>NC_090319.1:328659668-333772211 GCF_040869045.1 Eurosta solidaginis | reverse complement strand
GGTTTTCGGGCATAAACGGAAAGAGGGTGTTGAAAAGACCGAAAAGCTGGCAAAGGAGTGTGGTGTTTAACTCTCTAAACCGAAAGTATACGTCCCAGGTCATTTGGAAGAAATCGAGAGAAGACAAAAGTTGCATATGATTAGCAAAGCAGGAATAAGCAGCGCGGAGCTGCAAATTTTTGTTTATTTATTTATTTTTATACTTAAGGCTCACGATGCGCACTCTAACTGAACACTGCCTTCTGCCGTCACATGCTTAGAGGTTAGGTCTGGTCAGTAACGTCATATGTTGGAGGTACGAGCTACATAAAGAAACGGTTAGGCACGTTCTGTGTTCGTGTTCTGTGATCGCCATGCCAATACGCCAGCTATTTATCGTGGCAGTGTTGCTAGATCTGGAGGCAGTAATTAAGCTAGATCTTAGAAAACTTCTGGTATTTGCCAAGATGATGGAGTTATTATATAGCAAAAATCCTCGCAACTTGTTGGGATTATTCCGTTTGATCGTCAAACAAATTCTGGTAACCCTATGAACATATTCATTCTATGTGAGGTTTTATTAACCAGCCAGTTCAACCTTACCTAACTTTTACTGAATAATATACACACTATTTTAAGCCGATTTATAAATTCAAATTTGTCGAATGTTTTCCTGACTTTATTTGAAGTGGTGTTAACACCAATAGTGGCAAACCAATGTTGTTTTGCTAAAAATAAAATTCTGGTTATAAAATATTTAATATATCTCGATTTGTTGCCTTTCTAATTGAAAAATGTGCTTTTAGAAGGTTTGGTGTTGCTTTTCCTGGGCTTTGAACCCAGGTACCGTCACACCACGGTGACCGCCAAGCTACACGAATGCACGATTATTCCATTCATTCCGTTAAGTTTTCAAACAACAACTACAACACCGATAGAATATATTGCAACAATGTAAAATTTTTTATTCACCGCTGATCATTGGTTTTGCCAAACACAAATGTGGCGCAGTTTAAATCACAAAAATAATACAAGTGCGGAAATGGTGGTCTAGAACTTTGCAGCAACATGCAAATAGCAGACGAGAGAGAGGTATACACGATTTGAAGAAATGGTGAAAAGTATTTGCATGCAGAACTTTGTGAAATAAGCTAACTTTTGAATGGATTAAGTACAAAGTTTTTCTCATTTTTACGTTGAGATGGGATTATATAAATACCTTAAATTTTCTAAAAAAAAAAAAACAAACTCATTAGAAAAGTATGACAAAAAGGTTGCGCCACTTAAGTAAAGCGAGCGCGTGTTAATGCACGTACCAATGTACTCATCATATTAATACTCAAAATGTATGTAAGCAAATATACTTGTAAAAAATTCTTCGAAATCGTAAGTCGTAATGATGCAAAACAGAAGAATATTTCGTATTGTAACTTAAAAAGTGTAGGAGATATTTAAATGTGTCTGATTGAGTATATCAAGATGATTTTTTATGAACCAGGGGTGGGTCCTAGTCTACTGTGAAATAATTGCAGGTTGTACCTCTAGCTGTTTAATTAGAAATTTACTTACGTAGAAAAAAGAAAAAGAACTAAGGAGTTACTCAAGAATAAAGGCAGAGAGAGAAGGTGGAGTTGAAACAGTAAACGGATTTCATTAAAGCCATATTAAGCGCTGTTGAACGATTGCGGACCGAGGTGTTAGGAATAGACAGCCGAGAAAGTTGCGGAGGCTGTTCGAAAAGTTGTTGGGATCGAAATGGTGGGATGCCCTGTGTCTATGTGTTCTCACTCAAACAGTGCGGATGGAAGCTTTCAGCCACTGAAGTATACTAAGGTGTTGGCTTACTCCTATCAGTGTAGGACAAGATCATTATCGGCTGGCTGTAATGCTGATTGAGACAAATGTTGAGTGCCGGTAGAATGGCCATCAGGTCCCGGCCTGCACGGAAACGCCAAAGTACTATTTATACCAGTCATACAAGATTATTCCAGTGAAAAGTCAAACAGGTAGAGCGCCCCATATAAAAACAAGATGACACTCCTCTAATGTTCATGCTACAAAGCTCACCACTGTTATACAATTTGGTAATTTGGTGTCGGACAAATGTTTAGCAATGCCAAAGCGGCGAGCGCTGCGGTAGAAGCGCCCATGTGCTGCGTGAACCACGTCTGAAGTACCTCAATGCAACAAAAAAGAACTTAAAGAGATAAGAAGGAAGTGTACTGGTGGATTATTGCAGCAGGTCTGACGCTGCAAAGAACAGGAATGTGAACGAAAGAAAATTGTCCAGCTCATAGCATGGTTTCCGCAGATGCAGTCCCTGTCGTTAGGCAAGTTTGAAATTCCCAACTGCCTACACTTGAGCTTATAGACGATGTACGCTACATCTTTTTTACGTGCGATTCACACAGCAACGTATAAGATTGGATGTTAACCTAGGCGATCCACCCTATGCAGTGTCATACATAAGAAGAATTGCGGAAGCGACAGATGTGATAAGGTCAGATATATGACGACTATGATAGAAGATGGTTGCTTTACACAATAACATTAGAGTAGCCAAAGATTTCACGTAGCGCGCTTCAATAACTGAAGTAATCCAGGTGCGGAGAATGCATGGGTGGTGAGAGGTTAATTATAAGTGGGTAGCCCATCATGGGAAGAAGGGAGAGGTCAAAGATTTTAGGAAAAAATTTCAATGACCGTGACATTTTTTTTTTCTAGATATTACTAAATTTTAATGAAGATGTAAAAAAGGGTGAAGTATCATCACAATCTATGACCCCTATGGTAGCTTCGTGTGTACGAAAAGCTAGAGTATAGTAAAGAAGCATGAAATATATAGGCTATCTGCGCAAAGGACAGCAGCTTAGAGAGCATCGGCGAAGGACAATCAAGCATTTCGGATTCAATTTAATGCCCAATCAAGACTAAGCTTCTATATCGGATCACAATGATCGACATTCAAGTAAAAAGAGCAAGATTTTCTGTTGGCACTTTAAACCTGGCAAGTCAATTGGAGAAATAGGTAACCTTATTATTTAAAGAAAAATATTTGCTAGATGGAGTGCTTTCATTGCTGTTTACTTGCGAGGGATGGGCTGCAATATCTTAAGATTTTGCGATTATCGTACACAGGTTTCAGCTACGAGCCGTTCTCGAATCTTCGAGACCTATCTTTTGTAGGACCTATCTTTGGTTGGCTGGTTGTAAAGAGCACTTCTAACTTTGCCAGGAGGAACGACATGCTTGGGGCATTTGAAGGTTGTTTTAAGGTACTAACATATATGCTTGAAATTTTGAGGAATAAACTTGGAAAACGAAGAATTGCGAGGGTAATAAGTGGAGCAGGGCTTGCTCCTAGGCTCCGTACTCTGAAAAATTACCAACGACAATCTTCTTTGAATGCACATACGAGAAAGAACATTTCATGTTGCTCTCGCAGATAAATAAATGGATTACGGGAGAGTTCGATTTTTAGCTAACCCAATTCCTTACCGACACGCTTAATTCGGAAAATATCTCCAAAGAATCAGTATTGCCTGTTCTGCGAAAGTTTATTCGATAAACGTCACACCTGTTTTGAACGCGAACACTTTGCCTAATAGCGGAGGATGGTCAGGAAGATATACTTCGCCACCTATCTCCGAGCAGTGTCATCAATAATATGACCATCGAAAGTTCAACAGATATGAGCAGAAAACAAGAAGATGGGTGCCTAGCCTAGAGCTCACATGGCGCGCATCCGTATCCAAAGTAATGCTATATGCAGTCCCAAGTACGGGGAAGCACGCGTCGCACCCACCCATGTTTATATATAAGTGAGTATACCTTCAAGGAAGAATGGAGTTTTAAACTCGGGGATTCAGGCATTGGGGCTAAATACACAAAAACACAACAAAACATGTTAAAAAATATACATATGTATAGATTTAACTATTGTGGTTTTAATCTTCTAGAACTATCCTCTCCTCTCTTCCTTCTCAATCCATACGGAACTGTTTGTGTTGCTCAACGTCATTTAATCAAACTAGGAACTGAAATAAGACGAAGCATCTGCTTTGAAGTCTCTATCCTTATCGCCAGTGTTCTCAAGGATGCTCGGTCTTTTCAACGTTCAAATAAGTAAAACTATATATTTCTTGAGAGATTTGCATCTATTGCACAAACAATTTAACAAACCAAACTTTGCGATCTTGTCCGGTAGTTTAGCAGCGATAAGAAAATATAATGAAACTTTACTATCAGAATTTTCACTTTACTTAAAACTCGCACATGAATATGAAATAAGGCAATGACTCATGAATCCTCCTTCCCTTCTAAGTTGATTAAAGATTCCCCTAGGGGAAATTTCCTCCTACATCAAGGCACCACTTCATTTTGTTGTGTAAATTTGAATTGCATGTAAATAAACCTTCGTCACTTTGTTGTTGTTTTTTTTTTTTTTTTGTGTAACCACTTACATAAATATAATTAATTGTTTTGTATGAGTGATGTGTAAATTGAATGAATGTTGATGTTGTGTGGGGTCTAAGACGAGTATGTTCATATACGTATTTGCAATTTGTGTACAATTGTGTTTTTGAAATATTGTATTACAGCTGTGGCTTGCTTAATGGAAACGCTAAAACGCTAAAAACGCTGGGCTAAAAAATAATTTATTAGAACAACACTTGAGGTACAAATGAACCTATTTTGCTGTCGCGTGTGATTTCTATTCCTTACTCTAGCAAATAGCAGCATTGATGATGGAACGACGTCAGAATAGCAATAACCAGCCTAAAAAACAACAAGATCACTGGCGCTGATGGAATGCGTCCGAAGCTATTTAAATACGGCGGCATCAGCTTCTTTCCAAAAATATGGTTGCACGAGTGCATGCCTGACGACTGGTATCTAAGTATACTTTACACAGTCCACAAGAAGGGAGATCTTGCAAGCTGCACCAACCAGTGCGGAATCAGCCTTCATAATAGCACACATAAAGTTGAGTCAAGGGTATTGTGCCAAAGATTGAAGATCGGCTGATTGGATCTTTTATCGAACTTTCACTATGCGCAAAATCTTGGAAAAATATAAATAATACACCCCACTTCTTCCACAATTTTAAGGCGCCTTCGACAGCACGAAAAGTATATGCCACTATGTCAGAATGTGGTCTTACCTCAAAACTTATAAGGCTTTGCAAAGTAACGTTGAACAGTACCAGTAGCTCAATGGGAATTGGGAAGCCGAGCCCCTCGCAATGCATAAATAGAACATTTTTATAAATGGGTGTGGAGAGCTTACAACATATTCCTAGTACCATCTACGTCCACCTTTTCTTCTTGATTTAATGATTTTGACTCCCTTTCTTGCCCGCTTCTAGTTTTTATAGTAGTGGTTATGGCTCTTCTCGTCCAGATAAGTTTTGGATGCGCTTATGGGAAATTTTCCCGAGGTTCCAAAACATTATCGTTTATTTGGAAAATCTGATGCGGAGTCTTCTCCGTAGGCTGAGATACGAACTACCTTCAAATCCAGTATCAGTATTTTGGGGTTACGGTGTAGCAGAACGAGCAACGCTACTCTCGTTTTTACCACATATGCGAGCGAAAAATATTTGAGAACCTGCGCTCTATCGACCACTTCAAACTGCGCGTCCGCGTTATGCATTATGTGGTGAGAAACAAGTCCATCTAACCCCTTTGTGGCGTGAATTTGCTGTTTGCTATCAACTTAATCCCATTTTAACACCCTGCAAAATTGAAGGGTGCAAGCGGTTCAATTGGACTCTTCTGCAACAATCTTCCTTTTTATTGGTATTCACTACTTGAAGAGATTGCAACTATAAATAAGCTCAGCTTCGCCAAACCATCCCTTTTCTCGGTGAAGATCGATGTCAGAATTTAACTTTGCTTTGGTCTCTCTTTACTGCTCCGAGACCGTGAGCTTTTGCCTGTAAAAAGCAGCGATCAGCAGTGCTCTTATTCACTGAGCTAACTTGTGAATATAAATAGAGTAAAGTTTCTTTTCAGTTTCTCTAAGAAAAACATAATAATTTAACATTCAATTATTATAAGCCGGTGTTAAGCTCATGCATTCTTAAATATAGTAAAGTATTCTTAATGAAAAAATTCAAGAAAAAAATTGGAATCTTCTATATATATGACTCATGTCAAGTGCTCTCTTTTCCGGTATAGTTAATTAGGCCAAGAGTCCGACGGGCGGAACAAAAATGACTGCTTTTCTATACTGTGGGAGAACTATTTTACCCTCTCTACTTCGTACCCCTCTCCTGTCAGTAAATCGTGCTCCATCTTGCCTTCCAAATTTATTGACGTTTGTTAATATTCAACTTTTCTAGTTTGCGTCTTTGCAGTGATCAATCCTGGGGAGCGATCACAAGCTCAACTTGAGGAAAATACTGCTTCAAAAAGTTTTCTTTAATTTGATGAAAATTTCAATGCTAATAGTAAGAGAAATTATTCATTAATTTGAGGTAACAATTTCCTAAATATATATGAGGAAGGATAACCATGCATCGCAGTAACGCTTCTACAATGATAAACCAACATTAATATCCGTCAAGGCCTGTTATCGTAAGGCTTCTTTCAAATACCACGACATAGGCCGCCTTATAGCTGCAATCACTTACTAGGCACTGTTTGTAAAAAACCAGGTATTAGGGTGTTGATAGATCTTGACCTTCTTACGCCGTGGAAAAGCGGGGGTGTAGGAACTAAGCCACAACGTCACCTACTCGAACAAAATGGTCTGCGCCATAGTATGAAAATATTTTATTAAGGAATACTTAAACCCAAAACATGCTTTTTTAATTAAAAACAAAAATGAAAGGACTTGCATCACCGTTATCTATACTGCAAGTAGGACGCTCTAAACCCTAGGCCATAGAAATTTGCGGCATTTTGACAAAACAACTAATATGGAGTTAAGATAAGTGAGATATTATTGCATGTTAGAATAAATCCGGGAGCCAAATTTTATTTATTCATAACCCTACCGCTAATGACTTTTCAAGTGTAGGTCAATGTACTACTTAACTCGAGAGAGTCAAATTATGTCAAATTGCCACAGAAATGAAAACGACATAAAACGGTTTCAAATTCGTATCGAACAAATCGGAATATGAGACCACCATAAGGAAATCGAATCGGCATTCAAAATAGGCCAAAACACCTATGCTTAAACATATACATTTTGATGATTCTATTATTTTGTCTACATATGTTTGTGAAAAATATTTTCTGCTGCGTGTTGTTTTCGATTAATTGCATAAGATTACTGCCTAGTGCTTAATGTGCATATCTACTCATAAGAGAGTACATCATACCATCATATGACTCCTTTGAGTATGCTTTCTAATTTGTTAACATATTTTTCTTCATTTCGTATATGTAGATATGTATTTACATTTTGTTGTCTAAAGATTATGCAGCAAAATATTTATATAGAAATGTTTATGACTACATACATATATATAGTATATAAAGTTTAAATATGAACATTTGTATGTATGTTTATTTCAACACATTCAATTATATTTAGTTTTATATAAGTATCTGCTTATGGGTGAATGCAAGTCCTGCGAAGGATTATCTTTTTATATGGAATATATTTTTTAATAAACATATACACATATTCATATTTCTGTATATATCTACATTTTTAGAAATGTGGGTGCAGACTTAATACTGATAGAGTGGTGTAAAATAAATAAAATATTTTATCTCATTCATGAACTTTTATTAGCTTAGGGGAGTGCTCTAGTTTAAATCTGTGAAATTTTTATTTATATACTTACATATTTCTATGGTCAGATATACATTTTTCATTAATTGCGAAGTTCTTGTATGCATATTTTTATTATACTCAGCTGAGCAGAACTCACAGAGTATAATAATTTTGTTCGCAAAGTGGTACCCCGAAACGGTATAAACTAATCGAGATAGATATAGACTTCTATATATCAGAATGATCTGGGCGAAAAAAGAAATAAATTTAGCCATGTCCGTCCGTCCGTAGGTGCGTTGACCTTATGACGTAGACCTACTTTATGACGCAGAATAGAAAATTAGTAAAATTTTGGACAATGGGTGTGGCACCGCCAACTTTTAAAAGACGGTAATTTAAAAGTTTTGCAAGCTGTAATTTGGCTGTCGTTGAAGATATCATGATGAAATTTGGCAGGAACGTTATTTCTATTACTATGTGTGTTATAAACAAGAAATAGAAAATCGGATGAAGGTTTTTAAAAAAAATTTAAAAGTCAAATTTTAACAAAACAAGTAAGGAAGGCTAAGTTCGGGTGTAACCGAACATTAAATACTCAGTTGAGAGCTATGGAGACAAAGTAAGGGAAATCACCATGTTCTAAAAGGAACCTAGGATAACCCTGGAAAATGTTTGTATGACATGTATATCAAATGGAAGGTATTAAAAGGTATTTTAAGAGGATGGACGCCATTTAGGGATATCGCCATAAAGGTGGACCAGGGGTGACTCTAGAATGCGTTTGTGCAATATGGGTATCAAATGAAAGGTGTTAATGATAATTTTAAAAGGGAGTGGGCCTAAGTTCTATAGGTGGATACCTTTTCGAGATATTGCCATAAAGGTGGACCAGGGGTGGCTCTAGAATTTATTTTGTACGATGTGGGTATCAAATAAAAGGCATTAATGAGTATTTTAAAAGAGTGTGGGCCTAAGTTCTATAGATGTACGCCTTTTCGAGATATCGCCATAAAGATGGACCAGGGGTGACTCTAGAATGTGTTTGTAGGATATGGGTATCAAATTAAAGATATTAATGAGGGTCTTAAAAGGGAGTGGCCCTTAGTTGTATATGTGAAGGCGTTTTCGAGATATCTACGAACATGTGGACCAGAGTGATCCAGAACATCATCTGTCGGGTACCGCTAATTTATTTATAATACACAACAACAATGTAATCTAGGCCATAAAATTTACGCGACATTTCAAGGGCCTTTGATTTCCCCCTGCAAAACTTTATCATTTTCTTCTACTTAATATGGTAGGTGTCACACCCATTTTACCAAGTTTTTTTCTGAAGTTATATTTTGCGTCAACAGACCAATACAATTACCATGTTTCATTCCTTTTTTCGTATTTGGTATATAATTATGGCATTTTTTTCATTTTTCGTAATTTTCGATATCGAAAAAGTGGGCGTGGTCATAGTCGGATTTCGGCCATTTTTTACACCAATACAAAGTGAGTTCAGATAACTACGTGAACTGAGTTTAGTAAAGATATATCGATTTTTGCTCAAGTTATCGTGTTAACGACCCAGCGGAAGGAAAGACGGCCGACTGTGTATAAAAACTGGGCGTGGCTTCAACCATTTTCGCCCTTTTTCACAGAAAACAGTTATCGTCCTAGAGTCTAAGCCTCTACCAAATTTCACAAGGATTGGTAAATTTTTGTTCGACTTATGGCATTAAAAGCTCCCTAGACAAATTAAATGAAAAAAGGCGGAGCAGAGCCCATTTCGAAATTTTCTTTTATTTTTGTATTTTGTTGCACCATATCATTACTGGAGTTGAATGTTGGCATAATTTACTTATATGATGTAAAGATATTAATTTTTCTTTTAAATTTTTTTTAAAAAGTGGGCGTGGTCGTTCTCCGATTTTGCTAATTTTATTAAGCAGGCATGAAGTGATAAGAGTAACGTTTCTGCCAAATTTCATCATGATATCTTCAACGACTGCCAAATTACAGATTGCAAAACTTCTAAATTACCTTCATTTAAAAGTGGGCAGTGCCACGCCCATTGTTCAAAATTTTACTAGTTTTCTATTCTGCGTCATAAGCTCATCTCATCTACCAAGTTTCATCGCTTAATGCGTATTTGGTAATGAATTATCGCACTTTTTTTTTTCGAAATTTTCGATATCGAAAAAGTGGGCATGGTTATTTTCCGATATCGTTCATTTTAAATAGCGATCTGAGATGAGTGCCCAGGAACCTACGTACCAAATTTCATCAAGATACCTCAAAATTTAGTCAAGTTATCGTGTTAACGGACGGACGGACGGACGGACGCACATGGCTCAATCAAATTTTTTTTCGATCCTGATTATTTTGATATATGGAAGTCTATATCTATCTCGATTCCTTTATATATGTACAACCAACCGTTATGCAATCAAAGTTAATATACTCTGTGAGCTCTGCTCAACTGAGTATAAAAATTTAAATCTTTACAGTATATAAGTAAATCATGTCAACATTCAACTCCAGTAATGATATGGTGCAACAAAATACAAAAAAAAAAAGAAAATTTCAAAATGGGCGCGGCTCCACCCTTTTTCGTTTAATTGGTCTAGAATACTTTTAATGCCATGAGTCGAACAAAAATTTACTAATCATTGTGAAATTTGGTGAGGGCAAAGCTTCTATGACGATAACTATTTCCAGTGAAAACGGGCGAAATCGGTTGAAGCCACGTCCACTTTTTGTACACAGTCGACCGCCGGTCCTTCCGCTCGGCCGTTAACACGATAACTTGAGCAAAACTCGATAACTTTACTAAACTTAGTTCGCGTCCTTATCTGAACGCACTTTATCTTGCTATAAAAAATGGGCGACTATGACCACGCCCAAATTTTCGATATCGAAAATTTCGAAAAATTCAATAATTCTATACCAAATACGAAAAAAGGGATGAAACATGGTGTTTGGATTAGGTTTTTGACGCAAAATATAACTTTATTAAAAACTTTGTAAAATGGGTGTGACACCTGCCATGTTAAGTGGACGAAAATTACAAAGTTCTGCAGGGTAAAATCAAAAGCTCTTGGAATCGTGGCAGAAATACTCTTCGTGGTATTACATATATAAATAAATTAGCTGTACCCAACAGATGATGTTATGGGTCACCCTGGTCCCCATTTTAGTCGATATCCCGAAAACGCCTTCACATATACAACTAAGGGCCACTCCGTTTTAAAACCCTCATTGATACCCTTAATTTGATACACATATCGTACAAACACATTATAGAGCCACCCACCACCTGTATGACGTTACCTCGAAAAGGCGTCCGCCTATAGAACCAAGGCCCACTCCCTTTTAAAATACTCATTAGTACTTTTCATATGATACAGATCTCGTACAAACAAATTCCAGAGTCACCTCTGGTCCACTTTTGTGGCGATATCTCGAAAAGGCGTCCACCTAAGGAACTAACGCCGACTCCCTTGTAAAAGACTTTTTAATACTTTTCATTTGATACCCATGTCACTCAAACACATTCCAGGGTTACCCTATTTTAATTTTCCTACATGGTGATTTCTCTTTTTTGACAAAGGATGAGTGAAAGTCGTTACAAAAAACGTCACCCTTGGTCTACAATTTCGGACTCATAATTAATAGCGCTTCGAAACATTTCCGAGGTGATTAAAAAAAAAGAAGTATAAAGAAATGCGTTCAAATTTAACCAAATTCCCATATTAAAAAAAAAATAAAAATATATTCAAATAATAGCTGAAGGAAGATAGCAAAGGCAAGTTGCTCCACTTTTTATACCGTTTGTATGTATCCATGAAAAAGGCAATTTTGTCTCCTAAACTCTCAGCTGAGTATGTAATGTTCGGTTACATCCGAACTTAGCCTTCCTTATTTGTTTTTACATGCGTTTATTTGCTAACCACATATCACTGTTTAAGCGCATAATTTTATTTGCTAAGAATTTTAGGGGATAGGGGAATTAAGTGGGAGGGGGGGGGGGGGGGAGGGACTTATAAAGAAGAATTAAAAGATGTCGAGACGCTTGTTTTAGTGAATTAATCTCACCATACGATACGTGACCTTTTTTGTTTATGGACGGGGCTTACGTCCTCTGGGAACAGCTACAATTACGACAAAATGGCTAGACAAATTTTAACAAGATTTGGTACTCATAAGTATAGTCATTAGTTTGAAAGGATATACTACCTACGTTATTTTCAAAAAAATTGCGGCCCCCTGGAAACAGTAACCTTTAGTAATTTTTAATGGTTACAACTATAAGTACATTGAAATAATGAATTGTATTGGCGGCCGCCGTGGTGTGATGGTAGCGTGCTCCGCCTACCACACCACAAGCATAAAAAATTTAGAAATAATTTTTTTTTTTTTGTTTGAAAAGGTTTTCCAAAGCGCAGTGGCCTTTCGGTAATTATTTGGGAAACACCCTGAGTGTATTTCTGCTATAAAGAGCTTTTCAATTAAAACTCATCTGCCTTGCAGATGCCTTTCGGAGTCGGCGTAAAACATGTAGGTCCTATTCCACCAATTTTTAGTAAATATGAAAAGGAGCACGACGCAAATCGGACAAGAAGCGCGGTTAAAAATCTCTTCGGGGGTATATAGCGACTTTGTAAGTAAAATATTCAAGTACATTTAACTTCAAATATCTGATGTCATAGTAATGCTGATCATAGAGTGGATCTTATATTCAAAACATTTGCGTTTATTTATTCAATAGTTCAGTGCGTGGAGTGATAGTTCAGGGTGCAGAATCGACACGAAAATTCATAAGATTCGCTGCAGTATATTAACATTTACACCTTCTGACCTATGTCAATATACACTAAAATTGTTTAATAATTTAGATATAGCTCTTGAACACTAAATTTATGCTGTAGGTACATCAATTTTATAAGCAGAATAACGTTTTCTTTTTTTCATATCTCATTTAAAAGTTTTAAAGAAAAAACAATACTAATCAAATTTAGAAAAATTATTTACACACCAATACTCAAATACGAGGCATTCATTCATTGCTTTTAGCTTAATTTTGTCTCTCTTTTCATTTATTTCAAGCAACACCTTCAACGCAGTTTTGTTCTAAGCTTATTCTACTATCTGCACATTTTATCTCTATGTTTTTCCTTTATCCAACAAAATCCGTTTTATTGTCTTAAAGCTTCGTGAAATTTCTTTGCAATGCTGCATTTTCCGTTATATCGATTGACTGACTGTAAGTCTAATTCTCTCTGCCTGTCTGTTCATTTGTTTGTAGTGGTGTCATTGTTGTTGCCGTTATTGTTGTTTTTTATTGCTATGTCGGATAAATAAGCGCTGGAATCCAGGTTTTATTGCCGGAAAATATGGAAATGACAGGTGCTACTGATGAAATGTGATTCAATCTGCCAGAGGGTGTTAGTCTAGTTCTTACATTCTTCAATATATATATAGTTATGTTCATATATACATACACATATACATATTAAGCTAAATATGGCACTTAACTCTAGGCAACTCATCATGATACATATATCTGAAGCGACACCTGCATATGCTATGGTGGAATCTATCGTATATGGGCATCGTGCAATTACTTAAAAACAAGCCAGTAACGAAATGATTCTCGACTCCAAATTAAGCTAAAAAAGGAAAGCTAAAGTGATTGGGGGTTGTCACCGCATATGATCCATGCTATACTCAACTAAGTTTGAACCGATACTAACGTATGAAGCAGTCAAGAGAGGGTTGGAAATGAGAAAAATCTGTCTTGGTATATCAAGCGCAGTGAGCAGCGTACCTCAGTAAGGCTTATATGTATTTTTATTTAATGCCTTTACAAGTGTTCTCGCAGGAGTTGGCCGCTAAAAGGGCTCAAGGGCTGAGATAATCGAATATGTGCAAATGGACTGAATACGAGCATGCGACCATATAAGTTGACATGAAAAGCAGTAACATCATTGACCCAACGACCACCGACAAACATATCACGGTTGTTGACTTTCAGTTATTGAAAAGCAGATATGTTTCGAGGAAGGAATTGGCGGAAGACGAAGACAGTGGTAGAGGCATAGTAATCTACACAGACGGCTTGAAAAAAGGAACTGGAGCTGGACTTTACTCAAAGCATCTGCATGTCAATCAGTTGTATCGATTTCCTGGCTCAAGTGGTGTCTATCAGGCGGAGGTTTATGCCATTTAGGAATCAACTAGGCTGCTGCAAGATATTACTGTCTCAGACACCAATTTAATGCTGTTAGTCGACATCCAGGCCAACTTGAATGCATTAAAATCCATAATCATCTTTCATTATGGCATCTAAATAACTTGCTGGGTACCTGAGCTCAGCCGAATAGAAGACAATGAATTTGCAGATGGTATTACCAGAAAAAGTTCCGAAAAAGAAAAAAGCGAGGCGGACAGTTTAGCATGGCAACCACTGGTTAAGCTCCTGAAGGAAATCGAAAATTATAAAATTAGTGTAATGCACTAGTTGTGGACCAACTGCGATGATTGCGATTTCTAACGGCCCATCTGTCTATGTTTGGACAGAAAAGGAGCTAGCTTCCTTTTCCAGCTAAAACAATTTCCAGTGAGAGTACTTACGAATATCATAACAGGTCATTGTACCATTGCACTGATGACGGGGCCGCTATCAGGATGAGGAGGAAGAGAAGGAAATGAAGTCGTTTCATCACTTTCTCTGCGGATCACAGAACTACAGACAAGACCACTAATATTTCTTGGCGAATGGTTTCTTCTCACTCTGGCAGAGGCTGGGAAAGTGAACTTTTTGATCTATCTGCTCTATAGGGGACTAGCACTGGGCTTCATGTGGTACCACCTCAAGAAGTTGCAGAGGCACAGCTTATTACAAACAAGTATGAAAATTTTCCACAAAGCAGCGCGAATTTGCCCATCTATTTAATACGTACGTATATTTATCTCTTTTGTACAAACATACATACACTCAAAGTCTAATACTAGCGAACACTTAGATTGTGGACAACATGATGCATGATGAATTGCTGATTTATCGCAGACAACAAAGAAAGATTAGCACACAGCAGCATCAGCATTAACAACACCTGCAACACAATCAACAAACTAAAGGTGAATTCATATGTTTTCAAAAGAAGAGTAGTTATTTGTTAGTACAGTGGTGCACTAGAGAGTTTTGTAGAGCTTCGGAAAAATAATCGGCGTTCACCTACATATCGTGTGATCGCGGCGACAGAGATTGTGTTCAGCAAACAAACAATCAGTTTTGGCATGTACTTCAAGCAGCAAACATCTCAAGAATGAATTCTGTGCTCGAACATTCTCCATGTGAACTACAAAAGAAATTGCGTTTGAATGCAATGCTGCTCTGGCGCTGTGCATCACTGTGGTAGTGAAAAAGTGTGTGTTTGTGCAACTCTGTAGGTGTATTGCGCGAAGATATTGTTACAGCAATGCAACGATGCTCTGAAATATAGCAACGCATTCTTCCAAAAGGATGTTGATGTTGAAGATTTATATTCTTTTCGCTTTTCGTTTCACTGCTCAGTTTTTTAAGCTTTTATTTTTATTTTTGTTTTCAACAGCTATCAGTTGTTCTATTATTTAAGCGTGTCATATTAGAAATTGAGTTGAATGAACGATGTAGTTGTCAATTATATATAAAAAGGTTTATTAAATCATATGTATTTAATTAGCGAGCTTTGCTCATATTGCTTTATACAATGGTTTTTGTAATTGATATTAGAGAAAAATTGTAAGTTTACAAACGGCGATGGTTACTAGGACATGTTTCTGAATTTCACTTCTTCATCAGCTAGCTTTTCGGGAGCTGAGCGTTGAACTCGAGTCTCCAACATTCATATCAGTGCAAGCCTTTTTTAGCTGCTACGCCATATGAATGTTCCGTTGTTCGCTGTACAATTGGTCTCTAAGAGTTGCCTTTTTTGTTTATATTCCTTTTGATCACCATGTAGGCACATACACTCTGTATGTAGTTTATTCCTAATGGTGTGGATATGATTTTTAGGCGTGCTTTTGAAAGCTTAGTAACATTTGTTCGGATTTTTACAGTATTTGTTTTTAATACTTCCGCTGTTACTATTATATCAATATGATCATATGTATTTAATTAGCGAGCTTTGCTCATATTGCTTTATACAATGGTTTTTGTAATTGATATTAGAGAAAAATTGTAAGTTTACAAACGGCGATGGTTACTAGGACATGTTTCTGAATTTCACTTCTTCATCAGCTAGCTTTTCGGGAGCTGAGCGTTGAACTCGAGTCTCCAACATTCATATCAGTGCAAGCCTTTTTTAGCTGCTACGCCATATGAATGTTCCGTTGTTCGCTGTACAATTGGTCTCTAAGAGTTGCCTTTTTTGTTTATATTCCTTTTGATCACCATGTAGGCACATACACTCTGTATGTAGTTTATTCCTAATGGTGTGGATATGATTTTTAGGCGTGCTTTTGAAAGCTTAGTAACATTTGTTCGGATTTTTACAGTATTTGTTTTTAATACTTCCGCTGTTACTATTATATCAATATGATCATATGTATTTAATTAGCGAGCTTTGCTCATATTGCTTTATACAATGGTTTTTGTAATTGATATTAGAGAAAAATTGTAAGTTTACAAACGGCGATGGTTACTAGGACATGTTTCTGAATTTCACTTCTTCATCAGCTAGCTTTTCGGGAGCTGAGCGTTGAACTCGAGTCTCCAACATTCAAAGCAAAGCTCGCTAATTAAATACATATGATCATATTGATATAATAGTAACAGCGGAAGTATTAAAAACAAATACTGTAAAAATCCGAACAAATGTTACTAAGCTTTCAAAAGCACGCCTAAAAATCATATCCACACCATTAGGAATAAACTACATACAGAGTGTATGTGCCTACATGGTGATCAAAAGGAATATAAACAAAAAAGGCAACTCTTAGAGACCAATTGTACAGCGAACAACGGAACATTCATATGGCGTAGCAGCTAAAAAAGGCTTGCACTGATATGAATGTTGGAGACTCGAGTTCAACGCTCAGCTCCCGAAAAGCTAGCTGATGAAGAAGTGAAATTCAGAAACATGTCCTAGTAACCATCGCCGTTTGTAAACTTACAATTTTTCTCTAATATCAATTACAAAAACCATTGTATAAAGCAATATGAGCAAAGCTCGCTAATTAAATACATATGATCATATTGATATAATAGTAACAGCGGAAGTATTAAAAACAAATACTGTAAAAATCCGAACAAATGTTACTAAGCTTTCAAAAGCACGCCTAAAAATCATATCCACACCATTAGGAATAAACTACATACAGAGTGTATGTGCCTACATGGTGATCAAAAGGAATATAAACAAAAAAGGCAACTCTTAGAGACCAATTGTACAGCGAACAACGGAACATTCATATGGCGTAGCAGCTAAAAAAGGCTTGCACTGATATGAATGTTGGAGACTCGAGTTCAACGCTCAGCTCCCGAAAAGCTAGCTGATGAAGAAGTGAAATTCAGAAACATGTCCTAGTAACCATCGCCGTTTGTAAACTTACAATTTTTCTCTAATATCAATTACAAGGTTTATTAAATTTAAAAAAACTTAAATTTTTCCTTTTTTGACAAAAACTAAACTTTGCGACCTTTGACTTATATCTTCATACTATCACTTTAAATTTATAATACTTCTTATTTCAAATTCCGATATGAGCTCTCTTGATGTGTAAGCATCTTTGATAACGATTGTTATCGATTTGTCATGGAAGTGTTTTAAATTTGCTATAAATATTGTGGCGAGTATTGGCAATTCGGGGTTATCACATCGCTCGTAAATAACTACTGCAAAACTACAACAAATACAACTCAAAAAGGGGCTGGAAGCCCGCTGATTAAACGCTTACAGCAATTAATCCAAGCTACAATCACCAAAACGGTGAGCAATGGAATCAAAAAAAATCGATGCTAGTGAACACAAATTTCATACTTATGTGGATACGTGAGCTATTAAAACGGAGAAAAATTAAGAGATCCCAATTCATTGGCAACTATGGCCATAAACGCGATAATATCAGTGCTGAAGGAAATGAAGTCACAAATATTAACCAAAAAGGAATCCCAATGGCAAGCACAGGAGACACATACTAAATCTAATATTTAAGCACAGGATTCACGTATTTCAGAAATTTCGACACCATAAACATCCAAGATGGACAGAGAGTTGAAAGAGCGAGCATTTAAAAGCGCCTTAGGTTCAACAAATTAGGAAGGCTAAGTTCGGGTGTAACCGAACATTACATACTCAGCTGCCAAATTACAGCTTACAAAGCTTTTAAATTACCTTCTTTTAAAGTGGGCGGTGCAATGTTCATTGTCCAAAATTTTACTAATTTTCTATTGTGCGTAATAAGGTCAACGCACCTACCAAGTTTCATCGCTTTATCCATCTTTGGTAATGAATTATCGCTCTTGTTCGTTTTTTCGAAATTTTCGATATCGAAAAAGTGAGCGTGGTTATAGTTCGATATCGTTAGTTTTAAATAGCGATCTGAGATGTGCGCCCAGGAAATAACATACCAAATTGCATTATGATACCTAAAAATTTACTCAAGTTATGGTGTTTACGGACAGACGGACGGACGGACATGGCTAAATAAATTTCTTTTTTCGCCCAGATCATTTTGATATATAGAAGTCTATATCTATCTCGATTAGTTTATGCCGTTACGGGGTACCCTTATGCGAACAAAATTAATATACTCTGTGAGATCTGCTCAGATGAGTGTACAAAAATTTTCGTAGTTGAAAACACAAGAAATAAGGATAAAATCGCACCTAGAGGGGCAGGATATAAACAGTTTTTAACTCGAAGAGAAAGATGATGTCGAAGATAGAACCATTAAAAGGAAAAGTGCAGCAGTTGAAGCTTAATCGTCCAGCTGATTTAGCGAGAGTTTGAGAAGACCACAGCAATAGACAGCTGGAACGCGAACAATAAAGTTGCTGCACTGCTCGTGGCATTAAAAGGGGCTTACATGTCATTCCAGAGGGATGAGCGCCCATCGTATCATCCCTCCTCGCTTTCCGCAACTTTTTCCAACTTAAAAACTTCTTTTACTATCCCTCTAAGAAAAAACCAACTCCTACATACACCATGTTAGCTTTGCTTTCCCCTGTAGTCTTCTGAGAGGACTTACGCAGAATTAATTGCACTCCGCCAACTTTTCTATGGTGATTACCCCTTTAGGCTGCCCCAGTCTTCCTTATATAAAATTCTGAAATTTGTATCACTCAATTGCTCTAGGATTTCTAAAGGTTTTTCCCTCCTCTACCAGCTTTAGGGGAATGCTTAAGCTTATATATGCCCCCACAAGAAAGTTATCTTAAAAGTTTCACAAACATTGGTTTCGGAATACGGATATACTACATAACATCTTTAAGAAATTTTTTCAACATTAAATATTAGTTAAAATAGAGGATTATTTGTGATGAGACATATTTGTAAACTTGTTATTTTTGCCATTGTTTTATTTTAAATTTGGGTAATTTTTTATGTAAATGAAATCAATAAAAACTTCGCTCATTATTTTCTTTGGCAACCAACTTGCTTTTATATTGAGACAGTTAGTGCGTGAGTTAGTGCTAAATGAAAATTTACATATACACATGTATGTGTATGTATATATATAAGTACATAATCATTTAAACGGATAATCTGTGCTTCACTGTGTGACTTTTAGCCGCCTTTGAGGCGTCACATTTCATAGAGAAAGCGGTTAAAGCAGACATCGAATTTTGTTGCCGCCGACAATTCATGCAAGTGACCATGACTGTTTTCAGCATCGGTGTTGTAACTAGGAATTCTGTTGGAACTAGGCTACTTCATACAAGATACACATAGTATGCACACAGTCTTATTTGTACAGCTTTTGGCAAGCGTACCAATTTGCACTCTCATATTGAATGCGGCATGCACATCCATACAAGTGAAAGACACAATATTGTGCTGCGAGAACAAGCAGATAAAAGCAGCTAGACCATGCAGAGAAAATAAGTAGTTCAAAATGAATTCGATAAAAATTATACGGAATTAGTATTCTTGCACACAGTACGAAAAAGGGTCAGAGATATATATGTCATGAGCAACAATTTTGAAACTTGAAATTGATTAAGAAAAACTTCTTTATACTCAAAACTTCTTTAGAATTTTTACGAAATTTTTTCAAGCCAAGCGAAACTTTTTTTAAAAAAATTAAACTTTTTTAAGTCAAGTGAAACTTTTTCAGGTCAAGTGAATTTTTTTTCAAGTCAAGTGAAGCTTTTTCAAATCAAATGAATCTTTTCACAAACCAAATAAAATTTTTTCAGTTAAATGAAACTTATTTAAGAACACATTAAAATTATTTTCCAACCATATAACTTTTTCAAACCTACTGAAGTTTTTCGAAGTAAATTTAGCTTTTTTAAATTAAATGACAATTTTTATACTCAGCTGAGCAGAGCTCACAGAGTATATTAACTTTGTTCCCATAACGGTAATCCGTAACGGCATAAAATAATCGAGATAGATATAGACTTCTATATATCAAAATGATATGGGTGAAAAAAGAAATTAATTTAGCCATGTCCGTCCGTCTGTAAACACGATGACGAATCGGATGACGAGCACGCCCACTTTTAAAAAAATGTTTTTTAAGTCAATTTTTAACAAAAAATTTAATATCTTTACAGTATAAAAGTAATTATGTCAACATTCGACTCCAGTAATTATATGGTGCAACAAAATACAAAGATAAAAGAAAATTTCAAAATGGGCTTAACTCCGCCCTTTTTCATTTAATTCGTCTAGAATACTTTTAATGCCATAAGTCGATCAAAAATTTACCAATCCTTGTGAAATTTGGTAGGGACATAGATTCTATGGCGGTAACTGTTTTCTGTGAAAATGGGCGAAATTGATTGAAGCCACGCACAGTTTTTATACACAGTCGACCGTCTGTCCTTCCGCTCGGCCGTTAACACAATAACTTGCGCAAAAACGATATATCTTAACTGAACTTAGTTCACGTACTTATCTGAAGTTACTTTATTTTGGTATAAAATATGGCCGAAATCCGACTAAGACCACGCCTACTTTTCCGATATCGAAAATTACGAAAAATTAAAAAAATGCCATAATTCTGTACCAAATATGAAAAAAGAGATGAAACATGGTAATTGGATTAGTTTATTGACGCAAAATATAACTTTAGAAAAAACTTTGTAAAATGGGTGTGACACCTACCATATTAGGTAGAAGAAAATGAAAAAGTTCTGCAGGGCGAAATCAAAAGCCCTTGGAATCATGGCATGAATACTGTTCGTGGTATGACATATATAAATAAATTAGCGGTATCCAACAGAAGATGTTCTGGGTCACCCTGGTCCACATTTTGGTCGATATCTCGAAAACGCTTTCACATATACAACTAAGGGCTACTCCCTTTTAAACCCCTCATTAATACCTTTCATTTGATACACATTTCATACAAGCACATTCAAGGGTTACCCTAGGTTCATTTTGCTAAATGGTGATTTTCCCTTATTTTGTCTCCAAAGCTCTCAGCTGAGTATGTAATGTTCGGTTACACCAGAACTTAGCCTTCCTTACTTGTTTTTAGTTAAGATTTTTTCTTCTCAAATATACCCTTTTTTAAGTCAAATACAATTTTTTTCAAAGTAGATAAAACTTTTTTGATTTTAATTCTGATTTTTCAAAATCAAAAGATACTTTTTCAAGCCAAATAAAACTTTTTCATTTCAAATTAATTTTTTCGAAACCTTTTCGAATTAAATGAAGACTTTTGAAAACAATTGAAAATTGGTAATTTCTGTCAACTCAAACAAAAGTTTTTTCAAATAAAATCAATTTTTCACCTGAAATAGAACTTTTTTCAAGTCAAATAAAACCTTTTAAATAAAATTTTTTTCAAACCAAAAGAAAACTTTTTTAATTTCTTATTCTGATTTTTTAAAACCAAAGCATACTTTTTTCAAACCAAATACAACTTTTTCAACTGAAATTAAATTTTTTCGAATTAAATGAGAATTTTTAAAAACAAATGAAAATTTTTTAATTTCTGTCAACTCAAACAAAACTTTTTTCAAATAAAATCACTCTTTTTCGCCTCAAACAGAACTTTTTTCAAGTCAAATTAAACCTTTCTCAAATCAAATGAAATTTCGTATTAAAGCAAATTTTTCACAAATCAGAGGAAATTTCTGAAACTCAAAGGAAATTTTTTGAAATGAAATCAAACTTTTTCATTTCAAATAAAATTTCTCAAAATCAAATGAATTTTTTTTTTTCAAAGCAGGTGAACCCTTTTACAAATCAAATGAAATCTTTTTTATCCCAACGCATGAAAGTTTTTCAAAGAAATAAAACCAAATGAAATAAACTCATTTAAAACAAAATAAAATTTTTCAAACGAAATATAACTTTTTTATTTCAAATTGAACTTTTTTCATTTCAAATTTATTTCTTTAAAAACAAAATGAAAACTTTTTCAAATAAAAAGGAACTTTTTTAAAATCAAAGGATATTTTTTCAAATATATTAAAACTTCTTCATCTCCAATAAAACTTGTTTCAACCAAATAAAATTTTATCGAATTAAATGAAATTTTTTTTTAACAATTGAAAATTGTTTCAAACCAATAAAACCCAATTGAATAAAATTCATATTTTTCATTTCAAATGAAAATTTTTCAAAGCAAATGAAACTTTTTTATTTCAAATACAACTTTTTAAATTCCAAGATATTTTTTTTTTTTCAAATAAAAATTTTTTGAAATCAAACTTTTTTTAAAATCAAAGGACATTTTTTTAAATAAAATAAAAATTTTTCATCACAAATGAAACTTTTTTCAAAAGAAATTAAAATATTTTCAAATCAAACTTTTTACGTTTTTTTATACTCAGTTGAGCAGAGCTCACAGAGTATATTAAGTTTGATTGGATAACGGTTGGTTGTACATACATATATAAAGGAATCGAGATAGATATAGACTTCCATATATCAAAATAATCAGGATCGAAAAAAAATTTGATTGAGCCATGTCCGTCCGTCCGTCCGTCCGTCCGTTAACACGATAACTTGAGTAAATTTTGAGATATCTTGATGAAATTTGGTATGCAGGTTCCTGAGCACTCATCTCAGATCGCTATTTAAAATGAACGATATCGGACTATAACCACGCCCACTTTTTCGATATCGAAAATTTCGAAAAACCGAAAAAATGCGATAATTCATTGCCAAAGGCGGTTAAAGCGATGAAACTTGGTAGATGGGTTGACGTTATGACGCAGAATAGAAAATTAGTAAGATTTTGGACAATGGGCGTGGCACCGCCCACTTTTACAAGAAGGTAATTTAAAAGTTTTGCAAGCTGTAATTTGGCAGTCGTTGAAGATATCATGATGAAATTTGGCAGGAACGTTACCACTATTACTATATATGTGCTAAATAAAAATTAGCAAAATTGAATGAAGAACACGCCCACTTTTTAAAAAAAAATTTTTTTAATTCAAATTTTAACAAAAAATTTAATATCTTTACAGTATATAAGTAAATTAAGTCAAAATTCAACTCCAGTAATGATATGATGCAACAAAATACAAAAATAAAAGAAAATTTCAAAATGGGCGTGGCTCCGCCCATTTTCATTTAGTTTGTCTAGAATACTTTTAATGCCATAAGTCGAACAAAAATTTACCAATCCTTCTCAAATTTGGTAGGAGCATAGATTCTGTAACGGTAACTGTTCTCTGTGAAAATGGGCGAAATCGGTGGAAGCCACGCCCAGTTTTTATACACAGTCCACCGTTTGTCCTTCCGCTCGGCCGTTAACACAATAACTTGAGCAAAAACCGATATATCTTTACTAAACTTAGCCCACGTACTTACCTGGACTCACTTTATCTTGGTATAAAAAATGGCCGAAATCCGACCATAACCACGCCCACTTTATCGATATCGAAAGTTACGTAAAATTAAAAAAATGCCTTAATTCTATACCAAATATAACTTTGGAAAAAACTTTGTAAAATGGGTGTGACACCTACCATATTAAGTAGAAGAAAATGAAAAAGTTCTACAAGGCGAAATCAACAGCCCTTCGAATCTTGGCAGGAATACTGTTAGTGGTATTGCATATATAAATAAATTAGCAGTACCCGACAGATGATTTTCTGGATCAGCTGGTCCACATTTTGGTCGATATCGCGAGAACGCCTTCACATATACATCTAAGGGCCACTCGCTTTTAAAACCCTCATTAATACTTTTAATTTGATATCCATATCGTACAAACACATTCTAGAGTCACCCTGGCCCACCCTAATGGTGATATCTCGAAAACGTGTCCACCTATAGACCTAATGCCCACTCCCTCTTAAAATGCTCAGTAACACCTTTCGTTTGATACCCATATCGTACAAACATTCTAGAGTCACCCCTGGCCCACCCTAATTTCGATAACTCGAAAAGGCGTCCACCTATATACCTAATGTCCACTCCCTCTTAAAATGCTCAGTAACACCTTTCGTTTGATACCCATATCGTACAAACATTCTAGAGTCACCCCTTGCCCACCCTAATGGCGATATCTCGAAAAGGCGTCCACCTATAGTCCTAATGCCCACTCCCTCTCAAAATACTCAGTAACACCTTTCGTTTGATACCCATATCGTTCAAACATTCTAGAGTCACCCCTGGCCCACCCTAATGGCGATATCTCGAAAAGGCGTCCACCTATAGACCTAATGCCCACTCCCTCTTAAAAGGCTCAGTAACACCTTTCGTTTGATACCCATATCGTACAAACATTCTAGAGTCACCCTTGGTCCACCTTTATGGCGATATATCGAAAAGGCGTCCACCTATAGAACTAAGGATTACTCCCTTTTAAAATACTCATTACCACCTTTCATTTGATACCCATATCGTACAAACACATTCTAGAGTCACCCTGGCCCACCCTAATGGCGATATCTCGAAAAGGCGTCCACCTATAGACCTAATACCCACTCCCTCTTAAAATGATCAGTAACACCTTTCGTTTGATACCCATATCGTACAAACATTCAAGAGTCACCCCTGGCCCACCCTAATGGCGATATCTCGAAAAGGCGTCCACCTATAGACCTAATGCCCACTCCCTCTTAAAATGCTCAGTAACACCTTTCGTTTGATACCCATATCGTACAAACACATTCTAGAGTCACCCCTGGCCCACTCTAATGGCGACATTTCGAAAAGGCGTCCACCTATAGACCTAATGCCCACTCCCTCTTAAAATGCTCAGTAACACCTTTCATTTGATTCCCATATCGTGCAACTAGAGACACCCCTGGTCCACCTTTATGGCGATATTCGAAACGGCGTCCACCTATGGAACTAAGGATCACTCCCTTTCAAAATACTCATTAACAGCTTTCATTTGATACCCATATCGTACAAACATATTCTAGAGTCACCCCTGGTCCACCTTTATGGCGATTTCTCGAAAAGGCGTTCACCTATAGAATTAAAGCCCATTCCCTTTTAAAATACTCATTATCACCTTTCATTTGATACCCATATCGTACAAACACATTCTAGAGTCAGCCCTGGTCCACCTTTATGGCGATATCCCTAAATGGCGTCCATCCATAGAACTATGGCCTACTCTCTCTTAAAATACTCCTTAATACCTTCCATTTCATACACATGCCATACAACCACATTCCAGGGTTACCCTAGGTTCATTTTCTACATGGTGATTTTCCTTATTTTGTCTCCATAGCTCTCAACTGAGTATGTAATGTTCGGTTACACCCGAACTTAGCCTTCCTTACTTGTTATCTCTAGAATTGTACGTACAACTTCAAAGATTTACGTACTCGTATTAATAAAAGACTTTGTAATGGTGACTTTATTAACTGAAGGTAGAGTAGTTCTCTTGTGCAGTCTAGTAAAAATATTTATAAGGAGTCCTTGTTGCTTTTTTTTACAGCTAAATCTGCATTCTGGCTGCATGCTAAAACAACAATATTTAATGAAAGCAAATTGCAAAAGCAATGTATGTTTGGGTATGCGTATTTTGAATAATTTTAACTGTGTATGCATTTTTATATTTATCAATTTATGGGCAGTGCTATATTTGTGTAAAGATCTATAGAATGTAAATATATATGTATGTATATATATACAACCAAATGCGATATACATGAAAACAAAAGACCAGTAAATGAAAAGTTGTTGAAAAGCGCTCTCTAGATGGCCACAAGCATTACACACGTTCACACAAAGCGGCAGTTATTTGCATGTACGTAAATTCACATGTAAATATGTATGTAGATATATAAGTTGTAAATAAATGAAATACATGTTAGCAAACTATAACTGTAAACGAAGTTGCTGTTATGTATTCTGGGGCGCAACTCGGTACAAACTCAAAGTAAAAAGTATAATCGACACCGCTGCTGGGTATCATGAGGGTCAGACCTTTATTATACATACCTTACGAATGGTTTTCTAATTACAACTTTCAAAAGCAAACAATTCAATTTTCTATCGACTTTATACATAAGGTTATCGTTCATGGTGAGAACGTCTTGTATTAGAGCTCTTTTTAAATAACAAAATCTCAAAACCAATTCACGAAAGTCGCAATAAAATAGACCGCAGTACGTTTCCGAGCTCCCTTGGATATTCTTACATTACAAGGCTAAAAGACCATCTTCTTAGCGTGCGTGGAGAGTATTCGTTGCGTATTTGCTGACCACATCAAAACTATAACATTCGCAGGTCAAGTTATGGACGAAATTGTCCGGAAATATATCGCACGGCGTCGTTCCTGAAAACGCAATATTGACCGTTCGATTTTCACCTTGCACATTCTGTGAAGAGATCTATTGAAATATCCATTACAAGTTATAAACTTCGTCAGCTAGAAGTTCACATATATGTGTGACCGCTCCATCCATATCTCCAGATCGTGTAGCATTGCAACTCCATTTCTGTTGCCAGCCTCGGACAGGTTACTGCTAATTCCACGCGATCTTGATCAATTAATTTTATTCTATTCAGCGAGACGGTTAGTCGATAACGACCGCATCTGCGGGTAACCTGTGGAAAAGCTGAGGAACTCTTAACCCCCATCTACGTTGTTTTAGGGGAGTGTCATCCATGTTGATGGTCCTTTGCCGGATGCAGATCCGGTACATTCCGGTACCAAGCCCGATCATCTCGGAAACGATTTGTTATGAACACATGCGACCTTCTAGGCGATCCCCCGCTCCAACTTCCTAGATCCATGAGGAGCTGGGGGTCGCCAGAGCCCAGGCTGTTAATGAAACAGAATTCGCCAAAGATAGGTGAGGTTGATAAATAAAATAAATGTAAGGCGCGATAACCTCCGAAGATATCTAAGCTTCCGGGCTTCTCCGAGCTTTTCTTCCAATTTGCGTCGTGCTCCTCTTGATTTTCCCTACAAATTGGCCGGACGGGACCTACATGATTTTATGCCGACTCCGAACGGCATCTGCAAGGCAGATGAGCTTCACTGAGAGCTTTTCATGGCAGAAATACACCCGGAGCGCTTTCCAAATACTGCCGAGGGGCAACCGCGCTTAGAAAAATTTTCTTCTAATTGAAAAACCTTATTTCTAAAATTTTTGGTGTTGCTTTGACCGGGGTTAGAACCCAGGGCATCCGGTGTGGTAGGCGGAGCACGCTACCATCACACAACGGTGGCCGACGACAAATGAGTTTGGAGAAGCTAAATATTGCGATGGCAACCGGAAAGGGTTGCGCTACACAACTCGTTGAACCTATTTGGCAGTTTAGTCGCCTATAACGACAAGAATACATACTGCGTGTATTTTCTAAGCCCCTAACCCTTTGGGGGGTGCTTTTGTTTACTCGTCAGCAATTGGATAACTTTTGTACAATGGCTACTAATAAACGCAGTAACTGCTGCCTTCATATAGACTGACCAGCGAAAGGAAAATATATGCTATCAGAGGCATTCAGAAATTGTGAGCCTTTTCGCCGCTAGTTAACTGCTTGATCACTTGGAATCATCGAGTAGAGCTAAGTTATGCAGTGTTCAGCTAGAATACCAATCACGAAGCTATAGTTCTCTTTTTTACCTCGCTTATATAAGCTTTGTTTGATAATATTTTGCTCTTATCCTGATTATCGTGTTATCCATATCCTGATAACAAAAAAGTTTTGGGGGATGAGTAGCGGAGGATGTTTATGATTGTCATGCCGGCGATGTCAATCTCAGGGCACCACTGGTGGCGACAAACCCACGCACCTTATTTATTGTAAGCCTTTCCTCTCTTGAGGAACACTGGTACGATTCATCGTTTTATATTCCATTACACGTTGGAACAATAATACTTGAAACTAAAACACAAAGAAAGAAAAGATATAATAGTTTGAAAAAATAAAATAACACTCATCTATAGCTACGCTCAGAGAAAACATCGTTCTAAAACGAACGAAACAAGTTCAAAGTTAAGAGCATTCGTTGACAAAAGTTTGCTAAGTACGTTTTTTCTTAACTCTTGACCGATGGGCTTGTTTTAAGAACAGTTTTTCCAAGCACACCTTTCGTATTTTATGACCAGTTCGGTATTGATGTGTGAGCCTTCAGTGCTCATTTCAAGCACTTTTTTTGCTTAAAATAAGATTTTTAGTTCTCACGCTTCGAGAACGACTTTTGGTCGATTTAACAGTTTCCGTTCTCAATTCAAGAACGGTTTGTGCATGATAATTGATGGGAGGGGAAATTATTTTTTTCAATAGGTACCCATTTATTTTTTATTAATAATAATTTTTTTGTCATAAATAAAAAATATTAATAACAAAAAATTTTTTATAAAAGTTCAAGATTTTATAAAAAATGCATAATATGCATTTTTTTATAAGTTTTTTCTTATTGAGAAATTATTCTTATTTGAAGATGTAATCTGCATATATACTTAAAACATTTCAATATTCATAACAAGTTTGAGGATTATCTGTGCATAAGTGAATGGAAAAATAATTGAACGAAAAATAAAAGTTAAAAAAAAGTGTTTTAAACAATTTTAGAGTTTGACGGTGAGCGAACTCGCGCCACGCGATCGCAACCACAACATCATAACCGCTGGGCCACTAAGACTGCTTGATAGCTTGTGCCAAATGTTGTATTTAACATTGTTGTGCACACGAATTGTACCGTTTTTTTTTTCTTTCACTTAACTTAAGAACATTTTTCTCATTATTAGAACATTTGTACATATTTTAATGCGATATTTTGCAAAGCAATGTAGCTACTTGGCTGGAAATATAAAAGTTGACGCGGCTGCTGTTTAAGTTATTTTCTCCAAAGTTTCAACTGCTTTGTTTAGGGCCTGAAAAATACTACAGTTATCTTGCAGCCTGTATGATCTGTATATTTCGAGATCAGCACAATTTACCGCAGACCACACTCCTTCCATTATTTTGTAACCAGCGATGTACAAGCGTTTCGCCTCGACCGCCATATGGCACCCTTGCGCCAACCATTCACCTCTTGTGTGGCTCTAAGGGCGGAGTTACGAAATAAAGTAGTCTGTTCGACCAGTAATTGATGACGCTATATTACGATGGCACTAGGGCTCGTTGTCGTTGCAACCATGTCCACAGGTGGAATGTGCAAAGTAGCATACAGTGCAGTACATCTTACCGTTGACAGCCTGCATACCCCCCCCCCCCCCCCCCCCTCCTTATTTTTTTGAGAATGGCTAATTTTTTAGGGCTCTTCATCATATTAGGACTCCATAATACAGAATAGTCCCTACAGTCGCTATACATAGAAACGGTCACCCCTCCAACCTTAGATCTAGTATAGCATGGAACCTTTTACCTCTTAGTAAACAAGACCATATCTGTGTTTTTCTCATTGGTGGTCAAAACGATATAGGATGCCAATGCACGTATATGCCTAAGCATCCGATCTATGAAACATCTAACTTGTGGAAAGCACTTTTCACTTATGTCAACTGCAACGTCATCTTCGTATGCCGTGAATTTGACAGATCTCGCTTCGAACCGCCTAAGTAGTTAGTTCATAATAGCAGATATGATAAAACCCCGCCCTGTGGTGTGCCCTGCCCACTAATTTCATGTCCCCATACAACCCGTATTTTGAAGTAATCTTCCTGCATTGTAATATTCAGCATATCTATCTGGTTATGGATAGATGTACTTCAATTTACTTAAGACCCTTCAAGACCGCTTATTTATAGGCAGTGTTGAAAGTCCCTGCAATATCAGAGAAGACTCCAAACGAGTACTTATTTTACTCCTAGGCTTACAGTTTTTTTATGCATTTTGGACTTAATGTACACATCTCTCAGCCTCTTATCTTTGTTTAAACCACGAAATTCCTTTCTCTGTTTTGGTTTTCCTTAACGTTTAGATGGTGTCATCTTGCATATAAATTGAAATATTTGGAAAAAAGTGAAGATCTTACAAAAGAAATAATTTCATCCCGGAAATGAGAAAATTTACTTCATTTTGTTTTTATTTTATTTTTTTTTTTCAAACACATAAAAAGCGTATAGAAAAGATAACTATGTTTACATTTATCGACGTGCCATACGTGACTATGATTGATAAAAAAGTTTACATTCTTTCGATTTCCTACATCTTTACAAGGTAAAGGTTTGGTAAAGAAGCTTTGACTAATGAAAATTCAATACAACAGTTTCATAAACTGATGGCACAAAATTTGGTTAACTATTATTTAAGACATCGCAATTAGCTTTTAATCGCTCTGTGAGTTTGGCCATACCTCATACCAGTTATCCTGTTTAATGAAAACAGAGGCCAACTAAGAGCCAAAGGGGGATCATAGTCTTATTCCATCTATTGCTATGAACCCAAAATAGGTCTTCCTTACATTTCTGCAAAACAAGGATGTCGAAATGATTGCTTTCTGCACCGGATTCATCCGCATAAGATGACCTGCCAGCAAAACCTTTCGCCTTTTAGTCATTCAATTTTTTTCATATGTGGGTAAAGCTCAAACCGCATCACAAAAAACCTCTTTCTGTACATGCAAATAATATTTCAGGTTTATAACTGGCCCACATATTTGGTATGTACGGAACAGAAAATGTTAAGGAGCCCTCCCAAGTACCGTGCAATATATAGGTTGTCTAGTACTTAGAAGCAATGGTCGACGAAATACGCCTGGATTTTGAGCGCTCTGCATGTGCTGTTAGGCATAGAACACGCAGGATAGGTATAACTATCGATATGATACTAGATAAATCCATTTCTGCGACTTCTTGTATTTCAGACTAAAAACAATCCACTCATCCTATACGTTGTCTACATTGTTAACTCTTTGAGTAATCTGAGTTTAAGTCGGACTTTGGGCACCTTACTTAGTTAATTAGTTAATTAAACTTTCAAATAAAGGCGCGATCATAATTGGCAAAGTCAATTTGCTCAAGCTAGAAACTGAAACTAGATTCCTGTGGAAGTTTTTTCCCAATCAATTCTTTGTACAAAGAGTCTTTCATTGAGAAAACGAACGCAAAGAAACATAACGTGTTCTGCATTTTCCAACACGGTGGCACAGTGTGGATCTTTCTTTATTCATTCTACGCTTATTTAAATACTCTTTAAAATGGCCGGGAGGTATTTGTTTAGTTCGCAGTGCTTCCCCTCGTAATATTCCGCTATATTTTGCACTTTCCTCGATTCTCCCCATCATTCTTGGCACCTAACTATGGTTCGTAACCTTTTTCCTTTCTTTGCATCTTCAGATGGTTACTCATTTCCAATATCATGCAAGTCGAACGTTTTACTTGACAGCAGGTCTATTCCGATTTTTCGAGGTAAAACAAGGATCGCGTCGGCGAATAACGCCCGATAAGAACTTGCTATTCGAATTGTAGGGGTCATTTTAGACCCCTTTCACTCTGGACCTGCGTTTTGTATAATCGAGCTGGTAATGCTGGAAAATATCTTACGGGTAGCTTAGCCCGGCCGTCGATGTTGGGCTTTATTTTCATTATCCCACCACCCTTAAATTCACCATAAAATTTCGTTTTGAGCAGGGGTCTGGACTGCATAGCACAATTATGCTCTCTTTGCATATGCAAAAAAGCAATAATTTTAAATTTTTTGAGACCTAGAGTCAGTTTTTCTACTAAAATTTCAAGTAAGACCTTAAATTTATTCAATAATCTTCTATGGTTAGGACTTACTCATTGTGGACAGAACCCAATGGGAAACAGGTAATCCTTATAATGACCCTGACTCAGAGGTCTGGTTCACGGATGAGCCGAAATTCGATGACGGAAGAACAGGAGCTGGCATCTATGGGCCGAATTTCAAGAAATCGATACCAATGGGATACTGCCCCACCATATTTCAGGCAAAAATCCGTGCAATAGAAGTTTGTGGTAGAGAATGTCTATGGAGAGGCTCATCCTCGAAGAGCATCTACATTATTTCGGACGGCCAGGCAGCCCTGCTTGCCTTGGAATCCTACACAGTTATATCTAAGCTAGTGGATGACTGCATTGAAATCCTTAATGACCCGGGAGCCTAAAACAAGTTTTTGTTAGGATGGGTTCCTGGAAATCAGGGACATAAAGGTAATGAGCATGGAGATTGCCTAGCAAAGCAGGGTGCTACAGTTGCATTCTATGGTCCAGAGCCCTTTTGTAGGATCACAAAAGCACACACCAGGGAAATCATAGGTAACTGGGAAGCAAAACAATTTAGACGTCATTGGATTGACTTCCCAGGGCAAAAGCAGACCAAACTGTTTATACTTGCGGCAACAAAAATATCAGACAAACTCATTCTAAGCAGGGAGGATCTACGAGCTCTCATTGGGTGCTATACGGGACACTTCGTTCTACGATATCACCTAAATAAGCTAATTCTATCCGATAAACAGATTTTTCGTTTCTGTGATCTTGAGTATGAAACGCCGGTTCATTTTTTCTGCGAATGCCTCGCTCTGGCAAGTCAGAGACTCTCCCATCTAGGTGGTTTTACTCTTAATCCCTCTGTGATATGGAGTAAAAAGCCTGTAGAGGTACTTAGATACATCAAAAGCATCCAAATAGCTTCTAGTTTTTCTGCGCAGGTAAGCCAAAGCTTATTAGTTCCGTCCGAAATCTCTCTTTAATCTTATAGTACTATCGAACAGATTACAAACCACTACTTAATCAGTTTAAGTATTAATTTGTGCTCGTACTATGCGCTTGCCAGGCTAAGACTCCAGCTAGTGACATAGGTCCTAGAAAGCGTCTAGTATTCTCAAAGAGGACGGAGTTATTTTATAACATAATTCCTCGTTTTTGATAGAGTTTTTATTTTTTTTTTTTTTTTTTTTTTTTTTTTTTTTTTTTTTAATGGACGTTGTGGCAGCGCGCTGCCCTCAAGTGGCCCAATGAAACCAGGCGAATCCTGTTCACGCGATCGATTTATATATATATATAATAACTTTTTTTTTTTTTATTTTGCCGAGTCTTTGATGGGCAGCGGTTTGTCAAGCGTCACGATCTGAGACTGCTCAGCTACAGAAGAAATTTCATCAGCCAAGCGTAATACTTAAAGAGAACAGAAGCAAACGTATTATACATTAATTTAGAGAGGTGAGAACAATCTTTTTTATAGAAAAAAGGGAGTCCGAGCTATCAAATGTGTTTGAGTGAGAGTTATAATCTTGGCATAAACGCCGAAAAGGTTCATTTTGTTCGAAATACGTTCTACATTGTTTCAGCAGAAGAGGTTTGAAGTGTCTCGATGTCCGAGAGGGAACGCAAAAGTTCACTTCATTCAGAAGGAATGGGCTCGAAATTGATCCATTTAAAAGTTTTGTCATAAATATCACACCAAGCATTTCCCTTCGACTAGCAAGAGTTGGAAGATTGATAAGCTTTAATCGATTAGTATAAGGTGGAAGATTAGTTAAAGAGTCCCATTGGAAATTTCTTAAGGCAAATAGTAAAAATTGTTTTTGTATTGATTCGAGACTGTCTGCATGGACTTGATAACGCGGATTCCAAATTATCGAGCCGTATTCTAATATTGGCCTAACTAATGTTGTAAAAAGTGATTTAGTTATGTAAGGGTCGTTAAATTCTTTTGACCACCGTTTAACAAATGCAAAAACACCTTTGCCTTTATTCACTGTAGCATTAATATGAAGATTGAAACTAAGTTTGGAATCCATCATGACTCCCAAGTCAATAAAATTATTTACAGTTTCTAGACTATAGTTGTTAATTGTATATGAAGCTGGTGGCGAAACTCTCCGAGAAAAACACATGAATTTACATTTTTTGAGATTGAGCGGCATATAATTTACATTGCACCAGGTAACCAAGTGATTTAAATCCATTTGAAGCAAGGAATGTTCCTCAACCGAGGCACATGATTTGAAAAGTTTTACATCGTCTGCGTACATCAAGATTTTTGAGTATTTAATTGTACCAGATATATCGTTTATGAACAACAAGAACAGAATCGGACCAAGATGGCTGCCCTGAGGAACACCAGAAGAAACATTGATGACCCCAGAAAGTGTATTTTTAAAGATTACTTTTTGCGTACGATAACCAAGATACGAAGAAATCCAACATATAAGACGGGGTTGAAAACCGAGTTGACTGAGCTTATGAATAAGTAATGGGTGTGATACTTTGTGGAAAGCTTTACTGAAATCGGTGTAAATTACATCAGTGTGAAGGCCTTTTCTAAATCCATTAGAAACGTGGGTGGTAAATTCTAGTAAATTGGTGATAGGTGATTTGCCCTTACAGAACCCATGCTGCGAGCTTGCAATTATGGGGGAAATAGGGAATGTTAGGTGGTGGGTAACAATAGCCTCAAATAACTTTGGGATAGCGGATAACTTTGCTATGCCCCGGTAGTTTTCTATTGAAGACCTGCTTCCATTTTTATGAAGCGGAATAAGAAAAGATTCCTTCCATATTGTTGGGAAAACGCCATAAATTAAAGATAAATTAAATAAATCTGTTAGCGGCTGATAGATGTTTGCGGCACATTTTTTAAGAAAGTGTGTCGGGATCCTGTCGGGGCCGTATGAATATGATACTTTTAAAGTTTTTAAATAAGATAATACATCTTCTGAAGATATAAATGGAGCTCTGATTGAATAACATGAATCAATATGGTATGGGTATTCATTAGGTGGAACGTTGGTCTCAATAGAGTAATTTGATTTGAAAAATTCCGCAAAGAAGTCGGCGATCTCTTGATCATCGCTGGAAATATTATCTTGGAATTTCATGGATGATGGAAACCCTTTCACCCTGCGTTTAGAGTTTACGAATCCGTAAAATGCCTTCGGGTTGCAAGTTATATTTCTTTTCATTTTACAAAGATAAGCTTTGTAACACTTTTTGTTCAATTGAAAATACTTGCAGCGTAGAATCGAGTACTGTAAGTAATGGTTATGTAAACCCGTCTTTTTGAACAACTTGAAAGATCGAGACTTTTTATTCTTTAAAATTTTCAGCTCTTTAGTGAACCATACTTGGCTTGTATCGGAATGTACACAAATCCGCTTAGGTACGTATTTTTCAAAAAGACAGTAAATGGTATTGTAAAACTGAGAAACGCTTTGCTCCACATCAGCATTAAATGTTGGCCACACTATTCGAGATAGATCACGATTTAATTTTTTAAAATTGGCCTTCGCAAAGTCGAAGCGATAACTGGAGTCGTATCGTTTATTTCCGCTGTTACAAGCATAATTTACAACTTCGTAAACTATTTTGAGGGAAGGGTGGTAAGCATCTTCAGGTTCAATAATGGGTTCGCATCGACTAATGGAATATTTAGATTCATCATCCACAAAGGCTAAATCCAACACTCTTCCGAATTTATTCGATTGGATGTTGATTTGTTGAAGGCACAGCTCAGACATTCCGTCTAGAAATTCATTGTTGGAAGACTTTGACGAAACTGGTACGATATTAAAGTCAGAGATGCACCATGATATGTGTGGCATATTGAAGTCACCCAAGACAATAATGGAATCGGAAGGCTTTAGCATCGAATTAACAGTTCTTAGCAAGGAAATGTGATTCATATAAACGGACAGTTCAGAAGATGGCGGGATATAACAGATGGCCAAATAAATGTGGATATTTGCTAGTTGTGTGCGTATGCACAAGAACTCAGTTGTATCGGTGGCGGTTACGCAAATCTCTTCAGATGGTATTGAAGAGTGTACAGCAAGTAGAAGCCCACCTCCAACCCTGTTCAGGCGGTCATTTCGATATATCTGGTAGTCATTACAGAGGATCTCTGAGTTAAAAACATGAGGTTTCAGCCAGGTTTCGGTTAAAGCAATTATATCGTAGCTTGAGTTAAATGATTTTAAAAACAGTTCTGTTAACTTGGTGTTTAAGCCTCTAACATTTTGGTAAAGTATATCTAAAGTAGATTTTTCGTTAAGTTTTTTGACTCAGTGTTATTAACAGGGATCTTTGCCAAGTTTGGAACACTCTTATTCCGCCTATATTCAAATTCCCGCACAAGTGCCCCAGAGGGCCAAAAATCGTTACTCAAGATAGTGTCAAAATGGTCAATAGGTACATCTAATCTAAAGGAAGATACGTTTCTTTCATAACTAAAATTAAATTTCCGAATTGTTACGTCATGGGTTTTCCTTTTTGAGAAGATATACGATTTCAGATCCTCCTCAGTAGTATCCCTGTCGAATCTTGACACGAATATCGATTTTTTAGGAGGGACTACAACCAACTTCCTAGTTCCAGGCTCAGTCGCCTGAGAACGGTTTGCAGGTTCAATATTTTTTCTAGCTGCTAGTTTTGTTGGAGGTGCCTTTGATGTTGAAGGCTCTACTGTAAGAGGACTTGGAGATGCTAAGTTTATTAATTCTATCGTGCTAGGTGTAGGAACGATTGGGTTCTGGATGTTTTGAACGGGGTCTAGGGTCAATACGCCAGCCGAGACATCAGTTCGTTTTCGTTTGCTGTCACGACTGTCGCTGTTAGCATTAGCAGCTGAATCGGTAATACATTTGAAAGTTTTAAACAAGTTTTCATAATACTTGAATTTATCCCCTAATGTAGAAAGTTCCTTACCGATTTCGGAGAATGCGTTTCGGGTATGTTTGAAAAGCTTAAAAAGATCCACTTCGGTGGATCTGCATTTCAAGCACGACCAACGCACACCCTTGTTATCGTTGATCGCATCACACACCCTTGCTGTCAAACTAGCGCACTTCATATGAGCAAGCTCATCACAAAGCCAGCACGACACGAAACGCTCGGTATCACCTTTCAATTGGCAGTTAACAAAATTGCAAGACATTATAAGTTAAAGTAAAATTGATTAAACAGACGGAGGCAGTGAAAATAATTTGGAGATCACAGTAAGAAAATCACTGTTTGAGCAGTTTGAAGATCACTGTGTGTGCAGTTTAAGATCGCTATTAACTGACGCTTAACAACACACAATGCAAACAGCTGTGGCAGTGAAAAGAAAATGAAGTAAATGTGCACGAGCAAATAACAATTGAAAACTGAAAATATGTAAATGCCAATCAAATGGAACAACAAATATGCAAAGTGACTCGGCAAATATGTATGTATGTATGGATATACACACTTTATCAATTATTTTTAAGATACAATTTATTTTAGTAAAGAAAAGCAGAACTTTAAATTGCGAATGCAGTACACAACGTGTTTACACTTATTTTTAGCACAATAATTATTTAAACAAACAAATTTATTTATTTAAGACAAAATAAGGCACAGTAGAAATCAAAACACAACTTCACAGCTTGACGTTCGCACTTTCTCGAACTCTTTTGGTCGAAAAAAAACCGCTGGCATATGTGGGTTCCTCATGGACCGGCAGTTCAACCTAACCTTACCTCATCAGCCATAAAACGAAATTACCACTTTTCGCCAGGCACTAAATAGGTAAAAGTGATACATAATTAAAACCCCTTTGAGGGGATATAGTGCCTTTGTCAGTTTATTTCGACTAGGTGGTGCAAATGATGTGATATTTGTAACAAATACGCTTATTCGTGACGGATTTTTATCTGCCGTCAAGGGAAAGTTAAGAAAGTAAAATAGTGGATGTCGCTCTCTCTGTCTCTGCTACCATCAATTGAGTTTGATTATAAAAGCTTCTGTGTTGATTTAGAGAATATTATTATTCGTTCATTCGAATAATTTTTACTCAAATATAATCGCACCATAATATCTGCAGCATCATATCGGCGTATTTTGTTACGTATACGCCATGTATTCGCTGTCGCTATTGGCAATATGCTATTTATATGTGGTTGTTGAAGTGGTGATAACAGGTACAGTTCAACACCCGCTTCATAGCAATATGTGAAAAAATACATATATATGTATGCATGTAACAAAGCTCACTCACTAGCATTCGCGCATATGTGTATCAATTTGTGTATTGTTAAAAGTAATAATAACAATAACGCTCACACACTTTGCATCCGTAACGGTGACTTTAACAATATTCCTTGAGTGATTATGCAATTGGCAGCTAAATCAATCAGTGATGTCAACTTGACATATTAACCAAAACGACAGCATCTGCTATAACAACCAGATGTAACAAAAACAAAAAGGTTGTACGTGTATAACATAAAACAACACAAATGTACAAACTATGTACACATCACACAGCGTAATACAATGAACAGCATCAACACTATTACAATATTAGTTTTGCGGTATATGCCGTATACCCTTCCTCCTTCACTGGCTTTTGCAGTTTTGCCATAGCGAATGCTTTCGTTGTTGGGTACGTAGTTCGGTTTGTTAACTTTTTTGATTGTATGTGGTTAAAATGTGAGTTATATAGTTAGAGTGAGAGACATGCAGTCAGCGCAAGGTGCTGCGCTTTTGATTTTACTTTTATTCCTACATACATATGTAGATACAAATCTATTTGCCACTAAATGCTTATTTAAGTTGCAATATTATATTCTATCAGGAGGCACGCTTTGATGAGTACAGTGAAACAAATGACGTTGGTATGTTTTCAATTCGTTGGCAATGTGACTGCCTTTGAAAACATAACAGTAACATCATCTATATATGGGGTATTCCATCCCATTTCGATCAATTTTGAACCCGATCCCTTTAGAATTGGCTGAACGTTTTTCTTCTTTTTCTAGCTTACGAAAGACGTTTTTCAGAATTTTTTCAAATTTTTTCATCCAACTCAAAAAAAGTTATGAATTTTAAAAAAAAACACCGTTTTTGTTTTCAAAAAGCTATAACTTTTTCAAAAATTGACCGTTTGGGATCTTTTTTTTTTAAATTTTTTTTAAATGTACTTTTCGGAAAAAATACAAAAACATTTTAAAGTTTTTTTTTTAATTTTTCTGTTTTTCGAGATTTTTCGAATTTCGGAATTTTTTTTTTTTTTTTTTTTTTTTTTTTTTTTTTTTTTTTTGTCATAAAGAACTTCAATCAATTCTGCAATCATCCCCACTAATCCCGGAGTGGGCCGATTTTTTTTATATTTTTTTTTTTATTTAATTGAAAAAAAATGTTCAAAAATAAAATTTTTTTTTATCAATTTTATTTATATAACCAATAACCAAAAAATGTAAGAAAATGATTTTTAAGTATTATTTTCTTTATATATTATGGTAATCTACTATTAAAATGACTCGCTTTCGCTTTCCAGCAACTGATTGGGCCTGTATACACATACATTCGTGTTCAATACCATAATATACAAAGAAAAGAATACTTAAAAATCATTTTCTTACATTTTTTGGTTATATAAATAAAATTGATAAAAGAAATTTTTATTTTTGAAAATTTTTTTTTTCAATTAAATAAAAAAAAATATAAAAAAAATCGGCCCACTCCGGGATTAGTGGGGATGATTGCATAATTGATTGAAGAAAAAAAAAATGGCGAAATTCAAAAATCTCGAAAAACTGAAAAATTAAAAAAAAAAAACTTTAAAAATTTTTTTGTATTTTTTCCGAAAAGTACATTTAAAAACAAATCTTTAAAACAAAAAGATCCCAAATGGTCAACTTTTGAAAAAGTTATAGCATTTTGAAAACAAAAACGGTGTTTTTTTTTTAAAAAATTCATAACTTTTTTTGAGTTGGATGAAAAAATTCTGAAAAACATATTTCGTAAGCTAGAAAAACAAGAAAAACTTTCAGCCAATTCTAAAGGGGTCGGGTCCAAAATTGGTCGAAATGGGATGGAATACCCCATATATAAAATTCAAGTTATGTATATATATAGGTATATAACGGGTTGCGTCCTAAACGGATTGACCGATCACAACCAAATTGGAATCACCCACTAGAAACCTTTCAAGGATGGAACTCAACTTCAATATAAAAAAGGGCCGTGGCATCTCCCATACAATTGGCATGTTTGATTCAGCATAACTCTGGACGTATTCATGCAAGAACATTGAAATTCCTAAGGAGTTATATGAGATCAATCCCTAGAACCTTCTTCACAGCTTCCGCAATCCAATTATCAATCTTACCTACGCGAGGGGAATCCTGTTATAAATATTTTAACGAATATTAGTGACACTAAGTGATACTCACGTCACTAGGCTCATGCTAAGTAAATGAAGCCACAACAACAATAAAGCAGGCAGTCACTTGTATTTACATAAATGAATCAATCATTATGTCTACACATATGTACGTACATGCAGCGGAGAGAGACGCACAAATACATGCATATATCTTATCTGAGATACTCCCAAAAGTAGGCAATCGTTGTGGAAGTATCACTCACATATACACGCGCATATGTTATGCGAGAAGCTATAAAAATCGTGCATCTATCTATAGTTATAGCTAGTAATTTTATAGCTGCTAGTAAATTCTAGAAATAGAAGCGCCTAGAAATATGTCAACGAGGAAACCAAAGATTATGAAAAGCAGCAGCTGAGGCACGACGAATTAGTTTGATTTAAGCACGCTATCTGTTGAGAAATAGAAGAAGTAAAAGTGTTATTAAATAAAGACCATTTTGCATTATTGAATATTGGAGCTATTTATTCAACAGTTTAGTGATACGAACGTTAGCATAAGGTTGAAAATAAGCGGAGTTGCCCAAAATTCGTTACAGTATGAATGTATTATACAATAAAAAGTCATTAGCTGTAGCAGAAATCAATCTTATCAACTCATGTTTCACCCATGGCCAATTACGCGTAGCCTGCACATTTTTATAGAAACGTCGAGTAAAACCCACGGGAATAAGCTAGTACTCTATAAAACTCGATCGTCGTAAGTCTCAGAGTCGTCGACGGTGTCGAGAGAAGATAAGACGATTATTGGAGTGTTCGCGATATATGTTCTTACGAAGAAGTATCGAAGGAGGTTTAATGATGAGCTGTATGAGCTTTACGCACATATGACGAAAGTGCAGCGAAAAAGAACCCAAATGCTTCGCTGGCTAAGTCACGTTATGCAAATGAACGAAAACATTTCATTCGACACCGCAGTTTGAACGCAGAGGAAGGCGACATCTCCATTGAGTTGGAAGAGGCAGGTGGAGAAAGATTTGACCCTCCTTGGTGCTCCTAACTGGCGTAAATTTTCGCGAAGCAGGGATAACAACAATTAATGAATGAATGAATATTTCGCTAATCAAATTTATTTGCAATAGTAATTGATTTCAACTGCCACTAAAATATGTCTAGTTTCCTTACATTTAAGAAGAGAATGGAGCTGAACTCTACTACCGTTTATCACAAATTCTCTATACAAGTCTCTTGTAAAACTGATAAAGGCCTTACAAAGTAAAGCCATAGTCAATATCTACAAAGCCCTTTAGAAATTATACAAATACCTAAAACTCCCTCAATACACACAAAAAATCACAGATTCCTATTGCCACGTCTCAAGCCTTTCTTGGTTTCAAGTAGCTAGAAGATGTGCTTCTTTTTACTCATAGATGTGGTTGTATTACTTAACGTCTTTTGGCAGAGTTTTATTACCTCTGTTTATTTACAAACTCACTTTTTTGGCACCTAGCCGTTTAAATAGTTTTTTCTATCCAAACTGTCGCGCCAGTTGCTTTTCTTCTGGGTTAGATGGCGGATATTGATATCACCAAGGAATTTTAAATTGAATACCGCCTTCTAGAGGCAGTTTCGAAAATAATTCCTTTTTGGCCGAAGAGTCAACTTTTACTCGCAAAACTGCCAAATCAACGTAGGCGCACAAAGCTCGTACAGCTCACTATCTTCTATACTATCGTAGGAAAAACTTTTCTTTCGAATACTCCTAGTCCCGCCTCATCAGATGTTGTCAGCTTCCATGCACCTGTACAATATAGCAGGAAAGGTACTATGATTGTCTAGAAAGTCATGATTTTTGTTTGCAGAGAGTTGAATTTATTTTCCACTTGCCTACTTAGTCCGAAGAAGCATATATTGGCAAGACTGATTTTTCTCTGGATTTGTAGGCTGACTTTGCTGTTTGTGTCAATTATGGTTCCCAAATAAATGAAGTCTTTTAGTATTGCGAAATTGTGGACGCTAACAGTGATATGATTGTCAAGATGCAAATAAGCTGAATCTTTGTGTGATGACATAAGATAATTTGGTTGGTCCTCACTTATCATTAAACCCATCTTTTTCGCATCTTTTTCCAGTTTGGAGTTACGGTGTGGGTGTTCAAGCCAATGACGCCAAAGACATCAGCATAAGCATGTAATTATATATTTTTTTGTGAAATCGTTTTCCAGGGCGACTCAGGTTTGCAGCTTATATAATTTCCCCCCGCATTGAGGTGAAGAAATCGCACGAAAGGGAGTCAAACAGTCTGAAACCTCATTTAAAAATTATGTAGCTGTTTCGTTCACCATTCGTTTTGCGTAGCCCTCTAGGCAGGGTCTTTTTTTCGGTTGTAATGCGATATTTTTCATCATACCAGCTGTTTTTCCCTGATCACCGGAAACCGAATTTTTCACTACGGTTGTGCGAAGTCCTTTGGAGATATGCTCCCATTGTTCCTGCATTCCGTCGGGTGACTTGTGCTCTTAGAGAACAGGTTTGAGATTTGAGTTGCGAAATCATTGTTAGTCTGATTGCAACCTTTCACGTCTTACTGAATTAAATCAACTAATTTCTGTAAATTCCTACAAAGTACAAAAATGTACAAAATATAAAATGATTTTTTTTTTTTATTAATACTAAGTTTGTGTTGATGCTTGTAACTACTGATATTTACAAAATGTTTTTATCTAACTACATACTATGTAATGAGGCAAACTCTACGTTTACATAATCAGATGGCATCATTTAGATATAGGCACACCCCACATATTTGATGCATCTGCTATTGTCACTATGACGCTTTGTGATTGAATCGAATATAGTTTCAGTCGGCATATTGGTTGTTGGTTTTGTTGTTAGATCTACCGGTGTTTACATATATATCAGCAAGTCAATTTACAGCGACACATTATTTGTTGAGATGTTGCAACATTTTGTGAACATTTGATATGCCAACAAATTAACATGCCACAAATGATAGGTAATGACAGGTGATTTTGGTGTAGCTGCCTATTTACATCTCACGTCTATGTAAATATGTTACAAGTGGTTGTAGGGATGACTCCTGTATGTTGTTGTGTATGGCTGCTGAGGATACGGCGGTGGTTGGACACGGCGGTGATGGCGATTTTATGGTGGCGATATGGTTGAATACGGTGGCTGTGGCGGTGGTAATAGGCCCTTTGGTGGATGCTATAAGGTTTATCTACTTCTGCGGCGGTGGCCGAATGCAATCCGCCCGACTGCTGTTATAGGTATTGGAAATCGTGATAAATAGTATGTTACATGAAGCTTTTCGAAAAAAGTACACTTCACAAAAATTCAATTCGTTTTTAATATTTTGAAGTTATCTCCGTTTTTCAGAGGGTTTTTATAAAATTTGATGTCATGCCGAGATGGTAAGGAACTTCGCATGAGTGGAAAAGTCAAAAAAAAGTATGCACACACAAACCGATCTGTCAACTCATGGTTGGAGTTGCCAGAGAAGCGGTGTGTGAAAGTGTTATACGCATTGGGCAAACTTTTGAGTACAATTCATGAGTCTTAAAATATAATGGCTATACATATAATGATGTATAAATAATTCAGTGTACATATTCACATATATGTAGCTTATTTAGTACGTACTTATAGTTAAAAGATACATATGTAAAATTCAACATAAAACGCAATTCCGAATTCAATGTTCATAAAATTAGTCTACAAAATGTAGCTTTGATTTTTAGGGCTGTGAGTGACTGCGATAGTCGCTCAGCCAACACGGCTTAAGTAATATTTTAATTTGAAAAATGATGTTGAGATCAAACTTTTATTCACTGTCAAAATATTAAACCCGTACTCAAGGAACGCTAAAACCCCACATATTTTACTGCAAGTCATGAAGAGGTTTGGAAACAACTCTTGTCTATAGTCATCTAAGCCGCTACGTTGCGGGTTGGAATGTTCTATCTAAAAATTCCTTTTCTGATAATCTCTTCGTAAAGTTATATCTTGCCGAGTCACGTTTAGCCTGATTTGGGAGTCCCAAATGGACTAACTGGGCTTTTATAGTTGCAAAATGGACGAACTTTCGATTACAATACCTGCAGCGTGAAAGGGCTTATGTTTAACTGCTTCATACATTCTGGAATGCAAGATTCATCTTAATATAAGGAGCGAGATTCTTCGAAAGCAAACTGTGGCATGTCAATATAGCTTTCGCAAGGCAGGTCTATGAGAACAGCTGTTTATTCGGATGTCAAGATAGAGGAGTCCCTCAAGAGCGAAAAATTTGTTTTCATTGTTTTTTATGTGACAAATTTTTGCTTACGGTATGGAGGAATTCAAGATCTAGTGTAGTAAACATAGTGTAGGCATGGTCTGTAGTGTAGGCTATTTGGGATTGATAGGCTGTATAGGGTACTACTGATTTTGAGCGCAAGTGTAGTCGCTACAATGTATATGAGTTGAAAATAGAAATTAAGGACAGTAAAACAAATCGATGATATAAATATGTGTTATGGAGATAGTGAAACGTGAGTGAAAAATAAGTAAATGTTAAGAAATGAGACAGAAAAGCAAGAAAAATAAGTAAGGAAGTCTAAGTTCGGGTGAAACTGAATATTACATGATGTACACTTGAAATGCTGTTGTTGTTTGTTTTGTGTGCTTAATAGTGTTACAAGGCTGTGCAATAATACATATACATACATATGGTTCTATTCCATGCCCATTTTTTTAAATTTTAAGTTTTTCCTATTTGTGACCCGGCCTATGTAAAGGTGGCTTATGAGTAAAAAAAATTTTCCAATTTTTTTCTGGTTTCGATAGTTTTTTTATCTTTAACAGCTGTTTCTCGCAATTTCTTTTTTGAGTCATAAGCCACCTTTTCATAGGCCGGGTCACATTTATTTTTACAAATCCATTTAGGAAATAAAATACCATTGATATAAAGTTCCTTTTGCAAAGATACAGCTTATTTTATTCATCAACGACCCTTTTAAAAATCTTTTATATAAACGTGGGCGTGGTCCTTAGCCGATTCCGTTAATTTTTCTTCGAAGCATTCCTTATAGTAAAGGCAACCTCTCTGCCAAATTTTGTTACGATAGGTTTAACGATTTTTGCTTTAAGATTAATAATATTTGTAAAATTTATTTTATCACAAGTGGGCGGTGCCACGCCCATTTTAAAAATAAATTTCACAATTTTATCAAGAGTCTCAATATCAGTCCACACGTCAAATTTCAACATTCTAAGTGTATTATTTACTAAATAATCAGGTTTTTTATTATATATATAAAAAGTGGGCGTGGTTATAATCCGATTTCTCTCATTTTCAATACCAATATATTCTGAGTCCAAATAAGCTCGTACACCAAATTTGGTGAAAATATCTCAATATTTACTCAAGTTATCGTGTTAACGGGCAGACGGACGGACGGACAGACGGACGGATGGACGGACATGGCGAAATCAATTTTTTTTTTTGATATTGACGATTTTTATATATGGAAGTCTATATCCATCTCGATTCCTTTATACCTGTACAACCAACCGTTATCCAATCAAAGTTATAATAAATACCCTGTGTACAAGTACAGCTGGGTATAGAAATTAATATAAAAGCAATGTCGATGATAATATGGATGATTTTAATTATGCAAGGCAAGGAAAGGAAAAGGAAGCAAGGAAGAAAAAAGTGTAAAAGAAAGATGAATGTTCCTATTGCCGTTTACAACTCAACTTAGTTGGGTTTTAATTAAGACAACTCAACTCTTGTTTGGTATTCCGAATTACAATTTATTCCAGTTGAAGTTGAATTGAGTTGCCAACTTCAGAAAGTGATGATTTGACAGATAAATGAACAGCTGATCAATTTGTGGCGGAAACTTAAGTATTTGCAAAAGTGATTTTGTTATTACAAGATATTATATGACATGAAATCTATTTTATAATGGCGAAAATGTTGGTGATTGACATGCTGATGATAATGAAGTTATTTTGCTGATTTGAAAGGCAGCATTTTGCTCATTACTAAACAAAATTAAGAACCATTTCCGCATACCCGTCGTATTTCAAATTATGCGCCACAGTCTGATTCCTTGCTGACGGCAGCTTTCATGTATGCTATGGAAATGATTTTGGTGTTGCACTGGTTTTGGATATTATTGAGGAGTATACTTGTGCGAAGTGGATTAAAACCCAAACAGAAAAAAAATTGTATTTTACTCTAAAACAGGATTCCCAGGAGTAGTGATTAGTATCAATGGGACTCACGTTCGCATTATTTCACCTATTTTGGCTGCATTCGAACTGCGGCCAGCCTCGTCCAACTTCGGAATGTCGCTCCATAAAGTCAAAACGTCATTCAATGTAATCCTTCTTTTAGACGTTTTTTCTATAAATGTGTACAAAGTTGTTGATATTGTTTGATTAAAAAAGGTTTAACTACCGGCTTTAAATTTTTTGTTTTTCTTTGGTAACGTTTTATGAACCCGTGCACCATCCAACTCTTATCAAAGGTGGTATCGAAAGACGCGTTCTGATCTCCGTTTTTAGGATTCGAAAGCGGAAATTAAAAATTTTAGTTCTGTCGAAAAATATTTACAAAAACCCACAAAATGGCCCTAGAGGGCCCGAAATATGAGGCCCGTTCCACAGTTTATTTGCACAGAACATCTTTCTGCGTTGGCGGTCTTTGGCCGCGATTTGTAAAAATAACCCTGGGTGGTCCAACGCCTTTCTGCATTAGTGTGTACAAAAAATCTGACAAAATACAACAACCGCATGAAATTAGATTTTATTAGAGATTTATTAGAAATAAAATTTTTAATTTTTGTTATCGGATTCTTAAATCGGAGGTCGGAACGTGTCTTTTGATACCAACTTTGAGAATTTTTGTTAAAAATTAGATGGTGAGCCGTTTCGTAAAACGTTACATTTTTTCAAAACAATTGCAGAATTGTATGAGACAACTGCTAGTAATCAGTTGTAAGACTTTGATGTCTTTGACAACTACACTAACACAAGTTTGTAAACGGTAATGCCACAAAAACTTGTTAGACTAGACAACTCAACCGACATTTTTTTGACAGGTTGTGTTGTAATCTGTAATACCAAATTCCGAAATTTCAACCCTAGTTGAGTTGTAAACGGTAATAGGGGCATAAAAGTCAAAATTGTAGCCGGCCGATAATCTAACTAGAAGACGCGTTATCAATTTTTTGACGTAGTATTGACAGTTGTTTTTATCGATGAGCTATCGATTTGTTAAAGTTGTGCTTTTTGCGAGTACACACGAGTTAACGAAATATTATATATCTGCTATCAATAACAATGATGATTTTTTGTCAACGAGTTATCCGTTTGTAATAGGTAAGTTATCGATTACTATCGAATATTTATAAATTTTTTATAGAAAACATATCATGTTACCAAAAAGTTATGGTTTTATTATCAAAATCTATCGATATGTTATCGAAAAGTTATCAATTTATTATAGAGACATTTTTTATAGAAAATTTATCAATAAGTTATCAAGAATTTTTCGATCGAAAACATGCCAATTTGTTGCCAACCTGTTATTGTCGATTTGTAATCAACAATTTATCAAATTTTTAAAAAATATTATAAACTAGATATTCGAAAAAGTATCAAGTTTATACATTTGATTTCGAAAAGTGGTCGATTGCTTATCGCAGTGCTTTCAATTTAGTAAATAAGTGTAATCGACTTATTATCGACTTTTAATATGTTTGTTATGGCGCATATGTACATATATCGATGAAATACGGCCGTAAAAAGCGGATAAGAAACCAATGTGAAGAAGATGACTTGGCAATAATGATTCGCTTTCTATAATAATCAGATAACAAAATAACCACTTGTCGGCACAGGTCGAAATATTTGTTTAGTCTAACACCTGTATCTTCACATGTTTTAGTCTAACGCCAGTATGTTCACACATGGAACTTCATGAGTACTTGGTACACACGCACATTGTTTGATATAGAATTAACCTTAAACTAGATTCCACCAGCGGCTCTTTCAATAGTAGGAGTCGAAATTACTCTAATGGAATTTATCTGAAGGTTACTATGAGGCAAAATGGGTTGGGGCTAGACTGGAATAAGGGGAGCTAGACGAAATGATTAGGAATGGAGTATTCGGCAATGAGCTCAGTGTTAGGCGGAGATCTACTCAGATTGCCAGGTGGCTATCAAACTACTAAGATCTGTCAATATGAGGTTGAGGACTATAAGCGATATTTTTAATTCAGTTGCGTCGGCATCCAACTACATTTTGATAAAATAGGTCTTAAGGTTATCCCTAGCAAAGGCTGATCTGTTGGTCCAAGTAGGCGCTGGCGCTCTCAACCCCGCTGCCAATAGTGGCTTCGAAATGCTGAACGCTTACTCTCGTTGTTGTTGTAGGTGCAGTAGTGCTTTAGTATATCAAATAGGTGCCACCACCTACAATTTTCATCAATATCCTCTTGTGGGGGTCCGAAGAAACTTTCAATTTTGACACGGATGGACCAGATAGATACAGCTGCTAGAGGCGTTGGCTCAACATTGCAATTGAAAAGATGGTTGGTGCTATGTCGGAACACATTACAAACGGGACATACATTTGGTATGTCGGGGATAATTCTAGAGTGACTTGAGACTGCCTGGGTGGTTGAGTTTAGTGCATTTGTCTTAAAGAGCTGGGTTCACAATTGTCATACGCCTTTTGGTGGATATATCGAAGGGCATTTTCATGCTCCTTTTCTTCATATAACTAAATTCTGGAAATACAGATTTCTTTATAATGCATACGAAGTTGACTTGTTAGGTTCCTGGAAGGTTTGGCTTCTTCAGATAGACGTTTTTTGAGATATTCGGGTTCCGGGCCTTTAGCAGAAACTGTTTGTTCAGCATTTCATTTCTTTATGGGGACTATTCTCGCCTCACTGTGTATGTTTGAGAGTTTTGCAGTTTCGTCCAGCGTGCTTCTTTAGGACTCAGCAACCATATTGAGGACCCGTGACAATTGCGGTCTGACAATTGCTTTATAAGTTGTTATGAGCGTTTCTTTGTTTTTGCTTCAATTGCTACCCGCAAAAGACTTGAAGATTTTGTTATAGCTCTGGACTTTGAGCACAATTGGAACTGCATGCTCGCCAAACTTCAAATTCTGATCGAACGTCACACCTAGTATTTCTGAATATTTAATAGTAGGTAGGGTAATGCCATCTACGTGGATGTCAAATATGGTCGGCATTTGCCATGTCAACTGGAAAGGCTTTTATCATTCTAGTTTTTTTACTTCGTTACTTGCATATGAGCAAACACTGGGCTGATAGAATTCCGGAATGCTCCTTAATCAACATCACGCATCAGTGGAGGCTATAACTTTTATATAATTTTGAAAATCAGCTTAATGTTATTTATTTATTTTATTTATTTTTTAACATATAAATGTTTTTCCTGACACAACAATTTAAAACAAAATTATCTTAAAGTGCCAGTCACGTGTTATACAATTTAACTTCTTAGGTATAATTAATTAAACAGAAAGAATAGATGAGAATAGTAGCAGAAGTAGAGAGAAGGAAAGTGAAATATACCAATAATAATTAAGATTAACATATTAGAGAAAATAGATATATATAGATTGAAAAAGAATACATATATGTTCATATATACTCGTGCTGTACATAACTAGTATTTATCCGTTATTGTAATTATTGTAAAAACTGGTCACCTCGTCTTTGAAAAGCAGTGTATTAGTTAGGTGCCTTAATCGAACAGGAAGAGAGTTCCAAAGGCGAACCACAATTATAAAGAACTGGCGTTCAGAGGTGAGAATTCTGTGTTAATTTTAACCTGTTCAGTATTATATTTTCTAAATTTCTGAAAAACGTATTATTTTTATTCTAATATATTCGCAATATCTTTAAATGTCTTATATATACTTTATTTTACTTCCGTTGATTGTGTTCATTTTTCCAATAACAGGGATCTTTATTATATTTGTTGAATTCTCGCATGTACCTCCGCATACCCTGGTCAGATAACTAAAATTATTTATAATTTTACGCAAAATATTATTTCACTCGTCGTATTTTCTTTTTACAACCAAAAAATCTTTTAACCAGAAACATCTGCTTATAAAACTTCAAATATTTATGTTATTTCTGGGGCAGTAAAACAAAGATTTTGTCATTTCATATATAAAATAATAATACGTACAATCAATTTCATTGTTTATGTTTTTCTTTGACAAGAACAACAGTTACAGATGTGCAAATTTGCATAGTATTTATAACAGAAGCACGTCTTTCATAATACCACAACATAAACATATGCATTAGGGTGGTGTATATTTTGAAAGGAGTTCTCAAGACTTAACTCATTTAATAGAAAATAGTCAATGCAAATAAAGAGGATATTGTGTAGACAATGTTCGTATGTAGATATGATAGATTCTGTAAGGGTTCAAATAAGTGTCACAAGGGCAATCAGCGCCGCCAAGGTATTCGATATTTCTAATAACTTTACTTGCAATATGTTGCTGTAAAGCTACACAACGCTCATTAAATTCTAGGGCACAAACTAATCAGAACAGAACATACCTGGTTATTTTTTTTTTTTACTAGCATGTCTAAGTCATGCATAAAGTCATCATAAATGCTACTTAAACAAAATAAAATGTTCAAAGAAATAAAATAAAATTCAATAATAGCAAACAAATGTATATGAGTTGCAACACATGAAGAAGATATGTGTGTGTGAGTAATAATATAAACATGGCTGCAATATTAGCATATGCGCACACATAATTCCTTATGAAAATAAATATAAGCGTGGACATACATATATTTCTTTATTTTATAAACTTTTATGTAATCGGTCTACATTTTTGTATGTATGTATGTACTTTTAAATATTTGATATTGCTTACAAAAATCATACTTGGAATAAATAATCTTGCTTTTAGCGGTAAGTTTTAAACTATAAGAACTGTACACCACAGCGTATGAGTAACATTAAAATCGATTTAAAGCAGGCAACATTTTTTATACCTTTCATGAAAGTATGATAAGTTTGTCACGAATCTGAAAATTGTAAAGGAGTTGATATAAACCTAGCAAAAGGTATATCGAAAGGATCAGGATGACGAGCTTTGTTCATTTAGCGACGTTCTTCTATCTGTTTGAAAGCAAACTAGTCCCTAAATTTTTGAGATATCTTGATGAAATTTGGTGGTCCCCAGTTAGACAACTGTCGGAGCAGGCCGGTTCGGGCCACTATAGCATAAATATCACTCAGAGAAGAGGTTTTTTTTTTGTGTCATGTCTTCCTCAATTTATCAGATAAACGCTGCAAATTTCATCAACTGCATACTGCCGTCTAGAAAAATCGAAGAGATCGGTCGTATATATGCTATATCTCATACAACCAATTTTTGATATATGTAGAAAGCTTTTCGATTCCAGATTTCTGCTAGGCAGTACCAAATATGAACATTAGCAAGATTCCGCAGACGTGTAATTTTTTTTTTTTTCTATATAAAGAGCAACTTAATAATACAGTTTCTTCGTCCTCAACACAGCTTTTAATTAACTTCTGAAGTATTTTGGAAACACTCAAATTGCAAGATTAAAAATAAACATAAATATTGAAAACTAACCAATTGCACGCAAACATATCTGTGTGGCATGAAAATACAGCTTCGCACGATTAACTGTATTTTCATGCAGTACGGATATGTAACCTGATTTGATAGACCCACTAGAAACCATCCACGAATAGTCATATGCTTGAACTAATTTCTATACAAAAAAGGGGCGTGGCATCAAAGAGAAATTTTCTTTTTGTATAACCCGGGAAGTAGTCAATGCAAGAACATTAAAATTCATTAAAGAGTAATATGAGGTCAGTCCCTAACACCCCCAAGAAAATGTGAGGTGGGGAAGAAGAAGGTATGGCACCTCCCATATAAATGGAATATTTCATTTTGCAGAACTTTGGCTGCATTACAAACCCAGGCTATCTTGTTACATCTTTTGGGGTTTATAATCTCTAGGGTTTATATTTTTTCATGCGCCTGGAAGAACTTTCAAAAACTTGTATGCTAAATCTGTTATAAGCTGATGTAAGAGCAAAGAGAGAAATCCGATAAATTCTTCCACTTATTCCAAATGCCATATCCGCATATGAAGTTAATTCGTGCTCAAAATCGTCACATCTATGGCATATGGTACTAACGTTAAGTCTCTCTACAATTATGAGAGCGCGGGGACAATGCAGCAGAGGCTTTGGCTTAACAACTTCCTGAAATCGTTGATGGCAAAATTCTTATTTCTTTTCTCCAAATTTTTAAAAATTATTAAATTTTGATATCAGCTGAAGCTTCAACAACTAATGCATTTCCAAAAATTGAATCTAACTACACAAACTATAAATGGCAGCGAAAAAGTGCAGTTTTCGTATCAATAAATGTTAAAATCTAATAAAAAATTCAAAAGACAGCTTATAAATCTATTGACAAAGTCGTGGGAAAATGTCAAGATCTGCACTATCAGGTTGAAGTTTGTAGCCGCTTGCTGTTATAAGGAATTCCACTTCATCGATTAATCCTTAAAAAAGGGTTCATAATAATTTTGTTTCACAATTTGTATCTTCAGCGCTTATGCAGTGGGACAAGGCTTAATATCACAAATCTTTATCGAGTGACACTGAAGCAATTCATTTTATCGGGCAATTTCGAAAACAACCAAGTTTAATACCAAGGATTCCAATGATACCGACAGCTACGCCTTTCCATTTTAAGGGCTTTCAATTTCTATTACCCAGCAATCAGTTGGTTATTTTTACGGCAAAGAGCTATGCTGTTTTTATACTCAGTTGAGCAGAGCTCACAGAGTATATTAACTTTGATTGCATAACGGTTGGTTGTACAGGTATAAAGGAATCGAGATAGATATAGACTTCCATATATCAAAATCATCAGTATCGAAAAAAAATTCGATTGAGCCATGTCCGTCCGTCCGTCCGTCCGTCTGTCCGTTAACACGATAACTTGAGTAAATTTTAAGGTATCTTGATGAAATTTGGTATGTAGGTTCCTGGGCACTCATCTCAGATCGCTATTTAAAATGAACGAAATCGGACAACAACCACGCTCGAAAAAAATGGAAAATTAGTAAAATTTTGGGCAATGGGAATGGCACCGCCCACTTTTAAAAGAAGGTAATTTAAAAGTTTTGCAAGCAGTGATTTGGCAGCCGTTGAAGATATAATGATGACCTGCTGTTACTATATGTATGCTAAATAAAAATTAGCAAAATCGGATGTTAAAGTCAAATTTTAGCAAAAAATTTAATATCTTTACAGTATATAAGTAAACTATGTCAACAGTCAACTCTAGTAATGATATGGTGCAACAAAATACAAAAATAAAAAAAAATTTCAAAACGGGCGTGGCTCCCCCCTTTTTCGTTTAATTCGTCTAGAATACTTTTAATGCCATAACTCGAACAAAAATTTACCAATCCATGTGAAATTTGGTAGGGACATAGATTCTACGACGCCCAGTTTTTATACACAGTCAACCTTCTGTCTTTCCGCTCGGTCTTTAACACGGTAACTTGTGCAAAAATCAATATAGCTTTACTAAACTTAGTTCACGTACTTATCTGAACTCACTTTATCTTGGTATAAAAATGGCCGAAATCCGACTATGACCACGCCCACTTTTCCGATATCGAAAATTACGAAAAATGAAAAAAATTCCATAACTCTATACCAAATTTAAAAGGAGAGATGAAGCTAATTGGATTCGTTTGTTTACGCAAAATATAACTTTAGAAGAAACTTTGTGAAATGGGTGTGACACCTACCATATTAAATAGAAGAAAATTAGAAAGTTCTGCAGGGTGAAATCAAAGGCCCTTGGAATTTTGGCCGGAATACTGTTCGTGGTATTACATATATAAATAAATAAGAGGTACCCGATACATTATTTTCTGGGTCACCCTGGTCCAAATTTTCATTGATATCTCGAAAACGCCTTTACATATACAACTAAGGACCACTCCCTTTTAAAACCCTCATTAATAACTTTAATTCGATACCCATATCGTACAAACGCATTATCGTCACCCCTGGTCCACCTCTATGGCTTTATCTCGAAAAGGCGTCCACCTATAGAACTAAGGCCCACTCCCTTTTAAAATACTCATTAACACCTTTCATTTGATACCCATATCGTACAAACACATTCTAGAGTGACCTCTGGTCCACCTTTATGGCGATATCCCGAAATGGCGTCCACCTATAGAACTATAGCCAACTCTCTTTTAAAATACTCTTTAATACCTTCCATAAGGAACCCATGTCATACAAACACATTCCAGGGTTACCCTAGGTCCATTTTGCTAAATAGTGGTTTTCCCTTATTTTGTCTCCAAATCTCTCAGCTGAGTATGTAATGTTCGGTTTCACCCGAACTTAGCCTTCCTTACTTGTTATGATTGAAAATTTCACTTATTCTAATAAGTTTAGCATTCATTAAAAATTTATTAAAGCTAAATGGCCGTAGTTCAAGTTATGAATTTATTATGTTTTTTGTTCTAAACCTATAAGGTATGAAGAATATTTGCTATCGCTGATATTTAACTAAATCTCGCAAAGTTCGCTACTTCATTAAAAGTTTTTTTGCAGTTAATCTATTATCAGTTAATTATATTTCTGTCAATACGCGCTCAAGTAATGAATCAAAATAAACAAAACTAAATAATTAATTACACACAACAAAAATTTCTACGTAATTTTGCATCTTACATATGCTACAAACTTACTACACAAAAACTTTATTTCATTATATTACAATTTTATTGTTTAAACCTTTGGCCAGTGCTGTTGCTGAACTTTGCAAGCTCTAGTGTATTAATAAAAGTTCCATGAATTCTATTTACATATACAAACATACATACAATATTTCTCTGCGATTTGGGAAAGTTTGGCATTGCTCTTCAAGAGTGTATAAGTTGGAGCGGTGTTAGAGGGCGACGGATAACAAACTTGAAGTTTAAATGATTTTGCTTATCCGGCCAGGACAACTAATAAAATGCTCGTAAGTTAACCTAAGTACCAACAAAGTATAAGTAAGTGAGTATTTACGTATGTATGTATATCCTCCTTTGGCGGCCACCGTGGTGTGATGGTAGCGTGCTCCGCCTATCACACCGTAAGCCCTGGGTTCAACTTCCGGGAAAAGCAACATCAAAATTTTAGAAATAAGATTTTTCAATTAGAAGAAAATTTTTCTAAGCGGGGTCGCCCCTCGGCAGTGTCTGGCAAGCGCTCCGTTGTATTTCGGCCATGAAAAGCTCTCAGTGAAAACTCATCTGCCTTGCAGATGCCGTTCGGAGTCGGCATAAAACATGTAGGTCCCGTCCGGCCAATTTGTAAGGAAAAATCAAGAGGAGCACGACGAAAATTGGAAGAGAAGCTCGGCCTTAGATCTCTTCGGAGGTTATCGCGCCTTACATTTATTTTATTTTTTGTATATCCTCCTTGGCAAATATAAGACTATTTACTATCTTATATTTACATACACTCATACGTACCTGCAAATGTAGATTTGCATTTGTTTGAGCGTTCGCCTTAATAGAACGATAGAAAGTTAAGTCTATTTGCAAGCAAACTATAAAGGTAAAACAGAGACTTCAAAAGTGAATCTAAAAACTATGAACATAATGCGCATAATGAAATTTTGGCGCACGAATGGCCAAAATTGCAAACTGAAAATTAAGCGGAAGTATGTTGTACACAGCATGAAGATAGAAAATATATAGATTTGTGCACAATTGTGGACGTAAAAGTAGCACAACTTAGTTATGTTTACATAGTTCAGTTTGTCATTCGAAGTACTTTCCACGAAATATAAAAAAAAAACATAAAAAGAGTGGAGAGAAAGTAAAGATTAATCATCATAACCGAAACTGGACGGCATTTTATCAATTTTTTATTGAAATTTTATCAACTTTTTATCAAAGAGTTTTCGTCTGATGGTCGCTTTATCCATTCTAAATCGATATCGGGCTAAAGTTTGGTTATAGACGATTTATACGTTTTGTTATTGAATTTGTTAATGAAAACTAATCGATTACTTACCTATATGCTATCACAAAGTAAATCGATTTGTTATCGGAATTTGTTATCGTTGTATTATCGATTTGATAACGCAAAATTATCGATTCGTTATCTCAAAATTATCGATTTGTTAGCAAGAGGCTATATATCTAAATTTTTTTGTGATGGGTTCGTACATTGCACGGTTGGCACATGCAAATTGCAAACAGATAGATCTGTGGACGACATTAATGATGCCACCAAGAGGGTATATGTTGGTCATGTCCAAATGCAAATGCAACAAGTAAAGGTGTCTAAGTTCGGGTGTAACCGAACATTGTATACTCAGCGTGAGTTTCAATTGTACGTTCATTTCAGATAAATTGCTTTTCTACATAACACGTGGCACCGCCCGTTCAAAAAAAATATCTCCCCAATCCCTCTTACAATAAAACTTGATAAGTGAAATATCATGATTCAAAACTATTTTTGCTAAGTTATATCTTACTATTCTAGTCTACGACCCTTTTAAACTTGCTTTATATCTAAGTTTCCGTGGTCTTTAACCGATCACGCCCATTTTTACTAGAAATATTTTCTGCTATAAGGATAACATGTGTACACAATTTTATTACGATATGTTTATTTTACTTCGACTTATGGCTCCCGAAACATAGAAAATTGCTTAGTCATAAAAGGGGCGGTGCGACGCCCATTTTTTAAAATTTGAAATTTTCCCATTTATTGTTGCAAATGCACTTACTTACTTAAATAATTGGCGCTTAACCATCTAAACGGTTATGACCGTCTAACAAGGCGCCCCAGTCGCTCCTTCGCACCGCCAACCGACGCCAATTGGTCACACCAAGGGAGTTTAAATCGTTTTCCACCTGGTCCTTCCAACGGAGTGGGGGCCGCTCTCTACCTCTGCTTCCATAGGCGGGTTCCGATAGAAACACTTTCTTGGCCGGAGCATCATCTTTCATTCGCATAACATGGCCTAGCCAGCGCATGCGCTGCGTTTTAATTCGCTGGACTATGTTGATGTCTGCGTATAGCTCGTACAGCTCATCATTAAATCTTCTTCGGTACTCGCCATCGCCAACGCGTAGAGGTCCATAAATCTTTCGAAGAACTTTTCTCTCGAACACTCCCATAGCAGCTTCATCTGTTGTTGTCATGGTCCATGCTTCTGCCCCATATAGCAGGACGGGTACGATAAGTGACTTGTAGAGTATGATTTTCGTTCGCCGAGAGAGGACTTTACTTTTCAATTGCCTACCTAGTCCAAAGTAGCATTTATTGGCAAGATTGATTCTTCGCTGAATTTCAGTGCTGATGATGTTGCTAGTGTTGATGATGGCTCCCAAATAAACGAAGTCTTTTACTATTTCGAAATTACGGCTGCCAACGGTAGCGTGGTTGCCAAGGCGCATATGCGCTGACTCTTTACTCGATGACAGCAGGTACTTCGTTTTGTCCTCATTCACCATCAAAACCATCTTTACCGCTTCTTTTTCCAGTTTGGAGTAAGCAGAACTAACAGCGCGGATGTATAGGGCGATGATATCAATGTCACCAGCATATGCCAGTAATTGCACGCTTTTATAGTATATTGTTCCAGTGCGGTTAAGTTCTGCAGCTAGTATTATTTTCTCCAGCATCAAATTAAAGAAATCGCACGATAGAGGGTCACCCTGTCTGAAACCTCGTTTAGTTTCGAACGGCTCGGAGAGGTCCTTCCCAATTCTGACTAAGCTGATGGTGTTGCTCAATGTCATTTTGCACAGCCGTATAAGTTTTGCGGGGAAACCAATAAATGCACTTGGGTAGTGATATACCATTGATATAAAGCTCTTTTTTGCAAAGATATAGCTTATTTTATTCGTCCATGGCCCTTTTAAAAATATTGTATATAAAAGTGGGGGTGGTCTTAATCGATTTCGTTCATTTTTCTTCAAAGCATTCGTTATAGCAAAGGCAACTTCTGCCGAATTTTGTTACGACAGGTTTAACGATTTTTGATTTATGATTAATAATAATTGTAAAATTGATTTTGTCGCAAGTTGGCGGTGCCACGCCCATTTTAAAAATTGTTTTCAAGTTTTTATCCAGAGGCTCAATATCAGTCCACACGTCAAATTTCAACATTCTAGGTGTATTAGTTACTAAATAATCAGGTTTTTTGTGTTCTAAAATGTTATATTTATCAAAAGTTGGCGTGGTTATCATCCGATTTCGCATATTTTCAATACCAACTTATTCCGGAACCACATAAGCCCGTGTACCATTTTGTGAGGATATCTCAATATTTACTCAAGTTATCGTGTTAACGGGCAGACGAACGGGCGGGCATACTGATGGACGGACGGACGGACAAGGCTCAATCAAATTTTTTGTTCGATACTGATGATTTTGATATATGGAAGTCTCACGATTCTTTTATACCTGTACCACCAACCATTACCCAATCAAAGTTAGTATACTCTGTGCGCAAAGCACTCTGAATATAAAGTTAGGCTGTTTAAGCAAACGCAAAATGCGTTTTCTGAAATTTCCAAAGAATTTTTCGCTGGAAGATTTCTGTCCTTTTGATAGGCAACGTAAGGTTGAACTGGCCGGTTCATGAGGACCTCACATAGACTAACCGAATTCGTAGTATTACCAAAAGTTTGTTTAATGACCAAACTAAAAAAGCTATAACAAAAATGGACACCTACATATGTTATAAAATAACTCCGTACTCTTGGCGAATACAAGAATATTTCTGCGACCTATGTCACTGCCTGCTACTGGAATTGACAGCCATCTCACTCCTTATTGCTGGAGTCTTAGCCTGACAAGCGCAGGGCACGAGCACAAAATGTGCCATTATGATACTTCGAGCATAAATTTAGAATCTGGTTGTAGTCCCGCAAAAAATTCTTTATTTTTTTGTGTATAAGACACCAAGTCCTATATATCCCCAATAATTAAATCTGATGGCATGACCGTTAGAGAATTCGATGTAAATTACGAAAGACATTATTTTTTCTTTTATAATCGATGTTAATTCAAAAGATGTCATTCGTTGTGTGAAATTCTGGAAAACCGTATCTCAATTTATTAACTCTTTTACAACGTTTTAAATGTCTTTATTAGCAAAGTTTCCCTTATTAAGTAAATGGGATTAAGCGTCAGAGAATTGTTTTAATATTAAACTAATTTTTACTATCTTATATTTACATACACTCATATAAAATAATAAATATTTTTAAAAGTATTCTATTTTATTTTCCAAGACTGTATATAGCATAAAAGCCAATTATCTATAGGATAAGAGTGATTTGAGTAGGCACTTTACGCCTAAAACAAATTTACATATTAAGTAAGCAATTCTGTGTCTTACTATGTACATTGTTCTTGTGTGTGTGTGTGTGTGTGTGGGATTCAGATTGCGCAAATTGTATTTACAATTGAAACAAGTTAAAATATTTTGATGCACCTTTTTAGGAGACGGCCAGCGTTGCACCAGTAGGAATTTAAAAATTTTCTAAAGCTGTTTTTGGGAATATAGGGAGTAGTTTCAAAATTGAGAATCAAATTGAAAATGCGACTGAGGAAGCATCTAAGTATCGTTGCTAAGCAACTTCGTAAGTATAATGATTGTAAGCTTTTAACAGCTGTTCAATGAACAATAGCTGTAAAATTATTATTCGGGTATCATACTGTACCAGAAACAGCCGTACATACAAGTGAATAACGGAACAATCCCCATAGACCTATTAGCGCTGGAAAACAGAACATTATTTGAAACAAAAAAGCAGCCTGATCAAGAGCGAAAGTAAGAGGTTAGCAAAGGTGGCAATAAATCAGATATTCGTAAAAACTACACTCAGACTAAAAAAGAGCTATCTCCACACATGAAAAACAGAGGGCTCTTAAAAAACCGAAACTATGTAACGCCACCGTGATATAACGCCAAAGCGGTACCGAGGTGAGCAAGTAAGCAGTTCAACCTCCATCAATACCAAAAAGTCATTTTCAGTTAACATAATTATCTGATTACTAAAGAAATGTGTTCAAAATATCCCACAGTGCGCAATTAGGCTGTGAAAAAAAACAGGAACATTGTATATTTGTCGACCATCGACGTACTAAGCTGCTCCAAAATTGTTCTGTGTAAAATGTGTAACGCCTGTAATCCGAAGTTTAAGTAAACACTGGAGTGCCCAAAGTTTTAAAAAACCCGCTTTAGCTGTGGATTTTTTAAATTTATGGGGGGTGGAAGTGGGAATGTGTTTGAGAATGGAAGTGTGAGTGGGAGTGGTAGTGGGATTCAGAGAGTGGTAGTGAAAGTGGGAGTGGGAATAGAGGTGGAAATAAGAGTGAATATGGGAGTGGAAATAAGGTTGGGAAATGGAGTGAGAGTGGGAGTTGGAGTAAAAGTGTACGTGGGATTGGCAATGAAACAGGGAAGTATTTGTGAAGAATTAAAATAAAAGGGAGAAGTAAAGCAAATGGAAGAGGGTGAATGAACAGCGAAATCTTAAGCACTGAATATGAGATCGCCAAGTTCGTAATAACATGAAGTCGAATGCTATGGGTATGGACGGACTTAGTCTACGATTTTTGTAATTAATATTGCCCTTTGCACTCCCCTCCCTTACACATCTCATAAACTTTGCCATAACCTCATCTACATTTCCAAACCAATGGAAAGTAGCAAACATTGTCCCTATAGCAAAGAGCAACAACTATGACTGCCTCAAAATTATAGGCGTATAAGTATTTTGCGAGCTTTATTGAAAGTGTTTGAAAGGTTTATTGCTAATCAAATAACATCTCACCTGAGCAAGAATATATTGCTGGGTGACGATCAATCTGGTTTAGAGCTGGTCACAGCTGTTTCACAGCCATGCTCAAAGTAATGGGTGATATTCGCCTCAGTCTCGATGGAAAATTACTTACAATTTTAATTCTTTTGAATTTTTCTAAAGCTTTCGATACTGTCAATCACGATATATTACTTTTGAAGCTGAAACATTATTTCGGTTTTGACGCAACTTCAATTAAGCTTATTGAAAGCTACCTCTCGAGCAGGCAGCAACAAGTTCAGTGTGGTGAAGTAATTTCTGAACGTAGTAAAATTCCCTCAGGGGTACCTCAAGGATCAATCTTGGGTCCTATACTATTTACAACTTTTATCAACGACATCGTTGCAATGACATTGCTGTCAAAATTCGTCAATACATTTATATGCTGACGATACTCAGATTTATTTTTCACGCTCAATAGGACCTAGGGAAGATCTTGTCTTCGGGCTAATGGAAGATCTTGTTAAAATATCAGTTTGGGCAGAAACAACACAGGTCCTGCCAATATCGCACTATTCGGTTGATCTAACTGCGCTATCACCCATAGTCCTCGATGAAAATATATTACAGTATCAATCCGTCGTTACTAGTCTCGGCTTTAAAGTCAACACCCGCTTAACATGTACTCATCACATTTCCTATAGTATACCAAAAATATACAACACTTTAAGGAACCTGTGGCATACTTGTTTTTGTCTACCTCATAACATAAAACTTAAATTAATTAAGGCTCTGAATGTGCGTGAAATAAGCTAGTTTGAAAATGTGTATGGAGATTTAGACTGCGAATCTAAAAATAAACTAAGTTTGACAATTAACAACGTGGCAAGATCATCTATTGTAAAAGAAAATTTGACTACATTTCACCATACTCAAAAAATATACCAGGATTTAGGGTAGAAGTCTATCTAAATGTCCGAAATGTTTTGTGTTTATATAAAATAATTAAATTTCAACAACCTAGATATCTTTATGAGAAACTAAAATTTGTAGAATCTTCGCGAACTCTCAACATCGTAGTCCCCAGGCATAACACAGTAGCGGTTTCTAGATTATTATTATTTATTAAGTAATATATACAAATATAAAACTTAAATATATATAGAGTACTAGCAGCTATGGCCATCGACTCGACTTGAAATAGTAGTAAAAATTATATATCTAAATAAAGTTATAATATTATTGGATAAGTATATAGTAAATTAGTATGTGCATAAGAATGTATATTAATGTTAGAATATATCAAAGCTGTTTAATATGAATTTTAAAAGTTTACATTCTGATACGAAATCGAAAATTTTGATTACATTAGCGTGTGATGCGTTTTTTAGAAAAGTATAAGGGTTTGAAGGACCGAAGTGTTTTTGCCGTTGTCTCTCTAAAATTGGACACCCGGTAAGAAAGTGTTCTACTGACGCGATGCAGGAGCAAAATGGACAGGAAGCTGCGTCTGTGCCGGATAATAAATGTTGATGAGTGATTAGTGTATGCCCTAGCCTTAAGCGGGTGAAAACGGTTGATTTATGGCGTGTTATGCTACTGGAGGTCACTGTCTTTTTACATGTAGGATTGATGTTGGTGTATTTGTGACTGAAATTATGCCACTCGATGTCTTTTTTCAGTAGTACTTGTTTGTTGATATGTTTATTTAAATCCTTTTTATCGAGCGAATGGAACTGAAATGTTGGCGCTGCTTCGAAATAACGAGCAGTATTATCAGCATATTCATTGCCGGTTATACCAACATGGCCAGGTACCCAAAGGAGAGAAATTTTGTTTTTATACTTAATACATAAGTCTCGAATTTCGAAAATAGTTTTGGAAAGATTGTAGATATTAATTACAGCTAGTAGACATGAAATGCTGTCGGTGCAAATGACAAATTTCCCTTTTTTTCTAGATTATTCTTTGTTAGTGCTGGGAAATTGTAGAATTCTCTACCTATTCCAATAAAATGCATTGAGTCATATGAATGCTTCAAAATGGCAGTAACAAATCTCTTAAAACACTAACCCTCTCCTCCTGTTCAACCTACCTACCTACAACGCCTGTGTCGTATTGTCTTAAACTAATGTTAGCTTTAGCTTAAATTTAAGAAGAAAAATTGTAATTAACCTCGTGAATATGTGCAATCAAAAGACTCCAAGTCTTAACGTGCTTTGAGATAAACAAATAATAATAATAATAATAATATAATAATAATAATAATCGATCACCTTGATTAAGCCCTCACATACGACTGAACGTGCCCATAGTATAAGAGAGAGAAAGCCAAAGTTCGGGCGGAATCTGCTAATATTTATAAAATGATTAGTTTCACATCGGACTCCTATGTGCTTGTAACGTAGTTTACAACTATATGGTTCAGATGTAGATTGCATTTATGTATAAATTTGTATTTATGTATGCTCCAGTTGTATATGGGAAATGAAGCGAAGATAAAATAATTTTTCCAATTTTGCTCTAAACCTTTTTTATGTTTATTTTGTAACTTCACAAAAATTTTTTAATAACTTTTGCATTGCTATAAGCTTATTTGAATTTTTGCCAGTCGTCAGTTTCATTTCACCGAAAATGAAATTATGTTGTCTTTACCAGCACTTTTCCTTACTCCTTCTGTGCTTTCTGTTTTGTGTATTTACGTTCTAATGAAGTGTAGGCTTCTGCTTTTTGTGCTACAAATTTCTACACCTTTTATGTTTGCTGAAACTTGTTTTTTCAAGTATAAAATAAAAGTTTTGTTTGTTGTTGTTGTTTTTGTTATTTGTTGGATTAGTAGTCAGCTTGTTTGCATCTGCCACGCGCCCAAATTATCGTCGCATACATACATACTAGAGGGGGTCAAATTTTATGGATGGATTTTTTCCCATCAGGAGTATAGCAAAAACGTAATCTACAGATGATTCTAAGAAAAATTTCTGAAGACATTATAGCTCTAAGTCTGATTTCGAGTACCCCACTTTTGCAAAATAGATATTATGCTATATGAATGTAGGGTTTGACTATGAATGTAGGGTCTGAAAGAATTATAGGAAAAATATCATATTAAACTTACTTTAAAAGTATTTTTACGTACATTTCACAGTGTGTATTAATATCTGTGTTTTTGAACTTTAGTTGAGATATCAGGCTTAAATTATGAGAAATTAGCCTAAAATGAACTTTTAACTACTATATTATCATTTTTAACAAATTTCTTATGGAAATTTTCTTTACAGCTAATATAAGCTCAGAATATTTCCAACAAACTTAACTCAGACAGTTTTTCTTTTTTCGAATTCATTATACATATTTTTTGCCAAACCCTACATTCAAAAGCAAAATATCTATTTTGCAAAAGTGGGGACCTCGAAATCGGACTTAGAGCTATGGTGTCTTCTGCAATTTTTCTTAGAATCATTTGTAGATTACGACCCGCTCTAATACATACATATTTATATATAATTTGTGAGGGCGAAGAAAAACCGAGGCATATCAAGCAGAAAAACTTGGGCAGTTTACAACTTTTTAATAGACCAAAAGGATATTACAAGTTATGCTATCCAAAGCTAGTAAAGCACATCAACTGACTCAACGAGGCATAGAAATACTGAGAGCGCAACCGACACTAAGACCTTTTTCCAACACAGCAAATTCACAATGTGTGTAAAAGATGATCCTCGGTTTTTTTATTCCTCTGCGAAAATTTATTTTTTTTTTTTTTGCTCATGAAAAACTTAAGCCCAACAACTGACAGCTTTTATCGCGTTCACTGAGCTACATCAAAGATTGAAAAAAACCATGTTAAAAGAAATAAAGTAGTCTAAGTTCGGCTGAAATAGAAGATTATATAACAAGTTGTGATAGATTTAAATCCAAATACTCTAAAAATTCAGAGTTCAGCACTTGAAAGGACGTTTCATCTGTGCGCAGATACTGACTTATGAACTAAAGTTCTATACAATTTGACAGTTGTAACATGGCGAGTATGAGCAGGTTCCGTTCTTCATATATACTCATGGCAAATCCTCTTTCTTTAGCAGCCGAGGCTCTGGTGACTACAAGATCCTCATGAAAATATAATATTGGATCGGGATGGCTCAAAAGGTTCAATGTTTTCATACTAAATAATTCCTGAGATAACCGGGCTTATACCATATTGGTGCTTGTTACCGGAACGTACTGGATCCATATCTGGCAAGGGATAATCAACATCGATCACACTCCTCAAAACCTTGGGAGATTGTTGCTGTTGTTGTTGTAGAAGAGCTTCATCATTCCGTTACGAAAGTACAAAAACTGTGGCAAACCTTGTCACTTAAAGTGTAGTCGGATCGGCTATAACTATTGGGACTAACTTAAGCTCATTGGGTACGTGAGTTCCTATCTGGTCCGCTGTACTTTTTTTTTTTTTTTGGGGTTTTAAACCCGGAATACATAACTTGATATGGCTGCGTTGAACCATCAAGGTCACCACCTTAACCTCACTCCTTCCTTCCGTTTGAAGCTGAGGCCATTAGAGCCTGGCTTACTACATATTTGTTGTTGAAGCTGAGTAGCTGTAAGACTACATTTCACACAACCCAATACGCATCTTTCCTGCAGTCAAAGCCAAACTGCTCAGCAAACACTCTAGTTCATTGATCCAAATTTTGTGGGCTTATTCGTACTAGTTATTGTTTGAATCGATCATTGATTAGAATTTTTATACTAACTTCTTTATAATTGAATTGGCCACAAAATGAATTTAAGCTAACTGCTACTAACTTATCAAATTTCACTTGAATTTTCAACGTACCATAAACTAGTATATTACAAATAGAATGCTAATCTATGTACCGACTAAAATATCAAAAAGTATTCAGCTGATGCATATGTGTACTATGTTAGTCAACTGATATGACCCGTATACATGGCCTGAGTAGTATGCCAAAAAGTATGGTGGTCTTGCATAAACTTACTAGTATGACGGTCGGTAGGACTCTGATCCATATACTGACTAGTATGCCAACTGTTATGATGCTGATGCAGAGATTCTCAATTGATATTTCGTAGGACATCGCCGCGGTAACATTACCAGTTTCTAATATGACGAAAGACAGAACTTGAACTAATTGGAACTTTTGGCGAACTACTATTCAACCGTAATCTTGTTGGGCTTTTATGACTTTAACAATAACAACGACATTCGTAGTTGTTTACAGCATTCCCACTTCCCCTAACATTTCAATTAAAAATTCAAGCAAGAAATTCGTTCATAACTACGTATGTATAATAGAATCGAAGAAATGTTGGTGCTGAGGGATAAGCGTATAAAATTAAATTAAATTAGATTAAATTAAAGTAAACTAAATTGAATTATTTTAAAATAATTAATTTATATTAAATCAAATTAAATTAAATTAAATTAAATACGAAGTATGCAATGTGTAAAAGATTAAAATATGCAAAAAGAAGGCAATTGGAAAAAACTTTACAACAACTAAGGCATGACGTAGCTGAATGCGTTTGTAACCATTTCAACTATCGTAGGAGTGAGGGATCGACTCCCACTCCCGGGAGAAAAGGCCCTGAAGAGATGTACAAGGTATAATCGGAACAGCTGTCGCCTTGTCCGTCCTGATGTCACGTTGTTTAAATTTTTCCCAAATTATTAAATAAATTAAATTAAATTAAATTAAATTAAATTAAATTCAGAATTCATGAGCTTAACACCGGCTTATGATAATTGGATTTCAATTATTATGTTTTCTAAGAGAAACTGAAAAGAAAGGAACATTTACTGGCATATTGCGATGAACCCATTTCGAAAACGGCCAACGTAATCATCATCAGGCAATTTTGTAATGTTATCAAAGGTTCACCGGGATTCGAACCGTGAATCACATGGTGAAACTGCAGTAGCCTTTAACCAATAGCCCATCCTGCTGGTATTTGTTTTCATGCTTAATTTAGTTTTTCTCATTTCTACACTAACAACACAATTGAGGCATTTTGTCTCTATATTGATTTGTGTGCCATGTTGATTTGTTTTTGTAAAGTTCTTCTTCGTTGCGAATGAGAAGCTTTGTAAACTCGGGTTGTGACATGCCCTTTTCAATTTGTCCTAAAAATTGGCGAGATGGAACCTACTTATTTTATGCCGACTCAGAACGGCATCTGCAAACCAAATGAGTTTTCAATGAGAAGCTATCCATTTCAAAAATGCACTCGCAGTGCTTGCTAAACACTTCCGAGGGGTGACCCCTTCTAATTCAAAAAAACATATTTTTGAATTTTTTGGTGCTACCTTGTCCGAAGAGAGCACCCAGGATCTTGAGTGTGTTAGGCGGAGCACGCTACCATCACACCACGGTATCCGCATCAAATAATCGAAGAACTGTACATTTTTTATCGTACATTTTTCAACGAAATATTATCGAATTGTTACTTACATACTTAATTGGCGTTTACCCGATCAAACGGTTATTGCCTTCCAACAAAACGCTTCTTCGTTGTGTTACCTAGCGCCAATTAGTCACACCAAGGGGGTTCAAGTCGTCGGGGCCACCCGCTTCCTTTGCTTCCATAGGTGGGTTCCAATGAAAATGCATTCTTAGTCGGTGTAACTGTCTGCGCAAAGCTCTGTCAGCTTATGATTTAATCCTCTTCGTTACCTGTCGCCGCCAACGCATAGAGGTCTGTAAATTTTTCGAAAGTTGTTTCACTCGGACGCTCCCAGAACAGTCTTTTCATGGTCCATGTCTTCTGCACCATATAGCAGGGAAGAGTACGATGAGTGACTTGTAGAGCATGATTTTTATCGGCCAAGATATCAGACTGCTATCAATTTGCTTTCCGAACTTTGAAATTTATAGGTTCGTTATTGTAGTTTGACCAATTTGTTATCGGCGTGTTATCGAAAGGCTATCTGTTATAGTAAATGTATAATTTTTTTATCGAAAATGTATCGCTTTTCCAGCGAAGCGTTAAAAGCTTGTTATGGGCATGTTAACGACGGTTCTTTGGTTTGTTATGAAACAGATACATATTAAACTTGAATAAAAAATAGATTTCACATGTGTAACCTTTACTTAGCATGCCGAAAAGAAACCAATTGAGCGAAGATGCAAAGCTGAAAACGAATCGATAGCAAGCTGATAATAAAGCGAACACTCGACGATAATAATTCGCTATCAACAATAAAACAATAACTTGTCTGCGTCGACTGCTTTCTGTAAGATGCCGACGATACTTTTCTCAAAAGGCCTGAAATTAAATCCGTTGGTTAAAGAGCAACTAGGTATAAAAATATTTTTAATAATATCTAGTATATAAAATATGTGGAATCGACAAAGCGGCTGAAAATGACGATAGGAATAAAGTTCTAAAGCTTTCAGACTTTTGGTTGGCTGAAAAGATGAGCAATTCAACATACCAAAGCGCACTTTGTAAGCTATAAAAAAATGATGAATATGAAATGCATAACGAAAATAAACTACCAAATATACAACAATAGAAAAGAAAAAAAATAAACATACGAAAAAATGAATTTTGCGGCGAAAAGTATTTCTGGGTGAGTAAAGTGTAAACATTGGCTTAAAAGTGCATACCAAAAATAAAATTGTGTGTACGACGAAAGGTAATTTTTGTATGAAATAAATAAAAAAAAAAAAAACTAAGGTTGAAAAATGGCAAATTTCTACAGCCTCAATTTTAACTTGAATTCTTGTGCTGCAATAAATAAACTACTTCATAAATTTAGTTGTACTCTTTATAAGAGACATGAGATAACTTAATATAGCAAAAATGCATAAACACAGAATTCAGATAAAAGCGACCACAAATCCAACAAAGATTTAGATTACTACACCATTTAGTATGATTTTGTATCTATGAGCAAGATATATGTAAGTGTATGCGGAAACAGGAGAGGAACAAAAATATATCACTTAAAGAACTTGCATTAAGAAAATTAGGCAAGTATATGTATCTTATTCTTCATCTGATCCCTACAACATTAGTCGGTTTTTGGAGATTAATAAATATTGTATTACAGTTAAAGTATAAAGTGAGTAGTTTTTTTTTTTATACTCAGCTCAGCAGAGCTCATAGAGTATATTAACTTTGTTCGCATAACGGCAATCCGTAACGGCATTAACTAATCGAGATAGATATAGACTTCTATATATCAAAATGATCTGGCCGAAAAAAGAAATTAATTTAGTCATGTCCGTCCGTCCGTCCGTCTGCCCGTAAACACGATAACTTGAGTAAATTTTGAGGTATCTTGATAAAATTCGGTATGTAGGTTCCTGAGTACTCACCTCAGATCGCTATATAAAATGAACGAAATCGGACTGCAATCACGCCCACTTTTTCGATATCGAAAATTTCGAAAAACAGAAAAAGTACGATAATTCATTACCAAAGAAGGATAAAGCAATGAAACTTGGTGGGTGGGTTGAACTCATGATGTAGAATAGAAAATTAGTAAAATTTTGGACAACGGGAGTGGCACTGCCCACTTTTAAAAGAAGGTAATTTAAAAGTTTTGCAAGCTGTAATTTGGCAGTCGTTGAAGATATCATGATGAAATTTCGCAGAAACGTTACTCCTATTACTATTTATGTGATAAAGAGAAATTAGCAAAATCTGATGACGAACACGCCCACTTTTAAAAAAAAATATTTTTTAAGTCAAATTTTATCAAAAAATTTGATAACTTTACAGTATATAAGTAAATTATGCCAACATTCAAATCCAGTAATGATATGGTGCAACAAAATACAAAAATAAAAGAAATTTTCAAAATGGGCGTGGCTCCGCCCTTTTTCATTTAATTCGTCTAGAACACTTTTAATGCCATAAGTCGAACAAAAATTTTCCAACACTTGTGATTGCATAGATTCTATGACGATAACGGTTTTCTGTGAAAATGGGCGAAATCCGTTGAAGGCACGCCCAGTTTTTGTACACAGTCGACCGTCGGTCCTTCCGCTTGGCCGTTAACATGATAACTTGAGAAAAAATCGATATATCTTTACTAAACTTAGTTCGGGTACTTATCAGAACTCACTTTATCTTCGTATAAAAAATTGCCAAAATCCGACTATAACCACGCCCACTTTTCGATAACGAATATTACGAAAATGCTATAATTCTATATCAAATATGAAAAAAGGGATGAAACATGTAATTGAATTGGTTTATTGACGCAAAATATAACTTTAGAAAAAACTTTGTAAAATGGGTGTGACACCTACCATGTTAAGTAAAAGAACATGGAAAAGTTATGCAGGGCGAAATCAAAAGGCCTTGGGATCTTGACAGGAATACTGTTCGTGGCATTACGTATATAAATAAATTAGCGGTACCCAACAAACGATGTTCTGGGTCACCCTGGTCCACATTTTGTTTGATATTACGAAAACACCTTCACATACACAACTAAGGGCCACTCCCTTTTATAACCCTCATTAATACCTTTAATTTGATACCCATATCGTACAAACACATTATACAGTCACACCTGGTCCACCTTTTTGGCGATATCTCAAAAAGGCGTCCACCCATAGAACTAAGGCCCACTACGTTTTAAAAAATCATTGCCACCTTTCATTTGATACCCATATCGTACAAACTCATTCTAGAGTCACCTCTGGTCCACCTTCATGGCGATATCCCGAAATGACGCCAACCTATAGAACTATGGCCCACTACCTTTTGAAATACTCTCTAATACCTTCTATTTGATACCCATGTCATACAAACATATTCCAGGGTTACCCTAGGTTCATTTTCCCAAATGGTGTTTTCCCCTTATTTTGTTTCTAAAGCTCTCAGCTGAGTTTGTAATGTTCGGTTACAACCGAACTTAGCCTTCCTTTTTTTTTTTTTGCTAAAGCTCAAAATTTATTTGTTAGTAGCATATTCAGTGGCAAATTGTAATATGTCCTAAAAAAACTCGAAACTATTTGAGACTATTATGACAGAATTTTCTAGTGAAATATTTACCAAACAAAATAAAGGAGTAGGAGTGCGAAGTAAACAAATTAAATAAGGTATGGCCAAGAATTGTATAGAAGTGGAAGATAGTGTAGAAGAGAATAGGATAGATAGTGGAAAGAGGAAGCGAGGCTAAATTTTTAAATGTAGGCAAACTAATTTTCCTGCAGAACAAAGCCTGCGATTTACTCTATTATTTAATTCTAATTTCTAAAATGGAAAGAAGGTCTTGGTTGGTTTGATGAGGGCTTCAACAATATAAGAGATTATTGAACTAAAGCCTACAGCATGTGGCACTTCTCGTACTAATTCCCTTGGCTGTTTGAAGTGGTAACCAAACTAAATTCTGACACTTCCTAAAAAGCCAATTATATGGTCTAGTTTTTTTTTTTTTTGTTTTTTCTTGTAGAATCTGGTTGTGATTTATACATGCTAGAAAATTTAATTATATGTAATATTATTTAAAATATTAGAGAGCCTCAAGGAAGATGGGTTTTGAAAATATTGACATCTTTTAATGATACATTTTTGCTGCACATCCCAAAACTGCAAATTCAGCTCCCAATTTGGTGATTTGTTTTTTCAGCAATGAAAAACAAAAATCACTTAGAGTTATTTTTCGATTCCCAAACGGAATCCTTGAAGCTCCCAATAGATTTTCACACTGGCTTCAATAACTTTGGTTTAAGTCATGTTTTTTTTTTCACACACCACATTTTGCTGACAGTTTGAAGCTATTCGACAGTTTACGTGTAATCCAAACGCACGCACCTGCTTACATGAACTTTCGTACGCACGTCAAAAGCTAGGAAAATATTTCAACCGGTATTTAAGGAGTGAAATCGCTACATTGTTATAAAACCAGAGGGATAGGGGGATTAAACATGCATTGATCGCTGCAGACGCACAAAAGCAAACAGTTTTCAAAGTTCACTTGTTATATGTATGTACTTTAGATTCTTAAATTTAGTATGTGTATAGTAAAAATGCACAATAGGGTGGACACTGGTTCCTCATCCAAAATGGAATAGAAATTCTTATTCTTTAACGAATTCTTATTCAAATACTTATTCGAACATAAATATTAATTCTAAATTGGGGTTTCGGCACTGATTTCTTGTTAGAATAAATTTTTGGTCCGACATTTATTTTAAGCTTGCTAAGCACCGGAGGAACACACATATTCCAATTCCAACTCATTCCGGTCATATCCGAACAATTTTTTGGCGTAGGTGAAATTTCTTTGTTTGAAATGTAGGCATATTTTCATTTCAAAAATATGCCGCTTTGTTTGACAACACTACCAAGGGTGAGGAAACGTACTCACAAAAGAATTTAGTGTAATGTTAACACGGAGTATTATCAAAACTTATTTTGGAGTCAACGCTACTGCTAGTTGAATTACATAAGGGCAGATGTGGTTGTGCAACAAAATCCCGACCTACAAAATCCCGGAATACATAACACCGTGACGAAAAAATCCCGAAAGTTCATAATCCCGACACGACCAAATCTCGACAGAACCAAATACCAACCACTCGTAATCCTGACACGACCAAATCTCGACAAAAGACACTTTGTAATTTTTCGGTATATTTCTACTATTTTAGCATTTCTACACATCAACACATAGCCGATCCACAGTATTTTTTTTTTTTTTTGGACTTGGATTTTGTTATGTTTCGATTTTTCTTATCGGGATTTTCGTAACTTGTTGGGATTCTGAACGTCGGAATTAAATATTAAGTTCACTTGGCAGATATCAACAGCAAGCCGCCTTTAACATCGAACAATTGGAAAAGTGGTCGATATCAAATAACAAATATATTTCATAACAAAATCGTTAACTTTTCAATAACATGTCGAAATTTTTCTATAACGAATGGACGAATCATCGATTAAAAATGATTTCACTTTTTCTTTTATTACATTTAATTATACTCAGCTGAGCAGATCTCCCAAAGTATATTAATTTTTTTTTTGCATAACGGTAATCCGTAACGGTATAAACTAATCGAGATAGATATAGACGTCTATATATCAAAATGATCTGGGCGAAAAAAGAAATTCATTTAGCAATGTCCGGCCGTTCGTCCGTCCGTCTGTACGTTAACACGATAGCTTGAGTAAATTTTGAGGTATCTTAATGAAATTTGGCATGTAAGTTCTTGGGCACTTCTCCCAGGTCGCTATTTAAAATGAACGATATCGAAAATTTCGAAAAACGGAAAAAGTGCGATAATTCATTACCAAAGACGTATTAAGCGATGGAAATTGGTAGGTTTGTTGACCTTATGATGCGCAATAAAAAATTAGTAAAATTTTGGACAGTGGGCGTGGCACCGCCCACTTTTAAAAGAAGGTAATTTAAAAGGTTGGCAAGCTGTAATTTGCCAGTCGTTGAAGATATCATGGTGAAATTTGGCAGGAACGTTACGCTTATTACTACATATTATTTAAATAAAAATTAGCAAAATCGGATGACGAACACGCAAACTCTTTAAAAAAAATTTGTTTACGTCAAATGTTTACAAAAAATTTTATATCTTTATAGTATATATGTAAATTATGTCAACATTCAACTCCACTAATGATATGGTGCAACAAAATGCAAAAATAAAATAAAATTTAAAAATGGGCGTGGCTGCGCCGTTTTTCATTTAAATTTTCTAGAATATTTTTAACGCCATAAGTCGAACAAACATTTACCAATCCTTGTGAAATTTGGTAGGAGCATAGCCTCTATGACGACAACTGTTTTCTGTAAAAATGGGCGAAATCGGTTGAAGCTACGCCCAGTTTTTATGCACAGTCCACCGTCTGTCCTTCCGCTCGAGCGATTAACACGATAACTTGAGCAAAAATTCATATATCTTTACTAAACTTAGTTCACGTACTTATCTAAACTCACTTTATCTTGGTATTCAAAATCGGTGAAATCCGACTATGACCACGCCCACTTTTTCGATATCGAAAATTTTGAGAAATGGAAAAAAATGCCATAATTTTATACCAAATACGAAAAAAGGGATAAAACATTTTGATTGGATTGGATTTTTTACGCAATATATAACTTTAAAAAAACTTTGTAAAATGGGTGTGACACCTACTATATTAAGTACAAGAAAATGAAAAAGTTCTGCAGGGCGAAATCAAAAGCCCTTGGAATCATGGCAGGAATACTGTTCGTGGTATTACATTTATATATAAATTAGCAGTACCCGACAGATGATGTTCTGGGTCACCCTGGTCCACATTTTGGTCGATATCTGTAAAACGCCTTCACATATAAAACTAAGGGTCACTCCCTTTTAAAACCCCCATTAATACCTTTAATTTGATACCCATATTGTACAAACGCATTCTGGAGTCATCCCTGGTCCACCTTTATGGCGTTATCTCGAAAAGGCGTCCACCTATAGAACTAAGGCACACTCCCTTTTAAAATACTCATCAACACCTTTAATTTGATATCCGTATCGTACAAACGCATTCTAGAGTCAACCCTGGTCCACCTTTATGGCGATATCTCGAAAAAGCTTCCACCTATAGAACTAAGGATCACTCCCTTTTAAAATACTCATTACCACCTTTCATTTGATGCCCACATCCATTCAAACATATTATATAATCACCCCTGGTCCACCTTTATAGCGATATCTCGAAAAGGCGTCCACGTGTAGAACTAAGACCCACTCCCTTTTAAAATACTCATTAACACTTTTCACCATACCAATATCGTACAAACACATTCTAGACACACCCCTGGTCCACTTTATGGCATATCTCGAAAAGGCGTCCACCTGTAGAACTAAGATCCCCTCCCTTTTAAAAAACTCTCTACTGCCTTTCATTTGATACCCATGTCATACAAATACATTCCAGGTTTACCCTAGGTTCATTTCCCTACATGGTGAATTGCCCTTATTTGACAAAGGATGAAGGAAAATCGGTCCAAAAATTGTCACCCTCGGTCTAAAATTTTGTCGATATTTCCCAAACGTATGTGATATGGATATAAAACCCACTTATAAACCATCTACGAAACTCTACAAAACCAACACAGCTAAGCTCTCAGCTGAGTATGTAATGTTCGGTTACACCCGAACTTAATATTCCTTACTTGTTTAATTTAAATTTATTTTATTATTGATATTACAGAAAAAATTATTAAATTTGCAAAAGACGATGGTTACTAGGACAAAGCGAACAGCGGGTCATTCTATAGCTGAGTGGTTAAAGGCATCTGTTTTTACGCTAGTATAAAATATGAATGTTGGAGATTTTAAGTTCAATACTCGGCTCCCGAGAAGCTAGCTGATGAAGGAGTGAAATTTAGAAACATATCCTAGTAACTATCGCCGTTTGTAATCTTTATAATTTTCCTCTAATATCAATAAAAAAAAAAAACAATTGTATAAAGCAATATGAACACGTCTCTCTTACTAAATACAGATAATAAATTTATTTTATATTATTTTATTTTTTTTTTATTTTATTTTATTTTACTTTATTTTATTTTTATCATATTTTTTATTAAATATATATATTTTTTTTTATTAATTAATTAATTTTATATTATGTGATTAAATTTAATTTTAATTATTTAATTTTTTTGAACATTATTATTTCATATTAATCTAACAAAGTAAAGTACAAAGATGTTACAACAAAGAAAACCCCAAAACGGAAACGAATTTCAACCTTAAATTTGGATACCTAACCACATTCTTTGTAATGCCTTTTCTCATGATTCCCATTATACCTGTCGTCTTTATTTATACAGTACAGATATACAACGAGAGAAGCAGACAAAATCTCAAGGCTGTCGTTAAATTTTTGTAAAGAAGGGTCTTAAATATTTCAGCGCACAAAAATAAAGGTCCGTTTGTCGCACCATCTGTGGACGTATGTAATATTTGTATAGTGTCAGAGAAAGCTTTAGGGCAAGTTCTCAAGGCATGCCCAATTGGAAAATTAAGTTTAATAAATAAATTTTTTCACAATACAAGTGATGCAATCTCCAATAGTATCATGGACGATCACATAGCCATGGAAAATTTATTTAGCAAGGACATCTTTAATAATCACCGGATACAGCTGTGTAAGGAAATAAAAAGTTTTTATTTGGATATTCGTTTGTTTTTTGAAACGAAAAAAGCACGGACGAAAAAGAATATGTTAGAAAAAAATTTACAAAATTAATATTATTTCAACACCAATAGCAGCCAGCCCAGTACTCATATTTTGTTTACTTCATCAAAAATTTACTCATTAAAAAACTCAAAATAAGTAAAATTTTGAAAACGTTTATATATCGTTTCTAATTCGCTTTAAATTATTTTTAAAAATGTTTAAAGAAATGCTTGTTGGGATGTATGTATAAGTATATTTTTATACATGTATATTTGAATTTTTTTCATTTCAAAAATATGAATTCTTCGCCTTGTTTTTTTTTTTCTTACTGCTGCAGCCCATGTTTAAATAATAAATACATCAAGCCTTGTATTGTATTTGTTTGCATTTTCATTGTTTAAACGACTAAACTGAGATTTTATAACAATTAGTATGCAGAAGTTGGGTAAAGGGGATAGTGACCCGTTGTTACCCTCTAGTACTTTTTTACACACGATACTACAATTCACTAACACTAACAAAGCCCGCGCATGCGCAGAACATACATTTGCACAGTTTCAGCAAATAATGGTTGACAGAAAATTTGCACATTAGGAAGATAGGAAGGTATTGATATAGAAGTACTATATATATGGGTGATTCCCGCATTACGCTACTATGTAGTGACTACACTTTTGGTCGCTTTCTCTTCATACGTCAGTGTGTCAATCCCCTACACTAAGCCTGTATTTACATTCTATATGTGTCCTTTATATCATACCACTAACGAAGACTACATTACGCTTACTCTTACGCCTTACGTGCACGCTTACAACAGGATTCCCAAATACCTCAAAAATGTTTACATATAAAAACCACTCTAAATATATATACACACAGATCCTTCAAGAAAATTAATTTTTGTAATTGATATTAGAGAAAAATTGTAAGTTTACAAATGGCGATGGTTAATAGGACATGTTTCTGAATTTCACTTCTTCATCAGCTAGCTTTTCGGGAGCTGAGCATTGAACTCGAATCTCCAACATTCATATCAGTGCAAGCCTTTAGCTGCAAAGCCATATGAATGTCCTGTTGTTCGCTGTACAATTGGTCTCTAAGAGTTGCTTTTGTGTTTATATTCCTTTTGATCACCATGTAGGCACATACACTCTGTATGTGGTTTATTCCTAATGGTGTGGATATGATTTTTAGGCGCGCTTTTGAAAGCTTAGTAACATTTGTTCGGATTTTTTCTCTAATATCAATTACAAAAACCATTGTATAAAGCAATATGAGTAAAGCTCGCTAATTAAATACATATGAAAATTAATTTTTTTTTTTGTTTTCGTAACCTTTTGATCAAACACATATATCTCGAGTGTGTCCAAAGAAATATCTAAGAAAAGCCTTAGAAAAAAGGGTAACCCTATTATTTATATCTATGTACAACAACTCTACATACTACATCGCCTGTGGTACAATTTAAAACGTTATACAACGTCGCAGCTATTCAATCTATATTCTACACGCCAGGAGCTCAACCTTAAACTGACCAACTGACTTATGTACGTATTGTACCTGAGCGCTAAAAGATTTAACTTTGATAGACGATTGGATATAAGAAAAATGTTGTACTCATAGCATAGAAATACGAATTAGTGCAAGAAAACTTTATGTGTGCGCAGAATACATATCTACTTGTTTGTATGTGTGTGTGAGTGTGTATATTAGTATGTATGTTGCCTTGTACGCGATGACGCTTATAGCGGCGGAAGTAATGCGAAAGTGTGTACACGTACGTACAAAAACAGTTTAGTACTCGCACTTCAGATGCAACACTACTACAAACACAAAAACGTACGTACGATATCAGCGTGAAATCCTAACGATTCTACTAAGGCAAACTTATTACACTGCGAAAACAAATATAAAACGCTACTGAACGCTAATCATGGGATTTTCTACTTTGTTTTAATTTGAATTACATAGAAAGTAGTTAAAAACAGAAAAAGTGAATGTTATTTTTTTTTTTTAAGACATTTTGATAAATTGTATTTGTTGCTCCTTTTTACCTTTTCTTTAACTTAACTTTTGAAATTTATGTATATGTGTAGGTGTTGAAACTTCAGTAGTGATTTGTAGGATTAATTAAAATTGCAATGCGTTTAGTCTAGTAAATATACTTAATATATATGTATGTATATGTGCAAGTTTTTAGTGTGTGTAAAAATCCTTAGTGGGGTGCAGTATTGATTGGATTAGGTATTGATTTTGAAAAAAAAAAAATATACATTGTATATACATAAATAAAATTCAAAGGTTTACAAATTTATTGTTGGGTAAAACTTGAATATCACAGATTCGAAAAATATATTAAACGCGTTAATTCTTAAATGTTTCAAAATTTACTGTTATATACTATTATATTTCAAAATTTACTGTCAGTTTTCATTGCGTAGCATATTTATTTGTTTTTGGTTCGAAAATTCATTCAGGGAGCCCTGAAAACAAAACTGACGGCTGGACTGTATGCCATTCTGCATATTCCACCTGTAGACCTGGCGGCAATGAGGCTCAGTGCCCCGGCGCAGCTTGAGCGCAGACCATGTGGCCATAGTTGTATAGCGTCATCAACTAAAGGACGAACTTACTACCTAATTGCATATATGCGCCCCGAAGCCGCTTTTAGAGCCACAATATTGGTGTATGGGTGGCGCAAGGGTGCCCAACTGACACGTTTCCGAGGCAATGAAAGGCGTAAGCTCTGCGGTTTACTGTGCTGATTCGAAAATAAGCAGGTCATATAAGCTGTGAGATCAGTGTACTGTTCTTCAGGCGAGAGTAAAAGCAGTAGAAACACTGGAAGTAAATAGCTTCACATTTTATATTGACAGCCAAGCAGCATTTAAGGCATTAATCTCGCACAATATCTTAAAGTTGGAAAGAGTGTTAGTAGACCCTGAAAAGACGGTATGGAGAAGCATATGTACATCTTTATTAGGTCCCAGGGCATATGGAAATAGATGGGAATAAAAAAACGGTTGAGCTAGCTAAAAATAACTAATTGCTCGAAGCATGTTCCTTTAAAATACCTTTTAGATTGGGCAAGATAAATAAAACGCGAGGGTTGCACATGATCGACCAAGCGTGAAAGGCGTGGACCCAAGCGCGGGGCTGTAAAGTGTCAAAGAACATGTGTAGATCTTACAACCTTAAACTAATGAACTAACTCATATTATTGGAAAGAGAGCACTGTTGACTCATGACGAGTATTCTGACTTAACACTGCCTTTTGACGGCATGCTTTTAAATTTGGCCCGCTGAGTGATAGCAGATTTAGAAAGTACAGGTTGGAGCAGTACACCATCGAGCACATTTCGGCGCGTTTCTTGTGCTTGCCAGGCTAAGACTTCAGCTACATATATGCAGCCATGGAGGTATATATCAATTTTATTCACTATATATTTCATATCTTATACAGCCGATTATTTGGATATTACGAATGGGATAAGATTATTGTTCAGCCCCATACAAGAGAGATATAGATACATATGTATGTGATTAAAGTTTTCAAGCGAAAGTTTTATGTAAAGAAAACAAAATTTGATTGTAATACTTGGCATGTTTTTTAAAAATATTATCAACTCTTCAGAGAGCTTAAGCACATAAACACTCAAATATCTAACACCATGCATAAATATCTTCAATCATACATTGTAAAAAGATACCCAAATCATTTATATCCCTCTCCATGTTTGTAACTAGTAAACACTTAAAAGATCTTACCTTCAATTCCAAAAAATTTGCAAACCAACGTTATGCCAAAGCTTGTTGCAAGCCAACACAATGCCGAAGCTAAGAATGTATTGTAACGGTACGTCAGCGTCTATGATGAATGCAATGTGTGGCAAGCTTAAGTGCTTTGGCGATTTATGTGCGTTGTGGCAGAACGATAGTGCTACATACACACACGCATACATACAAACTCAAACATATATTCGTATTAAGAATGCAGTGAAATATATGTATGAATGTGGTGCTCAAACAACAGCTTGCAACAAATTCAAAGTGTCGATTACCACTGCAGATATTTCGATTTTGAACTGCATTACGCATAAGTAATAATATATTACTTGGCAAAGAATGGCAAATGCAGCAAAAATTTTCGCACAATTTTACTTTATTTTTGTATTTATTTAGATTTTAACGCTAGTTTAAATTATGCACAAAAGTTGTGAAAGTAATATAGAGTCGTAACTGTTTTTTTTTTTTGTATTTATAACATGTAGAAAATTTCGTAGCAATTTAAAAAAGTTTAAATTTATATTAAAAGAGTGGTACCAACCATGAGGACACTTACTTACTTACTTTGGGCATCCAACAAGGCGTCTTTTAAACATGCACAGTCGCTTCTTCGCTCTACTAACTGGCGCCAATTAGAAACACCCAGCGATGTTTAATCGGTTTTCACCTGGTCCTTCCAACGGAGTGGGGGTCAACCTCTGCCACCGCTTCCGTAGGCGGGTTCCGATCAAAATACTTTCTTAGATGCAGTATCATCTTTTATTCGCATAACATGGCCAAACAGATATATGTAATACTCCTATATTGCTGCTACAGACTTTGATATACTCCATATCATACTAAGGTAAAAACTTGTCATTGAAACATCCGATTACAAGCTAAGTTAGTACCAAAGATTCGGCTAGCAAGTGTTGAGGAAGGCAACATGGAGCCGGTATTTGGGCCACTGATCATGCAATTAGATCCGTGTCTGACATCGTGGGGTTGAGTCATCCACTGACAGGTACTCACGTTTAGAACCTATCGTAATTGCTACTACAGGCTAGGAACACTCAAAAACATCAGAGTTCTGATATATTGCTGTTTAAATGTTGTTGTTTTTGTACTCAATAATCGATTGTAGCAAAATTCAAATTTTTTCTTGTCACATTTATGCTGCTACAATCACAAAGCTTTTGTAAGCTGTCTTGTTTTGATTTCGAATTCATTGTGATCATTTTATATTAGCAATATAGAGGTATCACATATATGGCCAAACCAATGTTTAAATTTACTGTAATTTGTTGATGTGTGCATAAAATCTTGTATAGCTCACCATTAAATCTTCTTCGAAAATCGGCAACGCCAACAGAGGTCCGCAAATCTTCGGGTGTATTGCCGAAATGAAAAGCTCCTCAGTGTAAATCCATCTGCCTTGCAGATGCCATTCGAAGTCGCCATAAAACATACAGATCCCGTCCATACAAAAGGAGCGCGATGCAAATTGGAAGAGAAGCTCCATCTTCAATATCTTCGGAGGTTAAACGCACCAAGTACTTATCTATATTTTTCTTTCAACTTAAATCTTTATGCACACAATTTAAGAAAAGAAATAAAATATACGAAAATATTATTTTGCAATTTTACTCTGCAGAAAACCATGGTATAAATATTGTTAACCCAAAAAAAATAAATAAACAATAATAAAATGAAATTGTACTCTTTGATATGATATTGGTATTTGGGGTCAACCCACCAAAAAAATTGCACTACTTATATGACTTTGAATATACAGTTTCGTAGACAAATTAATTTTTTTCTAACAAAATTTAAGATATAGGTGTAGCGATATCAGTCTTCTCAATAGAGCATATGAGGTCCCTGAATCGTATTATTGTGCCTTAAAAGTGCGTTTCACACCTGACAAATTTACTATCGACCAGATTTTTACAATGCGCCAAATCTTGACACTCATCAACTTTTCGTCGCTTCTAAAGCCGCCTTCGACACCACTCAAAGCAGCTGACCGCTATGACTGAATTTGGTTTCTACGCAACACTTATACGGCTGTGCAAAATGACGTTGAGCCACACCATCAGCTCAGTGATAATTGTTAAGAACGTCTTGTACGATTTATCAAATTTGATGCTGGAGAAAATAACACAAGCTGCAGAACTTAACCGCCCTTTAACAATATTCTATAAAAGCGCGCAACTACTGGCTTATTGTGACGACAGTGAAGCCATCGGCATGGAAAACCCGCGCCGTAAGTTCTGCTTATTCTAAACGGGAGAAAAAGCTCTTTTAATGGTGAATGAGTATAAAACGAAGTATTTGCTGCTAGCAAGCAAAGAGTCAGCGCATTTTTGACTTGGCAACTACAACAACATCAGCGTTAATATCTAGCGAATAGTCATTCTTGCCAATAAATGCTATTTGGGACCAGGCATTTAAAAGTTTAAATCATCCTTCGGAAAACGAAACTCATGCTCTCAATCTGCAAATCATTTATCGTACTCGCCATGTTATATTGTGTGGAAGCATGGACCACGACAAGATGAGATGACATATCTCTCGGAGTTTTCAATAGAAAAGTTCTTCGAAAGATTTACGGACCTCCATGCATTGGCGACGGCGAGTGCCAAAGCAGATTTATGGAACGAGCTTTACACAGACATCATCAAAACACAGCGGATACGCTTGCCATTTTATGCAAATTGAAGTTGATGCTTCGGCTTGGAAAGTATTTTTATCAGAACTCGCCTATGAAAGCAGAGGAAGAGAGCAGCTCCAACTCTGCTGGAAGGACCAGTTGGAAAACGATTAAACGTCCCTTGGTGGGATCAGTTGGCGCCTGTTAACCCAACAAAGAAGTGACCGGCGCGTCTTGTTGGACTGCCATAACTTTATTAATTTAGTAAGTAAGGGAAACTCTGAGAAAGAAACTTGAATGAGTAAGTTGATGACTTATTTAAAAGAAGGCTTATATAAAGTCACATTACAAAGTGTTAACCCTTAATTTAATAATACATTTTTAAACCTTTTAAGCCATCTATAGCAAAACTTTTAAAAGGAGTTTTTTTAAGAAGCAAGCAGCGCTCCCGGCATATTTAATAACTGTCCTTACACCATTTTTTGGTGGGCGGGTTTTCGCATGCACACATTCAGTCACATGTTGGCATGTGGAAAAATTGAAACACCAATATATTTAAGAAATATGAATGAAATAACACCAACCAGCCTAGCGTAGATGAAAGCAAGCAACAAGAAAAACGTCTACGGAATTGAATATATGGCTGCTACTAAGTTATGCAGTGATCATTGCTGTGGCCTTAAGTTTTAATATTTACTATTATATTTATTTCATATTTTCTTTCCGAGATTCCAATATTCATATAACCATACATAATATAAGTAAACTTGTATGCGTTTGAGTGTGTGTAAGTATGCTCACGTGTGTGAACATTTGCCAATAAAAACATTAACTTTATTTTTTTTGTGATGCTGCATACTTACGTATATATATGGGGTATTCCATCCCATTTCGACCAATTTTTAACCCGACCCCTTTAGAATGGGCTGAAAGTTTTTCTTCTTTTTCTAGCTTACGAAAGACGTTTTTCAGAATTTTTTCAAATTTTTTCATCCAACTCAAAAAACGTTATGAATTTTAAAAAAAAAAACACCGTTTTTGTTTTCAAAATGCTATAACTTTTTCAAAAATTGACAGTTTGGCATCTTTTTTTTTTTAATTTGTTTTTAAATGTACTTTTCGGAAAAAATACAAAAAAAAAATTAAAAGTTTTTTTTTTTAATTTTTCAGTTTTTCGAGATTTTTCGAATTTCACCATTTTTTTTTTTTTCCTCATAAAAAACTTCAATCAATTCTGCAATCATCCCCACGAATCCCGGAGTGGGCCGATTTTTTTTTTATATTTTTTTTTAATTGAAAAAAAAATTTTCAAAAATAAATTTTTTTTTTATCAATTTTATTTGTATAGCAAAAAAATTTAAGAAAATGATTTTTAAGAATTCTTTTCTTTATATATTATGGTAACCTACGATTAAAATGACTCGCTTTCGCTGTACAGCAACTGCATTAGGCCGGTATACACATACATTCATATTCAATACTTATCTACGTTAATTAAAAAATCATTTTCTTACATTTTTTTGCTATATAAATAAAATTGATAAAAAAAAATTTATTCTTGTAAATTTTTTTTCAATTAAATAAAAAAAATATAAAACAAAAATCGGCCCACTCCGGGATTACTGGGGATGATTGCAGAATTGATTGGTTTTTTATGAGAAAAAAAATGGCGAAATTCGAAAAATCTCGAAAAACTGAAAAATTAAAAAAAAAACTTTAAAAATTTTTTTGTATTTTTTCCGAAAAGTACATTTAAAAACAAATTTAAAAAAAAAAGATCCCAAACGGTAAATTTTTGAAAAATTTATAGCATTTTGAAAACAAAAACGGTGTTTTTTTTTAAATTCATAACTTTTTTTGAGTTGGATGAAAAAATTTTAAAAAATTCTGAAAAACGTCTTTCGTAAGCTAGAAAAAGAAGAAAAACTTTCAGCCAATTCTAAAGGGGTCGGGTTCAAAATTGGTCGAAATGGGATGGAATACCCCATACACAAACGGCCTCAACTTTGTTTTCTTATGACGAACAGCTGCTACTATTACAACAACAAAATAAAATTACACAAACATATGCTCCTTAATGCCTTATGGCGCAAAAGCAGTTGAATACAAATATTGTTGAATAAATTCGTGGATGTAGTTGTTATGTTGCACTTTTGGATTTTCACTGTTTTATGTATGAATGAATATTTTTTTGTTGGTAGAGATTTCTAAGAGGAATTTTCATGAAATTTGCATAAAATATGTACCTGAAATGGGCTTAGTATAAATTCGTTTATGGTGAAGACTTAAAACTGTAGACTCAAGTTTTTCAAAATTAAACTTTTGCAACATAATGATATTAGACAAGAACGTCTTCAGTGTAAAGCATTCTAGGTACCTGAGTTGTTAAGGACTGAATTCCATTTGGAATATTTATTCCTTTGATTGCAGCGGATTGTAATATTTTTTTTTATTGCGAAAGAATGGCTAAACAATTCTGGTTGTTAATAAATTAAATTTAATAAATTGAATACAAGACGCGATAACATCCAAGCTTCTCATCTAATTTGTGTGGTGCTCCTTCTAAGTTTTCCAACAAATGTATCATGTCGACTCCGAACGGCATCTGTAAAGCAGATGAGTTTTCATGACAGAAATATACTCAGAGTGTTTACCAATGCGCCAAATCTTGGAAAAAAACCGTGAAAAGAGAATCGACACACATCACCTCTTCGTCGACTTTAAAGCCGCCTTCGACAGCACGAAAAGGAGCTGCCTTTATGCCGCTATGTCTGAATTTGGTTTCCCCGCAAAACTTATACGGCTGTGCAAAATTACGTTGAGCAACACCATCAGCTCAGTCAGAATTGGGAAGGACCTCCCGAGCCGTTCGAACCTAAACGCGGTTTCAGACTGGATGACCCCCTATCGTGCGATTTCTTTAATTTGATGCTGGAGAAAATTATGCTAGCTGCAGAACTTAACCGCACTGGAACAATATACTATAAAAGCGTGCAATTACTGGCATTTGCTGATGACATTGATACCATCGGCCTAAACACCCGCGCTGTTAGTTCTGCTTACTCCAAACTGGAAAACGAAGCGGTAAAGATGGGTTTGATGGTGAATGAGGACAAAACGAAGTACCTGCTGTCATCCAGCAAAGAGTCGGCACATACGCGCCTTGGCAACCACACTACTGTTGGCAGCTATAATTTAATAATATAGTAAAAGACTTCGTTTATTTGGGAACCGGCATCAACACTAGCAACAAAATTAGCACTGAAATCCAGCGAAGAATCAATCTTGCCAATAAATGCTACTTTCGACTAGGTAGGCAATTGAAAAGTAAAGTCCTCTCTCGGCGAACGAAAATCATACTCTACAAGTCACTTATCGTACCCGTCCTGCTATATGGGGCAGAAGCATGGACCATGACAACAGCAGATGAAGCGGCTTTGGGAGTGTTCGAGAGAAAAACTCTTCGAAAGATTTATGGACCTCTACGCGTTGGCGATGGCGAGTACGGAAGAAGATTTAATGATGAGCTGTACGAGCTATACGCAGACATCAACATAGTCCAGCGAATTAAATTACAGCGGCTGCGCTGGCTAGGCCATGTTATGCGAATTAATGATGATGCTCCGGCCAAGAAAGTGTTTCTATCGGAACCTGCCTATGGAAGCAGAGATAGAGGGCAGGCCCCACTCGGTTGGAAGGACCAGGTGGAAAGCGATTTAAACTCCCTTGGTGTGACCAATTGGCGCCGGTTGACGGAGCAAAGGAGCGACTGGCGCTCCTTGTTGGACGGCCATAACCGTTTAGACGGTTAAGCGCCAATTAAGTAAGTAAGTAGGTAATTGAAAAAACATGTTTACAAATTTTTGATGCTGCTTTGCCCGCGGGAGAGAGATCCAGACCCAGGATAAGCGGAGCACGCTGCCACCCCACCAAGGCGGCCGCTGCCTATTGCAATGTAGGGGTTAATGACTGTGTAACTATAAGCTAGGTGTCGTATGGATCTTGATATTTAGGAAAATTGTAGGAATATTTCCGCAAATTTTTGAGAGATTTCCGATTGGGGAATCGTGCGAACAAGACTAAAAAAAAACTACCTATTGAGGAACAAACGGGCAAACTCACACTTAAGTAGTTCAGTTGATGGAGGCAATGTAGCAAAAGGAATAAAAAATTCCGGTAGTTGGCGCAGGATTCGAAATAATTAAAATATTCATGCAAAATTGGTAGATTTCTTTTAATTTTCTGGCAACTTGGCAGGGACCTACCGCAGGCTGGGGTAAAACACTACTATTTATTTAACTTTTAACGGCAACTTTTAAACAAATTAAATACAAGTTAACCCTTTTTTACCAAAGCAGTACGGCGTTTCTCATCACGTAATCAGCTGGTACGATGAGAAACGTCGAGAGCTTGCTGAGAACCTATGGCGTGAGCAGCAGCGTTGCGTAATGAGATAGAAATAAGCACACTAGATTGGGTCGATTTATTAGCCGATATCGCGCCATAGATTTTTCGATAGAAATTGGGCTAAAGAAAAAAAGTTCTACTACGCATACCCAAGAAAATAATTTTCGAGCCTGCGAAATTTCACCGATTTTTTATGCATTTTTTTTTTTTTTTCATTTTCAAGACTCCAAATCATTTTAAATTGGAAAATGCAGTTTTTTGAAAAAAAAAATCCTTTTATGGAGATTTAGAAGAATTTTGGTCGAAAAATCGACTTTTTTTCGCGGGCTCGAAATTATTTTTTTGGGTATGCGTAGTGGAACCTTTTTTCCTGAGCCCAAATCCTATAGAAAAATTGATGGCGCGATATAAGTTAACTTTCGTCCATACAAATTGACCCAACCCATTGCAGAGCCTGCTTGACTACATCTTCAGGCCGTAAATTTGTCTCAGTCGATCACTACGTGAGCTAATTGGTTTCGTGTTCTTCGGTTAATCGATAGCCAGGTAGCTTAATATATCTTATTATGCTGGAACTTCGTACTGCATATGACCATTTTTTGAGCAGCAGCGAATTCAATGAACCTCAACTTGTTGGTAGGTGTAACGTCATGAAGCCTTAATTTTCCGGCTAATGACCCAAGACCCCTTTCTTGGCTATTCTAAGTTTAAAGTCGCTCAACATGATTTTAATATCATGAAGGAGCAGTCCAACTTTTTTTCTAGTCCTTCGCCTTGTCGCAAGCTTTGTCTATTGGTGCGTAAACATTTACAAACATTATACTAAATACAGTGGATGAAAAAAGAAAAGGGTTTGCATATACCTTGCATCTTGCAAAGTAATACCTTGTAATTATACATCCCATTACAAGCGAATTTGGTAGCAGCAATCGTGCACTGAATTGTTTGGCAGGAAACATGGACTCGTTGGGTCACCGACAATGCAATTATATCCATTGAGTCATACCATGGCAGGAACTCACGTCAAGCATTTAATATATATCAACTCTAGGTTCATTCCCCTAATGAAGGTATTTAAAACCATAATCGTCACAAGTTTTCTGTGACCTCGACTTTAGAAAAGAGTTCTCATACAATAGTTGTTGCTGCTGTATTTATTGGAAGACCTTTTTTATATATTTTGGCAAGGGCTTGATATACGAGTACAAAGGTTAGGTTATGTTTGAACTGTCATATCAATAAAGACATCAAACAAAGTGAATGTGTTTATGGTGTTATCAGACTAAACGGAAACACCTCAGTAAAGTTCCAGAACTTCTTTTATAGAATAACTCTGTCCTGTTGATAAATATTAGACGTAGTGTGAACATAGCTAAATTGCTGCCTCCAGATCTGGCAAGTTTGCCGCTCCTTGTAGCTGGATCCTTGACTTACAGAGCGCAGGATACGAACACCGAACATACTCAACCCCTTTTTCCCTGCAGTTCGCACTTACTACATCTTCTGTTATTGACGAAACTTTTCTTATGGACATGAGACGCAAGAAGACAGTACCCAGTTTGTATGCAATCGAGAGACTTTTTGATTTCTTGCCGTCGATTTACCGAGTGAGGCACCTTTTGGATCAACTCATCGACTTTTTCGTTACCTCATATATGTATATTGATGACCGGGAACGCAGTAAAGATATATATATTGGCCCACCTGAGCAAAGTCAATACAGCCTGAGTATTAATATATAAATATTTATACTAGCAAAGACCCCGCGAACCTTGTTTCGGCCAAAATATGTTGGATATAACTAAAATACTTTTATACAGGGATGCAACTTAACGTTAAGCTAATCGTTTATCAAAAAATTTCCACCGTTTCCGTTGAAACACTTCGAAATATTATCGATAAAGAAATTATCAAGATAAATTGTATCTCGTTTTTAACCGAAACGAAAAGCTTTCGTTAAGGTTAAAAACGTTAACAAAAACGTGATACTTTATGTTTGAATTGTGCTGGCAATGCTATAGCCATGGTGAAGCCGAAAGGTGGTAGCAGCGAGCGGACATACACACAAACTCCATGTAATTTGTTTGCGTAATTCGTTCGTGGTAAAGTCAAAAATACTCTGAGAAATATTCGTACTGACAAAATTCATGAGAAAAGTTGCAATCAGCTTGGCTAATGCTTTCACTTTTAATGACTCCGCCATCAATCAGCTTCGCCAGCATAGTCTGAAATTAATAATCAACATAAACGATTTGATTTCGTTTTGATATGGCAGAAAACGAAGCAAAATCATTTCGTTAATTTGACCTTCTTAACGTTAATAAACGAAACGAAATGACTTTGTTTCCTTTATTAACGTTAATTATCGTAAGGATATGATATCGGTTCGTTGGTTAAGCATGCCTGATTTAATAAAAGCTTACTAAGCGCGTTGTCCCAATGTGCATCACACTACAGTAAGTATAATCTTTGGCAGGTCTCACTATACGTCACGCACAAGCTGGACCGCGAATATTAATTAACAGCATACGTAAATAGAAACACTCAGCATTGTTAGGATGCACGGTATAAATTCGTCCAAAAGCACTTGTAAAAATCACATTTGCGAAACCATGAACTGGTGTTCCTTGTTTACGTCTTTGAAATGCTTTATTCGATATATTCCATGTAAAATATGATGGTACTTCTGCATATAACAACATTTTTGCAAATATGTCATTTTGGCACAATTTGGAGAATGTAGTTAGGGTTATCGACGGCCAGTGGTTATCGACCACTTCATATAGCTCAGGATCTATGGTTTGATCGGGTATCTCAGCAGATATTACGCTGTCAATTTCATTTGATGTTACTTTGTTCACCACCCAAACTAACATATGCGCGCGTGGCAAACCTCTTTTCTGCCATTCAACGGAAATCATCCAGCAACGCACCTCACCAAAAACTTTTAATTTTACAATAAAGTCCACAAAGGCTTTTAGTTTTTGTTTAAAAACACGTGCCGTTATATCATGACGCTCGGAAGGTATTTTACCATTAAACAAATGTTCTTTGATCTCATCCCATTTTGGATTACATGTGAAGGTCAAAAATAAATCTTGACTCCCGTAATGGCGAACATAAGTCATCGCATCCTGTGCATACTCATGCATATGACGCGGACTACCTATGTAGGTTGACGGTAAAATTATCAAACGGCAAATATCATTCATATTAACATCATTATTTATTGAATCACGCAAATGAATGTATTCTTCCGATCTTAACTTTTGCTGATTGAATCTTATAAAATTTAAAATTTCTGTCTCAATCTTCGCATACATATCAACAGCAAATTGGTTATATAACCTTGGACAATTAGCAATATGATTATATTCATTTTCACGTAGCATTAATCGGTATGAAGAGTAATTCATTGCGCTCACTTTCTTATTTTGAATACTTTAACCTGTTAAGGAGATAATGAGAAATGTTTATATTTACTTAAAATCCAAAAAATAAATCGGGCTGGCTTCTTAAATGTACTATTGCAAAATTTTATGCTATTTGACAACAGTGCCCTCTTTTTAGACCTACATCAATATTACACATGGCTATTTTATTAAGTTTATTGATGCGTTATAAACAATATTTTGCAAATTTTCTTTCCAAGTGATGCTAAGAAAGTCAGCTACAGAAATGCTTATTTAAATGTCAACTTTTCGTACTGGTTTGGGGATTTATTAATTGAAGACTAAATTCATATCCATCATTCCACGACAAAACAATATTGGATATTGGAACGCAGCATAAGAACTATGTGTTTCACAAACACGTTGCAGCTGATCGTTTCGGAACTGCAAAACAATGTCGCGTGATGGAAATTCCTCTCCAACCATTACGATGGAAACGTCATCAATCGTAGGTGTGTTAAATTTACCTGGATGTTGTCCATGTGGTAACTTATCTGCATGAATGGCAACTTTATGGTTATCCGATGGCACTCGATCGAGTGCCGTTTCAAATACTCGAACCAATTCAGTTTCTTAATGCAAGAATATCTGCAGCTGTTCAACAATTTCTCTTCTGACGTTCGATTCAATTGCACATCGACGATCCAACTCGGCATTCGAATTGCCGATAAAATAAATTTGCAAAAATTGTTGCTTAATATTGGGCAATGGTAATAATGATCCTATTCGATGATAAATTTTCCCTTGAATCTATTTGAAAGAAAGTAGCAATTTATAACCATTTATTGAATTAAGTGGAAAACGAAAGCAGCAAAATTTAAGAGAATTTCACATGCATGTATTTTTCTCATTAAATATACATAGTTGTGTTAATTTTCAAAAAAATCTCAAATTTTGATATCATATTACATAGGTTTCTTAAGCCCACTTGCTAAACAAATATATATATTTTTAACTCAGACTTGACGTCAAATGAGGGGTTAAATTCATACATTTTTGACAAATTTTCAAATAATCTTTGAGCTATAAATTTAACTTACCGTTCAGCAAGTGGGCCTTAAAGTATCCATTCATTGAATATTTACTCTAAAATTACCGATATTAAATTTATCGAGGAAAAAAATTCTTGCTGCTATTTTTTCACACATTCACCGAAAATAATGTAGCTGACATCACGCGAATAAATTACCTTGTAAGTCGGCATATAGTCATTATGTATTATATTAGTTGCGCCAAACGACGTCATTTGGAAGCATGAATTATATGCTTGTAAATTAAAAAAAAAAAATGCTTCGATTGTACTGTTGTTCCGAACATCAATGAAATCAAAGGCTCAGGTCGAGCTTGCAATACCGGCAGTTTAATTTTTCCGTTTGCACAGCACAACTCCACTGTTTTATTTTTGAATTTTTGTGCGCCACAATACTGACAAATTTTGTTAATTGTGCCAACGACAATGAATGTGTGTGAACCGTAATCAACTCCGGGATCGTGTTCGAACGCGGCACGTTCTAAATTGTTACGAACACGGCCTTGTCTAAGAACACAAACATTCAAATTGTATCGTTCACTCCTATCATTAGATCGATTACGAACAACCGCACTACGCTGCATCCTGAATCTATTACTTCTATTACGTTCTTCCCTTTCTTCTTCACTTCGAGCAGAACGTAACCTTGTCTTATTTCGGTCATGTCTGCCTACATTAAATCGTTCGCGTTGTTCTTCTAAGCGGCTAGACAAATGTCTAGCATTACGGGTACGACGACCGATATTGCGTCGTATTGGGGGCATAGTGTTCACTAAAAAATTAACTTTAAACTTGAGAAAAAGGAACAAAAATGTATTATTATCAGCACAAAAACACAATTCAATTTTATTTTTTTTTAATAGCTGTCAATCACTGAATCCAATGTTTACGATTTTTATACTCAGTTGAGCTGGGCTCACAGAATAGAATAACTTTGATTCGATAACGGTTGGTTGTACAGATATAAAGGAATCGATATAGATATAGACTTCTATATATCAAAATCATCAGTATCGAAAAAAATTTGATTGAACCATGTCCGTCCGTCCGTCCGCCCTTTAACACGATAACTTTAGTACATTTTGAGGTATCTTGATGAAATTTGGCATGTAGGTTCCTGGGTACTCGTCTCAGATCGCTATTTAAAACGAACGATATCGGACTATAACCGCGCCCACTTTTTCGATATCGAAAATTTCGAAAAATCGAAAAAGTGCGATAATTCATTACCAAAGACGGATAAAGCGATGAAACTTGGTAGGTGAGTTGAACTTATGACGTAGAATGGAAAGATAGTAAAATTTTGGACAATGGGTGTGGCCCGGCTACTTTTAAAAGAAGGTAATTTAAAAGTTTTGCAAGCTGTAATTTGGCAGTCGTTGAAGATATCATGATGAAATTTGGCAGGAACGTTACTCCTATTACTATATGTATGCTTAATAAAAATTAGCAAAATCGGAGAACGACCACGCCCACTTAAAAAAAAATGTAAGTCAAATTTTAACAAAAAAATTAAGTTCTTTACAGTATTTAAGTAAATTATGTCAACATTCAACTCCAGTAATGATATTGTGCAACAAAATACAAAAATAAAAGAAAATTTCAAAACGGGCGTGGCTCCGCCCTTTTTCATTTAATTAGTCTAGAATACTTTTAATGCCATAAGTCGAACAAAAATTTATCAATCCTTGTGAAATTTGGTAGGGGCATAGACTCTGTGACGGTAACTGTTTTCTGTGAAAATGGGCGAAATCGGTTAAAGCCACGCCCAGTTTTTATACACAGTCGACGGTCTGTCCTTCCGCTCGGCCGCTAACATGATAACTTTAACAATCCTTATACTAAAAAATTGCTGTTTAGTATATTTGTAAGGTCCAAATTGGAATATGCTTCTATAATCTGGAATTCGTTTTATGATGTGCATTCCAATAGACTTGAACGTATACAAAAAAAGTTTCTAAAATTTGCATTATCCAGTATTAGGTTTAATATGCCTATTCCATCTTATGTTCCGCGGTGCAGACTGATCAGTCTGCATACTCTTGCCAGTAGGCGATTTATATCTGGCTTAGTTTTTATTCGTGATGTTCTCAATGGGACTATTGAATGTCCGTTTTTATTGCATTGTATTAAACTCAATGTTCCAGCCAGAAACTTACGACATCATGATTTATTTGCTATTGACCTCTGCAAAACCAGGTATGCTCAAAATGAACCAATTATCAGACTGCTATCGGAATTTAATTTGTTATGTAGAGAAATAAATTTAGATGTATTTGTAAATCGCAATGAATTTAAACAAAAACTTTGTATGTACTATTTTCAATATAATTAATAATCTATGTACGTCTTAGTCTGTAAGGTTTCTAAACCATAGACTTAATAAATAAATCTAAATCTAAAAAATCGATATATCTTTACTAAACCTAGTTCACGTACTTACCAAAACTTACTTTATCTTGGTACAAAAAATGGCCGAAATCCGATTTTGACCACGCCCACTTTTACAATATAGAAAATTACGAAAAATGAAAAAATTCCTCAATTCTATACCAAATACGAAAAAAGGGGGATAAAGTGGTAATTGGATTGATTTTTTGACGCAAAATATAACTATAGAAAAAAAACTTTGTAAAATGGGCGTGACACCTACCATATTAAGTAGAAGAAAATGAAAAAGTTCTGCAGGGCGAAATCAAAAGCCCTTGGAATCATGGAAGGAATACTGTTCGTGGTATTACATATATAAATAAATTAGCGGTACCCGACAGATGATGTTCGGGGTCACCCTGGTCCACATTTTGGTCGATATCTCGAAAACGCCTTCACATATACAACTAAGGGCCACTCCCTTTTAAAACCCTCACCAATACCTTTAGTTTGATACCCATAACGTATACATTCTAGAGTCACCCCTGGTCCACCTTTATGGCAGTATCTCGAAAAGGCGTCCACCTACATAACTAAGGCCCACTCCCTTTTAAAATACGCATTACTACCTTTCATTTGATACCCGTATCTTACAAAGAGATTCTAGGGTCACCCCTGGTTCACCTTTATGGCGTTATCTCGAAAAGGATCACTACCTTTTATTTGATACCCATATCGTACAAACTCAATCTCGAGTCACCCTATAGAACTATGGCCCACTCCCTTTTAAAATACTCTTTAATACCTTCCATCTGATACCCATGTCATACAAACGCATTCCAGGGTTACCCTAGGTTCATTTTCCTAAATGGAGATTTTCCCTTATTTTGTCTCCAAAGCTCTCAGCTGAGTATGTAGTGTTCGAGCTAATTGCAATGAAAGAAGAAAAAACGCAAACCCGACGAATTATGCATGACAATTACTGTTATTTGTGGTGGAGTGAAGTGTGATGGGGTGAGGTGAGCTGCGGTTATGTGTGGTGAGGTGAGATGAGGTATCTATCATTTGGAACGTTTCCTTTCAAAGCGCTGACGCATGTTCCAAACGCAAACCAAATCGGCCCAACAATTTAATAGTTTGGTGGCATACATAATACTAAAAATGCAATAAAATTGGACTGCCTGGTCCACATTTTGGTCGATATCTTTTTAAACGGTTCACATATTACTAATACCTTTAATTTAATACCCACATCGTATAAAAGCATCCTAGGGTCACCCCTAGTCCACATTTTGGTCGATATTCCGGGAATGGGCTCTCGTATGAACCCGGCTTTACCTCCTTGTTAAAACTCTCATCAATACCTATCATTTGATACCCATATCGTACAAAGATATTCTATGACCTATATCTCCAAACAGGGTCGGAACTCCCGGGAGTCAGTTTATGGTAGGAACGTTTTCCTTTAAAGCACTGATGCATTTTCCAAACACAAACCAAATCGGTTCAGCGGTTTGGTGGCATACAATGTACTGAAAACACAAGAAAAATGCGAAATCGTGAGATCTCAGCTTTCCGCATTTTTCGGCCGCAAAATCAAATAATTTTGAATTTTTTTTATCAACAAACCTTCCACAAAGAAGGTCCAAGAAACTACTTTTTACAGAATTCAGATCGGCTGAACCTTTTGGGTACGCATCGCGGTCGTACGAAAGACATTTGATTTTTATATGTATAGATAGAAGATTGACGCGACTGTATCTTAAGCACGCTTCCCCCAGAATTTTCACAGTAAACAGCAAGTCCAACACCTATCGTTAATCTAGACCCATCGGTTAACACTTTTCGCTTACCTCCCGATTCTATTGTGACCATAAGATGTCCTTCGACGCTGAGGTACGGGACCATATAGGTAGTCTGTTCGCCTTAATAAGATAGCGCTATACTGCTATGGCCATACGGCCTGCACTCAAACTGTCTCGAGGCCCTAAGCCTTGTTGCAATTGCTATTTTAGCATACGTGTGCTTTTACATCCAACTGAAAAAAAGATGAATAAATAACCGGCAATTAATTGGCTACACTGCGTAGCCAATTTTTCTTGTATTTAATAAATTACCTTTTTTTATTCAAATTCTTAACGATTTTCGCATATTTCTTCTTCGCCATGCACACATTCTTTGCTACCGGATGTGGTCAACAGCGGCTGACCCAAGCAGTTGCCGGTCAATTATTGTCCACTTTGTGCGATGCCATGAAAGTCGCCTTCCTGTGACAAAATTGACCATAGTAAACTTTATTTGGGCTTAGGCAATATGTGCATACATACACATGTATGTTTGTGTTAGTACGTATACATATGTATATTTTATTGCGTGTAAGGCATTTGCAGAAAATCAAAGATTTTTGTTTTAACTTTTGTTGCCATGGGCCTCCCAACCTTCAGAACTACACTCTTCACTTAACCCCTTTGATGCCTTAAACAAACGTTTATAGCGCACTCGAATTTTTTCACAATTTTCAATGTTTTTTTAACCACGAAATTTGCCATATAGGTAACAAATACCAGAAAAAAACAAAAACAAAAAATATATAGAAGAATAAAAAACAGCAAAATTCAAAGCAAGGCTTTTGAAATGCAACAACGCTTGTAAATACTTTACCGAGAGGAATAAAAATAGCAACTTGAGCAAAAAGGAGCAAAACACTGCAAACGGCAATGGGGAATAACCCGAGGTGTGGCTTTTCACATCGTTTATTATGCAGCAAAAATAGAGTGAATGTGAGAAAAAAAATTGTTTGAGCTAACAAAAAAAAATAAGAGAAAATGGCAAAAAAGTACTGACAGCAAGTCAAGTAATATCAGCGCCTGCAAATGCGATCAAAATATACTCACCTGTTCTAAACGAAATATACACTCGATTTGTATATCGGACATTCTGTAATTAACTCTCCACATTAACTGGTTCGCGTCTCGCAGTTTTTCCATTTTTGTATAAGATTTAACGAAAATACTGGGTACGTCATAGTAAGTCCCGGTTTTTTAGTTGCTGTTATTGTTGCGCTTTTTGTTGTAGCGATTATGAAATTCTCCGATTGTTTTGGGGAGTGTTATGTTGATGGTCGTTTGGCGAATACAGATCCGGTAGTTTCTGTAATAAACACAATTAAGGTACAATCCCGACCATTTAAGGAACACCTTAATATGACAACATTAATATTCTAGGTCATCCAGCCTCCACACACCAGCTGTATGAAGGGAACTGGGGTGGCTAGAGTCCCTCGCGCTTAAGAAGTAGCATTCGCCACAGGTAGATAAAGTTGACAGTTGACAAAAAGTATGTATACCAAAAAAAACTAGAGTGACTATGCAGATTATCAATGTTAAGCATAACTGGGGCCGTAAAAACAACCCCCATAGCAGCATTGTATGACATTCTTTACATGCCGCCTGAAAATCCAATGATCAAAAATATAGCGTCAGCAACTGCGACAAGGCTTAAGGCCTCGGGGTATCTTGAGTGTGGGCCTTGTGGCCATAGCAGTAAAGCGCAATCTGATATGGGGCAAAGGACTACATGGTCCTGCCCTCATTGTCGAAAGTCATCTTGGGTCCGCAAAAGAGCCGCAGATTTGGCGCAAGTGTGCGTAAACCGTGTAACACTGATGATTCCCAATTAATGGAAGGAGTCGGGCCTGCTGCTTACTGTGTCAATCCAGAGATAAGTAGATCCTACAGGCTGCCGGATCACTGCAGTGACTTTCAAGCGGAAGTTGTAGCCGTGAAGAAAGCAGCAGATATTCTAGAGGAAGTGTACTTAAGCTGCAGTTGCGTCAATATACATATAAACGCAATAACTTCACACAGCACTTCATCAAAAAGTGTTCTGGTATACAAAGAAGCATTTGAGAGGCTTTGCTCAGTTCAAAACATATGTCTATACTTGGTCCCGGCGATTCTCCTACTAAGGGGCAGAGATAATACCTATATACAAATAACAGTGACACAGTGAATCACAAATGAATTTCCTAGGCCCCACGATACTGATTGGGTCGCGTCCACATTACTTACGTTCGCGCGATATTTCACTCATGAGTTGTACACCAGTACGGATTAGGAAATATTTAGGTCGAGATTTAGTTAACTTCCTCATAGCCTAGAGACTTGAAACTTTCAAGCTTAGTGTCCTATTAAAATACAATACCTTAGATGAAGAATGAGATATAAAGTCTACGAAGGGAATAATCTTCGTGAAGTGTCCTCATACTGTCAGATAGCCAGGTAACCTTGTGTGCTTTGCAGCCTTACACAATTACTTCGAAGCTAGTGGATGAATGCATAGCACTCCTAAACTATCTGGAAGCTAAACACAATGTTTTGTTTGGATGGATTCCCGAGCATCATGAACATGAACGTAATAATCAAGCAGGGAGTTATAGCAGCATTCTATGGTCTAGAGCCCCTTTGTGGACGCACGAAGGCACACACTAGTCAAAACTTAAGTAATTGGAAAACAAATATGCTCAGACTGGACTTACTACCCAGCGCAAATACAGGCCAAATTTTTAATACTCCCAACAACGAGTGTATTAGAAAAAATTATTAATATAAGCAGAGAGGATCCACTCTTGGTGATGAGTACTACATGAGATACTGTAGTCTACGATGTCGCCTACGTAAATTTAGTCTATCCGAGGCAAAAATCTGTCACTTTTATGAACTGAAGGATGAAACGCCGCTTCACATTCTTAGCAAATGCGTCCCTCTGGCAAGGCAAAAGCTCTCCCAATTAGATGGCGTGACTGGTGGTTCCTCCGTGATAGTTATAGAGTAAAACGCCAAATGAGGTACATAAATATATTAAAAGCCTCCACATACAGTAATTGAGTAAAAGATCAAGCACGATGGAACTACACAAAGGTCGTAGTGCGTGAAGTCTCAATAATAATAACGTGGCAAATGTTAGCATTTTCTATACGTCACTATACCGCCAGTAATATGTGCTTGACAACAACAACAACAACAAGGGAAGCAAATCATAGAAATAGCGCATATTACTCGGTTATATACACATACACATAAAAGGCAACAATATGAGATGCAGATTTCATACCTCTGTAGAAGTAACACAGCACCTAATCGAGAAGGCTTTTGGCGACAATTCTAAACCGTGGGAGAAATAGGTGAACAAGACAACTGAGAGCATAAAAGCAGTACAAGCTAAGGAGTAGTTATTCCCTTTGACTTTAAAACGTTGTAAATGAAGTACGCGGATAATTTAAATATGAAATACCTACTACCGTAGTAGTGTTGTAAATAAAGAACGTTTTGCTTTACTGAATATTTGAGTTATATATTCGACAGTTGAGTGACACGAACGATAAAAAACGGCACAAACTAATCAAGAACTCCTAAAATTTACTACAATAATAAAAAACCAATAAAAAATTTTAAGCTATTCCGTTATATAAATGGACAAAAATCAACGGAAATTATATCCTTATATAAAGACACATTATTGCTAAATTTTGATTTTAAAATTTTGACATAGAAATTGCAAAAATATTTATGAGAAGTACACGCATTACTTGGATTGGAAAGTTGGTAGGAAAGGAGATATTATTAGTCAATCAATTGCGCTCCACCTTTATATTTTTAATTCTCATAAATATTTTTGCGATTTCTATGTCAAAATTTAAAAATCAGAGTTTAGCAAGAATACGTCTTTATATAAGTAGATATATTTCGCTGATTTTTGTCCATTTATATAAAGGAAGTGCTTAAAATTTTTTTTATTTTCTCCTTTTCTTACATTTTCTCGGCGTCTTAACTTATCTGTCAAGTTTTACGCTTGTAGCTCAATGAGAACTTACATAAAAATCAATCCCAAAATTCCCTCCGTTTTGTACGATTTTTCTAAATATCTCATCCCGTTCGCCCTCTAGAAAATCTTTTTGTATCGCGTGATTGGCTGTCATCGACCTCTGAAATTAGTTTGAAATTTCAAGTATCTAGCTCATCGAGAAGTTATTTAAAAGCTGGTTTGAAAATTTTCAAAGTCTTATCTAATTATTTCGATTTGTGCGCCACCTAACGGATTTTTTCTTTTGTTGCATAGTCACGGTGTTCTAACCTATGTATAAAGTTGCACGTTTGTAGCTCAATGAGAAGTTACCTAAAACTCGATTGCAAAATTTGTATGAAAAGTGGACAAACATTCAACCGACCTAATATAAAGGAAGTAAAAATAATAATAATGGCTTTTATTCATTGCTCAAATAAGATGATATCATATTTTTCGCCATGTATCGCAGCTTGTGATAAATTGACAAAGTACCAAAATATGGTCAGCTATTCCATTATAAAGGATTCTTTTTTTGCTTACCCGAAAAAATGTGATTGGCGCTTACAACGTTTTTCGCGTTTACCCCTCAATGTAGAAATTTGTAATATAACATGGCGCCCTACAGCTAGGTATAGAAACTGAAAAAAAAAAAAAAACATATGAAAAAGCATTTCTGATAGCAGCAAATCCAAAAATCACGTGGCGCTAAAAACAAAACGTTAACTGGCGCGATATATGAAGCAGACAAAATTTCCTATTCGCGTTGCGTGTTGTTGGCGTATACTTTTTGTGGACTCACCTCTTTCATTTGCAACAGAAACCGCTTTTCACCCCGCAAAAATCGATAAGAATTGTGTGGCATAGAATTGTGCAGCAATTTCGATGTGTTGCATGCAAATTTTTTTTGAGACAGCCACCAATAAAAGCTGTAAGAAACTTACGAAAAAAACGCAACACACACAACCACTAAAAAATTTAAAAAAAATTCCTAAAAAATATTTAAATGTGCTAGAAAAAACGAAAATTTAGCTGCTTTACTTCAATGCAATTTGTATTTTTTCATGAGCTGGGCATTCTTCTATTGTTGCCATATCAGCATACGTGAGCAAAGCGGGTTAAGAGGTAAGAATACTATTTGGAATATAGAAAAAAATCTTTGAATTTAGGTTATGCATGCAATGTGTGCTACAATAACGTGCCGTACAACCAGCTGGAGTACAATGAAAGCACCTAAATGAAGAAAAAATATCAAACAAATAAATTTTGTGAAAAAAAACATTTTAAAGAAATCGTTTGAACCCATCGAAATAGTGCAAAACTACAAAACACCATTGAGCATCATGTAGTAAAATAATGCATACAAATGCACACACACACACGCGCCCATGAAATACTCGTAAAAACTGCTGAGTTAAACAAAAAAGCGACTGGTGCCGAAAATCACAAACTGCGAACGCTCGAAAATGTAAAAGTCAAACCGCAACCACATAATTTACCGCTGCAACGCGCAGGAAATTTTTGTTGTCGCACACCGGAATAGAAAAATATGTACGAAAAAATTTTGTCATGCACCATGAAAAAAAAAAATAAATAAAAAATTAACTCGAAATAACCACAGCAGCAATATTCAGTCATTATTCCCAAACAAAAGAATTGCAGCAACTTTACAACCGATAGTTGGTGGACAGCTGTTCACGATATCTGCTGTAGGGCTGTGACGCTAGCTTTGCATTCTGGCGTGCTGCAGCTGTACAGCGGTAAAGAGATTCTGGCTATTCGTCAGTGCTTCTAATAGAGAAAACTGACGTATAAAACTACCAATGCCTGAACTATTCCTTAAATAGCTTAAATTTTATCATTATTTGATTTTGAGGTTATAAATACAGCTTAGGATATTCGATCAATTTATTATTTGAATCCTTCGAATGCCCATATAATCGACTTTCAGAATTCGTGTAGCTGAAATGGAATAATGATACATCGTCGACTATACGAAGAATTGCTCATTTTCGAATAATCGGCGCTTACCGATCACTCTTGCCAACTGCAACAATTTTGGACTGATTAGAAATGCATGATAAAGTGCTTGAGTTTAAATATTAAACCTGGTTGGACTACATATATGGCCAAACCAAATTTGGTTTAAAATTCAAACTTATCGTAACTAAAAGTTCTGAACTCAGTTTGAATCTAAAAGTTTATGGTTTTAAATAAAACCCGTACTATTTACTCACTTTTAAACCATCAAAATTTAGAAATAAAAAACTTAATTTTATTGGAATGTAGTAAAGATTGGACTTCCCTTTTCTTTCCTTCTCTTTTCCGCATACTACTTAAAAGTGAAAAACAGCTTTGTTGGTGTAAATAATTTTTCATATTTATTTTTTTAAACAAACATATCTATATAAAGATAATTAAACAATCAGTACGTTCATACAAAGTAGCGGACTTGATATGCTCCATGGAACACCAGCATAATCAAAATTACACATACCATAAATATATTGGTCACATGGATTAACTTAGGTTTAAGTGCCCATTTCGCTTAATACGGTTTGATCAATGAATTTACACGCAGAGCGTACATTTTTCTTTTTATGGCACGCCAGGTATTATGGCCTTAGCTTCTACCTACTATCTTGTAACTAAAACCACAAATACAAAATGTTGGGCATGTTGGTTTACAGCAGGTGCACAACAACTTTATCCGAATCTCAACTTCACCGTTGGTTCACTTCCTCCATTGGCGCCTTCGTTAGCTCCTTCTTGACGCCCCTAGCCAATTTGCATGCAAATAAATAGCAACGCTATGTTCTTGTCCTCCACTCGAAGGTTTTTGATCGTGCCCATGGCTGCGACCTCCATGTCCATGATCATCGATCATAAATATGTACATACGTATATTGAAATTAAACATTTTTACACTGATATTTAATTTAGTCGATATAAAATCTAAAACAAATCTCTTTATTTTGCCAATATTTTATACACCCAAGAAATTTGTTTTATACCCCGATGTGAGGTTTTAATTTTATACCCATATTCGAAGGGGAGTTAGTGGACCTTTCTATATGGCAAGCGGCTGGTAGGGACGATTTTTCAACAACAGCCACCAATTGACATAGCACAACACATTAACATTGAACAACTCATACTGACTATTGATGCTATCACCAGAATGTTGAACAACTGCAACAGAACATCAGCGTACTTGGATAGCATACAGTCACTAGCACTAAAGCCCTGAAAAGTCAAGCTTCGCCATCTCGCCGAAGGTTATCTACACTTGCCGTTCTACTTTAATGAGCCCGATGCATGGGCAATATAAATTTTTGCTATATTCCAAATTTTCAAAATTTTCTTTCGCCGATTTATCGCACCAAATTAGTATTGTGACGAATATGAGTGACACTAAGTGATACACACATCCCTAGTCTGATGCTGAGTAATTAAAGTCACAACAACAATAAAGCATACAGTCATTTGTATCTACATAAACGAATCAATCATTAATTCTACACATATGTACGTATACGCAGCTGAGAAGCAACGCACAACCACATGCAGATATCTTATCCGAGATGCTCCTAAAGGTATGCAATTACAATTGTGGAAGTGTCGCTCACACATAGAAGCGCATAGGGTATATGAGAAGCTATATACATGCGTTTGTAGTTATAATTATATGGCGGTAACTAAGTAAATTCTGGAAGCGCCTAGAAGATGTCACGAAGAAATCACAGAGTATAAAAGCACCAGCGGTAGAGGCGCTATAATCAGTTTTTGATTAAGCACGCAATCTGTCGGGCAATAGTAGAGTTTCATTTGAGCTATCTGTCAGTTTGGCTATTAAGCAAGCTAGTTGCAAAGTATAAGTGTTATTGTGAAGTACTTTAATAAAGGCCATTTTTCCTTTATTCAATATTGGAGTTGTATATTCAACAGTTTAGCGATACGAACGTTAGCAGAAGATTGCAAATAAGAGGATTTGCCAGTAAATTCGTTACAATATTATTTATGAAATAAAATATGTGCGATAAAGTTCTCTAAAAGAGGGAGCAGAATAGTGTACACAAATCAGAGTTGGCCAAAAAAATTATATTAGGCTTGGCGCACACGTACTTAATTAACTAATTTAAATTTGACATTCTACTTCAACGGGCCACTTTAACGAATATCTCCTTCAACACAAATTTCTGTTGCTTCAGTTGTATCTTTTCATCCGGCATTTTGTTTGCTTGGCTGAGCATTGCTTTAATTTTTCGCTCGCTGACTTCAATACTTTGCGGTGCTGCGCTTTAGTTTATTTTCAACCGAACGATCAATACCACAATGCAGTAATTACAGTGTCGTCGGTATTTTCAATGAGGGTGACATAAAGTCAACGGCTATAACGACAATTGACGTTATTGCCACTTAAAATGACAATAAATATGAAATGGTCACAACGGCATTTTTCAAACGATCATAAAGTCAACACATTTTTTTTCTCAAGTGGCCATAAGGTCAGTTACATTTTTTCGCATCTCTACGTATCAAAATGCTAACAACTGTTAAATTGCAATTGCGTTTTAGAAAATAATTTGTTTTATTTCCAAATTTCGTGTACGGCGCTCCACAGATATATGAGGTCATAGGCAATAATCGCCTTATTCTAGTGAAAAACCGGATAAAAACTAATCTCATTAGGTGCTCCTTAAGATAAGTAGAATTTATTCAGCTAAAAGCTTAGAGAAAATTTGGAATAAAAAATTGGTCAATTTATTATTATTATTCAAAATTTCTTTCTTTGAAAAGGGCATTCACCGACAAATTTATGGCATAATAGTCTGATGATTTATACTGTCTCTGATTGCTCCTTTTCATCAAACGAATAAATTACTAAAGGCCAAATCTCTTCATAGCGCTTACGGAGATTATTTCTGAAGGTCCTGTATGCGGTACCTCCTTAATCAGATGTCTGTTGGGATGCGCAGGTTTTTTCCTTTATGGGGAGCATTCTCGCCTCGCTGTTTGGATGATGATCTCGGGACATAAGAAAGCAGCCCATGGCAGTTAGGAGCGCATTCTATTTACAGGCCTGCAGTTTATTTTAGTGTGTTTCTTTTATCGTGGCATACAAGCGGTCTTCCAATTGTTTTATAAGTTGGTGTTGAACTTTTTTTTATTTACCCCGAAGTGCTGCAGACAAGCGACTTGAGGATTTTATTACCACTCTGGACTATAGGTACAAATGCGGTCCAACATCTAGGTTCAGATTGAAAATCCAACCCAAAATTTTTTGGTTTCGACATTCGGTAGCGTAATGCCACCGACGTGGATGTCCATAAGGTCGACATTTGCATTGTCATTTGTTTTAAATAAATTTAGTCTGAGACAGTACCAGATTTCATTCGTTTTATTGCAAGGCTCTCCAATCGATTGGCTGCGACCTGTTTCCTGTATCGTTCGGTCATGAACTTGAGATACAATGGTTACTTCTTAAGAAAAGTTGGTATAGGACAAATTCAGGCCATAATTTTTTTGTGTGTTCATGGGGCGTGGTGTTGGTGCTATGTAATATTTAGAATCCGTGCTGATGATGGCAAGTCGCAGGTTTTCGGTGAAATTAGAGAGCAAGGTGGCTTCAACTGTCTTGGCCACTAGCGGTAGGAGAAATAGCGCACGATATGAGTCTCCTCCGCCAGCTGTTTCCTCAAGCTTTAATAGCGGTATCCCACCATTTTCCAGTTTTCGCGTATGACGAAAGTGGACAATTACAATTTGAAGGCAATCGTCAGATGTTTTAATCCGTCATAGCTAAGGCTTTTAAGCATCGGGATGGCAAATCCTGCAAGTTTGATGTCTTCTTCAACCTCTTTAGTTGTGCTGATATTGTATCTATCTGTTGGCCCGCCGGCGATTATGGATGGATATTTTGTAGTTGTGATGAGTCAGCTTTGAGACGGAATTTACGGCTGACCAAAGTTTAACAACACCGGAAGATAGGTTACAGTTCTTTAGATGTTCCTTCCATTTATCCCTCTTATCTTTGCTTTCAATCTGCCTGATGCCCCGATATCTTATAAGGTCGCGCTCTTTACCTAAAATTGCGGCCTCTATAAAAAAATGGGGCCGGATCTTCTGGATACTGTCCGAGGTAATGCAACGAGCCGACGCGGTCTCCGTTACATTGCGGAAAGCACGTTCCGATTGAAGCATATTAGTGGGAGCGTTGGGAGCGCTGGGCTTTTTCCCAAAATGGTCATAAGGTCAAAAGAAATCTGCGAAATTATCATAAAGTGAAATTTGGAAGCGGTCATAAAGCCAATCGATCTTGAAGTGGTCATAACGTCATTTGACCTTTTGGCCATTGACCTTATGTCCCCCCCCCACTACTTTGAAATAGCTACAGTAAAAGTAAGAAACTATTTCATTTGACTCGTTAAATCACTGACGCCACAAATCCACAGCCAAATACACCGGCGTCACACCACATCTTTGTGGACGAGCAACCCTACAGCTAATGCTAAATTTGTATGCCAATTTTCAAAATGTCTCAAAATGGAATTGATTTTATGCAGATGAGCATGAAATTGTCTCAGCGTACTACTAACGGCAACATAAGCAGTATTTTGTAAGGAAAAAAAAAGTTAACAACGCGGTTGGCCGTGTCATCCAAACCAGAAATAAAAGAAATAAAAATAGTCGCTAAAACAATGAGATAATACTTTCAACTGACTGCAGAATTTCACAAAACTTGTCTTAAATGAATACGAAACACTGCTAGTATTTACATACAAACTAACTAATCTCTAGCACTATGAAACTTTTGTTGTCATGAAGCCAATTGGATAAGCCCAATTGCGGTTGACCTCTTGTTATGGGCTCTCTTCCTTTTCGTTTCGCTACATTTTGTGCTATAAATGCACTCTAAGCATCTTAAAGTATTTCAACAAAATCTCGTTTGCAAAATTGTTAATTCATGGCTACAAGCAGTTTACCTATAGTGATGAGTGCAAGAAATTTGAATGTGCATATACATTAGGGTGGTACGTATAAATAAACTTTTCGATTTTTCCAATCTCACTCCTCAAACTGTCACACCAAGGCATCGCACAGTGAACATTGATTCCGATTTTCATGTATTGAGTCTTCAAAAGGTATTCTAAATTTGACCCTTTGTACAACACGATTTAGCCGTCTCCAATCTGAACCGAAACTGATATATGATAAAGCAAGTTATAACCAGCATGAAAAGAAGCTAACTTTGAGGTTAGTTATGGGCTTGTAAGCAGCCGCCCACTCTAGTGAAAGTTGAAAGACCCGAATATTCTTACTCATTGCCGCGTCATCGCAGAGTAATGTTAGCCTTAATGTAGACATTATTTTTTTTTTTTTTTTTTTTTTTTTTTTTTTTTTTTTTTTTGTTGGAAGTAGTATATGTGTCAGTTCACCAAGCTATTTAGATCTAATTAATATATCTGTAGTGATCAGTTAGCAGCGTCACAATTTGTTAATGTAAAAATGCAAAACTCAATGACCTCAAAACCTTTCTGTTATGTTCCTAGGTATCAAGAGTATTTGATACGCCCAGCTTACTCAAGTTGTCTATAGTACGGCAAGAGGAACCATTTAACATGTCCTGAATGTCGAATTAACCATCTAATGTTTCGACCACTTTATGCTTTCTGGGCCCGATCGAAGGACAATTCGACTTCACATGCTCTCAAAAATATATAATATATAAAAATAGTATTAATACAAGAGGACGTACTTCATAAAAAATTTCAATGATTATGGCAAGATATGCTTTACATCCTTTCTCCTCAAAATATTGGATAGGCTGCTGGTTGAGAAATTTCAGTTCTCAACATGCTTACTTTACAGGTCAGTCCGTTGAGATACCACATCATCATTAAGAAAGACAAAGGGATTGCCTTCAAGGACTTTATTCTAGCCATCGTTCTCGACGTAAAGGTACGTTTATGAACGTCAATTCAGAAGACGTAGTGTATTTCCTCTTGAACATGGGGTTGAATCGACCATCTTTTATATTCGTTGATAAACTTCTTATGAGAAGAAATATATAAGCATGTCAGAAAGGCGCTCTCCAAGAAGAGCTGTGTTATTACCTATACATGGGAACTAACGGTAAGCATCATATAATTGAAATCTGGAAAAACGGGTTGCCAAATGATCGCTTACGCCAATAACAAAGCTGTAACAGCAACCGGGAAATATCTTAGGCGCTAGAAAATGCCGCCTTTCAAATAACCGCAGTGTATTTAAGTAAATTCAACTGGAATCAACATGTTTGACGAAATGTGGGGTTTAGAGCCATATGCTTTTTGCACTGCTGTCGTTAGATCCTTCCTGTTTTGGCATTTAGATGAATAGAGTGCACCGGCTGTCCGCAATGTTTATTTTAGGGACACTACTCCCATACCAATAAAACCTTTAGAGGATATGTTTAACTTTCCTCTTATAGATCTGTATGGTAAGCTCCATGTGATTTGTAATGAGGTTTAACTGAATGCAGTCCTGCTGTGGAGCGCCACGAGATAAGGTCATAGTTCTATGAACCATACCGGAAAGCTTTCGTGAAATTGTATCAAAGTACCATAGTGGCAACAATGAGCTGATATCTCCACTTCATATCCATAAACGGATAGCTCCAAACTTATTGATAATGTAAGCACGGGTAATTTATTAAGAGATCTTTCACTCTTCTCATGTATTAGGCTAACGATCCAATTCAGAATCTTTCAGGCAAACCTAACAGCTACAAAACCAAATTCCCGATCGTGGTTACAATCTAAAAATCTCAGGTCTGTTGCGATTTACTCTCACGGTCATGTAGCGATCAATGCTCTTCAAGGTGGAGCACATACTTCTTCAAAGAAAGCAAAATATTGCAGACATTCGCTAAAAAAACTATCCTCTCGGCGCACAACAATAGGGGCGTGGGTTCGGGATCACCGTAGGGTTCATGGGAATTGTGCTGCTGATGAACTAGCGCAGAAGACTCTAGAACATATCGAGTTGATTAAAAGAGCATCGTTCCTCCTCTTTTCACGCGCAAACACTTCCTCGTGTCTGTACTTACCCGGTTCATTGATCGATATCCTTCAAAGCTGTAGCGATAAGAAAGGTATAGAAAGTGTTGAAAATTTTCACCGCAGAGGAGTAACGGAACAAGAACTTCATAGGCTGTTTAGCAGAGCCAAGCTCTTGAAGGTAAAATGCGATACGTTAAACTGACTAATTGGTTAAACTTTTGACACATATAGAAGGAAGGGTTTCAGTCTTTCAGTAATATCAAAATGGGCCAACTGGCCTAAATGTGCCCCATGGAGTTACAAGTAAGCATCCATATTATGGCCTGAAACTGAAAAAAGTCCCACATTGAGACACAACCATATCTCATTATTATTTCATCATTTATTCTTTTTGCAAACTGATTTGCTATCAAAACTTTAGCAGTTTGTTATCGATAACAATCCTTATTAGATTGTTATCGACAGGTAATGACCGTGTAGTCTTCGTTTTTTCGATGGGTTGTGAATATTTTTTCGAAGTGTCATACCTTTGTAATTTACAACAAACATGAACGATGGTTTATCGGTTTTTTATAGATGGGTTATCGAATGTTTTACAGATAATTTATCTTCCTGTTATCTAAAGTTTATTGAAATTATATCGATTTGTGATCGGAATGTTATCGAATTGTTATCGGTTTGTTATCGGTTTATATTTCAATTCGAAATCCATAATCTAAAAGAAATGCTTTCTATTAAAGGCAAGTTTTCCTGCCTAAGTAAATTATTCTATTCAGTAAACATTTTGCTAAGTTAACTTGAATACATAATCCATTTTTTATTGCAAACACTTTTCACCAAGTGTAAACACATACAAATGTACATACCTATATACATACATACGCACAAAATCATCTAAGGTGCAACTCAGTAAATAGTACTGCGGCAAATATTTACAAGCAATAACCATGCATCAATGCCCATCTGCCAGTGTTGGAATGATTGATGTACATAAGGGGTTGCATAGCTCCAAGTAACCCCTCAAGCCAACTAACAAATGCCAAGAGATATAAATATGAGAGAGTACAAGTTTAAGAAAGTTTAAATAATGAAATCTACAATAAGAAATATAGCACACCTTAGCTTATAAGTAGGATAAGGTTAGGTTAAGCGGCCGTGCATCGGAATTTCCCATACTTATGCGCGCGCTCAGTGAGTGCAGGATGGCGGCAAATTCGTCCAACGAAATTATTTCCCAATGCCCTTGATGAACCATATGCTTTCTCTTACGAACCTAAGTAGGAGTGTAAAATCCACTTTCCCAACCTCTGCCAGACTGTCAAAATTCCGCGTGTCCAGAAATTTTAGTCATCTTCGTCCTATAAATCAGCGGAGGAAGTTGTGAAACTAGTCCTCTTCCTCCCCATTCTGACAACTTCTGCAGAGTGAGTTTGTTGGTATGCGGTACCATATGAGAATTTTTGTAATAGTGCAATGACCTGTGATTACACCCATGAGTATTCTCGCTGCAGGTTTGTTTTGCTTAAAAAGGAAGCTAGATATTTTCCTATACAAACATGGTCACTGGGAAATCGAGACCTCGCCCCAATCCAATATTCCTCGATTTTCCCCAGAAGATAACGCAGTAGAGGTCAAACGGATCTGTCCGCTTCGCTTATGTCCATATCGGTACCTTTTCTGGCAAATTCATTCTTTTCAATATCGCTGTGGCCTGGGACCCAGACAATTTGGTTCCCTATGTACGCCAGTGAGGCTCCGATATCCGATTTTATCACGTTGTATTCTAATATATTTAAGGCAACCTGGTTTTCATCAGAGAGCATTACAATGATGAACTGCTCTCTCTTTGGCATAGTCAGGAAGTCGGTACGATTGATTTACCTGCGGATGCTTTGAGTACATCCCAGCTCCAATTCCTTTTCCATTATTGATTCATCTATGTAGATTGTAATGCCCCTACCACAGTCTAGGGCTCACCAAATTCCTCCTTTGAAGGACACATCTCAGATGGTTGTTCAGTTGTGATCCCGTTTAATCCTCCTCCTATCATTTCACCAAATATCGTCGTTTATATATGATGTTTACAATTTGGATTCTCTCAGTCGTAGTTCCCCCTTTGTGGCCAATCCCTACACGAACACTTGTCAAGTTAAAAATACGTTTAACCCTCTCCGAGGTGCGCTTCTCACTGACATGCCCAAGAATTTTGTCTTTCTTTCAATTTATTGGCATCCTCTAAGCAGCTCCTTGCAACTGAACTACTTCATAACCTCCTGCTCGAAGGTGTTGAGCCCATAACCGGTGTTAGGATACGGTTCTGCTGCATACACTGGAAAAAGGTTCTATCTCAAACGAACATACTTTTTTACAGAGTGTAGTGTACAAAAGGTGGTTGCATCATTAGGGATATTCTGGGCTAGAACCCAACATTCACCTACCCCGAAATCTCTATAAAACTTTTGTGGCCCCCTGATATTCGCGTCCAAGGACTTCACACGGTTCACGCTCAAGAAAACCTCTGCCACCTTCTAGCAGCAATGCAGCCCTGCAGACCATATCCACCCTAGCGGGCTATGGGGCTTAAAATATACCCGTGGCAGGTATGCCTGTCAACAGAGGCGACAAAAGTACAAAATTGGTTCAAGGGGTTGTGTAGCGCAACCTTTCAAGGGGTGGCCAGAGCAATATATAGCTTCTCCAACCCAATTTTCAACCTCACCCACCAATGGCGAATTCTGTTTCTTTAACAGCCGTGGCTCTGGCGACTCTAAGTTCCTCATGGAAGTAGGGGGTGGGGGAGGGGGGCATTATGGCCTAGAAAGTTTCATGTGATCAATCGTTTCCTAGATAATCGGGCTAGTATAGAAAGGTACTTTTTATCATAACGTACCGGATCTGCATCCCGTAAAGGGACATCAACATAGATAACACTCCCCAGGGCCTTAGACCAGCAGACCATATGAAATGCTCGCTGTTGCTCGTGCCTAAAGACACCCCAATCACTACAAGTTACGTGGCATGGATAGAAGCACCGGTCTCTGCCTTAACTCGACAGTCTTTTTCCGCCACACGTACTCGATTAAGAAGAAGTCATGAACTCCTCGATCCCCACACCATGTACTTGATATGCCAGCTAAAAATATTTATGGTTACTATATCAATCCAATGCAGTTCATGCCTTAGTTGCTGTTACCTTCGACCGGCGCATTCGTTGCACCGTGCTGCCAAACACAAGTTGCAGCCCATTATCCCCAGCAGCAGTCGGACAGAGCACGCGACACAGCTTAAATCCTTCAGCGTTTGTCCATCTAGCTCCTAGAGTGGCGACTTGTGACTGGCTTTCCAAAGCGTTTCAGAATTCTGCTTTTAAATTGTAGGAGGTTAAGCGGAAAGATCACGTAGTTAATTGTTATAACATGAATAAAAAAATATCTGCATAGCAGCAATTCAAGAAACAAAGCTAACAGCATATCACACCTCCGAACTTACTATGGCTACAACATCTATAGAAAAAATTGCGCAAGGAGAAATGGTGTAGGACTCGGCTTTATTCCTATCACGCCGTGCAATGCAATCTATTTCTACCCAAAATCAGCCGCAGGGACAAAACCTTAGAAAGTCAAGGCATAACCATCCGGTCCGGTGATGTTGACCTCGAAAAAATTTACATGCATATTCGTTTTGCCACCAGCTGTCCAAGTGGCTATCGCCCTGATATCATCGCGCTACTTAGTGGCAAAAAAGTCTCATTCTTGCCAATACACGCCGCCCTCAGGTGTGCCTCTGGTAGGCTTTTTACACACTAAGCCAGCTCCTGAAGTTGCATTGATAGAATCGATCCACGTAACTTATAAGTAAAAAAAAAGTTAGTAATGAACAAGGTAGAGTATTTTAGCAGTAAGTAAGTGGTTTGGTATTTTATGGATTCAAGTAGCAGGGATATGCCTTTCACATTTTTCAATAAAAAGTTTTAATTTATTCACACTAAACGCCAGGTTATCAAGTTGAACTTAAGCTCTACTGATATTAGCTCTACATAAAATTTAGGTATATAAATTCAAACCAGTCCACAAATTTTAACTACACTACAGAATAAGAAACGAATTGTATGAAATAAAATATTACTTTTTAGTATGCAACATTCATCGTCTTCGATAACTTCAGAGCTCATAAATATGTTACAAATATTTGCGGCTTCATTGTAGAGCCAACGATTACCGGGGCTAGATGTTGTTTGTGTGCCATTGACCTGCATTGGCATCGCGTCGGCAATCAAATTGGTTGTTCCATTGCCCTAACTGACATTCATTCGATTTATCCCAAAGAAGCGCTTAATATTTTATTTCCCTCCCTCAACTTATTTGCCGTAACCATCTTTTGTTATAAAACTTAACTGGCTTGTGGTAAATTTACACGTTGCCCATACTACACTAACAACAATTTCGTTTTCGGTATTACATTCGTTTTTTCATTTTTTATTCTTTCATCAACTCAACAATTCGTTAAATCTATTTGCATTTGAATTTGAATTTTTAGTGATTCGTCGAAATGGAAGTGGAAAGTGGCAAAATATCGAATATGGTTGGCATAGCGATCAATCAGTAAGTCAAATTCAAATAATAAATGAAATGAATGCAAGAATTCATATTTCAGTTTAAGTGCTTTTTTTATAGAAGAATCAAATTTTCTAAATAAAAAGTCGCTCTCCTGTTGAATGAAAAACTCTGAGTATTGTACATAGGTATGTGTCTACTAAAAAATTCAAACAAAATTGTAATCATTAGTTAGAAATTCTCTTATGTTTTTGTGAACTTTAAACGTTATGCTTGTACTTGCTCAAATGGCATGACGGTAGTTGGAAATGTAGGAAAGGAATCGAGATAGATACAACAAGAATTTGATTGAGCCCTTCTAACAGTTTACACGATAACACCAACTTTACTGTATGCAGAATAGAACGATTTTGGAAATTAGCAATTGCGGACAATAGCTGTGCGCACTTTTTCAATGAAAATAATTTTTGACCAACCAACTACAAATAATAAAATAAAAATATAATAAACAAAATTTTAGTTAAACGGTTTTATTGAAAACAATGTTTACATTAAGTAATATTAATACTAAAAGCTAGAAAATAATAAGGTAAGTCATAGGTACTAGTTATCACACTCCTCATCAATCTAGGCCGTTGATCCACTGAAAGAAAAAGACTAGTAAAATCAACCGAAATACGGGTCAATTCAACCAACATTTCTGTAAATTTTTATCCATCGCAAAAAGATATACAATCAACTGCGCACAAATCATTGATTCGCAATTGAACGTTTTAGTAGTCAAAAGAACAAAAAAAAGTTGTTGCGACAGCTGTTGCAAGGCAGATGATTTTTCACTGAGATCTTATCATGGCAGAAATCACTCAGAGTCCTTGCCAAACTGTACCGAGGGGCAAAAACGCTTAGAAAAATTGTCTTATAATTGAAAAACCGTATTTATAAAATTTGTATGTTGCTTTGGCCGGGGTGTGAACCCAGGGTCTTCGGTGTGGTAGGCGGAGCACGCTACTTTCGCACCACAGCGGCCGCCATACGTAAATATGTGCATACATATAGTACACAGCATACATAAGTACAAAGTAGAGAGCGCAGTGAGCGTAAAATTCTCTTTGAAATTTGCTCATGTATTGACTGTTGATCGCTGTTGGAATGACCAGTGAGATCAGTTGTGTTAACAAAAAAATCAGTTAGATTCATTAGAAATCTGTCAATTTTACAAAATTTTGTTAACTTAGGAGCGACAGTTTCTCTTCTGTTGAAATGACTAAACTAGTTTGTTCGCTTGACAAAGACCTCGGTCGAATTAACCATAATTCGATCAATTTCACCGAATCTCCGTTAAGTCAAGAACAACAGAACCGATTTGTTGATTTTACTAGCACCATTTCTTTCAGTGTTAGACAATTAAATAAAAGCGTTGGGCACGTGAGCCAAATCGGACCACAAATAAGATTTTTTGGAATATCTCGATTATTGCACTACCTAGCGGCGATTTGTTTGCATATGTCCTTTCTATTCATGAATGTATTATGTGTACCAAACATGAGCTAAATCGGACCGCAAATACGATTTTTTGAAATATTTAGATCCATGCGCCACTTATCGGAGTTTTTATACTCAGTTGAGCAGAGATCACAGAGTATATTAAGTTTGATTGGATAACGGTTGGTTGTACATATATAAAGGAATCGAGATAGATATAGACTTCCATATATCAAAATAATCAGGATCGGAAAAAAATGTGATTGAGCCATGTCCGTCCGTCCGTCCGTCCGTCCGTCCCTTAACACGATAACTTGAGTAAATTTTGAGGTATCTTGATGAAATTTGGAATGTAGGTTCCTGAGCACTCATCTCAGATCGCTATTTAAAATGAACGATATCGGACTATTACCACGCCCACTTTTTCGATATCGAAAATTTTAAAAAACAGAAAAAGTGCGATAATTCATTACAAAAGACAGATAAAGCGGCGAAACTTGGTAGGTGGGCTGAACTTATGACGCAGAATAGAAAATTAGTAAAATTTTGGACAATGGGCGTGGCACTGCCCACTTTTAAAAGAAGGTAATTTAAAATTTTGCAAGCTGTAATTTGGCAGTCGTTGAGGATATCATGATAAAATTTGGCAGGAACGTTACTCCTATTACTGTATGTACGCTATATAAAAATTAGTAAAATCGGAGAAGGACCACGCCCACTTTTAAAAAAAATTTTTTTTTAAAGTAAAATTTTAACAAAAAATTTAATATCTTTACAGTATATAAGTAAATTATGTCAACATTCAACTCCAGTATTGATATGGTGCAACAAAATACAAAAATAAAAGAAAATTTCAAAATGGGCGTAGCTCCGCCCTTTTTCGTTTAATTTGTCTAGGATACTTTTAACGCCATAAGTCGAACAAAAATTAACCAATCCTTTTGAAATTTGGTGGGTGCATAGATTTTATGACGTTAACTATTTTCTGTGAAAATGGGCGAAATCGGTTGATTCCACACCCAGTTTTTATACACAGTCGTTCGTCTGTCCTTCCGCATGGCCGTTAACACGATAACTTGAGCAAAAATCGACATATCTTTAATGAACTGAGTTCACGTGCTTACTTGAACTCACTTTATCTTGGTATGAAAAATGAACGAAATCCGACTATGACCACGCCCACTTTTTCGATATCGAAAATTACGAAAAATGAAAAAAATGCCATAATTCTATACCAAATACGAAAAAAGGGATGAAACATGGTAAGGTAATTGGATGTTTTATTGACGCGAAATATAACTTTAGAAAAAACTTTATAAAATGGTTGTACACCTTCCATATTAAGTAGAAGAAAATGAAAAAGTTCTGCAGGGCGAAATAAAAAACCCTTAAAATCTTGGCAGATATTACATATATAAATAAATTAGCGGTATCCAACAGATGATGTTCTGGGTCACCCTGGTCCACATTTTGGTCGACATCTGGAAAACGCCTTCACATATAAAACTACCACCACTCCCTTTTAAAACTCTCATTAATACCTTTAATTTGATACCCATATCGTACAAACTCATTCTAGAGTCACCCCTGGTCCACCTTTATGGCGATATCTCGAAACGGCGTTCACCTATGGAACCAATGATTACCCCCTTTTAGAATACTCATTAACACCTTTCTTTGATACCCATATCGTACAAACGCATTCTAGAGTCACCCCTGGTCCACATTTATGGCGATATCTCGAAAAGGCGACCACCTATACAACAACCACCACTCCCTTTTAAAACCCTCACTAATACCTTTAATTTGATACCCATATCATACAAACACATTCTAGGGTCACTCCTGGTCCACCTTTATGGCGATATTTCGAAACGGCATCCACCTATAGAACTAAGGCCCACTCCCTTTTAAAATACTCATTAACTCCTTTCGTTTGACACCCATATTGCACAAACAAATTCTAGGGTCACCCCTGGTCCACCTTTATGGCGATATCTCGAAACGGCGTTCACCTATGGAACTAATGATTACTCCCTTTTAGAATACTCATTAACACCTTTCATTTGATACCCATATCATACAAATGCGTTCTAGAGTCACCCCTGGTCCACCTTTATGGCGATATCTCGAAAAGGCGACCACCTATACAACATCCACCACTCCCTTTTAAAACCCTCATTAATACCTTTAATTTGATACCCATATCGTACAAACACATTCTAGAGTCACCCTTGGTCCACCTTTATGGCGATATTTCGAAACGGCATCCACCTATAGAACTAAGGCCCACTCCCTTTTAAAATACTCATTAACACCATTCGTTTGATGCCCATATTGTACAAACAAATTCTAAGGTCACCCCTGGTCAACCTTTGTGGCAATATCTCGAAACGGCGTCCGCCTATGGAACTAAGGATTACTCCCTTTTAAAATACTCATTAACACCTTTCATTTGATACCCATATCGTACAAACGCATTCTAGAGTCATCCCTGATCCACCTTTATGGCTATATCCCTAAATGGCGTCCACCTATAGAACTATAGCCCACTCCCTCATAAAATACTCGTTAGTGCCTTTCATTTGATACACATGTCATATAAACACATTCCAGGGTTTCCCTCGGTTCATTTTCCTACATGGTTATTTTCCCTTATGTTGTCACCATTAGCTCTCAACTGAGTATGTAATGTTCGGTTACACCCGAACTTAACCTTCCTTACTTGTTTTTCTTATCGTTGCATTGTCATTGGGTTATGAACTACATGCCCGGATTGAAGCTTGTAGCTTATCGGGAAGTTAGTTAAATTTTAATTACAAAATTCGTAAACAACATCCGGCCGGCCGATACACAGACTCAAGCTAAATAAAGCCATTTAAAAACAAGGGTGCCGTCACTCACAATGGAATAGTGAATATTTAGTTCTATTAGTTCTATTGTGAATATACCAATACTCATATATTCTTGATTACTTTAGCAGCAAAGGACCAGGCAAGGAACAGCAATTGCAAAACTATATTGACTAGTTTTTATTGGCATAACAAGAGCGATAGCAACGTCTCTTGCTGTTTCACTCTCCGACTTAGTGCGAATACCTTCCATCCCTAGTCAAGCATCAAGGACATGAAGGTAATGAACACGCAGACTACCTAAAAAACCAGCTGCTATAACAGCATTCCATAAGGTACAGAGCACTTCTGTGGGCACAAAAAGGCACACACTAGGGAAACCATAAGTAAGCAAAGCAATTCAAAATACACTGGATTGACTTCCTAGCGCAATAACAGGACAAATTTTTTATGCTTCTAGTAAGTGAAGTATCATCCCAACTCACAAATTTAAGCAGAGAGGATCTACGAAATCCCACTGAATACTATACAGGAAATTGCAGTTACGATATCCCATCACTAAGTTAGATCTGTCCGACACACAAATTTGACGCTCTTTTGAGCTGGAGGATGAAACGCTGGTTCACATTTTCTGCGAATGCATCGCTCTGGCAAGGCAGATACTCTCCAATTGAGGTGACTTGACTCTTAATAATTATGCGCTATGGAGTAAAAAGCCTGACGAGGAACTAAAATTTATTGAAAGTATCCAGTTGTAGGCTGAAAGGTCAAGTACATATATTCGATCTTAATAAAAGTCGCAGTTCATCGCGGCCTGATAATAATAATAGTAAGTGACTCCCAGCGAGTTAAGGGCTTAGAATAAAATTACAGCAGCTCTGCCTGCCACTCGAGTGGACTAAAATACCGAATTGATTCAGCAGAATGCCAGCGCAATTTATAGTTTTGACCAAACCAATTGTTAGCATCACCAACCCGTGACGAATCCTGTTTTTTTTAGCAGCTGAGTATCAGGTGGCTCCAAGTTCCTCTTATGGAACTAAAGATTGGGAAGCGGGGTGGCTTTGAATGTTCAAATTTGGTCATAATTAATCGTTCCTGAGATGGTCGTGATTATACCTTGCTTGGTACTTGTTGCCGGCACGTACCGGATCTATATCCGGCAAAGGACCATCAACATCGATAACAATCCCCAAATCCTCCAAGGAGTATCTTCGTTGCTACAACAACAACAACAACCGCTCAAGAGATGAAACTCTGTGCTTGATTTGAATTTATGGTTGACTTTTCTACCACAGTAGTGCATTGAAATATTATTGTGTAAATTTTTATCAAATTTCGTCAGTTAAATTCTATTTTTTGTTATTTTCGATATTTTAAGGAAAAAATTTTCAGCGAAAGATTTATCAATTTTCGAAATATGTAATTGGAAAAGCGCGAAATAAATTTTTGATAATTATTTGAAATTTTTTTATAAATTTTGTCAAAAATGCTCCTAAAATTTAAACCCTTATTTATTCTCTATAACACTTCAAAGAATATTCGATGATAAATCTACACCTTTCCGATGTCACAGAGAACCATTCGATTAAAAATCTGCAATAAATTTAAGATATGTAACTACACTATCAGGATGGAGCCTCGGGTACAACTGCACTCGAGTAGAAAAAGCTTCTGATCGCCGTTCAAGAATTTTTGCCAAGTTCCCTTTCTTTGCTTGCAGCTTATTACATCATAATAGTCGAATATTTTCTTGTTAGCCTTCGAACATTCGTTTGGTGGTATTCTAATATGAGCAAGGCCATTCTGACATAATCGGTTAAAGGCATTGCGGGGGACTCCATCGGCAAGTGCGGGTGCAATATACAAACGTGTATTTATTGATAAACCCACCTGAAAACATAATATAAACACGCACCGGGAAAAACCAAGCTTATTTCAAATATGGGCATGCACTTTACCGTAACATAATGTAAGACGCTTATGCAGCATAGAAGTATGTTTGTTGTAAAAATATATGACAACACCATGTTTGAGTGTTTAACACAAAACAAATATAAGTATGAAATCTAAATACACATACTCAGGTATACGCACACACAGGCGTGATACAGTAAAATCGATAATCGCTTGCTTCTTTGCTTTGCTAAGTGCACCTACAGTCACACAATGACACTTCACACAAATACACTCAGGTCTACAAACAAATATGACCTGACCTATTCGACAGCAATGGTAAGAGGATAGCAGGGTTGTCTTCTATTGCAAACAATGCGTACTAACAACGTCACGTGAGCATGATAGCAGAAAGCATTATGGAGCAATATTTGAACATTATACTGTGTAGCGAAAGCAACTGGTGCTGGACTACTGAGTTGGCGTGGTTTTGGAAAGCTTTATGCGTAAGCCACAGATCTACTATCCATGTGTTCAATAGAGTATATAACAGCGTTTACTGTGAAAGTGTATTATATCCAATAGCAGAACTTCGAGTTTGACGTTATATCTGTGAGCTTTTATCTTGAACTTTTTAGCTTTCTGTGTAGATATTCCTACTTTGAGGTTTAAGCTTTTACAATTGACATCTGAGTTCAATTTCAACTTATCGATGTGAGTTTTGAGTTTTGACTTTGATTTTTAAACTTTTGGGCTTTGCTTTAAGATCTTTCAAGAGCTTTGCACCTTGGCATTTGAGCTTTAGGACTAGAGTGTTCAGATTTGGGCTTTAAGTTTTCGGCTAAGAAAAAGTAATGCTGAGGTTAGATCTATGAGCTTTGACTCTCGATATTTGACGTTTGAGTTTAGGGTATTCAGTTTTGTGCCGTGGGTTTTATCTTTTAACTTTGAGCTCAGGGTTTTGATCTGACTGTTAACTGATCTGACCTTAACTCGAGAGACATATTTTCCATTGATATCGGTAGGAAAGGTTATTTTGGAGCAATTCTCCCGGGTTACATATATATTCATCTCTGCCTTGACGAAGCATGTTCTAATTAAATCTCGTTTAAGATTTTCAAGCGTGCAAGATCTTTTTTGTAATCTGTTGAGTACAAGCAGTTTCACAGCAATTCTTTTTCTCACCGCCAGCGGTGTTTGATCAAAGATGGTTGCTAGTTTTCTCTTGTTATTCTACCAGAACTACCATACCAGTAATAGAAATGGGTCAGTATTTTTATGGCCAGCTAAAGAGTATGGCTGTATCTATGGTTAGTACATGAATATATCTAAGAAATTTGTATAAACGCATGCAATATGCACTCGTTATAAAAGTAGACAATACGAAAGGAAGCAACAGCAATAGCAACAGGAAAAGTGTGCTTGCTTGCCAATTGAAAAAACTTAAATTGTGACAATTTATTGCCTTTCAATGTTGCCACATATTCTTATGGGAAAATAGCTTGAGCCACACGTACGTCTATATGTACATTGGTATATGCAAATCCATGTGATATATAATACCCTCGTTTACCTTAGCCAATAAAAATTTGTCCTTATATGCAGATGCATGGTTATGGCATAGATATAGTATGTAAGTATGTATAAATGAAGTGAAAGAATATTTATCTTGTTATGGTGTACGAAGGTGAAATATATGCAAACAGTGTTGCTTTCAGGCAGGAAATTGATGTGTGATACTGTTTATATTAAGAAATGCGAATGAAACTCCCTGCAGACAAGCTAACGAATTTTTTAAATAACATTTCATATTTTCTTCTAGTTAGGAAATTTTGCATTCTACTTCTTTGATATTGGCCTGTAAAGCAATCATTACGAGTCAAACTCCAATATATCAGTAAAAGAAATAATATTAGAAACATTGATTTGTTACTTGTATTCATACCGTCGCTATCGGAACCTGTCGCGCTTGCCCTACACATCATCTTAAACCTGCCTCCGATACTGAGATTCTGGCAATCTGAGTGCTCGAAGGGTACTCAAAAAATATCATATCATTATTTGATAATTTATCTCCGCCGGAACTTTAAATTCCAAAATAGATTATTAGTCCCTCTAAACTGGAGTTTGAAGGCGGTGTTAACACTAACATTACAAGTAGCAATGATTGGATAAGAGGTTCGTTTCTAGTTAATAACGGTAAACCAATCTACGCCAAAGGCTTCCTTGAGTTTCCTACGTCATTCAAACTATGGTCGCATTGAAATGTGTTATAAGCAGAAGTCCTTGTGATTTAGCAGGGCTGCAAATCACCCGAGGTGCTGAACACAACTGACAAAGTATCTATCTTTTCTGACACTCAAGGGACAATAATGGCACTAACAGCACCATACACTAGTGTGGTTGAACTGTATGGTCCTCTGGACCTCACATAAACTGAATGAGTCCATAGCTAGTAGGGACATGCAAGCAACTTATAACTGCGTTAACCCACACTCTGGAAATGTCAATTTTCTAAGTTTCGGGAAATAGTGGAATCAGATAAAATGAGCTGGTACGTAGGGGATCAGCGGAAGGAGGTGAGGGCATAATCAGCGTGGAACTAGGTATAGATTGGAGGTAGCTAAGGGGAAAATTTGGAACTTTTACGTGAATAAAACTCAGCAAAATTGGAATATCACCACGGGCTGTGCAATTCCATGAGCTACATGGCCAAAAGGAAAACAGAGAGTCTACTGGGTAGATCAAGGATCGACACCCATAAACTTATAACGGTCTGCAGCGGTCATTGGGCTTAAGGCACGCATGCGAAAAATATGGATATTCCGCATAATGATCACTGCAGAAGCTGCAAAGACCTACCTGCAAAAGAGACTGTTGAGTATTTGCTGTGTTAAAGCCTAGTTCTATCACGTTTTAGACACATTCGAAGCTATATTTAAAAAAAAAGGTATGTACTCCAAATATTCTTGATTTTACAAACAACTCGGGCTGGTTGTAATTCATATCCGACTTAGCACTCATTAGGCTCAAACGTGTTATAGGGCATGAAACGGCTTTTCATTAGCTACTTTAATGATCTGCGTCATAGCCGTTATACCTAACCTGAAATGCTAATGCAGTAAAAATGAATTTATTATTTAGGTGTGGTAGTTAAACGGTCGAACAAGCTATAATTTACAAGGATACTTGTATAAGCCTACTGATTCTTCGCTAGGTGCTGCCTTTTGTTAAAATAGTAAAAATCATTCTGCCCTGAAAAGGGGTATAGCCTCTACATTGGATTTGACATACGAGGGAATGCAGTGAACTACATCACAGGAATGCACGAAAACATAATAGACTATTGATGCAGAAGGTTTTCAAAATATTTTTGATCTAAAGAGCTTAAGCGTGACACGGCGTATAAAAGTAAAACAAAAATTCATAGAAAATCCCGTATTGCACCTACGTGACGCAATGGCCCCCACGCTCATAATCTGATGGAATTTTCAGGTGTCGATTGTGGACAGAACTCTTTGGGAAAGAGGGAATCCAAATACATTTACACTGACACAGAGGTTTTGTTAACGAATGGATCAAAATTTGTTGATGGAAAAACGAGAGGTAAAGATTCAAGAAATCGACACCAATTTTTTTCAGGCCGAAATCTAGCAATAAAAGTTTGTCGGAGAGAATTTCTACGAGTAGTATACTAATTATGTCAAACAGCCAGACAGCCTTGGGTGCCCTGCAATCTTACACAATTACTTCTAAGCTACTGTATGAATGCATAGAAGATCTAAATGCTCTGAGGGTCAGAAACAAAGTTTTGTTAGGATGGATTCCGGGCTTCGGGGACATGTAAGTACGTAACATGCAGACTACCTAGCCTACCGGGGTGCTATAGCAGAATTCTATGGTCCAGAGCCCTTTTGTGGACTTACAAAGGCACAAATGAGGGAAGCCATAAATAACTTGGAAACAAATCAGCTCAGATAATATAGATTGAATGCCCAGGGCGAAAACGGGCCAAATTGTTTATACTCTCAGAGTATCAACAAAACTCACGCATCTAAGTAGAGAGAACCTGATACTGCTATATGGGAAGCTGTTATCTATGATTTTACATTAAAAAAGTTAAATCTATCCGGCACACAAGTTTGTCGCAAGGCAAAGACTCTTCCATCAAGGTGGCGTGACTCATAATACCTTCAGGATATATATATATGGAGTAAAAAATCTGACGAGATACCAAAATATATAAAAAAGCTCCACATTCAGTAAGAGGCCAAAAGGCCAAGCAGAATAGATCTAAAGGTCGACATTTTACGAAAATTCACACGTTAGAAAAAAAAATATTTAAATAGTAATACTTGTTTTTTAAATACTTGAACCAAAGGCCATGTATGAAATTGAGCTAGATTGCTAGATTGAAATATTACAGCAATAAGCATTCACAACACAATAGCCCTCAATAAAACCAAATTCTTTTTTTCGTTATTGGCCAGCAACGTCAAGGTCGTGTTTGCTTAGTGCTGGTTATCGATTAACTTTTTACCTGTTAGTTCACTTTAATTTAACCTTGAGATCGGACTATTAAAATAATCGCGGCGGAATACATATAAAAATAATTCACACATAATTTTCCCTATGCAAGTATACACATATACATTCATACAATAGTTCAAATGAAAGGCGTGTGGTTTTAACTCTAGAAATTGATTTTTATCGTGATTTACAATGACTTGGCCTTTGTAAACGATACAAACAATTGCACGAACGACACAAACAGGTGTGTTGGTTACAAACTCAGCCACACATATAAAGTTACTTCATATTAGGTTACAAATCAAATCATATGTGTTATATCAAATTAAGAGCTGCTATGGCTGCATAATTTGATGGAGAAGGGGAGCAAGTAAGAAAGTAATTTTGGGGTGAGCTCCAAGTAAATACACCGGCAAGGACGTAAATTTTTCAAAAGAGCATTTTTGATTTGTAAACATCTTTGCTCACTGTATGGTGAAACCCTGAATGCTAGCTTGCGATGTAAGTATAGGCGTAAGCGAAATCTTTGTAAGAGGTATGCTATGCGGCGGATGCATTTGTAATGTAAAAGCAGGTGCAGTGTTTAGTATTGGTATGTGCAACGTATGGAGTACTAGAGAATGTATTAGTAGAAGCACATTGTGTGCTATTGGTATGTTGTATCGAGTAGTAAAGAATGAGAGCGTAAGAGAGATAAAGTGTTTAACACGGCAGCGTATTATAGGAACAAAGATGTTGTAGAGTTGATATGATCCATATCACAAAGCAATTCACGGAAAACATGTATATATATAAATTAAAGTTTCCGAGCATAAAAACAATTTTCGTGCATGCTAGTGTTCGAACAGATGTATACACTGTTATTACGTTGAAAATAAATTGCCAGAGCCGGTACGAGCAAATGCATGATTTGTATTACCGTAACAAAAAAGGATAATTCTGTACGAGAGCATGACACTCTTAATAAACGTCCAAAAATATCAAGAGTCGTATCAAAACACGAGCTTTGAATCCAGGATCGCGAATCCGGAACACAATAATTTTGTGTAAATAAAAAATATAATAACGAGAAACCGAAAAATTACCCAGAAGTGCTCCGAAACCGGGGGTGGGATCCATAGTATTTTTGCCCTGTATACCTTTCGGCATTGGCGACCTTCAGCCGCGCTTATAAAAATTTACCCTGGATGGCTCCAACACCGGTTTGGAGACCAAAACTATATCCACGCAAAACACAATTTTTTTTTTGTGGGTTACACAAAATCATCAAAATTACAACAATCACATGAACATTTTCACTTTCTTTTGCAAATATCTCTTGACGGACCCAAATGTTTGACCTCCGTTTTCGGATTCGCCATTCTGGATCCAAAACCCGTCTTTTGATACCCCCTTTGATATTTTTGGACGTCTATTAAGAGTGTCAAGATGTCGTATAGAATTAGCCAAAAAAGGGTTACCAAAAACAAAGAACATGGTTTGGTATTTAGGATTAAGTGGAAATGTGTTTATTTTTAAAATTTTTGTTGGTTTTAACATATTTGAACATCATTTGGTATGACCTATATGAAATAAAAATATGCAAACAAAGAAAAAAAACCAAATTTTAACTAAAACAAAATTAAATATAACAAGTAAGGATGTCTAAGTTCGGGTGTATTCGAACATTATTTGCTCAGCGTGAGCTTCAATTGTACATTTCATTTCAGATAAATTACTTTTTTACATAACACGTGGCACCGCCCGTTTAAAAGAAAAATGTCTCCCCATTAAACTTGACAAGTGAAATATCATTGATTCAAAGCTATTTTTTGCTAAGTTATATCTTATTATTCTAGTCTACGACCCTTTTAATCTTGTTTTATATCTAAGTTTCCGTGATCTTTAATCGATCCCGTCCATTTTTACTATAAATATTTTCTGCTATAAGTAAAATATGTGTACACAATTTCATTACGATATGTTAATTTTTCTTCAATTTTTCTTCGAGTTATGGCTCCCTAAACATAGAAAATAGCTTAGTCATAAAAGGGGCGGTGCCACACCCATTTTAAAAAACTTTAGTGTTTTCCAATTAAATGTTATAATTCAATTTAGAAAGTAAAATTCTATTGATACAAAGCTCTTTTTTGCTAAGATATAACTTATTATTTTCGTCTACGACCCTTTTAAAAATCTTGTATATAAAAGTGGGCGTGGTCCTTACCCGATTTCGTTAGTTTTTCTTCAAAGCATTGCTTGCAGTAAAGGCAACCTCTCTGCCGAATTTTATTACGATAGGTTTAACGATTTTTGATTTATGATTAATAATATTTGTAAAATTGATTTTATCACAAGTGGGCGGTGCCAAGCAGATTTTAAAAATTTTTTTCAAATTTTTATCAAGAGGCTCAATATCAGTCCACACGTCAATTTTCAACATTCTTGGTGTATTATTTACTAAATTATCAGGTTTTTTGTGTTTTCCAAAATGTTATATATATAAAAAGTGGGCGTGGTTTTCATCCGATTTCGCTACTTTTCAATACCAATCTATTCTGGGCCCAGATAAGCTCGTATACCAAATTTATTTATTTATCAAGTTATCACGTTATCGTGGTAAAGGACAGACGGACAGACGGACGGACGGACATGGCTCAATCAATTTTTTTCTTTCGATACTGATGATTTTGATATATGGAAATTTATATTTCTCTCGATTCCTTTATACCTGTACAACCTACCGTTATCCAATCAAAGTTTATATATTCTATGTGCAAATCACGCTGAGTATAAAAACAAAATAAAATGTTTTAAAATAAAATTGAATAAAAAAAATTTATTTAAATTAAATTAAATTATATGAAATAAAAATTAAATTGAATTAAATTATATAAAACAAATTAAAATAAAGTAAAAACAAGTAAGGACGGGACTGTCTTCGGCTGTGCCGAAGACTTCATACCTTTCATAAATGAGGCTGAACAATAATATTATCCCATTCGTAATCTCGAAATAATCGGATGTATAAGATAAGAAATATATAGTGAACAGATGTACATACCTAAACGATTTTTAAGATAAATATAAAATAAAAAATGGCAAAAAATCCCCTTAACTGAGCGATCGGTTGTATGGGATATATATTATATATAGCTCCAATCGAAATGATTTTTACGGGAAATCTTCTATGATATATTAGAATATATATCACGGACAGACGGACATGGCTATATCAATTCAGTTCGTCTCCCTGATCAATTTGGTATACTTAATGGTGAGTCTATCTTCTATATTTTTCAACGTTACAAACATCGGACCAAAGTTAATATACCATTTCATGTTCATGAAAGGTATAAAAAGTAAAATGAAATAAAAAATTAAATAAAAGAAAATAAAATTAAATTATATACAAATGAATAAAATTAAAAACAAATTTAATAAAATAAAAAAATAAAATAAAAATAAAAAATAAACTGAAATAAATTAAAATAAAATTTAATTAAATTAATGCTATCCATTTGTTGTCGGATTGTTACCTTATTGCAGAGTATAGAAAACTTCCGTTTTGTTTTCAAAATGTTGTCTTTAACTTACCGAAAAAATATCGATATGTTATAAAACGGATTTCAATTTGTTATCAACGTGTTGTGGAAAAATTATTAGAAATTATAGATTTTAAATTTATAGATATGCTAACAATTTCTTATCAGAGCGTTGTTTTTTATCGGCGCAAAATCGAGTTGTTAATGACGACTCATCAGCTTGTTAAGATGCAGATACATATGAAACTTTAATAAAAAATCGTTGACAAACGTATAACGCTTTCATGAAAAGCTGATAAGAAACCAATGAGAAGCCAATGACTCAGCAATAACACCCCAATTACTAATCGGTATGTAGAATAATTATTCACTATCGATAAAAAGCCGATAAGGGTTATTACCAAGAAGAGAGTGACGCAGCTTATTTCAAAAAGTCCGGAACTATTTGTTCGGGTTGAGTTATTTCTGTTAACTCTGGCCAGTCAGCGAGCTCCAGCTAACTTAAAAAATTAGTTTCTAGACGTACGCCAGTATGTTTGTACACCGAATTTTACAAATAATTGGTACTCATGTTTTTTTTTTTTTAATTTTGTCACATTTGTTCACGAACAAAAGATTCATATACCAATCGAAAGCATAAAACCGGCCGCCCTAGGCACATTAATACCACACCAGAGGTCATGGGATAAACCCCAAAACAAAGTAACATCAGAAAATTAGCCTTTTTAATTATAATAAAATTTTTCTATGCGGATTCGCCCCTCGACAGTAATTTGGCAAACACTCCGAGTGTATTTCTGCCATTAAAAGCTACTCAGTGAATACTCATCTGCTTTGCAGATGCCGTTGGAAGTCGGCATAAAACATGTGGCTCCGCCCTTTTTATACTCAGTTTTTCACCTCAATTCTGAAGCTGTGACTCCGGTATTAACTCACGTATTGCAAAACAATGTGTGGGAATGTTCTGAAAGGCATTTTAATGACTCAGTGAAGCTGTTGTGCAGGATTTTGAGAATTAGGATTAATTGCTCTTGAGTATTGTGATGATAAGACAATTTACGAATTGTTTTAGGCAATCAGTATATTGAAACTTTTGGGCTTTTTGAACATTTTAAAATTTGTTTTTATTTTTTAAATACAAAAAAATATTAGTGTATATACAATTTTGTACACGTATTGTGTTGGCAACTCAATAACAAAAATTTTATGTAGCACTGATAAATTATAATTGAGATTTAAATGAAGGGGTCTTTTTTGTACAAAAGGATTGTAAAAATTTAAACTCATATTTTAAACTGTGTACTTTGGTCTTGAATAGTTTAATATTTCCTTCTCTCCTTTCGAGCTCTTAATTTGTTTTCATATAGTTTTATCTGTCAAACCAGTTCGAACGGTTAAAGTATGCCTTTCGGTTTGTCAAATTAAGAAGTAGGCTATGTGAAAACGACCACAGGACTTAACACCACATAAGAAGGAGTTATAAAGCTTCTCAAGGCCAAAAATAATAACGTATCTATCTATTCTAAAAATCTGATTCTAAACAACCAAATTTCAATAAAAAAATTTAAAAAATTAGCTATAGATCCATTTCGGGAACTGCTAAATTCCTTCAGCGGCAACGTTTAGGCGCCGCTGCTATAACCGTTAGCAATCGCAGCGGTTTTTTGTTTGTCGTCATTAATCCTACTTCTATTCTGGTTTATGCCAATTTATATTCACAACACTGCGACATCTGTTGCAGAATGAATGTGAAAATTGGACCTGTTTGATGGCAATGCTGCCATAGTGTCATTTTTTATTGACACTTTTTCCCCGTGCTCTGGGATTTATTAACAATTTTTGTTGTTATATCGGCCTACTAATTTGTAAGAAGAAAGAAAAAATTTTCTTCTATTCTAATTTCATAATTTTTTCAATTAAGAAAAAAATTTATCATAACAATAATAATGATTAAATAATTATTGTTAGGCCTTGAGCTCGATTCGAACCCGCGATCTTACAAATCAGTAGGCCGATATAACAAGAAAAAATTAGCTATATTTTTAAGGAAAATAAAATCGATACCTTCTTAACATAAGCATCAAAATTACAAGCGGTTTTTTGCAGCTTGTTTACTTCTTACAGGGGTCCATAATATATATGTGACCCGGTCTATGAAAAGGTTGCTTATGACTCAACAAGAAATTGCGAGAAACAGCTGTTAAAGATAAACAATGCATTTCTTCAATTTCTTAGTAGTTTTCTTCTTTTTTTTAGTCATAAGCCATATATATTATACATATGCGGTTTTTCGTGCACACACAGAAAATAAAGTATGCAAAAATAACAGTATTTTTTTTGTTTTTTTTTTTTTAGAGACTGCAGAGTGGTACGCGATCCACAAACTTTAAAATCAAAAGGATACGGATTTGTTTCGTTTGTGAAGAAATCGGTAAGTTATTTTAAAATTTTATATTTATAATATAGAAAACACGATATAAGAAGCCTAACAAAAAATTTAAATAGCAAAACATAGCATAAAATAACTTAATAAAGCATAACCCAACTAAACACAAAATAACATAACATAATTTTTCCTAACATAACATAACATAGCATAAAAAATAACAGTAAATAATATAATATATCATATGTTCACATTACACAACATAACAAAACATAACATAGCATAACTTACCATGACAAAACATACATAGCGTAGCATAACAAAACATAACATAACACATTATTACATCAAAAACCATTTAAAAGCATATTATGAAATAACATAACATAACATTTTATAAAGTAAAAAAATATAAATATTTTCACTCCAAAATAAATCTTTTGCATAAATTGCAAGCCTTTTTCAAACTCTCTGCAATAACGAGCGTCTATATCCTATGCACAAACTTTATATTTTCTTCAGTTTTAAAATTAACAACTAAAGGTGTCTAAGTTCGGGTGTAACCGAATATTAATACTCAGGTTGAGCTTCAATTTTACATTTCATTTCAGATAAATTACTTTTCTATATAACTCGTGGCACAGCCCGTTTAAAACTTGATAAGAGAAATATCATTGATTTGAAACTATTTTTTGTTAGCTTATTATTCTAGTCTGCGATCCTTTTAAACATATTTTATATCTAAGTTACCGTAGTCTTTAACCGATCCCGCCCATTTTTACTAGAAATATTTTCTATTATAGGGAAAATTTGTGTACCCAATTTTATTACGATCCGTTAATTTTTCTTCGAGTTATGACTCCCGAAACATTGGAAATTGCTTAGTCATAAAAGAGGCGGTTCCACGCCCATTTTTTAAAATTTGAAGTTTTTCCAATTTATTGTATAAATCCCCTTGGGAAATGAAATACCATAAATATAGATCTATTTTTTGCAAAAAATAGCTTATTTTATTCGTCCACGATCCTTTGAAAAATCTTTCATATAAAAGTGGGCGTGGTCCTTAACCGATTTCGTTAGTTATTCTTCAAAGCATTCTTTATAGTAAAGGCAATTTCTCTGCCGAATTTTGTTACGATAAGTTTAACGATTTTTGATTTATGATTAATAATATTTTTAAAACTAATTTTAACACAAGTGGGCGGCGCTACGCCTATTTAAATTTTTTTTTTTTTTTCAAATTTTTATCAAGAGGCTCAATATCAGTCCACACGTCAAGTTTCAAAATTCTAGGTGTATTATTAATTAATAATCAGGTTTTTTGTGTTTTCCAAAATGTTAAATATATAAAAGGTGGGCGTGGTTATCATCCGATATCGCTCATTTTCAATGCCAATCTATTCTGGGCCCAAATAAGCTCGTGCACCAAACTTCGTTAAGATATCTCAATATTTACTCAAGTTATCGTGTTAACGGATAGACGGACGGACGGACATGGCTCAATCAAATTTTTTTTCGACACTGTTGATTTTGATATATGGAAGTCTATATCTATCTCGACACCTTTATACCTGTAGGTGAAATGGCTGCGACCCTGGTCGCCCGAGTAACTATTTAAGCCATTTTGATGTCATGTAACTCGTCTAAAAACCTACGGAATGTTACGGTCAATGTATTACAACCAGCCGGAGTTGTTGATAAAATTAAGAATATTCGGGATTGCTATCACAGTTAACCCTCTGAGGTCTTTTAGAAACGGGGTTCCAAGGAACCTTAGCCGGCCTCTAGTTAGAGCCGGACATTTACACAAAAAGTTTAATACTGTCTCCTTGGCATTTGGATCTTTGCAGCTTCTGCATTAGTTGTTATACCGAATGCCCATCTTTTCCGGATGCGTACATTTTGCTCTATGACCGGTGCAGTCTGCTATCAGTTGACGTGTGTTAGCCCTGGTTTTGTTCAGAAGATTTCTCGTCCTCTTTCCATCAGAGTTTGGCCAAATGGATTTTGATATTGCACAGGTGGTGATGTTATTCCACTTTGTTTCTGCTTTCTTCAAGTAGAAGCTTTGGATATTCCCCTTGGCTACTGCTAAGGGTATGCCTACTTCGACACTGGTTATTTCCTCGTTCATCTGCGATGAGCCCCTGCGTGCTAGCTCGTTGGCCTTCTCGTTAGCCTCTGTTCCACTATGACCTGGTACCCAGAAAACGCGTAGGAAGGAACTTTTATACTTGTACAACCAAAATTTATCCAATCAGAGTTAATATACTCTGTGTGCAAAGTACGCTGAGTATAAAAACCAATTGGATATTAAAAAATATTTACCATTCAACAACTGGCGCACACCAACAAACACCATATGACAGACTGTCTTTTTCAAGGTGCATTGTGCATGCGTTCATCAGCAGCCCATCAAGTATGTTTGTGCTGTCATTTAACAAAGCTGACAGTCAGACTGTGAACAATTGAGCCTTGTGGGACCTTTGATCCTTATACCCCAACAAACTTTAATGCTGTTACTCACATACTGCATATGTACAGATATATGAACATACATAAGTACATCTTATGCGCTTGTCCTACCGTCATTTAGTCAATTTGACTGGCATTACAAAAGGTGTATAGGGCGATGTCAGACACCTTTAACAATTTAACGACTGTAAAGAGGTTAATTAACAAAAATGAAGACATTTATACGTAAATAAATAATTATAATACTTATTGTTAAAATACTTACTATTTATTTATGTGTATAAATACTTTGGTGTATTTTATGTACTAGTGAGGCCAATCCCGAGTCCCGAAAATTCTGTTATTATTGGACTTTAGTTTCGGATTTGTTGAAAATAGCATTTTAATATTAATTCAAATAGTTTTTAATTTGTTCTACATAAATAACCCTTTAAAGAGCAGAAAAAGTATATATTACACTGGAGTTCAAAAAAAATAATAATAAAAATAAAAATATGTGTGGCAAGATTTTTATTACACAAAATCATTTATTCTAACTTTATACAGTTTTTCGAAATATTCTCGTCTACAATTGCGAAAAAAACAATTTTTCTGCCCAACGGAAGGCCTAAAAAGATACAAAAAAATTTTATAACCACCACAAATAAATGTCAGGAACTGGTGATAAGAGTTTCTAGTTCAGAACTTGAACTTAAGTACTATATAGGTACTAGTTTTGGTTTTAATGTATCAAATTTATCCTTTATTAAATAGGTGTACCTCATATTTCCGACATTAAAAGCACAGGAAATACATAATACTGAAAATTTTCAAAAATCCTCCTAAGATATAATCCAGATATAAGAAATTCTCGACATAAAGAATTTCCGACAAGATAATATTTATTCCGAAACCATAATATCAGATAACTCCCAGTCCCGACAACACACAATCCAGAAAAATTTACTATTATACATTACGCCTAAGCAGAAGGGTGTTCTGCACAAAAATACTCTGAATCGCGTATACCGTGTTGGATTGGGTAAGTGTTGTTGGACAGAGAAGTCTAAAATAATAGAACAATACCGATGATGTTTCTCTTTATGAAATCATTTGTGATTTATCAATTTGCATATTGTCGGGCTTTTTGGCGGGAATTTTTTCTTAAAGGGACTATGAATTTTCGAAATTTGGTCGTGTCGGGGACGTGAATTATCGATATTCGTTCATTTCGGAATCATATGTGTCAGAATTTTGTGTTTCGGGATTTTGTATGTCGGGGTTATATAATACACTCTTATTGGATGTATAGACTATCTATAAAAACAAAAGCTTTAAGGATCTTCGACTATGCGTATGCCTTCTTTCCCTATACTTTAAAGCATTTCCCGCTAATATTCTCACAGTTTCGGGACTATCGAAAATCGGCATAGAATGTACTAGAACCGATATGTAGAATTTCTCTCCAGTTCGAAACCACACAAAAGAAGTAGATCTAAATTGTAATTGTATACACTAGATTGGAACTTTCGAAATGGTACTAATAAACGGAACAGATCTATACTAAAAATGTGTGTACTAGTTGGGAAATATCGAAAAAAAAGTGCCAATAAAAGAACTACTTACAAAGTGGAAATTTGTATCTAGTTCGGGACTACAGCAAAAGTAATGCAGCGGTGATTTCCGCTACATAAGGCGAACTGGTGGTGACTACGAATGCACGAAAAGCGCACCAGTTTCGAGCTAGAACTTTTTCATACAGGGCAGAGAGAAGACAATAGTTTATCGAATGTTTCAACCTGGTATTGGAGAGATATTCGATTTTTAAAGTGCAAAACCCAAGTATTTAGACAACTTCTTACTTCTGAGGAAGCCTCTGTTGAATTTACAAAATTTGCGAAATTCGTTAATGTTGGAGTTTTTTCAATATCTAAACATTTGCGCAAAACCCAGTCAACTTATTATACGATTTTTCAGAAACAAGAAGCTTTGCTAAAAACTTTAAATGGATTTTGAAGATAACGATGTTAAAAAACTAAACTTCTAGAAGTGAAACGACTTCAAGTGTACTTTAAAAATGTATTTTTTTGCACTTTGCGTCTCAAAAACTAGAATTAGTTTGATAAAACTGCTAATGTTTTCGTGCTTTGATGCAGGATGGAAACTTCGGATCCCAAAAATCACTACATATAACCAACCCCGAAAATCGCCATCCCTAGTGTGTATTTTTCAATTGTAATTTTATATATGATGACATTAGTTGCAAGATATTTCTCGAAAGCGTAAACATCTTCCATGAGAGCTGCGTAAAGCTCATTTAAAAATCGCAAAGTGTTCATTGAGATAGAAAACCATTTTCCAACCATTGGGTATGTAAATTTTTGTTTTTTTCATTTTTGTTTTTTTTTTTTTTGTTGGTATGTTAGTAAATCATGAAGGCAACAAAATTTATTTACTGTAATTACAATTATGTTGTTGGCGCATGCTTTGAAGTTAAGAGGGACAATGGCCTTCCAAATCACAGCCTAAAGCAACCAACCAATTATTAAAAGGAACCTGTATTGTTTTTAAGTATCTGAGGACAGAAATTAAGAATAAATAATTAAGAGCGCTAAGATCGGATAAAACTTTATCAAGTATACACATATTCGTGCGGAAAAAAGCACGCTACCTTAAAGACTACGCTACATACGGACACGGAAACGCGCGGTGTATAGGAGGAATATCGTGAGAGATCTAAGAAGATAGAGAGACGCATGTTTAGAATGAAAATACTTGAGGCGTAAGGTAGTGAAAGCGAAAAGCTTCAGATATTTGCTGATAGGAATATTTTCCAAAATCTCTTCCTAGAAATCCGGCAGATGAAGAAATGTTTCTAGACCATGACAGATTCCTGCAGAAATGATAATGGCGATCTGGTAACTTACGTATGAAATGTACTTATGTTTTGAAGGAAATACTTATGATTGCTAGCTACAAGGATGAAAAGAAGAACCCGATACCCTAATCGCATTTAGTAGAAAACACATTCCTGTACTCAATTGTCACGAACTGAGAATGGCCAGCCGAGCTGTTCAAATACATAGTCGATGAGTTAGCAGGGTGCATGCATCAATTCCTATTAAAAATATGGTAGGATGAGCGCATGAATCACGCGTGACATTTCGTCACTATGGCAAGTGTAATACTGATAACAGTTCCTGGTCCAGAGCCTGGAACCACTTATGATATCCAAACCAAGTATCTTAGCCCCAAACTTTCTTATTTGGACACAGAATAAATTGGTATAACCACGCCCTCTTTTACGATATCCTCCCAGCCCCTTTTTAGGTAAAAAAATAACAGAGCTTTTCAGAAACGAAATCCGGACTTATCAAAATCAAGACAAAAACGCAGCTTTAGTTTCAAATTTTAATTTTCAATATGCCAGCTTTTCCACAAACTTGCCACAAAAATCTTACAAATTTAATCAGGAAATTTTAACCTTTTGCGAAAACGTGTGAACCGTCGCCTTCAGTTTAAATAAATCAAAGCAAAAATATCAACTGCCATTTGCCTTAAATCAGTGCAATTTCCGCAGGCGTCTCAAATTTCTCTTTTTCGCTCTGTTGATTTTCGTTTGATGCTTAATGCGTGTTTTTGTCGCATTTTCTAGTTATTAAACACACGAAATTCGAGATATACAATAAAATGAAGGAAACAATATGATAGTTTTACATATACGTATGTACTACATATGTATGTTTTTTTATAAGTAAATAAATAGCCAACACAAAAGCGTGTAAGCACTCTGTATAAGTCGCATTGTTGTTTGGTCCATGAATTTCAGAATTTGTACATTTTACCAGTGGCTTTTTCTGCACGAGGAAAATAAAACAGCCAAGTAAAAAAAAGTAAAAAAAAATTGACCCCCCCCCCCCCCCCCCGCCGTCCCTCTTACAATAAAACTTGATAAGTAAAATATAATTGCTTCAAAACTATTTTTTGCTAAGTTGTAGCTTATTATTATAGTCTACGACCCTTTTAAAAATCTTTTATACAAGAGTGGGCGTGGTCTTTAATCGATCTCGTCCATTTTTATTTATAAATATTTCCTGCTAGAGGGAAAATTTGTGTACCTAATTTTATCACGATCCGTTAATTTTTCTTCGAGTTATGGCACCCCAAACTTAGAAAATTGCTTAGTCATAAAAGGGGCGGTGCCACGCCCATTTTTTTAAATTTGAAGTTTTTCCTATTTATTGTTATAAATCCACTAGGGAAATGAAATTCCATTGATATAAAGCTCTTTTTTGCAAAGATATAGCTTATTTTATTCGACCACGACCCTTTTAAAAATCTTCTATATAAAAGTGGGCGTGGTCCTTAACCGATTTAGTAAATTTTTCTTCAAAGCATTACATATAGCAAAAGCCACCTCTCTGCCGAATTTTGTTACGATAGGTTTAGCGATTTTTGATTTATGATTAATAATATTTTTAAAATTGAATTTATCACAAGTGGACGGTACCACACCCATTTAAAAAATTTTTTTCAAATTTTTATTAAGAGTCTCAATATCAGTCCACACGTCAAACTTCAACATTCTAGGTGTATTATTTACTAAATCAGGCTTTTGTGTTTTCCAAAATGTTATATATATAAAAAGGGAGCGTGGTTATCATCCGATTTTGCTCATTTTCAATACCAATCTATTCTGGGCCCAGATAAGCTGGTTTACCAAATTTGGTGTAAATATCTCAATATTTTCTCAAGATAGACGTACGGACGTATATGGCTCCAACAAATTTTTCTTCGAGACTGATGATTTTGATATATGGAAGTCTATATCTATCTCGATTCCTTTATACCTGTACAACCATCCGTTATTCAATCAAAGTTAATATACTCTGTGTGCAAAGCACGCTGAGTATAAAAATTATTGCGATATAACCCAAGTATAATCCTAAAAATAATGCAGAAGAGAATAGGCAGATTCGATTTGTCTTGCGCGGTGCACGAATTGCGCGGATTGTATATATGCTACGACAAAATATGCCAGACCAATTGCACGGATTTGTTAAGTTGTAGATTTAGTTAAGCATATGTGGTACGCCTGAGGCTATGTGTTAAGTGCACAGCACAAGATACACATATTCATGTATCACCTCTAAGAAGAAAACCATTGTAAAAGAAGTCACATTTTTGTCAATACTTATATATTTAATAAAACGATTTCTTATATATTAAATAAAACCTTTTTCAATACATTTGTTTAAACCTTATTATGGTAGCGTAGTGAAAGTTCGATTGACTTGATACGAAAATTAACTTTTGATTAAAGAAAAATCTCTTGCCTTGTGCGTTGCTCCCTACGAAAGAAGTCACGCAAAAAAATTTCAAATACAAAATGGCGACAAAGTGTGACACCAATATACCAATATTTGATGGTCAAAATTATACGATGTGGAAGAAAAGAATAATTATGTTCTAAAAATGAAAAATGTAATGCAATAATCGAACGGCAGAAGGCAGAGTCCGACAAGCAGCAAGAATAGGAAGATCAAGATCTACGCGCTATAAATTATATATATAGTGCGATATCTAATAAGCAACTAGAGTTTGTATGCGACAAAAACTCTGCATTGGAAATAATGCGAAAATTCGACTCGTTATATATGAAAGAGTCCACAGCACTGCAAATTGTTTGCAGAAACAAGCTGGAGCGGCGATAACTGAAGGAGTATTCCGACAGCAACATTTTTGGGGATTTTGAGCGTTGCGTAAATGACTTGAAAACTGCAGGGGCCAGTGTGTCGAAAAAAGAAAAGCTGAATTATATGTTGAATATGTTGCCGGAGTCGTTTCGTTTACTTGCGATTTAATCGATACGCTGAAGGACGAGGATACGACAGCTGGCTCTGTGAAAAATAAAATTGATATGGCGGAATTAAAAACTTCAAATGAAGAAAATGGAGGCCGAAATTCAAATGCATTTGCTGCAAATAAGCGCCAAAATGACCGCACATGTTATAATTGTGGCGAAGTTGGGCATTTCCAAAGAGAGTGCAAAAATAGTGAAAAAAACATTTGGCGATCAACACGAGGGCGGTAATCAGTCGGAAGAGGAGGTTACGGCAAGGGCCGCGGAAATTATCATGGCAAAAGTACAGCAAGCACGCATAGATATAGCAAGCAAACCGAAGAGAAAAACGAAGACAGAAACAGTGCATGGGTGACAACAATTTCACGTCATGTGTTGTAAAAGGCAAGCAAAGTAGAAGGTAACGAAATCAAATGGTTTTTAAATAGTGGGTGTACGGACCACATAATAAATGATGAAAGACTTTTCCAAAATTGTAAGGTGCTTGAAAAACCTGTAAATGTTTATCTTAGTGAAAGTAGGGTTGTGAAGGCGACCAAAACCGGAAATGTGCTAAGCTATTTTGAAACTTTGGGAAAAAACAATCTTATTGAAATGGAAAATGTTTTCTATATAAAGGACATGAAATCAAATTTAGTCAGTTATAGTAAGTTAACAAAAAATAATGTAGTGGTATCAAAAGGTAACTTGACAAAAATTAACAATAAAAAGGGCAAAGTAACTGCAGTAGCGTTTAAAACTAATGGCCTGTATATTATGAAAAATAAATTTAAGCTTGATGAACATTTTGCCAATATGGCAAATAAAAATACCAAAAATATTAGTGAGAAAGAGAAGTGGCACCGATTGTTGGGTCATGTATACTTCAAATATTTAAATCACATGTCAATAAATCAAATGGTAGAGGGAATGCCGAGAGAACTTGGATCTGAATTTATGAAATGTAAGACTTGTATTGAAAGCAAAATGCGTAATATTCCTTTTGAAAATAATAGACGAAACAAAGGATTTGTTGGAAATTGTACACACTGATGTATGTCGACCTTTTTCAACAATTGGCTTCCAAGGTGAAAAATATTTTGTTTCTTTCGTAGATGATTATAGCAAAATGGCAAAGGTGAATGTATTGAAATCCAAAGCGAAAGTTTTTGATTGTATCATTGAGCATGTAAATGAAAGTGAAAACTGGCGGGAAAAAGGGTAAAGTTTTTGAGATGTGACAATGGTTCCGAGTATTTGAGTGGACGAGTTTATAAATTTGCAAAGTAAAGAGGGATCGTTATTAATAATTGTCCGGCATATGTTCACGAGCTAAATGGAAACGCGGAAAGGTTTAATAGAACTATAATGAATATGTCTCGTTGTTTATTAGCTGAAGCAAACGTATTAAAAAATATTGGCCAGAAATTTTTTGTGCAGCAACTTAATTGAAAAATCGTACGCTAACAACTAATATAGAAAAGAAAGATAGGGGATGTGTCAAATTTGCAGTTATTTGGAAGCAAAGTTTTTGTTAGGAAACCAGAATAGAGAAGAACCTCAAAATGGGATAAAAAGGCAGAAATGGGTATTTTGATTGGACACAGCAGTGTTGGTTACCGTGTACTGTTGAATAATAAAGTCATAGTTGCTAGGCATGTAGAGTTTGTTAAAGAAAGTGAAAAATGTATTGGCTTGCATGAAGATGAAACTGCAGACGAAAGTAGTGATGCTGAGGAAAGTTCTCATGATAAATCTTTAGATGAAAATTTTAAAAGCGCAGATACTAAAGGTGCTGACGGTAATGAAGAGGCTGGAATGCAGCCTGAAAAGAGTGGAGAGTAAACCCAAGATGAGGTACGTAAATAAAAGCGCGAGATAAAGAGGCCAAAGAAACTTGAAGATTACACATGTGATAGTATTTATGTAAACCTTTGCAGCATAGGTACGCCTACGTCATTTGAGGAGGCGATTGAGTCAAGTGAGGGTACTTTTTGGAAAATAGCTATGAATAGAGAAATTGAATGCCTAAACAAAAATAAAACTAGGAATTTAGTTGAAAATACAAATAACAAGAGGGTTTTGGATGTAAAATGAGTTAATAGTAGAAAATCAGAAGGCACTTACAAAGCGAGATTGGTAGTTAGAGGTTTTCAACAAACCGATGAGATTGACGAAATTTATTCTCCTTTTGCAAAAATGCAAACTTTAAAATTTGTATTATCATATTGTTGCCAAATGGGGTTCGAAATTGAGCAAATGGATGTAGAAACAGCATTCCTGAACGGAAAGGTACAGTCCGAGGTACAAACAGGGTTTGTAAATTTGTAAAAGCATTACATGGTTTAAAGGAAAGTACGCGAGCATGGTACGAATGACTTGACAAATTTTTAACTGGCATTGGGTGCGAAAGAAATAAAATTTATTCTTGTTTATATACTTGTAAAATTGGAAAAGAGGTAATTTAACTTATAATCTTTGTTGGCGATTTATTAATCTGTGATGGGGGTGAGAATGAAATTAGTTAAGTAAAAAGCCAGCTATCTAAAAAATTCAAAATGAAAGATCTTGGAAAAATTAAAGAGTATCTTGGTATAACCGTGGGCTATGGGCCTAATAAAAGTGAAATGAAATTGAACCAAACCAAATACATTGAATCATCACCTATGGAAGTGAACTTAAAACTTGAAAAATCAGAAATATATGAAGAAAATATAAAATATAGAAATATAATTGGTCCCTTATTGTATATAAGTTGAGCTACCAGACCAGATATAAGCTTTAGTGTTAATTATTTGAGTAGATATCAAAATTGTTACGACTAAACGCATTATAAATTCTTGCTGCGAATCCTGAAATATTTATACTCAACTAAAAATTTGAAATTAACGTACAAAAGAGAATAAATTGTTAATATCCTTGATTGTTATGTCGACGCCGATTGGGCGGGTGGCATTTTGGATAGAAAATCCACCACAGGGTATATTATAATACTATTTGGAAATGTAATATATTGAAAACTGTAACAAAAGCTTCAACATTTGCAGAATATGTAGCATTGTCAGAAGCCGTAAGCGAATTGATACTTATAATAGAATTATTGAAATCATTTGACATAAAATTTGAGAAACCAATTAGTGTGTATGAAGATAACTCCGGAGCAGTAAATATTGCAAAGTATGGTAACTTTACTAAAAATTCTAAACACATTGAAATTCACTATCACCATGTATGTACATGAATGTGTTGAAAGAAAAATTATAGATGTTATAAAAGTAAATTCAGATAATAATATTGCTGACATTCTAACAAAATTTCTTGGCCGAGAAAAATTTGAAAAATTTAGAAATATGATAAATGTCAATTAATACAATTAATTCTAAGGAGGCGTATTAAGTTGTAGATTTAGTTAAGCATATGTGGTACACCTTAGGCTATGTGTTAGGTGCACAGCACTAGATACACATAATAAAGTATCATCACTAAGTATCATCACTAAGAAGAAAACCATTGCAAAAGAAGCCACGTTTATGTCAATACTTATATATTTAATAAAACCATTTCTTATATATTAAACAAAACCTTTTTCAATACATTTGATAAAACCTTATAAGTATTGCATTTAATTTTTAGAGTTTCATTTTTTGTTGTGATCTAACAATTCGAGAAATGCATGCATTTTGTGCAATCTGTGATCCATTTGTAAGACAAACTGAATTCTCCTAATATTGAACAGTCCCAAAATGATTGCAAAATAATCTGAAATTGTATATATAGAAAACAGTCTCAAAATAAAACGGTTTAAATAAGCCCATCAGTAACCGAAGTGCTCCGAAAAACAATGCGACAATTATCCCACAGTAGTCCCTAAATGAACAAAATTAGTCCCCAAATTATCCAGAACAAGTTATAATATGATCTAAAGACAGTCAAAAAATTATTCCGAAATGATCACCAAAAAATAAAACCGAAATGCCTCTGCACAATTTTCCAAAAAAAATTTTTTACGAAAATCTGCACGAAGCATGGCCTATAAATAAATAATAAATGTTATGATGTCTGAAAGTTTACTGTCGTAACTCATCTTATCCAGGATGGCTAACAAAATTAAGCTAATATTGACATAGAGATAGGTTATGGTCTTAAAGGTGTAACAGTTTGTTGCTTTTTTTTTTTCTATAAAATAGAAATGTGAATACTTATAAATGAAATATTCCCAAAATAATGTTAAAATAGTTGAAAAAAATCTCTAAATATCTGAATGCAGTTCAAAAATATTCGGAAAGACTTCCGGTAATTGGTTCGATATGAAACTTCAACAGCCCCGATATGGTTCCGGAAACAATTCCTTAATTCACCGAAGTAATCTTGAAAAAATGGTAATGAATTGATTGCTATTTCATTCCGAAGATAGTCGAGAAATTTACTCAAAACAATCTCGTATATATTTCCTAAATGGTACCAAATATCTAGCAATATGTATAATTTAAAATTCACACTGCATAAAAAAATTCATAACTAAGTAATGATGGGCTGTTGGAAAAGGTAGATTTTTGTCCAGCTGTGTTCCGAACTTCGAGTGATTTGTAGGCCTGCCAAAACAGGAAGGATTCTGTTTGAACCATGCCATAGTATGACGGCAGTTTGAATGATTTAGAAATCTCTGGGGAATGCAAATTGATTCTAGCCCCCGTTATTACTTGCTACTTCCAATGATAGTGTTAACACCGTCTTAGAATCACAGTTGTCGGGGATAAATAAATAAATAAATGTAAGGCGCGATAACATCCGAAGAGATCTAAGGCCGAGCTTCTCTTCCAATTTGCGTCGTGCTCCTCTTGCTTTTCCCTACAAATTGGCCGGATGGGACCTACATGTTTTATGCCGACTCCGAACGGCATCTGCAAGGCAGATGAGTTTTCACTGAGAGCTTTTCATGGCAGAAATACACCCGGAGCGCTTGCCAAACACAGTCGAGGGGCGACCCCGTTAGAAAAATTTTCTTCTAATTGAAAAACCTTATTTCTAAAATTTGGTGTTGCTTTGCCCGGGGTGTGAACCCAGGGCATACGGTGTGGTTTTTCCATACGTGATCGTATAACACGATACGACCCCTGATTTCATTTGTTCAGAAAGTTTCCCCTTCGTTCCTGAGTTAGTGCCACCGGAGCTTGCCCCACCTGCCGCACGGCACCTTTAAGCTTCCAATAGACAAGCATATATTATGGTACAAACCGCACTGAGATTCAGGGAACCTGGGTACTAGAATGAAATTCTGAAAGGGCATAACAGTATCTTTAATTTACTTGAAAAGTTTTAATTGCAGCACAATACGAGCCCAGAGTAACATATTTGAGTTACACATTCTTTGTTGGGCATGCTGACTCGTTTGCGAATAAATCTGTGTTGCATTACCAATGTCGCCAATGGCATAAATTTGTACAGTCATTCTTTGCCCTCTTTTAAAATAGCAACAATAAACAAACGAATATTTAAATAAAACGTCAGTAGTTGCGCGTACACTTGAGACAATTTTGAAAATTTTCAGGAGCACAAATTTTTTTTCTACATGCTGTTCATGCCCCACGTTGAAAAAGAGTGATACAGCTCTCAGGTCTAGAAACAGCAAGTGGCATAGATCCTAGAAACGTTCTAATGTTTTCTCTGTGCGGTCCTCACGAACCGGCCAGTTCAACTTAACCTATGTTTTTCTCACTGAAATCGGAAAGTTCGGAAAATTTTAATCGATCAGCTTAAAACAAAAAAAAAGCAAATATATGCTACATGCGCTTTTTTTTTAACATTTCATACAAAATCGAAGTTCGATTTTGAAAATCGAATAAGCGTTGAGTTTCAATTATTCCAATGATCTAACTTAATCAACAATTCGAAAAGCGGTAATCGATTATTAAACATACAAAAATTAAAAATAGAATTTTCAAATTATATGAATATTTTTAAGAGCTCTAATAAGGCATCTTATCTACATACATTTTTCTATGCATACAAATTTAAATATTTGTCAAACCTCACAAACGGGCAGGAATGTTATGCGTCAACCTCAAATATTTGAAGTTTAAACATTATTTGCGTATATTTTTTTTTTTTTTTTTAACGAACTAATACATACATATGTATATAAACATTTTAACTTTTACATATGCTTAAGAAAATTTCTACATTTATGCATGTATTATAAAACATGCAAATATTTTGGTACAATGTCACAAAACACATACATACATATGAACAATTTTATGTATAAAATCAATTTCAAAAGAATTGATCAAATTATTTATTCATTAAATAAAGGACAATAAATTGCCTTTTGGTTACAAAACGATTAGATTGATCACTTTGTGGCTTTACACACACATATGTATGTGTGCATTAGAAATTTTGTATATATTTACAATTGGTTTTAAGCAGCAAGAATTCTAGAAATAAAAAGATAAAATTCCGTAAATTTGCGTCAAGAATTTTGTGGCTACATTTTGATTTGATCAAGCTATTTAGCAACAAATTGATTTTCTTTAAGTTAAAATTTTTCTTAAATTTGTTTACATACTTGTAAGTGGCACGTGCATAAAATTGGGTGCAAATTCAATTTTTTGAGTACCTTCCAGTAACCCAAAATGCCAATGTTGCAAACAGTTTTATACTGAAAACTTGAAAATAAAAACTGATATGAGAAAGATGTAACAGAAGAAAATGAATAAGGAAGAAAGCGATATCAACTAAATATAATATAAATTATAAAATAAATTCCAGCATTAATTTGGATGCTAAAAGCGATACTTATAGTTATGGTCGTGGGTGACGGGAAGATAAGTCAATTGAAGTAGAGGCTAAGCACGGAAAGGAAAGCAATAGTAGAGAAAGGCAAGTAGAAATGGAAAAGAACGAAGCCAAGAACGAAGCCAAAACCGAAAGCAAACGACGTTTTCTGTTATCAATAATTATCGGTTATGTATGTGATATAGGCGCATTATCCATTTCTTATGGAGGAGTTATTTTTTTTATTTCAGGTGTGTTGTCAATGAGGTATAGACGAGTTATCGACTTGTAATGGAAGTGGTGTAATGGCATTGCTATCGGTAACAAAAGGCTATCGAAAACCTTTTCAAAAATTTAACACAAATTTATCGATTTGTTATTGACGGCCGCTGTGGTGTGATCGTAGCATACTCCGCCTACCACACCGAAGATCCTTGGTTCACACCACGGAAAAGCAACGTAAAATTTTAAGAAACAAGTTTCTGCAATTGGAAGCAAATTTTTGTAAGCGGGGTCGCACCTCGGCAGTATTTGGCAAGCACTCCGAGCGTATTTCTGTCATGAATAGATCTTAGTGAAAACTCATCTGCCTTGCAGATGCCGTACGCACTCGACGTAAAACCATATAGCAAGTTGTTCCCGTCCCGCCGATTTTTTAAAAGGAGCACGACGCAAATTAGAAGAGAAGCTTGGCCTAAAATCTCTTTGGAGTTTATCGCGCCTAAGATTTATTTTCCTACTTGCCTGAACGCCACATCTACTTGAAAAATACAACACTTTTCAGCCAGTAGTCTACATTCGTAGACATCATATAAAATGTATGAAAATTTTGATTATATCTTTGACTTCAACTCTTAGAAACATAATATTTTCATCTGTTATTACTACCAGTTTCCTCGGGTCGAAAGATTGCGTGGTGTAATGATACCGTAGTCCGCTTACAACATCAGCGGTTCTACATTCAATTCCTTGGCAAAGTAACATCGAAAGTTTAGAAAAAAGTTGTTTCAATTCAAAACAAACTTTTCTAAGCGGGGTCGCCCCTCGACCGTGATTTGACAAATAATTGTCGAGTGTACTTCTGCCATGAAAAACGTCTCTGTAAAAATGCACGTGCCTTGCAGAATCCGTTCGGAAAAACGGAGTCGGCATAAAACACGTGGGGCTAGTCTCGCCAATTTGTAGGGAAAATCAAAAGGAGCACGTCGCAAGTTGTAATAGATTCTTGGTATAAGTATCTTTAAAGATAAATTACGCCAATTATTTTTGTCATCCTCGACGCTTTCAACTTGATGGCTTAGCCGAAATTCGTAACTCCTCAATATATGCCGTGCTACCTTATGGGAAGTCCGTGGAATTTCGGTGCCCACGAACTAATTTATTGATGTTTCGCAGCCAGAGGCTATATAATCTACCCTACAATGGATTGCAAGAATAAATCCATAAGCGATAGAAGATAAAAGCACCGAAAGCGATGCGTCGGGACTCGGAGAGCATTACTGAAAGATATTTAACGGTTCCTGTGCTGTAACGGCTAGTATATCAAATCAGAGAAGAAGATTGGAAAAAACTACAGATCAGAGGGTTATAGACCCCTCCCATAGTACCGTGGAGCAATATAAATTGCCTACCACTTGGTAGCAGTGATCGACAAAACAGACCTGGAGAGTGAGCGCTTGGCATGGGCAATTAGGGGGTAGAAATACGCCTAGAGCAGTTCAAAAGTTTTGCTGCTAGAAACCTTCGGTACAGTAATATTATGAGGAGTAAGAAGCTTCAAGCCGCAGAATGACACAAACACGTATAAATATCGCAATAGCACTATGTCGATCCCTTTCCGCGACTTTGAGTGTTTCTGACGAGTAACAAACAATTTTTCCTGTACGGTGTCCACATTCTAAACTGTTTGATTTATTATAAAAATAAAAATTACGAAAATGATCAATAATTCTGATACGTTTTCGAATCACAAATTCTTCATCAGCTACTCCTCAGGTACTGGGATGTTTGGAAACCTGACTCATCTATCAACTAAGTCATATATGTAAATTACTCGTTGTTTGTGTCGAAATGCGACTCATTCATGGAATTCGACTCTAATTATCTCTAGGATCCAAAATTTTTATAAAAAGTGCTTAAATTGACCTTTAAAAACCCTGAAACAATCTTTCAATGAGCGTCGAATTTTGAAGTTCATTTATGAAGTGAAATTATTTGTAAGTGCTGTACGACAAGAGATAAAATCTAACTAAAAACAATTTTAAACACAATAACTTTTATGCCTTCGCAGTCATGTAGTCACAATTGATTATATTAACTACCTAAATAACAGTTGTTACTTACCTGCCCAGCGGCAAGAATTCTGCTCATTACCACATTATTTGAAGCTTATATTAATAAAATACGATTTGGAGTAAAAGCATTTTTATACTCAGTTGAGCAGATCTCACAGAGTATATTAATTTTGATTGGATAACGGTTGGTTGTACATATATAAAGAAATCGAGATAGATATAGACTTCCATATATCAAAATAATCAGGATCGAAAAACAATTTGATTGAGCCATGTCCGTCCGTCCGTTAACACGATAACTTGAGTAAATTTTGAGGTATCTTGATGAAATTTGGTATGTAGGTTCCTGAGCACTCATCTCAGATTGCTATTAAAATGAACGATATCGGACTATAACCACGCCCACTTTTTCGATATCGAAAATTTCGAAAAACAGAAAAAGTGCGATAATTCATTACAAAAGACAGATAAAGCGACGAAACTTAGTAGATGAGTTGAACTAATGACGCAGAATAGAAAATTAGTGAAATTTTGGACAATGGGCGTGGCACCGCCCACTTCTAAAAGAAGGTAATTAAAAATTTTGCAAGCTGTAATTTGGCAGTCGTTGAAGATATCATGATGAAATTTGGCAGGAACGTTACCCCTATTACTATATGTACGCTTAATAAAAATTAGCATAATCGGAGAAGGACCAAGCCCACTTTAAAAAAAAAAATTTTTTTAAAGTAAAATTTTAACAAAAAATTTTATATTTTTACAGTATATAAGTAAATTATGTCAACATTCAACTCCAGTAATGATGTGGTGCAACAAAATACAAAAATAAAAGAAAATTTCAAAATGGGCGTGGCTCCGCCCTTTTTTATTTAATTTGTCAAGGATACTTTTAACGCCATAAGTCGAACAAAAATTAACCAATCCTTTTGAAATTTGGTAGTGGCATAGATTTTATGACGCTAACTGTTTTCTGTGAAAATGGGCGGAATCGGTTGATGTCACGCCCAGTTTTTATACACAGTCGTCCGTCTGTCCTTCCGCATGGCCGCTAACACGATAACTTGAGCAAAAATCGACATATCTTTAATGAACTTAGTTCACGTGCTTACTTGAACTCACTTTATCTTGGTATGAAAAATGAACGAAATCCGAATATGACCACGCCCACTTTTTCGATATCGAAAATTACGAAAAATGAAAAAAATGCCATAATTCTATACCAAATACGAAAAAATGGATGAAACATGGTAAGGTAATTGGATTTTTTTATTGACGCGAAATATAACTTTAGAAAAAACTTTACAAAATGGTTGTGACACCTACCATATTAAGTAGAAGAAAATGAAAAAGCTCTGCAGGGCGAAATAAAAAACACTTAAAATCTTGGCAGTTATTACATATATAAATAAATTAGCGGTATCCAACAGATAATGTTCTGGGTCACCCTGGTTAACATTTTGGTCGATATCTGGAAAACGCCTTCACATATACAACTACCACCACTCCCTTTTAAAACTCTCATTAATGCCTTTAATTTGATAACCATATCGTACGAACTCATTCTAGAGTCACCCCTGGTCCACCTTTATGGCGATATCTCGAAAAGGCGTCCACCTATAGAACTAAGCCCTACGCCCTTTTAAAATACTCATTAACACCTTTCATTTGATACCCATATCGTACAAACGCATTCTAGAGTCACCCCTGTTCCACCTTTATGGCGATATCTCGAAAAGGCGACCACCTATACAACAACCACCACTCCCTTTTAAAACCCTCATTAATACCTTTAATTTGATACCCATATCGTACAAACACATTCTAGAGTCACCCCTGGTCCACTTTTATGGCGATATTTCGAAACGGCATCCACCCACTAAGGCCCACTCCCTTTTATAATACTCACTAACACCATACGTTCGATGCCCATATTGTACAAACAAATTCTAGGGTCACCCCTGGTCCACCTTTAAGGCGATATCTCGAAACGGCGTCCACCTATGGAACTAAGGATCACTCCCTTTTAAAATACTCATTAACACCTTTCATTTGAAACCCATATATTAAAAACGCATTCTAGAGTCAACCCTGATCCACCTTTATCGCTATATACCTAAATGGCGTCCACCTATAGAACTATATCCCACTCCCTCATAAAATACTCTTTAATGCCTTTCATTTGATACGCATGTCATGCAAACACATTCCAGGGTTTCCCTCGGTTCATTTTCCTACATGGTTTTTTTCCCTTATGTTGTCACCATAGCTCTCAACTGAGTATGTAATGTTCGGTTACACCCGAACTTAACCTTCCTTACTTGTTTTTTTTTTTAAATTTGCCAAAAAGAAACACAAATTTAGGTTGTTCTTGGTAAAATTGTGCAGACTTCAACATTAGTGAGAAGAACGGTGATAAAATGAAAAGCAACAAGAGTAGCAGCAACTTTTTTAATAAATTGAAGCCACATTTGGCCACAATGATAAGCATCGACAAAAAAATCTTATATATGTATATTAGACTAGGTTGGTCCCCATACACAAAAAAAAAATTGCAAATATCCGCCCCTAAATTTAAAGATTATGTTGAGAGGGTTTCGGAAAAAAATGTTTATGTTTTTTTTTTTTTTTGATCCTTCGAAATACAGCCGAAATAGTTTTTTCATTGTAACTTGGTTATTTGGCGTCCGATTTTTAAAACTGATATACCATTATTTTGGCCTTGAGAAGCTTCACTTTTCTTTCTAATGTCCTTTTAAGCTATGAAGAAATTTTCACATGATTAGGTCAGCAAACAAAATTTGTCCCCCTAGAGTATCCTTTTTTCCTTACCAAACGAAATTACTTAAAAATTCCAGAAAATGTTGCTTTAAAACCATATTATTAAAATAATAAACAAAGAATTTATATCACTTTCAATATTTATTTCAACTGTTATTTTACCTTAGTTCCAGGTCTAAATATAGTAAGAATCAGGTAAAATAACAGTTGAAATAAATATTGAAAGTGATATAAATTCTTTGTTTATTATTTTAGTAATATGGTTTTAAAGCAACATTTTCTTGAAGTTTTAAATACTTTCGTTCGGTAAGAAAAAAAGGATACTTTAGGGGGTACAATTCTGTTAGCTGACCTAATCATATAAAAGCGACTTCATAACTTAAAAGGACATTAGAAGGAAAAGTGAAGCTTTTCAAGGACAAAATAATGACATATCAATTTAAAAAATCGGGTGTGAAATAACCAAGTTACAACGAAAAAACCTTTTCGCCTCTATTTCGAAGGATCGAAAAAAAAGTTTTCCGAAACCCTCTCAACATAATCTTTAAATTTAGGGGCGAACATTAGCAACTATTTTTTCGACCCTTTCTAATGTTTGTATCTATATATATGTATGTGCACTGCATTACAAATTTAAAACATAGTTACACTGAGAGAAAGAAACTGGTAAAATCAACAGGTTTACGAGACAATTTAACCAATATTTCTGTCAAATGTTCATCCTTCTCAAATAGCTGTTAAATCAACTTCGCCTAAACTGTTGATTTTGAAATACCCATTTTAAATGTAAAATCAACAAACAAATAGTTCATCAAATGTAAACTATTGCTGACAAAGGTCGCGAAAGCAAAATCTTCCGGCCAGTAAGAGAAAAGTTTTTGTGCGGATATCGAGAGCTCTAGCGAAACAGAGCGATGAGAAAAAGTCCTAGCCTGGGAAAACATTGAAAACGGACACTTCATTCACGGAGCGGGTAGTGCCTGGCTTGATGACCGATTCCAACATCGGAGGGGCGGTGAAGACTTTCTCTAAGCTTAAATCGCTGGTCCCAGAAGGCAGAAATTCTTTCATGGAATGCCTTAAGGTAACATCTAATGGGTGCATAAGACTGAATCTGGTACTGCTCTCTTGTAGCTTTCCAACCGGCAAGATCGTTCATATGTATGCCAAAGACTACAGGCCCATTAGCTTAACATCATTTCTGCTCAAAACCCAAGCATTAATGTTGGTTGCAACGTGTACGTTATAATTAAATTTATAAAATATAACATGGATGAACAACTACTCTACTCAACACAAAATGCGTACACCAACAGCAAGTCGGTAAACACGACATCGCTAATACCGGTTATAAGTATAGAGGAAGACTTGGAGTTAAATAGTATGCCTTACTCTAAGACATTGCCAGTGCCTATAAACGGGTGATCATGGATTGTCTCAACTACATTGTATGAGAAGTGCGTCAAAATTACGGCTTACGCAAAAGACCTTATAATAGTCACAAGTGGAAACCTACTTCCTATAGTTACCTCTTTGATGGATAGGAGGCTTCGGGGTATACATAAGTGGGCTTCTAATGACGGCCTGGCCGCACACGCTCACAAGGCGGATATGGTTTATTTACTATGAGGTACAAAATTTAATGAAATTTTTTTTTGGGAAAATTGTTACCCTCATGTTGCGACTCGCTTTTTAGGTAATGGTACCTCTTTTCTTGTTCAGTGGGAAATATTATATGAAACTAATACAATAACTAACGAGAAAGCTGAGAAAAACTAACAGAGCGACATTATTTTCAGGAAGGAAAAGGGGGGACCCTGCACAATATGTCTAGGAATCATTTCAGACAGCAAGTTATCGTGTAAGCTCAATGTGAAGAAGAGGGCTTGAGCCATGTATAAGAATGCTGGGGAGTACGTGAGGTCTATAGCTCTCTCTCTTGTTGTGTTTTATTGCCACCCTAAAAATTCTAATGAAAACTGTTAAAATATAAGATTTTCGTCAAGATTAGAATAACAGTTACTATTTATATGGCAAGGATGGCTGTGGTACGTTGTAGTAATGAGCGTAAGTTTCTCTATAAAATTAGCTAATGCATGTTCATAATATTGTTGGTTGTTCGCTGAAAAATTAAATCCGTTCTTTTAACAGAAAACCCAGTTATATTGATTGAGAATATGTTAATTTGAATATTTGAATTTTGTAAATTTGAAACCAACAGTTTTTTTCTGTTAAAATAACTTATCAAGTTTATCCCCTTGATAAAAAAAAACTTCGTTAAATTAACCATAATGCAAATAGTTTTACTGAATAACTTTAAACTCGAGACCAACAAACCTGATTTGTTGATTTTTCTAGCTTCATTTCTTTCTGCGTATGAACGTTGATAAATAAAACTCATATAAAATATCATCAAAGTTAAAACGACGAACCAGCCAAGAAGGTACTGCATCATTACATAATGTCAATCATGAAAATAAAAATAAAAACCAAAAACTTTAAATGCGTAGCTACACATGTAAGGTAAAAAGATATCAAGTCTACAAAAAAAAATAAAAAAAATATAAACTTGAAATAAACGATACAAAATATTTACAAGAGATGATAGGATAAGTATAATGTAAAAAATATTGTAACGACAACATCAAGAACAACATTAGAGCCATATTATTAAGCAACAGACATAGTACCAGCGAAAGGCAACAACAACAGCGAGTTATAAATAGAATGGCGTTGGGTTGAAAGAAATCTACATATACGGTTGCCTGAAAAACGGCTGTGATGACTTTAAAATACCAAAGCAGAGCTTTCAACAAGAAAATAAAAAACATTTTGTGATAATATTTATTTATACCCGTATGTTAGATAGCACTTAGTAACCATGCAGGAAAATTTTCGTGGGGAAAATAGAGCAAATCTATATATATAAATGCGAATATCTGTATATTTCTACATAGTGGCGCCTAAATTACTCAACGGAATAATCAGGCTTGTTCTGAATTCCGACTCGTTTTGAAAAGTAAAGGCTGACTCCGACTCGATTTCTTTTTGGTGTTCTCAATTCCTATTGAAACAAATCCATTCGAAGTCGATTTCGAATCGTTTTCATTTCGAGCCGATAATCAAGCGAAACAATTGTTTTTATATATTTTGGTTTTAGTTAAATTAAAATTGTACAAAAATTTGAACAAAATGCCAGCACGAATGGTTTTTAGAAATTCAGAAGCAAGAAAACGTGCAATTGTGCATAAAAATCGCAGAAATCGATCGATCGAAATTGAGAACATTTTGGTTTCTTTTCCAACAGAATCGCTTTGCTTAGCTTGGAAAATTTTTGATAGGAATCTTCAAATTAAGTCTTTTTTTTTAAATGGTCCAGTAAAAAGTTGTTATAAATCGTCCAAATAAAATGAATAATTTAATAAAACGTATTTGTGAGAAAAATAATGTAATTATCTGTGCTTAATAGGCTAATTACTTTTGATTCTGACTACTCAGAGGCAACACTTTTCAAATCGACCAAGTCTGGTCGGAGCCGATATTCACACCAATCCATTTCGATTACGAATAAATTGGTTGGAATAGAAATCCAGAACAGACCCGAATGCAAAAATGCGCATGCATATGTAGTTTCCCCCAGACATACCTTAATCTCGCTAGGTGACTAGAACGTGGACTCGGGTAACCTTACGATGTTATTGTGCAATACGGGTAGCAGCTGAAAGCTGCTGATTAGCAGTTTAATAGCCCTGGGTGACTATGGTCTCGAGATATAAGCCAAAGTGTATAACCGAGTACCCCAAAAATGTGTAATTGCAATATGGATTTCACATGAAAGCTGTTTATGAGAGCTTTAAAGTGCAGTAATTTTTGTTGCGATATTCGGTTTAGTACCATCAACTTAGCAAAACGATTTTAATGAAATATTGGGTGTATTTTCAATGGGATTTGCGGATAGATAATAAAATTAGATAAAAGGGAACTGAACCAGGGGCCGACCTATTCCAAAACGTTTATTTTAGAACAACTTGGCCCTGGTGCAGTTCTCGTAAAGAAAAAAAGTACCCATTTGTTCATCCAAAGCATTCTCAAATCCCCAATTGTTCACCCAAAGCATCCAAAATCCCGGGAAATGAATAAGTGACCGACATATTCGAAAAAATTTTATTTATGGTACATTTAGTACAACTTTTAACGTCTCCTCTTAGTTGAAGTGCCCAAAATTCGGGTCAAAATCGACTTAACTCAAAGATAACGCATAAGATGAGTTGGTTGGTTCTCGTTGGTAACACCAGAAAACGCAGGAAGGGATCGATTAGGGACATTTCCGTAGTTATGCATATTTATTCTGCCATCTGAAAACTATTTCTCCTCACACTGGTTGCTTTAAGGAGCGTTACCCGCAGCAAAGATGTAGAACTGCCTTCAGCAACTTCTCCCCTTCACGGCCCATATTTGTTGGGCCCAGCACTGATTCTTAGGGCTAGAAAATACTTAATATTACACGGGACTGTGGGAGGGCTACCTTAACTCCTATAATTGGTGCCCTTCATCTCTTCGAGTCCGACGCATCGCCTTGTTTTCGTTTGTTGATATTTCTAGAGGGGGATAATTGATGTATATCGAAACGATTTTCCGTCATCCTTGTCCGATTTGGTTTGAAGACAAATCAGTTTCGGCGTTGCGCCATTATCAGTGTCTTCTTCACTTTTGTTTTCTCTAGCTTGTGACTCTATGAACACAATAAATAGGAAACGTTGCATTGAAATACTGCGGTATATACTTTCGGATCCAATAGACACAATTATAGCTCACCGAAATCCCCCAGCCCTCATATGAGACACAACGGCTTAAATGGAATACCTTGCAGCTCTCAAAAACATAGTCACGAGCTGAGTTCTTAAGATCGTAGGAATAACAAATGAAAAATTATGTTTCGAAAAATTGAAGTCAAAAATGTGATACATTCGATATATCTTGGATGATGCATACAAATATAGACTACCGGTTGAGAAGTGGTATCATTTTAAAGTTGGGTGTGGGTGTCGGGCAAATAATATTTTGAATAACTTTTTTGCACAAGATTCACATAGAATTGATAATATATAAGCTAAATTATACTCTGGAGCCTACTGTTCAGGGAATTTTTATTTTATTTGACTATTTTTTCCATTTTTGTTACAAAGGAAGACTAGATTCTAACACTCTTTTAGATGTTACGATGTGCGAGTTATTGCCTTGATTGCTGCTAGACTAGTTGCCGCAGTTTAAGCTATTTTCCTTCAGTTGTTGGTGTTGGTGTTGTAGCGATAAGGACACTCCCCGAAGAACTTGGGGTGTGTTGTCGAAGTTGATGGTTCTTCGCCGGATGCAAATCCGGTACGTTCCATACGTACGACCATCTCTGGAAAAATTTGTTATGACCACATGCGACCTTCTTGGCCATACCGCCCTCCCACCCCATAGATCCCTGGGGAGTTCGGGGTCACCAGAGCCTCGGCTGTTAATGAAACAGGATTCGATTTGGAGAAGCTATATATTGCGCTACACAACCCCTTTGAATCTGGTGTTTTAGTCGCCTCTTACGACAGCCATACCTACCGCGGGTATATTCCGACCCCCTAACCCGCTGGGGGATTTTCTTTCAGTGTTTATATGGCTTTGATCATGGATACTACTTCGACCAGAAAAGCACTACATAGATCTTATAACTTGTAGGATCTATTTCTTTCTGTATTAACATATTACACCGTTGTCGATACCCTTTTCCTTACTGTGGAACCATCGGTGTACAAGAAAATTGTTCTATGAATATTGTGTTGTAATGAGTCGGCTCTTGGTGAGCTTCACTGAAAACGAGGTTCCTATTTTATTCCCGATGAAGCAAAAAATCCAAAAAAAATATATTCTATATCTTTTCAAATATTTTCGTCCCAAAGTTTCAATGAATTCCTATTAGGCATAAATGTATCTAAAAAAAAGGCTACTAAGGACATGCTTATATGTACATATTTATGCATAAATGTATAAACTTTGTGACGCGTCGCAGTGCGCAACTGCTGCAGTTGATGTTGATGAATTTGCGCATATAATTCACGGCAGAAGTTATCGTAGCATACACGTTCGCAGATAAATATGATAATATATAGTTAAGTACTAGATACGCGAAGATGTAAACGAGAAAATGACAAAAGTTAAACGGAATGCTACAGAATGCTGAAGCAGCAATATAATACAAAAAGAATTCCAATAGCGTTACACAGTGGGACTGAACATTAGTTTAAAGTTGTTTGGTATATCAATATGAAGGATTAAACGAGGGATATTAATCAAAAAAAAATATGCAACAAAAAGATTTTGAAATTATCACATCTATACCTTTTCCCGCTTGTGGACCACTGTGCAGTGCTTCGTCATTTTATGATGGGTGATTATTTAATTTATTTTAGAAATGTGAAATTGTAAAAGCAGATGAGTAAACGGCAGGTGAATAACAATTCACATACATTTTACACATCGTAATATCCGTATCTATATTTAGTTGCATATCGTGCAACCGCGGTGAGTACCTACTCCATGTAAGCATGTTAAAAGTACTCCGTAAGAGTCAAAGAGTACTTCTAACCTAACAAAACGCAATTCATATAAAAAAAATTTGTTCCAGTTTAAATTACGATAAGTGAGCCTACATTTCACTTGCCAGAAAAGAGCAAGTCTGATGAGAATAGACAGTGGAAATGGCCGTGCCAGCCATTTAACTATCTCAGTACTTGTTTGTTTATGTGCTTAAATTTCTATTTCTGTTTATATTGCGCTAATTAAATGGTGGCCCAAATTTGTTCTGATGAGTTTGATTAGAGCGGCAGGTCGAAATGTTTATAAAAAAAGAAAAAACAAAAGAAATTGGAATACATCATTTATCCTACGGAAAACTTGTTAAAAATTTCAATTGAGAAAAAACTATAGTAATCACATCAATTATTGTTAAGAATTTCGGCTGTTTGTAAACCATCATCAACAGCAAACACAATGTCAGCTCAGAAATCAAACGTAGAATAACTCTTGCCAACAAGCGCTAACTTGGACTGAGTATGCAATTGAAAAATATACTACTCTCAAGACGAACAAAACGTCACATTCCACAAATCGCTCTTTATACCTGTCCTGATTCATGTCTCGGAATCATGGACGACGTCAAGAGAAGATGAACTATGTAAATCTTGGAGTGTTCGAGAGAAAAGTTCCTCGAAAGATTTATGGCACTGTCCGCAATACCTACGGCGAGTATTGAAGGAGGTATATTGACGAATTGTATGGGCTCTAACACAGATATGATGATAGTGCAGCAAATAAAAACCCAAAGGCTTCTCTGGCTAGGTCATTTTATACGAATCGACGAAGACCGTCTTCGTCCAAGCAAATATTGGTGCAGTGAAATAACTCCCAAATAAAATAACTCCCATGAAATAACTCCCAATGAAATAAGTCCCAATAAAAATGAAATAACTCCCAACTTTAATAAATCAAATAACTCCCAAAGAAGGAAATAAAATAACTCCCAATATTTGCCAGTTATTTCATAATGAAACCACAAGTCCCAAAAAAAACGAAATAAGTCCGAAATGAAATAAGTCCCAAAAAAATTTAATAAATCCCAAATCAAAATTTGAAATGGTATCTTTATGCATTAAGTTATAGAGACAACGGTGACAAAACGCTTGTTTCAAATGTAATAAGAAATAAATTCGAGAAAAATAATTGTAAATATATATGGGGTATTCCATCCCATTTCGACCAATTTTGAACCCGACCCCTTTAGAATTGGCTGAAATTTTTTCTTCTTTTTCTAGCTTACGAAAGACGTTTTTCAGGAGTTTTTAAAATTTTTTCATCCAACTCAAAAAAATTTATGAATTTTAAAAGAAAAAGCGTTTTTGTATTCAAAATGCTATAACTTTTTCAAAAATTGACCGTTTGGGATCTTTTTTTTTAAATTAAATGTACTTTTCGGAAAAAATACAAAAAAATTTTTAAAGTTTTTTTTTAAATTTTTCGAATTTCTCCATTTTTTTTTTTCTCATAAAAAACTTCAATTAATCCTGCAATCATCCCCACTAATCCCGGAGTGGGCCGATTTTTTTTTATATTTTTTTTATTTAATTGAAAAAAAAAAATTCAAAAATAAAAATTTTTTTTTATCTATTTTATTTATATAACAAAAAATGTAAGAAAATGATTTTTAAGTATTCTTTTCTTTATATATTATGGTAATTCGGTCTAATGCAGTAGCTAGACAGCGAAAGCGAGTCATTTTAATCGTAGATTTTAATTTAAAAAATTTTTTTTTTCAATTAAATAAAAAAAATTTGCCAAATTCGAAAAATTTCGAAAAACTGAAAAATTAAAAAAAAACTTTAAACATTTTTTTGTATTTTTTCCGAAAAGTACATTTAAAAACAAATTTAAAAAAAAAAAGATCCCAAACGGTCAATTTTTGAAAAAGTTATAGCATTTTGAAAACAAAAACGGTGTTTCTTTTAAAATTCATAACTTTTTTGAGTTGGATGAAAAAATTTCAAAAACTTCTGAAAGACGTCTTTCGTACATGAAATTAACATAATTTATTAAAAGTAAATAATAAAAGGAACAAGTCTGCGTAGAAAACCCTTCTGCGTAGCCACGGTTATATACCACCCACCCGGACTTGGCATGGCGTAGCCCAGGGTTATTTTTTATAAGCGCGGCCAAAGGCCGCCTATGCAGAAAGGTGTTCTACGCAGAATTACTGTGCATCCGCAATTTTTTATTCCAAATTTGCTATTTTTTTGTAAAATAAATAAATAAGGTTGAATGAAAAAGTTCCATTTTCCTCGTTGGTATATTTAAAAATTTTTCATTCGTTGGAACAATTTAAAGCATCTGGTACCACCAAGCAAGCAGTGAATTCGATAAAATGGCTGTATGCTTGTGTTCGCGGAAAGTAAACAAATAAATCATTAAATTTTACAATAATACGCAAATTTAAATAAATGAAAATAGTTGATTGTGGTTTTATAAACATTATAAAGTGTACTTATGTAAAAAATTCTTGTGAAAGTGTTCGTATGTAGATAAAAAGTGACAGTTATACCATGGTAAATTTAACTACTAATTACTAGTAAATTGTTAACCACAATTAAAAATTACTTACTGATTCTCGTTGGGGAACACCCTGAGAACCTATGTGCAAAATTTCTAAGTTCAAGCCCCTTTGGTTTACGATTAAAACCAATTGGTCCCTTAATGTATAGCCGACCCATAGAAACTGTTAGAAGAACGTCAAAGTTTGATAAAATTGTATTTTTAAGAAAATCAAATAACTCTCAACAAAAATGAAATAACTCCCAATGCGTGAATTACAAACAATGAAGTAAGTCCCAATATAAATGAAATAACTCCCAATCTCAAAAAATTATGAAATAACTCCCAAAGAAATTTTATTGGGGATTATTTCATTTGGGAGTTATTTCATTATGAAATAATTACCAGCAAAAATTATGAAATAAGTCCCAATGAATTGGGAGCTATTTCATAATTAAATAAGTCCCAATTTGTTGGAAAATATTTGGGAGTTATTTAATTTTTTTGTTGTAGTTATTGCATTTGGGAGTTATTTCACTGCACCGAAAATATTTCGGTCACCACCACAGTTTAGAAGTAGAGGAAGGCGGAGAACTCCACTGAGTTGGGAGAGGCAAGTAGAGAAAGATTTGACCTCCCTTAATGCCCCCATTCGGCGTCAGCTATAATGAAGCAGGGACCGCTGACATGACTTGTTACGAAACAGGCAAAATCAATAAACTGAGAGTCACCGAGATAGACTTCGACACCATAAATTTTATATGAATCTAAGTATTACGAAGTATCTGTTCACTGCTACCGAAAATGTATCGTATTGTTATCAAAAGTTTCCGATATCGAATATTTGTGGAGAAGTTATCGATATGTTAACAGAATGCTGTCAGTTTGTTCTAGAAAAATAATCAATTTATTATCGGAGTGCCATAATTTTTTTACAGACATATTATCTATATCTAGAACTTCAATATATATGGATAATACTTATATGTTTAATGGATAATACTTATATGTTTAATCTGTCGATTGCAATCCGATAAGAAACCAATAAAAAGCCGATGATGCGCCCACAATAAGCCAAAAACCTACCAAAAACTCGGCGATAAAATTCGCTTTTGATTATAAGTTGATGAAAAAAACAAAAACTTGTCGGTATCGGCTGTTGCCGATTACAAGCCGACGAAAATGAAACAAGAAATAAATACTTGGCGCGATTTACCTTCGAGGGGAATTCGGCCTAGCTTGTCTTCCCCAATTTGCGTTATCCTCTTTTTTCCACACATTGAGGCGACACAACTAACATGTTTTATGCTGACATCGAACAGCAGCTGCAAGGCAGATAATGAGATCGAACGATAACTGCGTAGACTTTTTCAATATCGAAAATTTCAAAAAATTTTAAAAATTCGATGTTTCATTACCTAAGACCGATAAAGTCATCAAACTTGATGTGGAAGTTGACCTTTGGAACCGATATATAAATATCGTAAAATTTTGGAAAACGGACCTGGCACCGTCAAAATTAAGAAGAAGAGAATTTGAAAAATTTCCAAGCCGTAAATCCTAAGCGGTTTAAGATATATTTTTTAAATTTGTTACGGTGGTTGTCCTAACCATTATACATTCACTTCATTAAAATGAATAAAATGGTTTGCGACCACGCCTACTTTGAAAAAAATATATATAGATAAAGTAATGAAACTTGATACGTGGATTCACCTTATGACTCAAAATATAATTTGATAAAATTTTCGAAATGAAAAATCGGAACCGACCACATTTAGAAGAAGAAAATTTAATAGTTTTGCATGCCGTGACTTCAAAACCATTGAAGATTATCTTGGTAAATTAACAAAATCGGTCGGCCACCACGCTCTTTAAAAAAATGTTTTCAAAGTCTTATAAAAACAAAAAATTTTACACATTTGTGTTTCACAACTAAATTATGCTGATATTTGCCTCAGTAGTGATGTGGTGTTTTAAAATACAAAAATTATAAACAAAAATTAAAATTTTGTGAAATTTCGGAAAGTAAGCGTGACTTTGCCCACATCGAACTCCACTTATGCTGTGTTTTCATCCTATGATGGATATTTATAGGGTTTCATGATTACAGATTCAAGGGAAGTTTTCGAACTAACATGTAACGAGCTTAATATAAAGTAAGTAAAAATATGGGGACCTGAACTCGTCCGATATTGCATGAAAAAGGAGCACTTTATAAGCAGTGCCATACGATAAAAACGAGACACAAACAATTAAAGCATGGTATGCTGTTAAGTTCGTATGAGATTGCACGAGCGTGAAAAGTAGCTACAATAATATGTTAATATTCGCTGTGAGACAATGATAGCACCAATAACAACAACAAAATGCTTCTAACATCAACGACTACAAACCTGCCATAGCGACAATGTGTCACAATATATATTGACTACATACTTACAATATCTATAAACGTAGATACACTACATCCGGATACAACGTTTAATGCCACCAACAGCAAAAGTAAATTGAAGCGTACTTTATTTCCATAAATGCGATGAAGGAGGAACGCAAATATGTTGCCAGCAGCAACATACGGCGAATCATTGTAACACATTAGCAAGTAGAGGTTAAATAATGGTTACAATAAGTAGAAGGAACTGCAACGGCAGTGACAACTAACTTGCCGCTCACTGGCAGCCACTATTTATGGCTTTAAATGTGAGCGCGTTTTCTTGAAAGAGGTGAGGTAGAGTTAGTGACAGGAGGCAACCAGGCAGCTGTTGGCGTGAGCTTAAAGGTTCAGCACATGTTGGAGTTTTTTATGTATGTATATATGCATGTTTATATGTATTTCTGATTTATGATGGTAATGTGGCCAACGCGCATGATGCATGATTACACACACACAAACACACTCAAACTTATATGTATACGCATTATCGCTCTAACGCGGCAGAATAACAACACAGAAAGCCAACTAACCAAGTTAAGGTCGGTGATGATGCCATGATGTAAATTAAATTATAGCACTTTTGAAAGCCATTTTTTCACAGTTACTTGATGCTTTATGCAATTTTTTTTTGGCTCTTTTTGTTTGCAAACCAGAATATTCACAAAATTTACTCTATTCGATAGTTTACACTACAAAACTCGTAGTACGTATATGCATGTGTGTGTGTGTGTGTGGCTGTAAAGCCAAATGGCTTTCTCATATTTGTGTGGTTAAAGTAAACGCATTCACGCCCCATCTAATGTAATGCGTGTGTGTTTGTATGTTTGCTTGCGGACTTACGCGCCATCACTACACACACATACACACACAAGTTTTGCAAATAATTCACGTATTTGGCCACTTTATGGATTTGTTAAGTTAAATGCATCATTGCACCACAAAACCGGCAAAGCCAATGTCACACTGATTACCCACACTTCTCCCTTGTTCACTCTTTTTCCTACTCACTCCTCTGTTTCTCTTTGCGTTTTATCGAGCATTCCATGGTAAATCGTAAATTTTCGACGATTTTCGACATGCTCTCCTTATTAGTTTTCAATGATTGAAGAATAATCTCAAATCCGTCTCAACGAAAAAAAAATTTTGGTATAAAAAAAGAAAAAACAATTAAAATTCAAATAAATACCAACCCTAGTTTCTATCCAATATATGTGTGCACTAAGTCGAACATGGACGGAAAACTGTTTCCACAACACACCATGCCTACACTAAAGGCAAGTTCGTAGACACCGCTTGCATAGGCGGCCCTAAAATATAAGCTTTGGGAGTCGGGGTTTTCAACAATGTATCTAAAGGGTTATGGTGCTAATTACATTGAAGAACATCCAGATATTGCCAGATGGATCGACTGCATGTTAAATCGCAGAAAGGTTACTTCGCAGTGGGTGCTATCAGTAGACATAGGCACACCGGAATGCGAGGTGTTATCAATTCATACGACCTTCTAGGCCATACCGCCCTTCCATCCCCTAGATCTATGAGGAGTTCGAGGCGGCCAGAGCCTCGGTTGTTAAAGAAACAGGATTCGCCACGGATAGGTGAGGTTGAAAATTGAGTCGGAGTAGCCATATATTGCGCTGGCAACCCCTTGAGAGGGTTGCGCCACACAACCCCTTGAATTCATTTGGTATTTTATTCGCCCCTTACGACAGGCATACCTCCCGCGGGTATATTCGAACCCCTTACTCGTCTGGGGTAATATTTAGGAGTCATTCTATACAGTAAGTTGTCGTGGAAGCTCAACGTAGAAGATAGAGCGACAAATGCCTCTATCGCCCTATCTCTCTCTAATTCGGTATTTACAGCGACTGTTAAGCCAATCATATACTATGGAGTCCTTTTGTTGATTCTGATGGATGGCTTTAAAGTTATGGAAAGAGTACGGTCTGCGATATACTGTGCTCATCTGGAAATAAACTGTTAGGAGAATAGATGGTAATAAAATAGGGAATGAGCGAGCTAGTTTAAGAGATGATCGACCAAGCGGGAAAGGTGCCGGCTCAAGCGCGAGGCTGCACAGTTTCATGCACAGGATCATGTGTAGGACTTACAACGTTAGACTAAAAAAGTAACTCATATCATTAAAAAAGAGAGGACTGTAGACTTGTGATGGGTATTTTCACTGGATATTTCCTCATAGCGTCACATTGTTTTAAATAAGGCTAATCAGTAATAGCACTACTGTTATTTAAGTTCTGAAACAAACAACAAAAATGTTCGTGCATTTCAAGTTTTCGTCTACAGTTACTTAAGAAAAAGTTAAAAGTGTCTAGACGGCTTGAAGCGGACGATGAACATGATCTTACTATGAAAAACAGAGCTGTCCCCCATTCGTTTGGTCGATGTTGCAATGAATAAATTACCAAGCAATATCCCGCGACTCAGTAACGTAGGTAAGCTTTATAAGTCTTAGACGGCTAGATTAATGTAGCGTTTTCAAAGTGAAAATATTTGCCGTAACCAAAGCAGTAGAAACACTGGGAGAGAATAGCGTAAGCTGCAACCGTGTTAACTTTTATATTTACAGTCAAGCAACAATTAAAGCAATAATCTCGAAGAGCACAGTATCTAAATACGTGTTAGGGTTTAAATAGTTTCTGGAGAGAATCGGGACAGGGAAAAGCATACATCCCAATATGTGTCCCTGGGCACATGGGAATAGATGCGAATGAAAAAGCAGATGAACTAGCTAAAAAGGGCGCATCCCTTGAAGCTTGCTCCGTAGACGTCCCTATTACACTGGGCGAGATTAAGAGAAGGCGAGAGGTGCACATGATCGACCAAGCGGGAAAGGCGTGGGTTCAAGCACGGGGCTGTAAAGTGTCGAAGATTATGCGTAGACTTTACAACCTTAGACCAACAAAAAAAAAAGAGAGGACTGTAGACTCACGACACTACCTTCTGGCGTCATATGCCTTTAAATTACGCTTGGTCAGTGATAGCAGATGTAGGAAGTGCGGGTTGGAGGAGGAAACGATCGAGTACGTTCTGTGGTCGTGCCCTGTGCTTGCCAGGCTAAGACCCAAGCTATTAGGAGTCATACAGCTGACAGATCTAGGTGCAGTAAGTGGCTCAAATCCTGGAAAGATTCTAGTATTTACAAAGAGGACGGAGTTTTTTTTATAACATAGGTCCTGGTTTTTGATAAGGTTTTTCAGTTTGGTCGTTAAAAAAAACTTCTGGTAACACTACGGAGTCATTCAATTTATGTGAGGTACTCATGGACCGGCCAGTTCAACCTAAACTAACCTAACCTAGACGGTTAGAATAAGTAGAATAATAGCGTAGTGGATACCATGGCTAAACTTTTAATCAGATTTTTTTTAGATCGTACCACACGATATTAATGCACTTAATAGTTTTTCAGGAAAATTTTACGTTTGTCTTTAGCTAAGGTCGTAAACGGAAAATTTCGTTCGATTTGTGCTGTAGCAACCGTGGAATGCTCCTTATAAATAGCTTTGCTGCTTGTTGCGGCGGCTTATCCTGTATGCATTTGCATTTCCTTGCACAAATAACTTTTCAATTTCCTGCTACCGCAAAAATGAAATAGTTCACAAAACTCATGAGAATAAAAAAAAAAGTAAAACAAGACGTAAGGAAGAATTTGTACATATGTATGTATTTATGCATTAAGCTATGTACGAATAAGTCGAAGTGCAAGCATTCGAAGGGAATTGCAAAATTTAATAAAACTTTTCACATAAATAAAATTTGCATTAAATCAACTGTATTGCAAAAAAAAAAAAAAAAGAAATGCAACAAATTTGTAAGTTCATAGATGTGTATAAATAACCAGAAATATATGTATATGCGTGTATGTATCTAAATGTGTATGCAAATATGAGACCAAGCTGGCCTTAAATTCGCATGAGATTTATCGAAATCTATTATATCTTCCATTCCATCTAATGTGTTTGTAATGGCTAAGTGAAAACTTTACTCCTAAATAAAAGGGACACACATCATACCAGCGAAAAAGTTTCTAAAAGTAGTTATATCTTATTAAATAAAGTCGCTAAATATGTGTTAAATGTTACAACTATTTGGACTGGGACACTATCTCAGGTATGGTATATACGAATCGAGATAGATATAGACTTCCGTATACCAAAATCATCAGTACCGAAACAAATTTGAGTAAGCCCTGTCCGTCCTTCTATGACTAGCTCATTATTTGAGAAGGAGCGGGAAGAAAGTGTGAGTAGAAAAGGGAGATAAAAATGAAGAAAATGCGAATAGGAGAGGTAGCCTGTGTCAAGATGGAAATGAAAAGATATAGAGGAAGGTTGAGGGAGGGAAAAGAAAGTGGGTGTAGAAGAGAGATCATATATGAGAGAAGGGGAGAGGGAAGAAGTTGAATTTTTTCTTGCAGAAACTACAATAAAAAAATTAATGTTATCGAGCAGGAGGATCTGTCCCTTATCTATCTTTGTGTTATTTACAGAAATGAAAGCGATTTTAAAAATTGCATTAGCTTTATATAGTTTCGTAATGGTTTATACAAATATAGGTATTGAAATCGGCGGCCAGGTGAAACAGGTATTCCATATTTGGTACAAGGATTTCATATACGAGGAAACTGGGGTGAGAAATGGAATGGGAGAGGGAGTTACAGTGGGAGTGGGACTTGGACTGGAAGTGGGAATTGGAATGTGAAGCTTAGCGGAAGTTGGAGTGGGTGTGGGATTAGGAACGGGACGGAGTGGGGAAGATATTGGAGAAGGACAGACAGATAAGTAGAATAAGGGGTAGACAAGAATAATAAACAAAATGGAAGACAGAAGAGCAGATAATGGGATAGCCAGTGAAGGCGAGAAGCGATGCTCATCTTTTAAATATAGGCAAACCAATTTTCAGACATAAAAAAGTCTGCGGGGTGCTCTAGTATGTACTTATATATAATAGATGAATTTTGAAATATTAAGTGCAACATTTCTACAATATTTGAAATGGAATTTTTTTTTGGAAAAATATTTGCTTGATAAGCGCCCACAAATGCCGCTAGTATTTTATTTTAAATGTATGCATAAATATCTGAAGGTATTCATAGGATGGAAATTTAAAGATTTTTTAACTTCAACTAGAATGTATACAAATTTTTTACACATCAATGCTTTGAAATGATAAATGACGGCAATTTTCCCTGGTACAAACATTCTGTTAATGTTACCGCGGAAACCTTTGTTATTTACAAAAACAAATATCCTACAATTTTCTTAAGCGACAAACCGACAATTTATTTGAAATTTGTGTGGACAAACGTTTTGCATTTCACGAATGATGTTGTGGCAATAACTTTGATGACGATGTTGTGATATTTAATTATTTGTAAATTATTTATAATGCCTGTGTTTGTTTATCGTTAACAAGATGACGTACTAAAAACTTACACCAATCACTATTTGATTTAAACGCGCTAATTATATTATTGACAAAGCAACAAATCTACTTTTGGTAGCATTTAGCATTGCGACAAGATGTGATTAGCCAAAACTGTGCAGTGCGTTGGTGATGAATCATGAGTGATATATGTTCATATGTATTTGCTGCAGAAAAAATGGAATACAGTCGCGCAAGGCACACATTTTTCAACACTGGTTTGATGACTTAATCGGAACTGGTTCCAAACAAATGCAGAGTCTGGCAGTTGGTAGCCATACTTGTTCCAACAGCGCTGAAGTCTGAACCATATGTATTTAAATTAATCAATCAAAGGCACCACCTAAGAGCCTCCTGCGAGTGAAACAGTTTAGAAGGTATTCTAAAGGTCTGCAAACTGGCGTAGGCGCTATTTCGTAGGACATTACGATGTTAATAGTGGACCAGTTGAGTGCAAAGCGAGGGAACAATAAAAGATAAAGTAGTACTGTGTCTGTGCGATTCGCTGCTTTTTGGGATATCTTTTTGACTTCTTGAGGGAAAAGTTCATCGAAAGATTTACGGACCTCTACAAGTTATTTATGTCAAGTACCGAAAATTGGCAGAGCGAAGAAGCGACTGGCGATAACCTTTTAAACGGTCAAGCGCCAATTAATTGAGTAAGTAAGTCTTGAATGCTCCAAATCATTACGGGACTTCTTTGAAATCATGCTTTGGCTGCATTCGAGGAACACTTTCTTAAAATTTCGGGATTACTTTCGTAATCGAATTGGCTCTATTTATGGAATATTTCGAGAAACTTTTGGGGCATGTTTAGAACCAGATTATGAGATCAAATGAGAATTATCTCAGATGTATTTTGAAACTATTTTGGAATCGTTTCTTCAATATTTGAAGGATAGTTTAGACGCCATATTGGGACGACCTTCTGACACTTTCGTCGATTTTTTTCGCAGATTTCGGAAGCTTTACGTATACAAACCCCTTGAATAATTAGTTAATAAATTAAATATTGAAATAAAGAAGAATTTTATTTATAAGCAGTATTGCAAACATAAAAAGGAAGCAGGGTTATATACCGATTCCGTTCATTTTAAGTTGAAGCCTTACTCATGATAAAAAGAAGAAATATATGAAATTTCATTTTAGAGCCGTGTTTTAAACGAAATTTGTTGTAAAAAACGTGTCATGATGAGCCTTTGCAGGGTAAGGCTTACTGATGGGCGGAAGAATCGATAAGCAAGAGGATGCATGTTATCTTATTTGTTTGTTCTGGTGTAAGAACAGATGATGTTAAGCACCTTTTATAGCTTAAATATTTTCATTGGGACTGAGCCTCACGCAAACCACTAGCATTTGCGGCCTTTTTGTTTTTCCAATTCTTACTTCGGCAAAGTTTTGTGGAAGAATATTTAGTACATCATTATCGAATGCGGGCAAAGGTTTATCACCTTCCCTGGGCGTTTCATCGCACTCTCTTTTTAGGAGCACCGCGAACTGTTCCTTCCATAATCTTAAATTCCTCTAGACATCCGTTACCAGGTCGCCGTTTTCTTTTCTACCCGAGTTTGCCCCGGGCTTAAAATCCTCTGTTTATCGCCCGAGGTTTTGGTACAATTTGCGGGCGTTATTCTTGGTGGCTAGCAACTCAAACTCCTTGCACTCACGTCTTTCTGCCTATGTTTTTTCCCGCTTGCAAATGCGTCTCGCCTCGCTTCCAGACACGCGGTAGCGTTCACACACTTTAATTTTTGCGGTCACTTTTAAGGTAGCTCATTGTACTTTATAAAAAATAAATGAATAAAACACGTTAACACAAATAGTTAAAAATTTACAAAACAAAAAATCTTTGCTGACTACTCGCTGCCATTAAAGTTTGTATCAAACTCACCACCACTACTCGCATCAGCACAATCCATTTTGAATGGCTTATAAATACCAAAGAATCATTATCAAGATAAAATGTTAAATTGACTGTAGGGGATGCGACGCTTTACGGTACACTTATACCCACTGTTCTACTTTTGTCCTTTAAATGAGGTATAATTAAGCTTTTGACTAACATGCGACAACCCACAAAAATCCTTTTATTTTAATTTGCGACAAGAGAAGCAAATAAATGAATAGCGGCTGTCGTGAAGAAAGTTACAAAGTTAAATTCCCAAGATGCTATATATATATATATATATAGGTACATACATACACATTTAAGTGTGCACAACAAATATGGTTAAGTTTAAAATGGTTTGTATATGTAATGTGTTCCAAGGGTTTGAGACAAAAGTTTACCTTTCTCTACTTAAGCATTTTCCCTTTTTAAAAATACATGAGAAAGTTTTAAGTATTGAATGGCAGCCAAAGGCGCCTTTTGTCACTTTACCCTTAAATGCTTTTCGCTTTTTATTGCTGACATAAGAATACCGTAAATAAGTGTGTAAAGGGGCAAATATTGATTTTTTCTTTTTTGCATTGTCCACTAAAAGATTTTAAGAAATATTTTCTTATTATTTTCTTGACACACACAGAAACAAACATATGTATGTATATGTGCATACTTATATACCCTGCAGTGAAACGCTTAACTAGGGAGAAACAAGTAAGGAAGGATATAAATTATGCATCGCACTTTTATGATTGTAAAAATTCCTAATGTAATTTAAATCAAAGAAATAGTTATGTACAGTTCCTCCTCGAGCGCGGCACTTATGAGGCACCCGGTACTTTTTTGAAAACGCGTACGTATTCGAAATCATGTACTTTTTAAATAACCAAAATGGGCCCCTAACCAATCCCAAATGCTTTCCTGATTACTATCAATATCCCGTTATGGACTGGATTATAGTCCAGAAACGGTCCCAAAATGATTGACAAAACTTTCCCAAACTAGGCTGGAATAAAGCCCACAAGCGTTCTCGTAATGATCGCTAAAACAATTAAGAAATACCCGCAAAGCTATCTTGGAATTGGTCTTTAAAAAATATAAAAATGTGGCAACCTTGTGAAACCTCACTCAAAGTCAACAACTACGCAGGAGGTTATAGAATATGTAAGATTCAGGGAGTGGCACTATGTTCCATCCAAATGTCTTCTGCCGTTTCCGAGATCGTACCGAATTCACACTTCAAAATCTTTAAAACCTATCCTAGAAGAGGCTGGCTGCCAAATTATTCCTCTCGCCAAAGACATCTTTAAGAGCGACCGGAAAACATCCAACCAGCCTCGAAGTTAATACTTATTAAACGGGATTAAGCTACCACCTTCACTGGAGGTTAAATAGCTCGGAGATATTTAAGACGATAAGTTGAACTTAAAAGAATAAATACCAAAATGTAAGTTTTAAAACCATACATTAAGCACTGGTTATACACAACAGCGGCTGATACTCTAAATCCCTTTCACGCCTGCAAAGACTCGGAACGTTACACTCAACCTTCAACGGATAGACCTATATAAGTGGCATTGTGGGAACCATCCCTAAAAACTGACAACGACTATATTATACTAACTCGACTTTTTCTCTACAAAATACCTTATCTATAAGAATCATAGCGCGCCACAAATGGGATAATATCTCCACTCCAGACCCAGAGTCCTTAGTAGTCTTTGCGGATCGTTCCAAACTTAGTGGCAATATTGGCAATGGTATATGCTTAAAAGAATTTTCGCCCACCTTGAGTATAGGGCTACCAAGCCCTTTACACCTTCCGTCGCGCAAAACTAAAAACTGGTCGGCCATTGTAATTTACTCTGACAGCCATACAACGAATAAAGCTTTTCAGCGGTAGCAAATCGGTACAGGCAATTGCTTAAATAACCAAACTCTTGGAGCCCCGCTGTTATTATATGACTCCTGATTAGATTACTGTAACTGGAATCTGCTTGTTTTATGAACTAGCAAAGAAAGCCACTGAACATATCGAGTTAATTTAGCTAGTCACATTCTTCGTACTCATGCCCCATACAAAAATTGGCTCATGTTTATGTTAAACAAGAGAGCAAATGTAGCACGGGCAATAGAAATTACATTTGAGGTGTCCCGTTTAATTTGGACCGCATAAATGAGAAGCGAACTGGTTTCGTTTTATATACAAATCGTCTCCCTTTAGACCAAATTCATCGGAAACTTAGAGGACACCTAATGATGGGAGTACACGGCGGATAAGTAGAAATGAGGAAGTATCGAAAATTTCCGCTGCAGTTACCCTGGTTTATCCAAGGCAAGCATGGAATGTTTGAACAAGCCCATCATAACTGTTAGGCGATGCAAAGATCTGCTTATATCGAAGGCAACTTGCGCTACATTGCATATACAAATCGGTTCAACTTTTAACATAAATATATCAAGGAAAAAGGACATTCATTTGTTATAAGCTAACTTTGGCCTTTGTAAAAAGCGGTATAAGATTGCGTAACTGCCTAGGTTGTCCCGATTTCCTCTGCCACAACTTCTTTACGAACACTATAATGGGATTTGATCTTCTTTAGCATTGCTAACCCAGTTTTACCCAGTGCATGTCGCTCGTAAAGGAGGATACATACACGGCGTGAAACAACTCTTCTCAACTCCTTGGAAGCTACTTACTCTCTAGCACAACCACTTGTTGGTGCCGTTGTACATTTGTGGTACGAACGGTGTAGTGTACTTAACCCTTGAGGTATAATTTGGTTTTAAAAATGTAGCAGCACTTTAATCTACCTAAACAAATATCTAAGCCGATGCTAAACAGTGATATCATGCACATCCATAGATCAATCATTATGTATCTACATAAACGAAACAATAATTGCGTCTACACATATGTGCCATGTACGTATACGAGCAGCGGAGAATCAATGCACAAGCACATGCATATATCTGAAATACTCCCGAAAGTATGCGATGAGAGAAGCTATAAAATCGTGCAATTGTAGTTACAGCTGAGAAATTTGAGAGCCGATGGCAACTAGTAGATTCTGGAAATGGAAGCGCCTAGAAGATGCGAACGTTGAAATCAGAGAGTATAAAAGGCAGCAAATGTAGAGGCGCTGGAATTCAGTTTGATTTGAGCTATCAACCAGTTTCGATTAACACGCTACCTAGCGAGCAATAGCAGTATTATTTGAAAATAGTAGAGTTATTTATTGTGAAGTACTTTAATAAAGGCCATTTTGCATTAATAAATATTGGAGTTATTTATTCAACAGTTTAGTGATTCGAACTTAGCAGAAGGGCAAATAAGAGGACTTGCAGTAAATCCGTTACAATATATATTTTCTCAAGACTAGGTTACAACTATATTTTATTTATTTACTAAGATAGAACTGTACGCAAGAAATAGACTCTAGCATTCAACTCTAAACCTTGAAGGAAAACTAAAGTTTGGTTGGCTAAAAAAGGACTCATACTTATACTTATGAAGTAGTTTACAACTAAGTATTGTGTTTCACTGGCGGGTATACATTTAAAGACTCTATATGTATCTAAATTGGAGTTAACGAAATGTTAAAACAGTTATTTTTATTTTATTTTCTCCTTATGCTAACTTTAATTTGGAACCCTTTTCTTTCTGCTCACAAAATTCTATACAAATATACACACAAAATATCATCATTAAATAGGAAAGAAAAAGTTATTTTTGAATATGTAGAAAATATTAAGTGATTCAAAAAGGTGGCTTCGAAGAAATAAGTAAGAAAATTTATTTTGAGTGTGGGATAGGTACAAAGGCATAGACTCCCTTTTCAGCTTATAACTCAAATTTCGAACAATGGTTTTAAAAGACGGTACTATTTCTAATTATGTCCCCTCGCAAGGCGCTCGTTTGCAGACGTTCCGAACGATTTTTTAACTTCTTCAGGTGTAGGTGGCCCTGAAATAGTCGCAGAATTTCATTAGTTTAATCCAAACATATAGCTCAGGCCTCAGCGCATTTGGTATATGTATGGCTACCGACTGTCTTGCTCAGCATCCGACTAGCACCTATTCTTAGGCAGTCGTTAAACCTGTAGTGCGAAACTCACTTGGCACGCTTGTTCCTGATTTTTTATGCAAGGCTTACTTGTTCAAAGAAATGCTTTCAACCAACGCAAGTGAGACTAGTGCTATTATATAATCGTCATATTTCAATTAGTTTCTAACAAAACCTTTCTGTAATTTCAGAAGTGTATTGCCACAATTAAATCCAGCGGTTTAGGGGGCTAAAATATACCCGCCGGCAGGTACGCCTGTTGTAAAAAAGATTAGTTAAGGTTTCATTGTTTTATTTGTCTATTTAATATGAAGACACAAAAAAAAGCAATAAAACATTTTATTTTCGTTTGTTACAGGACCAATATTTTTTGCTTAGAAGTTGTTACGTGGAATTTCTCAGCCGAGTTGGTGTACCTATCGAAATATAAAAAAATATTTTCACCCTCAAATAAAGAAATTGATGTTACTTGATGATGCACCAAAATGCAGTTTTTCTCAAAAAGCGGTAGGGGAATTTTCGTGAAATTTTACTGCTGATATTATTTTAGCTCACAAAACAGGAATCCGAAAAAAATATGAGGTGGTCTGACTTCGAATTAAAACTGGGTTCAGGTACCCCGTGCATACTGTAGCTTCTGGAAAAAAAATCTTTTTAAATTCTTGTTTCCTTCTCCTCCTCTGTATCTTTAATTTTCCCAACAAATTGGCAGGATTGGACCTACTTGTTTTTATGCCAAATCCGAACGGCATCTGCAAGGAAGATGAGTTTTCACTGAGAAGCTTTTCATGGCAGAAATACACTCGGAGTGCTTGCCAAACACTGCCGAGGGGCGACCCCGCTTAGAAACATTTTCTACTAATTGAGTATCATCGGTGTGGTAGGAGGAACACGCTACCATCACACCACGGCGGCACTATATCTTACTCTTTCACTCTTTCAAATTTTCTCTCTTCTATCTCCACTTTATTTCTCAACCTCACTGTTTTTTTCTCTTCTTCCATTTTCCAGGATCCTCTCGTATTTTTCCCCTCGCGTTTTCTCTGTTTTGATCACCGTTTCTTATTCCCACTATCTTCCTTCTCACAAATTTTTCTCTATTTTTCTTGCCCTCGCTCTTCTCTTTATATCCGTCTCCAAATGCCCGTCCTATCTTTTATGATCCTTTTTTTCCTTTTCTTCCTATTTCAGGTCTTCTGCATAACTCCCCCTTTGCGTCTTTTATCTTTTATCACATCCTATTTGATAGCCATATTTTAAAAGCATATTCTTGGATCACCTTGATCCACACCCACTTACAAACAATCCCACTTACAAACCATCTACAAAACTTTACGAAATAAACGCAGCTATGATTTTCAAAATTCATTCATTCGATCTTGAGTAATAAAGTTACCAACGGATCTTGAAACACAAACGGCTGCCTAAATAATAAATATCGCACAAATTGCATCATACTCCTCCTCTTCCCAGGGAGAAAGTGTCCCGAGTATTGAACTTGCCGAAATTTTAAAGAAAACGCGCCAAAAACTAGTTTTTTTTAGAAGGGGTAAGCCACTTGTTCACATAATGGAAAATTAGAAAGAAAACGAACACAATTATAATTCTAAAGCATCCTCAAATCCCATTGAACACACACGCACAATTTCATCAAAATCGACCAGTGGCCTGTTTAGTCACAATCACTCGTATTATAATTACTATATATAAGGTTTCCAATATAACTCCTTATCTCAATTCAAACTGTGCTTTAAGACAATATATGGAAAAATGTTTTCGCTGTGTGCGCTGATTGGATTGATAGTTGATGCAACTATACTTAACTAGAATCATTTTAGGTCACCTTAGAAGTCTGCTACTCTCAGACGGCACAGCAGTCTTTAATAAGCGAGTTTCCGAGAACGTTAAGTAAAAAAGCAAGAAAGTACGAACTAAGTTAAATACTAAGGTTCATATTACACATACATTTGTAAGTATATATTACGTGGAGTAAAATAAAAGCATCTAAAAGCTATAATCCAGCCCTTAATGCAAATACAATGGTTAAAGTGTGTGGGGTTGGTGGGATTATTATAACATTTCTTTTTAGATGAAGGTACACAAAAGCATAAGCCAAGAAGGTGATATCCTTTGCGCTGTTATGAGGGTATTTGCTTTTATTGTTGGGTCCAAAAAATCATTTACTTAGATATGTATGTATGTATGTTAAGCAACTGGACATAAGCACGGTATTAGAAAAAGCTGCTTAATTTTTTTTTTTGGCACTCTAGCGTAGGACATCACTAAGTTCATATATGTACATATGTATGTACTTAGAAGATATTGTTTATGTATTTATATATAAATCAAGATATCTTTGTTGTATTCTTTCATGCAAAAAATGTTACTAGACGACAACATATCATTTAATCTTCTCATAAGATTAACATAGTGCAGTAGGGATTAGTGTGAGTTTAAGAGAAAAATATCTAGATAAAAGCTAGCTTGCACTGCTATAACTAACATTATCTATATGTGCATATATGTATAATGTTGTACTATCTTGTTTTCGGGGTAGAAAATAAACCACTATAGATTATACATAGACAAAGTGAAAAAAATTTTTATTTTAGAAATTATCTAAAGTGTTGTGGATCTGTTGGAACCACACAATCAGCTCAATGCGGTGTCAGTCTTATGAATAAGCACAACATATCAAAAGCAGGAGGGTAGAAAAGGACCTGTAGTATCCTGGAAGTAGCGTTAAATGACGAGAAAATAGGCGTTGTATGGTTGGTAGTTAACCAACAGCTCAAAAGTACCGCGATTCTAACAAATGATATGAGACGTAAAAACTAGTCCATATCTCTCAAATCAACCGAAAGGCCATAATTTAGTCGCGTAAAATTTCGATAGAAACAAACAGCTCAATGGCGATTCGAGTCTTAGATATAAGCACTGCAAATTGCCTTCGAGCGATCTTCTTCTGATACTTACGGAGGGTTAGTTAGATGTGATGCTGATAGAAGAGTCAAGGCTTTCGACTGAAATAAAGGTTTCGGAACTGAGCAAGCGCCAATTCTGCGGAAATACCTTTACTGGCGTAGACTATCAGTTCCTTATTCCAGCATCCTGCTACAGGACACATAACGTAAAAGCTCTAACAGAAAAGTTAAAATGGCTGGTTGATCGAGAAGGGTGCATTAGGCTTTACACAGACGCAGATACGTATGCGCATCAGAGCGAATGGGCAGGGGACGATATTAACGATAGAGGCAAGTCCCTTTTTTGTTACAGAGTGGTCTATAACGTATAAACCGACGGAAGACCGGACTGACATGGCTCAATCAAAATGTTTTTCAAAAGGAAGAAAGTCTATATCTATGTCGATTCTTGTATGCCAAAAAAGTACGTATACCAAAGAAATTGAAAGGGTATGCAGATTATCAAAGATTAGCATAAAAAGAGCCCTGAAAACCGACCCAACAGCAGATTACAAGCCATTCTGCACATCCCACCTGTAGACCCAATTTCCAAAAATATAGTACTAGCAACTACAATATGGCTTAAGGTCTTGGGGCAGCTTGAGTGCAGGCAGTATAGCGCGGTCTAATATCGGCCGAAAGGACGACATTGTCCCATAGCTGAACTTCTTAAGAGATCTTGGAGCTTCAGAAGTACCGAAGGGTTGACGAAGTTGTAGGACACAAACGTTTATACCGATGGCACAAAATAAATTGCTGCTGTTACTGTAACAATCCAGAAACAAGTAGAGCCAATAGGCTCACAAATTACTGCAATGTCTTTCAAGCGGATATTGTAGCCGTGAGGAGAGTAGCAGAAATGCTGGAGTAAGCGTGCTTAAACTGCAATCGTGTAAGTTTAAATATTGGTAGTCAGGCGGCGAACAAGGCAATAATCTTAAGCAGAGTTTTGTTAAGAAATATCTTAGAATGCAAAGGAGCATTAAATGTAACGAAAAGGCCGATTAGTGGGGAAATAAAGGTTCAGCATTCGACAAATCGATGGTAGACATCCAAAACCGTTTGAGATAAATCAAAAGGAGATAGAAGTTACATATGATCTATCAAGGGCAAGAAAGACGTGCGTGGGGCTGCAAAATTTGCGATGTTAGACTCACAAAGTTGCTCATATCTCTAAAGAAACAATACTAAAGGCATGTTTTTTAAAACGACCTTCAAGCATCACATGTGTATGAGTTAGACCTCGTAAGTAACAGCAGATGTAGTAAGTGCGAGCTGCAGGAAGAAATGATTGACCACTTTCTGTGTCTGTACTGCGCTTGCGTCATCCAGGCTCCAACTATTAGCGGCGAAGTTGCAAGGTCTCGAGGCAGCAACTAAGCTACGTCCTGAAAAACTTCTAGTATTTGCCAATAGGATGAAGTTATACTATAACATAATTCTTGTTACCTAGCTGAGGTTCTTACGTTTGTTGGTCAAACAAATTATGGTAATACTATAAGCGTATTCAGTCTATGTGAGATCTTTATTGACCGGCCAGTTCAACTTAACCTAATAAGGAAAATTAATATTGCGAGCAATACGAAAATCGAAGAAAATTTGGACGTGGATATATACTTTAACATACTGTAACGAATTTAGGGAAATTCCGCTTATTCCAAACCTTCTGCTAACGTTCGAATCGCTAAACTGTTGAATAAATAACTCCAAATATTCAATAATGCAAAATGGTCTTTATTAGACTACTTTGATAGTACTTCACAATAACATTTATACTTCACAATCAATAGCGTGCATAAATCAAAACTGCGCTGCTTTTATACTCTCGGTTTCCTCGTTCACCCATTTCTCCTAAGGTCTAGTAATTCTTCGTGCTTGGTCACAAGCCTTATATAGGTATACGTGTAGTTTGTAACCATATGAGTTTGTATATGTGAGTACTATTTCGGCTGATGATTACATGTGGTTGTGCGTATCTCTTCGTTGCCTTGTAAGTATGTGAGTAAATGATGATTAATGTGTTTATGTAGCTTGCTTTTATGTTTTTGTTGTTGTGCATTTATTTAGTGATCTGAAAATTCGCCACAATACATATATATTCCTGTTTTACTCCAATCAGAAACTTTTCAGCTTCAATGCCTAAATGATTTGCATTTATACGGCAATTTATGCTTCACTTTGGTAGTTTCAAGACAAACAGGCGCGTGGTAATATCATTGTGATTATGAATTAGAAACCAAACCGAACATAGACCAAGTGTCGTGTTGATAATCTGCAATAATAATAAAATATTCTGTTATAGCGGAAACAAAAGGGTGGTAAGCAAATGCCATGTTATAACAGCTCAAAAGCGAAAAGCCGACAAACAAAACAAATTAGCGTCAAATTCAAGAAACATAAATGACAACCCAACTGAAGCTAAATAGTTTATACAACTACAACAGCCACAATTCCTGGTAATATCAACACATAATTACTACATACATATGTACAAACGTATTTACTATTTTCAGTTGCCTTCCTATTAGTACAAAACTATTCTCTGCTCTGCCACTCTTTATTTTGTGTTTGGTATTCAGAAGCTTTTGCAGTTGAACGCGTCGGCTTATGAATGCGAATTACAATTTGACAGTCCTAACGCTTAATCCAACATCAGCTATCATCAGCTTACACTACCGTCCACCACCCTTGCTACCAACACCTACGTATACCATAGCTACCATCAACATTGTCAATTAAAGCTCTGATGACATTTTGACAATGCTCCGCATCCAACAAAACTGCTTCGGATATAATGCTCTTCCAATAATAATAAGATGAATACAATCTTTTCAAGTATCTACACATTTTTGCTCATTGTATTTAACATACATACATATTTGTAGGCATCACAGTCCCTATTAGCTGCAAATTTGCTTTTCACAATTAATTAGTTTCCACGCCCCTGAATAAGAGTTATTAGGCAAGTTTAACGGGTCGATATACATAAATTGAAATAAAAGGAAATAAATTCTTTCAATAGAAGAGTACAAGAAATATGGGCAATACTGCTGTATATATACTATATCAGTGGCGTAGTGAGGTTTTCTGGCGCCAAGTGCGAAATATTTTTTTGGCGCCCGGGCAAAATACACACGCATATAGTTAGCTCAATTACCAATCAGGATATACAACTGTTCTAGAAGGCGAAACATATAGACCTTAATAGAAATATGCGGATGAGGCAACAGAGAGTATAAGAGCACCGCAAGTTGACGAATGACTAACCAGTTTGATTTAAACACGCTATTAGTTGCGAAGTGAAGTACTCCCAAAGTTATCTAAATAAAGACCAGTTTTCAATACTGAATATTGGAGTTATTTATTCGACAATTTAGCGCTTCGAACGTTAGCAGAAGGTGCATAATAAGCAGTATTTCCCTAAATTCATTACAATATAATAATAATATGATTATAATGCATTAGTAAAACTAATATCTATGTGCAAATTTTCTTTGCCTTTGGGGAAGCAAATATATCAATGATATCATCAAAATTTATCACTTAAATTTTTCTTGATCGTAAATATGTCAAAATCAGTTTTAATTTGCTAAATGAAAGTTGGCAGCTAGAAATTGATACTGAGATAGTCAAGAGTATTTGAAGTGCCACTCGCAAATTTGGAAAAACATCTTGTCCATTCGATATTATAAAAGTAAGTAGTTCTAAGGAAGTTTTAGGTTCAATTTCTTTTGTACAGCGAGGTAATATTTTGCAGTCACATATTTCTATAAAAAGTTCGATCGAAATCTCTTTTATAAAATTCACCCAAGTTCTTATAGTTTCTTTCTAAGTCATTTAAGTGAAATCCAAATCTAAAACTAAGGTCATCTAGTCGTGTAAATCTTGTACGTATTTCTTGTTGGAGACGATCGCGAACACTTTTCATAACGCAAGAAATTTCACATTCTGCGGAAAGACCAACATCTTTAGCCGATTCTCCAGGCATTTTGCGGCACCTTTTTACACATTTTACTGTACCAATGTCCCATTTTTCATAAAGAGAATTCACCTTTTTTTTGTTTGCTTCTTAACATAGAGTGTCTCGAATTTCGAATAGTTCAGTCGCTAATGATTTAAGATGACGATACGTTTTTCTAAATTAATCCCATGGTTCTTGTAATCTGGGCTGCACATGATCAATCCTCCTTAAAATTTCATACCAGAAATGAACTAATGTTATGAAACTAAAATTTAGTATATTTTTCAACAGAATTGTAGCTTCGCTTCTGGTGTCACGTGTGGTGTCTGAGCACTCAGCTAATTGTTCTAAGTGTTCTACTACATTCTCTAGCCCATCGACGATAACGCTAAGTGCTTGTATTTTGGCGCTACATCGTGTTTCGGATGCTTGACAGTTTTTGTTAAAGCATTTTTTAATAATTCCCATCGTAACGTTGAAAGTGAGAATAAAAGATATATGCTTTCAATTATTTCACAACCTGTCGCAAGTGTTCCGGATTATTATATGCATGCATTTTTTTAGTATAGACATTTTTTTTCCAGAAATCGATATTTTCCAGAAATCAGTTATAAAAAAAATACAACTTATCGAGGAAAGTCTGCTTTGCGGATCATTTGGCGCCCCCCTGTTTGTAGCGCCCGGGGCAAGATGACCCACTTGCCTCCCCCTCACTACGCCACTGATATATATATATATATATATATACATAAATATTAATATATATATACAAATCTAATTTTCTATCCTTATTTGTTATTCAGTTGGTAAATAAGAATTGGAAAGTGAGATTTTCCTATCCAACGCACTAGAAGAGATCAGTTTAAGTTTTTTTTTTTTAAATCCACATATTTTACAAGATGGAACTCACAGAAATCACGTATACTTGTACAAGGGGATGGTCTTAAGGTATATTTGGTTGATGAGTCTTAAAAATAAGGAAAGTTTTTGCATCATTAGGCCCTCAAAGAGGATGCTTTCTGAAATTGCACCGGCTGGTTGCTGTGCCGCCCGGATAACATATACCCGATTCCTATTAGCACACGGGGCGCCGTTTTGATGCACATTCCCTTGAACCAGTTGCTGCTGCTCTAGTTTGGCTAGTAGGTGTTTCGTTCGAACCAATTGTTGCAGACAGTGAACCTGCTGATATCTTTACAGAGCATTTAGCTACTTAAAGAAGTTAAAAGAAGGGGTAAGCCCGGTGGGAAATTTGCATTTTCTTTGATACCTAACTCGTTGCAGCTCCTGCAAATGCCATTAAAAGAGATCACCAATTTTTCAGAATGCTGCGCCTAATGTCTCGTAGCTGTGGTATTGGTCCCAAGGACCACTGTTCTCCTACAATAGTTATTAGTCCAGGTTTGCAGGTGTTTGAGAATTACCATTTCTAGACTGTTAACTCCTCGCATTTGTCGTGTATGTTTCTTTCCACCAATACAAATAAGATGGCACATTTCGACCGCTTGCGCAGCATACAGCAGGGCCCCTACTTTTGCAATTTCATCTGCCTTTTTGTTGCCCTCAATATTCATGCGACCAAGTTCCTATACAAATGTTGTAGTTGCGATGTTATTTTCGATCTTTTACAGCTGCTGGATGACCTTAGACGTAGTGATGGAAGAGCTAAGGGCCATGCTAGGCGCTGCGAAGCCATCTCAATAAGTGCATACCTCACGTCCCCTCATCGTGTCTTGCGACAGAAGCATACAAGCGCTCTTTATACCCAGAATTTCCACTTAGACGATCGTAGCAAAGTTGGGAAGACGGTGTCACAGCGGCATCTTAAGATGCTTATAAAAGACATCTGCACCGCACCGCAGTCCGTTTTGGAACTGTCGGTGAAGAGTAAAATTTTGTTCTTTCTTTGCACCGCATCTACTTTACGATTCCCTGTGAAGGGAAACTAACCCGTATGACAACTCCCATTGATGGCGTGTGATAACCTGCTGACGGAGCCACATTAGGAAGCCTTTTAAGGATACTCGTATGGCCGAACTGCCCTAAGTTTCAACAATCAGACTGACGAAGTCTTACTGCTGGAGTACACTCGCATGGTGAAGTAATCCATAAGAAAGGCTTAATCTTTCTTATATCCGAATAAATTAGTTAAAGTTTCCATGCTTCTGCATCGTAGTTAGTTTATCAACTTATACTGTTCTTAAATATAACAAGTAAGGAAAGCTAAGTTCGGGTGTAACCGAACATTACATACTCAGTTGAGAGCTATGGAGTCAAAATAAGGGAAAATCACCATGTAGGAAAATGAACCTAGGGTAACCTTGGCATGTGTTTTTATGACATGCGTATCAAATGGAAGGTATTAAAGAGTGTTTTAAGAGGCAGTGGGCCATAGTTCTATAGCTGGACGCCATTTATGGATACCGCCATAAAGGTGGACGAGGGCTGACTCTAGAATTTTTTTGTACGATATGGGTATCAAATTAAAGGTATTAGTGAGGGTTTTAACAGCGAATGGCCCTTATATGTATATGCGAAGGCGTTTGCGCGATATCGACCAAAATGTGGAGCAGGGTGATCCAGAAAATCATCTGTCGGGTATTGCTAATTTATTTATATATGCAATACCACGAACAGTATTCCTGCCAAGATTCCAAGGGCAGTTGATTTCCCCCTGCAGAACTTTTTCATTTTCTTCTACTTAATATGGTAGGTGTCACACCTATTTTACAAAGTTTTTTCTAAAGTGATATTTTGCGTCAATAAACCAATCTAATTACCATGTTTCATCCCTTTTTTCGTATTTGGTATAGAATTATGAAATTTTTTTAATTTTTCGTAATTTTCGATATCGAAAAAGTGGGCGTGGTCATAGCCAAATTTCGCCCATTTTCAATACCAAGATAAAGTGAGTTCAGATAAGTATGTGAACTAAGTTTAGTAAAGATATATCGATTTTTGCTCAAGTTATCGTGTTAGCGGCCGAGCGGAAGGACAGACGGTCGACTGTGTATAAAAACTGGGCGTGGCTTCAACCGATTTCGCCCGTTTTCACAGAAAACAGTTATCATCATAGAATGTTTGCCCCTACCAAATTTCACAACGATTGGTAAATTTTTGTTCGACTTATGGCATTAAAAGTATTCTAGACAAATTAAATGAAAAAGGGCGGAGCCACGCCCATTATAAAATTTTCTTTTATTTTTGCATTTTGTTGCACCATATCATTACTGGCGTTGAATGTTGACATAATTTACTTATATACTGTAAAAATATTCAAATTTTAGTTAAAATTTGACTTAAAATTTTTTTTTTTTTTTAAGTGGGCGTATTCTTCATCCGAGTTTGCTAATTTTGGTCTTTCACACATACATTAATAGGAGTAACGATCCTGCCAAATTTCATCATGATATCTTCAACGCCTGCAAATTACAAAACTTTTAAATTACCTTCTTTTAAAAGTGGGCGGTGCCACGCCCATTGTCCAAAATTTTACTAACTTTCTGTTCTGCGTCATAAGGTCTACCCACCTACCAAGTCTTTGGTAATGAAATATCGCACTTTTTCGGTTTTTCGAAATTTTCGATATCGAAAGAGTGGGCGTGGTTATACTCCGATATCGTTCATTTTAAATAGCTATCTGAGATGAGTGCCCAGGAACCTACGTAGCAAATTTCAGCAAGATACCTCAAAATTTACTCAAGTTATCGTGTTAACGGGCAGACGGACGGACGGACATGGCTCAATCAAATTTTTTTCGATATTGATGATTTCGATATATGGAAATCTATATCTATCTCCATTTCTTTATACCTGTACAACCAACCATTATTCAATCAAAGTTAATATACTCTGTTTGCAAAGCAAGCTGTGTATAAAAACATACTCTATTGGTTTTGAGTAGTGTTAGCTATGGGGTCAATACTTCGCCGGAACGAGCCATCCTTCCGTAGTCATCTGTCTTCTCACGAGCAATGCACTCGCCAAAGCAAAAGAAAGTAGAAAATTGAAGCTTTAAATCTGCCCGACCTTACTCCTTGCGTCTAATTACTACACCAGAAATATTGACTGTAACTTGAAATTGGATATTATTTCAAAGGCAGTATCGATAATATATGGATACTTATAGAACTTCTAAAGAATTATCACCTGCATATGATGGCATGTGAACTGAGAACCTGCTTTGCAGATTTCGAAAATTAAGCTTTCGAATCGCAACAACTCTGGACATCGGAGAGTATGCGAATCTTAAGGTGCACTTACACAGCCATCGATAAACCGAAAAATTGCAATCAGCTTATGAAATCAGCCGGCTGGTATTAAGCCGATTATCGGCCGGCAGCTTTTTTCATACATTTTACTTTTTCGTAAAAATAAGCTTGTCTTTATACTTTTATGTGCTTATCCCATAAAGGGCGCCTTTTTTCATACAATGAAGTAATTTTTCACAGTAAATGCACGGTATTTGTCGGACGATAAATTGAACACGCGCGAAATTATCGGCTGTGAAAAACGACAACGGACGACAACAATTCGGTGATCGGTTGAAATGTACACACGCTCATCTAAATACGTGTGTTTATTTTTATTGGACGGTTACGACCGGCATCGGGCGATCAAAATCGGTGGCTGTGTAAACATACTCTTATGCGAATCTCCTTTGCAGAATAGTTGCCCGAATGTAAACTGATAGAAGCAAAATGGTTTGCCCAAAACGACGAGGGTTTACTAGTACCAACTAAGAAATTCTATCTTTTTTTTTGTCGACAAGATTGTTGATAAGAACTTTTAGTTCGTAATCGATGAGCAGCTCATTTGTATTTGCTAGTCTCCATATTTCATTGTTTTTGCACACATTTGCTTTCGTTTAACTTTTATTGTCGATTGAAGTTTGAAAAGTTGCTATATCTTTTTTTCTATGTTTGTCCTTTCAAGTATTGTAAGTACTTTTTACTTTGCTTCTTATATTTACAATTGCACACACAAAACACAAAATACTTTGTTTGGCATTTCATCTTTGTATTTTAAACGTTTTTTGTTCTTTGATGTCTTGTTAGCACAAATTTTCGCCTTCAAAGTGTCATATTAAGTATGTGATATGTGTCACCAAAACAAAAACAAATACATGCATGTTTACATTGTTTAGCAAAAAAATTTAAAGACTTCGTATTCCGAAACATAAGCAGAATGTATGCACGAAGTTTACTGGTTGAATTAACGATTTAATAACGTTTTAAAAAAAAAAAAAAATTATTTGGAGATTCACAAACACCTGATATCCTCGCCAGCGTGGCTCCTTTTAATGAATTAACATTACAGGGAAGCCTACAAGTACTTAATTGGCGTTGCAATTCTTTGTCGTACTCCCGAATCTGTCTAATATCCGCCCATTGGTAGTGCGCCATATAATCGATTCAGTCTCGATTCATTTTATACCGACACTTAGAATATGAATATGGTAGTGCGCCATATAAACGATTCAGTCTCGATTCATTTTATACCGACACTTAGAATACTGAAAATCCATTCGAACTACGCAGCCGAGTTTGCAGCTATAAGTAGAGAATTCAAATGTGCGACACTTCAACTTCAAAGATTGCTAAATAAGGGAACTTAGTGCGATTTGTTTTGTTTTTTTGACTTTCCGACAGGGTGGATAGCTGATTTATATTGAAATAATTTCATAACGTTTTTTGTAAAATTTGATTCAAAAGCAAACCAGTTTCACTCCGACAGCCGTCGTGGTGTGGTGGGCTTACTTTTCGCGCAAAGCAACATCAAAAATTTATAAACAAGTTTTTTCTATTATAAAAAAAGGTTTTCCCAGCGGGGTTGGCCCTCGGCAGTGATTTGGCAAGCACTACGAGTGGCTTTATGCCATGAAAGGCTGCTAAGTGAAAACTCGTCTGCCTTGCAGATGCCGTTGGAGTCGGCATAAAATAAGTAATTCCCGTCCCGCCAATTTGTAGGATAAATCAAAAGAAAAGCACGGCCTAAAATCTCTTCGGAATTTATCGGACCTTGCATTATTTTTTTTGTATATATTTCTGATGGCAAGGCGACCAACGCAAACAAGGCCTCTCTTCTTGTTACGATCAGTGGCGAAGTTGCTGTCTCACCTCAAAAAGCATAAAAATGTAATGCAATAATTTTCCTTAATTGGGAATTAAGACAAGTTATATCTGTTACGCGATAACTGAATAAAATTTAGTTCAATTTTTCCTCCACATGTCTATTGTAACGCAGTAGAGCTCCTCCACCTCTGCTTCCAAATACGGGTGTATAGAGAAATACTTCTTTGAACGGAGCGGCTTAAAGCTCATATAGGTCAGCTCATATAGATAAACAAAGTCTATCTCTAATTCCTTTCGGACCAGCGGCCACTTTACCTCCTAGGAGATCGAACTCGGGCTTCTCTTCCAATTTTTTTCGTGTTCCTTTTTTATATTTCATACAAATTAGCGGCATGAGACCAACTTTTTTATGCAGACTCCGAAAGGCAGCAACGGTTTTCACTGAGAAGCTTTTAATAGCAGAAATAAGCTGTTTGTCAAACAATTGCCGAGGTGCGAGTCTTCTTAAAAAAGTTTTTTTCTGAATTTCTGCTGTAGCTTTGCAAGGGACTTAAAGCATGGACCAACATTGTTATGCGGAGCACGCTCGCATAGACTCCCATGTGTCTTAAGTATCGTGGGCTACATATGACAGAATTAAATTCTTAAATAACTTTTAATAACGAGGTGAAAAGAGTGATTACGCAACAATCTCTACAAGAAGCATAACGATAAGGATTCTGGAAATAAAATGAGGTGGTAACCATTCGTATTTTAATCGGCCCTTAATTATTTTGGTATACTCTTTCGAGGGTATATTTTTTATTTCTTTTGTTTCTTGTAAGCCTCGGGCAAATGTTGATCTTAATATAAACAAAATGTGTGCGTGTGAGAGTACTTTATAGGCGTCCAGATTACTCAAGCGATCTTTACAAAAGTTTAAGAATAGAAAAGTTAACGGTGCCATGCCCACAGTAAAGAGAAATCTCATTTTGTCGATACCCCGATTTTGTTTACCCCAAACCATTAATTACTGAGAGTACGTATACACGAAAATGAATGTGTATGTGTGTGTGACCTGCAATATTTGGTATATAAATTCCATATATAAGGTGATTAAGGTGGAAGAGGAAGAGGCCGTAGAAGTGGGGCAAGTGTGATAGTGTGAATGAAAAAAAATTTTATTTTCAATGTCTCCGTAATTTTTTGAAGAGGGTATCCAATATTAGGTATGCAGGTGCCTTATATGAAGTAACTTAGTTGCTATAGGTAGAGGGATTGGAGAAAGTAGTGAGTGGGAGTTGAATGAGCGTGGGAGTGGAAGTTTGAAAGGTTTTGGGAGTGCGAGAGGGATTTATTATTAGAAGGGAGTGCAGCTAAACGGCATAAGGAAATGACCAAAAATAGGAAGGAGAAATGAGAGAAAAAGTTGTAAAATTATATTCCATTCGTTGTTGTAGCGAGCGAATTATAGAAGATAAGTTCACCTCTCAATTTTAGTTCAAGGCAAGGTCTGCCGGGTACAATATAAATAGATAATGAAAGGTATCAAAATGGATTGAAAAAAAATGGGTATCTGTTTGGCAAAGCCGTGAGTGGCGCTAAATTGAAAAACCTCTTTTTCAAAACCTTCTCTTCAACATAATTAATTTCGAACAAATTTTGCAAGAGCCAGCAAAAAATATCTAGCGCTACTGATTTGCCCTGAATTTATAGCACGTAATTTATTGAAATGCTTATTACTTATCGGCATAATTACACACAACAAATACGATAAAGGAAATTATAATTTTAATTTCACGGAAAAGGCCATTCGTGCATACAAATACGTAAGTAATGTAGCCAACAAAATGCGATTGCAATTGCAATATTAAGTTGCTGATTTAATTGTATTGAGCGCTGCTGCAATACATATACAAACATGCAAATCTATGTATGTAGTTATACGATTTTATTTTGTATAATAGTAAATCTAAGTACCAAAGCCAATTTGTCAATTGCAATCGACAGGCAATGGTGCAGTAACGCAATAAGCAAAGGGCAGGGAATCATTTGGTTATATAGATGGTTGGTTGGTCAGTCGATTGGAAGTGTTCCAATCGCGATTCACCAGCCAAAACGGAATTTTTGCGGCCAATAGCGATTTACGATAGCTGTAAGCATGTGTGAGTGTATGTGTGTGTATTAAAAGAGTACGTGTAAAATAACATAAAGCTTATGCAATTGAAGTTAGTGCTTTGAAATACATTAACATTTAGGTGAATAGCATATAAATGGCTATAAAATCGAGCACATTGGCATATATTTGCACATAGGAGATTTGGCTCCCCATTGATATAGTCACACACACACACATACATAAAACTATTTATAGCACAATTTTAATGACAGTTTCTTAAATAAAGTGCACTTGCTAAAATAGAAAATTTAATTTGAAAGCAATCAGCTTACGCTAATGTTACTCATACGCCATGTGCGCCAACGCCTCAATATAAACGTCAAAGTGCTTGCTTGAAAATTTTTATGAGAATACGCCGTGCTAAAGTTGGCTAAATTGTTAAAGCACTTCAGCATGAAAGGTATTCTATTTAATATCCCACATATTCACCTGAAATTGACGTTTGCATACATTCATGGAATTTTGCAGCTAAGTACATAAGTAGGTACACACACACACATACATGCATGCTTAGATAGTAGCTCATGCACTTGAACTGCACATGAGTGGGTGTATCTTTTAATTCACTTCAATTCAATTTGTTTGCACTTTGTAGCTTTATTCACCCTTCATACCAGTGCGCTGCAATTTCATTCATTTTACATTTGGCAATTTCTTTGTGGTTTTTTTGACTGCACATTGCATGAAATAAAATCACAGGGTGTAAAATTCAAATAAGAAATTTTTCATATAAGAAGTGTGCAAATAATACATTCCTTGTGTGCATATGTGGTTGACTTTAACTATGTGAAGAGTGTAAGGGAAGCATAATATAGTTGGCCACCCATCTGTCTATCTTTAGTTTGTTGTTAGTTTGGTGTAGCTTTTACTTCGTTTTATTTATGTATTTTTTTTTATACTCAGTTGAGCAGAGCTCACAGAGTATATTAAGTTGGATTGCATAACGGTTGGTTGTACAGGTATAAAGGAATCGAGATAGATATAGACTTCCATATATCAAAATCATCAGGATCGAAAAAAAATTTAATTGAGCCATGTCCGTCCGTCCGCCCGTCCGTCCGTCCGTCCGTTAACACGATAACTTGAGCAAATTTTGGGGTATCTTGATGAAATTTGGCATGTAAGTTCCTGAGCACTCACCTCAGATCGCTATTTAAAATGAACGATATCGGACTATAACCACGCCCACTTTTTCGGTATCGAAAATTTCGAAAAACCGAAAAAGTGCAATAATTCATTACCATAGACAGATAAAGCGATGAAATTTTGTAGGTGAGTTGAACTTATGACGTAGAATTGAAAATTAGTAAAATTTTGGACAACGGGCGTGGCACCGCCCACTTTTAAAAGAAGGTAATTTTAAAATTTTGCAAGCTGTAATTTGGCAGTCGTTGAAGATATCATTATGAAATTTGGCAGGAACGTTACTCCTATTACTATATGTACGCTTAATAAAAATTAGCAAAATCGGAGAAGGATCACGCCCACTTTAAAAAAAAAAATAAAAATTTTAAGTAAAATTTTAACAAAAAATTTAATATCTTTACAGTATATAAGTAAATGATGTCATCATTCAACTCCGGTAATGATATGGTGCAACAAAATACAAAAATAAAAGAAAATTTCAAAATGGGCGCGGCTCCGACCTTTTTCATTTAATTTGTCTAGGATACTTTTAATGCCATAACTCGAACAAAAATTCACCAATTCTTGTGAAATTTTGCAAGGGATAGGATCTATGACGATAACTGTTTTCTGTGAAAATGGGCGAAATCCGTTAAAGCCACGCTCAGTTTTTATACACGGTCGTCCGTCTGTCCTTCCGCATGGCCGTTAACACGATAACTACAGCAAAAAGCGACATATCTTTACTGAACTTAGTTCACGTACTTATCTGAACGCGCTTTATCTTGGTATAAAAAATTAACGAAATCCGACTATGACCACGCCCACTTTTTCGACATCGAAAATTACGAAAAATGAAAAAAATGCCATAATTCTATACCAAATACGAAAAAAGGGATGAAACATGGTAACCGGATTGGTTTATTGACGCGAAATATAACTTTGGAAAAAACTTTGTAAAATGGTTGTGACACCTACCATATTAAGTAGAAGAAAATGGAAAAGTCCTGCAGGGCGAAATAAAAAACCCTTGAAATCTTTGAAGGTATTATATATATAAATAAATTAGCGGTATCCAACGGATGATGTTCTGGGTCACCCTGGTCGATATCTGGAAAACGCCTTCACATATACAACTACCACCACTCTCTTTTAAAACCCTCATTAATACCTTTCATTTGATACCCATATCGTACAAAACAATTCTAGAGTCAACCCTGATCCACCTTTATGGCGATATCCTTAAATGGCGTCCACCTATAGAACTACGGCCCACTCCCTCATAAAATATTCTTTAATGCCTTTCATTTGATACACATGTCATACGAACACATTCCAGGGTTTCCCTCGGTTCATTTTCCTACATGGTGATTTTCCCTTATGTTGTCACCATAGCTCCCAACTGAGTATGTAATGTTCGGTTACACCCGAACTTAACCTTCCTTACTTGTTTTTTTTAACTAGACCTTTGCTGGTAAATTTGATCTCAACATATACTCATCTCTATTCAGGTATTTATTTTATATTTTCATTACCTTGTTCAAATTGCATATATTACTTGTAGCTATTTACAGTAAATTACTTCCGATCCTTTGCATGCTTGACGTGGTTACCCAGTTGCTTTCATTTATGGCTTTATGATGTATGTTTATTAGAACACCAGCGCCTTCCGTGGTGTAGTGGTAGCTTGCACCGCCTACCACACCGAAGGTCACATGATTCAATAACAACAGCCTTCAGATGTAGTTTTTTCCAAAAATCTGAGTCTCCCCACTCATGTTTGGGTTTTGGAAGGAGAGAAGAAAAAGGAACAAATGTTGCTCCATTTTCCAAAAATAAACATCAAAATTCGGTAAAGGGATATGAATAAGGTAGTAAATAGAAATTTTGAGTTTTAAAATTTCTAGCTTCCATTCCTAAAGCACTAGTCAAAAGCATTTTGATCATTTTGATAGCACTAATCCTCGCCGAACTGGACAAAAGTTCATCGACATTTTCTGACAACGCTCTGCAAACTGCCTCTTGCGTTTAGGTGGGTAATGTACGAAACTGAACAGGCAGGTCGACAGTTACTTGCATGCACAGACACTGATAATGGCACAACGCCGAAAGCGGTTTTTCTTGAGACCAAATTTTACAAGAGATGACGAAAAATCGTTCCAATATGCATCATTTTATGTCCTCTTAGATATGGGGAAAACCATTGACAAAAGCACTCATAGTAATGTTAATCGAGTACTTGAGAGAAGTTCAGCATTCCGTGGCCTCATTTAAACCTAGGGCTTTACAAATCTGTCCCAGCGTGGGTTGCCGATAACACTTCTGTGTGCGTTTGTGATCCAAAGAGCATTTTGGGTATCGTAAGATATATCTTGATAGGAGCATTTATCGCTTTCTGTGATTTCGGAATGTATAAGTTTTGATGCAAGCTAAAATTATATGTGCTTGGGATCATCAACTCTCCTTAGAAGAACACCACAATTTTTTAAATTCAATTATATCTTGAAACTATGTAACCACTCTAACCACGGCGCACTGAGATGAAATAAAGTGAATCGATAACCGATGTGGGACTGTGCGGGTTCTCCTTTTGGAAGCGCAAGCGAAACCCGTTTGGACAAAACTTTTTGCGCAGTAATACCGTAGTTTCTGCGGGTTTATTTAGAGATTTCATTTTGGGAAGCTTGTTCTTTTACACAAATCTCAAAGTAAATAATGGCGCAAGATGTTATTTCTGGGGATACCGTCCGAAAATACAAAGACTGACTCATATACATTCCTCTTTGAACTCACCAAAACGACTTCTATTTTCTTGTAAGCTATTTACAGCCATTCCTTTATTCTTTCTACACCACCGTTACATAATGATTCGAGGAGATCTAGTTTCTAGGCTCAAACTACTACGTCAACATTATCTGCATAGCCAGTAATTTGCGTGCTTTTGGGAAGGTAGCACACTGTCATACATCGCATTTCAGAGCTTTCTCTGAGGGACGCCGCCTGTGATGTTGTACTTTCTTGTTCCGTCGTCCGTATCAAAGCGGAGCAATCTATTGCTAAAGTAGCTACTAATTATTCTGGGCAGGTAAGCAGGTGTGCGAAATTTTCGTAGCGCTGTTACGATCTGCATCCAGCTGGTATTGTTAAGAGCATCACAGAGCTTCCTTTTATTTTGGCCTTATAGTTTCACAGGCTGTATTGACAACTATTTCTATTGCATCTATAATGGATCTTAATTTTCGAAATCCAAACTGGCTGATTTCCAAGCCACCTGTGCTTCGAATTCAATATACAAATTGGCCTTTAAGAGGCTGGTTCTTCGAACGTCTTGCCATCTTTCAGCAAAAGGAAAAATATCCTTCTTGGATACAGGTGTTGAAAGGAGCCATAAACACTGATGTTCTAGACCTTGGCGATGATTAAACACTGATTTTCTATCGTTTTATATCGCTGATTTGAGGGCTATATTTCGCACTATATCCGATCCTGGGGTCTTACTATCTGCACGTTTATGTGCTCATCCAGTACTTCCGGCTCTGTTTTTCGTAGGATTTCCATAAGTTCGAGATCCTCGGATAAGCCCTGTAATGTTGTTTAGGAATAAGAGTTTCGATTGATTGTAGCGTTTTCCCAGCAGAAATATTAGCCGTAACCAAAACAGTAGAAGCACTGGAAGATAATAACTTAAGCTGCAACCGTGTTAACTTTCATATTGACAGTAAAGCAGCAATTAAGGCAATAATAGCGCATAGCACAGCACCTAAATCTATCGTCCCAATTAGACTGGGCGAAATTAAGCTAAGGTGAGAAGTGCACATTACCCACCAAGCGTGAAAGGCGTCGGTTCAAGCGCGGGTCTGTAAGGTGTCGAAGATTATGTGAAGTTCTTACAACCTTAGACTAACACAGTTGCTTCCATCGTTAAAAATAGAGGAATGTAGACTCACGATGGCTATTCTGACTGGACACTGCCTTCTGGCGTCACATGCCTTTAAATTAGGCTTGGTCAGTGATAGCAGATGTAGGAAGTGCAGGTTGGGGGAGGAAACGAACGTACGAGCACATTCTGCGCTCGTGTCCTGCGCTTGCCAGGCTAAGACTCCAGCTATTAGGAGTGCTACAGCTCTCAGATCTATAAGCAGTAAATGGGTTAAGTCCTAGATAGCTTCTAGTATTTGCCAAGAAGACGGAGTTTTTTTGTTGTTAAAACAAATTTTTGGTAACACTATAGACTCATACAATCTATGTGAGCTCCTCATGGACCGGCCAGTTCAACCTAACCTAACCTAACAGTTTTGATGTTTCTTCGCACAAGTTTCGAGCATGTAGGTTTCTCTGATTTTGGCCCTCTTATTTTGGTCATCACCGTTCTATACGCCAATCCCCAATCATCAAGATTGGCACTCTCCATTAGTTCATTTAAGCATGCTCTTTTGCTCCTATTTATAAAATTTGTAGGAATTTTTCTTTGGGCATATTTTACGCACCTTTGCTACTTTCTCGTTACACTAATAATCAGGAGGCTGATTTAATTTTGCTCGACTTCTCGGCATGGCAGCATCACACGTCATACTTAATGATATAGATATTTGAACCGACAAGTGTTCCGCTGGAGTCTTTCAAATTGTGGCATAATTCCATACAACATTAAATGTTTGTGGTTCAAAAAGTTTTTGTTTCCATCCTCTACTTTTTAGTTGGTTGTCAGCTTCCCTTGTTGAAGTTTCCACTAGCTCTATGCTAACAGTTTATGGTTGCTGTGTGTTTAGACGTTACTGATGGAAACACTCTACGCTCCAGTTTAGAGACTACACATTCACCTACAATGCCCTTAAAGTAAATTGCACCTTTATGTGGCTGTTCCGCCAGTGGTTAATTTTTTTTTGTACAAGAAAACTGAAATCTATTAGAAATTATTTCTGCTTCAAATCCATTGGTCAAAAACAACATTACAAGATTACATTAAATATATTTAGGGAGGTTAAATAAGAAATGCCGCTACCAAAATTCAATAACGTTAAATATTTTATCTATTGTTAGCGGTATCACGAACAATCGCAACATCAATGAAAGAATCTGTCATTGCTTTCTAAATACTTGAATTGAATGAAATAATAACAATGTACATAGCGCTTGCCTGAACTAAATACTAGATATCCGTTTTTTTTTGTTAAAAAGATTTTTATATTATTTTTCGTTTCCGCCCTTACTGACTAAACAAGTTGTCTCCGATATGTTTACTAAACAATTTATTCTTTAAATGATTGATCAACTTTTAAAAGCGTCCCCAGTAATATGACGTGCCAAGAGCAATAGCACAAAAATTAGATACAATAAGTAAAACAAATAACAAAAAAAAAAGTATTTCAAACAAAAATAAACTTGCAGAGTTAAAAACGAGTTCACAATAAATAAAATACAAAAGAAAACCCGAACTCAAAGAATATCGTTCAACTTGAATGTTTCCGTTTGATGCCATTCTATATTGATTGCAGTTATGGAATGAGCCATGCGTGTGAGTGTCTAAGACACTTCGAAGAATTTTATTAATATTATAAATGTGAGATTTTGTATGTCCAGACGTTTGTCTTTGTGACACAATCCCATTAGCCCAAAGTCTGGAAGGATATACTAGCTATATTTAAATCAAAACCCCCACCCTACGACAGTACACGTTGGGTTAGACCTGTCAAAAACTTTTGCTACTGTTAACCATGGCACGTTACTGAAAGACCTGGAAGGGTCTCCCCTTCCCCCAAGTCTCAAAGGTGGACCGTAAATTATCTGTTTGGTCGGCAAGCATCGGTGCAATTCAGGAACGTAACATACAAATCAAGAAGAATTAACCAAGGAGTGCCACAGGGTGCTGTCTTACACACTTTTGTTTAACTTCTACATATCAAAGCTACTTTCACCACAAGAAGGATTCACTATCGTTTCCTACGCCAATGACTGCAAAATAATGGTCACAGGCGCAGGCCCACAGATCGATGAGCTTTGTAACAAAATAAACAGCTATCTCCCTGATATCTCCTGTTTCTTCGCCTCGCAAAACCTGACATTATCACCGAACAAATCATCGGCGACCTTACTTACAACATGGACACACCAATTTTCGACCATATTGAACATCCACTTCGATGGCACCACGCTACCGACTGTCTTACACCCTAAAATCTTGGGTGCGACGTTCGATCAGGATTTCCATTTTGGAGAGCATGCCAAAATTGCACCGAAAATCCAGGTCCGTAATGAAATCCTCAATTCTCTTGCCGGCAGCACTTGGGGTAAAGATAAAGAAACGCTTATTACCACTTAGAAAGCAATTGGCCGACCGATTGCATGCCACGCGTCCCCGATATGGTCACCAAGCCTAAATGTCACTGGAAGGAAATACAGGCCTGCCAAAATACTGCCTTCAGAACCGCTACGTGCTGTATTCCTATGTCCCCAGAACACCATCTAAATAATGAGGCGAGAGTACTCCCCATTAGAGAGAGAAATGAAATGCTAACGAAACAGTTTCTGTTGATTACCCAGAAACTTGGGCATCCCAACAGACATCTGATTGATGAAGCTACATCGCCATGGGGTTTAAGGGGTTATATCCGTAAGATTTATGAGCAAATACGGTACCTAAGAACACAGCCGTATGAAGCAAAAAAGCACAAGCAGGTCGTCAGTGATATCAACAGGCAGGTCCGATATCTATTGCAGGAAATGCATGGCGAATCCAGTACTTAAAGAAAAATTCCCAGAACTAGCAAAGGAGGAACGCACTGTCCCTAGAAAAATGCGCGTCACTCTAACTCAACTTGGATCTGGGTACGGTAACAGGCTAAACTCTTACCTATCCAGAATCAACCCCAACATACAAAATGTATGTCCTGCTTGCAATGTGTCCTCACATGACACCAACCATTTCTTCAATTGTATTGTGAAACCAACGCCTCTGGCACCCCACTCATTATGGGCCACCCTGTTGGCCAGCAAGTTTCCTTGGACGCCCGTGAGAGGACATTGATGACAACTTGTGATTGGTCGCACCTATTGGATGGGGCGAAGCGCTGCTACAACAACAACAACAGCTATATTTTTTTTTAAATGGGAGTGGTGCACGCCCCCAGTTATAATTTAATTTTATTTTTTCATATTTGTGACTGAAACACGCCAGAACGGCTACACGAATTTTGATGAAATTTGGGACACAGACAATACTCTACTTGCTAAAAGTAGAAAATAGTAAAGGGGAGGTCACACGACCGCTTCCAACAGTTAAAGTTTAATAATTTTTACACATTATAACTTTAAGTATAGTGACCTTCACCAGTATTACAAACTCATTGGGTCAAATAATTCAAAGTGAGCAATGGCACCCTCCGCTCCCCCCTCCCCTTCTCTGGTAGAAAATCTATAAATTGTTATAACTCGCAATAAATTTTCTCTGAAATCAATAAGTTTTAGTATCTGGTTCATGCAGGTCGAGAGCTACACAATTTTGGAAAAACGATCAGTGTTGCTTATTTGTAAATCCATCGGTGTCATTTCAGTGCCATTTCCGGGATAATTTCTGGATGATTTTCGGGATACGTTTTGGGACACTTCCGGCATAATTTCCAAATGGTTTTCGGGATCCGTCCGGGATCCCGTCGAAGTCATCTCGTTACTTTTTCTGGACTTTTTCAGGATCATTTGTCGACCCTTTCGAGATCATTTCTGGATCCATCCGGGCTCCCGTCGTAGTCACTTTGGGACTTCTTCGCGACTATTTCGGTATCATTTTGGGATACTTCCAGAATCATTTTTGGATGGTTTTTGGCATCCGTCCGGAATCCCATTGGGGTAATTTCGGGACTTTTTCTGGACAATGTCGGGAACATTTAGGGACCCTTTCGGGATAATTTGTGGGTGGTCCCGTCAGGGCCATTTTGGAACTTTTCGGGACTAGCTTATATATTGTTTTTCTCTTTTCGGACGGGGCCGTGAGTAAAGGCTTGTATACAGATATTTTTGAAATGAGCTCATACAGACTTAGGCTGACGACAGAGTAGAAGCGGGAAGTGTGGCTGTAATATAGAGATAGAAAGGTGTAAAAATGATTGCTTTTGGAAAATTTTAAAAAGTGTTACAGTTCCAGGAACGTTTTAAGCTTGTCAAATATATAAAAATAAAAATTACTGCTCCGCCATCAGTCTCATTTTAAATATGATATTTTTGTTTAATGGATAGAATAGCAAATGAAAAACATGACTTTATTTTTTTTTTTTTATCTTTTGAATATGGTATATTTGTATTTTCCTTTTTTTGGGGTTATTCTTGAATATTGATATTTGAAGTTCACGCCCGTTAACGAAAAGTTGACCTAACAATTTCCAATGAAAGTCGGCCTAGTTCTTGCTTACTCATTTAATCTGCGCTTTAACGTTTAAACGGGTGAAGCCATCCCAACAGGCGCGACAGTTGCTTCTTTGTTATGTAAACTGGCGCCAATTGAGCATACCAAGGGAATTTAAATCGATTTGCACTTGGTCCTTCCAACGGAGTAGAGTCGCTCTAATTCTCTGCAAATCAAACTAATGATTTTACAACTATGAGGAAGAACTACAGACTGATTAAAGGAAGAGTATCCAAGTTTCGACAACACAAGCTGTGATATTTTTTCAAAAACCGTGTATAAATCCATATAAAAGTTAACTAAACTTGGATTTAAAAAACTAAAATATGATATTTTATGGGAGCTATGTTCCTTTATATTATTGTGTTATGCTACCATATATATGTGGCCAAATTTTTCCTGATTATACCTTCCTTCCTCTTCTACATATTCCTTTCCCTGTCTTAGTATCTTTCCCCTTTCATCTTCCTTTCCATGTCCCTCTTACTTACCCTTGGCCTTCCCCTACCCGCTTCCTCTCAGTCTACATCTAACTCCCTTCCCTATACCTATACCTCTCCGAGTCTATTTCTCTCACCCTCCTTTTTTCTAACCAATGCTGTACGTGGTACTCCAACTAAGATAGTGTGGAAACTTTATAGATATTGGTAATTAATTTAGGACAACTATGGACAACACAAAGATATTTATATTATGTTATACTTGAGTGATCTGGAAAATAAGAAAAAATTGCAATTTTATGTCCATGAACTGATTACTAAATTGGAGTTAAAAGGTAGAAAAAGGGACTATCGATAAGTTTTAAGTATGAGTGACCTAAAAGAGGGGAATAGTTCCTCTTTTTGCGATATAAACTCGATAAATATACAATTCCCGTCTTTATCATGACATAAAATAACATGCAAATTAACGAGTATAATGCACACCTAATTTAACTCCACACCCCTCCAATGAAAAATCCTACCAAAGACACCGACAAGAATAAAATATATCAATCGATTTTGTTTTTGTGTCAATTCACATGTTGCTGCCGTTGCACGTTTGTAACTTTCAACATTCAATTCTCTGTTGAACTGTAGCTGATGTCAAGTTGTTGGCCTTTTAACATTGTACGCTTTCAACGCTTCACCATTTAAACACGCACACGTTCTCAAACATTAAAAATATATTGAGCATTGAAAGCATACTTCATCTTATTCTGTCTGCTGAGTTGCAGATAAAAGTTACACGCACCCAACTTTGTAGTGCCACACATTATCTATCTTTTGCTTGCTTACAAACTTATATATATGTATGTATATTAAGCTGGGTCGATTTATTAACCTATATCGCGCCATCGATTTTTCGATATGTTTTGGGCTCAGGAAAAAAAAGTTCCACTAAGCGTACCCAAAAAAATTATTTTCGAGCCAGCAAAATTTGAGTTTTTTAACTTTTTTATACTCAGTTGAGCAGAGCTCACAGATTATATTAACTTTGATTGGATAACGGTTGGTTGTACAGGTATAAAGGAATCGAAATAGATATAGACTTCCATATATCAAAATCATCAGTATCGAAAAAAAATTTGATTGAGTCATGTCCGTCCGTCCGTCCGTTAACACGATAACTTGAGTAAGTTTTAAGCTATCTTGATGAAATTTGGTATGTGGGTTTCTGAGCACTCATCTCAGATCGCTATTTAAAATGAACGATATCGGACTATAACCACGCCCACATTTTCGATATCGAAAATTTCGAAAAACCGAAAAAGTGAGATAATTCATTATCAAAAACGGACAAAGCGACGAAACTTGGTATGTGAGTTGAACTTATAACGCAGAATAGAAAATTAGTAAAAGTTTGGACAATGGGCGTGGCACCGCCCACTCTGAAAAGAATGTAATTTAAAATTTGCAAGCTGCAATTTGGCAGTCGTTGAAGATATCATGATGAAATTTGGCATTTACTGACGTTACTCCTATTACTATATTTATGCTTAATAAAAATTAGCAAAATCGGAGAACGACCACGCCCACTTTTAAAAAAATTTTTTTTTAAGTAAAATTTTAACAAAAAAATTAATATCTTTACAATATATAAGTAAATTATGTCAAGATTCAACTCCATTAATGATATGGTGCAACAAAATACAAAAATTAAAGAAATTTTCAAAATGGGCGTGGCTCCGCCCTTTTTCATTTAATTTGTCTAGGATACTTTTAATGCCATAAGTCGAACAAAAATTAACCAATTCTTGTGAAATTTGGTAGGAGCTTAGATTATAGGACGATAACTTATTTCTGTGAAAAAAGGCGAAATCGGTTGAACCTGAGCAAAAATCGATATATCTTTACTAAACTTAGTTCACGTACTTATCCGCACTCACTTTGAGTTGGTATAAAAAATGACCGAAATCCGACTATGACCACGCCAACTTTTTCGATATCGAAAATTACGAAAAATGAAAAAAAATGCAATAATTCTATACCAAATAAGTAAAAGGGATGAAACATGGTAATTGGATTCGTTTTTTGATGCAAAATATAACTTTAGAAAAAAACTTTGTAAAATGGGTGTGACACCTATCACATTAAGTAGAAGAAAATGAAAAAGTTTTGCAGGGATAAATAAAAAACCCTTAAAATCTTGGCAGGAATACTGTTCGTGGTATTACATACATAAATAAATTAGCGGTATCCAACAGATGATGTTCTGGGTCACCCTGGTCCACATTTTGGTCGATATCTGGAAAACGCCTTCACATATACAACTACCACAACTCCCTATTAAAACCTTCAATAATACCTTTAATTTGGTACCCATATCGAACAAACACATTCTAGAGTCACCCTTGGTCCACTTTTATGGCGATATCTCGAAAAGGCGTCCACATATAGAACTAAGCCCCACTCCCTTTTAAAATACTCATTAACACCTTTCGTTTGATACCCATATTGTACAAACGCATTCTAGAGTCACCACTGGTCTTTATGACAATATCTCGAAAAGGCGAGAGCGAAGGCCCACTCCCTTTTAAAAAGAATAGTTAACACCTTTCGTTTGATACCCATATTTTACAAACAAAGTCTAGAGTCACCCCTGGTCCACCTTTATGGCGATATCCCGAAAAGGCGACCACCTATACAACTACCACAACTCACTTTTAAAACCCTCATAATACCTTTAATTTGATACCCATATCGTACAAACACATTCTAGAGTCACCCCTGGTCCACTTTTATGGCGATATCTCGAAAAGGCGTCCACCTATAGAACTAAGCCCTACTCCGTTTTAAAATACTCATTAACACCATTCGTTTGATACCAATATCGTACAAACATATTCTAGAGTCACCACTAGTCCGCCTTTATGACGATATCTCGAAAAGGCGACCACCTGTAGAACGAGCGGCCACTCCCTTTTAAAAAGGCTCATTAACACCTTTCATTTGATACCCATATTTTACAAACAAAATCTAGAGTCACCCCTGGTCCACCTTTATGGCGATATCTCGAAAAGGCGACCACCTATAGAACTAAGCCCCACTCCGTTTTAAAATACTCATTAACACCTTTAGTTTGATACCCATATTGTACAAACGCATTCTAGAGTCACCCCATGTCCACCTTTATGGCGATATCCCGAAAAGGCGACCACCTATACAACTACCACAACTCACTTTTAAAACCCTCATAATACCTTTAATTTGATACCCATATCGTACAAACAAATTCTAGAGTCAAGCCTGATCCACCTTTATGGCGATATCCCTTAATGGCGTCCACCTATAGAACTATGGCCCGGTCCTTCATAAAATAATTTTTAGTGCCTTTCATTTGATACACATGTCATACAAACATATTCCAGGGTTACCCTCGGTTCATTTTCCAACATGGTTATTTTCCCTTATGTTGTCACGATACCTCTCAACTGAGTATGTAATGTTCGGTTACACCCGAACTTAACCTTCCTTACTTGGTTTCTTTGACTTTTAAGGCTTTTTTCATTACCTACTTAAAAAATTTTCATTTGATTTTAAAATTTTCATGTATACCTTGTCCGACTCAAAATTGTCAGCTAAAAACTTTGGCGATAACAATTTTTTGAAAAAAAAAATATTTTTTGGGTTTTAAGGAGTGTTTTGGTGAAAACATTTATTTTTGCGCCATTTTTTAAGGGTTTCTTCAGAAACGTGCAAAAGTGTTGCCGATGAAAACGAATTTGTCTCATATTTCCTATGCCACTTAAAATGATGCGATAAAAACGATGGCATTAACAGTTTAAAAAAAAAATTTTTTTGGGACTTGTTTTTGTCGAAATCGATTTTATTCATTTTCAAGCCTCCAAATCATTTTTTATGTATATGTTTCCGTTATACCCACCAATAAGTATACCAAAATGATCAGGGGACGGGCTGAGTTGATTTAGCCATGTCCGTCTGTCCGTCCGTCTATCTGTCTGTCCGTTTGTTTGAACGCAAACTAGTCCCTCAATTTTTGATATATCTTGATTAAATTTGGTAAGCTGGCATATTTTGATGGAGGATTTGACATTTGTCGAAATTGACCGGATCGGACCACTATAGCATACAATCCCATACAATATATTGTTCAATAAGAGGGTTTTCGCCATTTCAGCCCATTTCTACCTCATTTTAACAGCTAGCAACTTCAAATTTTACCACAAGCTTACGTATTGGGCATAGATGGTCGTCTGAAAAAATCGTCAAGATCGGACATATTTATAATATATATCCCATACAACCGACTGTCCAGGTAAGAGGATTTTCATTATTTTTGTCGAAATCGATTTTTAGTCCGATTTAGACGATTTTTTCAGACGACCATCTATGCCCAATACGTAAGCTTGTGGTAAAATTTGAAGTTGCTAGCTGTTAAAATGAGATAGAAATGGGCTGAAATGGCGAAAACCCTCTTATTGAACAATATATTGTATGGGATTGTATGCTATAGTGGTCCGATCCGGTCAATTTCGACAAATGTCAAATCCTCCATCAAAATATGCCAGCTTACCAAATTTAATCAAGATATATCAAAAATTGAGGGACTAGTTTGCGTTCAAACAAACGGACAGACAGATAGACGGACGGACAGACGGACATGGCTAAATCAACTCAGCCCGTCCCCTGATCATTTTGGTATACTTATTGGTGGGTATAACGGAAACATATACATAAAAAATGATTTGGAGGCTTGAAAATGAATAAAATCGATTTCGACAAAAACAAGTCCCAAAAAAATTTTTTTTTTAAACTGTTAATGCCATCGTTTTTATCGCATAATTTTAAGTGGCATAGGAACTATGAGACAAATTCGTTTTCATCGGCAACACTTTTGCACGTTTCTGAAGAAATCCTTAAAAAAAATGTCGAAAAAATAAATTTTTTCACCAAAACACTCCTCAAAACCCAAAAATATTTTTTTTTGTTTTTTCAAAAAACTGTTATCGCCAAAGTTTTTGGCGGACAATTTTGAGTCGGACAGGGTATACATGAAAATTTTTCAAGTAGGTCATTAAAAAACCTTAAAAATCAAAGAAAAAAAGTCAAAAAACTCAAATTTTGCAGGCTCGAAAATTATTTTTTCGGGTATGCTTACTGGAACTTTTTTTCTGAGCCAAAACATAGAAAAATCGATGGCGCGATATGGGTTAACTTTCGTCCATGCAAATCAACACAACTTAATGTATATATTAAATAGATTCTATTCGGTTTCTTGTTTAGACACTTTGTCTTTGGCAAGCAAACAAGAACATAAGTAAATATTTCACCTCACTTGAATGGATTTTGATGCTTTTTTTGTTTTATTTGTGTTGACTTGTATCATTTTCAATAATATCTAAGCTCATTGTTTGACAACTTATACCTATACAAATATCAAAAGTCCGTCACACACGCACACTGAGATGCTTCCAATATACTTAGTGTATTACACATAAACGCATACAATTCTCTATTTTTCAACCATTACTACTAATGAATGGCGATCGATCCCCTTTTGTTGTCGCTCTTAATATTTTGCTTTGGCAGCACTGGTTTCGTTTATTTAGCATTTAAAAAATATGGGAGACAAAAAGAAAGTAGTAAAAAATACTGTTTACATTGCAAAAATTTAGTAATAGTAGAAAAGGCGAGGTAGAAACTTTAAATTAAATTTAAAAATGGCATGCTTTATTTTTCCTAAAAATAAAAATATTGTTTTACCTTAAAATTTCTGAAAAGAAGATTTATAGTTTACTCATATATTAAAAAATCATTAAATATCAAAACGAGTTTTTGATATGCCCTTTTAAGTTAAGCACAGTGAATCTATTTAAAACAAAATGGTGGAAACAAATTTAATTTTGCGTATAGGAAAACAAATTGATTTCTATGAATTTATGGACAGCGAACTTATGCTATATTAACTTGGTAAATAATACCAAGCGAATATTAGCATCACTATGCTGTTAGTAATTAATTACGAAAACAAAGCAAGCCACACTTATGTACGTGTAGATACACATAGAAGGCTTTAAAGAATATCTCATATTATAAAGGAATCGAGATAGATATAAACTTCCATATATCAAAATAATCAGGATCGAAAACAAATTTTATTGAGCCATGTCCGTCCGTCCGTCCGTCCGTCCGTCCGTTAACACGATAACTTGAGTAAATTTTGAGGTATCTTGATGAAATTTGGTATGTAGGTTCCCGAGCACTCATCTCAGATCGCTATTTAAAATGAACGATATCGGACTATAACCACGCCCACTTTTTCGATATCGAAAATTTCGAAAAACCGAAAAAGTGCGATAATTCATTACAAAAGACCGATAAAGCGACGAAACTCGGTAGATGAGTTGAACTTATGACGCAAAATATAAAATTAGTAAAATTTTGGACAATGGGCGTGGCACCGCCCACTTTTTAAAGAAGGTAATTTAAAATTTTGCAAGCTGTAATTTGGCAGTCGTTGAAGATATCATGATGAAATTTGGCAAGAACGTTACTCTTATTACTGTATGTACGCTTAATAAAAATTAGCAAAATCGGAGAAGGACCACCAAAAAAAAATTTTTAAAGTAAAATTTTAACAAAAAATTTAATATCTTTACAGTATATAAGTAAATTATGTCAAGATTCAACTCCAGTAATGATATGGTGCAACAAAATACAAAAATAAAAGAAAATTTAAAAATGGGCGTGGCTCCGCCCTTTTTCATTTAATTTGTCTAGGATACCTTTAATGCCATAAATCGAACAAAAATTAACCAATCCTTTTGAAATTTGGTAGGGGCATAGATTTTATGGCGTTTACTGTTTTCTGTGAAAATGGGCGAAATCGGTTGATGTCACGCCCAGTTTTTATACACAGTCGTCCGTCTGTCTTTCCGCATGGCCGTTAACACGATAACTTGAGCAAAAATCGATATATCTTTACTAAACTCAGTTCACGTGCTTATCTGAACCCACTTTACCTTGGTATGAAAATTGAACGAAATCCGACTATGACCACGCCCACTTTTTCGATATCGAAAATTGCGAAAAATGAAAAAAAGGCCATAACCAAATACGAAAAAAGGGATGAAACATGGTAAGGTAATTGGATTGTTTTATTGAAGCGAAATATAACTTTAGAAAAAACTTTATAAAATGGTTGTGACACCTACCATATTAAGTAGAAGAAAATTAAAAAGTTCTGCAGGGCGAAATAAAACACCCTTAAAATCTTGCCAGGTATTACATATATAAATAAATTAGCGGTATCCAACCGATAATGTTCTGGGTCACCCTAGTCCACATTTTGGTCGATATCTGGAAAACGCCTTCACATATACAACTACCACCACTCCCTTTTAAAACTCTCATTAATACCTTTAATTTGATACCCATATCGTACAAACTCATTCTAGAGTCACCCCTGGTCCACATTTATGGCGATATCTCGAAAAGGCGTCCACCTATAGAACTAAGCCCCACACCCTTTCAAAATACTCATTAACACCTTTCTTTTGATACCCACATTGTACAAACAAATTCTAGGGTCACCCCTGGTCCACCTTTATGGCAATATCTCGAAACGGCGTCCACCTATGGAACTAAGGATTACTCCCTTCTAAAATCCTCATTAATACCTTTAATTTGATATCCATATCGTACAAACACATTCTAGAGTCACCCCTGGTCCACTTTTATGGCGATATTTCGAAACGGCATCCACCTATAGAACTAAGGCCCACTCCCTTTTAAAATACTCATTAACACCATTCGTTTGATGCCCATATTGTACAAACAAATTCTAGGGTCACCCCTGGTCCACCTTTATGGCGATATCTCGAAACGGCGTCCATCTATGGAACTAAGGCCCACTCCCTTTTAAAATACTCATTAACACCTTTCATTTGATACCCATATCGTACAAACGCATTCTAGAGTCACCCCTGGTCCACCTTTATGACGATATCTCGAAACGGCGTCCACCTATAGAACTAAGGCCCACTCCCTTTTAAAATACTCATTAACACCTTTCGTTTGATGCCCATATTATGCAAACGCATTCTAGAGTCACCACTGGTCCATCTTTACGGCGATATCTCGAAAAGGCGTCCATCTATAGAACTTAGGTTCACGCCCTTTTAAAATACTCATTAATACCTTTCATTTGATACCCATATCGTACAAACGCATTCTAGAGTCAACCCTGATCCACCTTTATGGCTATATCCCTAAATGGCGTCCACCTATAGAACTATGGCGCACTCCCTCATAAAATACTCTTTAATGCCTTTCATTTGATACACATGTCATACAAACACATTCCAGGGTTTCCCTCGGTTCATTTTCCTACATGGTTATTTTCCCTTATGTTGTCAACATAGCTCTCAACTGAGTATGTAATGTTCGGTTACACCCGAACTTAACCTTCCTTACTTGTTTATTTAAATATTACATGGCACACCAAGCAATCGGTTAGTAATACTGAATGTAAAGCACAAATTGAGAAGTCAACGCCTGGCAGTCGTATGAGCAATGGCAATGTCCCAATATAAAACAGAATAAAAATACGATGAAAGCGAAATAAAATAACAGCAGAGAAACGAATAAATACAAATGCAAATGAACGAACTGCAGTTACAATGGCGATGCCATCATCAGCAGAATTGATTGCAACAACAGCCGCAACAACAGTAAAATAGCAAAAACTGTAGGATAAAAAAACACAAAAAAAATTATATTGTAAAAATAAAAAACGTAAACAATTGCAATTGTTTGCATCCCTCAGGCTGCTGCTGTAGCTGCTGCCACATCTTCCACATTACGCGAACCCCTACGAATTTCGCAGTCTTCGATTGACTTCAGTTTGGGGCGAATTTCTTTATTTTCACCCTTGATTTTTATACTCAGCTGAGCAGAGCTCACAGAGAATATTAACTTTGTTCGCATAACGGTAATCGGTAACGGCATAAACTAATCGAGATAGATATAGACTTCTATATATCAAAATGATCTGGGTGAAAAAAGAAATTCATTTAGCCATGTCCGTCCGTCCGTCTTTAAACACGATAACTTGAGTAAATTTTTAGGTATATTGGTGAAATTTGGTATGTAGGTTCTTGGGCGCTCATCTCAGATTGCTATTTAAAATGAACGGACTACAACCACGCCCACTTTTTCGATATCGAAAATTTCGAAAACCCGAAATGTGCGATAATTCATTAACGGATAAAGCGATGAAACTTGGTAGCTGCGTTGACCTTATAACGTAAAATAGAAAATTAGAAAATTTTTGGACAATGGGCGTGGCACCTCCAACTTTTAAAAGAAGGTAATTTAAAAGTTTTGCAAGCTGTACTTTGGCAGTCGTTGAAGACATCATGATGAAATTTGGTAGGCACGTTACTCCTATTACTATATATGTGCCAAATAAAAATTAGCGAAATCGGATGACGAACACGCCCACCTTACAAAAAAAAATTTTTTTTAAGTCAAATTTTAACAAAAAATGTAATATCTTTACAGTATAAAAGTAAATTATGTCAACATTCGACTCCAGTAATGATATGGTGCAACAAAATACAAAGATAAAAGAAAATTTCAAAATGGGCGTAACTCAGTCCTTTTTTATTTAATTCGTCTAAAATGCTTTTAATGCCAAAAGTCGAACAAAAATTAACCAATCCTTGTAAAATTTGGTAGGGACATAGATTCTACGACGGTAACAACTTTCTGTGAAAATGGGCGAAATCGGTTGAAGCTACGCCCAGTTTTTATACACAGTCGACCGTCTCTCTTCCCGCTCGGCCGTTAACACGACAACTTCTGCAAAAATCGAAATATCTTTATAAAACTTAGTTCACGTACTTATTTGAACTCACTTTATCTTGGTATAAAAAATGGCCGAAATGCGACTATGACCACGCCCACTTTTCCGATATCGAAAATTACGAAAAATGAAAAAAATGCCATAATTCTGTACCAAATATGAAAAAAGAGATGAAACATGGTAATTGGATTGGTTTATTGGCGCAAAATATAAATTTAGAAAAAACTTTGTAAAATAGGTGTGACACCTACCATATTAAGTAGAAGAAAATGAAAAAGTTCTACAGGGCGAAATCAAAAGCCCTTGGAATCTTGGCAGGAATACTGTTCGTGGTATGACATATATAAATAAATTAGCGGTACCCGACAGAAGATGTTCTAGGTCACCTTGGTCCAAATTTTGGTCGATATCTCTAAAACGCCTTCACATATACAACTAAGGGCTACCTTCTTTTAAAACCCTCATTAATACTTTTAATTTGATACCCATATCGCATACAAAAATTCTAGAGTCACCCTTGGTCCACCTTTATGGCGATATCCCTAAATGGCGTCCATCTATAGAACTATGGCCCACTCCCTCTTAAAATACTCTTTAATACCTTCCACTTGATACACATGTCATAAAAACACATGCCAGGGTTACCCTAGATTCATTTTGCTAAATGGTGATTTTCACTTATTTTGTCTCCAAAGCTCTCAGCTGAGTATGTAATGTTCGGTTACACCCGAACTTAGCCTTCCTTACTTGTTTCTTTAAATTTTATTTATTTGTATTATGCTCGCTTCACTGCCATATTTTATTTCATTCTCAAGTCAATTCACATTTTTTTCCGATTTTTCCAAATTTACATGCAAATGTTTATTCTTTTAAAAACCTCGCAATTTAAATATAAACCAAACTCAGAAAAACAGAAAAATACGAGTTTTATAAGAAATTTCAAATTAGTCAAAAATTTAAGGTTTGTAAAGACTTAACCCCAAACTTTTTTCGAGGTCAAGGCATAGAACTCCTCAGTCCAGCTGTTGCCCAAACATGGTTGTTGTTATTGCGGCAGTTTTTCGGCATGCCACTTATGAAATTGTCATCAAGTCCTTTTAATTGGTGCACTAGGAAAGTTAGCTTAAAATATGCTTGTAAGTTCTGCCTTTTCTGATCTGTATTCATGTTAAGAGTGAATAAATGCGTATCTTACAAACATATCCGGAGAAAGAAAAAAGGCAGCGAAAATGGACCTAACACTTATTATATTACATATGTAACATTTGCTGACAAATATTATTACTCTGGCATTCTTAGCTTCAGAGATATATGAATTTTCATATTTTAGTCGTTATATCAGATGCCACTTCTTCTATATACCAAAATTGATCCCTGAAAACTGAATGACTTTATTTCTTAGAGATTGTTGTATTTTTCAAATGAAGCCAACCAAAAAGTTAGCTGCAGCATTTTGTGTGGCGTATTGTATAAGGTAGGCTATTTGACAGTCTCACTTTTTTATTTAGGTGTATAACACAATCCCAACTCACGAAATCTCAAAATACAAAATCCCGAAACACAATACCAAATCCCGACAATTCATAATAAAGACAATACCAAATCCCGACCTTAACTTCATAAAAAAAAAACCCCGACAAACTGTAAATTGGGAAATCACACATGATGTCATAAAAAATATACATCTTCTTTGTTGTTCTACTATTTTAGATATCTCTGTACAACAATACTTAACGATCCATCACCAACCATGCAATCCACAGTATTTTTGCGCAGATCACCTCCTCGCGTAGACGGCCTTCGGTCGCGTTACAAAAAAATAACCCTTATCGGATCATACTTCGGCTACGCGATCCACAGTATTTCTGTGCAGAGCATCAGATCCAAGTTTACCAAGTGATTTTCGTTCCTTAAGTATTTTGCCTGCGCTGTCAAAGATTTTTGTAAGTTTACTTTTGGAACAAATTACCCTGCATGTCCAAAACAAGAAACTCTTGTATGGAATGCACAGAGTTTCGAGCTGAGTCAATTTGAGCCTTGCTCCGAACAATAACAATAGCAAGGCAATCAGATGAAATAGCACCCAGTCACGCATATGTGTACACAGAAATAAAGAGCGCTTATCACTCAGCCATATGCACGCATATACATAGAAGGAACAGTGTGTACCGGATGTAGAGTTATGAAAGAAATAAACACGCCACTAATAAAGAAGACTATTCCCAAAATAGTCTGCAGCCTATCATAAAAAGACGAACAAGGCAAACTTAGAGCATAAAAGCAGCTCAAACTAAGAAGTAGTGAATGAGTTTGATTTAAAAAGTTGTAAGTGAAGTACGCGAGTAATTTAATTGTGACGACATACTAATATGGTAGTGTTCTAAATAAAGCACATTTTGCTATTTGAGTTATTTATTCGATATTTCAGGGATTCGAACGATCACAGAAACTGCAGAATATTTAAAATACTTCTTAACACTCATTCCACGGTGTTTTTTATACTCAACTGAGCAGAGCTCACAGAGTATATTAATTTTGTTGGCATTACGGTACCCCGTAACGGCATAAACTAACCGAGATAGATTTAGGTTTCTATATATAACAAGTAAGGAAGGCTAAGTTCGGGTGTAACCGAATATTACATACTCAGTTGAGAGCTATGGAGAGAAAATAAGGGAAAATCACCTCGAAGTAAAATGAACCTAGGGTAACCCTGGAATGTGCTTGTATGACATGTGTATCAAATGGAAGGTATTAAAGAGTATTTTAAGCGGGAGTGGGCCATAGTTCTATAGATGGACGCCATTTAGGGATATCGCCATAACGGTGGACCAGGGCTGACTCTAGAATTTGTTTGTACGATATGGGTATCAAATGAAAGTATTGATGAGTATTTTAAAACGGAGTGGGCCTTAGTTCTATGGGTGGACGCCTTTTCGAGATATGGCCATAAAGGTGGACCAGGGGTGACTCTAGAATGTGTTTATACGTTATGGTTATCAAGGGAAAGGTATTAATGAGTATTTTAAAAGGGAGTAGGCCTTAGTTTTATAGGTGGACAACTTTTTGAGATATCGCCATAAAGGTGGACCAGGGGTGACTCTAGAATGTGTTTGTACGATATGGGAATCAAACAAAAGGTGCTAATAAGTATTTTAAAAGGAGTGGGCCTTCGTTCTATAGGTGACCGCATTTTCGAGATATCGCCATAAAGGTGGACCAGGGGTGACTCTAGAATGTGTTCGTACGTTATGGGTATCAAATGAAAGGTGTTAATGAGTATTTTAAAAGGGAGTGGGCCTTAGTTTTATAGTTGGACACCTTTCTGAGATATCGCCATAAAGGTGGACCAAGGGTGATTCCATAATGTGTTTGTACGATATGGGAATCAAACGAAAGGTACTAAAAATAATTTTAAAAGGGAGTGGGCCTTAGTTCTATAGGTGGCCACATTTTCGAGATATCGCCATAAAGCTGGACCAAGGGTGATTCCATAATGTGTTTGTACGATATGGGAATCAAACAAAAGGTGCTAATAAGTATTTTAAAAGGAGTGGGCCTTAGTTCTATAGGTGGCCGCCTTTTCGAGATATCGCCATAAAGGTGGAACAGGGGTGACTCTAGAATGCGTTTGTACGATATGGGTATCAAATGAAAGGTGTTAATGAGTATTTAAAAAGAGAGTGGGCCGTAGTTCTATAGGTGGACGCCTTTTCGAGATGTCGCCATAAAAATGGGGCCAGGGCTGACTCTAGAATGTGTTTGTACGATAAGGGTATCAAATGAAAGGTATTAAAGAGTATTTTAAAAGGAAGTGGGCCTTAGTTTTATAGGTGGACACCTTTTTGATATCGCCATAAAGTTGGACCAGGGGTGACTCTAGAATGTGTTTGTACGATAAGGGTATCAAATGAAAGGTATTAATGAGTGTTTTAAAAGGGAGTAGACCTTAGTTTTATAGGTGGACACCTTTTTGATATCGCCATAAAGTTGGACCAGGGGTGACTCTAGAATGTGTTTGTACGTTATGGGTATCAAATGAAAGGTGTTAATGAGTATTTTAAAAGGGAGTGGGCCTTAGTTTTATAGTTGGACACCTTTCTGAGATATCGCCATAAAGGTGGACCAAGGGTGATTCCATAATGTGTTTGTACGATATGGGAATCAAACGAAAGGTACTAATAAGTATTTTAAAAGGAGTGGGCCTTAGTTCTATAGGTGGCCGCCTTTTCGAGATATCGCCAGAAAGGTGGAACAGGGGTGACTCTAGAATGCGTTTGTACGATATGGGTATCAAATGAAAGGTGTTAATGAGTATTTAAAAAGAGAGTGGGCCGTAGTTCTATAGGTGGACGCCTTTTCGAGATGTCGCCATAAAAATGGGCCAGGGCTGACTCTAGAATGTGTTTGTACGATAAGGGTATCAAATGAAAGGTGTTAAAGAGTATTTTAAAAGGAAGTGGGCCTTAGTTTTATAGGTGGACATCTTTTCGAGATATCGCTATAAAGGTGGACCAATGGTGACTCTAGAATGTGTTTGTACCATATGGGAATCAAACGAAAGGTGTTAGTAAGTATTTTGAAAGCGAGTGGGCCTTAGTTCTATAGGTGGACACCTTTTCGAGATATCGCCATAAAGGTGGGCCAGGGGTGACTCTAGAATTTGTTTGTACGATATGGGTAACAAATGTGCTAATTTTTATTTAGCACACATATAGTAATAGGAGTAACGTTCCTGCCAAATTTCATTATGATATCTTCAACGACTGCCAAATTTATAGCAAAAGGTTTAAATTACCTTCCTTTAAAAGTAGGCGGTGCTACGCTCGTTGTGCAAAATTGTACTAGTTTTCTATTTTCCGTCATAAGTACAACCACCTACCAAGTTTAATCGCTTTATCCGTCTTTGATAATAAATTATTTCACTTTTGCGGTTTTTCGAAATTTTTGATATCGAAAAAGTGGGCGCGTATATAGTCCGATTTCGTTCATTTTAAACAGCGATCTGAGATGAGTACCCAAGTACCAAATTTCATGAAAATGTCTCAAAAATTACTCTAGTTATCGTGATAACGGACAGACGGACGGACTGACGGACATGGTTAAATGAATTTATTTTTTCGCCCAGATCATTTTGATATATAGAAGTCTATATCTATCTCGATAAGTTTATGCTATTACGGATTACCGTTATGCGAACAAAATTAATATACTCTGTGTGATCTGCTCAGCTGAGTATAAAAATGCAACTTCACTGACCAAGTTCTGTTTAGCGCGCCAAAAACTATTCCGTACAATTTGTATTAAAACATGTATATACCAGCAACAAATAGGTGAAACTTAGAGACGAAGTACTTACAAAGTGTGCAGCTGAGCATTTATGTGGCTGAGTGAATGGACACACCTACCCTTACACCACAGCATGAATGCAGGAGATTTCGAGCTCAAAACACAGCTCCTGAAATGGCAGGTTTTGAAGAAGTAAAATTCAGAAACACCACCTCCAAGTGTATTCTATGACCGAACAGAAATGTTTTCATGAAACCATCTTTGATCTGCTGATTTCGCACTTACAGCTCCGCTACAGATCTTTATATGTTTTTTTTTTTAATGTTTTTTTCAAAAATTTAGTTAAGTTTAATCTTACATTCCACAAGTTAGTTGTATGATTGTTTAAATAGCTCTATACATGCTGATATTAGTTATTTCCTTTCTTCTTTTGTTCACTCAATTGCTAATTCTAATTGAAGGATATTGCATAACCGGTGCTTAAAGTACGTACCATTTTCCATTAAATTTTCACTAGCTTTGTTTATTTTCTATATTTTAGCATAAGTGTTTCTTTGGACTTAGCTCGTATTTCATAATTACTAAATTCTGTCCCCCTCTTTTTTACAGCAGCTTTAGTCTTTTGTTTTTCCCTCTATCTTATAGTTTGCAATTGCGCCAAACTTCCATGAATTGTGGCATGTAACATGGCAACACATCAATGACTCTTTGTTGATTTTACAGTTTGCCAGTATTGACATTCGTTTACATCCCCAATGCCCAAAACCGTAAAACTTCGCTGCCGAAAACAAAAGGATTAAGTTTTTCATACGCTTCACTTCATTTTTCTTTCAACACTTTTATGCATTGAGCAATTTGTTTGTTGTTTTGCGTTTCTTTTTCTGCTATTGTTGCATTTTTTTGAAGCAGTTTGTTGATGTTAGTTCTCAATACCATGAGTTGTTGAGACTTTTCTCCCTACTTTTTTCTTTTGCTGGAAAGTGTACTAGAATACAAGGGATGATTATTTGGGTTGGTCGGATTTTAAAATAAAATAATCCCAACATCGAAATGATCTCGAAATGAAAGCGCAAATAATTCCGAAGTTATCCGGAGATAAACCCGCAATAATTCATGGATGAATTTAAATTGATCCCAAAATAGTCCGAAGTTAGTAAGAGAACACAGTGAAAACAAATAACTCATGGTCCTTAAATAATTTCAAAATAGTGTCGAAATGAATCCATAATAAAAATACTTCGAAATGGTCCTCAAATTATCCGGATTAGACACGAAATTGCCCGAAATAATCTAAAGGCAGACTTGAAATGATCCAGAGATAGTCTCGAAACAATTCTGAAATGGTCCCGTACAAAATCCTGAAGTGATCTGGTAATTATTCGAAAAATAGGTAGTTTAAATAAATTAAAGTCGTGGAGCGATTGGCTGATAGTCTCGAAATGATACCGAAGTGGCCCCCGAAGTGATCCCGAAAACCGCCTACTTTTCCTTAATATTTTATTCCATAATTTATATGTATGAGCCACAAGTAATCTATGATTACAAACTTGTCTTTACGTGCGGCCCCATCTTGAGAACATAATACAAAACTGAGAACACCCAGGAATAATAACGCAAAAAAACATGCATAGTCCTGAAAGCAGCCTGAAATATTGCTAAATGGACCCCTTAAAGAGTTGCCAAATAAAAAACATCTGGAATAGTTCCGAAATAGTGCTGTAATTATACATAGATAATCCCGAAATGGTCACAAAATAGGCGATATTATGAATACGAAAACAATAAAAAAAAAATCCGAAACAATCCGGAAAATATCATTTAACGGTCCCAGAACCGGAAAAAAACTAAATAGCTCCACAATTATTCTGAGCACAATGCCGTAGAGATCCCAAATAATCCCGCATTTTCCCGAAGATAACACAGAAACAGTCCTGATTTTATTCCAAAAACAATCCTAAAACTATTTTTTGTGATCCAGAAATAGCTCCAAAAATCATACCAAAAGAACCCGGACACAGTCCGGAAATATCGTGAAATACTCCACGAAAAGCTTAGAAATTATCTAAAATTGGAATGATGATGCTCAAAACTACCATGCAATTTATATTGATCCGGAATTAATCTCGAAATGAACTAAATTGTTTTTAAATAATCCGGACACGATCTAGAAAATAATCCGATTTGAAGACAAAAATAATACGGAAATTGTTCTCAGGTAGTACCAAATATCCTTTAAAAATCTCAAAGTAGTTCAGAATTGATCCTGAAACGATCCGAAAACGATATCTGGGTATCCACAAACTTATACGAAATTGCTATGCTTCTAGAAAAACCCTAAAATTACCATCACTCTTGTTATGAGCTCCTAAATTTTAATCTTTTGTTGAGAGAGCCTCGGAAAAATAGTTTTAAATTTTTTTTTATCCATACAGATATGGTCGAATTTTTTTTTTTTTTTGTAACTTGGTTACTTGCCATCTCATTACTAAAATTTAAACATCATTTTTTTGGCTTAAGAAGGCCTGTAACACTTTCTAAAGCTTTTCTTTGAACTCAAAAGTCGGTTTGTTTCAGTTTTGTCTACTAAACCAATTGTAGTCCCTTAAAGCATGTTTTTCTTTAGACCAGAAAAGAGTATATGAACACGAAAGCTGAGTTCAAAAGAATAATCAGAGAATGTAAAAAAGCTTCTCAAAACAAAATTATTGACGTATCAATAAAACCAGATGTCAAATAACTGAGTTACAACAAAAAAAGGAATGAGTGCCAATCACTCGAATCATCGGTTAGTTATCGTCATGTTATCGCTAACGATGCGATATGGAATCTTTATCGGTATCAACATCACAACAAATCGAAGAGCTTTCGTTAACAAACCGACAACAAATGGATTAAACTCCGATCACAAATCGACAAATTTCGATAGATAAAAAATAGATAACTTTTTGATAACAAATCGTTAACCTTTGAATAACAAGTCAATAATTTTTAAAAATATATCGATAAAATTTCGATAAATCAAGTATGATTTTTCGACCGTAAAGCGATTATAAATAGCCAACTTTTAATAAAAAGTAAATAAATTTTCGATAACACTTCGATAACACCTCAGTAATTATTCGGTAATAAATCCATAACGTTTCATTAACTTATCGACAGCTTTTCTATATTTATATATTCGATTGCTTCTTCTTCACAAATTGGAATTTTTCCGATAACAGGCTCGTTGATAAAAAAAGGTAAAAAAATTGGATAACTCGTTAATAACCTAACCTTAATCCAAAGCGAATCTACAGTAGCACACCTTTTACCAAACCTGCCTTTCACTGACCTCCCTTCTTTTCCTTATTTTTTCTTTCCTTTCCTAGCCTTTCTTTCCTTTCCTTTCCTTTGCTTTGCTTTCCTTTCCTTCACTTTACTTTACTTTAATTTGCTTTTATTCCTTTCCTTTCCTTTCTTTTATTTTCCTTGTCTCTCCTTCCCTTGTCTTGATTTGCTCTCAAGTTACGCTCATGGGACACCCTGCGGATCCTCCCGGGGCCTATTGGGGTCCATTCCAGGGGCTCTCTCGCGATCCTTCTAGGGTCATTTCGGGGTCATTCCGGGATGATTTTAGGGACTCCCTCCAAATGACCCCGAGGGAGTCCCCAAAATCATCCCGGAATAACCCCGAAATGACCCCGAGGGAGTCCCCAAAACCATCCCGGAATGACCCCGAGGGAGTCCCCAAAATCATCCCGAAATGACCCCGAGGAAGTCCCCCAAAATCATCCCGGAATGACCCCCAAATGACCCCGAGGGAGTCCCAAAAAGATCACGGAATTACCCCAGGAGGACCCCGTGGTACTCCCCTAAACCATGCCAAAATGACCTCCAAAAGACCTCGAGGGAGTCGCAAAAGTCATCCCGGAATTACCACAAAACCCTAGAGGGATCGTGAAGGAGCCCCTGGAATGGACCCCAATAGGCCCCGGGAGGATCCGCAGGGTGTCCCAGAAATTACCCCCCAACCGCCCCCAAAAAACCCCACGAATACTCTCCAGAATCATCTCAATATTACCCTAAGTAGCTTCAGAACTACACACGAACTGGTTACGCATATGGGTATATTTTCAAGGCATATCGATGGTTTATTTTTTTATTTTTGGATAACTGAATAAAAACTAAAATTTTATTGTTATTCCATATTTTGTAAATAAGGAATAATAACTCAACTCTTTATTCAAATTTTGCAAAAATAAGAATGAGCGGTTATCATCAATCAGAATATTTTGAATAACGAGAAAATGTTATTCATTATTCAAGAAATGCTTGAATAAAAAATAACATGTTATTCATCACTCAAGATTTCTTGAATAATGAATAAAATTTTATTTTTTATTTTTTCGTCAATGGTTATTCAAATTTGTTGATAACGCCCATCCCTGCCACGTACATTGTTCAGATATAACGCAGCAGTGTATTGCCTATACTTATGCTTGCATTCTACATTAATCCGTATAATACCAATACCACATTCTACATAAAACCTCCATACTCACAAAGACCATGCTTACGCTCATATTCCAGATTTCTCCATACCGTGAGCTTATCAAAAACGATTTAGGCTGTATTTGTAGGGACAAAAAAAATTTGAGCAAATTTTTCCGAGACTTCCTCAATAAGCTTAATATTTAGGAACAAACTTGTGCAACTTATTTATTTCGTATGGGGACAGTCTAGAACACAGTCTAATGCTCATGCATTTACTGCGAAGAATTTCTTTCCTTCACCTCCATTTTCCCCCCAAATATTCACTGATGACGTTCCGGGTTGACATTATCGAAAAGTCAATTTAAGTTTATGCTGTTAATACATAGAGTGACGAGGATAACTGAAAAAGTAGAAAAACTTGTGGCAAATGGTTAAGAATAAAAATTGTTCATGCCAACTTCTACACCCTAACGTAAAATATTGTCAACGCCAGTGGCTAAAACAAATAATATGTTGAGTTTGGCACGAGCAGCAGAAGCGAGCGACAGTTAAATCTGCAACAATTTACAAAAGCAACATTCATTCATCTGAGTTTCTGCTACTTTTTCTAAGTTAACGGATTAGTTTAGCAGTTGCTGGTTGTGTCATCCTTTGCTTCGATGCTTCGTTGTTTGCTTGGCATCTTTTAAATAATTTGCAAAAAAGGCGAAAAGCGAATACTTGAAATTATTTTCTTAACGAATTGCTGCGGGCTTCGATCGCTCGACTTTGGAACGTTGCCGTTATCATCGTCCACTTCACAACGTCAGCAGATTATCAAGAGTAGATTTATTTATGCATTTATCTTTTTACATCGTTCTTCTTATTCATTTGTTTACATTCCAATCACTCTATGATGGCCATCACCCCGTCGCCCAATCATCTAATATTGAATCTTACCACCGTATGCACTGTTATGTATTCATGTTTGTAAAAATCTTTAAAAGTCTAATCGAATTTAACTTTGCAAAGCAGCAGCAGAGAAATGCAATTAAAATATGCTTAGGATTTACTTACTTTGACTTTTCTAATTCTCTTTTAATAAAATAGTGTATTTATTCAATTTTCAATACAATTTTTTTTTTTTATTGTACCTTTGTAGGAAGCGGAAAATGCCATTACCGCGATGAATGGTCAATGGTTGGGTTCACGTTCAATACGCACAAATTGGGCAACAAGAAAACCGCCGGCGACAAAATTGGATGGTACGTAAATCTTAAGCTTAATGCGGCACACAAACATACACAAAAGGAGATTAAAAACAATTGAAACAAAAACAAAGAAGCCTAAATTAAGATTAAGTTCTGGTAATTCGATCGATGTCGAGCAAGGGAGTTCGCTTGCACGCACTAAGATTGAACAAAACACCGATTTTAATTAATTTTTTTTTTTAAAAGCCGCTTTTTATAAGGGCATACGAAATTTAATTTCATATTTGTAATAAATATAAGTTAATGGTTTGCTTGATTGCTATAAAACTTTGTCAGCGTATTGCTTGCGCTTAGAATACTATTGGTATTGGTCTTGATCTCTTAACTATATAGGCTTTTTTGAAACAAGTTTTTTCTTGGATGTTAACTTGCGTCCTGTCAATTTAAAAAACTTAGTGCTATGGGAAAAGGAAGGGACGGAAATACAAGAAAAATGGTGAGGGAAAGAGTGGTATGCTGGCAGAAAATGGAGAAGGAGGAGAGGGTGGTTTAAGTGGAGAGGCAGCAGAAAAGAAATGATTTTTCAAACCATTGAAGGAAAAACGCTACACAATTAAAATGTTTGCCTAAATTGCATAGTCTCTTGCTACAGTGAGCATTTATTTCAAAAAATACTCTTCATTTTAAGAGCTCAGGAGCATTGTCGTACATTTTTTTAACTAAACCTATTCCTCATTTATATGCCATGCTCATGACCGAGCATTTGAAGTGTTTTAAAGTGAGTCTTATTTGTATTTATTTATGAGAAGCATACCCGGCATATTTTGTCCTGTTCTGCGTTTGAAAATGAAAAGTCCACTTTCACTTTATCAATCACTATATCATCGAATTGACTTCAACTTTACTACTGTTTCTTCTATTTCTCTTTCTTATTTCATTCCTTTCCTTATTTTCTTTACCTATACTCCCTATTTATTCTAATAATTCCGCTCTCTTTCAAGAAAATTCCCACTCCCACTCTCATTCCCATTCCCACTCTTATTTTTCATCCACTCTCTATCTCTCTCCTCTAAATTTCTTCATATATGCACAATCTATATCCCAAATAGTGGATACCCCATTCAAAAAATTACAGAGGCTTCGAAAATAAAATTTTAATTTTTCTCACGCCCCATCCTGCCCCCACTTGTACGGTCTCTTCCACATGTATGTAATCTATCAGCCAAACATTGGATACACGCTTCAAATAATCTAGGAGAAATCGTGAAATTACACTGTTGTTCCACTTTCACTCCCACTGCCACTACCATGGCCTCTACCTCTCCCACCTAAATTACTCCATTCTATACATTTATAGAATCTACAACTATACCAAGTATACATCACCCCTTCTAATAATTACGGATATATATCGAAATTAAATATTTTTTTCACTCGCACTCTTATTCCCCCTACCACTCGCGCTTCCACTAACAAGGCCTCTACCTGCTCCGCCTGAATAACCTCATGAATAGAATTAATATATCAAATATTGTATACCCCGTTAAGATAATTTCATAGATATAGCGATTTAAAATTTTTGTTTTATTTCTTCTCGGATTTTCAATTTCATTTTTACATCCAACCTCACCTCTTTTTCACTTCTTCTACCTCCCTCAACTAAATAACCTCAAATACAGAAAATATATACCAGAGCAAATATAGCGATTTAAAAATTTTTGTTTCACTCCCTATTTTCACTCTTCCTACCTCAACTTTCACTCTTGTTCCTAATTTGAATTCCATTTCTAAAGCCTCCACCTATACCTTTTAATGTTTTTAATATTTGTAATTTTTATACCAAATATTGGATTCCTGCATTAAATAATACGTGAATAAAGCAAATTCAGATATTTGCTAAAAGGGGCTGATATCACTCATTTTTTCAAAATGTTATACAGTCAGGAAAGTACCGGATGACCCGTTAACCTACTGTGAAAGATTGTTTGTGTACTTGGGATGCTCATTAGTCACACACACACGACCGTTTTTATTTATTAGAGGGAAAATACTTGCTCATTCATTTCTTTGCAAAACATCTGAGGGGACTCACGATTTAGAGGTACTATGACATTTTTTTAAATTCAGTAGAGTCTTTAGTTGTGAAGGGAGTAAGAATGAGAAGAAATTGAGAGACGAGAACGGAGAGAAGGAGATTGAGAAAGAGATAGAATGAGACGAAGATGGAGATAAATGAAGCGAAAAAGACGGAGGGAGGAGTGAATAAAAGGATTAGGAAAAAGTGAAGTGGGGGGAGGGCAGAGTCAGACGGAAAAAGCTTATTAAAATGTATGCAGATAGGCCAAATTTAGGGTAGGACAACTTCTGCCGGGTCTTCTAGTAGCTAATATGAAATGAAAATTCATATATATAGATATACCTAAATACACTCCCGAAGTTAAATAATACCAGCGAATGCTGGCTTTTTTCACCATTCTATGTTATTCAACATGTATATATGTGACGCATAATGTAATGTGGTGAAAGTCCAACTCAATGCAAATTTGTTCGTACATTTCACAGCGAACATACACACTAGCGGGATTTTTAACCTGTTACTTTTTTGATCCACGCAATACACGAACTGTTATATTTTTCAAATGTAACTCTCAACAATTTTTCAAACGCTCCTAAAAGAAGTATAACTTCTAAAACGATAACGTTCTTAAGTATCTTACTTTAATTAAATGCAAATCATATGCAAGCAAAACTTTAAATAACCTACTAAATATTATTGTATTAAAACTTATAAACATATTCATAACATATAAAATAAACATTTATAACTATCCAAATCCTTTCTTATTGTATTTGTTGTTATCTTTGCAGTTAATGCCAAGCCTTTGACCTTCGATGAAGTGTACAACCAAAGCAGCCCCACTAATTGCACAGTCTATTGTGGTGGCATCAATGGCGCATTGTCCGGCTTTTTAAACGAAGAGATTTTACAGAAAACTTTCTCTCCCTATGGCACAATTCAGGAGATACGAGTATTCAAGGACAAAGGATATGCATTTGTACGGTAAGGTTTTACAACTAAAAAAGAAAACAATTTGAAAACTAAACGAGTGAAACATTTCACATAAAGTAAAAGTTATGTTGAAAGAAAAACCTAAATAGGAACGCATGTTCACGCACTCTTGCTTTTACAGCTATACATACATATATTGACATAAGGGTGTCCGTTAGATCCAAGTTAATTTCCATTTTTCCAAATACCTTTTAAGTTTTTAAATACGGTTTCAAAACTACGAACTGAACGAATAAAAGTAACCAAGGCTTAACGTTCCACGATTTTTAGATATGTTTTTTTGAGAAAATTTGGATATTTTATAAATATTAATTTTGTTGAGACCTCATTCATTATCTCGTATTTGTTGATAACCTCTTCAAGAATTTATTCGAAGGGAGAAGTGAATTTTTTGTTATACTCAGCTGAGCAGAGCTCACAGAGTAAATTAACTTTGTTCGCATAACGGCAATCCGTAATGGCATATTTTAATCGAGATAGATATAGACTTCTATATATCAAAATTATCTGGGCGAAAAAAGAAATTCGTTTAGCCATGTCCGTCCGTCCGTCCGTAAACACGATAATTTGAGTTTTGAGGTATCTTGATGAAATTTGGTATGTGGGTTCCTGGGCACTCTCTCAGATTGCTATTTAAAATGAACGACATCGGACTGCAACCACGCCCACTCTTTCGATATCGAAAATTTCGAAAAACAGAAAAAGTGCGATAATTCATTACCAAAGACGAATAAAGCGATGAAACTTGGTAGGTGATGAAACTTGTGACGCAGAATAGAAAATTAGTAAAATTTTGGACAATGGGCGTGGCACCGCCCACTTTTAAAATAAGGTAATTTAAAGGTTTTGCAAGCTGTAATTTCGCAGACGTTGAAGATATCATGACGAAATTTGGCAGAAACGGTACTCATATTACTATATGTCTGCTAAATAAAAATTAGCAAAATCGGATGGCGAACACGCCCACTTAAAAAAAATTTTTTTCTTCATCAAATTTTAACAACAAATTTGATATCTTTACAGTATATATGTAAATTATGCCAACATTCAACTCCAGTAATGATATGGTGCAACAAAATACAAAAAAAAGAAAATTTCAAAATGGCGGTGGATCCGCCCATTTCATTTAATTCGTCTAGAATACTTTTAATGCCATAAGTGGACCAAAAATTTACCAATCCTTGTGAAATTTGGTAGGGGCATAGATTCTATGACGATAACTGTTTTGTGTGAAAATGGGCGAAATAGGTTGAAGCCACGCCCAGTTTTTATACACAGTCGACTGCCTGGCCTTCCGCTTGGCCGGTAACATGAAAACTAGAGCAAAAATCGATATATATTTACTAAACTTAATTCACGTACTTATCTGAACTCACTTTATCTTGGTATAAAAAATGGCCGAAATCGGACTATAACGACGCCCACTTTTTCGATATCGAAAATTACGAAAAATGAACACAAAATGCCATAATTCTATATCAAATATGAAAAAAGGGATGAAACATGGTAATTGTATTGGTCTATTGACGCAAAATATAACTTTAGAAAAAACTTTGTAAAATGGGTTTGTCACCTACCATATTAAGTAGAAGATAATGAAAAAGTTATGCAGGGCGAAATCAAAAGCCCTTGAAATCTTGGCAGGAATACTCTTCGTGGTATTACATATATAAATAAATTAGCGGTACCCGACAGATGATGTTCTGGGTCACCCTGGTCCACATTTTGGTCGATATCTCGAAATCGCCTTCACATATACAACTAAGGGCCACTCCCTTTTGAAACCCTCATTAATACCTTTAATTTGATACCCATATCGTACAAACACATTCTAGAGTCACCCCTGGTCCATCTTTATGGCGATATCCCGAAACGGCATCCACCTATAGAACTATAGCCCACTCCCTTTTAAAAAGCTCTTTAATAATAATAATAATTTGATGCCCATGTCATACAAACACATTCCAGGGTTACCCTAGGTTCATTTTCCTAAATGGTGATTTTCCCTTATTTTGTCTCCAAAGCTCTCAGCTGAGTATGTAATGTTCGGTCACACCCGAACTTAGCCTTCCTTACTTGTTTTTTTTTTTTAAGTCTAAGCCACACATTTACCTCGGTTGTCCAAATTCGGTTTTTCGGGCAACATCAAAACTTTAGAAATAAGTTTTTTCAATTGGAAAAAAATGCTTGAGGTCGCTTCTTGACAGTGACTTGGCAAGCACTCGAGTGTATTTCTGTCATGAAAAGCTTTTCAGTGAAAAGTCAACTGCCTTAGAGATTCCGGTCGCAGCCGGTAAAAATATGTTGGCCCCGTTCCGCCGATTAGTAGGACAAAACTAAAAGGAGCACTACGGAAATTGAAAGAGAAACGCAGCCGTTCGGAGGTTATCGCTCCTTGATTTTTTTTTTTTTTTTTTTTTGTAACCAAGGTTTTTCCAGTTATTAAAATTGTAAATTCGTATGGAAACGTCATTTTAAAAAGCCTAAAAGTCCCTTTGCGTGATTTTATAAATCACAGGGTAAAACCAAAAATGTAGAGCTTGCCACTTAAATAACGAATGCCCTAATGCATATGTATATCTAGTCTTTCCAGTTTTATAGTTGTATACAAACTTATCTACCCATAAATATATATATATGTAAGTAAGCATGACATCGATGCATAAAATACCTGCATTTATAACAGCGGCAATGCACACAAATAGTTGTCCCAACTAAACTTTTTTCCAACTAACTGTCTAATCTAGACATGCATGCACTATGAGATATATTACGGCATATATTAAAATAGACAAATTGGAAAAAAAGTTGTGAGTTTTAAGTTTAAAAAAATATCTGATTCATTTAACAGAGCTAATTTGTTTAGTTAAATTTGTGCAAAAGTATTTTTGCGACTCAGTGAAAGATAGCCCTTTTTAGGTTTTCTGTTAGAAAACGACAAATTTTACTAACGTGACAATCAGTCTCAAGAGAGGATGAACCGGCTCTTGGAGTGTTCGAGAGAAAAGTTCTACGGAAGATATATAATTCTGTCCTTGATACCGACGACGAGTATTGAAGATGGTATAATGATTAGCTGTATGAGATTTATAGATAGCGCAGATAAGGCTAGGTCATGTTATGCGAATGGACGAAGACACTCCGGCCAAGAAAGTACTTCAGTTGAAACTGCAGTTTGTAAGCAGAGAGAGGTGAAGAAGTCCACTGAGTTGAGCGAAGGAGGTGGAGAAAATTTTGACCTTCCTTTGTGCTCCCAATTGGCAGCAGTCATCGCGAAACAGGGATAGATGGCATGCCTTGTTACGACACGGCCAAAATCCCTTGAGCGTATAGGGGCCAATTAATGTGATGATACTGAGAATAGGCGTTTGTTAAGAGAATCGCGGATATAGCATAGAACAATACAATTCTGAAATAGGCCGGTTTTGAAACAGGTTTTTAAATGGGGAAAACAAAGTCCAATATAAGGCGTTTTTCAACAACTTGTCTTTTCCACTCAACAGCATTTTCCAATGCTCCCTTTTACTGCTCAGCCGAGATAGAGAAATAGTTCCTAAACTGTTTTAAAAAAATACTTAAAATTTTTCGAAAATTAAGAAGACGAACTACTTGTCACAACATTTCAATTCCCAATTCCAAGACCCAAATTAATTACGTCAAGATGAATCCTGCTTCCCTTGTTAGTCTGTTTTCTTCTTCGGCAAGGGTAGGATACAATATATACTCCCAAGTCAGCCGGTTCTATGTACCGGAGCGACTCCGCATTTTTTTCCGACCGCGGGCTGTAATTTCAGTAAACCCCTATGGTGCGACAATATTTTGCATACATGGGCAAGTACTGCTTAATTTCCTGGGCCAATGTTATTTTCCAACCGAAATATTACCAATTTAATTTTTTCATAGTATGACGGTACGTTCCATTATATGGAATTGGGAAATTAGCCCTATGTTGTTGTTGTTGTAGCGATAAAGATGTTGATGGTATTTTGCCGGATGCAGATCCTGTAACAATCACCATTATGGTACTAGCCCGACCATCTCGGGAACGATTTGGTATGATCACATAAAACCTTCTAGGCCATCCCGCGCTTCCACCCTAGCACCATGAGGAGCTTGGGTTCGCCAGAGCCTCGGCTGTTAAAGAAACAGTTCTCGCTGCGGCTATGTGAGGTTGATAATTAGGTTGCTTAGGTTATATATTGCGCTGGTCAATTTGGTGTTTAAGTCACCTCTTCCGACAGGCATATATGGCGCGGGTATATTTTAAGCCCCTCTAATCGTCTGGGGGAAAAAATCAGCCTCATAATCTCCATTGCTCCTTGGCAATAAAAAACTGCCACGTCCATAACTTAAATATACTATTCATACTGGTCTTGTGACATTCCGTCATTCGCGGTGTTTTGTGCATTTGCATTCATTGTTGCGATCAGCCTCCAATTCATTCTCATGAGGACATTTTTGTGAGCCTTTGATGATGAATACAATGGACCTTCTAAAGTCCGTAAAATGCGAACTCTGGAGTTATGCCTCACTTCGATCAGTATGAAGAGACTTTATTTTCAATTGTCTTCTTGGTCTAATTTCCAGATAAATCCCGTTACTTTTTCGAAATTCTGTAAACCAACATTAACGTGGTCACAAAGGCGAGATATCGATGACAGCTTTCATGATGACTCTTTACCTAGCTTTATCTTAGATAGTATAGTGTATTTCAAAGTCTGAACTAAACCGTATATGAACCTTTTCGGCCATTAAAATTAAAAAAAAAAAAGTAAGGAAGGTTAAGTTCGGGTGTAACAGAACATTACATATTCAGTTGAGAGCTATGGTGACAACATAAGGAAAAATAACCATGTAGGAAAATGAACCGAGGGAACCTGGAATGTGTTTATATGACATGTGTATCAAATGAAAGGCATTAAAGAGTATTTAATGAGGGAGTGGGCCATAGTTCTATAGGTGGACGCCCTTTCGAGATATCGCCGTAAAGATGGACCAGGGGTGACTCTAGAATGCGTTTGTACGATATGGGTATCAAATGAAAGGTGTTAATGAGCATTTTAAAAGGGAGTAATCCTTAGTTCCATAGGTGGACGCCGTTTCGCGATATCGCCATAAAGGTGGACCAGGGGTGACCCTAGAACTTGTTTGCACAATATGGGCATCAAACGAAAGGTGTTGATGAGTATTTTAAAATGGAGTGAGCCTTAGTTCTATAGGTGGACGCCGTTTCGAGATATCGCCATAAAGGTGGGCCAGGGGTGACTCTAGAATTCGTTTGTGCAATATGGGTATCAAACGAAAGGAGTTAACGAGTTTTTTAAGAGGGAGTGAACCTTAGTTCTATAGGTGGACGCATTTTCGAGGTATCGCAATAAAGGTGGACCCGGGGTGACTCTGGACTTTGTTTGTACGATATGGGTATCAAATGAAAGGGGTTAATGAGTATTTCTAAAAGGGAGTGGACCTTCGTTTTATAGGTGTTCGCCTTTTCGAGATATCGCCACAAAGGTGGACCAGGGGTGACTTTAGAATTTGTTTGTATGATGTGGGTATCAAATGAAAGGAGCTAATGAGTATTTTAAGAGGGAGTGGGCCTTAGTTCTATAGGTGGACGCCTTTTCGAGATATCGCCATAAAGGTGGGCGAGGGGTGACTCTAGAATTCGTTTGTGCAATATATGTATTAAACGAAAGAAGTTACTGAGCATTTTAAGAGGGAGTGGGCCTTAGTTCTATAGGTGGACGCCTTTTCGAGATATCGCCATAAAGATGGACCAGGTGTGACTCTAGAATGCGTTTGTACGATATGGGTATCAAATGAAAGGTGTTAATGAGTATTTTAAAAGGGAGTAATCCTTAGTTCCATAGGTGGACTCCGTTTCGAGATATCGCCATAAAGGTGGGCCAGGGGTGATTCTAGAATTCGTTTGTGCAATATGGGTATCAAACGAAAGGAGTTAATGAGTATTTTAAGAGGGAGTGGGCCTTAGTTCTATAGGTGGAGGCCTTTTCGAGATATCGCCATAAAGATGGACCAGGTGTGGCTCTAGAATGCGTTTGTACGATATGGGTATCAATTGAAAAGGTGTTAATGAGTATTTTAAAAGGAAGTAATCCTTAGTTCCATAGGTGGACTCCGTTTCGAGATATCGCCATAAAGGTGGGCCAGGGGTGACTCTAGAATTCGTTTGTGCAATATGGGTATCAAACGAAAGGAGTTAATGAGTATTTTAAGAGGGAGTGGGCCTTAGTTCTATAGGTGGACGCCTTTTCGAGATATCGCCATAAAGATGGACCAGGTGTGACTCTAGAATGCGTTTGTACGATATGGGTATCAAATGAAAGGTGTTAATGAGTATTTTAAAAGGGAGTGGACCTTTCTGGACCAGGGTTGACTCTAGACTTTGTTTGTACGATATGGGTATCAAATGAAAGGTGTTAATGAGTATTTTTAAAAGGGAGTGGCCTTTTCGAAATATCGCCATAAAGGTGGACCAGGGGTGACTCTAGAATGAGTTTGTACGATATGGGTATCAAATTAAAGGTATTAATGAGAGTTTTAAAAGGGAGTGGTGGTAGTTGTATATGTGAAGGCGTTTTCCAGATATCGACCAAAATGTGGACCAGGGTGGCCCAGAACATCATCTGTTGGATACCGCTAATTTATTTATATATGTAATACCTGCCAAGATTTTAAGGGTTTTTTATTTCGCCCTGCATAACTTTTTCATTTTCTTCTACTTAATATGGTAGGTGTCACAACCATTTTATAAAGTTTTTTCTAAAGTTATATTTCGCGTCAATAAAACAATCCAATTACCTTAACATATTTCATCCATTTTTTCGTATTTGGTATAGAATTAAGGCATTTTTTTCATTTTTCGTAATTTTCGATATCGAAAAAGTGGGCGTGGTCATAGTCGGATTTCGTTCATTTTTCATACCAAGATAAAGTGAGTTAAGATAAGTACGTGAACTGAGTTTAGTAAAGATATATAGATTTTTGCTCAAGTTATCGTGTTAACGGCCATGCGGAAGGACAGACGGAAGACTGTGTATAAAAACTGGGCGTGACATTAACCAATTTCGCCCATTTTCACAGAAAACAGTTAACGCCATAAAATCTATGTCCCTACCAAATTTCATGGATTGGTTAATTTTTGTTCGACTTATGGCGTTAAAAGTATCCTAGACAAATTAAATGAAAAGGGCGGAGCCACGCCCATTTTTAAATATTCTTTTATTTTTGTATTTTGTTGCACCATATCATTACTGGAGTTGAATCTTGACATAATTTACTTATATACTGTAAAGATATTAAATTTTTTGTTAAAATTTTACTTAAAAAAAATTTTTTTTAAAGTGGGCGTGGTCCTTCTCCGATTTTTCTAATTTTTATTAAGCGTACATATAGTAATAAGAGTAACGTTCCTGCCAAATTTCATCATGATATCTTCAACGACTGCCAAATTACAGTTTGCAAAAGTTTTAAATTACATTCTTTTAAAAGTGGGCGGTGCCACGCCCATTGTCCAAAATTTTACTAATTTTCTATTTTGCGTCATAAGTTCAACTCATCTACCAAGTTTCGTCGCTTTATCGTTCTTTTGTAAGGAATTATCGCACTTTTTCGGTTTTTCGAAATTTTCGATATCGAAAAAGTGGGTGTGGTTATAGTCCGATATCGTTCATTTTAAATAGCGATCTGAGATGAGTGCTGAGGAACCTACGTACCAAATTTCATCAAGATACCTCAAAATTTACTCAAGTTATCGTGTTAACGGACGGACGGACGGACGGACGGACATGGCTCAATCAAATTTTTTTTCGATCCTGATTATTTTGATATATGCAAGTCTATATCTATCTCGATTCCTTTATATATGTACAACCAACCGTTATCCAATCAAACTTAATATACTCTGTGAGCTCTGCTCAACTGAGTATAAAAAAATTATTGTAATAATAATAAGATTTTTCAATGCGATGTTTAAATGTTTGTCAAATTTTAAGTTTACTTTTTTGTAACAACCAAAATTATTTTACATTTGGAGCAGATGTAACTTTATAACAAAGCTTGCGTGTTCCTCATAAAAATATTTCTAATTGTCGTTATTTTGTTTATTTTAATCCTCCGCACCCCCTAAATGTACTTTAATTTTTATGTTAGATGCCCTAGTGCACTTGCTTCCTATTTTTATACTCAGCGTGCTTTGCACACAGAGTATATTAACTTTGATTGGATAATGGTTGGTTGTACAGGTATAAAGGAATCGAGATAGATATAGACTTCCATATATCAAAATAATCAGGATCGAAAAAAAATTTGATTGAGCCATGTCCGTCCGTCCGTCCGTCCGTCCGTCCGTTAACACGATAACTTGAGTAAATATTGAGATATATTCACCAAATTTTGTAGACTTTTGTAGCTTATCTGGACCCGGAATGGATTGGTATTGAAAATGAGTGAAATCGGATGATAACCAAGCCCACTTTTTATATATGCAAAATTTTGGAAAACACAAAAAACCTGATAATTTAGTAAATAATACACCTAGAATATTGAAATTTCACATGTGGACTGATATTGAGACTGTTTATAAAAATTTGGAAAAATTTTTTTAAATGGGCGTGGCACCGTCCACTTGTGATAAAATCAATTTTATAAATATTATTAATCATAAATCAAAAATTGTTAAACATATCGTAACAAAATTCGGCAGAGAGTTTGCCTTTACTATAAGGAATGCTTTGAAGAAAAATTAACGAAATCGGTTAGGGTCCACGCCCACTTTTATATAAAAGATTTTTAAAAGGGTCGTAGACGAATAAAATAAGCTATATCTTTGCAAAAAAGAGCTTTATATCAGTGATATTTCATTTCCCAAGTGGATTTATAAAAATAAATAGGAAAATTATCAAATTTTAAAAAATGGGTGTGGCACCGCCCCTTTTATGACTAAGCAATTTTCTATGTTTAGGTAGCCATAACTCGAAGAAAAATTAACGGATCATAATAAAATTGGGTACACAAATTTTCCCTACAGCAGAAAATATTTCAAGTAAAAATGGACGTGATCGGTTAAAGACCACGGCATCTTAGATATAAAACATGTTTAAAAGGTTCGTAGACTAGAATAATAAGATATAACTTAGCAAAAAATAGCTTTGAATCAATGATATTTCACTTATCAATTTTTATTGTAGGAGGAAATGGGGAGACATTTTTCTTTTAAACGGGCGGTGCCACTTGTTATGTAGACAAGTAATTTATCTGAAATGAAATATATAATTGAAGCTCACGCTGAGTATATAATGTTTTGTTACACCCGAACTTAAACACCTTTACTTGTTTCTAAAAATTTTTCATGTAACTGTGCTGTTGTTCAATTAGTTGATGTTGTTGATTCTGTTGTTGTTTTTATTATAGCAATACTGCTTTTGTTTTACTTTATATGATGTTGCTATTTTTGTTTTCTGTTGTTCTACTGCGTTGCATTGTTTTGCAATGTTTGCCAACATAATGAGCTTGGAGACTTGGAAATACCGAGGGCGATCGCTGTAGTTGTGGATTTGTTGCTTTTGTTACCAACACCAAAGTCATTGGTAATGCTTTTGATTTTACAGCTGCAATACTTTTAACCATTTTACACCAACACTTATACAATGGCGCCCCACAGTAAATTGGCTGATGTGCAATATATATGAACCCAGCAGTAAATATAAGAGGCTATTTGCATGTTTGTGAATTGGATGGTGCAATTTGTTTAAAACATAATTCTTTAATATAACATAAACTTACTTACTTACTTACTTAATTGGCGCTTAACCGTCTAAACGGTTATGGCCGTCCAACAAGGCGCGCCAGTCGCTCCTTCGCTCCGCCAACCGGCGCCAATTGGTCACACCAAGGGAGTTTAAATCGTTTTCCACCTGGTCCTTCCAACGGAGTGGGGGCCGCCCTCTACCTCTGCTTCCATAGGCGGGTTCCGATAGAAACACTTTCTTGGCCGGAGCATCATCTTTCATTCGCATAACATGGCCTAGCCAGCGCAGCCGCTGCGTTTTAATTCGCTGGACTATGTTGATGTCTGCGTATAGCTCGTACAGCTCATCATTAAATCTTCTTCGGTACTCGCCATCGCCAACGCGTAGAGGTTCATAAATCTTTCGAAGAACTTTTCTCTCGAACACTCCCAAAGCCGCTTCATCTGCTGTTGTCATGGTCCATGCTTCTGCCCCATATAGCAGGACGGGTACGATAAGTGACTTGTAGAGTATGATTTTCGTTCGCCGAGAGAGGACTTTACTTTTCAATTGCCTGACTTACAATTTCAAATATAACATAAACCCTTCCCACTAATCTATATACTAAATTCTCATAGTATCTGAAAGTCAATACAATACTTTCGAAATGGACCCTTTTTATACAGTTAGGCTATTTTAGGTTGAAGTAGCTGCCCAAGACCACACTTAGTGATATTAGGCTTGTTGCGATACAATGAAAAAGCCTCTTTTAATCATTTTCAGTACCGGATAAAGGCTATCAAGTTCCTGATGTCACACTCCACGATCTGGCGCAGATTAAAGAAAAAGGGAGATCCCAGAAAGCAGGGCCTACCACCACTTAGGGCCGGGAAGTTGCAGATGACATCATCCACGGTTTCCTTCTTTTCATCCTCTTTACAACTACTTTATCAACGACAATAAAATTCTCATAATCTTCTTGCATGCCTGCATATAAGGCATTTTAGGGAATGCTTGACTTAATCATAAAGGATCTACCTGGTCATACCCTGCCTGTCAAGTTCATCTGAAATGCAGTTTCCCGCAATGTCACTGCTCCCAGTGACCCATGTGAGGTGCGGACGGTTCTGTTGGGTCATCATCGTTAGTGTTTATTCAAAATTCAAAGAGTAAGAGCCAATAGATTTCATAGCAGCCGAAATTAAAAAAGAAGAATTCGAGGTATTGGTTTCTTAATTAGACGGCACCTCCAACTCTGCCGTTCAGCTTAGACCCGTGGGTATAAATCGAAATGCTGTCAACAACAAGGCACCTATGCGTCTCAGCCAAATTATCCCTACTGGTAATGTTAACAACTAAGTTGCTTTGTGCAACTGTTGCATTTGCACAGCGACCCGTGCTAGAAGGGAGTAAACTGTATATGTTTTGTACGCTAGAGTGTCCTATGGTTTAACTGTTTCAGTTGATTAACTCCCTTAAACGCTGGGCTGACGTTGCCGCTGCTCTATAGACAGCTAAAGTGACAATAATGGTTGCAAAATCCTCGTTGGGCGTTTAACACAGAGCATGGTTGAGTCGGTTAATCATGGTTTTAATCCATCTGCATTTCATGGCTGTTTTCCCCGTAAATAATAAAATGTACGCTTTCCTTGGGATTGAAAGACGTTGCCTTTCCAGTTCAGCTTTTTGTCCAGAACAACGCTTAGGAATTTGACCTTATCTGCCAGATTTAGACGCACACCATTTAATTCTGGTAAGTTTAACGGTCGTAGTTTGTATCTTTTGGTATAAAAGACAAGCTCAAATTTATCGAAATTTACGCTGAGCTCGCATTGGGAGACCTATCGGGAAACCTCTCGCCAAGCCTCTTTATACAGTTACAAATTAGTCCTTTTGGTAGTAGTTTCAAAATATTCCCTTTTATTGCGTCAAATATATGTATGTAAAACTAATGCACTTGTATGTCTGTATGTGTGCTTACGTGCATATGCGACACTCTATAACTGCCATGTTAACACAAAAGGCCGCATTGCTCTGATGCACCGAGATTGAACGAATCACGAATCCCTTGGCCGATTGCGCTACTTTCATGCTTTGTTTACGCTGCTAACAAGGATAACTTGAATACTTTTTTTTTTGGTTGATTGTACTGCTGTATTTGTAGCAAGTTTATATTATACACAATGATAACATCTGTATGTACTTATTAGACTGGGACGAAATAAAATTGTTACAAACGATTATAAAAAAAAAATAAATAAATGTAAGGCGCGATAACCTCCGAAGAGATCTAAGGCCGAGCTTCTCTTCCAATTTGCGTCGTGCTCCTCTTGATTTTTCCCTACAAATTGGCCGGACGGGACCTACATGTTTTATGCCGACTCCGAACGGCATCTGCAAGGCAGATGAGTTGTCACTGAGAGCTTTTCATGGCAGAAATACAATCGGAGCGCTTGCCAGACACTACCGAGGGGCGACCCCGCTTAGAAAAATTTTCTTCTAATTGAAAAATCTTATTTCTAAAATTTTGATGTTGTTTTGCCCGGGAGTTGAACCCAGGGCATACGGTGTGATAGGCGGAGCACGCTGCCATCACACCACGGTGGCTTTGGAGCACAATTTAAAAAAAAATCGTTAAAAGCCAGGGCTGTGGGCAGCATGTTTTCGCTTTTCACTATAATTTATTTTTAGAAAAATTTCATACAGTGCAAAAAATTGCGAATCAAACGTGGATTTATCATTTTTTCTATTGATCATACTTTCTGAACGGATGGAAAGAATATTTTGACCAATTTTTTGTTTTAAATAGATTGTAGGTGACCATCTCACTGGAGACAATTTTAAGTGCAATGAGGAATTCTATAGAGAAAACCAACCAGTTGTGACGAATGTAGGATGCAATGATGCAATTGTGGTGAATATAAGTGTACATGAGTCTTTTAAGTATAAATTGATTCTTCTCATGAACGCAAGTCAAGGAACAAACTTTAAGTATCGCAAGTCACTTAAAAGCGTATGCTTCATACATATTATTAGAACGAAAATTGTAAAAAAAAAATATTGTAAATATCTTTACCCGCTCAGAAGTTATGACCAATAGAAGAAATGATAACACTGGTCAACACAGTTTCCGATGCATGGGACTTTATTGCATGATTGTTTAAGTACTTTTTACGCTTATTTCTAATGAAGAAGCCAGTATTTTCTAGCAGCTCTAGTTTCCGATATAGCTAATATTAAAGTTTTTAGTAAATGTAATTTTTTTTAATATATTAACTTTATTTTTATCAATTACAGTAAGTTAAGTTTTCCATTAAGAGATTTCCTTTTATGAGTTCATTCAGGAGCACAACTTTAAATACTCCAGCAATAATCAGCTAGCATATGTGCTTTCTAGTGTCCCTGATATCGCTCTTCTATAGTGCGGAGGTCCTGCTCTTCCTGAGATTTCCTATATTTTAAGAAAAACAGTCCAGTGGGCTATGAAGAAAGTGCATCTTGATACTCATGTTAACACTCAGATGTTGGAATTGTAGCATCAGTTGGTCTATATGCTCAGTGTGCTCAAAAGTGTTTCACAGCCCAAACGAGCTGGTGAACTCTGCATCACAGATTAGTTTTCCCATCTGTGAGCCATCGAAAATTCCAGCTTTCGGCTTTGCAGAACCCAGTTTTTAAAATGATTTGGAAATGTATTTGAAATCTTTTGAATGATGTCGGAATTCACTGGGCTTAGGTTCTGACGAATGTCTAGCACTAAGGACTGGTAAAACAGAAGTCAGCTCGTTGGGATAAATCCATTTCGAATAATTTCTTCGGTTAATTTCTGTTATGTTTACCACACAGAAATAACAGTCGCTCTGATGGTCCGACGGTTCACACCATATTTCAAGAGTTTGGTACTTGAAATGAGGTTTTTTTTTTATTCTTCCATAAGCGTAATGATTCAGCACAACTTTTACATACGAAACGTGGAATCCAGGGTTTGTTATTAGTCTCATATGGGTAACCGAATAGGTCCATATTGGAAAGTTTCACTAGTTCTGACGGATTGAAACGAAATTTCATAAAAATATGAATGCTACAAATATAACAAAACTGTTTGGATTGTTTACACACATTCTCCTTGATGAACACATAAAAAATAAAGTAGTGGATTACAGCAGTTACTTCAACTACTATGGTAATGTGCTCACAGAGAAGTACTTTTTGTATGATACCCGTATTTCAAAAACTCGAGCTGCTAGAAGAAATTTGAGGATTTGAAATCAGCGACCCCAAGTTAGTGAGAAACAAAAGTAAAACTCTATGCAACAGAAAAAAGTGCTGTTTTGTCCACCAATGTAATTCCACAATAAATTTGCCAATTTTTACAAAGTTTAGAATTTTGTTTAAAACAAAGTAAAGTCAAAATGTATAATTTGACCCTCTATCCACCAATGTAGATATTTTAGTTATTCAAAGAAAAGTTGCTATAGGTGGCCCTCTTTTGAAATTTCGTGCCATACATAACTCTTGATTTCTACCTTTTAGGTACGAAAAGGCGGGTGGAAAGCTCATGAGGTCAAGTTTTAATATCAAAACAGGGTGGACAACTTTTTTTTTATTGAAAGTTGTGGCGGCTCATTGCCCTCAAGTCGCCCAACGAAACCAGCTTAATATTTTTTTTCGAGTCTTTGATGGGCAGTGGTTTGTTAAGCGCTTTTACTTAAAGCTGTTCATCTACAGAAAAAATAGAAATATCAACAGTTGTGTGTAATACTTCAATTAGTAGAATAGAAACATTTATATACAATAATAACTATTAAGAGAAGTAGAGAGAAGAAGAAAATTGGAGCTATCAAATTTGTTTGAATCAGAGCTATAATTTTGTTATAAACACCGGAAAGTTTCGTTAATTTCGAGATTATTTCTATATTGGTGCTCTTATAAAATATTACTCTAGAGTCTAGACCATCTTTGTGTTTCAGATTTTTTATGGTCTAAGAATTTTGTGTTTTGGAGATCGCCGTTTTGGGGTTTACATTTTTGGGGGTCTTAAGCCTCTTCTCTTTGGCGGCCACCGTCGTGTGATGGTAGCGTTCTCCGCCTATCACACCGTATGCCCTGGGTTCAACTCCCGGGCAAAGCAACATCAAAATTTTAGAAATAAGATTTTTCAATTAGAAGAAAATTTTTCTAAGCGGGGTCGCCCCTCGGCAGTGTCTGGCAAGCGCTCCGATTGTATTTCTGCCATGAAAAGCTCTCAGTGAAAACTCATCTGCCTTGCAGATGCCGTTCGGAGTAGGCATAAAACATTTAGGTCCCGTCCGGCCAATTTGTAGGGAAAAATCAAGAGGAGCACGACGCAAATTGGAAGAGAAGCTCGGCCTTAGATCTCTTCGGAGGTTATCGCGCCTTACATTTATTTTTTTTTTTTTTAAGCCTCTTCCCACTTTGTTGCTCAATGATCAAAGCAGCATCTTTTATGACCACCACTTAAATATAAGGACAAGCATATGTTAGATTAGGTTAAAATAGCTGCTGTAAAAGCAAACATAGGCCACTACCGGGAGGCCCGTTATGATAATAGGAAAATATACCATTATGTTTCCTCTTCAAACCATTTCACAGATCTGATAAGGGATTGATTATCCATAAAGAAATTACGCAAGCAGCGCTCTCGGGTTTCCTCAACACCATTCAGTTATAAATGGGTTGATCATCTTCGGCATCTTTACAACTTCTACAGCATCGACAGCCCTAGCCTTTCTGCATGCCTACTAACACGGGGGTGCCCAGTTAGTACTCTTATAAATGGTAAAACTGTATCCCCACTGGTTGAGTCTGCATCGAAATACTACCTGATTGAGGTCACACAAAGTTTGAAAAAATTTGCTGTGCTAGCAAAAACAAGGTTATCACCATATGCCACGATCTTCTCGCCCCCCTCGCCCTATGCTCTAAATCCCACTTTCCGTAGATCTAACAAAAGAAGAAGTGGGAATGTTGCTAATTAAAAGGACAAAAAACTAATCAATATGTAGTCCTTAAGCTCGTTATGGGAGGTTCTCCAAGCCTTTGAAGTGAAAATGATCATATCACTGCGCCCCCCCAACGGAATATAATTAAAATACAAACAAGCGGCATTTATGAGACGCAGCCAGTTTTCCAATGCATCCAAGCAACTAATGAGCTTTTCATGGAAAACCTCATCTAGTACAGCAGCACTGAAAAGTTTGAAGATCGTGATTGCCCACTTAGTCAGCTTTTGCGTGATGTGTATCTTTACAATCGGGTTTGCTGCGGGAGCTTCTGGTGTTTTGTAAGGGTGTCCGGAAAATGTGTATCCAGGAGCGACATTAGGGTTTTTCTTCTGCGTTGGTCCACGTACCATCAGGCTTCCGCATATCGCTTTCACATATCGGCTTTGAAAACATGCCGCACATCATTCTTCAGCCCTATACACTTTCGAATTCAGTGCAACGATTTCTTCATTAATTTCTCTTTGTATGTCTCAGCGAGCTTTTGTAGGCCATTAATTTACCTTTATATTCTAGGCATCTCATTTTCAAAAATATCGGCCCTACTGAAGTGTTGTCTACAGGTGTGGTTAAGTTAAATAAAGTACTAGGATCAACAAGTTTAAGCCTAGTACTCGGTTTGGGCCCTGGATAGGTTTAGATGAAAAAGTTTAAAATTTGGAAAAAGACTATGAATATAGCAAATGAATAAGCACCACAGAAAAGAAAATAAATCGAGCAATTAAAAGTTGTCTTATTTACGTAGCTCAATTTACAATGCTTTCTAGAAAAAGTACCCAAAGTGCATGCTTAATGCGCTAAATACATTCATATAAAAAACTAACCGCATTTCTTTTATTCTTAAAAAAATCATAAATGAATAATCTCATACCACTGCCTTTAACTTTCAAATAAATTATAAGCTATAAAAGTAACCGCACTATATTTGTAACACTTAACTGTATACAATATTTCTTATTTGCTTTTTCTAGCTTTTCCACCAAAGAGGCCGCCACTCATGCCATTGTTGGCGTGCACAACACCGAAATCAATCAACAACCCGTAAAGTGCGCGTGGGGCAAGGAAAGTGGTGACCCCAATCACATGTCGGCCATAGCCGGGCAAGCACTTAGCCCTGGCTTTCCATTTGGTACAGCAGCAGCTGCAGCTGCGGCTGCTGCATATGGGCAACAAGTAGCCGGTTATTGGTATCCGCCAGCAGCAGCTGCAGCATACCCAACAGGTGCACCCACACCCGCCAGCGCATTGCAGCCAGGGCAGTTTTTGCAAGGCATGCAAGGATTTACGACATATGGACAATTTGCAGGCTATCAGCAAGGATATATGGGGTAATGATATAAAAGTTAGGAATAAGTAGCAATACGTATGTATGTATGTGTGCGAATTTGAGTGTGTGTATAAAGGTAGCTTTAGTGAAATTGAAGAGTTGTTAATGGCTTTAGTTAGCGTGCAAAAGAGTACGCGAGTTTCTCTAAACAAAATTTTACTTTTCAAATTTTAGTTTATATTTCATAACTTATATCTATTATGTTTTCAAAAAATTTTCAATATTACAGAAGTATAAAAAAGCGAAAGACTATCGGGAAGCGATAATATTGCTCAAGTAGATCTTGAAAATCTTAGATTTAACGCATGCAAAATTTTTCCCACCTACTTCCTCTGCTTCTGTAGTCGGGTTCCGACCAAGAACACTGTGACGAATATTTGCGTCACTAAGCTGCTACTAAATAAATGCACAACAACAATAAAGCAGCCACTCTTTTGAAGAAGGCGACGAAGAGATATCACGCACACACAAATATGTAGTCATCAGGCGAAGCTGTTATTCACACATACACACGCATATGGCTAGTAGAAAAACACACACTACCAATATAAATTTATAAAACCAAGCATGAGATGCAATTGTTGTGGAAAACAGGTTGGAGAAACGACTAGACCTTAGGATGAACGAGTTAACAGAGAGTATAAAAGCAGCGCAAGCTGAAGAATGACTAATCAGTTTGATTTAAACACGCTATCAGCTGCAAAGTGAAGTATATTAATATAGTGGTCTAATAAAGACCATTTTGCTATACAGAATATTGGAGTGATTTATTCAACAGTTTAGCGATTCGAACGTTAGCAGATGGTTCCAAATAAGCGGAAATTGACTAAATTCGTTACAATACTATCTTAGATGAGCATTGTCTCCCATGCGCACAACAACAATATGCCCTATCCAGCCTAGCTGCTGTATTTTTTTTTTTTTCGCTGGACTATGTTGATGTCTGCATAAAACTCGAACTATTCATTACCAAAGCTTTACTCGGCGTCGCCAACGCGTAGTGGTCCGTAAAGCTTACCTAAAGACTTTTCTCTTGAGCACTCCCAGAATCACTTCTTCTGATGCTATTGTCCATGCTTCTGCACCATGTCACAGACGGGTACGAGTAACCCCAGCGGACTAGGGGGCTTAGAATATACCCGCGGTAGGTATGCCTGCCGTAGAAGGCAACCAAACTTAATGCAAGTGGTTGCCAGCGCAATATATAGCTTCTTCAACCAAATGGTCAAGCTCACCTACCCGTGTCGAATCCTGTGTCATTAACAGCCGAGGCTCTGACGAGCCCAAACTCCTGATGGATCTAGTGGCTGGGAGGGAGGGTTTGCCTAGAAGGTTGCATGTCGTCATACCAAATCGTTGGCGAGATGGTCGGGCTAGTACCTTTATGATACTTGTTACAGGAACGTACCGGATCTGCATCCGGCAAAGGACCATCAACATCGATAACACCCCTCAAGTCCTCCGGGGAGTGTCCTTATAGCTATAGCAAAAACAACGGGAATTACCAACCTACTTAGTCCAAAGTAGCAGTAATTGGCAAGAGTGAGTTTAGCTGAATTTCAAAGCTGACGTTGTTGCTTGCGGTTATGCTGGTTCCCGTTCGAAATCAAGGCTGCCAACGACGAGGTTTGCAAATGCATTCACTCTTTGCTCGATGATAGCAGGTACTTGTTTCGCTGTTTTTCACCATCAAACCAATTTCTTGCACTTCTTTTTCCAGTTAAAATTAAGCAAAACTTAACGACGCAGGTACTCGGGCCGATGATATCGTTAGCATACACACCAGTAATTGCGCGCTTTTATAGAATATTGTTAAGTTCAGCAGGTTGTATTATTTTCTCCAACATCAAGTTGAGGAAATAGTATGCCAGGAGCCCCTTAGTCTGAAACCTTCTATAGTATCGAACGGCTCGGTGAGGTGCTTCCAAATTCTGACTGGGCTGATGGTGCAGTTCAACGTCATTTTACACAGCCATATTAGTTTTTCGGGGAAACCAAATTTAGACATAGTAGTATATAGGCAGCTTCCCTACGTGCTATTGATGAGGGTCTGAAATCGCGCTGGTAAGGTGCAGTCAGTTAATTAATAGTGGGCATCAATCTTCCGTTCAACACACTTGAACGGATCTTATATACGATACTAAGAAGGCTGATTCAGCAATAGTTGGCGCAGTTTGTAGGATAAACGTCAGGCATATACTCATCCAACCATATTTTTGAAAGATGCTAATGGATGCGCCTTACCAACTCCTCGCTACTGAGTGAATCCATTAGTGAGAACTTATTGTCTTTTAGTCTGGTTATTGCTATTCTCTATAAATAAAAATTTGATTAGTTCTAAGTCAACCTAAGTCATTGCTTATCATATTATCATATTAGATCTGTAATATTTTCCTTAGTTCTTAGAACTTAATTTTAAATAATTAGTTTATTATTTTTCTCTTTGCTTTTCATATTTTCAGCATGGGCGTTCAAATTCCTGGCACTTGGCAAAGTGTGCCAACTCAAGCGCCATTAGCTGGCGCCACCGCTCCACAAATAGCACAAAGCGTCAGCAACGGCTTACCACAAGCCGCCGGTGTTGTTGCCTATCCAATGCAACAGTTTCAGGTTAGTTTACTGATACATATACCAGATACTTAATAATAAGCTCATTCGCATATAAACGCAGATGAAAAGGCTAATCCAAAAAATGTGTGAGGTTATTTAGACACAAATTTTCCTAAGCGGGGTCGCCCCTCGGCAGTATTTGGCAAGCGCTCCGCGTGTATTTCTGCCATGAAAAGCTCTCAGTGAAAACTCATCTGCCTTGCAGATGCCGTTCGGAGTCGGCATAAAATATGTAGATCCCGTCCGGCCAATTTGTAGGGAAAATCAAGAGGAGCACGAAGCAATTTGGAAGAGAAGCTCGGCCTTAGATCTCTTCGGAGGTTATCGCGCCTTACATTTATTTATTTATTTTTTTTATTTTGACACAATCGCTAGATCGTGTACTTAGCAATGAAAATCCAATAATTTTCTGTTAAAGGGATATACGTGTAGAACTATGTAAATATTTCATACTAACTTTTGTGTGATATTACCAACCTTACTAATCGTCATTTCGTCTTGAGCTCATGTCCTATTGATTTACAATTGTTTTGTTGTATTCACGGTTTCGTGGCCTTTTGTCCATCTCGCAGTACTCACAGCAGCGCTTATAGCAATCTCAAACTTTAAAACTCGTCTAGTAAACTAACTATACTACTATGAAAATGTTAAACAATAACACTGCGCAGATTGTTCGAATACTTGCCTGCAAAACTACATTTCAATACGTCGTTTGTTCCAATAATGTTCAGCCACAACGCGGACTACTTACTATGCCTACAACACGTCACCAACTTATACTTAAATCTAAATACGAAATCGGTTAAAAATGCAGTCAAAAGCCAAAGTAGTCAGCAAACATTCTAGTTCATTGACTAGAATTTTGTAGGTTTATTCATACTAGTCAGCTTTTTAATGGATCATTGGCTATAATTTTGTGGTGTTATTAATACTAGTTAGTATTTCAATAATTCACTTGACTAGAATTTCGTCTGTCGGCTCGAGGAAATGCGCGAGTGCTTTCTGTAGCCAATTTGCAATGCATACTTCATTTGACAATGCTAGATATCGTCCAAATCAACGGGCACATAAATACAAGCGTGACTAGTCAACCCTCACCGTTACCTCAACAGAGGTTAAAGAAGTTATTGAAAAGGCCAAGCCATCAATATCAATAGTCCCAGACGGAAGACGTATACCGATGCCAAAACACCTCTCCCATGAGGGCATCAGTAGCCTAAGACATGTTTTCTACTTTTCGTTAAAAGCCTGTGCCTTTCCAGAATAACAGAGAAAGACCGGAAACCCAGCCAGTATCTACCGTTATTATCCCTTTAGTCAGTAACGAAAACGTTTAAAGCCGTTATGATTCCCTCAATTAAATGAAATTGTTCGGGTATCCAGCCATAAGCATGACTTCTGTAAAGTGCATATCACTACCACCATTCTGAACTCCATTAACACTCATAACAGGACGGCGCTAGTGCAGCTTGGCCTGTTTTCACAAAGTCAACCACTACTGGTTCGTCCCTTCTCCGTTAGATAGAAAAATAATTTATTGAGGATTGCACTGCGACCTTTGGTCAGCACCTCATCCCATCCAACTTCCATGATGAACCCTAGCAGTTCTCTTGGCTTGAGGGATTTAATGTGGGAATGTTCTGGCCATGGTGAACCCATAACCTTAGCCCTGCGTCTTGAGATTGCGTCTCATTCGTGTGTTAGTGCGTTACTTTTTAGTTTTCATATATATGTACGTATTTTTATTAAAATTTATTCCAAAGTATAATGTATTGAAGTGATAAATTTTAAAGTTATATATGTACATAGTTAGGGCGTGGTCCGCCTTTTTCCCTTATTAGAAGGGCTGGATTCTTTTTTTGAGAAATTTAGTATAACAGCTGTTATACGAGGAGAAAAGTCAAACTATGACTTCTGAATACGATTTCTGACTTCTAACTTTTCACCTTTACTTTTTCAATTTGCTGAACGCGTTAACAAAAAAATAAAATTTCGGTTCGAAAAACGGAGATAGTACTTTGTTTACTTAAGCCTCAATCTCTACAAAAAAGTGGATTTTCTCCAATACCCAAAAAAAAAGTTGATTTTGTTGCATAGCGTTATTATTATAAATACGAAACTACAGGTTTGACTCACTTACTTACTTTGATTTCCCCTATTCCTGATATTTGGCATATCTTTATTAACTTTTCAATCCAAACCCTACACAAATATCATGAGTTTCAGGTCTAAGTATAATAAGAATCAGGTAAAATTACAGTTGCAATAAATATTGAAAGTGCTATAATTTCTTTGTTTATTATTTTAGGAATATGGTTGCAAAGCAACATTTTCTTGAATTTTTAAGTACTTTCGTTTGGTAAGGAAAAAACATACATTAGGGGGAGGGAGGGGGGGGGGGGTAGGTGGGGGGGGGGGGGGGGGGGGGTAAAATTTTGTTAGCTGACCTAATCATGTGAAAACGACTTCATAGCTTAAAAGGAGATTAAATGGAAATGTGGTCAAGGCCAAAATAATGACATATCAATTTTAAAAGTAGGTCGTCAAATAACCAAGTTACAACGAAAAAACCTTTTTGGCTGTATTGCGAAGGATCAAAAAAAATTTAAAAAAATGTTTCGAAACCCTCTCAACATAATCTTCAAATTTAGGGGCGGACATTAGCAACTTTTTTTTTTGTATGGGGACCAACCCAGTCTACTGACTAGTATGTCAGTTGGTATGATATTGGTGTATATAATGACTAGTTTGTCAATTGGTATGATGCCGATACAGAGGCTGGCAATTGATATTTCGTAGGGCATCGTCGTGTTAAAAATACCAGGTAATATGGAAAAAAAGACAGAACTCATACTAGTTAAGATTTTTTGCAAACTAGTATTCTTTTAGTATACAACTAGTTGGTTTGACTGCAGGGTAGTAGTAATTGTATCAGCAATGATAAATGGTATGGACATGAACAAAGCAATTCGATATGTCGATTCTCGTTAATTTGTGTCTTAGGGTATCGTGGCCTACAGTAATACCATACCAATGAAGCAGCTTCGCGGCTTAAAATGCCGCATAAGTTGAGCAGATTTTAAGAATATTTTGTGCTACAGGTTTTGGTAAAAATGAGCGCTGAGCGATTTAGGTTTAAGCAGAAACTTTTTGCGCTAATTTGAAAATTTTCCAATTTTAATAGAGAATCCTGAATTTAGGTTGCAATAAACCGCAAAATTATACCACTTAATATCGCGCTAAAGATTCTATCTAACGTACTGTGTGAAAGACTGAATCCCATAGTCCACAAACTGCTTGCACCTTATCAGTGCCAGTCAGAACTGATAAATGTAATATCGGTCAGCTCCAAGATACGCCAGATCCTAGAGAAGACTCACGATTAGAATACCGACACTAACCATCTTTTCGCCAACTTCAAAATAGCACTTTTCAGCGCGAAAAGAAGCTGCTTGTGTGCTGCTGTGTCTGCGCCTTAGTTCCCTGCGAATTTAATAAGGCTTTGCCGATTACGTTGAGCAACACCACCTGCTACGTAAGGATTGTGAAGGATGCCCCCGAGCCGTATGAAATCAAGCTAGGCTTTAGACAAGGTGACTCCCTTTCATACCGCTTTTTTTAACATAATACTTGGGTAGATATTTCTAGAGCAGAACTAACCGTAATGCTACAGCCTTCTATAAGAGCGTACAAATACTACCGTATGCTAACGATATTGATATTATTGGCCTGAATAAACGCGATGAGAGTTTTAACTTCCTGGGATTAGTAAGAGAAGAAAAAAGGTGCGATTTGCGGTAAATGGGGGAGGCAAAGTACTTGCTGTCATCAAGAAAAAGAATGGGCACGTTCGCTTATTGGCACCCACGTCACTATTCAGGGATACATATCCGAGACTGTGCAGGATTTCGTCCATTCGGGAATTATCAATCACAATGTCAGTTTAGAAATCAAACGGAATATGACACTTTCCAACAAATTCAACTTTGTACTGAGTGGGGAATTGGAAAGTAAAGTCTTCTCTCAACGAACAAGTTGCTTATCATACTTGGCCTGATGTATGGCTGAGAATCATGGACGGTGTCGAGAGAAGATGAGATCTCTCTGGAAGTTTACGAGAAAAATGTTCTCCGGAAGATTTATAATCCATGATGCCAACCGCGAGTAACGAAAGATGTATAATGATGCAGCGTATAAAAACCCAAAGGTTTCGCTAGCTAGGTCATGTTATGCGAATGGAAGAAGACGCTCCGACATAGAAAGAATTTCAGTCAACACCGCAGTTTGAAAGCAGAAGAATGGAGACCCCACTGAGTCGGGAGAGTCAGGTTGAGGAAGACTTTACCTACCTTGGTGCTCCCAATTGGCATGACTTGCTACGGCACGACCAAAATCGCTTAGTCTGTGATGATGATTAACTGGAAACTCTGAGCTTCCGTTGTAATCTCTAAACTGGAACTGATAATTCAGTACTTTGAATTTTTCGAACTTCAATTGAGAATTGTGGCCTTCAGTTGTAATTTTTGGACTTGTATTGAGGATTCGCAAATAAAATTGTAATCTTCTGTCTTCAATTTAGGATACTGTACAGAGCATCAATTGAGAATTTTGAATTTCAGTTGTAATTTTTATATCTAGCTGTACTTGTATATAGGGTATTATAACTTTGATTGGATAACGGTTGGTTGTACAGGTATAAAGGAATCGAGATAGATATAGACTTCCATATATCAAAATCAGCAGTATCGAAAACCCATGTCCGTCCGTCTGTCCGCTAATACGATAACTTGAGTAAATATTGAGATATGCTCACGAAATTTTGTACACGAGCTTATCTGGGCCCAGAAATTAGCGAAATCGGATGATAACCACGCCCACTTATTCTATATATAACATTTTGGAAAACACAAAAAACCTGATTATTTAGGAAATAATACACCTAAAATGTTGAAATTTGACGTGTGGACTGATATTGAGAGTCTTGATAAACATTTGAAAAATTTTTATAAAATGGGCGTGGCACCGCTCACTGGTTATAAAATCAATTTCAAAAATATTATAAATCATAAATCAAAAATAGTTTAACCTATCGTAACAAAATTCGGCAGAGGGGTTGCCTTTACTATAATGAATGCTTTGAAGAAAAATTAACGAAATAGGTTAAGGACCACGCCCACTTTTATATAAGAGATTTTTAAAACGGCCGTTGACGAATAAAAAAAGGTATATTTTTGCAAAAATAGCTTCATATCAATGCCATTTCATTTCCCAAGCGGACTTATAACAATAAATAGGAAAAGCTTCAAATTTAAAAAAATGGCGTGGCACCGCCCCTTTTATGGCTAAGCAATTTTCTATGTTTCGGGAGCCATAACTCGAAGAAAAATTAACATATCGTAACAAAATTGAGTACACATATTTTCCTTATAGCAGGAAATATTTCTAGAAAAAATGGACGGGATCGGTTAAAGACCACCCCCACTTTTATATAAATGACTTTAAAAAGAGTCGTAGGCAAAAATAACAAGTTAAATCTTAGCGCAAAATAGTGTTTGCCAATCGTATTTTGTGCCATTATAACAACAAATGGGAAAAAATTTAAATCTTGAAAAATGGGCGTGGCACTGCCCCTCTCTTACAATGCATTTCCCAACGTTTATGTAACCATAACTGGACGAAAAATTGACTAAATCGGTTAAATTATAAATAATTTTTTTTATATAAAATATTTTGAAAAAACGCGTAGACGCAGGTAATAAGTTATTTTTAGTAAAAGTTGGAAAATTTCGTTAATAACCCTGCCCTTTTCAAATTTGTTTTTTTTTTTTGTATACACTTAATTTTAAACAGTAGGAAAATTCCCATATCTGATGGAAAAATGCATTATTACCCGCTCAAGGTCATTGGTGTTAGCCTCTGCATCTTTTTGCTTCTTTTAAACGAAAATTAGTTCAGAATAGAACCATATTTATGTATATGTATTATGGCGCAGCCTTTTAACAATATTAAACAAGCAGCGCGGTTTCAGCCAAACTTAGACTTCCGTACTTGTTTGTAGTTTCCTTAACTTAAATAAGAAATACTGAACTTCAGTTGTTATTTTATAACTTCAATTGAGAATTCTGAACTTAACTTTAGTTTTCTGATTTTCTGTTTATAATATAGAGCTTCAGTTATATATATTTTTTTTTTTTTTTTACTGAAAATTTGAACTTGCTAACTTCAGTTGTTCCTAGACTTGAACTGAGAACTCTGAACTTCAGCTGTAATTTGCTTACTTGAACTAGACGTTTTAAGTTAAAATTGTGATTTTCTGAACTTCAATTGAGAGTTCTGAGCTTCAGTTGTAATATTCAGAAATTCAATTATATTTCTGATCTTAAATTGAGAATCCTGAACTGCAGCGTTAACTTTCTGAACTTAAATTGGAAATTCTTAAGTTTAGTTGTAATTTTTTAACTTCAATTCAGAATTCTCAAATTCATTTCCTATTTCTGAAAGTCATATTGAATTGTCTGAACTTCAATTGCATTTCTATCAGCTTGTACTGAAACTTTTCACTCTTCAACTGTCGTTTACTTACTACAGTCGGGAACTTTGAACTTCAAGTGTAGTTCTCCGAACTTTAATTGCAACTTTCCTAACAAAAACTAAAGACGTTGTAGATATTTTGGGTAGCCTGTTAAGAAACCGAAGAATTTTTAAAACTCTTTCCATTATAATAAATATTTTTTCTCCTTGAAGAGCTACCCACTGAAACCTAGTATCCCATGGCATGCGCAATTACCCCTACCAGATACGACGTTTAGCATTACTTCGGGTACATGTGCGCGCTACATGAGCTTTATGCTACTCTCAGGCTGGGCATTGGCAAGGCATCTTTCTTCTCGTTTGCTAAAAAGTATATACCTCACATACATATGTGTTGACCTTATCCCCTCTTTCGCTTCAGCAGATCATGTTATTTATGACACTACCAGGGGAGAGGTCGCCAAGTATCTCCTGCACCTTCGCTGTTCGTCGAAGACCAGCACTCGAAAAAGGTTTTTGCGTAAATAAACGTGCCCGGTTAGAAATTCAGTCAAGTAAAAGTCCTCTTATCCGTGTGGTTGTCGCTTCAACGACGAGCTCAGTTCAGCAATTAATTCCCTGATCCCTTTCCTACATTAGAATAACTCTACTTAGTAATTAGACCCCCACTACGTATGATCAACATTTTATTAAAGAACCAAATTTTCTTTTCATCTCTTCCACATCATCAATTTACACACCACCCAACAGCTGGCTGAGGATGAATGGCTAGCACCGAGCCTATTGGTGTAGCTGCCATGATGGCCGGCATTTACAACAACAACAAATGGAGCCACAAGCGCCGCCGCCGCCGCAGCTGCAGCTGCTGCAGCAACAACAACATTATGTGCCTGCACAAAAGTCAATGTAGCACCGCCAATACAAACAACTCTGCCTGCAGCTATTGCACCAGTCGCAGCAGCAATTAGTGGAAGTACAAGAGCAACAACAACAACAACAGCGGCATCTGCAACTATTTTGGCATTGCAACCGCATAGTGCAGTGCATCAGCAACAACAACAACACCTGCTGCATAACCATTATCAACAACAACAACATTCTCAACAACAGCTATACCATATACAGCAATTAACTCAGCAACAACAACAACATAATCATCAACAATTACAACAGCCTCAACATCAACAGCAATACTGGACATTTCAGCAGGTAACAAACAATGATTATTCTCCACAGCATCAACAACAGCAGCAAATTCAGTTACAACAACAACAAACAAATTCACTTGATTTATATAAGGAGTAAATATTAGAAAATAAATGCATACGTAGATATGTAAGATAAATGAATTGTGATGAAAGTGAAAAACAAAAGTTTTAGTATTGTAGATAATTACATGGAAAATGCACAACTACAACATGACAACAAAAAAAAAAACAAAAAACAACAATAATATGCTATTAAAATGGTATGTCGGTGAAAAACTATATTTATGTTTTTTTGTATTCATATTTATATTCGGTATCCTGACCTAACATACAGAATATCTTTTAAATGGTGTAGCCCCTCGGTAGTGATTTTGGTAAACTTTAAAAAACTTCTCAACGAATATTCACCTGCTTCAGTAAATGACGTCCAGGGTGTCTTCGGAGATATATATCGGCAAGTATTTTTTATTAATATAAGAATTTTAGGATCTAAAATATAAATGTAATACTTCTATATTGCTAATAGAAATGCTCGCAATGTGTTTTGAATTTGAAATCAAACCAAGGCAGCATATACAATTTTTGTGATTGTAGCAGCATAAGTTAGACAAGAAAAAATTTAAATTTAGGTACATTCGATTAATGAATACAAAAACAAAAACATTTAAACAGCAATATATCTGCACTCTGATGTTTAGGAATGTACCTAGCCTTTCGTAGCAATATAGGAGTATTACATATATGATCTAAAATTTTTGACGTTCCATACAAATAGAACCTCTTTAAAAATCTCTACATTCGTTGTAAGAAAACAGAAACGGTTTTCTATCTGAAAAGGACACACTTTTATTTGCTACGAGAAATATCGAGTTATTTAGTGATTCATGCAATAATTATGATCAAAACATTAATATGAGAGACTAAACAAGATAATCTTTCAGAAATCTCTTTAGAACATAGTCAGCCAAAAGTTAGAAGTGAAAGCTACTTGATCTTATGCATCATCATTGAATGACTTTAAGTATAAAGCACCAAAGATAAAAAACATTTCGATATTGTTTTGGTACATTTTTGTTAAAAAATCGATATTTTTTGGATAATTTTCGATATTTAACCGATAAGTCATCGATAATGTTTGCTGCCGGTAACAAATTTATAAACCTTCAATAACAAATCGAATATTCTGGTTCATTGGCCTTGCCTTTTATTTTCTTGCACAATCGTCTTTCTCTTCGATAAGCCGAAACCAGCAGTATCGGCATTTAACAGTTATTTAAAGAGTGCTTATTTTTAGCGGGTTTAATTGAAAATGTTAGTTTCAGGAATTGTTATTTGCGATTTCTGGTCTACCAAATATAACTGAATATTACCAAGTATCCAAATTAATAAGGAAATAGCTAAAAACTCGCTTTATTCTTAATATCGACCGAAAAACTTTAAAAATTTTAACAAATAGGTAATATTGTGCCGCATTGTAATCATAAACAATTTTTCAACATTTGGTTCCTTAACAGCGTATAATACAAACAAACAAAATCCCGAACACACAAAATCCCAACACGAACAAATCCCGAAAATTCACAATCCCGACACGAACAGATCCGCACAATTCACAACATCACCATTCATAGTTCGACCATAGATGTCGACAAAAATTCCGCGAACATGTCCACATGATGTCATAAAAATACATATTTTCGGTATTGTTCTACTATTTTAGACATCTCTGCACAACAACACTTACCCGATCCAACACCGCACGGTGGGGTATTTTATCAATCTACGTGGCCAAAACTACAACAGCAGTTATTTATGTAAAAAACTGGTTGTCTCACTTCAGTGTTATGAAAGGAAATATTTGACATTAAATTCACGGTGTTCCGCGCAGAATTACTATGGATTGAGCCCCCGATTTCAGAGGGACCAAAGGTCATTTTTTGGCATTACATGAGATATTTACGTCAATATGGGTATCAAAATAAAGGTATTTTACTCCGCATTTCTATTGAATATTTTAAGTAGGGTTGCTACTTAGGGTTGCCACCTCACCTTCTTTTTTATATTTCTTTGTATATCGACTATCATCTCGGAAACGGCTAACCGATTTTAATCAAATTTGGTACATCGATATATTATTAGATTTTGAGGATGTTTTCACAAGGTTGCCACCTTTTTTAAGTTAAAAGAAATTACATGAGATATGCCAATAAGGGTATCAGTCTCTTACAAAATTGATCACCACTAAAAAAAAGAACGCGTGTATGCACAGCCGTTTCTGTTATTAAACCTTGAAACAAACACAAGCTTATGTATCGCCAAAAAATTACTGACATGATAAGCCATGAAAAAAATATATATATATTTTTGTTTGCAAATGTTTTAAAAAATTTAATATTGCAAAGTAGTAGTATTACAAGTAGAATAACTCAGCTAAAACATGCGGTATAAAAAATCTAACAAATGAATCAAAAACACAGTTGCCTGTTCTAAAAGAAAATGTAACTAGATTTAGGTTAGAAGGGTATATTGCTTTTTAATCCAAAAAGACATCGAACTGCGCAGACTTTTTATACAACTTTTGATGTGTGCTGTTAGATCCGCTGACGTTGCAGACGGCTTTTGGGGTATGTATACTATTCAGTGGGCACCTAGAAACGCCAGGGAGTATATTTAAAAAAAAAAATTGGAATATTTTGAAAATCGACTTTTGGCCAGCTAGATTGATCAAATACTCCACCGTGCACCGGTTATGCGATCTACGTTGTCTTTGCGCTGTTTGTATAGTAAAGAAATTTAAGTAAATTTTTCTGGATTGTGTCTTCTGGGGATCATTGAAAGTTGTTGGGATTATGAAGTATCGGGACTCTTAAAGTTGGGACTATTAGGTGCACCCAAAATAATGTCGCATTATTATTATTGAAAACCCAATAATATGAGCAAATAAAACAAATGAACGAATTTGTTTATCATGTTGTTGCACAAGCATTTCGCATGTTGTTGGCCAATTACAATTTAAAAAAAAAAAAGCTGCAACAAAAATTATAAACATATTGTAGTATAATATTGAAAAGTAGAAATGTAACGAAAACCATGAAGGTGAAAAAATAATTTTAACTAATTGTATGTGTTAACATAATGTAATGTATGTATGTAAATGCACCAAAGTTTATTTAGTAAGCGTGGAAAAGAATAAAGTTGAGATGAAAAAAAAAAAAAAATTGCAAACAAATTTCAGTTAAGTGCAAGAAAACACAAGCAAATAGGGAGAAAAATTATATACGAGCACCATTGATGTTAATTGTGTAGCCCAATTTGTATGTAAATCAAATAATGTGAAATGTGTAAAAATAAAAAAGTAGCAAAAAGTAGCAACGTAAAGTAACTGTAATATGTAGTGTAATACTATTCGCATTAATTATTTATAAGTAGTAGAATTTCTGCAAAGAATCAACATATAACAATTAGCCATATTCTAAACGAAAGGTAATAAAGTTAGTAAAAGAAAAGTGCGGCGATAAAAAATGTCTGGAAAGTAGTTACTAAGAAAATTATGAGAAAATATATATATACTTAAAATAAACTTAACGATATTAGCAAAATGAAACATAGATCAAAATATTTAAACCAAAAATTTAGTATAAACATATATACAGTAAACAAACATACACACAATGAAAACGTACTTTATACATATATCAACTTTAAGCATGTGTAACAAAAAAAAAAAAAACCAAACCAAATACTTAACACAAAAATTTCTAACTGAAAAACGCAATTGAGATAAAGAGTAACAAAAGTATATATATATATATATATTTATTTACATAGAATAATGCGAAAACAATTGTGAATACGAAAAAAAGAAAATTATAGCAAAACGTTGAAGAAAAGGGAAAACACTTTTATAGAATTTCTGTGATTTTTAACTTTTTTTTAACTATAATTGATTAGAGTACTCACACACCTATTGCATAGATGCAGTTCGAAGGCATGGCATTAATGTAAAAATTTCATAATTTTTTTTTATCGTTTGAGGAAACGGTGACTACTATAAATGTAAAGAGGCAAGTAAGCAATTATTTATAAAGTAACCAACTACTGAACTATCGAGAACATATAAACAATTCCGAAACACTTTAAGGAATGGCTAATTATAACAAAAATACCATGAAATATTTTTTTCTTTTTTTTTTAATTTTTATATGAAAAAAAAAATTGGTTTAACCACATTCACTCTAACTCTTAATTCCAATCCCTTCTCCTTTTTCTTCCTCAAATATGGAATCTCTATAGCAAATATTGAGCACCTGCTTCAGCGACCACCCGATTTTAATATCTTTGTTTTCATAAAACAATAAGAAAATATATGAAGCTAATTTTGTTTTTGTTGTTATAGCTATAAGGACACTGCCCAAAGGTTTAAGGGAGTGTTATCTATGATGCCAGTAGCTCTTTGCCGGATAAAGATCCGCTAAATTCCGGTAAAATTAACCATTAATTTACTAGCCCGACCATCCCGGGAACTATTTAGTATGACCATATTGAACCTTCTAGGCCATTGCTCCCACCCCCTGGTTTCATTAGGAACATGCATATTTGTAACAGGATTCTCCTCACGTAGGCGAATTTGGCGATTGGGTTGCGGAATCTATGAGTTGCTGAAGCTTTAAGTTGCGTTCATCAACCCCTCATTTTATTAAGCCAATGCCGGTAAAATTAAAAAAAAATTGCTTCCATTTTCATATATAAGATACAGGTGTATAATTGAAATGTTTTCCTGCCTGACAATATTGTCCCCTACAATCTTCCCAGTAACCAAAGGCACGTTTGCATCTTCTTGTCTCTCTCCTCTCCTCTCCGCTTTATCCGCATTTTTCTTCGTATTTGCTCTCTCTAACTTTCTCGAATTTTCTTTCCTTTACTCTTACTTTCTTTCAACAAAAACTTGCTCTCCTCCTCTTCATCTCCTCCCCTTCTCCTTGTTGTTTGCCCCTCGCACTTTTCTACTCCTGGTTTGTTTGTTCCGCTTCCATTCCTATATTTTATTTTATTTTTCTTGTTTTCTACTTACGGTTTTTCCTTTCCACTACCACTTCCTTTCCTTCTCGCCCTTATTCTTAACCAACACCGCTTTTTGCTAAAACCCTCATTTACACATTCAATTTGAAACTCATCTTGTTAAAACCTATTCTTACCGTCAAACCATCTACGATCTTAAGATTTAAAGTCACCAACCAGTTTTGAATTAATCGAAAGACGGCCTAAATAGTAAATTTCAAACAAATCGCTGGGACACTGGTCCTCCTTCCAGAAAGAAAAGGATCCAAATATTATCATCAAAATCGGTCCAATCGTTTAGCAGGAGTTCAGTCACAAATACACATACACAAAACACATATATACATAGGTATATATGAAGATAATATGAATTGTTTAATTGGTCAAACCTTTTAAGCATTGCCGTTTAAAATTTCGATTGATTGAAAGATTTCCTTATTAAATGTGTTTTAGTTTTCTAAGAACTGTCTAATGTAGTTTTTGCGTTTTAGTACGTAAGTAATTTAGGAGCAAAAAATAAATAAAAAATTATATACGAGCATAATTTTCTAATATTCACCAGCGAGCAAGAAAATAGCAGCAATAATTTTTCTAAGACTTCGTCTATAAAATACTTTTTTATTTTTTATATTTTAGGAAAAAACTTAAATTAATTAAAGTAAAATATAGAAAGCACCGAAAAAACGGTTTTGAAAAAAATTTAGAAAATTTTACATAAAATTGCGAACTTTTTATTAAGAGATGTTTTAGTTGATTTGATAAAGTTTTAGTCTAACGAAGAATAGCTAATACGAGTAGGTCTCTCAAAATTCGTATCGATTTTTGATAATTAAATTTTTCTTCTTTTTGAATTTCGAATTATTTTGAAAAAGTTTTGAAATTAGTGTAACTTTTACTTTTTTTAACTAAAATTGATTGGGCTGCAAAATCCCCATTACCCAAAATAAAGTTCACAAAACTCTAAAAAAAAGTTAGATATTTTCGAACTTTTTTTTTGGATTTTTTTCGAAAACATTTTGAAATGAATGTAACTTGTACTTTGTTAAAATAAAATCTGAAACACTTTTCGAAAAAACAAACTGTAAGAAATCAGTTCAAATTTTGAGACAGCTATATCTTGTACATTGCGCTACAAAACTGTATATATGAAAAAAAATTTATAAAAATATAAAATAAAAAGCTTGAAAGTTTCGAACATGTTTTTCAAATTTTTGAATTTTTTCGAAAACGTTCAGAAATTTATATGACTTATACTTTGCCAAACTAACATTGATTTGGCTGCTAAAATGCATATTCAAAACAAAATTCAGAAAACGCGGAGTAACAATTTTTACTTTTTTTTCGAAAACCTTTTACAGTTAGTATAATTTGTACTTTGTTAAACTAAAACTGATTAGGTCGAAATTAGTTTGCATAGTTTCAGCTGCAAAATTTATAGAAATTTTTTTCTAAGCTACCGAAAACAAAAATACGAAAATTTTTATTGCCGAAAGTTTAAATAACTTCCCACTGCAATTTTCGTGTTCGCTCCTGTATATGCATATATATACCTACATAAAAGCGTTTAAACAATATTAACACATATACATACATATATGATATACATTATTTGTAGTTATGAGCCACACAAAATTTAGTGTATGTATGCAAACTTGTAATGTAGGGATGAACCTCGTATGTTGAGGCAATTAGTATACTAAAAATAATGTAAGAATATAAAAATAAAGCAAAGCATAAAAATTAAATAGTACATTAAAGTAAATTAAGGTTATGAATATAAAAAGAAAAAAATGTAACAAAAAATTTAATTGGAACTTTAGAAAAAGTGAAAAAAACGAAGCAGCAAACCAAAGCAAATAAGTAAAATTTAAAAGAAAATTAGGAAAAATAAAAAAAAAAACATTAACAAAATTACCGTTATACGTTGTGTCTGTACAAGCATAGCTACACATATGCATAATTAGTATATAAACCATATACAAAAAAAAACATATATATACATTAAGATACAGATACATATATACATACTATTATAATAGTGCATAAATTACTTATGAAGAGTGCATAAGCTGAAAAAAATTAATAACACAAAAAAAAAACTAAAAATCAAATTTTAAAAAATGTATAAAATATTGCTAACAAAAAGCAATGCAAAACACTTTAACGAAAATTAAAACTAACCTACGAGTGTAAGCAAAATCAAACAAATTGTTATAATTGAAGTATGAAAAGAGGCAAATCAAATAGAAAAAAATAGAAATAGCTAACAACAACAAATGTTAAATTAATAACGTAAAAAGTGCAACGCAAGCCAAGCAAAAAATAAAGTAGAAAATATACAGCAAAAAGAGAAAAAAATTTATTGCAAATGATGCAAAAAAGAAACCAACATTTATGTAACCACAAACACCTACATTCATACATACATACATGCATGCAAAGAGGAGACAACAACAATGCAATAACCAGGCTCAATATTAAATTATTGTTATTATATAATACAAATTAATGAGTATTTTATACAAAAATTTAAAATAACAACAAAACATACATTAATGAAATATAATAAAAATAAATATTAAAATAAAAAAATGCCCACATACTTACAAAGTTATCTACTTGCTTGCGCGCAAAAACAAAAAAAAAATAAATAAAAATAAAATCAATAGAATTGCACTCAATAACCCAATCACAACTTCAATTCAAACATCCAACCAACAAAACTAAAATATATAACAAACCACTACAATACAATTTCTGTATAAGCATTTGTATGTATGTAAGAGCATATTGGTTAATACAAATACCCATACACCTGTGCGTACAAAAATAGCAACAGAAATTATAAGTCAACTCACTTTAACTCACAAATGCCTCTTCACTATGGCAACCTCAAAAATATAAAAATTTTCGTATGAGTTTGCAAAATTACCGAGCTTTGCGCGCTATTTTCGAGCTTTAATGAGTTGCTCTATTCGTTGATAAAAAAAAAATATTAATAGTTTAGAAATAACAATTTAAACAGTTTTTCTAAAAAAATAGTTAATTCTATAAGTTTTAATAACATTGCCGAAAATTTCAAATTTTTATGAAATATTTGGGGTATTCACTTCACTAGAGTACCAGGCAAAATTTGCTCTGCACGAAAATTGGTTTACCCATTCTCTCCTAGTCCACTTTTTTTCTTGTTATTCTTGTCCTTTAGCACTGTGAACACATTCAGTCCATGTGAGGTCTTTATTGATCGACCAGTTCACCCTTTCTAATATTTATTCAATTTGCCTACCTCCCACTTCAACTTCCACTCCTTAGTACTGCTACTATAACAAAAACAAAAACTTCCACTCCTTCTTCCATTTCCACTCCCAGTGCTACTCTCACTCCTTTCTAACTGCTACTCTCACTGCCACACCCACTCCCACTTACTCTCCTCTCTCACTAAAATTTTCTCATGTATGGAAGCCCTAACCTAATTATAGAACAGCTATTCTGCCTAACCGGCGATTTCAATATTTCTGTGTTTCTAAATTACGAAACTAACTAACGCAGGTACAATGGTCAAAATCTCATTCATCTTTACATAAAATATAAAGGTAGATGATTGAGATGTTCTCCTGCCTGATCATATTCCTCACTGCGATGTTTCTACTCTCCCAGTAAACTAAGGCATTTTTCATATGGTGTCTTCCGCAGGAAAATGTTTGTATGTTCTTGCCTCTCCCTTCTCCTCTATATGTTTGATCCCTGCCTCTCCTTTGTATATTTCCCTTTCAAGTTCTTGATTTTCTTCTCTCTTTCGTTCTCATTTCTTGATTTTTCTCTCTCCTCACTAAATTCCTCTAACTCACCTCTCTCATTTTTTTTTTTTCATTTCCTTCCTTTACTTAGGTTCCTCCCCTTTGTATCTTCACCTCGTACTTTCTTCATTTGTATCGCAATTTTATTTTACAATTTCCTCCCTCATCCTCTCCTTATTTTTCTTCCTCTCGCCCTTTTATATCTCTCCGTGTCAAATTCCTACTCCTATCTCTTGTTTGCGTTTTATCTTTTTCAGCTTATGACCTCTGGTATAACTCTCTTCCTCTTTCGCTCCTCTTCTTAACCACCACCCCCTGCGAAACCCTCATTAACACATCCTTTTACATACTCATTTTGTAAATGCACATTCTGGTATCACCATGGTCTACATTTTAGTCTATGTAAATCTCTGAAAAGGGTCTAAATATGGAACAAAATTTCACTTCAAAACTATCTTTGCCATGATTTTAAAATTAATTCATCTGATATAATGTAATGAAGTGACCAACAGATCGCATAAATAATGACTTTTAAACAAGTTCCACCATCATTGTCATTTTATTGGAAAAAAGTATATTTAAAATCGTCTAATAGAACGCTTATACTAAACTTGAATCAAATCGCACCATAAATGATATTTTTTGGAATAGGTTGACCCCTGGTCTTATTCCCAGAGAGAAAAGTTTTTTATATAATCAGCCAGTAAGGAGGTACCAAATTTCGACGACATCGCACCATTAATTATTTTTTAGAGTAGGTCGGCCTCTGGCTCAGTTCCCGGAAAAATTCATTGGGAATCAAAGTCATACTCAAATCCTTTGGAACACGCACAAAAAGGTCAGTTTAACATGAGAACGTTTAACATCGGCAAACTAAGCTTAATCTTAGTGAATTATTTCTATGACAACAATAACAAACACATATCTGCCAATACAGTCCTACATGGTCCCTCGTCTGAGCTTCACAAGAGCTTCTAGAACCACAATACGGCCAGGGATTTGGCGAAAGAAAGCGAAAATGGTAGAACATACTATACTTGTATATACCGACAGTTCCAAATTAACCAGACTCTTTACGTCTATTGTTTACTGTGTCGATTCAGAAATAAGTAGATCATATAGTTTCCCAGATCACTGCAGTGTCTTTCAAGCGGAAATTGTAGCAGGGAAGAAAACAGCAGTAATTCTGTAGGAAGGGTGCTTAAGCTACACTCGCGTCAATATATATGTATATTGAAAGTCAGGCAGCTATTAAAGAAATAATCTCACACAGTATTTCATCAAGAAGTGTTCTGGAATGCATAGAAGCATTAAAGAGACCTCGTTCAGACTGGACCAAACATCGACACTGGGTTCCCGGCAATAAAGGGTTCGAAGGCTACAAAAAGGCCGCTGCCCTGGAAAAGAATGTGCAGCACTTGCTGAAGAGACAGTAGGTATCCCAATCCATTTGGTGATAGTCACAATGTGACAGGACTTGCATATGATCCATGAAGCAGTAAGCCCATGGACAGAAGCACGCAGCTGCAATATTTCCAGGATCATGTGCAAATCTTACGACATTAGACTCACAAAGTGGCTCATATCTCTGAAGAGAGCAGACTTAAAACTCACGATGGCATACTAATTGGGCACTGCCGTCTAGCATCACATGCTTAAAAGTAAGGCCTCATAAATACCAGTAGATGTAGAAAGAGCTAGCTGCAGGAAGACGCAGTTGAGCACGTTTTGTGCTCGTATCCTGCGCTAGCGAGGTCAAGGCCCTGGCGCGTCAGAGTTTGCAAATCTCTAGGCAGCAGAGTTGTGCCATAATATGAGTTCAAGTACCTAACTGGGGTTTTTCCCATTTCATCGTCAAACAAATTCTGATAACACTATGGACACATTCGTTCAATGTGAGGTCTTTATTGACCAGCCAGTTCAACCTAACCTTACCTGTCCCTATAGCCGCTAGAGGGTGACGATCGGTTTACTCCAAACTGAAATTAATTGACCCACAAATCAGCTTTCGCAAAGACTTTCCCAATACTTTAAACAGAAATTTGAAGACTTTCTCGATTTTCGAACTTTATTGTAAATGGCTTGCATAATTTTCATAATACAATGCACTAGAGTAATGTTTTTTTTATGAACAAAATTTAATTAAATAGAAATAACAAAAAAAAAAAAATGGTTATCTTTTGCTGCTATATTTGTATTCGCATGTGTAAATATATACATATATACAAACACATAATTTGAAATCGTCTGCCGCCAATAAAAATTAATTAATAACACATGCATACAGGCATACTTTCTCATCCATACATACATGTAAATCGACATGCATATTATTTAATTCACATAAATACATACATACATACATGATTGTTAGATATGTACATCAATATTCAGTCAAATGGTAATGCAGCCAAACAAACAATTCATGAGAAATAAAAATAGTATAAGTAAACAAATATATATATACATATAAAATATATATATATTTGTATAACAAAGAATTACATATACTTATATGGTATATAAAAAAAATAAAGCATATTGTGCAAACAAATATTAACAAAAAGTATGGAAAAGTAATCAAATAAAGTGAAAAATGTTAATCAAAATGAGTTTAGCTATTTGTTTTATTTATTTTGCAGAATCATAAAAAAGAATAATGCCAATTTGTATGCATTGTATTGCTTAGTGCCACTTCAAGTTAATGTTTATGATGCATATTGTTCCGTCGTCCCTTGTCAAATTTGGTTTCTGATACAATATTTGAGCCTTTAAAACTAGTTCACAAGAAACAAAACACAACAGCAAATAAACGCAAAACAATAAACGCACCGAAGCAACAAACCCACAAAGAATGTCAAACGACTAGAATTACTGACTTTTAACTGCCTCAGTCAGCCACACAAATGGATCAGTAAAAACCACCCTTGGTTCTGATTGAACACACACCGCATATATACAAATATACACAAGCATCAATTTTGACAATACCTGCTCATTAGGGCGGGTCGATTTGTGAGGAGGCAAAAAAATCGCCCATTGCTCTATGAAAATCATATTCTAGGGATCAAAATAAGAAACATAAATGTTTGTATGGTGAACCCCCAAGGGGGTTCCAGGGGATGTGCCACTGGCATCGGTGGGTCGGGCCTCCAAAGTTAGTGGGGGTCGGTCATACATTTGGACTCGATTGGAGCACTCTAAATGGGTCAAAGTGGAATTTTTCAAAATTTGCCCCTACCCAAAAGTTCGACCCAAATTGGGGGGGATATCAGAATTCGTTTTAGAGGTATGGTTCCTTCGGCAAAGTTTCTTATTTTGATCCCTAGAATACGATTTTCATAGAGCAATGAGCGATTTTTAAATCGACCCGCCCTACTGCTCATGTACCTACAAACTATAAATACAAGACAAATGACAACAACAGATTGGAACGAAAATCGATACTGAAGATGGCATAACGCCGAAACCGGGTTGTCTCGAAACCAAACGTTGACAGGGGATGACGGAAAATCGTTCCAATATGCATCATTTATCCACCCTGTCGAAAAACCAACAAAACAAAATAAGTCAGTTAATGCTTATGGAAAGTAACACCGCCGAGAAAGACAGAACTATAGGTTCTATTCAACAGCAGAAGCAAATTATATTAATATCGCTTGCATTCAACTTAACGGCACAAAAGCTATCGCTCTCAACTAGGGTTACCTTGAAATCGGAGTAAACAACAAGCTAAACTGGAAATTTGATATTGAAATAAGAGTATCGAAGGCGTATTCGCCTACTAGCCGTGTAAGTGAAATGTTGGCAGGATACCCTATTGTACGGAGCGATAGTATGGTGGCCATGTTGGGCATAGTGGCCTTTACAAGCACTACAACATTAACAAAATTAACAAGGTAAAACGAACAGCCTATGCAGGTGTAACTTGAGAAGGTAAGTCATGGCCAACAGACGCGTTAGATGTTTTCTATAACCAGCCGCCACTGTACCTCTACATACGCCTCCCAGCCTCTATTTCTGCGACCAGACCGAGGAACTCTAGACGCTGGAACGAGAAGTAGTAACGCCACTCTAACAAGACTCCCTGCTATAGATTCGACAACAGATTATCTCTCGGTTACGTTGAACTTTTACAAGAACTTTAAGGTTAGGATACACTAGAGAATGGATTGGTTGTTGTTGTTTTGGTTTTTAAGAGTTTTTATTTATTAGCAGCCGTCACTCGATACATTAGCAATAACAATGCAACCAATTAATGGCGAGTGTTTGCCCAAGGAAGTTTTGGTTAGTTTTCTTTAACTGCATCCTATATATTTATGCGGTGAAGCGACTTTGCATAATAGCGATTTTTGAAAAGAGAATTAATTAATTAATTTAATGCAATCATAAAATAAACACAAATACGCCACAAAAATATATAGAAGGCATTTTTATACTCAGTAGAGCAAAGCTCACATAGTATATTAACTTTGATTTGATAACGGTTGGTTGTACAGGTATAAAGGAATCGAGATAGATATAGACTTCCATATATCAAAATCATCAGTATCTAAAAAAAATTCGATTGAGCCATGTCCGTCCGTCCGTTAACACTATAACTTGAGTAAATTTTGAGGTATCTTGATAAAATTTGGTATGTAGGTTCCTGGGCACTCATTTCAGATCGCTATTTAAAATGAACGAAATCGAACCATAACCACGACCACTTTTTCGATATCGAAAATTTCGAAAAACCGAAAAAGTGCGACAATTCATTACCAAAGACGGATACAGCAATGAAACTTGGTAGGTGAGTTGAACTTATGACGCAGAACAGAAAATTAGTAAAATTTTGGACAATGGGCGTGGCACCGTCCACTTTTAAAACGAGGTAATTTAAAAGTTTTGCAAGCTGTAATCTGGCACTCGTTGAAGATATCATGATGAAATTTGGCAGGAACGTTACCCCTATTACTATATATATGCTTAAAAAAAATTTGCAAAATGGGAGAACGACCACGCACGCTTTTAAAAAAAAAAATTTTTAAGTAAAATTTTAACAAAAAATTTAATATCTTTACAGTATATAAGTAAATTATGTCAACATTCATCTCCAGTAATGACATGGTGCAAAAAAAATACAAAAATAAAAGAAAAGCTCAAAATGGGCGTGGCTCCGCCCTTTTTCATTTAATTTGTCTAGAATACTTTTAATGCCATAAGTCGAACAAAAATGTACCAATCCTTGTGATATTTGGTAGGGGCTTAGATTCTACGACGGTAACTGTTTTTTGTGAAAATGGGTGAAATCGGTTGAAGCCACGCCCAGTTTTTATACACAGTCGACCGTCTGTCCTTCCGCTCGGCCGTTCAGATGATAACTTGAGCAAAAATCGATATATCTTCACTAAACTCAGTTCACGTACTTATCTGAACTCGCTTTATCTTGGCATAAAAAATGGCCGAAATCCGATTATGACCACGCCCACTTTTTCGATATCGAAAATTACGAAAAATTAAAAAAATGCCATAATTATATACCAAATATGAAAAAAGAGATGAAACCTGGTAACTGGATTGGTTTGTTGACGCAAAATATAACTTTGGAAAAAACTTTGTAAAATGGGTGTGACACCTACCATATTAAGTAGAAGAAAATGAAAAAGTTCTGCAGGACGAAATTAAAAGCCTTTGGAATCTTGGCAGCAATACTGTTCGGGGTATGACATATATAAGTAAATTAGCGGGACCCGACAGAAGGTGTTCTGGGTCACCCTGGTCCACATTTTGGTCGATATCTCGAAAACGCCTTCACAAATACAACTACCACCACTCCCTTTTAAAACCCTCATTAATACCTTTAATTTGATAACCATATCATACAAACACAATAAGGTGTCACCCCTGGTCCACCTTTATGACGATATCTCGAAAAGGCGTTCACAAATAGAACAAAGGCCCACTCCCATGCAAAATCCTCATTAGCAACTTTCATTTGATACCCATATCGTACAAACAAATTCTAAAGTCAGCCCTGGTCCACCTTTATGGCAATATCCCTAAATGGCGGTTACCTATAGAACTATGGCCCACTCCCTCTTAAAATACTCTTTAATACCTTCCATTTGATACACATGTCATAAAAACACATCCCAGGGCTACCCTAGGTTCATTTTCCTACATGGTGATTTTCCCTTATTTTGTCTCCATAGCTCTCAACTGAGTATGTAATGTTCGGTTACACCCGAACTTATCCTTCCTTACTTGTTATAAATATTTCTGACAAAAAAAAAAAACCAGCGACTACCTTAAGAAAACATCGACTAATTCGCCAAAGTATCGATTGACGGCCCTTAGCAAATAAAAACTCTTTGGAAATAAAGATACTCCTGAAGTTTTTGGGGAGTGTTATCAGTGTTGATGGTCCTTTGTCGGATTGAGGTACGGTACGTTCCAGTAAAAAGCACCATTAAGGTGTTAACCCGACCATCTTGGCAACGCTTTAATATGACCACATTGAACCTAATAGGCCATCCCGCCTAACCACCACCTAATTCCACGAAGAACTTGGGGTCGTCAGAGCCTCGCCTGCTTAATATATATATTATACATTCATATTTGAAACGGGATTCACAATGATGAATTGCACTTATCAACCCCTTGAATCCTTGAATTCTTTACGGGATTCAAGATTGGATTGCTCAACCTGCATGGTACGTAAGGAGGTTGTCACCTCACTATTCATTGATGGGTCCAACATGGTCTACGGTGAAGGTGAAGGGCTTTTCTCCGAACAGCTAGAAGTCTCACTCTCAATCCATCTTCCAAACTGGACTACCTTACAGGGCTGGGTGACCTTACAGGAGAAACCTTGCACAAAATATCTAGGGATCATTCTAGACAGTAAGCTCTCATGGAAGCTTAACGTGGAGGAGAGGGCCAAGTAAGCCTCAATGGCACTCTGTGCATGTAAAAGAATGCTGGAGTGTACGTGGGGCCTATGGCCCTCTCTTTCTCATTGAGTTTTTACAGCGATTGTAAGCCCAATTCCATACTATGGAGTTCTTGATTGGTGGAAAGACACACAAAATACAAAAAAAAACAAGTAAGGAAGGTTAAGTTCGGGTGTAACCGAACATTACATACTCAGTTGAGAGCTATGGTGACAACATAAGGAAATTAACCATGTAGGAAAATGAACCGAGGGAAACCCTGGAATGTGTTTATATGACATGTGTATCAAATGAAAAGCACTAGTGAGTATTTTACGAGGGAGTGGGCCATAGTTCTATAGGTGAACGCCATTTAGAGATATAGCCATATAGGTGGATCAGGGTTGACTCTAGAATGCATTTGCACGATATGGGTATCAAATGAAATGTGTTAATGAGTATTTTAAAAGGAGTAATCCTTAGTTCCATAGGTGGACGCCGTTTCGAGATATTGCCACAAAGGTGGACCAGTGGTGACTGTAGAATGTGTTTGTACGATATGGGTATCAAATTAAAGGTATTAATGAGAGTTTTAAAAGGGAGTGGTGATAGTTGTATATGTGAAGGCGTTTTCCAGATATCGAACAAAATGTGGACCAGGGTGACCCAGAACATCATCTGTTGGATACCGCTAATTTATTTATTTATGTAATATCTGCCAAGATTTTAAGGGTTTTTTATTTCGCCCTGCAGAACTTTTTCATTTTCTTCTACTTAATATGGTAGGTGTAACAACCATTTTATAAAGTTTTTTCTAAAGTTATATTTCGCGTCAATAAAACAATCCAACTACCTTACCATGTTTCAACCCTTTCTTCGTATTTGGCATAGAATTATGGCATTTTTTTCATTTTTCGTAATTTTCGATATCGAAAAAGTGGGCGTGGTCATAGTCGGATTTCGTTCATTTTTCATACCAAGATAAAGTGAGTTCAAGTAAGCACGTTAACTAAGTTCATTAAAGATATGTCGATTTTTGCTCAAGTTATCGTGTTAACGGCCATGCGGAAGGACAGACGAAAGACGGTGTATAAAAACTGGGCGTGGCATCAACCGATTTCGCCCATTTTCACAGTAAACAGTTAACGTCATAAACTCTATGCCCCCACCAAATTTCAAAAGGATTGGTTAATTTTTTTCGACTTATGGCGTTAAAAGTATCCTAGACAAATTAAATGAAAAAGGGCGGAGCCACGCCCATTTTGAAAACTTCTTTTATTTTTGTATTTTGTTGCACCATATCATTACTGCAGTTGAATGTTGACATAATTTACTTATATACTGTAAAGATATTAAATTTTTTGTTAAAATTTTACTTAAAAAAAAATTTTTTTTTAAAAGTGTGCGTGGTCCTTCTCCGATTTTGCTAATTTTTATTAAGCGTACATATAGTAATAGGAGTAACGTTCCTGCCAAATTTCATCATGATATCTTCAACGACTGCCAAATTACAGCTTGCAAACATTTTAAATTACCTTCTTTTAAAAGTGGGCGGTGCCACGTCCATTGTCCAAAATTTTACTAATTTTGTATTCTGCGTCATAAGCTCAACCCATCTACCAAGTGTCGTCACTTTATCTGTCTTTTGTAATGAATTATCGCACTTTTTCGGTTTTTCGAAATTTTCGATATCGAAAAAATGGGCGTGGTTATAGTCCGATATCGTTCATTTTAAATAGCGATCTCAGATGAGTGCTCAGAAACCTACATACCAAATTTCATCAAGATACCTCAAAATTTACTCAAGTTATCGTGTTAACGAACGGACGGACGGACGGACGGACAGACATGGCTCAATCAAATTTTTTTTCGATCCTGATTATTTTGATATATGGAAGTATATATCTATCTCGGTTCCTTTATATATGTACAACCAACAATTATCCAATCAAACTTAATATACTCTGTGAGCTCTGCTCAACTGAGTATAAAAATTGGTGGGGGTATGCAGACTATCTATGCTTAGCATTACGGGAGTCCTGAAAACAACTCCGATGGCTGCACTGTATGTAATTCTGCACATTCCACCTGTAGACCTGATAGCAAAGAACAAAGCATTAACGACAGCAACCAGGCTCGTTGCTTCTGGGCAGCTTGAGAGCCGACAATATGGCCATAGTAGTACAGTGTCATCAGTCACAAGACGAACAGACTACCTGATTCCCTATCTGCGCTTCGAGGAGATCTTAAGGCCACAATAAAGGTGGACGGTTGGCTCAAGGGTGCACAAATGGCGGACGAGGCGATACATGTGTACACCGATGGTTCCAAAATAGTGGAGTAGGGTCTGCGGTATACTGAGCTGATCCGGAAATAAGCCGATCCTACAGGCTGTTAGATTACTGTAGCGTTTTCCAAGCGCAAATATTAGCCGTAACCAAAGCAGTAGAATCCCTGGAAGAGAATAGCTTATGCTACAACCGTGTTAACTTTTATATTGACAGTCAAGCAGCAATTAAGCAATAATCTCGCATAGCACAGCATCTAAATGCGTGTTAGAGTGTAAGCAGCCCCTGGAGAGAATCGGGACAGGGAGAAGCATACATCTATATTGGGTCCCGGGGCATATGGGAATAGATTGGAATGAAAAAGCGGACGAATTAGCTAAAAAGGGCGCATCCCTTGAAGCTTGCTCCGTAGGTGTCCCAATTAGATTGGGCGAGATTAAGCGAAGGCGAGAGGTGCACATGATCGACCAAGCAGGAAAGGCGTGGGTTCAAGCGCTGGGCTGTAAAGTGTCGAAGATTATGTGTAGGTCTTACAACCTTAGACTAACACAGTTCCTTCTATCATTAAAAAGAGAGGACTGTAGACTAATGACGGGTATTCTGACTGTACACTGCCTTTTGGCGTCACATGCCTTTAAGTTAGGCTTGGTCAGTGATAGCAGATGTAGGAAGTGCGGGTTGGAGAAGGAAACGATCGAGCACGTTCTGTGCTCGTGCCCTGAACTTGCCAGGCTAAGACTCCAGGTATTAGGAGTGACACAGCTGTCAGATATAGAAGCAGCAAGTGGCTTAAGTCCAAGGAAACTTCTAATATTTGCCAAGAGGCGGAGTTATTTTATAACATAGGCCCTGGTTTTTGATAGGGTTTTTCAGTTTGGGCGTTAAAACAAACTTCTGGTAACACTACGGACTCAATCAGTCTATGTGAGGTCCTCATGGACCGGCAAGTTCAACCTAACCTAGCCTTCACTCGAGGTGTTTGCTAAACCATTGCCGATTTTACCCTGCAAAAATTGGACGATTAACTTTAAAAAAAAGTGGCCTGCGGTTGATTTCTTTTGACTATATTGAGGCATAATTTAAGTTTTTTAGTCCCTGGTTGGGGTTATTCACTTTGAAATTTATGCAGCCAAATTAAAAACAAAAAAAAAAATAAATAAATAAACAAATAGGTCGGTAGAAATACCCGAATGGTTTGAAAGACCACTTGTCCGACAGTTGCCGTAGGGGTACGAGAAAGATCTGTCCGATAGCTCGTCCATGGATATATAGAGGACTGGTCCGATACTACCGGAAGGAGTACAAAAAGAACATGTTGAACAGTACCCTTAAGGGTATTAAAGAAGAGTTGAAGAAGGATCTGCCAAAAGCATACGTTATGTGTATAAAGATGATCCGCCCGACATCACCCTTTCAGGCATATCCAAATACAAATAAAAATGATCAGTCCAACTCAAATAAACGTATCAAAATTGGCTAAAGTTGCATACTCCTTTCCGACTTAACCCAGGCTCATCCTAGACCAATCCTTTTGTTTGCTCGGAAGTCAGTGACTCACTTGCACTAATCGCGTAGCATAATTCAGTGCGATCTCAATGCACACCAAGACATTTGATAGTCCAGCCCGCCATAGTACAGAAAAGCACAGTATGATGTTCAGTATGAGGAAAAGGGACGCATTACGAGAATGAAAACATTTCCATCGTAATCATAAGGCTTTTAAACTGCGTCAACTAGCAGTGCTTGCTTACTCTAACATCCCAAAAACCTGTCATACTCCTCTCACTAAAACGATCATCCAGTTTCATCTAACTGGATAAGCTATTAAGTATATGTAGAGCCTTCTTTTGCTAACAAATTTTCGGCAATGGGTTGAGCTTGGCAAAGTGGTTTATTCAGACTTGGTTTGATTAACTTCTGATTGTAGAAGAGTGTATATCTGCTTAAATTTACTTGCCGCAGTTGCAGCCATAGCCAATAACTTGAACCAGGAAACTCACATGGAATCTTGCTATGCATATCAGACGACATGTAAATTATTAAAAACGAAGTAAATAAAGGAGACTTCGTGAAATATCTTTAAGCCACTAGTCTAAATATCCTGGGAACGATTTGAAATTACCAAATACTGCACTATGGGGGTTAAGATATATGGCTTGGATATCATACGTGGTTCCAGGCTCTGGATCAGGGACTGGTAACAGTCTTAGGCCGGCCATAATGTCGAATTGTCACACGTGATTAGTTATCACGTCCTGCACGAGGTGCCCTTGCTTCAACTGATAATGGCAGATCTAGAGAGGACAACTCGATAAAACCTGCTCCCCTGAGTCACTGTGCCGAGCTAAGGGGAGGGAAGATCTTGTTAACTGTCAAGATTGGTACACAACGGTGACAAACTAGATTGTTAGGGATCTTGATTTTGACTCTGTTTTGGACTTGATGACTTTGGGCTGGTATGTGCGGTATTCTGCCACCTTAGTTGGTCGGGGTTGAACCTTACCGAAATGGCTGGTAGGCTAATGCTGCACCTGCCCACGTCCCGCTAAAACCGTGGCGGGCCTCAAGGTACGTTCAGGCTCCATCGCCGTTAAGTTGGCGGTGTAGGTGTAGCTGAAAATTTTCCACCTTTGCGTCCGGTCTGGCCCTGAATGCATTACCCGTAACGTAAAGCGTCAACACTCGCGTGGTCTCCCTGCGTAGCATAGATAACCACGAGACCGTTGAAGGGCGACTACACAATCAGCTCAGGCTAGCGGCCTTGAGGGGGACTTTTTAGAATGGACAAGACTAACACGAATCCGCAAAGTGTGAGGTGCGGAAGAAGAGCGGTTTTGATTGAAATCCATCAAATCAATATTCAGCACTCTAAGGCGGCTTCCGCAAATTGGTTGCTCTGACTTAAAAAATGCGGAGTGGATATAGTCCTTGTCCAGGAGCCGTAGCTAAGTAGTAACGACAGAAAAATGTCTGGATTAAGGACCGGAAAATTCAACACCTTGGTGCATGAGGACGCAGGTAGACATAGATCCTGTGTGCTTGTTAAAAAAGAGATTAAAGCTTTTATTCTCTCTAATTTCAGCAATGCTGACGTAACCACGGTCTGCCTCGGCCGAGGCAGTAATGAAATGTGGGTGGTCTCATCGTGCATGCCCAATGGGGACGTAGCGGGACCACCACCTGCGATACTGGGCGAACTCACCGCTGAAACAAGGCGGAGAGGTGTTGGCGTGATCCAACATAGCATCTGGGGAAGCTCGGATACCAACACTAGAGGTGAGACTTTATTAACTTTTATTGTAGATGAGGGGCTTTGTATATGTAATAGGGGGAATGACCCGACATTTATTACTGCGATAAGGGAGGAGGTCCTGGACCTCAGAATTCTAGAGAATTGGAAGGTCGGATATTTGGCTGGAGGGTTGTCAACGACCACTCCTTCTCTGATCACCGATATATTCAGTTCTCGGTGAAAGAAGAACGTCCCGGTAAAATATCTTTTAGGAACCTTAAAAGTACTAACAGGGACTTGTATTGTATAAAGCTGTGAGAGCTATTGCCTGCGGCTCCTACCATTAGTTCGGACCTGTCCGAATCTGAGATAGACGTTCTGGGGGAAAACTTCACCTCGGCAAGCAATAGCGCCTTTCAACTGTCTTGTGCATTGAAAACTTACAGGGGGAAGAGCAAGCCGCCCTGTTGGTCGGATTCTCTTGACGTCCTCAAAGCGTCCAGTCGGCGGCTCTTCAACGGAGCCAGGAGGAGTAAATTACCCTTGGACTGGGAGCTCTATAAGGTGAGTCTAGGGATTTATAAATATAAAATAAGGACAGCCAAGCGAGATTCGTGGCGAAGCTTCTGCGAAAACGTAGAAGGCTGCAATGAATCCGCGAGACTTAGAAAAATACTCTCTAGGAATCCCGCTCCTCTGGGGTATCTGAGAGATGGTAGTGGGAACTGGTCTATGAGTAGCGACAATCATTTTCTGGACAATTATTTTCCCGATGACCCAATTGCGTAGGGATCTTCGCCTGCATGGTCGGCGGTCGTTGGCCATGCAGAAGTGCCTGCCGTTCCAATACGGGAAAGACAAATAACCAGGGTTATATGGTCGTTCAAGCCCTATAAGTATCCGGGCCCGAATGGAATAATTCTTGAGCAACTTCAAAAGTCTTTCTGGATTTCCTACCGCTGGTTGGCCATCATCTACACTACCTGCCTCAGGCTTAACTATAACCCGAAGTCTTGGCACACGGTTAGGATTATTTTCAGTCCTAAGGCCGGCAGAAGCTCTCATGAATCACCTATGTATTTCAGGCCAATCAGTCTCTCGTCGTTCCTTCTTAAGACGTTTGAGCGGTTGATTGACTTGTAGCTACGGGAAAGGATACCTCGGGGGTTACTGTCGGCTTCACAGCATGCGTACTGCAAGGATAGATCGACGGAAACAATCGATTGTAAAGCAAATAGAGGGGTCCCTAGAACACAAAGAGTATGCTCTGGGTGCCTTTCTAGATATCAAGGGGGCTTTTAGCTATTTCTTACCGGGGGCAATCGAAAGAGCTCTGGTGGATTTAGGAGTCGAGGCGGCTCTGGTTGAATTTATTAGCAAACTTCTTTGCGGCAGAATTGTCGTAGCGGAGTGGGGAGGGGCCATAATTAAGAGGAAGGTGTGCAGGGGAACGCCACATAGTGGTGTCCTATCTCCTCTGCTCGGGGTTGTGGTAGTCAACGAGCTTCTTGTGGAGCTGGAAGCCAATGTTTGTCGGTTCGTTGTCTGTGCAGATGACTTCGCTATCCAAGTCAGAGGCAAATTTCTGGGCACCCTGCGTGATGTTCTGCGGGGCTACCTGGATATTGTGGCTAGGTGGGCTGAATCATGTGTATTGGCAGTCAACCCAGGAAAAAACGGAATTGGTTCTTTTTACAAAGAGATATAAAATGCCCGATTTCAGAACTCCCTCGATCCGAGGGGTACCGTTGGTACTTTCTGATAAGGCTATATACTTGGGGATTGTTTTAGACAAGAAATTGTCCTGGAGACCCAATGTGAAAGATCGGGCCAGGAAGGCCGCCGTTGTCTTGTACTGCTGCAAAGGGGCTATCAGAAAGAGATGGGGACTCTTGACAGGAGTAGTACACTGACTTTATGAGATGGTGGTCAAACCGATTCTGCTATATGGGGTGCTGGTCTAGTGGAAAGCACTGGAAACGGCGAGCACCTCCACAATATTAATGTCCGTGCAACGGACGGCGCTGATCGGTATCAGTGGCGCTCTCAGAACAACACCTACCTTGTCACTGAATGTCATGCTGAACATATACCCAGTAGATATTGCGGGAAAGGCGGCCGCGGCAAGGTCGTTGGTCAGGCTTCGTGATATGGGCTATGGGCTTTCTGACTGCGGACACTCTAGCCTTCTTACCAGTTTCGACTTTATCCCGGGCAGAACGGACTATTTTATGCCGATAACTGCTCCCTATACAACCTTCACCCCCGTCATTCCACCGAGAGAAGAATGGGGAAGAGGAATTATCTGGGGCATGGGACCGGTTAACTTGTTCTCGGATGGGTCGAAGCTGGACGTAAAGGTTGGTGGGGGGTATTTTTTCAAGAGCTAAATGTAAGCCGCAAGCTTCAGTTGGCTGATCACTGCAGTGTATTCCAAGCGGAAGTTGCTGCGATTAAGGATGGGGTGATTGTGTACTACGGTTAGTGAATTCAACATCTACTCTGATAGCCAAGCGGCTATCAAGGCCTCGAGCTCAACTACAGTGTGATCGAGGATAGTCTGGGGGTACCTGACCTCACTTGCAATTGCATCTTATTATTTTACAATTAAGATTATCTGGGTCCCGGCCATAGTGATATCCCGGGTAACTGTCAGGCGGATCACTTAGCCCACATCGGTACAACTGAACCGGATGAAGATGGCTGTAGGGATTTCGGGATTCCGCTGGCCACCTGTGGATTGCTCGTGCACAGCTGGGCAAACGTTGGGCGCACACCACGTCTTGCAGGGTAGCAAGATCTTTCTGGCCGAAAGTGGATGGCAGAAGATCTGCTGAAATAATTGGGTTCACTAAGGCTCACCTATCAATTGTCATTGGGGTTTTGACAGGGCACTGTCCCATGAGTATCTATGCGGTACGTCTCAGTATACAGAAAACTCCATTCTGCTGCAGCTGTATGGAGGATTATGAGGTGGAATCGCCGAATCACTTTATGCCTGATTGCCCAGATTTTGCCAGAACTAGGCGAAAGTACTTCAGTCTCGACTCATTTGGATCTGCCGAGGATTTAACCAAAGTTGAGATCGGTATCATTCGGAGCATTATTGTTGCTAGCCAACGATTCTCTAAGTAGCTAGATTTAAGTCCCCGTTCTTTTTGGCGTATGTGGTATCACAACGAACCTTCGTGTTGTCCAAGTGAGATATCCTTATCAGGACAGCTACGACCTAACCTCAATATTGCAATAAAAAGATAAAATATAGTAAAAACAGTAATTTGCTTGCTTGGGTAACGCACTGTGGTCCGCTTGATCATCATCAGCAAAAATAGGTGGGTAGCAAATTTGACTTAGTTGTCTTTTAAATGAGTTTTCTCAAGATAAGAGAAGGCGTTTTTGACAGCGAAAATGTTGATGAATTTAAGTTCTTAGAAGGCTTGCCAAATGCTTCGAAAGGATTAGGAAAAAGGCCTACGAGCCACTCAAAACCAAACGAAGCTTCAGACATGGCGAATCTATTCCATAAGCTCTTTTAACCAAATTGCTGGGGAAGATAATTCTAGCAGCAGAACTTAACCCGGATTGTACAATATATTATAATACCGTACAAATACTGGTGAATGTTGATGATATTTATATTGTAACGAATTTCCTGCAAATCCTCTTACTTGCAACCCTCTGCTAATTTCGAATCACTAAACCGTTGAATAAATAACTCCAATATGTAAAAATGCAAAATGGCCTTTATTAAAGTACTTCACAATAACACTCAAACTGTGCAACGAATAGCTTGCTTAATAACCAAACTGATTGATAGCTCAAATGAAACTGAATTCCAGCGCCTCTACAATTGCCGCCATTTATACTCTTTGATTTCAACCTTCGCATCTTCTAGGCGCTTCCAGAATCTACTAGTCCAGCAGCTCTCAAACTTCTCATCGGTAACTACAATTGCACAATTTTATAGTTTTTCTCATTGCATACTTATAGGAGTATCTCAGGTATATGCATGTGTTTGTGCATTGATTCTCCGCTGCTCGTATACGTACATGGCACATATGTGTAGACGCAATTATTGTTTCGTTTATGTAGATACATAATGATTGATCTATGGATGTGAGTTCACGTCACTGCTTATCATCGGCTTAGAGACGATAGCATCGCTCAGTGCTGCTAACATTCGTTACAATATTATTGGTCTTCACAAACGTGCCGGAGTACTGCCTCATCTGGATTTGATAAAGAAGCCTAAAATATGGGTATTGAGGTTAATTATAAAAAGATGAAGCACTTGCTGTCATCCAAGAAAGAAATGGCACATTTGTACCTTGGCTGCCACCTCATTGTCGAGACTGTGGAAAATTTCGTTTATTTGGGAGCCAGCATTAACAGCAAAGACAATGGCAGCTTAGAAATCAAACGGAGAATAACTCTCGCCAACAAATGCAACTTTGACCCGAAGCCCTTGGGGAGTGTTATCGATGTTGATGGTCCTTCGCCGGATGCAGATCCCTTACGTTCCGATACCAAGCCCGGTCATCTCGGGAACGAATTGTTATGACCACATGCGGGTTAGGAGTTTAGAATACACCCGCGGTAGGTATGCCTGTCGTAAGAGGCGACTAAAATAGCAGATTCATGGGGTTGTATAGCGCAACCCTTTCAAGTTGACAGCGCAATAATAAGCTTCTCCAAACCCAATTGTCAACCTCTCCTATCCGTGGCGAATCCTGTTTCATTAACAGCCGAGGTTCTGGCGACACCGAACTCCTAATGGATTTTGTGGGTGGGAGGGCGGTATGGCCTAAAATGTCACATGTGGTCATGGCTAGGTAATCTAATGCAACCAGATGAATTCGCTCTGGCCAAGAAAGTATTTCAACAGACACCGCAGTTTGGTATCACAGGAAGAAAGATACGTCCACTGAGGTGATAGAGACAGATAGAGGAAGAATTGACCCCTGCAAGTGCTCCCAACTCGCATCAGTTATCCGAAACAGGAGAAACTGATTTAACTTAAGGGGAAAAACTCCAATAGGAAGTACCCAAGGTAAGATATTGAAAAAATTCGGGAGATATTCAAGTCAAGTTTTAAGAAACTTCCATGGAACTACAAAATCTCAACTTTAGGCATATTTCTGGTGAAACCAACAATGCAACAAAATTAGAGAAAATGTCCACTAGATGGTGCACGGGCCGAGATAAAAAAAAATTATAAGAATAAAGGAGTCTTTCAATTGATTTAAAAGTGCTTTTCAGGAAAGCTACAGGCTTGAAATTTTACAATAATTTCGAAAGCTGAAGCGAATGCAATGCTTTTGACAAAAATTTCCACTAAAAGGTGGACGGATCAAGGTATCTACATATTTGAAACCATCTTACGGAAAGGTAGGAAACAGAAATGACAAATTTGGGTATCGGATAGATTTAATTAACTTAGCCCTCAAATGCACACTTCGAAACCGTTGCGGCCTACGTAGCCATAATTTTTTTCTTGGGTAACTTTGGCTCGAGAAAGACGAATCTGTTGTCAGATTTGCGATATATATAATAGTTTAGCCCACAGATGAGGTCCAATGCAGGAGGCCTGAGTGCATCCCTGAGCGTATAGGTATACGAAAATTCAATAAATTACACAAGTCAATAAGAAAACTATTTTTATTTATTGTTAGATACAATAGAAAAAATGTATGTAATAATTGTAGATAAATGAAAGCTATTGTTTAGTGTGATATATGTAAGTCGAAGCAGTTTTTAGCTACACTGCAGCATAAATGTAATTGGCATTTACTACAAACGCATTGGAAATGCAAGTGTTGCAAAATATCACAATTGCAACACTTGCATTTCCTTTTACCATCTGGTTTAGACAACCATTTAGACATATGGTATAACCCATCAAAACGCACATCTGCTACTGGATGCTGAGCTCGTTTCCCCAAGGTGCTTAACTGCTCTGGGTCCTCTTGTATAGTAGATGGCCTACCAACAGGCAGCGATAGTAAGTGCTCTTCTGATTTTGGACGTGATGGATCTTTTTGACATATCAACAGGTGGAAAAAATAGGAGTCATAACATCACGCGATTTCAATGTTATCTTATATCTACCCATTAATCCATCCATCAAAGCAACACCGCACATGTGCCCATTATACTTACTGATAATCTGTGGACAATCAACTTCGACCTACTTTTTCTCCTGTCTGTTGTATCTTAAAGCTTTCTCAATCTCTGACACTCCAGGTCTTCTTGAGAATGGAATGATTCCTAGGTATCTAGATACTAACGGAATGCATCTTGTATATTTCCAAAGCACTGTTGATAAATCAGTGCCATATGCTGTGCCAACGTACTCAGTGGAATAACCTCTAGTTGCTTTTGTAACTTCCAAATCTCTACCTAACGGTAACTTGCAATTAGGCACTCTATTTGCACGAACTTTACCTAGCGATTAAATACCACGTGCATGAAGGTACATGAGTGTGCTGTAAACCCCCTGGGCTTAAGTAACAGACGGACCTCCTTCTTTTTGGTCAAGTAAAGGGGATCGCGGCCTTTTCCGACTGACTCTTAAGGCTTGGTTTCCTCGGAAATTGGTGCCGCTTTATTACGATCGCTAAAGAACGCCCGGTATACTCACCGTTTTCAGCGGCACCGCTTTGTTGGAAACTATGAACACTTACGGCAGACGATCCACAAAATTTTATTTTATATTTTTCCTTTTTTTTAGTTTTTCCATGTTCAAAAAAATTTAAATTAAAAAAAAAAAAAGAAAAAAATTAATGTAAGGCGCGATAACCTCCGAAGAGAGCTAAGGCCGAGCTTCTCTTCCAATTTGCGTCGTGCTCCTCTTGATTTTCCCTACAAATTGGCCGGACGGGACCCACATGTTTTTATGCCGACTCCGAACCGCATCTGCAAGGCAGATGTGTTTTCACTGAGAGCTTTTCATGACAGAAATACACTCGGAGCGCTTGTCAAACACTGCCGAGGGGCGACCCCGCTTAGAAAAATTTTCTTCTAATTGAAAAACCTTATTTCTAAAATTTTGATGTTGCTTTGCCCGGGAGTTGAACCCAGGGCATACGGTGTGATAGGCGGAGAACGCTACGATCACACCACGGTGGCCGCGTTTGTTTATTTTTTAAATATTTGACAAAATGTTCACCGCTTTGACAATAGCGGTGGAAAAAACGGTGATGAACGAGTTTCTACCGTCATGGCGGCCATAATGTTTTATGCCCTGCCGCTATATTACGTTACGGTGAACTTCACCGTCTTTTTAGTTTACACATAATTACTTTTACACTGCAACATTTTTGACAACATACTCTACCGCCATATAACGGCCGCTAAATATCGGCACCGCTTTCGAGGAAACCAAGCCTTTACTATTTCGGGTACTGTATTGTTTGATTGAATCGATGTTGTTGGTATTTTGGCATTTGTTGCTATTTGTGGGGTATCTAAAAATGTCGATGACACTCCAAGCAAACTGCTATCTAGAGCAATATTAGCACCTTGAATAAATGTACTACTTGTTTCTGTTAAATTCATAGTATTCAAACATTCATCATCTATATTTTCTGGTGTTATGTGTAATCCGGATCATTAACTGAGTCGTCATCATCGAAGTCACTGTCATCTGATTCAATTACTGAATCCATCAAATCTCTTATCTGATCATCACTTATTGAGTTCAAGGCAAATTTTTTTTCTCATCCAAGGATCAGTCTCCTATTTTGCGTCTTTTCCCCTCTTGTACGAGCCGTTTATGTCGATTAGGTGAAATTTCAACATTATCTGCCATGACTATACATCACAGTTAAAAAGAAATTATAAGGAAATATTCACTTATTATCTAAATCCAAAAAACAAAAAAATGTATTATTGGTTTCACAAAGCTGCCCACAGGCACGATTACAAAACTTTCAAAAGTTTACCCAGTAAGTTTCTTATTCCATTTCTGATACTGCACCTACAAACTTTATACTTACGAAAATCGTTAAGAAAAATTTAACCTAGGATAAAGGTTATAAATATGTTTTTTTTTGATTTTTTTAAAACAACGCACTTCACTTGAAAATTTTCTTTGCGTATTTTACGACTTATAACACTCGACTGACAATAACTACGCAACATATCACAATAACTCGCCCGATTTGATTTCTTTTTATTGGTGGACATATGCGCGAAGGCTACATATAATAAATGGTACGAAATACGTCTGTATTTTCAAATTAACGGACTCTGCAACCGAGTGCCCTGAGGCAGTCTTATGCATTAGAGGGTTAGGTGATATCGTAGACCGCAGTGCCCCGTATAGTACCCAGTGAGTGTTCTTAGGTACTCCTGCTAAGACTAATGAGTTTTGCTGATACTTTCATTTGCGGAAGTATAAACAGTTTGGCCTGTATTTGTCAAAGGCAGTCAATTCAGTGACGTCTGAATTTTTTAGTTTCCCAGTTACTTATTTTTTCCCTTGTGTGGCTTTTTAAGTCCACAAAAGGGCTCTGGATCATAGAATGCTGCTATAGCACCCTGCTTTGCTAGGTAATCTGCATGTTCATTACCTGCATGTCCCTGGTGTCTGGGAACCCATCCTAACAAAATCTTGTTTTGGCTCCCAGGTCATTAAGAATTTTAGTGCATTCATCCGTTAGCTTAGATGTAACTGTGTAGGATTGCAAGGCTCGCAGGGCGGCCTGGCTATTCGACATAATGTAGATGCTCTTCGATGTTGAGGATCTCGGCAGACATTCTGTACCACAGACTTCTATAGCATGGATTTCAGCCTGAAATATAATGGGGTATCAAACCATAGGTATCGCTTTCTTGAAGTTAGGCACATAGATGCAAGCTCCCGTTCTTGCGTCATCGAATTTCGATCCAGCCGTGAACCAGACCTCTAATTCAGGGTCAATATAGGGACGCCCAGTTTTCCACTGGGTTCTGTCAACAATGGAAACTTCGAAATTCGGTGAGATTCTGAGCTTAGGGGGCATTACGTCATACAGTTGCAATATGGGATTTCCTATGAATTGTTATTTATAGCTGAAAATATGTCATATGCTATTAATTTTTGACATTTCTCTATTAATTTTCGCATACGCATTCAAAGTGCCTTATAAACAGGCCACATGAAGGCTAGGTATCATATAATGAGAGCTCATTAGAGCTACAAATAACGCCGAAAAGAGTTACAGAAGAGGCTAAATATGAGCTGTGTACAAGTGTTTTAAGGGTCTTGTTGGACTCTTATTTAGGCTCACATGAATATGAGAATACGCTCATATATGACGACTATCGCAAGAAGGGAAATACATGGAAACGCTCCGATTTAGTAATCTTTCATGCCTCTTTTTTGCCTCAAAATATTGCTGAGTAAATTAAAATTTTTGCAACCATGCATTATTGGGTCACAATTTTTGAAAAACGCTGGACTACAGATTAAAGCTTATTTAACCGATGGGATGGGAAATGGGATCATATTTGAAATTTTCTTTCATATATTTTCTAAAAGATAATTTCATTCCCACTTTTGGGTAAATATTTGTAAACATTTTTACCATATATAACCAATTTACCGGAATTTTACCATTTGCGTATTTACTGTTTTCCCATATCTATTTACTAATAAATTTTGTTTGGCTAACCGAATATCAGTGGTCTCCTCATGTATTTTCTAAGAAAGCTAATAAAATAGCTTTTTCATGAGAAAAACGTCAGAGAGAAAAAATTGCATCGATTTCAAATTTGTTTTGTTTTTATGCACCACCACACAATTTTTTTTTATACTCAGCTGAGCAGAGCTCACAGAGTATATTAGTTTTGTTCGCATAACGGTAATCCGTAACGGCATAAACTAATCGATATAGATAAAGACTTCTATATATCAATGAATGATCTGGGCGAAAAAAGAAATTCATTTAGCCATGTCCGTCCGTCCGTCCGTCCGTAAACACGATAACTTGAGTAAATTTTGAGATATCTTGATGAAATTTGATACGTAGGTTTCAGCGCGCCAATCTCAGATCGCTATTTAAAATGAACGAAATCGGACCATAACCACGCCCAATTCAATATCGAAAATTTCGCAAAACGGAATAAATGCGATAATTCATTACCAAAGAGGGCTAAAGCGATGAAACTTGGTAGATGGGTTGACTCTATGCCGCAGAATAGAAAACAAGTAAAATTTTGGACAATGGGCGTGGCACCGCCCACTTTTAAAAGAAGGTAATTTCAAAGTTTTGCAAGCTGTAATTTGGCAGTCGTTGAAGATATCATGAAGAAATTTGACAAGAACGTTGCTCCTATTACTATATGTGTGCTAAATAATAACTAACAAATTAGGATTACGAACACGCCCACTTTTAAAAAAAAAAATTTTAAAAGTCAAATTTTAACAAAAAATTTAATATCTTTACAGTATATAAGTAAATTATGTCAACATTCAACTCCAGTAATGATATTGTACAACAAAATACAAAAGTAAAATAAAATTTCAAAATGGGCATGGCTCCGCCCTTTTATTTAACTTGTCTAGAATACTTTTAATGGCATAAGTCGAACAAAAATTTACCAATCTTTGTGAAATTTGGTATGGGCATAGATTCTATGGCGATAACAGTTTTCTGTGAAAATGGCCGAAATCGGTTGACGCCACGCCCAGTTTTTATAGACAGTCCACCGTCCGTCCTTCCGCTCAGCCGTTAACACGATAACTTATCTCGATATATCTTTACTAAAGTTAGTTCACGTACAAATCTGAACTCACCTTATCTTGGTATAAAAAATGGACGAAATCCGACTATAACCACGCCCACTTTTTCGATATCGAATTTTACGAAAAATGAAAAAATGCCATAATTCTATACCAAATATGAAAAAAGGGATGAAACATTGTAACTGAATTGGTTTATTGACGCAAAATATAACTTTAGAAAAAACTTTGTAAAATGTGTGTGACACCTACCATATTAAGTAGAAGAAAATGGAAAAGTTCTGCAGGGCGAAATCAAAAGCCCTTGGAATATTGGCAGGAACAATATCGTGGTATTATATATATAAATAAATTAGCGGTACCCGACAGATGATGTTCTGGGTCACCCTGGTCCACAATTTGATCGTTATCTCGAAAACGCCTTCACATATCAAACTAAGGGCCACTCCCTTTTAAAATACTCATTACCACCTTTCATTGGATACCCATATCGTACATAGACATTCTAGAGTCACCCCTGGTCCACCCTTATTGCGATATCTCGAAAAGGCGGCCACCTATATAACTAAGACCCACTCCCCTTTTAAAATACTTATTAACACCTTTCATTTGATACACATATCGTACAAACACATTCTATAGTCACCCCTGGTCCACCTTATGGCGACATGCCGAAATGGCGTACACCTATAGATCTATGGCCCACTACCTTTTAAAATACTCTTTAATACTTTCCATTTGATACCCATGTCATACAAACACATTCTAGGGTTACCTTAGGTTCATTTTCCTACATGGTGATTTTCCCTTATTTTGTCTCCAAAGCTCTCAGCTGAGTATGTAATGTTCGGTTACGCCCGAACTTAGCCTTCCTTACTTGTTTTTCAATATTTTTAAATACGTTTTTCACGTTTTCAAGTAATACAGCATACGAAGTTGAAAAAATGCAAATACCAAAATACATCAGACTTTTGTTCAAACCATTTATTTTACAAAAGCTTTTAAATATTTTGAATGAAATCATAAACCTGCAGATTTTGCTAAAACAACTGCTGCCGTAGCTGCAAAAGGCGGCAGATTCACATTGATTTCCAGAGCAAAGCTCGTTTCCATAACGAGTCGATAAAAAAAATATAAATAAAATAAAAGTGATCGTTCATTTATAACACAAGTCATATCCGCATTTATATCGATATTGAGAAAAAAAAAATAAAAATGGTGGTGTTATTTAAGGCTAAAAAAATGTTAAGAGTACTTAAATAAGCACGTTGCATGTTCCATGTTGCAACAGCAATTTCACTGTCGACAACAATTGCAACCTGCAACATTTTCATTGGCTATACCAGGGCTTCTTAAACTTTTGTCATTTACGACTCCATTTATGATTGCGACTTTCTTGACGACCCCATACAAAGCAGAAGTATCTTTAACGCCATTTCAGCGATTGTGGGGAATTCGGTTCTAGTTCCGATCTAGAATTCAGTCAAGGGATTTTCTTGAAATTTTAGTTTTAAATTTGAGTCACTCGAAAGCTCAGCAAATTCCTCTTGAGCTTTAAATGGCATGTGATCAATCTCACTTAAGCCAATCCAAAACGGTTTTTGAATCCAAACTATTTTTGGGAAATCAATATTTAATTTAAAATATATGCGGAACTGTATTTCTAGCGCTTTTAAGCGATCTACACTAATTTTTGCAATACAACTTTTACAAAGAAATTTCTCGATTATAAAATTGTCGACACTGGAAAACAGTTCGAACGAATTTTTTTCGACACCACTTTTCAAAATGTTGATCCTTTTAATAAAACTTTCAATTTTATCATTTGAAGTAAATATATCGCAATTTTTTCCTTGAAGAGATAAGTTGAGATCGTTTAATTTCGCAGAAATATCTGACAAATAACACAGCTGGGATAGCCATAAGTCATTTTGAAAAAAGCAGCAAATTCAAATTTTTGTTCGGTTAAAAATATTTCGATATCGTCCTTTAATAACAATAATATTCTTAAAATTTGACCTCTTGACAACCATCTTACTTCTGCATGTAATAACAAAGTTGTGAAGTTGAGGTCCGTATCCTTACAGAGATTTGAAAATAAGCGGCTGTTATGGGTATAGCTCTTAATAAAATTTATGATCTTAACAGCATCCTGAAGCACATCGTTCAATTCTGGTGCTAATTTTTTTTGCTGCAAGAGCCTCTCGGTGGATAAGGCAGTCAGTAAGAGTTATATGATCATAATGAGCAGCTTGAAAAAATTATTTAAAACCAATATTTTTGTCCGTCGTGGCCCTTGCACCATCTGTGCATATTCCATAGCAATTTTTCCATTCTAAACCTTCTGCTTTTAAAAATTCGTCAACTTTAGAACATATGTCTTTCCCTGTAGTATGGTCTTCCATAGAACGAAAAAATAACAATTCTTCATCCACGCTTTCTTTATAAATATAATAACAACTGAGCCAATTTAGTAATATCAGTTTTTTTCGTTAACGGTTATAAATTTTTCAAAAATTTTCTTTTCTTTATTTGAAGATTTTAACAGTCTTTCAAAATATTCTTTTGGCTTATTGACATAGGAAACATACTTTGATTCAAGATGTTTTTTGATGGTTTCATACTCTCCGAAGCCAATAATTCATTGAAGAACAAACAGAGAGGTTGTTCATTACCCTTACAATTTTGAAATGTAAAGCCAAATTGAAGAAAAGGCTTATCATATTTTCTTTTTCGCATATTAGATGCCTTTTTTCCAATACTTTGTCCTGCCTGAGTAGAGTTTGTAGCATTATCATCTGCGTCATTACCATTCTTATTTAAGTTCAGCCATTTATTGTTATAAAATGGTATATATAAATATTTGACATTAAAATCTCTCGCGACCGCAGAATTTTGCTACGCGACCCCATTTCGGGTAGCAACCCATAGTTTAAGAAGCCCTGGACTATACAATACAGGCGTCCGTCAGTCCAACCATGTCAGCAGAGCACATTGGCATTTTTTTGTTGTGGTGTCAGCAAAATGTTTGCGGCGCTAAGGAATCATTTTGCTTGTTTCATTATTTTTCATTTGTGTGTTTTTTTTTTTTAAGATAAGTTATAAGTTTTACCCATTTGCTGCCGTTTTACAGAGAGAAAAAGCTTTTAGAATTTTTTTACGAAACAATTTTTTCTTCGATTTGATGTTGTAACTGGCTGAATTTTAAATAGTAAAAGCGCAAAGTGCGAAATACAGTCGATGCAATTCTGCACCGTCATCCAGTCAACGGTAACAACAATAACAACAAGAAAAGTAACGCCGTGTACAAGAGCAGAATTCAAAATGGTCCAAGCAGTTCGCAAAAAAAAATTTACAAAAAATTCGACTGAAACTAAAAATGCAATGCATTGAATTGCATACAGAGGTGCACTGTTACTTAGAGCAAATAGAATATGTATGGATTGTAAGGTAGTGTAAGTATTTCATATACACGGCTGCTTTGCAAAACTTTTTAAAAGTGCGCTTCGCTTTGATTTTACGTGACTGGAATTGTTGCAATTTGCTTTTTGTTAGTGTTCAGCGCACGAAGTATGAAACGAGCTTTTGTCTTTTTTGTAGCGGTTACTTGTGCTATTGATGTGTGTATGTGTGTGACAGTTTTTTTATTTAAGCTTCGTTTACTATCTTGAGGTGCGTACAGCAGACCACAGGTGGATATTTTGTAAGTCTTTGTCAGAGGCACTAATAAGCATATACGAATTAAAATTAAATTTCGCTGCAATAGAAAATTTCTGATCACAGTTAATGATTAAACCTGGCATGATTTTCCAAGCAGAAGCAGCTGCTGAATCTATATATCTTTTATTGGTTTTTAAACCTTATTTACCTGTTTATAGAAATGCAGTGGAGGTTTTTAGCGTAGTGTACCAACATCATCATTCGAATTCTCATGTGCTGTGTTTTGCACAATTAATGGTATACCAATTTATAAGAAGTTTGTTTTAGGGCTATCAAAAACTATTTTGAGAAAGATGCGGATGTCTGAAAGATTTTATGAAAATCTAACTGAATGAGTTCATTGACGATTGGATTCAACCTGCTTGATAAGCATAGCTATCTGAAATCAGGCTAACGTTAGTAAAGTGATTATTCAAAGAGTCATCGAAATCTCATCTTAGCAACCGCGTTTATGTTGGGCATAATTTTGAAATAGTAAGAGATTTTATCTAGGAACTGGGCTAAGCAAGCAATTGAAAAACAGAATCCCTCTTCCGCAAACGAAAATCAAGCTCTGCAAGTATCTGACAACATTATATAAGAGATTCTTGTTGTATGCCAGAAAAAAGTTCAATTAAAATTTATGAACTACTACGCGTTGGCGGCGGTGAGTACCGAAAAAGATTAACATCGCGGGTTCGAATTGAGCTCAAGGCCTAACAATAATTATTTTATCATTATTATTGTTATGATAAATTTTTTCTTAATTGAAAAAATTATTAAATTAGAATTAGAATTAGATTAAGTTATAAGCTTTATGCAGTAATATTGTACAGTAAATGGACATAGTCAAAAACCGATTTGCATGATATCTGTGCAGCGGTACTACTTTCCAGAGGAAATATACAAACAAAATTTCATCACTATAACTTCAACCGTTTTTTTTTTTTTGTTTGGATATCGTTACCGAAAGTCGGCGCAAAGCTTTTTTTTTTTAAGTTTTGAGCTGCCTAAGTAGGAGTTGCGATACCCATTTTTGAATTGTTCATATCTAATATATTATTTCTTATTCCTGTTTTATATACAAGTCCGTTTTTCGATCTTATTTGGAATCCAAATCTATAAATAAAGTTTTGGTTGTAAAGATGGGGATTCGTGCTATTAGCCAGTTTGGGCATTATTAGTCGTGGTGCTTTTGTCTTGCCATATTTTATTAAAATAATTTAACAATTGTCAAAGAAATGTATTTGTACTATGGCACTATTGTGAATATTTGATTAGAACTAACTCTGCATTACCGGCAGTTGCTAACATTCGCCAGATGGCAGCGCAAGCGCATGTAAGTTTATAGATGTTTGATTGATATAACAGCTGATTTGCTAATATTTGATATGAGACTTTTATATTTGTTGTGCAAGATGCGCACGGGTCCGGCTCGTACGTACATTTTTAAAGTCTTCATGAAATAGTTCAGAAAAAGTATTAGTATTTTAATTTTAGAATTTGCGGATGTTTTTATTTTTATCGTCGGTCCCATGGAAGAGTAGCACGTTTCAAATTCCCATGGAAGACTAGCATGATTCGTATTCCACTAGCTGTTCAGCTTTTCGTCTGGAAGACTAACACTTTTTACTTGTTCGCGTGGAACATAGTTGGGGGTGGTGCACTAAATTTTGATTTTATTACACTTCCATTGACATTACGCTATACTGGAAAAACTATTTTTTAATCAATGCTGCCTTTTTGCACTACGACTAAAAAAATTTATTGCAGTAATTTTATATTTTAACTATCTATACTATATTAGAAGTTTTCTTCGCCTCCACTCAAATGAGTGAAGAAAATGTTTGGTCACTAAGCTGAAGCTGAAAATATTTTAACTACCAGCTTTTAAATTTTAGTGAACAATTTTTCAGCTTCACTAGCACTATAGCTGAATGTGGCTGATATATTTTGCATTACCACTCAAGTGTGAGTGAATGCTGGTGCATTAATGCACTACGCCCATCTCTGGCGCGGAAGACTATTACAGCTCGTTAAAAAAAGTCCATATATACAGGGTCGTGCCAATATTTTTTGCAAATTTATGCAGAAAAATATATTTTTATTTAGTCTAATCAATATCTCGGGAATCATAATTAGTACATGAAAAGTTAAAAATTCATTTTATTTGTGATAAAGTTGTTCACATATTTTACTTTGGTCACTTTTTTTTAATTTTTAATGTTAATCACAATCACTTCACGTCTATAACTCAAACTTTTTAGCTTCCCACGGCAACAAATGAATTGTGTTACTTTTCCAGGCAAAAACTGAAACGTGTTAATCTTCCACAAAAATCAACGAAGTTTACTAGTTTTTTCTGCGAGTACTGAGCTGTGCTAATCTTCCACGTTTACAACGAACTATGTCAGTTTGTCACATGAATTACTTAAACGTGTTAGTCCTCGATGAGATCGACGATTGATAACTACGCTCACAACTATTTGTAGTAATTTTGTGCAGAACAGATTCAATTAAGAAGGTGCATAACAAATTTCATCACTATATCTTTACACGTTTTTAATATATTGATACCGAAAGCCAATCAAAACTGCTTTCAATAAGTGTGCGTGCATTTTTTTAGATTTTTATTCAGATTGAATCAACACCACACAGAGCAGCAATTTAATTGCCTTTTTAGCACCTCGATCTATGTATATCTGTACTTTCAGGTAGCAGATCTGAAAAAATTCACCAAGCTACTTTGCTTGGCAATGACATGATCGATGTCAGCCATGAGTCCAGATACTGCTTTAATGGACTCTTCGAGGTCCAAATACCATTAAGAACTCAAAAACAGTTTTTCTTCATTATCGATGTTAGCCATGAGTCCAGATACTGCTTTAATGGACTCTTCGAGGTCCAAATACCATTAAGAACTCAAAAATAGTTTTTCCTCATTACTATGCAGCAAGAAAGATGATGAAGCCGGTTCTCCAATTCAGTAATATGGAACGTACCGCCGGACTATAAAGAAACAAAAAATGTAATATTTTGGTTGGAAAATAACACCGGCCCAGGAAATTATGCACTATTTGCTAAAGGGTTGAAACATGCAGATAAGCAGTGGTTTAAAACAAGCCACAAATTAGTGTGCTCAGATCTTGCAGAAGATTGATGCACACAACATCTTTTCCAAGCAATATTTAGTTTAGTTTAGTTTATTTATTCAGTCTATGATCAAAAATCTTACATACTAGATACAATAACATATTGAAAATAAATATAAACATTAGACATATATAATAGGTAAAACATTATGTAAAGAGTAAAGAAATGGAAGCCTTGAATGTATCTCTGGACGCAGAAAAATCAATATTTAATCTAGTGGAGAGCTTATTTAATTCTGTAAGGGCGCGGAAAATTGGGCTAAAATTAAAGTAATTTGCTCTACAAAAACTTAAATAAAAAGGCAAGAATACGCGCAGATTTTTTTGCGGCACATTAAACGATATTTTCGCAAGAAGAGTCGCGCCGTCCAAAGAGCCCACAATTAAGTCGCACACAAACATAACAAAGTGCACCGCTCTCCTCGCTTCAAGTGATTGCAAATTGATCAACTGACAACGAGAAGAATAAGAAGGCAGCGGGTTATCAAAATGTATGGATTTCAAAGCAAAACGGACAAACTTTCTTTGGAGTCTTTCTATTCTGGCCGAATGATTGCTATAGATGGGGTTCTAGATATTGGAAACATATTCCAGTTTGGAGCGCAGTAACGATATATATAGGGCTTTCTTAGTATACGGATCTTTAAAGTCCCTTGCATATTTGCGAATAAAAGCAAGGTTCCTGTAGGCCATTGGGAGCCCATAACATATGTGATTGATGAATGTGAAATTTGAGTCAAAGACAACGTCCAGATCAACATGTTCGTTAATTGACGCCAACTGGATGCCTGAAATAGAGCAAAACGAAGAATAGGAGCTCATGGATTTTGAGAAATACATACTAAAGCTTTTTTTAACATTTAAGGAAAGATTATTGGCGCGACACCAATCATCCACATTATTAAGGTCACTTTGCAGAAGGTAGGAATCTGAAGGGGCATTAATTCCACGGAAAAATTTAAGATCATCAGCAAATAGCACAAAACTGGAGTTTTTGAAACAGGAACCAATATCATTTATGAAAAGTAAAAACAGGAGTGGACCAAGAATACTGCCCTGTGGCACTCCAGGTGTTGCGACAAATGAGTGGCACTTAACATTTTCGATTTTAACACACAAGTGTCTATTCGTCAGGTAGGATTTCAACCAGCTTAAAAACACAGAGTGAAAGCCAATACACTCAAGTTTATATAAGAGAATCTGGTGAGAGACTTTGTCGAAGACCTTCGAGAAGTCCGTGTATACAGCATCAACTTGAGATCCATCTTTGAATGCGGATATACAGAAATCAGAGAAAGACGCCAAGTTAGTGACAGTGGAGCGTCCGGCAGAAAAACCATGTTGATTGGGTTCAACAATGCATTTGACTATAAAGGATAGTTTATCATTTATTATTTTTTCTAAAAGTTTCGAACAAACAGTAATTTTAGCAATGGGCCTATAGTTTGAAACATAGTTTTTATTCCCTGTTTTGAAAATCGGTGTTATCGAAGCATATTTCCATCTATCAATAAAAATGCCAGGCGGAAGAGACAAATTAAAGATGTAGCAAAGAGGTGAACATAAAGATACGCTGCAGTGCTTCAGAAAATACGCGCAGACGCCATCACTGTCGCATTTCAGCGAGGGCTTTGGTGTTAACATAGTATTGCCAACATCGGTATTGGAGATCGTGAGCGATCCAAAATCTAATCGTTCAGTGACAGCCGAAAGAAGATTCGGGACAGCAGCATCATCTTCAAAATTAGATTTAAAGAATTCAACGAAGAGTTCAACAGAACCACCCAGAGACTGCGCGCTCTTGCCATTCCAAAAGGCCTTAGGATTTTCTGTTAGATCCATTTCGAGCCTTCCCATATACAGGTTATACAGAAATTTATCGAGAACGTTAAACTGTTTCACACTAGTTGTATATTGCTCTTTGAGGAAAATATCGGTAGTATTAGCCCTATAAAACTTGTTACACTTATTTCGTAAATTTTTTAGATTTTTTAGAGCTTTGTTGTACCAAGGCAGTTTCTATAGTTTTGGCCCAATAGGAGGTACTTTGATATTAAAATTCTCGTAGCAAGCGCTGACGTCCTGGGAATTAAATATATTTTCCCAAGTTAAATCGAAGAAAGCATTGTTAAGCTCCTCAAAATTAGTTCGTCGGAAGTTTAAAGGAAGATTCTCCACGAGTGTAGAAGCAGGAATCGCGTCAAAGTATTGAATAAGATAGCAAATGGAACATAGCTTATCGGACGCGCATAATGGGAGAGTACTCTCAGACAATTCAAATATTAAATTTTCGTCCACAAACACAAGATCAAGCAACCTAGAAAGAGCGTAAAATAAATGATTAATTTGGATAAGATTACAACTTAAAAAACTATCAATGAGATTGATTTCATGTAAGCGCGTAAGATTTGTAGGAGATAAAATGCTATTATTCTGTAAATTCAGCCATGTTATGTCCGGCATATTATAATCGCCAAGAATACAAAAATTAGCAGCAGAAATAGTTTCCCAAAGGTTGACAATGTTTTCGATGTGAGCACTATATAGACTGTCACAACTGTTTGGCGGTATGTATGAACAACAGATGAGCGTATAACACGAAGAGCCAGAGATTCGGACACACAGCTGATCGATTAGGGAATCGCGGTGAAGTAATTCAAAAACTGAGGCACGTAAGCCTCTTTTTACTGCGATCGAAATACCACCACCATTTCTCAGCCCGGTTTTGATATAATCTCTGTCTTTGCGATAAGTTACTAAGAGCATAGGATCGAAAAACTCTTCATCGAAGAAATCTTCATTAAGCTAAGTTTCGACGGGGACATAAATATCGTAATTCAACCGGGATGAGGACAGGAGAACATCTATCGCCTTTGTGCACATGCCGTCTATATTTTGGAAAAAAATTTGCAGTGATCTACCCGCTCTGTCAATTGGATGGGTACTCCGTTCAGGGTTGAGCGACTTATAAGAGCTAAGTGTTGTTGGACTGACTTTCAAATTGCTGAAAGGGCCTAACGTTGACGTCAGCTGGCCAAACGTTTGGGTTTATATGACTGTCATACAAAGCAGTAGTGACACCGAGCTTAAAATTTATGCTCTCAAGGCTATCCAGTGGAACATCATTTTTCACTAGTTTACTGCACGAAAGATGTTTGCGGTTAATTCCAGAATGCTTTGAGACAAAACCTATGACATTTTTTTCGGAGACCGTCGGCTTGAAGGAGGATATGTGAACCCATTTCTTTCTAGCAACGGCCTCGAGCTCGGTGCTCCCATTGCAGCCATGAATTATGGTCCTCCTAAGGCTGTTCCTTTCATTGTTAGTTTGACGGTTTCGATCAACTGTTCACTCGCTGTTCGGTTACTTAAATTATTTTCCAAAAGTGTTTTTCAAACATTTTTGTAAACGACCTGTATATTGCATTATTTACATATTTTAAAATTCTTCATTAACTGGCTTCTAATATTTTATTTTATAGATAGATTTTAGAAAATAAAGTCAATATTTAGTCTGACTTTCTGTATACACAACTAAAAGAAAAGTTGATTTGAAACAAAAATGGGCGAATCATGGCAATCCAATTTAATAACGGCGATCAAAAACAAACCTTTCTTCCATTCTCTGGCCATTCGCGACAGCCATTCTCCTTGTCAGCTATTATTTGACAGGTATGTATGGCAATGGCGAAATAGAAAGATTTTTCGCTTGTATGAATTCACAATAGTTCGTATTTTCGTTTGAAAATTATTACTAAGCAAAGTTTTTGAAACATTTTGAGTTCGCGCAACATTTTATTATACCCAACTGTACTTGTACACAGGGTATTATAACTTTGATTGGATAACGGTTGGTTGTACAGGTATAAAGGAATCGAGATAGATATAGAATTCCGTCCGTCCGTCTGCCCATTAACACGATAACTTGAGTAAATATTGAGATATATTCACCAAATTTAGTACAAGAGCTTATCTGGACCCAGAATAGATTGGAATTGAAAATAAGCGAAATCGGATGATAACCGCGCCCACTGTTTATATATAACATTTTAGAAAACACAAAAAACCTGATTATTTATTAAATAATACACCTAGAATGTCGAAATTTGACGTGTGGACTGATATTGAGACTCTTGATAAAAATTTGAAAAAAAAAATTTTAAATATGTATTATTGCGCAGCCTTGTAACACCATTAAGCACACAAAACAAACAACAACAGCACTCCAAGTGTACAGATGGGTATGTAATGTTCGGTTTCACCCAAACTTAGACTTCCTTACTGGTTATTTTAAAATTTTAAATAATAATTAAATTGAGTCTCTGGTTTACTCCAAGGCGAATCTGTACAAAGTTATGGCAAAGTGAACTCAACCAATTCGCCGTGTAGAAAAATGTTAATTAAAAAGAAAATGTTCATTGATTTCGATTAACTAATCTACTGTTGTACAAGGCGTTGTATGAAAAATAGCCAAGAAGAAATCAGCTGCCGGGATAACAAAACCTGGTACAGAATTCGCCTAGGGTATACTCAAGTGTTATATATTTCATTGAACATTTTTAAGGAGAGCAATTAGAAAATCCGGAAAAGCTTAAATTGTTACATTGACTGCGTTGAGATCGAGGCCCCATAATTATATAAGTTTCACCAATAAATAAACCCAAACCACAATTATCAGCATTATAAGCACAGATGTGTGCGAAAATCGAATGTGCAGCATTTTTTTTTTTTATATCACACATAATATTTTACAACACTCATTCATGTAATTTACTGCTCAATTATTTGCAAACAATATTCTTGTTCTTTTACAAACCACAGATGTATTTAAACATACTTAAATACTCACTCATATTCACATTCATAACATTGAAAAGTCATACAATGGAGTTATTCATCAACCACATAAATGGCTATCAATAATTGCTGCCAACCCTCAATGCTTCGATGCTATCCATTCTTTTCCCGTGCAAGCTCTTCCTAAATCCACTCTAGCATATGTGAGTTTAGTAAATGTGTATGTAATGTAAACACAAAACCCAATAAAAAACTTTGTGGGTGGCAATAGGACCAAGCACGTTGTTTTGTTAACAACAAACCAATTACACGCATATTTATACACCCCACCAAAAAGGCGGATACCGGTATAAAACATACAAATATAGCTAATAACTATAAGCGTGTTGAAGGAGCAAGCAGGCTTACTTCGAAAAACGGAGAAATAACTTTTATGCAAAGGGCGTTATCTCGTCAAAAAAATCCTTTTAGTCTACAATAAAAAGGAAGTTGACTTCTTCGAATATTAGGCAAACTCGTTTTTAGACACATCCTTTTAGAGCACTACAGCTCAGTTTGATGTAGTTGGGAAGCACTGGGGTGAGCTATCGAATTGCTTTGTAAAGTAAACAAAGAAATGGAAGTAACTTAAATTAAAAAAAGTCTTTTATAAAAAAAGTCAGTGAAAAATTGTATTCTAGTAGCATATCTTTTCCTAGATTCTAGGTCCTATAGCCTTAACTGTTAATGTTAGTAAGTGCATAAGGGAATCGAGATAGATATTGACTTCCATATATCAAAAATATCGACATCGAAACAAATTTTCATATAGTCCGTCCGTCCGGTAACACGTTAACTTGAGTAAAAATTAAGACATCTTAACCCCCCGATTAGCGATGAATAAATTAACCACGACAAAAAAAGATAAAATAAAAAGAAAAAAATTATTGTAAAGACCGCCTCTAAACATAAAATGTCCCTTAAGCTTTTCATTATCGAAAAAGAAAGCCGTTAAAAATGCCATGCTGAAAATTGGCATGAAGGTTATTAACTACTATATATTCACTTTATGGCTTTCGAAACATAGACATTTGCTTAGTCATAAAAGGGGCGGTGCCACGCCAATTTTTTTTAAATTTGAAGTTTTTCCTATTTATTGTTATAAATCCATTTGGGAAATGAAATACCATTGATATAAAGCTCTTTTTTGCAAAGATATAGCTTATTTTATTCGTCCACGACCCTTTTAAAAATCTTTTGTATAAAAGTGGGCGTGGTCCTTAACCGATTTCGTAAATTTTTCTTCAAAGCATTTCTTATAGTAAAGGCAATCTCCCTGCCGAATTTTGTTACGATAGGTTTAACGATTTTTGATTTTTAATTAATAATATTTGTAAAATTGATTTTATCACAAGTGGGCGGTACCACGCCCATTTTTAAAAGATTTTACCATTCTTTATCAATTGTCTCAATATCAGTTCACACGTCAAATTTCAACATTCTAGGTGTATTATTTACTAAATAATCAGGTTTTTTGTGTTTTCCAAAATGTAATATATATAAAAAGTGGGCGTGGTTATCATCCGATTTCGCTCCGATTTCAATACCAATCTATTCTGGATCCAGATAAGTTCGTGTGTCAAATTTGGTGAAGATATCCCAATATTTACTCAAGTTATCGTGTTAACGGACGGACGGACGGACATGACTCAATCAATTTTTTTTTCGATACTGATGATTTCGATATATCTATCTCGATTCCTTTATACCTGTACAACCAACCATTATCCAATCAAAGTTATGATACCCTGTGTATCTATATATATAAAATTCAAATCATGTATGTATGTATGTAGGTATAGATCGGGTTGCGTCCGAAACGGATCGACCGATCACCACCAAATTTTCACAATCCACTTGAAACCTTCCAGGGATGGTCATAGGCTAAAAATAATTTCAATATATAACAGGGGCGTGGCACCTGCCATACAAATATAATTTTGGTACTGTATAACTCTGAAGATATTCATGCTAGAAAATTGAAATTCAGTAAGGAGTTATATGAGGTTAATCCCTAACACCAACAAGAAATTTTGTATGTATGTATGTATGTATGTAGATATAGATCGGGTTCGTCCTAAACGGATCGACCGATCACCACCAAATTTTCACAGTCCACTAGAAACCTTCCAGGGATGGTCATAGGCTAAAAATAATTTCGATGTATAAAAGGGGCGTGGCACCTGCCATACAAATGGAATATTTGATACTGCATAACTCTGAAGGTATTCATGCTAGAACATTGAAATTCAGTAAGGAGTTATATGAGGTCAATCCCTAACACCACCAAGAAAATGTGGGGTGAGGGAGAAGGGAGCGTGGCACCTCCCATACAAATGGAATATATCATACCTTATATCTCTGGATGTAGTAATGGTAGGATAATAAAGATTGGTAAGAAGTTATATGACGTTAAGTCCTAACACCTCCAGTAAAATGTGGAATTGGAAAAAAAGTAGGCGTTGCATCTTCCCTACAAATGAGATTTTTGAGAACTATGGCTGCCATACAAACTTTAAATTTCAAATGCCTCAAATTTCCTATTAGGTTGGCTTTCGCAATGTATATCAACAAAGCTCAAGGATAGTCATTAGCTGAAGTAGGAGTCAAACTTACAAACTCATGTTTCCAGTTATATGGGTCCAATTATAGGTAGCCTACTTCAGAGTTGGCTCACCATAAAATCTTTTTATTTATACTCCAAATAATTTACAAAAAATATTGTATATCGTATGGTTTCAGCAGTACCTAAATTCGCAAATACACATCCTTAAAATAACTTTAAAATTTGTGTTATTTATTTTGCATATTTTTATAGAAACGTGGGGTGGAACCCACGGGAATAAGCTACTTGATTACTAAAGATGAAACTTTATATGTGGGTTGACTTATTGACGCATACTAGAAACATGTTAACATTTTTCAAAACTGGGACCGCCTACAATTTTAGAAGAATAAAATCAAAAATTTTGCAAGCCTTAAATTAAAAGCCACTGAATATTTAGCAAGGAGGTAGTCCTTGCTATTATATGTATGCCCACTTTAAAAAACAATTTTGCGGTCACATACCAACAAATAATCAACACCCTTGCTGTGTGTAACTAAATTATACTGTTATTTTACCTCAGTAGTGATATAGTGAAGCAAAGTACAACAATCTAAAAATAAATAAAAATTTTGGAAAATATTCGAAAATGGTTATGGAAATTATTAACCTATTACTTGTACATTGTTTGACTATAACTGATTGAACTCTGAAATAAATAAATAAATGAAAGACGTGATAACATCGGAAGAGATTTTAGGCCGAGCTTTTGTTCCAATTTGCATCGTGCTCCTTTTTTTCATTTTTCCTACAAATTGGCGGAACTGGACCTACTTGTTTTATGCCGACTCCGAAATTTTCTTCTAATAAAAAAACTCTTTTCTAAAATTTTGATGTTGCCTTGCCTGGGGCGTGAACCCAGCATCTTTGGTGTAGTAGGCGGAACTCGCTACCATCACACCACGGCGGCCACAATATGAAATAGTTAACTTAAAAATAACAAAAATTTCGAAATTTTCTTTAAATATTTCGAATTTTTCGAAAACGGGTTTCAGATTGGATTAATAGTTTCAGCTACAAAATTCATAGGCATTTATTTCAAAAATTACGGTAAAAAAATTTAATATTAACTCAAGAAATTCATTATAAACAGGCAGTGCTATTTTTAAGTTCGCAGCTGTATTTAATTGCAACAAATTAAAAAATGTTTTCTAAGGACGGCAATATGTGTCGTTATCATGTGATATAAGTTTGAAATTTTGTGTTGGTTACATTTACATGCAGATGTGTGTTATTTTGTTTTTATTTTTTCCCATTGTTCATTTATTATAGGTACTCATCCATGGTATTGGCAATTACCACGTATACCAAAGCAGATCCAACGTATTCTTCTTCTTCCTCCTTTTCTTGAGAGGATCGTCATGAGTGCCACTTAACTGCTGCACTTTCTTGAGCTCTACTTATTTTCAATCTGTTTTCTCCCTTTTGGTTTTTCTTATGCATTATTTTGTTGTTATGCGTTTTTATTTTCATTATGTGTTGTATTGTTTATTGAAACGTTACAGTGTGTGGGTGGTGTTGCATGCAACAATTGCATAGTTTCATATGTTTTATTTCGCAAATTTTTTTTTTGGCTTTCAACGGCAGTAGCAAGATACAACACGTGTTCCTGTTGCTATAACCCAGATATATGTATGTATGTGCATATGTAGTAACTTATGTATAATAGGCAAGTGCATATGTATGTATAAATAAGTAGGGGTGTCGGATATAATTCTTTATGCAGCTTTTGCTCATGGTTGAGCAAAAGCAAAATATTTTTATAGCCAAAGTGTTTGTCTGTTTTATTAGCCTTGTGATAGCACTTTTAGGAGTTATGAAGTTTACCCTTATTTACAACATACATATGTATGTGTGCATGCATGTATAATGTGTTATGCTGTTATTATATTTTTGTGAAATATATACACATGTTTGTATGTATAAAGGACATGCAAATATATACATGTATGTTAAATTTCCCGCTGTTGCTGATTTGTTATTAAATATGTGGCTTTCGTTCTGCAATTGGAGAGTTAATCGGAAATTCTTTAGCAAAACTGCTTTGCCTGCAGATTTTACGAAGCGAGTAATTTGATACAGATCATATATAAAAGTTTCAACGTGCTTTTTTGGCAGAGAGTAAGGACAAGTTTGCGTCCCTCGCTCCCTGGGAACAATATATATTATCTTTATTTAGGCAGTTCACAAGGTCTGGTATGCTTTAGTCAAATATTATATCGCTAACCATGGAAGCAACTCAAATCTAAAATTTTACGTGCATACGACACTCTTGTGAATTGCACAATAATTTTTCTATCCTAAACCTTTAATTCGTTCTTATAAATCGATATAACTCTGGGTCTATTAGATCATTTCTCTCAAACACTTCCAGAGCCGCCTCATCCTATGTGCCCCATATAGCAGGGCGGGGTCCCCAGGTAAGTTGTAGAGCATATTTTTTTAATATTTGATTATCCCTATTTCATATTTCCATCTATCTTGCCCCTTCTTCTCTTTTACTCTTCTTTCTGTCTTCCTTTCATTTTATCTCTTCATTTTGTTTTTGGCGTCCCACCCTGCCCTCTCCTTTCTCGTCTCATAATTACCACCCTTTCCCTTAACCTAACTCTTTCAAAATGTTCCCTTTTAATACCAAGTTTCTTACTTCTCTTGTGGCTCTTCTTGTTGGCTTATTTCTCTCTTTCAGTTTTTACAACCTACACTCCTTCCGCCTTCAACACTTTTTATCAGGCCAATTTTCCATTCCTGATTCCATCACTGTTCTTTTTAACTCCGCTCCAACTTTTTTTACGTTCTCCTTCCGCCAATTATTTTTTTTTCACTCCGTCTTCCTTTTCTCCTCACTCTTTCCCTCTGTTTGCATTTGTATTTCGCGACACTTCCGAGACTGTTTCAGGAATATGTTGTGACCTGGTTTGGGACTTATTTATTAATCAAATTGAGGTTAAATTGGAGTTATTTTTTATAAAATTTTTTTTCTCTTTTCGCGCAGACGGAGTCGCTGCTAACGGCTCGAATACAATAATAGTACAATTGAGGGATGATTTTATCCTGTGTGAATATGGAGCCATAATTATGAGTGTGTTAATTGGAAATTAAATCTTAATCTTCAGAGCTGGCTCGGGGGTTGAAGTTAAACAACAAAAGAAGAATCTTTACCAGAAACAAATTATTTGGAATTATTTAAGAAGAGCGTTGTTTGATTCTTATCAGTAAGACCTGATAACGACGAGTCATTGTTTTATTATCGCCAAAAATACTTTCTTAGCCGGTGCATCATCTTTGGTTTTCATAAAATTACTTAGCTAGCGTTGATCTGCTCCTACAGATCGTCATTAAATCTTTTCCGGTACTCGCCGTTGGCAACGCATAGAGCTCCGTTAATATTTCGAAGAACATTTCTCTCAAACACTTCCAGAGCCGTCTCATCCGATCTGCACCACATAGCAGGGCTGGTACGCTAGGTGAGTTGTAGAGCATATTTTTTTAATCTTTGATTATCCCTATTCCATATTTCCATCTATCTTCCCCCTTTTTCTCTTTTACTCTTCTTTCTGTTTTCCTTTCATTTTATCTCTTCATTTTGTTTTTGGCATCCCATCCCGCCCTCTCCTTTCTCGTCTCATAATTACCCCCCTTTCCCTTAACCTCACTCTTTCAAAATGTTCCCTTTCAATACCAAGTTTCTTCTGGCTCTCCTTGTTGCCCTATTTCTCTCTTTCGGTTTTCACAACCTACACTCCTTTCGCCTTCAAAACTTTTTATTTGGCCACTTTTCCATTCCTGATTCCGTCACTGTTCCTTTTAACTCCGCTCCAACTTTTTTTACGTTCTCCTTCCGCCAATTTTTTTTTCACTCCGTCTTCCTTTTCTCCTCACTCTTTCCCTCTGTTGTTAACTATTTTCTCTCTTTTTTACACTTTTCTTTCGCTCTATTTTATTCACTTTACCTAATTACCTCACAAGACCCAACATATTCAATGTATGATTGACTCAATCAATCGGGGCTGAAATTGTATTCGCTTTTGAAATAAGGTGGCAGATTAAAATATAAGCGACGATGTTATGCATGATGGTAATGTGATGGTCAGTTGCTAACTGGTATGTGATGTATTGATATTCAGATACTTTCCAAGCAGTCATCAAAATCTGAACTAAGTTAAAAAAATCCACTTATCCACACAACAATATGAATCCAGCACAATTGACGAAAATATAACTTTTAGCGACTGACCTGATCAACACATCTTTAAGGAGGCAGGAACTTACTTGGTTTAAGCACAAAACAGAATGGCCGCCTAAATAAAAAATAAATGTAGGGCGCGATAACCTCCGCCGCCTAACATAATATAACATACAAAGACTCGTACTTAAAAACATGAGCCAAGAATCAGACAACGTAATAAAAAATAGGTTAAGTGATGAAAAGATATAAGTTGTATCAGTTATGCTGAAGTGGTAGATTAAAATATACAAGATATATTAACGACAATGTAGTATATAGTGTTAATATAATGATCAGTTACTATTTGATATGTTCACATGATGCATCGACATCGCGATACCTTCGAAGCAGTCATCGAAAATCGGAAATTATATTCTTAAAAAATCCACATATGGGTATCGAGTCCAGCAGATGTGCCCAGTATTGAACTTTCAGTGGCTCAATTGATCAACAGATCATTATGGTTACAAGCGGACAAATCGTTATGACCAATCACCTTACGAACACTCGTGTTAAGTACACGAGTTAGGCAATACGACAGGTACCGTTGAGTGATGAATGTATTATTAACATCTATAACTGTGGCGGACTTAATAAAGGCCATGAGCTTGTAGTGGCGCTTGTAGCCAAATAATCATTCCTACCTAATAAGGAACAGTTTAGTTTCCTTGCTAATTTATTTATTTTTTTTTTTCTACAAGACCTAACCCACACAAATTTGCTACGAGTATTAATACATTTTTTTGGACGTTTAGTATACCTTTATCTACACATTTTTCTATCTCCTACTGCTATGCTATTTTTACTAATTAATACTATATTACTTATATATGTTTACTACAAATAGGTTATTCTACCATATTAATAATTATTTACTTATACATATATGCTAATATATTTAAAATTAGTTTATCTAATTATTACTAAATTCTAATAAGAAGTAACGAATTTGGATTTCATTTATGTATATCGAAAAATTCGAACTTCTGGTTTTGTTCCCGGCTAAGTTAGTACATTTTTATTTTATGCATCCAATATTATTGTTTGCACAATACTATTGTTTACCCTGACATTTATCTTTACGTGTTTATAAATTTCCATGAAAATCACGCCACTCGCGATGACTAAGCATAAAAATTAAGATATTGAAAAATTTCCGCAAAGAATGGCTTAGCTGAGGCTATGATTGCAATAGTTCGATCTCTTTGGTTTGGACAAGCAGACAGTGAACACCGTTTTCTAACGTTTCGAAAATTTATAGCATCTAAAGTGTGACTCACGTGTTCAACCTTTTATTAAAACTTTAAAGTCGTTTTAATACCCTGAAAATATTTGCGATAATCGCGATAGAAAAATCTAATTAACGCGCATATTTAATAAAGTTCTAAACCTACGAAATCCATCACACAGCTTTAATGGGAAAGGGTTCCCGAAACCAAGATGCAATCGACATCACTATCATCACGTCAGAGGACGAGCTTTGGCAGCGTTTTCTACCTCCCGTCAAGCATTTGGATGCCGCATTTTTTTTATACTCAGTTGAGCAGAGCTCACAGAGTATATTAAGTTTGATTGGATAACGGTTGGTTGTACATATATAAAGGAACCGAGATAGATATAGACTTCCATATATCAAAATAATCAGGATCGAAAAAAAATTTGATTGAGCCATGTCCGTCCGTCCGTCCGTCCGTCCGTTAACACGATAACTTGAGTAAATTTTTGAGGTATCTTGATGAAATTTGGTATGTAGGTTCCTGAGCACTCATCTCAGATCGCTATTTAAAATGAACGATATCGGACTATAACCACGCCCACTTTTTCGAAATCGAAAATTTCGAAAAACCGAAAAAGTGCGATAATTCATTACAAAAGACAGCTAAAGCGACGAAACTTGGTAGGTGAGTTGAACTTATGACGCGGAATAGAAAATTAGTAAAATTTTGGACAATGGGCGTGGCACCGCCCACTTTTAAAAGAAGGTAATTTAAAATTTTTCCAAGCTGTAATTTGGCAGTCGTTGAAGATATCATGATGAAATTTGGCAGGAACGTTACTCCTATTACTATATGTACGCTTAATTAAAAATCGGACTAGGACCACGCCCACTTTTAAAAAAAAATTTTTTTAAACTAAAATTTTAACAAAAAATTTAATATCTTTACAGTATATAAGTAAATTATGTCAAAATTCAACTCCAGCAATGATATGGTGCAACAAAATACAAAAATAAAAGAAAATTTCAAAATGGGCGTGGCTCCGCCCTTTTTCATTTAATTTGTCTAGGATACTTTTAATGCCATAAGTCGAACAAAAATTAACCAATCCTTTTGAAATTTGGTAGGGGCATAGATTTTATGACATTAATTGTTTTCTGTGAAAATCGACATATCTTTAATGAACTTAGTTCACGTGCTTACTTGAACTCACTTTATCTTGGTATGAAAAATGAACGAAATCCGACTATGACCACGCCCACTTTTTCGATATCGAAAAATGAAAAAAATTCCATAATTCTATACCAAATACGAAAAAAGGGATGAAACATAGTAAGATAATTGGATTGTTTTATTGACGCGAAATATAACTTTAGAAAAACTTTATAAAATGGTTGTGACACCTACCATATTAAGTAGAAGAAAATGAAAAAGTTCTGCAGGGCGAAATAAAACCCCTTAAAATCTTGGCAGGTATTACATATATAAATAAATTAGCGGTATCCAACATATAATGTTCTGGGTCACCCTGGTCCACATTTCAGTCGATATGTGGAAAACGCCTTCACACCACTCCCTTTTAAAGCTCTCATTAATACCTTTAATTTGATACCCATATCGTACAAACTCATTCTAGAGTTACCCCTGGTCCACCTTTATGGCGATATCTCGAAATTCCACCTATAGAACTAAGCCCCACTCCCTTTTAAAATGCTCATTAACCCCTTTCATTTGATACTAATATCGTGCAAATAAATTCTAGGGTCACCCCTGCTCCACCTTTATGGCGATATCTCGAAACCGCGTCCACCTATGGAACTAAGGATTACTCCCTTTTAAAATACTCATTAACACCTTTCTTTTGATACCCATATTGTACAAACGGGTTCTAGAGTCACCCCTGGTCCACATTTATGGCGCTATCTCGAAACGGCGTCCAACTATGGAACTAAGGATTACTCCCTTTTAAAACCCTCATTAGTACCTTTAATTTGATACCCATATCGTACAAACACATTCTAGAGTCACCCCTGGTCCACCTTTATGGCGATATTTCGAAACGGCATCCACCTATAGAACTAAGGCCCACTCTTTTTTAAAATATTCATTAACACCATTCGTTTGATTCCCATATTGTACAAACAAATTCTAGGGTCACCCCTGGTCCACCTTTGTGGCGATATCTTGAAACGGCGTCCACCTATGGAACTAAGGATTACTCCCTTTTAAAATACTCATTAACACCTTTCATTTGATACCCATATCGTACAAACGCATTCTAGAGTCAACCCTGATCCACTTTTATGGCTATATCCCTAAATGGCGTCCACCTATAGAACTATGGCCCACTCCCTCATAAAATACTCTTTAATGCCTTTCATTTGATACACATGTCATATAAACACATTCCAGGGCTTCCCTCGGTTCATTTTCTTACGTGGTTATTTTCCCTTGTGTTGTCACCATAGCTCTCAACTGAGTATGTAATGTTCGGTTACACCCGAACTTAACTTTCCTTACTTGTTTTTAATTGTGCATAAGACAGTGAAGTTAAATGTTAGAAATTCAAATAGTTTAGGACTTTTGCTTAAATTTTCCTAAGATACAAGTTATCTAATATATAGCAATTTGCATAAAAATAAATTCTTCTTAAAAATGTGGATAAAGAAGAAAATGTTAAATATATCATAAAACGTACATATATTTAATCATGTAAATATGTACATACATGTGCACATAAAAAGTTGAGTGCCTATATCTTTTCTAGCTTGAAGAAGAAGAAGAAGAAATAATATATGTTTACCTAAATAAAATATGTATACCTAAATTACCAATTAGTATACACATCCTTGTATATAAATATTTTAGTGTTATATTTTGCTTCGATAGAAAAAGAATTAAAATATTTTTTGAAGCTTTGCTAAAAATACGTAAAATATAAGTTCAAAAGTAGTGCTTTTCTTTTTAATTATGGAAGCTAAAAATTTAAATAATTAATGTGTTAGTGTACCAAATTAGTAAACTATGCATTATTATAAATGCGATAGAGTTCTAATAGCGAAATTTATCACATGCAATTTTTCGGATGCTATATTAATTGCATGCGTTGGTTATAATCTCACTTTAATGTTGAGTGACATATATCACTTCGAACCTGCGAAAGGAAAGGGAAATAAATAAGTGCTAATGAAGAACATTTTAAATCGAAAACAACAACATTAACCATTTATCACGATTTCAGTCATCACTTTAGTTCCAGGTCCTCAGCTGAAAGATCTTTCAACGTTGGAGCGTAAACGGTGAGTTTTTATTGTTTTTGTTATTTCTCCCAATTTTTTTTTTTTTTTTTTAGTAAGGGAATGGGTATTAAAATATTAATTTCTCTAACTATGATAACAGTAGTGTTGCCATATTCGTACATTAAAATAGTACCAAAATTTATTTACCTTTTATTCGGGATTCTTAATGATGCAAAGTAAGACCTAGTTAAGGCATTAGAGAAAAAATCTAAACTTATTTTTATTTTCTTCGATTTAAAATTTAATGTTAAATTAACCTAAAACATTTCAAAATGATTTTTGATTGTTCACCTAATAAATATATACTTTTTGGTACTCGAAATTATAAAATTAAATTTAATGAAATCTTTAAAAAAAACCGAAATATGTAAATCTAAGCAAATTAAAATTTGTTCTGTTTAAAATGCTAATATAACAACAAAATATATTTATTTTTACGACTAGTGGTTAGTTAAAAACTCCTCTTAAACGGAAAGTTTTAATTTTAATAGAACGCTCTTAAATATTTGTAAATTAAATTGTTTTTTTTTTTTTTTTTTTTTCAGATAATATTAATTATCATGACTATTTCCAAAAGCATGTTCGAATATTTTTATATTAAGAAAATTCAGTTTCGGTGAAGGGTTTGGTTTATAAATAAGTTTAAGCCTATGGTTTATCTAATAAATTTTGTAAAATTTAACACGACTCTTTAAACTTTTAATTTTTGAATCCCTAGTCTGATGGTAGTTGAGTGTGGTAAGTTTTAGGGATTTCCATTTTTTGTTTGTTTTTGGTTACCATACGGAAATCATGGTATGGAGGGCGAATGTTGGAATAACACCATGCAACACATCCCATACTGAAACCAATGCGACATCAAGACACGTAAGCCATTGTAGGTATCCTCTTTCCTTTAGGTATTTTTTTTATTACTTGAAATGTTAAATAAAATAACTGTGCTCTAGTGTAACCTGACGGCGAAAGGTAGGAGCAAGAACTCCACCCCGTTAGCCGACGATCAAGAGCCGGGTTTAAAGACGTTCACCCGCTCCTTACTTTTTGCTTACGCTGTGATTACTACAAAACTTTGCATGCTACAAGCTTTGATATGATGTACAAGTATGGTGATGATGTGATGACCTGATGCATAGAGGAGATATCACAACCTAATGTAAACTCAATGACGACCCTGACTAAAAAAAAGCGTCATACTCTTACCAAAGTAGCCTTAATCCAAAATAAGTTTCAAAAAGAATATAAATAATTATTTTTTTTTTTCTTGTGTGTTTCTTAACATGCGCTGTCTTATAAAAGGTTATAAAGAATTTCGGCAAAAGCTATTAAAGTGAAGTAATCATACAAAATACGGCACTGTATAAAAAATCCAAAAACACAGTTTTAATTAGCGGTTGTTCCTCTATGTGACTGTTCTGCCAATTTGCAGCAGTTTTTTTATCTTTATTTCTTCTTCTTCATAACTTTTTCAATCTACACATATACACGTCTAATTTAAGTAATCCTTTCATGAACATTCATTAAACTCGTACGCACTGAACTTTTGTGAAAAATGCCCCTTTGACTTTTGATTATTTTTTCCTTCTTCTTTTTTTGTTGTGGAATAAATATACTTTTCTGCCCGGAAGATTGTCAAATTTCCGACGTATCTTTTCGTCTAAAATCCTATTAAGCTTCTGACGGTATGCAACAACTTTTTGCATACGGCTTTGCTGTTGTTGGTGCAATGCATCAGTGGTTTTGGACACTTAAACAAGTTGTACGCAGGTTAATGTTCCTTTCATTCGCTTTTTTGCGCATTCTTGAGTTGTTGAACTACGCGCAAATGTTTGCAAAAATCCCCTGCATCTGCTTCGTGTTTTATTAATCTGTTTCGCTTTTTCCTTCATCTCAATTCGGTCGGCGAAAGTGTCAAGGTACATACAAAAGTTTTCATTTCAGATTTTGTTACGTAAGAGCATCACTTTTTTTTTTTTACTTCTCAGCAGAATAAACGAAGTTTTTTTTCTGTTTCTGAAGTTTGCTAGCTTTACTGAAAGTTTACCCCCAACTGGTTGACTATTTACTGCTATAAACTTTATTTTATTATTCTTAATATTTTTTTCAAATTTACTAGTTTCATATTCATTTAATTTTTGATATGTAAGCATCTTCGTTCAGGCCTAGAGGGAATGCAATATTTATGCGTAAGTCCTTACGTGAAAAAGGGATACAAAATTTTAGTGACGTGCAATACTGTCTATGCGCTTTTAAAAGAGAATTAATGTCAATGACACTAATTCCAAATCCGAAAGAGATCTAATGTCAATTGACTTAAGTACGCGGAGTTAAGCTGGCAAAATAATTTTTTTTTTATTTGCTTTAATCTCCATAATTTCTGAAAAACCCCGCAGGCTAATATTTGGAATAAAAAGGCGCGCGATTTTTTATTCATATTACGATACGATATTAAGATATTTTTGGAATAAAATCCAAAAAATTAAAAAAAAAAAACTCGCAGCGAAAATTTAAAATAAAATATCGCGACTATGGCGCTTTGTTTTATTTTAATAATTAATGTTAAAAAATGTTTAAATCTTTTTGCTATAGACAACAAATATTTGGAACTAAAGACCGGTGATGGTGTCCATAAGAAGTTTTGACATTAATTCGCTGTTACAAAAAGTTAAGAATGCATAACAATAAATTATTGATTAAAAAATTAAATACAACGAAACAAAGTAAAACGAAATAAAACTATATTAAATTAAATTTATTTAACTGAATTTAATAAAAAAATATAGTAAAATAAAATAAAATAAAATTTTACTTATTTGAATTTTTTTGAAAAATACAATAAAATTAAATAAAACAAAAAAACAAAATAGAATAAAGTAGAAAATAATAAGACATAGTAAAATAAAATATGATTATATATAAACAAATAAAGAATAATATAAAATATAAAATAATATAAAAAGTTAAATAAATTTAAAGTATATCAAATAAAAAAAATAAAATAAAATAAAATAAAATGATAAAAATTTAAATAAAACCAAATAAAACAAACTAAAATAAATAAAATAAAATAAAATAAAACAATATAAAATAAAATAAAAACAAAATAAAATAAAAAAAAGGAAATAAAATAAAATACAATAAAAAATAAATAAAATAGCATTAAGAAGAAATAAAATATAATAAAACAAAGCAAAATATGTTAGAATTTAATTGAATTTAGTTTATATTGAATTAAATAAAATTTAATTTAATTTAGTTAAAAAAAACTAGGTTTAATTGAATTACATAAAGCAAAAGTAAGTAAAATAAAATGAATTTAAAAAAGATTAAATAGTGTAACTTCCACGGGAGTGAATTTCTAGTCTAGGTGCCCAAATTTACAATCGAGGGGCTCAAATTTACAGGTGAGTGTTCCTTTTCACTGAGTTAACTCGTACCGTAAATATTGGGAGAAATATTCAATCCAATATTCTTAACATAAAAAGTTTGAGAAAAAAATTTCACTAAAAATATTGAAAAGTTTAATTTAAAAAATTGTAATTCATTAAGTTAAGTTCTACAGTTTTTCGAAATGTTCTACTCATTTTAGATATTTGCTTTTTTCTGAACCGAGTCCAGATCCGAAGTAGGAACCAAAACCAGAGAGCGTGTTGTCAATTTGCTCTCGAGTTATTAAGGGTTTGTTGTCGATAGTTTATTGGTTTACTATCGACGGTTTATGGGCGTGCTATCAATTTCTTATCGACCAGTTACCGGTTTGTTGATAAAAGGTTACCGGTTATTTATCGAAACATAATTATTATTATTTTTGGCCACCGTGGTGTGATGGTAGCGTGCTCCGCCTATCACACCGTATGCCCTGGGTTCAACTCCCGGGCAAAGCAACATCAAAATTTTAGAAATAAGGTTTTCAATTAGAAGAAAATTTTTCTAAGCGGGGTCGCCCCGCGGCAGTGTTTGGCAAGCGCTCCGGGTGTATTTCTGCCATGAAAAGCTCTCAGTGAAAACTCATCTGCCTTGCAGATGCCGTTCGGAGTCGGCATAAAACATGTAGGTCCCCTCCGACCAATTTGTAGGGAAAATCAAGAGGAGCACGACGCAAATTGGAAGAGAAGCTCGGCCTTAGATCTCTTCGGAGGTTATCGCGCCTTACATTTATTTTTATTTTATTAAATATTTTTGAAAATGTATCGATTTTTTATAGGAAAGTTAGTAATTTTTTATCGAAAAGCTATCGACGTTTTATTTAAAAGTTATTGATATGTATGTTATCAAAAAGTTGAAGATACGTTATCTAATAACTTTTGATTTACAATCGAAAATGTTTCGGTTTTTTATCACAAAGTTATGGATTTATTACCAAAAACTTTATGATTTGTTATCAAAAATGTATTGATTTATTATCAGTGTAATGTGTATGTTATTGGCGTGTTATAGATTTGTTATCGACGACTCACAAGTTCCTTATGAAACAGGTAGCCATGAAACGTCAATATCGTTGACACATTGGTAACCCGTCGATAACAAGAAACCTACAGGAGGTCGATGACTCGACGATAACAAATGGCGATAGTAAGCCGATAAAAAAATAATAACTTGTCAACATAGCTTGTTTGAAATTATTCTTTCTGGTGAAGTGATCTCTTTTGTGGTTGAGGTATGAAAGCGCTTTTCCGCATGAATCCAGCTCTTTCTTTCGGGGTATTTATTCGTATTTTGCCTATATCCTATGGAAGCATACATATGTATGTACTAGGTAAGTATGCAGATACTTTCGAAATTTGTTTACAATATTTTTCGCATTTCACGTGCTAAGAAGAAAATTACTCCATGCCAGCAATTCATTCGTGCTGCTGCCGTAAAAATGAGCTGAGTTGCATCTGCATTCTGCCCTTGAATGTTTCGCGTATCTTTCCTTCCTGTCGCTGACTTTGCATGTGTTAGCACCAACTTCAACGTCATCGTCGTCATCCAATCAAGTGGCAGGAAATTGTTTACGTTCATGGCACGTTTAAAAGTGATTCAGACGGCGAATGAAATGAAGAAACTGTGCATGCATGAGATGAGTTTAAGAAATCCACTCGACAAAAACACACATATGCATATGTATGTACATACGTACACTAATAGGTTTGCATACCAATATAACGAGTGTGCTTTGCTCAATAGGGAAATAAGAAGATATAAACTATTTTTGTATTTTATTTTCGAAGACGATTCTTTAAGATGTTTGACGAAAATTACAAATTTGTTGAAAGAGAGTCAAATTGGAAGGTTTACAGACAATATTAAAACTAAATTATCCATTTTTTTGAAAACAGTTATTTGAGAAATAGATTGACTTATTAAATATACTGTAACAAATTTAGAGAAATTCTGGTTATTATGCAACTTCTGCTAACGTTCGAATCGCTAACTTGTCTAATAAATAAGTCCAATATTCAGTATTGCAAACTGGTCTTTTTTAGATTACTTTGGGAATAATTCACAATTATACTTCACTTCACAACTAATAGCACATTTAAATCAAACTGATTAGTTAATCCTCAGCTTGCGCTGCTTTTATATTCCATGTTGCCTCTTCCGCATATTTCTCCTAAGATCTAGACGTTTCACCTTCTGAACCGTGGTATCTCCTACTTGGTAATTTAGCTATATACATGTCTATTTGTAGTTTATGCTTTTCTGCTAGCCATATGTGTGTATGTGTGAGTATCAACTTCTGCTCTTAGCTGATGACTACATATGTGTATGTGAGATATTCTTCGTCGGCTTCTATGTATGTGTCTAAATGATGATTGATGTGTTCATATACAAAAGTTTGGCTTGATATAATGTTTTTGTTGTTGTGATTATTTACTAACATAGTGCATATCATAGTGATGCTAATATTTACCACAATATTAAGAAAAGTTTAAACAGCAAGAAATTATGACACAAAAGGGGATATATTTGACTGATAATAAATAACAGAGCTAACAGAACCCAAAACCAACCAATTTCTCAGGTATGAAGATTTTTGTCATATCTTCCTCAGTTAATCAGATATAAGCTCTAAACTATACTAAATGCTTTTCAATATGGCATACATTGTTGTCTGAAAAACTTGTAGAGATCGGTCGTTTATAAAACATACATACATTCCATACAACCGATTGTACAGATAAGAAGTTTGTAACGTAGCAAATGCTACGCCACAATATCTATTTTCTATTTAGCGCCCACCCCTAACATCATATTTTCCATTTACTGCCCACCCCTGGTAGTGTATGTACCGACATACATATATACATACATACCGGCCCAGCAACCATCGCGCAAGCACAAAGCAAGCCAGCGATGGTGAACGCACAATGCTTGGGAATTTTCATTCGTGGCACGCTGTGCGCGACAATGCGAGCATAGTTCCCAACGTGTTCATAGTTACCTATGAATAAGATGATTGGCCGGAATACACCAGGCACACTTCGCCGTAGGTAAGTGAAGTGCGTGTCGGCCGCCACTGGCGGTCGACAAGGGGTGCCCTTTGGGTTAGGAGGGTGCGTTACAAGGTCGGTTCCACCGATGGTACGCCCCCCTGCTTATCGGACACCCCGCAGGTTTACCCACATTTCCGGTGAGTAAGACGGGATTCACACCCCTTATTACTCATCGGAAAGGTAATGCACGAGCAGCCTTCTAGGGTAGGAAGGAAACCCGTCCCAACGCCATTGGCGGGGCGGATTTCCCCACTACTATAGTAGACTGCTCGAGCCAATATAAATACATTGTAGGGACTCCCTTTGGGTCGAGGGGGGTAAAGTTACAAGGTCGGTTCTGCCGATGGTACTTCCCCCCAGGCCTATTGGGCAGCCCTACCCATATTCCAGGGACTCCCTTTGGGTCGAGGGGGGTAAAGTTACAAGGTCGGTTCTGCCGATGGTACTTCCCCCCCGGCCTATTGGGCAACCCTAATATTTTGCTATCATCTCCTCTGAGTAAGACGGGACTCACCCCCGCTATTACTCAGAGGAAGGGTAATGCACGGATATACGGCTCAGGTAAGAGGGGAACATTTCCCAACGCCTGCGGCGGGACAAACTCCCCTACTACCCTAGCCGAATACCCGAGCCAATATATTGTAGTTTAGCCTCATACTAATATAGACACTTCGCCGTAGGTACCATCATCATCGCGATCCCGATCCACGGACATCCCATCCCGAAGCCTAGCCACCCGTTGTCATAGCTATTTGGTGAGAGCCACCGTCATCCAGTACTCTCTCCCTGGGCGTAATCCTAACTACCGCCGTCACTACTACCGCCGTTAGCACCCCTTAGCGAGAGCCACCGTCGTCTCCACCATCTCGGCTACCGCTAGCTAGCACTCTATCTCTCTCTCTCTGCGGAGAGCCGTCGTCCTTGGATTATAATATAAGCGATACTACTTAGTGAACATCTCTCTCTCTCTCTCTCTTCTGGATTCAAGGTTGTGGATATTTTAGCCCGAGAGCCGCGTGTGTGTGTGTGTTCGAAATCAAAACACTAATTTACGGTGTATTTATTTAGGTGGTGGAAGTGGGACCTCCATCCGACTCTGGATTGACTTGAGCATACCTCAGCCTTTGACCAAACCCACCTCATAAGTTTTTCATAATTTCTGCCCCATTTTAACAACAAGAAGGTTAGTTTTTCAACAAATGCATATGTTAAGGGCGTGCATTGTTGGGTGAAAAAAATCATAGAGATCGGTCGTTCATGTATGTTATATACCCTATTCAGTTCCAAATTCATGAAAGGTATAAGGGCATCAGCACAGCCGATGACAGTCCCATCCTTACTTGATTTTCTTGAACGTGGGCTGCGCACTTCCCTTAAATGTCCCAACGAAACCTGTCTTATCTTGTTCGTGCGTCCATATCCCGTGGAAAACCCGTTAGACATAACGTCGATTGCGTATTTCTTGCGCTCTCTTTCAGCATGTTTTTGTTTTTATCGGCCTATTGATAAATCATTCAAGGTTCGAATCGAGCTCAAGGCCAGAACAATAATTTTTTTTTTTCCTAATGATAATTATTGTTATTTTTTAATTTTTCTAAATTTGAAAAATTGTATTTTGTTTTTGGAATAGTAAGTAGAAAATTTTTCAGACAACCTGCCATAGCTGCGCAGATAGATCCATTTTGAAGGGTGCCAGTCAAACAAACCACCGCTGTATAGCTAAATGGTTAGCGCAGCATGCCTAAAGCGTACTGATGATGAAGGCTTAGCACCCTTCGAAATGGATCTATCTGCGCAGCTATGGCAGGTTGTCTGAAAAATTTTCTACTTACTATTCCAAAAACAAAATACAATTTTTCAAATTTAGAAAAATTAAAAAATAACAATAATTATCATTAGGAAAAAAAAAAATTATTGTTCTGGCCTTGAGCTCGATTCGAACCTTGAATGATTTATCAATAGGCCGATAAAAACAAAAACAATTGTCAAAAATATTAAAATTAAAGAAAAAATGTCTACCATGTAGGAAGACCCATCTTATTTTGATAAAACTTCCGTACTTAAGAAAATAAAAAACTGTCGTTCGAAGTGCGAAAGAATCTTGTTTTTATTGTCGCTTATCCTGTTTGCTAATGAGAAGTCATGAAAGTATGCTCTGTATATTTTCCATACACAATATCAAAATTCAGCTTAACAATTACTGCTTTGCTAACAATGCATTCCAAAAACAAATTACGTTTCTAACTTATTAAGCCAGAATAGCATTTAATTTCATGCGTTTTGCTGTAATTTCATATCCAAACAGAAATGTCACGAATTGCACAAAAGCAATTGAGGACAAATGCTGCACAATTGCACCAAAAATACATTGCCGCGCCCCTAAAAGTATGCTGGTTGTCATAGACAGACAACAAAATGAATGCAATAAAGACCAACCAAAGGGAGGCTTAAAACAAAAGCATGTGCAAACAAATCCATATAAAAGCATTAGCAAGCACCAAAGAAAACAATACGGTAAAAACAAAAAACAATAACAATATGCACTAAACATAAATACAGGTGGAACAAGAGGAGTGGAATGATAGAAAACAGCAGCTTGCCACAAAACAAACGGTGTGCAATTTACCATTGATTGCAACAGTGGCGGTTGAAGCAAAAAGTCACGCAACTAAAGCTGCAAAGGCAAACAAATATGGCACACTTGTGTAATTTATATTGCAAAACAATTGTCATTAGAAAATGTTGCACACTCACATGAAAAATGACGCAAGATGCGGCCAAGATATAAAGGCCGTCTTATGCACTAGAACAAAAAAAAAGCTAAGGATGTACCGCAGAATCGGTAAAACAAATATGAAAACAAACTAATTTAGCAAGAAAACGGTGTAAGTGATTACAAGAAATGAAAAACCCGTCGCACAGTGTTACGAGTGCGCGCAACAATGACAAATCTGAAGCTTGAAAGCTTGGAAAAAATTGTTAACTCAAGACAAGTATTATGTAAGGTTGGTTTGAGCCTATGCAGAGTCGAGAAGGCTCTATTTCTCTAAATGAGTAAACGTTACTTTGTTGGTTTGATTTGGCTCAGAATTGTACACAGTTGTAATGTTGGAGGCGAACTCTAACCAACTGCTGAGTAATACAAGGTGTAACAGGCGTAGCATAGATGGACAGCGCCTGGCTGCCGGTGGAATCGGTCACCAGGCGGCTGAACGGGTGAACGATGTACAGGTTGACGGACACCTTAAAGTTGCTGGTGTAATCGGTGAACGATGTATCGGTTGACGGATACCTAACGTATTCTGGTGTAATCTGTGAACGGTGATGGGGTTTCGGTGAAAGGTGTATCGCTTGATCGATACCTTGCGATTGCTAGTGTGATACATGAGCCGTGATCGGGTTTCGGTGAACGATGTATCGGTTGACGCAAACTTTCAGGTCACTAGTGTAATCAGTAGACGGTGATCGGATTTCGGTAAACTTTACATCGGTTGATGGTGACGATGTTTGCAGCACACTAGTATCTTATCAATCAGAACGAAGGTTTAGCGATGGGTGGACAGGCGGTTAAAGGCAGCGGTAACAAATCGGCGGATCGATTCCCAAACAACCGTCCATTAGTTGAGTCGATACCCGGCGAGTCGAACATGACTGATCGGTCGATCGATTACCAAGCAACCGGTGGTTTGTGGAATCGATAAGCGGCGAATCGCAGATAACGGATCGATGGATGTTCGTGGATAGGATTAATGAGTTGGCGATGTGCAGATGGCGAATTGATTTCATCAGCCAGCGGTTGCTTGGCAAAATGCAACATATGTGAACGTATTTCCAGGTTATTTATATGGTGGCCTGGCACGGAAAAAAGGGGGCGGTGAACACACCTCTGTCTGGAAAAAAGAAGGGTAGATACCAGGTTCCTGCACACTCTATCTCCGGGCAATCAAAAATTAGCTTTGCTTTACAAAAGTGGTTGTTCTATCCATTTCTTATTTGATGGATCATATGCAACTCATGTCTCCTTTTTATTTCTCTCGAATGGATCGGGACGTCTACCATTGATCCATCGAGTGCTATACCCTCCAACTTATCCGCATCCTATATTCCTTTATTATCGGAAATCCAATATATGTGTATGGTTCGGATTGAGAGAATCCTTTTCAATGCTTCTTTGCACGTCTTGATGATGTACTGCTTGAGATTATTGATCGCCGCCTTACTTTCAATATATATTGACGCAACTGCAGCTTAAGCACGCTGCCTCTGTTGCTTTCTTCACGGTTACCATTCCCGCCTGAAAGATATTGTAGTGTAGGATCTACTTTTTTTTGGACCGACACAGTAAACATTAGACCCGACCCCTTACTTAACTTAGATACATCGGTATATACACGTTTTTAGTACTTTCTGCTACTTTCGCGCAGTTGCGCTAACCCTCCTGCTCCTTCGTTGTCTCAAGATTTTGTTTGGTGCTCAACACGGGACCGTGTTGCCCGGTCGTTTCATATTTGAAGCCACTATACTGCAATGGCCGTACGGCCTGCACTCAAGCTCCCACGAAGTCTGAAGTCTTTTTGTAGTTGCTAGTGATATATTTTTGCCGAGAAAGGACTTTACTTTCTAATTGCCTACTACGTCCAAAGTATCACTTTGTGTCAAGAGTTATACTCCATTGTATTTTTAAGCTGGCATTATTTTCGCTATTGATGCTGGTTCCTAGATAGACAATTTAGACTACAGACACAGTTTCGACTTTGTGTCCGCCAACAGTAACGTGGGTGCGCCGATTCTTTTCGACTCGGCAAAAACAAAACTCATGCGTCGTGCATTTGCGACCCTCGTATGGGCTGGGCGAGTATGGTGGGTATCTGTTGGCAATTAATATTATTATGAGAGCAAGTACCTCGTATTTTCCTCAATTATAGTATGACTCACCTATTTTTCCTCTTTTTCTTAACCAGAAAAGGCTGATATTGCCGTGTGTTTGATAAGGCTTATGATAACAATATCAGCCGAGCCCTTTACCTGTTTTATGGCCACAAGCTTTTTTCACCACAACTCAATAGCAATTTACGCATCCAATTTGATCTATAAACTCTTGTTCAAATTATGTGCAGCTGAGTATAAAGCAACTCCGTCAAAACAGCCTCCGATGACAAAAAGTTTAAAATATCACAGAGGACATTGAAGCGCAAACAACAATAAAGTTGAAAATTTGGTAGAAAGACATGGCTTGCACGTAAAACAGAAGCGGCGTGTGTCACAAGCGTAAATTGTTTAGAGGCACAGCAGGCACTCATTCGTTCATTTATTTCTTCGGCGGTGTTTTATTATGCTGCTCAAAAATTCCACGTATCTAATGCACTTTCAGCTAGCGCACACACATGGGCAGCAGCTGCAGCAAAAACAACAACAACTATTGCAGCTTTTTCAGCACTTATATACCAGCCAATCGCAAAAAGCATGATACAGAAAGCACAAATGAGGAAAAATAATATAACAACAAGTAAGGAAGGCTAAGTTCGGGTGTAACCGAACATTACATACTCAGCTGAGAGCTTTGGAGACAAAACAAGGGCAAATCACCATGTAGGAAAATGAACCTAGGGTAACCCTGGAATGTGTTTGTATAACATGGGTATCAAATGGAAGGTATAAAGAGTATTTTAAAAGGGAGTGGGCCTTAGTTTTATATGTGAAGGCGCTTTCGGGATATCGACCAAAATGTGGACCAGGTGGCCCAGAATGTCATTTGTCGGGTACCGCTAATTTATTTATATATGTAATACCATGAAAAGTATTCCTGCCATGATTCCAAGGGCTCTTGATTTCGTCCTGCGGAACTTTTTCATTTTCTTCTACCTTATACGATAGGTGTCACATCCATTTTACAAAGTTTTTTTCTGAAGTTATATTTTTCGTCAATAAGCCAATCCAATTAACATTTTTCCGTGTTTGGTATTGAAAAAATTGGATTTTTTTCATTTTTCGTAAATTTAGATATCGAAAAAGTGGGCGTGGTAATAGTCGGACTTGGGCCATTTTTATACCAAGATAAATTGAGTTCAGATAAGTACGTGAACTAAGTATAGTAATGACATATCGATTTTTGCTCAAGTTATCGTCTGAGCGGCCGAGCGGAAGGACAGACGGTCGACTGTGTATAAAAACTGAGCGTGGCTTAAACCGATTTAGCGCATTTTCACAGGAAACAGTTATCGTTATAGAATCTATGCCCCTACCAAATTTCACAAGGATTGGTAAATTTTTGTTCGACTTACGGCATTAATGGTATTCTAGACACATTTAATGAAAAAGGGCGGACCCACGCCCATTTTGAAATTTTATTTTATTTTTGTATTTTGTTGCACCATGTCATTACTGGAATTGAATGTTGACATAATTTAATTATAAACTGTAAAGATATTCAATTTTTTTGTTAAAATTTTACTTTAAAAAAAATTTATTTTTAAGTGAGCGTGTTCTTTATACGATTTTGATAATTTTTATTTAGCACATACATAATAACAGTAGTAACGTTCCTGCCAACTTTCATCATGATATCTTCAACGAATGCCAAATGACAGCTTGCAAAACTTTTAAATTACCTTCTTTTAAAAATGGGCGATGCCACGCCTATTGTCCAAAATTTAACTAATTTTTTATCCTGCGCCATAGGGTCAACCAACCTACCAAGTTTAATCGCTTTATTCATCTTTGGTAATGAGTTATCGCAATTTTTCGGTTTTTCGAAATTTTCGATATAGAAAAAGTGGGCGTGGTTATAGTCCCATGTCGTTAATTTTAAATAGCGATCTGACATGTGTTCCTAGGAGCCTACATACAAATTTCATCAAGATACCTTAAAATTTACTCAAGTTATCGTGTTAACGGAGAGACGGACAGATGGACGGACGGACATGGCTCAATCAAATTTTTTTTCGATACTGATGATTTTGATATATGGAAGTCTATATCTATCGCGATTCCTTTATACCTGTACAACCAACCTTTATCCAATCAAAGTTAATATACTCTGTGAGCTCTGCTAAACTGAGTATAAAAAGCAACGGCGATTGCAGTTACGATTGTAAATCAAGCATTCTTCATAAGTTCTTGTCCGTTGCACATCTTAGTTGCTGCATCTATTGTTTGCTTTTTACCGTTATGCTTGTTTTCTTTACAATCATCCTCACTTTTTGTTTTATTTCCTGTTGAGGTGGCATTTGCTTACCCCTTTTCAATTTTAATTTTGCTCTTTTTTTATTGTTGCGTATCCGACTTTCCTTCTCTCATACAAATCTACAAATTCCTTTGTTTGTCTGTATTTGCCCCATTGTGACATTAGCTTTATGAGAATACATGGTGCAATTGCTTTTGTTGCAGCTGCAATTTGAAGACTTTTTGTTCATTAGTGTTTAATGAACAGCTTGGATTATGGCATTTCAGTTTGTCATTGCCTTTCTTACAATTTTTGTTTCATATGCTGTTTTTGTTTTTATTATTGTATGTGTATCTCTGCACTGCAGCCAGTTGGCGTGAAATTTTTTAGTTTAGTGTAGAAAATATATACGAACGTGAGGTATATAAATATACTGTTATTTTTTGTGCTTAGGTGAGCCTTCTGCTTGTGAAAATTTTTGAAAATTTCACGTAAAGCAATTAGTTTTCAAGGATCATTTTGTTAGGCGCAGTCACATATGGTACCGAACAGCAGGTGTAAAATCTGAGAAAAGCATGTCTTCCGCCACTTATCTATTTTGCGCACAGTGGCGTATAAGTGATTCCATCTGGGTACAGTTGGGAAAGTTCGGTCATATCTGCATTTATGTAGGCGATTTCAAGGAATAATAAAAAAGTGAAATCAAATTTGTAAAAGGAAATGATAATAAAGTACGATTGAAAAAAATAATTTAAGAAACTTGGGAGCCCCAAGCCAAGACCAACATGTTCCATTATCGTAGCTTTTGTATTCAATAGCATCAACTCAAAAAAAAAAAAAAAATATATTCTGCCTTCATATTAGTATGTGTTGAGCTGATTGGTCCGTGAGGACGCCACATAGACTAAATGAGTCCATACTGTTACAAGAACTTTGCTCCACAACCAAACTGAAAACGCCCATGACCTATGTTATAAAACAACTCCGTCCTCTTTGAAAATATTAGAAGTTTCTTGGACCTATGCTACTTGATGCTTTTATATCTGATAGCTGTGCCACTCCTTATCGCTGAAGTTTTAGCCTTGCGGGCGAAGGGTAAGTACACAAAACTTACAAGGTCATTTCCCACTACCACTCACACTTTTTACATCTGCTTTCTCTGACAAGGCCTAATTTAAAAGCATATAACGCAAGAAGGCTGTGTCCATTTGTAATCAATTATATCGCCTCGCCTACCATTTGAACTCCCTTGCGTCAACCTTCTGACTCTATTGCGGTTCTAAGAGAGCCATCGAAGCCCGATTAGCGAACTAGTTACTCTGCGTATCCAGTATTTGATGACGTTATAGTACTATGGCTGGTATGGTCTGCGTTCCGGGACATTGAGTTTTGTTGCAGTGTTTCTTCGCCACCAGGTCTACAGGTGGAGTGTGAGGTCTAGCATACAGCCGTCGGCATTGCTATAACGTCTCCTGTTACTTGTAAATTCTTTTTGAGGTAGACTCTTTTTGTGTGGATTTCCACCAAAAAAGGACGGTAGCGCTTCTTAACAGGTTTCAGCAAAATAAGCAGTCTTTGGTGTTTTCACGTGCGGGGGAAGGCGCCTTCTTGGAACGGCAGGCGTAGAAGAAGTCCGTGAATGCTGATATTCTAGACCATATGCTGATATTCTAGACCATTTGGCACTGCATCAGGTTCCGGTGACTTATTACCTCCAAATCTTTATGTTGCATTCCGCACCTCAGCCTCTGTTATACTTGTGATTTCCTCACCCTAGATGTGCTCGCTTTGATGGGACCAGTAATTTTGTGTCAGAAACAGAGTTTCGATGATTCTTCTCATTTATATTGGGCATGTATGTTGGGCACGTATGTGCTGTAAACCAATCCCCAAAGAACAATGTCGGCACTCTCCATTATTTCCATGAAGTATGCTTCCTCTATTGCTATTTAAACAGTTTTACTTAGCTTGACTTGTCAGGACGGCCGATCGGCCAGAACGATTTGTGTAATTAAAATATAAGTAACTTCCCGATCAGCTACAAGCAACTTGGAATAGAGCTCAGAACCCTATGACAATGCAATAATAAGAAAAAAAAACAACTCCGATAGGTGGCGCATGGATCGAAATATTCAAAAAAATCTTATTTGTGATCCGATTTGGCTCATACTTGGAACAAATATTACATGCAGTCCGGTAGAAGTGACATCAAGCTATTTTGGATTTATATCAAAATGACCTGGACGAATAAAGAAATTCATTTAGCCATGTTCGCCCATCCGCCCGTCCATCTGACCGTAAACACTATAACGTGATTAAATTTTGAGGTATATTAATGAAGTTTGGTACGCGCGTTCCTGGGCACCCATGTCAGGTCGCTAATTAAAATGAACGAAATCGGACTATAGCCACGACTACTTTTTCGATATCGAAAATTTCGAAAAACCGAAAAAGTGCGATAATTCATTACCAAAGTTAAAGCGATGAAATTTGGTAGGTGGGTTGCCCTTAAGCGGGAGTCATTGGTGCCGTATGTCGTATCGCTGTAGTCGTATCCCTAACGTAATCAGCTGTTTATCGTTACGACGGTAAACCAAAACCCAATTGGTTGGCTACGATACGGTTACCATCTTAGCGGCACCAATAATCGATTGCATTGATTCTCATAAGGTTGGTCGAATCAGCTGTTAAAAGGTTACCGATACGGTTACCGATAAAGCACCAATGTCTCCAGCTTTATGACGCAGAAGAGAAAACTAGTAAAATTTTGGACAATGGGCGTGGCACCGCCCACTTTTAAAAGAAGGTAATTTAAAAGTTTTGCAAGCTGTAATTTGGCAGCTGAGTATGTAATGTTCAGTTACACCCGAACTTAGCCTTCCATACTTGTTTCATTTGTCCCTGAACTATATTTCCTCTTGCTGGAAATGTACTCAGCTGCGCTGTTTCAGTGGAATTATCGATTTCCGCACGAAAATGTTCCCATGACGCTCTCTCCATCTGTGCATTTCTCACTTGGAGATCCTTTACAAATTCCTGTACATGTCCCTGCAGGCTTCATTTCCCACTACTTTTGTTAGCTTAATCATTTCTTTAGTCTACCTTTTCAGAAGACCCAGCTCCTTACTCCACCATGGCATGGCGGCTTTGCTTTTTCTCTAAATGAACTCTTAGATGGCAATCTCTGTTATACGCAGTCATCCGCGTTTTTGATAGGAAGTGATTGAATTTTATTTATGTTTGTAAGATATGCGCTTTGAAGGCATTAAAGAAAACTTCATTCTGTTTTTTAATTTGTGAATTATTTATTAAAAATTCATTTAAACATTTTTTTAAAAAAATCCTTTATTCGACCCCGGCTACAACAATCTTATAACCGGTTGCAAAAATAAATAGCCAATTTTAAATGCTTCTGAGTAATCCCGTTAATAACATAATAGGCGAATACACAAATTTAAAAATATTGAAGACTTTTTGGGTTTTGCTAGTTAAATTTGATACACTTCCCGGTGTCCGATTGAGCTGAAATTTTGCACGCATTTATAACTCCGATGACAATACAATATTACTTTGCGAGAATTCGATAAATTAATAGATAACAGAGTTATCGGTAAGAAATTGTATTCACCAGGCAATAAAAGCCTAAGTCCTCGAGAACGCAGGTAACTTCGCTTTGTTTGTGTATGCAACAAACGTAGAAGTTAAGCTGTAATCGCTAAATGTTGCATACTTTTTGTTGCATACATTCTGCGCACCTGATTTAGTTTTACAGATTTTTGGCGATGGAACAGAGCAGAGATCTGCAATGGGTAGTTGTAAACTGAACGCGACACAGGCAAAGTCACAATAAAATATGATTTTAAGTTAGTTAACATTCCAATAGAACAACTTGACTGTTCAAAGTTGACTTCGAAGAAACCTTGTAATGTTGATGCATTAAAAGAAATGGATAGGATGAGAAACGTTAAAATAACTAAGAAAAGATTACATAACTAATTTAAACAATATTTTACCCTACTACAAATTCAAAAAAAATCATATTTACTCTATCACTTGTTAACAAAACGAACTAAAAAGTAAAAAATAAAATTTAAGAAAACAAAAAACTTTTTTAAAAATAAGCTTTTATTATTGGTTAATAAAATTAACTAAAAAGTAAAAAATGAATTGACTGTAAAGAAATATAACACTTTATAAGTTCATTGTAATCTTTAACGATAATTAGGCGTCTTCGTCTGCGACAAAAAAATTCCATATTGTACATAATTATATATTTTTAACATTAAAACTTTACACCTAAATTATTAAATCTTACAGTTTATATCACAGTCCAAATTGTTCTAATAAAAGCGTGTTACATTGTGATAGCAAGAAAATGACGTCCTAAATGTTCTTAATTATACTATCAAAATTTAACACGCTTTTATTAGAACAATTAGAACTATGATGGGTAAGGCTTTTTCAACTGAGCACCGTTTTCACCAAAGTCAATATTTTGCGATGATATTTGGTCAGCGCCAAGTTTTGCGGTCGAGAGAAACACTGTGTGAATTTTGTTGCAAAATTCTGCACGTTTTTTTTTTTTTAATTGACAATTAAATATTTTTGGACTGTTTTGGGAAATTAATTGTTTGTCCGAGAATAAGCGTCCAAAGGGGACAATTTTTTAGGTATGGATTCAAAAGACATTCAAGTACAGGGCAAAATCATTTTTTTTGCAAAAATTGATTTTGTTGTTTGTTTGCAATATATTTTCTATAAACAATTGAATATTTAAACAATTTCTCCGCCTTGCGAATGGAAATTTTAAAGAACAACTTATGTAAAAATCATTTCTGGGATAATCTACGAAAAAAAATGCCTGAGATCTGACATAGTTTGAAAACATTGCTTTGTTTTACGAAAGCTTTAGTACTAAAAATTTTGTTTTCAATAAGAAAAAAAGTAAACATAGAGTTATTAATAATTATTTTGTTTGCATTGATATTAAATACGAGCATATTGGTGAACAAAATCCCGAATCCAAATCACTGGTGAACCCCTTTTCAAAAAAAATAACCATAATACAGTGTACACAAAAGTAAGTGCGAATAAGTGATGAAAATGTTAAATTTAGCGAACTAGTCGGATAATACGTGGGTCGAACGTGTAGAAATTATTTATACAACGGAAAATTACATTCGCCTCCTAACGGAAATACTGGTCATATCCTGTGCAAAGGTTATAATTATTTTTTATGTCACGTAAATAAATTCCACGGTTGAAAGCGGTTCGCAAAATATTGTGGAAAAGCCTAATTATCGTTAAAGGTTACAATGAACTTATAAAGTGTTAAATTTCTTTACAGTCAATTTATTTTTTACTTTTTAGTTAATTTTATTAGCCAATAATAAAAGCTTATTTTTAAAAAAGTTTTTTTTTCTTTAATTTTATTTTTATATCGGATCAATGTAACTGCGTGAACCGAAATCGTGGTTAAATTTAAATGTTTACGTTCTTTGGTTACAAAATTGTATGGTTTCAAAGTTACCAGTAGCGCTCAGAATAAGACAATAAATACCAAATTTCTTCCCCTTCCATGAATTTCACTTATTTCAACCTTTTTTTCATAAATAAGCAAATATTTTGATATTTCTTTCGCTTATCTCCACTATAAATATACACATACATACATACATACATACATACAAACATTTAGCTTGTTAATTTGTGAGTGACTTTTAATTTTTACGCTGGAGCACGATTTGCCGAAAGCAATGTTGTAATTTTTGTTGTTATTGCCGCTATATTTCATATTACTGTAATTGTCGATGCTGCTTGTCCTCTATACGCTTAACAATTTAATATCAACTGCTCCATTCCTGTTCATCGAATAGGGGTCGTACGGAAACTGGAAGTATTGGAGTGGGTACAAAAGCTTTCAAAAAATGGCATTCTCTTTTAACGCATCACTTAAAGAGATAAAAATTGGAATTTAATTATAAAACATTTGTTGGATATCATTGATGAAGAGCGTACCCACTATGTACTTCGTCTTATATAAGAATATTTTAATGTACAAATTTCAGCTATGTCCACTTATGCGCTACAAGGAAATTAAGAAGTTTTGAATAATTCACATTCGTGCGCATTTCATAATTAAACTACTTCAGAGAAATTTTCAGTTGAAAAACGGACCACTATGTATGTTTAGATAATATTATAAGTAATTTGATACTTCAGATAACATTAAAGACAAACTTCTTACCTAATTAACGACATTTTCCTCTCAATGTTGGTTGCCTTAGTGCGGCGAAGGGGCTTTAGCGTCAGCCTACAGCATCTCCCTAACGAGAGAAGCACAGACTGCGGCAAATTAAAAAGAAAGCTTTCCATTCATCTCATCCATCGACTGGGATGGACAAGCACTGAAACTGTCGATTTTCTCTTGGTACCGATGCCAACAGATGAATGGTTAGAGTACGGATATTCAACTGCTGATATCAAATGGTTGAACTCGAACGGTCCCTTCGGATGCCCGGGAATGATCGTTTGTATGAGCGTCTTGACAACGCACGCCGGCTCTGTGAACGAGTGACCCATCCATTCCGACATACTCATACGTGAATTCTATGAACATAAACACAAAAAATAATAAAGTTAAAAAAACCCACTCCGACAAAGTGGACACATCCGTTGAGAAGGACACAACGAACTAGACAAATGCGACACAAACGACAAACTAGACAATCACGTCAACTAGGACTACTGATATTCCAGTTCAGAATATCACCTATAAGGCTCAGACTCTAGATGTCACGGAGTCAGACAAGTACACTTTATGCCTCCACCCAGAAGATGATTCTTGGTGTTGTTGAGAGTATCATCCATATTACCCCTATAACGCAAGCAGTGACAACAGTAAACTAAGCCGCAGTTGGTACTAGCCATAGTAACCATGGGCAACTCCTTTCTTCCACGGTTACAGATGAAAGCACCAATCATAGTGCACCGCTTTTATCGCGAAACGCGATCAAAGAGAAAAAGACACTAACCAGATTTGTTAGATCAAATTCCAAAAGGCGCAGTGAATGCTCCTTGTGGCTCTGATTATCTTGGGCAATACAAGACGGTGAATGCGGAGTTCGAAGCCTTCAACCTAGAGCTTCAAGCTTCAATTACAACCCGAAACCCGACTCTGATGATGTTTCTCAAAAGAAGAACCGATCGAAACACTACAGTACCTCTAAAGCGGTGCCAAAGAACAAGAAAGTGGGAACCGAAAATCAGAGACATTTCAGCCACATTGCCAGGGACCATGTACATGTGAACATAGTGGACGCAGATCTCCAGCAACCGTGCAATAGGAAGTAAAGCAAGAAACGGTACACTGGCCGCTTAGCCTACTTGCTGAGAGAACAAATTTTTCAGCAGGCGCGGTGAGGAATGCAGCAAAGAAAGAGTAGCACACAAGCTTTGAAAATGCCCAGCCCAAGATCATACTAGGTTAAAAACTCTGGGAAGTTATATACTGCTGGAACTTACGGAAGTAGCTAAATGATTTATAAAATATATCGGCAGGTTAAATGACCGCATTAAGTTGTTTGAACGGAACACCGATTAGCCATACCAAAACAACAGTAATTGGTTCTAGGAGAATGTGGAACAAAATGGCACCACGTGCGCTTCTTGGACTCAGGTCATTGTTATCTGCACAGCAAACAACCACTCAAAAAAATGTTCCTTAGGCGGCAATGGTGGAGTGTAGGTAGCGTGCTCGACTACCACATCGAAGGTCCTGTGTTGCAGTCACGGTCGTTTTTTTGGAAAACACTTCGAGGGTATTTATTCAGTGACAAGATTCTCAAAAAAAAAATTTCAACTCTCTGATCGTAGTCGGGATATAGCATGAAGTACCCGTCCCGTCAATTTGTACGAAATATTAAAAGTTAGCATGACACAAATAGGAAAAGAACCTGAGCCTATATCTCCTTGAAGATTTAGATTAAGTTTATTCAAAAACAAAAAAAAAAAAAAATACGTGTTAATTGTTCATGCGGGATCCAATAGGTGCGGCCACTCCCAAATTTTCATCAATATCCAATTCAGTCAATTGATACAGTGGTTATCTGAAGGATGATAAATACATGGAAACTTACTCCCGTTTCCATACATTACACGAAATTTACAGATTCTAGATACAGGCTTAGTCCATTCCAGAAATTAACATTGCGAAATTTTTTAGCGATTCTGTAACAGAAATAAAAGAGATGATTGCTAAGGAAACTAGAATTGGTGCTTAGTTCACTTTTCAATATTTTTTTTCATTCCCTAAAAGACTTTTTCTAATTAAACGTAGCCTGAGCTTGGAGAGGTAACCCTACGAGAAAACCACAGCACAAAATATGAAGAAATTATACTAGATAATAACTTTTCGGGTAAACTCCATGTGGTAAAAAGAGCAAGGAAAACTTCCGTAGCATTGTATTCATGCAACAGGATGCTCTTGTGAATGTGCGTCCTATCGGCCAAACTCTCTCATTAAATTTTTTACTACAGTTGTCAAGCCCATACTTTACTATGGGGTCCTAGTTTGGTGGATAGGCAAACTAAAAATACATTTACCAAAAAATTTGAGGAAGTACACAGAATATCAGTGATAAGCATAAAGGGGTCCCTAGAAAACTACCCCGACAGCAGCATTGCTTGCCATTCTGAATATTCTACTTGCAGACCAAATGACGAAAACTACGATGTTAGGACCTACAACAAGGCTTAAAGCTGTCCGAAGAGCTTAGCCAGGGTTTACGAACATAAAAGAACTGAAGGTAACGAAATGTTCGATGAGTTGGCAAAGGTGGAAGCAGCACTCGATTAATCGACGTAAGATGTCCCAATTCAATCAACTGAAGACTGAATTTGCAGAAAAGGCATGACAAGAAGCACGAGGCTGCAAAATTTCTAAGATCATGAGCAAATCCTGCCCCGTGCGACTCACAAATTTTCTAATATCACTTAAGAGAAGACATAAGGCTTTACGATGTGCATACTAATTGGACACTGTCTTAGTTAAGTTAGGCCTCACTAGTACACAGCAGATGTGAGGAAGTGAATACGTTTGAATACGTTCTATTTTCGTGTGCTGTTCTTGCGAGGTCAAATCTCCAACTCATTATGGCAACAGCGTTGCCGAATCACGAGGCAGGTATTAATCCAGGTTCTTGAAAAATTCTAGTATTTGCCAAAAGGACGGAGATATTCTATAAGTTCTGCTACCTAATAGGGGGTTCTACGTTTAATCGTCAAACAAATTCTGGTAACACTATGGAAACAATTATGATATGACGTCTTTATTGGCCTGCCAATTTAGCCTAACCTTGTCTCTTTTTTTTATTATAAGCTTTTATTTAGTTTCACTTTTGTTGTCTGTAATGGAATCTTGCAAGTTAAATTTGATACACTTCCCGGTGTCCGATTGAGCTGAAATTTTGCACACATGTATAACTCCGATGACAATGCAATATTACTTTGGTAGAATTCGATAAATGAATCGATAACACAGTTATCGGAAAAGATTTGTATTTACTTTGCCATAACAGCCTAAGTCCCATACAAACCCGCCGGTACCTATCCGTGGATTGTGATATTTGGACGTGGTGAATCACGCGTGTCACGCGTGGTGAATCTCAACGCTTACGAAAAGCGGAGACACAACCCTCTGTTGTATTTCTGTGTATAACCAACATAGCTGAATTTTTAAGGCTGTTTAACCCTGTAATCTTTTCTGTAATTTATTTTGCTTTTGGAAAAATTACCTATTTGAAAAAAGCTGGCTGAAAAATATTGGCATAACAGCTTAAGTTAAATCAAGAATGGAAAAACTTGGAAAATTTGAGCAGATCTGGCAATTTCGCGTGTCCGTTGAACGAAATATTGACAATATATTGATCATCGCTAGGAAATTAGCGACATTCCATCAACTTAGCAGCACTTTAGCAATACTACTGTTATTATTTGGCCGCTCAAACACACCCATATTAATTGTGCATTAAATTTAAAATATACAACTCAAAAATGACTCCGGTTGTTATGTCCGCAGCATTTATTTGGTGCAAATACAACATAATAATTTACACGGCCAAAGCCATAATAATTTGCACGGGTCATCAATTCTTTCTCTGATTCAAAAGCTGAACTACCAGCGCTACCGCCATCAGCTCAGTGTCATCATTGCCAGTAGCGCCAATAACACCAAACTCGTGCCTGACACACAAAAGTCGTTTCACTCAATAGCGCAAGTGAAATGTACTACGCACTCACTACTAAGTAGCGCCAAAAATTCGATTGGAGTCATTTCGTCAATGAGCTACCATTGAGCTGGCACCGCATTGGTGCTGGCGCCATGCAATTTACATCACTAAAATTGCACGAATGTCCAGGCTCATGACTTTGTTAATCCAGATGGTGAAAACGAAGACTCAAAGGAATGCAACCTTGCAAACAACAGCCGTCATTTTCAAAGTGTAAAAATTCTGTGATGAAACGAACGCTAACGCCGTTAGGCTGTTATCGGTAAGTGTTGCATACTTTTCTGCGCACTTGATTTTGTTTTACAGATTTTTGGCGATGGAATTTTAGCTAAGCGAAAGTAGAATTTTATTTTAAAACAGATTTAACCCACAGATGAGAGATCTGCAATAAGTAGTTGTAAACTGATCGCGGCATAGGCAAAGTTAAGTTATTTAACACTGTTTGACACAATTTTATATGTGCTCTCTGTCAAAAATGCTTCAACTAACTTAGTCACATTTTATTTCGATTATGAATATGCCCCAATATATTCGGATTATGATATAATAAAATTAAAGAAAAAAATAAAATTAAAGAAAAAAACTTTTTTAAAAATAAGCTTTTATTATTGGTTAATAAAATTAACTAAAAAGTAAACAATAAATTGACTCTAAAAAAATATAACACTTTATAAGTTCATTGTAAGCGTTAACGATAATTAGGCTTTTTCGTCTGCGACAAAAAAATTCCATATTGTACATAATTATATATTTTTAACATTAAAACTTTACACCTAAATTATTAAATCTTACAGTTTATATCACAGTCCAAATTGTTCTAATAAAAGCGTGTTACATTGTGTTAGCAAGAAAAGGAGATCCTAAATGTTCTTAATTATACCATCAAAATTCAACACGTTTTTTATTAGAACAATTAGAACTGTGATATAAACTGTAAGGTTTAAAAATTTAGGTGTAAAGTTTTAATGTTAAAAATATATAATTATGTACAATATATAATTCTTTTGTCGCAGATGAAAAAGCCTAATTATCGTTAACGCTTACAATGAACTTATAAAGTGTTATATTTCTTTAGAGTCAATTTATTGTTTACTTTTTAGTTAATTTTATTAACCAATAATAAAAGCTTATTTTTAAAAAAGTTTTTTTTCTTTAATTTTATTATTGCATTGCACAGTAATTCCCTCTGATAGAAGTTTTTGTTTCGATTTCTTTATTGAACTGTTATTTTGTATACTCATTAGACATGCATGGCTTAATAAACTGACTTGCCCCAAATCTTTAGTAAAACACTCGAATGAAGGACATAATTTAACCGTTCTGTTCATGAATAAATTTGCACTTAGTTCGCATGGTTGGGCACATGGGTACCACAAGGCAGTTCATACGTGAACTGGATATTTCAGCCATGAAAACTAGTAATAAAATACTAATTTTAGTAATAAAAAAACTAATTTATTAAAAAACCATCTTTATGAAAGTATATTTGAAAAATTTTCTCTTCATTTTGTAGGAAACGTTTTCCCATAGGATGCCACAAAATTTTAACTTGTTTCTAATTGTAGATTACGTAAAAACGTGAGAACTACGAGTGTTACCTGGGTATCCCAGTTATGAGAACTACCCTGCAAAAATTGTTGGATTACGTGTTCCATTTTCTTCATGTTGGAGTACTCTAACAATACTCCTTTGCAATGCGTTTGCGGACCACATCAGCCGATCATTGCTCGTTTTTTAACGATAGTGATCATGACACGATGAATATCGAACAGAGTTGCCAAAAGTAAAACATTGCATGCAAATAACAAATAATAAAATTTTACTTTGGCAAATCTAATAAAATGCAACAGCGCACTGGTTTTATGTATACATACTAAAGTAGGTATAGAGAAATATTTGTTTCTTTATTCACGCAAATGCTAAATAACATAAGAATATTCGTAGTATAAAATATAAAAGTTGTATTGCCCCTCTTCATTTACTTTCATTTTAAATTAAATTCACTTCGTTAATTCTTTCCGACACAATTCCTCTTTAGTACTTTGGCATATGATCCTCTGTGGGTGCTCCATGGAGTACTACAGTGAAAGTACTTTGGAAAGTACTCTCACGTATGTACTCTATGGAATACTCACAAACAAAGCGAGAGTGGGATCACCTACTCCTCTCCTAGGACATCGCAATGTTAATTGGAGCACATTTTTTCTATGAATACAGATTAGATTTGGAGCAGTCCTATACTCACAAAGGAGTATTCCTTACATTATTTATAGAGTACTCGCGTTTTTTGAAGGATAGTAATAAAAAACTAGATTATTAAAAAAATCATCTTTATGAAATTATATTTGAAAAAATTGTCCCTCCTTTTTGTAGAAAACTTATTCCCATACGATGCCACACAATTTTAACTCGTTTATATTTGTAGATTTTATAAAATTGCTTTTGAATATGCAAAAGGTACCCGGGTACCCATCTATGCACAGGACGGTTAACATAGCAAACGACATTTACCCATCTGTTGGCTTATTTGCTTAATTAGCGTTAGGCAAAGTCAAAAGTAGAGAACCTAATTAAATTCACTGAGTTAAAATTGAAGAAATTTGCAAAAGTGTAAAGAGACAACCAAAGTAGGCATATTCAGTTTATTTATCCAAGCCAGTAGTGTCCAAACCATATTTTGTACAAGTACTCGTGTATCGGTGTTTATGCAGCTGTCGCTGTATAGGCAAATATCTAGCACGTCGACTGGAAATTTGCATATTTTTCTATAATGAATTTGAGAGGGGTATATGGCAACCATTTATGTAAATATGTATATAAGTACATATGTAAGTGTGCGTATACGTACATGTGAATTTGTAAATTTTGAGTTAACACAAAAATCTCTGTGAAAAACAAAATAATCGTTTTTAGGCTTTTTATTTAAAGCGAAAGACCAAATTTTTAAACTTACGAAAAAACTGGCTCACTACTCGAGTATTTGTTAATGAATGTAAATATAAATATGTATGTAAGCCAAAACATGGCTAAAAACACTAGGGGGACTCATATAACCGTATAAATGCCTTATAAAGTGTGTAAACGTATAAATTTATCTAGTTTACGCACGAGCTGTCAAATTTTGTATGAAAAATCATTTACACAATTTGTATAAATTCACGCGCACATTTCATTGTGTAAACGCGGTAAACTCAAAGGAATGCAACCTTGCAGACATTACAGACGGCATTTTCATCAAAAATCTCCAACATCAGCAAGTAAAGGCGTTTTAGTTTTGATTTTTCACTTAATCTTGGTATTTTTTAATTTGTATAACAATCAAAAAAACTTTTTTGGAAATAATACAGCTGAAAAACAATCAAGTTTATCAAGAGTATTACTAGGTGCGTTCATATAACCGCGTGTGTAAATGGATATAATTTTACACCTTATAAGTTTATATGCTATCATGAATCCCCCTACTAAAACACTTAGGTACATAATTTTCAAACTTTCAAATTTTTTTTTAAGTTTACATAGTGAGCGCTGACTTAGTTTGCACTACCAGCTGGCCACTTAGCTGCTTTGAGATATTTTTTCTTTCATGCACACATACAAACATCTAACGGTTTTGCCAGCAATAAATTTACATTAATAAACCAGAAAGAGTGACTTGTTTGCTAGAGCCTCCGCAATGTGAAGAACAGAGTAGAAAAATTAAATGATAAAAACCTTGTAATAGTACATTTTTTTTTTGTTTTATCTTAAAAGTCTGTATGCGTTATGCGCAGTGTTCGCGAAGACAGCGATATGCAAGCAGGGATAAATTCATCACCATTAAGGTAAAGAGCTTGAAAACAAAAAAATGAAAGAGCACTTTTTTACCTGTACACACAAGCCGGCATATGTATATAAAGAGCGAAGCTTGATGCCCAATTATGTATGTTTATTTGCAAATAGTTCCGAGGCAAACTCCTGTAAAAACGAATACAGCGACCTTGTAACCGATGTCCAGAAAGTACGTAAATTATGGACGAATCACTTCTGTGACCTCCTAACTAGAACCCGAGCCCGCAATCGATGGTGATGGAATTATTGTCCCCCTATCCTTTATGACAAAGTCAGAATAGCAATTACCATATTAAACAAGTAAGGAAGGTTAAGTTCGGGTGTAACCGAACATTACATACTCAGTTGAGAGCTATGGTGACAACATAAGGGAAAATAACCATGTAGGAAAATGAACCTAGAGTAACCCTGGAATGTGTTTTCATGACATGTTTATCAAATGGGAGGTATTAAAAAGTATTTTAAGAGGGACTGGGCCATAGTTCTAAAGGTAGACGCCATTTAGGGATATTGCCATAAAGGTGGACTAGGGTTGACTCTAGAATTTGTTTGTACGATATGGGGATCAAATGAAAAGCATTAAAGAGTATTTTATGAGGGAGTGGGCCATAGTTCTAAAGGTAGACGCCATTTAGGGATATTGCCATAAAGGTGGACCAGGGGTGACCCAGAATTTGTTTGTACAATATGGGTATCAAAAGGAAGGTGTTAATGAGTTTTTTAAATGGGAGTAATCCTTAGTTCCATAAGTGGACGCCGTTGACCCAGAACATTATCTGTTGGATACCGCTAATTTATTTATATATGTAATACCTGCCAAGATTTTAAGGGTTTTTTATTTCGCCCTGCAGAACTTTTTCATTTTCTTCTACTTAATATGGTAGGTGTCACAACCATTTTATAAAGTTGTTTCTAAAGTTATATTTCGCGTCAATAAAACAATCCAATTACCTTACCTTGTTTCATCCCTTTTTTCGTATTTGGTATAGAATTATGGCATTTTCTTCATTTTTCGTAATTTTCGATATCGAAAAAGTGGGCGTAGTCATAGTCGGATTTCGTTCCTTTTTCATACCAAGAAAAAGTGAGTTCAAGTAAGCACGTGAACTAAGTTCATTAAAGATATGTCGATTTTTGCTCAAGTTATCTTATTAACGGCGATGCGGAAGGACAGACGGACGTCTGTGTATAATAACTGGGCGTGGCATCAACCGATTCCGCCCATTTTCACAGAAAGCATTTAACGTCATAAAATCTATGCCCCTACCAAATTTCAAAAGGATTGGTTAATTTTTGTGCAACTTATGGCGTTAAAAGTATCCTATACAAATTAAATAAAAAAGGGCGGAGCCACGCCCATTTTGAAATTTTCTTTTATTTTTGTATTTGTTTGCACCACATCATTACTGGAGTTGAATGTTGACATAATTTACTTATATACTGTAAAGATATTAAATTTTTTGTTAAAATTTTACTTTAAAAAATTTTTTTTTTTAAGTCGGCGTGGTCCTTCTCCGATTTTGCTAATTTTTATTAAACGTACATATAGTAATAGGAGTAACGTTTCTGCCAAATTTCATCATGATATCTTCAACGACTGCCAAATTACAGCTTGCAAATTTTTAAATTACCTTCTTTTAAAAGTGGGCGGTGCCGCGCCCATTGTCCAAAATTTTGCTAGTTTTCTATTCTGCGTCATAAGTTCAACTCATCTACCAAGTTTCGTCGCTTTATCTGTCTTTTTTAATGAATTATCGCACTTTTTCGGTTTTTCGAAATTTTCGATATCGAAAAAGTGGGCGTGGTTATAGTCCGATATCATTCATTTTAAATAGCGATCTGAGATGAGTGCTCAGGAACCTACATACCAAATTTCATCAAGATACCTCAAAATTTACTCAAGTTATCGTGTTAACGGCGGACGGACGGACATGGCTCAATCAAATTTTTTTTCGATCCTGATTATTTTGATATATGGAATCTATATCTATCTCGATTCCTTTATACATGTACAACCAACCGTTATCCAATCAAACTTAATATACTCTGTGAGCTCTTCTCAACTGAGTATAAAAGCAACAAGGCCGCGGGCACTCACGGATTGCCTGCAGAGCTATTCAAAGAAAGAAGCTAGGAGTTGGTAAGGCGCATGCATAAGTTTCTTTGCAAAATATGGTCGGGCGAGTGCACGCTTGACGTGAGATATAAGTGCTCTTTGCCAAGTCTACAAGAAGGAGGATCCTGTAAACTACGCCAACTATCGCGAAATCAAACTTTTTAGTGTCGCATAAGAATTCCTCTCAAGCGTTTTGTGCGAAAGATAAAACCCATCGTGAATCGGCTTCTTGGACATTATCAGTGCCGCTCCACACTTATTAAATCTATAAGCGACAAAAAAAATTTACGCACATCACTTCTTCTCCGATTTTAAATCCACCTTCGACAGCATGAAATGGGAGCAGACTATATTACGCCAAGTTTGAATTAAATTTCCGCGCAGAACTTATACGCATGTGCAAATTGACATCAAGCAACACTATGAGCTCAGTCAGAATTGCAAAAGATCTCTCCCAGCCTTTCGAAGCTTAACGAGGTTTCAGACAGGACTTGCGATTTCTTTAATTTAACGCTGGCGAAAATCAAACCGCAAAACTTAGCGGCTCTGGAACAATATTTTATAAATAAAATAATAAATCAATAAAATTACGTAATTAGCACCAGAGCCGTAAGAGTTCTGCTTACTCCAAACTGGAAAGAGGGGGAACAAATGATTTAATAGTGAATTAGGACAAACTAAAGAACTTACTGTCGCCCTGGCAACCACGCCACTGTTGGCAGCCATAATTTAGAAATAGTAAAAACTTCGTTTATTAGGGAACCAGCATTGCTACAATAAATACAACTTTGGACTAGATAGTCGATTGAAAAGTAAAGTTCTCTACAAGACACTGCTCCCCATCCCGCTTTATGGTGTATAAGTATGCACCATGACAACATATGATGGGGTGGCTCTAGTGTTCGAGAGAAAAGTTCTTCGAAAGTATATTGACTTCTAAGCTGAAGCGATGCCATGTACCGGAAAAATATTGATGGCAAGCTGTACGAGCTTTACGCAGACATCAACATCAGCAAGCATATTAAAACACAGCGGCTATGCTGACTAGGTCATGTTATGCGAACAAAAAAGTATGCTTCGGGTTATCGTTACGCGTCTATAGAAGCAGGTGACGATCGTGGCCCCAACTTTACCAGAAGGTCAGGGTAAAAACCAGAGAAGCGACTGGCGCGTCTCTTGGGACGGTCCTAACCTTTTAAACGATTAAGTAAGTAGATTGAGTTGAACTGGCCGTTTAAGAAAAATTATATAATAACTCCGTCCTCGCACTTTTCATATCTGTTGTTACTGACGAGGCCTAACTTATAAGCATGTGACACCAAAAGGCAGTGCCCAGTTAGTATGCCCATCTTGAGCTTTAAATCTTCTCTGTTCAGAGATATGAGCCACTTTTTGAGTCTACTATGGTAGAATTTGCATATAATCTTAGACATTTTTTAGCCCCGCTCTTCTGTTCACGCCTGTCCAGCTTAATGGATCATATGCAAACCCTGTCTTCGCTTGATTTCTCTTGAACGGATTGGAACGCCTGCCGTCTTTTCGGCGAGAGATACATCCTCCTTTGTGAACTTATAGGCCTCTTATTTACCTTCTATCCATTTATGACCACATACCCATCGTATAACAATTTATTTCGAAGAAACACATATCTTCAATAATACTTGTCGGCTTCTTTTTATTATATTATAAGCTTTTTTTACTTTTACTTTTCTGTTGTCTGTAAGCAAATCTTGCAAGTTAAATTTGATACACTTCCCCGTCCGATTGAGCTGAAATTTTGCACACATGTATAACTCCGATGACAATGCAATATTACTTTGCGAGAATTTGATAAATTAATGGATAACAGAGTTATCGGTAAAGATTTGTATTCACAAGGCAATAAAAGCCTAAGTCCTCAAGAACGCAGGTAACTTCGCTTTATTTGTGTGTGCAACAAACGTAGAAGTAAGGCTGTTATCGCTAAATGTTGCATACTTTTTGTTGCATACATTCTGCGCACTTGATTTTGTTTTACAGATTTTCGCCGATGGAACAGAGCAGAGATCTGCAATGGGTAGTTGTAATCTGAATGCAACATAGGCAAAGTCACAATAAAATATGATTTTAAGTTAGTTAACATTCCAGTAGAACAACTTGACTGTTCAAAGTTGACTTCGAAGAAACCTTGTAATGTTGATGCGTTAAAAGAAATGGATAGGATGGGAAACGTTAAAATAACTAAGAAAAGATTACATAACTAATTTAAATGATATTTTACCCTACTAAAAATTCAAAAAAAATCATATTCACTCTATTACTTGTTAATAAAACGAACTAAAATGTAAAAAATAAAATTAAAGAAAAACACTTTTTAAAAATAAGCTTTTTATTATTGGTTAATAAAATTAACTAAAAAGTAAAAAATAAATTGACTGTAAAGAAATATAACACTTTATAAGTTCGTTGTAACCTTTAACAATAATTAGGCTTTTTCGTCTGCGACAAAAAATTCGATATTGTACATAATTATATATTTTCAACATTAAAACTTTACACCTAAATTATTAAATCTTACAGTTTATATCTTTAATGACAATTTATTTTTTACTTTTTAGTTAATTTTATTAACCAATAATAAAAGCTTATTTTTAAAAATGTTTTTTTTTCTTTAATTTTATTTATAACATTTATTTTCCCAAGCTAAATCTCTCTCAGTGAAAAACCGGGCAAATTTTCCCGTTCACTCTTATTTCGGAGCACAGTGCCTATACTACGCACAGTGTTTCGTGTAGAACAAGCTAGCTGGACAAAAAAAAAGTTCTTATTCCAAGAAAAGTGTAATGAGAAATGAAAGCAAACAAACTAAATAACGGGATTTTTGCTTTTTTTTGATATTGTTGCTCATGCATATTGAGTAATTGAAGTAAGAAAGCAGGAGTGGCCGTAAAATGCATTGATTAATTTGCAAAATTCTTGTTGATTGTTAAGCTTCATATTTCTTTTAAGTGAACACTTTTATATAATTTTTTTGATGGATTCTAAGCTCGAAGATAAGTAAAATTTTTTAATAGTAACTTTTTCTCAATTAGAGTATTTTCAATATATATAACATTCCTTTATTAAGAAGAAAAGTTATTTTTTCTCTATATTTTTAAATTTAGGGACAAAAAAGTTACATACATCCGCGGACATCCGGGATAAATTTTACATATGTTATAACCGCAAGTATTCTCTAATAGTCGAAAGAAAAAACTATCGCGAATTCTTTGCACATATATTTTTAATTTTTTTTTTATATATTTAGTTATCTCTACATGTAAAATAGGATGTATGTACGTACCAGCTCCGACGATATATTTGAACCTTTAAAGCTGATCTACAAACGGCAAAACCAATTTCCAGGTACAGGAAACAAACACGTAGCCATAAACACACAAAAATAAACGCGCAATGTCAACAAGAGCACACCAAAAGCAAAAAGGTGAAGATCACTGACTTCAACTTACCACAACCTACCCCACCAATCGCCAAGGCATAAAAATAGGTACATACAAACCAATCCTAATGCAGGTATAACCACACAGGAACGCTACGCGAAACAACCCCATTTGGTAGCATCTACGCCAATACTTGAATGTATTATAAATACTGCACAACTGATAACAAATCAGAACGATCAACGACACTTAAGATGGCAGCACAACAATCATCAACTATTCACCCTGTCGGAAAATCAAAAACACAAAGCAGTTTAGTTATAACCGTACCAAGATCGGAGCTTTTTGACATTTGGGTTCACCATTCGAAGGAAACCAGATATAAAGAATTATTGAGTTTTGTTGTACTTAAGTACGATTTAAGCGAAGCAGCCGAGTATTCGATAAAAAGCTTAAGCTTTCAAATATCGGCATATTCGTCGAAGCTGGATCAAAAGTGGAACACTTCTGGGAGACATAAGGAGCGATTTTTGAATAAAAACTCGGAATGGCTTTCGGGTCCACACTTCACATTTACAATAACGGTGGATTCAAAGCTGCCATCAGACCAACGAACCACTTCTTCAGGTAATCCCGGTCCCGGAAGACGAAAGAAGGACTTTGTTAGCTGCAGCGAAAAAACCAAACGGCGTCGAGTGGATGACCTCTTGCAATCTAGAAGTCCTGGTGAGTTACTTTATGCGGCAGAAGTACCAACGCGCATGTCCGGCAACAGAAATGTCGCTAACGTTATAAAAAAATCACAGGAATCCACCCAAATATCCGGCAAAAAGATGACATGTGAGCCAGATGCAAGATGCTTGAGCAATGTAGAAGCTTTAGCATACTACGTAGATAGCAAGTCGACGACTCATGGGTACAAAACGACTCGGAAGTGGAGCATCAAGGCAGGCCATAAGGTTTATCCATCATTTTATAGTTTAAGAAAAGTTAAGGCAGAATGCTATCCAAATGAAATTGATGTGGGTGAAACACGTGCTGAAATTAAAGTCCAGTCGGTATTAGATAAAACTGTTGAGCGCTTAGTTTTAGCAAGTCAAGAAGTTTTTGTTAGTTTATTACCTACAAACTTGACGTATACTTTAATCAGCAAGTGGGATTGCGATAGAAGCTCTGGCCATAGCACATATAAGCAAAAGTTTGCATGCAGTTCTGACACTGATGAGTTTTTGTTTATATTTTCTTTCGTTTCTCTTCAATTACAGGATGAAAAAGGTAACATTGTTTGGCAGAATCCTCGACCTTCTTCTACCATGTATTGTCGTCCAATTAAATCTATTTTTTCTAAAGAAACAAAAGATTTTATTGTTTTTGAAACGAACAAAATCTTAGAGGAGATAAATGCGTTGTTGCCAATAAAGTACATGCTCGAAGAATACGAAGTTTCCGTAAATCACAATGTGCTTCTAACAATGATTGACGGAAAAGTTTGCAATGCTTTGACTGAAAATTCTTCCGCACAAAAGTGTTATATTTGTGGTGCCACTTCAAAAGATATGATTAATGAGTTACGGGACTTTACGTCTAACCGAGATCATCTTGGTTCTGGTTTGTTTACTCTCCATGCATCGATAAGATGTTTTGAATGCTTGCTTCACATAAGTTATCGCCTCGAGTAAAAATGTGTACTTGGATTGATAGTAGATAAACCAAAACCAGGTTTCGGCAATACCAATGACGGCAACACTGCTCGTAGGTTTTTCGAAAATTCTGAGGATATTGCTGAGATTACGGGATTGGATGTAACGCTCATTAAAAGATTCGACACTCTCCTTCGCGCATTAGCATCCGCGTACAATATAAATATCCAAAGATTTGAAAAATTTGCGGTCGAGACTAAAATACATAGATCTCTATCCATGGTTTAATATGGCTGTTACAGTTCATAAAATCTTAGTGCATAGTACTGGTATTATAAAATCAGCAATTTTACCTATTGGTCAACTTTCTGAGAAAGCACAGGAAGCCCGTAAAAAAGAGTTGAGACGATTCAGGGATGATAACACTCAAAAGCAGTCTCGTGAAGCAACGAACAGAGATCTTATAAATATGTTGCTTATAACATCGGATCCTTAAGTTAACAGTTTTAGGGAAATACCTAAGAAAAAATTTAAAAGTCTGACTTCAGAAGTTTTAAATTTACTGTCCCCCGATAATGTTGAGGAGTCAATAAATACCCCAGTTGTTTCAAGCTTTCACAGTAGTGTTGCTGATGCTCATGACTATTCCACAAGTGACTCATCGAATGAAAGTGATGATAGCGAAAAACAATATCATTATGAAAGATAACCTACCCTATAACTTTTTGTTGGATCAGGTTTTATTTAATTTAAATCTATTGTCTTTTCTACTTTACTTTGATACTTTACTTTTAAGTTTTTGTAATAATTTTCACATAATTAATTTAATTACTTACACTGTTATTATTATTATTGTAATTCACTTTTACATTCCTGACTGGTACTAAAAAATAATTTTGTAAAAATTGTAGTGCCAGGATAAATACTCAAATAAATACAAAATATGTATGTACATATGTACAGTCACTCACATAAATAAGTAGGCACCCCTTTTTGGACAATTCTTACAATTTTCATTTCGCAAATTTATTTTAACTAATTTCCCATAAGAAAATTTGTCACGATCTATAACAAAAAATAAATTATATTTAAAAAATGTTTGAAAAATTCGACGAATTTTCATAAAAATTTTTAATTTTTTTTCCGAATTTTTAGAATTTTTTAGAGTATTGAGATTTGTAGTTTATCAATTTAAGTACAATAAAGTAATATTTTTAAGTCCTTTAAATTTTATTGGATCTATGTCACTTATTCACATGAGTTACTGTATGTGAAATAAGCAAATGTATGCATATGAAGTAAAATTTTGGAAAAAAATAAAAAAAGAACATATGGCTGAAAAAAATAACGTAGTTGTAATAAATGACTGCATATGAAACGGAAAATCTCATAAAATAATTTTGCACAGCTAGCTTGTTCTACACGAAACACTGTGCGACGATCTGCTGTTATTTCGCACATAAAAGAAGGATCGTGGAACAGAACTGTATGTTACATGTGGCTTCCTTGGTTTTCTGTTTTTAATTCTGCAAAGGCTTATTATTAGCGATAATAACAACTGAAATTGAAGACATAAAATTAATCGTTACTTTACTCAGAAAAGTTAATAAACCCGTGACCGTAATTATAACCAATTTTAAAAATAGTTCGAACGTTAAGTCCAACAGTAACCATAAGAGCAAATGCCTTCTTAACAATCACCATAACTGTAACCGTAGTTGTAACCATAACTGTAACTCCTAAAATTACTTTAACAGTAACCGTTAATGTTATCATAACCATAAATAGAAACTTAGTTGAAAACGAATCTGCTTTTTTTTCAATTTCCTCGTAGCAGTTATTTTAAATCAAACTACATATAATAGCATGAGTCACCACAGTCTTAGCCCTAACCTTAATCAGACGGTGCGCAGATTTCGGAGAAAGTTATCGATGGTGATGGTCCTTTACTGGATATAGATCCGGAAGGTGGATATAGATAACACGCAGCAGTAAGTTATAAGCCCGATCATTTCGTGAAACGATTTATTATTTTCACATTAAACCTCCTAGGCCATCCCACCCTCATCCCCTTATTCCATAGTGGTATTTGTGTTGCCAGAGCCTCAGCTGCTAGAAACACAAGGTTCGCCACGGTAGGTGAGGCTGACAATCATGTTGGAGAAGCTACAAATTGTGCTGACATCAGCTTGAATAATTTTGGTATTTTTGTCGCCTCTTGCGGATATATTCAAAGCCCCCTAACAGGCTCAAGATGTCCATAGTCCAAAGTTATGCGCTGCTGTACTTTAACAGGGTATAGTATAAATTCCATATGGGTTTTTTGCAAATACATCAACTTTTGCCATTATAATCTAAATATATCTACATATAGCTATGACGACAAAGCGAGCAGCAGTTTGTTTGCCTCTCAAGCTCATAATTAAGAGAAATGCGCGAAATAACACCTCACAAATATATGCGCTTACACCAAATTTTATGAATCACAATCAAACTTGTGTCGCCAGCTTTCTGAGTTTCGCCAACTTTATGTATTTAACTATTTCTTGCTGTTGATACCTTTAGTCAAGTCACACATACACTTACTTATACATCTGTGTGTGACATACTGCATTGTTTGCCATTGTGATATTGTGCTGCATGTCGCTGGTTAGTAATTTTTGCTGCTACGCTTCGGGCATTTTTTCTTTTTTACCAAACAATCAATTTGAGTTGGTGTCATTCATGCGAACCGTCTATTCGCACACATCTACAACCACATACATAGATGTGCATAATGTTTGTGTATACTATCGTTCTATAAGCATATACATAACCTGATATTTTTCAATATAAACTGCAGTGGACATGTGTGAGCAATAATTTCATTAAAACTTTCCACGAAATTTTCCTTTGTGCAGCATAAATGAGCTGACAGATCATTTTGTATCCATAAATAGGTGTGTGGTCTGAATTATTGCATTATTTGTGCATAATTTCTTGTATGTTGAATGGTAAGCAAAAAATTGTGTGAGTATGACATATACATGAACTTAAATAAACATCTGCTTAAGATGCTTTTGTTAACTGTCCTTCAAAGTTTCTATACAACCATGCCTATTTGGCTGTATATTATAATTGCTTTTTGTTTCCTGTGCTTTCCTAAGAAAAATTTTAAATTTTTCAATCAACTTTGATTCATTTTCATGGTAAGCACTTTGTAGAATCACATGTCCATTGCAATGGGATCTTGGTTTATGTGTAATTTGCAAAAATCTGTTTGGGGTTGTGTGCCTAAGTATGATGGTCCAACATCCAAAACTGTTTTTGGTTTTTATTTTTATTTTTTGTATCGAAGATACAAAAGGTATGTGTTGCTTAAGACATACTCGTATAACATTGATTTCGATAACACAATAAAATGCTCTGTACCAGAAATCAATCGGGCTTCAGAAACCACGTTTGAGGTGCTGATAATCATTGTCCAGACATTTGGCAACGTTTCGTAAACTAACACCATCAGTCTCCATCAAAATAACAGCCATCAAAATAACAGCCTCAGCCGGTCTCATTCGTAGTCCCCATCTCAACCTTAGTCTCAGTTGCAGTGTAAGTCTCACCCACAATCTCAAAATTAAATCTCAGCATCAACCTCGACCTAAGCTTCAACTTCAGCCTCAACCTCAGCCTAAGACTTAGTCTCAGTCCCCTTGCCTAAGTCCTATCCTCAGTTTCGTTCCTAGTCTTGGCCTCAGTATAAAATTGATCTCAGACTCAGATTTATTCTCAGTATCTGCGCTACTCCACCCCACAAATTACACCTCTAACCCATCTTCAACTTTGATTGAAAAACCGAACAAAAAGAGACCATTCGAATATCTACGTATATTAAAGACGTCGTGCAAAGAGACGGGCACATAAACACAAGCACGACGTGCCGCCCATTACCTTGCCTCTCGATAACCAGCCAAAACTCTATTGTAGGACGATGGCGGTGGAACATGGCTTTTCAAACGCTTTTGATACAGTCAACAACACTTCTCAAAAATATAGAAGGATCAACCCTTCACCTTTGTCATAAAGATGGATTGCAAATTATCTGAATGGTTAGAAGGAGTCGGTTCAATTGTTCATAAACATAAATTATGTATACGCCATGTTATGTACCAAATATTTCTTCATTGTTGAATCTTTGTTGATTTGATCGATTTGTAAATATTGAAATCTTGGAACGGCATCTCTCAAAAACAGTGTCCCATATAAACTTTTCGAAACTGTTGAGAAATGCATACATAAAAACCAAACAAATTTGGTAAAAAATCAACACTTTTAATAATTTTTGAGAACATATCAAAATAAAGTAGACGTTCGTACTTTTCCAATGTTTCGTAGCTGATCTTTCTGCAATAAAAAGCACGTTCCAGTATTAATGAGGAACGGTCGGCTAACTTCAAGTTCTATGAAACTCGAAAAAAATGTATTTCATATTTTTTCCGCCTTGGCTCTAGAAATATGTGAAAGAAGTATTTTAAAGCAAAAATAATATACAAATGGGTGAAAAGAAACTAAATATGCCCCTGGGAATCGCAGTTTTTATAGCCGACAACATATTACCAATGATTTTTTTTTTTTAGAGATATGTCAACGCTTTTTTTCGTGCTTACTTTCAGGTCACATCTCCGGCTCTGAACATGAATAAACCGCAAAGCATAGCTGTAACTAAAAAATTGCAAACAAAACTCTGGCTCGGGTGTCAGATATATTAGGGTATATTTCGGGGCTCCTCCTAGGTCAAATCTTGATCGTTTGCGCATCACTTAGGCGCAACTAATGTGGTATTTACGGGCCATTTCTAAATTTTTGAGGGTACAAAATAGTCCCCCCGGTAGAACCTCGAAATTTTTCTCAAATTATCCCGAATGATACCAAAAGAATATTGCATTATTCCCCAAGATCATCACGAAATTACTACAAGTTGACGCCGAAATAGTCTTCAAAACCATTCCGAAACCAGCACGAAGTTATCCTTAAATGACTCGGGTAGAACGCTGCAATAACCCCCAATATCATTAGAAAATAACCACAAATTCATATCAAAATTACTCCCGAATAAACACAAAATTGTCCCTAATTGATACCGAATAACCACAAAATTGTCCCTAGTTGATACCGAAATATTGCCAAAATAATTCCGAACTACATATCGGAGTTTCCAAAACTATTCCGAAATTACGCTGCACTGATCCCTTAATTACTCCAGAAAACACTCTAAATAGTCCCCGAGATCATCAAAATATTACCACAAATCGACCTAAAAATGACCTCTGAAAGAAAAACGAAATAGTACCCAAATGCTCCCTAAATAGCTCCAAAGGTGGACTCGAACTGATCCCAAAAGGGACCCTTAAACCATTCCGATATGACCCCAAATGGTTCCCAAAGCTATCCCGAAATGACAACTAAACAGTCCTTAAAACCTTTCTGCAGTGACCGAACGCCCTGACGCTCTATTAGAAAAATTATATCAGCTCTAAAACACGATGTAGCCCTTAACACGCCAGAGCATTTTTATCACTTTTTATGCAATGAGTCTACTTTATACTCTATTCATATTCAGATTTGAAGCAACGGCAGAGCATATTTTTCATTGCTACTGCTGCTCTGGAGTAACAAATAAGAACATTGGCTTAGAGTGAAAAATATTGAGTTTTTTGCTCAAAGTTTACGTATGCATAATTCAGAATTGGAATAATTGTTCAGCAGCGTTTATTCGACTGATCGATTGCGAGCAGTTATCTGAGCAATCGTCGATAAACGATTATAAGAGCAATCAAAAAAATATAATATTCGATTAATCTTATATCAAAAGCTCTAGTAACTTCTCGCATTCCATCATTGGGCAAGACAGAGATTAGTGTATTTATAATCATGCAACAGATTTAAGATAGCATTCCTTTCAGGATTGCAATCCAAGAATTGCAACCCAGCGAATTAAGAAAATGAATAAAAATAGGAATAATCAGTTTTAAGAATAAGTAGGCAAAAGAAAAAATGAGACATTGTTCCCTTTGCTGAACAATGAACCACGGCAAAGTTTTGTAGTCCTCTGGGGCTTCAATCAAAATAATAATTTTTGCAAATGGAATCCACTAAGACAAGAATTCAAGAGCTGTATTTTTCTGTTATCGACTTCGCTTTTCGTTAATTGTTTTATAAAACTTTCTAGTTAAATAATAAACACACCAACCAAATGTATTTTTTATACTCAGCTGAGCAGAATTCACAGAGTATATTAACCTTGTTCGCATAATGGTACCCCGTAACAGCATAAACTAATCGAGATAGATATAGACTTCTATATATCAAAGTGATCTGGGCAAAAAAAGAAATTCATTTAGCCATGTCCGTCCGTCCGTCTGTCTATCCGTAAAGACGATAACTTGAGTAAATTTTGAGGTATCTTGATGAAATATGGTACGTAGGTTCCTGTGCACTTACCTCAGATCGCTATTTAAAATGAACGAAATCGGACTATAACCACGCCCACTTTTTCGATATCGATAATTTCGAAAAACGGAAAAAGTGCGGTAAATCATTACCAAAGATGGATAAAGCGATGAAACTTGGTAGGTGGGTTGACCTTATGACGCAGAATAGAAAACTTGTAAAATTTTGTACAATGGGCGTGGCACCGCCCACTTTTAAAAGAAGGTAATTTAAAAGTTTAGCAATCTGCAATTTAACAGTCGTTGAAACTATCATGATGAAGTTTGGTAGGAACGTTGCTCCTGTTACTCTATGTGTGCTAAATAAAAATTAGCAAAATCGGATGACGAACACGCCCACTTTTTAAAAAAAATTATTTTAAAAGTCAAATTTTAACAAAAAATTTAATATCTTTACAGTATATAAGTAAGTTATATGAAAATTCAACTCCAGTAATGATATGGTGCAACAAAATACAAAAATAAAAGAAAATTTCACAATGGGCGTGGCTCCGCCCTTTTTCATTTAATTTGTCTAGGATACTTTTAATGCCATAACTCGAACAAAAATTTACCAATCCATGTGAAATTTTATAGGGACATTGCTTCTATAATGGTAACTGTTTTCTGTGAAAATGGGCGAAATTGGTTGAAGCCACGCCCAGTTTTTATATACAGATGACCGTCTGCCCTTCCGCTCGGCCGTTAACACGATAACTTGAACAAAAATAGATATATCTTTACTAAACTTAGTGCACGTATTTATTTGAACCCACTTCATTTTGGTATAGAAAACGGGCGAAATCCGACTATAACCACGCCCACTTTTTCGATACTGAAAATTTCGAAAAATGAAAAAAATGCAATAATTCTATACCAAATAGGAAAATAAAAATGTGACAAAAAAATTTTAAGAACTACCTTTATATAAATGGACCAAAAAATAGAAGGCAACTTTTCCTTTAATACAGACATAATCTTGTTGAATTTTGACTAAAAAAACAATAGCTCTTGTAAAAAAATTTTGGGATTTAAATCATCATCTTTTTATTTTCACTTTTTTTGGGCCTGCTTACAAAATGGCATTTGGAATTTTGGGTCCTGACTCACGGCCCAAGTTTCAGGTTTCTAGCTCACAGGGAAGTTACTTAAAAATCGATTGCAAGATTCCCTGCGTTTTTTTCGGGATTTTCAGGGATTTTCGTTTATCTCAATTCGTCTACCACCTGGCGACATTTTGTTTTCCACAAATTGTAGTGCGATCGACTCGCAAACTATGTGCTAAGTTTCAAATCCCTGGATCACCGAGAAGTTAGTTAAAAGTCGATCGCAAAATTTCCATTTTAAAATTAATTTTCTGTATATCTCGATTCGTGCACCACCTAGCGGATTTTTTTTCACTTGCTTTGTATTGTCTCCCAGATCTGAACTATGCTCTAAGTATCAGGTGTCTAGCTCAACGGGAAGTTACCGAAAAAGACTTTTCCGTGGGTCAAAAATTCGTATGGAAATGAGGGGACAAACATGAAAGCGACTTAATATAAAGGTATAAAAAAGGATGAAAGATGGTGATTGGTTTGGTTTTTTGGCGCAAAGTATACATACCCTTAGAAAAAACTTTGTAAAATGGGTGTGACACCTACCATATTAATTAAAGGAAATTGCAAAAGTTCTGCAGGGCGAAAGCAAAAGCCCTTGGAATCATGGTAGTAATACCGTTCGTGGTATTGTATATATAAATAAATTAGCGGCACCCCACAGATGATGTTCTGGGTCACCCTGGTCCACATTTTGGTCGTAATCTCGAAAACGCCTTCACATATACGACCAAGGGCCACTCCCTTTTAAAACCGTCATTAATTCCTTAAATTTGATATCCGTGTCATACAAACACATTCTAGAGTCACCCCTAGTCCACATTTATTACAATATCTCGAAAAGGCATCCACCTTTTACTTATTACCCATATCGTACAAACAGATTCTAGAGTCACTCTTGGTCCACGTTTATGGCGATATCCCGAAATGGCGTCCAAGTATAGAACTATGGCCCACTTCCTTTTGAAGTACTCTTTAATACATTCCATTTAATACCCATGTGATACAAACACATTCCAGTGTTACCCTAGGTTCATTTTCCTAAATGGTGATTTTCCCTTATTTTGTCTCCAAAGCTCTCAGCTGAGTATGTAATGTTCGGTAACACCCGAACTTAGCCTTCCTTACTTGCTTTTTTTTTGATAATGTTAATAACAATTCTTACAAAAATCCGCAAGTTGTATGGCTGGTTAGCGGTAGTACCTACCTGAAAATAAAAAAATAAATAAAAAAGATTTCAATTTATTTATAAGATTTGTACTGCTATTTTTTTTCAAATAAAATAGTTAAATCTAATGTAATATTATTATCGTCTAAATCTTTTGTTGCAGAAAATGATTTCGGTCATACTAAAAAATGTTTTTTTTTTTTTTTTTTTTTCAACTCAACAACATAGAATTATGTGACTGTATAACGAAATTCACTTTCCCTTTTCAAGGTCACAACTTGACTTTGTTTATAATATCCCTTTAGAAAAATCGCAAGTTGACAATTTCGCACTGCAGTAGAGTTTAATTGACTAGCACCCAACTGATTCTGACCGGTTGCTTAACGGGACAGTTATTACTCACTCGTGTCCCATATTCAAAAATCCATTTCGTGTTATTTAAAAAACTTCTGAAATATTGGTCCTGCGATTGAGTTTTTAGATCCCGAGAACCTCGATACCTCAAAAATTCAGAGAATCACCTTTCTTACTGGTAAGTGCTAAGTTTTAGACTTTATGAAAGAGCTTATTTTTCGCAACTCTTTCTCTAGGATTTATTTCTGTAATAAATTAAAGTTATCTTTTTTTCTTAAATGCGTTAGATTACTAAGTCTTGGAGTCTTAATTTAATTTAACCATCATTTTACAAATAATTTATATATGCAATTTATGACTTTTTAGATGAAGCTAGATGTACATAGCCCTTGGCTTAAAAATTTCCAGTTTGCCACATGGTGGCTATTAAATTTTTCTATATACGGTTTTGGAAAAAAATCGACGATATGGCAAATTAATATCATCATTATAATCATTAATTGGCGCTTAACCACCTAAGCTATTTTGGCCGTTTTACAATAAGTAACGCCAGGTTTTCCTGTTTCGTGATAACTGACGTCAATTGGGAGCACCAATGGAGTCAAGTCTTCCTCCGCCTCTCGCTTCTAACTCAGAGGAGAGCGCCCTTGCCCCATCTCTATTTCAAACTGTGAAGTGGACTGATATAATTTCTTGGCCGAAGCGTCTTCGTCCATTCGCATAATATGACCTAGCCAGCGAAACCTTTGGTTTTTATTCGCGGCACTATCGTCATATCTACGTAAAGCTCATTCAATACGCGCCGTAGGCATAACGGACAGCGCTATGAGTCTCCCGGAGAACTTTTCTCTCGAACACTTAAGACCCATCTAATCTTCACTCGATACCGTTCAAGTTTCAGGAAAAGGATGATTAGTGCCTTGCAGAGCGTGATCTTTGCTCGTCAAGAGAGGAGGACTTTACTTTTCAATTGGCTACTCTGTGAAAAGTAACAATTGTTGACAGAAGTTTTATTCGTTTGATTTCAGAGCTGACATTCTTTTAGAATTAACAGCTGGTTCCCAAATCGACAAAACCCTTCACAGACTCGAATTTATATCCATAAACAGTGACGTGGCTGCCAATGTGAGAATGTGGTGATTCTCCTTAGATGAAAGCAAGTACTTCCTTTTGTCTTCGCCTACAACAAGGCTCACTTTTTTCTCCTTTATCTAATTCAGATGGGGCTATTGTTAAGACTAATAATATCAAAACCTTTGAAGTCGAACAAAAATTGGTGAACGTTGATTTTTTTATCGTGAATCTTGTCCAGGATCTGGATCATCGCGAAGATCTGGTCGATGGGTGATTTGCCAGGCATGAGGCCACACTGATAAGGTCCACTCAGCTTTTTGACTAGGGGCTAAAAATTTCGCACAGTACGGCAGATAGAATCTTATACGTGATATTAATTGGCTCGCCTTTCTTGTAGATTGAGCAGAGCACACTTAAATTCCAATTTGGAGACATGCGCTCATCTGATAATCTATGGACTAATGTGTGCTCTTTACCAACTCTTCGTCTGTGTGGTATATCAGCTCGTTGGGTATTCCGTCATTACATGACGTCGAGTTATTTTTAGCCAAGATATTTTCATTCTCATATCGTTATGCTCGGGTTGCGGAACGTGTTTGTCATTATGTTGTTGTTTTTGTTGCTGTTGTAGCGATAAGGACACTCTCCGAAGGCCTTGGGAAGTATTACCGATGTTGATGGTCCTTCGCTGGATGCAGATCCGGTACGTTCCGTTAACAAGCACCATAAAGGTACTAGCCCCACCATCTCGGGAACGATTTGGTATGACTACAAGAAACCTTCTAGGACATACCCGCCCTCTCATCCCCTAGATCTGTCAGGAGTTCGGAGTCGCCTGAGCCTCGGCTGCTAATGAAACAGGATTCGCCACTGGTAGGTGAGGTTGACAATTGGGTTGGAAAAGATATATATTGCGCTGGCAACCCCTTGAGAGGGCTGCGCTACACAACACAATCAGTTTGGTATTTAATCGCCTTTTACGACAGGCATACCTGCCGCGATTATATGCTAAGCTTCCTAGTCCGCTGGGAGGAAATCATCGGTGATTACGGTATAGGGTTCATCTTCTCCCATCTAGCTAGCAATGAAGAGAAGTGTTCCCTCCACAACTTTAGCACATTCTGTAGGTCTATTACCAGGTCACCATTTCCATTACGAAAGGAATCTGCTTCGATCTTGAAACCTTTCTTCATTCGCAGGATTTTTTGGGAGACTTTCGGGCATTATTCCTATCATCCAGCATCTGAAGCTCCTCTCACCTACGCCGCTCTGCCTGCTCGATAACGCTCCAATATTCACCGCGTTACCGCCTGTACGCAGCGTGGCCCTTGCAGCAGCGTCCTGCTTATCAGTGGCAGCGCGACATTCCTCATCGTACGAGTGGTTTCTGTGGGCTTGCTGGAGACCTATGGTGTCAGCTGCGGTGGTACGTAATGAGAAAGAAATATGCTGCCACTACTCGGCCACATATTCAGGTCGAGGATTGTTCTCAGTGATCAGATATGAGAACCGAGGGTAGTAGTCACCATCTGTCTGTATAATGAGCAGATTTTTAATGGCAAACTTTCTTTGTATGAATACGCGCTTTTTTTTGCTGCACATAGGCATGTACGTATCTTAGCTGCCACAAGGTAGTGGTACCAATCTATATTTGGACATAGTAGAGTACGCACGTCTATAACACTGGAGCTATGTCAGTTTTCGATTACTATGTGATCGGTTTGGTTTTGTATTTTTCGATCAAGAGACAAGAGGCAAGTGGCTTGTCAAAATAATTTTTAGATAAACAAGTAAGGAAGGCTAAGTTGGGGTGTAACCGAATATTACATATTCAGCTGACCGCTTTGGAGACAAAATAAGGGAAAATCACCATGTAGGAAAATGAACCTAGGGTAACCCTGGAATGTGTGTGTATGACACGGGTATCAAATGGAAGGTATTAAAGAGTATTTTAGAAGGGAGTGGGCCATAGCTATATAGGTGGACGCCTTTTCGAGATATCGCCATAAAGGTGGATCAGAGGTGACTCTATAATATGTTTGTACGATATTAGTATGAAATTAAATGTATTAATGAGTGTTTTAAAAGGGGTGGCCCTTAGTTGTATATGTGAAGGCATTTGCGAGATATCGACCAAAATGTGGACCAGGGTAACCCAGAGCATCACCTGTCGGGTACCGCTAATTTATTTATATATTTATGTAATACCACAAACAGTATTCCTGCCATAATTGGCTTTTGGTTTCGCCCTGCAGAACTTTTCATTTCCTTCTACTTAATACGGTAGGTGTCACAGTCATTTTACAAAATTTTTTCCAAAGTTATATTTTGCGTCGAAAAACCAATCCGATCACCATGTTTCATCCCTTTTTTCGTATCTGGTATAGAATTATGGCATTTTCTTTATTCTTCGAAATTTTCGATATCGCAAAAGTGGGCGTGGTCATAGTCTGATTTCGCCCATTTTTAATACCAAGATAAAGTGAGTTCCGATAAGTACGTGAACTAAGTTTAGTAAAGATATACAGATTTTTGCTCAAGTTATCGCGTTAACCGCCAAGAGGAAGGACAGACGGTCGACTGTGTATAAAAACTGGGCGTGGCTTCAACCGATTTCGCCCATTTTCACAGAAAACAATTACCGGCATAGAAGCTATGCGCTTTCCAATTTCACAAGGATTGGTAAATTTTTGTTCGACTTATGGCGTTAAAAGTATCCTAGACAAATTAAATGAAAAGGGCGGAGCCACGCCCATTTTGAAATTTTCTTTTATTTTTGTATTTTGTTGCACCATGTCATTACTAGAGTTGAATGTTGACATAATTTACTTATATACTGTAAAGATATTCAATTTTTTGTTAGAATTTTACTTTAAACATTTTTTTTATAAGGGGGCGTGGTCGTTCTCCGATTTTGCTAATTTTTATTTAGCACACAAATAGTAATAGGAATAACGTTCCTGCCAGATGTTCATGATATCTTCAATGACTGCCAAATTACAGCTTGCAAAATTTTAAATTACCTTCTTTTAAAAGTGGGAGGCGCCAGGCCCATTGTCCCAAATTTTACTAATTTTCTATTCTGCGTCACAAGGTCAACGCACCTAACAAGTTTCATCGCTTTATCCGTCTTTGGTAATGAATTATCGCACTTTTTCGGTTTTTCGAAATTTTCGATATCGAAAAAGTGGGCGTGATTATAGTCCGATTTCGTTCGTTTTAAATAGCAATCTGAGATGAGTGCCCAGGAACTTACATACCGAATATCATTCAGATATCTCAAAATTTACTGAAGTTATCGTGTTTACGGGCGGACGGACGGACGTGGCTAAATGGATTTCTTTTTTCGCCAGATCATTTTGGTATATAGAAGTCTACATCTATCTCGATTAGTTTATGCCGTTACGGACAACCGTTATGCGAACGAAATTAATACACTCGGTGAGCTCTGATCAGCTGAGTATAAAAATAAAGCACCCAGTTTCGCAATTATATATAACAGCAACAGCAGCAATAATTTGATTTTAAGAAATCCATCAATACAAATAGCTCAACCGAATTTTACAACCTTTACATAAATTTACAAATTTTCAAAGTTCTATTAAGTCATTATGAAATGTAACTGCACCATTTTACATATTTACATTTTAACTACAGACGCATTCATAAAATATCTCCTACACATTGGTTATCAGATAAGAGGCCATTTACGAACTGTTTTCCAATTTATGACTGCATATACAACAACAAAATATTGGTATCAGATGGAACATTAAAAATGCTCTTTACCGGCAACAATAACGCATAATGCAGCGAAGTCAAAGTAAATGGCAAGATTTAAGTAAAAGAGGCAAAACCAACAGAAAACAACACATTACTATAAAAGCAAAGGTCATAAATTTTGCAAATATGCATAAAAGATAATTTTCATAAGCAAAAGGTACATGCATTTATACACACCCAGTACTTTACATATATACATACTTGCACTAAAGATAAAAAATATATTCGCTAAAATGTATTGGTACTGAGAAGTAAACACAATTATGCCCATAACGTAATGCAATGAAGATGTGTTTATGTACCCTGCAAAAAATGTGATAAGTATAGGATGAGTTTGGGATGATACACAAAGGAGTATGCGAGTAATGCCAGTTTTGATCTCTTTGAATGCGTTGACCTGTTCGCTTTTGTCTGAGCATGTCCTATGAAGAGACTAATAGTACCCATTTATACCCGAACGGGAACGATAGAACCTATCCAATTTGTACCCATATGGGAACGAATGATGACTCATCAAAAAGTATTAGTTTTCGTATGGTACGGAGTTATGTACATTTTAAATGCAATATTAAAACTTGCACAAAAGTGTTAGATCCATCTATTAAGTCGCCAACTCATTCTAAGAAATATGGGTCGGCGCCTATAGAACATGTGATCCAAGTCAATCAGGTTCGATATAAGGCTCCACATTTTTCTTAAATAATTCGAACCAATCACCTAAAATCTCTTTTATTTAACTCACTTCGTTGCCGCTTTTCTTTATGTTTCTTAAAATGGGCTGCATAGATTTCAAACTGACTAATACCAACTTTAACGCCTGTATGCAAGAAGGCGTGTTCCCTCGCCCGTGAAAACGACAAAGGCTTATCCTATTGCTGAGACGTGGTAAACAGCCGGAGCAACTATCCTCATATAGGCCACTTTGTATGCTGGATTCCCCCGGAAAAATTTTCGAGCGTATAATTAGCCAGCGCCTACATCTGATTTTAGAGAGACTAGGTGGCTTATCGAATAATCAATATGGATTTCGCAAATCATCCACCGTAGATGCAATACAAACAATACAGCTGGAGAAGCTATCTCTGGAGGACAAAATAAAAGGAAGTTCTGTGCACTGATTACGTTGGATATCAAGAATGCTTTTAACACTGCGAACTGGATGCAGATAATGGTAGCGCTGCGAAACTTCGGCGCACCAGCTTACTTACTCAGAATAATAGGTAGCTCTTTTAAAGACAGAGTACTTTTTTTGGCACGGATCAAGGAGCAAAAGAGTACAACATCACTGCAGACATGTGGGACATGTTGTTGATATTGCAGTAGTGGTCGTAATAGCCAAAAAACAGAAGTGATATTAGTAAACTCCAAACGGTCGGGGAACGGGTTAATCTTAACTGCTGGGATCATCAAATCACTACAAAGGATTCTCTAAAATACTTAGAAATGCACGATGACTCTAAGTTAACTTTAAAAGAGCACTTCAAAACGGTGGGAGAGAAAATTACCAAATTTAATGGAGCACCTAAGCGAATAATGCCTAACATTGGTGGTCCGAGCAAATTTACCCGCCAGCTATTGTCCACAGAAACCAGCTCGATAATACTAAACGCAGCACCAGTGCGGTATGGATCCAAATGGACCCATTAAAATGATATATTGGCAGCATACCGACTTGCAGCTATAAGAATAGCAAGTGCTTATCGGACGGTGTATAACACTAATATCGAGCGACCATCTGAAGAAGCCAACAAAACATCAAGGACACAAACAATAGCTAAGTGGCAAGAACGGTGGGAAGTCTTGAGTAAAGGGCGTTGGACCTTCACGGTAGTTTGGGACGTAGCTCAGTGGAATGAGCGGAAGCATGGCTAACTGTACTACCATCTCACGCAGATACTGAGTGGGCATGGCGGTTTCAAAGAGTATTTATGGAAGCGAAGGATAGAGGAAGATCCTCTTTTCCCAATGGGTACCACGGAGTTAGAAAACGCAGAACACGTCACGATCCACTGTCCCCGTTTTCACGAAGAAAGACACACCTGCAAAGAGTTTTTGTGGAGGAACCCATGACGAGAAATTTAGTATCGCAAATGTGCAACAGGAAGGAATGCGGGACTGCAGTGGGCAAAATGGCATTTATAGTCATGACACACCTGATGGATGCTGAGATGGAGCGCAGAGAAATGCGCAGGCGAAGCATTGGCGACTAAATCTACACTCAGAGCAAACAGCAAGAACCTGCGCGTAAGGCTCTTAGTGGGAAATATGGAACGGCACCCTGAAGTAATGCGGAAGTGGTAACGGGTTAGGAGATGTTTCTAAAACAGAGCTGTTTTTTAGTCTACGGACATACGGTTGATCCGACGGCAGCAATTATGATGCATTAGGCATTTTTCCTCCCTACCGCAAACAAAAAACTCCCAACGGGAGTACAGGGGATAAATTATGCCGCAATGTAAACAAAAGAGATCAACCAGAGACCGCTCTCTTTAGGAATTAGTCGCACTATTTTTTGCAGGGTAGCTATACGGGTATGTGTGCACTGCTATGGCTTTTGTAAAGAAATACAATTTACATATACACACATACATAAGTAAAGTGTCGTTTGGGAGTAAAAAGTCAACACTTAGATAAGTATTTACATATAATTCTGCTTCACTACCGCTATAAACGTAGGTGTCAATGCATATGAATATATATTATTTTATACTTACTCACATACATTCTTATATTCATTGTTTGTTCGGGTTTTTGGTTTTTGTTTAATGCATATAGTTATGCATATGTGTGTGTATGTGAATATATAAGCTTTTCACAAGCTGTTTACTTTTCTCTTGTATACATGCCACAATGGTTTTACTCATGATTGTTTAAATAAATTAAAATGACGACTAACGGCAAAATTTGTATTTCACTTCAATTGCCAGTCCGAGTGCTGCAGAATGCAAAATAGTTAGTGATTTAATTGCTGTACCGTGGTGATATATGTTAACACAAGTTTGCTTACAAAAGTCTATATATCTGTTTTATATTTAAGTTAAGATTTATATACGTATAGCATATATATGTGTAAATTAACCAGGTAAGTTTGGGTATGATGAAAATAGTATATACCCGGTAACTAATATATCAAGCGCTCTCTTGCACAAAATGTATGGATCAAGCTTTTTAAGCAATCAGCAGCAAAAAGGGAAGGGGAAGGAGTGGAAAAAAAGGAAAGGAAAGGGAAGAAAAAAGAAGAGTCCTGGAGCACATTACTATTGAAGCGAATGAATTTGCAGATGAAATGGCCACGGAAGGTTCAAAAAGGGACATAAGTGAGGCAGACAACTCCACATGACCATCGCTGGGTTCGCTTCCCAAGGCAGTCGGTTCTATGTACCGGAGCGACTCGGGATTTTTCCCGACCAAGGACTGTCATTTCAGTGTGACCCCATTTAATTTGTTTCGTCCCTCCCACAAATTGTCATCCTCCCAGCAGCTCCTTGCAGAAGGACTGCTACATATTCTCTTACTCCGGGAAGGTATCGAACCCAATCCGGGTCCGTCTCCTGACCCCGGTCATGAGAAATGGTTTTGCTGCATCTGAAAGAAAAGAATCTTTTTAGGACGGTCATACTCTGTTCAGTGTGTCTCGTGCCAGGGATGGTTGCATCGGACAGGTTGTTCTGGGCTTGATCCCAAAACCCGACGTCCACGTAACTTTTATAAATCTTTTGTGGCTCCTTGCTGCTCACGCCCAAGGGCGTCCCGTAGTCTACGCCTAAGCGTATCCCTACTACCTTCCAGCAGCTTCGCTGCTCAGCAAGCTACAACAAGTACCCGCTGCTGCTCGCGCCCCACGGCGCCAACAACTCAAACAGCTGATACCACTCATAACTACTACCTTCGTAGTAGAACTGGTAGCAATGCTGAGCATCAGCCCCTGCCCCCGTCTTCTTCTCCCCCTCTCTTTTCTGGCAGCAATCGTGCAGGTCAGGGAAACAGACTCTTAGTCCCTGCCTCCGTTTGCACCGTCTGCCAGCACAGAATATATAGGTTTGCGACATCCGCTCAATGCAGCTCCTGCCTTGGGTGGTGCCACCTTCCTAGATGTTCTGGTCTCCGCGACGGCAACCCCTCGACGGGTTTCATCGCGCCATGTTGCCAGGTCGCAAACCCAAATCATCCGGGTATCCCAATGCTTGCCCAAGGGCGCCCAGTCCCAAGGCCACAACAGCAATTGCGTCCTGGCCTTCCACAACCTAGGCGTAGTCACCCCTCACTTACCCCTAGAGTGGCGGCGTCACCCCTCATGCACTTCAGAATTCTGCAGTTCAACTGTAATGGACTAACTGGGAAGATTACGGAGATAGTCGATTTCATGAAGCGGCACAACATCCGCATTGCTGCGATTCAAGAGACTAAACTCACAGCAAGATCTGCATTGCAGACCTGCTCTGGTTATAATGTCCACAGGAAAGACCGCGAGAGCGGAAATGGAGGCGACCTCGCGTTTATCATACACCACTCTGTGCAATATCATATATTTGATCCTGGCATCGACCGCAGTGACAATGTCTTAGAACGTCAAGGCCTATCTGTCCGGTCAGGCGATGCAAATCTAGAAATCATCAACATCTACATCCCTCCTGTCACCTGTTGCCCCAGTGGATACCGCCCTAATATCGAGGCCTTACTCACTGGCAACAATCGCATTATCTTAGGCGATTTCAATGCCCATCACGACCTATGGCATTCAAGCTTGCGGGCGGACAGTAGGGGTGAGATTTTGGCGGATCAAATAGACGAAACGACGTTCTGCACAATAAACGGAGACGCCCCACACGTATGGTAGGAAGCTGTCATAGCTCGCCAGATATCTCAATCGTAAGCGCAGAACTCGTAAACTGCGTCAACTGGCAGCCGATGGTAACATTGGCATCCGACCACCTGCCCATACTTATTTCGTTCGAGCGTACCGCCGGCTTAATCGTCACCGAAAAACGCACTTTCATAAACTTCAAAAAAGGAAAGTGGGAAGAATATAAATCTGCAACAGACAGCAGCTCTGCTGCCCTCCCTATCCCGACTGATGCCCGCCAAGGGGAGCGTGCCTTCCGTAAGGTCATTGAATCCGCCTGGGCACATTTCATTCCCGCCGGGAGAATTCCCGAAATCCGGCCCCACTTCCCGGCGGAGGCCGCGAGCTTAGCGAGGGAACGCGACCTTATAAGACAGCTTGATCCAGGCGACCCCCAAATAAGGGATATAAACCAACGCATCAGATTGCTTGTGGACGAACACAAGCGGGCGAAATGGGAAGAGCACCTAAGAGGTTGTAACCTCTCTACCGGTGTAGGTAAACTTTGGTCCACCGTAAAGTCCCTATCGAATCCGACTAAGCACAAAGACAAAGTTTCCATCGCCTTTGGCGATAAGGTGCTGTCGGATGCGAAAAAATGCGCGAGCGCTTTCTGCCGACAATATATAATGCATCCTACGGTCGACAAAGATAGACGGAGAGCCAATAGACACGCACATAAACACAAACTCAGCGCGTCACCAATTACCATCACCGCTAGAGAGGTTGAGGACGCCATTGGTCGCGCTAAACCATCCAAAGCAGTGGGCCCAGACGGCATAGCCATGCCGATGCTTAAAAACCTAGGGAAAGAGGGTTTCAAATATTTAGCGCATGTCTTCAACCTGTCTCTTTCCACCTTTGTCATACCCGAGAAATGGAAAATGGCCAAGGTGGTCCCGCTACTAAAGCCTGGGAAACCAGCTAACGTAGGTGAGTCATATCGTCCGATATCTCTCCTATCGCCAGTGGCAAAGACGCTTGAAGCCATTTTGCTCCCTTATTTCCAAGCACATTTGCAGCTAGCCCCTCATCAGCATGGCTTCAGAAAACTCCATAGAACTACCTCCGCGCTAAATGTCATTAGCTCCCAGATAAATTGCGGTTTGAATCAATATCCCCACCATAGAACAGTACTCGTAGCGTTAGACCTATCAAAAGCTTTTGATACGGTCAACCATGGCTCGTTACTGCAAGACCTGGAAGGGTCCACCCTTCCCCCATGTCTTAAAAGGTGGACCGCAAATTATCTGGGTGGTCGGCAGGCATCGGTGCAATTCAGAAACGAAACATCAAAACAAAGGAGAATTAAACAAGGGGTGCCACAGGGTGGTGTCCTATCCCCGCTTTTGTTTAATTTCTACATATCTAAGCTACCTTCACCACCGGAAGGAGTCACAATCGTTTCCTACGCCGATGACTGCACATTAATGGCCACAGGCCCAGGCCCAAAGATCGATGAGCTATGCAATAAAATAGACGGCTATCTCCCTGATCTCTCCAGTTTTTTCGCCTCGCGAAACCTGGCATTGTCACCGACTAAATCTTCCGCGACCTTGTTTACAACATGGACGCCCCAAATGTCGACCATATTGAACATCCACGTCGATGGCACTACGCTACCGACTGTCCTACACCCCAAAATCTTGGGTGTGACGTTTGATCAGGATCTACATTTTGGTGCGCACGCAACCGCAATTGTTCCAAGAATTCAGAGCCGTAATAAAATCCTCAAATCCCTTGCTGGCAGTACCTGGGGAAAAGATAAAGGAACGCTCTTGACCACATACAAAGCAATTAGCCAGCCGATTACGTGCTACGCGTCACCCATATGGTCGCCAAGCCTAAAAACCACCCACTGGGATAAACTACAGGCCTGCCAAAATACTGCTCTCAGAATCGCCACGGGCTGTCTTCTTATGTCCCCAGAACACCATCTGCATAATGAGGCGAGAATACTCCCCATCAGGGAGAGAAATGAGATGCTGACCAAACAGTTTCTGTTGAATACCCAGAAACCTGGGCATCCCAACAGACATCTGATTGACGAACCAGCACCGCCTAGGGGCCTAAGGAGTCATCTCCGTAAGCATTTTGAGGAAATACGGCACCTGAGAACCCAGCCGTATGAAGCGGAAAAACACAAGCAGGTCCTTGGTGAACTCCATAGACAGGCGTCGGACCTTTATGTCGGGAATTGCCCGGTGAATCCAGTACTCGAAGAAAAATATCCAGAACTCGCAGAAGAGGAACGCATACTCCCCAGGGAAACGCGTGTCACTCTTGCTCAACTTCGTTCTGGATACTGTAACAGGTTAAACTCTTACCTATCCAGAATCAACCCCGACATACAAAATGTATGCCCTGCTTGCAATGTGTCCCCACATGACACCAACCATCTCTTTAATTGTAATGTGGAACCAACGCCTCTAACACCCCTTTCCTTATGGTCCACCCCTGTTGAAACGGCAAGTTTCCTTGGACTCCCGTTAGAGGATATTGATGACAATTTGTGATCGGTCGCGGCTATTAGGTGGGGCGAGCATTGCTACAACAACAACAACAACCACCGCTGGGTTATCTCCTGAGCAAAATCGTGAAATTAGGTATTGTCGCAACAGACTCACTGCGGACCAGTCGCGATGATCGCCAGGTCTCAAGGTACTAATGATAATTTTTGTATAAAAAGAGAACTACTTTCCTCCTCAAGCTAAGCAAATCTGCGGTGAGAATACTTATAGGTGTAATCACAGAACAATGCGCTATTGTACCAATAATCTGATGATAGTGCATACCACCAAGATCCATCTGCAGAAGCTGTCAGGATGGGAAGGGATGGGAGTCGATTAATTACTTTTTCTGCCGATGCCCAGAACTGCAAACAAGACTACTCGGATTTACGGACGTATGTTTTTCGGTAGTCTGACAAAGATGTTGGATCTTGCATTTATAGTTAAGTTTATCAGAAAAAGAAAGTGGTTCGTTGAGAACCACTAAGAAATGGTCCGATTGGAAGAATGTGCCACCACCTAGCACTCACTAAGGGCACTAAAAAGTGACAATAATTTCTACCTCTTAGCTTAACCCTACCTTACCTAAAGATGAAAAAGAGTAGGAATGGAAAGGAAAATATGCGATTACTATCAAAATGTTATTGAATATTTATCGCAAAAAGTTGAGTTATGTTTTCAAATATTATTGATTTACTATTGAAAATTCATCTCTACTAATGAAAAGTAGTTGACTTGTAATCAAAACGTTACCGTCTTTATACTCAGTTGAGCAGAGCTCACAGAGTATATTAACTTTGATTGGATAACGGTTGGTTGTACAGGTATAAAGGAATCGAGATAGATATAGACTTCCATATATCAAAATCATCAGTATCGAAAAAAAATTTGATTAAACCATGTCTGTCCGTCCGTCTGTCCGTTAACACGATAACTTGAGTAACTTTCGAGATATCATGACGAAATTTGGTACGTAGGTTCCTGGGCGCTCATCTCAGATCGCTATTTAAAATGAACGATATCGGACTGTAACCACGCCCACTTTTTCGATATCGAAAATATCGAAAAATCGAAAAATTGCGATAATTCATTACCAAAGAGGGATAAAGCGATTAAACTTGGTAGGTGGGTTGAACTTATGACGCAGAATAGAAAATAAGTAAAATTTTGGACAATGGATGTGGAACCGCCCACTTTTAAAAGATGGTAATTTAGAAGTTTTGCAAGCTGTAATTTGGCAGTCGTTGAAGATATCATGATGAAATTTGGCAGGAACGTTACTCCTATTACTATGTATATGCCTAATAAAAATTAACAAATCGAAGAACGACCACGCCCACTTTTAAAAATAATATTTTTTTAAAGTGAAATTTTTACAAAAAATATAATATCTTTACATTATTTAAGTAAATTATGTCAACATTCAACTCCAGTAATGATATGGTGCAACAAAATACAAAAATAAAAGAAAATTTCAAAATGGGCGTGGCTCCGCCCTTTTTCATTTGATTTGTCTAGGATACATTTAATGCCATAAGTCGAACAAAAATTTACCAATCCTTTTGAAATTTGGCAGCGGCTTAGATTCTAGGACGATAACTGTTTTCTGTGAAAAAGGGTTAAATCGGTTAAAGCTACGCCCAGTTTTTATACACAGTCAACCGTCTGTCCTTCCGCTCGGCCATTAACACGATAACTTGAGCAAAAATCGATATATCTTTACTAAACTCAGTTCAAATAATTACCTGAACCCACTTTCTATTGGTATAAAAAATGGCCGAAATCTGACTATGACAAGGCCCAATTTTTCGATATCGGAAATTACGAAAAATGAAAAAAGTGCCATAATTCTATACCAAATTCGAAAAAAGGGTTGAAACATGGTAACTGGATTGGTTTATTGACGCAAAATAAAACTTTAGAAAAAACTTTGCAAAATAGGTGTGACACCTACCATATTAAGTAGAAGAAAATGAAAAAGTTCTGCAGGGCGAAATCAAAAGCCCTTGGAATCATGGCAGGAATACTGTTCGTGGTATTACATATATAAATAAATTAGCGGTACCCGACAGATGATGTTCTGGGTCACCCTTGGTCGATATTTCGAAAATGCCTTCACATATACAACTACCACCACTCCCTTTTAAAATTCTTATTAATACCTTTAATTTGACACCCATATTGTACAAACACATTATAGAGTCACCCCTGGTCCACCTTTATGGCGATATATCGAAAAGGCGTCCGCCTATAGAACTAAGGCCCACTCCCTTTTAAAATACTCATTATCACCTTTCGTTTGATACCCATAATGTACAAACGCATTCTAGAGTCGACCCTGGTCCACCTTTATAACGATATCCCGAAAAGGCGTCCACCTATAGAATTAAGGTCCACTCCCTTTTAAAATACTCGTTAACACCTTTCATTTGATACCCATATCGTAAAAAAATTCTAAAGTCACCCCTGGTCCACCTTTGTATCGATATATCGAAAAGGCATCCACCCATAGAACTAAGGCCCACTCCCTTTTAAAATAATCATTAACACCTTTCGTTTGATACCCATATTATACAAACGCATTCTATAGTCATCCCTGGTACACCTTTATGGCAATATCTCGAAAAGGCGTCCACCCATAGAACTATGGCTCACTCCCTCTTTAAATGCTATTTAATGCCTTTCATTTGATACACATGTCATACAAACACATTCCAGGGTTACCCCAGATTGATTTTCCCTTATTTTGTCTCCATAGCTCTCAACTGAGTATGTAATGTTCGGTTACACCCGAACTTAGCCTTCCTTACTTGTTTTTATTTATATGTAAGTTTTTGAATTTCTGTTTAAAAGCTTTCCAGATGCTATAAAAAGGTTATATATTTGTTACCGAATTGTGTTAGCAGTTTGTAAATGACATTTTAGCGCTTTAAATAAAATGTTTATCAAAAATATAGCTACTTAAAGAAAGAACATTATTTAAAGACAAAAATTGATTTCTGTAGACATGGACAGAATGGGTTTGGAAGCCACATGCAGTTTTTACACACGTTTGCGTGTCCTAATTTCTACCGACAACACCATCACTTGTGCAACAACGGATACAGATATGTTCACAAATAAATACAAGAACTTATCTTATCCCAGAATAGATTAGTATGGAAGGTGGTAAAAATTCGCATGCAACACGTCTACTTTTTCGATATCGAATATTTCGAAAAATAGAAAAAAATAGGACAATGCAATAACAAACCTTAATAAAGTGATGAAACATGGCTAGTCGAAGCAGACTTTTTTGAAAAAACATATAAATTTTGTAAGTTTTTGAAAATGGACATGACGTCGCACACATTATGAAGGATAGATTTTAAGGTTTTGTAAGTCGTCATACTAAATCCGTTGATATCATTTCAACCTGAGCCAAATCGGTTGACGATCACGCGCACTTAAAAAAAAAAAAGTTTCTTTTAAGTCAATACATCCAAAAAACTTTACATGGCATCCATGATTTGAGAATAAATTGACAAATTATAACAAAGTTTAGTCAAAATATTGTTTTTATGGCAGTTACTTTTTGGCAGCCTTTTACGAATGGCGAAGTTTACACAAGTATAAATAATAAGGGATTTCAGAATTTTGTATATTTGATGTTGGAAATGAAAGCTATGTATCGTGAACAACTTTTTTCGTATTAAATTTTTTCCTTGCATATTTTGTTTTATTGTGACAGCTGTTGATTTGCTTTTCAATATTGAAAAAATAAACTACGGGTTTTGAAGTTGCATACTTGCCATGACGTAGCAAATGCATAGCCGTGCATTTGTTTAGTATATTGTAAAAATATGCAACAAACAATGCATGCAATGCAATGATGCTAGACCATTTGCACAAAATCCTTAACTCCCTTAATGTATTTCTGCTTTTTTTGGTTTGGTTTCGCTTGAACTTGGACCCTTACCTGTCTTGATATAGGTTAAACAGGAGCTGTGGGAAGTTGAATATGCAAACTGATTTTGAAAACAGGGGAATAAATAAAAAAAAATAAATTTAAGGCGCGATAACCTCCGAAGAGATCTAAGACCGAGCTTCTCTTCCAATTTGCGTCGTGCTCCTATTGATTTTCCCTACAAATTGGCCGGACGGGACCTACATGTTTTATGCCGACTCCGAACGGCATCTGCAAGGCAGATGGGTTTTGACTGAGAGCTTTTCATGGCAGAAATACACCCGGAGCGCTTGCCAAACACTGCCGAGGGGCGACCCCGCTTAGAAAAATTTTCTTCTAATTTAAAAACCTTATTTCTAAAATTTTGATGTTGCTTTGTCCGGGGTGCGAACCCAGGGCATACGGTGTGGTAGACGGAGCACGCTACCATCACACCACGGTGGCCGCCAGGCCAGGGGAATAGGGAATAGGGTACAAAAAATTATGGAGACGAACTTTTATTGGTAACAAAATTTGAAAATATATTAAGCAACGTTGTTTTACTGAAAAGCAAATAATTATATTCAAACATATCCATACTAGAGCTTACGATTTCTTCTCGAATACAAGCGAGATTTTCGAGACCCGAGAAATCGAGAACTAGACATAAACTTAATTGCTTTATGGACAGTCTTTATACACTTGGTTTCCAAGCGCGGGGCTGTAAAGTGTCGAAGACGTTACAACCTTAGACTTACAAACCTTATCCTTTCATTAAAAAGAGAGGACTGTAGACTCATTATGGGTTTTCTGCCTTAACATTAGGCTTTGTTGGTGTTTTCAAATGAAGTGCGGCTTGGAGAAGGAATCGAACGAGCACGTTTTGAACTGGAAACAGCAAGTGGTATAGGTCGTAGAAAGTTTGTAATATTTTTCCGGACCGGAGCTATTTTATAACATAGGTTCTAGTTTTTAATAGGGTTTTTTAGTTTGGTCGTTGAGCAAACTTCTGGTCACACTATAGACTCCTTCAGAATACGAGGTCCTCATAGACCACACAGTTTAACCTCACCTAACCTTCTTGAGCTTTTCTTAACTGAATTCGAAGCTTCAGATTTAATAGCGGACACTAATTTCAAGACATGCCATTCTAAGATTTCTATATCTGGAAAGCGATCAAATTACCAGCGATTCAACAAAGAGGACATATGCATGTGTGTATGTGAGTAGTACATGGCGTATACGTAATAAATTAAAGTCGAACGTTCGATTTTAATTTAAACAAATCAAGTACTCGAATAGCGAAATTCGATAAAGAAACGAATAAAAATATAAGATAAAATATTCAATTTATAGAGTTACTCGAACAGTTTTATGAGCTATTGTTACCACTACTGGGTGTAAACTAGCATGTCACAGTCTAAATGTATAATATATTCCATGCAAAGTCGATCGGTTAGCACAAATTATCAATTTTGCAATCAAGAACTAAGACGTAATCGCACTGCCACACACACACAAGCACATGCGCACAAAGCCAAAAGCATTAGCAATTAATGTCAGCTCGACTGCAACTTAAAACAAATGCAGCAATCAACAGCAACAAGAACAACAGTAACAGCGTCTTAGTAAGTGTACGTAAAATTTACAAGCATCTTCAATCTTCAAATGCTCGAAGGTGTTTTGGCAAGCAACTGAAAATTCAATGTTCTTACCACCGTCCATTCATCTCATCTAGCTTGGCATAACGTTAAGTCAAGTCATTTTATAGGCCTATTATTGTTGTTGTTTCTTCGTTGTAGTCGTAATTTACCAATATAGACGCTTGTGGCAAACTAAACTTCTTAAGTCGTTGCATAAGAAATTGACCAGAGGAGCCACAAAATCAAACAAGTTGACACATCGAGCGGTGTTTAAGCACACACACATGCAAATATGTACAAAATACAAATGCATTGCTTATGTGCATATAAATACGCACAAATATATGATTTTGAGCAAATTCTCAGCATAATTCTTAGCTTTACAAGGCGATTATAAATGCACTTAGATGCAGCTGTCGTTGAATAGCTTTAGTGTGATCAACCATAGTTTGGAGCTCAACAAGAAGTTAGTTTGACTCAAAAGGGTGTGGTACATTATTTAAATCAGAAAATTTGGGCATACGTGAAAAAAAAGCAAATGATAGTCGTTACTATATACAGCAGGAAGCAGGAATAGGACGAGCTTTAAAATGATGACAGCCTAAAAGGCCGATGAAAATGGGCTGCACGAGTGTATTCAAAAAATTATGGCCACGTTATCGAAATAGTAGTTGGATGCTGTCATAAGAACCAACATATCAATAAAGATAGTGAGAAACAGACCAGCGAGTCGAGGAATCTCTCAGATTTACCACCACGGAACTGCCATTTGCAGCTTAAAGCAAAATATGGCCCCAAATATGGATGGTTTAAAACTGAAAAAAACATCATGTAGTGTTTATTGTCAATGGTAAAAGTAACAAAATCTTACACTCGTTTTAATACGCGTTTATCTTGCTAAAAGTATCTAAAATCCCGATAAAAAAATCAATGACAAACTCTTAGTCGTTTTTTCTCTCTTGTTTATAAGGCGTTATCATAATTAGGTCACACTTACTTAAGCAACAAAGTGATTTTGACGGTTCCATTAAAAGTCAATTATGGCTATCCCTCCCTAGCTGGCGGCAAGCGAGAGCAACAAGTGAGATCAAGTCTTCTTCTACCTGCCTCGCCCAAATCTGCGAAAATAGGATGTCGATTGAAATACATTCTTTTCGGGAGCATCTTCGTACAGTCGATCAGCATGATTTATATGTCATGACGGGGGCAGTCATCGTATATCCTTTTTAATTTCTCATAGAATGAGTTTTTATCCTTATCTATCGCATCATATGTTGGTGGGTAAGCGCATATAAAAAGCTTTGCCTTGGTTCAAGTCGCAACGAGACGCTCGTTCACAATTGCGAACGGCAGTACTTGGCAGCAAAGTTTATTTTATTTTATTTTTTAATTTATTTTATATTATATTATCTTATTTTATCCAATTTTATTTCCTTTAATTTATTTATCTATTTTATTTTATTTTATTTAGTTTAATTTAATTTTTTTAATAAAATTTTTATTAATATTTTTATTTTATTTATTTTTTTCTTTATTATTATTTTTTTAACTTATTTATTTTATTTTATTTTAGGTTATTTGGCGTTATTTCAAATTTTAGTTTATTTTATTTATTTTTATTTTAACTGTATTTAAATGGAGACACATGCTCATATAGCTTAATACAATTGTTTTTTTTATTGATATTACAGAAAATTTCAAATTTTACAAATGGCGAAAGTTACTAGGACATGTTTCTGAATTTCACTTCTTCATCAGCTTGCTTCTCGAGAGTTGAGCATTGAATAGCAAATCTCCAACATTCATACTTTATACTGGTGTAACGGCAGATGTCTTTAGCCACGCAGCCATATGAATGCCCCGCTACTCGCTTTGCAATTGGTCTCTAAGCATTGCCTTTTTTGGTGGTATTCCTTTTATTTAACATTTAGGTATATACTAACTCTATTAGTTTTTTTATTCTTAATTATGTGGATTATTTTAGGCACGCTTAAGAGCTTAGTAACCTTCGATTTTTATAGTAGTGCTTTTATTATTTTATTTTTTTTGTTTTATTTTAATTTAATTTATTTTATTTATATTTCTATATTATTTTACTTATTTTTTAAGAATTCACGAGCTTAACGCTGGCTTATATTAATTGAATATTCAATTATTATGTTTTCTAAGAGAAACTGAAAAGAAATAAAGAAACATTTATTGGCAAATTGCAATGGTACCATTTCGAAAACCGCCACGTAATCATCATCAGACAATTTGTAATATTATCAAAGGTTTCACCGAGATATGAACTGCGAATCACACAGCAAACTGCAGTTGCCTTAACCACTAGGCTATACTGCCAATATTAGTTTCCTTGCCTATTTCAGTTTATCTCATTTCTACACTAACAACACAAATGAGACATTCTGTCTCTACAGTAATTTGTGTATTATGTAGATTTTGTGTTTGTAAATTTCCTATTCGTTGCGAATGAGAAGCATTTGTAAACTCGGGCTCAGTTTTACATATTTATATTTGTTTGTTTAATGGTTCCATCGCAATATGCCAGTAAATGTTTCTTCCTTTTCAGTTTCTCTTAGAAAACATTATAATTGAATATTCAATAAGTATAAATTGAACACACCATTAAACAAACAAACATAAATTATATTATATTATTTTAGTTTATTTTATTTTTTTGGTTTTAATTTAATAAGCTCATATTTTTATACCCAGTTGAGCAGAGCTCACAGAGTATATTACCTTTGATTGGATAACGGTTGGTTGTACAGGTATAAAGGAATCGAGATAGATATGGACTTCCAAATACCAAAATCATCAGTATCGAAAAAAAATTTGATTGAGCCATGTCTGTCCGCCCGTCCGTCCGTTAACACGATAACTTGAATAAGTTTTGAGGTATCCTGATTGTTACCGCCATAATTAACACTTAATGTGAACATGATATTAATTGAACTCGTTTGTAATATTAAACCTTGTACTTATTTAATGCAGGCTTGGAAACCCTAAAAGTCTATCTTCTCTCAGGCAACTCTGAACGAATGTCATATTCGGGCAAGAGTTGGTAATTGTCATCGTTCCTTGATAAAAACAGAGAAGAGAGGCAAGAAAAATTAAAATTTTTAAAGCCTGCTGCGCTATTAATTATATTGTCAATTAATAAATAATAACGTGAAATTTAGCTTGCTTGAAAACAATATTCTTTCTCTTACTCCGTGAACAATTCTTTAAAAATTTTAATTTATATTGGAGATTATTACTTGGATCGCTATACCGACAAATCTTCGGTAACGCACGTGCCACCAAAACTTTGAGAGAAAAAGCGGCAACGACGAAGGCATTCGCAGGAATAAAATCCATCAAAATCAACAGCATCCGCATTTAGAAGCGTACATTTTGTTTGCGAATCAATCCATTTGCGATTTGACGCTTGTAAACGCGTGTTCGTATTTCAGGAGTCTCAACTTAATATACTTCATCATCAAGCATGTGCATTTGCAATGTCTGCGGAAAAAAGGCAGATGCTAGTGGTACTGAGGATTGGGTGCAGTGCGACAACTGCGAACTATGGTTCCATTTCGGATGTGCTGGAGTAGACGCTAGCGTGCAAGATCGCGACTGGAGTTGTGCTTCCTGTACTCAGGCACCTAGTGTGGGCGCACCACACACTTCTGCAAACGCAATGCAGCCAGCAACTACAACAATAACAACATCGGCTGCTACACCAGCACCAGCGACCACATCGGTTAATGCCAACCTCGAAAATCAGAGCGATACTAGCTCACTAAAAGTAGCCGCAGAACCACGCAATGCTATGAACGAACCTGGTGATCAACAAAGGCTCATGCTGGCCATGCTAGAAGAGCGAAGAGCCGCCGAGGAACGATTTATAGAACAAAAATATAACATACTTTCACAGATGAACAACGCTGGTTTATCAACGTCGAATTTTTTATCATCGATGCAACATGCATCAAACAATGGGCCATCAAGTGCTCAAATAGCTGCAAGGAAAGCCATCCCCAAAGACTTACCAACGTTCAGTGGTGACCCGGAAGAGTGGCCGATGTTTATAAGTACATTCGACCACAGCACATCTGTCGCTGGGTTTTCAGATGTCGAAAACATGCTCCGGCTACAAAGGTGTCTAAAAGGGCGGGCACGTGATTTGGTGAAAGATAAACTTCTCTTGCCGGCGATGGTTCCGGATGTCATAAACACATTAAAAATGTTTTTTGGTAGGCCAATCTTGGAGAGGATGATCGACAAGGTACGAATGCTTCCTGGTCCGAAGGATAAACTTGAGTCACTTATAGAATTTGCACTCGCGGTGCGTAACATCTGCGCGACAATGGAGACGTGCAAACTCGAAGCACATCTAAACAACCCCATGCTGGTAAAAGAACTTGTAGACAAATTGCCAAATCACCACAAGCTCAACTGGGCGATGTATCCTCGCGACAATGTTTCACCATCCATCAAGGTATTCAGCGATTGGTTGTATCGTATGGCCGAAGCGGCATTAACAGTTGTGTCACCAGCGTTTATGTACAAAACGGGCTCAATAAATACGCACAGTAGCAACGACAGCTGCGGATCAAAGACTCAGCCTAAAGAGGTTCAAAGCAACGTTATCGAGTCTCAACCAAAGCAGACCACGAAATGTATTGCGTGTGGCGCATCGGACCATTCCGCTGCGCACTGTACACAATTTCAAAACGCATCGGAAAAAGAAAGGTGGAACATGGTGAAGGCCAATAAGGCTTGTTATACGTGTCTCAAAAGTTACCGCAAAAGTTGTTTTTCAAAAAGGAAGTGCGGCGTAAATGGCTGTATGTTAAAACATCACCCGTTGCTTCACAGCGATCGTACAAAAAAATCTGAAAACAAGACCAATGATCAAGCAGTTGTAAGTACGCATCAGAGCGGCAAGCATAGTACACAATACTTTCGTATTATGCCAGTAAATCTACATTCAGCTGGAAAGACTGTCGAAGTGTTTGCATTTTTTGACGAAGGGTCTTCCGTAACGCTTATAGACGAGTCAATGTTCCGAGAGCTCGGTGTTAAAGGGGTTCCAGCGCCGATATGTTTGCAATGGACCAGCAATACTACGCGTAATGAAAATAATTCAGTGCGAGCGTCGATTCAAATTTCCGCACTAAATAGTAGTAAGCTGTATTGGCTCAACGACGTGCATACGGTTGAAAACATCGCTTTGCCCAAGCAATCCATGAACGCAGAAGAGCTTCAATCTAAGCATTCGCACCTAAGAGGTATTCCTCTTCCGTCATATTCGGACATTCGACCGATGCTGCTCATGGGCACCGATAATTGGAAAATTGCTGTTCCGCGTAAAATACGCGAAGGCAAGCGAAGCGAACCTATCGCGTCAAAATGTTTGTTGGGATGGTGCGTTCAAGGCACTTCGAAGGCAGCGAGCTACGTGACGATGCATCACTGTGATTGTGGGTGGCAAGAGCTCAACGGCGTCGTTAAAGACAGTTTTAATCTGGACGCAGTAAAACCATACAATCTGCAGTCTAATGATGATAAGAAGGCTATGGAAATTCTAGACCGAACTTGCACAAAAACAGATGGACGTTTTAAAATTGGCCTTTTGTGGCGCAACGAAAACGAGTCGCTACCCGAAAGCCACACGAACGCATTCAACCGTCTTACATGTTTAAAAACAAAAATCAGTCGACAGCCAGAAATGTATGATAAAATCAACGATCAAATAGACCATCTAATTCGAAAGGGATATGCGCTACAACTATCAGAAAACGAAATGGCAGTTAAGCCTGACCGCACTTGGTATTTACCAATATTTATAGCTCTTAATCCCAACAAACCAAATAAGGTACGACTTGTGTGGGACGCTGCCGCAAAGTCTCATGGCAAATCATTAAATGATTTTTTGCTAACCGGGCCGGATTTACTAAAACCACTTGTCGAGGTACTTCTAGCATTCAGAGTTGGTCAGGTGCACGTGTGCGGTGACATCGCGGAGATGTTTCACAGAATCAACATCCGCGATGAAGACATGCACGCCCAACGGTTCATGTGGTACGATAAGTCGAACAACCAAACAAAGGTATACGTTATGCACGCAATGACTTTCGGCATAAGTTGCGGGCCCTGAATCGCACATTATGTCCGAAATAAAAATGCAGAGGAGCATCGCAACATATATCCATGCGCATACGAAGCCATCAACAATGCGCATTATGTCGACGATTACATTGACACGGCAGACGACGACGAGGCAGCCTTGGAGGTAGCGGAACAAGTCCGTAAAGTCCATCTAGCCGGCGGATTCGAAATACGTAATTGGGCATCAAATTCAGTAGTTGTTCTAGCAAAGCTACTTGGCGGCAACCCAGGCGTGCAAACATCAGTCCAGTTTGGAGATACCGAAAAAATACTAGGTATGTATTGGGAACCACAGTCTGACGTTTTTAAATTTATTCTCAGGTTCACCCGACTGCGTCGAGATCTGTTCACACAGGACGTAGTTCCAACTAAAAGGGAAGTACTCCAAGTACTGATGTCGGTTTTCGATCCCTTGGGGCTGTTAGCACGCTATACAGTGGGGCTAAAAATATTGATCCAACGAGTCTGGCGAGCAAATATTGGGTGGGATGAAGAACTTCCCGAGACACTATACGAAGACTGGTTAAAATGGAGGCAACTTTTACCACTGATTGAAGCGGTGGAAATTCCGAGATGCTACTCACGTAATCTGAAATTCGCTACCGACGTCGGCATTCATACGTTCGTTGATGCCAGCGAACATGCCTATGCTGCAGTTTGCTATGTGAGGGTACGCCAAGGAGACGACGTCGACGTGTCATTGATAGCGGCAAAAAGTAAAGTCGCTCCATTAAAACCAATCTCTATTCCTCGTTTGGAACTGCAAGCCGCCGTAGTGGGAGTACGCTTGACGCAAAAGGTAATAAAAATACGTGGGCTTGAACACCGAAATACCACGTATTGGTCAGATTCCAAAACCGTACTGCAATGGCTTAATATGGACCCACGCAGCTTTCAGCAATTTGTAATGCATCGCGTCGGGGAGATCCTAGAAGGTTCCGACAGCAAACAGTGGCGCTGGGTTCCTACGAAGCTGAACATAGCCGATCTAGCCACAAAAATCAACAGCGCGGTCGATGACAAACAGTGGCTGAAAGGGCCTAACTTCTTATTTCTACATAGTAGTATGTGGCCGAGTTCCGATATGCATAGCGAGGTATTAGATACCACCGAGCTTCGAAAGCGAGTATGCGTAAACTATAAAGTCGCACCAATAGCTCTCAATGTTGAGTATTTTTCAAAGTTGCGCAATCTATATAGAGCAGTTGCGACCTTCATCTTGTACATATTCAAGTTAAAATCCAGACGAGTAAGGCGCATCATGCCAAAAGAAGTTACACCAGATATGATTGAGATCGCCGAAAATATTCTGTTCAAACAAGCACAAGCTGAAATTTACTCATCGGAAATTAACGTACTGTATGCGGGTCACACGCTGAACAAGCAAAGCAAATTATATCAGCTTAACGCTTATGTGGACGGCGAAGGTATTCTGCGCATACGAAGCAGATTAGATTCAATTAACGAGCACACGGATACCATCGTACTGCCGAGAGAAAGCTACATAACGTTTTTGATCGTTAGAGATTACCACGAAAAGAACCATCATATGGCACACGAAACAGTCATTAATAATGTTAAAGGCAAATATTGTATTCCGCGTCTACGAGTATTGTACAATAAAATACGAAAATCTTGCCAAAGGTGCAAAATTAACAACGCCTTACCAGAACCTCCACAAATGTCGCCGATACCAGCTGCAAGATTAGCCAGTTTTACTAGACCCTTCACATTCACAGGCGTCGATTATTTTGGTCCAGTACTTGTCAACGTAGGGAGACATAAGGAGAAAAGATGGGGAGTGCTTTATACTTGCTTGACACTCCGGGCAGTACATTTTGAAATCGCTCATAGTCTCGATACAAATTCTTGTATTATGGCTCTTAGAAACTTCATGGCACGTCGTGGTACTCCAGCGGAGATCTTTTCCGATAACGGCACCAATTTTAAAGCGAGAGAGAAACTCGTCCGAGAAAAACTGATCACGCTTGACTTCGATCGAATTACAGCGAAATATGACCGTATTAAGTGGCGCTTCAATCCACCAGGCGCACCCCACATGGGAGGCGCGTGGGAACGTCTCGTACGAACAACTAAGAACATTTTGCGAAGCATATGCCCCTCATACTCTTTTAATGACGAAAGCTTGCGATGCGCACTGATGGAAGTAGAATTCATCATAAACTCGAGACCGCTTACTTTCGTTAGTCTTGAGTCGTCGGATGATATTGCTCTCACACCAAACCACATGTTATTGGGGTCGGCAGATGGTCATAAACCCGCGTTCAGCGACGGTATGGACCTAAGGCAACGGTGGCACAAAACGCAGCTCTTTGCAGACATCTTTTGGCAACGTTGGGTGAAGGAGTATACGCCGATACTGACCAGGCGAGCCAAGTGGTTGAAAAAAGCTACACCCATAGTAATCGATGATGTGGTTATTGTAATCGACGAAACTCTCCCTCGTAACTTATGGCCGAAAGGAAGAGTAATCAGCACCATAGTAGCCAAAGACGGACAAGTTCGGCGAGTGACGGTAAAGACCCCTCTAGGGATAATGGAGCGACCAGCGACGAAGATTGCCAAGTTAGATGTCGGTAATAGCTTAGTAAGCACCGGGGCTACTTACGAGGGGGGGAATGTTACCGCCATAATTAACACTTAATGTGAACATGATATTAATTGAACTCATTTGTAATATTAAACCTTGTACTTATTTAATGCAGGCTTGGAAACCCTAAAAGTCTATCTTCTCTCAGGCAACTCTGAACGAATGTCATATTCGGGCAAGAGTTGGTAATTTTCATCGTTACTTGATAAAAACAGAGAAGAGAGGCAAGAAAAATTAAAATTTTTAAAGCCTGCTGCGCTATTAATTATATTGTCAATTAATAAATAATAACGTGAAATTTAGCTTGCTTGAAAACAATATTCTTTCTCTTACTCCGTGAACACTGATGAAATTTGGTATGTAGGTTCCTCGGCACTCATTTCAGATCGCTATTTAAAATGAACAATATCGGACTATAACCACGCCACCTTTTCGATATCGAAAATTTCGAAAAACCGAAAAATTGCGATAACTCATTACCAAAGACGGATAAAGCGATGAAACTTGGTAGGTGGGTTGGACTTATGACACAGAATAGAAACTTAGTAAACCTTTGGACAAGAGACGTGGCACCTTCCACTTTTAAAAGGAGGTAATTTAAAAATTTTGCAAGCTGTAATTTGGCAGTCGTTGAAGATATCATAACGAAATTAGGAAAGAACGTTACTACTATTACTATATGTATGCTTAATGAAAATTAGCAAAATCGGAGAACGACCACGCCCACTTTTAGAAAATTTTTTTTTTTAAGTCAAATTTTAACAAATAATTTAATATCTTATAATGATATGGTGCAACAAAATACAAAAATAAAAGAAAATTTCAAAATGGGAGTGGCTCCGCCCTTTTTCATTTCATTTGTCTAGGATACTTTTAATGCCATAAGTCGAACAAAAATTTACCAATCCTTGTGAAATTTGGTAGGAGCTTAGATTCTAGGACGGTAACAGTTTTCTGTGAAAAAGGGCGAAATCGGTTGAAGCAAGGCCCATTTTTTATACACAGTCAACCGTCTGTCCTTCCGCTCGGCCGGTAACACGATAACTTGAGAAAAAATCGATATATCTTTAATAAACTCAGTTCCCGTACTTATCTGAACCCACTTTGTATTGGTATAAAAAATGGCCGAAATTCGACTGTGACCACGCCCACTTTTTCGCTATCAAAAATTACGAAAAATTAAAAAAAATGCGATAATTCTATACGAAATACGAAAAAATGGATGAAACATGGTAGTTGGATTGGTTTATTGACGTAAAATATAAATTTAGAAAAAAACTTTGTAAAATGGTTGTGACACCTACCATATTAAGTAGAAGAAAATGAAAAATTTCTGCAGGGCGAAATCAAAAGGCCTTGGAATCTTGGCAGGAATACTATTCGTGGTATTATATATATAAATAAACTAGCGGTACCCGACCGATCGATATCTCGAAATCGCCTTCACATATACAACTATCACCACTCCCTTTTAAAACCCTTTATTCCTTAATTTGATACCCATATCGTACAAACACATTCCAAAGTCACCCCTGGTCCACCTATGGAACTAAGGCCCACTCCCTTTTAAAATGCTCATTAACACCTTTCGTTTGATACCCATATCGTACAAACAAATTCTAGAGTCCCCCTGGTCCACCTTTATGGCGATATCTTGAAAAGGCGTACACCTAAAGAACTAAGGCCCACTCCCTTTTAAAATACTCATTAACACTTTCAGTTGATGGTCATATCGTACAAAAAATTCTAGAGTCAGCCCTGGTCCACCTTTATGGCGATATCCCTAAATGGCGTTCACCTATAGAACTAAGGCCCACTCCCTCTTTAAATGCTATTTAATACCTTCCATTTGATACACGTGTCATACAAACACATTCCAGGTTTACCCTAGGTTCATTTTCCTACATGGTGATTTTCCCTTATTTTGTCTCCATAGCTCTCAACTGAGTATGTAATGTTCGGTTGCACCCGAACTTAGCCTTCCTTACTTGTTTTATATAACTTTTTTGCGTTTGATATTAGATAATTTATTTTAATTAATTTCATTTAACTCTTTCCTATTTTATTTTATTTTATTTTAAATATTTTATTTTCCTTTGCTTCCACTTTTATATTTCCTGTAAATTCAACTAAATAATGTGCAAAGTTGTTAAGACCTATAAACTTCTATGATGAAACGAACATCAACTTAAACCTTAATATATAACCTCGTGCTTTGTTTTCGGATCTTTATTTCCAACAAAACAGCAGTGGTTTCATCTATTAACGTACTTGCATACACCGTGTATATACTCAGTTACTTAAGTTTGAATGTAGGTGAAGTGACGCATGTTTGCGCACATATCAACCACATACATTGTTCCCACATTAAGCTACAGTGTAGTGATCATTACTATATTATTATTATTATTATTATTATTAGGCCTGAAAGCCCTGCGATCTTTGTGTTATATCTACTGTGCATGACCTTCAGCCTAATTTTGTATGTGGAGGCTTTTGACCATTACCCTTACGTACTGTTTTACTCCATACAGTATACCAATACCTACGTCTACGCTTATAGTCCATTTTTTAGTTTTCCATACAATAAATTTTAATGGTATATATGTACCAATATTACACCTTACAACTTAACTAACATTCTTCATATATCCCCCATATAGCTTGAAACTTTCAAAGACTACACTTACATTCACACCTAAGCTTACAGCTTAGGCTTACGAACAGGATTCTGCCATATTGGAGAGTTTAAGAATTAGTTGAAATGTTAAACTTCGTGCAGGTGCCATAAATATTAACTCAGTCATGCAATACTATAAATATATTCAGCAAAATTTGATCTGTACTAAGTCCATTTAATGAAAAATACCGTGGATGCTTTGTTGCAAAAAAATTATTAGCTGTACTGTATATTCAAAAAATCTTTTTTACTTCTGTGTCTCATAGGGTGCGCGAACAATATTTATATCATTCTACGCTTCGTGATTTCATACAAATTACCAAATCGACAAAGCTTCTTTCAAATGCCTATTTACACATTTAATTCCTACGAGTATACGAACAACTCTCATAAATTCTACAAAACATAAATAATTCAATATATTATTGTCTTTTACTGCACACATTTATTTATTTCTATTCAAACAACAAAATTTATGTGAACGTATGTATGTATGTAATTCATTGTGTATAGCGGTTAAAGAGACGCTTGTATTGCGGCTCGTTGTTCATTTAGTATTTTGCTAAGTTTCAAGGGAGAATTAAATCTTGACAAAAGCGACACCTACTCGGCATGTACAACTTAATTTCTAAGTGGTCGTAAATTGTTACTAAAGTGCGGTTTTAGAAACGAATACATAAATACATATGTTTTTTTAGGAGTGTGCTTATTCTGAAATGTCTTTAATTTAGTAAAGATTCATTGGAAATTGCTTTGTGCTCCAAAGGGAGTCTTCATAGGTTTTCTTGTGCAAGCTTAGGCAAACTACAAATTTGGGTATAGTTGAACAAAGGAAATATATATGAGAACGTTTGTATGCATAATTTAATTGATTTACATTAAGCGTAAGGGAACGTTACTTTATTGTTATAGTTTATTTTTGTTGTTGAGCAATAAGTCTCAGTCGTGCGCCCTCACTTAATCGCGACTTTAACGTTCTTATTGCGTACACCGTAAGACGTAGTAGCCAACCCGCATGAGACATTTGATCGCGGCAGGATTAGTTAGTTCATTTTTTAGCATGAGTGTGCTGGCTGTGAAAAAACCAGGTCTATTGGCCAAGGACCAGCCATTAAATATAAAAAAGACGTGCGGACTCGCCCAGGGATTGAACTAAAGCCACAACAAAGGTAACGGAAACACATAATTTTGAGTTATTTGAGAAGAGCTTCGTCTGCTTCGTGTCAGTAATTACCGAACGGTTTATGATCAAAAGCGAAATATCTATCGATTTATCGGTTGATTATCGAATTATTATCGCAGAATAACAGGCGTCGCTTTGATTTTATATCGGCTCGTTATCGACGTCTTAGCAATGTGTTATTGATTAGGTCACAAATCGACAACTCGTTCGTTAACAACTCAAAACATGAAAATTATTAATTAACCAACAAATTGTTGATGACAAATCGATAACTTTTCAAAACAAATCATTTTTGTTTTATAAAAAATATATACCTTTTCGATAACATGTGATTTTTTCGTTAAACAATAAAAATTTTTTTAAAATAAGTCTTTTAATTTTCGATAACAAATCAGCTACTCATCGATATCCATCGGGAATGCGTCCATATCACGTGGATAACAAATTTCATCGGCAAAACACCGTTAACACTTTAAAAACAAATCAATAGCATGGCGTTCTGTTTCGGCTTCGGTTTTGAAGTGGTACCTTTTCTTTCCTCTTCCTTCCTATCTTTTTAATTCCTTTGCCCTCCTTTCATTTACTTTCCTGCTTTTTGTTGTCTTCAAAACAGTGACGATAATCATAAACATCGCACACTGCTAATTTTCTTTCGTACTCTTTTTCTGTTTTTTCTTTTAAACTCCCTAAAGGGAAGTAAGCAGCTAATGAAAAAAATGTCAGGCTCAGGACTAGCCTTAAGTACTAATAAGTTCTAGTGCGATAGTAACTGGCTTTTCTTTAGCACTAAAAGCGATAGTTTGGGTTTTTATATTTCATATTTAAAATTTATCTGATAAAAAGATAATCTACAAAAAAAATTACATTATCTTTAAGGAGTATCGGCTATTAGTGCGCTTTCTTTCCCTACACTATGCGGCCTTTTCTACAGATATTTGCACTTGTTAGGAACTATCGAAAAAGGGTATAAAATCACCAAATAGAAAAGGAAATGCATAGGGGACAATTTCCACCTGAGACATCCCCATGTTACATTCGTCAGTTTAAAGCATGTAACATCACCCAACGGGCTGAATTTGAATGACTTCCCGCGACTCGAAATATGGTAATCTATATAATATCAGGTTCTAGTATGAAAACGTCTACAGAACTTCTTAGCATTTGCAGGTAAAAGACGGTGAAATTACCAGTGTCATGATTGCGAAAGCTCTGCGACTTCCAAATAATTGTTCGAACAAAGGATACGTATAAGCCTTTGTGCTGCAAAGAACTTTAGCCCAGTGTTAGAAGAAAATATTGCTTTACATAAAGTTTTCACGGAATAGACCTCTAATAAGTCATCCAAACGGCTTTTAAATCAGTCGACTGAGAACAACGTTTGAGGTAAAGGTGTATTAGGAAAGTCAGAGCAGATCTATTTTGCACTTCTCAACATCCCTGAAGACATAATATGGCCAATCAAGCTCAAAACAACATGAAGTTCTGTGTAGGCTCGGAAAAGGAGAAATCATATGGGTGTATATTGGACATAAGCCGGGTTTCGCCTTTCCGTCATCTGCACTGCGGCGGGCGTGGAAGAGCTCGTTTATTGGGATTTCAAAAATCTTGGACAACCTATGGACATAATTAACACTTGGCATAGACCATGTTACATATTTTAAACCATCGGATGTAGTCAATTGAATAAGTGTTATGCCTGGTGGAATCGTCACACCGTCGAATTCACAGACTCCACAACGGATATTTCACCAGCCAAGACATGCATCCACTAAACCGAATTTTTCGTACCAAACGGGTTTTTTTTTAATTTGCTTTTTCTTAAATCAAAACAAACAAATTTTGATATTTCTTTATATGTATGCATGACGTTTGAATTTTGAAAAAAATATCAAAATTTTTTTTAGGTGGACATTTTCCAGTGATTTAGGTTTTTTCTCAATTTAGGTAGTAATTTAAGCAAACTCGCACCCAGCCTAAATTTGAATTATGAACTTGAATTGAAATTTCTGAATTAGAAAAGTAACTTTCTGCACACAAATTTTAAAGGGTTTGGTCAAACGAATGTATCCAAACAAAACTTCGCTGTTGTTGAAGAATAGATCATGGCACCGGCAACTACATATACTTAAGTTTCCTTCCTGTAGTGACCTTGTTTATATAGCGGAGCTCTTTCGATTTTCATAAGAAAATTTCCGAATATTTTTGGTATTGATTACAGCAAGGCACTCGAATACATTGTCGAACATATATTTTACAGTGAGACCGTTCCAAAAGGTAACCCTTGATAATGCAGCAATATTTTGCTTCCTTAATTAACTCGACAATTTTGCGGCCATCACACCTAAAGGAAAGAATTTCTTTGAAGTTTTTCAATCGCTTAAAATATTTCATTCTAAGCTTATAACTAATTCTCCTTTGTGCCAATCCAGATGGCGGTATAGCTCAACCATATTCAGTTGAGGTTTGTTCGTTTAACTTTTCACTGAACTAAATAAATGCTCTGACAGTTGCTCTTATGCCTGATGCTCGTAACCTTCAGCGTGTAAACATGCATACATAAATTGTAGCAAAAGCAAGGTAGAAGCATTCAAACGAGGTCCACTGATAAATAGTAACTTATAAGCTGCGTTAGACCAGTTTCAGCAAATATTGTGTAGCTACCCTGCAGTCAAAAGCCAAAGTAGTCAGCAAACATTCTAGTTCATTGACTAGAATTTTATGGGGTTATTCATACTTGTTAGTGTATGAGTAGTTATTCGACTAGAATTTTGTGGCGTTAATCATACTAGTCAGTTTTAGAATGGTTCACTGAATATGATTTTGTGGTGTTATTCATAGTAGTTAGTATTTGAATAATTTATTCGACTAGAATTTCGTCTGTCGGACTCGAGGAAATGCGCGGGTGCCAGTTTGCAATCCATACTTCAATTGGCAATGCTAGATATCGTCCAAATCAACGGGCACATAAACACAAGCATGACGAGCCGACCCTCACCGTTACCTCAACAGAGGTTAAACAAGATATGGAAAACGCTAAGCCTTCCATATAAATAGTCCCAGACGGATAACCTATGCCGATGACAAAACCAAAGACCGGAAACCCAGCCAGTACCTAACGATATTATGCCTTTGTTCAGTAACGAAAACATTTAAAGCCCTCAACTAAATGAAATTTTTCGGTTATCCAGCCATCGGCATGCCTTCCGTAAAGTGCATATCACTACCACCGTTCTGAACTTCATTACCACTAATCATAGGATGGTGCTAGTGCAGCTTGGCCTGTTTTGAAGTAGTCAACCACGACTGGTTCGTCCTTCTCCGTTAGATAGGTAGATAATTTAATATATGTTTTTTGCTGGTTCAAGGTCGAAATTAAAACACAAACGTTTCGTATTTTTTGTCAATATAATTTATTGAAGATTGCACAGCGACCATTGGTCTATTGTGCCCTCATCTCCGTCACAGCACATCATCCAAGCCGACTTCCTTGATGCACCCTAGCCGTTCTCTTTGCTTGAGGGATTTAATGTGGGAATGTTCTGGCCATGATGAGCCCATAAATTTAGCCCTGTGTCTTGAGATTGCGTAACAGGATATGGTCCGCCGGCTCCGCTGATCGATCACAAAATCGGCATGTGTTATTCCGTTACTTTTTAGGTTTTATATATATGTACGTATTTTTATCAAAATTTGTTCCAAAGTATAATGTATTGAGGTGGTAAATTTTAAAGTGATATATGTATGTATATTAACTTGGGTCAATTTGTATGGACGAAAGTTAACCAATATCGCACCATCGATTTTTCAATAGGATTTGGACTTAAGAAAAAAAAGCTCTACTACGCATACCCAAAAAAATAATTTTCGAGCCCGCGAAAAAAATAATGGCGAAAGGGTAAATTTTTCGACCAAAACACTCCCCAAAACCCAAAAAATATTTTTTTTTTTCAAAAAACTGTTGTAGAAATCAATGGCGCGATATCGGTTGATAAATCGACCCAGTCTAATATATATACCTTTATACTCAGTTGAGCAGAGCTCACAGAGTATATTAAGTTTGATTGCATAACGGTTGGTTGTACAAGTATAAAGGAATCGAGATAGATATAGACTTCCATATATCAAAATCATCAGGATCGAAAAAAAATTTGATTGAGCCATGTCCGTACGTCCGTCAGTCCGTCCGTCCGCCCGTTAACACGATAACTTGAGCACATTTTGAGGTATCTTGATGAAATTAGGTATGTAGGTTCCTGAGAACTCATCTCATATCGCTATTTAAAATGAACGATATCGGACTATAACCACGCCCACTTTTTCGATATCGAAAATTTCGAAAAACCGAAAAAGTGCAATAATTCATTACCAAAGACAGATAAAGCAATGAAATTTGGTAGGTGAGTTGAACTTCTGACGCAGAATTGAAAACTAGTAAAATTTTGGACAACGGGCGTGGCACCGCCCACTTTTAAGAGAAGGTAATTTAAAATTTTTGCAAGCTGTAATTTGGCAGTCGTTAAAGATATCATGTTGCAATTTGGCAGGAACGTTACTCCTATTACTATATATACGCATAATAAAAATTAGCAAAATCGGAGAAGGACCACGCCCACTTTTAAAAAAAATTTTTTTTTTAAGTCAAATTTGAACAAAAAATTTAATATCTTTCCAATATATAAGTAAATTATGTCAACATTCAACTCCAATAATGATATGGTGGAACAAAATACAAAAATAAAAGAAAATTTCAAAATGGGCGTGGCTCCGCCCTTTTTCATTTAATTTGTCTGGGATACTTTTAATGCCATAAATCGAACAAAAATTTACAAATCCTTTTGAAATTTGGTAGGGGCATAGACTTTATGACGTTAACTATTTTCTGTGAAAATGGGCGAAATCGGTTGAAGCCACGCCCAGTTTTTATACACCGTCGTCCGTCTCTCCTTCCGCATAGCCATTAACACGATAACTACAGCAAAAATCGACATATCTTTACTGAACTTAGTTCACGTACTTATCTGAACGCACTTTATCTTGGTATAAAGAATGAACGAAATCCGACTATGACCACGCCCACTTTTTCGATATCGGAAATTACGAAAAATGAAAAAAATGCCATAATTATATACCAGATACGAAAAAAGGGATGAAACATGGTAATTGGATTGGTTTATTGACGAGAAATATAACCTTGGAAAAAACTTTGTAAAATGGTTGTGACACCTACCATATTAAGTAGAAGAAAATGAAAAAGTTCTGCAGGGCGAAATAAAAAACCCTTGAAGTCTTTGCAGGTATTACATATATAAATAAATTAGCGGTATCCAACAGATGATGTTCTGGGTCACCCTGGTCCACATTTTGGTCGATATCTGGAAAACGCCTTCACATATACAACTACCACCACTCCCTTTTAAAACTCTCATTAATACCTTTAATTTGATACCAATATCGTACAAACACATTCCAGAGTCACCCCTGGTCCACCTTTATGGCGATATCTCGAAAAGGCGTCCACCTATAGAACTAAGCCCACGGCCTTTTAAAATACTCATTAGCACCTTTCATTTGATACCCATATCGTACAAACATATTCAATAGTCACCCCTGGTCCACCTTTATGGCGATATCTCGAAAAGGCGACCACCTATAGAACGAAGGCCTACTCCCTTTTAAAAATACTCATTAACACCTTTCATTTGATATCCATATCGTACAAACAAAGTTTAGAGTCACCCCTGGTCCACCTTTATTGCGATACCTCGAAAAAGCGTCCACCTATAGAACTAAGGCCCACTCCCTTTTAAAATACTCATTAACACCTTTCGTTTGGTACCCATATTGTACAAACGCATTCTAGAGTCACCCCTGGTCCACCTTTATGGCGATATCTCGAAAAGGCGACCACCTATAGAACTAAGGCGCACTCCCTTTTAAAATACTCATTAACACCTTTCGTTTGATACCCATATTGTACAAACTTATTCTAGAGTCACCCCTGGTCCACCTTTATGGCGATATCCCTAAATGGCGTCCACCTATAGAACTATGGCCCACTCCCTCATAAAATACTCTTTAATGCCTTTCATTTGATACATTCCAGGGTTTCCCTCGGCTCATTTTCCTACATGGTTATTTTCCCTTATGTTGTCACCATAGCTCTCAACTGAGTATGTCATGTTCGGTTACACCCGAACTTAACCTTCCTTACTTGTTATATATATGAAATATAATGAATAAAATGAATTTGAGCTAATTTATCAATTTTCAAGTAATTTTTCAACCCAACTAGGACTAATGTATTAACTAGTAGGATGCTGATGCAAATATCGTCTAGTATGTCAACTGGTATTACAATGATGCATAAACTGAGTATTATGCCAACTGGTATGTTGATGGTGAATACACTGACTAGTATGTCATCTGGTATGATGTTGGTGTTTATAATGACTAGTTTTTCAATTGGTATGATCCTGATGCAGAAGCTGGCACTTGTTATTTCGTAGGACATCGCCGTGTTAAAAATATCAGTTGCTAATATGGAAAAAAAACAGAACTCATACTAGTTGGAATTTTTGGCAAACTAGTATTCTTCTAGTATACAACTAGTTGGTTTGACTGCAGCGTGAGCATAGCTGGCATACACCTTATATGCTCCCCAAGGCGAATAGCAAGCCAATAACCAGCCAACAGAAGAAATTAACCGAAATACTCTTCGCTTTTTGATCACGCTTTGCGTTATCTGAAATATTTGATTTAAATATTTTATTAATGTTTATGAATTAACGCTTTCACATATTAATATGTTGCAAGGCGTAATGGTATACAACCTAGTGAGCGTTTCTACTTTTTCGAAGATCTGGAGTACGCTTACCCAACCAGATAGCATTCAAAATATATATTAGAATTCTTCTCACAATGTATATATGCAACAAAAGCTTATGTATTATAGCAGTTACTCACGATTTGTCCCTCTAGCTTGTAGGAAAACCTACGAGCGGCATATCACATGGAGAAGGGAAAGCTGGGTCTACAACTTCCTGGAGTTGTGCTGGCGTCCGAATTATTAATATTTTCTATTTCGTTTGTAGTTATTACCGGCCTTAATGCTGTTGCTTATTAAACACTTTTATTCGAGCTCTACGCCACACAAATATACAACTAACCTGTTGGTGATAAATATGGTTTGAGCGACGCTTACAGTTTATTAGTTCATATATGGTTGTTATTGTTAAATTTTGTTTACCGTTACGGCTCTTTAATTGTTTACATCTTGTCTTATGTGCTTCTTATATTGGTTTTATTCATGTTTAAAATTAGTCGATAAGCAACAATCATTTGTGTAAGTTGTTAATTTTTATGTGAATTTAATATTTTTAGTGTAATATTTATCTTAATTTCCAGTCATTAAGACGGCTTCAACATGAGGACGAAATGTCGACAACAATAAGTATTGCATATGCAAAATCTCAACCGGTTTTTGAAATTTTGATATACGTATATATTTTTGTGTGGTCTAGAGCTCGAATAAAAGTTTTTAATAAGCATTGATATTTTCTTTATTTTTATTATTACTGTATTTTGTATACAAATGTGTATACAAGCACATATTTATGTTGGTATACATATATGTAGGTAGCTGTCAGGTTTACATTTACGCGCCGATTCTGAGCGTTACCGGTAAAATAGTACACAGAACATCATGTAACCGAAAATCGTTACCAGTTCTTTTATTCGCGATTCTGGGCAAAGTGGAAACGCTGTCATCACCGAAGAACTCACCAATGTCTGTGGTGAAATTTAAAAGTTGGGTTTCTTCGCTTTATCCATGGCGGAACAATACAAAGTGGCAGCATGCGACAGCTGAATATAAACTTTTTTATTTGATTTGATACATCAACTTCCGGCGCAGTACGATTTTGACATTCGTCCATCGAATTTACAAAAACAAAGTACATGCAATTTTTATTTATGTTTGTATGTATGTCACCATGCTGCCACCTTGTATGGTTCTGCCATGGCTTTACCGAAAATGTGTCACTCGTAGATACGAGGTTAACGAATAAACGAGACGATGTGTATATATGTACATACATGCATAAGATTTTACATAGTTATATTGTAATTTATTCTGTAAAAGAACATAATGTAAACAAATATATAATATATAGCAAGAGGCAACACTTTTTTACTATTAACTTTACTTATTTCCGCTTACAATTCGTTATTTTTCAGTTTTGCCTTTTTCTAAACAACAGCTGTTTTGTGGTTATTTCGATGTAACCACCTACTTTTGTGGGTAAACAATTATCCGGCTACTTTCGCGGATAGAATACCAAAAGGGTGTAAAAGTTTCCACATGATTTCGTTACCGTGGCGAAGAATGTTGTTACCACACTAGAATCGGGGCGTTACTGTTGTTTATTATTTTTATCACTGGTTACTAGTCATTGGGGTTTGTATTTTTAGTTTTAATGCGGAATATTTGATGCCTGAATGAATTACCGAATTTGTTTGGTTTTATGCTTGAATAATTTGAAATCCATGTTCAATAATTTTATATTGCTGAACATTTTGTGTTCATATTTGATTTCGTTTTAAATTTATGGCTATTATAATAACGCACGTTGTTATTATTCGTTTATGCCCACATTTAATAACGTATTCTGCAAAAGGAATATATAAAAATTATTCAGTGGCAGCAGGGCTAATTCGAAATCAAAAAGCTATCAGTATTAAAGAGCGGTAAATTAGGAGTTAATACAACACCACTGTATGGGGGAATCCTGTATGTAAGCATAGTCTTTGTAAGTGGTATACAGTTGTCTAAATTTGTATTTTTCTTCAATTCTAATTTACAAATTTTTTCGATTAAATAAGGAAAACTATATCATAACAAATATCGAAATAAGGACAAATTTTTCTATAAAACTATAAAATGGAATAAATAATATTGAATAAAATAACATAAAACTAAATTGAATAAAATAAAACCAAATGAAATAAAACTAAATAAGATCGCGGCTTCGAATCGAGCTCAAGGTCTAACAATAATTATTTTATCTTATTATTGTTATGTTATATTTTATCTTAAATGAAAGATTTGTTTAAATTAGAAGAGATAAAGGAAAAAATTTAAACAACTGCCAAAGCTCGTTTTATAGATAGCGAAATGGCAATTGTCTAAAAATTTTCTTTCTTCTATTCCAATTAAAAAAAATGTTTAATTCAAGAAAAAATGTAACATATCAATAACAAGATAAAATAACTATTGTTAGGCCTTACGCGCGATACAAACCCGCGATCTTACAAGTCAGTAGGCCGATATAACAACTAAAATTGTTAAAACAAATAAAAATAAAACAACGTAAAATAAAATAACGTAAAATAAAATAACATAAAACGAAATATAAAAAATTAGTAAAATCAAATAAAGTGAACTAAAATAAAATAAAATAAAATAAAATAAAATAAAATAAAGTAAAATAAAATAAAATAAAATGAAATAAAATTAATTAATCATATGTATTTAATTAGCGAGCTTTGCTCATATTGCTTTATACAATGGTTTTTGTAATTGATATTAGAGAAAAATTGTAAGTTTACAAACGGCGATGCTTACTAGGACATGTTTCTGAATTTCACTTCTTCATCAGCTAGCTTTTCGGGAGCTGAGCGTTGAACTCGAGTCTCCAACATTCACATCAGTGCAAGCCTTTTTTAGCTGCTACGCCATATGAATGTTCCGTTGTTCGCTGTACAATTGGTCTCTAAGAGTTGCCTTTTTTGTTTATATTCCTTTTGATCACCATGTAGGCACATGGTACGCCTAAAAATCATATCCACACCATTAGGAATAAACTACATACAGAGTGTATGTGCCTACATGGTGATCAAAAGGAATATAAACAAAAAAGGCAACTCTTAGAGACCAATTGTACAGCGAACAACGGAACATTCATATGGCGTAGCAGCTAAAAAAGGCTTGCACTGATGTGAATGTTGGAGACTCGAGTTCAACGCTCAGCTCCTGAAAAGCTAGCTGATGAAGAAGTGAAATTCAGAAACATGTCCTAGTAACCATCGCCGTTTGTAAACTTACAATTTTTCTCTAATATCAATTACAAAAACCATTGTATAAAGCAATATGAGCAAAGCTCGCTAATTAAATACATATGATCATATTGATATAATAGTAACAGCGGAAGTATTAAAAACAAATACTGTAAAAATCCGAACAAATGTTACTAAGCTTTCAAAAGCACGCCTAAAAATCATATCCACACCATTAGGAATAAACTACATACAGAGTGTATGTACCTACATGGTGATCAAAAGGAATATAAACAAAAAAGGCAACTCTTAGAGACCAATTGTACAGCGAACAACGGAACATTCATATGGCGTAGCAGCTAAAAAAGGCTTGCACTGATGTGAATGTTGGAGACTCGAGTTCAACGCTCAGCTCCCGAAAAGCTAGCTGATGAAGAAGTGAAATTCAGAAACATGTCCTAGTAACCATCGCCGTTTGTAAACTTACAATTTTTCTCTAATATCAATTACAAAATTAATTAAAATAAAATAACATGAAATAAAATAAAATAAAATAAAGTAAAAAAATAAAATAAAATAAAATAAAATGAATTAAAATAAAATAACATGAAATAAAAATATAAAATAAATAAAATAAAATTGAATAAAATAATGTAATTAAAATAAAATAAAGTAAAATAAAATAAAATAAATCAATTCAACTATAATAAAAAAAATTGTAATAAAAAAATTTTATAAAATGAAATTATATCAACAAAATAACACTAAATAAAAATTAAAGAAATGAAATCAAGTAAAATAAAATACGGTTCAGTTGAATGCAATAAAATTAAGTAAAATAAATTGAAATTTCATTAAACTAAAGTATATAAAATTGAATTAAACTTAACTTAATTAAACGAAATCAAACATAAATAAATAAAATAGATTTTAATTCGACATGATCTTCCCCTGTTATCGAAAATATTTGGATTTATTATCAAAAAATGAATTATATGTTATTAATATTTGATCGAGTTGTTATCGGATTGTTACCAAATCCTTATAAATGTTTTATAGAAAATTTATTATTTTGTTTGTCAAAAAGTTATGGATTTCTTGCCAAGAAGTTATTGGTATGTTATAAAAAGGATGTAAATCTGTTTTCGAAAGGTTAAAGATGTGTTATCGTTATTCCACGAATTTTTGTTATCAACGTGATATCTAAGTTTATCGATTTTTTTATAAAAAAATTTCTCGATTTGTTTGAAAGTTTGTCGATTCCTAATAGGAATGTAAGTTATTTAACGACTGTAAAAAGCCAATAAAAAGGCGATGACAAACTGATAACAAATCGAAAACTAGAAAATAATAATTCGCTATCAATAAAAAAAAAAGTTAAAACAATAAATAGGTGGTATGGGTTGTCACCGATAAGAATCCAAAGAAGCTCGTCTCTAACGCTCGAAACTATCTGTGACTTGCGCAGCTATCGCTGTTATGGTTTAACTTAATTCTCTGAACGATCTCTAGTTAGCTTAAAACATAAGTTTCCTATACTAATGTTTACACATAAAATTTTACGAGTAGGTACTTGGTTCTCACGTCTTTTTTTTTTTTTTTTTTTTGTTCTTTCCAATTACAAGTCAGTACTTATTTTTTTTTTTTTTACAGTATAATCGCACTGAGTTTTATTATGTCGCTTTCTAATAGACGGCGGCCACCGTTGTGTGATGGTAGCGTGCTCCGCCATCCACACCGAAGGTCCTGTGTTCACGCCCCGGGCAAAACAACATCAAAACTTGTATAAACAAGTTTTTTCAATTTGAAGAAAACCTTTCTAAGCAGGGTCGCCCCTCGGCAGTGTTTGGCAAGCATTCCGAGTATATTTATGCTATGAAAATCCCTCAGTGAAAACTCATCTGCCTTGCAGATGCCGTTCGGAGTCGGCATAAAACAAGTAGGTCCCGTCCCGCCAATTTGTAGGAAAAAATCAAAAGGAATACGACGCAAATTGGAAGAGAGGCTCGGCCTAAAATCTCTTCGGAGGTTATCGCGCCTTACATTTATTTTTTTATTCTAATAGACAATAACTCATTGAGAGTAGATTCAAAACAATGAATATATTCTTATGTTAAATATTTCCAAAAAAAAAAACTGTGTGTATATAGATTGTTACCCAACAAAGGCGTATATAAATTAAATATATTTGTTAATATTTATGTATAAATCATTACACGATTACGAATACCAAATACAACATGTATACGGATTTATTATATGAATTTGTGTAACATCCCTAGACTCCATTTTATATTTATTGTGCGTGTTCCATAATGACGATGCAAAGAAAGCAGTCAGCCAACCATCGGCTTATATAAATCAAACAAGGCAAGAAATAAATGCGTCCTTATGAATTTCTGTAAAAATAGGAAAATAAGAAAAATATTCACATGAACAAGTAAACATCACCACATAATGATATATTCATATTTTAGCCAACAAAAGGCAGAGCGTCAAAGCAGATAATAAAATGGAAATAACCCTATTGTGTTTGATAAATGCGATAAAAATTGAGGTACTTAGGAATATGAATATTTACTTGTAAACATATATATCATACAAATAGTAGCCGGTCAGTGACGGTAAACTTGCCTCGTGTGTGTGACAACTTAAAAAATCATTAAGTCAAATAAAATTTATTTTCAATCGCATCGGAAAAACGTATCCAAAGTTAACAGAAATGAAACGTATGGCATTTCTGTGGTATTTAATCAGCAAAATTTATTTTGTTGGTTGGCTGCTGTGCTGCCCTGCCAGCAATACCGGGCATAAGTAGTGCTCTAGCCCCCATTTTAATGTATTTTGTCTTGGAACAAATTATTTACCATGTATGTATATTACATTACTGTACAATGAACTTATTTTACTCGACCTATTTGGTTATTTCAATAAACCTATTGCTGTTGTATGGTATACCTTTCTTAGATCGGACAATGCGAAACAGCCTAGAGCTCTCCACTTGCTATACGTCACAGATGGTCATTCGCAGTGTGTGTGTGTGTCCATTCCTTACAGTCTTCTTGGTTATAACACCTGCACATGTCATCGAAGGAGATTTCCAATCATTCTACGTATGGGCCAAAAAGCGAGTGCCATGTAACTTGGGCTGTCATCCTAACTTGTCTCTCCTAGACAGCTTAAATAAACCTTATGTTTAGTTCGGCCAAATTTTCTAGTTCATCTCACATGAGTCCTACTCTACGGACTACCCAAGTTTGAATAGCGGTTTCTTCGAGATAGGTAGCTATGCGACTCTTTATTGATGTAAGCGGCCTATGTACCATGACTGCCACTGTGATATCTAACGATTCACTGACGTTCGTCTGTTTATTTGCATTTTCATTCCCGTTTATATTCCAATAACCGGATACCCATCTTAGAGTAATGGTCGTTGTGTTTGCTGTTTAATAGTTTTCGAAGCCTTTGGAGTACGTAAATGGTGAATCTATTGCCATGTGCGCTGCTTGAATGTATGAGAATTTGCATATCCTTCGACCCATTACAGAGTTCTCCAATAGAAAGCAACAGGCTTTCTTCATGCCTAGTAGTTTTGCCTAAAAAATATTAACTAAGTTTGGAAAGCAGTTGGATATTGTAATTTATAGCTGTTTGGAGAAGGGCCCTGCATCAAAACCGCAGTCCACTATGGACCCGTTGGCGAATAGTGAGGTGGCACCCTTCTTATATATCATGTCGACTGTCAAATCTATTCCCAGAGGTATTTTGGCTTATAGTTCCTGACAAAGCTCGATGTACATGAAAGATAATCTAATTTCGCCTCTGCATCTTTTAGCCGCTGCTGACATACTTCTTTTCGTTCCAGCATCCAAACTCAATGATTCTGATGACAGAGGTAGTAGCTGTCAGGCGTATGAGGAGGTACAGTAGCTGCTAGTTAAGGACAACATTTAGCGCGTCTGTTGGAGAAGATCTAAGTACTCCTGTTACCTCTGCACAGACTGCTTCGAATTTCAACAATGCCGTAGACTCCGATTGTATTTCTACCATTAAAACTCTCTAAAGGGGTTACCAGCGCAACTTATAGCTTCTCCAACCTTCGGGAAGAGTCCTTATGGCTACAACAAAAAGAACGTTGAGCGACACCATCAGCTCAGTTGGAGGTGGAAAGGACCTCTCCCTTCAAAATTAAACGAGGTTTCAGACAGAGTGACATCCTATCGAGCAATTTCTTTAATTTGATGCCAGAGAAATTAAAACACGCCGCAGAACTTAACCGCTCCACAGTGGTCGGTTCCATAGATCAAAAATAAAAAAATCAAAATGAAAAGTTTGTCAACAAATGTGTCGTTAGTATCTCTTATTAGAACAGCCTTTTAAAAAGTATATTTGTTTTTGTTGTAATCGAACTATACTCTTTAAGAATAGCTTCAAAATGAGGTATGGTTCTAGTTGTTTTTTGCAGTGTGGGCAAATTAAAAATAAAGTTCAAATTTAAGCTATTTAAAAATACATAAAATATAATTGTATTAAAATAAATAGAAGTGAATCCTGAAGTCAAAGGTATTTACTTCATTATGAAATAACTTTAGCGTTTTTAGCTTGTTGTGTTTTTTTTTTTTAATTTTAAAATTTCGCCAGTGCCTTCATTAGCCCAGATATGTCCAATGTCCTATATAGAGTCCACCCACTCAGTTGTCTACATAAAGAGTAACGGACTGTCGAGAACCACTAATTTTGCTCATTTGGTTAGTTTTTGTCTCTAACTTGCTGACGACAGTTCGCTTTGGCTAGTTTTTTCTAATTTGTGCTTTTTTCAAAATGTCGGAATTTCTCGCTACCTTTGCACGGTAAGTAAAAATTAGCTAATTCATATATAAAAAATCAATGTTTTTTGTCGAAGTTCGTATATTTGAAATATTCGTCCACTGTTATGTACATAGAAAACTTTTGTTGGTGTTATAGTGAAGTTGTTATATTAGCGTAAAATTTGGAGTCCTACATGTTGGACATTGGGCATATATTATACTACATATACATTTTTAGGGTATTTTCTCTACATAAACCTTTGGCCATTTTGAGGGATGATAGTACAGATTGTGATACCATAGCACTACTCCCACCAACAAATGCAAATGCAGACGTTACCGACGAGGATTCCGGCGAGGAAGATAATGTTGATATAAATAATTTACCGGCTTCGCAAATGAACATCGGCGTTGAAGTATTTTCGAAATACAATGTGCATGATGAGTGGGATTCTGATGATGACATAGCATTGTCTGAAGTAAAAAAGTTTATCCCGATGAAAAAGAATCTTAAAAAAAGAAAATAATATCACTACGTGAAGGAAGGCGTTTTTAGCGCAGATGCTGAATTTATAAACACTGATGAAGTTCTCGATTAGCTGAACATTCACCTACTGCTCTTTTTTCCTCAATATTTGACGATGAGTTATTTGAAATATTGACAAGAGAGACAAATAGGTATGCAGCTCAAAGAAATAGAACACTGCAGGTGGATATATTTGAAATGAAATGTTTCATTGGAGTATTGCTTATTAGTGGATACATTCCAATCCCCAGAAGAAGAATGTTCTGGGAACGCTCGAAAAATTACAGCCAGGAACTGGTATATAAAGCTATATCAAGAAACAAATTCGAGTTCATAATATCGAACATCCATTGTAATGATAACAATTCTTTAGACCATTCTGACAAATTTTCCAAAGTAAGACGATTGTTTACACACTTGAATAAAATGTTTATGGAAGCTGCCTATACTGAAGAAAATCATAGCGTGGATGAAGCCATGGTTCCTTATACAGGAAAATACGGCTGTAAGCAGTATATCCATGGCAAACCAATACGCTACGGTTACAAGCTGTGGGTTGGTACGACTCCGCAAGGCTATATAAACTGGTTCGAACCTTATCAAGTTGCTTCCACAAATATCAGTGAAATTTAGCTGGATCTTGGTGTTGGAACGTCTGTAGTGCTAGAATATGATGACGTTTTGAGGAAGCGCCAACATTGTCATTTGTATTTCGATAATTTTTTTCTTCAATCTCTCTAGTTGAACAACTTACCAATAAACAGATTATTGACATGGGCACAATGAGGGAGAATCGTATTCCTGGAAGCAGTTTAACTAATTCTAAGAATATGAAGAAAAGTGATTGTGGCCAGGCCGTAGAGAGATAATCCGGGCCCGGGACTGCACAATATACGGACCCCCCCTATAAAAAAACCACTAATACATTTGATTAATTTGATTTAATGACGTCTCATTCATGAATCATTATTGATGGATTACATAAAAAAAAATTTTGCCACATCAACTAAATGATTTTTGGACTAAGAGCTGAAAATAAAATTAACACAGAATATTTACTATTTATCATATATGCAATACTCCTATATTGCTACAAAACGCTAGGTACATTCCCAAACATCAGAGTACCGATATATTGCTGTTCAAATGATTTTGTTTTTGTATTCAATAATCGAATGAACCGAAATTTAAATTTTTTCTTGTCACACTTATGCTGCTACAATCACAAAAATTTGATAGGCTGTCTTGTTTGGATTTCGAATTCAAAACACATTGAGAGCATTTCCTATTAGAATTATAGGAGTATTACATATATGCTATTTATACTGTTTTATTGTAACGTAGAAATAAAATTCTCTTTTAACAGCCACATATTGTTTCAAATAATCTTTTCTAGTTCTGTATTTGGTAACATTTGAGAACATTTCTGATAAATATAATGATGATTATAAATTTTATTTATTCAATATACAAGGCTCAGATATCAACGAGTGGCTTTTCTTGATTTTTTCGCTGCAAATTTAACTGTCTTGCCAAAACGGATTCAACACAAAGCGTGACAAGTCCTGAAACTCGCTCTTGAGATGAACACGATATATGAAAGTTTTTGATTCTTGCAAGGATGCTGAAAGAACGTTCTGCACTACCTACAGTGATAGGTATAGTGCAAAAGATAGGTAAAGCAACACAAATGTTGGGGAAAATTGTATACAGATTTTGAACATAGCATTTAGCAATTCCAATGGTGACAGATCTTTATCAAAATTTGCTTCGTAAATGTGTTTCAAATGAATTATTTCGCATTCTAAGCTTTGAGAAACGTTGTATTTTTCGACAAATTTTGCTGCGCTCGCCCGAACCGTAGTTTCATCCATGTATTCAAATTGCCACAAAAATGAAAACGTCTCGTTCAAATTTCTCATAGCTGCAAATCGTTCAATAATGGCAGTGATTACCGAATCAATGATCATCAATAATGTATTGTTTTTAAAATCAGATTCTGGATCATCCGTGATCATCTCATTTCCATAGTCTTCAAAACCTCTTTTGGATTTTCTCTTTCGAATGTCCGGAAACTTTGCCGAGATATTCAATTGATTAGTAACTGTTTTGCATTCGTTTAAAATTATTTCCCATTGATTCCTGATCAACTTCAAATCAGCTTATAAGGCATATAGATGTCGCGGTGCCCCCCATAAAACCAGAAACACATTTTTTCAGAAAACATTAGTCAGAACCGTTCCTCAGAAAGACAAAATTCAGAGGTCAAATCTTAGAAGTCAAATTTCAGAATTCAAATCGCAGAAGTCAAACTTCAGAAGTGAAAATTCAGAAGACAAATTTCAGAAGGCCAAATTCAGAAGGCAAAATTCAGAAAGCAAAATTCAGAAAGTAATCAGACGACAGAAAAAACATTAAGTTTTTCTCAAAATTCAGAAACTTTTATTTATTTGGAAGGAATTATGTATTTATAAAGAAAAAGTAGTAAAATCTAAAATTTTATATTGTGTGCAATAGCAAGCATGTAATTAATGAAATCTTTTCGCGTTTATCTTTTTCAAATGAATTTACAATATTAAAAAAACGAGGCAATTTGGATAAGGTTTACAACAACTAAGGCTTGACGTGGCTGAATGCATTTATAACACTTCAACCATCATCGGAGTGCGGGTTCGAATACCACTCCCGGGAGAAAAGGCTTTGAAGAGATTTGAAAAATGTACAATCGAAACAGCTGTCGCCTTGTCCGTCCTGATGTCACGTTGTTTAAATTTTTCCCAAATTATTAAATAAATTATAAATTAAAAATTGCTTCAAATAAATGTTTTCATACTCCGTACCCCCCGCTTAAAAACTCATAATTAAAACAAGTAAGGAAGGTTAAGTTCGGGTGTAACCGAACATTACATACTCAGTTGAGAGCTATGGTGACAACATAAGGGAAAAAAACCATGTAGAAAAATGAACCGAGGGAAACCCTGGAATGTGTTTGTATGACATGTGTATCAAATGAAAGGCATTAAAGAGTATTTTATGAGGGAGTGGGCCATAGTTCTATAGGTGGACGCCATTTAGGGATATAGCTATAAAGGTGGATCAGGGTTGACTCTAGAATGCGTTTGTACGATATGGGTATCAAATGAAAGGTATTAATGAGTATTTTGAAAGGGCGTGGACCTAAGTTCTATAGATGGACGCCTTTTCGAGATATCGCCGTAAAGAACAAACCAGGTGTGGCGCTTGCCGTCAAAAGGCAAAAACAAGGTGCGAAAAAAGTTATATATGATTACATGTAAAATGTTTTGTTACATATCACAGGAAAGGGAGGGAAGTACAACAGCGTCCGTATCAAGTAGTCTTTCAAATTTTTTGTTGCTATTTCTTGTTGTATGCCGTTTTTTTATTTCACGCATTTTTTCAATAAAAATTGACAAATGTGAAGGCGAATAGAAAAAAACAAAGGGAAAACCAGCAGAGTAGAATTCAAGATTTCTTTAATGTAATTCAATAATCAGAAGTCGAGTTTAAAAAATTGTTCTTTTACTATATAGACATTCACAAAAAACTGAAAAATTACCCCCCAACCACCGCGAAAGTGGGATTTGGATCTATAGTATTTTTGCGCAGAACACCTTTCTGAATCAGCGGCCTTCGCCAGCTCTAAAAAAATGTAGACAAAAATTGTATTCGCGTAAATCGCCTTAGTCAAAATAACAACAACCACATGGTATTGTTTACCTTGACAGTGTAAAAATATTTCTCTCCCACCTTCGGATTATTGCTTCCGCGGTAAAACCGCGCTTTTTGACACCTCTCCCGACATTTTTGGACAAGTATTAGCAATCGACCCAAGTGGTAAGTTCTTACTTCCATTGAATATTTTTTTCTATATTTAATACATAAATGAATATGGATAGGATGATATTTTTACTCAAAAGATAATAAAATATGAAAACATCCACAGGATGCGGAATAATTTTAGTTACTTAATTTTACTGATTTTGCATATGCGGAGCCAAGTAACCATCGCACATTTAAAAATTACGTAATACTCGTCACAATGTGCTTTCTAAGGATAAAATGAACATTAGTTCCTTACGTGTATTAGTTTGAAGAAGCCTTTTTCCCTTCCATTAAAGTTTTACGCGTTTAAATAGAAAATTGATAAATTTCTTGAGGCTTTTGACGGTAGGCCGCCAACACAAAACCTGTTTTAAAGAGCGCTCACTTCATTTTAAATTTAAAATATTTTTTAAAGCTAAAATAGCGTTTAAGTTGACTATAACAGACTAAAAATGATGCTTAATTTAGAAACATCTTAAAACCAATAAAACTCTATTTTAATTTGACTATGACTTTGGGAAATTATATTAGTATATGACCACATAGGTCAAGGTCTAGAAATTATGGTGAAGTGAAAAGTTGCATCCCCTATCCCCTAAACCCGTTCTCCTAGGTCGTTATTACTTTGGCTCATCCAGAAATCGAACATGCCAACTTTCACATTTATAAGCCTTACCCGCGGCCTCGTCCTCAAGGAGAAAATATAAATATATGGGCTATTCACATTAGCCTGCTTATCAAGTTATCTGTTTAACAATTTTTTTCTGTCTAATGCATTTTATTTTTGTAATTAAGAAAAAAACAAGTAAAAGTGTGTAAGTTCGGCAGTAACCGAATATTATATATTCAGCGTCAGCTTCAACTGTACATTTCATTTCAGATGAATTACTCTTCTACATAACACGTGGTACCGCCCGTTAAAAAAAAAAATATATCTCCCCATTTCCTCTTAAAATAAAACTTGATAATTGAAATATCATTGATTCAAAACTATTTTTTGCCAAATTATAGCTTATTATTCTAGTCTATGACCCTTTTAGACTTGCTTTATATCTAAGCTGCTGTGGTCTTTAACCGATCCCATACATTTTTAGTATAAATATTTTCTGCTATAAGAAAAAGCACCTGGGCGACCGAGCTTTACTCGGCAAATTTTCGTTTTGCTGAGAAATCTTTCAATTACTATTACGATTATACTGTGAGAAATTGCAATAATTCATTTAAAAGAAAATTATTTAAATTTAAGTCGAATCATGTGTAAGATTTTTTATGAAGATTTTTAACTTTAATGTTCTCCTTTAAAGCTTTAATAGAATATGAGTAAGTAGAGTACTATTTGTCTAACTATCCCAACCCTAAATGGCAACCCTACTCAAAAATATCCCTCGCACACGGTCTCACAGACGATAGTTCAAAGCCCCTACAATATATTTTTTTACATACTTTTTATTGTCATTTAAATGGGGAACAATACAAAATCACAATGGAAAAGTTCCTGTACAACGAATGGGCATATCTGTGTTTGTGTTTATTTGCACATATATTTCAATTTTAGCTAAAGTTTTAGTTGAGTTCCTAACCGATCCTCACGTTGCGACTATTATCTTATTGTTAAACGAAGTTTTAAGATTCTAAACTACTAACATCAGCTGCCACTTTCTGCCACTAACTACTTGCGAGAATTTTCTAATAGCGTCACCCTGATAAATTGTTGTCGTATGTTATATGTACTCGCATGTAACATACGACATTATTTGATCCAGCCGACGGTATGCAAGTGTAAATTTTTGTGTGTTTTTGTTGTTTTGTTATTGTTATGTATGCAAGATCTACTTTAATTTCTTTATTTAATCCTATTAAACATTCTATTTGCGATAGACACATCCACTTCCTTTTTGCATACGGTGAAAGTGGGTGGTTGTGAGTCAGAATGAAAACATAATTCTCATATACGTGTAAAGCCGTGACCAAACTTTCACGTTGATATCTCCACTAGAAGTATTTTTGGCCACCAACTCCATATAAGACAGACCAGTGTACGCTCTGAAAAAATCTATCTATATATATAAAAAGAAGTGTACATTTTGATTGTCATTCCATAACTCGATAACGGATAGCAAGATTGCCATGAAATTTTTAGGAAAGATACAGGAAGGAGAAATGATGGTTAGTTGATTTTGAAATCCCGTCGGTTTAACCATTCTTGAGTTATGATTTTTTTTTTAGAAAAAATTCAAAATTTGAAAAAAAAATTAAACCCGGGCACCCCTAGAGTGTGTTCATACAATATGGATATCAAATGAAAGCTGTTGACGAGTGCTTTAGTACAGGGTAGTTTTCATACCTATTGGTGACTAGGGTCTCGAGATATAGGCCAAAACGTGTACCCGGGTACCCCTAGAATGTATTTATACAATATGGATATCAAAGGAAAGCTGTTGATGGGTGATTTAATACAGGGTAGTTTTCATACCTATTGGTCCTTAGGGTCTCGAGATATAGGCCAAAACGTGGACCCGGCCACCCCTAGAATGTGTTTATACAATATGGATATCAAATGAGTGCTTTAATACAGGGTAGTTTTCATACCTATTGGTGACTAGGCTCTCGAGATATAGGCCAAAACGTGGACCAAGGTAACTAGGATGCGTTTTTACATTATGGATATCAAATGAAAACTGTTGATGAGTGCTTATTACAGGATAGTTTTCATACCTATTGGTGACTAGGGTCTCGATATATAGGCCAAAACATGAACCCGGATACCCCTAGAATGTGTGTGTATTTTGGATATCAAATGAAAGCTGTTGCTGAGAGCTTCTAAGTAATTTTCATTGTGATTTTCGATTTAGTCGCATCTACCTGGCAAAACTGATAAATATGCATGCGATGCCGAAATAAAGACATGAATTAATAATACCCACATACCTATTTACATACATCCTATTCGATTTGCCTGAAATTTGGTATATAAATTTGCCTATATTAGTATTTACGATGCTTTTTTCTGGGAAGTATACCAGAGACGAACTGGGACTGGGATTAGAACTAGGACTGAGACTGAGACAGAGACTCGGAGTGGGACTGGGACTGAGACTCGGAATGGGACTGGAAGAAAATACATACCACACTCTGGGACTGGCAATAAGAGATGAAGAAGAAGGAGAAAAACTTGAGAGAAGAGAAAAGAGAGAAGGATACTGAGAAAGATATAGAAAGAGACGAAGATGGAGATGAAGCCAAAAAGACGGAGGGAGGAGTGAATAAAAAGATTAGGAAAAAGTGTGGAGGGGTAGTTCAGAGTTAGACGGAAAAAGCTCATTAAAATATATGCAGATAGGCCAAATTTAGTGCAAAACAACATATGCCGGGTCTGCTAGTATTCTATAAAATCGTACAGTTCTTGCCGTATGCTGATGACATTGATGTCATCGGCCTGACCACCCCTGCCGTAATTTCTGCTTAGTTCGAAGTGGAGAAAGAAGAGTAAAAGATGGATGTGATGGTAAATGAAAGCAAAGCAAAGTACCTGCTGTTATCGAGGTAAGAGTCAGCGTATTTCCGCCTTAGCTATCACGCTCTTTTTCACAGCCATAATTTCGAAATATTCAAAGACTTATATATATTTGGGAAGCCAAATTAACACAAACAACAGCAGATCTGAAATACAGCGACAATAACTCTTGCCAATAAACGATATTTTGGACTAGGTTTGAATAGTAAAATCATGTTCTACAAGTAATTTATCGTACCCGTCTTGCTAAATATTGTAGAAGCATAGACCCACGACAACATCAGGTGAAGTGGCTCTGGGAGTGTTCGAGAAAAGGTCCTTCAAAAGATTGATTGACTTCTACGCATTGGCGATGGCGAGTACCAAAGAAGCCTTAGCGATGAGCTGTACGAACTTTATGCAGACATCAACATGGTACAGTGGATTAAAACGCAGCGGCTACGCTGGCTAGGCCATGCTGTGCCAATGAAAGATGACACCCCGGCTGACCAATTAGCGTCAGTTAGCAGACTGAAGAAACGACTGGCGTGCCTTGTTGGATAGCCGCAGCAATTTAAGTGGCTAAGCGCCAATGAAGTAAGTTAGTAAGTTGAACATGTATGTCCCGCCCCGCCAATTGATAAGAAAATATAGCACAAACAAAATTAGAAAACAAATCTCTGTATAGTTCCCTTTAAAAAAGATATCGCCCAGTTTCAAACTGATATATTTATTAGAGAAGCTTTACTTCTTCAGCCTCCTTAATAATAAAATTGTGGCTGGGAACTGTTTTTGTATATGAAAAATCAACCAAAATCGAACGAAAACCACTTTTATATAGGTATATACATATATATAATTTTCGAAAAAGAAAAAACCTTTCACAGGTTAGTTAAAAAGTCCATTTCAAGCTAAGATGTTTGGAAATTTTTGAAAGAGGCCTGTCACCGCCCGCCTCTCGATTCCAAAAATAATATTGCTTTAATTCAATAACAGTACATTGTGTCGTCACTAAACTCGGCAACCAGACACTTCCCATAATAGGAAATGTGCCTGAGAGAAATGAAAGTATATGGTTAAGAACCACGCCCACCTTTAAGCAAAGGACTTTTGAAAGGAACGTAGATGGATATGTAAGGCAATATCCTTGTTTATAAGACGGCCGCCACGGAACCTGAGTTCATGCCACGGATAAAGCAATATCAAAATTTTAGAAACACGTTTTTTCAATTAGAAGACAATTTTTCTAAGCGGGGTCGCGCCGTATTTGGCAAGCACTCCAAGTGTATTTTTGCCATGAAAACCTCTCGGTGAAAACTCACCAAGCAGATGGAGTTCGGAGTCGGCATGAAACATGTAGGTCCCACCCAACCAATTTGTAGGAAAAATTAAAAGGAGTATGACGAAAATTGGAAGAGAAGCTCGGCCTCAAATTTCTTCGGAGACTATCGCGCTTTCATTTTTTTTATAATAGCAAATGGAAAGAAAACAAGTAAAGGTGTCTAAGTTCGGGCGTAACCGAACATTATATACTCAGCGTGAGCTTCAATTGTACACTTCATTTAAGATAAATTACTTTTCTACATAACACGTGGCACCGCCCGCTTAAAAAAGATGTCTCCCCATTTCATCTTACAATAAAACTTGATAAGTGAAATATCATTGAATCAAAACTATTTTTTGCTAAATTATAGCTTATTATTCTAGTCTAAAGACCCTTTAAATTTGTTTTATATCTAAGTTGCCATGGTCTTTAACCGATCTCGTCCATTTTCAAATATTTCCTGCCATAGGGAAAATTTTTGTACCCAATTTTATTACGATCCGTTAATTTTTCTTCGAGTTATGGCTCCCGAAACATAGAAAATTGCTTAGTCATAAAAGGGGCGGTAAAATTTGAAGTTTTTCGTTTTTATTGTTCCACTTGGGAAATGAAATACCATTAATATAAAGCTCTTTTTTGCAAAGGTATAGCTTATTTTATTCATCCACAACCCTTTTAAAATTCTTTTATATAAAAGTGGTCGTGGTTCTCAACCAATTTCGCTCATTTTTCTTCAAAGCATTCCCTATATTAAAAGCAACTTCTCTGCCGAATTTGTGACGATAGGTTTAACGATTTTTGATTTATGATTAATAATATTTGTAAAATTGATTTTATCAAAAGTGGGCGGTGCCACCCCCATTGTAGTTAAAGTGCCTTACCAGCAGTATTAATTCATCTTTTTATACTCAGCTGAGCAGAGCTCCGAAAAAGTGCGATAATACATTACCAAAGACGGCTAAAACGATGATAGGTGGATTGCACTTATGACGCAAAATAGAAAATTAGTAAAAATTTTGGACAATGGGCGTGGCACCGCCAACTTTTAAAATAAGGTAACTTAAAAGTTGTGCAAGCTGTAATTTGGCAGTCGTTGACGATATCATGACGAAATTTGGCAGGAACGTTACTCCTATTACTCTATGTGTGCTAAATAAAGATTAGCAAAATCGGATGAGGAACATGCCCGCTCTTTAAAAAAAAAAATTTTAAATCAAATTTTAACAAAAATTTAATAACTTTACAGAATATAAGTAAATTATGTCTCAACTCCAGTCATTATATGGTGCACCAAAATACAAAAATAAAAGAAAATTTCAAAATGGGCGTGGCTAATGCCCTTTTCATTTAATTTGTCTAGAATACTTTTAAAGCCATAAGCCGGACAAAAATTTACCAATCCTTGTGAAATTTGGTAAGGGCATAGCTTCCACGACGGTAACTGTTTTCTGTGAAAATGGGTGAAATCGGTTGAAGACACGCCCAGTTTTTATACACAGTCGTCCGTCTGTCCTTCCGCTCGGCCGGCAAAAATCGATATATAGTTACTAAACTTAGTTCACGTACTTATCTGAACACAATTTATCTTGGTATTAAAAATGAGCGAAATTCGACCATGACCACGCCCATTTTTTCGATATCGAAAATTTGGAAAAATGAAAAAAATGCCATAATTCTATACCAAATACGAAAAAAGGGATGAAACGTGGTGATTGGATTGGATTTTTGACGGAAAATATAACTATAGAAAAAACTTTGTAAAATGGGTGTGACACCTAACATATTAAGTAGTAGAAAATGGAAAAGTTCTGCAGGGCGACAGCAAAAGCATATATAAATAAATTATCGGTACCCGACAAAAGATGTTCTGGGTCACCCTGGTCCACATTTTGGTCGATATCTCGAAAACACTTTCACATATACAACTGAGGACTACTCCCTTTTAAAACACTCATTAGTACCTTTAATTTGATACCCATATCGTACAAATACATTATAGAGTCACCTCTAGTCCACCTTTATGGCGATATCTCTAAAAGGCGTCCACCTATAGAACTAAGGCACAATCTCTTTTGAAATACTCATTAGCACCTTTCATTTGATACCCATATCGTACTAACCCATTCTAGAGTTATCCCGGTCCACCTTTATGGCGATATCTCTAAAAGGCGTCCACCCTTAGAACTAATGCCCACTCCCTTTTGAAATACTCATTAACACCTTTCATTTGATACCCATATCGTACAAATAGATACTAGAGTCACTCCTGTTCCACCTTTACGGCGATATCTCGAAAAGGGGTCCACCTACAGAGCTAAGGCCCACTCCCTTTTAAAATACTCATTAATACCTTTAATTTGATACCCATATCGTACAAATACATTTTAGAGTCACCTCTGGTCCACCTTCATAGCGATATATCGAAAAGGCGTCCACCTACAGAGCTAAGGCCCACTCTCTTTTCAAATACTCATTATCACCTTTCATTTGATACCCATATCGTACAAACCCATTCTAGAGTTATCCCCGGTCCACCTTTATGGCGATATCTCGATAAGGTGAGGTAGTGGTGAGGTAAATGGAGATTTTCCCTTATTTTGTACCCCAAAGCTCTCAGCTGAGTATGTAATGTTCGGTTACCCCCGAACTTAGCCTTCCTTACTTGTTTATGTTAAAATCTTAGTCCTAGAACTTACCACGGTGTTGCAAGAATTAAACATCGAGATCCTGAAAAAATTGTTATAATGAAAATCGAAAAAAATGTCCATCCCTATAATGAACACATTTTTTATCAACTGCACCAGTTAGACAAAAATCACATCAATATTCCGAATGGCAACATTGTGTTTGTAACGATTTCCGTTACTTCGAACTTACGTATGTATACTCGTATGTGTACGGTGTGAATGGTGGGAGTATCAGTTGTGGCACAGACCATTGAGCTTCAATGACGTGTGCAAATTTTACACTGCAAAATGCAAGCAACAACTATTTCGAACGATTTTAAGTCTCCAATTTTGTTTCTTCGAAAATTCGACTTTTATGCTTTTATTTTTATTTAAGAAATCGCATTTATGTTAACTCAGTATACAACTATCAATACATTAATGCACGTGCTCATATATATTGATATACTCTACTCAATGTTGCTTGGACTTTTGCTACATATATATAAAGCAAAAACATAATATATGCGATGTACACATGTGCGTATATTCATTTAGTTCATGCGTTATTGCTTATGTATGTTTGCGTATATATAAATATGTTTATATAAAAGATAATTTCAACAAACATGTATTTGTGTTAGGGTGGTTCTTGTTAATCGAGTTTACAATTTTTCCAGTCTCAAACTGTAATATCAAGGACAAAAAATATCACATATAAGTTTTGGGCAAGATTGGTGATGATTACGGATTGGTCAGGGGTTGGTTGGTTTCTGTGCCGCTCGGACACCACAGATCCGAACCCAAGTAGTAAACAGGGCGCCTGTAGTCAAATTGCTCCTATTTTAGTGTGGCTATTCGATACTCTGGTTAAACCATTTGGCGAAGACAATGAACTGATATTTTTTATGGAATATTTATCTAATTTCTTAAGTCCCGACAGTGGATAACTGCAAATAGTTAAAAACATTATGTATGCTAGCGCTGGGCATTCACACAAGTAGTGCGCCACTATTTTTTTGCTGCTCTCCGCGGCGCAGCTCTTGTAAATGCCCTTAAAGAGGATCCGCGCTCTTTCGGCATGCGTGTCGAGCGACAAGTGTTCTGTGACTGTGGCAGTGATCCTTCCTTGACCTACTCAATAGATCATTTATACTTCTTTTATCGTAATTTGGGCTGGTTTGCTTGTTTTATTTTTTTGCATGTGTCCCAGAAGTACCATGCTATATATATTTCTTTCGGTTGATGTAAATGGATGACGCATCTTGACCGTTTCACTGCTGCCAGCAGAGCCTTTGTGACTTCCTGCAGGTGTGATGGCCTTAGAAAGTGATGGGGAGTGAGCGAAATAAGCGCTACTATTCTATCTATGTAAATGCACATCTCGTGCTTTTTTACCAAGTCCTACCACAGAAGCGTACACGCCCTCTCTCTCTCTCTATACCCAGAGTTTCCTATACCCGCTTCCACGACTCAGGCTATTTTGGAACCATGGGTGAAGGGTGAAAATGTGTCCATTTTACCGTTTGTCCATGGCCCATGCTATAGCTCCATATGGTAGTATGGGTCTGGCGACGACCTTATATAGCCACATCACAAGTTTGGTTTTATACCGCAGTTTCTGCTGACGGCTCTATTTAAGCTCTTGAACCTACGTTCGATATTTGATTATCAGCTAAGCGTGCTCTCTATCTCTATATCTCACAAGAGTCAAAGCTAATATTTATAATCATCCATAGAATTATATATCATATATACAGTTTGGTCCCAATTCTGAAGGGATAAGGCGTGTTGCATAGAGGCACAAACTGGTTGAAGATATAAAAATAGGAGATTTAACTACTGTACGATACGCCTTAACTGGTTCTGTTCAGAACCAAAATTTTAATATTTTGCCGCATATAATTTTATAGATTTTGGGTATAAGAAAACCTAATTTTCTATAGCCTCCATAGAGAAATTTTAATTTTGATCCCTGTGCGACAAGCCTTAATTGTCAATCGGGACCACTATATATGGTGTATTAAGTTTGATCCTAATTTCGAATATTTGTATTCGAAATGAGAAATACCCACAAATAAGTATACCGAAATGATTGGGATGACGAGCTCCGTCGATTAAGCCATAACCGCTTGTCTGTCTGTTTGAAGGCGAACTTATCCTACAATATCTTAATGAAATTTGGTGAGCGGTGTTATTTGTGTGTCCAAAACCGACCAGATAAGACCAATTTAAAATATATCTCCCATACAACCGATTTTTCGGATAAGAGTGTTTCACCATTTCTTCCTTACTTTATTAGGAAGAACCTTCAAATTTCACAGAAGGCTTAAATATGAGGCATGCAGCGTTTTCTAGAAAAATCTTTTAGATAGCTCCCATTTATATTTATATATCCCATAAAACTGATTGTTCAGATTTTATACATTTTTTGAAATTTCAACAGACGCATTTGTTAGCCGTGCCTCTCCCTCTTGCTCTCCCACCCATCATCCGAGCTATTCGTGTCGTGTTAACTATGCTGGACAAATGTTTGAGTTTAGTGCTGTGTCTGATTTGGATGTTGCTAAATCTGTGTTTAAAATACAATCTAATGCAGTTGGAGTGGATGGAATTCCTATTACATTTATTAAAATTATTCTGCATACCATCCTACCAATACTCACACATGTTATAAATTACATCTTCACCACATCCTGCTTTCCTGATGAGTGGAAAATTGCGACGGTGATTCCTGTTGCGAAATCTGCCTCAGCGTGCAGTCCTAACGATTTCCGTCCTATCAGTATTTTGCCCACATTGCCCAACGTAGTTGAGTCCTTAATGTCTGAACAAATTTATAGCCATTTAAATAACTCAAACTTGCTATCTCCATTTCAGTCTGGCTTTAGAGCCAAACATAGTTGTGCTACCGCCATTATTAAGATACTTGATGACATCCACATACCATTTGACCTGCGTCCTCTTTCGGTTGGTGTTCCACAAGGCTCTATATTGGGTCCACTTTTGTTTAGTATGTTTTTCAACGATGAGTTCTCCATGTGCTGCCATGTTCAAATACACGCTTATGCAGATGATATACAATTGTACATGTCGCAGCCTCTTGATGAGATGGATGAACTGTGTGCTGACTTCAACGAAGGCCTGTCATCTATCGAAGCATGGGCTTCGCATAATGGTCTTCGTCTTAACTGCACCAAATCATATGTGCTTCCAATATGTAATAGACGGCTGGACTGCTCAGCCATTCCACCACTGTTTATAGGTCATAAGAGTGTTCGTTTTGTATCAAAAGTGACTAATCTTGGCTTTATCATAAATTTCGGCCTAACATGCACTGATCATGTAAATTCTGTTATAAGTAACGTTTATTATGTCTTGAGGAACTTGCAATATTCTGCTTCTTACACACCGGTTACTATTAGAAGAAAGCTAGCCATACAACTTTTCATGCCGATTTTCTGCTACCCAGAACTCATATATAGCAAGCTGGATCCACAATCCCAATCTGCCAATAAAATTGAAGTGGTATTCAATAATGTCTTAAGATATGTATATGGCTTGTCAAGATATGAAAACGTCTCCGACTGGAAGTCTCGCCTCCTAGGATGTGAAATACTAGAGTATTTAAAAGCTAGAAATTGTATATTTCTTTTCCGTCTTATAACTGTGAATCAGCCTAGTTACCTGTATGAAAAACTAATTTTTCCTAGATCTTCCCGCATAAAGGACCTTATTGGTCCTACCTACTCTCTTCTTTCCTCTGCAAGACTATTTTTCGTCAATGCTATTTGAACTTGGAACTCTATTCCGGCATCTACTCAGACAAATTTAAACAAACGCAACTTTAAGAAAATGTTATATTCGCATTTTCATTGATTTAATTTTTTTTAATTTTAATTATTGCTACTATAATTTTTCCGGAAGATTTGCTCTCTAATCTTATATGTACTACATCAATTTATTATATTATAAGACAGTTAATATACTGAATTCATATAACAATCTTATACTAATTTCACACAGACGGGTTATTGAATAATAAAGGCAATTTTCTACATTAAGACGCTTATTGAGCTCAATCTTCCCTACAAAATTCGAATCTATTATTATTTCATTAGTAGCTAATCGAATGCCTAATGAAGTCAAAAGCACAATGCAACTCTGTTGGCAGCGTTCCGCTTCCGTTTCCGTTTCTTAGTTTTCAAAGCAAATGTCATTGCCTGCATGGCGGAACGATACAAGGTGGCCGCATCGAACCGCTGATTATAACCTTTTTTATTTGATTTGATACATCAACTACCGGCGCAGTACGATTTTGACATTTGTCCATCGAATTTACAAGTACATGGAATTTTTTTTGTTTGTAGGTATGCCACCATGCTCCCACCTTGTATCGTTCCGCCATGATTGTCTGTCTCATCCTTCATACTAATCGAGCAGTTACTTCTGTGTGAAAGCAAAAAATTTACGATTTCATTAGCAGGTGAAATGAGATCATTAAGTTTCTGTGTGAAAACAGTATTACATGTATTCTGTTTTTGGTTTGTTAGTTCTAAGCATCTGTGCATGATTTACCTGATAAATGTTAATATGTACTTAGTTTTAAGCTCTTAATGAAACTTATACAATTCTGTCTATACCCAACTATTGTGCTATAAAAGATCATTTTTTCGATCTTAATGCACTAATGCACTGTTTTTTAAATAACTTGAATTGAATTAAATTATTTTTCAGTTTCATTCACGAATGCCATGAGGTCTCCGGTACAGCCAATGACAGTCCCGTCCGTACTTGCTACCTTTCATATTCGGTATTTTGATTTATAAGGACACCCTTACTTGTATGCATAAATTTATCTGTTTTACTTTAATCCCGCGCTGTCACTCTTTTGTGGTTGACAAGCTGTCATAAATGTGTCGGCCGTGGTTTATATTCAATTTTATTCTTTTCAACAAAATCAATTTCTTTTTGAAGTTTCTGTTAATTATCTGTTCCAGTTTTGAAGAATTTTAATTTCTAGCAACCGAGATTTCATGCTTAAATAATTTTTTGTTCTTAAACTTTATTTTGCATGCATTTGTATTAAATTTGGTCACTGAAATTTCTCACATAAGAGCAATATCTGTAAGGTTTGCTTCCCAAATTCATAAAACTGAGTATAATTATGAGCATCAAAGTGACGTAGTCTTTCTCCTCAGAGGTGAAGTGAACGGCCTTCTGATGACAAATTTGGTATCGTTTCTGAGCTGTAGCTTATACATTAACTCCCAACTAGCGAAACCTTTGGGTTTCAACTCGCTCTATTATATAGGCATCTGAGTACAGCTTCACCCCATATTTTTTTTAGCTTTGTAAGTAGTTCAGTTGCGTTTATTAGGACAAGAATGCTATGGGAAACAGTTTTGTTTTTCTTCTTTCGCTGTTGAGTTTTTAGTCTCATACGCTCTTCTTTGCTACTTCTTGTTTCCAAACTCACGAATTTCTTGATAGCTCTTGCGTGACAAAAAGAATGTGAAATTTTATAGCTGCGAATTGAGGTGCTGTGTTTCAATCCTATCAGTTCCATATATCCCGATTGTGAAAATGTTGTATTCAGTTGAGTCCGGAAGGTGCCTATGGATGTACGTCGAGTAAATCGGTTAATCAATTAACCGATTAGTGCGAACTCTATTCCCATTTATGTAAATGAATTAATGTGTGGAATATTGAAATAAATAATTTTTTTTTATATTTATTTATTGTATGCATTTATTAATTTTTTGTCTGTGCATTCTTCTTTATGAACATATTTAAAGGTGCTTGCCTGTTATACACATTAACATTTGCGTGCAAGCAAGAATAATTTCATGAAAGAGTAAAGTGGTATGAAAGGGGCAGGAGTTTGGTGTCCCGTTCAACATAAAGCGATAGTCAGCAATTTATTTAAGTCACATCTGACAGCTTTATGTGCAATGCAAAATGTTAAAGTGCACTAGAAATACAGTACGCATTGTAGAACGGCATTTGCATATTGAACAGATTTCCATTACGCTCATAAAAATTCTGAAAAGAGCAATAAAATTTAGTTGTATGGAAAAAAAACCAAGCATATTTGTTTGTACATATTTAAATATTTTAAGAGTAATAGAAAAGTGAAGAATATGTATGTATGCTAATAATTTTAATATTTAAAAAGGATTTGAATTAATAAGCGTGCGTTTTAAGGATTGTTTTAGGTATATGCTCATTAAGCTGGGTCGATTTTTTAACCTATATCGCGCCATCGATTTTTCGATAGGTTTTGGGCTCAGTAAAAAAAAGTTCCACTAAGCATACCCAAAAAAATAATTTTCGAGCCTGCAAAATTTGAGTTTTTTGACTTTTTATACTCAGTTGAGCAGAGCTCACAGAGTATATTAACTTTGATTGGATAACGGTTGGTTGTACAGGTATAAAGGAATCGAGATAGATATAGACTTCCATACATCAAAATCATCAGTATCTAAAAAAAATTCGATTGAGCCATGTCCGTCCGTCCGTCCGTCCGTCCGTCTGTCCGTTAACACGATAACTTGAGTAAATTTTGAGGTATCTTGATGAAATTTGGTATGTAGGTTCACAGGCACTCATCTCAGATCGCTATTTAAAATGAACGATATCGGACAATAACCACGCCCACTTTTTCGATATCGAAAATTTCGAAAAATCGAAAAAGTGCGATAATTCATTACCAAATACGGCTTAAGCGATGAAACTTGGTAGGTGAGTTGAACTTATGACGCAGAACTGAAAACTAGTAAAATTTTAGACAATGGGGGTGGCAACGCCCACTTTTAGAAGAAGGTAATTTAGAAGTTTTGCAAGCTTTAATTTGGCAGTCGTTGAAGATATCATGATGAAGTTAGGCAGGAACGTTACTCTTATTACTATATGTCTGCTTAATAAAAATTACCAAAATCGGAGAACTACCACGCCCACTTAAAAAAAAAAAATTTTAATTCAAATTTTAAAAGAAAAGTTAATATCTTTACAGTATATAAGTAAATTATGTCAAAATTCAACCCTAGTAATGATATGGTGCAACAAAATATAAAAATAAAAGAAAATTTCAAAATGGGCGTGGCTTTGCCCTTTTTCATTTAATTTGTTTAGGATACTTTTAATGCCATAAGTCGAACAAAAATTTCCCAATCCTTGTGAAATTTGGTAAAGGCTTAGATTCTAGGACGATAACTGTTTTCTGTGGAAAAGGGCGAAATCGGTTGAAGCCACGCCCAGTTTTTATACACAGTCGACTGTCTGTCCTTCCGCTCGGCCGTTAACACGATAATTTGAGCAATAATCGATATATCTTTACTAAACTCAGTTCACATAATTATCTGAACACACTTTGTATTGATATAAAAAATGGCCGAAATCCGACAATGACCACGCCCACTTTTTCGATTTCGAAAATTACGAAAAATGAAAAAAATGCCATAATTCTATACCAAATTCGAAAAAAGGGATGAAACATGATAATTGGATTGGTCTATTGACACAAAATATAACTTTAGAAAAAAACTTGGTAAAATGGGTGTGACACCTACCATATTAAGTAGAAGAAAATGAAAAAGTTTTGCAGGGCGAAATCAAAAGCCCTTGGAATCTTGGAAGGAATACTGTTCGTGGTATTACATATATAAATAAATTAGCGGTACCCAACATATGACGCTCTGGATCACCCTGGTCCACATTTTGGTAGATATCTCGAAAACGCCTTCACGATTTTTTCAGACAACCATCTATGCCCAATACGTAAGCTTGTGGTAAAATTTTATGTTGCTAGCTGTTAAAATGAGGCAGAAATGGGGCAGAAATGGCGAAAACCCTCTTATTGAACAATCGGTTGTATGGGAAGTATATGCTATAGTGGTACGATCCGGTCGATTCCGACAAATGTCAAATCCCCCTTCAAAATATGCCCGCTTACCAAATTTCATCAAGATATCTCAAAAATTGAGGAACTAGTTTGCGTTCAAACAGACGGACAGACAGACGGACATGGCTAAATCAACTCAGCTCGTCCCCTGATCATTTTGGTATACTTAATGGTGGGTCTAACGGAAACATTTACATAAAAAATGATTTGGAGCCTTGCAAATTAAAAAAAACGATTTCGACCAAAACAAGTCCCAAAAACCAAAAAAAAAAAATAGTTTTTAAAACTGTTAATGCCAACGTTTTTATCGCATAATTTTGAGTGGTATAGGAACTATGAGACAAATTCATTTTCATCGGCAACGCTTTTGCACGTCTCTGAAGAAACCCTTAAAAAAATGGCGCAAAAATACATTTTTTCACCAAAACACTCCTCAAAACCCAAAAAATATATATTTTTTTTTTTTTTTTTTCAAAAAACTGTTATCGCCAAAGTTTTTAGCGAATAATTTTGAGTCGGCAAATTTTAAAATCAAATGAAAATTTTTTAAGTAGGTCATGAAAAAACCTTAAAAATCAAAGGAAAAAAATCCAAAAAACTCAAATTTTGCAGGCTCGAAAATTATTTTCTGCTTGTGGAACTTTTTTTCCTGAGCCCAAAACCTATCGAAAAATCGATGGCGCGATATGGGTTAACTTTCGTCCATGCAAATAAACCCACCTTAATGCCCATACATATACTTGTACAATAAATTATAAAGCAACATTTGTGTGACACTGAAATTTTAAATGTTCATTGAACCGAATTGGCATATGCTCCAACACTTGCAAATGTTGCTCATACGCCATGTATGGCTTATAAAGAGACATGAGACATTTATGAAAAACATCATCTGTAAATATACATAAATGCATTCAGGTTTGGGCCGAGCTTTTCTTCCAATTTGCGTTGTGCTCTTTTTTAATTTCTCCTACAAATAAACGGGACAGGACTTACATGTTTTATGTTGACTCCGAACGGCATTTGCAAGGCAGTAAATTTTCTCTGGGAATGTTTTCGTGGCGCAGACAAGTGCGTATTAGAAGGCTTCTTCTCTTAGAAGACTCAAGGAAAAAGCTAAGCTAGCTTGGTGGTGTAAAGAGTTGACTAGAATGCTCCAGAGAAACGACGAGACACAGTTCAGAAACTGATGACAACGAAAAATGGTCACAGAGTATTTCAGATTCTCCTGGGGCGCTACCAAATATTCCCATTGGATGATGCGAAAGAGCTGTGTAGCAGCATCCACACTTCAACTAAGGAGCGAGCAGTATCAACAAACTTTTGACAAGGTTCTTTGCTCTGTTACATAAAATTTAACCACGTCCCGCGATCTTGGAGAACGGCTCAAGTAGTATTCGTACCGAAAGAAGGAAGAACCAGACATTTCCAACCGAAAGACTACAGGCCTATTAGTTTGACACCATTTCTACTTGAAACACTAGAGCGCTTAATTGACGTACATATGCAGAAAGTCAATAAGAATGAAATATAAAAATGAAAAAAAATTTGGAACACAAGGAATAAGCTTTTGTTATTTTTCAGGTTATATTCGAGGCTTTCAGCAATGCCTCGAAGCGAGCAATCATGGATTGTTTCAACTCGATTAAAGTACATCTGGCCTTAATAATTTAAATAAGTACCATGTTAATCTGCAGATAGACCACCTCGCAATGGGGTCTATGCGAGGCCACAAAATCTATAAACGAAGGAACGCCGCCTATCACGTATGCTGTGGTCGCTGGTCATGAAGACATTGCTAAGGCGGTTTGACAAATGACCACTCACAGTCACGCCGTATGTATATGAAGTTTCAGTCATTATAAATGGCATATATCTTATAACAATCAGTTCTCTGATCAATCAGGTGATTTTGGATGTACATGACTGTGCATGAGTGCGCTTAACCACCAACGCGTAAAGAACCGATCTAGTACTAGGAACCATAAGCTTCTAAATTGGGCTAGACCTAGGCTCAGAGAATAAATGCTACAAGAAAAATACAGAGCAAATATCTTGGAGATATATTTGATTGTCGTAGAAACTCTTTGTGCGCAAGAGCGAAGCAACCTCCAGCGGCACTAAATGCATGCAAAAGGGGGGCTCTTGCCCACACTCTCTTATAAATTATATCCTGTTATTGTGAAGCTCATACTTCAATATGAGGTCCGTGCTTGAACAGCCACATAAATAACAATGTGTACAAAAAAAAACAAAATAAGGTATACAGATTATCAGTCATTATCATAATGGGAGCCCTTAAAGCTATCCACCAGCATTGCAGGCCTCAAAAGGCTACCAGACCACTGTTGTGTCAGGGGAAGAATTTAGCGATAACTACTTCGATTGTACCTCGTAACTCTTTTCAAATTAATTTCTTCAGGGAGCGGATTCAAACCTGCACTCCAACGATGATTTAACTGTATGGAAATATACTCGACTAAAGCCACGTGTTGTTTTTGTACACTTTTTCCACAATTGGCTTACGCTTCATTTTTCTTTTCCTTTCGTGAAGAACTTTACAACAACAGCTGTATAGCACGATTGGTTATTATTCTTCTTAATCGTATTATTGTTCCGTATCTTTAGTTTTATTATTCAGAGAAAAAGTGCTTTTTAGCTTAGCGAAAAATTGTGTAGCTTTTCAAATGACATCACGCAACTACTTCTCAATACAAATATTTTACTCAAAGTCATTTTGTTTTGCCTTTTAAGAGCTATTGGAAAAAGACAACTTCATGACTCGCCGTTTTTAAATCTGTCGAATGCTATAGAATATTTTGATATTTTGAGACGTTTGATGCCGTTAGTATTAAACTGGTAAATTCACATATAAATATATTTACATACATACATACATATGTATGTAGATTTGATGTTTCAGGTGAGCTTTTATTATATGTTTGTGGGTACATTTACGCTTGCGCAAATTGTTTTCGGCATGTCATTGCGATTGTTGTTTGTTTGTGGCGCATAGCTTCGAGTGTAAATTAAAAAAGTTTTCTGAATTGCCAATTGCATGTTAAAAACGACGAATATCAAGCGAACGTGCCCCATACAACAGAGCAGTGCAGAGTTGTTATTGCTTAAATAGTTTCCAATTTTTTTTTTTTTTTTTGTAGTACAAATTTATGTAATATTTAGCAGATCATATTAGGGTGAGTAAATAAAATAATTTAAAAAAAATTTAAGTTAAAAGGTTTTATTGAGAACATTACTTACATTAAGTTATAATAATAGTTTTCTTCAAACAGATCGCTGTGCGACCACAACAGTTGCAGAAACCAATTTTAAATAAACCTTCCCAGTAGGGATGACTGGACGGAGCCGGATGGATGCTCTGCTATTGACAACAGCATTTCCACATAAACGGACCGCTCTCAGCTAAACGGTAGAGTCGGAGGTGGAGTATACTCAAGGGATCTTGACCTCCAGCTCCCCTTCAGAATACCCGACCACTGCAGTGTATTCCAGGCAAAAGTTTCAGTCATCATGGAAGCCGCTGCTACGATAATGACATACAATGTCGGCAAACGAAATCTTTATTTTTAGCGACAGCCAGGCTGCCATAAAATCTCTTGGTTCCTACTCGTTCAATTCTGAACTAGCACTAAGCTGTTGCCTATCTCTTCAAGAGATGGCCCAACAAAACCGTGTACACCTCACATGGGCCCCTTTACATAGGAACACCGAGCGAAACTGCATTGCAGATGAACTCGCTAGGCTGATTACAACCAAGCAGATTCTTCCAGACCAAGAACGTTAGGTATGCCTCTGGCCACATGCAAACTAATGCTAAAAGAACACATCCACCGTCAAGCCGACGAAAGACGAACACTGGGATCCTAAAAGATCCCGTCACGTGTACAAACTAAGCAGGGATACAATTTCCACACTTGTGGGGGAACTAACTGGTCATTGCTTTATATGTAGACATGTAGAAAGGTAAGGAGCGCCTAATAGTCGATGCTGCAGGAGTTGTAAAGTGGATGAGGAGGTGGAAACGGTACTTTAACTCAACTTCAACTGCACGGCACTAAACGGAGCACGGCTGCGCCGTCTTTGTGCTCCATTTCTAGAAGTTCTGTGCCAGGTTTTGGAGTATGACGTCAAGGACCTGGTAGCTTTTATCAGGTCCTCAAAATGGTTCGAAGAGGAAAGGTATTGGTGTAATTTCGTTGTATCACAACGATCCTAATATCGCTAGCCTAAGTGTGCCCTCGGGCAGCCACCTCAAACTAACCTAACCTATCAATATTTTACCGAATCGTTTCGATTTGTTGTCAGATTTTTGCCAATTTCGTATCGCAATGTCATCGAAAATGTTTCGATTTCTTATCACAAGGATATAAATTTGTTTTCGGAAACTTATAGATTTGTTATCGGAGTTTTACAAATTTGTTATGCACATTTATTATCGAAAAGTTTTCTATCTCTTATCGGATTACTTACTTACTTACTTAATTGGCGCTTAACCGTCTAAACGTTTATGGCCGTCAAACAAAGCGCGCCAGTCGCTCCTTCGCTCCGCCAACCGGCGCCAATTGGTCACACCAAGGGAGTATAAATCGTTTTCCACCTGGTCCTTCCAACGGAGTGGGGGCCGCCCTCTACCTCTGCTTCCAATGGCGGGTTCCGATAGAAACACTTTCTTGGCCGGAGCATCATCTTTCATTCGCATAACATGGCCTAGCCAGCGCAGCCGCTGCGTTTTAATTCGCTGGACTATGTTGATGTCTGCGTATAGCTCGTACAGCTCATCATTAAATCTTCTTCGGTACTCGCCATCGCCAACGCGTAGAGGTCCATAAATCTTTCGAAGAACTTTTCTCTCGAACACTCCCAAAGCCGCCTCATCTGCTGTTGTCATGATCCATGCTTCTGCCCCATATAGCAGGACGGGTACGATAAGTGACTTGTAGAGTCTGATTTTCGTTCGCCGAGAGAGGACTTTACTTTTCAATTGCCTACCTAGTCCAAAGTAGCATTTATTGGCAAGATTGATTCTTCGCTGGATTTCATTGTTGATGTTGTTGCTAGTGTTGATGCTGGTTCCCAAATAAACGAAGTCTTTTACAATTTCGAAATTATGGCTGCCAACAGTAGCGTAGTTGCCAAGGCGCATATGCGCTGACTCTTTGCTCGATGACAGCAGGTACTTCGTTTTGTCCTCATTCACCATCAAACCCACCTCTACCGCTTCTTTTTCCAGCTTGGAGTAAGCAGAACTAACAGCGCGGGTGTTTAGGCCGATGATATCAATGTCATCAGCATATGCCAGTAATTGCACGCTTTTATAATATATTGTTCCAGTGCGGTTAAGTTCTGCAGCTATTATAATTTTCTCCAGCATCAAATTAAAGAAATCGCACGATAGGTGGTCACCCTGTCTGAAACCTCGTTTAGTTTCGAACGGCTCGGAGAGGTCCTTCCCAATTCTGACTGAGCTGATGGTGTTGCTCAACGTCATTTTGCACAGCCGTATAAGTTTTGCGGGGAAACCAAATTCAGACATAGCGGCATATAGGCAGCTCCTTTTAGTGCTGTCGAAGGCGGCTTTAAAGTCGACGAAGAGGTGATGTGTGTCGATTCTCTTTTCACGGGTTTTTCCAAGATTTGGCGCATTGTGAAAATCTGGTCGATGGTAGATTTACCAGGTCTGAAGCCGCACTGATAAGGTCCAATCAGCCGGTTCACGGTGGGCTTCAATCTTAAAAGTTCTTAAAGTTTTTATCGTAATGCTATAGATTTGCTAACGACGCACTATGGCGCCTTTTGAGTTTCTCCTTTGCAAAAATCATATTTTTTGAACTAATGAAGGCAGTGTAAAGATTTATGCTGCACCTGAAAGCTAAATATTTAAACTTTAGATCGCTTAAAATACAGGGTGCAAGAGTTATAGGGTACCAAAAATTCGTCAAAGTAGAAAAATACAAAAAAAAAAAAATTTGTTAAAAACTGAAAGGACAAAGTTTGAATTTTTTTTATGAGGATGTATTTGAACACGAAATCAGATAAACTTGCGGTTTGTATGAAGGAGTGTGGCTCTACCCACTTATGATTAAAAGTTTTGTCTTAGTAGTAAGGATATCAATCTCCACCAAACTTGATGGAGGCATTACTTCTTTTAAGGTGTTATACTCTTATAAAAGTGAAGTGTGTACGCTAGGGAATAAGGTATATAAACATTGCTTGAAAATCAGTTGTATAAATTTACTTACATATTTTTGGAAAATTCAAAAACCATATATTTTATTTATACTTAACTAAGAAAAATTATTAAAAGTTGTTCAATATTATTGTATTTGAGCCAAAGATGAACAAGTAATAAATTTTTGAGCACTGCCTACTTATGGTAGACAGTTTTATCTTAATAACCGCTTTACCAATTTTATTGATTTCTGTAAAAATTTATTACTCTCCTGATAGCCAAAGCCTAAGCATTAAAATAAATATACATAAAGGGTGCTTCAAAACTTATCATAAAATTTGTTAAATTTTAAAAAGATGTAAAAACGAAAATTATATGATTATAATTACTAAATGAAATAACTGTATTATTTATAATAAATAATAAACTTGTATTTATTGATTTCTTTTTTTCTTCAATAAAATAACAAAACTTAGTACAAAATAATTTTTTTGCTGTGATAGAAATAGGTGGATCATTTATTTAATCTTAGCGTAGTCTTCGTCACTTTAAAATATATCTAACAAGGAAACCCTTTCTGAGCTATAGGTGTCTGTAAGACTTTTTTGTTATCTTACATGCCTCATGGATGATATGACTGGATCAGAAGAGATGGCCAATATATTGGAAAGGCCCTCGTTTTGTTTAACTCGTGAGATTTAGCAAGCGTTAGTACTTCTATATCTTTTGTAGTTTACTTATATTTATTTAAATAATTTAACTGATGACGGCCGTGGATTTTTCCAATATTCTGAGGCTTCATCTTTTAAACGGAGGGGAACAATAGAAGCCATAAACATATTACCATCTGTAATTGTTCCATCGTCTACATTTATTCTTTGTTTATACGCGCTTTGTCCTGATGATCCATCACAGCCCCATTTATTTATCAATGTTAGGCTTTTTGGCAGTAATTTCAACTTTTCTTCAGAAAAACTTTTCAAGCGTCGCATAGACGTATGATCCATTAAGTTTTGGAGCTCAATTTCAGCTGATACTTCGGATATTTTAGCTCTTGGAGGAACTGCTTCTTTCTTGGCTTGAATGATTTGTTTGTATTCAGGGAAAAGATCGGCATTATGTTGCAATAATGACTCACACAATATATTATATTGTTCCTTCGATAACCTGAGATCTATAAATAGCGTGAAAGACTCTTCAGGAGTGTGGGAATGCTGCTTTTGATGCCTCTCAGTCGCACTGGACTTGCTAACACAACTGCTCCTATGATATGAGACTTGGTGTTTTCTTCGTCCTTTTTATATTTAATAGCCAATGCTTCTGAAAGATGAGTCGTGGCGATATTTCTAGTATAACCTGACAGTTTTCTTTTCCTTGTGTAGGTCGAACATTTTCCTATGGGTTTTGTTGGTCTCCCCCTAGTTCGATTGGTTGATATGCTAGGCATTTCTTCGTCCAAAAAACTTTTACCAGCTAGCCAGCTTTCGTGCTTACTTATAAACCTTGATGTAGAACGACCGATTGCTTGCCATTTTCTTTGTACTCGACTGTAGAGGAAGCCAGTTTTTTTTTTCAACTCTTCATCTTCTTTGTTGCATGCTTCATTTGGTAATTCTGTCATAAGAACCCCCAACGAACTCCGCTTCTGTCTTTGAAGCTTTGAACACCTAAAATAGTTTGTAGTTTTCTAGAGATATGTTAAAATTTGCCTTCGAGTATATCTTACTAAAAAAATATGTGAGCTATATTTATGTTTATTTAAATAAACAGAATACTTTATTCTGTAGACTCCAAAAACGGCTGATTTTGCGCGTTGTATTAAACATTGTTTTATATACTCAAATTATGGAATTGACTTCCAGGTGTATTGTGCTGCTTGTAACCGAAAAATGTGGTTTTATTAACAAATTCCAAAAGTAACCATACTAAATTCGCCTTCTTCTTACCTATACCTGCTCAGGTGCGTATTTATACCCAAGGTTGCTTCACTTAATTTAATGTAAAAAGTGAAATCGTGAAATCGCAGCTGGACGCATGTAGACCTTATGAATTCAAGTAACTGAATATTTAGCAAATACCTACTGTAAATTTCACGGAGACCTTTTTTGTCCTTTTTTTATTTTCCATCAAAGTTCGAAAAGGTCCTAAATATAGGCTTTTCGAAAAACAGGTAGATCTGTCAACTTTTATAAAAAAGAAGCAAATTTTATATTTCGCATCAACCCAGAATTAAATATCCTTTCATTATAATACAAAAAAGCAGTAGCAAGTTAGAGACAAAACAACTACAAAACAACAAAAAAGAACAAAAAACACAAATTTTTCTAAGTGTTAAAAATTAATCAACTTTGAGCGGCTCTTCCTCCTAAAATGTCATTTTCTGTTTAATACGAGTTATATATTCGTAATTCCTGGAAAATTCTCTATTAAACACATGTATTAGGTTTATCAACCGCTTTCATGAAATTTTTGATTTTTGCCAGGCTTTTCGAGCAGAGGCGCCATAGAGCGACGACTCATCGGTTTGCAATGAGGCAGACTAGATAAAACCTCAATTTAAAATCGGTGACACCTGTGCTTTCCATCTATAACAAGCCGATTAGAAAACTATAAGAAGAAGATGACAAGATGATAGTAAAACGATAGCATGCTGATAAAAAATCGGAAACTCGACGAAAATAATTCGTCAACAATAGTAATTCTATAATAATACAATAACCTGCCGATATCGGATGTTACTGTTAAGAAGTCGACGAAGCTCTTTTCGAAAAGCCCTAGAGTATTTGATTTTGGTAATTTTACCTCTTTTGTGGTTTAAACTCAAGTCTAGGAGGAGTTTTATGCTTACACATCGAAATTCACGAGTACTGGGTTCTGAAGCTATTTTTCTTTTTAAGTAGCGTTGTACACTCTAATGTACGTACAGCTGTGAAAAAAATAATTGCAGTGGAAATTGTATTAAATTTCCTCAATTGAGTACTTCTGTATTTACGATTATTCAAGAAAAATCTTCGATGAATTTCATATTTGAAATAAAGAAAACAAATCTCGAAAAAGTGTTCGAAAAGTTTCGAATTTCGAAACAGTTTTAGGAAAATTTCGATTTTTTTTTTGAGCTTTTTAAATTTTTTTTAGCATGAAGTTTTTTTGCCTTTAGCCTAATCAATTCTATGTTGTCTAACAAAGGCAATTTTTTTTCGAGGGATTTTTCAGATTTAGTTTCATATAAAAAACCAAGTTATGCACAATTCGTATGAGAGAAAAAAATATGAAACACTTTTTGGAAAAAATATTGTAAAAACTCAATAAGAATTTTGAGAGACCTATAATTTTAACTTTAACAGATTTAAAACTTAAATACTAAAAAAAAAATTGAAAACTCTAATTAAAAAATTTGAATATTTTGAAAAAACTTCGAGTTTTTTCCAAAATATTTTTGAGATTGGTTTGCCTAATATCGTTAAAAAATATAATGTCCTTTATTTTTTTAAATCTAAAAAAGAGGGGTTTAATGCCGAAAGTTGAGAAAAATTTCCACTGCTATTTTTGTGTTTGCTGCTACGCACACGTTGATATGTATGTACATTAGAGCGGGTCAAATTGTATGGATGGATTTTTTCCCATCAGGAGTATAGTAAAAACGTAATCTACAGATGATTCTAAGAAAAATTGCTAAAGACACCATAGCTCTAATTCCGATTTCGAGGTCCCACTTTTGCAAAATAGATATTTTGCATTTGAAAGTAGGGTTTGGCCAAAAAATCGTCATAGCTTCTGATAAATTATAGGAAAAATATCATATTCGGCTGACTTTAAAGGTACTTTACGTACATGTAAGAATCTGTATTAATATCTATAGTGCTTTTGAATTTTAGTAGAGATATCAGGCTTAAATTATGAGAAATTAGCCTAAAATGAACTTTCATTTTTAACAAATTTCTTGTGGACATTTTTTTCTTTACAGCTAAAATAAATTCAGGATACTCCAACAACTTTCATTCAGACAGATTTTCTATTTTCGAATTCGTTTTAGTAGAAAAACATTTTTGCTTATTACATGCAAATATAGGTTTTTTTTGCAAATTTGTTTCTACTAAAACGAATTCGAAAAAAGAAATACTGCCCAAATGAAAGTTGGTGGAAATATTCTGAACTTATTTTAGATGTAAAGAAAAAAAATTTTCCATAAGAACTTTGTTAAAAATGAAAGTTCATTTTAGGGTAATTTCTCATAATTTAAGCCTGATATCTCTACTAAAATTCAAAAGCACTATAGATATTAATACAGATTCTGAAATTTACGTGAAATACCTTTAAAGTAAGACCAATATGATATTTTTCCTATAATTCTATCAGAAGCTATGAAGATTTTTTGGCCAAACCCTACATTCATATGGCAAAATATCTATTTCGAAAAAGTGGGGACCTCGAAATCGGACTTAGATCTATGGCGTCTTCAGCAATTTTTCTTAGAATCACCTGTAGAATACGTTTTTGCTATACTCCTGATGGGAAAAAAATTTTATCCGCTCTAATGTACATATACAATTTTTGCATTCAAATTCATTAAAATATGTAATTTCCATCATGCCAAGTAATATTGAGTAAGGAAGTTGTTAAATTACAATTTGCACGCACTTACGCAATTATATATATAAATACTTAACATACATTAATAAAATCATACATTCATATTATAACGAAGTTTTTAATTAATTTCCTGATTTAAATGCCAGGAAACAAATATAGCATCTGGTGCATTCAGCAACTGCAATGCATATAAAAATTTACTTCATGTTATTACAATGTGTAATTCAGTTCTTCATTTCACAGATGTATAGGTGTGGGTCCGAAATATTCGTAGCTTGGGAGACGTTATGTGTATGCCTCAAAGTAATTAGTAAGTTTTTCCTTCGGTTTTTGTATCAGCACAAAATATTGAATTTTGGCTTTTCTTACTGCAGCAAGGAATGGTTAGATGTATTGATGCACCTCTTCGTACTTTTTATACCCAGCTGTACCTGTACAAAAGGTATTATAACTTTTATTGGATAACGGTTGGTTTTACAGGTATAAGGGAATCGAGACAGATATAGACTTCCATATATCAAAATTATTAGTATCGGAAAAAAATTTTATTGAGCCATGTCTGGCTGTCTGTCTGTCCGTCCGTCCGCCTGTCGTTAACACGATAACTAAAGTAAGTATTGAGATATCTTCACCAAATTTGGTACACGAGCTTATCTCGACCCAGAATACATTGGTATTGCAAACGAGCGAAATCGGATGATAACCACGCCCACTTTTTATATATTTAACATTTGGAAAACACAAAAAACCGGATTATTTAGTAAATAATACACCTAGAATCTTGAAATTTGACGTGTGTACTGATATTGGGACTCCTGATAAAAATTTGAAAATAATGCTAAAATGGGCGTGGCACCGCCCACTCGTGATAAAATCAATTTTACAAATATTATTAATCATAAATCAAAAATCGTTAAACCTATCGTAACAAAATTCGGCAGAGAGGTTGCCTTTACTATAGGGAATGCTTTGAAGAATAACGAAAGAAATCGTTTAAGGACCACGTCCACTTTTATGCAAAAGATTTTTAAAAGGGTCGTGGACGAGTAAAATAAGTTCTATCTTTGCAAAAAGAGATTTATATCAGTGGTATTTCATTTCCAACGTGGATTTATAACAATAAATAGGAAAAACTTTAAATTTAAAAAAATTAGCGTGGCACCATCCCTTTTATGACTTAGCAATTTTCTATGTTTTGGGAGCAATAATTCGAAGAAAAAATAGTTCAGAATAGAACATTTTTGTATATGTATTGTTTCGCAGCCTTGTGACACTATTAAGCACATAAAACAAACAACAACAGCATTTCAAGTATACAGCTGGGTATGTAATGTTCAGTTTCACCCGAACTTCGACTTCCTTACTTGTTTTGTACAGCCTCGGTGCCCTTAGCTTTTATGAAGCTTCAAGTTTGAAGTTAAGTTGCAAGTCTCTTAAAAGTTAATACCAGACTGGACCTCCCTTTCCGTATGATTTTCCCAAACTCCACATCCGCTCGCCTTCTAGCGGAACTGTGATGAATATGACAGTACCTTTGGGCTTTGAACTAAGTTTGAAATTTCAAGCCTGCAGATATCCCAAAAAAATATATATAATTCTGTTTTAAAGATTACGAAGACCGTATGAATTTTTTTCCTATCTCCTTTCGTGCGCTGCCAAGCGGAACTTTTCTCTTTTTATACTCAGTTGAGCAGAGCTCACAGAGTATATTAAGTTTGATTGGATAACGGTTGGTTATGCAGGTATAAAGGAATCGAGATAGATATAGATTTCCATATATCAAAATCATCAGAATCGAAAAAAATTTGATTGAGCCATGTCCGTCCGTCCGTCCGTCCGTTAACACGATAACTTGAGTAAATTTTGAGGTATCTTGATGAAATTTGGTACGTAGGTTCCTGAGCACTCATCTGAGATCGCTATTTAAAATGAACGATATCGGACTATACCCACGCCCACTTTTTCGATATCGAAAATTTCGAAAAACCGAAAAAGTGCAATAATTCATTACCAAAGACAGATAAAGCGATGCAATTTGGTGGGTGAGTTGAACATATGACGCAGAATATAAAATTAGTAAAATTTTGTACAATGGGCGTGGCACCGCCCACTTTTAAAAGAATGTAATTTAAAACTTTTACAAGCTGTAATTTGGCAGTCGTTGAAGATATCATGATGTAATTTGGCAGGAACGTTACTCCTATTACTATATGTACGCTTAATAAAAATTAGCAAAATCGGAGAAGGACCACGCCCACTTTTAAAAAAAATTTTTTTTAAGTAAAATTTTAACAAAAAATTTAATATCTTTACAGTATATAAGTAAATTATGTCAACATTCAACTCCAGTAATGATAAGCTGCAACAAAATACAAAAATAAAAGAAAATTTCAAAATGGGCGTGGCTCTGCCCTTTTCATTTAATTTGCCTAGGATTCTTTTAATGCCATAAGTCGAACAAAAATTTACCAATCCTTTTGAAATTTGGTAGTGGCATAGATTTTATGACGTTAACTGTTTTCTGCGAAAATGGGCGAAATCGGTTGAAGCCACGCACAGTTTTTATACGCAGTCCTCCGTCTGTCCTTCCGCATGGCCGCTAACATGATAACTTGAGCAAAAATCGACATATCTTTACTGAACTTAGTTCACGTACTTATCTGAACGTACTTTATCTTGGTATAAAAAATTAACGAAATCCGATTATGACCACGCCCACTTTTTCGATATCGAAAATTACGAAAAATTAAAAAAATGTCATAATTCTATTACAAATACGAAAAAAGGGATGAAACGTGGTAATTGGATTGGTTTATTGACGCGAAATATAACTTTAGAAAAAACTTTGTAAAATGGTTGTGACACCTACCATTTTAAGTAGAAGAAAATGAAAAAGTTCTGCAGGGCGAAATAAAAAACCTTTGAAATCTTGGCAGGTATTACATATATAAATAAATTAGCGGTATCCAACAGATGATGTTCTGGGTCACCCTGGTACACATTTTGGTCGATATCTGGAAAACGCCTTCACATATACAACTACCACCACTCCCTTTTAAAACTCTCATTAATACCTTTAATTTGATACTAATATCGTACAAACATATTCTAGAGTCACCCCTGGTCCACCTTTATGGCGATATCTCGAAAAGGTGACCACCTATAGAACGAAGCCCCACTCCCTTTTAAAAATACTCATTAACACCTTTCATTTGATACCCATATCGTACAAACAAATTCTAGAGTCAACCCTGATCCACCTTTATGGCGATATCCCTAAATGGCGTCCACCTATAGAACTATGGCCCACTCCCTCATAAAATACTCTTTAATGCCTTTCATTTGATACACATGTCATACAAACTCATTCCAGGGTTTCCCTCCGTTCATATTCCTACATGGTTATTTTCACTTATGTTGTCACCATAGCTCTCAACTGAGTATGTAATGTTCGCTTACACCCGAACTTAACCTTCCTTACTTGTTATTAATACCTTTATATTAAGTCCCTTTCATGTTTCTCCCTCATTTCCATACCAATTTTTGACCCACGGCAAAGCCTTTTTCGGTAACTTCCCGTTGAGCTGGGCACTTTATACTTAGAACATAGTTCAGATCTGGGGGACATTACAATGCAAGTGAAAAAAATCCGCTAAGTGGCGCACGGATCGAGCTATACAGAAATTTAATTTTAAAATGGAAATTTTGTAATCGACTTTTAACTAACTTCTCGGAGAACCAGAGGCTTGAAACTTAGCACATAGTTTGCGAGTCGATGGCACTACAATTTGTGGAAAACAAAATGCCGCCAGGCGGCAGACGAATCGAGATAAACGAAAATCCCTGAAAAAATGCAGGGAATCTTGCCATCGATTTTAAGTAACTTCCCGGTGAGCTAGAGCCTTGAAAGTTGGGCCATGAGCCAGAACCCGGTGTCACTGCAATATTTGATCAAAAAAGTTCGCTAGGCGGCGCATGGATCGAGATATTATGAAAATTAATTTTGCTTTGGGAATTTTTCAATCCATTTTTAACGAACTTCCCGGTGACCTAGAGACTTGAAACTTGGCACTTAATTAGAGACCTGGTGACAATAAAACTTATAGACAACAAAGCTCGCTAGGTGGCGCGCAATTCAAGATAACTGCAAATCCTTTAAAAACGGGGGAATCTTCCGATCTATTTTCGAGTAACTTCTTGGTGAGCTGGAGATATGAAACTTGATATTTTATCAAAAAAATTCCGCTAGGTGGCGCATGGATCGAGATATTAGAAAGCTTAATTTTAACTTGGGAATCTTTCAATCCATTTTTAACTAACTTCCCGATTAACTAGAGACTCGTAACTTAGCACATAGTTCGAGAGCCGGTGACAATACAATTTATAGAAAACAAAGTTCCGCTGGGTGGTGCGCTAGTCAAGGTAACAGCAAATCTTTTAAAGACGGGGGGATCTTGCGATCGATTTTCTAGCAACTTCCCGACCAGTTAGAGACATAAAACTTGGGCCATAAGTCAGAACCTGGTGACAATGCAATATTTTATCAAAAACAAGTAAAGGTGTCTAAGTTCGGGTTTAACCGAATATTATATACTAGCGTAGAGCTTCGATTGTACATTTCAGTTCAGATAAATTACTTTTGTACATAACACGTGGCACCGCCCATTTAAAAAAAATTTCTCCCCATTCCCTCTTAAAATAAAACTTGATAAGTGAAATATCATTGATTCAAAACTATTTTTTGCTAAGTTATAGCTTATTATTCTATTCTAAGACCCCTTTAAATTTGTTTTATATCTAAGTTGCCGTGGTCTTTAACCGATCCCGTCCATTTTTACTAGAAAATTTTTCTGCAATAAGGAAAATATGTGTGCACAATTTCATTTCGATATGTTAATTTTTCATCGAGTTATGGCTCCCGACACATGGAAAACATCCATTTTAAAAAATTTTAGTGTTTTCCAATTTAATGTTAAAATTCAATTTAGAAAGTAAAATTCTATTGACACAAAGCTCTTTTTCGCTAAGATATAGCTTATTATTTTCGCCTACGACTTTTAAAAATCTTTTATATAAAAGTGGGCGTGGTCTTTAACCGATCTCGTCCATTTTTTCTGGAAATATCTCCTGCTTTAGCGAAAATTTGTGTACTAAATTTTATTACGATCCGTTAGTTTTTCTTCGAGTTAGGTGCCACGTCCATTTTTATACTCAGTTGAGCAGAGCTCACAGAGTATATTAAGTTTGATTGGATAACGGTTGGTTGTACATATATAAAGGAATCGAGATAGATATAGACTTCCATATATCAAAATAATCAGGATCGAAAAAAAATTTGATTGAGCCATGTCCGTCCGTCCGTCCGTCCGTTAACACGATAACTTGAGTAAATTTTGAGGTATCTTGATGAAATTTGGTATGTAGGTTCCTGAGCACTCATCTCAGATCGCTATTTAAAATGAACGATATCGGACTATAACCACGCCCACTTTTTCGATATCGAAAATTTCGAAAAACCGAAAAAGTGCGATAACTCATTACAAAAGACAGATAAACCGACGAAACTTGGTAGATGGGTTGACGTTATGACGTAGAATAGAAAATTAGTAAGATTTTGGACAATGGGCGTGGCCCCGCCCACTTTTACAAGAAGGTAATTTAAAAGTTTTGCAAGCTGTAATTTGGCAGTCGTTGAAGATATCACGATGAAATTTGGCAGGAGCGTTACTACTATTACTCTATATGTGCTAAATAAAAATTAGCAAAATTGGATTAAGAACACGCCCACTTTTTAAAAAAAAATTTTTTTAAATTCAAATTTTAACAAAAAATTTAATATCTTTACTGTATATAAGTAAATTAAGTCAAAATTCAACTCCAGTAATGATATGATGCAACAAAATACAAAAATAAAAGAAAATTTAAAAATGGGCGTGGCTCCGCCCATTTTCATTTAGTTTGTCTAGAATACTTTTATTGCCATAAGTCGAACAAAAATTTACCAATCCTTCTCAAATTTGGTAGGAGCATAGATTCTATGACGGTAACTGTTCTCTGTGAAAATGGGCGAAATCTGTGGAAGCCACGCCCAGTTTTTATACACAGTCCACCGTCTGTCCTTCCGCTCGGCCATTAACACAATAACTTGAGCAAAATCCTATATATCTTTACTAAACTTAGCCCACGTACTTACCTGAGCTCACTTTTTCTTGGTATAAAAAATGGGCGAAATCTGACCATAACCACGCCCACTTTATCGATATCGAAAATTACGAAAAATGAAAAAAATGCCATAATTCTATACCAAATACGAAAAAAGGGATGAAACATGGTAACTGGATTGGTTTGTTGACGCAAAATATAACTTTGGAAAAATCTTTGTAAAATGGGTGTGACACCTACCATATTAAGTAGAAGAAAATGAAAAAGTTCTACAAGGCGAAATCAACAGCCCTTGGAATCTTGGCAGGAATACTGTTAGTGGTATTGCATATATAAATAAATTAGCAGTACCCGACAGATGATTTTCTGGATCACCTGGTCCACATTTTGGTGGATATCACGAGAACGCCTTCACATATACATCTAAGGGCCACTCGCTTTTAAAACCCTCATTAATACCTTTAATTTGATATCCATATCGTACAAAAACATACCAGAGTCACCCCTGTCCCACCCTAATGGCGATATCTCGAAAAGGCGTCCACCTATAGAACTAATGCCCCCTCTCTCTTAAAATGTTCAGTAACACCTTTCGTTTGATACCCATATCGTACAAACATTCTAGAGTAACCCCTGGCCCACCCTAATGGCGATATCTCGAAAAGGCGTCCACCTATAGACCTAGTGTCCACTCCCTCTTAAAATGCTCAGTAACACCTTTCGTTTGATACCCATATCGTACAAACATTCTAGAGTCACCCCTGGCCCACCCTAATGGCAATATCTCGAAAAGGCGTCCACCTATAGACCTAATGCCCACTCCCTCTTAAAATGCTCAGTAACAGCTTTCGTTTGATACCCATATCGTACAAACATTCTAGAGTCACACCTGGCCCACCCTAATGGCGATATTTCGAAAAGGCGTCCACCTATAGAACTAAGGATTACTCCCTTTTAAAATACTCATTACCACCTTTCATTTGATACCCATATCGTACAAACACATTCTAGAGTCACCCTGGCCCACCCTAATGGCGATATCTCGAAAAGGCGTCCACCTATAGACCTAATGTCCGCTCCCTCTTAAAATGCTCAGTAACACCTTTCGTTTGATACCCATATCGTACAAACATTCTAGAGTCACCCCTGGCCCACCCTAATGGCGATATCTCGAAAAGGCGTCCACCTATAGACCTAATGTACACTCCCTCTTAAAATGCTCAGTAACACCTTTCGTTTGATACCCATATCATACAAACATTCTAGAGTCACCCCTGTCCCACCCTAATGGCGATATCTCGAAAAGGCGTCCACCTATAGACCTAATGCCCACTCCCTCTTAAAATGCTCAGTAACACCTTTCGTTTGATACCCATATCGTACAAACATTCTAGAGTCACACCTGGCCCACCCTAATGGCGATATCTCGAAAAGGCGTCCACCTATAGAACTAAGGATTACTCCCTTTTAAAATACTCATTACCACCTTTCATTTGATACCCATATCGTACAAACACATTCTAGAGTCACCCTGGCCCACCCTAATGGCGATATCTCGAAAAGGCGTCCACCTATAGACTTAATGCCCACTCCCTCTTAAAATGCTCAGTAACACCTTTCGTTTGATACCCATACCGTACAAACATTCTAGAGTCACCCTTGGTCCAGCTTTATGGCGATATCTCGAAAAGGCGTCCACCTATAGAACTAAGGATTACTCCCTTTTAAAATACTCATTACCACCTTTCATTTGATACCCATATCGTACAAACACATTCTAGAGTCACCCTGGCCCACCCTAATGGCGATATCTCGAAAAGGCGTCCACCTATAGACCTAATGCCCACTCCCTCTTAAAATGCTCAGTAACACCTTTCGTTTGATACCCATATCGTACAAACATTCTAGAGTCACCCCTGGCCCACCCTAATGGCGATATCTCGAAAGGGCGTCCACCTATAGACCTAATGCCCACTCCCTCTTAAAATGCTCAGTAACACCTTTCGTTTGATGCACATATCGTACAAACACATTCTAGAGTCACCCCTGGCCCACCTTTATGACGATATCTCGAAAAGGCGTCCACCTATAGACCTCATGCCCACTCCCTCTTAAAATGCTCAGTAACACCTTTCGTTTGATACCCATACCGTACAAACATTCTAGAGTCACCCTTGGTCCAGCTTTATGGCGATATCTCGAAAAGGCGTCCACCTATAGAACTAAGGATTACTCCCTTTTAAAATACTCATTACCACCTTTCATTTGATACCCATATCGTACAAACACATTCTAGAGTCACCCTGGCCCACCCTAATGGCGATATCTCGAAAAGGCGTCCACCTATAGACCTAATGCCCACTCCCTCTTAAAATGGTCAGTAACACCTTTCGTTTGATACCCATACCGTACAAACATTCTAGAGTCACCCTTGGTCCAGCTTTATGGCGATATCTCGAAAAGGCGTCCACCTATAGAACTAAGGATTACTCCCTTTTAAAATACTCATTACCACCTTTCATTTGATACCCATATCGTACAAACACATTCTAGAGTCACCCTGGCCCACCCTAATGGCGATATCTCGAAAAGGCGTCCACCTATAGACCTAATGCCCACTCCCTCTTAAAATGCTCAGTAACACCTTTCGTTTGATACCCATACCGTACAAACATTCTAGAGTCACCCTTGCTCCACCTTAATGGCGATATCTCGAAAAGGCGTCCACCTATAGAACTAAGGATTACTCCCTTTTAAAATACTCCTTACCACCTTTCATTTGATACCCATATCGTACAAACACATTCTAGAGTCACCCCTGGCACACCCTAATGGCGATATCTCGAAAAGGCGTCCACCTATAGACCTAATGCCCACTCCCTCTTAAAATGCTCAGTAACACCTTTCGTTTGATACCCATATCGTACAAACATTCTAGAGTCACCCCTGGCCCACCCTAATGGCGATATCTCGAAAGGGCGTCCACCTATAGACCTAATGCCCACTCCCTCTTAAAATGCTCAGTAACACCTTTCGTTTGATGCACATATCGTACAAACACATTCTAGAGTCACCCCTGGCCCACCCTTATGACGATATCTCGAAAAGGCGTCCACCTATAGACCTCATGCCCACTCCCTCTTAAAATGCTCAGTAACACCTTTCGTTTGATAACCATACCGTACAAACATTCTAGAGTCACCCCTGGCCCACCCTAATGGCGATATCTCGAAAAGGCGTCCACCTATGGAACTAAGGATCACTCCTTTTCAAAATACTCATTAACAGCTTTCATTTGATACCCATATCATACAAACACATTATAGAATCACCCCTGGTCCACCTTAATGGGGACATCTCGAAAAGGCGTCCACCGATAGACCTAAGGCCCACTCCCTCTTAAAATGCTCAGTAACACCTTTCATTTGATACCCATATCGTACAAACAAATTCTAGAGTCAGCCCTGGTCTACCTTTATGGCGATATCCCTAAATGGCGTTCATCCATAGAACTATGGCCTATTCTCTCTTAAAATACTCTTTAATACCTTTCATTTGATACACATGTTATTCAACCACATTCCAGGGTTACCCCAGATTGATTTTCCTTATTTTGTCTCCATAGCTCTCAACTGAGTATGTTATGTTCGGTTACACCCGAACTTAGCCTTCCTTACTTGTTTTATACTCAGTTGAGCAGAGCTCACAGAGTATATTAAGTTTGATTGGATAACGGTTGGTTGTACATATATAAAGGAATCGAGATAGATATAGACTTCCATATATCAAAATAATCAGGATCGAAAAAAAATTTGATTGAGCCATGTCCGTCCGTCCGTCCGTCCGTCCGTCCGTCCGTTAACACGATAACTTGAGTAAATTTTGAGGTATCTTGATGAAATTTGGTATGTAGGTTCCTGAGCACTCATCTCAGAACGCTATTTAAAATGAACGATATCGGACTATAACCACGCCCACTTTTTCGATATCGAAAATTTCGAAAAATCGAAAAAATGCGATAATTCATTGCCAAAGGCGGCTAAAGCGATGAAACTTGGTAGATGGGTTGACGTTATGAAGCAGAATAGAAAATTAGTAAGATTTTGGACAATGGGCGTGGCACCGCCCACTTTTAAAAGAAGGTAATTTAAAAGTTTTGCAAGCTGTAATTTGGCAGTCGTTGAAGATATCATAATGAAATTTGGCAGGAACGTTTCTACTATTACTATATATGTGCTAAATAAAAATTAGCAAAATTGGATGAAGAACACGCCCACTTTTTAAAAAAAAATTTTTTTAAATTCAAATTTTAACAAAAAATTTAATATCTTTACTGTATATAAGTAAATTAAGTAAAAATTCAACTCCAGTAATGACATGATGCAACAAAATACAAAAATAAAAGAAAATTTCAAAATGGGTGTGGCTCCGCCCATTTTCATTTAGTTTGTCTAGAATACTTTTAATGCCATAAGTCGAACAAAAATTTACCAATCCTTCTCAAATTTGGTAGGAGCATAGACTCTGTGACGGTAACTGCTCTCTGTGAAAATGGGCGAAATCGGTGGAAGCCACGCCCAGTTTTTATACACAGTCCACCGTCTGTCCTTCCGCTCGGCCGTTAACACAATAACTTGAGCAAAAACCGATATATCTTTACTAAACTTAGCCCACGTACTTATCTGAACTCACTTTATCTTGGTATAAAAAATGGCCGAAATCCGACCATAACCACGGCCACTTTATCGATATCGAAAATTACGAAAAATGAAAAAAATGCCATAATTCTATACCAACTACGAAAAAAGGGATGAAACATGGTAACTGGATTGGTTTATTGACGCAAAATATAACTTTGGAAAAAACTTTGTAAAATGGGTGTGACACCTACCATATTAAGTAGAAGAAAATGAAAAAGTTCTACAAGGCGAAATCAACAGCCCTTGGAATCTTGGCAGGAATACTGTTAGTGGTATTGCATATATAAATAAATTAGGAGTACCCGACAGATGATTTTCTGGATCACCTGGTCCACATTTTGGTCGATATCGCGAGAACGATTTCACATATACATCTAAGGGCCACTCGCTTTTAAAACCCTCATTAATACTTTTAATTTGATATCCATATCGTACAAACACATTCTAGAGTCACCCTGGCCCACCCTAATGGCGATATCTCGAAAAGGCGTCCACCTATAGACCTAATGTCCACTCCCTCTTAAAATGCTCAGTAACACCTTTCGTTTGATACCCATATCGTACAAACACATTCTAGAGTCACCCTGGCCCACCCTAATGGCGATATCTCGAAAAGGCGTCCACCTATAGACCTAATGCCCACTCCCTCTTAAAATGCTCAGTAACACCTTTCGTTTGATACCCATATCGTACAAACATTCTAGAGTCACCCCTGGCGCACCCTAATGGCGATATCTCGAAAACGCGTCCACCTATATACCTAATGTACACTCCCTCTTAAAATGCTCAGTAACACCTTTCGTTTGATACCCATATCGTACAAACATTCTAGAGTCACCCCTGGCCCACCCTAATGGCGATATCTCGAAAAGGCGTCCACCTATAGACCTAATACACACTCCCTCTTAAAATGCTCAGTAACACCTTTCGTTTGATACCCATATCGTACAAACATTCTAGAGTCACCCTTGGTCCACCTTTATGGCGATATCTCGAAAAGGCGTCCACCTATAGAACTAAGGATTACTCCCTTTTAAAATACTCATTACCACCTTTCATTTGATACCCATATCGTACAAACACATTCTAGAGTCACCCTGGCCCACCCTAATGGCGATATCTCGAAAAGGCGTCCACCTATAGACCTAATGCCCACTCCCTCTTAAAATGCTCAGTAACACCTTTCGTTTGATACCCATATCGTACAAACATTCTAGAGTCACCCCTGGCCCACCCTAATGGCGATATCTCGAAAAGGCGTCCACCTATAGACCTATTGCCCACTCCCTCTTAAAATGCTCAGTAACACCTTTCGTTTGATACCCATATCGTACAAACATTCTAGAGTCACCCTTGGTCCACCTTTATGGCGATATCTCGAAAAGGCGTCCACCTATAGAACTAAGGATTACTCCCTTTTAAAATACTCATTACCACCTTTCATTTGATACCCATATCGTACAAAAACATTCTAGAGTCACCCCTGGCCCACCCTAATGGCGATATCTCGAAAAGGCGTCCACCTATATACCTAATGCCCACTCCCTCTTAAAATGCTCAGTAACACCTTTCGTTTGATACCCATATCGTACAAACATTCTAGAGTCACCCCTGGCCCACCCTAATGGCGATATCTCGAAAAGGCTTCCACCTATAGACCTAATGTCCACTCCCTCTTAAAATACTCAGTAACACCTTTCGTTTGATACCCATATCGTACAAACACATTCTAGAGTCACCCCTGGCCCACCCTAATGACGATATCTCGAAAAGCGTCCACCTATAGACCTCATCCCCGCTCCCTCTGAAAATGCTCAGTAGCACCTTTCGTTTGATACCCATATCGTACAAACATTCTAGAGTCACCCTTGGTCCACCTTTATGGCGATATCTCGAAAAGGCGTCCACCTATAGAACTAAGGATTACTCCCTTTTAAAATACTCATTACCATCTTTCATTTGATACCCATATCATACAAACACATTCTAGAGTCACCCCTGGCCCACCCTAATGGCGACATTTCGAAAAGGCGTCCACCTATAGACCTAATGCCCACTCCCTCTTAAAATGCTCAGTAACACCTTTCGTTTGATACCCATATCGTACAAACATTCTAGAGTCACCCCTGGCCCACCCTAATGGCGATATCTCGAAAAGGCGTCCACCTATAGACCTCATGCCCGCTCCCTCTTAAAATGCTCAGTAGCACCTTTCGTTTGATACCCATATCGTACAAACATTCTAGAGTCACCCTTGGTCCACCTTTATGGCGATATCTCGAAAAGGCGTCCACCTATAGAACTAAGGATTACTCCCTTTTAAAATACTCATTACCACCTTTCATTTGATACCCATATCGTACAAAAACATTCTAGAGTCACCCCTGGCCCACCCTAATGGCGATATCTCGAAAAGGCGTCCACCTATAGACCTAATGCCCACTCCCTCTTAAAATGCTCAGTAACACCTTTCGTTTGATACCCATATAGTACAAACATTCTAGAGTCACCCCTGGCCCACCCTAATGGCGATATCTCGAAAAGGCGTCCACCTATAGACCTAATGCCCACTCCCTCTTAAAATGCTCAGTAACACCTTTCATTTGATTCCCATATCGTACAACTAGAGACACCCCTGGTCCACCTTTATGGCGATATCTCGAAACGGCGTCCACCTATGGAACTAAGGATCACTCCTTTTCAAAATACTCATTATCACCTTTCATTTGATACCCATATCGTAAAAACACATTCTAGAGTCAGCCCTGGTCCACCTTTATGGCGATATCCCTAAATGGCGTCCATCCATAGAACTATGGCCTACTCTCTCTTAAAATACTCTTTAATACCTTCCATTTGATACACATGTCATACAACCACATTCCAGGGTTATCCTAGGTTCATTTTCCTACATGGTGATTTTCCTTATTTTGTCTCCATAGCTCTCAACTGAGTATGTAATGTTCGGTTACACCCGAACTTAGCCTTCCTTACTTGTTTAAATTTGAAGTTTTTCCTATTTGTTGTTATAAATCCACTTGGGAAATGAAATACCATTGATATAAAGCTCTTTTTTGCAAAGATATAGCTTACTTATTCGTCAACGACCCTTTTAAAAATCTTTTATATAAAAGTGGGCGTGGTCCTTAATCGATTTCGTTAATTTTTCTTCAAAGCATTCCTTATAGTAAAGGCAACCTCTCTGCCGAATTTTGTTACGATAGGTTTAAAGATTTTTGATTTGTGATTAATAATATTTGTAAAATTGATTTTGTCACAAGTGGGCGGTGCCACGCCCATTTTAAAAGTTTTTTTTTTTAATTTTTATCAAGAGTGTCAATATCAATCCGCACGTCAAATTTCAACATTCTAGGTGTATTATTTACTAAATAATCAGGTGTTTTGTGTTTTCCAAAATGTTATATATATAAAAAGTAGGCGTGGTTATCATCCGATTTCGCTCATTTTCAATACCAATCTCTTTTTGGTTCAGATAAGCTTTTGTACCAAATTTGGTGAAGATATCTCAATATTTACTCAAGTTATCGTGTTAACGGGCAGACGGATGGACGGACATGGCTCAAACAAATTTTTCTCGATACTGATGATTTTGATATATGGAAGTCTATATACATATATCTCGATTCCTTGATACCTGTACAACCAACCATTATGCAATCAAAGTTAATATACTCTGTGTGCAAAGCACTCTGAGTATAAAAATTCGCTAGGTGGAGCATGGATCGAGATATTGAGAAAACTAATTTTGAATTGGGAATTTTGCTTTCGATTTTTAACTAACTTCCTGGATATCTAGAGACTTGAAACCTGAAATATAGTTCAAAACTCGGACTTTCATTCACCTATCAGCAGCTTGACCCACTATTCTTTATGATGAAGCTTCTTATACTATGATTTGCTTTGGTGAATTTTTGGGAGCAATGACCTAACAATTGGCGAATCACGTGTTCTGGTAAATAAACTATTAGTGGTGGTGATGCACCACAGCCAAGAGGTAATTCTCTAAACAAATTATATTGTTACTGGACTTAAATTTTTCTAAAATCTGCCGGCACAAAATTGTTATGCTTATTGAGTTAAGCCAGAACTCCATGGAAAGCCTCGTGGGTGTTGCAGGCGTTCTAAAAATCTACCTCGTTTGTTAGCTATTCAAACTACACAGCTAAAAATCGTGGTGAAAGTCGCATACGCCTGAAAGTTTGGAAGGACGCGCATGGAGTTGGACCTCGAAGGCCTTTAAGGCCCAAGTCCTTTCAGGCGTTCGCAACTTCCACCACACGGAGGGAAATCTATGGCTCGATCACCCACAACTATTGATACTACATTAAATAAAAATTTTTAATCCTGTCCCATCAATAAATATGTCCCATCAATGGATATGCGATCACTGTACGAATGATGAATCAGTATTGAACTGGTATCCAAACAAAGTATGCGTAAGAAATCAATTAATTTGAGATTTAATATTATAAAGGTAGAGCGCGTGTTTAAAATTTAAATAATGAAGTAGTTAATCGCAAGTACATGGTTTGCCTTAAATTGAAAGATTGCGCTCCACCTTTATAGTTTTAAATCCCAAAATTATTTTACAAGGGCTATTTTTAAATTTTTTTAGACAAAATTTAACAAGACTATGTCTGTATTATAGGAAAAATTGCCTTCTTTTTTTTGGTCCATTTATATAAAGGTAGTCTTTAAAATTTTTTTATCATCCTTTTATTGTTGCATAGTTTGGCCTTCAAACTATTTGTGAGGTTGAAATTTTGTAACTTATCATGAAATTCTCCCTTAAGTTGATCCTTCGGATAAATAACATCCGTGCAACACTTAGCAAAATTTCTGTTACACTTGTTAAACTGTCGTTGAACTCTTAACCACGCTTCAGATGTCGAGCTCACCAGGAAAATACTTAAAATCTGACCACAAGACTCCACACCTCGTATAAATTTTCTATATATATGCACCCATGACCCACCTAGCCGAAATTTTTTTCTCAGGCTATTTCATTGTTATGATGTCTTGAAACAAGTTTAGAGGCAAATTATATAAAGCGCAAGGAATATAGCGCATTCATGCACCTCAGTGAGTGACAATAAGCCCGAGTCCCTTTGTGAAATGTTTGGTATTATATAGTGATGAATGTGACAGTCAGTGACTGCGATGCTAAGTTTCACGACATCATACATAAGGCTTAAGGTTAGGTAGGTTAGCTCAATAAAAAGTTACATAAAAATATAGCACCAGTTTCCACATGCCCAAAAGGGATTTTCTCAACGAATCGATTCCTGCCCCATGGAACTTTTTATAATAAAGAGCATAATTAAATAGTGCCCCAAGCTATGTTCACAACTTCAGGTCCTTAGGTTATTGGGATGTTTAAAACCCGATCTAAAGATTTCAAATATCGTATTAGTTGTTTACTCATCTCGACATATGAGAGTTTTCATCATCACTCATGCTCACTTTTTCCACCATTCGATGTAATTCAACATGTTTGCATGTGACGTATAATGTGATGTGGTGAATGTACCACTCAAAGCAAGTTTGCTCGCACAGTTCACAGTGAACAAACACACGCACTGCATTTGTGAAAACAAATATTACTTTTTTTTTAATAAATTTTCTTAATATTAGAAAAGAATCAAGTATTTTTTTATGCAGAAAAAAGGTAAGTTTTTCTTCAGAAAAGAAATATTCAAATCGATCCATCCGGTTTTGATTTATAGCTGTGAAATCAAAACTCTTATGATTTTGTACTACATTTTAGCAACTTGCCACGCCCCTGTAAATTTCAATTATGTACATGGAATATCGTCGCCCGCTTGCCAGAAGCATGAATGTGCCAAAATGTAAATGTTGGGAAATCGAGTTTTAAAGTTTATTGCTCCCTCAAAATTAGAAGAATTGGATTCTTGTGCAAAAATGTACTTTTATATTATACTCACACTATGCTCTTTCAACTGAGATAATTGTTCTGCTCGCATCCCTTCTATTCTCCTAGATTTGGCATATTCATTTTTCTGACACAACAAAAATTTTAAAAGCAGATCTAATTTTTTGTTAACACATCTATAAAAAAAAAAAGAATAAATAAAAGTGGCGGGATCAGGTGAATCGGCTCATGCTTTCTATACATTTTGATGCGGTGAATTCAAATGCGCTATAAGAATTGGTCCAAGTGGTCATAGTATGGCCTTAACCTCAAAGCACGTAAAAAAATCACTGGACATTGATTTTTAACTAAAGTTAGGGCCAAGCCAAGACCTGCTAGGCCAATTCTGTTGGCGGATTGGGACTCGGAGCATCACAGTACTTGGGAAAACATCCGCGGCTGTGACTTATCGAAAGTATGTATGTAAATAAAAAAAAAATATACACATTCAATTCAATTTCAATTATTGCAAACTTAGAACTAGTTCTTATTTTCATCAGAATCTGAATCTTCTGAGACGTTGGGTTCGGGTAAAGCGTTGCCCTCTGGATTTTTATAATAAGAACGATATTCTTCGTATAACCAGTTTTTCATACACTTTGTCTTTTAGTTTTGATTCGATATATCCATCTCACGTAGTTAAGCCTTGAAATAAAATAAACCTTTTTAAAATGGGAGCATACTCTATGAAGTGATTGGCGTTCAACTGTATTAAGCGCCTTTTTTATAAGATTATTGGTGGCCATTTAAATACATATATACTATATACAACCAATTTACATGTTCATGATAGTCCAGTAAGATGTCCGTTAAAAAAATTCCGCTTTTCGGGCAGAATATAACAAATTATGGTCTAAAAATAAGCTGTGCAAAATTTTTCTCGAATTAGATAATACTTAGAACTGCCACGTTGTATTAGAAAATTTTTAAAACTAATCGATTTGGACATTTTTTAGTAGTACGAAAATGAAATCTTCTTTTTTTTTTACACAATAAAATTTTTCGTATTTTTACCTTCATCTTGTTGTTTTTGTAGCGATAAGTACACTCCCCGAAGGCTTTGGGGAGTGTTACCGATGTTGATGGTCTTTCGCCGGATGCAGATCCGGTACGTTCCGGTAACAAGCAACATAAAGGTACTATCCCGGGCATCTCGGGAACGATTTGGTATAACCACATGCAACCTTCTAGGCCATATCGCCCTCCCACCGCTAGATCGAACACAGGTTCGGTGTCGCCAGATCATCGGCTGTTAATGAAACCGGTTTCGCCACGGGTAGTTGAGGTTGACAATTGGGTTAGAGAAGCTATATATTGCGCTGGAAACCCCTTGAAGGGGGTGCGATATACAATCCCTTGAATCAATTTAGTATTTTTACAGTCATAATCTAACTCTGTGAGTTTTTTTAACATAACAAATAATTAACTTACGAGTATAAAACGGCTATCAATTATTTTATGTTAACTGTTGCACCCTAAACGCATACGGTTTAAAAATTTTTCAAATGTTAGGTGGCAGTTCCATGTGCTATTCAATTCGAGCGAAATTTGGAAGAACTATTTTTTAGTACATAGTGTTACACCCGGAAACTTAATATTTATAAAGCAAAGTATATATAATGAACGACTTATTGTACAGACACATAACATGCTAACTCAAGTGTACTGGTAGCATCATACCAATATTATGTAAATAGTTAACCAGATATCAGAACGGAAGTCCACTTTATTGTAGTACATATTTGACAAAGCTGTCGCAATTTATGTGCTGCCTAAGAAAATTTATGAAGCTAAGCAAGGTGAATTATTTTATCGCCTATAACGCACAAGCGAATACAAAGTAAAATATTACGTACATATATATGTACTACAAACAAAAATTTAACTAATTTGGAAAGGGAAGCCTTGTGTTGTTATTGTTTTTGTAGCATTACAAAGAAGCCTAGTATAATGGTACGTGCTAGTGAAGGTTCCTATAAAGCTGTTCCTAAAAGGCGGAAACATGTTATTTTGTATCTAAATAAAATTAAAGAAAAAAATTTTTTTTTTTAAATTAGCTTTCATTATTGGTTAAAAAATTAATTAAAATGTAAAAAATAAATTGACTGTAAAGAAATATAACACTTTATAAGTTCATTGTAACCTTTAACGATAATCAGGCTTCTTCGTCTGCGATAAAAAAATTCCATATAAGACAATTAGGACTGTGATAAAAACTATAAGATTTAATAATTTAAGTGTAAAGTTTTAATGTTAAAAATATATAATTATGTACAATATGGAGTTTTTTTGTCGCACACGAAGAAGCCTAATTATCGCTAAAGGTTACAATGAACTTATAAGGTGTTATATTTCTTTACACTCAATTTATTTTTTACTTTTTAGTTAATTTTATTAACCAACAAGTAAAGGTGTCAAAGTTCGGGTGTAACCGAATATTATATACTCAGCGTGAGCTTCAATTGTACATTTCATTCAGATAAATTACTTTTCTACATAACACGTGGCACCGCCCGTTTAAAAAAAGTCTCCCCATTTCCTCTTACAGTGCGCTTGATAAGTGAAATATCATTGATTCTAAACAATTTTTTGCTAAGTTATAGCTTATTATTTTGGTCTGCGACCCTTTTAAACTTATTTTATATCTAATTTGCCGTGGTCTTTAACCGATCTCGTCCATTTTTCCTAGAAATATTTCCTGCTATAGGGAAAATCTGTGTACCCAATTTTATTACGATCCGTTAATTTTTCTTCGAGTTATGACTCCCGAAACATAGAAATTAGCTTAGTCATAAAAGGGGCGGTGTTACGCTCATTTGTTATACCTTTTATGAATATGAAATGGTATATTAGCTTTGGTCCGATGTTTGTAACGTAGAGAAATATAGAAGATAGACTCACCATTAAGTAAACCGAATTGATCAGGGCGACGAACTGAGTTTATATAGCCATGTCCGTCTGTCTGTTTGAACGCAAACTAGTCCCTCAAATTTTGAGATATCTCAATGAAATTTGGCACAAGGATGTATCTTTGTATTACATTAGACATTTGTCGAATCCGGTAGGATCGGACCACTATAACATATATGTATCTCCCATAAAACCAATCGTTCAGATAGAAAGATTTTTGGCCATTTCTCCCTTAATTTAGAAAGTATAAACGTGAAACTCGGTGATATATACTTCAATGTATCGTGGAAGATTTTCTGCAAAAATCACTTTGATCGGAGCTATATATAGTATATATCCCATACAACCGATCGTTCAGATAGAAAGATTTTTGGCAATTTCTCCTTTAATTTCCAATATAAAACGTTAAACTTGGTGATATTTATTCTAATATGTCATAGAAGATTTCTTGTAAAAATCATTTCGATCGGAGCTATATATAATATATATCCCATAGAACCGATCGCTCAGATAAGGGGGTTTTTTGCCATTTATTTTATATTTATCTTAAAATCGATTCTGTATCATCTGTACATCCGTTCACTATATATTTGTTATCTTCTACAGTGCATTATTTGGAGATTACGAATGGGATAAGATTATTGTTCAGCCCCATTCATGAAAGGTATGAAGTCTTTGGCACAGCTGAAGACAGTGCCGTCCTTACTTGTCTAAATTTGAATTTTTTCCTATTTATTCTTATAAATCCACTTGGGAAATGAAATACCATTGATATAACACTCTTTTTTTGCAAAGATATAGCTTATTTTGTTCGTCCGTGACCCTTCTTTATATAAAAGTGGGCGCGGTTCTTAACCGATTTCGTTAATTTTTCTTCAAAGCATTCCTTATAGTAAAGGCAACCTCTCTGCCGAATTTTGTTACGATAGGTTTAACGATTTTTGATTTATGATAAATAATATTTGTAAAATTGAATTTATCACAAGTGGGCGGTGCCACGCCCAAATTTTTATCAACAATCTCAATTTCAGTCCATATGTCAAACTTCAACATTCTAGGTGTATTATTTACTAAATATCGTGTTTTTTGTGTTTTCCAAAATTTTTTATATATAAAAAGTGGGCGTGGTTATCATCCGATTTCGCTCATTTTCAAAACCAATCTATTCTGGGTCCAGGTAAGCTAGTGTACCAAATTTAGTGAAGATATCTCAATATTTATTCAAGTTATCGTGCTAACGGACGGAAGGATGGACATGGCTCAATCGGAAGTCTATATCCATCTCGATTCCATTATACCTGTACAATCAACCGTTATCCATTCAAAGTTAGTATACCCTGTGTGCAAAGCACGCTGAGTATAATAATAAAATCTTATTTTTAAGGAAGTGTTTTTTCTTTAATTTTATTTTATTGTGACTTTGCCTATGTCGCGTTCAGTTTACAACTACTTATTGCAGATCTCTGCTCTGTGGGCTAAATCTGTTTTAAAATAAAATTCCATCTTTCGTTTATCTAAAATTCCATCGCCAAAAATCTGTAAAACAAAATCAAGTGCGCAGAAAGTATGCAACATTTAGCGATAACAGCCTAACTTCTACGTTCCATGTATACACAAACAAAGCGAAGTTACCTGCGTTCTTGAGCCGCTATAGGCCACTCACCATCCCTCTAAACAAAGAACATGGAAGTAAGCTTGAGATTTACCACGTGGTAAGAAAATTTTCTCATATAAAATAGCATGGTGTATCCCATACCCTCGTAGTAATGGCATGAAATTGCTACAGCGGTTCGTGTCCGTGGTTCTCGCAGTTCGTTAATATACAACATAAATAGCTATCATCCGGTGGCAGAATCCTAAGCGAGATAAATAATTTTGCATGTAAATGCAATAAAACGATTTGAGACAGATAAATCAAGATAGAAATCTGGTTCAATTTGTGAGCCAGATAATTTGTTAATTACTTCTTTTTAGGTTGGCAACGCTGCCTTTAATAAACCTACTTTTTCAAAAATTGATGTCGCTGCTTAGCCTTTCGCCGTATGATTTAAATGAAAACATCTGCCTGTCACAATTCACGTGTGCGAAAATTTCACGACATCTGCTTCTCAAGTCTCTAAATGATCCAGAGCATTCCCGTGAGAATTGAGCATGAGCCGGAGCTGTAAAACATTGTGAATGATAACTAACGCCCCGATTCTGAGCGTTACCGGTAAAATAGTTCCCAGAACATTATGTAACCGAATATCGTTACCAGTTCTTTTATCCGCGATTCTGGGCCAAGTGGTAACGCTGTCATCACCGAAAAACTCAGCAGTGTCTGTGGAGAAATTGGAGAGGTAGTTTTCTTCGCTTTCACGATTGCCGCTTTGGTCCATTTGGACCAAAAATGGTCCCTTCCAACCCCATTTGGTCCGCTGGTCCCTTTTCTTCAATTTTGGTGCTTATTAGGCAGTAGCCACGATTGATACTTGTCTTTCTTTTTCACTCAATTAAAAATTAACAATATTGCCCAAAAATTCGCCACACTTTCGTTAGGCTCCATATAATTTTGAATTTACTTCAATGGAACTCTCACCATAAAAAATTGCTCAGTCAATAAAATGTACCAGAACAATAACATTTCACCTAAGATATAATTTATGCCGGGCATTAAAAAGAAAAGTGTTGGCAAACACATTGTCGTTAATTGTTGATGAAATAACCAACTCTTGTTTTATAATAATGTTACGAACATTAGCCGTGTTTTTTTACACGCGTATACGTTTCGCTTGCGCGTGAAAAAAAACGCCTATCCTCGCTTAGATAATGCTTAGGAGACCCATCTAGCGGCAGTTGTTAAATAACTACAGCTACATTACAAGGTGTACCGAAAAGAGGATACACAACCCTCTGATGGCCATAGGGTATAACATATAGCTGAATCAGTTGCGATGAATTATGGACACACATAGAATACATAGAATTAGTGTAGAGGGTGAAACAAAGACACATAATTAAGTTACATCTGAGAATAATGCGTATCGAAATTTAGTAGGACCAAAGTAGGACAAATTTTATGCGCAGCAATTTCAGAGGTGTATTTAAAGTTTTTCGCTCAGCAGTCCATATAAAGTTTAAGCGCAAACGTATATAGAAGAATAAAAAAACACAGCTATTAGCAACACAAATGGGTACTTTCATCCCTAAGCCGATGCTAAACAGTGATATCATGCACATCCATAAATCAATCATTATGTATCTACATAAAATAATCAATAATTATGTCTACACATATGTACGTACACGCAGCGGAGAAGCAATGCACAAACACATGCATATATCTTATTTGAGGTGCTCACAAGAGAGGGTAATAATTGGTGCAAGTATTACTCACGCGCATATGAGAAGCTATAAACGTAGTTGTGGCTGGTGATTTTGTAGCTGATAACTAACTAGTAAGTTCTGGCATGGAAAAGCCTAGAAGTATGCAACGAGAAACAAAAAGTATGAAAGACCGCTACAGTAGAGGCGCGAGTGTTAGTTTCATTTAAGTTATCAATCAGTTGAGTTAAGCAAGCTATCAGTAAGCGAAGTATAACTGTTATTGTGAAGTACTTTAATAAAGGCCATTTTTGCATTATTGAAAATTGGAGTTATTTATTCAACAGTTTAGTAATTCGAACTTAGCAGAAGGTTGCAAATAAGAGGATTTGCAGTAAATTCGTTACTATAATATTAATAACGGCTAGATATTTCGATAGGTTATAAAACGCTATGTAAAATATATGAAAATAAAAATTGCTTCTCGCCTAGCACTCTGCCGATAGCCTAACACTTTCAAAACTTATACAAAGAAATTCTATGCACTACTTCTCGTTTGGCACTTTGATATTTAAATCTTTCTCACCCAGCTCAATGAGTTCAAGGAATTCCAGGACTATTGTGGTGTAAAGCCACGCAAGGTAATTGAAAACTAAGTATCTTATCACAAGAAATATTTTAACTCGAACACAGAAGGAAGCAAATGCAAAAGAGGTTTGATTTCGGAAAAAATGTTTTTTATAAAACTATTCCCGTAGGTGCTAGCAGAACCCCTGAGGCTTGGGATCAAAACTCACACTTACTGAATCTAGGCTCTGATATGAAGTTTAAAAAACTAAGCATCTATAAAAATATCACTAGCAAGATTTCCTAGTTTCATTTATGATTTACTGAGTTTTCCACATACATATTTCGGCAACAACAGAACGCAAATTTTACTAAAACCTAACTGCACTATATATTTTATTTCATTGCAATCAACAACATAATGCTAGAACCAAGAGCTTTGTGACCAAAACTAAGTTCACAACGTTTGTTTGGTGGAAGACAAAGACTTATCCTATGTCAAAATATAGTACCATTTTTGGTTGCATGCACATATATTTGTTGGTTCAGCTTGAATTAAAGGAAAGTCTTCACTATGTTTAGTAAAATTTTATATGGCAACATCCTAAAATTTTGTATTTTATACTAATAAAATAAAACTAAAATCTGGTCCTTTTTTCAATGAATTTTGGTCCCAAATGAAAACATGGTGTGGCAACCGTGTTCGCCTTACCGAAAATGTCTCACTTGTAGATACGAGGTTAATGAATAAACGGGACGATGTATATGCAAATTATGCATTATTTGCATTACTGTGCATGATAAACAAATATGTATAGCAAAAGGCAAACACTTTTTTACTATTATCTTTACTTATTTGCGCTAAAAAGTGGCCATATTGTACATCCTGTCAGTCATTTGACAGATAAGATATCACACTTTGTCATCATTCAGAATGCTGTAAAACTCACTGAAAGGCGGCAAATATCTATGGCTACAAGCAACAATCGCCTAAGTATCAAACTCCACGGATAGGTAGCGCTGTAGATAGGTCGGGTTTGTCTGGGACTAAGGCTTTTATTGCTTGTGAGCACAAATCTTTACCGATAACTCTGTTATCGATTAATTTATCGAATTCTCGCAAAGAAATATTGCATTCTCATCACATGCCTGCAAAATTTCAGCAAAATCGGACACCGGGAAGTGTATCAAATTTAACTTTCAATATTTGATTACAGACAACAGCCAAGTGAAACTAAATAAAAGCTTATAAAAGAATAAGTACTGCTTTAGATATAATATCCATATACACAAAAATTCAAAGAAGCAACGAAAAATATTTAACACACGTAACCAGCAGCTAAGATCGAAAGGAATATTTCACACACATATGTTTATACAAATAAAAAACGAATATGACCTTATATAAATTACAAGCCATAACCAATACGAGACAGAAACGGGAAATAAATTAGCGACTATTCGAGACGGCTGTTCGAAAAATGTCTTGGCCCTGAGAGAAATAATCGAACGACGCGAACCGTGAGTACAAAGGCAGCGCAATCCAAGTGATGGTCAAACGTTTGATTTTAGTACGCTATAAATTAAGTGCGCGAGTTATTGTAAAGAAGTACTACCATAGGAGTATTGTAAATAAGGAATATTTTGCTTTACTGAATACTTAAGTTATTTGATCAACAGTTCAATGATTCGAACGATAACCAAAATTCCAGAATAATAAAGAATAAAAAAAAAAAAAGCAATATGGGCAATCCCCGATTATTAAAAATCATACAAACAGACAAAATTGGTTAATTCGTTGTAGTTCTATAAATAGAACGAAAACAACAACAAAAACCAAAGTTTCTTTGAAAACCGCCGTACCAAGCATAGCTTTAACACATAATTGCATACGAAGTATGCAATGTGTAAAAGATTAAAATATGCATAAAGAAGGCAATTGGGAAAGACTTCACAACAGGCATGACGTAGCTGAATGCGTTTACAACCATTTCAACTATCGTAGGGGTGCGAGTTCGACTCCCACTCCCGGGAGAAAAGGCTTTGAAGAGATTTACAAGGTATAATCGAAACAGCTGTCGCCTTGTCCGTCCTGATGTCACGTTGTTTAAATTTTTCCCAAATTATTAAATAAATTATAAAATTAAAAAATTGCTTCAAATAAATGTTTTCATACATTTAAAAAAAAAGCAATATGGGCAATCCCCGATTATTAAAAATCATACAAACAGACAAAATTGGTTAATTCGTTGTAGTTCTATAAATAGAACGAAAACAACAACAAAAACCAAAGTTTCTTTGAAAACCGCCGTACCAAGCATAGCTTTAACACATAATTGCATACGAAGTATGCAATGTGTAAAAGATTAAAATATGCATAAAGAAGGCAATTGGGAAAGACTTCACAACAGGCATGACGTAGCTGAATGCGTTTACAACCATTTCAACTATCGTAGGGGTGCGAGTTCGACTCCCACTCCCGGGAGAAAAGGCTTTGAAGAGATTTACAAGGTATAATCGAAACAGCTGTCGCCTTGTCCGTCCTGATGTCACGTTGTTTAAATTTTTCCCAAATTATTAAATAAATTATAAAATTAAAAAATTGCTTCAAATAAATGTTTTCATACATTTAAAAAAAAAAGCAATATGGGCAATCCCCGATTATTAAAAATCATATAAAGAATTTCTTTGAACACGTCACAATATAATCTTCGAACGCTGCCTCCACTGATTTGCAAATCTAAACAAACATCCATCTACATAGTCATGTGTCGAGTTAGTTAATATTCGACACAAACTTCGAAGAGTGTTTTCACTTAACCTTATTTCCGCTACAAAGTATAAGCTTCTTATCAACCTTTTCCATTAATATTTGTTCAGACATCTTTGCTGTTTGTTGCAAATTGCACGAAGACTGCTCAGTGCGTAAACAGCAAAGTGAATAAACCACATGATCAAGTAATAAATTTCTTCTTAGCAGATATTTATAATTTAGATACAAAAGGTTGCAACTACGGTGCAACAAACGAATGCATACTTCTTTTCTTTCCGCCCCGTTTCCATTCCTATCACTAAACACGAACTTTCGACTTCAGCGACTAATAATATCTTTTAAAAGACGCTGCTGCAACAATGTAAGGCAAAATTCATATGGTATTCAAAACAAAACCAAAATATACAAAATATTCAAAATATTTTCGTAACAATAAGCTTTTAAGCCTTTATTACTAAGCAATGTGTTTTTCAAATTACTTAAATTTGGAAGTTCATACATATGTACATGTATTCAAAATAGTTTGCATATAAGCGTATATGTATTCGTTTTCGCAAAAATACTTTCTGTAGTATAGTATTTCGAAATTTTTAAGATAATTTTTTTTTTTGCAATGATCAAGCAATATTTACACTAATGGAAAATGCATTGAATTATGACCTTTTAAATGAAAGTAACTAACTGAAAAACTGTTCGACTTAAGTAAAAGGCTTGTAGCTATTTCTAAAATAGCTAAAATTCCTTTTGCGATTTACGTAAATTTAACCAGGGGTATATTTTGATGCGCACAATACTGGAGCTTAACCGCCTAAACGAGGTTGGTCCTTTCGTAAGAAGTCACGCCATCTTCCCTGTTTCGCGATCTTTCGGAGAACTTTCCTCTTGTCATCTTCACTCGACACTGTCCACGATTTCAGTCCATACATCAAGACAAGTATGCTGAACAACTTGTAGAGCTTGATATTTGTTCGTTGGGAGGGGACTGTACTTTCGTATTGCCTACTAAAGAAGCACTTATAGGCAAAAGTTATTCTCCGTTTTGTCATGGATACTTTTCTGACTATATTCAATTAGAGTGGTAAATAAACTTCTTTCCCTATCAACTCCTCATACAGCACATTTTCCAGCAGGGCTGGGCAACATAGGATTATGATCACATGTCAATTGGGACTACTATAGTTACTGTTCCTAATTTACACGATAACGATTACTGGTAATGTAATCTCAGATTTTCCAAAATATGATTACTGCGTAAATGCAGTCTTCAAAATTTGATGATTGTTATCTTAAAGTTATACGATTACTTTAACGCTCACGCTAAATAAAATAAAACTAAATTAAATTTAACTAAATTAATTAAATTAAATTGAACTAAATTATTGTTAATTAAATTAAATTAAATTAAATTAAATTAAATTAAATTAAATTAAATTAAAATTAATTAAATTAAATAAAATTTAATTAAACTAAATAAAATAAATTAAAATAAAATAAAATAATAAAAAATACATTATAAAATAAAATAAAAAAAAAAAATAAAATAATTGAAGAAATAAAATATAATAAAATAAAATAAAATAAAATGAAATAAAATCAAATAAAATAAAATAAAGTAAAATAAAATAAAATCAAATATAATACAATAAAATAAAATAAAATTAAAAAAAAAGAACATAAAATATAAAATGAAATAAGTCAAAATAAAATAAAATGAAATAAATTAAATTGAATAATACTAAATAAACTAAAATTAAATAAAACCAAATAAAATAAAGCAAAATAAAGGAAATCAAGTACGGAAGGCTAAGTTCGGGTGTAACCGAACATTACACACTCAGATGAGAACTTTGGAGACAAAATAAAGGAAAATCACCATGTAGGAAAATGAACCTAGGGTAACCCTGGAATGTGTTTGTGTGACATAGGTATCAAATGGAAGGTGCTAATGAGTATTTTAAAAAGGAGTTGGCCTTAGTTCTCTAGGTGGACGCTTTTTGGAGATATCGCCATAAAGGTGGATCAGGGGTGACTCTAGAATGTGTTTGTACGGTATGGATATCAATTGAAAGGTGCTAATGAGTATTTTAAAAGGTAGTGGGCCTCAGCTCTATAGGTGGACGCCTTTTCGAGATATCGCCATAAAGGTGGACCAGGGGTAACTCCAGAACGTGTTTGTACGATATGGGTATCAAATTAAAGGTATTAATGGGGATTTTAAAAGGGAGTGGCCCTTAGTTGTATATGTGAAGGCGATTTCGAGATATCGACCAAAATGTGGACCAGGGTGACCCAGAACATCATCTGTCGGGTACCGCTAATTTATTTATATATGTAATACGACGAAAAGTATTCCTGCCAAGATTCCAAGGGCTTTTGAGTTCGTCCTGCAGAACTTTTTCATTTTCTTCTACTTAATATGGTACGTGTCACACCCATTTTACAAAGTTTTTTCAAAAGTTATATTTTGCGTCGAAAAAACAATCCAATAACCATGTTTCATCCCTTTTTTCGTATTTGGTATATAATTATGGCATTTTTATTTATTTTTCGTAATTTTCGATATCGAAAAAGTGGGCGTGGTCATAATCGGATTTCGGCCATTTTTTATACCACGATAAAGTGAGTTCAGATAAGTACGTGAACTAAGTTCAGTAAAGATATGTCGATTTTTGCTTTAGTTATCGTGTTAACGGCCATGCGGAAGGACGGACGGACGACTGTGTATAAAAACTGGGCGTGGCTTCAACCGATTTCGCCCATTTTCACAGAAAACAGTTAACGTCATAAAGTCTGTCCCAATACCAAATTTCAAAAGGATTGGTAAATTTTGGAATTAAAAGTATTCTAGACAAATTAAATGAAAAAGGGCGGAAAAATTTTATTTATAATTTTTTTTTATGTGGGCGTATTCCTCATCCGATTTTTCTAATTTTAGCACGCATATAGTAATAGGAGCAACGTTCCTGCGAAATTTCATCATGATCTTTTCAACGACTGCCAAATTACAGCTTGCAAAACTTTTAAATTATATAAATAAATAAAATAAGTGTAAGGCGGGATAACCTCCGAAGAGATCTTAGACCGAGCTTCTCTTCCAATTTGCGTCGTGCTCCTTTTAATTTTTCCTACAAATTGGCGGGACGAGACCTACTTGTTTTATGCCGACTCCAATCCGCATCTGCAAGGCAGATGAGTTTTCATGCAAAGCTTTTCATGGCAGAAATACACTCGGAGTGCTTGCCAAACACTGCCGAGGGGCGACCCCGCTTAGAAAAATTTTCTTCTAATTGAAGAACCTTGTTTCTAAAACTTTTATGTTGATTTGGCCGGGGCCTGAACACAGGATCTTCGGTGTGATAAGCGGAGCACGCTACCATCACACCACGGCGGCAGCTAAATTACCTTGTTTTAAAAGTGGGCGGAGCCACTCCCATTGTCCAAAATTTTACTAATTTTCTATTCTGTATCACAAGGTCAACCCACCTACCAAGTTTCATCTCTTTATCAGCCTTTGGTAATGAATTATCGCACTTTTTCGGTTTTTCGAAATTTTCGATTTCGTCCATTTAAAATAGCGATCTGAGATGAGTACCCGAGAACCTACATACCAAATTTGATCAAGATACCTCAAAATTTAATCAACTTATCGTGTTAACGGACGGACGTACGGACGGACGGACGGACAGACGGACATGGCTAAATGAATTTCTTTTTTCCCCAGATCATTTTGATATAGAGAAGTCTATATCTATCTCGATTAGTTTATGCCTTTACGGATTACCGTTATGCGAACAAAATTAAAATACTCTGTGAGCTCGGCTCAGCCGAGTATAATTAAATAAAGTAAAATAAAGGAAAACAAAATAACATAAAGAAAAATAAACTAAAAATAAAATAAATTAAAAAAAAATGTTTTGAATTTAATAAAATTGAATTTTAATATACGAGCCATCGTCTTGTTATCGGAAAAGACTTTCGATTTATCAGCGAAATGTTATCGGAATTTACCAATTTCGAAAAGTTATGGATATGCCATCAGAAGTATATCAATTTTTGCGGAAACTTATAGATTTGTTATCGGAGTGTTACCCATTTTTTATTGGCGAGTCATCGATATATAATCCAAAATTTATCGCTTTTGTTGTCGAAAAAGTATTGGGTTTATATCGAAAAGCTCTCTTTTTATTATCGTAGTTTTATGATTTTTTTATTGAAATGTTATCGATTTTCTAACGAATCACATTGTCTTGTTATGATACCGATATAACTTCAATAAAAAATTGATGACACATGTGAAATCAATCGATAAAAAACGAGTAAGAAGACGATGATAGGCTGATAACAAATCGATATCAAGCTGACTAAAAATAGAAAACTTGACTATGATAATCCGCTTTCAATAATAAATCGATAATAAATCAATGACTTCTCGGTATTGGTTGTTACCGATAAGAAACCGACGCAGCTTTTCTCAAAACGACCGAAATTTTTTTTATTTTTGGTAAAATTACTTCTGTTCTTGTTTGACATCAACACCTGAACGAGTTCGACTCAACTTTGAACATTTTGTTTCTAGGTGAACGCTTGTACGTTTACACATCGAACTTCGCGAGTCTTTTGTACATATGCTTTTTTCTGGAAGGAACTTTGCATCAGGATGTTGAAAATTTAAAACAAAAGCCTTTCGTGTTACGAAAATAAATCAAGCCATCCAACAATAAAAAAGTGACCATTGGTCAAACGAATTAATAATCTTAAATAAGGAAAATGTATAGAAAATTAAAAACTAAAAAAAAAAATGATGCTGATATTTCAATTATGCGCCGTATGATCCTGAAACTTCCTTGTCATAAACATACGCGTATATACTTCATAATTAATTCAATCCTATCATTTACCTTCATTTCACAACGCTTCTCAGAACAAAGAACGTAATTTTAAAATGATGCTGCGGTCGTAATTTAATTAAAACATTTTCCATGGTTATACCTTTAAATGTAGCAGGAAAAAATAAAAATATAAACAAAAGAAAACGCACCCAGAAACAATTTTAATATAAATTTTGGCACCGTACAAATACGTGAAATGAATTATGAGTTGAAAAAATGGGAGAAAAAAGTAACAGTAGGTAATATTAGCTTAGAGCGAAGGTTACAATTTAACAAACACCCTTGCACAAGAGGGCTTACATTAAATTGCTTCATCTAATTGCCCTCATTACTCATTCATCGCCCATTATTATCGAATTGACAAGTTAATTAAGAATTCGTTATTCCGTGCTGCAGCCAGTCAGTCACTCACTTAGTAAGAAACATTTTGTAGGTACTTAAATGACTTACGTTCCAGCAATGTAGTGGTTTAGTCCTTTTTTGTGCGTTTCGTTATAATTATGAAAAGGGATTTTAGGGAAAAATGTGTGGCTCGCATATTGCAGTTAATATTGTAACAAATTTAGTGAAACTCCGCGTATTTTACACCTTCTGCAAATGCTCGAATCGCTAAATTGTCGAATAAATAACTCCAGTATTCAGTAATGCAAAGTGGTATTTATTAGATTACTTTGGGAGTAGTACAATTATACTTCACAACTATACTTCACTTCGCAACTTATAGCGTTTTTAAATCAAACTGCTTTGTCATGCCTCAGCCTGCTCTGCTTTTATACTCTCGGTTTCCTCGTTCACCCGTTCCTCCTAAGGCCTAGTAATTTCGTGAACTTCATGCTTGGTTACCATGTATATTTGTAGTTTGTAGTCATATGCGTGTGTATATGTGAGCACTATTTCGCTGACGATGACATGCGTTTGTGAGTAACTCTCTGCCGCCTTGTATGTATGTGTGTACATGATAATTGATTTGTTTACGTACATACAAATGGCTGCTTAGTATCGGCTTAGAGATGCTAGTATCGTTTAGTGATGGTAATATTTGTCACAATATAAAAAATGTGAAAACTAAATTTGAGGAAACTCCGGTTCTTTCTCTTTGACAGTATGAAAATTATACAAGTCGCTCATAATAGTTGTCCCGATGTATAGCTTTGAATTGTGGACGATATCGAGAAGAGAATTTGAATATTCGAGAGAAAAGTTTTCGGAAAATGCATGGCCATACACGTGATGCAAATGGCGAGTATTGAATAAGATGAAATGATGAGTTGCATGAGCTTTACGCCAATATGAAGATAGGACAACGAATAGAAGCCTTCACTGGCTAGGACATGGTATGCAAATGGACTAAAAAGATTCTTCCGAGAATGTATATCAAATTACACCGTTGCTTGAGACCAGAGGGAAGCGGTGACTTCCACTGAGTTATGAGAGGTAGCAGAAGAACGTCTTGATCTCACTTGGTTGGCGTGGCTTGGTTGAAAACGACCAAAAGCACGAAGATGATTCAGCGCGAATCGGTGATGACGTTGCAAAAAAATTTGCCGTTTATTCTCATACTACCGATATCATCGTGAACGTGAGCTTGGTTTGTATGTCCGCCATTCAGACTAGCAAATAATTTCTCGCCTGAGCACCTTCACCATCCGTTGCAATACCCCAATAAATAACGAGGATATTGATTTATAGTCATTCAGTAAACCGACGGCAGGCTGTTGTGGTAGCATGATCCGCCTACCATAGCGAAGATGCTGGGTTCAAACCGCGGGCAAAGCAACATCGAAAATAAAGAAAATAGTATTTTCAATTTCTAAGCGGGGTCTCCCCTCGGCAGTGATATGGCAAACACTCCGAGTGCATTTCTGCCATGAAAAGATTTTCCGTGAAAGTTCATCTGCCTTGTAGATAGAGTTCGAGGTCATGTAGAAAACATGTAGGTCCCGCATAGCCGGAATTTATCGCGCATTGCATTTATTTAAATAATATATTTCTGGGTATGGCAAACATCGATCCATGAAATTCCCATCGGTCATTCGTTTACCTTCCAACCGACACATATCTTTCCACTAGGTAGGCAGTTAGATGGAATGAGTTCACCTCTTCATCCTCCATGCAAATCACACATTAGTAATTGCTCATAACACTGAGCCACACCGCATGGTCTTCAACCAAGTAGTGTCGTGTCAACGCTCCATTCACAAAAACAACTGTAAAGATGAATCGTGTATGGCATCAGCTCAATGGTTGCTTATCTTATACGGGACGCACTTTTTCAGGAGAAAACTGCGGTGTACTAAAGTTTTTGAGAGCGTTCATCTCCAGTGCGAATATACCAGCGCAGGCTAAGGGATTATCGTGAAAAATGGTCATGTTTGTGGCTTTTCTCTGAGACCCAAATAATATTTACTGATAAAGCTCCCCCTCACTACGCTCTACAGCACGGTATTGGATATCAACATTTTGATAACTGCCTGACTGTTCGAATAGATTTTAAACTCCATAAAATATTACGGATTGGACAGCATCCTTGATAATAGCGACTTCTGCTTGTAAAGCGCCGCAGTGGTGGCGTAGCTTCAACATCTCGCTGACTACGAGTTCCAGAAGTGTCCAGAAAAATAGCTAGGCCATATTTATAGTGCTCCAGGGCTTTCTCTTTCTTTGCTATACGTGTAATCATGTTGTTCTGAAGATAATAATTCTTCATTCTTATTTAATTTTACAGTCCTACTAATCTCTGAATACCAAACTAATAGACCTGTAATCTTTCGGAAGTAGATGACTGTTTTTCCGCTTTCGGTATATAGACTACTCGAGCTGATCTTTAAGAATGTGGGACATAGTGCAACCCTCACAGAAGATTCTAAGTCACTTTTCAAAGCAAAGCAGTGCGTATTCCATATGGACCCGGCGATTTTAACTCGGCAAAAGTTTTTATTGTTCTTTATTTTCTTTTCTTGGTATATCTCGCTCCGCATAAGGAGTGCAGAAGTTGTTACATAATTCCCACACATCATTTCCTGATGGCGAGTGTGTGTTTAGTTCTGCCAGTTACTCTGTGACCATTCCCCGTCGTATTTTTGTATCAGTCTCTAGACTAGTCCTCCATTAGATAAGACTTTTCTCAGTATCATCGTTTCGCTGGATCGTTTTATGCTCGCACAGAAACTTTTATATGAAACCCCCTTTGACCTACTTATTTCACATATATATATCCTCTATATTCGTCCAAGCACTGCTTTCTTTCCGCAACTTTTGCTAGCTTAAAAATCTCTTTTATCTGCATTCTAATAAGAATCAACCCACTACCCCACTGTGGTGGCTTTTCTTTCCCCATGGACCTTTTTAGAGGACAGGATTTGTTTACTGGTACAGAAGAATTACAAACTGATTCCAGAAGAAAAAAACATGTTCCCAGATATTTTTCGAGAACGGCCAAACATCATCCTGAAAAGACCCTAAATAATGCACAAAAAATATCAATATATAAACCTGAAGTCCAATCAAAAATAACACGACAATATTCCCAATGTAACGCGTTGGCGTACAAATAGTTCTAAAATTATGTACACCCTAACGTTTAGGTTGAACTGGCCGGTCCATGAGGATCTCACATAGACTGAATTAGTCCGTAATATTACCAGAAGTTTGTTTTAACGACCAAGCTGAAAAGCCCTATCAAAAACCAGCACCTATGTTATAAAATAACTCCGTCCTCTTGACAAATACTAGAAGCTTCCTAGGATTTAAGCCACTTGCTTTTTCTGGATCTGACAGCTGTATCACTACTAATAGCTGGAGTCTTAGCATGGCAAGCGCAGGGCAAGAGCACAGAACGTGCTCGATTGTTTCCTCGTCCAGCTCGCACTTCCTACATCTGCTATCACTGACCAAGCCCAATTAGCCTAGAGGCATGTGACGCCAGAAGGCAGTGTCTAGTCAGAATACCCGTCATGAGTCTACAGTTCTCTCCTTTTAATGATAGAAGAAACTTTGTTAGTCTAAGGTTGTAAGACCTGCACATAATCTTCGACACTTTACAGCCCAGCCATTTAACCCACGCCTTTCCTGCTTGGTCGATCATGTGCACCTCTCGCCTTCGCTTAATTTCGCCCAGTCTAATTGGGACGTCTACGGAGCAAGCTTCAAGGGATGTGCCCTTTTTAGCTAGTTCATCCGCTTTTTCATTCCCATCTATTCCCATATGCACTGGGACCCAATATAGATGTATGCTCCCTGTCCCGATTCTCTCCAGGGACTGCTTACACTCTAACACGCATTAAGATGCTGTGCTATGCGAGATTATTGCCTTAATTGCTGCTTGACTGTCAATGTAAAAGTTAACACGATTGCAGCTTGGGCTGTTTTCTTCCACTCATTGCGGAAATAAAACAAAAAAATAGTTCCATGCCTTTATCCCGAGATAGTTAAAATTCATGCGTCAGGGCATGCGCAACTGCATAACAAATGTCCGTAAAACGTTTCTGAAGCTTATGGTTCTACATTTTTTACGTACAATGTACTTAACATTCTACCAAACAATTCCAACTGCGCCATGCTTCATAGCTAAGTATTTTGTCTCCATGAAATTTACTAGAGCGTACAAAATAATTTTTTTTATTTTTTTAGTAGGGAATACAATTTTTAGTTTATCAATTACCTACCTAATTTCATAATCACTCATTTCATTAAAGCTTCCACAAAAAACCCTCAACTTTCATTACAAACAAGGCCTCTCTGTGTTTCCTTTTTGTAAAAGAAAACCTAAATGACGCTGACTTGGCATAACATGCTCTGTGCCATGTTCGAACATGCTCTTGTTGAAGTAGACAAGGAAAGCTCTGCGGTAACGCATATTTCCCGGCGTACTAACACATTTCATTAGCATTGACAAGTTACCGCGAAATTTCCGTGGCATTTGATATACTACAGCAATGAGATAGTGCCATGACACAAAAGGACATCAGAGATATGTCAATGTGTGACAATGTAAGAAGGGGTCGGGTGCGAGTTCAACGATAAACTAGCACAAACACATATCTAAACAAAATTACATGTTCGCCCTAAAGTAAAGACTTGTTTTAGTACATATAGAGATATATGTATGTATGTAAGTAGGTAACTGTGTACCAAGTATGAATAAATATACATCTAGTATGCAGAGATAATGATGAAAATATGCGTTTTATAGTTTTATAGTTACAAGAACAATAAATTTTTGCCACTGGCTTAACTCTGCGTCTTGTACACATTACTACCAAGTAAACATATGCGTGTATGTATTTTAAAATTAGTTACAAAGACTGCTTTCATAGTTGAATACTACTTACATGTGTAGTGATGGGATTTTACCGAGTATTTACCCCCCAGCGGGTTAGGGGGTCAGTGTATACCGGCGGTAGGTATGCCTGTCGTAAGAGGCGACTAAAATACCAGATTCAAGGGGCTGTGGAGCGCAACCCTGCAATATATAGCATCCCCAAACCCAATTGTCAACCTCACCTATCCGTGGCGAATCCTGTTTCACTAACAGACGAGGCTCAGGCGACTCCAAGCTCCTCATGGAACTTGGGGGTGGAGAGGGAGGGATGGCCTGAAGGTTTAATGTTGTCACATAAATCGTTCCCGAGATAGTCAAGCTAACACCTTAATGGTGCTGTGTTACCGCAGCGTACCGGATCTGTATCCGGCAAAGTACCATCACATCGATAACATTCCCCAAAGCCTTCGGAGAGCAACTTTATGGCTAAAACAATAACAACAACAACAACAACAACCGGGTATTTACCATTTTTAAGGGTAAATACGAGAAAAATACCAGGAATATTCCTTTTTTGTATCTTCTTTTGGATATTTAAAAATCATTTGAATCGAGTCTGCTTAGAATTAAAATTCAGCAATTAAATTTATATGTAGTATGAAATTAAAACAATTTCGTTTTGATTTTAAACATACAATCCAGCGAACATTCGGAGTCAACAATTAGTCCAAAAGGAGTCCGAATTTTGAATCATCTGCACTCATTATGAACTCAATTGGGAGCCTGAAGTGAATTTGATATGACTCCTAGCACGCTCATAAGCAGTCCATATTTTGCTTCTAATATGAGTCTTGCACAAGTCTCTTCCCGATATCATATATGAGCCTTAATGGCCTCATATACTGCTAATTTTGAGTCCTATAGTGACACTATTTCAGGGCATTTAGGAAGAACTTTGGACACATATCCGAAGCGGAAAACATAGGGGAGTAAATTGTTTTAATAAAACTCCCATAAGTATAAGATAGAAATGAAATTAGTACTAATTGAATCAATTTTTATTTAGAATAAATTGTCGCAGAAAATTTCTGTAATTTTATTTCGGAACTGCCTAGTTTACTAATTTTAATATTTTTCGTATGTTCATAATTTCATCAAGTTTGAATCATAACAGACTCCTAGGTGATAACATATATTAGGCTGATATTTTTCACATATTTCGGACCCATATTGGCTCCAGAATTGTCAGCGCTTCGAGAATGTTTATAAGGTATACATATTTACGCAAGCAAAGCTACCCTCAAACATGCTTATGGGGCTCATATATTAAAAATCTGAAATGAGTCCAAAATAAGTGGGAAATGTGGGAATCAAAAAAATTATCATTCATGAAATATTTATATTTGGCAAAGCGAGTTTGTAACAAATATTGATAATTTGTTAAGATAGTTTTTCATTTTAATAATAAGTGAATTAAAAAAAAAAAATAATAAATGTAAGGCGCGATAACCTCCGAAGAGATCTAAGGCCGAGCTTCTCTTCCAATTTGCGTCGTGTTCCTCTTGATTTTCCCTACAAAAATTGGCCGGACGGGACCTACATGTTTTATGCCGACTCCGAACGGCATCTGCAAAGCAGATGAGTTTTCACTGAGAGCTTTTCATGGCAGAAATACACCCGGAGTGCTTGCCAAACACTGCCGAGGGGCGACCCCGCTTAGAAAAATTTTCTTCTAATTGAAAAATCTTATTTCTAAAATTTTGATGTTGCTTTGCCCGGGAGTTGAACCCAGGGCGTACGGTGTGATAGGCGGAGCACGCTACCATCACACCACAGTGGCCTACATTTTAAAAATGTTTAAGTATTTGAACATGTTTTTTGTGACAGCAAAACTGCCGTGCTTTATCCTGTAGTGTCGATGCCTAATAAATAGGCCAAATAGGTGTCATTTAATAAGAGTTATTAAGAGTTATAAATAATGCCTTAAAGAGTAACAGTAGAGGCTAAATTTGAACTATTTAAAAGCCTTTTAAGATTCATATCCGACTCTTGTTTAGATTAAGGCTCAAATGATATATGTTAATAGGCTCATATGGGACGATCGTTGTAAGGAGGGAAATACATTCATTCCGACCTCTCAATGGAGCTCATATCGACTGTAAACACTCCGATTTAAATATTTTTTCTGACTTTTTGTGTTTTAAAATGTTTGCAACTAAAATTTTTGCAACGGCATGCATTACTGGGTAAAGATTTTCGAAAAACGCTGCTTAAAGCGAATTCCAGAGCGCTATGTATAACCACCCACCTATATAGGACAAATCGGGTACATTTTAATTTAATTTGTGTATTTGTTTGCCATATTTTGTAGGAGATTATTTTTACCCTTCTTTTGGGTAAATATTTGGGTACCTATTCATACCATGTATAACCAATTTACCGGGTATTTACCATTTGGGTATTTACCCCTTTCCCATCTCTATACATGTGGAGTTGATGAAAGTCAAGTAGGCTCATCAAAGCGTTATGTAGATATGATGTAAAAGTGTGTTGTTGCTTCCATATGAATGTATGTATGGAAGTATGTATGTGTACATAATTTTATTAATTATAAGCTACATATACATAGATGTCTTATGCTAGTAATTGTGTAAATGTGTTTCCGTATACATATCTATCTATGTATGTATATTCATTGCTTGGTAAGGCAGCACACGTGTCGTATGAGCAACCTTAAGTTGTGGGCTATTATATTACAAGCTTATAATTTGTTAACTGCATGTATACATTGTATACAATTTAATTTAGTAGACCACATTCTGATCATTAATAATATCAATTGTCTTTTGTTGTAATAACAACAATGTTAAACATACAATTAGTGCTCTCATTAGCTAATAATTTGTATGTTAATATTTGAGTCGAGTTACAAAAATCGCACTGTGTACAGCGTAAGTATCTGGCACACTCATAGAAAGCATCACGAAGCTAGGCAATCAGCCAAGAATCATAATTGTTCGACCACGCTGGGCCTTCGCGTTAAGCGTAGGCTATCTTCATTGACGCCCAGTTAAGTGAGAAGAGCTAGTTACTTTATGACCACACAACTCCATCCGCTCAGTAGACGTGAGCCCAAGCAGATATAGATAAACTAGCAGACCCGGCAGACGTTGTTCTGCCTAAATTTGGCCTATCGGCATACATTTTAATAAGCTTTTTCCGTCTAACTCTGCCCTAATCTCTACACTTTTTCCTAATCTTTTTATTCACTGCTCCCTCCGTATTTTTCGCCTCATCTCCATCCTCGTCTCATTCTATCTCTTTCTCAGTCTCCTTTGCTCTTTTCTCCTCCTTCTTCATCTCTTATTTCCAGTCCAAGAGGGTGGTATGTAATTTGTTCCTGTCCCATTCCGAGTCTCAGTCCCAGTCCCACTCCGAGTCTCAGTCTCAGTCCCAGTCCTAGCCCTAATCCCAGTCCCAGTCCATCTCGGGCATGCTTCCCGTAAAAAAGCATCGTAAATACTAATACAGGCAAATATATATACGAAATTTCAGGCAAATCAAATAGGACGTATGTAAATAGGTATGTGGGTATTATTAATTCTTGTCTTTATTTCGGCTTCGCATGCATATTTATCAGTTTTGCCAGGTTGATGCGACTAATGAACTTTAGAGCTCTCAGCAACAGCTTTCATTTGATATCCATAATACACATATTCTAGGTGTATCCGGGTCCATGTTTTGGCCTATATCTCGAGACCGTAGTCACCCAGCGGTGTAAAACTTTATCTGTACTAACGCATACATCAACAACTTCAATTTGATACCCATAATGTAAAAACACATTCAAGGTGTATCCGGGTCCACGTTTTGGGCTATATCTCGAGACCCTAGCATCCCGGTTGTATGAAAATTATCCTGCACTCTAGCACTCATCAACAGCTTTAATTTGATATCCATAATATATAAACACATTCTAGAGGTACCCGGGTCCACGTTTTGGGCTATATCTCGAGACCCTAGCCTCCCAGTTGTATGAAGATTATCCTGTACTATAGCACTCATCAACAGCTTTCATTTGATATCCATATTGTATAAACACATTCTAGGGATACCCGGGTCCACGTTTTGGGCTCTATCTAGAGACCCTAGCATCCCAGTTGTATGAAAATTATCCTGTACTATAGCACTCATCAACAGCTTTCATTTGATATCCATATTGTATAAACACATTCTAGGGGTACCCGGGTCCACGTTTTGATCTCAAGACCCGAGGCACGTAGCGTAAAAAGGGTAGACGTGGGCCGATTCTCGGACCTACCAAATATGCTCACGAAATTTCATGAGAATCGGTTCAGCCGTTTCGGAGCAGTTAAGCCTCTAAAACCGTGACAGGAGAATTTTATATATTAGATTTCAAATTTTGAATTTTTTCCAAAAAAAAATCATAACTCAAGAATGGCTAAACCGATTTCGGATTTCAAAATCAACTAACCATCATCTCTCCTTCCTGTATCTTTCCTAAAAATTTCATGGCAATCTTTATATCCGTTCTCGAGTTATGGAGTGACAATCAAAATGTAAACTTCTTTTTATATATATAAGAAAATTAAGCAGCCGTTGCAATAATACCATAAAAAAGTGTTTTCATATCGCGTGTTAATGTTATTGATACCTGGTATTTAATCTCTAATTCGACTTTCTTGCGGATAAATGATACTAAGGACTTGGGAGTAGTTTTTGACTAGAAATTTACTTTTGCAAATCACATAAACTTATTCATTGGTAAATCATATGCAATGCTTGCTTTCGTGCTTTGCGTCATAGCTCCGACTTTTCTGTCCCTTATTTATCAAAGCTCCTATAATTGGCGTGTGTGCATTCCAAACTTGAGTATGCTTGCATTGTTTGGTCTCTATATTATTATTGCCATGTTGCAAGAATTGAGCGGATTCAGAAAGTGTTCATTCATTATGCTTTTCGTATCTTGCGCTTCTAGTCATTGCAACAAAGGAGATTAATGTTGACGTAGTACTTAATAATTGACTTAATTCGAGGGGATATTGATTGCCTAGTGCTGCTCAAAAGGATCTCATTCAATACACCTGACATAGCTCTTCGCAATTCTGAGTTATTTAATGTCAGTATTTTCAAAACTCCTTATGCAACACATGCTCCGATTACAAGAGTTTTGATTGACTTCAGCAGAATCTTTAAACTTACAGATATAGATTTTTCGTTTTCAAAAGATCGCTTTCGCAATACCTTAAATACTCTATATAAATTAGTTAATTATTATATAAGTAAGCACTTAAATCGAATTTTACATTATCTACTTCTACTTAGCCTGTAAGATTTGACCAATACAGATTTGGCTTAATTAGTAAATAAATAATTTCAACGTTAGCACGGATTATGAGAAATTTTTCGAAAAGTAATGTTTGTTCAAATAATAAGCTACATAAAATATTAATTTAACATTAAATCTCTTCAGAAGCCTAAATTTCGAATAAAGCTCTAAGTGGAAGTATTTTATAAGTGAATCAAATTTCATTATTATTTGGTATTTCGTAGAAAAGATTTCACAGAAACTTTAACATCTACCCATAAATATGTATATATATTTTTGACAATTTGTATGTAGACATATCTTTGACTTAACAACATACAAATTGTCTTTACTTTGAAATAAAGTTGAAATTTATGATACGTTGATGCAAGAAGAGAATTATGACTAACACAAATGGCACTAAACAAAATATCTCTAGCTGTTTTATTAATTTTTATTTTCTTTTCCAACTCCACTATATGCTAACATATGCGTGTATGTGTGTGTGCATTTAACAGCAATATTGCAAGCATTTGACCCTTGTCAGGTAGAAGTCAATTCATTGCCATTTGAAAACTGATTGCAACTCAAGCTATAATAATTGCTGTAGGTGTGTGTTTGTATGTGCGTGCTGTTTTCTTATGTGTGTATATACGCAAAAGGCTTGCAAACGAAATTAAAGTCATAATTCAATGGACGACAGTCTGTCGACCAAAGTGGTCCCCACACTCATCGTGCTCTCGTACTTTAGGTATGTGTGTGTGTGTTAGTCATACCATGGTCGTTTATTTCCCATACAAACAAAATGTCGCATTGACCGGGAGTGTATTTAATAGCCATCATCGAAGTGTCTCAACTTCTAAGTACCACAGCTATACTTACGTTCCTTGCTGACCAGCACCAGCAATAGGCTAATCTATCGCTTATACGACATAATGGCACAGCCAGCAAAAACAGTCAGACTTTTTTCTTTTCTTGTTCTGTTAGTTCTTTTTATCCTTTTGTCGTTTTTACAGCAATTCAAGCTTTATGCATTGGCTTCATTCGATTTTTAGCCCCACTTTGGCTATTTTTATACAAATGTTTTTCTTAAATTTGTATGCGTTCACGTGCGTACGTATATATGTACATATGTACGATCTAACTTTCGCATGCTTAGCATTTTGTGCTTGTAAATATATTTGTTTGTTGTAAAAATGTCATCATACTAATCATTAATACGCCCACTCATCCTTACATCTTCTTTACCATTTCCATTTATTGACGTGAGTGATGACTGACCAGCCGCCTACCAATTCTTTTTGTACTACGTTTTCCCTGCTTTTGTTTATATCTGCTTTTTTGTTGTTATCTTTTATTGGGTTCAACAATGATTCGTTGGGGAATTCAATCTTTCACAATCTATATGTCAGTGGTCTAAGAAGACGCAGTCATACAAACACACACAAGCGCACACTAAAACCATACGTAGATCAATGCTTATTTTCACTTACAGATTCTTCTATAAAAGAGACATAAAATCTAAGCACAACATTTTTGTATTTCGAATTGCTGTACATATGTATGTATAAGACCGCACTTATGCTATTTTATTAGCTTAAGTTGTAGGTCTTCATTTGCAGAATTAAAAATTCCTGAATACGTAAAAGCACTTTTCCATTTGCTATAAAATTCTACTTGAAGTGAATCGCCAAAAAAAAATTTTTCCTCAGGCCCACAACAATATTGTTATTTTTTTGCACACAATTCGGTTACTGCAGGCTTTAGAATGCTGTCACACATATCCATCGCTCCTTTTTCCGAAAAATAAGGTTAGGTTGAACTGGCCTGTACGCGGGGACTATCGCCCAATGTTATTGGAATGTTTACGGTACAAGCTTCGAGCGATGCGTTCTTTTAAGCTAGCTCATCTGGTTTTTCGTTTCCAATTTTTTCTATTGGCTGAGTACTCAATATAGATGACATCGATTTTTCAATAGGATTTCGGCTCAGGAAAAAAAATTCCACTACGCATACCAAAAAAAATAATTTTCGAGCCTGCGAAAAAAAATGGCGAAAGGGTAAATTTTTACCCAAAACCCAAAAAAAAAATTTTTTTTTCAAAAAACTGTTGTAAAAACGTTGGCGATAACAGTTTTTAGAAAAAAAAAATACAAAGATGAAAGAAAATTGCAAAACGGGCGTAACTCCGCCCTTTTTCATTTAATTCGTCTAGAATACTTTTAATGCCATAAGTCGAGCAAAAATTTACCAATCCTTATGAAATTTGGTAGGGACATAGACCCTATGACGTTAACTGCTTTCTGTGAAAACAGGCGAAATCGGTTAAAGCCACGCCCAGTTTTTATACACAGTCGACCGTCTGTCCTTCCGCTCGGCCGTTAAAACAATAACTTGCGCAAAAAACGATATATCTTAACTAAACTTTGTTCACGTACTTACCCGAAGTCACTTTATCTTGGTATAAAATATGGCCGAAATCCGACTATGACCACGCCCACTTTTCCGATATCGAAAATTACGAAAAATGAAAAAAAACAATGCCATAATTTTGTACCAAATATGAAAAAAGAGATGAAACATGGTAATTGGATTGGTTTATTGACGCAAAATATAACTTTAGAAAAAACTTTGTAAAACGCGTGTGACCATACGATATTAAGTAGAAACAAGTAAGGAAGGCTAAGTTCGGGTGTAACCGAACATTACATACTCAGTTGAGAGCTATGGAGACAAAATAATGAAAATCACCATGTAGGAAAATGAACCTAGGGTAACCCTGGAATGTGGTTGTATGACATGTGTATCAAATGGAAGTTTTTAAAGAGTATTTTAAGAGAGAGTAGGCCATAGTTCTATGGATGGACGCCATTTAGGGATATCGCCATAAAGGTGGACCAGGGCTGACTCTGGAATGTGTTTGTACGATACGGGTATCAAATGAAAGGTGTTAATGAGTATTTTGAAAAGGAGTGATCATTAGTTCCCTAGGTGGACGCCGTTTCGAGATATCGCCATAAATGTGGACCAGGGGTGTCTCTAGTTGTACGATATGGGAATCAAATGAAAGGTGGTAATGAGTATTTTAAGAGGGAGTGGGCACTAGGTTTATAGGTGGACGCCTTTTCGAGATATCGCCATTAGGGTGGGCCAGGGGTGACTCTAGAATGTGTTTGTACGATATGGGTATCAAACGAAAGGTGTTACTGAGCATTTTAAGAGGGAGTGGGCATTAGGTCCATAGGTGGACGCCTTTTCGAGATATCGCCATTAGGGTGGGCCAGGGGTGACTCTGGAATGTGTTTGTACGAAATGGGTATCAAATGAAAGGTGGTAATGAGTATTTTAAGAGGGAGTGGGCACTAGGTTTATAGGTGGACGCCTTTTCGAGATATCGCCATTAGGGTGGGCCAGGGGTGACTCTAGAATGTGTTTGTACGATATGGGTATCAAATGAAAGGTGTTACTGAGCATTTTAAGAGGGAGTGGGCATTAGGTCCATAGGTGGACGCCTTTTCGAGATATCGCCATTAGGGTGGGCCAGGGGTGACTCTGGAATGTGTTTGTACGATATGGGTATCAAATGAAAGGTGGTAATGAGTATTTTAAGAGGGAGTGGGCACTAGGTTTATAGGTGGACGCCTTTTCGAGATATCGCCATTAGGGTGGGCCAGGGGTGACTCTAGAATGTTTGTACAATATGGGTATCAAACGAAAGGTGTTACTGAGCATTTTAAGAGAAAGTGGGCATTAGGTCTATAGGTGGGCGCCTTTTCGAGATATCGCCATTAGGGTGGGCCAGGGTGACTCTAGAATGTGTTTTTACGATATGGGTATCAAATGAAAGGTGGTAATGAGTATTTTAAAAGGGAGTAATCCTCAGTTCTATAGGTGGACGCCTTTTCGAGATATCGCCATAAAGGTTGACCAAGGGTGACTCTAGAATGTTTGTACGATATGGGTATCAAACGAAAGGTGTTACTGAGCATTTTAAGAGGGAGTGGGCATTAGGTCTATAGGTGGACGCCTTTTCGAGATATCGCCAATAGGGTGGGCCAGGGGTGACTCTAGAATGTTTGTACGATATGGGTATCAAACGAAAGGTGTTACTGAGCATTTTAAGAGGGAGTGGGCATTAGGTCTACAGGTGGACGGCTTTTCGAGATATCGCCATTAGGGTGGGCCAGGGGTGACTCTAGAATGTTTGTACGATATGGGTATCAAAGGAAAGGTGTTACTGGGCATTTTAAGAGGGAGTGGACATTAGGTCTATAGGTGGACGCCTTTTCGAGATATCGCCATTAGGGTGGGCCAGGGGTGACTCTAGATTGTTTTTACGATATGGGTATCAAACGAAAGGTGTTACTGAGCATTTTAAGAGGGAGTGGGCATTAGGTCTTTAGGTGCACGCCTTTTCGAGATATCGCCATTAGGGTGGGCCAGGGTTGACTCTAGAATGTGTTTGTACGATATGGATATCAAATTAAAGGTATTAATGAGGGTTTTAAAAGCGAGTGGCCCTTAGATGTATATGTGAAGGCGTTCTCACGATATCGACCAAATGTGGATCAGGTGATCCAGAAAATCATCTGTCGGGTACTGCTAATTTATTTATATATATAATACCACGAACAGTATTCCTGCCAAGATTCCAAGGGCTGTTGATTTCGCCTTGTAGAACTTTTTCATTTTCTTCTACTTAATATGGTAGGTGTCACACCCATTTTACAAAGTTTTTTCCAAAGTTATATTTTGCGTCAATAAACCAATCCAGTTGCCATGTTTCATCCCTTTTTTCGTATTTGGTATAGAATTATGGCATTTTTTTAATTTTTCGTAATTTCCGATATCGATAAAGTGGGCGTGGTTATGGTCGGATTTCGGCCATTTTTTATACCAAGATAAAGTGAGTTCAGATAAGTACGTGGGCTAAGTTTAGTAAAGATACATCGGTTTTTGCTCAAGTTATTGTGTTAACGGCCGAGCGGAAGGACAGAGGGTGGACTGTGTATAAAAACTGGGCGTGGCTTCCACCGATTTCGCCCATTTTCACAGAGAACAGTTAGCGTCATAGAATCTATGCTCCTACCAAATTTCAAAAGGATTGGTAAATTTTTGTTCGACTTATGGCATTAAATGTATTCTAGACACACTAAATGAAAATGGGCGGAGCCACGCCCATTTTGAAATTTTCTTTTATTTTTGTATTTTGTTGCATCATATCATTACGGGAGTTGAATTTTGACTTAATTTACTTATATACAGTAAAGATATTAAATTTTTTGTTAAAATTTGAATTTAAAAAAAAATTTTTTTAAAAAGTGGGCGTGTTCTTCATCCAATTTTGCTAATTTTTATTTAGCACATATATAATAATAGTAGTAACGTTCCTGCCAAATTTCATCATGATATCTTCAACGACTGCCAAATTACAGCTTGCAAAACTTTTAAATTACCTTCTTGTAAAAGTGGGCGGTGCCACGCCCGTTGTCCAAAATCTTACTAATTTTCTATTCTACGTCATAACGTCAACCCATCTACCAAGTTTCATCGCTTTAACCGCCTTTGGCAATGAATTATCGCATTTTTTCGGTTTTTCGAAATTTTCGATATCGAAAAAGTGGGCGTGGTTATAGTCCGATACCCTCATTAATACTTTTAAATAAATAGCGATCTGAGATGAGTGCTCAGGAACCTACACACCAAATTTCATCAAGATACCTCAAAATTTACTCAAGTTATCGTGTTAACGGACGGACGGACGGACGGACATCGCTCAATCCAATTATTTTTGGATCCTGATTATTTTGATATATGGAAGTCTATATCTGTCTCGATTCCTTTATCTATGTACAACCAACCGTTATCCAATCAAACTTAATATACTCTGTGAGCTCTGCTCAACTGAGTATAAAAAATGAAAAAGTTTTGCAGGCTGTTCGTGGTATGACATATACAAATAAATTAGAGGTACCCGACAGAAGATGTTCTGGGTCATCCTGGTCCACATTTTGGTCGATATCTCGAAAACGCCTTCACATATGCAACTAAGGGCCACTCCCTTTTAAAACCCTCATTAATACTTTTAATTTGATACCCATATGGTACAAACATATTCTAGTGTCACCCCTGGTCCACCCTTATTGCGATATCTTGAAAAGGCGTCCACTTATAGAACTAAGGCCCACTACGTTTTAAATAATCATAAACGCCTTTCATTTGATACACATGTCATACAAACACATTCCAGGGTTACCCGAGGTTCATTTTGCTAAATGGTGATTTTCACTTATTTTGTCTCCAAAGCTCTCAGCTGAGTATGTAATGTTCGGTTACACCCGAACTTAGCTTTCCTTACTTGTTATTTATAAGATTTCTTAAAAATAAATAAAAATAAATATTTAAAGTAATCCACATAGCCGCTTATCTGGTGCTATTTGCGAAATATTTAGCACAAAAACATAAATTACTGAAACAGGCAAACAAAACCTGACAACAAACAAAAAAGTCAACCAGGAAAACCAATTTAGAAATATTACACTACAAATATCACCAATATTACATGTAGTAGTAGTACGTTTAAACAATAAAATTTTATGAAAGTTTCAATAAAATAAGCAAACTAACATGTCATATTGAACACAGAGATCTGAAAAGGAACTAACTCAAAACAATATATTGCTCAGTAAATGCGTAAAAACTGACTTCCTTTTCTATCAGTGCTGAAAAAATTTGAAAGGCTTAAAAACATTTAACTGGAGCGCAATAAATCTTTTGTTGAGTCGATTGCTCTGATTGTTCGGTATTGAAGTAACTCACCCTATGCCACATTTAGCTGCAAAACTCAAGATTTTCAACTTAGCTCCCTTTAGAATGAGTTGTGTCATATGATATATGAATGATATTTGTTTATGCAGTTGAATGCAATAAAGCATGAAGCACACACACATCGTGCATATAGCCTCGGAATCGGTAAAAAAAGAATATGCAGGCATTGAAATTCTGAAAACAACAGGAAATCAAAAATACATATTTACCTATTTTATGAGTTTGGCAAAATTATTTGCTTACAACTAGCAAACATTAGAAAACAAATGTCCGTTGCAAGGAGAAATTTTTCAATTGCCTTCTGACAAATGGCCACACATTCACAGAAAACCCTCCAGAAAATTTGATGATATCAAATATCTAGAGCAATAATGCATAACTATAAAAGGCAGTGTAAGGCGCGATAACCTCCGAAGAGATCTAAGGCCGAGCTTCTCTTCCAATTTGCGTCGTGCTCCTCTTGATTTTCCCTACAAATTGGCCGAACGGGACTTACATGTTTTATGCCGATTCCGAACGGCATCTGCAAGGCAGATGAGTTTTCACTGAGAGCTTTTCATAGCAGAAATACACTCGGAGCGCTTGCCAAATACTGCCGAGGGGCGACCCCGCTTAGAAAAATTTTCTTCTAATTGAAAAACCTTATTTTTAAAATTTTGATGTTGCTTTGCCCGGGGTGTGAACCCAGGGCATAGAAGAATACTGGTTTGCCAAAAATCCCAACTAGTATGAGTTCAGTAATTTTTCCATATTAGCAACTGGTATTTTTAACAATGCGCTGTCCTACGAAATAACAATTTCCAGTCTCTTCATCACCATCATACCAATTGACAAACTAGTCATTATATACACCAACATCGTACCAGATGCCATACTAGTCGGCATACACCTCAGGGTCATACCAATTAACATACTAGTCAGCCTTTGCGCTAACATTACACCAGATGGCATACTAGTTATTATATACATCAATATTATACCAATTGATATACTACTCAGTCTATGCATCATTGTAACACAAGTTCACATTCTAGTCGATATTTGCATCAGCATCCTACTAGTTAATATACTAGTCCCAGTCGGGTTGAAAAATTACTTTAAAATTGACAAATCAGCTCAAATTGATTTTATTTATTATAATTCATATACATACAAAGTTTGTATATATGTATATACATATATAACTTTAATATTTATCAGCTCAATATATTATACTTTAGAATAAATTTTAACAAAAAATGCGTACATATATGTAAAAACTAAAAAGTAACGGAATAACACAAGCCGAATTTGTGATCGATCAGCGGATACAGCGGACCATATCCTCCTGAAATGTGACGCAATCTCAAGACGCAGGGCTAAGTTTATAAATTCACCATGGCCAGAACATTCACACATTAAATCCCTCAAGCCAAGAGAACTGCTAGGGTTCATCATGAAAGTCGACTGGGATGAGGTGTTGACCAATGGTCGCAGTGTAATCTTTAATAAATTATCTCTCTATCTAACGAACGAACCAGTCGTGGTTGACTGTGTCAAAATAGGCCAAGCTGCACTAGCACCGTCCTATGATGAATATTAATGGAGTTCAGAATGGTGGTAGTGATATGCACTTAACGGAAGTCATGCTAATGGCTGGATGACCGAAAAATTTCATTTAATTGAGGGAATCGTAACGACTTTAAACATTTCCATTACTGCCTAAAGGGATAATATCGATAGATACTGGATGGGTTTCCGGTCTTTCTCTGTTATTCTGGAATGGCAAAGGCTATTAACAACAAGTAGAAAAAATGTGCTAAGCTGCGGATGCCCTCATGGCCAAGGTGTTTTGATATCGGCACAGATTTTCCTTCTGGGACTATTGATATGGAAGGTTTGGCATTATCCAAGGCTACTTTAATCTCTGTTGAGCTAACGGTAAGGGTCGAGTCATCATATTTGTGTTTATGTATCCATTGGTTTGGACGTTATCTAGCATTGTCAACTGAAGTGTGCATTGCAAATTGGCTACAGAAAGCATTCGCGCATTTCCTCGAGTCCGACACGAAATTCTATTCGAATAAACTATTCAAATACTAACTAGTATGAACAACACCACAAAGTTATAGTCAATGAACTTAAATATTTCCTGTATGAATTTTTAAGCGGGGGTTACTCTTATTGCTTTAAATGTATGAAAGCATTTATTTGAAGCAATTTTTAATTTATAATTTATTTCATAATTTGGGAAAAATTTAAACAACATGCCATCAGGACGGACAAGGCAACAGCTGTTTCTATTATTCCTTGTAAATCTCTTCAAAGCCTTTTCTCCTGGGCGTGGGATTTGAACCCGCACTCCTACGATGGTTGAAGTGTTACAAGCTCATTCAGCCACGTCATGCCTTAGTTGTTGTAAGCCTGGCATTTGACTGCAGGGCGTATGTGTGTAAACGATAGGAGGATAGTATAATCCCGAAATATATACTATACTACGCATTTTTCAACTGTACTTGAGAAAAGGGCAACTGTGTTTGAGAAACGTAAAAATTTATTTGAGATAGGGGCAAATGTATTTGAAAAAAAATTTAATTAATATTTTTCCTAAAGTCGATTATCTCCATGGAATAAGGCTGGATAGAATTGTGCTGGCGTTGTTGGCTGTATAGCTTAGATATGGCAAGCTCCAACTAAACATAACTGATAACAAATTCCTTTCCTTTCTTCCTTTCCTTCTGAGGCCTTTGTCTCTTTCCTTCTCCGCCACTCTCTCCATCCATCTTCCTATATCTACCCATATATCTTTCACTCTCCCAATTTCTCTGCCTATCCCTATCACTCTCCCGCTTCCCGCATGAACTTTGCGAATTTATAGATCGGTTGACCACTCACATAAATATTGCTTTTGAATTATAAGATATGGAATTTATTATGAGATTAGCAATGGGAAATTATATTGCCCATTCGAGCAAGTAGCGCTTCATCTATATAAATTTTTTCTACATATAAGTATCCACATATATACGAACAGGCTAAATACGCATTAATTTATGATGTCCATAGTTAGAATATCTGTGCTATTAAACTCAATATCGATGTCAGGAAGTCCAATATGCTACTATCCTTAGCAGACTCAAATTTGTATGTGTCATTTTCAAAGACCAAAAATTCTCAATTAAAATAAATAAATTAAATTCAAAATTTGTTTTCTTTTATCTAAATACACAGCGGCAACCAAATCCTCACCCACAAAGCATTTGTACTTCTATTACTTTAGTTGCCCATGACGATTTATATTTATACATATACATAAGAGCGGTCGATTTTTAGGGCAAGAATACGAGCAATCCTTATGACTTAAAGATTAAAGAGTAACTTTGTTAGTCTAAGTTGAGACATTCAAGTGATCTTCGACTTTTAACAGCTCTCGCCTTGTCCTGCCTTTATAACTACTTCACTGTCAATAAAAAAGTTCACGCAGATGTATTTTGATCCATTTTTGACCATTGTTTCTACTGCTTGGGTTACAGCTACTACTTCTGCCTGAAAAATACTACAACGATTTGGCTTGTAGGATCTGCTTGTTTTCGAATCAGCCATCGATGTAAAAGTGCATAGTACCGGCTGACATGTGGGTGGCCAACTATCTTTATCTATAGTGGCACCAAGAGCACTTTCAAAATGGAAATGCGAAATCAGGTAGTCTTTTTGTCCTGTTATTGATGACGCCATACTCCTATGGCTAGATGTTCTGCTCAAGCTGCTTCGAGGCATTCAGCTTCGTTGCAGTTGTTAACGCTCCCACCAGGTCTGCAGATGGAAAGTTCAGAGGTGAATACACTGCTGGAATTTTTACCATTACTCGCCTAATGCAAAGCATTTTTAGTTTGCACACCTCCTCTGATTTTTTTAAGAAGGTAACTGTCCTTCAAACAATGACTCCATAGTATAGGATACAATCGCTGTAAAAACTCAATAAGAGAGAGGGGGGGTGATAGGCTCCACTTACAAACCGTCATTCTTTTACATGCATAGGGCGCGGTCGAGGCCTTACGCACCCTCTTTCCCAAGTCGAGCTACCACGACAACTTACTGTTTAGAATGATTCCTGAATATTTTTCGTAAGGCCTCTCCTACGAGGTCTCCCCCATAGCCTGGATTTGTGACCTTTTACCCCTTAGTAAACAAGACCATATCCATTTTCTCCGCGTTGGCGGCCAACCCAGGTATATATATTCCGAAACACCCGACCAACAAAAGAGATATTTTTAATGGCACTTTCCACCACCGTGGTGTGATGGTAGCGTGCTCCGCCTACCACACTGTACGCCCTGGATTCGCACCCCGGGCAAAGCAACATCAAAATTTTAGAAATAAGTTTTTTAAATTAGAAGACAATTTTTCTAAATGGGGTCGCCCCCCAGCAGTGTTTGGCAAGCGCTCCGAGTGTATTTCTTCCATGAAATGTTCTCAGTGAAAACTCATCTGCCTTGCAGATGCCGTTCGGAGTCGGCATAAAACATGTAGGTCCCGTCCGGCCAATTTTTAGAGAAAATCAAGAGGAGCACGACGCAAATTGGAAGAAAAGCTCGCACTTAGATCTCTTCGGAGGTTATCGCGCCTTACATTTATTTTTTTTCCATTTGAAACAAATTCAACATCATTTGCGTACGCTGTAAATTTGACGGGTTCTCGTCAAACTGCCTGAAGAGTTGGTTGATAACCAGCGTTAACAGCAAAGATGATAATACCCCACCCTGGGGCATCAAATAGCCTCTATTTTGCAGTAATCTTCCTTCAATTTAACGTGTAGCCATTTGGTTATGGCTGAATGTACTTCAATGTTGTCAAGACCATTCATAATCGGCCCTTTAAAGACATTGTTCAAAGCCCCAGCAATATCTGATAAATCTCTTAAGGCATAGTTACTCCTCATTTCTCAGGCATTCTCTATGTTTACAACCACCCCATGTAGTGCAATGTCTGCCGACTTGCTTTTGGTGTACGAATCAGATGGTCTACACTCAGAGAAAAAATCGTTCTAAAACGAACGAAATAAGTTCAAAAATAAGAACATAAGTTGACTCGTGACCGATAGGCTTGTTTTAAGAACAGTTTTTCCAAGCACACCGTTCATATTTTATGACCAGTTTGGTATTGATGCGTGAACCTTCTGTGCCCATTTCATGCACTATTTGTGACTAAAATGAGATTTTTCATTCTCACGCTTCGAGAACGACTTGTGGTCGATTTAATAGTTTTCGTTCTCAATTTAAGAACGGTTTGTGCTTGATCATTGATGGGAGGGGAAATTATTTTTTTCAATAGTTACCCATTTATTTTTTATTAATAATAATTTTTTTGTCATAAATAAAAAATATTTATAAAAACAAATTTTTATTAAAGTCCAGAATTTTACGAAAAAATGCATAATATTCATTTTTCATATGTTTTTCTTATTAGGAAATTTTTCTTATTTGAAGATGTAATGTGCATATATACTTAAACCGTTTCATAACAAGTTTGAGAATTATCTGTGCATAAGTGAATGGAAAAATAATTGAACGAAAAATAAAATTTAAAAAAATGTTTTTAAAAAATTTTAGAGTTTGACGGTGATCGAATTCGCGCAATGTGATCGCAACTACAACATCATAACCGCGTGGCCACTACGATTGCTTGATAGCTTGTGCCAAATGTTGTATTTAACATTGTAGTGCTAACGAATTGTACCGTTTCTTTTTTCTTTAACTTAATTTAAGAACATTGTTCTCATTATTAGAACATTTGCTCATATTTTAAGACCAGCCGTTCTCTTTTCATTGTGTCAGTTCAAGCACAAGGTTGTTGCTTTAAGAACTGGTCGTTCGCTTTTCAAGAACGAGAAATTAAGAACATGAAAAGCTTGAATTTAGTCCGGTGGTGCTGGATTTTAGAACGGCGTTTGTCTCTGAGTGTATCAGATGGTACATGATCACTTCATTTTCGAAGTGTAAGTTCTGTCTTCTGGCTCAGCTAAGTCATCTCCCGATGGAAAATGTGTGTCGAAAATCATCTCAAAGAACTCTTTACTACTACGTGACTATTCTGCGTCTTCATTCTTTAATAGTTCCTGTACTATATATCCCCTTGCTAGAACTTTCCGTTACGGCGGTGTTTCGCTCTAGTACTATATGTCTGCGCAAAAATGTTTGCATGAGTATCTTTTTGCCCTGAAAATTTCACGCTTGTAGATTCTTTCCAGATCCCTATGCACAGCATTGTCTGTAAAGTGTTTTCTGTAGAGGCCATTTTTGATTTCCTTGAATCACCCTAATGCAAAAGCCACGCAAATAAATTTTCAGTACTTGCTTCAATTTAATATGCAATTTTCTGGTATCTTCTCTGCCTCCTTTTGTCCTATTTGATATTTCTGAAATATTTCCAGATTTATGTCCTTTGTACTAAAAATTCTATAAATTTTAAATCAAATTTAATTGTTTCGGAGTAAAAATGTAAGATACATTTTATATGTATATACATACGTTTGCACATGTGTATGTAAGATGCTTCAATAATCTTTTATTGTCATTTTGTACATTGCAATTTACGTTAATGTCCGTTCATATTTGTATTTGTATTTGATTTGTTTTTGACTTTTTCCACTCTGTCCTCAAAATTGATATCCAATTTCCATTTCATTGACATTTATGCAAAATGAGTTTTCGTGTTGCTGTTACTGTTGTTGTAAAAAAATTTTATTGGTATATATTACAAAGTGCACAAGTAGTACAGTTGAATTGCAGCAGTAAAATAATGGTGTTTCGTGTCACGTAAAAGTTTGTTATATAAATCAGTTATCATATTTTGTGAGACTTTTTATATGAATATTTTTTTTTTTTATTTCAAAAAAGTACATGAGAATATAATTTTCTCTGAAAAATCCTATTTGCAGTGCTTATACATATGTAAGTAGTAGGATTTTGTTATTTTAATTTTTATACTCAGTTGAGCAGAACTCACAGAGTATATTAAGTTTGATTGGATAACGGTTGGTTGTACATATATAAAGGAATCGAGATAGATATATACTTCCATATATCAAAATAATCAGGATCCAAAAAAAATTGATTGAGCCATGTCCGTCCGTCCGTCCGTCCGTCCGTCCGTCCCTCCGTCCGTCCGTTAACACGATAACTTGAGTAAATTTTGAGGTATCTTGATGAAATTTGGTACGTAGATTCCTGAGCACTCATCTCAGATCGCTGTTTAAAATGAACGATATCGGACTATAACCACGCCCACTTTTTCGATATCGAAAATTTCGAAAAACCGAAAAAATGCGATAATTCATTTCCAAAGGCGGTTAAAGCGATGAAACTTGGTAGATGGGTTGACGCTATAACGCAGAATAGAAAATTAGTAAGATTTTGGACAATGGGCGTGGCACCGCCCACTTTTACAAGAAGGTAATTAAAAGTTTTGCAAGCAGTAATTTGGCAGTCGTTGAAGATATCATGATGAAATTCGGCAGCAACGTTACTACTATTACTATATATGTGCTAAATAAAAATTAGCAAAAAAGTATGAAGAACATGCCCACTTTTTAAAAAAAAATTTTTTTTAATTCAAATTTTAACAAAAAATTTAATATCTTTACTGTATATAAGTAAATTAAGTCAAAATTCAACTCCAGTAATGATATAATGCAACAAAATACAAAAATAAAAGAAAATTTCAAGATGGGCGTGGCTCCGCCCATTTTCATTTAGTTTGTCTAGAATACTTTTAATGCCATAAGTCAAACAAAAATTTACCAATCCTTCTCAAATTTGGTAGGGGCATAGATTCTATGCCGGTAACTGTTCTCTGTGAAAATGGGCGAAATCGGTGGAAGCCACGCCCAGTTTTATACACAGTCCACCGTCTGTCTTCCGCTCGGCCGTTAACACAATAACTTGAGCAAAAACCGATATATCTTTACTAAACTTAGCACACGTACTTATCTGGACTCACTTTATCTTGGTATAAAAAATGGCCGAAATCCGACCATAACCACGCCCACTTTATCGATATCGAAAATTACGAACAATGAAAAAAATGCCATAATTCTATACCAAATACGAAAAAAGGGATGAAACATGGTAACTGGATTGGTTTATTGACGCAAAATATAACTTTGGGAAAAACTTTGTAAAATGGGTGTGACACCTACCATATTAAGTAGAAGAAAATGAAAAAGATCTACAAGGCGAAATCAACAGCCCTTGGAATCTTGGCAGGAATACTGTTAGTGGTATTGCATATATAAATAAATTAGCAGTACCCGACAGATGATTTTCTGGATCACCTGGTCCACATTTTGGTCGATATCGCGAGAACGCCTTCACATATACATACATCTAAGGGCCACTCGCTTTTAAAACCCTCATTAATACCTTTAATTTGATATCCATGTCGTACAAACACATTCTAGAGTCACCTCTGGCCCACCCTAATGGCGATATCTCGAAAAGGCGTCCACCTATAGACCTAATGCCCACTCCCTCTTGAAATGCTCAGTAACACCTTTCGTTTGATACCCATATCGTAAAAACATTCTAGAGTCACCCCTGGCCCACCCTAATGGCGATATCTCGAAAAGGCGCCCACCTATAGACCTAATGTCCACTCCCTCTTAAAATGCTCAGTAACACCTTTCGTTTGATACCCATATCGTACAAACATTCTAGAGTCACCCCTGGCCCACCCTAATGGCAATATCTCGAAAAGACGTCCACCTATAGACCTAATGCCCACTCCCTCTTAAAATGCTCAGTAACACCTTTCGTTTGATACCCATATCGTACAAACATTCTAGAGTCACCCCTGGCCCACCCTAATGGCGATATCTCGAAAAGGCGTCCACCTATAGACCTAATGCCCACTCCCTTTTAAAATGCTTAGTAACAACTTTCGTTTGATACCCATATCGTACAAACATTCTAGAGTCACGCTTGGTCCATCTTTATGGCGATATCTCGAAAAGGCGTCCACCTATAGAACTAAGGATTACTCCCTTTTAAAATACTCATTACCACCTTTCATTTGATACCCATATCGTACAAACACATTCTAGAGTCACCCTGGCCCACCCTAATGGCGATATCTCGAAAAGGCGTCCACCTATAGATCTAATGCCCACTCCCTCTTAAAATGCTCAGTAACACCTTTCGTTTGATACCTATATCGTACAAACATTCTAGAGCCACCCCTGGCCCACCCCAATGGCGATATCTCGAAAAGGCGTCCACCTATAGACCTATTGCCCACTCCCTCTTAAAATGCTCAGTAACACCTTTCATTTGATACCCATATCGTACAAACATTCTAGAGTCACCCTTGGTCCACCTTTATGGCGATATCTCGAAAAGGCGTCCACCTATAGAACTAAGGATTACTCCCTTTTAAAATAATCATTACCACCTTTCATTTGATACCCATTTCATACAAACACATTCTAGAGTCACCCCTGGCCCACCCTAATGGCGATATCTCGAAAAGGCGTCCACCTATAGACCTAATGCCCACTCCCTCTTAAAATGCTCAGTAACACCTTTCGTTTGATACCCATATCGTACAAACATTCTAGAGTCACCCCTGGCACACCCTAATGGCGATATCTCGAAAAGGCGTCCACCTATAGACCTAATGCCCCCTCCCTCTTAAAATGCTCAGTAACACCTTTCGTTTGATACCCATATCGTACAAACACATTCTAGAGTCACCCCTGGCCCACCCTAATGACGATATCTCGAAAAGGCGTCCACCTATAGACCTCATGCCCACTCCCTCTTAAAATGCTCAGTAACACCTTTCATTTGATACCCATATCGTACAAACATTCTAGAGTCACCCTTGGTCCACCTTTATGGCGATATCTCGAAAAGGCGCCAACCTATAGAACTAAGGATTACTCCCTTTTAAAATACTCATTACCATCTTTCATTTGATACCCATATCATACAAACACATTCTAGAGTCACCCCTGGCCCACCCTAATGGCGACATTTCGAAAAGGCGTCCACCTATAGACCTAATGCCCACTCCCTCTTAAAATGCTCAGTAACACCTTTCGTTTGATACCCATATCGTATAAACACATTCTAGAGTCACCCCTGGCCCACCCTAATGATGATATCTCGAAAAGGCGTCCACCTATAGACCTCATGCCCACTCCCTCGTAAAATGCTCAGTAACACCTTTCGTTTGATACCCATATCGTACAAACATTCTAGAGTCACCCTTGGTCCATCTTTATGGCGATATCTCGAAAAGGCGTCCACCTAGAGAACTAAGGATTACTCCCTTTTAAAATAATCATTACCACCTTTCATTTGATACCCATATCATACAAACACATTCTAGAGTCACCCCTGGCCCACCCTAATGGCGATATCTCGAAAAGGCGTCCACCTATAGACCTAATGCCCACTCCCTCTTAAAATGCTCAGTAACACCTTTCATTTGATTCCCATATCGTACAACTAGAGACACCCCTGGTCCACCTTTATGGCGATATCTCGAAACGGCGTCCACCTAGGGAACTAATGATCACTCCTTTTCAAAATACTCATTAACAGCTTTCATTTGATACTCATATCGTACAAACATATTCTAGAGTCACCCCTGGTCCACCTTTATGGCGATATCCCCAAATGGCGTCCATCCATAGAACTATGGTCTACTCTCTCTTAAAATACTCTTTAATACCTTCTATTTGATACACTTGTCATACAACCACATTCCAGGGTTACCCTAGGTTCATTTTCCTATATGGTGATTTTCCTTATTTTGTCTCCATAGCTCTCAACTGAGTATGTAATGTTCGGTTACACCCGAACTTAGCCTTCCTTACTTGTTATTAAATATAATATGAGTTTGCATCTGATCATGGTCGGAATTGGTCGTATATGTAAGTTGAATTTATTAATGAAAAATCTAATCCAAAAAGAATTGAGCACGGATTGCCACTATTTATGAAATCATCAATATGTGAGCCGCCGTTTTGAATTTTGTATGCCTTTCGTGAAAATGAAATATTGCTTTGATCTCAACACATCTTTTTTGATTTGATTGTGGTTTACAATACGAAATATCCATGAATTATGTATATTTTCTACAACCGATTTTTCAGTTCAGGTGTTCTTCTTCATAGCTTTCTTATATAGACAGAAAGAATCGTGTATATTTGTGTGAGCTAGTTATTTTTGAAGGGTTGAAATTCAAAGACTATACCACATAACACAATAAACACCAAAACATAAGGGCTTGGATCCTTTTTTACTATTTCTTTCCTTTCCTTTCCTTTCCTTTCCTTTCCTTTCCTTTCCTTTCCTTTCCTTTCCTTTCTTTCCTTTCCTTTCTTTTCCTTTCCTTTCCTTTCGTTTCCTTTCCATTTCTTTCCTTTCCCTTGTTTTCCTTTCCTTTGTTTTCATTTCCTTTCCTTTCCTTTGCTTTCGTTTCCTTTCCTTTCGTTTCCTTTCCACTTTCGTTTCCTTTACACATTTACATTTTTCTGCTTCCATTTTTCGTTTACTTTCTTTTTTCCTTGTCTTTTCTTTTCCTTTCGTTTCTTTTATTTTCTTTTCTTTTATTTTTTTACTTTCTCTTCTATCCTTTCCTTTTATTTTATTTTATATCATTTTATTTACTTTATTTTATTATTTTTAATTTTTATCTGTTTAATATTATCTTATTCATGATATTTTATTTTATTTCATTTTGTCTTTTTTATTTTATTTTATTTTATTCCTTTTCCTTTCTTTTCGTTTCTTTTCTTTTCCTTTCTTTTCTTTTCTTTTCTTTTTTTTCTCTTTTCTTTTCTTTTCTTTTATTTTGTTTCATTTGATTTACTCTATTTTATTATTTTTAAGATTTCTCTGTTCAATATTATCTTGTCATAATATTTTATTTTATTTCATTTTGTTTTTTTTTTTATTTCATTAACTGTTGAATAAATAACTCCAATATTCATTAATGCAAAATGGCTTTTTTTAAAGTACTTCACAATAACACTGATACTTCACAATTAAAAGCGTGCTCAAATCAAACTGATTGATTGTGCCTCAGCTGGTGCTGCTTTTATACTCTTTGGTTTCTTCGTTGGCATATTTCTAGGCGTTTCTATTTCTAGAATTTAATATTTGTTTACCAGCTATAAACTTATCAGCTATAACTACAGATGCACAATTATAGTTTCTCGCATAGCCATATGCGCGTGTATATGTGAGTGATAATCCAACTGATGATTGCGTACTTTTGGGAATATCTCAGATATAAACATGTGTTTGCGCGTTTCTCTACGCTGCTTGTGTGGACATATGTGTAGACATAATGATTCATTTGTTTACGTAAATAAAAGTGTGGCAGCTTGCTTTATTGTTGATGTGGCTTTATTTACCCAGCATCAGACCAGTGAGGTGAGCATTACTTAGTTTCACTAATATTCGTCACAATACCCTGTGTGCAAAGCACGCTGAATATAAAAAGTGTATCCAAATAATAACTTATAGTGCCTGCAAAATTGTCTGCGTAGCAAATCTCCAACGTGGTGTAAAATTAATAAATGTTGTTTACGCAGCTATAAATTTAAAAATGAAGTAGAATTCCCCTGAAATTTTGAGTTTCCATATAAAAATGCTTAAAAAAGAATATTGCATTCCGGAAAAACCAGTTCGCTAACTTCAGTATTTCTAGTGAAGAAAATGCGGAACATCCCTGGATCGCTTAAAATTTATGAGAAAATGAACAAATACACACAAATTTTGCATAGGCTTTACCAAAATTTTATTTTACCTTCACCATTATCCAGTGTTTTTATAAAAGTAGCTATTTAAAGCCGTTTTGATGCCATGTAACTCGTCTAAAAACCTACGGAATGTTACGGTCAATGTATTACGACCAGCCAAAGTCGGGATTGTTATCACAGATAACCCTCTGAGGTATTCTAGAAACGGAATTCCAAGGAACCTTAGTCGAGCTCTAGCTAGAGCCGGGCATTTACACATAAAATGTTCTACTGTCTCCCTGGAATTTGGATCTTGGCAGCTTCTTCAGTAGTCGTTATACAGAATGCCTATCTTTTCCGCATGCGTACCTGCTGCCCAATGACCGGTGCAGACTGCTATCAGTTTGCTTGTGTTAGCCCTGGATTCGTTCAGAAGACTTCTCGTCTCTTTCCATCATAGTTTGGCCAAATGGATTATGATATTGCTCAGGTGGTGATGTTATTCCACTTTGTTTCTGCTTTCTTCAAGTAGAAGCTTTGAATAGTCCCTTGGCTACTGCTAAGGGTATGCCTTCTTCGACACTGGTTAGTTCCTCGTTCACCTCCGATGAGCCCCTGCGTCCTAGCTCGTCGGCCTTCTGGTTACCCTCTACCCCCTATGAGCCGGAACCCAGATAACGCTTAGTTCTATATTGGTGGATAACTGGGATATGAGTCGCTTACAAGCCCACACTAATTTCGAGTTAATGTGTGGCGAGGAAAGCGCTTTTATCGCTGCTTAGCTATCCGATAGGATGCAAACTTTACCAGCTACATTCAAGCCCTCCAGTGATTTGCAGGCTTGCCAAATCGCGAGGATTTCTGCTTGAAACACGCTGCAGTGCGATGAGAGTCTGACTCAGGGACTCAGAGAAGACTCCGGCCCCCACTCGCGATTCCATCTTGGAGCCGTCAGTGTAGATTTGGATGTCGTCGATCCTTATGCCTGGGTTTCTCTTCCACTCGTTCCTGCTTGGAATGGCTGTATTACACCCGTTCTCAAACTTCAGTTTGTGAGGGTATTAATCTATCTCGGTACTACATGTAACATCCGGAAGTTTCATTAGGATACTACTATGCCCCTGCTGAGTATATTTCCAACACCCAGACTACCTGAGTCTCTGTGCGGTTTGTGACGATGTGCAAAGTATATTCAAGTCGATCGGAAGCAGGTGCAAAATGGGGTCTAAAGCAGCTGTGGGGCATGGGCGTCCGGCCACTTAGGCACCAACGCACGCAGTGCGCTGGACTTTTTGCAGGCTGGTGAGATGGAAGCTCTTATTTAGAGCTGCCCACCAGACTATGGACCCATAGTTAAGCACCGGTCGCACCACCGCCTCGTACGTCCAAATTACCATGCTTGGCTTGAGTCCCCATTTCTTACCAAACATTGATTTGCAGGCATAAAAGGCGATGCAGGCTTCCGTATCCGCTCTTCGATGCATACTTGCATACTTTCCAACTCAACTCGCAGTCAATAAAAATAGAACTCATGAATACTCGGAAATGCCACGCAAAGCTCTTAACCCCGGTAAACTTATTAAACTTGGTTTTGAGTCAACTGCGGGTTTGAATGAGTTGATTTAATATGTAAATATTCATAAGTTCAACGTTACGAATAAGTATCGAGTAAATTTCCTCGATAATTATTTCGGTATCGATTCCTTTTCTCGTTATTTTTATTTGAGTACAGTTATCGAGTACAAGATGGTATCGGAAATACACTGCACCCTTTTTTTGTTTTAGATCAGAAAGTTACAATTGAAGTTCATAAGATTACAATTAAAGTTCAGAAATTGCAACTGAAGTTCAGAAGTATATAATAAAATACAGAAAATCACAATTGCAGTTTAGAAAGTTAAATTGAAGTTCAGAAAATTTTAATTGAAAATCAATTGAAAATTCTGAACTTCAATTGTAATTTTCTGAACTTCAATTGTAATTTTCTGAGCTTCAATTAAAGTTTCTGTACTTCAATTTTAATTTTTTGAACTCCAATTGTAATTTTCTGAACTCCAGTTGTAATTTTCTGCAACTGAATTGAAAAATCTCAACTTCAATAACAATTTTCTTAGCTTAAATTGAAAAAAGTGTAGTCACAGTTCGATATAGAGCTCTAGAGTCGAGGCTTGCACACTTTCAGCATCGAATTGCGATAAGTCGCATTTGTAATAAAATTTTACGACACTTTTATGCGTTTTTTCTACAGCAGCTTTAACTTGAAAAAAAGTTTTAAATGAAAGTTATAACACAAAAACGAGGAGTAGATAAGCGAAAGCAGTCTTAAATGCATTACATATTAGAACAGCTATATAACATCACCGACCAGGACCGGACTAGGTGAAGAAACAGCTGAGCTTTACAAATATAAAATGATCCCGTTAAGTATCTAAAAATACAAATTATAATACATGGCAAAATGCTGATAATAAATTAATTTGCAATAAACGTAAAAGTAACAAAAAGCTAAAAATCGCTTTGAGCACACCAGGTGCACCAAATCCAAAACAACAATAAAATGTTGACAAATACATGTCAAAGTGCGGCACATTGATAACGAAAAGCAATAAATTCATTACATATTCATCGAAAAGTAAACATTCATAGAAAACGCATAAAAAATACTTTTCAATTGGCAGGAAGTGCTGTTGGTGGAAGCAAAGCAAACTCTTGCGGTGACTTTTACTACAACAAAACAATATTTGTGTAAAAGCTACATTTTAACGCTTAAGTACAAAAATGTATGTATGTATGTATATAGGTATATATATGTTCTAGCCAAAGTGTGCTAACATTGTAGAAAGGTGAGCAAAAGACAATCAATGAAAAATAACAACATAATCAGCGGCATCATCAACGCCAATAAAATGAAAAGGAAAATAAAAGCAAAAACAAAAAAAAAAAAAAACAACAAAGCTGCCAATATTCGTATAGAGTTTGAAAATAGAAAAAAAAAGTATTGGCAAAGCTGTTGGCAAATGTTTCTTCACCTCGTCACCTTTTAATATACCCAAAGCTGCTGGTTGTCGTACTTATTCACTTATTGGCATTGGAGATATTGCGATAACGAAAAAAAGAAGCAAACAAGACAGCAGGTGCCAACGTTGTTGGAAAATGGTGGCGGAAATGAGTTTGTATCAATGTGATCTAAATAATGGTTTTAATAATGACGTGAGTAAATAATATACTTTCAAACACATACGTGCAGTGGCATTAACTAAGCTCAAGATAAGATTCAAAAGAAAAGATAGCGTAGGTAAATGAAATTAGTAGGAAATAAGAGATTTCCTGGGTAGTTCGCTAAATATCAGCATACATTGGAAAAATATGACGCACAATTGGAAAAATATTTTTTTCTTAACATTTGATAACCAATGTTCAGAGAAAAGCTGCTAATCGAATTTATTAAATATATAATAATTATATCAGTAAAGTATTATTTTGATATGCTAACAGGCAGGATTAATGCCTGAGAGGTCATTCAGATAACCAAACTATGATGAATAGAATTATGAACGCGTCAAATTGTTTTGTGAATTTGTCGAGAGCTGTCGAAAAAGCATTTCTCGTTGCTCAAAGGGAACTGGATATTCCAACTGAGGATGATTACCCGACTTTGACGAAGTGCGAAAAGCAGTATACTAATTAAAATACAAAAAAAGCACTCTTTAATTCACAATTTTGATCCACAAACTCACGAGAGATCTGAGAAGAACCAACCAGGCGGCATCATACTCAGAAAAGAACATGCCAATAGCGTTAATGAGAGCTCAGCTCACCCACGGCTTCAAGTTAAATTTTGGTGAAACTTTACCAGAACCAAATAGAGCATTTTCGAAGTTTTATTGGTAACAACCAGTACCGACAGAATATTGTTTCGATATCTTAGTGAAAAAGTCGATATTTCTTCCATATAATATAGATATACTTTTGCCAAAAAATCGATCAATCTTCGCTAACAAATCCGTAACACGCTAAATACAAATTGGAAACACTCCAATAACAATAAAATGTCAATAAATTTTCGAATAAATAATCAGTTTCAAAACAACAAAATACAATTTTTCAATTATAGAAAAATTAAAGAAAAAAACAATAATCATTACGAGCAATTCTTGTTCTGGCCTTGAGCTCATTTCAAACCTTGAATAATCAGTTTCTTTTCAATATTACGTCAATAATTATTGGAAAACATATAACTTTTTGATAACTTATCAATAAAATTACGATAGAAATCGATAAATTTCTATATAAAATCGACAACACTCTGGTAAAAAACTTATCACATTCTTACAACAGATCGATGCTTTTTGACAACAAATCTATAGCTTTTTGGTAATATATTGATTAATTTCTGATGACTTGTATATAATAAACACCGATAACTTGTCGATTTATAATCGGTAACTCGTCAGCAACCTTTGCTCAACAAAATACCCGCATACAGATGTTGTTCGAAATCAGCATATATCTGAAGAAACCGTTCCTCAAATTTGTAGGAGAAACAAACAAGTAACACGATGTAGATTGTTGATTAAGTGCATGCATCAAGTCTTATGCAAAACATGGTTTGATGGATGCATGCCTACAGATTGAGATATAAGCGTGCTCTGCCCAATCCAAATGAAATGCCATCCCGCAAACCACGCCAACTACCGAGCAATCGGTCTGCTTTTTAACGCGTATAAGATTCTATCTAGCGTACTGTGCGAAAACCTGAAGGCCGTAGTCAAGGCACTTATTGGAACTTATCAGTTCGTCTTCTGACCTATTAATTCTCTATCGACCAGATTATGACGATGCGTCGAATCCTGGGGAAGACCCACCATAAGGGAAACGAAATGCACCATATTTTTCTCGTCTTCAATGCAGCTTTTGACCTCGCGAAAAGAAGTTGCTTGTGCGTTATGAAACCAAAACAATCACTTAGACAGCTACGCGCCAATTATTGATGATGATGATGATGATCGCTCCCCTCATTCCTCATATCATCAATCGTTAAAACGCTTACAGGCTACAAAAAAACAATGTTGACGGTCTCTAGCGGAACTTAATCGCGAACGGTCTGTGGTACTATCACTTTCCGGTACTAGTGCAATCTCCTCTGGAAATACTGTTTTAACTTCTCCAAATCTTAGAACCGTGAATTTTTGTCACATCTTACTATAAGCACGCATACCGCGTAAACATCCTTAGCCCCATAACATACAAAATTTCATGCTGCCTTTTCATTGTTCTAATTTTTGGAATTTTTTTTCTTCGTCTTTCTTTTGGACTTATTTTCAGTATTTTTCTTTGTTTTCTAAATCTAAGCACTTGGTTTTAATGTTTTCTAATTTACATTAGAGACACCGAAGATTTTTAGGAATAAGTATTACCATGTTGATAATCGCTTGCTGGATATACATATATCAGTCACGTTTCGTAAACTGGTTACGGTACTATGCCAATTATTTTTGAACCGATGTGAAATGGTCACGTAAAGACAACAAGGCCATACCTCCCAGCCATCCCATCGTTCTTTAAGGAACTCAAGGGCGCCTGAACCTTGCCTGCTAAATATTCTCTTCGTGTAGATGAGTTCGACAATCGGTTTGGACAAGCTGAGTAGCTATAAAGCTATATATTGCGGTCAAAAAACCCTTGTATGCGCATTTTCCTTGTTTTTGGTCTTTGGGGTAACTGAGTGCTTTCTTCTTCATCTTTGTTTTTATACTCAGTTGAGCAGAGCTCACAGAGTATATTAAGTTTGATTGGATAACGGTTGGTTGTACATACATAAAGGAATCGAGATAGATATAGACTTCCATATATCAAAATAATCAGGATCGAAAAAAAATTTGATTTAGCCATGTCCGTCCGTCCGTCCGTCCGTTAACACGATAACTTGAGTAAATTTTGAGGTATCTTGATGAAATTTGGTATGAAAGTTCCTGAGCACTCATCTCAGATCGCTATTTAAAATGAACGATATCGGACTATAACCACGCCCACTTTTTCGATATCGAAAATTTCGAAAAACCGAAAAAGTGCGATAATTCATTACAAAAGACAGCTAAAGCGACGAAACTTGGTAGATGAGTTGAACTTATGACGCAGAATAGAAAATTAATAAAATTTTGGACAATGGGCATGGCACCGCCCACTTTTAAAAGAAGGTAATTTAAAAGTTTTGCAAGCTGTAATTTGGCAGTCGTTGAAGATATCATGATGAAATTTGGCAGGAACGTTACTCCTATTACTATATGTACGCTTAATAAAAATTAGCAAAATCGGAGAAGGACCACGCCCACTTTTAAAAAAAAAATTTTTTTTAAGTAAAATTTTTACAAAAAATTTAATATCTTTACAGTATATAAGTAAATTATGTCAACATTCAACTCCAGTAATGATATGGTGCAACAAAATACAAAAATATAAGAAAATTTCAAAATGGGCGTGGCTCCGCCCTTTTTCATTTAATTTGTCTAGGATACTTTTAACGCCATAAGTCGAACAAAAATTAACCAATCCTTTTGAAATTTGGTAGAGGCATAGATTTTATGACGTTTACTGTTTTCTGTGAAAATGGGCGAAATCGGTTGATGCCACACCCAGTTTTTATACACAGTCGTCCGTCTGTCCTTCCGCATGGCCGTTAACACGATAACTTGAGCAAAAATCGACATATCTTTAATGAACTTACTTCACGTGCTTACTTGAACTCACTTTATCTTCGTATGAAAAATGAACGAAATCCGACTATGACCACGCCCACTTTTTCGATATCGAAAATTACGAAAAATGAAAAAAATGCCATAATTCTATACCAAATACGAAAAAAGGGATGAAACATGGTAAGGTAATTGGATTGTTTTATTGGCGCGAAATATAACTTTAGAAAAAACTTTATAAAATGGTTGTGACACCTACCATAATAAGTAGAAGGAAATGAAAAAGTTCTGCAGTGCGAAATAAAAAACCCTTAAAATTTTGGCAGGTATTACATATATAAATAAATTAGCGGTATCCAACAGATGATGTTCTGGGTCACCCTGGTCCACATTTTGGTCGATATCTGGAAAACGCCTTCACACCACTCCCTTTTAAAACTCTCATTAATACCTTTAATTTGATACCCATATCGTACAAACTCATTCTAGAGTCACCCCTGGTCCACCTTTATGGCGATATCTCGAAAAGGCGAACACCTATAGAACGAAGGCCCACTCCCTTTTAAAAATACTCATTAGCACCTTTCGTTTGATACCCATAATGTACAAACAAAGTCTAGAGTCCCCCTGGTCCACCTTTATTGCGATACCTCGAAAAGGCGTCCACCTATAGAACTAAGGCCCACTCCCTTTTAAAATACCCATTAACTCCTTTCGTTTGATACCCATATTGTACAAACAAATTCTAGGGTCACCCCTGGTCCACCTTTATGGCGATATCTCGAAAATACGACCACCTATACAACAACCACCACTCCCTTTTAAAACTCTCATTAACAGCTTTCGCTTGATGCCCATATTGTACAAACAAATTCTAGGGTCACACCTGGTCCACCTTTATGGCAATATCTCGAAACAGCGTCCACCTATGGAACTAAGGATTACTCCCTTTTAAAATACTCATTAACACCTTTCATTTGATACCCATATCGTACAAACACATTCTAGAGTCACCCATGGTCCACCTTTATGGCGATATTTCGAAACGGCGTCCACCTATAGAACTAAGGCCCACTCCCTTTTAAAATACTCATTAACACCTTTCGTTTGATGCCCATATTGTACAAACAAATTCTAGGGACACCCCTGGTCCACCTTTATGGCGATATCTCGAAACGGCGTCCGCTTATGGAACTAAGGATTACTCACTTTTAAAATACTCATTAACGCCTTTCTTTTGATACCAATATTGTACAAACAAATTCTAGGGTCACCCCTGGTCCACTTTTATGGCGATATCTCGAAATGGCGTCCACCTATACAACAACCACCACTCCCTTTCAAAACCCTCTTTAATACCTTTAATTTGATACCCATATCGTACAAACACATTCTAGAGTCACCACTGGTCCACCTTTATGGCGATATTTCGAAACGGCGTCCACCTATAGAACTAAGGCCCACTCCCTTTTAAAATACTCATTAACACCTTTCGTTTGATACCCATATTGTACAAACAAATTCTGGGGTCACCCCTGGTCCACCTTTATGGCGATATCTCGAAACGGCGTCCACCTATGGAACTAAGGATTACTCCCTTTTAAAATACTCATTAACACCTTTCATTTGATACCCACATCGTACAAACGCATTCTAGAGTCACCCCTGGCCCACCTTTATGGCGATATCTCGAAAAGGCGACCACCTATACAACAACCACCACTCCCTTTCAAAACCCTCATTAATAGCTTTAATTTGATACCCATATCGTACAAACACATTCTAGAGTCACCACTGGTCCACCTTTATGGCGATATTTCGAAACGGCATCCACCTATAGAACTAAGGCCCACTCCCTTTTAAAATACTCATTAACCCTTTCGACCCCAAAGTTGCTTATAAGCAACTTCGATCTTCAGCACAGTTTTTTTCGAACCAAACGGATCGAAAAGATTAAACGCTTGGATGAAATGAATAACTTGTAGTTCCATGAAAAGAAAAACACTAACAAAGTTTCGCTTGTGCTGCGATAAAAATAACTGTAAATGTTTATTTAGTTGGAAGTCAAGTGAAGTGCGCGTGCCTAAATTGTAGAGCAAAATTAAAAATTAAATAAAAATATATTCGAAATAGAATTTGAAAAAAATAAGTACGCCATTTCAAAGCTATAAAGTACTATAAAAAGTAAGTAATATAATATTTGAGAAAAAGTTGCAATATTTAGACTAGTATTTTTTTTTCTACTGAAGTTGCTTATAAGCAACTTTGGGCAACGGTGGTAGTAAAAAAAAAGATGAGCAAACGTAAAGGTCTTTCTGAAGTGGATATAGCTGCAGCTCTAGCATTTGACTGGGATGAATCTTCTGATGAAGAAAGTGAAGTTGACGAGGAGGAAGCTTTAGTAAACGATTTGGAAGATAATTTAGGTGAAGTTGAGGAAATCCAGCTGAATTTATTAGAAAATATCGACAGCGAAGAACATGGTGAAGATTATCCGGAGAGATCCGAAAGTTTTATAGCTGAAAAAATCGATCTGGCAACATTGCGGTGGAGAAATTCGTCATTTGATGTACCAAATACCCATTTCGAAAATCCTCTAGAGGATTCTCAATTGGTTAAAAGCCCAATACAATATTTCAACTCATTTTTTGACGAAGCAGTCATAGAACTTTTCGTAAAAGAGTCTAACCTGTATGCACTGCAGGAGTCCGGCACTGAACTAAAATGTACTAAAGAGGATATTCACCGATATTTTGGTATTTTGTTATATTTGGGAGTGATTAAGCTTCCAAATTTCAAAATGACATGGTCTCAAGAACTAAAGCTGACCGCAATAACGGATTCGATGCCCCGCAACAAATTTGAAAAAATAAAGAAATTCTTACATTTCTCTGACAAATCAAAGCAATCCAAAAAAGGGGATGCTAACTATGATAAACTGTACAAAATTCGTCCAATTTTGTCAATGCTGAAAGACAAGCTCAACAGTTTACCTCAGGAAGAACATCAAAGTATTGACGAGCAAATAATAGCGTACAAAGGGGAGTGATATTTTTTCAATGTCAAAAATAAATATTTTTGAATCGCCCTTTTTAGGAGCATCAGCACTGAAACAATATAACCCAGCTAAACCTCATAAATGGGGACTGAAAATGTTTACCCGAGCAGGTTCATCGGGTATAATATACGACTTCGCGCTTTATGTAGGGGATGGAACTTGCCAATCATATGGACTTGGCATATCATCTGATATCGTCATATATTTGGCATCCTCGGTCCCGAAATTCAAAAACTACAAGCTGTATTTCGACAATTGGTTTACTTCGGTAAGTTTGCATGTAAGCTTGAAAGAGATGGGTATATTTTGTATCGGCACTGTCAGAAAAAATCGTATGGGTAACTGCGATATGAAATCAGAAGCTGATTTAAAGAAATTGGGCCGAGGATCGTATGATATGAAGTGCGAAGGGAACTATGGGATTGCCACAGTTCGCTGGTTGGACAATAAAGCGGCACAATTATTATCTTCATTTATTGGGGATGAACCAATTGGTACCTGCCGTCCTTGGAGCACAAAAAAAACAATTTATTGATGTAACGAGGCCAGCCATTGTGTCAGAATATAACAAACATATGGGAGGGGTGGATCTGGCAGACATGCTAATGGAGCTTTATAAAATTAATCATCGGTCCACTAAATGGTACATGCGAATACTTTACTGGGCTTTAGGGACGGCCGTAACAAATTCTTGGCTTTTGTATCGTAAGGACCTGACGAACGTTGAGCCGAATGCAAAACACATACCACTTATCAAATTTCAAATGGAGATAGCAAATGAGTTGCTAAATGCCACATCAACCAGCTCAGTACAACGAAAAAGAGGTCGACCAAGTGAAAACATATCGGAACAGTACCAAGTCGATACCACATCATCATCTCCGTCATCGGATTGTGCATCCATCTTCAATCCTAAGCGCCGTAAATTAGTTCACGATCCGCCAAATTTCAAAAGATATGATGGGAGCCTTCATTGGGTAATATGGGGGAGAAAAAGGCCGATGCCGCCACTGTAAAATTGCAACACCACTATCAAAATGTGCGAAATGTGGCATACATCTATGTTCCAATACAAGTAAAAATTGTTTCTTGTCATATCATACTTAATATTCTTATAAAATAAAGAGTTAAAACTTAATGATCATCCATTTGTTTTAATTGCCCAATGACATGAAATGCTTCCTCAACGGCCCAAAGTTGCTTATAAGCAACTTTCAATAACTAACGACCCGATAATTCCAAAAGTCTAAAATCTTCAGGAATCCTTAATTTAGGCCTAAAAAGCACGGGAATCATAAAAAAAAATTTTTAGAACTACTGGTTTATGAGCGGGGTCGAAAGGGTTAACACCATTCGTTTGATGCCCATATTGTACAAACAAATTCTAGGGTCACGCCTGGTCCACCTTTGTGGCGATATCTCGAAACGGCGTCCACCTATGGAACTAAGGATTACTCCCTTTTAAAATACTCATTAACACCTTTCATTTGATACCCATAACGTACAAACGCATTCTAGAGTCAACCCCGATCCACCTTTATGGCTATATCCCTAAATGGCGTCCACCTATAGAACTATGGCCCACTCCCTCATAAAATACTCTTTAATGCCTTTCATTTGATACACATGTCATACAAACACATTCCAGGGTTACCTTCGGTTCATTTTCCTACATGGTTATTTTCCCTTATGTTGCCACCATAGCTCTCAACTGAGTGTGTAATGTTCGGTTACACCCGAACTTAACCTTCCTTACTTGTTTTTCTTCGTTTTCGGCTTCGTCTGTGTCATCGTCTTATTCTTTCCACTTTCTCTTTGACTTAATCGTCAATATTTATCTCCGTCATCGCTCAGCCAGTCCTGCTACCAGGGTAAGTCTCAGCTAAATCTTTAGCAACAATAAACAGTGCTTTATAGCCAGCCACCTGTGACGTAACTTGTTTGTGCCAATTTGTGTTTTCAAATAGATAATATTTGTTACAGTTTTAAATAGATCCATAATTTTTTTAGAAATATTTGGAAAGACAAAAAAAACTGTGGGCCTTTTTTGTTTTGTTTGTGTTTTTACAAATTCTTGATTATTGCTGTGAATATTGATTGGTTATTTGATTGCTTTCTTAACAGTAGCTCTTGCGCATTTTTCTTATGTTATTATTGCTTTCTTTGTATATCTTATGTTGATTTTTCGTTTTTATACCTTTCTTGAAAATAAAATTATCCAAGCTTTTGTGATTCGGCGGGCGTATCGGTTTTTTTTATAGTTGGATTATTTTTAGTGGACTGTATATTATTTTATTGTTTAGAGAGAGGTTGCCATGCGCCTGTTACACCTTGTATGTATTTATTGGGGCGAGCACTGGGGACTTCAAGGTATTGGGATAAAAAATTTAAAATATGTCTTTAGAGCATTTCGCTAACCAGTTGTGAATTACAAGCACACTCAATGGCTAATGAAACAAACGAACAAAAAATGTTCATAGTTTAAGTCACTTAAACAATAATGGTATATTTAGATTGTCGCGAATCTGTAAGTCCTTAAAGGACAGGAGATGGACCCACCAATAACCATAGGGAGTTGATTAGGTGGACAATCTAGTTTGACTAAGATATGCCCGTCTGAACGTCTGTCCGTCTAGCTATTTGAACCCGATCTAGTCCTTCTAATTTTAAGATTTCTGGATAAAATTTGGTGAGCTAATATATTTAGGTGTCCAATAAGATATTGTCCGGAGCACACTGATCGGACCACTATAGCATTTATTAAATTTTCCCTTCAAATTGGCAGGACGGGACCTACATGTTTTATGTTTACTCCAAGCCTCATCTGCAAGGCAAATGAATTTTCACTGAGAAACTTTTCATGGTAGAAATACACTTGGAGTGTTTGCCAAATCACTTCTGATGGCCGATCCCGATAAGAAAACTTCCTTTTATTTTTTAATTGAAAAAACTAATTTCTAAATTTGTATGTTATTTTTCCCGAGAATTGAACCTTAGACCATCGGTATGGTAGGCGAAGTACGCTACCACCACACCACGACGGCCGCTCTTTGTCATATCTTCCTCAATTTATGAGAAATAAGCTTCAAATTTCAACAGATTCATGGACGGCACGTACTTTTGTCTGAGTAAAATCGTCGATCACGGTAGTACATATATATACCTCATGCAACCGATTTTTCAGATCAAAAGCTTTTCGTAGTATCTGCTCCTTATTTGCAGCTAGAAGCTTCGAATTTCTCAAAATAATTACACATTAGCATTCATTTTTGTCTGAAGTCGTATCTGTCGTATTTATAGTACGTATTCCATACAACCTATTTTTCAGTTAAGAGATTCAACGTCAAAGCAATCTCATGCAGACAACAAGAAACGTGATACTCTTTGTTAGTATTACCGGTATTTTACAGTTGTCGATACAGGTCCTGTTGCATGGGAATTTATGCATGATGGTTTAAGAACTTTTAACCCTTATTTCAAAGCAGCTCGAGTTTCCGCAATATTTAATAATAAAGTTTTTAGTAAAAATAATTTTGTATTTATAAATAGACTTTATTATTATCAATTATAGTGAGTTAAATTTGATTTTCAGAGATTTTCTTTGGTGAGTTGATTCAGAAGCACTCTGAATGTTCCAGCAGGAGTCAGGAAACATATCGCTCTTCAATAGGTCCTGGTGAAAACGCTCGCCCCATGCGCTGCACTGAGATCGCCTTAATTAAAAGGTTTAATTTAGATTGACTTGACAGGCTGGCACGAATTTTGTAATTGAAATTTAAGTAATATGGTTCAGAAACCGATGGCAATGCAATAATACGAAAATATATCGTCGCTCGGTGGAGCAGGGATCGAGATATTCACAAAAATCGTATTTGTGGTCCGATTTGGCTCATATTTGGAACAAATATTACATACAGTCCGGTAGAAGTGACATCAAAATATTTTGGAGTTGGAGGAGGGACAAGCATATGTGGCGCAGAGTCGAGTAAAGTCTTTGGAAGGATTATGATTGAGGACTTAGATTGTAGCAAGTTGTCAGGAAAGAGTCCTTGTAAAAATGAGTCACTAAATGAACTAAATAGAATGAGAAATAATAGGGAATTAAACAAAGATTAAAAACTTGAAAATAAAATTAAAAAATTTGTAAGCTAAACGTTTTTATTTAAAACAATACTTATATGCATTAAGTAATAATAACCCAGCAAACACAGTTTCTAACGTTAGAGAAATGTTGTAATTTTACATTAGAATTCTAATGTAGTTCTCTAATGCAATTCGAATCAAAAACTAGGTTGAAGAACTAGGTTAGAATTCGACTGTGAAACGATTCGAATAACACCAGAAATGCGATGTTATGATTATTATCACAGTTATCGATTATTTGCACGACATGATCACTCTTTCTTAGTGTTATACAAACAAAATAAAAATAGTGGAAATATTACAAGTTGTGAAATAAGTTTTTTTATTTATAATAATAAATACTAGTAAGTGAAAATTAATCAAAAAAGTTTAAAAAAGGAAAGCGAGCAGATTATTGAAGGGCTACTTGAATGGCATGAAGAAAACGCTTCCTCATCCGTACCTCAAACCAAAGCTGAGCTCAATCTTTAAATGTTTTTTTAATTTATTATAATAGGAAACGCCTTTGAAATATGTTCATTCTTAATACATAGGATTATAACCAAATAAACGTATTTGATATAATGAAACAATGAAAATTTCGCTGATTTTAAATTATTGAATTTAATTGCGCATCACTCCAAAATTCTCATTAGAAACTCATTAGAATTTGACGCTAGAATTCGATTAGAATTCTAACCCTTTTTTCGATATCGAGAACGAAGTCCCCTTTTTGTCGAGAATGCTATAATTCGCGACAGTTTCGCAAATCGTCCTCTAACCTTCTACCTTAGAGAAATACATTAGAATTCGATTCGTCTTCTAATCGTTTTCTAACCTAAATGTTTGTTGGGAATACTAAAAGCTAGAAAATAATTAGGTAGGTACTAGGTACTAGTTATCACCTTCCTCATCAATCTAGGGCGTTGATCAGACAATTAAATAAAAGCGTTGGACGCGCCAAATTTCTATTGATAGGCATAAGTAAGATCAACTGAACCTTAATCAGATCATGCTTCGCCTCACATTTTTAGAAATTTCACGCGCCCAACGCTTTTATTTAATTTTCTGATCAACGCCCTAGATTCATGAGGAGTGTGTTGACTAGTACCTAGGACCTACCTAATTATTTTCTAGCTTTTAGTATTATTATTACTTAATGTAAATATTGTTTTCAATAAAACCGTTTAACTTAAACATTTTTTTTATTATTTTTTTTTTTATAAGAACGGCATGGAGAAAGTGCATCTTGACACTCATGGTTACACCCAGATTTCGAAAGTATTACATTAGTTGGTCTATATGCTCAGAGAGGTTGGGTAACTTCGTGATTCCTAAACAGTTGTTTACAACATAAAACTTCTAGTAAACTCTGGCTTACAAATTATTTTTTTAATCTAAGCTTTCACCTTTTTAGAACTCAATTTTGGAGATGGTTTAGAAAACAATTTAAAGCGTTCATTCGGGCTAAGGCCTTTACATTTTGTTTCATCAGACCAAATTGAATATGTAGAGGAGGTAATATTATACGACAGCTGTCAGTAGCGAGTGTAAAAGTTTATGTGGGTACCTGTTATGGATGAGCCAACACCACGTTGTATTCAAACTCGGATCAGTATCCGTTGATTAACGGGCCAACAAAGTTGGTACCAATGGGCTGAAGTTGGGTGTTGAAATCAACCAGCCGTGGTGAAGTCGGAGGCCTACCTATACACCGCCGTTCTATTTCTAGGTAAATGACACCCGGTTGCTCAGAAACTCCACCGCGAGTTCCAAGCTTGGCTCAGTATCTCTCTTTCATTGATTATTGTTATCTCAATATCTGATTAAATTATTATTCAATATGAGATATGTATTTGGTTGTTTATGGCAATTTAGGAATGCGACCAATGTAAGATACATTGTTGACAACAAACTGCTTTTGCTTCGATATTGTTTCGACGTTTTCACCGATTGGCACAGTTATGGGATGCGGTCAACCTTTTCATCTACCCCTTAGGGTCTATTTTCAATGATTGAGGTTTTTGAGACATGTTAATACTGAATTCCCCTGGGTTGCCCACCCAAAGAAAAACTTTATTGTCTACTCAGAGCAAGTCTATAAGTGAACTCTTTGGGGTGAAACCACATTCCCCTCCAATCTCCCACAAGGGGTCGAACCCAAGGACAGTAGATGAAATCTAAGTACAAGCAGTATACGATGCATTGCATCAGGTCACAACTGGCTTTTGCTGCTCCCCGCGAGTACAGATTTTAACTTGTTATATTTACTGTTATATTTACTGTGATGGTCCGACGATTCACGCCATATCACATGAGTTGGTACTTGATTTTTTTTTTTTTTTTTCAGGGTTTGTCATTGGTTTTATATGGGAACCAAATAAGTGTCTTTAAGCTCGTCACACTAGGTCTAGGTTCAAAGGAAATTCCTTGAACATATACGCGCCATAAAGAAAAAAAATCTTTGGGTGTTTAAACACATTTTTCTTGATGAAGTCATAATAAACAAACCAATGGATTACAGCAGTTACTATTCCTTCAAAAGTGTGTCAACTGAGAAATGTTTTCTTATATAACACCCGTATTTCAAAAACTCGAGCTGCTAATTTTGTTGAAATTTGAGGCCAAGTTTGAAATCAGCGACCTGAAGTTTGTGAGAAACGAAAAAACAAACTCCAAGCAGCAGACAAGCAACGCTATATTGTCAACAAGAGTTATTTATTTGATATTTATCCAAATTATCGTTTATGTACATCTGTTCCCTGTACATTACAACTCTTATACAGCCTATTATTCAGATATTATTAAGTGGTTAAGATTAAAGCTGAGCTCCGTTCAGCCGAAGATCCTTACTTGTTTATTTTTTCTTGTTTTTCATCCCCTGCATCATCAGCAGCACAATCAAGTTCTTATGGCTGCTATTTGCCAATTACACTTTGTGTGCTTTACTTTAGGAAGAAGTAAAAGGCGCAAAAGTTTATAGCAATGATATTATCATTGGCATAATGGTACAAAAAAGAAAAAAAAAAAGAAGTATAAATGGCCACCCACAATCAAAAAGAGGCATTTCGAATTGCACATACACAACACCGTACGTTGCTTACTGGCTATTTGTTTGTTGCGGAAGCCAGTCAAGCAATTGATTTTCAATACAAATGTCTGATCATCGACATTTTTCCATTCAGTAGATTTTGTTTTTTTTTTATTCATTTTATTCCAATTTGGTTAAGGTCGAACTATTTGCTAAAATCTCTTGAGACTTTTAGAGGCCATATCATTTGCCTCAATCATTGCTCAGTCATTACAATTTCCGTTCAACCTTGCTCGCTATTGACCGACCTTGCTTTTGTGGTAATATGAGGGACATTGAGTCAAAAAATTTCAACGACGAAAGATGAAAAGTAACAAGTAAGGAAGGCTAAGTTCGGGTGTAACCGAACATTATATAGTCAGATGAGAGCTAAGCTGCGGTGGTTTCGTAGGATTTTGTAGATGGTTTATAAGTGGTTTTTAATTCCATATCACATACGTTTGGGAAATATCGACCAAATTGTAGACCAAGGGTGACGTTTTTGGAACGATTTTCCCTCGGCCTTTGTCAAATAAGGGCAAATCACCATGCAGGAAAATGAACCTAGGGTAAACCTGAATTGTGTTTGTATGACACGGGTATCAAATGAAAGGTATTAAAGAGTATTTTAAAAGGGAGTGGGTCCCGATTCTATAGGTAGACGCCTTTTCGAGATATCGACATAAAGGTGAATCAGGGGTGACACTAGAATATGTTTGTACGATGTGGGTATCAAATTAAAGGTATTAAAGAGGGTTTCAAAAGTGAGTGGTATAGTGATAATTGTATATGTGAAGGCGGTTTCGAGATATCGACCAAAATGTGGACCAGAGTTATCCAGAACATCATCTGTCGGGTGCCGCTAATTTATTTATATATGTAATACCTTGCGGCCACCGTGGTGTGATGGTAGCGTGCTCCACCTGCCACACCGTATGCCCTGGGCTCGCACCCCGGGCAAAGAAACATCAAAATTTTAGAAATAAGGTTTTTCAATTAGAAGAAAATTTTTCTAAGCGGGGTCGTCCCGTGGCAGTGTTTGGCAAGCACTCCGGATGTATTTCTGCCATGAACAGCTCTCAGTGTAAAGTCATCTTCCTTGCAGATGCCGCTCGGAGTCGGCATAAAACATTAAGGTCCCATCCGGCCAATTTGTAGGGAAAATTAGTAGGAGCATGACGCAAATTGGAAGAGAAGCTCGGCCTTAGATCTCTTCGGAGGTTATCGCGCCTTACATTTATTTTTTTTATTTTTTAATACCACGAACAGTATTCCTGTCATGATTCCAAAGGCTCTTATTTTCGCCCTGCAGAACTTTTTCATTTTCTTCTACTTAATATGGTAGGAGTCACACCCATTTTACAAAGTTTTTTCTAAAGTTATATTATGTGTCAAAAAACCAATCCAATCAAAATCTTTCATCTCTTTTTTCGTTTTCGGTATAGAATTATGGCATTTTTTTTTTTTACTTTGCGAAATTTTCGATATCGAAAGAGTGGGCGTGGTCATAGTCGGATTTTTCCCACTTTTAATACCATGATAAAGTGAGTTCCGATAAGTACTTGAAATAAGTTTAGTAAGGATATATCGATTTTTGCTCAAGTTATCATGTTAACGGCCGAGTGGAAGGACAGACGGCCAGACGGACAGACTGTGCATAAAAACTGCGCGTGGCTCCAACCGATTTCGCCCGTTTTCACAGAAAATAGTTACTGGCATAGGAGCTATGCTACCACCAAATTTCACTAGAATTGATAAATTTTTGTTCGACTTATGGCATTAAAATTATGCCAGACAAATTAAATGAAAAAGGGCGGAGCCAAGCCCGTTTTGAAATTTTCTTTTATTTTTGTATTTTGTTGCACCAAACCATTACTGGAGTTGAATCTTGACATAATTTACTTATATACTGTAAAGATATTAAATTTTTTGTTAAAATTTTACTTTAAAAATTTTTTTTTTGGTCGTGCTCGTCATCCGATTTTGCTAATTTTTATTCAGAACACACAGGAGTAGAGTTCCTGCCAAATTTCGTTATGATATCGCCATCGACTGCCAAGTTACAGCTTGCAAAACTTTTAAGTTACCTTCTTTTAAAAGCAGGAGGTGCCATGCCCGTTGTCCTAAATTTTACTAACTTTCTGTTCTGTGTCATAAGGTTAACCCACCTACGAAATTTTGTCGCTTTATCTGTATTTGGTAATGAATTATCGCACTTTTTCGGTTTTCTAAATTTTCTATATCGTTCATTTTAAGTAGCGATCTGGGATGAGTGCCCAGGAACTTACATACCAATTTTCATTCATGGTTTAATGGTGTGAAGATGATAGCGTGCGACAACATCGCGAGCTTGCGGTGGCTGGAGGAAGTGGTTCCAAACCTCCAAAGGCAAGGCACGAACGCGCGGTTTGAGGTGGTGGATAAGGCGCAAATCCCCACGGTACCAAAAGTTAAGGTATGGATACCATGCGTGATGAAGTCGGAGGATACACTGCGACTCCTGCAGAATCAGAATCCGAACATACCGACACAGGATTGGAAGGTACTTACTGTATCTCGGCCTACCGAGGATGGTCAGTTCTACATCTTCCAAATAAACCAGCAGGCGGAGGATATTTTATAAACGCATCTTGGTAAAATGTCCTTTGGCACTGGCAAAATTTATATGCGACTCAGGAAAAGAAGTCCCTAGGATAAAAACCCTAACACGCTAGAGGTGGGCGAATTCGAAAAGAACCTCAAAAGCCTAAGGGAAAAAAGACAGGTAGAGGTCCCCGACGTCACCACCAACGTGCTAGAAGAGGACCAACCGCTAAATGGTGCTGTGACTCGCACAGAGGAAGGGGGCCTCGAATACTCTAAACCAAAGGGCAAGGGGAGGACGGCGACGTCAAGACGAAGGTGCTGGAGGGGGACAAACAGCCCAATGGTGCTGCGAGTCCTACAGATAAACCTCCAACACAGTAAAGTGGCGTCGAGCGAACTCCTCCTAACACTTGAGGAGGGTTCGTTTGACGTGGCGCTGGTCCAGGAGCCGTGGCTCTCATCGGGAGGAAAGGTTTCTGGACTTAGCGCGCGCGGGTTTGGCGTTTACTACGCGCAAACGGAAGGACGGGTGCGAGAGGTAGTAATGGTAAGGAAAAAGCTGCATTCATATATGCTGCCTAATTACACCACTGAGGATCTCGTAGCGGTGGCCGTTGAGCAAAAGAATAAGCAGGCATTTATTCTGGCGTCCTGCTACATGGCCCATACTGCTGAGGTTCCACCGATGGAGTGTAAAAGGCTAGTACAGGAGAAAGGGCGCAAAGGGCGGTTGGTCATAGGCGCAGATGCAAATGCCCACCACAATGCGCAGATACGAACGAGAGAGGCGAATCTCTGTTTTGTTACATCCTGCAAACCAATTTGCAGATAGCCAACAGGGGAAATATCCCTACGTACATTGGTCCAACATCCAGCAATATTCTGGATATTACATTGAGCTCCGAGCGTGATATATCAAGGTATGATTGGATGGTTCTTGATAGACCATCCTTCTCCGACCATGCGTATATCAGTTTCAACACCCCCCTAAAGAGGGTAGAGAAGGGAGGAACCTTTAGAAACCCTAGGTCAACGAACTGGACTAAATTCCAGAAACATGTAGAAACAAAACTGGGACAACCCAAAGAGGTTGCTAATGTAGAGGAACTGGAGGAGTCGAATGAATTCCTAACAAGGAGGCTTATGACTGCGTATAACAAAGCTTGCCCTCTAAGAAGATTCAGAGGAAAAGCAAAGCCGCCATGGTGGAGCAATGAGCTGAGTCTTCTACGAAGACAGGTAAAAGAAATGTTTAAGCTCGCAAAGATCGCGGAAAGCGAAGCGTGTCGGGACGAGTACATGGATCTACTGAGGATCTACAAGCGTGAAATTACCAGGGCAAAGAGAAACTCATGGAAAAGTTTCTGTACGGACATTGAGTTCTCCAGCGAAACAGCACGGTTGAAAAAATTCCTAGCAAAGGGAAACATAGTCCAGGGACTAATAAAGAAAGAGAACGGGGAATGGTCACGTAATAGTAAGGAATCCCTTGAGGTGCTTCTCGATACACATTTCCCATCTGGAGACGGTTTAGAAGAGCCAGCAGACATCACTGACACTTCAATCACGGAGCTATTAGTGCCGGGCTTGGTGACCGATACCAAGATCGAGTGGGCAGTGAAGACGTTTTCTAAGTTTAAATCGCCGGGCCCAGATGGTATATTCCCGGCCATGCTACAACTCTCAAGTAGGGCGGTCGTGGAATGGCTTAAAATAATATTCGATGGGTGCATACGACTGAATCATGTACCGCACTCTTGGAGAACTGCTCGTGCATCTTTTCTACCAAAGGCGGGGAAGATCGGTCACGTGTATCCCAAAGACTATAGACACATTAGCTTAACATAATTTCTGCTCAAAACCTTTGGGAGGCTCATAGATGTGTACATAAAGTCCAACGTGGATTAAAAGCTGCTCTCCACAACACAGCATGCGTACACCAAAGGCAAGTCGGTAGACACCGCATTGCATAGGGTGGAAATAAGCATAGAGAAATCCCTGGAATATAAGGAGTATGCTCTAGGAGTCTTCTTGGACATTGCCGGGGCCTTCAATAATGTTGCAAAATGGGCGATTATGGATGGTCTTAATTACATTAAAGTACACCCTGCCTTAATCAGATGGATCGGCTGCATGTTAAATTGAAGAAAAATTACATCACAATGGGGATTGTACGAGGCCTCGAAATCAGTGGTCAGGGGCACGCCGCAGGGAGGGGTGCTATCACCTCTGCTGTGGACGCTGGTCATCAACCAACTGCTCAGGCAATTTGATGAGGGACCCGTAAAACTTACGGCTTACGCAGATGACGTTGCAATTGTCATAAGTGGAAAGTGCCTTCCAACGATTAGTTCTTTGATGATCGGGAGCTTCGGGATATTCATACCTGGGCATCTAATGTCGGGTTGAAAGTCAATGCGGAGAAGACGGATATGGTCTTGTTTACAAAGAGGTACAAGGTCCCAAATTGGACCAGGGCTAAGTTAGGAGGGGTGACCTTACAGGAGAAACCTTGTACAAAATATTTAGGAATCATGCTAGACAGTAAGCTGTCATGGAAGCTCAACGTGGAGGAGAGGGTCAAGAAGGCCTCAACGGCACTCTATGCATGTAAAAGAATGCTGGGGTTTACGTGGGGCCTATCGCCCTCTCTTTCCCATTGGGTTTTTACAGCGATTGTAAGCCCTATTCTATACTATGGAGTTCTAGTTTGGTGGAAAGTCACACAAAAAACAACATACCTCAAAAAGTTAGAGGGGGTATGCAGAATATCAATGCTTAGCATTACGGGAGCCCTGAAAACAATCCCGACGGCTGCACTGTATGCCATTTTGCACATCCCACCTTTAGACCTGGTAGCAAAGAACAAAGCGTTAACGACCGCAACCAGGCTCGGTGCTTCGGGGCAACTTGAGCGCCGACCATATGGCCATAGTAGTATAGCGTCATCAACCACAAGACGAACAGACTACATGATTCCCTATCTGCGCTTCGAGGGAGATCTTAAGGCCACAATATAGGTGGACGGTTGGCGCAAGGGTGCGCAAATGGCGGACGAGGCGATACATGTGTACACCGATGGTTCCAAAGTAGTGGAAGGAGTAGGGTCTGCGGTATACTGCGCTGATCCGGAAATAAGCAGATCCTACAGGCTGCGGGATTACTGCAGCGTTTTCCAAGTGGAAATATTAGCCGTAACCAAAGAAGTAGAAACCCTGGAAGAGAATAGCTTAAGCTACAATCGCGTTAACTTTTATATTGACAGTCAAGCAGCAATTAAGGCAATAATCTCGCATAGCACAGCATCTAAATGCGTGTTAGAATGTAAGCAGTCCCTGGAGAGAATCGGGACAGGGAGAAGCATACATCTATATTGGGTCCCAGGGCATATGGGAATAGATGGGAATGAAAAAGCGGACGAACTAGCTAAAAAGGGCGCATCCCTTGAAGCTTGCTCCGTAGGTGTCCCAATTAGATTGGGCGAGATTAAGCGAAGGCGAGAGGTGCACATGATCGACCAAGCGGGAAAGGCGTGGGTTCAAGCGCGGGGCTGTAAAGTGTCGAAGGTTATGTGTAGGTCTTACAACCTTAGACTAACACAGTTGCTCCTATCATTAAAAAAAGAGGACTGTAGACTCATGACGGGGATTCTGACTGGACACTGCCTTATGGCGTCACATGCCTTTAAACTAGGCTTGGTCAGTGATAGCAGATGTAGGAAGTGCGGGTTGGAGGAGGAAACGATCGAGCACGTTCTGTGCTCGTGGCCTGCACTTACCAGGCTAAGACTCCAGCTATTAGGAGTGATACAGCTGTCAGATCTAGAAGCAGCAAGTGACTTAAGTCCTAGGAAGCTTCTAGTATTTGCCAAGAGGACGAAGTTATTTTATAACATAGGTCCTGGTTTTTGATAGGGTTTTTCAGTTTGGTCGTTAAAACAAACTTCTGGTAACACTACGGACTCAATCAGTCTATGTGAGATCCTCATGGACCGGCCAGTTCAACCTACCTACCTACTTTTCGTTGGCCACAGTGGTGTGATGGTAGCGTGCTCCGCCTACCACAACGTATGCTCTGGGTTCACATCCCGGGTAAAGCAAAATCAAAACTTTATAAGTAAGGTTTTTCAATTAGAAGAAAATTTTTTAAGCGGGATCACCCCTCGTCAGTGTCCGGCAAGCGCCCCGAGTGTATTTCTGCCATGAAAAGCTCTCAGTGAAAACCGATCTGCCTTTCAGATGCCGTTCGGATTCGGCATAAAACATGTAGGACCCGTCCGGCCAATTTGTAGGGAAAATCAAGTGGAGCACGACTGAAATTGGAAGAGAAGCTCGGCCTTAGATCCCTTCGGAGGTTATCGCGCCTTACATTTATTTTTTAAGGCTTTCGTCTGTGAATTCATTTTCTACTATTGTATGCCTATGATAAATGGGAAAAATTATCTGAAATTCGTATGATGAAGTTTAGCCAGTGGAAATAAAATTTTGGTTCTTAAAAACGTTGGTTGGTGCATCGGTGTAAGGTATTAGTGTTTGAGACGAACTTTCGTCGCTGTGTCAGGTAGCTGTTAAAGCATTCATGTGTTCTTGCTGCGGTGGACTCGAAAAGCCGTCGGCAACTACGTTTGTCCTTCCAGTTTTATACTTTAGCTCATAATTGTATTCCTCGAGGACAGCTTTTCAGCACTTCATTCTGTTGTAATTATTTTTATTGCTTAGCGCATATGTTAACGGCTGATGGTCTGTTAAAGCTTTGACTTTTGCCGAACCGTAAAGGTAGTTGGGTAGAGATTTCAATGCCCATATGAAGGTGAGCATTTCCTTCTTGTTGGCTGCGTAATTTCCCTCTGTTTAAGAAAGAGTCCTAGATATAAAAGTTACTGGTCTGTGTTCTTGTGACAGAACTGCGCCTATTGCGTAATTGGAAGCGCAGTAGTCAATTCGAATTCTGCGCTTCAGTTGGGGTAGGTCAGCATTACTTCTCTTGAAGTAAGAACATTTTTAACTTTGCTAAACGCTGCTTGTGCTTCCTCATCAAGGGTGATTTGTTTCTTTGCGGATTGGTTTTTGGACACACGTCCCTCCTGCCCTCTTAAAAGGGCTATCAGGCGTTTAGCTAGTTTCGCATATTCTTTAACGAAGCGGCGGTAATAACCCGACAGACCTAAAAAGGATCTAAGTTTTTTGAGGTTATTTGGAGTTGGAAAATTTTGAGTATCCTCAATTTTTAAGAATTTGTTTTTACTACTTCTGATGTCACAATGAATGCCAGAAATTCTACTTCTTTTTGAAAAAAATTGCATTTATCTAGTTGAACTTTCATGTTCGAATTTTCGAGTGTACCGAAAATATTTTTCAAGTGAGTTGTGTGATCTGCTTTGGTTTTGCTAAAAATAGTAATGTCATCTATGTATTCGTAGCAGCATTGTCCTATGTAATGTCGCAAAATGTAGTCAAGTGTTCTTTAGTAAATTTAAAGGGCATTCTTTAAGCCGAATGGTAGCCTGTTGAATCCGTACTTTCCATTATTTAAACTAAGGGGTAGTACAAAATCCAGAATTACAAATTGGAAAAAACACCTAAAAGTTGATGTCTAATTCTACAATCAATATGCATGTATCGTGATGCAATAAACCAGACGGGTGCAGTGAATATCATAAAATAAAGTCGCATTTGCCAATACTTGCCTTATAAATTTAAATGTTGCTTCTTGGCTTATCAGCAGCATTAATTTTTCCAGTAGCATAAAAAGAACTACACTGAGAAACAAAAAAAACTTCTAAAATCAATCGAGTTGCGGGTCAATTCAACCGATATATCTGAAAATTTTTATTCATCGCAAATGTCTGTTGAATCAACTTCGATTGTTGATTCTGAATTAACAGTGTAATCAACAAAAAAAATTCATCAACGCCACAGGTCTCCAAAAAATATAAATACAACAAAAAACTTTTTTTCTGTAAATTTAGGAGTTGTTTTTTCCAGGCCTTGATTCCAGGATTTTCGGTGTGGTAGGCGTATCATGCTACCACCACCCCACGATGACCGTCTAGCTCTAGTGTGTTAACTAACAGAAATTTCTGTGGCACTTTAGTCATAAGAACAAGTAATAGTAAGCGCCGCGAGCGTAAATTTCTCTTTAAAATTTGCTAATGCATTTTCATAATATTGACAGTCGTCGCTGTTGAAACGACCAACGAAATCAGTTCTTTTATTAGAAAAATCAGTATGAATGATTCAGAATATGTCATTTTTACAGAATATTGTTAACTTGAGCTCAACAGTTTCTCTTCTGTTAAAATTGCTATACAAGTTTGCCTTCTTGACAAAAAGTTCCGTTGAATAAACCATAACGCGATGAATTTTACTGAATAACTGCTAATTACTGCTTCGAAATTCATGACGGGATTATGAGGGCCGTAAAGTTTTATCGTTGAACTATTGACTTCACCTGTCTGGTTTTATTGCGTCGTGGCATGTATAAAGAAATGAAAGAAAATATATATTTTTAACGAAAAAAATTCAAGTTTTGCCTACGAAGGCAGTATAAACCACTTTCTTATGCATTCTTAAGAAAGAACACCAAGGCCACTGCCGAAGAACGATCTTGCTAAGAACACTTTTTTCCAAACGAAAACTATATTTTGTGAATTTGAATATCTCCAGGCGCGCACATGGAATTTATTGTGACCTTTAATGCCATTAACAGAACGTCAAAACAAAGACGCCTGCAAGTTTTCAGCTTCTTATCCCAAAGTCCTCGTAAATTTCACTTGACGTCGGTAGGAAAGCTTTCAGGAAATTTAAAAATGTTTGTTTGTTTTAGTTAGTGTTAACTTAATTTCTAAGAATTCATGAGCTAAGCACCGTTTAATAATAACAAAATATGATAACTTTACCATTTGACTATACACACATAGTTATGTACATATTTCATAATGTTAGTATTTAAGTAGCCGATTTTTTCCGAAAACAATACGAGTAATTATTATGTTTAAACAATTGTATCTAATTAGTATTTTGTTCTCATTTTAGGTTGATCTTGAAATGTCTATACGTCAAATGCTATTCAATGAAGTACCAAAAGTAAATAAAATACAAGATGAACAATTGTTAGCGTTGCAGAGTATGCTACACGTGTACCAAATTTCATCAAAATCCGTGTGGCGTGATTGAGTCACAAAGACAAACGTCTGGACATCCAAACATCCAAACTTTCGCATTTACAATATTAGTTAAGATTAAGATTAAGATTAAAATTATTGAACTTACAATTCCAATTCTTGTCTATTGTTGGGCTTCATGCTGCAGGGTAGGATATAAAAGATTTGATGGTGGTAAATTTTTTCCTATGGTCGCCGTTATATTTACCAAAAGGTTTCTGTATGTTTGGGTGTTAATAATACGGATGAAATTGATAGTACTATCTTTGGTTTTTGAGAGGCCGTTATCTATGGTTGTTAGGTTGGATGATGAATAATCGTGGATTAGGATATCCGTGTGCCGTGCAGGAAAGGAGACTGAAAAATGGGTTTCTTTTCTTAATGACCATGAACACTAAATTATTGCTTATATCTAAAATCGTACGCCTATGGCATTTTGTTCGACTTGACTTAAATTTAAAGAGATTAATTTTGTTAAACTTAAATTTCTGTATATTAAATATTAATAATAATTATTATTATTAATTATGTTCCTTATGTTATATAAGACTTAGACATTCAGAACATTCCTTAAACTTTTACCCTGTATTTTCTTTTTTTTTTTAATTTTGTAATTTTGTAATTTTTATTTTCATTTATTTAATTGATAAATTTTTGGGAAAATTTTTTCATGTTTATTTTTTTTTTTTTTTTTTTTTTTTTGAAAAATTTATTTTGCTATTTTTTTGTTGCTGTTTTTTCTTGTTATTGAGCCATAATATGACTTTTATGCACCGACCTTCCTGACTAAGTTGCGATTGTATTTCCTTTGTCCTCAAGTACTATTTCGTTTCTGTAACGGGGTGGCAATTTATTTCCTATTCGTTTGATTAATTTTACATAAATCACGTCATTAACACTGTACGTCCTGCAATCTGTTCTTTTCCTATTGTGGACCTCTAAATCTTTTCCTTGTTTAATTTTTAAGTTCTGTATGTTTTCGACTTTATTGGTATCAAATGGGTACGGTCCAACTGTCCGTCCAAAAAATAAATCTATTGGCTTTCGTTTAGTCGTGGAATGAATTGAAAAATAATTTTTGTATAGGGATCTATCAAGGAGATCTCGGAAATCGGGGTGAACATTTTCTGCTTTGGTACATCGCAACAATTCCGACAAGGTGGAGTGGAAACGCTCCATTTACTTTGCTTTTCTATGGTGGGGTTCTGAATATATCTATTCCGAATTGGTTTTGTAGCACGAAGGTTATGGGAGCTAAATTCAGGGATTTTTCATTATCTCTCACAATGTTTTCTGGAAATCCAAATATTTCTAATAAATCTCTTAAAGGCATTTTTTTATCTTCGGATGATATGGACTTTATAATCTTTGCTTGCGCGTATTCTGAAAATATGTCTATGGCTGTTAACATTATTTTATTGTTGGTATAACATAGGTTTACATGAACAGTATGTCCTGGATAATTGGGGATTGGAGTAGCTTTTAGAATGGAGTTTATTGGGTGTCGCTCGTACTTATTTTCAAGGCAAATTCTATACTTTTTTGTAATTTTTTTTATTTCACTATTCATTTGTGAGAAATAACACTTTTCTAAAAGTTGGGCTTTATTTTCTGTGGGGTTACGATGGGCTCTATTGTGTTCGAAAATAATCTTTCTCTCCTGTTCTGATTCGGATAAAACATATTTTACAAATTTTCGTGTGTAGCTTGCTCTAATCTGCTAAAGTGGGCTTGACATATATTTTGTTTTCCTAATATACCGCCTTCCCTTATGACGCAATTGGTTACTGATGAATTTACGTACCTTTTTAAAAGGGCAGTAAGTCTTTCGTCGGCCCCTCACTAGGGTAGGCACCTTGTCGTTGGTGTGAGGGCTTAGCTGAACTCCATAGCGCCCGACTATGAGGCGGAGCTGTTTTGGACTGACATCTACGTCGTTTCGCCTCATACGAGGGCGGCGGGATGTCGGTGACCAAGAACTGCCAACACCCTAATCCATGGTGTTATGCGGACCGTGCCTATTGGACGATTTGCAGCCAGGGGATAAATTCGCCTGTATTCGAACGGAGCCTTCCCGATACCGGGCCACCTCGGGAAGTATTAATGGCCTTACCACAGTAAGGGGCGCTGCTGTGGCGGACGGTTCTTTCCCCGTATATAATACTGGACCGCTGAGCCCGCCTTTTCGTGCAGGTGGTCGTACGACCAAGATGAATGACTCATTACCTGACTGTAATAAGGACGATGTAAAGAGGAGGACTGAGTCGCAATCCAAGGACGACAAATACGAATTAAGCGATGCGTCGGACTCGGGGAGCGAGAGTAGTGCTGATTCAATGAACTCCGTGTTGGAAAAGCACACAAATGAAAACGGAGTAGAAGAGTGGAGAAAGGTACGGGGCAGAGGAAGTAAAAGAGCTCTCTCGCAGTACCGTGCAGCACTAAGGATTGTACAACGCTTGGGAGCAGTGGTCGACCTAACAGAAGTGGAGATCGAGCGCTTGGAATGGGCCCATGAAGCGGTAGAAATAGGTCGAAGGCAGTTCAAAAGGTTTGCTGCGAGAAACCCTCTGTTCTGCAACACTTACGAGGATGAAGAAGCGTCGAATGGCAGAATGAAGAGGCAACATTCGGCGGAAGGCGACAAGCCTGCTTTCAAGAGGCAGAAAGGACCCAGTCGTAGAGCCGCGAGGCAGGGCAATCGCATAGACAAGACAAGTAGGCCCAAAGCTGTAAGACAGATGGGCTCCAATAGCGAGGTAGCAACTACCTCGAAAGCTGCGAGTCAGAGGGAAGTTCCAATTACGGAAGTAGGAGATAAGCTAAAGGAAGATAACGCTAAGACTCCGGCTTTCTCGGAGGCGCTAAAGGGAGTTAACGCTAAGACTCCTGCTTTCTCGGAGGTGCCGAAGGGAGATAACACTAAGACTCCTGCTTTTCCCGAGAAGATGAGTGATGTGGAAAAGCAGTCACTGACTGTGGGGCTGGTTGATCGTAGCAGTCCTTTCGGACAAATGACTACTGAAAGGTGGAGATCTGTGGAAAGGGAGCATATTAGCTTAATGCTTAAGATGATGAGGGAACAACCAAGTAAGCCCCTTCCAAATTTTGATTCGGGGGGATGGTATAATGGTGTGAAAATGATAGCGTGCGACAATATCGGGAGCTTGCGGTGGCTGGAGGAAGTGGTTCCAAACCTCCAAAGGCAAGGCACGAACGCGCGGTTTGATGTGGCGGATAAAGCGCAAATCCCCACGGTACCAAAAGTTAAGGTATGGATACCATGCGTGATGAAGTCGGAGGATACACTGCGAATCCTGCAGAATCAGAATCCGAACATACCGACACAGGATTGGAAGGTACTTACTGTATCTCGGCCTACCGAGGATGGTCATCTACATCTTCCAAATAAACAAGTAGGCGGAGGATATTTTATACACGCAGCTTGGTTAAATGTCCTTTGGCACTGGCAAAATTTTCATGCGACTCAGGAAAAGAAGTCCCGAGGATAAAAACCCTAACACGCTAGAGGTGGGCGAAGTCGAAAAGGACCTCAAAAGCCTAAGGGAAAAAAGACAGGTGGAGGTCCCCGACGTCACCACGAACGTGCTAGAAGAGGACCAACCGCTAAATGGTGCTGTGATTCGCACAGAGGAACACCCGGCAAAACAGTCACGAGAGGCTGAAGGGGGCCTCGAATTCTCTAAACAAAAGGGCAAGGGGAGGACGACGACGTCAAGACGAAGGTGCTGGAGGGGGACAAACAGCCCAATGGTGCTGCGAGTCCTACAGATAAACCTCCAACACAGTAAAATGGCGTCGACCGAACTCCTCCTAACCATTGAGGAGGGTTCTTTTGACGTGGCGCTGATCCAGGAGCCGTGGCTCTCATCGGGAGGAAAGGTTTCTGGACTTAGCGCGCGCGGGTTTGGCGTTTACTACGCGCAAACGTAAGGACGGGTGCGAGCAGTAGTAATGGTAAGGAAAAAGCTGCATTCATATATGCTGCCTAATTACACCACTGAGGATCTCGTAGCGGTGGCCGTTGAGCAAAAGAATAAGCAGGCATTCATTCTGGCATCCTGCTACATGGCCCATACTGCGGAGGTTCCACCGATGGAGTGCAAAATGCTAGTACAGGAGAAAGGGCGCAAAGGGCGGTTGGTCATAGGCGCAGATGCAAATGCCCACCACAATGCGCAGATACGAACGAGAGAGGCGAATCTCTGTTTTGTTACATCCTGCAAACCAATTTGCAGATAGCCAACAGGGGAAATGTCCCTACATACATTGGTCCAACATACAGCAATGTTCTGGATATTACATTGAGCTCCGAGCGTGACATATCAAGGTATGATTGGATGGTTCTTGATAGACCATCCTTCTACGTATATTAGCTTCAACACCCCCCTAAAGAGGGTAGAGAAGGGAGGAACCTTTAGAAACCTTAGGTCAACGAACTGGACTAAATTCCAGCAACATGTAGAAACAAAACTGGGACAACCCAAAGAGGTTGCTAATGTAGAGGAACTGGAGGAGTCGAATGAATTCCTAACAAGGACGCTTATGACTGCGTATAACAAAGCTTGCCCTCTAAGAAGATTCAGAGGAAAAGCAAAGCCGCCATGGTGGAGCAATGAGCTGAGTCTTCAAAAAAGACAGGTAAAAGAAATGTTTAAACTCGCAAAGATCGCTGTGAGTTTTAAATTGTACATAAGAAATTGTGTAAACTTTGAAATTCTGAATCTGTTTTATATCCAGCCTAAACGGCCACTGCCGAAGAACGACCTTACTAAGAACACTTTTTTCCAATCGAAAACTATATTTTGTGAATTTGAATATCTCCAGGCGCGCACATAGAATTTATTGTGACCTTTAATGCCATTAACAGAACGCGTGCAAGTTTTCAGCTTCTTATCCCAAGGTCCTCGTAAATTTCACTTGACGTCGGTAGGAAATTTTTCAAGAAATTTAAAAATGTTTGTTTGTTTTAGTTAGTGTTAACTTAATTTCTAAGAATTCATGAGCTAAGCACCGTTTAATAATAACAAAATATGATAACTTTACCATTTGACTATACACACATATTTATGTACATAATTCATAATGTTAGTATTTAAGTAGCCGATTTTTTCCGAAAACAATACGAGTAATTATTATGTTTAAACAAGTGTTTCTAATTAGTATTTTGTTCTCATTTTAGGTTGATCTTGAAATGTCTATACGTCAAATGCTATTCAATGAAGTACCAAAAGTAAATAAAATACAAGGCGAACAATTGTTAGCGCTGCAGAGTATGCTACACGTGTACCAAATTTCATCAAAATTCGTGTGGCCATTCTGGCGTGATTGTGTCACAAAGACAAACGTCTGGACATCCAAACATCCAAACTTTCGCATTTACAATATTAATTAAGATTAAGATTAAGATTAAAATTATTGAACTTACAATTCCAATTCTTGCCCATTGTTGGGCTTCATGCTGCAGGGTAGGATATAAAAGATTTGATGGTGGTAAATTTTTTCCTATGGTCGTCGTTATATTTTCCAAAAGGTTTCTGTATATTTGGGTGTTAATAATACGGATGAAATTGATAGTACTATCTTTGGTTTTTGAGAGGCCGTTATCTATGGTTGTTAAGTTGGATGATGAATAATCGTGGATTAGGATATCCGTGTGCCGTGCAGGAAAGGAGAATGAAAAATGGGTTTCTTTTCTTAATGACCATGAACACTAAATTATTGCTTATATCTAAAATCGTACGCCTATGGCATTTTGATCGACTTGACTTAAATTTAAGGAGATTAATTTTGTTAAACTTAAATTTCTGTATATTAAATATTAATAATAATTATTATTATTAATTATGTTCCTTATGTTATATAAGACTTAGACATTCAGAACATTCCTTAAACTTTTACCCTGTATTTTCTTTTTTTTTTAATTTTATAATTTTGTAATTTTTATTTTCATTTATTTAATTGATAAATTTTTGGGAAAATTTTTTCATGTATATTTTTTTTTTTTTTTTTGAAAAATTTATTTTGCTATTTTTTTGTTGCTGTTTTTTCTTGTTATTGAGCCATAATATGACTTTTATGCACCGACCTTCCTGACTAAGTTGCGATTGTATTTCCTTTGTCCTCAAGTACTATTTCGTTTCTGTAACGGGGTGGCAATTTATTTCCTATTCGTTTGATTAATTTTACATAAATCACGTCATTAACACTGTACGTCCTGCAATCTGTTCTTTTCCTATTGTGAACCTCTAAATCTTTTCCTTGTTTAATTTTTAAGTTCTGTATGTTTTCGGCTTTATTGGTTTCAACTGGGTACGGTCCAACTGTCCGTCCAAAAAATAATTCTATTGGCTTTCGTTTAGTCGTGGAATGAATTGAAAAATTATTTATAACAAACATATTTTTTTTATTAAAAATTATGGAGAAATAAACAAGTTTTTAAATGTGTAAAGTTATAGTTAAATACATTGAAAATTAATTAGTAGTAAAAATGAGCAAATATTGATGTACTACATATAGTACATTAGGAAGATAGGTGTCTACAAGTTCTATTTTTTCGCAGGGGTCTCTGGCTTCACGAGGTTGTTGTTTTGTTTGAAGATGGTGAAGAAAACACTGGCGACATCGATGAAGTGGTGTTGTTTCCTTCAGTTAATGCAAACGACGAAGACTCTGGTCCTGAGGAAGATTTTTGCGTATATAATTTTCCATCTGCCCAACTACAAGCGCCAGCAGAAATAAAATTTTAGTGCAGCCGGGCCTGAAAGCTCATCGGATGAGTCGGACCATAATATACCGTTATATATGTAGAACAACCGCATTTGATTTACATGTATAACTCTAACATGGGGGGAGTGGAACGTTCTGACCAAAATATAAGCTTGTATAGAACTTCAATGAGGGGCAAATGGTACATGCCTTTGCTAGCCAACTGCATTGATATGGCGCTCCAAAACGCTTGGATCATACATCGCGAACGGGGCGGAAGTTTTGACCAACTGAGCTTTAGGCGTGCAGTGGCTATCATGCTGCTGACTGCGAAAAGCAATCAACCTACCAAAAGGCCATCCAAGTTGCCCTAAATAAGCCGAGATTCGCTATGACCGTATGTATCATCTTGTAGAGCCACAGGAAAAACAAACACGATGTGGATATTGCCCTTAAAAAACCACTACAAGATGTGTAAGTACATACAAATTGTGTGGAGTACATACAAAGTGTTTTGTAAACTTCCATTCCATAAAATAAAAATATGTTTTTATCCCTTATGTTCCTAATGTACTATATATAGTAAACCTCTAAAATAATAAAAAAAAATTTTTTTTTTTTAAATTATCAGAATCTCTTTCTATAGCGGTTTAAACAGACATTTCCAAAAAAAATCAAAAGTTTTCGCCTTAGTAACTTTTAGGGTTTTCTGGGCTAATAGTAATCTGTGAGAAATTGCAATTAATCATTTAAAAGAAAATTATTTAAAATTAAGTCGAATCATGTGTAAGATTTTTTACGAAGATATTTAACTTAAATGTTCTCCTTTAAAGCTTTAATAGAACATGAGTAAGTAGAGTACTCTTTCGTCTAACTACCCCAACCCTAAATGGCAACCCTACTCAAAAATATCCCTATTATAATGGGGATGAAATTCCTTTCGTTTGATACCCATATCGGCATATCTCATGCAATTTTTTTTAATTTCGAATAGGTGGCAACCCAAATGTCAACCCAACTCAAAAAGGGCCCTATTATAATGTGAACTGAAATACCTTTCGTTTTATACCCATAGCGGCATATCTCATGCAATTTTTTTTTATTTCGAATAGGTGGCAACCTTGTGAAACATTCTGAGCGGCAACATCTAGGTGTAAAATCTTAGTGGGTGGTACAATATCTCTGTGCCAAATTTCGTTTAAATCGGTTGAGCCGTTCCCGAGATCGTTCGGCTATACAAACAAACAAGAATTGCTCGTTTAAAGTTATAAGATATGTGTACACAATTTCATTACGATATGTAAATTTTTCTTCGAGCTATGGCTCCCGAAACATAGAAAATTTCTTAGTCATACAAGGGACGGTGCCACACGCGTTTTCGAAAATTTTAGTTTTTTCCAATTTAATATTATAATTCAATTTAGATAGTAAAATTCTATTGATCCAAAGCTCTTTTTCACTAAGATATAGCTTATTATATCTCAATATTTACTCAAGTTATCGTGTTAACGGGCGGACGGACGAACATGGCTCAATCAAAGTTTTTTCGATACTGATGATTTTGATATATGGAAGTCTATATCTATCTAGATTCCCTTATACCTGTACAACCAACCGTTATCCAATCAGAGTTAATATACCCTGTGTGCAAAGCACGCAGAGTATAAATAGAACTAAATGAGCTGATAACCTGATAGGATCCCCAAATGATCCCGAAACTATCAAGAAAAAGCCACGAATTGACCCCGACGCTATCGCGGACGGATCCCGAAAACCATCCAAAAATGCCTCGGAAGGGTCTCCAAAAGTTCCCGGAATAGTCCCAAAAAACCCGAAATGACAACGACACGATTCTAAACTTATCCAGAGAACTACACAGAAATGATCCTTAAACGGTACCAAAATGATCCTGAAATAGTCCCGATAGACCCGGACGGATCTCAAAAACCACCCAGAAAATATCCAGAAGGGTCCCTAAATTATCCCGACATACTCCACAAAAAGTTCCGAAATAACTCCGAGGGAATCAACGACGGATCGCGAAAACCATACAGAAAATATTCCGGAAGGGTCCCAAAATGATCCCGAAATAGTCCGGAAATGACCCCGATGGGACCCCGCACGGATCCAGAAATGAGCCCGAAAGGGTCCCAAAACTATCCCGAAAACGTAACAAAAAAATACCGAAATTACTCCTACGGCATTCCGGACGGATCCAGACATGATCTCGGAAGACTCCCCAAATGATCCAAAAATGGACCCGAAATGACCCTGATGGATCCGGCAAACCATCAAGATATGATGCCAGAAGGGTCCCCAAATGATGCCGAAATAATACGGCAAAAGTCATGAAATCACCCCTAAAGGGTCCCAAATGATCCCGTATTAGCCCCGAAAAACTCCCGAAATGACCCCGAAAACCATCTAGAAATAATTCCGGAAGGTACCCCAAATGATCCGGAAAAAATCTTGAAATGATCACGAAATAGTCCCTAAAATGTCCCAAAATAACCCCGACGGGATCCCGGATTGATCCAAAAACTCTCCAAAATTCCCTGGAAGGGTCCAAAAATGATCACGAAGTAGTCCCGAAAAAGTCCCTAAATGACCCCGCGGGATCCCGAACGGATAGCGAAAACCATCCAGAAATGATATCCAGAAATGATGCCGGTAGGTAACCCAAATGATCCCGTAATAGTCCCGAAATAACCCGGACGGATCCCGAAATCTATCCATAAATGATGCCGGAAATGTCTTCAAATGATCCTCTAGCAGTCCCGAAATGACCCTGACGGGATCCCGAAAACCATCCAGAAATGATGCCGAAAGGGTCCCAAATGATCCCGTATTAGCCGAGAAAAGTCCGGAAATGACCTCGACGGGATCCCAGCCGGATCCCGAAAACCATCTAGAAATGATGCCGGTATGTACCCCAAATTATACCGTAAAATTCCCGAAATGGCCCTGACGGGATCCCTGACGGATCCCGAATACCATCCAGAAATGATGCCGGTATGTACTCCAAATGATCCCGAAAAAGTCCCGAAATTACCCCGACGGGATCCCGAAGGGATAGCGAAAACCATCCAGAAATTATGCCGGAAGGGACCCCAAATGATCCGGAAATAGTCCCGAAATTACCCCGACGGGGTCCCGGACGGGATCCTGAAACCCATCGAGAAATTATGCCGGAAGGTTCCCCAAATGATCACGTAAAATTCACGAAATGACCCTGACGGGATCCCTGACGGATCCCGAAAACCATTCAGAATGGTGCAGGAAGGGACCCAAAATGACCCCGAAAAATTCCCGTAATAATCCCAGAAACCACCAAGAATTTATCTCTCAAAGGTACCCAAATGATCCCGAAAATCCCAAGACGGGATGCCGGACGGATAGCAAAACCCATACAGAAATTATGCCGGAAGGGTCCCCAAATGATCGGAAATAGTCCCGAAAATGTCCCAAAATAACCCCGACGGGATCCCGGACGGATCCCGAAAACTCTCCAGAAATTTCCTGGAAGGGTCCCAAAATGATCCCTAAGTAGTCCCAAAAAAGTCCCTAAATGAGCCCGCGGGATCCCGAACGGATATCGAAAACGATCCAGAAATGATACCGGTATGTACCCCAAATGATCGCGAAATAGTCCCGAAAATGTCCCAAAATAACCCCGACGGGATCCCGGATGGATCCCGAAAACTCTCCAGAAATTTCCTGGAAGGGTCACAAAATGATCCCTAAGTAGTCCCAAAAAAGTCCCTAAATGACCCCGCGGGATGCCGGACGGATAGCGAAATCCATACAGAAATGGTGCCGGAAGGGTCCCCAAATGATCGGAAATAGTCCCGAAAATGTCCCAAAATAACCCCGACGGGATCCCGGACGGATCCCGAAAACTCTCCAGAAATTTCCTGGAAGGGTCCAAAATGATCCCTAAGTAGTCCCAAAAAAGTCCCGAAATGACCCCGACGGGATCCCGAACGGATAGCGAAATCCATCCAGAAATGATACCGGAAGGGTCCCCAAATGATCGCGAAATAGTCCCAAAACTGTCCCAAAATAACACCGACGGGATGCCAGACGGATCCCGAAAACTCTCCAGAAATTTCCTGGAAGGGTTGCAAAATGATCCCGAAGTAGTCCCAAAAAAGTCCCGGAATGACCCCGCGGGATCCCGGACGGATAGTGAAAACCATCCAGAAATGATGCCGGAAAGGACCTCAAATGATCCCGAAAAAGTCCCGAAATGACCCTGAAGGGAGCCCGGACGGATCCCGATACCCATCCGGAAATGATGCCGAAAGGATCCCCAAATGATCCCGTATTAGTCAAGAAAAGGTCCCGAATTGACCCCGACGGGATCCCGGACGGATCCCGAAAACGATACAGAAATTATGCCGGTAGGTACCCCAAATGATCCCGTAATAGTCCCGAAATGACCCGGACGCATCCCGAAAACTATCCAGAAATGATGCTGGAAAGGTACTCAAATGATCCCCTAGTAGTACCGAAATGACCCTGACGGGATCCCGGACGGATCCCGAAAACCATCTAGAAATGATGCCGAAGGGGACCCCAAATGATCCCTAAAAAGTTACGAAATGACCCCGACGGGATCCCGAACGGATAGCGAAAACCATCCAGAAATAATGCCGGAAGGGACCCCAAATGATCCCGAAAAAGTACCGAAATGACCCTGACGGGATCCCGGACGGATCCCGAAACCCATCCAGAAAGGATGCCGAAAGGTTCCCCAAATGATCCCGTATTAGTCGAGAAAAAGTCCGGAATTGACCCTGACCGGATCCCGGACGGAACCCGAAAACGATCCACAATTGATGCCGGTAGGTACCCCAAATGATCCCGAAAAAGTCCCGAAATGGCTCACTTTGTAAGCCCTCGATATATTTGACCCATTTAGTCTGTAATATTGGTGAAGGACAGTATACGTAAAGTTATGATGTGTATAAATTATTAAAAAGTAATTGTTCGAAGGGGGCCCCACCCCCCTTTCCATGTACGGAAAAAATTTTGCTAGTAGATTGTTGTCTGTGTCCCAAATTTCAACAAAATCCGTGTAGCCGTTCTGGCGTTCGTCACAAAGACGAAAAAATATAATAATTAAATTATAACTATTCCTAGGGGGCGTGGACCTTCCCCCCTTTTGAAAAATATATAGCTAGTAAATCCTTCTAGACTAATGGCTATATGTGTGCCAAATTTCATCAAATCCGTCTAGCCAAATCCGTCTTGCGTGATTGAGGCACAAAGACAAACGTCTGGACATCCAAACTTTTCCATTTATATACATATATATATATGTACACATATATATTAGATGTATGCACGGTTCATGGTTTATATAGATGTAGGTCTAAAAGATTGTGTCTTCTCTGGTTACTTACAGGACAATTTCGGCATCATTCCGGGACCATTTTCGTACTGCCAAGATTATGGCATTACCGTTTGGGATATTTTTCAGGATGAAATCAGAAGTACTTGGGATAGTTCGAAACCGGGTACGGAATCTTTTCGGGACTACTTTTAGAATATCTTAAGATTATTTCGGGATTGTGCTTGGAATCGTTTCAGGACTGTTTATATGTAGAGTGTATGCTTTGAGACTATTAAACAACCGTTTCGGGATTATTTGAGGAAGATTTTCGGGACTGTTTAAAATTTGTCTAGGATTATTTCGGGCCCGTTTATAGACTGTTTTCGAGATCTTCTTCGGGCTGTTTCGGATCCGTTTCTGGACTGTTGTAATAATATCGTCGAAACTTTTTTGGGACTAACAACTTCTTAAAGTTTCAATGTTTTCGAAATTAGTTCACGGTGGTTTAAGGAATCATATCGGAAGGCCTTCCACCGAATAATTTTTAACTATCGACGGATCCGTTTTCGGAACTATTTCAAGATCATTAAAAAACAAAAACAAGTATAACATCCTTATTGTTGGATTCTCATTTTTCAAGAACTCCAATATATCCTTCCTTCTGTTTAACACCGTGTGTTTATCTCTGCGACTGCGGGTATTTCGCGATTTGTTGGGACATATCGTGCGGAATGGAACGCGGTTTTAGGCAAGTTTTACAAATATCTGGAAGATGAACAGACGTTTAAATTCACAACAAATTAACGCTTTATTATCACTTAAAGATATTGATTTTGTCAACCCATTTAAGTTCTAGCAATGTTGTTCTCAGAATTTCGTGCACTGCTCCGAACTCTGGTTTTGTGGCGTTATACAATAGAAACTATTAGCAGTTTGGAAACAGATAAAGCTAATTAGGTGTACCATTTGTACTTTTCTGTATTTACTCACTAAACACATATCAATTTGATAACACGTTTCAACTGTGCAAATATACATATATATAAACAAACAATTACTAGGAAATTTTCTTATGAAAAAGTATAGCAAAATGTTTTGTCAAAGCCGCGTTCATGTGTAAATTTGAACCAGTTTGCTTAACTAATTATTCGTATTCGTATTCGTTAAAATTATTAATTAACCTCCCTATACTCGCGCCAATTATTGTAACATCTGTACTCGCGCACGGTCTCACAGACGATAGTTCAAACCCCCTAAAATATATTTTTTTACAAACTTTTTTTTGTTTTAATATTATAATCATTTTAAAATTTAGGACATAATGAAACAAAATAGTGGGCGTAGTGCTTCATTTATTAAATATTTTACAGACATTCAGTTTATCACAAATCATTCTTCAAATTTGAGATATTTTTCTTAAGTAATAGCAAAACAAAAATAAGATCTGAACTTTATCTTAAAAACAAAATAAACTTCTTAATAATATTAAAATACATATCAGAGTATATATTTATCTATGTTTGGCTCAGTTTTGAGCCTCAACATACAAATCAGGGCATACTCGCGTCGGTCTCACGGACCGATTGGCGCCAAATGCTACAACACGTACGCTTCGCACGAATGCAAAGCGTGCACTAAAACGAAGTAAGCCACAAATCCGACAGCTAGCATAGAGCTCGGCATCTCCAGATTTTCGTGCATGAAAATAATTACGAAAATGTGTTTCGTCGGTCTCAGAGACCAATGCGCGGGTATAGGAAAATTAAATAGGCTTATGGGGCTCCTATAAGAGAAAATTTATATGGAATTTTCATTATAAACGCTTAATAAACTTTATATAACTGATGGTAGCGTGCTCCTCCTACCACACCGAAGATCCTGGGTTCACGCCGTGGGAAAAGCAACATCAAACATTTTAGAAGCGAGGTTTTTCAGTTAGAAGAACATTTTTCTAATCGGTGGAGCCCTCCCCAGTGTTTGGCACTCTGAGTGTATTTCTGTCATGAAAAGATCTTCAGGGAGAGCTCATCTGAAAGAAACATTATAAGAAGCACGACGAAAATTGGGAGAGAAGCTCGGCCTAAAATATTTTCAGAGGTTATCGCGCCTTGTATTTATTTATTTTATTTATAATGGACCGAGTGAAGGCAAACACGATTTTTATTGTGTGGCTTGACTTTAATTAAGATGTATTTTTATAACTTTCATGAAAATGAAATGGTATATTAATTTCGTCACGAAACCGAAAATTGTAAGTCCTTAAAGGAAAATAGATAGACCCACCATTAAGTATACCGAAATAATCAGGTTGAAGAGCTGAGTTGATTTAGCCATGTCCGTCTGTCCGTCTGTCTGTTTGTATGCAAACTAGTCCCTCAATTTTTGAGATATCTTGATAAAATTTGGTGAGCGGGTGTATTTGGGTGTCCGATTAGACATTTGTCGGAACCGTCCAGATCGGACCACTATAGCATATATCCTCCATACAACCGATTTTTCAGAAAAAGAGGATTTTTGTAATATCGTACCCAATTTAACAGATTGAAGCTTCAAGCTTCACCATATACTTTCGTATATTGCACGTATTGTTGCCTGAAAAAATTGTTGAGATCGGTGGTATATATAGTATATATCCCCCACAACCGATTGTTCAAATAAGGAACTTTTCGTAATTACTGCCCTATTTTAAGAGCTAGAGGCTTCAAATTTCAACGAATGCTTACGTATATAGCATATATTGTTGTCTGAAAAAATCATAAAGATCGGTGGTATATATAGTATATATATGGTGGTAAATATAGTATATATATATAGTATATATATATATATATTTTCGCAAATTTTAGCCCCTTTTTAACAGCTAGAAGCTTAAAATTTCACAGAATACTTACGTATATAGCATATATTGTTGTCTGAAAAAATCATAGAGATCGGTTGTATATATAGTATATATCTCATACAACCGATTGTTCAGATAAGAAACTTTTCGCAATTTCTACCCCATTTTAACAGCTATAAGCTTCAAATTTCACCGATTGCTTACGTATATAGCATATATTGTTGTCAGAAAAAATCATAGAGATCGGTTGTATATATAGTATATATCTCATACAACCGATTGTTCAGATAAGAAACTTTTCGCAATTTCTACCCCATTTTAACAGCTATAAGCTTCAAATTTCACCGATTGCTTACGTATATAGCATATATTGTTGTCAGAAAAAATCATAGAGATCGGTTGTATATATAGTATATATCTCATACAACCGATTGTTCAGATAAGAAACTTTTCGCAATTTCTACCCCATTTTAACAGCTATAAGCTTCACATTTCACCGATTGCTTACATATATAATATGTATTGTTGTGTCAAAAAATCATAGAGATCGGTGATATATATAATATATATATGATGGTATATCTAGTATATATATATATAGTGTATATATATTTTTTTTTGCGATTTCGGCCTCATTTTAACAGCTATAAGCTTCAAATTTCACCAAATGCTTACGTGTATAGCATATATTGATGTCTGAAAAAATCATTGAGATTGATGGTATACATAGTATATAATCTCATACAACCGATTGTTCAGATAAAGAAACTTTACGCAATTTATGCCCCGTTTTAACAGCTAGAAGCTTCAAATTTCACAAAATGCTTACGTATATAGCATATATTGTTGTCTGAAAAAATCATAGAGATCGGTGGTATATATATTATATACTTCATATAAACTGTCATTTTTGCCCCTTTTTTACGGATAGAAGCTTCAAAATTCATCAAATTTCATCAAATAGTTACGTTTACGTCATATATTTTTGAAAGACGTGATTCGTAGTCATAGTTTTTACATGCAGACCACAAAAAACGTGAAGCTTTGCATCCTCACACAGATTACCTACCTATTTTTTATTTTATATTTATCTTAAAAATCGTTAAGGTATGTAGATCTTTTCACTATATATTTCTTATCTTATACATCCGATTATTCGGAGATTACGAGCGGGATAAGATTATTGTTCAGCCCCATTCATGAAAGGTATGAAGTCTTCGGCACAGCCGAAGACAGTCCCGTTTTTACTTGTTGCTATTTACAATTCCTGAAATTTTGACTGAAAGGTTTTTGTTTTAAATTAGCCGGAGCGCAAAAATCATCAAAGAAAGCAGATCCCAGAAATGTTTTTTCCTGTTGTGCTAAAACGTTTAAGTCCTGTTGCACATAAAGTGCTTATCTGTTTCTAACTCCTCTTCGTCTCTACAGCTCCTGCAGTTATGATTATAGAGCGAACCCAGCCTTTGCGTATGCCTACCATTGCTATGTGGCTGGTTGTAAGTCCAACTACCAGAGATATGCCCCCTCTTCCAACAAGAAGGAGACTTCTTGTGCGTCTCGTGTCCCATTCCCGACACACGAGCTTAGTGTGGTAGCAGGATTCAAGAATGCTCCGTCTCACACCCGCTTCCCTAAAGAAAATCCCTTTCAAGGTGAGCTTACAGGTAGCGAGCGGCATGCTCAATCCCTTCCAGGACTACGAAAGCGGAACGGATGTGTTCCCTTTTGCAAGTTCGTCACCCATCTCATTGCCTGGTATGTCCGAGCGTCCAGGCACCCATACCAGACTGAGGGAAGTTTGCTCAGCGATCTCGTTAAGAAATTTGCGGCACTTCTTTACTGCCCTGGACTTACATGTGACCGATCTAAGCGCATTTAGTGCAGCCTGGCTGTCAGAGTGAATACAAATTTAATTACATCTGTGAACAGCATCTCTCAGGTTGTCAGTGGCTTCAATTATAGCAGCCACCTCCGCCTGAGAGGGACTGCAATGATCAGGTAGGCTAAAGAATAGATTTGACCCTTGTTGAGGTGAAAAGACCCCACTACCCAGCTTCTTATCTAGTTTGGAGCCGTCAGTATGTATCTGCAGCCTATCGCTCAGATCCGGCGACTCCTTTAGCCAATAATTCTTATCCGGGAAAACAACCTCCTACTTCACACCGAAAAATCAGTCGGTGCGCAGTAGTCCGACGAAGGCGAATCCAGGTTCTTAAAGATGGCTGCATGGCCATCCACATTGTCTCTCCAGCCAGATAACTCTCGTAAACCAGATCAGAAAATGCCGACGTTGGTTGGCCATTAAATCTATTCGCAGCACATTAAACACAGTCCCATATAAAAGGATTTGTCTAACTACAACAGTCGTCGGATCTGTTCGTTGTTTTCGGAACTATTCCAAGACCACTAAAAACAAAAAAAAACACGTATTTTTTCAGCGGAGTATTTCATACACTTTTTTTGAAAACTCCAGTATATCCTTCTTTCTGTTTATGACCATCTGCTTATCTCCGCGACTGCGAGAATTACGCGATTTGTTGGGGCTATTTAAAGATTATTTTCTGGACGGTCTCGGTACAATTTTCAGGATTATATCTTGGCATACCGTGCGGACTGGGACGCGGTTTAAGGCTAATTTTAGGAATATGTGAAAGATGAGCAGACATTTAAATCCACAACAAATTAACGCCTTATTAACATTTAAGGAAAGATATTGATTATGTCAGCCCAATTAGGTTCGAGCAGTGTTGTTGCTCAGAATTTCTTGCACTTTTCCGAACTCTGGTTTTGTAGCGGTATACAATAGAAGCTATTAGCAGTTTTCCAACAGATAAATCTAATTAAGTGTACCGTTTTTACTTTTCTGTATTTATTCACTAAATATACGGTCATTGTACACATATCAATTTTATAAAACGTTTCAACTGTGCAAATATACATATGGGGTATTCCATCCCATTTTGACCAATTTTGAACCCGACCCCTTTAAAATTGGCTGAAAGTTTTTCTTCTTTTTCTAGTTTACGAAAGACGTTTTTCAGAATTTTTTCAAATTTGTTCATCCAACTCAATAACAGTTATGAATTTTTAAAAAAACACCGTTTTTGTTTTCAAAATGCTATAACTTTTTCAAAAATTGACCGTTTGGGATATTTTTTTTTTTTTAAATATATTTTTAAATGTACTTTTCGGAAAAAATACAAACAAATTTTTAAAGTTTTTTTTTTAATATTTCAGTTTTTCGAGATTTTTCGAATTGCGCCATTTTTTTTTTTTTTTGCATAAAAAACATCAATCAATTCTGCAATCATCCCCATTTATCCCGGAGTGGGCCGATTTTTTTATATTTTTTTTATTTAATTGAAAAAAAATTTTCAAAAATAAAAATTTTTTTTTATCAATTTTATTTATATATCAAAAAAATGTAAGAAATTGATTTTTAAGTATACTTTTCTTTATATATTATGGTAATCTACGATTAAAATGACTCGCTTTCGCTGTCCAGCAACTGATGTGGTCGGTAAACACATACATTCGTATTCAATACTTATCTACGTTTATTAAAAAATAATTTTCTTACATTTTTTAGTTATATAAATAAAATTGATAAAAAAAAAATTTTTATTTTTGAAAATTTTTTTTTCAATTAAATAAAAAAAATATAAAAAAAAATCGGCCCACTCCGGGATTAGTGGGGATGATTGCAGAATTGATTGGAGTTTTTTATGAGAAAAAAAAATGGCGAAATTCGAAAAAACTGAAAAATTCAAAAATTAAAAAAAGAAAAAACTTTAAAAATTTTTTTGTATTTTTTCCGAAAAGTACATTTAAAAACAAATTTAAGAAAAAAAAAATCCCAAACGATCAATTTTTGAAAAAGTTATAGCATTTTGAAAACAAAAACGGTGTTTTTTTTTTAAATTCATAACTTTTTTTGAGTTGGATGAAAAAATTCTGAAAAACGTCTTTCGTAAGCTAGAAAAAGAAGGAAAACTTTCAGCCAATTCTAAAGGGGTCGGGTTCAAAATTGGTCGAAATGGGTGGAATACCCCATATATATAAATAAACAATTACCAGGATATTTTCTTATGAAAAAGTATAGCAAACTGTTTTGTCAAAGCCGCGTTCATTTCATTTCGCTGCAACATGCGTTGATATGAACCTGTTTGTTTAACTAATTAAAAATTTCCATTAAAGTTATTAATTAAATAGGCTTATTAGGCTCCTATAACAGATAATTTATATGGGAATGTCTTTGTAAACGCTTAAAAAGCTTTTTGTATTTCCGGGTGGCCGCCGCCGTGTGATGGTAGCGTACTCCGCCTACCACACCGAATATTCTGGGCTCAGGCCCTGGGCAAAGCATCATAAAAAATCATATAAATGTGCTTTTTCAGTTAACTAGAAGAAAATGTTGTTTAGCGGATTCGCCCCTTGGTAGTTTTTGCAAGCACTCCGAGTGTATTTCCGCCATGAAAAGGTCCTCAGTGAAAACTCATCTGCCTTGCAGATACCGTTCGGAGTCGGCGTAAAAACATGTAGTTGTCGCCGTGCCAATTTGTAGGCAAAATTAAAAGAAGCACGACGCAAATTGGAAGAGAAGCTTGGCCCAAAATCTCTTCGGAGGTTACCTCGCCTGCCATTTATTTATTTATTCTATTTATAATAGACCGAGTGAAAACAAACAAGATTTTTTTATTGTGTAGCCTTGTCTTTAATTAAGATGTATTGTTGTTATTTAAAATTCCTGAAATTTGGAATGAAATGTTTTTGTTTATTTTTTATTCACATGGCTCAATTAGGTATAAATAGCGCCCACAAAATTAATCTCGGTATACTTCATACTTAAGAAGTAGTGCAAAAGTTTTTAAAATAAAATGTGTTCACGTATTAATTTGGCGATCCTTTTTGTAGTTCTAAGCTACCATTTGTCCTGCACGAATGCGCAGTTTCGCGTGTTATATGGCCAACCTATAGATATAAAATCGAGTCCACATACAGTTGCTTTATTTGAATGTTCGGAGTTTAAGTGCGTTGGATCTTTAGTTACTGTCAAGTCGGTGGTAACTGTTGCGAGTTGCGTATACGGGAAAAATGAGAAGGATTTCGAGGTTCTAGCTGGTGTAAATGATAGAAGGGATTTTGGCAAAGGAATCGGGCAACAAGTCAAAGTGCGAGAAATAATTTGTGGTGATGGTTATACTAAAGAAACATATTACATGAATATCGCTGTGGTTAAATTGGAGGAACCTTTTGGAAGAACGGAGACAGTAAAGCCAGTAAAAATTTTCAATTCCGCATTAAAAGTGGGCGATTCACTACAAGTTTTTGGATGGGGCGGTGAATGTGAGAATCCCGATCTCCTCAATACTGCTCAAGTATGTATAAGACGAAAGGATGAATGCCAGCATATATATGCCACTTATAAGATAACTATATCAGAAACAACGATGTGTGCTTCACGTGGTGTACAAAATGTGTGTTTTGGAGTCCCTGGAGCAGAGGCAATGGTGGGAAACGAACTTTATGCGGTGGCATATGGTAGGAAGGGTACCTTCCATATCCCGAGCTTACTTACAGATTTAACACATGAAAGAGTTAAAAACTTTTTAGGACGCTATATAGATTTTAATGAATAGTTATAAATTCGCTGTTGAGTGGAATATCACCCTTACTCGAGAGAACACCAAATTTTGAAACATTTTGAGATAGGTCGTTTTCGAAACAACAGTAGAGATATGGTGACATTCCACTCAGCAGTCGAAATAGTAATATTTTTATATATATCATGTCCAAATAAATTGTTATGATTGCGAATAAATAAATATTTTTGATTGTATGCAATGAAAGTGGAACGTATGTAAATTCCTTAAATGGTGAGACCAAGGTATGATTACGACTTTAAATTTCTTTCTACTTTGAGGCCCTAGCAAACTTGTTGTAAAACAGCTGATCCAACCCACTCTTTGGAAGACAACGTCCATCACATTATTGAAGTCATAGAATAACGCCTTAGCCATAACGATACCATAGCAACCAATTAGCTTTTGGTTTTCACCCATACCCATAATCTATAAATTTTACGATGTCGAATTTATGGTCATGTTGGAGATTATATTTTTAGTTTCGAAATTATCACATGTTTTAGGTTAAGGCGCCAATAACCGATGCCAGTATACATATTAGATTGGGTCGATTTATTAACCGATATCACGCTATTGATTTTTCGATAGGATTTAGGCTCAGGAAAAAAAAGGTCCACTACGCATACCCAAAAAAATAATTTTCTAGCCTGCAAAGAAAAATTACGAAAGGGTAAATATTTCGACCAAAACACTCCCCAACACCCAAACATATTTTTTTCAAAAAATTGTTATCGCCAACGTTTTTACAACAGTTTTTTGAAGAAAAAAAAATATTTTTTGAGTTTTGGGGAGTGTTTTGGTCGAAAAATTTACCCTTTCGTCATTTTTTTTTGCATGCTCGAAAATTATTTTTTTGGGTATGCGTAGTGTAACTTTTTTTCCCGAGCCCAAATCCTATCGAAAAATCGATGGCGCGATATCGGTTAATTTTCGTCCATACAAATCGACCCAGGTTAATACATATATCTATGGTTAAATGAAACTATGTTTACGAATTGGGCGTTCTGAATATGGAAAGTTTTTCAGGGCTTTGAAGGGCTGATATTTTACTAAAATATGATTTTACTTTGACAAAAGATGTCGATGGATTACGCACTGATCAAACTGTTTTGAACACCATCAGAAAGCGGAGCCGTTATTAAAAAACACGATTTACCTCCAAGGATATGAAAGCCTAAACTTTGCTTCCAATTTACGTTGTTTTTCTTTTTAGGTTTTTCCAACAAATCTGAGGAACGGGACTTACATGTTTAATGCCGACATACATAAATACAGAAACATGGAGTGTTTGCAAAACTCATGCCAAAGGGGCGACCCCGCTTAGAAGAACTTGTTTCCTAATTAAAATAACGTTTTTATTAGTTGTAGATGTTACTCTGCGCAGGACTTTAACTCAAGACCTTCAATGTGTTGTGATTTTACATTAGAACTCTAATCTTGTTCTTTAGTGCATCTCGTATCGAAAACTACGTCAGAGTACTTGGTTATAATTTGATTAGGGAACGATTTAAGAAACATTAAAATGCGATGTTGTCACAGTTGTCGATTATTCGAAGGACATGATAGGGCGAAATTTGTGCGAAAATATTGGTAGGCTTTGAATTATCATAAGAAGCATTTGAAATATATTCATATCAAGTATATAAGCTTACAACGCACTAAAAATTTTGATATAAAAAAGCGATGAAAATCGAATTGATTTTAACCCTTTCAGACTCCGATGCATCTATTGTGCGGGTTGGTTGAAATTGATATATCTCGGTGCCTAGGGCAGCTTGAGCGCCGACCTTACGGCCATAGTAGTATAGCGTAATCAATCACAAGACGAACATACTACCTGATTCCCTATCTGCGCTTCGAGTGAGATCTTAAGGCCACAATAGAGGTGGACGGTTGGCGCAAGGGTGCTGAAATGGCGGACGAAGCGATACATGTGTACACAGATGGTTCCAAATTGATGGAAGGAATAGGGTCTGCGGTATCCTGTGCGGATCCGGAAATAAACCGATCCTGCAGGTTGTCAGATTACTGTAGCGATTTCCAAGCGGAAATAATTAGCAGTAGAAACCCGGGAAGAGAATAGCTTAAGCTGCAACCGTGTTAGCTTTTATGTTGAAAGTCAAGCAGCAACTAAAGCAAAAATCTCGCATATCACAGCATCTAAATGCGTGTTAGAGTGTAAGTAGTCTCTGGAGAGAATCGGGACAGGGAGAAGCATACATCTATATTGGGTCCCAGGGCATATGGAAATGAAAAAGCGGATGACCTAAATAAAAAGTGCGCATCCCTTGAAGCTTGCTCCGTAGACGTCCCAATAAGACTGGGCGAGATTAAGCGAAGGCGATAGGTGCACATGATCGGCCAGGCGAGAAGGGCGTGGGTTCAAGCGCGGGCTGTAAATCGTCGATAATTATGTGTAGGTCTTACAACCTTGCTTCTATCATTAAAAAGAGAGGACTGTAGATTCATGACGGGTGGTCTAACTGGACACTGCCTTCTGGCGTCATATGTCTTTAAATTACCTTGGCCAGTGATAGCAGATGCAGGAAGTGCGGTTAGGAGGAGGAAACGATGGAGCACGTTCTGTGCTCGTGCCCTGCGCTTGCCAGGCTAAGACTCCAGCGATTGGAAGTGATAAAGCTGTCAAATCTAGAAGCAGCAAGTGGCGTAAGTCCTAGAAAGCTTCTAGAATTTGCCTAGAGGACGGAGGTATTTTATAACATACGTCCTGGTTTTTGATAGGGGTTTTCAGTTTGGTCGTTTAAACAAACTTCTGGTAACACTACGGACTCATTCAGTCTATGTGAAGTCCTCATGGACCGGCCAGTTAAACCTAACCTATCACATTATTAACCACACAAAGCAAACAACAACAGCGTTTTAAGTGCACAGCTGGGTATGTAATATTTGTTGTGACCCGAACTTAGACTTTCTTATTTGTTTAATTTAACTCATGCGCGAAATCGTTTGGTATAGGGTACTATTCTGTTTCGACACGTGCCCAGAACTTCGTGCCCTTAGGAGAATTAGTTCAATTCGCTAGCTGGCGTTTCAGAAAACTTCGTGAGTTTTCAATACGGTTCATATCAGTACGCCTCTGCAGTGTTCGAAATTTTTGAAATCTCAACCGATTTCATACCAAGTTGGAGGTATGTTTCGGATAGTGCTGGTGTTGAAAAGTAATTTTGTCTTCACTACAGTGAAACGTGGCCATTGTAACTGGCAAAGCTGTTTGCAAAATATTAAGGAGCAACTCCTTTTTCATTGTGCCTTCAATTTTAACAATATGTCCTCCTCAAAATGTGAATGCAACTGCAAATTTCGATACAACCATCTCACAGTGGTCAGTTCCATAGGCCAAAAATAAAAAAAAATAAAGTGAAAAGTTTGTCACCGAATGTGTTGTTAGTATCTCTTATTAGAACAGCCTTTTAAAATTTATATTAGTTTTTGTAGTATTCAAACTGTACTCTTTAAGAATAGCTTCAAAACTGAGGTTTTGGTATTAGTTGGTTTTTGCAGTGTGAGCAAGATAAAATTAAAATGCAAATTTTAGCCATTTAAAAATACATAAAATTTCATTGTATTGAAATAAGTAAAAAAGTATATTGAATTCAAAGGTCTTTACTCCATTACGAAATAATTTTAGTGTCTTTAGCTTATCGTGTTTTTTTTTTTTATTTAAAATTTCACCAGTGCCTTTATTAGTGTTTATTTGCACAAATATTTCAATTTCAGCTATAGTTTTAGTTGAGTTCCTCACCGATCCTCACATTGGGCTTTTATCTTATTATTATTCAAAATTTTAGTTTTACTAATTCTAAAATGTTAATATCAGCTGCCACTTTCTGCCACTAACTAAGCGACAGTTTTCTTTAGCGTCACCGTGATAAGTTATTGTCGTATGTTATATGTACTCACATGTAACATACGACATTATTTGATCCAGCCGACCGTATGCAAATGTAAACTTTTGTGTGTTTTTGTTGTTTTGTTATTCTTATGTATGCAAGATCTACTTTAATTTCTCTATTTAATCCTTTTAAACACTTAGAAAGCACAAACAAAGTGGAATAACATCACGACCTGTGCAATATAAAAATCCATTTGGCCAAACTATGATGGAAAGAGGACGAGATTTTTTCTGAACAAATACAGGGCTAACACACGCAAACTGATAGCAGTAGGTACGCATGCGGAAAATATGGGCATTCCGTATAACAAATACTGCAGAAGCTGGAAAGATCCAAATGCCAGGGAGACAGTAGAACACTTTATGTGTAGATGCCCGGCTCTAGCTAGAACCCGGCCAAGGTTCCTCGGAACCCCGTTTCTAGAAGATCTCAGAGGGTTATCTGTGATAGCAATCCCGAATATTTTTAATTTTATCAACGACTTTGGCTGATTGTAATACATTGACCGTAACATTCCGTAGGTTTTTAGACGAGTTACATGGCATCAAAAGGGCTTTAAATAGGTACTTGGGCGACCAGGGTCGCAGCCATTTCTCCTACCTACCTATTAAGCATTGTATATGTGATAGACACATCCACTTACTTTTTGTATGCATGCGGTGAAAGTGGGTGGTTGTGGGTCGGAATGAAGCACCAATTTTATGAAAACATAATTCTCACATACGTGTAAAGCCGTGACCAAACTTTCACGTTGATATCTCCACTAGAGGTATTTTTGGCCACCAACTCCATATAAGACCGATCAGTGTACGCTCTAAAAAAATATTCTATAAAATCGTACAGTTCTTGCCGTATGCTGATGACATTGGCCTGACCACCCCTGCCGTAATGTCTGCTTAGTTCGAAGTGGATAAAGAAGAGTAAAATATGGATGTGATGGTAAATGAAAACAAAGCGAAATACCTGCTTTTATCGAGGTAAGAGTCAGCGCATTTACGCCTTAGCTACCACGCTCTTTTTCACAGCCATAATTTCGAAATATTCAAAGACTTATATATATTTGGGAAGCCAAATTAACAAAAACAACAGCAGCTCTGAAATACAGCGACAATAACTCTTGCCAATAAACGGTATTTTGGACTAGGTTTGAATAGTAAAATAATGTTCTACAAGTAATTTATCGTACCCGTCTTGCGACATGCTGTAGCGGCGTGCGATGTAATAGCGGAAATAATGAAGTGTCTACGAAGTCTTGAAAGGCTACGGCGCAGCAGCGAACATTGAACAGTCGAGTTGTGTGGGTGGATAACAAATTGCTAAGGTGGAGGGGATCGAGCTGAGCACGTATTGAATGCAAGGCCTCCGTACAATTAGCGGCGTGAGAATGATAACATAAGAAAATATATAAAATTTTTAAATTATAGGACTTATTTATAAATTTGAATAAAATTTAAAAGAAATATGACCATTTCTGCACAATGCAGAAAACAAAACATCTATACAAAACAACTGGACAAGGAAGAACGCAGTAATTTTGAGCCCTGAAGAAGACCAAAATAAAAGGTCGAAACGTTGGCGATAAAATAAAAAAGGCGTTTTTCTGATTCATTGGACTGTAAACCCGAAACCAAAAAAACAAATTTACAATAAATAAAGAAAACAGTCGGTAGTACAAAAATATGAATCAGAGTTTATACTCGGATTGGAGAGAAGACCTCTCCAACCGGTGGAAGGACGAGGAAAGCCCCGTTACGTATTGTGGAAAAAAAACAAAAAAAAAATTAAAAAAAAAAAAAAAAACCAAAACCCTACAATACAAGTAGTCGAACGCACAAGCATGCCACAAGCACTATATGCACAGGTCAGGTAGTAAGCAGGGCGTGTCAGTCCCAGCGTTAACCATACCGCGGCACTATCTAAGTACAGCAACGTGACCCCGACAGACGTAGAGCTTAGTGCTCAACCTACCTCCCGACGGAATACTTGACGGTAGTACCGGGGGGTAAATGGTACTCAGACGGTAGGAGGTTTAGTGCGGTTAAAGTCCCACACTGACTATGAGGCTTTCGATGCTTCCTCCTCGTAAAACAAAAAAAAAAAAAAAAACATGCTGTAGAGCATAGACCCATGACAACATCAGGTGAAGTGGCTCTGGGAGTGTTCGAGAAAAAGTTCTTCAAAAGATTTATTGACCTCTACGCATTGGCGATGGCGAGTACCAAAGAAGACTTAGCGATGAGCTGTACGAACCTTATGCAGACATCAACATGGTCCAGTGGATTAAAACGCAACGGCTACGCTGGCTAGGCCATGCTATGCGAATGAAAGATGACGCCCGGCTTACCAATTAGTGTCAGTAAGCAGATCGAAGAAGCAACTGACGTGCCTTGTTGGACAGACGCAACAATTTAAGTGGCTAAGCGCAAATGAAGTAAGTTAGTAAGTTGAACATGTAGGTCCCGCCCCGCCAATTGATGAGAAAAAAGAGCACAAACAAAATTAGAAAACAAAGCTCTGTATAGTTCCCTTTAAAAAAGATATCGCCCAGTTTCAAACTGATATATTTATTAGAGAAGCTTTACTTCTTCAGCCTTCTTAATAATAAAATTGGTGCTGAGAAATGTTTTTGTATATGAAAAATCAACCAAAATCCAACGACAAGCACTTTCACATAGGTATATACATATATATAATTTTCGAAAAAGAAAAAAACATTTCACACGTTAGTTAAAAAGTCCATTTCAAGCTAAGATTTTTGGAAATTTTTTAAAGAGGCCTGCCACCGCCCGCCTCTCGACTCCACAAATAATGTTGCTTTAATTCAATCACAGTAGATAGTATCGTCACTAAACTCGGCAACCAGACACTATTCCCATAACAGGAAATGTGCCTTAGAGAAATGAAAGTATATGGTTAAGAACCACGCCCACCTTTAAACAAAGAATTTTTGAAAGGATCGTAGATGGATACAAAATGAAAGTATATGGTTAAGAACCACGCCCAACTTTAAACAAAGGATTTTTGAAAGGATCGTAGATGGATACGTAAGGCAATATCCTTGCGAACAATAAAAATTGTTTATAAGACGCCCGCCGCGGTATGATCGCAGCGTGCTCCGCCTACCACTCTAAAGAACCTGAGTTCACGCCACGGATGAAGCAACATCAAAATTTTAGAAACAAGTTTTTTCAATTAGAAGACAATTTTTCTAAGAGGGGTCGCGCCTCTGCATTATTTGGCAAGCACTCCAAGTGTATTTCTGCCATGGAAACCACTCAGTGAAAACTCACCATGCAGATGCCGTTCGGAGTCGGCATGAAACATGTAGGTCCCACCCAGCCAATTTGTAGGAAAAATTATTAGGAGTATTGCGAAAATTGGAAGAGAAGCTCGGCCTCAAATTTCTTCGGAGACTATCGCGCTTTCATTTTTTTTATAATAGCAAATGTAAAGAAAACAAGTAAAGTTGTCTAAGTTCGGTTGCAACCGATCATTATATACGCAGCGTGAGCTTCAATTGTACACAACATTTCAGATAAATTACTTTTCTACATAACACGTGGCACCGCCCGCTTAAAAAGAAAATGCCTCCCCATTTCATCTTACAATAAAATTTGATAAGTGAAATATCATTGATTCAAAACTAGTTTTTGCTAAGTTATAGCTTATTATTCTAGCCTACGACCCTTTTAAACTTATTTTATATCTAAGTTTTCATGGTCTTTAACCGATCGCGTCCATTGTTTCTATAAATATTTCCTGCTATGGGAAAATTTTGTACCCAATTTTTTTACGATCCGTTAATTTTTCTTCGAGTTATGGCTCCCGAAACATAGAAAATTGCTTAGTCATAAAAGGGGCGGTGTCAAGCCCATTTTTTTAAATTTGAAGTTTTTCCTATTTATTGTTTTAAATTAACGTGCGAAATGAAATACCATTGATATAAAGCTCTTTTTGCGAAGATATAGCTGACTGAATTCATCCACGACCCATTTAAAATTCTTTTATATAAAAGTGGGCGTGGTCCTCAACCGATTTCGTAACTTTTTCTTCACAGCATTCCCTATAGTAAGGGCAACCTGTCTGCCGAATTTTGTGACGTTAGATCTAACCATTTTTTATTTATGATTAATAATATTTGTAAACTTGATTTTATCACAAGTGGGCGGTGCCACCCCACTTTAAATTTTTTTCCAAATTTTTATCAAGAGTCTCAATATCAGTCCACAAATTTTAACATTCTAGGTGTATTATTGGGCGGCCACCGTGGTGTGATGGTAGCGTGCTCCGCCTACCACACCGTATGCCCTGGGTTCACGCCCCGGGCAAAGCAACATCAAAATTTTAGAAATAAGGGTTTTCAATTAGAAGAAAATTTTTCTAAGCGGGGTCGCCCCTCGGCAGTGTTTGGCAAGCGCTCCGGGTGTATTTCTGCCATGAAAATCTCTCAGTGAAAACTCATCTGCCTTGCAGATGCCGTTCGGAGTCGGCATGAAACATGTAGGTCCCGTCCGGCCAATTTGTAGGGAAAATCAAGAGGAGCACGACGCAAATTGGAAGAGAAGCTCGGCCTTAGATCTCTTCGGAGGTTATCGCGCCTTACATTTATTTATTTTTTTAGGTGTATTATTTACTAAATTATCAGGTTTTATGTGTTTTCCAAAATATTTTTTGTATATAAAAAGTGGGCGTGGTTATCATCCGATTTCGCTCATTTTCAAAACCAATCTATTCTGGGTCCAGATAAGCTAAGTGTACCAAATTTGGTGAAGATATATCAATATTTACTCAAGTTATCGTGCTATTGGACGGACGTACGGACGGACGGACGGATATGGCTCAATCAAATTTTTTTTCGATACTGATTATTTTGATATATAGAAGTCGATATCTATCTCGATTCCTTTATACCTGTACAACCAACCTTTATCCAATCAAAGTTAATATACTCTGTGTGCAAGGTATAAACTAATCAAGGTAGATATAGACTTCTATATATCAAAATGATCTGGGCAAAAAAAGAAATTCATTTAGCCATGTCCGTCCGTAAACAAGATAACTTGAGTAAATATTGAGGTATCTTGATGAAATTTGGTATGTATGAAATGTGGTATATAGGGCACTCATCTCAGATCGTTATTTAAAATGAACGAAATCGGTATAACCACGCCCACTTTTTCGATATCGAAAATTTCGAAAAACCGAAAAAGTGCGACAATTCATTGTCAAAGACGGCTAAAGCAATGAAACTTGGTAGGTGGATTGCACTTATGACGCAAAATAGAAAACTAGTAAAATTTTGTACAATGTGCGTGGCATCGCCCACTTTTAAAAGTTTTGCAAGCTGTAAGTTGGCAGTCGTTGAAGGTATCATGATGAAATTTGGCAGTAACGTTACCCCTGTTTCTATATGTGTGCTAAATAAAGATTAGCAAAATCGGATGATGAACACGCCCTCTCTTTAAAAAAAATTTTTTAAAGTCAAATTTTAACAAAAATTTAATATCTTTACAGTATAAAAGTAAATTATGTCAACATTCAACTCCTGTAATGATATGGTGCAACAAAATATAAAAATAAAAGAAAATTTCAAAATGGGCGTGGCTCTTTTTCATTTAATTTGTCTAGAATACTTTTGGTGCCATAATTCGAACAAACATTTACCAAACCTAGTGAAATTTGGTAAGGGCATAGCTTCTATGATGATAACTGTCTTCTGTGAACAAAGTCGTCCGTCTGTCCTACCGCTCGGCCGGAAAAAATCCATATATAGTTACTAAACTTAGTTCACGTACTTATCTGAACACACTTTATCTTGGTATTAAAAATGAGCGAAATCCGACTATGACCACGCCCACTTTTTCGATATCGAAAAAACGGTGATTGGATTGGTTTTTTGACGGAAAATATAACTTTAGAAAAAACTTTGTAAAATGGGTGTGACACCTACCATATTAAGTAGAAGAAAATGGAAATTTTCTGCAGGGCGACATAAAAAGCCCTTGGAATCATGGCAGGAATACTGTTCGTGGTATCCATAAATCTTATAAAATAAAGTCGCTAAATGCCATTTATGCACATAACATCACACAGAATGCTCCGACTTTAAAACGGTTTTTTGCATTTGAAAGCTTCGCTACGTGAGATGGTACAGTTAATATAATTTGAAGAAATATATTATAGGGGCGTGGCAAATTACCAAAATCTAGTAAAAAATCATAAAGTTTTTGTTTACACAGCTATAACTCATAAACGGATGGATAGATTTAAAAAATTCTACTTTCCAATAAAACTTTGAAATATTTACCTGCGTTCTGCGTCAAAAAAAAAAAAAAAACAAAAAAAAATACTTGATTCCTTTCTTATATCAGTCAAATTGTTTAAACAAAAGTAACATTTTAACCAGAAAATGCGTATGTGTGATTGAGGCATGATGCGCACATAAATACGTACATATATAGCATTCGCTGCGTTATTTAACTTCGAGAGTATTTTCATATCATCATATCAGCTTGACATATTTATCCGCTGTTGCCAAGTTAATGCAACATAAATAGTTAAGAATGCATACGTCTCTTGAAAAATAATCTTTCGTTAAAAATATTGAAAATTTCCTTAAAATACTTAAACAAAAGTTTTATTTTTAGGTATTTTTGCATGTATAATAACATTCATTAAATAGTTGAGAAATACTGTTATCTTTGAAGTTTCTAATGTGATGTATATATATAAAAGAAAATGGTGATTGTTACGCTAATTATAACTCAAGAACGGATGAACAGATTTGGCTGAAAATTGGTGGAGGGGTAGCTTAGAACCAGGAGACAGATATGGGGTACTTTCTATCCCTTTCTGGCTAGGGTCTAGAGATCAAAACGTGAACCTGTGTAGTCCTGGGATAAGTTTGTACATTATGTTGATGAGTGCTTTAGTACAGGGTAATTTTTATACCTCTGGGTGACTAGGGTCTCGAGATATGGGCCAAAACGTGGACCAGGGTAACAAATCTGTGTTTTTACAATATGGGTATCAAATTGAAGCTGTTGATGTGTGCTTTAGTACAAAGTAATTTTTATACCGCTGGGTGACTAGGGTCTCGAGATATAGGCCAAAACCTGGACACGGATACCCCTAGAATGTGTGTGTAATATGGATGTCAAATGAAAGCTGAGAGCTCTAAAGTAATTTTCATTGTCATATTCGATTTAGTCGCATCAACCTGGAAAACTTATAAATATGCATGCGAAGCCGAAATAAAGACTTGAATTAATAATACCCACATACCTATTTACATACGTTCTATTCGATTTGCCTGAAATTTGGTGTACAAATTTGCCTATATTAGTATTTATGATCCTTTTTTCCGGGAAGTAGACCAGAGACGGGCTGGGACTGGGATTAGGACTGGGACTGGGACTGAGACTTGAAGTGGGACTGGGACTCGGAATGGGACTGGAACAAAATACATACCACCCTTTGGGACTGGCAATAAGGGATGAAGAAGAATGGGAAAACCTTGAGGGAAGAGAAAATAGGGAAGGAGAAGGAGACTGAAAAAGAGATAGAGTGAGACGAAGATGGAGACAGATGAATCGAAAAATACGGAGGGAGGAGTGAATAAAAGGATTAAGAAAAATTGAAGAGGGTGGAAGGGCAGAGTTAGACGGAAAAAGCTCATTAAAATGCATGCATATAGACCACATTCAGGGCAGAACAACGTCTGACGTGTCTGCTAGTTACATATATAAATAAATTAGCTATACCCGGCCAATGATGTTCTGGTTCACCCTGGTCCACATTTTGGTCGATATCTTGAAAACGCCTTCACATATACAACTGAGGGCCACTCCTTTTTAAAACACTCATTAATACCTTTAATTTGTTAACCATATCGTACAAACTCATTCTAGAGTCACTCCTGGTCCACCTTTGTGGCGATATCTCTAAAAGGCGTCCACCTTTAAAAATAAGGCCCACTCCCTTTTGAAATACTCATTAATACCTTTAATTTGATACCCATATCCTACAAACACTTTCTAGAGTCACCTCTGGTCCACCTTCATAGCGATATATTGAAAAGGCGTCCACCTATAGAACTATGGCCCACTCTCTTTAATACCTTCCATTTGATACCTGTGTCATACAAACACATTCATTCCAGGGTTACCCTAGGTTCATTTTCCTAAATGGTGATTTTCCCTTATTTTGTACACCAAAGCTCTCAGCTGAGTATGTAATGTTCGGTTACCCCCGAACTTAGTCCTAGAACTTACCCCGGTGTTGCAAGGATTAAACATCGAGATCCTGAAAAAATTGTTATAATGAAAATCGAAAAAAATTAGCATCCCTATAATGAACACATTTTTTATCTACTGCACCAGTTAGAAAAAAATCACATCAATATTCCGAATGGCAACATTGTGTTTGTAACGATTTCCGTTACTTCGAACTTACGTATGTATATTCGTATGTGTACGGTTTGAATGGTGCGAGTATCTGTTGTGGCACAGACCATTGAGCTTCAATGACGTGTGCAAATTTTGCACTGCAAAATGCAAGCAACAACTATTTCGAACGATTTTAAGTCTCCAATTTTGTTTCTTCGAAAATTCGGCTTTTATGCTTTTATTTTTTTTTTATGATATCGCATTTATATTGACTCAGTATATAACTACCAATACATTAATGCACTACACATAATTATATATGCGATGTACACATGTTTGTATGTGTATCTCCTCAATATGTGTTATCGTGTGATATAATATAATATATTTGCGTATATATGTAGGAACGGATAATACTGTACACGGAAATACTGTGCTTTTAGAGAGAAAAGCAACACGAACAGGAAAAAACTATTAAGAAAATATTGTAGTTTTGAAAAATTAATTATTTATTGTCTTGGATGTGAAAAAACGTTTTTGTTAAAAATCTTTAAAAAAATACTTAAACATTAATTTACATTCGTTAAATCACATAACTGTTTAATTGTAACATGAACAATTAACTAAAAAATAAACGAGATTTAATAACTTTAAACCTTAAACAATTATTTGTGTAAAACCACAAATAAATTGGGGGCTCAACCGGGATAGTGCCGTCAAGCCAACATTCCCAACGGAAGACTATGCAAATATTTGCATGTGTCAAACTTTGTACGTAAAAATTGTGAAAAAATGTCTTTAAAAGTTGTAAGACGAAATACGTGTGTGGTGCGAAATACCACAATTTTCCGGAATAAGCAAATAGCAGCTGGAAATGTGCAAAAAATTAATGGAAAGCGAGTGGGCAAGCATGTAATATATGTGAAGAAAAAGGTGGTGGCAAGAAATAATAAGTAGAGACGATAGCTAAATTGGTAGCTGAAAGAAACGAAAGTAGCAAATAAAAATGATGTCAAACTGAAAACATAAAGAAGCAAAAGAAGTAAGAGGAAAATGAAAATATAAATCAAAAAAGAGAAAAGGCATGAAGCATCAAAGGAGGTAAGAAGAAAAGTAGTTAAAAATAAAGGAGTTAAAAATCGAAAAAGCATCAAGGAAGTTGAGAATAAAAAACCAAGAAGAAAAAATCGCAGTCAAGCGTTATAAGGAAAACGAATCCAAAGAAGAATTAGCAAATTTGTAAAGCTGAAAAGAAGAAGAAAGAATGTTTCATAAGCCCTTGGCAACAAAAGAAAAAATTTAGATAAATACACAAACAAAAATTTTGTTACAATTTGAGGGAAAGAAACTTTAAAATTTAAATTTGTAAAAAAGAAAAAAACAAAAAAAAAATTAAGATTGAATGAAAGAAATTTTCAACATTTCAAATTTGATTAAAAGAAAGTTTTATTATTTTGTTTTCTTCCTCTCGTTTGTGAAAGTTGACGTTTGTCAGATAAAATTTTGAAATGTACATTTAAAAGAGCGAATGAAAAAAAATTTACGACATTTAAGCATATGTATGTATACACGGATCATACAAATATTTGCAATTAACAGCATATGAAACATTGAATTATACACATACATACAAGTTATCACACCCATATTCCCAATACCCCCAATGGCGCACCCTTTACTCACGTTGCCGTGCATGTGAGTTTGTTGGCCAATATAGAACTTTCGCTGACGTAGTCCACGCGCAAGCGAATGGTAACAACACGATCAACAACGCGTGAGAAATGCAGCATAGGCAATATGGACGTGCACACATAACTCATCGATTGCGAAATATTTGATGGTGGTGGGATCTGCAACGTTAACATAAGTAGCGTAGAGTTAAGGTTTCATGGGAAGAAGTAATTATGTTTAGAGTTAGTTATGATAGTGAGTGCCACCAGTGCACAATAAATTTGTCTTGCAAATTTCGATTGAATTCTTGTGTTTGATTTAACCATTGGCGAACTGCTGGTTCGCCACAACTTTAATTTTTTAAAGGTTCCTATCCTGGGAATCGTAAGTGGCGCCCGAGCAATCGGTGCGAAGTGCTTGTTCTAAGTGAAAGAGGAAGTGAACTAAAACCCAGATAAAGAAAAAACTGGGTAAAAAACAATAAACAAATCTTCAACACGTTGAAAAAGTTCTAAGTGAAAAAGAGTGAACTAGCAAAGGGAAAATACAGATAAATACATTTTTTCCTTACAAAAATCTCAATAAGTTTCAACCAGAAAGTTCCAATGAGATATTGGATCTTGTGAGTATAAACTAATCCCTTCTGTATATTTATTTTCTTATTTTTTCGCAGAGATAAAACCATGGACGCAGACGAGGTGAAGAAATCGCTTACGGAACAGAATGGCGCCATTAACGCCATACTAGCCCAACTCAAAAAAATTGACCAACGACTCAAAGGTGTAGAATCAAAGAACAGCGATGAATCCTTGTCTGGATTGAGTGATAATTTGGAAAGGCTAGAAGCCCAAGTGCGGGAAGTGCGAAGGCAATCTTCGGACACCAGGGAAGAACTAATAGTAGAGCCATTAGTGAGTCCTTGGACAGAGAGTGAACTGGCGGAAGTCGCCAAGTTACCCGACTGTGCAAAAGAATTACAGATATTCGATGGATCACGGGAGCACTACGGCTCCTGGGTCCATAGCGTCGAACAAGTTATACGTGACTATGAAATAGTGCGGCATAAGCCAATATACACTGCTATCTTAAGGCACATTAGAGGGAAGATTAGGGGCGCGGCAGATTCTGCGCTGCTGGCGCACAATATCCTAGATTCGGACTGGAAGAGGATAAAGGAAATCCTCTCTCTGCATTACGCAGACATTAGGGACATAGAAACGTTAGAGCAACAACTGACACTAATGTCGCAAGGACGGCAAAAGATGTCCGATTTTTATGCTCAAGTGCAGAAACAGCTTTCTTTAATGATAAATACAATAAAGATAGACAAATACGTACACGGAGAAACCATAGAGGCATTGGCCGAGGCTCACCGCCGAAGGGCGTTAGACGTCTTCATAAGAGGGCTAAACGGAGATCTTCCTGCCCTGCTTCTTGTCCAAAATCTGAAAACCCTACCTGAGGCATACTCTGCATGCCTCAAAATCTTGAATGTGGATCGCAGGAATGCAACCTACCGCCCACCCGTCCACAGGGATAATAGAAATGACAATTATCAACCCTCAGCTCCAAAATTTTTTTCCCGCAATGGAAGAAATGATCCTAATTTAGACAATTCGGGCCGCAGCTGGAGAGATAACAACCAAACAGGGCAACGGCCCTCTTACCCAAGCTCAGGTCAAACGAAATTTAGCAATCAGTCCACCCCAAGTTGGAGAAACAACACGGTAGTAAGAATGGATGCCGAACCATCTTCACAGAGCCGACAAAGAGGCAACAGCACATTCTCTAGATACGACAACACAAAAAGGGGGGCAAGTTCTACAAGCTACCAAGGATATGCAAACAAAACCCCGAGTAAGCAACAGAAGTTATTCCATCTGATTCCAGTAGACGAAGAAGAGAGCCCGAGCACCTCAACCAACAACAACAGCGAACAAACAACAGGCGATCAGGTAAATTTTACCATGGGAGCCTCGTGTCCGGCGTACCGTATTTAGAATACGCTACACAAGATTTGGGTACTCTAGAATTTTTAGTGGATACGGGGGCGAATAAAAATTATATAAGTAAACGAATAGCACAAAATACTTCACCGGTAGAAAAGCCGTTTCATGTAATCTCCGCTGGTGGAACTATAAAGGTGGACAGGAAAATATGTGGATACTTCTTTAAATTTGTAGGCAAAGACCTACTCACCACCTTTTTTGTTCTCCCAGGCCTCATTTCGTTCGACGGAATAATAGGCGACGATACGTTGTCAGAAATCAAGGCAGTCTTAGACCGGGAACTGAATGTTCTCATTTTAAAACCAGACATTCTGCTGCCTCTTAAACGAAAAAAAGCGCAGCAGGTGAATAGTATCAGTACAAATATCCCCCTTGATAATAATATTACCCACTTTACAAGAAATAAGCTATACCAGATACTAGAAAAATATGAAATTTTGTTCGGACCGGTCGACCGAAGCATGGAAATCCACACCAATGTCCAGGCAGAGATCAAAACTGTAACCGAGAACCCCATCTATACAAAAAGCTACCCCTATCCCGTTAATATGCGCGAGGAGGTGGAAAAGCAAATCCGGGACTTACTATCAGAAGGCATCATTCGTCCTTCCAAGAGTCCCTACAATTCACCCATATGGATCGTACCAAAGAAATCTCAATCCGATGGAGAAAAGAAATATCGAATGGTCATTGACTTCAAGCGACTAAACGCCGTAACAATCCCCGATACGTACCCTATCCCTGATATCAATGGCACTATCGCGAGTCTTGGTAATGCGAAATTTTTCACGACACTCGACCTTACTTCGGGATTCCACCAAATCCCAATGAAGGAGAGCGACATCGCAAAAACCGCATTTTCCACAATGAATGGAAAATATGAATTTTTGCGGCTTCCTTTCGGTCTGAAAAATGCACCCTCTATTTTCCAGCGCATGATAGACGACGTGCTAAAAGAATACATAGGTCGTATTTGTTTCGTATATATCGACGACATCATAATTTTCAGCAGAGACGAAGCTACACATTTAAGGGACATCGACACTATCCTTGCCAGGCTTTTGATTGCGGGTCTTAAGGTCAACCTTGAAAAGACGCAATTTCTGAAAAGAAGTGTGGAATTTTTGGGGTACATCGTGACTCCCGAAGGAATACTCCCTGACCCAAAGAAAGTCAATTCCATTAAAAACATGCTGCCTCCATCGAACCTAAAAGAACTCAAGAGCTTTCTAGGGCTAACTTCATATTATAGGAAGTTTATTCGCGATTACGCAAAGATAGCAAAGCCACTTACCAACCTTACGCGAGGGGAACATGCACAAGTAAGGGCAACTCAATCGAAAAAGGTGCCGATTACCTTGAACGATGAAGCCCAAAAAGCATTCGCGAATCTCAAGGAGATATTGACGACCTCCGAAGTCTTGACCTTCCCTAACTTCGATAAATCCTTCAACCTGACGACGGACGCTTCCGATTTCGCTATTGGTGCAGTACTATCACAAGACCACGATGGCAAGGACAAACCCATAGCGTTTATATCGCGGAGTTTATCCACTACGGAAGAAGCATACGCAACAAACGAAAAAGAAATGCTTGCTATCGTATGGGCTTTGGACAACCTCCGGAACTACCTCTATGGTGCTAAAAAGATACGTATATTTACTGACCACCAACCGTTAACTTTCTCTCTAAGCAATCGTAATTACAATGCCAAGCTAAAACGTTGGAAGGCTAGGATTGAGGAATACAATTACGAGATAATCTACAAACCAGGGAAATCTAACGTCGTGGCTGACGCTCTGTCTAGACTCAAAACTCAAGCAAACCCACTCACAACATCAACATCCGAAGCCGCCAGTCGGAACGCAACCACAGGATCAACAGCGAACCCTGAAAGCGAGGACGATGATACGATCCACAGTGCAGAACAGGACAATTCTGACCTCATACCGTTCGTTGAAGTGCCCCTTAACGTATTTAGGAACCAGCTTGTATTTGGGGGCAGACTAGAAATATTTGAAGAACCTCATCCAGGTTACTCGAGACACTACCTAAAGATAGAAGGTATCACTGAAGAGGAGCTTATTAGGGTACTCAAAGAGAAGCTTAGGCCGAATGTTGTCAACGGCATTAAAATGCCAGAAAGTAATCTAGGGCTGCTCCAAAAAGTATACCTAGAGAATTTTATGCAATACAAAATCCGTGTAACTCAGTCTATTGTAGAGGATTTGAGAGATCCTGATAGGATTTGCGAGATAGTGTGGGCAGAGCACAAAAGAGCTCATCGCAACGCCACCGAAAATAAAAAGCAAATCTTAGAGAAATACTACATCCCAAAAATGAACAGCATCATCAAGAAATACGTCTCGTCCTGCGAGACGTGTAAAATTAACAAATACGATAGACATCCAAATAAACCAGAATTACAAAACACACCTATCCCATCACGTCCTTGTGAAATTATTCACGTGGACATATTTGAAATACAAGGAGAGAAATTTCTCAGTTGTATTGACAAATTTTCAAAATTTGCGAAACTCTTTCACTTGAGAAACAAGTCTACTTTGCACCTTAAGGACAAAATAGTGAAACTCCTACACTATTTTACGACCCCAGATATCCTAGTGACCGACAACGAGCGCGGTCTGATTAGTCCAATTATACAGAACCTCTTGGAATCATTAGGGGTTAGGTTGTATCGCACACCTACCCAGAGAAGCGAAGTGAATGGGTAGGTGGAAAGACTACATTCCACTTTAATCGAAATCATCAGGTGCCTAAAGGCGGATAACGCAAACCTAAAAACAAAGCAGTTAGTAACCATAGCAGTAGATCGATATAACAATTCTATCCATTCTGTTACAAACCGGAAGCCCAACGAAATATTTTTCAACCGCGCAAGAGCTTCCAACTACCAAGAACTTCTAGAAAAAAGTAGGAAGACCAATGAATATTTGAAAACTTTGTTGACAGAAAAGCAGCAAGCCCAGATTGAACGACGTAATAGGAAAAGGTCTTTACCTGAGCGTTATAACGAAAATGATGTCATATACGTGAAGGACAACCAGATCAAGGGTAAACAAAAACCCATATATAGAAAAGAAATTGTCGCAAAGGATAACAGGGTATCAGTAACCACAGTCAGTGGTAAAAAAATTCACAAAACCCACATTAAAAATGTCAAACGCAGGAACACACATCCTAGCACATAACTGAGAAAAAAAGCAAACATCGTTGCAAAAATAAAAAATATAGAGAAAAAATCACAGAAAAAGAAATGAAAAAATTATAATAACTCAAAAACGAAAAGAAATCGAAACAAAAGGAAATGATCATTACTACAAGAGCGGGCTTGTTAGTGGGACAAATCGTGCCTTAGTAGGTTGTGACGCCATCGAATTTGACAAATGGCTACGCCACTCCCAAACCGGACTCCACGATCCCCCATAGCTGGTTCGAGAACAGTATGATCCTCTAGCCTATAAAAACATTGAAACTTAATCCTAGCGCCTAATCCGCAGGAAGAAAAAATATAAGAAATTATCCTCTTCGCCTAATCCGTTGAGTGAAAGAAAAAGAAAAAACTATCCTCTTCGCCTAATCCGTTGAGTGAAAAAAAAGAAAAAATTATCCTCTTCGCCTAATCCGTTGAGTGAAAGAAAAAGAAAAAATTATCCTCTTCGCCTAATCCGTTGAGTGAAAAAAAGAAAAAATTATCCTCTTCGCCTAATCCGTTGAGTGAAAGAAAAAGAAAAAATTATCCTCTTCGCCTAATCCGTTGAGTGAAAGAAAAAGAAAAAATTATCCTCTTCGCCTAATCCGTTGAGTGAAAAAAAAAAAAAAAAAAAAAAAAAAAATTATCCTCTTCGCCTAATCCGTTGAGTGAAAGAAAAAAAAAAAAAATTATCCTCTTCGCCTAATCCGTTGAGTGAAAAAAAAAAGAAAAAAACTTTTTTAAATTTGCCTTTTCCTTTTTTCTTTTATTTTATTGCCAAAGGAAATAAGGGAAATGAAAAATTATAGAACAAAAAAGTATAAATAAAAACAATAAACCATTCTTTTTTATCCTTTCATATTTTTAAATTTTGTTTCCCTTTCCCCCACTAATCAAAATTACAACTTACAAATCTTTTAACCGCAATCTAGAGTCACATTTTTTGCTCACCGCACAAGAAATGGGGAATACACTTAAACAAGAAAACAAATTATTTTTTTCCATTCTAAAGACGTAATAAGGGAAAAAATAATAATTGAAGAAAAATTACCACCCTTTTATTTTGTATCCTTTTTTTTTCTTCTCTCTCAACTAATCACAATGGCAATGAAAACTATTCCTATAGATATTGTACTAAATATGTATCGAAATTTTTAACTCTAAAAACATAAATAAATAAATAAAAGCTACTAACACACTAAAAAATAATGTATCTAAGCAAGAAGACCAAAGCTATGCACAATAATAAAATGTCAAAATAAAATACCTTTCTGTAAACCTAGCACTAATAACTACATTTACAGCCCTAAAGGCAAAATTAAATTTTTCTTTTCTCACACTAGTTAGTAAAAACTACAAATCCTAACAAAATTTTTAAGTAACTTAGGAATTACTTTACTAACACACTAACAAGAATAACATCCTTGCAGATTCCCACTGCTGGCACCAGCCATCAGCGCCCTTCATATTTTCCACTATAAAGAACCCATCATAACCATCCAGGACGGAAATGGGTGGATCATTAGCGGATCATTCAAGCTGATTCACGCTATCAACCTCCAACAATATGCTACAATTACCATGCAGATGGAAGAATTGACAAGCCGGCTAATGAAGCGAACCGACTACAAGATTTTGGCTCAACTCTACATTAACCAAACACTAGAGCGACTCCAGGAATTAACGGGCAACACAAGCAAAGTTAGGAAAACCCGCTCAATCGATTGGCTGGGCTCAGCATGGAAATGGTTGGCAGGGTCACCCGACGCAACCGACTGGAATAATATTCTCCGCAGCCAAAACGAAGTAATTGAGAGCAATAACCACCAATATAAAGTTAATAAGAAGATGTTACAAAGGAGAACGAGGCAACAGAATTTGATCAAAATACACTGCACAATATCCTGCTCGTTCGCGAAGAGGTCAACGAAATAGTGCGGGCATGCCAGCTGGCAAAAAGTGGTATTGTCAACACAAACTTACTTGACAATGACGAGATCAATCAGGTGCTGTCGGAAATGGAGACCCTTCCGTACGAAAATATAATGGAAGCAATTGAGTACGGTCAACCGTCAGTATATACAAATGGGACACTGCTTTTCTATGTGCTCTCAATGCCGAAGGTAACAGCCAAAAAATATAATATGCTGATCACTCGCGCCGGCATATACGGACACAAACAGCTGGACCTACCGTTTGACAGAATGCTCGTAAACCAAGAGGAAACTTACGGGTTGACGGGTAATTGTATACTAATCAGTTCATCTACAGTATGTAGGTCAGACTCCTTATCAAAATTGGATGAAGATAGCTGCATACCACGATTACTAAAAGGGGGAGACGCTAGCTGCCAATTCACCAGGAGAAATGGATCGACTATAGAATTGGTAAACGACAATACGATATTCCTCTCGAATTACCAAGGCGTGATCAAGAGCAATAATTCCACAAACACCATCAACGGCACCTACGTCATCCAACTAAACAACGAAACTATCAAGATCGGTGACCAAATTTTCTCCAGCAACCAAGCCATAACAGTGCAGGCTCTGCCTGCCATCCGTTCCAAAGTTAAAAATCATACAATGAAGATAAACCTGGAATATGTCCACGATATCACAATGGACAACGTAAGGTATCTGGGATACGTTAATGAAAAAATCAATTTGTCTATCATTACAGAAGCCCTAACAGTATGCGGAATAGTCGTGGCCGCTGCTATCCTATGGAGATGGTACACTAGAAAGCTAAACCTTCCAGAAATATTCGAACACGGGGCATATCGCACAAAGGCCAATACGATCACGAAGGACACATCTACATTTGAGCTTGATTACTCAGGAACTAGCCAACCAACAGGGAGCCTTGACCACTCCATACCTACCATAAACCTTTCACGTTTTTCGTTTGATCTGCGGGACGCAGATCTTTAAAGGGGGAGGAGTTATCACACCCATATTCCCAATACCCCCAATGGCGCACCCTTTACTCACGTTGCCGTGCATGTGAGTTTGTTGGCCAATATAGAACTTTCGCTGACGTAGTCCACGCGCAAGCGAATGGTAACACAACACGATCAACAACGCGTGAGAAATGCAGCATAGGCAATATTGACGTGCACACATAACTCATCGATTGCGAAATATTTGATGGTGGTGGGATCTGCAACGTTAACATAAGTAGCGTAGAGTTAAAGGTTTCATGGGAAGAAGTAATTATGTTTAGAGTTAGTTATGATAGTGAGTGCCACCAGTGCACAATAAATTTGTCTTGCGAATTTCGATTGAATTCTTGTGTTTGATTTAACCATTGGCGAACTGCTGGTTCGCCACAACTTTAATTTTTTAAAGGTTCCTATCCTGGGAATCGTAAGTTACATATTACTCTCACATTATTGCATATATTCGTCATTATACATACATATATATACATTCATTCAATTTTTTTTTTTTTTTTTTTTGTTGTTAAAATGGACAAACATACAATATTAGATATGAATTGCGAGTCTCTAAGGAATACGCTTAGAGAGCTTAACTTAGAAACCACAGGATTAAAAAGGGTTTTGCAAGATAGGCTAATGCTACATTATGGTATTAATAATGATGATGATGATGTGTTCTCAAATGCTTCCGTTTATGAAGATGTCCCTGTCGGCAGTCACCCCAACCTATGAAGATCGGTATTCACTTTTAAGGATATTGAAGAGAGTTTATCTAGATTCAATGGTACAGATACAGTTGATATTAGGCAGTGGGTTAAAGAATTCGAAGAAAATGCTTGTGCGGTTGGGTGGAATGAGGTACAGAAATTTATTTATAGCAAGCAATTGCTAAAAGGTGCAGCAAAATTATTTATAAGAAGTGAAAGAGCTTTGGTGGATTGGGAATCTTTGAAAAGCGCTTTATTGGATGAGTTTGGAGCGCAAGTTTGTGCGTCGGAAGTCCACAAAAAATTACGTAATAGGAAAAAGAAATTTGGTGAAACTTTGCGAGAGTACTTGTACATATTGATGGAAATTTCAAAACCAATAGGTCTGGACGATGAAAGCATTATTGACTACTTTATCGAGGGCATACCAGACTCGAAGATAAACAAAGTTGCGCTTTATCAGTCGAAATCTATTGCTGAGCTAAAAACTCAAATTAAGGTCTATGAGAAAATAAAGGGAGCAAGAGGTTTTTCGAGTAATTTTAATAAACAAATTAATCAGGTGGCTGGGAAACAGGAAGGAGATGAGCAGGTGGTTTCAAACCAAAATTTAAAAAATTGTTTTAAGTGTGGGTTAAATACTCATTTAGCCAAAGAATGTACAAACCGTCAGTATAAGTGTTTTAAATGTAATGGTATGGGGCATAGATCATTTGAATGCAAAAAGGAAGTGAAGTCAATGCAGGAACAGAGTAATATGATGGACGGAAGTAGTGTACTTAAATTTAAGAAAATATTTATTAAAAATTTTGTTTTTAACGCTTTGGTGGATACGGGCTCCAGTTTGTGTTTATTGAGGGAAGATGTTTTAAAAAAGATAATGTTGAAAGGTGTGCAGGAAGATAAAATTGTTCTCCGTGGTTTATGCCACAGCGAAGTGGCTACTATAGGGTTCGTTATAATAAAAGTCAGGATTGATAAGATGTAGCTATCTATGAAATTTTATATTGTGGATGCAGGTACAATCGACTACGAGGTTATCTTGGGAAACACAATACTGGAGCACGTTGATATCAAAGTAATTCAGAAGGGAGTCGAGTTTATTTTTAAAAATGATGTGAGTGTAGGTTTAGGGGAAGAACAGTGCAAGGAAGTTACCAATGAAACAATTCTTGCGAATGAAAAAGATATGAATTGTGATTTGTTTACGGAGTTTGAATGTCTTTGTGCCGAAGTTCAAATGGGAGATTTAGCGCATGAATTTGTTGATCTAACCCATTTGAAGGAGAATCATTCGTGTATAGTTAAAGATCTAATCGATAAATATAACCCAAAGCAAGATATTAAAAGCCCAATAGAAGTGAAAATTATTGTGAATGACGACATACCTGTTTATCAGCGACCTAGAAGAATTTCTTATGAGAGCCAACGCATAGTTGATAAACAAATTTCGGAATGGTTAGATGAAGGTACTATACAGCCAAGCTCATCGTGCTATGCGTCTCCAATAGTTATAGTAAACAATAAGGATGGAAGCAAGCGTTTGTGCTGCGATTACCGTAAGCTTAATCTAAAAATTGTCAAAGACAACTTTCCAATGACATTGATGGATGATGTTGTCGATAGATTGCAGGGGGCAAAGTTATTTTCGACCTTAGATCTGAAGGATGGGTTCTTTCATGTGCCGATGCATAAGGATTCAAAAAAGTACACAGCTTTTGTTACGCATGCTGGTCAGTATGAATTTTTGTTCGCGCCTTTTGGTATAAAGAACTCTCCTGCTGCATTTTGTAGGTTTATTGCAGTAATTTTCCGATATCTTATTAGAGAGGGCACAGTCGCAATTTATATGGACGACTTGGGTATTCCTTCGAATAATGAAGACGAAGGAATAGAAAATCTGAAGAGGGTTTTAAGTGTTGGTGAGGCACATGGCATACGATTTAAATGGAAAAAATGTAAGTTTTTACAAAAAAGTGTAGATTTTTTAGGGTATGTCATAAAAAATGGCACAATTCAACCATCGGAAGAGAAGATAAAGGCGATAAAAATTATCCCATGCCAAAGGACAGGAAAGCAGTAGAACGGTTTTTAGGATTAACGTCTTATTTTAGGCGACTTATTCAATATTATGCGTTATTAGCAAAACCGTGTTCGGACTTGTTAAGGAAAGATGAAGTTTTTAAAATCGGAGATGAGCAACTAGCATCATTTCAGCAACTTAGGGAGGCACTCATAAAGAAGCCAGTGCTTAGACTTTTTAATCCGAATGCGGAAACAGAGGTACATACGGACGCGTCAAAATATAGCTATGGAGCAGTATTGCTGCAAAAATGGTCGGAGGATCAAATTTGTCACCCAGTCCAGTTCTTAAGTCGTAAAACAAGCTCTTCAGAACAAAAGTATAGGTCGTATGAGCTCGAGGTTTTAGCTATAGTCGGGGCACTTAAAAAGTGGAGTGTTTATTTGTTGGGATCTAAATTCAAAATCGTAACTGATTGTAACGTTTTCGCAATGACCATACGCAAAGACGATATTCCTTCTAGAATCGCAAGGTGGGCAATGTTTCTACAAGAGTTTGATCATCAAATCGAGCATCGATCAGGGTCTCAAATGAGACACGTAGATGCGCTAAGTCGGGTACATTGTTTGCGTGCTGAAGACACACTGCGGCATAGGTTGATGAAAGCGCAGCAAGAGGACAGTTGGACTAAAGCAGTTTTAAAAATTTTAGAAAATGACAGGTACGATGATTTTTATACGTTTCGTGGTATCCTCTACAAGGATCCAACAAGAGAGCTTATTGTTGTTCCGGAACAAATGGAAGAAGAGATTATGAAACTAGCTCATAGGCAGGGTCATTTTTCAGCACGTAGGACACAAGAGGTTATAGAGAAGTCATATTTTATACCGAAACTGTCCTCAACAGTAGGGAAGGTAGTATCTAGCTGTATTGAGTGCATCGTAGTTAATGCAAAAGCAGGTAAAAAGGAAGGTTTTTTGTCACCAATTGATAAAGACGGTGAACCGCTCTCTACCTTACATGTAGATCATTTAGGTCCCATGACAACAACGAACAAACAATATAATTATATTTTTGTAGTAGTAGACGTATTTTCAAAGTTCGTTTGGTTATATCCAACTAAAGACGCAGGAGCTTCCGCGGTGGTAGAAAAATTGAGGAGGCAAACTAGTATTTTTGGAAATCCCAGAAGAATCGTTTCGTATAGGGGTTCGGCTTTCACATCTAATTTGTTCAAGGACTATTGCGAGGAAGAAGGTATACAACATTATACTATAACTACAGGTGTACCAAGAGGAAATGGGCAGGTCGAGAGGATGCACCGTGTAGTGGTGCCAATGTTGGCGAAACTTAGTCTGGAAAACCCGGAACAATGGTACCGGCATGTGGATAAAGTCCAGCAATTTATCAACAGTATTCCCGCAAGAAGTACTAAGTACTCTCCATTTAAAATTTTAACCGGATGTGACATGCGTTTAAGGGACCTACCAGCACTAAATGAGTTTATACAAGAAGCAATTTTGAGGATCTAGATTTTGCACGCAACGAAATTCGAGATGAAGCTATAGAAAATATACTAAGAATTCAGCAAGAAAATCGGGAAAACTTTAACTCTAAACGTAGGTCTGCAATAAATTATAAAGTGAATGACTTAGTTGCTATTAAACGCACTCAGTTTGGTAGTGGTCTCAAACTTAAGGCAAAGTATTTATGTCCTTATAAAGTAATAAAAAAACTTCATCATGATCGATATGAAGTAGAAAAAATAGGTGAGCATGAGGGTCCAGGGTGTACGTCGACAGTGGCAGAATTCATGAAGCCGTGGGGATCATCATTCGGGACGAATGAATCGTCAGAACGGCCGAATGTAGGAACGGATAATACTGTACACGGAAATACTGTGCTTTTAGATAGAAAAGCAACACGAACAGGAAAAGACTATTAAGAAAATATTGTAGTTTTGAAAAATTAATTATTTATTGTCTTGGATGTGAAAAAACGTTTTTGTTAAAAATCTTTAAAAAAATACTTAAACATTAATTTACATTCGTTAAATCACATAACTGTTTAATTGTAACATGAACAATTAACTAAAAAATAAACGAGATTTAATAACTTTAAACTTCAAACAATTATTTGTGTAAAACCACATATATAAATATGTTTATATAAAAGATGATTTCAACAAACATGTATTTGTGTTAGGGTGGTCCTTGTTAATCGAGTTTACAATTTTTCCAGTCTCAAACTGTAATATCAAGGACAAAAAATATGACATATAAGTTTCGGTTAAGATTGGCGACGATTACGGATTGGTCAGGGATTGGTTGGTTTCTGTGCCGCTCGGACACCACAGATCCGATCCAAAGTAGTAAACAAGGCGCCTATAGTCAAATTGGTTGAACCATTTGGCGAAGACAATGAACTGATATTTTTTATAGAATATTTATCTAATTTCTTAAGTCCCGACATTGTATAACTGCAAATAGTTAAAAACATTATGTATGCTAGCGCTGGGTATTCACACAAGTAGTGCGCCACTATTACTTTGCTGCTATCCGCGGCGCCGCTCCTGCAAATGCTCTTAAAGAGGATGCATGCCAAGTGACAAGTGTTCCGTGAATGTGGCAGTGATCCTTCCTTGACCTATTCAATAGATCATCTATACTTCTTTTATCGTAATTTGGGCTGGTTTGCTTGTTTTTTTTTTTTTTTTTTTTTTGCATGTGTCCCAGAAGTACCATGCAAGAAACTGCTATATATATTCCTATTCTATTTATATGGGGGTCGGTCATACATTTGGACTCGATTGGAGCACTCTAAATGGGTCAAAGTGGGATTTTTCAAAATTGGCCCCTACCCAAAAGTTCGATCCAAATTGGGGGACACCAGAATTCGTTTTAGAGGTATGGTTCCTCCGGCAAAGTTTCTTATTTTGATCCCTAGAATACGGTTTTCATAGAGCAATGAGCGATTTTTAAATCGACCCGCCTTAATATTTATATATCCCATACAACTGATTGTTCAGATTTTATACATTTTTTGAAATTTCATCAGACGCATTTGTTAGCCGTGCCTCTCCCTCTTGCTCTCCCACCCCTCATCCGAGCTATTCGTGTCGTGTTAACTATGCTGGGCAAATGTTTGTGTTTAGTGCTGTGTCTGAATTGGATGTTGCTAAATCTGTGTTTAAAATACAATCTAATGCAGTTGGGGTGAATGGAATTCCTATTATATTTATTAAAATTGTTCTGCCTACCATCCTACCAACACTCACACATGTTATAAATCACATCTTCACCACATCCTGCTTTCCTGATGAGTGGAAATTTGCGACGATGATTCCTGTTGCGAAATCTGCCTCTGCGTGCAGTCCTAATGATTTCCATCCTATCAGTATTTTGCCCGCATTGCCCGAAGTAGTTGAGTCCTTAATGTTTGAACAAATGTATAGCCATTTATGTAACTCAAACTTGCTATCTCCATTTCAGTCTGGCTTTAGAGCCAAACATAGTTGTGCTACCGCCATGATTAAGATACTTGATGACATCCACATACCATTTGACAGGAACCACCTTACTCTGCTTTGCTTAGTTGACCTCTCTAAGGCATTCGATTCGGTAAACCATGCACTGCTGTGCGCTAAGCTTGTGAGATTTTTTCATTTTAGTGAATCCGCGGTACGTTTAATGAAGAGTTATCTCGAAGGGAGATCTTAGTGTGTAAAAGTAGGCTCGGCGACTTCTGACCTGCATCCTCTTTCGGCTGGTATTCCACAAGGCTCTATATTGGTTAATATGTACTAAGTTTTAAGCTCTTAATGAAACTTATACAATTCTGTCTATATCCAATTATTGTGCTATAAAAGACCTTTTTTCGATTTTAATGCACTACTGCACTGTTTTTTAAATAACTTGAATTGAATTTAATTATTGTTCAGTTTCATTCACGAATGCCATGAGGTCACCGGCACAGCCAACGACAGTCCCGTCCGTACTTGCTACCTTTCATATTACCATTTGAAGTGGTGAAATTAAAATATTCGGTACTTTGGTTTATAAGTATATAATACTGGACCGCTGAGCCCGCCTTGTCGGACAGGTGGTCGTACGACCAAGATGAACGTCTCATTACCTGACTGTAATAAGGACGATGTAAAGAGGAGGACTGAGTCGCAATCCAAGGACGACAAATACGAATTAAGCGATGCGTCGGACTCGGGGAGCGAGAGTAGTGCTGATTCAATGAACTCCGTGTTGGAGAAGCACACAAATGAAAACGGAGTAGAAAAGTGGAGAAGGGTACAGAGCAGAGGAAGTAAAAGAACTCTCTCGCAGTACCGTGCAGCACTAAGAACTGTACAACGCTTGGGAGCAGTGGTCGACCCAACAGAAGTGGAGATCGAGCGCTTGGAATGGGCGCATGAAGCGGTAGAAATAGGTCGAAGGCAGTTCAAAAGGTTTGCAGCGAGAAACCCTCGGTTCGGCAACCGGTACGAGGAGGAAGAAGCGTCGAATGGCAGAATGAAGAGGCAACGTTCGGCGGAAGGCGACAAGCCTGCTTTCAAGAGGCAGAAAGGACCCAGTCCTAGAGCCGCGAGGCAAGGCAGTCGCATAGACAAGACAAGTAGGCCCAAAGCTGTAAGACAGATTGGCTCCAATAGCGAGGTAGCAACTACCTCGAAAGCTGCGAGTCAGAGGGAAGTTCCAATTAAGGAAGTAGGAGATAAGCCAAAGGGAGATAACGCTAAGACTCCGGCTTTCTCGGAGGTGCCAAATGGAGATAACACTAAGACTCCTGCTTTTCCCGAGAAGATGAGTGATGTGGTGAAGCAGTCACTGACTGTGGCGCTGGTTGATCGTAGCAGTCCTTTCGGACAAATGACTACTGAAAAGTGGAGATCTGTAGAAAGGGAGCTTATTAGCTTAATGCTTAAGATGATGCGGGAACAACCAAATAAGCCCCTTCCAACCTTTGATTCGGGGGGATGGTATAATGATGTGAAGATGATAGCGTGCGACAATATCGCGAGTTTGCGGTAGCTGGAAGAAAGGCTCCCAAACCTCCAAAGGCAAGGTACGAACGCGCGGTTTGAGGTGGTGGATAAAGCGCAAATCCCCACGGTAACAAAAGTTAAGGTATGGATACCATGCGTGATGAAGTCGGAGGATACACTGCGACTTCTGCAGAATCAGAATCGGAACATACCGACACAGGATTGGAAGATACTTACTGTATCTCGACTTATCGAGGACGGTCAGTTCTACATCTTCCAAATAAACAAACAGGCGGAGGATATTTTGTACACGCACCTTGGCAAAATGTTCTTTGGCACTGGCAAAATTTACATGCGACTCAGGAAAAGAAGTCCCGAGGATAAAAATCCTAACACGCTAGAGGTGGGCGAAGTCGAAAAGGACCTCAAAAGCCTAAGGGAGAAAAGACAGGTGGAGGTCCCCGACGTCACCACGAACGTGCTAGAAAAGGACCAACCGCTAAATAGTGCTGTGACTCGAACAGAGGAACACCCTGCACAACAGTCGCGAGAGGCTGAAGGGGCCTCGAATACTCTAAACCAAAAGGGCAAGGGGAGGACGACGACGTCAAGACGAAGTGCTGGAGGGGGACAAACAGCCCAATGGTGCTGCGAGTCCTACAGATAAACCTCCAACACAGTAAAGTGGCGTCGAGCGAACTCCTCTTAACCCTTGAGGAGGGTTCGTTTGACGTGGCGCTGATCCAGGAGCCGTGGCTCTCATCGGGAGGAAAGGTTTCTGGACTTAGCGCGCGCAGGTTTGGCGTTTACTACGCGCAAAAGGAAGGACAGGTGCGAGCTGTAGTAATGGTAAGGAAACAGCTGCATTCATATATGCTGCCTAATTACACCACTGAAGATCTCGTAGCGGTGGCCGTTGAGCAAAAGAATAAGCAGGCATTTATCCTGGCGTCCTGCTACATGGCCCATGCTTCGGAGGTCCCACCGATGGAGAGCAAAAGGCTAGTAAAATAGGAAGGGCGCAAAGGGCGCTTTGTCATAGGCGCAGATGCAAATGCGCACCACAATGGGTGGGGAAGAGCAGATACGAACGAGAGAGGCGAATCTCTGTTTTGTTACATCCCGCAAACCAATTTGCAGACAGCCAACAGGGGAAATGTCCCTACATACATTGGTCCAACATCCAGCAATGTTCTGGATATTAAAATGAGCTCCGAGCGTGATATATCAAGGTATGATTGAATCGTTCTTGATAGTCCACCCTTCTCCGACCATGCGTATATCAGCTTCAACATCCCCCTAAAGAGGGTAGAGAAGGGAGGAACCTTTAGAAACCCTAGGCCAACGAACTGGACTAAATTCCAGAAACATGTAGAAACAAAATTGGGACAACCCAAAGAGGTTGCTAATGTAGAGGAACTGTAGGAGTCGAATGAATTCCTAACAAGAAAGATTATGACTGCATATAACAAAGCTTGCCCTCTAAGAAGAATCAGAGGAAAAGCAAAGCCGCCATGGTGGAGCAATGAGCTGAGTCTTCTAAGAAGACAGGTAAAAGAAATGTTTAAGCTCGCAAAGACCGCGGAAAGCGAGGCGTATCGGGACGAGTACATGGATCTACTGAGGATCTACAAGCGTGAAATTACCAGGGCAAAGAGAAACTCATGGAAAAGTTTCTGTACGGACATTGAGTTCTCCAGCGAAACAGAACGGTTGAAAAAAGTCCTAGCAAAGGGAAACATAGTCCAGGGACTAATAAAGAAAGAGAACGGGGAATGGTCACGTAATAGTAAGGAATCCCTTGAGGTGCTTCTCGATACGTATTTCCCATCGGGAGACGGTTTAGAAGAGCCAGCAGACATCACTGACACTTCGATCACGGAGCTATTGGTGCCGGGCTTGGTGACCGATACCAAGATCGAGTGGGCAGTGAAGACATTTTCTAAGTTTAAATCGCCGGGCCCAGATGGTATATTCCCGGCCATGCTACAAGTCTCAAGTAGGGCGGTCGTGGAATGGCTTAAAATAATATTCGATGGGTGCATACGACTGAATCATGTACCGCACTCTTGGAGAACTGCTCGTGCAGCTTTTCTACCAAAGGCGGGGAAGATCGGTCACGTGTATCCCAAAGACTATAGACCCATTAGCTTAACATCATTTCTGCTCAAAACCTTTGGGAGGCTCATAGATGTGTACATAAAGTCCAACGTGGATGAAAAGCTGCTCTCCACAACACAGCATGCGTACACCAAAGGCAAGTCGGTAGACACCGCATTGCATAGGGTGGAAATAAGCATAGAGAAATCCCTGGAATATAAGGAGTATGCTCAAGGAGTCTTCTTGGACATTGCCGGGGCTTTCAATAATGTTGCAAAATGGGCGATTATGGATGGTCTTAATTACATTAAAGTACACCCTGCCTTAATCAGATGGATCGGCTGCATTTAAATTGAAGAAAAATTACATCACAATGGGGATTGTACGAGGCCACGAAATCAGTGGTCAGGGGCACGCCGCAGGGAGGGGTGCTATCACCTCTGTTGTGGACGCTGGTCATCAACCAACTGCTCAGGCAATTTGATGAGGGACCCGTAAAACTTACGGCTTACGCAGATGACGTTGCAATTGTCATAATTGGAAAATGCCTTCCAACGATTAGTTCTTTGATGGATCGGGCGCTTCGGGATATTCATACCTGGGCATCTAATGTCGGGTTGAAAGTCAATGCGGAGAAGACGGATATGGTCTTGTTTACAAAGAGGTACAAGGTCCCAAATTGGACCAGGGCTAAGTTAGGAGGGGTGACCTTACAGGAGAAACCTTGCACAAGATATTTAGGAATCATGCTAGACAGTAAGCTGTCATGGAAGCTCAACGTGGAGGAGAGGGTCAAGAAGGCCTCAACGGCACTCTATGCATGTAAAAGAATGCTGGGGTTTACGTGGGGCCTATCGCCCTCTCTTTCCCATTGGGTTTTTACAGCGATTGTAAGCCCTATTCTATACTATGGAGTTCTTGTTTGGTGGAAAGTCACACAAAAAACAACATACCTCAAAAAGTTAGAGGGGGTATGCAGAATATCAATGCTTAGCATTACGGGAGCCCTGAAAACAATCCCGACGGCTGCACTGTATGCCATTTTGCACATCCCACCTTTAGACCTGGTAGCAAAGAACAAAGCGTTAACGACCGCAACCAGGCTCGGTGCTTCGGGGCAACTTGAGCGCCGACCATATGGCCATAGTAGTATAGCGTCATCAACCACAAGACGAACAGACTACATGATTCCCTATCTGCGATTCGAGGGAGATCTTAAGGCCACAATAGAGGTGGACGGTTAGCGCAAGGGTGCGCAAATGGCGGACGAGGCGATACATGTGTACACCGATGGTTCCAAAGTAGTGGAAGGAGTAGGGTCTGCGGTATACTGCGCTGATCCGGAAATAAGCAGATCCTACAGGCTGCCGGATTACTGCAGCGTTTTCCAAGCGGAAATATTAGCCGTAACGAAAGCAGTTGAAACCCTGGAAGAGAATAGCTTAAGCTGCAATCGTGTTAACTTTTATATTGACAGTCAAGCAGCAATTAAGGCAATAATCTCGCATAGCAGAGCATCTAAATGCGTGTTAGAATGTAAGCAGTCTCTGGAGAGAATCGGGACAGGGAGAAGCATACATCTATATTGGGTCCCAGGGCATATGGGAATAGATGGGAATGAAAAAGCGGACGCATCCCTTGAAGCTTGCTCCGTAGGTGTCCCAATTAGATTGGGCGAGATTAAGCGAAGGCGAGAGGTGCACATGATCGACCAAGCGGGAAAGGCGTGGGTTCAAGCGCGGGGCTGTAAAGTGTCGAAGGTTATGTGTAGGTCTTACAACCTTAGACTAACACAGTTGCTCCTATCATTAAAAAAAGAGGACTGTAGACTCATGACGGGGATTCTGACTGGACACTGCCTTATGGCGTCACATGCCTTTAAACTAGGCTTGGTCAGTGATAGCAGATGTAGGAAGTGCGGGTTGGAGGAGGAAACGATCGAGCACGTTCTGTGCTCGTGGCCTGCACTTACCAGGCTAAGACTCCAGCTATTAGGAGTGATACAGCTGTCAGATCTAGAAGCAGCAAGTGACTTAAGTCCTAGGAAGCTTCTAGTATTTGCCAAGAGGACGAAGTTATTTTATAACATAGGTCCTGGTTTTTGATAGGGTTTTTCAGTTTGGTCGTTAAAACAAACTTCTGGTAACACTACGGACTCAATCAGTCTATGTGAGATCCTCATGGACCGGCCAGTTCAACCTACCTACCTACTTTTCGTTGGCCACCGTGGTGTGATGGTAGCGTGCTCCGCCTACCACAACGTATGCTCTGGGTTCACATCCCGGGTAAAGCAAAATCAAAACTTTATAAGTAAGGTTTTTCAATTAGAAGAAAATTTTTTAAGCGGGATCACCCCTCGTCAGTGTCCGGCAAGCGCCCCGAGTGTATTTCTGCCATGAAAAGCTCTCAGTGAAAACCGATCTGCCCGTCCGGCCAATTTGTAGGGAAAATCAAGTGGAGCACGACTGAAATTGGAAGAGAAGCTCGGCCTTAGATCCCTTCGGAGGTTATCGCGCCTTACATTTATTTTTTATTTTTTAAGGCTTTCGTCTGTGAATTCATTTTCTACTATTGTATGCCTATGATAAATGGGAAAAATTATCTGAAATTCGTATGATGAAGTTTAGCCAGTGGAAATAAAATTTTGGTTCTTAAAAACGTTGATTGGTGCATCGGTGTAAGGTATTAGTGTTTGAGCCGAACTTTCGTCGCTGTGTCAGGTAGCTGTTAAAGCATTCATGTGTTCTTGCTGCGGTGGCCTCGAAAAGCCGTCGGCAACTACGTTTGTCCTTCCAATTTTATACTTTAGCTCATAATTGTATTCCTCGAGGACAGCTTTTCAGCGCTTCATTCTGTTGTAATTATTTTTATTGCTTAGCGCATATGTTAACGGCTGATGGTCTGTTAAAGCTTTGACCTTTGCCGAACCGTAAAGGTAGTTGGGTAGAGATTTCAATGCCCATATAAAGGTGAGCATTTCCTTCTCGTTGGCTGCGTAATTTCCCTCTGTTTAAGAAAGAGTCCTAGATATAAAAGTTACTGGTCTGTGTTCTTGTGACAGAACTGCGCCTATTGCGTAATTGGAAGCGCAGTAGTCAATTCGAATTCTGCGCTTCAGTTGGGGTAGGTCAGCATTACTTCTCTTGAAGTAAGAACATTTTTAACTTTGCTAAACGCTGCTTGTGCTTCCTCATCAAGGGTGATTTGTTTCTTTGCGGATTGGTTTTTGGACACACGTCCCTCCTGCCCTCTTAAAAGGGCTATCAGGCGTTTAGCTAGTTTCGCATATTCTTTAACGAAGCGGCGGTAATAACCCGACAGACCTAAAAAGGATCTAAGTTTTTTGAGGTTATTTGGAGTTGGAAAATTTTGAGTATCCTCAATTTTTAAGAATTTGTTTTTACTACTTCTGATGTTACAATGAATGCCAGAAATTCTACTTCTTTTTGAAAAAAATTGCATTTATCTAGTTGAACTTTCATGTTCGAATTTTCGAGTGTACCGAAAATATTTTTCAAGTGAGTTGTGTGATCTGCTTTGGTTTTGCTAAAAATAGTAATGTCATCTATGTATTCGTAGCAGCATTGTCCTATGTAATGTCGCAAAATGTAGTCAAGTGTTCTTTAGTAAATTTAAAGGGCATTCTTTAAGCCGAATGGTAGCCTGTTGAATCCGTACTTTCCATTATTTAAACTAAGGGGTAGTACAAAATCCAGAATTACAAATTGGAAAAAACACCTAAAAGTTGATGTCTAATTCTACAATCAATATGCATGTATCGTGATGCAATAAACCAGACGGGTGCAGTGAATATCATAAAATAAAGTCGCATTTGCCAATACTTGCCTTATAAATTTAAATGTTGCTTCTTGGCTTATCAGCAGCATTAATTTTTCCAGTAGCATAAAAAGAACTACACTGAGAAACAAAAAAAACTTCTAAAATCAATCGAGTTGCGGGTCAATTCAACCGATATATCTGAAAATTTTTATTCATCGCAAATGTCTGTTGAATCAACTTCGATTGTTGATTCTGAATTAACAGTGGAATCAACAAAAAAAATTCATCAACGCCACAGGTCTCCAAAAAATATAAATACAACAAAAAACTTTTTTTCTGTAAATTTAGGAGTTGTTTTTTCCAGGCCTTGATTCCAGGATTTTCGGTGTGGTAGGCGTATCATGCTACCACCACCCCACGATGACCGTCTAGCTCTAGTGTGTTAACTAACAGAAATTTCTGTGGCACTTTAGTCATAAGAACAAGTAATAGTAAGCGCCGCGAGCGTAAATTTCTCTTTAAAATTTGCTAATGCATTTTCATAATATTGACAGTTGTCGCTGTTGAAACGACCAACGAAATCAGTTCTTTTATTAGAAAAATCAGTATGAATGATTCAGAATATGTCATTTTTACAGAATATTGTTAACTTGAGCTCAACAGTTTCTCTTCTGTTAAAATTGCTATACAAGTTTGCCTTCTTGACAAAAAGTTCCGTTGAATAAACCATAACGCGATGAATTTTACTGAATAACTGCTAATTACTGCTTCGAAATTCATGACGGGATTATGAGGGCCGTAAAGTTTTATCGTTGAACTATTGACTTCACCTGTCTGGTTTTATTGCGTCGTGGCATGTATAAAGAAATGAAAGAAAATATATATTTTTAACGAAAAAAATTCAAGTTTTGCCTACGAAGGCAGTATAAACCACTTTCTTATGCATTCTTAAGAAAGAACACCAAGGCCACTGCCGAAGAACGATCTTGCTAAGAACACTTTTTTCCAAACGAAAACTATATTTTGTGAATTTGAATATCTCCAGGCGCGCACATGGAATTTATTGTGACCTTTAATGCCATTAACAGAACGTCAAAACAAAGACGCCTGCAAGTTTTCAGCTTCTTATCCCAAGGTCCTCGTAAATTTCACTTGACGTCGGTAGGAAAGCTTTCAGGAAATTTAAAAATGTTTGTTTGTTTTAGTTAGTGTTAACTTAATTTCTAAGAATTCATGAGCTAAGCACCGTTTAATAATAACAAAATATGATAACTTTACCATTTGACTATACACACATAGTTATGTACATATTTCATAATGTTAGTATTTAAGTAGCCGATTTTTTCCGAAAACAATACGAGTAATTATTATGTTTAAACAATTGTATCTAATTAGTATTTTGTTCTCATTTTAGGTTGATCTTGAAATGTCTATACGTCAAATGCTATTCAATGAAGTACCAAAAGTAAATAAAATACAAGGCGAACAATTGTTAGCGCTGCAGAGTATGCTACACGTGTACCAAATTTCATCAAAATCCGTGTGGCCATACTGGCGTGATTGAGTCACAAAGACAAACGTCTGGACATCCAAACATCCAAACTTTCGCATTTACAATATTAGTTAAGATTAAGATTAAGATTAAAATTATTGAACTTACAATTCCAATTCTTGTCTATTGTTGGGCTTCATGCTGCAGGGTAGGATATAAAAGATTTGATGGTGGTAAATTTTTTCCTATGGTCGCCGTTATATTTACCAAAAGGTTTCTGTATGTTTGGGTGTTAATAATACGGATGAAATTGATAGTACTATCTTTGGTTTTTGAGAGGCCGTTATCTATGGTTGTTAAGTTGGATGATGAATAATCGTGGATTAGGATATCCGTGTGCCGTGCAGGAAAGGAGACTGAAAAATGGGTTTCTTTTCTTAATGACCATGAACACTAAATTATTGCTTATATCTAAAATCGTACGCCTATGGCATTTTGTTCGACTTGACTTAAATTTAAAGAGATTAATTTTGTTAAACTTAAATTTCTGTATATTAAATATTAATAATAATTATTATTATTAATTATGTTCCTTATGTTATATAAGACTTAGACATTCAGAACATTCCTTAAACTTTTACCCTGTATTTTCTTTTTTTTTTTTATTTTATAATTTTGTAATTTTTATTTTCATTTATTTAATTGATAAATTTTTGGGAAAATTTTTTCATGTTTATTTTTTTTTTTTTTTTTTTTTTTTGAAAAATTTATTTTGCTATTTTTTTGTTGCTGTTTTTTCTTGTTATTGAGCCATAATATGACTTTTATGCACCGACCTTCCTGACTAAGTTGCGATTGTATTTCCTTTGTCCTCAAGTACTATTTCGTTTCTGTAACGGGGTGGCAATTTATTTCCTATTCGTTTGATTAATTTTACATAAATCACGTCATTAACACTGTACGTCCTGCAATCTGTTCTTTTCCTATTGTGGACCTCTAAATCTTTTCCTTGTTTAATTTTTAAGTTCTGTATGTTTTCGACTTTATTGGTTTCAAATGGGTACGGTCCAACTGTCCGTCCAAAAAATAAATCTATTGGCTTTCGTTTAGTCGTGGAATGAATTGAAAAATAATTTTTGTATAGGGATCTATCAAGGAGATCTCGGAAATCGGGGTGAACATTTTCTGCTTTGGTACATCGCAACAATTCCGACAAGGTGGAGTGGAAACGCTCCATTTACTTTGCTTTTCTATGGTGGGGTTCTGAATATATCTATTCCGAATTGGTTTTGTAGCACGAAGGTTATGGGAGCTAAATTCAGGAATTTTTCATTATCTCTCACAATGTTTTCTGGAAATCCAAATATTTCTGATAAATCTCTTAAAGGCATTTTTTTATCTTCGGATGATATGGACTTTATAATCTTTGCTTGCGCGTATTCTGAAAATATGTCTATGGCTGTTAACATTATTTTATTGTTGGTATAACATAGGTTTACATGAACAGTATGTCCTGGATAATTGGGGATTGGAGTAGCTTTTAGAATGGAGTTTATTGGGTGTCGCTCGTACTTATTTTCAAGGCAAATTCTATACTTTTTTGTAATTTTTTTTATTTCACTATTCATTTGTGAGAAATAACACTTTTCTAAAAGTTGGGCTTTATTTTCTGTGGGGTTACGATGGGCTCTATTGTGTTCGAAAATAATCTTTCTCTCCTGTTCTGATTCGGATAAAACATATTTTACAAATTTTCGTGTGTAGCTTGCTCTAATCTGCTAAAGTGGGCTTGACATATATTTTGTTTTCCTAATATACCGCCTTCCCTTATGACGCAATTGGTTACTGATGAATTTACGTACCTTTTTAAAAGGGCAGTAAGTCTTTCGTCGGCCCCTCACTAGGGTAGGCACCTTGTCGTTGGTGTGAGGGCTTAGCTGAACTCCATAGCGCCCGACTATGAGGCGGAGCTGTTTTGGACTGTCATCTACGTCGTTTCGCCTCATACGAGGGCGGCGGGATGTCGGTGACCAAGAACTGCCAACCCCCTAATCCAGGGTGTTATGCGGACCGTGCCTATTGGACGATTTGCAGCCAGGGGATAAATTCGCCTGTATTCGAACGGAGCCTTCCCGATACCGGGCCACCTTGGGAAGTATTAATGGCCTTACCACAGTAAGGGACGCTGCTGTGGCGTACGGTTCTTTCCCCGTATATAATACTGGACGGCTGAGCCCGCCTTTTCGTGCAGGTGGTCGTACGACCGAGATGAATGACTCATTACCTGACTGTAATAAGGACGATGTAAAGAGGAGGACTGAGTCGCAATCCAAGGACGACAAATACGAATTAAGCGATGCGTCGGACTCGGGGAGCGAGAGTAGTGCTGATTCAATGAACTCCGTGTTGGAGAAGCACACAAATGAAAACGGAGTAGAACAGTGGAGAAAGGTACGGAGCAGAGGAAGTAAAAGAGCTCTCTCGCAGTACCGTGCAGCACTAAGTACTGTACAACGCTTGGGAGCAGTGGTCGACCCAACAGAAGTAGAGATCGAGCGCTTGGAATGGGCCCATGAAGCGGTAGAAATAGGTCGAAGGCAGTTCAAAAGGTTTGCTACGAGAAACCCTCTATTCTGCAACCGTTACGAGGATGAAGAAGCGTCGAATGGCAGAATGAAGAGGCAACATTCGGCGGAAGGCGACAAGCCTGCTTTCAAGAGGCAGAAAGGACCCAGTCCTAGAGCCGCGAGGCAGGGCAATCGCATAGACAAGACAAGTAGGCCCAAAGCTGTAAGACAGATGGGCTCCAATAGCGAGGTAGCAACTACCTCGAAAGCTGCGAGTCAGAGGGAAGTTCCAATTACGGAAGTAGGAGATAAGCTAAAGGGAGATAACGCTTAGACTCCGGCTTTCTCGGAGGCGCTAAAGGGAGTTAACTCTAAGACTCCGGCTTTCTCGGAGGTGCCGAAGGGAGATAACACTAAGACTCCTGCTTTTCCCGAGAAGATGAGTGATGTGGAAAAGCAGTCACTGACTGTGGCGCTGGTTGATCGTAGCAGTCCTTTCGGACAAATGACTACTGAAAGGTAGAGATCTGTGGAAAGGGAGCTTATTAGCTTAATGCTTAAGATGATGAGGGAACAACCAAGTAAGCCCCTTCCAACTTTTGATTCGGGGGGATGGTATAATGGTGTGAAAATGATAGCGTGCGACAACATCGCGAGCTTGCGGTGGCTGGAGGAAGTGGTTCCAAACCTCCAAAGGCAAGGCACGAACGCGCGGTTTGAGGTGGTGGATAAGGCGCAAATCCCCACGGTACCAAAAGCTAAGGTATGGATACCATGCGTGATGAAGCCGGAGGATACACTGCGACTCCTGCAGAATCAGAATCCGAACATACCGACACAGGATTGGCAGGTACTTACCGTATCTCGGCCTTACGAGGATGGTCAGTTCTACATCTTCCAAATAAACAAGCAGGCGGAGGATATTTTATACACGCAGCTTGGTAAAATGTCCTTTGGCACTGGCAAAATTTACATGCGACTCAGGAAAAGAAGTACCGAGGATAAAAATCCTAACACGCTAGAGGTGGGCGAAGTCGAAAAGGACCTCAAAAGCCTAAGGGAAAAAATACAGGTGGAGGTCCCCGACGTCACCACGAACGTGCTAGAAGAGGACCAACCGCTAAATGGTGCTGTGACTCGCACAGAGGAACACCCGTCAAAACAGTCACGAGAGGCTGAAGGGGGCCTCGAATACTCTAAACCAAAAGGGCAAGGGGAGGACGACGACGTCAAGACGAAAGTGCTGGAGGGGGACAAATAGCCCCATGGTGCTGCGAGTCCTACAGATAAACCTCCAACACAGTAAAGTGGCGTCGAGCGAACTCCTCCTAACCATTGAGGAGGGTTATTTTGACGTGGCGCTGATCCAGGAGCCGTGGCTCTGATCGGGAGGAAAAGTTCCTGGACTTAGCGCGTGCGGGTTTGGCGTTTACTACGCGCAAACGTAAGGACGGGTGCGAGCAGTAGTAATGGTAAAGAAAAAACTGCACTCATATATGCTGCCTAATTACACCACTGAAGATCTCGTAGCGGTGGCCGTTGAGCAAAAGAATAAGCAGGCATTTATTCTGGCATCCTGCTACATGGCCCATACTGCGGAGGTTCCACCGATGGAGTGCAAAAGGCTAGTACAGGAGAAAGGGCGCAAAGGGCGGTTGGTCATAGGCGCAGATGCAAATGCCCACCACAATGCGCAGATACGAACGAGAGAGGCGAATCTCTGTTTTGTTACATCCTGCAAACCAATTTGCAGATAGCCAACAGGGGAAATGTCCCTACATACATTGGTCCAACATCCAGCAATGTTCTGGATATTACATTGAGCTCCGAGCGTGACATATCAAGGTATGATTGGATGGTTCTTGATAGACCATCCTTCTCCGACCATACGTATATTAGCTTAAACACCCCCCTAAAGAGGGTAGAGAAGGGAGGAACCTTTAGAAACCCTAGGTCAACGAACTGGACTAAATTCCAGAAACATGTAGAAACAAAACTGGGACAACCCAAAGAGGTTGCTAATGTAGAGGAACTGGAGGAATCGAATGAATTCCTAACAAGGACGCTTATGACTGCGTATAACAAAGCTTGCCCTCTAAGAAGATTCAGAGGAAAAGCAAAGCCGCAATGGTGGAGCAATGAGCTGAGTCTTCAAAAAAGACAGGTAAAAGAAATGTTTAAGCTCGCAAAGATCGCGGAAAGCGAGGCGTGTCGGGACGGGTACAGGGATCTACTGAGGATCTACAAGGTTGAAAAAAGTCCTAGCAAAGGGAAACATAGTCCAGGGACTAATAAAGAAAGAGAACGGGGAATGGTTACGTAATAGTAAGGAATCCATTGAGGTGCTTCTCGATACACATTTCCCATCGGGAGACGGTTTAGAAGAGCCAGCAGACATCACTGACACTTCGATCACGGAGCTATTAGTGCCGGGCTTGGTGACCGATACCAAGATCGAGTGGACAGTGAAGACGTTTTCTAAGTTTAAATCGCCGGGCCCAGATGGTATATTCCCGGCCATGCTACAAGTCTCAAGTAGGGCGGTCGTGGAATGGCTTAAAATAATATTCGATGGGTGCATACGACTGAATCATGTACCGAACTCTTGGAGAACTGCTCGTGTAGCTTTTCTACCAAAGGTGGGGAAGATCGGTCACGTGTATCCCAAAGACTGTAGACCCATTAGATTAACATCATTTCTGCTCAAATCCTTTGGGAGGCTCATAGATGTGTATATAAAGTCCAACGTGGATGAAAAGCTGCTCTCCACAACACAGCATGCGTACACCAAAGGCAAGTCTGTAGACACCGCATTGCATAGGGTGGTAATAAGCATAGAGAAATCCCTGGAATATAAGGAGTACGCTCTAGGAGTCTTCTTGGACATTGCCGGGGCTTTCAATAATGTTGCAAAATGGGCGATTATGGATGGTCTTAATACATTAAAGTACATCCTGCCTTAATCAGATGAATCGGCTGCATGTTAAATTGAAGAAAAATTACATCACAATGGGGATTGTACGAGGCCACGAAATCAGTGGTCAGGGGCACGCCGCAGGGAGGGGTGCTATCACCTCTGCTGTTTACGCTGGTCATCAACCAACTGCTCAGGCAATTCGATGAGGTACCCGTAAAACTTACGGCTTACGCAGATGACGTTGCAATTGTCATAAGTGGAAAGTGCTTCCAACGATTAGTTCTTTGATGGATCGGGCGCTTCGGGATATTCATACCTGGGCATCTAATGTCGGGTTGAAAGTAAATGCGGAGAAGGCGGATATAGTCTTGTTTACAAAGAGGTACAAGGTCCCAAATTGGACCAGGCCTAAGTTAGGAGGGGTGACCTTACAGGAGAAACCTTGCACAAAATATTTAGAGATCATGCTAGACAGTAAGCTGTCATGGAAGCTCAACGTGGAGGAGAGGGTCAAGAAGGCCTCAACGGCACTCTATGCATGTAAAAGAATGCTGGGGTGTACGTGGGGCCTATCGCCCTCTCTTTGCCATTGGGTTTTTACAGCGATTGTAAGCCCTATTCTATACTATGGAGTTCTTGTTTGGTGGAAAGCCACACAAAAAACAACATACCTCAAAAAGTTAGAGGGGGTATGCAGAATATCAATGCTTAGCATTACGGGAGCCCTGAAAACAATCCCGACGGCTGCACTGTATGCCATTCTGCACATCCCAAAGAACAAAGAGTTAACGACCGCAATCAGGCTCGGTGCTTCGGGGCAGCTTGTGCGCCGACCATATGGCCATAGTAGTACAGCGTCATCAATCACAAGACGAACAGACTACATGATTCCTTATCTGCTCTTCGAGGGAGATCTTAAGGCCATAATAGAGCTGGACGGTTGGCGCAAGGGTGCGCAAATGGCGGACGAGGCGATACATGTGTACACCGATTGTTCCAAAGTAGTGGAAGGAGTAGGGTCTGCGGTATACTGCGCTGATCCGGAAATAAGCAGATCCTACAGGCTGCCGGATTACTGCAGCGTTTTCCAAGCGGAAATATTAGCCGTAACGAAAGCAGTTGAAACCCTGGAAGAGAATAGCTTAAGCTGCAATCGTGTTAACTTTTATATTGACAGTCAAGCAGCAATTAAGGCAATAATCTCGCATAGCACAGCATCTAAATGCGTGTTAGAGTGTAAGCAGTCTCTGGAGAGAATCGGGACAGGGAGAAGCATACATCTATATTGGGTCCCAGGGCATATGGGAATAGATGGGAATGAAAAAGCGGACGAACTAGCTAAAAAGGGCGCATCCCTTGAAGCTTGCTCCGTAGGTGTCCCAATTAGATTGGGCGAGATTAAGCGAAGGCGAGAGGTGCACATGATCGACCAAGCGGGAAAGGTGTGAGTTCAAGCGCGGGGCTGTAAAGTGTCGAAGGTTATGTGTAGGTCTTACAACCTTAGACTAACACAGTTGCTCCTATCATTAAAAAAAAGAGGACTGTAGACTCATGACGGGGATTCTGACTGGACACTGCCTTCTGGCGTCACATGCCTTTAAACTAGGCTTGGTCAGTGATAGCAGATGTAGGAAGTGCGGGTTGGAGGAGGAAACGATCGAGCACGTTCTGTGCTCGTGCCCTGCACTTGCCAGGCTAAGACTCCAGCTATTAGGAGTGATACAGCTGTCAGATCTAGAAGCAGCAAGTGGCTTAAGTCCTAGGAAGCATCTAGTATTTGCCAAGAGGACGAAGTTATTTTATAACATAGGTCCTGGTTTTTGATAGGGTTTTTCAGTTTGGTCGTTAAAACAAACTTCTGGTAAAACTACGGACTCAATCAGTCTATGTGAGATCCTCATGGACCGGCCAGTTCAACCTACCTACCTACCTTTCTTTGGCCACCGTGGTGTGATTGGTAGCGTGCTCCGCCTACCACAACGCATGCTCTGGGTTCACACCCCGGGCAAAGCAAAATCAAAATTTTAGAAGCAAGGTTTTTCAATTAGAAGAAAATTTTTTAAGCGGGATCACCCCTCGTCAGTGTCCGGCAAGCGCCCCGAGTGTATTTCTGCCATGAAAAGCTCTCAGTGAAAACTGATCTGCCTTTCAGATGCCGTTCGGATTCGGCATAAAACATGTAGGACCCGTCCGGCAAATTTGTAGGGAAAATCAAGTGGAGCACGACGGAAATTGGAAGAGAAGCTCGGCCTTAGATCCCTTCGGAGGTTATCGCGCCTTACAATTATTTTTTATTTTTTAAGGCTTTCGTCTGTGAATTCATTTTCTACTATTGTATGCCTATGATAAATGGGAAAAATTATCTGAAATTCGTATGATGAAGTTTAGCCAGTGGAAATAAAATTTTGGTTCCTAAAAACGTTGATTGGTGCATCGGTGTAAGGTATTAGTGTTTGAGCCGAACTTTCGTCGCTGTGTCAGGTAGCTGTTAAAGCATTCATGTGTTCTTGCTGCGGTGGCCTCGAAAAGCCGTCGGCAACTACGTTTGTCCTTCCAGTTTTATACTTTAGCTCATAATTGTATTCCTCGAGGACAGCTTTTCAGCGCTTCATTCTGTTGTAATTATTTTTATAGCTTAGCGCATATGTTAACGGCTGATGGTCTGTTAAAGCTTTGACTTTTGCCGAACCGTAAAGGTAGTTGGGTAGAGATTTAAATGCCCATATGAAGGTGAGCATTTCCTTCTCGTTGGCTGCGTAATTTCCCTCTGTTTAAGAAAGAGTCCTAGATATAAAAGTTACTGGTCTGTGTTCTTGTGACAGAACTGCGCCTATTGCGTAATTGGAAGCGCAGTAGTCAATTCGAATTCTACGCTTCAGTTGGGGTAGATCAGCATTACTTCTCTTGAAGTAAGAACATTTTTAACTTTGCTAAACTCTGCTTGTGCTTCCTCATCAAGGGTGATTTGTTTCTTTGCGGATTGTTTTTTGGACACACGTCCCTCCTGCCCTCTTAAAAGGGCTATCAGGGATTTAGCTAGTTTCGCATATTCTTTAACGAAGCGGCGGTAATAACCCGACAGACCTAAAAAGGATCTGTGTTTTTTGAGGTTATTTGGAGTTGGAAAATTTTGAGTATCCTCAATTTTTAAGAATTTGTTTTTACTACTTCTGATGTTACAATGAATGCCAGAAATTCTACTTCTTTTTGAAAAAAATTGCATTTATCTAGTTGAACTTTCATGTTCGAATTTTCGAGTGTACCGAAAATATTTTTCAAGTGAGTTGTGTGATCTGCTTTGGTTTTGCTAAAAATAGTAATGTCATCTATGTATTCGTGGCAGCATTGTCCTATGTAATGTCGCAAAATGTAGTCAAGTGTTCTTTAGTAAATTTAAAGGGCATTCTTTAAGCCGAATGGTAGCCTGTTGAATCCGTACTTTCCATTATTTAAACTAAGGGGTAGTACAAAATCCAGAATTACAAATTGGAAAAAACACCTAAAAGTTGATGTCTAATTCTACAATCAATATGCATGTATCGTGATGCAATAAACCAGACGGGTGCAGTGAATATCATAAAATAAAGTCGCATTTGCCAATACTTGCCTTATAAATTTAAATGTTGCTTCTTGGCTTATCAGCAGCATTAATTTTTCCAGTAGCATAAAAAGAACTACACTGAGAAACAAAAAAAAAACTTCTAAAATCAATCGAGTTGCGGGTCAATTCAACCGATATATCTGAAAATTTTTATTCATCGCAAATGTCTGTTGAATCAACTTCGCACCAATTGTTGATTCTGAATTAACAGTGGAATCAACAAAAAAAATTCATCAACGCCACAGGTCTCCAAAAAATATAAATACAACAAAAAACTTTTTTTCTGTAAATTTAGGAGTTGTTTTTTCCAGGCCTTGATTCCAGAATTTTCGGTGTGGTAGGCGTATCATGCTACCACCACCCCACGATGACCGTCTAGCTCTAGTGTGTTAACTAACAATTATTACCGTCACCCTTAAAATACCAATGAAAACTGTTGAAATGTAACAGTGGCCGTTGATATTACAGAAACTTCTGTGGCAATTTAGTCATAAGAACAAGTAATAGTAAGCGCCGCGAGCGTAAATTTCTCTTTAAAATTTGCTAATGCATTTTCATAATATTGACAGTTGTCGCTGTTGAAACGACCAACGAAATCAGTTCTTTTATTAGAAAAATCAGTATGAATGATTCAGAATATGTAATTTTTACAGAATATTGTTAACTTGAGCTCAACAGTTTCTCTTCTGTTAAAATTGCTATACAAGTTTGCCTTCTTGGCAAAAAGTTCCGTTGAATAAACCATAACGCGATGAATTTTACTGAATAACTGCTAATTACTGCTTCGAAATTCATGACGGGATTATGAGGGCCGTAAAGTTTTGTCGTTGAACTATTGACTTCATCTGTCTGGTTTTATTGCGTCGTGGCATGTATAAAGAAATGAAAGAAAATATATATTTTTAACGAAAAAAATTTAAGTTTTGCCTACGAAGGCAGTATAAACCACTTTCTTATGCATTCTTAAGAAAGAACACCACAATATCAATTGAAATTTACCTGAAAATGATCCGAGTATTCCTTACAACCGAAAAATAATTTCACATAACCATATATGGCTCTTAAAACTTCTAATGTTTCACGACAATTATCTAAAAGTTCCGCTGGTATCGTTAATTAATGGAAGTGCGCCCATAGGATTATGTATAGTCACATTTATTTTGCTGTGAGCTGACACAACCAACAAATTTATTTGATGAGAATATCGGCCCAAGTTTTTTTCAATACTTTCACCAGATAATTTCTCATATGCATTCAAAACAAGTGGATGACAGTTTTGCAACACGTGTAGCATTCTCTGCAACGCTAACAATTGTTCACCTTGTATTTTATTTACTTTTGGTACTTTATTGAATAGCATTTGACGTATAGACATTTCAAGATCAACCTAAACTGAGAACAAAAAACTAATTAGAAACACTTGTTTAAACATAATAATTTGTCGTATTGTTTTCAGAAAAAATCGTGTACTTAAATACTAACAATATGAGATATGTACATAACTATTTGTGTATAGTCAAATGGTAAAGTTATCATATTTTGTTATTATTAAACGGTGCTTAGCTCATAAATTCTTAGAAATTAATTTAACACTAACTAAAACAAACAAACATTTTCAAATTTCTTGAGAGCTTTCCTACCGACGTCAAGTGAAATTTACGAGGACCTTGGGATAAGAAGCTGAAAACTTGCAGGCGTCTTTGTTTTGACGTTCTGTTAATGGCATTAAAGGTCACAATAAATTCCATGTGCGCGCCTGGAGATATTAAAATTCACAAAATAAAGTTTTCGATTGGAAAAAAATGTTCTTAGCAAGGTCGTTCTTCGGCAGTGGCCGTTTAGGCTGGATATAAAACAGATTCAGAATTTCAAAGTTTACACAATTTCTTATGTACAACTTAAAACTCACAGTGAGTGAATCCCGCCCCTGTAGACTAACAAAAAACAAAAAAACTTTTAAATAGAAACAAAATATAATTTTTTGTTGCTGGCTTTAAGAAGGTAACTAAAAAACGGTAGGTATGTGAAATTAGTCCGTAATCTAAACATTCAGACGTCACTCGACTGATTGCCCAGGGCAAAGGCAGGCCAAACTGTTTATACTTCCGGCTACGAAAGTATCAGCCAAACTCATTAACCTAAGCAGGGAGGACCTAAGAACTCTTACTGGGTACTACACGGGTAACTGCGGTCTACGATATCATCTAAGTAAATTAAATCTATCTGATACGCAAATTTGTCGTTTCTTTGATCTGAATGATGAAAGGCCAGTTCATATTATCTGCGAATGCGTCGCTCTAGCTAGGCAGAGACTATCCCATCTAGGTGATGGGACTCCTAATCCCTATGTGATATGGAGCAAAAAGCCTGAAGAGGTACTTAGATACATCAAGAGCCTCCAGATACAAAATTAGGCTGAAATATATCTGCGCAAAAGTCGCAGTGCTTCCAGATCTATTAATAATAATAATAATAATAGTCCACTGGCGGAATCTTTTTCGAACATGGAAAGGACCCCTTCCAATAATAAATTTTTAATAATTTTTACATAATATAACTTTATATATACTGACCTTTACCAATATTACAAGCTCAATGGGTCAAACAAGTCGAGGCCTTACAAAGTGAGCAGTGACTCTCTCCGGGATCATATCATATCTGGATGGTTTCTGGGATCAGTCCATGATTATTTCGCACTAATTTGGGGATCCTTCCGGGATCATTTCTGGATGGGTTTCGGAATCCAATCGTAACTTTCTCTGGACTATTTCAAGATCATTTGGGGACCCTTCTGAGATAATTTCTGAATGATTTTCGAGATACGTCTGGGATCCCATCGGAGTTGTTTCGGAACTTTTGCGGAACTATTCTGATATAATTTGGAGATCCTTGCGGTATAATTTCTGGATGATTCTTGGGATCCGTCCGGGTACCCGTCAAGTTCATTTCATAAGAGGCTGCCGAAGCTCTTTTCAAAACCCCAAGACTACACGTCTGAAAAGGATAAAAAAAAATTCCAAATTTTTGGCAACTTTCAACCGATCGAGACCGTGAGAAATAGTCGTACAGGATAGCAAAACAAATAAGAATATAGGCTCAAGGGCTTTCTTTTTGGATTAGGACTTACCAATTTTGTGAACCCTACCGTTTTTTAGTTACCTTCTTAAAGCCAGCAACAAAAAATTATATTTTGTTTCTATTTAAAAGTTTTTTTGTTTTTTGTTAGTCTACAGGGGCGGGATTCACTCACTGTGAGTTTTAAGTTGTACATAAGAAATTGTGTAAACTTTGAAATTCTGAATCTGTTTTATATCCAGCCTAAACGGCCACTGCCGAAGAACGACCTTGCTAAGAACATTTTTTTCCAATCGAAAACTATATTTTGTGAATTTTAATATCTCCAGGCGCGCACATGGAATTTATTGTGACCTTTAATGCCATTAACAAAACGTCAAAACAAAGACGCCTGCAAGTTTTCAGCTTCTTATCCCAAGGTCCTCGTAAATTTCACTTGACGTCGGTAGGAAAGCTTTCAGGAAATTTAAAAATGTTTGTTTGTTTTAGTTAGTGTTAACTTAATTTCTAAGAATTCATGAGCTAAGCACCGTTTAATAATAACAAAATATGATAACTTTACCATTTGACTATACACACATAGTTATGTACATATTTCATAATGTTAGTATTTAAGTAGCCGATTTTTTCCGAAAACAATACGAGTAATTATTATGTTTAAACAAGTGTTTCTAATTAGTATTTTGTTCTCATTTTAGGTTGATCTTGAAATGTCTATACGTCAAATGCTATTCAATGAAGTACCAAAAGTAAATAAAATACAAGATGAACAATTGTTAGCGTTGCAGAGTATGCTACACGTGTACCAAATTTCATCAAAATTCGTGTGGCCATTCTGGCGTGATTGTGTCACAAAGACAAACGTCTGGACATCCAAACATCCAAACTTTCGCATTTACAATATTAATTAAGATTAAGATTAAGATTAAAATTATTAAACTTACAATTCCAATTCTTGCCTATTGTTGGGCTTCATGCTGCAGGGTAGGATATAAAAGATTTGATGGTGGTAAATTTTTTCCTATGGTCGCCGTTATATTTACCAAAAGGTTTCTGTATGTTTGGGTGTTAATAATACGGATGAAATTGATAGTACTATCTTTGGTTTTTGAGAGGCCGTTATCTATGGTTGTTAAGTTGGATGATGAATAATCGTGGATTAGGATATCCGTGTGCCGTGCAGGAAAGGAGACTGAAAAATGGGTTTCTTTTCTTAATGACCATGAACACTAAATTATTGCTTATATCTAAAATCGTACGCCTATGGCATTTTGTTCGACTTGACTTAAATTTAAAGAGATTAATTTTGTTAAACTTAAATTTCTGTATATTAAATATTAATAATAATTATTATTATTAATTATGTTCCTTATGTTATATAAGACTTAGACATTCAGAACATTCCTTAAACTTTTACCCTGTATTTTCTTTTTTTTTCAATTTTATAATTTTGTAATTTTTATTTTCATTTATTTAATTGATAAATTTTTGGGAAAATTTTTTCATGTTTATTTTTATTTTTATTTTTTTTTTTTTTGAAAAATTAATTTTGCTATTTTTTTGTTGCTGTTTTTTCTTGTTATTGAGCCATAATATGACTTTTATGCACCGACCTTCCTGACTAAGTTGCGATTGTATTTCCTTTGTCCTCAAGTACTATTTCGTTTCTGTAACGGGGTGGCAATTTATTTCCTATTCGTTTGATTAATTTTACATAAATCACGTCATTAACACTGTACGTCCTGCAATCTGTTCTTTTCCTATTGTGGACCTCTAAATCTTTTCCTTGTTTAATTTTTAAGTTCTGTATGTTTTCGGCTTTATTGGTTTCAACTGGGTACGGTCCAACTGTCCGTCCAAAAAATAATTCTATTGGCTTTCGTTTAGTCGTAGAATGAATTGAAAAATTATTTTTGTATGGGGATCTATCAAGGAGATCGCGGAACTCGGAGTGAACATTTTCTGCTTTGGTACATCGCAACAATTCCGACAAGGTGGAGTGGAAACGCTCCATTTACTTTGCTTTTCTATGGTGGTGTTCTGAATATATCTATTCCGAATTGGTTTTGTAGCACGAAGGTTATGGCAGCTAAATTCAGGGATTTTTCATTATCTCTCACAATGTTTTCTGGAAATCCAAATATTTCTAATAAATCTCTTAAAGGGGTTTTTTTATCTTCGGATGATATGGACTTTATAATCTTTGCTTGCGCGTATTCTGAAGATATGTCTATGGCTGTTAACATTATTTTGTTGTTGGTATAACAGAGGTTTACATGAACAGTAAGTCCTGGATAATTGGGGATTGGAGTAGCTTTTAGAATGGAGTTTATTGGGTGTCGCTCGTACTTATTTTCAAGGGAAATTCTATACTTTTTTGTAATTCTTTTTATTTTACTATTCATTTGTGGGAAATAACACTTTTCTAAAAGTTGGGCTTTATTTTCTGTGGGGTTGCGATGGGCTCTATTGTGTTCGAAAATAATCTTTCTCTCCTGTTCTGATTCGGATAAAACATATTTTACAAATTTTCGTGTGTAGCTTGCTCTAATCTGCTAAAGTGGGCTTGACATATATTTTGTTTTCCTAATATACCGCACTCCCTTTGGATGCAATTGGTTACTGATGAATTTACGTACCTTTTTAAAAGGGCAGTAAGTCTTTCGTCGGCCCCTCACTAGGGTAGGCACCTTGTCGTTGTAGTGAGGGCTTAGCCGAACTCCATAGCGCCCGACTATGAGGCGGAGCTGTTTTGGACTGACATCTGCGTCGTTTAGCCTCATACGAGGGCGGCGGGATGTCGGTGACCAAGAACTGCCAACCCCCTAATCCAGGGTGTTATGCGGACCGTGCCTATTGGACGATTTGCAGCCAGGGGATAAATTCGCCTGTATTCGAACGGAGCCTTCCCGATACCGGGCCACCTTGGGAAGTATTAATGGCCTTACCACAGTAAGGGACGCTGCTGTGGCGTACGGTTCTTTCCCCGTATATAATACTGGACGGCTGAGCCCGCCTTTTCGTGCAGGTGGTCGTACGACCGAGATGAATGACTCATTACCTGACTGTGACGATGTAAAGAGGAGGACTGAGTCGCAATCCAAGGACGACAAATACGAATTAAGCGATGCGTCGGACTCGGGGAGCGAGAGTAGTGCTGATTCAATGAACTCCGTGTTGGAGAAGCACACAAATGAAAACGGAGTAGAACAGTGGAGAAAGGTACGGAGCAGAGGAAGTAAAAGAGCTCTCTCGCAGTACCGTGCAGCACTAAGTACTGTACAACGCTTGGGAGCAGTGGTCGACCCAACAGAAGTAGAGATCGAGCGCTTGGAATGGGCCCATGAAGCGGTAGAAATAGGTCGAAGGCAGTTCAAAAGGTTTGCTACGAGAAACCCTCTATTCTGCAACCGTTACGAGGATGAAGAAGCGTCGAATGGCAGAATGAAGAGGCAACATTCGGCGGAAGGCGACAAGCCTGCTTTCAAGAGGCAGAAAGGACCCAGTCCTAGAGCCGCGAGGCAGGGCAATCGCATAGACAAGACAAGTAGGCCCAAAGCTGTAAGACAGATGGGCTCCAATAGCGAGGTAGCAACTACCTCGAAAGCTGCGAGTCAGAGGGAAGTTCCAATTACGGAAGTAGGAGATAAGCTAAAGGGAGATAACGCTTAGACTCCGGCTTTCTCGGAGGCGCTAAAGGGAGTTAACTCTAAGACTCCGGCTTTCTCGGAGGTGCCGAAGGGAGATAACACTAAGACTCCTGCTTTTCCCGAGAAGATGAGTGATGTGGAAAAGCAGTCACTGACTGTGGCGCTGGTTGATCGTAGCAGTCCTTTCGGACAAATGACTACTGAAAGGTAGAGATCTGTGGAAAGGGAGCTTATTAGCTTAATGCTTAAGATGATGAGGGAACAACCAAGTAAGCCCCTTCCAACTTTTGATTCGGGGGGATGGTATAATGGTGTGAAAATGATAGCGTGCGACAACATCGCGAGCTTGCGGTGGCTGGAGGAAGTGGTTCCAAACCTCCAAAGGCAAGGCACGAACGCGCGGTTTGAGGTGGTGGATAAGGCGCAAATCCCCACGGTACCAAAAGCTAAGGTATGGATACCATGCGTGATGAAGCCGGAGGATACACTGCGACTCCTGCAGAATCAGAATCCGAACATACCGACACAGGATTGGCAGGTACTTACCGTATCTCGGCCTTACGAGGATGGTCAGTTCTACATCTTCCAAATAAACAAGCAGGCGGAGGATATTTTATACACGCAGCTTGGTAAAATGTCCTTTGGCACTGGCAAAATTTACATGCGACTCAGGAAAAGAAGTACCGAGGATAAAAATCCTAACACGCTAGAGGTGGGCGAAGTCGAAAAGGACCTCAAAAGCCTAAGGGAAAAAATACAGGTGGAGGTCCCCGACGTCACCACGAACGTGCTAGAAGAGGACCAACCGCTAAATGGTGCTGTGACTCGCACAGAGGAACACCCGTCAAAACAGTCACGAGAGGCTGAAGGGGGCCTCGAATACTCTAAACCAAAAGGGCAAGGGGAGGACGACGACGTCAAGACGAAAGTGCTGGAGGGGGACAAATAGCCCCATGGTGCTGCGAGTCCTACAGATAAACCTCCAACACAGTAAAGTGGCGTCGAGCGAACTCCTCCTAACCATTGAGGAGGGTTATTTTGACGTGGCGCTGATCCAGGAGCCGTGGCTCTGATCGGGAGGAAAAGTTCCTGGACTTAGCGCGTGCGGGTTTGGCGTTTACTACGCGCAAACGTAAGGACGGGTGCGAGCAGTAGTAATGGTAAAGAAAAAACTGCACTCATATATGCTGCCTAATTACACCACTGAAGATCTCGTAGCGGTGGCCGTTGAGCAAAAGAATAAGCAGGCATTTATTCTGGCATCCTGCTACATGGCCCATACTGCGGAGGTTCCACCGATGGAGTGCAAAAGGCTAGTACAGGAGAAAGGGCGCAAAGGGCGGTTGGTCATAGGCGCAGATGCAAATGCCCACCACAATGCGCAGATACGAACGAGAGAGGCGAATCTCTGTTTTGTTACATCCTGCAAACCAATTTGCAGATAGCCAACAGGGGAAATGTCCCTACATACATTGGTCCAACATCCAGCAATGTTCTGGATATTACATTGAGCTCCGAGCGTGACATATCAAGGTATGATTGGATGGTTCTTGATAGACCATCCTTCTCCGACCATACGTATATTAGCTTAAACACCCCCCTAAAGAGGGTAGAGAAGGGAGGAACCTTTAGAAACCCTAGGTCAACGAACTGGACTAAATTCCAGAAACATGTAGAAACAAAACTGGGACAACCCAAAGAGGTTGCTAATGTAGAGGAACTGGAGGAATCGAATGAATTCCTAACAAGGACGCTTATGACTGCGTATAACAAAGCTTGCCCTCTAAGAAGATTCAGAGGAAAAGCAAAGCCGCAATGGTGGAGCAATGAGCTGAGTCTTCAAAAAAGACAGGTAAAAGAAATGTTTAAGCTCGCAAAGATCGCGGAAAGCGAGGCGTGTCGGGACGGGTACAGGGATCTACTGAGGATCTACAAGGTTGAAAAAAGTCCTAGCAAAGGGAAACATAGTCCAGGGACTAATAAAGAAAGAGAACGGGGAATGGTTACGTAATAGTAAGGAATCCATTGAGGTGCTTCTCGATACACATTTCCCATCGGGAGACGGTTTAGAAGAGCCAGCAGACATCACTGACACTTCGATCACGGAGCTATTAGTGCCGGGCTTGGTGACCGATACCAAGATCGAGTGGACAGTGAAGACGTTTTCTAAGTTTAAATCGCCGGGCCCAGATGGTATATTCCCGGCCATGCTACAAGTCTCAAGTAGGGCGGTCGTGGAATGGCTTAAAATAATATTCGATGGGTGCATACGACTGAATCATGTACCGAACTCTTGGAGAACTGCTCGTGTAGCTTTTCTACCAAAGGTGGGGAAGATCGGTCACGTGTATCCCAAAGACTGTAGACCCATTAGATTAACATCATTTCTGCTCAAATCCTTTGGGAGGCTCATAGATGTGTATATAAAGTCCAACGTGGATGAAAAGCTGCTCTCCACAACACAGCATGCGTACACCAAAGGCAAGTCTGTAGACACCGCATTGCATAGGGTGGTAATAAGCATAGAGAAATCCCTGGAATATAAGGAGTACGCTCTAGGAGTCTTCTTGGACATTGCCGGGGCTTTCAATAATGTTGCAAAATGGGCGATTATGGATGGTCTTAATACATTAAAGTACATCCTGCCTTAATCAGATGAATCGGCTGCATGTTAAATTGAAGAAAAATTACATCACAATGGGGATTGTACGAGGCCACGAAATCAGTGGTCAGGGGCACGCCGCAGGGAGGGGTGCTATCACCTCTGCTGTTTACGCTGGTCATCAACCAACTGCTCAGGCAATTTGATGAGGTACCCGTAAAACTTACGGCTTACGCAGATGACGTTGCAATTGTCATAAGTGGAAAGTGCTTCCAACGATTAGTTCTTTGATGGATCGGGCGCTTCGGGATATTCATACCTGGGCATCTAATGTCGGGTTGAAAGTAAATGCGGAGAAGGCGGATATAGTCTTGTTTACAAAGAGGTACAAGGTCCCAAATTGGACCAGGCCTAAGTTAGGAGGGGTGACCTTACAGGAGAAACCTTGCACAAAATATTTAGAGATCATGCTAGACAGTAAGCTGTCATGGAAGCTCAACGTGGAGGAGAGGGTCAAGAAGGCCTCAACGGCACTCTATGCATGTAAAAGAATGCTGGGGTGTACGTGGGGCCTATCGCCCTCTCTTTGCCATTGGGTTTTTACAGCGATTGTAAGCCCTATTCTATACTATGGAGTTCTTGTTTGGTGGAAAGCCACACAAAAAACAACATACCTCAAAAAGTTAGAGGGGGTATGCAGAATATCAATGCTTAGCATTACGGGAGCCCTGAAAACAATCCCGACGGCTGCACTGTATGCCATTCTGCACATCCCAAAGAACAAAGAGTTAACGACCGCAATCAGGCTCGGTGCTTCGGGGCAGCTTGTGCGCCGACCATATGGCCATAGTAGTACAGCGTCATCAATCACAAGACGAACAGACTACATGATTCCTTATCTGCTCTTCGAGGGAGATCTTAAGGCCATAATAGAGCTGGACGGTTGGCGCAAGGGTGCGCAAATGGCGGACGAGGCGATACATGTGTACACCGATTGTTCCAAAGTAGTGGAAGGAGTAGGGTCTGCGGTATACTGCGCTGATCCGGAAATAAGCAGATCCTACAGGCTGCCGGATTACTGCAGCGTTTTCCAAGCGGAAATATTAGCCGTAACGAAAGCAGTTGAAACCCTGGAAGAGAATAGCTTAAGCTGCAATCGTGTTAACTTTTATATTGACAGTCAAGCAGCAATTAAGGCAATAATCTCGCATAGCACAGCATCTAAATGCGTGTTAGAGTGTAAGCAGTCTCTGGAGAGAATCGGGACAGGGAGAAGCATACATCTATATTGGGTCCCAGGGCATATGGGAATAGATGGGAATGAAAAAGCGGACGAACTAGCTAAAAAGGGCGCATCCCTTGAAGCTTGCTCCGTAGGTGTCCCAATTAGATTGGGCGAGATTAAGCGAAGGCGAGAGGTGCACATGATCGACCAAGCGGGAAAGGTGTGAGTTCAAGCGCGGGGCTGTAAAGTGTCGAAGGTTATGTGTAGGTCTTACAACCTTAGACTAACACAGTTGCTCCTATCATTAAAAAAAAGAGGACTGTAGACTCATGACGGGGATTCTGACTGGACACTGCCTTCTGGCGTCACATGCCTTTAAACTAGGCTTGGTCAGTGATAGCAGATGTAGGAAGTGCGGGTTGGAGGAGGAAACGATCGAGCACGTTCTGTGCTCGTGCCCTGCACTTGCCAGGCTAAGACTCCAGCTATTAGGAGTGATACAGCTGTCAGATCTAGAAGCAGCAAGTGGCTTAAGTCCTAGGAAGCATCTAGTATTTGCCAAGAGGACGAAGTTATTTTATAACATAGGTCCTGGTTTTTGATAGGGTTTTTCAGTTTGGTCGTTAAAACAAACTTCTGGTAAAACTACGGACTCAATCAGTCTATGTGAGATCCTCATGGACCGGCCAGTTCAACCTACCTACCTACCTTTCTTTGGCCACCGTGGTGTGATTGGTAGCGTGCTCCGCCTACCACAACGCATGCTCTGGGTTCACACCCCGGGCAAAGCAAAATCAAAATTTTAGAAGCAAGGTTTTTCAATTAGAAGAAAATTTTTTAAGCGGGATCACCCCTCGTCAGTGTCCGGCAAGCGCCCCGAGTGTATTTCTGCCATGAAAAGCTCTCAGTGAAAACTGATCTGCCTTTCAGATGCCGTTCGGATTCGGCATAAAACATGTAGGACCCGTCCGGCAAATTTGTAGGGAAAATCAAGTGGAGCACGACGGAAATTGGAAGAGAAGCTCGGCCTTAGATCCCTTCGGAGGTTATCGCGCCTTACAATTATTTTTTATTTTTTAAGGCTTTCGTCTGTGAATTCATTTTCTACTATTGTATGCCTATGATAAATGGGAAAAATTATCTGAAATTCGTATGATGAAGTTTAGCCAGTGGAAATAAAATTTTGGTTCCTAAAAACGTTGATTGGTGCATCGGTGTAAGGTATTAGTGTTTGAGCCGAACTTTCGTCGCTGTGTCAGGTAGCTGTTAAAGCATTCATGTGTTCTTGCTGCGGTGGCCTCGAAAAGCCGTCGGCAACTACGTTTGTCCTTCCAGTTTTATACTTTAGCTCATAATTGTATTCCTCGAGGACAGCTTTTCAGCGCTTCATTCTGTTGTAATTATTTTTATAGCTTAGCGCATATGTTAACGGCTGATGGTCTGTTAAAGCTTTGACTTTTGCCGAACCGTAAAGGTAGTTGGGTAGAGATTTAAATGCCCATATGAAGGTGAGCATTTCCTTCTCGTTGGCTGCGTAATTTCCCTCTGTTTAAGAAAGAGTCCTAGATATAAAAGTTACTGGTCTGTGTTCTTGTGACAGAACTGCGCCTATTGCGTAATTGGAAGCGCAGTAGTCAATTCGAATTCTACGCTTCAGTTGGGGTAGATCAGCATTACTTCTCTTGAAGTAAGAACATTTTTAACTTTGCTAAACTCTGCTTGTGCTTCCTCATCAAGGGTGATTTGTTTCTTTGCGGATTGTTTTTTGGACACACGTCCCTCCTGCCCTCTTAAAAGGGCTATCAGGGATTTAGCTAGTTTCGCATATTCTTTAACGAAGCGGCGGTAATAACCCGACAGACCTAAAAAGGATCTGTGTTTTTTGAGGTTATTTGGAGTTGGAAAATTTTGAGTATCCTCAATTTTTAAGAATTTGTTTTTACTACTTCTGATGTTACAATGAATGCCAGAAATTCTACTTCTTTTTGAAAAAAATTGCATTTATCTAGTTGAACTTTCATGTTCGAATTTTCGAGTGTACCGAAAATATTTTTCAAGTGAGTTGTGTGATCTGCTTTGGTTTTGCTAAAAATAGTAATGTCATCTATGTATTCGTGGCAGCATTGTCCTATGTAATGTCGCAAAATGTAGTCAAGTGTTCTTTAGTAAATTTAAAGGGCATTCTTTAAGCCGAATGGTAGCCTGTTGAATCCGTACTTTCCATTATTTAAACTAAGGGGTAGTACAAAATCCAGAATTACAAATTGGAAAAAACACCTAAAAGTTGATGTCTAATTCTACAATCAATATGCATGTATCGTGATGCAATAAACCAGACGGGTGCAGTGAATATCATAAAATAAAGTCGCATTTGCCAATACTTGCCTTATAAATTTAAATGTTGCTTCTTGGCTTATCAGCAGCATTAATTTTTCCAGTAGCATAAAAAGAACTACACTGAGAAACAAAAAAAAAACTTCTAAAATCAATCGAGTTGCGGGTCAATTCAACCGATATATCTGAAAATTTTTATCCATCGCAAATGTCTGTTGAATCAACTTCGCACCAATTGTTGATTCTGAATTAACAGTGGAATCAACAAAAAAAATTCATCAACGCCACAGGTCTCCAAAAAATATAAATACAACAAAAAACTTTTTTTCTGTAAATTTAGGAGTTGTTTTTTCCAGGCCTTGATTCCAGAATTTTCGGTGTGGTAGGCGTATCATGCTACCACCACCCCACGATGACCGTCTAGCTCTAGTGTGTTAACTAACAATTATTACCGTCACCCTTAAAATACCAATGAAAACTGTTGAAATGTAACAGTGGCCGTTGATATTACAGAAACTTCTGTGGCAATTTAGTCATAAGAACAAGTAATAGTAAGCGCCGCGAGCGTAAATTTCTCTTTAAAATTTGCTAATGCATTTTCATAATATTGACAGTTGTCGCTGTTGAAACGACCAACGAAATCAGTTCTTTTATTAGAAAAATCATTATGAATGATTCAGAATATGTCATTTTTACAGAATATTGTTAACTTGAGCTCAACAGTTTCTCTTCTGTTAAAATTACTATACAAGTTTGCCTTCTTGACAAAAAGTTCCGTTGAATTAACCATAACGCGATGAATTTTACTGAATAACTGCTAATTACTGCTTCGAAATTCATGACGGGATTATGAGGGCCGTAAAGTTTTGTCGTTGAACTATTGACTTCACCTGTCTGGTTTTATTGCGTCGTGGCATGTATAAAGAAATGAAAGAAAATATATATTTTTAACGAAAAAAATTCAAGTTTTGCCTACGAAGGCAGTATAAACCACTTTCTTATGCATTCTTAAGAAAGAACACCACAATATCAATTGAAATTTACCTGAAAATGATCCGAGTATTCCTTACAACCGAAAAATAATTTCACATAACCATATATGGCTCTTAAAACTTCTAATGTTTCACGACAATTATCTAAAAGTTCCGCTGGTATCGTTAATTAATGGAAGTGCGCCCATAGGATTATGTATAGTCACATTTATTTTGCTGTGAGCTGACACAACCAACAAATTTATTTGATGAGAATATCGGCCCAAGTTTTTTATTCAACATTTCTAACTCATTTTCAATACTTTCACCAGATAATTTCTCATATGCATTCAAAACAAGTGGATGACAGTTTTGCAACACGTGTAGCATTCTCTGCAACGCTAACAATTGTTCACCTTGTATTTTATTTACTTTTGGTACTTTATTGAATAGCATTTGACGTATAGACATTTCAAGATCAACCTAAACTGAGAACAAAAAACTAATTAGAAACACTTGTTTAAACATAATAATTTGTCGTATTGTTTTCAGAAAAAATCGTGTACTTAAATATTAACAATATGAGATATGTACATAACTATTTGTGTATAGTCAAATGGTAAAGTTATCATATTTTGTTATTATTAAACGGTGCTTAGCTCATGAATTCTTAGAAATTAAGTTAACACTAACTAAAACAAACAAACATTTTTAAATTTCCTGAAAGCTTTCCTACCGACGTCAAGTGAAATTTACGAGGACCTTGGGATAAGAAGCTGAAAACTTGCACGCGTCTTTGTTCTGACGTTCTGTTAATGGCATTAAAGGTCACAATAAATTCCATGTGCGCGCCTGGAGATATTAAAATTCACACAATATAGTTTTTCGCAATTAGCTTTCCTATTGTCATGCTAGCGACTTTCCCTCAGTACGAAGATGAACATCATGATATTCTCCGCAAGTCCAGTTTGAAGTAGTTTTTCGTGGTGGTCCAGGGATAGTGAAAATTTTAACAAGTAAGGAAGGTTACGTTCGGGTTTAACCGAGCTTTACGTACTCAGCTGAGAGCTTAGCTGCGGTGTTTTCGTAGGGTTTTGTAGATGGTTATAAGTGGTTTTTATTTCCATATCACATAAGTTTGGGAGATATCGACCAAATTGTAGACCAAGTGTGATGTTTTTGGAATGTGTTTGTATGACATGGGTACCAAATATATCGATTTTTGCTCAAGTTATATTGTTAAGGGCCGAGCGGAAGGACAGACGGCCGACTATGCATAAAAACTGGGCGTGGTTTCAACCGATGTAGCCAATTTTCACAAAAAACACTTATCGTCATAGAAGCTATGGCCCTACCAAATTTCACAAGGATAGCAAAATTTTTGTTGGACTTGTGGCATTAAAAGTATTCTAGACAAATTAAATGAAAAGGGCGGAGACATGCCCATTTTGAAATTTTCTTTTATTTTTGTATTTTGTTGCACCATATCATTACTGGGGTTCAATGTTGACATAATTTACTTATATACTGTAAGGATATTACATTTTTTTTTTTAAAATTTTACTTTTAAAATCTCTTTTTTGGTGGTGTTCATCATCCGAGTTTGGCAATTGTTATTCAGAACATATAGGAGTAACCTTCCTGTAACCTTCTCTTTCAAATTTCGTCATGATATCGTCAACGACTGCCAAATTAAAACTTGCAAAACTTTTAAATTTCCTTCTTTTAAAAGTGGGCGTTGCCACGCCCATTTTCCTAAATTTTACTAATTTTCTATTCTGCGTCATAAGGTTAACCCACATACCAAGTTTCATCGCTTAATCCGTATTTTGTAATGAATTATCGCACTTTTTCTGTTTTTCGAAATTTTCTATATCGAAAAAGTGGGAGTGGTTATAGTCCAATTTCGTTCATTTTAAATAGCGATCTGAGATGAATGCCCAGGAACCTACATACCAAATTTCATAAAGATACCTCAAAATTTACTCGTCTTTACGGGCGTATGGACGGATATGGCCAAATAAATTTCTTTTTTCGCCCTGATAATATTGATATATGAAAGTCTATATCTATTTCGATTAGTTTATGCCGTTACGGGGTACCGTTATGCAAACAAAATTAATATACTCTGTGAGCTCTGCTCAGCTGACTATAAAAATTAGATGCTGTTATTTGATAAGATTTCAACTACTGCCTGGCAAGTTTGTAAACTTTTTAAAATCATATTTTGGAAAAAATTAGAAAATCATTCTCAAATGGCATGGAAAAGTGGCGATACTTACTTCCTTTAAATATTATTACAAAATGCTATGCCATTGATATGCATGGGTAAAGTTTGATGAAGCTCCATCGAAAAATTATCCTTCCTACCCCATCTGTACGAGACGTATTCAGTTACTTACGTCACAGAGTCGTAGGAAATTTTCTATTGGAGGAAAGTTTTCTTAGCAGGGTCGTTCTTCGGCAGTGGCCGATCAGACTGGACATAAAACAGAATCAGAATTTCGAAGTTTACACAATTTCTTATCTACAACTTAAAACTAACAGTGAGTGAATCCTGTGCCTGTAAAGTAACAAAAAACGAAAAACTTTTAAATAGCAACAAAATTCATTTTTATATTTTTGCTGGTTTTTATAAGGTAACTAAAAAAGGGTAGGTTTCACAAAAGTGGTAAGTTCTAATCCAAAAACAAAGCCCTTGCGCCTATATTCTTATTTTCTTCGCTATCCTGTACGACCATTTCTCACGATATTACGATCGGTTGAAAGTTGCCAAAAATTTGGAATTTTTGTTTATCCTTTTCAGACGTGTAGCTTTGGGGTTTTGAAAAGCGCTTCGGGAGCCTCTTATCGGTAACAACAGATACGAACAAGTGTTCACTTTATTATCGGTTCGATTTGTAAACACATTTCTTTTGATTATTTATCAGCTTGTCACATTTTATTATTGATTTTCATCGGCTTTTTTTAGAAGGGTTGTAACAAATCGATAACTTGCCGATAGCAAATTTGTAACACTCCGATAAGAAATCGATAGCTTTTCCATAAGGCAAGGTTGAGCTGGCCGGTCAGTAAAGACCTCACATAGACTGAATGTGTCCATAGTATTACGAGAATTTGTTTGACGGCCAAACGGAACTCCTATCAGGTGCCAGGGCATATGTTATAGAATAACTCAGTCCTCGTGGCAAATAATAGCAGTTTTTGGGACCCAGCTTAATTGCCGCCTCGAAATCTGGCAACCATGCTGCTCCTAATAGCTGAAGCCTTGACTTGGTGAGCGCAGGACATGAACACATAACGTGCTCAACCATTTGTTCCTGCAGCTCACACTTCCTACACTTCCTGTTACTGACGAGGCCTAGCTTATAAGCATATGCTGCCAGAAGACAGTGTCTAGTCATTATGCCCATCTTGAGATATGAGCTACTTTTTGAGTATAATATCGTAGGATTTGCACATGATCTTAGAAATTTTGTAGCGCCGCTCTTCTATCCACGTCTTTCCTGCTTGATGGATCATATGCAACTCCTGTCTCCTTTTGATTTCTCCCAAATGGATTGGGCCGTCTATCGTCGACACAGCGAGTGTTGCACTCTCCTTTGCCAACTCATCGGCCTTTTCATAACCTTCTATCCGTTTATGACCGAGAACTAAGTAAATATGTATGGTCCGGCCTGATCGAAGTTTTTCCAATGCTTATTTGCATTGCAGAGCACTTCTTGATGAAATACTGTGTGAGATTATTGCTTTAATCGCAGCCTGACTATCAGTATATATATATTAATGCTCTGCAGCTGAAGCACGCTTCCTCCAGAATTTCTACTGCTTTCTTCACTGCTATTATTTCTGCACCCCCGCATCAACCCTCCGGCTCAATTTTTGGCCCCAATATCTCTTTCGAAGCTCAGGCACGGGATGAGACATTCCGTTTGCCGGATATTAGATGGCGCTATACTGCAGTGGCCATAAGGCCTGCACTTAAGCTGCCTCAAGGCCTTAAACTTTGTTGTGGATGCTAACGCGATGTTTCGGCCGTTAAGTCTGCAGCCGGGATGTGTAGAATTGTATGCAATGCTGCTGTCGAGGTAGTTTTTAAGGCTTCCGTTATGCTAATCATTGATACTCTGCGTACCTGATTTTCAATAACGAATCGATAAATTTTTTATACAAAACCCATAAATTTTATATAGCACGCCGGGTACTACGATAATAAATCTATAATATTCCGAAAACATTTAAAAAGTCCCTTCGAATTGTCTCATGATAACAAACTGATAACTTCCGATAAAATTCCAGTAAGAAATTGGTAACAATCCGAAAAAAAATCGATGACATATTGATAAAATATTGATAAATTTTCTTTGATAAATCGCTTACTCGTCAATTAAAAATAGGTTAATTTTATTTCATTACAGTTCATTTTGTTTTATTACATTTTCTTTAATTTAATTTGATTTGATTTGGTTTAATTTAATTTATTTTAAGTCTGCTTTTATTTATTTCAGCCTAATATTTCCATTGTTTTCTCTGTTTGCACCTAATTGCTTTATATTTATCTAGCTTAATAATGTACACAGATGTTACAACCAACAAAACTCTAAAATACAATTTTGCTTTTGTAAACACCTTGTGTATCATTAATGAAAATCAACCATTTGCTCATATTTGCTTATTAACCCCGTGATATTTTATTTGCAATATAGCAACAGTGTGTCAATCGCTTTGTGCACTTGCACACATTCAAATTTTGTATGTGTTCAAAGACTTAAATTTATATGTAGGTGGACGTGTTTGCCATGAGTTGCTGTCTGATTTCGTTGATATCAACTCTACCACGTATGTTTTTCACATATTATGCTTCAGTGTACTATTTACACTTACGCTCTTATTCTGTATTACTCCATACTACAGTTAGACCAATAGCACACATTATGCCTATGCCTACACATTCGCCACTAGTCCATACAGCATACCAGTACCGTACACACCACGCCTGCACTTACCTTCTATATATATTTATTTATTTATTTACTCATCTTGAAATTGTTACATTTCTTACAGACTAATGACATATATAAAGACTTAACCACTAATTTAACATTTGGCTAAGTAACAATTTAAAAGTATTTTCAGAGTAGGAAAAGTCCAAAATTTACGATTTTGAGAGCAAGTTAAACTCTTTAAGAGCTCTGGAAAGAGGAGCATTTGCAACATAATTAGTTCTTGCCAATCCCACAAAAAAATATGCATTATTTCTTAGGCATATATGTGGAATAGCAAGGAAAATGCGTTCCAAAAGGTAGGGACAATCAACAGCCCCACGGATTAAATTAAAAACAAATATTAAAGAGAGAAAAATTCTACTGCAGTTCAAAGTCTTAAGATTGATAAGCAAACATCTGGATTCATAGGAAGGGAAAGGAAGATCAAAATGAAGGGGGCGTAGAGCGTACTTAATACATACTTTTTGAATTCTTTCAAGACGATAAATATGACAAGCTTAAAACGGCCGCCAAATAAATACGGCATATTCCAATTTCGAACGTACGAAAGAAGTATATAGTGATTTTAAAATATATGGGTCAGTGAAATCAGAACTGAATCGTTCAACAAAAGCAAACATCGAGTAAGCCTTAGCTATTGAAAAGTTTAAATGACTATGAAAAGAAAACTTAGAATGAAAGACCACCCCAAGATCAGTGACCTCGGGCACGGTGCTTAGTTGCGCGCCCCCAATGTGGTAGGAAGTAGGAATGAGTAAACGATATTTATAATAAGGGGCATGATAGCATTTTTTAATATTTAACGCAAGTTTATTATTTTTGCACTAAGTAACTACATTATCTAGGTCCTTCTGAAGTTTAATTGAATCGGAGGGGCAAATAATCTTGTTGAAAATCTTCTTATCATCTGCGTATAGCAGGAATTGTGAAGATTCAAAACAGCTGGCAATATCATTAATGCAAATCACAAAAAGAATAGGGCCCAGTATGCTTCCTTGAGGAACGCCTGAAGAAGCTATGTATATATTCTCCATATAGCATACCGCTTACAAAGATTAGACTTACGCTTTCGCTTTTTCTTACGCCTTAAGCTTACATTCAAAATTCTTCCAAGATGTTTTCCCATATCAAAATTTAATACCCCTTCACAACATAACTGAACTTAAATTTGGGTATTTTTGTATCTGTTGCATTTTTTTTTTTTTTTTTTTTTTTTTTTTTTTGAGATCTTTAACGAATTTCTCATAAGTAAAAGCATCATTTCCGTTTCATATTTTTAGTTTCTCGCTATTCTTTTTTTACATTCACCCTCTAGTTTCAGCTTAAACAAATGCCCACATCGCTTCCAAATATTCGCAAGCTCATTGCCTACACATCAACTCAACAGCCGCTCATGTGTTTTCTTCTGTTTTTGTGCAAGTCAGACCGGCTAGCCGCGGCTGTACCTATTTTGCAATTCAATATCCATTTCATGTGCTGTCATACAGCTGATCAGCCGATAACTTTTCGTCCTTGTCTGCATTGACGTCGTCTCCAACGACGACGTATCTGAGATTTTAGCATTTTTCCGCTTGATTGCGCTTGATCCAAAGCCTATTGAATTTTTTGTGCTTGTAGCTGGAATGTGATGTTGCAAGTTGCCTTGGTTGTTAGTATTTAGCGTTTTTTTTGTTTTTTCATAGCGCTTTTCAGCACAAGTGCGCTCTTTTAATGCTCGTCCGCTTGAAGTCAAGCTATTTAAAGTATTCATGATTGACAATATAAAATCATATCATCATGTATTTAATGCTTATGTAGAAACTTGTGCATACATACACAAATACACACGTCATGTTTATTTGTATTAGATGTTGAAATTATGAATCGTATAAATATTTCCATTAAAATGCTTTGAATTACATTTCCTTAACTTTCAAAGTCCCCAATATATATATTTTTTTTGCTAAATATTTGTGCTCGAATTCTTGCTGCTTTTGGAAGTGTTGTTAAATACTTTTTAAAAGTTTCCACTCATTCCACTTTTTTGTAGCTTCATTCTTGAAAAAAATATTCAATTCATTCCATTTAAATGGTTTCATTGCACCATTTCTTTGATAACTTCCTGATTTATTTTATTGAAATTGTTGCTTTTAAGCCTGCGTTTGGCAGATAAAAGCACTTTGAGCTTTGGGCGCAATTCACAAAGGTGTATCTGTAAGATATTCTGCTTATAATAATTTTGAAAATTGTTAAGAATGGTTATTGTTATTAAAATCATATTAAGTGGATGCATAGGGTTTTGGCTTCGTTTAAGGCGTTGATAATATACGAGTCGCTATCTAAAAATACGGACGTTGTATGCATGAGAACTTAATAGTTCAAGGAAAGCAAATATTTATGCCCAGCTGTACTTGTACACAAGGTATTATAACTTTGATTTGATAACGGTTGGTTGTACTGGTATAAAGGAATGGAGATAGAAATAGACTTCCATATATCAAAATCATCAGTATCGAAAAATAATTTAATTAAGCCATGTCCGTCCGTCTGCCCGTTAACACGATAACTTGAGTGAATATTGAGATATCTTCACCAAATTTGGTACACGAGCTTATCTGCACCCAGGAATAGATTGGTTTTGAAAATGAGCGAAATTGGATGATAACCACGCCCACTTTTTATATATATAACATTTTGGAAAACACAACAAACCGGATTATTTAGTAAATAATACACCTAGAATGTTGGAATTTGACGTGTGGACTGATATTTAAAAATTTGAAAAAAAAAATTTTTAAATGGACGTGGCACCGCCCACTTGTGTAAAAATCAAATATTATTAATCATAAATCAAAAATCGTTAAACCTATCGTATCAAAATTCGGCAGAGAGGATGCCTTTACTATAAGGAATGCTTTGAAGAATAATTAACGAAATCGGCTAAGGACCACGCCCACTTTTATATAAAAGATTTCTAAAAGGGTCGTGGACAAATAAAATAAGCTATATCTTTGCAAAAAAGAACTTTATATCAATGGTATTTCATTTCTCAAGTGGATCTATAACAATAAATAGTAAAAACATGAAATCTAAAAAATGGGCGTGGCACCGCCTCTTTTATGACTAAGCAATTTTCTATGTTTCGGAGCCATAACTCGAAGAAAAATTAGTTCAGAGTAGAACCATACGTATATATATTATTGCGCAGCGTTGTAACAGTATTAAGTACACAAAACAAACAACAGAATTTCAAGTGTACAGCTGAGTATATAATGTTCCGTTTCAACCGAACTTAAACTTCCTTACTTGTTTTGACAGTGCTGTGTTGTACGTTAAGCCCTCTTCAGAGTTACAATAAGCACCCTCACCTCTGTAACTTCACCTACACCTTAAAGTATGCCGCAGTATAAAGGAAAACGAACTACAACTTATATTTACATACTCACAGTTGAGCAGCTAAGCACATTGCTGGTGCCGACTAAACGCCAAAATTCACTGAAGTGTCAAAAACAATCGCTTATTTTCTTAATTTGTTTATAAAGAAGTACGAGTAAAAGAAGAGAGCTAGCTGCTGGCATAGCATTCCTCGCAGGTTAGTGAGAGGTGGTGATTGCCTTATTAAAAGCAGCCCAATACATCCGCCTGTTGGTTAAGTGGACGGGTGTCTTCGGGCTCATTTCTGCCCCAATTCTGGTGGATCTGCCAAATTGAGAAGGCCAAGCATAAGCCTATCATCTCACTGCTACTACTACGCGATTCGTCCTCCATATTCTACTGCTGGTTGCTTTGCTGTTCAGCTGTTGCCGAACTGATACCCCCGTGTTTTTCCACTTCAACCCAATCCAACGCATACCGCTAAGTCAGGTATCCTTTTTCATTCTATTGGTACGAAAAGCTGCTGCCGTCCTAACATCTCAAACCGTGTACAAGTTATTTGTACTTAGTACATTATATTGTGTTTAATTCCGTGCGTATTTTAGGGACTTTTATTAGACCATGACTGAGCGTTACCCCAACTGCGCAAGAGTTGTAAGGAGATGAACGTCTTGGTAATGCAGGCGCATCGAGTTGAACTTCAAGATATATGAAAAGCGTTGCAATTTTCTAAGGCCACGGCGACACTTCTGCAAGACGTGACGAGAGATTGTTATATCTTGTTCAATATACATGTCGTTAATGCAATACTAAACCACTAACATAAATTCTCTCATTTCACCACGTCAGATCGTTCAACCTAGGGCAAATTAGTTGGACGTATTCGAGAAAACCGGCAGAATTTCATAATATTATAATTTTGTATGTAAGCTGAGGGCTATAGCGACTTATATTTTTGACATGATATTATAAAATTATTGTCAACTTCATGACCACAATTATCTTAAAAAAGGTCGCAAGAGTAACATGAGATGTAATTGCGAGTGGCAGAAAGAAGCCATTAAGCACGTTCTGTGTTCGTGCCCTGCGCTCACCAGGGCAAGGCTTCGCTATAAGGGGCGGCACAGTTGCCAAATCTTGAGCCAGCAATTAAGCTAGGTCCTAGAAAACTTCTAGTATTTGCCGAAAGGATGGAGTTATTTTATAACGTAAGTCCCGGAACCTGATTGAGATTCTCCCGTTTTGGTCGTCAAACAAGTTTTGATAACACTATGAACACATTCAGTCTTTGTGAGGTCTTTATTGACCGGAAAAATCAACCTAAACCTAGGTTTTATAAAATAAATAGGGGCTTTGTAAATTGAAAACTTTGGTAAACTTTGGGTTACCACCTGCAGACACTTTCCATACAAAATTTAAAAAAGGATGGAGTATTTGGAACCACATGGACAAAGTAAGTAGAGTGAGAAACATTTTTGAATGAAAACCTTTTTTTAGTACAGTTGTTGTTATTGTTATATTAACGACAAAGTCACTTCCGAAGGTTTTGGAGAGTGTTATCTATATTGATGGTCCTTTTCCAGAAATAGATCCGGTACGGTCCGGTAACAACGCATCATTAACCCGACCATCCCGCCCCACCCCCTTTTTCTATGAGGAACTAGGAGAGTAGGAGAGGTTGACAATTGGGTTGCGGAAGCTATGAAGCTTTGTATTGCGCTTATCAACTCCTTCAAGTAGCGTCGTAACATTTTTCGTCTTCTTCCTTAAATCAAAACAAATATTTATTTATTTATTAACAATTGGAATGGCTGCCAGGGCTTTCTACTCAGAAACCAACATAGACACAATGAAAAATAATATTCCATTCTACATCACAAATACACTCGAAAGAAAAGATCTTGCAAGCGAAGAAAGTGGGATTGCTTTTGAGCTATAGAAACGATAGATAGAGATTCGTGCTATTAGCGAGCTTTGGGCATATTTGGTCGTAGTGCTTTTGTTTAGCTGTATTATATTAAAAGAATTTATTAAAAATAAATGATTGTGAGCACAAAAAGAAATATATTTGTACTATGGCACTATTGTGAATATTTGATTAGAACTAACACTGCATTGCCGGCAGTTGCTAACATTAGCCAGATGGCAGCGCATAGATGAATGATTGTTAAAACAGCTAATTGATATATGATATGAGAATTTTATATTTATTGCGCAAGATGCGCATTCAATTGTGTAACTGTCACGCCAGTGGATTTCAAGTTTCTTAGGTCCACTGGAGAACTACAGGTTACTTTTTAACTTAGAGTTAATCTGACATAAGGAGCAAAACTCATACAATTTTGACAAATTTTTCAAACTAACTCTGAGAGTTCCCTCTCCGTTCTGCGTTGTGGCCTTATTTACTGAGCTCACTCGTACCTGTAAATGGTGTGAGAAATATTCCATTAAAAAAATAAGAAAAATAATTCCTCAAATAAATGTAAAGATGTTTACAAAAATGAAAAATTCTTACTCATTACATTGAAATTTTCATCAATTTAAAGAATTTTTTTATAGGAAATATTTTCTTTATTTTAGGAGGATATTTTTTCTCAGTGTATATAATAAAAAGTCATTTTTGTCGGCTTTCTCTTTATGGCAAAGCACAGCATCAAACTATGATATATCGGCTCCGTATATGACATTAGAGTTGCCTTTGGCTGATAGGTTGATTGGTAGCCACTTATTTGCCAAAAGGCGTGGGTGCAATAAATTCATAGCTTCTACCAACAATCATACCACAGACATCATTTATATCACAGCCACAAATGTGTGTATTGTTTTGGTCGTTCTTTATGCTTTTGTGTATTGATTGCCCACAAACAAGGATTGAGCAGTGAATGAGCAGCGAAAATGATTTAAAACCCTTCTTGTAAGTTTTGCTTTTTTTTTGTGATATATTGTTATTGTACAAAATTTATGTGCCCGCTTTTGCCCAATACTGAAGAGGACGCTGGCCTTTTTAAGCAAGCTAATTGAAATTAAAGAATAGAAAAAAACTGAAAATATGTTAATGGTGTTGTCTTTTCTGAAAATAATGTTGCCCTGTTGGTTCGTCCCAGCTTTTTCGCAGCTTTGAATGTTCCTTTCACAGTATATTTCCCGCCGAATAGGAAAAGGAGTAAAATTTCCAGCAAATTCCGAATTTTTGTAGAACGCAAGGTGATCCAGTTCAAATTTTACAACTTTGGAATGTAACATGAGGGCCATAAGAGACCTTGATGCATTTATTTGTGTTTGACATTATCTAAGCTTTGGGTATTCGGATGGCGAACAGATTTTTATAGTTTTATTGTTTGTTATTTTAGTGGACCATGTACCTTTTTTTTGTTGTTTTTTGATATTATTCTTTTGTTGTTGTTGGTGAAGAACAGAAGATTGTAAACCCCTGTTACACCTTTGTGTGTTTTAATTGCGGGCGAGCACTGGGGCTTTGGAGAAAAGCTTCCACTCTTCGCGGTTAAACCACGCTGTTGCACCTTATTATATTCATTGGGGATGAGTCTTTGTGCTCTGGGTTACTGGCTGCCTACTGAGTCACCTCAATATGCTATGAAAAATCCCCCATTTGGGATTAAAATTTTAACCTATGTCTTTACAATATTTCATTATTTAGTGGAGAAGTTTAAGTCACTTAAACATAGATCATTAAATACATGATTAATGCTTCGATTTTGTTAGAACGGGTGAACTCTCTGAGTCTACAAAGAAATGTTTGCAGTAATGCAAAATTGTTTCTTGAGTGGATGAGGAGGATTTATATTACAACCATGTTTTCATGTTGGTTGCGTAGTCTGTAAGACATTTTTTTTTTTAATAGATTGCTCTATTTACTTTGAATAGTCTTGAAAAAAAATTAAAAATGGTACCGCTCTATTGTTCCAACACAATTAATCTCGAAAACAATTCTGAAATTTTCTGGAAGTAATGCCAAAACTTTCACCCCTAAAAAATTTGAAGTTATCACGAAATAATCTTGAAACACCATTGAAAGGATCCCTGCATGGTCTAGAAATACGCAAGAAATCAGCATTAACACAATTCCGCAACAATTCTAAAATAATGAAGAATTATTTAATTATTTCAAGTGCAGCCCTGGCCCCAATTAATTCCAAAGCTATAACGTAAATTATCCCGAAGTGATACTTTCAATAATTTCGAAATGGCTCCGATATTATTCAAACCATTCGGGAAACTTTCCCGAAGTGGACGAAAAATTTTCAAAAATAATCCCGGATTAGTACGGTAGTGATCGTGAAATAACAACGAAATTACAACGAAACAACTCGGAAATGATTCGAGGATAGTCTCGATATGGCGCCAGAATCATGCCCATATTATTCTGCAACTAATCCGAATTATTTATACTTAAGACTCAATGAACCACGAATGATCCTAAAAGCACATATTACATATGTCAAATGTTTTGTTTGGATGTCCATATGTTGTTTTAATATGAATGAAATTTTGCTCATTGATATCAAATGGTCTGGTAGTGGTTCACACTGAGTGTTTTTCTGCCTTGAAAAGCTTCTCACGGAAAATTACCTGATTTGGGTTAGAAATTCTAGGACTAGCGTATGCCAAATTATTAGCTAAAAATGGTGGTCAATGGTCATAAGTTAGATTGATTTTAGATTGGAAGTTATGGCCATTTAGGAAATTTCCGCTTGACCTTACGACCACCGGAAAAAGGGCTCTACTTGATAAATAAGACGTTAAGTTGAGTCAGTTTTTCATCCGATTTCCTATTGGACTGAACCCAGAACATAGATAAATCGCATATTTTCTTATCCAAAATATTCGCTAACCGATCTTTCGATGAAACCAAAAAAGGGGGATTTGGGACTCAATTTTTTTGGAACCCATTGTTGTATTCGAATTGTAAAAACTCCGTTTTTTAAGATTTAATAGCTTCTACACCCAACTGTTTGGCACATCTTTTATTAGTCTGCACTAATTACTATTATTAAATATATGTATATGTACGAGTCGGACCCGTGCGTACCTTGCCCAGCAAATATAAAAGTCGCATATCAAATATCAACAGAAATCAGCTGTTCTATCAATCAAACATCAATAAACTTACATGCACACATCTATTAACTTCGCTGCCATCTGGCGAATGTTAGCAACTGCCGGTATTGCAGTATTAGTTCTATTCAAATATTCACAATAGTGGCATAGTACAAATATATTTCTTTGTGTGCTCCCAATCCTTTATTTTTAACAACTTATTTTAATAAAATATAGCTAAACAAAAGCACTACGACTAATAATGCCCAAAGCTCGCTAATAACACGATAAGCAAAATTTTATTTATAGATTTGTGTTCCAAATAAGAGCGAAAAAATAACCTGTACATAAAAACAGCAATTAGAAATAATATATAAGATATTGAAAATAATAAAAAGTAAATGTAACTGTAACTGTCACTGTAACTGTATCTGTGACTGTAACTGTATATGTATCTTCATTTGTAACTGTAACTGATACTCTAACTATAATTGTAGCTGTAGCTGTAACTGTAACTGTAGCCGTAACCATATCTTATTCACCAGTTGTAAACTTTTATATGAACTTTGCAGATGCGCAAAGAGAAATTTAACTTTTGGACTTTTGAGAAAATATGACTTGACTTTATGACCATTTCAGGAAAACAGAATGGTCATTAAACCAATATTATTAACATTGTGGCCATTTTATATTAAGGTTGTGGATATTTCATGGGATTTCATTGATCTTATGACTTTTTGAAGTCGTCATAACATCAGTGGACGTTATTTGCGCTGATATTATGCCCGCTTTCTTCTCAAACCAGCCAGTTAAACAGACTAGTTCATTGCGAGATACCACACAAATAAAAGACGCTAATAAGAGGTAAAATTACATATATCGGTATCTCCCAGGCGTAGTGTAGATATGTAGAAATATTTTACGGCTATAGATATCAAACGCTTTCTCTTTAGCTTATACAAAGATATTCTACCAAAACGAATAAAATAATGAAAAGCCTACATGCGATATTACATAAATTGCAAAAGGTTCATGTATTTCTTCCATATATTCGTGTATGTAAGCTTTAAATAAGCAACAACGAATATATAAAATTTTATTGCTACGCCAAAGGGGACACGCGTTCAATATAAAAAGGATAAAATAAATATTTTAAATACCAACCAAATAAATATATATGCAAAAATATAAAAACATCAGCAAAAAAAAAACTAAAAAATAAAAATAAAAACTAAATATTGCGCAATGTTGAAAGGCTCATGCAATAAAAAATATGAAACCAAATCGAACATTGCTTGTTTTATAAATGCCAGCAACGATTCGCAAACCCCCAAAAATAGAAAAAACATTAATAAATAAAGAATAACAAAGAAAAATATAAGTCTAGAACGTGTATTTCTACGTTCATATTGGTGTCGACATCGTTACTGAATGCTGCAGTCAATGGCTCGACAGATGTCCATTTTCCCGTTCAAAATGTAGGCTTTGTTAGCGTTTGGGTGCCACACACCCACACACACACAAGTACTCACATATTCGTAGACAGGACACTGTTTGTTGCTCACCCAGATGAGCATCTGCTTATTCCTCCATATTGTTATTTGTATACAAACCTTATACAATTTTTTTTTTTTTCTTTTTTTTTTGTGCAAAATCAAATATGTGCAAGATTTGAAACAACCGGAATCCAGCACCCAGAAGCTTGGCATCGTTTTTTTTACGCCCACTCACGTACTTAGTCTTCGATACAAACCGGCTTTTGTGCTGTTTGATTTTACGTTCGTTTGCGTGTAAGCGATATTTTTTTTTCGACTTTTCAAAAGCTAGGGCTCGTAATAATTTTACAAATTCAACATACCAACTTGGCCCCTGTTGTCCTGCACTTGAATGTATTTGTATTACATATGTACAGCTGCACACATGAAAACAGCAGTTGCACTCTTGATCAAAATTTTTTAGTAAAATTCTTTTTTTTACGAAAAAACTTGTAACTGAAGTTATGTAAGTCAGTCTAAAAAATGGGCGCTCCTCATACACTGTGGCCGGTGTTGGCTCGGGTAAGTGTTGTTGTGCAGAGATATCTAAGATAATCGAACAAAAGATACTGAAGATGTGTATTTTTTATGAGATGTCCTCGAGGTTTGGTCTTGTCGGGATAAAGAATTGTCGGCCTTTCGTCGATTTTGTTTTTCCGGGTTTATTAAATCGTAGTTATATTATACACCACTAAAACCTTTGCAAATAAATTACAAAGCTCGAGAAAATTTTACAAACAAATCTTTTTTTTTCGAATATTTTTGAGCATACCTTTTTATGGCCAAAATGGGGCTATATCGAAGTGATAGGCTCAGTTGCTCCGGTACATAGAAGAGGTTGTCATCATACATGAAAGAAAATACCTCCATAAGCACTAAGGTGAGATCCGGCACCCACCCATCCAAACGTTCGATCCAGATAAGCTTAAGTATGCCTAATCCACACAAATCTGTTTTCAATTTATACTATCGAACCATTGGGAATTAGAAAGTAGACTACCGAGGGAGACTCGAGTCACTCTTGCTCGACTTTCGTCTGGATACTGTAACAGGTTAAATTCTTACTTGTCCAGAATCAGCGAGTTTGACTCAATTTGTGAGTGTTCGCACCTATTGAATGGTAGAGCACTGTTAACAAAATAACAAAAACAATTTTTTACCGACAGTCATATGTCGGAAAATAAAATCAAATTCACTGCGGTACATAGAACGGGCTGTCGTGGGAAGCGAAAGGAAACATCTCCGTAAGTAATATGATGAGATCCGGTATCTACCCACTCAGCCGTTTGATCCATATAAGCATATGTAGGCCCTAAGCCTAATACACAGAGAATCGGTAAAGACCTTATCAATATACACTGTCCAACCTTTGCAAAAGCAGACTGCCAAGGGAGATACGGGTCACTCTGGCCCTACGTTGGTCTGGATATTATAACTGATTAAACTCTTACATATTCAGAATCAACCTCATATACGTAATGTATACTCTGCATGTAATATGTGGATACACGTGACACAAATCATCTTTTCAATTGTACTGTCGGGCCTATGCCTCAAACAGCAGCATCCCTATGGTCCATTAGAGGGTTTTGATGACAATTTGTGGGTGGTCGCGCCTTTTGAATTGGGCGGAGCACTGTTGACACGACAACAAAACTGTTTTTTTTTTTTTTTCGAAGGAAAATTTCAGATTTTCTTCCAAAAAGTAAAGTTATGCGCGCTACGTACGGAAGAAAATATAAACCATCCAAAAGTTTTCTCAAATCAATGTAAATTTTGAGAGACTTATACCGTTTAATTTGAAAGACTAAATTTGATTGAGTTACACAACTATATTTCTCTATGCTCAAAAGTATTCCGAAAACTCTAAACAAAATGTTCGAAATTTTCGTAAAACTTTTTCGAATTTTCGATTTTTTTCGAAAACATTGTTGGGATTGATTTGCCTTGTTTCCGAAAACAATAAAAGAAGAGTTTCATTAAAGAACTTTGATAAAAATTATCACTGTTCTTTTTATATTCGCTGCTGCAGTTGCTGTGTTGTCCGGGTGCAAGGATAAAAACAGATTTCCACATGTCCGCTCACCAAATTGTTACACGGCTAGCATGAGAATTGTGATTTTTTTATTTCCGTTACGTGTTTGCATTTCATTGTGGTTACGGCCCCAGGCAGTTTGTAACCTTATACTAACGCTGCACTTCTCACCCACCCCTCCTCCCTCCCACCGTGGCCCAATTATACAAAAAGCTATAAGAATTTGCTTGTGATATTGATTGTTATATACTTGGTTGTTATTCAATTTCTTTCAAATTTAATATTCCTACTATATGTATTTGTTTATCGCTTCAAAAATAATTAAGGTCTTCAAAAATAATGAGGCTTTTCGAGGCTTTCCTTCATAATAATTTAGCCTTTTGAGAACATCTTATATACATTTAAGCAAATCTTTTATAAGGGGAACGGGTATATTGCACACTGCGCCTCCACCTGCGGGTAAGGGGTTTGGAATATGCCCGCAGTAGGTATGCTGAACATAAAAGGCGATTTTAGTACCATGTTTATGTAACTCGGAGTGGTATATTAGTCAAAAGGTAGCAATGTGGACGCTGCGTATCACTTGTGTGACCCTATCATGGTCGTTAAAAACTGTACCGCGGGGAGCAGAAAAAGCTAGTAGTGATCTTTGTATACTTTATAATAGATATTTGTATGTAGGTCTTAGCTGCTGTCCTTGGGATAGGCCCGCTAGTAACAGATTTGCGTGGCTGTGGTTTCGTCTCAAATGCGGAAGGAGTTCACTTTAAGTTGACAATAAAGGATACCCAATGAATTAATGCCGTCTCTTCTTCGCCAAAATTGAGAACAAGGCATTCTCTTTGGAGTAATGCAGCGTCTTCGTTAGAAAGTTGGCAACAAAGTTCATTCTTGGAGGCTCTGTCTCCAAGTTTAGGATGGCATCCTTACCTATTCTAAAGGTAGTCACATCCCTTAACTGTGCGAAGATACCTGATGCATGAATAGTTGACAAACCAGATGCCTATTGTTTGTGGAGAACAATTGATAATTGTATGAGTGGGGTATGTGGCCGCTACTGTTTTTGCAATGTTTGAAGCTGCGTTAGGCTACGGTGGACCGTGGCGTCGTATTTAGTGTAAATGTTAATAGTAGGTAATACTTTTTTTCGAAGACATGAGGCACATTTTGGTTCGATGTGACGAAAAGATTGTAACCACATCCTTAGTTGTGCTTCAGGTAATCCTGGTGCTCAGGAAAGCTTGCCCAAAGACGTTAATTTTGAAACTATATCATTTGGCAAGCACTCTGAGTGTATTTCTGCCATGAAAATCTCCTCAGTGAAAATTCATCTGCTTTGCAGATGCCGTTCTGAGTCGGCATAAAACAAGTAGATCCCATCCCGCCAATTTATAGTATAAATTAAAAGGAGCACGACGCAAATTGGAAGAGAAGTTCGGCCTAAAATCTCTTCGGAAATCATCGCGCCTAACATTTATTTATTTACTATCATGAATCTGATGGTGTCCCATGGGACAGAACATGATTGAACGAACTATTTATCTACGCTTGGATTAGAGTGCAATTATTCATAAAATGGAAAAGGGTTTAGATAGACCTTGTATCTTACCAATGTGAGACCTGTGATTCTTAAAGCTATTTGGTACCAACAACACCGACCACACAGTTTGATGCCTTGTGTGTTTGACACCGTAAAATTGTGCCGTACGATGGCAGGTTCTCACCTGCGCTGATGGTAGTAGGCGTAATCTATAAGCACATAATTCTAATATTTTACAGTTGGATGTGATGAAGTGTCAAAAGGATTAAAAACACTTGAAGATAACAACAATTGAGGTTACTTTTTATTGAGAGCTAAAACCTTCTGAGCATAGAACTGGGGCCAGGGTCACGCCGCACTTTTAATGGGCCCCACAAGACAACAAAATGTACTACTATATTTCGTTTGATTCATCACCCAATGATTGATCAACTGACTGCAACACTTAGATACATGGAAATCCTCAATCTAATCAAACGGTTTCTGACTTCTATCCTCAGATGTGGGTCCACAGGTGAAAACATGACAAATGCTTTTCTTCTCTTTTTACAAAACCATAGCATCGATGTCATGGTCCGTCGTAGGATACTGCACCCAATAAGAACGCAAGTACAAAGAAATGCAGAAATTATGGAAGTGAATGATAGTAGGGTTTATATTTCGTGCGTAGGATATTCAACAAATCTTGCGGGTAATGCAGTAGCCAGCACGTGCTTTTGTGTTTCACTCATCATAGCCTAGCGAAGAAGCGACTGGCGCGACTTGTTATTCAGCCAAAACCGTTTAAGCTGCTAACGCATATTAAGTTAGTTATTATGTAAACAAACAGATACTCTTTGTTACCAATCAAAGGCTGATTTGAACGGGCAGGCATTTGAAGAATCCTCTATAGACAAAAAAAAATATACTAAATGTTAATGGTTTGCTTGGTTAAAGTTTAAGGTAAAAGACAAAGTAAAAAGACCAAAGCACCACCTCAAGCTAAAGATATTTGTGGCATAGTTCTGCCTCGCTAACGAAACTAATCGAGTGCCAATAATAAGTGCACACTGGTGAATGCAAAGTGATCATTCATCACCTGGCGGTGTCGGGCGCTCAATAGCAATAACGCTTACGATGCTATTTTTCAAACCGCAAACTCAAGTAGTTGGAAGATTATTGAGAATGCTTTAAAATTAATTGGCTTGTGAATCGTTCATTTGGCGATGGCTTTAGGGCTCCTATTGAATTGTCTAAAAGCAGACCGATTTAAGCGCTGAAGATATATAGCAGCCACGTTCAGGCATATGTTTGTGTGAATGTGTGTGCTTTACCATAAACGATATGAGCGTATGCAATAGACTGATTGAATTCCGATATGCAGAAAGTTAAAACAAACCTAAGATAAAATCATACAAGAGATATGTTACTCTATTAAAATTCAAGTGAGCGTGCAAAGCAAATAAAGAATAGTGAGAACTGTCACTGCTTTTGCGATTTTCCACATGCTGTCTACCGCCATTTCATTTGCTCCAAACATTTTTATGTTCCAGTTTTATTGTATCTATTATAAATATAAATCAGTGTCACGCTGCTACATTTGTTGTTGCATAGTTAGTGAATTTTGTCTTGAAAAGCAGTGTTGAGCATTATTCTATTTGAGCATTTAACGTTTTCTTCAATATTTTACTTTTCTTTTTTTTACAGCTGATTGCACGCGCTAACAGTGGCGCTCCTAAGTGTGGACTACTTGCATTCGCTCGCCTAAAATTATACACACCAGTGTACACATATGGGTGGTATATGCATGTGTGCGTAGCAGTGTAAGAACTTTACTGCAATAGTAGTAGAGTTACTACGTTTTTCGAAAATAAACTACCTTTTTCTTTAACAAATACGAAGAGTCACACACTAAATAAAACAGCCAGGAAATATTCAAGAAGAAACAATTGTTCTAACGCAGTACTTAATAATTTAAATCAAATAAAATAATCTAAAAAAATGTTAATTTAAACGATTTTATTGAAATCAATACTTACATTAAGTAATAATAATACTAAAAGCTAGAAAATAATTAGGTAGGGCCCATGTACTAGTCATCACACTACCCATCAATCTAGGGCGTTGATCAGACAGTTAAATAAAAGCGTTGCACGTGTCAAATTTATATTAATAGTCGCATATAAGACCAACTGAACCTTAATCAAGTTATGCTACGCCTCACATTTTTGGAAATTTCACGGGCTCAACACTTTTATTTAATTGTCTGATCAACGCCCTAGGTTGATAAGGAGTGTGATGACTAGTACCTAGGACCTACCTAATTATTTTCTAGCTTTTGGTATTATTATTACTTACTGTAATTATTGTTTTCAATAAAACCGTTTAACTTACAATGTTTTTTTAATTATTATTTTTTTATTTTTAGTCTTAATTGCCTATTATTTCTCATTCTATTTATTTCATTTAATGACTCATTACTACAAGCACCCTTTGTTACAATCTAAGTCCTCGAGCTCGAAAATATTTTGATGTCACTTCTACCGGACTGTATGTAATATTTGAGCCGTTTATTGTGAAAGTGTTTTAAGTCCATTTTTCGTATATTGAGATATTTAAGGGTTTGTGTTTGATTTGTTTCAAAAATAATGTTAAGTGGTATTAATTTTTCTTTTATGGTTTTGTGACTTCTAACATGTTAGAATATATAACGTAATACGTTTTGTAAACTATACTAGAAAACTAAGCTCTGTTTCAGAACCTAAAATGTAATTAAACCACTTTCAAAATTAACAAAATGATTTGTTTGTTTGTGAAAACGAATAACTCCACTTATATTTAAGAAACTAAATAATAGAAATTGTAATTATTTTATGTTTGATGTAGATGAATGCAATAGCTTTAAGGTAAATAGGGAAGCTTTTAATTTAGATAGAGATTTTTATTTTTGTAATTAAAAAAATGTTTTTAAAAATAAATAATCATTCATTTATTAAAAAATAAAATTTACATTCATTTTTTTATTAAGGATAATATTAAAGATTTTGCCATATTATTTCTCCTCATTTAGATTATGTGTGAAGTCGTTAAAATAATAATGGTGCACAGGTGGTATATACCTCAGTAACTCTATCATATCCTTATACTTCAGAGTTGAAATGGGGCGTGCATTTTTTTATAATGGTGTTAATTTTCTTATGTTGAAGTTCCTTGGTCTTCCCCGACAAGGTAATAAATCAAGTATTTTGAACTCTTTATCCACTTCCATAGATTCTTTAATATTAAAACATTTTATAGGGTTCACTTTTTATAAATCGCATCCCACATATTCTTAGCCAATTTACAGGTTCGCCACTAGTGTTTTTTAATCTTTTATGAATTGCTTCTTCCAGAAGTTTTGTAAAAAAACATCTTCACGTTTTAAATAATAAGTTTTAAATAAATACTAAATTATTTTAAAATTTTAATGAGCTCAAGGCCGGTTTTAAATAAAACAAATAAATATGTTTTTGTTTTAATTTATTTTCACTCAATATTTCGAATTCAGTCTTTTTTATACACAAACAAAAAATTTTAAAACAAAACATCACTACTTACTTCTTCAACTGTGATTAGAAGACTAAATCGTTTAACACTAATTATATGTAACAAAGATATTGAACATAATAAAACAGAACAAGTAAGGAAGGTTAAGTTCGGGTGTAACCAAACATTATATACTCAGTTGAGAGCTATGGTGACAACACAAGGGAAAATAACCATGTAGGAAAATGAACCGAGGGAAACCCTGGAATGTGTTTATATGACATGTGTATCAAATGAAAGGCATTAAAGAGTATTTTATGAGGGAGTGGGCCATAGTTCTATAGGTGGACGCCATTTAGGGATATAGCCATAAAGGTGGATTAGGGTTGACTCTAGAATGCGTTTGTACGATATGGGTATCAAATGAAAGGTGTTAACGAGTATTTTAAAAGGGAGTGGGCCTTAGTTCTATAGGTGGATGCCGTTTCGAAACATCGCCATAAAGGTGGACCAGGGGTGACTCTAGAATGTGTTTGTACGATATAGGTATCAAATTAAAGGTATTAATGAGGGTTTTAAAAGGGAGTGGTGGTTGTTGTATAGGTGGTCGCCTTTTCGAGATATCGCCATAAAGGTGGACCAGGGGTGACTCTAGAATGCGTTTGTACGATATGGGTATCAAATGAAAGGTGTTAATGAGTATTGTAAAAGGGAGTAATCATTAGTTCCATAGGTGGACGCCGTTTCGAGATATCGCCATAAAGGTGGACCAGGGGTGACCCAGGAATTTGTTTGTACAATATGGGTATCAAAAGAAAGGTGTTAATGAGTATTTTAAAAGGGAGTGGGCCTTAGTTCTATAGGTGGATGCCGTTTCGAAATATCGCCATAAAGGTGGACCAGGGGTGACTCTAGAATGTGTTTGTACGATATAGGTATCAAATTAAAGGTATTAATGAGGGTTTTAAAAGGGAGTGGTGGTTGTTGTATAGGTGGTCGCCTTTTCGAGATATCGCCATAAAGGTGGACCAGGGGTGACTCTAGAATGCGTTTGTACGATATGGGTATCAAATTAAAGGTATTAATGAGAGTTTTAAAAGGGAGTGGTGGTAGTTGTATATGTGAAGGCGTTTTCCAGATATCGACCAAAATGTGGACCAGGGTGACCCAGAACGTCATCTGCTGGATACTGCTAAGTTATTTATATATGCAATATGTGCCAAGATTTTAAGGGTTTTTTATTTCGCCCTGCAGACCTTTTTTCATTTTCTTCTAATTAATATGGTAGGTGTTACAACCATTTTATAAAGTTTTTTCTAAAGTTATATTTCGCGTCAATAAAACAATCCAATTACCTTACCATGTTTCATTCTTTTTTCGTATTTGGTATAGAATTATGGCATTTTTTTCATTTTTCGTAATTTTCGATATCGAAAAAGTGGGCGTGGTCATAGTCAGATTTCGTTCATTTTTTATACCAAGATAAAGTGAGTTCAGATAAGTACGTGAACTAAGTTCATTAAAGATATGTCGATTTTTGCTCAAGTTATCGTGTTAACGGCCATGCGGAAGGACAGACGAACGACTGTGTATAAAAACTGGGCGTGGCCTCAACCGATTTCGCCCATTTTCACAGAAAACAGTTAACGTCATAAAATCTATGCCCCCACCAAATTTCAAAAGGATTGGTTAATTTTTGTTCGACTTATGGCGTTAAAAGTATCCTAGACAAATTAAATGAAAAAGGGCGGAGCCACGCCCATTTTGAAATTTCCTTTTATTTTTGTATTTTGTTGCACCATATCATTACTGGAGTTGAATGTTGACATAATTTACTTATATACTGTAAAGATATTAAATTTTTCAGAATTTGTTTTAGAGGTATGGTTCCTTCGGCAAAGTTTCTTATTTTGATCCCTAGAATATGATTTTCACAGAGCAATGGGCGATTTTTTTGCCTCCCCACAAATCGACCCGGCCTAACATACATACATAATTATATATGTATATGAAAAATGCATTAGGGGTGTCTGTTGTTTTTTATAAGGTTGCGGTATGCATATGCACAATTAGAAGTGTCGGATTTGAAATCCATTATCTTTTTATTCGGTGTCTCTACTATATGTAACATTTCTAAAATGAATCTTTTTCTGTAATTTTTCCCTTCTTCCAAGACGGTGACATTTTCGAAGTCCGGGTAATGCCCTGTATTTCTACAATTTGATGTTAAAGCTGTTTTGTTTTCCGAAAAATTATTCCTTAATTTTATATTTGATTTGTGAGCGGATAGCCTTGTCTTAAGTTTAGATTTTGTACTCCCTACATATACTTTCTGGCATAAGTGAGACCCGTCGCCATTACAAGGAATCTTGTATACCACATCGGACTTGTCATACTTGGATATTTTATCCTTAACATTGCTGAAAATGCACCGGAGGTAGGAGGGCGGTCACAAAAGCATATATGTATAACTTTTGACCTAATGCAAAATAATGACTTTTTTTACCAACATTTTTTAAGGGATTGTAGAATTGAATGATATGTGTTAAAATTTTCTCGAAGGCGGAAATGTTTTATTAATTTTCAAATATTTAAAACAAACAGGATTTTTCAACAAAATAATAATTTATTATAAAAATCATTTTTTTATGGCAAAGTATATTAATTGACGGAAATTTTTATTTAGAAAACGTTATATAAAGGATTTTTAAAAGGGTCGTGGACGAATAAAATAAGTTATATCTTTGCAAAAAAGATCTCTATATCAATGGTATTTCATTTCCCAAGTGGATTTATAACAATAAATAGGAAAAACTTCAAATTTCAAAAAACGGGTGTGGCACCGCCCCTTTTATGACTAAGCAATTCTCTATGTTTTGGGAGCCATAACTCGAATAAAACTTAACGCATCAAAATAAAATTTGGTACACAAGTTTTCCCTAGGTTAGGTTAGGTTAGGTGGTAGCTGCCTTGATAAGGATAGCTCACTTGGACAACACGAAGGTCCGTTTTGATACCACATACACCAAAAATGACGGTGATTTAGATTTAGATACTTAGATAATCGTTGGGTAGCAACGATAAAGCTTCGAATGATACCGATCTCAACTTTGGATAAATCCTCGGGAGATCCAAGTGAGTCGCGACCGGAGTTCTTTTGCCTAGTTCTGACAAAAGCTGGGTAATCAAGCATAAAGTGATTTGGTGGTTCCACCTCATCATCCTCCATACAGCTGCAGCAGGATGGAGTTTACAGTATATTTAGACGTACCGCATGTATACCCATGGGACAGTGCTCTGCCAAAACCCCACTGACCATTGATAGGTGAGCCTTAGTGAACCCAGTTATTTCAGCAGACCTCCTGCCATCCACATTCGGCCAGAAAGATCTTGCTACCCTGCAAGACGTGGTGTCCGCCCAACGTTTGATGAGCTAACTAGAGGCCCAGCTATGGAGGAGCAATCCACAGGTGGCCACCGGAATCCCGAAATCCATACCGCCATCTGCATATCTATCAGGTTTATCGACGCGGGCTAAGAGATCCGCTTGACAGTTACCCGGGATATTATTATGGCCCGGGACCCAGATAACCTTAATTGTAAAATAAAATCGAGGTCAGGCAGTCCCAGACCACCCTCGATCGCATTGTAGTTGAGCTCAAGTCCTTCTTAGCCGCTTGGCTATTAGAGTAGATGCTAAATTTCCAAACATTAGTAGCGCTGGATAGCATTTCATCCCCCGCATCCTTAATCGCAGCAACTTCCGCTTGGAATACACTGCAGTAATCAGCCAACTTAAACTTGCGGCTTACATTTAGCTCTTGGCAAACCCCCCCTCCCCCCCCCCCCCTACCTTTCCGACCAACTTCGACCCATCCGTGAACAAGTTAACTGATCCCATGCCCCAGAAAATTCCTCTTCCCCACTCCTTTCTTGGTGGAATGACTGGGGTGATGTTGTATAGGGAGCAGTTATCGGCATACAATAGTCCGTTCTGTCCGGGATAAAGTCGAAACTGGTAAGAAAGTTAGAGTGTCCGAAGTCAGAAAGCCCATAGCCCATAGCCCGTATCACGAAGCCTGGCCAATGACCTTGCCGCGGCCGCCTTTCCCGCAATATCTACTGGATATATGTTCAGCATGACGTTCAGTGCCAAGCTAGGTGTTGTTCTGAGAGCGCCACTGACACCGATCAGCGCCGTCAGTTGCACTGACATTAACATTTTGGAGGTGCTCGCCGTGTCCAGTGCTTTCCACCAGATCAGCACTACATATAGAAGAATCGGTTTAACCACCATGTCATAAAGCCAGTGTACTACTCCTGGCGACAGTCCCCATGTCTTTCCGATAGCACCTCTGCAGCAGTACAAGGTAGCCGCGGCCTTCCTGGCCCTATCTTCCACATTGGGTCTCCAGGACAGTTTCTTGTCCAAAACAATCCCAAATATTTAACCCTATCAGAAAGTACCAACGATACCCCTCCAATCGAGGGAGTTCTGAAATCGGGCATCTTATATCTCCTTGTAAAAAGAAACAATTCCGTTTTTACCAGGTTGACCGCCAATCCACATGATTCAGCCCACCTAGCCACAGTATCTAAATAGCCCTGCAGAACATCGCGCAGGGTTCCCAAAAATTTGCCTCTGACTAGGATAGCGAGGTCATCTGCATAGGCAACCACCCGACAACCATTGGCTGCCAGCTGCACAAGAAGCTCGTTGACTACCGCAACCTAGAGCAGAGAAGATAGGACACCCCCTGTGGCGTGCCCCTGCACACCATTCTCTTAAATATGGCCCCTCCCCACTCCGCTGCGACAACTATACCGCATGTAAGTTTGCTAATAAATTCAACCAGAGCCGCTCCTACTCCTAAACCCACCAGAGCTCTTTAGATTGGCCCCGGTAAGACATTGCTAAAAGCCCCCTCGATGTCTAGAAAGGCACACAGAGCAAACTCTTTGTGTTCTAGGGACCCCACTATTTGCTTTACAATCGAATGGAGAGCCATTTCCTTTGATCTGCCCTTGCAGTACGCTTGCTATGAAGCCGACAGTAACCCCCGAGGTATCCTTTGCCGTAGGTACAGGTCACTCAACCGCTTAAACGTCTTAAGAAAAAACGACGAGAGACAGATTTCCCTGAAATCCTTAGGTGATACATGAGAGCTTTTGCCGGCCTTCGGAATGAAGATAACCCTAACCGTGTGCCAAGGCTTCGGGGTATAGTTAAGCCTGAGGCAATTAGTGTAGATGATGGCCAACCAGCGGCAGGAAATCCCTAAAGACTTTTGAAGTTGCGCAGGAATGATCCCGTTCGGGACCGGAGACCTATAGCAGGAAATATTTCTAGAAATAATGGACGAGATCGGTTAAATACCACGCCCACTTTTAAATAAAAGATTTGTAAAAGGGTTGTAGACAAAAATAATAAGCTATATCTTAGCGAAAAATAGTTTTGTACCAATCGTATTTTTATTGTTCTGTTAAATCTTTATTTTAAAATAAACAGTAGGGAAATCCCCATATCTGAAGGAAAACTGCATTATTACTCGCTCAAGGTCATTGGTGTTAGCCTCTGTATCCTTTTCGCTTTTCGAAAATTAGTTCAGAATAGAACCATATGTATGTGTATTATTGCGCAGCCTTGTAACACTATTAATCACATAAAACAAAGAACAACAGCATTTCAAATGTAGCTGGGTATGTTCGGTTTCAACCGAACTTAGACTTCCTTATTTGTTTTAACTATCTTTAACTTGAGGCTTTAGATTTCATATAGAAATTGTTACGAAATAGGATAGTCAACCGTTAATTAAGCAATAAATTGTCGGTATCGATTCCATGCGCCGATAGAAAAATATTTGTTTCTGATAAAACTTCCTCATTTTTGTTATAACTTCAGCTCTAGAGAACTTAAAAATATTGGTTTTGTAGACATATGTATGTGTACACACGGAACATACGAAAGACTGCGTACTCATGTAATTTGCTGATTCCCATTAAGCGTGGAGTGATGTTTTAATACCGGGCGTATCCCCTGAAGATACCCTTAACATCCGTTCGGTGGTAAACTAAGTGTAAGAGCGGCAACCTTTCAAGACCACTATAACATAATCGATATAAATAACTAGCTGGAGGCTTTAAAGTTAGAGTGACCACCGATGCGAGCACCAGTGCACTTAGGCCCATAAAAATCCCGTTGTGATACCACGTGGGGAGCTTTCTCAAACCAACAGGTCAATTCAGCTAATCTCAGAAATTTCTCAGTTTTCAAATTAGCCAGAAGGCAAGAATCATCAAGGAAGGGAGATCCCACAAATGTTTTTTTCCTCATGTGCTAAAGCGAAGGGCAATTGCGCATAAAATGCTTATCTGTTTCTAACTCCTCTTCGTCTCTTCAGAAGATTATAGAGCGAACCCAGCCATTGTGTATGCCTTCCGATTGGTATGTGGCTAGTTATAAGCCCAACCACCAGAGATATGTCCCCTCTTTCAAGAAGAAGGGGTCTTCTTGTGCGTCTCGCGTCCCAATCACGACACAGGAGCTTAGTATGGTAGCAGGAATCAAGATTGCTCCATCTCACAGACGCTTCTCTTAGGAAAATCCCTTTCAAAATAAGCTTACAGGTAGCGAGCGGCATGCTCAATTCTTTCGAGGACTACGAAAGCGGAACGGATGTGTCCCCTCTTGCAAGTTCGTCAGCCTAATCATTGCCCGGTATATCCGAGTGACCAGGCACCCATACCAGACTCAGCGATCTCGTTAAGAGATTTGCGGCACCTCTTTACTGTCCTGGACTTACATGTGACCGATCCAAGCGCTTTTAGTACAGCCTGGCTGTCAGAGTGAATACAAATTTGATTATAGCTGTGAACAGTATTTCTCATTCTATCAGCGGCCTCATTCATAGCAGCCACCTCCACCTGAAAGACGCTGCAATAATCGGGTAGGCTAAAGAACAGATTACACCCTAGTTGAGGTGAAAATACCCCACTACCAACCTTTTTATCCAGTTTAGAGCCGTCAGTATATATCTGCCGCCTATCGTTCAGGTCCGGCGGCTCCTTTAACCAATAATTCCTATCCGGGATAACAACCTCGTACTGTATATCGAAAAGGGCAGCCGGAGCGCAAAAGTCCGACGAAAGCAAATCCAGATTCTTAGGATGGCTGCATGGCCATCCACATTGTCTATCTAGCCAGATAACTCTCGCAGCCGCAGAGCAGAAAAAGCCGCACATTTCTTGGCCATTAAATCTATTGGCAGCACATTAAAAACAATATCTACCGCGTCTGCAGAGGTGGTGCGCAGAGCACACCCCCCCCCCCCCCCCCACGCAGACTAGAGCACTTCTTTGTGCCTTCTGGTATACCCGAAGGGTTGACTTAGTATCTAAGTTTGTCCATCAGACCAATGCCCCATATACAAGGATGGGTCTAAGTACAACTGTCGCCTGATCTGTTCGTTGTTTTCGGAACTATTTCAAGATCATTTAAAAAAAATAAAGGTTGTCTAAATTCGGGTGTAACATACGTTTGGGAAATATCGACCAAACTGTAGACCAAGGGTGAAGTTTTTTGGAACAATTTTCCTTAATCCTTTGTCAAATAAGGGAAAATCACCATGTAGGAAAATGAACCTAGGATAACCCTGGAATGTGTTTGTATGACATGAGTATCAAATGAAAGCTATTAATGGGTATTTTAAAAGGGAATGGGCCTTAGTTCTATAGGTGGACGCCTTTTCGAGATATCGCCATAAAGGTGGACCAGGGGTGACTCCATAATGGGTTTGTACGATATTGGTATCAAATGAAACTCGTTAATGAGTATTTTAAAAGGGAGTGGGCCTTAGTTCTATATGCGGATGCCTCTTCGAGACATCGCCTTAGAGGGGGCCAGGGGTGAATCTATAAAGTGTTTGTACGACATGGGTATCAAATTAAAGGTATAAAAGAGGGTTTTAAAAGGAAGTGGCCAAATGCGAACCAGGGTGACCAACAACATCATCCGCCGCGTACCGCCAATTTATTTATATATGTAATACCACGAACAGTATTCCTGCCATAATTCCAAGGGCTTTTGATTTCGACCTGCCGAACTTCTTCATTTTCTTCTACTTAATATAGCAGGTGTCACATCCATTTTACAAAGTTTTTTCTAAAATTATGTTTTGCGTCAATAAACCAATCCAATTACCATGGTTCATCCCTTTTTTCATATTTGGTACAGAATTATGGCATTTTTTTCATTTTTCGCAATATTCGATATCGAAAAAGTGGGCGTGGTCATAATCGGATTTCACCCATTTTTAGTACCAAGATAAAGTGAGTTAAGATAAGTACGTTAACTAAGTTTCGTAAAGATATATCGATTTTGGCTCAAGTTATCGTGTTAACGACCGAGCGGAAAGACAGACGGCAGACTGTGTATAAAAAATTGGCGTGGCTGCAACCAATTCCGCCCATTTTCACAGAAAACGGTTATCGTCACAGAAGCTTTGACCTTACCAAACTTCACAAGGATAGGTAAATTTTTGTTAAACTTATGGTATTAAAAGTATTCTAGACAAATTAAATGAAAAAGGGGGGAGCCACGCCCATTTTGAAATTTTCTTTTACTTTTGTGTTTTCTTGCTCCATATCATTACTGGAGTTGAATGCTGACATAACTTAATTATATACTGTAAAGATATTCAATTTTTTGTTAAAATTTGACTTTAAAATTTTTGTTTTAAAAGTGGGTGTGTTCGCAATTCGATTTTGCTAATTTTTATTAAGCATACATATAGTAATAAGAGTAACGCTCCTGCCAAATTTCATCATGATATCTTCAACGACTGCCAAATTACAGCTTGCAAAAATTTTAAATTACCTTCTTTTAAAAGTAGGCGGTGCCACGCCCGTTGTCCAAAATTTTACTAATTTTCTATTTTGCGTCATAAGTTCAACTCACCTACCAAGTTTCGTCGCTTTAGCTGTCTTTGGTAATGAATTATCGCACTTTTTCGGTTTTTCGAAATTTTCGATATCAAAAAAGTGGGCGTCGTTTTAGTCCGATTTCGTTCGTTTTTAATATCGATCTGACTTGAGTGCCCAGGAACCTACATACCAAATTTCATCATGATACCTCAAAATTTACTCAAATTATCGTGTTTACGTGCGGGCATGCCTGATTGAACTCCCCACCTCGCCCGGAACATTTTGATTTATAGAAGTCTATATCCATCTCGATTACTTTATGCCGTTACGGGGTACCGTTATGCGAACAAAATTAATATTCTCTGTGAGCTCTGCTCAGCTGAGTATAAAACAATTATTTCAGGGGAGTATTGGATCCTCATTTTTTAAGAACTTCACTATATCCTTCCTTCTGTTTATCAACGTGTGTTTATCTCTGCGACTGTGAGTATTGTTGGAACTATTTAAAGATTATTTTCTTGAAGGTGTTGGTACTCTTTTCAATATCATATCTTGGCATATCGTTCGGACTGGGACGCGGTTTTATGCTAGTTTTGCAAATATGTGAAATATGAACAGACGTTTAAATCCACAACAAATTAACGCCTTATTAACACTTAACGAAAGATATTGATTACGCCAGCCCATTTAAGTCCGGGCAGTGTTGTTGCTCAGAATTTCATGCACTGCTCCGAACTGTGGGTTTGTGGTGGTATACAATAGAAGCTATTAGCAGTTGGCAACAGATAAGCTACCATTTGTACTTTTCTGTATTTATTCACTAAACACATATCAATTTGATAGCATGTTTCAACTGTACAAATATACATATATATAAACAAACAATTACTAGGAAATTTGGTTATGAAAAAGTATAGCAAAATGTTTTGTCAAAGCCGCGTACATGCGTAAATTTTAACCAGTTTGTTTAACTAATAAAATTTTCCATTAAGGTTATTAATTAATAAATAAGGAAGGCTAAGTTCGGGTGGAACCGTACATTACATACTCAGATGAGAGTTTTGGAGACAAAATAAGGGAAAATCACCATGTAGGAAAATTAACCTAGGGTAACCCTGAAATGTGTCTGTATGACATGGGTATCAAATGGAAGGTATTAAAGAGTATTTTAAAAGGGGTAGGCTATAGTTCTATCGGTGGACGCCATTTCGGGATATCGCCATAAAGGTTGACCAGTAGTGGAATTCACTAACTTTTTTAACGATATTTGCCATCGCTTTATTTGCGAATCGATAACTATAACGATTTCGTTTTTCAGTAACTATTTTTTATCGATATTCGTTAATCGACGATCAGCTGTGTTGTTAAATAAACGGCAAGTGAATTAGCTGCGTTACAAATCACGAAATTTAAATTTCGGCCAATTTTAGTTAAAAAAAAAAAAATCGGAACTTTAATTAAAAACTTTCAAACACGAAAAGTTGCTTTATTTATAAATAAAATGGCATTTGAGTACTTAGCATACGTTTTATCACAAGATGAAGGGTTACTAAGTCCATCGCCAGTGGACAGACGCCTTCTTAGAGAAGTAGATAACCCATTCCACCTGAATGCAACGGAGTTTCGAAAGCTGTACCGAATAACCCCAGACTTGGCTCATGATATTATTTCTCAACTTGATGGTCAATTAAGGGATACAAGGATAACTGCGATATCAACAGAGAAAAAAATTAATTCTGCATTTACTTTCCTTTTGTTAAAATAGATAAAAGCTTGCACAATAATGACTTTTAAAAGCAGTTAGTATATGGAATTTGTTTATTTTTGGCATTCCTTTTGTGCTTTTCGCATTTTTTAGGTTTCGTTAAGCTGTGCTGCTACCTTTCTACTATTTTAAATGTCCTTTATTGCGAGTCGTTAAAACTAAGTTAGTGAATAGTACAATCGATAAGGCAAGCGACAAAATCGTTGATTAAAATCTCGACAAATCGCATCGTTATAAGTTAGTGAATTCCACTGCAGGGGTGACTCTAGAATGTGTTTGTACGATATGGGTATCAAATGAAAGGTGATAATGAGTATTTTAAAAGGGAATGGGCCTTAGTTCTATAGGTGGACACCTTTTCGATATATCCTTGTACAAAATAATGGTATACAGAGCAATAATTGGACATCTTTTAAATTATTGCGCAACCATATTTTATATAATGAATGATAGCCAAATTTATAAATTGCAAAAGCAACAAAATCGATAAATGAGATTGATTTTTCGTAAGCGCTAATATACGCCCATCAAGGATATGTTGTCGGATCTTAGTTGGTTAAGTGTTAAACAACAGCACTTTTATTACACAATGATATTTGTTAAAAACATTGTAGATGGTACCCTACCAGAATACTTAAGGGGCAATATAAAGTATGGCAATGATATGCACAACATAGACACTCGTAGAAGAAATGATTTTAAATAACCTGTGTTCGGATGTGAGTAAAATTAATAAAATCTTTATTACAAAGGGCTAAAATATTTTAATGAATTACCTAATAACATTAAGCAATGCAATAGCATAACTAAATTTAAAATAAATTTGTTTGAATATTGTAAAACTATTTTTACTTCTTAGATTATAGAAAAGAGTTTATCTCATATTTATAAATAATTTTTTTCTCCCTCTCTGCAGTTGTAAATATTTTTTCCCCTCTTTGTTTATGTTTTACTTTTGTTTCCGTTTACTTTTAAAACTTATTATGGATGAATGAAAGTATATGCTTTATCCCTTGAGCTCCTATAAGCTTAAGTTACTTTTAATTAGTTTTAAGCTTACTCTGTTGAAATCTGTTTTGATCTAGACCCAATAGAGTCGTAATAAATAAATAAATAAATAAATAAATAAACCAATCCAATTACCATGTTTCATCCCTTTTTTCATATCTGGTATAGACTTATGGCATGTTTTTCATTTTTCGTAATTTTCGATATCGAAAAAGTGGGCGTGGTCATAGTCGGATTTCGCCCATTTTTAATACCAAGATAAAGTGAGTTCATATAAGTACGTGAACTGAGTTTAGTAAAGATATATCGATTTTTGCTCAAGTTATCGTGTTAACGGCCGAGCGGAAGGACAGACGGTCGACTGTGTATAAAAACTGGACGTGGCTTCAACCGATTTCGCCCTTTTTCACAGAAAACAGTTATCGTCCTAGAATCTATGACCCTACCAAATTTCACAAGGATTGGTAAATTTTTGTTCGACTTATGGCATTAAAAGTATTATAGACGAATTAAATGAAAAAGGGCGGAGTTACGCCCATTTTGAAATTTTCTTTTATCTTTGTATTTTGTTGCACCATATTATTACTGGAGTTGAATGTTGACATAATGTACTTATATACTGTAAAGATATTAACTTTTCTTTTAAAATTTGAATTTAAAACAATTTTTTTTTTAAAGTGGGTGTGGTCGTTCTCCTATTTTGCTAATTTTTATTAAGCAGACATATAGTAATAAGAGTAACGTTCCTGCCAAATTTCATCATGATATCTTCAACGACTGCCAAATTACAGCTTGCAAAACTTCTAAATTACCTTCTTTTAAAAGTGGGCGGTGCCACGCCCATTGTCCAAAATGTTACTAATTTTCTATTTTGTGTCATGAGGTGAACCCACCTACTAAGTTTCATCGCTTTATCCGTCTTTGGTAATGAATTATCGCACTTTTTCGGTTTTTCGAAATTTTCGATACCGATTTCGCTCATTTTAAATAGCGATCTGAGATGAGTGCCCGGGAGCCTACATACTAAATTTCATCAAGATACCTCAAATTTACTCTAGTTATCGTGTTAACCGACAGACGGACGGACGGACATGGCTCAATCAAATTTTTTTTCGATACTGATGATTTTGATATATGGAAGTCGATATCTATCTCGATTCCTTTATACCTGTACAACCAACCGTTATCCAATCAAAGTTAATATACTCTGTGTGCTAAGCACGCTGAGTATAAAAATTGTTTCCAAATTATTGAAATTGAAATAGGTTATTGAAATAGGTTATTATGTTAAGTAAAGTATTGAAATAGGTTATTATGGCAATGATCGGGTAAACTGAAGGATAGATCCCACCCCAGCTGAGGTGTCCGATGAATAGTCAGATTCTTAAGAATATCTGCACGGCCATAGAGCATAAAAGGACGCGCATTTCTTGGCCGTTAGATCTATTGTCAAGACATTAAAAAAAAAAGGGTCCCATGTCCATCTAGTAAAATTGTTTAGCCTAAGAATTTCATTTTAATGGGGCTCTTGGTTCAAGGTTATCGGGAAAATGCTTCAAACTCTACGTGAAATTTCCAAATTCCTTCTCGGCGCTATCTAGTGACAATTTTTCGGATTCTGAAGTATGCTTCAATTTTCAAGGCTTTAACTCTGCTGGAAACTACTCAAAGATCGTTTGCCATATTTCTCGTATTAGGGAGTAAGTAAATATACAAATAGTGTTCGAGTAAAGATTTCAAGTACGCTTTGAAAAAGCAGCTACCTAACTAAGTTTTTTAATACTACTAATACCAGTTTACGATTTTCGTTGGTTCAAACACTGTCGCTTGGTCTACAATTGCTTTCTCCAAATATGTAGTTGTTAGAATAAAATATCTTGGGCATGCTTAGACGCATACAATGAAATAAAACGCAGGAGTGAAATAAAATGAAATACATAAATCTTTTTTAACGATTTCAAAACTACAATTTATAATTGAATCACGTAGGACACTTTTGTGTTGCCGCCAAAGCCACTGGGCCTCCGACGCAGGCAACCATGGGCCTTAACAGCTATGGTTGAGTTAAAGTACATATCTACCAGCACTTTTTGCATGTATCAAAAAACATTTGAAGCATACTATGTATATTTTAGTACTGTCGATATACTTATTGTAGTAAAAGTAACTAGCTGTAAACTACCTCAAAAGTGTTTAATCAACCTATAAGCATGTGAATATTTATAATACGTAGTGGTCTTGCCCGAATTCTACCAAAAATATATCACCCTCAAATCAAAAGTTAAAGTAGAAATAATTGCCAACCAGAGACAACAAATAATGATTTTTTTATACCTTTCATGAACATTAAATGGTATATTAACTTTGGTCAGATGTTTGTAACGTTGAGACATATAGAAGATAGACTCGCCATTAAGTATACCGAATTGATCAGGGCGACGAACTGAGTTGATATAGCCATGTCCGTCTGTCCGTCCGTCTGTCTGTTGGAACGCAAACTAGTCACTCAAATTTTGAGATATCTCAATGAAATTTGGCACAAGGATGTATTTTTTTATTATATTAGACATTTGTCGGATACGGTAGGATCGGACCACTATAACATATATCTCCCATACAACCGATCGTTCAGATAAGACAATTTTGGTCATTCCTGCTGCAATTTAGAAAGTATAAACGTGAAACTCGGTGATATATATTTTAATATATCATAGAAGATTTTCTCTGTTATTAAATAAAATAGAAGATTTTCTGAAAATATCACTTTGATCGGAGCTATATCTAGTATATATCCCATACAACCGATCGTTCGGATAGAAAGATTTTTGGCAATTTCTCCCTTAATTTCCGATATAAAAACGTTAAACTTGGTGATATTTATTCTAACATATCAAAGAAGATTTCATAGAAAATCATTTCGATCGGAGCTATATAAAATATATATCCCATACAACCGATCGTTCAGATAGAAAGATTTTTGACCATTTCTCCCTTAGTCTCCAATATAAAAACGTTAAACTTGGTAATATTTATTCTAATATATCATGGAAGATTTTCTGTAAAAATAATTTCGATCGGAGCTATATATAATATATATCCCATACAACCGATCGTTCAGATAAGGGTGTTTTTTGCCATTTTTTATTTTATATTTATCTTAAAACTCGTTTAGGTATCTACATCTGTTCACTATATAATTCTTATCTTATACATCCTATTATTTGGAGATTACGAAAGGGATAAGATTATTGTTCAGCCCCATTCATGAAAGGTATGAAGTCTTCGGCAGTCCCGTCCTTACTTGTTTTTATTTGTAATAATAATAATATTTTTTGGGAAGTTTCTAACCAATATCGCCATTTTTTTGGCTGTAAGATTTGAAATCTCCAATAGAACATTCACAACAAAAAACAACAAAAATGGAACGATAATAATAATTTGCGAGACCCGCGCCGGTTACGTCAACATCAGGGACAAAACATAAAAAGCCGTCGCGAAGGACGTGTTTCTTCATGGTGGATTGAACATATCGAACTCCAGTTGTGAATTGCTCGGTTCCACCAACATAAAATATATAATACCATGAATAACATTGAAATATGATCAAGCGCATCTGAGCACACATGCATATGCAATTCATTATCAATTCACGCTTGAAAAGCTCATGAAACTTTCATTGAAATAACTGGTGATCTGACGAATATGTTCCTGCAGAGAATATCAGTTGTTCGTAATGTTGCTTTGCTCATTGCATTTGCAATGCAAATTATGTAAAGCTTGACAAGTACATATGCGTGAACTTTTTTTAGGTATTAGAATGGTTTGCAATGGAAATATGCTATGCAACAATGCAAGACCAATTGCACCTGATCGTGAATTGCCCTATAGAATTGTTACTGTTTTTTAACTTATTTCCAGATTAATATGGTCCTCATCTGCTGCTTTGGCCGCGTCGCTGGATTTAATTCTTCTGATTCAACTAATTCCTCTGATTGTTCTGAATTTTAGATTTTCGACTTGAAAAATTATGTTATTTCAACAGGTCCCATGTCTATGTTGATTACGGAATACGGTTAGTTGTAAGCATTAATTAACGAATAAATCGTTCGCGAACACTAAGAGTCTCGAGTTTTCATTTAGTTTTAGTTTTATTTTGTCACAAATTTCTTTTTTAATTTGATTTTGTGCTATTTTACCTTATTTTGTTTTATTTCTTTTGTTTTATTTCGTTTTATATCTCTTTGTTGATTTTATTTTTAACTAGTTTTATTTTATTTTATTTTATTTTGTTTTGTTTTATTTTTCTATTCTATTTTTTTTATTTTATTTTATTCAATTTTTTTATTTTTTTCTTTTTCTAATTTAATTTATTTTATTTTATTTTACTTTATTTTATTTAAGTAATAATATTTTGTTCATTTCGTTGTATTTTATTTTATTTTTTTCCACTTTCCTTTAACTTTTTTATATTTCATTTTTATTTTATGATTTTTATTTGATTTTAATTTACTTTATTTTATTTTATTTTATGTTTTTTTTTATCTTTATATGTTATGTTTTCCTTTGTTTCTATTTGCATTTTATTTTATTTTGTTTGATTCTATTTTATTTTTTTTATTTTTCTTCTTTTATATTATTTTATTTTTACTTGATTTTTTTTTTCATTTTCAGAATGATTATAAATCAATAACATTTTGCTAACATATCGATAACTTCTGATTGATTAATCGATAATCTTGTCGATTAAAATTAAACAGTGTGTAATTCTATTTACTTAAATTTTGTTTAATCAACTTTTTTTTACGTTTCTTGTTTATTTTATTTTACCTTATTTCGTTTTCTTTTATTTTCTACCTTTTTATTTTATTTCGTTAAATTTATTTTATTTTATTTCATTATATTTATACTCAGCTGAGCAGAGCTCACAGAGTATACTAACTTTGTTCGCATAACGGTAATCCGTAACGGCATAAACTACTCGAGATAGATATAGACTTCTATATATCAAAATGATCTGGGTGAAAAAAGAAATTCATTTATACTTGAGTAAATTTTGAGGTATCTTGATGAAATTTGGTGCGTAGGTTCCTGGGCGCTCATCTCAGATCACTATTTAAAATGAACGAAATCGAACTACAACCACGCCCACTCTTTCGATATCGAAAATTTCGAGAAACCGAAAAAGTGCGATAATTCATTACCAAAGATGGATAAAGCGATGAAACTTAGTAGGTCCTTTGACCTTATGTCGCAAAATTGAAAATTAGAAAAGTTTTGGACAATGGGCGTGGCACCTCCCACTTTTAAAAGAAGGTAATTTGGCAGTTTTTGAAGACATCATGATTAAATTTGGTAGGCACGTTAATCCTATTACTATATGTGTGCTAAATAAAAATTAGCGAAATCGGATGACGAACACGCCCACTTTTAAAATAAAATTATCTTTAAAAAATATCTTTACAGTATAAAATTGAATTATGTCAACATTCGCCTCCAGTAATAATATGGTACAACAAATTACAAAGATAAAAGAAAATTTCAAAATGGGCGTAACTCCGCCCTTTTTCATTTAATTCGTCTAGAGTACTTTTAATACCATAAGTAGAACAAAAATTTACCAATCCTTGTGAAATTTGGTAGGCACATAGACTCTATGACGGGAACTGTTTCCTGTGAAAATGGGCGAAATTGGGTGAAGCCACACCCAGTTTTTATACACAGTCGACCGTCTGTCCTTCCGCTCGGCCGTTAACAATATAACTTGCGCAAAAAACGATATATCTTAACTAAACTTAGTTCACGTACATATCTGAAGTCACTTTATCCTGCTATAAAATATGGCCGAAATCCGACTATGACCACGCCCACTTTTCCGATATCGAAAATTACGAAAAATCGAAAAAACGCCATAATTCTGTACCAGATATGAAAAAAGAGATGAAACATGGTAATTGGATTGGTCTATTGACGCAAAATATAACTTTAGAAAAAAACTTTGTAAAATGGGTGTGACACCTACCATATTAAGTAGAAGAAAATGAAAAAGTTCTGCAGGGCGAAATCAGACGAAATCAAAAGCCCTTAGAATCTTGGCAGGAATACTGGTCGTGGTAAGACATATATAAAAAAAATTAGCGGTACCCGACAGAAGATGTTTTGGGTCACCCTGTTCCACATTTTTGCCGATATCTCGAAAACGCCTTCACATATACAACTAAGGGCTACTCCCTTTTAAAACCCTCATTAATACTTTTAATTTGATACCCATATCGTACAAACACATTCTAGAGTCACCCCTGGTCCACCGTTATTGCGATATCTCGAAAAGGTGTCCACCTATTGAACTAAGGCCCACTACGTTTTAAAAAATCATTAACACCTTTCATTTGATGCACATATCATACAAACACAATCCAGGGTTACCCTAGGTTCATTTTGCTAAATGGTGATTTTCCCTAATTTTTCTCCAAAGCTCTCAGCTGAGTATGTAATGTTCGGTTACACCCGAACTTAGCCTTCCTTACTTGTTTTTATTTTAAGTTAATGATCATTTTCTTTTTCCCGCATTTTATTAACCCCATGTTATTATTTCTTTATATTCGTATAGTTTGTGAGAGTTTATTTTATTTTTCGTTTGCACAAAACACGAAAATTGCATAATCCACACGTTGTTGAAAATTTATTATCTACTGTTTTATGCGAAGCAGGTAGTCGTGGCCACACTCCACTTTACCGCTATGCATATTTCACTTACTATGAGCTGGAATGCAATGGAAATTGCTATTTTATCAGTTTACGCTACATGCATACAAACATACATATACCGTTTAGAGATATACGCCGCCTATAAACGCCGCCGCTGCCGCTGATTAGGGTCGTTTTTCGCACGCCGCCGCCGAATGTCAAAAAAATTGGCGCGGCGGCGGCGTCGGCGACGTCCGGCGCGTTACTATATTTTCTACTCGTTTAAGACTATTTAGACCATTTATTGTTCATGTCGAAAATTGGTCGGATATGGTCGAAGGTGGTATCAACGGATGCGCATCACTGCCAGTTATAAGAAACTAATTGAAAAAATTAACTCCTTCTATCTGTTCAAAAATTATATAAAAAAACAGGCATTTTCGATGTCAGCTTAACGCGGCTTTGCATCACCCAATTCACCAAGTTATTAAAACAAAAAGCTAAAAGAAAATTTATACAAGAAATTTACTTTGCATATTTTTTTCAAAAAATAATGAACAATGAATTCAAATAAAATTACTCAAGGCGTTTCAAATAGTTTTCAAATTGTCCTCAAGTTGTTAAAAAAAAGCAAAAAAGGTGCCGATTTTTTTAAAATATTTATATAGCGATTGGCTGAAAGAATAAGCCAAACCAGTAATGCAAAATCCTTTAGTAGGTTCTAGGGGCATAAACGCTCTTTTGAAATGATTTTTACCTCATATTTAAGTTGAGTATATATGTACGTATGAGAAGGTTTTGAAAAATCATTTGAGCTTACATTCAAAAATCTGCTGTTTATTTGCGAAACTACACAATAGCGTCTGAAATGTTAATTTTAATTTTCACACTTCATCCTTCAACAATCAAGTCTCCCGATTTGACATAAAGTTGGCGGCACTAATCAAAACTAGTCCCTTGGAGTGAATCACATTGATTATAGCTTGTCAACCAAGTTTAAATATCACCTACACGTTACGGCTCCTTTTACAAACGTAAATACGTAGGCACATCTCGTTAGCGTAATGTGAAAATGTGCTAAGTCACTTTTTACGAATTTTACAGGAGACGAAAAAAACTAAATAATTTTTGAAATAACCTTTTTTAAAACAGTAAATGGGGATACCTTAATTGCAATGCTTTTGAGTGTAGAAGCTTTAAAAAAGATAAATAAAAATCATGTATGCTAACCCAGCAGCTATTTTATGACTTAGCACAATTTCCTCACTCAAAACAAATTTTTCTCCTGACTTAGCACTTTTTAGTAAATATGTTTTCCCATCACTCCTCTCCTTTAATGATTGAGATATGACACTAAAACTATATATTTCACAAAAATAACTATTTATTTGTCAAACTATTTGTAACTATTAGCGGCCACCGTGGTGTGATGGTAGCGTGCTCCGCCCACCACACCAAATGCCCTGTGTTCACACCCCGGGCAAAGCAACATCAAAATTTTAGAAATAAGGTCGCTCCTTGGCAGTATTTGGCAAGCACTCGGAGTTTATTTCTGCCATGAAAAGCTCTCAGTGAAAGCTCATCTGCCTCGCAGATCCCGTTTGGAGTCGGCATAAAACAAGTAGGTCCCGTCCCGCCAATTTGTAGGAAACATTAAAAAAAGGAGGAAGAAATTTTTGAATTTGAAAATTTCTGAACGGTCTGCGAGATCTTGGGGCAAAAACCCCGGATCTTTCCGTAATGGCCAACACGTTGATTTCCTTAAATACATAAAAACAAAACCTATCCTAAATACTATTTTTTAAATAGAAAATTCAAGCTTTTTAAAGTAAGAACACCGGCGTACGCCGCCGCCGCCGATAAAGAGATCGGCGTAAACCTCTAATACCGTTACGAGAAGTAAAACTTACGGCTGCTACAAGACAAACGTCACGGAAATGACGAAAAACTACATGCAGAACAACAACAATTGCACTAAATACAAGAAAAACAATGAGAATATTTCAGGTAGAACAAAGAAAAATACGCGACAATAATGACAGCTATGAGACTATAAAGGAAATGCATAAAAATATACAGTTTCCGAGTATTGTTGCTTCCTTGTTGCATCAATCAGACTTTTAGCAGAAGATGAATATTATTGTTGGTGTTATTTCAGCTGCGTTCAGTTTTATTAAAATACATTTTTGATATATTACCTCCTGGTAGAAATAAACGCGAAAGTATATGTGTATGTATGTCTACTCACACTGGGGCAATAATAATATTCACAAGCGCATAATAAAGAAGAATTGCAAAAGAATACACTTAAGCATAAAAAGATGTAAGTGAATTTGCTAGAGCAAACACTTAAATGCGCTATTTTACACTACAGCGTGACTTTTTTGCAGAGGAGGACCAGAATAGTAGTGAGGGGAAGAGGGGGGGGTCCAGAGGGGCATCTTGCACCGGGCGCTACTCACAGAATGTAAAATTTCTCGCGTCATGAAAAGTATTCTCCATCGTCTCCAACAACAAAAATACGTACAAGACTTACACGACTAAATTACCTTCATTTTATATTTGGAGTTCTCTTAGAAGTTGGAAATTTGTTAAACAGGGATAATAGCAATTATAAGGACTTGGATGAATTTTATAATATATTCTATGGAACAGAACTTTTTATTGAAATATGGAGAAGATGTTTTTCCAAACTTGATTATCTCATTTTATTTTATTACTAATACATTATAATCATATTGTTATTAGATATGTATTTGAGTCGACTTATAGATGATATTTTCAGCCCATGATAAAAATATAGGAAGGTAAAACCATTCTCTATTCTCGGCGGCCATAATGATTTTTTGATTTATAAAGATATTTTAAAATCTCTCTCAAAAACTTTGTGTAAATGCCAAACCAAAGGATACAAACAAAAATTTTAGCATATTTGACCTTTGCAAATTACCGATAAAAAACAAAAATAAAATAAATCGAAAATTTGGTATGCATTTTTTAGTTCGGTTTTGTATACATATATTTATACTCAGATGAGCAGAGCTCACAGAGTATATTAAGTTTGATTGGATAACGGTTGGTTGTACAGGTATAAAGGAATCGAGATAGATATAGACTTCCATATATCAAAATCATCAGGATCGAAAAAAAATTTGATTGAGCCATGTCCGTCCGTCCGTCCGTCCTCTAACACGATAACTTGAGTAAATTTTGAGGTATCTTGATGAAATTTGGCATGTAGGTTCCTGAGCACTCATCTCAGATCACTATTTAAAATGAACGATATCGGACTATAAACCCTCCCACTTTTTCGACATCGAAAACTTCGAAAAACCGAAAAAATAGAATAGAATAGAATAGCAGAATAGAAAATTAGTAAAATTTTGGACAACGGGCGTGGCACCGCCCACTTTTAAAAGAAGGTAATTTAAAATTTTGCAAGCTGTAATTTGGCAGTCGTTGAAGATATCATGATGAAATTTGGCAAGAACGTTACTCCTATTACTATATGTACGCTTAATAAAAATTAGCAAAATCGGAGAAGGAACACGCCCACTCTAAAATAAAAAATTTTAAAAGTAAAATTTTAACAAAAAATTTAATATCTTTACAGTATATAGGTAAATTATGTCAACATTCAACCCCAGTAATGATATGGTGCAACAAAATACAAAAATAAAAGAAAATTTCAAAATGGGCGTGGCTCCGCCCTTTTTCATTTAATTTGTCTAGGATACTTTTAATGCCATAAGTCGAACAAAAATTTACCAATCCTTTTGAAATTTGGTAGAGGCATAGACTTTATGACGTTAACTGTTTTCTGTGAAAATGGGCGAAATCGGTTGATGCCACGGTCAGGTTTTATACACAGTCGTCCGTCTGTCCTTCGGCATGGCCGTTAACACGATAACTTGAGCAAAAATCGCATATCTTTACTGAACTTAGTTCACGTATTTATCTGAACTCACTTTATCTTGGTATAAAAAATGAACGAAATCCGACTATGACACGCCCACTTTTTCGATATCGAAAATTACGAAAATTGAAAAAAATGCCATAATTCTATACCAAATACGAAAAAAGGGATGAAACATGGTATGGTAATTGGATTGTTTTATTGACGCGAAATATAAATTTAGAAAAAAACTTTATAAAATATATAACACCTACCATATTAAGTAGAAGAAAATGAAAAAGTTCTGCAGGGTGAAATAAAAAACCCTTGAAATCTTGGCAGATATTACATATATAAATAAATTAGCGGTATCCAACAGATGATGTTCTGGGTCACCCTGGTCCACATTTTGGTCGATATCTGGAAAACGGCTTCATATATACAACTACCACCACTCCCTTTTAAAATACTCATTACCACCTTTCATTTGATACCCATATCGTACAAACACATTCTAGAGTCACCCCTGGTCCACCTTTATGGCGATATCTCGAAAAGGCGACCACCTATAGAACGAAGGCCAACTCCCTTTTAAAAATACTCATTAACACCTTTCATTTCGTTTGATACCCATATTGTACAAACGTATTCTAGAGTCACCCCTGGTCCACCTCTATGGCGATATCTCGAAACGGCGTCCACCTATGGAACTAAGGATCACTCCCTTTTAAAATACTCATTAGTAACTTTTTTTAATACCCATATTGTACAAACAAATTCTAGAGTCAACCCTGATCCACCTTTATGGCGATATCCCTAAATGGCGTCCACCTATAGAACTATGGCCCACTCCCTCATAAAATACTCTTTAATGCCTTTCATTTGATACACATGTCATACAAACACATTCCAGGGTTTTCCTCGATTCATTTTCCTACATGGTTGTTTTCCCTTATGTTGTCACCATAGCTCTCAACTGAGTATGTAATGTTCGGTTACACCCGAACTTAACCTTCCTTACTTGTTTTTTTTTTTAATTTGTACGATTTAATCATGCATGGTCATAATTTGCGCATACTAGCATTTAGCTTACTTCCATCATAAGAGATGTTGCAGGTCTTCGCAGCTGGACGATTCACATAGTCCAACTGGGAAATATTAATTTGTGGAATTTGAATTTTTCCGACACCTTTTTCCCCACTTTGGCGTTGAGTGGGACATCCCGATTTTGCTTTGATGATATGCAGAGAGCAGCGCACTTATACGTTTTCCTGTTTGTCATCTACAGAACTAGGCGGCATAGTCTTTTTCCTGTCCGTCCATGGATGGTTCTTATTTTTGTTGTACAAATCCCTTATTTTTGTTGTACAAATCAACTTAATAATCAAACTTAAAAAAAAAAAAAATCCTCTAGCGGAGGTCCAAGGAATAGAGCAGTTTCAATATGGTGTTAGGAAACAAAAGTTGCTAATACAGATTTTTGTTCCACATTACATACAAATACATGATTTTTGCTATACACCAGGCTGGGGCCATACATTAAGATAGAAGTTGGGGCAGAGTAACGCGCACATCCTTCGGAAGTGTGCATTCCTCTTCGGTGATGTCTGCAAAGGCGGGATATTAATGTTTATTTTTCAGCATAGTTTTCTTTTTTTGATTCCAATCTGCATTCGCAGTGCCATGAAGCTGCCGAACAAAACGAAGTTCCTCTTCTATGCCTTTCAACCCGCCGGGGAACGAAGATCCCTCCGTTGTTGTCCTTCAACAACGAGGGCAATGTTTCCTATATTTCAGGACGAGGATGGCAGAGGTATGATGACTTTCCCACCGTTATGATGGCTTTCACACAAATATGATTAATTATTTAATTCAATTAAATTAAATTATTTTTGAGTGCTAAACGACTTTCGACACTGTAAAGAAAGTGAAACAACACCTTTTAGTCGTTTAAGTTTTTTGTTTTTATTTTATCAAGACAAATGTTTCAACACTCGCGTGGTGTCTTCTTCAGTTGCTAGTTTTCAACTAACCGTTGTCAACAGAAATAACAAAGTAACAAAGTAAGCCTATCCAAATTTGTCAAATATTATCGGCTAATACAATGAAAAAGCAAAAAGACATAAAGAGAGTATAATACAACAAAAAAAATTAAGTAATAACAAAATATGGATCAAACGAAGTTTAATGGAAAGCTGAGTAAAGATTTGTATACAGTGGGCCACTATCACGATTCACTGACACACTTTTATTTACATAAATATGTAGGGATTCTAAAATATTTAATCTACTGATATTAGATTCTATTTTAATTAATTTACAGTCGTCTTCACTTATCGAGTGTTGATTCGATAATGCATGTTCGGCGATGCCACTTTTGGGCTCAATACTTTGTATGTATTTTAAATGCTCATTGAACCTGATTCGTACAGTTCGCGTCAATTGGCCTATGTACTTTGCACCGCATTCTACTCCGTCGTCATTTATATGAGAGCAAGTGATTGAGTACACTCCAGGATTGTCCAAAATGTCACCTTTATCCTTAGATGATCTCAATAAGGCCTTCAGTTTTGTTGTTGATTTTGGAGCCAAATTTAAACGAGCTTTTTTAAAGATATGTTTCATATCAGAAAAATAATATGGGTCGTAAGTCATGCTGCACCAAGTCATGTTGTCTTTTTCGCCCACTGTGCCGAAAAACGAACTGCACTCTTTTTGCAATTTTTTGCGCTGGTGTTTTCTTATTAGCTGCTCTACCATGCTGGCGCAATATCCATTAGTTTCTGCGATGCTCACTATTTTGTGTTTTTATACCTTTCATGAAAATGAAATGGTATATTAAGTTCGTCACGAAACCGAAAATTGTAAGTCCTTAAAGGAAAATAGATAGACCCACCATTAAGTATACCGAAATAATCAGGTTGAAGAGCTGAGTTGTTTTAGCCATGTCCGTCTGTCCGTCTGTCCGTCTGTCCGTCTGTCCGTCTGTCTGTTTGTATGCAAACTAGTCCCTCAATTTTTGAGATATCTTGATAAAATTTGGTGAGCAGGTGTATTTGGGTGTCCGATTAGACATTTGTCGGAACCGACCGGATCGGACCACTATAGCATATATCCTCCATACGACCGATTTTTCAGAAAAAGAGGATTTTTGTAATATCTTACCCAATTTAACAGATTGAAGCTTCAAACTTCACCATATACTTTCGTATATTGAACATATTGTTGCCTGAAAAAATTTATGAGATCGGTCGTATATATAGTATATATCCCCCACAACCGATTGTTCAGATAAGGAACTTTTCGTAATTACTGCCCTATTTTAAGAGCTAGAGGCTTCAAATTTCAGCGAATGCTTACGTATATAGCATATATTGTTGTCTGAAAAAATCATAAAGATCGGTGGTATATATAGTATATATATGGTGGTATATATAGCATATATATATAGTATATATATATATATTTTCGCAAATTTTAGCCCCATTTTAATAGCTAGAAGCTTCAAATTTCACCGAATATTTACTTATATAGCATATATTGTTGTCTGAAAAAATCATAGAGATCGGTTGTATATATAGTATATATCTCATACAACCGATTGTTCAGATAAGAAACTTTTCGCAATTTCTACCCCATTTTAACAGCTATAAGCTTCAAATTTCACCGATTGCTTACGTATATAGCATATATTGTTGTCTGAAAAAATCATAGAGATCGGTTGTATATATAGTATATATCTCATACAACCGATTGTTCAGATAAGAAACTTTTCGCAATTTCTACCCCATTTTAACAGCTATAAGCTTCAAATTTCACTGATTGCTTACGTATATAGCATATATTGTTGTCTCAAAAAATCATAGAGATCGGTTCTATATATAGTATATATCTCATACAACCGATTGTGCAGATAAGAAACTTTTCGCAATTTCTACCCCATTTTAACAGCTAGAAGCTTCAAATTTCACCAACTGCTTACGTGTATAGCATATATTGATGTCTGAAAAAATCATTGAGATCGGTGATATACATAGTATATATCTCATACAACCGATTGTTCAGATAAGAAACTTTGCGCAATTTCTGCCCCGTTTTAACAGTTAGAAGCTTCAAATTTCACAAAATGCTTTCGTATATAGCATATATTGTTGTCTGAAAAAATCATAGAGATCGGTGGTATATATATTATATACTTCATATAAACTGTCATATTGACCCCTTTTTTACGGCTAGAAGCTTCAAGATTCATCAAATTTCATCAAATAATTACGTTTACGTCATATATTTTTGAAATACGTGATTCGTAGCCATAGTTTTTACATGCAGACCACAAAAAACGTGAAGCTTTGCATCCTCACACAGATTACCTACCTATTTTTTATTTTATATTTATCTTAAAAATCGTTTAGATATGTTCAAATTTCACCAAATGCTTACGTGTATAGCATATATTGTTGTCTGAGAAAATCATAGATACCGGTGGTATATATAGTATATATCCCATACAACCGATTGTTCAGATAAGAAACTTTGCGCAATTTCTTCCCCATTTTAACAGTTATAAGCTTCAAATTTCACCGATTGCTTACGTATATAGTATGTATTGTTGTGTCAAAAAATCATAGAGATCGGTGATATATATAATATATATATGATGGTATGTATAGTATATATATATAGTATATATATATTTTTTTTTACGATTTCGGCCCCATTTTAACAGCTAGAAGCTTCAAATTTCACCAACTGCTTACGTGTATAGCATATATTGATGTCTGAAAAAATCATTGAGATCGGTGGTACACATAGTATATATCTCATACAACCGATTGTTCAGATAAGAAACTTTGCGCAATTTCTGCCCCATTTTAACAGTTAGAAGCTTCAAATTTCACAAAATGCTTACGTATATAGCATATATTGTTGTCTGAAAAAATCATAGAGATCGGTCGTATATATATTATATACTTCATATAAACTGTCATTTTGACCCCTTTTTTACGGCTAGAATCTTCAAAATTCATCAAATTTGATCAAATAGTTACGTTTTCGTCATATATTTTTGAAATACGTGATTCGTAGTCATAGTTTTTACACGCAGACCACAAAAAACCTGAAACTTTGCATCCTCACACAAAGTACCTACCCGTTTTTTATTTTATATTTATCTTAAAAATCGTTAAGGTATGTAGATCTGTTCACTATATATTTCTTATCTTATACATCCGATTATTCGGAGATTACGAACGGGATAAGATTATTGTTCAGCCCCATTCATGAAAGGTATGAAGTCTTTGGCACAGCCGAAGACAGTCCCGTTCTTACTTGTTCTTTGTTGTAAGCAGCACAGCTTAGTGGGACGTTAATAAGGCGATGAACCATATAATTGAAGGCAGCTAATTTATGCGAGTAGTGATGGTTCGATTCTATTGGGATAAATCGATCAGTCGATGTTGGCTTACGATATATATCGAATTCGATCCCTCCGTTGGTATTATGTTTGAGCGATAAGTCCAGAAAGGTAACTCGTTATTTGTTTCAAACTCACATGTGAATTGGATGTTTACATTAATGGAGTTAAATAAATTCAATGTCTGCTGTATTTTCTCTCTCTCTATAATAACAATACAGTCATCGACATATCGACTATAAAAACGTGGGAAAATAGAACTTTTAGTAAGCTGTTCTTCAACTGTATTCACGAATAAGTTGCATAGGAATGGGCTAATATTCAAACCCATAGGCAAACCATCCATTTGTTCAAAGAATTCCCCTCTAAACTGGAAGAAAGATTGATTTATACAAACCACGGTCAACTGGAACAAGGCGCTAGCCACCAGTGGATTTATATTTTGTTTGTCTAACCAGATACGTAAAGAATCCAAGGCACCATTTCTTGGGACGGTAGAAAAGTAGGAAGTGATATCGAACGACGCAAAACACTCATTGGGATTCAACTTCACAGTTTTAATCTTATCGATTAGTTCAAATGAATTTTCGATTGAAAAACTATCGAAACTCTTAAGTTTCCCAAAATAATCGCTCAACCATGACGCAATGTTTGCTATGGGCGAAGTGTACCCATCTGGATAGACAAACAAAATATAAATCCACTGGTGGCTAGCGCCTTGTTCGAGTTGACCGTGGTTTGTATAAATCAATCTTTCTTCCAGTTTAGAGGGGAATTCTTTGAACAAATGGATGGTTTGCCTATGGGTTTGAATATTAGCCCATTCCTATGCAACTTATTCATGAATACAGTTGAAGAACAGCTTACTAAAAGTTCTATTTTCCCACGTTTTTATAGTCGATATGTCGATGACTGTATTGTTATTATAGAGAGAGAGAAAATACAGCAGACATTGAATTTATTTAACTCCATTAATGTAAACATCCAATTCACATGTGAGTTTGAAACAAATAACGAGTTACCTTTCTGGACTTATCGCTCAAACATAATACCAACGGAGGGATCGAATTCGATATATATCGTAAGCCAACATCGACTGATCGATTTATCCCAATAGAATCGAACCATCACTACTCGCATAAATTAGCTGCCTTCAATTCTATGGTTCATCGCCTTATTAACGTCCCACTAAGCTGTGCTGCTTACAACAAAGAAAAACACAAAATAGTGAGCATCGCAGAAACTAATGGATATTGCGCCAGCATGGTAGAGCAGCTAATAAGAAAACACCAGCGCAAAAAATTGCAAAAAGAGTGCAGTTCGTTTTTCGGCACAGTGGGCGAAAAAGACAACATGACTTGGTGCAGCATGACTTACGACCCATATTATTTTTCTGATATGAAACATATCTTTAAAAAAGCTCGTTTAAATTTGGCTCCAAAATCAACAACAAAACTGAAGGCCTTATTGAGATCATCTAAGGATAAAGGTGACATTTTGGACAATCCTGGAGTGTACTCAATCACTTGCTCTCATATAAATGACGACGGAGTAGAATGCGGTGCAAAGTACATAGGCCAATCGACGCGAACTGTACGAATCAGGTTCAATGAGCATTTAAAATACATACAAAGTATTGAGCCAAAAAGTGGCATCGCCGAACATGCATTATCGAATCAACACTCGATAAGTGAAGACGACTGTAAATTAATTAAAATAGAATCTAATATCAGTAGATTAAATATTTTAGAATCCCTACATATTTATGTAAATAAAAGTGTATCAGTGAATCGTGATAGTGGCCCACTGTATACAAATCTTTACTCAGCTTTCCATTAAACTTCGTTTGATCCATATTTTGTTATTACTTAATTTTTTTTGTTGTATTATACTCTCTTTATGTCTTTTTGCTTTTTCATTGTATTAGCCGATAATATTTGACAAATTTGGATAGGCTTACTTTGTTACTTTGTTATTTCTGTTGACAACGGTTAGTTGAAACTAGCAACTGAAGAAGACACCACGCGAGTGTTGAAACATTTGTCTTGTTAAAATAAAAACAAAAAACTTATACGACTAAAAGGTGTTGTTTCACTTTCTTTACAAATATGATTACACTCCAACGATTAAGAATTCGGAGGTTCTCATAAAAAAGTTTGAGCTTAATGCAAAAAATATTAAAAAAGTATTTTACGACTTCATGCCAAGAAAATATTTTCCCCGAATGCAAGAAAACCTCATTACGCCACTGAGGAGGACAAAAATCGATCGCAAAATTATAATTTCTGGAAAAATGTTTTAAAGTTTCTAATTTCCATGGAAACGTACCAATACATCTGTGGCTTCCAGGCAAATGCGAAAGCGGGTCATCAAAGGATTGCTTTGTCGTTTCGATAGAGGACTAGTCAAACTCACGGCGAATGCAGATGACATTTCAGTCGTCATAAGCGGCAGATGCCTACCGGCAATCAGTTCTCTGATGGTTCGGGATGTACATGCCTGGAGTCGGGTTAGCCGTCGGGATATATGAGAGCCCTAATTGGACTAAGCTTTAGCTTGAAGAGGCAAGCCAACAAGAAATATTTAGCACGTAATATCTAGGAATCATTGTTGGTAGTAAATTGCCGTGGAAAATCCAAGTGGAAGAGGGAGCGAAGAAAGCCTGCGTGGTACTGCATGCACTGAGTAATGCAGGTGGGGCATATCGCCCAAACTTTCACATTATGTATATAGGACAATTTTCAAGTCCATACTTTACTATGTAGCGCAAGTTTGTTGGGAAGTCACATACAAAAGTAATTTTACAAAAAGCCATGAAGGGGTAAGCAGATTATAAATGACCAGAATTACAAAAGCCTTGAAAACTACCCCAACACTAGCACTGCCAGTATGCACATCCAAGAAACTTAAAGTCTTGGGGCAGCTTCTAGTGCACAGTAGTATAAATCTATTAAATGTAGGGTGAACGGGCAACGAGATCCCACGCTTGAGCTTCGAAAACGATTTTTGGGCCACAGTAGAGCTGGAGGGCTAAGGCAATGGTCCGAAAGAAACCGGATATGGTTGGGACGGCTGTTTACTTTATCGCCCCAGAAATAGGTAGACATGTAGTACATGCTACTAGATCATTTCAGTGCCTTTTAAGCTGAAATTTAACGAGTATAGAAAGCACCAGAAGTTCTGTAGGACGCGCATATGATACAGCAAGCAGAAAACGCGAGGAGGGAAGCATAGATTAGACTTAAGGCTTACGATGGGCATACTTACTGTTTACGGCTTTCTGTCGTCATTTATTTATCAGTTAGGCCTCGTCACTCACAGTAGATGTAGGAAGTGCGATCTGCAAGAAGAAACTGTTGTGCATGTTCTGTGTTCAAGTCCTGCGCTCGCGAGTTTAAGGTTCCAGCTACTAGGGGCTACAGAGTTGCCAGATCTCGAGGCAGCAATTAAGCAAGGTCTTAGAAAACTTCTAGTATTTTCCAAGAGGACGGAGTTTTTCAATAACACAAGTCCTGGTGCCAAATTGCGGACAAACATGCGGACGACAAGGATGAGGGCTCCTTCTATGAGAAACTAGAAAAGACATATCATGTCTGCCACCGCCACGATATTAAAATAATGTTGGGCGACTTCATCGCCAGAGTGGGAAAGACAGAAGGGTTTCGGGTTCTAAAGTCAGAAAATTTAATCTCAACGATGTAACATCTCCCAACGGTTTTGGGCTGATTGACTTCGCCCCAGCACAATATATTGTCATTTTCAGTACCAGGTTCCAACAGAATAAATACACCAAGCTACATTGGCTGCCTCCAAATCAAATAACAACGCCAAATCAAATCGATAACGTCTTGACCAACGGTAGTTATAGTTTCAGTATTCTGGAATTTACAAGGTCCACTAGCTTCTAGCAACCAAGATACGTACACGCCTCTATGTAGCAAATAAGTGCACGCAGCGAAGAAAGAAAAGTTTGCCCTCGAAAAGCTGCTCAGCGCATTCGGCTCTGATATCTGCTCACTGAGAGCAATCTTCGATTTGGCTGAGCAATATTTCTCTCTCATTACTTGCGCGGATTATTGGTGCGTTATCGTGATGCGAAGAAGGAAGAGAGACGCCTATCAAGAAAGAAAACAAATGAGGCAGAACAACGTGACTGCGAGGAACTTCAGATGTTAGAAGTAATAACCGAAGCTATTAAAAAGTAATCAAAGCTGGATAATTTACTGCTGTGTTCCAAACCTACATTTTAAAGAAGATTCCTATTGGCTCAATAAGTCACCAGATATCCGAAACCATCGACAAAATATTAAATAAACAGCACACTATCTCTGGCATTTCTGAGCTTATTTTTATCTCTATTCCAGGGGCGTAGTTTGGGGGGGGCGGTTGAGGGGAAGGGGGCATCTTGCCCCTGTCACTACTCACAGGATGGCGCCAAATGGCCCAAAAAGCAGAACTTCCCGGACAATTTGTATTTTTATTATAACTGATTTCTGGAAATTATTGATTTCTGAAAAAAATTTTGTATTCTAAAAAATGCATGCATATATCCAGAACACTTGCGACAGGTTGTGGAATAATTGAAAGCATATATTTATTTATCTCACTTTCAACGTTACAATGGGAATTATTAAAAAATGCTTTAACAAAAACTGTCAAACGTGAATCTGAAACACGATGGAGCGCCAGAATACAAACAGTTAGCATTATCGTCGATGGGCCAAAGAATGTAGTAGAACTCTTAGAACAATTAGCAGAGGACACTAACGCCACAAGTAACACCAGAAGCGAAGCTACAATTCTGTTGCGAAATATTCTAAATTTTAGTTTCATAACATTAGTTCATTTCTGGTATGATGTCTTAAGGAGGGTTGATCAGATTACAAGATCTGGGGATGAATTTTTGAGAAGCGTATCATGATCTAAAATCGCTAACTACTGAACTATCCGAAACACTATCTGTGAAGAAGCAATAGACAAAGCGAAGTCTCTTTGTGAAAAATTGGATACTGATATAGTAAAACGTGTAAGAAATCGCCGCGAAATGCCCGGAGAATCGACTAGAGATGTTGGTCTTTCCGCAGAATGTGAAATTTCTCGCGTTATGAAAAGTGTTGTCGATCGTCTCCAACAGGAAATACGTACAAGATTTACACGACTAAATTACCTTAATTTTATTATTTTATTAATTTAAATTTGGATTTCTATTAGACGTAGGAAATTTGTTTAACAAGGATAATAACTACTTAGAAAAAAATTGTAAGAACTTGGACTAATTTTATAATAAAAATTTCGATGGAACAGAACTTTTTATCGAAATATGTGGCTGCAAAATATTACTTCTCAGTAGAAAAGAAATTGAACCTAAAACTCCATTATAATTACTTACTTTTATAATCTCGTATGGAGAAGATGTTTTTCCAAACTTGCGAGTGACATTTCAAATACTCTTGACTATCTCAATATCAATTGCTAGCTGCAAACGTTCATTGGGCAAATTAAAACTGATTTTGACATATTTACGGGTGCCAAAAAAATATTTTGCCCCCGGGCGCAAGAAACCTCACTATGCCACTGCCAGGTACCCAAAACAAAGGATATATGGGTCTCAAACAAACTGGTCAATATTTTCCCGAAGCTAAGTTCTTAGGGTTATATTTAACAGAGATCATATACAGCGCCCTTGCAACATTTCATGACTAATTTACCTTCAAGCCCAGAAATCTACAAAACAGTGGGCAGCGTGTCCCGCATTGGGATTCTCTACACTGCAGTCACTCAAGTGCCTGAAGGGGGATGGCACTCTGTATGCATTTCATTTTAACTAAAATGAACAAAAAAGAAAGAGAAGCACTTAATTATAGTAGACTACCCTAATATTCACATATACATGCAATTTCTCACATGCCTGATTATAAATGATTATAGAGCATCCTTGTGTCAAGTGCAGTTGTAAAAGTGAATTAGTTACCCGGTATTGTTGCATGATGCACACCACGCTCTTACTAAATTTTCTGTATATATATATGTATTTGGGTTAGAGTATGCGCAGCTAGTATACTGAACTCGATAGACCTGTGGCCTGCGGCTATACATGGGCAGGCATTAGCCACTATGTATGACCACTATTGCTGCTGCTATGCTCATCATGCTAAAAATTACATTCCTCTATAGATATATATGTGTATATTTATAATAAACCAACACAAATGCGTGCATATGAGTACACATCCACATACATATCGCTCATTTGCTGCAACGTCGTCATAACTCAAAAAACGAAATTTTCCATGAGAACCATTCAAAGATTTTAACTGCCATATGTTGCGCATATAAAGGCATATTACCACGTGCTAAATTTTTAACTGATCACGAAGATTTTTTTATACAACATAGATCATGATATTGGGTACGTTTATGTATTATTAACTCAAAAGTCATGTTTTTTGAGTTATGACGACGTTGCAGCAAATTCGCGATATGTACCACCACCTCTCGGAGCAAAACTTCAGTATTCATTATTGTTAATGCTATCGTATGTGTAATAATAGCTATTGTTATATGCTTTTTAGGTTGTTGTTATTGTTGCGTTTAACCCTTTGGCTTTTATGCACTTCGGTTGTTGTTAAATTTGCCTGCAACATTTTTTGGCATTAATGATGAAGTGACAGTGGCCACTCGTTGCCTTAGTTGCCACATACCACACCATTGTGGTGCAACAGCAGTGGTTGCAAACAAAAAAAAAAGTAAAAAAAGTACAACAAATACTCAATATAACGAGTTACTAAGTAAGAACAAAAGTTCACTACTATTTCCTAATATTACACAAGTGTATGCAAATATATATACATACGTATACATATATTTATATGTTTGTAAATAAAGTGTTGAATATTTACAGCCCATTGAAGCACTTCATAATGCCATCATGTATGTATGTAAGTTAACTATATTATCATACACATATAAATACACACTATTTTATTTAATTCATTTGCACTTTTGCAAAGTACATACAACAACAAATAACTCCACACAATATCCATCATCTGGTGGCAAAGAGCCTGAGCCAGATAAATAATTTTGCATGTAAATGCAACAACAACGATTTGAGCCAGATAAATCCATATAGAAGTCTGGTTCAATTTGTGAGCCAGATAATTTGTTAATTACTTATCTTTAGTTTGGCAAAGCTGCCTTTAATAAACCTACTTTTTCAAAAATAGATGTCGCTGCTTAGACTTCCACCGTATGAGTTAAATGAAAAACAGCGGCGACATCTGCCTATCACATTTCACGTGTGCGAAAATATCACGACATCTGCTTTTCAAGTCTCTCAATGATCCAGAGTGAGAATTGAGCGTGAGCCGGAGCTGTAAAACTCACTGGATGACGGCATTCATAAAGCAACATATATCGAGCTTCACAATCAAGTGAAATGAACTATGTACATAAGTTGTTTTTTTTTCCAAGCGAGCTTGAAAAAAACGCTTCAACTAGCTAAACAGTTTCATTATGGCAAAACCATACAGATGGTGGAAGTTTATCAGCTAAATGTTACTTTTTTAGCTGCTTTGACATTTCTACTTCAGGCGCAGTATGTTTTTGACACTCAACCAGCAAATTACAAAAACAAAATACATGAAATGTGTGTTTGTGTGTATGCGAACATATTGTAAGCCGATCATGCATACCCAATACATGCATGCATGGAGTACTCGCGATTTTCAGTTGAAACCGCTTAGCCAACTCAACTCGATTACTTTTTATTGTTGCTTTCCATGTAATAGCTAGCAAAGAAATACAGCTATATGTATGTATTTTTGTATACATATAAGTATGTATGTATATTAGACTGGGTCGATTTATTAACCGATATCGCGCCATCGGTTTTTCGATAGGATTTGGGCTCAGGAAAAAAAGTTCCACTACGCATACCCAAAAAAATAATTTTCGAGCCTGCGAAATTTAATTTTTTTGCCTTTTGTTCGACTTTGATTTTTTAGTTTTTTTTCATGACCTATTAAAAAAATTTTCCTTTGAGTGTAAAATTTTCATGTATACCCTGTACGACCCAAAACTGTCCGCTAGACATTTTTTAGCGGACATTTTTGGGTTGGTCATATAAAAATATTTTTAGTAGGTCATGAAAAAAACCTTAAAAATCAAAATAGAAAAAAGGCAAAAAAAATAAAATGAAATTTCTCAGGCTCGATCATTATTTTTTTGGGTATGCGTAGTGGAATTTTTTTTTCTGAGCCCAAATCCTATCGAAAAATCGATGGCGCGATATCGGTTAATTTTCGTCCATACAAATCCACCCACCCTAATGTATATATGTACTTACTGCGGTATAAGTTGAATTCAAGACCAAGAAGAGATCAAAGATCAAAATGCGTATACTGGGCTCTGGGTGCCTGTAACACAATGCCAAATTGGGATCTAAATCAAAATCCTGCGACATGTATTTACAAACTGGTTGTTTGACAGATCCTAACCAAAAGAGCTATAGTGGAGTGAAATGGAGAGCTAGATTAATACAAAATTTAATGATGTGCCTTACACAAAAAAAAGGGATCTGTACATTTGAAGAAACTCACACAACACGAACGAAGATGTGCTGCTTGCGGTTTTTGATCTGTTGAGCGGAAAAAACCCCAAATTTTGAAAAAACAAAAAAGCCAAAAATAACCGAATTGCGGTTTCCATGGCAAGATATGCCTTTCGAAAAAGATTACTAAAATAGTACGATACAAAGCTGGAAGGAAACAAGTAAGGACGGTACTTTCTTCCGCTGTGCCGAAGACTTCATAACTCTAATTAATGGAGCTGAGCAATAATCTCATTCCATTCGTAATATCCGATCAATCGGCTGTATAAGATACATATATAATATAATATATAGAGAACAGATGTAGATACTTAAGCGAAATTTTCTATAAATCTATCAATCTTATAAAATAAAGTCGCTATATATCGTTGTATCGATCTTAAATTGGTTTTTTGCAGTTTAAAGCTTAGCTAGTTGAGATGAACATTTTTAATATAACTTAAAGGTGTGTATTATAGTGGAGATACAAATTTCCAAAATGTAGTAAACAATCATAAAATTGTTGTTAAATACAGCTGTTAATTTAAAACGGATGGATCGATTCCAATATTTCCTCTATGCGAGTGAAAAATGGAGTAAAATTGCAGTGTAATTGGAGTGAAAATGGAAGCAAAAATTAAGCGGAATATGGTCCATAGCGTTCATCAACGTAGTACGGTATTAAGCAATATCTAAGCAAATGCAGATCGTCGTCAACAATGTATCATACATCGTTGCAACGGCTGGGCAGAAAAAGTTAGTCAAATTCCTTAATTGTGACAAAAAAAATTTCTCATGCTGATTAATGCAAGGCTAGTTGACTTGAACACCCAATTCAGCCGATTGTTACCAACTTGTTGGGGCGCCGATCAACGGATATTGATCAGTGTTTAAGTTACACCGTGGGGTTGGGGCTTCCATTGACAAGTACTCACGTAACTTCTACACTCGCATTTCCTCATTGCAACTCGTTCTGCTTATAAAAAAATAAATGATTCTTCTCTTACATTAGCAAAATTGTTTAGACAAAAGTAGTCGTTTTTCTAAAAAAGGCAGTGCGTGTGTTTGTGCGCTGTGGACTGTGCGTGCAAATTTGCTTTGGGTGAGACATTCACCACATCACATTATGGGTCACATACATACATGTTGAATAAGATCGCATGGTGAAAAAAGAGAGCATTCACTAGAATTATTTAATATCGGGTGTACATTTATAAGTATGTATGGATGTACATATGTTTTTTTTATTTCATATCAGCTTGACATATGTATGTACACTGAAAAAAAAGGGCTAGTAAAATCAACAAATCGGTTCTGTTGTTCTTGAATTAACGGAGAGTCGATGAAATTGATCGAATTATGGTTAATTCGACCGAGTTCTTTGTCAAGCGAACAAATAAGTTTAGTCATTTCAACAGAAGAGAAATTGTCGCTCTTAAGTTAACTAAATTCTGTAAAATTTACAGATTCCTAATCAATCTAACTGATCTTTCTGTTAACACAACTGTTTTCACTGGTCATTTCAACAGCGATCAACAGTCAATACATGAGCAAATTTTAAAGAGAATTTTATGCTCACTGCTCTCTTTACTTTGTATTTACGACGATGGTTCCACTTGTTACAAAAAAAAACAAAAAACACGAAAATAAGAATACCACCAAATCGAAAAAACACACAATACAAAACGAAAACCCCTTTTTTGAATTTATTGTGCAAAAAATTGTGAGATAACAGGACACCTATTTATCGGGCACAATTTTGCGACTTCTCCTACAAGCAAAATGTAAAATTGTGCCTTCCTCTTGCAAAAGTTTTGTTTGAAAGAACAGGATTTTTCCAATGTTAGTAACATTTTGTTCAAGTTTTTACGATTTTCACTCACGCGAACGAATCTAATAAGATAATAAAAACATCCTTTTTTAATGTTGATGTTTCCGGCAAAATAAAAGTTTGAGTTGTTTTGGAATCGTTTCAATTTAAAGCTGCCGGGCAACGCACAAATTTGCTTGATGGTTACGATAGCAACGGGTAGTTGTGTGCGTATCGGGCGATGTCGGGCTCACACGTATTTGTTGTCGGCTTCGCCTTGATAAAAATCAAAATTTTTAGATTTTTTCGCTTGACAGCTGATCTATTTGATCGTGGCCGACGTGGTTGACAAGCATTAATGTGTTAGTTTTGTGGGAACGTGCAATGAGCAACTTCGCGGAAGAAAAATATTTTACGTTGCGGTTTATTGAAACCTACGAATGCTTACCAGCATTATGGAATTTAAAGTGTGAATGAAGGATATTCCAACCGTGATGAAAAAATAAGCAATATGATATTTTTTCATCCACAATTTTTTTTATTTTCTTTCTTTTTTCTTTTTTTCCGCCAAAACAACTGCAGTTACAAGCAATAAAAAATTGTCATCCGATGACATGTTTACGTCCGCATGCTACGAATTTTCAATACAAATGGCATTTGATGCTTTCTGCTTGTGTGGTGGCCGGGCAAGCGGCAATCACCCGATACGCACACAACTACCCGTTGCTATGGTAACCATCAAGCAAATTTGTGCGTTGCCCGGCAGCTTAAATGTTACAAAATTTAAACTTGGCGAATTACATGTAAAGTTACTCCAGTGGCACATTAACTTCTAGCGATTTGATTCTTTACTTTTCTATAACTTACAAGTTCTCTATCTATTATGTTATGTCAAACATTTATACTACAAGTTCGAAACAATCAAGTGTGGCAACCACATGCGAGAGAAGAAATTGAGAATGAGCTGAGCTGCAACGGAAAAAATTGAGAATCAGTTTTGTGAATACTATTTTCATTGCTATCTGCAAAGCGAAGTTCAAAACTATAAATTAAATAAATTATAAAATATAAAATTTGGTGAAAGTGCGTTTAATAAAACAAAATAATAAAGTGTAATGTTTAATGTGTGCCAGCATACTTGATGATCGCCCAATTGAAGTTCGATTAGTAAGTGGGTACATATGTATGTATATGTAGCAAGCATGCGTATTTATGTATTTACATATTTACGTATGTATGTATACGGCAACATAGGTACTTTCGTAAAAAGCTGTCCCAACAACTTTTTTTCTTCATTTCACTTCTAAAACGTTCAATTACGAATCAACGATTTGTGCGCAGTTGATTCAACATATTGTTGCGATGGATAAAAATTGACAGAAATTTCGGTTGAATTGACCCATTTTTCGGTTGATTTTACCAGTCTTTTTCTTTCAGTGTATTTACTTATACGTGTTGACAAGTTAGTGGAACATAAGTAGTTACGAATGCGTACATCTCTTGAAATATACTATTTCATTTAAAATTTTAAACATTTCGTTAGAATTCTTAAACAAGAATTCTGTGTTTTGGTATGTTTGTATGTTCATGCATGCTAATGGTTGTGCACTAAAAAGATTCAATCTATCTCTTTCTATATATAGTATAAATAAGGATGTATGTTTGTATGCTGCTTATGGACCACGAAACTACTGCACCGGTTTTGTTCAAATTTTCAGGGTAACTTCGCAGCAACCTGAAGAGTGTTCCTGTGAAATTCATTCCAGGAAAGTAGGCTTGGGATCGATCTATACGAATAAACTCTGTTGATGGGTCGATTTGATATTTGGTAGTTATTTAGCCCTTTGCCTAAGTTTTTATTTACGACATTTTTTCTCAGGGACCGACTGGGACTGAGACTTGATATGGGCTGTAACTGTAACTGGAACTTATACTTATAATAAGGGAAGGAGGAAATAAAAATAACTAGAGGGATGAAAAAAAGGGCAAGGAAAGAGACTGAGAAAGAGATAGAGTAAGACGAAGTTAGAGAGATAAGGATAGATGGAGCGGAAATGAAATGAGGGAAAAGTTTGAGGGGAGAAAGAGACGCAGAGAAAGAAAAAGGCAGAGAGAGGAGGGAGTAAATGGATAATGAAAAGGGGGAGATGGCGTGGGTAGGGGGTTGGTTGTATCGTGTATTTACCATATATACGACCGATTCCTATGAGTTTTCCATGCAAAAAAATATGCCATATACGTAAGCATTTTATGAAACCTGAAACTTCTTTCTTATAAACTGGGGCAGAAATTACATATATAAAGCTTTTGATTTTAATAATCGGTTGCAAGGAATATATGCTATTAATATGACCGATCTACAAGTTTTTTGCTGACAATAAAACATGCCTTATATGAGAGTATCTGGTGAAATTTTAAGCTTATATCTAATGAATTAAGGAAGATAGCAAAAAACCTCTTTTTCTGAAAAATCTGTTGTATGGAGGATATACGCTATACTGGTCCGATATGTCAGGTTTCGACAAATGTTCGACATCTAAATATACTCAAGTCGACTTATTTTGTTTTGTTGATATTCCGACAGGGTGGACTAATGATGTATATTGGAACGATTTTCAGTCATCCCTTGTCAAATTTGGTTTTGCGACAAACTGGTTTCGGCGTTGTGCCATCATCAGTGTCGATTTTCGTTCTGGCACAACGCCGAAACCGGGTTGTCTCAAAACCAAATTTGACAAGAGATGACGGAAAATCGTTCCAATACACATCATACCCAAATCGGTAATCCATGATAACATGTCGATACATTTTTGATAAGAAATTGATAATAAACAAAAGACTCGTGGATAAAAAGCAATAACTATCCTATAACCTTTGTGGTCGATAAAAAATTTTAAACACTTCGATTAAAAATCAATTAGACACGTCGGTTACATATCTATGTGCAAATACTCCATGCTGCCCTTTCCTTTCCTTTGTTTTTTTCCTTTTTTTCTCCTTTGCTTTACTTTCTGTTCCTTTCCTTTCCCTTCCTTTCCTTTCCTTTCCTTTCTTTTCCTTTCCTGTCCTTTCCTTTCCTTTTCTTTCCTTTCCTTGCCTTTCCTTTCCTTTCTTTCCTTTCCTTTCCTTCCTTTCTTTCCTTTCCTTTCCTTTCTTTTCCTTTCCTTTCCTTTCCTTTCCCTTCCTTCCCTTTCCTTTCCTTTCCTTTCCTTTCCCTTCCTTTGCACTCCTTTCCTTTCCTTTTCATTACTTTTCTTTCCATTCCCTTCTTTCCTTTCATTTCCTTTCCTCTCCTTTCCTTTCTTTCCTTTCCTTTCCTTCCATTCTTTTCCTTTCCTTCCTTTTCTGTCCTTTCCTTTCCCTTCTTTTGCTCTCCTTTTCTTTCGTTTTCATTACTTTGCTTTCCATTCCCTTCTTTTCTTTAATTTCCTTTCCTTTCCTTTCATTTCCTTTCCTTTCCGTTCCTTTGCTTTGCTTTGCTTTGTTTTCCTTCCCTTTCCTTCCCTTTCCTTTCCTTTCCTTTCCTTTCCTTTCCTTTCCTTTCCATTCCTTTCCTTTCCTTTCTTTTCCTTTCCTTTCCCTTCCTTTCCTTTCCCTTCTTTTGCTCTCCTTTCCTTTCCTTTTCATTACTTTGCTTTCCATTCTCTTCTCTTCTTCATTTCCTTTCCTTTCCTTTCCTTTCATTTCCTTTCCTTTCCATTCTTTTGCTTTGCTTTCCTTCCCTTCCCTATCCTTTCCTTTCCTTTCCTTTCCTTTCCTTTCTTTCCTTTCCTTTCTTTTCCTTTCATTTCCCTTCCTTCCCTTTCCTTTCCTTTCCTTTCCTTTCCTTTCCTTTCCCTTCCTTTGCACTCCTTTCCTTTCCTTTTCATTACTTTTCTTTCCATTCCCTTCTTTCCTTTCATATCCTTTCCTCTCCTTTCCTTTATTTCCTTTCCTTTCCTTGCTTTCTTTCCCTTTCATTTTCTTCCCATTCTGTCCTTTCCTTTCCCTTATTTTGCTCTCCTTGTCTTTCCTTTTCATTACTTTGCTTTCCATTCTCTACTTTTCTTTCATTTCCTTTCCTTTCCTTTCATTTCCTTTCCTTTCCGTTCCTTTGCTTTGCTTTGCTTTCCTTCCCTTTCCTTTCCTTTCCTTTCCCTTCCTTCCCTTTCCTTTCCTTTCCTTTCCTTTCCTTTCCTTTCCTTTCCTTTCCTTTCCCTTCCTTTGCACTCCTTTCCTTTCTTTCCTTTCCTTTCCTTCCAGCCTTTTCCTTTCCTTTCCTTCCTTTTCTGTCCTTTCCTTTCCTTTCCCTTCTTTTGCTCTCCTTTTCTTTCCTTTTCATTACTTTGCTTTCCATTCCCTTCTTTTCTTTAATTTCCTTTCCTTTCCTTTCCTTTCCTTTCCTTTCCTTTCCTTTCCTTTCCTTTCCTTTCCTTTACTTTACTTTCCTTTTCTTTCCTTTCATTTCCTTTCCTTTCCGTTCTTTTGCTTTGCTTTGCTTTGCTTTCCTTCCCTTTCCTTTCCTTTCCTTTCCTGTCCTTTCCTTTCCTTTTCTTTCCTTTCCTTGCCTTTCTTTCCTTTTTTCCTTTCCTTTCCTTTCCTTTCCTTTCCTTTCCTTTGTTTTCCTTTCCTTTCCCTTCCTTCCCTTTCCTTTCCTTTTCATTAATTTTCTTTCCATTCCCTTCTTTCCTTTCATTTCCTTTCCTCTCCTTTCCTTTCTTTCCTTTCCTCTCCTTCCAGTCTTTTCCTTTCCTTTCCTTTCCTTCCTTTTCTGTCCTTTCCTTTCCTTTCCCTTCTTTTGCTCTCCTTTTCTTTCCTTTTCATTACTTTGCTTTCCATTCCCTTCTTTTCTTTAATTTCCTTTCCTTTCCTTTCCTCTTCTTTCCTTTCCTTTCCTTTCCTTTTCTTTCCTTTCCTCTCTTTTCCATTCCTTTCCTCTTCTTTCCTGTCCTTTCCTTTCCTTTCCTTTCCTTTCATTTCCTTTCCGTTCCTTTTTTTTCTTTCCTTTTCTTTCCTTTCCTTTCCTATCCTTTCCTTTCCTTTCCCTTCCCTTCCTTTTCTTTTCTTTTCTTTCCTTTCCTTTTTTCCCTTCTTTTGCTCTCCTTTCCTTTTTATTACTTTTCTTTCCATTCTCTTCTTTCCTTTCCTTTCCTTTCCTTTCCATTACTTTACCATTCCCTTCTTTCCTTTCATTTACTTTTCTTTCCTTTACTTTCCTTTCCTTTAAGAATTCTGGCGGCAGACAAAGAAGTTGACGTTAATTACGTAGGCAAACTGCATGGCGGATAATGTGAACCCCTGATGCTCAAAATTGGCGTCAGCTAATGCTTAGTTGGCATGACTGGAATGATTTGCTATATGACATCCAAAATTTCGTAGGCGGTTAAGAACCAAATAACGAATGAATCACTGAAGAAGAACAGTTTATAAAGGGAACACTCAGCTTGGAATATCATTACAAAAAACAACAACAACGGCGCTGCTTTGTTTACTAATTCTGTTTACTGTTTCAAAATCAAAAGTTTATGCTGACAGAGCTTCCATCTACAAATCGATTAAATTTTTAATTTGATAATCTACCGCTCTGCGAGTTGACACTTTTGGTTGCTATGTTGATTTTTAACATTTTTTTTCGTATTTCAGTACCCATGAATAAATAAACAATAAATCAAGTAGGAAAGTGTACATACTTATGTATATATGTATATGAGTATTCGGTGTATATAAAACAGTTCGCTCAGCATTCAATTTTAAAAATACTAAGGTTGTTTGGTGCATATTACTAGCTTAATTTCAAGTGACGCGTGTTTGCGATTTTCATGCCACTTTTGCACCACCAAAAACTAAATCACCAAAAATCAATTATAAATTTAAAATTCAAAAAATAACATGCATGGACTCACGCGTACATACGAACATATACGTGTGTGTATTTAATATAATATATATTTACCCTAGCAAGTGCATCAACTATTTGTCATTGTGTGAGTGGTGTGGTGCCTTAGTGTGTTTGTCTATGTGAGATTAAATGCAAGTGTAGCTAAAGGGCAGCAATAAAGCTGTAAAAGCATTATATTTACAGGTCCATATGCATAATTCTCTTTGCAAATGCATCAAAATCATGGAACACTGCACAATTACATCCACATAGATTGGTATTGGTAAGCGTTGAGTATTAACCCTGCCGAAAATTGGTCTATGTCACAGCAAGTAGGCCAATTGAGCTCGGTACTGGTTCTACACGTTTTCCATATATGGAATTGATAATAGTTACTTGGAAATAAGATTTGTCAGCTGGAAACAAAAAAAGTCAATTGTTTATTTGAAAGCGGCATATGGGAATGCGAATAACCAACTTTGAATGCAAAAGTGTAACTTTATTATAAAAATAGTCAATCATCAATGGGATAGCAACAATTGGCAGTGCGAAAGCGTTATTCGGCAGCTAGAAAGTGGTAAATGTAGATTTTAATTAAGATAGTGTAACTTTGGCATGTAAATAGTCAATTATGAATGAGAAATCATCTCCTGGATTCATTTGATGAAGGGTAATTTTTAGTTGCCAACGATCGAAGCATTCATTAACCATGAACCATTTCAAAGACTGCTCGTTACTATTCAATAGTTGTTTCAGCAGTAGTCCGTTGGCAAGTCCTGCACTTAGCACCGTTCTCTTCATTGTATGTGAATGGACACTTTACCTTTCAACAAACAAACAGGCGATATGTTGTGAAGCAGTGGGGTTCAAATGACTATTCTCAATAAAAATGTCGCTGTCGCCTTCCCGTGAGATGCTTTCATATTTAGAACTCACTGTTCCCATTACCATATATATCTTTCCCTTTTTAATTGACTATGCTAATTTACAGCTAATCAGCTATCTGGTACCTGCCCGACTGCCTCAAGAATTACGGTTTTGACCCTTTGAGTGTTTTTACGACAGGGATGCTTTCCGAAGAAATATTCTGGGACCGTTTTACCGCTGGGACTCCTTATCCAGTTAATGCCGGTAAGCTACTTAAGGATTTTGTTACGGCTTTGTATTTTAGATATAATTTCGGTAGCATTCGCCTTAAAGATAAAATTGCTGACCAACTTTGCATTTAGCGTAACGATCGTTCAATAATATTTGAGTCATCTGATTAAGCCATTTTTCATATATGTGGTGAATATTTACATATTCAGTACATCACTTAATTCTGCACAACAACAACAGCAGTAACAGCAGATAAATAGCAAGCTAATACATACACATGTACCTTGTAGCAAAGAGCGCAGACAACTGCAGATAAACTTCACACATATAAATAGAAGGCAACGGCGGAAATGATATGCAGAAACGAAATATAAATAAGCATCTATTCGGGAAGGCTGCTAGAGAAAAGTCTAGACCCTGGGAGAAAATTTGTACAAACAGTGCAATCTAAGGAATGATTAATCAGTTTGATTTTAGCACGTTATAAGTGAAGCTTTGAGTTGTGCAATTCTGTAACCATAGTAGTGCTGAATAAAGAGCAATTTCAAATACGAAATCAAATAAAATTATTGTCTTATTTGATAATTCTTCAGTGATTCGAGCTGTGACAGAATGCAAATAGAAATCGAAAATTCTTAATATTATATTTCGTGGCTCATTTCGTTTTTTTTTTTTTTGATCATTCATTTGTGCTATTCTGACCATTGCTTGAATTTTACTCTTAGTGTTCGATTTTTTTTTCGAGTTTCGTTCACTGACTGTATATTTAATCCTCACTTGCGAGACTCTCCGAGGGTAGGGCTCCCTTCTTACATAAAGGACTACCCACTAAAACTTTACCTCCCACGGCCCGCGTTATTTTGCGTGTGACCGCGCTTAGAATTTATTCGGGTACGGGTGCACGCCACGTGAACTACATGGCTACTCCTACGCTAATGGATTAGGCATCAATTTTCTCGTTTGCTGAGAATTATATGCTTCACATACGTGCTGACCGTATCCCCGCTGTCGCTTCGGCATGTCATGTTATTTGATGACACTGACCAGGAATATATCGCCAAGTATCTCTTCTACCCTCCGTTACTGTTCGACGAAGTGTTCGCATTCAAAAAATGTGTGTCTTACATCGTCTAATTTTCCACACTAAAGACAATTTGGGCTTTCAATATTGCCTTTCTGTGGAGAAATTTTCGGAAGAAACCGTGACTGGTTAAAAATTAATCGGGTAAAAGGCGACCTCTCTCTTTGTTCCACCCAAAGATGGGTTCAGTTCGGGAATCTTTTCCCTGATCCACTTCTCAACGGTGCTGTTGCTCCCTTAATCTTGCCAGTGTCAAGCTGAGTCTTATCACTCTCAGCTCTACTCGCTTCTGATCCGCTGTCGTATATCCCTTTTCTTTCTCAGTGAGAATATATATTAATATGGTAACCATAACGATCAGCACAGCTCATCCGATACCGTGCAGTAAGCCGAAGCTATTCGCAGCGCCTTTCTGCGTTGGACCGAGGTGGGAGCAAGACGGTTCTTCCGTATTTCATTCCGCCCGCTCAGGTTTCTGTATCGTATAAGAGAATGGGGTCCGGAGCCGATGCAAGCAGCTCCTCTTTACATGGCTTTGAACCGCCTGTGTTTGCATATATCTACTCAAATCCGGCATTGTGTGCGCATCCCTTTCGCAGGCTCCTCAAATGTGCTCCGAGAAAATGAGCCTACTGTCTAGCTTCATCCACTGATAATTCGTTGAGTTGCGTTTTTCTTATTGATGGTCCCCAATCGTTATATTTTTAATAGTGGGAGTCCGCCTTTTTGTGAGGATGACAATTATGCTGGTTTTTGCTGGAGACCTAAATCCACCATGCACCTATTTACACTAAACATGACCTGGCTTATATTCAGCTCGTAGCTTTGTTTTGTTATCACCCCTACCACGTCGTCTGCAAAAGCGGCAAAGAAGGTGCTTTTTGACATGTGCCATCAAAGACGACTGTCGTAAGAAATATTTCAGAGATCAGGACCCGAGATAGTTCATCGTTTTTATTAATGATTATGTGAGTTAAAATTTGATACGATAATGTGACGTATAAGAAACTCAAATTAAAGTAACAACTGCTATCAAGTAAACTTGCAGGCCACTTTTTAAATTCACAATTACAAGAATGACGTACGACATTTATCTCGCATCTTGTTTTCACTACTGGGTTGCAACTCATTGCAAAATTTGTCTGTTTTATAGCTGCATTCGTTTGTGTGCATTCATGCGCGTCTTTAATTATTCAAATAAAATTGCACTCAAAAGCAAGTAAGCACTCAGTGTGGTGCCCTTGCCGTTGTTGGTTGACATGCGGCGGCGGGGTATGCGTAACTAGACCTACTGCCACTTTAGTACTAAGTGCAGCACCAGCAACAGTACCTACTACACACAAACATACATACATATGTATCTAATATTCCAATTTCAAATGCTCAATGTTGAGCAACAACTCAACTTGTGTATGTGTGAGTGTTTATATTTCTGTGATTCATATTTGGTTTGATGGCTACAGTAATTTAGAAATTTTGTAGGTTTGAATAGAAAAAACAAAAAGAGTGGCTATCTATAGATAGAATCTTCTATGAAATTAATGAACGGCAATACATCACAGAAAAGTAATACAAACAAATATAGAGTAGGACTTTTGCGGTTTTCGTGATGTCTGCAGGCTTGAGTAAGCCAAACAATAAGAGTGTGTGTGGTTGTTGCACGGATATGCAATTATGGCACCATTTTTTGGCAGCAACATGAATTTAATGAAACATTCCGGGGAAGTTACACACACACATGCATCCATATCTGCTATGGGGTTTTTTCTTGTTTGTCGGAAAACAAGCACGAATTATTAAGTAGAAAATTAGCACATTTCGGAATATCGTTTAAACGCTTTACCACAATCGCAACTTAATATTTGTCCAAAAGCACGATTCATTTGAAGCTCAATATGAACTTGTTTTTATATACCTGCAATAAATGTGGCCTTCACTAAATAAGCCCTCGCCGCATTGGAGTTTGAAATGCATGAGTTTTACGCAATTAACACTGGTTTTAACGTAAATTTGAGTGCTGGTTCTTTAAATATGAAAGCCTAATTGATACAAATGGGACTTTACCGGATTCACAGTAACTGTCCTTGACAAAAGTTATCCATGTTGGCATAGAGGTTTGTCTAACTTCTTCCATGTGACAGTTTTGTGCCTCAACCTTTGTTAAACCTGTCTTCTAACAAACATAAGTGCCTTCAAAACAGGCACCTTACGATGCGAAAGTAGCTCCCATCGAATCCTTCTCGATATTTGAAGGCAAACCAAGCGCTCGGGCGATTTTATATGATAGCCACAGACTAAGTTGTCAAAAGTTCTCGGCTGCGCCATGAGCCACTTTATCTTTCCAGTGTAAATAATTTAAATCTCAATCCTCTGTTTTCTGAGAGCTATATTCAGTTATGGAAATAAAGGTTTATTTGGTATCAAATGAGAAGGAAACGAAGTACTCGCTTCGTCAAACAAAGATTCAAGGCATCTGAGTCTTGCCGATCAAATGATATAGGTCTGGAAGTATTCGAGATAAAAGTTATTATGAAAATTTATAAACCTCTGTAGAAATCGGAGAAGATTTAAGGCGGATATATTGAGCCTCTATCAAATCAAAGCTATGACCTGTGAATAAATGACAACGTTCAAGTCGAGCAAAAAACATCCAGGCTTCTAACATATCACTTGGCTCGTGCACTTCTAAGCTCTGGCCAATTTCAACGTGATGATCTTCAAGAGATGGCCGAATAGAATCATGCTTACCTCATGTGGATCTTGAGGCACAGGAACATCGACGAAAACAGCATTGCAGACAAACTCGCTAGGCAAAATTCGTCGACAGGTTTTTTCTGACCAAGAACGCTTCTGTGTTCTCCCTTACATATGCAATCTAAATGCTGAAGGAACACATCCAATGACAAAAGATGACCACAAACACCACGGTGTCGGTCGTGGAAGGAAATCTGGGCAAAAAGAGGTCCCATTATGTTTACACCTAAATAGGGACTCAATTTTTAACACTTCTACTAGTACCAACGGGGCACTTCCATATAGTTAGGCATGCCCAAAGGTTAAGAGCGCTTTGTCGTCATTTTCGTTGCTGCAGGAGTTGAGAACCAAACAGTGGTTCATCTCATCTGCAACTGCCTGTGCTAAGTACAGCAAGGCAGTACGTTCTGGGAACACCTTTTCTTGATAATCTGCACCAGATCTCGGACTCTGACATAAATAACTTTTTAGTCTTTGTCACGTTCTCAAAATTTCTCGAGGACGAAAGGAAATGTTGTCTTTTAGTGGTATTACAACGGGCCTTGTGTCACTGGCCCAATTGCACCCTCGTGCAGCCCTGTCAACCCAACCTAAGTGGAAATTAGGAAAAAGGCAATAGAATTTAATTTTCCGGTTACATGTATGTGCTTCCGATGAGGTTTTGAATAGACTTATATCATATTTAGTATGTCATTATGCACACTCCACCTGCAGGTCCGGTGGCAAGGAACATAGCGGCAACAAGAGTAAGGAGGCTCAAAGCATCGGGACATTGACTATACGGCCATAGTAGTATAACATCATCAGCTACATGACGTACAGACTACCTGATTCCGTATCTGTGCTATGAAGGGGCTCTTAGAGCCAATGGCGGACAAGGTGATACAAGTGTATATCGATGACCCCAAAGCAATAGAAGTAGGGTCAGCGGTATACTGCGCTAGTCTGAAAATAAACATATGCTATAAGCTACCAGATCACTGTAGCGTTTTTCTGGAGGAAGTGGTAGCCATAGCCAAAGTTGTAGAAACACTGGAAGGAAAAGTTTTAACTACAGCCATGTTAACTTTTATCTTAGGACCCAAGCAGCAACTAAAGCAATAATCTCGCATAGTACATCATCTGAAAGTATGTTAGAGTGTAAGCAATCCCTAGAAAGAGTCGGGATAGGGAGAAGCCTGCATCTATATTGTGGCCAATGGCATGTGAGAATAGACGGGAATGAAAAAGCTAAAGTAAGCACATCCCACGAAGATTGCTACGTAGATGTCCCAATAAGTTTGGGCGTAATTAAGAGAAAGAGAGAGTTGCATATGTCCGACAAAGCGGAAAAGGCGTGAACCCAAGCGCAGGGCTGTAAAGTGTCGAAGATCATTTTTTTTTTTCTTTTCGTTGCACTGCCTTCTAGTAGCCCAATGATATTAAGTTAACCCTGTTCATGTACCGACACCACAGAGGGTTAAGACGATTTAGTCGCATTTCCATTTCAATTTCCATACTCTCGCTTTCGGCGTGTATCAATCGCATCACCACTAAAAACGCCATTTTACACACCGCAATCCAACATTGTACGGGAAAAAAATTATTGTTATCATTAACAAGTAAGGAAGGTTAAGTTCGGGTGTAACCGAATATTACATACTCAGTTGAGAGCTATGGTGACAACATAAGGGAAAATAACCATGTAGGAAAATGAACCGAGGGAAACCTGGAATGTGTTTGTATGAAACGTGTATCAAATGAAAGGCATTAAAGAGTATTTTATGAAGGAGTGGGCCATAGTTCTATAGGTGGACGCCATTTAGGGATATCGCCATAAAGGTGGATCAGGGTTGACTCTAGAATGCGTTTGTACGATATGGGTATCAAATTAAAGGTATTAATGAGGGTTTTAAAAGGGAGTGGTTATTGTTGTATAGGTGGTCGCATTTTCGAGATATCGCCATAAAGGTGGACCAGGGGTGACCCTAGAATTTGTTTGTACAATATGGGTATCAAAAGAAAGGTGCTAATGAGTATTTTAAAAGGGCGTGGGGCTTAGTTCTATAGGTGGACGACTTTTCGAGATATCGCCATAAAGGTGGACCAGGGGTGACTCTAGAATGTGTTTGTACGATATGGGTATCAAACTAAAGGTACTAATGAGAGTTTTAAAAGGGAGTGGTGGTAGTTGTATATGTGAAGGCGTTTTCCAGATATCGACCAAAATGTGGCCAAGGGTGACCCAGAACATCATCTGTTGGATACCGCTAATTTATTTATATATGTAATACCTGCCAAGATTTCAAGGGTTTTTTATTTCGCCCTGCAGAACTTTTTCATTTTCTTCTACTTAATATGGTAGGTGTCACAAACATTTTACAAAGTTTTTTCTAAAGTTATATTTCGCGTCAATAAACCAATCAAATTACCATGTTTCATCCCTTTGTTCGTATTTGGTATAGAATTATGGCATTTTTTTCATTTTTCGTAATTTTCGATATCGAAAAAGTGGGCGTAGTCATATTCGGATTTCGTTCATTTTTCATACTAAGATAAAGTGAGTTCAAGTAAGCACGTTAACTAAGTTCATTAAAGATATGACGATTTTTGCTCAAGTTACCGTGTTAACGGCCACGCGGAAAGATAGACGGACGACTGTGTATAAAAATTGGGCATGGCATCAACCGATTTCACCCATTTTCACAGAAAACAGCTAACGTCATAAAATATATGCCCCGACCAAACTGTAAAAGGATTGGTTAATTTTTGTTCGACTTATGGCGTTAAAAGTATCGTAGACAAATTAAATGAAAAAGGGCGGAGCCACGTCCATTTTGAAATTTTCTTTTATTTTTGTATTTTCTTGCACCATATCATTACTGGAGTTGAATGTTGACAAAATTTACTTATATACTGTAAAGATATTAACTTTTCTTTTAAAATTTGAATTAAAAACTTTTTTTTAAAAAAGTGGGCGTGGTCGTTCTCCGATTTTGCTAATTTTTATTAAGCAGACATATAGTAATAAGAGTAACGTTCCTGCTAAAGTTCATCAAGATATCTTCAACGACTGCCAAATTACAGCTAGCAAAATTTTAAATTACCTTCTTTTAAAAGTGGGCGGTGCCACGCCCATTGTCCAAAATTTTACTAGTTTTCTATTCTGTGGTATAAGTTCAACTCATCTACCAAGTTTCGTCACTTTATCTGTCTTTTGTAATGAATTATCGCACTTTTTCCGTTTTTCGAAATTTTCGATATCGAAAAAGTGGGCGTGGTTATAGTCCGATATCGTTCATTTTTAATAGCGATCTGAGATGAGTGCTCAGGAACATACATACCAAATTTCATCAAGATACCTTAAAATTTACTTAAGTTATCGTGTTAACGGGCGGACGGACGGACGGACGGACGGACGGACATGGCTCAATCAAATTTTTTTTCGATCCTTATTATTTTGATATATGGAAGTCTATATCTATCTCGATTCCTTTATATATGTACAACCAACCGTTATCCAATCAAACTTAATATACTCTGTGAGCTCTTCTCAACTGAGTATAAAAAGAGAGGACTGTAGTCTCCAGATTGGTATTCTGACCGGACACTGCCCTCTGATGTCAGATGCCTTTAGCTTGAGGGTTGGAGGAGGAAACGATAGAACACTTTCTTTGCTCATGCCCTGCGCTTGGCAGGCTAAAAAGCAAGCTATTATAAGTGATACAACTGTCAGACCTAGAAGCAGCAATCGGCATAGGTCCTAGAAAGTAAGCTTCTCTTCCAATCTGCGTTGTGCTCCTCTTTGATTTTTCCTACAAATTGGCTGGATAGGACCTACTTGTCTTATGCCGTCTCGGAACGGCATCTGCAAGGCAGATGAGTTTTCACTGAGAATCTTTTCATGGCAGAAATACGCAAGTAGTGCTTGCCAAACACTTCCGAGGGGCGACCCCGCTTAGAAAAACTTTCTTCTAATTAAAAAAAAATTTTTCTAAAATTTAGATGTTGCTTTGCCCGGGCGTGAATCCAGGAACTTCGGTGTAGTAGGCGGAGCACGCTACCATCACACCACGGCGGCCACTCTCGTCTGTACCCAATAATAAAAGATAATGCTATATAAAACCCGGTACTCGTCGTCATGTTTCAAATAAAAAAAGTGTGCTTATTTTACGAAAAAAAGAAATAAAATTTTTAAAATTATTTTTTCTGTACTTTGTTCACTTTTTTTAACTTTTTCAATTACGGTCAGTTAGTGAAATGACGAAATTGCTGACTCCCTTTGTTCATTAATTTTATAATTTTCAAATTAGCCCATCAGTTTTATTGCTATTTAATAAATTTTTTAGGCATGAATTGCTCAGATTGTAAAATTTGATCTACTAAAACGTTTAAAGTGTTCTTGCCATGCAACAAAATGTCACTCATTTCTACGCCCTTGCCACCAACGGTTTTGTGCTTGACAATCAATCACTTGGTGAGCGTTAAATATTGACAATTACAAGTGCACCAACAAGAGTTAACTAAACAAATTTTACACCACCAAATACACACATTTAGACTAGAACCGAAAGTTTACAGCTACATACATACATACATGCATGCATAGTTGCAACATCTGTTGTACATCTTGTAAATCGCCGATATATACTTTTTTTTTTTTTTTTTCTGTTTTGATCTACGCCACCAAAACGTTTGACACCTGCTGATTGACGTTTCAAGCAAGGCAACCATCATCAACACCAAAAACAATCAAAATGTCCAACACAACAATAGAGCGTAGCACACAAGACTAACAGCTAAACTGTGTTGAATAAAATTGATTGATTACCATTGTGAGTGCGCTGTGAAGGGAAGGTCAACAATGCAGTCAACACACATTCTTGACCAATTAACGTAATAACGAGCGGGGATGACTTGATGACGTATACGACGTGTAGTCCCATGCATAGTAGTGGCAGTAGATGAAAGATAGTTTTGGTATAGCGTGTATGAGTATGTGCGTATGTGTGCAAAACTAAAGACTTCTATGCTTTAACTTAAGTTATTCTTTAATACCTTAGAAGGAACAGCGAAAATTACATTGATATCATCGGCCTAAACACCCGCGCCGTTAATTCTGCTTACTCAAAACTGGAAAAAGAAGCGGGTAAAGATGGGTTTGATGGTGAATGAGGACAAAACGATGTACCTGCTGTCACCGAGCAAAGAGTCAGCGCATAAGCGCCTTGACAACCACGCTGCTGTTGGCAGCCATAATTTCGAGAGAGTAAAAGACTTCGTTTAGTTGGTAACCAGCATCAACACTCGCAACAACATCTCTCGGCAAACGAGAATCATACTCTACAAGTTACTTATCGTACTCGTCCTGCTATATGGTACAGAAGCACGGACAATGACACCATCAGATGAAGCGTCTCTGGGGGTATTCGAGAAAAAAATTTCTTCGAAATTATGGACCTCTACGCGTTGGCGATGGCCAGTGCGAGCTCTACGAAGACATCAAAATAGTCAAGAGAATTAAAACGTAGCGGCTGCGCTGGCTAGGCCATGTTATGCGAATAAAAGGTAACGCTCCGGCTAAGAAAGTGTTGCTATCGGAACCCGCCTATGGAAGCAGAGGTAGAGGGCGGCCCCCACTCCGCTGTAAGGACCAGGTGGGGGCGGGATGGTTCAATGTGGTCATGCTAAATCGATCCCGAGATGGTCGGGCTAGTACCCTAATGGTGTTTACAACTGCAACGTACCGGATATATACCCGGCAAGAGACCATCAACATCGATAACACTCCCCAAAATATTCGGGTTGTGTTTTTATCACTACAACAAAAAAAGAATGCAACATAGCCCAGTTTAGCCAATTAAATTTAAAAGAAGTTTTACCGTAGATAAAGTGGTGTCTACCAATTTCTCGTTAAGTTTGATGTGTAAACCTATATGTAGGTTTACGTCTAGAAAACGAAATTTTATTAAGTTAGCTAGAGCTGGCTCAGGAGTTGAAGTTATACAACAATAGCTGTAACTTTACCCAACAAATTTAATTTGAGGCTTTTGAAAATAGCTTCGTTGGCTTAATATCGGTAACAACTGTTGCCGCTTTTATTGTTTTATTACCGACTTATTTTTTAAACGGTTTTATTTAGGTTGACTTGACAGGCTGCAAGGCCAGCACGAATTTTGTAATTAAAATTTAAGTAACTTCCCGATAAGCTACAAGCTTGAAACTTGGTATATAGTTCAGAACCCGATGACAATGAAATAATAATAAGAAAAAATCGCCGCTACGTGGCGCAAGGATCGAGATATTCAAAAAACTCGTACTTGTCTGTCCGATTTGGCTCTTTGAAAAAATATTATATGCAGTCAAGTAGAAGTGACATCAAAATACTTTGGAGCACATAAATTCACTTCCCGGTAGAAGTGACGTCAGAATACTTTGGAGCACAAAAACTCAAATTTTGCTAGCGAAGTTTCAGTATAATAAAATAAATTAAAAAAATGTTTAAGTTAAACGGTTTTATTGAAAACAATACTTACATGAAGTAATAATAATACTAAAAGCTAGAAAATAATTAGGTGTGTCCTAGGTACTTGTCATCATTCTCCTCGTCAATCTAGGGCGTTGATAAGACAATTAAATAAAAGCGATGCGCGCGTCAAATTTCTATTAATAATCGTATATAAGACCAAATGAACCTTAATCAGGTTATGCTACGCCTGACATTTTGAGAAATTTCACGCGCCCAACGCTTTTATTTAATTGTCTGATCAATACCCTAGATTGATGAGGAGTGTGATGACAAGTACCTAGGACACACCTAATTATTTTCTATCTTTTAGTATTTTTACTACTTAATGTAAATATTGTTTTCAATAGAACCGTTTAACTTAATTTTGTTTTTTTTTTTTTAATTATTTTATTTTATGTATATGTATATATGATATATTATGATCGTCGAGTTAATAGTTTGCTATCGGTTTTTTGTCACCGATAAATTGGCCTTTTAACCGTTTATTTTCGGTTTGTTATCGAATTTTATCGGTATTTGTTTCATAACAAAGCGATAAGTCATCGATAGCAAGACGATAACGAATTGGTAACAGTCCGGGAAGAAATCCATAACGTTTCGAAATCTATCAATAACTTCTTTATCAATAGCTTTTGGATACATTTTCGATAATATTTCGATAAAAAAAATTATAATTTTTCTATAGCAAATCGATAACTGCCTGATAGCAAATAATAAGTCCAGTTTTTTGATAACATATTGAAAACTTTTTGATAGAAAATAAGTTTTTCATAACATATCGATAACATTTATATAAATATTAAATATCGTTTCGATAACAATTCCGCAATCGGCATAGATCTATATTTATTCCTGTTTGGCCCGATTTTTCAATACGAGTTAAAACTTCAATTAAATTTGACTAGAGTTTAGCCTACCATCTTGGCCATACAATGTTGCCGCTCTACTTATTTTAGATGACCATAGGGCAGGATTAGGCTCTAGTCGATTTTAACTGGAGTTAAACTCGCACTGAAAAACCCGGCTTTAGCCCTTTGAAGTTTACATAGGGTTCACGTTGTGAGGTGATACTCCCCACTCTGAGTTTTGATGACCAGCATTGCTGCGAGACACTCGCTATCACCGTTCACAGAACAGAATGTCTTATTATCCATTTGATGGGCTATATTTGTATGAATATAAAATTTTAATGTTATGCATATGAGTACGCGTTAAAGTTCGGCTCATCACCCGGTTTTCGTTCCACTATTTTAACAAAGAATATGCCTCATTGGACAACCGTTATATGTCGATATTGTAAGGTAACTGTGGCGATGAATTCCGGGCCAGATCGCTATTGCACATTCTGTGTGTGAGCTATGCTGGGCAACCTCCATTTAATCTCTCGAAATCAACCGTCCCCCTGGATCACGCCAATACGAATTAATACTAGTGATTATCCTGACAGTTTTTAAAAACAATAAGGTATTGCAGTGACTATGGGAAACATCGACTGGTGGTATCACAATTTAGGGAATTAAATTGAAAACTGGGTTACAGAGTTAACTATTTTTATTTGGGATATCGTTCATGAGTTGATTCTGTACCCGCACGCAATTAAAAGTGGGTTATGCAGAAAGATCCGGTGGCCTTGTCTCTCATGCAGAGAGTTTAATGATTTTGCTGTTCGCTCAGCAGCGCTTGCGTAAAACACACAGCATCCCGCCTTTGCTTCTGATCGCAGAAGCCGTATTACGTAGATGTGTTAAGCAGACGTAAAGCAACAGGTTTCATATAGCGTAGGTAGGATTTTGCTTCAGTGGGTATGATGTTGCCTGCTGAGCAGCTCTGCTTTCAGTATTTGTGTTTGCACTTCTGGTATTATACAAAGCACTTTAGGTGGTCTCGAAATGTTCCTATAATTTCCTGTATATAAAGTCGTTTTACTTTCTTAATATTCAGCCATAAGTTTTAATAAGAAACTGTTAAATCGTACTATATCCTCGGGGAGCTAGAGTTTTGAAACTTGGAACATACTCGTACTTTGGAACCCGATGACAATGCAACATTACGAAAAATTTCGCTAGGTACCGATAAATCAAGTGATGTCTAAGAAACTTTTCCGAGTTTGGGAACTTTTCAGTCGAGTTTTAAGTAATTTCCCCATAGCCCAGATATTTGAAATTTTGAACATAACTTAGAGCCCTAATAAAATGCATTATTTAGGATAGAAAATATTTCGTCTGCTTAAGGGAGTGGCTGGACAAGCATAATGTACCGTATATTCCTTCGCCGCACTCTTGTTCATATGGAGTTTAAACGAGAATTTACTTTAACGTATTATTCCTACATATTTTGCACTCTTGTCAAGTTACCGCGGTCTCTTGAGTGAAGTCTGATTTGGTACCTTGAATTTTTTTGGTAAACCGGACTAAATCCGTCTTTTTTTTAATTTGGAAGTAAACTGCACATCAGAAGTATGCCTATCAATAGCTGGTATGGATTTGCTTGCTATAATAACTGAAAGGTCATCTGCCTGTGCCGCTTGACTGGACTGGTATCGAAGAGCTTAAGTAGGTGATTGGTGATTACTCCCCACAGCAGTGAATACATTTGATCCAGTTTTTAGTGCTGAAATACTTCAACCGAATTAAAACTATAGCGAAACATTGTTACAAGCCGCTACAATTTCCAAAAAGATCCTTAGACGTATTCATGGTGTACTTGCAAGGCAGTTGTTAATGATCTACAGAACCACGAAAGAACCTTTCGTTTAATTAAAATTGTCTTTATATGTGAACATAATACTCTCTTAAGCATTTTGAGTAGAAAAGTTGGTTTATTTTTTAAATGTTCCAATTGTTTTTGTAGGATATCGAAGAAAATCTTCGTCATTTTTTACTTAGAAATGGTTTTGTTGTCTACCCAATTTAAGTGTTTTGTATCAACCTCTGTACCCTTAAACCTATACTAGGAGTATAGTTGTTGTCTGTCAGCGGTTCTGCATGTGTTTGTAAGAGCTATTCATTGGACTATAGGAAATCCCTCTTAACAGACATCTCTATTAGATGGACACCCCTCTTGGGCGAATATTTTTTCATACACCAAGTTTTCGTTATAGGTTTTAGAACAGATTGCCCTCTGTTAGGTGGACACTCTATTAGCCAGACGCGGACAGTCATTTGCAATAAAATCAGCTGAAAAAACCTCTACTGATCGGACATGAATTTCTTATCTGCCGACACTGAGACCTGTTTTCATAAGGAATCAATCAAAAATATCTATTTTACGGAAGTGAACTACTCGTAAGTGAACAAAATGAGAGAATGAATATCAATTTATACATTTGGAATGCATCGTATTGGTTACGGACATATATATTTGAAAAACAAAAAGAGTTGTCTCCCAAGTTAGATTAGGATGTGACTTGCAAAATGGATCTGCGCAAAGGTCGCAGTGCTTCCAGACCAATTAATAATAATAGATAAGTATGTACTCAAGTTAAGCAAGTGTCTTAATATGTCATTACTTAGAACCGTGTTCCTGTATATTAACAAAAAAAAAAGGTTTCCAGATGTCTTTAGTTAGTTTAGGTCGAACTGGGCTTCACATAAAGTGAGTATTTTCATAGCGTTACCAGAGGCTTATTTGATGAACATACTGATAAACCTCCCCTAGAACCATGACCTATTTTATGAGATAGATACGCAATCTTAGAAAACAGCAGAAGTTATCTAGGTTCCACCCCGTTAAGAGCATGTAGACCTTAAATTTGATTTGACGTGATCCTTGACAGTTTATATCCCTTTGCTTGGTATCACAACTTTCCAACTAGATTGATCATGTGCAGCCATTGTGTCCTTTCCCAATTCATCCATCTTTTTGCTAAAATCTTTGCCCATATGTGGATTGTAAACTTCTTCATGTTCCAGTTATTCCAAGTACTTATTTGCACTTATACACACTTCTAATTGTTGAGCTTTGCGAGATTATCGCCCCAATGACCGGTCTGGTTGTCAATGCAAAAGTTCACGTAAATGCATCTCGGCTAGTTTTTTTTTCAGTAAAAAACCGATCAGCATAGTATTTTTATTTATTTATTTATTTATTTATTTATTTACTTAAATATAGTAATCTTTGAAATACAAGGTTTCTTAGAGACTACGCAATTAATTAAATATATTTACAAAATAATTGTTTATGTTAAAAATTCATTTAACTGTAATTTAAGTATAGATTTTTCAATTGAGAAATCTATATTCAAAGAATTTGGGAGCAAATTAAACTCTCGTAAAGTTCTAACGAGAGGAGCATAATATGCATAGTTAATCCTCACGCATTCAATAAAAAGCAAATCATTACTTCTTAGGTTCCTCTGTGGAACCAAGAAGTTAATTCGTTGTAAAAGAATCCGAGCATCTACTATAACTTGACTGATGTCAAACACAAAGCTAAGCGAGAGAAAGATTCTTCTGTTATTCAACTACATTTATACATATATATATTTTGGCTCGCTTTGGTACGGCCTGAGATTCATTGACATTTTCAATTCATTTGTACAAACATATATTTTTTACATGCCACGGTAACTAAGCCGTGCACTGTCTGGTAACCTGAACCTTGGTATGTCACCTTTTAGAGCCTTTACCTGTATACAAATTATTAACATGATTCATTTGTGCTTGCGTTGCAGATTCCACAGCTAATTTTATTTATGCTTAGAATGCAGTTTCCAGGGAACTGAAAGTATATGTATGCAAAACAACTGAACTAAATGTATATGTATGTAATACATTTAGTTTGTAAGTATTAGTGTAAGTACGTATTTTAGCTTATAGAAATTTTGTATCAAAGAAACAGCTTTTTAATAAAGAACTCAATTCCGTCTGGTGCCGCTAAATGGGCACTACACCAAATCCAATTACTTTTTATTCCCATCATTACACTAGAAGCTTCAAATTTCACCGAATGCTTACGTATAGAGCATTAATTGTTGTCTGAAAAAATTTTATAGATCGGTGGTATATATAGTATATATATCATACAACCGATTGTTCAGTTAAAAATTTTTCGTAATTTCTGCTACATTTTAACAGCTAGAAGCTTAAAATTTCACCGAATGCTTACGTATAGAGCATTAATTGTTGTCTGAAAAAATTTTATAGATCGGTGGTATATATAGTATATATATATATGTAGGATTGCTCCCCTAAATTGCAACCCTACACGCAAATGCAACAGTGCATGAGCTCCGACCTAACGAACACTGAACGAAACCGATAGGACTACGACGACGCCAACGACGACATCGAACAGGCAGTTCAAATTCAAAACCCGCATCGCAAACATCTAAAAAATTATTACTTAAACTAATTGCTTATTAACTACATATTTAAACTAAGTATACTATAAAAAACAAAACCAAACTTAAATTGTACTGTGAACAAACAAAAAATGAAATAAGAGTGTATAAATAAATGTTCAAATAAACCAAAACCTACGGCTTCATTATTTCTGAACCCACAAATGGTGTCAGAAGTGTGCGGATTATATGTACGCTTCGCAATGAGTTATATAAATAAAAAAGTTAAAACTTAATTACAATGCGCATGTACAAAAAATAAAATACAAAAACCAATTTGTGTAAAAAGTGTTTGCATGTGGTGTTAAATGGCCATAGAGTCAAAATTTGGCATAGTAAAAAACTGTAAAAACTCAGCATATTCGGCGGCGTCATTAAAGTGCCGTTAGAATTTTTAAGTGCTTCGGAATTTCTAAAGAAAAAGCAATCGTTTAAAACCAATGCTTTACACGAGCAGCAGTGCAAACGTATTAACCCCTATTGTGCAGTCAACGAAAGCAGCGTAAAGAGACGCGCTAGTGTCGAAATAGTTGTAGTATTGAAAGCAGCGCAGAGTAGATGCGCCAGTGACTCAATTACCTTTTTGCCGAGCAACACAGAGTAGACGTGTTGATTGGAAAAAGAAAATAATAGTTTCAATGCGCGCAGAGTAGATGCGCTCGTGAGTGTTATGGAATCGTAACAAAAAACAGAAGAATAATCAGTGTGAGTGGCGCAGAGCAGATGCGCTATTGATAAAATTCTTAATTGCAAAGCAAAATATACTTGGTGGTGAAAAAGACGGAAAATAATTCCTATAATCGCTGAGTAAATGCGCTATTGATTAGAATTGCAACTGAAAGTAAGCGCAGAGTAGACGCGTTAGTGGCAATAATAATTGAGTAGCACAAAGATATGAATGTGCAAGTGAATTTGTATAACAAAGAAAAGTTAACAAAAGCAATCAACTCTAATTTACACAGCCGTGCAGGGTAGACGCACGAACAGAAAGCAGCTGCAGAGCAAAAGGCGAGAGAGCAAACATCGTTCGATCTGAGAGCAGAATCAAATATTTAAGTACTCAAATACATTTAAGTTATTTGAAGAAAGAAGGTATGTAGTTCGTATGTACATATGTTTGCGTGAAGAAAGAGACATCAAGTCAAATAAGACGAAAATAACTTTTCATTTCATGTTAAATTAAATAGGCTGCAAGCTGTCTAATTGGAATAGGCATATTTTAAAAGTTGCGTTATGAGAAATAAATAAAATCTAATAAGAATTATTTAATATAGGCAAACAGAGATTTTCGTTGTTAATGAGATATAAGAAAATTGTTAAAAACGCTAGTATCTTTACAAAAAGAAAATAATACTAATTAATAAAATTTTAAAATTTGAAATTAAGGACATTTCGGTACTTTCATTCGAATATTGTCAAAAAAATCGCACGATTTTAGCTAGTTGGGAGAATTCAAATATTTTTCTATTTTCTTCATATTTAAATTTCATATTAAAACATGGATAGGGATCAAATTTTAGCATTAAACGTAAATGAACTAAAAGAAAAACTAACGAGCTTGAGTCTGTCAACAAACAGACGAAAAGCTGAATTGCAAAAAAGACTTTGTGAGCATTACGGTCTGGCTTTAGACACAAACGATGGGTCCGACGGTGACAGTGATTCATTCGAAAGTAGTGTGTTACCGGCAGCGGGTGGTGGGCGCCCGGTTTTTACCTTGCGAGACATTGAGGTATCACTAACAAACTTCAGCGGTGTAGGGCAACCAACAGTGGAGGAATGGCTCTAGGATTTTGAAGATAATGCTACTGCTGTTCAGTGGGGGGATCTTCAAAAATTTATTTATGGCAAACAGCTACTAAAAGGTGCTGCGAAAATTTTTATTCGTAGCCAGCGCGGCATATCTTCATGGACTTCACTGAAAGAAAGCCTGAAAAATGAATTTGGGATTGTTGTGTCATCCATCGAGGTTCATCGGGCTCTAAGAAGCCGTCGCAAACGACCGAACGAAGATTTCCGTGAGTACCTTTATAGCCTCATGGAGATAGGTAGACCGATAAACCTTGATAATAAAAGCCTTATCGAGTATTTTGTTGAGGGGATCCCAGACTCCAAGGCAAATAAAGCGAACCTATACCAAGCTTCCTCGATACAGGAATTGAAGACTCAAGTTGCGATTTATGAAAAGGTGCGTTCGGGGCGTCAACCCAGTTCTAGCTCTTTCCAGAATAAGCAGGAAGATAAGGGTGTTAATAAAGTAAAGGGAAATGAAGAAAAGCGTTGTTATAGGTGTGGCGAGCAAGGCCATTTGGCCAAAAATTGTCAAAAGAAGCGACAGTCTACATGTTTTGGGTGCAACCAATCTGGGCACCGAGTGGCCGAGTGTCCAAAAAACAAAACTGAGGTGAAGCAGGAAAATGCTAGGGTAAATATGATGGAAGAGACACGTTCTGCATCAATTGGATGCGTAGTATTCAAAGATATATCAATTAACAACTTCAAGTTCTCAGCACTGTTAGATACAGGCTGCGACTTATGTCTAATGCGGTACGACGTCTTGATGATGTTAGGAGAAATTGATTTGACTAATGATGTGCATAAGTTAAGGAGAATAGGGAACAGTGTCTTAACTACAATTGGCAGTTTTGGGATGAAGTTAAAGATAGATGAAATAGAGTTAAGAATTACCTTTCATGTTGTGAGAGAGCGTGACCTTGGATACCAGGCGGTCATAGGCAACAATGTCCTTAAACAAGTTGACCCGGTCATATCAGAAGACGATGTAGTATTCAAGGCAAAAGCTAAAGGCGTATCATTAGTAACGGATATCACAGTGCAACCACCTGATACTGTTGTTGACCTTTTTAGTGAATTCAGAGATTTATGTATGTCCGCGAAGCCAGTGTCAGGAGAAAAATTAAAGGTAGACATTTCGCATCTTAAAGTAGACCAAGGTAAGCAATTAGAAAATCTGGTTGGAAGCTATTCGCCTAAGAAAATACACGAGTCCCCAATTTGTATGAAAATTATTTTGACGGATGATATTCCAGTATCTCAAGGGCCAAGAAGAGTGTCATACTCCGATAAGAGTATCATTGACAAACAAATTTCAGAGTGGTTAAAAGAAGGGATCATATAACCAAGTTTTTCAGAGTACTCATCACCAATTGTCTTAGTAGCCAAGAAAGATGGTACAAAACGTTTATGCTGCGATTACCGACGTCTTAATGAGAAAATCATGAAAGACAATTTCCTGATGCCACTTATGGACGATGTCATCGAGAGGTTACAGGGTGCTCGCGTGTTTACCACGTTAGATCTAAGAAACGGGTTCTTCCATGTACCGATCGAGGTAGAATCTAGGAAGTGCACCTCATTTGTAACCCACCAAGGTCAGTATGAGTTTTTGTACGTTCCTTTCGGAATTTTTAACGCCCCTGCGGTGTTCACACGTTATATTTCTGCTGTGTTCAGAGATTTGGTAAGCGATGGCATTGTGGTAACCTACATGGACGACCTGATTATTCCATCAAGTTCCATCGAGCAGGGTTTAGAAAAGCTTAAAGTTGTCCTGAGTAGAGCAGCTGAGTATAACTTAAAAATTAAATGGAAAAAATGTCAATTTTTAAGCTCAAAAGTAAACTTTTTGGGGTACATTGTGGAGAACGGTACCATAAGACCATCAGAGACAAAGACAGAAGCGGTGAGAAATTTCCCAAGGCCGTCAGACAAAAAATCACTGCAAAGATTTCTGGGACTTACGTCATATTTCCGTCGTTTCATTGAGGGATACGCAGTGATCGCCAAACCACTGTCCGATCTCCTCCGGAAAGACGCAGTATTTGTTTTTGAGGAAGAGCAGTGTGCGGCTTTTCGCCAGCTGACGTGTTCATTATCTAGCGCTCCGGTTCTACGTCTCTTCAACCCAAAAGCTTTAACTGAGGTGCATACGGATGCATCCAAGTACGGATATGGGGCTGTGCTCCTGCAGAAAGACAGTGAAGATCTGCAATTCCACCCTATCCAGTACATGAGCAGAAAGACAAAGGAGGTAGAAGAGAAGTACCACTCCTATGAATTGGAGGTATTACCTATAGTGGAGGCACTTAAGAAATGGAGAGTGTACATCATGGGGATGCATTTTAAAATAGTAACGGACTGCAATGCATTCACAATGACAATGAAGAAGACGGATGTTCCGTTAAGAGTATCCCGATGGGCCATGTTTTTGCAGGACTTTGATTACGAAATAGCACATAGAAGCGGAACAAAAATGCGACACGTCGACGCTTTGAGTCGTGTGGGTTGTTTAATGCTTGAAGATTCATTGATCCATCGTTTAAAATCAGCGCAGATGCAAGACGATTGGATTCGTGCTGTCCGTGGAGCATTGGACCACGAAGCGTATGAAGACTTCTACATTAAGCATGATTTGTTGTATAAGGACCCCACAAGAGAGCTTGTGGTGGTACCGTCACTAATGGAAGAAGAAATAATTCGTACAGCGCATAAACAAGGACATTTCTCGTTAAAGAACACCCAAGATGCAATTGAAAAATCCTTTTATATCCCACAGCTTAACTGCAAAGTAGCTAAAGTTGTCAGATGCTGTGTGGAATGCATTACTTCTGATGGAAAATCAGGGAAAAAGGAAGGGCTCTTAACTCCTATTGATAAAGAAGATCGACCGCTAAGCACTCTTCATATAGATCATGTGGGCCCAATGGAGCAAACCAAGGAAGCGTACAATTATATTCTTGTTGTAGTAGACGCCTTTTCAAAGTTTGTTTGGCTATACCCAACAAAGAATACTGGAGCGGAGGCTGTTGTAGACCGCCTGTCCAAGCAAGCAGCGACGTTCGGAAACCCGAGACGTGTAATTACTGATAGGGTGGCGGCTTTCACGAGTAATGCTTTCATAGAATACTGCTCAAACGAAGGTATACAGCATCTGCTCATAACAACTGGTGTCATACGTGGGAACGGGCAAGTAGAGCGAATGCATCGAATCGTGGTACCTATGTTGAGTAAGCTATGCACCGAAACACCTGGAAATTGGTATAAGCAGGTCGATAGAGTTCAGCAGGTTATCAACAACACACCAACACGAAGTACGAAACTTTCGCCGTTCAGAATATTGACAGGATTAGAAATGAGAGTTACAGGGTTACCACATCTTAATGAATTACTAGAAACCACAGCCGTAGACGAACTAGACTCTGAACGTGATGAAATTCGCAGGCAAGCAAAGGATAAAATATCCCTGATACAGCAGGAAAATAAGAGAAATTTCGATTCAAAGAGAAAAGAGACATTGAAGTATAAAATAAATGAATTAGTCGCCATTAAGCGCACACAGTTTGGAAGCGGTCTTCAGTTAAGGCCCAAATACTTCGGTCCATATAAGGTTACAAAAGTTCTATCTCATGATAGGTATGCAGTTGAGAAGGTGAGCGAGAGTGAGGGCCCAAGGCGTACCACTACCGTTGCCGAGTACCTCAAAAAATGGGAACCATCGTTCGGGTCGAACGAATAGTCAGGATGGCCGAATGTAGGATTGCTCCCCTAAATTGCAACCCTACACGCAAATGCAACAGTGCATGAGCTCCGACCTACCGAACACTGAATGAAACCGATAGGACTACGACGACGCCAACGACGACATCGAACAGGCAGTTCAAATTCAAAACCCGCATCGCAAACATCTAAAAAATTATTACTTAAACTAATTGCTTATTAACTACATATTTAAACTAAGTATACTATAAAAAACAAAACCAAACTTAAATTGTACTGTGAACAAACAAAAAATGAAATAAGAGTGTATAAATAAATGTTCAAATAATCCAAAACCTACGGCTTCATTATTTCTGAACCCACATATATATCATACAACCGATTGTTCAGTTAAAAACTTTTCGTAATTTCTGCTACATTTTAACAGCTAGAAGCCTCAAATTTCACCGAATGCTTACGTATGGAGCATTAATTGTTGTCTGAAAAAATTGTATAGATCGGTGGTATATATAGTATATATATCATACAACCGATTGTTCAGATTAAAAACTTTTCGTAATTTCTGTCACATTTTAACAGCAAGAAGCTTCAAATTTCAAAAATTGCTTACGTATATAGCAAAAATCATAGAAATCGGTAGTATATATATTACAAACTGTCATTTCTTCCCCCCTTTTTAACGGCTAGAAGTATCAAATTTCATCAAATACTTACGTGTACGTCATATTTTCTTGAGATAAGTGATTCATGGTCATAGCTATTTCATGCAGACCGCAAAAACGTGAAACTTTGCGTCCTTTATTTATGTTAAAAATCGCTTAGGTATGTACATCTGTTTACTATATATTTTATTTCTTATACAGATGATTATTCGGATATTACGAATGGGATAAAATTATTGTTCAGTCCCATTCATGAAAGGTATGTAGACTTCAGCACAGCCGAAGGCAGTCCCGTCCTTACTTATTTCATATTAATATACCGCAAATTAGAGGAAACGAAGTATCTAGCTTCCTCCTATAGAAGGAAGACCTCACACATGCCTACATACATACATATTTGGCACTTAAAATTGTTGTTACGTATACGCCGCGGTGCACTGGCTCGCTAAGGTTGTAATGTGGCAACGGCTATCATTGGTATTTATTATAGTGCTAAAGCTGGTAACTTTCCCCTTTTGTAATTTGCTGAATTTAAAATTTGGTTATACCTGTTAGCATGTGACGATTAGAGCTTTCCTTCTATGGAACCAAAGGGCTGAGTTATAAGTGGCTGCATGTAGTTATAGTTTTGGGGAAGTCTCCTCAGCCGTCTTGGCGGCGCCGCGGCATCAAGCAGTTTCTGCTAGGTTGTTCTGGTTGTATATAATTAAGCAGAAACTACTTGCTTTGAACATCATTTAGCTCCCTAGCACTAAGCGCATCGCTTTATTACTAATAATATTAGAATTCGATGTACTGCGACGTATATCTAGATCTATTGTGTTTAACCTTTCAGTCTGTAAAGCTTTTTATGTATTTGGGTACCTCTTTAGACTTTTAAGTCCATATCACGAGGAGGTTAAGAGTCATGCCACCTAGGTGATAGAGTATCTGCTTCGACAAAGCGACGCATTCGCAGAGACTGTGAACTGTCGTTTCATCCTTCAGCTCACAAAAGCATTAGATTTGTGAATCCGATAGATTCCACTTTCGTAAATGATATCGTAAACTACTGTGTCCTGTCTAGTACCAACTGAGAATTCGTTGGTTCTCTCTGCTTAGATATATGAGTTTGTAAGATACCCTCATTGCTGGGAATATAAATAATTTGGCTTGTCTTTGCCCTGTACATTCAATCTAGTTTTATTTGCACTGCTTGTGTCTCAGTTACTTATGATTTTCCTATTATGTGCCATTGTGAGTAGCGGGGGTCCGGAACATGAAATTCTGCCATAGCACCCTGCTTGACCTCGCTGTGTAAGTTGTGCTTCGTACTCATAAGAAAACATACCGTGACAGTTCTTATTCGCGGTGTTGAAACTACAGGTTATGCTGACGATGGCATCTGACTAGAGTAAATATGATCAGTACCTGTACTTAATGAAGATGAATCCTTTAAAGATGACATCGAAGTAGTTATTCACATGCGAACGGATATTTTAATTATGATATGTTGGGAAGGTTTAATTGCAGTCCTTTAATTGTGATACAGGTTGATTATTATTCCTGATGCTCACAACAGGTTGGTCTTACCTTCTTAATTAATTGGCATTAAACCGTTTAAACGGCTATGGCTGTTCAGCAAGGCGCACCAGTCACTTCTTCGCTCTGCCAACTGGCACTTATTGGCCACACTAAGGGAGTTTGAATCGTTTTCCACCTGGTTCGGTCTTTCTGTGCTTCCATAGGCGGGTTCCGATAAAAATACGTTTTTAGCCAGAGCCTCATATTTCATTCCCGTATCATACGTAAATTCTAACAGCTGATAATTAACCCTTCTTCGGTACTTGCCATCGCCAACGCGTAGGGTTCCATAAATCTTTCGCAGAAATTTTCTCTCGAATACTCCCAGAGCCGAATCATCTGATTTTGTCATGGTCAATGATTCTGCATCATATAGCAGGATGGGTACGATAAGTGACTTGTAGAGTATGAATTTCGTTTGCCTAGAGAGGTCTCTATTTTTCAATATCCTACGTAGTCCAAAATAGCAATTATTGGCAAGAATGATTCTACGCTGGATTTCAGAGCTGATTTTGTTGCTAGTGTTGATGCTGGTTCACAAATAAACGAAGTCTTTTACTTCTCTGAAATTATGACGGTCAACAGTAGCATGGTTGCCAAGACGCATATGCGCTAATTCTTTGCTCGATGACAGCAGGTACTTCATTTTGTCCTCATTCACCATCAAACCCAACAGGTTGTTTGCATCAGTCAATACTTGTGTTAAAATTGTGGGGTTGTATCGTGTTCTGATGTATTGTGCCTTGAACTATTTGTGAGTGGAATAGAAAGGTACTGGAATTGAAGATGGAGTTGCCTAAAACTGGATGCTGTTATCTTTAAAATAATGGGACTTCCTTCATACCATGATAAAACGTTGTGTTTGAATCACCCGATTACCAGCTAATTTATTACCAATGATTTGGCTACGAAGTGTTGAAGTTGGCAACATGAAGGTGATAGTTGGGCCAATGATAATACAATTTAATGCGCGTTTGACACGGTGAGGTTTAGCCTTCCATTGACAGGTACTCACGTTAAAGTATATTGAATTTCCACCTGTCGCTTTTCTGCCTAACCTTTACCCTCCTTATTTCCTCTACCTTATGCGTTCTTCCCTAAATCGTCCTACTTTTGCTCTTACTCTTTCCCCTCTTGCTCTTGCGAAGTATAGCTCTCACTATTACTCGTTATCTTATCCTTATTCTTAATCTTCTGGTGTAACTTATCTTTACTACTTTGTCTTAAACCATACCCCCTTACTCTTACTCTTACTCCACTCTAATTTACCCCTTGTTCTTTTAAATTTTCCTGCTTCACTCCTACGTTCTCTACCTTTTCATTCCATTTCCTGTGTTTTCTTTTCTTTTTTATTTCATGACCCCGTTTCCAATGTGGAGAAATATCGAGTTTGACTTTTTTCGCACATTACATTACAAAGGTAGTAAAACCGTACCAAAATAGTACGAACAATTTTCCCTCCCTACTACTTTCTGAATTCACCTGTCTGGTTTTATTGCTTTATGAATCAATATCAATGATGAAACCACTTTGAAAACAATTTCCATCATTTTTAGTTGATGGACTCGATGCCTTCGGCAGTGTTCTTTGCACAAACGAAATAATAAATGCATTTAGAAATTTGCATTCACTGGCAATCACGTCACGCGCAATGAATTTTTATCTATTACAATTCCTACTTAATAAAAATATTTTTTTCGTTTTTATTCGACGCTTTGAGCACATCAATTCTAATATACAAACTGGACAGTTGCAATAAACAAAATAGTATAGATAAGGAAATTAAAATATAAAAAATATAAAATATTTTTTGATAGGTCAAAATGCAGGTTCCTTTTTTTTCTTTTAAAATAATTGGAATTATTTACATCCATTCTGTAATAGCTGAAAGGGTTTATTATATAGCCAACATAAAAAACAACTAAAAAGATGATAAAAAAATTTGAAGGACTACTTTTAAATAAATGAACAAAAAAATAGAAGACAATTTTTCCTTTAATACAGATATAGCCTTTTTGAATTTTGACTAAAAATCTTTAACAATAGCTCTTGTAAAAGAATTTTGGGACTTAAAATGATAAAGATGGAGCGCAATCTTTCAATTTAAGGCAAACCATGTACTTGGGATTAACTAATTGATTATTTAAAATTTAAACACGCACTCTACCTTTATAATTTCAAATCCCAAGATTCGTTTACAAGAGCTATTGTTAAAGATTTTTAGTCAAAATTCAACAAGACTGTGTATTAAAGCAAAAATTGCCTTCTAATTTTTGGTCCATTTATATAAAGGTAGTCCTTAAAATTTTTTTATCATCTTTTTATTTTAAATTTTTTAGTATTGCCTACAAAAAGGCAATTGCAAATTTGATTAGTAATTTAAGTAATTCCTAAGTGAAAATTCTTATCTTTATTTATTTGTTCAAAGGGCCTCTAACTAAGTGCTATAAGTTAGTTTTCACCAGGTCTCTAAGTGCCAAGTTTTAAGTCTCTTGGTAACCGGGAATTTAGTTAAAAATGGATTGAAAATTCCCAAGTTAAATTTTGTTTTCTTACTATCTCGATCCGCGTTCCACCTAGCGAATTTTTTTGATCAAATGTTGCATTGTCACCGGGTTCTGACCCAAGGCTAAGTTTCAAGTCTCTAACTCACCGGCAAGTTACTCAAAAATCGATCGCAAGATTCCCCCCGTTTTTCAGGGATTTGTAGTTATCTCAATTAGCACGCCACCTAGCGGTACTTTGTTTTCTGTAAATTGTATTGTCACCGGGTCTCGAACTATGTGCTAAGTTACAAGTCTCTAGGTAACAGGGAAGTTAGTTAAAGATTGATTGAAAGATTCCCAAATTAAAATTAATTTTCCTAATATCTCGATCCAGGCGCCACCTAGCGGATTTTTTTGATAAAATATTTCCTTGTCACCGAGTTCTGACTTACGGTTGAAGTTTCATCTTTCCAGCAAAAATCGATTACAAAATTCCTTGCGTTTTTCAGCGATTTTCAGGGATTTTCGTTTATCTCGATTGGTCTACACCTGGCGCCATTTTGTTTTCCACGAATTGTAGTGCCATCGACTCGCAAACTATATGCTAAGTTTCAAGTCTCTGGATCACCGCATAATTTCCATTTTAAAATAAATTTTCTGTATATCTCGAGCCGTGCGCCACCTAGCGGATTTTTTTTTCACTTGCATTTTAATGTCTCTCAGATCTCAACTATGTACTAAGTATCAAATGTCTAGCTCAACGGGAAGTTACCGAAAAGGACTTTTCCGTGGGTCAAAAATTCGTATGGAAATGAGGGGACAAACATGAAAGCGACTTAGTATAAAGGTAAAAAGTAAAAAAAACACAAAAATCATGCGAACACATTTATAATACTTTACCATATCATGTAGAATTTATGGTTTTCGCACCAAAACTAAATTTAAAATCGTTTCCTTTTGAAATTCTGTTCTTGTTGTTGTTGTTGCGATAAGGACACTCCCCGAAGACATTGAGGAGTGTTATCGATGTTGATGAAACTTTACCGGATAAAGATCCAGTGCGTTCCGGTAACAAAGCACCATTAAGATACAGGCCCGACCATCTCGGGAACGGTTAATATGACCCTATTAAACCTTCTAGGTCATACAGCTCTTCCACCTCCTAGATCCATGAGGAACTTGGGGTCGCCAGAGCCTCGCGTGCTAAATATTTGTATGATACGCTCATATTTTTAACAGGATTCCCTCGCGTAGGTGAGGTTGACAATTGGGTTTCGATGCAGCTATAAAGCTTTGTATTGCGCTAATCAACCTCTTGAATCCCTTTAAATGTTGTAGTTACTACATATCAATTGCCTGTGTATTTATGTTGAGTGGAGTTCGGAAATAAAGAATGGGAATCCGTAAACGACATATAAAACATGACACCAAAATTGCTGTGAAGGCTTCCTATGGACATATTCTCAACAACGAGGTTGAAAAAAGACTATGCAGGAAAGAGGTAAACGAAGTAAAAAAAAAGAACTGGAAAAGATCACAGAGTTGTAAATTTAGTGAAACCTCAATTTTGCGGGCATCGACAGCCAACTTTTGCTCACCTCAATGGAGTGGGTAGCTATTTTGAATTTTTTTAAATCAACTAATAGACTTAGTGCTAGCAACTTTCTTTCCTAAAGACACATTTTTTTGTTATTCTGTTCTATAAATTGTGTAAGCTCGTGCTTCGGTTGCGATCTTACAGCATCATTAGAGCTGAAGGGATAGGGCAAGGATGCCAAAATGTCAAAAGAGACACTCTAAAACTTTTTTACATCGTGATGGTTCGTTCCACGTTAGAAAACGCTGTTTTTATGTGGAGACCGTTTTACGATTACCATACAAAAAGGCTAGAACGGGTGCAAAAGACCTTCATAAAATTTGCTCTGCACAGCTTAAACTTTGAAGAGCCTATTCTCCTTATTATCCGGAGGACGTTGTATGTAAAAGTCAATGCATTTTAAGACATTCCAAAACGGGTTGGGATATATGTTTCTACAAATGAATGAATGACTTAATAAGTGAATGCTACACTAACTGTTAAAATGGGGAAGTAATTACGAAAAGCTTCTTATCTGAATAGTCGGTTTTGGGGGATATATGGTATATATATGACCAATCTCATCCCTTTTTTAAGACAAAATTATGCGCAATGAACGAAAGCAAATGGTGAAGTTTGAAGCTTCAATCTGATTAATTGAGGAAGATATGACAAAAATACTATTTTCTGTAAAATCGGTTGTATGGGGGATATATGGATATATGCTGTAGTGGTCCGATCCGACCAATTCCGACATATGTCTAATCGGACGCCTAAATGTACCTGCTCACTAAATTTTATCAAGATATCTCAAATTTATCAAGATATCTCAGACATTTAGAGACTATTTTGCATTCAAACGGACAGACGGTCAGATGCACAGACGGACAGACAGACAGATGGACATACAAGCATACAGACATACGGATATGGCTAAATCAACTCAGTTCGTCATCCTGATCATTTCGGTATAATTAATGGTGGGTCTATTATTCTCCTTTAAGGACTTGCAATTTTGAGATTCGTGACAAACTAAATATACCATTTCATTTTCATGAAAGGTATAACAAGCACCTAGATAGATAATTTTTTCTAGGCACACATATTCATACTGTCGCACATATACACAAATATTGTAGATACAAATTCCATTTGATTATCTGCGGTAGAATACTGCCAACCTTCTGTGTCACATCGTTCTTTATTTCTATACAAAAGTTCTATACATATACCTAAATATACCTCTATGCTCCAACATTCATGTATGTATACACACTTGCATGTGTGTATTTGTGTTGCTCTCATATGCTGCTGCAAGCAAAATTTTACCTTTATGCTGTTTGTGTTGGCTTGATTGGATTTTTCGATGAAAATGCAGAATCCAATTTTTAAAGTTTATTTTTCGTTAAACTTTTAGTTGTTCACTTATATCGACATTTTATGCAACACAACATCTGGTCTGCCCCAGCAACGAGCTGTCCAACTAAAATTTGTGAGAAACGCCTCATCGTCTTCATTCTTGTTGTTGTTAAATTAATGATTTGGCTTCGGTTTCTATTTTTTTTTTTTTCAATAGTTTTGCATTTGCAATTTGTGGTGACTTATTTTCGGTGTTGCCATTATTGCTTTCTATATGAGTTTTGTTTTTCTTTTGGCTTGTTGTGGTTGTTTCTTGTTTTGTTGGTTTGGTTACGCTATTCCTACGCTATTTACAATTTTTTCTTTTTTTTTATTCTCTTTTAAATTTGTCAGCTTTTCAAATGTGTATAGTGTTTCCTTGAAGCCAATAAACCAGGCAGTTGCACATACGGTGCTATTCATGTGTGCATGTTGTATGTGTTTCTCTCATCAAACCGGCGGCAACTCTTTTATCAAAAGTATGCAAACAAAAACTTTAGCTTCATTCAGTGAGTGTAAACAAAAAAAAAATTTGTTCTTACAGCAAAATCGAATTTTCACATACGAACAATTGACGTCCGAAACACTTCATAGAGTTGAGTTAGCGAGTCACTGAGCTTTTCCGTTTGGTATTACTTTTTGGTGTCTTCCGTTTTTTGATAATTTTTTTTTTTTTCATTCTATTTTTTAGCTCAATTCACTTTACTGTGAGCTATTGTATGTATTTTGCAGGTATTTTTGTTTTACTTATTTCCTGTCTTTGTCTCGTCAATTTAACCAACAAGTTTTCCGGGTTCGTATTAGTTTTTGATGCGGTCGGCTTTAAAAAACAAATTTCAGAAGTGTGGAAAGAAATGAGAAATTTTTCTTTTTTTGTTTGTATGGAAATTATATTAGTAGGGTTAGTTTAGTTGATAAAGCGCGAATTCTCTTGGATAAAGTGATGATCTTCGTGATAGTAGGATGCGGATAATATGATGAGGCTTCTATTTAGTCGAGCATCATCAGCTCTTATATTTATTACTTACAACTGCATAACTTGCACAACTAACCCTAAAGCCCCTACCCCACACCGAGAATAGTTTATTTAAATCTATTGGTTCTAGTTCCACTTCAAATACTCGACACATTCCAATAGTTCACTTGTGCCAACAATATTTCACCGAAGGAATGCTTGTTGTAAGATACGACTAAAACTCACAGATCTAGAGATGTTGACTTGGTCATATTAAATCCTTACCGTAACTGAATGGTTCTAATCCATATCCCTCGAAGGACCATTGATAATATTTCCTGAAGTTCTTGGAATGCTACTCTCGCTATAAGAAGAAGATAAATAAGAAGCTTAACGAAAGAATAAGTCAAATATTAATGCAAAATGAGAAGCGAAAAATTTAAAAACTTTCTTTCAGAACAAAGCGTTTTTTGAAAAAAAAAAAAATATGGAAACCTTTCATTTATAGATGAAATTTCTGTGGCGCAAAATTACTTTTAAACCGCCAACAAATTTAATACATGTTTACATACTAAATAATAATAAGAACACTTCTCCAGGATGAGCCCTTTCGTAGACATTCTCTACCGCAAACTTCTATTGCATGGATTTCGGTCTGAAAAAAAGTCGTGGCATTGATTTCTTGAAGTTACGCCCACAGCTGCTAGCTCCCGTTTTTCCGTCATCTAATTTTGATCCATCCGTGAACCAACCAGACCTCTGACTCAGGGTCAATATATTGATTCCCTTCTTTAAACCGAGTTCTATTTTTAAAATTTCTTGAGTCACAAGAGACTTGCTTGAATATTTAAGTTTTATATATATGTTCTCAATCTAGAAAATACTAACGCGAAAACATAAAAACTTTAAAAAAACCAAACGAAATTATTAAAGAAGATGCAACCCTGCTTCAATGCTTTTCCTTTAGATTTTCTCATTTCGCTCACAAAAAAGTTGTCCATCTTATTTTGTGGTATTTTGCTATTTTCCATGCCAAATTTAGGTCAAATGAAACTTTTTCAAGTCAAATGAAACTTTTTTCATTTCAAATGAAACTTTTTTCAAGTCAAATGAAACCATACTACTAAGGTAATTGTCAATATTGTAACGAATTTACTGGAATTCCTCTTATTTGCAACCTTCTGCTAACGTTCGAATCACTAAACTGTTGAATAAATAACTCCAATATTCGATAATGCAAAATGGTCTTTATTAGACTACATTCAAAATAATACTTTTATTGCTCTACAGATAGCGTGCTTAATCAAACAGATTGTCGTGCCTCCATTGTTGCTGCTTTTTATACTCTTCGATTTCCTCGTTCCATACTTCTAGGCGTTTCCAGAATTTACTTAGTTACTGCTATAAAATTATAACTACAGATGCACGTGTATAGCTTCTAATATGCGCGTGTATATGTGAGTGACACTTCCACAGATAATTGCCTTCTTTTGGGAGCATCTCGGATAAGATATATGCATGTGTTTGTGCGTCCCTTCTCCGCTGTGTGTACGTACATATGTGTAGACAAAATGATTTCGATTATTGTTGTTGTGGCTTCATTTACTTAGCATCAGGCTAGTGATGTGAGTATCACTGTCACTAATATTCGTCACAATATGAAAATTTTTTAGAAGGTCATGAAAAAAACCTTAAAAATCAAAGTCGATAAATAGTAAAAAAAATGAAATTTCGCAGGCTTGAAAATTATTTTTTTGGGTATCCGTAGTGAAATTTTTTTCCTGAGCCCAAATCCTATCGAAAAATCGATGGCACGATATCGGTTAATAAATCGACCCAGTCTAATGTATATATTCTAAGTATTACATTTAAATACAATGTGCAATGGAATATTTGTTATACTCAGTTGAGCAGAGCTCACAGAGTATATTAACTTTGATTGGATAACGCTTGGTTGTACGGGTATAAAGGAATCGAGATAGATATAGACTTCCATATATCAAAATCATCAGTATCGAAAAAAAATTTGATTGAGCCATGTCCGTCCGTCCGTCCGTCTGTCCGTTAACACGATAACTTGAGTAAATTTAGAGGTATCTTGATGAAATTTAGTATGTAGATTCCTGGGCACTCGTCTCAGGTCGCTATTTAAAATGAACGATATCGGACTATAACCACGCCCACTTTTTCGATATCGAATATTTCGAAAAACCGAAAAAATGCGATAATTCATTGCCAAAGGCAGCTAAAGCGATGAAACTTGGTAGATGGGTTGAAGTTATGACGCAGAATTGAAAACAAGTAAGATTTTGGACAATGGGCGTGGCACCGCCCACTTTTACAAGAAGGTAATTTAAAAGTTTTGCAAGCTGTAATTTGGCAGTCGTTGAATATATCATGATGAAATTTGGCAGGAACGTTACTACTATTACTATATATGTGCTAAAATAAAATTAGCAAAATTGGATGAAGAAGACGCCCACTTTTTAAAAAAAAATTTCTTTAAATTCAAATTTTAACAAAAAATTTAATATCTTTACTGTATATACATAAGTAAATTAAGTCAAAATTCAACTCCAGTAATGATATGATGCAACAAAATCAAAAATAAAAATTTCAAAATGGGCGTGGCTCCGCTCATTTTCGTTTAGTTTGTCTAGAATACTTTTAATGCCATAAGTCGAACAAAAATTTACCAATCCTTCTCAAATTTTGTAGGGGCATAGATTCTATGACGATAACTATTCTCTGTGAAAATGGGCGAAATCGGTGGTTGCCACGCCCAGTTTTTATACACAGTTCACCGTCTGTCCTTCCGCTCGGCCGTTAACACAATAACTTGAGCAAAAACTGATATATCTTTACTAAACTTAGCCCACGTACTTATCTGAACTCACTTTATCTTGGCATAAAAAATGGCCGAAATCTGACCATAACCACGCCCACTTTATCGATATCGAAAATTACAAAAAATGAAAAAAATGCCATAATTCTATACCAAATACGAAAAAAGGGATGAAACATGGTAACTGGATTGGTTTATTGACGCAAAATATAACTTTGGAAAAAACTTTGTAAAATGGGTGTGACACCTACCATATTAAGTAGAAGAAAATGAAAAAGTTCTACAAGGCGAAATCAACAGCCCTTGGAATTTTGGCAGGAATACTGTTAGTGGTATTGCAAATACAAATAAATTAGCAGTACCCGACAGATGATTTTCTGGATCACCTGGTCCACATTTTGGTCGATATCGCGAGAGCGCCTTCACATATACATCTAAGGGCCACTCGCTTTTAAAACCCTCATTAATACCTTTAATTTGATATCCATATCGTACAAACACATTCTAGAGTCACCCCTGGCCCACCCTAATGGCGATATCACGAAAAGGCGTCCACCTACAGAGCTAATGCCCACTCCCTCTTAAAATGCTCAGTGACACCTTTCGTTTGATACCCATATCGTACAAACATTCTAGAGTCACCCCTGGCCCACCCTAATGGCGATATCTCGAAAAGGCTTCCACCTAAAGAGCTAATGCCCACTCCTTCTTAAAATGCTCAGTAACACCTTTCGTTTGATACCCATATCGTACAAACATTCTAGAGTCACCCTTGGTCCACCTTTATGGCGATATATCGAAAAGGCGTCCACCTATAGACCTAATGCCCACTCCTTCTTAAAATACTCATTACCACCTTTCATTTGATACCCATATCGTACAAACATTCTAGAGTCACCCCTGGCCCACCCTAATGGCGATATCTCGAAAAATCGTCCACCTATAGACCTAATGCCCTGTCCCTCTTAAAATGCTTAGTAACACCTTTCGTTTTATACCCATATCGTACAAACATTCTAGAGTCACCCTTGGTCCACCTTTATGGCGATATCTCGAAAAGGCGTCCACCTATAGACCTAATGCCCACTCCCGCTTAAAATGCTCAGTAACACCTTTCGTTTGATACCCATATCGTACAAATATTCCAGAGTCACCCTTGGTCCACCTTTATGGCGATATATCGAAAAGGCGTCCACCTATAGACCTAATGCCCACTCCTTCTTAAAATACTCATTACCACCTTTCATTTGATACCCATATCGTACAAACATTCTAGAGTCACCCCTGGCCCACCCTAATGGCGATATCTCGAAAAATCGTCCACCTATAGACCTAATGCCCTGTCCCTCTTAAAATGCTTAGTAACACCTTTCGTTTTATACCCATATCGTACAAACATTCTAGAGTCACCCTTGGTCCACCTTTATGGCGATATCTCGAAAAGGCGTCCACCTATAGACCTAATGCCCACTCCCGCTTAAAATGCTCAGTAACACCTTTCGTTTGATACCCATATCGTACAAATATTCCAGAGTCACCCTTGGTCCACCTTTATGGCGATATATCGAAAAGGCGTCCACCTATAGAACTAAGGATTACTCCCTTTTAAAATACTCATTACCACCTCTCATTTGATACCCATATCGTACAAACACATTCTAGAGTCACCCCTGGTCCACCTTAATAGCGATATCTCGAAAAGGCGTCCACCTATAGACCTAATGCCCACTCCCTCTTAAAATGCTCATTACCACCTTTCATTTGATACCCATATCGTACAAACATTTTAGAGTCACCCCTGGCCCACCCTAATGGCGATATCTCGAAAAGGCGTCCACCTATAGACCTAATGCCCACTCCCGCTTAAAATGCTCAGTAACACCTTTCGTTTGATACCCATATCGTACAAATATTCCAGAGTCACCCTTGGTCCACCTTTATGGCGATATATCGAAAAGGCGTCCACCTATAGAACTAAGGATTACTCCCTTTTAAAATACTCATTACCACCTCTCATTTGATACCCATATCGTACAAACATTCTAGAGTCACCCCTGGCCCACCCTAATGGCGATATCTCGAAAAATCGTCCACCTATAGACCTAATGCCCTGTCCCTCTTAAAATGCTTAGTAACACCTTTCGTTTTATACCCATATCGTACAAACATTCTAGAGTCACCCTTGGTCCACCTTTATGGCGATATCTCGAAAAATCGTCCACCTATAGACCTAATGCCCTGTCCCTCTTAAAATGCTTAGTAACACCTTTCGTTTTATACCCATATCGTACAAACATTCTAGAGTCACCCTTGGTCCACCTTTATGGCGATATATCGAAAAGGCGTCCACCTATAGAACTAAGGATTACTCCCTTTTAAAATACTCATTACCACCTTTCATTTGATACCCATATCGTACAAACATTTTAGAGTCACCCCTGGCCCACCCTAATGGCGATATCTCGAAAAGGCGTCCACCTATAGACCTAATGCCCACTCCCGCTTAAAATGCTCAGTAACACCTTTCGTTTGATACCCATATCGTACAAATATTCCAGAGTCACCCTTGGTCCACCTTTATGGCGATATATCGAAAAGGCGTCCACCTATAGACCTAATGCCCACTCCTTCTTAAAATACTCATTACCACCTTTCATTTGATACCCATATCGTACAAACATTCTAGAGTCACCCCTGGCCCACCCTAATGGCGATATCTCGAAAAATCGTCCACCTATAGACCTAATGCCCTGTCCCTCTTAAAATGCTTAGTAACACCTTTCGTTTTATACCCATATCGTACAAACATTCTAGAGTCACCCTTGGTCCACCTTTATGGCGATATCTCGAAAAGGCGTCCACCTATAGAACTAAGGATTACTCCCTTTTAAAATACTCATTACCACCTCTCATTTGATACCCATATCGTACAAACACATTCTAGAGTCACCCCTGGTCCACCTTAATAGCGATATCTCGAAAAGGCGTCCACCTATAGACCTAATGCCCACTCCCTCTTAAAATGCTCAGTAACACCTTTCATTTGATACCCATATCGTACAAACAAATTCTAGAGTCAGCCCTGATCCACCTTTATGGCGATATCCCTAAATGGCGTCCATCTATAGAACTATGGCCTACTCTCTCTTAAAATACTCTTTAATACCTTGCATTTGATACACATGTCATACAACCACATTCCAGGTTTACCCTAGTTTCATTTTCCTACATAGTGATTTTCCTTATTTTGTCTCCATAGCTCTCAACTGAGTATGTAATGTTCGGTTACACCCGAACTTAGCCTTCCTTACTTGTTTTTATACTCAGTTGAGCAGAGCTCACCGAGTATATTAACTTTGATTGGATAACGGTTGGTTGTACAGGTATAAAGGAATCGAGATAGATATAGACTTCCATATATCAAAATCATCAGTATCGAAAAAAAATTCGATTGAGCCATGTCCGTCCGTCCGTCCGTCTGTCCGTTAACACGATAACTTGAGTAAATTTTGAGGTATCTTGATGAAATTTGGTATGTAGGTTCCTGGGCACTCATCTCAGATCGCTATTTAAAACGAACGATATCGGACAATAACCACGCCCACTTTTTCGATATCGAAAATTTCGAAAAATCGAAAAAGTGCGATAATTCATTACTAAATACGGATTAAGCGATGAAACTTGGTAGGTGAGTTGAACTTATGACGCAGAATAGAAAACTAGTAAAATTTTGGAAAAGGGGCGTGGCACCACCCACTTTTTAAAAGAAGGTAATTTAGAAGTTTTGCAAGCTGTAATTTGGCAGTCGTAGAAGATATCATGATGAAATTTGGCAGGAACGTTACTCTCATTACTATATGTCTGCTTAATAAAAACTAACAAAATCGGAGAACGACCACGCCCACTTTTTAAAAAAAAATTTTTTTAATTCAAATTTTAAAAGAAAAGTTAATATCTTTACAGTATATAAGTAAATTATGTCAACATTCAACTCCAGTAATGATATGGTGCAACAAAATACAAAAATAAAAGAAAATTTCAAAATGGGCGTGGCTACGCCCTTTTTCATTTAATTTGTCTAGGATACTTTTAATGCCATAAGTCGAACAAAAATTTACAAATCCTTGTGAAATTTGGTAGAGGCTTAGATTCTAGGACGATAACTGTTTTCTATGAAAAAGGGCGAAATCGGTTGAAGCCACGCCCAGTTTTTACACACAGTCGACCGTCTGTCCTTTCGCTCGGCCGTTAACACGATAACTTGAGCAAAAATCGATATATCTTTACTAAACTCAGTTCACGTACTTCTCTGAACTCAATTTGTATTGGTGTAAAAAATGGCCGAAATCCGACTATGACCACGCCCACTTTTTCGATATCGAAAATTATGAAAAATGAAAAAAATGCCATAAATATATACCAAATACGAAAAAGGGGATGAAACATGGTAATTGTATTGGTCTATTGACGCAAAATATAACTTTAGAGGAAAACTTGGTAAAATGGGTGTGACACCTACCATATTAAGTAGAAAAAAATGAAAAAGTTTTGCAGGGCGAAATCAAAAGCTATTGGAATCTTGGGAGGATTACTGGTCGTGGTATTACATATACAAATAAATTAGCGGTACCCGACAGATGATGTTCTGGATCACCCTGGTCCACATTTTGGTTGATATCTCGAAAACGCCTTCACATATACAACTAGGGGCCACTCCCTTTTAAAACCCTCATTAATACCTTTAATTTGATACCCATATCGTACAAACGCATTCTAGAGTCACCCCTGGTCCACGTTTATGACGATATCTCGAAAAGGGGTCCACATATAGAACTAAGGCCCACTCCTTTTTAAAATACTCATTAACACCTTTCATTTAATACCCATATCGTAGAAAAAAATTCTAGAGTCACCCCTGGCCCACCTTTATGGCGATATCTCGAAAAGGCATCCACCTAGAGAACTAAGGCCCACTCCCTTTTAAAATACTCATTAACACCTTTCATTTGATACTCATATTGTACAAACGCATTCTAGAGTCAACCCTGGTCCACTTTTATAACGATATTCCGAAAAGGCGTCCACCTATAGAACTAAGGCCCACTCCCTTTTAAAATACTCATTAACACCTTACATTTGATACCCATATAGTACAAACAAATTCTAGAGTCACCCCTGGTCCACCTTTGTGGAGATATCTCGAAAAGGCGTCCACATATAGAACTAAGGCCCACGCCCTCTTAAAATACTCATTAACACCTTTCATTTGATACCCATATAGTACAAACAAATTCTAGAGTCACCCCTGGTCCACTTTTATAACGACATTCCGAAAAGGCGTCCACCTATAGAACTAAGGCCCACGCCCTTTTAAAATACTCATTAACACCTTTCATTTGATACCCATATTGTACAAACGCATTCTAGAACCACCCCTGGTTCACGTTTATGGCGATATCCCGAAAAGGCGTTCACCCATAGAACTAAGGCCCACTCCCTTTTAAAACACTCATTAAGACCTTTCATTTGATACTCATATTGTACAAACGCATTCTAGAGTCAACCCTGGTCCACTTTTATAACGATATTCCGAAAAGGCGTCCACCTATAGAACTAAGGCCAACTCCCTTTTAAAATACTCATTAACACCTTACATTTGATACCCATATAGCACAAACGCATTCTAGAGTCAACCCTGATCCACCTTTATGGCGATATCCATAAATGGCGTCCATCTATAGAACTATGGCCCACTTCCTCTTAAAATACTCTTTAATACCTTCCATTTGATACACGTGTCATACAAACACATTCCAGGGTTACCCTAGGTTCTTTTTACAACATGGTGATTTTCCCTTACTTTGTCTCCAGAGCTCTCAACTGAGTATGTAATGTTCGGTTACACCCGAACTTAGCCTTCCTTACTTCTTGTTTTTGTTTTTGTTTTCAAAGGCACAAACGAGTGAAGTGCAATGTGACTGCGCATAGAGTAGAGAAGATCACTTTTTAGGTTATGTTTTTCAGCATAGTTAAAAAAGATCCCTCCACAGTCCACATGCTCTACTATATAGTTGGCAAAAGTAACGTTTCTCTCAATACCTTGCTATCATTCTATGTTGTTTGGTAAGTCGTTAGTCAAAGAGCAAAGCATAATACAGAGGATTCAACCAATGTGTTAGTTGGTTTCAGACAGTGAATAGGAAATACGCTCACATCATGCTCTTTGGTTCCTTCCCTTTTGTCTCTACGTTGCTTTATTCCTACGTTATTAACGAAGTACATATATGTAGAAGAAGAATGTGCTTTATGTATAAGGGGAGCATATACAAGTAAAAAATATAGGTGCTCATTTTCAGAGGGTGGTTATACTGTTGTCACACAGAAACTTAATCATTTCACCTTCTAATGAAATCGTAAATTTTTTGCTTTCACACAGAAGTAACTGCTCGATTAGTATGAAGGATGAAATGTCAAGCGAATAAAGTGACAAAGCTATATGACAGACAATCATGGCGGAACGATACAAGGTGGCAGCATGGTGACATACCTACAAAAAAAAATTCCATGTACATGTAAATTCGATGGACAAATGTCAAAATCGTACTGCGCCGGTAGTTGATGTATCAAATCAAATAAAAAAGGTTATAATCAGCTGTTCGATGCGGCGACCTCGTATCGTTCCACCATGCAGACAATGACATTTACTTTGACAAATGACATTTTTAAGCACTGAACACACCAAAAACTAAAAAGCGGAACGCGGCCAACAGAGTTGCATTGTGCTTTTGACTCCATTAGGCATTCGATTAGCTACTAATGAAATAATTATAGATTCGAATTTTGTAGGGAAGATTGAGCTCAATAAGCGTCTTAATGTAGAAAACTGCCTTTATTATTCAATAAGCCGTATGTGTGAAAATAGTATTAAACTGTAGTATATAAGTTGCCTAGCGTTTAACCATGCTATTTTATCTATTAAAAATTTGAAAGGATAAAAAGCAAGGTTAAACTAAGCCGACCTTAACTGCAGCTTAAATTCACAAAGAAAATTTGGGCAAAAATTGTGCCTTCAATATGGTTAATTAGAAATAGTTTTCGTCTTAAAGAAAAATTTGATAAATAGCTTTATAGTACGATGTAAATATATTGACAATTACCTTAGTAGTACGGTTTCATTTGACTTGATAAAAGTTTCATTTGAAATGAAAAAAGTTTCATTTAAAATGAAAAAAGTATCATTTGAAATGAAAAAAGTTTCATTCGAAATGAAAAAGGTTTCATTTGACTTTAAAAAGTTTCATTTGACCTGAAAATGCTATATAAACAGTTTGCGCAATCCGTGCAACTTGCAAGACGAAGCGAATACCCCTACTATGTTTTTATACTCAGTTGAGCAGAGCTCACACAGTATATTAACTTTGATTGGATAACGGTTGGTTGTACAGGTATAAAGGAATTGAGATAGATATAGACTTCCATATATCAAAATCATCAGGATCGAAAAAAAATTTGATTGAGCCATGTCCGTCCGTCCGTCCGTCTGTCCCTTAACACGATAACTTGAGCAAATTTTGAGACATCTTGATGAAATTTGGTATGTAGGTTCCTCAGCACTCATCTCAGATCACTGAACAATATCGGACTATAACCACGTGCGATAATTCATTACCAGAGGCGAATAAAGCGATGAAACTTGGTAGGTGAGTTGAGCTTATTACGCAGAATAGAAAATTAGTAAAATTTTTGACAATGGGCGTGGCACCGCCCACTTTTAAAAGAAGGTAATTTAAAATTTTGCAAGCTGTAATTTGGCAGTCGTTGAAGATATCATGATGAAATTTGGCAGGAACGTTACTCTTATTACTATATGTACGGTTAATAAAAATTAGCAAAATCGGAGAACGACCACGCCCACTTTTAAAAAAAAATTGTTTTTAAAGTCAAATTTTAACAAAAAATTTAATATCTTATAAGTAAATTATGTCAACATTCAACTTTAGTAATGATATGGTGCAACAAAATGCAAAAATAAAAGAAAATTTCAAAATGGGCGTGGCTCCGCCCTTTTTCATTTAATTTTTCTAGGATTCTTTTAATGCCATAAGTCAAACAAAAATTTACCAGTCCTTCTGAAATTTGGTAGGGGCTTAGATTCTGGTACGATAACTTATTTCTGTGAAAAAGGGCGAAATCGGTTGAAGCCACGCCCAGTTTTTATACACAGTCGACCGTCTGTTCTTCCGCTCGGCCGTTAACACGATAACTTGAGCAAAAATCGATATATCTTTACTAAGCTCAGTTCACGTACTTATCTGAACTCACTTTGCATTGGTATAAAAAATGGCCGAAATCGGACTATGACCACGCCCACTTTTTCGATATCGAAAATTACGAAAAACGAAAAAAAAACATAATTTTATACCAAATACGAAAAAAGGGATGAAACATGGTATTTGGATTAGTGTATTGACGCAAAATATAACTTTAGAAAAAAACTTTTTAAAATGGGTGTGACAGCTACCATATTAAGAAAAATGAAATGAAAAAGTTCTGCAGGGCGAAATAAAAAACCCTTGAAATATTGGCAGGAATACTGTTTGTGGTATTATATATATAAATAAATTAGCGGTATCCAACAGATGACGTTCTGGGTCACCCACACACCACATTTTGGTCGTTATCTGGAAAACGCCTTCACATATACAACTACCACCACTCCCTTTTAAAAGCCTCATTAATAACTTTAATTTGATACCCATATCGTACAAGCATATTCTAGAGTCACCCCTGGTCCACCTTTATAGCTATATCTCGAGAAGGCGTCCACCTATAGAGCTAAGGCCCACTCCCTTTTAAAATACTCATTAATGCCTTTAATTTGATACCGATATCGTACAAACACATTCTAGATTCACCCCTGGTCCCCCTGTATGGCGTTATCTCGAAAAGGCGTCTACCTATAGAACTATGGGCCACTCCCTCTTAAAATACTCTTTAATACCTTTCATTTGAGACCGATATCGTACAAACACATTCTAGAATCACCCCTGGTCCACGTTTATGGCGATATCTCGAAAAGGCATCCACCTATAGAACTATGGCCCACTCCCTCTTAAAATACTCTTTAATACCTTTCACTTGATACACATGTCATACAAACACATTCCAGGGTTACCCTCGGTTCATTTTCCTACATGGTTATTTTCGCTTATGTTGGCACCATAGCTCTCAACTGAGTATGTAATGTTCGGTTGCACCCGAACTTAGCCTTCCTTACTTGTTTATTTGTGTATTGCATACGTTAGTTAGTAGAAATGCAAGTATTATAAATATTTTATTTAACAATCAGCAAAATTAAAAAAATTCTCCTTGTATATTTTTGAATGTGTACAAGAATTTTGTTAGAGAGTTCATGAATACCAATGTAATATTTTAGAAGAACTCAAGATTTATTTATTATTTGAAATTGAATAATGTGCAAAATGAAACGACTTACGTGTTTCTTATTTCCTGTAGCAAATCAATATTTGCATTGGCCACAAAATAATTTTTGCAAACTTGCAATTTATTACGCACTTACTGAGCAGGTAGAACTCTTCTTGGTCAAATTTGGATTGCTAAATATTTTTTTAATATTTATTATTTGTACGGAATTCGTTAAAATCTCACGAAAGCTTGATTTTTTTGTTTTGAAAGTGTGAAAGAAATCCAGGACTGCGTCTATCTTAGGGCCTTCAAAGGGCGTTCAAAGGGGCTGCCACCAACTCATAGAACATCGGAATGTAAAATCTCCGGTAGAAGCGAGTGGATATAACGAATGCTACTACCAACTCTAAATGCAAGTTACTGCAGAACGTATTGAACCCTACCGATAATTGGTCACGTGAAATTGGCCTGCGAAGAAGGACCACTAAAAACTTATTTTTCGAACCGCTGGTTTTTAGTGAAGTGACACTGCTCAAACGCTACCCGGAACTTAAATACTCCAGAATTGTCTGGCAAAATTTAATTAGGGGGAACAATAATATAAAGCTGCTAAATCACCACGGCCATAATGTGCAATATAACCTGAGTGTAGCTGTCAGCTACAATACTTCTATCAGTTGCTCTTCCTACAGGGACTCTGCAAATAATGCTCAACCTGCTTCTAATAGACCTTTTTTGTAACTCTTCAAGCAATTTTTAATGCATCTAAACTGGAGGCAATCCTACTGTCTAGCGTCATTAGCTTTGGCAATATCAACACTCTTTGGATTACTCCCAAAAATTTAAGTAAATTTTCTAATACCACACCAAGTTTCTCTTTGAAAAAAAAAGTTCCCCTTAGAATCCCCCACAACCACAACGGTATCCCTATTTAAGACCCTTAGTATACAGGCACAATCACAGATAGCTTCAAACTTAATGGCAATATGGATGGTATTGCACTATCCTTAAGTATGTATATACATATATTTATTCAATTGCAATATGGATCCAACGCATCTAGCCCTCTTATCTCTTTTGTCCAACCCTGTCGAAACTGCAAATTTCCTCGGTCTTCCGGTATTGGATAGGGTGAAGCACTACTACAACAACAACAACGACCGTAATCCAGGCGTAAATTAACATATTCCGCATGTCCGTTGTTATCTATAAATTATCCCACTAACACTCCATCTAAGGTAGTATTAGACTGCAGGAGGTGTTCAAACGAACTTGCCTATTATTGCGTCGCAACAATGACAGGTGTTACACCTGAGAACTGCGCTGCCGCTGAACTGTTAAGGAAAGCCAAGAAAAAATACAGTTAAACCAGCTTAGTGATAAAGTATCTCGTTAGATGAATGCAAAACCGTCTTTTGTCTGTTTTCACCAAGAAAGCTGATGTCAGATAAACACTGAGACCAATATATGAGGTGCTTAAACAAACTTGGCCGGATGCACTTTTATAAATCCTAATAGCTCCGCCGAGCGCTTGCAGCAAAAACGGTCCATAAAAACCTCGGTATATGGTAATAGGTGATTTTAGCCCAGCATTTTCTTAGCTGGCTCAAGCCGTGTTTTTCCAGAAGCAGAGAGTAAGTGACCAGCGGAACACTATAGTCTTTACTGCAGATACGCTCAGTTGACCGGTGATATCCTAAGGATATCGTTACGCCCTGACAGTGGGGAAAAGCATTCCCCCATAGACATCGCCCAACCGGAGTTAGAGTTTATTGCTTTCATAGCCGCCTGGCTATCTAAGGAGATGTTGAATTCCCATTTCTCGCATACTTTAAAGCGGCGGCGTCCGCATGGAAGATGTTGCAGCGGTCGGACAGCCTACAGTTCCGACTAATATCGAGCTTATGGTAGACCACTCTCGACTACTAACCCCCCCCCCCCCCCCCTCCGTAAATCCTTGAAGGAAAATGGGTGCATAATGTGCAAAGATGTTGCCTGCCAGGAATGAAGTTATACTCGGTTACATTGCTGGATTTTCCATAACTCACAAATTCATATCCCTCGTCTTAGGGCCGCATTGCCCCAGAGCTTCTGCCATTTTGAACACTATGTCAACCGGCTGCAGACTCAGCTTTGCGTTAGGTGCTAGTGTTTGTGTTAAACAAATGGCCTCGGATATTTCAATCGTCGCTGTAACTACTTCACCAGACCAGTACACCATAGAAGATAATTGGTTAGACCTCCAAAATTATTTTATCACACTTAACCTAACCTAACCTAACCTAACCTAACCTGGTCAGACAACACCAACGGTATGCCCCAAATAGAAGGTATCTTGTACCTCCGTGTAAACAAGATCATCTTATTTATGCCAAGGTTTGACAGATAATCTACGAAATTCGAACCATCTGGTCACTAAAACGTGCCTCAGTGTATTTAAAAAAGTACCACTGGATTATAACTTCCAGCTCATCGACATAAGCCAGCACTTTGCAGCGCATACCTTCAAGTTCCTCAAGCAGGTCGCTTGTTTCCACATATCCCTAACAAAATGGTTTATCTCCTAGAAAGCATTCACCGACAATTAAATTTCGCACGCAACCAGTTTTAATCCATCTACCATCCAGCGTATTCGAGGGATGGTCGCAGCCCAGGAAACTCTTTCATCGCCTACATTTAAACCGCAGAGATTGCAGATGCCACCGGCAGTCGCACTAACATAATACAACAGTTGCATATTAGTTTAAACACACAAACTCTCTTCAGACTTTTTTTTCAAAAATAAAAACCAATAAAGTTTAATAATTTAGGAAAATTGTGGTTATATTTCGCATGAAAGGAAAAATGAAACTCTTTTAGCAAAATGCTCAATAGTTCATTGTTTAAGTGCAAGCAATCGCAAGTGCATGTTAACACGCTTGTAAGCATGCTTTGCTACACTTACGGCCAGCACTAATTTCTGCACACTCTCGCACCCACTCTCTCACTCGACTCTTCTAAATTACTATCTACTTTCCTAGCAAACTCACAGCTTATTCACACTTTTTTTATTAACTTTGTTGTTTTTACTCATTGCTTTTTCTCACATTTATCTCGACACTGGAGGCAAACTTCCTTTTGTTTATTTATAATTTTTTGTACACTAAATTAGTTTTGTTGCTGTTGTTATTGTAGTGCTTCTTTTATGCTCATCTAAAGCTTTTTTTGCTTATTATTTCCAGTTAAGATTATAAAACTTGTCTAAGAAACAATTCATATTTTGTTTTTGCTTTTATACTCAGCGTGCTTAGCACACAGAGTATATTAACTTTGATTGGATAACGGTGCGTTGTACAGGTATAAAAGAATCGAGATATATATGGGGTATTCCAACCCATTTCGACCAATTTTGAACTCGACCCCTTTAGAATTGGCTGAAAGTTTTTCTTCTTTTTCTAGCTTACAAAAGACGTTTTTCAGAATTTTTTCATCCAACTCAAAAAAAGTTATGAATTTTTAAAAAAACACCGTTTTTTTTTTTTTCAAAATGCTATAACTTTTTCAAAAATTGAACGTTTGGGATATTTTTTTTTTATTTTTTTTTAAATGTACTTTTCGGAAAAAATACAGAAAAATGTTTAAAGTTTTTTTTTTAATTTTTCAGTTTTTCGAGATTTACTATAAGGAATGCTTTGAAGAACAATTAACGAAATCGGTTAGGGACCACGCTATAAGGAACATAAGCATAAGATCAAAGTACTATAAGGTATTTTATGTGGTTGGGCCTTAAGTTGTATTTGACAAGCGCGTGCAGTTTGCAACGCACATGTCAAATACAACTGCGGCCGACGTCACTGACATAAAAATCAGATAGACACATAAGAAGGATAAAAGTTGTACACGAAGCGGCCGGACGAGTGTTTGTTAGATTTAATAATTAAAAAAAATAAAAGTGCTTATAGCGCCTAGAATTTTAAATTGGAATTTTTAATAATTGAAAGAAAACAACCACCCACCGAAACGACGCAGCACTTATTGCAGCAAATTACTTTCTACATTTAATGCTGGATGTGCAATATGGTGGACAACCGAACTTGTCCAATAACGCCCACTTTTATATAAAAGATTTTTAAAAGGATCGTGGACGAATAAAATAAGCTATATCCTAGATAAGTTCGGCGGCTGATACTAACACCACTCTTTACATAATTATCCCTATAAATAATGTGTCCACCTAATGCCATTACATCCAACATATTTAAAAATAGAGCCGATGCTACTTTCTTTTGCATGTGTAAATTCCGAGCATTTGATCCATTGTATCGACACCACCTTTCGTACGATTGTAGTCGAGAATTATTTCAGGCTTGTTTGAGGCAGAATCGATTGATGCATTATTATGTAAGGTAGAGAGCAAAACACCATTTTTGTTGGCCTTCGCTTTGTAACTCAGGAGGACAGTTTCATTGCGGAACGCAAACTTATATTTATCCAAAGCCGAAGACTTATCAAACTGCAGCTCTCTAGGAATGAAGCGCTTGTTTTTACGGACAGTGCCAACTAAACTGAGCTTGATGTTCTTTAGCTCATAGGCAAAGTGCAATGAAGTGAAGAAGTTGTCCGTGGTAACCTTTCGTCCACTTTTTTCGTCCACGGTTGCACCAACTCTAGCACAGTTTTTTCAACTAAATTAGAAGATGTTGCATACCCAGGTTGCCGCCCTAAATACAATATACCAGGCAAGCGATAGCTGGTTTCCGCATCACACGCACAAAATATTTTTATGCCGTATTTTGCTGGTGTCGGTTGTGGTTGGGAACCGCTCTTTCTGCGTCAATTTCAATTCCACTGTCTGTATTTTCACTTTTACTAGTTGAACTGGTTGCATTTGCGTATCTTAAACGCTTGGAACTGCTCATTTTCAACAAATAAGGAACTGGATTAAATTTTTAACAATCTGAATCCAATCTTTCACAAGTGCACTAAACAAGAACTATGAATATAATCAGCTCTTAATGTTGCCAGATGCCCATTTTTATTTAACACCAATTTCTTATGAAATTTGTTCCCTGTATTTAAGCTGAACTTTCGTTTTATTAAACAGTCACCGGCGTGACTGCGTCGGCCAAAATGAGTTGTAAAAATCGTCGGCCGAATGAGGGTTAAGCGATCCCGTCCATTTTTAATAGAAATATTTCCTGCTATATGGAAAATATTTGTATCCAATTTTGTTACGATATGTAAATTTTTCTTCGAGTTATGGCTCCCGAAACCTAGAAAATTGCTTAGTCATAAAAGGGGCGGTGCCACGCCCATTTTCAAAAATTTTAGTGTTTTCCAATTTAATGTTATAATTCAATTTAGAAAGTAAAATTATATTGATACAAAGCTCTTTTTCGCTATTTTTTTAAATATGTTGGATGTAATGGCATTAGGTGGACACATTATTTATAGGGATAATTATGTAAAGAGTCGTGTTAGTATCAGCCGCCGAACTTATCTAAAAGAACTTTCTCGTGAATTGGCCACTGAGGCTATCAATTGGCGAGCATCAAACCCCCGAATCCTGCTGCATTATCACGTACGTATCGCTGTGAAAGGATGTTCTGAATACCCGTTTATCTCTGCCCTTTGCATCGGAATCGAAAATTGAGCAACGTGACGAAACGGGTCGAATGAAAATCAAAAGCAAGTGTCATGTTTGTCAACAAATGAATAAAAGACAACGAAGCTCCCGGAAAGTTTGCTTAGTTTGTAAAAAACCAGTGTGCCAGGAGCACATTCAGCCCATTGTCAAATGTGTTCAGTGCAGCGAATAAAGTTTCTATTTTTTATAAAAATATGCTCTCATAAACGATCCTATACCAATAATATTTTCATATGTACATGTCTTGCTTGTAATTGGTATTTACTCGTGGTGACAAAGGGGACTACGTCGGCCAAAAAAGGAATAAAAGTTTTCAACCCGTTACAGTTGTCTATGCCTAAAATTATAAAACCTTACTTTGTATTTTTTCTACTGAAAATTCATTAACTTAAGATGTTATGGAAAACGAGTTAAAAAATTTATTAAAAATATGTTTTTTGAGGGGAGAATATTAAATAGTCACCTCGGTGATGCGTCGTTCGAACTAGGGTTAAAGACCACGGCAACTAAGTATAAAACAAATTCAAAAGGGTCGTAGACTAGAATAATAAGCTATAACCTAGCAAAAAATAGTTTTGAATCAATGATATTTCACTTATCAAGTTTTATTGTAAGATGAAATGGGGAGACATTTTTTTTAAGCGGGCGGTGCTACGTGTTACGTAGAAAAGTAATTTATCTGAAATGATGAATTGAAGCTCACGCTGAGTATATAATATTCGGTTACACCCGAACTTAGACACCTTTACTTGTTATTACTTTTCCTGTTTTTGTGTATTATTTTTCATATTTTGCGTTTCTTTGCTGCTCTTTGCAGTACCTTTTTGTTTTTGTAATTATCTGCACGTTATTTGTGGGTCAATAAATTTTGATAGTTTGGTCAATTTTTACTGGTATTCCTTTTTTGCTTGCATGTCGATTAGCCATAGGTCTCGCTTCTTACGTTTACACCTGACCTGCTCTTTGCTCCATAAGATCAAATATTTGACCTGCAATTGGAAAGTTATGGGAAATACATATTCTGTTTTTGGGAAATTGTATACCTTTTTGTTTTTGCATACACACACATGTGCATACGAAAAACAACTTTTCTTATGGAAAAACAACTTTTCTTATGGGTTATATGTAAACGTATGTAAAATGCCGATCCGCCTTTGATCCTACATTGACTTGTACGTATGTATGTACATATATATATATATGGGGTATTCCATCCCATTTCGACCAATTTTTAACCCGACCCCTTTAGAATTGGCTGAAAGATTTTCTTCTTTTTCTAGCCTACGAAAGACGTTTTTCAGAAGTTTTTCAATTTTTTTCATCCAACTCAAAAAAAGTTATGAATTTTAAAAAAAAACACAGTTTTTGCTTTCAAAATGCTATAACTTTTTCAAAAATTGACCGTTTGGGATCATTTTTTTTTTTTTTTAATATTTTTTTAAATGTACATTTCGGAAAAAATACAAAAAAATTTTAAAGTTTTTTTTTTCAATTAAATAAAAAAAAAAATTCTCGAAATGGGATGGAATACCCCATATATATGTAGGACTCCATATGCGGAAATCATCTTTGTGGAGAAGAAAGAAAGAAGAAAAAAATCATCAAGCAACTTTTAAGGAGAAGAACTATAAAATTAAGCCATTCTTACGACCAATTAGCCTCAGCTCGTTTGTTCGAAAGGAAAATATTCTGGATCAGCATATTAATGAGGTCAACCCAAACAAACTTCCTCTGTGTACGAATCTATTTCCCTATCAGCCAGGCAAATTCACGGAGACAACTATTCATAGCCTCACGGAAAAAAATTTTAAAGAGCTTTGGATTCAAAAAATATAGCCGCGCATTTATTGACATATCTAAGGCATTCGATAGCACGACACCTCAAGCTGTCGAACGAGCTTTGGTGTGCAAGGACAAAAGCCTAATGATCATTCATTATGTGCTATCCATGCTAAAGAGAAGAACAATCAGTCTTGAGCTGGGAAGGACAACCGTGTCAAACTTGACCACTAGGATATGTTCTCAAGTGGGTGTACTCTCTGCTCTCTCGTCAGCTCTTATCATATATTACGTTCTTCAGTTACTGAAATCTAGTGGATTCGACACACAAAGGTATTCAGATGACTAAGAAGCTGCTCGCATCATAGAAACGTGGTGTGATACCAGGCGACTATCTATCAATCCTAAAAAAAACTGTTCTAATGCCTTTTATCTATTCTACCTACTTAATTAATTGACGCTTAACCGTTTAAACATTTAAGGGCATCCAACAAGGCGCGCCAGTCTCTTCTTCGCTGAGTTAATTGGCGCCAATTGATCACATTGAGAGAATATAAATCTGTTTGCACCTATTCCTTCCAGCGAAGTGGGGCCCACCCTTTTTCTCTATTTCATATGCGGTTTGCGATAAAAAAAATACTTTCATAGCCGGGTCATTATATTTCATTCGCATAACATGGACTAGACAGCGTAGCCGCTGCATTTTAATTCGCTGTACTATGTTTATGTCTGCATAAAGCTCGTGCAGTTCATCACTAAACCTTCTTCGGTACTCGCTGTAACCAATGCATAGTGGTCGGTAAATCTTTCGACGGACTTTTCTCTCGAGCACTCCCAGAGCTACTTGATCTCATGTTGTCAAGATCCATGCTTCTACACGATATATGTAGCAGGACCCATACTATATGTAAGAGTATGAGTTTCCTTTGCCGAGAGGTGACTTAACTTCTCAATTGCCTACGTAGCTCAAAGTAGCATTTGTTAATAAGAGTTATTCTCGGCTGGATTTCAAACCTGATGTGATTATTTGTGCTTATTCAGAATTTCGTTGTTCTCCTTTAAGGGAAGTTTTCCAGCCTCATTGAGTAAATATTGTTTTGGCTTTGTAATAAAACAGTCACAGTAGCGCGTTAAATAGGTGGGTTTTAAGATCGGCAATCAACTCGAAAACGCGTAGCACACAAGCAGCTCCCCAATTTCCTTATGAGTAGTTATTAGCATTTCTTTGTCTTTGCCCCAGAGCGCCAGCGAAACTATGAGAATTTTGTTGGGACTCTGAACTTAACCTTCAATTGTGGCTGAATGCTCGCCGAAATACAATTTTGTGGACAGTCGGTAGCGTAATGCCATCGACGTTAATGTCAAATAATGCCGATGTTTGTCATTTCGACGTAGTTAATAAGGTCACCGAAGACTTGGTCGGTAATAGTGCCAAATACACATTCTGGAGACAATTCCCGAAAAATCGCGGCATCTAAATTGTGCTACGCTGGCAGCCTCCCTACATAATAAGATCTTCATTAGAATGCCGCAGAGATACGAATGGGACGTTCTCTTCACTAGACCCTGATGAACTTACAACACACGAATAGCTCCAACTTAGTAGCAATGTGGACACTACGATCTTTATGGAAAATCTTTCGCTTGGCTGCCAAAGAAAAACCACAAGTTGTTACCGCAGGCTTTAATTTTCCCCATGTCAACAACTTTTATAGAAATTGATAAAATTTAAATTTAAGTTTCATGTGAAATATTCGCTCACCCTCTTTAGAGTCAAATTTTAGAAATTCCTGTCACAGTATCGTCTAGAGCCATTCACAAGGTTAAAAATAAAAAACGCTTCATGCAAACTTTGTCAAAAATTGCTTCCTGCAAACCTTTTTGCTGCATATACCGGTACAAAGAAAATTCAAAACAACAACAAAGCGCACTATCCAACAAGGGAACACAAAGCACTAAATCGCTAGAGAGTACTATGTAAAGGTTTCAAGGAAGCGACAAATAAATTGACAGGCAGAGAGAAAGATGGAGAGAGAGAACGCGGTATACAATATTAGTACCTAAAAGTATTGCAAATTAGAGAGGGGGCCATGAAGTGCAACATCAAAAGTAACAAACGGAAGTGTTACCAAAACGGAAATTTAAGCACTCACAAATGCACCGTCGGGAACTATGCAAGTACACTGAAAGAAATGATGCTAGTAAAATCAACAAATCGGTTCTGTTGTTCTTGACTTAACGGAGATTCGGTGAAATTGATCGAATTATGATTAATTCGGCCGAGTTCTTCGTCAAGCGAACAAATTAGTTTAGTCATTTCAACAGAAGAGAAATTGTCGCTCTTAAGTTAACAAAATTTTGTAAAATTTACAGATTTCTAATCAATCTAACTGATTTTTCTGTTAACACAACTGATCTTACAGGTCATTTCAAAGGCGATCAACTATCAATACATGAGCAAATTTCAAAGAAAATTTTACGCTCACTGCCCTCCCTACTTTGTACTTATGACGATGGTGCCACTTATTAAAAAAAAAAACACCAAAATAAGAAAACCATCAAATCGAAAAATCACGCAAAATGGGAAAACAACAAAAAACTAGTTTTTCAATTATAAATACAAAACGAAAAAGCCCTTTTTAAATTTGCTGTTCAAAAAATTATGAGATACCAAGACACCTATCTATCGGGTACAATTTTGCAACTTCTCCCCCAAGCGAAATGCAAAATTGCGCCCTATTGTTGCAAAAGTTCTGCTTGAACGAACAGGCTTTTTCCAAAGTTAGTAACATTTTGTTCAAGTTTTTGTGGATTTTCACTCATGCGAATAAATCTAATAAGATAATAAAAAAAACATCCTCTTTAATGTTGATGTTTCCGACAAAATAAATGTTTGAGTTGTTTTGGAATCGTTTCAACTTAAAGTGTTACGAAAATTAAACTTGTCGAATTACATGTAAAGTTACTCCAGTGGTGAATTACCTTCCTGCGATTTGATTCTTTAAAATAAATAACTTACAAATCCTCTTTTTCAAATGTTACTTCAAACATTTATACTACAAGTTTTGTTCGATACAATCAAGTGTGGCGAGAGAAGAAATTGAGAATGAGCTGACCTGCAACTGAAAGAATTGAGAATCAGTTTTGTGACTACTATTTTCATTTCTATATTCATATGTATGTATATGTAGCAATAATGCGTATTTATGTATTCACATATTTACGTATTTATATGGCGGCTGCCGTGGTGTGATGGTAGCGTGCTCCGCCTACCACACCGAAGACCCTGGGTTAACACCCAGGCAAAGCAATATCAAAAAGTTAGAAACAAACTTTTTCATTAGAAGAAAATTATCTAAGCGGGTTTGCCCCTCGACAGTATTCGGCAAGCACTCCGAGTATGTTTCTTCCATTAGATGCTCTCAGTGAAAACTCATATGCCTTACAGATGTCGTTCGGAGTCGGCATAAAACAAGTAGGACCCGTCCCACCAATTTGTAAGAAAAATTAAAGAGGAGCACGACGCAAATTGAAAGAGAAGTTCGGCATAAATCTCTTCGGAGGTTATCGCGCCTTACATTTATTTACATATTTATATGGCAACATAGATACTTTAATACAAAGCTGTCGCAACAACTTTTTTTGTCCATTTGACTACTAAAACGGTCAATTACGAATCAACGATTTGTGCGCAGTTGATTCAACATCTCGTTGCGACGTATAAAAATTGACAGAAATTTCGGTTGAATTGACCCGTATTTCGGTTGATATATCAGTATTTTTATTTCAGTGTATGGCATTGCTAAAGGATAAGCCCTTACCCCAACAAACAAATATCATATATCCGTTATGTAGTATGAAGTCAACCAAGCGAAAATAACAAACAAACCAGATGTGAAGAAGAGTAGCGTTGTATGTTAAAATAAGAGGGGAATAAAAAGCAAAAACGCACAATAAAAAAATCAAATTGTAAAATACGCAAAATAGCAAAATATCCTGACAAGCAGTGACTTTAGGCGAATTGTAGTTGGTAAAGTGGGCAAAACGCAAAAATTGTGACAACAACAACAACATTTTCGATTGCTGCAATTGAAAGAATAATAACCTTACAAAGGCTTGCTCATACCACATACACACATAGGAACTGAGCTTTGTATGGGAGCAACTCGTTCGCATGGCGTAATGCAATACATTTGTAAGCAAATATGGAATGTCACACTGCTGACTGACGATTGCTGACTGTAGACTAATACCAAATTCATATGCCGACAAGTGTATGTAGGCACCCACCAAAAATTGATTTGCATGATCATAAGAGATAATATAGGTAGAGACTATGCTGCTTGATCTCTGGAGAGATAAGCTTACCTTAATATTGCCAAGACTTATATCTCGAAAAACATAGCTTAAAAGTGACAACGAAATTATTCCAAAATATATCGAATGGTTCCATAAATTATTCCGATACTATTTTAAACTTGATTAGAAGAAAATCTGAATGAAGTATGGCTTTAATTACTAATATCAAGCCGAAAAAGAAAGGCAAAAAAGCTAAGGAAACTAAGGAAGCTCTGAAAAAAGTTGTTAAGTCTACTGATGGCCTAGTAAGAAATGTTAAATAATTAAATAGTGGAGCCATAATAGTAGAATGTAGAAATAAAGATGCTTGTGAGAAGGTTCAATTAAAAGTAAAGGAAGCGATTGGAAATGATTATGATACAGAGAATACTAAAAATAAAAATGAATTAAAAAAATTTATTGAAATAGTTGGGATCAAAATTAGCAATGAACGTTTGGTAGAATGTTTTGTTAAGTAGAACGATTCATGCGCTGGGAAAGATTTTAAAGTTGTGAAGCTGTATGAAAACACAAATCGTAGGGAAGAAAGTTATATTGCATTGGTAGAAAGAGATGCAGTAACATCTGAACATGTTTTGCAAGAAAAAAATTGTATATAGAGTGGGACACTTGTGTCGCGTACGAACATGTAAGCGTTTTGAGATGTTTCAAATGCTCGGGATATAAGCACAAAGCCAATGATTGTACAAATAAAGTAGCGTGCAGCAAATGGAGCCCATGACAGCAAAGAATGCACCTCAAACATAACCAATTGTGTTAATTGTAGCGAATTGGTAAAAAAAAAAAGTTATTGATGTCGATGTAAATCATCACGCTTTTAGTAAAGATTGTCCTGCGTATAAAAAACATACGCAGTTGAATAATAAGACACGATTCTAGCAACGAATATTTAAGGAACTGAGTTGTATATATTTGAATATTAGTAGTATTGTCGCTAACAAAGCTGAACTAGAGCGTCTGATAGAATCACAAAATCCTCATTTTATCTTTTGCTCGGAGACTTGTTCCACTAATGAAATCACTAATCAAGAGTTGGAAATAAAAACATATAAACTTATACGGTGCGATTCACACAGTAGGCACACGGGTGGTGTTCTAATGTATGCAAAAGACTCATTTGAATACACAATAGGCTACAACAAAGCACTGAACAAAAATATCTGGCGTATCATTCTAAAAATAAAAAAATATTTTTCCCCAATATAAAACAGCTGTGATCTATCACTCACCAAGTTCGAGTGATGGGGACTTTATTACGTATTTTCAGGATATTTTAAATAATAATTGCTTAACACGGGATAATATTATCTTTGTCGGCGATTACAAAATAAACCTCTTTAAGAGCACAAACTATACTAAACAGTTAGTTGACTTATTTCTGTCCTTTGCTATGGAAAAAAAAATTGATTTTTACACACTAAAGGGCGATAGCACCGAAACATTGATAGACCTATTATTTACAGATAGTAGCTCAATATCATTTGCAAAACTAGAAGAATGCCAGATTTCAGATCATGAAACTATTCAATTTAAAATCAAGTTAGATAAAGTACTTCAAATGAGAACTAGGAAAACCATAATTTCTTGGGAAAATTACACATGTGACAGTCTTATTAATCAATTACGACAGTTCAACTTCACTGACTTTGCAAACTTAAATAAAATGTAAGGCGCGATAACCTCCGAAGAGATCTAAGGCCGAGCTTCTCTTCCAATTTGCGTCGTGCTCCTCTTGATTTTCCCTACAAATTGGCCGGACGGGACCTACATGTTTTATGCCGACTCCGAACGGCATCTGCAAGGCAAATGAGTTTTCACTGAGAGCTTTTCATGGCAGAAATACACCCGGAGCGCTTGCCAGACACTGCCGAGGGGCGACCCCGTTTAGAAAAATTTTCTTTTAATTGAAAAACCATATTTCTAAAATTTTGATGTCGCTTTGCCCGGGGTTTGAACCCAAGCATACGGTGTGGTAGGCGGAGCACGCTACCATCACACCACGGCGGCCGCCAAACTTAAGTAAACTTGAGTATCGGAAATAAAGCTACCTTGCTACATAATACCCTGTCAAATGCAATGGCCTCACTGACATACTCTAAAGGAGTCAGTGTTAAGCCTATGAACAAGTGGTATGATTTTGAAATTTCAAATTTGAACAAGCATAAACTAGATCTTTACAGAGTCGCTATAACAACTGGGGAATGAATATATCGATATAAAAAGTAAATATAAACAGCTAATTAAGATTAAAAAGGGAAGTATATGGAACACAAAATCGATGGTAATGTTGGTGACAGCAAGGCCATGTGGAAAATCTTAAAGAATTGCATTAGCATGGCTAAAGAAAATAACGGCATTCATAAAATAATAATAAACGACCAACTTTATAATCAGGAAAGTGAAATAGTGCAATTCTTAAATGATTACTTTATTGACAGTATATTGGAGATCAGCCTGCATATCCCGGTTATTTCCGTTAATTATAATAGTACCCTAGGTGTGCAAAATAGCACAAATGTTTTTATGTTTCAAAAAGTTTCTACAACTGGCGTACATGAAACAGTAAACAGGTTCAAAAACAAAATTTGGGGAAAAAATCCGAAGCAGTCATTAAAGACTCCATAACCTATACAGGGTTTTTTATGGTCAAATTGTTAACAAAAGCTTAGATACAAGTACAGTTCCTAAGTTATGGAAATATTCCGTAGTTGTGCCGATAGAAAAGGTTTAAATACCATTAAAGCGGATGAGATCACACCAACTAATACGCTACAATGTGACGAGAAAATACTAGAAATAGTGGTAAAAAACCAGCTTGTGAAATACTTAGAAGATAAAGAAATTATTATCCCCCACCAATCAGGTTTCCGAAAGAAGCATTCCTGCAAAAGTGCTTTGAATTTAGTTATAGCGAACTGGAAAGAAGACCTAAGCAGGAATAAATATATAATAGCTGTATTTTTGGATTTAAAACGTGCATTTGAGATGATAGACCAAAAGCTACTAATAATAAAGCTAGCCAACATAGGTGTCACTGGTAATGAGTCAAAATGGTTTGAAGACTTCCTCATTAATAGAAATCAAAGAACAGTAGTTGGAAAATCCTTATCCCAGAAAAGAGAGGTACCAGTTGCCTACCGCAGGGATCGATGCTGGCACCAATACAGTTCAATATTTATATCAATGATATAACTAATTCTATAAAGTACTGTGATATTAAACTCTTCACGGATGATACACTACTGATGCTTAGTGGAAAAAATATAACTGAAATATATAGTAAAATGCAAAAAGATCTGAATAGTGTTTATGATTGGTTATGTGTGAAAAGACTCAAAGTGAATATCAACAAAACCAAATTTATGGTCATTTCCAGACGAAATTTCTTGAATAGTGATCTGTAAAATTTAAATATTAACCACGAAGTAATAGAAAAAGTCAACACAATCAAATATTTGGGAATAAAAATAGACGATAAACTCAATTTCAATGAGCACGTTGATTACACGGTGGGAAAAATAGCTAAAAAAAATATATTTTACAGAGAGAACCTGCAAATATTTAAATAAGAAATACAAATTAATGGTTTATAAATCAATAATCGAACCACATTTTATTTACTGTCCGACTATATTTTTCATATTGCGAGATACAAGCTACAAAAGCAACAGAACCGAGTTATGAGATTCTTTCTCAAAAAACGCTATGACACACCTATCAGAGACATGCTTTCTGCTCTAAATTGACTAAGCATTAGACAGCAACTTTTTTACGCTGTTTTCACACAGACGGCTTATTGAATATTAAAGGCAGTTTTCCACATTAAGACGCTTATTGAGCTCAATCTTCCCTACAAAATTCGAATCTATAATTATTTCATTAGTAGCTAATCGAATGAATGAATGAAGTCAACAGCACAATGCAACTGTGTTGTCAGCGTTCCGCTTCTTAGTTTTTGGTGTGTTCAGTGCTTAAAAATGTCATTTGTCAAAGTAAATGTCATTGTCTGCATGGCGGAACGATACAAAGTGGCCGCATCGAACAGCTGATTATAACCTTTTCTATTTGATTCGATACATCAACTACCGGCGCAGTACGATTTTGACATTTGTCCATCGAATTTACAAGTACATGGAACTTTTTTGTTTGTAGGTATGTCACCATGCTGCCACCTTGTATCGTTCCGCCATGATTGTCTGTCATATAGCATTGTCATTTTATTCGCTTGACATTTCATCCTTCATACTAATCGAGCAGTTACTTCTGTGTGAAAGCAAGAAATTTACGATTTCATTAGAAGGTGAAATGAGATCATTAAGTTTCTGTGTGAAAACAGTATTATTCTACTATGAAATTAATTAAGAACATAATAGACGGTAATTTGCCTGCGTACTTGAAGAGTAACATCAAATATGTAAAATATATGCATTCTGTAAATACTCGAAGCAAAAATAACTTCAACCTACCTGCTTACAAAACTGAAGCAGGCAAATGTAACTTGTATTATAAGGGATTAAAATGCTATAACGAGCTACCTAATGATATCAAAACATGTAATGCCAATAGATTAAAAAAAAATTGTATATTTATTGTAAAACACTACCAATTTAATAGTGTATAGGTAGGCTTCCATAGAATCAATAAAAATGTATGCCTGCTAAGTATTCTGATATGAAGCGTCTTCCAACAATTTCCCTTCCACGCTCTCGTGCGGATACAATAAAAGTCGCCGAGCATACAATAAAAGTCGCCGAAGCACATACTGCAACGCATCACTCGATTATATCAGTGTATCGCCGTTCGGATGTTGCCTTCGCGCTTTACGAACATGCGTAAAAGTCGCCGAAGCACATACTGCAACGCATCACAAGATCATATCAGTGCATCGCTGTTCGCCTTCGTGCTTATTCGTAAACGGCCTTCATACCAGAGATAAGTGGCATCAAAATAGTATTGGCATGAATCGGAGGTCTGCCACAGTTCAGCACCATACGGTAGTTCATAGATATAACTAGGTTAGAATTATATTTTAGTCTAGTTAAGATTATTATATATATACATATATTGTAAAAAGATAAAAGCTAGGCTTAATTAAGCTGTAATAAATAAATACATACATACATATTAGCCGTGGTTTTTTTTACCTGTATATGCATCTACAGTTGCGGGTAAAAAAACGATTATCATCACATAGATAATGTTTAGGAGACCTTTCTAGTGGCACTTATTGAAGACTCGCGGCATTGGTAAATAACTCGCTACAAAACGGGTTCTTCTGAATAGCGGAGACACACACCTCGAACGTCCTTAGTCGTAGTGTATAACTTACAAAATGTTTGGTCATAGAAGTGGAGAATTGTGTAGAGATAAATGGAGAGACGAATTTCAGTTGCAACTGAGTATAATACATACTGAAATTTATCAGTACTACAAACAAACAAGCGCAACAATTTCATAAGTTTAGATAAATATGTACACTTAGCAGTCCATTTAAAGATGAAGTGCATACATATATACATGTAAAAAAACACAGCTACTACAAATGTTAAAGTTTGGATGTCTTTATGTCCAGGTATTTGCTGTAGGACCCAATGAGGCAAGTCCAGCTTAATAAAATTTGTTGAATGCAGATATTCGCATACATATTTCTTTTTTTAACGGGAACGGGGCAGGATGTCCAATACCCCTTTCTTAGGAAAAGATTAAAGATGTCCCGAAAACATAGAAATTATACCGAAAATTATTCGAAATAATCCTGAAAAGATTTCAAAAACAAATAAAAAACGATAGCGAAAATAATGCCAACTCTATAACGAAAGATTCCGACAAAACTTGCGAAGTGATGACGTAACTAATCAGAGCTTTATTCTAAAACTCTTTCTAAGAATATATCAAGTCAACTTCCTTAAAGAGTACCGACATTGCCTCTAAGACATACAGAAATTATCCCAATGAGCCCAAAAATATTCGGGAACATAATCTGGAAAAATAACGAAACCATCCGCATACATTCCTGATATGCTTCTGACAGCAATCAAAAACAATCCCGAAATGATCACAAGCATAATACCGAAACGGCTACATAATAGTTCCAAATTATCAAAAGACCGAAACGATGTTTAAACAGTCAAACAGTCCCAAAATTACTTGAAAAAGCATCGAATTTTTTCGAATATAGTCCCGAAAGAATCAGAATATATGACATAGTCTCTTAGATATTATTACTAATTGCTGTTTTTATGTGCAGGTCCCTTTTTCGCTCTTATTTGGAATCCAAATCTATAAATAAAGTTTTGGTTGTAAAGATGGAGATTCGTGCTATTAGCGAGCTTTGGACATTATTGGTGATAGTGCTTTGCTTAGCTATATTTTATTAATTTAATTTGTTAAAAATAAACAATTGTGAGCACACAAGGAAACCTACTTCTACTATGGTACTATTGTGAATATGTGATAAGAACTAACTCATTACCGGCCAGTTCAGCCTAACCTAACACTGAATTATAGGCAGTTGCTAACATTCGCCTGATGGCAGCGCAAGCGCATGTAAATTTTTATTGATATATGATTTATTGTTAGAACAGCTGATTTCTGTTGATATTTGATATGAGACTTTTATATTTGTTGCGCAAAATGCGCACGGCTGGTAACAATAATTCCGAAATGACAGAAATAATCCAAAAATTAGAAACAAAACCGAAATTATTCTGAAGTAGTTCGAAATTTTAAGGAAGTGCTTTCGAAAACAATTCCGAATTTATTTCCAAACTCATCTCTAAAAATGCCCAGAATACTACCGAAATAAAAGCATAATAACAGTTCCAAAACCAAAACCGGTTCCGAAGTTATGCCCAAAGAGGAGGTTTAGAGAATCTTTGCTCTCGAACTTTTTCTGCATGACCCATGAACCAAATATCATTGGTCTGCATCAAAAAGAATCAATTATATGTCGAATCAAAAAACTGTTACGCGTGGAAAGAGGGGAGGAGGTATCACTGCTCTAGGTAAATGCTCTTAGAGGAATAACGATAAAAGAGAAGTATAGCTGCGCCAAGGTCCTCAAACATTGGAATGGAGCTGAACAATAACGTGTTGAATTTTCAAAAATTCACAAAATTTGAACAATCAGTTGTACGATATATAAATAAATAAATGAAAGGCACTATACCCTCCGAAGAGAATTAAGGACGAGCTTCTCTTCCAATTTGCGTCATGCTCCTTTTAATTTTTCCTACAAATTGGCGGGGCAGGACCTACTTGTTTTATGCTGACTCCGAACGGCATCTGCAAGGCAGATGAGTTTTCACTGAGAGCTTTTCATGGCAGAAATACACTCGGAATGCTTGCCCAACACTGCCGAGGTGCGACCTCGCCTAGAAAAATTTTCTTCTAATTGAAAAAAATTATTTCTAAAATTTTGATGTTGCTTTGCCCGGGGCGTGAACCCACGGTTTTCGGTGTGGTAGGCGGAGCACGCTACCACCACACCACGGCGGCCTTATGATATATATATTATATATATAACCGATCTTAGAAATTTTTTAAGACAACAATGTATGCCTTCAAGGTAAACATCCTATAAAATTTCAATCTTCTAACTGGGTCTTTCCCTTCTTATTTAATGACTTACAATTTTGAGATTCGTGACAAACTTAATATATATTTCAATTTTATGAAAAGTATAATAAGTAATAATAAAATGAAACTTTTACCAGCGTGGGCCTGACTCTCTTTCAATAAAACGTTGTGCTGCCAAATGTTTTATTGGACTATGCGCAATTGTCGATGAGCGTTTGTTTTTTAATTTTCAAATTTAGATGTATATATATTTAAAAAACAGTGCTTTATATAATAAAATTAGCACCAATATAAAAACTGATATTGATACGAGTACCAAACAATTTACCGCAGACCATGTTCGTCATCATTAATTGGCGAGTTACTACCAGGGATTTCTTCTTAGCGACGGCTAACGCCAATTCGAAGCACCAAGGGTGATCTTCTGCCCCTTCCTACTCAGAGGAGACCACCACGTCACGTCAGAGAGAAACAGATCTTCTATGTGGAAAACCAACTGAACTAAGGATAACTAAACACTAAAGTACAATTTTTTTACGTCGAAATATGATTTTGCTATTAAATTTCCATTTCAGTCAAGAGTAGCACTGATTTTCCATCTGATTTCTGAGCTAACAATGTTTTTGATTTTAATACTGGTTTCGAGCAGTTGCAGCTTACTTGTGCTCTCGTATGTGCATTCTGCACTTCTTGGCTCCTTTATCAAGTTCCAAAGCTAAGGAGGACATGCTGTACCTTCTTGGTTAAGACCTGATTCAAGAGTTACCTTTCTCTCAAACCTTTGTGAAGTTCTTCCCAATCCTGTCGTGGCTAATGGCGCTCAACATCACATTGTAAAGCTTTACAAGATTTTCATTTTAGACATATTCAGATATAGCATCACACAGACAGCTTGTTTCGTACTGGAAATTCTGATTTTAAGTCGGAAAGGAGATCGTACGTTTCGAATATATTGTCAAGGGTCTTTTTCGGGTTTTGGTTTATCATATAAGGTAGATTGTATTCCGCTTCTAGCCATACTAAGTGGCTGGATCGTATTGCAATTATTAGGTAGCCTGATTTAATTTCAGCTCCCCGCAAAGCTTATACAGCTTTTCTCCGTAAGGATTGAGAAGGGCTTCTCAGAGCCAATCGAAACCTAACCTTCAAGAAAGGTGACTTTAAGCAAACGGTGGAGAAGATAATTCTAACAGCATATGCAAACTCCAATGGCACGATCTATTTTAAGAGCCCAAGATTGCTGACATAAGCTAATGGTATTGATTATATTGGTCTTCACAAATGCGCCGTCAGTACTGCCTTCTCTGGATTAGATAGAGGTTTAAAAAAATGGGTTTTATAGTATACTAGAAGAATACGAAGTAATTGCTCTCATCAAAGAAACAATCAGTGCACAGGCGGCATGGTAGCCACGTCACTGTTGACGGATATAAATTTTAGACTGATAACGGCTTCGCCAATTTGGGAACCAGCACTAACATCGAAAACATTGTTAAGTGTTATACTGTTTTCACACAGAACTTAATGATCTCATTTCACCTGCTAATGAAATCGTAAATTTTTTGCTTTCACACAGAAGTAACTGCTCGATTAGTATGAAGGATGAGACAGACAATCATGGCGGAACGATACAAGGTGGGAGCATGGTGACATATCTACAAACAAAAAAAATTCCATGTACTTGTAAATTCGATGGACAAATGTCAAAATCGTACTGCGCCGGTAGTTGATGTATCAAATCAAATAAAAAAGGTTATAATCAGCTGTTCGATGCGGCCACCTTGTATCGTTCCGCCACGCAGACAATGACATTTGCTTTGACAAATGACATTTTTAAGCACTGAACACACCAAAAACTAAGAAGCGGAAACGGAAGCGGAATGCTGCCAACAGAGTTGCATTGTGCTTTTGACTTCATTAGGCATTCGATTAGCTACTAATGAAATAATAATAGATTCGAATTTTGTAGGGAAGATTGAGCTCAATAAGCGTCTTAATGTAGAAAACTGCCTTTATTATTCAATAAGCGGTCTGTGTGAAAACAGTATTACTCTTTCTACCGAACAAAAATCATGCTATACAAGTTGATCATCATACCTGTCTTGGTGTATAACTCGAGTGGTGTCAAAAGCAGATGGCATGGCCCTTGGCGTAGGCGAAAGGAAAGTGATCCATGGAAGTGCCCGTGATGCCGACGGCAAGTACCGAAGGCGGTATAAGTATAAGCTGTATAAGGTTTATGCAGTTATGAAATGGTGAAAGGAATAATAAACCAGCGGTTTCACTGCACTAAAAGAAAAAACTGGTAAAATCTTAAAATTTATATAATAAAATTTTAAATTTCTAATTATGGGTTAATTTATCTGATATATCTGTCAGTTTTTATTGATCGCAAATAGCTGTTCAACCAACTTCGCAAAAATTGTTGATTCTGAATTAACTTTTAACAGTCAAATCAAAAAAGAAAAATCTCATCAAATTAAAAGAAAAAGTGGAAAAAAATACTTATTTCTGAAGATTATGATGTTGCTTTCTGGAGACCTTGATCCCACGATTCTAGGTGCCAGCCCAGCTCTAACGTGTTAGGTAACAATTATTAATATCCCCCTGAAAATAACAATTAAAACTGTTAAAATATTAAAGTTGCTTTTATTTTGCTACGATTTCTCTTTTAACAGAAAAATCAGTTAGATTTATTGAGAATTACAGTTTCTCAAAATATTAGCCGTGTTTTTTTTTACACGCATATACGTTTCGTTTGCGCGTGAAAAAAACGCCTATCCTCGCTTAGATAATGCTTAGGAGGCCCATTTAGCGGCAGTGGTTAAAAAACTAGCTTCAGCTACAGGCTGTTTTGAAAAGCGGAGGCACAACCCTCTGTTGTATTTCTGTGTATAACATATAGCTGAATCAATTGTGATAGATAGGGGACGCGCATAGAACTCTGCAAAAATCGCGAGTACTCCATGCATGCATGTATGGAGTACTCGCTATGGACCAACCGAGTGCTCCAAAATTAACCACAATTCATACAAAAAATATGGTCCAATTAACATTGCGATTCCTAGGACTGGACCATATACTCCAACTCCGCATTACATCAGAGTAATCCATGGAGTACCCACAGTCCAATAAACATCTTGTAGTGATTATAATCGTTAAAAACGAGCAATGATCGGCTTACAATATGTTCGTGTAGAAACATGAGTTGGTCCGTTGCTGCATTACAGTGGAGTATAATGGTGAGCACTCCAGTGGACCACATGATCCAACGATTTTTGCAGGGAAATGCATGGAATTAGTGCAGAGGGTGAAACATGGACACATATTTCATTTACATCTGAGTATAATGCGTATTGAAATTTAGTAGTACTAATTTTATGCGTAGCAATTTCAGAGGTGTATTTAAAGTTTGTCGCTTAGCAGTCCATATAAAGTTTAAGCGTAAACGTATATAGACTTGAAAAAAAACACAGCTATTAACCGAGTTTTTTTATACACGCGTATACGTTTACGTTTGCGCGTGAAAAAAACGCATATCCTCGCTTAGATAATACTTAGGAGACCTATCTAGCAGCAGTGGTTAAATAACTAGCTGCAGCCACAGGGTGTACCGAGAAGCGGAGACACAACCCTCTGATGGCCATAGGGTATAACATATAGCTAAATCAGTTGCGATGAATTGTGGACACATATATAATACATAGAATTAGTGTAGAAGGTGAAACAAAAACACATATTTCAGTTACATCTGAGTAAAATGCGTATTGAAATTTAGTAGGACAAAATTTATGCGTAGCAATTTCAGAGGTGTATTTGAAGTTTGACGCTTAGCAGTCCATATAAAGTTTAAGCGTATAGACGTTGACGTGTAAAAAAACATGGCTATTGTTAGCTTAAGATCAACAGTTTTTCTTCTGCTGAAATGATCATACAAGTTGCCCTCTTGACAAAAAGCTACGATTAATTAACTATAAAGCGCCCAATTTTACTGGATAACTGCTAACTCAATAACAACAAACCTGATTTGTTGAATTTACTATCTTAATTTTTCTTGGGTAGTTCATTTAAAACGAGTAAGCAATAAGGCTCCGGACAAGACCGTGTTTCTATTGAGATTTGTATTTTTAAGCAAAGGAAGGGGGATCTTATCTGAGTTCCAAAAGGCAGCGGATGTTCCCCAGCGGGTTAGGTGGCTGAGAATATAACCGCGGCAGGTATGCCTGTCGTAAGAGGCGACTAAAATATCAAATTGATTCAAGGGGTTGTATAGCGCTAGCCTCTCGAGGGATTGCCAGCGCATAATATATGTAGCTTCTTCAAACCAACTGTCAACCTCACCTACCCGTGGCGAATCCTGTTTTATTAACAGCCGAGGCTCCCCCGAACTCCTGATGGATCTAGGGGGTTGGAGGGCGGTATGGCCTAGAAGGTCGCATGTGGTCATAACAAATGCTTCCCGAGATGGTCGGGTTTGGTACCGGAAAGTACCGGATCTGCATCTGGCAAAGACCATCAACATCAATAACACTCCCCACACGCCTTCGGGGAGTATCCTTATCGCTACAACAACAACAACAGACAGCTAATGGAAGACTTGATCTCTCATGGTGAAAATTGCCTTAGCGGCTAAGCGCCAATCAATGGTTAATGATGGTAACGTATTCCTATACATTCCTTTTACCACTGAGAACCTGCTTCACCTGCTCTTTAAATATATTTTTGAAGCCATCATTGGCAGGAGATTGACTGGGAGTTGTTGAAAAAATGTTATACGCTGGCATATACTCGTGCTCGCAAATCACCCACTTTTGATGGTAGAACCACATCAACGATGTATGTATATATACATTTTTTTAATTTACAAAAACAAAAATGTGCATACTTTTGCACTTAATTAACGAAGCTTAAAAATCGCTAATAAATTTCTTATTTTCTCAACTTTTTCCATTCATTCAAAGAAAACCATTATTTTTATAAGCCTCTACCTTTCTACGTTGTAGTACTTCATGGCCAACTTTTTATATATTCACTCAATCGAACCACCTCTTGATTTGCGGTCAAACTGTAATACTTAGCTATGTATGAGTAGCTGTGTATATATTTATATAAAACAGTATTTGCCTTAGTAAATGCGGCCAATTTGCAAAACAAATAAATAAATCAGAGCATGTGTTAATTATCCTCGAACCACAGTCGATTAATTCCCAAGGCAACTGAATTATTTTCTTTAGCCAAACGCGGTTATATCAATCAGCGATTGATTTTAGTATTTTTTTGTTTCTCCCTTGCTATTCAATATATTGTATTACATTGCTTTTATGCATATATGTCTGTCTGTGTGTGTAAGTGTGTGTCTGTAAGTATGTTTGCTTAAGTTAAAGTAAGCTTTGACCCATATCATTTCTCTTAACTTTTTGCATTTGCTTTTCTTTTGCTTTGCTTTATTTCCACTTTTCCATGCAACAATTATTATTAGCCAAAGGCAATCGATGAGGATATCTTTTTGTTTTTTGCTTATTTTTATATTTTCTTTTCTTCCATTTCAATTATTTGCTAAGTGGCTCCATTAGGCGAGCATGCATAGCCAACGGTGGGCGTATTGCTAAGCAATAAAACAGAGCTTTCAAATATATGGTAATTTAAGCAGTTCATAGCATACGAGTAATATATTCTATGAATTTATGTTGTATGTATTGATTTCATGTGCTATAAAAATGAGGAAAGAAGTGATACGCAGCATTAAAGCAGAATAGCTAATATTTGCTTTGGAATATTCTTGAATTTTTTGGTTTTTGTCCATTTCACGCTTTAAAAATTTGAGGTTCCAGTAGGTACTAAGTAGTCGGAATCTCATAAATATCACTCAGTTTTTACCTCAGAGTTCACCACACTTACAACATTTCGATTGATTAACAATGTAATTTTTCAATTCCGTGAGATATAAAAAGTAGGCATGTTAGGTCTGCTCCCAGATTCTAACCATCGCTAACACCGTCGCAAAAATATCTTTAACAAAAGCTTCAAGTGTGCCGAAAAGTATGATACATTTTGTAACATTTGATTACAGGAATAACAGACTAGCCCCTGTAGTTGTACATAGAAATTAGGCCCGGTTTTTCAGTACAAGTTCAAATCAGTTTGTCAGTTAAATTACGCTGCAGTTTTTTCAGTCTACTTTAACTGCAGTTTAAGCTGAGCATAAGCGGCCGATATGGCAGCGTGCGTTAAACTCTAGTTAACCTATCAGTTAGTTCGAAGTGGCGTCTAATATAACCAACAAGCATTTGGGCTTGAGTACCATTAGAGCTCATGTTGACAACTAGGAAGACTTCTAAAAGCTCAAGAGTTGTTTCAAAACTGTGGCTCAACTCGAGAATCATAACGTACTTAGCAAAAGAGGGAATTTTTTATAAAGCAAAAAATTCTAATACTTAAGTTGAAAAAATTTAGTTCCCAACTTGTAGTTCTCAAACTGGACTCAAATGTAAGATTCCATATTACAGTATTGTCAGGAAAATAAAATAAAATATTTATATATTTATATTTTATTTTTAATTAATTACGCTTCACAAACAGCTGTTGGTTTAGGTGGCACCACCTTGGAGATTTTTTTTAAACTCCATGATAATTTGATAATCATAATAACGTTGGGGATTAACTCGAGAACTCAAAATTTTGCAAAGTTTCTCAAAAGTTGGATAGTAATAGAAAAATGAAGTTGGATATCAACTCGAGAACTATCTGGATTAAGAATAATTAAATAATGATGTTGGATATCACCTCATATCTGGCTGGAGAAATATTTTTTCCAAGTTTTTTGGGAAAACAAAATCCAGCTGTTGCCGTATCTACAAATTATCTACATAAAAAAAACAATGTTGCCGTACAAAAAACCATACCCCCAAGGCGGCCTTAAACTGCTCAGTAGTTTAACTGACGTTTAAATTTGACTAGAGTTTAACCAAACTTAGTTTAAGCTTGGCTTAACCAATCAGTGAAAAACGGGGCCTTAGACGGTTATTCCTTGTGACCATATGATATTAAACGAAGCATACTTTTCGGCGCGCTTTATACATATCTTAAGGCCCAGTTTTCTTTACAAGTTCAATTCAGTTTGTCAGTTAAACTACGCTTAAACTTATTCTGCAGTTTTTTAGTCTATTTAAACTGAAGTTTAGGCTTAGCTTAAGCGGCCGATCTGGCAGGGTTAAACTCTAGTTAACCTATCAGTTATTTTCGTTCGTTCGCAATCTCAAGAGTTGTCTCAAAACAGTGGCTCAACTCGCGAATCATAGCGTACTCAACAAAGAGAGGGTATTTTTCATAAAGCAAAAATGATATTACTTAAGTTGAAAAAATGTAATTCCCAATATGAGGTACTCCAACTGGACTCGAATGTAAGATTCCATACTACAGTATTTTCACGAAAATAAAATAAAATATATATAAATTTGTTTTTTATTAATTACGCAACATTAGTGCTATCAACCAGGTGTTTATTTCTCACACTAAACAGCACTTGGTTTTGTTGGTACCACGTTGGAGATTTTTTTTCTACTCCACCTCAACTCGATATCCAATGTATATCAACTGAAGAAATGTGTTGAGTATTAATTTGTACATTTCTCAAAATCTCTCAAAGGTTGGAGAATGAACTTGGATATAAACTCGATACCTAACTGGTTTAAGAATAATTAAGTAATGATGTGGGATATCACCTCCGGAACTAGATATGGGGTATTCCATCCCATTTCGGCCAATTTTTAACCCGACTCCTTTAGAATTGGCTGAAAGTTTTTCTTCTTTTTCTAGCTTACGTAAGACGTTTTTCAGAGTTTTTTCAAATTTTTTCATCCAACTCAAAAAAATTATGAATTTTTAAAAAAACACGGTTTTTGTTTTCAAAATAATATAACTTTTTCAAAAATTGACTGTTTTGGATTTTTTTTTTTTTAATTTGCTTTTAAATGTACTTTTCGGAAAAAATACAAAAAAATTTTTAAAGTTTTTTTTTTTTAATTTTTCAATTTTTCGAAATTTTTCGAATTTCGCCATTTTTTTTTTCTCATAAAAAACTTCAAGCAATTCTGCAATCATCCTCACTAATCCCAGAATGGGCCGATTTTTTTTTATTCAATTGAAATAAAAATTATCAAAAAAAAAAAAATTTTTTTTATCATTTTTATTTATATAACAAAAAATGTAAGAAAATGATTTTTAAGTATTCTTTTCTTTATATATTATGGTAATCTACGATTAACACTTACATGTTTACTGTGTCAGTCATTAGTCCTGGTTATTTTAATCGTAGATTACCATAATATTTAAAGAAAAGAATACTTAAAAATCATTTTCTTATATTTTTTTGTTATATAAATAAAATTGTTAAAAAAAAATTTTTATTTTTGAAAATTTTTTTTCAATTAAATAAAAAATTATAAAAAAAAATCGGCCCACTCCGGGATTAGTGGGGATGATTGCAGAATTGATTGAAGTTTTTTATGGGGAAAAAAATGGCGAAATTCGAAAAATCTCGTAAAACTGAAAAATTAAAAAAAAAAACTTTAAAAATTTTGTAATTCTGTAAAGATTTTTTGTAAAGATCCCAAACGGTCAATTTTTGAAAAAGTTATAGCATTTTGAAAACAAAAATGGTGTTTTTTTTTAAAATTCATAACTTTTTTTGAGTTGGATGAAAAAATTTTAAAAAATTCTGAAAAACGTCTTTCGTAAGCTAGAAAAAGAAGAAAAACTTTCAGCCAATTCTAAAGGGGTCGGGTTTTTTTTCCATGTTTTTTGGGTAAACAAAATCCAGCTTTAGCCGTATCTACAAATTATCTAGATAATAAAAAACCAATGTTGCCGCGCAAAAAAGCCTACCACAAAGGCGTGCTCACACTGTGACTGAAGAATTGCTCAGTAGTTTAACTGGTTTAAGCTTAGCTTAACTAACTATGAAAAACCAGGTCTAAGCGATGGAGTTTTAGCGCTAGCGAAGGTTGGAATTTAGGAAACAGGCCTGAGAAAGTAAAAGTTTCACCTTTGCAAACAGCACATCTAAGATCTTACTCACTTTATTTGAAGAATATGTATGAGTCATATACCAATATACGCAGCCCAAATTTTACCAAACTCAACAAGAGTTCCCCCAGGCTCTCAGACATATAAGGAAGCCTGATTTAGAGCCAAATCGAGAAAAATATACGCAGTTTTGTAGTCTCATAGATATACATACATATAGATATATTTATAAAGGATACATTTAAATCAAAACTTTACGATCAACAGACAATGTTGGGTTGAACAGGCCGCTCCGTGAGGACCATACCTATGTAGATTGAATGAGTCCATATTGTTACCAGAACTTTTTTTAACAACCAAATTAAAAAGCCCTATCAAAAATCCGGACCTATGTTATAAAACAACTTGCTGCTTCTAGATCTGACAGCTGTATCACTCCTGATAATTGCAGTCTTAGCCTGAAAAGCGCAGGGCAAGAGCACAAAATGTGCTCAATCATTTCTTCTTCCAACCAGCGTTTCCTACATCTTCTATTACTGACCAAACCTAATTTATAAGTATGTGACGCCAAAAGGCAGTGTCCTGTCAGAATATATGTCATGAGTCTACAATTCTCTCTATATCACTTTGTTGGTCTAAGTATTCTAAGGTCTAAATATTCTAAGGTCGAATACATGCGAGAACTTTGAGACTCACGAAAACGAGAACTTGGCTTCTCACGAGATTTTCGAATGTAGAAATATTCGTAAGGTTCGCGAGCTTCTCGACATTCACTTCCAGTCGCTACTGGCGGTGCTATCTGTTGAGCTTACGACCTCTTCTCGTAATTACGCTTGTTTTAAATTACTTTGAGAGTTCTACTCAAGTAGATTTAATTAGCAGACCTCAAAAGGAATATCCAATTAAATTTTTAATAATATCATATTTTTATTGTTTCAATTATTCGCAGCACTTATGCATGAGTAGAAAAGGTGAACAAATTCGTTTTAAATTTTCTTACAAAGATAACAGCCAAACAGATCAATGCTCAAGTAAAGATACAACGAATCTCCCCCACAAAATGCAATGTTGGTTTTACGCACCGCTGCAGCAAACTCGAGCTAAAGAATTATATTAGCTAAAACTAGCGCAAGAGCAGCCAAATTGCGGGCAGCTAGAAATGAGTGATATTCGGCAGGTAGGTAGAAATCACAAGAAAGTTTACTTTATTTTAACCAGAAAACAAAAACGAAAAACAAAGAATGCTTTAAATAAACACAAAAATTGCTGCTGCAAGCAAAAGTTGTTCACGGCTTCTTCTTCGGTTCGTTGAGCGGTTGATCGCGTAGAGCAACAGAAAATATTGCAAAGAAAACACCAACCGTAACAGCGAAAACAAACGAAAAAGTGAGGCTAATAAAAACAAACAAAGGTGAAGAACAACTAAAACGTAGAATTTTGATATTTTGTTTTTCTTGCATAGAAAATCTTTTGCAATTTGCTGATATTTACGAAAGAAAGAGTTAAACAAAAACAACTGAAATATACCTGACAATGCTACTCACACATTTTATTCGATGGCATAAAAAAATAGTCAAATTCAATTACAAAATTTATTAAAATCAATTGGACTTTGATGGGGGCACCAAACAGCAGCAATTGACTAAGCTTTAAGGGATTTTATGTTTGAGGTAAATTGTTATAAATAAATGTAAGGCGCGATAACCTCCGAAGAGATCTTAGGCCGAACTTCTCTTCGAATTTTGGTTGTGCTCCTGCATCTGCAAGGCAGATGAGTTTTCACTGAGTGCTTTTCATGGCAGAAATACACTCGGAGTGCTCGCCAAACACTGCTGAGGAGCGACACCGCTTAGAAAGATTTTTTTCTAATTGAAAAACATTGTTTCTAAAATTTTGATGTTTGCTTTGCCCGGGGCGGGACCTAGGATCTTCGGTGTGGTAGGCGGAGCACGCTACCATCACACCACGGTGGCATTTTTGCTTTGTTTAGACGCGAACAAGTAAAAATTTTCAATTTTATGATTTTGCCGGTCAATTTATTTTTGTAGATTTTTGTTGGTAATAGGCCTTTTTGACCAATCGTTTTTTAATTGCAAATAAAGATATTTATTTCAATTTTTCCACCTAACGTTTCGCTAGACTTCCTAGCATCATCAGAGGTGATCTAATTTATTAACAACAATAAAGATAAAAATATTTACATTAATTTATGATATAAAGACTGCTTTAATTTATATATATAAATTTACTTTATATATGTAACGAGAACAACACTAACATTGATTTACATACGTACAAACATAGACAACACTTATGTAATATATTTGTAATTTAAATATTAAAACTAAAAGAATTAGTACCATTTAACATTGGTATCATTGTCATACTGATTCTTAACTATAAACATAAAAGGTAAACAGCTGCTATATTTTGTGTGTCCTCTTTCTTGTTTATCGTATTTGCCCGTTTTTCCAATATTCTCAGACTTTCCAATGTATATCTGGCTCTCCCGTGTTTGTTCCTATCTATTATTTTTGTATTAGCCAGATCAGCTGAGTGTCCACTTGTTGTGATATGCTGCGCTAAGGCGGTGGTGGTTTTTTTGTTTTGTATATCAGCTTCGTGCTCTTTCAATCGGATTCCCAGTGCACGTTTGGTAGTCCCTATATATACCCTGCTGCAGATTTCATTTTCTTTACCTTTACACGTTATTTCATATATTACATTGTTTTGTTCTAATTTTTCGGTTGGGCTTTTTGTGTTAGTAAATATACTTGCTAGTGTGTAGTTTGATTTATATGATAAAGATATGTTTTGTTTGTCGTGGAATATAGTTTTGCTGAGGCTTTCGGTAAGTTTAGGTACATAGGTTACACTGAAGTATTGTTTTGACTTATTTTCCTTATGTGTCGTTGTGTTGTTTTGTGCGTTATTTATTTCTCTTATTATTTGTTCTATTAGATTTTTAATTAGGGTGTGTGGGTAGCTATTGCTTTTAAGCATTTTATCAATTTTTTGCAAGTTTGTGTTCCAGTATTGCTTGTCACTTATAGTTAGTACTTTCTTTATCAAATTTTTCGCTGTGTTTATTTTGTATTTCATTGGCTGGGACGAATGAAAATTTATCAGTCTGCCGGAGGATAAAGGCTTCTTTTTTTTTAATTTTAATGCAGATTATTTTTAAAATGTCCACAGTATATAACGGTAATTGTCATTTCTTATAATTATTGTTTTTCTTTGAATAATCTGCTGTCAAACTGTGAGTTTTAGATGACGCGCTCAGTAGTACAATTTACAGAAGTGAAATAACGCGTGATTTAAAATTAAATAAAACTTTGTGGTGAAATAAAAGCTAAACTATTTTTTGGTTATTTAAAATCTACACGTAATTATATTATTTTAATTTTTTTTCACACTTTGTATGAGATGGATTCAAGTGAATTACACCAAAGTTAATTTTCTTGGAAAGTTTGCTTCATGGTTTGAAGAAGATTAGAAATATAAATATAGGTATGTTCAATTGTGAACAAAAGAGCAAGATAAGGCTATAAGAAAGTTTTTGTTTGGGGTAAATTCAAAATTTTTGGAGGGGGTGTCCAACCCCCAAGCTAAAATACCACTTCGCCTATCCTAACTGAAGGGGGGTAAGGCATACAAACATATACACTTGGTTTGAATGAAATATATTCATTTTTCAGTGAGTTGTTAATTTTTCGCGTCTAAGGTACCAACGGGTAATATGTGGGGATCGTGGATCCAGGTTATTACCAGTAAAATCTGGGGTTCCACAGGGTTCTATTCTTGGTCCAATTTTATTTAGTTTGTACATTAATGACATAGAAAAATGCTGTCGTAAAGTATCCATTCACCTCTACGCGGATGATGCTCAGATATACCTTTCTGCCCCCCTTGGCTTAATAGAGGATTTAGTTTGCCGATTAAATGAAGATTTAGAAGCTATATTTCAATGGTCTAAAAAGAACAAGCTACACCTTAATGCATCCAAAACACAGGCGATCGCTATTTCACATTTTTCCTACAATCTGAATGGCATTTCTCCGCTAGTTATAAATGGAAGTGTTGTGAAATATGAGAAGAATGTCAAAACTCTTGGATTTATCTTAAATAAGCACCTAACTTGTGTTGATCATGTGAATTCCTCAATTAGTAGGTTATATTATATGTTAAGGCATTTATGGAAAACGGCTTATTTTATTCGAGAAGATATAAAACTTAAACTTGTCAAAAGTCTATTAATACCAATAATATCTTACCATGAATTGATATATGGTTGCCTGGATAAAGCTTCCATGAACAAATATCAACTACTGATTAATAATTGTGCCAGATATATCTATCTTAAACGGAAATATGATCATATTTCGAACTTCTCAAAAACTATTCTTGAATGCAGTTTATCAGCATTCTTTGACCGTCGTTTACTAATATTTATACATAAGATTATCTTTTCTCGTACGCCGGAATGCCTTTTTGTAAAACTTACTTTCGCACAATCATCCCGTACTTGCAATCTAATTGTACCGTATTTTAAGTATTCAGTAACATCGAGAATGTTTTTCGTTAGGGCTGTGCAGTTGTGGAATGCTTTGCCTAATAAAGTAAAATTAGAATCAAATCCTAAGTGCTTCAAATTAGCTGTACATCGCACCCTTTGTTCTTGAACATTCTTTTGTATTTTACTTTTTCTTTTTCTTTTTTACTTACCTCCATGGAACATATGCTGTATGGTTTGAATGTTACTTCTATTTTTGTTTCTAGCTTTTAAACTTACTTTGTACTAGTAATAAGAATAATAGCAAATATGGCACTGTAAAAGACTATGTCTTATATGTGTATTTTAAATAAATAAATAAATAAATAAAATTATGCAAAAATGCCACTGTGCGGCGGCCGCAGAAAGCTGGGTTGCCTTTATTTAAAATAAAAATTAGATACAAAATGTTTAAGTAATTTCTTTATATAAATAGACCAAAAGAACCAAAAATTTCTCCTAAAACAAAAAAAAAAAAAACAATTTGTATGAGCAACAAAAGAACATTGCCGGACTAAGGTAAAAAAAAATCGAAAGCCTATTTATTTTATTCCACCTTTATATTTTTGTTTCTCATGAAAGTGGTTATGTTATAATTTGAATATCAAAGTACAAAAATATTCACCCCTATTATGTTTGTCAATAGTGAGAAAATTAGTGTCGATGGTCACGAATTTGTATCGGCGTTGTCAAAGTCGATAACTATTGACGGATGTTAATAGGAGCGTTCCATTGAGTTATCGAACTCTGGCTCGCGATCTCATTGGAACGATCTGGATCATCTTTATGAGAGCTGGCAGCACTTATATAAAACATTTGTTTTGTTGATGGTGGTGGTCCCCATTCTCTTTTCCCTAACAGTGAAATTTATTTTATTAACATTTAAATAGTTTCAAACGTAAAGAAAGTATTCATTTCTCTTACATTTTCTTTAAGTTGTTTACTCTTTCCGTATTTTTGCTTTTAATGTACACACATATATACACATATTTATTTCATTACTACCAACTCAAAAGTGGCTAGCTGTCAAAAAATCTACTACAGAAAACAAAACGAACAGAACTGCAATACGGATCAGAAATTGAACAAGATAAATATCAGGATCACTCCGTTTTGGTTGCATTTGCATGCTAAATTTCTATCCGTATCTGGTTCACGCATCATGGGAACGTTACTAATGCTTTTTTGGTATCGGTTAAAACAATATTGAAGTTGTGTTGAAGTGACGTCACGTAAAATTATTTAACATAGTTTTTGGTGACGACAAGCGCCGCAATACGAAATTCGACTATTAAACATTGGTAAAATACGCTTTATTTATTCTTATAAATATAAGTTATTTATTTATTTTTAATTAAATTTCAGAAAATGGTAACAATAACCAACAACAACCAATTCACGAAGTTTGTTACAGAATTGGAAAAGAATCCAATCCTTGCCAAGGGGATTAACAGGGAGGCAAGTTGCAACCAAATATTTAAATAGATTATTTATATTTTGCCCGGAATTGAGAATTATGAACTGATGGAAATCAGCAATTATAGTACTAACTTCCTATCTGGCAAATTTAAAATGTCAGACTTTCTTTGGAGAAGTAACATCTCCTTGCACTCGTCATTACTCGAAATTTCACTGTTCGATACAAAAAACAATTTAAATCACAAATTTTACACTAATTACCAAATAACCGCTGAATAAATTGTAAATAAGCAATTGTTAAAAATATAGGGGTCACGGTTTTTCTATAAAATTATCGATAACACATCAACGTCAATTCATTGTTTTAGTAAATACCCGTTCCGCATTGACGTGACGTTGATATCGATGACGATACGAATTGACGTTGACAACCATAATAAGTTTGATTATGTACCTATTTATTATTTTACTGACGGAGTGTTTGTTATCGAAAACTTATAAATAAGTTATCGATTGCTAATTGGAATGTTGCCAATTTGTTATCAGCGTTCTGCCGATTTGCTAGTGCAACTTTTCAGCTTCCTATGAGTCAGATACCAATAAAACTTCACTACAAAATTGATGAAACATCTGAATCCTTTTGATAACAAGCCGAAGCAAACCGATAAATCGACGATAATAAGTGGATAATAAAACAATAAATGAAACTTGTCGCAGTCGTATCGAAAATCCCGATACTATTTGCTACTGATAAATTTATCACAGAAGTAGTTTAACTCAAACCTTGGGCGAGCTTTAGTTAATTTAAAATCAAGTTTACTCTTCGAATCTCGCAAGTACTTGGTTAGGTAAGGTTAGGTGAGGTGGTAGCTGGCCTGGTGAACTTCACCTACCAGACTTAGACAAAATAAAGTTCGACTGTGATACCATATAAAATTAAATTAAATAATGGTATCATAGCTATACCGACTTGGAGAGTCGTTACGTAGCAACAATATAGTTTCGAATGAAACCGATCTCAACCTTGAATAAATCCTCCGGAGATACCAGTGAGTTGCGACCGAAATACCTTCGCCTAGTTCCGGTAAAAACTTGGCAGCCAAGCATAAAGTGACTCGATGATTCCACCTTATCATCCTCCATAGAGGATGAGGGAGAAGGATGGGGTTTCCAGTATATTGAGATGAACCAAATGGATTGCCATTGGACAGTACCCGGTCAAAATCCCCATTGATAGACGAGCTTTAGTGAACCCAATTAATTCGGCAGATCTCCTGCCATTCACTTCCGGCCAGAAAGATCTGCCCGGATTTCGCTCAACACTTGCTGAGTTTACTCGCGGCCCATCTATTTATGAGCAAACTACAGGTGGCGAATGGAATAGCGAAATACCCACAGCCATCTTCACCCGGTTCAATTGTATCGATGAGGGTTACCAAATCCTCTTGAAAGCTGCCGGAGATATCACTATGGCCCAGTCCCATACAATCTTAATTATGGAATAGTTCGATGCAATTGCAAGCGAGGTCAGGTACTTCCAGACCACCCTCGATCGCACTATAATTGAACTCAAGGTTTTGATATCCGCCCGATTATCAGAGTAGATGCTAAAGTTCCTTACCGTAGTAGCACTGAATAGCTTTTCATCCACCGCATCCTTAGTAGCGGAAACTTCCGCTTGGAAGATACTGCAGTGATCAGCCAACTTTAACTTGCGGCTTACATTTAGCTCTTGAAAAAGAACCCACCACCCCACCAACCTTTCAAATCAACTTCGACCCATCCGTGAACAAATTAACTTATTTCTGTTCCAGGTGATTCCTCTACCCCATTCCCCTCTCGGGGGGATGACTTGTGTGAAGGTTGCACATGGAGCAATAATGGGCACATAATAGTCCGTCCTGTCGGGGATAAAATCGAACCTTGTAGGAAGGCTAGAATGCCCGAAGTCAGAAAGCCCATCGCTCACATAAATAAGCCTGACCAGTCACCAGGTCGCGGCCGCTTTTTCTGCAATATCTATTGAAAGTATGTTCAGCATGACATCCAATGCCAATTTAGGTGTTGTTCTAAGAGCACTGGGTCTACAGGATAGTTTCTTGTCCAAAACGATCTCCAAATATTTACCCTAGCAGAAATTACCAACAGTACCCCTCCAAACGAGAGAGTTCTGAGAGCGGATTTCTTATATCTCCTTGTAAAAAGAACCAGTTCCGATTTTCCCGGGTTGACAGCCAGTCCACATGATTCAGCCCTCCTAGTTACAGTGTTCAGGTAGCATTGCAGAACATCGCGCAGGGTGTCCTGAAATTTGCCCTGACTAAGATAGCCAGGTTATCTGCCCAGGCAACCACCTGAAGCTCGTTGAGTACCACAACCCAGAGCATAGCAGATATAACACCTCTTGTGGCGTGCCTCTGTACACCTTCCTCTCCATTATTGTCTCTCCCCACTCTGCTGCGACAGCTCTGCCGCAAATAAGTTTGTTAATGAGTTCAATCAGAGCCCCTCCTCTCCTAAACTAGCCAGAGCTCTTTCGTTTTGGCTAGGTAAGACATGGTTTAACGCCCATCGTAATCTGGGAAGGCACCCAGAGCAAACTCTTTGTGTTCTAGGGACCCTTCTATTTGCTTTACAATCAAATAGAGAGCCGTTTCCGTTGATCTGCCTTTACATATAACATGCCGACAATAACTCTCAAGGAATCCTTTGCCGTAGGATCAATCAACCATTCCAAAGTTTTAAGAAGAAATGAAGAGAGACTGATTGACCTTAAATCTTTACGTGAAGTTTGAGAGCTTCAATGAAGATAAACTTGACGATGTTCCAAGACTTCGGAATACAGGTAAATGGAGTAATGCAGTTTGTGTAATTGATGGCAAACCAGCGGTAGGAAATCCCTAAAGAGCCTTGAAGTGGTGCAGAAATGATGCATCTAGGCCCAGAGGTTTAAAGGGCTTGAACGAGAATTTGGTACCCACGCGTTTTTAAACGATTTTACTTAGGTTGACTTGACAGGCTGGTTGGACAGCACTTTTTTGCAATTGAAATTTAAGTAAATTCCCGCTAAGCTACAAGCTTGCAACTTAGAATATAGTCCAGAACCCGGTGACAATGCAATAATAAGAAAAAAACTTCGATGGGCACATTGATCGAAATATTTCAAAAAATCGTATTTGTGGTCCGATTTGGTTCATATTTGGAACACATAATACATACAATAAATAAAAGCGACCTATGAAAAAAAATCGCCGCTAGGTGGAGCAAAGATCGAGATATTCAAAAAAATCGTATTTGTGGTCCGAATTGGTTCATATTTGGAACACATAATACATACATGAATAGAAAGCGACCATGATATCCGATTTGGCTCATATTACATACAGTCCGTTATAAGTAACATCAAAATATTTTGGAGTTCGAGGAGGGACAAGCATACGTTCCGCAGGATTTAAACACCCCCCCGGTGAAGATGTTGATAAAAAGTACCAAAGTTAAAATGACGGTGTGACCGGTAAAACTTAAATAAATTAACATATGCCTTTTATTAAGAATATTAAGAATGACGTGAAAATTGGTTCGAAGCCAAAATCGGTCAGTAAAATATGGCTGTATATTCAAGCTTTAAACACATACAGCATAAAGAAACTAATTTTCCCCATAACTCTTTCCCAACAATCGCCTAGGTTTTTTTGAAAAACTCTTCTAGTACTTCGTTTACATAAAGTGGTATATCAATATAGATATTCAATAAAGCGAGTCCATTCAAACGTTCTTGACTGATTGTACTCCGCAAGTATGATTTTAACCTTTTGAGGGCAGAAAACGTGTGTTCTGAGGTTGCTGCCGAAATTGGTAGAACGGCTAATATGCGCAATATCTTATTTACATCTTCGAAAGCATTTGGATTCACACCTGAAAAAATAAGACAAATAAGAATTATAGCACACAAATTTTGTAGGTAATCATCAAAATTGTACCCACCCCAAGTGCATCAAACACTTTTTTAAAATTCTGACCATCAACTCTCCTTCTCCACATTTTGACTTCCATTGCAAACTCGGTTTGGGAACAATTCACAACACTTTCATAAAATTCATATAGTTTATTGCATTTTTCAGCGTTGTATTCATATTTGGGGAACAAAACACCAAAATTTTCGAAAATTAGTTGGTGTTTCGTGTAACGGTTCTTGATATGAGCTATGAATGCATCACGGAATGGAATATAGAATGCGATTCTATAATAATCTTCGACGCTCTCAGTATCAACGTTGCATCTATTTAATTGATGTTTACTGATGCGTGGTTTCTTGTGTAGCGCATCCCTCTCAAGGGGTTGCCAGTGCATTATATAGCTTATCCAACCCAATTGTCAACCTCACCTACCCGCGGCGAATCCCGTTTCATTAACACCTTTACCTTTATTGTGCTTGTTACCGGAACGTACCGGATCTGCATCCGGCAAAGGACCATCAATATCGATAAAACTCCCCAAGGCCTCCGGGGAGTGTCCTTGTCGCTACAAAAACAAAAACAGCAACGTTTGGAATTTCACGCTAGAAATATCAGCTTCAAACTGAGAAGCTTGTGCTGAAGCTTTGTCGTTTTCCACTTCTGCTATCTCTTCAAAAGCTTCGAATGCAAATTGATAACACTTCATGACATTGGCCCATCTTGTTGGGCAGACGTTTTGCAATTTTTGTCTTCGACTTTCTTTTTATACCCAGCTGTATTAGCTCAAGTTATCATGTTAACGGACAGACGGACGGACGGACGGACATGGCTCAAACAAATTTTTTTCGATACTGATGAATTTGATATATGAAAGTCTATATATATCTCGATTCCTTTATACCTGTACAACCAACCGTTACCCAATCAAAGTTAATATAATCTGTGTGCAAAGCACGCTCAATATAAAAATGTTTAAGTTATATGGTTTTATTGAAAACAATACTTACACGAAGTTATAATAATACTAAAAGCTAGAAAATAATGAGATAGGTCCTAGGTACCAGTCATCACACTCCTCATCAATCTAGGGCGTTGATCAGACAATTAAATAAAAGCGTTGAACGCGTCATATTTCTATTAATAGGCATAAGTAAGATCAACTGAACTTTAATCAGGTTATGCTACGCCTCACATTTTTCATTTCACGGACCCAACACTTTTATTTAATTGTCTGATCAACGCCCTAGATTGATAAGGAGTTTGATGACTAGTACCTAGGACCTACCTAATTATTTTCTAGCTTTTAGTATTATTATTACTTCGTGTAAGTATTGTTTTCAATAAAACCGTTTAGCTTAAAAAATTTTCTTAATTATATTATTTATATTGCCTATTGCGTATTGAGAAGCTTGGCTTAAAATCCCTTCGGAAGCTATCGCGCCTTACATTTTAATTGCGTATTGAATATATATATGACCACCGTGGTGTGATGGTAGCGTGCTCCGCATACCACACCGAATGCCCTGGGTTAACACCCCGGGCTAAGCAACATCAAAATTTAAAAGCAAGTTTTTTTCAATTAGAAGAAAATTTTTCGAAGCCGGGTCGCCCCTGGGCAGTGTTTGACAAGCACTCCGAGTGTATTTCTGTCATGAAAAGCTCTCAGTGAAAACTCATCTGCCTCGCAGATGCCGTTCGGAGTAGGCATAAAACAAGCAGGTCCCGTCCCGCCAATTTGTAGGAAAAATTAAAACAAGGAGCACGACGCAAATTGGAAGAGAAGCTCGGCCTAAAATCTTTTCGGAGGTTATCGCGCCTGACATTTTTTTATTGAATATATACATTTGTCGGTCATATGCTCGTCAGCATGGCATAAGATAATATTAGCTGTTTACATAGGACTGAATCATACACCGTACTCTGAAGGTGGCTTCCAAAGTTTCCATTATCCTTCTAATGAATTTACAAACATTCACAATATATCAAGAAATAGAAAGTTACTTACCAAGTGATAAAACGTCAGGTAAGACTTTTCAAACTAATCTTAGGGTCAATATATATGAAAAAAATAATGGCAGGTAAACTAAATGTTTTCTTCGCTGGTATCTTAAGGGTTGAGATCAACTTGCCATAAGCGAAATAATCAGCATACCTGAAACTTATTTCTTAACACAAAAGAGAGAAGAATATGTTTTCTTGAACAATAAATATTATTTGATTTTTTTATGTATAAACTTAATTTATTTTTGGTTTAATGTTTCCATAATCAACTTAACGTAAAGAATCTATAAAATTAACTTTGTCAAACATATGTATGTACATACAAGTTTCAATTTCCCTCAAAACTATTCTCGTTCACACCATAAATGGTACGAAGTTGCGCTAACTCAGCTTGTGTGTGTCCCATTACTAGAAATTTTTCCTCGGCAATTTTCATTTGACTTTCCAGCTTACTTAACTCAATTTTCAAATTCAACACTTTGCTGGACATAAATTCATTACGATATTGTAATGTAGTCTTTTTTAGTTTATTGTTGATACGCGATTTTCGACACGAAGCAGCGCGTTGTTCACGTAGCGTTTGATGTTCAGGTGAAATCTTTGTTGTTGGCTCAGGATGGCCACTATTGCTTCTCGAACTGCTCTCACCACCACTACTATTTGGCGATCTGGTACGACGTTCTAACTCCACTGGATTTTCTGCCAACTTTTCTTTAATATATCTCGTCTCTTCCTCGGCTAAGTGCGTGCGTATTCTGGACATTTCTGCCGTAATAAATTGATCAAAATTACTTTTTCTTATTTGTTGATTATAAAATGGTAAAAGTGGTGATGTTGCGTCGCAGTGATAAGCAATAGGTGCGTAAGCTTTTGGATTCATAGGTGAATGTGGCGTTGTTGGTGTATTGTACGAGGACATATTTTTATTAAATTTTTAAGTGCGTGTTTTGTTGGAAATTAAATTTCTGCTTTTGTTTTTTTCTCAAAATTTCGATGCTGCTCAAAAGGTTAATTCTTCTTAACTGTGCCGACTTAAATGAAATTCTGTCTTTTTATATTTCTCAGCGGAAAATTTGCAGTGTTTGTCGCTCATATGTATGTAGGTACCTGCTTTAATGAAAGTTATTTAGTTTATAACTTTTAGTTCTAATGCATTCATCATGCGTGCGAAAGAGAAGCAAGATATGTATTATAGAATCTGTTTGCTCGTTATGTGTTTACGTATTCCTAAACTTGTTCTTTTATCTACCTTATTTTGTTTTGGCTTTCACATTGACCTTGGTTTTGCTTAACATTTTCCCTTTTTGTTATTATATATGCTATCCGCGATCCTTCTCTTGTATCTCGCTTTTTATCACGTATGTATATATAAGTATGTATAGCGGCAGGTAATTGTTGTTGTGTCAAACTAAGTATGTATGTATGTATATATTGAAACTCTAACATGTCTGAACATGCCCCTGAAAGAGGAATTGTAGCTAACAAAGCAGTATACTGGTAAACAATAACAGAGATTTGAAAGAGTGATCGTCATAGGCGGAGATAGAACATATTAAAGGATCCATGCCTAAGAATATATACAGTCATTTTCAAAAGAGAGCGCACACATGTGGGAGATAGCAATATTAACTCTATTTAAGGGTTTTCCTGGCGACACATTTTTTGAAAATAATATGTAAATGTGTTCAATTTAGTGGAAAAACAAAAACAAAGCTTTTACAACAAAAAAGGCTATGGACGAAACCCCGGAAATACTATATACATACATATGTTTAGTGTACAAATTAGCATTCATGTATTTGCAAGGAAAAAAGCCATAAAACCCGTAATACAGACGCCGGCCTTGGATGAAAGGCGACTTAGATGAACTATTTGATGTGTTTGGGTAGTCGCGATCTTTAGTGACTTGTAAGATCGCGGGTTCGAATCGAGCTCAAGGCGGCGCCTAAGCGTTGCCTGTGAAGATTAGCAGTTCCCGTAATTGATCTATACAACGGCTTTGGCAGTTGTCTAAATATTTTTCTTCTATTCTAATTTAAATAATTTTTTCATTTAAGAAAAAATGTATCATAACAATAAGAAGATAAAATAATTATTGTTAAGCCTTGAGCTCGATTCGAACGCGCGACCTTCAAATTGGAGGTATTAAAAAAATGTAAAGTAAATTTGAAAATGGTTCAACTTCGGCAGATCACACCGACTAAGTGGTATTGAAATAAGGTCAGTTATGCGAGGTGTTATGTAAAATCCTTCGGAAATTGCTGCAAGATTTTCGAAAAACACTTCAGGGACATCAAATGTGGCAACAAGTGGCAGGAAATTCATCTAGCACTGTATGCAAACGGTCTACTATAGCCAAGCCCAACTAAATAAAATGGTTAAACTAAAAATCCGGTGTGAACTAATAGTGCTTTGGAATGTACTCTGAGCAAGGAAAGCATATTTGGGGTGCCAGGTAGGAAACAAGTAACAAAAATGTGGAGGACAATAATTAGAGCTTTTGTCAAAACGCAATATTATATGTTGTGGTAAGATGAAGAAGAGGTGGTGTTTGACGTTTGGATTATGTTGATAATTCGGTCTTCATAGAAACTTCCATGAATAAATTGAGTTTAGATCAATCAAGGCTATTTCAGTAGAAAAAGGATCCTAAACACACTACGAAAGTTGCAAAGAACGTTTGCTCTATTACCTCCCAAGCGGTCAGATCACTCTTTGCAGTCACTGGACCTCAACCTATCGAGCATCTATGAGAAATGCTAGACAGAGTGATCCGTAAAAGGAATAATAGTAGTAGAATATGCTCAAAGCCGCTATTGCTATGGATTGTCTGTTTTTTTCTCGAAAAATAAATGTCTGTGGACAAAAAACATTTATGATTTTTCAACGAGACCTAAATAAATTGGAACAGTGCTTTCTTCTAAAAGTCGTGAATTTAGAAATAAAAGAATCCAACATTAACATAAAAACCATCACAACTACCGTGAAGCACATACAGGAAACGTTACAAAACAGACTCCAACAAACAGATTACGAAAACATTATAGAAAACCACAGACATTTCTCGAAAAAAATCGCTACAAACACACAAGACACAGACAACAGAAAACTACAGGCACAGATATCTAAAAATACGGTCAAGTTTGGCATGAGACTTAATGAAGAATGGTTTGTGAACAAGATAAACATCGAAGTCCCGCAAGAATCACGTTGTCTATTATGGCTTGCGCAAAAATTTGCTTTGCCGATATCAAGAAAGACATTTTGTCCAATCCAAATTGTTGCAGATTCGGAACAAGCCGTACAAAGCTTTGAGAACGAGAGATACAAAAATTCAGTATGAAGTGAAATTGCAGCCAAAATAAACACTTTTCAGCAAAAAATAAGCAACAGTGCCAAAGAAAAGTGCATACTAAAAACGTCCGCAGACACCAAAAGTTTTCTAAGAAAATATAGGGACGAAATTGTAATAACCAATGCCGACAAAGGAAATAAGACGGTTTTAATGTACAAAGACGAATATGAACAAAAAATGAAAGAGCTGCTAAATGACAGGAACACGTACAAAACTATTAGGAACGACCCTACGCAAATATTACTGAGGAAGAACAACGCCATTATAAATGACCTCTACAAACAGAATAGACTCGATACAAAACAAAAATACCAACTGACTTCCTCGGCTGCTAACACACCAAGACTGTACGGACTTCCGAAAATACACAAACCGCACACACCACTTAGACCGATTTGCTCCTCTACGAATGTGCCATGCTATAAGCTATCAAAGTTCATTGGAAGTATCTTAAAAAATATTATATCCGAAGATCTCAACATAAAAAACTCTATGGAACTCAAAGAAAGTATTAAACATCTCACAATAGAAGATGAATTTTTGATCTCATTCGACGTAATATCCCTATTTACAAATATACCAATACATTTCGCAATACGTATTATAATGCAAAAATGGGATAAGTTGGAGAAATACACGAGAATAGATAAGAAACAATTCCAGGCGATACTTGATTTCTGTTTGCGTGATAATAATTATTTCACATACAATAAAACTTTATATCAACAAATTTACGGAATGCCAATGGGCAACCCACTATCTCCGACCATTGCAGATATCGTACTTGATAAAATTTTGGACGACAGCCTCGCTGAATTAAAAAGTAAAGACATATATGTCAAATACATAGCCAAATATGTAGATGACATATTCGCTATTGTAAAAACCAAAGACGTGGAAAACATATTGACAATTTTTAACGCACAGCATACCAAAATACAATTTACAAAAGAAATAGAACAAAACAACAGAATTGCCTTCCTAGACGTGGAAATACATCGAAGAAATAAGAACTTGATTCTTAACTGGTATGCAAAGACAGTATCGTCGGGTAGAATTATTAATTTCCATTCAAATTACCCATGGAAACAAAAAATAAATACGGCAACCAGCCTAATAAGAAAAATACACCTCCTAAGCGATAATGAATTCACTGAAGAAAATAAGAAGTTTTCTATTTAAAAATAACTACCCCAATAAGTTAGTAGAAAATTTACTAAATAATACTACGGAAAAAATGAGCCAACCTAATATTGCAAATGAGATAACCGAAGCAAATACCAACAAAAAATACATCGGCGTTACATATGTGCCTGGCCTAACCGGCAATCAAGCGCTAAGAAAAATAATGAAAAATGACGACATAAATTTTGCCTATAAACCGCACAATACACTAAGAAGAATCTTTACAAAAACAAAAGACAGGATAGAAAAGGAACAGCAAAGCAACGTAGTCTACGAAATCAAATGCAAAAGCAACAGCAACAATAACTGCAATAAGTGTTACATAGGCACAACAAAAAGGGCATTATTATCGAGACTATAAGAACATCAAATGGACGTGAAAAACAACAAAACAACAACAGCGCTTTCTCAACACCTGATCGAAAACGAACACACAGCTGAATTTGCGAACGCTAGGATTTTGGATGTTGAGAGAAGAGAAAAAAGACGGATGACACTGGAAAGTCTCCGAATTTAACAGCAACTCACAAACGTAATGAATTTTAAAGAAGACGTGGACAACACAAACAGTGCTTACACAGCTGTGATCAAACATGTAAATAAATAATAATATAAAAACAATATGTTTAATGTTAATATGTAATAGTTTTATAATTTAAAAAAATTAATCAAATTAATGTGAGTAAAGTTCCAAATGTTAATTTTTATGTGTATTGATTGTGCTGTATTCTTATATTTCATTTTGTGTTTTCATGTTTTTTTTTTTTTTTAAATAAATGTAGACGTTCCAGATGATGACGCGAAAGCGCCGAAATGCATAGAGGGAAAAGTAAAACTTTTGTTTTTCTTTATTAATCCATCGGCCGAAGCAGCTCCTACCCAGCAAACAAAAACATTTCATTGGAAAACACCTTTTTGAATGTAGACATGCTTTACTGAATTTTGGAAACTGTTGGAAAGGGATGATAATAAAAGTATGAGATGCAAAATTAAGCGGGATTGATATAAAAAAAATATTTGTATGATTAAACCAAAACAGTTTCAAATAATCCAAAAAAGCTTTTTACACAAAAATATGGCGACAGAGTCAACTAATATTCGTCGGAAAGAAAACGCGCCAGAAATTGAAAAACGAAAAACTAATTGATCAAAATGGGCAATATGATCAATATTTTCAAAACCAGTCTAATGATAATTTAACCGGTTGGGAGAGCTAAAACTATCACCGGTATGCAGTGAGCTTGAAACACATCACAAAAAACAAAACCCTTCCAATGAATATATTTTGTACAAAGCATCAGATTAGATCAATTTTTTCATTCCATGCAACCGAAATCGTTGGTCTCTTGCACAAGAAGATGTAGTTCCCCACGCAGGCTTTTATCTCCACCATTCAGCACGACTTACACAGTATGGCAAACCAACCATGGCTACCGCAGTGGTAATGTTCAACGATGTTGTTTCAGCGAGTATAAGAAACATTATTCCGATATGACAAGTTCTAGCAATAAAGCATACAACAAGCTATTTGGCATACGCAGTCATGCAAAAAAATAAATTAAAACTATTCTAGAAGGTTCTAAAATAGTTCTAGAAATCCTGAGAGGAGGAAATGGTCTATGAAATAACGCCAGCTATCCAAATTATTCCAAAAGTAAAAAAAAATTTTTAAATTTATAATTTAAAAAAAATTTAATTTACTAGTTTTTCAATAGTTCTGCGGTCCCCGAAAAGAAGTTCATAAAAATATTTTCGAAATTGAAAAAAAAAAACTGTTTTACATATATGTAATACTCCTATATTGCTAATAGAAAATGCTCGCAATGTGTTTTGATTCGACAGCCAATACAATTTTTGTGATTGTAGGAGCATAAGTGTGACAAGAAAAAATTTTTATTTAGGTACTTTCAATTATTGAATACAAAAACAAATATGTTATCGTTAATTTTTTGGTAAGTAATCGATAAGACTTTTAGCAAACTGTTGACTTTTCGATAACACTTCGATAAGAATATGGTAATAATCCGATAACAATTCAATAACATATTGATAATATATCACAAATTTTTCGGTGATAAATCAAAATTTTTCGATAGCAATCCGATAACGCGTCGCTCAAAAACCCAGTATAACGGCAGGGCATAAAATCATGAACCAATAAACAGATCCCGCATTAAAAAATGAGAGAGCACAAAAATCATAGTTGGCTGGGAAATAAATTTTCTCGGCGTGACGTCAGGCTTTTGACAACATATTTCATTGCTGACGAAGTGTTCAGGCTTTATTCCAATCGGAGTATTTTGCTCCGCTCTTATACCCTACTAGTAAATAGTATTACTACCTAATATATTTTGGTTGAAGTTTTCATAGTATACGTACATATGAAAAGCTGATTGTTTACAAGTGACGATTAGATGATAAGACGTGAATTCATTATTCGTGTCTTAAGACACGTTTGTTCACATTTTACTTTTTTGTACTTTTTTCGTACGGGATGGGAATAGAAGGGTAAAATGTAAGCAAAATATGTGTCCGGACGCGATCTGTACAGTCTGCCAAAATTCAACTGCTGCCAAAATTCAACTGCTGTATGTTGAAGTTTTATATAAAAATGAAGTACGTTGAATCCGTGAGATCAGTTAACCCTATTTTGCGATAACAGTCGCCAATTGGGAGCACCAAGCGAGGTCAAAGCTTACTCCAACTGTATCTCCCCACTCAGTGAAGGAAAATCCCTTTCGTGTGTTTACAAACTGCCCGAGCGTATTCGTTCATCCTCATAACATGACCCAGCTAGCGAAGCTTTCTGCTTTTATGCGCTGCACTATCGTCGTATCTGCGAAAAGCTCATATAGATTATTATTATACCTCCTTCGATAGTCGCCGTCGACATCACGGATATGACTATAAATCTTCGGGAGAATTTTTCTCTCGAATACTCCAAGAGCCATCTCATCTTGTCTCGACACCTTCCATGATTAAGAGCCATACATGAGGACAGGTACGATGAGTAACTTGTAAAGCGAGAATTTTATTGGTCGAGATAGAACTTTACTTTTCAATTGCTTAAAGATGCACTTGTTGGCAAGAGTTATTCTCCGTTTGATTTATAGGCCGGCATTGTTCTTGCTTTTAATTCTGCCTCCCAAAATAGGCGGAATCCTTCACAGTCTCGAATTTATATCCATCAGCAATGGCGCGGCTTGTCCACATTTAGTGCAGGACCCACTTCTTTATCTTATACCAACTTTTCGCCTCCATGTGTGAACATCCCGTCATTACTTGGCACCTTGCGATTTTTTAGCCGTGATATTGCCATTCTCACTTCGCCATAGTTGGATGCCGGGGCGTGTTTGTCAGCATCGGCAGTCGAGGTATCGGTTTCGTATTCCCCCACACTTTGTACGTCAGCTACCAGGTCGCCATTATCGTTCCTACAGGAATCTGTCCCGTTCTTGAAACCTTCTGTTATTTAAAGAGCATGAAATATATATGGTAAACCGAAAATAATAGCAATATTTTTTCACGATAAATATCCGGGGAGATAGAGCCTATTTTTATTCCAGAATGTGGTGTGCTTATGGGAGCATTAATTAGTCATCCTACACGTTTTAGGCCGACTCCATGTGCATCTGCTAAGAATGCACATTTTTGTTGTTGTGTTCACAAATACAGCCCATTATATGTTTGAATTGAAATTGTTGCTTTTATTTCGCACGAAACTGTAAGTAGTAGAGATTGGTAATTTTTTAAATTTATTTTCAACAAAACAGCAGTGTATAATTAGGGCGGGTCGATTTAAAAATCGCTCATTGAAAATCGTATTCTAGGGATCAAAATAAGAAACCTTGCTGAAGGAACCATACCTCTGAAACGAATTCTGATGTCCCCCCCCCCCCCCCTTTGGGTCGAACTTTTGGGTAGGGGAAATTTCAATTCTACCTGCTGTGTCTTGTAGTGGTTTAAAAAAAACAACACAAGCAATTTTAATATCTGCAATTGTGTCACAGTGATACCTTCATTTTTTAAAACGGTTGAATAAAAAACCCACACAACTATGTTTACGACATGCAAATACCTCACAGTGATGCCTTGGTTTTAAAAGGGGGTTGTAAAAACGCTAATTTCTAATAATTTTTTTTTTAATTTCTTTTCTATTACTAAGTTAAATTCATTTTTTCATTTACATATGTTCTGACTAAATAAATTTCTAAAGAGAAAAATAAACTCCAAAAAGAAAAAACATAGGCATTTCAAAGTGGGATTTTTCAAAATTTGCCCTTACGACCCAAAGGGGGGGACATCAGAATTCGTTTTAGAGGTATGGTTCCTTCGGCAAATTTTCTTATTTTGATCCCTGGAATATAATTTTCACAGAGCAATGAGCAATTCTTTTGCGTCCCCACAAATCGACCCGGCCTAGTATACATACATACCTTCGTGCAATTGCATGCATACAAATTGTGTATGCGGCCTTCAGTACCAGTGTGATTTTGCTCATTTCAACTCTACCACGAACCTGGTTTAGTTTTGCATTCTCTAATAGTCCATACAATAAACACACCAATACCTACGTTTACATTCTACATGTTTTTCAGTTGTCCCCACGGAATGCTTTTGACTTATTTTGCTCCCGCTGTAATATTTTGTATCTGGTTGATTCACATTAACAAAAGTCACTATGTCGTAGTATTACAGTGAATTTTTGCTCCCCATTTTACTGCACCTAAAATATAACTTAACTATTCAAAGAAAATTTGCAAATTGCGTTGTACGTTAGTAATCATTTTTACTCGCATTTCAACTACAACAACTGCTCAATACCAATTTATTAACAAATTAAAGCTTTATACCCGTAGGCGTTTATTGCAAATCGCATCCGTTCACAAAAGCTTAATGCGCTTATTGTCAAAGGCAGTAAAATCAAAACCAATTTGGTAGCAACGCATTTAAAAAAGCTATTTTAAAATAATTATGTATATATATAAAATAAATTGCCAACTTATTGTTGGGTTCAATAATAAATCAACGCTTATCGCTATGTTGCTTACTAACCATGTTCGCGGCAATAGCAACAAAAATTGTTGCAATAACCGTAAAGACAAATACAAATATATTGCACCGGCACCACCGATTGTTGTAAGTATAGAACGAGTTAACAGTTAATTTATTACAATTTCCATTGTTTTGTGCGTATTACAGTCCAGAAATTTTCGGGATGGTTGATAGGCGTTTTTCACACTACATATATGGCTATCTATATCACAGTTTACAATATTGTAGATTATTATTATTATCATTAATAGGCCTGGAAGCACTGTGACCTTTGTGCAGATCTATTGCCCAAGACCTTTCAGCCTAATTTTGTATTGGGTGTATTTTTTGGGGATGTCTTGCCTTGCACACACTGGCGTCATCCCAAAACGTCGACTCGTAGGTGCTTGCACTCTCCCACCATATTGGGGTGGAGGGAGCCTCATCGCGGTGACAGCTGGTAACGCTTCGGCGATGAATGCGAGCGGCGACCCTTTTCTCCTCCCTATAATGAGATTTCCCTTCTTTTCCAAGCTCCATCCGTACTCCGTTTCCCCTGGGTGAAGATTTCCTATAAATAGGTGTTATTTTAGCTCAAGAACAGCGGCCATACGTGGCGAAGAGTGACACCCGAATATGGTACCCAAGCTTTGCTAACAAATATGGCGGATCTAGAGAGGACAACTCCATGAAACCAGTAATTCCGAGTGTCATCCGAACTGTGCTCATGGGATGAATGGCACTATGTTTATATATCTTATAACGGTGGCCTCCAGATACCTGACACCCTCTGGTTGAAATTAGTCTTCCTGGGATATTGGGGGCTATGTCCCAGCTGTCCTACCTTCCCACATACTCGTGGGTATTTACATGGAAACTAATAAAATGTAACAAAAAAAAAAACAAAATGGAGCTGAACAGCTCCGAATAGATCAGGTTGGTTAAAGACAGTTCCGTCCTTACTTGTTTTTGTTTCACAAAATTTCGTAAATGAGTCTACCATTAAGAAAAGTGTTTTTCCTGCGAAATCAAAGAAGTCAATGTGGATTCTCGCAAATGGAAATTCAGATTTTTTCCAAAGTGTTTCGGTTTTGAGCTTATTTGGTGTTCTAGTTTGCTGACATACTGGCCAGGAAAGGTACGACCGCCCACTTCCTTCCTGAAAATGACTCGGTAGGTATACCAATGGCATCTTTTAAGTTCCGTGTGAGCACGAACATTATAGGTAGGGCGAATATTCTCTGGTCAGCGCTTCCTACATGCGAAACACCAAAGCTGTGTGGCCATCCTATGATAAAGGTGGCCCAACACTCTCTTGACCCTGAATAAATCAGGGATTTCGACTCTGATAAGCGTTCTTACCGGCCACTGCTTGATAGGTACACACGCGCTAGGATAGGCGTCGTATCGCACGATTATTGCCGCAGCTGCAGATGTATTGAGGAGGAGGAAAGCGTGCAGCACCTGCTGTGCCATTGTCCGGCACTGAGCAAAAGAAGGTTGGCCGCTTCGGTCAACCATTTTTAACTTATCTCCCGGAGGTCTCCAGGCTCGATATTAGGGCGCTAGTTAAATTTATTGATTCCATAAAGTGGTTTGAACCGCAGTAGCTGTTAAAGCAAGGGTTGTTTAAAACCGTTTCTGTGGCACCACAATGCACATTGGGGACGAACTTTTCAAAACCACCTACATATCACAAATATTAACCGATTTTAATCATTTTTTACAAAAATTTTTGTAATTGAATTCTGAAGAGACTCAGATCGCTCGATTTTTAAAATTAATTAGAAAAAGACTGAAAAAAAAAACAATTTTGCAAAATGTTCTTTAAAAAATTGTTTAAACAAATTAATTTTGCACGAATGCAACGAATGTCAATTAGCAATACCTGCTATCTCTTAAAGTGTATATCATTCTTAAGTGTTGAGCAAAAATTGTATGTCACGAAAGTGATAAATAAATACGTATTATAATATAAGGTTCTGCAAAGAATAGGCTATTTTGCAACAAATTGTTTAATAAAAAAATTAATTTGAAGAATCAAGCGACGTGAGTCTCTTCAGAATTCAATTACGAAAATTTCTGTGTAAACATTATTGCAATCGGTTGATTTTTCGAACATGTAGGTGGTTTTGAATGAAATTAGTGCTTTATCCCCAATGTGCAATAGCCCATTGGTGGCCAAAGTGTTGGGATGGGAAGCAGGCTTCTTGGCCCGGTCCTTTTAACCTAACCTAACCTTGTTGACATACTTCGCAGGTGCTAACATTTTTCTCGATGTCTATATTGCAATTACTCCACCAAATATAAGATATTGGTTCCATTTTTATTCGAATAATGCTCATATGACTCTCATGAAGCATTTTCAAAACACGATTTCGCCAATATTCTGGAATAACTACTCTTGAAAAGTAGAACAGACAATTGTCTTCAATTGACAATCTGGACCTATTAGCAAAATATTATTATACTCAGTTGAGCAGAGCTCACAGAGTATATTAACTTTGATTGGAAAACGGGTGGTTGTACAGGTATAAAGGAATCGAGATAGATATAGACTTCCATATATCAAAATCATCAGTATCGAAAAAAATGTGATTGAGCCATGTCCGTCCGTCCGTCTGTCCGTTAACACGATAACTTGAGTAAATTTTGAGGTATCTTAATGAAATTTGGTATGTAGATTCCTGGGCACTCATCTCAGATCGCTATTTAAAATGAACGATCTCGGACAATAACCACGCCCACTTTTTCGATATCGAAAATTTCGAAAAACAGATAAAATGCGATAATTCATTGCCAAAGGCGGATAAAGCGATGAAACTTGGTAGATGGGTTGACGTTATGACGCAAAATATTAGTAAGATTTTGGACAATGGGCGTGGCACCGCCCACTTTTACAAGAAGGTAATTTAAAAGTTTTGCAAGCTGTAATTTGGCAGTCGTTGAAGATATCATGATGAAATTTGGCAGGAACGTTACTACTATTACTATATATGTGCTAAATAAAAATTAGCAAAATCGGATGAAGAACACGCCCACTTTTTAAAAAAATTTTTTTTTAAAGTCAAATTTTAACAAAAAATGTAATATCTTTACTGTATATAAGCAAATTAAGTCAAAATTCAATTCCAGTAATGATATGATGCAACAAAATACAAAAAAAAGAAAATTTCTAAATGGGCGTTGCTCCGCCCATTTTCATTTAGTTTGTCTAGAATACTTTTAATGCCATAAGTCGAACAAAAATTTACCAATCCGTCAAATCCTACAAAACCTTCTGGTAGGGGCATAGATTCTATGACGGTAACTGCTTTCTGTGAAAATGGGCGAAATCGGTGGAAGCCACGTCCAGTTTTTATACACAGTCCTCCGTCTGTCCTTCCGTCGGCCGTTAACACGATAACTTGAGCAAAAACCGATATATCTTTACTAAACTTAGTCCACGTACTTATCTGAACTCACTTTATCTTGGTATAAAAAATGGCCGAAATCCGACTATAACCACGCCCACTTTATAGATATCGAAAATTACGAAAAATGAAAGAAATGCCATAATTCTATACCAAATACGAAAAAAGGAATTAAACGTGGTAGTTGGATTGGTTTATTGACGCAAAATATAACTTTAGAAAAAACTTTGTAAAATGGGTGTGACACCTACCATATTAAGTAGAAAAAAATGAAAAATTTCTACAAGGCGAAATCAACAGCCCTTGGAATCTTGGCAGGAATACTGTTCGTGGTATTGCATATATAAATAAATTAGCAGTACCCGACAAATGATTTTCTGGATCACCCTGGTCCTAATTTTGGTCGATATCGCGAAAACCCCTTCACATATATATCTAAGGGCCACTCGCTTTTAAAACCCTCATTAATACCTTTAATTTGATATCCATATCGAACAAACGCATTCTAGAGTCACCCCTGGACCACCGTAATGGTGATATCTCGAAAAGGCGTCCACCTATAGACCAAATGCCCACTCCCTCTTAAAATGCTCAGTAACACCTTTCGTTTGATACCCATATCGTACAAACATTCTAGAGTCACCCTTGGTCCACCTTTATGGCGATATCTAGAAAAGGCGTTCACCTATAGAACTAAGGATTACTCCCTTTTAAATACTCATTACCACCTTTCATTTGATACCCATATCGTACAAACACATTCTAGAGTCACCCCTGGCCCACCCTAATGGCGATATCTCCAAAAGGCGTCCACCTATAGACCTAATGCCCACTCCCTCTTAAAATGCTCAGTAACACCTTTCGTTTGATACCCATATCGTACAAACATTCTAGAGTCACCCCTGGCCCACCCTAATGGCGATTTCTGGAAAAGGCGTCCACCTAAAGACCTAATGCCCACTCCCTCTTAAAATGCTCAGTAACACCTTTTGTTTGATACCCATATCGTACAAACATTCTAGAGTCACCCTTGGTCCACCTTTATGGCGATATCTCGAAAAGGCGTCCACCTATAGAACTAAGGATTACTCCCTTTTAAAATACTCGTTACCACCTTTCATTTGATACCCATATCGTACAAACAGATTCTAGAGTCACGCCTGGCCCACCCTAATGGCGATATCTCGAAAAGACGTGCACCTATAGACCTAATGTCCACTCCCTCTTAAAATTCTCATTACCACCTTTCATTTGATACCCATATCGTACAAACATATTCTAGAGTCAGCCCTGGTCCACCTTTATGTCGATATCCCTAAATGGGGTCCATCCATAGAACTATGGCCTACTCTCTCTTAAAATACTCTTTAATACCTCCCATTTGATACATATGTCATACAACCACATTCCAGGGTTACCCTAGGTTCATTTTCCTACATGGCGATTTTCCTTATTTTGTCTCCATAGCTCTCAACTGAGTATGTAATGTTCGGTTACACCCGAACTTAGCCCTCCTTACTTGTTTTTATTTGTCTTCAACTTTAATTGTCCATTTGTTTTTAACGAAATAAGAAATTTTCGACAAAATTGGATCAACCTTTATTTCTTTAAAATTTAAAAGTAATTGATTGGAAACGTTTAAAAAATTAACCGAAATACTTTTTATTTCCGTTTTTTCATTTTCGAATGGCAAACGAGACAATGCATCTACATGAGACATTTGCTTAGCACTCTTATGTTTAATTTCATACTGATACATAGACAACTCAACCGACCATCGCTGCAAACGTGCCACTGCCACCGCGCTATTCAACTTTTTTGGGCTGAAAATTTCTTTAATTTCTGAGCTATCTGTAAAAATGGTGAATGGTTGCCCAAACAAATACTTATGAAACTTTCGTACAGCAAAAATAATTGCTAATCCTTCACGGTGTACTTGTGAACAATTTTGTTCTTCTGGTTACAGTGTGGATGATACAAACATGACCGGCTTCTCAACACCATTTAAAATATGTCAGAGAACTGCGCCCACGCCGTAAGGACTTGCGTCAGTTGACATAAAAATAGGTTTCTTAGGGTCATAAAGTTCTAATAAATTATTTTCAACAATGAACTGTTTACTTTTTCAAAAACCATTTGACATTCTTCACTCCAGTGGAAAGGAGTTTCTTTTTGCAGAAGTCGATACAGGACATTTAGTTCAGCGGACATGTTTGGAACGAATTCCCTATAATAATTTATAAGACTGTAGTTGTTGCAAATTTGTTGGTGCTGGGGCACTCTATTTCGATTCGGTTTGACCGCACCATCCGTTAAGCAGGGACCCAAGTATTCAACAAAGGTTTTTAAGAAACGATATTTTTCAATATTAATTTTAGGATTGAATTTTGACAGATGATCGCAGACTCTGTAAGCAATATGAATGGCTTGTTGCTGATTTAAGGCTCCAATAATTATATCGTCCTGAAAGGCTCTAACGAATTGCAAGCCATTTAAAATTTGGTCCATAACAGATTGAAATATAGACGCAGCGCAGTTTACTCCAAAATCTAATCGCTCGTAAGCATACAAACCATTTTGCGTATTAACTACCAGAATTTTTTATTTTTATTTTTTTTTGAATCATTGGATACTTTCAGCTGTTGGTATGCACCTTTCAAGTCTACAACAGAAAGATAATTGCAGTTTGCAAATTCTGCGAATATATCTTCTACCAAAGGTAAAGAATAATGAGCAAATTCGAGACATTTATTTAGCGATGCTTTTCCATCAAGACAAATCCTTATTTCTCCGTTCGGTTTCGCAACCATTACAATGGGACTTGCCCATTGGCTATATTGAACAGGTTCTAAAATTTCTTCGTTACGCAAACGCTCAAGTTCTTGACCGACCTTTTCACGCAATTTAAATGGAACAGTATACGCAGCATGAAAAAGAGGGGACTCATCTCAGATCGCTGTTTAAAATGAACGATATCGGACTATAACCACGCCCACTTTTTCGATATCGAAAATTTCGAAAAATAGATAAAGCGCGATAATTCATTACCAAAGTCGGATAAAGCGATGAAACTTGGTAGGTGGGTTGAACTTATGACGGAAAATCGAAAATTAGTAAAATTTTGAACAATGGGCGTGGCACCGCCCACTTTTAAAAGAATGTAATTTCAAAGTTTTGTAAGCTGTAATTTGGCAGTCGTTGAATATATTATGATGAAATATGGCAGGAGCATTACTCCTGTTACTGTATGTATGCTTAATAAAAATTAAGGAAGAAGAGCACACCACTTTTTAAAAAAATATTTTTAAAAGTCAAATTTAAAAAACAAAATCAATATCTTTACAGCATATAAGTAAATTATGTCAACATTTAACTCCAGTAACGACATGGTGCAACAAAATACAAAAATAAAAGAAATTTTCAAAATCGGCGTGGCTCCGCCCTTTTTCATTTAATTTGTATTGAATACTTTTAATGCCATAAGTCGAACACAAATTTACCAATCCTTATGAAAGTTGGTAAGGTCAAAGCTTCTACGACGATAACAGTTTTCAGTGAAAATGAGCGAAATCGGTTGAAGCCACGCCCAGTGTTTATACACAGTCGACCGTCTGACCTTCCGCTCGGCCTTTAACACGATAACTTGAGCAAAAACCGATATATCTTTACTAAACATAGTTCACGTACTTATTTGAACTCACTTTATCTTGGTGTTAAAAAGGGGCGAAATCCGACTATGACCACGCCTACTTTTTCGATATCGAAAATTTCGAAAAATTTAAAAAAATATCATAATTCTATACCAAGTACGAAAAAAGGGATGAAACATGTTGATTGGATTGGTTTATTGACGCCTTCACATATACAACTAAGGGCCACTCCCTTTCAGAACCTTCATTAATACCTTTAGTTTGATACCCATATCGTAAAAACAAATTGTAGAGTCAGCCCTGGTCCACCTTTATGGCGATATCTCGAAAAGGCGTCCACCTATAGAACTAAGGCCCACTTCCTTTTAAAATACTCATTAAAACCTTTCATTTGATTCCCATATCGTACAAACACATTCTAGAGGAGTTACGTGGTCCACATTTATGGCGATATCCCGCCCACTCCCTTTTAAAATACTCTTTAATACCTTCCACTTTATACCCAAGTCATACAACCACATTCCAGTGTTACCCTAGGTTCATTTTCGTATATGGTGATTTTCCCTTATTTTGTCCCCAAAACTCTCAGCTATACTCAGCTATACTGTGTTCGGTTACACCCAAACTTAGCCTTCCTTACTTGTTTTCTTTTAAAACTAAATCCACCTCAAAGTTTCTAACAACCTCATTAATTTTTTCATCGACCATATTAGGATATATACATTTAATTTTATCAAATATATCATTATGTTCGATCAAGTATATTATATTGGTTTCAAACCTCTTACGCCACCCACTAAATAGTTTATCCAACCATGGTCTGCCCATTAGTGGCTTGAACCTTTTTCCAATATTAACGACGGACATCTTTAGACTGACAACAACTTTCCGATGACACGCTTCAGCAATGAATGACCCACATTCAAATATTTTTAGACCTGAAAACAGTTATTAAATTATTATTTGACTTGAACAATTTAACAATTTTAAATTTTTCATCAAACTCATCCTTTGAAATAATAGAAGTGCAAGCTCCACTATCCACTTCCATTTCGTTCATAGTTTTATTGACATTGACAGTAACGTAGCAAGCTTCACTGTCACCGTGGATGTTGTTGATGACTTTGATCGATTCTGGTGTACAGACTGAAGAAGTGTGGCCTTTTCGTTTGCACTTAAAACATTCCCAGTTGACCGCGGGACATTTCTTCTCGTCGTGTTTTTTTTCACATCGCTTACATTTGTTGAATTTTTGTACTGGAATTTCATCAGATGACTTTTTTTTCCTTCTGAGGTGTTTTTTGATTTTTATGCTTTCAATCAGATTTCTTTTGTGAAGAATGTTTGCCGAGAATCTGTTGCCGATACTTTCACTTTTTAGACTATTTAGTGTATTCGATTTGACCTTGTTTGGTTAACTCTAACTGCAATGCAATTTCACATGCTTTGTCAAAATTTGAGGTTAGGTCATTAGTTTCTGTTAAATTCGTTCACTTCTAAGACCTCTTATTAGCTGATCTAATAATTGCTCATTTGGGTGCTTTTGTTGTAAATAAGCAACATCTTTAGCATGTTCAGTTATAATAAAATCACCAAACTCACACTCTTGAGATAAGAATTTCAACCTCACAATATAATCCGAAATCGTCTCACCTTCTTCTTGCATATTCGCTCAGGATTTTCATCAATTCCGCGTATGTTTCCGACTCGGCAATTGAGGGGTTGTTAGCTTTTTGCATAGCTCATAAACTTTGGCTCCGCACATGGTGATGGAAAGAGGTATTTTTAGTTCATCGGAAACTTTGTTACATATAAAAAAATGTATCCATTCTGTCCTTGTATCCAGGGAAATTGCCACCGGGAACAAATGGTTCAATAGGTCCCATAAAACTACTTGACATTGTGATTTTATCACTTTTATTAATGGTTGTGGACGAGACACGTGTATTGTTTCTTTCGCTATTCGATAGCGGATTTTCTTCTCTTGCTTCTACGTCAGTATTATTAGCTTCTTGTAGTGATATTTCTGGTTTTTCTTTTTTAGGTGTACTAATATTCATTTCGAATTATTCGATGAAGGCATATTTAATTTTGTTTTGCACGCTGGTTCTTTTTATTGGTCGCCATAAAATGTCTGAGTAGAAACACTTCCGTTCGACGTGTAATCACGAATGCATGTGACGTTTATTTTCTATTAATTCATTTTGACATTTCTATACTGTCATAATATATTACAATCAGCAAATACCGAACTTCGCCAAAGTTCGGTATTGAAGGACATAGAATTGTTTTAATGCAATTCTACAGCCTAAATAAATATTTCCATTGCTTTTATTTCACAACAACTCTCTCTGGTTATTCCTATGCCGCTCGAAAATGTTTTTGGTTTCTTCACTGTTGGTTTATTATGCGCGATTAAATTTGCTAAATAAAATACAAATATAACAACAAGTAAAATGGGCATTGCAATATCAACAACTATAAAAATTACAACAAGAACAATTTATACTAGCATACAAATTCATAGGCAGAGTAACCTCATAGCGAAACGTATTCATTTTGAACCACTGAACTCACCAGTTCATTTGGAAGCAGTACTGGTACGGAATATCTGAGAGTTGAAGAAAATAAGAACTTTGTATCTTCACATGCATTTTCTGGGAGATTACATAAAACACCTTATCTGTTTAGATTCTTTAGATACAACGGTTGTCAAAAAACTCCATCAGATTTGAGTTAAAGTCGCCATGTGAACTAAATGGCTAATATCACCTAAGTACATGATTTAGGATTCAAACACTAAACTCAAAGCTATTCTTTAAAGAATTTTTCAAAAGTGCTAAAAGTATCTGAAGAACATTAGTCAGAAACTTTTCTAGCATCTAATTTTATTTACATTTTTGTATAAACGGTACCAATTTTGAGGTGGGTTTTGTCAAAGGCTGAAATGTGCTACAAAGCCGTAAGTCCAGTTGAGGGAGAGAGAGAGAGAGAGAGAGAGTAGGAGGACAGCTTGTTGTAGATAATGTCGCCGATTATGTAGCGATTTAAGGACAGTGACGGTTCCCTACAGCAACAAACAGAGTACTAGACAACGGTTGTTTTAGTAGCGATGACGTTCGAAGAGCAACGACGAAGTGCTATTGGTAACGGTGACGCTTAGCAAGAGGATGTTACCGACGTTTTTCCTCACCATAGGGTGACGGCAGACGGAAATAGTAACGAAGATGCTTTGGAGAGTAATGTCGAAACCTCGAAGAGAGGATACTAACGACTTTTTTCCTCATCAAAGGGTGACAACATTGGAACTAGTAACGGAGTAGCTTCGTATAGCGATGACGGAGTACTATCAGTAACGGGGACGCTCCGCAAGGTGATATTAAAAACACTGGTTCTCAGCAGAGAGTCAGAACGGTAGAATATGTAACAATGACGCTCGGAGAGAGTATGTAACGGGGCTGGATCTGACCAGAGAAGGATGTGATTCAAGGGGTTGATAAGCACAATACAAGTTTTATAGCTTCAGGGCTTCCACAATGCAATTGTCAACCCTACCTACGGAAAGGGAATTATGTAACAAATATGAATGTATCATACACATATTTAGCAGGCGAGGCTCTGGCGAGCCCTTGCTCCTCACAGAACTAGGGGTTGGGAGCGGGATGGCCTAGAAGGTTGAATGCGGTCATTTTAATCGTTCCCGACATGGTCGGACTAGTACCCTAATGATGCTTGTTACCGCAACGCAACGGATCTTTATCTGGAAAGAACCATTAACATCAATAACACTCCCCAAAACCTTCGGGGAGTGTCTTTATCGGTCATACAACAACAACCCCGGAGTGATGGTGGTGTTGGAGGCAATAATCCAGATGCAGGGTTTGGATGTCCAAGGATTGGGGAAGGCAGTGTTGGTTGTACTTACGAGGAAGTGCAATCAGTTATACAAACTATGCGCTATTTGTAAAAGACTAGGTCTTCTCTTTGGGCAGTGGGGAAAACCTGTCTGACGGACCAGGCGTAGTAAACAACCCCTTCTGATCAAAATACGATCAATTACCAGCCACCATAGCAGCTGACAGCTGGTTGTGCGTACATATATATGTAGTGTGTGGCATGGGTATGTGAATATTATGGTCAAGCTTTTGCCATGTCACACAATTTTATGTAGCTTAGGGCTGCTAGGTATATCAGTGAAAATGCAGGCACCCTTGGAATTTTATTTTTCACTAATTATGCCTCATTTTCCTTAATATTGTATTTTAATTTTTGTATGTGGGTAGCAAATTAATTTTCATATCTTTAACAGAAAATTTGTTTCGCCCATTGTATTCATAGCAGAGTTCCCGAATAACTAACAAACTATTAAAAAGATCTAAATATAAAACTCATTGAAGAATATATAAATTATCTACAGCAGTGTAGTGTGTTTGGTTTCTCTCAGTGGGCAGGATGGTTCTCGATAGACCATCCTTCTCCGACCATGCGTATATAAGCTTCAGCATCCCACTAAAGAGGGTAGAGAAGGGAGGAACCTTTAGAAACCCTAGGGCAACGAATTGGACTAAATTCCAGAAACATGTAGAAACGAAACTGGGACAACCCAAAGAGGTTGCTAATGTAGAGGAACTGGAGGAGTCGAAAGAATTCCTAACAAGGACGCTTATGACTGCGTATAACAAAGCTTGCCCTCTAAGAAGATTCAGAGGAAAAGCAAAACCGCCATGGTGGAGCAATGAGCTGAGTCTTCTAAGAAGACAGGTAAAAGAAATGTTTAAACTCGCAAAGACCGCGGAAAGCCAAGCGTGTCGGGACGAGTACAGGGATCTACTGAGGATCTACAAGCGTTAAATTACCAGGGCGAAGAGAAACTCATGGAAAAGTTTCTGTACGGACATAGAGTGCGCCAGTGAAACAGCACGGTTGAAAAAAGTCCTAGCAAAGGGAAACATAGTCCAGGGACTAATAAAGAAAGAGAACGGGGAATGGTCACGTGATAGTGAGGAATCCCTTGAGGTGCTTCTCGATACACATTTCCCATCGGGAGACGGTTTAGAAGAACCAGCAGACATCACTCACACTTCGATCACGGAGCTAGTGGTGCCGGGCTTGGTGACCGATACCAAGATCGAGTGGGCAGTGAAGACGTTTTCTAAGTTTAAATCGCCGGGCCCAGATGGTATATTCCCGGCCATGCTACAAGTCTCAAGTAGGGCGGTCGTGGAATGGCTTCAAATAATATTCGATGGGTGCATAAGACTGAATCATGTACCGCACTCTTGGAGAACTGCTCGTGTAGCTTTTCTACCAAAGGCGGGGAAGATCGGTCACGTGTATCCCAAAGACTATAGACCCATTAGCTTAACATCATTTCTGCTCAAAACCTTTGAGAGGCTGATAGATGTGTACATAAAGTCCAACGTGGATGAAAAGCTGCTCTCCACAACACAGCATGCGTACACCAAAGGCAAGTCGGTAGACACCGCATTGCATAGGGTGGAAATAAGCATAGAGAAATCCCTGGAATATAAGGAGTATGCTCTAGGAGTATTCTTGGACATTGCCGGGGCTTTCAATAATGTTGCAAAATGGGCGATTATGGATGGTCTTAATTACATTAAAGTACATCCTGCCTTAATCAGATGGATCGGCTGCATGTTAAATTGCAGGAAGATTACATCACAATGGGGATTGTACGAGGCCACGAAATCAGTGGACAGGGGCACGCCGCAGGGAGGGGTGCTATCACCTCTGCTGTGGACACTGGTCATCAACCAACTGCTCAGGCAATTCGATGAGGGACCCGTAAAACTTACGGCTTACGCAGATGACGTTGCAATTGTCGTAAGTGGAAAATGCCTTCCAACGATTAGTTCTTTGATGGATCGGGCGCTTCGGGATATTCATACCTGGGCATCTAATGTCGGGCTGAAAGTCAATGCGGAGAAGACGGATATGGTCTTGTTTACAAAGAGGTACAAGGTCCCAAATTGGACCAGGCCTAAGTTAGGAGCGGTGACCTTACAGGAGAAACCTTGCACAAAATATCTAGGAATCATCCTAGACAGTAAGCTGTCATGGAAGCTCAACGTGGAGGAGAGGGTCAAGAAGGCCTCAACGGCACTCTATGCATGTAAAAGAATGCTGGGGTGTACGTGGGGCCTATCGCCCTCTCTTTCTCATTGGGTTTTTACAGCGATTGTAAGCCCTATTCTATACTATGGAGTTCTTGTTTGGTGGAAAGCCACACAAAAAACAACATACCTCAAAAAATTAGAGGGGGTATGCAGACTATCGATGCTTTGCATTACGGGAGCCCTGAAAACAACCCCGACGGCTGCACTGTATGCCATTCTGCACATTCCACCTGTAGACCTGGTAGCAAAGAACAAAGCGTTAACGACCGCAACCAGGCTCGATGCTTCGGGGCAGCTTGAGCGCCGTCCATATGGCCATAGTAGTATAGCGTCCTCAGTCACAAGACGAACAGACTACATGATTCCCTACCTGCACTTTGAGGGAGATCTTAAGGCCACAATAGAGGTGGACGGTTGGCGCAAGGGTGCGCAAATGGCGGACGAGGCGATACATGTGTACACCGATGGTTCCAAAATAGTGGAAGGAGTAGGGTCTGCGGTATACTGCGCTGATCCGGAATTAAGCAGATCCTACAGGCTGCCGGATTACTGTAGCGTTTTCCAAGCGGAAATATTAGCCGTAACCAAAGCAGTAGAAACCCTGGAAGAGAATAGCTTAAGCTGCAACCGTGTTAACTTTTATATTGACAGTCAAGCAGCAATTAAGGCAATAATCTCGCATAGCACAGCATCTAAATGCGTGTTAGAGTGTAAGCAGTCTCTGGAGAGAATCGGGACAGGGAGAAGCATACATCTATATTGGGTCCCAGGGCATATGGGAATAGATGGGAATGAAAAAGCGGACGAATTAGCTAAAAAGGGCGAATCCCTTGAAGCTTGCTCCGTAGACGTCCCAATTAGATTGGGCGAGATTAAGCGAAGGCGAGAGGTGCACATGATCGACCAAGCAGAAAAGGCGTGGGTTCAAGCGCGGGGCTGTAAAGTGTCGAAGATTATGTGTAGGTCTTACAACCTTAGACTAACACAGTTGCTTCTATCATTAAAAAGAGAGGACTGTAGACTCATGACGGGTATTCTGACTGGACACTGCCTTCTGGCGTCACATGCCTTTAAATTAGGCTTGGTCAGTGATAGCAGGTGTAGGAAGTGCGGGTTGGAGGAGGAAACGATCGAGCACGTTCTGTGCTCGTGCCCTGCACTTGCCAGGCTAAGACTCCAGATATTAGGAGTGATACAGCTGTCAGATCTAGAAGCAGCAAGTGGCTTAAGTCCTAGGAAGCTTCTAGTATTTGCCAAGAGGACGGAGTTATTTTATAACATAGGTCCTGGTTTTTGATAGGGTTTTTCAGTTTGGTCGTTGAAACAAACTTCTGGTAACACTATGGACTCAATCAGTCTATGTGAGGTCCTCATGGACCGGCCAGTTCAACCTACCTACCTCTCAGTGGGCAAGATTTTTATTTGCAATATAGAGATTTGTATACTTATGATAAAAAAAATTAACATATGAGAGATAACCAGAGATTAAGTCCAAGTTATTAAGGCCACATTTAAAGAGGAATATCATGAAAATTGGGCCATGCGAAAATTGAAGTACACTACTTACCTATACATATGCAAATATCATATTCCGTAAGAAACTATAAAATACTTAGTTACTATCATTGATCAACATTCTTGTCAAGTCTCATTACGAGCTCTTTCTTCGTACTTTGCACTTGCTTGAACTGGCCGCCCATGAGGACCTCACATAAACTGAAAAAGTCCGTAGTGTTGTACTTTGCACCTATTTATCAAAAATTGTGTGGTTGTTGTTTTTGTTGTGGCGATAAAGACACTATCCGAAGGTTTAAGGGAGTGTTATCAATATTGATGGCCCTTTGGCGGATATGGCTCCGGTACGTTCGGTAACAAGCACCATTAAGGTACTAGCCCGGCCTCGAAAATTATCAAATATGACCACACTAAATCTTCTAGGTCATCCCGGCGCCACCCCCTAGTGGCAGAGCCTCGGCTGCTAAAGAAACAGGATTGGCCACGAATAGGTGAAGTTATCAGTTGACTTGGAAAAGCTATAAATTGCGCTGGCAACCACTTGAAAGGCCTACGCTACACAACCCCTTGAATCATTTGGGTGTTTTAGTCGCCTCTTACAATAGACATACCTACCGCGTGTATATTCTAAGGCCCAAATCCGCCTATAGGGTAAATGTATACACGGGACAACACACCTACAAGTGAATATTAAAAGTGTGCCTGGCCTTCAAACCAGTTTTGTTCATTTTTACAAGAAACAATTTTGGTAAAAAAAAAACAATTCTTATGTTCGTTTCTGTTTATTGAGAGATAATCTTAAAAAGTGGCGGGGCCACGTTTCATTTCATAAGTTTAGTAGCTATCGTACTTTGCCTCGGCATGTCAGTAGAGCTCAACTATATACCGCAAGTATTTTAAATTGTTTAGCCATTATTTGTTACAAAATGTTTAAGTGGGCATGGTCACCAAATGATTTTATTAATTTTCTCGAAGTGTACATGTATATACATAACTTCAAGTACAACCTCCGCCTAAAATTATAACATGATGTGTTCGACAGATACCTCCTTGCGAAACTAAGAAATTTTCATCTTATAAGTGCGGACGGAGTCACGACCATTTTCCAAAATTTAACTTATATTTCTTGTCATTAAACAACCCCAAAAATCAAGTTTAATTATCCTATCAGTCTTCGGCAAGGAACTATGGCATTTTCGAAATTTCCATATATATTTTTTCTTTATATTGGCGTGGTGATCAACCGATTTTTCACGTAGTGTACACGTATATGACATGATATCTGCAACAGCTTATGACTTATCTCATGATATGCCCATTTACCTAAATTTTCTGGTTATTGTGCGATTTCGACCATTTTCTGAACTAATGATGTCTAAGCCCGGCTGAAAAAGATATTTAAACTTTTACTTAAGTTTTCGTGTTAACGGACGGGCGACTGGCCGGACATCGCCCAACCAAAACATATTTCAATGCTGACAATTTTGATATAAAGAAGCCTATATCTAAACCGATTACTTAGTGCCATTACCTACATCTCTTGTTCAAGCAAATTAACGTCACCATGGTGGCGACTACGTTGAAATTAACTTCGCTACACTATTTTACGGATTCAAACAGCTCAGTGTTGTATCTCCATCGAGACATTTTCATCGCAACACCTATTCGTCGGCGAGAGATATAAACTGTCAATTGTCTATATATTTTAAAATAGCAATTGCTTTTAAAAGAGATTGGCAGTAAAATTACTGTCGGGTATTGTTTTCGCTGTTAACACTGATCTTCAAATTGATGAAGAGCTTAACTTGAATTTTTATCTGCCAAAAGTGAGATCGCTCTCATTCGCGAGTGCTCCTACTCTTTCTTTACCAACAGGCCAGTGGTATCAATATCACTAAAATACGCCATAATTCTTAGCCAGAATCAGGATGAGGAAATCGCCAAGTCAGAGAGTTGCTTTACCTGAAGTATTATTTGATTTGGAGTTGCTTATACAGGACCTACATATAAGACTATAAGACTGTGCCATAGCAGCATATAGACCATTAATATCCAAGCCAATAAAATCTCCTTTGAAATCAACAAAGAGATAGAGTTTTTAGATTCTGTAGTCATGGGTCGATTAGAGTTGGAGTAGCGTATCGTCAAAATGTTGTCAATTTTGGCCTTACTCAGTCTGTATCGGAACTGATAAGTTCCAATTATGCTATAAATTGTGGTTTTCAGTTTTTCTCTCAGTACCACATAACCTCCTGGCATGGAAACTTACCCTGCAGGAGCTGAACTTGTATTATCGTCATTCAACCAGCTATTGTGAGACCTGTATAATCCCTTTGTAACTTTAGCAGCGCTAGCGAAATCGTGGTCTTTGATATTTCCAGAACTTCAGTATGACAATGAATAATATCCGTAATAAATAAATAAAATAAAAAACCAGTAGAAATGTGCACACCGCAGATTAGAGGAGAGATTCGACCTAAAATTGGACACGCGCTTGGGTCCACGCCTTTCTCCGCTTGGTCGATCAAGGGCACTCTCGGCTTCTCTTAATTTCGCCCAATCTAATTAAAAAGTATACGGAGCAAGCGCCCTTTTTAGCTAATTCTTCCGCTTTTTCATTCGCATCTATTTCCAAATGCCACTGTACACAATATAGATGCATGCTTCTATCCCGACTCTTTCTAGGGATCGCTTACACTCTAACACGCTTTCAGATGCTATGCGAGATTATTGACTTAATTTTTGCTTGTCTGTCAATATAAGATTTGACACCGCTTAGTTTAAACTATTTTCCTCCAGTGTTTTAACTGCTATTGTCACAGATACTACTAAAAAAATTACTGGGGCGATTTACCTCCGATGAGATTAAGGCCGATCTTCTCTTTCAATTTGCATCGTGCTCCTTTTATTTTCCCTAATTATTAGTGGGACAGGATCTACGTGTTTAAGGCCAACTCCGAACGGCATCTGCAAGGCGGATATATTTTCACTGAGAAGCTTTTCACGGCAGGGATAAACTCGGAGTGTTTGCCAAATCACTGATAAGGGGCGACCCCGCTTCGAAAACATTTCTTCTAATTGAAAAAACTAATTTATAAAATTTTGTTGGTGCTCTGCCCGGGATATGAACCCCAGATCTTCGTGTGGTAGACGGAGCACGCTACCACTACACCACGGCGGCAGTCAATATACTAAGATATATTGGTTGTTGTTGTTGTAACGATAAGGATACTCCCAGAAGGCCTTGAGGAGTGTTGTCGATATTGATGGTCCTTTGCCGGATGCAGATCCGGTATTTTCCGGTAACAAACATCATTAAGATACTAGCCCAACCATATCGGCAACTATTTGGTATGACCACATGAAACCTTCTAGGCTATTCACCAGATCCATAAGGAACTTGGGGCCGCCAGAGCCTCGGCTGTTAAGGAAACATGATTCGCCACGGGTAGGAAAGGTTGATAATTGGATTGGAGAAGCTACATATTGGGCTGGCAACCCCGTGAAATGGTTGCGCTACGCAACCCTTGGAATCAATTTGGTATTTAAATCGCCTCTTACGATAGGCGTACCTGCCGCGGGTAAATTCTAAGCCCCCTAACCCGCTGAGGTTAAGGTATAGTGTTGTGTACTGCACAAGCGATACAGTATTCAAAAACTAAAAAAAAAACTTTGTATAACCTGAAATGGGTTAACAGACTACACTGTAATATCCAATGTGAGAGAGAGAGAAGGCGATAGACGCCACGTACACCAAAGCATTATTTTATATGCATAAAGCGGGAGTCATTGGTGCCGTTTGTCGTATCGCTGTAGTCCTATCATTAACGTTATCAGCTGTTTATCGTTACGACGGTAAACCAAAAACCAATTGGTTGACTACGATACGGTTACGACCTTAGCGGCACCAATAATCGATTGCATTGATTCCCATAAGGTTGGTCGAATCACCTGTTATAAGATTACCGATACGGTTACCGATAAAGCACCAATATCTCTAGCTTAAAGTACCATAGAGGCCTTCTTCTCTCTCTTCTCTGCATTGCGCTTCCACGACAAGATTTCTCTTAGTATGGAATGGTTTTATTTTCGGTTAGCTCTTATTTTGGCGACCTGTTCATAAATATATACTAACATATGTATTTATGTAGGAAAAAAATATATTTTTTTTTTATATTATTACCCTTCCGCTTTACTGCTTTTGATTCGAAGCATTGTGTAAATTAAGCCTGCTAATTGCCTGAGCTTAAGAAATTTATGAGATGAACTTAATCGGCAAATATCAGCGAATGCCGGAAAATGTCATTTTTACGCATACCAACGCAAAAATTTATATTAGCAAAATATTTATGTGCAACAGGACTTAAGACCTCATCAGACATCGAACAAAATTGTAGCTATCAACAAGCACTTTAAGAGGATTTACATGAGTTAAGACAATCGGAAGGCATGCACACAGCATAGCGGTGAATTTTCATACAACTTTGCCCAGAATAGCGAACTGCCTGCGGAGTTTTATTCTACTAAGCCATTAAGATGTTAAACGAGCCAAAGAAGATAAGTAAAACTGTACACAAAACATTGGTCGAAAATAATTATCCTAATAAAATAATTATGGAAATACCTTACATATTACATACATTTTTTTTTTTTTTTTTGTTTCTGTTATGAGCTTATTTGTTTAGTACTTATGTCCTCTAATCTACAGTTTACCACACTACAGAGATTTCAAATACCGCTATTATTTAAGCAGCCATGACTTTGAATGCTTATCCTGCAGTCGTTTTACTCCGACTTGAGTTCACAGTTTCTTACTATGTACTTGCATGGTCTCACGCTATTCAGAACTGTGGATAGCAGGTGTCTTAGTTCACCCTAATCCACTTAGAAACATTTTCATCTAATTGAAAAAACTTGTTTCTACACTTTTGATGTTGCTTTGCCTAAGGCGTGAACGCAGGATCTTCGGTGTGGTAGGCGGAGCACGCTACCACTACACCACGGCGGCCGTCAATAGACTAAGGTATATTGGTCGTATGGTGTTGTATAAATTGGAAGAGGAGATCGGTCTAAATCTCTTCAGAGGAATATCGGGCCTTGTATTTATAAATAAAATAAAATAAAATAAAATAAAATAAAATAAAATAAATTAAAATAAATTAAAATAAAATAAAGTAAAATAAAATAAAATAAAATAAAATAAAATAAAATAAAATGAAATGAAATGAAATAAAATAAAATAAAATAAAGTAAAATAAAATAAAATAAAAGAAAATAAATTAAAATAAAACAAAGTAAAATAAAATAAAGTAAAATAAAATAAAGTCAAATAAAATAAAATAAAACAAAATAAAATAAAATAAAATAAAGTAAAATAAAATAAAATAAAATCAAATAAAATAAATAAAAAAAAAAAATAAAATAAAATAAAATCAAATAAAATAAATAAAAATAAAATAAAATAAATTAAAATAAAATAAAGTAAAATGAAATAAAATAAAATAACCCACCAGCGTTTGGCAATTCGTTCGAATCTGCTTACAGAAGAGGTCCCGTATTATAAATATACTCCCTCGGCAGTGCTAGAAAGTAGCGAATATAAGCTGTACTGGGACCGCACTATACTTACAGATAGAAGTATACTCCATAACAGGCCGGATATAGTCCTATTAGAAAAGAAAGGAAAGAGCGCGTATTTAATTGATATTGGGGTGCCCAATACGCACAACTTGAAAGACGTGCACACAGAAAAGTAAATAAAGTACACAGGATTTGCTCAGGAATTGAAGCTGTTATGGCACCTTGATAAAGTAAGCATATAGCCAATAATTATTTCATCAACAGGCGTGGTACCCAAAACCCTTATGACGACCCTGGTGAAACTAAAATTAGAAGATAAGCTTCTATCTATTCAAAAGGCAGTAATTCTATCAACTACATCCATTGTTCGTTCGTTTTTAGACATTGACATGTAATTTACAGATTATTATGAATTTACTTATGTATATTTAGTATAAATAGCTTTATATGTCTTGTTGTATACAACCGATTATAATGTATAGCCCAAGGTGGAGCTCAAGGAAGGAATAAAATAAAATAAAATAAAATAAAATAAAATAAAATAAAATCAAATAAAATAAATAAAAATAAAATAAAATAAAGTAAAATAAAATAAAATCAAATAAAATAAATAAAAATAAAATAAAATAAAATAAAATAAATTAAAATAAAATTAAATTAAATAAAATAAAATAAAGTAAAATAAAATAAAATAAAATAAATAAAAATAAAATTAAATTAAATAAATTAAAATAAAATAAAATAAAGTAAAATAAAATAAAATAAAATAAAATGAGATTAAATGAAATACAATAACATAAAATACAATAAAATAAAATAAAATAAAATAAAACAAGTAAGGAAGGCTAATTTCGGTGTAAACGAACATTACATACTCAGCTGCCAAATTACAGCTTGCAAAACTTTTAAATTACCTTCTTTTAACAGGGGGCGGTGCCACGCCCATTGTCCAAAATTTTACTAGTTTTCTATTCCGCGTCATAAGGTCAACCCACCTACCAAGTTTCATCGTTTTATCCGTCTTTGGTAATGCATTATCGCACTTTTTCGGTTTTTCGAAACTTTCGATATCGAAAAAGTGTTATAGTCCGATTTCGTTCATTTTAAATAGCGATCTGAGATGAGTGCCCAGGAACTCACATACCAAATTTCATTAAGATACCTCAAAATTTACTCAAGTTATCGTGTTTACGGGCATACGGCCGGGCGGACGGACGGACATGGGTAAATGAATTTCTTTTTTCGCTCAGATTATTTTGATATATAGATGCCTATATCTATCTCTATTAGTTAATTCCGTTCCGGGGTACCGTTATGCGAACAAAATTATTATATCTCTGTGAGCTCTGCTCAGCTGAGTGTAATAAAATCAAATAAAGTAAAATAAAATAAAATAAAATAACCCCTTTCGGGGTTACATATCCCCCATTGGGCACGTCCTCGGGTGGCGGATAGGGGAATGCCCGGTAGATATAAATACCACCCGCGGACCAAAACTGAACTCGCAATGAGAAGAATCAAGAAAACAGAGTCCATATGAAGATGAAACTTGTATGAAGCTGACATTTGACTTCCAAAAACCAATACAAGAATACGCCAGTACAGATCCCCTACTAAGGTCCATTATCATGAAACAAAGCTCAACAAAAGCAATGGCAATAGCTGTTATTTACATGAACAACATTATACTGCCAACATATCTCAATGGTCATATTTCGTCTTTTGAGATGCTACAAACGGCAGTGTATGCAGCAGCCATTGCAATAACCCGAGTATTAGGTGGTAAAATTAGGCCCCAGAATGCTTTTAAGGCAACAAAAGTTAAAGGCAAACCAGCCGGGAAGCAGCGCCTTACAAACCAAATAGAAAATCTACGAGCACAACTCGGTCGAATCACTCAGTATATAGCTGGCAATAGAAGCTTAAAATTGTGAAGTGGTCTGAAGAAGTTAAAGAAACTTATACATTCATTCAAGACACGACCTACCTAATAAAACGGCAGAGAATCTGCGCGATACATTGCTTCAAAAATTAACTGTAAAAGTAAACAGACTACGCAATATACTTTATCGAGAAACGGAAGGAGGCCAATTTAACTTTCCAAAGAAATGAAAAATATTTGTATAGGCGAGTTCGAAATAGCACAGAGATAACTACTCTTGAACATCTTTCGAATACATGGGAGATAACACTTAATCTAAAAACAAAAAATGGACTCCAAAGTATTTCCACGATACCCATTAGAAGAGGCATACTACAAGGAGATAGCTTAAGTTCTCTTTGGTTCTGCCTCGCGCTTAATCCACTATCGACCTTGGTTAATGATACCAAAAATGGATCTAACATAAAATGAGGAGAAGGTGTATCGTATAAGGTCTCACACCTCTTCTATATGGACGATATTAAGTTATACGCAAGGTCCGAGCGGCACATGAATGAGCTCGTTCAAATAACCGAAGATTTCTCACGAGATATTTGTATGACATTTGGGCAAGATAAATGTAAAAGACTGAGTGTTCAGCACGGAAATGTGGGAATGCATAATTTTCCCTTAGCGAATAAGGAAAAAATAGATGCGTTAGAAGCAGATGAGTCCTATAAATACCTAGGTTATATGCAGGTCAGAAGAATACATCATAATGTCATGATACTGAACATCACTGACTGCTTCCTAGATAGAACAAGATCACTCCTTAAATCCGGTCTTAATAACAGGAATTTATTTAAGGCAGTAAACACGTTTGCGATACTAGTGCTAACGTAGAGTTTCGGCGTATTAAAATGGTCTGATACGCAGTTGGAAGGTGTTAAAAGAGCGACTCGAACACTGCTTACAAAATACGGAGCATATCACACGAAATCTGCAGTGGAGAGAATAAACTTATCTAGAAGTCTAGGAGGGCGTGGCGTGATAGATATCCAATATCTATGTAAAAAAGAGATCGCAAACCTAAGCCAGTATTTCTTAGGGCAGAACAGAGCACTACACCAAGCTGCATGCGGAGCGGATAAAAACTATACGCGTTTAAATCTGTTTAATCTCGACATACAGAATGAAGAAAGCGATTCTATTCATACAGCACGACTCATTAATGAACGGAAAATGAAAACACTCCATGGCAGACACCCCCCATTCATTAAGCCAACCAGGGATCGATCCCGTTGCCTCAAATCTATGGCTGAAGGATTCAGGAATCTTTATGGAAACTGAGGGCCTCATGATAGCAATACAGGACAAAGTAATCGCCACAAAAAATTACTTAAAGTGCATTGTACGCGCTGAAATAGACAGTGACAAATGCCAGAAGTGCCAACAGCAGTCGGAAACAATACAGCACATAACAGGAGCTTGCGTTATGCTCGCAGCAACAGACTATTTAGCACGACATAACAACGTAGCGAAAATCGTTCACCAACGCTTGGCAATCCGTACGCATCTGTTAACAGAAGAGGTCCCATATTATAAATATACTCCCTCGGCAGTGCTAGAAAGTAGCGAATATAAACTATACTGGGACCGCACTATACTTACAGACAGAAGTATACCCCATAAGAGGCCGGATATAGTCCTTTTGGAAAAGAAAGAAAACAGCGCGTATTTAATTGATATTGGGGTTCCCAATACGCACAACTTGAAAGACGTGCACACAGAAAAGAAAAGAAAGTACACAGGACTTGCTCAGGAAATGAAGCTGTTATGGCACCTTGATAAAGTAAGCATAGAGCCAGTAATCATTTCATCAACAGGCATGGTACCCAAAACCCTTATGACGACCCTGGAGAAACTAAAATTAGAAAATAAGCTTCCACCTATTCAAAAGGCAGTAATTCTATCAACAACCTCCTTTGTTCGTTCGTTGAAATAAAATAAAATAAAATAAAATAAAATAAAATAAAAGAAAAGGAAATAAATTAAAATGAAATAAAATGAATTAAAATGAAATAAAATAAAATAAAATAAAATAAAATAAAATAAAATAAAATAAAATAAAATATAATATAATATAATACTTAAAATTAAATAAAATAAAATAAAATATTTTAAATAAAATAAAATAAATTAAAGTAAAATAAAAGAAACTAAAAAAAATAAAATAACATAATATAAAATAACATAAAAATTAAAAAAGATGAAATCAGTAACAATGAAACGAAAATCAAATAAAGTAAAATAAATCAAAATAAAAAATAGGATAAGAATAAATAAAATGAAATGAAAGAAAATGGAAAAAATAAAACTTTAATAAATTTGAATAAAAAACAAAAAAATAAATTAAAAATCAGAAATAAATAAAAAAAAATTATTAAGATTAACTAAATTATATTAATCTAACTTAAATTAAAAAACTGAATTAATTAAATTAAATTTAACTGAATTAAATTTAATTGAGATCATTAAAATTGAAATTAATTACATCCTTTGTTATCAAAAGTATATCAATATTTTTTCGTACTTATAGATTTGTTATCTTCGTGTTATCGAAAAGCTATCGATTTTTCTATCAAGAAGGTATCAATTTGTTTTTAAAAAGTTATTGATTTCTTATCAAAAAACCCGGAACTGATGGTTTCTGGTAAAATTACATCTGTTGTAAGTTAACTTCAACCCAGGGTGAGCTCTAGTTAACATAAAAAAGTTTGTTTCCAGGCCTGTATGGTTACACAACGGGCTTCATAAGTAATTATTTTTTGCAATTTTGTTACAAAAAATATCCGCTTTATTTGACAAACATATTTTTTATAAAAACACTTATGTAAATCATTTACACATGACAGTTTATACTTATAAATCTCCTTTGTGGTCGCATTGCACAACAACACTTGTTTTCGTAAATATGCCACATGCACTCAGATGCAAATACATATATGCATGTATGTATGTATATAAATGTCACACAACTATATGCGATTATGCATGTTAATATAATTTAATAAACATTCATACACAGGCATGTGTAAATAAAGTCACACCATGTATTATTGCAAACACATTCCATGTCATGACTGCCGCTCTGGGATAATAAATGTATTGTTGCATTTCGTAAGATGTTTACACGCACTTAATGCCCCTACAAATAAGCATAAATCTTTGAAGGCAAAAAAAACACATTAAAATTACAACTCCAATAGCATAAGCATATACAGACGTAGAGACAGGTTAAATACACGTCTATGTGGCATACATATGTACATATATATGTATGTATGTGTTTGTTACCGTTGTTGCAGCATGTCCTTTTGCAGCTGTTACCCAATGTTACCACGTTAAGCTGTAGCACATTAATATTTTAGCTGTGGCGCGAAAAGAAATATGTAATGTATGTATGTATGTGTGTATGCATGTAGATATTAAGAGTTAAAAACGAAAAAACAATTAAAAGAAATTTATTTTGGGAAAAATCGCATTAAATGCATTAAATTAATTGTTGTTGATAAAATAATATTTCTGCAAATTTATTGCAATGAAATGGGCTGACTGCTGGCTTACATAATTATACGCGCATACATACACACTTATATAATAAATTTGATTTATGTGCATGTGCGCATGCCTCCTCTGCATGTAAAGCAGACTTTCTGGTTCAGAGTTAGCACCACTGAGACATAAACATATAATACAAGATCAATCGTAGCAAGATCTTAGTTCTATCGAATACAATGTGTTTTAATTATGTATGTACATATATATGAAATTTTCAATTTATATTTTGGTGTGTAAAGATTTTTTCTAACGGTATAGCTAGGCTTAGAATGTAAGAGGAGGTTAAGTGTTAGAAGGGAAAACAAAACAGGACAAGGAAGGAAAAGAAAAATAAATAATAAATAAAAATAATAAATAATAAAATAAATAAAAAGAAGCTAAGGTTAGGTTAGGTTGAACTGCACGGTCCATGAGGACCACATATAGACTGAATGATTCCGTAATGCTATCAGAAGTTTGTTTAACCACCAAACTGAAAAACCCTCTCAAAAACCAACACCTATGTTATAAAAAAGCTCTATCCTCTTGGCATATAATAGAAGCTTTCTACGACCTATACCACTTGCTGCTTCTAGATCTGATAGCCGTATCACTCTTAATAGCTGGAGTCAAAGCCTGGAAAGCGCAGGGCTCAAGCACAAAACGTGCTCGATCGTTTCCTCCTCCGACGTTAGAAGAAAGTATCAAGTCAGAATACAAATCATAAACCTACAGTGTTCTCATTTTAATGGTAGGAGGAATTTTTTAGTCTAAGGTTGTAAGGTGTACACATGATTTTTGACCATTTGCAGCCCCTCGCTTGAGTCCACGACTTTCCCGCTTGGTCGATCATTTAGAAAAAAAGCGAATGATTAAGCACCTGCAGTGAGTAAGTTTTTCTAGAAAACTCCAAAAATAATTAAAACAATAAAATATGAGAATTATTAACTAATTAAAACTTTAAAAACTTAGAATTAACCTCAAGAGTCCATTCCCAAAGTCATCGACCTGATTACAAGTAGTATTAGTGTTTTTCGTATTAGGATCATTTAAGTATTTTGCTAATATCTCGAAGCGGGTTCATTCAAATTCAGCCGGCTTGTTTTGTATCTCAAAGCTCTTCAAATTTCCTACATTATGCCGTATTACATGTTGGAAAAGAAAATGTTTAAACAGTTTTATTTTATCATTCAAATTGATAGTTTCCTATTTTTTGTACATTTTTTGTCAATTTTTCGTGATTAGTGCGAGATATAATGGTTTTAGAGAAAACCTAATACCGGCATCGTGTTAGCCACCTCGAAAATATGTAGTTAGCTTGTTATCGGATAAATTTTTTATCATCAACTATCCCCGCCATCTCTGCAAAGAAGCTCTAAAATGGAGTCATAAAAAAAGGACACTCACATAGGTAAATTTTCGAGATTCGCCTCCAACTCTTGGAAATGACTTCTGACTATTCGAAGGTTTTTAGCACTCAGCATCAAAAATATAAAGATATGATGCAAAATCAGGTCAGCTCTCTTTTAATCTCGCCCAATCTAATTGGAACGTCAACGTAGCAAGTTTCGACTCATTTTAGCTAGTTCATCCGCTTTTTCATTCCCATCTAATCCCTTATGCGTTGGTATCTAATGTAGATGTATGGATCTCGATTCTTTGCAGGGATTTTTGTCACTCTGTCACACTTTAAGATGCTGTTCTATGCCTTAATTTAATGAGATTATTGCCTTATTTACTGCTTGGCTATCAGTATAATAATTGAAGCGGCTGAAGTTTAAGCTATTTTCTTCCAGTCTTTCTACAGCTTTGGTTACGACTGCTACTTCCGCCTGAAAAACGTTACAGTGATCTGCCAGCTTGAAGGATCAGTTATCTCCGAATCAGCACAGTATACCGCAGACCCTACTTCTTCCAATACTAGAATATAGTAGAAGCAAAAAAGACAGGAGGGGAAAGGAAAGAAGATTACAGGTCACCGAAGCCTTTTAAAAATGGGTTATGGGCGTGTTATCTACTTATTATGAACAAAACATCGGTTTGTTATAGGTGTATTATGGACGCAGTATAGATGATTTATCGATTTGTTACCGAATCGTTATCGACGAGTTATGGGTTTGTTATCAAAAAGTTGTTGATTCACTACCGGTAAAAAATATTTTCGATTTGTTATCGAAACCCTATTCGAGGGTTACCAATTTTTATACTCAGCTGAGTAGAGCTCACAGAGTATATTAATAATAAAATTATCTGGGCGAAAAAAGAAATTCATTTAGCCATGCCCGTCCATCCGTCCGTCTGCCCGTAAACACGATAACTTAAGCAAATTTTGAGGTATCTTAATGAAATTTGGTACGTAAGTTACTGGGCACTCATCTCAGGCCGCCGTTTAAAATAAACGAAATCGGACTATAACCGCGCCCACTTTTTCGATATCCAAAATTTCGAAACCCCGAAAAAGTGCGATAATTCATTACCAAAGATTGATAAAGCGATGGAGCTTGGTAGGTGGGTCGACCTTGTGACAAAGAATAGAAAATTAGTAAAATTTTTGGACAATGGGCGTGGCAACGCACACTTTAAAAGTTTTGCTAGCTGTAATTTGGCAGCTGAGTATGTAATGTTCGGTTACACCCGACTTAGCCTTCCTTACCTGTTTTCTCTCATTTTACCGCAAGACTATCAACTTTCTATCGAAGGTTTTGGAATAGTTTTCAATTTTACATCGGAGTATTACTAATTTGTATAGGCGTCTGACCAACCTTTTTATGAATGACTAATTGGTTTTCTATGAAACAAATTCAGTCGGTGCCTTTTCCCCACAATGAAACTTTCTAAACACGAGGAGGCAATGACTTTTTCAAAATGCATTCAAAAGTTCTGCAAAGGGGCAATTGCCATTTTGTAGGGCATCACAATAAAAAGTATCAGTTCTCTTATTGCAGTCGTTCTGCGATTGTTAGGAACTAGTGCTTCACTGCAGGGTGTATATAGATTGATTTTGTTGCTATGTGGCTTCTTTTATGTGAGCCGACACGCCTACGGAGACCCTAAGGCAAATTTTTAATGTTTCACTTTACTTGCCTTAGTAAATAAAACTAGGACCTACGAACCAAAACCTCCATGCTATTTTTTTTTTTTTCATCAAAACAAAAAGGCAACCATTTTATAATTGGCAATTAACAAATCGACACTACACAATTTTTTTAAATAAATTAAGTTGTAGGAAAAATTAAGAGGAGAATGGCGCAAATTGGAAGAGAGGCTCCACCTAAAATCCCTTCGGAGGCTGTCGTGCCTTGCATTTATTTATTATTTTTGTCATGGTTTAGGGATCGGCTTTATTTAATTTGAGCAGCGCACACTTAAATTCTAATCTTGGAACATAAACTCGTCCGATAATATTTTGCATACGGGAAATTCGTCATTATCGGGCATCTTGTTATTCTTTAGCCGAAATATTTTCATTCTAACTTTGCCAAAATCTGGTGCCGGAACGTATTTTCCGTCAGCGGCAATTAGGATGCTGGGTTCGCTTTCGCCCATGTTAGCTAGCAGTGAGGAGAACTGCTCCCTCCACACCTTAAGCGCAATTTGTACGCCGGTTATCAGCTCGCAATTATCATTCCTGAAGGAGCCTGCCTTGAAACGCTTCGTCATCCACCGAATTTTTTTTTTTTTTGTATAATTTTTGCGCATTTTTTCTATCAGCCAATACCTGACGCTCTTTGCACTCTTCAACTGTCTGTTTCCTCTTCTTGTGTCACTGCGCGCACTTTCTTTGGCGTAAGGAGGCGTGCAGGTATCTTGACCTGATCAGTTTGCCTTAGCTTTTTCCAATCAGTCGACATCCAAGTATCTTGATGTGCATATTTATGTTGGAACCTGGTACTTGCATCAAGATATGAAATTTGCTCCTTGGTTATGCCTCTTGATGTAATTCTTTCCTTCCTTAACAAGAGTAGCAAAAGTCAAAGGCAACCATTTTATGATTGGCAATTAACAGGTCGACAATAAAAATTGTATTGATTTTAAAATAAATATATAAATATACCCACAAATTTTGATTCCACTTTCCTCACACCAATATTTGATTATTTTAAGTGTTTGTATGCAACTATGACTTGTTTGATATTATAAATAAAAAAATTTATTTTTTTTTTTGGATCATTAAATTTTTTGTAACCATATTCACCAGCAAACTCAATTTGCTCTTAATATCCGCTTTGTTGTTGTCCCACGCATTTCCGTTTAACCTTTTTTTCATAACTTGTTCAACCGGAAGAAATTAATGCAACATTTGAATTATCACTGGTGGAAAAATTAATGACAAATACAACAGTTGCAATATATAGACATTGGGCTGGGTCGATTTGTACGGACGAAAGTTAACCTAAATCGCGCCATCGATTTTTCGATAGGATTTGTGCTCAGGAAAAAAGTTCCACTACGCATAAACAAAAAAATAATTTTCAATCCTGCGAAATTTCATATTATATTTTTTTTTCTAAAACTGTCATCGCCACCGTTTTTAGTGGACATTTTTGGGTCGGACAATCAAATGAACATTTTTTTAGTGGGTCATGAAAAAAGTCTTAAAAATCAAAGTCGAAAAAAAGTTTCGCAGGCTCGAAAATTATTTTTTTGGGTATGCGTAGTGGAACTTTTTTTCCTGAGCACAAATCCTATCGAAAAATCGATACTTACGTATTTATATGGCGGCCACAGTGGTGTGATGTGATGGTAGCGTGCTCCGCCTACCACACTGAAGACCCTGGGTTCACACCCCGGGAAAAGCAACATCAAAATTTTAGAAACAAGCTTTTTCAATTAGAAGAAAAATTTTCCGAGCGGAGTCGCCCCTCGGCAGTGTTGGGCAAGCACTTCGAGTGTATTTCTGCCATGAAATGCTCTCAGTGAAAACTCATCTGCCTGACAGAAGCCGTTCGGAGTCGGCATAAAACAAATAGGTCGCGTCCCGCCAATTTGTAAGAAAAATTAAAAAGGAGCATGACGCAAATTGGAAGAGAAGTTCGGCCTAAAATCTCTTCGGAGGTTATCGCGCCTTATATTTAGTTATTTATATGGCAACATAGGTACGTTCATACAAAGCTGTCGCAACAACTTTTTTTGTTCATTTGACTACTAAAACAGTCAATTAAGAATCAACAATTTGTGCGCAGTTGGTTCAACATCTTGTTGCGATGGATAAAAATTAACAGAAATTTTGGTTGAGTAGACTCGTATTTCGGTTGATTTTACCAGTCTTTTTCTTTCAGTGTATATGACAGAGAAAGCAGAAAGTGGTTGGAAATATGCAAAACAAAAATTGCATTTGGTCGACGTAAATCAAAGGTGGTGGCGACAGTCGGTAAATAATATATGAAAAGACATGTGAGAGAATGTGAGTATGGGGATCGCAGTGAGCAATTAAAAATGTAAAATAAAAAATAAATTTGCATTTCTTCTCAGTTGAAATAAAACAGCTGGGCTATAAATTTTTCTAAAAGTTAATTTTCATTACATAATACTTACTCTTTTGTAACTGAGGCGGAAAATAAATGCTCTTTAGGATACTCAAAATCATGTATTATAAAAACTTTAACTTTGTAAAATTCTTGGGTGAAAACGTGCAATTTTTTATCACAGTAGATGCCAATGATGGACATTTCGACGGCTGTTCTTCTTATATTTCTAAAAACATTTTGGGGCTATTCTCTATCTAGAAACCATACAAAATATGGACGGTTTTTCTTTTTACTGTCAAAAGTTTTCTACACTCATTAACCAAAAACGTTATTGATGGTACTCAGGTGCTGGTCCCATTCACGCTGATCACTTTTGATGTAGGCGCGAACTGCTGCATTTATGGAGCTATTGACGCACTCCGAATTGTTACTTTGCGGAGAGTATGCAGCGGAATACACATGCTTTATGCCACATTTCGTCAAAAAGGCTTTAAACTCCTCAGATTTGAACTTGCTACCATTATCACTCACAAGGATTTCTGGTACGCCAAACACGTCAAATACATGTTCCTTAAGAAAGTAAACAAGTGGTGTTGTTGTGAACTTTTTCAGGGGGCATAGGAAAGTAAATTAAGATAACTGATCTAGGAAAATCAAAATCCCTATATTCCCCATCTTTGACCTAGAGAATGGTCCGATCAAATCTATAGAAAGTCTTTGAAAAGGTCGTTCAGTTAATACGAAATTTCCCATAAGTTTTCTTAACGTTTTTGTTGGGTGCTTTGTTATTTTTCACATTTCACATTTTTTAATGTATTCATGCACAGAACTTACAAGCCCAGGCCAAAAAAACAACGTCTAATCCGCTCAGTGGTTTACGCAATGACCCATGGGAGCTCATGTGGTCGTCATGCGTGTTGTGTAATACATCGGCTTTAGGCATTACAACAAGTTTCCAGGAGGAATCCTGCTGCTTTACGCCTCCGGTATAGAATTCCGTACGGTGATATATATAGTTTTCAGAACTTCAAAATCTGGGCATTATCTTTTTGTAAGAGGATCTTTTTACGAAGCTCTATGTAGCCTGACTCACTAAAAGCTGATGAAGACAGATCAATATCAGGTTCATAATCTACATTCACCGCGGATATGATGTCTTTCTTCGCTCGCGAAAGTGCATCGGGTACCACATTTTGGGTTCTTTTTCGGTGTTTAATACTAAAATTTAAAGTTTGTAACTTGAGAGTTGCATTATATTTTATATGTTAAATAATAAAATATTTATAGAAATTTTCGAATCTAGTTACCGTTGGGCAAGTAACATACAGTTGTCCATGCATACGATAACGGAAAACTCCTCACATGTACTTTAAATAGGATCATTCCTTGTGAGTTTGGCTATCCCTGGTATAAAGACTCCACAACTTATACAAACGTTTGCTTCTATGACAATACTTCAAAGCTTTGTAAGTTTTTATGATCAAAATACACTCCCGGTTCCCTGCCTTACCGAAGGATTTTCTTGGTGGATACGAAAGCCAAGTAATATCGAAACCCTGAACCACATTTTGGCTTATATTTCGGAAACGGAATAAGATGTGCCAAAAATGTAAAAAATTTGTTAGATCACTCATCAATATCTTTCATTTGATATACATCCTGTACCAAAACGTTTAAAAAAACCCAGGTCCACGTTTTCGGGTTCAAGATCCTAGAGATCAAGGGGTTTGAAATGGATCCTAAAATTTAAGTAAGACCTCAACTGGTGCCACAGTCAAAGCTTCATTCAAATCTGTGGAGTGATTTTTGAGTGAAACGAGTACAAACATACAGAAAGACAGATAGACAGCGAATTTAAAAACTGCTGATTGCACCCAAATCAGTCCAAGGAGTCCAAAAAGAGCAATCAATCAATAAACTTTTTTTCAATATACAGATATCGACCTGTTAGAATTTGAAAGATTTGAGATAAATTTTCCTTTTCGTCTATACGCATAACATGACCTATTCAGCGAAAGCCTTTGGACTTTTACTTTCACTATCTTCGTATCTGGATAAAGCTCATACAGTTAGTTAGAAACCCTCCTTCGCACTCGTCGTCCGCATGGCCATATATATTGCCAAATCTTTTATCTCGAACACACCAAAGGCAATTCCATATTTTCTAGACACCTTTCATGATTTCGAACCAAACATCTGTCGATGTCGGTTTTCAGACAGATGAAACCCTTCACTGCCCAGAAGACTGTCAAGGACGAGTGTGCAAATTCTTTCTTGAATGAATGACAGCAAAATACTCAGCCTTGTCCTCATTTACCGTAAGACCAACCTGTTTTGTCTCTCTATACAATCCAGAGAGTGAAATATTTATCTTTATCGCTATAACAACAATAAGCGGAAAGCTTACAGCGATTTCGCTAGGGCCAAATAAATCAATATTATCAGTAAAAACCGACAATCTTACGTTCTTAGATTGCACCATTGCGATTAAGAGATACTACTTTGTAAGCAGGAGGAGGAAGAAAACTCAAATCCACTGAGTTGGGAAAAGCAGGTGCCCTTAATTGACGTAAGTTATCGCAAACCATCCACACCCATTTTGCGCCCGATCAAACTCTCACTCCAACGTATAATCTTACTCCCATTCTCTATTTCCCATCCTGCTCCACCCTCATTCCCACTCCAACTTCAAATCCAACTTCCACTCTCTCTTCTGCTCCCACTCATACACACATTACCACTCCCACGTGTTCTCCAATTCCAATTCCAATTCTCACTCCCACTCCTATTCTCACTTCCACCCGCTTTGTATACGAAATATTGAATACCTGATGCAAGTAGTTCCGGAAATACAATAATAATTTATTTTTTTCTTAAAAGAGACACTTCCGAAATTCTATATAGCCAGAAAAATAACGGGTGACAACGTGAACCTAATGTGAAAATTTCGTCAACATCTGCTTAGTACTTTGGAAAGTCACAGGACACATACTCACACGTCCGTTTTTATTTTAAGGATATTAGTTTATAAGTTTTTATGGCAGAAATACACTCGGAGTGTTTGCCAAATCATTGCCGAAGGTCGACCCCGATGCGAAAAACCTTTTTCTAAATGATGATTTGATTTGTTTTTTTAACCGGGACTTGAACCCAGGATCTTGGGTGTGGTAGGTGGAGCACGCTACCACCACACCGGTAGTTTTGAAGAAATATATAATGAATCGATCAGTAAATTCTCAATTGACTTTCACATTTGTATTATTCTGTATTCCCAGTAATTGTGTTAAGTGTGTAAATATCGTATGTGAATTAACCACAACGACGAACGTTGCCAGCCGCAATGCGAAGAAGCGCCATGGCAATGGTGGAAAAAGTAATTTGTAGATTTTTCTCTGGTATATGGCAACAGCGATTTAACCACAAAGACGATTGGGAAAATATACAGAGGCAACGAATGAACGAAAACGCCAAAAAAAGATTATTTTTCTTATATTTAATAAATAACTTAAAAAATATAGCAACAAATAAAGCAGATGAATTTTATCTGAGCCGCAAGGCTTTTGCAGCAGGAAATTAAAACACACACACACAGAAGCTCATACATATACATATACATATGTGTATGCATATCAACTCATTTGTACTGATTTCATTTCATGTGCTACGATGCAGTGCAATATCGAAAAACTCTCTATCTTCCCGCTTTTCTCTTTCCCCTTTATGCCTCGATTCTAGTGTGGTAACAACATTCTTCACCACGGTAACGAAATTATGAGGCAATTTTTACACCCTTTTGGTATTCTACCCGCGAAAGTAGCCGGATAATTTTTTACCCACAAAAGTAGGTCGTTACATCGAAATAACCACAAAACGGCTGTTGTTTAGAAAAAGGCGAAACTGAACAAGTAAGGAAGGTTAAGTTCGGGTGTAACCGAACATTACATACTCAGTTGAGAGCTATGGTGACAACACAAGGGAAAATAACCATGTAGGAAAATGAACCGAGGAAAACCCTGGAATGTGTTTGTATGACATGCGTATCAAATGAAAGGCATTAAAGAGTATTTTATGAGGGAGTGGGCCATAGTTCTATAGGTGGACGCCATTAAGGGATATAGCCATAAGGTGGATCAGGGTTGACTCTAGAATGCGTTTGTACGATATGGGTATCAAATGAAAGGTGTTAATGAGTATTTTAAAAGGGAGTAATCCTTAGTTCCATAGGTGGACGCCGTTTCGAGATATCGCCACAAAGGTGGACCAGGGGTGACCCTAGAATTTGTTTGTACAATATGGGCATCAAACGAATGGTGTTAATGAGTATTTTAAAAGGGAGTGGGCCTTAGTTCTATAGGTAGATGCCGTTTCGAAATATCGCCATAAAGGTGGACCAGGGGTGACTCTAGAATGTGTTTGTACGATATGGGTATCAAATTAGAGGTATTATTGAGGGTTTTAAAATGGAGTGGTGGTTGTTGTATAGGTGGACGCCGTTTCGAGATATCGCCATAAAGGTGGACCAGGGGTGACCCTAGAATTTGTTTGTACAATATGGGCATCAAACGAATGGTGTTGATGAGTATTTTAAAAGGGAGTGGGCCTTAGTTCTATAGGTGGACGCCGTTTCGAAATATCGCCATAAAGGTGGACCAGGGGTGACTCTAGAATTCGTTTGTGCAATATGGGTATCAAACGAAAGGAGTTAATGAGTATTTTAAAAGGGAGTGGGCCTTAGTTCTATAGGTGAACGCCTTTTCGAGGTATCTCAATAAAGTTGGACCAGGGGTGACTCTAGACTTTGTTTGTACGATATGGGTATCAAATGAAAGGTGTTAATGAGTATTTTAAAATGGCGTGGGGCTTAGTTCTATAGGTGGACGCATTTTCGAGATATCGCCATAAAGGTGGACCAGGGGTGACTCTAGAATGAGTTTGTACGATATGGGTATCAAATTAAAGGTATTAATGAGAGTTTTAAAAGGGAGTGGTGGTAGTTGTATATGTGAAGGCGGTTTCCAGATATCGACCAAAGTGTGGACCAGGGTAACCCAGAACATCATCTGTTGGATACCGCTAATTTATTTATATATGTAATACCTGCCAAGATTTTAAGGGTTTTTTATTTCGCCCTGCAGAACTTTTTCATTTTCTTCTACTTAATATGGTAGATGTCATAACTATTTTATAAAGTTTTTTCTAAAGTTATATTTCGCGTCAATAAAACAATTCAAATACCTTAACATGTTTCATCCCTTTTTTCGTATTTTTTATAAAATTATGGAATTTTTTTCATTTTTCGTAATTTTCGATATCAAAAAAGTGGGCGTGGTCATAGTCGGATTTCGTTTATTTTCCATACCAAGATAAAATGAGTTATAGTAAGCACGTGAACTAAGTTCATTAAAGATATGTCGATTTTTGCTCAAGTTATCGTGTTAAAGGCCATGCGGAAGGACAGCGGACGACTGTGTATAAAAACTGGGCGTGGCATCAACCGATTTCGCCCATTTTCACAGAAAACAGTTATCGTCATAAAGTCTATGCCCCTACCTAATTTCAAAAGGATTGGTTAATTTTTGTTCGACTTATGGCGTTAAAAGTATCCTAGACAAATTAATTGAAAAAGGGCGGAGCCACGCCCATTTCGAAATTTTCTTTTATTTTTGTATTTTGTTGCACCATATCATTACTGGAGTTGAATGTTGACATAATTTACTTATACACTGTAAAGATATTAAATTTTTTGTTAAAATTTTACTTTAAAAATATTTTTTTTAAAAGTGGGCGTGGTCCTTTTCCGATTTTGCTAATTTTTTTTAAGCGTGCATATAGTAATAGGAGTAGCGTTCCTGCCAAATTTCATCATGATATCTTCAACGACTGCCAAATTACAGCTTGCAAAATTTTAAACTACCTTCTTTTAAAAGTGGGCGGTGCCACGCCCATTGTCCAAAATTTTACTAATTTTCTATTCTGCGTCATAAGTTCAACTCATCTACCAAGTTTCGTCGCTTTATCTGTCTTTTGTAATGAATTATCGCACTTTTTCGGTTTTTCGAAATTTTCGATATCGAAAAAGTGGGCGTGGTTATATTCCGATATCGTTCATTTTAAATAGCGATCTGAGATGAGTGCTCAGGAACCTACATACCAAATTTCATCAAGATACCTCAAAATTTACTCAAGTTATCGTGTTAACGGACGGACGGACGGACGGACATGGCTCAATCAAATTTTTTTTCGATCCTGATTATTTTGATATATGGAAGTATATATCTATCTCGATTCCTTTATATATGTACAATCAACCGTTATCCAATCAAACTTAATATACTCTGTGAGCTCTGCTCAACTGAGTATAAAATAAAGAATTGTAAGCGCAAATAAGAAAAGTTTGTAAAAGAATAAAAGTGTTGCCTCTTGCTATACATATGTATTTGTTTACATTATGTACTTTCACAGAATAAATTACAATATACCTTTGTAGAAACTTATTATGCATAATATGCATATACATACACATCGTCCGGTTATTCGTTAACCTCGTATCTACAAGTGAGACATTTTCGGTAAAGCGAACACGGTTACCACACCATGTTTTGATTTGGGACCAAAATTAATGGAAAAAAAGGGCCAAATTTTTGTTTTATTTTATTAGTATTAAATACAAAATTTTAGGATGTTTCCACATAAAATTTTACTAAACATAGTGAAGACTTTCCTTTAATTCAAGCTGAACAAACAAATATATGTGCATGCAACCAAAAAGTGTTTCTATATTTTGACATAGAATAAGTCTATGTCTTTCACCAACCAAACGTTGTGAACCTAGTGTTGGTCACAAAGTTCTGGGTTCTAGAATTATGTTGGTGATTGCAATGAAATAAAATATATAGTGCAGTTAGGTTAAGAAGCGGTTCAAAATTTGCGTTCTGGTGTTGCCGAACTATGTATGTGGAAAAATCAGTAAATCATAAACGAAACTAGGCAATTTTGTTAGTGCTATTTTTATAGATGCTTACTTTTTCCCTTAACGTTTAAACTTCATATCAGAGCCTATATTCAGTAAGTGTGAGTTTTGATCCCAGGCCTCAGGGGTTCTGCTAGCACCTACGGGAATAATTTTACACAAAACATTTCTTCCGAAATCAAATCTCTTTTGCATTTGCTTCCTTCTGTTTTCGAATTAAAATATTTCTTGTGCCAAGATACTTAATTTTCAATTACCTCGCGTGGCTTAACACCACAATAGTCCTGGAATTCCTTGAACTCATTGAGCTGGGTGAGAAAGATTTAAGTATCAACGTGCCAAACGAGAAGTAGTGCATGGAATTTTTTTGTATAAGTTTTGAAAGTGTTAGACTCACGGCAGAGTACTCGCTATAAGCTATGCTAGGCGAGAAGTAATTTGTATTTTATATTGTGGCGAATATACTAAACCAAGGGGTACTGCCATCTCTAAGCCGATGCTAAGCAGTGACGTGAATGCACATCAATAAATCAATCATTATGTCTACACATATGTACGTACACGAAGCAGAGAAGCAGCGCACAAACACATGCAGATATCTTATCTGAGATATGCAATTATAATTGTGGAAGTGTTGCTCACAAACACACGCGTATATGAGAACTATACACGTACATATGTAGTTAAAATTACAGATAACCAACTAGTAGATTCTAGAACAGAAGCGCCTAGAAGATGCAACGAGGAAATCAAAGAGTATAAAACGCCTCAAAAATAGAGGCGCTACAATCAGTTTTGATTAAGTATGCAATCTGTTGGGCAATAGAAGAGTTAGTTTCATTAAAGATATCAATCAGTTGAGTTAAGCAAGCTATCAGTAAGCGCAGTATAAGTGTTATTGTGCAGTACTTTAATAAAGGCCATTTTTGCATTATTGAAGATTGGAGTTATTTATTCAACAGTTTAGTGATTCGAACTTAGGAGAAGGTTGCAAATAAGAGGATTTGAAGTAAATTCGTTACAATATATATATTTTACATAGTCTTGTATAACCGATCGAGATATCTAGCCGTTATTAATATTATTATAAAAAAAAGTTTTTTTTTTTATTAGACGGTTATTTCATCAACAATTAAGGACAATGTGTTTGCCAACACTTTTCTTTTTATAGCCTGGCCTAAATTATATCCTAGGTGAAATGTTATTGTTCTGGTACATTTTATTGACTGAGCAATTTTTTATGGTGAGAGTTCCATTGCAGTAAATTGTATGGGGGCTAACGAAAGTGTGGCGATTTTTTGGGCAATATTGTGAATTTTTACCTGAGTGAAAAAGAAAGAAAAGTACCAATCGTGTCTACTGCCTAAAAAGGACCAAAATTGAAGAAAACGGACCAGCGGACCAAATGGGGTTGGAAGGGACCATTTTTGGTCCAAATGGACCAAAGTGGCAACCGCGAAAGCGAAGAAAACTACCTTTCCAATTTCTCCACAGACACTGGTGAGTTGTTCGGTAATGACAGCGTTATCACTTAGGCCAGAATCACGGATAAAAGAACTGGTAACGATATTCGGTTACATAATGTTCTGGATACTATTTTACTGGCAACGCTCAGAATCGGGGCGTTATTGTTAATCTGCAAAATGTATGTGGCAATATAAAAATGTGACATGCCTTAATTAATGGCTCAAGGTGGCATGTAAAATGTTGCACTTAATTTCTTTGCACTCGCCCTTCTGCATCTTGTCCTTGAGTTTGCTGCATTGTCCTAGCGGAATGTGTCGTTTGTTGTCTTTTGCGATGTACGCGATTATGCCGCTACATTTATGGCAAGCTATTTTTTTCACTTTCACGCTTATACCGCAAAGCGTGTAGCGGAGTATGAATACATGCATCTTTAGCCGCGCAATCTTATATAGACAGCGGTCGCAGCTGTTTTTAACGCATCGCTGACATCGGCATACATGAGATGAGTGTGTGAAATAAAATTTATAGGCAGTACTTGAAGTAAAAGGCAGTACAAAATTTATTGCATATTTTGCGATTATTTCTGTATGCATTGCTTGAATATAGTCGCGCTATCGACAGGATTTAAGATGCGCCAGCGATTTTGTGCGTAAATGAAATCAAACATTTTTTGCTACCATTATACATACATGCATACACATACACATGACATTTTCATGTATATTCTTTGGTCTGTCCACTTTTAGCTATTTTGGGTTTTTCTCTTTATGAATTTATACAGATTTCAGAACAGTGGTCATGCCGTATCGGTTACAAAGAAATCCTCGGGATAAACTCATCTAAGGGAGGTGATTTGGGAACTCACACTTGCCTGGGAAGCAATGCCTTCCCTAATATGTTTCGAAGCAATCATTCTGCGTTCACAGATGTATCCATTTCTATCTTGATGATCGCCGTTCTAACAAAATCACGTTTAGGAATCCGAGCAATGCAAACTGGGACTCTAATGTTTAAAAGGCGTTAGAGCTTCTGGTGATTGCGCATTAAGCATTAATTAATGCATATGTTATTGACTAACTAATTTACTCTAGCGGTATGCGAATCCCGAGGCTTAATGCATCGTTTCATCAGAAAGCATTTAAACGTGGCAGGTTCCAAGCCTAGAGCACAACACAGGAACGGTATTTAGATTTGAGTCGTCTTTTACGATGTTCACATCTACCGTGTGTCTATTCTTAGCCCACATAAGCTGCAGTTTGTAAGCAGAGAAAGGGGTAGACCTCTGCTGAGTTGAAATAGGCAGGTGGAGGAAGACTTGAGCGCGAAACAGATATAGCTGGCGTGAGTTCTTACGAAGAGGCCAAAATCGCGTATGCGGCTAAGCACCAATCAATGATGATGATGATGATAATTGTAGGCGAAACGCTCCGTGGCTGATGGTAATAGCAGATGGCCTTGGGAGTCTTCCACGAGACCAGGAGAAGTAAACTGGGAACTTTTCCAGGTTGTAAGGAATATTGTAATTGAGAACAAAATAGAGCTTACCAGTTCTATATATACCGGCAGCGCCGGCGTACGCCGGTGTTCTCACTTTTCTTAATTTTTTTTGTTTAAAAAAATAATATTTAGGAAAGGTTTTGTTTTTATGTATTTAAGGAAATCAACGTTTTGGTCATTTCGGAAAGATCTTGGGCTTCTGCCTCAAAATCTCGCAGATCGTTAAAAAATTTTGAGGAGTAGCTCCTTGCGGAGTGATTGTCCCTCGTTCACTTGCTCCAGAGAGGCTTCGAAGCTAACCCCGGTATTTGGAATTGGTACGGCTGCGTCTGCTGAAAAGAAATAGAGATACATAAAATGGTCACACTTTTCTCTGTATATCTCTGCAAAGCATGGGGTTAGCTCCTAATAATCGTCGCGAACACAATTTCTTTAAATCATTTGTGGCTCCTTGGCGGTCACGCACAAAGGCGACTTACCGTTACTTACGACTTACGGGACTTAGTTAATGGTTTATCAATACTCATGACTCTTGTGGCACAGGGCGCCTCCAGTTTTTTTGGCTGTTTTTAATAGCTACAATTCCCGTTGTACGAACAGTAGCAATCCCGACCACCAGTCGCTACCACACCTCCTGCCCTCACACCATATGCCAGCACATAAGCTATATGACTGCGACTTCGAACTCATACCTTCGTCGACCTCACTTTCCTAGAAGCTCTAGGTGTAGCTCCGAAGACTTTCTAACGAATTTCCAACGCGCTATGCTGCCTAGCTACACCAGAGAAACACCTTGAAATGTTAGGGAGTGACTGTTCGGCCAAGGATGCCGCCCTCGAAGTCATAAGCAGTCTAAGTGGATGTCATTGCGTAACTCATGGGTTGAAAATCGTATAATCCTCGGTGCATCTACATAATTAAAGTTTACAAGGAACCTGGATATAATTTTTTTAAATGTAGACCAAAGTCTGCAGACGTTTGTGTTCACAACATTGATTTCAATAGTCTTCGTTAAATCAAAAGGATATTTAATAATGAAAGTCGACCGATTTTAAGTTGAATGACGTTAACTGCTGTTCTCCGGGCTTATGATATAAGAGCTCATTATGGATGACCGCGTAGCTTCAGTGTTCAGACTAGTTCGACTGTTCATTACGTTAGGGTTGTAGCACACACGGTCATTAGTTCGACTGTCATGAGAAAGCTTTTGCTTCACCACTTTGAGTATTCTTGCGAAGGACAAAGCCTCACCTGATAAATATATGTGCCTACGTATTCACATTTGTAAAAGGAGCCGTAACGTGTAGTGGATATTTAAACTTGGTCGATAGACTATAATCAATGTGATTTACTCCAAGGGAATAGTTTTGGATAGGGCCGCCAACTTTAGGAAATGTCAAACCGGGAGAGTTTGGTGTTGAAGGATGAAGTGTGAAAATCAAGTGATTTTTCAAGCTTCTGCCCGACAGAGTCACTAAGTATGGCCTTTGATGAATTACCGCTACAACGGAATCAGCTCTAATTCTACAGCAATAGAATCAGCTTTAAGTCAAAGGTAGTTTTACATTTTTAACGGGATTCTGTTTGAGGACTCAACACACACGTTACCCGTTAACCTGTTCGAATATAACAGGACCTTAATATGGGACTTGAAATTTGATAGAATCTGTACAAAGGTGGTAGTCTCACTTTACGCATAAAGGTCTAAAATGGATATGAGCAGTGATTTTCCCAGAGTAGCTGCAGCTCCCACCGTCTATCCGTATTCCAAACACAGCCTGCGTCTTCCAACTGGAAATAGTTGGTTTCGAGAGAGCCTGTTGTATCCTGCATGAAAATTCAATGAAAGGGCAACAGGTATGTACGTAGAAGAAAACTGTTCTAAGCGGGGTCGCCCCTCGGCATTGTTTGGCAAGCCCTCCGAGTGTACTTCTGCCATGAAAAGCTCTCAGTGGAAACTCATCTTCCTCGCTGATGCCTTTCGGAGTCGGCATAAAACAAGTATGCCCATTCCCGATAATTTGTAGGAAAAATTGAAAAGGAGCACGACGCAAATTTGAAGAGAAGCTCGGCCTTAAATCTCTTCGGAAGTTATCGCGCCTTACATTTATTTATTTTATTCTACGTGTTTCAGCTGAGGAAATATAAGTTCCTTACCTTATTGGGATATATAAACGGCAACGATCTCGACACGTCTGTTATCGTCCATCTAGCCCCAGTTATAGCCAACATTTGTGACTGAGCTGCTCAATAATTGAACCATTTCCATAGAACTTATTTGCCTTTTCTAATGAATCTCCCGAGTCTCATGCCTGCGTATAACTGAATTGAAAGTCTTCCAAAGTCCAAACTTTTTTCTGGCAATTAAAAAAACCGAGATTGATCGATGGCATAGATTTATGGCTTTGTAATATATCAGTTCATTAAAAGTAAACTCTCCATTCATGCAAGTGCCATAGCTTTTTCAAAACTTTCTTATTTTTCACATCGTTTCTTTTGTCCTAGTTTCTTTTAATCCAAAGTATTTCCGCTATTTTATTACTGCTGACTTTCTTTCATAATCAAAATTTGTTTCCCAAACTTGTTACCAACTTTGTATGTATGATTGTATGTTGTTTTAACTCGCTACTGTCTGTATACGCGTTAGTTCAGTTGATCATTTTCTTTGCAATCGCCGGGGCCCACTTTGTCAATGTGTCACGCTGCAAGCTGTATGCATCCATCAGCGTGTCGCAATACCGCAGCTGCTGCAAAATGTAAAATGTTGAAATACGATGCTATGCACTGATGCCACAACATGCCTCTTTTATAGAGCGTCCACTATAAACACACACACACACACACGTTTACTTATGTGATTGCGATATGTATGCATAAATATGTGTGGGTAAATGGTATTATGTTTACCAAAAGTACCAACTCGCTATGTCATTCATGTGTCACCGCAACTTGGCAACGTACAAACTCTTGCTCATACTCATACTCATATACGCGCACTCATACTAACACTCATGATTTTGCTGAAATTCGGAAGTGTGAATGTAGTGACAAGCATTTGCTGTTGCTCCTGCTAACTAGCATTGGACGTTTGTCCGTCAGTGTTGTTGATGGACAAAGTGTCTTCCAATGATTTGTAATACATACTTTTGGTGCTGAATATTTCGCTTTCGCAATTCGGTTGCTATTGTTGTTTTCGGTTATTTCACCAATAAGGAGTTATGTTGCATGAAATAACTTTGCTGATTTGCCGCCTTGCTTCTTCACGCCACGCATCCGACGAAACAAAGCCACAAAATTAGACTCACTTGGCAAATCGTTGTTGCGATACTCTGTCACTAACACATTTGCACTTAAAAATATGCAACCTTATACGCATATTCTCTACACTTTTCAAAAACTTACATACAAATTCAATCGAATATATACATTAGAGTGTATCAAGGAATGAAGTTGAGATTGTTCCTTCCCTGGTTCGTATAATCAAGATTTTTTAGCAAATTTAAAGAACGGAAAAAAATGTGTTGCAATGCAAGATCCGCTCTTTCCCTTCAAATTCTCTATTTGGTTAGCACCATTGTTGTTGTTGTTGTAGCGATAAGGACACTCCCCGAAGGCCTTGGGAGTACGTTCCGGTGTCAAGCCCGACCATCTAGGCGGCGATTTGTTATGACCACATTCGACCTTCTTGGCCATACCGCCCTCCCACCTCCTAGATCCATAAGGAGTTCGGGATCGCCTGAGCCTCGGCTTTTAATGAAACAGGATTAGCCACGGATAGGTGAGGCTGACAATTGGGTTTGGAGAAGATATGTATTGCGATGGCAACCTGAAAGGGTTGCGCTACACAACACCTTGAATCTGGTATTTTAGGCGTCTCTTATGACAGGCATACCTACCGCGGGTATATTCTGACCCCCTAACCCGCTGGGGAGCTAGCGCCGTTTCATGTTGGTAGCGTGCTGCGCCTTCTACACCGAAGATCCTGGGTTCAAATTTCAGGCAAAGCAACATCAAAAATTTAGAAACTAATTTTTTCAATAAGGACAAAGTCGCCCATCAGGAATAATTCAGCAAACACTCCGAGTATATTTGTGGCATAAACAGCTTCTCAGTGAAAACTTATCTGCCATGAAAATATCATTCGAAGTCGGAAGGAAGAACTAAAAAGACGCAGTTTGGAAGAGAAACTCGGCCTCAATTTTCGTCGTAGGTAGGTATATCGTGCCTTGTATTTATTTTTTTATAACATTTACTTTGTGAGACTAAAATTGTATGGGCTATAAAGCTGCATATTCAAAAAACATTCAGAAAAGTTTCGAGATTTTCTCGAATTTTCTTATTTTATAAAAAAACGTTAGTTTCCGTTACAAAATTTATTGGAGTTTTTTTTTTAAATTGTAGAAAATAATAGAGGAAATATTTTACCATCGACATTATATAAAAACTGCCACTGCTATTTTGGAATTGCGATATGCCCTCTTATGCATATTATAAGTACAGTGTTGTATAATAACATGGCACAATGATATAAGACCTAATTATAGATTTTTATGGAAAGCATGCTAAAGAAGCAGTCCACCGTTGCTACAGGACAAATCGTACGCATTTTCGATAACAAACTGATAGCTTTCCGATAACATACCGATAACAAATCGGTAGCACTTTGGCAACAAATCGCTAACTTATATACAACAAGATGATATCCTTCCGAAAACAAATCGATAAATTTTCGATAAAAAATCGGTAACAATATAATAATAAGTCGGTTATTTTCACTTCGGTAAGAAATCGATAACTGTCCTCTAGCAAATCGATAACGTTTCAAACAAATTTTTAAAAAATCCGTAACTTTTCGCTAGCAAATTGTTTACATCACCGTAACAAATCAAAAACTTTCGATAACAAATCACTAAATTTTTGATAATATATCGATAGTTTTACGATAGATTTTCAATAACGTTTCAACAACTAATCGATAACTTTTCCACAAAAAATCAAAAACTTTTAGATAACAAACCGATAACTCGTCGATTAAAAATTGATAACCCATCGATAAGCTTTGTTATTTAAAATTCATAACATTTCGATAACAAATCGACAACTCGTTTATACCTCGTCACAAAAACACTTATAACGAACCGATAACTCGTCGATAACAAATAGAGAACACGTCCTTCAACCGTTAGCCCTGCCATAACAAATTGATAACACGCTGTCCGGTTTCGCTTCTGTCTTTGGTTTTGACTTCTAACCTTTGCTTCATCACTATAATATCTTCCAAGCCACAGTCTCTGCTATTAAGGACGCTGAAGATAGGTTCTCTGGAATAAATAGATTATTTGAGCTCTTAAGAACGTTTATGTACAGTATACCCCGAGGCGCTGGGCTGTAGATAATACGAAATTTCGTTGGTCATTTATAGTCTGCACTTGTTTAGATTAGCCTTATCTTAGCTTAATTAACGCTGGACAAACATTATCTGTAGCAGGCTAACGAGTCTTTTCTCACTATAAGTGGGTGACAAGAGGTCTGCCGAAGTCATTTGATGCAACATCAAAATTTTAGAAACAAATTTTTTTAATTAGAAGAAAGTTTATATAAGCGAGTTCGTCCCTCGGCAGTGATTTGGCAAGCACTCCGAATGTATTTCTGCTATGAAAAGCATCACAGTGAAAATTCAACTGCATGGCAGATGCCGTTCAGAGTTGGCTGAAAACATGTAGGTCATGTCCCACAAATTTGTAGGAAAAACTTAAAAAGTAGCACGACGCAAATTGGAAGAAAAGTTCGGCCTAAGATCTCTTCGGAGGTTATTCGCGTCTTACATTTATTTTTATTTTATTGGGGTTCTGTCCAATATAAGTTCATTAGGTGTGCCTAGAAAATCTTCCTGGCTCAATTTACCGCAGGATTACGAGGTGTAGTAATCCAGTCATTTCATGCTTAACTATACTTGAGCGTTGTCAGAATTAGGGCACAGTCGTAGAGCTTCGGCTTTCTCGGGTCTCCAGAGGATTTATTAATGGTCGCAATCATTTCTATTCAGAACTATATCGTCGGTACGTATAGATTCTATAAGTGGATATAGATAATACAATGACGATAGTCTCCATCACCTCCATATATACGACATCATCATAGCTATACCTTAAACTGCCAAATTGTTTAATTTTTCTATTTTAACAGCATGCATTTTATAACTCACTACTGTAAATATTAGCATTCTTATATCGAATTGACAATTTGTTTGCTCAAGTGAACCATGAAAATGCCACATGACAAAATGGTTTCCGTTTGCTTACGTCCCTCATTCCATCCATCGTCGTGCGTTCTTCTCATCATCATATTGCCTTAGCCTTGTTTGGTTTTTACAAGAACCGCTACGCGCTTACATTGCATTTCCTCATATTTGACTGTGTCTGTGCGACAGTTAACGCCACAGCACAATAACAACTATACAGTTCTACACATAAATACATATGTACATGCCAAATGTTCTTGACATCAGTGTAATATTTTCCTATAGTTATTCCGCTAAAATGTGCAACATGAAGTTTGCCGGCAGGCAACTCTTCTTACTTCTCACTTTGGCTAGCTGACAAGTGAATCTTCCGGTTTGTTTGGTTATTGTTTCTTTGAATCGTCAAAATACAATTTGCTTCAAGTGCAGAAAATGACTATCAAGTGAAATCAAACGTCATGTGGAAAATTTGAAAAGGAAGTGAAATTTTTGAATACACAATTTTTTTTCTTTTAAACAAATATTAGGGCGAATTGTGTGCAAGTAGCATTAAAAGTATTACTTTCAATTTGGAAAGGTCTTATTGTTTATCTTTTTGCTAAGCTTAGCTAGTTCACTGAAGTGTTAAAATTTTGCATAGAGCTTCCTATATAAAAGTACCCAGCATGTAAATAAGAGTCAATTCTGTCAAAATTTTTCATCCAACTGTTTTTTTCCTGGACTCCAGCTAATTTTAAATCTTAGTTATTTTTTGGAAAATATTCGGTTTTTTTCGTCTTTCACTTCTTTTTCATCCTTTTCTTCTTCTTCTGATTCTTCTTCTCTTTCATCTTCTGCTCCTCTTGTTGCTCTCTTGCCTTTCCTTTTAATCTAGTATATTTAATCTACATTTTGTATATTTTTGCGTTTTTTCTTTATCTACTTCAACTATTTTTTCTTTATTGGGATAATTTCATCGTTCTTCTTTTTTCCTTTAAATATTCCGTTTCTGTTCTTCAAATTTTTTATTTCTTCCTCTTCTTTTTTTATATATTTTTTTCTATTTCTCTTTTACCCCCTTTTTTCTATTTCTTTATTTTTCCTGCCCTTCTTTGAATTTGTCTGCCAATATTCTATTATGTTTTCATTATTTTATGTACTAAAAGGCGAGAAAGTTATATATACAGATGATTTGGTGGGATCGGATACAATAACGGGTAGCTGCATCTTATGATTTGCTAAGATTTGAAAAGAACGTAAAATTTATAAAGTCTGACGGTTTTGAGGCAATTATCAGGCAAGTTCGAAAGGATATGATATGAAATAGTGTGAATGAAAGTGATATGATAGCACGCGATGTGCTATAAATTGCTACGATCTGTTAATGATAGTGTATGTTACTCTAACACCTGATATGTCATGAAGTGAAGTAACATAACATCAAACTTTAAACTCTAACCATTTTAAAGTCAAAAATCATAGAAAAAAAGATATGATACAACATATTGGCCGCCAATTCGAAAACACCCTATCTCAAAATATTTTTGAAATAAACCTTTTCCGAAACTTGCTTCAAAATCACCCTATCTCAAAATTCTGTAGAAGAACATGGAATCTCTGATTTTTTTGTAAATGCTACAGCTAGTGTCATAGTGTTTTGATTTTGTTGTAGCGATAAGGACACTCTCCGAAGGTTGTGGGTGTTTTGGGGTGTTATCCATGTTAATAGTCTTTTTGCCGGATTCAGATATGGTACGTTCCGGTAACAAGCATCATTAAGGTACTAGCCTAACCCCCTCGGGAACGATTTGGTATGACCTTCTAGGTGAATTAATATCTTTTGATATGAAATAATACCAAGTTACATTACTTTGACACTAATTTGATAATAATATGACATCTGATAAAAGGTGATACGATATTCAATGATATCATGCTATTTTACGACATGATTTGATATCGGCGCCCTCTTGACAGGAACATGAATGTACATTTTTGCATGGTACGGTGTGATATGATATATTAAGATATAGTCACATGTGATGTGAGAATTGGCACTTGATTACATGTGATATATGTAACAGCAATCTTCAAACTGAAACCAAACATAATTTATAAGCAACTACACGGCTTATTTCGTTACGCTGCAAAAAGTAAATCTATTGAGTTTTTGTTATTTGTGTATAGTTTAAAAGAAGACATATGTCATGTGTTTTTCTACTACGAAGGTAATAGTGTACTACGCTCTGTTGTACGAAATGCAAACACCTTTAAATTCATTAACGTTATAGACGATTTTTTAATGAACAACTTTGAAATAAAACAAAACGCATAAAGATAACGATTCAAATAACATTAGGTACTTAAATAAATTGTCTGCTGAGTCTAATATCACTATATTTCTATTAGCCAAATTAAAATATGCGCGTGAGGTAAACCTTGCCTTTTCCATTCAACAGTAAACATATGGCATCTAACTTTTCCAAAAATATCATGTTTTGTAATTAAACTCATGATTTGGTGTAGTTTGATATGGAATACTCTTGACACAATGTCATGGCGCTCACTTGGTCGTTGATTAGGAAAGAATTCGTTTTTATTTCAGTCCACTCTGGATTGCATGTGAATGCTATAAATAAATCAGGCCTTCCATAATGACGAACATATAAGAGAGTGTCTTTTGTACGTTCATGCAAATATCGAGGCGATCCGGTAAATGAAGACGGCAAATTTACTAACTGTCCAATATTTTCAGGATTGCAATCCTCGTTAAAAGCATCCCTTACATGTATTTAATTATCTGCACGCAACGTTTTTTGGGGTGCTCTTATAAAATTCAACCTTTCGGTCATCATTTTAGCAGCCATGTCCACACAGTATTGGTTAAAGAGATATCCATATATATGAAGCGCATTAGAGCTTTCTCTAATCATAATTTTGTATGCATAAAGTTGCACGCATGAAACTGTTTTTTGTGGGTTAGGTACCCCACTGCTTGGAGAAGTTTGCGGTATATTTATGCTGTAAGCATCCTCACCATTTAAAAATATGATAGGGTATTGCAAGGGGTCATATGAACGATGAATTTCTGGCACACGATGGAGAGTATTATCGCGGGACTGTAGGACAATATCGCGGGGAACAGCATTTTCGTCAACTATCAATACTGCGACCTCGCCTGTAGTCGAGGCATGATAGCGACCACGGTGTTCATTAATAGGGCGTTTGTCGGCATGTAATACAACCCTATAGTTATTTTAGTTAGCTTTCATATGCTCCATAGAAGTCATACAACTTCGAACATACACATTATTTTCAAGCAGAATTTCTTGAATTAATTTCAAAATATCTCTTTGAAGAGTTGGTGCAGCATTTTGGGGGAAAAATATATTTGTAAAAATTTTGGAACCACGTTCGGCAGTGGTAATAAACATCCAATAATATGGTACTCTTGTCCATGTATTTTGAAAGTTGGCATGAAATTACCTTCTCTATTTTCATCACCGCCAAATGGAGTCATAGCGAGACAACCATTGCATTTTCTAATATTTTGTTCAAAATTACTTGACGACGTATGCTCTGCTGTAAGCAGCGCTTTGATTGCTGGCGGAGGCTCACCGATATCACTTAATTTGACAGAACCCTTACTACAGCACATACCTGGTGTTTCATTTGGCCTATTCCTAGCCTTACAAAAACGCAAATTTCACTCATGCGCACAGTGGCCAATTTGGCTTCGCTAGCGGCATTTTATTCATAGCTTCCAAAGTAAAGAAGTTATTTTCAAAATTTTTTTTTTCTCAATTCAAAAAAAAATCAAGCAATTTTTGGAAAAAAAATTAAATTTTTTTTTTTTAATTTTTAATTTTTTTTTAATTTTTAATTTTTAATTTTTTTTAATATTTTAATTTGTTTTTAATTCAATAAACATTTTCCACCATATATTCATATATAAAATAAGAAAAAAATTGTTAACTCAAAGAGAAACCATATTATAAAAGAAATATTAATCAGATTCTTCAGTATCAGATTCAGAGAAATCATCTTCAAAATGATGCATTATAAGCAAGCTTTTAACTTCCTTATCGAAACTAATATTTCTGGAATAGGAAATTGATGAGCCGTTGGACAATGAAGATATTAACGGATCGGAAGAAACAAAAAGAGCGTGAATTATATCTTCCATTGTATTTTTTCTGCAATTTTTTCTGGTATTATTTTCACGGATGTTCCGATAATCTTTATTTCTGGCTTAAAGCGCTTCCTCGGACATCATACCAATTGGAAGCGAAAAATGATTGATTATGTCTGCTCCATGAATTAAAATTCTGTGAACAGACGAGGGCATGTAAAACCAAGGGTATAAAGTAACAAAAATTTCGGCAGTTTCCATTGCGTAAAGTCTGAATGCCTCCGTGTTTATATCGTATCCACATGCAAGTGCTCGTAAGACGACGCTGAATCGATATATTAAATTTTCGTTCACCCCAGTTATACGAGCGGCTAAATCTGGTTGTTGAAGGAACATTCTTGCCGTATTTCCGTTGTTGGTATTTCCAGTAACAGCCATTGGTATGTCGACCAATAAATGCATTTCTTCTCGTAGCTTCTGCTGTATATTTGTTTTATTTTGTCAAACAATATCCTTGTCAGCACCACGAGTTTGCCACTTTTTATTGGTATTCTATAGGGTATGTGCAAATTACATTCAAAAAACCTTATCCAGGCGTGGAGACTGGATAGCCCATATTGAAAGAGGTTCACTTTAATTGGAAAGCTCTTCATCAAATTTAAGTCATTCATATTTTTCGGTGTTGCCTTGCAGATTCCGCATATTTGCGAAGAAGATTCTGAAATGACGCTGAAAGTTTTACCGTCAAGCATGGTCATGTGAAATTGGTGATCAATAATCAATGAGTTTACATATGTTGGTACAATATTTAATATTTGGCTCTTAATATTTTCAATTTCCCTGCGACTCAGGTCCGCCGTTTCCTTGTCGCAAAGTATTTTGATTGGTCGACAGTATCGTGTAGAAGAAGGTCGATTGTTTTTCCATAAAACTGTCGGTCCGTTCTGCACTTGCAGTGGTACAATACAAATTGAAAATAAATATTGGTCTCTCATGTTTCCTTCGCAGTCGTTAAATTTTTGCCTATATGTGGAATGGCCGCTGCTGCCATCACAACCCCATTTGTAGACAGCAGTTAAATGGGTGTTATTATTACTTCTAGATGGGATTTCAAAACTTTCAGAGTGTGCTTCCATGATCCTGTTTATTGTATGGTCCACAAGACTTTGTAGTGGCACTTCAGCATAATAATCAGTGACTGTAATGTCACTAGGATAGCACTTTTTTTTGGCGAAGCGTAATTTTTCGTAGCATGGATATATATCGGCGTTTTGGTTTTTTGCTGCTTTCTTATTCAAGTTCCAAGTGTGTCTGGTATGTCCAAGATCTACAAATAGCGCAAGCGCTTTATCGTCCGAAAATTTGGATGGAAGGGGCTTTGGTTTGTTTATATTTTGTATTACCTTTCCGCTAAACTCCTCATCGCCATTTACCATTTCTACAACTTTGGAAGCATTGCGCTTTCCAGCTTTATATAAACTGCAGCTTGCAGCTACCAACAATCCTTCACATGACACTTCCTCTGTAAGCCCTGACATCTTATTGACTTGCGTTTTTCTGCAGCACTTGGAAAGCTCTTTTTCCGGCCGTCCAATATTTTCATTTGCTTTTTTTCCCAACAATACCAATGGTGTATCTAGCCATTCTTGGTTAATTTTTTCGAAAAACACCTTACTTCTGTCACAGGCCTTCCACTTTTGGATAAGCCTACTAACAAAATTGCGCATTTTCTTTCCATTTTTGCACTGCTCCGTCTGAGTATAGGTAATTTTACTCAAAACGGTACCAAAAACATAATTTTCTACGGCGAGAAACTTCTTGGTGGGGATCGCTTCTTCATGCCATATTAAAAAAAGGGTGCGTTTTGACACAGACATTTTGCCTAAAAAGTACAATAAATTGAAGGCCCGCAGGTACTCGCAGTTCATTTTAGACACTTTGGACACACAATGGTTTACACATATAGGAAAATTTAAAATTACACTGAATCTAGGTGAATTTTGAAAGTTCTACTCCACGAAAAACAGGTGTACGTTACAATGGGCGAGTTGCTAATACACTTAAACACGATTACGTTTTATAAATAACATAAGTATACACAGATCACAACCACAGTTTTTTTTATATAATACATACCTTGTCGTTAGCATATAACAAAACTTTTAATGAAAATAATAAAATTTGCAAGTTTAACACGAATACGAAAACGATGATCAAAAAGGCGGAAATATTTTGCACAACACTTGCAGAAACATGTGCTGACTTTAACAGCTCACAGCTGTTCATCAGCTGTAAGCTGAGCTTTTAAAAATCGATATAAATCTAGTGAATGTATTTGTTATCGATTGTTAAAAAAAAATTAACGGTTTTTCAAATTTGAAAATTTTAATTAAATGCCGCTAGCGAAGCCAAATTGGCCACCGTGATGCGGCCAATGAAAAGTAGAGAATTTTCCATATAATTCAGATGCGGTCTGTAGTTAAATGCTGACTTTAGACCAATCTCCCCTTGCCTGTTGTTCAATGCTCGAAACCTTTCATTTTCAACACGCCTTGCACGCTCATCGGCTGTTTCATTTCTGCGAAACCTAATTTTCCGCCTATTTACAGAGGGCATATTTAGCTGGGATTTTGCTTTTGGCATGTCTAAGGTATTATGATAAACTTATAATTAACTATTTAATTTATTATTTAATTTAAAACTTTACTTTTTAATTTATTTTAAAACCAATAACTTCTAGGCAATGTTTTGTAGCATAGAATCATAAATACGATGAAGTTTTAAAAAGAGGTATGTTCTTTGGTTTGCGCGCGCTAACATCCATATGTATGAACATACAAACATTTTGGTTTGAGAGCAAAAAACTCGTGCATTTGCCAAGAGCGAAATGACGCACTCTCTTTGGTTGTGAGTATATGTATCCCTTTAGTGCAAACACACTTACTCTACGTTCACTTTACAAACACAAAGATTTTTTTGTTGTCCCGCTGTAGCTTGGGTTTGGCTATCAAAAAGTCTTATGACTGCAGTATTTGGGGGTTTTCATCAACTTTATCCTAAAAATAAAGGGCTTTAGTTGTGAAAATGGAAAAAACAAAAAGCGCAGGGTGATTATTTGCGCCAATACTTAAAAAAAAATTATAAAAATCGGTTTGGTACTTCTTGAGATTACTTACTTACTTACTTAATTGGTGCTTAACCGTCTAAACGGTTATGGCCGTCCAACAAGGCGCGCCAGTCGCTCCTTCGCTCCGCCAACCGGTTCCAATTGGTCACACCAAGGGAGTTTAAATCGTTTGCACCTGGCCCTTCCAACGGAGTGGGGGCCGCCCTCTACCTCTGCTTCCATAGGCGGGTTCCGAGAGAAACACTTTCTTAGCCGGAGCATCATCATTCATTCGCATAACATGGCCTAGCCAGCGCAGCCGCTGCGTATTAATTCGCTGGACTATGTTGATACCTGCGTATAGCTCGTACAGCTCATCATTAAATCTTCTTCGGTACTCGCCATCGCCAACGCGTAGAGGTCCATAAATCTTTCGAAGAACTTTTCTCTCGAACACTGTTGTCATGGTCCATGCCTCTGCCCCATATAGCAGGACGGGTACGATAAGTGACTTGTAGAGTATGATTTTCGTTCGCCGAGAGGACTTTACTTTTCTATTGCCTACCTAGTCCAAAGTAGCATTTATTGGCAAGATTGATTATTCGCTGGATTTCAGTGCTGATGTTGTTGCTAGTGTTGGTGCTGGTTCCCAAATAAACGAAGTCTTTTACTATTTCGAAATTATGGTTGCCAACAGTAGCGTAGTTGCCAAGGCGCGTATGCGCTGACTCTTTGCTCGATGACAGCAGGTACATCGTTTTGCCCCCATTCACAATTAAACCCATCTTTACCGCTTCTTTTTCCAGTTTGGAGTAAGCAGAACTAACAGCGCGGGTGTTTAGGCCGATGATATCAATGTCATCAGCATATGCAAGTAATTGTACGCTTTTATAGTATTTGTTCCAGTGCGGTTAAGTTCTGCAGCTAGTATAATTTTCTCCAGCATCAAATTAAAGAAATCGCACGATAGGGGGTCACCCTGTCTGAAACCTCGTTTAGTTTCGAACGGCTCGGAGAGGTCCTTCCCAATTCTGACTGAGCTGATGGTGTTGCTCAACGTCATTTTGCACAGCCGTATAAGTTTTTCGGGGAAACCAAATTCAGACATAGCGGCATATAGGCAGCTCCTTTTCGTGCTGTCGAAGGCGGCTTTAAAGTCGACGAAGAGGTGATGTGTGTCGATTCTCTTTTCACGGGTTTTTTCCAAGATTTGGCGCATTGTGAAAATCTGGTCGGTGGTAGATTTACCAGGTCTGAAGCCGCACTGATAAGGTCCAATCAACCGGTTCACGGTGGGCTTCAATCTTTCGCACAATACACTTGAAAGGACCTTATGTGCGATATTAAGAAGGCTGATTCCACGATAGTTGGTGCGTTTTGCAGTATCCACCTTCTTGTGGACTAGGCAAAGAACACTTAGATTCCAACCGTCGGGCATGCACGCGTCCGCCCATATTTTGCTAAGAAGCTGCTGCATGCGCCTTACCAACTCCTCGCCGCCGTACCTGAATAGCTCCGCAGGCAATCCATCAGCGCCCACGGCCTTGTTGTTTTTCAATCTGGTTATTGCTATTCTAACTCGGATCGGGTTCTTTATCTCCACGCGGTGAATTTCTGCTCCCATTTAGGAGAGCAGAGAAGTATTCCCTCCATGATCTAAGCACTCTCTGGACATCAGTTACAAGGTCGCCGTTTTCATTCCTACAGGAGTTAGCCCCGGTCTTAAAACCTTCCGTCTGTCGCCGTATTTTTTGGTGGAATTTTCGGGCGTTATTCCTGATGGCTAGCAGCTCAAGCTCCTCGCACTCACGCCTTTCTGCTTCTGCTGTTTTCTTCCTGAAAAGGCGTCCCGCTTCCCTTTTCAACTCGCGATAGCGTTCACACACTCCTCTTGTCGCGCTCGCTTTTAACGTAGCCCTGTAGGCAGCATCTTTTCTTTCGGTTGCAACGCAGCATTCTTCATCGTACCAGTTGTTTTTTCGTGGCCGCCGGTAACCAATTTTTTCCTCGGCGGCAGTACGAAGTGCTTTGGAGATATGCTCCCACTGCTCCTGTATTCCTTCAGGATGAGTTGTGCTCTCAGAGAGCAGGTGTGAGAGTCGAGTTGAGAAATCATTGGCAGTCTGTTGTGATTGAAGCTTTTCGGCGTCTAGCATTCCTTGTGTTTTTTCCTTGGCTTTAGCCGCGTTGATGCGGGTGCGTATTTTAGCTGCAACGAGATAATGGTCCGAATCTTGAGATTAGCCGTTACAAAGATTGCCCATTTAAGCATTTTTATATAATTAAAATAGATATAGATATGCTAGTTTGGTGATAAAATTTTATATGATACGATGTGATCGATATGATATAATATTTTAATACATGATATGATTTTATATTTATGAAAGATCCTATATGATATGGTATAAGGCAAAACTGCTATGTATGATTTTATATCTATTATGTGATATTATTATTTAAGAAATGACGCAATTTGATGTGGTATGAAGTGAAACTGATCACTCAATAAAGACCTCACTAGGACTGAGGTTGTTCACAATGTAAGCGATATGATATGATACCACAAGATTAGAAAGAACTTACGTATATAATAAGATCAATCTTTAAACTCAAATAAGTTGGAAGTCAATTACTATGGATAACATTTTATGATATGATTTCATATAATGCACGCTAAGATGGCAACAACAATCAACGTAAAAAATCATTATGTTCAGAAAATGCAAACCCATTTATAGGCTTCTCCATATGCACCCGTGAGATTGTTAGATTTACCAAACACTTTTAAGGAAAGTAGCGGAACTATTAATTGATGGAGTATAAAGAGCGTTAGGTATTTAATTGAGAATTTCGATAATATGAATTACTACAAAACTTTCAGTTTTTTGCTTACTAGGTATGCGGTATAAATGATGTGAAATAAAATAATATGTGATGTATACTGAGATGAGTTTTCGTCATCCCCTTGATAAACTTTGGCAGCGTTTTCATGACACTGAAGATGAGAAAACGTGTCATTTGACAACGAATGATGAATAAAATCACCCTATCGGTAAATCAACAAAACAAAATGAATAAATTAATACGTGGTGATATAAAATGTATGATGTGATATAATTCAATGCGATATGATGTAATTCAAAATCATATGATTTATACGATTTTGTACAATAAAAAAAATTTTTCCCGAGACCCTCACAACATGAACTCCAAATATTTTCTTTTATATCGTACATTCGATTGCGTATCATTTAAGACTTCTTTCCAATCGAAGGGAAAACTCAATAAAATATGCTATTTAATAAGCATATAAACAATAATTATACTTTGTCTTTATTATAATATAAATTTATTCGACTAAATTACACACTTTATACGTACAAATTGACAAATCATATTGTGGAGCATTTGCTAATCGATTTATATTTGAAATTAGTTCAAATGGCTAATTAAGTCACAATCGTATATTATTGATGTTTATGTGTGCGTATTTATTACTATATGGTGCTAAACTAATTTTATTATCCACATTCGAAAAATTATTACATTACATTTAGTTTTCATGAAAGGTCATTTATAAACGTTTTAACTTAATTTTGTTTTTCTTCACAACATTAGAGTTGACAGCAACTAACATTGTTTTCGTCCATCAACATTTTGTCCAACTGTGATATGGTATGATTAGTTGTGATTTTTGCTATTGTTATTATTGTTGCTATTTTATTAGTGATTTTGATGTAAAAGATTGCTTATCACCTATTGACGCACACATAAAAACACTAAAAATAACAAAAGCAGCAGCAAAAGTAACACAGAAATGGCGCCAACATTGTGGTGCAGTGTAGGTAATCTAATAATAAATTAATTTTAATGACATTACCGTAAAATGAACGTACAATAGTGTAACAGCAACTCACTCTCATATCATGATAAATACGCACTTCAGAATGAGTATGCCTTAGCTTCGACATTTGTACTCGCTTATGGTTTATTCATTGTGGTGCGTGTAACGATCTAAACTCGTCTGTGTACGCACTCATGCTAAAGCTAAGCATTGGCATTGGAAAATGCGGATGCCAGACATTACAAACACTACACTACACTTGCATAAATTTTCCATCAACAGAAAGTTAGCCGCCGATGTCACTCACTATTTACCACTTACGCCATTTGCTCTACGACAACATCATGCCCTACCAACAAAAGCTCAATAATATTGTAATGGCAATGATGGCAGCAACCGTTACTATAATTAAATTGACAAGCATTGCGCAATATTCGCGCTCGTTCATAATAGTAAATGTGTAGTAAATTGTATTGAATAATACAGACAAAATGGGTGAATCGGCCAAGCGTATTGCGTGCAGGCGGCATAACATGTTAGACCTTTGATTACTTGATTGCATATACATATGGATATATTTATATACATAGATATGTATGAACTATAAACTTATACAATAGCAGATTGATATATATACAATTATTTATGACGCAATATATGTGTACGTGTTTATTATGTTACCTGATTTCTGTTTATTACGCTTTTACCTTTAGCGACTCGAATGTGTGCACCTGTGCGTATACGTAACCTCTAATACTGCGAATAACGCAGAAGAATGCTTACTTCATTGTTGCCTCATACATAGACTGCAGCAGGCTTTGTATATCTCTTACTTAGTAAGGTTGAGTGCTAATATTATATATCAAGTAGTGACTTTTATTGCTCTTGTAATGCTAAGAAAGCAACTGATTCATTGAGTAATAGACGAAATATCGATTTGTTATCGAAGTATTATAAATTTGATATCGATAAAAAAGGTTTTAAATTTGTTGCTGGTTGTTTAGCGACGAGCTATCGAAACGTTATCAATAATTTCAAAAACGTTTTTAGTTTTTTTACCGATTTTTAATCGAAAAGTTATAGATTTGTATATAAAAAACTATCGATTTGTCAACAAAAATATGGTATAAAAAGTTAGCGAAAAATGTGCCTTTGAAAAATTACAGATTTTTTTGGAAAAATTTATCAATTCGATATCGCAATGAATTTGAATTTGAATTTTTATTTTAATAGAGATAAGTTCAATCAAAACATTAGGATCTTTTATAGTAAAACATTCTTTCATAAAACATAGCAAAACAATTTGGTAAATTTTAAATGTCAGATATAAAAAGGGAAAAAAAGAAAAAAGTATGCATAAGTTCAGCCTAGGTGGCTTTTGCATAGAAAAAAATTTAGAGAGCAAATCCGATTTCCAAAATTTATTTATGTATGTGTATATATTTGCGTGGTAAGCAATCGATTTTGTGATTCTTGTCTAGGGCAATTCTATGTTGAAAAGGAAAGATGGTTATAAATAATATCACAACATCTTCAACCGTTTTTTAAGGCCGATGTAAAGATTTTCAAAAGATTCGAACGGCCTTAGCAGGCTTTGCCGCGTCCTTTTTTTTAAGATAGTTTAAAACAGTTTTTAAGACAACCTTACGTAGTATATAATATACAATTTTAGCTTGTAGTTTTATAAACAATGAAAGTATCCCGTTGAATGTTGTTGAATTATCACAGAGTTATATTTAATTTTGAAAAATATTAATTTTTTACAGGAGTATTAGTAGCGGTCAGAAAAATAGTGTATTAAGTTTCATTACAATTTATTACTTTAAGTGAAAGCTGTTGCAAAAGAAAATTTGCCTGACGGATATACTACTGAACAGATGAGCAAACTTATATTTTCGGTTGACATAAATAGGATATCAAAAAAAATCGCTAGGTGCTACCCGCGATCAACTCGATAGTGATTACTGAAAAAATTTATATTTTTTTTTCGAGAAGTTCTCTCCAACAAAAAATGTTTCTTTGGATCCGCTGATGAGTGTAGTTAAGATGTTTGGTAGGATAATTTTTTAGAAACTTTATATTAATTCCATCATTCCCAAAAGCATTGCATCGTATCTTTTACCGATTGGTCGTCAATAGTAATATGAAAGAGATAGCTTTAACATATAATCGATGACACATCTGTAAACCCTCAATTCAACAAGCTGATAATAAGAAGCGGCTATGCAACTGAACTGGGACAAAAAGAAAAAACTAAAAAATGGAGATAAGGCCTCTCCCTAGTCTGCTATCGCTCAAATAAAAACATCATAATTATTACCACAACAAAAAACAATAAATAAGAAAAGAACTTTAAAAAAAATATCAACGTACTTTGACAAGCTAAGCTTTTGCCAGCAAAGCAAAACCAAATTCAACACAATGTCCCTTTATCTTTAAAAAATGGGGAGTGATACCTTCTTGAAAAGTACTGGAAAAACCAAGGAAAAGAAAAAAATTTAAAACTCTTAACAACAGCAAAACCTTGGATTGGAAAAGTGCTGTCTCCAACCGTCAAAACCGTAAGTACACGTGCAAATGCACTTGTGTGATAGGAGGTTTAGTGTGCAGACTCTGAGGTTTTCGATGCTCTCGCCTTTGAAAAAACTGCAACTGCGATTTCGTAAAACAAAACAAAAACGGCGGTCCTGCTGACAGATGTTCAGTTAAGACTAGGAAATAAGAAAGATAACATTTCGAATCACTCCAATTAAGAAAACACGCAATCATTTAAATCAAATCACGAAGCTGAACCCAAAATCGAGGTTTAAAAAGAAGAAACATTTTAATAATACTACAAGCATCGTACAGTTTTCGATTTCTAATGCCGCCTACGATAGCAAAATAAATTATTTGCCTATGACTGGGTTAAGCTAATTCACTTGTAGCTACCCCAGTAAAATAAGCTTGGTTGAACTACATAAAAATCAGTTGTGGTTCCAGTTGTGATACCACATTGAACTAGGAAAGCCTTAAACACATTATGAACCCACTGATGTCGGCAGATCTCCTGTCACTCACATCCATTCATGCAAGATGTAGTGAGTGCCTTGCGTTGGTCCATTTGTACAAGGGTAGACTTTACGTGGCCAGTCAATTGTACACATTAGGACGAAATTACTTGAATTACAGGTGTCCATGATATTCTTGTTCCTTGGGACTCCGATTATTCCTATTTTTAAAAAAATCAGGGTAAAGCTAACGAGCTGAGGTCTGTTCAGGTCACTCTTGCACAAAGGCAATTGAGGTGAATTTTGTGAGAAGCTTTTCATTGATAAAGTCAATCACAGTGGCGACCATGTTTCCCAACGCATTTTGATATTTCTACTTTGTCTAACTTGAATTAAGGATGGTCATGTGTTGATTAGCACTTTCTCATACTGAAACTTTCACCACCTTGAACTTATTGTTCCCCTCGAATCAGCTACATATAACAATAGAAAACTACAGCCGAAGTATTTTAAACCTCGATGCCCATTACTACTGATTATAAAATTGTATGTACATCAATGCAAAGCTGTATATATATTAACCTGGTTCGATTTGTATGGACGAAAGTTAACCGATATCGCGCCATCGATTTTTCAATAAGATTTGGGCTCAGTCAAAAAAGTTCCACTACGCATACCCAAAAAAAATAATTTTCAAGCCTGCGAAAAAAAAATGGCGAAAGGGTCAATTTTTCGACCAAAACACTCCCCAAAACCCAAAAGATATATATATAAATTTTTTTTTTTTTTTTTCAAAAAACTGTTGTAAAAACGATGGCGATAACAGTTTTTTGAAAAAAAAAATATTTTTTGGGTTTTGGGGAGTGTTTTGGTCGAAAAATTTACCCTTACGCCATTTTTTTTTCGCAGGCTCAAAAATTATTATTTTGGGTATGCGTTGTGGAACTTTTTTTTCCTGAGCCCAAATCCTATCGAAAAATCGATGGCGCGATATCGGTTAATAAATCGACCCAGTCTAATATATATATATATATATCAGTGCGTTTAGTTTAATTTAAGGAATACACTCGCAAACGTTAAAAACTACGCAACTAAAGTACTAAAGTATGTTTGTCGATTTGCCGCATAGTTACACAAATAATTTATTAAATTTATTTCGTTACCTGGGCACAACACATAATAACATATTACAACAGAGAATATGAACCCGCATGCTTTGGGTCGCACACTTTGCCTGGGGCTACTCTACACACGTTTATTTCATTTCGTAGAAACCTCTCTAAATTGAATTGTTTCAAGTGCAAATGAAATAATGATAATCGTTGTTGTGATAGCATGGAGCAAAATGACATTGAAATAGTTAGGTGAGTAGCAAATTATAGACTATAGAAATAGCGCATCACACAAAACGAATATTATATGAAGAGACATAAGTAATGTATGAGTGGCAGCGGTGGCGTATTCAAGCACCTGGTATATAGTAAACAATGTCTGTGTGTGTATATGTATATACATATTTAAGTATTAATACCATGTTGGCCTGTTGGTGTAGCAACACCAAATAACAAAGTAATAAAATGATTGAATAAGTGAGACAAATAACGACAGCAATGAGTAATGTTGACAGCTGAGAAATATTAGATAAAATGGTATTAATTTGTCAGTCAACATATCATCGAGTGATATGTTGTTATACCTGTGATGCGCGTACTAGGGTACTATTTTAGTGATTGTTTTTTTTGTTTTTTTTTTTTTTTTTTGTTTGTTGTTTTGGAACTTTTAGTGCCGTTTTTGTTGCTTTTTCGTACATATCTTTTGAGCTGTCAAATTTGTATGGAATTTGAAATATTAATTCACGTTTGTTTTAGTGTTTTTTGTCAAGACCACGCTCCATGATATGATATCCTGTAGTACTATTAATATTATATACCTTTTCCATACCGTCTAGCACACGGCTTATATTTTCAACTTAGTTTAGAGGTATAAGAATTTATGTTAACTTTATAGTCCTACGATAATCTGTAAATTTAGTAATATCTTATATAACCGGTTTTGAAATGTCTTTCTCAGTTTGAAAACTTCGCACTATATGTTTATTTATTTTTTTATAATGGTCATTTAATATTATATTCATATAATATCACTTAATTTTACATCATATCATTCCATATCTTATCAAGTTATGTACGGCATAATATTTAATATCACATCGTGTCCTTTTATCCATGGTACTTGACTTTGAGTTCGAGAATTAATGTTAGTTCTTAAAGCCCTTTGTTATGCCGGGTATTTAGAAAGGCGAATTAATTTTTAATACTGCGCTTTATCTCTTTTTTTATTTTTAAAATATGATCAATAAGTATCATATGATATCAGCGCTATCTTACTGACTTACTTAATCGGCGCTTAACCGTTTAAGCGGTTATGGCCGTCCAACAAGGCGCGCCAGTCGCTTCTTCTCTCTTCCAACCGGCGCCAATTGATCACACCAAGGTAGTTTAAATCGTTTTCCACCTGGTCCTTCTAGCGGCGTGAAGGCCGCCCATTACCTCTGCTTCCATAAACGAGCGTCATCTTTCATTCGCATCACATGGCCTAGCCAGCCCAGCCGCTGCATTTTATTTCGCTGGACTATGTTCATATCTGCGTAGGGCTCGTACAGCTCATAGTTAAACCTTCCTCAGTTCTCGCCATCGCCAAAGCGTAGAGGTCCCTAAATCTTTCGAAGAACTTTTTTATCGAACACTCCCAGAGCCGCTTCATCTGATGTTTTGATGGTGCATGCTTCTGCACCATATAGCAGGACGGGTACGAAAAGTGACTTACAGAGTATGATTTTCGTTTGTCGAGAGAGGACTTTACTTTTCAATTGCCTACCTAGTCAAAGTAGCATTTATTGGCAAGAGTGATTCTTTGCTGAATTTCAGAGCTGATGTTGTTGTTAAAGGTAATGCTGGTTCCAAAATAAACGAAGTTTTTTACTATTTCGAAATTATGACTGCCAACAATAGCGTGGTTTCCAAGGCGTATATGCGCCGACTCTTTGCTCGATGACATCATCACGCGATATCATATTACTAAATTTCTTATTATATTCCGTATGTCATATCTATCATTTAAAATCACATCGTATGTGTTTTCCCAACGCTGTTGATCTCATCTGTGTTTTGAGTGTGAGTATTGGATGTAAATTTCCTTTAGTCCTCCGATGTCATGTGAAATCGTTTCACTATGGCATACAGTTATCGTACATAAGTATCATTTCATTCCACAACATATCATATCGCAACCTACCTCCCTTTATTTTTTGACACCATTTAATTATATAGTACTACTTTGATATAAATATATCAGGAAATTATACTCAAACCCGCTTATAGCTTTTCTATACATATTTTGTGTACGTGTAAAAAATTTCAAATTTTATATTAAAATAAAATAGTTTATACCGTCCTCGTCATGCCCCAAGTATGATATGCACTTTTTCTGTTTATATAAAAAGGGGTATAAATATTTGAAACTTACTCGATATTGCGATCAACATACGTTTTTCCGCTTTTGAAAAAAGTTCTATTAAACATAATAGTCTTACCGTATGAGGTACTTATCGCTCATTTAGCTCAATAGTGTCATAACTCAAATAAACATGATTTTCGAGTAAATAACGTATAAACGTATTCATTATCATGGTCTATATTGTACAAAAACTTTCTTGCGATCCGTTAAAAATTTAGTGTCTGCTATAAAAATGAAAAGATACCTTTATATATGTAACATATAGCTGTTGAAATCTTTTAATGGCTCTCATGAAAATTGAGTTTTTTGAGTTATGACACTATTGAAGTAAATGAGAGTTATCATGTCATACTTACTATCCTCAAGGCCTATTTTCATGTAAAAAGAAACTGTGCAACTAAGAAAGTTCAAAGAGCAAAATTTAAACAAAGTTAATTTTTCGGTCATTACTTATTAAATTTCGAAATGAAAATAGGAAGGACATAATTTTTCTTTGAGGCTAATTAGCTTGCTAGTTTTCTTCTCATATGAATTCCTAAAAACTTTTAATTTTTATATTTTACAAAACTACGCCTTTCATATCCTTTTTGCATGCCATTGCTACCTAAGAGTTAATTACTGTATTTTAAATTATTTATAACAAATTAACACATTTCAGTTACAAAGGAAACTCGTACAGCAGGAAATATTTCATCATACAAGGAGTATGCGTGTGTTTTTAAATATAAACTTTTTACAGGGTTGGGCACTGTACTTTAAGCGGAATGCGAGGCATTATTCAACTTACATCGTTAAGAGTCTGGCACAAATTCCAGTTTTTTCTTAACTGTGAATGTTCAAAATACGGAAATTTTGTCATATTACTGATATAATAGTAAACAAGCCTGTGTCTTTGTATTGGTTCCTTTTTTAGGGTTAGGTTCGACACTTCAGGTGCAACAACATCTGGCTTTTCCACCAACAGCATCCTCATGGTAAAGCAAAAACAGCAAGGTAGTATCTTTCCTATATTAATCATAGCTCGTCAGCATAAGCACCTACTAATACTTGACTTGTAACGGACGCACCGCCAACTTATACTCATTCAAACGCTCATACTCAATACTTTATTCAAATTAGGATAACTAGGAATAGAAGGATATACCTGGAATAGAAGGAAGCCTATCTAGTGGCATTCTTTAAGATCGTCGGCTTCCTAGTAATATTGAGCGCAGCAGCGATCTTCTCCCTCTGAATACCAGTCTGAAACTTCATGCGAAAAAATCTGATTTTATTAAATTCATTACGTGTTTTCACGAAATTTTTTTTGTAAATGAACATAGGAGGAATATGAACGCAGATCTCATAGTAGTGAGTTATATTCCTAGATAGAATTGAACATCTAGTTGACAATCGCAAAAGTTAAAACTAATACCATAGCCATCCAGAAGCACAACGTATCGCTCCTAGTCGGAGCATAGGGCGGAGACGAACGCTCTGCAGCGACCTCTATCAGTCGCTAAACGTCTTATTTCATTCCAGGTGGCGGTGGAAGAGCTCACATTGAAAATCGTACGCATCCAAGTTTGTCGAGGACGTCCCCTGCGCCGGCTTCCTTATGGGTTCCATTGGAAGGCCATTTTGGCAACGTTGTCATCTTCTCTGCGGAGAGTGTGACCGATCCAACCCCACTTACGTTTTTTAATTTCAATGTAGATTGGTGTAGATTGAGTGACAGTAGATCGGCGTTGCTTATTGTTCTTGGCCAGAAGATACGGCAGACTATTCTCAGACACTTGTTTATAAACGTTTGCAGTCGTCGGTTAATGCGGTCAGAGACAAGCCAGGTTTCGGATCCGTATAACAGAACTGATTTCACGCTGGTGTTAAAAATCCTCAGTTTTGGTTTCATCGACAATATGCGAGAGCGCCATACTCGGCCTAAGTTGTGGAATGAAGATCTCATAAACGATAGATAATAAGCGAAATATCCTGTGTAAAATTTCTTCAAGTTTAGAGGACTACAAAATAAAACCATAACTTTTCGATAACAAATTGGGAGAATTTTGATAACAGATATTAATAACTTTTCTATAATAACTAAAAATTTCTGGATAAAAGTCAATAAAAGATTTACAGCTTTTCGAAAACAAATTGATACCGCTTTAATAAGAAATCCATAATACGCCAAAAGCAAATTGGTAACTTTACGATAACAAACTGATTTTTATTTGATAACACGTGCATAACTTTTTGATAAATAATCGACAACTTTTCGATTGTAAATCGATAATAAATCGATAACTTGTCGAAAAAATCGATTTATTATCTCTAATATTTGTTACCGATAGCAGGTTTATAAGGTTAGGAAAGATGAAGCTGAACTGACCGTTCCGTGCGAACATCACATTGACTGGATGATTCCGTAGTGTTACCATATGTTAGTCTGATGACCAAACTGAAAACCAGGTCCTATGTATGTTATAAACTAATTCCGTTCTCTTGGCAAATACTAGAAGCTTTTCAGGAATTATGCCTCTTGCTTTTCCTAGATCTGACAGCTGCATCACTCCTTATAGCAGGAGTCTTAGCCTGTTAAGCAGAAGGCAAGAGCACAAAATATGCTCAATCGTTTCATCAGGGCCGGATTAACCTTCAACGGGGCCCCAGGCAACCATCAATTTGGGGGCCCTTTTTCACGTCCGTTCCCTTCTTTTTTCGATTAAAAAATACAAACTTATATCTTTCACAAAAATGTTATTGTCGCAATGTAATAATATCAATAAAATTACTATCTACATTTTAAAAATGTCGTTTTCTACATTTGTTTTCGGCAAATTCATCAATTATATCATCAATATCGATTTTGTTCAATAAATCTGACTCAATGCAAAGTATACCTAACTTCTCGAGTCGCTCTTGTCGCGTTGCAGCTTTTTCAGAAGCTTTGATTCTTTTCAATTACGAGAAGGATCGTTCGGCAGAACAATTTGTGATCATTAATGTTAAAAAAATCCGAAAAGCTATTTCTGTGTTAGGAAATACATCGGCTAATTGATCTTCCGATAGAATCTTATACAAATGACTATGAGTTTTTTGTGCATCAGTGTATCTGGAGTTCACGTAACTTTGAAATTGTTTCATTTCAATAAAAAATTCTTCCAAATCTCTAGAATAAAAGCGAACTAAGTTATTTATAGCTTCGTGGAGGTCTCCCTCACTTAGAGAAAATTTATGAAAAGTGCAAATCTCTCTGAAACTTCCTTATACACTTTCGCACGTCGTTTGATTTCACTGTGAAGATTGTCGACGATTTCGTCTTAAAATCATTGCGAGCCGAAAATTCTACTACTGGAGCATTTCCGTCATTAGGTTGTTTTTATACTCAGCTGAGCAGGGCTAACAGAGTATATTAATTTTGTTCGCATGACGGTAATCCGTAACGGCATAAACTAATCGAGATAGATATAGACTTCTATATATCAAAATGATCTGGGCAAAAAAAGAAATTCATTTAGCCATGTCCGTCCTTCCGTCCGTCCGTCCGTAAACATGATAACTTGAGTAAATTTTGAGGTATCTTGTAGAAATTTGGTATGTAGATTCCTGGGCACTCATCTCCGATCGCTATTTAAAATGAACGAAATTGGACTATAACCACGCCCATTTTTTCGATATCTAAAATTTCGAAAAACAGAAAAAGGGCTACAATTCATTACCAAAGACGGATAAAGCGATGAAACTTGGTAGGAGTGTTGACCTTATGACGCAGAATAGAAAATTAGTAAAATGTTGGACATCGGGCGTGGCACCGCCCACTTTAAAAAGAAGGTAATTTAAAAGTTTTGCAAGCAGTAATTTGGCAGTCGTTGAAGATATCATGACGAAATTTGGCACAAACGTTACTCTTATTACTATATGTATGCTTAATAAAAATTAGCAAAATCGGATGACGAACACGCCCACTTCAAAAAAAATAGAATATATTTACAGTATATAAGTAAAGTATGTCAACATTCAACTCCAGTAATGATATGGTGCAACAAAATACAAAGATAAAAGGAAATTTCAAAATGGGCCTAACTCCGCCCTTTTTCATTTAATTCGTCTAGAATACTTTTAATGCCATAAGTAGAAGAAAAATATACCAATCCTTGTGAAATTTGGTAGGGGCATAGATTCTATTACAATAACTGTTTTCTGTGAAATTGGGCGAAATTGGTTTGAATTCACGCCCAGTTTTTATACACAGTCGGCTGTCCGTCCTTCCGCTCTGCCATTAATACGATAATTTGAGCAATAGTCGATATATCTTTACTAAAACTAATTCACGCAGTTATCTGAACTCACTTTATCTTGGTATAAATAATGGCCGAAATCCGACTATTATTCTTTCACTCTCTAGAATTTTATGTTTGTAAGAAAATTTTAGAAGTCGGCACTGCCTATTCTGCCTGCTTGTTAATCCGGTCCTGCATTTCCTCTTCAAACCCGTTCTGATAGCTTACAGAATCTGTCTATTTCTGAAACGGTACAGTATACCGCAGACCCTTCGACTCCCACTACTTTGCTAGCATCTACTTGTATAGCCTCGCTCGGCACTTGGGCACCCTTGCGCAATCCATCAACCACTATTATAGCTCTAAAAACCCCTTCGATACGGAATCAGGTAATCTGTTCGTTTTTTAATTGATGACGCTACAATACTATGGCCAAAGACATTTTAAAATAGATATATTGCATGATCGAAAAATAGTGTGAAGCAAGCTTCACAAAACTCTAGTAGGTCACATTCACCACTCACCACAGCAGAATGTGTTAAACTACCACTGTATGTATTTATTATTTATCAATTATTTGTACACTTTTTATTCAGCTAATCACCCCTATTACGGTTGTCAATAGTGAGAAAATTAGTGTCGACGCTCATGAATTGGTATCGGCGTTTAACTATTGACGGGTGTTGACGCTTTTTTGGTATTGGCTAAAACAACGTTGAAGTTATGTTGACGTGACGCGACACAAAATTTGTCAACACAGTTTTTGGTGACAACAAGCGCGGCAATACAGAATTCAGCTATTAAAAATTCAAAAAATAAGCTTTTTTTATACTTTTTATGCTCCTTATTTATTAATTTTTTATTCAATTTCAGAAAATAGTCAAAATAACCAACAACAGTCAGTTTAGTAGAATTGTGGTAAGGTTCTAGGGCAGCGGTAGACTGCTAAAACACGTCCAAAAAACTCAGGAGAGGTGCCAAAAGACACGTATTGACCTCGATTTTTTATTTCCGCATTCAGATTATTAATACCGAGGTCAATTCGAGTATTTTGATACCCTTCCCAAATTCGATTAAGTTTTCCATTAGTGCACCACGCTCTGGGAGGTAGGAAGTTGCTATTGGTGTACTAAAGAGAAATCCAATCATCTACAATATATTCACTAAAGTTCGTAAACAAATTCCTTGTGTGTATTTTGCCCGGAATGCTTAATTGTGCACTACTAGATTTCAGCAATTATTTAGATCCACAAATTGTCCACTAGGCAAAAAATTAACTCAATACAAATTGTAAATAAACAACTGTCAAAAATATTGGGATCGTATTTTTATCGATAACGCGTCGACATCAATACATTGCCTTAGTAAATAACAATTATGCATTGACGTGACATTGATGTTGATACGACGTGATGTCGACGACGATACGAAGTGGTGGTTGACGTTGACAACCGTAATAGGGGTGAATGTGTTCAGATTTTACATTTTTACACTCTAAAGCTACAATCAGTATATTTCGTGTGCTCAAATTATGTTACAACTTGTGTTAAAGTTTGTGGTGTGGTGGAAGTGACTTACTAGAATTTTGTGAAGGTCCCTCCGTTGCTTTCTACTGAAGTTTGCGCATGCAAAATAATGCCGATAAATGATCATAATAAACAAACCGTCAGCACTTCGAAAGCCAATTGATAGCATGCCCCTACCAACTGCTGAAAAGGTTTAGTTATAAGAAATATTTTTGATGCCGACTGTAACCTGTTTTATAATTTTTCGTAGATATCCCTTTGTGAGGTTAATAGCACTTCAAATAAGTACCCCTATATAAATATCAATAATTTTAAAAATATCAACCCCTTTGTGAATGAATATTTTATTCACGCCCTCACTCAAAACTTGGTGCCCTAGAAAAAACAAACACATACACTCATAGCTGTGGCGCTGCCCCTAACGCTGATGACCTCGCTCTCTTTCATTAAAGCAACAACAGCTATAAACCTTTGAAAAACTTACGAGGCACTTTTATGTCGTTTGGGTTGTTGGTGTTTTCAATATTTTTTTATTTTTTTTGTCAATATACACATACATATCTTTTCTTTATTTGTATTTTTATTCACTCATATCCGCTGATGTCCTTCACTTCCGGTTCCGCCGTTGTGATACAACGCAATAGCGAAGAAGTGCAAATAAAGCATACAATTTTAAAATTTATGATCTGCGCTAATTGCGTGCAGCCAATTAATTTATGACAACCATTTTGCAATACGTTGGGAGGTATAAAAGAATGAATGAAATAACTACAACGAGACAAGCGGTTCAGTGCGTGTGTGTGTTTAGGGGCAGACACAACTTCAAACATATGCACATACATACATTTATAGAGATGAGCTTGTTTTATGTGCATATGCGGATAAAAAACTATAAAAGTTGGATATGACTGGTTGTTATACTAAAAGTTTTTGAAAACTTTTTCTTTTACCATCAGTTGGTGCGTCAGTGAATGGTATTTTTTTTTTTTCATTTAAACCCAACGAACAAATCACACAGGTTTTTATTTTTTGAAATTTCTGTCTGCGGCTTTCAGCCGATATTATTGGAAAAACTTAGGGTTAACATTCTTAACCTGTACTGTAGATTCTAGTCGTCAACCACGACAAAGGTGGTTCGACAAGGGACCCGCCAAGCTTACAGCGTACACAGATGAATTAGCAGTTGGCATAAGGGGAAAAACGTTTCCAACAATCACTTTCTTTATGGGTCCAGCGCATCGAGTATCAAATATGAAATTGACTGCCAAAGCAGAGAAGATGGATATGGTCTTATCAACTAAGAGTTATAAAGTCTCGAGCTATACCTAGGCTAGGGGTGACCCTGCAGGAGTAAGCTTATAGGTCGTGCAAGCTCAATGTGGAGGACAGAATAATGAAGGCCGCGAAGGCACTTCAGGCATGCAAGAGAATGCTTGGGCATACGTGGGGCCTATTTCCCTCTCTCTTTCTCATTGGCTATTTACAGCGATCTGTTTTTTTTTTTTTTTGGTGGGCAGCAGCATAAAAAAGATGTACCTCAAAATTAGACGGAAAACACATGTTATCAATGCTTAGCATAACAGAAGCTCTGAAAACAGCACCTTATATTATTCTGTAAACCTTGTTGCAAAGAACTTAGTATTTACGAATTCAACGAGACTCAATGTCTCGGTACAGCTTGCTCGCTGATCATACGGCAATAGCAGTTAAACGTCATCAAACATGATATGAACAGACTATCAGAACCTATGGAAGGGTTGCACATGTTCGACCAGGCAAGAAATACGAGGATGTAAAGTGTCGAAGATCAAATGCAATTTCTACAACCTTAGAGTTATGCGCATGATCGAAGTTGGCGTCAGCTAGTCGCATTCGCTTGAGAGCAACCTAGAACCTGATTTGGAGATGACTATCGATTGGTTTTAATATAGTTTACACATCCGTACAGAACGTAACCATTCTGGGTGCTGGGAAGAGAGTTCAAAGCAGTATTCTTATTTTACATCAGGCCGGCACAAAAATGTATGGACTGTATTAATATCCTTATGATCCACTAAAGCGATAATTATTGGAAAAGAGTTATAGTGGCAGTTTAGAATAGCATAAAAATCTACACCGACACCTTTAAACCAAACTTAGATGTGAGGCTGTACTCTAAGTGCAACGCGATCTAACCCTATTCGTATTGTACAGGGTTTGATATTCCGACAGATAATTTGATATTCCAACATTCGGAGGCCACCGTGGTGTGATGGTAACGTGCTCCGCCTATCACACCGTATGCCCTGGGTTCAACTCCCGGGCAAAGCAACATCAAAATTTTAGAAATAAGATTTTTCAATTAGAAGAAAATTTTTCTAAGCGGGGTCGCCCCTCGGCAGTGTTTGGCAAGCGCTCCGGGTGTATTTCTGCCATGAAAAGCTCTCAGTGAAAACTCATCTGCCTTGCAGATGCCGTTCGGAGTCGGCATAAAACATGTAGGTCCCGTCCGGCCAATTTGTAGGGAAAAATCAAGAGGAACACGACGCAAATTGGAAGAGAAGCTTGGCCTTAGATCTCTTCGGAGGTTATCGCGCCTTACATTTATATTTATTTTAACATTCTTAATGGAATAGAGAGTTATGCTAAGGCGGAGAAAATAGGCCGAGCAGAAGGAAATGAGAGAAACAACTTTGCAGTGAGTCAACTCTTGGCAGAAGCGATAGGAACAGTTGACAATTTTTACATGATCAAAGCACAAGGGAAGTTTGGAAGATACCATTTTTTGCTACATTTTCAACAATAATTTTAAGAGCCAGTCTGCGACAAACATTGGACTGCGAGAGATATGGGTTTATTGAAATATGACCACCACAAAATTTGTCGGCGTATTAACTCCTTAAGCTTACGGATTTCAGATTTGGCTAAGGTCCATTTACCACATCCTCAGATACTTAAAAGTAAGTATGTGCAGTACTTTTTCATTAAAAGACTATTAAAACCTACGCTGCATGGTTTATTGGGTGAAATAGCTTCTGATTTGTATGCAACTACACGCATTATAAATTATTTGTTTTAAAAAAAAATTCATTGCACGTTTTCTGCCACTTTGGACTTATTTACGTAAGGCAACCGAGCCTCATTGTTTGCCATATAGTTTATTTACGCAATATTTACACAAACAAGCACATCCATAAGTTAGCATTATTCGTATGTACGCTTGAATTGAGTGTATGAATAGTAAATTGCATAAAAGCGTCTGATGTCGATAATCTAATAAATTATCATTGCTTCACAAGCGGAAAATTTTCGATTTACTCTTTAAAATCTAGCGATCTGCATCAAATCTATTATGAACGAAAATTGGAAGGTGATCAAAATCATGGTGTTGTGTTTTCATATGTTTAGCTCTCCTGCTCTCTTTCTCTATGCCTGTTACTTTTCTCTGTATTCTTACTGTTGTTCTTACTTTTATGTTTCTCTTTCTGTTCTTCTTCATTTTAGCTCACTCGTTCTTTTATTCTCCATTTTGTCAACCCGCCACACGGCTTCTTGTTTCGCCCTTCCTTTTTTTCCTCTACCACGCCCTTCTCCTTGACGTCATCCTTTACGTCACCCACTTCATTTCCGCTTCCCTGAATGTTATTTATTTCTAAACAGGTATCGTTGCTAAGCAGGTTGATAAAAAACATCGGAAAACCAAAAAAAGCAAAACATCGCCGTACAAACTTTACTGTACGGCTCCGAACTGTGGGCAAACAGACTTCATAAAATCCCCCCATCGGGTTAGGGGGCTGAGAATATACCTGCGCAGGTATGCCTGTCGTAAGAGACGACTAAAATACGTAACTGATTTAAGGGGTTGTGAATTGCAACTCTTTCAAGAGTTTGTCAGCGCAATTTATAGTTTCCCCAACCAAATTGTGATACTGTTTCTTTAACAGCCGCGGCTCTGGCGAACAAATTTCATCATATTTCTAAGAGGCGGCATGAACACGTGAAAGGTGACCATCATACCTTCTTCAAATGCTCGCGAGCCAAATCACTGTCGAGAATATTACAGCAAACATGGTTGGATTTTGACGTAGGAACAGAAAGATATTGTTCTTAGTCCACAGATACATTAGTCGCAACGGCAGAAGCTATGGTGTATTGGAGGAACCCTTGGCCGCGCAGCCAAACGATATCTTAGCCTGCTGCTGCTACAGTTGAATTTATCCAAGTTGATTCGTTTGTAGACTAAACCAATACAGATACAGATTTGATGATCTTCATATACATTTAGTCCATTTGAGGGACGGGGCTTAGTTCCCATGTCCCAGCCGTGAGTGAAAATGGAAGTTTGCAATAAGCATTTAAAAAAAATTCAATTCCATAATATCGTAATATTGTAGCACTGACCAAGAAACTGAATCTATTCCAATCATTATGTAATGACAGGAGAAATAGAGGAATGACTGCGAACATTGGGCTGGAGATGGCTAGCAATAAGACAGAAGTGGTTTTGGTTAGCTCAAAGTGGACAGTGGATGAGTTTGTCCTAGCCATTAAATAAACCTAAGCCTTATTTGAAATTTTATGGAGCGAAAGCACAGCGAACTAAACTACAACCTAACGTGGATATTGAGTAGGCACGACAGTTCCAATGAGTATTGACATAAGCGAAATATAGGGCAGGATACTTTCTGTCCACACAGCCCCACCGAATTTTAAAACGCGGAACACGTAATATTTAATTGTTTTCGCTTTCTCGGTGCAATACACTCTATACTCAGAGTTTTTTGAGAGGTGCCTTTAGTAAGGAATTTAGTGCCTCTAATATGTGAACACATGGATTGTTGGTCTCCTGTAAGCAAAGTGGCCGATATGTATAACATAGGAATCGGGCGTTCATGCCAAAAAAAGGACAAGGTCAGGAGCAATAGTTAGGTAGCAAGAACGACGAAAAGAATCGATAAAAGGCGCTAGACATGCACGTTAGTTTGCAATATAGACGAATGGTATGAGTGAAAGCACGGCGAACTAAATTACCACTTCGGGTAGATATTAAATAAGCACGAAGGTTCCAAGGAATATTTAAATTCGCATAGGATAGGGATGGATCCTATCGGTACACACAATCCCACCGAATTGTAATTGCAGAACATTGTCGTACACGTTATGTTTCATTGCTTTCGCTGTACCATGCGAAAGATAGAAAATTTTTGAAGAGGAACCTTTAATAATGAACTTAGTTTCCATAATATACAGATATATAGATTGTTGGACTGTTATAAGCAAAATGCTTTGTAGTTACGACGCGACTGATGCACGCTTAAAGTAAGAGCAGAGAAATGCGTATGCAAAGCAGGGACGATAAAATCGCCTTTCTCCATGTAGACGTTATAACAAACGGCGGTCACACAGAGCGTGGATACATGAACAGGATTAGCCTCGTTTCATTGGGTCACTTGAGTGCAAAACACTACACTACCGTCTCACAAAAAGAAATAATGTACAAAAAACATTCTGCATAGCTTCTTTGGTGCTTCTTAGGAATTTTAGTGGATTAAGCTTTTCTTCGGTCCTGAACCAGAGACTACTGTTCTCACATCTTGTCGCAAAACAGCTCATACTAAATCTTTAGCCCCTCTGCACGCAAACAGCAGTGACAATGAAAAATATGTACTTATATCTTCCTAAAAATGAAGATTTCCACAAAAAAAATCTAATTAAAGACACTTAAGTTACTTTCAATAAATTTAGTAAGCTTATGCTATATTACGTTAAATTTACTTACATGATCAACAAACACAAAAACAAACAAGTAAGGAAGGCTAAGTTCGAGTGTAACCGAACATAACATACTCAGCTGAGAGCTTTGGAGACAAAATAAGGGAAATTCACCATTTAGCAAAATGAACCTAGGGCAACCCTGGAATGTGTTTGTATGACATGTGTATCAAATGGAAGGTTTTAATGATTATTTAAAACGTAGTGGCCCTTAGTTCAATAGGTGGACGCCTTTTCGAAATATCGCAATAAGGGTGGACCAAGGGTGACTCTAGAGTGTGTTTGTACGATATGGGTATCAAATGAAAGGTGTTAATGAGTATTTTAAAAGGGAGTGGGACTTAGTTCTATAGGTGGACGTCTTTTTGGAGATATCGACCAAAATGTGTGCCAGGGTGACCCAGAACATCTTCTGTCGGGTATCGCTAATTTATTTATATATGTCATACCACGAAAGTATTCCTGCCAAGATTCCAAGGGCTTTTGATTTCGCCCTGGAGAACATTTTCATTTTCTTCTACTTAATAGGGTAAGTGTCACACCCATTTTACAAAGTTTTTTCTAAAGTTATATTTTGCGTCAATAAACCAATCCAATTACCATATTTCATCTCTTTTTTCATATTTGGTACAAAATTATAGCATTTTTTTTTCATTTTTCGTAATTTTCGATATCGGAAAAGTGGGCGTGGTCATAGTCGGATTTCGGCCATATTTTATACCAAGATAAAGTGACTTCAGATAAGTACGTGAACTAAGTTTAGTTAAGATATATCGTTTTTTGCGCAAGTTATCGTGTTAACGGCCGAGCGGAAGGACAGACCGTCGACTGTGTATAAAAACTGGGCGTGGCTTCAACCAATTTCACCCTTTTCAAAGAAGAGAGTTACCGTCATAGAATCTATGCACACACCAAATTTCACAGGAATTGGTAAATTTTTGTTCGACTTATGGCATTAAAAGTATTCTAGACGAATTAAATGAAAAAGGGCGGAGTTACGCCCATTTTGAAATTTTCTTTTATTTTTGTATTTTGTTGCACCATATCATTACTGGAGTTGAACGTTGACATAATTTACTTTTATACTGTAAAGATATTAAATTTTTTGTTAAAATTTGACTTCAAGAAAAATTTTTATTTTAAAGTGGGCGTGTTCGTCATCCGATTTCGCTAATTTTTATTTAGCACACATATAGTAATAGGAGTAACGTGCCTACCAAATTTCATCATGATATCTTCAACGACTGCCAAATTACAGCTTGCAAAACTTTTAAATTACCTTCTTTTAAAAGTGGGCGGTGCCACGCCCATTGTCCAAAATTTTTATAATTTTCTATTTTGTGTCATAAGTTTAATGCACCTACCAAGTTTCATCGCTTTATCCGTCTTTGGTAATGAATTATCGCACTTTTTCGTTTTTTCGAAATTTTCGATATCGAAAAAGTGGGCGTGGTTGTAGTCCGATTTCGTCCACGAACCTACATACCAAATTTCATCAAGATACCTCAAAATTTACTCAAGTTATCGTGTTTACAGACGGGCGGACAGACGGACATGGTTAAATGAATTTCTTTTTTCACCCAGATCATTTTGATATATAGAAGTCTATAGCTATCTCGATTAGTTTATGCCGTTACGGAATACCGTTATGCGAACAAAGTTAATATACTCTGTGAGCTCTCTGAGTATAAAGAACAAAAAACATAATGAAACAAAGCAGCAGCAAGAAAATTCCGTTTGTAGCAAATGAAATTTCGAATGAACGCTGAAATGATAACTATTTATATATAAAGAAAACAGAAAAATACACCATTTTTAAAAAGTACAGGCAAATCAAGGCAAAAACCAACAAATGTGGAAACTTAATAAAATACAAACAATTTTTTTTTGCTACTTCATGGTAAATTGAGTGAACGCACGCACAAACGAGCCGCCCTCTTCTGATGAACGCAAGCAAAAAGTAAATAAAATAATAATAAAAAAATTAAATAAACAGCAGAAAATAAAAAAGCAAAACAAAGAAATAAGTGCTAAAGGCAAACACAAACACAGCACAGAATTAAAACTAAAACGTAAACGAGTTGATGATAATGTAGTGTAAATAAGTTTTCGGGATCCTGGAAAATGCGGGGTATGCGCGGCATGCGGCAATTGGTATATAAAAATGATATTTTATAAAGCCTCCTAACGGACAAGATATTCCACGAGCTGCAAAACTTTTCATTCTACTACATGCAGAATTTTGCGGAAAAGTAAACAGCAAAAGGCGGCCACCGTGGTGTGATGGTAGCGTGCTCCGCCTATCACACCGTATGCCCTGGGTTCAACTCCCGGGCAAAGCAACATCAAAATTTTAGAAATAAGATTTTTCAATTAGAAGAAAATTTTTCTAAGCGGGGTCGCCCCTCGGCAGTGTCTGGCAAGCGCTCCGATTGTATTTCTGCCATGAAAAGCTCTCAGTGAAAACTCATCTGCCTTGCAGATGCCGTTCGGAGTCGGCATAAAACATGTAGGTCCCGTCCGGCCAATTTGTAGGGAAAAATCAAGAGGAGCACGACGCAAATTGGAAGAGAAGCTCGGCCTTAGATCTCTTCGGAGGTTATCGCGCCTTACATTTATTTTTTAAACAGCAAAAGGCCAACTGAGAGGACAAACAAGGCAAACAAAGCAGCAAGCGCCCAGGGGCCAATTGCTAAAACCGCCACGGCCACCATTACCAAATTCTTTCGCTGCTGCTTCTGCGGAGACTGCTGTTAAATAATAAGAATACAAAAGTTAATGATTGGCTGCGGAGGAGTTCTATACCCAGCTGTACAGTGTACACCACACTCAATTTATTTTAGGCCGATTAACCAGTCCAAATTTAATGAATAAAGCATATGAAAAGGTAGTGTTATATGTATTTAAGATGAATGACTAAGCTACCCGCCAGTCCGTTGGACTGTCAGTCCAGGGCCAACAGGTTTCTATACAAATTAGACGAGATCAGCTAATAGTAACCACACTTCGCTTCGGTTGCACGAAGAGGGTTTGATAAGCCTGCCTGCGCGACCAGTAATACCGCCTTATTTCTTGCATCCAGAGCAAAAAAACGTAATGATTTAAACTCCCTTGGTGTGACCAACTGGCGCCAGTTGGCAGAGCGAAGAAGCGACTGGCGCACCTTGTTGGAAGGTAGTAAGTAATGAAAAAGGTTGACTAGCCAAGACTTTTAGCGTAAAATTGTATTTCTTTTAACGCCCCAATTACCGTCAGTTATCGCAATTAAGCCAAAGTCTCAGCCCTTAGGTAGGATGGAGTGAGAAAAAAGTCTCCCATTGTTAAAATGTTAAACTTACATTAAAAAGGGTTAGCTCCTTTTGTTCTCACTGATTTAATATAGTGTAGCATAAATTGGTCTCTATTCTAGCAGAGCCCTTCCACGCAGAACTTTTTTATAAATGACATCTGTATTTTGCCCAAATATGGACATCTTCAACGAATATAATCAACATTATTTATCTCCTGTTGTTGCTGTAACAGTGTTTTGCATCGTCTAATAGGCAGGAATAGCTTAATAGTTTTCATGAGAATTCTCTAACGAAAGTCAAAAGAACGTGGGACCTTTCAAAAGGAACTTGTTGCCAGAGGTGTTAGATTCCCGAAAAGTTACCAATTTCTGACCGCAAGGTTATCGACTAACTATAGGAGTGTCAACAATTTGCTATCGGCGCCTTATCGATTTGTTGTAGAAAAGATATCGCTTTACTACCGAAAAATCATCCATATATTCTCAAAAAGTTATCGATATGTTTTCGAAAAGTTATCAAATTATTATCGGAATTTTAACAATTTGTTATTGGCGTGCTATCGCTTTTTTGTCGTGAAGGTATCGACTTGTTATTAAAAGGTTATCGATTTATTATGAAAGGAATGTAACTGTTTGTTATCGAAAAGTTATCTATTATTTTTCTCAAGGTAAAGGCTTACTCCTCGAAAGGGCTTATTGATTAATTTTCGAAAATTATTACTCCTGGGCCGCCGAGGTGTGGTGGTAGCGTGCTCTGCCTACCACACCGAAGAACCTGGGTTCACGCCCCGCGCAAAGCAAGTTAAAAATTTAAAAACAAGTTTTTTTCAATTAGAAGACAATTTGTCTAAGCGCGGTCGCCCCTCGGCCGTGTTTGGCAAGCACTCCGAGTGTGTGTCTGCCATGAAAGGCTTCTCAGTGAAAACCCATCTGCCTTGAGGATACCGTTCGGGGCCGGCGTAAAATATGTAGGTCCCGTCCCGCCAATTTGTAGAAAAAATTAAAATGAGCACGACTCAAATTGAAAGAGAAGCTCCGCCTTAAAGCTCGTCTGCGGTTTTCGCTCTCTACATTTTTTTATTTAAAATCGATTACTCCTCGAAAAGTTTTCAATTTGTTATCTCTATATAATCGAATTGTTATAGAAACTGTATCGATTTCTTATCGGATTTGTTAGCAATTTTTGCTGGTTTCGTATCGATTTGTTATCGACGTTCCATCGGTATGCTATAAAAAAGATAGAAATTTAAATATAAAATCGATGACACATCTGTAACCCGTCGATAAGAAGCCGATATGAACACAAAACTAAAACTTCTGAAAATTTTAAATAAAAAATGCGTACTTTCGGTATTTTAAAAGCAAATGTCGAGTTTCGAGCTTTTTCGAAACTGATTGTGATACAAAATTGCAATGTCAAAAACCTTCTGAAAATCTTTCACTGAAACTTCAAAGCTTCCATACTTTTGAATACTACTCGAATTTTCGAGCATTTTCAAATATTTGATTGAGTTTGATTTAGCTTAAAAACTCCAAACTCTAAGCTTAATGAAAACGATAAATAAAAATTTCGAAATTAATATACCTTCCAAACACTCCTTAAATTTTAAAAAATTTTCAAAAATGTTGTTGAAATATATTGGGCTGCAAAACTCAAAATTCCAAACTTTCTGAAAACTCTTAATAAAAAATTCAAAATTTCCTAACTTTTTTGACACATCTCGAATTTTCGAACATTATCGAAAACTAGTTTGAAATTCGTGTAGCTACAAAGCTGCATACTCAAAAACTTTCTGGAAATTATAAATAAAAAACTCGACATTTTCATACATTTTAAACTTTTTCAAATTTTCGAGTTTTTTCGAAAACGTTGTCGAAACTGTTCGGCACACAAAAAAAAACAACTACGTACCAGGAAAAATACTAAAAGTATTCATGGCGTACTTAAATTTCTGCCTTAAAATCTGGCAACCCTTCCACCCCTAGTAGGTGGAGCCTTGACCTCGCAAGTGCAGAAAACAAACACAGAATATGTTCAACTGTTTCTTCCTGCAGCTCGTACTTTCTACATCTGCAGTTACTGATGAGTTCCAACATACTTATAAGCATGTGACGTCAGAAAGCAGTGTCCGGTTAGTATGCTCCATCATCAAGCGGGGAAGGCGTTGACAGAACAGCGGGGCTGCAAAATTTCTAAAATCATGTGGAAATTGAACAATTTTGCGTTCAAAAGGTTGGCTTGAGTACAAACCGATCTCATTGTTGTGCCATCTTCAGGTTAACACATTTTCTATTCCAATGAATACTTATGGTTTTTTTTAAATCACAAGGGCTTATATAATATACTATTCAAACAAAGCTATGCTTTTAAGCTTCGGTATTATTTATTCTCCATAAAAGAGTAAGACTTGTGTACATTTAATTGCGCAAATAATTTCGTACGTATGTTGTATAAATTTTTGAGAAATTCAGAGAAATATTTCTCAAAGTGGGTATTGTATTTAAAACTGTTTTTATTTTTGTATTAATTTTTCCTTCAATAAAAACCAATAGCTAGCCTTGCTACCAGTACCACTACCAGCTACATACATATAAAACGAGCATCAAATTCACAATCAACCAAACTTCCATACAGCCTTCCACTTTTGGCCTGCATGCAAACGGCCAGTAGATTTTGTTTTGCAGCTGCAAATTGTTATTACTCACACCCGCACTCCCACAAACACACACACAAACACACATTAGCATATGCGCGCCACAAGAGCATCAAGAAAATCACAATGCAGTCCATACATAACTGAAAATTGTTCTAAAGTAAACTTTTCACAAAAGTGCTTAAGTTTTTGCCTGCCGGCTTTGTTGGAATGTCCAAAACGCAACGCACCCCGCCACTTGAGCTTAACATTTGCACACCACTCGCTTGCCTGCAGCAACATACAGCATTAGAACCACTGATCTCAGGATGCTTTGAGAGCACCAGCAAAAATTTTGCTTGTGAAACATACTCGTACATAATTTTCGAAATATTATTTTATAAGATTTCATGAAACTTTGCTTTTGCATTATGTACTTTTTTTTGCTTTTAAATTTATGTACTACTGGTTATATGCATTTTCTTTTGTTTTTGTTAAGTTTTAAAACATAATTTCGTAAAGTATTTTTAAAGTTCAACTGCGCACCTAAACAGCAGTGGGGGCGTGTGTGCGTGTGTGCGTTGTGTTGCCTTGCATTGTACCACAGCTGTGCTGCTGATGCCGCTGCTATTCAACTGATTATGAAATTCATCTTCATTGTACTTGGCTGAAGCATAGCCGCGCCTACGTATTTGGTAAATTGTTTATAAATTTTCCTGCTTTACTACAAAGGAAATTCTCAAAATTTACTACATTTTATAACGCATAGATTTGTGTTTATATGCATGTATGTATTGGTGTGTATGAATTGCTTTGGAGGTGCGTTGCATTAAAATTATATACTTTTTATGCGCTGCAAGGTCATGGTGATATGGGTGGGGCGTAAGAGTTACTTTTAATTAATGACAGCAAAGACAAAAAGCGTAATATGCGCTGTGATCAAATTAAAAAAAAATATATATATATATTAAATTTATTCCTTTTCTAATAAATTTTGTGATATTACTGCACTCAAGGGAGGTCAACGCTACATATTACATTCAGCTCAAGCGATAAACTTAAACCACTATTTCACTTCTTTGTCAAATTATGTGACAATACAGTTTATGACTTTTTTGCACAGCACTTAAATTAACAAAGTTTTTGCAGAGATATTTTCTTTATATTCTAGGTTAAAAAAAGGGAATGAAAAATTTTAATTGAAGCCATATTATAAACCGGCATTTGAAGATAACTGTTGCTCACAAAATGTAACACTCATTCGTCCTAAAAAAATGGATCGTTTAAAAAAAGAGTAGAGTAAGTGAAACCAAATGCCCAGCGAGCACAGAAAAACCTGTAGCATTTTTTAACAAATTGCACCAATTGGATACTTTTTTTGTTAAGTTTCTATAATATAAGCAAAAATTTCAATTAATTTTGTAACTCATACTATGCAAACCAATGTTAAAAGCGTTTTCCTATTATATAGAATTTTGTCCACTTTTTTTAAACATGCAGCTTTGTAGCCCAACCAATTTTAGTCTCACAAAAATACAAATTATAGGTCTCTCAGAAACCACATTGATCCCGAACAATTTTTTCCCAACTGTGTCAAATTTTCTTTCATATCGAAAATAAACCTGTGAGTCCTTCATATGGAAGAAAATGCAAAACATACTTTGAATGTCATACAAACACATTCCAGGGTTATGCTAGGTTCATTTTCCTACATGGTGATTTTCCCTTATTTGACAAAGAATGAAGAAAATCGTTCCAAAAAATGTCACTCTTGGTCTACAATTTCGGACTCATAATTAATAGCGCTTCGAAAATATTTCAGGGGTGATTTAAAAAAAAATTATAAAAAATGCATTCAAATTTAAACAAGTTTTCATATTTAAAAAAAATTCAAATAAAACGAATTGATAGCTGAAGAAAGATAGCAAAGGCAAGTTGTTCCACTTTTTAGTATTACCATTTGTAAGATCCATGAAAAAGACAATTTTGTCTCCAAAGCTCTCAGGTGAGTATGTAATGTTCGGTTACACCCGAACTTAGACTTCCTGACTTGTTTTCACATAAACCACATGGTAGGTGAATATCGATGGACCTTTACTGGATTTAATTACAGAGATTCATCATTTGTGTATCTTTGGTTTTGGCTTCCATAAGTAAGGCAGTGCTAAGCTATTACGTCCATATATGTATGTTTAATTTGTTCCAAAAAAATTTAAACAGGTCTTTATTAAAACAAACTCTTTGTATTTACGTCATATCCAACTAAGGGTTTTAACCTGTGCAGCGCTGCTGAAGATTTTCGGGGAATGTTTTTATCTTTCCTACAACAAGAACACCAAAACTGTCGTATTACACCTTATTTATATAAAAACTTCGCTAAAACAATGGTAATCTAAAAAATTTTAACTCACTGTTATTGTTTTGCCTAAAAATCAGACTATTAAGATAACAGGAATGTTACAAATAGGGATTGTAATTTAGAATATATGAATCCGGCTCTATCGGATCAGCATCTTCGTGTCCTAGGCCGACTGCCGCGGGCCTAGTATATCTCCTGACATATCTTAGTAATTAATAAATTGGTAGCATTAGTAATACATCATGAATTCAACTGTCAGGAGTTTTTGGGGGATCTTCTGATCAATTTTGTATAATATATGTGGGAATTTATTGTGAACATCCAGCTAAGAAAGAAGAAGATACTAAGTAAGAAGCATGAAGACGTAGAGGAAGATTAAAGACGTAGAGTAAAACGAAAGTGTGTTCATAATTAATGAGAAAAAAGAGCGAAAAAGACGAAAGACGAAAAGCGAAGCTGTTAAGACGAAAAGCGAAGCTAGGAGGAGTTTGAAGACGACAAGCAAGCCGTAAAGACGTTCAATTTCATTAGAATTCACTGAATACATTATCTAAACTTTGTTAAAATACAATTAATCTCATTAAATATAACTTAATCCTGCATATATTAGAAGGGCGTATGTTTTAGTTCCGACTCTCAACGAAAATTCAACAGCCCATTTGGCAATATCAATACATTTTTAGGGATGGAAACACGTTTAAAAGTATTATGTTCACTTCCAAGTCGGACTGTAAAACTTTTTAAACTCGCGCTGATTCTGTGTATCCCTTCTGCATTGGCGTTTCTGCATATGATGAAAAACAATCGCCAGGTGCAATTTTCGTAATTTTTTTCTAATATCAATCAATTACAAGGAAATAAAGAAAAAATCATTGAATAAATACGACAAAAAAGTTCCGCTCTTTTTACCGGTTAAAATTATGCATATTTGCGGAACATCTTCCTAAAATTGAAGAGACTATTACTCGGCGAGTCTGTGAATTTTTCTTAGCTATTTTCAAAAGGTATTCTACATTATTTATGGGGTTTTATCGCGCCTTACATTTCTTTATTTTATTTTTATTTTTGTTTATCGGCGTTCTTTGACAATATTTTCAGAAAGGTGTCTGTTTTCTAAAGCCCCGTTTCAGAACTCTTTAAAACAGAGCTAATTTAAACACTTAGCTCTTCATGAGAAATGTGCTCAGAGCTAACGATAACTCGCCGTTCTAAAGATGTGCCTTAAATAATCAGTTGGGGATCTTTTTAGAACGGTTTAGTATCGTTTTGGTATTTATTTAAGTTATCATTATAGAACGTTTCGTAATGAAAGAGGCTTCACCTAAGAATCAATTTTGATATTTACAAGGTCATCCCAGACCTACTTCAGAACCTTTTCCGAACTATTTTGTTACCTTCTCGGAATTATTTTTACCATTTTGTTACTTCCTTTGGAAATTTTCGGTTACAGTTTGTCAAGACCCTAAGTCCATTTCGGTATACTTTTGGAACTATTTAGAAAAGCTTCATTCACTTGATACTGGCAAGTTAGCGGCTTCTAATCCGAATGTTATAGGTTTGCTAACAAAAATAGTTGCTATCTACGAGTCGTAGGCTTGTTATCGGTTCTATTTTAGCAATAAATTGATTTCATTTTGATGATTGATAACAAATCGATAACTCGGCAAAAACGAAAGTATAACACGGCGTTAAAAAACAGATACCGCTTCTATAAGTTATCAATAAAAACAGTACTTGAGATAACAATAGTAACGGTTGTACTAGTTATGTTTTGCGGCAGAAAGATAGAGAAGATTTGGAAGCCATTTTACTTACCCGGCTTACAGCCTCGTTCCTCTGTTGTACTGTCGAGTCGCGGAAAATACATATATAAGATGCGGTTATGGATAAGCGTTTGGTTTAAGTGGATTGTACACTGATATTGGAGCCTGCTACATAAAATAGAATTCCTCCTATGGTAATACTTTTTTCTGTCTACGTACATGGCAGATCTTTTTAGGACTTTAATATGGGGACATATAGCTTAAATGTCTGGATCTTTTCAAATTGTGACGAAACGGGCTGATCTATCCGCTTTACTGGAAACTCTGAAGGCATAACAGCCTTCGGACCTCACTCTATGGCAGATAAGAAAACACTGGTTATAACTCATATCGCTTCTACATGAAAATCATGCTTTAAGGACTTTAATGCCATGGTAAGCGGGTAAAGGGTATTTGCCCCTACAGTCAGAAAATGCTGCCCACGGTATTACAGCTGTGAACGGCCTAAGGTTGTTCGACTTCATCGCAGCGCGAAATATGGTTATCTGTGGCATTGCGAAAATCAGTATGCTCTACGAGCCCCAAATTTCGACTAAGGTGCAGTCATACACAATAATAGCTTGCGATTGGAAAGCTCGGAAAACATTTCTTAACAGGTTTCCAGCGGAATTTTACGGTTTATTAGCAAATCATACCCGAGATGGCCGGGCTGGTGCCGCTTTGTGCCGAATCAATATCCATAAAAGGACAACTAACATCGATAAAACTTTCGAAAAGTGTACCCTTTACCCTTCTCGTTAAAAGGAAAAGAAAAGTAGAAGAACATGTTTCAATAGCTACGCAGGATGCTACCTGTAGAACCACGCTGCGTATCAATGCAGGCATGCGCAATGTGTGGGAGATAGCGCAAATTTTGTCGGCCCAGTTAAAAAGAAAGTCGATACCACAAATTGCGTAAATTACCGCTGATAATGATGTTAGCATGCGCGCCTACAACTGATAGTCCTAACTTCAAGACCCGGTCATAGACAAAACTCTTCTGCCTTTCGGATGTAGGTTCCATGTAGTTCCTGATTTGTAGAAAAAAATTTAAAAAGTAGCCTCTTAACTATCGTTGAAAGCGCCTAGAGGACATATTAGCAGCAAAAGATGCGAATAAGTAACAAGTAGTAACGGCATAGGTACCTATTTGAGACTTCACCATTTCGTCTTCGTGTAGCAAAAAATATTCTCCCCTAAGGTTTTGGGGACTGTTTTCGATGTTGATGACCCTTTGTTGGATATGGACTATCTGAACCATACTATGAAGAACTTGGCTTCGTATGTATGACTCATTCGTATTAAAAATAGAGTTCCACTCTGGTATTAGAGGCTGAGCACTGCGTTACGGAAACAGTGAAGCTATATAGCTTCGTATTGCGCTTTTCAAACGGTGTAACTGACGATATCATCGTTCCCGAAATGGTCGGGCATGTACCTTAATGGTGCTTGTTACTGGAACGTACCGTATGTATATCCGGCAAAGGACCATCAACATCGATAACACTTGACAAAACTTTCGGGGAGTGTCTTTATCCCTAAAACAACTTCGGAGAGTACTGAGGGAACATAAAACTAAATATTGAAACCAAACAAATAAATAAAAACTAATTAAAACTAAGAGATAAAATTATGTGTAAAAAGAAAAGAATAAATTAAGTTATAAATAAGAAAAAATGGATTTTGAAATTCTTTGGCGGCCTTTTTTTTCCATATGTTATAGGCAATTTTTGGTGTCTTAATACTAAAAAATTGGACCTAAAGCCTGTTAAAAAAGTACCGAACAAATGGATAACGAACAAAGAATGCTCAAAGAAGCGAGGGCAAAGTTAAATTGCTCTAAGCTTATTTGTCTATTTATAAAAAAATTAAATTAAAGCGTTATTTAAGTGATATGCCGTAAGAGCTATACGTGTTTTGCAATTAAATTGTGTATACATATATACGTCACCGACATTTTCACACTCCCTAAAATTTCACCAAACTTTTGACTACATTTCAATTAGTTAGTTTCTTATCTTGAACGACTGACAGCCAATTTCCACATTCAAACACAATGAGTACCTAATATTAACAACAGCATGAATTCTGCCACACCCTAACACCACTTTCCTTGCTTGTTTGTGGTTTAAGGCGTTGCTTGTAAATTTGGGCATAATATTCCGCGCTCAGAACGCACTACAACTTTTATGCTAACGTGAAATTCGATAAACATTAACACCCAACAATTCAAGCTTCCTATTTTCAAAAAATATCTATGAATAAAGACAGCTTTTCATTGAGCCTAAAACAATAAAGCGAAAAACACTCGCGCACACTCACACACGCACACTTGTTGCCACATAAAATATGCTGGCATGACACGCAGATACCACTTAACGCCTTTTGTGGTTATCATCAGCAGCGGTGAATGAAAAGTATATAAACAAACATTATCAACGAAACATTTGTAAAAGTCTAAAATTACAACTATTCAACATTAAAAAGTAGCGCCTAAAACTATGCCTTTGCCACATACTCAATGAAAGTAATGATAGCTAACATACTCACATAGACGTTTCGCTACCCATTAGATGGTGCTGTTTGTTATTTGTGTGCTTTTTGTAACGTAGGCTAAAGTTTGTGTTTACGGCAATTTGCCGAAATTCGATATGAGTGCCTTTTTTCCACACAACGCGTTTTATTCGATTTTGTGCGATGCGTTTTAGATAACTATTTAGTAGCTAAGTGTCTGTTTACTTGTTATGGCAATTGGCAGTTGCCACTGCATTGTTCTTGGTCTTTTGTGCTTTATTGTTGCTCACTTGTCGCTCATACTGTGGGTGGGTTGACTTGTATGTGTGCGTTTTTTATTCTTTGGCGTTTATGTTGTCAAATTTGAAGTATTGAAGAATTTGAAAGTATTTTTCGTATAACCAGTACGGTATAAACACGGGTAGTAAGGGAAAAAGTAAAAACCAAGGCGTGAGTACCAAGTACACGTGGAATTCGATGTGTAAACAAATAGGTGCATGTATGGAAACAAATTTTTTGAGCATACACAACTTTACTAGAAACAAATAGTTCCGTACATTGTGAGGAGAGCATCGCCGGTTTATAATCGGTAACAAACCATATGATTTTAAAGTCGGCTTAGTACTGATAACGTATAATTTTCGTCGACTTATCGCTTTGTTATCGACTTGTAATCCCCGAGTCAACGGCTTCTTATTTTTTTCTTATCGGATTGTCATTACAAATCGATAACATAACTGTAACAAAGTGGTACTTTTCGAAAACAAATCGATACATTTTTTGTAACAAAATCGATAGCTTTTCCATTAAACGCCGATAACAAGTTGATAATACTACGATAACAAATCTATAAATTTTCTAAAACAAATTGATATCTTTTAATAATAAATATACCAATAACCTTTGGATGAGTAATATGTAAGTTATCGATAACGAATCGATAAGTTTTCCATAACAATCCGATAAGAAATTCGTAACAATCCGATAACAAACCGACAACATATTGATAACATATCGATAACTATTTGATAACAAATGGATAACTTATCAACTAAAAATTTATTCATTTTAATTTAATTTTATTTGTTTTATTAAATAGAAAAATAGTTTAAATTAGAATAGAAAAAAGAACAAATTTTAGACAACTGGCTAAGCTCGTTATATAGATCCGTTTCGGGAACTGCTATCCTGTTTCTCACCAATTTATTTTCACAACGCTGCGACATCTGTTGCAGAAACGATGTGAAAATTGGACTTGTTTTATGGCGATGATGCCATAGTGTCATATTCATCGACACTTTTTCCCCGTGCTCTGGGATGTACTAACAATTTTCGATTTGAACCAGCGGTTGTTGTTGTTGTTGTTTTAGCAATAAGGTTTCTCCCCGAAGGCTTTGTGGAGTGTTATCAATGTGATGGTCCTTTGTCGGATACAGATCCAGTACGCTCCGGTACCATAGCACCATTAAGGTGCTAGCCCGATCATCTCGGGAACGATTTAGGTGGCCACATTACACTTTCAGGCCATTCTCTCTCCACCCCCAAGTTCCATGAGGAGCTTGGGGTCGCCAGAGCCTCGTCTGTTAGTGAAACAGGATTCGCCGCCGATAGATGAGGTTGACAATTGGGCTTGGAGAAGCTATATATTGCGGTGGCAACCTGAAGGCTTGCACTACACAGCCCTTTTAATCTGGTATTTTAGTCGCCTCTTACGACAGGCATACCTACCGCTGGTGTATTGTGATCCCCTCACCCACTGTGGCTGAACCAGCTACCTTACAAGTCAGTAGGCCGATATAACAATAAAAATTGTTAGTACATCCCAGAGCTATTTTATTTTAATATATTTAACTTAATTTAAAAAAATTTTGTTTCACTTAGTTTAGTTTGATTTAAATTAATTTTATTTAAGCTTATTTAATTAAGCTAAATTTAATTTAATTTTATTTTATTTAATTTAAAATAAAATAAAATTATTTAATTTAATTTAATTTCATTTAATTTTATTTAACTTGATTGATTTTAATTTAATTTAACTTATTTAATTTAGCTTAACTTAGTTCAATTTTATTTTATTAATTTTACTCTATTTTATTTTATTTTACTTCATTTTAGTTTATTCCATTTTTTTCTATTTTATTTTATTTTATTCTATATTTTTTATTTTTTTCGTTTATTCTATATGTTTTTTATTTCTTATTTAATTTTTTTTTTTTTTTTTTAAATTATTTTTTATTTTATTTTACTTTATTTTATTTTAATTTACTTTATTTTAATTTATTTTATTTCATTTTATTTTATTTTATTTTATTTTATATTATTTTATTTTATTTTGTTTTATTTTATTTTATTTTATTTTATTTTATTTTATTTTATTTTCGCGGGTTCGAATCGAGCTCAAGGCCTAACAATAATTTTTTATCATTATTATTGTTATGATAAATTTTTTCTTAATTGAAAAAATTTTTAAATTAGAATAGAAGAAAGAAAAAATTTAGACAACTGCCAAAGCTCGTTGTATAGATCCATTTCGGGAACTGCTAAATTCCTTCATCGGCAACGTTTAGGCGCCGCTGCTATAACCATTCAACCATCACAGCGGTTTTTTTTTTGTTTGTCTTCATTAATCCTACTTCTATTCTGGTTCGTGCCAATTGATATTCACAACACTGCGACATCTGTTGTAGAATGGCTGTGAAAATTGGACTTGTTTGTTGGCAATGCTGCCATAGTGTCATATTTTATTGACACATTTTTCCCCGTGCTCTGGGATGTATTAACAATTTTTGTTGTTATATCGGCCTACTGATTTTAAGATCGCGGGTTCGAATCGAGCTCAAGGCCTAACAATAATTTTTTATCATTATTATTGTTATGATAAATTTTTTCTTAATTGAAAAAATTTTTAAATTAGAATAGAAGAAAGAAAAAATTTAGACAACTGCCAAAGCTCGTTGTATAGATCCATTTCGGGAACTGCTAAATTCCTTCATCGGCAACGTTTAGGCGCCGCTGCTATAACCATTCAGCCATCACAGCGGTTTTTTTTGTTAGGCCTTGAGCTCGATTCGAACCCGCGATCTTAAAATCAGTAGGCCGATATAACAACAAAAATTATTTTATTTTATTTTAATAAACTTTATTTTATTTTATTCTATTTTATTTTATTTATATCTGGGCCTAAATTTTTTTTTTTTTTTTTAATTTTGTCGGCCTGTGATAAGCAGGAATAAAAAATATTTGCGTAGAAAACTAGGGTGGATCCTTGTTTGAGCTTTCAGTTTGTCAATGAGATCACACGACAGCTTAGGCTATAGAGTGGAACTTCATACGCCCCGTCAACAGCAAAGCCTACTACTCTTAATATGAACTAATATGAACTAACAGTGAGAGACTATTGCTCTATGAATATGCTCAAACTTCCGTAAATTTGGAGAGCGCAAAATCTGTGTGAAGAGTAATAATTGTAAGCATTTGCCTATTCAGCGCAAATTGAACATTTATTTTCGAATTGGAACTTTATTCATTCAGATTTGAGGAACGGACTCTCGTTTGAAAGGTCCAAAAAGTTACTTTTTATTTATATTATAAAATGAAAATTGACCAAAACAATGAAGAATCGGACAGTGAAAATGAATAAATAATATTAAAATACTAAATATTAAAGGGTTTTTTTTTATTATTTTTTACAAGCTTGGAAAACTGTTTGAAAAATAGTGAAAATGCTTTATTAGTAGTAGATTGTTTCTGACTCATAAAAAAAGCAAAAAAATTAATTGTTTACAATTGTTTACAAAAATATATGTTTACGTAAACAATTAGCTTGTAAGCAATTACATTTCTTACATTTAAACAATTGTGTAAACAATGTAAGCAATTTACAGGCCTAACCCTGGTAAAGAATTGTCCATGAAGAAATGAGAATAATTGCATTATCTTATTCGCAGGCATCTTTAACTATGGACACATATCTCCTAGTTAAACTGAAGATAAGTTACATGTGCATAAACCGTCTCAATCTACCTCTTAGCCCATGTCATTTTAAGTTTAAGTGTTGAATAAATAACTCCAATATTCTGTATTGCAAAATTGTCTTTATTAGACTACGTTTGGAGTATTACAATTATACTTCACAATTAAACTTCACTTCGCAACTGATAGCGTATTTAAATCAAACTGTTTACTGACTACTCAGCTTGTTCTGCTTTTATACTCTCTGCACCGAATGTCTAGACGTTTCTTCTTCTGGAATTTTCTACTTGATTACCAGCTATATGCGTGTGTATTTGTAGTTTATATCCTCTCGCATAGTCATATGCGTGTGTATATATGAGTACTACTTCGATTGATGACTACATCTGTGTGTGAGTTATCTCTTCGTTGCCTTTTACGTATGTGGATAAATGATGATTAATGTGTTTATGTAGCTTACTTTAATGTTTTTATTGTTGTGCATTTACTTAGCAAAATCTTAGAGATGGTAATATTCGTCACAATATATTAAAATCATCAGTATCGAATAAAATTTGCTTAAGCCATATCCGTCCATCTGTTCGTTAACACGACAACTTGAATAAATATTGAGATATCTTCACCAAATTTCGTACCCGAGCTTATCTGGACCCAGCATAGATTGGTATTGACAATGAGCGAAATCGGATGATAACCACGCCCACTTTTTATATAAATAACATTTTGGAAAACACAAAAAACATGATTATTTGGTAAATAATACACCTAGAATGTTGAAATTTGACGTGTGGACTGATATTGTGATAAAATCAATTTTACAAATATTATTAATCATAAATCAAAATTCGCTAAACCTATCGTAACAAAATTTGGCAGAAAATTTGTTTTACTATAAGGAATTCTATGAAGAAAAATTATCGAAATCGGGTAAGGACCCGTGTCATAGACGAATAAAATATGCTATATCTTTGCAAAAAAAGAGCTTTATATCAATGGTGTTTCACTTCCTAAGTGGATTTCTAACAATAAAGAGGAAATATATCAAATTTTAAAAAATGGGCGTGGCGCTGCCCCTTTTATGACTAAGCAATATGCTATGTTTCGGGAGCCATAACTCGAAGAAAAATTAAGGGATCCTAATAAAATTGGGTACACAAATTTTCCCTATGGCAGGAAATATTTCCAAAAAAATGGACGAGATCGGTTAAAGACCACGCCCACTTTTATATAAAAGAATTTTAAAAGGGTCGTAGACGAAAATAGTAAGCTATATCTTAGCGAAAAAGAGTTTTGTATCAGTAGAATTTTACTTTCTAATTTGAATTATAACATTAAATTGGAAAACACTAACATTTTTTAAAAGAGGTGTGGCACCGCCTCTTTTTTATCTAATCAATTTTCAATGTTTCGGTAGCCACAACTCGAAGAAAAATTTACATTTCGTAACAAAGTTGGGTACGCATATTTTCCTTATAGCACGAAATATTTCTAATAAAAATGGATAAGATTGGTTAAGGAGGACGCCCACTTTTATATAAATGACTTTAAAAAGGGTCGTAGGCAAAAATAATTAGTTGAATCTTGGCGAAAAATAGTTTTGTACCAATCGTATTTTGTGCCATTATAACAAAAAATAGGAAAAAATTCAAATCTTGAAAAATGGGCGTAGCACTACCCTTTCTTACAATGCATTTCCCAACGTTTCTGGAGCCACAACTCTACGAATATTTTTGTGCACATGTACGCCTTTTAACAGGAAATATTTTCAGTAAAAATTGACTAAATCGGTTAAATCGCCTTCTTTTATATAAAAGATTTTGCAAAAGTGCGTAGATGCAGGTAATAAGCTATTTCTGTAAAACTTGGAAAATTTCGTTAATAACCCTGCCCCTTTTTTGTAATAACGCTTTTTGTACAATGGCACTTGTGTTTTATGTTTATTGTTCTGTTATATCTTTATTTTTAAATAAACCTTAGGGAAATCCCCATATCTGAAGGAAACCTGCATTATTATCCACTCAAGGTCATTGCTGTTAGCCTCTGTATCTTCTCTGCTTCTTTGTATGTATTATATTGTTACGAATATTAGCAACACTAAGGGGTACTGCCATCTCTAAGCCGATGCTAAGCAGCGCCTTGTACGCACATCCATAAATCAATCATTGTATCTGCATAAACGAATAAATCATTATGGCTACACATATGTACGTACACGCAGCGGAGAAGAGATGCACAAACACATGCAGATATCTTATCTGAGATGCTCCCGAAAGTATGCAATTGTAATTGTGGAAGTGTCGCTCACAAATACGCGCGCATATGAGAAGCTATACACGTGCATCTGTAGTTATAATTATATGGCAGTAACTAAGTAAATTCTGGAAGCGCCTATAAGATGCAACGAGGAAATCACAGAGTATAAATGTACCAAAGGTAGAGGCGCTACAAGCAGTTTTCGATTAAGCACGCTATCTGTCGGCCAATAGTAGAGTTATTTATTGTGAAGTACTTTAGTAAAGGCCATTTTGCATTATTAAATATTGGAGGTATTTATTCAACAGTTTAGTGATTCGAACTTAGCAGAAGGTTGCAAATAATAGGGCTTGCAGTAAATTCGTTAATATATGTATTATTGCGCAGCCTTGTAACACTATTAAGCACACAAAACAAACAACAATAGCATTTCAAGTGTACGGCTGGGTATGGAATGTTCGGTTTTATCCGAACTTAGACTTCCTTACTTGTTTATGTTATGTTCTGTTAAGTCATTTTATGTAAGTTTTTGTTATGTAATTTAAGGCTATGTTATGTTATGTTAGTTTGTGTTATGTTATGTTATATTCTGTTAAATTATGTGAGTTAGAATTATGTTATATTGTGTTATATCGGTTATGTTACGTTATGTTATGTTATGTTATTGTATGTTCTGCTATGTAACGTCGTGTTATTTTATGTTATGTTAGGATATGTAGTTTTATCTAATGTTATGTTATGTGACTTTAAGTTATATTATGCTATGTTATGTTAAGTTATAATGTGTTATATGTTACGGCTATTTCTTGTTAATTTATACCTGCAATTTTTCCATATTATATATATTCCACTATTTTAACTGTTATATCAATTTTATGACCACACATTAAAGGTATCATGCCTTTCACAAATCCGTCTGCAGCACTATCCCAACCTTTTACCAATAGGTGAGTGTGCGTGTATGTGTGGGTGTGCTCTTAATGTTTTTCTTTCTGTTGATTTATTTGTCAAATAATCAATGTTGTGCAAGTTATTTGCTTTCAATTGTGGTTATGTGATATCAACTGGTGGTTAAAGTACAACCATTTGTTGGATTGTATGTCCGTCCGTCCGTTTGTTAAATTGCCTCCATAAATGTGTAAATATTTGAATAACACGTCCGCCTAAATGAAACGCTTTCTTTGTACATTGTTTGTGCAAGGATAAAAACTGCTTTTTACAATCGTCTTACTAACGTCGTTTTCCGCTCTTTAGTGGGTGTGTTATCGGCTCGCCATTCAAGTTTTAGTGCCATTGCGTGCGGGACTAGTGTTTTGCATAGATAATCAAATAAATAATTTATTGTTATGTTTTTTTACATAGTTTCGAATACTTGGTGGCTTGGATATGTAAATTATCCGATTTGTAGTTTTTTATTGTTATGGGCGTATTGTGTAAATTATTTTTTTCGCCGGGACTATGCTAAAGATGAAATAATAAGTAAGCACAATTTTATTATCATTTGGCTTTGCAGCTGCAGACATTGATATTGATGGGGCGCCTAGGTTGACAAAAGTCTTCTGGTACTCTGCTACGAATTAAACCTTACTGGTGGTATTTTCTATTTCTTCTTCTACATTCAGATGACCAAGAATAGTTTAGTAGTTTACACTACCAGTACTTCCACGTTTTTATATAGGCTTCAAGAAAATCTGTCGCAGTAGAGCTACTAGAAACAGAGAAGGACCATTGCTTCCTGTTGGAGAACTCTGTAAACCATCAAGAGGTATGCATATTCCTAGATAGCTAACCAGCGTTCTAAGACTGTCGATAACTGTAAGAAGGTACTGTGCAATGCAGCTAACTCAGAAATCATTACCTCCACATACGTACTGTTGTTGTTGTTGTTGTTGTTGTTGTTGTTGTTGTTGTAGCGATTAGGTTACTCCCCGAAGGCTTTGGGGAGTGTTGTCGATGTGATGGTCCTTTGTCGGATACAGATCCGATACGCTCCGGTAACACAGCACCATTAAGGTGCTGGCCCGACCATCTCGGGAACGATTTATATGGCCACATTAAACCTTCAGGCCATCCCTCCCTCCCCACCCCCAAGTTCCATGAGGAGCTTGGGGTCGCCAAAGCCTCGTCTGTTAGTGAAACGGGATTCGCCGCTCGAAGGTGAGGTTGACAATTGGGTTGGAGAAGCTATATATTGCGCTACACAACCCCTTGAATCCCCCACATACATACTAGGTTACAGGAATATAGACGGCAATGAAAAGGCGGATGAACTGTCAAACGCCAGCGCACCGTTAGACATCACTAAGTCAGTCGCTGTATATCGACCGCTTATATCAATAAAAATTGATATTCTTACCTTTTTCAGGAAAACCGGTATTCAAAATTGTTACTCTACGGACTCATGTAGGATCACGAAAAGAACTTGGCCGTACTACAACAAAAACGAAAGACAGAGAACTTGGTAGAGTTGTCTATAAAAGATATATTTGGGATGGCACAATTGCAGGGCACTGGTCTTATGGCCTATGGAAGCAGAGGTAGAAGGCGGCCCCACTCCGTTGGAAGGACCAGGTGGAAAACGATTTAAACTCCCTTGGTGTGACCAATTGCCGCCGGCTGGCGCAGCGAAGGAGAGACTGGCGCGCCTTGTTGGACGGCCATAACAATTTAGAGGGTTAAGCGCCAATTAAGTTAAGTAAGGTGTTATGGCCACAAGCCGAAAGAATTGAAATCTCTTTCAACTACATTACAGAAGGTGCTTCTAAGAAGTTTATAAAGAAATGGTCACCCATTTCACCAGCGAATGTTCATCCCTGGCAAATATGAGGCACCGAACTCTGGCTAAAGTGAGGTATCAAAATATTCCATATGTGGCATGAACAGGTTCATTGAACTACCAAATGTTTCGAGTAAAAACAAGTTCATTGGATAGTAATTCAATATTCATGATAATTTATTGTATCCAGGAGCAGAACAGCAACCATCCCACCAATAAAGTATATGAGATTAACTGGATTAAATGACGTTGAGCACCCCTATCAGCTCAATAAGAATTGGGAAGTACCTCTCCTAAAACGAGGAGAAAATTATACTAGCTGCAGAACTTAACCGCTCTAGAACAATATTCTATAAAAGCGTGCAATTACTGGGGTATCCTGATGACACTAATATCATCAGCCGTAGGTTTTGTTGATCTGACCGTAGTCCGTAGTGTTACCAGAAGTTTGTTTTAACGACCAAACTGAAAAACACTATCAAAAACCAGGACCTATGTCATAAAATAACTCCGTTCTTTTGGCAAATAGTAGAAGTCTCATAGGACTTAAGCCACTTGCTGCTTCTAGATCTGGCAACTGTATCACACCCAATAGCTGGAGTCTTAGCCTGCCAAGCGCAGAGCACGAGCACAGAACGTGCTCCATCGTTTCCTCCTACAACTCGCACTTACATCTACATCTGCTATCACTGTCCAGGCCTAATTTAAAGGCATGTGGCTCCAGAAGGTAGTGTCCAGTCAGAATACCCATCATGAGTCTATAGTCCTCTGTTTTTAATGATAGAAGGAACTTTGTTATAGGTCTTACAACCTTAAGACCTACACATAATTTTCGACATTTTACAGCCCCGCGCTTGAACCCTCGCCTTTCCCACTGGGTTGATCATGTGAAGATCTCCCTCGAAGCGCAGATAGGGAATCATGTAATCTGTTTGTATTGTGATTGATAACGATATACTACTATGGCGGTATGGTCGGTGCTCCTGCTGTCCCGAGGCATCGAGCCTGGTTGCGATTGTTAACGCTATGTTCTTTGTAACCAGGTGCAGAATAGCACACAGTGCAGCCTTTGGGTTGTTTTCAGGACTCCCATAATGCTAAGCATTGATAGTCTGCATACCCCTCTAATTTTTTGAAGTAGGTTGTTTTTTACGTGGCTTTCTACCAAACAAGAACTCCGTACTATAGAATAGGGCTTACAATCGCTGTAAAAACCCAATGAGAAAGAGATAAGCCTCGACATAAACCCCAGCATTCTTTTACATGCATAAAGTACCGTTGAGGCCTTCTTCACCCTCTCCTACACGTTGGGATTCCATGACAGCTTACTGTCTAGGATGAATCCTAGATATTTTTTGCAAGGGCTCTCCTGTAGGTTCACGCCTCCTAACATAGGCCTGGTCAAATTTGGGACCTTGTAGCTCTTTGTAATCAATACCATATCCGTCTTCTCCACGTTGACTTTCAACCCGACATTAGATGCCCAGGTATGAATATCCCGAAGCGCCCGATCCATCAATGAGCTAATCGTTGGAAGGCACTTTCCACTTATGACACTTGCAACGTGTTCTGCGTAAGCCGTAAGTTTTACGGTCCCTCCTCGAATCGCCTGAGCAGTTGGTTGATGACCAGCGTCAACAGCAGATGAGATGGCACCCCTCCCTGCGGCGTCCACTGGTTTCGTGGCCTCGTACAATCCCGATTGTCATGTAGGTAACAGCTAACAGCTATTTAAATCCGTTTTGATGCCATGTAACTCGTCTAAACCGTGCAGCCTGGGGATGAAAAGGAAATCCCCACCACACAAGAGCTCATCGAGGGCCTCGACCTCCAGGAGCTGGAGCTGAATAGGCGGGACGAAAGCGAGAGCGGATTATCGGATGAAGATGATCCGATGAGGCCGGCCGGGCCAAAATGACCGGCACAAGCATAAAAATAGTCCAGATCAACCTCCATCACGCCATTGCAGCCTCGGCTGTACTGGTGAGGAGGTTCGTTGAGAAATATTGTTATTTATCGTGATGTAATTAAGGAACCTAGGATGAGGTTGAATAATAGTAGATTGCAACTGTGTGTGCACAATTACTCAAAAATTAAAACTTGTATATATGCAGAATATATGTTCAATATATAATTGTACTCTGCATAATGTATGTCCAAGTTGTTGATAAGGAATGAAAAGATGATTCCTTTAATTATTTGAGGGTGAAATTGTTATTGATTTATATTATGTTAGTGAGCATAAATTGAGTTTTTTATATGATTTTAATTTCAATATGAAAGAATTGATGTGTCAATAAAAATTATTTTAAGAAATCTTTTGAGATTTTTTAAAATTGATTATAGTAATTAGTTTGATTTAAAAAGTTTTAAGTTGTTTGTTACTTTTAATTGGAAATGAGATTGGTAAAATATGAATTTGAGTTTATATGTCTATTGCTGTAAATTTACTTACATGAGTAAATGATAAATATTTTTGAACTGGAGGAAAAGTGTATATAATTAAAACATATTTAATGTAATTATAAAGTAGAACAATCTAATAATTAAACTATTTTATTATCTCACGATTTTGTGAAATGTAATATTTTTAAATAAAATTTGTATCTAAAGTTATAGAATCCAAAAAAAATTATTTATATATTTGTAGATGATAAATTCATAAAAAGAAAATGGTTGACTAGTAGTGAAATTATTGATCTTTCATTGGTTTTATTTTTAAAATTGCACCATTTAATACTTTATTCACTGATGTCAATCTTAAATTGTTGTTTATATGTATGTAAAATTGCTCTTTGATATAGAATGAAATATGTTGTTGTTTGTTTTAGTGATTGTAGTTAACGTTAACTCTTCATTCGAATTGGTTTTTTGAAATATACTTCTTGTTAATTCAATATGCGTTGATTGATTAAAAATTATAGTGGTTGGGCTAATTGTTAAACGAATTTTTAGAATTGGATTTTCGGTAAGATGTAAACTTTCTGCGTTATTAATATTTGTTCATTTTCCTTTAATTTCATTCTTTCATTTTGATGCTTGATATAAATTTATTGTACTGTTGGAATTTCCAGATTGTATGCAGGATCGTTGGTGGGATCGCCATTTATATTTGGTGGTTAACCAAATATTTAAATATTTATTTTTTAATTTTGAATTTAGAAAATATTTAACTTTATTTTTTTAAAAGATGTTTTTTGATACTTCCAATATTTTCATTTTGAAATATTATACAAAATAAAATGATTTGAAAATAATTTATAAAAACAAAGTATATATAACTAAAGTAGATTACCCTATAGATGTCAAGTGAGACGCAAATCACATGGTATTTCTTGCTTCTTTTTTCTTTTATAAGATGGATTGCGTTTTATAGCGCGTCGGTTGTCGATGTTTACTGTTTAAAACCAAATTGCTTATTAGACCACAAATTATTGCTTTCTGAGTGGACAGTCAGATGCTTAGTGAGTAATTTTTTCAACAACTTGCCTTATATAGGTAACCCTATTAGTCTATATGATGATATCTCTCCAACCACTTTATTGGGTTTTGGTATCACTTTGACATACTGTAGCATTATGCCCTCCTATGTCAATGCATTTATAGCATTATACATTATGCTCTTCTATGCCAATGCATTTTTTGTGAAGACCACACGCATTCATATTACAATATCGACCTATATAAATTATGTTAACCCCAACTCAGCGGGAGTTCAACATCACATATGTACAAATGCCGGCAGCAATACCTATAGCCGGTCACATTTAACTGCCGCATTGACCAATTCGTTAATAGCGTGACTGAGCGTCAATAACAGTTTGTCAATGTGCCTGCCAAAATATTTATACAATGAGTTCAGTGTATTAGTATTAGTGTAATTAAAAACGAAAAGCATTTCTTTAATAAAGTCAACCATATTCTAACGTTACCCATCAGCGTGTCTTTTCTTTTACGTTTTAACCTTTTTCATGGCGATCCTACCAGCTTAACCTTTAAGACACAAAATTGCTGACCAAGCGATGCTAAAAAGGATATAGTTGTCCAGAGATACTGCCAAGTTTTTTTTCCTCGCGAAATTTAAATCAATTTGACCTTGCCAGATAATGCTGAAGATCTGAAAGGTTACAGTAATTATCAAATCCTAAAAATGATTTATCGGAAACAAAATATTTAATCGGTTTACAAAGTTGTAAATGTCCAATTTTTAATAAATCCTCCAAGAAGCATACAACAAAAAGTCACGAAATAGACTGGAATAAACCGGATCCAAAAGATGTGCATTGCAGCGTAGGCATAATCAAGTGGAATAGGCGGTATACCAAAAATCCAAATCCTGACTGACAACACGAAGGACGGCGAAATTTAAGTATTATAATTAATTGAAGATTTAGAATCAATTGAGCGGCCTAACGGGCGCTTAATCATTAGCAAATTGTTTTTGCTTAGGCATTTTTTTAAATGGACTAGGTGAATTGAGAAAAATAATTTAAGCAAAATGAAAAGCAAAAAACGTGCAACAGCGCGTCTAAATTTTTGTTTTTCTTCTCAATTTACAAATATCCATTTCAGCACCCTATTATCCTAAACCAAACTCATAGCTGAGGAAGAGCAATAAATAATTAAAATAAACCCCAAATAATAAACTTCAAAATGTCGCAATCGGCAGTAAAGGCAGACTGATTAGCCCTGCCTAAACCAAATAAAGAGCAAAACAAAAATTTGCATAATTTCTCTGAATGCTCCTGATATATTTAAAGACAAAAATAGTCAGAAAGCAATAACAAAAGGCACAGTAGTTCATATGGAAATACCATCCAAAATAATAATTCTTTCAAATTATATGTGAATAAAAATCCCGTGTCAGTGGAAGTACGCAAAATTCAAAAATAAAACAGAAAACCAGCCAACAATAATAATATTACCAACAACAGAAAATGAAGAAAAGTCACAAAGAGAACATATATATGTAAAGCGCTATATAAATTTGTAACAAAAATACATCTCGCGCTCGTTTTCATCTTAGGATAGAAAAATGTTAGCGTAGAAAAAATTTCAAGCAACCTGATTGTTGAGGAAGTTGTTGACTTAGGACAATATTCGACCAGGCTGAAAAATGCCGACAATCCAGGACCTGATATTTATAAGGAAAAAGACAGTTGTCCTGAGGGAAAAAATTGGTGGAAAATGATAGAATAGTACTCGAACCACGTTACTGTTGGCAGCCATAATTTCGAAATAGTAAAAGACTTAGTTTATTAAAGCATTCGTTTATTTGGGAACCAGCATCAACACTAGCAACAACATCAGCACTGAAATACAGCGAAGAATCAATCTTGCCAATAAATGCTACTTTGGACTAGGTAGGAAATTGAAAAGTAAAGTCCTCTCTCGGCGAACGAAAATCATACTCTACAAGTCACTTATCGTACCCGTCCTGCTGTATGGCGCAGAAGCATGGACCATGACAACAGCAGATGAAGCTGCTATGGGAGTGTTCGAGAGAAAAGTTCTTCGAAAGATTTATGGACCTCTACGCGTTGGCGATGGCGAGTACCGAAGAAGATTTAATGATGAGCTGTACGTGCTATACGCAGACATCAACATAGTCCAGCGAATTAAAACGCAGCGGCTGCGTTGGCTAGGCCATGTTATGCGAATGAAAGATGATGCTCCGGCCAAGAACGTGTTTCTATCGTAACCCGCCTATGGAAGCATAGGTAGAGAGCGGCCCCCACTCCGTTGGAAGGACCAGGTGGAAAACGATTTAAACTCCCTTGGTGTGACCAATTGGCGCCGGCTGGCGGAGCGAAGGAGCGACTGGAGTGCCTTGTTGGACAGCGATAACCGTTTAGACGGTTAAGCGCCAATTAAGTAAGTAAGTACTCGAGTAGGCAAATTTAAAATAATAAGAAGGTACTCAAGTTCTCTAAGCCCAATAATTGCACTATCCCTAGAGGTAGTGAAAGGGACAAATCCCGGTAAAAACTAAAATAATTATTCATTAATATCATGACGATTCTGTCTTGGTGGCCGCCGCAGAAATTGCATGACATATAAGATCAGTTAAACACATTGCTGGAAATTATCGAAAATATAAAAAGAACATTTAGAGATACGACAAATTTTTGCATCCACTGTACCTTCCGCTTACCCATTAGCTGAATTACTACTATTATAAATTACACTGCAATTACATTAAATTACAATTTAATTCCCCGAGGTCATTCGGCCATAAGTTAGATAATAAATAGAAGGAACAGTATAAGGTAAAGAATATTGATAAAAACAACAACGAATACCACATAGATTAGGAAATAGTGATAAAAAAAAATAAATGTATGGCGCGATAACCTCCGAAGAGATCTAAGGCCGAGCTTCTCTTCCAACTTGCGTCGTGCTCCTCTTGATTTTTCCCCACAAATTGGCCGGACGGGACCTACATGTTTTATGCCGACTCCGAACGCCATCTGCTAAGCAGATGAGTTTTCACTGAAAGCTTTTCATGGGAGAAATACACCCGGAGCGCTTGCCAAACACTGCCGAGGGGCGACCGGGCTTAGAAAAATTTTCTTGTTTCTAAAATTTTGATGTTGATTTGCCCGGGGTGCAAACCCAGGGCATACGGTGTGGTAGCCGGGCCACGCTACCATCACACCACGGAAATAGTGATAGTACCAAAAAAAAAAATAAGGAAATAATTTTCATAACAATAGACTTAAACCAATATAACTTTTTTTTTAATAATAAAACCAAAATACCTCACTGTAAGCACTCCACCTTACTCATAATAATAAGTATACAAACATACAAAAAAAAACACAAAATAGCATGATAAGGAAAAAAATGTAAATAACAAAAGCCAGCATATTAGAAACCACTGTAAACTAATATAAACAAATAAAAACGGCATAAACACACTCATCACTGCAATATCAAATTACCATTGAGTAATAAACTACAATACAATATGAACAAGTAAGGAAGGCTAAGTGTGGGTGTAACCGAACATTACATACTCAGTTGAGAGCTATGGAGACAAAATAAGGAAAATCAATCTGGGGTAACCCTGGAATGTGGTTGTATAACATGTGTATCAAATGAAAGGTATTAAAGAGCATTTTAAGAGAGAGTAGGCCATAGTTCTATGGATGGACGCCATTTAGGGATATCGCCATAAAGGTGGACCAGGGCTGACTCTAGAATTTTTTTTTACGATATGGGTATCAAATGAAAGGTGTTACTGAGCATTTTAAGAGGGAGCGGGCCTTAGGTCTATCGGTGAACGCCTTTTCGAGATATCGCCATTAAGGTGGGCCAGGGGTGACTCTAAAATGTGTTTGTACGATATGGGTATCAAATGAAAGGTGGTAATGAGTATTTTAAAAAGGAATGGGCTTTAGTTCTATAGGTAAACGGCTTTTCGAGAAATCGCCATAAAGGTGGACCAGGGGTGACTCTAGAATGTGTTTGTACGATATGGGTATCAAACGAAAGGTGTTACTGAGCATTTTAAAAGGGAGTGGGCATTAGGTCTATAGGTGGACGCCTTTTCGAAATATCGCCATTAGGGTGGGCCAGGGGTGACTGTAGAATGTGTTTTTACGATATGGGTATCAAATGAAAGGTGGTAATGAGTATTTTAAAAGGGAGTAATCCTTAGTTCTATAGGTGGAAGCCTTTTCGAGATATCGCCATAAAGGTGGACCATGGGTGACTCTAGAATGTTTATACGATATGGGTATCAAACGAAAGGTGTTACTGAGTATTTTAAGAGGGAGTGGGCATTAGGTCTATGGGTGGACGCCTTTTCGAGATATCGCCATTAGGGTGGGCCAGGGGTGACTCTAGAATGTTTGTACGATACGGGTATCAAACGAAAGGTGTTAGTGAGCATTTTAGGAGGAAGTGGGCATTAGGTCTATAGGTGGACGCCTTTTCGAGATATCGCCATTAGGGTGGGCCAGGGGTGACTCTAGAATGTTTGTAGGATATGGGTATCAAACGAAAGGTGTTACTGAGCATTTTAAGAGGGAGAAGGCATTAGGTCTATAGGTGGACACCTTTTCGAGATATCGCCATTAGGGTGGGCCAGGGGTGACTCTAGAATGTTTGTACGATACGGGTATCAAACGAAAGGTGTTAGTGAGCATTTTAGGAGGAAGTGGGCATTAGGTCTATAGGTGGACGCCTTTTCGAGATATCGCCATTAGGGTGGGCCAGGGGTGACTCTAGAATGTTTGTACGATATGGGTAAATAACGAAAGGTGTTACTGAGCATTTTAAGAAGGAGTGGGCATTAGGTCTATAGGTGGACGCCCTTTCGAGATATCGCCATTAGGGTGGGCCGGGGGTGACTCTAGAATGTGTTTGTACGATATGGATATCAAATTAAAGGTATTAATGAGGGTTTTAAAAGCGAGTGGTCCTGATATGTATATGTGAAGGCGTTTTCGCGATATCGACCAAAATGTGGACCAGGTGATCCAGAAAATCATCTGTCGGGACTGCTAATTTATTTATATATGCAATACCACTAACAGTATTCCTGCCAAGATTCCAAACGCTGTTGATTTCGCTTTGTAGAACTTTTTCATTTTCTTCTACTTAATATGGAGGTGTCACACCCATTTTACAAAGTTGTTTCCAAAGTTATATTTTGCGTCAATAAACCAATCCAATTACCATGTTTTATCCCTTTTTTCGTATTTGGTATAGAATTATGGCATTTTTTTCATTTTTCGTAATTTTCGATATCGATAAAGAGGGCGTGGTTATGGTCGGATTTCGGCCATTTTTTATACCAAGATAAAGTGAGTTCAGATAAGTACGTGGACTAAGTTTAGTAAAGATATATCGGTTTTTGCTCAAGTTATTGTGTTAACGGCCAAGAGGAAGGCCAGACGGTGGACTGTGTATAAAAACTGGGCGTGGCTTCCACCGATTTCGCCCATTTTCACAGAAAACAGTTACCGTCATAGAATCTATGCCCCTACCAAATTTAAAAAGGATTGGTAAATTTTTGTTCGACTTATGGCATTAAACGTATTCTAGACAAACTAAATGAAAATGGGCGGAGCCACGCCCATTTTTAAATTTTCTTTTATTTTTGTATTTTTTTGCACCATATCATTACTGGAGTTGAATCTTGACATAATTTACTTATATACTGTAAAAATATTAAATTTTTTGTTAAAATTTTACTTTAAAAAAAATTTTTTTTTTAAAGTGGGCGTGGTCCTTCTCCGATTTTGCTAATTTTTATTAAGCGTACATATAGTATTAAGAGTAACGTTCCTACCAAATTTCATCATGATATCTTCAACGACTGCCAAATTACAGCTTGCAAAAGTTTTAAATTACCTTCTTTTAAAAGTGGGCGGTGCCACGCCCATTGTCCAAAATTTTACTAATTTTCTATTTTGCGTCATAAGTTCAACTGATCTACCAAGTTTCGTCGCTTTATCGGTCTTTTTTAATGAATTATCTCACTTTTTCGGTTTTTCGAAATTTTCGATATCGAAAAAGTGGGCGTGGTTATAGTCCGATATCGTTCATTTTAAATAGCGATCTGAGATGAGTGCTCAGGAACCTATATACCAAATTTCATCAAGATACCTCAAAATTTACTCAAGTTATCGTGTTAACGGACGGACGGACGGACGGACATGGCTCAATCAAATTTTTTTTCGATCCTGATTATTTTTATATATGGAAGTCTATATCTATCTCGATTCCTTTATATATGTACAACCAACCGTTATCCAATCAAACTTAATATACTCTGTGAGCTCTGCTCAACTGAGTATAAAAACGATCACAAAGTTAAGTGGGCCATTAAGTTTCTGGAATAGTCATATAGAATTGTCTCCAATTACGGATTAGGGAACTTACTTCAAGCACAGCATTGCACACAAAATCAGGGTTACGACGGTTTCGCTTCAAAAATCGCACTTTTATATCGCTCTCTTCTATCATGACTGAGCCTACGTCGCGGTTTTGGTTTCTGATAATCGGAACGAGTTCCTCTAATTTCACTTCTTTCGATATTTCTTTTATAATCACTAATGGCCTTCTAGTTTTTGCATTCTCTGCTCTAATGTCAGCTACATTTGATAACTTATTCAGTGCTGTATCGCGTTGCTCTAAGTTGTCGAACTCAAATTTTATTAGAGCAAAGTTGGTATCTTTAAATGATTTTAAAACTATTAAACAAAGCTGAGTGATTTTCATTATACTTAATTGAGCTGATTGCAATTGCAGGATTGCATTTTTCATCTGATTTGGCATTTGTATAACTTGCATTAGGGGACTCATTGTTTGAATTCAAAGATTGTAAAAGCAGAGAGAACTCCTCTCTTATTGTGGCACGTATATTTACAGAGGTGTTAGCAGGATCATCGCCTTTTTCATTTCGCAAAAGTGCTTCAATGGTGGGGCTGAGAGCCACGAGCTTCGTTTTTTGCTTGATTACACCAGTTTTTATTTGTCTCTTAACATTACCGGAATCTTGAATTAGTCGCTATATTTCATTTGAGATGTCGCTGACAGCTTTTGTTATAGTTACTGTGGAACTCATACTTTTCAGTTAAAAGAAATAAGCTTGCGTTCCATATCGATCTTGGCGGATTTAAGTTCTACACCAGTCCTTCCCAGCTGACGCGTACAAAGCTTACGTTACACACTTGTATTTCTGACAGTTTTCTGTTCCGCGGCTAACCCTAACAGCTGATTAGACGAAGGCGCGTAAAAATATGTGGGCGACGATTGATATTGTTGTTGTTTGTCTATATGTTACTTTTACATGGGCTTTTTTTGGTAGACATGTTTTAATTTGCACTTATTTCGTTGAATTCGCTTACCCTAGAGCTGGAACAAGAACAGTCTCGATATATGCAACAAAAGCACTTTTTACACTTTGTAAACTTTGTAAACTTTAGAAATTGTATCCTTACTTCGGATATGAAAGAAAACACGTCCAATGTGGAAGGGGCTTACTTGGTTGTTCCCGCATCATCTTAAGCATTCAGCTAATAAGCTCCCTTTCTACAGATCTCCACCTTCCAGTAGGTATCTGTCCTAAAGGACTGCTACGATCAAGCAGCGCCACAGTCAGTGACTGCTTTGCCAGATCACTAATCTTCTCGGGAAAAGCCGGAGTCTTAGTGTTATCACCTCCGAGGAAGGCAGAGTCTTAGCGTTAGCTCCCTTTGGCTTATCTCCTTCTTCCGTAGTTGGAAATTCCCTCTGACTAGCAGCTTTCGAGGTAGTTGCTACCTCGTTATTGGGGCCATCTGTCTTACAGCTTTGGGCCTACATGTCTTGTCTATGCCACTGCCCTGCCTCGCGGCTCTGGGACTGGGCCCTTTCTGCCTCTTGAAAACAGGCTTGCGCTTTCAGCCGAACATTGCCTCTTCATCCTGTCATTCGACGTTTCTTCCACCTCGTACTGGTTGCAGAACCGAGGGTTTCTCACAGCAAACCTTTTTAACTGCTTTTGACCTATTTCTGCCGCCTCATGGGCCCATTCCAAGCGCTCGATCTCCACTTCTGTTAGGTCGACCACTGCGCCCACGCGTTGGACAATTTTTAGTGCTGCAAGGTACTGCGAGAGAGCTCTTTCACTACCTCTGCTCTGTACCCTTCTCAACTCTTCTACTCCGTTTTAATTTGTGTGCTTTTCCAACATAGAGTTTATTGAATCAGCACTACTCTCGCTCCCCGAGTCCGACGCATCGCTTAATGCGTATTTGTCGTCCTTAGCTTGCGAATCAGTTCTCCTCTTATAATCGTCCTTAGCACCATTAAGTAATGAGTCGTTCCTCCTGCCCGACAAGGCGGGCTCAGCAGTCTAGTATTATATACGGGGAAAGAACCTTCCGCCACAGCAGCGCCCCTTACTGTGGTAAGGCCATCAATACTTCCCGAGGTGGCCCCGTATCGGGAAGGCTCCGTTCAAATACAGCCGAATCTATCCCAGGCTGCATATTTTCCAAGAGGCACGGTCCGTATAACACCCTGGATTAGGGCGCTGGATTAATCGGACGCTATGGAGTTCGGCTAAGCCCTCACACCAACGACAAGGTGCCTACCTTCGTAAGGGATTCTTTAGTATAACCATCTTCCACGGTTGCTTTATTTATTTGAGCTGATTATAAGTGCGTGGGATCCTTAGTCTCTTTGAAATCGGTGGTTACGGCTGCGACTTGCGTATGTGAGAAAGAAAAGAGCGATCTCGAGTTTCTAGCTGATGTAGCCGATAGAAAGAAAATAGGCCCATGAAGCGGGTAGCAACGCAAAGTGAGGGATATAATTTGTGATTATGGTTATTCCTTAGTATTTAGTACAGTTGCTTTATTTATTTGTTCCGAGTATCAGTGCGTGTGATCATTAGTCACTTTGAAATCGGTAGTTACAGCTGCGACTTGCGTATGCGGGTAAGAAAAAGTGAAAAAAAGTGCGGGATATACTAAAGAATAACCATCATCGCAAATTATATCCCGCATTTTGCGTTCTTGCCCGTTGCTTGTGCATATTTTGCTTCTATCGGCTACACCAGCTAGAACCTCGAGATTGCCCTTTTCTTTCCCGCATACGCAAGTCGCAGGTGTAACCACCTATTTCAAAGCGACTAAGGATCCCACGCACTCATAATCAGCACAAATAAATAAAGCAACCGTGGAAGATGGTTATACTGGGTTACGTGAGCTATCCTTTATTTCTATAGGTACGCCATTTATCATGCGAAATTGCGCATTCATATAGGATAAACGGCAGCTTAGAACTACAAAAAGATCGCCAAATTAATGCGTGAACTCATTTTATTTTAAGCACATTTGGACCACTTATCAAGTATAAAGTACACCGAGATTAATTTTGTGGGCGCTATTTAAACCTAATTCAGCCATTTGAATAAGAAGTAAAGAAAAACATTTCAGTCAAAATTTCAGGAATTTTAAATACCAACAATACATCTTAATTAAAAAAAGGCTACACAATAAAAAATCTTGCTTGTTTTCACTCGGTACTCTATAGATCAAATAAATAAATAAATGGAAGGCGCAATAACCTCCGAAGAGATTTTAGGCCGAGCTTCTCTTCCAATTTGCGTCGTGCTTCTTTTAGTTTTTCCTACATGTTTTTACGCCGACCCCGAACGGCATCTGCAAGGCAGATGAGTTTTCACTGAAAAGAATTTCATAGCAGAAATACACTCGGAGTGCTTGCCAAACACTGCGTAGGGGTGACTCCGCTTTGAAAATTTGTCTTCTAATTGAAAAACCTTGTTTCTAAAATTTTTGATGCTGCTTTGATCGGGCGTGAACCTAGGATCTTCGGTGTGGTAGGTGGAGCACGCCACCATCACACAACGGCGGCCGCCCGGAAATACAAAAAGCTTATTAAGCGTTTATAATGACATTTCCATATAAATTTTCTGTTATGCCTTATAAGCCTATTTAATTAATAACGTTAATGGAAATTTTTAATTAGCTAAACAAACAAGTTCATATCTACGCATGTTGCAGCGAAATGAAATGAACGAGGCTTTGACAAAACATTTTCCTATACTTTTTCATAAGAAAATTTCCTAGTAATTGTTTGTTTCTATATATATGTATATTTGCATAGTTGAAACGTGTTATCAAATTGATATGTGTACAATGACAGCATGTTTAGTGAATAAATACAGAAAAGTAAAAACGGTACACTTAATTAGCTTTATCTGTTGGCAAACTGCTAATAGTTTCTATTGTATACCGCTACAAAACCAGAGTTCGGAGCAGTGTAAGAAATTCTGAGCAACAATACTGCCCGAACTGAAATGGGCTGAAATAATCAATATCTTTCCTTAGGTGTTAATAAGGCGTTAATTTGTTGTGGATTTAAATGTCTGCTCATCTTTCACATATTCGTAAAGTCAAGGCTACACAATAAAAATCTTGTTTGTTTTCACTCGGTCCATTATAAATAAAATAAGATGTGTTTTCACTGAGGAGCTTTCCATGGCAGAAATACACTCGGAGTGTAAATATTCCGAAATGATCAGGATGAATGAACAGCTGAGTTGATTTAGCCATGCCCGTCTGCCCGTCTATCTGTTTGTATACAAACTAGTCCCTAATTTTTTGAGTTATCTTAATAACATTTGGTGAGCGGGTATATTTAGGTGTCCGATTAGACATTTGTCGGAACCGGCCGGATCGGACCACCATAGCATATATCCTTCATACAACCGATTTTTAAGAAAAAAGAATTTTCGCCATATCTTCCTCAATTTAACATATGCTACAAGTTGAGTATAAGCGCTTTGATGATCAATCCTTTTTTCTTAAGTTTTATGGTGCATAAATTCTGGACTTGCTGCTAAGCTCTTAGGTGTTTATGCTCGCATATCTGATGCTGTCCTGAAGCAAAAAATATGATGTTTTATTTAAGGTTCTGAAACCAAACAAGTTTATATAATAACTAACCTATACCCATGGCCAAGTGCACAAAAAACTCAATATTAAAAAAACGACCTAGTCCTGAAAACAATTACAGGAGAGACCAAGAATATTCTCTAAACGGTACCGAAAAAATCCAGAAAAGAAAATCCATGGAAACAAAAATATGATGCATTTTTTAAAACTATGGTGCCCAATACTCCCCTAAGACACTTTTTTACAAAGTCATATCTAAATCATTTTGAAATAGTATCGAATATAATTTCGAAGTGATCCGGTGAGAATTCAAAAATATCTTGTAGCCATTCTTCCTATATGAAGCCTCGAAATGACTCCAAAACCATTCCCGTGATGGTCCAGAATAGCCCCGAAATAACCTCAAAAATAATCTTCAAACTATCCAATGATAATTTCGAAATAGTGGCAATTTGGTTTCGGCGATATTTTTTAATTAAACAACTAATACTGAGAAGGTCTCGATCACAATCCCGAAATGATTCCTGAACATTTCTGAGGTAACCAAGACATGGGCCCCAAACGAGGTTGAACTGGCCGGTCAATAAAGACCTCACATAGGCTGAATGTATCCATAGTGTGTCACTAGTTTAAACTAAAAATAATATTTGTTGTTATATCGGCCTACTGATTTGTAAGATCTCGGGTTCGAATCGAGCTCAAGGCCTAACAATAATTTTTTATCATTATTATTGTTATGATAATTTTTTTCTTAATTGAAAAAATTTTTAAATTAGAATAGAAGAAAGAAAAAATTTAGACAACTGTCACACACACAATGCCTACGAGGTACGCTAACAACTCCAATCCCAGCTTATTAGACTATTTTATGATATCTGACTTGACATATATTCTTAAATTTGACCAGCTTTGTTTTGTATCAGAACATGACCTAATTTTTTGTACTGTTAACGTTGGGTTTAATCGTCCTGAGCCATATGTTTATGTATATCGTGATTTCCGTTCTGTGGATACCAATGTGTTGCTCAGCGATTGTTCCTGTATTCCTTGGTACGATTGTTGGTATTTAGATACGGTAGATAAGAAACTTGAACATCTTAACCAAAACATAAATGTCATATTTGATCGTCATGTCCCTACACGTACTGTCCATGTTTTAAATAAATCTTGTCCTTGGTTTAGTAGAAGAGTTATTTGTGCAATAAAAAAGCGCAATAAGCTGCACGCCAAATGGAGAAGGTCCCGAAATGATGCTTCATGGGCTTTGTACAAAGCTGCTCGCAACGAAGCGACTGCCGTAATTAGGCAGTCCAAAAAGAATTTCTTTCATAGCAAATTGAATCCTTCTCTGCCATCAAAAGCGCTTTGGCGTAACCTTAAAACCCTAAAGGTCCATGGGAGAAATAAGGTGGAATGCAGTATTGACCCTGACATACTAAATAATTTTTTCATTGGTTCCAGCAACAACTCCAGCTCTGTCTCTCCTGAGAGGATGCCTGAACTTGTCAATACTTTTATTAATACGTTTGAGTTTAAGTGTGTTAGTGAGTGTGACGTAATAAAGTCTATCTTGTCTATAAAATCGTGTGCCGTGGGTAATGATGGGGTTTCGTTAAAATTCGTAAAAATTGTTCTTCCTTTTATTGTAAATCCTCTGACCCACATTATTAACCACTGTTTTACAAGTGGTTGTTTTCCTTCTGCTTGGAAGAAAGCAATAGTTGTGCCTGTGCCTAAGAAACCGCTTGCTGCGGATCCTTCGGACTTCCGACCGATTAGTATCGTACCATCGTTCTCAAAAGTATGTGAATCTTTAATGGCTGAACAAATATCTAATTTTGTTAGAGAAAACAACTTGCTCTCACCTCTACAGTCTGGCTTTAAGCCTAAACACAGTTGTGCCACTGCTATGGTAAAAATCATGGATGACATCAGAGGGCCATTTGATAATGGCGACCTAACCATTCTTTGCATGTTGGATTTCTCTAAGGCATTCGATTCGGTCAGCCACAAGCTATTGTGCTGGCAACTCCGTCACTTCTTTGCCTTTTCTGATAGTTCCATTAAAGTCATGGCTAGTTTCCTCCAAGGTAGGGAACAAAAGGTCAGAGGAGAGAAAGCTTCGTCAGAATTCAAATCCATTAAAGCAGGTGTTCCTCAGGGATCAATTCTTGGTCCTCTATTATTTAGTATGTTTGTCAATGATGTGTTTTCCGTGTGTAAGTATGTTAACGTCCACGCATATGCTGATGATATTCAGTTGAACCTTTCTAATCGTGTTGGCCTCGTTGAAGACTTATGCTTCAAAGTAAACTGTGATCTGTCTGCTGTTTTCTGTTGGGCTAAAAACAATGCTTTATGTCTTAACGCTGCAAAATCGTACGTTATGCCGATATCCAAAAATGAAATCGACCCTGAAAGTATTCCATCTTTAAAGATTGGCTCGCAGGCACTTAGTACCACTGACAAAGTTAAAAATTTAGGCATTGTATTAAATAACAAATTAACTTCTTTCGACCATGTTAATAAAGTAGTCCGCAATGTTTATGTTATACTGCGGACCTTACGCATATCGGCACCGTTCACACCACAGGAAACTCGTTGCAAGCTTGCAATGCAGCTAATTGTACCCCAATTCACATACTTTGAACTTGTGTATACTAAACTTGACTCGGAGTCAGCCAACAAGATCAATAAAAATAAATAAATGTAAGGCGCGATAACCTCCGAAGAGATCTAAGGCCGAGCTTCTCTTCCAATTTGCGTCGTGCTCCTCTTGATTTTCCCTACAAATTGGCCGGACGGGACCTACATGTTTTATGCCGACTCCGAACGGCATCTGCAAGGCAGATGAGTTTTCACTGAGAGCTTTTCATGGCAGAAATACACCCGGAGCGCTTGCCAAACACTGCCGAGGGGCGACCCCGCTTAGAAAAATTTTCTTCTAATTGAAAAACCTTATTTCTAAAATTTTGATGTTGCTTTGCCCGGAAGTTGAACCCAGGGCATACGGTGTGATAGGCGGAGCACGCTACCATCACACCACGGTGGCCGCAACAAGATCAATGTAACCTTCAATAATGTTACCAGGTACGTATATGGGGTAGGTCGATACGATCACATATCACCCTGGAGGGATAAAATTCTGGGATGCAACATCCTTAATTACTTGGCTGCCAGAAACTGCATGTTCATGTTTAAACTATTAGAATGTAAGCTCCCCAAGTATCTTTATGACAAACTGCATTTTACCAGGTCTCAAAGAAACCGTAGATTGGTGGTTCCGATGTTCAAATACTTAGCGTCTAGCAGATTGTTTTTTATTAGCGCTGTTAGACTTTGGAACGCTATTCCCGAATCAATTAAAGTAGGGCTGAATAATAGAAACTTCAAAAGCATTATATTGAAATACTTCGCAGAAGTTGATATTTCTTCTATATTTTGACTAAAATACTATTTCTAAAATAATCTTTATGTCATCTAATTTCCTTGCTTCTCCTTTCATTGTTTTCTGTACCTCTACTATTCATGTGTCTCGATTAATTTGTAATAGTTATAAGATTAATTTAAGTAAGTGCATATATTAAACGCATACTTTTATGTCAGTAGGTAAATTTTAGTTTTCTTTTTTATATTGTGAACTTCCCATTTACATAAAATGTATTAGCATAAGTTTTTAATGTCAGTTGATGTACATATAAAAGACTTAAGTTCTTAGTTGTACAAATTTGTTAAATAAATGAAATGAAATGAAAATGAAATGAAATGAAATGAACTGCCAAAACTCGTTGTATAGATCCATTTCGGGAACTGCTAAATTCCTTCATCGGCAACGTTTAGGCGCCGCACGGAACGTTTTTTACTTTATACGCAAAGTTATATCATATAGTAAATTCGATTCACTTATTTGTCCATAATTTAACAAATAAACCCAAACTACGCATATACTAATTTTAACAAAAATTTACTTTCAAATAATACACGAAAGTATGGAGTGCAATTCCCCTTAGTCGAAATGTGCTATACTAAAAAAATTAAACCCCTTATACGCAGCCTTTCCAGCCATGCAAATATTCACGCCAGAGCGGTTGAATAATAAAATAAATGCAATTCTTTCCATTAATGCATAGCTTAATATTCATTATGGCTTGAACAATTTCTGATAAAATAATATTCATTATATCTACCAAACAAAGGATGAGACGCGGTCTTCGCGTATCCTGCACAAATACAAGCGCATATCACATTCACTTTACTTAACAATTTTGATGTGAGTGAATGTGCTTTGCCCTTTTCTTTGCTCATCTCTACTCTACTTACATTACATTTTAACATTTATGACAAAAGTAACTCACATTCTAAGCATAAGAAAATACTAAATGGCTCTGTTACCTTTACTTGGTACCAGTTATATTAATATATGTATATATGAATGTGCTCATTTTGATTGTATTCATTTGCATATGTTGGTGTAACAAAGCATAACATGCCACGCTTTTACTTACTGAACTCTTACTTAGCTTTTGTTATTAGTTATTGTTATCGTCATATGTAAGTATCCGAACCCAACAAACATTGAATAAATATTTCTGCAACGTTTGAGAATTTGATAGCTCTTAATAGATATCAAGCAACTTTTCCCATTTTTTCATGTGTATTGATGTGTAAAATACATGCTCGAGAGATGGGGGAAGAAAGATGGATAGCTTGTTCTGAGACTGTGTACTGCGACCAATAGGTCTCCTGTGCCCTCATTCTTTTCACAGTGCCTCGCTCAAGACGAGTTTCATGAGGAAGTTCGGGAAGGCGCTAGGCTTTAGAGTGTATGTGCCTACTTTCTAATTTTAGCGATCGCATTTGAGAAGGATGTGCTCTGTAGTTTCATTCCTGCTGCCGCAGAATCAACAGGGCCTATTTGGCCGTATACTTAGTTTGAACATGTGTTTTTTAGTCTGCAGCGTATTGTGATTATGTCTGTTAAAATCCGAAAGCTGCTTCTTGGAAGATTAATTATGGCTTTATAGCGCTTTGTGTTTATGTTTATATTTATGTTTATTGATAAGAAGTATTAGTACAGCAAGACTATAGAACTACAACGTAGCAGGAAAATAATAGTAGTATAAAATTAAACAATTACAAAATACTGATAAGCATATATTAAAAAGTATGTATGTATATAACGTAAGCCTATTCAAAATAAAGCAATTTAGTTTTTATGTCGGTACCTTAACATGGACAGCCTATGACCTAAGTCTTGTCTGAGAAATAGTTAGAAATAACATTCTTATAGTTGCATGCACTTAAATTTTTTCTTATAGAATTGGGAATAGAATTCCAGGTACGTATAGTATTTATGAAAACATTAATGCCTTTGCCTGCCGCAGTCCTGTACTATCGCTTCAGTGTTGTTCTCAACAGCTTGCCTCCTGTTGCTTGCGCTTTTACTCATTGCATGGTGGGTTCGGGCCCATTGGCCTTCCAACATCTGCTTTTCTGTGCCTTTCGTCCGGTTGCTTGTTTTCCTTAGCTCCGCTAAGGCCCGGTACCCATGTCAAACGAAAAAGCCCCTAAATGGTTCAATCTCTCCACGCACTTAAGAACTATCTGATCTCATCTGAAGAATATGCTTTGTTTTGTTGTGTTGATTTTCTAGCAGGGTGGATAATTGGTGTATTTTGAACTATTTTCCGTCATCCCTTCTCAAATCTGATTTGGAAACAAACCGGTTTCGGCGTTGCGCTCTCATCAGATTCGATTTTCGTTCTGATCTGTTGTTATCATTTATCTTATTTTTATAGCTTGTTAATTTGTGTGGTTAACTGAGGCAGGTAGAAATCTGTAATTTTAATCGTTTGACCTTTATTTTTGTGTTTGTTGATTTGGTTGGTTTCTTGTTTTGTGTTAATTTGTTGATTCGTGTTTGTCTGTTGTACCTGTGTGTGTACTCTGTTTTTGTATACAAGTTTTAAAGTTTCAAATATTCTGTCAGAAGCAGTGTTCTTCTGTTCGTTTATTATTCTACCGTCGAATGTTGTTTGTTTGTTGATTTCCATGTTTTCGAGTACGGTTAGACCTTTTGCTTGCATGTGAAGGACCTTTTGATTGCTGGGGAGCATTTATTTTTGACCATGTGATTTGCGAACTTGAACTCTGGTATGATGTAATCTCTAGTTTATTCTCTGAATCTCGGTCTTACTTTTCGTCCTATTTGTGCATGTAAATATGTTGGCATTCGCAGGTAAGTTTGTATACGCCCTGCCTACTAAACGGATCCTTCAAGTTAGTGTTCGTTCCTAATTTTCGCTCTAGCCTGTTCGATGTTTTAAACGCTGTGTTAATGTTGTATTTTTAAAAATGCGAGCCAATTTATAAGTTGCTTTTCCAGTACATGGTATTGTTGTCAAAGTGTCTCAAAACCAAATTTGTTAGTGTGTGACGGAAAATCGTTCCAATATACATGAAGAAATTGCTTTGAGCATGGCCTGACTGTCACTGAGTTCAACGGTCCTCTCATTGGTGTAGCCTCTATGCAAGTTGATATATTCCCACCGGCTTATGGCGATAACCTCGACCTGGAAAATGCTCGCCCGAGTGGTATGAATATTTTGTTTGTGGGGCCGAAAACCCACGCTCCGATGCCTTCTAGTGCCTTCGAGCCATCGTTGTACCCAGGTGCGGATTAAAGGAGGGTCTAGCGAGGGCTATGGCCCCGAGTCCCAGGATCGGGAGGGCTCGCGAGCTCGAATAAATAATATCATATTACGTATTTGCGTACACATAATTTAATTTTGCACCTCAAAATTTATGTACAATAGTAATATGGTAAGGAATACATGCACTCGTTAAGAATAAGATAATATAAGCAAGCACGTTCAGAGTTCTGACTATAGTAAGTATATCATGACATATACTCATTGTAATCTGAACCCACTTGCACAGATTATCACAAAAACACCATCGATGGCACTTTGGAGGTTTACCGCAAAAGCCAGTCGAACGTCGATGCATGTTTTAGTTCTACAAAAACTACAGCCAAAAGGTTTTTCTCTAATAGAACAGAAAAATTATATAACGAAACAAATTCTGTGCCCTTTGCAAGTTCTTAATTGATTGTAAATGTGAACATGATCGAATTATTCCCGAATATCTACATCGCTTGCAGGATTTTGGTTACGATTCCAATAGCAAACTGCGAATCTGAAAGGTCATTCTCGGTTTTAAAAAGAATAAAAAATATGTATCGATCAACTATGTTAGATGAAAGATTGTCCGCATTGATGAGGTTAAGCATTGAAGTTGATTTACTTCGATCGATTGATTTTGATGATTTGATATGTGATTTTGCCAGAGCAAAATCAAGAAAAAAATATGTTTAATTGTATAATAATTTATAGTTTTTAATATATAAGTATCAAAGAAAAAATATTTGCGAGAATAGATTATAAAAATAATTATAAAAGTTTTTATATATTTAAAAAAAATTATCATATTTTGCTCCCCTTAAGTGGGCCCCATATTCATTTTAGTCCCGGGCCTCGTAAATCTTTAATCCCCCCTAGTTGTACCATATGAGAGTGTGTTCCTGGTGGAATTCTTCGAGTGTAGAAGTGTTCCACGTACCTTTTTTTCCCCATCTTAGTTCTTAAACGCTTTTCAAACCAAATAATATTCCTGGTATCATCTCTAGATGAGTGAAATTCGTTTTTTTAGCTTATTTTGAAATATTCACTAAAGTGCTACGGGCTGCCTGCTCAATGACTATATGTAGAGGCGTTAGTTTGAGCAGAGCCTTCATCGCTGCCGTTTGCATGTGCGCATGGCTTCCGTCATGTGCATAAACGCGAAGCGTTGGAGCTTGGTTGTCAACAAGGTACGGATGAGTATCTATTTGTTATCGAAATAATATAATTTATTTTAAACATGTTATCGATGAGCTGTCCCTTGCTAATGGACAAGTTTTGGTTTGTTATCGAATTATTATCGAAAACATATCGATTATTTATCGGCATGTTATCAAAATATTACCGATTAATTATAGATTATCTATCGCAATGTATACATTTTTTATAAAAAACGTATCGAATTGTTATCAAACAATTACTGATTTTCCACCGAAATGTCATTGATTTATTATCGACAATTTATCGATTAGTTATAGAAAAGTAGGCGATATTTTATCACAAAGTTATCGATTTTCCATCGGAGCTTTACCCATTTGTTATCTACGCCTATCTATAATTCAATAAAAGATCGATAACTAAACTGTAACCCGATGAGAAAATAGTAGGAAACCGATGACGCGGCGAAAACAAGCCGACCACAAGCTATTAACCCGACGATAATAATTCATCATCATCATTTATTGGCACGTAGCCGCCTAAGCGATGTCTGCCGTTTCGTTACAAATTACGTCAGCTATCCCTGTGTCGCGACAACTGACGCCAATTTGGAGCAATATCTGACTCTATCAATTCAGTGGAGGTCTTTACTTTCCTTTGCTTCCAAATTTAAATACTGTCTCGGTCTTAGGCAGCGCAGCCTTTGGGCTTATATTTAATGCACTACCTCATATCTCCATGAATTTCTTACAGCCTTTTCCGTACTCGCCGTCGGCATTATGGACTTCACTATAAACCATCCGGAGAAGTTTTCTTTCAAATACTCTAAGAACCATCTGATCTTCTCTCGACAGCGTTTATGAGTCCGAGCCAGTCATCATAGCTCATAGTACCTGAACAACTTGAAAAACGTGATTTTTGTTCGCCTCTGAGGAGTTTTTGAAATTTCTCTTTTTGCCCAGATCTTTATGATTCTAAGCTTAAGCCACTGTTAAGAAACAGCTCGTGGGATTGGAAAAGTGTTTGACTTTTCGATAGAAACTCCAATGTGACTCAATCTTAAATGTTTATTGGGTATGAATCCGTGTATTAAGGTAGATGGCATTGTCAATGAAGTAAAATGCAACGGATCTTAAAACGATTCAATGAATGCACAAATGCTAGGTTATTGTTGCTATAAGAAGGAGCAGCTCATATGTGTAAGCACTGTATGTAAATATGAATGTATGTTATATGTATGTGTATTTGTGCATTACTTGTAAATATTTGAATTAATTTAGCGCGAGTGCATTATTATTATGAGAATGAATATATAATGGCATCCAAAAGATGAATATAATAATGTTTCCTGAACTTTCACAACAAAAGCAAGTCATATTGGATTGTCTTTGCTTTTGTTAAAAATGTGCTTCATTTGTCTTCTTTTTTCAGAATCTTGTTAATTAGCTGAATGAAATTGATAGGAGCAACTTTGCGTGTGTATGTGAAACTCATATTTAAATAAGTGGTTTGAGGTTATGTTTAACATGTGCAAAAATTATGGTTAAGTTATTCGCTCACTTGAAAAAATGAAGCAAGGAAGGTTAGCTCCGCGATTTAGTTAGCTCAATACTCTCATTAAACTCGATCACTAAATGCTTTTTTTTATTATTCCAAAAGGAGGCCTTTATTTTAATAGGTATAGTTATGCCACAATTTGATAGAAAACAAGTAAGGAAGGCTAAGTTCGGGTGTAACCGAACATTACATACTCATCTGAGAGCTTAGCTCCGTTGGTTTCGTAGGCTTTCGTAGATGGTTTATAAGCGGTTTTTAATTCCATATCACATACGTTTGGGAAATATCGACCAAATTGTAGACCAAGGGTTACGTTTTTTGGAACGATATTCCTACATCCTTTGTCAAATAAGGGAAAATCACCATGAAGGAAACTGAACCTAGGGTAACCCTGGGATGTGTTTATGTGACATGGGTATCAAATGAAAGGTATTAAAGAGTACTTTAAAGGGAGTGGGCCTTAGTCCTATAGGTGGACGCATTTTCGAGATATCGCCATAAAGGTGGACAAGGGGTGACTCTAGAACGTGTTTGTACGATACGGTTATCAAATGAAAGGTGCTAATGAGTATTTTAAAAGGGAGTGGGCCTTTGTTCTACAGGTGGACGCCTTTTCGAGATATCGCCATAAAGGTGGATCAGGGGTGACTCTAGAATATGTTTGTACGATATGGGTATCAAATGGAAGGTGTTAATGAGTATTTTAAAAGGGAGTGGGCCTTTGTTCTACAGGTGGACGCCTTTTCGAGATATCGCCATAAAGGTGGATCAGGGGTGACTCTAGAATATGTTTGTACGATATGGGTATCAAATGGCAGGTGTTAATGAGTATTTTAAAAGGGAGTGGGCCTTAGTTCTATAGGTGGACGCCTTTTCGAGATATCGCCATAAAGATGGACCAGGGGTGACTCTAGAATGTGTTTGTACGATATGGGTATCGAATGAAATATGTTAATGAGTACTTTAAAAGGGAGTGGGCCTTAGTTCTATAGGTGGACGCTTTTTTGAGATATCGCCATAAAGGTGGACCAGGGGTTACTCTATAATGTGTTCGTACGATATGGGTATCAAATTAAAGATATTAAAGAGGGCTTTAAAAGGGAGTGGCTCTTAGTTGTATATGTGAAGGCGTTGTCGAGATATCGCCAAAATGTGGACCAGGGTCATCCAGAACTTCATCTGTCGGATACCGCTAATTTATTTATATATGTAATATCACGAACAGTATTCCTGCCATGATTCCAAGGGCTTTTGATTTCGCCCTGCAGAACTTTTTCATTTTCTTCTACTTAATATGGTAAGTGTCGCGCCTATTTTACAAAATTTTTTCTAAAGATGTATTTTGCGTCAAAAAACGAATCCAATCACCATGTTGAATCCTTTTTTGGTATTTGGTATAGAATTATGTCATTTTTTTTTTTCATTTTTCGAAATTTTCGACATCGAAAAAGTGGGCGTATAGACGGATTTCCCATTTTTAGTGCCACGATAAAGTGAGTTCGATAAGTACGTAAACTAAGTTTAGTAAAGATATATCGATTTTTGCTCAAGTTATCGTGTTAACGGCCGAGCGGAAGAACAGACCGTCGACTGTGTACAATAACTGGGCGTAGCTTTCCCCGAATTCGCCCATTTTCACGGAAAACAGTTATCGTCATAGAAGCTATGCTATTCACAAGGATGTGTAAATTTTTGTTCGACTTATGGCATTAAAAGTATTCTAGACAAACTAAATGAAAAAGGGCGAAGTCACGCCCATTTTGAAATTTTCTTTTATTTTTGTATTTTGTTGCACCATATCATTACTGGAGTTGAATATTGACATAATTTACTTACATACTGTAAAGATATTCAATTTTTTGTTAAAATTAGACTTTAAAATTTTTTTTCTTTAAAGTGGGCGTCTTCGTCATCCGATTTTGCTAATTTTTATTAAGGACACACATAGTAATAGGAGTACCGCTTCTGCCAAATTTCATCATGATATCTTCAAGGACAGCCAAATTACAGCTAGCAAAACCTTTAAATTACCTTCTTTTTAAAGTGGGCGGTGCCACGCCCATTGCCCAAAATTTTACTAATTTTCTGTTCTGCGTCATAAGGTCAACCCACCTACCAAGCTTCACCGCTTTATCCGTATTTGTTAATTAATTATCGCACTTTCTCGGTTTTTCGAAATTTTCGATATCGAAAAATGTTCTAATTTTTATTTATGTTTTTAATTTATAATTTTTATGGTTACCGAGTCTTTGAGAGGCAGGGGCTTCTTAAGCGTGGGGATCTAAAATTGCTCAACTACAGGGAAACTCATAAGCTGAGAAATATAATTACACAAATACAATAGATTAAAAGTATACATATGATTTTTTTTATTACTAAGAGATTATAGAACCGTTTTTTTCATGGCAGAGAGCGATTCCGAAACATCAATCATTCTCGAGTGAGAGTTATAATCTTCACGCAAACATAGAAAAGGTTTGCGGGTTCGAATCGAGCTCAAGGCCTAACAATAATTTTTTATCATTATTATTGTTATGATAAATTTTTTCTTAATTGAAAAAATTTGTTTAAATTAGAATAGAAGAAAGAAAAAATTTAGACAACTGCCAAAGCTCGTTGTGTAGGTCCATTTCGGGAATATCAATTGGCACGAACCTGAATAGAAGTAGGATTAATGAAGACAAACAAAAAACCGCTGTGATGGCTGAATGGTTATAGCAGCGGCGCCTAAACGTTGTCGATGAAGGAATTTAACAGTTCCCGAAACGGATCTATACAACGAGCTATGGCAGTTGTCTAAATTTTTTCTTTCTTCTATTCTAATTTAATTTTTTTTAAATTAAGAAAAAATTTATCATAACAATAATAATGATAAAAAATTATTGTTAGGCCTTGAGCTCGATTCGAACCCGCGATCTTACAAATCAGTAGGCCGATATAACTACAAATATTGTTAATACATCCCAGAGCACGGGGAAAAAAGTGTCAATAAAATATGACACTATGGCAGCATTGCCATCAAACAAGTCCAATTTTCACATCCTTTCTGCAACAGATGTCGCAGTGTCGTGAATATCAATTGGCACAAACCAGAATAGAAGTGGGATTAATGAAGACAATCAAAAAACCGCTGTGATGACTGAATGGTTATAGCAGCGGCGCCTAAACGTTGCGGATGAAGGAATTTAGCAGTTCCCGAAATGGATCTATACAACGAGATTTGGCAGTTGTCTAAATTTTTTCTTTCTTCTATTCTAATTTAAAATTGTTTCAATTAAGAAAAAATTTATCATAACAATAATAATGAGAAAAAAAATTATTGTTAGGCCTTGAGCTCGATTCGAACCCACGATCTTACAAATCAGTAGGCCGATATAACAACAAAAATTGATAGAAAAGGTTCGTTTAGTTGGAAATTGCTTCTACATTGTTTAAGAATTATAGGTTTATAATGCCTTGAAACTCGGCATGGAACATTCAATTTTACTTCGTTCAAAAAAATAGACTTGAAATCGGTCCATTTAATAGTTTAGCCATAAATATTATACCAAGCATTTCTCTACGACTAGCAAGGCTAGGAAGATTTATTAGTTTTAACCGATTACACTATGCGACAAAATCAACTTTTATTGGACCAAAACCACGTTTTTGTAGAGACTGAGTCTTATGTATACAAAGTACTATCTCCGTTTTTCGAAGTTAGCCTCCAAAAAATAGATATCGGCTTTCGAAGTTCACAGTTTTTCACAGGTCGATTTCTATCCTTGCATGTATTATGTGTTCCAAATATGAGCCAAATCGAGCCACAAATACGATTTTTGTGAATATCTCGATCCATGCGCCACCTAGCGCCGATTTTTTTTCATAAGTCGCTTTTTATTCTTGCATGTATTATGTGTTCCAAATATGAGCCAAATCGGACCACAAATACGATTTTTGTGAATACCTCGATCCATGCGCCACCTAGCGGCGATTTTTTTCACATGCCAATTTCTATTCTTGCATGTATTGTGTTCCTAATATGAGCCAAATCGGACCACAAATGCGAATTTTGCGAATATCTCGATCCTTGCGCCACCTAGCGGCGATTTTTTCTTATTATTGCTTTGTCATCGGGTTCGGAACTACATTCCAAGTTTCAAGCTTGTAGCTTATCGGGAAGTTACTTAAATTTTAATTACAAGATTCGTTCACAACGGCCGTGCAGCCTGTCAACTCAAGCTAAATAAAATCGTTTAAAAAGGCGGACCGCGACCACATTTTTACGTTTTTATTTTGCTGAACGCGTTAACAAAAGAAATAAAATTTCGAAATGTAGAACTTCGAACTTCGAAAGCCGACATCTATTATTTGGAGGCTAAATTCGAAAAACGGAGATAGTACTTTGTATACATAAGCCTCAATCTCTACAAAAAAGTGGTTTTGGTCCAATACCCTGCCGGAGGTAGTACATTGTCTACATAAGCCTGAATCTCTATAAAGAAGTAGTTTTTGTCCAATATCCTGCCGGCTGTTGCACAGTGTTAGTGTAAGGAGGAAGATTACACGAAGAGTACCATTGAAGATTTCTCAAGGCGAAAAGTAAAAACTGTTTTTGAACTTATTCTAACCTATCCATATTACCTTGATAACGCGGATTCCAAATTATCGGTCTCACCAATGATGTAAAAAGGGTTTTTGTAAGGTAAGGATCACTAAACTCTTTTGACCATCTTTTCACAAATGCTTTATTGACTATGGCATTAATATGGGGGTTGAAACTAAGTTTGCAATTCATTGTAACTCCCAAGTCGACGAAAACATCAACGCTTTCCAGAGTTTGACCATTAATTGTGCAAGAAGCTGGCTGTACGTTCCCACGTGAAAAACACATGAATTTAAATTTTTCTATGTTGAGCGGCATAAAACAATTTAAATCCGACTGGAGTACAGAACGTTCTTCATCCGACGCGTATGATTTAAAAAGTTTTACGTCGTCGGCATACATTAAAATTTTAGAATATTTTATAGTTCAGGAAATATCGTTTATAAAGACCAAAAACTGAATCGGACCAAAATGGCTGCCCTGAGGCACATCCGAGGGAACATCGATGACATTCGAACAAATGTTTTTAAAAATTACTCTTTGAATTCTGCCGCAAAGATAGGAGGAGATACAGCGAGTTAGGCCAGGTTGTAGCCAAGCAATTCGAGTTTAGAGACAAGTAATGAGTGGCATACTTTGTCGAATGCTTTGTTGAAATCAGTGTATATAACGTCGGTATGATGATTGTTTCTAAACCCAATAAAGACGTAAGTTGTAAATTCAATAAAATTGGTTGTGGTTGATTTGCCTCTACAAAATCCATGCTGAGAACTATCTATCAATGTAGAAATCGAAGGTGATTATTAACGATTGAAATGTAAGGTGACTAGTAACGATTGCTTCGAATAGCTAAGGGAAGCGGAAAGCTTTGCTATTCCACGATAGTTCTCAATAGACGACTTGCTTCCTTTGTTGATGACATAAGCGGTCGTAAATAAAAGTACAGTAAAGGTGTTTGATGAGATATGTACTGATGGGTGGATAAAAGTGAATGATCATTGACGAATGGTGGTCATTATTCCGAAGTTCAGAATAACTTATGGATTGCTGAAAGTCAAGTGGGAATATATTTCTTTGATCTGACTCCATATGGAGGGTTTTTATAGAACAGAAGTCGTCATTCCCACAAAAATGATTCATACCACATAATTAAAAACTATATCAGTCTCAATCAACAAACGTACACCAAAGGAAAGTCGATACACATGACACTGCATAGGGAGGTTACAAATATAGAGAAAGTCCCAAATCGGAATACGCCTATGTTAGGAGGGTTAACATCGAAGGAGAAAAATTAAAACAAATATACAGGAATTATTATAAACAGTAAGTTGTGGTGATAGCTCAATGTGGAGAAGAGGGTGCATAAGGCCAAGGCAGCATTTAATGCATTTAAAAGATTGCTGGGGTGTACATGGAGTCTTCGTCGTTCCTCTATCATTGGGTATTTACAGCGATTGTAAAGGCTAAATCTTTCTTAAAAATTAGAGGGGATATACAAGCTATCAATGCTTAGCATTGCGGGAGCAATGAAAAATATCCCTGCACTGTACGCATCTTTGCAAAATCCATCTCTAGGTCTACAGTGTCACAACAAAAAAACTATCACTATTCCACCTGTAAACCTGGTGTCGTCTAACAACCCAATTAGACGCGTATTAGAACAAAACACTAGAAAAAATCGATATGGATAGATGTATACATCTGTATAAGGCCTCTGGGCATATGAGAAAAGATAAATATGAAAACAACTGATGACTTGGCCAAAAATGGCAAAACACTCGAAGCGTGAATCATAGACGTCTCAATCAGATTAGATGAGTTGAAAAGAAGGCGAACGCTGCACATGATCAACTGAGCAGAGAAAGCGTCTTGGGTCCACCCTGAAACTACAAGAGACAAAGATCATGTGCAGGTCTTACGACCTTAGACTAACAAAATTTCTTTTATCACTATAAAGAGAGGAGTATACAATCATGATGGGTATTCTGACTCTGCACTGCCCTCTAGCGTCATATGCTTTTAAATTAGGCCTCGTCAGTGGTAGTACTTAGGTGCAGAAAGTTCGGGTTGAAGAAGGAAACGACAGAGCACGTGTTGTGCTCGTGCCCTGCGCTAAGACTCCAGTTATTAGCAATGGCACAGATACCAAATCTTGAAGCAGCAAGTAACACAGGTCTTAGAAAGCTTCTAGTATATGACAAGAGGACAGAGCTATTTTATGACATAGATCCTAGGGTTTTGGATGGGATTTTTCAGTTTTGTCTTAAACAAACTTCTGTCAACACCATGGACACAGTCTATGTGAGTTCCTCTCATATATGCATGCATGCATACCTCACATAAACATATACAGGTATTCTATACACATAATAACACGAGAGTCACGATCATTATCATTACCATTCCCCGCTGACACTTGGTTAACGATAAGGAAAGTGCCTTGCGCTTGTCTCATTTGTTTTCATGCTACTCGGAAAATTCAGCATTACAAAGCTTTGGTTCGCAAATCAGTACAGCACGTTCGTATATAACTCGACAATCATGCAAGAAAAAATGTCATACTAAAAGTTAGAGTTGAAAAAGGAATCATCCGAAGTCGAGAAATCAGGTTGCACGAAGCTGCAGGTTGCAACGCTGGGATAGTTTTTCTATGTTCCTTTCCTTTGTCGGATAAAACTAAATCAAATACTATACAATTCGAAAAAAATGCATACGAAAGCTTGTCGAAACATAATTCACTACACGAAAAATTCTCAATTGAAGATAAAAAAAAAAATTTAAGTAGAAATGCATTAAAAGCTTTCAATCACCTAAGTAGCTTTAGTTTAACGCCATCGCATTTTCACAAATATTGACATAAGCCACTCTTTACGCAAGTAGTGCGTACGTCCACACACACACATACATAGGTACACACATTACACCTTAAGTACATGCACTTTGAATCTGATTCATTTTGAATCAAACGAATTATACTATGTTCAAACGGAAAAATAAATTGAGGCCATTTCGATTTAAATTGAGTGGTGTTCATACAACTCTATTTAGCTTACACAATAGTAATTTGATAGCTGGTTGGCTCATCTCTACAGTAACAACATATCTTTGTTGAGACTGTCAAAATGCGCGTGTTGGTATTAGGTGAATGGAATGGAATGAAAACATAAAACTTTGAAATTTTTGTGTGTTGTAAGAAAATGTGTTCAGTGTTTTGTTTTCATTTTGATTTTGCCATTTTCTTTTGACAGTCCCTACTCCAGTGAAATGAAAGACATAAAATCAGCTGATGAAATGAGCCAACCATATAGTTCAGCCATGCATAAGTGACGTTTAAATATACTCAATAAACACACTTTACAATGTTGCATTTGCAGGTTGAAACAATTTATTACGCAATTTTTTTTAAATTGGCAATTTATTATTACAATTTATTATATGACAAATTGCGTAATAAATTGCCCAAACAGTATAAATTGCCAATTTGGTGTGTGTTTGAACCTAGTATAAAGCATAGCCTTCAAGCATAGTGGCAACACTGAACAGCAACAGCAGCAGCCAAGTTAATTTCAAATTCAGTTTTCATAGCTTTGATAAGTGCAGAGATGCGGTGCCTTTTCCATTCCTGCACCAACCACTTGCATTTCTGATTATTTACCATATCCACGTACATATGTATGTGCATACTTAGTACATATTTGACGGCACTTACACGTTTGTAGGTATGTTAGCAAAAACGTGCATCAGCAGGTCAAAGTGGTGCATGGCACACCAAACAAAAAACGCACGAAATATACTCAAATTTTCTTATTTGTACAAGAAGTGGAGAGGGGGGGGGAGTGTACATAAGCAAACAAATTACTACTTAAGCTCTACCGTGCGATCTTCTTATCTGCCTTTTTGGAACACTAAGACTTAGCTATTAATGTCATTCACGTCGAGTTTTTCCTCCTCTTTATCAATCTTAAAGCTTTTAGCTGCTTTTGTAAAAATACAGAAAAGAGCAGTGTTAGCTGCTGAAATGTGTTTGCTTAAGCTGCAGCGCTAAACACCTTCATTTTTGTGTCCATTTTAACAAATCCTAAGTCAGTTTTCTTCTATTAGCTCGTTCCCGCTCACTTACTCGTTGTTGAAATAGTTGCCAAACTTTCGATATTTTTCAATATTTAGGACATTAAAAACATTTGTATACAGCCTCTTCTGTTTGGATGTGTTTGTGTGGAATAGCAAAGTGTTCGATGGAAATACAAAAATCATGCTACTTATATAAGTCTTATCGCACCCGTGTTATGGTTGTTGTAGTTGTATATAAGTCTGACCGAACCCGTGTTGTTGGTGGTCTTGTAACCGTAAAATACTACCGGAAGGTATAAAGCTTGCTGCGGATGTAGACAGCACTTTTTCAAACTTTATTATAGATTTGTTGATGAACGGCTTCCAATTATGGACGATGTCTTAAGCAGACGAATTATTTTTTTAATGATGAGGGATACTAGTAACTATGATGATAACTCCGGTAGAAAATGACCAAAATCTTCTCTGGCAAAAACATTTGGTTGGAATCCAGCACCAGAGGAAAGAAAATTTGACAAAAATAGGTGGAGGGTGACTTGGACCATTTCTTCGTGCCCTTGCTACACAATGCTCAAAATCGCAAAGATGGCAAGTGTCATTAAATGATGATGATAATGAACTAATCACAGCAAATATCAAATGCCAACTCAAGAATAAAGACCGATCGCTGTAATATGGTAATACTGATTGCAGCTGTAATACAATTAGAATGATTGAGTCGTAGTAATGGTAGCAGAGCTTAACGTATAAAGTGTGATAAGAATTGATTTGCGCTCATTGTAAATGCACTCAGTGCATTGCATTCATACAAGGTGGCAAAATAGGATATGAAAGGCTTTTGTATGTAAAAAAATTTAACCTATGCATGGTAATAGAGTGGTTAGAAGCACTTTTACGTTAACAATGGCTATCTTATGGGTACATGAGATCGAATCGCAGTAGCCCAAAAGGGACTGATGGAGGATCGGCAGGTCCCGAAAAAGTATTTAAAAAAGATTGTTACTATTGAAATTTTAAGTAAATTATTACATTTTACATATTTAGAAAACCTTTACTGAAAGACAAAGGTAAGGGAAATGTTTAATCTGGCAAAACGATGCATGCCGGGACGGGTACATAGACCTATTAAGTTAATACCAGCGTAAAATTTCCAGGGGGAAGAATTCTCTTCGGCAAACTTCTGGTCGGACATCGATGGCTCAATGAAAACAACGTGATCGAGGAAATATTGTCCAGAGACCAATAGAGAAAGACAATGTTGAAATATCATAGTAAATAGTCCCTTGATACACACATTTGCCTTAGGGAGATTATTCATAAAAACAAGCAGAGAGCACTTACACCTCGATCACGTAGCGGATAGGGCCGGGCTTGGTGACCGATACCAAGATCGAATTGGGTGTGAAGCCCTTTTATAAGTTTAATGTCCGGGCCCACATGGTATAATCCCAGTAATGATATAAATTTCGAGTGGAGCGGTCGTTGAGTGGCTTAAAATAATATTCAGTGGTTGGTAGGACTGAATCATGTACCGCACTATTGGAGCACTTCTCGTGTAGCTTTCCTACCAAAAACGTGAAAGGTAGGTCATATGTATTCCAAACACTACAGACCCATTAGCTTAACGTCATTTCTGCTTGCCAGACTAAGACTCTAGCTATAAGGAGTGGTACAGCTGTCGAATCTAGAAGCAGCAAATGGCATAGGTTCTAGAAAGCTTCTAATATTTGCCTAGAGGACGGAGCTACTTTATAGCATTTGTCCTTTTTTTACAGAGCTTTCAGTTTTTTCGACCGGCAAGTTCAACCTAACCGAACCTACCCTGCTGAACTTGTACGCTTTTGTGCTTGTAAAATTTTACGCTTGGATGATTTTACGCTGGAACAACATCACGCTAGGAAGATACAGCCCCGGTAATGAAACAAAAAAAGACGACATAGAACGGTCCACAATAGGGAAGAGTCGCTTGAGACGTGGAAGAGCTGTGTAACAGCGTCAACACTCCCACTTCAGGGCGCGCAAGATTAAAGACAAAATAGGCGATACAAACTTTGGCAAGGTTCAAATTGATGGATTAAGCTGGGAGCTACCTGCTATATTTCAGATGACAGGAGGAACGACTGTAGAATGGCTTTAAACAATCTTCACGTGCTGGATTAAACTGAAATACGTCCCGCACTCTTCAAGAACCGCCTGAGTAGTCTTCATACTAAAAGCGAGTAGAACCATTTATCTGCACCTGAAAGACGCCAGGACTATTGGTTTGACATCTTTTCTACTCGAAAACCTAGATACATTAAGTGATTTATATGTAAAATCAAATATGAATCAGTCAAACTCCTCGCACTCGCGCCATTCTTTTTCTGGATTTTTCTTGCTGTAAAGGTGTCTCAGTTCTCTTTTAAAATCGCGCCAGCGCACAGTGGCGCCTTTGCCGTTAAAACATGGCAAAAATCAAAAAAATCATGAAAGCGTTCGCTAAATCTAATACATGTTTCTAAAAGAGAATTTTCCAGGGATCAAGAATATACAATTATTTCTTTTACAGAAAATTAAAGTTTACCAGGTAGAGCCGCTCAAAGTTGACCAATTTTCAACATTGGGAAAAATTTTAAATTTTTCTTCTTTTTCGTTGTATTTAAAATGGTTTTGTGAGTAAATAAGGCGCCCGGTTGTCGTTTTCTTGTACAGCAATTAAAGATAATTTAATTTAGGATTGAAACCAAAAAAAAATTGTTTTTTTTTTTTTGTTAAAAGTTGGCGGATATACCTGTTTTTCGAAATGCCTATTTTGAGGCCCTTTTTAAAACTTTGATGAAAAAAAAAATGTTAAAATATGTGCTCCGTCAAATTAGCAGTAGTTATTTGAGAAATATTCAGTTACCTAAATTCATAAAGTCTACCTGCGTCCAGCTTCTTTAATTTTTACATCAAAAAAAGTTAAACAACCTTGGGCATAAATACGCGCCTGAGCAGGTATATGTAATTCAGTACGGCCGTAAGGTCGTTTTTGTTATTGGAACTTGTTAACAACATACATTTTTTTAGTTACGAATTGTATACCTGAAATTCATTTTAATAATTTGAGTAGGTATACAAAGCTATCCATCATACAATGCACATTATCATTCGTCTTTTGGAGATTAAGGAACTAAGTATTCTGTTTACATAAATAAAGTGAATAGTATTTTTAAATATAGTTCACAGATTAATATTTAATCAGATACACTCGAAGCCAATTCTAATATGTATCTAGAAAACTCGAAACTATTTGCGGTGTTTAAATCTACAAAGTCAAGACGGGACTTCGTTGAGGCTATTATGAGAGAATTAGCGAGTGAAACAAGCATTAAAGAAAAGGAAGGCCTGGAAGAAAAAATTGGTTTACAATACATTATGATAGAAAGAAAATGGAAGGACGTCTATCGTAACAATTCAAAATTTTTAAGTATGCATGAAAAGTGGCTAGCTGGCAAAACTTTTTTGGACGAAGAAACGCCTAGCACGTCAACCAATCCAACTAGAGGGAGACCACAAAACCCATAGAAGATTGTTCTACCTATACAAGGAAAAGGAAGCTGTCTGATACCACAAAAGCTATGGCCACGACTCATCTTTCAGAAGCACTGGCTATTAAATATAAAAAAAAGACGAAGAAAACGTGAAGTCTCATATAACAGAAGCAGTTGCGGTAGCAAGTCCAGTGCGACTGACGAGGATCAAAACCAGCTTTCCCACACCACCAAATGCGCTACCTAGGAAATACACTCCCGAAGAAGCTTTGGCGCTGTTTATAGATATCGGCTTAAGTAAGAAAAAATATATTATATTGCGTAAGTCATCTTTGCAACGTAATGCCAATATTTTACCTGGATACGAAAAAAATTACTCAAGCCAAGAAAGAAGCAGTTCCTCTAAGTCCCAAAATAACCGAATTATCAGCTGAAATTGGGCTACAAAACCTAACGGATCATACGTCTACACGACTCCTTCAAAGTTTTACTGAAGAAAAGTTGAAATCACTGCCAAAGGAGCTAGCATTGATAACTAAGTGGGGCTGTGATGGAACATCAGGACAAAGCGCATATAAACAAAGAATAAATGTAGACGATGAAACAATTACAGATAGTAATATGTTTATGGCTTCTATTGTTCCATTACGACTAAGCTTCAGATGAAGCTTCAGAATATTGGAAAAATCCATGTCCGTCATCAACTATATTGTGCCGCACGATATTATTTAAATACGGGAAGGAGTCTTGAAAATCTTAATGATTCAATAACTGACGAACTAAATTATGAGTATGGAATATCTCCTTTGCATGCTAGGATAAGATGTATGGAATTTGTTTTGAAGCTGGCTTATACACTACTACAACAAGGAGAAGTTTTCGATGACAATACAACAGAAAAAAAAATTCAGGATGCATTCTATAAAGAGATTGGCCTTAGAGTTGACTGTCCAAAGTATGTATGCGGAAATACAAATGATGGTAACTCCTCAAGAAGATTTTTGAAAACGATGAAGTGACTGCTCGCACGACAGGAGTAGATAGAGATATTGTGAAAAGATTGGGAGTAATTTTAAATATTTTAAGCTGCCATGAACCAGTTAATAGACCCAAATTTGGAGAATATACATCTAAAACTATAGAGTTGCTGCTTCAAAAGTAACCTGAGAAGAAACTTACACCAACGGTACATAAAATTTTAGCACATGGAAAAGATTTAATAGAGTAGCAGTGCTTACCATTAGGAGAATTGTCTGAAGAAGCTCAAGAATCTAAGTACAAGGGCTACAAAAGATATAGATGTATGAACACCTGCAAAGTATCACGAGTTAGGCAGTGACGATGACTATGTTAAGATAAAATATGTTTCTCACTTCTTATCACAACAATGAAAAAGAGATTTACTAATCAATTTTGTTACTTTACTGAAAAATAAGATATCTGTGTACAAGTTAATTTTTTATTTCAAAAAAAAAAAGAATTAATTTAGTAATTTATAAATATAGACTTTTCGTTATTGCATTTCTCTAAAGTTTATCAAATTTATTTTAAAGCTTAGGCATTTCGCCTTCAAACGAGTATTAAATTTTTATAGAAATCAATACGTCTATCGAGTTTGGTACAAATTGGTAAAGCGGTTACTAAGATCAAACTTTTTAGCATAAATGGGCAGTGCCACTCCCTTTTTCCAAAATTCGTTGGCTGTTTAATCTTTAGCTCAAATAAAATTTCCTTGAACTATTTTCAATAACTTTTAGTTATTAATAAAATACATATTTGGCTTGTAAATTAAAAAAAAAAAAACTTGTAAAATTTTACGATGAATTTTGAAGCACCTTGTTATTGTGGCACCAAAAACGGACATTTGAGTTTTATAAGAGTATTTCCATTTAAAAGAAACAATACGTCTATCGATTTTGGTAGTTATTGATTACGTGACTACTTAGATACAACTTTTTATCATAAGTGGGCAGCGCCACGCTATCTTATCAAAATCATTAGTTTATCTTATTTAATGCTTAAATACGTCATTAAAAGACAAATCTCATTTATTTTTTTTTTATTTTTTACTAAAAACATTTTGTTTTTGCATTTTTCTAAAATTTTTCGACTTTGACGAATTTTTTTAAGCACCCTGTATCTGTAACATTCTGAGCTTTCACACAATAAAACTTCAAATAAATAGCTTTCATTTGCATTTTATATCCTTTTTGCTTCTTTTAAACGAAAATTAGTTCAGAATAGAACCACATGTATATGTATTATTGCGCAGCCTTGTAACACTATTAAGCACACAAAACAAACAACAACATGTGTACAGCTGCGTATGTAATGATCGATTTCACCCGAACTTAGACTTGCTTACTTGTTTCCATACACCGCATGAAAAAAATTTGTTTTTATATGGAAGATATGAGCAACACCCTCGGGGAAAAAATTTAAAAAAATTAACGGTAGCAACTTGCACACTATTACACTACAATTGAATGAGCTTCAAGACTGCACATACAGAAATTTACTAAAAACTGTTAATAAAAAGTTCGAAAATTCATAAAAATTTGATTAACTTAACTTTTAAATTTTTATAATTATACATATGTATGGGTAAATCCGCCAAACTTTGGTTTTTTTGGAGAAAAAATTTTATTTTTGAAACATGGTATCATGCAAATATCTTTTGGTTAGGAACATTGAGGGGTAAATTGAAGCTATAGTGCATCGCCGTTACTCGTCTTACACAATGCCTCAAAAAGATATAGTCAAAAGATCGAGCAAAATATATATAAATTGAGGTCGCAATGTTAAATATACATTTATTTTAACACTTCTGTACCGATTATATCGAAATTTTAACAAAATATGGAGATATATGCAGCTGTTAGCTATGTAAAATTTGTTTGAAACACGAGACCCGGTTTTGTAGATATCGGTAAAAACATAAAACCGAATAACCGCCAAATATTTTTTACTGCAAAGTTTGCAACACATTTATTTTAACACCTTTCTACCGATTCTTTTGAAACTTTAAAAACATGTAGATATGTGAACGAAGTATGTTTAGGTAAAAAGTTTTAATACCCGAGATCCGAGTTTGGAGATATTGATAAAAATATAAACCCGGAAAACCTTAAATCTTTTTCCTTATTTAAACGCTTCTTAACCGATTGTGTTGAAATTTTATCAGGATGTACATATCTATGTGGGGTATATTTAGGTAAAATTTTGTTGATACTCGAAACCCGGTTTTGGAGATAATGGCAAAAATATGAAACCGGGTAACCGTCAAATATTTCATAACAGTTTTTTAATTTTTTTTCTACACCACAGTAGTATACCATCAATTGCCGCATCTTGGAATATTCACGCAAGGAAAATTATTGATGTTTGTAGATGGGGCAAATATACGAAATTTTCGCCAAAAATTGGCAACCGTCAAAAAGTGTACATTTTTGTTTTTTTGTCTTTTTTAAATTTTTTTACCAAATTTGTGTTTTTTTTTCATTTACTTTTAAATGAAACCTGGTTTAAAAAAAAAAATGTCTACACTTATTGACGATTGCCAATTTTTGTCGGAAATTTCGTATATTTGCCCCATGTACAAACATGAATAACTTTCCTTGTGTGAATATTCCAAGATGAGGCAATTGATGGTATATCACCGTGGTGTAGAGAAAAAATTAACAAACGGATATAAAGGGATAAAAGTGAAATTGTAGCTGCGCCCACAAAAAACATGCTCCTGAAAAAAAATTTACGCAACCAAGTGCTTCCACTTTTCTGACTCTACCTTCAAAACTGAAGGGGTCACACCGAATGTGAAGCCCCAAGTATTTTTAGTCCCTGATATGTTATTATCGTGCATAATCCAAATTTCAATACTCAGTTGCCTCAAAAAACTATAGGCAAAAAACTGTCAATATTGAAAGTGACAAAAAAAAAAAGAATCGCTACTTTGATTGATGATAGTTTTGAGTATTGGAGGGGCACATTAATTTTGCTCATACTTTTAGAATTTCCGTCTCATAAGCAACATTCAGTTTGAATTCCATAGCGTTTCAGCAATGCCTTAAAATTTTATCGAAAAAATTCAAAAAAAAAAATCAAGGGTATCGCTTGAAAAAGTGTAAAAATCGACGTTTTTTACGTTTCGAAGTTCTGCTAAAACTTACTATCAACTTTATTGATTTTTAAAATCATCAGATCGGATAGTCAAAAGGTCAGACTTAATGCCCCTGTACTTTTTTCTGACCTTTAGTTTTTTGCCCGTGTGTAAAACCCGAGTATCCAAAAAAGTAAAAGTTTTTGGGATTTGCCCATATGTGTGTATGTGGGTTGTGTTATAGTTCGGACTATGTTATAAATGAAAAATGAAAAAGCTGTTTCATATACAAAGTTGTTATGCACGGTGATGTGAATTAAATAAATTAAGTGATTTTTGTTGAAACTTTTTTTGTGTGGATTCGGTTCGGTTTTTGGAGTTAAGATAAAAACGGTTCGGTTCGTGGTTCGTTTCAAAGCCCCAAAATAGCGGGTGGTTCCGTTCATGAACCGGTTCCGTTTGCAGCCCTGCTAAATACACATAATTGCTGCTGCTTAAATATTTACATTGTACACATCTGTTGCTATTTACTAGGTACAAATTTATATCTTATCTGCAGTTCGGTTTAAGTAAATCAGATCTATATATTAACATTAGAGCATATCACGATATATGTAGAAGAAAATTGGAAATAGCATATTCAGTGTTTTCCACGTCATACATTAATAAGTTCTATAGATGACAAAATCACACTCATCTGAATCAAAGATTGAATAAAGTTGTAGGAGGAATTTGCATTTGCACGCTTGTACAGAGAGCTGAAAAAATTTTATTTTCGTTTTTGAAATTTTTACAAGGAAAGTGTTCCAGCCTAAGAGAGCATAATACAATTTTTATTTGGTGACAAACTCTAATGTACTTAACGAAATTTATTTGCTAGCTTTAGAATTTGAAGATCATAAACGAGCATTTGTGCGTGATGAAGATATGAAAACTGCAGAGCACTTAAAGACCTACGAGAATATTACCATCACACAATCCCAAACATGTATAATATCTCTTAGTTATCATGCAATTATATTAACCAAGGTTAAAAATAACTTCAAGTATGATGCCATATTCCTCGACTCATATTACTTCGTTTGAAACGTGGCTACGTTATTTATACCTTAAAACAGAAAATTGGTTCTGTGCAAGACAGCGCCAAACTTTCTGTTGTTTTTGTTGTTGTAGCAGTGCTTCGACCCACCCAATAGGTGCGACCGATCACAAATTGTCATCAGTATTCTCTAACGGGAGTCCAAGGAGACTTGCTGTTTCAACAGGGGTGGACCATAATGGAAGGGGTGTTAGAGGCGTTGGTTCCACATTACAATTAAAGAGATGAGAAAAAACTCAAAAGGCGCCACTGTGCAGCGTTCACATATACTTATTCTTGCTTTCGCTTCTAACGTGACGCTGTAGGCTAGAGATATACGCCGCCTATAAACGCCGCCGCCGCCGTCTATTTTCATCGTTTTTCGCACGCCGCCACCGAATGTCAAAAATATCGGCGCTGCGGCGTTCGGCGCGTTACTATATTTTATACTCATTTAAGATTGTCTATGCCATTTATTGTTCATGTCGAAAATTGGTCCAATATGGTCGAAAAGGTTATCAACGGATGCGCACCACTGCCAGTTATAAGAATCCAATTGCGAAATTTAACTCTTTCCACCCATTCAAAAGTTATTTAAAATAAAATAATTAAAAGAAAAATTTTAAGTTAAACGGTTTCATTGAAAACAATACTTACATGAAGTAATAATAATACTAAAAGCTAGAAAATAATTAGGTTGGTCCTAGGTACTAGTCATCACACTCCTCATCAATCTAGGACGTTGATTAGACAATTAAATAAAAGCGTTGGGCGCGTGAAATTTCTAAAAATGTGAGGCACGCAATTTCTAAAAATGTGATTAACGTTCAGTTAATCTATCAATAGAAATTTGACGCGTCCAACGCTTTTATAACAAATTGTGACAATATAAGTCCTCAATACATAATCCTTCCAAAGACTTTACTCAACTCTGCGCCACGTATGCTTGTCCTTCCTCCAACTCCAAAATATTTTGATGTCACTTCTACCGGACTGTATGAAGTATTTGTTCCAAATATGGACCAAATCGAACCACAAATACCATTTTTTTGAATATATCGATCCATGCGCCACCTAGCGGCGATTTTTTTCATAGGTCGCTTTCTATTCTTGTTTGTATTATGTGTTTCAAATATGAGCCAAATCGGACCACAAATACAATTTTTGTGAATATCTCGATCCTTGCGCCACCTAGTGACGATTTTTTTCGTATTATTGCATTGTCATCGGATTCTGAACTATCTTCGAAGTTTAAAGCTTGTAGCTTATCGGGAAGTTACTTAAATTTTAATTACAAAATTCGTTCACAATGGCCAGCAGTGCAGCCGTGCAGCCTGTCAAGTCAACCTAAATAAAACCGTTTAAAAACGTAGAGATATTAGAACGGCTGATCAAACAAAAAATTTACTTCCACACCATGAAGTTGATATTTGACATAAAACATGGAAATATACCTGAGTATTTAAGTAATAACGTAGTGCTACTAGCACGTGGAGCAAACACACAATATATGTAAATACTAGAAATAGACATAAATTCAAATTGCCATTGTTTCGAACAGAAATAGATAAGCAAAGCATTTTTTACAAAGGCCTTAAGGGCTACAACGAGCTCCCATTGGATATTAAAAACTGAAATGAAATCTTAGTTTTTAAGGGAAAATTATATGAATTTTGTAAAATTTTACCTATAAGATAGGACAGTGCTAATTGTATCTTGAATTAGGTTTTAAGCCGTAATAAATAAAAATAAATAAATCTTTACAATAACAAACCGATATACAGCTAACTTGTCGATAAAAAATCGGCAACCCGCAGACAAAAAACCCGATAACTCATCGGCAACGTTTGTTGTTTATTTCCTTTTCTTTCGCTACTCCCAAACACTTCGCTTACAATTACCCACACTTGTATTCTGGACTACCCAATGAATCATGACACTTCCATACACTACGCCTACACTTACCCTTCATTCACCGGATTCATATCCAGTAATGAATTGTTCGCATCCACAACACTCACATAAGCCTACAACTAAAACATTGCAACAATAACAGAAAATGTTAAGGGTCCACACCTTACTCCACGGTGACAGTACAAACAACAACCTCCAACAATCAGTATTGAGGGGTTTTCATAAGCCCAATACAAAGCTTTATGGCTTCAGAGCTTCCGCAAACCAATCATTAAACTACCTACGCGAGGGGACCTTGTTACAAATATGAATGTGTCGTACACATGTTAAGCAGGCGAAGCCCTGGTGACCTCAACTTCCTTATTGAACTGGAAGGTGAGGGGGCGGGATGGCCTGAAGGTTTAATGAGGTCAATCGCTCCCAAGATGGTCGGACAAGGACCATCAACAACGATAACACTCCCCAAAAACCTTCTGTGTGTGTTGTTACCATTAATAAAACAACAACAACATCCAACAATCCAATTGCTTCCCAAGCAGGCACTTCTATGTGCTGGAGCGACCCGGGAATTTCCCCGACCAAGGACTGTCATTTTAGTGTAAAACCGCTACAACAACGACAACCTTCTCTTTAAAAGCTCAAGTCTGATCAAATGCTCAACTTTTATGTACATATATGTTCCGGATTTCTTAATTAAGGAAATTAACTTCTCCCATGTGTACGGTGCTTCACGTAAGTTTTTTTCTTTACACAAACTTGATTCCAGTTCCTAATGTTAAAACAATTGTCTTAGTACTTGAAAGAGAGTAAGAACTTGCATTGTCAGTACTTTAAGGATAAGCAGACTTATAGTTCTCATCTTAAGTTTGAACTTGCTGGAACGTAAGCGGCAGGCATAGATTGGGTATGTGCATAGCTGGAACCAAAAAACTGAAGTTTGTATACTTTCAAAACTTTTATTAACTTCAATTCAGCGATAGTTTACACGCCTCGAGTGCTTTTACATTTTTTCCAATTAATTTCTGTAAGTCGAAATTCTGATAATGGCTCAAATGATTTTGCATCACCATGTGCTGTGACTCTTAGAGGTGAAGGATTTGAATGCAGGTGAAAATGTGCGAGTTTGGCATAGAAACGGAAAAAAGTTAAAACGGCGTGCATGAGTACAGTGTCAGCAGCATCACTAAACCAAAATTCGTTTCCTTCCGTTATGGCCTTCTGTGACATTGCTGGCGAGCTCAGTTGGTTGGACAAAAAAAAACATCATTTCGTTGTACCACTAGGTATAACGGATATGAGCATCAGCGCATTTTACTAACTGAATTTTATAGTTGGTTTGGGTTTTTTTTTTTTTTTTGTTCATTTTCATTTCCTTTTTGAGGCAATGCATCGGTCGTCGTTCTTTGTCAGAATGGCTAAGACAGCATGTAACAGGTGTAAATGAGGAAATTTTTTCGCGTAACAAATGAAATTAACGCAACGCTGCACTTAAATAGGGAGGGATTGTGCTGAGGAGCTGACAAACGGCAAATGAGGGTTAAACGCGATGAGTTCAAGATGATAAAAGGTGGGAGCGAAAAGACAAAGTGGGGTCGTGGTCAATATTAGTTTTATCTTGTTACTTACCGTAGAAAGTGAAACAATTTTCCTATATCTAAGAGGGTTCAAATTCTTTAGTGTCTATCTCTTCATTCTTTAGTTATACATGCCATTTTTATTTGCATTAAAATATCATAAAAAATTAAATTTCTTGACGCTGGATTACCAACACTGTATAACGGTAATTAGGTTTTACTAAATTATGCATCATATTTTCATTGGTTAATTCACTTTACCTAGCGATTAAAAAAAAACAATCACCTTTACCTGCAGCTCACTTTATACTAAGAAAAAGTAAACCAAATATAAGCACGCTAAATCTAGTAAAATTAAGCAAGAAATTATGAGTCCAAACGTAATCGTCGCTTTATAGCAAAAGGACGCACAAAAAATAAACTAGGAAAAAGTAACGAAGTCTAAGTTCGGGTGAAACCGAACTTTACATACCCAGCTGTACATTTTAAATGTTGTTGTTGTTTGTTTTGTGTGCTTAAGAGTGTTACATATACATATTGTTCTATTCTGAAGTAATTTTATTTGAGTTATGTCTACCGAAACATAGAAAATTGCTTAGTTATAAAAGGGGCGGTGCCACGCCCATCTTTTTTAATTGAAATTTTTCGTATTTATTGTTATAAATCTACTTGGGAAATGAAATACCATTGATATAAAGCTCTTTTTTGCAAAGATATAGCTTCTTTTATTCTTTTATATAAAATTGGGCGTAATCCTCGTTCGGTCCCGATCTCGTTAATTTTTCTTCAAAGCATTCCTTATAGTAAAGGCATTCCCTCCGCTGAATTTTGTTACGATAGGTTTAACGATTTTTGATTTATGATTAATAATATTTGCAAAATTGATATTATAACAAGTGGGCGGTGCCACGCCCATTTTAAAATTTTTTGTCAAATTTTTATCAAGAATCTCAATATCAGTCCACATGTCAAATTTCAACATTCTAGGTGTATTATCTCGTTGCAGCCAAAATACGCACCCGCCTCAACGCGGCTAAAACCAAGGAACAAAAAACACAAGGAAAGCTAGACGTCGAAAAGCTTCAATCACAACAGACTGCCAATGATTTCTCAACTCGACTCCCACACCTGCTCTCTGAGAGCACAACTCATCCTGAAGGAATACAGGAGCAGTGGGAGCATATCTCCAAAGTACTTCGTACTGCCGCCGAGGAAAAAAATTGATTACCGGCGGCCACGAAAAAACAACTGGTACGATGAGGAATGCCGCGTTGCAACCGAAAGAAAAGAAGCTGCCTACAGGGCTACGTTAAAAGCGAGTGCGACAAGAGGAGTGTGTGAACGCTATCGTGAGTTGAAAAGGGAAGCGAGACGCCTTTTCAGGAAGAAAAAGCAGAAAGGCGTGAGCGCGAGGAGCTTGAGCTGCTAGCCACCAGGAATAACGCCCGAAAATTCTACCAAAAAATACGGCGACAGATGGAGGGTTTTAAGACCGGGGCAAACTCTTCTAGGAATGAAAACGGCGACCTTGTAACTGATGTCCAGAGAGTGCTTAGATTATGGAGGGAATACTTCTCTGCTCTCCTAAATGGACGCAGCAATTCACCGCTCAGAGATGAAGAACCCGATCCCGCAATCGATGATGATGGAATATATGTCCCCCCGCCCGATTATGACGAAGTTAGAATAGCAATAACCAGATTGAAAAACAACAAGGCCGTGGGCGCTAATGGATTGCCTGCGGAGCTATTCATTATTGGCAGCCATAATTTCGAAATAGTAAAAGACTTCGTTTATTTGGGAACCAGCATCAACACTAGCAACAACATCAGCACTGAAATCCAGCGAAGAATCAATCTTGCCAATAAATGCTACTTTGGACTAGGTAGGCAATTGAAAAGTAAAGTCCTCTCGGCGAACGAAAATCATACTCTACAAGTCACTTATCGTACCCGTCCTGCTATATGGGGCAGAAGCATGGACCATGACAACAGCAGATGAAGCGGCTTTGGGAGTTTTCGAGAGAAAAGTTCTTCGAAAGATTTATGGACCTCTACGCGTTGGCGATGGCGAGTACCGAAGAAGATTTAATGATGAGCTGTACGAGATATACGCAGACATCAACATAGTCCAGCGAATTAAAACTCAGCGGCTGCGCTGGCTAGGCCATGTTATGCGAATGAAAGATGATGCTCCGGCCAAGAAAGTGTTTCTATCGGAACCCGCCTATGGAAGCAGAGGTAGAGGGCGGCCCCCACTCCGTTGGTGGAAAACTATTTAAACTCCCTTGGTGTGACCAATTGGCGCCGGTTGGCGGAGCGAAGGAGCGACTGCCGCGCATTGTTGGACGGTCATAACCGTTTGGACGGTTAAGCGCCAATTAAGTAAGTAAGTAAGTAAGGTGTATTATTTACCAAATAATCAGGTTTTTTGTGTTTTCCAAAATTTTATTTATATAAAAAGTGGACTTGGTTATCATCCGATTTCGCTAATTCGCTCATTCATTTTCGTTCATAATCTATTCTTTGTCCAGATAAGCTCGGGTACGAAATTTGGTGAAGATATCGCAGTATTTATTCAAGTTGTCGTGTTAACGGACAGACGGATGGACGGACATGGATCAATGATTTTTTTTTTTCGATACTGATGATTTTGATATATGGAAGTCTATATCTATATCCATTCCTTTATACCTGTACAACCAACCGTTATCCAATCGAAGTTATAATACCCTATGTACGAGTACAGCTGGGTATAAAAACCAATCTTTCCGCACACCAAAGGCGGCCTTAAACTGTGGCTGAAAGACTGCTCAGTAGTTTAACTGAAGTTATGAACTTATGTATACGTCAACTCTTCTTCGCGTTACGGCTCTAAACACGTGAGATAAAAATGGGTGGTGCCACGCCCATTAAATTTTTTCCAATTTTCCGTTTTCTTGTTATAATGGCACTTTTAAAGTAAAATATCACAGGTTCTGCACATTAAATTCATCTACGATCTTTTCCAAAATCTCTTATATAAAAGTGGGCATATTCTCTAATCGATCTAAGCCATTTTTACGAGAAATATTTCTTGCTGTAAGCCTAAGATGTGTGTCGAATTTTGTTACAAAGGATTTATTTTTTTGAGGCTCTAGGAATTTTGTGTAGTGCTTGATCGAAATAGGGGCGTGGCACCGCCCATTAAAAAAATGTCTGCCAATTTCCTCTTAAAATAAATCTTGGTAAGTAAATATCATTGATACAAAACTACTTTTCGCTAAGATTTGGCTTATTACTCTAGTCAACGACCCTTTTAGAAATCTTTAATATAAAAGTGGGTGTGGTCCATAACCGATCTCGTCCATTTTTACAAGAAATATTTCCAATTATAACCAAAACATGTATTCTTAATTTTATTACAATATTTAATTTTTTCCTTAGTCAAAAAATGGGCCGCTATGCTCATTTTCAAAAACTTTAATATTTTCCAAATTTTTGTTATCATTCCATTTATAAAGTAAAATACCATTGATATTAAGCTCTCTTCCGCAAAGTTACATATAGCTTATTATATTCTTCTACGACCCTTTTAAAAGTAGTTTATATAAATGTGGGGGTGGTCCTTGATCGATCATGTCCATTTTTTGTAGAAATATTTCCTACTATACGCAAAATATTTGTACCCAATCTTATTACGATCTGTAATCGAAACATAGAAAATTACTTAGTTATAAAAGTGGCGGTGCCACGCCCATTTTCAAATATTTGAATTTTTTTATTTCTTGTTGTAATTCCACTTGGGGAAAGAAACGTCAATGCAAAGATATATGTAGCTCGTTTCGTACGTCCACGACCCTTTTAAAAATCTTTTATATAAAAGTGGGCGTCGTCCTTAGCCGATTTCGTTAATTTTCCTTCAAAGCATTCCCTAAAGTTAATGCAACCTCTCTGCTGAATCGTGTTACAATAGGTTTAACGGTTCTTCAGGGGGCGGTGCCACTCCCATTTTCAAAGTTGTTTTAAAATTTCAGCAAGAGTTTCGGTATCAGTTCACACATTCTAGGTGTATTATTTACTAAATAATCAGGATTTTGTGTTTTCTAAAATGCTATATATATAAATAGTGGGTGTGGTTATTATCCGATTTTGTCTTATTTTAAATAGCGATGATAGATGAGTGCCAAGGAACCAATATACCGAATTTCAATAAGATATCTCAATATTTACTCAATTATCGTGATCACAAACAGGTGGACGGATGAACGGACGGACGGACGGACATGGCTAAATCAATTGCTTTTTTCATTCTGAGTATTTTGATATTTGGAAGTCTATATTTATATGTTACCAAAAATAATATACTCTGTGTAAAAAGCACGCTGAGTATAAAAGAGCCGATAAAAAAGGGAGACAAAGTCAAAATTTACAACGAAAAAACGCCACAGAATGCCTTTCATTCAAAAATACTGGGTTTGACGTTCGACCAGGACCTACAGTTTGTTGAGCATGCAACCGCAATCGAACCAAAATTCCAGAGTCGTAACTTAAGTCTCCTCCCGGAAGCACTTCTCGCTCATAAACAATATGGTCGCCGAGTCTAAAAAACACACTGGAGGCCTGTCAAAATACCTCGCTCAGAGCTGCCACGGGATGTCTTCATATGTCTCCGGAACATCATCTATACATTGAGGGGAAAATATTTCCCATAGAGAAGAGAAATGAAATGCTTAAGAAACAATTTCTGCCGAATACCAAGAAACCTGGGCATCCAACAGGCATCTGATTCAAGAGCCTCCGACTACCAGGAATTTAGAAATTCGTCTCCCTAAGCACTATAAGAAGTTTGGCACTTAAGAATTTAGCCGTATGAAGAAAAGAAGCATGAATAGGCCCTCGGAGACATCCACAAAGGGGCTTTGGACTACTATGCCAGAGATGGCCCTGTCAACCCCATTCTTAAATACAAGTACCCGAAAATCGATGTAGCGTAATATCTGCAAAGCAACGAAATGAGGGAAATATTGATAATGGGCTAAGAGAAGAAACAGGTTTAATAATTATTAAAAGCGTTACTTTGGACTGAGCAGGCAATTGAAAATCAAGGTCATCGCTCGAACACGAAGATCATGCTTGAAAGGTCGCCCATCATACCTGCTCTGATGTATGGCTCGGAGTCATGGACGTTGTCGAGAGATGAGACAGTTCTTGGAGTGTTCGAGAGAAAAGTTCTCCGGAAAATTAGTGGTCTGTCTGTAATGCCGACGGCGAATTGAGAAAATGGTATAATAATGATCTCCATGAACTGTATGCAAATATAAAAATATTGCTGCGAATAAAAGCGAATGTGCCAAGACACTTCGGGGAAGAAAATATTTTAACGAAACCTCAGCGTGGAAGTAGACGAAGGTGGATACTATCACTGAGTTGGAAGAGGCGGGTGGAGAAATACTCGACTCCCCTTGGCGCTCCCTAACTTTTTAGGCGGTCAAGCGCCAATTAATGATGATGGCGATAAACTAGGCCGTTTCAGACTATACGAAGATGCAAAAGAGAGCTGCTCCTCCAGTTTGCTCAAGAAAATAAACGAAGTAGTCATACACTGTGGTTTTAAAAGTTGATAAGATGGAACAATAACACCACATTGCAATATCTAAAGGGAGTCGTTGCATTCCTCCAAAGGAAAGGATTGCAGTATTGGATAGAGTGCTGATTCGCACGGAAGCAAAGAAAGGAGGAAGTGTTGAACTTCTTGCGGCGCCCGATTCCGAATGTACCTACACTGAATTTGAAGGTGACGCAAAAATTCGCAGTTGTTAGAGGAGGGCAAACAACGCACTAGTGCTGCAAGCTTTAGAGAAAGCACCACAACATAGGGCGTGGTCGGTCTTCTCATGACTTTTGTGGCTTTTGTCAGAGTATTACCGATGTTGTTGTTGCTTTTGTAGTGATATGATACTTTTAGGTTTTGGGGATTATTATCGACGAAGGTGGCTATTGCCAATAACGTTCCGCCAACAAACACCATTAAGGTACTTACCCGACCACCTCAGAAAGGATTTAATATGATCACATTGAATCTTCTAGGTCATCTTGCAATGCCCCCAACTCCATGAGGTGCTTTTGGCGCCATGGTTGTGTGGAGAATACAAAGTGCTAAAAATCTGTACATGCCGTTGCTTTTCAGGTGGGTTCACACATTGTGCTACTTATATAGGATCCACAGCTGACATATAAAGTAAATGTTTCTTGCATTGTTTACTATATAGTTTCGCAGTGAAAGAAGGCACTCGAATGAAGTGTAATGAGGGAATGATGTTCGGAGTTTTTTCAAAATTTGCCCAAAATCCTAAATCACAAAAGAGAGTGTAGTTAAGTACGAAAATGAAAAAATGTAGTTAGGTTTTACTCCTTTTTTAGGAGGATATTTTCATTTTAAAAATGTAAGATACAAACTAATGTTCATTCTATTACTTTTTAGCAGGATATTTTCATTTTAAAAATGTAAGATACAAACTAATGTTCATTCTATTACTTTTTAGCAGGAGATTTTCATTTTAAAAATGTAAGGTACAAACTAATGTTAATTCTGTTACTTTTTTAGCAGGAGATTTTCATTTTAAAAATGTAAGGTACAAACTAATGTTCATTCTATTACTTTTTAGCAGGAGATTTTCATTTTAAAAAAGTAATATATAAACCAATGTTCATTCTATTACTTTTTTAGCAGGATATTTCTATTTTAAAAATGTAATATACAAACCAATGTTCATTCTATTACTTTTTTAGCAGCAGATTTTTATTTTAAAAATGTAATATACAAACTAATGTTCATTCTATTACTTTTTTAGCAGAAGATTTTCATTTTAAAAATGTAAGGTACAAACTAATGTTCATTCTATTACTTTTTAGCAGGAGATTTTCATTTTTAAAAAGTAATATATAAACCAATGTTCATTCTATTACTTTTTTAGCAGGAGATTTTTATTTTAAAAATGTAATATACAAACTAATTTTCATTCTATTACTTTTTTAGCAGAAGATTTTCATTTTAAAAATGTAAGGTACAAACTAATGTTCATTCTATTACTTTTAGCAGGAGATTTTCATTTTAAAAAAGTAATATATAAACCAATGTTCATTCTATTACTTTTTTAGCAGGAGATTTTTATTTTAAAAATGTAATATACAAACTAATTTTCATTCTATTACTTTTTTAGCAGAAGATTTTCATTTTAAAAATGTAAGGTACAAACTAATGTTCATTCTATTACTTTTTTAGCAGGAGATTTTCATTTTAAAAATGTATTATATAAACCAATGTTCATTCCTTTACTCATTTTATCTATGGGGCTTCGCATATACTTTATAATAACATAACTTTTATTTTTACAATTTATTCCTCAATGAAAATAAATGAAACACGTATAAATGTAGTCATTAATCATGTTTTTACTTCTTACTTTATGTTAAAAAATAACTCTGTGTTAAAAATAGCAGAACTAAAATCTCAATGTCATACTACTTTTATACCTACGCATTATATCTTAACTTTCTCGCTATATAAGGTAACAGTTCGAGGGGACGTTTTCACCGTCTTCGGTTAACGCTAACAAACAATTTATTTGAAAGAAATCGTTCATTGATTTGTCAAATAAAGTGTCACTTTGAAATAAAGCACGTTAAAAGTTTCCCTGCCACAGATAGATCGAAAATTTATCGAGGATTGCACTGCGACCATTGGTCTGTTGTGCCCTCGTCAGATTGCGTCGCATTCCAGTAGGATATGTTCCGCCTTCTCTGCAGATCGATCACAAAATCGACAAGAATACAAAATTATGTTTTTTATTTAATTGAACGGCGATAGAAAATCGGATATTTTTCAGAAAATGTAAGAAATTTCAAGAAGAACGTAAGTTTTTGATTATTTGTGTGTTGCTTCGACGTTGGCATTGCGTTGCTTATGGATTGAAGCAATTAAAGCGCGTATGCTCAAAGTCAGATCAGATGACGCAACGCAAGTGGGTCAGTCCAAATGAAATCAACCAGCGAAAGCAAATTTTTACACCCCACCTTCTCAGATTTGCATGAAAATTTTTTTTACAGCATCTATGGACAAATATAACAAACCGGATTTTTCAGTTTTGCCAAAATCGCTTTAGTTATTTTTTTTATGAATTTTTATAAATTTTCCGTTTTTAGTCGATTTGCGCCTTTTTATATTCGGCGACAAAAGGTACTTTTCAGCAAAAAGCCTGTTATGGACGTATTTTTTAATTAAATGCTGTCAAACTTACAGCTCTAACTTGAAATTTCACCAGCATTCTGAAAATAATATTAAAAATAACATAGGTTTTGTCTTAATATGTGTTTTCACCCTTTAAAGTTGATATTTAGGATTTTTTTTCTCAGCATGATCTTCTCCATAAATGGTCCAAAACTTTTTTCTAAGACCTGGTCCAAGGCCAAGAAAGATGTCATTTAAAAGAGAACGAAAAATACTATCATACTGCAAAATAAAATGTATAGGTATTTGATGGTAAGTGACGTTAAAAGGCTTGAATCGTTAGATTTCTTGTAATCGGCATCGTAAGCGCCGAAGCGACGCAAAAGTCGAATGTGTTTGGGTCTTTAAGGTATTATGTTCAAAAATAGTTTATCAATGGGGCAACCTCGATTTTACAGCTGTAGCTGGTAGCAGAGTACCGTTACAATCATTGAGTGCATTGTGTAAAACAAACAATATTTTAACAGAAGTATTTTTGGTAACTACAATTAAGTGATAAAAAGCAGGGGCTGAAACCGTTATTCCTTTTATAATATAAGTCCCTGCAAAACTATTAATTTTGGACTTTAAATATATTTGGATCAAGGTAAAAATTTTTTTCGGATTTATGTTTTTTAAATCCGATAGAACTAGTTAAACTCGGACTTTTAAAAATAAAAGTCCCGAAATAAAAATTAAATCAAGACTTTTATTTTTTAAGGCCGAAATAAAAGTCCCGCTTGATAACAAAGAAACGGCTTATCCGAATTAAAACGATTTGGTACCAATCGATTCTCCTGCATTCCTAAAATTTAAAACCTTATGGACTTTTGAAAATTTCTCTTAGTAATACTAGAAATTCATCATAAACAAACTAGATCGAAAATCTCGTAGTATAAATGGTGAACTTGCAGTGGATTTTTGCAATAAATTTCGCATTCTGCTAGGATAGGAAAGCTTTCCAAAAAAAGAAATGGTCTTAATCGGTCAGTAGCCACACCCCTTTCTGTATGTAGAAATTTCCGCACAGAACGTGCGATATCTGAGTATCTAAAGAAGTCACGTTATTTAAATTTGGCACGTAAATTACTGACATTGCATGTGGTTGATCCACATAGTTTTTTTGGACAATGGGCGTGGCACCAACTACTTTCCAAATAAGATTTTTTGGACTTTCAAGTGCGATAGCTCGTACATACTTTGAGCGCTATTTTTGCAAATTGGTAAGCGAACTTCACATTTGTATTTGTACATGCCGACGGAAAAAGTTTTAAAATCGAATTAAATTCACACCCACTTGTATATAAAAATATCAAAACTGGCTACTTAAATTCATTGATAAGTACGTGAATATGTCGGAGTTATTTCGGGACTATTGCGGGATCATTTGGGTGTCCTTCCGATATCATTCCTGGATGACTTTCGGGATCCCGTCATGGTAATTTCGGGACTTTTTCGGGACTATTGGGGCCCTTCCGGCATAATTTCTGGATAGTTTTCGGGATTTGTCCGGGATTCCGTGAGGATTATTTCGGGACTATTTTGATAACATTTTGGGACCCTTCCGGAATCATTTAAGGACTCTTCGAAACCGGTAGTTCAGCACACATGATTTTTTAAATTATGAGCTTTTCTGGCCATGGATTTGATGCAAATGCCTAATGTTTGCTATTCGTAATTTTGTGTTTTTCTAGCCCTGAGGATGGTTTCAGATTGAAACCGAAATATCGACCAATTATATAAATTATAATACCACAAAATATATGGTGTTTTATTTATCTTTGCGGCCTTAAGCTCAGTAATTAACCAAGAAGTTAAAATTTTGTTTCTAAGTTAAATTAATTGATATGACAGGGGTGAAGGAATTATTATTCATAGAACAAAGGAGTAAAACTACAATTAGCTAAAACCAAAGAGAATTTTTTAGATGAAAATAGTGTTGCTTTTTCGTGTGTTTAGCTGGTTAAAATATTATAAAAAGTGTAGTTATAGCTATAATAGTTCATTACAGGATTCATTTAAAATAATCAAAAATAGAACGAAAAAGCTGTGTTAGATATTAAAAATAAAACATACAGAACTTTAATTACGAATAATTTGCAGCAAATCCATGGCCATAAAAGCTCATAATTTAAAAAATTTTGTGTGCTGAATTACCGGTTTCGAAAAGTCCGTAAATGATTCCGGAAGGGTCCCAAAATGATATCAAAATAGTCCCGAAATAATCCTCACGGAATCCCGGACGGATCCCGAAAACTATCCAGAAATGATGCCGGAAGGATCCCCGAAACAGTCCCGAAATGACCCTGACGGGATGCCGAAAGTCATTCAGGAATGATAACGGAAGGATCCCCAAATGATCCCGCAATAGTTCCGAAATAACTCCGACATATTCACGTACTTAGCAATGAATTCAAGTAGCCAGTTTTGATATTTTTATATACAAGTGAGTGTGACTTTAATTCGATTTTAAAACTTTTTCCGTCGGCATGTATAAATACAAATGTGAAGTTCGCTTACCAATATGCAATAATAGCGCTCAAAGTATGTACGAGCTATCGCACTTGAAAGTCCAAAAAATCTTATTTGGAAAGTAGTTGGTGCCACGCCCATTGTCCAAAAAAATTATGTGGATCATCCACATGCAATGTCAAGTAATTTACGTGCCAAATTTAAATAACGTGGCTTCTTTAGATACTCAGATATCGCATGTTCTGTGCGGAAATTTTTATATACAGAAAGGGGCGTGGCTACTGACCGATTACGACCATTTCTTTTTTGGAAAGCTTTCCTATCATAGCAGAATGCGGTTTACCAATTGTCACTCTAATAGTTGTATTGGAACGAAATTTATTGCAAAAATCCACTGCAAGTTCACCACTTATACTACGAGATTTTCGATCTAGTTTGTTTATGATAAATTTCTAGTATTACTAACAGAAATTTTCAAAAGGCAATAAGGTTTTAAATTTTAGGAATCCAGGAGGATTGGTTTGGTAAATTATTTTAATTCGGATAAGCGGTTTCTTTGTTATCAAGCGGGACTTTTATTTTGGCCTTAAAAAATAAAAGTCTTGATTTAACTTTTATTTCGGGACTTTTATTTTTAAAAGTCCGAGTTTAACTAGTTCTATCGGACTTAAAAAATAAAAATACAGATTTTACTTTTATATGTGGACCTTTATGGAAATAGCTCGAAAAATAGAAAGGATGCATGATTCGACATGATATTGCTATAGCGATACCTGGGAACTCAAACATTTTCACCTAGGACAATTTTTTGACCAGGACTTTTTATTATTTTCCGTCCCTGATAAAAAGTGTTTCTATTTTAAATAACAAAATTGTTGGTAAGTGAAATAATTGTAAAGGATTAGAATTTATAAGTTCTGATTAATAAGAGCCACCAGTTTGCTACGATTGGCTAGAGATCGCTATAAAGCACAACATTTTTGCCGAATTTTTATCTTAAAGAAGTTTTTTTTATATACTTATGCGGTGTAACCACCCTGTGCTATTCCAATTTTTGGACGATTTTTCTGCATTTTCCCAAATATTAATTAAAAAGAGTTGGGTTAAGCAAGCGGAAAAACTATTTACAAACATTATTTTAATGTATATGTAGGGTTTAAAATTAATTGAATTATAGATCTAATTTAAAATGAGTTCTGAAGAAAGTTCGACATCTGCATCTGAGGAACAATGTAATGTGGGCTTGATTACAAGTTCTTCTTGTCACAGTCAAGATTTTACTAACAAGAAAGAAAATCAGCTAGTGTTAAATTTGTCAGATGAAAATCAAGAACTCGTTGGTTGGAGGTTAACCCAAATTTACCACCTAGTTCTAACATATGTCTCCACCACTTTCTGTTTTACACAGAATATTATGAAAATTTTGAAAAGAAGTGTTGGTACCCCAATAAAGTCCACAAAAAAGTTATCAGAGCTTCTTTAAGGCCAATTTCATTGCAATTTGCAAAAGTGGTAAAACCCAAAAGGGGAATTATCTTGATTCCTGGTCAAAAGATCTGTGACAACTGTAGGGAAAGCATTGTGGTACATGTTGATGAAAATGAACAAGTAATTGAAGAGGAGATTAATATGGAAACTGGAAGTACTGACAATAGTGTACTTATACCAGTAAAACAAAGAAAACTGTACACCCCGTCTATAGCTTTAGAAAAGCATGATTTAAACACAAGTTTGGAAACGCTAGGCGCTTCAGCAATAAAACCAAAATCATTACCAATGGGATCAAAAATTAATTATGCAAAGCGAAAAGTAACTGAATTGAAAAATAAAGTCAAATCCAAGGTTGCCCGTGTCTTGAAACTAACACAACAAGAATTAGAATCAGATTCGTCATGTTTGTCAATTGAAGCTATATCTACTATAGCACAAAAAGCTGAAGACTTGGATGCTATAAAATAAAAACTGAAAATCACTAACAGTAATCAAGAAAAAATCAAATTTTGACACTGGCGCCCCAATCGTGGTCTAAGAAAAAAACTGTTCATGAATTTATTGTGACTGACTACATGGTAAGAAAGGCAAAATAGTTACGTCAATCAAAAGGGATACTATTGTTTCCTGAACCTGCTTTACATCACCTTGATGTAATAGAAAAAGTTGAAGCTTTTTATGGGAACGATGAATTTAGTAGGCAAATGCCAGGTGGAAAAGATAAAGCCAGTATTGAAAAAAAATTTTACAAGCAAAAGAGGTTGATGCTCTGTAACCTTGAGGAATTTATGCCTCATTTAAAGACAAGTACCTCAATGTCAAAATCGGAATGTCTAAATTTTGTGAACTGAGGCCAAAATCGTGTGTGACAGTAAGTCAAAAGGGGGTTCATTTTGTATGTGTTTGTTGTATTCACCAAAACCCTGCTTTACTAATAAGTCCAATGTCGCTGGAAAAAAGTAAGCTAAAAGATTTAACTTTGATGTTAATGTGCGATGATATAAAAAGAGAATGCTTGTTAAGAATGTGTGATGAATGTCTTAATTCTGAAAGGTTAAATGCGATCGAAGCCAGCTGCAGACAATGGTTTTGTCACTATCAGAATACAAGAAACTTTTAAATGAAAAATTAGAAACATTAATTCCTCATTTTTTATCGATTTTCCCAAAAATTATGGATTTATCCTTCAAGATGAAATTATGCACCCAGTTGTAATATACTACAGAGAATCTGATAGCTCCAGTGTTTATCAGCAATAATTTTGTTTTTTTATCTGACTATATGAAACAATAAACCCGCCTTCGACAGCACGAAAAGGAGCTGCCTATATGCCGCTATGTCTGAATTTGGTTTCCCCGCAAAACTTATACGGCTGTGCAAAACGACGTTGAGCAACACCATCAGCTCAGTCAGAATTGGGAAGTACCTCTCCGAGCCGTTCGAAACTAAACGAGGTTTCAGACAGGGTGACCCCCTATCATGCGATTTCTTTAATTTGATGCGGGAGAAAATTATACTAGCTGCACTGGAACAATATGCTATAAAAGCGTGCTATTACTGGCATATGCTGATGACATTGATATCATCGGCCTAAACACCCGCGCTGTTAGTTCTGCTTAGTCCAAACTGGAAAAAGAAGCGGTAAAGATGGGTTTGCTGGTGAATGAGGACAAAACGAAGTACCTGCTGTCATCCAGCAAAGAGTCAGCGCATACGTGCCTTGGCAACCACGCTACTCGTGGCCGCCATAATTTCGAAATAGTAAAAGACTTCGTTTATTTGGGAACCAGCACTGAAATCCAGCGAAGAATCAATCTTGCCAATAAATGCTACTTTGGACTAGGTAGGCAATTGAAAAGTAAAGTCCTCTCTCGGCGAACGAAAATCATACTCTACAAATCACTTATCGTACCCGTCTTGCATGAAGCATTGACCATGACAACAGCAGATGAAGAGGCTTTAGGAGTGTTCGAGAGAAAAGTTCTTCGAAAGATTTATGGATCTCTACGCGTTGGCGATGGCGAGTACCGAAGAAGATTAAATGATGAGCTGAACGAGCTATACGCAGACATCCACATAGTCCAGCGAATTAAAACGCAGCGGCTGCGTTGGCTAGGCCATGTTATGCGAATGAAAGATGATGCTCCGGCCAAGAAAGTGTTTCTATCGGAACCCGCCTATGGAAGCAGAGGTAGAGGGCGGCCCCACTCCGTTGGAAGGACCAGGTGGAAAACGATTTAAACTCCCTTGGTGTGACCAATTGGCGCCGGTTGGCGGAGCGAAGGAGCGACTGGCGCGCCTTGTTGGACGGCCATAACCGTTTAGACGGTTAAGCGCCAATTAAGTAAGTAAGTAATATGAAACATTATGTCAACTTTGTTTATGAAGTACCAAGAAGAATTTGCAGTTATATCGAAGACAAATTAGCAAACGTAACATCTTTGGAATACATCACCGACGGCTGTGCAAATCAATACAAGAATTTCAAGAGTTTGGTAAATCAGTGTTTTCACAAAGAAGATTTCAACCTTGAAGCCTCCTGGGCTTTTCATTCCACAAGCCATGAAAATGTGCTTGTGATGGTATAGGTGGCTCAGTGAAGCGTTCAGTCACTACAGCCAATCTTCAGAGGCCATATAAAGACCAAATTTGTACACCAAAAAAAATGTTCAAATTTTGTGAGCAACAGTTCTCAAAAATAAATTTTCAATTTATTGATATAACCGTCGTAGAAAATTTAAAAACCAGGTTGGCTCAACGTTTTTCAGATTTCAAAAGAGTACCTGGAACAAGATCTTTTCATTTTTTTCAACCTATATCAAAGACTGAAATAGCGACAAAGCTTGTGAGTAGCGACGCGGTCTTTGCCTTAAGATATAGCTTGACATAGGAACTGATACTACTTAGCCTACAGCCAAATACCTACATAGGTTGTGTGTATGAGAGTCAGTGCTTCATCGTCATATACATTGATGATGATCATCAATATGCTTAGATCTATTTCATGCACCCTCACTGGCCATCTCATACCTTTTTTTGGCCAGATCTTAGAAACAGTGGAAGAGAGGATAAGTGCTGGGTACCTTTCACCAATATAATTTGCAATTTAGAAGTACCCGAACTAAGAAGTAAAGTTGGGAGAAGGGAATTCAGCCTATCTAAAAAGAGTATCAAAAATTTAAAAGCTTCCTGGCTTAGGAGAAGCCAAGTTTAAACTCACTGCCACCTATAAATATTATAAATTAAACATAATTCTACCTGATAAAGAGGTAATAAAAACTAGTTATCTGGCATTGTATTTATCATCATGTTTTGTGTTTCATATCTTAACAGTGTGATTTTGCATAGATGTTGAAGTATTTAGGCGAACTCAACTGCGCTTCATAATTAGAGACAGCCAGTAATTCAAATAACACTAAAATTAATTTTATCATACATTACAATTATTTTAAAGGAGCTGATTGTAGACTTAAATGATAAGTCAATATAAATAATTACTTACAAATGCTTAACATTAATTTAAGAAAGGATTCAAGCTTTTTTTTAGGTCACTTACCATCAAATATCCACAAATTTTATTTTATAATATAATAGTATTTTCCATTTTCTTTTAAATGACATCTTTCTTAGCTTTGTACCAGGTGTTAGAAAAAAGTTTTGACCATTTATGGAGAAGACCATGCTGAGAAAAAAAAACATCCTAAATATCAACTTTAAAGGTTGAAAACACATATTTAGACAAGACCTATGTTATTTTTAACCACATTTTTAGAATGCTGGTCAAATTTCAAGTTAGAACTGACACCACTTCATTAAAAAATAAGTTCATAACAGGCTTTTTGCTGAAAAATTTTCATGGCTCCCCATGGACGACAAGAGGGCAACCTCAGTCAACACAGTCTTAGGTGATCGGACGGGGGCAAGCACCAGTATGGCGGCGAAGGTAGTTGCGCTGGCAACGGCGAACACTGACGCGCCTGCTGATGCTGGGCGTCCGTCTGACGCCGGTACGGTGACTGTTCTCCCCACGGCTGTGACAGGGGTCCCACGATCTGGTCACACTGAGCCAAAGGAGAAAGGAGCTATAAAGAAGACATCATCCGGGGATACGACCGCGAGGGCAACTACGGGTCGGACCCCTTCTCAAGAAGAGTCCCACAAGGGATCGTTCCACAGGAACAATAGAAGGGCTGCAAAAGTCCTGTCAAGGTATGAGGGCGTTCCGCTGGAAACGCTGTCAGAGAACGCCAGGAATTCGGTGGAAAGGACGCGAGCTCTACTGCCGAATTTTCGGGGTTCTCTGCGAACAAGCGCAACCCCATATAAGCGTCAAAGGTCCGATGAGGATATTAAACCACCGCCGAAAAGACACATGAATCACCCCGCGGTGGCCAAACCCAGCTTTGCCGAGGTAGCCAAGGGCCGCATCCTTATAGGAATCCTGGACCGAGGGAATGACCGTGGTGCAATCCCTAAATACCAGTGGCTGTACGTCCGGAATGAAATCGGTAACGCCGTTCTCGACGTGCTGATGGAGTCTCCGGGTAGTCCGCCGCGAGGTTCTGATGCAGGATGGTACCAGGGCCAAATCAAGGTATTCGCTTGCGAGGACGCAAGGTCTGTTGCGCTGTACAAGGCAAAGCTGGGACAAGTCTATCCCGGGGCGATTATCGAGGTCGTCGACTGGAAGGACATTCCGGCTCGGCCAAGGGCCAGGGCATGAGTTCCAGCGGTTCCAGCAGAACCTGAGAGAATTCTCAGGATGCTGCCACTGATGAACCCGGCTCTCCCAACGCAGGACTGGAGTTTCATCCAAGTCGAGGATGCTGTACGACCTAGGAGACAGGTCGTGTTAGCCCTGAATAAGGAAGCTCTCGAGCCCATTAGACGGAGCAAAGGAAGAGTGTTTTACGGCCTCCGCGAGGTCGTAATTCACGTATACCGTGGGGACGCACAGCGTGCATCCCTTTTGAGGTGGAAGCGGAAATCTCCGACGCCGAAAACCTGGTTTCCGACACGTCAAATTGCGCAGGGGCTCTGGGCAATTTGTCGATGGAGGATGCTCTGCTGGATAGCGACGGAGAGGATCCCAACATCAGGGTGATGGAGGCAGGGGATTCTGAGCAAGCTCAAGCTGAGGTTGCTCCAGATAAACCTGCACAAAAGTAAGGCAGCCTCGGCTGCTCTCATCAGTCGCCTTTCTAAAGGCGACATCGAAGTGGTCCTTATCCAAGAACCCTGGGTGAACAACTCAAGGATTTGCGGATTGGGGGCAATTGGGTTTAACCTCATCCGAGCTGCAGATGAAGGTAAAGTGAGAACATGCAGTTTAGTAAAGTCTGAGCTAAATATCTTTCTCTTACCTAATTATAGCAATGGTGACGTTACAGCGGCCTGCTTGGAAAGCGGAGGCACCCAATTAACGCTAGCCTCCGTTTATATGCCGTACGACACAGAGGAACCTCCTCCGCAAAAGACGGTAAAGGATCTGGTGGCCGACTCAAGCAAAGGCCATCTGCTAATCGAGACAGAGGCAAACGCCCACCACGTGCATCCCACTGTTCCGACATAAACACTCGTGGTGAGTCACTTTTTGAGTACCTTTTAACAACTAACCTTGTAGTTTGCAATGTAGGTAATGAACCAACTTTTTTTACTAAAAACCGTAGTGAGGTCAATTCACAATTTGTAGCGAAAGCGTTTATGGGTGGGTTAAAAAATGGCGTGTTCTTGAGGAACATTCCTTTTCAGACCACCGGTATATTGAAGTAATGTTAGAGTTCTTCGTCGATCAGCCCATTGCGAGACGTAACCACGTCAGAACTGCCCCACAAAGCCCCTCATCAAGGATGGAGCTAGAAGGTCTGGTAGAAACCTTCACATCGGCATTCTCTAATGCCTTAGAACAGGCCAGTCCATTGCCAAAACCACGCGGTAAGCGTAAACCTCACTGGTGGTCCCATGATCTGGACCTAGTTCGTAAATCCTGTAGAGAACAGTTTAACAAAGCCAAATTCTTTGATAACGGGTCAAAATAGCTAGAATATAAGGACAAACTAAGGACCTACAAAAAAGTCCTGAGACAAGCGAAGAGAACTTCATGGAGAAATTACTGCACTTCAGTCGAAAGTGTCGTTGACACATCCAGGCTACGGTGCGTGCTTTCTAAGACGCAAACAGCTATTAGCTTTCTGCGGAGACCGAATGGTACCTGGACCAGCACAGAAGGGGAAACTCTAGAGCTGCTCCTGGACACACATTTCCCTGGAAATATGACCAACGCACCGGAAGTACCTGCAGCAAACCAAGCTGTGAATATACCCATCACTGAGGAGAGGGTGAGGTGGGCAGTCAAAAGTTGTAAACCTTTTAAGGCTGCTGGACCAGACGGGATTGTACCCGCTCAAATTATCTACTCTTTGGAGTTATCAGCCAACTGGCTACGGCACATATATACCGCTTGTTTGGCTATGAACTATATTCCGTGTACATGGAGAAGCGCCACGGTCATATTCATTCCTGAGGCAGGCAAAGCCTCTCACTACGAGCCGAAGGACTACAGACCTATCAGTCTATCATCCTTCGTACTCAAGACCCTAGAGAGAATAGTTATCGGTTTTCTCACTACAAGCATTGATAGGAATCTCATTTCGGGCTATCAACACAGCCTAGTCTCTACTATAGAAACATCCTTGTTCGAAAAGGATTATTGTCTTGTGGCCTTCCTAGACATTGAAGGAGCATTCAACAATATAAGTCCAGACGCAGTTAACAATGCTTTAACTGATCTGGACGTAAATAGACCCCTAGTGGGACTGATTGATCAACTGCTCAGGGGAAGGAAAGTTCTTTCCTCACTGGGGAAGGTTGATATAACACGATTTGTCGCAAGGGGCACGCCCCAGGGTTGTGTCCCTTCCCCTTTACTATGGAACCTAACGGTAAACTCGCTACTAAGAGATACTAGTTGGGGGAGCGGGAAGGTCGTGGCATATGCTGATGACCTAGCGATTGTCTACAGAGGCAAGTTCCCTCAAACTTTATGCGACTTGGTGCAGGTAGCATTGCGAGAGGTTTCCCTGTGTGCTTCCCGATGTGGACTCATCGTCAACTCCGATAAAGTAGAGCTTGTCTTATATACCAAACGATATAAAATACCATCGTTATAACTACCAGAACTAAATCAGGTGCGCCTAAGCCTGGCAGATAAAGCCAAATTTCTAGGCGTAGTTTTAGACAAAAAGCTGAACTGGAAGGACAACGGTATTCAGCGACAAAAGAAAGCGTACATTGCATTATATACGTGTAAAAGAGCCAATGGCAAAAAATGGGGACTCACCCCCAAAATATCAGATGGATTTATACCGCGATTATCAAACCCATACTGCTGTATGGGGTAGTCGTATGGTGGCCAGCCTTGAGCAAGGCGTCAAACCTAAACTTGTTGGGTAAAGTCCACAAATCCAGCATGATAAGCATAAGCGGGGCTCTAAGAACAACGCCTAGCGAAGCTCTTCGGGTCATTCTTGACATCCTTCCATTGGATCTGGCTGGTCATCGAGCAGCGGCAACGTCAGCCCTGCGTCTAAGGGAGTTGTCGTGTTGGAACAACAAGACCACAGAACACTCAAATATACTAAACAAACACAGTTTTCTCCCTCCTAGCCCGGATCGCTGTGCGACCACAACAGTTGCGGAAACCAACTTTAAGATAAACATACCCAGCAGGGATAATTGGACGGAGTCGGATAAGTGCCTTGCTATGACCAACAGCATTTCCATATACACGGACGGCTCCAAGCTAAACGGTAGAGTTGGAGGTGGAGTATACTCAAAGCACCTTGACCTCCAGCTCTCATTCAGACTACCCGACCACTGCAGTGTATTCCAGGCAGAAGTTGCAGTCATAATGGAAGCCGCAGCTAGGATAGGGACATACAATGTCGGGAAAGAAATTTTTATCTTCAGCGACAGCCAAGCTGCCATAAAATCTCTGGGCTCCCACTCGTTCAATTCTGAAGTAGCACTAAACTGTCGCCGGTCTCTTCAAGAGATGGCTCAACAGATCCGTGTACACCTCACATGGGTCCCTGGACATAGGGATATAGAGGGAAACTGCATTGCAGATGAACTCGCTAGGCAGGGTACAACTAAGCAGGTTCTTGCTGGACAAGAACGCTTAGGTATGCCCCTGTTCACATGCAAGCTAATGCTAAAAGAGCACATCTACCGTCAAGCCGACGAAAGATGGCTGCAAACACCGGGGTGTCGAACATCGAAAGAAATCTGGCCTAAATGGGATCCTAAAAGATCCCGTCACGTGTACAACCTAAGAAGGGATACAATTTCCACACTTGTGGGGGCACTAACGGGTCATTGCCTCATAGTTAGGCATGCAGAAAGGTTAGGAGCGCCTTATCGTCGTTGCTGTAGGAGTTGTAAAAAGGATGAGGAGGAGGAAACGGTGGTTCACCTCATTTGCAACTGCCCAGCACTAAGCGGAGCACGGCAGCGCTTTCTGGGAGCTCCATTTCTTGATAAGCTGAGTCAGGTTGTGGAGCATGACGTCAAGGACCTGGTAGCCTTCATCAGGTCCTCAAAATAGTTCGAAGAGGAAAGGTAACGGTGTTTTTTTCGTGGTATCACAACGGGCCCAGTACTACTGGCCTAAGTTTTCCCTCGGGCAGCCACCCCAACCTAACCTAACCTAATAAATTTGTGAAAAATTTTATTAGCGGTATTTTGATTTTTTGTTTCAGTAAAAAAGAAATAAAAGTACCGTACCGAAAATGGACCACAATTACGAAAAAAAGACCAGCGGACCAAATGGGGTTGGAAGGGACCATTTTTGGTCCCAATGGACCGAGGTCGCAACCGTGTTCTTAAATGAATAAAGACATGACATATAAGTACTTCGGCATTAAGCTGCAGACATTGGTGCTTTATCGGTAACCGTATCGGTAACCTTATAACAGCTGATTCGACCAACCTTATGAGAATCAATGCAATCGATTATTGGTGTAGCTTAAGCGCCAAACACGACATGAACATTTCCGCGAACATTCCGCAATCTTGTTCGCAGCTTTGGCCATACACCATACGAACTTTTGGCCGAACATTAGTTCTCTTTCAGACAGCGATGAATACGGACAACAATTGTGCTGCAGCAATATTGCTCGCTGTGGCAATTAAAGTCGCATAATCATTATTCTTTTTAATTCTATTACAATAATCTTTGCTTTTTACTTGCCACAATGATGGCAAAAATTTATACATTTCAATAAATTCACTCAGAAATTTTTTATTGTCCATTTTACTTTTCCGCGCACGTCTGTTCCGTTCAGAAATTACTACGATTATGAGCTATTTCGCCATACACGCATGAACAGTTCGCGCAAATGTTCGCCAAAAATTAAAATATTTTGATTTTTGGCGAACATTTGCGCGAACTGGCAAACACCACCATAAACGACAGAAAAGGTCGCAGAAACATGACATAACGGGAATGTTCGCGGAAATGTTCGTGTCGTGTATTTGGCGCTTAAGGTCGAAACCGTATCGTAGCCAACCAATTGGTTTCTAATTTACCGTCGTAACGATAAACAGCTGATTACGTTAGGGATACGACTACAGCGATACGACAAACGGCACCAATGACTACGGCTTTACGAAGTACATTGTCGCGTTGTGAGGAAAAGTATTGTTGTATACAATCTTTATGGCCACCATAATACCACTGATTAAGTATAAAATTTCACGAAAATAATAAATTTTTTGGAAAGATCACACAGAATAACTGCAGTCATTGTTTACGAATTTAGAAACAATGAGAATGGCAAATATGAACGTGTATGAAAAGTAACGTCAAAACGTATAAGCACATGGTTGTATTTCAAAGCACGAAAATGCTTTAAAACGCATCAAATTGTTAAAAGAAAGTTAAAAAAAATTGATAAAAACTTTAATATAATAAAACGCTTCGTTTAATAACAACAAATACGCCTTATATATTATATATATATCAATTGGTAAGGATTATCTCATTTTAAAATTTAAGCTAACTAATCTTAAGGTTTTTTTTTTTTAAACTGAGTCGAGCACTGTGAGTGTCAATGTGTGACTTTTCAGTTGCGTGACTCTAGTTGCGCTACTTGATAAGATTTGCAATGGTTTCTTGTCTTATACTGCGTATAAGCGTTAAAACTTATCAGCGTATTATCGTTAAATCGCGCTAGCTTAATTTCTTCGCAGCGTAAGTGCGTACAAGTGTAAAGGCATATTAGCGGATGAACGTAAAAACGTATCAGCATAATAGTACAAATATTATCAGGATAAAACTTTACTTACGTAAAAGCGTACTAGACTTTTAGCATATAGCGTATAAGCATGGAAAACCTATAAGCGTATTATCATAAAAAGGTGCTACCATAAAATCCTAAAAGCAGTCAATCGTGCTAGTATGAAAGAGTATGATAGTAAGAGCGAGGAAGCGTATCAGCGTAATAATAAAAGCGTAAATCTTACTAACGTAAAAGGGAACCAGGGTATTATCATAAGCTTATAAGCGTGAAAACACATAACCCTAAAAGTGTAAAAACTACTAGCATAGAATCATATTGCCATAATAACGTACTAGCGTAAAAGCGTGTGATAATATGAGCGTTTTAGCATACTAGCAGGGTACCCGGCGTTGCTCGGGTTGGGCAGATACTAATCTAAATAAGGTGTATTTTAGGGCATTCCTTCCCGTTACACAAGGACAAGCAATCAGTATATAAGATTTTATTAATCTTCTTCAAAACGTATCTCCCAATTTGTCTCATTCTTACCCTTTATAATTTCCTTATCTTTATAATTTCCTTATCTCTCCCTCTACTTTTTTTACACCCTCTACCTCTCTCCTCCTTTTTTCTTAGATCCCTCATTCCTCTAATTTATCATTCTTTGCTTTATTTTTCAAATTTTACTTTGTCGCACACACTTCATACTCAAAATATCATAACTTAATCAAAATATTTTAGCTGCTCAATTTTTGTCTATCATAATAGACAGCTATTTTTACAATGGAATGCTTAAATTTAATAAAAACTTTTAAATCACTCAATGCAATCGGTTTAACTTTTTGTGAATTCAATGCTATGACCAAACAAAATTTCTGCACTTAAGTACGTACATGGCACCCAGTGGTGCAAGTGAAATTGAAAAAAAAATGTTAATTTAAAATTCTTAGTTCTGAAATATGAAACATCATGGTATAAACAAAAAGGTAGTTCCACTAAAATTTTTTTAACGTATCTCGAGATTTTTGAAATTTCATAATGTTTGTTGTTTTGCTAGAAGCGTTACCATACCGTTACTGTTTAAGCCGAAATTGTGGTTTTTCCGGATGGAAATTTCCTTCAGGATGAAAACGCAATGGTCATCTGAAACAATAATAATATGCTTTAGCATGATTTATGTGCATACATATATATTCAGAAAAACATAGGGGATACAGACTCATACATTGCTTAATGACTCAAATCTTTACGGCAGCTTGACCCCTAGAAAGAAAAAAAATACACGAAAAATTCTGTTTTTCTAGCGTGGCCCTATTATCATGCTTCTACAGTGGATATTTCTCAAGGCATAGTATTTAATTTGTTACGTTTGTGAAACGCAACATCCATGTCAATGCTAAAAGGGCACAGAATGTGTATAGGCGGGGGCTTGCCCCAAGGTGACCCCTGGTACAACGGGCAAAACTTTCATAACTAGTGGCTAGCCTGCAGAGCTACAGGGCAATGTTCTTCCTAGAAAATGGTTTAACAATTCCCTCCTCAAGCGCTACACTTTAATTATACAATATACAAATAATGTGGATTTGTAGCCAATTTATCACTATTCAATTTCATAAAAATTGCGATTAAGTATGCTAAACTCTTTAAAATTGCGGTGTCGGTTTTTAAGGACCACCTTTGGACACTCAATTGACAAACGTGTATGTGTTGTCAACATGATCTGAGCAAACGTACGCAGACTTAAGAAGGCTATATTCCCTTGCTTTGTATACTTCAAACCATGTTTCTTCCAACAAAGCAATTTTCGGGAGCTCGAAAAACTTATTAAAATCCTTCTTTTTTAGGATGATATTTCGTATTGAAATATTTCCAACGCATGCGGCTGATTTATTTTCTTTTTTATTTAAAATAACTATGAAAGTAATTTAGTCGTATCCCTTAATATGAAACCCATCAAAATTAGAAAAATTCGTAACATTTTTCAATCTGGTAGCTTATTTTGGGTGAAATTGTCATTGTCCCCGCAAAAGTCAAGTGGCTAACGTCACAATAAACGGAACTACCTCCATTTTTTGTTTCATGTGAAAAACCTTATTCTTGATCGAAGGAACCTATAAAAATTTAGTGATGATTGAAGTGAGGGAAATACGTTTCCATAGGGAACACATACACACAGAATTTGATTTTTATATATGTACATATATAGATCGGCGTAATAGCATAAAGCATATAAGCATGAAGCCGTATCATCATAGCAGCAAACGGTAACAAACAGTAACAGTAACAAATTGGAAAAAATATCAATAACGTAAGAGCATGGGCACAAAAGTGTAATGCGGCAGTTACCCACCGACGTGTGCCGTACGTACGGACGTTTGTCGTACGAAGCACGTTTGACCGAACTCTCAAGCCCGTAGAATCAATGTGTGCATCCGTGCACATGTACATAACATATTTGTGTGTGTATTGTTTACAACAAAGCACTGTTGCCATTGGCCAGTTTGCATGCATGCTTATGGAAACATCAACTTTTTCCAATTTAATTTTTGATATTTAAAAGGCCGGAATACATATTAAATAAGTATAAATAGATTACATATTTATAATCAGCACTTTTGCATAATTATTTCGAATTATTTTCACAATTTTTCAAACTTTAATTAGGTGTTTTTGCATAAAATTGCAAACGGTCAAAAATTAGCGCAGAAAAGTTTACTAGGCAACTCTGTCTAGTAAGAGAGCGATCAGCTGGCAAGTTCTTACGGAAAAAATCCAAATTGTTTTGATTTCTCCGTTCCGGGCTACGTACGTACGGGAGTTGCACGTCGGTGAGTTTTCGTTTACATTGTATACTCATAAGATAGGTCGTGTCAGCTGACACGTTTTTGGTACGTACGTTCGTGAGTAACTGCCGCATAAGAAGCACATATCTACGCATCCCGCCTAAGGAGCAAATTGCAAATTTTATGATTTTAATATAATAATTAAGTTAAGAACAATTTATGCAATCAACGAAGCATATACTTTTTACTAGGCAAACCAAAAAAGCTAACAAATTCTCTCTGAAAAGCTTAATAATTGCGTGTCATTAACAAATATTTGCCTTTTTTGCATTTGTATCTTTATTACATCAATAAGCATGTTGTAATTTACTGATATTAAAATATATTAATACACTCATAGTTACATACACCTACCGAAGGTTAAGAGATACCGATTTTCATTTTCTTATTGTACTTTTTTTCATATTTCAAAACTCTTTAATTTTCTTACCTTCATGCGCTTTTGATTTTGGGCTATTTGTATGCTTTTTTTTCTGTAAAAATCGCCTGCTGCTAGCACTTAGCATCACAAGACAATTACTTAACTAAAAACAGCTAGCTGCATATTAGCTTGCATTCAGTATAAGTGAGTTTGCTTCATTAACTCAAGTGAGATTGAAAGCCCCGACACATAAGCACCTTTTCATATAGATGAGTTTAACACAAGCTTATGCATTATGAGTAGTTTGCACGCATTTTTATGGAGAACGGTAGAATGAGCGACACTGGCGCCATCTGATATTGAAAAGTAGCCATCTCCCAAATTTTGTTACAAGCAAAGCATAAGAAGAAGAATGTGATATATTGGTTGATTGTGGCGATGTTATTGGAATGCATAAGCTTGTGTTAAACGCATCTATATGCAAAATGTCATTGTGGCACCGCCTTAAGGATATATTCATTTACACTTTGCACATACACATACAGAAATGTACGACGTACTGTTTATACAGAAAAATTATGCATACCACTTCCATGCACTTAAGTGCAAATATTATTTTCTTCAAGTATATGCATAGTAGTGTACGTGTCAGTGTTAGTATATATATGTGTTTGCTCTATAACTTTTACCGTTTGTCTTGAACTTTGCCATATCTATGTGAGTTTGTATGTATATTAGACTGGGTCGATTTTAGGAGAGTGCGCAGGAATTGTTTAAGGGGGGGAGAGGGTTTGAACATATGGAAGCTCATGTAAGCATCGGTTATTGTCAAGACTAGTTTTGCGATAAAAATTAATAGAAACAGGAAGCAATCCGATAATAAAAGGTTTTTTTTTATTTATTTCATATTTCATTGGAACGCATTAGTACAATGCAATATTGTATACTACAACAAAAGTAATAATATATACATATAATATACAAAAAATTGCATACTTCTTTATTTTTGACTGAAATGAAAAAAGCAAAAACTTACATAGTTATTGGTTATCAGTCAACAAACGGCCTCTTCCATCTACCAGTTTTTATGAAAAATATTCAGTCGTTGTAAGCCCATGGGGGGGTTTCAACCCCAAACCCCCCCCCCCCACCCTTGCGCACGACCATGGTCGATTTATTAACCGACATCGCACCATCGATTTTTCGATAGGATTTGGCCTCAGCAAAAAAGTTCCACTACGCATACCCAAAAAAATAATTTTCGAGCCTGCGAAATTTCATTTTTTTTTTTACTTTTTTCGTCTTTAATTTTTAAGTTTTTTTTCATGACCTACAAAAAAAAATGTTCATGTATTATACCCTGTCCGACCCAAAAATGTCCGCTAAAAGCGTTGTCGATAACAGTTTTATGAAAAAAAAAAATTTAGGGAGGACGATGTATACCCTATATGAAAATTTTTTTAGTAGGTCATGAAAAAAAACCTTAAAAATCAAAGTCGAAAAAAATTTAAGAAAATAAAATTTCACAAGCTCGAAAAATTTTTTTTTGTGTATGCGTAGTGGAACTTTTTTTCCTGAGCCCAAATCCTATCGAAAAATCGATGACGCGATATCGGTTAACTTTCGTCCATACAGTTCGACCCACCCTAATGTATATACTATATACACATGCGTATTCAGCACCACAATTGAATTGCATCTGAAAATTTATGCAAATGCATTGCTCATCCGATACTATGAGCAAATAGCTTTCTTTTCATTTGTGTGAAACTCAAATCCCTTCATTTCTTATCACAGCCGTGCTGTTGGCATTGCATCTCGCCGTTCTTTTCTAAGTTAGTATGTATGTTTGTATGTGTGTATGTCGTACATTCCAGGTTAATGCGTCGCGAGTGCGTGGAAATGTAATTATTTTCATAATGGGCAGACAGATAAGTTTTGCTACTCAATTACTGTATTACATCATACTTATAATCCTAAGTGACTAAACATGTGATATGTATATATATATGTACATATACGTGTACGTGTGCATACGAGTTTCGTGTGTACAAATTGATTATGTCCCTGCAAAATATGCGTTTAGTCTAGGATGAATACGGGATGAGTCGCAAAGGAGTATGTGACTAAAGCCATTTTTAATCTCTTTGTATGCGTTGAACTATTCGCTTTTGTTAGGCTATGTTCTATGTAGAGAGTAATTGTACCCATTTACACCCGAACGGGAATGATAGAATCAATCCGCTTTGTACCCATATGAGAACGAATGAAGACTAATCATTTTTCGTATCAAAAGTGTTGAGGTACGAGGTTATCTACGTACATTTTAAACGTAATATTAAAATATGCAGAAGATTATTAAATATGTCTAAGTAAAAATTATTAAGTCGTCACCTCATTCCAAGAGATATGGGTCGACGATAATGGAACATATGGTCCAAGTCATTTAAGTTCGGTATAGGGCGCCAACCAATCGCATATAATATCTTTTATTTAACTCCCTTGTTGCCACTTTTTTATGTTTCTTAAAATGGGCTACCTAAATAATCGCAACTGCACCCAAAAAGGACTAGATGGGATCAATTACGCCCCAATGTAGCCTAAAGAATCGGAGACCACTCTATTTAGGGATTAATCGCACGATTTTTTTGCAGGGATGTTATGCGCCATAATGAAAATTTAATTTGACACAAATTAATATACTTGCTTGAAGTAGCGAAATAATTAATAAATAAAACCAACTTGAGAAGTCTCTAAAATAATGTTTTTAAAATTCAAAGAAAAAAGCAAAAAAAAATACTTAATAAGTATATTTTTTGTAATTTATTCATGGCAAGTCATTATACAAGGAGAATTTTACTCAATATGAAGCGTGAATTAAGTCAGAATGGTAAAATGTGCTCTGAAAATAGATAATATATAAAGCTTTTTCCGTTAGGATTTTCTGAAGCAAGTTGAAGAGCTAATCCAATTTCGTTCTTTCCCAGGCAACAAAGAACAGATTAAACTCTGCAACTGCAATTAACGTTACAATGTTTGTGTTCACATAATTACTAGGTCATCACAAACTCTTGCCCACTTCCTCTCTTCCGATTTTTTAATCATCGCGATGAACATCGAAAAATTAATAAATTTTTTTTTTTTTAATTTCATTGGTTTTTTTAATTTGTCAATATTTCGGCTTCAGTCTGAAGCCATCTTCAGGACTGTAAGTAAACACAAATGTATAACAAGGGGACATTCATTTCAGATACATGGTCATTAAAATTTACGTTATGCAACTAGGTATACATATAAACCAGACACAAATTACACTTGTGGTTATTCTTTATCGACTGATCATATGTTCGGAAAACAAAAGTACAATAAACATCAAAAATGTATACAATTTTAAAGTACACTTACGGCCCGATTCTTAGCGTTACCGGTAAAATAGTACCCAGAACACTATGTAACCGAAAATCGTTACCAGTTGTTTTATTCGCGATTCTGGCCAAAGTGGCAACGCTGTCATCACCGAAAAACTCACCAGCGTCTGTGGTGAAATTTAAAAGTTGGTTTTCTTCGCTTTACCCATGGCGGAACGATACAAGGTGGCAGCATGGGACAGCTGAATAAAAACTTTTGTTATTTAATTTGATACATCAACTTCCGGCGCAGTACGATTTTGACATGTGTCCATCGAATTTACAAAAACGAAGTACATGGAATTTTTATTTATGTTTGTAGGTATGTCACCATGTTGCTACCGTGTATGGTTCCGCATTGGCTTTACCGACGATGTGTCACTCGTAGATACGATGTTAACGAATACACGGGACGATGTGTATATACATATGTGGATACATGCATACGTTTTTACATAGCTATATTGTAATATATACTGTCAAAGTACATGGAAACAAATATTTGTAGCAAGAGTCAACACTTTTTATACTCAGTTGAGCAGAGCTCACAGAGTATATTAAGTTTGATTGGATAACGGTTGGTTGTACATATATAAAGGAATCGAGATAGATATAGACTTCCATATATCAAAATAATCAGGATCGAAAAAAAATTTGATTGAGCCATGTCCGTCCGTCCGTCCGTCGGTCCGTTAACACGATAACTTGAGTAAATTTTGAGGTATCTTGATGAAATTTGGCATGTAGGTTCCTGAGCACTCATCTCAGATCGCTATTTAAAATGAACTATATCGGACTATAACCACGCCCACTTTTTCGATATCGAAAATTTCGAAAAACCGAAAAAGTGCGATAATTCATTACAAAAGACAGATAAAGCAACGAAACTTGGTATATGAGTTGAACTTATAACGCCGAATAGAAAATTAGTAAAATTTTGGACAATGGGCGTGGCACCGCCCACTTTTAAAAGAAGGTAATTTAGAAGTTTTGCAAGCTGTAATTTGGCAGTCGTTGAAGATATCATGATGAAATTTGGCAGGAACGTTACTCCTATTACTATATGTACAATTAATAAAAGTTAGCAAAATCGGAGAAGGACCACGCCCACTTTTAAAAAAATTTTTTTTTTTAAGTAAAATTTTAACAAAAAATTTTATATCTTTACAGTATATAAGTAAATTATGTCAACATTCAACTCCAGTAATGGTGTGGTGCAACAAAATACAAAAATAAAAGAAAATTTCAAAATGGGCGTGGCTCCGCCCTTTTTTATTTAATTTGTCTAGGATACTTTTAACGCCATAAGTCGAACAAAAATTAACCAATCCTTTTGAAATTTGGTAGACCTTAACTCTCTTCTGTGAAAATGGGCGAAATCGGTTGATGCCACGCCCAGTTTTTATACACAGTCGTCCGTCTGTCCTTCCGCATGGCCGTTAACACGATAACTTGAGCAAAAATCGACATATCTTTAATGAACTTAGTTCACGTGCTTACTTGAACTCACTTTATCTTGGTATGAAAAATGAACGAAATCCGACTATGACCACGCCCACTTTTTCGATTTCGAAAATTACGAAAAATGAAAAAAAAGCCATAATTCTATACCAAATACGAAAAAGAGGATGAAACATGGTAATTGCATTGGTTTATTGACGCAAAATATAACTTTAGAAAAAAACTTTGTAAAATGGGTGTGACACCTACCATATTAAGTAGAAGAAAATGAAAAAGTTCTGCAGGGCGAAATAAAAACCCTTAAAATCTTGGCAGGTATTACATATATAAATAAATTAGCGGTATCCAACAGATGATGTTCTGGGTCACCCTGGTCCACATTTTGGTCGATATCTGGAAAATGCCTTCACATATACAACTACCACCACTCCCTTTTAAAACTTTCATTAATACCTTTAATTTGATACCCATATCGTACAAACTCATTCTAGAGTCACCCCTGGTCCACCTTTATGGCGATATCTCGAAAAGGCGTCCACCTATAGAACTAAGCCCCACGCCCTTTTAAAATACTTATTAACACCTTTCATTTGATACCCATATCGTACTAACAAAGTCTAGAGTCACCCCTGGTCCACCTTTATGGCGATATCTCGAAACGGCGTCCACCTATACAACAACCACCACTCCCTTTTAAAACTCTCATTAATACCTTTAATTTGATACCCATATCTTACAAACTCATTCTAGAGTCACCCCTGGCCCACCTTTATGGCGATATCTCGAAAAGGCGTCCACCTATAGAACTAAGCACAACGCCATTTTAAAATACTCATTAACACCTTTCATTTGATACCCATATCGTACTAACAAAGTCTAGAGTCACCCCTGGTCCACCTTTATGGCGATATCTCGAAACGGCGTCCACCTATACAACAACCACCACTCCCTTTTAAAACTCTCATTAATACCTTTAATTTGATACCCATATCTTACAAACTCATTCTAGAGTCACCCCTGGCCCACCTTTATGGCGATATCTCGAAAAGGCGTCCACCTATAGAACTAAGACCCACGCCCTTTTAAAATACTCATTAACACATTTCATTTCATACCCATATCGTACTAGCAAAGTCTAGAGTCACCCCTGGTCCACCTTTATGGCGATATCTCGAAAAGGCGTCCACCTATAGAACTAAGCACAACGCCCTTTTAAAATACTCATTAACACCTTTCATTTGATACCCATATCGTACTAACAAAGTCTAGAGTCACCCCTGGTCCACCTTTATGGCGATATCTCGAAACGGCGTCCACCTATACAACAACCACCACTCCCTTTTAAAACTCTCATTAATACCTTTAATTTGATACCCATATCTTACAAACTCATTCTAGAGTCACCCCTGGCCCACCTTTATGGCGATATCTCGAAAAGGCGTCCACCTATAGAACTAAGACCCACGCCCTTTTAAAATACTCATTAACACATTTCATTTCATACCCATATCGTACTAACAAAGTCTAGAGTCACCCCTGGTCCACCTTTATGGCGATATCTCGAAAAGGCGTCCACCTATAGAACTAAGCACAACGCCCTTTTAAAATACTCATTAACACCTTTCATTTGATACCCATATCGTACTAACAAAGTCTAGAGTCACCCCTGGTCCACCTTTATGGCGATATCTCGAAACGGCGTCCACCTATACAACAACCACCACTCCCTTTTAAAACTCTCATTAATACCTTTAATTTGATACCCATATCTTACAAACTCATTCTAGAGTCACCCCTGGCCCACCTTTATGGCGATATCTCAAAAAGGCGTCCACCTATAGAACTAAGACCCACGCCCTTTTAAAATACTCATTAACACATTTCATTTCATACCCATATCGTACTAACAAAGTCTAGAGTCACCCCTGGTCCACCTTTATGGCGATATCTCGAAAAGGCGTCCACCTATAGAACTAAGCACAACGCCCTTTTAAAATACTCATTAACACCTTTCATTTGATACCCATATCGTACTAACAAAGTCTAGAGTCACCCCTGGTCCACCTTTATGGCGATATTTCGAAACGGCGTCCATCTATAGAACTAAGGCCCACTCCCTTTTAAAATACTCATTAACACCTTTCTTTTGATACCCATATTGTACAAACAAATTCTAGGGTGACACCTGGTCCACCTTTATGGCGATATCTCGAAAAGGCGTCCACCTATAGAACTAAGCCCCACGCCCTTTTAAAATACTTATTAACACCTTTCATTTGATACCCATATCGTACTAACAAAGTCTAGAGTCACCCCTGGTCCACCTTTATGGCGATATCTCGAAACGGCGTCCACCTATACAACAACCACCACTCCCTTTTAAAACTCTCATTAATACCTTTAATTTGATACCCATATCTTACAAACTCATTCTAGAGTCACCCCTGGCCCACCTTTATGGCGATATCTCGAAAAGGCGTCCACCTATAGAACTAAGACCCACGCCCTTTTAAAATACTCATTAACACATTTCATTTCATACCCATATCGTACTAACAAAGTCTAGAGTCACCCCTGGTCCACCTTTATGGCGATATCTCGAAAAGGCGTCCACCTATAGAACTAAGCACAACGCCCTTTTAAAATACTCATTAACACCTTTCATTTGATACCCATATCGTACTAACAAAGTCTAGAGTCACCCCTGGTCCACCTTTATGGCGATATTTCGAAACGGCGTCCATCTATAGAACTAAGGCCCACTCCCTTTTAAAATACTCATTAACACCTTTCTTTTGATACCCATATTGTACAAACAAATTCTAGGGTCACCCCTGGTCCACCTTTATGGCGGTATCTCGAAACGGCGTCCACCTATGGAACTGAGGATTACTCCCTTTTAAAATACTCATTAACACCTTTCTTTTGATACCCATATTGTACAAACAAATTCTAGGGTCACCCCTGGTCCACCTTTATGGCGGTATCTCGAAACGGCGTCCACCTATGGAACTAAGGATTACTCCCTTTTAAAATACTCATTAACACCTTTCTTTTGATACCCATATTGTACAAACAAATTCTAGGGTCACCCCTGGTCCACCTTTATGGCGGTATCTCGAAACGGCGTCCACCTATGGAGCTAACGATTACTCCCTTTTAAAATACTCATTAACACCTTTCATTTGATACCCATATCGTACAAACGCATTCTAGAGTCAACCTGATCCACCTTTATGGCTATATCCCTAAATGGCGTCCACCTATAGAACTATGGCCCACTCCCTCATAAAATACTCTTTAACACCTTTCATTTGATACCCATATCGTACAAACGCATTCTAGAGTCACACCTGGTCCATCTTTATGGCGATATTTCGAAACGGCGTCCATCTATAGAACTAAGGCCCACTCCCTTTTAAAATACTCATTAACACCTTTCTTTTGATACCCATATTGTACAAACAAATTCTAGGGTCACCCCTGGTCCACCTTTATGGCGGTATCTCGAAACGGCGTCCACCTATGGAACTAAGGATTACTCCCTTTTAAAATACTCATTAACACCTTTCTTTTGATACCCATATTGTACAAACAAATTCTAGGGTCACCCCTGGTCCACCTTTATGGCGATATCTCGAAACTGCGTCCACCTATAGAACTAAGGATTACTCCCTTTTAAAATACTCATTAACATCTCTCGTTTGATACCCATATTGTACAAACGCATTCTAGGGTCACACCTGGTCCACCTTTATGGCGATATCTCGAAACGGCGTCCACCTGTGGAACTAAGCATCACTCTCTTTTAAAATACTCATTAACACCTTTCTTTTGATACCCATATCGTACAAACAAATTCTAGGGTCACACCTGGTCCACCTTTTCCACCTTTATGGCGATATCTCGAAAAGGCGACCACCTATACAACTACCACCAATCCCTTTTAAAACCCTCCTTAATACCTTTAATTTGATACCCATATCGTACAAACAAATTCTAGGGTCACACCTGGTCCACCTTTATGGCGATATCTCGAAACGGCGTCCACCTGTGGAACTAAGCATCACTCGCTTTTAAAATACTCATTAACACCTTTCTTTTGATATCCATATTGTACAAACAGATTCTAGGGTCACCCCTGGTCCACCTTTATAGCGATATCTCGAAACGGCGTCCACCTATGGAACTAAGGATTACTCCCTTTTAAAATACTCGTTAGCACCTTTCTTTTGATACCCATATTGTAAAAAAATTCTAGGGTCACCCCTGGTCCACCTTTATGGCGGTATCTCGAAACGGCGTCCACCTATGGAACTAAGGATTACTCCCTTTTAAAATACTCATTAACACCTTTCATTTGATACCCATATCGTACAAACGCATTCTAGAGACAACCTGATCCACCTTTATGGCTATATCTCAAAAAGGCGACCACTTATACAACTACCACCACTCTCTTTTAAAACCCTCATTAATACCTTTAATTTTATACCCATATCGTACAAACAAATTCTAGGGTCACACCTGGTCCACCTTTATGGCGATATTTCGAAACGGCGTCCACCTGTGGAACTAAGCATCACTCCCTTTTAAAATACTCATTAACACCTTTCTTTTGATACCCATATTGTACAAACAAATTCTAGAGTCACCCCTGGTCCACCTTTATGGCGATATCTCGAAACGGCGTCCACCTATGGAACTAAGGGTTACTCCCTTTTAAAATACTCATTAACACCTTTCATTTGATACCCATATCGTACAAACGCATTCTAGAGTCAACCTGATCCACCTTTATGGCTATATCCCTAAATGTCGTCCACCTATAGAACTATGGCCCACTCCCTCATAAAATACTCTTTAATGCCTTTCATTTGATACACATTCCAGGGTTTCCCTCGGTTCATTTTCCTACATGGTTATTTTCCCTTATGTTGTCACCATAGCTCTCAACTGAGTATGTAATGTTCGGTTACACCCGAAATTAACCTTCCTTACTTGTTTTTGTATGTTTTATGGCTACGTGTTTGTTCCCTGTACCAGGGAATTGGTTTTGCCGTTTGTAGATCAGCTTTAAAGGTTCAAATATCTCGTCGGAGCTGGTACGTACATACATCCTATTTGATATGTAGAGATAACTAAATCTACAAAAAAAAAAAAATTAAAAATAGATGTGCAAAGAATTCGCAACGGTATTTTCTTTCGGCTATTAGAGAATACTTCCGACTATAACATATGTAAAATTTAGCCCGGATGTCGGCGGATGTATGTAACTTTTTTGTTCCTAAATTTAAAAATATAGAGAAAAAATACCTTTTCTTCTTAATAACGGAATGTTAAATATATTGAAAATACTCTTATTGCGAAAGAATTACTATAGAAAAATTTTACTTACCTTCGAGCTTAGAATCCATCAAAAAAATTATGTAAAAGTGTTCACTTAAAAGAAATATGAATCTTAATATTCAACAAGAATTTTGCAAATTAATCAATGCATTTTACGGCCACTCCTGCCTTCTTACTTCAATTACTCAATATATATGAGCAAAAATATCAAAAAAAAGCAAAAATCCCGTTATTTTGTTTGTTTTCTTTCATTTCTGGTTACACTTTTCTTGGAATAAGAACTTTGTTTTTGTCCAGCTAGCTTGTTCTACACGAAACACTGTGCGAACGTGTAGTTTGCCCCACCGTGCTATGGTAAGCACACTCATATATGATCATACATGATCACATGTTTTGTGGTAGTCAGTGTTACCAGCACTCTTTCAGAAAAAAAGCTAGATTGACAAAAATAAAAAGCTAAAAAGGTTAAATAAAAATTTTTAAGGCTAAGACAACAAGTAAGGAAGGCTAAGTTCGGGTGTAACCGAACATTACATACTCAGTTGAGAGCTATGGAGACAAAATAAGGAAAACCACCATGTAAAGAGTACTTTAAGAGAGAGTAGGCCATAGATCTATGGATGGACGCCATTTAGGGATATCGCCATAAAGGTGGACCAGGGCTGACTCTAGAATTTGTTTGTACGATATGGGTATCAAATGGAAGGTGTTACTGAGCATTTTAAGAGGGAGTGGGCCTTAGGTCTATCGGTGGACGCCTTTTCGAGAAATCGCCATAAAGGTGGACCAGGGGTGACTCTAGAATATGTTTGTACGATATGGGTATCAAATGAAAGCTGTTAATGAGTATTTTGAAAAGGAGTGATCCTTAGATCCATAGGTGGACGCCGTTTCGAGATATCGCCATAAAGGTGGACCAGGGGTGTCTCTAGAATGTGTTTGTACGATATGGGAATCAAATGAAGGGTGTTACTGAGCATTTTAAGAGGGAGTGGGCATTAGGTCTATAGGTGGACGCCTTTTCGAGATATCGCCATTAGGGTGGGCCAGGGGTGACTCTAGAATGTTTGTACGATGTTGGTATCAAACGAAAAGTGTTACTGAGCATTTTAAGAGGGAGTGGGCATTAGGTCTATAGGTGGACGCCTTTTCGAAATGACGCCATTAGGGTGGGCCAGGGGTGACTCTAGAATGTGTTTGTATGATATGGGTATCAAATGAAATATGGTAATGGGTATTTTAAAAGGGAGTAATCCTTAGTTCTATAGGTGGACGCCTTTTCGAGATATCGCCATAAAGGTGGACCAAGGGTGACTCTAGAATGTTTGTACGATATGGGTATCAAACGAAAGGTGTTACTGAGCATTTTAAGAGGGAGTTGGCATGAGGTCTATAGGTGGACGCCTTTTCGAGATATCGTCATTAGGGTGGGCCAGGTGTGACTCTAGAATGTGTTTGTACGATATGGGTATCAAACGAAAGGTGTTACTGAGCATTTTAAGAGGGAGTGGGCATTAGGTCTATAGGTGGACGCCTTTTCGAGATATCGCCATTAGGGTGGGCCAGGGGTGACTCTAGAATGTTTGTACGATATGGGTATCAAACGAAAGGTGTTACTGAGCATTTTAAGAGGGAGTGGGCATTAGGTCTATAGGTGGACGCCTTTTCGAGATATCGCCATTAGGGTGGGCCAGGGGTGACTCTAGAATGTGTTTGTACGATATGGATATCAAATTAAAGGTATTAATGAGGGTTTTAAAAGCGAGTGGCCCTTAGATGTATATGTGAGGGCGTTCTCGCGATATCGACCGAAATGTGGACCAGGTGATCCAGAAAATCATCTGTCGGTTACTGCTAATTTATTTATATATGCAATACCACTAACAGTATTCCTGCCAAGATTCCGCCTGTAGAACTTTTTCATTTTCTTCTACTTAATATGGTAGGTGTCACACCCATTTTACAAAGTTTTTTCCAAAGTTATATTTTGTGTCAATAAACCAATCCAGTTACCACGTTTTATCCCTTTTTTCGTATTTGGTATAGAATTATGGCATTTTTTCATTTTTCGTAATTTTCGATATCGATAAAGTGGGCGTGGTTATGGTCGGATGTCGGCCATTTAAAAACTGGGCGTGGCTTCCACCGATTTCGCCCATTTTCACAGAGAACAGTTACCGTCATAGAATCTATGCCCCTACCAAATTTGAGAAGGATTGGTAAATTTTTGTTCGACTTATGGCATTAAAAGTATTCTAGACAAACTAAATGAAAATGGGCGGAGCCACGCCCATTTTGAAATTTTCTTTTATTTTTGTATTTTGTTGCATCATATCATTACTGGAGTTGAATTTTGACTTAATTTACTTATATACAGTAAAGATATTAAATTTTTTGTTAAAATTTGAATTTAAAAAATTTTTTTTTTTAAAGTTGGCGTGTTCTTCATCCAATTTTTATTTAGCACCTATATAGTAATAGTAATAACGTTCCTGCCAAATTTCATCATGATATCTTTAACGACTGTTAAATTCCAGCTTGCAAAACTTTTAAATTACCTTCTTGTAAAAGTGGGCGGTGCCACGCCCATTGTCCAAAATCTTACTAATTTTCTATTCTGCGTCATAACGCCAACCCATCTACCAAGTTTCATCGCTTTAGCCGCCTTTGGCAATGAATTATCGCATTTTTTCAGTTTTTCGAAATTTTCGATATCGAAAAAGTGGGCGTGGTTATAGTCCGATATCGTTCATTTTAAATAGCGATCTGAGATGAGTGCCCAGGAATCTACATACCAAATTTCATCAAGATACCTCAAAATTTACTCAAGTTATCGTGTTAACGGGCAGACGGACGGACGGACGGACGGACATGGCTCAATCAAATTTTTTTTCGATACTGATGATTTTGATATATGGAAGTCTATATCTATCGCGATTCCTTTATACCTGTACAACCAACCGTTATCCAATCAAACTTAATATACTCTGTGAGCTCTGCTCAACTGAGTATAAAAATAGTTAGCAGATGTTTTCTGTGTTTTAATTTAAAAGCGTCACATGATAAATAAAACTCCACTGTATATTTAATAAAACCATTTTTTTATTTACAAATTAAGAACGCCGATAAAACTATTTTTAATAAATCTCCTTTTTGTTCTTTTAAGGAATCCATGAAGATGTAAACACTACATTCTACACTGTCTGAGAACCTCTTTTTCAAGTTTTTGCTACTCCAAACGTTATCTTTCAAATTATGAATTTTGGAGGTAATATTTTCATAACACTTTCTGTGCTGACCGAACCACTGCCGATAAGTGACCAGTTAAATAAAGTATTGAAATAGTCTATTATGAATATGAATAAAGGAATTTGAATACAGATGGTGTCTTACTATAAGTCCAAGGAATTTTATATGTGCAATAAAACTAATAATAAGGTTAAACTATGTTACACCAATCCTTATTCAACCTCGGTATTATAACAGCTTATATAAGCCTGATTTTGGGTGGGCTATATATAGGCACGGAGATAGGGGGCGAAGGGGGGATTCCCCCGGGCCCGGGGTTTCTCAGGGGGCCCGCGATTAAAGGTACTAAGAAAATTTTTTTTTTAATTCAGGAGAGTCTTTAGTCGTTGCATGTGCAAATTTTAAGCCGAATATCAAAAGCAATGAATATTCATAACGATTTTTTGCCTGGGCCTTCGAACAGTGAGGAGACAATAAAAACATCAAACCAAAATGTATGTTTACATGAATCCGAAATCGCAAAGTTTTTGTGGAGACACCGATTAATGGTCATCTTCAAAAAGTCTTCCAACAATACCACCAACTCTGTATCAAAGTCCAGATTATTTAAACGACTTCGATATCGGTACCGTAAATAATGAGTTTTTGCGATCTGAAGAAGTCAACGAAATAATTTGTCGAGGTCATTAAAAGTGTTTACTCATTTTACCACGTGATTGTCATGACGAGGCATTTCCTATCTCGTTGTTAAACAGAATCTTGCCAAACGGAGAGAAAGTGGAGCGTGACTGGTTAGTGTGGAGTGCCAGTAGCAATGCTTTTTATTGCCTACCATGTCGTCTGTTAAGCACCAATACTTTAAATCGACCTAAAATTGGTTGTCCTGGCGGATATTCGAAATTCCAGGTATGGAAGAAGCTATACGATAAACTGCCATCACACGAAAATACTCAAGATCACATTAAATGTTATATTCAATGGCGGTCTTTACAAAATCTAATTCAAACGGAGGCTACAATTGATACACTTATCACTGAAGCTCAAAAGTGGAAAGAAATTTTATATAGAATTTTGGACACTATTTTATTTTTGGGTGAAAGAGGCCTAGCTTTCAAAGGCGAAAGTATATATCTTGGTGAACGAAACAATGGTAATTTTTTGGACATCTAAGATCTCATAAGCCATTATGATTCGATACTTAGAGATCATTTGGAGAAAGTTAGGATTTCACAACAGCAGCACAAACGTTTAAAAATTCACTGTCTTTCCCCAGACATTCAGAACGAGTTTATAGAAATTTGTGCAAAGCACGTTAGGGAAACTACATATACTAGATCAGGGCAAGAAAGCCAAGTATTTTGATATTCTCGTGGATGCTATGCCTGATGCTACTCACGTTGACTACGTTCATTTTACGCTAACTCCATTTCAATTCGAAAGCAACAAATTTTACAATGCAAGACCGGTTTTTGGCTTTCGTGAGTTGTAACCAAAAAACTGGTCAGAAAATCGCTGATCTAATTTGCCATACTCTAGGTAAACATGAAATCCCATTAAAAGATTGTCGTGCACAAGGGTACGATAACGGCGCAAATATGAAAGGAGCTTACAACGGAGCACTACATCACATTCTCGACAAAAACTGGAATGCTGATTACTCGCCTTGTGCAACCCACAGTCTCAATTTATGTGGTGTTGATGCTGCAGAATGTTGTACGGCTGCAATTACTTTCCTCGGAGTTGTACAAAAATGTTTTACTATTTTCAGCAGCACTCCACAACGATGGGACATCCTCAAAAAAAATTTACCGAGCTCTCTTCATAGTCTTTCAGCCAAAAGCCAATTTTGACTGCGCAAGCATACCGCGAGGTTACCGGCATTCTCTAGTACATCGACAAGTTCGAATGTATATTGCTGTCCTCAATTTGGTTCAAAATACTGACTACCATTTATGAAAGAAACGTGGTCTTCCAAGCTAGAGACGCCACCATAGATATTGAGGTCCGACATCTAGATGCCTTATTAGCTGATTTGAAGTTGATCAGGAACCATTGGGAAACAATTCTAAACGAATGCAAAACAGTTGATATTCAATTGAACATCTCGCCACAGTTTCCGAACATTCGAAAGAGAAAACCCAAAAGACGTTCTGAAGATTAGGGATGATTCAGAGTCTGATTTTAAAAACAATACATTCCAGGTGACCATTGATTCGGTAATCACTGGCATTACTGAATAATTTGCAGCTATGAGAAATTTGAGCGAGACGTTTTCCTTTTTGTGGCAATTTGAAGACATAGATGAAACTACGGTTCGGAAGAGCGCAGCAAAATTTGTCGAAAAATACAAGTCGGACATTTCTCAAAGCTTCAAAAACATTTACGAAGCAAATTTTGATATCGTGTTCATCTCAAGAGCGAGTTTCAGGACTTGCTACGCTTTGTGTTGAATCCGTTTTAGCAAAACAGTTAAGTTTTGATATTATTACTAAAATTTTGCAGCGAGAAAAGCAAGTAAAGCCACTCTTTGATATCCGAACTTTCTATATTGAATAATTAAAATTTATATTCATCATTAAATTTATCAGAAATGTATTAAAATATTACCAAATAACTAGAAAATATTATTTGAAACAATATAGGGCTGTTAAAAGAGAATTTTATCTCTACTTTACAATAAAATAGTATAAATAGTAAATATTCTATGTTAATTTTATTGTCAGCTCTTAGTCCAAAAATCATTTAGTTGATGTGGGAATCATTTTTTTTTATGCAATCTTTCAATAACACTACGTTACAAAAACGAGCTTTCGTTCTGTCCTATGAACCAAATATACTTTTTCGGCAAGGGGCGTTTTTCATGTACACGTCAGAATTTTACTACGAGCTTTATACTTTATACATAAAAAAAAATTGTGATGTGTACATAAAAATCGCCGATACACTTGTATTTATATTTTTTTCTCCCCTTTTCGAAAAATTATATTTGGTTCTTAGGACAGAATGTGTGTAACGCTGTGTAATGATTCATGAATGAGACGTCGTTAATTTAAGTTAATCAAATGTATTAGTTGATTTTTTATAGGGGCCCCTAAATTGCTTATTCCCGGGCCCGGATTTTCTCTCTGCGGCCCTGTGTGGAGCCAAGTAACCAACGCACATTTTAAAAAAAAATACATAATATTCGTCACAAACATTTATGTATATGCCTTCTAAGGATAAAATGGACATTAGTTCCTGACGTGTATATTAGCTTGTCGAACAAACGTTTTTCCCTTCCATTAAAGCTTTGCGAGTTCAAATAGCAAATTTATAAAATTCTTGAAGATTTAGGCGGCAGGCCGCAAATCCAAAACCTATTTTAAAGAGTAAAAGAGTAAAATTTAAAATACTTTTTTAAAGACAAAATAGCGTTTAAGTTGAACATAACAGATTAGAAGCATGTTAAAACCAATAAAACTCTATTTTAATTTGAATATGACTATGGGCCATTATATTAGTATATGACTACATGGTCAAGGTCTAGAAATTATGATGAAGTGAACAGTTGCATTCCGTCTGCCCCTAAACCCGTTTTCCTAGGTTATTACTTTGGTTCATCCAGACATCGAACATCCCAACTTTCACACTAATAATATATGTATGCACGGTTCATGGTTTATATAGATGTAGGTCTAAAGGATTGTGTCTTCTAGTTACTTACAGGACAATTTTGGCATCATTCCGGGACAATTTCTGTACTCCCGGGATTATGTCAAGACCCTTTGGGATATTTTTCAGGATGAAATCAGAACTATTTGGGACAGTTCGAAACCGTGTACGGAATCTTTTCGGGACTACTTTTAGAATACCTCATTTCGGGATTGTGCTTGGAATCGTTTCAGTACTGTTTATAGATTGGATGCTTTGAGACTATTAAACGACCGTTTCGGTATTATTTGAGGAACATTTTCGGGACTATCTCAAATTATTCTAGGACTATTTCGGGACCGTTTAGAGATTGTATTCGAGATCTTCTTGGGGCTGTTTCGGATCCGTTTCTGGATTATGTTTGTAATAATATCGTCGAGACTTTTTGGGGACTAACTCCTTATAGTTTCAATTTTTTCGAAAGTATTTTACGATTGTTTAGGGATTCATAACTATCGCCGGATCTGTTCGTTGTTTTCGGAACTATTTCAAGATCATTAAAAAAAAAACAAGTATATCATCCTCATTATTTGATCCTCATTTTTCAAGAACTCCACTATATCCTTCCTTCCTTCTCCTCTGCGAATGCGGGTATTTCGCGCTTTTTTGGGACATATCGTGCGGACTGGAACGCGGTTTTAGGATAGCTTTACTAATATGTGAAATATGAACAGACCTTTAAATCCACAACAAATTAACGCCTTATTAACACTTAAGGAAAGATACTGATTACGTGGGGCCATTTAGGTTCGAGCAGTGTTGTTGCTCAGAATTTTGTGCACTGCTCCGAACTCTGGTTTTGTGGCGGTATAAAATAGAGTCTATTAGCAGTTTGAAAACAGATATAACTAATTAAGTGTACCATTTGCACTTTTCTGTATTTATTCACGAAACACATGTCAATTTGATAACACGTTTCAGCTGTGCAAATATACATATTAGATTGGATCGATTTATTAACCGATATTGCGCCATCGCTTTTTCGATAGGATTTGGGCTCAGGAAAAAAAGTTCCACCACGCATACCCAAAAAAATAAGTTTCGATCCTGCAAAAAAAAAAAATGGCGAAAAAGTAAATTTTTCGACTAAAACACTCCCCAAACCCAAAAAATATTTTTTTTTTCAATCGCCAACGTTTTTACAACAGTTATTTTTTTTTCGCATGCTCGAAAATTAGTTTTTTTTTTGGGTATGCGTAGTGCAACTTTTTTTCCTGAGCCCAAATCCTATCGAAAAATCGATGGCGCCATATTGTTTAACTTTCCTCCATACAAATCGACCCAGGTTAATACATATATGTAAACAATTACTAGGAAATTTTCTTACGAAAAAGTGTAGCAAAATGTTTTGTCCAAGCCGCGTTCATGCGTAAATTTGAACTTGTTTGTTTAACTAATGAAAAATTTCCAGTCAAGTTATTAATTAAATAGGCTTATTAGACTCCTATAGCAGATAATTTATATGGAAATGGCATTATAAACGCTTAATAAACTTTCTATATTTCCGGATGGCCGCTGTGGTGTGATGCCTACCACACCGAAGATCCTGGGTTGACGCCCCGGGCAAAGCAGCATCAAAAATTTTAGAAACGAGGTTGTTCAATTAGAAGAAATTTTTTCTAAGTGGAGTCGCCCCTCCTCAGTGTTTGGCAAGCTATGAAGAGATTGTCAGTGAAAACCCATCTGCCTTGCAGATGCCGTTCGGAGCCAACGTAAAAACATGTAGGTGTCGTCCCGGCAATTTGTAGTAAAAACTAAAAGAAGCACGACGCAAATTGGAAGAGAAGCTAGGCCTAAAATCTCTTCGGAGGTTATCGCGCCTTGCATTTATTCGTTTATTTTATTTATAATGGACCGAGTGAAAACAAATAAAATTTTTCATTGTGTAGCCTTTACTTTAATTAAGATGTATTGTTGTTATTTAAAATTCTTGAAATTTTGACTGACATTTTTTTTAATTTATTTTTTATTCACATGGCTCAATTCGGTATAAATAGCGCCTACAAAATTAATCTCGGTGTATTTTATACTTAATAAGTGGTCCAAAAGTGCTTAAAATAAAATGAGTTTACGCATTCTGTTTGTCGTTCTAAGTTGTCTTTTATCTTATACGAATGCGAAATTTCGCATTGTAGGAGGAAATCCTATAGAAATCACGGAAAGCAAACATTCAGTATCAATATTTGATTGTTCCAGGTATACATGCGTTGGTTCTATAATCTCTTTGAGATCGGTGGTTACACTTGCTGATTGCGTATTGGGCGGAAAGACGAGAACCTATCACGTTCTAGCCGGTACAAAAAATATAAGTGATATATTCACAATATGGGGTCAAACACGCGAAGTGGTAGATATAATTTTTCATCCTGATTATAAACGACGAAAATTATTTATGAATATAGCTGTGCTTAAAGTGGATAAACAATTTGAATTTGGTGAAAAAGTACACGATGTAGACCTTTGCGCTTCCCAATTAAAACCGGGTACGATTATGCAAGTTGCAGGATGGGGTTCGGAACGTATATTTTCTACGAATCCTTCTATTGTTCTCAGAACTACTGAAATGTCTATAATAGAAAAGGAGCAATGCGAGGACCTTTACCACGATGTAGATACACCGGTGTTTCTACCAAACACAATCATTTGTGCTGGATGTATTGGAAGTACTCTGACTTACAGAGATCATGGAGCAGGGGCACTTGTGGATAAGCATCTTTGTGGGGTGTCAAAGGGTTCTAATAGCGATGCCCCGAATTTACTTACAGATTTATCAAATGAAATAGTTAAAGAATTTTTAATACCCTATACATAATGAACGGTGTTGTTATAAATTCAATGTTGAGTGGAATATCGCCCTTACTCGACAGAACACCGATTTTCGAAATATAGATAGATAGTTTTCGAAACAGTAGTTGAAATATGGTAACATTCCACTCAACAGTTGAACTGGCGATATTTGGTTTATATATAATATGCAAATAAATTGTTATGATTGCAAGTAAATAAATATTTTTGATTGTATGTAATCAATGTGGTACGTATGTAAACGCCTTAAATGTGAGGCCAAAGTTTCATCAAGACTGTAAAGTTCCCTCATGTATGCATAGATCATGAGATAATAAGAAAATTGTGTAACAACTGCTTTGAGGCCCTTGCAAACTCAGTGAAAAACAGCTGGTCCAACCAACTCTATGGAAGTCAACGTAATCGGCTACTGAAGCCATAGAACACCGGCTCAGCCATAACGATACCATAACCAACAAATTAGTTTTTGGCTTTCCGTCATTAATCTATAAATTTTTGCGCTGGCGAATTTATTCACACGTTAGGTTAGGTTGAACGGTCCGATCCATGAGGACCTCACATAGACTGAATGAGTCCGTAGTGTTACCAGAATATTGTTTTAACGACCAAACTGAAAAACCCTATCAAAAACCTGGACTTATGTTATAAAATAACTCCGTCCTTTTGGCAAATACTAGAAGCTTCCTAGGACTTAAGCCACTGCTGCTTCTAGATCTGACAGCTGTATCACTCCTAATATATGGAGTCTTATCCTGGCAAGCGCAGGGCACGAGCAAACTACATCTGCTATTATTGACCAAGCCTATTTTAAAGGCATGTGACGCGAGAAGGCAGGGTCCAGTCAGAATAGCCGTCTACAGTCTTCTCTTTTTAATCATAGAAGCAACTTGGTTAGTCTAAGGTTGGAAGATCTACAAATAGTCTTCAACACTTTACAGCCCCGCCCTTGAACCCAGGCATTTCCCCCTTGGTCAATCTTGTGCACCTCTCGCCTTCGCTTAATCTCGCTCAGTCTAATTGGAACGTCTACGGAGCAAGCTTCAAGGAATGCGCCCTTTTTAGCTAGTTCATCTGCTTTTTCATTCCCATCTATTCCCATATGCCCTGCGACCGAATATATATGTATGCTTCTCCCTCTCCAGAGACTGCTTACACTCCAACATACATTTAGATACTGTGCTATGCGAGATTATTGCCTTAATTGCTGTTAGACTGTCAGTATAAAAGTTAACACGGTTGCAGCTTAAGCTATTCCTTTCCAGGTTTTCTACTGCGGTTACGGCTAATATTTCCGCTTGGAAAACGCTACAGTAATCTGGCAGCCTGTAGGATCTGTTTATTTACGGATCAGCACAGTATACCGCAGACCCTACTCCTTCCACTACTTTGGAACAATCTGTGTACACATGTATCGCCTCATCCGTCATTTGAGCGCCAACCGTCCACCTCTATTTTGGCCTTAAGATCTCCCTCGAAGCGCAGATAGGGAATCAGGTAGTCTATTCCTCTTGTGTTTGATGACGCTATACTACTGCTAGCTTTACCCGGCGTACGTGGTAACGCACGAGATCGAATGAATGTTGCGTTATTTTTTCTGTTTTGTTTGTTGATAATTTAGTTTATTGTTCTGTAAATTGAATTTTGAAATTTTCGTTTAAAACCTTTTTTTAATTGTATCTTATTGTAATTCATGTGGGTACACAATATTTGTGGTTTTTTCGTTCGGTGCAAAGATAAACAAATTTTTTGGAGTTCCAGCTCTAGAGCAAGCAACATATAGCTGGCCATGGAAAAGCATGGACTCTCTAAATTTAATCCTGAAACAGTAATTTAATTTAATTTATTTATTATTACGGCTGTTAAGGCCTAAAACTTAAGCTACTAAGTACAATTCATTATTATATCATTTATTTCTATTGAATATGCTGTTGGAATGCCATGTGATTCCGATCAGCATATTTACTGGCATGACAAACGGACGAGTCTGGGAGCCAGTCATTTAAGGAAGGTTGGAAAGGACGCGTTTCCAATCCTCCAGGGCTCCCAGCTTAAGGCAACAAAATTTGGAACTTATATTTTTCAATTATATTTGTATTTTAAGCTGTCGGAATGTATTGGTCTCCGATCAACACAGCTAAACATGTCTTTGGATGTTGGAAATTGAAAATAAAGTGTACCCAATCACCCCTCAATTTGGTTTAGTAAAGACGCTGTCGGAACGCATGAAGCTCAACATGTAATGGGAGGTTGAAAAGGACGTGTTTCCAATCCCCCTGCTCCAACTTTTGTTTGACCTTATTTTGGTTACACATCATATAATTTTATTGTTATATTAATGCTGTCGGAATGCGAGTGATTCCGATAGGCAACAGTAAATATAGACTGAAAATACTGAATTCTAGCGAAATTTGTTGTTGGAACTGTCTGGAGTTACAGGTGGCGACTGATTTTCTTTTCCTTAGGGCCGGGTGCATTGTATTTTGCTGCTACCAATATTACCATTCCCTTTTCGCGCTCCAGTATCGGTATGTCATGTAAAAATAAAAGAAAAAACAAATTTATCTTATTGGAAGGGTTTTACCATGCTCCAATAAACTTTTTTTTAAAAGTATTGAAGTTATTACTACTTTTTATGTGATTAGGAAGTTCATTGAAATATTTCAGGCCCTTATAAAATATATTTTGCTTGTCCACTTCTGTTTAAAAAAGAGGTAACCTAAAATTATTGTTTTCTCTGATTACGTATGAATGTGCATCATTTACATATCTAAGCTTTTCGCTGAGGTATGTTGGTAATTTACCGTGCTTAGTATTAAATACAAATTTCATACTGTGGTAGAATATGAGGTGTTCTATACTCAACCAGTTTAGTGCTTCTATCATGTTATTAATGGGAGTATCATACCTCATGTTTAATATAAATCTCATAGCTTTATTTTGCATAACTTGTAGCTTATCTACCTGAGTTACATTGGCCATAAAGAATATTGTGGGACAATATATGAAATGCGGCTCTATGATGGATTTATACACTTTCAGTTTGTATTTTCTACTGATAAATTTGCATGACCTCTTCCAAAAACCAATTTTCTTGCCAATTTTGGCAACTATATAATCAATATGATCATTAAATTTTAATTTATTATCAATCTGAACCCCTAAGTACTTGAAAGTTTTAACTTCGTTAATGTTTGAGTTCATTATTTTTAGCTCGATATTACAATATTCCTTATTCATCGCTCTAGATATGACCATAAAATGGGTTTTATTAAGATTAAGTTTAAGCTTATTGTTACAAAGCCACCTGTATAAGGTGTTCAAGTCTTCCTGCATTTTGTTCCTAGCTAACATGATATCAATTTCACTTACTTCGAGCAATGCGTCATCCGCAAACAGCCTTATTTTACTATGTTTTAGCGCCGAAGATATATCATTTATATATATGTTAAATAGGACTGGTGCCAAAACCGATCCTTGTGGCAATCCAATTCCTGTCAATACCTCTTCCGAGACCACCGACTCAATGGCTGTTTTTTGTCTTCGGTTACCTAAAAAGCTCTGAAACCACTGCAGCTCGTTGCCCCTAATTCCAATTTTTTCTAATTTTTTAATCATTATATTTCTGTCTATAGTTTCAAATGCTCTCTTTAAGTCGATAAAAACCGCAAGTATACTTTTCTTTTGACAAGAGTGGCCTTCTCTGAAACCGGATTGTTCTTTAATTAGTATTTTATTTATTTCCAAGTAACTTATGAGCTGAATTTTTTCGATATTCGGCAACGTGTTGATCGGTCTCAGATCTTCTGCCTTTAATGAATTTTTTACCTTCTTTATTGGCACTATTGTTGATATTTTCCATGCGTCGGGCACTATTCCCTCTACTAATGATTTATTTATGATATGCGCATAGAAATGTCCCAAGTATGACACCGAATCCTTAATTACTCTTTCTGATAGTAAATTTGTTCCTCCGATTTTACTTTTTAACCTTTTAGCTACCAATATGACATCATTAACCGTAACTTCTTTGAATTTCAGACATGTGCTAACCGTGTATTGCAAACTGTCGCCACTATCAAAAGTTTCGATTTCTCGATTTATGTCACCAATACTATCAACAAAGAAGGAATTCAATGCTTGAGCTATACCTCGGGTGTTTCATATCTTATACCATTTACAATCACTGCCAGGATATTCTCACGCACCTCAGTTAAGTTTACTGCTTGCTTGAGGTGTTTCCACATTAATTTCCTATCAGAAGAATTTAAGGCGATAGTTTTCTCCATATACTTAATCTTTTTCATTTTGATTAGTTTCTTATAATACTTCCCAACCGTATTAAATAAATCCCAACCGTATTATATTCCGAAAATTCACCAGATCTTCTGGCTTGTGAGTGCAATTGGATTTTTAATTTGTCAGCTCATGATCGTACCACTTATTCCTCACTATCCTGTCTTGTTCTGATGTTAATAAACCCATGCAGTGTGATAAGCAGGTATTTATATATTCAACCGAGTCATTAAGATGCATATTTTTTAATACGCTGAAATCATAATTTCTTAATAAGTAAATGAGGTTATCAGCAGAATAATTCTTCCAACAAATTGTGGGTATAATTCTCCGCAGAGGATTTGAATTACACACTTTGAAAGCAAATGAAATGGTTTCGTGATCAGAAATTCTGTGATTTTCAAGATTAGTACAGGACAGTACATCAGCATTTGCATATAATAGATCTATTCTCGTTTGGGACCTCTCAGCAATCCTTGTATTGAAATTCACCATATGCCTCATGGCGCTACGTGAAAATATCTCATTGAGCTTAGAACTCGTTGCGGTATTAACATTCATGTTAATGTTAAAATCCCCAATTAACAAGGAGTTTGTACCACTCTCCAGTTCCTCAGAAAGTATAGCATCCAAGTGATTTAAAAATTCGATATCACTAGAGCTTGGAGAATGGTACAACACACCTATTTGCCATTTAATGTCGAACTTTTTTAATTTAATTATAGCACACCAAACATTTAAATCAATAGATCTATTATACCTGACTTTGTACTCGATACCTTTTTTTAATAGTAAGACTACACCTCCTGTGTATCTACTATGAGAATCGCAACGGACCATTGTATAATAAGGAATGTTTATTTCCGCATCACTAACATCCGTTGTTATACATGCTTCTGAACATAGAAAGATGTCCGGATCTAACTCTTCTATTATTCTTTCGAGTTCAGCTTTGTTGGCTAGGAAACTACAAATATTTAGGTAAATGCACTGTAAGTTAAAAGCTTTTATCCCCCGATCAGCTAGTTTTGGTGCCTAAAAGCCCACGCGTTGTCTTTCCAGCTTTAGTTTCCTTAAATAAACTGGGCATTCATGACTCATGATGTTGTGTTCTGTATTAATATTTAAACCTAACCGATTATTACTATCTATGCAATTACCACATTTATTTAGGGGTGCACTCTCTGTGCAGTCTTCGACTTTATGTTCCCCGCTGCATTTACTGCACCTTTGTTTAAGTGTACAAGTAGCCGCTATATGGTTAAACCCTAAGCATTTATAACATCTTTTTACCGTTTGAGCATCGTAAACTGGACAGCGGTCCCAACCAATATTGTTTTTCTTGCATTTCAACACGTCTTCATAGTATTTGTGCTCAATCTCAATGACTGAATTGATATATGAGGCTCTGTTTTCCTTCCTTGATTTAATTATTCTTACACATTCCATTTTAGCATCTCGCAAAAACTCATTTTGGTTGGTGATCTTACCAACTATTTCCTCTTCAGGATGCTCAGTACTAATGTTAGTCACCATGATTTTAGGAAAATATATTTTCGGTTCAGCTATGTTGTATTTACTTTTATCTAGCCTTTCTGTTAGAGTGTCCTTAATTTTATCCTTATACTTCGCACTAATAATTATTGTGCCATTGTTTCTATTTTGTACCCTACCTATATTCAAATTGGATGGATCTATTTTATTCAAGTCCGTTTTTGTTTTCTCTAATGCTTGTTTAACCTTGGGTTTAATTACTATTGGAGGAATTTCCTTAGTAATATTGGCATATGAATTGACTTCCTTCGCAGTAACAGCTTTATTTTGGTTTGCAACCTTTTTAACCTCTCTTATAATTTCTTCCTTTTGCTTATTAAACGATTCATTTGGGGTATTGATCTTATTAAGCATTTCTTTGTTTGCTTTGCAAAGACTCTCTACATGTTTAATCAACTCTAATTTTTCCGTGTTCACCCTGTTTATATTATCCACAATTATTTTCATCTCTCTTTCGCTGTGCGTTATGGATGCGCTTATCTCCCTTTTGTGTTCATTCAAAATTTGTTCAAGTTCACCCTTTTGCTCCCTTAAATTTACTTTGTTAATTTCTGAAATAGAAAGTATTTCTCTGTGGCCATCATCTACATTTGTATATGTCATACAACCATCGCACATAAATCTTAAAAATTGGCAGCCTTGCAAGCAGTTCATGCTATATTCGTCCATAGATGCACATGCAATTGTTTTGTGATACACTTTACCACACACACCCTCACATCGTACACCTGTCTCCCCCTTTATTTTTTTGTGGCATTTATCGCACACCTCCATTCTCTTTTATTTTTCTGTTTTCACTGTTACATACATATATATATATATATATATATATATATACATATGTCGAACTGAACAAGCAAAATATATTTTAGCACAATACCAATTGAAAATTTCACTTTAATGTTTATTTGTATACAAAAACACTTTATTTTTTGAATGTTGGTACATCACCTGCTGTAACTTTATTGTTTAAACCACTTTTGTGTGATTATTAACGCACAGAACTTAAGAATTTTCGCTTTCTTTAATGACTCTAAAAATACACGTCCGTCCGCCGTTAATGTAACAGAGATAAAATCGATTGTCCTTGTGCTTTGTTGATTGTAATTGCAAAAGCAAGGCGTATAGGAAACTGTAGGAGCCTAAAATTGGATTGCAAAACTGTAGGAATTATTGGGATCCGTGGTATGAGCACATCTTCACTTTTGCTTTTACAGCTGATGATTGTTGCTTCGATTACATTCGGCATTAACTTGTTAACGCAAAATCTGGTTCCATTGCACAATTCGATCGATTTATATTTCGTCGCTTCACCAGGAATTTGGTTTTGAATGCGATCATTGATTTTGTTAACATGATCATTTTTGGGAGCTAAGATTGTTCGATCGCATAGCCAAAAAAAATTTTAATTTAAAATTCTTAATTCTGAAATATGAAAAACCTTCGTCTAGATCGAAGGAACCTATAGCCAAAATTAGTAGTATGGGATGACGGTTCTAGCCCAATTTTGTATGGGAAAAATGGTGCATGGAAACAGGTTTGTGTCCTGGCTAAACTCACCACAGACCGATCTATACACCGCCGGTTTGTGTTCTGGCTGAGCTTACCTCTGGCTAACTTCCGCTAGATGGCGCATAAGAAAAAGCTTAGTGGTGTATAAGACAAAGCTTAGAGCTTTTCACCTTTAGCAGAGCTTTGCCGTAAACATGACGACATATAAATTATATATATATATATGGGGTATTCCATCCCATTTCGACCAATTTTGAACCCGACCCCTTTAGAATTGGCTGAAAGATTTTCTTTTTTTTCTAGCTTACGAAAGACGTTTTTCAGAATTTTTTCAAATTTTTTCATCCAACTCAAAAAAAGTTATGAATTTAAAAAAAAACACCGTTTTTGTTTTCAAAATGCTATAACTTTTTCAAAAATTGACTGTTTGGGATCTTTTTTTTAAATTTGTTTTTAAATGTACTTTTCGGGAAAAATACAAAAAATTTTTTAAAGTAGATGGCCGTATGCTCGGTGCCGCGAATTTAAAAAAAAAATTGCATTAGATATGCCGATATGGGTATCAAACGAAAGGTATTTCACTCCGCATTACAATAGGAACATTTTTGAGTAGGGTTGCCATTTAGGGTTGCCACCTATTCGAAATTAAAAGAAAAAAATGCATGAGATATGCCGATATGGGTATGAAACGAAAGATATTTCACTCCGCATTACAATAGCGATATTTTTGAGTAGGGTTGCCATTTAGGGTTGCCACCTATTCGATATAAAAAAATTTCATGAGATATGCCGATATGGGTATCAAGCGAAAGGTATTTCACTCCGGATTACAACAGGGACATTTTTGAGTAGAGTTGCCATTTGGGGTTGCCACCTTCTGGGAAATAAAAAAAATTGCATGAGATATGCCGATATGGGTATCAAACGAAAAGTATTTCACTCCGCATTACAATAGGGACATTTTTCAGTGGAGTTGCCATTTATGGTTGCCACCTATTCGATATTAAAAAAAATGTTTAGGAGATATGCCGATATGGGTATCAAACGAAAGGTATTTCACTCAGCATTACAATAGGGTAATTTTTGAGTAGGATTACCACCTATTAGTGTTTGATATGTTTTTGAAATCTGTTTTTAAAGAAATCAAATATTGGTAAGTAAAAATATATAATATGTGTGCATATAAAAAAAGTAGAGTTTGATTAATGATGACATGTAGAACAAAGTAAGTTATGCGGCATACTCGAAGATTGCCGAGCAAAGCTCGGTCGCCCAGGTACTGAGTAATAATAAAACATCACATACTGAGAATATAAGGGAGAGGCAGAAAGAGCGGATAAGACAAACGGAAAGAGAGAAGATGAAAAAGATGTGGTATAAGTTTTATTGTAAAAAAAATATATTTTTAGTAATTTTATTTCTTGTTCGAAAATACAGGTAATTTCTTGAGCTTTTTATTTTGTTCGGAAAGTAACAGTTATTTTTTGAGTTTGCTATATCGCTCAGAAAATAACAGCTATTTTTGGATTTTTATTTCACCCGGAAGATAAGAATTAAATTTCAGTTTTATATTTCACTCGGAAAATAACAGTATTTGGATATTTGTTTTCGCTGGCAAAATAATACCTATATTAGAGTTTTTTATAAAAAAAAAATTTTTGGTAATTTTTATAGCCTTATGCGTTTATGTTATGTTAATAATAATGAGCTTAAGAGCCGTGGTTAAATAAAACACTATGTTTAAAATTTCATTGGTTTTTTTAATTTGTCAATATTTCGGCTTCAGTCTGAAGCCATCTTCAGGACTGTAAGTAAACACAAATGCAGGCATGCTTAACGAATGAAACGATATCATTTCGTTACGATAATCAACGTTAATAAACGAAACGAAATCATTTCGTTTCGTTTATTAACGTTAAGATCGTCAAATTAACGTTAATTTGTCGTTCTTAACGTTAATAAACGAAACGAAGTGACTTCGTTTCGTTTATTAGCGTTGATTATCGTAACGAAATGATATCGTTTCGTTCGTTAAGCATGCCTGCACAAATGTATAAAAAGGGGGCATTCATTTCAGATACATGGTCATTAAAATTTACATTATGCAACTAGGTATACATATAAACGAGACACAACTTACACTTGTGGTTATTCCAAAGAGAGTAGATAATAAGAGGCACCAGCTGTGAATGTCGGGCAGAACTTCAATTTGCCAATGTACCTATTTCTTGGGCTCGGCCATTCCGTCTCTTCCTATTTTTCGTAAATTGTTGTCTCATATTTTTTGTTTCGCCTGACGAAAATTAAGTAGACAAGAAGTAAAAATGAGTGACATTGAGTTATTTTCTGCATTTGAGCTTTTTGAAGTTTTGTTTACTTTTGTACAAATGCATACAATATTTATGCACAATTTATGCAATATTAAAAGGTTTTATGACTTTAAATAAATAAATTATAGAATAGTACAATTTAATTAATCAGGGGAGGTGTTGCGTTTTGCCGACGGAAAATCATAATTGTAATTGGTAATTAATGATTGGTGTAATTGTTCCTCCCACAAAATCTCCCAAGGAAATTGCGCCAAAAAAAGGGTCGTAGGCAAAAATAATAAGTCAAATCTTAGCGAAAAGTAGTAATGTGACTGAAAAATTGTTTTCAGTTTTTTATCATCAAAAGTGTTGTTATTCCCTTCGTTAATTTTTATAAAATTTTAAAATTTAATAATCAAAGTTATTCAAAAATGATTTCAAGAAGTGATCGAAAAATTATTTCCAGTTCTTGATCATTATATATATTTATATACATACCTACCTATGAATGTAAATTGTGTTTACCAACGAGAAAAAAACGATTTTCCAATTCGTTCCGTTGTGCAACAATGTCTACGTATGCACATAGTATGTAAGTATGTACATATGAATATGCAAACGTACATTCAACATTATCAAATATGTATATGTACTATGCAGATATCATGATAACACGATTGATAAGAGCATCTGCATATTCACATACCTAATTGCATTCATACATACATATGTACATACCTACATATGAACACAATTAAATTACGAACACACAATACATACATACATGAGTGGCATCATGATAACGAGATTGATAAAAACATCTGCAAATTCATATAATTCTCTGATATGTGTGTACGCATGCGTGGTTGATAAAACAAACGCATGCCTTACATATCTACATAATGAATGTATGTTCAAATATTCTAACCATCTGATCTTCTATACAAATATATGTATGTACGTTCGTTTGTTATTACACACAAAACTTCATCCTCAACGCTATGACTAAAAAATAACAAACACACATTACATACTTGCGACTTGACATAAATAATAAAATACATAAATTATTATTTTTTTATGGCCATTCTTGTATATATGTAGATAGATATATGTGAATGTATGCGCTCGATATTTGTAGACAATACAAAAATCAAAATTCAATTTGCCGCGACGATGGTCAATAGATTAATATACAGACAGTTGAAGGCCAAGATTTTAAGGGACCCGTCATGGCTGCGTAGCACATGCACTGCAAATGTGTAAATCTCAAACCAGGCAAATGACAGCGCAAATCAGATATAAAGAGGGATAAATGCGATGGATGGTGGTATGCAATTGACCATAGAAACCGCGGCTTGTAATTCTACAAGACCGAAAATTGTATTCACCTCATATCTGTCACAAATTTGTATTCCAATATGTACTTTACTATCGACTTTGACACTATTTTGCAATTTTTCTATGAAAGGATAGTGGTTTTCAATATTCTTAAAACAGGTGCAGTGGTGAATTACCATTCAACAATTTCACACCTTCCACCCAAATTAAACCTACCTACCCACACTCCTACTTTTCCATCTAGTACTCATTACTTTAATAGCAAAGTATCAATACAAGCATAATATGCATTAATAAAGGGGCCCAATAAGCGCCTTACAAAAACACTGCCAAATCCCATCTAAAAATGGCAAGTTGTAGAAGCTCATAAGGGTGTTCATGCTTAAGCGCCAACTTGAAATTTTGCATTTTGATGAATGTAGTGTAAAACTGTTAATGGAAAATGTCAAAACATATTATACTATATTGCACAATGATTTTGCGGTTTCCGTTCTTGATGTTGCTATCATATAAATATGTAGAGTTACTGAACATTAAAAAAATTTGGGTTTTTGAATTTTTTCTCAAAAGTATGATGAAAAAATGTAATTACCTATAACATACCTTAGGGCGAGACGACTAGTCTTAATGACTAATAAATTGAACCATATAGACGGTAAGAAAAAATCCTGATAGTTCTTTAGATACAAAAACGGTCATTGTATTTGTGAAATTCACCTAGAGGAGGAGGATTTATACACAATTTTTCACATTTAGTCGATAAATTTTTGACTGCTGTATAAAATGAGCATATTTGTAGATATCTTCATAAGGCAAAATCAATTAATTGCAGAAAAATTATCAAAACAAAAGAATTTCCTTTCAAAAAGCCCAAATGTGCAAGTTACACTTGCGCATAGAGTGAATACCCCTAACTTTGCTCCAGACCAAAAATTTTTAAAATATAAAATTGTGATTCCTTCAAAGAGCTATGTTGTCACATTTCAGCTCGGTGTCTCAGAAAAGAGCTATGTTGTCACTTTTCACTTCAACAACTTCAACAAATTTGCTTGATTTTTCGCATTTTTGTTGAAAGTTGAGAAGAAAACTTTCCTGATGGCATTTGCAAAGGGAATTATAAATGGAAGACTGACTGGCGCCAATGAATATAAATATGTCCATTTGTATGTTATTGTTTTGTATTTTCAGATTATTGCATTTAATTAGCGATTGGCTTCTTCTACGGTGCAGAGAATGGTTTGTTTTTGTTTATACATACATATGTATGTCTTAAGACGGTTTAGAATTTTGAGAGCATAGCTATGAGAAGGGGTTGTTGGACGAAGTTTTGTTTACACACGCGCGTATATATGCATGTACATATGTTTGTTTATGTAGAGAAATCAACTGGTTTGAACTTGGAATATCAAACAGGCATGCGTATGAATTGGTTTGTTTTGATTTCAACCACCATGCTTATGCTTACATACATATGTACATACATATTTAAGGGTGGAATTGATGCTAGTCAAGTGCATATATCTTTGACTTGGCTGATCAAACCTATCTTTGGGAAATACTTACCCCCCCAACCCTCCCACCCATAGTCCAGATAAAAACACAATATTACTTTATTTATTGTGTGTTATCAAATTTCAATATTTGCTTTTATTTCTTCTGGCTAAAACATGTCCTTGGATTTAAATGCAGCCTTGCAACCACCCACAATCCCAATGAAAAGGCTTAATTCGTCATGTTTGCGAATAAAATAATTACCTACATTTTTATTTCTTACACATACATACATACATATGTAATTTATGTAATGTACATAAGTAGATTTAGGTACCAAAAATATGGTTTGCCGTCGGCAAAACGCAAATCTTGTAGACCTCCCCCTGATTAGTGAAAATGAAAAATTATATAATTTATTATATATTTATTGCCTAAATACTGTGCATACATGTGTTAACATGCTATTTTGCATGAAATTAAATTTCCAAAGCATGTAAATTTTGGTTGCCATTCTTAAGGTTTGCCGTCGGCAAAACGCAAAACTTCCCCCTGAGTAATTAAATTGTGGTATTCTGTAATTTATTTATTTAAAGTCATAAAATCTTTCAATAATGCATAAATATTGTACATAACCCAGCCAATATTTTTTGAAATTTTTGATCATAAAATATTCAAATATCATACCCCAAGATGATTAAAAACGTTCAAATTTAAAAGTATTTTCTATTCGAAAATTAATGTATCGTCGGGAGAAAAATGTACCATAAATGTGATTATTCTTGAATAATCATTTTTGATTCATGTTTCGAAACGCTTTTTATTCGTATTTGATATCATGGTAAAATTGAGCTTTAATTGTTGTAGAGTAACATTTGACTGGTTTTCACAGTCATTTACTGATCATATTCGTGAACATATTTCAATCGTTTTGGTTGAGATTTTTGAACCATTTTTCAATGCAATTATGATTCATATCTCATTAAAAATAAGATACTACATAGTAATCTTATTTCATCCTTCCCCTCATGAAAGAATACGGAAGTGGGCTATTTGAACCACAGGGCACTCGCAAATAAACTTGACCGATACACACCTGCGACTACAACATCCAACATCAGCTATGATCGTCAATATCTTAAAATACGATACGGTACGGGATGTTGAAGACATATCCAATTTAAATTGTGCATAAATATTGTAAGCATTTGTACAAAAGTATTAACATGCTATTTTGCATGAAATTGCATTTTGTAAGCATTTGTACAAAAGTAAACAAAACTTTAAAAAGCTCAAATGCAGAAAATAACTCAAAGTCTCAATGTCACTCATTTTGACTTCTTCTCTACTTACTCAGGCGAAACAAAAAATATGAGACAACAATTTACGAAAAATAGGAAGAGATGGAATGGCCGAGCCCATGAATTGGTACATTGTCAAATTTCATACAAAAAGCAGTCGTTTTTCGAAATAGCGATATGACGTCTCTTATTATCTACTCTCTTTGGTTATTCTTTATCGACTGATCATATGTTCGGAAAACAAAAGTAAAATAAACATCAAATATGTATACAATTTTAAAGTATAGTAAGTGTAAACTAAAATATGCACAAACAAATATATAGGGATACAAACAATAGAACAACGAATATGTCGTCATCCAACATTATGATTTGTTGATCCTAAATATGCTGCTAGCGGAATAATTTCTGTACGCTGCTTTCTTTCATGTGCGCCGTGAGACTTGCATTTTGTGTTGTTGCTTAAGCAATAAATTGCGATATGCATATGTGTCTGTGTCACTTTTAAACTTAATTTTCTTATCATTAGGCGTGTTCATTAGAGAACCTCAAAAGCAATATTAAACAGAAACAAACAAAAAAGTACGAAAAACTAAGACAACAAGAGAAGGAAAAACTCAATATTAGGGTGGTATCACAATGGTTCCGAAATACCACACAAACTGAAATACCACATGATATACAATGGCTGTTATCGCTGGACCCGAAATATGCCCTCTCGACCGAAAACAAGAAATTTCCTCTATTTAAGTTTATAGCAGACGGGGAAAACATTATACAAACGGCGAAAGATAAGGAATCACAAGAAGTGGCAAGAGACAACTTCACGACACTGATAAACGACCATCTAAGAGACAATACGATTTCCACACGAGACAAATTCACACGCAAAATACTGGAAGAGACAAATGGTTCCTCAAACACAACAAACACTTACTTGTACTCAATGCCGACAAGGGCAACGCTACAGTGGTGATAGAAAAAAACGAATACGATACAAAGACTCAGACACTGGTGAACGACATCTCTACCTACAGAGTTTTAAAACGCGATCCGACGAACAAGCTACAAGACAAAAACAATGAGATTGTTCAAAGGATGTTCAACAGCGGTGCCATAGATATCCAAGAAAAGAACAACCTACTGTGTAAACATGCTATTACTCCCAGAACCTATGGATTACCAAAATTTGATAAAGAAGGTATACCACTCCGACCTATTTGTTCATCTATCGACTCCCCGTCATACAACCTCTGTAAATATGTCGTGAGAATACTCAAAAATATCACTTGTTCTTCTAAATATAATGTCGATGACCCAACAGAATTTAAAAGTAAGGTCAATGACACATATATTTATGATGACGAAAGCCTTGTTTCGTTGGACGTAGTCTCCTTGTTCCCAATCATTCCGGTTGATTTAGCCATTGAAATCATATCCGCAAAGTGGGAAAACATAAAAGAATATACATCCTTAACAAGGGAACTATTTATCACAATGGTGAAATTTTGCATAAAAGAGAATCGATATTTTAAATACAATGAAAAAATATACGAACAACGTACAGGAATGCCCATGGGCTCACCAGCCTCCCCAGTCATAGCTGACATTGTCATGGAGGAGCTGCCAACAAGATTCGAAAATGAAACTACTAGCAAACCACGCCTACTTACAAAGTATGTAGATGACTTATTTGCCATTGTAAAAACTGGAGAAATTGGAAACGTTCTCACTGAACTCAACAGATACAGCAGAAGCATTAAATTTACAATAGAGGTTGAGAAAGATGGTCAACTACCGTACTTAGACACGTTAATCAATAGGAGAAGCAACAAATTATATATTGACTGGTACAGAAAACCCACAGCTTCGGGAAGACTAAATAACTATTATTCAAAACACGAAAAAAGTACAATAATAAATACCGCCAAAAGCTTCATAAGACGGGTACTTACAATAAGCGACAGAATGTACCACAAGAAGAATATCACGATCATCAAACAAACTCTAGAGGATAATGAGTTTCCAAGTACCTTGGTCAATAAACTGGTCCGAAATTTCTATACCAGAACACGTAATGAACGTAAACCCGAAGAAGCAAATAACAAAATATACAAAGCGATAACCTATGTCCCAAGAATAGCAGAGAGGATCAAGAGATCGAATTTATATGACAAAGAAAAGGTCAAAATAGCGTTCACATACAACAATACATTGAAACAAATTTACAGTAATACAAAGGACAGAATTCCAAAGGATGAAAAATCCAACGTAAAATACAGAATCCCATGCAACGGTGGCGGGTCTCACTTATGCGAGAAGGTATATGTGGGGACAATAAAATTAAAATTAAAGACAAAGATTTCCGGCCATAAGTCCAATATTAAACTTAGGAACAACGCTTCGGAAAATAAAACGGCCTTAACGGCCCACTGTAAGGATACGGGCCACTATCCCGATTTCCAGAATGTTACTATATTGGACATAGAGAAACAATATAATAAGCGCTTCACCATGGAAATTCTCCACAATATGAACACGCCTAATGATAAGAGAATTAATTCTAAAAGTGACACAGACCAATGCGCATATGCATATCGCAATTTATTGCTCAAGCAACAACACAAAATGCAAGTCTCACGGCGCACATGAAAGAAAGCAGCGTACAGAAATTATTCCGCTAGCAGCATATTTAGGATCAACAAATCATAATATTGGATGACGACATATCCGTTGTTCTATTGTTTGTATCCTTATATATTTGTTTGTGCATATTTTAGTTTACACTTACAGCCTGATTCTAATGTGGTAACAACTTTCTTCACCACGGCAACTTTCTTCATTGGTAACTCTTGTACCCTTTTGGTATTCTGCCCACGAAAGTAGCCGGATAATTGTTTACCCACTAAAATAGGTGGTAACATCGATGTAACCACACAAAAGCTGTTGTTTAGAAAAACACAATACTGAAAAATGAGGGTTTTAAAAGGGAGTGGTGGTAGTTGTATAGGTGGACGCCTTTTCGAGGTATCGCAATAAAGGTGGACCAGGGGTGACTCTGGACTTTGTTTGTAAGATATGGGTATCAAATGAAAGGTGTTAATGAGTATTTTTAAAAGGGAGTGGGCCTTCGTTCTATAGGTGGACGCCTTTTCGAGATATCGCTATAAAGGTGGACCAGGGGTGACTCTAGAATTTGTTTGTACGACATGGGTATCAAATTAAAGGTATTAATGAGAGTTTTAAAAGGGAGTGGTGGTAGTTGTATATGTGAAGGCGTTTTCCAGATATCGACCAAAATGTAGACCAGGGTGACCCAGAACTTTATCTGTTGGATACCGCTAATTTATTTATATATGTAATACCTGCCAAGATTTCAAGGGTTTTTTATTTCGCCCTGCAGAACTTTTTCATTTTCTTCTACTTAATATGGTAGGTGTCACAACCATTTTACAAAGTTTTTTTCTAAAGTTATATTTCGCGTCAATAAACCAATCCAATTACCATGTTTCATCCCTTTTTTTGCATTTGGTATAGAATTATGGCATTTTGTTCATTTTCGTAATTTTCGATATTGAAAAAGTGGGCGTGGTCATAGTCGGATTTCGTTCATTTTTTATACCAAGATAAAGTGAGCTCAGATAAGTACGTGGACTAAGTGTAGTGAAGATATATCGGTTTTTGCTCAAGTTATCGTGTTAACGGCCATGCGGAAGGACATACGGACGACTGTGTATAAACACTGGGCGTGGCTTCAACCGATTTCGCCCATTTTCACAGAAAACAGTTAGCGTCATAAAATCTATGCCCCTATTAAATTTCAAAAGGATTGGTAAATTTTTGTTCGACTTATGGCATTAAAAGTATCCTAGACAAATTAAATGAAAAAGGGCGGAGCCACGCCCATTTTGAAATTTTCTTTTATTTTTGTATTTTGTTGCACCATATCATTGCTGGAGTTGAATGTTGACATAATTTACTTATATACTGTAAAGATATTAAATTTTTTGTTAAAATTTTACTTAAAAAAAATTTTTTTTTAAAAGTGGGCATGGTCCTTCTCCGATTTTGCTAATTTTTATTAAGCGTACATACAGCAATAGGAGTAACGTTCCTGCCAAATTTCATCGTGATATCTTCAACAAATGCCAAATTACAGATTGCAAAACTTTTAAATTACCTTCTTTTAAAAGTGGGCGGTGCCACGCCCATTGTCCAAAATTTTACTAATTTTCTATTCTGCGTCATAAGTTCAGCTCACCTACCAAGTTTCATCGCTTTAGCTGTCTTTGGTAATGAATTATTGCACTTTTTCGGTTTTTCGAAATTTTCGATATCGAAAAAGTGGGCGTGGTTATAGTCCGATATCGTTCATTTTAAATAGCGATCTGAGATGAGTGCTAAGGAATCTACATACCAAATTTCATCAAGATATCTCAAAATTTACTCAAGTTATCGTGTTAACGGACGGACGGACGGACGGACGGACATGGCTCAATCAAATTTTTTTTCGATCCTGATGATTTTGATATATGGAAGTCTATATCTATCTCGATTCCTTTATACCTGTACAACCAACCGTTATCCAATCAAACTTAATATACTCTGTGAGCTCTGCTCAACTGAGTATAAACAAGTAAGGAAGGTTAAGTTCGGGTGTAACCGAACATTACATACTCAGTTGAGAGCTATGGAGACAAAATAAGGGAAAATAACCATGTAGGAAAATGAACCGAGGGAAACCCTGGAATGTGTTTGTATGACATGTGTATCAAATGAAAGGCATTAAAGAGTATTTTATGAGGGAGTGGGCCATAGTTCTATAGGTGGACGCCATTTAGGGATATAGCCATAAAGGTGGATCAGGGTTGACTCTAGAATGTGATTGTACGATATGGGTATCAAATTAAAGGTATTAATGAGGGTTTTAAAAGGGAGTGGTGGTTGTTGTATAGGTGGTCGCCTTTTCGAGATATCGCCATAAAGGTGGACCAGGGGTGACTCTAGAATGTGTTTGTACAATATGGGTATCAAATGAAAGGTGTTAATGAGTATTTTAAAAGGGAGTAATCCTTAGTTCCATAGGTGGACGCCGTTTCGAGATATCGCCACAAAGGTGGACCAGGGGTGACCATAGAATTTGTTTGTACAATATGGGCATCAAACGAATGGTGTTAGTGAGTATTTTAAAAGGGAGTGGGCCTTAGTTCTATAGGTGGATGCCGTTTCGAAATATCGCCATAAAGGTGGACCAGGTTGACTGTAGAATGAGTTTGTACGATATGGGTATCAAATTAAAGGTATTAATGAGAGTTTTAAAAGGGAGTGGTGGTAGTTGTATATGTGAAGGCGTTTTCCAGATATCGACCAAAATGTGGACCATGGTGACCCAGAACATCATCTGTTGGATACCGCAAATTTATTTATATATGTAATACCTGCCAAGATTTTAAGGGTATTTTATTTCGCCCTGCAGAACTTTTCATTTTCTTCTACTTAATATGGTAGGTGTCACAAACATTTTATAAAGTTTTTTCTAAAGTTATATTTCGCTTCAATAAAGCAATCCAATTACCTTACCATATTTCATCCCTTTTTTCGTATTTGGTATAGAATTATGGCATTTTTTTAATTTTCGATATCGAAAAATTGGGCGTTGTCATAGTCGGATTTCGTTCATTTTTCATGCCAAGATAAAGTGAGTTCAGATAAGTATGTGAACTGAGTTTAGTAAAGAGATATCGATTTTTGCTCAAGTTATCGTGTTAACGGCCATGCGGAAGGACAGACGAACGACTGTGTATAAAAACTGGGCGTGGCATAAACCGATTTCGCCCGTTTTCACAGAAAACAGTTAACATCATAAAATCTATGCCCCTACCAAATTTCAAAAGGATTGGTTAATTTTTGTTCGACTTATGGCGTTAAAAGTATCCTAGACAAATTAAATTAAAAAGGGCGGAGCCATGCCCATTTTGAAATTTTCTTTTATTTTTGTATTTTGTTGCACCATGTCATTACTGGAGTTGAATGTTGACATAATTTACTTATATACTGTAAAGATATTAAATTTTTTGTAAAAATTTTACTTTAAAAAAATTTTTTTTTAAAAGTTGGCGTGGTCCTTCTCCGATTTTGCTAATTTTTATTAGGCGTACATATAGTAATAGGAGTAACGTCCCTGCCAAATTTCATCATGATATCTTCAACGACTGACAAATTACAGCTTGCAAAAGTTATAAATTTCCTTCTTTTAAAAGTGGGCGGTGCCACGCCCGTTGTCCAAAATTTTACTAATTTTCTATTCTGCGTCATAAATTCAACTTATCTACAAAGTTTCGCCGCTTTATCTGTCTTTGGTAATGAATTATCGCACTTTTTCGGTTTTACGAAATTTTCGATATCGAAAAAGTGGGCGTGGTTATAGTCCGATATCTTTCATTTTAAATAGCGATCTGAGATGAGTGCTCAGGAACCTACGTACCAAATTTCATCAAGTTACCTCAAAATTTACTCAAGTTATCGTGTTAACGGACGGACGGACGGACGGACATGGCTCAATCAAATTTTTTTTCGATCCTGATTATTTTGATATATGGAAGTCTATATCTATCTCGATTCCTTTATATATGTACAACCAACCGTTATCCAACCAAACTTAATATACTCTGTGAACTCTGCTCAACTGAGTATAATAAACGCGCACCAAAAGCAAAAAGGCGAAGATCATTGACTTCAACCTGCCACAACCTACCGCACCAGTCACCAAGGCATAAAAACAGGTACATACAATTGATTGATGAAGATAAACCAAAACCAGGTTTCGGTAATACAAATGACGGCAACACTGCTCGTAGGTTTTTCGAAAATTCTGAGGCTAGTGCTGAGATTACGGGATTGGAGGTAACGCTCATCAAAAGATTCGACACTCTCCTTCGCGCATTAGCATCTGGGTACAATATAAATATCCAAAGATTTGAAAAATTTGCGGTCGAGACTAAAAAACTATACATAGATCTCTATCCATGGTTTAATATACCTGTTACAGTTCATACATTCTTAGTGCATAATACTGATATTATAAAATCAGCAATTTTACCTATTGGTCAACTTTCAGAGGAAGCACAGGAAGACCGTAACAAAGATTTGAGACCATTCAGGGCTGATAACACACAAAAGCAGTCGCGTGAAGCCACGAATAGAGATCTTATGAATATGTTGCTTATAACATCGGATCCTTTAGTTAACAGTTTTAGGGAGATACCTAAGAAAAAATTTGAAAGTCTGACTTCAGAAGTCTTAAATTTATTGTCCCCCGATAATGTTGAGGGGTCAATAAATACCCCAGTTGTTTCAAGCTTTAACAGTAGTGCTGCTGATGTTCATGACTACTCCACAAGTGGCTCATCCAATGAAAGTGATGATAGCGAATAATAACATAATTATAAAAGATAACCTACCCTATAACTTTTTGTTGTATCAGGTTTTATTCAATTTAAATCTATTGTCTTTTCTACTTTGTATGATACTTTACTTTTAAGTTTTTGTAATAAGTAAATTTCACATAATTAATTTAATTATTTACATTGTTATTATTATTATTGTAATTCACTTTTACATTCCTGACTGGTACTATAAAATAATTCTGTAAAAATTGTAGTGCCAGGATAAATACACAAATAAATACAAAATATGTATGTACATATGTACAGTCACTCACATAAATAAGTATACACTGCTTTTTGGATAATTCTTACAATTTTCGCTTTCGCAAATTTATTTTAACTAATTTCCCATAAGAAAATTTGTCACGATCTATAACAAAAACTAAATTATATTTAAAAAATTCGACGAATTTTCATAAAAAATTTTAATTTTTTTTTCCGAATTTTTAGAATTTTTTAAAGTATTGAGATTTGTATTCCATTCAATTTAAGTACAATAAAGTAATATTCTTAAGTCCTTTAAATTTTTTAGATCTATGTCACTTATTCACATGAGTTACTGTATATGAAATAAGCAAATGTCTGCATATAAAGTAAAATTTTGGAAAAAAACAAGTAAGGAAGGCTAAGTTCGGGTGTAACCGAACATAACATACTCAGTTGAGAGCTATGGAGACAAAATAAGGAAAATCAATCTGGGGTAACCCTGGAATGTGGTTGTATAACATGTGTATCAAATGAAAGGTATTAAAGCATATTTTAAGAGAGAGTAGGCCATAGTTCTATGGATGAACGCCATTTAGGGATATCGCCATAAAGGTAGACCAGGGCTGACTCTAGAATTTGTTTGTACGATATGGGTATCAAATGAAAGGTGTTACTGAGCATTTTAAGAGGGAGTGGGCCTTAGGTCTATCGGTGGACGCCTTTTCGAGATGTCCCCATTAAGGTGGACCAGGGGTGACTCTAGAATGTGTTTGTACGATATGTGCATCAAACGAAAGGTGTTACTGAGCATTTTAAGAGGGAGTGGGCATTAGGTCTATAGGTGGACGCCCTTTCGAGATATCGCCATTAGGGTGGGCCAGGGGTGACTCTAGAATGTTTGTACGATATGGGTATCAAACGAAAGGTGTTACTGAGCATTTTAAGATGGAGTGGGCATTAGGTCTATAGGTGGATGCCTTTTCGAGATATCGCCATTAGGGTGGGCCAGGGGTGACTCTAGAATTTGTTTGTACGATATGGGTATCAAATGAAAGGTGGTAAGGAGTATTTTAAAAGGGAGTAAGCCTTAGTTCTATAGGTGGACGCCTTTTCGAGATATCGCCATAAAGGTGGACCAAGGGTGACTCTAGAATGTTTGTACGATATGGGTATCAAACGAAAGGTGTTACTGATCATTTTAAGAAGGAGTGGGCATTAGGTCTATAGGTGGACGCCTTTTCGAGATATCGCTATTAGGGTGGGCCAGGGTGACTCTAGAATGTGTTTGTACGATATGGGTATCAAATTAAAGGTGGTAATGAGTATTTTAAAAGGGAGTAATCCTTAGTTCTATAGGTGGACGCCTTTTCGAGATATCGCCATAAAGGTGGACCAAGGGTGACTCTAGAATGTTTGTACGGTATGGGTATCAAACGAAAGGTGTTACTGAGCATTTTAAGAGGGAGTGGGCATTAGGTCTATAGGTGGACGCCTTTTCGAGATATCGCCATTAGGGTGGGCCAGGGTGACTCTAGAATGTGTTTGTACGATATGGGTATCAAATGAAAGGTGGTAATGAGTATTTTAAAAGGGAGTAATCCTTAGTTCTATAGGTGGACGCCTTTTCGAGATATCGCCATTAGGGTGGGCCAGGTGTGACTCTAGAATGTTTGTACGATATGGGTATCAAACGAAAGGTGTTACTGAGCATTTTAAGAGGGAGTGGGCATTAGGTCTATAGGTGGACGCCTTTTCGAGGTATCGTCATTAGGGTGGGCCAGGGGTGACTCTAGAATGTGTTTGTACGATATGGGTATCAAACGAAAGGTGTTACTGATCATTTTAAGATGGAGTGGGCATGAGGTCTATAGGTGGACGCCTTTTCGAGGTATCGTCATTAGGGTGGACCAAGGGTGACTCTACAATGTTTGTACGATATGGGTATCAAACGAAAGGTGTTACTGAGCATTTTAAGAGGGAGTGGGCATTAGGTCTATAGGTGCACGCCTTTTCGAAATGTCGCCATTAGGGTGGGCCAGGTGTGACTCTAGAATGTTTGTACGATATGGGTATCAAACGAAAGGTGTTACTGAGCATTTTAAGAGGGAGTGGGCATTAGGTCTATAGGTGGACGCCTTTTCGAGATATCGCCATTAGGGTGGGCCAGGGTGACTCTAGAATGTGTTTGTACGATATGGGTATCAAATGAAAGGTGGTAATGAGTATTTTAAAAGGGAGTAATCCTTAGTTCTATAGGTGGACGCCTTTTCGAGATATCGCCATTAGGGTGGGCCAGGTGTGACTCTAGAATGTTTGTACGATATGGGTATCAAACGAAAGGTGTTACTGAGCATTTTAAGAGGGAGTGGGCATTAGGTCTATAGGTGGACGCCTTTTCGAGATATCGCCATTAGGGTGGGCCAGGGTGACTCTAGAATGTGTTTGTACGATATGGGTATCAAATGAAAGGTGGTAATGAGTATTTTAAAAGGGAGTAATCCTTAGTTCTATAGGTGGACGCCTTTTCGAGATATCGCCATTAGGGTGGGCCAGGTGTGACTCTAGAATGTTTGTACGATATGGGTATCAAACGAAAGGTGTTACTGAGCATTTTAAGAGGGAGTGGGCATTAGGTCTATAGGTGCACGCCTTTTCGAAATGTCGCCATTAGGGTGGGCCAGGGGTGACTCTAGAATGTGTTTGTATGATATGGGTATCAAATGAAAGATGGTAATGAGTATTTTAAAAGGGAGTAATCCTTAGTTCTATAGGTGGACGCCTTTTCGAGATATCGCCATAAAGGTGGACCAAGGGTGACTCTAGAATGTTTGTACGATATGGGTATCAAACGAAAGGTGTTACTGAGCATTTTAAGAGGGAGTGGGCATTAGGTCTATAGGTGGACGCCTTTTCGAGATATCGCCATTAGGGTGGGCCAGGGTGACTCTAGAATGTGTTTGTACGATATGGGTATCAAATGAAAGGTGGTAATGAGTATTTTAAAAGGGAGTAATCCTTAGTTCTATAGGTGGACGCCTTTTCGAGATATCGCCATAAAGGTGGACCAAGGGTGACTCTACAATGTTTGTACGATATGGGTATCAAACGAAAGGTGTTACTGAGCATTTTAAGAGGGAGTGGGCATTAGGTCTATATGTGGACGCCTTTTCGAGATATCGCCATTAGGGTGGGCCAGGGGTGACTCTAGAATGTTTGTACGATATGGGTATCAAACGAAAGGTGCTACTGAGCATTTTAAGAGGAAGTGGGCATGAGGTCTATAGGTGGACGCCTTTTCGAGGTATCGTCATTAGGGTGGGCCAGGGGTGACTCTAGAATGTGTTTGTACGATATGGGTATCAAACGAAAGATGTTACTGATCATTTTAAGATGGAGTGGTCATGAGGTCTATAGGTGGACGCCTTTTCGAGGTATCGTCATTAGGGTGGACCAAGGGTGACTCTACAATGTTTGTACGATATGGGTATCAAACGAAAGGTGTTACTGAGCATTTTAAGAGGAAGTGGGCATTAGGTTTATAGGTGCACGCCTTTTCGAAATGTCGCCATTAGGGTGGGCCAGGGGTGACTCTAGAATGTGTTTGTATGATATGGGTATCAAATGAAAGATGGTAATGAGTATTTTAAAAGGGAGTAATCCTTAGTTCTATAGGTGGACGCCTTTTCGAGATATCGCCATAAAGGTGGACCAAGGGTGACTCTACAATGTTTGTACGATATGGGTATCAAACGAAAGGTGTTACTGAGCATTTTAAGAGGGAGTGGGCATTAGGTCTATATGTGGACGCCTTTTCGAGATATCGCCATTAGGGTGGGCCAGGGGTGACTCTAGAATGTTTGTACGATATGGGTATCAAACGAAAGGTGCTACTGAGCATTTTAAGAGGAAGTGGGCATGAGGTCTATAGGTGGACGCCTTTTCGAGGTATCGTCATTAGGGTGGGCCAGGGGTGACTCTAGAATGTTTGTAAGATATGGGTATCAAACGAAAGGTGCTACTGAGCATTTTAAGAGGAAGTGGGCATGAGGTCTATAGGTGGACGCCTTTTCGAGGTATCGTCATTAGGGTGGGCCAGGGGTGACTCTAGAATGTTTGTACGATATGGGTATCAAACGAAAGGTGCTACTGAGCATTTTAAGAGGAAGTGGGCATGAGGTCTATAGGTGGACGCCTTTTCGAGGTATCGTCATTAGGGTGGGCCAGGGGTGACTCTAGAATGTGTTTGTACGATATGGGTATCAAACGAAAGGTGTTACTGATCATTTTAAGATGGAGTGGGCATTAGGTCTATAGGTGGACGCCTTTTCGAGATATCGCCATTAGGGTGAGCCAGGCGTGACTCTAGAATGTTTGTACGATATGGGTATCAAACGAAAGGTGTTACTGAGCATTTTAAGAGGGAGTGGGCATTAGGTCTATAGGTGGACGCCTTTTCGAGATATCGCCATTAGGGTGGGAAAGGGGTGACTCTAGAATGTTTTTGTACGATATGGGTATCAAATGAAAGGTGGTAATGAGTATTTTAAAAGGGAGTAATCCTTAGTTCTATAGGTGGACGCCTTTTCGAGAAATCGCCATAAACGTGGACCAAGGGTGACTCTAGAATGTTTGTACGATATGGATATCAAACGAAAGGTGTTACTGAGCATTTTAAGAGGGAGTGGGCATTAGGTCTATAGGTGGACGCCTTTTCGAGATATCGTCATTAGGGTGGGCCAGGGGTGACTCTAGAATGTTTGTACGATATGGGTATAAAACGAAAGGTGTTACTGAGCATTTTAAGAGGGAGTGGGCATTAGGTCTATAGGTGGACGCCTTTTCGAGATATCGCCATTAGGGTGGGCCAGGGTGACTCTAGAATGTGTTTGTACGATATGGGTATCAAATGAAAGGTGGTAATGAGTATTTTAAAAGGGAGTAATCCTTAGTTCTATAGGTGGACGCCTTTTCGAGATATCGCCATAAAGGTGGACCAAGGGTGACTCTACAATGTTTGTACGATATGGGTATCAAACGAAAGGTGTTACTGAGCATTTTAAGAGGGAGTGGGCATTAGGTCTATATGTGGACGCCTTTTCGAGATATCGCCATTAGGGTGGGCCAGGGGTGACTCTAGAATGTTTGTACGATATGGGTATCAAACGAAAGGTGTTACTGAGCATTTTAAGAGGGAGTGGGCATTAGGTCTATAGGTGGACGCCTTTTCGAGATATCGCCATTAGGGTGGGCCAGGGGTGACTCTAGAATGTTTGTACGATATGGGTATCAAACGAAAGGTGTTACTGAGCATTTTAAGAGGGAGTGGGCATTAGGTCTATAGGTGGACGCCTTTTCGAGATATCGCCATTAGGGTGGGCCAGGGTGATTCTAGAATGTGTTTGTACGATATGGATATCAAATTAAAAGTATTAATGAGGGTTTTAAAAGCGAGTGGCCCTTAGATGTATATGTGAAGGCGTTCTCGCGATATCGACCAAAATGTGGACCAGGTGATCCAGAAAATCATTTGTCGGGTACTGCTAATTTATTTATATATGCAATACCACTTACAGTATTCCTCCCAAGATTCCAAGGGCTGTTGATTTCGCCTTGTAGAACTTTTTCATTTTCTTCTACTTAATATGGTAGGTGTCACACCCATTTTACAAAGTTTTTTCCAAAGTTATATTTTGCGTCAATAAACCAATCCAGTTACCATGTTTCATCCCTTTTTTCGTAGTTGGTATAGAATTATGGCATTTTTTTCATTTTTCGTAATTTTCGATATCGATAAAGTGGGCGTGGTTATGGTCGGATTTCGGCCATTTTTTATACCAAGATAAAGTGAGTTCAGATAAGTACGTGGGCTAAGTTTAGTAAAGATATATCGGTTTTTGCTCAAGTTATTGTGTTAACGGCCGAGCGGTAGGACAGACGGTGGACTGTGTATAAAAACTGGGCGTGGCTTCCACCGATTTCGCCCATTTTCACAGAGAACAGTTACCGTCACAGAATCTATGCTCCTACCAAATTTGAGAAGGATTGGTAAATTTTTGTTCGACTTATGGCATTAAAAGTATTCTAGACAAACTAAATGAAAATGGGCGGAGCCACGCCCATTTTGAAATTTTCTTTTATTTTTGGATTTTGTTGCATCATATCATTACTGGAGTTGAATTTTGACTTAATTTACTTATATACAGTAAAGATATTAACTTTTTTGTTAAAATTTGAATTTAAAAAAAAAATTTTTTAAAAAGTGGGCGTGTTCTTCATCCAATTTTGCTAATTTTTATTTAGCACATATATAGTAATAGTAGTAACGTTCCTGCCAAATTTCATCATGATATCTTCAACGACTGCCAAATTACAGCTTGCAAAACTTTTAAATTACCTTCTTGTAAAAGTGGGCGGTGCCACGCCCGTTGTCCAAAATCTTACTAGTTTTCTATTCTGCGTTATAACGTCAACCCATCTACCAAGTTTCATCGCTTTAACCGCCTTTGGCAATGAATTATCGCATTTTTTCGGTTTTTCGAAATTTTCGATATCGAAAAAGTGGGCGTGGTTATAGTTCGATATCGTTCATTTTAAATAGCGATCTGAGATGAGTGCTCAGGAACCTACATACCAAATTTCATCAAGATACCTCAAAATTTACTCAAGTTATCGTGTTAACGGACGGACGGACGGACGGACGGACGGACGTACGGACGGACATGGCTCAATCAAATTTTTTTTCGATCCTGATTATTTTGATATATAGTAGTCTATATCTATCTCGATTCCTTTATATATGTACAACCAACCGTTATCCAATCAAACTTAATATACTCTGTGAGCTCTGCTCAACTGAGTATAAAAAGAACATATGGCTGAAAAAATGACGTAGTTGTAATAAATGACTGCATATGAAACGGAAAATCTCATAAAATAATTTTGTCCAGCTAGCTTGTTCTACACGAAACACTGTGGTTCGGTAGGTTTCTATTAGATATTGCAATAGCATGTTAAATTCTAAGTTCATCTCAATATATGTGACCCGGTCTATGAAAAGGTGGCTTATGACGCAAAAAACAAGAAGAGTTCAAACGTCCTGAAGAAATGCAATGTTTATCTTTAGCAGCTAGTTCTCTCAATTTCTTTTTTGAGTCATAAGCCAACTTATCATAGACCGGGTCACATATTATTGGGTTAATTTATTGTTTAATAATAAACTGATATAATTTTAAAGAATCGGCTTTAGTTTTGCTTTTTATACTCAGTTGAGCAGAGCTCACAGAGTATATTAAGTTTGATTGGATAACGGTGGGTTGTACATATATAAAGGAATCGAGATAGATATAGACTTCCATATATCAAAATAATCAGGATCGAAAAAAAATTTGATTGAGCAATGTCCGTCCGTCCGTCCGTCCGTCCGTCCGTCCGTTAACACGATAACTTGAGTAAATTTTGAGGTATCTTGATGAAATTTGGTATGCAGGTTCCTGAGTACACATCTCAGATCGCTATTTAAAATGAACGATATCGGACTATAACCACGCCCACTTTTTCGATATCGAAAATTTCGAAAAACCGAAAAAGTGCGATAATTCATTACAAAAGACAGCTAAAGCGACGAAACTTGGTAGATGAGTTGAACTTATGACGCAGAATAGAAAATTAGTAAAATGTTGGACAATGGGCGTGGCACCGCCCACTTTTAAAAGAAGGTAATTTAAAAGTTTTGCAAGCTGTAATTTGGCAGTCGTTGAAGATATCTTGATGAAATTTGGCAGGAACGTTACTTCTATTACTATATGTACGCCTAATAAAAATTAGCAAAATCAGAGGAGGACCACGCCCACTTTTAAAAAAAAATTTTTTTAAAGTAAAATTTTAACAAAAAATTTAATATCTTTACAGTATATAAGTAAATTATGTCAACATTCAACTCCAGTAATGATATGGTGCAACAAAATACAAAAATAAAAGAAAATTTCAAAATGGGCATGGCTCCGTCCTTTTTCATTTAATTTGTCTAGGACACTTTTAACGCCATAAGTCGAACAAAAATTAACCAATCCTTTTGAAATTTGGTAGGGGCATAGATTTTATGACATTAACTGCTTTCTGTGAAAATGGGCGAAATCGGTTGATGCCACGCCCAGTTTTTATACACAGGCGTCCGTCTGTCCTTCCGCATGGCCGTTAACACGATAACTTGGGCAAAAATCGACATATCTTTAATGAACTTAGTTCACGTGCTTACTTGAACTTACTATCTTGGTATGAAAAATGAACGAAATCCGACTATGACCACGCCCACTTTTTCGATATCGAAAATTACGAAAAATGAAAAAATGTCTTAATTCTATACCAAATACGAAAAAAAGCATGAAACATGGTAAGGTAATTGGATTGTTTTATTGACGCGAAATATAACTTTAGAAAAAACTTTATAACCACATTAAGTAGAAGAAAATGAAAAAGTTCTACAGGGCGAAATAAAAAACCCTTAAAATCTTGGCAGGTATTACATATATAAATAAATTAGCTGTATCCAACAGATGATGTTCTGGGTCACCCTGGTCCACATTTTGGTCGATATCTGGAAAACGCCTTCACACCACTCCCTTTTAAAATACTCATTAACACCTTTCATTTGATACCCATATCGTAAAAACATATTCTAAAGTCACCCCTGGTCCACCTTTATGGCGATATCTCGAAACGGCGTCCACATATGGAACTAAGGATTACTCCCTTTTAAAATACTCATAAACACCTTTCTTTTGATACCCATATTGTACAAACAAATTCTAGGGTTACCCCTGGTCCACCTTTATGGCGATATATCGAAACCGCGTCCACCTATGGAACTAAGGATTACTCCCTTTTAAAATACTCATTAGCACCTTTCATTTGATACCCATATCGTGCAAACGCGTTCTATAGTCACCCCTGGTCCACCTTTATGGCGATATCTCGAAAAGGCGACCACCTATAAAACAACCACCACTCCCTTTTAAAACCCTTATTAATACCTTTAATTTGATACCCATATCGTACAAACATATTCTAGAGTCACCCCTGGTCCACCTTTAGGGCGATATTTCGAAACGGCGTCCACCTATAGAACTAAGGCCCACTCCCTTTTAAAATACTCATGAACACCTTTCGTTTGATGCCCATATTGTACAAACAAATTCTAGGGTCACCCCTGGTCCACCTTTGTGGCGATATCTCGAAACGGCGTCCACCTATGGAACTAAGGATTACTCCCTTTTAAAATACTCATTAACACCTTTTTTTTGATACCCATATTGTACAAACAAATTCTAGGGTCACCCCTGGTCCACCTTTGTGGCGATATCTCGAAATGGCGTCCACCTATGGAACTAAGGATTACTCCCTTTTAAAATACTCATTAACACCTTTCATTTGAAACCCATATCGTACAAACGCATTCTAGAGTCAACCCTGATCCACCTTTATGGCTATATCCCTAAATGGCATCCACCTATAGAACTATGGCCCACTCTCTCAAAAAATACTCTTTAACGCCTTTTATTTGATACACATTCCAGGGTTTCCCTCGGTTCATTTTCTTACATGGTTATTTTCCCTTATGTTGTCACCATAGCTCTCAACTGAGTATGTAATGTTCGGTTACACCCGAACTTAACCTTCCTTACTTGTTTTAAAGTAAAATTTTAACAAAAAATTTAATATCTTTACAGTATATAAGTAAATTATGTCAAGATTCAACTCCAGTAATGATATGGTGCAACAAAATACAAAAATAAAAGAAAATTTAAAAATGGGCGTGGCTCCGCCCTTTTTCATTTAATTTGTCTAGGATACTTTTAACGCCATAAGTCGAACAAAAATTAACCAATCCTTTTGAAATTTGGTAGGGGCATAGATTTTATGGCGTTAACTGTGTTCTGTAAAAATGGGCGAAATCGGTTGATGTCACGCCCAGTTTTTACACACAGTCGTCCGTCTGTCCTTCCGCATGGCCGTTAACACGATAACTTGAGCAAAAATCGATATCTCTTTACTAAACTCAGTTCACATACTTATCTGAACTCACTTTATCTTGGCATGAAAAATGAACGAAATCCGACTATGACAACGCCCAATTTTTCGATATCGAAAATTACGAAAAATTAAAAAAATGCCATAATTCTATACCAAATACGAAAAAAGGGATGAAATATGGTAAGGTAATTGGATTGCTTTATTGAAGCGAAATATAACTTTAGAAAAAACTTTATAAAATGTTTGTGACACCTACCATATTAAGTAGAAGAAAATGAAAAAGTTCTGCAGGGCGAAATAAAAAACCCTTAAAATCTTGGCAGGTATTACATATATAAATAAATTAGCGGTATCCAACAGATGATGTTCTGGGTCACCCTGGTCCACATTTTGGTCGATATCTGGAAAACGCATTCACATATACATCTACCACCACTCCCTTTTAAAACTCTCATTAATACCTTTAATTTGATACCCATATCGTACAAACTCATTCTAGAGTCACCCCTGGCCAACCTTTATGGCGATATTTCGAAAAGGCGAACACCTATAGAACGAAGGCCCACTCCCTTTTAAAAATACTCATTAACACCTTTCATTTGATACCCATATCGTACAAACAAAGTCTAGAGTCACCCCTGGTCCAGAAAGGCCCACTCCCTCTTAAAATACTCATTAACTCCTTTCGTTTGATACCCATATTGCACAAACGAATTATAGAGTCACCCCTGGCCCACCTTTATGGCGATATCTCGAAACGGCGTCCACCTATGGAACTAAGGCCCACTCCCTCTTAAAATACTCATTAACTCCTTTCGTTTGATACCCATATTGCACAAACGAATTCTAGAGTCACCCCTGGTCCACCTTTATGGCGATATCTCGAAAAGAGGTCCACCTATAGAACTAAGCCCCACGCCCTTTTAAAATAATCATTAACACCTTTCATTTGATACCCATATCATACAAACAAATTCTAAAGTCACCCCTGGTCCTCCTTTATGGCGATATCTCGAAAAGGCGAACACCTATAAAACGAAGGCCCACTCCCTTTTAAAAATACTCATTAACACCTTTCATTTGATACCCATATCGTACAAACGCATTCTAGAGTCAACCCTGATCCACCTTTATGGCTATATCCCTAAATGGCGTCCACCTATAGAACTATGGCCCACTCCCTCATAAAATACTCTTTAATGCCTTTCATTTGATACACATGTCATACAAACACATTCCAGGGTTTCCCTCGGTTCATTTTCCTACATGGTTATTTTCCCTTATGTTGTCACCATAGCTCTCAACTGAGGATGTAATGTTCGGTTACACCCGAACTTAACCTTTCTTACTTGTTTTATTTAATTCTCTTTGCTATTAATGAAGATCTAGCCAAATACAACTCTTATAGAAAATTCAAATGGAGTATTTATGAGGTGTATCAGAACTTTTCGATGGTGGATTTGTTTTTTGTTTTATATTTTTGACGCAAATAAATAAAAAAAAAATAACTGTTTTGATAGGTTTTCCAAATGCAACTCTTCCCACCCCATAGCCCCATAGAAAATTTGGAGTCGCCAGACCCTCGCCTGCTAAAGCTATGTTATGATACATTCATGTTTGTAATATAGCTGTGAATTGCGCTCATAAACTCCTTGAATTCCTGTCTTCGCTCTTAGCTGCCGTTTACATAGTTGTGTGAGATATTCTCTGTTGCCTTCTGTGTATATGTTTTCGATTTTATCAGTGTGCCTTGCTGCTCTTGTTGTCCACCACTTACTACTAACGGCATACCGACGTATCGAAACTGATAATATTCGCCACAATATTCATAAGATAATATTTAATGAGTTATATAACTGGGCTCTCAACTCCGGTTAAAGCACTTTTCCAATTATTTGCTAAAAGTTATAACTCTTAGTATATTGGCCTAGATAAATGATAGTCGTGTCGGGATCAAGACAATTCTTATATCTAGCGTATACTTTTACTAGATAACGGTTGTAAGAAATAGCGTAAATGAATCGAAATATATATAGAATGTCTTAGATTAAAATGATCCGCATCGAAAACGATTTCGATTTTGCCATATCTGCCTGTCTATCCGTCCACTACCACGATAAAATGTATAACAATTTTGCTATCTTTATGGTATTTTGTACACTGGCTTATATGGTTTCAGAGTAGATTGTTATTAAAAAAAGGGCCAAATCGAACGATAACCACGTCTACTTTTTCGCTATAGAGCATATATGTAGTTTACGCCAGCGACAGAGCTGACTAGAGGAGTGTATACTTAAATAAGGAGCCCAGATACTTTTAAGTACTTATTTATTACCTAAATATTAAATTTCAAAAAAATTTAAATCATACCTTGTAATTGTCTTCAAAGCCGGAATTCGAATCCGTATTAGTGTGACATTCGACCTAAGCATACATTTATACTTATGATCAGTACATACTTTGCATATTTTGTTTTTGGCAGGTTATTAATGTATTGGTAACCGCACAACTTGAGTGTTTGATACAACTTCGGCGTCATGGTAATAGCCAGAAGTGTTTTTATAAGCATAGTTCTAACATGCTTAATATGGCGAATCCGATCCAACCTACATAGTCTGACGAATGTACGTTTTTCTTTGCGTAATATACAGAGCTGCCTTAGTGGTGTGGTGGCAGCGTGTTCCGCCTAGCACACCGAAGATGATGGGTTCAAGTCAATTATAAATAAATTTTTCTAAGCCAGGTCGCTCTTCGACAGTAACAGTAAACGACACCAATGTATTCTATCATAAACGGTTCTCAGTGAACACTCATCTGCCTTGCAGATGTCGTTCGGAGTCGGTGTAAAATATGTAGGCCCCGTCCCAGTAATTTGCAGGAAAAAGTAAAATGAGTACGATGCAAATTAGAAGAAAACCTCGACTTAAAATCTCTTTGGAAGTAATCGCGTCTTGCCTTTTTTTATAAACAGAGCAGTTTATGGATCATTAGTATATTGGTATGGGTGGTCGAAAAATTTAAAATAAGCATGCGTTTAATCGGGACCGGATTTTGGTTTTACAGTTAGTAACGTGAAATTTCAGCGAAACTAGAAATGTTTAAAGAAAAACCAAAACTAACCAAAGGACCAAGGTTTTTTAAAATAAATAAAAATTCAAAATGTGTTTATTTGAAAAAAAAAAAAAAACAAGTAAAGGTGTCTAAGTTCGGGTATAACCGAACATTATATACTCAGCGTGAGCTTCAATTGTACATTTCGTTTCAGATAAATTACTTTTCTACATAACACGTGGCACCACCCGTTTAAAACATAAATATCTACCCATTTCCTCTTACAATAAAACTTGATAAGTGAAATATTATTGATTCAAAACTAGTTTTTGCCTAGTGTTAGCTTTTTATTCTAGTCTACGACCCTTTTAAACTTGTTTTATATCTAAGTTGCCTTTAACCGATCCCGTCCATTTTTACTAGACATATTTTCTGCTATAAGGAAAATATGTGTACCCAATTTTATTACGATCCATTAATTTTTCTTCGAGTTATGCCTCCCGAAACATAGAAAACTGCTTAGTCATAAAAGGGGCGGTGCCACACCCATTTTCAAAAATCTTAGTGTTTTCCAATTTAATGTTATAATTCAACTTAGAAAGTAAAATTCTATTGATACCATGGTTTTTTTTCGCAAAGATATAGCTTATTATTTTCGTCTAGGACTCTTTTAAAAATATTTTATATAAAAGTGGGCGTGGTCTTTAACTGATCTCGTCCTTTTTTTCTAGAAATATTTCCTGCTATAGGAAAATTTTGTGCACCCAATTTCATTACGATCCGTTAATTTTTCTTCGTGTTATGGCTCCCGAAACATAGAAAATTGTTAGTCTTAAAAGGGGCGGTGCCACACCCATTTTTTAAAATTTTAAGTTTTTCCTATTTATTGTTATCCACTTGGGAAATGAAATACCATTGATATAAAGCTCTATTTTGCAAAGATATAGCTTATTTTATTCGTCCACGACCATTTTAAAAATCATTTATGCAAAAGTGGGCGTGTTTCTTAACCGATTTGATTAATTTTTCAGCATTCGATATAGTAAAGGCAAACTCTCTGCCGTTTGTTACGATAGGTTTAACGATTTTTGATTTATGATTAATAATATTTGTAAAATTTATTTTATCACAAGTGGACGGTGCCACGTCCATTTAAAAAAAATTTTCAAATTTTTATCAAGAGTCTCAATATCAGTGAACACGTCAAATTTCAACAATCTAGGTGTATTATTTACTAAATAATCAGGTTTTTTGTGTTTTCCAAAATGTTATATATATAAAAAGTGGGTGTGGTTATCATCCGATTTCGCACATTTTCAATACCAATCTATTCTGGGTCCAGATAATTTCATGTACCAAATTTGGTGAAGATATCTCAATATTTACTCAAGTTATCGTGTTAACGGACAGATGGACGGACGGACGGACGGACATGGCTCAATCAAATTTTTTTTTCGATACTAACGATTTTGATAAATGGAAGTCTATATTTATCTCGATTCCTTCATACCTGTACAACCAACCGTTACCCAATCAAAGTTAATATACTATGTGTGCAAAGCACTCTGAGTATAAAAAATAAGCTTTCATTCAACAAAATCTATGGACTAATACAAAAGTTATAAGCATTCAAGTAAATATATCCATTTTATACTTAAGTACCCTACTGGTACATATGTGTTAGTATTCGTATATCAATAAGTTAGCAGGTAGATTTTCGAAGGGTTATTAGATACAAAAAACTGTTAGTGTCGTTTTCTCAAACCCAGGTATATTTCAAGCAAGAGCATATTTTAAGGCAGTTAGTGTTTTCTTTGTAGAACTAGGGAACCTTTTTGTGTAGGTAGGCTTGAATTTTTACTTGATCTGCAAGGCTCGCCGGATACTGTTCAGTTTATAACCCGTCATTTACTTAAAAATATAATACGAATAAAAGGCCGCTAGAGTTTGAGTGTACAAATGATCCAGATATGTCCTGTTTCATCTGCGGTTAATTTATCGTTAAAAGGATGGGAGGTGTGTTTTAAAATGTTTTGAAAGATACATACTATAATTATTTTGGAATTGAGCCTAAAAACAATGAAAAGCCATGGACACCGAATACTGTGTGCACCACACGTCGAGTCGAATTGATTTTTTCGGAAACCGGAACAAAAAGGTGCGTTGTAAAAATTAAGAATTTGATCCCTTTTAATGCATAGCTGACTAATTTCTGAAACTATCTATTTAGGCGACATATGAAATTTATTACACCAATGAAGTGGAGGGAACCAACTTGCCATTCATATTTGTACTACAAAAGTACTTGTGGTTGGAAAGTCAAGAAAATTAACCTATGCGAGCGTATCTACAGTGTCATTACCAGAACTAAATTCACACGAGCTACATTGCCAGAATCAAATTTAACTTTAGTTCCGGCTCCAGTTTCATCGTCAACAGCAGTATCTGATTACGCGGTATCATGTTGTACTGGATTTCAAATGGAAAACGAAAGAAACTCTTTGTCACAAGCACAACTCAATGATTGGATAAGGGATTTGGAATTGTCAAAGGAAAAGGCCAAACTACATGCCTCTCGTATGCAACAATTTAAATTTGTTTCATCCGATGTTAAGGTAACATATTATAGAACTCGTCACGAACAATTTTCCAAGTACTATACGAAGGAGTACCGTGTTTGTTACTGCAAAGACATTGCTGGTCTATTCAAACAGTTTGGTGAGCCATATGATTGAAAAGAGTGGCGATTGTTCATAGACGGCAATAAATTAAGTTTAAAGGCAATATTATTGCACATTGGCAACCAAAAGCCATCTATCCTGATCGCGCAACTTTCATTTGTTTGTTTTAAATCCACTTGGAACTTTTAATAAAACTCCGATTTGAACTTACTCGTTTGAGGTTTCATCCAAGAAGAAGGTTTTTTATTGAAAGTAATGTTTATATACATATATAAAGCCTTACTTACTAACATTAAAGCTATGATTAAGAGAGTATGTAAAAGAGAGTATTTTAAAGAGAAATGGTTTAAGTGGGTGGTGAATATTCGTATGTAACTCCTCCACTCCTTGTTTTTAAAATACTCTTGGATTTTAAATCTTAGTAAAAATGTGTCAAAATATATGTTTTTATATTTTAGCTTTAATTAAAGCTTATAACAAAATTAACCAATTTAATGTGTAAGTTAAACTAATGATTGCAAAATATTTGTATATATATACAGTTCATTATCTGTAATTTTAATTTAATATATTTATTTATTATTTTTTTTAATTACATAAATATTATTATACATAAAATATATATGCATATATATATTTTTAATAACTACAAAATATGCACATCATAAAAATCAAAATATATTTATCCAGTTTTCTTTAAAGCTGATTTAAAGTAATTTTATACGATTATTTAGTATCTGTAAATTTTAAAGGACGTTTAATATTGCATTCATGAACATTTTGCAATTTCGCTTTTCTGAACTTTGGCTTTTCTTTGTGCCTAACATTAAGATAGTTTTTGATAAACCCTTCAGATCTAGTTTCTGTATATTCCTCTCTGTTTGCATTAGCTCTTGAAATTTTATTATACTTTTTTGTTTGAGCTCTATTCTTTATTATTGCCTTATCTGCTTTATTGTTGTGGGCATTATTTGGACTAGTTCCTATAGTTGAATGGTATGTTTTGTTATATATTTCTATTGCTTTGCTAACCTGATCTTTAATTGGAAGCTTATTTTCTACGTTTAGAGCTCTTATTCTCTCTGTCAATGTACTATTAAATCTCTCTACATCAGAATTACCGGTATGGCTATTTGGTTTTGTAAAATGGATGTCTATATCTTCTTCCCTACAAAATTGTTTCACATTTACAGAATTGAATTCATTGTCGCAAACAATCTTTTGCATTTTGCCGAATAGTGAAATATACAACCTAATTTTTTCAATTAATGTTTGGTTATTTCGATCTTCTAAGAAGAATGCTGCAGCATGTTTAGAAAATTTGTCAACGAAAATTAGAAATGAATGCTTTGAATTTATATAAGTATCTATATGAACAATTTCTTTAATATCTGATGTTGTTTCTGTGAGTGCAAATTTCTTTTTGATGGGATTTCTATCGTACTTTGCTGCAGTACAAATATCACAATTATTGACTACTTTATTAATTACATATTTAAGGTTAGGGTAATAAATTTTTCTTTTGAGATCTTGGTAGTTTGGTATTATGCCTGAATGTCCAGATTCTTTGGTATGAAATAGTGAAACTTGTTTTATTGTTTCTTCTTCGCTTTTCATATCTTTGGCAAAATAGGAACATTTTACAAATTTAATGTTATTACTGTTTTGGAACAGTTCTATTAAAATATTTTGCACTACATTATAAAGTGATTCGTCTATTTCTGAATAGATTGCAGTCTTACCAGGCTTAATGTGTCTTCTAACAATATCAGATATGTTATCAGGAATATCGTCCTTTTCGATATATACTCTCTGATTACCTAATAAGGTCACCTTCTCTACAAGTTTTCGCTCTACAATAAGGATTTGGGACTTGAAACGATTAACGACTGTGTCCAAAATAGGAAAATGGTCGTTTAAATCCTCTTGTTGAGAGTGTATTGTTGCCATAGTAGAAATATTGCAATCTTGATTTTCCATGACATTTATTTCGTTTGTAAAAGAATTGATTCTACTAAGAAAATCAGCAATTGTATTATCTTTTCCCTGGATATAATCTATCTTGGCTTCGTATTCACCCAGCTGTACGAGCCACCGTTGCAAACGAGGATTGATGTTCTTACCATTGTATTTAGCTTGCAACCACTTAAGGGGTTGGTGGTCAGTATGTAAATCAAATTCGGTGCCGTATAAGTATGGCCTAAAGTAATTAACTGCCCAAACAATGGCCAAAAGCTCTTTTTCGACAGTAGCATAATTTTTCTCGTGATCGTTTAATGTTCGGGATGCGAAACATATAGGGTGACCATCTTGAGACAATACAGCCCCTAATGCAAAGTTGCTTGCGTCTGTCGTAAGTTTGAATCTCTTATTAAAATTCGGGTATCGCAAAATAGGATGGTCAGTTATTAAAGATTTGAGTTTTTCAAATGCCGTTATAAAATTCGGGTCATTGGCATTAATTTTTCTATCCTTTTTTAAATAATATATCATAGGATAAGCGACTTTAGCGTAATCCTTTATAAATTTACGGTAGTATCCCGTCATCCCTAGAAAAGATCTTATTTGTTTATCAGTTGTTGGCAACTTCAACTTTTGGATCACATCCACTTTATTCAAATTTGGTTTGACTCCTTTAGGAGTTAGGATATGGCCTAGGTATTCCGTTTCTTTGGACAAAAAGTGACATTTATTAATTTGTATTTTTAGCCCAGCTTTTCGCAAAGCTTCAAAAATTAGTTTTAAATTTGTTAGGTGTTCTTCTAACGAGGTACTGAAAACCAAGATGTCATCTAAATAAACGACACATATTTTGTTGATATGTTTTTGAAGAACAGAATTCATAAGCCTCTGAAAGGTGGATGGGGCATTCTTGAGGCCAAACGGCATCCTCACAAATTCAAAGTGCCCATGTGGAGTTGAAAATGCAGTTTTCTTTCGATCTTCTGGTTTCACCACGATCTGATGGAAACCTTTGGCAAGGTCCAGTGTGGTAAAATACATAGCCCTACCCAATTTGTCTAATATCCCGTCGATATTAGGAATTGGGAATTTATCTGAAATGGTATTTTCATTTAACTTCCTATAGTCGATTACTACTCGCCATTGTTTTGATCCCGTTTTATCTGGTTTTTTGGGAACAATCCATAAAGGACTGTTGTATGGCGAAAAAGATGGAGTTATTATTTTTTGCTGAAGCATTTCGTTTATTTGCCGATTGATCTCCTGCTCGTGGGCTTTAGGATATCGATAAATTTTTGAGTAAATAGGGTTATTAGTTTTAGTTATAATTTCATGTTGGATGTTATGAGTAGCTGTAAGGCTTTCGCCCTCTTTGTAAAATAAATCCTCATAAACAAACAATAATTTTTCAATTTTTTTACGTTCTTCCATACTAAGGTGTTCCAGGTTTAACTTTTCAATGACGTTGCTAGCAACTGGATTTAAAGTAGAAATATGGTCAATATCAAATGGATATTTGTGAAAAAATATTTTGTTTTTATTAATTTCGATGCAATCGTTTTCAAAATCTATCTTTGCTTTAAAAGGTCTTAAGACATTTTGTCCAATAATAGCATTATAATTTTGATTTTTCAAATCAACAACCTTCCAAGAAATTGTTCCATAAGATTTAAATTCTTTTGGAAATGGAGTAATTATTTTCCCGGTTACTTGATTAATTCCATTTAGAGTCCTAAAATATAAGGTTTCTTCAAGTTTTTCAATTGAAAAATTATTTAATGTATTTGGTCCTATTAAACTAGTTGTGGAACCGGTATCAATTAAGCAATTAATTCGCTCATTTTGTATAGTAATAGTTATTACCGGTAATCGTTGGATACCGAGTCCTCGAGAAAATTTACTGACTGTTCAATATTACTAATATCCATAGGCTCCACCATATTATCAGGAAAAACTTGACTATTGTTAGTATAAGTACTCCGCGATTGCGCAGAAGTATTACGCCTTATGTTTGACTGAGTAACGCTATTATTTGGATGATAATTTTTAAAATATCCACTTTGGGGTATATAAGAGGATCTTTTATTATCTACATGATTATTTGGCGTTTCTTTTTTATTATTATTTCTTGGAAAATTTGATGGACTACTATTAGTAACATTTTGTGCATTAATTTTGTAATTACTATTGTTAATTTTAAATCTGTTTGGCTCTTTTCTGTGTTTAAAGTCAATACATCTGAAATCATCTAAAAGTTTTAAATTTGAATATCTTAAAATAACTTCACTTAATGTGCTATCTGCTGTTATGTGTGCCCTAACTGGACCATCGATTTTTTCTAATAATATATCTACTAAATCCCTATTAATATTCACTGATGAATATAATGATGATTGCCTGCCATCAAATTCGTACAGCTCATTTAAATCAAATTTTGCCTTTTCAAATATATTAAATAATTCTCTCAGAGAAGCTACTTTAACCATTCTGCAATAATTAAATATTTCGCCATAAGTATGACGAGGCCTAAAATATTGCCTTAAATTTAATTTTACTTGCTCCCAATCAGCATCTTCGCCAAGTTCCCGTACACTTCTGCCAGAATCACCCAAAATTTTTTCATTTTTAATTATTTGGAGTCCAAACTCCTTCAGCTGGCCATTACCTTGACATAACTCAAACGTTTTTTCTACTGACCTAATAAATGAACCAACATACTGACTCTCATCCAAGGGACGTATATATCGGAATTGTTGTAGAATATCTTTTGGGCTTAATACCAGGTATTGGCAAAGAGAGTAGATAATAAGAGACGTCATATCGCTATTTCGAAAAACGACTGCTTTTTGTATGAAATTTGACAATGTACCAATTCATGGGCTCGGCCATTCCGTCTCTTCCTATTTTTCGTAAATTGTTGTCTCATATTTTTTGTTTCGCCTGAGTAAGTAGAGAAGAAGTCAAAATGAGTGACATTGAGACTTTGAGTTATTTTCTGCATTTGAGCTTTTTAAAGTTTTGTTTACTTTTGTACAAATGCTTACAAAATGCAATTTCATGCAAAATAGCATGTTAATACTTTTGTACAAATGCTTACAATATTTATGCACAATTTAAATTGGATATGTCTTCAACATCCCGTACCGTATCGTATTTTAAGATATTGACGATCATAGCTGATGTTGGATGTTGTAGTCGCAGGTGTGTATCGGTCAAGTTTATTTGCGAGTGCCCTGTGGTTCAAATAGCCCACTTCCGTATTCTTTCATGAGGGGAAGGATGAAATAAGATTACTATGTAGTATCTTATTTTTAATGAGATATGAATCATAATTGCATTGAAAAATGGTTCAAAAATCTCAACCAAAACGATTGAAATATGTTCACGAATATGATCAGTAAATGACTGTGAAAACCAGTCAAATGTTACTCTACAACAATTAAAGCTCAATTTTACCATGATATCAAATACGAATAAAAAGCGTTTCGAAACATGAATCAAAAATGATTATTCAAGAATAATCACATTTATGGTACATTTTTCTCCCGACGATACATTAATTTTCGAATAGAAAATACTTTTAAATTTGAACGTTTTTAATCATCTTGGGGTATGATATTTGAATATTTTATGATCAAAAATTTCAAAAAATATTGGCTGGGTTATGTACAATATTTATGCATTATTGAAAGATTTTATGACTTTAAATAAATAAATTACAGAATACCACAATTTAATTACTCAGGGGGAAGTTTTGCGTTTTGCCGACGGCAAACCTTAAGAATGGCAACCAAAATTTACATGCTTTGGAAATTTAATTTCATGCAAAATAGCATGTTAACACATGTATGCACAGTATTTAGGCAATAAATATATAATAAATTATATAATTTTTCATTTTCACTAATCAGGGGGAGGTCTACAAGATTTGCGTTTTGCCGACGGCAAACCATATTTTTGGTACCTAAATCTACTTATGTACATTACATAAATTACATATGTATGTATGTATGTGTAAGAAATAAAAATGTAGGTAATTATTTTATTCGCAAACATGACGAATTAAGCCTTTTCATTGGGATTGTGGGTGGTTGCAAGGCTGCATTTAAATCCAAGGACATGTTTTAGCCAGAAGAAATAAAAGCAAATATTGAAATTTGATAACACACAATAAATAAAGTAATATTGTGTTTTTATCTGGACTATGGGTGGGAGGGTTGGGGGGGTAAGTATTTCCCAAAGATAGGTTTGATCAGCCAAGTCAAAGATATATGCACTTGACTAGCATCAATTCCACCCTTAAATATGTATGTACATATGTATGTAAGCATAAGCATGGTGGTTGAAATCAAAACAAACCAATTCATACGCATGCCTGTTTGATATTCCAAGTTCAAACCAGTTGATTTCTCTACATAAACAAACATATGTACATGCATATATACGCGCGTGTGTAAACAAAACTTCGTCCAACAACCCCTTCTCATAGCTATGCTCTCAAAATTCTAAACCGTCTTAAGACATACATATGTATGTATAAACAAAAACAAACCATTCTCTGCACCGTAGAAGAAGCCAATCGCTAATTAAATGCAATAATCTGAAAATACAAAACAATAACATACAAATGGACATATTTATATTCATTGGCGCCAGTCAGTCTTCCATTTATAATTCCCTTTGCAAATGCCATCAGGAAAGTTTTCTTCTCAACTTTCAACAAAAATGCGAAAAATCAAGCAAATTTGTTGAAGTTGTTGAAGTGAAAAGTGACAACATAGCTCTTTTCTGAGACACCGAGCTGAAATGTGACAACATAGCTCTTTGAAGGAATCACAATTTTATATTTTAAAAATTTTTGGTCTGGAGCAAAGTTAGGGGTATTCACTCTATGCGCAAGTGTAACTTGCACATTTGGGCTTTTTGAAAGGAAATTCTTTTGTTTTGATAATTTTTCTGCAATTAATTGATTTTGCCTTATGAAGATATCTACAAATATGCTCATTTTATACAGCAGTCAAAAATTTATCGACTAAATGTGAAAAATTGTGTATAAATCCTCCTCCTCTAGGTGAATTTCACAAATACAATGACCGTTTTTGTATCTAAAGAACTATCAGGATTTTTTCTTACCGTCTATATGGTTCAATTTATTAGTCATTAAGACTAGTCGTCTCGCCCTAAGGTATGTTATAGGTAATTACATTTTTTCATCATACTTTTGAGAAAAAATTCAAAAACCCAAATTTTTTTAATGTTCAGTAACTCTACATATTTATATGATAGCAACATCAAGAACGGAAACCGCAAAATCATTGTGCAATATAGTATAATATGTTTTGACATTTTCCATTAACAGTTTTACACTACATTCATCAAAATACAAAATTTCAAGTTGGCGCTTAAGCATGAACACCCTTATGAGCTTCTACAACTTGCCATTTTTAGATGGGATTTGGCAGTGTTTTTGTAAGGCGCTTATTGGGCCCCTTTATTAATGCATATTATGCTTGTATTGATACTTTGCTATTAAAGTAATGAGTACTAGATGGAAAAGTAGGAGTGTGGGTAGGTAGGTTTAATTTGGGTGGAAGGTGTGAAATTGTTGAATGGTAATTCACCACTGCACCTGTTTTAAGAATATTGAAAACCACTATCCTTTCATAGAAAAATTGCAAAATAGTGTCAAAGTCGATAGTAAAGTACATATTGGAATACAAATTTGTGACAGATATGAGGTGAATACAATTTTCGGTCTTGTAGAATTACAAGCCGCGGTTTCTATGGTCAATTGCATACCACCATCCATCGCATTTATCCCTCTTTATATCTGATTTGCGCTGTCATTTGCCTGGTTTGAGATTTACACATTTGCAGTGCATGTGCTACGCAGCCATGACGGGTCCCTTAAAATCTTGGCCTTCAACTGTCTGTATATTAATCTATTGACCATCGTCGCGGCAAATTGAATTTTGATTTTTGTATTGTCTACAAATATCGAGCGCATACATTCACATATATCTATCTACATATATACAAGAATGGCCATAAAAAAATAATAATTTATGTATTTTATTATTTATGTCAAGTCGCAAGTATGTAATGTGTGTTTGTTATTTTTTAGTCATAGCGTTGAGGATGAAGTTTTGTGTGTAATAACAAACGAACGTACATACATATATTTGTATAGAAGATCAGATGGTTAGAATATTTGAACATACATTCATTATGTAGATATGTAAGGCATGCGTTTGTTTTATCAACCACGCATGCGTACACACATATCAGAGAATTATATGAATTTGCAGATGTTTTTATCAATCTCGTTATCATGATGCCAGTCATGTATGTATGTATTGTGTGTTCGTAATTTAATTGTGTTCATATGTAGGTATGTACATATGTATGTATGAATGCAATTAGGTATGTGAATATGCAGATGCTCTTATCAATCGTGTTATCATGATATCTGCATAGTACATATACATATTTGATAATGTTGAATGTACGTTTGCATATTCATATGTACATACTTACATACTATGTGCATACGTAGACATTGTTGCACAACGGAACGAATTGGAAAATCGTTTTTTTCTCGTTGGTAAACACAATTTACATTCATAGGTAGGTATGTATATAAATATATATAATGATCAAGAACTGGAAATAATTTTTCGATCACTTCTTGAAATCATTTTTGAATAACTTTGATTATTAAATTTTAAAATTTTATAAAAATTAACGAAGGGAATAACAACACTTTTGATGATAAAAAACTGAAAACAATTTTTCAGTCACATTACTACTTTTCGCTAAGATTTGACTTATTATTTTTGCCTACGACCCTTTTTTTGGCGCAATTTCCTTGGGAGATTTTGTGGGAGGAACAATTACACCAATCATTAATTACCAATTACAATTATGATTTTCCGTCGGCAAAACGCAACACCTCCCCTGATTAATTAAATTGTACTATTCTATAATTTATTTATTTAAAGTCATAAAACCTTTTAATATTGCATAAATTGTGCATAAATATTGTATGCATTTGTACAAAAGTAAACAAAACTTCAAAAAGCTCAAATGCAGAAAATAACTCAATGTCACTCATTTTTACTTCTTGTCTACTTAATTTTCGTCAGGCGAAACAAAAAATATGAGACAACAATTTACGAAAAATAGGAAGAGACGGAATGGCCGAGCCCAAGAAATAGGTACATTGGCAAATTGAAGTTCTGCCCGACATTCACAGCTGGTGCCTCTTATTATCTACTCTCTTTGGTATTGGTTTGCTTGGAGTTGTTGTTGCATTGTAGTTTGTTGTTGTTGCGTTGTTACAGCTTGTTGAGTCTGTTGTGCTTCATAAGCTTGTTGCTGTTGTTGCTGCATTTCTATAGTTTGTTGTTGTTGTTGCTGCACTGCTTCGGCTTGTTGGAGGGCTAAAGATTGTTGTTGTAGCACCGCTTCCAACTGAGCAATTTTTAACTGAAGTTGTTCCATTTCCACTAATTGTCTGTTTTTATCAAATGCAATTTGAATACTTTTCATTTAATCGTTTATTTGTTGCTGTCCTTTATTTTTTTTTTTTTTTTGGGTGGTCTGTTTTTTTTTTTTTTTTTTTTTGGTTTTTACACAGCAAGTTATGCAGTTATGTTTCTCTTTACTTGCACTATTTAACTATGATGTGGCTCTCATTTCCTCAGGGTAAAGTTTTATGTAAAAGTAACACGATCACGGTTCTCTCATAATTTTTGCATTACCGCTTTTTTTATTGTTGCTTGTTCGTTTGTTTATGAACGTACAAACGTATTTATATATATATAAATAAATATGTCTATACACATCATACGATATTTATAAATTTTTGTGTTGTTTTCTTAATGTTCGGCTAATTATTTTTGCTGTCGTTTTTGTCTCTCGCATTTATTTGTTTTTTTTTTACGTATCCTTATAGTGTATATATATCACTTTTTCGCTTTTTTATTTTTGTAAATTTGTTAACTTATAAGTATTCATAAATGCCAATGCAATTATTTGAACATATGCATAGGTTTTTATTTGATTTAGTCCGAATTTATTTTTAGGTTCAAGAAAAATACATCATAACAGTTAAAATAACTGTATTCGTTAAAGGTTTCCTGATAAACAGAATATAACCGCACTTAACACAGTTTATTAATTTTTTTATAGGTTGTCACTAATAATTTAATTATTTAATGAAATATTCTTTAGAAGAAAAACTAAAATTAGGTGTAACTTTATTTAATAAAAAGAAGCATTTGAAATTTAATTTCTTTTCGGTTCACTTCGACTGCGCCACTTTCATTTGTTTGTTTTAAATCCACTTGGAACTTTTAATAAAACTCCGATTTGAACTTACTCGTTTGAGGTTTCATCCAAGAAGAAGGTTTTTTATTGAAAGTAATGTTTATATACATATATAAAGCCTTACTTACTAACATTAAAGCTATGATTAAGAGAGTATGTAAAAGAGAGTATTTTAAAGAGAAATGGTTTAAGTGGGTGGTGAATATTCGTATGTAACTCGCATGCAGTAAATACGAAGGAAACGTATGAGATAATGCAAAAATTGCTCAAATTAATCAAATGCAAAGAACATGATTGGAAAATATGTGCCGATCTTAAAGTCGTTGGAATGCTATGTGGTCTGCAAAGTGGATACACAAAATACTGTTGCTTTCTATGCAAATGGGATGGCCGAGCTCGTCAACACCACTACATCATAAATGATTGGCCAGAACGAATCGAATTTCAAGATGGGGTGGATAACATAAAATATTCCCGATCCCGATAATACCGATCTGAGTCTAAACAAGCGTCAAAATAAGACACATAACTTTTCCAGTTATAAAATAAGATCATAGAGTTAAGACAGAATCGTTTGTACATATGCTATTATTTGTAAGGTACTTAAGTTTTACTATATGGATATATTTACTTGAATGCTTATAACTTTTGTATTAGTTCATCGATTTTGTTGAATGAAAGCTTATTTTTTTTTTAATAAGACAGAGCTTAGAGGGAAAAAAAAACTGCAAAAAATTTAAAGTTTTTGAGATCCTTCCCCGCAAGATAAAATTTTTTTTATATTATTACAAAAAAAATTGAAAAAAATTCGTAATGATTGTTCGTCATCATTGAATTTGCAGGGCCTAGCAAAAAGTGTTGTATGCACAGTTTATAGCAAATTTTATTACCTTTTAAAAGTTTGAAACCGTTTTGGAATTACTCAATTCGTTCTTGAGATATATATGATTAAGTGGACCCAATTTTTTTTATTCTTAAATATCTCAAAAACGTTACCATAGAATTAAAAATAACCTTGATTTTCGGAATCAGGTGATTTTACGCAGGAATTTCATAATGGCGTCTCTGGTGCATTTTGGCTGTAAACCAGTGTTATTAGTAATCATCAACTTTATTTACTTATTTCCAAGCATGCAATTTATTATTTGTTAACAGTTAAAGATATTTATGTAAGCGTAAACATTTATTTTGTATAAAAGACTTAGTACAATAAAGAACAGTGTGCAGAAAAGAAATATCATCTTTTAGTGCATAACGGGATTAGTGCCCTTACTAAGCCCATGAACTCATTTTCTACCCTAGCTAAATTCAAAGTCAATAACCCAACTTAAGGCGAATCTGCCCAAGTTAACACAACAGCTTAAGTTGAATCTACCTAAGCTATTCAATCTACTCGACTGGTGTTCTACCAATTCGAACAGTCGGGTTGAAAGTCAACGCGGAGAAGACGGATATACTCTTGTGCAAAGAAGGAATCATCCTAGACAGTAATCTGGCATGGAAGCTCGACGTGGAGGAAAGGGTGAGGAAGGCTTCAACGGCACTTTATGTATATCAAAGAATGCTGGGGTGTACGTGGGGCTTATCGGCCTCTCTTTCTCATTGAGTTTTTACAGCGATTGTAAGCCCTATTCTATACTATGGAGGTCTTGTTTGGTGGGAAGCTACACAAAAAACAACCTACCTCAAATAATTAGAAGGGGTATGTAGACTATCAATGCTTAGCTTAGCATTACGGGAACCCTGAAAACAACCCCAACGGCTGCACTAGATGCCATTCTGCACATTCCACCTGTAGACCTGGTAGTAAAGAACATAGCATTAACAACAGCAACCAGGCTCGGTGCCTCGGGGCAGCTTGAGCGCCGACCATATGGCCATAGTAGTATAGCGTCATCAATCACAAGACGAACATACTACCTGATTCCCTATCTGCGCTTCTAGGGAGATCTTAAGGAAGAAGACGATTGGCGCAAGGCTGTTCAAATTGCGGACGAGGCGACACATGTGTACACAGATGGTCCCAAAGTAGTGGAAGGAGTAGGATCTGCGGTATATTGTGCTGATCCGTAAATATAGAGATCCTACAGGCTGCCGGATTACTGTAGCCTTTTCCAAGCGGAAATATTAGCCGTAACCAAAGCAGTAGAAACACTGGAAGAGAATAGCTTATGCTGCAACCGTGTTAACTTTTATATTGACAGCCAAGCAGCTATTAAAGCAATAATCTCGGATATGACAGCATCTAAATGCATGTTAGAGTGTAAGCTGTCTTTGGAGAGAATCGGGACAGGGAGAAACATACATCTATATTGGGTTCCAGGGCATATGGGAATAGATGGGAATGAAAAAGCAGATGAACTAACTAAAAAGGGCGCATCCCCTGAAGCTTGATGCGTAAACGTCCCAATTAAACTAGGCAAGATTAAGCGAAGGCGAGAGGTGCACATGATCGACCAAGTGGGAAAGGCATGGGTTCAAGCGCGGGGCTGTAAAGTGTCGGAAATTATGTGTAGGTCTTACAACCTTAGACTAACAAAGTTGCTATCATTAAAAAGAGAGGACTGTAGACTCATGATGGGTATTCTGACTGGACACTGCCTTCTGGCGTCACATACTTTTAAATTAGGCCTGATCAGTGATAGCAGATGTAGTGTGCTCGTGCCCTGCGCTTGCCAGGCTAAGACTGCAGCTTTAGGAGTGATACAGCTGTCAGATCTAGAAGCAGCAAGTGGCTTAAGTGCTAGGAAATACATGCATATATCTTATCTTTGTTGGCACAAGAGAGAGCAATAATTTGTGCACGTAGTTGTGGCTGGCGATTTTGTAGCCGAACTAACTAGTAACTTCTGGAAATCGAAGAGCCTAGAAGTATGCAGCGTAAACTATAAAAACGGGGCAGGCGAGTAAGAAGCAATTCAGTTTGATTTGAGATTTGGATTAAGCGCTATCTAGCGAGCTATAGCAGTATTATTTTGAATATTACAGTTTCATTTGAGCTGTCAGTCAGTTTGGTTATTAAGTAAGCTATTCGTTGCAAAGTACAAGTGTTATTGTGAAGTACTTGAATAAAGGCCATTTTGCATTATTACATATTGGAGTTATTTATTCAACAGTTTAGCGATACGGACTTAGCAGAAGATTGCAAATAAGAGGATTTGCAAGAAAATTCGTTACAATTGGTGTCAGAAGAGGAATTGTTGAGTAAATTCCAGAGGACTACAAGGACATGGCAAAGTTCAGTGAAATGAAGATCCAGCAATTAAAGAAGGAGTTGGAGAGCCGTGGATTGAATACAACCGGCAATAAGATGGAACTTCAAGCACGGCTACGAGAGGTAATGGAGTTGGAAGGAATTGATGTGGACGAGTATGTCTTTTATCCCGATGTGGAAGAGCCAGCGACTAAATTGGAAAAGAAGATAGAGACTCCGAATGTAGACACTAACGCGATACTAGCAGTGCTGAAGCAAATGTCGTCACAAATATCAACCGATATGTCAACACAGCTCGAATCGCAAGAGACACGTATAACATCCAAGATGGAAGCACAGGAGGCACGTATTTCAGAAATGTCATTGCAGATGTCATCTCAACTGGAAGAGCAGAAGACATATATGGCATCCCAGCTGGAAGCACATGAGACACGTATTTCAGAAATGTCGACACAGATTACATCAAAGATGGAAACACAACTGAAAGAGCAAGAGGCGCGTATATCATCAAAACTCGAAGCGCGTATAGACGAGAAAATAACGCAGTTTGAAGAAAAATTTGAGGCAGAGGTGGATGCTTTGAGAGGTCGTATACAGGAATTGCAACTTAATCGTCCAGCAGTTTCAGCGAGTAATCCAAAGGTAAAAACACCATCCTTTGACGGTTCTGTTCCTTTCCAGGTCTTTACGCTACAGTTTGAGAAGACCGCAGCAGTGAACAACTGGAATGTGGAAGATAAAGTTGCCGCACTCTTCGTAGCATTGAAAGGACCAGCTGCCGAAATCTTACAGACTATTCCAGAGTACGAACGGAACAGTTATAACGCATTGATGGCTGCTGTAGAACGGCGATACGGAAGCGAACACAGGAAACAGATATACCAAATGGAGTTGCTGAACCGCTTCCAGAAGCCTGGTGAAACATTGCAAGAGTTTGCGTCGGATATTGAAAGGCTAGCACATTTAGCGAATGTGGACGCATCCGTGGAGTACACTGAAAGGGTAAAGATTCAGAGCTTTATAAATGGCATACGGGACGTCGAAACAAAGCGTGCTACATACGCAAACCCAAAGCCAACATTCGCAGAAACGGTGTCACAAGCTCTGATTCAGGAAACAGCGTCGCTTCTGTGTAAGCCAGTTTTCAAAGCACGCCGTGTGGAGGTAGAAAGACCAGATTGGGTAGACACAATTTTGGAAGCACTGAAGGGATCACAACAGAAAAATGCCGGGGTTATTAAATGTTTCAAGTGCGGCAACCCAGGTCACATTGCACGTCATTGCGATCTTGGTCCTAATAGTTCCAACAATGTGGGTGGCCGTAAACGCAAAGCTGGCGGAAATGAGCAAGAGCGTGTCGGATGTAAAGAACGAAAACTTGTCCCGGCTATTGAATGTCCTGTGATATCTGTGTCGCAAATTGGTAGAAAATCGAGCAGTCTTACCGTCAGAGGGAATGTGGATGGCAACGAACGAATACTGACTGTAGATACGGGCGCATCTCATTCCTTGATCCGATCTGACTTGGTCAACAGGAGAGTAAAACCGTTACCTGGAGCAAAGTTGCGTACGGTCACTGGCGAGTATAACCAAGTTCAGGGAGAAGTGATATGTGAAGAATTGATTGGGAAGGTCATGGTTCTACACAAATTTGTTGTGGCGGAGATTGTTGATGAAGTTATATTGGGAGTGGATTTCTTGGTTGACATCAAGATCGATATGCAGAGAAGGGTGATGCGTTATGAGAACCAAGATGTGCCACTTAACTTTAGTTTGGAAAAAGGGTTCAGCATTAATCGGGTACTGGTAGAGAAGACTCGACGAAGGCCACGAAATTCAAAGGTAAAGGTTGATGGAACAAATGGGCCAAACAAATCAAAACCGAAGGTACCTGTGAGAGAAACACTGGCATTGAAAAGCCCTAACGGACGTACTAAAACGAAGAAAGAATGCAAGGGTGGTTTCAAGCCAAGGCACACTACTGTTGTGAAGCGTCGGAACGATACTGATTATGCAAAGCAAATCCGTCCAGCGCAAGCTCTGCGAAGTAGTTCTTCATTGGCCGAGCAACAGAGTGCGAGGGAACGATCGAGGATAATGAGTAGTAAGATGAAACACAGGTACGACAAGGAAAATAATTCGCAAGGTTTCCGGGAGGGAAATTTGGTACTGTTATACAACCCTCACCGGCGGAAAGGTGTTCCATCTAAATTTCAGTGCAGTTGGGAAGGCCCGTACAAGGTTGTGAAGAAGATAAGTGATATCATCTACCGCATACAAGCAATTGGGAAATCACGAAATAGAAGAGTGGTACATTTGGCGATGCTAGCAGCGTTTAGATTGAGAGATTTGTCTGATCGGGACGATCAGACTTAGGTGGAGGGCAGTCTAACGAATGTTAGCAGCACTGAGCGATGCTATCGTCTCTAAGCCGATGCTAACCAGCGACGTGAATGCACATCAATAATTCAATCATTATGTATCTACATAAACGAATAAATAATTGCATCTACACATATGTACGTATACGAACATCGGAGCGGCAATGCACAAATACATGCATATATCTTATCTGAGTTGGCACAAGAGAGAGCAATAATTTGTGCACGTAGTTGTGGCTGGCGATTTTGTAGCCGAACTAACTAGTAACTTCTGGAAATCGAAGAGCCTAGAAGTATGCAGCGTAAATTATAAAAGCGGGGCAGGCGAGTAAGAAGCAATTCAGTTTGATTTGAGATTTGGATTAAGCGCTATCTAGCGAGCTATAGCAGTATTATTTTGAATAGTAGAGTTTCATTTGAGCTGTCAGTCAGTTTGGTTATTAAGTAAGCTATTCGTTGCAGAGTACAAGTGTTATTGTGAAGTACTTGAATAAAGGCCATTTTGCATTATTTCATATTGGAGTTATTTATTCAACAGTTTAGCGATACGGACTTAGCAGAAGATTGCAAATAAGAGGATTTGCAAGAAAATTCGTTACAATAGGATTTTTCAGTTGGGTCGTTAAAGTAAACTTCTGATAACACTACGGACTCATTCAGTCTATGTGAGGTCCTCATGGACCGGCCAGTTCAACCTAACCTAACGTGTGATTAAATTCGCTAGCGTAACAGTTTATAGATTAATGACGGAAAAACAATAACTAATTGGTTGGCTACGACTTCAAGAGCCAATTACGTTGACTTCCATAGAATTGATGGGACCAGCTGTTTTACACTGAGCTTTAAATGGCCTCGAAGCAGTTGTTCCGCAATTTCCTTTTTATCTCATGATCAATTCAATACATGAGGGAGCTTTGCAGTCTTGATCATACTTTGACCTCATATTTAAGGCGTTTACATACGTACCACATTTATTACATACAATCAAAAATATTTATTTACTTGCAATCATTTGCATATTAAATACAAAACAAATATCGCCAGTTCAACTGTTGAGTGGAATGTTACCATATTTCAACTGCTGTTTCGAAAACGACCTATCTATCTATATTTCGAAATTCGGTGTTCTGTCGAGTAAAGGTGATATTCCACTCAACATTGAATTTATAACAACACGGTTCATTATGTATAGGTTATTAAAAATTGTTTAACTCTTTCATTTGATACATCTGTAAGTAAATTCGGAATATTGGAGTGAATATGACCGTGTGCCACCCCACAAAGATGCTTATCCACAAGTGCCCCTGCTCCATTATCTCCAGTAGTCAGAGAACGTCCAGAACATCCAGCACAAATGATTGTGTTTGGTAGAATCATCGGTTCTTCTAACTCGTTATAAATGTCCTGGCATTGACCCTTTTCTATTATAGGGATTTTAGTAGTTTTGAGAATAATAGAAGGATTTGTATAATCTAAACGGTCCGAACCCCATCCATCAACTTGCACAATCGTGGGCGGTGCTAATGGGGAATCGCAAAGGTCTACATTGCGTACTTTTTCACCAAATTCAAATTGTGTGTCCACTTTAAGCACAGCTATATTCATAAATAGTTTTCCTCGTTTATAATCAGGAGGAAAAATTATATCTTCCACTTTGCGTGTTTGACCCCATACTTTGTATAGATCACATAAATCTTCTGTACCAGCTAGAACGTGATAGACTTTCATAGGATCGTCCAATACGCAATCCCCAAGTGTAACCACCGATTTCGTAGAGATTATGGAACCAACGCACATATACACCGAACGATCAAATATTGATACTGAATGTTTGCTGTCCTTTATTTTTATAACTTCTCCTCCTATCATGCGAAATTTCGCATCCGTATAACAAAAAAGACAGTTTAGAACGACAAACAGAATGCGCAAACTCATTTTATTTTAAGCACTTTTGGACCACTTATTAAGTATAAAATACACCGAGATTAATTTTGTGGGCGCTATTTATACCTAATTGAGCCATGTGAATAAAAAATAAAAAAAATAAAAAACATTTAAAAACATTTATAAATAACAATACATCTTAATTAAAGCCAAGGCTACACAATAAAAAATCCTGTTTGTTTTAACTCGGTCCATTATAAATAAAATAAACAAATAAATGCAAGACGCGATAACCTCCGAAGATATTTAGATATTTTAGACCGAGCTTATCTTCCAATTTGCGTCGTGCTTCTTTTAATTTTTCCTACATGTTTTTACGCCGACTCCGAACGGCATCTGCAAAGCAGATAGGTTTTCACTGACAATCTTTTCATGGCTAAGCCACACTCGGAGTGCTTGCCAAACACTGAGGAGGGGCAACTGCGCTAAGAAAAACTTTCTTCTAATTGAACAACCCCGTTTCTAAAATTTTTCATGCTGCTTTGCCCGGGGCGTGAACCTAGGATCTTCGGTGTGGTAGGCGGAGCACGATACCATCACACCACGGCGGCCGCGCGGAAATACGAAAAGCTTATTAAGCGTTTATAATGACATTTCCACATATATTATCTGCTATTGGAAATTTTTTAACTAGTTAAACAAACAGGTTAAAATTTACGCATGAACGCGGCTTGGACAAAACATTTTGCTACACTTTTTTATAAAAAAATTTGCTAGTAATTGTTTACATATATATATTAACCTGGGTCGATTTGTATGGACGAAAGTTAAACAATATCGCGCAATCAGGAAAAGAGTTGCACTACGCATACCCAAAAAAATTATTTTCAAGCATGCGAAAAAAAAAATGGCGAAAGGGTAAATTTTTCGACCAAAACACTCCCCAAAACCTGTTTTAAAAGCGTTGGCGATAATAGCGTTTTTAAAAAAAAATATGTTTTGGGTTTTGGGGAGTGTTTTGGTCGAAAAATTTACTTTTTCGCCATTTTTTTTTTTCGCAGGCTCGAAAATTATTTTTTTGGATATTCGTGGTGGAACTTTTTTTCCTGAGCCCAAATCCTATCGAAAAATCGATGGCGCGATATCGGTTAATAAATCGATCCAGTCTAATATGTATATTTGCACAGTTAAAACGTGTTATCAAATTGATATGTGTTTAGTGAATAAATACAGAAAAGTGCAAATGGTACACTTAATTAGTTATATCTGTTCTCAAACTGCTAATAGACTCTATTGTATATCGCCACAAAGCCAGAGTTCGGAGCAGTGCACAAAATTCTGAGTAACAACACTGCTCGAACTTAAATGGGCGGACGTAATCAATATCTTTCCTTAAGTGTTAATAAGGCGTTAATTTGTTGTGGATTTAAACGTCTGTTCATCTTTCACATATTTGTAAAACTAGCATAAAACCGTGTTCCAGTCCGCACGGTATGTCACAACAAATCGCGAAATACCCGAAGTCGCAGAGAAGAAGGAAGGGTATATTGGAGTTCTTGAAAAATTAGGATCCAGTAATGAGGATGATATACTTGTTTGTTTTTTTTTTTTTTAATAAAACAAAAAATAAATGTAAGGCGCGATAACCTCCGAAGAGATCTAAGGCCGGGCTTCTCTTCCAATTTGCGTCGTGCTCCTCTTGATTTTCCCTACAATTTGGCCGGACGGGACCTACATGTTTTATGCCGACTCCGAACGGCATCCGCAAAGCAGATGAGTTTTCACTGAGAGCTTTTCATGGCAGAAATACACCCGGAGTGCTTGCCAAACACTGCCGAGGGGCGACCCCGCTTAGAAAAATTGTCTTCTAATTGAAAAATCTTATTTCTAAAATTTTGATGTTGCTCTGCCCGGGAGTTGAACCCAGGGCATACGGTGTGATAGGCGGAGCACGCTACCATCACACCACGGTGGTTTTTTTTAATGATCTCGAAATAGTTCCGAAAACAACGAACAGATCTAGCGATAGTTACAAAATATTCGGTGGAAGGCCTTTCGATATGATTCCCTAAACAATCGTGAAATACTTTCGAAAACATTGAGACTATAAGGAGTTGGTCCCCAAAAAGTCTCCAGAACGGACACAGTCTCTAAGCGGTCCTGAAATAGTCCTAGAAAAATTTGAAATAGTCCCGAAAATGTACCTCAAATAATCCCGAAACGGTCGTTTAATAGTCCAAATCATCCAATCTATAAACAGTCCTGAAACGATTCCAAGCACAATATCAAAATAATATTGAGGTATTCTAAAAGTAGTCCCGAAAAGATTCCGTAAATGGTTTCGAACTGTCCGAAATAGTTTTGATTTCATCCTGTAAAATATTCCAAACGGTCTTGACATAATCTCGGGAGTACGGAAATGGTCCCAAAATGATGCCGAAATTGTCCTGAATGTAACCAGAGGACACAATCTTTTAGACCCACACCTATATAAACCATGAACCGTGCATACATATATTATTAGTGTGCAATTTGGGATGTTCGATGTCTGGATGAACCAATGTAATGACCTAGGAAAACGGGTTTAGGGCAGAGGGGATGCAACTGTTCACTTCAGCATAATTTCTAGACCTTGACCATGTAGTCATATCTTATAACTTTAAACGGGCAATTCTTGTTTGTTTGTATAGCCGACCGATCTCGGGAACGGCTCAACCGATTTAAATGAAATTTGGTACAGAGATAATTTATCACCTTCTAAGACTTTCTACCTAGGTGTGCCACTCAGAATGTTTCACAAGGTTGCCACCTATTCGAAATTAAAAAAAATTGCATGAGATATGCCGATATGGGTATCAAACGGAAGGTATTTCACTCCGCATTACAATAGGGACATTTTTGAGTAGGGTTGACATTTGGGGTTGCCACTTATTCGAAATTAAAAAAAAATTGCATGAGATATGCCGATATGGGTATCAAACGAAAGGTACTTCACTCCACATTACAATAGGGATATTTTTGAGAAGGGTTGACATTTGGGGTTGCCACTTATTCGAAATTAAAAAAAAATTGCATGAGATATGCCGATATGGGTATCAAACGAAAGGTACTTCACTCCACATTACAATAGAGACATTTTTGAGTAGAGTTGCCACTTAAGGTTGCCACCTATTCGAAATTTAAAAAAAGAAACGTTGCCAGCACAACGAAACCTTGCGGAGCATAGCTCGGTCGCCCAGGTACTACTAATATAATTGCCCATAATCATAGTCAAATTAAAATAGAGCTTTATTGGTTTTAACATGCTTCTAAAATAAGCATCATTTTTAGTCTGTTATAGCCAACTTAACCGCTATTTTATCTCTAAAGAAGGATCTAAACTTTAAAATGCCTTAAGCGCTCTTTAAAACATGTTTTGGGTTGGCGGCCTGCCTTCAGAAGCCTCAAAAAATTTGTCAATTTGCTATTTAAACGCGTAAAACTTTAATGGAAGGGAAAAAAGGCTTCTCCGACAAGCTAATATACTACAGGAACTAATGTCCATATTATCCTTAGAATGCATATATGTATATGTTTTTGACGAATATTACGTAATTTTTCTTAAACGTGCGATGGTTACTTGGCTCCGCATATGCAAAATCAGTAAAACCTTTAATTAAGATTATTCCGCATCTTGTGTATGTTGTAATATTTTGGTATATTTCGAGTAAAAATATCATTCTATCCATATTCATTAAGGTAAATATAGAAATAAATATTGAATGGAAGTCATAATTTACCACGGGGGTCGATTGCTAATACTTGTCCAAAAATTTCGGGAGAAGTGCCAAAAGAAGCGGTTTTACCGCGGATCAATAATCCGAAGGCGGGAAAGAAATATTTGTACACTGTCAAGAGATTTTTTCAAAAAAAGGTAAACGTTTTCATGTGGTTGTTGTTATTTTCATTAAGGCGATTTGCGCCAATACAATTTTTATCTCCATTTTTTTTAGAGTTGGCGAAGGCCGCCAATTCAGAAAGGTGTTCTACGCAAAAATAATACAGATCCAAATCTCAGTTTCGCAGTGGTTTGGGGGTAATTTTTCAGTTTTTTGTGAATGTCTATATAGTAAAAGGACAATTTTTTTACTCAGCGTGCTTTGCACACAGAGTATATAAACTTTGATTGGATAACGGTTGGTTGTACAGGTATAAAGGAATCGAGATAGATATAGACTTCCATATATCAAAATCGTCAGTATCGAAAAAAAATTTGATCGAGCCATGTCCGTCCTTCCGTCCGTTAGCACGATAACTTGAGTAAATATTGAGATATCTTCACCAAATTTGGTACATTAGCTTATCTGGACCCAGAAGAGGTTGGAATTGAAAATGAGCGAAATCGAATGATAACAACGCCCACTTTTTGTATATATAAAATTTTGGAAAACACATAAAACCTCACAATTTAGTAAATAATACACCTAGAATGTTGAAATTTGAAATGTGGACTGATATTGAGACTCTTGATAAAAATTTTGGGAACTTTTTGAAAATGGGCGCGGCACCGCCCACTTGTGATAAAATCAATTTAACAAATACTATTAATCATAAATCAAAAATCCTTAAACCTATCGTACCAAAATTCGACAGAGAGGTTGCCTTTACTATAAGGAATGCTTCGAAGAAAAATTAACGAAATCGGTTAAGGAATACGCCCACTTTTATGTAAAAGATTTTTAAAAGGGTCGTAGACGAAAATAATAAGCTATATCTTAGCGAAAAAGAGCTTTGTATCAATAGAATTTTACTTTGTCAATTGAAATATAACATTAAATTGGAAAACACTAAATTTTTTTGAAAATGGGTATGGCACCCCCCATTTTACGACTAAGCAATTTTCTATGTTTCGGGAGACATAACTCAAAGAAAAATTAACGGATCGTAATAAAATTGTGTACGCATATTTTCCTTACAGCAGAAAATATTTTTAGTAAAAATCGACGATATCGGTTAAAGACCACGGCAACTTCGATATAAAACAAGTTCAAAAGGGTCGTAGACTAGAATAATAAGCTAACACTAGGCAAAAAATAGTTTTGAATCAATGATATTTCACTTATCAAGTTTTATTGTAAAAGGAAATGGGGAGACATTTTTTTTAAACGGGTGGTGCCACGTGTTATGTAGAATATTAATTTATCTGAAATGAAATATACAATTGAAGCTCACGCTGAGTAAATAATGCTCGGTTAAACCCGAACTTAGACACCTTTACTTGTTTATCTTGGACTTCTGATTATTGAATTACATTAAAGAAGTCTTGAATTCTATTTTGCTGGCATTCCTTTTTGTGTTTTCTATCCCCCTTCACATTGGCCAATTTTTCTTGAAAGAAAGCGTGAAATAAAAAACGCCATATAACAAGAAATAGCTACAAAAAATTTGAAAGACTACTTGATATGGACGATGTTGTACTGTTCCCTCTTTTATCACTCTCTTAGTCTATGTTGCGGCAGACTTGAATTCAGTGTTTGTCTAGTATTAAAGGGACTCACACTTTGTTAGTCTATGTAGAATGGCTTAGCATTCTAGGTGACTCCTTTCCTAAGAAAAACCTTACTAAATTCCCTTTATTTATGCTGATTTTGCGAATACAAACCTAAATTTGATTTAGCTTGATTGTCATTGAGCATGTTGCATATTTATCCAATATCGAGGTTAGCCATATACCTATTCGGTTTCGGTTCTATAAAACTAAACGGCTTCAACGGTTAGGGCTGATTAACATTTAAGTTTTGCATAATTTTGGCGCTCACAGCTGTCTTGATGCAAATAACTTTTTTCCAACGTTCTCAGTATACAACGCCACAGAAACGACAAAGCAAATTCTATAAAAAATCTGTCGATTTATATTTTATTCAATTTGGAAACAATTTTTCCTTTCAAGCAGCAAATGTTTAATTTTATCGTTTTCTAAACTGTAACTAATTATTACGTGCATTGCAGCAGCCAAACTTTCAACTTGCGTCATGTACAAGCAAAAATTTTATTTAAATCTGTTTGGTGCTTTCATTTATAAGGTCGAGTGTAGTATTTTGCGGATATCTCTTCTGGGACATGATATATTAGGAAAAACTATTCACCATGAATACGAGTTTATAATAATAATTTGACGTTGTGGCAGCGCACTACCCTCTAGTGGCCCAATGACACCAGGCTAATCGTGTTCATTATTTTTTTTATTTATTAAGCATCAGCATAATCGATACGTCCTGATAGCCGCAATATTTCCTCGTCGTCAATTATGGGAGTCAGCTTAAATAACGGACTGTTTCTAGGAATTGACTTTCTGTTTACTAAAAGGCGCATCTCCTCCGGATATACGTTCTCCTGAACAAAACGACATACAATCTTTTCAGCTTGAGAAATGTCCTCCGCTGTTAACTGTGGCACAAAATGTGATGATGTTGGCGTAAATTCCAGCTTTTGAACAGACCTAAACTTCATCATAGCTTTCTTTACCCAGCAAATGACTCTTAACAGCCTATAATAAAGTCTGTCAAAATCTATTAACGATGAGTCAATACTTGTTGCAAAAATGAACTTCGCCCACCTTTATTCTTTCTCGGCAGCACCATTAGCTATCTTGGGCCAAGAGTCCTCCCGTTCTTTCAAGAAATCTGGGCCACATATCCATCGAGAGTTCGAAACAAGGCGTGCGTTCAATCGTGTTGCATCATCCGCAGGATTCAACTTTCCAGGAACCCATCGCCAACAGTTTACGTTCGACGAGTCAAAAATTTCTGCAGTTCTGTGTGATATGAATTGCTTGTAACAACGATTATCTGATTTAATCCTGCTAAGAACCATCTTTGAGTCAGACCAAAATTGTTATTACGTTAGGCCTCCTGTCATGACCATTTAAAATAGCCTCCTGCAGACGAACGCCCAATACGGCAGACAGCAGTTCAAGTCGTGGTATCGACAGTGCCTTGACGGGGCTACAATGAGATTTTCCAGCTACGAAGACTACACTGACTTCACCCTCGAATTTGATTCGCCAGTAAGCAACTGCAGAATATGCAAACTCTCTGGCATCTACAAAAATTGTAAATCAATTGTGGAAACTAAATTACTAAAATTCCGGTGATAGCAGCGTGGAATGATAAGACTTTTAACCTTGTCGAGCTGTGTATACCAGTTGTACCATTCCCGATAAACCTGCTCTGGAATAGAACTTGTCCAATCTACATTTAATCGCCATAGCTGTTGCAAGATAATTTTCGTTTTGATTGTGATATTCGCCAGATACTCGAACGGATCAAATATTGACATGGTAAGACTTAAAATTTCAGCTTTCGTCGGTCGCCTTTGCCCCGTCAAGACGTCATTCGGAACTTTCACGAGTTTTAGTTTAAAACAGAATGAATCATCCAGTGGACGCCAATACATTCCAAGTACCTCCTCTGCCATGGAATCGTTGGAGCAAAGGCTCATTATTTCAACGTACGTAAGAGGAGTCGTCGTTTCCCCGAGTGCAAAACAGACCTCTTCACAGTTAGATTTAAATCCTCGCAACTCGAACCCGGCATGGCTGTGAATTTCCTTGACCGCATTTGAAACACTTTAAGCCTCATCCTCTGTTTCGAAACTGTCTACGTAGTCGTCCACATAGTGGCGGTCAATAATAGCACTAGGAGCTCTTGGATGAAGGTCTTGAAACTTCATCGCATTTGTATTCTTCACGTATTGTGCAGAACATGGTGAACAGGCTGATCCAAATATCATCGCGTTCATAATATATATATCTGGTTCCTTTGACGAATGTCCACCCTGCCACAAAAAGCGTTGTGCATCCTGGTCTGCTTGGCGTATCAAAACTCTATTAAACATTTCTCGTATGTCTGCACATGCGCCAATGACACCCTGCCGAAATTTAAATAAATAAAAAAATAAATGTAAGGCGAAGAGATCTAAGGCCGAGCTTCTCTTCCAATTTGCGTCGTGCTCCTCTTGATTTTCCCTACAAATTGGCCGGACGGGACCTACATGTATTATGCCGACTCCGAACGGCATCTGAAAGGCAGATGAGTTTTCACTGAGAGCTTTTCATGGCAGAAATACACCCGGAGCGCTTGCCAAACACTGCCGAGGGGCAACCACGCTTAGAAAAATTTTCATCTAATTGAAAATTATTATTTCTAAAATGTTGATGTTGCTTTGCCCGGGGTGCGAACCCAGGGCATACGGTGTGGTAGGCGGAGCACGCTACCATCACACCACGGTGGCCGCCAGTAAATAGTATACTCAATAAAGCCTTTGGCTGATAAGCATCTGACCTTTCATCAGCCTTGAGTTGAAAGAAACACCATTTACTGACGCTGTGACATCGACTACTAAACGTAGTTTATTTTCTTTATTTTGATTACATACCGCAAAATGGAGTAGGTACCATGTGTGAGGTTTAACCTCCATTGCTTCTGCCCGCGATAGTTTCCTAGCATATGATTTACTTAAATACTCATTGATCTTATCTATGTACCAAGTCCCAAATTCCCGGTTTTTTTTTCAAAATTTGGCTCCAATGATTCCAGGCGACGCAGTGCCATACTATAGCTTTCACAATATTCTACATCATTAGTTAGCCACAATAAACCGGTTTCATAACGGCAGCCGATTTGCTTGGTTGTCTCACATAAAATTGCTTCAGCTCGTTTGTCTGCTTCAGACATAAGCGGCTGTAGGGGCTTCATTCCAAAACTCTCCAGTGTAAAATATTCTTTCCTTTGCTGCTGAATATCATTGATTGCGTCTAATTCACAGTCTATACGACAAACAACTACTTCTACACTATCTTCGTTGGATCCGAAGAGCATATATCCCAACTTTGACTTGTGGACAGAAAAACAATTGTCTATGTTTATAACTTCTATTGGACGAACCAAATTTGTGTGCGGCATACCGATAAGAATTTGTGGCATAACATTAACATAATCATCCACTGGCATGTTTCGAATTTTATCGTACTTTCTTGTTGTGCGTACATTTCTCATCTGAAATGTTGTATTCTGATTCAATCCAGAAATTTCGACGTCTAATCGTTGTGATGGTTCGCTTGTGGTCTTACCTCCTATCCATTTTAATGATAATTTATCAACTGGACCATTCAAGCCAATAGTTTTAGCTACCTGCTCTTCGATCAACGATATTTTTGAACCGTCATTGAGAAATGCAATAACCTTAAAACTACCCTTTGGTCCTTTTATTTCTACAGGCAGAAATTTAAATAGCGGTTGGTAACTAAATTCCTTTGCGAATATAGTTACGACATTTGCTGTGTCAGCTGCATGCTTTACCACATCTGCATTGTCCGCAGTCGACGCTGACTTTGCATTGCCTTTGAAATTTTTGCTACTTCGTTCGTGCAATAGCCGGTTATGATATCTGCGGCAAAAATCAAGTCCGCACTCGCGACGTGTGTTACAATTGATAGTACTGTGGCCAGGTCGTAGACAACTGAAACATAAGTGATTTGCTTTCACAAACGCCCATCTATCACTGCATTCCATATTTTTGAACTTTTCACACTGGCTTAAATTGTGGCTACTTTTGCAATATAAACATTTACTTTTTGTCATCACTAGCACTGGTTTCATTGACTTGGTTGCCTTCGAAATCAGCTGTTCATTTTCTTTGACAGTCTCTACCGGCACAACATCTGTAGCAATTGAAATAAATATAGCGACTTCTTGTAACCAATTACTAAAATGGCGAACACTTGGGAAACACAATTTCGTGGAGTGGAGAAAGTATACCTGGCCCATTCTTGACGTTTATTCATCGGCAATTTACTTAGTAATTCGTCCGACGTCAGATTCGAAAGATGAGAGGCTGCTCCTGCATTTTCCAAGAAAGCAGTTAGGTTGCTTACCATTGTACTGAAGGTTAAAATTTCTGACATATTTCCATCGCCTATGGTTGGAAACGCTCGCGCTTAGCTATTTGGCTACGTATTAATAGCTGTGGACGTTCAAAATGAAATTCAAGCATAGATATTACAGCACCTACACTAGATGGGTGAATTAGCAGGCATTCTACTCGCTGTCTGGGTGGCCCTTTCAAAGCCTTTTGCAAACGGAATAAATTTTCCAAATCTGTGTACATATACATTGAGGTAGTTTCCTTGAATGTTGCAAAAAACATTGGTCATTCTTCCGGCGATCCGTTGAATTCAGGCAGGTCGTGTAATTTGCGTACATACGGCTGTTGTATAGAAATTGACGGTGGCAAATGGTTTGGCTGCACACTTGACTGTGCTGGTGGCGCTTGACTTATGGCAAATGGGGAATAAAATCCATTAGTAGTTGACAAATTTAAGGCTGTGCTAGTATAAATATTACTACACGCTTGGCTTACATTAGAGTTTACAGAATGACTGATTCTGGATTTCATGACGTCAGCATAGGTTAGATAAGCTGGCTGTACACTAGCATATGCGGCAGTAGTATAGACACTAGGCAAGTTACCATGGTCTAAAGTGATATTAGTATTGGGAAGCATGTTGCAGGGGCTATTGTTTGGAAAGACAACTCTTGCGCCAGTGCTGTCGGCAAAAATTACTTTAGTGGCGGCAGCGTTGGAACTACCACTGGCTACGTTGACGTTTGCAGGGGGTACGTCGGCAGATGTGACAGGGGCTGAAAGGGTATTGGCAGAGATTACGTCGGCAGAGGTGACGCTACAGATGTTGTGCCGGTAGAGACTGTCAAAGAAAATGAACAGCTGATTTCGAAGGCAACCAAGTCAATGAAACCAGTGCTAGTGATGACAAAAAGTAAATGTTTATATTGCAAAAGTAGCCACAATTTAAGCCAGTGTGAAAAGTTCAAAAATATGGAATGCAGTGATAGATGGGCGTTTGTGAAAGCAAATCACTTATGTTTCAGTTGTCTACGACCTGGCCACAGTACTATCAATTGTAACACACGTCGCGAGTGCGGACTTGATTTTTGCCGCAGATATCATAACCGGCTATTGCACGAACGAAGTAGCAAAAATTTCAAAGGCAATGCAAAGTCAGCGTCGACTGCGGACAATGCAGATGTGGTAAAGCATGCAGCTGACACAGCAAATGTCGTAACTATATTCGCAAAGGAATTTAGTTACCAACCGCTATTTAAATTTCTGCCTGTAGAAATAAAAGGACCAAAGGGTAGTTTTAAGGTTATTGCATTTCTCAATGACGGTTCAAAAATATCGTTGATCGAAGAGCAGGTAGCTAAAACTATTGGCTTGAATGGTCCAGTTGATAAATTATCATTAAAATGGATAGGAGGTAAGACCACAAGCGAACCATCACAACGATTAGACGTCGAAATTTCTGGATTGAATCAGAATACAACATTTCAGATGAGAAATGTACGCACAACAAGAAAGTACGATAAAATTCGAAACATGCCAGTGGATGATTATGTTAATGTTATGCCACAAATTCTTATCGGTATGCCGCACACAAATTTGGTTCGTCCAATAGAAGTTATAAACATAGACAATTGTTTTTCTGTCCACAAGTCAAAGTTGGGATATATGCTCTTCGGATCCAACGAAGATAGTGTAGAAGTAGTTGTTTGTCGTATAGACTGTGAATTAGACGCAATCAATGATATTCAGCAGCAAAGGAAAGAATATTTTACACTGGAGAGTTTTGGAATGAAGCCCCTACAGCCGCTTATGTCTGAAGCAGACAAACGAGCTGAAGCAATTTTATGTGAGACAACCAAGCAAATCGGCTGCCGTTATGAAACCGGTTTATTGTGGCTAACTAATGATGTAGAATATTGTGAAAGCTATAGTATGGCACTGCGTCGCCTGGAATCATTGGAGCCAAATTTTGAAAAAAAACCGGGAATTTGGGACTTGGTACATAGATAAGATCAATGAGTATTTAAGTAAATCATATGCTAGGAAACTATCGCGGGCAGAAGCAATGGAGGTTAAACCTCACACATGGTACCTACTCCATTTTGCGGTATGTAATCAAAATAAAGAAAATAAACTACGTTTAGTAGTCGATGTCACAGCGTCAGTAAATGGTGTTTCTTTCAACTCAAGGCTGATGAAAGGTCAGATGCTTATCAGCCAAAGGCTTTATTGAGTATACTATTTACTGGCGGCCACCGTGGTGTGATGGTAGCGTGCTCCGCCTACCACACCGTATGCCCTGGGTTCGCACCCCGGGCAAAGCAACATCAACATTTTAGAAATAATAATTTTCAATTAGATGAAAATTTTTCTAAGCGTGGTTGCCCCTCGGCAGTGTTTGGCAAGCGCTCCGGGTGTATTTCTGCCATGAAAAGCTCTCAGTGAAAACTCATCTGCCTTTCAGATGCCGTTCGGAGTCGGCATAATACATGTAGGTCCCGTCCGGCCAATTTGTAGGGAAAATCAAGAGGAGCACGACGCAAATTGGAAGAGAAGCTCGGCCTTAGATCTCTTCGCCTTACATTTATTTTTTTATTTATTTAAATTTCGGCAGGGTGTCATTGGCGCATGTGCAGACATACGAGAAATGTTTAATAGAGTTTTGATACGCCAAGCAGACCAGGATGCACAACGCTTTTTGTGGCAGGGTGGACATTCGTCAAAGGAACCAGATATATATATTATGAACGCGATGATATTTGGATCAGCCTGTTCACCATGTTCTGCACAATACGTGAAGAATACAAATGCGATGAAGTTTCAAGACCTTCATCCAAGAGCTCCTAGTGCTATTATTGACCGCCACTATGTGGACGACTACGTAGACAGTTTCGAAACAGAGGATGAGGCTTAAAGTGTTTCAAATGCGGTCAAGGAAATTCACAGCCATGCCGGGTTCGAGTTGCGAGGATTTAAATCTAACTGTGAAGAGGTCTGTTTTGCACTCGGGGAAACGACGACTCCTCTTACGTACGTTGAAATAATGAGCCTTTGCTCCAACGATTCCATGGCAGAGGAGGTACTTGGAATGTATTGGCGTCCACTGGATGATTCATTCTGTTTTAAACTAAAACTCGTGAAAGTTCCGAATGACGTCTTGACGGGGCAAAGGCGACCGACGAAAGCTGAAATTTTAAGTCTTACCATGTCAATATTTGATCCGTTCGAGTATCTGGCGAATATCACAATCAAAACGAAAATTATCTTGCAACAGCTATGGCGATTAAATGTAGATTGGACAAGTTCTATTCCAGAGCAGGTTTATCGGGAATGGTACAACTGGTATACACAGCTCGACAAGGTTAAAAGTCTTATCATTCCACGCTGCTATCACCGGAATTTTAGTAATTTAGTTTCCACAATTGATTTACAATTTTTGTAGATGCCAGAGAGTTTGCATATTCTGCAGTTGCTTACTGGCGAATCAAATTCGAGGGTGAAGTCAGTGTAGTCTTCGTAGCTGGAAAATCTCATTGTAGCCCCGTCAAGGCACTGTCGATACCACGACTTGAACTGCTGTCTGCCGTATTGGGCGTTCGTCTGCAGGAGGCTATTTTAAATGGTCATGACAGGAGGCCTAACGTAATAACAATTTTGGTCTGACTCAAAGATGGTTCTTAGCAGGATTAAATCAGATAATCGTTGTTACAAGCAATTCATATCACACAGAACTGCAGAAATTTTTGACTCGTCGAACGTAAACTGTTGGCGATGGGTTCCTGGAAAGTTGAATCCTGCGGATGATGCAACACGATTGAACGCACGCCTTGTTTCGAACTCTCGATGGATATGTGGCCCAGATTTCTTGAAAGAACGGGAGGACTCTTGGCCCAAGATAGCTAATGGTGCTGCCGAGAAAGAATAAAGGTGGGCGAAGTTCATTTTTGCAACAAGTATTGACTCATCGTTAATAGATTTTGACAGACTTTATTATAGGCTGTTAAGAGTCATTTGCTGGGTAAAGAAAGCTATGATGAAGTTTAGGTCTGTTCAAAAGCTGGAATTTACGCCAACATCATCACATTTTGTGCCACAGTTAACAGCGGAGGACATTTCTCAAGCTGAAAAGATTGTATGTCGTTTTGTTCAGGAGAACGTATATCCGGAGGAGATGCGCCTTTTAGTAAACAGAAAGTCAATTCCTAGAAACAGTCCGTTATTTAAGCTGACTCCCATAATTGACGACGAGGAAATATTGCGGCTATCAGGACGTATCGATTATGCTGATGCTTAATAAATAAAAAAAATAATGAACACGATTAGCCTGGTGTCATTGGGCCACTAGAGGGTAGTGCGCTGCCACAACGTCAAATTATTATTATAAACTCGTATTCATGGTGAATAGTTTTTCCTAATATATCATGTCCCAGAAGAGATATCCGCAAAATACTACACTCGACCTTATAAATGAAAGCACCAAACAGATTTAAATAAAATTTTTGCTTGTACATGACGCAAGTTGAAAGTTTGGCTGCTGCAATGCACGTAATAATTAGTTACAGTTTAGAAAACGATAAAATTAAACATTTGCTGCTTGAAAGGAAAAATTGTTTCCAAATTGAATAAAATATAAATCGACAGATTTTGGCAGAGATTACGTCGGCAGAGGTGACGTTAACAGAGACATCATCGGCAGAGATGATGCTTGTACAGCGATTGCTTCTTTTAAATCTAACTTTTCCTTTTCTGCGGTCGCCAATAAGAGCTGCAATTCTCTTATTTGTGCATATTGACTTATCTGTTTGTGTGATTGTTTGATCAGTTTCTCTCGTTGGCTGAAGCCATCTCAGCGCTGGTGTCCGAGTCCATTAAATTGTTTTCCGTATCGACCAATGGTATTTCGTTTTTGTCGCTTCTAAGATCGTATCGTTTCATGAGTATTCATGTGATTCCACGCTGTATTTGTAGTTTGCAGATTTTTCTCAGAACAAATATTAACAAGTAAGGAAGGTTAAGTTCGGGTGTAACCGAATATTACATACTCAGTTTAGAGCTATGTTGACAACATAAGGGAAAATAACCATGTAGGAAAATGAACCGAGGGAAACCCTGGAATGTGTTTGTATGACATGTGTATCAAATGAAAGGCATTAAAGAGTATTTTATGAGGGAGTGGGCCATAGTTATATAGGTGGGCGCCATTTAGGGATATAGCCATAAAGGTGGACCAGGGTTGACTCTAGAATGCGTTTGTACGATATGGGTATCAAATTAAAGGTATTAATGAGGGTTTTAAAAGGGAGTGGTGGTTGTTGTATAGGTGGTCGCCCTTTCGAGATATCGGCATAAAGGTGGACCAGGGGTGACTCTAGAATGCGTTTGTACGATATGGGTATCAAATGAAAGGTGTTAATGAGTATTTTAAAAGGGAGTAATTCTTAGTTCCATAGGTGGACGCCGTTTCGAGATATCGCCATAAAGGTGGACCAGGGGTGACCCTAGAATTTGTTTGTACAACATGGGCATCAAACGAAAGGTGTTAATGAGTATTTTAAAAGGGAGTGGGCCTTAGATCTATAGGTGGACGCCGTTTCAAAATATCGCCATAAAGGTGGACCAGGGGTGACTCTAGAATGTGTTTGTACGATATGGGTATCAAATTAAAGATGTTAATGAGTATTTTAAAAGGGATTAATCCTTAGTTCCATAGGTGGTGCCGTTTCGAGATATCGCCATAAAGGTGGGCCAGGGGTGACTCTAGAATTCGTTTGTGCAATATGGGTATCAAACGAAAGGAGTTAATGAGTATTTTAAAAGGGAGTGAGCCTTAGTCCCATAGGTGGACGCCGTTTTGAGATATCGCCATAAAGGTGGACCAGGGGTGACCCTAGAATTTGTTTGTACAACATGGGCATCAAACGAAAGGTGTTAATGAGTATTTTAAAAGGGAGTGGGCCTTAGATCTATAGGTGGACGCCGTTTCAAAATATCGCAATAAAGGTGGACCAGGGGTGACTCTAGAATGTGTTTGTACGATATGGGTATCAAATTAAAGATGTTAATGAGTATTTTAAAAGGGATTAATCCTTAGTTCCATAGGTGGTGCCGTTTCGAGATATCGCCATTAAGGTGGGCCAGGGGTGACTCTAGAATTCGTTTGTGCAATATGGGTATCAAACGAAAGGAGTTAATGAGTATTTTAAAAGGGAGTGGGCCTTAGTTCTATAGGTGGACGCCTTTTCGAGGTATCGCAATAAAGGTGGACCAGGGGTGACTCTAGATTTTGTTAGTACGATGTGGGTGTCAAATGAAAGGTGTTAATGAGTATTTTAAAAGGGAGTGGGCCTTAGTTCTATAGGTGGACGCCGTTTCGAAATATCGCCATAAAGGTGGACCAGGGGTGACTCTAAAATTTGTTTGTACAATATGGGTATCAAAACAAAGGTGTTAATGAGTATTTTAAAAGGGAGTAATCCTTAGTTCCATAGGTGGACGCCGTTTCGAGATATCGCCATAAGGGTGGGCCAGGGGTGACTCTAGAATTCGTTTGTGCAATATGGGTATCAAACGAAAGGAGTTAATGAGTATTTTAAAAGGAAGTAATCCTTAGTTCCATAGGTGGACGCCGTTTCGAGATATCGCCATAAGGATGGGCCAGGGGTGACTCTAGAATTCGTTTGTGCAATATGGGTATCAAACGAAAGGAGTTAATGAGTATCTTAAAAGGGAGTGGGCCTTAGTTCTATAGGTGGACGCCTTTTCGAGATATCGCCATAAAGGTGGACCAGGGTCGACTCTAGAATGAGTTTGTACGATATGGGTATCAAATTAAAGGTATTAATGAGAGTTTTAAAAGGGAGTGGCGGTAGTTGTATATGTGAAGGCGTTTTCCAGATATCGACCAAAATGTGGACCAGGGTGACTCAGAACATCATCTGTTGGATACCGCTAATTTATTTATATATGTAATACCTGCCAAGATTTTAAGGGTTTTTTATTTCGCCCTGCAGAACTTTTTCATTTTCTTCTACTTAATATGGTAGATGTCACAACCATTTTATAAAGTTTTTTCTAAAGTTATATTTCGCTTCAATAAAACAATCCAATTACCTTACCATGTTTCATCCCTTTTTTCGTATTTGGTATAGAATTATGGAATTTTTTTCATTTTTCGTAATTTTCGATATAGAAAAAGTGGGCGTGGTCATAGTCGGATTTCGTTCATTTTTCATACCAAGATAAAGTGAGTTCAAGTAAGCACGTGATCTAAGTTCGTTAAAGATATGTCGATTTTTGCCTAAGTTATCGTGTTAACGGTCATGCGGAAGGACAGACGGACGCCTGTGTATAAAAACTGGGCGTTGCATCAACCGATTTCCCCCATTTTCACAGAAAAGAGTTAACGTCATAGTCTATGCCCTTACCAAATTTCAAAAGGATTGGTTAATTTTTGTTCGACTTATGGCGTTAAAAGTATCCTAGACAAATTAAATGAAAAAGGGCGGAGCCACGCCCATTTTGAAATTTTCTTTTATTTTTGTATTTTGTTGCACTATATCATTACTGGAGTTGAATGTTGACATAATTTACTTATATACTGTAAAGATACTAACTTTTTTGTTAAAATTTTACTTTAAAAAAAAATTTTTTTTTAAAGTGGGCGTGGTCCTTCTCCGATTTTGCTAATTTTTATTAAGCGTACATATAGTAATAGGAGTAACGTTCCTGCCAAATTTCATCATGATATCTTCAACGACTGCCAAATTAAGGCTTGTAAAACTTTTAAATTACCTTCTTTTAAAATTGGGCGGTGCCACGCCCATTGTCCAAAATTTTACTAATTTTCTATTCTGCGTCATAAGTTCAACTCACCTACCAAGTTTCATCGCTTTATCTGTCTTTGGTAATGAATTATTGCACTTTTTCGGTTTTTCGAAATTTTCGATATCGAAAAAGTGTGCGTGGTTATAGTCCGATATTGTTCATTTTAAATAGCGATCTGAGATGAGTTCTCAGGAACCTACATACCAAATTTCATCAAGATACCTCAAAATTTACTCAAGTTATCGTGTTAACGGACGGACGGACGGACATGGCTCAATCAATTTTTTTTTCGATCCTGATTATTTTGATATATGGAAATCTATATCTATCTCGATTCCTTTATACCTGTACAACCAACCGTTATCCAATCAAACTTAATATACTCTGTGAGCTCTGCTCAACTGAGTATAAAAACTATTCACCATGAATACGAGTTTATAATAATAATTGGAGGTTTTGGCAGCGCAATAACACCAGGCTAATCCTGTTCATTATTTTTTTTATTTATTAATTTTATTACATATTTATAAATTTTTTATAAGTGAATCACTTTCGCTTTAAAGCGACAAAATGCGCTTTTGCCTAAGGAGAAGAGAATTTTCTTTAAATGGGTATGTATGTATGCATTTCATCAAATAATAGATTGAGCTCTCAATTTTAAATTGAGGGTTGATAGAAAACAGCAAATTTTTGCAAAACGTTTGCTTATAACTTTTAAATAGTATTGAATGATAATTATCCGCCCCCGGACTGTCATTCCTGGAATCAAAAGGCGTCTTCAGGTAGTCCTTTGATAACTTTTGTTATATTTTAACAGTTCTTGTCAATTTAATAATAACCATTTTTTTATACGTTGAGTCAAGTTATGGCTATGCCAAGGAACAGGTTGAACTTTTAAAACTTTTGAAATTTCTTTATAGCGCCCTTTTTACATTCGGATACCCTTTCCATGCTTATTTCAGCGAAAACTGTGTTTAATAGTTCTACGACAGACCAAAATTTTAAATGCAATTTTTAATTGGTGATGAGCGATATCTCACTATCGGTGATTGCATCACCGCGATTGAAAAATCGCTAATAGTCATAGCTATTGCCAACCAAATATGTCAGTGATTGGCGATTTTCCTACAGCATAAAACTCTTTCGATTCTTTTGAATGACAATCACCTCTGGCAACATTTTGCCAACAGCGGTTACGGCCATATTTCTTCATGGAGAATGAAAATCACCTCTTACAGGCGACGTTATCTTGAATTAAGGGTTTTCTAAACGAATTTTTGATCTGGTTCACTTCAAAAGTTGAGTTGTGTTAATTTATTAGAAATTCGTATTAATATCGATTTAAAGATGACAGCAAACTATAGTAAAAAGGATGTACTCGTAAAGTGTGGCAATTTTATGAGCCACTAAATTTCTCAAATTTTGTATGCTGTTTTCTAAAGTTTTATTTGGTGATTTTTATATAGAGGGTAGTATAGCTCTTTATACATACTTATATTTGGTACTGACGATCAAAACTGGAACAATAATATGTAATATGAACTCTGCTATATAATACCAACAACGTGAGCTAACATTTTTGTGGTTGGACTTTGCATTCTCCTTTAGAATTATTTTGGCTATGAAAAGACTAAAAACAGGTTTAAAACCATGTACGCCTGATCTTAAAATTAAAACCTGAAAAAATTACCCATGTTGTTCTAGTATTGCTCCTACTTAGTACCCGTGGTTAATTTCAAAAGTCACTCCATCGCACAAATGATATTTCTTTTTTTTTGGCTAGAACTTTGTTCAAAAGCGTGCTAAAAGTGAAATTATCAAAAAAGTTTAAATCTATGGCGTCGTTTTCAGTCAACAGGGGAAGTCAGTTAAACCCTAAAAAATTAAACATTTGTTTATAATACCAAAATTTCATAATGGCATTCAGGTTTACTATCACTCAGTAAACTGAATGAATGTTGTTAGATGATAGAAATTTTGGTTCACACGAGAAAAAACTACTCGTTGCGCTATACATAATTCGCCTCTTTACTATAATTTTTTAATTATTGTGAGCAGATATTGCTATTTTTTAAATTATTGATGTTGGATAAACCAACATAAAAAGTTAAGCCTTCCGAGAAGATACAAACTATCAAATTTAGAGATGGTTGTATTAAGATTTGGAGTTGCAGTGCACATTTTGAGGAGGACCTTTCGTCAAAATTGAAGGCAGGATGAAAAAGGAGTTGCTCCTTAATATTTTGCAAACAGCTTTGCCAGTTACAATGACCATGTTTCACTGTGGTGAAGAAAAATTACTTTTCAACACCACCACTTTCCGAAACATACCTCCAACTTGGTATGAAATCGGTTGATATTTCAAAAGTTTCGAACACTGAAGAGGCCCACAAAGAACACTGATATAAACCGGATCGAAAACTCAGGAAGTTTTCTGAAACCCCAGCTAGCGAATTGAGCTAATTCTCCTAAGGGCATGCCGGAGTTCTGGGCACGTGTCGAAACAGAACAGTACGCTATACGAAACGATTTCATGCATGAACTAAATTAAACAAATAAGAAAGTCTAAATTCCGGTCAAACCGAATATTATATACCCAGCTGTGCACTAAAAGCGCTGTTGTTGTTTGCTTTGTGTGGTTAATAATATGATAGGTTAGGTTAGGTTGAACTGTCCGGTCCATGAGGACCTCACATAGATCCTATCAAAAACCAGTTATAAAATAACTCCGTCCTCTTGGCAAATACTAGAAGCTTCCCAGGAGTTAAGCCACTTGCGGCTTCTAGATCTGACAGTTGTATCACGTCCAATAGCTGAAGTCTTAGCCTGGCAAGCGCAGGGCACGAGCACAGAACGTGCTCCACGTTTCCTCCTCCAACCTACACTTGTTACATCTGCTAACACTGACCAAGCGTAATTTAAAGGCATGTGACGCCATAAATCAGTGTCCAATCAGAATACCCGTCATGAGTCTACAGTCCTCCCGCTTGGTCGATCATGTACACCTCTCGCCTTCGCTTAATCTCGGCCAGTCTAGTTGGGACGTCTATGGAGAAAGCTTTAAGGGATATGCCCTTTTTAGCTAGTGCACCTGCTTTTTCATTCCCATCTATTCTCATATGCCCTGGGACCCAATATAGATGCATGCTTCTCCCGGTCCCGACCCTTTCCAGAGACTGCTTACACTCTAACACACATTTAGATGCTATGCTATGCGAGATTATTGCATTAATTGCTGCTTGACTGTCAATATAAAAGTTAACACGGTTGCAGCTTAAACTATTATCTTCCAGTGTTTCTATTGCTTTGGTTAGGGCTAATATTTCCGCATGGAAGTCGCTACAGTAATCTGGCAGCCCGTAGGATCTGTTTATTTCGGGATCATCACAGTATACCGCAGACCCTACTCCTTCCACTACTTTGGAACCATCTGAGCACCCTCGCGCCAACCATCCATCTTTATTGTGGCCTTAAGATCTGCCTCGAAGCGCAGATAGGGAATCAGGCAGTCAGTTCGTCTTGTGATTGATAACGATATACTACTATGGCCGTATTTGTCAGCGCTCAAGCTGGTTGCAGTTGTTAACGCTATGTTCTTTGCTACCCAGGTCTACAGGTGGAATGTGCTGAATGGCATACAGTGCAGCCGTCGTATTATTCATTAAATTTATATCGGAAGCTTCGATATGTAATAATCGATAATTGTTATCGCTTCTATTCTTTATGTCTTGATCTTACCTACTTACAGTAATTCATATACGATATGTACATACATATTTGTGTACGTATATATTGTATGATTATGCAGAGACAGACAACTTCAAAGCCCCATCAGAAGATGTGGAGGAATACAAAGAAAAATACTTCGTCGCTCATGCCGCTATATCCCGTTTGATCAATGATCAACTGAGTTCCCAACCCGTGAAGGAAACTGAATCCGACGATTCTATTGATAAGTTACTGACACAACAAGCCAAGTTCCTGGATAACTTCAGTGCAGCAGTAACCCATTCAAATGTGCATCCCCCTAAATTTCTCTGCCCAATTTTTCTGGAAACTATTCAGATTGGCCGTCATTTCGCGACCTTTTTCGAAGCGCAATTGACGAAAAGTCAAATTTGAGCAACATCCACAAGTTCCATTACCTAAAGTCATACTTACAAGATGAAGCATTAAGTCTTGTTAAGCATATACCATTGACTGACAATAATTATAAAGACGCATGGGACAGGCTAGTAGAGCGATATAACAAAAAGCCGATAATTGTTCATTCCCTTGTGCAACAGTTTTTGTCTTTGTCACCATGTAGTACTCCCAACATAGCAGCTCTTCGTAACTTAACCGATAAAGCTGACGAAACTGTACGCGGTTTGGATGCCCTCAATTGCAATAGTCGGGCCCTTGGTTGGTAGCCATTTTGTTGGTCAAAGTTGATGAATAAACAAAAAGGGGATGGGCAAAGAAGGGTGATTCTCATGTAGGTAGGTCATTTGATGAGTTTGTTAAATTTCTGACACATCGGTGTGATGCGTTAGAATCGTGTAGTTCATCTCGTTTAGTTAACAAAAAGCGCACAGCATTGGCACATTATGCTCAATCAGGAGAGTCAACAGCAACAACAAATTATTGTGTTGTATGTGCTGAGCAGCATACAGTTTCTCAATGCCAAAAGTTTAAGCAAATGGATAGCGGAACAAGGGGGCATTTGTAAAAGATAAGCATTTATGTTTCAATTGCTTGCGCTCATCTCATAATTTAAATCAGGCATCGGCAAATGTGTTAGTGAGAGCGCAATAATTGTGCACATCACTTGATGCATCGGTTTACTTAGTTCATTCGCTTATTAGCAAGCAACAAGACAATATTCACCCCTATTCTGCATTTCGATTACGTTCCCGTTCTACGCTCCGCTTTAATCGAAGTTGGGTATTCTGCATTATGACGGAATCGTAACGAGAAGAGGAAGAGCAAATGATTTTTCGAAATCAGCTGTTTGTACGGAATGTGTGAACATTGGAACAAAATAAATTAAAGAAAATTTGTAACAAACATTGAAAAACGTTTATATTTTATTATCCACGACATTTTGTACAAAAAAAGCAATAGAATATATTGCCGCAGTGTTATATTTTGTTGAGTGAAGTGCTTTCATAATTGTAAGTGTGTTGTTGTCGTTCTTTTGGCCAATTCCCTGCCGTGGCCACCAAGTTTTGTTAAAAGGAATTCCTGCACGAATATAGTTGACATTTTCTGAATTTTATGGATGCTAATTTCATTGCACTGGCCTAAAATACTTTATAAAGATTTATTTATTCTTTCCGCAAGGATTGTTTACTTTTTCGCTTCACCTTCCTCTACTCCGGCAGCTTTATTTGGCATATAACTGGACCCAACGAACAGACGCGGCATTATTTGTGGAGTTGGAAAGCAACGCATACGAAAATGGCCAGGCCAGAATGGAAAGGCAAATATTGCGAGATTTGTGTAATCCATTTGAGATGAGTGACGAATTGTAAGAAATTGAACTTAAAAGTGGTAAAGTTTAATGACTTATTTTCGTATTTAGGTTCAAAAAAACTTTCGACTTAATAAGGATGCTTTCAAGTATGTGTTAGATACTTTTGCTGGGCAAATACCTCCAAAGACTTCGACATCGACATGTTGGTTTTGACCTGGAAACATATAAAAAACAATCATCATCAAGCCTGCTACGTTTCTTAACAAGTTTTACTTACATTTTTGTTAAAATTATGTTATAAATTAATAAAAAAACTTTTTAAATATAAACGAGCTCTAGGCCAAATATTTGTATATTCTTAATAAAACACAATACGTGAATTTTTGATATACAATTATATTATTTAATTTGTCGATATTTCGACTTCAGTCTGAAGTCATCATCAGGAATTTTTGAATGCAATATGTCGACATATTGCATTCAAAAATTCCTGATGATGACTTCAGACTGAAGTCGAAATATCGACAAATTAAATAATATAATTGTATATCAAAAATTCACGTATTGTGTTTTATTAAGAATATACAAATATTTGGCCTAGAGCTCGTTTATATTTAAAAAGTTATAATTCAAAGGCCGTAAACAACAAAAATAATTAATAAAAAAATAAAAAGAAAATATTTTTCCGCCAACTAATTTGCAACTTAGAAAAACGGAACTACGATCGAAATGCAGAATACACAAAATCGAACGATTCGAAGTAGGATCGAAAGAGATTGGAACACAGAATACCAAAATTGTCAAATCGTAAAAATTCCAATCCAAGTCGAAATGCAGAATAGGGCTGATTGTTTGTTATTATGTTTTTAATGCGCGCAATGGGAAGCAAAAAGTTTATACAATTAAATACATTGTATTTGCGCAAAGGGGTTGGTCAACATTAAATATTTTTAGCTTGTGCGCATTGAGTGACGCACACAAACGATGTTGCTGCGCCAAATGCTCAGTGACTACCATTGTAAATTTTACCAAGTAGCGCAACTAACAGCTGATCGGTAAAAATTCGCACATTCACACGCGCAGTTCTCGACTCAGTTTCAAAAAAAAACTTTAGATTATTTAATTCAAATTTTAAAGTGAGATAATCCTTACAAATTTATGTATACAGAATATATGTGGCGTTTTTGTTGTTATTAAAACAATAGTTTTATTTATATTAAAGCTTTTATCATTTTTTTTTTTAACTTTGAAAAATCTCCGAACACCATTCCTTCATTATATGACATCCGACTGCCTAGTCCACTGCCTTCCACTCTATTCGCAACATAACCTCTACTTAAGCTGCCAAACTATATAGTAAACAATGGTGACTACTAAACTAAAGAGAATAAGAATACGTGTGAATTGAGTGTGCACAATTGTGACAGTAAATGCCGATGCCTGATTTAAATCAATGTCCATCCATTTTCCGGTGCAAACTTTGTCCCTCAAAGCACCGCACGTTAGTGCATATGAATAAAGAGCCCGTGAAGAATACACAGCAGTTGCAACAACAATCAAGCACGAAAGCAGAAGAAAGTATTGCGATCACAGCTGCAGTATCAACCGACCTCTCTCCTCGTACTTCGGTTGTATCGGCATATCCTAACAACAAAAATGTCTCACTGTCGTTCATACCTACCACTCTCTTACCAACTATCCTGGCGAACGTGGTTGACCGTTGGGGGAATGTGGTGAATTGTCGCGTTTTACTTGACACAGTGTCTACAGCAGTGTTACCAGGTTAGCCTTTTCGAGGCTAGATTTAGCCTTTTCTTTGCCTTTAGCCTCGAAATTTTGTCTTTAGCTTCGTGACTTTTTTCTAGCCTTTTTTACTCCGAATATATTTTTAAAAATTTCTAAAATAAAATAATTTCAATAGTTCCTGTGAACACCTAATACCTAATAATATGAGTTCTCTACAAAAGATTAATTCTTTTTCTGCTGAAAATTCGTTGAAAATTTCAAAGCCTGATGTATTTTCTTACTTTGAAAAAGAAAAGTATAGTTATTCTAAAAGTCAAATAGCATTAATAGAGCTGCAGTGGCGAAAACTTATAACTATACAATGCAAAAATGTACACTCCACCATGGAATTTTGGTCGGAAGTCCGAGAACATAAAAATGCATTAAACGAACCTCCTTTTTTAGAACTTGTCGAATTCATATTTAGATTTTTAGTATTACCACTCAGTAACGCGGAGGTTGAAAGAGTTTTTAGTGGCATAAAAATTCTGAAAACTAAATTAAGGAACAAACTAAAAATAAAAATGCTTAATATTAGATGCTCGTTAAAACGCTTATATAAATGTTGTAATGACTTTGAAATTACCTATGATCTCATATCTATGGTAAATAGCCAAACCTTATACCAAGACATAAGCTCTTTTGATTCTTCAGACGGGGAATATTTTATATAAATAACTAGTAGCCCCGGCAGACGTTGTTCTGCCCTAAATTTGGCTTATCTGCATATATTTTAATAAGCTTTTTCCGTCTAACTCTGCCCTACCCCTCTACACTTTTTCCTAATCTTTTGATTCACTCCTCCCTCCGTCTTTTACGCTTCATCTCCATCTTCGTCTCATTCTATCTCTTTCTCAGTCTCCTTCTCTCTTTTCTCTTCTCTCCAGTTTTCATCCTTCTTCTTCATATCTTATTGCCAGTCCCAGAGGGTGGTATGTATTTTGTTCCAGTCCCATTCCGAGTCTCAGTCCCAGTCCCACTCCGAGTCTCAGTCTCAGTCCCAGTCCTAGTCCTAATTCCAGTCCCAGTCCGTCTCTGGTATACTTCACGGAAAAAAGCATCCTAAATACTAATATAGACAAATTTATATACGAAATTTCAGGCAAATCGAATAGGACGTATGTAAATAGGTATGTGGGTATTATTAGTTCTTGTCTTTATTTTGGCTTCGCATGCATATTTATCAGTTTTGCCAGGTTGATGCGACTAAATCGAATATCACAATGTACTTTAGAGCTCTCACTAGTCACTCAGCGGTGTAAAACTTACTCTGTATTATAGCACACATAAACAGCTTCAATTTGATACCCATAATATAAAAACACATTCTAGGTGTATCCGGGTCCATGTTTTGGCCTATATCTCGAGACCGTAGTCACCCAGCGGTGTAAAGCTTACTATGTAGTAAAGCATACATCAACAGTTTCCATTTGATATCCATATTCACCCCTATTCTGCATTTCGATTACGTTCCCGTTCAACGCTCCGCTTTAATCGAAGTTTGGTATTCTGCATTACGACGGAATCGTAAAGAGAAGAGGAAGAGCAAATGATTTTTCGAAATCAGCTGTTGGTACGGAATGTGTGAACATTGGAACAAAATAAATTAAAGAAAATTTGTAAAAAACACTGAAAAACGTTTATATTTTATTATCCATGCCATTTTGTACAAAAAAAAGCAATAGAATATATTGCCGCAGTGTTGTATTTTTTTGAGTGAAGTTCTTTCATAATTGTAAGTGTGTTTTTGTCGTTCTTTTGACCAATTCCCTGCCGTGACCACGGAGTTTTGTTAAAACGGATTCCTGCAGGAATATAGTTGACATTTTCTGAATTTTAAGGATGCTAATTTCATTCCACTGGCTTAAAGTACTTTATAAAGGTTTATTTATTCTTTCCGCAAGGATTGTTTACGTTTTCGCTTCACCTTCCTCTAGGCCGGCAGCTTGCTTTGGCATATAACTGGACCCAACGAACAGACACAAATTATAGCTGTCTATTATAATGGAATCAATAGCCGTGGCATTATTCATGGAATTGGAAAGCAACGTATACGAAAATTGCCAAGCGAGAATAGAAAGGCAAATATTGCGAGATTTGTGTAATCCATTTGAGATGAGTGATGAATTGTAAGAAATTGAACTTAAAAGTGGTAAAGTTTAAAGACTTATTTTCTTATTTAGGTTCAAAAAAACTTTCGACTTAACAAGGATGCTTTCAAGTATGTGTTAGATACTTTTGCGGGGCAAATACGTCCAAGGACTTCGCCATCGACATGTTGTTTTTGACCTGGAAACATATAAAAAACAATCATCATCAAGCTTTTTACGTTTCTTAACAAGTTTTACTTACATTTTTGTTAAAATTCTGTTATAAATTAATAAAAAAATAAAAAGAAAATATTTTTCCGCCAACTAATTTGCAACTTAGAAAAACGGAACTACGATCGAAATGCAGAATACAAAAAATCGAACGATTCGAAGTTGGATCGAAAGAGATTGGAACACAGAATACCAAAATTGCCAAATCGAAAAAATTCCAATCCAAGTCAAAATGCAGAATTGGGCTGATTGTATAAACACATTCTAGGGGTACCCTTTTCCACGTTTTGGGCTATATCCCTAGCCTCCCAGTTCTATGAAAATTATCCTATACTATAGCACTCATCAACAGCTTTCATTTGACATCCATATTGTATAAACACATTCTAGGGGTATCCGTGCCCACGTTTTGGCCTATATCTCGAGACCCTAGTCACCCAGGGGTATGAAAATTATCCTGTACTATAGCACTCATCAACAGCTTTCATTTGATATCCATATTGTATAAACACATTCTAGGGGTACCCGGGTCCACGTTTTGATCTCAAGACCCTAGACATGTAGCGAAAAAAAAGGTAGACGTTGGCCGATTCTCAGACCTACCCAATATGCTCACAAAATTTCATGAGAATCGGTTCAGCCGTTTCGGAGGAGTTCAGCCTCTAAAACCGTGACAGAAGAATTTTATATATTAAATTAGTTTGTAATATTTTTTTTATGTATATACACATATGCAATCATTTAAAGTAATTCCATGTGCTAGTCAAAGAAAATGTGCCTGATATGTTTTGAAACAGGAAGGTATGGTTAAGTTATGTTTATAAGTTATTTTATAAAAAAAATTTTATGAAGTAACCAAAAAATTCTGGCCTTTTTTTAACTTCTTTTTTTCTAAATTTAGCCTTTTCTAACCTTTTTTTTTTGCCAATCTAGCTTCTTTTTTTTTGCATCACCTGGCAACAGTATCATTCATTGCTGATTAAAGACTATTCAAAAAGGCAGACTTTAAAGTGTCTTTAAATAAAAGTTAATTTTTAGGTATGAAACAAAATGTTTAGGTCATATAATTACTCCAAATGGAATTAAACCAAACAATGACAAAATTCTGTGTATAAAAAAATTTTCTATTCCCAAAAATGTTAAGGAGATACAATATTTCCTGGGTCTCACAGGTTTTACCGAAAATTTATTCATGACTATGCCAAAATAGCTAAACCACTTTAAGATTGAAAAAAAAAAAAAAAACAAAAATAAATATTAGTGACAACGATTTTAGGGATGCTTTTGAAAAATTAAAGAACCTCTGAAGTAGTGATTTAGCAATACAATATCCCAATTTTGAAGAACAATTTACAATTACGACAGATGCAAGTGAGTTTGCATTATGAGCTGTGTTATCTCAATCACACGGTCCAATACCTTTTGTCTCTAGAACTTTAAATCAACACGAAGTAAATTATTCCACAATTGAGAAGGAATTATTGGCAATCATCTGGGCAGCAAAACAATTTAGACACTACCTTTGGGGCAGAAAATTTCAATTAAAAACTAATCATAGGCCATTAATATGGTTTTCTAATCTGAAGGAACCGAATTCTAAAATACAAAGATGGAAAATTGAATTGAAGTGAATACGATTTTAATATAACTCATGTAGAGGGTGGAGAAAATAAAGTTGCAGATGCTTTATGAAGAATAAAAATTAGTTCTGAGGAAATAAATATTTTTGTGTGTTAGGAGTATAACAATTCCTTCACAAATAGGAACAGTCTAAAGAGTAATTTGCTCAGGCATAAAAAAAGGTATATATGTGCCAATATTGCAGTTCTAAGCATACATTAGAAAAGAAAAACGATAAACATGAAAAGCAATGCAAACTTCGTACAAATGTGTGTACTTTATGTAATAAAAGTTATAACCCAGCAAATATATTTTCTAACGTTAGAGAAATGTTGTAATTTTACATTAGAATTCTAATGTAGATCTCTAATGCATTTCGAATCGATAACTTGTTTAGAGAACTAGGTTCGAATTCGACTGTGAAAGGATTCGAATAACACTAGAAATGCGATGTTATAATTATTGTCACAATTATCGATTATTTGCACGACATGATCACTCTTTCTTAGTGTTATACAAACAAAATAAAAATAGTGGAAATATTACAAGTTGTGAAATAAGTTTTTTTATTTATAATAATAAATACTAGTAAGTGAAAATGAATCAAAAAAAGTTAAAAAAGGAAAGCGAGCAGATTATTGAAGTTCTATTTGAATGGCATGAACCTCAAACCAACGCTGAGCTCAATCTTTAAGTACGGTTTTAATTTATTATAATGGAAAAAGCCTTTGAAATATGCTAATTCTTAATACATAATATTATAACCAAATAAACGTATTCGATATAATGAAACAATGAAAATTTCACTAATTTCAAATAATTGAACTTAATTGCGCATCACTTCAAAATGTTCAATGTTTCTTTATATCAAATACTTTTATTTAGTTATAAGCTTATTATTATTAAGAATGAACATACTTCAAAGGCTTTTTCCATTATAGTAAATTAAAACCGTACTTAAAACTTAAATATATTCAGTGCATATATAGGTATAAATCAGTTAAATTCAGTTGCCCATAGTCATAGTAAAAATAAAATAGGTTTTAAATTTAGTTACAGCTTTTTGACAGATAGCCCATAGAAAATTACAACCAACCCTTATCCAATCAAAGTTAATATACTCTGTGTGCAAAGCACGCTGAGTATAAAAATTGTCCTTTTACTATATAGACATTCACAAAAAACTGAAAAATTACCACCAAACCACTGCGAAACTGGGATTTGATCTGTAGTATTTTTGCGTAGAACACCTTTCTGAATTGGCGGCCTTCGCCAGCTCTAAAAAAATGGAAATAAAAATTGTATTGGCGCAAATCGCCTTAATCAAAATAACAACAACCACATGAAAATGTTTACCCCTTTTTGAAAAAATCTCTTGACAGTGTACAAATATTTCTTTCCCGCCTTCGGCTTATTGCTCCGCGGTAAAACCGCTTCTTTTGGCACTTCTCCCGAAATTTTTGGACAAGTATTAGCAATCGACCCCCGTGGTAAAATATGACTTCCATTGAATATCTATTTCTATATTTACTTAAATGAATATGGATAGAATGATATTTTTACTCGAAATATACCAAAATATTACAACATACACAAGATTCGGAATAATCTCAATTAAACGTTTTACTGATTTTGCAAATGTGGAGCCAAGTAACCGTCGCACGTTTAAAAAAATTACGTAATATTCGTCAAAAACATATATTTGCATTCTAAGGATAATATGGACATTCCTGTAGTATATCAGTATATTAGCTTGTCGGAGAAGCCTTTTTTCCCTTCCATTAAAGTTTTACGCGTTTAAATAGCAAATTGATAAATTTCTTGAGGCTTTTGAAGGCAGGCCGTCAAACCAAAACACGCCTTAAAGAGCGCTAAAGGCATTTTAAAGTTTAGATCCTTTTTTAGAGATAAAATAGCGGTTAAGTTGACTATAACAGACTAAAAATGATGCTTAATTTAGAAGCATGTTAAAACCAATAAAACTATATTTTAATTTGACTATGACTATGGGCCATTATATTAGTAGAACCTGGGCGACCGAGCTATGCTCCGCAAGGTTTCGTTGTGCTGGCAACGTTTCTTTTTTTTAATTTCGAATAGGTGGCAACCTTAAGTGGCAACCCTACTCAAAAATGTCCTTGTTGTAATGCGAAGTAAAGTACCTTTCGTTTGATACCCATATCGGCATATGTCATGCAATTTTTTTTAAATTTCGAACAGGTGGCAACCCCAAATGGCAACCCTACTCAAAAATATCGCTATTGTAATGCGGAGTGAAATACCTTTCGTTTGATACCCATATCGGCATATCTCATTCAATTTTTTTTTAATTTCGAATAGGTGTCAACCTTTCTGAGTGGCACACCTAGGTAGAAAGTCTTAGAAGGTGATATATTATCTCTGTGCCAAATCTCATTTAAATCGGTTGAGCCGTTCCCGAGATCGTTCGGCTATACAAACAAACAAATATACGAATATACGTTTAAAGTTATAAGATAATTTTTTTAGAAATATTGGCAGAGAAAGACTTTCTTGAAGCTTTATTAGATTCCGATTTGGAAGATTTCAGCAGTGATGACGAACAATGGACGAAAATTACTTGCCGTGTGAAAGCACTGACAGCGAAAATTCCGAACCGGAAGATGAACAGTATTCCCAGGAACGAGCATGGTCGGTATTTAGTTGACGAACAAATTATTCCATTTACCGGTCGTTGCACAGTTAGACAAAGCCTACCAAACAAACGAAAAGGTATCTGACTGAAAAATAAAGTGCTCACAACTCACAACGGATTTTGCTGGATTTTGAAATATATCAAGGCAAACCACGCCAATTACAGAAGAAGATCTAGGAGTTGGACCATCATTTGTGACTTACACATACTCTTCCTAAAGGTTTCAGAGTATCTTTTGGTAGGTATTTTACAACTCTGCCACTTTTAGATAGACCTTTGGCAAAGGGAAAGAAAAATTTCATTCACACGGAGGAATTTTGTAGTCCTGATGATTAACTTGCCATCGTGCAATGGAAGGATTCTAAATCTGTATTATTAGCGTCTTCCGCATTTGGATGTAGTCCAGTTGCGGATGTTAAACGATGATGCAAGAAAGAAAAGAAATTTATACAAGTTGCATCCCCAAGCGTTGTTAGAGAATATAAAAACCGATGGGCGGTATTAACATCTGCATATCGTAACTTTTTTTAAAACGAGGAAGTTCACTAAAAGTTATACTAATTTTATTGATTTGGCTTGTTGTAACGCATTGATGGAGTATCGCCAAAACTGTCGTAAAATTCAAACTCCTTCGAAAGATACGTTGGACCTCTTAGCTTTTCGACTTTCTGTAGCCGAAGCACTCGTTTGCATCGAAACAAAAAAGAACATGGAATGGTTTTCTGAATCAGATATCGAAAATGAGGAAGAAGTTTTGCCTCCAAAGAGGAGTCGTCCTGCAGAGCATCCTTGTAACTTAAAACGTCAATATTGATTTTATCATAGCATCCAAGGAGGACTTAAATTTCGCAAAAATGTGTCGTCGTAAAGGATGTTCTTCACGCACACGCACTAGATGTGTAAAATTTATTGTTTTTCGTGCTTCTTCAAACCTAAAATTTATTTCAAGGATTATCACTTTGACAAATCAATCTTTTCCAAAATCAGCAATATTTTTTTAATGCAAGATGGGCCCACATGCACCAATTGTGCGAATCCTTAAAATGTAGGAAGGACATAGGATTAACTTCTAAAATGAGTTATTTCCATTTCTGGAGCACACAAACAGGAAAGTAACCAAAAATTTTAAAGATCGCGCAAGTAGTTTGCTCATGGCTCTGAAAGGGAGATTTCAAATGCTTCTTATAATAATTTAAAGCCTACCAATATTTTCGCAAAACTTGCGCCCTATCATATCCTACGAATAATCGATAACTGTGACAACATCGCATTTTAATGTTTCTTAAATCGATCTCTAATCGAATTATAACCACGTACTCTGACCTAGCTTACGATATTAGATGCACTAAAGAACAACATTAGAGTTCTCACGTAAAATCACAGTATTTCTCTAACGTTAGATACTGCGTTCGCTGGGATGGTGCTAGCGTGCTCCGCCAAACACACTGAAGGCCTTGCGTTAAAGTCCCGCGCAAGGCAACATCAACAACTAATAAAAGCGTTGTTTCAATTAGAAAACAAGTTCTTCTAAGCGGGGTCGTCCCTTTGGCAGTAGTTTTGCAAACACTCCGAGTGTATTTCTGTCGGCATTAAACATGTAGGTCCCGTCCCTCCGATTTGTAGGTAAAACTAAGAAGAAGAGCCACGTGTATTGAGAGAGAAGTTAAGGCTTACATCTCCTGGGAGGTAAATCGCGCCAAGTTTCTTTTCATAGAGAATCTGCTTTCTGAGGAATTTCTAACTAGTTGATCAGTGCGACATCCAGCGACACCTTTTGTCAAAGTAAAATTATATTTTGGTAAAATATTAGCTCTTCAACGCCCTGGAAAACTTTCCATATTCATAATGCCGAATTCGTAAACATATTTCCACAATTTTCAACCATAAATATAGATATATGTATACTGGCATCGGATATTGGGGCCTTAACTTAAAAACTCTGATAACTTCAAGAAATAGAAAATGTAAAAAATTTCGAAACGGAAATTAGAATCACCAACGTTGGATGTCGGTGACGAAGAACTGCCAACCCTCTAATTCAGGGTGTTATGCGGCCCGTGCCTATTGAACGATTTGCTGCCACGGAATAAATTCGGCTGTATTCGAACGGAGCCTTCCCGATACCGGTCCACACCGGGAAGTATTGATGACCTTACCACAGTAATGGGCGCTGCTGCGGCGGACGGTGCTTTCCCCGTATATAATACTGGACCGCTGAGCCCGCCTTGTCGGGCAGGTGGTTGTACGACCAAGATGAACGACTCATTATATAATTGTGATAAGGACGATGATAAGAGGAGGACTGAGTCGCAAGCCAAGGACGACAAATACGCATTAAGCGATGCGTCGGATTCGGGGAGCAAGAGTAGTGCTGATTCAATGAACTCCGCGTTGGAAAAGCACACAAATGTAAACTGAGTAGAAGAGTAGAGAAGGGTACGGAGTAGAGGAAATAAAAGAGCTATCTCGCAGTACCGTGCAGCACTAAGAATTGTCCAACACCTGTGAGCAGAGGTCGACCCAACAGAAGTGGAGATCGAGCGCTTGAAATGGGCCCATGAGGCGGTAGAAGTAGGTCGAAGGCAGTTCAAAAGGTTTGCTGCGAGAAACGCTCGGTTCTGCAACCGGTGCAAGGAGGAAGAAGCGTCGAGTGGTATGAAGATGATAGCCTCCGACAACATCGCGAGCTTGCGGTGACTGGAGGAGGTGGCTCCAAACCTCCAAAGGCAAGGCATGAACGCGCGGTGGATAATGCACAAATCCCCACGGTACCAAAAGTTAAGGTATGGATACGATGCGTGATAAAGTCTGAGGATACACTGCGACTTCTGCAGAATCAGAATCCGAACATACCGACACAGGATTGGAAGGTACTTACTGTATCTCGGCCTACGGAGGAAGGTCAGTTCTACATCTTCCAATTAAACAAGGAGGCGGATGATATATTGTACACGCAGCTTGGAAAAACGTCCTTTGGTACAAACAAAATTTACATGCTACTCAGGAAATGAAGTCCGGAGGATAAAAATCCTAACACGCTAAAAGTGGGCGAAGTCGAAAAGGACCTCAAAAACATAAGAGAAAAAAGACAGGTCGAGGTAGCCGACGTCACCACGAAGGTGTTAGAAGAGGGCCAACAGCCAAAAGATACTGCGAGTCGCACAGAGGAACCCCCGGCACTACAGTTACGAGAGGCTAAAGGGGGCCTCGAATACTGCAAACCAAAAGGACATGGGGAGGACGACGACGTCACGACGAAGGTGCTGGAGGGGGACAAACAGCCCAATGGTGCTGCGAGTCCTACAGGTAAACCTCCAACACAGTAAAGTGGCGCCAAGCGAACTCCTTCTAACCCTTGAGGAGGGTTCGTTTGACGTGGCGCGGATGCAGGAGCCGTGGCTCTCATCGCACAGTGTTTCGTGTAGAACAAGCTAGCTGGACAAAAACAAAGTTCTTATTCTAAGAAAAGTGTAATGAGAAATGAAAGAAAACAAACAAAATAATGGGATTTTTGCTTTTTTTTTGAATTTTTGTTCATACATATTGAGTAATTGAAGTAAGAAGGCAGGAGTGGCCGTAAAATGCATTGATTCATTTGCAAAATTCTTGTTGAATATTAAGCTTCATATTTCTTTTAAGTGAACACTTTTATATAATTTTTTGATGGATTCTAAGCTCGAAGGTAAGTAAAATTTTTTAATAGTAATTCTTTCTCAATTAGAGTATTTTCAATATATTTAACATTCCGTTATTAAGAAGAAAAGGTATTTTTTATCTATATTTTTAATTTTAGGGACAAAAAAGTTACATACATCCGCGGACATCCGAGCTTAATTTTACATATGTATGTTATAGTCGCAAGTATTCTCTAATAGTCGAAAGAAAAAACCATTGCGAATTCTTTGCACATCTATTTTTAATTTTTTTTTTTTTTGTAGATTTAGTTATCTCTACATATAAAATAGGACGTATGTACGTATCAGGTCCGACGAGATATTTGCACCTTTAAAGCTGATCTACAAACGGCAAAACCAATTCCCAGGTACAGGGAACAAACACGTAGCCATAAAACACACAAAAATAAACGCGCAAGGTCAACAAGAGCACACCAAAAACAAAAAGGCGAAGATCACTGACTTCAACCTGCCACAACCTACCGCACCAGTCACCAAGGCATAAAAACAGGTACATACAAAGCAATCCTAATGCAGGTATAACCACACAGGAACGCTATGCAAAACAACCCCATTTGGTAGCATCTACGCCAATACCTGTATGTAATATGAATACTGCACAACTGCACAATTTACCTTGTCGGAAAATCAACAACACAAAGCAGTATAGTTATAACCGTACCAAGAACGGAGTTTTTGACATTTGGGTTCAACATTCGAAGGAAACCAGATATAAAGAATTATTGAGTTTTGTTGTACTTAAGTACGATTTCAGCGAAGCAGCCGAATATTTGATAAAAAGTTGAAGCTTACAAATATCGGCATATTCGTCGAAGCTGGATCAAAAGTGGAACACTTCTGGAAGACATAAGGAGCGATTTTTGAATAAAAACTCGAAGTGGCTTTCGGGTCCAAACATTTACAATAACGGTGGATTCATCAGATCAAACAACAACTTCTTCAGGTAACCCCGGCCCCGGAAGACGAAAGAAGGACTTTGTTAGCTGCAGTGAAAAAACCAAAAGGCATCTAGTGGATGACCTCTTGCAATCTAGGAGTCCTGATGAGTTACTTTATGCGGCAGAAGTATCAACGCGTATGTCCGGCAACAGAAATGTTGCTAACATTATAAAAGAATCACAGGAAACCACTCAAATATCCGGCAAAAAGATGGCATGTGAGCCAGATGCAAGATGCTTGAGCAATGTAGAAGCTTTAGCATACTACGTAGATAACAAGTCGACGACTCATGGGTACAAAACGACTCGGAAGTGGAGCATCAAGGCAGGCCATAAGGTTTATCCATCATTTTACAATCTAAGAAAAGCTAAGGCAGAATGCTATCCAAATGAAATTGATGTGGGTGAAACACGTGCTGAAATTAAAGTCTAGTCCGTAATAGATAAAACTGTTGAGCGTTTATTTTTAGCAAATCAAAAAGTTTTTGTTAGTTTATTACCTACAAACTTGACGTATACTTTAATCAGCAAGTGGGGTTGCGTTGGAAGCTCTGGCCATAACACATATAAGCAAAAGTTTACATGCAGTTCTGACACTGATGAGTTTTTGTTTATATTTTCTTTCGTTCCTCTTCAATTACAGGATGAAAAAGGTAACATTGTTTGGCAGAATCCTCGACCTTCTTCTACCATGTATTGTCGTCCAATTAAATTTATGTTTTCTAAAGAAACAAAAGATTTTATTGTTTTTGAAACGAACAAAGTTTTAGAGGAGATAAATGCGTTGTTGCCAACAAAGTACATGCTCGAACAATACGAAGTTTCCGTAAATCACAATATGCTTCTAACAATGATTGACGGAAAAGTTTGGAATGCTTTGACTGAAACTTCTTCCGCACAAAAGTGTTATATTTGTGGTGCCACTCCAAAAGATATGAATAATGAGTTATGGGACTTTACGCCTAACCGAGATAATCTTGGTTTTGGTTTGTCTACTCTCCATGCATGGATAAGATGTTTTGAATGCTTGCTTCACATAAGTTATCGCCTCGAAGTAAAAAAATGGCAGCTTAGGAATGAGGCAGATAAAGAGAGTGTAAAGCTACATTCCAACGAAATCCAGAATTAATTTAAAAGTGTACTTGGATTGATAGTAGATAAACCAAAACCAGGTTCCGGCAATACCAATGACGGCAACACTGCTCGTAGGTTTTTCGAAAATTCTGAGGCTAGTGCTGAGATTACGGGATTGAATGTAACTCATCAAAAGATTCGACACTCTCCTTCGCGCATTAGCATCTGGGTACAATATAAATATCCAAAGATTTGAAAAATTTGCGGTCGAGACTTAAAAACTATACATAGATCTCTATCCATGGTTTAACATGCCTGTTACAGTTCATAAAATCTTAGTGAATAGTACTGATATTATAAAATCAGCAATTTTACCTATTGGTCAACTTTCTGAGGAAGCACAGGAAGCCCGTAACAAAGATTTGATACGATTCAGGGATGATAACACACAAAAGCAGTCGCGTGAAGCCACGAATAGAGATCTTATGAATATGTTGCTTATAACATCGGATCCTTTAGTTAACAGTTTTAGGGAGATACCTCAGAAAAAATTTAAAAGTCTGACTTCAGAAGTCTTAAATTTACTGTCCCCCGATAATGTTGAGGAGTCAATAAATACCCCAGTTGTTTCAAGCTTTCATAGTAGTGTTGCTGATGTTCATGACTATTCCACAAGTGACTTATCGAACGAAAGTGATGATAGCGAATAATAACATAATTATAAAAGATAACCTACCCTATAACTTTTTGTTGGATCAGATTTTATTTAATTAAATCTGTTGTTTTTGTACTTTGTATGATACTTTACTTTTAAGTTTTTGTAATAAGTTATTTTCACATAATTTATTTAATTATTTACATTGTTGTTATTATTATTGTAATTCACTTTTACATTCCTGACTGGTACTATAAAAAAATTTTGTAAAAATTGTAGTGCCAGGATAAATACTCAAATAAATACAAAATATGTATGTACATATGTACAGTCACTTACATAAATAAGTAGACACCCCTTTTTGGACAATTCTAACATTCTTCGCTTTCGCAAATTTATTTTAACTAATTTCCCATAAGAAAATTTGTCACGATCTATAACAAAAACTAAATTATATTTAAAAAATGTTTGAAAAATTCGACGAATTTTCATAAAAAATTTTAATTTTTTTTTACGAATTTTTAGAATTTTTTAGAGTATTGAGATTTGTAGTCCATTCAATTTAAGTACAATAAAGTAATATTCTTAAGTCCTTTAAATTTTTTTGGCTATGTATGTCACTTATTCACATGAGTTACTGCATATGAAGTAAAATTTTGGAAAAAAATAATTAATAATAATTTTTTCCAGCTAGCTTGTTCTACACGAAACACTGTGCATCGGGAGGAAAGGTTTCTGGACTTAGCGCGCGCGGATTTGGCGTTTACTATGCGCAAACGGAAGGACGGGTACGAGCTGCAGTAATGGGAAGGAAATAGCTGAATTCATATATGCTGCCTAGTTATACTACTGAGGACATAGTAGTGGTGGCCGTTGAGCAAAAGGCATTTATCTTGGCATCCTGCTACATGGCCCATGCTACGGAGGTTCCACAAATGGAGTGAAAGAGGCTAGTAGAGGACGAAGGGCGCAAAGGGCGGTTGGTCATAGGCGCGGATGCAAATGAGCACCACAATGCATAGGTAAGAGCAGATACCAACGAGTGAGGCGATTCTCAATTTTGGTGCATCCTGCAAACCAATTTACAGATAGCCAACAGGGGAAATTTCCCTACATACATTTGTCCAACAACTATCAATGTTCTGGATATTATATTGAGCTCCGAACGTGTCGGGACTAGTACAGGGATCTACTGAAGATCTACAGGCGTGAAATTTCCAGGGCGAAGAGAATCTCGTGTAAAAGTTTCTGTACGGACATAGAGTGCTCCAGCGTAACAGCACGGTTGAAAAAAGTCCTAGCAAGGGGAAACATAGTCCAGGGACTAATAAAGAAAGAGATTCGTACACCAAAGGCATGTCGGTAGACACCGCATTGCATAGGGTGGTAAAAAGCATAGAGAAAGCCCTGGAATATAAGGAATATGCTCTAGGAGTCTTCTTAAGGGCTTCCAATAATGTTTCCAAATGGGCGATTATGGATGGTCTTAATTACACTAAAGTACATCAAGCCTTAATCAGATGGATCGGCTGCATGTTAAATTGCAGGAAGATTACATCACAATGGGGATTGTACTAAGCCACGAAATCAGTGGACAGGGGCACGCCGCAGGGAGTGGTGCTATCACCACTGCTGTGGGCACTGGTCATCAACCAACTGATTAGGCGATTCGATAAGGCTTCTGTAAAACTTACTGCTTACCCGGATGACGTTGCAATTGTCATAAGTGGAAAGTGCTTTCCAACGATTAGCTCTTTGATGGATCGCGGCCTTCGGCATATTCATACCTGGGCATTTAGTTCTGGGTTGAAAGTCAAAGCGGAGAAGGCGGATATGGCCTTATTTACAAAGAAGTACAAGGTCCCAATTTGGACCAGGCCTAATTTAGGAGGGATGACCCTACAGGAGAAACCTTGCACAAAATATCTAGAAATCATCCTAGACAGTAAGCTTTCATGGAAGCTCAATGTGGAGGAGAGGGTGAAGAAGGCCTCAACGGCACTCTATGCCTGTAAAAGAATGCTGGGATGTACGTGAGCGATTGTAAGCCCTATTCTCTACTATGGAGTTCTTGTTTGGTGGAAAGCTACACAAAAAACAACATACCTCAAAAAATTAGAGGGGGTATGCAGAATGTCAATGCTTAGCATTACGACAACCTTAAAAACAACCCCGCCGGCAGCACTGTATGCCATTCTGCACATTCCACCTGTAGCCCTGGTAGCAAAGAACATAGCGTTAGCAACTGCAACCAGACTCGGTTGCATAGTAGTATAGCGTCATCAACCACAAGACGAACAGACTACCTGATTCCCTATCTGCGCTTCGAGGGAGATCTTAAGGCCACAATAGAGGTGGACGGTTGGCGCAAGGGCGCTTAAATATCGGACGAGGGGATACATGTGTACACAGATTGTTCCAAAGTAGTGGAAGGAGTAGGGTCTGTGGTATATTGTGCTGATCCGGAAATATATAGAGATTCTAGAGGCTGCCGGATTACTGTTGCGTTTTCCAAGCGGAAATATTAGCCGTAACCAAAGCAGTAGAAACACTGGAAGATAATAGCTTAAGCTGCAACCGTGTTAACTTTTATTTTGACAGCCAAGCAGCAATTAAAGCAATTATCTCGCATAGCATGGCATCTGAATGCGTGTCAGAGTGTAAGCAGTCTCTGGAGAGAATTGGGACAGGGAGAAGCCTACATCTATATTGGATCCCAGGGCATATGGGAATAGATGGGAATGAAAAAGTAGAGGAACTAGATAAAAAGGGCGCATCCCTTGAAGCTTGCTCCATATACGTCCCAATTAGACCGGGCGAGATTAAGCGAAGGCGAGAGGTGCACATGATCGGCCAGCGGGAAAGGCGTGGGTTCAAGCGCGGGGCTGTAAAGTGTCGAAAATTATGTTTAGGTCGTACAATCTTAGACTAACAAAGTTGTTTCTATCATTAAAAAGAGTGGATTTTAAACTCATGACGGGTATTCTGACTGGACCCTGCCTTCTGGCGTCATATAGTTTTAATAGCAGATGCAGTGTGCTCGTGCCCTGCGCTTGCCAGGCTAAGATTCCAGATATTAGGAATGATATAGCCGTCAGATCTAGAAGCAGCAAGTGGCTTAAGTCCTAGGAAGCTTCTAGTATTTGCGAAGAAGATGGAGTTATTGTATAACATATTTCCCGGTTTTTGATAGGGTTTTTCAGTTTGGTCGTTAAAACAAACTTTTGGTAAAACTACGGACTCATTCAGTCCATACGAGGTCCTCATGGATCGGCCAGTTCAAGCTAACCTAACGTGTGAATAAATTCGCTAGCGTAAAAGTTTATAGAATTTTGACGGAAAAACAAAAACTAATTGGTTGGCTATGACTTCAATAGCCGATTACGTTGACCTCCATAGAGCTGGTTGGACCAGCTGTTTTACACTGAGTTTGCCAGGGCCTCAAAGCAGTTTTCCGTAATTTCCTTTTTATCTCATGATATATTCATACATGAGAGAACTATACACTCTTGATCAAACTTTGGTCTCACAATTTAAGGCGTTTACATACGTACCACTTTCATTAAATACAATCAAAAATATTTATTTGCATATTATATATAAAACAAATATCGCCAGTTAGACTGTTGAGTGGAATGTCACCATATCTCAACTGCTGTTTCGAAAACGACGTATCTCATAATATTTCGAAATTCGGTGTTCTGTCGAGTAAGGGTGATATTCCACTCAACATTGAATTTATAACAACAGCGTTCATTATGTATAGGGTATTAAAAATTCTTGAACTCTTTCATTTGATACATCTGTAAATAAATTCGGAATATTGGAGTGAATATGACCGCGTGCCACTCCACAAAGACGTTCATTCACAATTGCCCCTGCTCCACTATCTCCAGTAATCAGAGAACGTCCAGAACATCCAGCACAAATGATTGTGTTTGGTAGAATCATCGGTTCTTCTAAATATTTATAAAGGTCCTGGCATTGATCTTTTTTTATTATAGGCATTTTAACGGTTCTGAGAAAATAAGAAGGAGCCGTAGAATATATATCAATCGAACCCCATCCGTCAACTCGCATATCCATGCCCGGTGCTAATGGGGAATCGCAAAGGTCTACATTGTGTACTTTGTCACCAAATTCAAATTGTGTTTCCACTTTAAGCACAGCTATATTCATAAATAGTTTTCCTCGTTTATAATCAGGAGGAAAAATAATATCTACAACTTCTCGCGTTTGACCCCATATTTTGTATAGATCCTTTAAATCTTCTGTACCGGCTAGAACGTGATAGACGCTCTGATAGTCCAATACGCAATCCGCAAGTGTAACCACCGATTTCAGAGAGATTATGGAACCAACGCACCTATACTTGGAACAATCAAATACTGACACTGAATGTTTGCTGTCCTTTATTTTTATAACTTCTCCTCCTATCATGCGAAATTTCGCATCCGTATGAGAAAAAAGACAGTTTAGAACGACGAACAGAATGCGTAAACTCATTTTATTTTAAGCACTTTTGGACCACTTATTAAGTATAAAATACACCGAGATTAATTTTGTGGGCGCCTTTTATACCTAATTGAGCCATGTGACTAAGAAATAAACAAAAAAATTTCAGTCAAAATTTCAGGAATTGTAAATAACAACAATACATCTTAATTAAAGTCAAGGCTACACAATAAAAACTCTTGTTTGTTTTCACTAGGTCCATTATAAATAATATAAACAAATAAATGCATGGTGCGATAACCGCCGTAGATATTTTAGGCCGAGCTTATCTTCCAATTTACGTCGTGCTTCTCTTAATTTTTCCTACAAATTGGCAGGACTACACCCACATGTTTTTACGCTGGCCCCGAACGGCATCTGCAAGACTTTTCACTGAGGAGCTTTTCGTGGCAGAAATACACTAGGAGTGCTTGCCAAACACTGGGGAGGGGCGACTCCGCTTAGAAAAATTTTCTTCTAATTGAAAAGCCTCGTTTCTAAAATTTTTGATGCTGCTTTGGCCGGGGCGTGAACCCAGGATCTTCGGTGTTGTTGGCGGAGCACGCTACCATCACACAACGGCGGCCGCCCGGTAATGCAAAAAGCTGATTAAGCGTTTATAATAACATTTTCATATAAATTTTCTGTTACGCCTAATAAGCCTATTTAATTAATAAATTTAATGGAATTTTTTAGTAACATTTTGCTATACTTTTTCAAAAGAAAATTTCCTAGTAATTGTTTGTTAATATATATGTATATTTGCACAGTTGAAACGTGTTATCAAATTGATATATGTACAATGACCGAAGGTTTGGTGAATAACATGCTTCTAGATTAAGCAGCATTTTTAGTTTGTTATAGTCAACATATGCACTATTTTATCTTTAAAAACGTATTTTAAATTTTAAACGACGTGAGCTCTTTAAAATAGGTTTTGGATTGGCGGCCTGTCCTCAAAGGCTTCAAGAAATTTTTAAATTTGCTACTTGAACTCGCAAAACTTTAATGGAAGGGAAACAAGTAAGGACGGGACTGTCTTCGGCTGTGCCGAAGACTTCATAACTTTCATGAATGGTGGTGAACAATAATCTTATCCCGTTCGTAATCTCCAAATAATCGAATGCATAAGATAAGGAATATATAGTGAACAGGTGTACATACCTAAACGATTTTTAAGATAAATATAAAATAAAAAAATGGAAAAAACCTTATCTGGACGATCGGTTGTATGGGATAGGTATATATCTACTATATACATATATATATACAGTATCGAAAAAAAATTTGATTGAGCCATGTCCGTCCGTCCGTCTGTCCGTTAACACGATAACTTGCGTATCGTGATGAAATTGAGGTATCTTGATGAAATTTGGTATGTAGATTCCTGGGCACTCATCTCAGATCGCTATTTAAAATGAACGATATCGGACTATAACCACGCCCACTTTTTCGATATCGAAAATTTCGAAAAACCGAAAAAATGCGATAATTCATTGCCAAAGGCGGTTAAAGCGATGAAACTTGGTAGATGGGTTGGCGCTATGACGCAGAATAGAAAATTAGTAAGCTTTTGGACAATGGGCGTGGCACCGCCCACTTTTGCAAGAAGGTAATTTAAAAGTTTTGCAAGCTGTAATTTGACAGTCGTTAAAGATATCATGATGAAATTTGGCAGGAACGTTACTACTATTACTATATATGTGCTAAATAAAAATTAGCAAAATTGGATGAAGAACACGCCCACTTTTTAAAAAAATTTTTTTTTAAATTCAAATTTTAACAAAAAATTTAATATCTTTACTGTATATAAGTAAATTAAGTCAAAATTCAACTCCAGTAATGATATGATGCAACAAAATACAAAAATAAAAGAAAATTTCAAATTTGGTAGGGGCATAGATTCTATGACAGTAACTGTTCTCTGTGAAAATGGGCGAAATCGGTGGAAGCCACGCCCAGTTTTTATACACAGTCGACCGTCTGTCCTTCCGCTCGGCCGTTAACACAATAACTTGAGCAAAAACCGATATATCTATACTAAACTTAGCCCACGTACTTATCTGAACTCACTTTATCTTGGTATAAAAAATGGCCGAAATCCGACCATAACCACGCCCACTTTATCGATATCGAAAATTACGAAAAATGAAAAAATGCCATAATTCTGTACCAAATACGAAAAAAGGGATGAAACATGGAAACTGGATTGGTTTATTGACACAAAATATAACTTTGGAAAAAACTTTGTAAAATGGGTGTGACCATATTAAGTAGAAGAAAATGAAAAAGTTCTACAAGGCGAAATCAACAGCCCTTGGAATCTTGGCAGGAATACTGTTAGTGGTATTGCATATATAAATAAATTAGCAGTACCCGACAGATGATTTTCTGGATCACCTGGTCCACATTTTGGTCGATATCGCGAGAACGCCCTCACATATACATCTAAGGGCCACTCGCTTTTAAAACCCTCATTAATACCTTTAATTTGATATCCATACACATTCTAGAGTCACCCCTGGCTCACCCTAATGGCGATATCTCGAAAAGGCGTCCACATATAGACCTAATGCCCACTCCCTCTTAAAATGCTCAGTAACACCTTTCGTTTGATACCCATATCGTACAAACACATTCTAGAGTCACCCCTGGCCCACCCTAATGACGATATCTCGAAAAGGCATCCACCTATAGGCCTCATGCCCACTCCCTCTTAAAATGCTCAGTAACACCTTTCGTTTGATACCCATATCGTACAAACAAATTCTAGAGACACCCCTGGTCCACCTTTATGGCGATTTCTCGAAAAGGCGTTCACCTATAGAACTAAAGGCCATTCCCTTTTAAAATACTCATTACCACATTTCATTTGATACCCATATCGTACAAACATATTCTAGATTCACCCCTGGCCCACCCTAATGGCGATATCTCGAAAACGCCTCCACCTATAGACCTAATGCCCACTCCCTCTTAAAATGCTCAGTAACACCTTTCGTTTGATACCCATATCGTACAAACATTCTAGAGTCACCCTTGCTCCACCTTTATGGCGATATCTCGAAAAGGCGTCCACCTATAGAACTAAGGATTACTCCCCATTAAAATACTCATTACCACCTTTCATTTGATACCCATATAGTACAAACACATTCTAGAGTCACCCCTGGCCCACCCTAATGGCGATATCTCGAATAGGCGTCCACCTATAGACCTAATGCCCACTCCCTCTTAAAATGCTCAGTAACACCTTTCGTTTGATACCCATATCGTACAAACATTCTAGAGTCACCCCTGGCCCACCCTAATGGCGATATCTCGAAAAGGCGTCCACCTATAGACCTAATGCCCACTCCCTTTTAAAATGCTCAGTAACACCTTTCGTTTGATACCCATATCGTACAAACACATTCTAGAGTCACCCCTGGCCCACCCTAATGACGATATCTCGAAAAGGCGTCCACCTATAGGCCTCATGCCCACTCCCTCTTAAAATGCTCAGTAACACCTTTCGTTTGATACCCATATCGTACAAACAAATTCTAGAGACACCCCTGGTCCACCTTTATGGCGATATCTCGAAACGGCGTCCACCTATGGAACTAAGGATCACTCCTTTTCAAAATACTCATTAACAGCTTTCATTTGATATCCATATCGTACAAACATATTCTAGAGTCATCCCTGGTCCAGCTTTAAGGCGACTTCTCGAAAAGGCGTTCACCTATAGAACTAAAGCCCATTCCCTTTTAAAATACTCATTACCACCTTTCATTTGATACCCATATCGTACCAACACATTCTAGAGTCACCCCTGGTCCACCTCAATGGCGATATCTCGAAAAGGCGTCCACCGATAGACCTAAGGCCCACTCCCTCTTAAAATGCTCAGTAACACCTTTCATTTGATACCCATATCGTACAAACAAATTCTAGAGTCAGCCCTGGTCCACCTTTATGGCGATATCCCTAAATGGCGTCCATCCATAGAACTATGGCCTACTCTCTCTTAAAATACTCTTTAATATCTTCCATTTGATACACATGTCATACAACCACATTCCAGGGTTACCCTAGGTTCATTTTCCTACATTGTGATTTTCTTTATTTTGTCTCCATAGCTCTCAACTGAGTATGTAATGTTCGGTTACACCCGAACTTAGCCTTCCTTACTTGTTATATTGGAAATTAAGGGAGAAATTGCCAAAAATCTTTCTCTCTGAACGATCGGTTGTATGGGATATATACTATATATAGCTCCGATCAAAGTGATTTTTTCAGGATATCTTCTATGATATATTAGAAAATATATCACCGAGTTTCACGTTTATACTTTCTAAATTGCGGCAGTAATGATCAAAATAGACTTATCTGAACGATCGGTTGTATGGGAGATATATGTTATAGTGGTCCGATCCTACCGGATCCGACAAATGTCTAATATAATACAAAATATCTCAAAATTTGAGGGACTCGTTTGCGTTCAAACAGACAGACGGACGGACGGACAGACGGACATGGCTATATCGACTCAGTTCGTCGCCCTGATCAATTCGGTATACTTAATGGTGAGTCTATCTGCTATATTTTTCAACGTTACAAAAATCGGACCAAAGTTAATATAACATTTCATGTTCATGAAAGTTATAAAAATGGTTCTTCGGCAAGCTAACATACGTCAGGAACTAATTTCCATTTTATCCTTAGAACGCATATACATATATGTTTGTGACGAATATTACGTAATTTTTTTTAAATGTGCCATGGTTACTTGGCTCCACATATGCAAAATCAGTCAAATCTTTAATTAAGATTATTCCGCATTGATAGATTCTTGTGCGTGTTTTAATATTTTAGTATATTTTGAGTAAAATTATCATCCTATCCATATTACTTAAAGTACATATTAAATAAAGAAATAAATATTCAATAATTTAAAAATTTAGCACAAGGCACTGCTAGTACTTGTCCAAAAACGTCGAGAGAAGTGCCAAAAGACGCGGTTTTACCTCGAAAGCAATAATCCGAAAGCGGGAAAGAAATATTTTTACACTGTCAAGAGGATTTTTTCAAAAAGAGGTAAACATTTTCGTGTGGTTGTTGTTATTTTGATTAATTTTTAAATTTTTTGTGAATGTCTATATATAAAAAGAACAATTTTTTATCTTCGACTTCTTATTATTGAATTACATTAAGGAATTCTTCAATACAATTCTGCTGACATCCCCTTTTATGTTTTCTATTCCCCTTCACATTTCCTAATTTTTCTTGAAAGAAAGCGTGAAATATATATAATAATTTAAAAACAATTTTTAAGTTAAACGGTTTTATTGAAAGCAATACTTACATTAAGTAATAATAATACTAAAAGCTATAAAATAATTTGGTAGGTCCTAGGTAATAGAGGTGGCAAACTATCGATAGTCCAGACTATCGATATACGCCGATAGTATCGAAGGGCACTATTGATATATCGACACTATCGAGAGATTTTCGTAGCGGCAGAGAATCTCTTATGTAGCACACCTGACTGCTAAAAAAGACAAAAGTGAAGATATTTTGGAACTGGTGCTGTTATTTTTGTAGTTATCGTCGACTAAAACAAGAAATCTAATTTTCAAAACAATCCAAAGTTTTGAATTATCTGTTAAAATAGGTTTTTATATTAAAAAAATTGACAAGCGATGCGGCGGCTGGAAAAAAAACTTGAAAAAAATGATGTATAGTTGTGTGGACACAAATTTACATACGTATCAATTCTTTTAAATATGAAATTCAAGTCATTACAGGTATGTAAATATTTTGGAGGAGTTTGGAAAATTAAGGTCCCTCTAGTCGACGATACCTTCATAGAAAGCAGTATCATCTCTCTAAAGCCGAAAAATAACCATACACCCCTCCGAAACCAGGGGTGGGATCCAGAACAACTTTCTGCATTAGCTGTTTTTGTCCGAGCTTATAAAAAATTACATTGGGTTGGATAAACAAATCAAAGATCAAATTAAGTCTTAGCAAAATACCTCAGCCACCGTGGTGTGATAGTAGCGTGCTCCGCCTGCCACACCGTATGCCCTGGGTTCGCACCCCGGGCAAAGCAACATCAAAATTTTAGAAATAAGGTTTTTCAATTAGAAGAAATTTTTTCTAAACGGGGTCGCCCCTCGGCAGTGTTTGGCAAGCGCTCCGAATGTATTTCTGGCATTAAAAAGCTCTCAGTGAAAACTCATCTGCCTTGCAGATGCCGTTAAAAAAAAAAATAAATGCCGTTCGGAGTCGGCATAAAACATGTAGGTGCCGTCCGGCCAATTTGTAGGGAAAACCAAGAGGAGCACGACGCAAATTGGAAGAGAAGCTCAGCCTTAGACCTCTTCGAAGGTTATCGCGCCTTACATTTATTTTTTATTTTTAAAATATCTCATTATCAAGAATCCGAAGGCGGAAAAAGATTTTATGTATCAGAAAATGTTCACGAAAAACCGGAAAATTATCCCGGACCGCTCCGAAACCGGGGGGTGGGGTCCAAAGTATTTATGCGCAGAACATCTCTCTGCCTTCGGCCGGGCTTATAAAAAATACACTTGGCTGTCAAACACCATTTTGGGAATTAAAATAAATACGTGCAAAACCTTTTTCTACATCAATTTTCTTTCTATGTACAACAACCACATGAACACGGTAAAATTCAACTATAAAAATATTTCCACACAGAGCTAACATCTTGGTGTCAAGACGCGTCGTTTGATACCCATCCCGATTTATCGGACGCGTATTAGCAGTCGACCGCTGTTCTAGATTTTTACTAAATTTTTTTGGACGTGTATTAGAATACTTTTGCTAACGAAACCAGTCCTGCTTTTAAGGCAGATGCTTCTTTTCCGCCATGTTGCTGTTGTTGTTGTAGCGTTAAAGACACTCCCAGAAGTCCTTTGGGAGTGTTATCAATGTTGATGGTTTTTGCCGGATGCAGATCCGGTACGTTCCGGTACCAAGCCCGACCATCTCTGGAACGATTTGTTATGACCACATGGGACCTTCTTGGCCATACCGCCCTCCCACCGCCTAGATCCATGAGCTGTTCGGGGTCGCCAGAGCCTCGGCTGTTAATGAAACAGGATTCCCCACGTATATGTGAAGTTGACAATTGGGTTTAGAGAAGCTATATATTGCGCTGGCAACCTGAAAGAGTTGCGCTACAAACCCCTTAAATCTGTAATTTTCCGTCACCATATTTCTCTTTTGAGGCCGAGTACAAAGCGCAACGCTGGAGATGATCCCACAAATTGCTTGTGGTGCCGCTTGATTTGAATTCGTTTTTGCAATAGGAACAAATCGCCGTTGCTTAATTTTTATTCGATTTGGAAAAATTATTCCAAATAGCAGACATCTTTACATTCCTTTTGGAGGACACGCTATCCATTTTGTTCAGAATGTGCGACAGTCGACGATTTATATAAATAATCGTGAACTTCTTCAATATAACATTAAATTTATAAGAGTATAACAATGCAAAAACTCGGTCCAATATATACGCGTGTTTTACAGACATCTATCGCTTCTAAAATATCCGCTCATTTGAAAAAGTTAAAATAAGGCAAGATGCACGCGAGGCGTAGCTTCATAGACGCGTACAAGATATGACATGTATCTACGATTTCTCTACGCCTCAGGATCTGCATATGAAGCTCCTTTCGAGCGTCGCTACAAAAAGCAAGCAATTATTAAAAATAAATAATAGTTTAAAAAAACTAAAAACACGCTTTTATAGCTAACCGAACTAAAAAATAGAAAATAATTTTTAATTAAAAGAGTTTATATAACAGTAGTAAAAGGTCAAATAATCATTTATAGTTAATCGCCTCAAAATAAAATTATAATAAAATTCAAGTTATTAAGAGAATAATTTAATTCAGATTAAATAGCGTGGGGTGCATTTGACTACATTTCATATCTTTCCTCTCAGATAGTTGCCAATAGAATGATTGTAACATTCAATATCAAGCACCCCACGCTTTTTACTGTGAATTAAATTATTCTGCTAATAACTTAAATTTTATTATAATTTTATTTTGAGGTGATTAACTATAAATGATTGTTTGACCTTCTACTACTGTTATACACACTCTTTTTAATTGAAAATTATTTTCTATTTTTTAGTTCGGTTAGCTATAAAAGCGTGTTTTTAGTTTTTTTAAACTTTTATTTATTTTAAATTTTTTAGTTCAAGTAATTTTAAAAGTTTTAGTCGAGAGTGATGAAACCTCGAAACGCCAGCGGTCCATGGATGAATCCAACCCCACGGTGACGACGTCAAGTCGGTATATAGAGCCGCCATCACGCTGATAGAGTTGGTATATCCGGGTGCGCGCCTGAAGGTAGTGGAGGCGCGTGATATCTCCTCACGACCAAGGGCTAGAGCCTGGGTTCCAGTGACGCCAACGAACCCAGCTGACATCCTGGAGCTGCTCCAGGAGTACAACCCGCCACAGGTTTGGATGTCAACAAGGATAAAACCGAGCTTGTCCTCTTCACGAGGAGGTTCAAAGTACCAAATCTTACACCGCCAAGAATGGGGGCTACGTTCTTAGCGTTTAGCGATAAAGTCAAGTATTTGGGAGTCATTCCGGATAGGAAGCTATTATGGAGTGACCATATAGTGGAGCGATCCAAGGCAGCAGCAGAGCTGTTCACCTGCAAGAGGGCAATTGGCACCTCCAGGAATCCCTCTGGATTTACACAGCCATTGTGCGCCCGATTCTTCTTTATGGTGCCTTGATCTGGTGGCCTGCACTAGCTAAAAGTACCTATCTTAAAATGCTTCAAAAGGTTCAACGGAGTTCGGAGCTCTGCATTACCGGGGCTCTCGGCCCCACTCCAGATTCCGTTACATACATACACGGATACATAGATACATAGATAGATACAGGCCAAGCTAATAAAAGCGTGTTAAAAAGGGCTCCAGTATGCTATTTCGTAGATGTGCCATGCATCTACTTCTATCATTAATAAAGGAGTGCGTTTTTCGCATTATGTGCAAGGTTTCGAATCTATGGCCATTCGGGGTGGTCATAAGTTCAATTGACTTTATTTCCGTTAACCTTATGTCACCCCACCATCACATTATTGCATTTTCATTGAGCCTTGATATGTTTGCAAAGTTTCAATCAAACTTATGGCCACTCAAAGTGGTAATAACGCCAATTGACCTTATGGCCGTTGACCTTATGTCACCACACCATCACATAAATGCATTGCCATCGAGCCTTGATACGTGTGCAAAGTTTCAATCAAACTTATGGTCATTCAAAGTGGTTATAAGGCCAATTGACCTTATGGCCGTTGACCTTATGTCACCACACCATCACACTAATACATTGTCATCGAGCCTTGATACGTGTGCAAAGTTTCAATCAAACTTATGGCCATTAAAAGTGGTAATAAGGCCAATTGACCTTATGGCCGTTTACCTTGTGTCACCACACCACCACATTAATGCATTGTCATCGGTCCTTGATACGTATGCAAAGTTTCAAATTAATCGAACTTCTAGAAAGCGGTGAAAATTAAACTCAAGGATTCCGTTACATACAGGCCAAGCTAATAAAAGCGTGTTAAAAAAATAATAAATTAACTTTCTTCAGGTATATCCGTCCTCGAAACCAAAGGAAAATAGGTATTAAGTTGTTTGCATCCCCGTGTCTTTGTAAATTATGAAAGCAACTTTACACCACCGCAGACTAGAGAAAAAAGTGATTTCTAGTTTCCAACACTTTTTAGTGTTTTAATCGCTTCAACAATGTCTAACCAAGATTTTATAGTGTTGAATATTTTTTTCGCTTTGGTAATATAACTTTCACGTACTTTTATTAAGTAAAATAACATTTTCTAATTAGACAATTTTGCATACAAAAAAATGTAAACAAACATCTTGTTCTATGACGCGTAGCCCTGTGTGCACTTTGCCTAAGTGCTACCAACATGCCAGAATAACATGAGTTATCAATGCGTTTTTATATCTAACTAGAAGACCTGGCAGACGTTGTCCTGCCCTAAATTTGGCCTATCTGCATACATTTTAATAAGTTTTTCCGTCTGACTCTGCCCTCCCCCCTCTTCACTTTTTCCTAATCCTTTTATTCACTCCTCCCTCCGTCTTTTTCGCTTCATCTATCTCCATCTTCGTCTCATTCTATCTCTTTCTCAATCTCCTTCTCTCTTTTCTCTTCTCTCAATTTCTTCTCATTCTTCTGCATCCCTTATTGCCTGTCCCAGAGGGTAGTTTGTATTTTATTCCAGTCCCAGTCCAAGTCCTAATCCCAGTCCCAATCCGTCTCTGGATAATATATTACTCTGTACTAAAGCACTCATCAACAGCTTTCATTTGTTATCCATAATCTATAAACACATTCTAGGGGTACTCGGGTCCACGTTTCGGCCTATATCTCGAGACCCTGTACGTCGATCGCAACCAAACCTATGTAGTAACCACGCAACTTGTGTGAAAGTTTGAACAAAATCGACCGACGCATCTCTTCAAAAACCGGCGACCAACTAACACACATTTTAGACTTATTTTTTATATATATAGATTTGTATTTTTCATATTTCACTATAATATTAAAACGAAATGCAGATTTTCGTTGCTTTTGAAATTCGGCCTAAAAATTGGACATGGAACAACTAAGGACTCTCCTGAATTAAAAAAAATGTCATAGTACCTCTAAATCGCGGGCCCCCTCAGAAACCCCCCACCTTCTCGGCGGGCCTGGTGATGTGCTATACTTGATATCATTCGCTATATTTTTTTATTGATAAGCACGTTGTTTAATTAAACACCAACCAATTACATGGAAGTATATCCGCACCCCTGAAAATGCCAGTGCCGGTGCGTATACGTAACATTTTATTATTTCGTATAAACAAATAAAAAAAATTGCAATAAAATAATATTGCGACTATAAACTGAGATGTAACCTATCCTATCTTTCAAGTTAGATTAAACTACATACGGGGTGTACAACAAATTCAAAATCGGTTCAGTAGTTTAGGAGTCCATTTGCGCCAAACATGCTGACACGTGATTTTTATATATTCAGATATTTATTCAGGGCTGTCATGGAATCCAAGTCGGTTTTGCGTTTTGTCGGAATTACAAACCAATATTGATTTAAATTTGTGTCAGAAACCCGTATTGGTTTTGCACTTTTCCAATGTAAATAAAAGCCCTGTTCGAATCAGCTGTTTTGCAGTGTTATCGGTGCACCGGCAATTTTGATGTTAATTTTTTTGGAAAAATTTTATAAAATAATTGTTTTGTGCATCTAAACAGAAATAAACAAATTTATTGACATCAAAATGGCATCAGCAGTTGTAGCATTTATTTTCTGGAAGAAGAAAGTTGCGAGAAAGTCAAAAGGAAAATTTTGAGAGATCGCAGCAATCCATTTGAGTTGCCAGAGACAGTGTAATTAAAAATATTTCTTAATGTGGGTTTCCAAATATTTATAGTGTATTTGCAGTTACATTGCATACTATCGCATAAACAAAGAGGCTTTCCGAATGGTATTGGACACCACTGAAGGACGATTAACTCGCTCGAAAGTTCTGTCAGTGCTGCAACTAGTAGCTACGTTACGATTTTTAGCTGAAGGATCTTATCAAAGATCAGTTGGAAAGGATTCTAGCATGAATGTATATAGAAGCACGGTGTCAACGATTTTAGATGATGTGCTTCGTGAAGCCCTTCGCAATATCTGGTTCTTTCTCCATAAATTCAGTCAAAATACTGTTTTGCATGGAATTTTTATGCTTTCCCCTATTGAGAATAAAATTATAAAATAAACCTTTATTTACTTACATTTTTAGAAAATAGTCAACTGCACGAGAAATACAAATATGAAAAAATGAAATGCAACAGCATTTAACTGATTGGATTGTTTCGGATAGCAAAATCGATATTATAATTTCTGTATAGTTTTCGGGATCCGTCCGGGATCCCGTCGGGGTTATTTTGAGACTTTTTCGGACTATTTCGGGATCACTTTGACCTTTTCAGAGATAATTTCTGGATGGTTTTCGGGATCCCGTCAGGGTCATTTCGGGGCCCCTCCGGTATAATTTCTGGATGATTTTCGGGATCCCGTTATATTAATTTCGGGATGATTTTGGCACCCTTCCGGCATCATTTCTGGATGATTTTCGTGATCCGTCCGGGATCCCGCCAGGGTCATTTCGGGATCATTTCAGGATAGTTTACGGGATCCGTCTGGAATCCCGTTGGTTCGGTAACCTTCCGGGATCATTTCTGGATCCCGTCAGGGTGATTTCGTGACTATTTCGGTGTCATTTGGCGACCCTTCCAGCATCTTTTTTGGGGCTGTTCCGGGATAATTTGGGGATCCTACCGGGATAATTTCTGGATTGTTTTCGGGATCTCGTCAGGGTAATTTCGGGACTTTTTCAGGCCTATTTCGGGGTCAATTGCGGACCTTTCACAGAGCAATTCTGAATGGTTTTTTGGATCCGTCCGGGATCCCGTCGGGGTCATTTCGGGACTCTTTCGGGACTTTTTCGGGATCACTTTGGGACTCTTCCGGGATCATTTCTTGATGGTTTTCGGGATCCGTCCGGGATCCCGTGGGGGTCATTTCGGGACAAATTCGGGATAATTTTTCGAATCTTCCGGGATCATTTCAGTATAGTTTCCGGGATCCGTCCGGCATCCCGTCGGGGTTATTTTTTTTACTTTTTCGGGACAATGTCATGGTCATTTCGAGACTGTTCCGGGATCATTTGAGGATCCTTCCGGGATAATTTCTGGATGGTTTTCGGGATCCCCTCAGGGTAATTTCGGGACTTTTTCAGGACTATTTCGGGGTCGGTTGCGGACCCTCCAGAGATCATTTCTCTATGATTTTCGGGATCCGTCCGGGATCCCGTCAAGGTCATTTCAGGACTTTTTCGGGACTATTTCGGAATCATTTTGGGACCCCTCCGGTATAATTTCTGGATGATTTTCGGGATCTGTCCGGGATCCCGTTGGAGTTATTTCAGGACTATCTCGGGATCATTTTGGTACGATTTCGGGATGATTTTCGGTATTCGTCCGGGATCCCGTCGGAGTTATTTGGGACTTTTCCGGGATCATTTGAGGATCCCTCCAGAGTCATTTCTGGATGGTTTTCGGGATCCCGTCAGGGCTATTTAAGGCCTTTTTCGAGACTATTTCGAGATAATTTGGGGACCCTTCCGGCATTATTTCGGGATGGTTTTCGGGATCCATACGGAATTCCACACTGTACTTTCGGAACTTTTTCAGTGCTATATCGGGTTCCGTCAAAAATATTTCGGGACTTTTTCGGGATTATTTCGGAATCATTTTGGGACCCCTCCGGGATGATTTCTGGATGATTTTCAGGAACTGTCCGGGATCCCGTCGGGGTCATTTCGGGATCTTTTCGGGACCATTTGGGGTCCCTTCCGACATCATTTCTGGATGGTTTTCAGGATCCGCCCGGGATCCCGTCGGGGTAATTTCCGAACTTGTTCTCGACTAATACAGGATCATTTGGGGACCCCTTCGGCATCATTTCTGGATGGTTTTCGGTATCCGTTCAGGATCCCATCGGGGTAATTTCGAGACTTGTTCGGGATCATTTGGGGTCCCTTTTGGCATCATTTCTGGATGGTTTTCGGGATCCGTCCGGATACCCGTCAAGGTCATTTCAGGACTTTTTTCATTTGGGGTACCTTCCGGCATCTTTTCCAGATGGTTTTCGGGATCCGTCCGGGATCCCGTCTGGGTCATTTCGAGACTTTTTCGCGACTAATACGGGATCGTTTGGGCACCCTTTCGGCATCATTTCTGGATGGTTTTCGGAATCCGTCCGGGATTCCGTCAGCGTCATGTTGGGACTATTAGGGGATCATTTGGGGATCTTTCCGACATCAATTCTGGATGGTTTTCGGGATCCGTCCGGGATCCCGTCGGGGTCATTTCGGGACTTTTTTGGGACTATTTCGGAATCATTTTGGACCCCGCTTCGCTAATTTCTGGATGATTTTCGGGATTGATCTGGGATTCCATCGGTATCATTTCGTTACTATTTTGGTATCATTTGTTTATTATTTTATTTATTAACATATAAATGTTTATCCTGACACAATAATTTAAAACAAAATTAATTTAAAGTGCCAGTCACGTGGGACCCATCCGGGATCATTTTAGGGGTCTTCGCAACCGGTAGTTCAGCACACATGCCTTTTTATACTCAGTTGAGCAGAGCTCACAGAGTATATTAACTTTGATTGGATAACGGTTGGTTGCACAGGTATAAAGGAATCGAGATAGATATAGACTTCCATATATCAAAATCATCAGGATCGAAAAAAAATTTTATTGAGCCATGTCCGTCCGTCCGTCCGTCTGCCCGTTAACACGATAACTTGAGTAAATTTTGAGGTATCTTGATGAAATTTGGTATGTACGTTCCTGAGCACTCATCTCAGATCGCTATTTAAAATGAACAATATCGGACTATAACCACGCCCACTTTTTCGATATCGAAAATTTCGAAAAACCGAAAAAGTGCGATAATTCATTACCAAAGACGGATAAAGCGATGAAACTTGGTAGATGAGTTGAACTGATGACGCAGAATAGAAAATTGGTAAAATTTTGGACAATGGGCGTGGCACCGCCCACTTTTAAGAGAAGGTAATTTAAAATTTTGCAAGCTGTAATTTGGCAGTCGTTGAAGATATCATGATGAAATTTGGCAGGAACGTTATTTCTATTACTATATGTATGCTTAATAAAAATTTGCGAAATCGAAGAACGACCACGCCCACTTTAAAAAAAAAATTTTTTTTTAAAGTCAAATTTTAACAAAAAATGTAATATCTTTGCAGTATATAAGTAAATTATGTCAACATTTAACTACAGTAATGATATGGTGCAACAAAATGCAAAAATAAAAGAAAATTACAAAATGGGAGTGACTCCGCCCTTTTTCATTTAATTTGTCTAGGATACTTTTAATGCCATAAATCGAACAAAAATTTACCAATCCTTGTGAAATTTGGTAGGGCTTAGATTCTGGGACAATAACTTATTTCTGTGAAAAAGGGCGAAATCGGTTGAAGCCACGTCCAATTTTTATACACAGTCGACCGTCTGTCCTTCCGCTCGGCCGTTAACACGATAACTTGCGCAAAAAACGATATATCTTAACTAAACTTAGTTCACGTACTTATCTGAAGTAACTTATCTTGGTATATAATATGGCCGAAATCCGACTATGACCACGCCCACTTTTCCGATATCGAAAATTACGAAAAATTAAACAAAATGCCATAATTCTGTACCAAATATGAAAAAATAGATGAAACATGGTAATTGGTTCGTTTGTTGACGCAAAATATAACTTTAGAAAAAAACTTTGTAAAATGGGTGTAACACCTACATAAGTAGAAGAAAATGAAAAAGTTCTGTAGGGCGAAATCAAAAGCCCTTGGAATCTTGGCGGGAATACTGTTCGTGGTATGATATATATAAATAAATTAGCGGTACCCGACAGAAGATGTTCTGGGTCACCCTGGTCCACATTTTGGTCGATATCTCGAAAACGCTTTCACATATTCAACTAAGGGCAACTCCCTTTTAAAACCCCCATTAATACTTTTAATTTGATATCAATGTCGTACAAACACATTCTAGAGTCACCCCTGTTCACCCTTATTGCGATATCTCGAAAAGGCGTCCACCTATAGAACTAAGGCCCACTACGTTTTAAATAATCATTAACACCTTTCATTTGATACACATGTCATACAAACACATTCCATGGTTACCCTAGGTTCATTTTGCTAAATGGTGATTTTCCCTTATTTTGTCTCCAAAGCTCTCAGCTGAGTATGTAATGTTCGGTTACACCCGAACTTAGCCTTCCTTACTTGTTTAAATTATTGATGTTGGATAAACCAACACAAAAAGTTAAGCCTTCCGAGAAGATACAAACTATCAAATTTAGAGATGGTTGTATGAAGATTTGGAGTTGCATTACACCTTTTGAGGAGGGCCTTTCGTCAAAATTGAAGGCAGAATGAAAAAGGAGTTGCTCCTTAATATTTTGCAAACAGCTTTGCCAGTTACAATAACCATGTTTCACTGTGGTGAAGAAAAATTACTTTTCAACACCACCACTATCCGAAACATACCTCCAACTTGGTATGCAATCGGTTGAGATTTCAAAAGTTTCGAACACTGCAGGGACCCACAAAGAACACTGATTGAACCGGATCCAAAACTCAAGAAGTTTTCTGAAATGCCCGGTAACGAATTGAACTAATTCTCCTAAGGGCATGCAGGAGTTCTGGGCACGTGTCGAAACAGAACAGTACGCTATACGAAACGATTTCGTGCATGAGCTAAGTTAAACAAATAAGAAAGTCTATGTTCGGGTCAAACCGAATATTATATACCCAGCTGCGCACTAAAACCGCTGTTGTTGTTTGCTTTGTGTGGTTAATAATATTATAGGTTAGGTCAGGTTGAACTGGCCTGTCCATGAGGACTTCGCATAGACTGAATGAGTCCGTAGTGTTACCAGAAGTTTGTTTTAACGACCAAACTGAAAACCTCTATCAAAAACCAGGACCTATGTTATAAAACAACTGCGTCCTCTTGGCAAATACTAGAAGCTTCCTAGGACTTAAGCCACTTGCAGCTGAAGTCTTAGCCTGGCAAGCGCAGGGCACGAGCACAGAACGTGCTCAATCGTTTGCTCCTCCAACCCACAATTCCTACATCTGCTAACACTGAAGGCAGTGTCCAGTCAGAATACAGTCCTCCCGCTTGGTCGATCATGTGCCCCTCTCGCCTTCGCTTAATCTCGCCCAGTCTGGTTGGGATGTCTATGGAGAAAGATTTAAGGGATGCGCCCCTTTTAGCTAGTGCATCTGCTTTTTCATTCCCATCTATTCCCATATGCCCTGCGACCCAATATAGATGTATGCTTCTCCCTGTCCCGATTCTCTCAAGAGACTGCTTACACTATAACACGCATTTAGATGCTATGCTATGCGAGATTATTGCCTTAATTGCTGCTTGACTGTCAATATAAAAGTTAACACAGTTGCAGCTTAAGCTATTATCTTCCAGTATTTCTATTTCCGCATGGAAAACGCTACAGTAATCTGGCAGCCTGTAGGATCTGTTTATTGCGGAATCATCACAGTATACCGCAAACCCTACTCCTTCCACTACTTTGGAACCATCTGAGCACACTCGCGCCAACCATCCACATCTATTGTGGCCTTAAGATCTCCCTCGAATCGCAGATAGGGAATCAGGTAGTATGTTCGTTTTGTGATTAATAGCGATATACTACTATGGCCGTATTGGTCAGCGCTCAAGCTGGTTGCAGTTGTTAACGCTATGTTCTTTGCTACCAGGTCTACAGGTGGAATGTGCAGAATGGCATACAGTGCAGCCGTCGGGGTTGTTTTCAAGGCTCCCATAATGTTAAGCATAGATAATCTGCATACCCCTCTAATTTTTGAGGTAGGTTGTTTTTTGTGTGGCTTTCCACCAAACAAGGACTCCGTACTATAGAATAGGGCTTACAATCGCTGTTAAAACCCAATGAGAAAGAGAGGGTGATAAGCCCCGACGTACACCACAGCATTCTTTTACCTGTATACAGTACCGTTGAGGCCTTCTTCACCCTCTCCTGCACGGTGAGCTTCCACGACAGCTTACTGTCTAGGATTATTCCTAGATATTTTATGCAAGGTTTCTCTTGTAGGGTTACCCCTCCTAACTTAGGCCTAGTTTAACGGGTCCCTCATCGAATCCCCTGAGCAATTGGTTGATGGACAGCGTCCACAGCAGAGGTGATAGCACCCCTCCCTGCGGTGTGCCCCTGGCCACTGATTTCGTGGCCTCTTACAATCCCCATTGTGATGTAATCTTCCTGAAGTTTAACATGCAGCCGATCCATCTGGTTAAGACTGGATTTGCTTTAATATGGAGGGTGGAGCCGTGTGTAGAAATCCACGAAAGTGTGGAAAGCTTCTGACCGCCATTCACCTGGGAATGGCCAGAACGATTCTTTTGCATGCGGTTCAAGCAGCTGACTACTGCCGGTCACTTGCGGCCAAGTATCCTCTGGGTAGCCGCTAAATATCCATTTAGCGGTGAGGTAATGTGAGAAGGCGACAGCCTGGCTAGGCCACTCTGACATAATCGGGTTAAGGACTAGCCGGGGAGATCTCATCGGCAGCGTCTATACACCTCTAGCTGCGGCTGCAACCGGCGTATGTCTTGGAGCAAGCGGCTCGCTATATAAACGTGCAAGTAATATTTTCACCCCCGCTGAGCGGGGTGTGCGCTGGGCTTGGGACCCGCCACGTAAAACCATACTCCAATGAAATATACCAACAAGCCTCGGATAAATACACTCTCTATTGTTGACGACCATGGCAAACGTTTGAAGGACAATGAATTGAGGGAAAGCACCTGGAACATCCGCTCCCTGAATGGTATTGTGCAGATGCCCGGCTGTTTGCGGCTTTGCTTTTCTTCTGTATCTTCTTAGATGGCAAGCTTTGTTATACGCAGTCATAAGCGTCCTTGTTAGGAATTCATTAGACTACTCCAGTTCCTCCACATTGGCAACCTCTTTGGGTTGTCCCAGTTTTGTTTCTGCCTCTTTCTTGAATTAAGTCCAGTTCGTTGACCTAGGGTTTCTCAAGGTTCCTCGCTGCTCTACCCTCTTTAGGAGGATGCTGAATTTGATATACGCATGGTCGGAGAAGGATGTCGACCAAGAACCTTCCAATCATACCTTGATATATCACGTTCGGAGCTCAATGTAATATCCAGAAATTTATTAGATATTGGACCAATGTATGTAGGGACATTTCTCCTGTTAGTTATCTGCAAATTTGTTTGCAGGATGTAACAAAATAGAGATTCTCCTCTATCGTTCATATCTGCTCCTCCCACGCATTGTGGTGCGCATTTACATCCGCGCCTATAACCAACCGCCCTTCGTACTATACTAGTCTCTTGCACTCCATCGATGGACCCTCTGCAGCATGGGCCATGTAGCAGGATGCCAGGATAAATGCCTGCTTATTCTTTTGCTCAACGGCAGGTCCTCTGTAGTATAATTAGGCAGCATATATGAATGCAGTTGTTTCCTTACCATTACTACAGCTCGCACCCGTCCTTCCGTTTGCGCGTAGTAAACGCCAAATCCGCGTGTGCTAAGTCCAGAAATTTACCTCCCTATGAGAGCCACGGCTCCTGGATCAGCGCCACGTCAAATGACTCAAAAACGCACCAGCCTCATCTCAAATGTTAATGAATAACGTTTTGCGCGAATTCATAGATAAAATTTGTTATGTATATTTAGACGATATTATAATTTTTCCCACAACTTATTCATAATTTAGCATTAATATTAAAGACTATTCAAAAAGGCGAACTTAAAATTGTCTTTAAATAAAAGTGAATTTTTAGGTATGAAACAAAATTTTAGGTCATATAATTACTCCAAATGGAATTAAACCGAACAATGACAAAATTCTGTGTATAAAAAAATTTCCTATTCCCAAAAATGATAAGGAGATACAATAATATTTCCTGGGCCTCACAGGTTTTACCGAAAATTTATTCAGGACTATACCAAAATAGCTAAACCACTTTAAGATTGAAACAAGTAAGGACGGGACTGTCTTCGGCTGTGCCGAAGACTTCATATCTTTCATGAATGGGGCTTAACAATAATCTTATCCCATTCGTAATCTCCGAATAATCGGATGTATAAGATAAGAAATATATAGTGAACAGATCTACATACCTAAACGATTTTTAAGATAAATATAAAATAAAAAATAGGTAGGTACTTTGTGTGAGGATGCAAGGTTTCAGGTTTTTTGTGGTCTGCGTGTAAAAACTATGACTACGAATCACGTATTTCAACAATATATGACGTAAACGTAACTATTTAATGAAATTTTAAGCTTCTAGTCGTAAAAAAGGGGCAAAAAAATACAGTTTATATGGGGTATATAATATATGTACCACCGATCTCTATGATTTTTTCAGACAACAATATATACTATACACGTAAGCATTTGGTGAAATTTGAAGCTTCTAGCTGTTAAAATAGGGCAGTAATTACGAAAAGTTCCTTACCAGAACAATCGGTTGTGGGGGATATATACTATATATACGACCGATCTCATCAATTTTTTCAGGCAACAATATGTGCAATATACGAAAGTATATGGTGAAGTTTGAAGCTTCAATCTGTTAAATTGGGTAAGATATTACAAAAATCCTCTTTTTCTGAAAAATCGGTTGTATGGAGGATATATGCTATACTGGTCCGATCCGGTCGGTTCCGACAAATGTCTAATCGAACACCCAAATACAGCCGCTCACCAAATTTTATCAAGATATCTCAAAAATTGAGGGACTAGTTTGCATACAAACAGACAGACGGACAGACGGACATGGCTAAATCAATTCAGCTCTTCAACCTGATTATTTCGGTATACTTAATGGTGGGTCTATCTATTTTCCTTTAAGGACTTACAATTTTCGGTTTCGTGACGAAATTAATATACCATTTCATTTTCATGAAAGGTATAAATAAAATTAAAGAAAAAAAACTTTTTTAAAAATAAGCTTTTATTATTGGTTAATAAAATTAACTAAAAAGTAAACAATAAATTGACTCTAAAGAAATATAACACTTTATAAGTTCATTGTAAGCTTTAACGATAATTAGGCTTTTTCGTCTGCGACAAAAGAATTCTATATTGTACATAATTATATATTTTTAACATTAAAACTTTACACCTAAATTATTAAACCTTACAGTTTATATCACAGTTCTAATTGTTCTAATAAAAAACGTGTTGAATTTTGATGGTATAATTAAGAACATTTAGGATCTCCTTTTCTTGCTATCGCAATGTAACACGCTTTTATTAGAACAATTAGGACTGTGATATAAACTGTAAGGTTTAATAATTTAGGTGTAAAGTTTTAATGTTAAAAATATATAATTATGTACAATATAGAATTCTTTTGTCGCAGACGAAAAAGCCTAATTATCGTTAAAGGTTACAATGAACTTATAAAGTGTTATATTTCTTTAGAGTAAATTTATTGTTTACTTTTTAGTTAATTTTATTAACCAATAATAAAAGCTTATTTTTAAAAAAGTTTTTTTTTCTTTAATTTTATTTTTTACTTTTTAGTTCGTTTTGTTAACAAGTAATAGAAGCTTGTTCTTAGAAAAGCCTTTTTCTTAAATTTAATTTAAATAGGAATATTTTTAAATTTTTAGTAGGGTAAAATACTGTTTAAATTAGTTACGTAATCTTTACTTAGTTATTTGTAACGTTTCTCATTCTTTTCATTTCTTTTAATGCACCAACTTACTTTTTAGTTAATTTTATTAGCCAATAATAAAAGCTTATTTTTAAAAAAGTGTTTTTTCTTTAATTTTATTATATCATAATCCGAATATATTGGGGCATATTCATAATCGAAATAAAATGTGACTAAGTTAGTTGAAGCATTTTTGACAGAGAGCACATATAAAATTATGTCAAACAGTGTTAAATAACTTAACTTTGCCTATGCCGCGTTCAGTTTACAACTACTTATTGCAGATCTCTCATCTGTGGGTTAAATCTGTTTTAAAATAAAATTCTACTCTCGCTTAGCTAAAATTCCATCGCCAAAAATCTGTAAAACAAAATCAAGTGCGCAGAAAAGTATGCAACACTTACCGATAACAGCCTAACGGCGTTAGCGTACGTTGTATCACAGAATTTTTACACTTTGAAAATGGCGGCTGTTGTTTGCAAGGTTGCATTCCTTTGAGTCTTCGTTTTCACGATCTGGATTAACAAAGTCATGAGCCTGGACATTCGTGCAATTTTAGTGATGTAAATTGCATGGCGCCAGCGCCAATGCGGTGCCAGCTCAATGGTAGCTCATTGACGAAATGACTCCAATCGAATATTTGACGTTACTTAGTAGTGAGTGCGTAGTACATTTCACTTGCGCTATTGAGTGAAACGACTTTTATATGTCAGGCACGAGTTTGGTGTTATTGGTGCTACTGGCAATGATGACACTGAGCTGATGGCGGTAGCGCTCGTAGTTCAGCTTTTGAATCAGAGAAAGAATTGATGACCCGTGCAAATTATTATGGCTTTTGCCGTGTAAATTATTATGTTGTATTTGCACCAAATAAATGCTGCGGACATAACAACCGGAGTCATTTTTGCGTTGTATATTTCAAATTTAATGCACAATTAATATGGGTGTGTTTGAGCGGCCAAATAATAACAGTAGTATTGCTAAAGTGCTGCTAAGTTGATGGAATGTCGCTAATTTCCTAGCGATTATCAATAGATTGTCAATATTTCGTTCAACGGGCACGCGTAATTGCCACATCTGCTCAAATTTTCCAAGTTTTTCCATTCTTGATTTAACTTAAGCTGTTATGCCAATATTTTTCTGCCAGTTTTTTTTTTCAAATAGGTAATTTTTCCAAAAGCAAAATAAATTACAGAAAAGATTACGGAGTTAAACAGACTTAAAAATTCAGCTATGTTGGTTATACACAGAAATACAACAGAGGGTTGTGTCTCCGCTTTTCGCAAGCGTTGAGATTCACCACGCGTGACACGCGTGATTCACCACGTCCAAATATCACAATCCACGGATAGGTACCGGCGGGTTTGTATGGGACTTAGGCTGTTATGCCAAAGTAAATACAAATCTTTACCGATAACTGTGTTATCGATTAATTTATCGAATTCTAACAAAGTAATATTGCATTGTCATCGGAGTTATACATGTGTGCAAAATTTCAGCTCAATCGGACACCGGGAAGTCTATCAAATTTAACTTGCAAAATTCCATTACAGACAACAAAAGTGAAACTAAATAAAAGCTTATAATTATAAAATAGGTAGGTACTTTGTGTGAGGATGCAAAGTTTCAGGTTTTTTGTGGTCTGCGTGTAAAAACTATGACTACGAATGACGTATTTCAACAATATATGACGTAAACGTAACTATTTGATGAAATTTTATGAATTTTGAAGCTTCTAGCCGTAAAAAAGGGGCAAAAAAATACAGTTTATATGGGGTATATAATATATGTACCACCGATCTCTATGATTTTTTCAGACAACAATATATGCTATATACGTAAGCATTTGGTGAAATTTGAAGCTTCTAGCTGTTAAAATAGGGCAGTAATTACGAAAAGTTTCTTATCTGAACAATCGGTTGTATGAGATATATACTATATATACCACCTATCTCAATGATTTTTTCAGACAACAATATATACTATACACGTAAGCAGTTGATGAAATTTGAAGCTTCTAGCTGTTAAAATGGGGAAGAAATTGCGCAAAGTTTCTTATCTGAACAATCGGTTGTATGAGATATGTATATACTATGTATACCACCGATCTCAATGATTTTTTCAGACATCAATATATGCTATATGTGTAAGTATTCGGTGAAATATGAAGCTTCCAGCTGTTAAAATGGGGCTAAAATTTTGCGAAAAAAAATATATATATACTATATATACCACCATATATATACTATATATACCACCGATCTTTATGATTTTTTCAGACAACAATATGTGCAATAGACGAAAGTATATGGTGAATTTTGAAGCTTCAATCTGTTAAATTGGGTAAGATATTACAAAAATCCTCTTTTTCTGAAAAATCGGTTGTATGGAGGATATATGCTATAGTGGTCCGATCCGGTCGGTTCCGACAAATGTCTAATCGGACACCCAAATACACCCGCTCGCCAAATTTTATCAAGATATCTCAAAAATTGAGGGACTAGTTTGTATACAAACAGACAGACGGACAGACGGACATGGCTAAATCAACTCAGCCCTTCAACCTGATTATTTCGGTATATTTAATGGTGGGTCTATCTATTTTCCTTTAAGGACTTACAATTTTCGGTTTCGTGACGAAATTAATATACCATTTAATTTTCATGAAAGGTATAAAAATAGGTAGGTACTTTGTGTGAGGATGCAAAGTTTCAGGTTTTTTGTGGTCTGCGTGTAAAAACTATGACTACGAATGACGTATTTCAACAATATATGACGTAAACGTAACTATTTTATGAAATTTTATGAATTTTGAAGCTTCTAGCTGTTAAAATGGGGCAGAAATTGCGCAAAGTTTCTTATCTGAACAATCGGTTGTATGAGATATATACTATATATACCACCTATCTCAATGATTTTTTCAGACAACAATACATGCTATACACGTAAGCATTTGATAAAATTTGAAGCTTCTAGCTGTTAAAATGGGGCCGAAATTGCAAAAAAAAATATATATATAAACTATATATACCATCATATATATATTATATATATCACCGATCTCTATGATTTTTGACACAACAATATATACTATTAACGTAAGCAATCGGTGAAATTTGAAGCTTATAGCTATTAAAATGGGGTAGAAATTGCGAAAAGTTTCTTATCTGAACAATCGGTTGTATGAGATATATACTATATATACAACCGATCTCTATGATTTTTTCAGACAACAATATATACTATATACGTAAGTATTCGGTGAAATTTGAAGCTTCTAGCTGTTAAAATGGGGCTAAAATTTGCGAAAAAATATATATATGTATACTATATATATATACTATATATACCACCATATATATACTATATATACCAGCGATCTTTATAATTTTTTCAGACAATGCATACAAACAGACAGACGGACAGACGGACAGACGGACATGGCTAAATCAACTCAGCTCTTCAACCTGATTATTTCGGTATACTTAATGGTGGGTCTATCTATTTTCCTTTAAGGACTTACAATTTTCGGTTTCGTGACGAAATTAATATACCATTTCATTTTCATGAAAGGTATAAAAAGGAACAAAAATAAATATTAGTGACAATTATTTTAGGGATGCTTTTGGAAAATTAAAGAACCTCTGAAGTAGTGATTTAGCAATACAATATCCCAATTTTGAAGAAGAATTTACAATTACGACAGATGCAAGTGAGTTTGCATTATGAGCTGTGTTATCTCAATCACACGGTCCAATAGCCTTTGTCTCTAGAACTTTAAATCAACACGAAGTAAATTATTCCACAATTGAGAAGGAATTATTGGCAATCATCTGCGCAACAAAACAATTTAGACACTACCTTTGGGGCAGAAAATTTCAATTAAAAACTAATCATAGGCCATTAATATGGTTTTCTAATTTGAAGGAACCGAATTCTAAAATACAAAGATGGAAAATTTTACTAAGTGAATACGATTTTAATATAACGCATGTAGAGGGTGGAGAAAATAAAGTTGGAGATGCTTTATGAAGAATAAAAATTAGTTCTGAGGAAATAAATATTTTTGTGTGTTAGGAGTGTAACAAATCCTTCACAAATAGGAACAGTCTAAAGAGTAATTTGCTCAGGCATAAAAAAAGGTATATATGTGCCAATATTGGAGTTCTAAGCATACATTAGAGAAGAAAAACGATAAACATGAAAACAATGCAAACTTCGTACAAATGTGTGTACTTTATGTAATAAAAGTTATAACCCAGCAAACATATTTTCTAACGTTAGAGAAATATTGTAATTTTACATTATAATTCTAATGTAGTTCTCTAATGCATTTCGAATCGATAACTTGGTTAGAGAACTAGGTTCGAATTCGACTGTGAAAGGATTCGAATAACATTAGAAATGCGATGTTATAATTATTGTCACGACATGATCACTCATTCTTAGTGTTATACAAACAAAATAAAAATAGTGGAAATATTACAAGTTGTGAAATAAGTCTTTTTTTTTTATTTATAATAATAAATACTGGTAAGTGAAAATGAATCAAAAAAAGTTAAAAAAGGAAAGCGAGCAGTTTATTGAAGTGATATTTAAATGTCATAAAGAAAACGCTTCCTCATCCGTATCTCAAACCAACGCTGAGCTCAATCTTTAAGTACGGCTTTAATTTATTATAATAGAAAAATCCTTTGAAATATGATAATTCTTAATACATAATATTATAACCAAATAAACGTATTTGATATAATGAAACAATGAAAATTTCGCTGATTTTAAATATTTGAACTTAATTGCGCATCACTTCAAAATTCTCATTAGAAACGCATTAAAAACGATTAGAATTCTAACCCTTTTCTCGATATCGGACTTAAGGGCGGTGTCAAACTGCCGCATCAAAGACATCAGTAGGTTTATTGTTTTAACCAAGTAGTTTGAGTAAAATAATACGCAGGGTAGATCAGCCAAAATATAATTGGTTCCAGTAGAAAGTGTATAAAAATGGCGCCTAGAGCGCTACTTGGGCCCGGCTCCATAGCCGACAGCACAGCAACAAACCAACCACATTTTGTCGAGAATCCTATAATTCGCGACAGTTTCGCAAATCGTCCTCTAACATTCTACCTTAGAGAAATACATTAGAATTCGATTCGTCTTCTAATCATTTTCATTTCATTTGTTGGGAAACGGACAGATACACTTACGGAGCATATCGTAAAATTAGATTACCAGTGTAGTCAACAGGGAACCAATGACTTAGATACCATTCATAGTGCTCAAAACGAATCTAATAAAGGAATCGAAATTAGTGAAAACCCATTTAATGTGTTTAAATCAAGAATTTTAGTCTTAACGACAGAGGAAATTCTTTTATGCGACACTGTAATATTTAAGAAACCCACAATATCTAGGAGCCAATTAATAGAAATCTTGCAAAAATGCAGGGCACAGAAAAATTATATTTATTTTGATAATGATGAAGTATTTAAAGATTTCCAAAATATTTATAATAGTTTTCGATCATGTAAACCCAACAAACATCTAGGTTAGGAAACGTTTAGAAGACGAATCGAATTCTAATGTATTCATCTAAGGTAGAAGGATAGAGGACGATATGCGAAACTGTCGCGAATTATAGCATTCTCGACAAAAAGGGGACTTCGTTCTCGATATCGAGAATCAAATTCAAACGTCGCTTTCCAATGGGTTTCTAATGAGAATTTTGAAGTGAAACGCAATTAAATTCAATTATTTAAAATCAGCGCAATTTTCAATGTTTCTTTATATCAAATACTTTTATTTAGTTATAAGCTTATTATTATTAAGAATGAACATATTTCAAAGGCTTTTTCTATTATAATAAATTAAAACCGTACTTAAAACTTAAATATATTCGGTGCACATATAGGTATAAATCAGTTAATTTCAGTGGCGCATAGTCATAGTAAAAACAAGTAAGGAATGTTAAGTTCGAGTGTAACCGAACATTACATACTCAGTTGAGAGCTATGGTGACAACATAAGGAAAAATAACCATGTAGGAAAATGAACCGAGGGAAACCCTGGAATGTATTTGTATGACATGTGTATCAAATGAAAGGCATTAAAGAGTATTTTATGAGGGAGTGGGCCATAGTTCTATAGGTGGACGCCATTTAGGGATATAGCCATAAAGGTGGATCAAGGTTGACTCTAGAATGCGTTTGTACGATATGGGTATCAAATGAAAGGTGTTAATGAGTATTTTAAAAGGGAGTAATCCTTAGTTCCATAGGTGAACGCCGTTTCGAGATATCGCCACAAAGGTGGATCAGGGGTGACCCTAGAATTTGTTTTTACAATATGGGCATCAAACGAATGGTGTTAATGAGTATTTTAAAAGGGAGTGGGCCTTATTTCTATAGGTGGATGCCATTTCGAAATATCGCCATAAAGATGGACCAGTTGTGACTCTAGAATGTGTTTGTACGATATGGGTATCAAATTAAAGGTATTAATGAGGGTTTTAAAAGGGAATGGTGGTTGTTGTATAGGTGGTCGCCTTTTCGAGATATCGCCATAAAGGTGGACCAGGGGTGACTCTAGAATGCGTTTGTACGATATGGGTATCAAATGAAAGGTGTTAATGAGTATTTTAAAAGGGAGTAATCCTTAGTTCCATACGTGGACGCCGTTTCGAGTTATCGCCATAAAGGTTGGCCAGGGGTGACTCTAGAATTCGTTTGTGCAATATGGGTATCAAACGAAAGGAGTTAATGAGTATTTTAAAAGGGAGTGGGCCTTAGTTCTATAGGTGGACGCTTTTTCGAGGTATCGCAATAAAGGTGGACCAGGGGTGACTCTAGACTTTGTTTTTACGATATGGGTATCAAATGAAAGGTGTTAATGAGTAGTTTTAAAAGGGAGTGGGCCTTCGTTCTATAGGTGTTCGCCTTTTCGATATATCGCCTTAAAGGTGGACCAGGGGTGACTTTAGAATGTGTTTGTACGATATGGGTATCAAATTAAAGGTATTAATGAGGGTTTTAAAAGGGAGTGGTGGTTGTTGTATAGGTGCCGCATTTTCGAGATATCGCCATAAAGGTGGACCAGGGGTGACCCTAGAATTTGTTTGTACAATATGGGTATCAAAAGAAAGGTGTTAATGAGTATTTTAAAAGGGAGTAATCCTTAGTTCCATAGGTAGACGCCGTTTCGAGATATCGCCATAAAGGTGGACCAGGGGTGACCCTAGAATTTGTTTGTACAATATGGGTATCAAAAGAAAGGTGTTAATGAGTATTTTAAAAGGGAGTAATCCTTAGTTCCATGGGTGGACGCCGTTTCGAGATATCGCCATAAAGGTGGGCCAGGGGTGACTCTATAATTCGTTTGTGCAATATGGGTATCAAACAAAAGGAGTTAATGAGTATTTTAAAAGGGAGTGGGCCTTAGTTCTATAGGTGGACGCTTTTTCGAGGTATCGCAATAAAGGTGGACCAGGGGTGACTCTAGACTTTGTTTGTACGATATGGGTATCAAATGAAAGGTGTTAATGAGTAGTTTTAAAAGGGAGTGGGCCTTCGTTCTATAGGTGTTCGCCTTTTCGATATTGGCGATAAAGGTGGACCAGGGGTGACTTTAGAATGTGTTTGTACGATATGGGTATCAAATGAAAGGTGTTAATGAGTATAGCGAGTGGTGCTAGTTTTATATGTGAAGGCGTTTTCCAGATATCGACCAAAATGTGGACCAGGGTGACCCAGAACATCTTCTGTTGGATACCGCTAATTTATTTATATATGTAATACCTGCCAAGATTTTAAGGGCTTTTTATTTCGCCCTGCAGAAGTTTTTCATTTTCTTCTACTTAATATGGTAGGTGTCACAACCAAACAAGATAAGTCATTTTATAAAGTTTTTTCTAAAGTTATATTTCGCGTCAATAAAACAATCCAACTACCTTACCATGTTTCATCCCTTCGTATTTGGTATAGAATTATGGCATTTTTTTCATTTTCCGTAATTTTCGATATCGAAAAAGTGGGCGTGGTCATAGTCGCATTTCGTTCATTTTTCATACCAAGATAAAGTGAGTTCAAGTAAGCACGTGAACTAAGTTCATTAAAGATATGTCGATTTTTGCTGAAGTTATCGTTTTAACGGCCATGCGGAAGGACAGACGGACGACTGTGTATAAAAACTGGGCGTGGCATCAACCGATTTCGCCCATTTTCACAGAAAACAGTTAACGTCACAAAATCTATGCCCCTACCAAATTTAAAAAGGATTGGTTAATTTTTGGTCGACTTATGGCGTTAAAAGTATCCTAGACAAACTAAATGAAAAAGGGCGGAGCCACGCCAATTTTGAAATTTTCTTTTATTTTTGTATTTTGTTGCACCATATCATTACTGGAGTTGAATGTTGACATAATTTACTTAAATACTGTATAGATATTAAATTTTTTGTTAAAATTTTACTTAAAAAAATTTTTTTTTAAAAGTGGGCGTGGTCCTTCTCCGATTTTGCAAATTTTTATTAAGCGTACATATAGTAATAGGAGTAACGTTCCTGCCCAATTTCATCATGATATCTTCAATGACTGCCAAATTACAGTTTGCAAAAATTTTAAATTACCTTCTTTTAAAAGTGGGCGGTGCCACGCCCATTGTACAAAATTTTACCAATTTTCTATTCTGCGTCATAAGTTCAACTCATCTGCCAAGTTTCGTCGCTTTATCTGTCTTTTGTAATGAATTATCGCACTTTTTCGGTTTTTCGAAATTTTCGATATCGAAAAAGTGGGCGTGGTTATAGTCCGATATCGTTCATTTTAAATAGCGATCTGAGATGAGTGCTCAGGAATCCACATACCAAATTTCATCAAGACACCTCAAAATTTACTCAAGTTATCGTGTTAACGGACGGACGGACGGACATGGCTCAATCAAATTTTTTTTCGATCCTGATTATTTTGATATATGGAAGTCTATATCTATCTCGATTCCTTTATATATGTACAACCAACCGTTATCCAATCAAACTTAATATACTCTGTGAGCTCTGCCACGCCCATTTTCAAAAAGTTTTCCAAATTTTTATCAAGAGTCTCAATATCAGTCCACATTTCAAATTTCAACATTCTAGGTGTATTATTTACTAAATTATCAGGTTTTTTGTGTTTTCCAAAATTTTATATATATAAAAAGTGGGCGTTGATATCATCCGATTTCGCTCATTTTCAATTCCAACCTATTCTGTGTCCAGATAAGCTAATGTACCAAATTTGGTGAAGATATCTCAATATTTACTCAAGTTATCGTGCTAACGGACGGACGGACGGACATGGCTCAATCAAATTTTTTTTCGATACTGATAATTTTGATATATGGAAGCCTATATCTATCTCGATTCCTTTATACCTTTACAACCAACCGTTATCCAATCAAAGTTAATATACACTGTGTGCAAAGCACGCTGAGTATAAAAACTGTCCTTTTACTATATAGTCATTCACATAACACTGAAAAATTACCACCAAACCACTGCGGAACTGGAATTTGGATCTGTAGTATTTTTGCGTAGAACACCTTTCTGAATTGGCGGCCTTCGCCAGCTCTAAAAAAAATGGATATAAAAATTGTATTGGCGCAAATCACCTTAATGAAAATAACAACAACCACATGAAAATGTTTACCTTTTTTTGAAAAAATCTCTTGACAGTGTACAAATATTTCTTTCCCGCCTTCGGATTATTATTCCGCGGTAAAACCGCTTCTTTTGGCACTTCTCCCGAAATTTTTGGACAAGTATTAGCAATCGACCCCCGTGGTAAATTATGACTTCCATTGAATATTTATTTCTATATTTACTTAAATTAATATGGATAGAATGATATTTTTACTGGAAATATACCAAAATATTACAACATACACAAGATGCGGAATAATCTTAATTAAGTGTTTTACTGATTTTGCATATGTGGAGCCAAGTAACCATCGCACGTTTAAAAAAAATTGCGTAATATTCGTCAAAAACATATATATGCATTCTAAGGATTATGGACATTAGTTCCTGTAGTATATTAGCTTGTCGGAGAAGCCTTTTTTCCCTTCCATTAAAGTTTTACGAGTTTAAATAGCAAATTGATAAATTTCTTGAGGCTTTTGAAGGCAGGCCGCCAACCCAAAACATGTTTTAAAGAGCGCTCAAGGCATTTTAAAGATCCTGTTTTAGAGATAAAATAGCGGTTTAGTTGACTATAACAGACTAAAAATGATGCTTAATTTAGAAGCATGTTAAAACCAATAAAACTCTATTTTAATTTGGCTATGATTATGGGCCATTATATTAGTAGAACCTGGGCGACCGAGCTATGCTCCGCAAGGTTTCATTGTGCTGGCAACGTTTCTTTTTTTCAATTTCGAATAGGTGGCAACCTTAAGTGGCAACCCTACTCAAAAATGTCTCTATTGTAATGCGGAGTGAAGTACCTTTCGTTTGATACCCATATCGGCATATCTCATGCAATTTTTTTTTAATTTGGAATAGGTGGCAACCCCAAATGGCAATCCTACACAAAAATATCCCTATTGTAATGCGGAGTGAAATACCTTTCGTTTGATACCCATATCGGCATATCCCATGCAATTTTTTTTTAATTTCGAATAGGTGGCAACCCTAAATGGCAACACTACTCAAAACGTGCCTATTGTAATGCTGAGTGAAATACCTTTCGTTTGATACCCATGTCGGCATATCTCACGCTTTTTTTTAATTTCGAATAGGTGGCAACCCTAAATAGCAACCCTACTCAAAAATGTCCCTATTGTAATGCGGAGTGAAATACCTTTCGTTTGATACCCATATCGGCATATCTCGTTCAATTTTTTTTAAATTTAGAATAGGTGGCAACCTTGTGAAACGTTCTGAGTGGCACACCCAGGTAGAAAGTCTTAGAAGGTGATACATTATCTCTGTGCCAAATTTCATTTAAATCGGTTGAGCCGTTCCCGAGATCGTCCGGCTATACAAACAAACAAGAATTGCTCGTTTAAAGTTATAAGATACTAGCAGAACCGGCAGACGTTGTTCTGCCCTAAATTTTTGGTCTATCTGCATACATTTTAATAAGCTTTTTCCGTCTAACTCTGCCCTCGCCCCTCTACACTTTTTCCTAATCTTTGTATTCACTCCTCCCTCCGTATTTTTTGCTTCATCTGTCACCATCTTCGTCTCATTCTATCTCTTTCTCAGTCTTTTCCTTCTCTCCTTTCTCTTCTCTCGGGTTTTTCTAATTCTTGGTGGTATGTGTTTTGTTCCTTTCCCATTCCGAGTCTCAGTCCCAGTCCCACTCCGAGTCTCAGTCTCAGCTTCAGTCCCAGTCCTAGTCCTAATCACATTCCCAGTCCGTCTCTGGGCTACTTCCCGGAAAAAAGCATCGTAAATACTAATATAGGCAAATTTATATACCAAATTTCAGGCAAATCGAATAGGACGTATGTAAATAGGTATGTGGGTATTATTAATTCATGTCTTTATTTCGGCTTCGCATGCATATTTATCAGTTTTGCCAGGTTGGTGCGACTAAATCGAATATCACAATGAAAATTACTTTAAAGCTCCCAGCAACAGCTTTCATTTGATATCCATAATACACACACATTCTAGGGGTATCCGGGTCCATGTTTTGGCCTATATCTCGAGACCCTAGTTACCCAGCGGTGTAAAACTTACTCTATACTAAAGCACACATCAACAGCTTTCATTTGATATCCATATTCTATAAACACATTCTAGGGGGCCGGGTCCACCTTTTGGCCTATATCCTGAGACCCTAGTCACCGAGGGGTACGAAGACACCCATACTCTACAAACATATACCAGGATTACCCAGGTCCACGTTTTGATCTCAAGACACTAGCCAGAACGGGATAAAAAGTATCCCATGTCCGTTCCCTGGTTCTGAGCTACCTCCCGACCAATTTTCAGCGAAATCGGTTCATCTGTTCTTGAGTTATGCGTAGTGTAACTAACACCACTTTCTTTTATATACATACTAGCAGACCCGTCAGACGTTGTTCTGCCCTAAATTTGGTCTACCTGCAAACATTTTAATAAGCTTTTTCTATCTAACTCTGCCCTCCCATCTTCACTTCTTCTTAATCATTTTATTCACTCCTCCCTCCGTCTTTTTCGCTTCATCTATCTCTATCTTCGTCTCACTCTATCTCTTTCTCAGTCTCCTTCTCCTTCCCCATTTTCTCTTCTCTCAAGTTTTTCCAATTCTTCTTCATCCCTTATTGCCAGTCCCCCAGGGTTGTATGTATTTTGTTCTAGTCCCATTCCGAGCCCGTCTCTGGTCTACTTCACCCCTATTCTGCATTTCGACTTGGATTGGAATTTTTTCGATTTGGCAATTTTGGTATTCTGTGTTCCAATCTCTTTCGATCCAACTTCGAATCGTTCGATTTTGTGTATTCTGCATTTCGATCGTAGCTCCGTTTTTCTAAGTTACAAATTAGTTGGCGGAAAAATATTTTTTTTTATTGTTTTATTAGTTTATAACAGAATTTTAACAAAAATGTAAGTAAAACTTGTTAAGAAACGTAAAAGGCTTGATGATGACTGTTTTTTATATGTTTGCAGGTCAAAAACGACATGTCGATGCCGCACATTGGGGACGAACTTTTCAAAACTACCTATATATCACAAATATTAACCGATTTTATTATTTTTGTACAGAAATTTTTGTAATTGAATTCTAAAGAGACTTACATCGCCTGATTTTTAAATTTAATTAGAAAAAAAAAAATAAAAAAAAAAACAATTTTGCAAAATGTTCTTTAAACAAATTAATTTTGCAAAACATACGTCAATTAGCAATACCTACTGTCTCTTAAAGTCTATATCATTCTCTTAAGTTTTGAGCAAAAATTGTATGTCACGAAAATGATACATAAATACGTATTATTTATTTATTTATTTATTTATTTGTTAGTCTACAAATTTTACAATCAATCAGACTAAATATGAATGAATGAATGAATATAAATGCGGATTACAGTGTAAAATTAACAAGCATACATAGTGAGCAAAATTATATTATAAAATATGTATATTATTGAATCAGTTGTCGGGATGGACTGTGATGCCGAGCAACGGAATTGATTATCAGTGCTGTCGGAATGGACGTGATTTCGAGCAGCTGATGTATATTTAACACACAATGAGTAGGGCTGTGATGTGTGGGAGGTTGGAAAGGACGTGATTCCAATCCACCCGCCCAAAGTAACTATTGATTATTAGTGCTGTCGGAATGGACGTGATTTCCAGCAGCTGATGTATATTTAACACACAATGAGTAGGGCTGTGATGTGTGGGAGGTTGGAAAGGACGTGATTCCAAGCCACCCGCCCAAAGTAACTATTGATTATTAGTGCTGCCGGAATGGACGTGATTTCGAGCAGCTGATGTATATTTAACACACAACGAGTAGGGTTGCGATGTGTGGGAGGTTGGAAAGGACGTGAGTCCAAGCCACCAGCCCAAAGTAACTGGAACAGGTATCAGGTTTAGTTTAACATGTGATTTTGAGACAGTTATGAGTTCAAGGCAGTGAGTATATATTTTTTTATAAAGTTCTGCAAAGAATAGGCTATTTTGCAATAAATTGTTTAATAAACAAATTAATTTGAATAATCAAGCGATGTGAGTCTCTTCAGAATTCAATTACGAAAATTTCTGTGTAAACATTGTTGCAATCGGTTGATTTTTCGCACCTGTAAGTGGTTTTGAATGAAATTAGTGCTTAATCCCCAATGTGTGTCGAAGTCCTTGGACGCATACTTGAAAGCATCCTTATTTAGTCGGAAGTTTTTTTTAACCTAAATAAGAAAATAAGTCATTAAACTTTACCACTTTTAAGTTAAATTTCTTACAATTCGGCACTCATCTCAAATGGATTACAAAAATCTCGCAATATTTGCCTTTCCATTCTCGCCTGGCCATTTTCGTATGCGTTGCTTTCCAACTCCACAAATAATGCCGCGGCTATTGATTCCATTATAATAGACAGCTATAATTTGTGTCTGTTCGTTGGGTCCAGTTATATGCCAAAGCAAGCTGCCGGCCTAGAGGAAGGTGAAGCGAAAACGTAAACAATCCTTGCGGAAAGAATAAATAAACCTTTATAAAGTACTTTAAGACAGTGCAATGAAATTAGCATCCTTAAAATTCAGAAAATGTCAACTATATTCCTGCAGGAATCCGTTTTAACAAAACTCGGTGGCCACGGCAGGGAATTGGTCAAAAGAACGACAAAAACACACTTACAATTATGAAAGAACTTCACTCAAAAAAATATAACACTGCGGCAATATATTCTGTTGCTTTTTTTTATACAAAATGGCATGGATAATAAAATATAAACGTTTTTCAGTGTTTTTTACAAATTTTCTTTAATTTAGATTTATATGAATTATTTCAGGCTTGGCTGATCCATTTATTTTGGTGCAAATGAAAGAATTCAATTCACCATTCTGCCCAACGTTTCGCTGACAAATTTCAGCATCATCAGGGGCAACTCTGTTTATTTTTAAAAAACAAAAGACATATATCAATTATACATTCGCACAAACAGAAGAAATAAATGCACTTGCATTTTCGCAATACTCACTACAATATTAAACAATTATATTAGAGCTTAAAACTAGTACCATCAGTACCACTTCTTGTGGTAGTCTTGTCTAAACTAAATTGCTGTTCATTTTCTTATGCATAACAAATAAGCTGAAGCTATATTGTCGGTGTCCTCTTTTTTGTTTATCGTCTCCTTCCTTCTTTGTAATATTCTTAGACTCTCTAATGTGTATCGCGTTATTTCTCTCTTTTCTTTGTCGATGATTCTGGTGTTGGTAAAGTCAGCTGCGTGGCCACTAAGAATACATGCATAAGAAAATGAACAGCAATTTAGTTTAGACAAGACTACCACAAGAAGTGGTACTGATGGTACTAGTTTTAAGCTCTAATATAATTGTTTAATATTGTAGTGAGTATTGCGAAAATGCAAGTGCATTTATTTCTTCTGTTTGTGCGAATGTATAATTGATATATGTCTTTTGTTTTTTAAAAATAAACAGAGTTGCCCCTGATGATGCTGAAATTTGTCAGCGAAACGTTGGGCAGAATGGTGAATTGAATTCTTTCATTTGCACCAAAATAAATGGATCAGCCAAGCCTGAAATAATTCATATAAATCTTAATACGAACTGATCGAAAAAATTACAAGAATTTTCTTTAATTTATTTTGTTCCAATGTTCACACATTCCGTGCCAACAGCTGATTTCGAAAAATCATTTGCTCTTCCTCTTCCCTTTACGATTCCGTCGTAATGCGGAATACCAAACTTCGATTGAAGCGGAGCGTAGAACTGGAAGTAATCGAAATGCAGAATAGGGGTGACTAATATAGGCAAATTTATATACCAAATTTCAGACAAATCGAATAGGACGTATGTAAATAGGTATGTGGATATTATCAATTCATGCTTTTTTTCGGCTTCGCATGCATATTTATCAGTTTTGCCAGGTTGATGCGACTAAATCGAATATCACAATGAAAATTACTTTAAAACTCTGAGCAACAGCTTTCATTTGATATCCATATTACACAAACATTCTAGGGGTATCCGGGTCCACGTTTTGACCTACATCTCTAGACCCTAGTCACCCAGCGGTATAAATTACTCTGTACTAAAGCACACACCAACAGCTTCAATTTGATACCCATAATGTAAAAACACGTCCTAGTGTTACCCTGGTCCACGTTTTGGCCTATATATCGAGACCCTAGTCACACAGCGGTATAAATTACTCTGTACTAAAGCACACATCAACAGCTTCAATTTGATACCCATAATGTAAAAACACATCCTAGTGTTACCCTGGTCCACGTTTTGGCCTATATCTCAAGACCCTAGTCACAAACAGATATGAAAACTACCCTGTACTAAAGCACTCATCAACAGCTTTCATTTGTTATCCATATTCTATAAACACATTCTAGGGGTATCCGTGCCCACGTTTTGGCCTATATCTCGAGACCCTAGTCACCCAGCGGTATAAATTACTCTGTACTAAAGCACACATCAACAGCTTCAATTTGATACCCTTAATGTAAAAACACATCCTAGTGTTACCCTGGTCCACGTTTTGGCCTATATCTCAAGACCCTAGTCACAAACAGATATGAAAATTACCCTGTACTAAAGCACTCATCAACAGCTTTCATTTGTTATCCATATTCTATAAACACATTCTAGGGGTACCCGGGTCCACATTTTGGCCTATAACTTGAGACCCTAGTCACCCAGCGGTATAAATTACTCTGTACTAAAGCACACATCAACAGCTTCAATTTGATACCCATAATGTAAAAACACATCCTAGTGTTACCCTGGTCCACGTTTTGGCCTATATCTCAAGACCCTAGTCACAAACAGATATGAAAACTACCCTGTACTAAAGCACTCATCAACAGCTTTAATTTGTTATCCATATTCTATAAACACATTCTAGGGGTATCCGGGTCCACGTTTTGGCCTATATCTCGAGACACTAGTCACCCAGCGGTATAAATTACTCTGTACTAAAGCACACATCAACAGTTTCAATTTGATACCCTTAATGTAAAAACACATCCTAGTGTTACCCTGGTCCACGTTTTGGCCTATATCTCAAGACCCTAGTCATAAACAGATATGAAAATTACCCTGTACTAAAGCACTCATCAACAGCTTTCATTTGTTATCCATATTCTATAAACACATTCTAGGGGTACCCGGGTCCACATTTTGGCCTATATCTTGAGACCCTAGTCACCCACGGGTACGAAAAATACCCCGTATCAAAGTACCCATAAACAGCTTCCATTTGATGCCCAAATTTTACAAACATATCCCAGGACTACCCAGGTCGACGTTGTGATCTCAAGACCCTATCCAGAACGGGATTAAAAGTATCATATGTCTGTCTCCTGGTTCTAAGCTACCCCTCCACCAATTTTCAGCCAAATCTGTTCATCCGTTCTTGAGCTATAAATACATAAATACATCACATTAGAAACTTCAAAAATAACAGTATTTCTCCACTATTTACTGGATGTTATTATACAATCTACAAACTTCAATCACTCTATCTATTAAAAAAAGCGCATGAAAATCCGTTGCGTAGTTTTAAAGGTTTAAGCATTCAAAGGGACATGGGACTGAAAAAGCGAAGACTTTTCAAAACTTTCAAAACTTTTTTGAAGAATTTTAAGGAAATGTTTAATATTTTTAACGAAAGATTATTTTTCAATAGATGTATGCATTCTTAACCATTTATGTTGCATTAACAATTAACCATTTATGTTACATAAATATGTGTGTACATACCTATGTCAAGCTGATACGATATGAAAATACATACATTTGTACATTCATACATGCCTATAAACCTACGCCCGAAGTTAAATAACGCAGCGAATGCTATATATGTATGTATGTGTCGCATCAAGCCTCACTCAAAAGCTAATAGCGCGGACAGTTAACAGCGAACAAACACACATACGCACTTTTTGATAAAAATGTTACTTTTGTTTAAACAATTTGGCTGATATAAGAAAGGAATCAAGTATTTTTTTTGATGCAGATCGAAGGTAAATATTTCAAAGTTTTACTGAAAAGTAGAATTTTTGAAATCCATCCATCCGTTTATGAGTTATAGCTGTGTAAACAAAAATTTTATGATTTTTTGCTACATTTTGGAAATTTGCCACGCCCCTATAATATATATCTTCAAATTATATTAACTGTGCCATCTCACGTAGCTAAGCTTTCAAATGCAAAAAACCGTTTAAAATCGGAGTATTCTGTGTGAAGTTCTGTGCATACATGGCATTTAGCGACTTTATTTTATAAGATTTATAGAAGATAGATAGATTTAAATTTTTTCCGGAAGGTATTTAAAACTACAGTTGGAAAAGAGCCACCCTTTACACTTAGGACCAGCAAACAATAAAATGTACATACCTACATACATATATCTAGATACATGCACACAAATGTTGAGGTTGTACATGCCGGTTTTCTGGTTTCTTTCCATGCCGACTTTAGACAAAATGCGTAAGCAGACACACATGGTAGTACTACATACATATATGTATATGTATATACGTACATACAACCACTCATCTGATTTGTTTTGATGAGTAGGTAATTATAACCCACGGAACGTCAGCCCATTTGTAACTCTCAACTACAAATTTTGTGAGCGTTTATTGTCTGTAAATGCTTTTGTAAAACTTATCTCTCAGCTGCCTGTTGATTGTTAAATTCACTACAAAAACTCACGTTTGACATTCAATGCAAGCAATGTACAATGCATAAATCACCCTTTCAATAAAAATGATGTAAGCTAAATTAAAACAAGTAAGGACGAGACTGTCTTCGGCTGTACCTTTCATGAATGGGGCTGAACAATAATCTTATCCCATTCGTAATCTCCAAATAATGCGCTGTATAAGATAAGAAATTGTATATAGTGAACAGATGTACATACCTAAACGATTTTAAGATAAATATAAAAAATGGCAAAAAACCCCCTTATCTGAACGATCGGTTGTATGGGATATATATTATATACAGCTCCGATCGAAATGATTTTTCCATGAAATCTTCTATGATATATTAGAATAAATATCAACAAGTTTAACGTTTTTATATTGGAAATTCAGGGAGAAATTCCCAAAAATCTTTCTATGTGAACGATCGGTTTTATGGGATATATACTTTATATAGCTCCGATCGAAATGATATTTACAGGAAATCTATGATATATTAGAATATATATCCCCAAGTTTCACGTTTTTATATTGGAAACTAAGGGAGAAATGGCAAAAAAAAATTTTCTATCTGAACGATCGGTTGTATGGGATAGGTATATACTATATACATATAGCTCCGATCAAAGTGCTTTTTTCAGGAAATCTTCTATGATATATTAGAATAAATATCACCAAGTTTAACGTTTTTATATTGGAAACTAAGGGAGAAATGGCCAAAAATCTTTCTATCTTAACGTTTTGATCTCAAGAACCTAGCCAGAACGGAATAAAAAGTATCCCTAGTCCGTTCCCTGGTTCTGAACTTCCTCTCCACCAATTTTCAGCCAAATCGGTTAATCTGTTCTTGAGTTATGCGTAGTGTAACTAACACCACTTTCTTTTATATACATATTTGAATTTAAAAAAAAAAAACATAACTCAAGATTTGGGATTTCAAAATCAACTAACCATCATCTCTCCTTCCTGTATCTTTGCTAAAAATTTCATGGCAATCTTTCTATCCGTTCTCGAGTTATGGAGTGACAATCAAAATGTACACTTCTTTTTATATATATAGATGACTACATGGCCAAGGCCTAGAAATTATGGTGAAGTGAACAGCTGCATCCCTTCTGCCCTAAACCCGTTTTCTTAGGTCATTACTTTGGTTCATCCAGACATCGAACATCCCAACTTTCACACTAATAATATATGTATGCACGGTTCATGGTTTGTATAAATGTAGGCCTAAAAGATTGTGTCTTCTGGTTACATACAGGACAATTTCGGCATCATTTTGGGACCATTTCCGTACTCCCGAGATTATTCAAGAACGTTTGGAATATTTTTCAGGATGAAATCAAAACTATTTGGGACAGTTCGAAACCGTGTACGGAATCATTTCGGGACTACTTTTAGAATACCTCAAGATTATTTTGATATTGTGCTTGGAATCGTTTCAGGACTGTTTATAGATTGGATGCTTTGAGACTATTAAACGACCGTTTCGGGATTATTTGAGGAACATTTTCGGGACTATTTCAAATTTTTCTAGCACTATTTCGGGACCGTTTAGAAACTTCTTTGGGGTTGTTACGGATCCGTTTCTGGACTGTGTTTGTACTAATATCGTCGAGACTTTTTGGGGACCAACTCCTTATAGTCTCAATGTTTTCGAAAGTATTTCACGATTGTTTAGGGAATCATATCGAAAGGCCTTCCACCGAATATTTTGTAACTATCGCTGGATCTGTTCGTGGTTTTCGGAACTATTTCAAGATCATTAAAAAAAAAAACAAGTATACCATCCTCATTTTTGGATCCTCATTTTTCAAGAACTCCAATATACCCTTCCTTCTTCTCTAAGACTTCGGGTATTTCGCGATTTGTTGGGACATACCGTGCGGACTGGAACGCGGTTTTATACTAGTTTTACAAATATGTGAAAAATGAACAGACGTTTAAATCCACAACAAATGAACGCCTTATTAACACTTAAGGAAAGATATTGGTTACGTCGGCCCATTTAATTTCGAGCAGTGTTGTTGCTCAGAATTTTGTGCACTGCTCCGAACTCTGGTTTTGTGGCGGTATACAATAGAGTCTATTAGCAGTTTGAGAACAGATATAACTAATTAAGTGTACCATTTGCACTTTTCTGTATTTATTCACTAAACACATATCAATTTGATAACACGTTTTAACTGTGCAAATATACATATTAGACTGGGTCGATTTATTAACCGATATCGCGCCATCGATTTTTCGATAGGATTTGGGCTCAGGAAAAAAGAAGTTCCACCACGAATACCCAAAAAAATAATTTTCGAGCCTGCGAAAAAGGGCGAAAGGGTAAATTTTTCGACCAAAACTCTCCCCAAAACCCAAAAAATATTTTATTTTTATGCAAACAACTGTTGTAAAAACGTTGGCGAATGAACAAAAAAAAATATTTTTTGGGTTTGGGGAGTGTTTTGGTCGAAAAATTTACTTTTTCGCCCTTTTTTTGCAGGCTCGAAAATTATTTTTTTGGGTATTCGTGGTGGAACTTCTTTTTTCCTGAGCCCAAATCCTATCGAAAAATCGATGGCGCGATATCGGTTAATAAATCGACCCAGTCTAATATGTATATTTGCACAGTTAAAACGTGTTATCAAATTGATATGTGTTTAGTGAATAAATACAGAAAAGTGCAAATGGTACACTTAATTAGTTATATCTGTTCTCAAACTGCTAATAGACTATATTGTATACCGCCACAAAACCAGAGTTTGGAGCAGTGCACAAAATTCTGAGCAACAACACTGCTCGAAATTAAATGGGCCGACGTAACCAATATCTTTCCTTAAGTGTTAATAAGGCGTTCATTTGTTGTGGATTTAAACGTCTGTTCATTTTTCACATATTTGTAAAACTAGTATAAAACCGCGTTCCAGTCCGCACGGTATGTCCCAACAAATCGCGAAATACCCGAAGTCTTAGAGAAGAAGGAAGGGTATATTCGAGTTCTTGAAAAATGAGGATCCAAAAATGAGGATGGTATACTTGTTTTTTTTTTTTAATGATCTTGAAATAGTTCCGAAAACCACGAACAGATCCAGCGATAGTTACAAAATATTCGGTGGAAGGCCTTTCGATATGATTCCCTAAACAATCGTGAAATACTTTCGAAAACATTGAGACTATAAGGAGTTGGTCCCCAAAAAGTCTCGACGATATTAGTACAAACACAGTCCAGAAACGGATCCGTAACAACCCCAAAGAAGTTTCTAAACGGTCCCGAAATAGTCCTAGAAAAATTTGAAATAGTCCCGAAAATGTTCCTCAAATAATCCCGAAACGGTCGTTTAATAGTCTCAAAGCATCCAATCTATAAACAGTCCTGAAACGATTCCAAGCACAATATCAAAATAATCTTGACGTATTCTAAAAGTAGTCCCGAAAAGATTCCGCACACGGTTTCGAACTGTCCCAAATAGTTTTGATTTCATCCTGAAAAATATTCCAAACGGTCTGGACATAATCTCGGGAGTACGGAAATGGTCCCAAAATGATGCCGGAATTGTCCTGTATGTAACCAGAAGACACCATCTTTTAGACTTACATATATATAAACCATGAGCCGTGCATACATATGTTATAAATGTGAAAGTTGGGATGTTCAATGTTTGGATGAACCAAATTAACGACGACCTAGGAGAACGGGTTTAGGGGCATTTCACTTCACCATAATTTCTAGACCTTGACCTATGTGGGCATCTTCTGTATAAAAAGAAAGGCTAAAATGTGTGTTAGCTGGTAGCCGGTGTTTGTAGAGATGCGCTGGTAGATTTTGTTCAAATTTTCACATAAGTTGCGTATGCCTCACGCGATAGTTTGCACATAGGTTTGGTTGCGATCGACGCACAGGGTCTCGAGATATAGGCCAAAACGTGGACCCGGGTACCCCTAGAATGCGTTTATAGAATATGGATATCAAATGAAAGCTGTTGATGAGTGCTTTAGTAAAGGGTAATTTTCATACCCTTGGGTGAGTAGGGTCTCGAGATATAGGCCAAAATAGACCCGGATACATCTAGAATGTGTTTTTACATTATGGGTATCAAATTAAAGTTGTTCATGTGTGCTTTAGTACAGAGTAAGTTTTACACCGCTGGGTGACTAGGGTCTTGAGATATAAGCCAAAACATGGACCCGGATACCCCTGGAATATGTGTGTATTATGGATATCAAATAGCAGCTGTTGCTGAAAGCTTTAATGTAATTTTCATTGTCATATTCAGTTTAGTCGCATCAACCTGACAAAACTGATAATTATGCATGCGAAGCCGAAATAAAGACATGAATTAAAAATGCCCATATACCTATTTACATGCTCCCTATTCGATTTGCCTGAAATTTGGTATAAAAATTTGCTATATTAGCATTTAAGATGCTTTTTCCGGGAAGTTGACCAGAGACGGACTGGGACTGGGTTAAGACTAGGACTGGGACTGAGACTTAGACTGAGACTCGGAGTGGGACTGGGACTGAGACTCGGAATGGGACTGGAACAAAATACATACCACCTTCTGGGACTGGCAATAAGGGCTGAAGAAGAATGAGAAGAACTTGAGAGAAGAGAAAAGAGCGAAGGAGAAGGGGACTGAGAAAGAAATAGAATGAGACGAAGATGGAGATAGATGAGGCGAAAAAGACGGAGGGAGGAGTGAATAAAAAGATTAGGAAAAAGTGTAAAAGGGGGAGGGCAGAGTTAAACGGAAAAAGCTTATTAAAATGTATGCAGATAGACCAAATTTAGGGCAGGACATCGTCTGCCGGATCTGCTAGTATACTAATATAATGGCCCATAGTCATAGTCAAATTAAAATAGAGTTTTATTGGTTTTAACGTGCTTCCAAATTAAGCATCATTTTAAGTTTGTTATAGTCAACTTAAGCGCTATTTCGTCTTACAAAAAAAGTATTTTAAATGACGTGAGCTCTTTAAAATAGGTTTTGGGTTGGCGGCCTGCCGTCAAAAGCCTCAAGAAATTTGTCAATTTTCTATTTAAACGCGTTAAAGTTTAATGGAAGGGAAAAAAGATTTATCCTTAGAATGCATATATGTATATGTTTGTGATGGTTATTTGAATCCACAAATCAGTAAAATCTTTAATTAAAGTTATTCCGCATTGATAGATTCTTGTGTGTGTTGTAATATTTTAGTATGTTTTGAGTAAAAGTATCATCCTATCCATATTCATTTAAGTATTAAATCTAATATACAAAATTCTTGTGTTACGGTGTTAGAAGCACAACTCCTCCGAAACGGTTAAACCGATTCTCATGAAACTTTTTGAGCACATATTGGGTAGGTCTGATAATCGGCCAACGTCTACCTTTTTTCGCTAGGGGCTAGGGTATTGAGAGCAAACCATGGACCTTAGTAATCCTGGGATGTGTTTGTAAAACATTGGCATCCTGGGTGACTAGGGTCTCGAGATATATGCCAAGACGGGGATCAGGGTAGACCTTGCATGTCTTTGTAAAATATGGGTATCAAATGGAAGTTGCTGATGTTAGCTTAAGGGCCGTTTTCTCATCTAGCCTTTTATTTTAGGGCTCACTTTATCCTGCCTGTAAATGAATTCTCGTTTGCTTAAGTTCTTTTTAAATTACCGGGCCGACTAATTTACTGGCAGCTCATATCCCCATTAAAATTTATTCTTAGGTTTAAACGTAAATAAAACAAGTAAGGAAGTCTAAATTCGGGTGAAACCGAACATTAGCCAGCTGCACACTTCAAATGCTGTTGTTGTTTGTTTTGTGTGCTTAATAGTGTTACAAGGCTGTGCAATAATACATATACATATGATTCTTTTCTGAACTAATTTTGCTCCCAAAACATAGAAAATTGCTTAGTCATAAAAGGAACGGTGACACGCCCATTTTTTAAATTTGAAGCTTTTCCTATTTATTGTTATAAATCCACTTGGGAAATGAAATACCATTGATATAAAGCTCTTTTTGCAAAGATATAGCTTATTTTATTCGTCCACGACCCTTTTAAAAAACTTTTGTATAAAAGTGGGCGTGGTCTTTAACCGATTTCGTTGATTTTTCTTCTACCTTCTTTTAAAAGTGGGCGGTGCTCATTGTCCAAAATTTTACTAATTTGCTATTCGGCGTCATAAGGTCAACCCACCTAGCAAGCTTCATCGCTGTAACCGTCATTGGTAAAGAATTATGGAATTTTTTCGGTTTTTCGAAATTTTCGATATCGAAAAAGTGGGCGTGGTTATAGTCCGATTTCGTTCATTTTTAATAGCGATCTGACATGAGTGCCCAGGAACCTACGTACCAAATTTCATCAAGATACCTCAAAATTTACTCATGTTATCGTGTTTACGGGCGGACGGACGGACGGGCATGCCTAATTGAATTCCTCATTTCGCCCAGATTATTTTCATATATAGAAGTCTATATCCATCTCGATTAGTTTATGCCGTTACGGAGTACCGTTATGCGAACAAAATTGATATACTCTGTGAGCTCTGCTCAGCTGAGTATAAAACAATTATTTAAGGGGAATATTGGATCCTCACTATATCCTTCCTTCTGTTTATCAACGTGTGCTTATCTCTGCGACTGTGAGTATTTTGCGATTTGTTGGAACTATTTAAAGATTATTTTCTGGAAGGTGTCGGTACTCTTTTCAATATCATATCTTGGCATATCGTGCGGACTGGGACGCGGTTTTATGCTAGTTTTACAAATATGTGAAAGATGAACAGACGTTTAAATCCACAACAAATTAACGCCTTATAAACACTTAACGAAAGATATTGATTACGCCAGTTCAGAATTTCATGCACTGCTCCAAACTCTGGGTTTGTGGCGGTATACAATAGAAGCTATTAGCAGTTTGGAAACAGATAAGCTACCATTTGTACTTTTCTGTATTTATTCAATAAACACATATCAATTTGATAACACGTTTCAACTGTGCAAATATACATATGTATATATAAACACACAATTACTAGGAAATTTTGTTATGAAAAAGTATAGCAAAATATTTTGTCAAAGCCGCGTTCATGCGTAAATTTTAACCAATTTCTTTAACTAATATAATTTTCCATTAAAGATATTAATTAACAAATAAGGAAGGCTAAGTTCGGGTGGAACCGAACATTACATACTCAGATGAGAGCTTTGGAGACAAAATAAGGGAAAATCACCAGGTAGTAAAATTAACCTAGGGTAACCCTGGAATGTGTCTGTATGACATGGGTATCAAATGGAAGGTATTAAAGAGTATTTTAAAAGGGGTAGGCTATAGTTCTATCGGTGGACGGCGTTTCGGGATATCGCCATAACGGTTGACCAGGGGTGACTCTAGAATGTGTTTGTACGATATGGGTATAAAATGAAAGGTGATAATGATTATTTTAAAAGGGAATGGGCTTTAGTTCTATAGGTGGACGCCTTTTCGAGATATCCTAGTACAAAATAATGGTATACAGCGCAATAATTGGACCTCTTAAATTATTGCCTAACCATATTTTATATAATGAATGGTAGCCAAATTTATAAATTGCAAAAGCAACAAAATCGATAAATGAGATTGATTCTTCGTAAGCGCTAAGACACGCCCATCAAGGATATGTTGTCGGATCTTAACTGGTTAAGCGTTAAACAACAGCACTTTTATTACACAATGATATTTGTTAAAGACATTGTAGATGGTACCCTACCAGAATACTTAAGGGTCAATATATAGTATGGCAATGATATGCACAACATAGACACTCGTAGAAGAAATGATTTTAAATAACCTGTGTTCGGATGTGAGTAAAATTAATGAAATCTTTATTACAAAGGGCTAAAATGTTTTAATGAATTACATAATAACATTAAGCAATGCAATAGCATAATTAATTTAAAAGAAATTTGTTTGAATATTGTAAAACTATTTTTACTTCTTAGATTATAGCAAAGAGTTTATCTCATATTTATAAATAATTGTTTTCTCCCTCTCTGCAGTTATAAATATTTTTCCCCCTCTTTGTTTATATTTTACTTTTGTTTCCGTTTATTTTTAAAACTTATTATGGATGAATGAAAGCATATGCTTTATCCCTTGAGTTCCTATAGGCTTAAGTTACTCTTAATTAGTTTTAAGCTTACTCTGTTGAAATCTGTTTTGATCTAGACTCAATAGAGTCGTAATAAATAAATAAATAAATAAATAAACCAATCCAATTACCATGTTTCATCCCTTTTTTCATATCTGGTATAGAATTATGGCATTTTTTTCATTTTTCGTAATTTTCGATATCGAAAAAGTGGGCGTGGTCATAGTCGGATTTCGCCCATTTTTAATACCAAGATAAAGTGAGTTCAGATAAGTACGTAAACTAACTTTAGTAAAGATATATCGATTTTTGCTCAAGTTATCGTGTTAACGGCCGAGCGGAAGGACAGACGGTCGACTGTGTATAAAAACAGGGCGCGGTTTCAACCGATTTCGCCCATGTTCACAGCAAACAGTTAACGTCATAGGATCTATGCCCCTGCCAAATTTCAGAAGGTTTGGTAAATTTTTGTTCGACTTATGGCATTAAAAGTATTCTAGACAATTATTTACTTATATATGGTAAAGATATTAAATTTTTTGTTAAAATTTGACTTTTAGACATTTTTTTTAAAGTGAGTGTGTTCTTCATCCGATTTTTCGAATTTTTATTTAGCATACATAGGGTAATATGTGCAACGTGCCTGCCAAATTTCATTATGATCCCTTCAACGAATGCCAAATTACAGCTTGCAAAACTTTTAAATTACCTTCTTTTAAAAGTGGGCGGTGCCACACCTATTGTCCAAAATGTTACTAATTTTCTATTTTGTGTCATAAGGTGAACCCACCTACTAAGTTTCATCGCTTTATCCGTCTTTGGTAATGAATTATCGCACTTTTTCGGTTTTTCGAAATTTTCGATACCGATTTCGCTCATTTTAAATAGCGATCTGAGATGAGCGCCCAGGAACCTACATACTAAATTTCATCAAGATACCTCAAAATTTACTCTAGTTATCGTGTTAATGGACAGCCGGACGGACGGACATGGCTCAATCAAATTTTTTTCGATACTGATAATTTTGATATATGGAAGTCTATATCTATCTCGATTCCTTTATACCTGTACAACCAGGTGCAAAGCACGCTGAGTATAAAAATTGTTTCCAAATTTTTATACTCAGTTGAGCAGAGCTCACAGAGTATATTAAGTTTGATTGGATAACGGTTGGTTGTACATATATAAAGGAATCGAGATAGATATAGACTTCCATATATCAAAATAATCAGGATCGAAAAAAAATTTGATTGAGCCATGTCCGTCCGTCCGTCCGTCCGTCCGTTAACACGATAACTTGAGTAAATTTTGAGGTATCTTGATCAAATTTGGTATGTAGGTTCCTGAGCACTCATCTCAGATCGCTATTTAAAATGAACGATATCGGACTATAACCACGCCCACTTTTTCGATATCGAAAATTTCGAAAAACCGAAAAAGTGCGATAATTCATTACAAAATACCGATAAAGCGACGAAACTTGGTAGATGAGTTCAACTTATGACGCAAAATAGAAAATTAGTAAAATTTTGGACAATGGGCGTGGCACCGCCCACTTTTAAAAGAAGGTAATTTAAAACTTTTGCAAGCTGTAATTTGACAGTCGTTGAAGATATCATGATGAAATTTGGCAGGAACGTTACTCTTATTACTATATGTACGCTTAATAAAAATTAGCAAAATCGGAGAAGGACCACGCCCACTTTTAAAAAAAAAAATTTTAAAGTAAAATTTTAACAAAAAATTTAATATCTTTACAGTATATAAGTAAATTATGTCAAGATTCAACTCCAGTAATGATATGGTGCAACAAAATACAAAAATAAAAGAAAATTTAAAAATGGGCGTGGCTCCGCCCTTTTTCATTTAATTTGTCTAGGATACTTTTAACGCCATAAGTCGAACAAAAATTAACCAATCATTTTGAAATTTGGTAGGGGCATAGATTTTACGGCGTTAACTGTTTTCTGTGAAAATGGGCTTAATCGGTTGATGCCACGCCCAGTTTTTATACACAGTCGTCCGTCTGTCCTTGCACATGGCCGTTAACACGATAACTTGAGCAAAAATAGATATATCTTTACTAAACTCAGTTCACGTACTTATCTGAGCTCACTTTATCTTGGTATGAAAAATGAACGAAATCCGACTATGACCACGCCCACTTTTTCCATATCGAAAATTACGAAAAATGAAAAAAATGCCATAATTCTATACCAAATACGAAAAAAGGGATGAAATATGGTAAGGTAATTGGATTGTTTTATTGACGCGAAATATAACTTTAGAAAAAACTTTATAAAATGGTTGTGACACCTACCATATTAAGTAGAAGAAAATGAAAAATTTCTGCAGGGCGAAATAAAAAACCCTTAAAATCTTGGCAGGTATTACATATATAAATAAATTAGCGGTATCCAACAGATGATGTTCTGGGTCACCCTGGTCCACATTTTGGTCGATATCTGGAAAACGCCTTCACATATACAACTACCACCACTCCCTTTTAAAACTCACATTAATACCTTTAATTTGATACCCATATCGTACAAACTCATTCTAGAGTCACCCCTGGTCCACCTTTATGGCGATATTTCGAAAAGGCGAACACCTATAGAACGAAGGCCCACTCCTTTTTAAAAATACTCATTAACACCTTTCATTTGATACCCATATCGTACAAACTCATTCTAGAGTCACCCCTGGTCCACCTTTATGGCGATACCTCGAAACGGCGTCCACCTATAGAACTAAGGCCCACTCCCTTTTAAAATACTCATTAACACATTTTGTTTGATGCCCATATTGTGCAAACAAATTCTAGGGTCACCCCTTGTCCACCTTTATGGCGATATCTCGAACCGGCGTCCACCTATGGAACTAAGGATTACTCCCTTTTAAAATGCTCATTAACACCTTTCATTTGATACCCATATCGTACAAACGCATTCTAGAGTCACCCCTGGTCCATCTTTACGGCGATATCTCGAAAAGGCGTCCATCTATAGTACTTAGTTCCACGCCCTTTTAAAATACTCATTAATACCTTTCATTTGATACCCATATCGTACAAACGCATTCTAGAGTCAACCCTGATCCACCTTTATGGCTATATCCCTAAATGGCGTCCACCTATAGAACTATGGCCCACTCCCTCATAAAATACTCTTTAATGCCTTTCATTTGATACACATGTCATACAAACACATTCCAGGGTTTCCCTCGGTTCATTTTCCTACATGGTTATTTTCCCTTATGTTGTCACCATAGCTCTCAACTGAGTATGTAATGTTCGGTTACACCCGAACTTAACCTTCCTTACTTGTTTATTTTGGTTTGCGCGTGATTTGAACCCAACATCTTCGGTGTGGTAAGCGGAGCACGCTGCCACCACACCACGAATGCAGCTCTGTATATTAGTGCAAATAATAATATACCTTCCTTAGACTATATAGGTTCGATCGGAGTCGCCATATTAAGCATGTCAAAACTATGCTTATAAAAACAATTTTGACGATTACCATGACGACCAAGTTATATCAAGCACTGAAGTTGTGCGGTTACCAATGCATTAGTAACCTGTCAAAAACAAAGGGCATGGCTTTGGTTCAAGAAAATGTGCAAAGTATGCACTGATCGAAGGTATATGTAAATGTACATACATATGTATATGAACATAAATGTCGATCGTCGCACGAATGCGGACTCGAATTCCATTCCCCTGAAAAAGTTTTTGAAGAGAATTACAAGCTTTGATACAGCGCTGGTAAATTTTATTTTAATTTTAAATATTTAGGTAACAAGTTAATACTTAAAAGTATCTGGGTTCCTTGCTTAAGTATATTCTCCTCTAGTCATTTCTGCCGCTGGCGTATACTACATATATGCTTGATATCGAAAAAGTAGGTGTGGTTGTCATTAGATTTCGCCGATTTTTAATACCAATCTACTCTGAAACCAGATAGGCCAGTGTACAAAATATCAAAAAGATATGGAAATTGTTATACATTTTATCGTGGTAATGGACAGAAAGACAGGCAGATATGGAAAATCAAAATCGTTTTCGATGCTGATCATTTTAAAATAACACAGTCTATATATATTTCGATTCGCTATTACTTACAACCGTTATCCAATCAAATATAATTTACCCTTGTGGAAAAGTATACGCTTTATATAAGAATTGTCTTGATCCCGACACGAATGTCATTTATCTATGTTAATATGCAAAGAGTTATAACCTTTAACAAATAATTGGAAAGGCACTTTGGCGGAGTTAAGAGACCAGATATATAACTCATTAACAAGCCAACCTAATATAAACGCACGCAAGTCATTTTCTGTCAAAAATGTCTCATGCACATACAACTTGTATGAGAGCAACCCAAATTGAATTTGCTGCGTCAAAACCTAACTCGATTTCCAATTTTTGTTCTGCGTGACATTTAGATTTGAAGTTTGCACACATGCTTTACATTGTCACAACGCATGCTTATTTGGGTTAGGGCAAAAAACGCCGGTTGTTTGCGTGCGCTAAAAAAACGCGGTGCGGTTTTATTAGGTTGGCTTGTAAATCTTATCTTATTAATATTGTGGTGAATATTAGCAGTTTTGATACGTCGCCGCTAGTAATAAAAGGTGGACAACAAGAGCAGCAAGGCAAACTGATAAAATCGAAAACAGATACACAGAAGGCAACAGAGAATATTTCACACATATGTAAACAGCAGCTAAGAGCGAAGAGAGGAATTCAAAGAGACTATGAGCGCAATTTACAGCTATATTACAAAAAAGAATGTATCATATCACACATTTAGCAGGCGAGGCTCTGGCGACACCAATTTTTTCATGGGGTGGGAAGAGTTAGACATGTTTGTATTTGGAAAACCTAACAAAACAGTTATTATACTCAGCTAATCAGAGCTCACCGAGTATATTAATTTTGTTCGCATAACGGTACCCTGTAACGGCATAAACTAATCGAGATATCAAAATTATGTGGGCGAAAAAAAGAATTCATTTAGCCATGTCCGTCCGTCCGTCCGTAAACACGATAACTTGCGCAAATTTCGAGGTATCTTGATGAAATTTGGTATATAAGTTCCTGGGACTCATCTCAGATCACTATTTAAAATGAAGGAAATCGGACTATAACCACGCCCTTTTTTTCGATATCGAAAATTGCGAAAAACCGAAAAAGTGCGATAGTTCATTACCAAAGACGGATAAAGCGATTAAGCTTGGTAGGTGGGTTGACCTTATGACGTAGACTAGAAAATTAACAAATTTTGGACAATGGGCGTGGCAACGCCCACTTTTAAAAGAAGGTAATTTAAAAGTCTTGCAAGCTGGAATTTGGCAGTCGTTGAAGATATCATGATGAAATTTGGCAGGAACATTACTCCTACTACTATATGTGTTCTAAATAGGAATTAGCAAAATCGGAAGACGAAAACCCCCACTCTTTAAAAAAAAAATTTTTTAAATCAAATTTTAACAAAAATTTAATATCTTTACGGTATATAAGTAAATTATGTCAACATTCAACGCCAGTAATGACATGGTGCAACAAAATGCAAAAATAAAAAAGAAAATTTAAAATGTTTCATTTAATTTGTCTAGAATACTTTTGATGCCATAAGTCGAACAAAAATTCACCAATTTTGTGAAATTTGGTAAGGGCATATGTTCTATGGCGATAACTGTTTTCTGTGAAAATGGGCGAAATCGGTTGAAGCCACGCCCATTTTTATACACAGTCGGCCGTCTGTCCTTCCGCATGGCCGTTAACACGATAACTTGAGCAAAAATCGATATATCTTTATTCAACTTAGTTCACGTAAGTTCAGATAAGACTTTATCTTGGTATGAAAAATGGGCGGAATCCGACTATGAGCACGCCCACTTTTTCGATATCGAAAATTACGAAAAACAAAAAAAATGCCATAATTCTATACCAAATATGAAACATGGTAATTGGATTGGTTTACTGGCGCAAAATATAACTTTAGAAAAAACTTTGTAAAATGGGTGTGACACCTACCATATTAAGTAGAAGAAAATGAAAAAGTTCCGCAGGGCGAAATCAAAAGCCCTTGGAATCATGGCAGGAATACTGTTCGTGGTATTATATAGATGATGTTCTGGGTCACCCTGGTCCACATTTTGTTCGATATCTCGAAAACGCCTTCACATATAAAACTGAAGGCCACTCCCTTTTAAAATCCTCATTAATTTTAATTTGATACCCATATCGTACAAGCACATTACAGAGTCACCCCTGGTCCACCCTTATGGCGATATCTCTAAAAGGCATCCACCTATAGAACTAAGGCCCACTCCCTTTAAAAATACTCATTACCACCTTTTGTTTGATAATCATATCGTACAAACACATTCTAGAGTCACCTCGATGTTCTTCCGAATTTTGTTACGATAGGTTTAACGGTTTCTGATATATGATTAATAATATTTTTAAAATTTATTTTATCACAAGTGGGCGGTGCCACGCCCATTTTAAAAATTTTTTTCAAGAGTCTCTGTATCAGTCTACATGTCAAATTTCTGCATTCTAGGTGTATTATTTACAAAATAATCCGGTTTTTTGTGTTTTCCAAAATGTTATATATATAAAAAGTCGGCGTGGTTATCAATCGATTTCGCTCATTTTCAATACCAATCTATTCTGGGACTTTGGTGAAGATATCCCAATATTTACGCAAGTTATCGTGTTAACGAACAGACGGACGGAAATGAAACTACCGGAATGTTGTGGAGTCATCCAAAAGGTTTCTAAACTGGTGATGAGTTTCAATCATTCGAGTAAACGTATATATTGTAACGAATTTACTTGCAAATCCTCTTATTTGCAATCCTCTGATAAGTTCGAATCACTAAACTGTTGAATAAATAACTCCAATATTGAACAATGGAAAAATGGCCTTTATTAAAGTACTTCACAATAACACACAAACTGTGCAACGAATAGCTTAATAACCAAACTGATAGCTCAAATGAAACTCCACTAATCAAAATAATACTGCTATTGCTCGCTAGATATCGTCTTTGTCGTAACTGCTGATCAACTCAAACTAAAACTGAATTACTTCTTACTCGCCTGCATCGCTTTTATAGTTTACGCTGCATACTTCTAGGCTCTTCGATTTCCAGAAGTTACTAGTTCTTTCGGCTACAAAATCGCCAGCCACAACTACGTGCACAAATTATTGCTCTCTCTTGTGACAACTCAGATAAGGTATATGCATGTGTTTGTAGTTTACAGTCTCCCGCACACACATGAGCGTATAAGTAAATTCATCGGTGTGTGGCATCTCATCTCTCGCTGCCTTGTATGTAAATGTTGCTCGTCGGAATGTGTACATATGTGTAGACGCAATTATTGATTCGTTTATGTAGATACATAATGATTGAATTATTGATGTGCATTCACGTCACTGCTTAGCATCGGCCTGGAGATGGCAGCACTCCTTAGTTTTGCTAATATTCGTAACACTGCCCTCCACCTAAGTCTGATCGTCCCGATCAGACAAATCTCCCAATCTAAACGCCGCTAGCATCGCCATATGTACCACTCTTCTACTCCGTGGTTTCCCAGTGGTTTGTATGCGGTAGATGGTATCACTGATCTTCTTCACAACTTTGTACGGGCCTTCCCAACTGCACCGAAATTTGGATGGAACACCTTTCAGCCGGTGAGGGTTGTATAACAGTACCAAATTTCCCTCCCGGAAACCTTCCGAAATATTTTCCTTGTCGTACCTGTGTTTCATCTTACTACTCATTATCCTCGATCGTTCCCTCGCACTCTGTTGCTCGGCCAATGAAGAACTACTTCGCAGAGCTTGCGCTGGACGGATTTGCTTTGCATAATCAGTATCGTTCCGACGCTTCACAACAGTAGTGTGCCTTGGCTTGAAACCACCCTTGCATTCTTTCTTCGTTTTAGTACGTCCGCTAGGGCTTTTCAATGCCAGTTTTTCTCTCACAGGTACCTTCGGTTTTGATTTGTTTGGCCCATTTGTTCCATCAACCTTTACCTTTGAATTTCGTGGCCTTCGTTGAGTCTTCTCCACCAGTACCCGATTACTGCTGAACCCTTTTTCCAAACTAAATTTAAGTGGCACATCTTGGTTCTCATAACGCATCACCCTTCTCTGCATATCGATCTTGATGTCATGGTCAACCAAGAAATCCACTCCCAATATAACTTCATCAACAATCTCCGCCACAACAAATTTGTGTAGAACCATGACCTTCCCAATCAATACTTCACATATCACTTCTCCCTGAACTTGGTTATACTCGCCAGTGACCGTACGCAACTTTGCTCCAGGTAACGGTTTTACTCTCCTGTTGACCAAGTCAGATCGGATCAAGGAATGAGATGCGCCCGTATCTACAGTCAGTATTCGTTCGTTGCCATCCACATTCCCTCTGACGGTAAGACTGCTCGATTTTCTACCAATTTGCGACACAGATATCACAGGGCATTCAATAGCTGGATCTAGCTCTCTACCTCTTACTCGCTCTTGCTCATCTCCTCCAGCTTTGCGTTTACGCCCACTCACATTGTTGGAACTATTAAGGCCAAGATCGCAATGACGTGCAATGTGACCGGACTTCCCGCATTTGAAGCATTTGATAACTTTTTCACTCCCCTTTTGCGATCCTTTCAGCGCCTCCAATATTGCGTCTACCCACTCTGGCCTTTCTACTTCCACACGGCGTGCTTTGAAAACTGGCTTACACAGAAGCGACGCTGTTTCCTGAATCAGGGCTTATGACACCGTTTCTGCGAATGTTGGCTTTGGGTTTGCGTATGTAGCCCGCTTCGTTTCCACATCTCGTATGCCATTTATGAAGCTCTGGATTTTTACCCTTTCAGTGTATTCCACGGGTGCGTCCGCATTCGCTAAATGTGCTAGCCTTTCAATATCCGACGCAAACTCTTGCAATGTTTCACCAGGCCTCTGGAAGCGGTTCAGCAACTCCATTTGGTATATCTGTCTCCTATGCTCAGTTCCGTATCGCCTCTCTAAAGCGCCCATCAATGCTTCATAACAGTTCCGTTCACTCTCTGGAATGGTTTGTAAAATCTCAGCTGCAGGCCCTTTCAACGCCATGAAGAGTGCAGCAACTTTATCTTCCCCATTCCACTTGTTCACTGCTGCGGTCTTCTCAAACTGTAGCTTGAAGACCTGGAAAGGAACAGAGCCGTCAAAAGATGGAGTTTTTACCTTTGTATTACTCGCTGAAGCAGCCGGCCGATTAAGTTGCAATTCCTGTATACGACCTCTCAACGCATCCACCTCTGCCTCGAATTTTTCTTCAAACTGCTTTATTTTCTCGTCCATACGCCCTTCGAGTTTTGATGATATACGCGCCTCTTGTTCTTTCAGTTGTGTTTCCATCTTTGATGTAATCTGTGTCGACATTTCTGAAATACGAGTCTCATGTGATTCCAGCTGGGATGCCATATATGTCTTCTGCTCTTCCAATTGTGATGTTATACGAGTTTCCTGCGATTCCAGTTGGGATATCATATACGTCTTCTGTTCTTCCATCTTCGATGTTATTCGTGTCTCTTGGGATTCCATCTGTGATGACATATACGTTTTCTGTTCTTCCAATTGTGATGTTACTTGCGACGCCAATTCTGTTACTGTCGATGTTTGAGCAGCTATTGCAGCCAATATCATGTTCAAGTCTGTACTGGTAACCGTCTGCGATGTTTCGTTTTTCTCTTCAATTTTTGTTGTCTCCTCGCCATCAAGATGAAAGACATACTCTTCCACATCAATTCCTTCTGCTTCCATTGCCTCTCGTAGCCGTGCCTGAAGTTCGAGTTTAACGCCGCTTGTATTCAATCCACGGCTCTCCAACTCCTTCTTCAGTTGCGGGATCTTCAATTCACTTAACTTTGCCATGTCCAAGTTTATTCGAAGTCTTCGGAATTTATTCAACAATTCCTCTTCTGACACCAATTGTAACGAATTTACTTGCAAATCCTCTTATTTGCAATCCTCTGATAAGTTCGAATCACTAAACTGTTGAATAAATAACTCCAATATTGAACAATGGAAAAATGGCCTTTATTAAAGTACTTCACAATAACACACAAACTGTGCAACGAATAGCTTAATAACCAAACTGATAGCTCAAATGAAACTCCACTAATCAAAATAATACTGCTATTGCTCGCTAGATATCGTCTTTGTCGTAACTGCTGATCAACTCAAACTAAAACTGAATTACTTCTTACTCGCCTGCATCGCTTTTATAGTTTACGCTGCATACTTCTAGGCTCTTCGATTTCCAGAAGTTACTAGTTCTTTCGGCTACAAAATCGCCAGCCACAACTACGTGCACAAATTATTGCTCTCTCTTGTGACAACTCAGATAAGGTATATGCATGTGTTTGTAGTTTACAGTCTCCCGCACACACATGAGCGTATAAGTAAATTCATCGGTGTGTGACATCTCATCTCTCGCTGCCTTGTATGTAAATGTTGCTCGTCGGAATGTGTACATATGTGTAGACGCAATTATTGATTCGTTTATGTAGATACATAATGATTGAATTATTGATGTGCATTCACGTCACTGCTTAGCATCGGCCTGGAGATGGCAGCACTCCTTAGTTTTGCTAATATTCGTAACAATATGCTCTCGAGAAACATTTAATACAAACTGAAAAGACAGTTAAAAAACTAATCCAAAGTTGCCAACTAGATGGAATTCAGTTCTATTTATGTTGGGGAGAGTTAAATAGCTAATATCTTCTACTGTTGCAGTAATTGCTGATCGTTCAATTTTCAACAACAAGGCCCCTCAAAATATCGCGATTTCGGCCAGTGACTGCAGTTGATGTTTAATAGACTTACTCACCCTTTTCGATTGCGACAAATGTGCTTAGCAGTGACAGCGAGATTACATTTTCTAAAGCGAAACCCATCATTCATAAAATTATTAATAAGCATCTGAAATTAAAAAAAAAAATCATATGGAAAAAATGGCAATAAAATGGGTATTGCTGATATGAATGCCCAAGAAGAAGCTCCAGAAAATAGTGACCTCACGGCCATGTATATACTCCTAAATGATAATGGCAGTGACACAAGGGAGGAAGACGAGTTTCAGCTCCACTTATTCGAAGAACAAATAAACCACAATCTCATTGCCAGCAATTGGTGGCAAGACCATGAAAAATATATCCCAATCTGTCGAAAATCTCCAAAAGATATCTTGCGGTACCTGCCACTTCAACAGCTTCTGAAAGGGTATTTTCAAGTGCTGGAAATGTAGTTCGTCCAACACAAAATGGTTTGAGTCGGGAAATGATATCGGCACTTGTTTTCTTACACCAGAACAAGAAGAAAATAATTTAACATCGTATAACATATTTCTCAATATGAGCCTTTTTTGTATTCACTGTTAATTAGAGCTTACGTTTCTTCTAGAACACAAGCGAGATTTTCGAGACCCGAAAAATCGATAACTCGACTTCTCGCGAGATTCTCATATCTCAAAGTACTCGTTAATCTCGCGAGCTTCTCGACATTCTTACTTAATCGCTGTATGGACAGTATTTATACACTTGGTTTTTATTACTTATGACTTTTTATAATTTTGTTCACAATATTTTATTTTTCAACGAGACATCAAGAACATGACTTGTCGCGAGATTCTCGAATCTCGAATTACTCATAAAGCACGCGAGATTCTCGAATCTCGAATTACGTAAGGTCCGCGAGATTTTCGTATCTCGAATTACTTGTAATACTCGCGATCTTCTCGACTTTCAATTCAGTCGCTGCATTGGCAATATTCTATACATTTCGGGGTTTTTTACTTATGGGTTGCGGACATTTTGGCTTGTGCTCCAGAAGAAATCGTAAACTCTATATAAAACAGCCAATGAATCGACTAAGTTGACTGTCGAGAAGCTCCCGAGCCTTGCGAGTAATTCGAGATTCGAGAATCTCGCGAGCCTTAAGAGTAATTCTAGATTCGAGGATCTCGCGAGAAATCGTAAGCTTTACTGTTAATTGATTTAAATGCCCCACGAATTTATTGTTATTAATGTTAAAAAACAATATGGTACATCAATTTGTTGCTTTCAATGGATATCCTAAAATACGGTTGATATCTTGAAAACGGTACCTTGACCGTCCAAAAATAATCTTTATATAGTCCCAACAAATCGCGAAATTCTCGCAGTCGGGGAGATAAACAAAAGGAAGGATTTTAAAAAAAGAGGATCCAATATACCTAAATGAGTCATGTGCATAAAAAATAAGCAAAAACTCGTCAGTCAAAATTTCAAGAATTATAACAACAATAAATTTTAATTAAAGTCAAGGCTACACAATAAAAAATCTTGTTTGTTTTCACCCGGCCGACTATAAATAAAATAAATAAAAATATGCAAGCCGCGATAACCTCCGAAGATATTTTAGGCCGAGCTTCTCTTCCAATTTGCGTCGTGATCCTTTTAATTTTTCCTACATGTTTTTACGCCGACTCCGAACGGCATCTGCAAGGCAGATTGGTTTTCACTGACAAGCTTTTTATGGCTGAAACACACTCCGAGTGCTTGCCAAACACTGGGGAGGGGCGACTCCGCTTAGAAAAAATTTCTTCTAATTGAAAACCCTCTTCTAAAATTTTTGACGCTGCCTTGCCCGGGGCGTGAACCTAGGATCTTTGGTCTGGTAGGTGGAGCACGCTACCATCGCACCACGGCGGCCGCCCGGAAATACAAAAAGCTTATATAATGACATTTCCATATAAATTTTCTGTTATAGGAGCCTAATTAGCCTATTTAATTAATAACTTTAATGGAAATTTTTAATTAGTTAAACAAACAGGTTCAAATTTACGCATGAACGCGGCTTTGACAAAACATTTTGCTATACTTTTTCATAAGAAAATTTCCCAGGAATTGTTTGTTTATATATATGTATATTTGCACAGTTGAAACGTGTTATCAAATTGATATGTATTTAGTGAATAAATACGGAAAAGTACAAATGGTACACTTAATTAGCTTTATCTGTTTCCAAACTGCTAACAGTTTCTAATGTATACCGCCACAAAACCAGAGTTCGGAGCGTATTGACTTTATTAAGGCAACATCTATCTATGTATCATAAATCTATAAATCTTATAAAATAAAGTCGCTAAATGCCATATATGTACATAACTTCACACAGAATACTCCGATTTTAAAACGGTTTTTTGCATTTGAAAGCTTAGCTACGTGAGATGGTACAGTTAATATAATTTGAAGATATATATTATAGGGGCGTGGCAAATTGCCAAAATGTAGCAAAAAATCATAAAATTTTTGTTTACACAGCTATAACTCATAAACGGATGCATGGATTTAAAAAATTCTACCTTTCAGTAAAACTTTGAAATATTTACCTTCGATCCGCATCAAAAAAATACTTGATTCCTTTCCTATATCAGCCAAATTGTTTAAACAAAAGTAACATTTTTATCAAAAAATGCGTATGTGTGTTTGTTCGCTGTGAACAGTCAGCGCTATTTGCTTTTGAGTGAGGCTTGATGCGACACATACATACATATATAGCATTCGCTGCGTTATTTAACTTCGGGCGGAGGTTTATAGGCATGTATGAATGTACAAATGTATGTATTTTCATATCGCATCAGCTTGACATAGGTATGTACACACATATTTATGTAACATAAATGGTTAATTGTTAATGCAACATAAATGGTTAAGAATGCATACATCTATTGAAAAATAATCTTTCGTTAAAAATATTAAACATTTCCTTAAAATTCTTCAAAAAAGTTTTATTTTTTGGTATTTTTGCATGTATCACTATCACTACATATTATAAAACAAAGTCGCTTTTTCAGTCCCATGTCCCTTTGAATGCTTAAACCTTTAAAACTACGCAACGGATTTTCATGCGCTTTTTTTTAATAGATAGTGTGATTGAAGTTTGTAGATTGTATAATAACATCCATTAAATAGTGGAGAATACTGTTATTTTTGAAGTTTCTAATGTGATGTATTTATGTATTTATAGCTCAAGAACGGATGAACAGATTTGGCTGAAAATTGGTGGAGGGGTAGCTTAGAACCAGGAGACAGACATAGGATACTTTTAATCCCGTTCTGGATAGGGTCTTGAGATCACAACGTGGACCTGGGTAATCCTGGGATATGTTTGTAAAATTTGAGCATCAAATGGAAGCTGTTTATGGGTACTTTAGTACAGGGTAATTTTCATATCTGTTTGTGACTAGGGTCTTGAGACATAGGCCAAAACGTGGACCAGGGTAACACTAGGATGTGTTTTTACATTAAGGGTATCAAATTGAAGCTGTTGATTGTGTGCTTTAGTACAGAGTAATTTATATAGGCCAAAACGTGGACCCGGATACCCCTAGAATGTGTGTGTAATATGGATATCAAATGAAAGCTGTTGCTCAGAGCTTTACAGTAATTTTCATTGTGATATTCGGTTTAGTCGCATCAACCTGGCAGAACTGATAAATATGCATGCGAAGCCGAAAAAAAGCATGAATTGATAATACCCACATACCTATTTACATACGTCCTATTCGATTTGTCTGAAATTTGGTATATAAATTTGCCTATATTAGTATTTACGATCCTTTTTTCGGGGAAGTAGACCAGAGACGGGCTGGGAATGCGATTAGGACTAGGATTGGGACTAAGACTCGGAGTGGGACTGGAACTCGGAATGGGACTGGAACAAAATACATACAACCCTGGGGGACTGGCAATAAGGGAAGAAGAAGAATTGGAAAAACTTGGGAGAAGAGAAAAGGCGGAAGGAGAAGGAGACTGAGAAAGAGATAGAGTGAGACGAAGATAGAGATAGATGAAGCGAAAAAGACAGAGGGAGGAGTGAATAAAATGATTAAGAAGAAGTGAAGAGGGGAGGGCAGAGTTAGAGAGAAAAAGCTTATTAAAATATATGCAGGTAGACCAAATTTAGGGCAGAACAACGTCTGACGGGTCTGCTAGTCAACCATATGTCAACAGGCATAATATTTATTTGAAAGATACCGTTGTGTGTAAGGCGTATAGCTCATATAAAGTAAAACTTACGAAAGGAATTATTATAAGCCTTAAGGCAAAGAGTATATATTGTCAAGAGGCGTCACTCGATACTTTTGTTGTTGCCAAAGCAAATTACTCGATGTTTTCTCAAGGTAGTCGTTGTTTTTTTTTATCAGATGTATTTATAAAAACGCCTTCTATACATTTTCGTGGGGTATTTGTGTTTATTTTACTGATTGTATTAAATTAATTAATTAATTCTCTTTCCAAAAATCGTAATTATGCAAAGTCACTTTACCGCATAACTATATAGGATTCAATTAAAAAAAACTAAACAAAACTTCCTTGAGAATCACATTCGACATGACAGGGTTGCTTTGGCAACAACAAAGTATCGAGTGACGCCTCTTAACAAATATATACTCTTTGCTTAAGGTAGAATATACCAACTTTATTATAAGGCTTATGGACCAACAAAAGTATATTTATTGAAAATAGTTTTATCGGCGTTCTTATTTTATAAACAAAAAAATGGTTTTATTAAATATTACGAAAACTTATAGACTATAGTGGAGTTTTATTTATCATGTGACCCTTTTAAATTAAAACACAGATAGCATCTGCTAACTATTTTTTCTTTTATGAAAAAAAATTATAAAACGCATAGAAAGTTACCTTAAACTTTTAGCTTTTTTAAACTTTTATTTAGCCTTTTTTTACTTTTATATTAAGTCGCTTTCATGTTTGTCACATCATTTCCATATGAATTTTTGGCCCACGGAAAAGTCTTTTTCGGTAACTTCCCGTTGAGCTAGACACTTGATACTTAGAACATAGTTCAGATCTGGGAGACATTACAATGCAAGTAAAAAAAAATCCGCTAGGTGGCGCACGGATCGAGATATACAGAAAATTTATTTTAAAATGGATATTTTGCGATCGACTTTTAACTAACTTCTTGGTGATCCAGAGACTTGAAACTTAGCACATAGTTGGCGAGTCGATGGCACTACAATTCGTGGAAAACAAAATGCAGCCAAGTGGCAGACGAATCGAGATAAACGAAAATCCTTGAAAATCCCTGAAAAAACACAGGGAATCTTGCGATCGATTTTTAAGTAACTTCCCGGTGAACTAGAGACTTAAAACTTGGGCAGTGAGTCAGAACCCGGTGACAATGCAATATTTGGTCAAAAAAATTTCCCCAGGTGGCGCCTGGGTCGAGATATTAAGAAATTTTTTTTGACTTGGGAATCTTTCAATCCATTTTTAACTAACTTCCCGGTAACCTAGATACTTGAAACTTGGCACACAGTTCGAGGCTTGGTGACAATACAATTTACAGAAAATAAATTTCCGCTATGTGGCGTGCTATGTGAGATAACTGCAAATCCTCGAAAAACGAGGGGAATCTTGCAATCGATTTTTGAGTAACTTCCCGGTGAGCTGGAGATATGAAACTTGAGCCGTAAGTCAGAACCCGGTGACAAGGCAATATTTTATCAAAAATTCCGCTAGTTGGCGCATGGAACGAGATATAAGGAAAATTAATTTTAATTTGGGAATCTTTCAATCCATTTTTAACTAACTTCTCGGTTACCTAGAGACTTGCAACTTAGCACATAATTTGAGACCCGGTGACAATACAATTTATAGAAAACAAAGTTCCGCTAGGTGGCGTGCTAATTGAAATAACTACAAATCCCTGAAAAACGAGGGGAATCTTGCGATTGATTTTTGAGCAACTTGCCGGTGAGCTAGGGACTTGAAACTAGGGCCGTGAGTCAGAACCCGGTAACAGTGTAACATTTGATCAAAAAAAATTCGCCAGGTGGCACACGGATTGAGATAGTAAGAAAACAAATTTTAATTTGGGAATTTTTCAATCCATTTTTAACTATCTTTCCGGTTATCTAGAGACTTGAAACTTGGCACTTAGTTAGAGGCATGGTGACAATACAACCTATAGAAAAAAAGCTTCGCTAGGTGGTGCACTAGTCAAGATAACTGCAAATCCTTTAAAAACGGGAGGGGGGGAACTTGCGATAGATTTTCGAATAGCTTCCCGATGAGCTATGAAATGAGACATGAAACTTGGGCCGTAAGTCAGAACCCGGTGGCAATGCAATATTTTATCAAAAAAATTCCGCTAGGGGGCGCATGGATCGAGATATTGAGAAAACTAATTTTAAATTGGGAATCTTGCAATCGACTTTTAACTAACTTCTTGGATATCTAGAGACTTGAAACCTGAAACACAGTTTAAAACTCTGTGACAGTGCAATGTTTTATCAAAAAATTTGAGCTACGTAACGCACAAGTCGCACTATTTAGAAGATTAGGCCATACCTTCATGGCTAGCCTCCTGAGTGTTGCTGGCTTTGTAGAATTCCACCTCGTTGAAGGCCCAACTCAATGCACGTCCTTGCATACACTTAGGCGTACGCGACTTTCACCACGATTCTTTTAGACTTTCAGGCGTATGCAAATTTCACCACGATTTTCAGCCGTGCAAATTAAGTAGCTGACAAACGAGGTGGAATTCTTTTGTTATGATGCGAGGTGGAATTCTGTTGTTTTCGCCAGTGTTGTCAGCGAAAATTCCACTCATTCTATTAAATCCTGCTATTTTTAACAAATAAATAATGATAAGAATTTTCACTTAGGAATTACTTAAATTACTAATCAAAGTTGCAATTGCTTTTTTGTAGGCAGTACTAAAAAATTGAAAATAAAAGGATGATAAAAAAATTTTAAGGACTACCTTTATATAAATGGACCAAAAATTAGAAGGCAATTTTTGCTTTAATACACAGTCTTGTTGAATTTTGACTAAAAAACTTTAACAATAGCTCTTGTAAAAGAATTTTGGATTTTAAAATTATAAAGGTAGAGTGGTTGTTTAAATTTTAAATAATCAATTAGTTAATCCCAAGTACATGGTTTGCCTTAAATTGAAAGATTGTACTCCACCTTAATAGTTTTAAATCACAAAATTCTTACAAGAGCTATTGTTAAAGTTTTTAGTCAAAATTCAACAAGACTGTGTATTAAAGGAAAAATTACCTTCTAATTTTTGGTCCATTTATATAAAGGTAGTCCTTAAAATTTTTTTATCATCTTTTTATTTTTCGTATTTGGTATAGAATTATGGCATTTTTTTCATTTTTCGTAATTTTCGATATCGAAAAAGTGGGCGTGGTCATAGTCGGATTTCGGCCATTTTTTATGCCAAGATAAAGTGAGCTCAGATAAGTACGTAAACTAAGTTTAGTAAAGATATATCGATGTTTACTCAAGTTATCATGTTAACGGCCGAGCGGAAGGACAGACGGTCGACTGTGTATAAAAACTGCGCGTGGCTTCAACAGATTTCACAGAAAACAGCTATCATCATAAAGTATATGCCCCTACCAAATTTCATAAGGATTGGTAAATTTTTGTTCGACTTATGGCATTAAAAGTATTCTAGACAAATTAAATGAACAAGGGCGGAGTCACGCCCATTTTGAAATTTTCTTTTATTTTTGTATTTTGTTGCACCATATCATTACTGGAGTTGAATGTTGACATAATCTACTTATATACTGCATAGATTCAAGGTTCGATTCGAGCTCAAGTCCAGAACAATACTACGACACTACGGGAAAGTCAAATATCCTAGGCTATAGGTTCGTTCAAGCCCTATAAGTCACCCGGCCCGGATGGCATCATCCCTGCGCAACTTCAAAAGTCTTTAGGGATTTCCAGCCGCTGGTTGGCCATCATCTACACTAACTGCCTCAGGCTTAACTATATCCCGAAGTCGTGGCACACGGTTAGGGTCAGCTTCATTCCGAAGGCCGGCAGGAACTCTCATGTATCACCTAAAGATTTCAGGCCAATCAGTCTCTCGTCGTTTCTTCTTAAGACGTTTGAGCGGTTGATTGACCTGTACCTACGGGAAAGGATACCTCGGGGGTTAGTGTCGGCTTCACTGCATGCGTACTGTAAGGGCAGATCGACGGAAACGGCTCTCCATTCGATTGTAAAGCAAATAGAGTGGTCCCTAGAACACAAAGAGCATGCTCTGGGTGCCTTTGTAGACATCGATGGGGCTTTTAACAATCTCACCGGGGGCAGTCGAAAGAGCTCTGGTGGGCTTAGGAGTCGAAGCGGCTCTGGTTGAATTTATTAGCAAACTTCTATGCTGCAGAATTGTCGCAGCGGAGTGGGGAGGGGCCATAATTAAGAGGATGGTGTGCAGGACACGCCACAGAGGGGTGTCCTATCTCCTCTGCTCTGGGTTGTGATAGTCAACCAGCTTCTTGTGAAGCTGGAACCCAATGGTTGTCAGGTGGTTGCCTATGCAGATGACCTCGCTATCCTAGTCAGAGGCAAATTTCTGGACACCCTGCGCGATGTTCTGCAGAGCTAATTGGATACTGTGGCTAGGTGGTCGGAATCATATGGATTGGCGGTCAACCCGGAAAAAACGGAATTGGTTCTTTTTAAAAGGAGATATAAGATGATCGATTTCAGAACTCCCTCGATTGGAGGGGTACCATTGGTACTTTCTGATAGGGTTAAATATTTGGGGATTGTTTTGGATAAGAAGCTGTCCTGTTGGCCCAATGTGGAAGATAGGGCCAGGAAGGCTGCGGTTGCCTTGTACTGCTGCAGGAGGGCTATCGGAAAGAGATGGAGACTCTCGCCAGGAGTATTACACTGGCTTTACGAGATGGTGGTCAAACAGATTATGCTCTATGGGGTGCTGGTCTGGTGGGTAGCACTGTACACGGCGAGCACCTCCAAAATATTAGTGTCAGAGCAACGGATGGCGCTGATTGCTATCAGTGGCGCTCTGAGAACAACACCTACCTTGGCACTGAATGTCATGCTGAATATACATCCAGTAGATATTGCGGGAAAGGCAGCCGCGGCCCGGTCGTTGGTCAAGCTTCGTGAAATGGGTTATATGCTTTCTGATTTCGGACGTTCTAGCCTTGTTACTAGTTTCGACTTTATCCCGGACAGGACGGACTATTGCATGCCGATAACCGCTACCTATGCAACCTTCACCCCAGTCATTCCCAGGAAGGTTGATTGGAGAAGAGGAATTATCTGGGCATGGGACCGGTAAACTTGTTGACGGATGGGTCGTAGTTGGACGGAAAGGTTGGCGGTGGATCAAATGCTATTCAGTGCTACTACGGTTAGGGAATTTAACATCTACTCTGATAGCCAAGCAGCCATAAAGGCCTTGAGCTCAACTACAGCGCGATCGAGGGTGGCCTGGGAGTGCCTGATCTCACTTGCGATTGCATCGAATTATTTTACAATTAAGATTATCTGGGTCCCGGGCCATAGTGATATTCCGGGTAACTGTCAAGCGGATCTCTTAGCCCGAATCGATACAACTGAACCAGATGAAGATGGCTGTAGGGATTTCGGAATTCCGCTACCTGTGGATGGCTCTTCCATAGCTGGGTCTAGAGTCACCTCAGCAAACGTTGGGCGGACACTACGTCTTGCAGGGTAGCAAGATCTTTCTGGCCGAAAGTGGATGGCAGAAGGTCTGCTGAAATAATTGGGTTCACTAAGGCTCACTTATCAATGGTCATTGGGATTTTGACAGGGCACTGTTCCATGGGTATCGATGCGGTACGTCTCAATATATTGGAAACTCCATCCTGCTGCAGCTGTTTGGAGGATGATGTGGTGGAATCACCAAATCACTTTATACTTGATTGCCCAGCTTTTGCCAGAACTAGGCGAAAGTATTTCGGTCGCGACTCACCTGGATCTCCCGAGGAGCTATCCAAGATTGAGATCGGGAGCATTCGGAACTTTATCGTTACTACCCAACGATTCTCTATGTACTTATATCTACGTCACCGTTATTTTAGTTTATTATATGTGGTATCACAACGGACCTTCATGTTGTCCAAGTGAGCTTCTCCTATCAGGGAAGCTACCACCCAACCTAACCTAACCTATTCCAAAAACAAAATACAATTTTTCATATTTACAAAAATTAAAAAATAACAATAGTTACACTAGTCAACAAGAGAAATTACTTTGAAGTCTAACTATTTAACCCTTCTTTGCATGGTGATGGAAATTTCCATCACAACATATAGCGATCAAAAAATTTAGCACCAAACATATGTATTGTAGTTGTTTTGCATCTGGCATGTCTGTTGACATCTTGTAATTAGTTGGTAACATCCCTGTTGAATAAAAAGCTATCCGCGTCATCAATATGACGGTTCAAAGTTGACATTCTACAGTTTTTTGTGGTTGGATGCAAAGTGCAATTTCGTAATTTTTTTTTAAATAATTTGAAAGATGTTTTCATAAAAAAAGACAATTATGAGTGTAAAAAAGGTTTGTTTTTATGTTTTCATTACTTTCTGTAAATTATATAAGGCGTATCCCACATAATCTGACCAAAATGATGTGACAGAAATTTACATCACTGTGCAGCTACTTTACCTTTAGTGCGAGTGAAATCGTGGTGTGCTATTATTATGTTTTATTATTTTTATTTAGAGAAACCTAACCGATCGAGAGATTGAACCTTATTTTAACTATTTAAAATACGGTGGGCTATCAGAAAATGATCTTGATGACGAAAATTCTGACGATGAATGTCGGGATGCAGATGGTGTAATAAGAGTGTTACAAGAGGAGAGCGACGATTTTTACAGGAGAACAATTCGGAAGAACAAGAAATTACTCCTTCATCTTCATCTCTAACTAATTTGGCCACTTTTTCTTTTGATAAAAGGAAGTTGATATGGAAAAAGGGAAATATGGTGCGTCATAGATATAATATGAGTTTATTTAGAAATTCGTCTGTTTCTAATGAGATGTCACAACTGGAATCCCCATATCAATGTTTCACCCACTTTATCACAAAAGATTTCATAAACAGATTAGTAGAGCAAACAAATTTATATATAATTCAATGTAATCCCAATTCCACTACATCTTCAAAAGTTTTATGAACAAGTCAGTTACTAGAGGTAGTTATGAAGAAAGAGTATCTACATTAGATTGTGAAGGATAACAAGGTGGTAACGCTGTTATCCACATATGCTCGATCCTTGCCAGTCACTGAAGTTAATATATATGATGAGCCAAAAAAGGAGAAAATTGGTATGACTTGCCCGTTCATCGTTCAAGAGTACAATAAACATATGGGAGGAGTAGACTTTACGGATAGCTTTCTTGGAAAAAATTATATCACTGTGCGGTCTATAAAGTGGTACCTGCGTATATTTTTTCACTGGATCTTGCGGCAACAAATTCTTGGATTCTTTGCAAAAAAAATTTGCTTACATTGGCTCAGTTTCGAAATGAAGTCGCCTTTGTGTTATGTAACAAAGGACCCTGTACAAGTGCTAAAAGAGGACGCCCAAGCAACAGTACTCTCGAAGAAGAATTGACAACAAAGAGAAAAAAGGGTTCCCCAGCTCCTACACCCCCAAATTATATAAGACAGGATGGTTTCGATCATATGCCGAAAGTAGGTGGCTCACTTCGGTGCAAATACCCTAAATGCAAGGGTTATTCTACAATTTCTTGCAGAAAATTTGGAGTTAATTTGCGTCTTAATAAGAAAAACAATTGTTTTGATAATTATCATCATCAATGTGATAAAAAAAATATATTGCATACATAAGTTTTATATGTTTTTAACTGAGGTTAACATGCTTATTTGCATGATAATGGAAATTTCCATCATACAGTTTTTTTGTTATTTCAAAAAAAAAAAAAAAATACACTAGGATTTTTTAAACATTTTTGTGTGAATATAGAGCTTGAATTATATCACCCAGATTTTTTTCGCATAAAACTAAAAAATCATGCAAAGAAGGATTCATTTCGATGTATTAAAATAAATAAATGTAAGGCGCGATAACCTCCGAAGAGATCTAGGGCCGAGCTTCTCTTCCAATTTGCGTCGTACTCCTCTTGCTTTTCCCTACAAATAGGCCGGACGGGACCTACATGTTTTATGCCGACCCCGAACGGCATCTGCAAGGCAGATGAGTTTTCACTGAGAGATTTTCATGGCAGAAATACACCCGGAGCGCTTGCCAAACACTGCCGAGGGGCGACCCCGCTTAGAAAAATTTTCTTCTAATTTAAAAACCTTATTTCTAAAATTTTGATGTTGCTTTGCCCGGGGTACGAACCCAGGGCATACGGTGTGGTAGGCGGAGCACGCTGACATCACACCACGGTGGCCGATGTATTAAAACAACCAAAATTTAAAATTCTATGGATACGATTTTTTTTTTCTTTTTCTAAAATCACGAAATTTCACAGAGGTCTTTCCATTTATTTTATCATATCTTCGAAATTACTTATCCAAATTCGTTGAAAGAAACACCAGTGGATTCACCGCAAAATTTTCTTAAAGTCTTGATAAGAAAATTTTTTTATGTGATCGACGGTTGTGGAGTTATTCACATAAAAATGTAAAAAAAAAATGTTTTTCTTGCAAAATCGGACATTTTTTTATTTTTCAAAAATTCATAAAAAATCGAAGGTTTTAAAAACTTACCATTTTTATTTCAGGGTTTTAAAACTGTAAATATTATAAATAATTGAAACCTTATTTCGTGAAAATACATGAATAAATGTTGGTTTTATTGACAATAAAGTGAAAATACCCAATTTAGCGAAAATTTTGCATATCAAGCCAATTATTGCTTTTGACAAACAAATTATTTAGGTATGACATTTTGTGCAACTTTGTCTTTTTAAAGCTTACTACGGGCATCGCCAGAAATGAGAACATTCCATAATGACACTCAAGAATTTTTTCCCGTAAATTTTTCTTAAAGCAAAACGCAGATCATAAGAAAAAAAATTTAAGTTGCCAACGCGGGTTTTCGTAAGAAAGAAGTATGTTCATTAGGGCGGATCGATTTAAAAATCGCTCATTGCTCTGTGAAAATCGTATTCTAGGGATCAAAATAAGAAACTTTGCCGAAGGAACCATACCTCTAAAACGAATTCTGATGTCCCCCCCTTTGGGTCGAACTTTTGGGTAGGGGCAATTTCAATTCTACCTGCTGAGTCTTGTGGTGGCTTAAAAAACAACACCAGCAATTTTACCATCTGCAATTGTGTCACAGTGATACCTTCATTTTTTAAAACGGTTGAATATAAAACCCACACAACTATGTTTACGAAACGCTAATTTCTAATAATTTTTTTTAATTTCTTTTCTATTACTAAGTTAAATTCATTTTTTCATTTACATATGTTCTGACTAAATAAATTTCCAAAGAGAAAAATAAACTCCAAAAAGAAAAAACATAGGCATTTCAAAGTGGGAATTTTCAAAATTTGCCCCTACGACCCAAAGGGGGGAGACATCAGAATTCGTTTTAGAGGTATGGTTCCTCCGGCAAAGTTTCTTATTTTGATCCCTAGAATATGATTTTCACAGAGCAATGGGTGATTTTTTTGCCTCCCCACAAATCGACCCGGCCTAATGGTCATATATATTTGTTATCAAATATATACAACTTTTTTCTTGAGTCATTTCTTGCGATATTCTTAGAATGCTTAAATCATACAAACAAAAAAATCAAATTATCACTCCGTCATAGAAACTGTTATACCTACCTACTGAACATCCCAGTCTGCACAGGCCATTTCGCATAGCATATGAAGTTTTGTTGAAAACCCCTTTTTTCAAACCCTTTCGCAGGTAGTGGTTAAACAATTTACATACTCATTGGATGCCTGCCCTGTATGGTATATTGTCGCCGATTGTGACAAACTTAACGAAAACAAGTAAGGAAAGTTAAGTTCGGGTGTAACCGAACATTACATACTCAGTTGAGAGCTATGGTGACAACATAAGGGAAAATGAACCGAGGGAAACCCTGGAATGTGTTTGTATGACATGTGTACCAAATGAAAGGCATTAAAGAGTATTTTATGAGGGAGTGGGCCATAGTTCTATAGGTGGACGCCATTTAGGGATATAGCCATAAAGGTGGATCAGGGTTGACTCTAGAATGCGTTTGTACGATATGGGTATCAAATGAAAGGTATTAATGAGTATTTTAAAAGGGCGTGGACCTAAGTACTATAGATGGACGCCTTTTCGAGATATCGCCATAAAGGTGGACCAGGGGTGACCCTAGAATTTGTTTGCACAATATGGGCATCAAACGAAAGGTGTTAATGAGTATTTGAAAAGGGAGTGGGCCTTAGTTCTATAGGTGGACGCCGTTTCGAGATATCGCCATAAAGGTGGGCCAGGGGTGACTCTAAAATTCGTTTGTGCAATATGGCTATCAAACGAAAGGAGTTAATGAGTATTTTAAGAGGGAGTGGGTCTTAGTTCTATAGGTGGACACCTTTTCGAGATATCGCCATAAAGGTGGGCCAGGGGTGACTCTAAAATTCGTTTGTGCAATATGGGTATCAAACGAAAGGAATTAATGAGTATTTTAAGAGGGAGTGGGTCATAGTTCTATAGGTGGACGCATTTTCGAGGTATCGCAATAAAGGTGGACCAGGGGTGACTCTAGACTTTGTTTGTACGATATAGGTATCAAATGAAAGGTGTTAATGAGTATTTTTAAAAGGGAGTGGGCCTTCGTTTTATAGGTGTTTGCCTTTTCGAGATATCGCCATAAAGGTGGACCAGGGGTGACTTTAGAATTTGTTTGTATGATATGGGTATCAAATGAAAGGTGTTAATGATTATTTTAAAAGGGCGTGTTGCTTAGTTCTATAGGTGGACCCCTTTTCGAGATATCGTCATAAAGGTGGACCAGGGGTGACTCTAGAATTCGTTTGTGCAATATGGGTATCAAACGAAAGGAGTTAATGAGTATTTTAAGAGGGAGTGGGTCTTAGTTCTATAGGTGGACGCCTTTTCGAGATATCGCCATAAAGATGGACCAGGTGTGACTCTAGAATGCGTTTGTACGATATGGGTATCAAATGAAAGGTGTTAATGAGTATTTTTAAAAGGGAGTGGGCCTTCGTTCTATAGGTGTTCGCCTTTTCGATATATCGCCATAAAGGTGGACCAGGGGTGACTCTAGAATGAGTTTGTACGATATGGGTATCAAATTAAAGGTATAAATGAGAGTTTTAAAAGGCAGTGGGGGTAGTTGTATATGTGAAGGCGTTTTCCAGATATCGACCAAAATGTGGACCAGGGTGACCCAGAACATCATCTGTTGGATACCGCTAATTTATTTATATATGTAATACCTGCCAAGATTTTAAGGGTTTTTTATTTCGCCCTGCAGAACTTTTTCATTTTCTTCTACTTAATATGGTAGGTGTCACAACCATTTTATAAAGTTTTTTCTAAAGTTATATTTCGCGTCAATAAAACAATCCAATTACCTTACCATATTTCATCCCTTTTTTCGTATTTGGTATAGAATTATGGCATTTTTTTCATTTTTTGTAATTTTCGATATGGAAAAAGTCGGCGTGGTCATAGTCGGATTTCGTTCATTTTTCATACCAAGATAAAGTGAGTTCAGATAAGTACGTGAACTGAGTTTAGTAAACATATATCGATTTTTGCTCAAGTTATCGTGTTAACGTCCATGCGGAAGGACAGACGGACGACTGTGTATAAAAACTGGGCGTGGCATCAACCGATTTCGCCCATTTTCACAGAAAACAGTTAATGCCATAAAATCTATGCCCCTACCAAATTTCAAAAGGATTTGTTAATTTTTGTTCGACTTATGGCGTTAAAAGTATCCTAGACAAATTAAATGAAAAAGGGCGGAGCCACGCCCATTTTTAAATTTTCTTTTATTTTTGTATTTTGTTGGACCATATCATTACTGGAGTTGAATCTTGACATAATTTACTTATATACTGTAAAGATATTAAATTTTTTGTTAAAATTTTACTTTTAAAAAAATTTTTTTTAAAAGTGGGCGTGGTCCTTCTCCGATTTTGCTAATTTTTAAGCGTACATATAGTAATAAGAGTAACGTTCCTGCCAAATTTCATCATGATATCTTCAACGACTGCCAAATTACAGCTTGCAAAAGTTTTAAATTACCTTCTTTTAAAAGTGGGCGGTGCCACGCCCATTGTCCAAAATTTTACTAATTTTCAATTTTGCGTCATAAGTTCAACTCATCTACCAAGCTTCGTCGCTTTATCGGTCTTTTGTAATGAATTATCGCACTTTTTCGGTTTTTCGAAATTTTCGATATCGAAAAAGTGGGCGTGGTTATAGTCCGATATCATTCATTTTAAATAGCGTTCTGAGATGAGTGCTCAGGAACCTACATACCAAATTTCATCAAGATACCTCAAAATTTACTCAAGTTATCGTGTTAACGGACGGACGGGCGGACGGACGGACATGGCTCAATCAAATTTTTTTTCGATCCTGATTATTTTGATATATGGAAGTCTATATCTATCTCGATTTCTTTATATATGTACAACCAACCGTTATCCAATCAATCATGAAATAAAGCTTGCCTTATTTGGAATGTTCACAGTTTTACGATCGTCTAATAAAAGTTGTAACTTTTTGTCTCTTTCGATTTTTTACGAATTAAAGAAAAAAAATGGAAATTTTTAATACAAAAAATCGATTTTTTTATAATGCGATGCAAATAACTCTGAAACCAATAGATATTTAAAAAAATGGTAATTTCATTTGCTATTATATGCTGTTTTCTCCAACAAAATCGGACAACCCGTTCCAGAGATATGATAAAATAAATGGATCTTCCCTTTCAAAAAAGGCAAATTTTAGAAAAACAAAAAAACCGTATCCATAGAATTTTAAATTTCGAACATTTTTATAATTAGGGGACTATAGCAAATAAAAAAAAAATAGTGGTGATCCAGGGTAATGCAAAAAGTTTAATTTTGTAGAGCAGTGTTATAATTGGAAAAAAATTATTTTTCTGGCCTTGAGCTCGAATCGAACCTTGAATCATTTATCAATAGGCCGATAAAAACAAAAACAATTGTTAATAAACCATGAACACTTGGGAATGTCAAAGAAAGTAATTGACAATAAACAAATCCAGCATTATCAGTGATTTGCAACTGATGGCGCAACACTGAATAAATATAGTCGGTAAGAAGGAATAGAAGTAGTAATTTGTCAGTCAAACAAACCACCGCACAGTGTTTCGTGTAGAACAAGCTAGCTGGACAAAATTATTTTATGAGATTTTCCGTTTCATATGCAATCATTTATTACAACTACGTCATTTTTTTCAGGCATATGTTCTTTTTTTTTTATTTTTTTTTTCCAAAATTTTACTTTATATGCATACATTTGCTTATTTCATATACAGTAACTCATGTGAATAAGTGACATACATAGATCCAAACAAATTTAAAGGACTTAAGAATATTACTTTATTGTACTTAAATTAAATGGACTACAAATCTGAATACTCTAAAAAATTCTAAAAATTCGTAAAAAAAAATTAAAATTTTTTATGAAAATTCGTCGAATTTTTCAAATATTCTTTAAATATAATTTAGTTTTTGTTATAGATCGTGACAAATTTTCTTATGGGAAATTAGTTAAAATAAATTTGCGAAAGCGAAAATTGTTAGAATTGTTCAAAAAGGGGTGTCTACTTATTTATGTGAGTGACTGTACATATGTACATACATATTCTGTATTTATTTGAGTATTTATCCTGGCACTACAATTTTTACAAAATTTTTTTATAGTACCAGTCAGGAATGTAAAAGTGAATTACAATAATAATAACAACAATGTAAATAATTAAATTAATTATGTGAAAATAACTTATTACAAAAACTTAAAAGTAAAGTATCATACAAAGTACAAAAACAATAGATTTAAATTAAATTAAATCTGATCCAACAAAAAGTTATAGGGTAGGTTATCTTTTATAATTATGTTATTATTCGCTATCATCACTTTCGTTCGATAAGTCACTTGTGGAATAGTCATGAGCATCAGCAACACTACTGTGAAAGCTTGAAACAGCTGGGGTATTTATTGACTCCTCAACATTATCGGGGGACAGTAAATTTAAGACTTCTGAAGTCAGACTTTTAAATTTTTTCTGAGGTATCTCCCTAAAACTGTTAACTAAAGGATCCGATGTTATAAGCAACATATTCATAAGATCTCTATTCGTGGCTTCACGCGACTGCTTTTGTGTGTTATCATCCCTGAATCGTATCAAATCTTTGTTACGGGCTTCCTGTGCTTCCTCAGAAAGTTGACCAATAGGTAAAATTGCTGATTTTATAATATCAGTACTATGCACTAAGATTTTATGAACTGTAACAGGCATATTAAACCGTGGATAGAGATCTATGTATAGTTTTTTAGTCTCGACCGCAAATTTTTCAAATCTTTGGATATTTATATTGTACCCAGATGCTAATGCGCGAATGAGAGTGTCGAATCTTTTGATGAGTTACATCCAATCCCGTAATCTCAGCACTAGCCTCAGAATTTTCGAAAAACCTACGAGCAGTGTTGCCGTCATTGGTATTGCCGAAACCTGGTTTTGGTTACACTTTTAAATTTATTGTGGATTTCGTTGGAACGTAGCTTTACACTCTCTTTATCTGCCTCATTCCTAAGCTGCCACTTTTTTACTTCGAGGCAATAACTTATATGAAGAAAGCATTCAAAACATCTTCATCTTGATGCATGGAGAGTAGACAAACCAAAATCAAGATTATCTCGGTTAGGCGTAAGGTCCCGTAACTCATTATTCATATCTTTTGGAGTGGCGCCACAAATAGAACACTTTTGTGCGAAAGAAGTTTCAGTCAAAGCATCGCAAACTTTTCCGTCAATCATTGTTAGAAGCATATTGTGACTTACGGAAACTTCGTATTCGTCGAGCATGTACTTTGTTGGCAACAACGCATTTATCTCCTCTAAAACTTTGTTCGTTTCAAAAACAATAAAATCTTTTGTTTCTTTAGAAAAAATTAATTTAATTGGACGACAATACATGGTAGAAGAAGGTCGAAGATTCTGTCAAACAATGTTACCTTTTTCATCCTGTAATTGAAGAGGAACGAAGGAAAATATAAACAAAAATTCCTCAGTGTCAGAACTGCATGTAAACTTTTGCTTATAGTAGGTAATAAACTAACAAAAACTTCTTGATTTGCTAAAACTAAACGCTCAACAGTTTTATCTAATACGGACTGGACTTTAATTTCCGCACGTGTTTCACCCACATCAATTTCATTTGGATAGCATTATTCCTTAGCTTTTCTTAGACTATAAAATAATAATGGATAAACCTTATGGCCTGCCTTGATGCTCCACTTCCGAGTCGTTTTGTACCCATGAGTCGTCGACTTGCTATCTACGTAGTATGCTAAAGCTTCTATATTGCTCAAGCATCTTGCATCTGGCTCACATGTCATCCTTTTGCCGGATATTTGAGTGGTTTCCTGTGATTTTTTTATAATGTTAGCAACAGAAATGATCCAGCAGCCAGCAAAGGTACACGTAATCACACGTCCACGTAAGTGCAAATTTTCATAATTATTATTACATATATCATTTTCCACAACATTTGTTAAACCTTTTCTTAACACTTGTTGTATTTATATAAATAAAAGCACACTGTGAATTCCTTTTTATTAATACGAAACCCTTTTGGTGTTTTTATTTTCTTCCTCTTTTTTCGCCTTAACTAATCTTTAACAAATACGTGGGTGCACGCCGGTGCCACCACGCATTTGTCCATGACATACGGGTTGCTACTTCTGCCGCATAGAGTAACTCACCAGGACTTCTAGATTGCAAGAGGTCATCCACTCGACGACGTTTGGTTTTTTCACTGCAGCTAACAAAGCCCTTCATTCGTCTTCCGGGGCCGGGGTTACCTGAAGAAGTGGTTGGTTGGTCTGATGGCAACTTTGAATCCACCGTTATTGTAAATGTGAAGTCTGGACCCGAAAGCCACTCCGAGTTTTTATTCAAAAATCGCTCCTTATGTCTTCCAGAAGTGTTCCACTTTTGATCCAGCTTCGACGAATATGCCGATATTTGTAAGCTTAAACTTTTTATCGAATACTCGGCTGCTTCGCTTAAATCGTACATAAGTACAACAAAACTCAATAATTAGTTATATCTGGTTTCCTTCGAATATGGAACCCAAATGTCAAAAAACTCCGTTCTTGGTACGGTTATAACTAAACTACTTTGTGTTTTTGATTTGCCGACAGGGTGAATAGTTGATGATTGTTCTGCTGCCATCTTAAGTGTCGTTGATCGTTCTGATTTGTTATCAGTTGCGCAGTATTTATATTACATTCAGGTATTGGCGCAAATGGGGTTGTTTTGTGTAGCATTCCTGTGTGGTTATACCTGAATTAGGATTGCTTTGTATGTACCTGTTTTTATGCCTTGTGGTGCGGTAGGTTGTGGAAGGTTGAAGTCAGTGATCTTCGCCTTTTTGCTTTTGGTGTGCTCTTGTTGACCTTGCGCGTTTATTATTGTGTGTTTTAGGGCTATGTGTTTGTTCCCTGTACCTAGGGATTGGTTTTGCCGTTTGTAGAACAGCTTTAAAGGTTCAAATATCTCGTCGGAGCTGGTACGTACATACATCCTATTTTATATGTAGAGATAACTAAATCTACAAAAAAAAAAATTAAAAATAGATGTGCAAAGAATTCGCAATGGTTTTTTCTTTCGACTATTAGAGAATACTTGCGACTATAACATATGTAAAGTTTAGCCCGGATGTCGGCGGATGTGTGTAACTTTTTTGTCCCTAAAGTTAAAAATATAGAGAAAAAATACCTTTTCTTCTTAATAACGGAATGTTAAATATATTGAAAATACTCTAATTGCGAAAGAATTACTATTAAAAAATTTTACTTACCTTCGAGCTTAGAATCCATCAAAAAAATTATATCAGTGTTCACTTAAAAGAAATATGAAGCTTAATACTCAACAAGAATTTTGCAAATTAATGAATGCATTTTTTTTTTTTGTTTATTTTCTTTCATTTTTCATTACACTTTTCTTGGAATAAGAACTTTGTTTTTGTCCAGCTAGCTTGTTCTACACGAAACACTGTGCACCGCTCTATAGCTAAATGGTTAGCGCAGCGTGCCAAAAGCGTACTGATGATGAAGGCTTAGCACCCTTCGAAATGGATCTATCTGCGTAGCTATGGCAGGTTGTCTGAAAATTTGTCTACTTACTATTCCAAAAACAAAATAAAATTTTTCAAATTTAGAAAAATTAAAAAATAACAATAATTATCATTAGAAAAAAATTATTGTTCTGGCCTTGAGCTCAAATCGAACCTTGAATCATTTATCAATAGGCCGATAAAAACAAAAACAATTGCTAATTTAAAAACCTTGCAATAAGATTTATGTGGGCACAGCCACTGTCACAACACAAATCTGATTATAAACAATGTAATTCTACTAACAACCATAAAACAGCTCTCATGGCCCACTGTGCCAGCAGTTATCACAGTCCGAACTTCGACGACGCTTCAGTTATTGAGAAAGAAGAGATATGGAAGAAGAGGTACACATTAGAAATGTTACATATCGTTAACACACCTTCAAACATACGAATTAACTACAAAACAGATATTGATAATACTGCACAGTCGTACAGACACTTGTTGAGAAAAAATAAACAGTATAATACTCCACGCCAGACAGTGTAAAAGTGAAATAAATGTATGTAATTAGAAAAATTATTGTTATTTGTGATATATTGTTTAATTATAATTTTCATGTTGTTTTTTATTGTTACCCTGAGGACGATTACCGAAGGTAATCGAAATATATCGGTTATACAAGAACTTCTTGTGTTTTATTACACCTGACCTCGAGCCAGCTTAACTCACAGATAAAAACCTTATTTCTAAAATTTTGATGTTGTTTTGCCCGGGGTGCGAACCCAGGGCATACGGTGTGGTAGGCGGAGCACGCTACCATCACACCACGGTGGCCGAATTTATTGTTATTAATGTTAAATAAACATATATGGTACATAATTTGTTGCTTTCAATGTATATGCAAAAATACGGTTATTAGCCGGATCTTCATAAATCCGGATATCCTGATAGTTTCACAAACGAATATTAACCGGATATCCATGCCGTCCGGATTTTATCCGTGTCAACGGATATCCATATGGATATCCGGATATTCGAATATGCGGGTAGTCCCATCCCTACTTCAAACCTTAAAGAAAAAGTTACAAAAATTATAAATAATTGCAAAATATGCTTAAGAAAAATCGAAAGAAACGCCATTAAATTACCTTATGAGAAAACACATATACCGAAATAACCATTTGAACGCTACCACATTTATATTTGGTATCTGAACAATGCTGACAAGTTTTCAAAATTTATATATGCCAAGATATGATTTTGAAAATGGTACCGAAACCGTCCAAAAATAATATTTTTATAGTCCCAACAAATCACGAAATTCGCGCAGTTGCGGATATAAGCAGATCGTGATAAACAGAAAGAAGAATTTTAAAAAAGGAGGATCCAATATACCTAAATGAGTTATGTGAATAAAAAATAAGCAAAAACTCTTCAGTCAAAATTTCAGGAATTATAACAACAATAAATTTTAATTAAAGTCAAGGCTACACAATAAAAAATCTTGTTTGTTTTCACTCGGTCCATTATAAATAAAATAAATAAAACAAGTAAGGAAGGTTAAGTTCGGGTGTAACCGAACATTACATACTCAGTTGAGAGCTATGGTGACAACATAAGGGAAAATAACCATGTAGGAAAATGAACCGAGGGAAACCCTGGAATGTGTATCAAATGAAAGGCATTAAAGAATATTTTATGAGGGAGTGGGCCATAGTTCTATAGGTGGACGCCATTTGGATATAGCCATAAAGGTGGATCAGGGTTGACTCTAGAATGCGTTTGTACGATATGGGTATCAAATGAAAGGTGTTAGTGAGTATTTTAAAAGGGAGTAATCCCTAATTCCATAGGTGGACGCCGTTTCAAGATATCGCCACAAAGGTGGACCAGGGGTGACCCTAGAATTTGTTTGTACAATACGGGCATCAAACGAATGGTGTTAATGAGTATTTTAAAAGGGAGTTGGCCTTAGTTCTATAGGTGGATGCCGTTTCGAAATATCGCCATAAAGGTGAACCAGGGGTGACTCTAGAATGTGTTTGTACGATATGGGTATCAAATTAAAGGTATTAATGTGGGTTTTAAAAGGGAGTGGTGGTTGTTGTATAGGTGGTCGCCTTTTCGAGATATCGCCATAAAGGTGGACGAGGGGTGACCCTAGAATTTGTTTGTACAATATGGGTATCAAAAGAAAAGTGTTAATGAGTATTTTAAAAGGGAGTAATCCTTAGTTCCATAGGTGGACGCCGTTTCGAGATAGCGCCATAAAAGTGGACCAGGGGTGACCCTAGAATTTGTTTGTACAATACGGGTATCAAAAGAAAGGTGTTAATTAGTATTTTAAAAGGGAGTAATCCTTAGTTCCATAGGTGGACGCCGTTTCGAGATAGCGCCATAAAGGTGGACCAGGGGTGACCCTAGAATTTGTTTGTACAATACGGGTATCAAAAGAAAGGTGTTAATGAGTATTTTAAAGGGGAGTAATCCTTAGTTCCATGGGTGGACGCCGTTTCGAGATATCGCCATAAAGGTGGACCAGGGGTGACCCTAGAATTTGTTTGTACAATATGGGTATCAAAAGAAAGGTGTTAATGAGTATTTTAAAAGGGAGTAATCCTTAGTTCCATAGGTTGACGCCGTTTTGAGATATCGCCATAAAGGTGGACCTGGGGTGACCCTAGAGTTTGTTTGTACAATATGGGTATCAAAAGAAAGGTGTTAATGAGTATTTTAAAAGGGAGTGGTGTGAAGGTGTTTTCCAAATATCGACCAAAATGTGGACCAGGGTGACCCAGAAGATCATCTGTTTGATACCGCTAATTTATTTATATATGTAATACCTGCCAAGATTTTAAGGGTTTTTTATTTCGCCCTGTAGAACTTTTCATTTTCTTCTACTTAATATGGTAGGTGTCACAACCATTTTATAAAGTTTTTGCTAAAGTTATATTTCGCGTCAATAAAACAATCCAATTACCTTACCATGTTTCATCCCTTTTTTCGTATTTGGTATAAAATTATGGCATTTTTTCAATTTTCGTAATTTTCGATATCGAAAAAGTGGGCGTGGTCATAGTCGGATTTCGTTCATTTTTCATACCAAGATAAAGTGAGTTCAAGTAAGCACGTTAACTAAGTTCATTAAAGATGTGTCGATTTTTGCTCAAGTTATCGTGTTAACGTCCATGCGGAAGGACAGACGGAAGACTGTGTATAAAAACTGGGCGTGGCATCAACCGATTTCGCCCATTTTCACAGAAAACAGTTAATGTCATAAAATCTATGCCCCTACCAAATTTCAAAAGGATTGGTTAATTTTTGTTCGACGACTGCCAAATTACAGCTTGCAAAATTTTAAATTACCTTCCTTTAAAAGTGGGCGGTGCCACGCCCATTGTCCAAAATTTTACTAATTTTCTATTCCGCGTCATAAGTTCAACTCATCTACCAAGTTTCGTCGCTTTAGCTGTCTTTTGTAATGTATTATCGCACTTTTTCGGTTTTTCGAATTTTTCGATATCGAAAAAGTGGGCGTGGTTATAGTCCGATATCGTTCATTTTAAATATCGATCTGAGATGAGTGCTCAGGAACCTACATACCAAATTTCATCAAGATACCTCAAAATTTACTCAAGTTATCGTGTTAACGGACGGACGGACATGGCTCAATTAAATTTTTTTTTCGATCCTGATTATTTTGATATATGGAAGTCTATATCTATCTCGATTCCTTTATATATGTACAACCAACCGTTATCCAATAAAACTTAATATACTCTGTGAGCTCTGCTCAACTGAGTATAAAAATGCAAGGCGCGATAACATCCGAAGAGATTTTAGGCTGAGCTTCTCTTCCAATTTGCGTCGTGCTTCTTTTAATTTTTCCTACGTGTTTTTACGCCGACTCCGAACGGCATCTGCAAGGCAGATGGGTTTTCACTGACAAGCTTTTCATGGCTGAAACACACTCGGAGTGCTTGCCAAACACTGGGGAGGGGCGACTCCGCTTAGAAAAATTTCCTTCTAATTGTAAAACCTATTTTCTAAAATTTTTGACGCTGCTTTGCCCGTGGCGTGAACCTAGGATCTTTGCTCTGGTAGGCGGAGCACGCTACCATCGCACCACGGCGGCCGCCCGGAAATACAAAAGCTTATATAATGGGAGTACTCTCGCCCCATTTTGTAGATGGTGTTCTGGGGACATAAGACAGCCCCTAGCGGTTCTGAGGGCAGCATTTTGGCAGGCCTATATTTTCTTCCAGTGAGTAACCTTTAGGCTTGGCGACCATATCAGGGACGCGTAGCATGCAATCAGCCGACCAATTGCTTTGTACGTAGTAATGAGCGTTTCTTTACCTTTAACCCAAGTGCTGCCGGCAATAGATTTGAGGATTTTATTACGGCTCTGGATTTTCGATACAGTACAATTGCGGCTGCATGCTCACCAAAATGTAGATCCTGTTCGAACGTCACACCCAAGATTTTAGTATGTAAGGCAGTCGGTAGCGTAATGCCGATGTCGGGATCAAATAGATCTCTCTCACGAACTTTTCTGTGGATGTTTTGTTCAGAGCAAGTCTGCAGAGCAGATCTTGCAGTGTTTTTGGTCTCTTGGATTGCTGCAATGCGAAACTATCTCCGTGATCTTCCCAGTTAACCCATTACATTTTAACTCCAGAATTCTTAAGTGCAACGGGGAGACGTCTTGACTCGGGGGGTAAGTGATAGGTGACTACGTCTGAGCTAAGGGAAGGCAGGACGTGGCGCGGCTAAGGCGCGGAATACGTAACGACGTTGGGCATCAACAGCAAGGAGCCAAAAAAGATTTTTAAAACTTACGAGGACGTCGGGTTTTGGGGTCTAGCCCAGAACATCCTGTCCGGTGCAACCATCCCTTGCAAGTGACACACTGACGAGCGTGTGACAGTCCTAAAAATATTCTTTTCCGGCAAAAGCAGCATACCTTCCCGGAACAGGAGAAAATGGCGCAGTCCCGCTACATTGATCTGCTGTGAGGATGGCAATTTGTGGGAGACGCCCAACAAATTAAATGGGGTTACACTGAAATGACAGCCCTTGGTCGGGAAAAATCCCGAGTCGCTCCGGTACATAGAACCGGCTGCCTTAGGAAGCGTCAAACAATCCAGTTTCTTCATTAAGAATGCCATATTATTCCATATTAAGATTAAAAATAGGAATATCTTTGGAGATAACAAAACAATATTTACTTTTGCAATGGTCGACTTCCAATTGCATCCGAGCAAATAAACTTGTAGAGCCTACGTAGTATATACAGTATGTATTTGTGTATGTATGTAGATGGTTTGTAATTTTGTTTACATTAAAATCAAAGCACTTTCGCCAGCGAGTAAAAACAGTTATAAGCAAGTAAGTACATAACCGTTTTTCAGAGTACTTCTAGTACTGCGAGCACATAGCTGTTTTCAATCACTTCTAAACCAAAAGAGATATAAAAAACGGCATATGCAGACATTTGGGCTCTATATAGTGATAATAAAATATGCAATAAAAAAAAATTTTACAAAAAACACATAACTGTTTTCGTTGGCGCAGCGGCGATATGGTACACTTAATTAGCTTTATCTGTTTCCAAACTGCTCATCCCTTTCCAAACTGCAACAGTTTCTAATGTATACCGCCACAAAACCAGAGCTCGGAGCGTATTAACTCTATTAAGGCAATATCAACTTTATGTCAACAGGCATAATATTTATTTGAAAGATACCGGTGTGTAAGGCTTATAGCTCATATAAAGTAAAAATTACGAAAGGAATTATTATAAGCCATAAGGTATAATACACCAACTTTATTATAAGGCTTATGGACCAACAAAAGTATATTTATTGAAAATAATATATTGTTAAATTTTTGAGCTGAAGGCCAAATTAAATAAAAACACAACTTTTTGTGTTATAGTTGTATAATTTATTCTTGTCGATATTTCGGCTTTATTTTAAAGCCATCTTCGCTCAACGCTTTTATTTAATTGTCTGATCAACGCCCTAGATTGATGAGGAGTGTGATGACTAGTACCTAGGACCTACCTAATTATTTTCTAGCTTTTAGTATTATTATTACTTCATGTAAGTATTGTTTTCAATAAATCCGTTTAACTTAAATTTTTTTTCTTTTATGCTTTTAAGCTTTTAGCTTTTTTTAAAAAAATTTATTTAGCCATTTTTAGATTTTTATTTTTGTCAATCTTGCCTTTTTTCTGAAAAAGTGCTGGTAATACTGAATACCACAAACATGTGATCAGCAAACTTGCGCATGTATGAATGTGCTTACCATAGCACGTTAGGGCAAATTACACGTTCGGTTGTTGTGACGAATATTAGCATCACTAATTGGTTCCCATCACTAATCTGATACTAAGTAAATAAAGGCACAACAACAATAAAGTAAGCTGGCACTATTGTGTACATCAAATCAATCATCATTTACTCACATACATGCAAGGCAGCAGAGAGATACTCACAAATGCATGTCATCATCAGCAGAAGTAGTACTCACGGTACGGTTTGTATGGATACAAACTACAAATATACATGTACATATATGGATGGTACCCAATCATGAATTTCGAGAAGTTACTAGACCTTAGGAGAAATGGGTGGACGAGACAACAGAGAGTATAAAAGCAGTGAAAGCTGAGTAGGTCAGTAATCAGTTTGATTTAAGGACGCTATCAGTTGCGAAGTGAAGTTTAATTGCGAAGTGCTTTCAAAGTAGTCTAATAAAGACCTTTTGGTAATACAGAAAATTGGAGTGTTTTATTCAACAGTTTGGCGATACGAAAGATAGTAGAAGGTGTAAAATAAGTGGAGTTTCCCTAAATTCGTTACAATTGGTGTCAGAAGAGGAATTGTTGAATAAATTCTGTAGATTTCGAATACAACTTGGAAATTCAAGTGTTTCGCATATAAAAACTTTAGAGCCTGAGGAGGTCTTTTTCCATACAAGAATGAACCCTGTTGTGTTTGAATTGATTGATGAAGGATTTATCATGAAGAAGGACTTTCTTTGGTATTGCTGTAAGTATATTATCGCTATTTAATGTGTGATTGTATGTTTATATTTATTTCATATTGAATGTAAAGATATTTGTCACAAGGAGTATCTATTCAGAGCATTGCCTGGAGCTACAAACTTGGGGAAACAACAGTGCGCAAAATTATATTGGAGACATGTGAAGTGATCTGGCGATTTCTTTCACCAATCTACGTTAGTGAACCTACAGAGTCGCAGCACAAGGACATTGCTAATGACTTCTTCAATATATGGAACTTACCAAACTGTGTTGGTGCAGTTGATGGCAAGCATATTGCTATCAAATGTCCGGCCAGTTCAGGTTCTCTGTATTTCAATTATAAGAAACTTTTTAATATTTTCCTGATGGCGAATTGCGACGCGAAATATACCTTCACTGCAGTGAGCATCGAAAGCTATGGCAGTCAAAGTGGCGGAGGTAATAGCTGTTATATAATTTATAATATGTGAAAACATACCTATCAACGTACGTACATTTTAAGTGCTTATTCATAAATTATTGTTTCTTATAGGAATTTTCCAACTTTCACCCTTTGGACAGTCATTAATACAAGACACACTCCCACTTCCGCCCTCCGCACCACTATCAAGACAATCCCTTGAGCCTTTCCCTTACTATTTCGTAGGCGATCCTGCATTTCCACTAAGACCCAATTTAATGCGGGCATACCCTGGCTCCAATTTAACCAGATCCAAGCCCATATTTAATTACCGTCTTTCAAGAGGTCGAAGGGTAATAGAGAACGCATTTGGAATAGCAGCGGCACGGTGGAGAATACTGCGAACAACAATTGAATGTGCCCCTGAAAATTGTGAAAAAATAATTTTGGCATGCCTTGCCTTACATAATTTTATCATGCAGAATGATCAAAGCCGCGAAATAGAAAGTCGGCGCTCTTTGACACCACTCCGATCAGCAGAACGTAGAGGGCCTACTAATGCGTTTAGACTCCGTGGCCGGCTTGCAGAGTATTTCGTAAATGAGGGAGCTGTGCCATTCCAAGATGCCATCGACCTAGCCACAAGTGGTCCATATGTATAAGTGTACTGGTACTCTGAATGTCTAACCAGGCCCCGAATCGTGAAAATATTTCTGGATTTAACAATTGTTTTTGTTTTTATCGGCCTATTGATAAATCATTCAAGGTTCGAATCGAGCTCAAGGCCAGGGGGCCTACTCTGTATTGCGATGCGAAAGAAAAAATACGCGAAATCGCAAAATCGGTACTCTGTATCTTGACATTCGCATGTATATTTTGACTTTCGCATTCACATTTTGCCCATTCGCAATTTTTCTCCCTTTTCGCATTGCCGGCACTCTGTAGAGCGAAAGCGAATGTCAAACAGCATTTATTTTCGCATTTTTCTTGCTACAAGTAATAGGCATTCGCATTGTTCAAATATGTAAGTATTAATTGATGATTTTATAAATTGATATCTTTATATTCATTTAAAAATATATAGGACAACTCAAAAAACAAAACAAACACAAAAGCAACAATTTGTAATCCTAGTGGACTTAAAACACATAAATAAATAACAATTAAATCGAAACAACTTTTTTATAAAGCATTTCTATTTGAAATCATGTCATTTTTTATTTGTTCTCTGATAAAACTAGCAATATTTCCCATTCCATGATTTTCCACGTTTTCTGTATTTATCACGTTCACTTCTTCCAGTTCAATTTCTGAACTGGGAGGATTTCTTCATTTAAATCAATCCTTTCTTCATTTAAATCGTTCCATAATGCTACAGAATCCTTTTTTTAATTTGTTTAACAAAAATTAATCGTTTGCCGAAATTGTAATCGCCTTGTTTCTTTTGTTCTCTTTCTTTGAGTTTGGTCAGTGATGCATACTCAAGCAAAAAATTAGCGAAAAATAAAAAAGCGACATTGTTAGCGATGCGATAGCGCTACAGAGTTCCAATTACCTTTCGCATCGCAATTTATTTTCACATCGCACTGCCTTTCGCATCGCAATACAGAGTAGGCCCCCAGAACAATAATTTTTTTCTAATGATAATTATTGTTATTTTTTAATTTTTCTAAATTTGAAAAATTTTATTTTGTTTTTGGAATAGTAAGTAGAAAATTTTTCAGACAACCTGCCATAGCTGCGCAGATAGATCCATTTCGAAGGGTGCTAAGCCTTCATCATCAGTACGCTTTAGGCATGCTGCGCTAACCATTTACCACCGCTGTATAGCTAAATGGTTAATCCATGTATAAATATAAATTTAAAAAAATATAAAAGTAAAAAAACTTAAAATTTATTCTTCCATTAATTATTCGGCAGGAAAAAACTATTCCGGTTCCTGCTGCACCTCGAATGACACCTCCATAATCCGTTGCATTGCTCGGGACTGTTTCGCAGATGCCATTTGCGAAACCATTGATGTAATCACTTTTCCAAATGAATCCACAACTGGATTGCCTGCTTCTTCCACTCGGAGGCACTTTTTTTTTGAAGAGCTCAATAGCTTCACAGATTCTTTTTGCGACGTCAGCATTATTCCCGCGTTTTCTCGTAGTAGACTTTCGAGTTTGTGGAATTGCCTGAGATGGCGAAGAATCTTGTCCGCTCTGTAGTTGTGAAGATGACGACGACGTCGACAAATCTAACTACTAAGGGCTAAAGGGCGTGTTAAAGTGCTGCGATGGGGAAGTAGTTGGTATATTTCCGGTGGGGGAGGCATATGGCGCTGTCCCAACATTGTCCAACGATGATGGTGAAGGTATGGATTCAACTACCTTAGTAAAATTAGATGGTACAGGTGATGGAATTGGTGGTGAAATGAGAGGCTGGGACACGGCAGATGACTGCGTGGCAATTCGTGGTTCCAGACACACGTTTTGCGAAGAACGTACCCAACAATAAATATATGTTTGTAGATAAGACAACATAATTATCTTTATTTAAAATGTATGTTCTACTTGCGGAGGCTTAACTATATCCCGAAGTCTTGGCACACGGTTAGGGTTATTTTCATTCCGAAGGCCGGCAGAAGCTCTCATGTATCACCTAAGGATTTCAGGCCAATCAATCTCTCGTCGTTTCTTCTTAAGACATTTGAGCGCTTGATTGACCTGTACCTACGGGAAAGGCTACCTCGGGGGTTACTGTCGGCTTCATAGCATGCTTACTGCAAGGGCAGATCGACGGAAACGGCTTTCCATTCGATTGTAAAGCAAATAGAGGGGTCTCTAGAACACAAAGAGAATGCTCTTGGTGCCTTTCTAGACATCGAGGGGGCTTTTAACAATGTCTTACCGAAGGCAATCGAAACAGCTCTGGTGGGTTTAGGAGTCGAGACGGCTCTGTTTGAATTTATTAGCAAACTTATATGCGGCAGCTTTGTCGCAGCGGAGTTGGGAGGAGCTATAATTAAGGGGAAGGTGTGCAGGGGCACGCCACAGGGGGGTGTCCTATCTCCTCTCCTCTGGGTTGTGGTAGTCAACGAGCTTCTTGTGGAGCTGGAAGGCAATGGTTGTCGGGTGGTTGCCTATGCAGATGACCTCGCTATCCTAGTCAGAGGCGTTGGTACTTTCTGATAGGGTTAAATATTTGGTGATTGTTTTGGACACGAAACTGTCCTGGAGACCCAATGTGGAAGATCGGGCCAGGAAGGCCGCCATTGCCTTGTACTGCTGCAGAGGGGCTATCGGAAAGAGATGGGGACTCTTGCCACGAGTAGTACACTGGCTTTATGAGATGGTGGTCAAACTGGTTCTGCTATATGGGGTGCTGGTCTGGTGGAAAGCACTGGATACGGCGAGCACCTCCAAAATGTTAATGTCCGTGCAACGGACGGCGCTGATCAGTATCAGTGGCGCTCTCAGAACAACACCTACCTTGGCACTGAACGTCATGCTGTGGGGAAGAGGAAATATCTGGGCATGGTACCGGTTAACTTGTTCGCGGATGGGTCGAAGCTGGATGGAAAGGTTGGCGGGGGGTCTTTTATCAAGAGCTAAATGTAAGCCGCAAGTTAAGTTGGCTGATCACTGCAGTGTATTCCATGCGGAAGTTGCTGCGATTAAGGATGCGGTGGATGGAATGCTATCCAGTGCTGATACGGTTAGGGAATTTAACATCTTCTCAGAGAGCCAAGCGGCTATCAAGGTCTTGAGCTTAACTACAGTGCGATCGAGGGGGGTCTGGGAGTGCCTGACCTCGCTTGCGGTTGCATCGAAATATTTTACAATTAAGATTATCTGGGTCCCGGGCCATAGTGATATCCCGGTAACTGTCAAGCGGATCTCTTAGCCCGCATCGGTAAAACTGAACCGGATGAAGATGACCTAAGGGATTTCGGGATCCCGCTGGATTGCTCCTCCATAGCTGGGCCTCGAGTCAGCTCAGCAAGCGTTGGGCGGACACCACGTCTTGCAGGGTAGGAAGATCTCTCTGGCCGAAAGTGGATGGCAGGAGGTCTGCTGAAATAATTTGGTTCACTAAGGCTCATCTATCAATGGTCATCGGGGTTTTGACAGGGCACTGTCCCATGGGTATCCATGCGGTACGCCTCAATATAATGGAAACTCCATCCTGATGCAGCTGTATGGAGGATGATGAGGTGGAATCACCAAATCACTTTATGCCCAGCTTTTGCTAGAACTAGGCGAAAGTACTTCGGTCGCGACTCAATTGGATCTCCCGAGGATTTATCCAAAGTTGAGATCGGTATAATTTGGAGCTTTATCGTTGCTATCCAACGATTCTCTAAGTAGCTAGATCTAAGTCACCGTTATTTTTGGTGTGTGTGGTATCACAGCGGACCTTCATGTTGTCCAAGTGAGCTATCCTCATCAGGGCAGCTACCACCTAACCTACGGTCGGGGAACAACGTGATTTTTAAAAAAACCTAACGAATCTAGCAGGTACTATTGTCGGGCACCACTGCCCGATGCCGCTGTAGAGTTCCGTAATTCCCGGCCATACCTGTCGCGGAGACATGTCCACCTATGCATGCATGTATCACCTGAATAGGAAATGAAAATAATTAATTTTAATATCATTTTATGGTAATATTCTACAACAATGGTCGACTGCTGAAACATGACCAAAAATGTCGGGAGTCGTATCACAGGCGGCGTTTTGAATTCCGTATCAATAATCCAAAAGCGGAAAAATTGGTTCAAGAGACATTTGCAAAAACATTTTTTCATGTGGCTGCTGCGTTTTCATAATTTTGTTGAAAACGCGTTTTTTTTTATTGGACGTGTTTGGGCAGTCCACCTCTGTCCTCGAATCACTAAAACAACTTGGACTCACCACTTGTATTCATCTGCTGGCCAATGTGCTCCCATAAAGTGGCCTTCCTTGCTGCTAATTTGTAATATGGATTGCAATTATCAAAGAGCTCGGGATGCGCCTCCCCCAATGAAATTAGCATTTCATCATTCATTTTAGTCAATGGAACTGAAAATAATTTGCACAAAAAGAACTAATGTAATTAATAATTTTAAAATGTTGGTGCTTGTTTGTTTGCTTATATTTGACACAATGTTTGCATTTACCTGTTTGAGTGCATGCTTATGGAAATATCAACTTTTTCTATTTTAATTTTTGATGTTGTAAAAGGCTGGAATTAATATTAACTAAGTAAAAATACATTACATATTTATAGTTTGCACTCTTACACAATTATTTCGAATTATTTCCAAAATATTTCAAACTTTAATTAGGTGTTTTTGCATAAAAACTGCAAACGGTAAAAATTAGCGTGCAAAAGTTTACCAGGTAACTATGTATAAAGAGAGAGCGATCAACTGACACGTTCTTATGGAAAACATTTAAATTTTTCTAATTTCTGCGTTCCGGCCTACGTACGTACGTGCGTTCAACGTCGCACAGTGGCGCCTCTGCCGTTAAATCATGGCAAAAATCAAAAAAAAGTTCACTAAATCTAATACATGTTTCTAATAGAGAATTTTCCAGGGATCAAGAATATATAACTGTTTTCTCACAGAAAATTATAGTTTACCAGGTAGAGCTCAAAGTTGACTGATTTTAAACATTGGGAAAAATTTGAAATTTTTCTTCTTTTTTGTTGTATTTAAAATGGTTTTGTGATTAAATAAGGCGGCCGGTTGTCGTTTTCTTATAAAGCGATTAAAGATAATTTAATTTAGGATTGATACAAAAAAAATTGTTTTTTTTTTTTTTGTTAAAAGTTGGCGGATATACCTGTTTTTCGAAATGCCTATTTTTAGGCCCTTTTTAAAATTTTGATGGAAGAAAAAAATGTTAAAATATGTGCTCCGTCAAATTAACAGTAGTTATTTGAGAAATATTCAGTTACCTAAATTCATAAAGTCTACCTGCGTCAAGCTGCAACTTCACTTTTTACATCAAATAAAGTTAAACAACCTGGGCATAAATACGCGCCTTAGCAGGTATATATAATCCAGTACGGCGTAGGGTCGTTTTTGTTATTGGAACTTGTTAACAACATACATTTTTTTAGTTAAGAATTGTATACCTGAAATTCATTTTAATAATTTGAGTAGGTATACAAAGCTATCCATCATACAATGCACATTTTCATTTGTCTTTTGGAGATTAAGGAACTAAGTATTCTGTTTACTTAAATAAAGTCAATAGTATTTTTAAATATAGTTCACAGTTTAATATTTAGTCAGATACACTCGAAGCTAATTCTAATATGTATCTAGAAAACTTGAAACTATTTGAGGTGTTTAAATCTACAAAGTCAAGACGGGACTTTGTTGAGGCTATTATGAGAGAATTAGCGAGTGAAACAAGCATTAAAGAAAAGGAAGGCCTGGAAGAAAAAATTGGTGTACAATACAATATGATAGAAAGAAAATGGAAGGTCTTCTATCGTAACAATTCATAATTTCTAAGTAAGCATGAAAAGTGGTGTACAATACATTATGATAGAAAGAAAAAGGACGTCTATCGTAACAATTCAAAATTTCTAAGTAAGCATGAAAAGTGGCTAGCTGACAAAACTTTTTTGGACGAAGAAACGCCTAGCACGTCAACCAATCCAACCAGAGGGAGACCAACAAAACCCATAGAAGAGGGTTCTACCTACACAAGGAAAAGGAAGCTGTCTGATACAACAAAAGCTATGGCCACGACTCATCTTTCAGAAGCACTGGCTATTAAATATAAAAAAGGCGAAGAAAACGTGAAGTCTCATATAACAGAAACAGTTGCGGTAGTAAGTCCAGTGAAATACACTCCCGAAGAAGCTTTGACGCTGTTCATAGATCTTGGTTTAACGAAGAAAAATAATATTATATTGCGTAAGTCATTATTGCAACGTAATGCCGATATTTTACCTGGATACAAAAAAATTACTCAAGCCAAGAGTGAGTGATATAAAAAATCAAATTGTCAAATTAGAACCAACAATAATTGAAATTGAAGAGGGGAATGTCATTACAATAAAGCATGATTTTCTTCTAACAATGGTCGATGGAAAAGTTTTTAACTTATACCAAATACGACATCTACAATGAAATGTCCAAGTTGTAAGAAGAGCCAAAAGGACTTTGAAAATCTCTTGTTAAGATAAGATGTATGGAATATGTTTTGAAGCTGGCTTATACACTACCACAACAAGGAGAAGTTTTCGACGACAATACAACATGTAAGGAGAAACAAAACAGGAGAAAAAAAATAATTCAGGATGCATTCTATAAAGAGATTGGCCTTAGAGTTGACTGTCCAAAGTATGGATACGGAAATAGAAATGATGGTAACTCCTCAAGAAGATTTTTTGAAAACGATGAAGTGACTGCTCGCATAACAGGAGTTCATAGAGATATTGTGAAAAGGTTGGGAGTAATTTTAAATATTTTAATCTGCCATGAACCAGTTAGTAGACCCAAATTTGGAAAATATGCATCTAAAACTACAGTTTCTGCATCAAAAGTATCCTGAGTAGAAACTTACACCAACGGTACATACAATTTTAGCACATGGAAAAGATTTAATAGAGTACCAGAGCTTACCATTAGGAGAATTGTCTGAAGAAGCTGAAGAATTTAAGAACAAGGACTACAAAAGATATAGATGTATGAACACCTGCAAAGTATCACGAGTTAGACAAAACGAAGACCTTTTCAACATGTTAGCTATCTTTTCTGATCCAGTCATATCATCTATGAGGTATGTAAGAACACAAAAAGATCTTACAGATGCGTATAGCTCAGAAATGTTTGCTTTGTTAGATATATGTTCCAGTGACGATGACTATGTTAAGATATGTACAAGATAATTTTTTATTTCAAATAAAAGAATTAATTAATTTAGTAATTTATAAATATATACTTTTCGTTATTGCATTTCTCTAAAGTTTATCAAATTTTCATATATTTTTGGTAAGCTTTTCCCATCTATTCGGAAGTAGTGCAAATAAAACAATTTATTTCACCTTACAGCTCGACGTTTCGCCAAATTTCCTTGGCTTCTTCTGGAGCAATTCTGTATTTGTTAACAATAAAATCACAAAAACAACAACAACATTACTTTGAAATTATCACAGTTACACATATTAACATTTAACATTGCTTTATAAGTTTTCAAATTTTCACTTACATTTGAATTACGGCATTAAATTGAAGAAATAAAACATAATTTACAAGAACAAAAGATAAAAAATATAGAATATTAAAAATATAAAATAAAACGATACCATCTACTGTGGTACACTTTTCATACTAAAAGTAAAATGTTATAAACATAATAGGGGGACTCATGATAGCATATAAACTTATAAGGTGTAAAATTATATCCATTTACACACGCGGTTATATGAACGCACCTAGTAATACTCTTGATAAACTTGATTGTTTTTCAGCTGTATTATTTCCAAAAAAATTTTTTTGATTGTTATACAAATTAAAAAATACCAAGATTAAGTGTAAAATCAAAACTAAAACGCCTTTACTTGCTGATGTTGGAGATTTTTGATAAAAATGCCGTCTGTAATGTCTGCAAGGTTGCATTCCTTTGAGTTTACCGCGTTTACACAATGAAATGTGCGCGTAAATTTATACAAATCGTGTAAATGATTTTTCATACAAAATTTGACAGCTCCTGCGTAAACTAGATAAATTTATACGTTTACACACTTTATAAGGCATTTATACGGTTACATGAGTCCCCCTAATATGTAAGTGGCAGCGATACCATCTGTGTCCTCTTTCTTATTCATAGTCTTTTCCCTATTTTGCAAAATTCGTAGGCTTTCCAAGGTGTATCGTTTTTTCTCTCTAGCTTCTTTGTCTATTATTTTCGTGTTTTCGAAGTCAGCGACGTGGTTGTATGTTATTGCGTGTTGTGAGAGAGCTGCATTTTGTTTTTGTTTCCTAATATCAGCTTCATGTTCAGCTAATCGTGCACCCAGAGCGCGCTTAGTTGTTCCTATATAAACTTTGTTGCATTTTTCTTCGTTATTCCCTTTGCATTCTATTTTGTAAACCACATTGCTTTGTTGTTCTCTGTTTATAGGGGTTTTTGTTTTTGTGAAGCATCTTGATAATGTGTGGTTGGATTTGTAAGCTATTGTGATGTTCTGTTGTTTAATTACGTCTTGTGTTAAATTTTCTGTTGGCCTGGGAATATGAGTGACACTGTGATATTGTTTTGTTTCATTATTTGTTGTTGTTGCTAGTGATTGGTTTTGTTGAATTTGATTTAATTTTTGTTCTATAAGGTCAGATATAAGGTAGTCAGGATAATTATTTCTTTTTAGCGTCGTTTGTTTTTTCTTTATGTTGTCGTCATGAAATTGCTGATGGCTTATAGTCAAGATTTTCTATATGTGGTTTTTGGCGGTGTTAATTTTATATTTTCGTGGTTGTGATGAAAAAAAATTTATTAGGCGCCCAGACGCTGTTGGCTTAGAGTACCAGTCTAATATTAAGTTATTGTTTGTTTTATGTATGCGGGCATCTAGAAAAGGTATGCTGTTGTTTTTTCCATTTCCATCTTGAATTGTAGTCTGTTATGGTATTGGTTCAGCGTTTTAAGTATGATATTTGCATCATCTCTTTGGATAACGGCAAATATGTCGTCCACATACTTTACAATGAACTTAATACCTTTCTGCTGCTTTTTGAGCTCCAAGTATGTGCTATTTAAAAGATCATCCATTATTATATCCGCGATCGTGGGGGAAAGGGGGTTACCCATCGGCATTCCAAAAGACTGACTGTATATATTATTGTTACATATAAAATAATTGTTGTCCTTTAAGCAAAACTCTAAAATACTTTGAAATTTATTCCTCGGTATGTTGGTATTGTTTTGAATCTTGTCCCATTTTTTCATGATTATCTTTATAGCTAGGTTCGTCGGTATGTTGGTAAAGAGGGAGATAACATCAAAGGATACCAAAACATCTTCATGGCTAATGATCGTATCTTTCAATCTCTCTTTTAATTCAAATACATTTTTGATGTTGTACTCCTCTGAAATTAAAGCTTTTACGATTTTTCCTACATGTTTGGATAAGTTGTAGCATGGGACATTAATGGAGGATGCTATAGGACGCAAGGGAAAATCGGGTTTATGTATATTCGGTAGCCCGTACAGTCTTGGAGCGGTTGCCGCTGAGCTGGATAATTGTTGCTTCTCTCTTTGTGTTATGTTTTTTCCCTTATAAAGCTCATCAACAATATTGTTGTTTTTCCTTTGTAATGTATTTGTTGGATCGACTCGAATTCTATAAAGAGATTGGCCTTAGAGTTGGCTGTCCAAGGTATGTATGCGGAAATACAAATGATGGCGACTCCTCAAGAAGATTTTTGAAAACGATGAAGTGACTGCTCGCATGACAGGAGTTGATAGAGATATTGTGAAAAGATTGGGAGTAATTTTAAATATTTTAAACTGCCATGAACCAGTTAATAGACCCAAACTTGGAGAATATGCATCTAAAACTACAGAGTTGCTGCATCAAAAGTAACCTGAGAAGAAACTTACACCAACGGTACATAAAATTTTAGCACATGGAAAAGATTTAATAGAGTACCAGTGTTTTCCATTAGGAGAATTGTCTGAAGAAGCTCAAGAATCTAAGAATAAGGGCTACAAAAGATATAGATGTATGAACACCTGCAAAGTATCACGAGCTAGGCATTGACGATGACTATGTTAAGATAAAATATGTTTCTCACTTCTTATCACAACAATGAAAAAGAGATTTACTAATCAATTTTGGTACTTTACTGAAAAATAAGATATCTGTGTACAAGTAAATTTTTTATTTCAAAAAAAAAAGAATTAATTTAGTAATTTATAAATATATACTTTTCGTTATTGCATTTCTCTAAAGTTTATCAAATTTATTTTAAAGCTTAGGCATTTGGCCTTCAAACGAGTATTAAATTTTTATAGAAATCATTACGTCTATCGAGTTTGGTACAAATTGGTAAAGCGGTTACTAAGATCAAACTTTTTAGAATAAATGGGCAGTGCCATTCCCTTTTTCCAAAATTCGTTGGCTGTTTAATCTTTAGCTCAAATAAAATTTCTTTGAACAACTTTCAATAACTTTCAGTTATTAATAAAATACATATTTGGCTTGTAAATTAAAAAAAACAAAACATGTAAAATTTTACTATGAATTTTGAAGCACCTTATTATTGTGGCACCAAAAACGGACATTTGAGTTTTATAAGAGTATTGCAATTTAAAAGAAACAATACGTCTATCGATTTTGGTAGTTATTGATTACGTGACTACTTAGATACAACTTTTTATCATAAGTGGGCAGTGCCACGCTGTGTTATCAAAATCATTAGTTTATCTTATTTAATGCTTAAATACGTAATTTTATTTTTTACTAAAAACATTTTTTTGCAATTTTCTAAAAATTTTCGATTTTGACGAATTTTTTTGAAGCACCCTGTGTATGTGACATTCTGAGCTTTCACACAATAAAACATCAAATAATTAGCTTTCATTTTTAAAATATCTTTATTGGTTCAAAAGTTATGATTTTTGCAAAGAAAAAACTCAAAAGGCGCCACTGTGCGTCGGTGAGTTTACATTGCACATTCATACGATAGATCGTGTCAGCTGAGACGTTTTTTCTACGTACCTTCGTGGGCAACTACAGCTTTAGGCAAGCTATGGAATTGGAAGGAATCGACATTGATGAACACAATTTTTATCCTGATGTGGAAGAAACAGCGACTAAAATGGAGGAGAAGATAGAGTATCCGAATCCATTGGCAAATATTGACATTAACGAGATACTAGCAGTGTTGAAGCAAATGTCGTCACAAATATCAACCGAAATGTCATCTCAAATGGAAGACCAAAAGACGTATATGCAGTGGCGTAGCAAAGGGGGGCGGTTCGCACTGGGTGTCACCTTTTTTGGGGTGACACCCACCCGGTCTCTCAATTTTGAGAACAATGTACAAACAAAAATGTCTTTTTCTAGGATTCCCCCACTAACACTAGTTTAGCTCTATGTATAATTCGGCGATTCCCGTAAAAGAGTTACGCCCATCATACAAAATGCCACTATGTGTCATGGGGGATTCCCCGTCCCATATTCGCGATATTTGACGTCCCAGTTGCAAAATTTCTCATTTATTTCGTGAAGTGTGTGGTGTTTTCATGGCGTGAATTATTATGCGTGTATTATTCTGTAGTGATAGATAATAAAAATATAAAAATATTTTTTTTTTTTGTGAAGATTTAAAATATTGATTGATTCATATCAATTATTTTACAGGTAAGATAATTTTATAATTGAATTTTATATTGCTTATCTAGTTTATGAGAAAATACTCTCACATTATAGACCAGAGTAACTGGCTTTTTGTTTTAGTGTAAGAAACAAACATCAATTGAAAAATGCCCCGGGGAGTGCACACATCCAAAAGAAAAAGTGGATTTCAGCAAAGGAAAGCCAAACAGGATAAATTGGATGTAGCTCAGAGTATGTCTGGATCATTTTTAAGTATGTTACAAAAACTGATTGCAGTCCAAGTTCATTAAAAGAAATTAATTTTCACCGTGATACAAATGTAAGAGATGATTTAGATAATATCAGCTCATCTTCAGGAAGCAACATTGACATTATAGAATTAATTAACACAAACGAAGAAGTACTATTGTTGCTACCAATGAACAATTTCTTCAATTAAATGATGTGTCAGCATGGAGTACAATGTTGGCATTGAAATAATAAAAAATGGGAGTGAATATTTCCAAAACAAAGAAGGACCATTTGCTACTGTTTCTAGACACGGAAACAAAATAAAACGTGAAGCTCGTCATCTCTCAAAAGATTGTTTTTTTTAAATTATGCCTAATGGTGAAAAAATCCTACGGTCATGGATAGTTTACTCCATCAGCTCTAATAACATGTACTGTTTCTGCTGTCGTTTATTTGCTGTGGCCAATAATACCAATATGGGAACATTGACGACTTCATTTCAAAAGTGGTGGAAATTAAATCCGAAAGTAGCTTACCACGAATGTTCAAAAATCTTGAGAAAAGGAAAACTTTTGAAATGAGACTAAAATTGAATACAACAATAGATGATGCAGCTTTGTAACTGATGGATATAGAAAAACAGAAGTGGAAGAATCTTTTGACTAGATTACTGGATATAACATTATTTCTGGCTAAACAAAACTTGGCGTTTCGTGTACATGATGAAGGACAAGACTCTAGAAGTAAAGGCAATTTTTTGGATTTAATAAAACTATTGTCAAAGCATGATGTAGTGTTGAAAGAACACCATGAAATTGGAGGAAGATAGAGCTTCAGTGAATTAATTTATGTTCTATCAAGAAAAGGAATGGGATTTTACAGAATCTCTTCCTAACCTTATGAATTGTTCACGACGAGTTGCGTGTCCATAGCGTCATGTGAGATAAGTTTCAGTAAATTAAAATTAATAAAAAACTATTTTCGGGCAACAATAACCTAATAGCGGCTTAGCAATAGCACGAGGCAATACAAAATATAAATTTCGATGAAGTAATTTCTGAGTTTGCAGCTGTCAAAGCTATTGTATAACAATTCCTTTTCTGTCTTAGTTATTATTGTGTTTTGTTATTTCTTCAATATTATAAATAATAAATGATCCATGACCTTTATCATATACAATTTATTGCTTTTTACTTTCGATAGGGTGACACCTCCAACTGCCGCACCGGGTGTCACCTAAAGTAGCTACGCCCTACGTATATGGTATCCCGTCTGGAAGCACAGGAGACACGTATAATATCCCAACTAGAATCGCAGGAAACACCCATAACATCGAAGATGGAAGAACAAAAGGAGCGCTTATCATTGCAGGTGGCCAAATGTCTTCGCAGTTAGAAGCACAGGAAGCAAGGGTAACATAAAAGCTGGAAGCGCAGGATGCAAAAATCGCTCAATTTCAGGCAGAAGTCGATGATTTGAAAGGTCGTATGGAGCAGTTGCAACTCAATCGCCCAGCAGTTTCAGCGAGTAATCCAAAGGTAAAAACACCATCCTTTGACGGTTCTGTTCCTTTCCATGTCTTTAAGCTACAGTTTGAGAAGATCGCAACAGTGAACAACTGGAATGCTGAAGATAAAGTTGCTGCACTCCTCGTAGCATTGAAAGGACCAGATGCCGAGATCTTACAGACCATCGCAGAGTACGAACGGAACAGCTATGAAGCAATTAAAGCTGCTGTAGAACGACGGAACAGAAGCGAACAGAGGAAACAGATCTACCAAATAGAATTGCAAAACCGATACCAAAAAGCTAACGAGACTTTACAGGAGCTTGCCTCGAATGTTGAAAGATTGGCTCATCTAGCAAATGCGGACGCACCCGCGGAATACACCGAGAGGGTAAAAATCCAGAGTTTTATAAATGGCATACGGGACGTGGAGACGAAGCGAGATACATACGCAGCCCCAAAATTGACATTTGCTGAAACGGTATCGCATGCACTGACTCAGGAAACAGCGTCACTTTTGAGTAAGCCCGCATACAAAGCTCATCGCGTGGAAGTGGAAAGGCCAGACTGGGTAGACACAATTTTGGAAGCACAGAAGAATAATGATGCAGTCAAATGCTTTAAGTGTGGAAAGCCAGGGCATATTGTGCGTTATTGCAACACCAACGCTAATAGTTCAAACAATGTGGGTGGTCGTAAACGCAGATCGGAAGGAGATGAGCAAATCTCCAAATCTACTCAATCGTTAAACTAAAGGGAGCCAGCCGCAAGGGCGACAGCTGGCTCCCTCAATGGAATGCCCCATAATCTCTATCTCGCAAATTGGAAGAAGGTCAAGCAATCTTACTGTCGGAGGACATGTGGATGGAAAGAAACGTTTACTGACGGTAGATACGGGTGCATATCATTCCATCATTCGACCAGATTTAGTCAACAAGAAGATAAGACCATTGCTTGGAGTAAGATTACGTGCAGTCACGGGGGAGGACACCCAGGTAATTGGAGAAGTAGCAATTGGGAACGTTACGGTACTACACAATTTTATAGTGGCAGAGATTGTTGATGAAATCATAATTGGAGTGCACTTCTTAATCGACCAAGGCATCAAGATCGATATGCAAAGCAAGACGATGCGATATAAGAACATGGATGTAATACTTAATTTTGGCTAAGAAAGAGGCAGTAAGCGAGTGCTGGTGGAAGAGAGTCATCAAATACCACCAAAATCCGAAGCAGTCATCTGCGCAAAGGTTGAGGGAGATTGTGGAACAAACAAATTGTGGGTTGTCGAAGCAGCATCAAATCAACACCGAACGTACTAGTAGGAAAACCCCTGGCTATGACAAAACAAGATGGACGTATTCCGGTAAGAGTACTCAATGAGTTCAAGTCACCACTCAAACTGACCAAAGGAGCTATATTGGGAAGATACCAAGAGGCTGAAGTAGTTATTAACTGTGAACAGCTCTAGAAACACGTTTCTACTAGCAATACTGATCTTTCAAATAACATCACGGCATGAACGGAGGGTCTAGAGGAAGACTATCAGAGTAAGGCAAAACAACTGCTCCTAAAGTACGCGAACATATTTGACCAAGATGGCTCCAAACCAGGCCGCACCAATGTTTTAAAACATCAAATTGATAATGGAAATGCGAGGCCGATCCGTCAAACTCCAGGTAGTACTTGTGAAGAAGAAGGATGGAAAAATTAGGTTTTGCGTGGACTACCGCAAGCTGAACGACGTAACGTAAAAGGATAGCTACCCATTGCCAAGGATTGACGATACTCTGGACTCGTTATCTGGTACGAAATGGTTTTCCACACTGGGCTTAAAAAGCGGCCACTGGCCGGTGGACGTGAAGGAGGAAGGCAAAGAGAAAACAGCCTTCAGTGTCGGTGATGGTTTTTGGCAATTTACAGTGATGCCTTTTGGACTATGTAATGCACCAGCTACTTTTGAAAGACTTATGGATCAGGTACTGAAAGGACTACATTGGAAAACATGCTTAGTGTACCTAGACGACATCATCGTATTGGGATAGAACATCTGAAGAACTTGGAGGAGGTTTTCCAAAGAATAGCTGGTGCTGGTCTGAAACTAAGTCCCAAAAATTGTTCGCTGTTTAAAAAGGAAGTAAATTATTTGGGTCATAAGGTAATGACAGAAGGCATCTGCACAGCGAATGCAAAAATAGAAGCAGTAAAGGATTAGGCAATACCACAGAACTTGCATAAATTAAGAAGTTTCCTTGGGCCGTGCACATATTACCGCCGATTTGTACCAAACTTTTCCAGCGTAGCCCATAGATTCCATGAGCTTACAAGAAAAAATAAAGCTTTCGAATGGAAGAAGGAGCAAGATGTGGCTTTCCAAACATTGAAGGAGCGTTTTTGTACTGCCCCAATGTTGGCATATCCCATTCCAGGAGCAACATTTATACTAGATACAGATGCGAGGTGATATGCTATAGGAAGCGATTTATCACAATTGGTCGATGGACAGGAGAATGTAGTTGCATATAACAGCCGTTCAATTGGAAAACTGGAGAGGAAGTATTGCGTTACACGGAGAGAGCTGTTGGCATTGGTAGAGTGCATTAAACATTTTCACAAGTACCTCTTCGGCCAGCGATTCCGCGTCAGGACAGATCACGCAGCGTTGAAATGGCTCTTGCAGTTCCGTAATCCAGAAGGACAATTGGCACGGTGGATCGAGCGACTACTAAGCTATGACATTTCCATTGAGCGCCGAAAAGATAGTACCCATGGAAATGCTGATGCAATGTCACGAAGACCATGCAGTTTGGAATGCAAGCACTGTTCAAAGCCCGAGGCTAAAGAAGACATTATAGATGTCCGGATAATGACTATAACATGTACAGATAAATGGGACAAGGAACAACTAAGGAAGTGACAGCTAAAAGATACAGATCTGTCACATGTTATGCAAGGGCCGGACGAACCGAAAGGCCAAATAGAGAGGAGATATCAGCATAGAGTCCCATTGCGAAATTATATTGGGCACAGTGGAACAGTTTAGAGTTGGTATCCGGTTGATTGCATCGAGTATGGCAGAGTGAGGATGGTCAAAGTAAGAGGAAACGGATAGTTGTTCCAAGGAAAAGGACTACCGACGTTCTCAGTGAGCTACATATTGGTCCAAGTGGAGGTCATCTTGGAATTACGAAGACGCTCGAGAAGATTAAGGAGAGATTCTATTGGGTTGGTTTCCGTCAGTCGGTCACTGACTGGATTGTCAACTGCGAGGTTTACAGCAGAGCAAGAGGGCCCAAAACCCGATGTCATGGCCAGATGAAGCAATATAACTCAGGTGCACCATTTGAAAGGATCGCTATAGATGTCGCAGGTCCATTTCCTACTAGCACCTGCGGAAACAAGTATGTACTGGTGGTTATGGATTATTTCAGCAAATGGCGAGAAGTATACCCGATCCCAAATCAAGAAGGGGAAACAGTAGCAGAAGTGTTCATAAACCAGTGGGTTGCAAGGTATGGTGTACCAATGGAGTTACATTCTGACCAAGTGAGAAATTTTGAATCAGCGTTGTTTCAAGAAATGCGTAAGAAATTGGGCATTCGAAAAACTCGGACAACTGCATTGCATCCTCAGTCCGATGGTATGTTGGAACGATTCAATAGAACATTGTAGGGGCACTTAAGCAAAGTAGTGGACAAGTTCCATAAAGAGTGGGATACACGCATACCATTATTCTTGATGGCTTACCGATCGGTAGTGCATGAGACAACGGGCCAAACCCCCGCAAAAGTAATTTTTGGCAATGACCTTCGACTGCCAGCTGATTTGGAGTTTGGGATAGAGGCCGATGCGGAGAGAAATGCTAAGAAATCTACTGGTGTCTTGGAAGAAGAGATGAGAGATCTTGTAAGGCAACGACCAAAAATTATGAGTGACAAGATGAAAGCCAGATACGATAAAGCAATTAATTCGGAAGGTTTTCAGGAAGGAGATTTGGTGCTGTTATATAACCCACAACGAAAAAAAGGTTTGTCCCCGAAATTGCAGTGCAATTGGGAAGGCCCATACAAAGTTGTAAAACGCACCAACGATATAGTTTAACGCATAGAAACCATTGGCAAACCACGAACCAAAATGAAAGTGGTTTATTTGGAAAGGCTGGCAGCGTTTAAAAATAAAACAAATGTAAGGCGCGATAACCTCCGAAGAGATCTAAGGCCGAGCTTCTCTTCCAATTTGCATCGTGCTCCTCTTGATTTTCCCTACATGTTCTATGCCGACTCCGAACGGCATCTGCAAGGCAGATGAGTTTTCACTGAGAGCTTTTCATGTCAGAAATACACCAGGAGCGCTTGCCAAAGACTTCCGAGGAGCGACCCCGCTTAGAAAAATTTTCTTCTAATTGAAAAACCTTATTTCTAAAATTTTGATGTTGCTTTGCCCGGGGTGTGAACCCAGGGCATACGGTGTGGTAGGCGGAGGACGCCACCATCACAACACGGTGGCCGCAGCGTTTAGATCAAGAAATTTGTCTGATCGTGACGATCCGTTTTAGGTGGAGGGCAGTGTGACGGATATTAGCATCACTAATTGATTCACATCACTAATCTGTAAATCTAAGTACCTAAATAAAGGCACAACAACAATAAAGTAAGCTGACACTATTGTGTACATCATATAAATTATGATTTACTCACATACATGCAAGGCAGCAGAGAGATACTCACAAACGCATGTCATCATCAGCAAAAATACCCTGCAATCAAACCAACTAGTTGTATACTAGAAGTATACTAGTTGGCCAAAAATCCCAACTAGTATGAGTTCTGTCTTTTTTCCATATTAGTAACTGGTATTTTTAACACAGCGATGTCCTACGAAATATCAATTGCCAGCCTCTGCATCAGCATCATACCAATTGACAAACTAGTCATTATATACACCAACATCATACCAGATGACATACTAGTCAGCATACCCATCAGACTCATACCAATTAACATACTAGTCAGCCTTTGCGCCAGCATTATACCAGATGTCATACTATCTATTATATACACCAATATCATACCAATTGACATACTAGTCAGTGTATTCAACATCAACATACCAGTTGGCATACTAATCAGTCTATGCATCATTGTAATAGGTTAGGTTAGGTTAGAGTGGCTGCCTCCGCTGTCCGAGCGGAGACTCACGTAGGCCGTTGTGGCCGGTTGTGCTACCACGCGGGGGGCCCCTATTTCCTATTACCCTACTTTCGAAGAAGAAGAAAGTTTAGACCCCAGTGAGGCTAAACTAACGCGTTTGACTAATGAAACGCAAGATGTCGTTTGGGTATATAGATTCAAGCTCCGCAAGGCACCCAAAAGAGTGTCTGTGGAGGCATTGGTACCTGGTGTTTGACAGTGCGGGACAGTGGCACAGATAGTGCTCAACGCTTTCTATCTCCTCCTCGTTCCTACAGCTGCGGCAGAAGTCATTTGTCTGCAGGCCCATATAGGCACCGTGAGTGCCCATGAGACAGTGACCTGTAAGAAGACCCACTAGTGGGCTTATAGAGATACGGTTTAACAATATCACCAATCGCAATCTCTTTTCATCCAGCTTAGGCCAGATTTGCTTGTATATACTACATGTAGGTTCCCTCGCCCATCTGGCGTTTGCCTGATCCGTGAAAAGAGATCGCAGGTGGTATTTGCAAGTGTTTAGAGGAGGGCTGGCCCAACCAGGGGAGGTTGTTGTTTGCAAGTTGGTGCCTTCCCTAGCTAGCTCATCCGCGGCGCAGTTTCCTGAGATGTCACAGTGGCCAGGAACCCATATTATGCTTAGGTTGCAATTTTCAGCTAGTTTGTTGAGGGTTTCACTGCACTTCAATGCCACTAGTGACGAGGTGTTACTGCATTGCAGGGCTTTTATGGCAGCTTGGCTGTCAGAGAAAATTGAAATAGAATTGGTTACCTGCAGGTTAGCAAGATAGCGGGCTGCTTCCCAGATAGCTATGAGTTCAGCCTGAAAAACACTGCAGTGATCAGGTAAGCGAAAGCTCTCGCTTACATTGAGCTTCTCCGAGAATATCCCTTTGCCGACTCTGTTGTTTAGTTTAGAGCCATCTGTGAAAACGGAGATTTCGTGTGATCCCGGCTCCACGCCGTTTGCCCACTCGTTCCTCTCTGGGATTCTTGTGGAAAATTTGTTGTCCCAGCAAGGGGGCGATGTTGTATGGTCCAATTTGAAGAAGGTTCAGGATCCGGATGTGACCAAACCTGCAGTCCCTCCATGGTTCGATAGCATTGAGCCTTGCCGCGTTGCAGGAGGCACAGTATCTACCATATAGATCAGTTGGGAGAAGGAATAATATGGTTTCAAGAGCTTTGGTGGGAGTGGAGGGAAGGGCACCGCTGGTGAGCATTGCCGCCATCCTCTGCACTCTCGTTACTTTACTCTTGTTAGATTCGATATCGAGTGCCGTCCACCATACGGTGACGGCGTAGAAGAGTATGGGTCTCACCACTGCCGTATAGATCCAATGGACTATGCGTGGCTGGAGACCCCACCTTTTTCCGATTGCCGACTTACAAGCGTAGAGAGCCATTGTGGCTTTCCTGGATCGTTCCTCCACATTTCGCTTCCAGTCAAGCTTCCTGTCTAGAATAACTCTGAGATATTTAACCTCGGTAGAGAGTTTGATTTCCTTCCCGTTTAGGGACGGGAGGGTAAATTCCGGTATACTGCGTTTGCGGGTAAAAAGCACCATCTCAGTTTTTTCACTGCTGATGCTGAGTCCGCATTCCATAGACCAAGTGTTTGTTAGATTAAGAGCATTTTGCAAGAGTTCGCCAAGCACCGGAAGGGGTTTGCCGGTAACTGTCAAGGCTATGTCGTCGGCATATGCAATGACTTGGCATCCGGTGGGCTGTAGTATAGATAACAGAGCGTTCACCGTCAGGTTCCATAGTAGAGGAGAAATAACGCCCCCCTGGGGGGTTCCTCTGTTGGTATTCCTTATTAACGATGAGCTGCCCAGCTCAGAGATAATGATTCTCTTGTTTAGAAGGAGCTCGACGAATTTCACAAGAGGCTCTTCCACCCCTAGTGAACGTAGAGATTTTGTGACCGCTGCTGGGAGAACGTTGTTGAAGGCTCCTTCTATGTCGAGAAAGATACCCAGCGTAAATTCTTTAAAGGTAAGACCCTTCTCTATCTTAGTAGTGAGAGCATGTAGAGCTGTCTCTACGGATTTGCCCTTAGAGTAGGCGTGTTGGTTGTTGGAGATTAGAGCCTTATTTGCGCATCGTCTAATGTAGGCGTCCAGCAATCGTTCTAGAACTTTTAGGAGGAAGGAGGTCAGACTTATTGGTCTGAAATCCTTTGGACTTTTCCCCGATATCCTGCCTCCTTTGGGTATGAAGACTACCTTTACCTTGATCCATTCCGTGGGGATATAGACCAGGTTGAGGCAAGCCTTGTAGATTTTAGCTAGCAGCGGGCTTATAAGATCTCTTGCAGCTTGAAATTCAGCGGGAAATATTCCAACCGTTCCCGGAGATTTGAAGGGTTTAAAGGACTTGATTGCCCAGATAACTCCTTTTTCGCTTACAATGTGGTCCAGGGGTTGGAATGGCCCTGGGTTAGATTGCCTGTTTAAGATGTATGGTTGAGATCTGCAGCCTGGAAAGTGAGTGCAGCTTGGAGGTATGGGGTTTTTGGAGAGGATATTTCGTAGGCGATTGGCCTCTGAGACTTCTTCGATGTCATTGGTGAAGTTCTTCCAGGAGTCCCTTTTGGCCTTCTGGATTAACTTCTTAAAAGATTTTAAGGCGTCCCTATAATGGGACCAGATTCTCGTGCGCTTAGCCTCTTTAAAGAGTTTTCTGCTGTTTTTCCTCTGCTCGGAGAATTCTTGGTTCCACCAATAGTGTTTCTTTTTACCCCTCACCTTAATCTCCGGGCAGGCTACTGTGAAGGCACGTTACAAGATTTGGTGATAAGATCTACTGCTTCTTCTATTTTTGACGATGACTCTAGCTCACCGAGAGAAGCAAATGTTGTGTCTAAAGGAGGCGCTTCATCAGTTGTTAGCGGTAGGCTCGGCCTACCGTGAGAAGTGTTCTTTAGGAGAGTAGAGGATAGGACTTTTTTATAAAGGTTCCAGTCCGTACGTCTCCTATTCCTGTAAGCCACCCTAGGCGGTGTACGCAAGAGCAGAGTGAAAATGATATACATATGATCAGAGTAGTAGTTTTCGTTGGAAACTCTCCAATTTTTGACAAGGTCAGAGAATGCCCCAGAAACTAAAGTAACATCTAGAACCTCATTCCTGTTTGAGGTGGTGAAAGTTGGTTTGTCTCCAGAGTTGCATATACTTAGATTGTTACTTATAATAGAATCAAAAAGAGATTCACCCCTACTGTTAATGTCGGTAGAGCCCCAAGCAGTGTGATGTGCATTGGCATCGGCCCCAATTATTATCGGGAACCCTTTACTGTGGGCCTCCCGTACCGCTTTGCAGCGCCGGTCCTGCACAGAAGTTGGGCGATCATGCGAGAGATACGCGGACATCAGCCAGATTGTTTGCCCCTGTAGCTCGAGGCTAATACAGGTAAAGTCCTCGTCGCTAAAAAGAGATAGTAAAATAAATACTAGATTTTTCTTTACTAGAATACAAGATCTGATTCTACCTGTCACGGGCGGTGTCACCAGCCGGTAGTCCTTAGAAAAGAGTCCACAGACCTTGCTGTCAACCACCCAAGGCTCCTGGACTAGAACGACGTCCTCATACGTTGTGCTGAGGCGTAAGATTAGGGCAGCCGAGGCTGCCTTAGAATGGTGCAGGTTTATCTGTAGTACCTGCGCGCCCGTTACGGTTCGTTTGCGACATCGACGTCCATCCTCTGCTGATCCGCATCGTCGGATACCTCCTCTACGATAGTATCGTCGAATTCGGCATCCGACGGGTCGGATTCCAGCAGAAGCTGCTCGTCCATGCCCGTAAAGAACTGGCCCGCAAACTCAGATACCGAGAGTGTATCGCTCTCGGCATCCGGAGTGCTGCGTGCCAGTTCGATATCGGCCCCTTGTCCACTCAAGGTGTTGCATGGGTCCGTGAGATTCATTGTGGCGGTTGCGGATTCGCTCGAGGCGGTATCCCCAATCACCATATCCTCCGGCGCGGTGGCGGTCCCTTCCCCAGTGCCATGGGCAGCAGATCCACTCGGGGTGTTTCTGTCTGACCCCTCGCCCTAAGGTACAGGCTCACCCTCGTCCGATGTTTCCTCCTTCGTACAATCCCTTCGAATTTTCAACGTGATGGAGTAGAAGCCGTAGCTTAATACTCCACCACATTCGTCAAGCCAAGGGAGAGAAACCTCGTTTATGATGAAGCCAATAAAACGCTGCTTCTCCCTTGTCTCGCCGACCCGGACTATCCTCCAATCACTCGAAGGTAGCCCCTGATTCGACTCCGCGATGGTATCCAGGATCTCGCCAGGATCCGCTATGCCGTCTGGGACTCAGGCCCAAGCTCTCGGTCTGTTCGGAATTTCTTCCACACCGACCGCATCCAACCTGGCCCCAGGCCACAGCTGTCCTAGCGAAGCTATGGCGAGTTTGTAGAGCTTGCACGAGCGTTCATCGGCGCAAGAAACAAGCTTGACCCTACCCTGGTACCAGCCGGCATCACGGATAGTGGGAGCCGGCCCGGATACTTGGTCATGATGTCCTTAAAGATCTTGAGAAGGCCGTTAGGACATCCTACCAGTTATCCGGGGTCATGTTCCCATCCGGGTGACCGCGGTTCAAAACCGCCAGCGTAAAGTTGGCCTTAGCCGCCTCGCTGAAGGTTTTGGTCAGGGCAGGGGGACCCCCACAACCGATTGTTCAGATAATGTTTTCGTAATTACTTCCCCATTTTAACAGCTGGAGGCTTCGAATTTCACTGAATGCTTACGTATAGATCATTCATTGTTGTCAGAAAAAATTTTATATATCGGTAGTATATATGGTATGTATCCCATACAACCAAAAAATATTTACGTACATAGCAAATATTGAAATAATCATAGAGATCGGTATTAAATATATTATATACCCCATATAAACTTTCATTTCTGCCCTCTTTTTAACGGCTAGAAGTTTCAAATTTCATCAAATAGTTACGTTTACGTCATATATTGTTGAGATAAGTGATTAATGTTCATAGCTATTTCCTGCAGACCACAAAAAACGTGAAACTTTTCATCCTCACTCTTACTATAACAAAGCTAATAGAGGCGGCCACCCTGATGTGATGGTAGCGTGCTCCGCCTACCACACCGTATGCCCTGGGTTCGCACCCCGGGCAAAGCAACATCAAAATTTTAGAAATAAGGTTTTTCAATTAGAAGAAATTTTTTCTAAGCGGGGTCGCCCCTCGGCAGTGTTTGGCAAGCGCTCCATGAAAAGCTTTCAGTGAAAACTCACCTGCCTTGCAGATGCCGTTCGGAGTCGGCAAAAAACATGTAGGTCCCGTCCGGCCAATTTGTAGGGAAAATCAAGAGGAGCACGACGCAAATTGGAAGAGAAGCTCGACCTTAGATCTCTTCGGAGGTTATCGCGCCTTACATTTATTTATTTTTATTAATAGAGTTTTTTCAATGAAATTTCTTTTAAATCTTAATTCACGTTTGTTGATAATTCATTACATTTTTGATTTATTCGACATTTGTAAGTTTGTAGTTGTGATCGTTATTTTTTTACATAATAATTATTGTGTGCTTACTTTCTTTATATTTCGTTTACTAATTTAGGTGGGAGAGGTAGAACGCATGTAAGTGGGAGTACGAGTGAAGGTGGGAGTGGGAGTGGAACCAAAAGGTAGATTCGCGTTATATCCGTTACTTAAGAGATATCCAAAATTTGGTGTAGATTCCATATATGAAGTAATTGAGGTCAGTGAGATAGAGGGAGTGGAAGAGAGAGTAAGCATGGGAATGAGAATTAGAGTGGGAGTGAAATTGGGATTGGGTTTCGGAGTGAGAGGGAAAATTACAATGAAAAGGGAGTGGAGATGAAGGGTAAAAGGAAAGGAAAATAATAAGAAGGAGAAATTGATGAGAAAGTTGTAGTCTGTTCGATGATATAGAGAGCGATAGAGGGTAGGGAAGTCCAGTTTTAAAATATTAGGGCAGGACGACGTCCGACGGGTACGCTAATACACGGTTAACACTTTAAGCCTGAATTTCAAACTTTTTGTTCTACATATATGGAAAACCCCAATTTGGTGTCAAAATTAGATTATACCAGTCTTCGCTAAAATGGGTGCGCAGAACTAGGTTTCAACTTTAACCCAGAGAGACCTACAATTTCATCTAAAAAAAGAAAATTCTAGTGGACCGCCTGAGCTATCACATCTGTGGAACAAAACATGTCATAATTCCTTATACGTATAACAAAATGTTTCGAAAAAGAATATTTGACTTGCAGTACTTTTCACAAATGAAATTTTTGATGTGTTTTTGATGTGTGCACTTTATGGGGGAAACCTGAATGTAAGACGTTAGAGGAAGCGTAATATTCTTAAGAGGTATGCTATATCCCAACAAACATTTATATTAGAGAACGATGAGAAAACTAATATTATTTCTCGATATCGAGAAAAGGGTTAAAATTTTAATCGAATTGTTACGTAAATTAGAAATAATTTTAATAATCTTAAACGAGCTCTAGGCCGCGCATTAAATAAAATACACAACTCTTATATATTTAGGTCGATATTTCGATTTCAATTTGAAATCATCTTCAGGAATTCTTGACTATACCTAGTAAATTAGAAATTGGTTTCTAATGTGAATTTTTAATTGAAGCGCAATTAAATGCAATTATTTAAAATCAGTTCGATTTTCATTGCTTTCTTATATCGAAATTCTTAATGGGTTGTAAAATTATATACTTGATATGAATATATTTCAAATGCTTCTTATAATAATTCAAAGCTTACCAATGTTTTCGCACAAATTTCGCACTATCATGTCCTACAAATAACACAGGTCAACAAAAAAAATGTTGTATGGGTTTTGCCCTATACATTCGGATTCTATGTTCAATTCTATAAAAATAAATGCAATTACGAATCAAAAATATTTGGTTTTGTAGAAGTTATACCGATTTGAAAATTTTGCATTTTTGCACCAGGCTAATGTAGGTCCCTTCGCGCTATTTCGGTCGATAGAGGGCGGCGGGTAGCTACCTGATGCAGCGATGCATCGAAAAAAGATCTACTTAACCTGTGAACTCCTGTTGAACCTCCAGAAATCGTTCTCCTTGCGTGCACGTACGCTATCACGCACAGGCACTCCCATTTAATGCAACCACGGATTATATTTTAGTTTACTATCATACTTTTTATTTATTTATGTTATAGTTTTATAAAAAGTATATATATATACATATATAGTTTCCACAATAGTTTTTGGGTTTCTTTAATTTTAATTGGAATCACTGAGTTAAATTTAGTTTTTTTCAACGCGTGTTCGCCAAGTCCAAAAAATGTATAACAATGATGGCTGCCTTTTTAAACGGTTTTATTTAGCTTGAGTTGACATGCTGCACGGCCGCATGCACGGCCGTTGTGAACGAATCTTGTAATTGAAATTTAAGTAACTTCCCGATAAGCTACAAGCTTGAAACTTATGGTGATTTCTTTTCTACACCAAAATGTCGTCACTTTTAGCGGCAAACATTTTTAAGATTCTCACTTCGCCCTGTGAAATTATAGCCACTTAAAATGTTCAGTGCCACCCTGCATGACTTAAAAAGAACAAAAATTGTAACCATTTTTACAAAAAAATGCAGTTCGTGTGATTGTTCGCTGTCAACTGTGATCGCAAATTGCTTTTGAGTGAGGCATGATGAGACACATACGTACGTACATATATAGCATTCGCTTCAGCTTCGTTTGATTCATCAGCTAATTGACAGGGCTGTTTTCTGCACCATCAATGGCAGTGAGGGCAAGTAATGTTGCATTTTTGGCCATTTTTAGGGGTAGGTTGTTGAGAAAAGATAATGATGCCCTCTACTGAGGCTAAGCTGATTTTACAACAGAACACAACTTTTTGAAGGGTTGGCGTAAAGGCGACATTTTCGTGTAGAAAAGAAAACACCATTAGAATATAGTTCAGAACCCGATGACAATGCAATAATAAGAAAAAAATCGCCGTTAGGTGGCGCAGGGATCGAGATATTCGCAAAATTCGCATTTGTGGTCCGATTTGGCTCATATTTGGAATTTATTTATTTAATTGTCTGATCAACGCCCTAGATTGATAAGGAGTGTGATGACTAGTACCTAGGACCTACCTAATTATTTTCTAGCTTTTCGTATTTTTATTATTTCATGTAAGTATTGTTTTCAATAAAACCGTTTCACTTAAAAATTTTTTTTTTTTAATTATTTTATTTCTCTTTTCTTTTTTTCGACCTCCCCGTTTCCAACTTGTTTCAACACCTGTTGTCCATTCACAATAGACAACAGTTTTGCACCAAGTGTTGCACCCCCCCAGCGGGTTAGGGGGTCAGAATATACCCGCGGTAGGTATGCCTGTCGTAAGAGGCGACTAAAATGCCAGATTCAAGGGGCTGTGTAGCGCAACCCTTTAGGTTGCCAGCGCAATATATAGCTTCTCCAAACCCAATTGTCAACCTCACCTATCCGCGGCGAATCCTGTTTCACTAACAGACGAGGCCCTGTCGACCCCAAGCTCCTCAAGGAACTTGGGGTGGGGAGGGAGGGATGGCCTGAAGGTTTAACGTGGCCACATAAATCGTTCCCAAGATGGTCGGGCTAGCACTTTAATGATGCTGTGTTACCGGAGCGTACCGGATTTGTATCCGGCAAAGGACCATCACATCGATAACACTCCCCAAAGCCTTCGGGGAGCAACCTTATCGCTACAACAACAACAACAACAACAACCAAGTGGGAAACAGGTTGAGATCATAAGGCTGCTGTTTCACCATTCCCCTTTTCGAAAAAAAGGTTGAAGTCGACAAGTTGATCAAGTTTGTCGGCTTCAACTTTTTTTGGTGGTATAGGTTTCAAATACCTTCCGAATAGCAAATTAAACAAATTGAGAAAAGAAAAATTGGACTTTTGTGGCAGATATACTTAGGTTAACGTAGTTAATATAACTAATTACATCTAAAATTAGAACCTTTGCGGCAGATATAGCTAGGTAATCTAGTTAATTTAATTAATTACATTTATTTGTACTTATATGTGTTATGCTTAGTTTTTCATTTATTGTAAGCCTACATATTTACATATATGAATATTAATAGTTTTTATACCTTTTTGTTTGTTTTTCTTTGTACTTCAAAATTTCATTTACATCTGTTTTGTATAGTAACTTATACATACATTTTCTATTTGTTTATTTTACTTATACTAGGTTCAAACACACACCAAATTGGCAATTTATACTATTTGGGCAATTTATTACGGAATTTGTCATATAATAAATTGTAATAATAAATTGCCAATTTAAAAAAAAGTGCGCAATAAATTGTTTCAAACTCCAAACCCAACATTGTAAAGTGTGTTTATTGAGTACATTTTAACGTCAGTTACGCATGGCTGAACTATGTGGTTGGCTCATCTCATCAGCTGATTTTATGTCTTACATTTCACTGGAGTAGGGATTGTCAAAAGAAGATGGCAAACTGAAAATGAAACCAAAACAATGAACACATTTTCTTACAACACACAAAAATTTCAAAGTTTTATGTTTTCATTCCATTTCATTCGCCTAATAATGTGCGTGTTCATTTTGACAGTCTGAACAAAGGTATGTTCTTACTGTAGAGATGAGCCAACCAGCTATCAAATTACTATTGTGTAAGCTAAATCGAGTTGTATGAACAGTACTCAATTCAAATCGAAATTTCCTCAATTTATTTTTCTGTCTGAACATAGTATTACAAAACGTATTGTTATAAAGTATGCTAAATTTTTTTCCCATTTGCTTAAATTTAGTGAAATAAATTGATTAAAAAAATTTATTTTGACTATCTCAAAATGAAATTGAGTACATCCGATTTTATTTATTTGGGTTCTCTTATGCGATTTTTATGTACCGTTTTGTATTTTTTGTTTTCATTATCAAAAATGGTTACATTTACACCGTCTATATTTGTTACTAAATATGGACCCTGATATATGTTTTTATGTTTTTCACGTGGTTCTTTTTGAACTAAAACCATATCGTTTATGTTTACTACTATTGGTTGTGGATTTTTGTCATGCATCTTTTTTTTATGATTTTGTGTTTTTCTACTAACTCTTTAGCCAAGGTGTGGCATTTTTGCATTCGAGGGGAGTAAGTTTATTATCGAATACCGTATTTGGCGTTGTGTTATGCCAAAACGTAAAATATCTCAAATATGTATCCCAATCATCAAAGGAATCATCTAAGTACGCACGTAGGTACTCGTTAAAAACTCTATGGTTTCTTTCGACAGTTCCTACGGTTTCGTGGTGATATGGTGTAGAAAAGTTGTGATCAATATTTAATAAACTGGTTAAATTTGCAAAACCTTCATTTTTGAATTCAGTGCCTAAATCTGATTTAATGGATTTCATAGCACCGTATATTAAAATGAAGCCTTCGAATAGTGCTGACGCGATGGTTTTTGCACTTTTATCCGGTATTGATATTGTAACTAAGTATTTTGTCAGATCGCAGATTATGGTAAGTGCGAACTTGTTACCATATCTCGATTCTGGCAATGGGCCTATGGTATCAATTACGACAATGTCATAAGGTTCAGTAGGAGAAGGAGTTAGAACGAGTTCTTCTTTATTTTCTATTTTGACTTTATTCAAAAGACATTTTTCTCATTTCCTAACATAACTAGCTATGTCTTTTGTCATGTTTTTCGGGTAAAATTTGTTTCGTAACTTGGCGTATAATTTTTTCGTTCCACAGTGACCTCCAGTGATGGGATCATTGTGATAAATTGCTAATAATTTTGATTTTTGTTCCTGATCAGTGATTGTTTCAATTGGATCCATTAAAATAATTTTTAAAAGTTGTAAAAGCTTATTTCCTCTTTCTTTAAAATTTGTAATTGTAATGTATTTGAAAATTAAATTGTTTTTTGGCCATTCTATTTCCTTAATATTAAGTTTTCCGGCTTCTTTTTCTAGCCTCGAAAGTAAAGTATCGAAATTCTTTATTTCATTAGAAAATTCAAAATCAAGTAAAATTGTTCTTTTAAGCTTTATATGCGCGCATATTCTTAAAAATTGTTTATTGTTTTTATCATGAAATATTTCTGATCTAATACGAGGAATTTTTTTTGAAAAGTTATGAGTAAATTTATCATACACGTTTAATGTTTGTATATTTTCACATGTCTATATTTTCGATAGAACTACTCCTTTTCCTTACTCATAGCCCTAGTCTGAACTGCAAATATATTTTTGGTTGATTCTTTTATTTCGCCAATGGTTATACGAGAAAATGCATCAGCTCCTACATTTGATTTTCCCTTTATGTACTCTATTGTGAAATTGTATTCTGCCAACTCAAGTCTAATTCTAGAAAGTTTTGAAGATGGGTCTTTCATAGTGAATAAATAGACTAAAGGCCTGTGATCTGATTTTACAATAAAATGATTTCCATAAACGTAGTGTCTGAATTGTTTAATGGCAAAATAAATGGCTAATAGTTCTAACTCAATGATGGCTTTCTTTTGTTCTGCCTCATTAAAAGATTTTGACGCATAACATATGGATAAATCGCTGCCTTGATGTTCTTGGCTGAGTATTGCTCCACATCCCGTCTTAGAAGCGTCTACTGTAATGGTAAACTGTTTGGAAAAATCTGAGTATTTTAATATCTTTGTTGACATTAGGGATGCTCTTATTGCATCAAAAGCTTTATCGCATGCCTCGTCCCAGTTAAATTCTACTCTTTTTCTATTCAGTATATTCAGAGGTGCTGCCAGAGATGCAAAGTTTGGAATAAAGCGTCTGTAGTAGCTGGCAAAAGCTACAAACCGTCTTACAGCGTCCTTGTCTGTTGGTTTAGTATAGTTACGAATTGCGTCTATTTTAGATTCGTCTGGTGACAGACCTTCAGCTGAGCATTTGTGTCCTAGGAATGTTACTTCTGGTCTTAGAAAATTACATTTGTTTGGATTGAGTTTAAGGTTGAATGATCTACAAATATTTAATACTTTAGACAAATTTTTAATGTGATGGGATTCGCTACAGCCGATGACTATAATGTCATCTACATAAAGAAAAGCTACATTAGGTGGTATTCCTGAAAATGCGATGGTCATCATCCTAGAAAACGAATTTGGTGCAATGTTCAACCCAAATGGCAATACCTTCCATCGATACGCTCCGCGATCAGTAGAAAATGAGGTTATATCTCGTGATTCTACGTGTAATGGTATTTGGTGAAATCCAGAGAAAAGGTCTAAGGTTGAGAAAAATTTGGCTCTGCTAAGATTGTCTAAAATATCATCGATTCGTGCTAATGGAAATTTGTCTGCTATTAGCTTCTTGTTAACTGCGCGAAAGTCAACACAGATTCGGTATGCTTTTTTGCCATTTTTTTCTTTTTAGGAACTAAGATAAGAGGACTGTTGTAGTTAGGATAGCTTTCTTTTATTAAATCATTTTCTAATAATTTTGTAACTTGTCTGTTAATTTCTTCCCGCTGCGAATAGGGTAAACGCTAGTTCTTTATATACACTGGTTCGTTGTCAGTTAACCGCAATTTCTGCTCATAAAAATTATCTAACGTCATCTTATCGTTGTCAAGCGCGAATATGTCAGCATATTGTATGCATAGATCTAAAAGTTCAGATGGTGCATCTTTTGGAATTTGATCTTTTAAAATCGAAGTTATTTCGTTAATTCGCTTCTCATCTGACTTAGTTTTGTCGATTACGTAGACGTGATAATTAGATAAGTTTTCTGCTTTAATAGAATTTTTGTGTACGAATTGTACCTCACTTGTGGTATTGATTAATTTTATGACTGGATTATTGGAATTTGTAATACATCTTGCGGTAAATACGCCTTTTTGTATTTCTTGAGATTCAACGAAAAGTGGAGTTGTTGAGTGACCTAAGTCGAAAATTCAAAAACTTCGCATCTTGGTGGTATAACACATATATCTCTTTCTGTTCCGTGCAGGATTGGCATAATGACTTTTTCTTTATTTGCCCAGAATGAGATGCTACTATTTGAATAATTTATTACACATTTGTTATAATGAAGAAAATCTTTTCCCAGTATACCGTCTGATCGGATATTGAAGTCATCGTTTACCACATGTGAGCTATGTTCGACTAGATTATTAGAAAAATTTAGGTCTATGTTTATTTTACCTATGGTAGGAACAGAATTTGATGTAACGCCTGTGATATTAACTATATCGTCAGAATTAATTGGAATTTGCTTATTTAAGCTTGAAATTTTAATCAGAGAAATATCAGCTTGTGTATCTAGTAGAAATGTACATAATTTGTTAGATCCGGTTATATAAATTTCGATAAAATCTGAGTAATTTAGGTTTAGACAAAAAATATTTTTAATATTTATTCGTTTATCTCCTCGTCCCTCAGTGCTCGCTTCTGAGGGGCGTCCAAGTTTAAAAAGCGAACGTTTGCATTATTTCGCGTATTTGAACTTCCGGCGTTAGTATTGGTTCTGTTTTCTAGCATATTTTGACTGTTGCTAGTGTTACGCGAGTTACTATTGTTTCGATTGTCGTTGTTTTGCCTATAGTTGTTGTTTTGCCTATTTTGATTGTTATTATTGTATCTACCGTTATTATTGTTGTTGTACCTATTGAAATTATTATTGTTATTGAACCTATTGAAATTACTATTGTTGTTGTATCTATTATTGTTGTTGTAGTAGTTATTGCCTCTATTGTTATTGCGAAAGTTGGTTTGATTGTTAAACCTTGATCGAAAAGCTAATACCTGTCTTTCTGTAGCCTGATTGTTTTGTTCGACTATCATTTTTGCTACGACGTCTTTTGCGTCACTAAAAGAGGTTGATGCGAGAACTGATTTGACTAAGTCTGAGCGCGTATTTAGCCTACAAACGTTTACTGACTGTTCGACTGCCATCTCGTGCGCTTTGGCTTTTGATATGCCCTCGATAATTAGAGACCTCTCTAAAGCATCAGATAATTCCTCTACTCGTTTAGCTAACTCGGTTAAATTATTGTTCGTAACTTTTAGTGAAGCTATTTTCCCTGCAACGGCTTTTGAATTGTCTGGCTTTATTCGACTTTTAAGCGCATCTTTAATTTCTTGAATAGATGTTATATTTGTCGGAATAGCTTCTCGTGCTTTCCCTTCGAGCTTCGATTTAACGAGTGAAATGAAAGTTGGCATAAGATCTGGATTTATACAGCCTTCTACTAGTTCAATTTTATCTATGAAGGAGTCTAGCGCTAAGGGGTCACCGTTATAGTTTTCCCTAAATAAGGGCGCCCACGACCCAATAAACTGTCTCTTTTGCTCTGGTGTAGCCATTATTGTTGGTTCTAGAAAATTAGTACGAGATTGGTTGGAATTTGAGAAAGTTGTTAAAAGCCCTAAAGAATTGTGTGATGTAACGACTGGGTTATCGAAACCACAGAAGTTTTCTTGTAATGAAATATTTTCAGTATGAGGTAAAGAACAACTTTGTTCACCGATACGACTGTCGAGTGTTTCCGGCTTTGATGAGTCAGAGAATTCTTCTTCTTCCTCAGATTCGATTTTGTATGCTTCGAAGGATCTTTTTCTTCCCGATCAGTATCTGAAATAAAAGTGTTATCTTGGACTAAGTCGCTGTAGTTGGTTGGTACTTTAACTGTGCAGTTGAGTTTTGTAAAACATTCCTACATCCCTACAACGTGATAAACTTTTATTCACAGCAATTGGCCTAGGTCGGTTTCCAAAATGACCATTTACCTCTACTAAAATGTTATTATATGCCCCAATTAAAGAATTTTTATATTCAACTAACTTTTCTTGCCGGTAAAGAACGACCTGTATGCAAAACGCGTTTTTTAATTTTAAAGAAATTTTCTCTCAATTCTTTGAATTTTGTTTCGAAATTTGACATTAGCAGAAGAAAGAATCTTACACTTGCAGCTTTGCATGCTTGGATATTAAGGAATTTAAATGAAAAAGGAGGTTGAAATGATTTTATAATCTAAATCGAATTGTGAAAAAGTTGCAAGTTTGAGGTATGAATATGGACGAATTTGAATGAAAAAGAAATTTGGAATGGTTTTATAACCTAGATTGTTTGAGTTATGAGTATAACCAAATTAGGATTGAAAGGGAATTTGAAATGGTTTTATCACCTAAGTTGAATTAGAGAAAGTGGCGAGTTTGTGCCATGAATGTGAAAAAAATTTTTACTTGAAAGGAAATTTAAAATGATTTTATAATCTAATTTGAAACATACTTAACTTGAATTTTGTATTGAGTTTTTGCATAAATTTGTTAGGGTTATTTGAAGTTAGAATTGCTTGAAAGTTGATTGTACTGTATTCCAAATGAACCGTCAATTAAGTTTTGGCTTTGAAAAATTTTGTTTTGTACCGGGTGTGCTACCATATACGACCTACAATGGAAGACTGAGCTATTTTTTCCCAATTTTCGCAAGACGATATTAATTTTAAACGTGATATGTTTATTGCAATTTAGTATTTATTATAATAATATTTAACGTGACGGCCGCCCCGTTGCACAAAAAAAATCATTAAATTTTAAGGTTTTACGGACGCACCGTTTTCATCAAAAATATGTATTAATTATTTAACGTGTCTGGCGCACCGTTTCACAGCAAAATGTTCCGTATGTAATTGTAGAAATTTATTAAATTTTCAAAATTTAGCGTGTGGGCCGCGCCGTTTCACAACAAAATGCCTTCTTTTTTTGTATATATTTTTATATTAAATTTTATTTTGTTTTACCATTTTTTGTAGTTTAAAGTATTTTCATATAGAATGTAGTGAGAATTTAATAAAGTTTTAATATAGTAAATTTTTAGTGTTTTAAAAGTATTGAATATATTCGAAAGTAATTAAATTTTCACAAAGTGTGTCAATGTATTCGCATATATCTACCCACTTTATAAAAATTTATAATGTTGCAAATATAGGCGTTGTATGTTATGTTATATTTGGGTACGCATTAATGCAAATTTTTGTTGAAAATATAAATTTTATGTATGACCAATTTCATTTTCTTTTTTGATTTTTTTGAAATTTTTTTTGAATTTTTTTTTTGTATATTTTTTTTTGAATTTTTTTTTTTTTTGTATATTTTTGAATTTAATTCTTTGTATTTTTTTTAAATTTTAGTAAAAAAATTTTTTGATTGATGCAAAAAAGTTAAAATTCAATTTAAATTTAAAATGTTTGCACTGTGTAATTGAAGGAAAAAAAAAATTTGGAAGTATATGGTATGCAAAGCGAAAGCACCTCATTTAATGGAATTATTATGTTTGGTATACATACATACGTATATGTGTTTAACAAAAAAAAAATTTTTTCTACATACATATATATGTGTATACTTATTTTTCTGCTGCCACTGCTGCCTCGATGCTGGCGTTAATCCCACTGCTGCTTTTACTTGCTTGGTGTTGATGCCGACTCTGATGTTCGCTGGTGGCGTTGATGCATGTCGCTTATGTTCGCTGGTGCTGACATTGCTGATGGTGACGATGCTGCTGTCGTTGATGTTCACTGGTGGTGATGGTGGATGTAAAATGGCGAATACTCTGCCGATATTTAGTGGCGTGGGTTTATATGCCGTTACGATTTCCGAAAAATGTTCTATTTTTTTTCAGAGTTAATATTTCCTCCGTTTCTTTTTATATGTGAGTTTTAGTATATTTTTATTATTTAAAAGGTCTTTCTATTACTTCTGTTTCTTATTATTTGTAGATTTTAGTTAGTTGTATTATTTCCGCTGTATTTAATTGTAGGTTTTAGAATTTTTATTATTTTAATAGATTTTGCATTACTTCCGTATATTTTAGTCGTAGTTTTAGGTTTATTTTATTATAATTTTGATTTTTTCTTTCATTTCACCCACTGCCACTTTTTACCACGATTTATTGAAAAATTCCGCACCACCACCTACCTGGATCACGGTCGCCATGTGAACTCCTGTTGAACCTCCAGAAATCGTTCTCCATGCGTACACGTACGCTATCACGCACAGGCACTCCCATTTAATGCAACCACAGATTATATTTTAGTTTACTATCGTACTTTTTATTTATTTATGTTATAGTTTTATAAAAAGTACATATATATATAGTTTCAACAATAGCTTTTGGGTTTCTTTAATTTTAATTGGAATCACTGAGTTAAACTTAGTTTTTTTCAACGCGTGTTCGCCAAGTCCAAAAAATGTATATCAATGATTGCTGCGTTTTTTCTCTTTTCTTTTTTTCGACCTCCCCGTTTCCAACTTGTTTCAATACCTGTTGTCCATTTACAATAGACAACAGGGTTGCACCAAGTGGGAAACAGGGTGAGATCATAAGGCTGCTGTTACAAACCCTTCTGTTACATTCAAAAAAACTTACACCTGTGATATTCCGGTCACAAAATGACCTTACTTGTGTTTTGATTAGATATCAGTATAAAAGTTTATAACATTAATAGAAGTTTTTAAAATTCATTAGTTTTATTGATTATTAAGCTGTTATATATACATATTTAAATACATTACATACATTTTTTTAATTTGAATGCTCCAAACAATAGGTTTTTGAAACCGTAACCGTTGAACCATGTTGTGGACACACAGGTTTTTTGCAAACCGTGCAGCTTTCGTACGTTTTGCGACGAATTGAGCTAGGGCAAACTGCACAGGTGGCTCGCTGACTAGGTTTTTTTTTTTTCGGAACAGTTCCTGCCGAAGTGCTTGGTTGCTCTGCGTCCGCTCTCATATTGCGTACAATATCTGCTGACGGTTGAGTTCTTGGTTGCGGTTTTCTGCGTTCCATTTCCCCATGAACAAGGTCTAAGCCAAGATTTTCGAGGAAAGGTCTACGTTTATATGTTTTTGAAGCATTCCTTGAAGGATTAATTTCTGTGCATAATACATAGGCATTCTATTTGGCTTTGAGTCAGACGATTTGGCCTCTAAAGCAAGTTTTCATAAATAATAATTTTCAATAATAATTAAATATTATAATAAAAATACTTACAGAAGCTTGGAATCTTTCCATTTTTATAAGAATTTAACGAATACAAGCTTTTGCCTCAAAAACTTAACCACAAAAAAGGCGCGAAATATACACTTTATATGTAAAACAGCTGATGGGCACCGAATGACCTGAAGGTGCGCGCACGTAAGTTTTGATGTTACCACCTGTTTATTAAATCAAAATCATTTTTTTATGCTTTTTCTATTGGATTTATGTCAATGTGAAATGTTGTTAATATTAGCAGATATGATAAAATTCAACAAAAAAAAGTCATGAAATGACCGGAATGTAACAGAAGGGTTAAAGCACAATATACTCATCTTAAAAAAAACCGTGGCTGAGAAAGAGTAAAAAGGAGATAAAAGGTCCCAGATACATTTGATTTTAGGTAGATTTGGCAATTCGTTAAGTACATAATTAGGAAACTCATCGAAACTTTTACTGACGGATTGGCAGGCCTAGCAATAGAACATGCCAGCTAACTGATAGCGTTTTTGTAAGTAAAATATTTTTTAAGAAGCTGTAGTTTCTTGGGTCACTCGTTCTGGGCGACACTATGTTTTTGCATATCACAGAGAAATGATGTCTTCGAGAAGTTGTAAACGAGCGGCTAATTCGTTTTGCTATATATGTAGCGAATGTATTAAAAGAAGACAAAAAAGTTTGATTTAACTAAAAACAGAAGGATATGCGAGACCTACTTAGCCTACTTCGGTCTACCTGTTGAAAGCAGGACAAAAAATAGGATCCACATGTTTCATGTAACTCTTGCAGAAGAATTCTGGAGCATAAGTTTATTTTCTCTGTTTTATTGTACTAACTGTTTCATATATATATATACTTATATCTACATATATATAATTGCATAATAACTAAATTGTTATGAAATGATTTCCGTTTTATTATAGTTTGGTACCAGGGTGAGAAAAGAGCCATGAAGTTCGCAGTGCCGAGGATTTGGAGGGAACCGAGTAATCAAGACACTTGGATTGCTATTTTTATGTAGTGAAACCACTGAAAGGGAAACGTTTAAGGGAAACAATATATCCGGAACTACCATCGAAATCCGTTCCAGTACCACATTCGGAACAAAATCCTGTACCTGATCCACCTGTGTTGGAAAAGCAAATATTCCCTCAAGGAAGCATTCAAACACCGAGTTCATCTGCATCCGTACATTCCGAATTTGTTCCTCAATTTGAACCAGGAATACAACATCTCATCAACTCTGAGATCTCAACGACTTAGTAAGAGACTTAAATCTATCAAAAGACAAAGCAGAGTTATTAACATCGCGGCTTAAACAACGAAATTTACTTACTTCTGATGTTCGAATATCTCGACAAAGAAAGCGTCATGAAGAATTTTCTTGTTTCTACAGTAAGGAAGATGGACTCTGTTTTTGCTATGACGTGAAAGGTTTATTTGAAGCAATTGGTATTCCTTGTAATACAAATGAATAGTGCCTTTTTATCGACAGCTCAACAAAAAGTCTAAAAGCAGTTCTACTACACAATGGGAACAAATTTCCATCTATTCCACTGGCACATTCCATACATCTCAAAGAAAATTATGACAGTATTAAAATGCTATTAACTGCAATCAAATATACGGAATACAAGTGGAGAGTTATTGGAGACTTCAAGATGGTTTATTTTTTTACTGGATTGCAAGGTGGATATACCAAACACTCCTATCTTTGCTTATGGGATAGCGGAAATGATGCCGCCCACTATCGCCAAAAACATTGGCCTGAACGTACTCAGTATGGAGTGGGAAGATTTAATATTAAACATGAAGCAATTTTCGATCCTAAAAATATATTGATGCCGCCATTGCATATTAAATTAGGCTTTATTAAATAATTTGTGAAGGCTCTTAATATTGAGTCTAAAGCTTTCAAATATTTGCAGACTTTTTTTCCAAAGCTGTCAGAGGCGAAAATTAAACTAGAGTCTTTGTTGGCCCTCAAATAAAAAAAATTATGAACTGCGGTATTTTCCCGAACCTATTTAGCAATGAGGAGAAACTAGCGTGGAACAGTTTTAAGGCAGTAGTTCATGGCTTTCTTGGAAATCATAGGGATGAAAATTATGATGAGCTGATAACTGGCATGATTACGAATTTTTTCGCCATCGGATGTAGAATGTCGCTAAAGATGCACATGTTACATTCACATCTGGATAAATTCAAAGATAGTATGGAAGTTTATTCAGAAGAACACGGGGAGCGATTCCATTAAGATATAATGGAGTTTGTAAAACGCTACCAAGGCCAGTATACGGAAAGCATGATGGGGGACTATATTTGGACGTAAATAAGAGAAAATGTTACCGAATATGCCAGGAAAAGCAGGAAAAAGCATTTTTAAACATTTAAACTGTATTCTTAAACTAAATTTATAAGAATAAATCTTAAATTGATTTTTAATATACTAGAATAAATCAAATATATGTAAAATTTTGATGAATTTTCATGTTTTTCATTTTTCTCATTTTTTTCGAACAAAACCAAATCAAAAAATTTTTTATGTTCATATTCTTATTTCTGGGTGCAAAAGCAATAAAACAATATACGCACGACCCATGTACAAAAATGTTGTTGACCAGTGTAATCGATCAATGTGACAACATCGCATTTTAATGTTTCATAAATCATTCTCTAATCGAATTATAACCAAGTACTCTGACCTAGTTTTCGATACGACATGCAATAAAGAGCAATTAGCAACATTCTAATGTAAAATCACAATATTTCTTTAACGTTGGATACTGTGTTCGCTAGGATGGTGATAGCGTGCTCCGCCAAAAAAAATTAAGGTCTTGCATTAAATTGTCGGGCAAGGCAACATCAACAACTAATAAAAACGTTGTTATGAAAAAAGTTCTTCTAAGCGGGGTAGCCCCTTGGCAGGAGTGTTGCAAATACTCCGAGTGTATTTCTGTCGGCATTAAACATGTATGTCCCGTCCCTCCGATTTGTAGATAAAACTAAAACGAAGAGCCACGTATATTGGGAGAGAAATTTAGGCTTACATCTCCTCGGAGGTAATTCGCGTCAAGTGTTTTTTCAATAGCCGCTCCGCTTTCTGATCGTTTACAAAACAATTTGATCAGTGCGACATCGAGCGACACCTTTTGCCAATGTAAAATCATATTTTGGTAAAATATCAGCTCTTCAATGCCCTGGAAAACATTCCATATTCAACCCGCCCAAATCGTAAATATATTTTCACTTAACCATAGATATAGATATATATATGTATACTGGCATCGGTTATTGGTGCCTTAACCTAAAATATGTGATAAATTCGTGAAATAGCAAATGTGAAAAATTTCGAAACGAAAATTAGAACCACCAACGTGTGAACAAATTCCACCCGCGCAAAAATTTATAGATTAATGGCGGAAAGCGAAAAACTAATTTGTTGGTTATGGTATCGTTATGGCTGAGCCGGTGTTCTATGACTTCAATAGACGATTACGTTGACTTCCATAGAGTTGGTTGGACCAGCTGTTTTACACTGAGTTTGCCAGGGCCTCAAAGCAGTTGTTCCACAATTTTCTTTTTATCTCACGATCTATGCATACATGCGGGAACTTTGCAGTCTTGATGAAACTTTGGCCTCACAATTTAAGGCGTTTACATACGTACCACATTTATTACATACAATCAAAAATATTTATTTACTTGCAATCATAACAATTTATTTGCATATTATATATAAAACAAATATCGCCAGCTCTACTGTTGAGTGGAATGTCACCATATCTCGACTGCTGTTTAGAAAACAACATATCTCAAACTATTTCGAAATTCGGTGTTCTGTCGAATAAGGGTGATATTCCACTCAACAGTGAATGTATAACAACACGGTTCATTATGTATAGGGTATTAAAAATTGTTTAACTCTTTCATTTGATACATCTGTAAGTAAATTTGGAATATCAGGGATATTATAACCGTGTGACACCCCACAAAGATGCTTATCCACAAGTGCCCCTGCTCCATTATCTCCGTAAGTCAGAGTACTTCCAATACATCCAGCACAAATAATTGTGTCTGGTAGAGGTTCAAAAGGTGCAAAAGGGTTCGGGCATTGATCATTTCCTACTATAGACATTTCAGTAGTTTGGAGAATAATAGAAGGATCCATATAACCTAAACGGTTCGAACCCCATCCATCAACTCGCATATTCGTGCCCAGTCCTAATGCGGAATCGCAAAGCTCTACATTGTGTACTTTTTCACAAAACCGAAATTCTGTATCCACTTTGAGCACAGCTATATTCATAAATAGTTTTCCTCGTTTATGATCAGGAGGAAAAATTATATCTACCACTTCGCGTGTTTGACCCCATATTGTGAATATATCACTTATATTTTTTGTACCGGCTAGAACGTGATAGGTTCTAGTCTTTTCGCCCAATACGCAATCCGCAAGTGTAACCACCGATCTCGAAGAGATTATGGAACCGACGCACGTATACCTGGAACAATCAAATATTGATACCGAATGTTTGCTTTCCGTTATTTCTATAGGATTTCCTCCTACAATGCGAAACTTCGCATTCGTATAAGATAAAAGACAACTTAGAACGACAAACAGAATCCGTAAACTCATTTTATTTTAAGCACTCTTGGACCACTTATTAAGTATAAAATACACCGAGATTAATTTTGTAGGCGCTATTTATACCGAATTGAGCCATGTGAATAAAAAATAAATAAAAAAAAATGTCAGTCAAAATTTCAAGAATTTTAAATAACAACAATACATCTTAATTAAAGTAAAGGCTACACAATGAAAAATTTTATTTGTTTTCACTCGGTCCATTATAAATAAAATAAACGTATAAATGCAAGGCGCGATAACCTCCGAAGAGATTTTAGGCCTAGCTTCTCTTCCAATTTGCGTCGTGCTTCTTTTAGTTTTTACTACAAATTGCCGGGACGACACCTACATGTTTTTACGTTGGCTCCGAACGGCATCTGCAAGGCAGATGAGTTTTCACAGAGGAGCTTTTCATGGCAGAAATACACTAGGAGTGCTTGCCACAAACTTCCGAGGGGCGACTCCGCTTAAAAAATTTTCTTCTAATTGAAAAAAAAAAAAACGTTTCTAAAATTTTTGATGTTGCTTTACCCAGGGCGTGAACCTAGGATCTTCGGTGTGGTAGGCGGAGCACGCTACCATCGCACCACGGCGGCCACCCGGAAATACAGAAAGCATATTAAGGTTTGAAACATTTACATATAAATTATCTGCTATAGGAGCCTAATAAGCCTATTTTATTAATAACTTTAATGGAAATTTTTAATTAGTTAAACAAACAGGTTCAAATTTACGCATGAGCGCGGCTTTGACAAAACATTTTGCTATACTTTTTCATAAGAAAATTTCCTAGTAATTGTTTATTTATATACACGTATATTTACACAGTTGAAACGTGTTACGAAATTGATATGTGTACAATGACCATATATTTATAGCGTTTTCTTTTCTGAAATAAATTGTTGCCTAAGTGAACGGTAAAGCCTTAATAGTGTTACTACTACACCAGAAAATTGTTGTTGTTGTTGTTGTTGTTGTTGTAGCAATGCTCGCCCCACCTAATAGCCGCGACCGATCACAAATTGTCATCAATATCCTCTAACGGGAGTCCAAGGAAACTTGCCGTTTCAACAGGGGTGGACCATAAGGAAAGGGGTGTTAGAGGCGTTGGTTCCACATTACAATTGAAGAGATGGTTGGTGTCATGTGGGGACACATTGCAAGCGGGGCATACATTTTGTATGTCGGGGTTGATTCTGGATAGGTAAGAGTTTAACCTGTTACAGTATCCAGAACGAAGTTGAGCAAGAGTGACAGGCGTTTCCCTGGGGAGTATGCGTTCCTCTTCCGCAAGTTTTGGATAATTTTCGTTAAGTACTGGATTCACCGGGCAATTCCCGGCACAAAGGTCCGACGCCTGTTTATGGAGTTCACCAAGGACCTGCTTGTGTTTTTTCGCTTCATACGGCTGGGTTCTCAGGTGCCGTATTTCCTCAAAATGCTTACGGAGATGACTCCTTAGGCCCCTAGGCGGTGCTGGTTCGTCAATCAGATGTCTGTTGGGATGCCCAGGTTTCTGGGTATTCAACAGAAACTGTTTGGTCAGCATCTCATTTCTCTCCCTGATGGGGAGTATTCTCGCCTCATTATGCAGATGGTGTTCTGGGGACATAAGAAGACAGCCCGTGGCGATTCTGAGAGCAGTATTTTAGCAGGCCTGTAGTTTCTTCCAGTGGGTAATTTTTAGGCTTGGCGACCATATGGGTGACGCGTAGCACGTAATCGGCTGGCTAATTGCTTTGTATGTAGTCATTAGCGTTTCTTTATCTTTTCCCCAGGTACTGCCAGCAAGGGATTTGAGGATTTTATTACGGCTCTGAATTCTCGGAACAATTGCGGTTGCGTGCGCACCAAAATGTAAATCCTGATCAAACGTCACACCCAAGATTTTGGGGTGTAGGACAGTCGGTAGCGTAGTGCCATCGACGTGGATGTTCAATATGGTCGACATTTGGGGCGTTCATGTTGTAAATAAGGTCGCGGAAGATTTAGTCGGTGACAATGCCAGGTTTCGCGAGGCGAAAAAACTGGATAGATCAGAAAATTGTCAACATTTATATTGCATACAAAGAACATTTCAACTCACCATATTCACTCATATCGCAAATCACACAAGAAGATTGCGCATTGCGCATATAAACATTAGATCATCTCTTTTTTATGGGCAATTCTTACGTCATTTTCCTTTAGCTCTTGTTTTTTCTCTCTTTCTTTCATTCGCTCAAACAGTCAGCTGTGACGTGCTGCGCAGAACGAAGCAATTTATTGAAATCCTGTAATAGGCTACGAAGCGGTTCATGCATTTCAAATTTTGATCTACAAATAATTGTATGCAGTAATAGAAAATGTCTAGATGGTCTGATTGGAACATTGAACTGAATTTCGCCGAGCAAGATTGGGCTAGAAATCATCCCTCTTATAAGTTTTACTATAAATATGACACCAAGCTTCTCTCTACCGCTCTGTAGCGTAGGCAACTGTAAAAGTTTCAATCGGCTGCTGTAGGGTGGAAGATTCCGTGACGTATCCCAAGGTAAATGTTTCAAAGCGAAAATCAAAAATTGTTTTTGGACCGATTCCAGTTTATCATAATGAACCTGATAACGCGGGTTCCAGATTATCGAAGCATACTCCAATATGGGCCTCACCAATGATGTAAAGAGAATTTTAGTAACATATGGATCGTTAAATTACTTGGACCATCGTTTAAAAAACGCCAAGGTACTTTTAGCCCTATTTACACAAGATTCAACATGTGAATTAAAATCAATCCTGGGAGTGCATTAATACGCCTAGGTCAGAGAAGCTGGTGACTTGATTAATAATGAATCAACAAGCACGTAAGCATGGGAATGAAAGGGCTTACGTGTAAAACACATGAAGTTGCATTTAGATAGGTTTAATGACATGATAGTTGCTTTACACCATTCGAATAGGTTATTAAGATCTGATTGAAGAAGTGCTCTACAATCTGTTGAGCTGATAGGCATAATAAGTTTGACGTCATCCACATACATCAACGGCTTGCAGTGCTTCAAAACACTTGGTAGGTCATTAATGAAAAGTGGGAATAACCCTGGACCAAGGTGACTACCTTGGGGAACACCAGAAGTGACATTCACAAAATTAGAACAACTATTTTTAAATATAAAGGTTTGCTTTCTTCCATATAAATAAGAAGAGATGCAAGAAAGAAACAAAGGTGGAAAGCCCAGTTGATCAAGTTTGTACAAGAGTAAGCTATGAGAGACTTTATCAAAAGCCTTGCTAAAATCAGTGTAAATTACATCAGATTCACAATTAAATTTGAAGCTGTTGGATACAAGGGTTGTGAACCCGAGCAAATTAGACACAGTCGATCTCCCCTTATAAAAGCCATGTTGTGACCAGGGATGGGCGTTATCAACAAATTTGAATAACCATTGACGAAAAAATAAAAAAATAAATTTTTATTCATTATTCAAGAAAACTTGAGTGATGAATAATATGTTATTTTTTATTCAAGCATTTCTTGAATAATGAATAACATTTTCTCGTTATTCAAAATATTCTAATTGATGATAAACGCCCATTATTATTTTTGCAAATTTTGAATAAAGAGTTGAGTTATTATTCATTATTTACAAAATATGGAATAACAATAAAATTTTAGTTTTTATTCAGTTATTCAAAAATAAAAAAATAAACCATCGAGATGCCCTGAAAATATACCCATATGCGTAACCAGTTCGCGTGTAGTTCTGAAGCTTCTTAGGGTAATACTGCGATGATTTTGGGGAGTATTCGCGGGGTTTTTTGGGGGCCGTTTGGTGGTAATTCCTGGGACACCCTGGGGATCCTCCCGGGGTCTATTGGGGTCCATTCCAGGGGCACCCTCGCAATCCTCCTAGGGTTTTGGGGTCATTTCGGGATGACTTTTGCGACTCCCTCGGGGTCTTTTGGAGGTCATTCCGTGACATTTTTGGGACTCCCTCGGGGTCATTTGGGGGTCATTCCGGGATGATTTTGGGGACTTCCTCCGGGTCATTTGGGGGTCATTTCGGGATGGTTTTGGACCCTCGCGCTCAGCCTTGGTTTGAAGTATGGACGAGGAATCGTTTTCTTCAGCTATTCTCATAGCACTTCAACAATCTGCTCGCTTTCCCTTTTTAACTTTTTTGATTCATTACTAGTATTTATTATTATAAATAAAAAACATTATTTCGCAGCTTATAATATTTCCACACAACTTTTCTCTATTTTTATTTTGTTTGTATAACTCTAAGGATGAGTGATCATGTCGTGAAAATAGTCGATAACTATGCAAATAATCATAACATCGCAGTGCTATTCGAATCGTTTCATAGTTGAATTCTAACCTAGTTCTCTAACCTAGTTTTCGATTCGAAATGCATTAGAGAACTACATTGGAATTCTAATGTAAAATTACAATATTTTTCTAACGTTAGAAACTGTGTTTTCTGGGAAAGTAAAATATACAAATGCACTAAAGTCTTACATCAGTATTATGGGTGTAACCGTACATTATATACTCAGCGTGAGCTTCAGTTGCACATTTCATTTCACCGCCCGTTTAAAAAAATGGGTCCCCATTTCCTCTTACAATAAAATTTGATAAGTGAAATATTATTGATTCAAAACAATTGTTTGCTAAGTAATAAGTTATTATTCTAGTCTACAACCCTTTTAAACCTTTTAAACTTCTTTTATATCTAAGTTGCCGTGGCCTTTAACCGATCCCGTCCATTTTTACTAGAAATATTTTTTGCTATAAGGAAAATATGTGTACCCAATTTTGTTACGATATGTAAATTTTTCTTCGAGTTATGGCTCCCGAAACATTGAACATTGTTTAGACAAAAAAGGGGCGGTGCCACACCCATTTTTTCAAATTTAAGTGTTTTCCAATTTTATCACGATCCGTTAATTTTTCTTCGAGTTATGGCTCCCGAAATATAGAAAATGGCTCAGTCATAAAAGGGGTGGTGCCACGCCCATTTTTTTAAATTTGAAGTTTTTCCTATTTATAGTTATAAATCCACTTGGGAAATGAAATACCATTGATATAGAGCTTTTTTGCAAAGATAAAACTTATTTTATTCGTCCACGACCCTTTTAAAAATCTTTTATATAAAAATGGGCGTGGTCCTAAACCGATTTCGTTAATTTTTCTTCAAAGTATTCCTTATAGTAAAGGCAACCTCTCTGCCGAATTTTGGTAGGATAGGTTTAACGATTTTTGGTAAATGATTAATAATATTTTTAAAATTGATTTTATCACAAGTGGGCGGTGACACCCCCATTTTCAAAAGGTTTTCCAAATTTTTATCAAGAGTATCAATATCAGTCTACATTTCAAATTTCAACATTCTAGGTGTATTATTTACTAAATTATCAGGTTTTTTGTGTTTTCCAAAATTTTTTATACATATATTGGGCGTTGTTATCATCCGAATTCGCTCATTTTCAATTCCAACCTATTCTGGGTCCAGATAAGCTAAAGTACCAAATTTGGTGAAGATATCTCAATATTTACTCAAGTTATCGTGCTAGCGGATGGACGGACGGACACGGCTCAATCAAATTTTTTTTCGATACTGATAATTTTGATATATGGAAGCCTATATCTATCTCGAATCCTTTATACCTGTACAACCAACCGTTATCCAATCAAAGTTAATATACTCTGTGTGCAAAGCACGCTGAGTAAAAAAATTGCCCTTTTACTATATAGACATTCACAAAAACTGAAAAATTACCACCAAACCACTGCGAAACTGGGATTTGGATCTGTAGTATTTTTGCGTAGAACACCTTTCTGAATTGGCGGCCTTCGCCAGCTCTAAAAAAAATGGAGATAAAAATTGTATTGGCGCAAATCACCTTAATGAAAATAACAACAACCACATGAAAATGTTTACCTTATTTTGAAAAAATCTCTTGACAGTGTACAAATATTTCTTTCCCGCCTACGGATTATTATTCCGCGGTAAAACCGCTTCTGTTGGCACTTCTCCCGAAATTTTTGGACAAGTATTAGCAATCGACCCCCGTGGTAAATTATGACTTCCATTGAATATCTATTTCTATACTTACTTAAATGAATATGGATAGAATGATATTTTTACTCGAAATATACCAAAATATTACAACATACACAAGATGCGGAATAATCTTAATTAAATGTTTTACTGATTTTGCATATGTGGAGCCAAGTAACCATCGCGCGTTTAAAAAAAAATTATGTAATATTCGTCAAGAACATATATATGCATTCTAACGATAATATGGACATTAGTTCCTGTAGTATATTAGCTTGTCGGAGAAGCATTTTTTCCCTTCCATTAAAGTTTTACGCGTTTATAAAGAAAATTGATAAATTTCTTGAGGCTTTTGAAGGCAGGCCGCCAACCCAAAACATGTTTTAAAGAGCGCTCAAGGCATTTTAAAGTTTAGATCCTGTTTTACAGATAAAATAGCGGTTAAGTTGGCTATAACAGACTAAAAATGATGCTTAATTTAGAAGCATGTTAAAACCAATAAAACTCTATTTTAATTTGACTATGATTATGGGCCATTATATTAGTAGAACCTGGGCGACCGAGCTATGCTCCGCAAGGTTTCGTTGTGCTGGCAATGTTTCTTTTTTTTAATTTCGAATAGGTGGCAACCTTAAGTGGCAACCCTACTCAAAAATGTCCCTATTGTAATGCGGAGTGAAGTACCTTTCGTTTGATACCCATATCGGTATATCTCATGCAATTTTTTTTAAATTTCAAATAGGTGGCAACCCCAAATGCCAATCCTACTCAAAAATATCCCTATTGTAATGCGGAGTGAAATACCTTTCGTTTGATATCCATATCGGCATATCCCATGCAATTTTTTTTAAATTTCGAATAGGTGGCAACCCTATATGGCAACACTACTCAAATATGTCCCTATTGTAATGCGGAGTGAAATACCTTTCGTTTGATACCCATTTCGGCATATCTCATGCAATTTTTTTTAATTTCGAATAGGTGGCAACCTTACATTGCAACCTTTCTCAAAAATGTCCCTATTGTAATGCGGAGTGAAATACCTTTCGTTTGATACCCATATCGGCATATCTCGTTCAATTTTTTTTTAATTTCGAATAGGTGGCAACCTTGTGAAACATTCTGAGTGGCACATCTAGGTAGAAAGTCTTAGAAGGTGATACATTATCTCTGTGCCAAATTTCATTTAAATCGACGGAGCCGTTCCCGAGATCGTTCGGCTGGCTATACAAACAAGCAAGAGTTGCTCGTTTAAAGTTATAAGATATGACTACATGGTCAAGGTCTGGAAACTATGGTGAAGTGAAAAGTTGCATCCCCTCTGCCTTAAACCCGTTTTGCTAGGTCATTACTTTGGTTCATCCAGACATCGAACATCCCAACTTTCACACTAATAATATATGTATGCACGGTTCATGGTTTAAATAGATGTATGTCTAAAAGGTTTTGTCTTCTGGTTACATACAGGACAATTTCGGCATCATTTTGGGACCATTTCCGTACTCCCGAGATTATGTCAAAACCATTTGGAATATTTTTCAGGATGAAATCAAAACTATTTGGGACAGTTCGAAACCGTGTACGGAATATTTTCGGGACTACTTTTAGAATACCTCAAGATTATTTTGATATTGTGCTTGGAATCGTTTCAGGACTGTTAATAGATTGGACGCTTTGAGACTATTAAACGACCGTTTCGGGATTATTTGAGGAACATTTTCGGGACTATTTCAAATTTTTCTAGGACTATTTCCGGACCTCTTAGAGACTGTGTCCGTTCTGGAGACTTTTTGGGGACCAACTCCTTATAGTCTCAATGCTTTCGAAAGTATTTCACGATTGTTTAGGGAATCATATCGAAAGGCCTTCCACCGAATATTTTGTAACTATCGCTGGATCTGTTCGTTGTTTTCGGAACTATTTCAGGATCATTAAAAAAACAAAAACAAGTATATCATCCTCATTATTGGATCCCCATTTTTCAAGAACTCCAATATACCCTTTCTTCTTCTCTGCGACTTCGGGTGTTTCGCGATTTGGTGGGACATACCGTGCGGACTGGAACGCGGTTTTATGCTAGTTTTACAAATTTGTGAAAGATGAATAGACGTTTAAATCCACAACAAATGAACGCCTTATTAACACTTAAGGAAAGATATTGATTACGTCGGCCCATTTAATTTCGAGCAGTGTTGTTGCTCAGAATTTTGTGCACTGCTCCGAACTCTGATTTTGTGGCGGTATACAATAGAGTCTATTAGCAGTTTGAGAACAGACATAACTAATTAAGTGTACCATTTGCACTTTTCTGTATTTATTCACTAAACACAAACAATTTGATAACACGTTTTAACTGTGCAAATATACATAGTAGACTGGATCGATAGGCATATTGGTATTTTTATACTCAGTTTAGCAGAGCTCACAGAGTATATTAACTTTGATTGCATAACGGTTGGTTGTACAGGTATAAAGGAATCGAGATAGATATAGACTTCCATATATCAAAATTATCAGTATCGAAAAAAAATTTGATTGAGCCATGTCCGTCCGTCCATCCGTTAGCACGATAACTTGAGTAAATATTGAGATATCTTCACCAAATTTGGTACATTAACTTATCTGGACCCAGAATAGGTTGGAATTGAAAATGAGCGAAATCGGATGATAACAACGCCCACTTTTTATATATATAAAATTTTGGAAAACACAAAAAACCTGATAATTTAGTCAATAATACACCTAGAATGTTGAAATTTGAAATGTGGACTTATATTGAGACTCTTGATAAAAATTTGGAAAACTTTTTGAAAATGAGCGTGGCACCGCCCACTTGTGATAAAATCTATTTTACAAATATTACTAATCATAAATCAAAAACCGTTAAACCTATCGTAACAAAATTCGGCTGATGGGTTGCCTTTACTATAAGGAATAGTCATTCAAGGTTCGAATCGAGCTCAAGGCCAGAACAATAATTTTTCTATAATGATAATTATTGTTATTTTTTAATTTTTCTAAATTTGAAAAATTGTATTTTGTTTTTGGAATAGCAAGTAGAAAATTTTTCAGACAACCTGCCATAGCTGCGCAGATAGATCCATTTCGAAGGGTGCTAAGCCTTCATCATCAGTACGCTTTAGGCATGCTGTGCTAACCTGCTGTATAGCTAAATGGTAAAGCGTACTGATGATGAAGGCTTAGCACCCTTCGAAATGGATCTATCTGCGCAGCTATGGCAGGTTGTCTGAAAAATTTTCTACTTACTATTCCAAAAACAAAATACAATTTTTCAAAGTTAGAAAAATTAAAAAATAACAATAATTATCATTAGAGAAAAATTATTGTTCTGGCCTTGAGCTCGATTCGAACCTTGAATGATTTATCAATAGGCCGATAAAAACTAAAACAATTGTTATAAGGAATAGTTTGAAAAAAAAATTGACGAAATCTGTTAAGGACCACGCCCACTTTTATATAAAAATTTTTAAAAGGGCAGTGGACGAATAAAATAAGCTATATCTTTGCAAAAAAGAGCTTTATATCAATGGTATATCATTTCCCAAGTGTATTTATAACAGTAAATAGGAAAAACTTCAAGTTTAAAAAAATGGGCGTAACACCGCCCCTTTTATGACTAAGCAATTTTCTATGTTTCGGGAGCCATAACTCGAAGAAAAATTAACGGATCGTAATAAAATTGGGTACACAAATTTTCCCTATAGCAGGAAATATTTCTAGAAAAAATGGAAGAGATCGGTGAAAGACCACGCCCACTTTTATATAAACGACTTTTAAAAGGGTCGTAGACGAAAACAATAAGATATATCTTAGCAACAGCTTTGTATCAATAGAATTTTACTTTTTAATTGAATTATAACATTAAATTGGAAAACACTAAAATTTTTGAAAATGGGTGTGGTACCGCCCCTTTTATGACTAAGCAATTTTCTATGTGCTAACTTTTATTTATTTTATTTATTTTTTTTTTTTTGTGAAATTGTAGTAAATATTAATTAAAATTTTGAATCTGTTATGTCTTTTATGAAAGAAATTAATAAAACGCGTAGAAAGTTGCCTCAAACTTTAAGCTCTCTTTTTTATCCTTAAAGATTTTTATTTGGCTTTTTTTTAGCTTTTTATTTTTGTCAATCTAGCCTTTTTCTAAAAAAGTTCTGGCAACACTGGTTGTATGCTAGAAGAATCTTAGTTTGCCAAAAATCCCAAATATTTATAGTTCTATCTTTTTTCCAGATAGGGTACCAGTTGTTATAGTTTATGCAAGAGTATATTGATAACAGTGCTAATCGGGCGCGACCTTGCGAAGGTATTTACCGTCTCAGTATGTACTGGGCTTACCACCTCCTTATGTTTATATGGATCAATCGGCTGAGTTGGTAGGTGCCGTATCTCATCGTAGTGCTTACGGCGATTTGGACGACCTAGAGATTTTCTTGCAGGGGTGTATTATATATAGTATTAGCGTACCCTCGCCCGCTTCGCTAGGCGATAAATTCAATGATTTGCTGAAAGAGAATAAAATTAATACGAAACAAAGCAAATTCCTTGATACAATTTCATTCGAACTTTATTGTAACACTTTTTGGTAGACAACGTTTTTGGTTTTTCCATCTTTCGCGTAAATGAATAATGACGATGGTTTGCCTACTCGTGAGCAAGCTGCATACAATTGTCCAAGAGAAAAAATTGGGTTTTCTAAATTAATACCGCACATTTGTATAGACTGTCCTTGCGCCTTATTAATTGTGATAGCGAAAGCAAGGCGAATAGGGAACTACAAACGTTTGAAATCGAATGGTAAATCCGTCGGAATCAGTGGAATTCTGGGTATCAAAACGTCTTCCCTTTGTAGTTCCCTTTCAAAATTGTTACTTCGATAAGGTTACCCATTAGCTTCTTTACAGCGAGTCTGGTACCGTTGCAAAGTCGTGGCACATTAATGTTGCGCAGCATAATAATCGGTACTCCAATTTTTAATCGTAAATTATGAGGTGGTAGGCCTGGTAAATCGAGTGAGTTTAAGAATTCAGTTGGATAATTTACGACATCATCTTGATCAGTAATAGTGTCCATTGACTTATATGCCACTATGTCACTAGGTATTTGATCCAGAATAGCTGCATTTATATCATAGACGGCCTTATTTTTCCTAGCTAAAATTGTTTGGAAATACACTCTGTATCAATGCCTCTTTAGACTGTGCAAAAGTGCAGAAATTGTTAGGCAATGTAATCATTCCTCTTGGATCGACAGACATTTGGCCATTTCCGATTTTCAGTAATTACTGCGAAAATTCAGTTGGTGACGGATCGTTTTGTAGTTGACCACGTACGTTTGTAGTAAGTGTAAGCGTGTTTACATATCTCCATAAATACGATGATTTTAAACATGCATTGATTTCATCTGCTGCCGTGGATTTTGGGATCACAGATAATGTCTGCCTGAAATCTGCAGCCAATAGAATCATGGCACCTACAAAGACTGTTTGGCTTCCTCGTAGATCTTTCAAAGTTCTATCAAGTGCTTCCGATGATTTCTTGTGTGCCATAGTATACTCGTCCAATACGATGAGCTTACATACTTTAAGAAATTTTGCCATTCCAGATGTTTTCGAAATATTACATGTTGGTGTTTCATTTACCTGCATATTCAAAGGCAACTTTAATGCAGAATGTGCTGTGTGACCGCCTTCCAGTAATGTAGCCGCAATTCCGGAAGAAGCGAGTGCCAATGCAACGTTATTATCTGATCGAATTGTTGCTAATATAAATGAAATCAAAAAGGTCTTGCCTGTTCCCCCAGGAGCATCCAAGAAAAACAATCCACCAGTTCTGTGGCTAACATTATTCATGATTGTATCATAAACATGCTGCTGTTGGTCATTCAATTTCGTTAAATTTGATGTTACAAATTTGTTTAGTTCATTACAATCATAATGGTATTCACACTCCAGTTTTCGATTGAACATATAATGCATTGGACGATTTGCTGCTAATATGCCCAATTGTACTAACGATTTGTTTGACATCGACAAACACATGTCGTCAATCCTTATCAATGGTTCACTGTAAATTTCCAGTGTGAATTCCAACTCATAATTTGCAGTATTTCGAGGCATTTGGTTTAAAATATCATCTGCCATATAATCTTTGAAACTATTCCATAATTCTAATGGATTAGATGAGGAGCACATTGCAATTATTATCGAAAATAATGTTCGTATTTGATGTGGACTAGCTATTACAGCTGAAACGGCAAGCGTATTTTCCCAATGCTTATCATCCTCCAACAAATTTAATTATTGACATGCTTCACGATATGTAGCGCACAATTCACCATTAATTGTTCTTAAAGCTTGGAATGATGTTGGGCCACGAACATTAATTAACAACAATCGCAAATAAAAACACTCAGCATTATTTGGATGAACTGCGTAAATGCGTCCTAATGCATCTGTTGAGAACACATTAGGATGACCTTGAACTGGTTTTCCTTGTTTTCGCCTTTGAAATGTTTTCCTGGATTTATCCCATGTGAAATATTGTGGCACTTCTGCATATAGCAATGTTCTTGCAAAATCGTCCGATTGACATAAATGAAAAAAGGCAGTCAAAGTTGTAGACGGTGCACTTGTTGCTCTAAGCGCTGCATATTCAGGAGTAAAATAAACGCGTTGGCCATTTCCAAGGTGCGTTTGTGTATGTGTGCTGAAGTATCTCTCATAAACAGTGTACAAACCTCGGTGTTTATGTTTACTCTCCTTCGAAAAAAATTTGCAACTCAGCAGCACGACACAAATCGAAAAATTTGTATATTTATTCAAAAAATGTTATACACATGAAATGATCTCGAGACGCTCGTCATCCAGAGAAAAATTACCACTCATCAGCACAGCCTCTTTTTAATACCCATATTGAAGTACAATAGTCGCTCACAAATTAGAACCTTTAGTAATTAGAATGTCCAGAAATTAGAATCAACTTTTTCAATACATTACACCATCTGAAATTAGAATAGAAAATTCTAATTTCTGAGCGTATTTTGTTTTTTGTTTCAAAATAGACATAAAAAGGGGAATCCCCAATTTATTCATGTTACGCTCGGTAGTCGTTGGATTTTCGTCGCGGTTCTTTACAGTTTTTGTTAGTTTTTGTGTGAAATTCGATACACGTACACGTGTTTTGGAATTTTTTGTTTAAAAGTAAAAGTAATTCGCTGAAATGCCAAGTAAACGTAAGAAAAATACTTTTCCAAAGTTCAGACCTTGGAAAAGCTTGACAAAGGTGTTCAAGGGAAGCGGTTAGCCCTAGAATTTGATGTGGCGCCATCTGCAATCAGCTATATCAAATCAAATGAATCATCAAATTTTATACCTATCATGAGGCTAACAAAAAATCATTGCACATCGCTGAATATTAGTTATGAAGTTTTTGATTCATTTTTGGCTTTTTTAATGTATTTCTATCGATCTTTTATGTATTTTTAAAGAAAAAATATATTTATTGTAATTGAAGTTTTTGTTTTTTGGATCTTCTTTTGATTAATAAAAAACATGTGATATGTATTGTACTAAATTGTTACCTTATGTTTTGTCGTTTTTATGAACAGAATTGAATAACAACAATTTCATTGTAGATTTTTTTAATGCAAATTGACTTAATTTTTAAGATTTTATACCACTAAGAAAACCTCCAGGAATTAGAATTTTTCAGAAATTAGAATCACCCTAAAAACAAAGTGGTTCTAATTTGTGAGCTTCTACTGTACTCATCAACAGCTTCCATTTGATACCCATAATGTAAAAACAGATCCTAAGGTTATTTTGATCCACGTTTTGGGCAATATCTCGAGACCGTATCACCCAGATGTATGAAAACTATCCTCTGCTAAAGAACTCATCAACAGCTTTCATTTTATATCCATATTGTATGAACACATTCTAGGGGTATCTGAGTCCACGTTTTGGCCTATATCTCTAGACCCTAGTCACTCAAAGGTACGAAAAATTATCATGTACTAAACCACTCATTAACAGCTTTCATTTGATATCCATATTGTATAAACATACTCTTGGGGTACCCGGGTCCACACTTTGGCCTATATCTCGAGACCCTAGTCACCTAAGGGTACGAAAAGTACCCCACATTAAAGTATTCATCAGAAGATTCCATCTGATACCAATATTATACAAACACATCGTAGGGTTATCCGGGTCCACGTTTTGACCTATATCTCAAGACCTTAGAAATTTTTTAAATTTTTTTTTTGCTAAGAACCTTCCCCTATTTGATCCCTATAATATGTAAAAAGAACGAGTAAAATTGGCCTCGTATCGGCCCAAAAACATGGACAGGAACGAACATCATTTCATTTTTATATATATAAATTTCGGAAGCCTGTGCCGTAAAAGTGCTGTCGAGCACTACACCTAAGATCTATGGGTTATTGATAGTTGATAGCGTAATGCCATCGACGTGAATGTGCAATATTTGTGTCTTCCGTTCCTTCAACGTCTTAAATGAGTGGCAGTGAACATCGTCAGTAAAAGTGTCAGATTGCGCGAGGTGAAAAAACAGAAAGACTGGAAATATAACTATTAAATTTGGAAGCTAATTGGTGGTGAAGAGAATTTTTATATGTATACATTGAACTGAATCGGGGAAATGGCACTACCCTACGCCACCACTGTTTAATTTTCCTAGGTTTTGAGGATTCATTCCTAAGTAGTTTGCGATGGTTGACTGGGTCAAAAGCTTTTGGCAGGTCAAATGCCACAGTCATCGTCCAATGGTGGAGTTTTGAGTGGTTCAGTCCGCAATTTATCTGGGTCTCGATGGAGTTTAGCACGGTGGTAGTGATAGATACGCATTTTGCGGAAGCCATGCTGATGGCTGGCTAATCGAGGACTTGCGTTTAAATGAAGGAAGCATAACGTTTCCAATGTCTTCTCTACTGACTAAAGGAATGATAATGACTCACCATCGTTAGCAGGGATTCCAGGCTTTGGTAGTGGAATTATCCGTTTCATTCTTTATTATTCTAGAATAAAAACGGCAAGAAGAAAAAATGCGTTGGGTAGCTGATGCCCGTATGCCCAAGGAAGCATAGCCATTCCATCTGGGCCTACCGATTGGGACGGCTTTGCCTGTTTAATGGCTTCATTAATATGCAGAAGTAACGGTAAGGTGTTCTGTGATCGTGTTTGTGTTTATGTTCCCGTTGATTTGTACGACATCTAACCGTGTTAACTAAATAATGCATTGCTAATTGACAGCAGAAAGCGCTTGCGAATAACCCCCCACAAAATTAAAGTCAATTAGCTATAACATTTGCTGACTGTTTTGCCTTTTTACTGCAGGGATCTGACTCAAATATAGAATCACAGTTGCAAGTATTTGATTTATATCTAAACAATTTTCGGATATAGCATATTATACTTTTCCTTTAAAGGGGCGTGGCACCATCCACTTTCTTAAAATTAGGATGCTTTATCTTCAAACAAAAAAAATCCCTTTTCACTATCTTAAACCTATTTTAAGGTCATGCCACGTTTTGAAAACTTTGTTTTATCTTTTATAATATACCCAATCCGGTATAAATACTGGCCGCATTATACAAATTTAAAAAAAATGTCCCTTTCCTCCTACTTCCTCTCAGCTATTTACCCCTATCCGTTTCTCCTGCTCACACTTCCAATCATCTCAATCATAAATACAGTGTTGGGCAAAACAAGAGGAATCCATTGTTCCATTTTAAATATATAATTGTTTTTTAACACGCGTATATACTAGCTGCAGAACTTAACCGCGCTGGAACATTATACTATAAAAGCGTATAATTACTGGCATATGCTGATGACATTGATATCATCGGCCTAAACACCCGCGATGTTAGCTCTGCTTACTCCAAACTGGAAAAAGAAGCGGTAAAGATGGGTTTGATGGTGAATGAGGACAAAACGAAGTACCTGCTGTCATCGAGCAAAGAGTCATCGCATACGCGCCTTGGCAACCACGCTACTGTTGGCAGCCATAATTTCGAAATAGTAAAAGATTCCGTTTATTTGGGAACCGGCATCAACACTAGCAACAACATCAGCACTGAAATCCAGCGAAGAATCAATCTTGCCAATAAATGCTACTTTGGACTAGGTAGGCAATTGAAAAGTAAAGTCCTCTCTCGGCGAACGAAAATCATACTCTACAAGTCACTTATCGTACCCGTCCTGCTATATGGGGCAGAAGCATGGACCATGACAACAGCAGATGAAGCGGCTTTGGGAGTGTTCGAGAGAAAAGTTCTTCGAAAGATTTATGGACCTCTACGCGTTGGCAATGGCGAGTACCGATGAAGATTTAATGATGAGCTGTACGAGCTATATACAGACATCAACATAGTCCAGCGAATTAAAACGCAGCGGCTGCGCTGGCTAGGCCATGTTATGCGAATGAAAGATATTAGGGGGACTCATGTAAACGTATAAATGCTTTATAAAGTGTGTAAACGTATAAATTTATCTAGTTTACGCACGAGCTGTCAAATTTTGTATGAAAAATCATTTACACAATTTGTATAAATTTACGCGCACATTTCATTGTGTAAACGCGATAAACTCAAAGGAATGCAACCTTGCAGACATTACAGCAGGCATTTTCATCAGAAATCTCCAACATCAGCAAGTAATTTACAAGAATATCTTAGTAAAGACGTTTTAGTTTTGATTTTTCACTTAATCTTGGTATTTTTTAATTTGTATAACAATCAAAAAATTTTTTTTGGAAATAATACAGCTGAAAAACAATCAAGTTTATCAAGAGTATTACTAGGTGCGTTCATATAACCGCGTGTGTAAATGGCTATAATTTTACACCTTATAAGTTTATATGCTATCATGAGTCCCCCTATTGCTCCGGCCAAGAAAGTGTTTCTATCGGAACCCGCCTATGGAAGCAGAGGTAGAGGGCGGCCCCCACTCCGTTGGAAGGACCATGTGGAAAACGATTTAAACTCCTTTGGTGTGACCAATTGGCGCCGGTTGGCGGAGCGAAGGAGCGATGTGGCTTTGTTTCACCCTCTACACTAATTCTATGTATTCTTTGTGTGTCCACACTTCATCGCAACTGATTCAGCTTTATGTTATACCCTATGGCCATCAGAGCGTTGTGTCTCCGCTTTTCGGTACACCCTGTTGCTGTAGCTAGTTGTTTAACCCCAGCCGCTAGATGCGTCTCTTAAGCATTATCTAAGCGAGGATATACGTTTTTTTTTTTCACGCGCAAACGAAACGTATACGCGTGTAAAAAAAAAAACACGGCTATTATTGACGGATCTATTACACTACTCAACAAATTTTGATCAACTTTAGTCTCCAAGAATAAAATAGGCCTTTCCTAAAGTGAAATTTTCTCCTGATTCCGAATATGACTTTCATTTTCCTGTGGTAGATCTAGTTTCCGAGATATCGGCGAAAATATGAAAATTCCCATTTTTGCAGAACACTACTTCATATAGGTAGAGCAAAAATTTGTAGTTTTCATTTTTTCGTTTTAAACTGTTGAATTATACATTATACTAACTCCCATAAACATTTCTTGCTTTCACCTCCTTAAGTATCTTCAGTACTTTGGCCACTATGCCAAAAACGTTGAAAAAATTTTGAGAAAAAAAGATATTTTTTACAAAATTTTAGATTTAACCACTTTAAAATCGGAAAAATTCTATTGATGAAAAAAAGTTAGCCCTCCTATGTTGTAGGTAATTTAATTACGAAAATTTTAAGCATACCAGTACAACAATCGGGCGTGCCGTTGAGACTATAGCTCCGTTAACTTGCAAGCGTCTATCCTACAATTTTTTATAGAGACAATTTTTATTCATACTATTTTTTTTTTTTTTGTATAACGTTTTATTATAGACATATGTTTGCACGGTAAACTGTATTCAATTGAGTAATATCAGCAATTCAGTAAAAAAACAACAACGACAACAACATTAAATACATACATATCTACATCTAAAAAAAGTCAAATTGAGCGATTTTACCGTGCTGGTTAATAGTGAGGGACGTGGGTACTTTTAACTACCCGTTTATAATTTTCTGGGTTTGTCTCCCGTATTATTGTCCAGCAATAATCTTCCATCATTTCTTCATTCCAAAAACCATGGTAACGCTTTTCGAAAATCATGAGGTCTTGGTGAAACCTTTCACCCTGTTCATCACTTTCAGCACCTAGGTTTGCGGGAAAATTATCCAAATGTGAATGCAAAAAATGCATTTTGAGGGACATGTTGCATTTCATAGCACTGTAGTTTTTCAACAAGGCTTTGACCATCTCTCTATAGTTGGGATCTTTGTTGTTGCCAAGAAATCCACTAACGACTTGCTTAAAGCTGTCCCAAGGCACTGCTTCTACTGATGATAAATGATTCGCAAAATTTTCGTCTTTCAGCAACTTTCTAATTTGCGGACCAACAAATATACCTTACCTTCAAAAAACGCGAGTACTCCATAAATAGTTTAAGGAATACTCCCTTAGGAGTATAGGAGTGTTCCAATACTAATCTCTATTCATATATAAAATGTGCTCCAATTAACATTGCGATGTCCTTGGAGAGGAGTAGGTGATCCCACTCTCGCTTTGTTTGTGAGTATTCCATAGAGTACATACGTGAGATTACTTTCCAAAGTACTTTCACTGTAGTACTCCATGGAGCACCCACAGAGGATCATATGCCAAAGTACTAAAAAGGAATTGTGTCGGAAAGAATTATCGGAGTGCATTTAATTTAAAATGAAAGTATACTACGAATATTCTTATGTTATTTAACATTTGCGTGAATAAAGAAACTAATATTTCTCTATACTATTGTATGTATACATAAAACCAGTGCGCGGTTGCATTTTATCAGAGTTGCCCTAGTAAAGTTTTATTATCAGTTATTTGTATGCAATATTTTACTTTGTTCGATCGTCGTCGTGTCGTGATCACGGTCGTTAAAAAACGAGCATTGATCGGCTGATGGTGGTCCGCAAATGCATTGCAAAGGAGTATTGTTAGAGTACTCCAACATGAAGAAAATGGAACACGTAATCCAACAATTTTTGAAGGGTTCTTTTAATTTGGCTTAAGTTATTTTAGGGAAAAATTTCGTTAGGTACTGGAAGGATGGCGCGTCCTTATTTAAAGCCTTTACAGAATTTTTCATTAATCTTAATTTAATGTGAAGTGCTGGCAAAATAACTCGTTCGGGATTTACTAAAGCCGGGTTTGCGATATTGAAGGCACCTGGTTCGTACTCAGCTCTTGGTGGCCAGTTTTCTTGAATATAATGGGTTTCTCTAGCACGGCTGTCCCAAAGACAGAGAAAACAGAAATATTTAGGGAAACCTCCTTGAAGTCCGAGAATTATAGCTACAACCTGGGATGTATTTCATATACTATTTATTTTAAATTATACCACCGAAACTGCTTACCCTAAAGTCCACACAAATTTTCCAATTAAATTATTTATATTGAATGAGCTCAAGTAATTGGATATGCTTAGATAAGTTTCTTTAGTATTCTCAGAATGTGCCACTGGTATTGACGGTAACGAATTTCCTTTATGCAGTAATGCTGCTTTTAAACTATGCTTTGAACTGTCTATAAACAAGCGCCAATCATTCACTTTATTTTCTAATTTTAGTGCTTCAAATATACTTTGAACATCATTGCAGTAGCAAATATTTTCACTTTTAGTAAAAAAAGAAGAGAAAGTCTTGTGTGTATTTCGAAACTTAGAAGTACTTGTCGAAGGGCCAAGGCTGCCCCATTGCTGCAAACGAGATCATAGAACTTCGCTATCAAATTCCGATAATTGCAAATCTCTGGCCAAGTCGTTAAGTTCGGCTTGTGAGACTCGATGTGGGACCTCTCCTTCTTGTTCACTGTCTGAATTATCTGCTTCGGAGTTATTTTTGCTTGAGGCTTCAAAACTTATAGGCGGCCTAGGTATGGGTAAGGTATGGTCATGTAGTTTTGGTTTTTTTGGCTGATGCCACATTTGGATAACTTATTAATTTCCTCTTTTTTCTCGTTTTACCTTTAAGGTCTATCACGCACAAAAAAGGACTGGTCGTGTTTAAAGGGTTCAGTCCACATCATTTGAACACCAAACTTAATGTTATGACCTTTACCCGATACCCATCTCATTAAAGTTAATCTACAGGAGGCGCAAATAAAATGAGGTGTCCAAGATTTATCGAGATTTTTTACACGAAAACCGAAATAATGAAAGTATACATCTTTGACAGAATTATTTATTTTCCGCGCTGAGTTTCCGAAAATATAATGTCCGCAAATAAAGCAAAAATCATCCGGATTATTTTTACATTTAAAATCTTTTTTGCAACAAGCCATTTTGTAAACTTTACCGATATAGTATATATAAATTTGCACTACAATAAAAACAAAATTTACAACAAACAGTAGTGACAATTAAATACTTGATGTCCTTTTAAATTTATTAGACCCTAAGATAGAGTGACCAAATGAAATGTCTCGCCAATTTTATCAAGTAATACTAAAATTTTAGGATAGACGCTTGCAAGTTAACGGGGCTATAGTCTCAACGGCAAGTCCGATTGTTTTACTGGTGTGCTTAAAATTTTCGTAGTTAAATTACCTACAACAGTAGGATGGCTAACTTTTTTTCGTCCGTAGAATTTTTCCGATTTTAAAGTGGTTAAATCTAAAATTTTGTAAAAAATTTCTTTTTTTTTCTCAAAATTTTTTCAACGTTTTTTGGCATAGTGGCCAAACTACTGAAGATACTTAAGGGAGGTGAAGGCAAGAAATGTTTATGGGAATTATTATAATGTATAATTCAACAGCTTAAAACGAAAAAAAGAAAACTACAAATTTTTGCCCTACCTATATGAAGTAGTGTTCTGCAAAAATGGGAATTTTCATATCCGATATCTCGGAAACTAGATCTGCCACAGGAAAATGGAAGTCATATTTGGAATCAGGAGGAAATTTTACTTTACGAAAAGCCTATTTTATTTTTGGAGATTTTTTTGTCGAGTAGTGTTATTGATAAAGCATTTACCAACTTAAAGCACTTACAAGTAAGCACAACAACAAAAACTTGTAATTTGCTGTAAGACGCTATGCAAAACTATAGCAACAAACCATGACTTTGAAAATGGGTCTCTCCTTTTGAGTAGGAAACTACTTTTGCAACCTGATGGGATAATGGGAAATAACGGTATCTTGCCACATAAGTTGTAAATGGGACCATTTTCTTTTAAAAGTGCCATGAGGTTTTTAAGGGGACTCACACCCATTTTGTGAGAGTAACAGATTATAAGCCCGTTGATGCCTAGATGATAATTTACTAGGTTTGAGTGTTATTACGGGTCGTTTTTGACTTAGAAAATACATCTATGCTGCGCATTCCACTGCACCTGCAAGTTAATTTTGGTTTATAAATTATTTCTAAATTAAAATTGGACATTTTTTGTTGTTATAGCTATCAGCCTACTGATTTGTAAGATCGCGGGTTGGAATCGAGCTCAAGGCCTAACAATAATATTTTATCATTATTATTGGTGTGATAACTTTTTTCTTGAATGAAAAAAAAAAAATAGTTTAATTAGAATAGAAGAAAGAAAAAATTTAGACAACTCCCAAAGCTCGTTTTATAAAACTTGGAAATTGGACAGTGATATCAATTTGTTTCTGAAAAAAGGGTCTTTCACAGGCAAAAAAACTAGTTCGTCTCATTACTTCATTATTTTATGTCGCATATTTGATTGTAACATGATATATGTAGGGTGCATTTATATTGATGTTTACCGATGGCCAAAAAGGCAAAACGTTCTCCAGAAAAAAGTTTCGATTATGCAAAAAGTAAGGAAGTCTAAGTTCAGGTGAAACCGAATATTACATACCCAGCTGTACACTTGAAATGCTGTTGTTGTTTGTTTTGTGTGCTTAATAGTGTTACAAGGCTGCGCAATAAGACATATACATATGGTTCTATTCTGAACTAATTTTTCTTGGAGTTATGGCTCCCGAAACATAGAAAATTGCTTAGTCATAAAAGGGGCGGTGCCTCGCCCATTTTTTTAAATTTGAAGTTTTTCCTATTTATTGTTATAAATACATTTGGGAAATGAAATACGATTGATATAAAGCTGTTTTTGCAAAGATATAGCTTATTTTATTCGTCCACGACCCTTTTAAAAATCTTTTATATAAAAAAGGGCGTGGTCCTTAACCGATTTCGTTAATTTTTCTTCAAAGCGTTCCTTATAGTAAAGGCAACCTCTCTGCCGAATTTTGTTACGATTGGTTTAACAATTTTTGATTTACGATTAATAATATTTGTAAGATTGATTTTATCAGAAGTGAACGGTGCTACACCCATTTTAAAAAATGTTTTCAAATTTTTATCAAGAGTCTCAATATCAGTCCACTCGTCAAATTTCAACATTATAGGTGTATTATTTACTAAATGAACCCGAAATTATAATAATCATAAAAATCAAAAATAAACATATATTTCACTAAAACAAATAACTTAAAATACTTTCAAAATTTCCATTTGCTTAATCTTGCAAAAATATTATTTCACACCATCAGAAGATTTATGGAATTAACTAACATTTCATAACATAAAATAAAATGAACATTTAGTCAAATAGTGCAATAGGGTTATGTATTTACTTAAAGCAATTAAAATAATGCATTGTGCAAAGTGTATTTTCCACTTAAGTGCCTTGGACAGAGCCAAAAATCATCATGACTTGGTCATTAGTCTTTTTGCGATGATCATAAATATTGAAATATAGCAGTTATCATATATATCTACATACACATACATATAACTAGTTATGCTATATAAATTTAAAATGGTCGAATGAATTTATGCCTTTTTTAATTCAAATGGGGCTCCTAAAGCTGTTTGGTTTAAGTAAATTTCATGGTCTCCATCAATACTGCAAAGTGCAATTAAACACGTGCTGCAGCACTCACTTTAATGACAACAACAGCAATAACAAGCCCAATAAATATGGTGCGAAATAGCGTGACACTTAAGAAAATTTGAAATTTATTATTCCCAAACAACCCCGCCGGACAGGCAATTGGTAAGAAAGAAAACGACAGCATCAGTTGTGGTCAGATGAGGTAGATTGGCAAAGGATCTATATCCGGCAAAGTACTATCAACATCGATAACATTTGCCAAAGTCTTCAGGGAGTATCATTATCGCATAATAAGGACAACAACAATTTTATTCACCATCCCACCCCATCCCATTTTTCGGGGTCGTCAGACCTGGCTGGCTTAGTATGTGTATGATACATTCATACTTGTAACATATTTCCCCTCCTTTAAGTTAAGCCGCAATTAGGGTAGCGAAAGCTGTGCATTTTTAGAGTTTTGTATTGCGCTTATCAGTTGACAGCGTGGTTAGTTCTGCTCGGTCCTTTGTGGCACACCGTCTTTACTCGCCTCCTGCTGATGCCAGCAGTCTCTTTGTGCACGGCTTGGGAGCGCATATGCTTTCCAAATTTAGCCAGATTTAATATATAGTGCTCAGCCTTGTCTCAGGTTTCTTGAATCCTCTCTGAAAAGGTGTCCCAGCTTTCAACTAAAGCAGCCATCTAGCTTAACCTTCAGATATTTCGCTGTCTTGCTTCTTTGCATGTGTAGGTCCTTAACTGTCATATAAATGATAGTGAAGATCGGCTTCTTCGTGTGAAAGAGGATCTTCGTTTTTCCATTACCGGCTGAAAGCTTTGATCAGCCATACATCTATTTAGGCTGTGCATGACATAGTTAATTTTAAGCTGTATCATAAAGCAATTTTGTGCTGTTATAAAAGCATCCACATCGTCTTTGAAAACTAATAAAGCGGTGGAATATGGCTGTCCATGTGACTGTGGCCAGTAGCAATCCAGAGGTCAAAACCAACACTGTCCCACCTGTTATCTTCACTTTTTTGAAACCAGTCCCTTAAAATACAAGACAGATTTGGCAGCACCTTAAAGGAGCGTTCTAGTGTCGCAAGCATTTCAACCAAGTGTGGCTGAGTTACAAACTATTTTGACGTTTCGCCAGCTAAATTATCAGTACTTCCTTGTAAAATTCTCGGCATTCTCTGCAGCAGTTCTCTTCCATCCTGTAATGCTGCCCTGAGGCGTTTCCTTTTCAGATTATCGATGGTTTTTCTTACACCGTCCTTTATACACTGTCCACCACGCCAATATACTAGCCCAAAAGGTGGCTGATATTTCCCAGAAGCTTTCAATCTTAAATTATGTCGCGAAAACTGTAGCACGTTGGATGGTATTTGTATCTGTGTGTAAGCGTGCACATCTGAGCCATAACCAATTTTTATTTTACGAGGAACATAAGCAATTTCCTGCATTCCACGTAAATGCATAAAACATTGACTGCATTTGAGATGGACAGAATAACTCATTTCCTTGGTAAACGCTTTGCTTGAAGATATTTGCAAAAATTTTCCTTCTTCCATGCGATAGGTGGTCATCCGATTTGAAATATAAACTCGTTGAAACACAGGGATTGTAGCAAACAATTTGAATTGTTCAAATTTAGACCAAGAAAATCATACCAAAGGCGCAATGCCTCCTACATAATTAATACACTAAAGCGTACTTTTTTTATTCGGACTATTACTAGTTCTTGGCGGCCACGGTGGTGTGATGGTAGCGTGCTCCGCCTACCACACCGTATGCCCTGAGTTCGCACCCCGGGCAAAGCAACATCAAAATTTTAGAAATAACGTTTTTAAATTAGAAGAAAATTTGTCTAAGCGGGGTCGCCCCTCGGCAGTGTTTGGCAAGCGCTCCGTGTGTATTTCTGTCAGGAAAAGCTCTCAGTGAAAACACATCTGCCTTGCAGATGCCGCTCGGAGTCGGCATAAAACATGTAGGTCCCGTCCGGCCAATTTGTAGGGAAAATCAAGAGGAGCACGACGCAAATTGGAAGAGAAGCTCGGCCTTGAATCTCTTCGGAGGTTATCGCGACTTACATTTATTTTTTTTTATTACTAGTTCTCTTATAATAATACAAAATTATTATTTTGAAAAAAAAAAATGTATGTTGGTTGGAAAATAAGTTTATAATTTTTGGCCGCAAATTTGTATAAATGTAAGACGCGATAACCTCCGAAGAGATCTAAGGCCGAGCTTCTCTTCCAATTTGCGTCGTGCTCCTCTTGATTTTTCCCTACAAATTGGCCGGACGGGACCTACATGTTTTATGCCGACTCCGAACGGCATCTGCAAGGCAGATGAGTTTTCACTGAGAGCTTTTTATGGCAGAAATACACTCGGAGCGCTTGCCAGACACTGCCGAGGGGCGACCCCGCTTAGAAAAATTTTCTTCTAATTAAAAACCTTAGTTCTAAATTTTTGATGTTGCTTTGCCCGGGAGTTGAACCCAGGGCATACCGTGTGATAGGCGGAGCACGTTACCATCACACCACGGTGACCGCCAAATTTGTATATTCATATGCAAATATCTTTGCTGGAGCTGGGATGTACTCAACTCATCTACAGTCAAGCCAATCATTCCGAATTCTTGGCGGATGCAGTGTATTCCAAGCCGATATCTATGCCATAGACTGAGCAGCAAAGCTGCTTCAATATAATCTGGTCTCTGACCCCGGCATAACAATCTTTGTTGACGGCCAAGCCGCCTTAAGAGCATTAGCGTCCAACATGATAAAATCGAATATCGTGCGGTGTGTCGAGCCTCGCTGGCTTATATAAGGCATCTCAATGTCTCCTTTGCTGAGTCCCTGGGCACAGCGGTATTGAAGGGAATAAACTCGCAGATGAGATGGCTAGGAAAGGTTCCGACTTGGACAAATAGGAGGAGGACAGCTCCGTCCGACCACCGCTGGGTTATCTCCTGTAGAGAATCGAGGAATATAAGAACAGGGCAACGGACTTGCTATAGACCAACAGGGTTGACGGCGAAGTCTCAAGGTCCCTATGGCCATGCTTAAATAGGAAAGGCACAAGCTACTTTCTCAAACTGAACAAATCCGCGGTGGGGTACTCACAGGTGTCATCGCACCAATGCTGCGACGGTGGCGAATTCTAACAAGCTCCCCCTGCAGAAACTTTCAGGATGAGGGGAAGAGGAGTCGAGTGAAATAAAAATAACAAACTCAAAACGTAGTCATTGAGTTCCGATGGTAATAAAAAACTCACAAAATATTTAAAGTTTGTATTGTGAAATAAAAACTCAAAGAGGAAATATTATTTTCCGAGTGAAATAAAAAAAAATTTTAAATATTTATTATTTTTGGAGCGAATTAAAAACTCTCAAAATAATTACTTTTTTTTAGTGAAATAAAAACTCTAAAATAAAAATTATTTACGAGTGAAATAAAAACTTAAAAATAACTATTATTTTTCGAGCGATATACAAGAATTTGAAGAAGTACTATTGTTTTCTAAACTTAAAAAATCGTAAAAATAATTACTATTATTCAAATTATTATTTGCGGAACGAAGCAAAAAAATCAAAAAAAACTGAAAAAAACAGTAATTTTTCCAGCTCACCAAAAGCTTGAAAAAATAAAAATAATAAATTACAAAGCAAAAAAACAAGTAAAGTTGTCTAAGTTCGGGTGTAACCGAACGTTATATACTCAGCGTGAGCTTCAATTGCACATTTCATTTCAGATAAATTACTTTTCTAAATAACACGTGGCACCGCCCGCTTAAAAAAAATGTCTCCCCATTTCCTCCAACAATAAAACTGGATAAGTGAAATATCATTGATTCAAAACTATTTCTTGCTGAGTTATAGCTTTTTATTCTAGTCTACGACCCTTTCAAACTTTTTTATACCTAAGTTGTCGTGGTCTTTAACCGATCCCGTCCATTTTTATTAGAAATATTTAGAAAGTAAAATTCTATTGATACAAAGCTCTTTTTCGCTAAGATTTAGCTTATTATTTTCGTCTAAGACCCTTTTAAAAATCTTTTATATAAAAGCGGGCGTGGTCTTTAACCGATCTCGTCCATTTTTTCTACAAATATTTCCTGCTATAGGGAAAATCTGTGTACCCAATTTTATTACGATCCGTTAATTTTTCTTCGAGTTATGCCTCCCGAAACATAGACAGTTGCGACCCTTTTAATAATATTTTATATTAAATGGGCGTGGTCCTTAACCAATTTCGTTAATGTTTCTTCAAAACATTCCTTATAGTAAGAGCAACCTCCCTTCCGAATTCTGTTATGATAGGTTTACCAATATTTGATTTATGATTAATAATATTTGTAAAATTGATTTTATCACAAGTGGGCGGTACCACGCCCATTTTAAAAATGTTTTAATTTTTTATCAAGAGTCTCAATATAAGTCCACACGTCAAATTTCAACATTATAGGGTATTATTTACTAAATAATGAGGTTTTTTGTGTTTTCCAAAATGTTTTATATATAAAAAGTGGGCGTGGTTGTCATCCGATTTCGCTCATTTTCAATACCAATCTATTCTGGGTACAGATATGCTCGTGTACCAAATTTGGTGAAGCTGTCTCAATATTTACTCAAGTTATCGTGTTAACGGTCAGACGGACGGACGGACATGGCTCAATCAAATTTTTTTTCGACACTAATGATTTTAATATATATCTATCTATATCTATCTCGATTCCTTTATACTTGTACAACCAACCGTTATCCAATCAAAGTTGATATAACCTGTGTGCAAAGCGCGCTGAGTATAAAAAATTTCAAAAGTAAAAAGCGATTTTTATGATAAAACTTTAACTGTTACGATTCCTGCTTTCCACGCACACACTTACGCGCACACATAAACTTTAAAAACGGCTGGATCGAGTGCTCAAGATGAACGAGTGTAAAAGTTTCGCTGACTCAATATACTCAGCTCTCTGCGAAGCTTAATGTGACTTTATTTTATTAGTACTTCGGCTGTCCATTTGAACACTTAACATTAACCCTCGGGGATGTGTGTGTGCATTTAATACGCATAAAAGCAATTGCAAATGGTAGACAACTGCTGCATTACATCACATAACACACATTCGAACGCATACAGATTGGCGGAAAGAAAAGGCCATCATCATCAACAACATCATCGGCGCCTATACATTAAAAATGCATATACCCACACATCGGAACATATACATACATATACACCATATAGATTCACATTTACGCTGATATTAACCCATATAAAATACTGTATGGGTCAAAATACACATACATACATACATACATATATATATATATGATGTGTTCTGTCATTCAATATGAGGTCATGCTACATATTGTTACAACGAGTATCTCCTTCAATTTGGTTGCATATACATACATAAACATTGATCGTAAACTGCTTTTTGCGCTAAAAATTTTTACGCATTTTTACTACTCTCAACGAGCTAACGAATGTGTCCTTGGGGAATCAAAACTCGTCGCCTGGCAATTTTTATGCTTAAACAAAATGTGCGCCTGTTGAGGAAGTGTTGTGGTTATGGGGGTATTAGTGAATAGCAGATTGCTTGATTGGTGATTGTAGTACCCCAAATAGATGGCTGGATCAGTTAAAAGATAATGACATTAAAATATAAGTTGTAGCAGATGTGTGATTTTTAATGACGTCTATGTGACCGGCGACGAAATTGGAGCAAATATCTGAGACACATTGATGGGTGTAATAAAAAATACATACCAAAAAGGCGAGTAAAAAGGTAGGGAGCAAATCTTTGTGAGGAAGGATTACGAGTAAGCCTGCAACACTAAACAAATTTGCAGCCACAAGACCTTGGTGCCAACTTATCTATGGTTTCATTAGTTTTTAAGGTAAGTGATTGAGGTATGATTTTACTTAAGAAATTAGAAAAGGCGTGAATACCAAGTACTCGTGAAGGTCGATGTCTAAGTATACACGTCTAGGAACCTAATATTTTTCAATAAATTAGAGTTCGCCCAAGGGTTGAAGTGCGATCACAATAGACGTAACCTTAACAGAAGCAACAATCGATACAGACAAGTTATCTTTGAATTATCGGCTTATGATCGAAAGGGAAATTATTGTTTTGTTATCGGTTTGTAATCGGCTCGTTATTTATTTATATATTATTATCGATTGGTTACAGTTTTTATATTGCGATTTTATTATTATCGGTTTCATAATAAACATATGATTCGAAAACCGCTTATAACAAGAGCATATCTTTGCGATAACAATTCCATAGTTTTTTTTATAATTAATCGGTAATCATATGATAGTTAATTGATCGCGCAGCTAACAAATTTGCAAAAGTCTGATAACAAATTAATAACTAGTCGATAACTATTTGATACCATACAGATAACTTTTAGCCAAATTTTCGATAAGAAACCGATAAAATTTTGATAAGAAATCGATAACTTTTGAATAAATATTCAAATACTATTACAAGTCGAAACAAGTTTTAGCAAATCGATAACATAATGATAAAATAATAAACATATGGTAGGAGCGATAACCTCCGAAGAGATTTTAGGCCGAGCTTCTCTCCTATTTGCGTCGTGGTCCTTTTAATTTTTCCCACAAATTGGTGGGACGGGACCTACTTGTTTTGTGCCGACTCCGAACGGCATCTGCAAGGGTGATGAGTTTCCACTGAAAGCTTTTCATGGCAGAAATACACTCGGAGTGCTTGCCAAACACTGCCAAGCGGCGACCCCTATAAGAAAAATTTACTTCTAAAACTTGTTTCTAAAATTTTGATGTTGCTTTGAGCGGAGCGTGAACCCAGGATCTTCGTTGTGGTAGGCAGAGCACGCTACCATCACATCACAGCGGCCGCTAATTTTCTGTAAACAATTGATAACTTTTAGAAAGTATATCGATGACACTTTGATAATATATCTATAGCTTCTTGACAATTAATCGATAACATTTTCATAGCAAAGCGATGACTTTTCAGTAACAAATGATAACTTTTCTAATAAAACAAATAGATAAATTTTTGATAGCAAATTGATAATTCTTTGACAAAATATCGATTACTTTTCTTAATATATTCGATAACATTTCGATAACTAATCGAACAATTTCTGATAACAAAAGAAAATAGAAAAGATAGAAAATTTATAGCATCTCGATATTTAGTCGATAAATCGTGTTCACCTTATCTAAAGGTCGACGATAGGCGTCTCAACCCGTTTGGGAGAAATCACAAGGAGACAGAAGTTGCATATGATCCAGCAAGCAGGAAAGGCGTGAACAAAAGGGCGGGGACATTTGCGAAGCCTACGATATTATACTCACAAAAGAGCTCCATATCTTTTAAGGGAGGGAATACTTAAGGCTCAAGTTGGGCATATTAACTAGACACTGCCCTCTGGCGCCACATGTTTATAAGTTAGGCCTCGTCAATAACAGCAGGTGTAGGAAGTGTGAGCTTCAGAAAGGAACGGCACGTTCTATGTCCATGTGCTGCGAAGTTATTCTATAACATAGGACTTGGCAACTGGTTGGGGTTCTTCCATCTGGTCGTCAAACAAATTTTTGTAACACTATGAACACATTCAGTCTATGTGAGGTTTTTATTGATCGGCCAGCTAAACCTAACCTGTCTATAGCTCACTTTTAAACACCTTTCTTTTCCTTTCTTTTCTTTCCTTCTCTTTCTTTCAATTCCCATCATTCGTTTCTTTTCCTTTTCTCTAAATAAAATAAATGTAAGGCGCGATAACCTCCGAAGGGATCTAAGGCCGAACTTATCTTCCAATTTGCGTCTTTTGATTTTTCTACTCTCTCTTTTTTTCCTACAAATTGGCCGGAGGGGACCTACATGTTTTATGCCGACTCCGAACGGCATCTACAAGGCAGATGAGTTTTCACTGAGAGCTTTTCATGGCAGAAATACACTCGGAGTGCTTGCCAAACACTGCCGAGGGGCGACCCCGCTTAGAAAAATTTCCTCCTAATTGAAAATCCTTATTTATAAAATTTTGATGTTATTTTGCCCGGGGTGCGAACCCAGGGCATACGGTATGGTAGGCGGAGCATGCTACGATCACACCACGGTGGCCGACTTTCTTCTCCATTCCTTTTTTTCCTTCCTTTTTTTCTTTCCTTTCACATCCTTCGCTTCTTTTCCTTTCCTCTCCTTTCCTTTCGTTTCGTTTCCTTTCATTTCTTTTTCTTTCCTTTCCGCTCATTTTCATTCCCCTTCTTTCACAACAATTATTTATGTCGCTCTAAAAACGAAAACTTTTAAAATAATAGATTTTTGTTAACTGTTGAATAACAGTGAAAGCTGTTGATTTTACAAAGACTTCTGTTGCACCATGATCTTAAAGGCAAAGTAGTGAGCGCCGTGAGCGTATGATTCTCTTTAAAATACTCAAGCTAATGCATTTGCATAATAATGACAGTTGTACGCTGTTGAAATTGCCAATGGAGGCAGTTCTTTTAACAGAAAAAATGATTAGATAGATTGAGAATCTGTAACTTTTGCAGGTTATTGTTAACTTGGGATTAACACTTTCTCTTCTGTTGAAATTACTAAACAAACGTGTTCTCTTGACAACAAACTTGGTTGTGTTAACCATAATACAATCAATTTTATGGAATGTCTGCTTACTCAATAACAACAAACTCGATTTGTTTAATTTACTAGCGTCATTCCTTTCTCTGTAATATCCTAATGAATTGAGTATTCTCTTAAGTGCCCACCGCTGTATTGCTAAGGGACGGTCATTGGTTTAAAATTCGACAACAAATTTATATACAAATACTAATACGAAAGTGTATTAAATATAATTAGAAAATACCAATACAAATGCAATCATAATAAAACGAAAATGACTCTCATTTGACTTTAATTAATTTAATTTTCTGGTACATACACAAATATCCACTTAGACCTTTAATTACCACTTCTGAGACCGCAGCATATTTAAATATTCTTTTGCAATTCATTAACAAAGTAATTTAAGTTGCAAATATAAGCTTTTTATGCAAGAAACAACAACAGTCATTAATACAATTGCGCAATTGGTACCACGAACCCCCCACTGACTGCTTTTAACAAAAGTACCTACGCATGAAATAATGGAAAAAGTTTAAAATGTTGAATCAACCACAATGACAATAATTGTTCATCCAAAAAGTATAAAATTATATTAAAAAAAAAAACAAAACAAAAACACACACGAATAACCAACACAAAAAACAATCAGCCGCCAACAACATTTGACATTTGGAAATTTTGCATTCAAGATGAATGTGTGATGCCTACGCCAATGCTGCGAAGTAAGCAAAACAATTTATCAGGGCTGCCAAGTAAACCAACCAATTACACGTTAACACATCTGCACCACCTGAAAAGACGGGTACCGGTGCGTATACGTAAAATATTTTTTGTTATTTGGTATTAAAAAGAGCTACATAGATACAAACATACAAGTGAAGCTAGTACTCATGAAGTCATCAAGGTTGGTTTGGCCCTCCAACGATAAAAGACACACTAACATTCTTTTGAATCTAAATAAGTGGGGGTTCGGGAAAGGGTTATCGGTGGATACTGTTTGATAGGTACCAAAGAACGGACGACGGATCCTATTATTACTGCCGCAGCTGCAGAGGGCATGCACCAGGAACGTCCGATCCCTGAATGGGATTGGTGCAGCTGCCCGGCTAGTTGATGTCCTCGTCAAAGCAAAATCTGACATCACCGCCATCCAAGAAATGCGTTGGACGAAGCAAGGAAGAAAGAAGATCAAAAATTGTGACATCTATTGGAGTGGCCATACGAATAAGCGCAGTTTCGGCGTCGGATTCGTGGTGGGAGAGAGACTTTGTCGCCAAGTTCTGGCGTTCACGCCTGTGGACGAGCGTCTCGCCGCTATCCGAATAAAAGCAAAAATTTTTAATGTATCATTCATTTGCGCCCATGTTCCGAGAGAGGAGAAAGACGATGAGGTGAAAGACACTTTTTATGGGCAATTAGAACGCACATACTTTAACGCCAGAGTGGTCAAAGAAGGTGTTTTTGGCCCTACAGTCGGAAAGTTCAGCCTACATAATGAAACTTCTCCTAACGGACTAAGGCTGATTGACTTTGCCGGTGCTCGAAACATGGTCATATCCAGCACGAGGTTCATTCATAAAAAGATACATAAAGCTACATGGCTGTCTCCTGATCGAAATACTCGCAATCATATCGATCACGTTGTGATAGACGGACGGCATGCCTCCAGTGTTTTAGATGTGCGCACGATCCGAGGACCTAACATCGACTCGGATCATTATCTCGTTGCAGCCAAAATACGCACCCGCCTCAACGCAACCAAGGAACAAAAAACACAAGGAAAGCTAGACGTCGAAAAGCTTCAAAACAGACTGCCAATGATTTCGCAACTCGACTCTCACACCTGCTCTCTGAGAGCACAACTCATCCTGAAGGAATACAGGAGCAGTGGGAGCATATCTCCAAAGTACTTCGTACTGCCGCCGAGGAAAAAAATTGGTTACCGGCAGCCACGAAAAAACAACTGGTACGATGAAGAATGCCGCGTTGCAACCGAAAGAAAAGACGCTGCCTACAGGGCTACGTTAAAAGCGAGCGCGACAAGAGGAGTGTGTGAACGCTATCGTGAGTTGAAAGGGAAGCGAGACGCCTTTTCAGGAAGAAAAAAGCAGAAGCAGAAAGGCGTGAGTGCGAGGAGCTTGAGCTGCTAGCCACCAGGAATAACGCCCGAAAATTCTACCAAAAAATACGGTGACAGACGGAAGGTTTTAAGACCGGGCAAACTCCTGTAGGAATGAAAACGGCGACCTTGTAACTGATGTCCACAGAGTGCTTAGATTATGGAGGGAATACTTCTCTGCTCTCCTAAATGGAGGCAGCAATTCACCGCGCAGAGGTGAAGAACCCGATGCCGCAATCGATGATGATGGAATATATGTCCCCCCGCCCGATTATGACGAAGTTAGAATAGCAATAACCAGATTGAAAAACAACAAGGCCGTAGGCGCTGATGGATTGGCTGCGGAGCTACTCAAGTACGGCGGCGAGGAGTTGCCAAGGCGCATGCAGCAGCTTCTTAGCAAAATATTGGCGGACGAGTGCATGCCCGACGGTTGGAATCTAAGTGTTCTTTGCCCAGCCCACAAGAAGGGGGATACTGCAAAATGCACCAACTATCGTGGAATCAGCCTTCTTAATATCGCATATAAGGCCCTTTCAAGTATATTGTGCGAAAGATTGAAGCCCACCGTGAACCGGCTGATTGGACCTTATCAGTGCGGCTTCAGACCTGGTAAATCTACCATCGATCAGATTTTCATTCATTAAGCGTCATTTGTTAAGCGTTGATTTGCATTTTTTGAGTCCCAAAATAACAATTAAATTTTGACTTTTATTTAAGGATTCCAGCAATAACAGTTAAAGGTTCACTTTTATTTTTTAAGTCCCTAAATAATTGTTAAATTTTTAATCTTATTATTAAAAAGCAGACCCGGCAGAAGTTTTTCTGTCCTAACTTTGGTATATCTGCATAACTGTTAGAAAGTTTTAACCTCTAAGTCTCCCCCTCTCCTTTTCCTTATCGTTTTATTCACTCCTCCATCTATTTTTCTCTTCTCTGTATCTCTTTCTCCCTCTCCCTGTCTTCGCACACCTTCTTAATATCGCATATAAGGCCCTTTCAAGTATATTGTGCGAAAGATTGAAGCCCACCGTGAACCGGCTGATCGGACCTTATCAGTGCGGTTTCAGACCTGGTAAATCTACCATCGATCAGATTTTCACAATGCGCCAAATCTTGGAAAAAACCCGTGAAAAGAGAATCGACACACATCACCTCTTCGTCGACTTTAAAGCCGCCTTCGACAGCACGAAAAGGAGCTGCCTATATGCCGCTATGTCTGAATTTGGTTTCCCCGCAAAACTTATACGGCTGTGCAAAATGACGTTGAGCAACACCATCAGCTCAGTCAGAATTGGGAAGGAACTCTCCGAGCCGTTCGAAACTAAACAGACAGGGTGACCCCCTATCGTGCGATTTCTTTAATTTGATGCTGGAGAAAATTATACTAGCTGCAGAACTTAACCGCACTGGAACAATATACTATAAAAGCGTGGAATTACTGGCATATGCTGATGACATTGATACCATCGGCCTAAACACCCGCGCTGTTAGTTCTGCTTACTCCAAACTGGAAAAAGAAGCGGTAAAAATGGGTTTGATGGTGAATGAGGACAAAACGAAGTACCTGCTGTCATCCAGCAAAGAGTCAGCGCATACGCGCCTTGGCAACCACGCTACTCGTGGCCGCCATAATTTCGAAATAGTAAAAGACTTCGTTTATTTGGGAACCAGCACTGAAATCCAGCGAAGAATCAATCTTGCCAATAAATACTACTTTGGACTAGGTAGGCAATTGAAAAGTAAAGCCCTCTCTCGGCGAACGAAAACCATACTCTACAAGTCACTTATCGTACCCGTCCTGCTATATGGGGCAGAAGCATGGACCATGACAACAGCAGATGAAGCGGCTTTGGGAGTGTTCGAGAGAAAAGTTCTTCGAAAGATTTATGGACCTCTACGCGTTGGCGATGGCGAGTACCGAAGAAGATTTAATGATGAGCTGTACGAGCTATACGCAGACATCAACATAGTCCAGCGAATTAAAACGCAGCGGCTGCGCAGGCTAGGCCATGTTATGCGAATGAATGATGATGCTCCGGCGAAGAAAGTGTTTCTATCGGAACCCGCCTATGGAAGCAGAGGTAGAGGGCGGCCCCCACTCCGTTCGAAGGACCAGGTGGAAAACGATTTGAACTCCCTTGGTGTGACCAATTGGCGCCGGTTGGCGGAGCGAAGGAGCAACTGGCGCGCCTTGTTGGACGGCCATAACCGTTTAGACGGTTAAGCGCCAATTAAGTAAGTAAATAAGCTGCAGATTTATAGAGGCGTGTTGTCAGCATGCAGCATCTACATACAGTGCCACTGTCTGACCCGTAGTAGAAGAAGGTTGGCTGTTCTCGGTCAACCGTTTTTCAATGATCTTTTGGAGGTATCGAAGCTCGAAACAATGCGACAGGTAAATTTATTTACTTCACGAAGTGATTCGTTTCACGATAGCTGGTACATGCTATTAAGGGCAACACAAGGTTTCCTTTGGTTCCGAAAGCACTGTCCTTTTAACGTAACCTAACTTAGGTCGCATGCAATATATAATTAAAAAGCCGACGCCCATATGAAGATTACGTGCCCGCTTACCATAGCGAACGTCCAGAGAAAAGCTACTTCAAAATACTTTAAGGAAAGCTTTACTTATCAAGATGGCTCTTTGGTAGTTGCTCTTGCCAAGCCCTTCGAGAGTATTTATCACTCTAACACTTTCACTTACACTCCTAAATCCATTTACTCCCAATCCCACTTCATTCCTTTTGCAACTCACACTCACACTTCCCCTACTGCTGGTGCTCCCACTCCAATTCCCAAGCCTTTGTTGCAGTGCTGACAAATTTTTGTGTTGTAATGTTTTCTGTGTGCTGATCAGCAGCTGATGAAGTATGGGGTATGGAAAATTATTCTATTCCGACATCCAAACGTCGAACGATAGTAATAATTTCAGCCTATTTTTGATCAGGCGTCACTTCGCGAGTTTCAAGTGCTGGCGTAGTTTTCTCCGCAGCGCCAGTACGATTTCGGTATTGAAACCAGGAGACCCCTCAGACTCTTTCTCAAAATTTTGTCAGCTGACTCAATTGCGGATGGAATAGCGATTCTAGTATCCGAGATCCCATGTGCAGCTGTGATTTATTTGACATCTTCAAATCCTGGTCACCCTATCAACAGCTTCAATGTTCTCAACTCCGGGCACCGGCGTGGGTTGTGAGTTTTCTTCGACTTCAAGAGTAGTTGTAGGAGTAACCGCAAACGATAAGTGTTCTTTATATTCAGGAGCTAGGTGAACATCTAATGAATAACCCTTTTTTATTACCTTAATATTTAAGAAACTTTTTCTTTCCAGGAAGTGGGTCAGGGTCCGACTTATTCTCATTTATATTCCGAATTAATTGACATTTTTTTAAAACTTAGCTCGCCTTTTGATTAAGTTCATGTTTAGGATACTTTTTCCGGAGAGTGGTCTCTTTCAACAAATTTCGTGAAGCTTAATAGTACATCGATAACATTTTTCCTGGGTTATTTTTTGAGATTTTCTTTTCAGGAAAGCGACAAAGATCTATCGCAAACAAATGTTATTTATGGTACGATATTTGGGATAATTTTTTTTCGGTAAGTAGGCGAGGGACCGACTTTTTTTGGAAAAACCATATTCATAGTTCGATAGAGAGAGCGATAAAGATTGGAATAGGACGATAAAGAGGCACAGAAAGCATGAGGGCAACAGCGAGAATGGAAAGCTCTTCGGGTATGAGAGGGGCACCGGTCAGGGACTAAGATATAGCGACGGAAAAGGAGACGAAGAGAAGGGGGTGGTCGAGATAGTGAGACAGAAGTTCAGAGGATAGAGAAGAGCAGAGGGGTTGGAATGGGGGAGACGGTAGGGTTAGGTAGAGGGCGTATGAAATATTTAAATTGAGAGATAATATAAAGAAAAAGTAAAGAAATTAACGAAAGAGAAGTGAAGGAAACCGGAAGGGAAAGAGAAAATGGGAAAAGTGGTAGTTTTAATTAAGAAACAACAAAAAATCAACTTCCTCCACTTGCTTTTACCAACTCTTATTTGGCAGGAGCGTCGTTATCTATTCGCATAATATGACAAAGTCCGCAAAGCCTTTGGGCTTTTATTCTTAGCACTGCCCTTATATGTACCTGCGTAATGCTCATACGGCTCCTCAACTACGAAATGCGCCGTCTATACCACGGACAGGGTCATAAATCTTCCAGAGGTCTTTCCTTTCGAACTCTTCAAGGGTCATCTTATCATCTCTGTTGTTGTTATTGTAGCGATTTGGAGACTACCCGAAGGCCTTGAAGACTGTTGATTGCCCTTTGCCGGATGCAGATCCCGTACGTTCCGGCAACAAGCACCGTTAAGGTACTAGCCTGACCATCTCGAATCTTAAGAACGATTTAATATGAACACATGAAACCTTCAAGGCCATACCGCCCTACCACCCCCTAAATCTATATATTGCCAGAGCCTTGGCTGCTAAAGAAACAGGTTTTGCCGCTGATTGGTGATGTTGACAATTGGGTTGGAGAAGCTATATATTGTGCTGTCAACACCATCCAATACTTCAAACTATACATCAGGACAGGTCTGATGAGGTATAACTTACTCGAGCGTGATATTTGTTCGTTTGTACAGGACCTTATTTTTGAATTGCTTACTTAATGCTTATTGCTACTAGTTATGAATTAGTTATATATTATATTTCTTGTCATTAGTTAACCCGCCCTGAATCACATCACAGCTTCTATTTTATGCCGCTGCAACTGTCACCAGGGATATGGTAACCATTGTTCATAGTAGCTATGTGAGCTATTCCGATGGTCATGCATTATGCCGATGTCCTTTTGCAGCCAACACGCAATGTATAATGAAGACAACAAACAAACAAAACAAAAAAAATTATTAAGGAAGCATAAAGCAAATTGTGTTTAAAATGAAAGGCGCACATATGCACACATACATTGAGCATAAAAAATGCTGAATCAAAAATTATGCAACAAAAATATTCGCACTCAGAAGTGCATTTGAATGGACGGGAAAACAATGCAAAGTTTTGGCTGATAAATGAGAGCACAGCTGATAGGTGCGGAAGTCATCAATGCAGCGAGTCTACGTGAATATTAAATGGCGTAAAAAGGAATTGCGAAAACAAAAATTTTATAAATATTGTGTATCAATAATCCATTAATGCCTACAAAGTGCTTTTTGAGGGTGTGTGGGGCGTTAAATTTAAAAACAGCTTCATGGAAGGAATATAATGCATGTATAGATGTATGTGTGTATGTTTATCAATAAATAATGCATATGACAGAGTGCTTTTATTTAAAGCGCGTACCCGTAGGTATGTATGTACATACATATGTAGGACTTCGATATAATAATGAATAATTAATAATATGCAGATGTATTTTCATTTAAATGTACTCATTTGAATTGTTGAAATAAAATGCGAATAGGTACTTACCCCAAAAAAACTTGAACTTGAGAAAATTATATCGGGTACAAAAGTATGCAAAAGCGAGTTAAATGGATATTTTCATATTAACTTATTTTAATTTCATTGCCTGGTATCTGAAAAAATATAAATTAATAAAATCGTTTTAATTTTTTAAAATACTTTTATTTGTTAAGCACAAAAATTAGAGTTAAGCGTTGATTTGCATTTTTTGAGTCCCAAAATAACAATTAAATTTTGACTTTTATTTAAGGATTCCAGCAATAACAGTTAAGGGTTCACTTTTATTTTTTAAGTCCTTAAATAATTGTTAAATTTTTAATCTTATGATTAAAAAGCAGACCCGGCAGAAGTTTTTCTGCCCTAACTTTGGTATATCTGCATAACTGTTAGAAAGTTTTAACCTCTAAGTCTCCCCCTCTCCTTTTCCTTATCGTTTAATTCACTCCTCCATCTATTTTTCTCTTTCTCTGTATCTCTTTCTCCCTCTCCCTGTCTTCGCTCATTTTTTCACTTTTCCACTCCATATACCTCTATCTCTCTATCTTCGTCTAATCCTATCTCTTTCTCAGTCTCATTTTTCTATCATCTTTTCTCTTCTCTCCCTAGTTCTTCCAATTCTTCTCCATCGAACGAATCTTGTGTATGGGAGTATACAAAATTTTTTTTAAGACTTTTTCAAGCAATTATTATATTTTTTTTGTAAATTTGCAAAATCTTTATAATTGTTTTCGTGTTTTGTGCTTAGCAACACATCGGCGGCTAATTTTTTTATAAATAAAACAACATCTAATACTTAATAAAAACAAGTTTTCAATAATTTGGATCCAATTTTGCTAGTATGAAAGTCTTAATTTTATAACAAACCTCGCCGATCGGTATCGAAGAACCTTTGAAGCGCTCTGACTAGGTTTTATTTACACAAGCGTTTATTTACGGCCATACGGGTCTCATTATCTATGACCATCATCATTAACCAGCGCTTTACCGCTTAAATGATTTTGGCGTTGCGTAATAGCTATCCAACTTTCGCGATAACTGATGCCAGCATCAAGGGTGCTCAAGTCTCCACCAGCCTCTCGCAACTCACCCATTGTCGGCATTACCAACAGGACCACAAATCTTCTGAAGAACTTTTCTTTCGAACACTCCAATGGCCATTCCTTCGTGTCTCACACCGTCCACTATTCCGAGCCAAACAACAGGAAAGGTATTAAGAGAGACATATAGAGCATGATTTTTTGTCATGGGAAGAGTACTTTTATTTTCAATACCCTACTCAGTCTGGTGCAGCACTTTTTGGCAAGAAATATTCTCTGCTTGACTGTCATATCCAAGGCGGGGAAGAAAGGGAATTGATGATAACACACCTCCCCAACGGGTTAGGGGTCAGAATACAGCCGTGGTAAGTATGCCTGTCGTAAGAGGAGACTAAAATACCAGATTCAAGGGGTTGTGTGGCGCAACCCTTCCAGGTTGTCAGCGCAATATATAGCTTATCCCAACCCAATTGTCAACCTCACCTATCCGTGGTGAATCCTATTTCATTAACAGCCGAGGCTCTGGCGATCCCGAACTCATGGATCTAGGGGGTGGGAGGGTGGGATGGCCAAGAAGGTTGGGTTTGGTACCGAGATGGTTGGGCTTGGTACCGGAACGTACCGGACCTGCATCCGGCAAGGGATCATCAACATCGATAACACTCCCAAGGCCTTCGTGGAGTGTCCTTATAGCTACAACAACAACATGATAACACACTGATCCCAAGAAAGAAAATAATCGATGTATTCATTGAGAGGGCAGTATAATGAAACAACCAGAAAAGAAGATAGAAAATACCAAGAGTACGGGCATTCCCTGGCCGTGGCGTCACTTGAACGCAGCATTCGCTGTGGGCGCATGTCTACCTCAAATTGAAGATCTGCAAATAGGAGCTGTTCAGTGCCATGATTCAGCTGATTTAAGACTACTTGAACTGGCCTCTTCCTTCTTTCTACTCGGTGGTATGCTACAACGGAGTCAAATTTATTCCGTATAACGAGCAAGCAAAACGTATGGCACGAACGCATGCTTTGGATTGCCGGATATATAGCTCAACTCCACAATACCAATGTCCAATGTATGGGTTCAAATGGTCGAAGGACACACTGTGCTTGTGGAAGCGTATCTAGAAGATGATCCCTAAAGATGTTAATCATAAAATACTAGAATTATTCGAGGATTAAAAATATTTAAAAATCGTTAGGTTATCGAAGCAAACCGAATGAGGTAGGGGTGAGGACAACAAAGGTGCTTGGGGGGACAAACAACCCATTTATGCTTAGATTCCTACAGATAAACTCCCACCATAGTAAAGTGACTATTGATAGGGTTTGCAGACACAAACAATGTACATCAATGTATGTGAAGTCCCTACGGACCGTACAGTTCAACCTTAACCAAAGAGACATCGTAACGAAGTTTTGCTATTACGCGAGTCATCAAGAGGGAACTGAATATGTTAGGGAGCAGTAAAACGACGATATTGTAGTCCAGAGCCAAAAGTCTCTCCTTCTACGTCCCATCGAAAATAAGCTTAGCATTGGGTTAAAATCCCGATTGCAGACTTTCATGAGTACTGACCTTTCTACGGGTTCTTTCAACTCTTGTTCTTCTTCTAGGACACGAAGTTATATCGCTCTAAGTCCCCATACTAGATCGAATGGATCACCTCCAAAAGACCATAGTGCATGATTTCCGTGGTAACGGAGAGATTACCCTTAGTCATCTGCTAGATCGCAACCCCGAAGAACTGCCTGCTATGTGCCGGAAGGCTTGGTTTGCAGAACCACAACAGTTTGTTATTTCTCTCTGCGTGTGACATCCTTGTCCTTCCCTGATTGTTGTTAGATACGCTGCCTGCCGATACTTCAGCACGTTTCTTCCTTTTGGACAGCCTAACTGCCAGAAGCGAAAGAGCCAGCTAATTATACCCAACGGCTCAAGGGGCTTAGAATATTTCAATGGCAGGCATGTGCGTTATAGTAGACGTATTAAATCCTCCGACCCAAAAGTTCGTGAAGTAAAAAAAATCGTGCCCGAGGTAATCGGGCTAGCACCAGAAGGTGCATGAACGGAAGTCTTTCGGATTTAATACGGCCAAGGACTGCTCAAGTCTAAGAGCCGTTTTTAAGTGCCTGCTCGGAAACGCCAACGTTAACAACAACAACAATATAATCAATGGAACAGCCCGCATACTACCCATTACATCCCGGCGTCCGCTTGAGTTAAATACGCACAATGTAGCGCACATCATAAAAAACTTCAGCAAACCACAAAAACCGTTATATCCTTATTTATATCAAGATTATATAAACATCATGCTGAGATCTTTATGAGAGTTTCCAGCCTTGAATGTCATCATAGTTTAGCTAACCATTTTCGTTGTGTTGCCGCTCGAACAACTGTGCGCGCTTGAAGTGGCTAATTTTCTCGCTTTTTCATTCTGCCATTCGTTCATATTTCGTTTTGGTGGCGCTGTTGCCTTCTATTATTATTGTGATTGCCCATAACTGTCATCGCAATAAATTTTCTATTTTGCCTGAGCACCACTCTTTTAATATGGCCTGCCAAAGCGTCCTGCTGCAGTGACTGAGCTTCATATTTAAAGACACACACATATACATACAAAGACTATTTAACTTTATGCCAAACGTTGTCATGACAAGTATCAGAACAGACACTAGAATTTTGAGAGCGTGAAGCAGCGCGAAAAGTATGAACATCATTACCAACAGCTTGAGCTGCAGCAACATGAGCAGGAGCATCACGGACAACAGCCAACAATGGTTTACAACAACAATAGTTATTCTAAAATACGAGGGCTGTTGGATATATCGCGCGCAGTAAATTTAAATGCAGAACTAAGCCACTTCTTAGCTTACTTTATTTCATTACTTTGTTGCAGCACAAGTGATACCGAATATCTAATCTAAGACGGCTAAAAGAAGTTGACACGCCATAAATAGCAGAACGGTATTAGACTATCAGAGATTAATAGGCAGTCCAATTGAGTGATTTATTCACATATACAAGCAGTCCATGCAAAGCCTCACTCGCTTTGCCGCGGTTCAGCTGAGTATAAAAAAATACCAAAGTAATCTTAGCCATTGCAACCTACTGTTGATTTCCATCTGCCTTTTCCTTTTATTTGAAGCCTTGATCTTGCTTTAACTCTCAGTGTTCCTCTTAGTTTTCTTCCTTTCCTTTCCCCCAGCCCTTTGCTTTCACACTTAACTGGAGCTTAACCATATCAGAAATCTTCCGGCATCACTTTTCCATTTTCTCTTCCCTTTCTTCTCTTTCATCTTCTGCTGCCTATCTCGCTTTGTTTGTCCTTTAGTAAAATAATAATTTTTTCTTCATATAGCTTTTGCTTTTCCAACTTCTTGCTCATGCTTCTTTTCTTCCTTCTCTTTTTCTCCTACTGCCACACACATTCCTTTACCATACTCTCTTCCTTTTCAATAACTCTACCACATCAACTTTTTTGCACTTTCTCTCCCTCTGAGGTCACAACCCCCTATTGAATAAAGACATGAGCTTAGACAAATATGCGGCTTGAAGTTAAGGAGAGTGGTTAGAGTGATTAGCGAGGTAGCTACCTGGCGAAGGATAACGGAGGTTATTGAGAAAGTTAATGGTGAGGTGACCTATGGTCGTAGTAACAATGAGGAGAATGGCTATGGGAACAGCTGGGTGTTGGTATTATAATAAGTAGGAGCGGCTGAACAGTGAGGGAAGAAGAGTTGTGGTTACAACAAGTAGTATCGGGACGGAGACAGCAGACCCGGGAATAAAAACGGGCAGCAGGAGCTGAAAACTGGGTGATCAGCACCTGTAGATAGCCGACGGAGCTCATGCGAGTACCGGGGCTTGAGAGACGGGTATTAGTAATGATGCAGTGCCTATGGAGTTTGATATTAATTGATTAATTGAAAGTCAAACTGACTTCAGGGGTGTTCTGAGGTAGATAATCGTTCGTAGGAGTGGACGTCTATAATACGAACTGCGAGGACTCAGGTTAGTTCTGGTTTACTGGACACCGCTTACATAGCCATACAGTGCAAACACTGAAGTGTTTATAGCTAATTCGCTTCTTTTATTTACCTTTCATTATGAATTTGTATAGAAATTAAGTGTTTATTTGGCGCTTTAGAGAGTTTCCATTTTTTGTTAGTCTTCATCTAAGGCTCGCTCCATTATTTTTTGCCAGTTCTAGTCCAAGTCCAAGTCAAAATACAAGTCGAAGTTCAAGTTTAAGTCCAAGCCCAAGTCCAAGTACAAGTACACGTCCCAGTCCAAGTCCAAGTCAAAGTCACTGTCGCATTCCCAGTCTCAGTCCTATTCCCAGTCCAAGTCCATGTCCAAGACCAAGTTCAAGTCCAAATACAAGTCCAAGTCTAATTCCAAGTCCTAGTCCCAGTCCCAGTTTCTGTCCCAGTCCCAGTCAGGGACGTGGAAAATTGATGTTAGCCGATCCTCAGACCTGACACGAGAATTTTATATGTTAGTTTGTACCAAAGTTTCTCGCTTCCCCTGTGTCTTCAGCCTAAATGATTCGAACTTAAATTAAGTTTTGTTGGGTTATAAAACTCCTCCTTTCCGAGAACAAAGTATCTTCTGCAAAAAGTCGCCGAAATATCAAACAGCCCTCGTTAATTCATGCTACCAAATAGTCGATTGCTGCTTTGCCTGTTATCTAAATGCCATACAATACAATAGCTGTTGTTGTTAAGCTCCCTTAGTTGTTTTTGCTATTGTCACTTATTACTCTCCTTAATCATGGATCCCCACCATACCGTCAACATCGTGCCAGACTTAACAAATGCACTGCATCGGAAATCATAAAAACCCAATAACAACAAAAGAAGCCTCAACATTTAGTTGCATTTAATATAGAAGTCATTCGAGCATAGCATGTTTAGTTGCCACTCTCCTTCGACCTTCGCCACCGCTTGCCATCTTATTGTATCCCTTTTCATATTTCTAGTCTCTCGTTTATGGTCATGATATTGCGATTGAGCAGCCCAATGACAAATTTGAATGCGTTAGACGTCGTAAAGCATTTGGACTATATAGGCAAAGAAGAAAGTCAAGCCGACTCAGACTGCAAGGATGCAGTTGCCATAGCAAACAACGCCACAGCAAGCAAGTCAGCAGGCAACAATACCAATGAGCTCTCTGACTCCTTGTGGGTTCGCACGCAAATTGACAAGGGCAAACACTTAAGTTGACATTGACGCTGGCGATGCCTGGCTGTTGTGCTGTAAAGTCTATTGTGTTTTGTAAATTTTTTTGTTGATACTCTTTGCTTGTATTGCTGTTTGCTTTCTGTCTCTCTCTTTTTCCATCTCCCAGCCAGCATTTTTTGAAGATTTTGATCAAAAAATATTCAAATATCATACCCCAAAATGATTAAAAACATTCAAATTTAAAAGCATTTTCTGTACGAAAATTAACGTATCGTCGGGAGAAAAATGTACCATAAATGTGATTATTCTTGAATAATCATTTATGATTCATATTTCGAAACGCTTTTTGTTCATATTTGATATCATTGTAAAATTGAGCTTTAATTGTTTTAGAGTAATATTTGAATGATTTTCACAGTCATTTTCTAATCATATTCGTGAACATATTTCAATCGTTTTGGTTGAGATTTTTGAATCATTTTTGAATGCGATTACGATTCATTTATTCTTTATATCATTCAAAATGAGATACTACATAATAATCTTATTTCATCAGGGGAAGAAAGAATGCGGAAGTGAGCTATTTGAACCACAGGTCACTCGTAAACAAACTTGACCGATATACACCTCGACTACAACATCCAGCATCAACTATGATCGTCAACATCTTGAAATACGATATGGTACGGGATGTTGAAGCCATATCCAGGTACATACATATGTCAAGAGAGTTTCACTTACCTGGGGTTCACAACCTTTGTATTGTCTAATTTGTATTTTATGGGAAGCCGAAGGTGGAGAAGTGGTTGGGGACATCTTTTCTTAGGAGCAGTATTTACATTATTTCTTGTCTTGAAGAATAAAGTTTTAATATATTTTTTTTTTGAACTTTATGATTGAAAAAATGTGAGTATGTGAAAAAAATAAGATCTTCAATGAAAAGTAAAATTTTAACAAGTATAGAATTCATTATTCAGTCAACCAAGATAGTCAGAAAAGATTCAGAAAGCTGAATGAAAAACTATTAAAAATGTTTGATCACCTAAAGTAAATACGTTTGATTCAAATATGATTCCAAAATTTGATTGAAAAGCTATATTGAGTTTTTGATCATCAAAAGTATTCATATTTGATTATTTCCTTTGTTCAATTGTATGATAACTCATTATTTAGTCAGAAAGAGTAATCAAATTGTATTGATATGTAGGGAAATTCAAAACTTAATCACCTAAATGCTGAGTGGGCTATTTCTCATCTACTTGTTGGCTAAAAAGTATTGTTGAATTTTTGACGCGTTGAGCTTTTTTCCGCCATGTCCTCGGCGCTGCTTAAAATGTGAATTGCAAATTTAATTACGCTTGTGTTGTTGTTTTTTATGAACTACTTTTACGCAATTTTTTTCGATGTTTTTTATTTTCAAAGTAAAATTGCTAAATGTTGATTACACTTTCATAGAAATTTTTTATTGGTGACATTTATGTACAGATTTCGATTAAGATTACGCAGATGGAACAGAAATAAATATTTTTAGCTAAATCGAGCATCGAATCGATAAAAGTAGCTAAACTCATTTTTAAACGGTTTTATTTAGCTTGACTTGACAGGCAGGCGCATGCAGGGCCGTTGTGAACGAATTTTGTAATTGAAATTTAAGTAACTTCCCGATAAGCTATAAGCTTGAAACTTGGAATATAGTTCAGAACCCGATGACAATGCAATAATCAGAAAAAAATCGCCGCTGGGTGGCGCAAGGATCAAGATATTCAAAAAATCATATTTTTGGGCCGATTTGGCTCATATGTGGAACACATAATACATACAAGAATAGAAAGCGACCTATGAAAAAAATCGCCGCTAGGTGGCGCAAAGATCGAGATATTTCCAAAAATCGTATTTTTGGGCCGATTTGACTCATATTTTGAGCACATAATACATAAAAGAATAGAAAGCGACCTATGAAAAAATGGCAGCTAGGTGGCGCAAAGATCGAAATATTCACAAAAATCGTATTTTTGGGCCAATTTGACTCATATTTGGAGCACATAATACATAAAACAATAGAAAGCGACCTATGAACAAAATCGCCGCTAGGTGGCGCAAAGATTTAGATATTCAAAAAAATCGTATTTTTGGGCCGATTTGACTCATATTTGGAGCACATAATACATAAAATAATAGAAAGTGACCTATGAAAAAAATCGCCGCTAGGTGGCGCAAAGATCGAGATATTCACAAAAATCGTATTTTTGGGCCGATTTGGCTCATATTTGGAACACATAATACATAAAGGAATAGAAAGCGACCTATGAAAAAAATCGCCGCTAGGTGGCGCAAAGATCGAGATATTCAAAAAATCGTATTTGTGGTCCGATTTGGCTCATATTTGGAACACATAATACATAAATACATAATAGAAAGCGACCTATGAAAAAAATCGCCGCTAGGTGGCGCAAGGATCGAAATATTCAAAAAAATCATATTTGTGGTGCGATTTGACTCATATTTGGAACAAATATTACATACAGTCCGGCAGAAGTTACATCAAAATATTTTGGAGTTGGTGGAGGGTCAAGCATACGTGGCGCAGAGTTGAGTAAAGTCTTTGGAAGGATTATGTATTGAGGACTTATATTGTCACAATTTGTCATAAAAGCGTTGGACGCGTCAAATTTCTATAAGACCAACTGAACCTAAATCAGGTTATGCTACGCCTCACATTTTTAGGAATTTCACGCGCCCAACGCTTTTGTTTAATTGTCTGACCAACGCCCTAGATTGATGAGGAGTGTGATGACTATTACCTGGGACCTATCTAATTATTTACTAGCTTTTAATATTATTATTACTTCATGTAAGTATTGTTTTCAATAAAAACGTTTAACTTAACATTTTTTTTTTAATTATTTTATTTCAAAAAATATTTTATAGATTGATGAAAATATTAGGCTGGTAGTATCATGATTTGCGAAACGAAAAAGAATTGGGTGAAATTTCGATTTCTTGAATTATAGCGGCGAACATTCAGTGAATTCATTAGAATTTTGTCAGAGGTGACTTAAATGAGCATTTTCCAGTTGATTTCTATATTCGCTAACAAGAATTAGGAAGGCGAATACAATAATAAGCAAATAGGAAAAAATAGCCCAAGACCTAGCCCAATGTCAAGACCTTGAAAATGTGAAAGTAAGATGGGCGATCTGTGTGGCATTGGAATCGGCCGACCATCTTAAGGAGGGAAGAATCGAGGAGCCGACCTTCATATTAGTTCGGAATATATCGTGGTACGAGCGGAAGCACGGCGAACTGAATTACCACCTCACGCAGATTTTGAGTGGGTACAGCGGTTTCAAGGAATATCTACATAAGAGTAGTATAGAGGTGAGTCCTTTATGTCCACACTGTCCCACCGAATTGGAAAACGCACAACACGTCATGTTTTACTGCCCCCGTTTTCACGGCGTAAGACTCTCTGTACACTGAGTTTTTGGAGAGGAGCCTTCTATTAGGAATTTAGTTCCTTTAATATGCATACAAATATATTTTTGGACTGCTAAGAACAAGCTGGCCTTTCTACTCATGGCGCGAGTGATGAATGCTAAAAGAAAGCGCAGAGAAATGCTCACACGAATCAGTGGCGACCAAGACCAACATCAGAGCTTTTCTGCATATGCTCACAAGCAGATTGCGAAAAATAGAGATACGCGTCTATAACGTGGCGGCTAGTAAGGGACTTGTCGTAATATCACGAAAACGCCAGGAATCACCACGCGCATGCAGAAACATGGAGCAGAGGACAATTAGCGCGTAAGATGACGACACTTTAAAGGCACATAGTTCGTACCATAACTCTGAAAAGATTTAGGCCGGGCTTTTATTCCAATTTGCGTTGTGTTTTGTTTAATATTTCCAACATATTTGCGGGACGAGACCTACATATTGTTCGCCGATTCCAAACGGTATCTGCAAGGCAGATTTGTTTTCACTGAGAAGTTTTTCATGGCAGAAATACACTAAGGGTGTTTGCCAAATCACTGCCTATAGGCGACTTTGCTTCTAAGTTTTTGATGTTGTTTTTCCCATTATCTTTGGTGTGATAGGCCTGTGCACGCCGTGCCCACCTTTCAGCCTACAAAAAAGTCTAGGATGAATCCAGGATGTGTCACAATGGAGTATGCGGCTATGTACAGTTTTGATTCGAGTGATCCCTTTTGTGTAAGCATGTCCTATTGGATACCCATTGTATCTGTTTATACTTAAAAGGATGGAGTCAGACAGGTCCCCTTTATACCCCTATGGGTGATTCCGGACTAGTTATCTTAGTACACCTATAGGATATGACCTACAGCTACCGGTACAGAGTAATACAATTTTAAAATTTTTTTTTTCGGCTGCACATTTTTCTTAAATAATCCGTTTAAATTACATTCTAGTTTTATACTCAGCTGAGCAGAGCTCACAGAGTATATTAACTTTGTTCGCATAACGGCGATCCGTAACGGCATAAACTAATCGAGATAGATATAGACTTCTATATATCAAAATGATCTGGGCGAAAAAAGGAATTCATTGAGCCATGTCGGTCCGTAAACACGATAACTTGAGTAAATTTTGAGGTATCTTGATGAAATTTGGTATGTGTGTTCCTGGGCGCTCATCTTAGATCGCTATTTAAAATGAACGAAATCGGACTGCAACCACGCCCACTTTTTCGATATCGAAAATTTCGAAAAAGAGAAAGATTGCGATAATTCATTACCAAAGATGAATAAAGCGATGAAACTTGGTAGGTGGGTTGACTTTATGACGCAGTATAGAAAACAAAATTTTGGACAATGGGTGTGGCACCACCCACTTTTAAAATAAGGTAATTTTAAAGTTTTGCAAGCTGTAATTTGGCAGTCGTTGAAGATATCATGATGGAATTTGGCAGAAGCGTTACTCCTAATACTATTTGTGTGCTAAATAAAAATTAGGAAAATCGGATGACGAACACGCCCACTTTAAAAAAATTTTTTTTTTTTAAGTCAAATTTTAACAAAAAATTTGATATCTTTACTGTATATATCTAAGTAAATTATGCCAACATTCAACTCCAGTAATGATATGGTGCAACAAAATACAAAAATAAAAGAAATTTTCAAAATGGGCGTGGCTCCGCCCTTTTTCATTTAATTTGTCTAGGATACTTTTAATGCCATAAGTCGAACAAAAATTTACCAGCTCTTGTGAAATTTGGCAGGGGCTTAGATTCTAGGACGATAACGGTTTTCTGTGAAAAAGGGCGAAATCGGTTGAAGCCACGCCCAGTTTTTATACACAGTCGACCGTCTGTCCTTCCGCTCGGCCGTTAACACGATAACTGGAGCAAAAATCGATATATCTTTACTAAACTTTGTTCACGTACTTATCTGAAGTCACTTTATCTTAGTATAAAATATGGCCGACATCCGACTATGACCACGCCCACTTTTTCGATATCGAAAATTACGAAAAATGAAAAATGCCATAATTCTATACCAAATACGAAAAAAGGATGAAACATGGTAATTCGATTGGTTTATTAACGCAAAATATAACTTTAGAAAAACTATGTAAAATAGGTGTGACACCTACCATATTAAGTAGAAGAAAATAAAAAAGTTATGCAGCTGAAATCAAAAGCCCTTAGAATCTTGCCAGGAATACTGTTCGTGGTATTACATATATAAATAAATTAGCGGTACCCGACAGATGATGTTCTGGGTCACCCTGGTCCACATTTTCATCGATATCTCGAAAACGCCTTCACATATATAACTAAGGGCCATTCCCTTTTATAACTCTCATTAATACCTTTAGTTTGATACCCATATCTTACAAACACATTCTAGAGTCACCCCTGGTCCACCCTTATGGCGATATCTGGAAAAGGCGCCCACATATAGAACTAAGGCCCACTACGTTTTAAATAATGTAACCCCATTTAATATGTTGCGTCCCTCCCACAAATTGTCATCCTCCCAGCATCTCCTTGCAGCGGGACTGCTCCATATTCTCTTGCTCCGGGAAGGTATCGAACCCAATTCGGGTCCGTCTCCTGACCCCGGTCCTGAGAAATGGTTTTGCTGCATCTGCCGGAAAAGAATATTTTTAGGACGGTCATACTCTTGTTAGTGTGTATCGTGTAAGGGATGGTTGCATCGGAGAGGTCGTTCTGGGCTAGACCCCAAAACCAGACGTCCACGTAACTTCTATAAATCTTTTGTGGATCTTTGCTGTTCACACCCTAGGACGTCCCGTGGTCTGCCGCTTAGCGCCCCTCCTCCCCCCCCCCCCCGATACCTTCCAGCAGCCCCGCTGGTCATCAAGCCACAACAAGTACCCGCTGTTGCTCGCGCCCCATGGCGCCACCAACTCACACGGCTGCTCCCACTTATAACTACAATCTCCGCAGTAGAGTCGGGAGCAATGCCGAGCATCAGCCCCCGTCTTCTTCCCGCTCTTTTACGGCAGCAATTGTGTAGGTCAGGGAAACAGACTCTTAGTCCCTACCTCCCTTTGCACCGTTTGCCAGCACTGAATATATACGTTTGCGACATCCGCCCAATGCAACTCCAGCCTTGGACGGTGCCATTTTCCTAGATGTTCTGGTCTCAGTGGCAGCAACCCCCAAAGGGTGTCATCGCGCCATGCTTTCAGGCCGCAAACCCAACTACACCGGGTACCCAAGTGCTTACCCAGGGACGTCCAGTCCCAGGGCCACAACAGCAATTACGTCCTGGCCTCCCTCAGCTCAGACGTAGTCACCTATCACTTACTCCCAGAGTGACGACGTCACCCCCTATGCACTTCAGAATTCTGCACTTAAACTGTAATGGATTAACTGGGAAGAACACGGAGATGGTCGACTTCATGAAGCGGCACAACATCCGCATTGCTGCGATTCAAGAGACTAAACTCACAGCAAGATCTGCATTGCAGACCTGTTCTGGGTATAATGTCCACAGAAAAGATCGCGAGAGCGGGAATGGAGGCGGCCTCGCGTTTATCATACACCACACTGTGCAATATCATATATTTGATCCCGACATCGACCACAGGGAAAATGTCTTAGAACGTCAAGGATTATCTGTCCGGTCGGGCGATGCAAACCTAGAAATCATCAACATCTACATCCCTCCTGTCACCTGTTGTCCCAGTGGATACCGCCCTGATATCAGCGCCGTACTCACTGGAAACAATCGTATTATCTTAGGCGATTTCAGTGCCCATCACGATCTATGGCATTCAAACTTGCGGGTGGACAGCAAGGGTGAGATGTTAGCAGATCAAATAGAAGAAACGACGTTCTGCACAATAAACGGAGACGCCCCCACACGTATGGTAGGAAGTTCTCACAGTTAGCCGGATATTTCAATCGTGAACGCAGAACTCGTAAACTGTGTCAACTGGCAGCCGATGGTAACATTGGCATCCGACCACCTGCCTATACTTATTTCGTTCGAGCGTTCCGCCGACTACACCGTCGCAGAAAAACGCATTTTCATTAACTTTAAAAAAGGAAAGTGGGACGAATACAAATCCTTTACAGACAACCGCTTTGCTGCCCTCCCTATCACAACTGATGCCCGCCAAGGGGAGCGCGCTTTCCGCAAGGTCATTGAATCCGCCTCGGCTCGTTTCATTCCCGCCGGTAGAGTTCCCGAAATTCGGCCCCACTTCCCGGCAGAGGCAGCAAGTTTAGCGAGAGAACGTGACCTTATAACACAGCTCGATCCCGGCGTCCCCCAAATAAGGCATATAAACCTACGCATCAGATTGCTTGTGGATGAACACAAGCGATCGAAATGGGAGGAGCACCTAAGCGGTTGTAACCTCTCTTCCGGTGTAGGTGAACTTTCGTCCACTGTAAAGTCCCTATCGAATCCGTCTAGGCACAATGACAAAGTCTCCATCGCCTCTGGCGACAAAGTGCTGTCGGGTGCGAAAAAATGCGCGAGTGCTTTCTGCTGACAATATATATTGCATTCTACGGTCGACAAAAATAGACGGAGGGCCAACAGACACGCACAAAAACATAAGTTCAGCGCGTCACCAATTACCATCACCGCCAAAGAGGTTGAGGATGCCATCGGTCATGCTAAACCATCCAAAGCAGTGGGCCCAAACGGCATAGCCATGCCGATGCTTAAAAGCCTAGGTAAAGAGGGTTTCAAATATTTAGCACATATCTTCAACCTGTCCCTTTCCACCTTTGTCATACCCGAAAAATGGAAAATGGCCAAGGTGGTCCCGCTACTAAAGCCAGGGAAATCAGCTAACATAGGAGAGTCATATCGCCAGATATCTCTCCTATCGCCAGTAGCCAAGACGCTTGACGCCATTTTGCTACCCCTACTTGAAAGCAAATTTGCAGCTAGCCTGCCATCAGCATGGCTTCATAAAACTCCATAGCACCACCACCGCGCTAAATTGCGGTTTAAATCAAAACCCCCACCATAGAACAGTACTCGTAGCGCTAGACCTATCAAAAGCTTTTGATACGGCAAGACCTGGAAGGGTGGACCGCAAATTATCTGGGTGGTCGGCAGGCATCGGTGCAATTTAGAAATGAAACATCAAAACCACGAAGAATTAAACAGGGGGTGCCACAGGGTGGTGTCCTATCCCTAATTTTGTTTAATTTCTACATATCTAAGCTATCTTCGCCACCAGAAGGAGTTAGTATCGTTTCCTACGCCGATGAATGCACAATAATGGCCACAGCCCCAGGTCCAGGGATCGATGAGCTTTTCAACAGAATAAACGGCTACCTCCCCGATCTCTCCAGTTATTTCGCCTTGCGAAACCTGGCATTATCACCGACTTAATCCTCCGCGACCTTATTTACGTCCCAAATGTCGACCATTTTGCACATCCACGTCGATGGCGCTACCGACTGTCCTATACCCCAAGATCTTGGGTGTGGCGTTTGATCAGGATCTATTGTTTGGTGAGCACGCTGCCGCAATTGTTCCGAAAATCCAGAGCCGTAATAAAATCCTCAAATCCATTGCTGGCAGTACTTGGGGAACAGAAATAGAAACACTCATTACAACATACAAACCAATTGGCCAGCCGTTGCGTCCCCTATACGGTCGCCAAGCCGAAAAACTACCCACTGGAAGAAGCTACAGGCCCCCCAAAATACTGCGCTCAGAACCGCCACCATCTACATAATGAGACAATAATACTCCCCATCAGGGAGAGAAATGAGATGCTAACAAAACAGTTTCTGTTGAATACCCAGAAATCTGGGTATCCCAACAGACATCTGATTGATGAGCCAACACCGCCTAGGGACTTAAGGAGTCATCTCCGTAAGCATTTTGAGGAAATACGGCACCTGAGGACTCAGCAGTATGAAGCAAAAAAACACAAACAGGTCCTTGGTGAACTCCACAAACAGGCTTCGGACCTTTAAGCCGGGAATTGCCCGGTGAATCCAGTACTTAGGGAACAGTACCCAAAACTTGCGGAAGAGGAACGCATACTCCCCAGGGAAACGCTAGTCACTCTGGCTCAACTTCTTTCTGGATACTGTAACAGGTTGAACTCTTACATATCCAGAATCAACCCCGACATACAAAATGTATGCCCCGCTTGCAATGTGTCCCCACATGACACCAACCATCTCTTTAATTGTAATGTGGAACCAATGCCTCTCACACCCCTTTCATTATGGTCACCCTTGTACAGCAAGTTTCCTTGGACTCCCGTTAGAGGATATTGATAACAATTTGTGATCGTTCGCAGCTATTAGGTGGGGCAAACATTGCTACAACAACAACAACAACAACAACAACAACAACGTTTTAAATAATCATTAACACCTTTCATTTGATACCCATATCGTACAAACACATTCTAGAGTCACCCATGGTCCACCTTTATGGCGATATCTCGAAAAGGCGTCCACCTATAGAACTAAGGCCCACTCCCTTTTAAAATACTCATTAACACCTTCATTTGATACACATATTGTACAAACACATTTTAGAGTGACCTCTGGTCCACCTTTATGGCGATATCCCGAAATGGCGTCCACCTATAGAACTATGGCCCACTCCCTTTTAAAATACTCTTTAATACCTTCCATTTGAAACCCATGTCACACAAACACATTCCAGGGTTACCCTAGGTTCATTTTGCTAAATGGTGAATTTCCCTTAGTTTGTCTCCAAAGCTCTCAGCTGAGTATGTAATGTTCGGTTACCCGAACTTAGCCTTCCTTAGTTGTTTTATTTATTTCGTTGTAGTTGGTCCAAAAAACTGGCTTTATAAATCTCAAACTGACTATTTCCAACTGTATTCAATAGAAACTAGAGAGAACAAACTATACCTGACAGTAGACAAAAGGAACCAAGGCCAGACCATTATCTTTAGGGATGAGTCGCACGACACCTAGACAACAGTCAAAATTCCGCGACCAACCTAAGTGTCAAACATGCTAAATAAGGTTGGGAATACTATCCAACCTTATATGTGGTCTACATTTTGCATATTACATTAACAAGAAAATTTCGGATTTGATTATAAATGCCCAAAAAAATTCTACAGGATATAGAGGTGATGATATTGCCAGCGCTTACAAAAACTTTGATTTGTCATTATTCAGTATTCTGTTTGTCAAATTAATTATATTTTGATTAACCAATATGGAATATGTTATTTTGATTTATAAAACTAACTTATTTCTTATTAACTAAATAATCAAGTTTTCGTTAAACTCAAGTTTTAAATAAACCCACACATTATTATTCAAAACCAGTTTTCACTTGAGTAACATAGTATTGTGACGAATATTAGTGACACTAAGTGATACTCACATCACTAATCTGATAATGAGTAAATAAAGCCCCAACCACAATAAAGCAAACAGTCACTTGTATCTACATATACGAATCAATCATTATGTCTACACATACATATGTACGTTGTGCAAGTATTACTTACATATACACGCGCGTCTGTAGTTATAGCTGGTAATTTTATAGCTGGTAACGAAGTTAACTTCTAGAAACGCCTAGAAGAATGCGAACGAGGAAATCACAGAGTATGAAAGGAGGTAAAGCTGAGAATCAGTAATCAGTTTGATTTAAGCACACTATCTGTCGAGAAGTAGAAGTGTTATTGTGAAGTACTTTAATAAAGGCCATTTTGCATTATTGAATAGTGGAGTTATTATCAAATAGTTTAGCGATACGAACGTAAGCGGAAAGTTGCAAATAAGCGGAATTCCCAAAATTCGTTACAGTATTAAAGTACTTTTAAATAAAAAATGAATATAATTGAAACAAAATTTGAAGTTATATCTAACCTCGAACTAAAAAAATATGAAGCTTACGGTTATGTGATTAATTACTTGATCAAACATGTGATTAATAAAATCGGTGATTACTCAATGAATAGGCTTTGGATTAATCGAAAAACTGATTACATGAAAAACCTTCTTGCACTACAACATTTTATTTTATGTTAAAGCTTTAAATTATGTCATTTTCATGGAAAAATTAGTAAAATTTGCCACTTTAAAAACTTAACGATGTGTGAATTGGGAGTTATGTGCGGTTGCGTCCTTATTGCGCTTATAACTTTCACACGACTTGAGTTCGCCCAATGGTTAAAATTCAACCAATACGATGGAGCTATAAGTTTTCCTTCATTCTCCTTTATTTTAATTTATTTTCCTTTATGTTCCTTTATTTTCCTATACATTGCTTTATTTTTCCTCTCCTTTCCTTCCGTTTCCTTTCCTTTCTTTGCTTTCCTTTCTTTTATTTTACTATATTTTATTTTATATTTCATAACAACAATAAACTTACCAAAAATATTTATAAGTTGCTCCAACTGGAAAATCTCGTCTGTTGTTGTTCACTTTTTGATATCAGCATTAAATTAATGGCCGATCTGTGTACTAACGTTACACACGCTTTAATTAAATTTTATTTTATTTTGCTTTATTTTATTTTATTTAGAGAAACCCGACCGACCGACAAAAAACCGACGACAATGTATACTAACGTAACACACGCCTTACTTCAACATGATTGATTTCGAACGTTTTCGCGAATGCTATGAACTTCAGCAATAAAAATTTCCTGATTGTGGATCTGTAGTTCTAACACAATCACAATGTACACAACTTCGTGTATTTTTTATTTTGTTCTTATATTTTATTTTATTCTATTTTATGTTATTTTATTTTATTTTATTTTATTTATATTTTATTTTATTTTATGTTATTTAGAGAAAACCGACCGACCGACAAAAACCGACGACAATGTATACTAACGTAACACACGCCTTAATTCAACATGATTGATCTCGAACGTTTTCGCGAATGCTATGAACTTCAGCAATAAAAATTTCTTGATTATCGAGCTGTAGTTCTAACAAAATCACAATGTACACAACTTCGTGTATTTTTTATTTTGTTCTTATATTTTATTTTATTTTATTTATATTTATTATATTTTATTTTATTTTATTTTATTTAGAGAAAACCGACCGACCGACAAAAACCGACGACAATGTATACTAACGTAACACACGCCTTAATTCAACATGATTGATCTCGAACGTTTTCGGGAATGCTATGAACTTCAGCAATTAAAATTTCCTGATTGTCGAGCTGTAGTTCTAACACAATCACAATGTACACAACTTCGTGTATTTTTTATTTTGTTCTTATATTTTATTTTATTTTATTTAATGTTATTTTATTTTATTTTATGTTATTTTATTTTATTTTATTTATATTTTATTTTATTTTAAGTTATTTTATTTTATTTTATTTTATTTTATGTTATTTTATTTTATTTTATTTTATTTTATTTATATTTTATTTTATTTTATTTAGAGAAAACCGACCGACCGACAAAAACCGACGACAATGTATACTAACGTAACACACGCCTTAATTCAACATGATTGATCTCGAACGTTTTCGGGAATGCTATGAACTTCAGCAATAAAAATTTCCTGATTGTCGAGCTGTAGTTCTAACACAATCACAATGTACACAACTTCGTGTATTTTTTATTTTGTTCTTATATTTTATTTTATTTTATTTAATGTTATTTTATTTTATTTTATTTATATTTTATTTTATTTTATTTAGAGAAAACCGACCGACCGACAAAAACCGACGACAATGTATACTAACGTAACACACGCCTTAATTCAACATGATTGATCTCGAACGTTTTCGCGAATGCTATGAACTTCAGCAATAAAAATTTCCTGATTGTCGAGCTGTAGTTCTAACACAATCACAATGTACACAACTTCGTGTATTTTTTATTTTGTTCTTATATTTTATTTTATTTTATTTTATGTTATTTTATTTTATTTTATTTTATATTATGTTATTTTATTTTATTTTATTTTATTTTATTTTATTTTATTTTATTTTATGTTATTTTATTTTATTTTATTTTATTTTAGTTTATTTTATTTTATTTTATTTAGAGAACACCGACCGACCGACAAAAACCGACGACAATATATACTAACGTAACACACGCCTTAATTCAACATGATTGATCTCGAACGTTTTCGCGAATGCTATGAACTTCAGCAATAAAAATTTCCAGATTGTCGAGCTGTAGTTCTAACACAATCACAATGTACACACCATCGTGTATTTTTTTATTTTGTTCTTATATTTTATTTTATTTTATTTCATTTTATTATATTTTTTTTATTATTTTTTTATTTTATTTTATTTTATTTAGAGAAAGCCGACCGACCGACAAAAAACCGACGACAATGTATACTAAAGGGCCAAATACACGACACGAACATTTCCGCGAATATTCCGCAATCTTGTTCGCAGCTTTGGCCATACACCATACGAACTTTTGGCCGAACATTAGTTCTCTTTCAGACAGCGATGAAGATCGCAAAAAAAAGAATTTGGTGCAAAGAATGGTTTAAAAAACGAGCAGTTCTTGGACAAAGTGAGCTTATTAAAGAACTTTTTATAACTGTATCCTTTGTGGCATTAGAATCTACTTCTTTTAATTTTTCGATTAAAGTCGCATAATCATTATTCTTTTTAATTCTATTACAATAATCTTTCCTTTTTACTTGCCACAATGATGGCAAAGATTTATACATTTCAATAAATTCACTCAGAAATTTTTTATTGTCCATTGTACTTTTCCGCGCACGTCTGTTCCGTTCAGAAATTACTACGATTGTGAGCTATTTCGCCATACACGCACGAACAGTTCGCGCAAATGTTCGCCAAAAATTAAAATATTTTGATTTTTGGCGAACATGAAAAGGTCGCAGAAACATGACATAACGGCAATGTTCGCGGAAATGTTCGTGTCGTGTATTTGGCGCTTAACGTAACACACGGTTTAATTCAACATGATTGATCTCGAAAGTTTTTGCGAATTCTATGAACTTCAGCAATAAAAATGTCCTGATTGTCGAGCTGTAGTTCTAACACAATCACAATGTACATAAATTCGTGTATTTTTTTTATTCTGTTCTTATATTTGAATTTAATTTATTTTAATTTAATTTATTTTATTTTATTTTATTTTGAGAAACCCGACTGACCGACAAAAAACCGACGACAATGTATACTAACGTAACACACGCTTTAATTCAACATGATTGATCTCGAACGTTTTTGCGAATGCTATGAACTTCAGCAATAAAAATGTCCTGATTGTCGTGCTGTAGTTCTAACACAATCACAATGTACACAACTTCGTGTATTTTTTTATTTGGTTCTTATAATTTATTTTAATTTATTTTAATTTAATTTATTTTATTTTAATTTATTTTATTTTGTTATATTTAGAGAAACCCGACTGACCGACAAAAAACCGACGACAATGTATACTAACGTAACACACGCTTTAATTCAACATGATTGATCTCGAACGTTTTCGCGAATGCTATGAACTTCAGCAATGAAAATTTGCTGATTGCCAAGCTGTAGATCTAACACAGTCACAATGTACACAACTTCGTGTATTTTTTTATTTGGTTCTTATAATTTATTTTAATTTATTTTAACTTAATTTATTTTATTTTATTTTATTTAGAGAAACCCGACCGACCGACAAAAAACCGACGACAATGTTTACTAACGTAACACTCTATCTCTGGTTACTTTAGTGGACATATGTATGTATGAAAGACAGCGAAGTGACTCAGTTTATTTAGTTCAGATTTTTTATCCAGTGGACGCTGAATATTCCCAATGGAAAGCCAAAATTCTCTTCCTCGGCTGTACTGTTAGACTTTTGAAATAGTGAATGACATGTTTGTTCTTTGCTGTTGTACGACTATTTAGGACTATTTCCTTTTATTATTTGCATTATGAAGTGCATTTCTGATTGTTCGGCCATGTCAAACATTGCATTGACGAGAACAGAAAGTAGTGATCTTTATCCATTAAAGGGCCTTACGTTGTCAAAATTGATTAATCCATCTGTGGTTTTTCCTTCAGTTTTCGACTGAAACTGGGTCCGATGCCCTTCGCAGAACCCATTCTTGATATAAATAAATATTGCACATTTGTATGAATAGCAATAAATTCGACTGCCTGAGGCCGCAGTTTCTGATGAACCGCCACAGCTAGTTCTGTAAAATCTCTTTTGAGGAAGTAGACACCTTGTTATAGCTTTTTTTTTTCAGAATTGACCCAAATTTTAACACACAAGTCAGAGAATTAAACTTGACGTGCACTTTTCGCAACAATTGGAAACATGGTGTGAAAAATGTGGACTGGGGGTCATAAAGCACAAACATATTTTGGGTACAGCAGACATTTTCGAATGAGAACCATTTATTGCTCTATAAAAATCTACTTTAGACTAAGCAGGAGCTGATGACCGCTCACGCTGAGCGAAAATCTAGCCCACAAATGCTCTTCAACGCTTGAATCTTGCTGGATGTTCCAGTTATACATATGGGCGATGGCAATATATACCTAGATAGTGCAAGAATTGTCGTCAGGCATTCAGTCGAAAACCTTTGACATACTTTATGTGTCTATAAGCAAACAGTGAAGTCTCCTCAGGCCTCCAAGTTATTGGGAGTCAAAAGGAAGTACAGACCAATTCATTTAAGAAACGTTGCGCGGGTATTAGCAAAGCGTCCATAATTTATTACTCTTAACTAACTGTATACCCCAAGCGCCCATATAAGAACGTTACCAGTATGATCGGGCTGGTATCTGAATGTTATTTTTTTTTTTCAGTAGGGAACCGGATTTGTATCCGGTAAAGGATAACTTACATCTAATATTCAAAACCATAGGGGAGTCTCCTTACCTCTACAAAAAAGAAGGAGAAGATCACGAGTGTAAACTTGTTCACTTGTTTGTCACATCGTACTTCCTCATAAAATCTCTGTCTACAATAAAGTGCACAGGCCGATCATTAGTTGTAATATCAGATGAGGTTCAAGTAACTTTTGAATATATCCAAAAACACTGTCCGTAATGTGGTGGTAGCCTGCTCCGCCTACCACACCGAAGATCCTTGGTTCACGTCCCAGACAAAGCAACATCAAAATTTAGAAACCAATTTTTTTTTTTTTCACTTAGAAAAAGTTGTTCTAAGCAACTGGCAAGCTTTCTGAGTGGATTTCTGAATAAAACCTCAGCTGCTTGCAGATGGCGTTCGGAGCCGACATAAAGCGTGTAGGCCAATTTTTAGGACAAGTAAAAAAGAACACGACGGAAATTGGAAGAAAAGATCGATCCTGAAACTCTTCGAAGGTTATCGCGCCTGCCATTTATTTATTTACTTAAAAACGCCATACCTATGAAAGTTCAATCTTCACTCTGAAGGTTTAACATGTTATATACCGTTACAGCTACCGCCAAATGAAAAGAAATGAAGAATCGCCGCAAATGATTCTTTTATACGTATTGCGAGGGGATCTTAAGTTTTTAAATTATTTTAATAATGTGGTTATTACCCTTGTCCACTTTACTAATTACACAGTACAACAAAGTAAGAATTTTTTCAAGTAACAGAGTAACCATGATACTTTTTGTAAACCAAATTCGTAGAAATCGGGGTACACATTTATTTGCACCTAAATATTAGGAGGTGACAAGGGTTTTTGATCAATTTGTAACAAATCTGGATCAGTAACAATATTGGTGTCTTTAAAAACAGGGAGAAACAGTCTAACTTTTCATTCTAACACTGCAAATCTAGACGATACACTCTTCCATAGTCTTTTTACACCAGAAGATTTAATGGAAAGTAGATCTTTAGCAACATGTTGCATCAACATATAGTAACTTCCTAATACCTCCGGTTAAAACGTGTTAGTAGGAGAAATAGTGGAGTTTCCAAGTATTGGTTTGAATTGTTACTTATTTTATAAGGAATAATATTCCCTAGGAAATAAAGCTTAGCCACTTCAGGTTTCTGTACACATGCTGCAACAAATCTGGATGAGTTACAACTTTCGTGTCCAGAAAATATTGATCCCTTTACAAAGCTGAACATTTAATACAAACGCTTATACACTCCACTGTTAGTCCGTCATTGTTTTTTTTTTTTTAACTCAGAAATGAAAATGATGCGTAAACCTTTAGCAACATGCTGCATCAACACGTAGCAACTATCTGGGGCCTTCGAAAAAATGTGAAAAATTGTTGAATGGAGAAATGAAGGAGTTTCCAAGTGCTGCTATGAACTGTTACTTATTTTATAAGGCAAAATATTCCTTTGAAATCAAAGCTTTAACTCTTCAGGATTCTGCACCATCGACCAGCTTACATCTTTGGACCAGTTTAATCTTTTAAAACAAATTGAGAGAGCTCGTCTGGGCTTTATAATTTAATTCAGAAAAATTTATCTGTACCATGCTACATTGCTCAGTGTTATTGAACTTCTAAATATTTCCATATGTTCTAAGCAAATATTAAATCCAAATGCACGGGCAAAGCGTCAGCCAACATTAACTCATTACGATGCGCACAAAAGTTTAAATATCATATACCTACATATTTACATATTTGCATTTATAATGCGCTGCAAAGAGCTAATTAACCACTGGCAAACCCCCAGCGGGTTATACTAGGTTCAAACACACACCAAATTGGCAATTTATACTATTTGGGCAATTTATTACGCAATTTATCATATAATAAATTGTAATAATAAATTGCCAATTTAAAAAAATTTGCGTAATAAATTGTTTCAAACTGCAAATACAACCTTGTAAAGTGTGTTTATTGAGTAGATTTCAACGTCAGTTACGCATGGCTGAACTATATGGTTGGCTCATCTCATCAGCTGATTTTATGTCTTTCATTTCACTGGAGTAGGGATTGTCAAAAGAAGATGGCAAACTCAAAATGAAACGAAAACATTGAACACATTTTCTTACAACACAGAAAAATTTCAAAGTTTTATGTTTTCATTCCATTTCATTCGCCTAATACCAACACGCACATTTTGACAGTCTGAACAAAGGTATGTTCTTGCTGTAGAGATGAGCCAACCAGCTATCAAATTACTATTGTGTAAGCTAAATCGAGTTGTATGAACAGCACTCAATTCAAATCGAAATTTCCTCAATTTATTTTTCTGTTTGAACATAGTATTAGGGTGCTTATAATATACCGCGGCAGGTATGCCTGTCGTAAAAGGCGACTAAAATACCAAATTGATTCAAGCGGTTGTGTAGCGCAACCCTTTCAAGGGGTTGCCAGCGCAATATATAGCTTCTCCAACCCAATAGTCAACCTCAACTACCCGTGGCGAATCCTGTTTCTTTAACAGCCGAGGCTTTGGCGACCCCCGGTTCCTTATAGATCTAGGGGTGGGAGGGCGTCATAGCCTAGAATGCTTCCTCTAGTCATACCAAATCGTTCCCGATCTGGTCGGTGTAGTACTTGTTATCGCTGCTTGTTACCGGAACGTACCTGATCTGCATCTGGAAAAGGACCATCAACATCGGTAACACCCTCCCCCAGCCCTTCGGGGAGTATCCTTATCGCTACAACAACAACAAACCTGACATGTTTGGTGTTATATAGCGGTGATTGTGAATGTGAGTGACTGCGACGCAAAGTGTCACGGCGTCATACAAAAAAAAAAAAAAAAAAAATGTAAGGCGCGATAACCTCCGAAGAGATCTAAGGCCGAGCTTCTCTTCCAATTTGCGTCATGCTCCTCTTGATTTTCCCTACAAATTGGCCGGACGGGACCTACATGTTTTATGCCGACTCCGAACGGCATCTGCAAGGCAGATGAATTTTCACTGAGAGCTTTCCATGACAGAAATACACTCGGAGCGCTTGCCAGACACTGCCGAGGGGCGACCCCGCTTTGAAAAATTTACTTCTAATTGAAAAACCTTATTTCTAAAATTTTGATGTTGCTTTTCCCGGGAGTTGAACCCAGGGAATACGGTGTGATAGGCGGAGCACGCTACCATCACACCACGGTGGCCGCCATCGTCATATATAATCTGACCTTAAATCAAAAGACGTGTAAGCAAATATGTGGCATAAACAAAAAACTACATAGAAATTGGGCGTGTCTATCGTCCGATTCCGTTCGTTTTATATAACGATGGAGGTAAAGCCCAGGCAAAATGTCCTTAAAATATCTCAAAGATTGTTTAAGTTATCGTACTCACAGACGAATAGACGCACGGGAAAATGGGTGAACACCCGTTTTTCGGGTTGAGCATTTATATACATATGTGTCCGTGTACTCAAAAATACCCAACTATTTTGAACCGTCGCCCGACCCGCTTTCGCATTGCTTCAATATGGGGTTCCATATTTCAAATTTTTTAACCTCTGAGTAGTTTTTATGAAGTAGCTGATTTAACGTCAATCTTTTTTGGGACAATCAGCATTTTTGCTTGAACATTATCGACAATGATTTGACCGACCCTTTGCTGGATTATTTGTCGGTTCTGCCTCCATGTTGTTGTTGTTATTGTAGCGATAAGGATACTCCTCGAAGGCGTTGGGGAGTGTTATCGATTTTGATGGTCCTTTGCCAGATGCAGACCCGGCATGTTCCGGTAACAAGCACCATTAATGCATCAGCCCGATCATCTCGGGGACGATTTAGTATGACCACATGAAACCTTCAAATCCGGGTAGGTGAGGTTAGCCATTGGGTTGGTGAAGCTATAAGTTGCTCTGGCAACTCCTAGAAACTATCTTCTTTCCAGCGCTGAAAAGTCATTGAGGTTTGTTTCCGTAATCACTTTTTCGCCTGGTGCTGATAGAGTGTTACCAACGGACGCTGCTCTCAAAATTTCTGGATAGATGTGAGAAGATTACAACTGTTTTTCTACTGATGTGTTTATCCACAGTGCATAGGATGATTTCCATGGTTTTCCGATGTTCGCCATCAGCCTTTAGCAATGAAACCTCTTTCAGTCGCTTGTTAAATTCGCGCTTTGTATGTTGAAGTAAAATCTAACATAACGCCTAAATAGAGGTGATAGTCCTCCAGCTTGCTCTGTATCGCTACAGGTACGTGGTTTTAGGAGCATTTCAAAAATTTTTCCAAGAGTTTCGAACATGCCTTAGGCTGGTATGCTGATAGTGAATTCTGGTGCCCTAAGGCCCCGCAAACTAGCTCTAACTGAAGCTTTTTCCAAGGATTATGCGGTATTCTGTCTATCCCAGGGGCTTGATTGTTTTTTAAACTTCTTCCCTTAAGCTGTTATTCTGCTGTGGTGAATGGCGGAGGTTTTGCCAAGTGTGCTGATCTAGCTTTTATTATTTTTCGTTATTTCGCGATTATGAAAAAGAGCATTTGCTATTTTTTCCATAACGGCAGTATCGAACGCCGGTGTAGACGTCCTAGCCCAAATCCTTTTTAGTACTATTTTTAGCACGGATCCCAGATTTCCGCATTAACATCTTCTCGAATCTCGTCTCATTTCCGCATCTTGCGGTTCATTATAGCGACCTTCAACTGCTTTTTCTCGTTTTTGAAAGATTTTTCATTGCCAATAGCTTTCCCCAAGCGTTTTGTATATTCACAGTATGGTCTCGCAAGTTTTTCGTGGAGCCAGAGCTTATGACTATTAGTATCGCCAGATCCAGTACACATGTTACTGTTGCTTTAGTCAAAGGCTCTTGATGCAATGATTACCGCTTCGTCTTTTTCTCGGCCCGAATTCTCGTTTTTCAGTTGAAGCTCCAGTATGATATCGCTTGGTATCAGAAATTATTGCACTGAGCTGAAATTGGGCCCAAGCATGGCCGGTGTCAATATCAGTTCCAGGTACATAGTATGATTTGGCTCAAAACCTGTAAAACATCTATTCTTCGTTTCGTAAATTCTCGTGCTGTGTCTTTTTTCTACATATATACCCAGCCATTTTTTTGCGTGATTTATTGAGGAGTATATCCACTTTCTCTTTGGTTGGACATAGGCTCGGATCTGTTTTATTAAATTTAGTCCTGTTAAATTAGACTTTAGTGCCGTGATTACGTGCTTTTTTGTAGGCAGGTAGCCCAGTTCGAGTATCCCTTTACAGTGGCCTTTATTTTATGGTCAGATATTACAGCCGATTTGTTAAGCCTGATCTTATGAGCCTCATAGAAGACTGGATTTGGTTGATCTCTTATCACCAGCTTGTCAATTATTACACCGGTTTTTATTTTTCTTATAGCTTATATTTTGGTTCCATCATTGCCAACCGAAGGCCCTACATAATGTCAGCGTAGGTGTTTCCTTCTGTGGTCTTTATTAGGAATGTGTCCATGTGTTGCTTGGTCCTGCTTGACCTTTTTGCTCGCTTTGCATTCTCTTCCATCAATTTATACCGTTATATTGCGATCTATGGTAGATATTCTGTAAGCAATGCACTGCTAGGACTTTCGTTACGGATTTTGAAAAATTAAGCGGCTTCAAATGGCTCTTTGCCATGGCCGCAGTTTCCTTTTCAGTTTTCTTGTCGAAAACTCTGCTCGTCATTACATAGTTCAAAGTAACTTAATTGGTTCAGGGCTGTCTATTTGCATGAGTTGGTGTAACTGTTTTCTTGCAATTCAGTATATTCTAAGAGATGGCATTTGTTCAACTCGGCGTAAAAAGAATGCGGATATTACTACGCTTGTTGTTGCTGTTATTGTTTTTATTATTAATGATAATTTTGCTTATTTTCTTATTTGTTCTTGTATTTTCCATACATGAAAATTCCTTAATTTTGTATATTCCATGACAATATGTTCATAGGCGATGCGAGTCTAATATCCTCACTCCCTTCCTTTCCAGCTCGGATATGCATATGTAATTCCATTCTGCTAAAACACAATTTGTTGCTTTTATCAATATTCGCACTTATTAAATGCATTGGTGTAAGCATTGTGGTATATAACTGTTAATTACGCATAGCCAACGTGCATTTATATGTGTTTGTATGTGCATCCGAAAACCATAAGACGATAGACTTGCCTTAAGCCATACAAATGTCTGTAGACCACAATGCTCATGTGTGTGCCACTCATTCACCACTTGTGCAACATGCCACATGTAACCAGGGCCGCTTACATTAACTTTTTCTAAATATGTACATTTTAACGCTTGAATCAGACAAGCAAAACCTTCCGTGCTTTTTGGTCTGCGAATATGGAAATTACCGATTCAAAACTAATGCTGCGAGCAAGGCTGGACTCCAACGCCAATGTTCCAAGGCTTCTCAAAAGATTTTGGCTCATAATACAACGTAAAAATATTTTCACGCGAGACAATAGACTAAAGAACGCTCCCCTTCAGCCACACTGACTGAAAGTGTGCAAAATATTCTTAATGCTATGCAGATGTTAGGAAATAATACTTCCATCTTCAAGTCATGAAATTTGTTCAGAAGCTGAAATGGTGGTAGCGAATCACATCCCAAATTTGCTAAGTGGATGGCTTTGAGATGAATGATTTCATCTATTATATCCGTAAAAATATCGATGCCATAATTCGTGCAGAATGCCGCTGCCTTTTCTCTGAGCTCTTCTTCCGTCAGATCCTGATACTTCCACAAAAACTAAATTTAATCGCAATGTCATTTACGGCTTCGAAACGTCTTGTCATGTTACCAATCAAGCAGTCCAAAATAACGTAAAAACTTGCTGTTTGAATTGAGTTTCGGGATCACACTTAGGTGATTCGCCAAGTAATTCATCGAACTGGCGCTTTCTTATCTTCCTTCTTTCTCTGCGAAGATATTCACAATTCCTATACTCCCTGCCAGAACCTTACATTCTTGAAGTATGATCGACCATTGATCCCTGAACTTCTTCAACTCATCAATCAGGCTACGTATATTTTCTGTTTCCACGTCCAGTGTGGAATTTCTAGCTTGCAGTACCAGATTTTGATGGTTGATTACCGTCAACACTTTGAGCCAAATAAAGGCTAAGAGGATACACTCAAATTTCCCCATATATGCTTCAATACCTTTCAAATCCGTTACTGTTTCTGAACTCAGATTCAAAAGCTTGATTTCATCAATAGCTTTCAATATTTGGGGAATGCGAGTTGCGGAAGGTTTCACACTATCCACACGAGCAGACCATCGTGTTTTTGACATGCTGTGCAAAGCGCAATTAGTTTTTTCCTTGAGAATTTCCTATCTCTGAGGGCTTGCGCTAAAGATATTATACAATTTCTACATAATACCGATGATGTCTTCTGCACATTAAAAAATTTACCAATAATTTTACCACTGACAAAAGGAATACGAAGCTTGCGACAATTAACGCGAAACTGACCTATGTAAGCTTATCCACGGCACACCCATATGTTTGCACAAATTTGCGCTCCGCAAAACAAGTCAAGTGTACTAATTTTTTCAAATTAACGCTCTAGTTTATTATCGGACCTGTATTTACAGATGTCGCTGGCTTTTACAAAAATGAAAAAGCAATACGATCGAACCGATAGGGGCATAGTTATAGTCAAAATAAAATGTGATTTTAACTTAGTTGAAGCATTTTTGACATATATCGCTTATAAAATTGGGTCAAAAACGTTTATCTAACTTAAAATCACATGTTATTTCGACTATGACTATGCCCAATAATATTTGATTGGCTGCTTATGATTTTAGTTTAGTGATTTTCAATTTTAAAACAATTTTTTATAGCAACAAAATATGTATGTATCTATGAAATCCTAGTTAGAGTACTGTCAATACTGCTTTGCCTTGCCGGGCCCACAAAAACCTTCCGGGCCCCAGGGCAGTTGCCCTGGCTTCCCCCCCCCCCCTCTCTGCGCGACACTGCATGTAACTTGCAACACACATATTTAACGCATTTTATAGATATTAAATTTGGGTAATAGTAACTACTTTTGTGTACGATATTCCTATATGAGTGCGTATGTCCATGCGAATATTATTGGTTAGATAGCATATTGATGGGCTGCGATTGATAACGCATCATGTGCATTGTGATAGCAGAGTTACAATGAATTGAAATTGCTGATTGTTTATCGAAAAGACTAGTTGCCGTTTGTCCCACGGTTTCACATTACATTATGCGCTTGAAGAACCTCAATGTGCGAAAATGTTTTTCTCCTGACGACCATGGGAAATGTTGATGGCTGGGTATTGGTAACGGCTGTTTTCGACGAGATATGGGCATTATTGGCTTGTTATCGAAAAGCAATCGGTTTATTATCGATAATTTATCTACATTTTATTCAAAAATTATCGATTTGCTATGGAAAATGTATCGATTTGTTATCGAAGAGTTACCAATATCTTATTGGCAAGTTATCAATTTGCTATCGAAGAGTTATCGACTTTTTATCACTTATTTATAGAAAAGTTATCGATTTACTACCGGCGTGTTACACATTTTTATCAAAAACTGTTACCGAAAAAATACCGATACTTTGTTGGAGTGCTACCAATTATTTATCGGCGTGTTATCGATTTGTTATCGGAGACTTATGAAACTGATACCGATAACAATCTAAAATAAAATCACTGACATATCTGTATCACTCCTCATAGCTGGAGTCTTAGCGCCAAGCCAGAGCTCGAGCACAAAACGTGCTAGGCAAGCCTAATTTAAAGGCTGTGACGCCAGAAGGGTGTATCCAAGTATGTATATCCAGAAGCGCCTGATCCATCATAGAGCTAGTTGTTGGAAGGAACTTTCCACTTGTGAATATTGCAACGTCTTCTGGCGCGTTTATGTTATTGTATTAACGATATAGGCACCCCCGAAGGCTTTGGGAAGTGTTATCGATGTTGATGGTCCTTTGCCGGATATAGATCCGGTACGTTCTGGTAACAAAGCGCCATTAAGGTACTAGCCCGACCATCTCGGGAACGATGTATATGACCACATTGAACCTTATAAGCCATGCCGCCCTCCCCAACCCCTTAGTTCCATGAGGAACCTGGGATCGCCAGAGCCTCGGCTGTTAACGAAAAAGGATTCGCCACGTATAGTTGACAATTGGGTTGGAGAAGCTATATATTGCGCTGGCAACCCCTTGAGAGGGTTGCGCTACACAACCCCATGAATCATATTGGTATTTTAGTCGCCTCTTACGACAGGCATACCTACCGCGGGTATATTCTAAGCCCCCTAACCCGGTGGGGGTTTTATCTTTTGACGGGTCTCTCATCGAATCGCCTGAGCAGTTGGTTAATGAAAAGCGTCATCATAATTCCAAAAACAAAATGCAAAAAATGCGATAATTCATTATCAATTAGTGACAAAGCGATGCAATTTGGTGAGTAGGCTGACTCTGTGATGTGCTTCTTGACCCTACCAATTTTCTAGATAACCTCTTTATTAATACTATTTATGCCATAAATCGAACAAAGACTTGCCAATCCTAATGAATTTCGGAAAAACACATTTTTCATGACTAGAAATTCAGCTGCCTGTCCAATTATCTTTTCGATGTTTTATGTTTTTATTTGTTTTTCTTTGATAGTAAAAATATTTCATTACAAATTTGACTAAACACTTTTTAATCATGTTTGTTATGAAGGGCACATATTTAAGACCACGGAGATCATTTTCCCAGTCCAACCATTTTGACCGTTACGTCTTGTCTGCTGGCTGGATTCAGATTCCCATAACCGTTTGTATCATATTCGAGACCGTTGCAGAGCCCCTTTTGTGCCTCAGTTGTCTGAGAGGTTGGACTTTTCATGTCGTTCGGCACCGGCTGTACCACGCAATGACGAGCCCGGCTGTCGCTACATGCTCGCTCATACTATGATGCTTCATGTTACCCTATCTAATTTCCACTTTTTATTCTTCATGTCAATTTTCAGAGTCTGCACCTGTGGACGGTTAGGTAGGCGCTCTGGCAGTGCATGGCGTTATAAATGACCTTCTTCCACCTAACTTTAATTTTGTACGACTTATTTCATGTTTATGTATGTGTGTATGCAGGTGTGAGTGATTTTTGCGAAAGCGCGTGTTATATTTTCATAACTACAACAATTTTATACACTAAAAACAAAAATAGAATTTTCATTTTTGATTTTCCTCCTTAATAGAACGATAAATATCAGTAAAATTTTTGTTAAAAATTTTGATGCTATCCGCGAGTGCTTTTCCATTTCATAATTACGTGCGTTTGTGTGTGTAGTGTGTTCGCTAGTGATTGTGACGTTGGTTATAATGGTAAACCGTTAGTTGATAGCCCATCTCATAATTATGCGCATATATTCCAAAGGCATTAGTTTTGCATGACTGACGGTTTTGATTTTGATTTGAATTGCAAAAGTGTTACAAGCATACTTTATTATATACGTCTGTATATGTGTATGTGAGTGTAAATACGAGTACTTATATAGGTATGTGAAAACAAGTAAGGAAGGCTAAGTTCGGGTGCAACCGAACATTACATACACAGCTGAGAGCTTTGGAGCAAAATTCTCATCTTCATGGATACATACAAATGGTAATACTAAAAAGTGGAGCAACTTGCCTTTGCTATCTTTCTTCAGCTATCAAATCGTTTTATTTGAATATTTTTTTTTGTAAATATGAAAATTTGGTTAAATTTGAACGTATTTCTTTATCATTTTTTTTAAATCACCCCTGACATATTTTCGAAGCGCTCTTAATCATGAGTTTAATAAGAGTCCGAAATTGTAGACGAAGGGTGACGTTTTTTGGAACGAATTTCCTTCATCTTTTGTTAAAAAAGAGGAAATCACCATGTAGGAATAAGAACCTAGGGTAAACCTGAAATGTGTTTGCATGACATGGGTATCAAATGAAAGGTATTAAAGAGTATTTTAAAAGGGAGTAGGCCTTAGTTCTAAAGGTAGACGGCTTTTCGAGATATCGCCATAAATGTGGACCAGGGGTGACTCTGGAATATGTTTATACGTTATGGGTATCAAATTAAAGGTATTAAAGAGGGTTTTAAAAGGCAGTGGCCCTTAGTTGTATATGTGAAGGCGTTTTCGAGATATCGACCAAAATGGGGACCAGGATGACCTAGAACATCATCTGTCGGGTACCGCTAATTTAAAACCACGAGCAAAATACCTGCCATAATTCCAAGGGATTTTGATTTAGCCCTGCAGAATGATGTATATTGATTGATGTATATTGGAACAGAACTTTTTAATTTTTTTCTACTTAATATGGTAGGTGTCACACATTTTACAACGTTTTTTCTAAAGTTATATTTTGCGTCAAAAACCAATCCAATCACCATGTTTCATCCCTTTTTCGTATTTGGTATAGAATTATGGCATTTTTTTCATTTTTCGTAATTTTCGATATCGAAAAAGTGGGCGTGGTCATAGTCGTATTTCGCCCATTTTTAATACCAAGATAAGGTGAGTTCAGATAAGTACGTGAACTAAGTTTAGTAAAGATATATCGATTTTTGCTCAAGTTATCGTGTTAACGGCCAAGCGGAAGGACAGACGGTTGACTGTGTATAAAAACTGGGCGTGGCTTCAACCAATTTCGCCAATTTTCACAGAAAACAGTTATCGTCATAGAAGCTATGCCCTTACCAAATTTCACAAGGATTGGTAAATTTTTGTTCGACTTATGGCATTAAAAGTATTCTAGACAAATTAAATTAAAAAGGGCGGAGCCTCGCCCATTTTGAAATTTTCTTTTATTTTTGTATTTTGTTGTACCATATCATTACTGGGGTTGAATGTTGACATAATTTACTTATTACTGTGAAGATATTCAACTTTTTGTTAAAATTTTACTTTTAAATTTTTTTTTAAAGTAGGCATGTTCGTCATCCGATTTTGCCACTTTTTATTTAGAACGCATACAGTAATAGGTGTAACGTTCCTGCCAAATTTCATCATGATGTCTTCAACGACTGCCAAATTTCAGCTTGCAAAACTTTTAAATTGCCTTCTTTTTAAAGTGGGCAGTGCCACGCCCATTGTCCAAAATTTTACTAACTTTCTATTCTGCGTTATAAGGTCCAACCTACCTACCAAGTTTCATCGCTTTATCCGTGTTTGGTAATGAATTATCACACTTTTTCTGTTTTTTTTTAATTTTCGATATCGAAAAAGTGGGCGTGGTTATATTCCGATTTCGTTCATTTTAAATAGCGATCTGAGATGAGTGCCCAGGAACTTACATACCAAATTTCATTAAGGTACCTCAAAATTTACTCAACTTATCGTGTTTACGGGCGGACGGACGGACGAACGGACATGGCTAAATGAATTTCTTTTTTCGCTGAGATCATTTTGATAAATAGAAGTCTATATCTATCTCGATTAGTTTATGCCGTTACGGGGTACCGTTATGCGAACAAAATTAATATACTCTGTAAGCTCTGCTCAGCTGAGTATAAAAAAGTTTCAACCTTTGATATTTTATATTAGTGCTCATGGCTTTCGACGTTTTTGGCTGGCACAGTGCCGTGGTACAAAGACTGATGCGGGTGGGGCTATTGGACCCTGATGTATTTGTGAAGTTTTTTCTAGAAAATATAACCATTAGCGACTTTTCCTCATATCTCTAAAGGGAGAAGATTTAAGACTTATGATACGCGCACCAGCTGAACCCTGCCGTGCATCGTCACATGCCTATCAGTTGGGTCTCGTCAGTAACAACCGATGTAGGAAGTGCGGCTTGCACATTCTGTATTCATATCCTGCGCTTGCGAGGTCAAGGCTCCAGCCTATAGACCCCCACTAGGGGCGGCAGAGTTGTTAGCTCTCATGGCAGCTAAGAATTTAGCTTTGTTCTGGAAAATGTCTAGTATTTTCCAAGAGGACGACGGTCTTTTATAACACAAGTCCTGATACCTAATTTGCCATTATAAGCTTCTCAGTGAAAATTCATATGACTTGCAGCTGCCGTTCTGGTGGGAAGCTCGGCGTGAATCTCCTTGGAGGTAAAATAGCGCTGAGTTTTTTTTTTTTTTTGTTTTTTAGACATAGTGCGGTTTTTTTGTTGGATTCTTAAACAAATTCTGGTAGCACTTTGATCACACACTGTCCATGTGAAGTCTTTATTTACTGACCAGTTCAACCTAACCTAACCTGACCTAAACATCAACTCTGTTCGAGGAGCTACTTCTTGTCCAAAGCACTGGGAAAACCGACCCTTACAGTATTTTCCAGGTCAAAAAAATGGTCTAGAAGCTGTCGGTTTCTTTCACAAAATGTAGGCCCCATCACAGTTAGTTGTGGCAACCAACCAATGAAATCCTTATAGATTAATACCACCATTTCCAGGGTGGTCAGTTATTGATTTTATACATACGTTGGCCACGAATTTGCAATGCTATGTATCACAGAAGTGGTAAGCTTTCCCGGGACTATCTAGGAGGGGGTAACAGAAGACATGGGCCTCATCATCTGCCACATGTGCAGTAATATGGATGAGCTGCACAATTTCTAATACTTCCGCAGTCATTGTCCTCACATCGCCAGAACACGGCACCGGCTTTTAAGCGAATATTTCTAGGAGATTCTGTACCTATGAAAATCAGGGTCATACTACGCTTGGACAAAAAAATACGGTGGTTTAATTTCACAGACCTTTGAAAAAAAAAAATATCTTATCAATGTTAGTACAATGGGTCAAAAAGCCGAAGTTTATCTTTCTCTTTTACGCAGGATAACCCTTAACCACGCCTTCGGGGGAGCCTGAAATCCCTAGAGGGCGCGTCCCCAGGTGGCGGATAGGGGAATGCCTCCCAGAAATGGGTGGTAGGAGAGAAATCAAATATCTCCCGCGGACCACACAGGGAGCCGAGTAGCCGGCAGGTGGGCATCTGTTCTCCATGTAAGGAGCGGCCTGCTTCGAGCAATCTGTGAACTCATCACTCGCTGATTGAAATTTAAATAATATTCTAGCATGGATCAAAACGATAACGGAAACTATTCTCCACGGGGCAACCAGCATTTGCGACACAATCCCTCGGCTTCGGCAGCTGGCACATCGGATGTGGAGGTGCCAAATTCACGCTTTAATATTAGGATGAATGAAACTGAAACGACCGACCAAGATCATATTCCTGAAAGTAACAAACATCACAGAATCGGCATGAAGCATAAAACACAGATATGTACATGGAATGTACGAACTCTCTATGAGAGTACAAAATAGACATATTAGCCATACAAGAGTGCAGATGGAGAGGATATGGCCGAATAAATGACCAAGGAACAACGTTCCTATACTCGGGCCGAAATGAAGGAGAGAGTCACACCAGCGGCGTAGGTTTTTTAATAACAAGTACTATAGCGAAAAGTATTATTGAATGGGTGCCGATAAGCCCCAGAATTATTATACTTAAACTCCGCACTAGAGCAAGGAAACTAGTCATCATCAATGTTTATGGACCAACAGAAAGCCAAAATGACGAAATCAAAAACGAATTTTTCGATACGCTCAACAGCTGCGTAAATTCACACGTTAATCAAGGGGACATATGTGTTATTCTGGGCGACTTTAATGCTAAAGTTGGATCTGACAATGATGGTCTAGATATATACATGGGTAAACACAGCCCTGGTACCCGGAATGACAATGGTAGTAGGCTTATAGAATTTTGTTGTGAAAACGGTCTGGTGATCGGTGGAAGCTTATTCCCACATAAATTAGTCCACAAAACAACATGGACGTCTCCGGATCAACGCACTAATAACCAAATTTATCACGTACTAATAAACAGCAGATGGAGGTCATCCTTGCTAGATGTGCGCGTTAAAAGAGGAGCAGATATTGGTAGCGATCACTACCTTGTAGCTGGTAGTTTCAGATTTAAGGTAGCCGCAGTACAGAAAAACCTTCAAAAAATTAGCAAGAAAATTGATATTGAGAAACTAAAGCATGAAGAATATCAAAATGCCTTTAATGCCGCAGTACGCGAACGTGTTGAACAGGTAAACATGAGTGGTAGTACAGGTGACAGGCTAGACTCCGTTAATAATATCTACCAAGAACTTGGTAGCAGTATCCTTGGACACAAAAACAAAGCAAAGAAAGTAAGGCTAACAAATAATACGTGGACACTTATTGAACAGCGGCGGAAAATTAAAGAATCGCTTCTCAGACGGACGAACAACAATGACACGGAGGAAGCGAGGCAGTTATCCGCAAGGTATAAAGAAAAATGCAAGCAAATTAAGAAGTCTGCTAGAAAAGAAAAGAGGGAATGGGCTGACACATTAGCAAGTCGAGCTGAAACGGCAGCCAGATTAAATAATATGAGGGAACTCTATGAGATTAGTAGGGAACTCACCGGAAAATACAGGAGTGGTCAAAAACCAGTAAAAGACTTAAACGGAAATCTTATTACTGAAAGCGAACAACAAATGAGTGTATGGGTGGAACACTTCAAGAAAGTATTAAATAATCCTGTAGGTGAAGCGACCTTAAATTCCAACACTATTGCTGCAAACTACAACAGCCAACCCCACTTCAATGGGGTAAACAGCGCGCCCCCTACAAAAAATGAAATAATTTCAGCAATCAAGTCCTTAAAAAAAGGCAAGGCCCCAGGAACTGATGACATATATGCTGAATACCTTATAGCAGATCCAGATACCGCAGCTGAAACCTTACTTCCAATCTTCCGTCAGGTATGGGAAGAAGAATCCTACCCTCGTCAGTGGAATGAAGGCATACTTGTAAAAGTCGCAAAAAAGGGAGATACCTCTGATTGTAACAACTACAGAGGTATCACCTTACTCTCGATTCCTAGCAAAGTGTTCTCCACGATCTTACTGTCCCGAATTCAAGAGGCGGTGTATGGAACTCTAAGATAAAATCAGTTTGGCTTTAGACAAAACCGATCCTGTGTTGATCTAATAAATACCGTCCGAATCATTGTTGAACAATGCTGTGAATACAGAACATCAGCTTATTTAATTTTTATCGACTTTAAAAAGGCTTTTGATAGTCTCGACAGGAAATATATTTGGGAAATACTACGAAAACGAGGGATGCCCAATAAAATAATCAACATTATAAAGGCAATGTATGCCGAATTTAAGTGCCGGGTCAGTCACGATGGGCGCCTCTCAGAACCCTTCGAAATTAAAGCGGGGTGCGACAGGGATGCATACTCTCGCCGCTCTTGTTTATCTTGGCATTAGACGAGATTATGAGGAACGCATAAAATGGTGGACACGGTGTACAGTGGACGCCTTTCTCTCAGCTAGGGGATTTAGAATATGCAGACGATGTCTGTCTGCTAAGCCACAGAAGTACTGACCTTCAACACAATTTAGAAGCTGTCAACACACATGCAAAGGAGGCCGGACTAAGCATCAATACAGCGAAAACCAAAGTCATAAGATGCGGCTATAGTATTTCATCAAAGCCATTGACGCTTACGGTTGACGAAAATGAAATCGAAGGTGTAGAGTCCGTTGTTTATCTTGGTAGTATTGTCTCAAATAAGAGCGGTGCAGATGAGGACGTTCAGTCTCGCATAAACAAAGCAAGAATGGTTTTTGAGCAACTGGCAAACGTGTGGAGGTCCAGCCAAATATCTTTAAAAACGAAGCTTCGACTGTTTAATTCGAATGTTAAATCAGTACTGTTTTATGCTTGCGAGACGTGGAAAAGCTCAACTTCAATTCAGAAACGTCTACAAGTTTTTATTAATAAATGTCTGCGCCGAATCCTGAAAATTCGATGGCCGGAAAGAATTTCAAATGACGACTTATGGTCTAGAACAAATCAACCTAAGGCTACCACAGGAATAACCAAGCGTTAATGGTCGTGGATTGGTCACACTCTCAGAAGACCTCCACTAAATATAGCCAGACAAGCATTGCGATGGAATCCACAAGGAAGCCGACGACCTGGTGCACCTGCGAAAACTTGGCGCAGAACTGTGGATAAAGAACTCGAAGACGCAGGATATACGTGGAATGACATCACAAGAACTGCACCTAACAGAATAAGATTTAAGTCGGTGGTCGAGGCCCTATGCTCCAATAGGAGTTGAGGAGGATGATGATGATGATGACTCCTTATTCAAACATAGCCAAGTATTGGTCGAGCTATACAAAGTCGGCAGTTATCCCTGCTATACGGAAAGGAATTTACTATATATCCCATCTTCCAGAAGCAGTAAGGCTGTACTTCTTTTAGTCTTGCGGCTGGTAAGTGACTAAAATCCGCTGACCTGAAGTTTCGATGGGTCAATAAAATCATCCGGCTAGTATTTTACGGTGTTTCTGCTATAGAGTACCGGAGTCAATGTGGCTAATGGGTGCTAAAACAATAGCAACACCTCATTGCTATCCATAAAATTAGCACAATCCAATTATCATGTATAAAAGACTCTCATACATGGCTCCACCGTGGTGTGATGGTAGCGTGCTCCGCCTACCACACCGAATGCCCTGGGTTTACACCCCGCGTAAAGCAACACCAAAATTTTAGAAATAAGGTTTTTCAATTAGAAGAAAATTTTTCTAAGCGGGGTCGCCCCTCGGCAGTGTTTGGCAAGCACTCCGAATGTATTTCTGCCATGAAAAGCTCGCAGTGAAAACTCATCTGCCTCGCAGATGCCGTTCGGAGTCGGCATAAAACAAGTAGGTCCCGTCCCGCCAATTTGTAGGAAAAATTTAAAAAAATGGGAGCACTACGCAAATTGGAAGAGAAGCTCGGCCTAAAATCTCTTCGGAGGTTATCGCGCCTTACATTTATTTATTTATTTATTATATACATACGTGACTCCGCCGAGTGCTTGGACTCAAAAGCAAAAACCAACCTACACATCTGATAGAAGGTTGTGCTAGGCCTGCGCTTACCTACATAGCTGACTGTGTTAGTGGCCATCGAAGTCCAAAACGTGCTCGCCTTTCTCACCAATGGTTCTGGGCTCAAGACTCCGAGCCCGAACCTCTTCTGGGAGGTATATCTTATGTTGTCCACAGCGGCAGTATGGAATGGGAATGAAAGATGCTTCCTCGGAAACAGTAATGTTGAAAAGTCCTGTTGCTTAATATAAGACGAAACAATTAACAATTTTCTGCCCTTAATTTATTTTCACAACAGCAACTTTAAGCAGTTAAATGTTATCCAAAAAAATTAGGATATGGGATTCTGTTATGAATTAATTCTCTACACAAAAGGCACTGAAGTATAATTTGAGGATTTTCAAACACAAGTTCAAAAGAATCTCGTAATTAAAACACAAACGCGAAATAAAGATAACAATAAAGCTCTTCGCTCTATTTGTATTTAATTATTATTTCTTACCTTTACTTAGCTATAAAAATGCCCAAAAGCTATACAAAAAGGTAATCGTGGAACTTTCAATGTAATAAGATAATAATGTAGTACATACCTGTAGGCTGACACACTAATAAAGGTATATATTGGCTGCACAGGGATAGGCAAGAACCAGGCCACTTAAAGTCCCGTTTAGATTCGAAGCTGCACACAGAGCAAAGAAAAAAAGAAATTTGGATGCTCGTTGAGTGAGTATGCTTTTTATTCTGTCGTTTCAGAAATAAGTTAATCCTACAGGCTTCCAGAACACTGCAGTGTCTTTCAGGCTAAAATTGTAGCCGTGGAGAAAGCAGCAGAAACCTTGGAAGTAGCGTGCTTAAGCTACAGTAGCGTCAATATATATATTGATAGTCAAGTATTTTATCAAGAAGGGTCCTGAAATGCAAAGATTCATTGGAGAGACTTCGCTCAGGCCGGATCATACATCTATACTAGGTTCTCGGTCATAAAGAGATAAATGGTAACGAAAATTCCGATAAGTTGGCAAAGGAGAGTGCAACACTCGATGTATCAACGGTAGACGTCCCAACCCGTTTGAGAGAAATAAAAAGTAGGCAGGAGTTGCATCACATCAAGCAGGGAAGGTGTGGGAAAAAATGTGGACTACAAAATTTCCAACATCATAAGCAAATCCTACGAAGTTAGACTCGCAAAGTTCCTCATATTTCAAAAGGAACAAGACTTAAGGCTCACGTTAGGCATACTTACTGGACACTGCCCTCTGGCGTTACATGCTTATAAATTAGGCTTCGTTAGTTGTAGCAGATGTAGGAGGTGTGAGCTGCAGGAATAAACACGTTCTGTGTTCATGTACTGCGCTCGCGAGGTTAAGGCTCCAGTTACTAGGGCGGCATAGTTTCTAGATCTCGAGGCAAAAATTAAGCTAAGTCCAAGAAAGCTTCTAGTATTTGCGGAAAGGACAGAGTTATTTTATAACATAAGTCCTTTTGCCTAACTGGGTTTTTCATCGGGTTTACCGGGTTCAACGTAATCTGTGTAAGTTTTAGGGGAGTTTGCGCTTATTTCAAAACCAGTTACGTAAAACTTGGTCCATTGAAAAGAAGGGCAATAAATTTAGAGAATCGCATTATTCATTATACGGTTTATTACCACCAATGCACCTATCGACGATCACAAAAGCACTCAGGTTTACTGCCACTCACTGAAGAGAATGAATGCTCTTTTATATAGAACGAATTTTAGTTCACATGCGAAAAAATTACTCTTTTACTCGTATTCTCTGCCTCGGCAACGGTTTTCTTGACCACTTGAAACTTCGGAACTATGTCTGTGGTAGTCTGTCCTTATGACAGGCATATCTACTGCGGAAATTTTTTGTGTCTCTTAAACTGCCGGTTAATTTAGTAAATGCTGATTAATCCGCCAGAATCGGGAAGAACTTTTACGAGCCATTCCTAGAATCAAAAATGGCGATTTCTTCAGGCCTATAAGGGAAAAATGATCGACAAGATGAAATATATCCTGTTTACTGTTGATAAATAGTTGCACATTCAAAGCTGAGAAAGACTTTGACACCTGTCAGCAGACGCCAAGCCAACGACGATCAAAACGAATCATGGACACTTCTTTCCCGATGCGCACATTGAAGGAAACATAATAAGATGTAGAAGCTTTAAGCAGATACAAACACAGACTCCAAAGGCTGCGCTGGCTTTATATGCACATAAATGAAGACGATCTCCCCAGAAATTACGGCTACCTGAAACATACATCTATATTGGGTCGCAGGGCATATGGGACGAGCTAAATAGGGTGCATACCTTGAAGCTTGCTCCGTAGACGTCCCAATTAGATAGGGTGAGATTAAGATAAGGCGATAGGTGCACATGATCGACAAAGCGGGAAAGGCGTGGGTCCGAGCGAGGGGTTGCAAAGTGTCGAAAATGATGTGTAGGATTTCCAACCTTAAACTAACAAATTTGCTTCTATCATTAAAAAGAGGGGACCGTAGACTCATGGCGGGTATTCTGACTAGACCCTGCCTTCTGGCGTCACATGCCTTTAAGTTAGGCTAGGTCAGTGATAGTAGATGTAGGAAGTGCGCGACGGAGGAGGAAACGATCGAGCTCGTTCTTTGATCATCCCTGCGCTTGCCAGACTAAGACTCCAGCTATTGGGAGTGATACATCTGTCAGATCTAGAAGCAGCAAGTGGCATTGGCCCTAGAAAGCTCCTAGTATTTGCCAAGAGGACGGTGTTATTTTATAACATAGGGCCTGGTTTCTGATAGGGGTTTTCAGTTTGGTCGTTAAATAAACTTCTGGTAACACTACAGACTCGTTCAGTCTATGCGAGGTCTAGTTCAACCTAACCTAACATAATACCTGAATTTGAAAATCCTTAGAAAAAGGAGAAAGCTCCACTTTGTTGGGAGGAACATATGGAGTTATAATAACCAAGCAATAACTGTTCTTTTGTTCCTACTAGAAACCACAACTAATAAAATGCTCAGGAATCGTTAGAATTTTTGGTTTTATTGTCAAAATCGCTTTGAATAACTATTTTTTGAGTCTTTAGTTCACTCGGAGATAAACAATTTATAAGTTTTATATTTCGCTGCTGCCGCCGTGGTGTGATGGGAACGTGCTCCTCCATCCACACCGAAGATCGTGGGTTCACGCTCCGGGCAAATAAAAAAAAAAAAATAATAGAAACAATTTTTTTCAATTAGAAGAAAATTTGTCTAAGCGGGCTCGCCCCTCGGCGGTGTTTGGCAAGCACTCCGAGCTTATTTCAGCATTGGAAATTTCTCAGTGAAAACTCATCTACCTTGCAGATGCCGTTCGGAGTCGGCATAAAATAAGTAGGTCCCGTCCCGCCAAATTGATGGAAAAATCAAGAGGTACACGACGCAAATTGGAAGAGAAGCTCGGCCTAAAATATCTTCGGAGGTTATCGTGCCTTAAATTTATTAATTTTTTTTATTTACTAGAAGACCCGGCAGACGTTGTCCTGCCCTAAATTTGGCCAATCTGCATACATTTTAATAAGCTTTTTCCGTCTGACTCTGCCCTCCCCCCTCTTCACTTTTTCCTAATCCTTTTATTCACTCCTCCCTCCGTCTTCTTCGCTTCATCTTTCTCCATCTTCGTCTCATTCTATCTCTTTCTCAATCTCCTTCTCTCTTTTCTCTTTTCTCAATTTCTTCACATTCTTCTGCATCCCTTATTGCTTGTCCCAGAAGGTGGTATATATTTTATTCCAGTCCCTGCCCCATTCCGAGTCTCAGTCCCAGCCCTACTCCTAATCCCAGTCCCAGTCCGTCTCTGGATAATATTACTCTGTACTAAAGCACTCATCAACAGCTTTCATTTGATATCCATATTGTATAAACACTGTCTAGGCATTCACTGGCCCACGTTTTGGCCTATATCTCGAGACCCTAGTCACCCAGGGGTATGAAAATTACCCTCTGCTAAAGCACTCATCCACAGCTTTCATTTGATATCCATATTCTATAAAAACATTCTGGGGGTACCCGGGTCCACGTTTTGGCCTACATCTCGAGACCCTAGTCACCCAGGGGTATGAAAATTACCCTCTAATAAAGCACTTATCAACAGCTTTCATTTGATAACCACATTCTATAAACACATTCTAGGGGTACCCGGGTCCACGTTTTGGCCTATATCTCGAGACCCTAGTAACCCAGGGGTATGAAAATTACCCTCTACTAAAGCACTCATCGACAGCTTTCATTTGATATCCATATTCTATAAACACACTCTAGGGGTACCCGGGTCCACGTTTTGGCCTATATCTCGAGACCCTAGTCACCCAGTCAGCTATCCTATATTGCAAGTTAGATCAAACTAGGAGTCCATTGGCCTCAATTGTGTGACACGTGTTTTTTATATATTAAGATATTTCGTTACGAAACTAATGCCCAGTTTTTTTGAAAAAGTTTTAAGTTTACGTCTCGTAAAGCTGCTGAATTTAGATTTTATCCAAAATTGGATTTTTTAGAAAGTTTACAATTTTTTACGACACCATTTATAACAGCGCCAAGTTTAAGCCTCAAATTTTTTAAATCGGAAAAATTTGTGATTTAAGCACCTTACGCCGAGATTTATACACTATTCGTTTTTTTATAGATATCCAGGTGTCATATTTTAGTAAAAAAAAATAATATACGTGAGATGTAAAAAACAATTTTGTTTTAAAGCCAGAATGTATCATTTGCCAGTTTCTAATTGGATCAGTGATGATAGTGACAGACAGAGTGATAGTAAAGATGGTACGTTGAAATAGTACCACGCCAATGCCAACATTCTTTCGTCGATTTAACATGAATTGGCTTAACGATGATGAATTTTTGGCACGATTTCGGTTGACGAAAGGAAACGTATACTTGAAATGATCGAGCCAGGTTTACCCGTCAACCGAATTTTACAAACAATACTGTTACGAATATTAGCAAAACTAAGGGATGCTGCCATCTCTAGGCCGATGCTAAGCAGTGACGTGAATTCACATCAATAATTCAATCATTATGTATCTTCATAAACGAATCAATAATTGCGTTTACACATATGTACGTATACGAGCAGTGGAGAAGCAATGCACAAACACATGCATATATCTTATCTGAGTTGTCACAAGAGAGGGCAATAATTTGTGCAAGTATTACTCAAATGAGAAATTATACATCTGTAGTTGTTGCTGAGAAATTTATAACTAAGTAAAATTCTGGAAGCGCCTAGAAGATGCCACGAGGAAATCACAGAATATAAAAGCATCAGCGGTAGAGGCGCTATGGGCAGTTTCGGTTAAGACGCTATCTAGCGAGCAATAGCAGTATTATTTTGAAAGTCAGTTTCATTTAAGCTATCAGTTTGTTTATTAAGCCAGCTAGTTGCAAAGTGTTATTGTGAAGTACTTTAATAAAGGCCATTTTTCCATTATTCAATGTTGGAGTTATTTATTCAACAGTTTAGCGATTCGAACTTAGCAGAAGGCCAAATAATATTATTTGCAGGTAAATTCGTTACAATACATTCCCTTGAGATAATAACGTTCGTGATTAACCCGTAAATATTAAAAGTCCTATATGAAGTTCACGAAGCATAACACCTTTGGACCAGTGATTAATCGCGCTACGATTTTTCACAAGCGGAAGTTCTCAAATCGCCGTTGGCGCCTTTATTGGATGCAGTCGCACGAGTGTCTGCATTATTTTGGCACGCGTATCCACAGCAAAAGCTCGCTTCCTACCACAGTTCATACTTCGGAAGAGATGCGTAGGACAAGGATTGGAATTCTACAACATTGCTAGGTTTCCATGAGTCATTGGGGCAATCGATTGCACTCACGTGATGATTCAGTCTCCTGGTACTGAATTTTTTTTTGTTGCTTACACTGCACACTTCTCCTTGGCATCTTCGACATCAGTGGTCATTTTTGGCTTACGCAAGCGTGCATGCATTGAATTTGATCAGACTTCCCACTCATTTTGTTCAACATATTTCCCATTGCAATCACCACTCTCCACATCTGGCAGATTCACACTGCTTATATTTTGAATCTCACATAAATTTGCATAGTCTTCGCTTCACGTCTCGGTATGGTTTCCACTTTCCTCAACGTTCTCGTAAAAGATTTCTAATTCTTCGCTTAGGGCGAAAATGAGTGGACACACAGCCTTGGTTTGCGAACAAATCTTCGTCGTCATCGTCGGCATTTGGATTGAGACATTCGATTGTTAAAGCAATCGCAGCGTTTAATTCCTGCTTCGAGTAGCTTAACACCTTGTCAATATTTTCTCGAGGTTCGCCGCCACCGGTGAGGTGACGGGCAAGCTTGTTGGCAGCGTAGTCCTTCCGAAGAGCAGCTTTAATAGTTTTAAATTTGCTTGGTAGATTCTTGGCTGATCGGAATGTCTATTATAGGACCTCATCAGAAAAAGAAATTACTTTGGAAATTGATAACGAATTGAACTCCTTTTCAACTTTCAGCCATGCTTCATTTTTCATTTGGTTATGTTGCATATTTGTGCGCTTGTCCAAAAGCACCTTTCCGTGCTTCACTACAAGATCGCTCAAAAGGTTCTCTTCGTCCTCAGACTACTTTTGATTCCGGCCTCTGACGGATCGCCTTGTCTCTCTTCGTCGCGCTTTGATGCCATTTCGGTATTGAAAATATTTTTATTTGAAATTGACAAATAAATAATTTACAATAACAGGTCGTACACTGACAATTCAGCATATTGTCAACGTCTCAAATCCAAGTCGTAAATTCCCGTTTACGACGAGAAGCAATACTAAATAGTTTTTGTGAACAAACCGAAAAGGTTTAGCTGAGGTGTAAACGGCGTTGTATTATAAATCGGAATTTAACTACATCGAGAATTAGACTGCTTTACGAATCGGTCAGCAAATTGGCCATGAGAATTATTTTTTGAATTTTTGATTTTACTCCGAAAATAATAGTTATTTTTAGAATTTTTTATTTCTCTCAGAATATAACAGTTATTGTTTGATTTCTCCTATTTTTAATTACTTGGAGAATAACCGTTGTCATTTTTTCTTTGGAAGATGAAAGATCTATTTTGAATTTTTCAATTTTCAGGATGTTTTTTACTTTCAAATTTTGACCAATAATACTTATTTTCAGTCCCTGATACTTTCATCTAACTTCACTTTCAAGCGTGAACAGTTATTATTAACATGCCCACATACCTACATACACAAAGTTTACGCGTAACTGCTTTGAGGTAAAAAGCAATGTGCCAAACAATTAATTAATAAATTAGCTGAAATTTAATTAAGTTTTTGTTTTGATGTGGCCGCTTGTTTAAGGAAATTGAAGAAGTTATTGTTGTTTTGCCTAATTTGGAAAATATAAAAGTTTGTTTTTGTAACTACCTACGAAATTCAGTCGCAGAAATGGAAGTAGAGCAACAACCACAAATACATAGACAATTAGCTACCTGGTGGAACATTTCTGGTTTCAATGTTATCTATTTTTGTATGTATGTGTATGTATGTATGTATGTGCATTATTTATTTAGCTGATGAAAATTTAAATACATACTTATGTATTGTCTTGGGTATATATTTATGAAATTTTCATTGCTTGGAATTAATTTTCATACTCTTGTGATATGATAATTTATTTTTGTATTCTTTCATATTGCTTTATATTATTTTAATGTAGATTTCTTGCTTTCCCATTAAGCTTACCTTTTGGCTATTATTGTAAATTATAATCATCAGTACTTAAATTTTAATAAATTTATGATAATAGCAACTAATTGAGAATGATTTTAAGATGTAATATATACACACAGATGCGGCCTTTTGCTGCATAGAGCTAATAATTTTTGACCAGGGCCTGCAAATAACAGTTGTAACACAAAGCATGAAAGATAGTGTGCAATTTACAGATCTTTAATATCATCTTTAGTGCAAAGTTTCCTATCTAGATGGGTTTTAAGTACTCGTTAACCAGGTTCGGTAGAGCGCATCGACTGAACTCGGGTGATTAGTTACTTGAAGTCCATCTAGATTGGAAACGGAAAAGATAGTAAACTTCGATTAATCGCACTTTACCTCTATATAGCTTTGTTTATGAAAAGCTATTAAAATAGCTGTTGTTAAACTATCAAAATCAAAATTCATTAACAAAACTATGTTTGTGTTCAAGGTGATTATTTTTTAAAGAAAGTGTTTAAAAATTATTTGACTTATTTTTATTTTACCCAATCGTGTCATTGGATCGGTGCTCTGAAATATATGTAAAGATCCAAGATTCTAGCTCACTCCCTAGTCTCTTAAAAGTTTAGGACACGATTCCTCCCACCGAACGATTTTTTCATTACTTTGATAAGTACGTCCCTTGCTGTTGTTGTTGTATAAACGACAAAGACACTCCCCGAAGGTTTTGGGGAGTGTTATCGATGTTGGCGGGTCTTTGCCGGATAAAAATCCGGTACGTTCTAGTAACAAGCACCATTAAGGCACAAGCAAACAATATTTAAGCTAGCAAAGACCGCGGAAATCGAAGCGTGTCGGGACGAGTAAAGAGGGATCTACAAGCGTGAAATTTCCAGGACGAAGAGAATCTCATGGAAAAGTTTCTGTGCGAACATAGTGTGCTCCAGCGAAACAGCACGGTTGAAAAAAGTCCTAGCAAGGGGAAACATAGTCCAGTGACTAATAAAGAAATAGAACGGGGAATGGCTACATAATAGTGAGGAGTTCCTCTCTGCTTTTATTTATTTATTTACACTTCTATCACGGTAGTGACGGGCTTAGTCGTACCGCACTCTTGGAGAACTTTTCGTGTAGCTTACCTACCAAAGGCGGGGAAGATCGGTCACGTATATCCCAAAGACTATAGACCCATTAGCTTAACATCATTTCTGCTCAAAACCTTCTAGAGGCTGATAGATGTGTACATAAAGTCCAACGTGGATGAAGAGCTGCTCTCCACAACACAACATGCGTACACCAAAGTCAAGTCGGTAGACACCGCATTGCATAGGGTGGTAATAAGCATAGAGCCCTGGAATATAAGGAATATGCTCTAGGAGTCTTCTTAGCCATTGCCGGGGCTTTCAACAATGTTTCTATATGGGCAATTATGGATGGTCGGAATTAGGTTAAAGTACATCCAGCCTTAACCAGATGGATCAGCTGCATGTTACAGGGAAAACCATACAACTAATTTGGGTCCCAGGGCATACGGGAATAGAAAAAGCAGATGAACTAGCTAAAAAGTTCGCATCCCTTGAAGCTTGCTCCGTTAGATTGGGCGAGGCTAAGAGAGGGCGAGAGGTGCACATGATCGCCCAGCAGGAAAAGCATGGGTTCAAGGGCGGGGCTGTTAAGTGTCGAGGATTATGTGTAGGTCTTACAACACAACCTTAGACTAACAAAGCTGCTCATTTTAAAAGGGAGGACTATAGACTCATGAAGCGTAATCTGACTGGACACTGCCTTTTGGCGTCACATGCTTTTAAGTTAGGCTTGGTCAGTGATAGCAGATGTAGGAAGCGCGGGTTGGAGGAGGAAAAGCGATCGAGCACATTTTGTGCTGTTGTTGTTGTTGCAGCGATAACGACACTCCACAAAGGCCTTGGGGACTTTTATCGATGTTGATGGTCCTTTGCCGGATACAGAGCCGGTACGTTCCGGTAACAAGCAGCAAAAAGGTACTAGCCCGACCATCTCGGAACAATTTGGTATAACCACTTGAAACATTCTAAGCCATCCCGGCCTCCCACCCCGTAGTTCCATCAGGAGTTCGGGATCGCCAGAACGTCGGCCGTTAATGAAACAGGATTCACCACAGGTAGCTGAGGTTGACAATTGGGTTGGAGAAGCTATATAATGCACTGGCAACCCCTTAAAGGGTTGCGCTACACAACCCCTTGAATCAATTTGGTATTTTAGTCGCCTCTTAGGACAGGCATACCTACCGCGGGTATATTCTAAGCCCCCTAACCCGATGGATCACGTTTTATGCTCGTGCCCTGCGCTTGCCAGGCTAAGACTCCAGCTATTAAGAGTGATACAGCTGTCTGATCTAGAACCAGCAAGTGGCAAGAAAGCTTCTAGTATTTGACAAGAGGACGGAGTTATTTTATGACATACGTCCTGGTTTTTGAAAGGGTTCTTCAGTTTGGTCGTTAAAATAAACTTCTGGTAACACTATGGACTCATTCAGTCAATGTGAGGTCCTTATGGATCGGTCAGTGCAACCTAACCTAAACTAGGCGATCCACCTAGCGGAAATTTTTTTCTCGTTCCGTTGCTTCATCGTGGTGACCTGAACTAATTATGTGTAAGGTATTAAGTTTCTTTCTTAATGAGAAGTTACTTAAAAATCGATTGGAAGATTCCACATATTCAAAATTGATTTTGTAAATATCTCTAATAATTCAGCCCCTGCCCCATCCAGAAGAATATTTATTAATGAATAGTACAAGCAATTAGAGTCCTCAGCTAACTTCAAAGTTTCAGATTCCTAGGTGAACGGAAAGTGACATAAAAATAGATCTCAAATATAGTATGAATTTTTCAATTATAGCGACCCGTGCGCCCGTAACTATAGTTTAATCTCGCACTGAAAAAACAGGCATTAATAACCTTAACTGTAATATGTATATATATACTAGCTTTGTCCGGCGTACGTTGTAACGCCTGAGATCGAATGAATGTTTAGTAATTTTTTCTGTTTTGTTTGTTGGTAATTTAGTTTATTGTTCTGTAAATTGAATCGAATTATGTACGCATATTTGGTGAAATTTTCATTTAAACCATTTTATTATTGTATCTTATTGTAATGTAAGTGGGTACACAATATTTTTGGTTTTTTCGTTCGGTGCAAAGATAAACAAATTTTTTGGCATTCCAACTCTAGAGCAAGCAACCTAAGCATGATTGGTGGCCATGGGAAAAGCACGGACTCTGTAAATGGAATCCTGCAACAGTAAGCGATTGTCCTTCTTTGCTTCGATTACATTCGGCATTAATTTCTTAGCGCAAAGTCTGGTCCCATTGCACAATTTTGGTGGTTCTAATTTCGAAGAAGCATGATTGGTGGTTCTAAATAGTTTAGAAATTCAATTGGATAATTCACAATTTGATTTTCATCTGTAACTGTGTCGATAGATTTATATTTCGTCACTTCACCAGGATTTTGGTTTTGAATGCGATCATTGATTTTTTAACATGATCATTTTGGGACCTAAGATTGCTCGTTCGCATAGCCAAAAAAAATTTCAATTTAAAATTCTTAATTCTGAAATATGAGAAACCTTCGTCTTGATCGAAGAAACCTACAGCAAAAATTTGGTGATGATTGAAGAGTGGGAAATACGTTTCCATAGGTAACACACAGATACACAGAATTTGATTTCGATATATATAGATGTAGATAGACTGAAGCTAACAAATTTTTTTAACGGCGGCAGATTACTAAAGCTCCAAAAGGAATAACAGCCAAACTCAACAATGCAGTCAAACTTTAGGTGTTAAAATAATCTAAGTTTGTACGGCAGCCATAGTTCTGAAAAACCTCATTTGTAGGGAAGGTGCCACGCCCCTTTTTTACCAATTCCACATTTTACTTGAAGTGTTAGGACTTAACTTCATATAGCTCCTTACCAATTTTCATTATCCTACCATTACTACATCCAGAGATATGAAGTATGATGGTATATTCCATTTGTATGGGAGGTGCCACGCCCCTTTTTCCTAATTCCACATTCTCTTGGTGGTGTTAGTGATTCACTTCATATAACTTCTTACTGAATTTCAATGTTCTGGCATGTATACGTTCAGAGTTATGAGTACCAAAGATTTCATTTGTATGGGAGGTGCCATGCCCCTTTTATATATATCGAAATTACTTTTAGCCTAAAATATTATAGTTGATCGAAATTGAAGTGTCGGAAATACGTTTCCATACCGAACACACACACACATACAGAATTTGGTTTATATATATATATATATAAACACTGTCTAGGGGTACACGGGCCCACGTTTTGGCCTATATCTCGAGACCCTAGTCACACAGGGGTACGAAAAATACCCCATATTAAAGTGCTCATAAATAGCTTCCATTTGGTACTCATATTGTACAAACACATCCCAGGATTACCTAGGTCCACAGAACGGGATAAGAAGTATCCTATATCCGTCTCCTGATTTTAAGCTACCCTTCCACCTATTTTCATCTAAATCGGTTCATCCGTTCTTGTGTTATAAATAGTGTAACTAATACCACTTTCTTTTATATACATATTATAGAGTTATCCTGGTCCACATTTTGGTCGATATCTCCCAAACTATGATGGATATTGAAAGGAAATCAACTCTACATTAAAACCCTCGTCCATACCTATCGTTTGATATACATATCGCATGACCACATTTTAGGGTTACCCTGGTGGTGTTAGGGATTGATCTCATATAACTCCTTACTGAATTTCAATGTTCTGGCATGTATACCTTCAAAGTTATGCAGTACCAAAGATTCCATTTGAATGGGAGGTTCCACGCCCCCTTTTTCCCAATTCCGCCTTTTCTTGGTGGTGTTAGGCATTGACCTCATATGACTCCTTACTGAATTTCAATGTTCTGGCATGTATACCTTCAAAGTTATGCATTACAAAAGATTCCATTTGTATGGGAGGTGCCACGCTCCCTTTCTCCAAATTCCGCATTCTCTTGGTGGTGTTAGGGATTGACCTCATATAACTCCTCATTGAATTTCAATGTTCTGGCATGTATACCTTGAAAGGTATGCAGTACCAAAGATTCCATTTGTATGGGAGGTGCCACGCCCCTTTTATATATCGAAATTATTTTTAGCCTAAAACCTTCCCGTTGATCGAAGGAACCCATAACCAAAATTTGGTGATGATTGATGTGTGGGAAATACGTTTCACACACACACACAGAATTTGATTTATATATATATGGCTAAACCGATTTGTGATTTCAAAATCAACTAACCATCATCTCTCCTTCCTGTATCTTTCCTTTCATGGCAATCTGTCGAGCCGTTCTCGAGTTATGGAGTGGCAATCAAAATGTACACTTCTTTTTATATATATAGATATTACCTCTTTGTTTTAAATTCATTATTCATTTCTGCAATCAACCGTGTAAATTGTTTAGTTTGTGGTTGTTATTCCATATAATCGTTATAACTACCTGTGTTTGGCGTCACTAAAATTTAGCTCATTAATTTGTAAAGAGCTATGCTACACTTTCTACCTGCTCATGTGCAACACAAAACGTATTTAAGTCGAGTTTTTTAAAAAATTGTATTCAGTTTAAAACTTACAAGGATGAAGATAACAGCAATATAGACTAAAATGATCAAATTATTTTGCGAATATGAATATTCCAAGAGCGATTCCTCATCTTCAACAACAGAGGAATCCATCTCAAAATGCTGTACCAATACAAACTCAAATTCATCTTCTTCAATCGAGCTCTTGGATTACACACACGATATCAATGAAAGTTTTCGAAATACTAGTATTTGGAGCTCGTTGAGAGAGTTGGAGGAGTTTGATAAAACCGAGTTTGAAAGCAGTGATATTTCTGATGACAGCTCGTCATTCGATGTAATTCATGAAACAGATAGCGTTATCAGCGATGAATATGTTACAGCTGATTCTATACACCTTAGCACTACATCAGAATTGGAACTGGAACAATGGAGCCTTGGTGATGTATACTTGACAGCGTTTATTCAATGTCTTAACGCCACGGAAACGTCGACAGATCAATCGCGTTCAGACATTTTCTTTATTTCAAGGCGTACTTCAACGCCGATCAAAGAGTTGAGTTTAGTTTAGTTTTAGAGTTTAGAGATAATGTATTGGCGATTAAAAAAAAATTCTATATAATACAATTGTTGTAATTTAAGCTAACGTAACTAAGAGTAATGCAGGGAAGGCACACATGTTTTTGTGTTCCAGGCAGTTTGACAAAAATGTTGAATGGCTGAAAATATTGGCATATAAATATCGATGCAAAATCGAACACAGCAGCGAAGATAAAAGAAAAGAGATATGAAAATTTTTACAAATTTCGTCAATTAGATATATTTTTTTTTTATATTAAAAAAAAAAAAAACGATGTTAAAAGTATTTACGAACTAGTCAGAAAACTCCCAATTTATTTCAGAAGATGTAAGAAGTATATCTAGAACTAGTCAAATGTATTTCAAAAAACTTAAATGTATTTCAGAAAGTCTCAGCTATTTTGTAAAAATCTATCAAAAAATACATTTCATTTTAAATAAAAAGTTAATTAAATTAAAAGGACGACAAAAGCAGCGAATTTAATAAAATTTTAAAAAATCCTATTACATTCCGACTGACATGTACCGTATCCCGAATCATCTAATAAAAATGATTGAGTGTTGTTTCTTCCCTAAAAACTTGTTTGTTTTCTGAAAAATATTTGAGATCCTCGGAAATACATTTCCGCTTTTCTGAAATACATTTGGGTTTTTCTAAAATACTTTTTCCATCTTCTGAAAAACATTTGTCAAATAAAAATGATGTGCTCAGAAATACGTTTTTAAAATGTGAAATACCGTTGGCTTTACATTTGACCTTTTCTGAAATAAAATTGAGATTTTCAGAAGAATAATTTGAATATCTGAAATACAGTTTTTCTGAAATACTTTTGTACTTTTCCGATTTGCATTTGAGCTCTTTTGAAATACAATTGATTTTTTTCTGAAAAACAGTTGAAAAGCGTTTTTTAACAAAGTACAAGTTATAGGTCTCTAAAATTTTTTATTGATTTTTGACAATTTTTTTCCGAAGTGTGTCTTAGATACTCCTCTGTACAAATTTTTTAAAAATTCCGTTTTATTTGGATGAAAATCTTGAACCGCCTCGAAAAAAATTGTCAAAAATTATTGAAAGATTTAAGAGAGCTATGAATCGTACTTTGTTTCACTGAAATTGGTTGGCCTACAAAACAGATTTACAAGAAAAAAATCGAAAACTGCAAATAAAAAGTTTTTAAAATTTGTTTGTATAGTATCAGTTATAAATGTTTCCTTTATAAAATATCGAAACTAAAAAAAAAAAATAATTTAATTGACGAAATTAAAAAAAAATTGTCACTGCTATTTTTGTGTTTGCTGCTGTGTTTTATTATAAAAATAGCTTTTTATTAATTATTTTTTGCTCGGAAAGCAAATTATTTTTAGTTTAATTAAATTATTAAAATAGTTAGTTAAATTTTCTCTCTCCGGATATTCGGATTCATGAAAATCCGGTTAATAACCGCATTTTTGGGTATCCAGTCAAAGCAGCAAATTGATGTACCATATATGTTTATTTAACATTAATAACAATAAATACGTGGGGCAATTAAATCAATTAACAGCGTTTTTTTCACAATATAAGCAAATGGCACTGTTCTTATTTTCACTTGTTTGTAAAATTGTAGCGTTTTAATTTTTGAAATTAATTTCATAATCTACAAACATATTTTGTTATTTTGTGAATAATTTTTCGATATTTGCTTGGTTCAATTCTGATATGCAAATATTCAACTTTTATATTCCAGTATCCGGACATACGGGTATCCGGATTTTCCATTTACGTATCCGGATAGTCGAACAGCGGATATCCGGATATTCGAATATCCGGTTTATCCGGATATTTGAAAAATCCGGATGCAGTTCACATCCCTAATTCCAAGGTCAAAAATATCACAAACAAATTTTGTTCCCGGATGGAGACGCTGAAGTTGTGTCGCAGAGGTGTCAAGTCAGGATCTTTCTATGAAGCCTCAAAAATTAATATTTTTTTTTTTTGTGCATTTTGGGAAAAATTTAATCAACGCCACATCAGCTTTTTCCAGTGTACCTCGTAAGCCTCTTCAAAGCCTTTTCAACCGAGAGTGGAATTTAAACCCGCACTTTTGCGATGAACAAATAGGGCACCCCTTTCTTAAACAATAACAAATAACATTCAAGTTTCGTTATTGTGCTTCTAAAAATAACATAATTCAAAACTTGTTCACAAGGAATATGGGCCAACAACAATTGCATAGGTTTCGTTATTTACAAATATACAAATTGCGTATGTACGGAAGTAAATATATATTTGCAAATAAGGGGCCATTGGGGTAAAGTTTTACTACGTATGATTGAGGGTGTAAGGTCACTAGACCTGTCATTCTGTGGCCCAATCTTTCCTGCTTGATCGTTTATTTCCATCTCTTGCCTCCTTTTTAACTCGCCAAATCTAATTGGGGCGTCTATGGTACAAGCTTCGAGGGACCTTCCCTGCTTAGCTAGGTTTATATTTCTACCCATCCCGATTCTTTCTAAGGATTACTTTCACACTAACACCCCTTTTAATGTTGTTATATTTGTATATTCAAGTTTCTGAGCAAAAAAACATAGCATTACTTTGCAAAATATAGAAAAAACAATTACTAATTTCGATGTTTGTAGTAAAACTGCTTCCTCTTTTCGCTTGCAAGATGTTCCTATAACTCCGCATTCATTTGGACTAGACCAGTGATGCACAAAGCCAGCAGAGCTTCGTAAGCAATCACAATATTTCTTGTAGTGGTATGTGTGTATAGGAGAATTGTGAAACCCTTTTGAGCATAAAATTTACGACATTAGATGTTGAATGTTTGAAGAACAAGCATGGATCTGCTTAAACTCGGTCGTCGCGCTCACTCGACATTTACGTGAGCGTCGAGTGAGTTTCCGCAACTCTTGAAGTTATATTTGGCCTAGGCCAACGTTATTTGCCGTATAGCTCATAGTTATTATATTCTAGGAAATTTTTAAAGGGTAGCACCATCAAGTTTGGTTGGCGTTCAGATACATATCAAGCAGGGCCTAATTTGGGAACCTTTTTGGATCACTCCGTGGCTGTTGGGACTATTTGAAGAATACTTCGGACTATTTAGTGTCTTTTTTGAGATAATACCGCACTTGGATACGAGGCAACTAGAACGTTGACGGCAATGATAAAATAGATGAACTAGCAAGGGCCGGTGAATAGGCAGACACCGCTCAACCACAATTCGCAATCGGTATTCTACGATTACCGGAAAACTCACCAAGCAAACATGAGCTGAATACAATCAGAGAAGAACAGAGTACTGCTGACTATATCTAGGGAAGAGATATTCAGGATCACATCCACTATTACAGGACACTTGCCGATTGGCCAACACGCGGGAAAAATGGGAGTCCACTTCAGCGACTGGTGCAGGAGCTGTATTGAAGGCGGTTGTAAGAGGACAGTCACCTATTTCCTCTGTTTGTGTCCAGCCGTAGGGAAGATTAGGTCCCGAAATCTGGCTAGTTTTCAGCTGCCCGACCTAGAAGTGGTGTGACAATGGACATTAGTAGGTTTATTGATATAACCAAATGGTTTAAGTAAACACACACAGGGTACAATATGAAATTGGTTCCAGGAGAATGTCTCTCCGACCGGGTAGCACAGCAACCCACTGACCAAAAATAAGACATAAATATTCCCCGTGTAATAGTGTGGGAAAAAGAAAATCGCCTTAATGCGCGCTATTTTTTCGGCGTTTTAAAAAAATAATTTCCTTAAACCTGAGCCTGCAGGAGAAACCTTGTACCAAATATTTATGAAGCTTGAGCGAGGATCATTCGATCTATGGGTCGTTTAGAGCCAAGATTGATGTGGAAGGTTGGCGTAATGGCGCTCAAATGGCAGACAAAGAGATACACGTCTATACAGATGGTGCCAAAATAATGGAAATAGTAGATTATGTGGTGTACTGCGCAGATCCAAATGAACAAATCCTACAAGCTGCCAGATCACTGTAGTGATGTTCAAGCGGAAGTAGTAATCTTGACTAACGTAGTAGAAACATTGGAGGAAAATGGCTTAAGCTGCAGCGGTGCCAATTTTACCGTGCCAAGCAGTAATTTAGGCCATAGTCTGTCATAGTACAACATCTAAATTAAATTGTTAGCAATCCCTGATACATCTTATTGGATCCCAGGGCACATGGGAATTGATGGGAATGAAAAGGCAGATGAACTAGCTAAAAACGGCGCATCCATCGAAGCTTGCTCCGTAGACGTCCCAATTATAGAGAGTGAGATTGTGCCAGATTAAAATAAGGCGAGAGCTGCAAAAGTGGAACCAAGCGCAGGGGTGTCAAGCGTCGAAGATAATGTGCAGGTCTTATAACCTAAGACTTACTTTAAGTTATTCTTATCATTGAAAAGGGGGGACTGTAAGCTCATGAAAGATATTCAGACGGGACACTGCCTTCTGGTTGTCAAGTGATTTTAAATTAGATTTTGTTAGTGATAGCAAATGTAGGAAGTGCAGATTGGGGAATGAAGCGATCACGTATGCTTTGTGCTCATGCCGTGCGCTCGCAAAACTAAAACGCCAGCTGTAAGTAGAACAGCTATCAGTTCTAGAAGTAGCAAGTAGCATTGGTCCTAGGAAGCTTAAAACATTTGCCAAGAGAACGAAGTTATTTAGTAACTTTTGTCCTGATTTCTTATATGGTTTTTCTGTTTGGTCGTTGAATAAATTTCTGGTAATACTATGGACTTATTCAGGCTATGTGAGGAGCAGCTAGTTAAACTTAACCTAAAAGTAGAAATGGTTTGGCATGTCTGATGTCCGGACCACTTCGGTATTGATGCAGGGGTTAGTTTGGAACTAGTTTTTGTATAATTTCGGTTTTCTTTCGGAACTATCTCCCGGCTAATTTGACTTTGGATTTTTCATCGTGGGGGGTAAATCAATTAACGCTGCAGTTTGATATTTCGCAGGGGCAGTGTAGTAAATTATTTTATTTCTATATATTAATATATATAGAAACGGAATAAACAAGTTTCATATATTTTAGTCTCAATTGATGAATGATGAAAACTTTGCATTCTCTTACACTTTGATTCTGGAACTCCTCAAACCTTGAGCTAAGATGTTTGCACATCAAAAATCGAAAAACTTTACCACAGGGTAAAAAAAAAATGCCAAAATTTCAGGTAAATCGGTTATGAAAAACCGTAGGTTGATTTGCTGAGGAAAGCCTCATCAGAGTCCTCAGCATTGATAGACCTGAGCCTTTTTCAGCATTAACCAAAATGTAAGAGGCCAATCTTACATGAACGGATTCCACAGTTTCCAGCGTAAATTAGTAAAACTTAATTATGTTTGTAGTTATGTATGTACTTATACAATTGTTTTGCACTACATTACTATTATTTATGTATGCACAATTTCCATACATATTTCAATTTCGTTGTTTAGGTCTGTCTAACAACAAATATGTATGTAAGTATGTACGTGTTTGACCACAACACAAGAGTTAACCATGTGCGTTATGTCCTTTATAATAAACGCTTCACCGCTTTTCTTTCATCAATGTATGTGTATATTTAAGTGTATGTGGCTGGGATGTGCGACTTACAAGGTTAACAGATGCACTAGCTGCCTACCACTTTTATGTTGTGTTGTTGTTGTTGTTGACTGCTGCTTAGTACTTCCATCTGCAATGTACTCTTAATGCCAGTTTTCATGTTGTTTACTTGCTTGGAAATTAATTAATTTACCTGCAGTACGTTGTACACTGTCCGTTACATATACATACATGAATAACTACGCGCACAGACATACACACGCACTCATGTGCTAACACCTACCTATCATAACCCTCCTCCTTTTTTTTTTTTGCTCGTTTCCACAACAATTTCTCTTACTTATACCGTTCTACTCTGGTGCTTAAGGACATTAATGAGTGGTCTGCAGCTTTTCTGAATAACTTGAATAGCTAAAAGAATGGACAAGAGAATGAATTGTGTTGGCAGAAATGTGGTCACTGGTACCTAATGAGACTTGAGGTATTTGTTTTTTGTTTGCACATAAACTTACTACAACAATGTCTACAAAATATGAACAAGGTACTCAGAAGGATTTGTATTAAAACTGCGTAATTGTTGAATCAGCATTGGGGTTGAGGAGACATAAAAGATGTTTTGAGAAAATTTGTTTAATATAAAACATCTAGTATGAATAAAATATTGACATATTACGTACACTTTTCTCTTTTATTTTCTGCAAATAGTCTAGCTTTAAAAGGAGCATAAAATTTGTGTTTCCAAAACATAACTTTGTACTTTAACTTACGTTTAAAAATTGAGGCTCTTCTAAGGGGTTTTCTGAGGTGTATTTATTAAAGAAGATGAAGAAAATTGTACGAAACTAAGTCTAACACCAAAAACGCAAAAATACATCTTATAACTTTGAACGAGCAATTCTTGTTTGTTTGTATATCCGAACGATCTCGGGAACGGCTTAACCAATTTAAATGAAATTTGACACAGAGATAATGTATCAGCTTCTTAGACTTTCTACCTAGGTGTTGTCACTCAGAATGTTTCACAAGATTGCCACCTATTCGAAATTAAAAAAAAATTGCATGAGATATGCCAATATGGGTATCACACGAAAGGTATTTCACTCCGAATTACAATAGGGACATTTTTGAGTAGGGTTGCCATTTAGGGTTGCCACCTATTCGAAATTTTAAAAAAATGCATGAGATATGCCGATATGGGTGTCAAGCGAAATGTATTTCACTCAGCATTACAATAGGGACATTTTTGAATAGTGTGGCCATTTAGGGTTGCCACCTATTCGAAATTAAAAAAAATTGCATGATATATGCCGATATGGGTATCAAACGAAAGGTATTTCACTCCGCATTACAATAGCGATATTTTTGAGTAGGGTTGCCATTTGGGGTTGCTAGCTATTCGAAATAAAAAAAAAATTGCATGATATATGCCGATATGGGTATCAAACGAAATGTGTTTTACTCCGCATTACAATATGAACATTTTTGAGTAGGGTTGCCACCTATTCGAAATTTAAAAAAATTGCATGAGATATGCCGATATGGGTATCAAACCGAAGGTATTTCACTCCCCATTAAAATAGAGACATTTCTGAGTAGGGTTGTCATTTAGGGTTGCCACCTATTCGAAATTAAAAAAAACTTGCATGAGATATGCCGAAATGGGTATCAAGCGAAATATATTTCACTCCGCATTACAATACGGACATTTTTGAGTAGGGTTGCCATTTAGGGTGGGGTAGTTAGACGAAATAGTACTCTACTTACTCATATTCTACTAAAGCTTTAAAGGAGAACATTAAAGTTAAAAATCTTCGTAAAAAAATCTTACACATGAGTCGACTTAATTTTCTTATTTTCACACACGCTAATAAAATTGAAATTTAATATCAAGGCACCGTGGCAAATTCTAGCAAAATATATTTAAATGCATATTTTTGGCAAATATGAAATGAATAATTTCAATTTCTCATAGATTGCTATTAGAAAGATTTCTCACTATAGCAAAAATATACCTCACCATGGTAATTTGCTACCGTTGAGCACTAGAGGCATATGTTCAATTTGAAAATGACATCTAACCGTTTAACTACTTACCAACAGTTGGCGCTTAAGGAAGTAATTTGACATTTAATTAAACTAACTGATAGTTGCCATTCGTGAAATTTACAAGTTTTTGGAATGTAATACAATTGTGAGACTTTCATAGTGTATAACTAAAAAAATGTTTGAAATTAATAATTCGGCGCATGAAGATACTCGACCTAAATAACTTAGGTCTCGATTTCGCTAATTGTCATAACAATCCCTTATACAATAGGCTAGAATTACTCGTTTCAAATTTTTCATTCCAGTTCATTTGGCTTTTAGTGTTTGATATGTTTTTGAAATCTATTTTTAAGGAAATCAAATATTGGTAAGTAAAAATATATAATATATGTATGTAGATATAAAAAAGTAGAGTTTGATTAATGATGACATGTAAAACAAAGTATGTTATGCGGTATACTCGAAGATTGCCGAGCAAAGCTCGGTCGGCCAGGTAATATGTATTTATGCCCCTATTACGGTTTACAGCTCAACTTAGTTGGATTGCAATTAAAATAACTCAACTTGAACACAACTCAACTCCTATTTGGTATTACGAATTACAACTTATTTCCATTGAAGTTGAATTGATGTTGCCAACCTAAAAAAGTGATGATATAACAACAGCTAATCAATTTGTAGCGGGAATTTAAGCATTTGCGAAAGTGTTAATAGCAAAATGGATATAAGCTTAGATTTATTTTATAATGACGAAAATGTTGGTGGCAAAATCGACGGTGCTCCCTATAAATTCAGAAAAGAAAGATTCAGAAACACATTTTTTCAGAAAACATTAGTCAGAACCATTAGTCAAAACTCTTTTTTCAGAACGACAAAATTCAGAGGTCAAAACTCAGAAGTCAAATCTCAGACGTCAAATTTCAGAAGTCAAATTTCAGAAGTCAAATTGCAGAAGTGCAAATTCAGAAGTCAAATTTCAGAAGGCAAAAATCAGAAATCAAAATTCAGAAAGTAATCAGACGATAGAAAAAAACATTAAATTTTTCTTAAAATTCGGAAATATTTATTTATTTGGAAGGAATTATGTACATATGTATGTATAAAGCAAAAGTATTAATATCTAAAATTTTATATTGTGTGCAATAGCGAGCATATAATTAATTAAATCTTTTCACTTTTATCTTTTTCAAATAAATTTACAATATTAAAAAAACGAAGTCTTTATATTTTATCTCGCGTCATTGTTATTGCCTGTTCGTTTTTTATTTTATTTATGAAACTAAATATGTTAGGGTGTATCCCAAACGCACTTCGAATGACGTTGTGCCACCTTTCGATAGAATTATTTGTACGGACTTCACCCAATTTGGTTATACTATACAAATCCCATAATTCGATTGGATATAAGGCCTTCTTTCGACGTTGCTGTGTTCCGGGCTGAAAAAATTCAGAAGTAAAATTTCAAAATTTAATGTTTTTTGTTGTCTAATTACTTTCTGAATTTTGATTTCTGAATTTTTGTTTCTGAATTTTGATTTCTGACTAATGTTTTCTGAAAAAATGTGTTTCTTATTTTTTGTTTTCTAATTTTAAGGGGGGAACCAAAATTTACATGTCGCGAATACGAAACAAAATTCGAGTAATCACTTCAATCCCTTGCAACTACCAAGCACCGAGTAAGAAAACTTTTAAGTGACAAATGATGAGCTTGTAATGAAGTTTTTTTGTAGATTTATAAGTTATTTTCGGTGTAAGTAAGGAAGCATCTTGCTCCTTACTAAACAAAATGAAGGACCATTTCAGCAAACGCTTTCGAGGGACGGCTGTACCACTATTTTAAATTATGCGCTACTTTCCGGTTCCATGCTGACGCCAGCTATCAAAAATGCTGTGGAAATGATTTTAATGTTGGACTGGACAACATTACAGTTATTAAAGAGGTTTTAGATATTATTGCGGAGCATATTTGTACGGAGTCGATGAAAACTCAAAAGACTGCAGAGGAGCAAAGCAAAATTCTCAGGAGTAGTCGGTAGTATCGATGGGACTCACGTTCGCATAATTTCACCTATTTTGGCTGTACAAAATTGGTTATTATAAATTTTTTTTTAATTTATTTTAAAAAGGTTTACCCGCTTTCCATTTTTTTTTTTATTTTTTCGGTAACGTTTTACAAGACGGTGCGCCATCTAATTTTTATAAAAAAATATCAAACGTGGTATCAAAAGACGCGTTTCAATATCCGTTTTTAGAATCCGAAAGCGGAAATTAAAAATTTTATTTCTGTCGGAAGATATTTACAAAAACCCATAAAGTTTTCCAGAAATGTGGGGCCCGATCCATAGTTTTTTTTTTTTTGCACAAAATACCTTTCTGCGTTGACGACCTTCGGCCGTGATTTATAAAAATAACCCTGGGTGGGTCCAACACCTTTCCGCATTAGTGCGTGTGTGTGTGTACAACAAATCTGGCAAAATACAACAACCACATGAAAACTTGAACCCCTCTGGTTGAACTTGATAAGAGGGAATCGGTTTGATGACGGATTGTTAGTGACATGGTATCCGCGTGTTATCCATTTCTTATCGACAAGTTATCGATTTATTATGGTGGTGTTGTAGACGAAGTGTAAGCGAGTTACCGATTGGTTATAAATTTGCTATCGATCGCAAAGATTATCGACGAGTCAAGTTATCGCTTTTTAATCGATTTATTTTCGAAAAGCTATCGAATATCTATTGAAAAAATACCAATATGTTGTCAAAATATAATTGATTTGCTATCGAGAAGTTATCGATTGGTTATCAGAATGTTTCGATTTTGATATAAGTTGTTACGATTGTCGATTTCTTGCCAAAAAACTATCGGCTTCTAATCGAAAATTTATAGATTTATTATCGGTAATTATCGATTTGTTATCGAAAATGAATCGAGTTGTTATCCAATTGATTTGAAAATTTATTAGTTTTTTGGCATGGTACATTTTTAGTTCCTTCCATTTTTTTAAATAATTCCGGCGTTCTGATAATTTAAAGGTTTTCAAATATAATTTTAAACTTTTCAGCATAACTTTTAAACTCTCTTGAATTTAATTATGATTTCGTTTCTATCATTTGGCAAACAGACAAAAACAAAAACTACGTTTGCATTTATCATGATGCAATAAACCAGACTAGTGAAGTCAATAATACAGCAACAAAAATTTGACGGCTCTCATAATCCGGCTATGAGTTTAAAGGTAGTAGGGAAACTGTACCTAGTTTTATTATTATATTTTGCTACTTTTTTACTACTTTAGTAGAGAAATGTGCGGAAATATACTTATATAAAACGGAGAATGAAAAGTATATTAAGATGGAGGGAAAAGGGAACAAAAGGATAAGATAGAGTGAGAGTAAAAGTTACAGTAGTGGTAATGGTTTGAATAAAAGTAGGAAGAGGTTAACAGGAAGAGTAGGGAGGATCATATTAAAAGTAAAAGTAGGACAGACACTTCAGAAGAGAGTAGGAGATAGAAGAGTTACAGGAAAAGCTGGAAGATTTACGTAGGAATGATAGAAAAAGGACTGCGTTAAGTCCGAGTGTTTGCTGGGTTGTTTGTTTAAATGCAAAACGAAAATTTTTTTAATTTCAAATGACGTATAAATTTAATTGCTGAATTGTAATTCCAAGCAGGCTCGATTCAAATGACTTTTAAATACCCAAAGAAAGATACAAAAAAGGAATATTCCGGGTATTTTCCTGGTATTTACCCATAAAAATGGTAAATACCCGGTAGAATCCCAACTCTACTAATGGCAGTCAAAAATAAATTATTTTCAATAATTTACGAAAAATAGAAAAACACGAAAAATACAAAATTTAAATTTCGCTGCATTTGCTGCAAAAGATAATATGGCTTTTTCGAAAATAGGCGCATATTTGGTTAGGTGCAACATCTATGGATAGTTCCGCATACATTTTATTTTTTTGTGTTTATAGTTAAGAAGGAAACGGCTGCTTTCCATTTTAACTATTTTTTGTAAAAACGAAATATTTTTTTGGGGCTGCTGACAGATGTTCGCTTAATGAAGCAAAAGGCCCTGTATGAAAATGGGAAACTTAATTATTTCATTAAATAAAATTGTGATTCGATTAGGTTTCTGTGTGAAAACGGCATTACAATTTAAACTCAAATCTCTAATCATGTAACGATTTTCATAAAATTCATATTTATTTGGATCACTGCTGGTATGTAGGAAGCAAATCCCTAATCTGAATAATTAGAATGTGTATTTTATTACGCATTACGCCCACATAAAATTTGACTATATACATGTAGATATATTTATGTATTTATACATACATATATGTATCTAATATACTTATTTCGATATCGGCCATACGCTATGTCAAAATAAACGTCAAAGCTAACTAATTAATTTGCATAAGTCATACAAAATACCGATGAAAGCATTTTTTTGGCATACGAACATTTTGTAATAAATCTAATTATGAGAAGCACCAATGCACCTACATACATAAAAATGGACATGTAATTCTAAAATATTGCTAAACACCATCATAAGCTTACTAACTAAAAATTCAGCATTTCACAAATAGCTTATAGTTATGTACATATGTATTAAAAATATGGGCGATAATCGAAATTCAGTTGCGACCAAAATCTTCCATACGATTTCTGCCAAAGGATATATATTCTTCGTTTATAGTAAGTCTGTCAATCAAGGTTGTTGGGTTCAGAAAGTTATTAGTTTCAAAAAATCTCAAGAAGTTTCGCTAATGTTGAATTCAAGAATCGGATACTTATAAAGGGCCACACAATGCATTTTGTCCAGGCTGGCCTCATATTACTGCCTAAAGTGGTTCATGTCCCGTATTATTTCTGCGGCTTCTGGGGAATGGTCGTACCGTGTGCAGTGAAAGAGGCTGCACCGGTTCATCTGGCATCACCCTTGGTTGCTCCCATGATGCAATAAACCAGACAGGTGAAGTCAATGTTACAAAATAGAGTCGCATTTGACAATGCTCACCCTCATAAATTTAAGTGCTGCTTCTTGACTTATCTGCAACATAGATTTTTTCAATATTATAAAAAATACTGCATTAAGACCTTTCTGAAATATGAAGCTACGTAGAGGAAATGGAAAAGTTTTAGTAAATTGAACTGGATGTCTGTTAGTGTCCACAACTAAAGAATATGGAATTATACTGCTGATGTCAATGAGATGATTGGCGATCTAAAACAATCACCAATAAGGTACTAGCCCGACCATCTCGGCAACTGTTTAGTCCGCCGCGCGCTCCCACTCCCTAGATCCATGAGGAGCTTGTGGTACCCAGGACCTCGGTTGTATGAGAAACAGAATTCGCCATGCGTAGGTGAGGTTGACAATTGGGTTTAAAGCAAACCCTTAAAAAGGTTGCGCTACACAACCTCTTGCATCAATTTGGTATTTTAGTCGCCATTTACGACAGGCATACCTGCCGTGGGTATATTTTAAACCCTCTAACCCTCTCGGGTATCTAGCCGCCTGCCTATACTCTGTCTAACCCTATTCCTCTCTTATTTCCTCTCCCCTCTGCATTTCTAGTTAACCTTAATCGGCTCATTCAACTTCCCTTTCATTATTCAGTAAATCTTTCCGCTTTTCCTCTTTCTCCCGCTCTTACTCTTATCATCTCTCTTACCTAATACTTGGGTCTTAGTCTTACTTTTTACCCTTTTTTTAATTCTTTACCCTTATTGTTACGTTTACTCTCACCCTTCATCTTTCTCTTGTTCTCTTTACTTTTACGACTTCATTCCATTTTCGTCTACTTTCTTCTTCCCTTTTCTTTCATGACCCCGTTTCCAATGTGGTTGTATATCGAGTTTGGTTTTTGTCTTCACATTACATTACTAAAGTAGTAATAAAGTACTCAAAATTTTCCCCTCCTACTACTTTAAAACTCGTGACTGGATTATAAGGGCTGTCAAATTTTTGTTGTTGAACTACTGAATTCACCTGTTGTTGTTATTGTTGTTGTTGTTGTTTGTGTTGTTGTTGTTGTATTAACGATGGAGACACTTCTAGAAGGATTTGGGAAATGTTATCGATGTTGATGGTGCTTTGCCAGGTATGGATGCGGTACGTTCCGGTATTAGCCCGACCATCTTCGGAACGATTTATATGACCATATTAAATCTTCTAGGCCATACCGCCAACCCCACCCCCTCCCTAGTTCCATGTGGAAGTTAGGATCGCCAGAGCTTCGCCTACTAAATATGTATATGATACATTCATATTTGGAACAGGATTCCCCTTACGTAGGTGAACTTGACAATTGGGCTGCGAAAGGTCTAAAACCATAAAGCTTTTTATTGCGCTTATCAACCCCTTGAATCCTACTGACTTCACCTGTCTGGTTTTGTTGCGTCATGGTTGCACCTTTAAAAATGTTCCAGCTGCTTTTACCTAAATTGACGGATGCACGCCTCGATTCGACTTTGACCCTAAAATTAGTATTCGATAAATCTCTATACACCATCATATATTCAAATTTTTTATTATAAACCATCTGGTGTATATATTCAGTTTGTCCCATGCCAATGTTTGTTTGATTAGTTGGTGCGTGAATTACGCTTGATTTGTAAAAATATATTTATATTTATTTGCGCATTCATTCATTAAATATATAAAAAAAAAGTAAAATATTTCAGTTACAATATTGCGATTTATATTTGTGAGCCACTACAATTAGCAGCTCAGCAATATTATATACTATACATGTACAGCAGCGAGCACGAGAATAGCAGTGGCAATTTTTCTCAAATTGCTCAAAATTTCCGGAAATTTTGCAACTTAAACTATACCAACCATTATTAAAAATGTTTTCGAAAAAATCTAAATTTTTACGAAAATTTCGAAATTTTTATTTAAAGTTTTCTGAAGTTCCTTGAGTATGCAGTTTTCTAATCCTAACAGTTTTAGACTAACAAGAGAGTAGTTCTCTCAAAATTAGCATTAATTTTGGCCCATTTTTTCCGAAAACTCTAAAAATTAATGTGCGAGATTTTCGTTGTTTTTTTTAAAACTTTTCTCGAATTGTCGAATTTTTTCGAAAACGTTTTTATATTGGTGCGAATTTCCTCTGCTATTTTCGTGTTCGCTGCTGTATGTTTGTTGAGTATTATTAATGATAAATTATAAATTTCTACTTGGCACAGAGTAGCGCTTTTTTTCACAATGCATAATAAAGCCAGGTAAATATTTTCCCTTGCCTATTTATTTTGTATTTATTTATAGATTTATTTATAACTGCAAAAACTTTGTTACCATCATTTGCGTGTGGATCTGACTGTAAAAGTTTAATAAAGATGGGATAGAGATTCTTGTTTTTAAAGGATAGGACTTTTTTAACGGAAACCTTCAAATTACAGCTCAGTGTTATATATTGCTAACTCTGCGGGTTAGCAGGCTTCGAATATGCCCTTGACAAGCATACCTGTTGTAATAAGTTCAAAAAAATCACACCCCCTTTCCTGGGTTATGCGCAGAGATCGATGCCTGCCACGTAAAAACGCTATCAAATGAAAAATTGCAACAAATCTCCGATGAATTTACATTTTTCTGATGACGATCACGGCGAACTATTCACGGAAACGGTGGAGTTTCAAGACTCGTCAAAGAAACGTAGCGATGCCAGACTGTTTCGGCTGGTTGATGTACTAGTCGGTCGAATTCCGCAATACATGAAGCATTGCCACGCCTCCTACACTGATCATATGAACAGAAGCCGAAATAAAAGCCAAAGAGACCTCGCCGTCAACTACTGTCGTGCTAAGCATACGCATTAATTGACTGCCAGAGTAAAAAAATCATGCATGCCGCCAAAGTGGGCAAGAAAGGGATAATTGGTTCTTCAGTCGGAATGTGGTAATTTGCATTACCAGGTTTCAGCATAAAAAAATACACCAAGCTATGCCATCTGTCGCTACCGACGTTGTCCATTTAGTTTCGTGTTTTTCGATCAGGAAACAGCCAAGTTGTCGAAAAACACGAAACCAAATGGGCAACGTCGGTAGCGACAGATGGCATAGCTCTAGTATTCTGAATACGCAGACTCTATGAGGTCCAGATATCGACACGAATCATTATCTTGCGGCAGCCAAAATATGAACACTCTGCTGTGCAGCAAAGTAGTGGAATGGCATAAGGAAAATTTGACGGTGAAAAGAGACTGGCCACGAAACAATTTGCCGATGATTGCCCGTCTTGGCTTTCATACCTACTCACTGAGAGCAACTTTCGACCTAACGATGTAACCGATCAGTGGGTGCACAATTTTCAGATACCAAAGCGAGCACGCAAAAATAACTTTTGCGATGAGAAATTTCGCACTGCCTAGAAAAACGCCACTCTGTACATGCATGCGATAGCGCTCAGATTAGTGTAGAGAGATCGTCGTGCTAAGAAGGAGGAGAGGCGCTTAATTAGAAATAAAAGACGCTCAGCTTCAAATGCTGGCTAATAGTCATAATGTTCAAAACTGCTTCCAAAGCACTCAACGGATTACAGACGGTTTTAAGAGCGGGTGAGATTCTTGCTAATGGTGACCCAGAAGTTGTGGAGGGAGCACTTCTCCTCATTGCTGTTTCTGATAGGCTTAAAAATCGTAAGCTATTTTGGCCATGCAACGGTTCTGGATGTTTCGTATTACTGCAGCTAACCATCGGCTAGAACGGGGGGCTATCGTCAAGGGTTATATAATCAGTATGATCTGGTAGTTAATCCGATTCTACTCAATCTGTGAAATGCATTGGACACATCGAGTATTACCAAAAGTGTCAGTACAATGGACAGCGTAGATTCATATCAGCGACGCTGTCACAACACCATCTACCGGTGGATATTGCGATCAAGGACGTGAAGTTCAGTGATCAGGCTATGAGCTTTTTGACTTCGGACAATTCCGCATTCTTATCATCTTTAACATGATCTTAGGTTGGACCAGAAATAGTTATTGGAGCGCTTCTGGCAAATTACAATCCAATAGGCGTCTTATTTTATCGAAAAATCATTCCTGCAATAGCCGCTTCGTTCAACTGATTGCTGACTGTCCAGCTTTTGCCTGAAGAAACTCTCCATAGTGGAAATCGGTCTTATGCGGAACTATGTCCGTATGTATACAAAGATTTTTTCAGCAGCTCTAGCGTACGTCACCCATTATCTTATTGATGTGTAAATATCTTTGCTCATAGTATAAGTAGGCGTAAGGGTAATCACTACGCTGTAGAATATCTCGAGCAACAAGTCGAGGCAAGGCAAGAAAAGCATACGAGTTGAAAATAAGGCTAAGTAAACTTTACTAAAGTAAAGTAAAGAAAAAAAGTAAGCGAAAATAAAGTGAAAAAAAGAAAAAAAATAGAAGGCGATACCGAAACCAAAACCGAGGCCAGAACCGATTCTGAAACTGTACAGAGTGTTATCAAGTTGTTATCGGTTTGTTATCGATGAGTTATCAGTGAGCTATCGGTTTATTAACGACGGGTTATGGGCGTATTATCCATTTCTTATCCAAAAGTTATCGGTTTGTTATAGATGTGTTATCAATGAGGTATAGACGGATTGATGTTGACACGTTGTCGATTTATAAACGAAAAGTTATTGTTTAGAGAAAGGACATCGATATGTTATCAAAAAGTTATCGAAATAAGTCGATTTACTATCAAAAATCAAACGAGTTGATATCAAAAATGTATCGCTATGTTATCGATTTATTAGCGAAATATGTTATCGACATGCTATCGACTTTTATAGAAAATAGATTTTTTAGCAAAATGTTATCGGTTTGATATCGTATTACGTAATTGTTATTGGAGCGTTATTGGTGCAATGTAAAATGAAACACACATCTGTAACTTGTCGATAACAAGCCGATAACAAAAAAACTCAATGACTATCGATAATGCGCCGATAATAAAACAGTAACTTGCCCTTTGCCTCAACTCCTAAAGGCTGAAATGTTTTTGTCTCTGGGAAATTACGTCCATTGTGGTCTAACTTCAATCCCTTGGCAAGCTAAAGTTAACTGGATACACACCTGAATGTTTATACATCATGGGTGTTTGTTACTCACGCTTTTATTCTGGTATTACAACGGACTTTCATGTGAGCTTCTAATTCCGGGGTAGATACCACTCAGCCAAGCCCAGCCTACGTCGATACCTATTCAATACGAGCTTAGTTTAGATGACCTCAAAATAATTGCTTCAATTCTTTTCAAGAAAGTACAAATACATCCTATGCTTCTAACCTCATCTCAGATAGCGATCCTAAGTGCTAAAATAACAACAGTTGAACATCCATATGTGAAAAGGTTAAAGAAACTGTCAAAAGAAACCAAAAATGCTCATTTATCTTTTGGCAACCTCGAAACACAGATCTTCATCAATGAGACTGATAAAACGTTTCGTAAGTAAGATGGGCAATAAATCGCTGAGTGTTAATTTGTCACATGATTTTAGTTAAACAATTACAAAGGCATGCTATTTCGAATGTGAACAAAAAACATCAAAAATAGCAGAAAGAAAATACAGCAACATAAAACCCAGGACACAAAGGAAGTATACAAACCACCAAAGCAAACCAACTTGACAATTGTATAAACGAGATGTACGACTAATGAAATATTCAAGAACACAACAAGTTGTAAGGACTAAACCACAATATATTGCACGCTCAGCTTGACAGCTCAACTAAAGACGAAACTATGTTCCATAAGTAATTGCCAACTCATTGAATGAAATGTTCTGAAAAGAGGGGAAAGCGAGAGTAAAGTGTGGGTGAAAACAAAAAAACAAAAACAAAAAACATCCGAAGTCAACAAAGCAAGCCATGATAGTCTTGTGGTATTTATTTCTGAATTCAGCTAAATAAATACAATTTGAGAGGCAACCCATGAATAGTGAATATTGATTGTTGATTGTAGGCATTAATGTGTCTCTATGCTTTGTTATGCTTTGTTATGCAGACATATGTACCTACATGCTAAATTAATATATAATATTTGCAGGTTGTACGACTTTCTTTGCCTTTGTTGTGGTTACTTTTGCGTTGGCGTTTGAAGGACATTTGCTCTTTAAGATAAATAGCCATGACGGATATACTCGCTTAGTTATGTCGTAAGTAACAGGTCAATTTCAGATTGAAAAGTAATTGTGGTCATTTAGATAAGTGTATACATTGAAATTTTTCAGCACGAGACATAAATAGATTTGTGTTAAAAAAAAATTTTCTTGGAATTTGTACAAATAGTATGGCTAATTCCACCTGAGATGAGTTTTACAAGGATATAGATATCAGCACTCGTAAAATTACTCGATTATCCGATTAATCTGCTAACCGATAATTCGATTTGTAATCGAACACATTCCAACTAGTCAATTATGTCCCCCACATGACACCAACTATCTTTTCAACTGTAATGTGGAACCTACGCCTCTAACACCAACTTCGTTATGCTCCACCCGTGTTTAAACTGCTAGGTTCCTTGGACTCCCGTTAGAGGATTTTGAAGACATTTTGTGAGTAGTTGCACACACTGAATTGGGCGAAGTACTGTTAACACAATAACAACAATAAAATTTTCTTTTGGGGTTTTCCCTGTTGTTGTTGTAGCGAAAAGGACACTCCCCGAAGGCCTTGGGGAGTGTTATCGATGTTGATGGTCCTTTGCCGGATGCAGATCCGGTACGTTCCGGTACCAAGCCTGACCATCTCAGGAGCGTTTGTTATGACCACATCCGGGATTCTAGGCCATCACGCCTTCCCACCCCCTAGATCCATGAGGAGTTCGGGGTCGCCAGAGCCTCGGCTGTTAATGAAAAAGGATTCGCCACAGATATGTGAGATTGACAATTGGGTTTGGAGAAGCTATATATTGCGCTGCCAACCTGAAAAGATTACGCTACACAAACCCTTGATTCTATTTCGTATTTTAGTCTCCTCTTACGACAGGCATACCTACCGCGGGTATATTCTAACTCTCTAACCCACTGGGGATGGGGTCGTTCCGCACAGGGGAAAGCATTCCCAATACCTGTTTCTAAACTATTTTAAATTGTTAACTGAGTCTTCTTTGATGGTTTTCTATTGTCTTTAAAGGATTCACGTCTTTTTTTCTTTGTTAAATTTACTGGTGCTTCTATCTAAATATAAAGGACATCCCTTTAGAGAGCTTATCTCCTAACCTTTTCGATGTTCAACCATGGACGGTGATTGGGATTAGAGCGTGAAGCAGTGGTATTATAATGGTATTGAAAATTATGTACGTACATATATAGGTCTCCCTTAAGATTACTGATACGGATTCCAGTATGAAATATTGATCTTTACTTTAAAGGAGGAATTTATGTAATCATCACACACCTCATCGCTTACTTCAAAATGGTTTTCTATTAATAAAATATACTATTCTGAAATACTTTATTATGACCGGCAGTAAGAAACCCGCAATTTCCGCAACAACAAAAAATCCAAAAATTTTAAAATCCATCTGTTATTTAACTAATCTAGCATATTACCGCACATTCATAGCTCACATTAGGTTAGAGCAACACGAAATCAAAGCATAACTACTATTGTATACATATATATGTATATAGGAAAAGCGTGCTTTACTCGGATTAACGCCTGCCTTCACAGTTCAAGAAACAGGGATGAGAATTCTGAAAGCTTAAATCAAGTCTAAATGGTTCAATATGCAGCGCCTAAAGAGAGCTTAGTGAATGAGGAAGTCGTGCGCACACTGAGTGAATAGACATACACACATACGTATGCATTACATTTACAGGGTTCATCGAAAGTGACTTGATTTACTGAGTAAAACGGGGTATTTTGTTTTTGTAGCAAGATCGAATTTAACAACAATCTTCATTTAGAATTTTAACTCTGATTTTTCAAGGTCGGACTTATCATCATCATCCTTAATTGGCACTTAACCGCCTGAGCGAGTTTGATCGTTTCATAATAAGTCACACCAGCTATCCTTGTTTTGCGATAACTGACTCCAATTTGGAGCACCAAGGGAGGTCGAGTCTTCCTAAATACTTTCTTGGCCGAAGCGTCTTCGTACATCCTCATGGCATGACCTATCCAGCAAAGCCTTTGATATTTTATTCGTTGCACTATCTCCATATCTGCATCAAGCTCGCCATATCTGCATATTCGCCGTCTGCATCACTGACAGGGCGATAAATATCTCGGAGAACTTTTCTCCCGAACACTCCAAGAGCCATTTCATCTTCTCTCCACACCGTCCCTTATTCCGAGCTATACAAAGGGACATGTATGACGAGCAACTTGCAGATCGTAATTTTTTTCGTCGAGAGAGGACTTTATTTTCAATTGCCTACTTTGTGCAAAGTACCACTTGTTGGCAAGAGTTTTTCTCCATTTGATTTCTAGGTTGAAATTTTTTGTTGTTGGTAATGCTGGTTCCCGAATAGATCAAATTGTTCACAGCCTCGAATTTATATCCGTCAACAGTGACTTGGCTGCCAAGGCATGATTGAGCCGATTCTTTCTTAGATAACAGCGAGTACTGCGTCTTGTCGGTCGGATTTGTTATATCAAACTGAAGCTATGTATTTGTTTTGTAATGATTTGAAAGGTGGCCGGTAAAATGTTATTGTTCTGTTTTGATACCAATTTTATAGGAGATCACACATCTATACGATAACAATAATTAAGTTAAGACAAAATTTCAATTGATTATATACATCCCCCTGCCCTTTTCCTTACTCTGTATCCAGCTTTGGCTCTATCTCTACTTCCCTCTTACATTTATCTTCCTTTTCCTCTTTAATTTCGCCTTTCTATCTTCATCTCTTTTGCTATCACTATAACCATCTTTAGGCTGTTTTCGGGTCATTTCGGAACCTTCTGGACACTCCTTCTCGAACTATTTTAGAATTCCTGTACAATTTCTGTACAATTGTCGGACTATCTAGAAATCTTATTATCTTATTTTAAGACTTTTTCGGTATACTTTTAAAGTTCTTCCCGTATCAATTCGGAATTTATTTGGATCTAGATCCGAGATTATTTCAGAATAATTTTCGGATTGCAGAATATTTCTGGGATAATTTTTAAGCTGTTTTGGGACTGTTTCAAGATAATTTTGTTTTTATTTAAGGGATAATTTCTTGGACATTCAAAGACAGTTTCCAAATTGTTTTCAAAATTAACCCAAGATCGTTTTGATATTACTTTTGTTTAGTTTTCGAGACCATTTCAGTACAATTCCGATGCCAATATGGTATTTTTTCGGAATCGTCTATATATATAAAAATTATTCGCTATTTTCTTGCAAATTGTTTAAAAAGAGTGGGAGGGAGGGGAAGAGGAAGAAGTAAAGAGGTGAAGTGGAAGAAAGAGTAAGGGAAAGGTGGAAGGTAAGGAAAAGGATAGGGGTTGATATTAGAAAAGGAGGAAAATGGTTGAGGAGAGATTGAGCAAAAGGCGTAGGTAGAGAGAAAGAGAGGAAGAAAGCTATAATGACATATGTAGAAAGGAAACGGGGGATAGGGAGGAAGTAAGAAGAAGGAAACGTCGTTGCGTATTTATCATAGGCTATAACTAAATAAAATGGATTTTTCAAATAAATATTGATTCTAAGTGTAAATATTTAGTTAAGAGTTTTTGGGATCGTTAGGGACTATTGCGGCAAGCATAACCGACTCTAACCTCACATTTTAACTTAGTTTTTAACTACATATATACCTGTATCTCTCTTACATTTGAATAAATATTTGTGCTCCGAGATACCAAATTCTATTGAATTTTCATCACTTCTGGAAATGAAATAACAGATCCAACAATGAAAACTAAAAATGAAAGCAGTCGGGAGGAAAATGGCAATTGCTCCCACAAGTCAAATAGAACTAGTGAATACGGCCCCATTTCTAGAACGACTATTCTTCGCATCTGTTGCATCACAAGAGAGTCTTCTTTTAATAAATTCGCTTTTGCCACTGCAACTTCCGTTTTGAGGAAATTGTTGTCTAAAGCTTAGTATCCATATCAAAATTAAAGCGAAAAGCCCATAAAAAACGCTCTAGTAGTGATTTAAAAATTTCGTTTGCCAAGAAGTATCTAATTCTAAAGAAAACTCATACGCGTTCTGCTACCATTTTCCAAAATTTTGTATACATGCATCTCATTTTTGCTTTAGCCCCGACCCTGTAAGAACACAGTCGGTTAAATAATAACGATAACAGTGACTATGTTTCTGAGTTATGTTTTGTGCACAAGTATTCCTTTTCTCTTGTTAAATGTATTCTCGTTTACTTAGGCACATTTTAAATTCGCATATTTCGACAAATTTTCTTCGGATGTATTGCTTACTTAGATTTTTGTGTCTTGCAGGAAAGTGACATCGCTTCATAAAGAACAGAAAGATAAAGGAAATGCTAAATTTTTGTGGCCTGACCTATTTCGAGCAGAAGAAAGAACACTAAATGTTTTCTTGAGCTTAAAGGGTAAACTTGTATTTTTTAAAATACGTTTTAAACATGGAAACTATCTCTCATACCCTGTATAGTAACAAACAATAAGCCCACATATGCTTCTGGTTATACACCTGCATATATGTATATATACACGTGCATACATATGCATGTGTGCAAGATTACCCATATTCACAATCAACACCCCTTAGGCGGAAATAATGAATAGCGGAAATAATAAAGTGTCTACGAAGTCTTGAAAGGCTACGGCGCAGCAGCGAACATTGAACAGTCGAGTTGTGTGGGTGGATAACAAATTGCTAAGGTGGGGGGGATCGAGCTGAGCACGTATTGAATGCAAGGCCTCCGTACAATTAGCGGCGTGAGAATGATAACATAAGAAAATACCGTAATATATGTAGGTAAATGTAATAGCAAACCAGGCGACGGATTGGAGACAAGGCCTCTTCAACCGTTCGAATACTGCCCCAGGTGAAGGAATAAAGCACGGATTGGAGACACGGCCTCTTCAATCGTGCGACCAAAAGCAGTCAACATACACGCAACAACAAACCTACGGATTGGAGACAAGGCCTCTCCAACCGTAGAAACAACGAGTATGAGGGTAAACGTCACACATGCAATCAGAGTTTATACTCGGATTGGAGAGAAGACCTCTCCAACCGGTGGAAGTACGAGGAAAGCCCCGTTACGTATTGTGGAAAAAAAAAACAAAAAAAAAAAAAACAAAAAACAAAAAACAAAAAAAAAAAAAAAATTTCTATTTATACATATATAATTTATTTACACATATATACATATGTAAAAACAAAACCCTACAATACAAGTAGTCGAACGCACAAGCATGCCACAAGCACTATATGCACAGTGGTTAAGGTAGGCTTGCAAATATTCGTAGAAGTGGTATGCGTCAAGCACATTCAGGTAGTAAGCAGGGCGTGTCAGTCCCAGCGTTAACCATACCGCGGCACTATCTAAGTACAGCAACGTGACCCCGACAGACGTAGAGCTTAGTGCTCAACCTACCTCCCGACGGAATACTTGACGGTAGTACCGGGGGGTAAATGGTACTCAGACGGTAGGAGGTTTAGTGCGGTTAAAGTCCCACACTGACTATGAGGCTTTCGATGCTTCCTCCTCGTAAAACAAAAAAAAAAAAAAAAACCCCTTAGGCATGCTTAGGCCGACGTTGGGCGAAATATTAAAAAGTGATTGGCTTTTCAAAGTTTTCCAACTATTTTAAATCGTGTTAAACGGCATATATTATAGCTTTTGATTATTGTACAGTTGAGTATGAGTGCTATGAGTTGTGCGTGTTACACTTAGTTACATACATTCATGCACACATGCATACAAGCATATGTAATATGTTTAAACACGAAACGCAACAGCGTGAGCCTAGAAAGTCAATAGCGACTTAGCCACACATCGACCACAGCCAAGCGACTTGAACTTGTACGTTCGTAATATTTATGACCCATTCGAGAATCTTCACGCTTTTGCCATGCAATGCCTTCTAGCAGGCTAAAGTCAATCAATGCGTGCTACATACAAGGAAAGCGGTGAGGGTGTTGATGTTAATGGTGCGATTGAGTTGTTGTATTTATAGTTAAGGCAACCGTAGTTTAACGCTATTTGCTAGTGGCGTGACCCGATATCGAATTACTTCACTTTTAGTTTCCTTTACGATTGGAAAATGTTGGCTGATTGCGCTATTGTGGGGTAATATAAAATTCTAATGTAAATGCAAACATTCATATAACGATGCATATGTGTGTGTGTTTATATATGCATTTGTTTGTAAATAATTCTAAAGTGTTTACGCCTTTGCTCATAGAAAAATCAAAAGGCGTTTGAAGCCTATTGCCTTGCAATACAAACGCCTTCGCAAATATGGACACACAAACTCACGCATAGAATTAAGCAAATACACACACCCACTCCCATATGCGCATATCATTGATGTTTTCTAATATTGAATTGTACACCTCAGTTGTATCGTTTATGTTTATTTTATCAAGCAAGTAAATTGATTTGATTTCCGCCTAACAGGTGATTTCCGTTACATATTTTCTATGTGATTGTTTTAGATGTTTGTATGCGTGTGTTGGTCTGCATGTGTACATCCGTTTATGTGCTCGTTAGCAATGTTAGCGATTGAAATTTTATGCCTTACTGAATTTGTTATGTGTTTGCATTATTAATAAATTTAGGTTTGCCGTTGCCGTGATTTTATTTTCTTCGAAAGAAATATATGCATTACAACTTGATTCTATAAATATTTAGATAGCACCCTACAGGGATCCTTACAGTCCTAAATTTTGATAAAAATTGCTTTTTAATAATTAGCTTCTGAGCTTTTTTTGCGCTCGGAAATAATAATTATTTTTCAAATTTACTATTTTGCTCCAACTATAATCCCACTTTCACTTCCAGTCCCACTCCCACTCCAACTTTCACTCTCACTCTCACTTCCAATCGCACTGCCACTCTCACTTTCAATCTCACTCACACTCTAACTCTCACTTCCACTGCTTCTGCACCCCTTCTCATATCTGCAGGCTGAATAATAAGTTTTGTATCCCTTCTTCAAACAATTGCGATGATAAAACGAATCTAAATTTTTCCTTATAGGGGCGTAGCACCGCCTACTTTTTCAAAAAAAAAAAAGTATGTGTAAACCATCCTTTAATTATAACAAAGAAAACTTAACGAAATCAGTGAATCCGTTGTTAAGTTTTAGCGAGACTTACGCACAGCAAATCATTTATATATATTGTAAAAAGTCCATCTTAATATATAAAAAACACGTGTCAAAACATTTTCGGGCGCGATGGACTCCTAAACTACTGAACCGATTTTGAATTTGTTTTGCACCCCGTGTGTAGTTTGATCTAACTTGAGAGATAAAATTGGTTATATCTCAGTTTATAGTCGCAATATTATTTTATTGCAATTTTTTTTATTTGTTTATACGTAATAATAAAATGTTACGTATACGCAGTGGCACTCATATCTTCAGGTGGTGCGGATATACTTCCGTGTAATCGCTTGGTGTTTAATTAAACAGCCTGCTTATCACTAAGAAATATTATAGCGAATGATATCAAGTATAGTACATCACCAGGCCCGCCGAGAGGGTGGGGGGGTTTCTGACAGGCCCGCGATTTAGAGGTACTATGACATTTTTTTTAATTCAGGACAGTCTTTAGTTGTGTAGAGGGTAATTTTCATACTCCTGGGTGACTAGAGTCTCGAGATATAGGCCAAAACGTGGGCCAATTCGTGAATGCCTAGACAGTGTTTATACAATATGGATATCTAATGAAAGCTGTTGATGGGTGCTTTAGTACAGAGTAATATATTATCCAGAGACGGACTGGGACTGGGATTAGGACTAGGACTGGAACTGAGACTCGGAGTGGGACTGGGGCTGGGAATGGAATAAAATACATACCACCCTCTGGGACAGGCAATAAGGGATGCAGAAGAATGAGAAGAAATTGAGAGAAGAGAAAAGAGAGAAGGAGATTGAGATTGAGAAAGAGATAGAATGAGACGAAGATGGAGATAGATGAAGCGAAAAAAACGTAGGGAGGAGAGAATAAAAGGATTAGGAAAAAGTGAAGAGGGAGGGCAGAGTCAGACGGAAAAAGCTTATTAAAATGTATGCAGATAGGCCAAATTTAGGGCAGGACAACGTCTGCCGGGTCTTCTAGTTTTATATATACTTCCACTGCCCGGCAACATTTTTAGGTCGAAGATTGCTCTCAGTAAGCAGGTGTGAGAGCTTTTTGGAATAATCATCAGCTGTCTGTTCCGTGAGCTTCATTTCGATTGCAAACTTTCCTTGTGGCACTGCGCGTTTTCGAAAAAGATAGCCTGTTTTCGAACTGACAGACGAGACGGCGAATCTATACAAGGTGATGGCAACACGAATGCAAACGTGCAGAAGAATGTCAATTCAAAAGAAAACTTTAATGAATAACCTTAATTTCGATTAACTGACATATTAACGTATAGGCGCTGTATGGAAAATAATCAAGAAGAAGCAATCAGCTGTTGGGATAACAACACCTGGTACTGAGTTCGCCTAGCAAAGTGATGTTCAATTCTGCTGTCGCTACGTATTGTTCTCACAACTAAAAAATTCCTAGTATATTGCTGTAAGTAAGTGGCCCCTGTTTTTTTTCTGTTTCCATTCATCGTTAGTTTCATTACTGTAAGCCCACTGGCGTAGTGAAGTTTTCTTGCGCGTTATTATCCCTTTTGGCGTTATTATCCCTGTTTAACAAATTTCCAACTTCTAAGAGAAAACCAAATATAAAATTAAGGTAATTTAGTCGTGTAAGTCTTGTATATAATTTTTGTTGAAGACGATCGAGAACACTTTTCATGACGCGAGAAATTTCACATTTTGCGGAAAGACCAATATCTCTAGCCGATTTTGCGGCGCCTCCTTTCACGTTTTACTACATCAATATCTCATTTTTCACAAAGAGACTTAGCTTTTTCTATTGCTTCTTCACAGAGAGTATCTCGAATTTCGGATGCACGTTTGACAGTTTTTTTTAAAGTATTCTTTAATAATTCCTATCGTAACGTTGAACATGAGAAAAAAGTTATATGCTTTCAATTATTCCACAACCTGTCGCAAGTGTTCTGGATATATGCATGAATTTTTTAGTATAGAAAGTTTTTTTCAGAAATCTGTTATAATAAAAATAAAAACTATCCAAGAAGTTCTGCTTTGCGGACCATTTGGCGCCCCCTGTGAGTAGCGCCCGGCGCAAGATGCCCCCTTGCCCCCCCCTCCCCCCCCCTCCCTATCCCACTGTGCAAGCCAGTAGCAAAACACGCTTAAACTCTTATTGCAGTGCTTATGTATGTAATTACGCATCGCCACACAGAGTTGCCCAAGGCTCATCTTAATTTATATGAATTTCGTGTCACGTTGTTTGTCGGCAATGGACTCCTTAACTTAACCGATTTCAGTCAAATTTGCACACCGTATGCAGTTTGATTCAACTTGAAAAATGGGATTGCGTTCCTGTGAAGTTTATTTCCGGGAAGTGGACGAGCTACCGATCTATTCGAACAAATTCTATTCACTGTTTGATTCGCTTGAAATTTGGTATAAAGGTAGTCCTTTCTTAGATTAGTATTTACGATACTTTTTTCCGGGAAGAGGACCAGGGACCGATCTTCTTTTCTTGGTTCGATTTACCTTTACGATTTGCCTAGATTAGTATTTATGACACTTTTTTCCAGGAGCGGCACTGTGACTGGAACTTAGACTGGGGCTGGGACTGGAACTGGAAATGGGATTGGGACTGGGACTGGGACTGAGACTGGAGCTGGGACTGGAACTTGGGCTTGGTGTGGTACTGGTACTGGAAAAAAGGATGGAAAAGAACAATGAGAACTAGAGAGAAGAGGAAAGGGATAGTTAGATGAAAATAAAGAGATTTGGATAGATGGGGCGGAAAAGAAATAAGGGAAAAGCCGGAGAGGGAGAAAGAGACGCAGAAAAAGAGAAAGGCAGAGGGAAGATTGAATAAAAAGATAAGGAATAGAGGAGAGATGGGAAGGGAGAGTAAGAGGTAAAAACTGCTTAAAAGTTATGCAGATAGACCAAAGCAAGGGCAGAGCATTGTGTGCCGGGTCTGCTAGTATATAATAAGAAGTGAATCATTATTTTAAAATATGCTATTTCAAATAAAACTCTTTTTTTGTTAAAATAATATCTATTAGTTATAATATTTTAAAGTTAAGATATTTTGCTTAGTTTTACTTTTCTTCTTCTATTACATCATGAGCTCACTTCTTAGCTTCAAGCTTATTATCGTTTAAAAAATCCACAGCATTGAAGCTATTTACACTTTGATCACCATCATAATCATCATCATCAAATATGTATTGAACAGTGGGAGCAACAGCTTCACTTACGGGATCTAAAAAATAGTTGCAATCGAAAGAGTTATACGGATTATAGTAATTAAAGCGATTGAGCATAGAAGGATTAGGCGACCAAGCAACTGGTTGATAGCTGTGATAAGCTGGAAAAAATTGCAATTGGTTTCGACGTGGTTTCAAGCGATTTCTTTGCATTTCGTAAGTTTCTCGCACATTTTCTAGAGTCTGTGCTAACATTGGATTTTGTGTTGTTGCTTGCCAGTTCTTCAAATTATTTAAAAGTCCCGAATGTAGTAATGCTTCACTGTGTGGTATATCTTCACATTTTAGAGTTTTTATGTATGTGCGACGTTGTTGCTTTTTTGGTATATTTGTTACTGACTTTCTGGGCTTTGATGGGCGAGATAATATTTCGTTAATTGGCGCTGATTTTTGTAGCATTGAATCAGAGCTTGGTTGATCGGGTTGAAGTTCTAAGAGATGAATGAAATGGGAAAGAAATTTAGATATATATGTTTTCATTTTGTTGTTGTCTTTACACAATCATAACGAGAAATCAGGATACTAGAAATACGTACGTGACAAAAGATCTTTTAATCCATCCTTTAGACGTTTTCTCGAATCCGGTACATCTTTTAGACGTTTTCTTGAATCAGGCACTTCTTGCTGCAAGACCGATGTCTTTAACTCTTGAAAGTAGAAAATATTATATGTATCATTTTTTTTTTATTACGAAATACATTTCGATGTTTTAATGTTAGTACAATAGAAAATCGTCGTATATTGTAGTATTTTATATATCTTTATAATAAATGGACTCCCTGATGAAGGTATTTAAACTCATCAAAACGCGTAGGAGTAAACATTTTATATTTGATTTTTTATAACTGACTAATTATTTCTTAAGAGGGCAATCGCTTTGTTCCGCGACGTCTAACCCAGCATAAGCCATAAAGGTCTCTTGTTATTTATGACGAGTACATACTCTCGAAAAAGTTGCCACTAAGTATTTTTGCAACGTTTAACACTGTTCAAATTAGTTTTTATAATTAAGTTTAATTAATATTAATTACCTGAATTTTGCTCCCGCCTGTAAGGTGGTAAGTTTTTGGCAATAAACAAATGTAATCTAACCTCTTCACCGTCAAAAACTTTGACTCAATAAATAAGAAGTGGTCTTTAACGTTGTGCGACTCAGCGTCAACGAGTTTAAATAACATACCGCTTTAAATATGACAATTTCACCTCTCCTTGAGAAAGAATAAACGTTAAGCAGCAGCATTTTCTCGCGTAGCTAAATTTGGAATCCTTCCCCTAGCTAATGAGGATGAGATGTGCTCTGTCTCCCCTCCTGGGGGCGACAGACATTGGGTTCTAACACAGAAAAACCCGAACGGTGTAACCATCTTTTACACGTGACACACTGGAGAGAGTATGACCGCCTGAGGTAGATCCTTTTCCAACATATGCAGGAGAACCTCAGCCTGGAGCCAGAGTTGGGCTCAATACCTTCCCGGAGTAGAAGGATGACAATTCCTGGTCGTAAATGACCTACTCCAAGATTCCCAGCACAGGTGTTGCCAAGTGGTGGCTTATGCTAACGGGCTGGCACACCCGCTGGATAAAATTCCCAGACAACCCGCGGGACTTTTTGCAGGGATACCTGGGTGCGGTGGCTCAATTATCTCAATCCAGTGGACTAGCAGTAAAGTCCAGAGTTGTAGTTACGAGGAGGCTGAGTGTAGCTGGTACGACTGGATATGATGAGATTCCTTGGCATTGCACTCTGCAGCAAGCAAGACAGCTTGAAGCTCAAAATGGAAAGTAGTAGCATAAGACACCTAATACTGCTGTGGCGGAGGCCAATGTCAAATGAGGGTGACTCTCTCAAAGGATGGTGCACTAGATCTTTGATATGGTGGTCAACTCCATAATCTTCTAAGGAGTGTTGGTATAGTGAAACGCACTAGACACTGGCTTCAGCACCATCACTAGCAAAACAAATCACTTTAAGACAGTATTTTACCTGGCTGTTAACGTCACAACTCACATACTCTCATAGAGAGACTGAGAAGGAGAACTCGTCTGGTAAGAACTTGAAGTTAGACGGAAGTTTAGGCATTGTATGGGCCCTACGACGTCTTCCAAGGGGAGGAATATGAAGCCGTAAGACGCTGCCTAATATTCTGGACAGTACCAGCGATGTCTAATTTCTTGAATGATGGTGAGATGGTGTAATCTTGTCCCAACATCCCCACCCACTCAGCTTATAGTCAAAATTCAAATTTTGCCCTATCCCGAAGTATTTATTTGGTATGCAGCAATTCATTTAGTGAATGAAAATTAGTGTCGGAATTAGTTATTCTGCTATCACAACGGATCGTAAAAGTGTTCAAGTGAGCTGGTTCAACCAGTTGGCGGCAGCGGCGACTCAAAAATAACCGAACCTAGAGAATTTTCACGAATTCGTAAAGCCCTAATCACTTCTTGAGAATACGCTGACTCTGTGGAGTGGCGTGAGAACTACAACTAGCTCGACTGATATCCTTAACATAGACTTAATTGATTCCCCTGCTCGTTTACATCATTTTTTTAACCACCTCAGAGTAAATATTTTCTTTATACTCACTTTCCTGTTGTTTAGCTCTACCGTGATATTTCAAATTCGACTCCACCGCTAGCAAAACTCTCTGTTTATGATCGAAGTGCTTATCGTTATCCTCCTTCTCCACATCCTCCACATCATCAGTTGTTTTACCTAGAAGTGGTAATGTAGGATTTGCTTCATTGCCATTCTCCTCTTGTAAAGTTTGTTGGCTCCTACGCGCTTGTCTTGAATACTGAGATACCGGAGCTGGAGTTGTTGTTGTTGTTGTAGAAATTGGTTTCCACTTTGTTGGCTGGTGCACATTTTGAGCATTAGAATTTGAATGCACACAATAACACAAACAACACAATATAAATGTTATATGAAGCGTTTTCATTGTGATACCAACAGTTTTTGTTATTTTTTGTTTGTAATTTTTTTTTTGTTAACTTTTTTCGGTCTGAAATTACCGCGCTTTGCAACTACTATTGTGTTATCGTCTATAAGTCTTTTGCCGACACCAACACTTATGATATCTTCTTAGTTTATGTCTGTCAATACATCTCGGACTGGCTATTTATGATGATCTACAAAATTAGCAGACGTGATGAAGTTCTAATTTTCTTAGACAAAATTTGAGTTGGAATTGGTTTTTTTTTCGTGTGCTTTTTTAGTTCCTTCTATGTTATAATTCTATGCAAGAAGAAAATGCAATATGAGCCAATTAATAAAAATGTATGCATGAAGTTCTGTAAATTGGGCCACATCGAAAAAGTAACAGTGAAAAGTACACTCCGAAACTAGCACCTTTCACCTAACAACAAGTATCTTTTTTTGGGCCACTAGTTGATTGCCAATTTAATAAGAAAGCCGCTTGTGGACGAGCTTTTGCCGATAACTGCCACTTCTTAGTGTATTTTAACCTTCCATTTTGTAACGGGTGGAGAACGATGTAGGAAAGCTATGCCTTAGCCGTAGACAAAGCATAATCGGAAGGTCGATTACAAGCGGAGAATCGAATACCTCCCGATCGAGATAATGGCAAAAGCTTGTCGTTTTTCAAACAACTAACAAAGCCCAGCTTCAGTATAAAGGCGCAACGCATGAAACGGGCAGAAAACACGGCGGAATTTGCAGAACTCTGCCTTCTCTGCATTAGATAAAAAGGCAAATAAAAGAGGACTTGCGTTTAATGAGGAGAAGATGAGGTACGTGCTTTCATTCAAGAAAGAATCGAATATACGAACCTTGGCAGTCACGCCACTTTTGACAGATATAAATTCGAGACTGTGAAGGACTTCGTTTATCTCAGTTGGTTTAACAGCGAAAATAAAGTCACAGACGGTATCGAGATAAAATGAGATTGCACCTTGAGTTTTCTATAGAAAAGTTTTCCAAAAGATTTATGATCCTGTCCATGATGCTGACGGCAATTATCGAAGGAGGTATAATAATGAGTTTAACGCAGATATGAAGATAGTGCAACGAATTTCATCGAGCCTTTGGGCTTGGTCATGTATGCCAATGGACGAAGACTATCCGTCCAATAAAGCATTGCATTCGACACCTAAGTTTGGAAGCAGGGGTAGGGGCAGACCTTTACAGAGTTGATAGAAGCAGTCTTGACTTCCCTTGGTGTTCCCGATTGACGTCAGTTATCGCAAGGTGATTGCAGGGATAGCTAGCGTAACTTGTAACGAAACAGGTGAAATCGCTGAACCGCCTGAGAGCCAATTATTAATTACGATGACCGCATCGACTTGGGCAACCCCAAATACCATCCTAACAGTTCCACTGAGCACCTGGAGTCAAAAACTGGGCAGAAAAAAATCGACACGCACCTGCCAAGGAACAAAAAGCAAATGCCTAGCAGCATTCCAAAGGCCCACGTTCCGTTTTCAAGTGACTGACCAAGCCAAGATATCAGAGTGACAATTGCCATGGGTGCTGAACTGGCATCCAACTACTTATTGTCAAAAATTAGTAAAATGCCACTGGGAGTGAGGTTGAGTAATCCGGCTGGTTGACGTGGCCCCCGACCTCATGGTGAAAGGGCTTAATTTTTAATAGTCGCTGAGCTAAATATTAAATTCCCAAACAGTTTGTGAGATGGTCAGCGTCCCATACACAGTTTGAGTGGGGGCATTTTAAATTGAAATACACTCAAAGTACAAAGAAAAAATTGGACAACATTGCGTCAAAATATGTCAAACTTACATTTTTGAAAACAGCCAAATCCCCATAGAAGCATTAGAATCCAACGTGACAAAGTCGGATGTCGTGCGCAGGTGTCTAGCCTCGCTGTCGCCCATAAGGTAACTCAATATATCCATTTTCTGGGACCCTGGGTACAGCCATATAGAAGAGAATGAATCTGCATACGATATTGCCAAAGAAAGGGCCCAGAATAGAAGATTGGGGCAACGGACTTTCCATGGACCAACCGCGATTTTACATGCTATCAATGTCCTTATAACCATGTTTCTCTAGCTAAACAAATCTGCAAAGAGACTACTGATAGGTGTCATCACAGGTCGTTATACTGTTGCATCGACGCTCCGTCGGTGACGCATACCAACAAGCTCTCTCTGCACAAGATGTCAAGATGAGGAGGAAAAGGGGTCGATTTATGAATTTATCTGCCGATGTCCAAGACTGCAAACAAGATGACTCAGATTTGTGGGCGCTTGGTTTTTGCCATTTTGGCAGAGGTTGGGAAAGTGTACCTTACACTGTTACTTTAGTTCATCAGAGAGAGCAAGTGATTCGTTTAGGACTACCAGGAAGTAATCTGGTTGGACGTTTGTGCCGCCACCTACCACTCATTGAAGACATTCACAATGGACAAAAATGTCTTCGAGCGGAAGGGTGGGAAGTTCCCATGCACGCTCTCTTAACCTAACCTAAAAGCTGTGGATCTCACTAAAGGATAGGAAATTGGACGTAAGCGTGAGCAAATGAATATGAATTACCGAAGTGGCGGAAGCATAGATTGCTTAATGGATCTCTGTTTCCAACTTGAGCAGATAGTGTTAATCTTATCTATCATGAATATTTTTTTGATATCCGTGAATTTACTATCAATTTATTTTTCAATATGCTCTAATGTGCATACTACATACATATCTACATAGACATACCTATGTACATAGATATTTAATAATTGTAGAAAGAAATTGAGTGAAACTGCGGAAGCATGCACGAAGTCTTTTACTGCTTCCAGGTTATAAAACCAACCTTCAGTTAGGTATATTCACTCTCCCTCTTGAATTCATTCTTTGGCACGAATAAAAATAATAAACTTTGAAAGGGCATGCTTACATACAACTCCAGACAACGTGAAATGGCATTAGTTTTTACTCCAAAATGCGCACAAGTCAGACTTATAGATTTCAATTAGCAACAGCAGTCGCCCAAGTCCTTCTTTACTTCTCAATATTTTCCGCAAGTTAGATGGAGACAAAACCTCTTAACACTTTGTTTTAATCGTGGAGGGTTCCACTTTCATTTGCTTTCGCCGACGTGTATCGGTAGGCACCTTTTGGACTCGAACAAAGTTTGTACAACAGATCACTTTTAGGGCGTGAATTTTCCATGTTGCGAGCGAAATTAGCATCTCTCAGGATAAATGTGAAATTGTAAGGAAATTCTCTGATTTCTAGGCAGTGTTAATGCTAATTTTTAGATAGATGGAACTCTTCAATTTTTCCAAAGCACTTTATTTAGTCCTCCTTCACCAATCCAGCAATAGCACTTATCGCCTTCTTGCATCATCAAGATACCGTATTATCAAATTATCTCTTCCAAAAAAATCCAACCAAAAGCAATTTCCGTGACTGAAACCTGGTCAGGTTTCGGCCTGATCTGGTAAAAGACCTGAAGCTGTACTTGAAACCGGTTGGAACTTAATATTTCGTTAAAATACACTAGGCTTAAGATATATACTGGTGTGAACGATCGTCTAACCGCCATCCGCATTAAGGAGAAGTTTTTATACTCAGTTGAGCAGAGCTCACAGAGTATATTAACTTTGATTGGATAACGGTTGGTTGTACAGGTATAAAGGAATCGAGATAGATATAGACTTCCATATATCAAAATCATAAGGATCGAAAAAAATTTGATTGAGCCATGTCCGCCCGTCCGTCCGTTAACTCGATAACTTGAGTAAATTTTAAGGTATCTTGATGAAATTTGGTATGTAGGTTCCTGAGCACTCATCTCAGATTGCTATTTAAAATGAACGATATCGGACTAAACCACTCCCACTTTTTCGGTATCGAAAATTTCGAAAAACAGAAAAAGTGCGATAATTCATTACCAAAGACGGATAAAGCGATGAAACTTGGTAGGTGAGTTGAACTTATGACGCAGAATAGAAAATTAGTAAAATTTTGGACAATGGGCGTGGCACCGCCCACTTCTAAAAGAATGTAATTTTTTTATTTTTTTCCTTTTTGTAATTTGGCAGTCGTTGAAGATATCACGATGAAATTTGGCAGTAACGTCACTCCATTTCTATATCTATACTTAATAAAAATTAGCAAAATCGGAGAACGGACACGCCCATTTAAAAAAAAATTTTTCTTATGTCAAATTTTAACAAAAAATTTATCTTTACAGTATATAAGTAAATTATGTCAACATTCAACTCCAGTAATGATATGGTGCAACAAAATACAAAAATAAAAGAAAATTTCAAAATGGGCATGGCTCCGCCCTTTTTCATTTAATTTGTCTAGGATACTTTTAATGCCATAAGTCGAACAAAAATTACCAATCCTTGTGAAATTTGGTAGAGGCTTAGATTCTAGGACAATAACTGTTTTCTGTGAAAAACGACGAAATCGGTTGAAGCCACGCCCACTTTTTATACACAGTCGACCGTCTGTCCTTCCGCTCGGCCTTTAACACGATAACTTGAGCAAAAATCTATATATCTTTACTAAACTCAGTTCACGTACTTATCCGAACTCACTTTGAATTGGAGTAAAAAATGGCCGAAATCCGACTATGACCACACATACTTCTTCGATATCGAAAATTACGAAAAATGAAAAAAATGCCATAATTCTATACCAAATACGAAAAAAGGGATGAAACATGGTAATTGGATTCGTTTATTGACGCAAAATATAACTTTAGAAAAAAACTTTGTAAAATAGGTGTGACACCTACCATATTAAGTAGAAGAAAATGAAAAATTTCTGCAGGGCGAAATAAAAAACCCTTGAAATCTTGGCAGGAATACTGTTCGTGGTATTACATATATAAATAAATTAGCGGTATCCAACAGATGATGTTCTGGGTCACCCTGGTCCACATTTTGGTCGATATCTGGAAAACGCCTTCTCATATGCAACTACCACCACTCCCTTTTAAAACCCTCATTCACCTATAGAACTAAGCCCCACGCCCTTTTAAAATACTCATTAACACCTTTCATTTAATACACATATCGTACAAACACATTCTAGTGTCACCCCTGGTCCACCATTATGGCGATATCTCGAAAAGGCGTCCACCTATAGAACTAAGGCCCACTCCCTTTTAAAATACTAATTAACCCCTTTCATTTGATACCCATATCGTACAAACTAATTCTAGGGTCACCCCTGGTCCACCTTTATGGCGATAACTCGAAACGGCGTCCACCTATGGAACTAAGGATTACTCCCTTTTAAAATACTCATTAACACCTTTCATTTGATACCCATATCGTACAAACGCATTTTAGAGTCACCCCTGGTCCACCTATACAACAACCACCACTCCCTTTTAAAACCCTCATTAATACCTTTAATTTGATACCCATATCGTACAAACACATTCTAGAGTCACCCCTGGCCCACCTTTATGGCGATATCTCGAAAAGGCGACCACCTATACAACAACCACCACTCCCTTTTAAAACCCTCATTAATACCTTTAATTTGATACCCATATCGTACAAACACATTCTAGAGTCACCCCTGGTCCACCTTTATAGCGATATTTCGAAACGGCATCCACCTATATAACTAAGGCCCACTCCCTTTTAAAATACTCATTAACACCATTCGTTTGATGCCCATATTATACAAACAAGTTCTAGGGTCACCCCTGGTCCACCTTTATGGCGATATCTCGAAAAGGCGACCACCTATACAACAACCACCACTACCTTTTAAAACCCTCATTAATACCTTTAATTTGATACCCATATCGTACAAACACATTCTAGTGTCACCCCTGGTCCACCTTTATGGCGATATCTGGAAAAGGCGTCCACCTATAGAACTAAGGCCCACTCCCTTTTAAAATACTCATTAACCCCTTTCATTTGATACCCATATCGTACAAACCAATTCTAGATTCAACCCTCATCCACCTTTATGGCGATATCCCTAAATGGCGTCCACCTGTAGAACTATGGCCCACTCCCTCATAAAATGCTCTTTAATACCTTTCATTTGATACACATGTCATACAAAGACATTCCAGGGTTACCCTCGGTTCAATTTCCTACATGGTTATTTTCCCTTATGTTGTCACCATAGCTCTCAATTGAGTATGTAATGTTCGGTTACACCCGAACTTAACCTTCCTTACTTGTTCAATATAACGTTCATAAGCGCTTACGCTCCATAACACGACGGACAACAAGTATAAGGACTTCTTCTATGAAAACTATAAAAGGTTGCCGTGGGACTTTAACGTCGGGGAGGGGAAGGAGGGGTCTTTGGTCATACAGTCAGGAAATTTTGCCCCCACGGTATAACACTTCCCAACTGATTGTGGCTGATTGACTTCGCCGCGACTTGATATATGATCATATGTAGTAGCTGGTTCCAGTATAACAGATACTCTAAGCTAATGATATTGATATCATTGGCCTGAGCAAAAAGGCCGCATAAACTGGAACAATAGTAAAATAAAGTGGGTCTTGCGGTAAATGAAGTGCAGACGATGTACTTGCTGCCATCCAAGCAAGAACTGTATCATGCGCATAATGGCAGCCACGCCAATGTTGACGGATGTAAATTCGAGACTAAGAAGGAATTCATATATGTATCAGAGAACCGACATTAACAGCGAAAAATGAGCCCTAAATCTCAGCCTTAAAAATCAAGCGGAAAGCGACTCTTGCAAAGAAGTGCTACTTTGGACAGAGAAGGCAATTGAAAAGTTAAGTTAAGAAATCTCGCTCTTCAAGTCGCTCATCATACCATTTCGTGATGTATGGCTCGGAATAATGGACGGTGATGGGAGTGTTCGAGCACAAAGTTCCCCATAAGATTTATGATGCTATCCGTGATGCCGAAAGAAAATAACAAAGGAGGTATAATGATTAGCTGTATGAGCTTAACGCAGATATGAAGATAGTTAGAATAGAAGGCAAGAAGCTTAGCAGCCTCGCTTAGCAGACGAAGACGCTCCGGCCAAGAAACTATTTTAATAGACCCCGGTATTTTGTATGCTGTGTGCTACCAATTGGCGTCAGTTACGAAACGGTATTGCTTAGGCGGTTAAGCGTCAACTTATCATCATCATTCTTGTTGCTTAGCAACTCAATTTGTTCACGCTGTCGCCTATCGGCCTCGTGTCTTTTCTTCCTGAAAAGCCAATGCTCTGCCTGTGAAAATGTATCTGGCTTGCAGCTGCCGTTCGGAGTCAGCAAATATGGGCACTTTAAAAATGAGCTCCTCAACCCCCACACTCTTGTAGCACTTTTGTTTTTGTTTTGCTCTGAATCATAGACACAGATACAAATTTAACACTTCAAATATAAAAAAAAACATATTTTTTCGCACTCCCATATGCCCCCACATTAGACTGGATCGGTTTATTAACCGATATCGCGCCATCGATTTTTCTGATAGGATTTGGGCTCAGGAAAAAAAAGTTCCACTACGCATACCCAAAAAAATAATTTTCGAGCCTGCGAAAAAAAGGCGAAAGGGTCATTTTTTCGAAAAAAACACTCCCCAAAACCCAAAAAATTCATTTTTTTTTTTTTTCAAAAACTGTTATCGCCAACGTTTTTACATCAGAAGACGTCTTGAATATTGCTCAATAATATGGAATCCTTTCTATGAATCGAACTCCTATAAAACTGAGAAAGTTCAAAAAAATTTTACAAAAATTGCTTTACGTATGCTTCGCTGGCCAGACGGCCTCCCATCATATACCGGAATGACGTAGAAGGTTTAATGTGGTCGTATAAATCGTTCCCCAGATAGTGGGGCTAGTACCTTAATAGTGCTTTGTTACCGGAACGTACCTGATCTATATCCGGTAAAGGACCATCGACATCGGCCCAGAGCTTTCGGGGAGTGTCTTTATCGTTAATACAACAAAAACAACAAAGCATGTACTTTTAGACTGAATGAATTAAATAAGTAAATAAAATGCGCGCACAAAGAAATTACTGGTAATTCATATTGATATTATTGACAGGTTGACTTAGCACATTCTTTTTAACACCTGACGACTTAGCACATTTACACATCATTGGCACCAGCACGTAAAAATCAAAAATAAAAATATATTTTTTTTGTGATCGATGAATTTTGAATTCAGTTTTAAAACTGCATTAAAATACAACTTTTCAAAAAAAGTGACTTAGCACATTTTCACATTAAGCTACCGTTATGATTCATTTGAAAGTTTCCTTTTTAAGTGTAAAGAAAATTTTTTCAAAGCACTCCATACGAAGCTCATTCACTTGCATGATTCAATCACAAGAGGTTTGCTCGACAGACAAATTTTTTGACAATTGCAGCCATTTTGCTCCCAAATCGAAAAATATCAGTAGTAGAAATAGGAAGCAATCAGTTTACAAAAACCCGATAAGTACTGAAGTGCATAATTCCTTGGAACATTTATTTGAATTTTATGATGAATTTATTAACTATGCCTTGATCTATTAGTGTGGCTGAACATAGGTTTTATGAAACGTACGGACACCAAGGAATCGTGCACTTTCGTGAACCTATGAACATACGAAACCACTAAACCACTTCAAAATTCATCGTTCAACGTCAAAAACTCGACTAGTAAATCGATTCACGTAAAAATGTCATTAGTAAGTTAGTGCAACAACGAAATATTGGTACATTGAGCATGTTAACTTATTCATTCTGTATGTTCGGAACATTCGTCTCCATTTAAGAATTTGGGGATCGGTTTATATTTTGAATATTATGTATATTCGTACCTCGTGAGGTAGTATCAAACGAACGTGTTCCGAATATCCTAAATTAACGTTTTATCCGGAACACTTCCATGAATACTTAACGTAAAGGAGCTTTCCGAAATGTCAGAATAAAAAGGTAAATACTCCCTGTGTATCAGGACCGCATAAAAGCTAAGCTCTTCTGTCAAAGACAAAACCGGAATATAAAGTTCTAAGACAATAAGCCATTTTCTTTCATTTATTTGTCAGACCATGTCGGCTGCGTTTTCAATATCGTCCTATCTAAAAATATTTTTCAAAAACTTCCCATTTCTTTATTGGTCACAAAAACGCCCTATATTAGAATTAGATTGAAGAACGCCTCACAATGCTTTTGATTAACTCTCTCTTATGTCAAAATGCATTGAACTTATGCTCATATAGGGAGTTTTTGAAACAAATTTTGATATCGTGTATTTTTGAATAAAATTCTAAACCAACATAGCTCTTTATCAATTCACGAAATATTTAGTAGAAAATGAATTATTTCCTCCAAAATCTGTTGGTATTTACAAATTTATTATCACTACTAATATACTACTACTTTACTAATGCGATCCACCTTAATCAAGGCGAATTAATACAAGGTGATGGCAAAGCAAATTCAAACAATTCGCCGTGCAGAATAATGTAAATAATAATGTCAGAAGGAAAAATTTGCATTGATTTCGATTAACTGACATATTGTAGTGCAAGGCGTTGTATGGAAAATAATCAAGAAGAAGCAATTAGCTGTTTTGATAACAACACCTGTTACTGAATTCGCCTTGACCTTAATATTAATATGAAAAAATAATATTAATATTAATATTAGATGTTCACATTTTTTGAAGCCTCTTTTTACAACTGAACGGATCTTTCAAGCGTGGTTTTTGGAACAAAAACAGAAAAATAAATCAATACATATTTATGATCACCCTAGGAATATGGAAACATTATTCTTTATTAGCTCTTTTTACTACTTAAAAAGTATAATCTTATTTCACTATTCATACTCCTCAGAACTAAAGTAAAACGCTCTCGGCTCTGCTAGTCCATCGGCTGTTTGCGCATAATGACCATTATGAAAATAATTTAATAGACCATATTTTGGCACTAAAACATAAGTGACCGCTCTGGACCGTTGTCGATTTTGCGGTCGCTTTTTTGAACGAGATTTTGTATTAGTTTTCTTTTTCGAATTTTCGGTTTCACTAGAATCTGGATATTCATCGTTTTGAGTTCCGTTCTCGCAGTTTATCGAATCCATATAAGCAATTGGTCTACGTTTATCCTTGCGTATGAGCAAGGGGAAAGTTGGTGGCATATAATGTGGCATAACATATTTAAATTTTTTGGTTTCATCGCATTTTGTTTTTAAGTCATCTTTTTTGTTCGTGGACTGAAGTTCTATTTGTTGAGAGCGGGTGAAAAGAATACAGAAAAAGAAAAGAAATGATATACAAAATGTCATACAATAATTTGCTTTATATCATTCTTACTTTCAAGAAGTTCGTTCAAATTTTTCTCATCCAATACAATGGTTTTATTTAGCAATCTTGTATCTTCAGTATTTGATTTTGTTGGAAGTTTTGTTATATCTTGAATGAAAAACAACAACAAACGTATTTTATTTTTTCCATTTAGACTACTGAGTGGAATATAACCCTATCTTGGTTGTTGTTCAGAAAACTTTTGCAGCATGCTCCAAATTAGAATTTTATTCAAAAAGTCCCTTTTTTAGAAATTGTTTCAAAAAGGTCCCATCTGAGCATAATATCAATGCATTTTGTGATGTCAGATAGCGCGTTTTTGGAAAAAATACTGAGATTGGGCGTTTTTGAAAAAAGAACCAAGGCGAATTCAGCCCCAGGTGGCGTTATCCCATTTGATTGCTTCTTCTTAATAATTTCCTAACAAACAGATGTCAGTTAATCGAAATCAATACTAATATTCAGTTTTCTTGACATTCTTATGCACTGCGAATTGGTTTTAATTCGCTTTGCCATCACCTTGTATAGATTCGCCTTGAATAAGACGATTTGGAAAATATTCTGAGATTCGACGTATTCGAACTATTAACCGAGATTATACCGAGATAAGGTGATATTCCACTCAGTAGGCGATTTATCATACAATTTAAAAAAAGTACCTTGTTCGTTACCATTAACTTTGCGTACGTTCAAATCAGATAGAACTATCAGTATAACCTTATGTTTATGATCATATATAGTGAAATTATTCGTTGGATTCAAAATCTCAGTTGTGTCATTATTTATATTATTATTAGTGAGATTAGGTGCGAATGTGGTAGCGTCCATTAGTGCTGTTGTCGACGCTGATGTTGAGGTGGTGAGGTTTAACGAAAGCTCCTCATTATCTGTACGAGAAAACGTTGCAGTACCCAAAGCACCAAAATTGCATAAAAGCCAAAGCGTAAGGAATTTAGCATGCAATTTGTGCATTGTTTAGACGATTGAAAAAGTAAAGAACAAACTTCGTTTCTACAAAATAAAAGAAACTCAACACTTCAATGCATTGACTATTTGTTACTATTTTGTAAATTACAAATTGTTCACTATTTATAATTTAATTTAACTCCAACGTAAGCAAACGTGATATGTTCATGTTTTCACTGCGCTGATATTACATAAACTTGCGTGGTGATTATTATTTTACAGTCAATGGACTTTGTGTAGACTTCAAAAATTTCAATTTTGGAAATTCGCTTTTATGTTTTTTTGTGTAAGATAAAAGGAATTCGATACATCATATCAAAACAAGTAAGCGTGTCTTAGTTCGGCTATAACCGAACATTATATACTCAGCTCCAAGCTTTTATCCCACTGTTCATTTACTTTCAGTTTTTTGACGCTATAAAAGTGGTTTCCTAAAGATATTGCCTTTTATAGACAAGGAAAAAGGGAAATGGAGAAAGAAAAGTCGATACAGTTGATGTGAAGACGGAAAACTAAAGCGAAAAAGGAAAAAGATGAATAGGCAGAGTGACAGTAAAAGTGAGAATGAGGGTAATGATTTAAGAAAAAGTAGTACTAAGAGGTTAACAGAAAGAGTAGGTTAGGTTGAACTGGTCAGTCAATAAAGACCTCATATAGACTGAATGTGTCCATACTGTTACCAGAAAGTATTTGACGACTAAACGGAAGAACCCCAAGGACATATGTTATTGAATAACTCCGTCCTCTTGGCAAATACTAGCAGTTTTCTAGGACCCAACTTAATTGCTGCCTCAAGATTTGGCAACTCTACCGCCCCTAATAGCTGGACCCTGACCAGGACATGAACACAGAACATGATCTACCGTTTCTTACTCCAGCTCACACTTCCTACACTTTCTGTTACTGATGAGGCCTAACTTATAAACATGTGACGCTAGAAGGCAGTTTCCAGTCAGTATGCCCATCGTGAGCCTTAAGTCTTCTCTCTTCAGAGATATGAGCCACCTTGTGAGTCTTATATCGTATGCTTTGCACATAATCTGAGAAATTTTGCAGCCCCGCACTTTTGTCCACGCCTTTCCTGCTTGATGGATCGTGTTCAACTCTTGTCTCCTTTTGATATCTCCCAAATGGATTGGGACTTCTATCGTCGACTCAGCGAGTGTTGCACCCTCCTTTGCCAACTCATCGGCCTTTTCGTTACCTACAGAAAGAGCAAGAATAACATATATTTCAAAATTAATATTATGAAAAATAGATTTTAGACCGAGCTTTTCTTTCAATTTGCGTCTTGCTCCTTTCCTACAAATTGGCGGGACTGGACATACTTGTTTTATGCCGACTGCGAACGGCATCTGCAAGGCAGATGATTTTTCACTGAGAGCTTTTCTGGGCAGAAATACACTCGGAGTGCAGAGCGGTGACCCCGTTTAGAAAAATTTTCTTTAAATTGAAAAACCTTGTTTCTAAAATTTTGATGTTGCTTTGCCCAGGGCGTGAACCCAGGATCTTCGGTGTGATAGGCGGAGCACGCTACCATCACACCGCGGCGGCCGCACAAAATATTTTCCACTGAATGAGAAAAGGTATATCCTAGCGCCAGGTAACCTAGTTCAAAAGTTAGACTTTAAGAGTGCGACACAAGGGTAACATTTTTGTCAGGAAAGAAAACGCCGTAAGATAAAAATAAGAGCAGAAAGAGTAAGAGAAGATTTACAGAAAAATAAGGTAAACTAAGGTAAAGTGGGAGATAAAGTAAGAGAGGTAGAGAATGATGATTAGAGGAAGGTGAATAGGTAGAGAAAGTTCTAGTAAATAATGTTCAGTTAGAACGTTTGTTTGGTTTGATCATAAACATCACGTAATTAATGTTGTTTTACGCGTTTCTAGGGTTAACCAGCAGAGCCGGCGAAACAGGTGGGTGTTTTCGATAGGCGATAAAAGTAGTAGGCATGAGGGATTATATAATTCTACAAATTAGGTACTATCAGTTATTAATCGACAAGTAATAATGTAATGAAGTTTTGATTGTAGTTTTTATCAACAATCTTACACTAATTCCAGGGAGGGTACATATCCACGCCTTTCGCCGGCCTTGTTAACCAGTATTGTACAAGATTAAGATTTTATAGGCAAAACATTTCTTTTGGCATCAACTTGGTTTTTTCGAAACATCTTTCGCTATAAAATATCCCTCCTTTGGGCTACATAGAAAAGTATTGGATCCTGGAATCGTTTGGCTGTAGTCTGTCCCGATTTTTTGTGTTGCAAACCTTCCAAGCACATCTTCCATTTTTTAGTTGACATAAACTGTATGTCCTGTGAAAGTTTGGATGTTTAGATGTTTGGATGTTTGGATGTTTGGATGTCCAGACGTTTATCTTTGTGACTTAATGACGTAAGAAGGGCTGAACAGATTCGGATGAAATTTCGCACATATATATTCTAGATCTGGATCTACTAGCTTTATGTTTTTGAAAACGGGGAGGTGCACGCCTCCTAGGAACAGGTCTATTTTAATTATATTTTTTCGTCTTTGTGACAGAATCACGCGAGAACGGCTGCACGGATTTTGATGAAGTTTGGAACGCATGTAGATAATTGTCTACTGGCTAAAATTTTTTCGGAAATGGAAAGGGGGGCGTCCCAGGACCCTTCGAACAATTACTTTTTGAATAATTTTTACACATTATAACTTTAAGTATACTGACCGTCACCAATATTCCAAACTTAAAGCGTCTAATAAGTCGAGGGCTTACAAAGTGAGCAGTGGCACGCTCCGTCTCGCTAGGATCTATGCCTCTTGCTGTTTCTAGATCTGACAGCTGTAGCACTTCTAATAGCTGGAGTCGTAGTCTGGCAAGCGCGGGACACAAGCACAAACGTGCTCGATCGTTTCCTCCTAAAACCTGTAGAGTCATCTCTTTTTAATGATAGAAGCAATTTTGTTAGTCCAAGGTTGTAAGACTGAAACATAATCTTCGACACTTTACAGCCCCGCGTTTGGACTCACACCTTTCCCGCTTGGTCGATCATGTGCACCTCTCGCCTTCTCTTAAACTTACCCAATCTAATTTAGACGTCTACGGAGCAAGCTTCGATATTGATATTTGCTTTTCCCCGTCAAGATTCTTTCAAGGGATTGCTTACACTCTAACGCACTTTGAGATGCTGTGCTATTCGAGATTATTGCCTTAATTGGTTGTCTATATAAAAGCTAACAAAGCTGCGGTTTAAGCTATTCTCTTCCAGTATTTCTACTGCTTTGGTTACGGGTAATACTTTCGCTTGGAAAGCGCTAGAGTGATCTGGCAGCTTGTAGGATCTCTTTATTTTCGTACCAGCAAAGTATACCGCAGACCCTACTTCTTCCACTACTTTGGAACCATCTGTGTACATATGTGTCACCTCGTTTGGCATTTAAGCACCCTTGCGCTAACCATCCACCTCTATTGTGGCCCCCTTCGAAGCGCAGATAGGGAATCAGGTAGTCTGTTCTTTCTGTAATTGATGACGCTATGCTACTACTATACACTGAACCTCGTTGCAGTCGTTAGCGCTATGCTCTTTGCTACAGGAATGTGTAGACTGACATACAGTGCAGCCGTCGGGGCTGTTTTCAAGGCTTCGTAATGCTAAGCATTGATAGCCTGCATACTCCCTCTAAGATTTGAGATAGGTTCTTTTTTGTATTGCTTTCCACCAAACAACAACTCCATATTATAGGATGAGGGTTTACCATATCCGTCTTCTCTGCGTTGCCTGTTAGCCCGACGAATGATGACCAGGTATGAATATTCGGAAGCGCCCTATCAATCGAAGAGCTATTCGATCCATCTGTCTACTCCTGTCTTACTCCTAGAGCATACTTCTTATATTACAGGGCTTACTTTATGTTTATTACCACCCTATGCAGCGCAATGTCTACCGACTTACCTTTGGTGTACGCTTGTTGTGTTGTGGAGATCAGCTTTTCATTCCCGTTGGACTTTATATACACATCTATCAGATTCTCAAAGGATTTGAGCAGAAAGTATGTTATGCTAAGGGCCTGTAGTCGTTGGGATACATGTGACCGATTTCCCCGCCTTTGGTAGGAAAGCTACACGAGCAGTTCTCCAAGAGTGCGGTACATGATTGAGTCTTATGCGATCATCTAATATTATTTTAAGCCATTCCACGATCGCTCTACTTGAAACTTGTAGCATGACCGGGAATATACCATCTGGACCCGGCGATTTAAACTTAGAAAACAGCTTCACTGCCGATTCGATCTTGGTATTGGTCACCAAGCCCGGCACTACCCGCTCCGTGATCGAAGTGTGGGTGCTGTCTGATAGCTCTTCCGAATAATCTCTCGATTCCCTGTTCTTTTTCGTTATTAGCCCCTGGACTATGTTTCCCCTTGCTAAGACTTTTTTCAACCGTGCTGTTTCGCTGGAGCACTCTATGTCCCACAAAAATTTTTCCATAGGTTTCTTTTCTTCTCTAAATTCTACGCCTATAGATCCTCAAAAGATCCCTGTACTCATCCCGGCACGTTTCGCTTTCCGCCATCTTTTCTATCTTAAACACGTTATTTTACCTGTCTTCTTAGCTCATTGCTTCATCATGACTGCTTTCTTTTCCTCTGAATCTTCTTAGAGGGCAAGCTATGTTATACGCAGTCATAAGTGTCCTTGTTAGGAAATCATTGGACTCCTCCAACTCTCCCACATTGGTAGCCTCTTTGGGTTGTTCCAGTTTTGTTTATACATGTTTCTGGAATTTCGTCCAGTATCTTGACCTAGGATTTCTAAAGGTTCCTGCCTTCTCCACCCTCTTTACGGAGATGCTGAAGCTGATACATGATGGTCGGATAACGATGGTCTAGCAAGAACCATCCAATCATACCTTGACATATCACGTTCAGAGTTCAATGTAATATCAAGAACATTGCTGGCTGATGGACCAATGTATGTTGGGACATTTCCCCTGTTGACTATCTGCAAATTGGTTTGCAGGATGTAACAAAATAGAGATTCGCCTCTCTCGGTCGTATCTGCTCCTCCCCACACATTGTTATGCGCATTTTCATCCACGCCCATGACCAACCGCCTTTTGCGCCCTTCTTCCTGTACTAGCCTCTTACACACGGTGGAACCTCCGCTGTATGGGCCATGTAACAGAATGCCAGGATAAATGCCTGCTTATTATTCTGGTCAACGCCACTTAACTGTGTTACTGGTTTATTTATAAGAATCGCAGAACCATTGGGCTGGTTGTCCCCCTCCAAAACATTTGTCATGACTTCTTCGTCCTCCTCTTTCCATTATGGTTTAAGGCTTTCGAGACCCTCTTCAGCCTCTTCTATTTCTTGAAAATTGCGATTGTTATCGTCGAGACTTCTTTTCCCGGGTCGTAAATGCTGTTATGGGTAACTTGTCATCAAAATTTAAAACAAGATCTGGATTATGTCATTAACTTCGAGCAAGTATTTTTGCTCAAAATTTAGTGCACTGCTCCCAACTCTGGCTTTTGTGGCAGTATACGATTGAATATATCGCAAGCATTGATCAAAATAACGGTTAACTAAAAAAAACGCAAATTTTAAAAAAGCGAAACATTTTTTACCAAATTTTTTTTTTGCTGATTAGTGGTGGTATTAATAAAATGAATTTACAGTTCGGTAGCTATTAAATTGGAAGCCCGGTGGTATTCATAACTTCAAAATATCAGATTTTGAGTTAGCTTTCTTTTCATCTACTAGATATGCGATACTATCAGTTTGAAAACAAATAATACTAAATATGTTGACTCTGTGTATTTCTCTGTGACAAGTCATCAAAAATATTGTCGTATTGTACACATAGCAACTCCACCTGCCTGAACTAAATAATAAATTTCAACTGTGCAAATATAGAAACGAGCAATTAATTAAAATTAGGTTTTTTCTTAGCATAAGAATAGAAAAATATTTTACTAAATACGCGCTAATTGCGTTTCGATGGAATAAACATAACAACCTTCAATTTGTTACTTTGGTAGAGCAAAAGTTGTTTGTTGAAATGATTAAGAATTTGCATTGTGCTTGACGTATTAATACATACAAAAAGAAAGAATTAAAAATTTATTAATACTTGGCGCGATTTATATGTGAAAAGATTAAGGTCCAATTTCTCTTCGAGTTTGCGTCTTGCTTCCTTTTAATTTTCCTTACAAATTGGCGGGACGGTACCTACATGTCTTATGCCGAATCCGAACGAATGCATTTTTCCTGAAAAGCTTTTTATAGTAGAAATACAATAGACAAACTTTTTTCCAATTGAAAAACTAGTTTTGAATTCTTGGGGACCTTCGGTGCGGTAGGCGAAGCCCGCTCCCACCACATCACAGCGGCCGATTTTTATCAACAAGCGGTTGGAGATTTTGACAGGCACACGGATAAAAATTTGAGCCTAAATCTGAAACTTTTTTGTACATATGACAAAACCAAATTTGATTTAAAATATAGATTATACCAATCTTCCTGAAAATCAGCGCATAGAACTGGGTTTCAATTTGGAACTAGAGAATATGCACCAAATCGCAATGTGAAGTGTATTTTATCAATTTAAATCAAAATGCAGAAAAATCGATATGGATATAGCTGGAATTAAACTGGATGGACCCTTTGAAAAAAGTAGGTATGTAAAGACAATACCACTTTGCGATATTGAACTTTTAAAGTACACAAAGATGCAGTGGACCATTTCAACGCTCTGCAAAACGCGCAATTGTGTATAAATGCAGCTAATAATAAGTAAGGACGGGACTGTCTTCGGCTGTGCCGAAGACTTCATACCTTTCATGAATGGGGCTGAACAATAATCTTATCCCGTTCGTAATCTCCGAATAATTGGATGTATAAGATAAGAAATATATAGTGAACAGATCTACATACATAAACGATTTTTAAGATAAATATAAAATAAACAAGTAAGGAAGGCTAAGTTCGGGTGTAACCGAACATTACATACTCAGTTGAGAGCTGTGGAGACAAAGTAAGGGAAAATCACCATGTTGTAAAAAGAACCTAGGGTAACCCTGGAATGTGATTGTATGACATGTGTATCAAATGGAAGGAATTAAAGAGTATTTTAAGAGGAAGTGGACCATAGTTCTATAGATGGACGCCATTTAGGGATATCGCCATAAAGGTGGACCAGGCCTGACTCTAGAATTTGTTTGTACGACATGGGTATCAAATGAAATGTGTTAATGATAATTTTAAAAGGGAGTGGGCCTAAGTTCTATAGGTGGACGCCTTTTCGATATATCGCCATAAAGGTGGACCAGGGGTGACTCTAGAATTTGTTTGTACTATATGGGTATAAAATGAAAGGTGTTAATGAGTATTTTAAAAGGGCGTGCGCCTTAGTTCTATAGGTGGACGCCTTTTCGAAATATCGCCATAAAGGTGGACCAGGGGTGACTCTAGAATTTGTTTGTACGATATGGGTATCAAATGAAAGGTGTTAACGAGTATTTTAAAAAGGAGTGGGCCTTAGTTCTATATGTGGACGCCTTTTCGAGATATCGCCATAAACGTAGACCAGGGGTGACTCTAGAATTTGTTTGTACAATATGGGTATCAAACGAAAGGTGTTAATAAGTGTTTTAAAAGGGAGTGGGCCTTAGTTCTATAGGTGGACGCCTTTTCGGAATATCGTTATAAAAGTGGACCAGGGGTGACTCTAGAATGTGTTTGTATAATATGGGTATCAAATGAAAGGTGTTAATGAGTATTTTAAAAGGGCGTGGTCCTTAGTTCTATAGGTGGACGCCTTTTCGAAATATCGCCATAAAGGTGGACCAAGGGTGACTCTAGAATTTGTTTGTACTATATGGGTATAAAATGAAAGGCGTTAATGAGTATTTTAAAAGGGCGTGCACCTTAGTTCTATAGGTGGACGCCTTTTCGAAATATCGCCATAAAGGTGGACCAGGGGTGACTCTAGAATTTGTTTGTACGATATGGGTATCAAATGAAAGATGTTAACGAGTATTTTAAAAAGGAGTGGGCCTTAGTTCTATATGTGGACGCCTTTTCGAGATATCGCCATAAACGTAGACCAGGGGTGACTCTAGAATTTGTTAGTACTATATGGGTATCAAATGAAAGGTGTTAATGAGTATTTTAAAAGGGCGTGCACCTTAGTTCTATAGGTGGACGCCTTTTCGAAATATCGCCATAAAGGTGGACCAGGGGTGACTCTAGAATTTGTTTGTACGATATGGGTATCAAATGAAAGATGTTAACGAGTATTTTAAAAAGGAGTGGGCCTTAGTTCTATATGTGGACGCCTTTTCGAGATATCGCCATAAACGTAGACCAGGGGTGACTCTAGAATTTGTTAGTACTATATGGGTATCAAATGAAAGGTGTTGAGTATTTTAAAAGGTCGTGGGCTTTAGTTCTTAAGGTGGACGCCTTTTCGAAATATCGCCATAAAGGTGGACCAGGGGCGACTTGTTTTTACGATATGGGTATCAAAGGTGTTAATGAGTATTTTAAAAAGGAGTGGGCCTTAGTTCTATATGTGGACGCCTTTTCGAGATATCGCCATAAACGTGGACCAGGGGTGACTCTATAATGTGTTTGTACGATATGGGTATCAAATTAAAGGTATGAGTGAGGGTTTTAAAAGGAAATGGCCCTTAGTTGTATATGTGAAGGCGTTTTCGGGTACCGCTAATTTATTTATATATGTAATACCACGAACAGTATTCCTTCCAAGATTCAAAGGGCTTTTGATTTCGCCTTGCAAAAATTTTTCATTTTCTTCTACTTAATATGGTAGGTGTCACACCCATTTTCCAAGGTTTTTTCTAAAGTTATATTTTGCGTCAACAGACCAATACAATTACCATGTTTCATCCCTTTTTTCGTATTTGGTATATAATTATGGCATTTTTTTCATTTTTAGTAATTTTCGATATCGAAAAAGTGGGCGTGGTCATAGTCGGATTTCGGCCATTTTTTACACCAATACAAAGTGAGTTCAGATAAGTACGTGAACTGAGTTTAGTAAAGATATATCGATTTTTACTCAAGTTATTGTGTTAACGGCCGAGCGGAAGGACAGACGGTCGACTGTGTATAAAAACTGGGCGTGGCTTCAACCGATTTCGCCCTTTTTCACAGAAAACAGTTATCGTCTAAGAATCTAAGCCTCTACCAAATTTCACAAGGATTGGTAAATTTTTGTTCAACTTATGGCATTAAAAGTATTCTAGACAAATTAAATGAAAAAGGGCGGAGCCACGCCCATTTTGAAATTTTCTTTTATTTTTGTATTTTTTTGCACCATATCATTACTGGAGTTGAACGTTGACTTAATTTACTTATATACTGTAAAGATATTAACTTTTCTTTTAAAATTTGAATTTAAAAAAAAAATTTTAAAAAGTGTGCGTGGTCGTGGTCCGATTTTGCTAATTTTTATTAAACGGGCATATAGTAATAAGTGTAACGTTCCTGCCAAATTTCATCACGATATCTTCAACGGCTGCCAAATTACAGCTTGCAAAACTTCTAAATTACCTTCTTTTAAAAGTGGGCGGTGCCACGCCCATTGTCCAAAATTTCACTAGTTTTCTATTCTCCGTCATAAGTTCAACTCACCTACCAAGTTTCATCGCTTTGTCCGTACTTGGTAAGGAATTATCGCACTTTTTCGGTTTTTCGAAATTTTCGATATCGAAAAAGTGGGCGTGGTTATTGTCCGATATCGTTCATTTTAAATAGCGATCTGAGATGAGTGCCCAGGAACTTACATACCAAATTTTATCAAGATACCTCAAAATTTACTCAAGTTATCGTGTTAACGGACAGACGGACGGACGGACGGACGGACATGGCTCAATCGAATTTTTTTTCGATACTGATGATTTTGATATATGGAAGTCTATATCTATCTCGATTCCTTGATACCCGTACAACCAACCGTTATCCAATCAAAGTTAATATACTCTGTGAGCTCTGCTCAACTGAGTATAAAAATAGGTAGGTACTTTGTGTGAGGATGCAAAGCTTCAGGTTTTTTGTGGTCTGCGTGTAAAAACTATGACTACGAATAACGTATTTCAACAACATATAACGTAAATGTAACTATTTGATGAAATTTTATGAATTTTGAAGCTTCTAGCCGTAAAAAAGAGGCAAAAAAATACAGTTTATATGGGGTATATAATATATATACCACCGATCTCTATGATTTTTTCAGACAACAATATATGCTATATACGTAATAATTTGGTGAAATTTGAAGCTTCTAGCTGTTAAAATGTGGAAGAAATTGCGCAAAGTTTCTTATCTGAACAATCGGTTGAACGAGATATATACTATGTATACCACCGATCTCAATGATTTTTTCAGACAACAATATATGCTATACACGTAAGCATTTGGTGAAATTTGAAGCTTCTAGCTGTTAAAATGGGGTCGAAATCGCAAAAAAAAATATACATATACTATATATTGCTGATTTTTGATAGCCTTGTAAGTACTTATTATTGTAAAAAATTTAATGAGCTGATAGGCCTTAGTTAAATAAAGCACAATATTTAAAGTTGTGTTTTAGTTTTACTTCGTCGATATTTCGATTTCAGTCTGAAATCATCTTCAGGACTGTCAAACACAAATAGAAAAAAGGACTGTTAGAATAATATTCTATTTTGCAAATAGGTATATATTAAACATGATTATGTTTGATCGACTGATCAGATGTTCAAAAATTAAGTATAATAAAGCATAAGAACGAAAGTAAACAATAGAAAATACCGCAAGTGTAAACAAATTTTTGTAATAACAATAATACATAGGACAAAGGACAATAAGACAGAAAAAAATGCATGAGCCATAACTATGGTGTTTAGTTGTTGTCATTGGATAGAATAAGACGGCCTTGACAGCGCATTGTAAGGATACTGGTCACTATCCTGACTTCAAAAAAGTTTCTATTTTGGATATTGAGAAACATTATAATAAGCGTATTACTTTCGAAATGCTCCATATTATGAGCACACCTAATGATAAGAGAATGAATTTTAAAAGCGACACTGACCAATGTGCATATGCATATCGACATCTATTGCTGAAACAACAACAACATGCAGTGCAAGCTTCACGGTGCTCAGCAAATTCAAACAGCGTCCAGCCAACATCCCGCTAAAAATCTATCCAATGACAACAACTAAACACCATAGTTATGGCTCATGCATTTTTTCATATCTTATTGTTCTTTGTCCTATGTATTATTGTTATTGCAAAAATTTGTTTACACTTGCGGTATTTTCTATTGTTTACTTTCGTTCTTATGCTTTATTATACTTAATTTTTGAACATCTGATCAGTCGATCAAACATAATCATATGTGTAAGTTCCTTTATTATATACCTATTTGCAAAATAGAATATTATTCTAACAGTCCTTTTTTCTATTTGTGTTTGACAGTCCTGAAGATGATTTCAGACTGAAATCGAAATATCGACGAAGTAAAACTAAAACACAACTTTAAATATTGTGTTTTATTTAACTAAGGCCTATCAGCTCATTAAATTTTTTACAATAATAAGTACATATACTATATATATATATTATATATAACATCATATATATATTATATATATCACCGATCTCTATGATTTTTTGACACAACAATATATACTATATACGTAAGCAATCGGTGAAATTTGAAGCTTATAGCTGTTAAAATGGGGTAGAAATTGCGAAAAGTTTCTTATCTGAACAATCGGTTGTATGAGATATATACTATATATACAACCGATCTCAATGATTTTTTCAGACATCAATATATGCTATATATGTAAGCATTCGGTGAAATTTGAAGCTTCTAGCTGTTAAAATGGGACTAAAATTGCGAAAATATATATATACTACCGATCTGTATGAGTTTTTCAGACAACAATATATGCTATATACGTAAGCATTTGGTGAAATTTGAAGCTTCTAGCTGTTAAAACGGGGCAGAAATTGCGCAAAGTTTCTTAACTGAACAATCGGTTGTGGGGGATATATACTATATATACGACCGATCTCATCAATTTTTTCAGGCAACAATATGTGCAATATACGAAAATATATGGTGAAGTTTGAAGCTTCAATCTGTTAAATTGAGTAAGATATTACAACAATCCTCGGTTGTATGGAGGATATATGCTATAGTGGTCCGATCCGGCCGGTTCCGACAAATGTTCAATCGGACACCCAAATACACCCGCTCACCAAATTTTATCAAGATATCCCAAAATTGAGGGACTATTTTGCATACAAACAGATAGACGGACAGACGGACATGGCTAAATAAACTCACCTCTTCAACCTGATTATTTCGGTATACTTAATGGTGGGTATATCTGTTTTCCTTTAAGAGCTTACAATTTTGGGTTTCGTGACGAAATTAATATACTATTTCATTTTCATGAAAGGTATAAAAAAGTTCTAGGTTTTATAACAGGATTGATGACGAAATATGGACGAGAATGTTAAAAATCGAGTGCTAAGTAGATCCTCAGTAGATCCCTGTACTCATCCCGACACGCTTCGCTTTCCGCGGTCTTTCTAGCTTAAATATTTCTTTTACCTGTCTTCTTAGAAGACTCAGCTCATTGCTCCACCATGGCGGCTTTGCTTTTCCTCTGAATCTTCTTAGAGCGTCAGCTTTGTTATACGCACTCATAAGCTTCCTTGTTAGGAATTCATTAGACTCCTCCAGTTCTTCCACATTGGCAACCTCTTTGGGTTGTCCCAGTTTCGTTTCTACCTGTTTCTGGAATTTAGTCCAGTTTGTTTGCCTAGGCTTTCTAAAGGTTCCTCCCATCTCTACCCTCTTTAGGGGGATGCTGAAGCTGATATACGCATGGTCGGAGAAGGATGGTCTATCAAGAACCATCCAATCATACCTTGATATATCACGCTCGGAGCTCAATGTAATATCCAGAATATTGCTGGATGTTGAACCAATGTATGTAGGGACATTTCCCCTGTTGACTATCTGCAAATTGGTTTGCAGGATGTAACAAAATAAAAATTCGCCTCTCTCGTTCGTATCTGCTCCTCCCCACGCATTGTGGTGCGCATTTGCATCCGCGCCTATGACAAACCGCCCTTTGCGCCCTTAGTCCTGTACTAGACTATGGAGTGCAAGCCATCGGTGTAACCTCCACAACATGTGTCATGTAGCAGGATGCCAGGATAAGTGCCTGCTTATTCCTTTGCTCAACGGCCACAACTACGAGGTCCTCAGTATATGTGAATGCAGCTGTTTCCTTTCCATTACTACAGCTCTCACCCGTCCTTCCGTTTGCGCATAGTAAACGCCAAATCCGCGCGCACTTAGTCCATAAACCTTTCCTCCCCATGAGAGCCACGGCTTCTGAATCAGCGCCACGTCAAACGAACCCTCCTCAAGGGTTAGGAGGAGTTCGCTCGACGCTACTTTACTGTGTTGGAGGTTTATCTGTAGGACTCGCAGCACCATTGGGATGTGTGTCCCTCCCCTCCCCCCAGCACCTTCGTCGTGACGTCGTCGTCCTCACCTTGCCCTTTTGGTTTTGAGTGTTCGAATCCCCCTTAAGCCTCTTGTAACTGTTGTGCCGGGTGTTCCTCTATGCGACTCACACCACCATCTGCCTGTTGGTCCTCTTCTAACACCTTCATGGTGACGTCGGCTACCTCCACCTGTCTTTTTTCCCTTAGGCTTTTGAGGCCCTTTTCGACTTCGCCCACTTCCGGCGTGTTAGGATTTTTATCCTCGGGACTTCTTTTCCTGAGTCGCATATACATTTTGCCTTTACCAAAGGACATTTTTCCAAGCTGCGTGGAAGATGTAGAACTGACCTTCCTCTGTAGGCCGAGATACAGTAAGTACCTTCCAATCCTGTGTCGCTATGTTCTAGTTCTGATTCTGCAGAAGTCGCAGTGTATCCTCCGACTTCATCACGCATGGTATCCATAACTTAACTTTTGGTACCGTGGGGATTTGCACACCTCAAACAGCGCATTGGTGCCTTGCCTTTGGAGGTTTGGAACCACTTCCTCCAGCTACCGCAAGCTCGCGATGTTGTCGCACGCTATCATCTTCACACCATTATACCATCCCCCGAATGAAAGGTTGGAAGGAGCTTACTTGGTTGTTACCGTATCATCTTAAGCATTAAGCTAATAAACTCTCTCTCTACAGATATCCGCCTTTCAGTAGTCATCTATCCGAAACGACTGCTACGATCAACCAGCGCCACAGTCAGTGACTGCTTTGCCACATCACTCATTTCTCGGGAAAAGCCGGCGACTTAGTGTTAACTCCCTTTGGCACCTCCGAGAAAGCCGGAGTCTTAACGTTATCTCCCTTTGGCTTATGTCCTACTTCCGTAGTTGGAACTTCCCTCTGACTCGCAGCTTTCGAGGTAGTTGCTACCTCGCTATTGGGGCCCATCTGTCTTACAGCTTTGGGCCTATTTCTCTTGTCTATGCGACTGCCCTGCCTCGCGGCTCTGGGACTGGGTCCTTTCTGCCTCTTGAAAGCAGGCTTGTCGCCTTCCGCCGAACGTTGCCTCTTCATTCTGCCATTCGACGCTTCTTCCTCCTCGTACCGGTTGCAGAACCGAGGGTCTCTAGCAGCAAATCTTTTGAACTACCTTCAACCTACTTCTACAGCCACATGGGCCCATTCCAAGCGCTCGATCTCCACTTCTGTTGGGTCGACCACTGCTCCTAGGCTTTGGACAATTCTTAGTGCTACACGGTACTGCGAAAGAGCTCTTTTACTTCCTCTGCTCCGTACCCTTCTCCACCCTTCTACTCCGTTTTCATTTTTGTGCTTTTCCAACACGGAGTTCATTGAATCAGCACTACTCTCCCTCCCCGAGTCCGACGCATTTCTTAATGCGTATTTATCGTCCTTGGCTTGCGACTCAGTCCTCCTCTTATCATCCTCCTTATTAAAATTTGGTATTGAGTCGTTCATCTTGGTCGTACGACCACCTGCCCGAAAAGGCGGGCGCAACGGTCCAGTATTATATACGGGGAAAGAACCGTCAGCCACAGCAGCGCCCCTTACTGTGGTAAGGCCATCGATACTTCCCGAGGTGGCCCAGTATCGGGAAGGCTCTGGTCGAATACAGCCGAATTTATCCCCTGGCTGCAAATCGCCCAATAGGCACGGTCTGCATAACACCCTGGATTAGGGGGTTGGCAGTTCTTGGTCTCCGACATTCCGCCGCCCTCATATGAGGTGAAACGGCGTAGATGCCAGTCCTAAACAGCTCCGCCTCATAGTCCGCAGCTATGGAGATCGGCTAAGCCCTCACACCAACGACAAGGTGCCTACCCTAGTGAGGGAGAGGACCTGGTAAATATGTAAAGAAACCAATTGTATGGATCATTGAGAGAAAGGGAATTGCTTTAAACAAGATCACCTCACATGCTCACCACCACCAGCTCACACAAACACTTGGTTTCAAAATATGGGCACCGACTAAACCTTCTAGAAACAGAAGCGATTGATTGTAGGAGATATTAAAATGGCGCCCCATACGCTATCCAACCAACCAACAAGGCGTAAAAAGCGAAGCTTTGTCCTCTTGTGATAAAAATAATGCGCTAAAGAATTCTAACAATAAAAAAACTTGCGTTTGAATTTAAAATTTTACGTGGGCGTGGCACACTGCAGCAGGATCAATTCTACCACCTAATAATCAACAATCAGTGCCATTTTATCTGTAACGAATTTAAAACGTTTTTAAAGATAACACTATAGCCATCATCCGGTGGCAAAAGCTTGAGCCAGATAAATAATTGTTCATGTAAATGCAACAACAACGATTTGAGCCAGATAAATCCAGATAGAAGTCTGGTTCAATTTGTGAGCCAGATAATTTGTTAATTACTTGTCTTTAGTTTGGCAACGCTGCCTTTAATAAACCTACTTTTTCAAAAATAGATGTCGCTGCTTAGCCTTACGCCGTATTAGTTAAATGAAAAACAGCGACGACATCTGCCTATCACATTTCACGCGTGCGAAAATATCACGACATCTGCTTCTCAGGCCTCTCAATGATCCAGAGCATTCCCGTGAGAATTGAGCGTGAGCCGCAGCTGTAAAACTCACTTGATGACGGCAAATTTCAACCCTGTCTTATTAAACGTGTGTAAGTGTACTTAAAAATAAATCGTATTGTTTTTTACAAGTATATACATCTACATTTGCATCTAAAAAATCCTCATGGAGAATTACACATAATATTTAGGCCCGGTTTTTCAGTACAAGTTCAACTCAGGTTGTCAATTAAACTATGCTTAAACTTATTCTGCAGTTTTCAGTTTACTTTAACTGAAGTTTAAGCTTAGCTTAAGCGGCGGATTTGGCAGGGTTAAACTCTAGTTAACCTATCGGTGATTTGCGTTCGTTCGAAATGGCGTCGAATATACCCAACAAGCATTTGGGCTTGAGTACCATTAGAGCTTATGTTGATAACTAGCATACCTTTTAAGTCTCAAGAGTTGTTACGAAATAGTGGCTCAGTGGCTGAGAATCATAGCGTACTCAGAAAAAGAGCAAATTTTTTATAAAGCAAAAAATACTATTTCTTAAGTTAAAAAAATTATAGATGCCAACTTGTGGTTCTTTGACTGGACTCAAGTAAAATAAAATATATATAATTTATTTTTGATAAATTACGCTTCATTTCTGTTATCCATAAGCTATTTATTTCTCATAATAAATAGCTGTTGGCTTTGGTGGTACCACCTTTGAAATTTTTTTCAACTTCACCTCAATTCGATATCCAATGTAGGATACCAACTGGAGAAACGCGTTGAATATTTTTATTTTAGAACTTTACATTTCTCAAAATCTCTCAAAGGTTGGATAATAATTTGAAAATGCTAATGACGTTGGAGGTCAACTCGAAAACTATAAATTTTACAAAAATTCTCAAAGATTGCATATTGATTGGAAAATGAAGTTGGATATCAACTTGAGAACTATCTGGTTTGAGAATAACTAGATAATAGCCATCATACGGTGGCAAAATCCTGAGCCAGATAAATAATTGTTCATGTAAATGCAACAACAACGATTTGAGCCAGATAAATCCAGATTCAATTTGTGAGCCAGATAATTTTTTAATTACTTCTTTTTAGTTTGGCAACGCTGCCTTTAATAAACCTCCTTTTTCAAAAATAGATGTCGCTGCTTAGCCTTTCGCCGTATGAGTTAAATGAAAAACAGCGACGATTTCTGCCTATCACATTTCACGCGTGCGAAAATTTAACATCTGCTTCTCAAGTCTTTCAATGATCCAGAGCATACCCGTGAGAATTGAGCGTGAGCCGGAGCTGTAACACTCAATGGATGACGGCAAATGATGTTGGATATCACCTCCGGACCTAGAAATATATTTCGCAGGAGAAATATCTTTTAAATGTTTGTTGGGTAAGCAAAATCTAGCTGTTGTCGTATCTACAAATTATTTAGATAATAAAAACCCAATATTGCCGTACAAAAAGGCTACCCCAAAGGCGGCATTAAACTGTTACTGAAAAACTGCTCAGTATTTTAACTGGAGACTGGAGTGTAAATTTGACTAGAGTTTTAGCAAACTTAGTTTAAGCTTAGCTTAACCAACTACTGAAAAACCGGGCCTTAAAGTTGAGAAGAGTGGTGACACACACTTTTAGAACTAATTTAATAGAATTTTTCACTGCTCTCCGAACTTTCTTAATCTGCCTCGATACAGTGGCTGCAAACATCTATTTCGGCAATGCTCTCAAACTATTATTAAGATTAAGGTTCCATTATTTGCTTTTCAAATTTCAAATTCGCTAGAGCTTTTTAAAGCTTTACCAAATTTGCATTTACCCAGCCAGCCAAAATGTATCGTTATTCGCTGTATGGTTGAAATTTCATGGAATTACGTGAAAATTTGTGTTTCATAATATGTGACCTGTAATGGATCGAAATATTTCAAAAAATCGTATTTGTGGTTCGATTTGACTTTAAATACGATTTGTAAAAAAACTAAGAAAAATAGAAAACTGCGTTTTTTTTCCATTGGAAAGAGCGTTAAATTTCCTATAAGAATCACTCAAAAAGTGAAGAACGGTATTTTCGCTCAATAGGGTCGTTTCATGATTCCAGGTCACATATAGTATTCAAAGCGACTTGTACAACCGTAACTAGGATCTCCTTGTGTAGATCACATTTTTCCTCTTCAATAGGTAATGGTTGTCCCGTCCAGCGTCGAGAATTAAAAAATAAAAGCCCATTGTTAATGTCGCTGACGACCTGTCGGTATCGTTGCAACTAGAGTGTGGTGCTCGTGGCACCTGAACTATGAAAATAATGCGATATATTGAACCACGAATTGATTCGTAAGCGTTTTCAAGAACCTCAGTTCTCACAGAGGCCGAAAAGTGGTCTGCGAAATAATGAAGTGACGGGCAAAGATCTGGAACGAAAGAAGAAAGGAAATAACAATAAAACATGGTGAGGCAGAAGATTACGTTGTATCCCCAGTTTTAACAGATTTGAACCATGCTGCAGATTTCCATGCTGCCTACGGATGAAGAACTCAGTCAGGAGAACGAGTCGCAGGTTTTTCAAATTACCGTTGTCAGTGCGATACAACAACGTTCTAAACAAGCACGCGGGCGGAGTGATGAGATGCGATCCCGCAAAACTTACATAACTAATCTTGTATTCTGCGGTCTATTGGCTTAGACACTAGCTACCGCAGAGGATAATGATAATATGTCCGTTTGATTGATCTTTGCTGTGACAAAACATCGTTTCGAATGATTTAATAGATTCAACTCAGTATTATATGTATTTGCGATGGATGACGATTAATTCGTAAGTAAAAATTCGAATGGCGAAAGTTGACTAAAGAAGTGGCAAACTCACTGTCGTTGAGCTTAGTCAGTTAATGACTGGTGGTAATGGCCCCATTAGTGAGCCGTCATCAACACAGTAATTTACATTGACACCTTCTGGCCAAAATGCCTCTTTTACTTCGGAGGGAGCTGTTATTCTTCGAAGTCTTAAAGATGCATGGAATAGTTCGCGGTACGCATTTCACTCATTATAGTTCAAGTGCCACGAGACCCGTTAACTGGTTGCATGAATGCATTTTAAGTCTAGCTTATCTGGGAACGAGATGTTGGAGATATGTCATCAACACAAAACGATCGTCAGGACTAATGAGATCGTAAGTTTTGGCCCTTCGTAATATGTGTCTTTAAGATTAAATAATATGCAAATTTGGGAAAGTAGGTGACGAACGCTAGTATGTACTAGGTTTAGTGATACTCTATGAGAGAGATGAAAAGTGAGGGAAAGGTGGTGAAAAAGAAATGAAAGAGAAGGGTCATAATGTAGGGGGAGAAGTTGAAGATAAGGTGGAGAAAAGGAGATTGAGGGAAAGTCAGAAGAAAGATAGAAGATATTATATGACATGAAATCTATTTTATAATGGCGAAAAAGCTCTTGATTGATATGTCGCGAATATGAAAAACATTCGCGTGATCATTCCAATCCCTTGGAATTACCAAGCACCAAGTAAGAAAATGTTTAAGTGACAAATGATGAGCTTCAAACGAAGTTATTTTGCAGATTTGAAAGGAAGCATTTTACTCGTTACTAAACAAAATGAAGGATAGAGTTGTGCTTTTTCGTTAATTTCAGAGATTCGAATCTTTCGTTCTTTTTCTGATGAACGAACAAGTTGTTCTTTTTGTTCATTTGTTCTTTTTGTTCATTTGTTCTTTTTTTTTCAAGCAAATTTGTTCACTGCTGCTCGCTCCCGCGGAAAAAGCCCTCAAGTATAGATTGGGGTGTGTATGCAGCAATGCTTTGTGTAGGTATATTTAAATGTGTTATGAATATATAAGTAATATATATATATGTATAATTAACTTCAAAAAAAAAGTTACAAATTTCGGAAGATCCAGGAAATTGAAAGAGTACAGACACAAATTGTAAATATGAACTTTTCAAGTTTAATAAATGTAATAATTAGTTTCTTACAAAACATGTTTTTCATAAATAGTCCATACATATATTGTTGTAGCAGTGCCACACACAAAGATGACCACACATATCTTTAGTGTAAGTGGCATCATCGACATTCGTGCTCACTGTGAATTTCTGCGTATGTATGTATGAATTTACGTATGTATGTTCGCGAGCGAATAACATTAGATAAAACGAACTAAAAGAACAAATGAACTAAAAGAACAAATAGAACCGAAATCAAAGATCTAGTTCACTTGTTCAGTTGAGAGACCCGGTCAATTGAATAATTTCAGAACGAAACGACCCAACTCTAATGAAGGACCATTTCCGCAAACGCGTTCAAGGGAAGGCTTTACCCCTATTTTAAAATTATGCGCCACACTCAGATTCCTTGCTGATGGTAGCTATCAAAAATGCTGTGGAAATGATTTTGGTGTTAGACTGGTTTTAGATGTTATTAAGGAGCAAATTTGTGCGAATTGGATTAAAACCCAAACAGCAAAATTTTATTTTACTCTTAAACAGGATTCCCAGGAGTAGTGATTAGTATCAATGGGACTCACGTTCGCATAATTTCACCTATTTTGGCTGCATCCGAACTGCGGTCAGCCTCGTCCAACTTCGGAAAGGCGCTCCATACAGTCAACAAGTTATTTAATGTAATCCTTCGTTTAAACGTTGTTTTTTCTATAAATGTGTACAAAATTGTTGATTATTGTTTGATTAAAACAGGTTAAACTACCGGCTTTCAATTTTTTTTTGTTTTTTTTTTCGTTAACGTTTTATGAGACTGCACCATCTAACTCTTATCAAAGGTGGTATCAAAAGACGCGTTTTGATCTCCGTTTTTAGGATTCGAAAGCGAAAATTAAAAATTTAATTCCTGTCGAAAAATATTTACAAAAACCCATGAAAATTTGAACCGAAATGATGTGATAGAAATTAAGTTTTTATTTTTTGCTTTCGGATTCTAAAATCGGAGGTCGAAACGTGTCTTTTGATACCAACTTTGAAAATTTTAGTTAAAAATTACCGTCTTGAAAACGTTACCTTTTTTCAAAACAACTGCAAAATTGTATGAGACAACTGCTACTAATCAGTTGTAAGATTTTGACGTCTTGGACAACTACACCAATAGAAGGTTGTAAACGGTAATGCCACAAAAAGTTGTTAGACTAGACAACTCAACCGACATTTCTTTTTGACAGGTTGAGTTGTAATCTGTAATACCAAACTGCGAAATTTCAACCCAACCAGAGTTGAGTTGTAAACGGTAATAGGGGAATAAAAGCAAGTGTACGGCAGTGGGAAATATGTAAAGGCTTAGATTACTTTTCTTCACTCTCGAGTTGAAATAAAAACAACAAATTTAAGTTTTTCATATTTTTTTATTGAAGTTTTTTATATATTTTTTACGTTTTTTTACACTTTTAAATTTTTAACATTTTTTTATGTAGTTTTTAAGTTAGAGTTCTTTTGTGGTGTTTTTTATTCACTGAACTAAGCCTTTAAAGAATTTTGTATTTTCTTTATTTTAATTAATTTATAATTAGAACTATCACTTTTAGGTAAACTTTCATATGTATATGTAGTATGTAATATTAAAAAATATATATATGCTTTAATTTATATGTGTGTACTTATCATTTAGTCTGTATGTTTTTTTTTTTTTTTTTGATTATGGTACAACATAAAAATGTAAAAAGTTTTCTTGTAAAAACGCAAGCAATGAGGAATACAAGAAAATACATATACACACGTATGTGTATGTACGTATGTATATAATAAAAAGTAATAAAAGTAAAATTTAAATATAATATATAACTGAGGAATAAAAAAATTTAGTGTTTTTAAAGCAACTTCGGTTTATTCGTTTTTTAATTTTTTTTATCAACCTTTTTTTAATAAAATCAGACAGTATGTATATTCTTAGTTGATGTATATATGTATGTATATATTTATTTTGTTGCGTTATTTTAAACATAAGTTTGCATGTCCTGCAAATTTTTCATCCAAATTGTAAGCTACATATGGTCTACGGAGCAGCTAAAAGACCGAGGCTACAAATGCTGTGCGTGAACCATGGCGTAGTCTGTCAATTTGGTTGAAAATTTGGTAGACTTTTTTATATTTATTTATTAAATTTCAGTTATTTTAAGTATGTATAATATTTTAATAGTTATGTAGTTTTTTTTTTTTTTTTTTTGCTACAACTCTCGATTTTTTGTATGTGCAAATTGTCTCTCCACCTTTGTATAGGCTTAAATCTTTTCTTTCGTTTTAGTATCAATAATGTTTTTTCCACTATTTTCTTCTCAACTATTTACAAATAAAGGGAAAAATTAAACAATAAGTCGTTCATAAACTTATGTCTACTTGCTGATAAAAATTAAAAAATGAAAAATAAACATTTTTTTTTTTGTTAATTAAAGATTGAATATTCCAATTACCGTTTTTTCGTTAATTACAAATAAATGTAAAACAAAATATTTCTTTGTTTGTTGCAAACTATAATTAGTGAAATATGTATGCCTGCAACTTCACTTGTTTCAAAAAAAAAAAAAAAAACAACAATAGTTGTCAATTAAATTGTATTTTAGTTATTTAACTTATTATTTTTTTTGCATTCTAAATACATGTTATGTAATTAACTGACGTATTTCGTTTTACATTCAATTTCGGTTTTCATTGTATTTTTTTATTTAATTTCATTTTTTTTATACTTAATTATTTTTACTTATTTTGCACTTAAAAATATATAATAAGAAAAATGAATTAGTATAAACCATATACAAATATACTCCCTTAACTGGAACTTTTTCTTTTTTTTTTTGTTTTATTACTCTCTTTAAAATCTTGATTCAAATTCGCGTTTGCTCTATTTTGTATATTCAGCATTCATTCAATATTTTTATTTTATTTTAGCGCATAATATTTGTATTTGTTATTTGGTTATTTTTTGTTTTCCCTACTAACAATGCATACTATTAAATAGTAATTATCATTATAAAAAATGTGTTTTTTGTTATTTAGGATAAACATATTACATACTAACAAATGAAGAAAATTCTTACACATTAAATTTTAAGAAATCGCTTACACAACTGATTATTATAACCCTTCTAAAAAAAGTGTATAACAAGTGTAAAAAAAAAACAAAAAAAAACGAAATATATAATATTGCAAAAAATAAAAACAAAATATATTTTATAGAAAAAAAAAGTTAAAGAAAAAAATATTTCAAAAAAAATTTTATTCTATAAAGAAAATTTAAAAAATTAAAATAATTAAATAAAAAAAATAATTAAAAAAATTTTAAAATCCGAAATTGTTGCAATATTTGGGAACAAAACCTTAAACAAAAAAAATATATCTATGTATGTATGCAAATAAAAAAATATTAGTTGTTAAATAAAATAAATTGTTTTTCTTTTATGGGCCTATTAATTAAGGGTTCAAGTTTCTATAGAAAAATTAAAAAAAAAAACAATAATTATCATTGAAAAAAAATTATTCTTCTAGCCTTGAGCTCGCATCGAACCTAGAATCCTTAAACAAATATTTAAAAAGAAATTTAGAATTTCAAAAAATAGTAAAAAAAAAATAGAAAATAAAAACTTCAAATATGTTTGAAAAAAAGCTGGAGCAAAGAAATTAAGATTGATAAGTATATTTGAAAAACAAAATATGCATTTGTTTAAAAACCCCTTCATAAAACAACAAAATACGCTTTTATTTAAAAAACTTTTCACTAAACAAATGTTAGTATGTTAAACCAGTTTCAAAAAAATGCAAGCAATTGTCAAGCAAACGAAAATCAAAGGCACAATATGCGTAAAATAGTTTGAGTGCTGTAACCGATTTTCTTTGCATAGTATATTTGTCAAACTTACGTTGCAACTACTCGCAGAGCAGGCACAGGAGGATTTTATACACGATTTTTAAATGCTATTTGACTGCGCGAACACTATGTGAGGTAGGCGGCAGTGTGGGTGGGATGGATAAGTGCTTACTACGGGAAAACTTTTTTTTTTTGTAATTTTTAAGAAAAATAATACTTTCATAAATGAAATTTCCAACAAAATTTATTAAGGTGGTTTTTCTGAACATTTCATATTTTTTTCTTTCAAAAAAAAGTGTTTACGAAACATATTCCTTAAACTAAAATTTTTTTGTTAATTAACTCAAATTTTTGCAAATTTTTTAGAATTTTGGTATTCTTTTTTTAATGAAAAATTTATTTGTAAAAAGGTTTTTTTCCCAACCTTTACAGAAAACTTATTTTTTAAAACTGTGTTTTTGGGGAAAATTTCACCTGCAACATTTGTAAATATTTTATGTTGGAAGAAAAGTTTTACAAAGTGAAGTATAAAAAATTTTTTTAACCAATTTGCTAAAAAAAAAAAATGTTTAATACTTTAAAAAACACCTTTCAAATTGTTGAGCATTTTTAATTTCACTATTTTTTCAAAACTTCCTTTTTTTGATTTGCTCAAATTTTTGTCTAGAAAAGGTATAGAAATTTGGTTTTTCGAAAAACACATTTTTTAAAAATTTGGTGTCAGAGAACATTTTTTTTCTGTTAAAATAAGCGTTTCTTTTTAACAAAAATATGCGAATCCAATTATTATTTGCATTTTTAATATTTCTAATTGCCTACAAAAATTTAAGAAGTATTTTTTTGAACCGTTTGAACCGTAATTTATTGAAGACGAAATAAGTTGCTGGTGATTGTAGCAAATTCCTTTTTTGTGTAGTTATAGTTTGGTGGCAAATCTAACAGCTCATCTTTACCTTGATAATACACTAAATCTGGGAGCTTCCTTCTATAAGCAAATATTTTTGTAACATTCATTTAGTTTAATTTATCATATTTTTAGAAGCAGTTGAATTTTTTTAAACATGTTTGGAGAACACAATTTTTTTTTTTACTTTTTTTGTAAATTAAAAAAAAAATTAGAAAATAGTAAAAAAATTAAAAACAATATGTGTTTAAAAAAAATATTTACAATTAAAAAAAAATTCAAAACTTTTTTTTAAGTTTGCTCAAATTTTTGTATAGAAAAATAAACGAACCTTTGCTTTTAAGATTTCGTGTCAGAAAATAATTTTTTTTCTTTTTCAAAGTCTCATAAATTCGTTAGAAAAATATTTAAATCCAATTACATAACACAATGTTCAAAATATTTGCCTTTTTAATACTTTTAATTGACTATAAACATTTATATTTTTGCGAAGCATTTTTTTAACCGTTCTAGCCGTAATTTTTTTTTTTTTTTAACGCTAATTAAATTATGGCCGTTAATGTTGAATGTTTGTTATTTTTTGAATAGCTTACAAGTAGCAAAATTCTTTTTAGAGTAGTCATAATTTGGTGGCAAATGTAACAGCTCACATCTTTACCTCTATAATACACTATTTCTGTGAGCATCGTTCAATGTATAAATATATTTTTAACGTTCATTTAATTTAATTCATCATATTTTTAGAAACAATTGAGTTTTTTTTTTAATGTTTGGGAAAAAATTAGAATTTAGAAACTACAATTTGTTTTTAATATTTTGATTTTCAAAATGTTTGAAATAAACAGGTTTAGAACAATGGATAAAAAATTAAAAAAAAAAGTATTAAAAAAGTTAAAAAAAAAAATTTTTTTTTAAATTTACATAATTTAGATAAAAAATATTTAAAAAATATTAGTTTGCAAAATTTTTGAAAGAAACAGTTGTAGAGTAAAATAAATTTTTAAAAACAAAAAACAATTTACAAAAAACTTGGAAAAATGTTGGTTTACAAAATTTTTAAAATAAACAAATTTGTAGTAAGATTGCCCAGCACTGTTGGCGTTGTTGTTCTGATGTTGTGCGTGCTGCTATCAACTCGATTGTTGATGTTAAAATTCGAATGTGTTAGGTATTAACCAGCTATTTATAATTTAGATGCTTTTTAGCAGTTTTTTTATTCAATGAAATGTATCTACACTAATACAGAGACGTACTTATGCATATAACTTTCAAGCATGAACTTTTGCGTATAAATAAATATTAAGGTCTTTCATCGTACACATACATGTTTTGGGTTTATATACACACATTTAATTTATCTTCAAGTATACGAACTAACAAATATACATATAAATGGCATACTTTTACAAAGTGCATAAGTACCCTTATAGATATTAAGTTGTGTTTCTTTTCTTTCCAAGTAATTTATTTTATTAAACTTGTTTTTTTTTTATATAATAATATTTGACATTTCTTAAACATATAAAAAAGTGTAGGTCTTATTAAAATAGTTGCTTAAAAAAGTGTGGTTGTATGTGTGTGTGTATAAGTAATTATTATTAATTTATATTTTTATGTTATTAACCCTTCTCCCAATATGTTTTAATCATTCTACTGTGTAAGCGATCTCTTTTACTCTTTCGAATTTCTTTATATGAATAATAAGGTATGGGCTTTTTTATTTTTTCTGAAATATTTATTGGTAAATATGTGCTAAATTAATTTTGTATGTTATTTTTTTCTATTTTACTTATTATTAAACAGCAACTAACTAATTTGATTGGCACTAAGGGCACAGGCTTTTCAAAGCGCCGTGTCTAGTTTTTATTCCTGTCTTTGCTTCATATAAGTTTTTTTTTTCGAAAATGTGTTTACCCAAAAGTTGTAGCCCATTAGCACTATTCAGCTATTAGTCTAAGAGCCCGTGACTGCCAGACCTTCGTCATTTTATACAAGTTGGAATTTCGTCAGTGCAAACTTCCAACTGAAGCAGGATCGTTGGTCCATTATAAAACTTGAGTCATGGTGGCTTTAACAGATATCGTGCAAAAATTTTGCCAAAAAATAGACCTTTCTTTCGTTATTTTATAAAACTAATTTTCATATATAGTGTTCGTAACAATATAAGAAGCAACTAGCCTCATTGCCAGACACTTTCCATAGTGGCTTTGTCCAGCCAGACACCTTTTATAATGCAAAACTGTACTTTTTCATAAAGCTAAATACTTTTTCACAAGCTGACATTTTTTTACGGCAAACAAAATTTCAAAAGTTTTTTGAAAGATTTTGTATTCGAATTTCAGTATAAAATTGCTTCGATGTTCTTTGAAGTTTAGAAGGATTAAAAGTGTCTAGCTAATCCAAGCCACTATGGAAAGTGTCTGGGAATGAGGCTAGTTGCTTCTTATATTGTGACGAAGACCATATACGAAAATTAGTCTTTATAAAATGACGAAAGAAAAGTCTATTTTTCTGCAAAATTTTTGCACAATATCTGTTAAAGCGAACATGACTCAAGTTTTATAATGGGCCAACGATCCTGCTTCAGTTGGAATTTGCACTGACGAAATTCCAACTGTTATAAAATGACAAATGTCTGGCAGCATGGGCTTTTGCTCTATATATTATTGCAATATTTATTAAACACAATGCCTTTATTGCAAAAAATGTTAATCAAATTTCTCCTCTTTTCAAGAGAATCCATACAGAGTCAACACTAATATTGCTTTGATTTAGTTTTGCCTACCAAACACTTGTTGGATAGCATGACCATCACTGCCCACTTCAAATTCGCTTAGTGGATTTTTAAATGATAATGGAAATTACACATCTATGGTTATTTTTGTTTTTATCGCCCTGTAGGAAACTGAACTTATAAAAAAAGATACTTGAGATCGGACCCAACTGTAGAATTCGATTAAACAAGTCAAACGTAGAGTTTTGGTATTTTGTATCTCTATTAAAGCACTCGAATTACTATTTTCGAATAGCATAAATAGGGTGATATGAATACTGGAAATATAATTCGTATCTCGGCCCCAAAATAAATTGTAATAGATTTTTTTTTTTTTTTTTTTTTTGTTCATTTCGCAAGAGCACTTTTCAAAATTTTTACAAGGACGCAATTCTTTAGCTTATTCTAAAATGAATTTTCTTACTTTCAAAATAATCGAAACTCATTTTCGAATCTTTTTTTTTTCAAATTTTCTACAACGGGTGCCCATTTAAAGAGGCATAGCTTTTAAAACATGGTTAAGCCAATTCATTTTCGAGTAGGACAACTAGTCAAAAAAGTAGCTCTATTTAATAGTTTATCCGAGCGCTTATTTAAGTTCAAGTTAAGTTTGAGTTAGAAAAAATTTTTTTTTTGTTTTAATAATGTAAATTTGTGTCATTGTTTCTACAGGAACCCAATACCTTACCTTATTCGAAATTAGTTGTTTGTGAATTCGAATTTTGGTGAATTCCGAGTTCATTTTCGAGTTTGTTTTCTTGTGATTAAAGAAACAGGGGCCTTATTCTGTAATTCGCTTCGATTACAGCGAATCCGTTATAGAATAGTAAAACAAGTAAAAATTAATAAATTTATTTGAAAAATTTAGCACGAGCTTACGTCAATTTGAGTCGGGTATTAATTTCGTAAATGAAATCTATATGAATAACACTGGTCAGTTTTTAGAGGGGCCCATATTTAACTTGATTCGAAAATAAATTTTCGTAAACGCCGTATTTCTTAATTCGATATTTAGAAATAAGTTTTTGTTTGGCTGAAATAGCTATTTCAAAAATTTGTATAAGAGAACTTATGCGTTACCCGTCGTCGAAAATAAATTTACGTTGAAAAGCAGGGACGGAAAATATTTTTTTTTTTTTTTTGGAGTCGAAAAAGTCCTGGTCAAAAAATTGTCCTAGTTGTAAATGTTTTGATGATCCCTATAGCAACATCATGTCGAATCATGCATCCTTTTTATTTTTCGAACTTTTTCCATAAAATTCCACATATAAAAGTAAAATCTGTATTTTTATTTTTTGAGTCCGATAGAACTAGTTAAACTCGGACTTTTAAAAATAAAAGTCCAGAAATAAAAGTTAAATCCGGACTTTTATTTTTAAGTCCAAAATAAAAGTCCCGCTTGATAACTAAGAAACGGCTTATCCGAAATAAAAGAATTTTTTAATTCGGGTTTCTTTGTTATCAAGCGGGACTTTTATTTTGGCCTTAAAAAATAAGAGTCCGGATTTAACTTTTATTTCCGGACTCAAAAAATAAAAATCCGAAAATAATTTTTATCTTGATCCAAATATATTTAAAATCCAAAATTAATAGTTTTACAAGGAGTTATATTATAAAAGGAATAACAGTTTCAGACCCTGTTGAAAAGAAACAATCGATTCTTTGGGTTATTGTAGTTCGAATTTAAAAGCCTACTATCGAATAGCAGAATATCTGATCGGTCAATATGTAACCACACATGGACTGAAGGCATCCATAGTGCTACTGGAATTTATTTTACGACCGGACGGAGAAACTCGATTTAAATACGCATCTTTCACTAAAAAAAATTGTGTAGGAACCCTAATCTGTGACTCGCTTAGAAAATAAAGATGCTAGATTTTTGTATTTCAAAACTCCATTTTACAATTTCAAATGCTGTAATCGAAGTCGAAAAATCAGATAAAATAAGTAGCTTTTTTTACGGAATCCAGCGTCAGATGCTAAAAAATTTTGAGCAGAATAAATTAACTGTGTAGTGTTTATACTGCAATATGGAATATAATGAACTTACTATGATTTTTCGGAACGAAAATCAAATATAAATAAAATAAGCTTTAAGTTCGACTTACGTGAGTCCGTGTGAGACTTCGTAACGAATTAAAAGTTGTCACTCGATTGTTGCGAGCAAGCTATTTTGGAATTTGGCTAGAGAATTTCCGGCAGGCAATGATCTCGTCGTATGATGAATGATAAAGCCCATTACAACAACAAAAGCTAATGAGACTGTGAACGATATTTCCGTTTTCTCTCCAATCCAGTGAGAAATTTTGTGCATATCGCAATAAAAATTACTAAAAATTCTAAAGAAATCCTTATTCCATGTACAGCCTTTAATAATATGAATGCGTTTTTAATTGGTTTTTTGTTTTTTTTTTTTACTTTATACAAAAGTCACTTTAGCAAATATATTTCTTTAACGTTATAATATTTATATGTTCAGTAGTTTTTTGTAAATATATATTATATTATTTATATGTATGTGTAAATGTGTGCATAGTCGTAGTTAAGATAGTTTAACGCTTTGAACGTCTATGAAGATAAATAAATTGTTTTTTTTTTTTTGGTTTTGTTAATTAATAGCATTTTCATGCATGACAATTTAGATATATGTATTATATGTATGTATTTATGAATTTACCTCATTAAAAATTGTTAACAGAGTTTTGAGCATTTTCATAATTTGTGTTACATAACAAAATTGCATAAAGAAAAACTTAATGGAATTATTTGCTTTATGTTGTTCTCAAAAAATTGGCTTTGCTTCTTTTCATTATATTTATTAAGAAAATGATAAGAGAGCAGAAGTCAATTAATGCGTAGTATTTTAGTTTATTCTTAAATTTTTTTTAATTTGAATCAAATTTATTTTCCAATCTACAACTTTTTTATTTTATTTTTTATCATAACTCTTATGACACAACTGTACTTTTATATGCAAGTGTGTATATTATGTGTTTGTGTGGATGTTTGCGAGTGATTGTTAAATTTTTTCAAAATCTACGCAACGCCAAATGCTTCGATATGTTCTCATGAAAATACTCAAGAACTAGAAGAAAATACATATTCACGTAAAGAAGCAAAAAAAGAAAAACAGAGATAGGATAAGATAATAGGAGATAAGATAAATTAACAATAGTAAATAAGTTTTTGTTTTTGATGTCGTACTCATACAAAAATATTATGAAAACAAAAAAAATTATTTCTCCGCTGACGCTAACGAAGTTGATGGTGACGCTGACGCTGGCACAACCGTTGCTGATTTTGTGGATGTGACTTTTGTTGCTGTTGCTGCTGTTGCTACATTATTTGTGTTGACTAATGATTTTGTATTTGGTTTTCCTGTTGAAGCATTATTAATTTGATGATCTTTTTTTGTTGCGTTTGCGCTTGGCGCATTACTGGAATCTTTATTTTGTACTTGTTGTTGATGTTGTTTAGGCTTTTGATGTTGCTGCTGCTGTTGTTTTTGACGATTTTGTTGCTGTTTGTGTAGCCCAGAGTTGCTACCGCCACGGCGTAATTCATGTGGTGAACTGCCATAATGATGATGGTGATAGTTATTGTTGCGCGTAGTTGATGAAACAACTTGTGGCTTATTACCTAATGAACCACTACGCACACGCACATTATTTCCACTACCAAATGAGCCGGTGCGTCGTCTATTGCTGCTGAAATTTGCATAACTGCCTGAAGGTTGATTGTTATGTTGTTGTTGTTGGTGATAGTGTTGTTGTTGTTGTTGCTGATATTGTGGACGATTGCCGACATAGTCGCTGCGATTACTGATTGTAGTATTAGGTTTACGTGCACCTGCAGCTACAACAGCCGTACCTTCGCTTTCGGAAACACTTCGTAAACGATTAATACTTCGACCACGATTCAAATTTCCAACACCTTGTAACATTTCATTGATTTCAGGCTCCACAACACGAAAATCTTCAATAACTTTGAATTTTTTCAAGTATTCAGCTAATTTTGGTTTCACAGTTAATTTATCAGCATTTTTATAGTATTTGAGAAAAGCCCAGAATTTTTCGAGACCATACAGTTGACCTTAAAAAAACAGAAAGTGGAATGAAAAGTTAATAAAATTATACAAAATAAATAACTTTTAGTATATTTCGGCATTAATCAATTTTTATTTTTTTAATTTTTTCTTTTTTTTAACTTTATTTGTATTTTTTTAATTTTATTTTTTTTAGGTTTTTTTATTATATTTTTTTATTATTTTTTTTTTTTATTATATTTTCTTTTTATTATATTTTCTTTTTATTATATTTTTTTATTATATTTTTTTATTATATTTTTTTTTTATTATATTTTCTTTTTATTATATTTTCTTTTTATTATATTTTTTTATTATATTTTTTTATTATATTTTTTTATTATATTTTTTTATTATATTTTTTTTTATATTTTTTTTATAATACTTTTTTTGTTTAATTTTTGGTTATTTCTTTTTTAGTCTTTGTTCATTTTTCAATTAAATTTTACTTTTCAATTGAATTTTGATGTTCCAATTAAATTTAGATGTTTCAATAAAACTTTGATATTTCAATAAAATTTTGATTTTTCAATTAAATTTTTATTTTCCATATATGTAATACTCCTATTGCTAATAGAAAATGCTCGCAATGTGTTTTGAATACGAAATCAAAACAAGACAGCCTACAAAATTTTTGTGATTGTAGCAGCATAAGTGTGACAAGAAAAAATTTAAAGTTAGGTTCATTCGATTACTGAATACAAAAACAAAAACGTTTAAACAGCAATATATCGGCACTCTGATGTTTGGGAATGTACCTAGCCTTTTGTGGCAATATAGGAGTATTACATATATGTGATTTTCAATAAAATTTTAACTTTATAACTAAATATTGATTTTTCAATTAAATTTTGATTTTCAATTAAATTTAGATTTTTCAGTTAAATGTTGATATTTCAGCAAAAAAAAAATTTTTTTAATTAAATTTTGTTTTTAACACGCTTATATTAGCTTTATATGTTTGTAACTCTAGGCTAGGCGCGCAAAGAGACCCATCTAGCAGCAATTGTTGAAAAAGGCAGTCGTTAAATAACTCGCTACAAAACGAGTTGTGCTTAATATTGGAGACACGAACCTCTGTGCTACCGCGTGTTGTTTAGTTTTTTAAACTATATTTTTATTTCAATTAAGTTTTAATTTTTCAACAATTTTTTGTTTCCAATTAAATTTTGATTTTTAATTAAAAACTGTGTGTACTTATTTCCAGTTTATACTTCTTTTTAAATTCTCTTACTTAATTTTTAATTTTTTCTCGCACTTTTCTTATTTCTGTTATAAAGTTTTGAGTTTCAAATAAATTTTGATTTTTTTAATTGAATTTTAATTTTTCAAATAAATTTTAATTTTTTTAATTGAATTTTAATTTTTCAATAAAATTTTGTTTTTTGATAAAATACTTAGGGTACTTCTTATTTCCGGTTTATACTTTTTTAATTCTTTTAATTCATTTTATTTTTTTACTTTTTCCATTTATTTTTATTTTATTTTTTTATTATTTTCCCCATCTGAATTAATTTTTTTATAGTTACTATTTTATCTAATCTCGTCCATTTTTCATTTTTTAACAAATTTTTTTTTTTATTTTTTAATTACACTTTTTATCAACTTTTTAATTTAATTTTCTTAAATTTTTTTTTTTTTCATTTTGTTTCTTCAATATCTCATATATATTATTTTTTCGATGAACGTCTTCATTATTTTTTTTATTCATTTATTTTCTATAAGATTTTTTTTATTTAAAGATTAAAAAAGTTTTACAAATTTTGTTCCAATAAGTTTTATGTACTAATCGTATTTTTTTCTTTTTGTCATCTTACCAGTTTCATAGTCGGCAATTGTTTCATCCTGGAAGTCCTCATACACATTTGGTCGGAATTTCTTCTCTAAACCATACGAATAGAATCTGAATAGGCACTCCAATCCATAACGAAACCCGTTGCTTGCATCTTCAAGAGCCAGCGTACGAAATTCATTGTACATTGTTTTATTGAAATTTTCACGTAAAAAGAATGACCAGAAACGATACAATGTATTCATCTCTTGCGATTGTCCATAACCTAAGCGTCGACGCTCTTTCAAGCAACGCGAATGATATTTATGGTAAGCCTGTTGCGTGAAATTATTCTCTTTCAACAGCGAATGTGATGGATGTTGGAAGACGGGTAGCGATTGTGGCACCGACGAACCATACGACGATGCGGTGGGGGATGTGCCCGCCGACGAACCCATCGATGTGGTTCTTGGACGATGTTCAACCGAATCAAGTAACCAACCAACATGCGCCTCAACAGGAGGATTCGATGAATGGCGGGTCTTACGTTTACGTGGTGTGCGTGGATCAATTGAATGTGAGCTGGGAGCTGCATAGAAGCGTGCACGACGTGGTTTGAGCGTTGTATTCAAACTATTGTTGGTGGCGTCATCATCTTCATAGGCAGGTGGTGGTGGTGGTGGTGGTGCTTGTTGTACATAATTACGTTGCACACGACAACCAGCCAACTTTTCGAAATCTTCCTGTGATATAACATTGACCGTACGATATGCAGTGCCGCCACCAACATTCGATGTAGTCCATAAGTCTTCTTCATAATTAGCTAAACCATCATTTATCACATTTTCAAGATCTTGCGTAATTTTCGTACGTGAGGTATAATCTGCGGTGCGATCATAACCTTCATGTTTGGGTGCTCGCTGTACTTGCGCTACAATGAGCAATTTATTGATGTCACGATCAGCAAATTCATAATCAGACTCATCGTCGTCAGAAAAATTTTCGGTGAAATTATTGATACGTCCAGTGGCAGGTATAGGATCCATAAGCTCTTCATCAAATTGAAAATCTAGTTCTTCCTTTTCAATGGCATTTACTGTTGTTGTTGTTGTTAAACCAATTTTTGTTGCGGCTGCTGAAGCTGTTTGAGAGGATGTTGACGGAGTAGCTGTTTTGTTATTGTTTTTGTTGATGATCGTGGTGGATGTGGTGTTTGTTGTTATTGTTGTTGGAGTGGTGTTAGTTAGATTCGATGTAACAGAGGAGTTCGTCAATGTACCTGTAGCTGTAGTCGCGTTTTTAAATTTTGTATCATTTTTTTTGTTATTGTTATTGTTGGTCATGGTCGATGATTTTTTATTAGCAGAGGTAGCATTTGGTTGTTGTTGTGATGAGGGCGTTGTTTGTTGTTGTGTCGAGTGTAGATTGGAGGTTTTAGTATCTTTTAAAGCATTTGATTTTGAGCGTCTTTTTACCTCTTTCCATATGCCTTCCGCTGCATCCGAAGCATCTGTGGTTTTTTCATCAGCCTTTGGCAACTTATCGTTGGTCTCATCAACATTAGCACCTTTACGTTCATCATTGTCAACTTTCTTTTTTTGATCACCGTTTTGTACTTTTTTCTGTGGTGTCGATGCCGATTGAGGTGGTGGAATTTGATTCGTGACCGTTGCTGTTGCTGTTGGCAATTTCACACTTTCCGCTAGTCCACTCAAATGATCCGCTAGCTGTGCGACAGCACCACTTCCACTTTCCACTTCAGCCACCTTTTGTGTTAGTGCGCTAATAGCAGATTCGGCATTTACATTAGTTGTTGGCACCTGCTTCACTTGTTGCAACAATAATGAGGATACCGTATTTTGTGAGTTACGTAGAACTCTTGGTGGTGGCGGGATACTGGTTAATGGTTTCGTTGCCATTGCTGAGGTAAGTATTGGCGGTAAGAGCACTTCACTTGTATACGCCGCTGTATCGACGAGTGCATTTGGCGACGTCGCCGATAGAGGCATAGGTAGTGGGGTAAGTATTAGTGGTGGCGCCGTCAATTCGACTCCAATAGAGGTTAGAGCTGGTGCTTGTGACGACATTGTATTGTCTACATCAGCTAGTATTTGTTGAGCCTCTACAATGGGAACTTGTTGTTGTTCAACACCCTCAGCAGTAGCAACAATGGCAGTATTTTCTCCTTCAATATTTAACGGCATATCAGCAATTACACTTGCTGCTGCTGTTGTTTGACCATCCGCTGTGGCAACAAGCGGTACAGTTGGTACAGTCACTGGAACCACAGCTGGATAAAATGTGGTGTCGATAACATCGCGTATAGGCCATATTGTAGGATTTGTCTTTGTGCGCACCTTAAAGCCATCGAGAAGCTCCAGCTTCTCGGACTCCTTAATGGCTTGTATGATCAATGCCACGTCGGTAGTCAAAGCTAAGACGCGATGAAAAGAAGCAATCAATGTGACTGGTATATATCCTTCTGGATCCATTTTTCGACGCAGAAAGAAATCACCAGTTAAATTCTCTTCGCTGAAGTAATATTCACTGTAAAGATAGGAAAAGAAAAATAACGGAATCATATAAACATTTGTAGTAAAATTTTTTAAAGCAATTAGATTTTTTTCTGGACTTCTGGAAAGAAGTTGGTTATTTCAGTATAATATATAATTACATTGCATTGCAATTATTAATTGCCATAAGTTTTTTATTTGTGTAATGCGATTGCAATTACTGCAATGCAATGATATGAATGGTAATTGTATTCATTAGTAATTATGATTACAATGCAATTTTAATGATAATGTAATTATAATTGTAATGGTAATTGTATTAGTACTTATATTTGTTATTTTAGTGCTAATTACAATGGTGTTTATAATTGTAGATAATGACAATTGTAATGGCAATTTTACGTAATTGCCAGTAATTAATTGTAATTATAATTCAATTGTAATTGTAATTATAAATATATATAATAGCAACTGCAGTTGATATTGTAGTGCTAATCGTATTTGTAATAGTAATCGTTATGTAATTGTAATGGTATACTTACACTTGTTTTTTGATAGCTTCCTTAACCGTTTGTGCATCCATTTCAATGTAGGCAGCTGGTACTGGACCATAATAATGCGTACCCATGAGCACAAACGAGGACTGTTCGATACCGGCTGCATCTGCCGGCAAATAAGCTGCACCGCCAGTGGTTAACAAATGGCGTGGTATGCGATTAGACGCGCGACCTGGTCCCGGTCTTGAGAATCCACCGCCCCGCCCTTGCCTACCGCCCCGATATGACGTCCGGAAGCGACGTTGCGTGCGCGCTGGACGTTCGTATTCACCGCGTTCGTTGATGTCGTTGCTGCCACCGACACCGATGGCACCACTGTGCCTTTCGGTGCCGCTGCCGCTACGCCAGGAATCAAAACGCTCATTACGCCGGGTAGTGGACCGCGTTGGGCGCTCGCCGATGCCACGTGACATTTCTCCCCCTGTGCTGTGTGGTGGTGCAGTGTGTTGACGCCAATCGATGCGTTGACGTTCTGTTGATGACGCTCCACCATGTTCACCACCGATTGGACGTTGTTCCCTGTCTTGATAGTGGTAGTATTGTTGTTGCTGCTGATTAAAGCGAGACGTAGAGTTTTGTAAACGCCTACTGGTACGTCCAATCGGTTTTGGGCGACTTGTTTTTGCAAGGTCGATTTGTAAAGGACGCCACTTATGCTTGGGAATCTTCTTATTGATGCCATTTGATCCTGAGCCTGTGTGGCTTGATTGTGATGTGGTGGTAGCAGTTCCATTGCCTCCATCACCGCCGCCTGATTGTTGTGCACTAGATTTGGTGGACACATTTTGTGATGCTTGACTTGTTGAGGGTCGTTCACTAGTGTTATTAGTTGTTGGTGCTGTTGCTGATTGATCGGTGGTTTCCTGAGTAGTTGTTGCAGCCCCGTTTGTTATGGAGTTTGTGGCTTTATCTTCTTTATTATTCACCGCGTTTGCTGAACGCTTGTTTTGTTGTTTTGTTGCCCGTTTGGATTCGTTATTTGTTGGTTTGCCACCAATTAGCATAGGCCAATCACCGGCGTTACTAAAATCACTTGCCTGAAATGAGGGTGAAAAAAAAGGTTTAGATTAGTGGTTTTTATACTAAGCTAAACATTTGTTTTTATTTTTTCTTGTATTCCAGTAGTTTTGATTGTTTTCTTCACTTTAGTTTAATGTATTTTATCTTTTATTTTCTATTTTTTTTTTTTATTTCCTAAATTTTTTATTTCCTACATTTTTATATTTTTTTTTTTATTTCCTAAGTGTTTTTATTGTTTTATTTCTTAAATTTTTGTTTCTTTGTTTCCTAATTATCTATTTATTTCCCTTTCGAAATTTTTTATTTCCTAAATTTTCCATTTTCTGAACTTTCCAAATTTTTTATTTTCTTTTGCTTCCTAATTTTTTTTATTTTTTACCTAATTTCTTTTTCTACATACCTTTTGATTGTCTTTTTTGGCTTTATTTACAACTGCATTTGGAGCTGCGTCTGACTGGGGCACAACTGAAAATAAATAGAAATGGATATATTTCAGTTCATTCATTAAATTCAACTCATTTACTTTTACATCAAAAATGTATAGATAGTTTAAAATAAGGCAGGTGTGCAAAGTGCTTTGCTTTTTTATATGAGTAAATATCTTTGTGTTATATTAACACTATTTTAATTTTTTTTTTTTTTGTTTTTTTTTTTCTTTTTAATTTACATAGCCTCACATACGATAAACGCATACCGCCAGCTCTAAGCCTGTTTTGTTTGTCGCTGTTTAACGAAAACTACATTAGAAATTTACATACTAAATTTTGATAAAATTAAATGAACTTTCTTAGGTTTAAATTTTAATCAAAAACAAAAACAGATGTAAACCAAAATATGCAAATGATAAAGATTCAATTATAAAACAGGTTTAACCCACAAAGTTATCAATTTCTGAAACGCAATTTAAAACAGAAAATGGCGGATGAAGAACAGCAAAAGAGTTAAAAAAAAAATAGCGAGTAAAAAACGAAAACAGAATGCAAATGTTGGAAGCGTGTAAGGAAATGTATACCAAATGTACCTCCAAGCCCCACGCTTCCCCCAAAAGGCGTTTCTTGCATGCTTTGGCGATATTCTGGCAAATGTCGAACCAACACATGCGCAGGTGTTCGACACATTTGAAAAAAAAAGAAAAATACTATATAAACTCACCAATAATTGTTGTTGCTGGCGGGTTTATTATAGACTTTGACGCTGATGTTATTGCTGTAACTTCTGCCTGAGCTGTTACTTTATTGTTGCTGCTATTGGTGTTGTTAATGCTTTGGTTATTATTGCTTTTATTATTAATATCACTAGCAATTGAATTTGCATGCGACTGAATGTTGTCACTATTGTCGACAATATTTTGTTGTTTCTGCTGCTGCGGTAATTTAGGTTGCGAAACACGTTTGTCCAAAGGCGATGTGCCAGTTGTGGTTGCCTTAAGATTTGTAGATTGCTTAGATATCTGGAAGAAACAGGAAAAATAGGTAGACAGAAAAGACGTTAGGTTTTTACGTTTAGCTTTGTTTGTTTTCAACATTTTTAATTTTGTGTTCAAATGATAAATAAATGTAATAAAAACAATAAAATGAAGTTTTAATAACAATTAAAACCTGTGAAACATGATTCAATTTCTAGAGGTTTTTTCTTCAATGATGGTAGAGCTTTGACACTCCCAAATTGAAAAATCTGGACGGGTTGCTTTTAGGAAGTAAGAAAAACGGGTAATAATTCAATCCCTTTAAGCGAAAATTGTAGTAGAAAAGTACCTTTAGTAGTATATTAGTAGTGATAATAAATTTGTAAATGCCAACAGGTTTTGGAGGAAATAATTAATTTTCTACTAAATATATCGCGTTGGTTTAGAATTTTATTCAAAAATACACTATATCAAAATTTGTTTCAAAAAATCCCTATATGAGCATAAATTCAATGCATTTTGACATAAGAGGGAGTTAATGAAAAGCATTCTGAGGCGTTCTTCAATCTAATTCTAATATAGGGCGTTTTTGTGACAAATCATGAAATGGGAAGTTTTTGAAAAATATTTTGAGATAGGACGATATTGAAAACGCAGCCGTCATGGTCTCACAAATTAGAACTTTATATTCCGGTCTTGTCTTTGACAGAAGAGCTTCGCTTTTATGCGGTCCTGCTAGACAGGGAGTATTTACCTTTTTATTCTGAAATTTCGGAAAGCTCCTTTACGTTAAGTATTCATGGAAGTGTTCCGGATAAAACGTTAATTTAGAATATTCGGAACACGTTCGTTTGATACTACCTCACGAGGTCCGTATATACATAATATTCAAAATATAAACCGATTCCACAAATTCTTAAATGGAGACGAATGTTCCGAACATACGGAATGAATAAGTTAACATGCTCAATGTACCAATATTTCGTTATGGCATCTCCATTATTTACTAATGAAATTTTTACATGAATCAATTTACTAGTCGAGTTTTTGACGTTGGACGATGAATTTTGAAGTGGTTTAGGTTTCGTATGTTCATAGATTTACGAAAGTGCACGATTCCTTTGTGTCCGTACTTTTCATAAAACCTATGTTCAGCCACACTAATAGATCATGGCATAGTTAATAAATTCATCATAAAATTAAAATAAATGTTCTAAGGAATAATGCAGTTTAGTACTTATCGGGTATTTGTAAACTGATTGCTTCCTATTTCTACTAATATTTTTCGAAAAATTGCAAAGAAACAACACAGTTAACGGATGTCAATTCGATTTGGGAGCAAAATGGCTGCAATTGTCAAAAAATGTATCTGTCTAGCAAACCTCTTGTGATTGAATCATGGTTCATTTATATGGTTGGCTCATCTCATCAGCTGATTTTATTTATTTCATTGCATGGCCGATGGGATTTTCAAAAGGAGATGGCAAACTCAAAATAAAACCAAACATTGGCAACATTTTCTTACACATACAAAAACTGCTAAGTTTTATGTTTCCATTCCATACCATTCACACCAACACCAATACACAGATTTTGACAATTTGAACAGACATATTTTGTTATTATACAGATGAGCCAACCATATAATTGAACCATGGATTGAATCATGCCTGTGAAACAAGTGAACAATGATGACAGAGCTTTGACACTCCCAAGTTTAAATATCTGGACGTGTTGATTTTACGAAGTAAGGAAAACGGGGAATAATTCAAACTCCTAAAGCGAAAATTGTAGTAGAAAAGTGCATTTAGTAGTATATTAGTAGGATAATAAATTTGTAAATGCCAACAGGCTTTGGGAGAAAAAATTCATTTTCTACTCATTATTTCGTGAATTGATAGTTATGTTAGTTTGGTCATTCTTTCAGAATTTGTTTGAAGAATTTCAGAATTTTATTCAAAAATACATTATCTCAAAATTTGTTTCAAAAACTCCCAACTGAGCATAAGTTCAATCCATTCTCACATAACAGGGAGTTAATGAAAAGCATTCCGAGATAAGGCGTTTTTCAACGTAATTCTTATATATGTACGACGTTTTTGTGACAAATTCTGATATGGAAAATTTTTGAAAAATATTTTGAGATAGAACGATTTCGAACTGGCAACTAAATAAGTTAACGTGCTCCAAAGAGTGCATTTCGTTATGTCATCTCCATTATTTACTAGTGACATTTTTTACGTAAATCGATTTACTAGTCGAGTTTTTGACGTTGAACTATGAATTTTAAATTGATTAAGGTTTCGTGTGTTCATAGGTTTCCGAAAGTGCACGATTCATAAAATTACCTATGGTCAGCCACACTAATAGATGATAAATTCATAATAAAATTTAAAAAATTGTTCTAAGGAATTATGCAGTTTAGTACTTATCGAGTATTTGTAAACCGATTGCTTCCTATTTCTATTACTAATATTTTTCGAGAAATCGCAAAGAAACAGCACAGTAAACGGATGTCAATTCGATTTGGGCAAAATGGCTGCAATTGTTAAAAAATGTGTCAGCCGAGCAAACTTCCTGTGATTGAATGATGAAGTGAAGTATAAAAAGATGATGTTATCTTCAATTTAACAAAATAAAAATAATTCGCAAAATTTATGGTGCTATTATTCAACATTAAGTTCAACAGTAAGTAAATCAATTAATATCGAAACTTGTATTTTTAATCTATTTTAAGCAATTTCAGCAGCTCCTCACATGTTCTTTATTGGCAATTTAGATTAATTTGTGCCTCCAACAACATTTACATAAGCTCTTATCGTTTGGCCTTTTATTGATTGCATCCAATTAACACAATTATCAACAATTTTGATTGCTTTCAATTTTTGTTGCGAAAAAGTGATTGATCAAAAATGATTATGAGTACATGGTCACAGGGAGTGCTGAATATTGGACTCTACTAGTAAGCTTGATGAGATGGGCAATCGTTCGTAGACTCCACTCATAGTTCGAAATTCGAATGCTCCAGAAGATATGTCTCTATAAGATCTATCCTCGCAGCTATGGCGAGATCCATTTCGAAGGGTGCTATGGAGGGGTGAATGGATCTATCTGCGCAGCTATGGCAGGTTGTCTGGAAAATTTTCTAATTACTATTCCAAAAACAAAAGACAATTTTTCAAATTTAGAAAAATTGAAAAACAATAATTATCATTAAAAAAAAAAAATTATTGTTCTGGCCTTGAGCTCGAATCGAACCTTGAATTATTTTCTTTTTAAATTTTACATTTTTTTCAGTTAACATTTTTTTACTGCTTCTTTCAGTTTTTATTCCTTTTTTTTATTTTTTGTTAAATTTTGTTCTAATCTTTTAGTTTTAACTTCTTATTTTCATTTTTATTTTTATTTTATTTGATCTTATATTTTATGTTTTCCAATTAAAAAATGCATTTATTCATCTTTTGTCTACATTACATGGCCTTTGAATGTCTGTATATTTTTATTAGGTTTTTAATTATTTTTTCGTTAATTAATTGATTTACAACCTTTATTTCTTGTTCTGCTTTTATTTTATTTATTTTTTCTTCTATTTTCTTCTTCTATTTTTCTCCTGTTCTTTATTTCTTGTTCTGCTTTTATTTTATTTATTTTTTCTACTATTTTCTTCTCCTATTTTGCTCCTGTTCTATTTTTTCTTATATTTTATTTTTTCTTCTTTTTTTCTTCTATTTTATTTTGTTCTCAATTTTGCAGTTTTCTTTGGATTTTTTATTTTACCATGGATTTTCATTTTTGGTCTTGAACTTTTTTTGGTTTTCTGTATTCCAATTATCTCCATTTAAATTTTTATACATTTAGAGATTTTACTACGACAAGGAAGTAGGCACATATTTTGTTTACGTGACTTTTAAAACGTTGATCTACCTACAAACATTTCCTGTGACTCGCTCTCATACAAGGAGTATTTATAAGCTGGGGTGGGGTGCGAGAGACATAACCAGAATACGCATTTTAATTGTTAACACATATAGCCACACGTATTTTTTATTTGTGTACCCTCCAAACATATCAACCACACAAATTTTAAAATATTGGTTCCCCTGTTGTTTGCAGCCTCATTATTGTGATGGCGTTTGGTTACACGAAAAAAGAAATATCTGGTAATATTTGGAAGGTAATAGTATAACTTGAATAATTTTATACATACACAAATACATACATATGTACAAGTATGTATTATATGATATTTTAAACTTCTGATGGAAATGTACTCGGCTAACATCAGTGCAGATAATTTATGCCGATATGAAAGTGGCTTCGTTTTGTCGCATTGACGCATTTCCTTAGGAGTATACAACAGAATAAGAATAAAGAAAATATCATAAAAATTATATCTTAATGAAAGCTGAAGGGCTGCCAGAACTTTCACGATTACATTCCGATATTTTTTTTTCTTTAGTAGCACTAAATTTTATTTGTTTACAAAAATACATTGATTTTAATTTTAAAATACTTTATAGTTGTACATTATCATAAATTAAAAAAGATAATGAGGATATTAATTTATACATATATCTATTGAGTGTGAGCGTGAGAAAAATATGAATTCAAGTGTGTGGGTTTATACAGTCGAAGAAAAATTATAGATCCACAATGTAATAACAAGTTTTAACAGTTTTTCTGTTCTTGTAATACAAAGCCATATAATTTTGAAAACTTTTATTAACTGATTTTAGAAAACTTTGATTAACTGTTTTATTAAAGCTTTTAAAATTCAATATTAAAATCTACTATGAATATATGATCAAAATTTTATGGGAAACTAAAAAAAAAAATTCAATAAATGCAACAATCATATTGACAAAAAAAAAACTAAAAAAAAAATAATAAAATTTTAATAAAGATAAGTAATAATAAGAACAAATAAACAAGAAAATTAGTAAAATATAATAAAATAGAAAAAAACAAACAAAAATTTAAATATATGAAAATCACTTTTCTAAAGCACACGTAGGATCCAATTTTAAAAGCAAGAATCAATCTGCAGTTTGTGTTTAGATTTCAATAATTAAGCATATAGTACTTCTTACTTTAAATAGCGAAAGACCATAATAAGTGATAGTTGTACATTAAGTCCATTCCGACAGTATTAATCGATTATATGTGATTCTATGTTGCTACACTCAAAAAAAAAAAAGTATCACTATCATTTTAATACATGATGCGCAAAAAGGAAACTATAAACGGTATCATTTTCGTGGTATCAATGCAACGATAAATATTACAAAAAATATAATTAAAAGTATCAATTTTGTATCTTGACTATTGATTTGCCCATGGAAAATATTTGTTTCGCCCTTAAAGTGTATCAAAATGATACCTGTATAAATTTCCTAGTTTCATTATGATAACATTTAATACTAGATTGATTATAAAACGCATTACATTTGTATGTAGTCTATTAACTTGACAAATACAAGTATCAAACTAATATTTCTAAAATGTCAATAACATAAGATCATTGATGACGAAAACAAGATAAGCAAAAATTGCACATTGATGCTTAGCTGGCATCGCCTTGATGATAACTTTTTTTTGAGTGTAGGATTCGCATCCATTCCAACATATTCAATGATATACGAACGGTTATAACACCTAATTTAAATTTTTAACTACGAGAAAGTCATGGTGGATTGAAAACTGACCATTTCAAACCTATCCAAAAATGTCTATTATTGTGTTCCCGTCCATCCCAACGTCATCAATAGTACAATTATAGATTTGTGTAGTAGCTTAGCAGCAGTTTGCTCCCGCTTTCGGGCAGATTTTCCACTCCGCATTTCGAAAATTTTGAAAATGTGAGAGTATACATATTCCAAAAAAAATACCCACACGGCATTATAGATTTTGTACGCCTCCTATTAAATGTACTAAAAGTTTAATTTTCAAAAAAAAAATTATAGTACATAGTACTTCTGCGTAAATACAAGCTTTTTGCGTAGGCGGCCCTGGGCCGCGCTTCAAAAGAATAACCCTTATCAAATCCAGCATCGGCTACGCCCTCCACAGTTTATGTTAACATTTCTTTTTACTATTCAAAGTAATATCCAATACAAAATATTCATTATTTTGCATTAAAATACGTGGTTCCCTAACGGAAAGCCAACCTCTACCTTGAAATGAGTTCCGTTTGACAATTGACAAGAACTGGTGTGAAAACTCACTTCATATAACACTGACGAAAATAAATGGCCGCCGTGGTGTTATGGCAGCGTGCTTCGCCATCCACGCCTAGGGGTAAAGCAACATCAAAATTTTAGAAACAAGTTTTTTCAATAAGAAACAATTTTTTCTAAACGGAGTCTCGGCAGTGTTTGGCTAACACTCCAAATGTATTTCTGCCATGAAAAGCTCTCAGTGAAAATTCACCTGCCTGGCAGATACCGTTCGGAGTCGGCATAAAACACGTAGGTCCCGTCTCGCCAATTTGTAGGAAAAATTAAAAGGATCACGACGCAAATTGGAAGGGACTCGGCCTAAAATCTCTTAAGAGGTTATCGCGCCTTACATTTTTGTTTCTTTTTTTTTGGAATGAAATACATTAAATGTTTAACAAAGAATTAATTCTGCAAGTACAATATGATAAAATATGAAATGCAATCTAACCAGTAGTATACTTATTTTTTTGCGCACGACTGTATAGCTTCCCTCAAAGGCCATATTGAAATTTACCTTTCATATAAATATGCGTAGTAGATATATGTGCTGTTTCTGACCTCGTCACGCTTCGTATTGATTATTGCAAATTTGCGAGAATGTCCAGGACAAATTTTACTTTTATTTATTTTTATAAAAACCCACTTTTTGTTTAAACGGGTTTTAATTTTTATTTATTTATTTTTTTTTTTTTTTTAATGTTCAGTATGCACATGTGTAAAGATTTTATTCTTATACACTGCTAATGTGCTTAGTGCGATGTAGTTCATGCGCTGATATCAAATCAGTTAAGATTTAAGCTAATAATAAGCTCAAATAGATTTATTAGTTTATATGTGATTCTCAGCACTTTTATGATTTCACTTGCTTTTAGTGATGTGACTTTAGTTACAGATAATTGCTTTCACAATTTTAGTATATTATTTCTAGTACCGATTTAAATTTTTCAATTGCACAAATTTTTATTTTTAAAATCACTTGGTTTGGAAAGTGTAAACTTTTGAAGATTTACTTGTTTAGCTTCACTTGCGAAAGACGTCTGAATTGTTCAATGGTTGAAGAAATTCTGATTTGTAAATGAATCGTTCGATCGTTCAAATTAGCTTCGCCAAGCGGCGTCTACGTGAGCCATGAAGCAACAGCAGCGAGATAGCAAGTAAAGAAAAGGAAAATAAAATGAAATCAAAAAAGACACGAACAAAGTAAAAAACCAAATGGAAAATAAAGAAAACAACTCATCTTGTACTCATACAAAAAAAAAAATGTTAGTACAAGATAAACAGAAATAGCGTATCTAAAGTTTTTGAAAATCAGAATTTTTATGTCATTTTTTAGTTATAAAGTTAAAAGTTATATGGCGTTTGTACGAAAAAAATTAAAAAGGGTATAATTCATGCCTTAATTACTAAAAACCATAATTCAGACGAGTCGCATGGAAACACGTACTCTCCAACCTCCCAGTTGAAATAACCCATTGTGCTATAAAATAGTTTTACATCTACTGCTCGCAATCACGTCCATTACACTCAGAGAAAAACGCCGTTCTAAAGTCCAGCACCACCGGACTCAATTCAAGTTTTCATGTTCTTACTTTTTTGTTCTTGAAAAACGAACGACCTGTTCTCATAACAAAAACCTTGTTCTTGAACTGACAACCATTTTCTTGAAAAGAGAATTGCTGTTTTTCAAAACAATTTTTTTTAAATTCTATTTCTTTAACTCTTATTTTTCGCAGAGTTCCATTCACATATGCACAGGTAATTCTCAATCTTGTTATCCAATGTTTTAAATAAATATATTCAGATTGCATCATCATAAAAGAACAATTTCTCAATAAGAGAAATATATGAGAAAATGCATATTATGCGTTTTTTCTAATATTTTGGAATTTTAATAATAATTTTTTTTGTTATTAATATTTTTTATTAATGACAAAAAAAATATTTATTAATAAAAAAATAAATAAATGGGTACTGCTTAAAAAAATTTCCTTCCCCACTCCCCCCAAATGTCAAACACAAACCGTTCTTGAATTGAGACCGAAAAATGTTAAATCGACCACAAACCGTTCTCGAAGCGTGAGAACGAAAAATCTTAAATCAAGCCCAAGTAGTGCTTGAAATGAGCACAGAAGGTTCACACATCAATACAAAGTGGTCACAAAATACGAACGGTGTGCTTGGAAAAACTGTTCTTAAAACAAGCACCTCGGTCACGAGTTAAGAAAAAACGAACTTAGCAGACTTTTGTCAACGAATGTTCTTAATTTTGAACTTGTTTCGTTCATTTTAGAACGATTTTTTCTCTGAGTGTACGACTGCATTATGTGATTCAATTTTGCCCGGATTCACATCCATTCAAGCAACATATTAAATAATATACGATCGATTATAAAAATTATGTTAAATTTTTAACTAAGAGAAAGGCCCTTGAAAAGTTAAAGGGCTTTTTTTAGGAAGAAAGTGAAGTTAGAGTCCATTTAATAAATGGTCCGTAGTCCTAGCAGCTTAAATTTTCCGTTTCTTTTTACTTGGTCCTGCCATTTTTATACTTGCAAGTTACAGCTTTTCCAAAATATAAGAAAGATATGCACAAAAGGCTTGCTGACTGAATAAGCTGGCTGACTGTCCGACAGCTGGGCCTGCCAGTTTCGCTGCTGGAACACGCTAAAGCACGCTATCAATGCATGCACAGAGCATCTAGTATGTACATATGTACATATGTATATTAATCTGTTGTCACTTCATATACAAAGTTTTTTTTTCCTTATTTGTTTTGTTTTTTTTATACATATGTACATATTTATGCAGTTGCATTCAATATGTGAAGAGAAAGGTAAATTGCCAGTACGCAGGCTTTGCAGGGGAAATTATGCCGGGATTTCTACACAATATACATAACAACATACCAATATACCTTCTTAGCTTTTGCTATTGTGGGAATGTAAATGTCGTACGCACAATAGCCGGGTCTAAGATTCACATTCTTCCTACATTGCTGTATTAAGCAGTCAACACTAAAATAACAGTAGCAATTTTTTCTCTAATTTCGAGAATAAATTCTTTTTGTAATTTAAGAATAAAAACTTCCATGAATTTTGTAACAGATACTACTATACGAAGCGATATGAAAAGGCAGGGATTCAAGGGGTTGTGTAGCGCAATATATAGCTTCTCCAACCCAATTGTCAACCTCACCTTCGAGCGGCGAATCCCGTTTCACTAACAGACGAGGCTCTGGCGACCCCAAGCTCCTCATGGAACTTGGGGGTGGGGAGGGAGGGATGGCCTGAAGGTTCAATGTGGCCATATAAATCGTTCCCGAGATGGTCGGGCCAGCACCTTAATGGTGCTGTGTTACCGGAACGTATCGGATCTGTATCCGACAAAGGACCATCACATCGATAACACTCCCCAAAGCCTTCGGGGAGTAACCTAATCGCTACAACAACAACAACAACATATGAAAAGGCAATTTCGAAAAAATTTTAAAATTCGAGAAAATTTTACGAAAGCTACGAGCTTTTTTATTTAGTTTTTGGGTTTGCAGTTTTATATCCCGTAGCAGAAAACAGTTTTTCAAAGTAAGCCCGCGCCTTGGCAGTGATTTGGCAAAAACTCCGTGTGCAGTTATGCCATGAAAAACTTCTCAGTGAAAATTCATCTGCCTTCCAGATGCCGTTCGGAGTCGGCATAAAACATTTAGGTTCCACGTCCCGAAACCTTGTAGGAAAAATTAAAAGAAGCTGACGCAAATTGAAGAGCAGCTCGGCCTAAATTTCTCCGGAGGTAAATAGCCGGTGCCACGCCCATTGTCCAAAATTTTACTAATTTTCTATTCTGCGTCATAAGGTCAACCCACCTACCAAGTTTCATCGCTTTATCCGTCTTTGGTGAATTAACGTAATTTTTCGGTTTTTCGAAATTTTCGATATCGAAAAAGTGAGGATGGATATAGTCCCATTTCGTTCATTTTAAATAGCGATCTGAGATGATTGCCCAGGAACTTACATACCAAATTTCATTAAGATATCTCAAAATTTACTCAAGTTATCGTGTTTACGGACATACGGACGAACATGGCTAAATGAATTTCTTTTTTCGCCCAGATTATTTTGATATATAGAAGTCTATATCTATCTCGATTAGTTGATGCCGTTACGGGGTATCGTTATGCGAACAAAATTAATATACTCTGTGAGCTCTGCACAGCTGAGTATAACAAATTTTTCAACACAGCATCCACACCATCTAATAGTATGTCTAGAAAACAGATTGTTTCAACGGCGAGGCACCAGTGAAAAAGAAGGCATGTTAAATACATGCTCCAGAACCAGGTTAAGTATACTAACCATTTATCAAACCCATAAATTGGTGAGTGTTTGAAGGGGTTAAAATAAAGATCAGAGCTAATAGCTATGAATGTTTCCCTTTTTCAGAGGCCTTTTGGCTAAATAAAAAAGGGCATACCTTTATGATTATCCGGCACGTTTAGTGCATCATTAATGTAATGTCCGCGATGCCAACTTTCTAGACCCTTTCAACATATAGACAGTGGCATACAATGACCATTTCCTAATAGAGCCCAAACTTTTCTGGCCCAATATAAATATCAAGCCCATAGGTATGAACAATTTCCTAAACCTAAAAAATTAGGGTATGTCTATAGAAAATTTTTAAATGACACATGTACATATGTATGTACATATATTAATTAAACTACTTTAAAAGTTTATAGATGCATATAGACAAATAAAAAATGAAATCATCAGGCGTATCGTCGCCATTGAAGCAAAGTGCACAGATAATTAAAATGTGTATAACAAAAATACATATGCGCATTAATATATGGAGAAAATTGGAGAGTTCGACTTTTGAGTTTTTTGTGCCAGTTTAACTACAATAACATATGCGTGGAGAGACTTTCGAGCCGGAGCAGTAACAAAACAAAAACCATCAAAACAAGAAAACTAAATGAGTATCATACAACGAAGTACCTGAATTTCAAAAAAAATGACTTGGTGGTTGATTTTTTATTATAATACTCATGAAAACAGGCGGCCGGCATGCGCAAAACAAATAGAGTATAGGTAATCTAAAACACAGCTGGAAACAGAAACGTAGGACAAAAACAAGTAAGGTGAAAAAACAACAATGGCGACCCATGTAAAGCAGACACATACATAAATATAATTTCTGTATGCACAACATTGAAACACCGAAACTGCTAAGCAAAACAACAAAAGTTGTGAAAAACATTGTGTGCGTTTCGGCACGTAGCCCACTGTATGAGAGTGGTGGCCTTAAGAGGCAGTGCGTCGCGTGTAACGACAGCCAAGCGATCACCCTGGACATTGTAATACTTATTTGCATGACATATGTATTTTTGGAGGTATACATACAAATTTTTTATGTCAATGCGGAAAATAAAAGCATTTAATTTATGAATACAATTAAATCAAATGAAAAAAGTAAATAAACACATTTTACAACCAAAACAATACGAAAAAACAATTTAAAAAAAATTAAACGGAAAGTTAAAAATGAACTGAAAACAGCTTAAATATATAAAAATTGAATTTAAAAAAAATATTTAGAAATAAAAAAATTTAAAGAATGCATGTTAAGGGAAAGCTTTGATAACAGTAAAAATTCAGAAGAAAAAAATTTTAAATTAAAACTTTTAGAACCAAGACCGTTTAAATAAAAAAAATTAAATATACAGACAAAGACATATGTAAAAGTATGGTAACAATTTTAAAAACCCCCATTCCTAAGGTAAAGTAAAAAATAAAAATAAAATAAAACGAAACGAAACAAATAAAAAGAAAATTTGAAAATAAGAATAAAAAAAATTTAAACAAAAAATTAAATAAAGGTAATTAAATTTAAAAAATAAAAATAAAAGAAATTAATACAAAACGCGATATACCTCCGAAGAGATTTTGGGCCGAACTTTTCATTAAATTTGCGGCGTTCTCCTTTTAATTGTTCACCTCCGAAGATATTTTCGGCCGAACTTTTCATCAAATTTGTGGCGTACTCCTTTTAATTTTTCACCATGACATAAAATGTGTTAATAATTTTAAAAAACCTTCATTCCTTACATAAAGTTAAAAACTAAAATAAAAATAAACAAATTAAAATTAAGTTTGAAAATAAGAATAAGAAAAAAACTTGAAACAAAAATTTAAATAAACTTAATTAAATTAAAAAAAATACAAGCCGCGATATTCCTCCGAGATTTAGGCCGAGTTTCCCATCCAACTTGCGTCATGCTTTTTCCACAAACCTACACGTTTTATGAGTTACGGCATCTGAAAGGCAGATGAGATTTCCACTGAGAACCTTTTTGGCAGAAATACACTCGAAAGCGTTTGCCAAACCACTGCTTATAATTGAAAAAACTTGGTTCTAATGGTGATTTCTGTTCTACACGAAAATGTCGACTTCACGCCAACTCTTCAAAAAGTTGTGTTCTTTTGTAAAATCAGTGTAGCCTCAATAGAGGGCATCATTATTTTTTCGCAACAACCTACCCCTAAAAATGGCCAAAAATGCAACATTACTTGCCCTCGCTGCCATTGACGGTACAGAGCTGATGAATCACATTGACAAATAAACTCAGCATACTAAAAACAGTATACTAAAATGAATTTTATTTGAGTAAATATGATTGGCGAAAGTTTTTATTTGGCGCGAAGAAACAGCTGATTACGTGACACGGTTACAATTTTTGTTCTTTTCAAGTCATGCAGGGTGGCTACAATTTCACAAGGCGAAGTGAGAATCTTAAAAATGTTTGCCCCTGAAAGTGGCGACATTTTCGTGTAGAAAAGAAATCACCATAAGTTTTTGATGTTGATTTTCCCGGGACTTGAACCCAGGATCTTCGGTGTAGTAGGCGGAGCACGCACCACCACACAACGGCGGCCGTGAAAAAAAGTAAATGATAGGGGGCTAGTTTGCTTGCCTAAACCTTACAGAATAGCACACATCAAATCTAGACGAGAAGCACGACCTAAATCGCCTCGGAGGAATGTCGCTTCAAATTATTATGAACATTACTTGAAACTGAAAAATGAAGAATTAAAAACAAATACTATTACTCAAATAAGGATACATAATAAAAGAAAAATAAGAGAAAAAAATATACGAACAAATTCTAAAAAAATAAAAAATAAAAATATCGAACATAGATTGAACAAACAAAAGAAATAATTAAAAAATATAAATAAAAATTAAAACAAAACAATAATAAACAAGATGAAAATGGATATAAAAAATAAACATAGATGAAAAAAAAAAATTTATATAAAAAATAGCATTGATTATTTTCTTGATAATCAAAAATAAACAAATAAAAATAAACAATAAACACAAAAAACCAAAAAAATTTTAAAATAAAAACATATAACATAATAAAACAAATAAAATATTGGAAACAAATTAAATAATGAAAGCAAAACAGATTAACAAAATGAATAAAAACATAGAAAAATAAATAAGAATATAATATTCAGTAAATAATAAAGAATAAGTATGATGAAAATCTTCTGTACAAATTTTAAGAAAAGTTCTATCTTGGCTCCACATCGTTCAGGAACTTATACGGAATGATAATGGGAAATGGGGACGTAGTAGAGAAGAGTCCCTTAAGACGCTTATCGACGCACGTTATGGGGGAGTAACCTTATCGCTACAACAACAACAACAACGCACGTTATCGACCGTGAGATGATTCGGAGGATAAAAGTACTTAAATTCCGAACTTGGAGCGAGTAATACCAGGGTTTGTACGAACCCCAAAATTGTAAAAAATTGTTAACACACTTCAATCGTCATGTCCATAAGTACTTTTCCCTGTCGAGCTAAAAATGTCGGGTATACCGATCATAGAATGGCTCAAGATAATCTTGGATGAGTGTATACGACTGAATCATGTCTTGCAGAAAGGAGAATAATTTTGTCGCTGTCGTTTATTTTTGACGTTTTTCGCGGTGCGACTGAATGCCCAATGCTCCTTGAGGGGATTTTCATAAACATTCCTGCCAGAGCGCTTAGGAACTCTGAATTCTTCAATGTTCGTCTTTTCAAAGCTCTTTATGCAATCAATGCTCCAATTACTAGAACCTTGATTGAGTTTAATAGAATTTTAAATTATTTGGAAATAGATTTTTCTTGCTCAAAAGAGCGCTTTTTAAGTACAATAAACCCTTTTTATAAGTAAGCCATTTATTTATACTGGTAATTTGCCTACTGTTACCACATATTTCTACTTAGCCTGTAAGATTTTGTATTCTAATTGGCTTAATAAATAAATACTAAATACTAAAAATACTATTGGAGGTGCTCACGTTGTCTTTTCACCGAAGAAAAATTTGCTCAAAATCCTTGCGAGTCTAAAAGATGTGCGCATAAAGTCGAGCAAGGATGCAAAACTGTGCTGTTCATCCCTTTGCGCATACACTTCGAATACCTAGTATAACTTCGTGCATACAAACAATTTAAGGCCACAAATAAGCCACCGATAGCGCAAAAATGTCCTTCGATGCTGCTTTTTATCAGCTTAACCAAAGGTATTTTCTTCTGTTCTGCACATTAGTATGAATGTAAATAAGTACCAAACATTTGTGAAGCACATGTTCCATGCGGTTGATGGTCTATTGCCTAATTTCATGTAGTCAGTGACCAACCAAAGACCACGAACCGGCATTAGATTGTTGTGTGAAGCCTTTTGCGCATATATGTACATAAAAGAAACCATAAAAGCAGCGTTTCATGTAATAGAAGCAAAAATGTATATAAATAATATACTTATATATGCAGCTATGGAGGTGACAAACTAAAAAACTACGCAATGCAAATATGCAATCGGCTAATCTAGTGAAACGAGGCCGGTCAATAAACTTGGAGCACATCGAATGACAAAACTATCAATGCACATGCTAAAAAATTCATACACATTTATATATGTATGTGAAGAGTGTTATGAACACTAATTTACTCAGCAAATATTTTCAACTAATAGGATTAGATGAATTGATACGTGGGGAAAGAAGCTGCGGTGAATTTTTTTAAGATAGTATAATAGTAAATATTAGTTTTATCCATGTACAATAAATAAGCAAATCGTACCGTTGTATGCAGTATGTATATTAAGTTACATATATCTCTGGTCAAAAACGATAATTATCTTTTTATAAATAACAAAAAATGTAAGGCGCGATAACCTCCGAAGAGATCTAAGGCCGAGCTTCTCTTCCAATTTGCGTCGTGCTCCTCTTGATTTTTCCCTACAAATTGGCCGGACGGGACCTACATGTTTTTATGCCGACTTCGAACGGCATCTGCAAGGCAGATGAGTTTTCACTGAGAGCTTTTCATGGCAGAAATACAATCGGAGCGCTTGCCAGACACTGCCGAGGGGCGACCCCGCTTAGAAAAATTTTCTTCTAATTGAAAAATCTTATTTCTAAAATTTTGATGTTGCTTTGCCCGGGAGTTGAACCCAGGGCATACGGTGTGATAGGCGGAGCACGCTACCATCACACCACGGGACCAGAAATTGACTACCTAACAATGACAAAAAATATAAAAAAAATATTTTTTTTTATTAATTATAAAAAAGTAATAAGAAAATAAACTTAAAAAAATTGTAATAAAAAAACAAATTATTTAGAAGCAATTAAAAAAAAATTTCAAAAAAATTCGAAGAAAATAAATAAAAATTAAAAAATTAAAAAAAAAAATTGTAATAAAAATAAAAGTACACAAAAATTTGCACGTGTAACTAGTTGGGGCCACGTAATCTTTCCCAACCCGTTTTGGTCCTGCTTTGCTTACTTGCACGATAGCAAAACGTATCGTTGAAAAACGTTTTTACAAAGCAAACTTCGAAAAAATCATTCCTAAAACTTTGAGAAATGTTTGGTTCTCAAGTTGATATCCAACATCGTTTTCCAATTATTCTGTTACCTCTCAAAAATATCAAATTCTAAAGTTGATATCTAAAGCCATTTTCCAATTATGTATTCGCCAATTTAAAAAATTTTATCAAATTTTTAGTTTTACTAGAGTCCTCGGCAGACTTTGTTCTGTCCGAAATTTTCACAATCAGACCAATTCTAAATATTCTCGCGGAAATTTGTTCTCGCGGATTTTTTTATTCCCGCGGAAAAATTCCTCCAATTCTGTTCTCGTAGGGAGAACAATAATTGGGGAATAGGAATTTCGAATTTTCGAAGTCAGCTGTTTTGTCAATTGAAATTTCGTTGCACATTTCTTATTTTGTTTAAAAAATTGAAAAGTTTAATTATTGTTGCAAATTTGTTGGAAATTAAGAAATAAAATATAAACATTGCACAGTATTTATTGCATTTCATGTGGTATTCACTGAAATGAGTAATGAATTGGTGCCGCAGTAACATCAACAGCGGAACATAAGAAGAAGACGGCCGCATAACACAAATCTGCCGGAGTTGCCTGCTTTCATTCAGCAAAGCAATTTTCTGGCGGGCAAGTTGAGTTGAATTCGTCCTTCATCATATGCCAAAATCTATTTAAGCCTTATTAAAAAATCCTTGCGCAATTTCTGGATGGCTGCATCAAATTTGTATACCAAGAGCTCTACCGTTGCTTATGATATACTTTTCAACTTAAAATAAAGAATATTGTGGTTGTAGTTGTTGTATTAGAAGTGAGAATATTGTGGTAGAATATAAATACATCTTTTAGCACAAATTTATACAAATAAGTGTTCTTTCTTAAAATAACCAATTTCCTTTAACTATTTTGATGCATTCCCTTTAATTTAACAAGTGAAAAAACTCCTATGAAATGGCAGAGAAATCTCCCTCTCCCTCACATTCATAATACCTACTTTTCTCCCATAACCGGTTTCCGCTTTTTCGAACATTGTTCAGAATAGGAGGAAAGGGAGAAGTGAAAAAACTCACAAGGAATTTTTATTTAGAATACGAGGAATGGGAGAAGGGAGAAAACTCGCACGGAATTTTCGTTTAGAATTGGGCTGTTTATGTCTCATTCCCCTCTACTTTATCTTCAATTTTTCTTCTATTTTTGTCCATTCCCTATTTCATATATTTCCTTTCCACAACCAAACACATTCCAACTCCGACTTCCACTCACATTCTTACTCCCACATCCACTCTTACTTGCTCTCCCACTCCCTATAGCTCTCACCACAAATTCTTCATATATGGAATCTGTATAACAAACTTTGAATATCTGCTGCACCAGACCGACCGATTTCAATATGCTGTTAAAACTTTTAAAATCGCATTAAGTTTTATATATCAGATAAAGATATATAACTGAGACGTTCTTCTGCTCGATAATATTCCTCCCTGTGATGTACCTACTCTCCCAGTAAACAGAGCCATTTGTCATTGTAGCTTCTAGAAATTGTTTGTTTTATCTTCTTGCATCTCTCTTCTTGTCACCATTTTTGATACCTGTCCCTCCTCCGCATCTCATCTACCCCCCTTTTTCACGAGTTTTCTCTCTTCTACTCCCACTTTCTTTCCTCTGCTTCAACCTTCAAATTTTCTCTCCTATTCCTGTATTACCCTCGCAACTTCTCCATTTTTTCTCTCCCTCACCTTCCCTATAATTTTTCAACCACTCCAATTTATTATATTCATTTTCTATGGGGTTTAGTATGACTCTCCCTTTCTTTCTGCCTCTACTTCTTAACCACCGCCTCTTGTTAAAACCCTCAAAAACAATCTTATTTGATACCCACATTGTGAAGACATATTTCAGAAATGGGTTCACTAAAACTGAACTAACCAAAAACCACAACTAAAGCTTACAAACCATCTGCGAAACAATACGGAAATCAACGCACCTATAATTTTTAGAATTATTTCATCAGATATTGAGTTATAAAGTTAGCCTATTCGAAAGACTACATAGTAATGAAATTTCAAACAAATGGCGTCATAAATACGATTTTTCCGAATAAGTTAGCCACTGGTTCATTTGCCGAAAAGAATTTTTTTTAAATATTAAACTAGGCAACAATCAAGCAAATCGCCCCCTAAATAAGATTTAGTACAAAGTTTCTCAAGTAATATCCTTCTCAGTGAAGTACTCCCCCAGCGGGTTAGGTGGTCAGAATATAGCCGCGGTAGGTATGCCTGTCGTAAGAGGCGACTAAAATACCAGATTCAAGGGGTTGCGTAACGCAACCCTTTCAGGTTGCCAGCGCAATATATAGCTTCTCCAAACCCAATTGTCAACCTCATCTATCAGTGCCGAATCCTGTTTCATTAACAGCCGAGGCTCTGGCGACCCCGAACTCCTCATGGATCTAGGGGTGGGAGGGCGGTATGGCCAAGAAGGTCGCATGTGGTCATAACAAATCGTTCCCGAGATGGTCGGGCTTGGACAGAGCCACTATGGAAAGTGTCTGGCAATGATGCTAGTGGCTTCTTGTATCGTAACGAAGACCATATATAAAAATCAATCTTTAAAAATTACGAAAGAAAGGTCTTTTTTCTGCAAAATTTTTGCACGATATCTGTTAAAGCTAGTATGACTCAAGTTTTATAATAGACCAACGATCCTGCTTCAGTCGGAAGTATGCACTGGCGAAATTTCAACTTTAATAAAATGACGAAGGTCTGGCAGTCACGGCGTCTTAGACTATATGTATATGTATAGACCTAGAAACCAAATTGGTCAAATTGATTAGCAGATATAATGATTACGACATAACGAAAATCGGTTGATGACCACGCTCACTTAAATAAATAAAAATAATAAACAAGGCGCGATATACCCCGAAGAGAATCTAGGCCGCTTCCAACTTGCGTCGTGCCCCTTTTTAATTTGTCCAAAAAATTGGCGGGACGGGACCTACATGTTTTACGCCGACTTCTAAACTTGTTTCTAAATTGTTGCTTTGCATGAAAGTTGAACACAAGAGCTTCGGTGTGATAGACCATACCACGGCAACCGCCACGCCGACTCTCAATATAAAAATACAAAAACGCGTTTTTCAAACACATTTAACGTGATATCACTGTAAAATATGAGGCTATAATGCTTAAGTTTTGGAGAAACTATCTCGCAATGAAGACTAAAAGTAAGTACTTAAAAATTTGAAGATTTGGCGTAGCAATGCCTATTTGTGCAGCTCAAACCTTATAAAAAGGCTTTGCGTCGACTTTCGTTAGCGATTTCTCGAGAACGGTTAAAGCTATCGTGATAAAACTTGAAGGCATCTTCCCTCTTTAAAGGAGTACCGGCCCTGAAAGCGCATCGGGTAATACCCGGATAGCCGGTTACATCAGCTGTATATTGAACTAAAAATTTATACTCAAGCTTTAGACCAGCTCCTTGTTCTAGAGTAAGAACTATTAAATATTTCTTTGAAAATGTGCTTTTTTCTGAGTTAGTGAAATCTGTTTCTCTAAACGTTTGTTTTAACGCAAGCTCACTGTACATTACGAATTGCTTATCAATTATATACAAGGTTTGTTTTCATTTTTTAAATTTTATTAATGCAGATAAGATAATGAAAAATGTACTCGAAAATTCTACAAAGTTTCACAAATCACTAGGTTTTATTGATTTTAACTATTCTATTAATTTTAACTTGACTGATTGTAACTAAAAATACTATTGTATTGAAAAGAAAGTATGATACTTAGTTTGAAATGCATTTAAAAATAGCATTCGCGTTTAACTTTTTTGTAAACAAACCTTGAAGTTGTTTTTTACTTCGCCAAATCGCTACAGCATTAATTCATTTACATGAAAAGAGGCTGCCCCAACAAACTGGTTTATAATCGGACTTGTGAGACTAAAGAAATGCAAATGTGTATATTCTAAAATAAATTTAATTTTTCCGAGATTAGTGCATATGTATTTACATTAGTATGTATGTATTTACATTGGTGTGGCAATAAATTGTAAATACTATAAAGGAGGGGCAGATACTCCCAGTACCTGACGACCATGCCGAAGAATGGCAATATCCCGGATTAACAAAAATACAGTTCTGAGAATCGACAGACTACCGGCCGAATGATTTGCTTCAGACATAATAAATTCTTCACCAGCTAGCCACGCAATAGGGTCCTAAAGCTTTACGTTAGACCGCTAGGGATAAATCGGTGAAATAATAGCGACTGCTGAGCGGAATATCACCATATCTCGGCAATCGTTTCGAAAAACTTGTTTATATCAAAAACGCACTGTGTCAGAATCCGCTTGAAGAACACACTATCTTAGAACTTGTTTCAAAAACGCCCTTGCTGAGCTCGAATTCAATACAATGTGACGATAGCTAGGGCGTTTATAAAAAAAATTATGCGATAGGACGTTCTTCAACCGAATTCTGAGGTAATGCGTTTTGGAAACAAATTCTAAAATATAGCGTTATTCAAACATTTTCTGAGATAACGCGTTTTCGAAATGACAGCAATGTGGGTAAAAGCATACTCCTAGAGAGGCGAAAATTCTAAAAACTGTTGATTTGGCGTTTGTTACTCCAAAGAAAGTCCACCGTATGCGGGTGTTCTTTTGTACGGTTAAGCATCTACATTTCATCGTATCAAATCTAAAACAAAATACTCAACTACTATGGCGTAGCTCATATTTTTTGGGTATATTGTTTAGTGCATTGTATGAAACCGTACAAAACGTGTATTCTGCAATGAAATGTACGAAACTGACAATTTAGTGTACAACCATGAGCTTCGAAAACGTTTCGAGAGCTTTTTATAACGCAGGCAGTCAAGGGCATAGATTTTAGCTGAGTTGCGGCAAAAGTTACATTTCTGAAATTGGTTAGTATAATTTTGGGAGAATTTTCTATTTTATTTCTTAGAGTTCAACAATAAATCGACTTATGAGTTTGGTTAAAAATCGACCAGGAAATTGGGTTTTGAAATTCAAGAACTCGTGAGTAAATAATGCCTTACTATTTGAAAAAGATTTTCGTTATATATATCTTTGGAGTTTGTTGGGAATGTTTTTAGAATTAGGTCTGGACCTTAAGTCCGCATTCTGTAAGAAATTCGGGCACCTTTTCATAATAAATTGGGAACTACTTCGAGATCACTGCGGATATGTGCGGAATAAACTATGGTCTACTTCAAGACTTTTACAAAACCATTCCGAAATTATTGCGGGACCATTTCGGAACCATTTCAGAAATACTTTGGCACTATTCCGGGAACCTGTAGGAAATTTTTAAAGGACACTTTAGTATATTTTGTGAACTATTTCATAAATTATTGAGGAGTTATCAGTATGTTATCGACGAGTTATCAGTATGTTATCGATAAAAATCCTATGGACGATTTATCGATTTTTTTATCGAAATACAATCGATTTGTTATTGCCTTGCTATCCACAACAGCGTTATCAGCGGGTCATCGTCATCGCGTCGTTTGTTATCGACAAGTTATTGACTTGTTTTTCGTTTGTTATCGATAAAAAACTTATCGGCGAGTTTTGAAATCGAAAAGTTACCGCCGCGTTATTGGTTTATTATGTTCGTCCTTAATAAAAAGTATCTTTCACTTAGGCTGGCGAAATGATCACAAATCAAATAAGTTTCTGATAATAAATCAGGGTTTCAATCAAAGATAATTCAAACTCATACAATGCTTGTTAGTTTTAATCAGACTATTAACGCTTGTGCGAAATTTTCAAACCTTTTTAATAATTTTCATTAGCTAAAAATACCACCAAATATATGTAACAAATCTGACCGTTCCTAGTTTATTCAATTCTAAAATTAGGCGGGCGTGGTTGTCGACCTATTTTGTAAATTTTAAAAATCTATTCAATTCTGAAGTGAAGAAACCTTTAATTTTTGGACGGACATTGCGAGCGATTTTGATGTTTGCAATGAGTGGCTCAAGAAAATCAAGTAAAGTGTTAACGCTTTTCGGATTAATATGAAAACTAATTTTTGGTGTACTTTTAAATTTAGCAATGTAATAGTGCAATGTGAAAAAGTTTGGTGTAATTGTACAGTATAACACTTTTCGGAGTGATATCAAAACTAATTTTGAAGTCAAGAGACTTTACATTCGTACAAGCTTCAACATCGATTCAAGCTTCTTCTAGGTTTAAGGGCTGAAATGTTCAAAACACGTGATGGACGCACGGTACTAATGCTTTTATGACCAGTTATACAATAAACAAGTACATATTTGATTAAATTATTAATATGCGATTAAAACTACTCAAAGCTTAACGTTTACTCGAGCGAAATCTAACCTCGATAAGATTGTATTTGTTACAATCTATATTAAATAGAGAAAAATGCAAAAAAGCAATAATAATTATGGCGCCATGCCTTATCATGAATAGTAAAAACAAATAAACAACAAAACACTTTCGAGTTTTACGAGCAAATATTTGAACTGCAGCTCAAATATTTTCAACTAAAGATTATAATTAAATATGAGGAAGTCCATACGAAAATGTAACCTTTTAATCATAAATGATTTTATGTGAATTGATAAATTTTGTTTTACTAATAATCCCTTAACGAAATAATCTTTTTAGGAATATAAGGAATTTCTAGAACAATGCTTCTTTTATAATGGTTAGCCATGAACAAGTAGTTAAAAAATGAATTATTCATAAAATTTTCATGAGGAGGAATCATTCGTGCAGTAATATTTTCCACCACGAAAACAGTGGAAATCTAGACTTTTCTTAGAAAGGACTGAACAAATCACCTTTATCAATTTATATTCAGAAAATTGCAGATCGTATTCAGAAAGTTAGAATTCATATTCAGAATTTTAATATGATATTCAAAAAAAAAATTTTAAGTATCTTTTTATATCTTACATTCAATGGACTGTTAGACGTTGAGTAATTGGAAATGGATGCAGGTCTTTAACAATCTTAAAAGTCATGGCGGACCACAGTGAGAAGCAATAATTAATTTTTTATATGCGTACGAGATTTACTTTCTTATATGGTATTGCTTGTTTTATTTTAATTTTTAAAATTTACAAGCGTACAGTGAAATTTTCTGAATAAGAATTGTAATTTTCTGAATATTAAATGTATTTTCTGAATATTAGTTGTAATAATCTGAATATGAAATGGAAATTCCTAGTATGAATTGCAAAATTCTGAATGATCAAATGTAACCTTCTGATTATCAGTTGAAATTTTCTGAATATAAATTGCAATTTTCTGAATAAAAAATTTAAATTCTGAATATGAGTTGCTTCTCTCTGAATATGAATTGGAACTTTCAGCGATTGCAAATTTCTAAAATGGAAATTGTGAATATGATTTGTAACTTTCCGATTTTATCAGTTGAAATTTTCTAAATATGAATTTCATTATTCTGAATATTAAATGAAAGTTCAGAATATGAGTTTTTACTTTCTGAATATCAATTGGAACATTCAAGATATCAAAAGGAGATTATTAAAATTGTATCTTTCTAAATATTAAATGGATATTCTGAATATTAATTGGAACTTTCTGAATATAAACTGAGAAAGGTGTAGTTTAGCTGATATTTTCAACTCTGCTAAGGTTGGTAGGTATTGGTTGTATTTTTTCGATACCCAATTTGAAGCGTCGATTGAAAACCTTCAAGTAGAAGGGATTTGCATTTAAAGTTTTTTCTTATTTTGTAAATACCGCGATTTGGTGAGGTTAGAAGATGCGTGGTTTAGTTTTAGTGCAGTTGATCGTTAGATTCTTTACGAATACACAAAACCATAATTGAATCCATTTTTTTTTTTTTTTTTTTTGTTAGTGGTTTTAGAAGATATAGCTGCCTAATATCCTTAATAGAAAACAAACCTAATTTAGAAGTGATATAGTAATGAGAAGTATGATACCTCTCTGAATTTTGAGTTTTGAATATTTTTCTGCGACCTGATTACTTTCCTAGTTCATTCATGCCCTATCATTAGTACTGTAATTATATGCAATTTTCGCAATGAACTTAAAATATTAACTTTTCTCCGAAGGGATATGTAATAATTCGGATTGATAACCGAAATGGAGTTATTTGTAGACAATGAAGAAAATTAATATATGTAATTTCAAAATCCAATATTGATTGAGCCATTTCCAGGTAACATACATAGGATAGCCACTTTGTGGATCAGAGAAACGTCGAAATAAAACATTATCCTATCATGTTATGGAATTTACTAAATTATAAGCAGCTGTGAGGCCCGAATGAGTGCCTCAGTCGAAAGATAGCATAACGTCAATTGAAGTGTGTGGACACACTCTAGCCCATTTAAGAGGAACATACATATACATGATACAATTTCCTGTCTCCGACGACCAATATGTAATATTTTGTGTCTAAGAAGCGTTTTTTGAATACATTTTTCAGAGTTCAGAAAAAGAAACGTGGTAAGTACCAGACCTGTGTAGAAAGTAAATACCATTAGAAGGAAAGGACCAGTACTTGAAAATACGTATCCACATGTGTATTTCTGCAGTTCTCTGATGCATGTTGATTATTGTATAAGTTAATAAGTATATTTATATAAGTCATTAAATGAAACTAATCAGTGAGCTGTTATTAAATGCGAACTTAATATCTCGTGCCAGCTCTATATCGGTATCATTTTAAAAATAGCTTGCGACAAAAAATTTTCCACTAAACTCAATAGATTATATTAACATACACATGTGTATGTAAATATGTTATGTAAATTAGTTACTAATACACTTACAATTTATATTTAAAATATGACTTTACATGTCAACAGCTTAGTATTAGAACGTCTTATCCCAAAAATTATTTCGAAAGCGATCTGTCTCAGTCAACACCATACATCAAGATTTGGTAGAACAAGCAGTCGTATAATTTGCTTGAACATTAAATCTCGCTCTTTACGAAGTCTGATTTCAAAAACTTCAGCTGGAAATTTTCTACATTTATCATATGCGTTTGCGGTTTCAACCAAATTACACCCCATCCCCCAACCAAGAAGAGGTCGTTTTGAAGAACGAAACGGGATTCCAAGATAAAGCAGGAGAGGACCGTATCTTATAAAATAAAATAAAATAAAATAACAATTTTTTGTTGTTATATCGGCCTACTGATTTGTAAGATCGTGGGTTTGCATTCTGCAACAGATGTCGCAGAGCTGTGAATATCAATTGGCAAGAATAAGAATTGAAGTAGGAATAATGAAGACAAACAAAAAACCGCTGTGATGGCTGAGGGTGCGGGCCCCTTTGAGTGGATGGGTGATAAAGGACGCTTTTGAAACAAATCAAATTGTTCAGCATTTAAAATAATGCTTAATCTGCTTATATGTAAGCTAACTTGTGCACATGCTTTTTTAATTGAATATATTTTCTTTCTATAGTTTTCGAATTTATTCCTCAAAGTGGATTGCTTCATTGATAAAACGCAACAATCTCAAACACTCAGGAAAAACTTCTCCCGATTGAAGAAAAATGGGAATGAAATGGCACTTAAGAAATTTTATCTTCATTCGCATGGCCAAATTTCTTCAAAATGACGAAAAATTCTTCAATCGGGAGAAGTTTTTTCTGACTGAATGCGTGGGTTTATGTACACGCGCTGATAATTGTCGCAGATTACTGTATGAAGTGTGTAGCTATAATTAGACATTTTGAAAACTAAAATAAGCTCACATTTGGATTTGTAATATTTTAAATAAGTACCTCAAGAAGATGGTACTCATGCTTTATATTATAAAAATTGTTTAGGGATATTTTCACAAATTATTAAAATATTCAAATTAAAAATTGTTGGTTGGGAATCATCGAATTTCGGAGTTGATTTAAGTAGAAAAAACTTTAAGTGCTTTGCGCCCGCCCGTAGCACTCCACATTTTCGTATCATTTTGTCAATTGAGCTATTCCATCAAAATAAAAATATATATTTCTGCAGCGAAAATCTAAATACATAAAAACATACATGATAGTACATAAAAATAAGAAATTTTTTATGTATTTCACTATCTCATCTCAATTGACGTAAGCATGAGTAATTTTATTGAATCAAAATTACTGTTTCATTTAAATTGCTATAATTTTAAAACGAGCGAATCTGGCGGTTCTAACCACGTGCATTTAACGTGAGTATTAACGTAATCAAATCAATACAACAAGGAATATGATAACTAACGTATTTATAGATAAATCAGTGGTGCACAGTTCTAATAGAGCTTCCGGCTGCGATGAACTTTTCTGCAAGTTAAAGTGCAGTACTTAAGCAAAACTTTTGAGTGCACCACTAATATTAAAATATAATTATTGCAAAAAGTTTTGTGGCAAATAAGCATTTGTCCTTTTCACTTTTATTTAAAATCAAATCACTGATATTTCAAAAGAAAATAATAAATTAATGTATAACTTATACCTACCATAATAAATGTATATAGATTATGTTTATAAAAATGCAATAATAAATAAGCAAGTAAGGCAGATTTGAATCTAAACGTTTTATACCTAGTGCTGCTTTGGCTATTTGCATCAAAAATTATAAAATGAAAAGGTTGTGAAGTATTTTCTTGAATTTTTTTATAGGAAGAGCTTTTTTCTTCCTCTTCGACAATCCAACAAAAATCATACATATGTAATGACCAAAACCAGATAACAAAGTACATTTTTAGTAAAAACACGACATGTATATTTATTGACCAAATATTTTGTTAATTGGTTGGAAAGAAATATTTTATTCAATATTTATTTTAAAAATTTTTTATTCAAAAAATAGCAAAATTTAAAAGTAAGTAAAATATTTTATGAAATCTCTTTTAACTAATTTTAAATTACAATTTTTTTACTTACTTACTTTTTTTTTACTTATTTAAAAATAAAAAAAAATTATTTAACATTTATTTTTTTTTGTTCTTCTTATGATAATATAATTTTTTTTCATTAGTTTTGTAATTTTTTTTATTTTTTATTTTTTTTATTTTTTGTTTTTTTTTTTACAATTTTTTTATTACTAAATTATTCTAAATAATTTTCTTCTACTATTTATATATTTCTTTACCTTTTATATTTTTTCTATTACTTTTTATTCTCTTTAATTATTATTTTTACTGTTGTTTTATTATTTTTTGTTCTTTTTTGTAACTAAATTTATCTTAATTATTTTTTCTAAGTTTTTAATTTATAAAAATTTGTTTTTATTCTTTTATTATTTTTAAATATCTTTATACTACTTTTTATTTAATTTTTTTCTTCTTTATAATTTTTTATTGTTTGCAAATTTTTTTTATTTTATTTTTTTAGTTAATTTTTATTTAATTGTCCTTTATTATTTAATTTTTTTTCTTCTTTATATGTATTTTTTTATTTATTTTTTCTCTTTTCTTATTTTTATTTTATTTTATTTTTATTTTTTTTTTGATACAGGAAAATGACAACGTTTACAAACGGCGATGGTTGCTAGGACATGTTTCTGGATTTTTTATTTTGTTTTTTTTTAATTTTTTTTTTATTTTTTTTTATTACTTTTTTATTATTTTTTATTTTTTTTATAATTTTTTTTTATTTTTTTTTTTTCTTTTTTTTTCTTTTTTTTCTTTTATTCTTTATTACTACTTTTTCTTAATTTTTTATTTTTTCCTTATCTCTTTATTACTTTATTACTATTTTTTATTTTTTTCCTTATTTCTTTATTACTTTATTATTTTAATTTGAGATTAAAGTTTGTTGCTTAGGTTGTCATACTGATATTAATGTCATATCAAAACTATATTATTACTATCTTTGTCAATTCCCTGATGATCTCAACAACTTAATGTATCTCACTCACTCACTTACTTAACCAGCAATAAATGACCTCAATTATATGTCTGATGAAAAGGGACATAATGAAAAAAAAAGATTGTGAAATTTGTTGGCAGCCATACACGCATAGGTAGTTACCGTGAACATTAACGTACATATTCTTAGAACAAGCTACTAGATACAGTGGTGAAAAAAGTAACATCCCCACGAAATAAAATTGGATAAAAATATGTATATGCCAAAATATATTGCGCTATTTATTTTAGCAGCGTCGTATATATTTTATACGCCCGGCACCTCAAGTGGTTGTTGCATTACAAAGCATGGTAGTTGAGCAAAGAAAATCCCGGGTGTTCTAGTTAGCGTTTTATATGTTCGTTTTTGTATTTAGACATAAATATACATTTTCATTGACCTCATAAGTTTTTTGGCATGGTTTGGGTTTTATTATGCATGCAAATTTTATATGTACATTAGACTGGGTCGATTTATTAACCGATATCGCGCCGTCGATTTTTCGATAGTATTTGGGCTCAGGAAAAAAAGTTCCACTACGCATACCCAAAAAAACAATTCTCGAGCCTGCGAAATTCCATTTCTTTGACTTTTTTTCGACTTTGATTTTTAGGGTTTTTCATTTTCATATGAAGTGAAAATTTTACAATCAAACGAAAATTTTTTTATCATGAAAAAAACCTTAAAAATAAAAGTCGAAAAAAAGTCAAAAAATTAAATTTCGTAGGCTCGAGAATTGTTTTTTTTTTTGGGTATGCGTAGTGGAGCTTTTTACCCTGAGCCCAAATCCTACCGAAAAATCGATGGCGCGATATCGGTTAACTTTCGTCCATACAAATTGATCCACCCTAATGTACATGCATATGAACTGAAAGTGATTGTTTTTTATACGAGATGTTTACTTAATGAAAGTATTCAATGGTTAGGGTTAAGCAGGGCGTATGAGTAATTTCAACAAGGAAATTTGTAAATGAATTGTTGCCAATTCAAAAAGTCGCGTGATGCGAAGGTTATTTTGAATATTTTTTATAAAGGGCTGGATTGAAAAAGGCCTGTGAGTCGTATGAGGAAAATGCGTGACAGTATTCTTGCAAATTCAGGGAAGTTGCATGATAGAAAACGACCTTCACTCTGCTGAAATTCTGTACGTGTAAGAATATTTTACCAGTGTATTGGCTGGAAAAATCCTGGCCAAGGTAATTTCAATGAATTATTCAAAAGTTGCACAAATTGTGTAAATTTAGATTTGTTGTATAAATAAAATTTTGAAAACAATTTGAAAAAAACAAACTGTCGAAAAGAGTTGCTGCTTTTGAGAGACTTCAAGTCTCTTGCACTGTTTTCAGACAAAAATTTATTGGAGTACATAACTGCATGCTCAAAAAAAATTGTTGAAAATTCTATAAATATTCATGCAGAGATTTTAAAACACTTATCTGATCACTTTATCAATTATTAGCGTACCCAGAACCCTTTGTCCTACTCGAAATATGGTTTGCCTACTTTTCCCCATGACACGCAGAAAAAAATCACCAAAATCGGTTCCATCTTTTATAAGGAGTTCAGTGACATACACACGCATGCAACACGTCAAGCGGCGCTCTCTTGAACTCAAAATTACACATTTTAATTTAAAATTGTTCTTTATTCCGGTTCATTCTAACCTTTCTTGAGTTTTAGCGAGACTTACATACACCAATTCATTCATACATCTAGATTTCCTCCTTTTCATTAAAAATACAAGGCGCGATAGCCACCGAAGAGAGGCCGAGCTCCTCCTCCAATTTGCGTCGGGCTCCTTTTAATTTTTCCTACAAATTGGCAGCACGGGTCCTACATGTTTGTTTGCCGATCTCTAACAGCATTTGAAATCCACTCGGAGTGTTTGCCGAATCACTGCCAAGGGGCGACCCCGCTTAGAAAGACTGCAATAACTTGTTTCTATATTTTTGATATTGCTTTGCGTGGGAATCGAACCCAGAATCTTAGGTGTGATAGGCGGAGCATGCTACTCCCACACCACGGTGGCCGCCGTGAATTGTATAAATCAAACTATGCAACCCAATCTCAAAAACGTTTTCGAAATGTAAAAAAAGTCGATGGAAATACCGAATTTTGACATGCTTATATTAACTTCATTTGTATGTATGTAACCCTTGTATACCAAAAAAAAAATAAAATAAAAATGTGTATACGCATGAGGAATGCAAAAAGGCATAATTAGTCCGGACTAAAAAAACATAATGACTAAAAAATGTATTCGTTTTTCCAAAAAAAAGGAATAAAGGCTGCAATCCAATCCGGGGTGATTGTATTCCTTAACAACTCTGCAGCACAGTACGTTGTTCGCGTGGAAGACTAGCGCAGTTCGTTAATGAAAGCTTAGGTCCAGATTTGCATAGTCGGGCGAATATTTTTATAATTATGCTAGAATTTAAAAGCCACCGAAATATGTTGTTACATGGAAACTATAATATAAATAATAAAAGCTGTTAAACACTAACAGCATCCTATCCATATACCTACCGTTAAAAAAAGAAAACAGCCAACAACAATTAAAGAGGTCCATAAAATCAAGAGAAAAAAAACCAGTTCAGAGGCAAAAAACTAGTGTGATAAAGGTAAAAAAATACAAAATAATAGAGAGTTTGAAACAGAATCATAAAGAAACAACATAAAATTCAAAAATTATATATCTTAAAATAGCAAAATAAAAAAAACATCAAAAAAGAGAAAAAACATAAATGAAATTAAAAAAATAAATAATAAAACGGCCTTCAGATAAAATAAGATCTTGAGCCAAATAACGTCTTGCACATAATAGAACACATAATAATGGAGTAAATTGCTGGTAAATCTCTCTCGGGCGCACGCCGGCCTCCAACCAGTGTTGCCATTTTGGTGCGATCCAACCAAAATGTGTAGTTTGTCTTTACTTTGGTAGGCTGAAATTTACAAATTTATTTTCATATATTCACACTGATTAAGAGAGAGGACATAAGCCAATAAATTTTCATAATAGGGCTGCCAGACTAACTAATTTTGATAGTATTTTGTTGATAAATGTACTGAATTTCCGTAAACAACGAAATCAGTAAAGAGCTTTTTATATTCTGAGAAAATAACGACTGCTGAGTGGAATATCAGCCTATCTCGGCTGCCATTTCGAAAACGCCGTTTTTTGAAAAAGTTAGAATAACTTGGAATAACGCCCTGCTCCAAAATTCAGTTGCAGAACGCCCTATCTCAGAATTTTTTCATAAACACCACAGCTAATGTCGAAATGTATAGAATTTGAACTCAGTTAGGTCGTTTTTGAAACAAATTCTGAAATAGGGCGTAATTCAAACGTTTTCTGATATAGGGCGTTTCGAAACGGCAACCGATATGGGGTAACATTCCACTCAACAGTCGATATGTTTTCATTGCGTCCTTACTTCTGTGTTTAAATTATACTTTTTATATGCATATAGCATATCATTCAATTATTTATTTTCAACGTTTTCGCAAAGGCTCCAAAAGTATTAAAAATGCATTAAATTGTCATTCGTTTTTTATCTGCTATTTCTTGGACTATTAAGTGATGCAGTTTGTTAGACTAAAATTGATTGGGCTGCAAAACTAGAAACTCAAAAATTTCAGAATCGCTAAAAAAAGTTACAAATTTTCATAAATTTTTTCTAATCTTCTAGTTGATTAGGAAACGTTTTTTAAGACCTCTCTGAAGTTGGCAAGACAACTTTTACGTGGAAAAAAATTACCTATTGGGAAAATTGCCGTGAATTTGCCGTAATTTATCCGTGAAACAAAAAAATTTGCCATGGCCAAATTTTTGGAAATACAGGGTGACACGCCACCTTCACGTGAAGTTTGCGTGTCATCCTCAGAAAACCGCCTTAGAGATCAGCTAGGAAAATAATTCTTACACGTAAATTTTCCGTAGATAAGTGGCATATTCTATAAATTCGAAAAAAAATCGAATTTTTGATGGTGCACCGCCAACTTCATGTGAAGTTAGCGTGCCACCTTTCGAAAACCACCTTAGAGACCAGCTAGGAAAATAATTCTTGCACCATAAAAAAATTTGAAATTTTTTTTTCGAATTTTTAAAATATGCCACTTATCTACGGCAAATTCGTGTGCAAGAATTATTTTCCTAGCTGATCGCTAAGGAGGTTTTTCTAAAATATGGCCGCGGCAAATTTTTTTGTTTCACGGATAAATTACGGCAAATTCAGGGCAATTTTCCCAATAGGTAATTTTTTTCCACGTAAAAGTTGTCTTGCCAACTTCAGCGAGGTTTTTTTAAGATTGGTTTACATACATAGTTTTATTACAAAGTTCCTGGAAGCTTGTTTCGTGTCCGCTGCCGTAAGTACTGAGTTTTAGTTTAAAATACCTGGCAGCCCTATTTAAGAGGATGAACACATTTCGATCTCTTGCTTTGAGTACTATCAAAATTTCAATTCAGGTGTAGAAATGTTTCCCCCGGGAATTCGAATTATGCTAGTATTTTATGTAGGAATCAGAATCAGAAAAGTGGTTATTCTTTCAAAAAACTTAAAAAATGCAATAAATCTCTTTTTGATAACAACACAAACACAAAGCAAACCAGCTCTGATAACAAACAGCCAAAAACATGACACAGTTGGGAAAAGTTGCACGACAACATAGGCATGGCTTTGGCTGAATGTGTATGCCAACAGTTCAACAGCACAGAAGTGCGGGTTCGAGTCCCACTCTTGGAAGAAAAAGCTTTGAGGAGATTTACATGATATAATCTAAACAGCAGTCACCTTGTACGACGTGATGTCATGTTGTTTAGGGTTTTCTTCAATTATTAAATAAATTAAAAATTTTGGTAGTTTTCAAACTTATTTGCAGGAATTTCCTGTAGGTAAAAATAGTTTATAGTGGCGACCCTGCCTCCAACGCCCCACAACACACACCCATTCTTAGCTTATGTATAAACATATATATCTACTGATATATATGTATGTAAAAGAATATTTGCTCATACTGTACTTGTTTACATTTCAAAACATTCGATAATAAAACGAAGTGAGATTATCAACAACGCATTATATACATACATACATAGATATGTATGTAAATATTTCTGCTTGAGTATTTAAAAATTACATTCATATGTTTATAAATAGCAACTATATGTGTGTTTAGTATGTTATTTGCGTTTCAGAAACAATAGCGCCGGCAAAATTTTGCGTTATATAAAATTATCAAAGGTAGCACGTTCAACAATAAAAGGCCGGTATGCTTTTTTATTGGCTGGTTTAAGCTAATTGAAAAGATCACACACACATGCACAAAACTTAAAACGTGTTCAATGTTGAATGGATCTATTTATTACCTTAGCAAGAGAATGTAACAAAAAAGTTCTTATAAGGCACTAAAGTAATTGTCCAAAGTTATGAAGCCATCCTCAATAAATATTTGTAGTAACGATCCCTAAATTTGCTGAAATTAATGATATCTGCTGGGCTTTGAAATGGGTTAGGGATTGAGAGTGCACGTGGCATCGGGGTTTGGGATAGGAGTAGGAGTTGGGAAATGGGAATAGGATGCGGAGTGGTAGTTAGAATTAGAGTTGGAATGGTAGTGGGTGTGAGAGTGGGAATGGGAGCGGAAATAGAAGTAGAACAGTGTGTTTTTTCTCAATTAAAGATAATATGATATTTGCTCAGACTTTTCGAGAAGCAAAATATTGGAATTGGAGTGGGAATGGGATGGGGAATTGTAGTGGGAGTTAAGAGTTAGAGTTGGTGTGGTAGTGGGTGTGGTAGTGGGTGTGGGTGTGAGAGTGGTGGCGATGGGAGCGGAAATGGGAGTGGGATTAGGACAGGGTGTTGTTTCTCAATTAAAGATTATATGTAACCCGGTCTATGAAAAGGTGGCTTATGACTCAAAAAAAAACAGCTGTTAACAGCTGTTTCTCGCAATTTCTTTTTTGGGTCATAAGCCACCTTTTCACAGACCGGGTCACATATGATATTTGCTCAGATTTTACGAGAAGCAAAACATAACTTTTCAATAAAATAATTAATATTTTCTGCTGTTTTCATAGCGAGCTTGATTTTGCTTATGAACATTGTCTAGTATTTGCTTTGCGGAACCTTAAAAGCTCATTTTTCTTCGAGTGCTCTTTTAAAGCGAATTTTTTCAGCAAACAAGTGTATAAATCCCACAAGAAGAAAGTGGAAAGGCAGTTGGCAGCAACAGGTATTTCGGTAGGAATTGTAACTATTTTTTACGTAAAAATATTAATACTGTGACGAATATTAGCATCACTAAGCTGTTAGTAAATAATCACGCAACAACAAAAACAGGAAGCAGCCACTCTTAAGGCCGCGGCACAATGACATTTTTTATATAGACGCGTTTAACACAAGCTTATGCATTCCAATAACATCGCCACAATCAACCAGATGGTGCGTTTGTAAATATGAAGGAACTTCAGACTTGGCAATTGAAGTTTGTTTCGCCTTGCCCAATCACATACAAAATTTCGCGAAGCACTGTTAAAAACATTCTCCCGATACAACAAAAATACTTGCTAACATATTTTGAATCGTATTCGATTGTTATATTGCAGTTTTTAATTGCGAAAAATGTTAGAAAATTTACCAACCAGTGGGAAAAATAATTTCACTTGCAAAGTGTGCCAACACTCTTAGCCAAAGCAAATGTCAAATTCTTCTTCTTATGATTTGCTTGCAACAAAATTTGGGAGTTGGCTACTTTTCAATATCAGATGGCGCCAGTGTCGCTCATTCTACCGCTCTCCATAAAAATACGTGCAAAAATAATTTCACTTGTAAAGTGTGCCAACACCCTTAGCCAAAGCAAATGTCAAATTCTTCTTCTTATGATTTGCTTGCAACAAATTTGGGAGTTGGCTACTTTTCAATATCAGATGGCGCCAGTGTCGCTCATTCTACCATAAAAATACGTGCAATCTACTCATAATGCATAAGCTTGTGTTAAACTCATCTATATGAAAAACTGCTTATGTGTCGGGGCTTTTATGTATGTGTACACATTAAAGCTAGCAACGCTTATGTAGAAGGCGACGAAGAGCTATCTCACACACACAAATGTAGTCATCAGCCGAAGTAGTTACTCACACATACATACGCATATGGCTATAAACTACAAATATACATGTACTTATATAGCTGGTAACTAACCAAGCATGAGCTACAACTGTTCGCGTAATTACTAGCTTTAGGAGAGATGGGTGAACGAGGAAACCGAGAGTATAAAAGCAGCGCCATCTGAGTAATAACGAATCAGTTTTGATTTAAACACGCTATTGGTTGTGAAGTATAATTGTGAAGTACTACTCCCAAACTAATCTAAATAAAGGCCAGTTTGCAATACTGAATATTGGAGTGATTTATGGTGCAATAAAAATCGGAATTCCCTAAATTCGTTACAATACTTAGCGTGATATACCTCCGATGAGTTTATGCTGAGGTTCTCTTCCAGTGTGCCTCTTGCACCGTTCTAGCTCTTTCTGCAGTTTGACAGAACAGTGCCTACATAATTTATTCCGACTTCGAACGGTTTCTGTTAAGCAAATAAATTCTTGATTTAAATGGCAGAAATACACTTGGAGTGTTTTCCAACCGCAGCCGTCCAAAGTATTTTAATAGTACTTGCACCTAATCTATTCCTTTGTATTCAACTCTTCGTGTGGACGCTGCGAATAAACGACCAAATCATCCGATAACCCTACGTCCATCGTTCTTTATTCATATAGCTTTACGTACGTAAATACTGTCAAGTTCTCATATGATAGATACATATCTCTATATATATCGACTGCTGAGTGAAATATGCCCCTTTTGACTATCAGTTCGAAAACGCCCTATGACAAAAATACTTATGGTCTGAACTTCACAATCCAAAAGCTCCTGTTTTTCAGATCTCCAGCATAATAGCAATACGAAAGCAAATGTACAAAAAAACGCAGCTTAGTTTCGTCATCTTATAAAGCGATAACATAATAAGAGATCATGTAGCTAATCGCCAGACTCTTCTCATATTTGCTAAAACCAGCCATACAATTTCAGCTATTTTTGTCATACAAATTGTTCCAAAATTAAACAACAAAGCTATGTTAATCAAAAATTCTGTACATCATAATAATAAATAATTAATTTTTATTAAATTTAAAAGTTTAAAAATACCGATCCCATTTGAATACTTGTATGCGTCAATTGACGTTTGCTGCTTAAAACCATTTAAAGCTATGAATTAGAGGTTGTTCAAGGGTGTTAAATGGAATTTTGTATAATATTATAATAGAAATCTTAAAACTTTACAGAAGAAATATCAAGATCCACTTTTTGTGATCATATACATACATGGGAGTGTGTGTGTGTGCGCACAAGACAAAAAGACAAACCATAAAAATTGATCTGAACAAAAAATGTTACTGAGTATGGCACAATGGCGAAAACTGTTAGCCTCTACTCTAAATTTTACAAGGGGTGACAGAAAGCTATTCCAATATACAAGTCCTATATCTCAGTCCCTCTTCGAAAAAAAAATTTATGAAAATTTTAAGAGACCTTGATTGGACTATAAAACAGCGTACTCAAAATCGTTCTCGAAATTCCCGGAAAAACTTTTCATGAAGATTTTCAAAAACTTCTATAACCCATTTTTTTTTTTTCAAAGTTTAATGTTGCTTTTCCATCATACGCGGTTCGAAACTTTGACGTCCTCTTCAGGGATTATGGTAATTTAAAAAAAAATTAAATATTTGCAATTGTTTTGCATAACTTTTGTTATACATTTCAATAGGAATTTTTATAAAATTAACGAAAAGAAATTAAGGTATAAAGTAACTGATAAAATGTGTTAAATATTGAGTGCAAAAATTAATCAAGGGTCCTTTCTTTTTGCGCAAAACAGCTCAACACAAAATATGCTTTGTTAGAAAAAAAATTTAATTACTCATACACTTATACAGTGTTTTTTTTTTGTCTTTTTCTATATACACTTTTTTTCCTATTAAAGTTTTTTGTTTTTGTTTTTATTACTAATTAAATTTATTTGTTTTCTTTTTCTTATTAATCTTTTTTCTATTTAAATTATACTGTGGTTTTTTTCTATTTAATTTTTTTGTTTTTTTTTTTTCTATTTAAATTGTTTTGTCTTTTTTTTCAATTTCAATTTTTTTTTATTCTTGTAGCCATTATTTTAAACTTGTTTAACCTAGTCTTGGTTATTTTTCCTACATATTGGCTGGACGGGACCTACATGTTTTACGCCGTATGCGAACGGCATCTGCAAGGCAGATGGGTTATCGCTGAGAAGATTTATATGACAGAAATACACTCAGGAGTGTTTGCCAAACCACAGCCGATGGGCGACTTAGACAAATTTGTTTCTTATTGAAAAAATTGTTTCTAAATTATTGATGTTGCTTTGTCAGGGAATTGAACCCAGGATCTTTGGTATGTAGGCACGCTACCAACACACCACGGCTGACATAGTGTTTTCCATCCTGCCCAAGATTTCAGCAAATGATTTGTATTTTTCAACTTAGAAATTATATTCTCCCCGAACTGAAATTCCAACTTGAATTGTCAGATTTCTAGTACCGCAGGCCTACCATTGGGCTATGGCTGCGTCTGTATGTATTCTGTTTCGTCGTTGTTGTTATTTTTTAAACGGTTTTATTAAACAGTTTTATTTAGCTTGTCTTGACAGGCTGGCACGAATTTTGTAATTGAAATTTAAGTAACTTCCCGATAAGCTACAAGCTTGAAACTTAGAACATAAATCAAAACCCGATGAAAATGCAATAATAAGAAAAAATCGCCGCTAGGTGGCGCAAGGATCGAGATATTCAAAAAAAATCCTATATGTGGTCCGACTTGGCTCATATTTGGAACACGTAATGCATACAAGAATAGAAAGCGACCTATGAAAAAATCGTAACTAGGTGGCGCAAGGATCGAGATATTCAAAAAAATCGTATTTGTGGTCCAATTGTCTCATATTTGGAACAAATATACATACAGTCCGGTAGAAGTGACATCAAAATGAACTAAATAGAACGAGAAATAAAAGGCAAGTAAATAAAAATTAAAAACTTGAAAATAAAATAATAAAAAAAAATTTTAAGTTAAACGGTTTTATTAAAAACAATATTTACATAAAGTAATAATACTAAAAGCTTGAAAATAATTAGCTGGTCCTAGGTACTAGTCATCACACTACACATCAATCTAGGACGTGGATCAGACAATTAAATAAAAGCGTTGGACACGTCAAATGTCTATTGATAGTCATATATAAGACCAACTGAACCTTAATAAGGTTTATGCTACGCCTGACATTTTTAGAAATTTCATGCGCCCAACGCTTTTATTTATTTTATGAAAATCTATTGGAAAGAAACAAAATAGAAGTAGAAATAATGAAGACAAAGAAATGGTTGTAGCAGCGGCGCCTAAACGTTGCCGATGAAAAAATTTAGCAGTTCGCGAAATGGATCTGCACAACGAGCTTTGTCTAAAATTTTTGTTTGTCTTCTATTCTAATTTAAAAATTTTTCAATTAAGACAAAATTCATTATAACAATAATAAGGATACAAAAATTATTGTTAGGCCTTGAGCTTGATTCGAACCCGCGATCTTAAATAATTTTTTTATACATTTTTTTTATTATTATTGTTTTTCTTTTAACTTTTTTTTTTTAATTATTCTTTTCTTTATTATTTTTTTTTAACTATTTTTTTATTATTTTTTTGAACTATTTTTTTAGTTATCTTCATTATTTTTTATTTTTCCTATTATACTATATAACTTTATATGTATAAAAATAACATTTTTTCACAATTATTTACAGCTGTGATCGTGGGAACAGTAGTGTTTAGTTGTCAAAAGCTTTAAATCAACTCATTATAATGCATCTTATGCATGATCATGATCTCCAAGGTCAATTAAAATATCGCTAAAAAAATCGTAAAAATTTACTTATGCCAAAATATGAGATTTTTGGAACGGAAAGTTATCGTTTATAATTTTCTAACTACTTTTGTGGTCATCATAAAAGAACACTTTTATGATCTTCAGTATCACTGCACTCGTGAAAGACGTAAAATTGTGCAAAATGCCAAGTAATAAAACATGCAAACGAGTTGATTAAATGATCAGTTGATCTTCCGTCAGGATTTATGACTGGATAACAGAAGCAAATAAGCCTGAGAAAATGATTTTTTAAGCGAAAATTGTCGCTGCGACACGTACATCAGTTGTGATAATGTTGGGAGATATGGCCAGCAAGGTCGGCTGTTGGAGATTTGAAGAGCTTTATAATGATGATTGGTCCTATTTAGATAGGATGGTGATAATATTAAAAGCATTTGCTGAAACCCAAATTTTATATAAGCCCCTGGAAAAATATGGGAAAAGGTGTAATAGGCCGATTTCATCCAAGTTGAAAGGGAGGATTGTTTTAATAGTTTATATTGGGTCCCCGAGCATGTCGGAATTGATGCAAATGAAAAAGCGGACGAAATAGCTAAACATGGTGCTTCCTCGAAGCTTGTATCGTAGACGTTCCAATCAGATGGGACGAGATTGAAAGGCTGGAGCTGCGCATGATCGACCAGGCAAGAAAGGCGTGGAACCAAGCGTGGGGCAAAAGGCGTGGAACCAAAGTGTCGAAGATCAAGTGCAGGTCTTACAACCTTAGACTGACAAAGTTACTCTTATCATTGAAAAGTGGGGAGTGTGAGTTCATGATGGGTATTCTGACTGGTCAGTGATAACAGATGTAAGAAGTGTGGGCTTGATGAGAAAACGATCGAGCACGGTTTGTGCTCGTTCCATGCGCTCGCAAGGCTAAGACTGCAGCTATTAGGATTGGCACAGCTATCGAATCTAGGAGCAGCAAGTAGCATAGGACCTAGAAAGCTTTTAGTATTGGCCAAGAGGACCAAGTTCTTTTATAGCATAGGTTCGGGTTGGTACAACAAACTTCTGGTAACACTATGGACTCATTCAGTCTATGTGAGGTCCTCACAGACCGGCCAGTTCAACCCCACCTAACCTAACGCAACAAAATAGCCGCTATCGTTATGTATAAGGCTTATAGCATCAGTTGTGAGGAGCAGCGTTGTCGTAGTTTTCTTGGTAAGAGTTCACACCCTGCGAACTTCACTGGTTGGTTTTTGCTTTCGTAACAATTAAAGGAATTTTAAGTTCTTCAAATTTTAAAGCAACGGGTAGTAGTACCTCACTTGGTGTAGCTTGCTCAGCCCTATCTTTATAATCAATCGCCTTTCTGGCGGTTGCCAAAGAAAGCACATCCAGAAAATACACAATCACTTATTGAACATTTCCGTCATGTGTGGGATTAATGAACAAATCTGTTCGCACAGACAAATATAATACAATCATTGTTCATTTGTCGTAAACGATTCTATTCATCACAGACGATCATTGCTTTCAATTGTTTTTTTAGCTCATATAAGAATTTTACTATACAATTCAGTAATTTTTATATTTTTTCATATACGATGTGTATAGCTTTAATTCCGACCAATTCTTTTGGCTTTTATCCAGAAAGTGATCCAATATTTTCTGAAAGCGTGTGTACGTTTCTAATTATTTTTTAATACTTATAAGAAGAAATTAAATCAATGACTGTACGTGTGCAAAATAATTTTGACAATCGGCACATAAGTACATATTTCCAGTGTTTAGTAAGGAAATCTTATTTTCGTTTGAACCGCACAGTATATACCTAACTGTGGGTTTAAGAAATATCTCACACGATGTATTCAAGTTTCTAGTTTCGATGTCATGCAGATGCCTCTTTGTAGTTTGGGATGATGCTCTTCTTGTAGAGTCTGCTGCTGAGTCATATCTGTATACAGGGACCATTCCCGATGAACATGATGTAAGCGAAGCACCGGTGGTTCAAAAAATTAATAGCTCGGTATTTAGCTGCGAATTATGCGCTAATTAATTGGGTAGAGAAAACATTGGCGCGCTTTTCTAAGTCCTTTTTCCTTTGGGTGTTTCACGTTAAGTTCACGTGATGTTGGCGAAGCACCCTCGTAAAAACTGACTTACACTACACTGATTGAAATGCGGCTTAGCTGGTATTTTGTTGCGTATTAGTCGCCAATTAGTCACTGTTTTTAAATCTCTTTTAGCAACATCAAAAAATTTAGAAAAAAAATTTTTTATTAGAAAAAGGATAGAAAAGCTTGTAGATGCCGTTCGGAGTCGGCGAAAACAAGTAGGCCAATTTGTAGGAATGTAGGAATGATGCGGCCTCCGTGGTGTGATGGTAACGTGCTCCGCCTATCACACCGTATGCCCTGGGTTCAACTCCCGGGCAAAGCAACATCAAAATTTTAGAAATAAGATTTTTCAATTAGAAGAAATTTTTTCTAAGCGGGGTCGCCCCTCGGCAGTGTCTGGCAAGCGCTCCGATTGTATTTCTGCCATGAAAAGCTCTCAGTGAAAACTCATCTGCCTTGCAGATGCCGTTCGGAGTCGGCATAAAACATGTAGGTCCCGTCCGGCCAATTTGTAGGGAAAAATCAAGAGGAGCACGACGCAAATTGGAAGAGAAGCTCGGCCTTAGATCTCTTCGGAGGTTATCGCGCCTTACATTTATTTTATTTTTTAATTTGTAGGAAAAATTAGAAGGAGCACGACGCAAAATGGAAGAGAATCTCTGCCTAAAATCTCTTCGGAGGTTGTCGCACCTTGTATATATTATAAGGAATACATCATACAACTAATATTCCTTATAGAATTAAAGTCTGATATTATAAGCGTTATATGGTGTTCAAATTTTTTGCTGGAAAGAAAAGTATGAAAAATAAAATTACCCAGAAAGTATAATAAACAAGTTCGGGTGGAACCGAACATTACATACCCAGCTGTACACTTGATATGCTGTTGTTGTTTTTTTTTGTGCTTAATAGTGTTACAAGGCTGCGCAATAATACATATACATATGGTTCTATTCTGAACTAATTTTTCTTCGAGCTATGGCTCTCGAAATATAGAAAATTAGTCAGAAAAGGCGCGAACCCACGCCTATTTTTTAAAATTTGAAGCTTTTCCTATTTATTGTTATAAATCCACTTAAAAAATGAAATACCATTGATATAAAGCTCTTTTTTGCAAAAATATAGCTTATTTTATTCGTCCACGACCCTTTTGGTTCCTTAACCGATTTCGTAAATCTTTCTTGAAAGCATTCCTTATAGTTAAGGCAACCTCTCTGCCGAATTTTTGTTTTACGATTAATAATAATTGTAAAACTGATTTTATCACAAGTGGTCGGTGCCACGCCCATTTAAAAAAAATTTTCAAATTTTTATCAAGAGCCTCAATATCACTCCACACGTCAAATTTCAGCATTCTAGGTGTATTATTTACTAAATAATCAGGTGTTTTGTGTTTTCCAAAATGTTATATATGTATATAAAAGTGGGCGTGGCTATCATCCGATTTCGCTCATTCATTTCAAGATATCTCAATATTTACTCAAGTTATCGTGTTAACGGACAGACGGACAGACGGACGGGCGGACATAGCTCAGTCAAAAGCCAAAGCCTTCGGGGAGCAACCTTATAGCTACAACAACAACAACAGAAAGTTTGGTAAACCACCAAGGGCTGTCTTCTTATGTCCCCATAACACCCTCTACATAATGAGACGAGAATACTCCCCATCAGGGAGAGAAATGAGATGCTAACCAAACAGTTCCTGTTAAATGCCCAGAAATCTGGGCATCCCAACAGACATCTGATTGATGAGCCAACACCGACTAGGGGCTTAAGGAGTCATCTCCGTAAGCATTATGAGGAAATACGCCAGCTGAGAGCTCAGCCGTATGAAGCAAAAAAACACAAGCAGATCCTCAGTGAACTCCACAAACAGGCGTACCTTTATGCCAGGAATTGCCCGGTGAATCCAGTACTCAAAGAACAGAACCCAAAAATTGCGGAAGAGGAACGCAAACTCCCCAGGGAAACGCGAGTCACTCTAGCTCAACTTCGTTCTGGATACTGTAACAGGCTAAACACTTACCTATCCAGAATCAACCCCGACATACAACATGTATGCCCTGCTTGCAATGTGTCCCGACATGACACCAACCATCTCTTTAATTGTAATGTGGAACCAACGCCTCTAACACCCCTTCCATTATGGTCCACCCCTGTTGAAACAGCAAGTTTCCTTGGACTCCCGTTAGAAGATATTGATGACAATTTGTGATCGGTCGCACCTATTAGTTAGGTCGAAGCACTGCTACAACAACAACAACAACAGAAAGTTTGGCGCAGTCTTGCACAACCAATTTTCTGTTTTAAGGTATAAAGAACGTAGCCACAATTTTTGTTGTTATATCGGCCTACTGATTTGTAAGATCGTGGGTTCGAATCGAGCTCAAGGCCTAACAATAATTATTTTATCATTATTATTGTTATGATAAATTTTTTCTTAATGGAAAAAATTATTAAATTAGAATAGAAGAAAGAAAAAATGTAGACAACTGACAAAGCTCGTTGTATAGATCCATTTCGGGAACTGCTAAATTCCTTCATCGGCAACGTTTAGGCGCCGCTGCTATAACCATTCAGCCATCACAGCGGTTTTTTGTTTGTCTTCATTAATCCTACTTCTATTCTGGTTCTTGCCAATTGATATTCACAACACTGCGACATATGTTGCAGAATGGATGTGAAAATTGGACTTGTTTGATGGCAATGCTGCCATAGCGTCATATTTTATTGACACTTTTTCCCCGTGCTCTGGGATGTATTAACAATTTTTATTCTTATATCGGCCTACTGATTTGTAAGATCGCTGGTTCAAACGAAGTAATAGAGTCGAGGAATATGGCATCATACTTGAAGTTATTTTCAACCTTGGTTAATATAATTGCATGATAACTAAGAGATATTATACATGTTTGGGATTGTCTGATGGTAATATTCTCTTAGGTCCTTAAGTGCTCTGCAGATTTCATATCTTCATCACACACAAATGCTAGTTTATGATCTTCAAATTCTAAAGCTAGCAAATAAATTTCGTTAAGTACATTAGAGTTTGTCACAAAATAAAAATGTTATTATGCTCTCTCGGGCTGGAACACTTTCCTTGTAAAAATTTCAAAAACGAAAATAATTTTTTTTCAGCTCCCTGTACAAGCGTGCAAATGCAAATTCCTCCTTCAACTTTATTCAATCTTTGATTCAGATGTGTATGATTTTGTCATCTATAGAACTTATTAACGTATGACGTGGAAAAACACTGAATATGCTATTTCCAATTTTTTTCTACATATATCGTGATATGCTCTAATGTTAATATATAGATCTAATTTACTTAAACCGAACTGCAGATAAGATATAAATTTGTACCTAGTAGATAGCAACAGATGTGAACAAAGTAAATATTTAAGCAGCAGCAATTATGTGTATTTAGCAGGGCTGCGGTTCTAACCGAACCGGTTCATGAACCGAACCACCCGCTATTTTGGGGCTTTGAACTGAACCACGAACCGAACCGTTTTTTTTTTCTTAACTCCAAAAACCCAACCGATAACCACACAAAAAAAATGGTTCGGTTCGGTTCAAAATAAAGTTTTGAAAAATCACTTAACTTATTTAAATCACTTCACCGTGCATAACAACTTCGTATATGAAAGAGCTTTTTCATTTTTCATTTATAACATAGTCCGAACTATAACACAACCCACATACATATATATGTATAATTATAAATATTTAAAAGTTAAATTAATAAAATTTTTATCAATTTTCGAAACTTTTTATTAACAGTTTTTAGCAAATTTCTGAATGTGCAGTCTTGAAGCTCATTCAATTGTAGTGTAAAAGTGTGCAAGTTGCAAGTAGATGAGGATTACCGTTAATTTTTTTTAATTTTTTCCCCGAGGGTGTTGCCCATATCTTCCATATAAAAACAAATTGTGTTCATGCGGTGTATGGAAAACAAGTAAGGAAGTCTAAGTTCGGGTGAAAGCGAACATTACATACCCAGCTGTACACTTGAAATGCTGTTGTTGTTTGTTTTGTGTGCTTAATACTGTTACAAGGCTGCGCAATAATACATATGCATTTGGTTCTATTCTGAACTAATTTTCGTTTAAAAGAAGCAAAAAGGATACAGAGGCTAACACCAATGACCTTGAGTGGGTAATAATGCAGTTTTCCTTCAGATATGAGGATTTCCCTACTGTTTACTTCAAAATAAAGATATAACAGAACAATAAACATAAACACACAAGTGCCATTGTAATAAAAAGCGTTTTTACAAAAAATAGGGCAGGGTTATTAAGAAAATTTTCCAACTTTTACTAGAAATAGCTTATTATCTGCATCTATACACTTTTACAAAATCTTTTATATAAAAGAAGGCGATTTAACCGATTTAGTCTATTTTTACTGAAAATATTTCCTGTTAAAAGGCATACATGTGCACCAAATTTTTCGTCGAGTTATGGCACCACAAACGTTGGGAAATGCATTTCAAGAAAGGGGCAGTGCCACGTCCATTTTTCAAAATTTGAATTTTTTCCCATTTCTTGTTATAATGGCACAAAATACGATTGGTACAAAGCTCTTTTTCGCTAAGATATAGCTTATTATTTTCGTCTACGACCCTTTTAAAAATCTTTTATATAAAAGTGGTCGTGGTCTTTAACCGATCTCGTCCATTTTTTCTAGAAATATTTCCTGCTATAGGGAAAATTTGTGTACACAATTTTATTACGATCCGTTAATTTTTCTTCGAGTTATGGCTCCCGAAACATAGAAAATTGCTTACTCATAAAACCCATTTTTTTTTAATTTGAAATTTTTCCTATTTATTGTTAGACATCCTCTTGGGAAATGCTCTTTTTTGCAAAGATATAGCTTATTTTATTCGTCCACGACCCTTTTAAAAATCTTTTATATAAAAGTGGGCGTGGCCATTAACCGATTTTGTAAATGTTTCTTGGTGTTGTAGCAGTGCTTCTTCAAAGCATTCCTTATAGTAAAGGCAACCTATCTGCCGAATTTTGTTACGACAGGTTTAACGATTTTTGATTTATGATTAATAATATTTGTAAAATTGATTTTATAACAAGTGGGCGGTGCCACACCCATTTTAAAAATTGTTTTCAAATTTTTATCAAGAGTCTTAATATCAGTCCACACGTCAAATTTCAACATTCTAGGTGTAGAATTTACTAAACAATCAGGTTTTTTGTGTTTTCCGAAATGTTATATATGTAATAAAAAGAGGGCGTGGGTTTCATCCGATTTCGCTCATTTTCAATACCAATCTATTCTGGGTACAGATAAGCTCGTGTACCAAATATATCTCAATATTTACTCAAGTTATTGTGTTAACGGACGGACGGACATGGCTCAATCAAATTTTTTTTCGATATTGATGATTTTGATATATGGAACTCTATATCTATCTCGATTCCTTTATATCTGTACAACCAACCGTTATCCAATCAAAGTTAGTACCCTGTCTACAAGTACAGCTGGGTATAAACTTGCGAACATTCTCTTGAAACTTGCACATTATTACACTACAGTTAGATGAGCTACAAAACTGCACACTCTGAAATTTTTTGAAAGTCTTTAATAGGTCTGGAAAACTGATGACAATTTGATTAATTGTTGGGAGCTTTATGTAAGCTTTGAAATGTATATATATATAGTTTGTGTTATAGTTAGAACGATATTTTAAATTGGAATTCTTAAAAACTAATAAATATAGTTTGGGAACCATACCGTTTTAAAGGGAGACCATATTATTTTTCACATAACCGTACATAAACATTTATAAGCTTAATGCCTAAGAAAAGCAAAGAAGACATTTACATTTTCTTGAATATCTTTTACTACTACTTTCTTATGTGCAGAATATATATAGTCATGCATTCTGCCATTATCGTTCCTTACATTTTTATAATAATCAACAAACTGTTTTGATACGTTTTATAAATAAATACATACATGGATTTGATCTCAATAACTGTATTTTATTTGTATGCTTAGTAGGTATATATCGATGGTTGGTTGCACACAGATCCCAAGTGGCGGATTTCAAATTTTGTGTACTATCAAAACTTAGTATTAAACGAAAACGAACTACTTGTATATAGCTGTCAGATCATTTAGTCTGTCTACAATGGACACATACAAATTCCGTGAGATTCTGAGAGTAAGGGCCATTGCATCACGTAGTTGCAATACGGGATTTCCTTGGCTCAAAGATATTTTGAAGTCTTAGTGCAGCAATTGTTGACCCCCTTTCTCTATTAGGCACTAAGCTCATCTGCAGGGACGTTCACATCTCACCCATTATGCCAATACAACCAAGTCTATGTAGTTTTCTTAATTTCAATTTGGCTGTGTTTTGCGTGGTCTACGGCCAACAAACTAAGGAAACTTAGATAAATATTGGCTTCACAACTGTATTAAATGTCCAGTATACCATTTTGGGAGATATGGGGGCTATCTCCCAAAATGGTATACTTTTTGCCATAGAATCGGATTTTGATGCCACCCAGGGATGGTTATGGCGCATGTTTAGGAATAGGCAATTCAATTCCAGAAACGTTTAGGAGTGTAACCTGTTAGACAGGCTTTTGTTGGATATGAAATTAGATCGTTCGAGTACACGAGCGTACTAGCCCAAATGTCGGGCAAACAACTGTATTGGACCTCGTTGAACCCTATCAAGGTCGTTTCACTTTGTTTTCAAAATACTAAAAATATACTAATGCACTAAAGAATTGTATGTGTATTTATTGGCTAATATCTCGTAAACCAGTAATTTTAGGAGAACTAATGGCATAAGGATTTTTATTTAGATTGGAGTCAGGAGTAAATTGCCATATAAATGTTGTACTTGCGAGTGTCCTTTCAAGGGCTTAATAACTCGAAGTAAATTTTTTATTTTTTTTCTAATGGTCAAATAAAATACATGCAAAATAATGGATTAGATAAGCAATACACCGTTTGGTAGGATATTAACCACAGTTTCATTTTAACATTGTATTTTAATTTTATTAACATTTTTGATGGTGGTTTGGCGTAAAACTAAGTAAAAACGGTTTTTAAATTTCTAAAAATATACAGAATGAGATAATTCAGGGGTAAAGTTCTAATCCTCTTCGCTCCATATAAACGACAAGATCTGCAAAAAAATCTGTAGTGAAAATATTCCATGCGCTCCTGACCTAAAGGCTAAAAATGCACTAAAAATTGTACATAAATGTCTTTATTGGGTAACATCTCGTAAGCAAATATTTTATGGAGAAATAATAACATAAAGAACATATAAGCACATATAAATTTTTTACCAGCGAGTGTCCTTTTAAGGACTTTTCATAAGTCAAAGATTTTTTTTTACGAATTCTTAAAAATTTATTTATTAAATAAGATATTTTTGCCAGTAAACCGGTACTAAATTGGCACAAAGGGCTTGGAGATATATTTATAATAAAAATGCATTGTAATTGTGAGCTCTAGGCCAAGAAATTTATAACAAAAATAATTATGATAAGGCAGCACAATGGAAAACAAATCTAGAAGCGTGTTCTTAATTGGTAAGTCTTTGAAACTAAGTAAATATAAGAACATAAATAAACAAATTGTGCTACATAGGAAAGAAAAAGAAATGCTGGAATGCAGATGCGCTTCCCAGCAGAAGAAAGGTGTTGAGTGTATTTTGTTATTTATAATTTATTCTGTAATCCGTAATTATATTTAGTCTGATTAATTGTAAAATTTGTAGACTAATAAATAAATAAATGCAAAACAAAAGAAAAATTGCAAAAGACAGTGCTTTATTTTTGGCAGAACGACTAATCAATTTATACGAAAAATTCGAAATTCCAGTGATAAGGCGTGACGGAATTGAAAGAATTATCCTACTAAATTATAATAGCTATGAGAAAATGCATGCAAAATTTATAGATTATTTAAACAAAAACTGTCCAAAAGAAAATTTTTAATATTGTTTTATAGACTTCAAAACGTTTCATATTATTATTTAATTTGATTCTTTACTTAATATTTACCATTTTACTTTAACATAGCATATAAAATTAGAACTGTGCCCCTGAATTATCTCATTCTGTACGTTTTTAGAAATCTAAAAACCGTTTTTACTTAGTTTTACGTCATGCCACCATTGCAAAAATGTTAATACAATTAAAATGCAATGTTAAAATGAAGCTGTGGTTAATATCCTACCAAACGGTGTATAGCTTATCTAATCCATTATTTTGGATGTATTTTATTTGACCATTACAAGCAAATAAAAAATAAAAAATTAACTTCGACTTATTAAAAGTCCTTGAAAGGGCACTCGCAAGTACAACATTTATATGGGCAATTTACTCCTGACTCCAATCTAAATAAAAGTCATTAGTTCTCCTAAAATTACTGGTTTACGAGATATTAGCCAATAAAAACATATACAATTTTTTAGTGCATTTTTAGCCTTTAGGTCAAATTTCCATGGAATTTTTTCACTACAGATGGCCAGATATTTTACAGATCTTATTTTTTATCCCCATTTTTTCAGAAAATTCGAAGAAAATTAGCACTTTATTTCTGTGGGTGCTCTAATGCAGATATTGGAAGAAAAACCAGAGGAACAGCCATCTGGTAGCACCCATTCGCTGTTTTTCCGGCAATCGAATAGCGTTTCAGCGTGCAGGGTTCGGTTTTCTTAGTGTTCGGTTTTTTATTGTTTTGAGATTAAAGATTCTAGAACGTAAGAAATGACGCCAGTAAAAGCAACAAGTCGGCTATTTAGATCTTGAATTAACAGGCATTCAATAAAATTGTTGGCATTATTAGATTAGTCATTTCAACAAAAGAGAAACTGTTGTAAAAATTACAGATTCTCAGAACTGATTTCACTGGTCTTTTTTACTGCGAAAAACTGCTAGGCAAATCAGCTAATTTGAAAAAGAAACTTAGGTTTACGGCGCTTATTACTTTGTTCTTATGACCATGGTGCAATAGAAATGTCTGTCATATCAACAGCCGTCAATGTTATTCTAATGTTGACGCAAATCTCTTATTTTGACACTTTCATTGGCATTTTTAGGGTGACAGGGACAATTGCTAAGTTAACAGAGCTATGGCGTACGTTTGATGATTTTTTTGTGATTTGACTGGTAAAGCAATTATTTCAAAATCAATAATTTGTGCGAAATTAATTCAACAGATATGGCGATGGATAAAAATTAACAGAAATTTTGGTTGAATTGACCCGTAGTTCTGTTGATTTTACCCACTTTTTTCTTGGCAGTGTAGCTTTCACTTTAACCTTAGGGATTTAAAATGCCAGCTAAGTTGCCTCTAGACTTTCAGGAGAAGCTAAACTTTGATTACAGTAACCAGATTTACTGCCAGCTTCCAGTCATTTCAACCGAATCGAAATTGGCAAGGTTGTAAGGTCCGTATTCTTTTAGTAGCCGTATGCTACGTAATTGACTCATGTTTTTAATGTCACATCGGATGTGAATCTTCCGTATAAGCTAATTCGAATGTAAATATTCGTTACTTCCTGTCGTACAATAGGGTGAGCCAATAAAACGTATTTTTTTCCGAATTTTTAGACTTCTTCATGAAGAATAAGAACCATGAGTTTCATTCGAAATTTGATGATTGATGCTTTTGAGTGATTATTTTGTGATAAAGTTGAAATAATTGTGGAAGTCGAAAACAATTTCACCGACTTCAAGGTTAGGCCTTATCACTAAACATTTAATTATTTAATCAAATATAAAAAAATGCTCTAGAATAGCGGTGTGGGTATAAATGCGTTTCAAAGTTGTCTATACAAATTAATAATTTTTTGTATTTAAAATACTTTCAAATTAAACATTCGAAACTTCTTCTGTTCATGACGAATATACATACATATAATTGTCCAAAATATTATAAGAGCTTGAGACTTGAGAATTAATCTAGCTAAGGCAAGCACATGCGAAAAGTGCAAGTGTGTGCAGCCCACTGTGCATTCTCTGTATGAAACATGATGCTGCAACCATTGTAAGGCTTACAATTAAGATACAGTTGTTTCGTTCACAAGAGGCTGTTGGGCAGCGTTGTACTTCTTAGGTAGAGAAAATTTACCATCGCAGAAGCACATATCTGAGATTTCGCTCCCCTTTTCGTCAATTAATGCATGCCTATATCAGTTGCGATGGCAATTTTGACACTTCGTTCAGTATCAAACGCTCGTTCCACACAGATTTGACACTTCCGTCAGTGCCAAGAGGAATTAAGTAAATCTTTTAAATCGACGACATTGAATGGCTATATCTTCAGAGTATCCCATTGTATACTTATGGGAATATGGGATCAGACCGTTGAAGTCAATGAGATGACGATTGGGAACAATATCGTGAGGATTCGGATAAGTATCTGGGACACTTAGTATACGAAAGCTTGGTATTGACGGTATACGGTTTCGAGTGTCAACATTTACCTACATATGTAGACCAGGCTCCTTCAAAAGGAGAGAAGGTGAATCATGTAGAAATATATAGCAGCAGAAGTTTTATAGCAACGATGCCTCAAAAAATCAGAGGTAAGATATAGTTTTACCTAATGATAAAAAAGAAGTTATTTGAATATAACATTTTTATTTTACATGAAAGGCCGGCGATAAGAAGTGTGTATTTTATGATTGAATAAAACCGAAACTTATAAAATATCAGTTAAAATATCAATGAAATTATTTCGAATTGAATGATCCAGTATGTCTGCTTCTTATGGAAAAAACGATAGGTCCATGTTTTAAAAGAAAAAATGATAAGTCCAGCTTTTATTTCCGCTTTATTTTTTACCGCTCTTTACGGATATTTGTATAAATTTCGCTTTTATCCACTCATAAAATACACTTTTTATCATCGTCCCTTCATATAGTAGTAGTAGCAAACCTTGGAAACGTGTGGAACAACATCAGAAACTTCCAACTCTATGCTCAAACCCATAGACATTATTGTGTGTTGTCTATCCACCAGCCCTCCCTCTGTTTCACTCTATTATTCCTCTCTTATTTTCACTCCCCTATGCGTCTTTCAAGTTCAACTTACTCGACCCACTATCACTTTAATTACTTTGTCGATGTTTCCCATACTCCTCTTAATTTGGTTCTTAATCTTCCTGTTAAGGGTAACATTATTCTCACTTTTCCTCAAATTCTCATCCTTATTCCTTCTATTGCTCCCACTTCCCTTTTCCGCTTCGTCGCTCATCACCTATTTTTCCTGCCCTATTTCGGTTTTTTATTTTGGCTCTGACTTTTCTTTTCCTTTTCTCTTTTCTTTCAATTTCCCTACTGCTCTGGTGAGATACATCGAATTTGCCCTTTTTCCAGAAAAGGGGGCACAGTTCATTTCTTAAAATTTATTGTACTACAAACCTGCATACTAGAAAAGTATGCGAAAATTATAAGTAAAAACGTAAAGGAACACACAATATACTAAAAACAGAAAAACTTTGGCCTCTTCATTGTAAATTGCAATCACACACATGCATCGTGTGTGTATAGATATGTACATTAGGGAGGGTCGATTTGTAAGGACGAAAGTTAACTGATATCGCGCCATCAATTTTTCGATAGGATTTGGGCTCAGGAAAAAAGTTCCCCTACACATACCCAAAAAAAATTATTTTCGAGCCTGCGAAATTTCATTTTTTTCCTTTTTTTTTACTTTGATTTTTAAAGTTTTTTTCATGACATACCTACTAAAAAAATTTCATACATACTTATACCCTGTCCGACCCAAAAATGTTCGCTTTTTTCAAAAAACTGTTATCGACAACGTTTTTAACGGACATTTTTGGGTCGGACAGGGTCTACATGAAAATTTTACAATCAAATGAAAATTTTTTAGTAGGTCATGAAAAAAACCTTAAAAATTAAAGTCGAAAAAAAGTCAAAAAAATTAAATTTCGCAGGCTCGAAAATTATTTTTTTGGGTATGCGTAGTGGAACTTTTTTTTTCCTATCGAGAAATCGATGGCTCGATATCGGTTAATAAATCGACCCAGTCTAATGTACATACATATGTACGTATGTTTCATTTAGCTTAATTATAGCTTAACGTTTCGTTCTTATTTATTCACAAAATTCATACATAAATCTAGACAAAGGGAAAGCTTTGAAAGCTTTAAGAACTTTTCTGCCATCTAGCGGAGAAATTAGTGAAATGAGAAAAGGTTAAATATTTAACACCACGTACACACTCGTAGTCAGTGTTCGGCAAACTGTTTTAACCGACAAGTGGGTAAAGTGGTGTATTATTCTGTATATTCAAGTAGATAGATTGTAGTCAAAAAATTAATGGTACATCAAAACTTGTTTTAATTTTCTGGAGTTCCTAATATGTATTTTTGGGTAGAAATTTCTTTGTTAAATGTTATATGGAAATTGCGTGGCGGATCGAATCGACACATTGAAAAAGTTGTGTATATACACACACGTCCCTATCACGGTCGTTAAAAACTGCAATTGCTGGATCTGATCTGTATATATTTTATGATTGATAATTGTATTCAGTTCTCATCTCCGGTCATTGGGTTCGGAACCCTATTGGAAGAATCGCGTGGCCTGTGGTCTCACCTCAAAAGCGAGGAGAGTTCATTTTTGGGGAAGTTGACAATAAAGCATTCTCTTCGGAGACATGTTGCCTCTTCCTTAAAAAAAATAATAATAAAGTTTTCACTTGGAGGCTCCGATCACACTAGCAATAGGGGTTATTTGTGACGATGTAGTATACAATTTTGTTTGCTCCGAAAAAGTTGTTCACATCGCTTAATTGTGGAATTGCAACTTATACCCAATTAGAAAAAAGTTCATACCATGATGCAGCGAATTATTTATGCTTAGCTTTGAAAGGTATTGGAACGCACGGTGGTGTTGCCGTGCAACCGGATGCCATTATCCAAATGGAAAAGGTTTTCATATAGACATTGCATTGTACCATGGCAAGAGCTTGTGATTGTACACCCGTTTAGCTGGAACATTGTGATCTTCGCTGGGTTATTCATCGCTGCCTCCATTTAAGAGGACATAGAAGACTCCCCCTAGAATCTAAGCACTCTCTGAACATTGGCCCCCTGGGCGCCCTTTACGTTCTGACAGAAAATTTACCCGGGCTTTTAACCTTCATATCTTCACCAAATACGGTATACAGGCTTATCTGGAGCCAGAAGAGATTGGTATTGAAAATGAGAGAAATCGGACGAAAGCCACGTCCACTTTTTCGATATCGAAAATTTAGAAGAGGAAAAAATTACGTAGTTCAAAACGAATACTGCTAAGCTAATGAAATTTGGAAGGTGGATTGGTTTTATGATGCAAAACATAAATTCCAAAAAAAAATTTGAATATGGGCATGGTGGTGCTCATTTAGAAGAACAAAATTTGGAACTTTAACAAGCCGTAAATCAAAAGCCGTTAAAGACATTACATTGAAATTTGGCGGAGACACTATCCTTGCCAAATTATATAGACTGAGTGAATATAATCACAATCGGTTAAAGACCACGCCCACTTTTCCTAAAGGTCTAACTTAACAAAGTTTGCAATAACTATGGTATTTAACTCACAAGTCACTTATCGTACCCGTCCTGCCATATGGAGCAGAAACATGGACCATGACAACAGCAGATGAGAGATTTATGGACCTCTACGCGTTGGCGATAGCGAGTACCAAAGATGATTTAATGATGAGCTGTACGAGCTACACGCAGACATCAACATAGTCCAGCGAATTAAAACGCAGCGGCTGCGCTGGCTAGGCCATGTTATGCGAATGAAAGATGATGCTCCGGCGAAGAAAGTGTTTCTATTGGAACCCGCCTATGGAAGCGGAAGTAGAGGGCGCCCCCCACTCCGTTGGAAGGACCAGGTGGAAAACGATTTATACTCCCTTGGTGTGTCCAATTGGCGCCGGTTTGCGGAGCGAAGGAGCGACTGGCGTGCCTTGTTGGACGGCCACAACCGTTTAGACGGTTAAGCGCCAGTTAAGTAAGTAAGTAAGTAAGATAAAAGAAATGTTATATAATAAATTTAAAGGCTCACTTCGCATAATTTTTTTCAAAAAATTGATAAAGAACAATGAGTTTAAATAAAATGACCCAAGTCGAACATGTTTTAAATATTTCGAACACAAACATCTGCAAATTTTGTTCTACATTTTAAAACTTTTATCCACGGTCCTTGTAAAGTTTGAATTAACTATGTAGATGCGCCAAGGATTATACAATTCTCACCCATGAATTACGCAATGATATCCACTTAGATTGCTTATGATTACGAGGGCGGCATCCTAGGCCGAATAGTTACTCCCTAACGTTAACGTTTCAAGGTGTTTCTTTGGTGTAGCTCGGCAGCATAGCGCGACAAAAACATCCATCCAAAAAGTCTTCGGAGCTACACCTAGAGCTTCAAGGAAGTGACGTCGACGAAGGTATGAGTTCAAAGTCGCATTCCTATAGCTTCTGTGCTGGCATATGGTATAAGGGACAGGATGCGTGGTTGTTGTTGTTGTTGTTGTAGCAATGCTCGCCCCACCTAATAGCCGCGACCGATCACAAATTGTCATCAATATCCTCTAACGGGAGTCCAAGGAAACTTGCCGTTTCACCAGGGGTGGACCATAAGGAAAGGGGTGTTAGAGTCGTTGGTTCCACATTACAATTGAAGAGATGGTTGGTGTCATGTGGGGACACATTGCAAGCGGGGCATACATTTTGTATGTCGGGGTTGATTCTGGATAGGTAAGAGTTTAACCTGTTACAGTATCCAGAACGAAGTTGAGCAAGAGTGACAGGCGTTTCCCTGGGGAGTATGCGTTCCTCTTCCGCAAGTTTTGGATAATTTTCGTTAAGTACTGGATTCACCGGGCAATTCCCGGCATAAAGGTCCGACGCCTGTTTATGGAGTTCACCAAGGACCTGCTTGTGTTTTTTCACTTCATACGGCTGGGTTCTCAGGTGCCGTATTTCCTCAAAATGCTTACGGAGATGACTCCTTAAGCCCCTAGGCGGTGCTGGTTCATCAATCAGATGTCTGTTGGGATGCCCAGGTGTTTGGGTATTCAACAGGAACTGTTTGGTCAGCATCTCATTTCTCTCCCTGATGGGGAGTATTCTCGCCTCATTATGCAGATGGTGTTCTGGGGACATAAGAAGACAGCCCGTGGCGATTCTGAGAGCAGTATTTTGGCAGGCCTGTAGTTTCTTCCAGTAGGTGATTTTTAGGCTTGGCGACCATATGGGTGACGCGTAGCACGTAATCGGCTGGCTAATTGCTTTGTATGTAGTCATGAGCGTTTCTTTATCTTTTCCCCAAGTACTGCCAGCGAGGGATTTGAGGATTTTGTTACGGCTCTGAATTCTCGGAACAATTGCGGCTGCGTGCTCACCAAAATGTAGATCCTGATCAAACGTCACACCCAAGATTTTGGGATGTAGGACAGTCGGTAGCGTAGTGCCATCGACGTGGATGTTCAAAATGGTCGACATTTGGGGCGTCCATGTTGTAAATAAGGTCGGGGAAGATTTAGTCGGTGATAATGCCAGGTTTCGCGAGGCGAAAAAACTGGAGAGATCAGGGAGATAGCCGTTTATTTTATTGCATAGCGCATCGATCTTTGGGCCTGTGGCCATTATTGTGCAGTCATCGGCGTAGGAAACGATTGTGACTCCTTCCGGTGGTGAAGGTAGCTTAGATATGTAGAAATTAAACAAAAGTGGGGATATGACACCACCCTGTGGCACCCCCTGTTTAATTCTCTTTGGTTTTGATGTTTCGTTTCTAAATTGCACCGATGCCTGCCGACCACCCAGATAATTTGCGGTCCACCTTTTAAGACATGGGGGAAGGGTAGACCCTTCCAGGTCCTGCAGTAACGAGACGTAGACTACGGGACGCCCTTGGGCGTGAACAGCAAGGAGCCACAAAAGATTTATAAAAGTTACGTGGACGTCGGGTTTTGGGATCAAGCCCAGAACAACCTGTCCGATGCAACCATCCCTTGCACGAGACACACTGAACAGAGTATGACCGTCCTAAAAAGATTCTTTTCCGGCAGATGCAGCAAAACCATTTCTCAGGACCGGGGTCAGGAGACGGACCCGGATTGGATTCGATGCCTTCCCGGAGTAAGAGAATATGGAGCAGTCCTGCTGCAAGGAGCTGCTGGGAGGATGACAATTTGTGGGAGGGACGAAACAAATTAGATGGGGTCACACTGAAATGACAGTCCTTGGTCGGGAAAAATCCCGAGTCGTTCCGGTACATAGAACCGACTGCCTTGGGAAGCGAGGATGCGTGGTCGACACTGGTGGTAAGAATTGCTACTGTTCGCACGTCGGAAATTGTAGCTCTTAGAAACAACCGAAAAAACTGAAAGCGCCCTTTGGCGCGATCAACAATAAGCCAGCATTGATGCTAATTGGTAAAACTGTGCCACGAGAATCATGACTATTAGTACATAATTGATAGCAACCGTAAATCGCCTTTGTGCGTAACCAGCATGGAGCCATACATGATTTAAACAAATCGTGCCGACGACGAGCATTAGAGTTAGCCCAGAATATCTACTTCGGTGAAACTACGCTACAAAAGTGTGGCCATCTTAAGTATTTCTCCCTCCCTCCAAGAGGAGCTACTCCTGAAATTTCTTAAATGATCCGCGAGATTTTGAGGTAGAACCCCGGATCTTTCCGAAATGACTGAAACGTCTATTTCCTTAAATATACATATATAAAAAAAATCATTTCCAAATATTATTTTTTTAAATTTTCGTATTAAAAAGCCTCCCAGATACTAATCCGCAACTCTATGATATTGTTCCAAATTGTCAAACATACCACTGAAGTCAGCAGTATGTTTCCATATTCATTAGTTGTGGACAATGTGACGCTCTGAAGTCCAGCCATTCAGTTTAGAGGTTTACGCCGATTACTTTGTCGGCGCGCCGGCCCCGACGACGCCGCCGGTATATAATAGAGCCTACGCCGCCGCCGCCTATAAACCGGTCGGCGTAAACCTATAATAGGTAGCCCCCTTCGCCTAAATTATATTTACAATATTTTTTCCCCTTGAAGTGGACCATGGACCGATCTATTCGAATGAATTCCATTCATGGTTCAATTTGCCTGAAATTTGGTAAGGAATAGGGTGACGGATAAGGAAAAGGGTGACGGAGAGTAAGAGGCAAGAAATACTAAAAAATTATGCAGATAGACCAAAGTTAGGGCAAAACATCGTCTGCCAGCTCTGCCAGTAGTTACCAAAAATAAAACAAGTTAAAAGCTGCTAACTCCATATATTTATATAAATTTGAAATTTAGAACGTTGAGTGCCATTTTCAGTTAATTGAGTCTTTTCGTTGAATAGAGTAAGCAGCTTTTACCAAGGCGTTGACGAAATGTAGATACATAACTATGTATAACCACAACGACGCCAGAAAAGTGTAGACTTTTGTTGCGAAGTCAAAATAAATACGTAGAAAACTCAATGTTTATACCCATCGTGCTTTGCACACAGAGTATATTAACTTTGATTGGATAACGGTTGGTTGTACAGGTATAAAGGAATCGAGATAGATATAGACTTCCATATATCAAAATCATCAGTATCGAGAAAAAATTTTATTGAGCCATGTCCGTCCGGCCGTCCGTCCGTTAACACGATAACTTGAGTTAATATTGAGATATCTTCACCAAATTTGGTACACGAGCTTATCTGGACCCAGAATAGATTGGTATTGAAAATGAGCGAAATCGGATGATAACCACGCCCACTTTTTGTATATATAACATTTTGGAAAACACAAAAAACCTGATTATTTAGTAAATAATACACCTAGAATGTTGAAATTTGACATGTTGACTGATATTGAGACTCTTGATAAAAATTACAAAAAAAAATGCTTAAATGGGCGTGGTACCGCCCACTTGTGATAAAATCAATTTTACAGATATTATTAATCATAAATCGAAAACCGTTAAACCTATCGTAACAAAATTCGGCAGAGAGGTTGCCTTTACTATAAAGAATGCCTTGAAGAAAAATTAACGAAATCGGTTAAGGACCACGCCCACTTTTATATAAAAGATTTTTAAAAGGGTCGTGGGCGAATAAAATAAGCTATATCTTTGCAAAAAAGAGCTTAATATCAATGGTATTTCATTTCCCAAGTGGATTTATAACAATTAATAATAAAAACTTCAAATTTTAAAAAATATGGGTGGCACCGCCCCTTTTATGACCGTCTACCGTCCGGCCTCCTCTATTCGACCATTTTATTTTTTATTGGTTTAAACATATAAAAAATAATTGATATTAGAGAAATATGATCATATAAAAAATAGCTAAAAAGCCGTAAAACCGACCTCATTCACTTCGCGAAATCATCGTGCGTCAATGTCAAAACTTGAGTTTAAAACTTTAACGGATACTCTGTCAGTTTAATAAAAGATACGCAGCAGTACAGTTCGCATCAAATTTGATGCGAAAAAAACATAAACCGGACAAAATAAGAAGTGCGATTTTTTTAAACTATTCAGCGGTAAGTTTGACATTTATTTATTTTATATGATTTATTAGTGTTTTAACGTCTTTAGATTTTTATATGCAAGAAAAATTTGATTATCTTAATATATTTATCGGTCAATTAATTGTGGACAGAAAGAGGGGATCTAAAAAATACTAATACCGACCATTTGGTCGGTAACAGAAATTTTCAGGTTTGTAACTTAAAACTAATTTTCTATTTTTTTATGTTATTTTGTGAGTGTTTAGTGCTTATTTACTTATTCTTTAAGATATTTTTTTATAATACAGCGGTATCCGACCTATTAATACTTTAATGGATTTTTTGTAATTTACGTTAAAGTTTGCTCTATTTTTTCGATTTATTTCCAATTTATTTCGAAAAACCGATCGGGTTTTAAAGTCTTTTACTTTAAGTTTATTAGATATAATTGCATAATTACTATATTGTTAGATTCTTATAAGTCCGTGGAAGTAGAAACGTGCTAAAAAATTTGAATAAAACTCGGATTCGAGGACATATTAAGTAAATTTGGGTTTGGTCGGAAACTGGATTCGATTTATTTCGCTGTCCCTGTTTGAAATCGCATGTATTTTTTTCCAGGTTATTCGTCATGAAAAAGAAGTTGAAGTATTCGCAGGAGAATATGGAAAAAGCGTTACAAGAGATAAGAGAAAAAAATGAGCAAAAACCAAGCTGCGAAAACGTACAAGGTTCCAAAAACAACGATATTAGACACATTAAAAGAAAATCCAGGCAATATAGGGGGTCCAGCGGTATTGACAAGCTCTGAAGAGATGTATCTGGTGCAATGGATTCTAGAATTGGGTGAAGTTGGTTTTCCGATAACGAAGACCCAGTTGCTGGACTCTGTCACTAAGTTAATTAAGAGTTTAAACCGTAAAAATCCTTTCAAAGATGACAAACCGGGTAAAAAATGGTATAATGGGTTTCTAGCTTGCCACCCGGAAGTTTCGAAAAGAGTTCCACAATCTCACAATATGCAGATCCATGGTTTCGGAGAATAATATTAACTAGGAGTTGGTTTTTAAAAATACGGCAGTATTTTGTGGAAAATGTTTTTTGGAACTTCTCCAAGATCCGAAACGTATCTTCAATTGTGATGAGAGTGGTTTTTATCTGTCGCCTCAAGAAAAGCAAGTATTGGTCCGGCTCTCGTATCAAGCCGTGGGATGTTCCGGAAGTAAGCCAACTCTGACAGAAGAGTAGTATAACCCTCCATTAAACGCATATAAGTAGTTGTGTATATATGTATTAATTTATTTTTGCTAATTTTTTATAAAACTTTTAATAAATATTTTGAAGTAATATTCAAAAATTTTGTGTTTTTAAAAATTTATTCTCCCATTCTGAGCCATATTGCTGATTTTACAAGGAAGGAATTGGGTGGTCGGAATCTAGGTACTTAGTGGTCGGATACAGGAACATTTGTAGTCAGTCGGTCGGAAAACGGTGCTGTCAGATTATATTCAGACTTAAAAGATTTAATCGAAAAAAATTTATATTTAAGCTTTTATAAGAAAAAAGGATGCATATATTTTCAAATTAAAGTTCCTTTTCTATCAGAAACCCATATTTTCTAATAACCTCTAGGGCTTTTATTTTATCTTTTGAGCGATTCATTTTGCGATATCGGTCAGTGGTCGGAATTCGGTGCCTTTGCGTTATGCAATTTTCTATGTTTCGGGAGCCATAACTCGAAGAAAAATTAACATATCGTAATGAAATTGTGTACACATATTTTCCTTATAGCAGAAAATATTTCTGGTAAAAATGGACGAGATCGGTTAAAGACCACGGCAACTTAGATGTAAAACAAGTTTAAAAGGGTCGTAGACTAGAATAATAAGCTATAACTTAGCAAAAAATTGTTTTGAATCAATGATATTTCACTTATCAAGTTTTATTGTAGCGGTGCCAAGTGTTATGTAGAAAAGTAATTTATTTGAAATGAAATATACAATTGAAGCTCACGCTGAGTATATAACGTTCGGTTACACCCGAACTTAGACACCTTTACTTGTTTTTCTATTGTTTTTATTCCGATTTGCTAATTTCACTTCGATAAAGAATGAAAGTGTTTGCATATGTAAATATTCTTACAAATTGAATTTGACAAAAAAAATTAAGTTTTCAAGGTAATAAAATTGCATATGAAAAGAAACAAATTTTTAACTATAAACGACAAATGTTTTCAAATAGCTTTCTAAATCGCTTATTCACTTAAGTTTTTCTGCTCTCTGCAGATGATCAATATAGCAAATGAGAGATGTACGTACGATGTTCTTTTTATACTCAGCTGAGCAGAGCTCACAGAGTATAATAATTTTGTTCGCATAACGGTAATCCGTAACGGCGTAAACTAATCGAGATAAATATAGAATTCTATATATCAAAATGATCTGACCGAAAAAAGAAATTCATTTAGCCATGTCCGTCCGTCTGTCCGTTAACACGATAACTTGAGTAAATTTTGAGGTATCTTGATGAAATTTGGTATGTAGGTTCCTGGGCACTCATCTCAGATCGCTATTTAAAATGAACGAAATCGGACTACAACGACGCGAAAATTTTCGAAATACCGAAAAAGTGCGATAATTCATTACCAAAGATGGATAAAGCGACGAAAGAAGATAATTTAAAAGTTTTACAAGATGTAATTTGGCAGTCGTTGAAGATATCATGACAAAATTTGGCAGGAATGTTACTGCTATTACAATATGTGTACTAAATAAAAATTAACAAAATCGGATGACGAACACGCGCACTTTAAAAAAAATGTAAGTCAAATTTTAACAAAAATTTAATAGCTTTACAATATATATGTAAATTATGTCAATATTCAACTCCAGTAATGATATGGTGCAACAAAATACAAAAATTAAAGAAGATTTCAAAATGGGCTTGGCTCCGCTCTTTTTCATTTAATTTGTCTACAATACTTTTAATGCCATAAGTCGAACAAAAATTTACCAATCCTTGTGAAGTTTAGTAGGAGCATAGACTCTATGACGATAACTGTTTTCTGTGAAAATGGGCGAAATCGGTGGAAGCCACGCCCAATTTTTATACACAATCGACCGCCTGTCCTTCCGCTCGGCCGTTAACACGATAACTTGAGTAAAAATCGATATATCTTTACTAAAATTAGTTCACGTACCTATCTGAACCCACTTTATCTTGGTATAAAAAATGGCTGAAATCCGACTATGAACACGCCCACTTTTTCGATATCGAAAATTACGAAAAATGAAAAAAATGCCATAATTCTGTATCAAATATGAAAAAAGGGATGAAGCATGGTAATTGGATTGGTTTATTGACGCAAAATATAACTTTAGAAAAAACTTTGTAAAATGGGTGTGACACCTACCATATTAAGTAGAAGAAAATGAAAGTTCTGCAGGGCGAAATCAAAAGCCCTTGGAATCTTGGCAGGAATACTGTTCGTGGTATTACATATATAAATAAATTAGCGGTACCCGTCAGATGATGTTCTGGGTCACCCTGGTCCACATTTTGGTCGATATCTCCAAAAAGACGTCCACCTATAGAACTAAGTCCCACTCCCTTTTAAAATACTCATTAACACCTTTCATTTGATACCCATATCGTACAAACACATTCTAGAGTCACCCCTGGTCCACCTTTATCGCGATATCCCGAAATGGCGTCCACCTATAGAACTATGGCCCACTCCATTTTAAAATACTCTTTAATACATTCCATTTGATACTCATATAAAAACACATTATCCTACATGGTGATTTTCCCTTACTTTGTCTCCAAAGCTCTCAGCTGAGTATGTAATGTTCGGTTACACCCGAACTTAGCCTTCCTTACTTCTTTGCTTGTGTTTTAGATTTTATATAGGTATATACACAAGTGTTGAACGATTGCCCCGTGGCTGTGCTTATAGTTTATTTTAATTTTTAGTGATAATAGATAGTTTTTATAAAGTGGCTTTTTTTATTTTGTCTTCAAACTCTCATTTATTATTAGTTTCTTTTATGCGGCGATTTGTTGCCGCGTATTAACAAATTTGTAACCCTGACATTTATTTTTTATGTACGATTTTGAAGCACAATTTCACATTCATATTTTGTGGCTATTTATATGTGTATGGATGTAGAGAAAATCCCTTTCGTTTTCATATCTTGGAATGTAGATATGTAACTAAATAGAATATAAACATATCGATACCGTTTCATATTAATTAAAAATAAAGAAACGTAGCGCTGAAAACTTGGGCTCTTGCAAAACAGGCCACAGTGGGTCTTGCCTCTTCTGGGTTGAAGCTCTGTTAGCAGTTCTGTTGTCATTCGTTTATCCAGTAAAAAGTTTTGTTCGTCCACTTTTTTTTAAAAAGATAAAAACAAAATTTTTTTTGTAAAGTCCATAATGATAACAGACGTACAGTTGCGGTCAAAATCTTAGAAGTGCTTATGGTATTAGAATTTCAAGGTGAATTCATTTGAAATTTTTTGACGGAAACAGAAATTTTTTGAAGTCTTATTGTTTGTATACATTACGACTATTCTCGCTATATTGGTTAAATTGAAAAATGGGAATGTTAAACAATTGTTTGGGAGTTTTACTTCTTCAAAGTTCAAAGAACAGGAAAGTCGTCCTGCTCCCTTATATCACTGCGATCCTGCAGGCAAGCATGAGCATGGCTTTTGAAATTTACAAAGCACCGCCACATCGCTGAATACCATTAATAAAAAAAATAAGTGTAAGGCGCGATAACCTCCGAAGAGATTTTAGGGCGAGCTTCTCTTCCAATTTGCGTCGTGCTCCTTTTTAATTTTTCCTACAAATTGGCGGGACGGGACCTACTTGTTTTATGCCGACCCCAAACGGCATCTGCGAGGCAGATGAGTTTTTACTGAGAGCTTTTCATGGCAGAAATACACTCGGAATGATTGATTCAAGAATCCAACCATAGAACAGTACCTGTCAAAAGCTTTTGAAACGATCAACCACGGCAAGTCAAGTTGACAAGCATCGATACACTTTAGGAATGCAACATCCAAGCCTTTAACAAGGTGTAACACAAGGTGGTTTTGTACCCCCACTTTTGTGTAGTTTTCGAAGCCCCATTCACCACCCAAAGGTGTTGAGTAGTTTCTTGCGCTGATGACTGCGTGGTAATGGCAGAAGGTTATGTCCGTTCCAAAGATGGGCCATGCTGTAAAATTAACAACTATCTGCATGGTAATTCCATTCCCGTACTCGAATATATCACCAACCAACTCTTCGGCGACCTTGTTTAGGACGTGGACGTGTCAAGTGTCGGCAATATTAGACATTCACGTCGATGGCGCTGTGGTACCAAATGTCCGCAAACCAAAACTAGTGGATGTGATGTTTGATAATGACCTGCATTTTGGTAGGCATACAATTGCAAAGTACCTATAGTCCAGAGCTGCAACAAAATATTTAAGCACTTGGCACAAAAACAGAAAAATGCTCCTAGCTATTGCTGCCGAGCCTAAATGAAACACGCTGGAGGAAACTGTCAAAACACCGCGCTACGAGATGCCTTCTTATGTCTTAGGAATATCATCTATACAGTGTGTTGGAGATACTCCCCATAAAAAAAAAATTAATTGCTAAACAAAAGGTTTCTGGTAAATACTCAGAGACCTGGGGCCAGATATAGCCGTGAGATATATTAAGCAGTTTTCATTTGCGGCAAGGCAGATGAGTTTTCACTGAGAGGCTTTTAATGGCAGGAATACACTCGAAGTGTTTGCCAAACCACTGCCGAGTGGCGAACCAACTTGTTTCTAAATTGTTGATGTTGCTTTGCCAGGGGCTTGAACCCAGGATCTTCGGTATGGTAGACGGGGCACGCTACCACCATACCACGGCGGCCACCAATATGACTTGACAAACACTCCGAGTGTATTTCTGCCATGAAAAGCTTCTCAGTCAAGACTATTGTTTCTTTCCGATATCGTCCAGAGTCGGTATAAAACATACAGGTCCTGTGAGAAAATAAAAAGCAGTACGTTGTGAAACCCAGCGGGTTAGGGGGTTAGAATATACCCGCGGTAGGTATACCTGTCGTAAGAGGCGACTCAAATACCAGATTTGTGTTGTGTAGCGCAACCTTTTCAGGTTGCCAGCGCAATATATAGCTTCTCCAAACCCAATTGTCAACCTCACCTTCGGCGAATCCCGTTTCACTAACAGACGAGGCAGTGGCGTCCCCAAGCTCCTCATGGAACTTGCGGGTGGGAAGGGAGGTATGGCCTGAAGGTTTAATCGATAACACTCCCCAAAGCCTTCGGGGAGTAACCTTATCGCTACAACAACAACAACAACAACAAATGTATTTACTTTTTTCTTAATATTAACGCCAAGCGATTTGCAGAGCTTCCATGGTTCCAAAAACCCTTCTGTTAATAATAAGGAGCAATTTGTGTAACATAAATAAACTCCCTAACCAAACGCCCTTCTTGTTGCAGTCGGATTACGCCCATACTGGTGAGAGCCACAGTCAGCTGCTATGTGATCAATCGTCCCTCAAATTCTACACAAACTGCCAAATTTCGCGCTTTTACCACTACATACGCTCAACGTTGGTACACAACAACAAGTATTCAGTCATCGTACTGTTGGCTAAATATTGCATAATAATTTTTGTTGATTTTCTTCATTAAATTACTGTTGTATCCAGATTTACGAGTATAAAGTGTTTTGAGAAAGCGAAAGCTCGTTTATATAAAATTTTTATAATGCATACACATTATTTATTTTAGATTTACCGGCTTTAATTGAATGACAAAATACTTAGTTGCTATGCAGTTATGTATGTGTACAAATGTTCAGGAAGGATTTGAGTCCACTATTCTTTTTCAATAGAAGTAACAGTTGCACATTACAAATTTGAAACGAAGATTTCCTTAGTCTAGTCGGATGTATATCTCGCAATATTGTTGTTATTATTACTATTACTTTCAACTTATTACAATTGCTTCTAGTCATGTTGTTGTTGTAGCAGTGCTTCGCCCCATCCAATAGGTGCAACCGATCACAAATTGTCATCAATATGCTCTAACGGGAGTCCAAAGAAACTTGCAGTTTCAACAGGGGTGGAACATAATGAGAGGGGTGTTAGGGGCGTTGGTTCCACATTACAACTAAAGAGATGGTTGGTGTCATGTGGGGATACATTGCAAGCAGGGCATACATTTTGTATGTCGGGGTTGATTCTGGATAGGATTCTGTTACAGTATCCAGATCGAAGCTGAGCAACAACTGAGCGTTTTCCTGGAGAGTATGCGTTCCTCTTCCGCAAGTTTTGGTTACTGTTCTTTGAGTACTGGATTCACCGGCTAATTTCTGGCATAAAGGTCCGACGGCTGTTTGTGGAGTTCGCTGAGGACCTCCTTGTGTTTTTGGCTTCATACGGCTGAGTTCCGTATTTCCTCATAATGCTTACGGAGATGACTCCTTAAGCCCCTTGTTGTTGTTGTTTTAGCAGTGCTTCGCCCCACCTAACAGCCGCGACCGATCACAAATTGTCATCAATATCCTCTAACGGGAGTCCAAGGAAACTTGCTTTTTCAACAGGGGTGGACCATAATGAAAGGGGTGTTAGAGGCGTTGGTTCCACATTAAAATTAAAGAGATGGTTGGTGTCATGTGGGGACACATTGCAAGCGGGGAATACATTTTGTATGTCGGGGTTGATTCTGGATAGGTAAAGAGTTTAACCTGTTACAGTATCCAAAACGAAGTTGAGCAAGAGTGACACGCGTTTCCCTGGGGAGTATGCGTTCCTTTTCCACAAGTTTTGGGTACTTTTCTTTGAGTACTGGATTCACCGGGCAATTCCTGGCATAAAGGTCCGACGCCTGTTTGTGGAGTTCACCAAGGACCTGCTTGTTTTTTTTTTTTGCTTCATACGGCTGGGTTCTCAGGTGCCGTATTTCCTCAAAATGCTTACGGAGATGACTCCTTAAGCCCCTAGGCGGTGTTGGCTCATCAATCAGATATCTGTTTGGATGCCCAGGTTTCTGGGCGATCAACAGGAACGGTTTGGTTAGCATCTCATTTCTCTCCCTGATGGGAAGTATTCTCGCCTCATTATGTAGATGGTTTTCTGAGGACATAAGAAGACAGCCCATGGCGATTCTGAGAGCAGTATTTTGGCAGGCCTGCAGCTTCTTCCAGTGAGTAGTTTTTAGGCTTGGCGACCAAGTTACGCGAGGCGAAAAAACTGGAGAGATCAGGGAGGTAGCCGTTTATTCTGTTGCAAAGCTCATCGATCTGTGGGTCTGGGCCTGTGGCCGTTATTATGCAGTCATCAGCGTAGGAAAGGATAGTAACTCCTGGTGGCGAATGGAAAAAATAAAATAAACGTAAGGCGCGAATAGATCTAAGGCCGAGCTTCTCTTGCAATTTGCGTCGTGCTCCTCTTGATTTTCCCTACAAATTGGCCGGACGGTACCTACATGTTTTATGCCGACTCCGAACGGTATCTGCAAGGCAGATGAGTTTTCACTGAGAGCGTTTCATGGCAGAAATACACTCGGAGTGCTTGCCAAAATCTAACGAAGGGCGATTCCGCTTAGAAAAATTTTCTTCTAATTGAAAAACCTTATTTCTAAAATTTTGATGTTGCTTTGCCCGGGGTGTCAGCCCAGGGCATACGGTGTGGTAGGCGAAGCACGCTACCATCACACCACGGTGGCGAAGGGAACCTCGATAAATAAAATTTAAACAAAAGCGGGAATAGCACACCACCCTGTGGCACCCTTTCTTTAATTCCTCTGGGTTTAGATATTACGTTCCTGAATTGCACCTTTATTCCCTTTGAACAATGAGTGAAGTTTCCGGTTATTTTTCACTCCCTTTGGTCTGTGAAATACGTTTAAATTTTCGAGTATTTGGCTTTCTGGAAAGTTAATAAAAATTGAACGCAAAATTCGAGATCTCTCTTGAATTTTCCAAATATCTCTAATTATCTCGACCCAATACCGGATTTTTTCTCCTTTTGTTTAGCGGAACTTTTTACAAAAGCTATTTCACTCCCTTAGGGGCTGAAATATGTCAAAATTTCAAGTCTCTAGCTTGCTTTTGTTGCAATGCCTCGGTGGACTAAGTGCAATGAGAAGTTACTTAAAAATAAATCGTATGATTTAATCAGCTCTAAAAGAATTTATCCTAAATACTGCATATAAAAACGCTCCAAATCATGTGCAATTTCGAAGTTTTAGGTATAGAAGGTACTGGAAAGCTACTTAGTACTCGACCTCGCAACTTCCAAAACCCGGATGAGCTTTTTAAATATCACTTTCCCGGCGCTAGGTAGGTATTTTGCCCTCATGTTGCATTGCCGTTGGGTTCTGAATTGTTTTGGAAGTTTCAAGATTGTAGGTCCACGGAAATTAGTCATAAATTGATTGCAAAGTTTCGGTAGAACAGAGAAGCCAATTATATATAGGGAGGGAAAATCCATCCATGTTCTTGTATTTAATATGTAGCTGGCCTTAGCCTATCAGTATCATTTTTGGGTTGAATTTTTAAAATCCTTGAATAAAATACAACCGCCCCTTTGTTTGGAGTTTCGTTACTCCATATAAACGCTTTCCCCATTAATGGCCGAGTTCTGACTACGCTGCTGTTTTTGTGTTTTTTTCTTCATTGTCTCATTCTACGTATACATATTTGTTTATTACCTCTACGCGTGTTTTTTCACAGATGAACAGTTTCAAATAGCTCAAATCCTTATAAACTTTAATACGCAATTAAAACTAAAGGTGTGACAAACATTTCTAAGCTAATGTGTTTATATGTTAAGATAACATAACTTACCTTCCAAGCATTGACTTTCGGAGGGGGTGCAGCTATATATTTCTTCGGTTGTGGTGGTGCTGGGGCAGCCCCAGCAGCAGTGGCAGTTCCGCCAGTCGCCGGCGACTCAGCATCACTACTCTTAGCCTCATTGCTACTACTGGTATTCTCGACACTAGCGCTAGGTGAAGTATCTTTGCGATCCTTTGGTGACTTTGGTGCACCAGCGGCGCCTCCGCCACTTTTGCGTGGACTACCAACACGTTGTCTTGGACGAGATGTATACTTTTTATCACCACCATCTTTATCATGAGTTCCAATTGTTCCCACCATACGTTTATTTTTTAAGCCATCACCACCACCACGACTACCTCCAATGCCGGCAGCAAATATTTTTTCATTACCATGATTACCACCCATTCCACCATGACCTTGCCGTTCACGTCCGAATGGTTTGTCTTGACGTGGTTTCTTACGATCACGTCGATGATGTGAAATTACGGGTACAAAATCATTATTATCATCGATTTCCGAAGAGTTCTCAGCACCAGCATCCGTATTAGCAGCACGCTTTTCCCCACTTACATTGGTATTTATACTTGTCGCAGTAATATTTTCAGTCACAATAGTTGTTAAATTTTCGTTTACCGCTTCAGCTGCGGCCTCTTCACTCCACGATTTAATCGTTTTTAGATTTGGATGATTTTCTTTATTGTCAGAATCGACTGCAACTGCAACATCAACCACAGTTGCACCACCAGCACCACCCAGCTTTGCAATGGCACCTTTTTTAGTTTCCAAATTTTGCAAAACGTTGGCATAAGATGTTGTTACTGCAGCTGCTGCTGTTGCTGCTATTGCTGGTTGGCCAGATGGAGCGACCACCGTTGGAGTAGTATTGGTGGTTGCGCTCGTTTTTGAAGTTTCTTCTTTAGCCGCTGACATGTTATGTTGTTTCAAGTTCGTTAGTTTAGTTGTTTGCCTCCGGAGTATTGGTAACGTCAACTGACACGTTACTTTACTCCAGATATTGTTGAGACGTTTTGTGGAAACTCTTTGTTGCTCCCTTGCCCAATAGATATAAGACAAAAACGTTCAAACTAATCAATTAAAAGACGTTAAACACTGTAGATGAGATAAAAGTAAAAAATAAGTAAATATAATATTATTGTATAAAGCTGACAAATAGATAAAATAAACTTTAATATATTGAACTGGAGCAGGCACAGAGTTCCAATTTGCTTTCATATACAGTTCCTCATTTAAGCGGCTTACTTCAGAAAGTCTATAATCATATATATTATTTCTAATTGCTGTTTTTATGTACGGGTCCCTTTTTCGCTCTTATTTGGTATCCAAATCTATAAATAAAGTTTTGGTTGTAAATGAGATTCGGGCTATTAGCGAGCTTTGGGCAATTTTGGTCGTAGAAGTTTTGTTTAGCTATATTTTATTAAAATAATTTGTTAAAAATAAAAGATTGTGAGCAGACAAAGCATCTATTTGTACTATGGTACTATTGTGAATATTTGCACTGCATTACTGGCAGTTGCTATCTTGCGCTAGATGGCAGCCCAAGCTGTTTTTAATTGATTGATAGAGCAGCTGATTTTTTTTGATATTTGATAAGAGAATTTTATATTAGTTGCGCAAGATGCACACGGGTCCGGCTCATTATATATACATATTTGAATAGTTTATATAACCCTTCCGTTTTTTTTTTGATTCTTCCAATCACCAGAGCGTGCACGACGATTAAGATGGTGTTAGGGATATGGGTGGTCTTTTGCGTGATCTGGATTCTGTCGCGGAAAAAATTTATTTTGCCACTCGAACCTTCGGAATGTAGATTTTAGTCCTTTCTTAAGGCATGCCTTATCGTGGGTATAATCTAAGAGTAAAAAAGTCTTGAAAAGGGTCGATTGCTAATACGCGTCCAAAAATATCGATAGAGGTGTCAAAAGAATCTCGCCAGTAATCCGAAGGTGGAAGAGAAAAATTGTATCTCTGTGCGGAGATATTTGCAGTTGAAGGTGGCAATTTTAATGTGGTTGTTATAGTGTTGTTCTTGACTATTACCAATCTAAGATCTTTAACCCACATTCTAGGTATGTGTCACAACCAAGGCTCATCTGGCACAGAAAACCAAAATTCTTCTGCAATCCTGCTTTTTAGCTGCGGGTCCGCCATGTGATAGGGCAAATATGCCTGAATAAGCCATCCAGTAAATTGAGTATCTGTAGTTGCTTATGAACCTTCATACATAAGCTGCAGTCTATAGCATAAGTGTAAAAAGTAAAATCAGAGAAAATTAGTTTTGGAAATTATTTCGGGAATCAGATTCCTAACCATATTTTGTAATCCATTGATTTTCAGAGTTAAGCGTTGTTGTTTGCTAACTTCACATTGAAATAATGTACCTCTGGAATATGCACCACCCATTTAATTGTCCCTATCTCATCACATTATTCTGGTTGTGGTAAAATAGCAGTATAGAAGTTATAGCTCTGTGGTACCAAACAACTGAAGGTATAGAATAAAAAGTCGCCTCTAGCTCCAACATCAGTACAAAGATATTTTTGGCACCTATGTACAAGACAATACAATGTATGTCCCAGCGGGTCAGGGGGTTAGAATATACCCGCGGTAGGTATGCCTGTCGTAAGAGGCGACTAAAATACCGGATTGGCCTGAAGGTTTAATGTGGCCATATAAATCGTTCCCGAGATGGTCGGGCCAGCACCTTAACGATGCTGTGTTACCGGAGCGTACCGGATCTGTAAACGGCAAAGGACCATCACATCGATCACTCCCTAAACCTTCGGGGAGCAACCGTATCGCTACAACAACAACAACAACAACAACAACAACAACAACAACAACAACAACAACAACAACAACAACAACAACAACAACAACAACAATACAATGTATGCCCCGCTTGCAATGTGTCCACACAACACCAACCATCTCTTTAATTGTAATGTAGAACCAATGACTAACACCCCTTTTAATTATGGTCCACCCCTGTTGAAACAGCAAGTTTCCTTGGACTCCAGTTAGAGGATATTGATGACAATTTGTGATCGGTCGCGGCGTTAGGTGGGGCGAAGCACTGCTACAACAACAACAACAACAACAGCAACAATACAAAGGCTAATATTTATAAAGTGCATAGTCTAGTAAAATGTCGCCTGTTTTCTATTTCATTTACAACAAATTAAAAATACCTCTTTAAATTTTGAGTACTCCAGATAATCTACAGGCGTGGCGTAACACTCCCTCCAGACTAGCCAAATCCATACACGCAAATTCCGACGACTATACTCTCTTTAAAGACATCTATCTCATCGACTGCATTTTGTATGTAATCTCAACTTAGATCTGGGAAAGTTTGAATCTTATACAATCAATCACAATTTTAAGAATAATTAACACATTTATTCACAATTATTGCATATGACATCATGTCCTTTGCGCCGCGCAAGCAAACTTTATTTCTCGTATACTCGTCACGAATTTTTTTTTTTCAAAAACCAAATCTTTCACTGTGCTTCTACAACGAAATATTGTTATTTGTTATAAGATTGCCGAAATTCGCTTTAAACGTTTTCTAATAATTTTCTGATTGAAGAATAAATAGAAATTTTTATCAAATTTCGCGTAATATTCCAACGGACGTCATATTGTAAGAAAATATGGAGAAAAGTGAGGTTAAGAAGTGTTGTACACACAACCAATCAAAAAAAACGGATAGGAAGAATGCAAGTCGAAAAACAGCGGTGTATTTTGCAGTAGGGTAAAATCGAACATATGTTTCAAGGATATGGTAATGAAGAATTTTTTCGTAAGCAACTAAACATGCACATAAACAAAGCCGTTTGTTATAATTTAATTATATATATAAATTACAAGCAATTTTGATAGTTAATCTTTGGGGTTCTTATGTACATTTAGAGGCATAACCTGATCTGATTATGTAACTGTTTTAAAATGCATCTCTGCCGCAGTCAGCTGACTGTCAGACTTGCGGAAGTTCTATTGACTTGCTTCAGCACTAAATGCACGTGTACAGTTAATTCGCATGTTTTGTACATCAGCCTACAATGCACAAAGTACATACATATGTACGTTTAACAAAAAAACAAATTTTTATTTTTTTTGATATACTCACTACGTCAAATCGCCGATCAAACTCACTTCCCACACACGCGCTTTGCGATTTATTGTTTTTGTTTTTTGTTCTCTTCAATTACAATTGTTTATTGCGGTCTTTGCCTTGTGCACAACATTCTACACACGACTTCGAATGCGGTGTTTCACGAATATGGTCTCACACGAAGCTTTGGAAACCACGAAACGAACGCACAACGTAAAACGAAATATGACAGTTCGATACTGCAGAAAAAATGTGTGAAAAGAGACGAAGAGAACCGTAGTTTTTTTTTTGCGTATATAGAAAATTTCTTTTAATGAAGTTCTAATTTATTGCAAATTTGGAATTCTATTTTATTGTACTATATCACTTGGTTGTTTATTAATCACTTTTATATGATTTCACAACACTTTAAACCATAATTTAATGGTAATTCGCAAAAATTCTCGTTTCACGAGCGAACATGTGGCCGACGCCGTTGATAGAAACTTCGGAAAAGAATGATGGCAACACTGCCATTTTACCCTGGGGGATGAAATGGGATTTTGTGTCGAACATGTGCGCATCGTATAGGCAGAGTTGCTTTGAGGGTTCCAGATTGTTGAAAATAGGTCGCAGAGATCCTGGGGGTCAATTCCCTAACTGTGAAAAACTGAAAAATTTACACTCATTGAAAGCTCATTTGCACACAAAATGTACACTTTAAATTTTCATACGATTCTGTAAATTATTGTGCACATTGTTTTGCTGAATGAGCGCTGAATGTGAAAGTCTTATGTCAGTGAGGAAATATTCATCAAACGCCATGAAAACAAAAAAGTTTTCAATGAGTGTACATTTTTCAGTTTTTCACAGTTACGGAATTGACCCCCTGCAACAATGCGTGTGAGTTTTAAATGTCAAAATAGTGTACACTGGCTGTCAAGAAAACTCAAAAAGTTTTTATCAGTGAGTTTTTTTGTTTGCAGTTTTGCTTTACAGAATCAGAATTTCAAAGTTTACACAATTTCTTGTGTACACTTTAAAACTCACAGTTAGCGCAGGGATGCACCTTAACGTTAAGCTAATCGTTTATCAAAAAATTTCCACCGTTTCCGTTGAAACACTTCGAAATATTATCGATAAAGAAATTATCAAGATAAATTGTATCTCGTTTTTAACCGAAACGAAAAGCTTTCGTTTACGTTAAAAACGTTAACAAAAACGTGATACTTTATGTTTGAATTGTGCTGGCAATGCTATAGCCATGGTGAAGCCGTAAGGTGGCAACAACGAGCGCACATACACACACAAACTCCATGTAATTTGTTTGTGTAATTCGTTGGTGGTAATGTCAAAAATACTCTGAGAAATGTTCGTACTGTCAAAATTCATGAGAAAAGTTGCAATCAGCCTGGCTAATGCTTTCACCTTTAATGACTCCGCCATCAATCAGCTTTGCCAGCATAGTTTGAAATTAATAATCAACATAAACGATTTGATTTCGTTTTGATATGGCAGAAAACGAAACGAAATCACTTCGTTAATTTGACGATCTTAATGTTAATAAACGAAACGAAATGACTTCGTTTCGTTTATTAACGTTGATTATCGTAACGAAATGATATCGTTTCGTTGGTTAAGCATGCCTGAGTTAGCGAATAGGGCCCCTGGGCAGATAAACAATTTGCAAGGTAAGCTGCAGATATTGGTGCTTTATCGGTAACCGTATCGGTAACCTTATAACAGCTGATTCGACCAACCTTATGGGAACCAATGCAATCGATTATTGGTGCCGCTAAGGTCGTAACCATGATGGAATTATAGAAGGTGGCGCATTGCGCATATAAACATTATTTTAAAGGCAATTTTTACGTAATTTTCCTTTATCTCTTGTTTTTTTCTCTCTTTCTTTCATTCGCTGAAGAAGTCAAGTGTGACGTAGATGCGCAGAACGAAGCAAGTTTGAACTCGTGAATTCATAATCTTAATTGTGTGAATTGTGGGTAGTAACCGTATCGTAGCCAACCACCACCTGTACTGAATTCGCCTTGGGTGGTGTTATCCCAACAGCTGATTGCTTCTTCTTGATAATTTTCCAAACAACGCCTTGTACTGCAACATGTCAGTTAATCGAAATCAATGAAAATGTTCATTTGACTTGACATTCTTCTGGTTGAATTCGCTTTGCCACCACCTGGTATGGATTCGCCTTGTATAGAAGTATTATTTATATGCAAGGCGAATTCATAACAGGTGGTGTTATCCCATCAGCTGATTGCTTCTTCTTGATAATTTTCCATATAACGCCTTGTACTGCAACATGTCAGTTAATCGAAATCAATGAAAATTTTCTTTTGACTTGACATTCTTCTGTACGGCGAATTGGTTGAATTCGCTTTGCCACCACCTAGTATGGATTCGCCTTGTATATATGCTTGGCTGTTAGTATACGGAATTTATTTTTTTTTGACATTCCTTTTGTGCTTTTCGCCTTTTTTAGGTTTCGTTAAGCTGTGCTGCCACCTTTCTACTATTAAAACGAAATTTAAATGTCAGCTATGTCGAGTCGTTAAAACTAAGTTAGTTAATAGTACAATCGATAAGGCAAGCGACAAAATCGTTAATTAAAATCTCGACAAATCGCATCGTTATAAGTTGGTGAATTCCACTACTGGTGCGAGTTTTTCTACTTATATGGCCGCACCTATATCTTACTACACAAAATTGTGGAATGTGAATAGAGGCAAAAATTTAAGATACTTTTAATATTTTTAACATATGGCACACTACTTTACTTACTACGAAACTATATCAGAACATCAAAATACAAAATCAATTTCTACCATGAGAAAGCGAGACCACTGTTCCCCCAAAATTAATGAGTTTGACATGTTTTTGTTTATGTTTTAAGTTTTATTTTTTCATTAACATTTTTATACTAAGCTGAGCAGAGCTCACAGAGTATAATAATCTTGTTCGCATAACAGTACCCCGTAAGGGCATAAACTAATCGAGATAGATATATGCCGTCATTCAGTGAGTTTTACAGCTCCGGCTCACGCTCAATTCTCACGGAAATGCTCTGGATCATTGAGAGACTTGAGAAGCAGATGTCGTGATATTTTCGCACACGTCAAATGTAATAGGCAGATGTCGCCGCGGTTTTTCATTTATCTCATACGGCAAAAGGCTAAGCAGCGACATCTATTTTTAAAAAAGTAGGTTTATTAAAGGCAGCGTTGCCAAACTAAAGACAAGTAATTAACAAATTATCTGGCTCACAAGTTGAATCAGACTTCTATCTGGATTTATTTGGCTCAAATCGTTGTTGTTGCATTTACAAGCAAAATTATTTATCTGGCTCAGGGTCTTTGTCACGCATGATGGTTATAGACTTCTATTTAAGAAAATGATCTGTGAGAAAATTCATTCATCAAAGAAATTCATTTACCCACGTCCGTCCGTTCGCCTGTCTGTAAACACGATAACTTGAGTAAATTTTTACGTATCTTAATCAAATTTGGTACGTAAGTTCCTGGGCACTCATCTCACATCGCTATGTAAAATGATCTAAATCGGACTATAACTACACTCACTTCTTCGATATCGAAAATTTCGAAAAACCGAAATAGTGCTATAATTCATTACCAAAGACGGATAAAGCGATGAAACTTGGTAGGTGGGTTGCCTTATGGCGCAGAATAGAAAACTAGTAAAATTTTGGAAAATAGGCGTGGCATCGCCCGCGTTTAAAAGAAGATAATTTGAAACATTTGCAAGCTGTAATTTGGCAACTGAGTATGTAATGTTCGGTTACAACCAAACTTAGCCTTCCTTACTTTTTAACAATAAAAACAATGCAAATTTATTTATTTATTTATTTATTAGTCTACAAATTTAACAATTAATCAGACTAAATATAGTACGGACTACAGATAAATTACAGAAGCATACAAATTGAACAAAATTATATTATAAAATATGTATATACATTATTAAATCAGTTGTCGGAGTGGACTGTGATACCAAGCAACGGGAATTGATTATTAGTGCTGTCGGAATGGACGTGATTTCGAGCAGCTGATGTATATTTGATACATAACAAGTAGGGCTGCGATGTGTGGGAGGTTTACATTTGTAAGCTTAAAAGCAAGGAGCCGTTTCGATTATTTGACGCTTATTTCTAAACGATTTATAAATAAAAAATTAAGGTTTAGTAAGCTTAATGTTTTTTGAGAAAATTTATTAAAAACTTACATTACGTTTACTTTGCTTTTTGGGACAGTTTACACGCTTACACCAGTACTGAAACCGTATTAGGAGGGAGGGCGACAAAAGATATAAGATAAACTGCAGTAAAAATACAGAGAGAATGAAGTAATGTCATATAGGCATAAGTGTTCTTTCCGACCCATGGCTCAACTATATGGTTGACCATACAGCAATACAACATACCTTTGCTCAGATTGTCAAAGACTGCGTGTTGGTGTTAGGCGAATGGAATGGAGAGAAGACAAAACTTTGCAACTCATGTGTGTTGTGGGAAAATAATGCGCTAAACTAAATGGCGCATAGTCATAGTCAAAATAAAATAGGTTTTAAATTTGGTTTGAGCTTTTTTGACAGATAGCTCATAGAAAAATGTGTCAAAAAGCTGCATCTGAATTTAAAACGTATTTTATTTTGACTATGACTATGCGCCAATGATATGAAACTATTTTCGTATAAAAAAATTGACCACCACGGCAATAAATGACTGTAAGGCTAAGTTTATGATCGAGCGTAATCGCATCGCGCGATTCGACGATAATCGCTGTTGGCCATAAATTATATTAGTGCATATGTATATGTTTATGACAAAGCGATTTAGCGTAAAGCGAATTGAGCGATTACTAGCGACAAAAGCGACGAAAATTTGCAACCGAAATATTTTGATTCAGTTGAGCGAAATTAGCGAAACAATATGGATGTTTTTATTGAAAAGGTACGTCACAAGCAGTGTTTGTGGAATTTGCGTCATGTAGATTACCACAATCGCGATTTGATGCACTTGATATTTTTTTCTTATGTGTACTTTTTAAATATTTTTTTCGTAACAAATAGCTATTTTCTAATAATAAAATTTTACGAGTTAATGTATGTATGTTGCTTTCTCTACACTGTCACAACGTGAATAAAAAGATGTAGAGTTATATTGTTGAACATTCCATCGCTTGCGATTTCGCTCTACTACAAACACTCAATCGCCAGCGATAACGCTAGCGAAAATGTAACAAGCAATGGAGCGTTTCTCGTCGCATCGAGCGATGCGATTACGCTCGATCATAAACTTAGCCAAAATGTGTTGCAATGTTTTGCGTTTTCCATTTCCTTTTGACTATCCTTATACCAGTGAAATAAAAAAATTAAATCAGCTGATAAGATGAGCCAACCATATAAATGAGCCAGAATCCGACCTTAAGGGCCAATTAAACTTGCTTGACCTAACGCCATAGTCGTAATCATACCCATATCCATAGGTTATGGATATGGAGAGAAACCAAAAACCAATTGGTTGGCTATGGTATGGTTATGGCGTTAGCGTTATGGTATGGCACCATTAATCGATTACATTGATTTCCATAAGGTAGGTTCGATCATCTGTTTTATCTGGTTAAGGTTTTATGGTTATAAGTCACCATTAATTGGCCTTTTATATACAAAATTTTGTATCTTGACGACGGAGTGGCAACTGGTAATATTCTTTTTAGAGATCCGGTAACAATGTAATAAGATTAAGGTTTGAGACGCAAGACGAATGTAAACAAAACAAATAAGCAAAATTAGCAAAAAGTGGTAGCAGCAACTTTGTTTAAACAAAAAAAGAAAAACTGCTGAAATGATAAAGCGCAGGTAATTGAAACAAAGCAGTAATTAAAAACGGAAATAAATTTTAATCTTATCTACAGTTACAGCAAATAAACATCAATATTATTTGCAATTAGTTCCAGCACAGTAGTGACTCAAAGGGAGCAAATCTAGTTATCACAAACTCCCCACTAGCAATAAACTGCGAATGCAGATCGATATATGCTGACGTTGACGACAATATCTTAACAGGAGAAAGTGAATACGCCTTTAGTGTACGTGGCAGTCCAAACTTGTTTATACAAGATACATAAGTGTGGTAACGATTATAAAACAGGCTAAGCACGTACGAAAATTAATAATTTGTAAAGTTACCTTTAGCAGCAATGTGTGGCATATTCGCTTATCTAAACTATTTGACACCACGCTCAAGACAGGAAGTGCTGGAACTACTTATTAATGGGTTGAAAAGATTGGAATATCGTGGATATGACTCCACGGGATTGGCTATTGACAATCCTGAGTCGAATAACGATGATGGTAGCAAGATAATGATTGTACGACGTCCGGGTAAAGTTAAGGTGTTGGAAGAGGCAGTGACCGAAATTTGTAAAGGCGATGAATACAAAACCAAGCTCACTACTCACATTGGTATTGCGCACACACGTTGGGCTACGCATGGATCACCATCTGAAATAAACTCTCATCCACACCGTTCAGATTTGGATAATAGTTTTGTGGTTGTACACAATGGCATTATAACCAATTATAAAGATGTTAAACGATTGCTGGAAAAAAAGGGCTATGTATTTGAATCTGATACAGATACGGAAGCAATTGCCAAACTAATTCATCATTTATGGCAACAACATCCCACTTACACATTTCGTGAACTAGTCGAGCAGGCGATTCTTCAGCTGGAAGGAGCTTTTGCGATTGCGTGCAAATCGAAATATTTTCCAGGTGAATGTGTAGCTTCTCGACGAGGGACGCCACTATTGGTGGGAATCAAATCGAAAACACGTTTATCCACGGACCACATTCCCATATTATATCCTAGTGCTAAGAAACAGCGTGCTTACAATAAAAAATTACCAGCTGATATACCTGTGCTACAGCCGGCGCCTTTTAATGATGATACACCCGCAGAGGATGAACTATTGGAGGTCAAGGAGGTGGAATACTTTTTTGCTTCAGACGCCAGTGCTATAATTGAACATACAGATCGTGTTATCTATTTGGAGGATGATGACGTTGCAGCTGTGAAAGATGGCGTTCTAAGCATTCATCGCTTAAAAAAATCGTTAGATGATTCGCATGCACGTGAGATAACTACGTTGAAAATGGAAATACAACAAATTATGAAAGGCAATTATGATTCCTTTATGTTGAAGGAGATTTTCGAACAACCGGAATCTGTGGTAGACACCATGCGTGGACGTATGTTTTTCGAAAGCAAAACCGCAGTGCTAGGTGGCATTAAAGAGTATATACCGGAAATTAAACGTTGTCGGCGCCTTATACTCATTGCATGTGGTACATCATATCACAGTGCTGTGGCTACACGTCAACTCTTGGAGGAGTTAACTGAGCTGCCTGTTGTGGTAGAGCTTGCCTCAGATTTTATGGATCGCCATACGCCCATTTTCCGTGATGATGTGTGCTTTTTCATATCCCAGTCTGGCGAAACGGCTGATACATTGATTGCTCTGCGCTATTGCAAACAACGCGGCGCACTCATCGTAGGCGTGACCAATACGGTTGGCAGCAGCATTTGTCGTGAATCGCATTGTGGTGTACATATCAATGCTGGTCCTGAGATAGGTGTAGCTTCCACCAAAGCCTATACATCACAATTTATTTCGCTGGTTATGTTTGCATTGGTCATGTCAGAGGATCGTCTATCGCTACAGACACGCCGTCTTGAGATCATTGAAGGTTTGGAAAACCTCGCGGCTCAGATACGCAAAGTACTTCAATTGAATTCAAAGGTGCAGGAGCTTGCAAAAGATTTGTATTTACACAAATCACTGCTAATAATGGGACGTGGGTTTAATTTTGCTACATGCTTAGAAGGTGCCCTAAAGGTAAAAGAATTGACTTATATGCATAGCGAGGGCATTTTAGCGGGTGAGCTGAAACATGGACCCATCGCTTTGGTTGACGATGAGATGCCTGTGCTAATGATTGTTATGCGTGATCCGGTTTATACAAAATGTATGAATGCTTTGCAGCAAGTAACGGCTCGCAAAAGTCGTCCTATTTTGCTGTGCGAGGAGGGTGATGAAGAGACAAAATCGTTTTCTTCGCGTTATCTGGAAATACCACGTACTGTAGATTGCCTTCAGGGTATCCTCACAGTTATACCGTTACAACTGCTTTCATATCATATAGCTGTATTACGTGGATGTGATGTGGATTGCCCACGTAACCTGGCCAAATCTGTAACAGTCGAGTAGTGTATGTGAAATATGATTTCCTTGTGTTCATATTTTTTTTTTTTTTTTTTCAATTATTTTACTCAAAATATTTTCTTGACTATACATATATACTTGCTTAAATAGCATTTTATAGTTATAGAAATTGTTCAAGGTTCGAATCGAGCTCAAGGCCAGAACAATAATTTTTTCTAAATTTGAAAAATTGTATTTTGTTTTTGGAATAGTAAGTAGAAAATTTTTCAGACAACCTGCCATAGCTGCGCAGATAGATCCATTTCGAAGGGTGCTAAGCCTTCATCATCAGTACGCTTTAGGCATGCTGCGCTAACCATTTAGCTATACGGCAGCATGCCTAAAGCGTACTGATGATGAAGGCTTAGCACCCTTCGAAATGGATCTATCTGCGCAGCTATGGCAGGTTGTCTGAAAAATTTTCTACTTACTATTCCAAAAACAAAATACAATTTTTCAAATTTAGAAAAATTAAAAAATAACAATAATTATCATTAGAAAAAATTATTGTTCTGGCCTTGAGCTCGATTCGAACCTTGAATGATTTATCAATAGGCCGATAAAAACAAAAACAATTGTTATAGAAATTGTTTTTAAAACAACATTGATATCGTCGGCTTATACTTAAAACCTGCTAAGTAACAAAACAAATTTACATGACAGCTATCGTTTCGTCCAGAGGTAAACTAAACATAAAATTGGTACACTTTGTTGGTAAATATTGTTACTGTATTGTATGGCTGTTGTAGTATCCCGTGCTCTTAAAAACTACTTATATTTTGATAAAAAATAGACTTAGCAGGTTAACACTCAAAGGCCCGGTTAACCAGTGCAAGCTTTAATAATGGTTTATGTTAGCTGGAGTCTAACCATGCCACTTTGGCCGCTTAGACTTAGATGATTTACTAATGTTATTTCAACGGCCAAAGATTCCAAGGTTACACGCAACTTTAACTCTAGTTTAAACTCATACTGAAAACCGGATCTAAGCTAACGATATGTATGAAGTGTTACATAATCAAATTTACATGTATTTTTTATTCTTCTCTTAATTCCGTTATTATACCGGTATAACTGCTTTTATGCAATAAAGCTGCGCTAAGTAGCTGTGATGTGGAATGCCCACGGAACTAGGCCAAATCTGTAAAGGTGGAGTAGTTTGTGTGAAATATGATTTCTTTGAGTTCGCTTTTTTTTTACTTATTTTTCCTAACATTTTTTTCTTGCCCATATATACATATGTACATATGTACCTATTTAAAAAGCATTTTATCCATTAGTTATAACAATTGTTTTTAAAACAATATACATATGTACATATTCACGGCTAAGATATAGCAACTGCTAAGGCGAAAATAGCTCTTAGCAGGTTTGCACTCTAAGTCGACGTTGTGTAAGTAGTATTGTGTTATTCATGTATACAAATATACATACATTTTTTTATTATTCCCCAATATACATTCAATAAAAATTAAAAAAAAGTATTTTTGATTTAATACATGAAGGCTGTATAATTACAGACAGTTAAATAAATAAATGAGTCGTCGTTGTGTGCGAACGTGTTTCTTACCGCTCTCTCGTTGTTTTTTTTTTTTGTTTACTTTCTATTCAAGGCGAATTATAGATTCGCCTTGCTTTCTATTTTATTTTGTCATAATGGACGATTGTTGTGCCAAGTGCAATAAATGCTTTTCGAAATCTGACTCGAATATCGTGCCGTGTAATGGTTTTTGCAAAAGAATATTTCATCGTGCATGTTGCAAAAATATCTCGGACTATGATGTGAGACTAATCAAATCTAATCGTCGCTTGCTCTACTTGTGTGAGGAGTGCATTGATATGCCGGATAAGCTCTGCAAATCACTTGACTCTGTGCCATCTGCTCAAAAACTTTGTTTTGAACTCATCTCAAGTGCTATTGATAACAAATTTTTTAATTTTTCAAATCAATTTGATTATCTCAAAGAATTTTTAATGAACTCGTTGCAATCATCCAACAATCTGAATGTTGCTGAAAGTTCTCCGAATGTCAACAACAAAAATAATAATGTGTCAACTTCCCCATCTAGTCATATCATACACAACAACAACTCATGTGTCGCCAGTTTGCAATCAAATCCTCTGAAAATATCAAACGGTCTTTCTTCCAACAATGGTCGTGCTCTGCCTATATTTTCTTCTTCGTCTACATCTACTTATTCTAACGAATCAGATATGCTAAACGCTTTCTCAAATAATCAATCTACTGTTTTAATCTCTCAACATCCATCCACTCCTACACATACAAACAAACAAACACAATCATCAAAGTCTCTCACTAATAACATTTCTACTTCTACCTGTACATTGGCATCTACAACTTCTACTTCTACACTTGCATTTAATACGCAACCACCCGTATGAAATACTCTCACTATTAATAACGATAATACTCCTACAAATACATCAGCAGCAACTAAGGTAAAGTCTACTGCCAACACCAAGCAGAGAAGAAATATGAAAAATTCAAGCAATCCGATGACTGCCAGTAACAGTGAGTTATCAAATACTAGCACTCTGCCCTCTTCTTCCACTACATCATATGCCAATGCTGCTGCTAGCGCTCTTAATAAATCACCTCTGCCTTCAAATGCCCACACTACAGTGAAGCCTAGCATAAATGCACCAAAAGAAAAAGTCGTGTATTCATCAGTAGTTAGTGGCAATGACAATAATGCTGAGTTAGATGTCTTTGTACCATACAAGTGGATTCATTTATCTTCATTCAAGCCTTCAGTTACAGAGGACAAAATTGTCAAATACATCCCTGAACACATCAAAATCGATGATTTTGCTTTGGCTTGTTTTAAGTTGGTGAGGCGGGATGCTGACATCAACTCCCTGGTCAGCGTTTCTTTTAAAGTGCGCGTGCTATCAGCTGATTATAACAAGCTATTCGACGCTGCTTTGTGGCCCTCTAACGTCACTGTAAAGCCTTTTCGTTTTTTTCCAAAAAACGGAGGAAACCAAATAGTGTCGTAGGGTTACCTAGTGCTATGTACTGCAACACTTATGACATCCCAAACTGCGTCTCGGGTGCATCTCTGAGAGTACTTTCAAAATGTTGGCGGCATGCGCACCAAATCTAAAGACTTTCTTTTATCTACGTCTCGTTTGGACTACGACGTATACGTCATCGTTGAAACGTGGCTCAACGAAGACTTCTTTGATGAAGAGTACTTTGACCCTAAGTTATTCCTAACTTTCCGTAAAGACAGAGACTTCGCGAACACCGGTCAAAAGAAAGGTGGTGGTGTCCTAATTGCAGTTAACAGAAGCCTGCAATCATTAAAGTTTCAACTACATAATCATGATACGTTGCTCGATCAGCTGTGTGTCTGTGTTTCCAGTTCGTCTGGCTCTACTTTCATTTGTTGCTCGTATATACCGCCCAATAGTGGTGATGGCTTATATAATGCTCATGTGGAGAACATCGTTAATTTATGCGAAATTCATACTGATGCCAACTTTTGTATACTTGGTGACTTCAATCTACCAGATATTGTATGGTCATATTTTCAAAATAATGTCATTTTGACACCGACCAATGTCACGCGTTCTAATGAAATTAGTCTTATAGATAATACCTTAAGTTGTAATCTGATTCAAATCAATAATTTACTTAATACTCTCTCGAGGTTACTTGATCTTATATTCGTCGACGAGAATTTAATATATCAACTCTCTGAGAGTACTTTTCCTGTATTTCTATCTGATAGACATCATATTATTCAGAACTGAAATAGATCAGCAAACTATTTTTTATAAAGTTCTAAAAAGTTTCAATGAACTGCCTATAGATATAAAAAGTTGTAATGAAATCGTAGCTTTTAAAGCAAAACTTTATGAATATTGTAAAACCTTAGCAATAAGATAGTAAATTGTAACATAATTTAATTTATGAATTAGGTTTTTTGCCGTAATAAATAAATGAAATGAAATGAAATATACCGATAGCTATTCATCTACATAACTTTGATGCTATCCCTACGTCACCTGCTTTAGATAATTCCTCTTTCAACTTTCGATCTACTGATTTCGGCGAGCTGAACAATGCATTATTTGAAATTAACTGGGAAAACATGACGTCAGTGTTTGTTATGATATTTTCTTATCGAATTTGACTGAAACATTTCAAAGTTTAATGCCTCGTTTTGGGCCCAGGCTTCATAAATTACCATGGTATAATAAAACTCTTAATAGGTTGAAAAATAAGCGTAACAAACTCTATAACTTATTTAAGGCAGATTCAAATAATATCCTTCTCAGAGAACAGTTCACTACCAGTGTGCGTCAATTGAATGTCCTAAAGCCTTTTGGAAATTTATCGGCTCCAAACGTGGTTCGACGAATATCCCGATCTGCATGAGCTTTCATGGTGTAAGCTCCCAGTCCCTACCTGAAACAGTTGAGCTGTTTGCTGATTTCTTTAAATCAAACTTTGATGATGCTACTGTAGATCTGAATGACTCTTATTTGCGATCCGGGCTCTATGATCGTATGATTTGGCTCCCTCGTGATCTCCGGCGATGACGTCAGCAATGCTATGTCCTCCCTTAAACCCTCGTTAAAATGTGACAGTGATGGCTTCTGTGCCTTTGTCCTGAAGTTCTGTAGTTTATCTTTGTGCATACCTCTTCGGCATATATTCAATTTATCCCCGTCTTCCGGAACTTTTATCGATAGGTGGAAAAAAGTTCCATTTGGCAATAAAAATGATGTCTCTAATTATAGGCCTATCGCCAAATTAACAGTTATCTCGAAGCTTTTTGAAAAAATTATAAAAGACAAGCTAACATGGGTTTGTGGCTGGCCGCTCGACTGTTACGAACCTAGGGTCGTTTTCTGATTTCTGCATCTCGGCATTTCAGGACGGTTGCAAGGTAGATACTGTATACACCGATTTCACGAAGGCTTTCGATAAAGTTTCTCATAAAATCTTATTATTTAAACTGGAATGCATTGGATTTCATTCCGTTTTCCTATCATGGTTAAAATCCTATTTGTCGAATAGGACTTTGTGCGTCGAAAATGAAGACTGTAAGTCCCAACCTTTCTTGCCAACATCCGGGGTACCTCAGGGTAGCATTCTTGGTCCTCTTTTATTTGTGCTCTTTATTAATGACATTGGTTGCTGATTTAATTCGCCTGATTTTCTTTTATATGCAGACGATCTTAAGATTTTTCGTAGAATTAATGGCCCGTCAGATGCAGCGCTCCTACAAAATGATCTAAATAATCTTGTTGCTTGGTGTAATGCCAATAATCTCTACTTAAATGTCAAAAAATGCTTTCAAATGTCTTATTTTAAGTCGTCTACCCTGCATACCACGCCCTATGGTATTTCAGGTGTTCCACTGGCTTCTGTCAAAGAAGTTCTTGATCTAGGTGTTGTCTTCGACACCTCTTTCTCCTTCGTTAGTCATATCTGTTATGTCCTTCCGAAGGCTTACAGAAACCTTGCCTTCCTTCGCAGATATGCAAAAGACTTTAAGGATCCCTATACCAGGAAGGCACTTTTTATCTCTTTAGTTCGCTCAAAATTAGAATACGCTTCAGTTGTCTGGAATCCTATCTATAGTGGCCACTCTGCCAGAATAGAGAGGGTTCAAAGAAAATTCATTAGATTTTTCTTAATTTCTATTAACTTTGACGATCCAACCCCATCCTATTACTCGCGATGCGTACTTATCAATCTCCAGTCTCTTGAAATCCGGAGAGCTCTGCTTCTACTAATGTTTGTTTATGATCTCATCACTGGCTCTTTGGATTGTTCAGCTCTTCTAGCTAAAGTTAATTTTAATGTACCTAATAGGTGTCTTCGTACTTTCTTGCCCTTTTACTTGCGTGTCGGTAGAGCTAACTATTGCATGTTTGACCCGATTTACCGCGCACTTACCGAATTTAATAGATGCTCAAGGAGTTTCCTTCTTGATTTCTCTTTGTCGAGAAGTACGTTCAAGTCTTCTCTGGAATTGTGCCTGTAATTTATTTTTTATATATATTTAACTCAATTTTATCTTTTTTTTATTATTTACACGTTAATTACATATATAAGTTTGACTATATAGTTTTTATATTCTTTCTATTCATTTGTATCTAGTCTGTAAGATTCTTTTCGATCATAGACTTAATAAACTAAACATTATTATTATACATTACATTATTATTAAGCAAGCGTCCATCTTAGTGCCATATTTTTGCGCTAGTTTCGAACTAACGCAATTTTCTGCAGGGTATATTAATCACGGCGGCAGCCGCACAGTGGAGGCAAATTAAACATTTTCAGCCCAATTCTAAACAAAAATTCCGTGCTAGTTTTTTTCCCTTCTCCCATTCCTCGTATTCTAAATAAAAATTCCTTGTGAGTTCTTTCACTTCTCCCTTTCCTCTTATTCTGAACAATGTTCGAAAAAGCGGAAACCGGTTATGGGAGAAAAGTAGGTATTATGAATGTGAGGGAGATTTTTCTGCCATTTTATAGGAGTTTTTTCACTTGTTAAATTAAAGGAATGGATCAAAATAGTTAAAGGAAATTGGTTCTTTTAAGAAAGAACATTTATTTGTACAAATTTGTGCTAAAATATGTACATTCTACCACAGTATTCTTTATTTTAAGTCGAAAAGTATATCACATCATAAGCAACGGAAGAGCTTTTGGTATATTTGAAAAGCCATTCAGAAATTGGGTGAGAAGAAAAACGAATTCAACTCGACTTGGCCGCCAGAAAATTTCTTTGCTGAATGGAAGCAGCCAACTTCGGCGGATTTGTGTTATGCCGCCGTCTTCTTCTTATGCTGATGTTGCTATGGCACCAATTCATTACTCATTTCAGTGAATACAACATGAAATGCAATACTGTGCATTGTTTATATTTTATTTCTTAATTTCAAACAAATTCGCAACAATAATTAAACTGTTCAATTTTTTAAACAAAATAAGAAATGCGCATTAAAATTTCAATTGACAAAACAGCTGACTTCGAAAATTCGAAATTCCTATTCCTCAATTATTCTTCTCCCTAGGAGAAAAGAATTGGAGCAATTTTTCCGCGGGAATAAAATAATCCGCGAGAATATTTAGAATTGGTCTGTTTATGTCATTAATTTTTGCAGGTCGTAATTTTTAAACGATTCTAAAATTTGTTTGTTTCTATCAAAAGATTTCGAGACTTGGAGGAAAACTGTACAGCCAGATTTTTGAAATTTGGTTTGTTTATATACATTTTTTGTATGTAAAGCTGAAAGAAATGAGAAAAACGTTGGAAACCCGATTCTCTTTCTTCTTTCAATTAATATTTCATAACGAAAACTAAGTCAAAATAGTTTTGGATTATGCCCGATCTAAAAAATTGGGATAAAAAATGTTTTAGATAAATTTTATCTATGTACACAGTGGAAAAAAACCTTTTAGTACTCAGCCCACCACACTTAAGGTCCTTGGTTTAAGTCCCGAAAAAGTCAACATCAAAAACTTAGAGAAAAGTATTTTTTTTTTTTCAATGAGAAAAAGGATTTTCTTTGTGGAAACTCCCCTTTGGCAGTATATTTTCAAACACTCCAAGTGTGTTTCTGCCACGAAAAGGGTTTTAATGAATTTAAGTCTGCCTTGCAGCTACCGTTCGAACTCGGCATAGAACATGTTGTAGCAAGCAAACAAAATATAATGGCAACTGCGTTGGAGTGAACGGTTGAGCAACATTTAAATTGAGTAGGAAAATCACACGTATACAGCAGTATCGGTTAGGATTGTCCATTCGTCTCAAACAAACTCATATGAACTTTGATTGTAAAGCTGCAGACATTGGTGCTTTATCGGTAACCGTATCGGTAACCTTCTAACAGCTGATTCGACCAACCTTATGGGAATCAATGCAATCGATTATTGGTGCCGCTAAGGTCGTAACCGTATCGTAGCCACACAATTGGTTTTTGGTTTGCCGTCGTAACAATAAACAGCTGATTACATTAGGGATACGACTACAGCGATACGACATACGGCACCAATGACTCCCGCTTTTGGTTTACCGTCGTAACGATAAACAGCTGATTACGTTAGGGATACGACTACAGCGATACGACAAACGGCACCAATGACTACAGCTTAAAGTTCGCTAGACATAGCAGCTATATATATATATATCATGATATTGTAGGGTAACGATTAAAACAGCTTTACAGCGTGGTTGACGTATTATAAATTGGTGAGTATTTCATCTTTACCCATCTCGCTTTTTCGCTCGAACTTCGGATTCCCTATAACTACCCTTATACCCATCATCCTCCTTATCACAACCTACCTCTTTTATTGAACTTTTCCGACATATTGCCAATGTGAGATGTAAACTGTTACAAGATGATCAAAAAGGTTTGCAGTAGATATCAAATCATACACGATATCGTCGGGCTAGTGCTCCAAGGAATAAAATGAAAAACACATCCAGATTGACAACTACCCACCCACAAAATTGTTTTTGTTTGGGCAAAAAAAAAGTATAATTATGTATGTACAATTGAGAAATGGTTTATTTTTTCATTGCGGAAAAACCTCAATAATAGCTGTGTTTTTTACATCTATATACATGTGCACTAAAACTTTATATGGACTGCCACATGCATAACTGTATCTCCACTCAGGAAATTATTGCGCAGAAAATTAATACAGCTAAGGGCTGGTTTTTCAGTAGAAAATGTATGCCCGGTTTGAAGTCCAGTTAGAGTTGACTAGAGTTTAACCCTGCCCCTTTGGTCGCTTAAGCCGAGATGAGCAGCAAAATTATATGTTATCGAACATAATGGCAAGGTTAAATCTTAGCCAACTTTAATTGGAGTTCAAACCGGGCATACATTTCAATATGCATTATACTCAGCTGCAACTGAAATGGTAGTAAGCAAAAATGGCAAACAACTATCTGAGTATAGGAATGAATTTGATAATGCTCTCAAGAAACATGAAAGAGAAATAAAGCAAGTTTTAAAAGCAGTGGAAGTTGCATTTAGCGACAGAATTAAGGCAATGCAAAAAGCGCAAGAATCATGCGAAAAGAGTGTTGTAGAAGTGAACAAAATACTGAAGGCTTCAAGCGAAGCAGCGAGCAGGTCTGTGATGAGTTGAAAACAAACAAGGAGGACAATAAGAAAATGATTGAAGAAATAAGTAAAGAGAATAAAAAAATGTGCAATGAAATAAAGAAAAATGTTAATAGTGTTGAAGCCAAAGTGTCATACGCAGCGATAACAAAAAATGATGGACAAAAAAAAGAAGTGTTGCCAGACATGCGACGAGGAACTGGTGCAAAGAATTAAACGACATAACATTTGTTTAAGTGAAACGGACATGAAAATTGTTAAGCAATATGAAGTGAAAAAGAACGCGAAAAACTGTTATAATGCTGTGATAGAAATAAATGTTGAAGCGTTCGCAAATGTACTAGCTGGAGAGAGGCTTAATGTAGGTTGGGAACGTTGCCGAGTATATGATGCAGTGCAGGTATTGTGTTGTTTTAAATGCAAGGCTTCAATCATAAAGCGGCTGACTGCAAGGAAAAGGAAGTATGCACAAAATGCTTGGGTGAGCATAAACATACACAATGCATAAAGGATACAGCAAACAAGTGCATTAACTGAATACGAGCAAACAAGGAGCTGAATCTAGGACTTGACGAAAACCATGATACTCTGGATAGAACTTGTCCCGTATACCAACAAAAGCTAGATGCAAGGAAAAGGAAAGTTGTTTATTAGCAACCAAAGAAAATCCTTACTGCAGCGCAAAAGTCAAAATATTATTTAAATCGAGATAGCAATATATACAACTTGGAATGCATTTATCTTAATATTAGTAGTATCATAGCAAATAAAATCGAGCTGGAACGTCTTATTGAAATAAGAAGACCAAGTATTGTGTTATGTACGGAAACGTGTACAACAGAACATATCTTGGATTCTGAACTTAGTATTCCGACATACAAATGCATTCGTTGCGACTCTCAAAGTAGGCATACTGGCGGTGTTGTCATGTATGTGAATGAAAATATACAATTTAGCATAGTTTGTAATAAAGCTATCAACATGAATGTGTGGTGCATTATTGTAAAAATAAACAAATGCGCGTTAAAATGGAAAATCGGTGTACTATATCACTCACCAAGTAGCAGTGACTCCACCTTTATTACTTATCTAAATGAAATCATCACAGAACATCTCAAGGAGGCGGATAATAATTTAATAATTGGTGATTTTAATATCAATGTAAATGTATCGTCAACATACTCAAACCAGCTAACAAGTTTGTTTGCACAAATGGCAATGATACAAAGGATAAACTTCGACACAAAGATAACAGAGTACTCGTCTACAAAAATTGAGTTGCTATTCAGTAACAATGATAAAGTTAAAGCAGTGAATATAGGTGAACATCGCATTTCGACCATGAGACAATCCACTTCGAAGTGCCAACAACAAAGCTTTGTAAAATGAGAAGGTATGCTACTGTTACATGTTGGGAGTACTATAGTGCTGAAAATCTTTTAACTTTGCTACGAACATGCGATTTCAGCTTTATGTCAATTTCCGGAGTAGAAACCAAAACTAAAGCCCTGAACGAAGTTTTAACTGAGGCTATGCAAGCACTGACTTATATAAAGAGGACCCAAATACAGATAAGAAATAAGTGGTATGACCGAGAATTAACAAACCTGCATAAAAGAAAAATAGAATCTTATAAAACTGCTCGAAATACTGGATTTTGGGACGAATATAACGTCATTAAGAAAATATATAAAAGAACCATAATTTAAAAAAAAAGAAATACATGGAAGATAGAGTAGATCATAACAATGGCGATATGAAACGTATGTGGAAGTGTCTAAAAGGCCTCGTCGAGCTTAATGATGTTAAAAAACATATCACTAAAATTGTAATTAACGGTGAATGCCTGGAAAACGAATATGATATAGCTAATGCCCTAAATAACTTTTTTATACAAAGTATTGTTGAAATTAATGATAGCATCGAAGAAATTGTAAATGGGGATGAAATAAGTGCAAATCATAGTAATCCATTTGAAACATTTAAATTTACTGACATTGTAGTAGACGATATTATTATTATCACAAAATCACTTAAAAACAAATATGGCGGCGACAAGCTTTTATCGGAGGGTGTCGTTAAAGATGCCATGACATATACTGCTAATTTCTACAAAGACATAATTAACGAATCCTTAAATAGCGGTATTGTACCTAGTTACTGGAAAATTTCAACAATAATACCTGTTGAAAAAGTAAAAAATACAATGAAACCTGAGGAACTACGTCCAATTAACACGTTACCTACAGATGAAAAAATTATGGAGACAGTGGTGAAGGATCAACTTGTGGCATACTTAGAGAAGCAGAATGTGATTATCCCAGAACAATCGGGATTCAGGAAGAGCCATTCTTGTGAAACAGCGTTGAATATGGTAATTGCAGATTGGAAAGAAGACATGGCGGACAAAAAATTTACGGTGTCTGTCTTCTTGGATTTAAAACGGGCTTTTGAAACTGTCGATAGGTCTGAGCTATTGGACGTTATGTTTAAAATTGATATAAGAGGAAAGGCGTTGGAATGGTTCCGGAGTTATTTGGGTGACAGAAAACAGAGAACGATAATTGGAAAGGAGATTTCATCAGTGGTGGATGTTAACATTGGTTTACCACAAGGCTCGGTATTGGCGCCAATATTGTTTACATTGTATATCAATGATATCAAAAGATGCTTAAAATATTGTAAAATACGTATATTTGCGGATGATGCATTGCTTATCATAAGTGAAAAATATGCAGAATGTGCCATGCTGAAAGTACAAGAAGATCTGGACTCGCTATACAAATGGTTATGCCTTAGAAAACTGAAATTAAATGTCGAAAAAACTAAGTTCATGGTATTTTGTAAAAACACTAATATCATAAGTAACAATTGTTTAAATAATATTACGCTGAAGGTAAAAAACATGGAAATCCAAAGAGTAGACAAAATTAAGTATTTAAGAGTTCTGATTGATGATAATCTAAATTTTGGAGAGCATGTAACTTATCTGGAAAGGAAAATTGCACAGAAAATAGGCTTCATGTATAGAACATGTAAACATATCAGTCAAAGTCATAAAATATTGGTATATCGTTCAATTATTGAACCACACTTTATTTATTGTCCTACTATTCTGCTATTAAGTAATGATATGTATATTAAGAAACTTCAAATACAGCAAAACAAGGCAATGCGATTTATTTTAAAATGTCCTCCAACAACGCCAAAAATTGTAATGCTCAATAGATTAAACTGGCTTAGTATTAAACAGTCAGTTAGTTATTTCACATTGAAATTTATACACCAACTTAGGTTAGGAATGTTACCGAATTACCTGAGTAGTAAAATACATTATAATCATGAAATCCACAATTATGGAACTAGAAATTGCAATAATATAAGACTGCCTAGAATAAGAACTGAGTTCGCCAAAAGGTCTCTTGAATATTTAGGGTATAAAATGTATAATGAGTTACCTTCTGATTTGAAAGACTGTGAAAATATTAGTAAGTTCACAGAAAAATTGTTTTTATATTGTACGTCACTAAATGTGACATGAGTATTTATGTTTAATCTCTTATTTTAACCTAAACTAGGTCTTAAAGGCCGTAATAATAAATAAATAATAAAAAAAAATAAAAAAAATTTATCTCTTCATTTTCACTCTACATTTTTCACCACTTCTATGACCGAAAAGTTAGTGTGTCCACGATTCATCGCAACCGATTCAGCTGTAGGTTATGCACAATGTTCAACAGTGGTGAGTGTCTCCGCTATTCAAAACAACCAGATTTGTAGCGAGTTTTTACCACAGCCGCAAGTTTTTATAGGAAATAAGGAATTAATATTTCAGTTGCCGCTAGATGGATCTCCTAAACATTATCGAAGCACAAATCACACACAGAGGTTGCGTATTTACGAGTTCAAAGTTGCTTCGTTCTGCGCACACTTGACTGCTTGAGCAAATGAACGAAAGAGAGAAAAAACAAGAGCTAAAGGAAAATTACGTAAAAATTGCCCATAAAAAACAGCTGATCTTTTGTTTACATGCGCAATACGCAATCTTGTTTGTTTGATTTGTGTTATCTAAGTAAAGCTGGAGACATTGGTGCTTTATCGGTAACTGTATCGGTAACCTTTTAACAGCTGATTCGACCAACCTTATGAGAATCAATGCAATCGATTATTGGTGCCGCTAAAGTCGTAACCATATCGTAGCCAACCAATTGGGTTTTGGTTTACCGTCGTAACGATAAACAGCTGATTACGGTAGGGATACGGATACAGCGAGACGACATACGGCACCAATGACTCCAGCTTAATGCTAGATCACAAATCACACAAGAAGATTGCGCATTGCGCATGTAAACATTATATCAGGTGTTTTTAGTGAGCAGTTCATGCGTCATTTTTCTTTAGCTCTTGTTTTTTCTCTCTTTCTTTCATTCGCTCAAACAATCAACTATGACGCAGATGCGCAGAACGAAGCAATTTTGAACTCGTGAATGCGCAATCAATTGGCGCCGGTTGGCGGAGCGACTGGCGCGCCTTGTTGGACGGCCATAACCGTTTACACGGTTAAGCGCCAATTATGTAAATGGGTATGAATGTACAATCTGGGTAGGTGATTTGTGATGCTAGATAAGTTTTTTTTTTCAGATGTATATACATGTAAAAAATAGCACGACTAATGTCAGCAAAGGTTATACCTTGTAAAAGCTTTTATCATGACGCGGGCTATCGAATTTGAGGGTTGTTGACAAAATTTGAAAATAAAACTCAACCATGGCGGAACGATACAAGGTGGCAGCATGGTGACATACCTACAAACATAAATAAAAATTCCATGTACTTTGTTTTTTTAAATTCGATGGACAAATGTCAAAATCGTATCAAATCAAATAAAACAAGTAAGGAAGGCTGAGTTCTGGTGTAACCGAACATTACACACTCAGCTGAGAGCTATGGAGGCAAAATAAGGGAAAATCACCATGTAGGAAAATGAACCTAGAGTAACCCTGGAATGTGTTTTTATGACATGGGTATCAAAAAGAAGGCATTAAATAGTGTTTGAAGAGAGAGTAGGCCATAGGTCTATGGGTGGACGCCATTTAGGGATATCGCCATCAAGGTGGACCAGGCCTGACTCTAGAATTTATTTGTACGATATGGGTATCAAATGAATAGTGTTAATGAGTATTTTAAAAGGGAGTAGGCCTTAGTTCTATAGGTGTACGTCTTTCCGAGATATCGCCATAAAGGTGGACCAGTGTGACTAGAATTTGTTTGTACGATATGGGTATCAAATGAAAGGTGTTAATGAGTACTTTAAAAGGGAGTCGTGGTAGTTGTATATGTGAAGGCGTTTGCGAGATATTGACCAAACTGTGGACCAGGGTGACCCAGAACATCATCTGTCGGGTACCGCTAATTTATTTATAATGTAATACCACGAACAATATTCCTGCAAATATTCCAATTCGCCCTGCATAACTTTTTCATTTTCTTCTACTTAATATGGTAGGTGTCACACCCATTTTGCAAAGTTTTTTTCTAAAGTTATATTTTGCGTCAATAAACCAATCCAATTACCATCTTTCATCCCTTTTTTCGTATCTGGTATAGAATTATGGTATTTTTTTCATTTTTCGTAACTTTCGATATCGAAAAAGTGGGCGTGGTCCTTGTCGGATTTTGGCCATTTTTTACACCAATACAAAGTGAGTTCAGAAGACTGAGTTTAGTAAAGATATATCGATTTTTGCTCAAGTTATAGTGTTAAAGGCCGAGCGGAAGGACAGACGGTCGACTCTGTATAAAAACTGGGCGTGGATTCAACCGATTTCGCCCTTTTTCATAGAAAACAGTTATCGTCCTAGAATCTAAGCCCTACCAAATTGCATAAGGATTGGTAAATTTTTGTTCGACTTATGGCATTTAAAGTATCCTAGACAAATTAAATGAAAAAGGGCGGAGCCACGCCCATTTTAAAATTTTCTTTTATTTTTGTATTTTATTGGACCATATCATTACTGGAGTCGAATGTTGACATAATTTACTTATATACTGTAAAGATATTAAATTTTTTGTTAAAATTTGATTAAAAAAAATTGTTTTAAAGTGGGCGTGGTCGTTCTCCGATTTAGCTGATTTTTATTAAGCATACATATAGTAACAGGAGTAACTTTCCTGCCAAATTTCATCATGATATCTTCAACGACTGCCAAATTACAGCTTGCAAAACTTTTAAATTTCCTTCTTTTAAAAGTGGTTTAGTAATTTTCTATTCTGCGTCATAATTTCAACTCGCGTACCAAGTTTCATCGCTTTATTCGTCTTTGGTAATGAATTACCGCACTTTTTCTATTTTTCCAAATTTTCGATATCGAAAAAGTGGGCGTGGTTATAGTCCCATATCGTATTTTAAATATCGATCTGAGATGAGTGCCCAGGAACCTACATACCAAATTCCACCAAGATACCTCAAAACTTACTCAAGTTATCGTGTTAACGGATAGACGGACGGACGGACATGGCTCAAATTTTTTTTCGATACTGATGATCTATCTCGATTCCTTTATACCTGTACAACCAACCATTATCCAATCAAAGTTATAGCTCCGACACAAAGCAGTTTTTCATATAGATGAGTTTAACACAAGCTTATGCATTATGAGTAGATTGCACGTATTTTTATGGAGAATGGTAGAATGAGCGACATTGGCGCCATCTGATATTGAAAAGTAGCCAATTCCCCAATTTTGTTCCAAGCATATCATAAGAAGAAGAATTTGACATTTGCTTTGGCTAAGGGTGTTGGCACACCTTGCAAGTGAAATTATTTGGTTGGTAAATTTTTTAACATTTTTCGCAATTAAAAACTCGAATATAACAATCGAATACGACACAAAATATCTTAGCAAGTATTTTTGTTGTATAGGGAGAACGTTTATAACAGTGATTCGCGAAATTTTGTATGTGAATGGGCAAGGCGTAATAAACTTCAATTGCCAAGTCTAAAGTTCCTTCATATTTACAAACGCATCATCTTGGTTGGTTGTGGCGTTGTTTGCCGTCCACCGGTGGCAAAATCCTGAGCCAGATAAATAATTTTGCATGTAAATGCAACAACAACGATTTGAGCCAGATAAATCCAGATAGAAGTCTGGTTCAATTTGTGAGCCAGATAATTTGTTATTTACTTCTTTTTAGGTTGGCAACGCGGTCTTTAATATACCTACTTTTTCAAAAATAGATGTCGCTGCTTAGCCTTTCGCCGTATAAGTTAAATGAAAACCAGCGGCGACATCTGCCTATCACATTTCACGTGTGCGAAAATTTCACGACATCTGCTTTTCAATTCTCCCAATGATCCAGAGCATTCCCGTGAGAAGTGAGCGTGAGCCGGAACTGTAAAACTCACTGGAAGACGGCAGTTATTGGAATGCATAAGCTTGTGTTAAACGCATCTATATGAAAAATATCATTGTGTCACGGCCTTTAATATACTCCGTGAGCTCTGCTCAACTGATTATAAAAAGATTATAATCAGCTGTCCCATGCTGCCACCTTGTATCGTTCCGCCATGAACGCAACCATGCAGTCATATAATGAGATCCACTTTCCACAAATGTCATAACATATGATATGTTCTTTTCGCAAGGAGGCGTTATATGGGGGTGCCCTTTAGAAGAGTTATTTGTGTTCCCTCTTCCACAAAAAAACCGTTTTTGGTGCAGCCTCGGGTGACTTCCATTGGAGAAAATATCAGATTTGTGAAAAGAAATTTTCTTCATATACAGCCATGGCGGAACGATACAAGGTGGCGGCGTGGTGACATACCTACACACATAAATAAAAATGCCATGTACTTTGTTTTTGTAAATTGAGTGGACAAATGTCAAAATCGTACTGCGCCGGAAGTTGATGTATCAAATCAAATAAAAAAAGTTAATAATCAGCTGTCCCATACTGGTACCTTGTATCGTTCCGCCATGATATACATCCGATCACCAGTTGTCACTCCATTGTCCACTTTGCTGCATAATTTTATTTGGAAATATTCGCCTAGTTCATTTAAATAAATAGGAAATAGTGATTTTTTAAAAAGTAGAAACTGTAAAGAGATAAATATCTAGAAAAATGACAGTAGTTGAGGGTGGCGCAACCACGTCCATTGCGGCCGAAGCGACGGGACGACCGCGTTGTTTTTTCGATATTTCGATTGGTGGGCTGAATGTTGGACGCGTTGTTTTTGAGTTGTTCAAAGATTTAGCACCAAAGACAGTTGAAAATTTTCGTGCATTATGCACTGGCGAAAAAGGTATCGGCTTGGTAACGGGCAAACCTTTGCATTATAAAAATGTCATATTTCATCGCGTTGTTAAAGATTTTATGATACAAGCTGGCGATTTTTCGGCTGGCAATGGAACCGGTGGAGAGTCTATCTATGGCGGTACATTTGAGGGTATGTATTATAATATGAACATATATTTGGGTAACGTTTTACGAGACGGTGCACTATCCAATTTTTAGCAAAATTTATCAAAGGTAGCATCAAAAGACGCGTCTCGACCTCCGTTTTAAGAATCCGAAAGCGGAAATCAAAAACTTTATTTCTGTCGAAAGCTATTCACAAAAAACCGTAAAATGACCCCGAGAGGGTCCGAAATAGGGGGCCCGATCCATAGTTTTCTTTGCAAAGAATACGATTCTGCGTTGGCGGCCTTCGGTCGCGCTTATAAAAAATTACCTTGGGTGGGTCCGACACCGGTTTGTGGTTCAAAAGTAAATGCAGAACACATTTCTGCATTAGTGTGTGTGTAAACAAAACTGACATAAAACAAAAACCACATGCGAAGAAAGCGCGAGTTCCTTTCGAGTTGATGATGCGCCAACGAATAATGATCAATAAATTAATTTCTATGTATGGTATATTACTTAAGTTCTTGAGTCTGTTCGTTTCTGTCTTTATCTCTCCCTATCATACTTGTAAACAATCACTTATGTTGTCTTTATTGTTACGCATCGCAGAGCATTCTTTATATCCCATATATAGTGATGGTCCTAGACTATAGGTTGTCTAGTTCCAAAGACTGCTTACATACACTGTTGCGCGTATTCAACAAATACTAAAGGGCTCAAAGTCATCCATCTTAATGCGCAAAGCCTATATAAAAAGCTGGATGAATTGAGATTCATATCTGAGGGTTCTGATATAGATGTTATATGTAAACATTTGTTTAAGTGAAACGGACATCAAAATTGTTAAGCAATATGAAGTGAAAAAGAACGCGAAAAACTATTATAATGCTGTGATAGAAATGAATGTTGAAGCGTTCACAAATGTACTAGCTGGAGAGAGGCTTAATGTAGGTTGGGAACGTTGCCGAGTATATGATGCAGTGCAGGTATTGTGTTGTTTTAAATGCAAAGGCTTCAATCACAAAGCGGCTGACTGCAAGGAAAAGGAAGTATGCACAAAATGCTTGGGTGAGCATAAACATACACAATGCATAAAGGATGCAGTAAACAAGTGCATTAACTGCATACGAGCAAACAAGGAGCTGAATCTAGGACTTGACGAAAACCATGATACTCTGGATAGAACTTGTCCCGTATACCAACAAAAGCTAGATGCAAGGAAAAGGAAAGTTGTTTATTAGCAACCAAAGAAAATCCTTACAGCAGCGCAAAAGTCAAAATATTGTTTAAATCGAGATAGCAATATATACAATTTGGAATGCATTTATCTTAATATTAGTAGTATCATAGCGAATAAAATCGAGCTGGAACGTCTTATTGAAATAAGAAGACCAAGTATTGTGTTATGTACGGAAACGTGTACAACAGAACATATCTTGGATTCTGAACTTAGTATTCCGACATACAAATGCATTCGTTGCGACTCTCAAAGTAGGCACACTGGCGGTGTTGTCATGTATGTGAATGAAAATATACAATTTAGCATAGTTTGTAATAAAGCTATCAACATGAATGTGTGGTGCATTATTGTAAAAATAAACAAATGCGCGTTAAAATGGAAAATCGGTGTACTATATCACTCACCAAGTAGCAGTGACTCCACCTTTATTACTTATCTAAATGAAATCATCACTGAACATCTCAAGGAGGCGGATAATAATTTAATAATTGGTGATTTTAATATCAATGTAAATGTATCGTCAACATACTCAAACCAGCTAACAAGTTTATTTGCACAAATGGCAATGATACAAAGGATAAACTTCGACACAAGGATAACAGAGTACTCGTCTACAAGAATTGATTTATATTCAGTAACAATGATAAAGTTAAAGCAGTAAATATAGGTGAACATCGCATTTCTGACCATGAGACAATCCACTTCGAAGTGCCAACAACAAAGCTTTGTAAAATGAGAAGGTATGCTACTGTTACATGTTGGGAGTACTATAGTGCTGAAAATCTTTTAACTTTGCTACGAACATGCGATTTCAGCTTTATGTCAATTTCCGGAGTAGAAACTAAAACTAAAGCCCTAAACGAAGTTGTAACTGTGGCTATGCAAGCACTGACTTATATAAAGAGGACCCAAATACAGATAAGAAATAAGTGGTACGACCGAGAATTAACAAACCTGCATAAAAGAAAAATAGAATCTTATAAAACTGCTCGAAATACTGGATTTTGGGACGAATATAACGTCATTAAGAAAATATATAAAAGAACCATAATTTATAAAAAAAAGAAATACATGGAAGATAGAGTAAATCATAACAATGGCGATATGAAACGTATGTGGAAGTGTCTAAAAGACCTCGTCGAGCTTAATGATGTTAAAAAACATATCACTAAAATTGTAATTAATGGTGAATGCCTGGAAAATGAATATGATATAGCTAATGCCCTAAATAACTTTTTTATACAAAGTATTGTGGAAATTAATGATAGCATCGAAGAAATTGTAAATGGGGATGAAATAAGCGCAAATCATAGTAATCCATTTGAAACATTTAAATTTACTGACATTGTAGTGGACGATATTATTATTATCACAAAATCACTTAAAAACAAATATGGCGGCGACAAGCTTTTATCGGAGGATGTCGTTAAAGATGCCATGACATATACTGCTAATTTCTACAAAGACATAATTAACGAATCCTTAAACAGCGGTATTGTACCTAGTTACTGGAAAATTTCAACAATAATACCTGTTGAAAAAGTAAAAAATACAATGAAACCTGAGGAACTACGTCCAATTAACACGTTACCTACAGATGAAAAAATTATGGAGACGGTGGTGAAGGATCAACTTGTGGCATACTTAGAGAAGCACAATGTGATTATCCCAGAACAATCGGGATTCAGGAAGAGCCATTCTTGCGAAACAGCGTTGAATATGGTAATTGCAGATTGGAAAGAAGACATGGCGGACAAAAAATTTACGGTGTCTGTCTTCTTGGATTTAAAACGGGCTTTTGAAACTGTCGATAGATCTGAGCTATTGGACGTTATGTTTAAAATTGGTATAAGAGGAAAGGCTTTGGAATGGTTCCGGAGTTATTTGGGTGACAGAAAACAGAGAACGATAATTGGAAAGGAGGTTTCATCAGTGGTGGATGTTAACATTGGTTTACCACAAGGCTCGGTCTTGGCGCCAATATTGTTTACATTGTATATCAATGATATCAAAAGATGCTTAAAATACTGTAAAATACGTCTATTTGCGGATGATGCATTGCTTATCATAAGTGAAAAATATGCAGAATGTGCCATGCTGAAAGTACAAGAAGACCTGGACTCGCTATACAAATGGTTATGCCTTAGAAAACTGAAATTAAATGTCGAAAAAACTAAGTTCATGATATTTTGTAAAAACACCAATATCATAAGTAACAATAGTTTAAATATTACGCTGAAGGTAAAAAACATGGAAATCCAAAGAGTAGACAAAATTAAGTATTTAGGAGTTTTGATTGATGATAATCTAAATTTTGGAGAGCATGTAACTTATCTGGAAAAGAAAATTGCACAGAAAATAGGCTTCATGTATAGAACATGTAAACATATCAGTCAAAGTCATAAAATATTGGTATATCGTTCAATTATTGAACCACACTTTTTTTATTGTCCTACTATTCTGCTATTAAGTAATGATATATATATTAAGAAACTTTAAATACAGCAAAACAAGGCAATGCGATTTATTTTAAAATGTCCTCCAAGAACGCCAAAAATTGTAATGCTCAATAGATTAAACTGGCTTAGTATTAAACAGTCAGTTAGTTATTTCACATTGAAATTTATACACCAACTTAGGTTAGGAATGTTACCGAATTACCTGAGTAGTAAAATACATTATAATCATGAAATCCACAATTATGGAACAAGAAATTGCAATAATATAAGACTGCCTAGAATAAGAACTGAGTTCGCCAAAAGGTCTCTTGAATATTTAGGGTATAAAATGTATAATGAGTTACCTTCTGATTTGAAAGACTGTGAAAATATTAGTAAGTTCAAAGAAAAATTGTTTTTATATTGTACGTCACTAAATGTGACATGAGTATTTATGTTTAATTTCTTATTTTAACCTAAACTAGGTCTTAAGGACCGTAATAATAAATAAATAAATAAAATAAATAAATAAAATATTTCCGAAACCTGGTTTTCTTCATGTCACAAAAATGATTTGGTGCAACTAAATGGATATCAACTGTTCAGGGCTGATAGACGTGGTCATGGTGGTGGTGTTGCTATATATGTTAAAAGTAGTTTATCCTGTAAACTTTGCTGCAGTGCTAGTCCAAGTGATCTTGTCGAATATGTGTTCGTAGACGTGTTCTCTGTAAATAATGAAAGGCTTCTTATCGGCTGTGCATACAGACCTAATCGTGGAGTTGACTTCTCTGGCTTTATTGAATTTCTCGAGCCTCTACTTATAAGCTATGATAATATAATCATCGCTGGGGATTTCAACTCCAACCTTCTCGTCGACTCAACTCTAAAGCTAAGTATGGAGTCTCTTGGACTTTTTCCCACCAATTTAACTTCACCTACACACTTTACTGACTCAAATTCTTCTTTGCTGGATTTATTTTTTGTGAATGATCCCCTGAAATTGCTCCACTACGATCAATTGTCGGCATCTTGCTTTTCAAAACACGATCTAATATTTCTTAGTTACAACTTCCAAACGTCACACATACAACGTTCCTTTACATATCGTGATTTTAGAAGCATAGATTACAGTTCCCTTAATGCAGCGGTGGAGTCGGTTGAGTGGAGCTTGATTCGTACACTGACATCGGTCGATGATCAGGCATCATTCCTACAGAACCATATCATTAGGCTTTCCGACAACTATGTGCCAGTGAAACTCAAAGCTGCTACACACAATAATACCCCTTGGTTTAGTGCCAATCTAAAACACTTAATTCACCAGCGTAACCTTGCTTACTCACGATGGAAAAGATACAAAACACTGGAGGCTCACAACTGCTTCAAAACAGCTAGGATCGCTGCAAACAAAGCCATTAGGTCAGCTAAGCAGAAATTTTATAATAACAAGTTTAGTGCTGCTTTGAGTTCGAAGGAAACCTGGAAGTCGATTAAACATATTGGTATCGGAAAATCCAAATGTGATATTTCTGTCCTCCCTGATGTAGACATTAATGAGATAAATATAAATTTTGTAAATCTGCCAATCTCAACTGACAATATATGTGCTGATAATCATTGTATTCGCGCTAATGTTGATTTTGGTCCTCTTGAGTTTGCTAGTGTCGATGAGTGTGATGTCGTTCAAGCCATTCTTTCAGTAAAGTCTAATGCTATGGGGTTCGATGGTATATGTCCGAAATTTTTAAAAATAATTCTTCCTAAAATCCTTCCTCACTTAACCTACTTGGTTAACTCTGTGCTGACGTCCTGTGTATTTCCCAAATGTTGGAAAGTTGCTAAGGTAATCCCAATCCCCAAGCAAAACAAGGAGTATAGGCCTATATCTATTCTGCCTTTCCTTTCCAAGGTCGTCGAACGAATTTTGCACTGCCAGATAAATACTTATGTGCAGAATAATAACCTTCTCACAGATTCCCAGTCTGGATTCAGGTCAAATCGTAGCTGTAAAACGGCGCTCCTATCGGTGATAGAGTATATTCGAGAACAAGTTGACAAAAATTTTACTGCTTTCCTGACTCTTCTCGACCATTCAAAAGCGTTTGACTCGGTCGACCACACCGTTCTCTGCAAGAAGCTGGACAACCTATTTAATTTCTCCAACTGTGCAACAGCCCTAATCAGATCGTATTTGGCCGACCGAACTCAGGCAGTAAGTGTTGGTAGCAGAAAGTCTGACTTCGTCAGTGTTTTAAGAGGAGTCCCACAAGGCTCAATCCTTGGTCCCCTTATTTGTTTTGTATATAAACGATTTGCCTGGTGTTCTCAAGTATTGTAATATTCACATTTATGCTGACGACGTACAATTGTATATGTGCTGTCCTAGTGATCGTACCAGTTCATGTATTAATAACTTAAATTACGATTTGTGTCAAATTGGTACTTGGGCTTCTATGAACGGCTTATGTCTTAACCCTAAGAAGTCGAAATGTATAGTCATTCATAGAAGGTCACTAGATAAAAGTGGAATGGAAAATTTAATTTTAGACAACACTATTATAGAATACGTTGACACGGCAAAAAATCTAGGTGTAGTTTTTAACAAAACCCTGACATGGAAAGATCACATCTTCCGCACAGTGGGAAAAGTGTATGGGATGCTTCGTACACTCTGGCTTACACAATATTTTACTCCGTTACATATTCGTCTACTAATAGCAAAAGCGTACTTAATACCTACGCTCCTTTATGGTTGTGAGGTTTACTCCAATTGTGACTATGTATGTAAGAGGAAACTTAATGTTGTGTATAACAACATTGCTAGATACGTCTATGGGTTGAAAAGACTTGACCACGTCTCTCAACATGCTTACAGGTTGCTAAACATTTCTTTCGATAACCTTATTAAACTTAAAACGCTCACTACGCTACATAAATTAATATATATGAAGGAACCTCACTATCTGTATCGGAGGCTAAATTTTCTCCAGTCGTCTAGATCTGTTCTCCTTACCCACTTCAGACATCGTATGCTAATATCTGATCGCCAGTTCTTCATTAATTCCATACGTCTTTGGAACTCGCTCCCTTCTAGACTTAGGCTTATAAGCAATGCTCTGCTCTTCAATAAAGAATTAACAAGTTTCTATAATAACCTAGACAATTAAAATACTGATTCCTTCTAAGCAAATGTACTCTATCATTCCTTTATTTATCTATTTACTATTTATTAAATATATTATTTGTTGTAACCTTTTCTTAGCCATAATCATTAGCTTTAAGTTTCAAGATTAGATTGTTCCTATTTTATGCCTTTTACCGACTAGCACTGTAAAATAATTTTTGTCAAATTGTTGTGCTGGGATGAATTGCCTAATAAATACAAAAAATACAAATACATGAAAATTAGAACCGAACTTATATCTCTTGACAGAAATAAAAATTTTAATTTTCGCTTCCGGATTCTAAAAACGGAGGTCGAGACGCGTCTTTTGATACCACCTTTGATAATTTTTGATAAAAATTAGGTGGTGCGCCGTCTTGTAAAACGTTATCTATATTTGGATGAGTGTACATATATATGTATGTATGTAGTCCGCCATGGTAAGTGGATAGTCTGCCGGGCTAGAATACCAAAGGCTCCGTGCCAGCACATATGTACATATTGTAGCGAATTTAGGGAAACCCCGCTTATTTGCTACCTTCTACTAACGTTCGTATCGCTAAACTGTTGAATAAATACCTCTAATATTCAATAATGCAAAGTAGTCTTTATTAGACTATTTTGAAAATACTTCACAATAACACTTATACTTCGCAACTGATAGCGTGCTTAAATCAAACTGATTGCTCATGCCTCAGCTTGTGCTGCTTTTATACTCTTCTGTTTCCTCGTTCGCATATTTCTAGGCGTTAGTGGTGGGTAATGACACTATTTTTTGAGTGTTAACACAGTAGCATAGGCACACTTTGCAGTGTTAACACAATTGTGTTATAACTGATTATCGAAAGTCGATATGAGTGTTGGCACAATATCAGAGCACAGTACTGTGTTACTTACCTCTAACGCCACGTTTGACGCCATTTAGAAAAGCAAATCATGGCAACATTTATCTTCTTTCATTCTCCCATGTTAAGGGAATCTACGTTATATAACCACAACTTTTGTTTAAATAGAACATTTTCAACTTAAAGTATACATTTTGTGCCCACATCTTTTAAACGTAATACACAGGCCAGATTATGAGTACAATCAACACACAAGCACAATGGACTATATATGTATGAATGTGCACTTACGATCCGAGTGTCATTCTCTGAGCTATAGAAACAGTCAGCTTTGTGCCATCGAGTGTGCCACTGTGTTATAAATTAATCGATAAGTGTGCGTGTGCGTGCCGCACATTACTGAGTGTTAACACAATAACACAGCACAATGCTGTGTTACTCAGCCTTACTAGGCGTTTCTCCTTCTAGAATTTACTAGTTCGCTGATGATTGCATAATTTTGTGAGTATCTCAGATATATGCATGTGTTTGTGCGTTTCTCTCCGCTGCTTGTATGTGCATATGTGTAGACATAATGATTGATTTGTTTATGTACATACCAGTGACTGCTTAGCATCGGCTTAGAGATGATAGTATGCCTTAGTGTTGCTAATATTCGTCACAATATATTAAGTAAATTATAGTAACCGCATATTCCATGTTCAATTGTATAGTCAATTATTTAGTAATAGAACAAGAAGTGAAGCTTGACTAATCACATTATATATATACAGCACTTAATATTTGCAACTAATTTGTGAAAGTTAAAGCAAACTTACAGCAAAACAATTTTGATATAGAAAACAATTGCAATTACTGTGTCTATATGCAGTTATTTTTGAAAATTTCTGAGTAATTGGCTCTCAGCAGCGCTGGCAAAAATAACAACGGGAAATATTCATAAATACCGCATCCCTAAAAATAAAGGTCTCCATCCGCGGAGAATCTTGTTATAAGAATGAATGTATCACACATATATGTATACCACAAACGAGTATACGGCGACACCAAGTTCCCAATGGGATGGCCAAAAGGTTGAATGTGGTCTTGTTAAAGAGCTCTCGAGATGGAGTACTTTAGTGTTGTTATTGTAGATAAAGTCACCCATAAATTTTGGGGAGTGATGATTTCCTACTCCCGTAAATAGGTCCGTTACGTTCCGGTAAAAAGCACCATTAAGGTATAAGCCCGACCATCTCGGGACCGATTTAATATAACCACATTCGACCTCCAAGATTATCCCGCCACCAACTCATAGTTTCATGAAGAGCTTAGCGTAGCCAGAGCCTCGCTTGCTAAAGAAACATAATTCGAAACGGGTTGTATCGATAAAAACACTCCCCGAAGGTTTTGGGGAGTGTTATCGATGTTGAAGATCCTTTGCCAAATATACAGTTCCGGTATGATCTGGTAACAAGCACCATTAAAGCACAATGCCGACCAGGACGACCACATTGAACCTTCTAGGCCTTCCCGACCCTGCCCCTCTACTTCCCCACGAATAGGTGAGGTTGGCAATTAAGTTGGAGAAGCTATTAATTACGCTGGCGACCCTTTGAATGGGTTGCGCTACACAGCCTTTGAATTATTTTGGTATTTCAGTCGCCTCTTACGACAGGCATACCTGCCGCGGGTATATTAGCCCCCTACCAGCCGGGGACTCGCACGGGTAAGTGAGGTTGACAATTCAGTTACAGAAGCTAAAATTGAACTGGCAATCCCTTGAAATCGGATCGGGGGAGGGAGTACGCAATACAGAGACGGCACATCAGGAAGTACCTGTTGGCCTCATAGACAACCTTTTAGCGGAAAAGAGAAAAGCATGGGCAATAGATAGCTTCTCTCCATATAAATCACCGGGCGTGGATGGTATTATACCTATTATGCTGCAGAAAACTCAGAAATCTTTGGTTAAGGAACTAAAGGAGATCTTCGAGGCATGAATTCGTCTCAATCACATTCCGGTCTCATGGATGAAAACAAGGGTGGTTTTCATCCCTAAGGCCGGCAGAGGGGGCATGAAGTAGCCAAAGACTTTCGGCCAATAAGTCTCACGTCCTTTGTTCTGAAAACGTTCGAAAGTCTACTAGATATACTTAACGGGAGCTTCTAGGCGAGGCTCTACTTTCCACGGCACAGCACGCGTACCTGAGAGGGAAATCCACAGAAACCGCGCTACATGAGGTAGTTCGAACGGTGGAAAATTCCCTTCATCACAAGCAGTTCACTCTGGCTGCGTTTGTTGATGTGGAAGGCGCGTTTAACAATGTAAGAGTCGAAGCGATTGAGGCTGCCCTCGGTAGGGCAGGGGTTGAAGAGCCACTACGGCTTTGGATTTCAACCCTGCTTCGCAACCGCTAAATAACAGCAGAGCTAGGCGGAGCTAATGTTGTTGGCAAGCAGGTATGCAGAGGCACACCACAGGGTGGGGGGGTTGCTTTCACCTCTGCTTTGGTTGATCACCATTAATGAAATCCTAGGAAAATTTAACGCGGGGGGGTTAAGATCGTGGCGTATGCCGACGACGTGGCGATCTTAGTCTCTGGTCCTTTCCCCTCCGTAATGAGCGAAATCATGGAAAGGGCATTGGCTAAACTCAGCAGGTGGGCACAGGGATGTGGCCTGAGGTTAAATCTCGACAAGACGGACCTGCTTCTCTTCACGAGGAAGTACAAGCCACGTGCCTTCAGACTGCCATTCTTAAACGGCCAGCAACTAACCCTGTCATAGAGTACCAAGTTCGAAGAGCGGGTACGGAAGGCCTGCATCGCCTTCTATGCCTGCAAATCAATGTTTGGTAAGAAATGGGGACTCAACCCAAGCATGGTACTTTGGATGTACGAGGTGGTGGTGCAACCGGTGCTTACCTATGGTTCTATAGTCTGGTGGGAAGCTCTAAGTAAGAGGTACAACCTCACCAGCCTGCAAAAAGTCCAGCACACTGCGTGCTTTCGTGCCATAGGGACCGGACGCACTTGCCCCACAGCTGCTTTAGATCCCATTTTGGACCTGCTTCCGATCGACTTGCATATACTTTGTACATTGTCACAAACCGCACTGAGACTCAGAGAGTCTGGGTGTTGGAAGGATACTCAGCAAGGGCATAGTAGTATCCTAAACAATCTTCCGGATGGTACATGTAGTAACGAGACAGATTACTACCCTCGCAAGGCAGTCGGTTCTATGTACCGGAGCGACTCGGGATTTTTCCCGACCAAGGACTGTCATTTCAGTGTAACCCCATTTAATTTGTTTCGTCCCTCCCACAAATTGTCATCCTCCCAGCAGCTCCTTGCAGCAGGACTGCTCCATATTCTCTTGCTCCGGGAAGGTATCGAATCCAATCCGGGTCCGTCTCCTGACCTCGGTCCTGAGAAATGGTTTTGCTGCATCTGCCGGAAAAGAATCTTTTTAGGACGGTCATACTCTGTTCAGTGTGTCTCGTGTAAGGGATGGTTGCATCGGACAGGTTGTTCTGGGCTTGATCCCAAAACCCGACGTCCACGTAACTTTTATAAATCTTTTGTGGCTCCTTGCTGTTCACGCCCAAGGGCGTCCCGTAGTCTACGTCTAAGCGCCCCCCCCCCCCCCCCCCCCCCCCCCATTACCTTCCAGCAGCCCCGCTGCTCAGCAAGCCACAACAAGTACCCGCTGCTGCTCGCGCCTTACGGCGCCAACAACTCAAACAGCTGCTACCACTCATAACTACAATCTTCGTAGTAGAGTCGGAAGCAATGCTGAGCAACAGCCCCTGCCCCCGTCTTCTCCCCCCCTCTTTTCCGGCAGCAATCGTGCAGGTCAGGGAAACAGACTCTTAGTCCCTACCTCCGTTTGCACCGTTTGCCAGCACAGAATATATATGTTTGCGACATCCGCCCAATGCAGCTCCTGCCTCGGGTGGTGCCACTTTCCTAGATGTTCTGGTCTCCGCGACGGCAACCCCTCGGCGGGTTTCATCGCGCCATGTTGCCAGGTCGCAAACCCAAATCATCCGGGTACCCCAATGCTTGCCCAAGGACGCCCAGTCCCAGGGCCACAACAGCAATTGCGTCCTGGCCTTCCTGAACCCAGGCGTAGTCACCCGTCACTTACCCCCAGAGTGGCGACGTCTCCCCTCATGCACTTCAGAATTCTGCAGTTAAACTGTAATGGACTAACTGGGAAGATTACGGGGATAGTCAATTTCATGAAGCGGCACAACATCCGCATTGCTGCGATTCAAGAGACTAAACTCACAGCACGATCTGCATTGCAGTCCTGCTCTGGGTATAATGTCCACAGAAAAGATCGCGAGAGCGGAAATGGAGGCGGCCTCGCGTTTATAATACACCACTCTGTGCAATATCACATATTTGATCCTGGCATCGACCGCAGGGACAACGTCTTAGAACGTCAAGGCCTATCTGTCCGGTCAGGCGATGCAAACCTAGAAATCATCAACATCTACATCCCCCCTGCCACCTGTTGCCCCGGTGGATACCACCCTAATATTAGAGCCTTACTCACTGGAAACAATCGCATTATTTTAGGCGACTTCAATGCCCATCATGATCTATGGCATTCAAATTTGCGGGCGGACAGTAGGGGCGAGATGTTGGCGGATCAAATAGAAGAAACGACGTTCTGCACAATAAACGGAGACGCCCCCACACGTATGGTAGGAAGCTGTCACAGTTCGCCAGATATCTCAATCGTGAGCGCAGAACTCGTAAACTGCGTCAACTGGCAGCCGATGGTATCATTGGCATCCGACCACCTGCCTATACTTGTTTCGCTCGAGCGTACCGCCGACTTCATCGTCACCGAAAAACGCACTTTCATAAACTTTAAAAAAGGAAAGTGGGGAGAATATAAATCCTTTACAGACAACCTCTTTGCTGCCCTCCCTATCCCGACTGATGCCCGCCAAGGGGAGCGTGCCTTTCGCAAGGTCATTGAATCCGCCTCGGCACGTTTCATTCCCGCCGGGAGAATTCCCGAAATCCGGCCCCACTTCCCGGCGGAGGCCGCAAACTTAGCGAGAGAACGTGACCTTATAAGGCAGCTTGATCCAGGCGACCCCCAAATAAGGGATATAAACCAACGCATCAGATTGCTTGTGGATGAACACAAGCGGGCGAAATGGGAGGAGCACCTAAGAGGTTGTAACCTCTCTACCGGTGTGGGTAAACTTTGGTCCACCGTAAAGTCCCTATCGAATCCGACTAAGCACAAAGACAAAGTTTCCATCGCCTTTGGCGACAAAGTGCTGTCGGATGCGAAAAAATGCGCGAGCGCTTTCTGCCGACAATATATAATGCATTCTACGGTCGACAAAGTTAGACGGAGGGCCAACAGACACGCACATAAACACAAATTCAGCGCGTCACCAATCACCATCACCGCTAAAGAGGTTGAGGACGCCATTGGTCGCGCTAAACCATCCAAAGCAGTGGGCCCAGACGGCATAGCCATGCCGATGCTTAAAAGCCTAGGGAAAGAGGGTTTCAAATATTTAGCGCAGGTCTTCAACCTGTCTCTTTCCACCTTTGTCATACCCGAGAAATGGAGAATGGCCAAGGTGGTCCCGCTACTAAAGCCTGGTAAACCAGCTAACATAGGAGAGTCGTATCGTCCGATATCTCTCCTATCGCCAGTAGCAAAGACGCTCGAAGCCATTTTGCTCCCTTATTTCCAAGCAAATTTGCAACTAGCCTCCCATCAGCATGGCTTCAGAAAACTCGATAGCACTACCTCCGCGCTAAATGCCATTAGTACCCAGATAAATTGCGGTTTAAATCAAAACCCCCACCATAGAACAGTACTCGTAGCGCTAGACCTATCAAAAGCTTTTGATACGGTCAACCACGGCTCGTTACTGCAAGACCTGGAAGGGTCTACCCTTCCCCCATGTCTTAAAAGGTGGACCGCAAATTATCTGGGTGGTCGGCAGGCATCGGTGCTATTTAGAAACGAAACATCAAAGCCAAGGAGAATTAAACAAGGGGTGCCACAGGGTGGTGTCCTATCCCCACTTTTGTTTAATTTCTACATATCTAAACTACCTTCACCACCGGAAGGAGTCACAATCGTTTCCTACGCCGATGACTGCACAGTAATGGCCACAGGCCCAGGCCCACAGATCGATGAGCTATGCAATAAAATAAACGGCTACCTCCCTGATCTCTCCAGTTTTTTCGCCTCGCGAAACCTGGCATTATCACCGACTAAATCTTCCGCGACCTTATTTACAACATGGACGTCCCAAATGTCGACCATTTTGAACATCCACGTCGATGGCTCTACGCTACCGACTGTCCTACACCCCAAAATCTTGGGTGTGACGTTTGATCAGGATCTACATTTTGGTGAGCACGCAGCCGCAATTGTTCCGAGAATTCAGAGCCGTAACAAAATCCTCAAATCCCTTGCTGGCAGTACCTGGGGAAAAGATAAAGAAACGCTCATGACTACATACAAAGCAATTAGCCAGCCGATTACGTGCTACGCGTCACCCATATGGTCGCCAAGCCTAAAAATTACTCACTGGAAGAAGCTACAGGCCTGCCAAAATACTGCTCTCAGAATTGCCACGGGCTGTCTTCTTATGTCACCAGAACACCATCTACATAATGAGGCGAGAATACTCCCCATCAGGGAAAGAAACGAGATGCTGACCAAACAGTTCCTGTTGAATACCCAGAAACCTGGGCATCCCAACAGACATCTGATTGACGACCCAGCACCGCCTAGGGGCTTAAGGAGTCATCTCCGTAAGCATTTTGAGGAAATACGGCATCTGAGAACACAGCCGTATGAAGCGAAAAAACACAAGCAGGTCCTTGGTGAACTCCACAAACAGGCGTCGGACCTTTATGCCGGGAATTGCCCGGTGAACCCAGTACTCAAAGTAAAGTATCCAAAACTTGCGGAAGAGGAACGCATACTCCCCAGGGAAACGCGTGTCACTCTGGCTCAACTTCGTTCTGGATACTGTAACAGGTTAAACTCTTACCTATCCAGAATCAACCCCGACATACAAAATGTATGCCCCGCTTGCAATGTGTCCCCACATGACACCAACCATCTCTTTAATTGTAATGTGGAACCAACGCCTCTAACACCCCTTTCCCTATGGTCCACCCCTGTTGAAACAGCAAGTTTCCTTGGACTCCCGTTAGAGGATATTGATGACAGTTTGTGATCGGTCGCGTCTGTTAGGTGGGGCGAAGCACTGCTACAACAACAACAACAACAACTACCCTCGCAAACTGAAGTTTGAGTACGGTTGTAATACCGCCATTCCAAGCAGGAACGAGTGGAAGAGAAACCCGGGCATAAGGGTCGACGACATCCAAATCTATACTGACGGCTCCAAGATGGAATCGGGAGTGGGAGCCGGAGCCTTCTCTGAGTCCCTAGATTTGTCTGCATCATTCAGACTCCCATCGCTCTGCAGCGTGTTTCAAGCAGAAATCCTCGCGATTTGGCAAATCACTGGAGGGCTTGAATGTAGCTGGTAAAGTTTGCATCCTGTCAGATAGCCAAGCAGCGATAAAAGCGCTTTCCTCGCCACACATTAACTCAAAATTAGTGTGGGCTTGTATGCGACTCATATCCCAGTTATCCACCAATCTAGAACTATGCGGTACCTGGTTCCCGGGTCATAGGTGGAGAGAGGGTAACGAGAAGGCCGTCGAGCTGGCACGCAGGGGCTCATCAGAGATGAACGAGGAAATAACCAGTGTCGAAGTAGGCATTCCCTTAGCAGTAGCCAAGGGGAATATCCAAAGCTTCTACCTGAAGAAAGCACAAACAAAGTGGAATAACATCACCACCTGTGCGATATCAAAATCCATTTGGCCAAACTATAATGGAAAGAGGACGAGAAGTCTTCTGAACAAATCCAGAATTAACACACGCTGGAATTGGGTATTTTCAGCCTATATTTACTGTTGCTGATCGGAATCACTCGCATTCCGACAGCATTAATATAACAATAATATTATATGATGTGTAACGAAAATAAGGTCAAACAAAAGTTGGAGTAGGGGGAATTGGAAACACGTCCTTTTCAACCTCCCATTATATTTTGAGCTGTGCTGATCGGAATCTTCATGCATTCCGACAGCGTCTTTACTAAACAAAGTTGAGGGGTGATTGAGTACACGTTATTTTCAATTTCCAACATCCAAAGACATGTTTAGCTGTGTTGATCGGAGACCAATACATTCCGACAGCTTAAAATACAAATATAATTGAAAAATATAAGTTCCAAATTTTGTTGCCTTAAGCTGGGAGTACTGGAGGATTGGGAACGCGTCCTTTCCAACCTTCCTTAAATGAGTGGCTCCCAGACTCGTCCGTTTGTCACGCCTGTAAATATGCTGATCAGAATCACATGGCGTTCCAACAGCATATTCAATAGAAATAATTGATTATAATAATGAATTGTACTTAGTAGTTTAAGTTTTAGGCCTAAACAGCCGTAATAATAAATAAATTAAATTAAATTAAATTAAATCAAAACGGCTTTAAATAGCTACTTGGGCGACCAGGGTCGCAGCCATTTCACCTACCTACCTACCTACCCTTGAAAGAGGTACGCTACTCAACCCCTTGGATCATTCATTTTAGTCATCTCTGCCCAGGCCTTCATCTTCTGAGTTAATCCAAATGCAGCGGAAACGATCCCCCACCCCCTAGTTTCATGGGGCTTTTGGGGTCGCCAGAGCCTCGGCTGTTAATGAAACATGATTCGCCGCGGGTAGGTTAGGTTGAGAAGCTATATGTTGCGCTGGCAACCCCTTGAGGGGGTTGCGCTACACAATCCCTTGAATCAATTTGGTATTTTAGTCGCCTCTTACGACTGGCACGCGGGTATATTCCAAGCCTCCTAACCCGCTGCGGGATAAGTTGTACGTCACAACCCTTAGCGACGACCAATCTTGGCCCAAGCGGGTTAGGGGGTGAGAATATACCCGCGGTAGGTATGCCTGTCGTAAGAGGCGACTAAAGTACCAGATTCAGGGGCTGTGTAGCGCAACCCTTCAGGTTGCCAGCGCAATATATATGTAGCTTCTCCAAACCCAATTCTCAACCTCACCTATCCGCAACGAATCGTGTTTCACTAACAGACGAGGCTCTGGCGTCCCCAAGCTCCTCATGGAACTTGGGGGATGGGGAGGGAGGAATGGCCTGAAGGTTTAATGTGGCCATATAAATCGTTCCCGAGATGGTCGGGCTAGCATCTTAATGGTGCTGTGTTACCGGATCTGTATCCGGCAAAGGACCATCACATCGATAACACTCCCCAAAGTCTTCGGGGAGCAACCTTATCGCTACAACAACAACAACGGATACGATTACCCCAGCGGATTAGGGGGCTTAGAATATACCCGCGGTAGGTATGCCTGTCGTAAGAGGCGACTAAACTACCAAATTGATTCAGGGGTTTTGTAGCGCAACCCTCTCAAGGGCTTCTCCAACCCAATTGTCAACCTTACCTACCAGTGGCGAATCCTGTTTAATTACGAGCCGAGGCTACGCAGAACTCCTGATGGATCTAGGGGGTGGGAGGGCGGTATGGCCTAGAAGGTTTCATGTGGTCATACCAAATCGTTCCCCAGATGGTCGGGCTAGTACCTTTAATGTGCTTGGTACCGGAGCGTACCGGATCTGCAACCGGCCAAGGTCCATCAACATCGATAACACTCCCCAAGGCCTTCGGTGAGTGTCCTTATGGCTACAACAACAACAGATACAACTTTAACCAAGATAAGAAGACAATGAAATCTTATATACTCAAGTTTGTATAACAATATTTGATGTGAAATTATCGAAAGCCTTTGAGAAATCAGTATATACGGTATCTACTAAGATAGAGATGTTGTTGTTGTTGTTGTTGTTGTAGCAATGCTCTCCCCACCTAATAGGTCACAAATTGTCATCAATATCCTCTAACGGGAGTCCAAGGAAACTTGCCGTTTCAAGAGGGGTGGACCATAAGGAAAGGGGTGTTAGAGGCGTTGGTTCCACATTACAATTAAAGAGATGGTTGGTGTCATGTGGGGACACATTGCAAGCGGGGCATACATTTTGTATGTCGGGGTTGATTCTGGATAGGTAAGAGTTTAACCTGTTACAGTATCCAGAACGAAGTTGGGCAAGAGTGACATGCGTTTCCCTGGGGAGTATGCGATCCTCTTCCGCGAGTTTTGGATACTTTTCTTTAAGTACTGGATTCACCGGGCAATTCCCGGCATAAAGATCCGACGCCTGTTTATGGAGTTCACCAAGGACCTGCTTGTGTTGTTTCGCTTCATACGGCTGGGTTCTCAGGTGCCGTATTTCCTCATAATGCTTACGGAGATGACTCCTTAAGCCCCTAGGCGGTGCTGGTTCATCAATCAGATGTCTGTTGGGATGCCCAGGTTTCTGGGTATTCAACAGGAACTGTTTCGTCAGCATCTCATTTCTCTCCCTGATGGGGAGTATTCTCGCCTCATTATGCAGATGGTGTTCTGGGGACATAAGAAGACAGCCCGTGGCGATTCTGAGAGCAGTATTTTGGCAGGCCTGTAGTTTCTTCCAGTGGGTAATTTTTAAGCTTGGCGACCATATGGGTGACGCGCACGTAATCGGCTGGCTAATTGCTTTGTATGTAGTCATGAGCGTTTCTTTATCTTTTCCCCAGGTACTGCCAGCGAGGGATTTTAGGATTTTGTTACGGCTCTGAATTCTCGGAACAATTGCGGCTGCGTGCTCACCAAAATGTAGATCCTGATCAAACGATACACGCAAGGTTTTGGGGTGTAGGACAGTCGGTAGCGTGGTGCCATCGACGTGGATGTTCAAAATGGTCGACATTTGGGACGTCCATGTTGTAAATAAGGTCGCGGAAGATTTAGTCGGTGATAATGCCAGGTTTCGCGAGGCGAAAAAACTGGAGAGATGAGGGAGGTAGCCGTTTATTTTATTGCATAGAGATAACTTTAACATACTGCAAATGGGGGCGCACAGAGTTAAACTACAATACTTCAGGTCAAACCCGCAACAACAACCCGCAAAGGCCATCAGCGTCACATCTTACCGAGGGTTTAAGGGAAAGAATAGCATTGCGAACATTTGTACCTTTATTATATTATTATTATAATAACAAACGATGCACCAATGTGAGCGGTCGAAAATCGTTCCCGCGGTTGCCCTGCTGTCACCAAAACAGGTTTCATACCCGGCAAGATTTGCCTTAGAGAATTGCTTTGTGTTTCATCTATTAAGCTGTTCTAGGCAACCAATTCCTCTAATAATAACCACTCCATGATAATTTTAATGATAGTACAATAGTAGTAATGATAAAACAAAATTGCCCCCAGCGGGTTAGGGGGTCAGAATATACCCGCGGTAGGGATGCCTGTCGTAAGAGGCGACTAAAATACCAGATGCAAGGGGCTGTGTAGCGCAACCCTTCAGGTTGCCAGCGCAATATATAGCTTCTCCAAACCCAATTGTCAACGTCACCTATCCGCGGCGAATCCTGTTTCACTAACAGACAAGGCTCTGGCGACTCATGGAACTTAGGGTTGGGAAGGGAGGGGATGGCCTGAAGGTTTAATGTGGCCACATAAATCGTACCCCAGATGGTCGGGCTAGCACCTTAATGGTGCTGTGGTACCGGAGCGTACCCGATCTCTATCCGGCAAAGTACCATCACATCGATAACACTCCCCAAAGCCTTCGAGGAGCAACCTTATCGCTACTACAACCATAACATAAAACAAAATTTAAAGAACAATTTTTTTGATATAATTACGTTTTTGTAACAGTTGCCGAAGCTCCCATTTCCAAACGCAACCAGTCTTTACCTTCCCATGTGCAGAAACTAAAGTAAATTTCTTAGGCATACAAAATATATCAAGTCATCCATTATTTTTTACAATTTCAGATGAAAGCTTCGATTTCAAACACGATAGGCCATTTTTACTATCAATGGCAAATCGTGGTAAAAACACAAATGGCTCACAATTCTTTATGTAAGTGTCAAGTAGCATAAAAAATACATGTATTCATCCAGCTAAATAATAAAATTTGTATATATGTATGTACACTTTTATATTAACCGTTTTTTCCAGCTTCACTTAATCAAACTTACGATTGTTTTGCTTACAGCTACATTTAACTAATGTCTATTATTTATTATTACATATTGTTATTATTATTATTATCATTGATTTGTCATCATCTAGCTAGCCAATAAATCCTAGCTCATCACTAAATAGAGTGAGTGTTAAAGAGTCTCGAAGCGCTAGCTACTACACGTGTACATACATATTCTGAGCAACGAAAACTATGGGCATCACTTAACAGCTGAAGGCATTCTCGCACTGACGACTGGTATCGCAATTGTCGGGTTGGATATTGCCGCATCAGCTGGCAACTTAAATATGTATGTGGCCTTGGCCACAACAGCACATTTCCACTATTCTATCGCGACTTTGATGTGTGTATGGAAAGTGATTGAGGGCAAGTAGTAGGAAGCGAGACAACAAAAGGACGGAGTTATACATCCTGCAGGTCTTACGTCCTACGTAGAACAAATATCAATTGCTTAGTTGCATCCAAAATCAAAAACCAAAATGAATTCGAACTCAAATGTGTGTACACTGTGTAACGGCATATTTTTCTTCTTCTGTTTTTCGTTGTAGTACTACGCAACCAGCGCCTCACTTGGACAAGTAAGTGACCAGACCAAAGTTTAAATTATTTATGATATATTTGAACTAATATGATTCTATCTTTAAATTTCTAGCGTCCACGTGGTATTCGGTGAAGTTGTAACGGGACAAGATTTAGTACGTCAATTGGAGGAACTGCCAGTGGATAGAAATTCACGTCCATTACAGGATGTTACAATATCAAATTGTGGTGAACTTGTACGCCAAATCAAAGGTGAGTTTTTGGGGTTTTTAAAAAAGTGGGATAAAACGTACCTTTCTAGAGAGTATTCCAAATAATTCGTGTGTCAATGATAATTTAGAACGGGGAGGGGAGGATGGAAAAGCTGGAAGACGGGGAAGAGACATATCAAAGAAAAGGGAGTATGGGAGGAGGGAGCAATGAGGATTATGAAAAAAAAAATGGGATGGGCAGGGGGGGGGGGGAGAGAAGAGGAGCGGAGACAGAACGGTGAGGAAAGCGAGAAAAAGAGGAATTTAAGTTTAGTGGGAGATGCGATATGAGTGGGGAAAGGTACGATGAAGAGCAACCAACCCCTCAGCGGGTTAGGAGGTTTAGAATATACCCGCGGCAGTAATGCCTGTCGTAAGAAGCGACTAAAATACCAAAGGGAAGGGAAAGAGAAGAGGATCGAAGACAGAACGGTGATGAAAACGAGAAGAAGTGGAATTTAAGGATAGTGGAAGATTGCGATATGAGTGAGGAAAGGTACGTTGAAGAGCAACCAACCCCTCAGTGGGTTAGGAGGTTTAGAATATATCCGCGACAGGTATGCCTGTCGTAAGAAGCGACTAAAATACCCATGGCAAGGGAAAGAGAAGAGGAGAGGAGACAGAATGGCGAGGAAAGCGAGAAGAAGAGGAATTTAAGGATAGTGGGAGATGCGATATGAGTGAGGAAAGGTACGATGAAGAGCAACCAACCCCTCAGCGGGTTAAGAGGTTTAGAATATACCCGCGGTAGGTATGCCTGTCGTAGGAAGCGACTAAAATACCAAATCGATTCAAGAGGTTGTATGGCGCAACTCTTTCAAGGGATTGCCAGCGTAATTTATTAACTCCTCCAACCCAATTGTCAACTTCACCTACCCGTGCCGAATCCTGTTTCTTTAGCAGCCGAGGCTCTAGCGACCCCAAGTTCCTCATGAATCTAGGCTGTGTGAGGGCGGGATGGCCTAGAAGGTTTCATGTGGTCATACTAAATCGGTCCCGAGATAGTCGGGCTAGTACCAGGATTCGCCACGGGTAGGTGAAGTTGACAATTGGGTTGGAGAAGCTATTTATTGCGCTGACAACGCCATGAATGAATTTGGTATTTTAGTCGTCGCATACCTGCCGATATTCTTAGTGTTAATATACTATTTTTTGTTTTATTCTTTCTAAAATAGTTAAAAAGGACAAAAAGAAAAAGAAGCGTGCCGCTACCTCAGCCGATGAAGACACAGATCCAAATGCTGAAACTGAGAAACGTGCCAAGCGAAAGGAGAAAAAGAAGAAAAAGGATCGTAAGCGTGATAAATCAATCGAACGGTTAGTTACATATTTAGCACTTTAACCGAATCTATCGTAGACGATGTTATTAATATCAACTCGACTTGCAATATATTCGAATATTTTCTACTACAATATATATGTAGCTGCATTCATTAAATCTTTTAAAAATTAAAACAGTTTTTACTTTAGTATCAAAGCAATTTTGTCAATTTGAAGCTATTTTGTTTTTTGAAGTGACCGTTCGTTCGGTTTTTTTTTCGTAATGAAAAAAATGTAATACCAAAAAAGAAATAAAATTAGTCTGAAAATTAAAATCCAACATTTTACAAATCACAGTATTTTGTTTTCGTATTCGTAATAAATTTTCCAAGTCTAAGAAATGTTCTGTACTTGATGTTATTTATTTCTAACAAAAATCTTAAATTGTTTACAGTAGTGGCTCGGAAAAAAGTCATGAGGAGAGAGAAAATGATGATGGCGAGGAAGAAGAATTGCATCCGCTTGCATCTGTAACTAAAATTGATCCTAATGAAATACCAGAAGTAAGTTAAAATAAACGTTACTGTTATACCTATTTGCATGCTGAGAACCTACGTAGAAAACAACATCTGAGATGAGTATCGCGCTTTGTTTAAACTCCTCTAAACCTATTTAATGCCAGATTTGATATTGTAACGAATTTAGGGAAATTCCGCTTATTCCAAATCTTCTGCTAACGTTCGAATCACTAAACTGTTGAATAAATAACTCCAATATTCAATAATGCAAAAAATGGTCTTTATTAGACTACTTGAAAGTACTTCACAATAACATTTGTTGTTGTTGTTGTTGTAGCGATAAGGTTATTCCCCGAAGGCTTTGGGGAGTGTTGTCGATGTGATGGTACTTTGCCGGATACAGATCCGGTACGCTCCGGTACCACAGCACCATTAAGGTGCTAGCCCGACCATCTCGGGAACGATTTATGTGGCCACATTAAACCTTCAGGCCATCCCCTCCCTCCCCACCCCCAAATTCCATGAAGAGCTTGGGGTCGCCAGAGCCTCGTCTGTTAGTGATACAGGATTCGCCGCGGATAGGTGAGGTTGACAATTGGGTTTGGAGAAGCTATATATTGCGCTGGCAACCTGAATGGTCAGCCCCTTGAATCTGGTATTTTAGTCGCCTATTACGACAGGCATACCTACCGCGGGTATATTCTGACCCCCTAACCCACTGGGGTTAACACTTCATAACCAATAGTGTTATTAAATCAAACTGATTGCCCATGCCTCAGCTGGTGCTGCTTTTATACTCTTCGGTTTCCTCGTTTGCATATTTATAGGCGTTTCTGAAATTTACTACTTGTTTACCAGCTATAAACTCACCAGCTATAAACTACAGATGCACGTTTATAGCTTCTCGCATAGCAATATGCGCGATGATTGCATACTTTTGTGAGTATCTCAGATATATGCATGTGTATGTGTGAGAATTACTTTTGTGATGATTGCATACTTTTGTGAGTACCTCTCCGCTGCTGTATGTACATATGTGTATACATAATGATTGATTTGTTTATGTAAATACAAGTGACTGCTTAGTATCGGCTTAGATATGATAGTATGCCTTAGTGTTGCTAATATTCGTCACAATATACACTAAAACCAGGTAAAGTTTTCTTAATTTGTCAAAAAAAGGGCTTCCAGTGCTCTTAGAGGATATCTAGCTAAAGCCTTGAAAGCCAATATCTACATATGTTTGGGAGGTAAAGTTTGAAAAAACGTAAACAATATGGCTCAATTTCTATACAAACAAATGCTTTGGCATCTTCCCCGCTGCTGAGTTGCAAGTCTTTTTTTTTACTCCTGTATTTTTCATTTTATTTTGTAGGTGTCGCATAAATTTTTATTACGTGAGGAACGATCCGCTCGCTCGGAGGAACGCGAAAAGAAACGTGATTTACGCAAAGAACGAATGGGCGACCGTAAGGAGGCATTTGGTTGGTCCAAAAAACGTGTACCAGTATCGCGAAGTGGACGTATTATCAAAGGACGTGGAGTTTTCGTAAGATTACAATAATTACTTAAAGATTACAAATATGTGGAATGATCAATTCTTTTTCATTCTCCTTTTAATAGCGTTTTCATACGCCATCACGCAGTCGTTCACGCAGCACAACTCCACCACATTGGAAACGGGCGCAAAATCGTCAAATAAAACTTTCTGATTTAGAACGTTTGGAGGAGGAAAAGAAAATACGAGAAGAGGAAATTAAGAGACGTGAGGTGGAACGTAAGAAACGTCACGAGGAGCTAAAAAGAGATCCGAAAAAGTCATTTTTCGAATTGTCACATGCCAGCTCATATGGTGGGAGATACAGTGAATCGCCGGATCGCAAAAACCGTGGTAAGGATTATGCGAGCAATGGGCGTAGGGATAGGCATGATGAACGGCGTACCGATAAAGATAATTCGCGCGAACGTGAAAGAGACAAGGAAAAGGAAAGGGGTAAGGATGGTAATAGAGAAAGAGATAACGATAAAGATAAAGAAAAAGAGCGGAAAAAAGGACGCAGTGACGAGGAAAAAGCCTTACCAAAGCGTAAAAAGTCAATGGATTTGAATGCACTGGACTATGAAGAACATCAACCCGAAAGCGAGAATGAAGACAGTTCAACAGGAAGAGATAAAATAACAAAAACACAATCTAAGGAAAACAATTCAAAAGATGAGCGCAAAACATCAACTGATAACAACGCGGATAAAGAACGATACAAAGATAAAGATAAAGCAAAGAGATCACCAGAAAAAGAAATAGAGCGTAAAAACGAAAAGAGTGGAATTAAGGAAAAGCACAATGATAGAGATGATGCGAAGAGAAATGAAAAGAGCAAAGATGAAAAGGAGAGTAAAGACAAACCCAAACTTCATGATAAAGAAAAGAAGACGGACAAGGATAACGATAAGGACAAAGAAAGAGATAAGGGAAGAGAAAATAATAAGGATAAGGAAAAGGATAACTCACGACGTAATCGCAATCGATCTGGTAGCGCTTCACGTTCTAAAAACCTTTCACGCACACGATCGCGTTCACGCTCACGTAAATCACGTTCCCGCACACGGTCGCGTTCTCGCTCATTCGGTCGTCGTCGTTCACCATTTCGCGAACGTCGTGATAGATTTCCTATTCGACGCGACGGCGGTAATTTTCGTTCGCCACCCAGACGTGATTTTCGCGCTGGCGGCGGCGCCAGACGTATAGGTAATCCCTTTGGAGATCGTCGTCGTCGGTCTATTGAACGTTATTCGAATCGTTTTCCGATTTCACCAATACGTACGCGACCTACACGTCGTGATGAACGTTCACGCGAACGTTCAATAACGCATAGCCGATCACGTTCACGATCGAATAGGCGCGATCGCATACGAAACCGCTCTTCAGATACACTTGATAGTCGTAGTCGAAATCGTGGCACGCGTTCTAAATCGCGCGAACGCAATCGACGCCCATGGAGCAAATCAAAATCACGCGATCGAGCCTCACCTAGAGTACGTGATCGTCGTACTAGATCTAGATCAAATTCACTACGGAAACTTTATGTGAGACACAACAGTAAGCGCCTTTCTAGTACACGCTCACCACGTTCAAGACGCTCCAAATCAGAAGATCGCAGTCGAAACGAAGGTCGAGCATCATCAGTATCAAGAAAAGATAGTAACTCAGAGTCGGTAAGTAATGCCAATGTTTTAAATGAGGATAAAATGCGTGAAAAGATGTTGAAACGCGCTGAGGCTGCACAATTACTAAAGGATCATATGCGTAAAGAGATTGCTAAGGAGGAAGAGAGACGATTGGAGAAACAACGTTTGGATGATTTGGAAAAAGAGAAAACTGCGCGTGAGCTTGAAGAGTTGGAACGTTTAAAGTTGGAGACTTTGCAAAAATTGGAAGAGCATGAAAATTTAAAAAAGCTAACAGTTATAGCAGCTGTAGCGGAGGTAATCAGCTCAAAGGATTCTATGAAAGCTGAAAAGTCTTTAAAGTCAAAGTCAAAGGATAAGAAAAAGAAGAAGAAGAAATCAAAGAAACGTGCTCATAACTCTGATGCTGAGTCACATTGAGATCTTCTTTGTTCGGCTGATATTTTATGCACAGCTAAAAACTGATTTTAGTATAAATCATGTATGTAATATCAAAAGAGATTCGAGCAATTATTAACATACAAACATACATACTTTCTAAAACAAGTGAAATATTAACGCAATGCGCATGCGTTTGTTTTTTGTACATTTTTAGTACACATTTCATTAATTTACCTTAATACTATAATAACAAAAAAACGATTACTGGAATTATTGTGTACACCTTCGCGTGTGTGTATATCAATTTATAGTTGCAATCAAAAAATCAACATTTTATGTCATTTAAAATAATTATTAATTTTGGATGTTTAATAAATTGAATATTCTAAATTATATGTATTTCATTAATAACTTCTTATATTGTAGCCATTGCCGAAGGAAATTTGTAGTTACCGATGAAAAGCGGTTGTGATCCGTGGATCTGAGAAAAAGTTGTACTTAACTATCGCGATAAGAAAGAACGTGCTTACGATGTTGGCGAAGCTGCAGGAGCAGATTCGACTTATCCAACTTCCCAGAGATGATACGAGGGAGACGTGGTACACCTCCAGGATTGAAGCGCTTCACAAGGAACACACTATAATATGGTACACCGATACACAGGGCTGTGAATAATCTCGGGTCTATGCCTAAGGATGGTAAACGGGTGTTTATTTTCTGAGACAGCCAAGCCGCAATAAAGGCCCTGGACTCATTCGTCGACAACGCAAAGTTGGTCACTGAATGCCGCAGATCTCTTAACGAGATGGCTCAGCACTTCAGTATCAGCCTTATATGGGTACATGGACACAGGGATATTGAAGGCAACTGCAGAGCAGATTAGCTGGCCAGAAGAGGCACCACCGACCATATCCTTTCGGGAAATGATTCGGTAGGTATACCCGTGGCCACTTTCAGGCTTCGTGTGAACACAAGCACTATAAGGATTGCAAATGGACTATGGTCAGCCATATCATCGTATGAGACATCCAGGCTAACCTGGCCCTCATATGAAAAGGGCCGCACAGGAGCGCTTCTGATTTTAAACAAATCAGTTCTATCGTCCCTGATAAGGGTATTGTTTAACAGGGCATTGTTTAACAGGCACGCATGGTGCTAGCATGGAGGCAACGACCTTCTACTATTGTCGCAGCTGCAGATGTACAGAAGAGGAGGAGAGTGTCCAGCACCTTCTCTGTCATTGTCCGGCGCTTAGTAGGCGTAGGTGGGCCATCCTTGGTAAACCTTTTCTACATGACCTTGCTGAGGTCTCCAGCTATGAAGTCAAGGCTCTAGCAAAATATATAATTTCCACGAAGTGGTTTGACCCGCTTTGGGCAGGGTAGGGGTCCTTTTTGAGACCGTATTGGGTATTACAATGGGCCCATTGGTGGCCTAAGTAGTGAGCTGTTACCATAGTGTCCAGCTCAGCCCTTGCAACCTAACCTAAGCTATGGTACACCGATGGCTCGAAGACACCGGACGGCATAGGATCGGGGATCTTCGGCCCCCGAACCAAATATCCCTACCACTCGGAAAATATCCGAGCATCTTCCAAGCCGAAGTTGTCGCCATAAGCCGGTGTGCAGAGATCAATTTAAAGTGGGGATATACCAACGAGAAAATCGCTATACTCAGCGACAGTCAAGCTGCACTCAAGGCATTATCTTCAGTGGAGATTAAATCATCAACAGTCCTTGAGTGCGTTTAACCTAAACAGTCTAGGAGTTAATAACACCATCCGTCTTGTATGGTTACCTGGATACAGAGGAGTAGATGGTAACGAGCGAGCGGACGAGCTTGCCAGGTTGGCAGCGACCGGAAAGCCAATAGGACCCGCACCCATGGTGCCAATAGGATCACATACAGTAAGGGAAGAGTTTAGACAAAAGGAGGCGTGCCTCAGAGAACAACACTGGCTCAAAAGTCCAGGACTTCGGCAGGCAAAGGCACTAATAGGAGGGTACAACTCAAAGCGATATAAGGCTATGATTAACCTCCCAAAATGTAACCTTAGGTTTTTAACAGGTATACTCACAGGTTACTGTAGGCTAAAGAGCCATATGCATAAATTGTGCATATCGTCTAGTAGCCTCTGTCGATTCTGTGATGTCGAAGATGAGTCTGCAGAACACATCCTGAAGGAATGTGATACAGTCGCGAGACATAGACTTACGATCCCAGGATCATATAAATTAGAAAATAGTCACATACACTCTCTGAAGCCCAGAACCATTCTGGATTTTCTCAGCGTATTTGCATACCACACCACTGTTGGCGAGCCATAATTTCCAAATAGAAAGACTTCGTTCGTGTGAACGAAAAAGGCAAAATTGTGAACCTCACCTACCCGTGGCGATTCCTGTTTCTTTAAAAGCCGAGGCTCTGGCGATACCAAGTTCATAATGGATCTAAGGGGTGGGAGGGCGGTATGGCCCAGAAGGTTTCAAGTGGTCATATCAAATCGTTCCCGAGATTGTCGGACTAGTACCTTGATGGTGCTTGGTACCGGAACGAACCGGATCTGTATCCGGCAAAGAACTATTAGGACGACTCCAAGTTGCTATAGAGAAAATATGTAGGCAACGCACGTTTTAAGATTAGAAGAGAAATAATACTGTGCAGACACATTGCTGTCAAGGCCTGGGAATGTAGGAGTATTCGGCACCAGACCAAGATTGTCTGGGACGGTTCCCGACCATCCTTCAGGCGAAAGAGAGCATCATATTATCGTATTATCATGGAGGCCGCCATCAAAATATGAAGAAAAACGTTTTTTTAAACGAGTATATTTCTGCGATGAAAAGGTTTTCAGCGAAAATATGGCGGTTGAAGTACAAAAAATTTTGATTTTTTTCTTAGTCCTCGGATAGAATCCTCACTGATCCTCGACTGTGTGCTCAATGCTAGTATATTCTTGTAGCAATAGGTAGATTTATTGTGGAGTTTTATAGATGTAGATGGTCTTTTATTGGATACAGATCCGCGATATTTTGATATGAACACGTTGAACCTTCTAGGTCATCCATCCCCTTTTCGTTAAAAAGCTTGGGGTTGCTGAGCCTCGTCTGCTAAATGAACAGGATTCGCTACGGGTAGGGGAGATTGACAAGTGGGTTGGAGAAACCATGACCGGTTCCCACCCCTACGAGTTAATGATTTCTGTCCCTAGATCTGCTACAATACTCTGTCCCTTTCATTGCAGTCTGGTTATGTGCATCTAAAAATATGGATGTTCCTCTTGGCTACTGCTACGGGCATACATACTTTGAATCTGGTTATTATCATATAAGTCTCAATTTTTGCATGACTCGGAGCACAGGCAATGAATAATTCTTGAGTGTCTTGCAATCCAAAAATTGCTTAGAAAAGTTGCTCTCCCCAGCAGATACGTTCGGATCGAGTGTTTCCAATCTAGCAGGCAACATACTCAATAATAGAGAGAGAATTTTATTGAGACAGGAATCTCAAGAAATCCAAAGTTAATTCCAGCCTCTCCAGCGGAGCCGTTGGAATAGATTTGTATGTCTTTCCCGTTTGAAAAATGAAAAATTAATGGAGTTTGACAGTCTTTGAATCGCATCTCTTATCCCAGCATACAAACTCCTTTAGTTTTGGTGGAGAAGCAAAGTTTATTGGTAAAGCTTGTTGTTTTGTTTGTGTTAACAGTGCTGCGCCTCATTCCATAAATACGACCACTCACAAATTGTCGGCAAAGGGAGTCCAAGGAAACTAGCAGTTCCAACAGACATGGACCATAGGGAAGTTGGTGTTAGAGGCGTAGGTTCCACTGTGTTGGCAAATGCCGGATTTCATGATACTGCTTATGGAGTTATTCCTCATGGAGGCGAAGCTAGATCAAGCAGTTGTTTGCTAGGTTGAACTAGCCGGTCCATGAGGACCTCACATAGACTGAATAAGTCCGTAGTGTTACCAGAAGTTTGTTTTAACAACAAAACTGAAAAACCCTATCAAAAACCAGGACCTATGTTATAAAATAACTACGTCCTCTTGGCAAGTACCAAAAGCTTCCTAGGACTTAAGCCACTTGCTGCTTCTAGATCTGACAGCTGTATCACTCCTAATAGCCTGCCAAGCGCAGGTCACGAGCACAGAACGTGCCGGATCGTTTCCTCCTCCAGCCCGCATTTCCTACATCTGCTATCACTGACCCAGCCTAATTTAAAGGCATGTGACGCCAGAAGGCAGTGTCCAGTCAGAATACCCGTCATGAGTATACAGTCCTCTTTTTAATGATAGAAGCAATTTTGTTAGTCTTAAGGTTGTAAAACCTGCACATAATCTTCGATACTTTACAGCCCCGCGCTTGAACCCACGCCTTTCCTGCTTGGTCGATCATGTGCACCTCTCGCCTTCGCTTAATTTCGCCCAGTATAATTGGGACGTCTACGGGGCTAGCTTCAAGGATTGCGCCCTTTTTAGCTAGTTCATCTGCTTTTTCATTCGCATCTATTCCCAGTTGTTTGCTAGGGCAAACAAATCTTACTATATGTTCAGCATTTCGTAGTGCTCTTCGTTGGCCCTAAGATCTTTGGGTGACTGACTGTCGGTAGCGTAACACCATCGATGTGAACATCCAATATTTGCCTCGTATGTTCATTCCACGTCGTAAACAGATCGGCCGTTGTTGTAGCGATAAGGTTGCTCCCCGAAGGCTTTGGGGAGTGTTATCGATGCGATGGTCCTTTGCCGGATACAGATCCGGTACGCTGCCGTAACACAGCACCATTAAGGGCTAGCCCGACCATCTCGGGAACGATTTATGTGGCCACATTAAACCTTCTGGCCATCCCTACCTCACCACCCCCAAGTTCCATGAGGAGCTTGGGGTCGCCAGAGCCTTGTTTGTTAGTGAAACAGGAATCTGGTATTTTAGTAGCCCTAACCCGCTGGGGCCGTCGATTTCTTCGGTTGTTTTTGTAGCGATAAGGGCACTCCCCGAAGGCATTGGCGAGTGCTATCGATGTTGATGGTCCTTTGCCGGATGCAGGCCGTACGTTCCGGTAACAAGCACCATTAATGTGCTAGCCCGACCATTTCGGGATCGATTAATATGACCACATTAAACCCTCTAAACCATCAACACACGCGATAACTTGGCAAAACCTCGTCCTCCACTCTATCTGGATACGGAGAACAATTTTCAAATTAAAAATAAGCACATCCCAATTTCTTTATGTGATAAAATGTATTTTTTTAAATATGCTAGCTTTAGCTTAAACTTTTGTCTAAAAGGTAATAAGTACTTATACAACATATATATGTATATTATGATTTATATTCCCCAAGTTTTTTATATACAAACAACATAACGCTGGTTTCTATATCCGAAATCTGTGCCTCTGTTAATGTCGCTTGCTTTATTTTACGATCCAATAATTTAAACATCAATGTTGTACTATCCTCATCCTTTCGCTTTGAAGCTTGCAACTTTGTAGTAGTTGGTAGAAGAGCTGCGTCATGTATTAAAACATCTTGAAACATACTTTCGTCCAACATTTTCGTATCTGATATATCTGGTTCAAAATCTTTGCGTACATCAACTTCTTCAACATTTTCACATTCGTCAAATACTTCTTCGTTTTTTGCCTCTTTCAATGTCGGCGGTGGAGCGAAATAATCATCTGAGTTATCTTCCGATTCGTCCAGATAAATCGATGTACTAAATAAAAAAGAAAAATAAATAAATTAAACATTCCTTGTTTATGATAAAATAAATGTGGGCAGCTTTAACAACATATGCAGACCAATTGTAAGGATCACTAGCGGAGGGATGCTATTTCAGAAAATCCTATTTAGTTGTTGTTCTAGCAGTGCTTCGCCACATCCAAATAGGTGCGACCAATCACAAATTGTCATCAATGTCCTCTAACGGAAGTCCAAGGAAACTTGCAGCTTCAACAGGGGTGGACCATAATGAGAGGTGTGTTACGAGGCGTTGGTTCCACATTACAATTAAAGAGATGTTTGGTGTCATGTGGGAACACATTGCAAGCACGGCATACATTTTGTATGTCGGAGTTGATTCTGGATAGGTAAGAGTTTAACCTGTTACAGTATCCAGATCGAAGTTGAACTAGTGTGACTCGCGTTTCCCTGGGGAGTATGCGTTCCTCTTCCGCAAATGTTGGGTACTGTTCTTTTGAGTACTGGATTCATCGGCGAATTCCTGGCATAAAGGTCCGTAGCTTCGTCCAGTTTAGTTCGTGACGTTGATACGAATATATAGCTTACTATTAAAATCTTGCGCTCCTTCCGATTCAGGTGGCACTGTAAACTGTAAACATTTTTGGGGGTCAAATAAATCCTGCTATAGCAGAATCGGAATTAGAAAGGGCCAACTCTCACCATGAACATACGAAACAAAATTCTATTGAAAAAGAGCTGCCTGTTAGGCACTGAGGGTATCCCCGAGTATATAGATAAGGCCATTGGTAGTAGGTAAATAAATTCTTATCCGGTTGCTATTATCAGGGCCTCATCATCGGCCAGGGTAAAAGTCTAGAACAGAGGTCGACTGCTAAAACGCGTCCAAAAATATTGAGAGAGGTGTCAAACGACGCGTATTGACATCGAAGGCGGAAAAAAGATTGTATCTCTGTCGCGAGATATTTGCAGTTGAGGTTGGCAATTTTCATGTAGTTTTTGTAATGTTGCTGCGCACTGAAAAAAAATGTTGTGTGCAAAGTGATTTTGCACGCATTTAATTTTGATCCCACGCCCATAACCTGTCTATAACATGCCGAAAATTCATGGTAAATACGACAAAATATTCTCGTTATAACGTTTGTTATTTGTAAGAGATCGATAACTAGTCAATATCGGTTACAACGGATAACAGGTTGAATTTTTCCGAAATCGCACTTAAACATCCCATATTGTCGAAAAACTAACAAAACATTTTCGAAAATGGTCCTAAATAAAATCTCGCAGATATCCAAACTGTTCTCGAAGTGCCTATGTACATTATTACGAAAAGCTCCCGATTCGGTTACAGATTAAATATCACACAAACATGTAGAATCAGCATGATGTGAAGTACTTCTAAAACCAGAGAGGTAAAGCCAAATGGTGTAGTGAATTACCTATCGCCAGTTTGACACCTCCCATTGCTGTTCTTACCTTCAATTTTCTCTATCCCAAACTCGATGATTTCACTTCCATTCTCCTCTCTGGGACATTTTCACGACTTCCACTTAATGCCCACAGAAGCCTTGTCAATTTAAGTTTTGGTCAGAGTTAAACGGAGATAGTGAAAACGGTCTTTAGATAATCTTGATGACACTAAAGGAGTAGCTTTAAGAATAATTAAATATCGGCAAAACAACAATAATCCGAAGGCGGAAAAGAAAAATTGTATCTTTGTCCGGAGATATTTGCCGTTGAAGTTGGCGATTTTCATGTGGTTGTAATGTTGTACCCACAAAAAAATTGTGAGCATAAGGGTGTTGTTGTTGTAGCAGTGCTTCGCCCCATTCAATAGGTCTGGCCGATCACAAATTGTCATCAATGTCCTCTAACGGGAGTCCGAGGAAACTTGCTGTTTCAACAGGGGTGGACCATAATGAGAGAGGTGTTAGAGGCGTTGGTGCCACATTACAATCGAAGAGATGTTTGGTGTCATGTGGGAACACACTGCAAGCACGGCATACATTTTGTATGTCGGAGTTGATTCTGGATAGGTAAGAGTTTAACCTGTTACAGTATCCAGATCGAAGTTGGGCTAGAGTGACACTCCCTAGGGAGTGTGCGTTCCTCTTCTGCAAGTTTAGGGTATTGTTCTCAGAGTACTGGATTCACCGGGCAATTCCAGTGTAAACCCACCCCAAAAGATAAGGGTAGATCTTTACTTTAGGGTATAACTGCTAAAACTCCTCCAAAAATATCGGGAGAGGTGTCAAAAGACGCGTTTTGATCCCAGGACCACGAACCCGGAAGCGGAAATTCCAAATTTTATTTGTGTCAAAAGATATTTCCCAAAAAACCGCAAAATGGCCTGGAGCGCTCCGAAACCGGTAGTGGGATCCATAATAATTTTGCGCAGAACACCTTTCTGCATTGGCGGTCTTCGGCCGCGCTTTTAAAATATTACCCTGGGTGGGTGCAACATCGGTTTGGAGGCCAAATCTATATCCGCGCAAAACGCTTTTACCCACAGTTTTTCTTGTGGGCACAACAAAATCATCAAAATTACAACAACCACATGAAAATTTCCAATTGTGTTTGCAAATATCTCCGAAAAGAAATAAAATTACCAATTTCCGCTTACGGATACGTGATCCAGAGATCAAGGCGCGTCTTTTGACACCTATCGATATTTTTGGTAGCGTATTAGCAGTCGAACCCTCAACTACACCTTTTCCAGTTTAAGTTCAGAAATTTACAACTCAAGTTCAGAAATTTACAACTCAAGTTCAGATAATTGCAATTCAAGTTCAGAAAATTACAATTCAAGTTCAGAATTTCCAAGTTAAATTCAGAAATTTACAATTCAAGTTCAGAAATTTACAATTCAAGTTCAGATTTTCCAATTCAAGTTCAGAAAATTACAATTCAAGTTCAGAAATTCCAAATTAAATTCAGAAAATTACAATTCAAGTTCCGAATATTACAATTCAAGTTCAGAAAATTGCATTTCAAGTTCAGAAAATTACAATTCAAATTCAGAAAATTCTAAGTAGGGTGTTATTTTCAAAAGTTATTCCAATTCATACTACGTATTGTAATACTTATATGTTTTTAGCGGAAGTGTTGATGCTTCGTTGACAATGGTGGCTTGGATATACTGTACCCCAAGTTTTTCCAAGGCGTGTACATCCCGAGCTAAGAAATCAAACGGATGATAACCCTTTGTAAAAAGTGCAAGAGGGTGCTCCGGCCTTGAAAGTACTTCAGTCGACTCCGCAGTTTGGAAGCAGTAGAAGGGGGAGACCTCCACAGAGTTGCGAGAGACAGGTGGATGAAGACTTGATCTATGCACATAGTACTCCGTTGACAGTTTTATCTCCTTCATGTGAGCAAAATTGATTTAAGTGAGTTAAGAAGTCCAATTTCTTAACAGATAGTAGGCCTTCGTATCCTTGCATCAGATTATTAGCGCTAACATTTACCATATTTAATTGTCATTGCATGAAAGAAAAAATTCCTGACAAACTTTCTGAACTTGAATTGTCATTTTCTGAACTTGAGATGTATTTTCTGAATTTGAATTATAATTTTCTGAACTTAAATTGGAATTTCTGAACTTGAACCGTAACTTTCTGAATTTAAAATGGAATTTCTGAACTTGAATTTTAATTTTCTGAAGTCTGAATTTGAATTGTAAATTTCTGAATTTAAATTGGAAATTCTGAACTTGAATTGTAATTTTCTGAACTTAAACTGGAAAAGATGTAGACTTTTACCCAAAATTTATGTGTTAAAGCACTAACAAAATATGTAGGTACCAAGTCATAATGCTTACCCCTTTGTGAATGGATATTGAGTTAGGAATTCCATTTGTGCCTTGTGCCGCCACACTTTTGGCCGTCTGGTGCTACTAAAACCTTTCGGTTGCGTTAATTCCCGCTTCTTCAATCTCTTAAAGCAATCACGTAAATGCTTCCATTTCTTTTTACAATCTTCCACTGAAATAATAATTATTAAAATAACTAAGTTACCTAATAATATATTTATCCAATCTACTCACCACTTGCGTTACAAGTTTGTGCCACCTTTTGCCATAGTTTGTCTTTGAATGCGACATCTTTGTAATTTAACGATTGATAATTGTACAAGCATTCATATTTTTTAACTTCTGCGATTAATTTGGTTTCAAAAGACCACATATTTGGACTCATTTTTTATACATAAACACAATTAATGCTGTTGGCGACTGGCGTCCTGATTTTTCCACGAAAATATTGCACAGCGTTAAACGTCGACATTTGTTTAATGAAGATTCTTCTTCTTTCTTTGTGCATTTTGTGAATTGATAACAGTGCTGCCATACGGCATTACTACGGTATGCATGACAAGCGGAACATTAGCCAATTGAAGCGATGACAGTAGTGGCAGATGTGTGGTTAGTTATTGTATAGTTTGGAAGTAGTTATACGCTAATTCAGAGAGTATATTCATTCTGTATACAGAATGGATATAGGAAAAATAATCGTCAGCTTATCTGAAAGGTCTTTGATAATAGCCTGAAGAATAGCCTTAAAAGCATTTTGAAACTTGCTCAAAGCAGTCTTCGTGCATCTTACTGACTGACATCAAATTTATTTCTACGCAGATGAAGTGTCCTTCCTAATATGCTGACGCGAAATTTTCTTTACATCCATTGGAAGAAAAGATCTGAGACTAATTGGTGAGGCGATAAGCTCTTACGACCTAATCCTCTATTCACCTGTTTTGTATAAGGGGGTTTATATGTTATTTCATGCTGTAACAGACGAGGGTAGACGCCAACCTGTCCTGGCGATTTGAATGTACTGCAAGTAAAGCTGGAGACATTGGTTGTCGCTAAGGTCGTAACCGTATCGTAGCCAACCAATTGGGTTTTGGTCTACCGTAGTAACGACAAACAGCTGATTACGTTAGGGATACGGATACAGCGATACGACATACGGCACCAATGACTCCGGCTTAAACAAAGCGCAAAAAATTCGCTTGACTGTAGTAAGCTTGGTTGCAAGACTTTTTCCCTACCATTAATGTCCGTAGCAGCCGCCGTGCTTCGCGTACTACACCGGAGGTCCTGGGTTCTAGTCCCGGGCAAAGTGACATCGAAAATTTAGAAAAAAGTTTTTTCAATTACCAAAAACTTTGTCTAAGTGTGATCACAGTGATTTGGCAAACACACCGACTATATTTCTGCCATGAAAATCGCCTCACTGAAATTCATCTGCCTTGCAGATATATGTTCCGCCAATTGTAGGAGAAACAAGTAAAGGTGTCTAAGTTCGGGTGTAACCGAACATTATATACTCAGCGTGAGCTTCAATTGTACATTTCATTTCAGATAAATTACTTTTCTACATAACCCGTGGCACCGCCCGTTTAAAAAAAAAAAAATTCTCCCCATTTCCTCTTACAATAAAACTTGATTCAAAACTATTTTGTGCTAAGTTATAGCTTATTATTCTAGTCTACGAACATTTTAAAAAGTTTTATATAAAAGTGGGCGTGGTTCTTAACCGATTTCATTAATTTTTCTTCAAAGCATTCCTTATAGTAAAGGCAACCTCTCTGTCGGATTTTGTTACGATAGGTTTAACGATTTTTGATTTATGATTAATAATATTTGTAAAATTGATTTTATCACAAGTGGGGGTGCCACGCCCATTTTAAAAAAATTTTCAGGTTTTTGTGTGTTTTCTAAAATATTAGGGGGACTCATGTAACCTTATAAATGCCTTATAAAGTGTGTAAACGTATAAATTTATCTAGTGCGTAAACGATCTGTCAAATTTTGTATGAAAAATCATTTACACAATTTGTATAAATTTACGCGCATATTTCATTGTGTAAACGCGGTAAACTCAAAGGAATGCAACCTTGCAGACATTACAGCAGGCATTTTCATCAGAAATCTCCAACATCAGCAAGTAAAGACGTTTTAGTTTTGATTTTTCACTTATTCTTGGCATTTTTTAATTTGTATAACAATCAAAAAATTTTTGTTTGGCAATAATACAACTGATAAACAATCAAGTTTATCAAGAATATTGCTAGATGCGTTCATATAACAGTGTTTGTAAATGGATATAATTTTACACCTTATAAGTTTATATGCTTTCATGAGTCCCCCTATTATACATATAACAAGTGGGCGTGGTTATCATCCGATTTCGCTCATTTTCAATACCAATCTACTCGTATACTCTGTGTGCTAAGCACGCTGAGTATAATTAAAGGAGTACGACGCAAATTTGAAGAGAAGCTTTGCCTTAATCTCCTCGAAGTTTAATCGCGCCAAGTATTTATTTATTTTTACTAATGTCCGCCAATAATTCAGTCCGGAAAGTTAAACGATTGGGATTTATGGCAGCCCTTGTAAAGTGATATAACAAAACTGTTTTTCCATTGTATTACGTGTAATACATACATACATATGCATGAATCAACACAGAGGCACAGACCTAAAACCTAATTTTTAAATTGTAAACAAACCAACAAGCCTTACTTCCAATGCAAAAACCGGATCCATAATATTTGTTCGCGAACACCTTTATGCAAAGGAGGATTTTATAAAAAATACGCTTCAGGCGATCTGACATCAAATACCTACGCATTCTTTAGTATTTATCCGTAAACCAACTTGTTGTGTGGGCAATCAGAGGCTACGCGATTCATGGGATAAAATTATCCTAGTCAGGATTATGACTCCTCAAAGAAAGCTTCAGGATTAACAGTTCCTCGAGTCGATTGCTTTCAGAACTCATAGAGCTTATGCAAGCTGCTAAATCTAACAGCTACATTTAACAGCTGTTTAATAGGCGAAATATCCCATTAAGATGAACCGCCATGGTTACTGTTATTCAATTCCCATATGACATTTTCATTGTGTTTATTACATGCCCAACTTATTTGTAGTTGCATCTTAACAGCTCTTCGCATTTTCATTCATATCACGCTCAGTGACATAATACACATTTTTATCACAGCATTTGCTTTGATTCCAGTTTTCTTAAAGTATTGGGCTTCCTCAAATAGTTCGAAGTATGAACAACCGCCTCTGCTCATTGGAGCAACTCAATGAAAGCTTTCGGCTCTCTGTATTGTAATTTGGAAGCATGTATGCATTGATTTATGTAAACAGCCACTTGCTGTTTGTATCAGTGCTTTGTCAAGGCCTCTTGTTTGCGGGTTTTTAGTCGGCTCTCATCTGAATATATGGAGCTCTCAATACATCAACAATTATGCTTGCTATTTTAATATGAATTTGTCGGTTGTACATTGCACTGTAGTATATAGACTGACTGTGTTCATAGTGTCACCAGACCTAAAATATACAATCACTCCTGAGCAAATAATAGCGACTTTATAGGACCTATCCTACTTGCTAGTCATACATCTGAGAGCTGTGTCATCCTTAATAATTACTTACTTATTTGGCGCGAAACCGTTTAAACGGCTATGACCGTTTAACAAGTCACTTCTTCTTCGAGTCAACTGGGGCCAATTAGTCACACCAAGGGAAATTAAACCGTTTTCTACCAGGTCCTCTCAGCGGAGTGGTGGCCACCCTGTCCAACTGCTTCCACAGGCGGGTTCCGAGGGGGTTCGTATATAGGCAGCTCATTTTCGTGCTGTCCAAAACGGCTTTAAGGCGAAGAGTTGTTGTGTGTAAATTCTTTTTCCAAGATTTGGCTCATTGCGAAAATCTGGTCGAAAATCAGCCGATTAACGGCGGTCTTCAATCTTTCGCTCAATAGGCATGATAGGACCTTATATGCGATATTAGGAGAGCTGACTCTGCGATATTTGGCGCAATCCAATCGTCGGACTTGCACTCGATCGACCATATTTTGCAAAAAAGCTGATGCAAGCGCCTTACCAAACCCTCGCCGCCGTATTTAAATAGCTCCGCGAGCAATCCATCAGCGACCGCGGCTTTGTTTTTTAATCTGGATATTGCTATTCTGACTTGGTCATAATCGGGTGGGGGGAACATTAATTCCATCATCATCGATTGAGGGATCGGGCTCATCATCCCAGTGCTGTATATCGCCGTCTCCATTTAGGATAGCAGAGAAGTGTTAGCTCAATAATCTATTTACTTACTTTATCGACGTTTAGTCATTTAAAAGGTCGTTCTTGTCGCTGCTTCGCTGAGCTAACTGGCTATAATCAACACATAAAGAAAATTCAAATTGTTTTCTATCTGGTTCCAAATGCGGGTTTCGATAAGAAGCTTTCTGGGCCTAAGCATTATCTTTTATTCTAATTTTGTCCCAACTCACTGGACTTTGTTGATGTCTTCATAAATTTTCTTTTTTACTCACCGTTGCTATTGAGCAAACGTCCGCTAATCGTGGGAACATTGCGAAAACCGCCTCATCTGGTTTTGACGACTCACTCCAAAGTAGGATTTGTTAGCAAGAGTGGTAAGGTTCAATCAGCGGGTTCACGGTGGGCTTAAATCAGCAAACATATTCCAATAGGCCGGAGTTAATTAACACAGTGAACATTTTTTGTTCTGCAAGACATTAAAAATTAATTAAATGCAATGCGGGATAGCCTCCGAAAATATTTTAAGCCGAGCTTCTCTTCCAATTTGCGACTTGCTCTTATTAATTTTTCCTACAAATTATCGGGACGGGTCCTACATGTTTTGCGCCGATTGCGAACGGCATCCGCAAGGCAGATGAGTTTTCACTGGAAAGCTTTTTATGGCAGAAACACACTCGTAGTGCTTGCGATTTAAAATTTTTGATTATGCTTTGTCCGGGGAGTAAACCCACGGTCTTCGGTGTGGTAGGCGAAGCACACTACCACCACACCGCGGCGGCAAGACATTAGCCGGGTTAAAAATTAGGATGTTCTGCAAGGCCTAGGAGTTTTGCAATTCCTTTAAGGAGTGGGGAATTTTGAATTACATGTTGCATTCCTTGCAATGTAATTGGAAACATTAAAAAAAAAATTACAATCCCTTTCGAAGGTATTGGGGCAGAAATTACATTTAGGTTAGGTTGAACTGGCCGGACCATGATGACCTCACATAGACTGAATGAGTCCGTAGTGTTACCAGAAGTTTGTTTTAACGACCAAACTGAAAACCCCTATCAAAAACCAGGACCTATGTTATAAAATAACGCCGTCCTCTTAGCAAATACTAGAAGCTTCCTAGGACTTAAGCCACTTGCTGCTTCTAGATCTGACAGCTGTATCACTCCTAATAGCTGGAGTCTTAGCCTGGTAAGCGCAGGGCGAAATTACATTTAAACAAGGTATTTTTTTTTTCAATTACAAACAGAAAATTCTTGTACTCGAACCCCAAAAAAACGAAATTATTACTTTTGGTATTTTTCTAAAAGGAATTGTAATGTCAATTCCTTCCCTGAGCAAAGGCATCGATTAGTTCCTCCAAGTACTTTAAAGCCCGGTTTTCAGTGCGAGTTTTAAACTCCACTGCCACTTCGTGCGATATAATAAAACTTTATTGCTCATCTCAGCTCAAGCGGCCAAAGTGGCGGATCTGAACCCTAGTCAACTTTAACTGGAGTTCAAACTTGCACTGAAAACCCGGTCCTTAATTTAATACATCCGCATGTAATACAACCGAATTTTGCATTCTCATGATTTAAACGCCTTAAAGCCCCGACACATAAGCAGTTTTTCATACAGATGAGTTTAACACAAGCTTATGCATTATCAGTAGATTGCACGTATTTTTCTAGGGAACGGTAGATTGAGCGACACTGGCGCCATCTGATATGGAAAATAGCCAACTCCCAAATTTTGTTGCAAGCAAATCATAAGAAGAAGAATTTTACATTTGCTTTGGCTAAGGGTGTTGGCACACATTGCAATTGTTTTTCCCACTGGTTGGTAAATTTTCTAACATTTTTCGTAGTTAAAAACTGCAATATAACAATCGAATTCGACACAAAATATGTTAGCAAGTATTTTTGTTGTATAGGGAGGATGTTTATAACAGTCCTTCGCGAAATTTTGCAGTGAATGGGCAAGGCGAAATAAACTTCAATTGCCAAGTCTGAAATTCCTTCATATTTACAAACGCCACATATTGGTTCATTGTGGCGATGTTATTGGAATGCATAAGCTTGTGTTAAACGCATCTATATGAAAAATGCCATTGTGCCGCGGCCTTTAAACATATTGCTCCACTGTGCAAAATTGCGACTTTCTGCTAGCACAAAATGCTTCCCCTCTCCACTACCAACCAAATACGAAAGAGCCAGCAAAAGCAACCGCACCCCAGATTTGCCGGTAAACAAAACAGCCAGAGAGTTTGCAAGCTTACTCTTAACAGCTTACAGAGAATAGCTAAAAACGCGAACGCTTAACAATTTCGAACACTAAAGTTTTATGCTATCTTCAGCTTTTTTCCATATTCAGTTCTACATTCGCTCAGAACGTGTTTGTATGCAACAACGATTTAGCGGAATAAAGAATACGCGTCGTATACGCTATAAGTGAACAAACGTGACTGTTGTGTGCGGGGGGGACAAAATAAAGCTAACCGGCCGGTGTGAATTTTGTAGGAGGAGGTATGTTAATGGTTTATGCGTTTTCTTTTCGTCGTAGTAGATTTAATGGGTTTGTAAACAAATAAATGCGTGTTTTGTTCGGTTAAAAAAAAAAGTTTAGTGTTTAAAAAGTAGATAATTTAAACAAATACATATGCAATTAATAAAGTGTATGTAATGTGAAAAAAAAAACAACACAAAAATGATTTGATGCGTAGCTTGAAGGAAGCTAAATCCAACAACAACCAAACGGAAATCAAACGAATGCACACGACGATCGGTTAGCGCCGCCGCACCGTGGCGCGAAGCGGCCAAAAGTCAAAAAAGTTCATCCATATATATTTTTATAAAACTTTGGCAAACGATGGGGAATACATCCATTAAATCATTTCGAACAGAATTTTTAATAGTAGACTTGCGCGCTTTTATCGGGATTTCCTTAAACCTGGAATTTTGTTAATTGGTAATTTTTTGCCACCTTTTTTTATGAAAAAGGTCACTGAAACAAACTTAAATTCAGAGCTTGTTAGTAAATGTAAATATCTCAAATGAGTTTTTTATTACCCATACATTCCAACCCTACTTTGTTATTTATTCATCGATCAGGTTACTTCTTATAAGTGGGAAAAATTATGTGAATTATTATTCGAAGTTAAAAGTTTAGAAGAGAATAAAAAAAAACTAATCCTAACTCCATCATATTTTTGGATATATTGTCACACGTAATGTTAGTTAAAAATTGAGACTAGTGAGAATGTGCGCTAAGTTGCGATATTTACACTTTTTTTTGTATAAGTTTGACACAAAGGGCAAAATTGAATTTAAATATATTAAAGGTATTGTTAAATTTCTAAATAGAAACACAAAAAAAATTATTATCTACTAATTCATGTTTTAATTGCAATCGAGGGCGGGATAAACGTTAGTAGCATGCATATTGAAGCCGAATAAGAACGTAAATGAGACTTCGTTTTAAAAGATTGCATTATATACTTTTTCCTAAAGCATTTTTATTTTTGTGGGCGTGTTTAAGGCTCGATCTCTACGAAATTTTACTTGTTGCCTTTTCAGGTTAGCACAAATATATGTACCAAGTTTCATTAAAATCGCTGCAGTTTTATTTTTATCGCCCACTAGTGTAGGGGGAGTGGCAGTCGTTCAATTTTGATTATATTTAAATTTTACTTTATCTACAGTAAGTGTAGGCTCCATGATGAACTACCCTGCAAAAATCGCGAGTACTCCATGCATGCATGTATGGAGTACTCGCTATGGACCAAGCGAGTGCTCCAAAATTAACCACAATTCATACAAAAAATATGGTCTAATTAACATTGCGATGTCCTAGGACCGGACCATATACTCCAGCTCCGCATTACATCAGAGTAATCCATGGAGTACCCACAGTCCAATAAACATCGTGTAGTGGTTACAATCGTTAAAAACGAGCAATGATCGGCTTACAATGTGTTCGTGTAGAAACATGAGTTGGTCCATCGCTGCATTACAGTGGAGTAGAATGGTAAGTACTCCGGTGGACCACATGGTCCAACGATTTTTGCAGGATACAGCGAATTGCAGCAAGTAGTTTTGGCCGTGCTTATATGAGATAGCGACACTGTGCGTCGCTGCCCTAAAGTGAGTTTATATGGGAAAAGCAATTTTGTAAGAATTTTGCTTTTGTAATTTACTTATGCAAAAAACTTTGCCGAATTTGCTAAAAATAATCAAATTTCAAGGGCTTCAGCTAGCTTTTGGCAAGAAGAAAAGTAACGAAAAAGATAAACGAAAAGTATAAATTACGAACACGACCGCAAATCGTCGTCGTTCAAGCACAGCTAAAGTCTATTACGCGCCAGCGTCAGCAGCGCTGTTCGCTTCACTATTCAATTCATTTTATACGAGTATATTTAACTTGCAAAATTGCAAAAAAAACAACAACAAAAGACAAAGTTATAAAAAATGCCAAAAAAATTGTATATAAAAATTTAGGCTTGTAATGGGAAAAGTAAATACACAGAAAAATGAAATGCAAAGTAAAAAAGAAATGTTTGCTAATAAATCCAATAGAAGGAATGTTGACGTACACACATACACTCACATACCCAGTGATTCGTTTACACGAGTGTTTTATTAAAACGGAAATAAAGTAAAATGTTTGTAGCAGCCAGCCATAACAGCTGAAAAGCCGGCGATGGTGCGTTTGAAGTGCAAGTGAAGCGAAGAAGAATAAGGCAAAGTAGGTTTTTGTTTGTGTAGGTGGGTGGGAATAATAATAAAGAAGAAAACGATTAATTGATATTTGCGCATGTACATATGCCAAATAAATTATTCATACATATGTACCTATGTATGTATGTACAATAAATTACTTAATTAGAGTAGAGTACCAAGTACAAAATAGTTTTCATATTTAAAAGCAAACCGGGTATGGGTTGAAAACTGTTTCTCGTGGTTTCAATATGTATATACATATGTACATATTTCAAGTTCAAACTACTGCGATGTAGGTAGCACCTCCTAATAGGTATGCATATTTGCAAAAAGTAACAGCGATTCATAACAAGAATTTCGTGTTTGATTTCCCATCAAAGAGGAATCTAAAAGAAAAAAATACACAAAAATCCGATTGAAGACACAAAATAATCAAAAAGGATAAAAGGAAGTGCCCAAAAAAAGCAGCGCGCTGCTACCGGCAGTGCAAGAATACAAACACATGCATAGGCGTATACACAAATATACATATACATACCTTTCAGTGCGTAGACAGGGGAATTTCAAGGGGTTCTTGACCTCACTAATAGAAACGTCAAAGACTGATACTGATACTTTGCTTTGCGAGATTATCACCTTAATTACCACCTGGTTGCCTATATATGGGGTATTGCATCCCATTTCGACCAATTTTGAACCCGACCCTTTAGAATTGGCTGAAAGTTTTTCTTCTTTTTCTAGCTTACGAAAGACGTTTTTCAGAATTTTTTAAAATTTTTTCATCCAACTCAAAAAAAGTTATGAATTTTTAAAAAACACCGTTTTGTTTTCAAAATGCTATAACTTTTTCAAAAATTGACCGTTTGGGATCTTTTTTTTTTTTAAATTTATTTTTAAATGTACTTTTCGGAAAAAATACAAAAAAATTATTCAAGTTTTTTTTTCAATTAAATAAAAAAAAAACAAAAAATATCGGCCCACTCCGGGATTAGTGGGGATGATTGCAGAATTGATTGAAGTTTTTTATGAGAAAAAAAATGGCGAAATTCGAAAAATCTCGAAAAACTGAAAAATTACAAAAAAAAAAACTTAAACATTTTTTTTGTATTTTTTCCGAAAAGTACATTTAAAAACAAATTATAAAAAAAAAAAAAAGATCCAAAAGGGTCAATTTTTGCAAAAGGTGTTTTTTTAAAAATTCATAACTTTTTTTGAGTTGGATGAAAAAATTTGAAAAAATTCTGAAAAACGTCTTTCGTAAGCTAGAAAAAGAAGAAAAACTTTCAGCCAATTCTAAAGGGGTCGGGTTCAAAATTGGTCGAAATGGGATGGAATACCCCATATATAAATGTTAACGTGACTGCGGTCGGCGCAGTTTTCCTCCAGTATTTCTGCTGCTATGGTCACGCCTGCGTCTGCCGCATGAAAGACACTTTGATGATGTGCCGGCTTGTACGATCTGTTTAATACTGGAACGGCACAGTAAACCATAGGACATTCCGGTTTCAACGACGCGCACGCGTATCCTATCTCCCGACATTTCCGCGAACTTGCCCCCACCATTCCACCTCTACTATGGCTCCAAGATCTCCACCAAAGCACAGGCACTCATACTTTTTAAAGCAATGTAGCATAAAAATTTATTTTTAAAATAGATTGTGAGCACAAATCTATTAAAGGATTAAAAAATTTTCAAATAGCTACCCACTCCCTTGAGCGGACATCTCTATTGGGCCGACAAAAGCTGATTGACGTCCAAGGGGGGTTTCACTATAATCAGTTGCGATTTCAAACTCTAGTAGCCATAATCATAGGTTGTAGGTTAATTAAGGTTGAACTGGCCGATCAATGAAGACCTCGCATTAACTCAATATCTTCATAGTGTTAACAGAAATTTTTTGACGACCAAACGGGAAAACCACAATTAGGTACCAGGACTTATGTTATAAAATAACTTCGTTCTCGTGGAAAAAGCAAGACGTTTCCTAGGGCCTGGCTTAATCGCGCCCTCGAGATCTGGCAATTTTGGCGACCTTATAACACGAACACAAGATGTGCTCCGTTTCTTCCTACCGCCCGCACTTCCGACATTTGCTGTTACTGACGTGGCATAATTTATATGACGCCAGAAAGCAATGCCCAGTTAGTATGCCCATCGTGAGCCTTAAGTATTTCGAGATATGATAAACTTTGTTAGCTCAGCGCTTCTTTCCAAGCCTCTTTTGTTTCTTCCCAAGCGAATTGAAACGTCTACCGTCGATTCATTGAGTGCAGCCCTCTCCATTGTCAACTCATCGGTCTTTATCGGCCATAGCCGTAAGTTAAAGAAAGAGGAATATCGATTTAATAATTAATCTAGTGGCTAAGAATGCTTTTAACTTTGCGAATTGGATGAAAATAATGACTATACTACGAGAATTTGGAACACCTGCTTACTTGTGCAGAATAACTGGCAGATATTTTAAAAACGGATTGTTGTCTGAACATATGAGCGACCAAGAAGCACACAATCACCGGACGCGTCCTATGGCAAAGGCCATGGAAAGCATTGTATCACTGTCTGCTAAAGAATGGCTTTCCAGGAGACGCACAAATTGTCCGCTATACACATAAATAACATCGTAGTTGAACCGGTGGTCAAGAAACTGGATCTGGTCCAAGAGTGAAAAAATGATGCCGTATGAACAAAGAAGGAATGGCTGACGAATATGGAACTGGATATAGATAGCATTAACACAGATATGTGTTAGATAAGTTTAAGGCGGGCTGTGGATGAGTCCTAACCATCGGTGATTTATAACTTAAATTATTTAGGAGTAAGCTTTGACTCAAAGTTGCCTTTCAAGGAGAGCTTTAGAGTGATTATAGAGAAAGGTCATAGGGTTACTAACACGGGAGGTCTAGACGAAGCTTTCCGTCAGTAATTGTTCATCCGTAACAGCTCGATAATATTATATTCAGCACAAGTGTGGCACGGATCTAAACAGACCCAACAAGAGGATATACCAATAGCCTCCAGACAAACAAAGAACGGGGTCCCACGGTGCGAGTTTTGTTTTATCTCGGAAAATCCCAGTATATCTGCTGTGAAATGGCTCATCTGTATAAACTTGATATCGAGCGACGATTGATGATGCCAAGAAAAGCGTGAGGTCACGAAGAAATGTTAAGTGGAGAACGATGGGAGGAATCAAGAATACGGCGTTGGCATATCACGTTGGTACGAAATAAAGCGAAATGCTACGAGCGGAAGAACGGCGACCTAAATTTCCATCTCAAGCAGATATTGAACGGGAAAGTGGACATACGTACAGGGATAAGGTATAGAAAGATCAGTTCAGTTCAAACTGTCCTCAAACATAACGGACAACGCAGAACACGTTATGTTTTATTATCCTCGTTTTCACAACGAAGACTCACTATGCGCAGAGTTTTTGAAGAGGAACCTTCCACGAGCAGTTTAGTTCCCCTAATGTGAAACAACACGTGACATAATGCCAAACAACGGTCTCACAGGGTGGGAACACATGATTAGGATGAGCCTGGTTTCACTGGGCGCCCTCAGATGATGAAACAGAGAATGAAGAAGAGATAACTGGTATGATGAGGAATGTCGAATTGTATGTAAATGAAAGCATTATCGTGACGTGAAGGGGAAAGAGGGAGACCCCTACTTTGGTAAAAAAACGTGAATGCGAGGAGTTTCAGATATTGGCCGATAAAAATAATGCCAGAAGACTATAAGAAAAGGACAGACTGGAAATAGCAACTGGGTTTACCGAAGTACAGAGCGCGCATAAGCTCTGGAGGGAACACTTCTCCTCATTGTCGATATCCAATATTTGACGAAGTGAGAACAAGGAGCCGTTTAATGATGATCTGTATGAGCTTTACGTAGGATATGAGCGTAGTGCAACTAATAAGAGCACAAAAGGCTTTGCTGGATAGATCCTGTTATGAAAATGAAAGAAGCGGTACCGACTCAGAAAATATTGTTATCGGCGACCGTATTTCTAAGCAGAGGACGAGTGAGACCTCCATTGAGATGGGATAGAAAGGCAGATGAACTCTTGGTGTTTCCAATTGGCAAAAAAAAGTTTAATCAATCCTCTGTTAGGGCCAGTTCAAATAGGATTATGTGCTTAGTTAGCAATGGTACTGCCTGCTGAGGCTTTCACAAAACTAGCTTACTTCCATGATAAGTATGTATTAGAGATATACGCCGCTGATAAACGCCGCCGCCGATTAGGGTCGTTTTTCGCACGCCGCCGCCGAATGTGAAAAATATCGGCGCGGCGGCGGCGGCGGCGTCCGGCGCGTTACTATAATTTCTACTCGTTTAATGTCGAAAATTGGTCGGATATGGTCGAAAGTGGTGTCAACGGATGCGCATCACTGCCAGTTATAAGAAACTAATTGCGGAATTTAAATCTTTCTAATTGTTCACAAGTTAATTTAAAAAAACAGACGCTTTCGATGTCAGCTTAACACGGACTTTGCATCACCCAATTCACCAAGTTATTAAAACAAAACACTAATAGAAAAGTTATATATCTAATAAATTTATATGCTCACTTTGCATATTTTTTTTTTCAAAAAATTAATAATGAACAATGAATTCAAATAAAATGACCCAAGGCGAACATGTTTTCAAATTGTCCTCAAGTTGCTAAAAAAAGCAAATTAACCAAAAAAGGTGCCGATTTAAAAAAAATGTATATTGCGATTGGCTGAAAGAATAAGCGAAATCAGTGACGCAAAATCCTTTAGTAGGTTCTAGGGGCATACACACTCCTTTGAAATGATTCTTACCTCATACTTAAGTTGAGGATATATGTACGTATAAGGGTTTGAAAAATCAATTGGGCTTACATGCAAACATCTGTTATCTATTTGCGAAACTATACAATAGGGTCTGAAATCTTAATTTTGATTTTCACACTTAATCCTTCAACACCCAAGTCTCCCGGTTTGAGATTTCCTAAAGTTGGCGGCCCTATCCAAAGCTAGTCCCTTGGAGTGATTCACATTGATTATAGCTTATCAACCAAGTCAATCACCTACACGTTACGGCTCCTATTACAAATGTGAATATGTAGGCACATATATTTACCAGGTGAGGCTTTGACCTTCACAAGAACACTCAAAGTGGTGAAGGAAAAGCTTTCCCAAGACAGTCGAACTAAGGACCGTGTGTTCTACTACCCTAACGTAGTGGACAGTCGACCTTGTCTGAAAACTGAAGCTACGCGGTCATCCATAATTAGCTCTTATATCATAAGGCCGGAAAACAGAAGTTAACATCTTTCAACTTAAAATCGGTCGACTTTCATTCAAAAATATCGTTTTGATTTAACGAAGACTATTGAAACCAATGTTGTGAATACAAACGTCTGCAAACTTTGGTCTACATTTTAAAAATTTTATCCAGGGTCCTTGTAAAATTTTAATTATGTAGATGCGCCGAAGATTATACGATTTTCACCCATTACGCAATGACATCCACTTAGACTGCTTATGATTTCGAGGGCGGCATCTTTGGCCGAATAGTCACTCCCTAACGTTTCAAGGTGTTTCTCTGGTGTAGCTCGGCAGCATAGCGCAACAAAAGCATCCGTTGGAAAGTCTTTGGAGCTACACCTAGATGTTTCTCTGGTGTAGCTCGGCAGCATAGCGCAACAAAAGCATCCGTTGGAAAGTCTTTGGAGCTACACCTAGAGCTTTTAGGAAAGTGACGTCAACGAAGGTATGAGTTCGAAGTCGCAGTCCTATAGCTTCTGTGCTGGTATATGGTGTGAAGGTCAGGAGGCGTGGTAGAGACTGGTGGTCGGGATTGCTACTGTTCGCACATCGGGAATAGCTCTTAAAAACAGCCGAAACAACTGGAGGCGCCCTGTACCACGAGAGTCATGAGTATTAAAAGACCATTAGTAGCAACCGTAAGTCGCCTTTGTGCGTGGCCGCCAAGGAGCCACAAATGATTTAAAGGAATTGTGTTCGCGACGATCATTAGGAGTTAACCCTAGGTGAAACTACGCATTGCACGAGATATACAGACAAAAGTGTGACTATTTTATGTATCTCTATTTCTTTTCAGCCGACGCAGTAGTACCAATTCCAAAAACCGGGGTTAGGTTCGAAGCCTCTCTGGAGTAAGCGAATGAGGGACAATCCCTCAGCAAGGAGCTACTCCTGAAAATGTTTGAATGGTCTGCGAGATCTTGAGGCAAAAACCCCGGATCTTTCCGAAATGGCCAACACGTTGATTTCCTTAAATACGTACAAACAAAACCTTTCCTAAATATTATTTTTTTAAATAGAAAAATCAAGCTTTTTAAAGTAAGAGCACCGGCGTAAGCCGGCGCGCCGCCCACGCCGCCGCCGCCGATAAAGTTATCGGCGTAAACCTCTAGTATGTATGTATGTATGTAAGTACATATGTATAATGTCGGTTAAAGTCCCCTAAGAAGAATTTCATGGCTACGGGGCTGCATACATTCATATGTATGTAGGTAGGAGTTCGATAGAGCGCTGCTAGCCGAAAAGGATGTGCGTGCCGAAAAATAAGACGCAATAACAATAAAATACTCAAAACAGAGCACGCAGTGTTGTTGAAAAGCAAAGTACGAGTATTTTGTAAAAGCACGAAATTGAAATATAATAAGTTTGCATATACATACATACTTGGACATATATACATATGTATATATAAGTATGAACATATGTGTTGAAAATCTCTGAAATCTGAGTTCCTGTTAAACAAAGAAAAAGTTACATGGAACTACTACTACATAAACCTAAAAAAATAATACTAACTACCATAGTACGAAGGGTGACCCTGCAGGAGGTCTTTCTAAAAGTCTTTCTAGGCAGTAAGTTATCGTGGAAGCTCAACGTGGAGGAGAGAGCGAAGAAAGCTTCAACGACACTTTATGCATGTAATAGAACGCTGGGATGTACGTGGGGTCTATCGCTTTCTCTCTCTCTCTCATTGCATATTTCCAGCAATTTTAAGGCATATCTTATATATACTAAGGAGTCCTGCACTGTTTACCATTCTGACATTCTACCTGTAGACTTGGCGGCAAAGAACATAGCGAGGGAGGAGGGTTTTTCGGGCGAAAGTAGTAGACGTAACCAAAGCAGCAGAAAACTGGAAGAAAAAGGCTTAAACTGCAACCGCGTCAACTCTTATATTGAAAGCCAAGCACGCAATTATATCGCATATCACTTGATATAAAAATGTGATAGTGTGTAAGCAATCTCTGGAAAGAATCGGGATAAAAAGAAACATACATCTATATTGAGCACCATAAAGGAATAGATGGGAATGAAGAAGCGGAGCTAGCAAAAAAGGGCGCAACCCTTGAAATTTGCTCCGTAGACATCCCGATTGGACTAGATTAAGAAAAGGTGAGAGTTGCACATAATCGGATAAGCGGGAAAGGCGTGGACCCAGGCACGGGGCTGTAAAATGTCGAAGATCATGTGTGGATCTTACAACTCTAATTTTTGCTATTGTGACGAATATTAGTAACACTAAGTGATACTCACATCACTAATCTGATACTAAGTAGATAAAGCCACAATAACAATAAAGCAAGCTGCCACACTTGTATGTACGTAAACAAATTAATCATCATGTACACACATGCATACAAGCAGCAGGGAGATACTAACAAACGCATGTCATCATTAGCTACTACTTCGCTCACATATACACACGCATATGGTTACACACTACAAATACACGCCCGTATGGCTGGTGACGAGGTAGAGGATTCTAGAAGAAGAAGCGTCTAGACATTTGGGTTGAGAGTATAAAAACAGAAGAAGCTGAGTAGTCCGTATTCAGTTTAAGCAAGCTATTGGTTGTGAAGTATATGTGTTATTGTGAAGTACTTTCAAAGTAGTCTAATAAAGACCATTTTACATTATTGAATATTGGAGTTATATATTCAACAGTTTAGCGATACGAACGTTAGTAGAAGGTTGCAAATAAGCGGAATTTCCCTAAAGTCGTGACACTATCATTGAGGAATTTAGACTGAGGACAGGTATTCTGACCGGATACGACGTCACATGCGTTAAAATTGTGCTCGTGCCCTGCGCTTGCCAGGCTGAGACTCCAGCTACTAGAATTGATACAGCTGTCAGATCTAGCAGAAGCAAGTGGCATAGGCCCAAAAGGAATTTATTATTTGCCAAGAGGATAGAGTTATTTCACAATATAGGCACTGATTTTTAAAGGGATTTTCAGTTTGGTCGTAAAACAAACTTCTGGTAACACTATGGACTCATTAAGCCTATGTGAGGTCCTGACGACTCAACTCAATAACCTAACTACCATAGTCAAAGTGGAAGTTGCGTGTATTGCATTTGTTTAGAATTACATATCTTATACCTAGTTATACATATGCAAGTAAAGCTGAAAAACGGAAACTCAATATTTAAATTAATAATTCGTTTTCCTTTACTTCGTGTCCCTCTACATGCGCTTTTGTTTAACATTTGTCAAGATCATCACCAATCGCCAAAAAAGCTCCTCAAACCATTAATTACAAAAAGACGATACAAAGTTGTTATAGGGTGCCTTGTGGAAATAAAACAAATTGAGGAAAAAAAATGTTTCGCAGTAGGAAATGCAGTCTTTATAGTTGAAACCTATTGGTACAGTCATAGTTTTGTTAATACATATGTACATAAATATACGAGGTATGTTCAAAAAGTATAGCGAATTTCGATTTTTTTGTGGCATTATGTTGGTACTCATGTCTCTCACTTATGCCGACGAGCGCGACCATTTTGAAATGGGATTCAAGGGGTTGTGTAGCGCAATATATAGCTTCTCCAACCTAATTGTCAACCTCACCTTCGAGCGGCGAATCCCGTTTCACTAACAGACGAGGCTCTGGCGACCCCAAGCTCCTCATGGAACTTGGGGGTGGGGAGGGAGGGATGGCCTGAAGGTTTAATGTGGCCATATAAATCGTTCCCGAGATGGTCGGGCCAGCACCTTATTGGTGTTGTGTTACCGGAGCGTATCGGATCTGTATCCGACAAAGGACCATCACATCGATAACACTCCCCAAAGCCTTCGGGGAGTAACCTAATCGCTACAACAACAACAACAACAACAACCATTTTGAATGTTCACTTAATTGTTGACAGCTGCTTTGCTTGCACGTGTTTTGGCTCGTCTTTGATTTTTCCTATTAAAAAAAAATTGATCAAAGAACCTGTATAAAATTTTGTGTGAAAAACGAAATTAAGTGCGGAGTAACGTTTATCGGTGGTACAAAATGTTCTCAGAAGGCCGAGAAGATGTGAACGACGAAGAGCGTGCCGGACGCCCGAGCACTTTAGCAACAGACGAAAAAATTGATGAAGTGAAGAAAATGGTATTGGCCAATCGTCGAATCACCATTAGAGAAGTTGCTGAGGGCCTAGACATGTCGATTGGCTCGTGCTATTCGCCGCGAAATTCGTACCAAAATTACTCAATTTCGACGCGACTTTTTGGCCAAAAACAACACACTAATGATGCCGAAGCCACCGCATTTCCCAGATCTGGCCCCCTGTGAATTTTTCTTGTTCCCTAAACTGAAGAGGCCCATGAAAGGACGACGCTACGCTACGATTGACGAGATAAAGACGGCATCGAAGGAGGCACAAGATAAAAAAAAAGATTTTTTGAAGTGCTTCGAAGATTGCAAAAACCGTTGGTACAAGTGTATAGAAGGGGACAAAATAGATACTCATAAATAAATAAATAATTTTTGAAAAAACACAAAATTCGCGAAGCTTTTGGAACACACCTCGTATGTATATGTATGTAGACATGTTTTAAAAAAATGTACAGAAGTAGTAAATGTCTTCTGTTGTACATTTGTTGGTAATCTATAAAGGCTGCAGTAACGTCGCTGGAATGATAATCAAAGTGCTAATAGAAAGCAAACCAACAGTTAACTGAATTTCATTAACCAAATTGATGGGATATAAATAGGAAAACACTTCTCCAATAACTTCCAATTAGCATAGATTTCTTGAAGTTTTCTGTCATCAAACATCGATCCATCCGTGCATAACGTAGTTCCGATATGAGATTCCCTTCGAATTTTCTTACAACCTTAATATATCCCGTCATGTCTCCGATCTTAAGCTCAGATATATTTTGAAGTCTTCAGATAACCGATGGAGTTTGCCTAATTGTCTTATCGGCGCTCTATAAAATAATTTTCGCAGAATTTGTTTCATGAACGCCCTATCTAACGCCATTATATATTGAATTTATGCTCAGATTTGTTCTTCAAACAAATGAAAGAGGACGTTTCACAAAATTTTTCTGAGAGAGGGCGTTTCCTAAACGGTATGCGAGATTGGATGATACTCCACTCAGAAATTGATATACGGCTGCTAAAAATGGCGTTGAGCTCTGTATGAGTTCGGAAGGACCTCTCCGAGCTATTCCAAGATGGAACAGCAGCTGAACTAAATGGCATAGGAAAAATCTAGTACACAAAACTTAAACTTAAGCTATGCTTTCGTTAAAAGGGATAGGGAGAAAAAAAAAATGTATATTTGGTGAAAAAGTGGATGAGCCAGCTAAACAAAGCGCATCCTTGATGTTGTTGTTTTTGTAGTGATAAAGACACTCCCCGATGGTCTATCGATGTTATCGGTGCATCCTTCGAAGCTCGTATCGTAGATGCACCAATCGGATTGGGTGACATTAATAGAAGGTAAGAGTTGCAAATGATCGACCAAACAGGAAAGACCTGGTCTCAAGCGCGGGCCTGAAAAGTGTCGAAGATCATGTGCAGCTCTTAAAACCTTACTTTTAGTAAGTTACTCTTATCACTGAAAAGAGTGGACTGTAGGTTCTTCATGAGAATTTACCTGTTATTGCCTTCTGACGTCAGCAGCAGTAGGAAAGCCAGCATATGGGACCTAGAAGAAGCAAGTAGCATAGGTCCTATAAGGAGTTCAAGCTTTATAGCTTCATAGCTTCCGCAACCCAACTATCAACCTCACCTACGAGGGTGATCCTGTTACAAATATGAATTTTTCATACATTATTAAGTAGGCTAGGCGTTATGGCCTAAAAAGTTCAATGTGGTCATATTAAATCGTTCTCGAAATGGTCGGGCTAGCCCCTTAATGGTGCTTGTTACAGGAACGTACCGGATCTATGTATATCCGGCGAAGAACCTTCAGCATAGGGTTTTTCAGGTTGGTCGTTGAGTAAACTTTTAGTAACAATATGAACTCATTCAGTGTATGTGAGGTCCCCATGTACCGGCCGGTTCAACCTAATTGCTCTGAGTGTATGGTATATCTCGACCGTCTTAGTTCAGAAAAGCCCTGTTTTCGTAAGTTCCTCTGCTTGTATGTTGCTCTCAACGTTCTTGTAATCGAAAACACATATGAACGTGATGTTTGACAAGTTTGACTATCGGGGAGAGTTTTTATCATTAAAACCAAAGACTGCGCTCCCATTCTTGCAGCAGGACGAAGCACACTATCAAGGAAGACACAAGTCATTTCTGGCTCAACTTCTTTCTGGATACTGTAATAGGTTAAACGCTTACTTGTTCAGAGTCAATCCCGACACATGTAATGTATGTCTTGGGGCCGTTTGTGTTTTACGACCCGTGATCGAAATCCATTTTCTAAACCTCAATAGTTCCAAAATAGTGAAGCAGATTAGTGAGATATTTGTGCTAGCTGCAATGCGTACACATTGGATCCATAGTTTATAATAATTTTTATAAATAGCCTGACAGTTTCATATTTATGGATTGAGTGAAAATGGCTTTCGATATCTTCTTTTCAATTGTTATGCGAAAGCTACGCTTCTAAAACCAACTTCCCTATGGTCCACCCCTGTTGAAACTGCTAGGTTCCTTGGACTCCCGTTAGAAGACTTTAATGACAATTTGTCAGTGGTCGCACCCATGAGAACCTTATGTCAATGCCTAAGGGGAGCCAAGGGTGCTTTTCTGCTGCCAAAGTCCATATACATTAGGGTGGGCCGATTTGTATGCACGAAAATTAACCGATATCGCGCTATCGATTTTTCGATAGGATTTGGACTCAGGAAAAAAATGTTCCACTACGCATAGCAAAAAAAAATTATTTTCGAGCCTACGAAATTTATTTTTTTTTTTACTTTTTTCGACTTTGATTTTTAAGGTTTTTTTTTAGAGTTGTCACGAATATTCGGCAACTATTCGGTATTCGGCCACTTTTTTGCTATTCAAATCATGTAAAAAGGCACGTTATATTACTCAAAATTATGTATTTATTTCCGAATTACAACACTTTAGTATTTAAAATTCATCAGTGGTAAGTTATGATGGATAAAAAAACAAGCTTTTCAGCATTTTTGGGTAGCAAACGATTACGCTTTTCATCGCAAATGTTACCAGCCTCAGAATAATATAATAATAAATAACCTCTCACTATACACGCTACTTCCAGGAGAAGAAAGATAAACTTTAGCAAATTTCGAAAGGTTTGGGTATTGTTTTTCGTTTACTAACCACCACTTGTAAGGATCGGCCTTCCGATCTAGGCGAATAAAAATCCAACTCGTTTGCGACAGCTTTCTTCTCCACGTCCTCCTCATCATTAGCATTTCGCATATTATCTGTAGCGACTTCCTCAAAGCAGTTCCAGAAACTGTCGTGTATTTCAGTAGTCCTATCATTTTCATTCAAGTTTCTTTTCTTATGAACTGGGGAAGAATCGTCATCGGTACTACTAGATTCATCACAACTAAGATTCATCATAACTAACTCGCCCCGACAAGCATGTATTTCGTGCCGAATATTCGGCGCTTCGGCCGACAGCGTTGCCGAATATTACGTATTCGGTATTCGGCCAATTCACTATTCGTGGGATCTCTAGTTTTCTTCATGACCTACTAAAAAAATTTTCATATGGATACCCTGTCCGAATCCAAAATATTTTTTTTTATTTTGAAAAAACTGTTATCGCCAACGTTTTAAGCCGACATTTTTGGGGCGGACAGGGCATACATGACAATTTTACTATCAAATTTTTTTTCCTGAGCCCAAATCCTATCGAAAAATCGATGGCGCGATATCGGTTAATAAATCGACCCAGTCTAATATTCATAAATCAGTTTATTTCAAGTTCTCAATCGCTATTCTAGAAACGTCTGGGTGGTTTGCTTTCAAGAAACCCAACGCCAATATTTGGGAACTCAAACCGCATGCCATCTAAACGAAGCAACAAAACAACACCTACAGACCAGGCCACTGTGTATGTATGTACATCACGTAATATATTGAACAAATAGGTGCTATTTCACTTTAGTACCAAGGCCAAGAAACAAAGAATATACCAAAATATTCGCAAGAATTCGAAAATCAACAATTATGCGAACGCGCTTCCTTAAAAAAAAAAACTGGTAATAAAAGAACCCCAAAAGCTTTAGTCAAAGCAGGAACCGCGACACAACGATATTGACAACATAAAATAGAAAAATATGGTAAATCCATACATACATATATGAATGTATGTACATATGTGCATAAGTATGAAAGAAAACAAAGTAGAATTAATAAAAAACAAGTAAGGACGGGACTGTTCTCGGCTGTGCCCTTTCATGAATGGGGCTGAACAATTATCTTATCCCATTCGTAATCTCCAAATAATGCGCTGTATAAAATAAGAAATATATAGTGAACATATGCACATGCCTAAACGATTTTAAGATAAATATAAACAAAACAAAAAACCCCCTTATCTGAACGATCGGTTGTATGGGATATATATTATATATAGCTCTGATCGAAATAATTTTAACAGGAAATCTTCTATGATATATTAGAATAAATATCACCAAGTTTAACGTTTTTATATTGCAAATTAAGGGAGAAATTGCAAAAAATCTTTCTATCTGAACGATCGGTTGTATGGGATATAACTATACTATAGCTCCGATCAAAGTGATTTTTTCAGGATATCTTCTATGATATATTAGAATATATATCACCGAGTTTCACGTTTATACTTTCTAAATTGGCGCAGGAATGACCAAAATCGTCTTATCTGAACGATCGGTTGTATGGGAGATATATGTTATAGTGGTCCGATTCTACCGGATTCGACAAATGTTTAATATAATACAAAAATACATCCTTGTGCCAAATTTCATTGAGATATCTCAAAATTTGAGGGACTAGTTTGCGTTCAAACAGACAGACGGACGGACAGACGGACGTGGCTATATCAACTCAGTTCGTCGCCCTGATCAATTCGGTATACTTAATGGTGAGTCTATCTTCTATATTTCTCAACGTTACAAACATCGGACCAAAGTTAATATACCATTTCATGTTCATGAAAGGTATAATAAACATAAAAATCTGCACAAAAAAAAAACATTAGAAATGAAGAGGGTCCCCAAAAAACAACCACAACAGCAACCAAAAACAAATTGAAATACCAGCCAACCAACAGCAACAATTGACGCAATGCATACAAATTTTGCCAGAGCAGCAATAACACAAAGTACAATAACAAAATACATAGTACACATAAACAAAACTGTGTATAAAAACATTATGATCAAAAAAGCTCCAGAGTTTGAGAAAAAAAATGCAAAAAAATTAAATATGAAAATAGCAACCACAATATGCGAGCAACAGTCGCACGGTGGGGTGTTTGATTAATCTAGCTGGCCAAAAGTCGACTTTTTAAAATATTATACCCTTCTAACCTAAACACTTGTTCACTTGTTTAGCCTTAATCAAATCTAGTTACATTTTCTTTTAGGACAGGTAAATGTGTTTTTAATTCATATGTTAGATTTTTTATACCGCATGTTTTAACTGAGTTATTCTACTTGTAATACTATTACTTTTCAATATCAAAATTTTTAAAAGATATATCTTTTTTTCATGGCATATCATGTCAGTAATTTTTCGGCAATACATACGCTTGTGTTTGCTTCAAAGTTTAATACCAAAAACGGCTGCGTATACCCGCGATTTTTTGAGTGGTTATCAATTTTGTAAGAGACTGATACCCTTATTGGCAAAAGGTGGCAACCTTGTGAAAACATCCTCAGTGGCAATACCTAGGTGAAAAGTCTTAAAATGTAATACTATATTGATGTACTAAATTTGTTTCAAATTGGTTAAGCCGTTTCCGAGATGGTAGTGGATTTACAAAGAAATATAAAAAAGGTGAGGTAGCAACCCTAAGTGGCAACCCTTCCTAAAAATGTCAATAGAATTGCGGAGTAAAATACTTGTCGTTTGATACCCATATTGACATATTTCCTCATGTAATGCCAAAAAAAAGCCCCTGGTCCATCCGAAATCGGGGGCCCGATACATAGTAATTCTGCGCGGAACACCGTGAATTTATTGTCAAACATTTCCTTTCATAACAATGAAGTGAAACAACCACTTTTTGAACAGAAATAACTGCTGTTTTAATTTTGGCCAGCGAGATTGATCAAATATCCCACCGTGAGTCGTAGAGTCAAAACAGAACAGAAATAAAAAAAAACCAAGAAATCAAATATACCATATCAGTGTCGTCCAGTGTATTTTTATTTTGGGAGAAACCCCAAGTCTTGGTTTTTGAATTTGGTCCAAATATTTTGGTATCCTTAACAGTGTGAGATATGCTTACAAATTGGCTCTTACAGTTATTCAAAACCATGATTAAACTTAATTCCGATTAATTAACTTAGAGCAAATTGGTGCAGTAAAGCGTTGAGACACACGTCTTGACCTTCAATCTAACATCTTTAGTGCCAGTCCGATATCAATGCAATTGCGCTAAGCGAATCTACGGCACTGCTCAGAGCTTCAATCTCGGTATTAGCGCAGTAACGCAACTTATTTCAGCATTACAAAGTCTGAGCTACCACGGGGATCTCGTACCCTTATTAAACTGGCTTGCGTTGTACTTCAAGGCTCTATCCATTGGAGTACTTGTACATAACATTGATTGTCATCGAACTGACCGACTTTCCGTAAATTCACAAATTAATTACGATTAGCGAGATAATTCTGGTTTTCGTATGCAGATGCCAGGTACTTAGTGTACTACCTCCAGTGGTATGCAATGAGAAATTTCGTGACGCACATCGACAATGAATCGGACTCAGAAGAGTCGATTACTTAAAAAAATTACATACCCGCGTCTTACAAAACCAAAAAAATCTCTCCAACAGAACTAAAACTTAACGTACATACAACATGTAAAAGCACCAGAAAATTTATCAATAGATGCTGAAACCCGACTTCGGAAGGTTAGGAAAACTTTTTCGGATATACTGTAGAAAGGAGGTGACTAGTAGGGAAAAGTTTCACGAAAGCTTTATGAGCATTGTTGTTAACGGCAAGTATCGAAGGATGTTTATTGACGTCCCAAGAGCTTCACCCCATTTGTTATGTTATGCGAATGGATAAAAACGCTTAGCTCAGAAATATTCGAGTTACAATACAATTTCCGGAGTTTGGAAATATCCTACTGCCAAGTGATTCAATAAATTCGGAAGACATCGCAAAAGTCAACCATACCACACATCTTACAGACTATTATGGAGTTCTGTTTCGCTCGCGACTAAAAAAATCTGGACCTGAACGAAAAAAAACATATACAGCAAAAAGTATTGAAAACTGGATGCCCAGAATCATCACTGACTCAATCTATAACCACTCTATTCAGAACAAAGGCAAAGCCTGAATAAATAAAAATATCCCCGTTGATTGCCCTAAATATTCAGGCGACTGCCAACCACCATTACATCTGTCTTTTTATAACGCCTATCCTAGTAAGTACTTCGTGATCTGATATCTGATCCACTCCTATAAGCCATAGCCTTAAGTAAGCACGCACCGGACCGTTTCTTTCTGCAGCTCATACTTCCCCTATCCTTTTACCCAGTAGTGTTTGAGGAAAAAGCAAATAGAGTTATTTGCATCCCGAGCTGTACTGTAAGTACTACGATGAGTCGGTAATACATAATACAGCCGTTTGAGCTTAAGATGAACCGCTACAAAAACAACAACAAAATGAACTGGTGAGTTTTTAATGACGTCCAAGGCAGCCGCTGTGCTGTGGTTGTAGCATGCTCCGCCTACCACACCGAAGATTCGAGGCAGTGATTTGGCAAACAGCGAAAATGTTTTTCAAGAAAAGAAGGTCGATATATTGACCAATCCAATTTAGGTATTTAAAAACCAGAGAACTTTCAAACTAATCCACCAAACCAAGAAAGTTGTACTTGCATAGGCAGGTATGCTTAAGATCAGTCAGAAGCGCAAAGGGTACACTGTTAGTCTTTCTCCAGCATGCGCCTGCTTTATTTTTCCTAGCTTTATTTTTCCAAGCTTCCTCTTTTATTTTTAATTTGGTTATGTTTTTTATATTTCCTACAATTTTTTATTGTTCAATTACCTATGTATGTATATTGTTTTCGTTTTTTATTCATTCAAAACGAAAAGCTTTCAAAATAAAAATTAATAAAAAACAAGTAAGGAAGGCTAATTTCGGGTGTAACCGAACATTATATACTCAGCGTGAGCTTCAATTGTACATTTCATTTCAGATAAATTACTTTTCTACATAACACGTGGCACCGCCCATTTAAAAAAATGTCTCCCCATTTCCTCTTACAATAAAACTTGATAAGTTAATAAGTTGATTCAAAACTATTTTTTGCTAAGTTATAGTTTATTATTCTAGTCTACGACCCTTTTAAACTTGTTTTATATAAAAGTGGGCGTTGTCTTCAACCGATCCCGTCCATTTTTACTAGAAATATTTACTGCTATAGGGAAAATTTGTTTACCTAATTTTATTACGATCCGTTAATTTTTCTTCGAGTTATGGCTCCCGAAACACAGAAAATTGCTTAGTCGTAAAAGGGGCGGTGCCACGCCCATTTTTTAAATTTAATTTTTTTCCTTTTTATTGTTATAAATCCATGATCCATAAATGAAGTACCATTGATATAAAGCTCTTTTTTGCAAAGATATAGCTTATTTTATTCGTCCACGACCCTTTTAAAAATCTTTTATATAAAAGTGGGCGTGGTCCTTAACCGATTTCGTTAATTTTTCTTCAAAGTATTCCCTATAGTAAAGGCAACCTCTCTGCCGAAGTTTGTTACGACAGGTTTAACGGTTTTTGATTTATGATTAATAATATTTGTAAAATTGATTTTATTACAAGTGGGCGGTGCTACGCCCATTTTAAATATTTTTTTCAGATTCTTATCAAGAGTCTCAATATCAGTCCACACGTCAAATTTCAACATTCTAGGTGTATTATTTACTAAATAATTAGGTTTTTTGTGTTTTTCAACACATGTCAAATGTTATATATATAAAAAGTGGGTGTGGTTGTCATCCGATTTCGCTCATTTTCAATACAAATCTATTCTGGGTCCAGATAAGCTCGTGTACAATATTTGGTATATATATCTCAATATTTGCTCAAGTTATCGTGTTAACGGGCAGACGGACGGACGGACGGACGGACATGGCTCAATCAATTTTTTTTTTTTCGAAACTGATGATTTTGATATATGTAAGTCTATATCTATCTCACTTCCTTCATACCTGTACAACCAACCGTTATCCAATCAAAGTTAATGTACTCTGTGTGCAAAGCACGCTGAGTATAAAAATGAAATTGATCATGCCACGGCTACAACAACAGCAAAAGCAGTGTCAATCAGAACAACCAACACACAGGATTGAGCAAATAAAAAAAAAATGAGACCAAAATTATATGTAAGCAAATTTTTGGAGAATTCAATAAAAGGAAATATGCACTATGAGACTATGTACATACATAGATATGTATGTACATTAGGGTGGGTCGATTTGTACGGACGCAAGTTAACCGATATCGCGCCATCGATTTTTCGATGGGATTTGGGTTCAGGAAAAAAAGTTCCACTACGCATACCCAAAAAATAATAATTTTCGAGCCTGCGAAATTTAATTTTTTTTGGCTTTTTCGACTTTGATTTTTAAGGTTTTTTTTCATGACCCACTAAACAAATTTTCATATGGAAAAAAAATTTTATATGGAAAATTTTGCAATTGAATGAAAATTTTTTAGTAGGTCATAAGAAAACCTTAAAAATTAAATTCGAAAAAAATTAAAAAAAAATGAGATTTCGCAGGCTCGGGTATGCAGTGTGAAACTTTTTTTCTTGGGCCTAAATACTATCGAAAAATCGATGGCGCGATATCGGTTAATAAATCGACCCACCCTAATGTGCATATTTACAAATACAGTGGTGATTGTATACCCAATCAGAATTTCCTGGATAGTTCCGTCAATTTGGATATGCTGATATCGACGGCTGAGGGTAATATAACGCTACCTTGGCTGACGTTTCGAAAACGACCTATATCAGAAAACTTTTGAAAACGCCCTGTTACAGAATTTGTTTCAAGAACGCTATATCTTAGTAATTGTTCCAAAAATGCTGAAAAATATTTTTTTCGAACGAGCTGCCGAGATAGAATCACAGTCCACTCATCAGTCGATATTGTTTGGAATAAAGCTCTGCTCCACGATCATAAGAAACTTGCTTCTGATTTGCAAAAGGAAGTATCTGCCTAGCGATTACACAGCTGATACGAGGCCCAAATGGTCAAATACTGTTAATTACTGGTTGACGGTGCTTGTGTGTGCCCGCATTTGTTACACAAGTAAAGAATCATGCCAAGAGATTTGTGTGTCACTTACTCGGAATGCCACAATGCGCTGGAAATCAAATGTTGGGATTGAAAGAGGGGCATATTCAAAGGACCGAGACCTCTAACTTTTTTTCTGGTCATATTAGTGCAAACACATTATCCGTAAGGAGTTCTTAATTTTAAGCGTCAGCAAGCGACCATTGCATTCAATTATGAACTAACTCTAAACTATCGCCAATATCTTCAGGAGGTCGCCAAACAGAATTGTGTGCACGTCACATAGGTCTCAGGACATAGGCTAATTTAGAGAAACTGTATTGTAGACGACTTTGCTAGGCAAAGCGTCGAGCAAGCAAATTCGTCCTGACAAAGAACGGTTAGGTATACGCTTTACCACATGTAAGCTATTGCTAAATAATACATCTACCATCAGACATCTAAGCAAACTGTTGAACATAGGATCTATAGAGATCCAGTCACCTTAACACCCGAAATAGGGATAAAATTACCACTCATTATTATTGGTCGGCATGCAAAAAGGCTAGAAGTGCTGCAGGATTTGTAAATATTACTAAGATGACGAAACGGTGGATCAGCTCATTTGCAACTGTCCGGCATTAACTGGCGTAAGACAGTGCTGCCTGGGAGCCCTCTTTATGGATAATCTACGCCTGATCGTGGAGCACGGCATCAAGGACTTGAAAGCCTTATTGAGGGTCTCAAAAAGGGTCGAAGAAGAGGGGTAACTGTGTACTTTTGTAGTATCACAATGTAACTACTGACACTGGCTTATGCGGGCTTACGCGGCAGTCCTTTCAACCTAACCTCACCTATTTTGAAATAGTTCGAGGCAGTTGAGAGCAATGTCAGGCATTCGCAGACCAACTTAGACGGAAAATTGATTGAGCTCAGGTAATAATTTGGAGATTTAAAGATGTTCAGCCTAGTCACCATATTATATAAAGAACATCACGCAGGATGCTCAGGTGCTGTTCTATGACCTGTCATTTTCGTAGATTTATACTGGGCAGGCCTTAGCTTGAAGGCCCTCAACACGCTCGATAAATGGATAGGGGCAGAACCATTACGCTTGGTTCCCTCTATTCACTCCTCTTTGCTTTGTTATGTCGCCTCGTGATTTTTAAATCACTAAGACTTCTGAAGCTCTTTTCTCAGCCGCTGGCAGGACAGGGTATAATGGAGCATCCTGCATTTTTTATCTGGGATAGGATATAAGTTCTATAATTCCACACCGAGCCTGTCTGGTGATTTACATACTGTCCAATTTTTTCGCTCTGCCTGGGGATGTTCACTAAAATGCGTAGACCCGATGGGTTAAAAAAAATAGATATTTAAGTCTGCGTCCGCAGCATCCGTGGATCGAAAAAGTGTCCCTCGTTTTTCTGAGAGTGGTGCTCTAGCCAGTTTTCAACTTGACTATCGATAGTTTTCCAAAAATAATCTGTAGGTATGAGGGGATATGCATGTAATCAAAAAAATAAGGAAGATGGAGAAAATATTAAAGGAGAGAGAGCAGCGTAAAAAATTCGGATAGAAACAATACTAAGAAAGCAGGAGGAAGACGAAGAATTAACCATTAAAAATTGCTTCAAATAAATGTTTTCATACATTTAAAGCAATAAGGGTAATCCCCGCTTAAACTCATACAAATAGACAGTATTGGTTAATTTGGTTGTAGTTCTATAAATAGAACAAAAGCAACAACACCAAGTTTCTTTGAAACCGCCTTACCAACGCATACCTTTACCACATGATGACATACGAAGTATGTCCAGGGCATAAAGAAAATATGCAAAGAAGGCAATTGGGATAAGGTTTACAGGAACTAAGGCATGACGTGGCTGAATGATTTTGTAACACTTCAACCATCGTAGGAGTGCGGGTTCAAATCCCACTGCCGAGAGAAAAACCTTTGAAAAGATTTACAAGGTATAATCGAAACAGCTGTCGCTTTATCCGTCCTGATGTGACGTTATTTAAATTTTTCCCAAATTATTAAAAAAATCAGTTTTCTTTCATCTTGTAGTTTTATGCAACAACCACTCCTCACTGCACTTCACATGCATCACGTCGCTAAACGAAGCTAATTTTTTAGTATTTTTAAAGATATTTTTTTATTAAACCACACTTTTTTTATAATTCATTAGTATCATTCAATAATAAAAAAATATAAATGGGATAAGTCACATAAAAAAATTGGAATAAAAAACCCCAGAAAAAGAGTTCATAAATAAAAGGAGGCAAAAAACAAAAAAAACAAAAATAAAAAAAACCAAAAAAGTATTAACTCAATAAGACTCTTCAACAAAGTTCTGTAAAATTTATTTAGTAAAAAAGCAACAACTTGCTAGACTTATTGCCAACAAAAAATTGTAAACCAAATAATATTAATAAAACAAAAAAGCACTTAAGCCAATTGGCCACCGACAAAAAAATAAAAATGTTGCTAACACATTAATAGCCATTTATGTATGTATATAATACATACATCGCCTTACATATGTATATGAACTACCGATATATATGTGATCAATGGAAAGTTATATAAAACAAATCAATAACATATGAGCATATTAATGTTTGTGTTCAAAGGCTGGAGACCGAGACGGACATCGACACCGACAACGAAAACGACACGGACAACGACACGTACCACAATACCAACAACATTTATATGCAATATTTGTATTAATAACACCATTATCATCATCATCATCATTATTGAGCAACTGTGGAGGCTGAAAAATCGTTTTGGCACCGCCCATTGTTGGAACGGGTGAACAATTCGAAAAGTTATTATCGACGCAATCAACAACAACGTGTGGGCGATATCAATTACATTGATGGCAATGTGTTTGCTACAATACAACAACAACAACAATAACATCTTAGTTCATCTACTAATTAAATATTTGTTAATCCTGTGCGTATATGGCTTATTGACGACAACATCCAATACAACAGGTAAGTGAATGAACTACATAAATAAATCAATCATATGCATTTAAGGGGGGAGGGTGAGGAGGGCACAATATGTAAAGAAGTCTAGGCGTTAGTGATATCGAAAATGATTTAAAAAGCTGTCGGCTTAAACAATAGCTCATATATATGACCAAATCCCCGGGCTGTTACATAAATTCAGAATTGTATTGTTGATGATGGGGGGATGGATGTGATTGCGAACAGTGTAGAATAAGTTTGTTGGTTGCTTTGCTACATCATTCGTTAGAGTTATAAGTTATATTATAAAAATCGTTTTTTAATAATTATTTTTGGAGTTTTTTATTTCAGTCGGAAAATATTAGTTATTTTGATCACAAGCTTTTATAATAAATATGAAAAATCTGCTGCATATTATTTTGAAATTAAGAACCCAACAAATAGTTATTATTTTCCAATTGAAATAAAAAACTGAAAAAATAATATTATTTTTCGAGCAAAATAAAAACCTGAAAGGAAATTATTTATTGTTTACCGAGTGAAAAACAAAACCCAAATAATATTCACTATTTTCGGAGCAAATTAAAACAAAAAATGTTTATTTAAGAATTCATGAGCTTAACACCGGCTTATAATAATTGAATATTCAACTACTATATTTTCTAAGAGAAACTGAAAAGAAAGAAAGAAACCTTTACTGGCATATTGCGATGGTACCATTTCGAAAACCGCCACGTAATCATCATCAGGCAATTTCGTAATGTTATCAAAGGTTTCACCGAGATTCGAACCGCGAATCACACGGTAAAACTGCAGTTGCCTTAACCACTAGGCTATTGTTTGAATTAAGCAAGGAAACAAATACAAGCAGGATAGCCTAACCACTAGGCAACTGCAGTAAAAAAACAAACATAAAAAATAAATATAATTTTTCCTAATCGAAAAAAAAACTAAAAAAATAATTTTTGTCCCATAATTATTTTTGAATACAAATCTCAAGACATATCGGCTTTTTGCAACGAAAATAAAAATCTCAAAAATAAATTATTTATTCCCGAACGAAACAAACAACTCAGAAAATAGTTATTGTTTTCCGAATGAAATAAAAAACTTGAAAAATATTTATTATCGCCCATGGGTAATAAAAAAAAAATTGATAATTATTATTTTCCGAGCAAAAGAAAAAACTCATAAAATATTTCCTTTTCCCAAGAGAAATATTTTTTAGGGCGTTGATCAGACAATTAAATAAAAGCGTTAGACGCATATTTTCTATTGATAGTCATAAGTAAGACCAACTGAACCTTTATCAGATTATGCCACGTTTCACATTTTTAGAAATTTCATGCGCCCAACGCTTTTATTTAATTGTCTGAACCGTTTAACTTAAACATTTTTTTAATTATTTTATTTTCAAGTATTTAGTCTTTATTAAATTGCCTATTATTTCTCATTCTATTTAGTTCATTTAGTGACTCGTTATTATAAAGACTCTTTCCTGATAATTTGTTACAATCTAAGTCCTCAATACATAATCCTACCAAAGACTTTACTCGACTCTGCGCCACGTATGCTTGTCGCTCCTCGAACTCCAAAATATTTTGATGGCACTTCTACCGGACTGTGTGTAATATTTGTTCCAAATTCGAGCCAAATCGGACATCAGAGGTCGCTTTCTATTCATGTATGTATTATGTGTTGCAAATATGGACCAAATCGGACCACAAATACGATTTTTTTAAATATCTCGATCCTTTCGCCACCTAGCGGCGAGTTTTTTCATAGGTCGCTTTCTATTCTTGTATCTATTATGTGTTCCAAATATGCGCGAAATCGGACCACAAATACGATTTTTTTGAATATCTCGATCTATGCGTCACCTAGCGGCGATTTTTTTCATAGGTTGCTTTCTATTAATGTATGTATGTATTAATGTATGTATTATGTGTTCCAAATCTGAACCAAATCGGACCACAAATACGATCACGGAGTTTTTTTCTTATTATTGCATTGTCATCGGGTTTTGAACTATATTCCAAGTTTCAAGCTTGTAGCTTATCGGGAAGTTACTTGAATTTCAATTAAAAAATTCGTGCCGGCCGGCTGTCCACCCTGTCAAGTCAATCTAAATAAAATCGTTTAAAAAATGATACATTTTCAATTCATTGTTCCACCAGTCAGGGATACTATATTTACACAACGATTCCAATGCTTCTCCGAGGAATGCGCCAGTGCATTTTAGTGATGCAAAATCCAGCCATCTTTGGCGATTACTATCCGATTATTCAGTCAACGGACTCATCCAGTCTCTGCGTCGCTCTAAAATCTTTGTTTATGTTTAAGTCGCAAGACAATGGACGAATGCTTGGGCGTTGCTCAGACGTGATCAACATGCAAAAACGGTCAACATTTGCGTCGGAGCTGCTTCATCGTCTTCCACCGTTTCTCGCCCTTCCTTGAATCACTTCGTCCATTCAAACAAACACGTTTTTGACATGCTATCGTCTCCATAAAGAACCTGCAATTTTCGGAGAATTTCCGAGTGTTCTTCGCCAGATTTCACTAGAAATTTATTCCTAAGTACGTTCAGCGAAAATGATTTGTACGATGTCTGTTTTATAAAAAACTGCCTTAACTACTTTGAAGCAAGAAAAAGTTTTAATTTTGTTGTGCTGTGTTACTGCTCAATCGCATAGTCGATTTTGGTCGTGTCATGGCAAAGTACGACAGTGAAGTGTGCTAAACACTTCTTTAAAATCTGCTTAGAGCTCGTACAGCTCATCAGGACCATAAATCATTGAAAGGGCAATATACATTCTATTGACGATATCCATGGGTATCATCAGAGACTTATAAAGTGTGTTTTTCACTTTTCAATTGCTTACTCAGTCTAAAGTGCACTTGATGGCAAAAGAAAATTTTCTTTGGATTATCTAGAAAATTTGCCGCTGCCAGAATATTGTTTGACGAAAGTTTGCTTTTAGGTGAGAGAAAATAAGTTAAATTGATTTAGCCCAAAAAAAACGTTATAAGGTGTAAAATGGAACTTATAAATAAATATTGTGTGGGAGATGTACGAGCCCAACCTTTTGTGACGCTTTCACATCCAACATTTGGTAGCAACAAAATGTAATCCAATTATAGTACTTTCCCAATAAAAAAAAAAAATAAAAGATAATACAATACCAAGTACTCGTGAAGTTCTGTGTGTGTTGAAATTGTATTTGACTCTGTAAGTCTCGTCCGTTTGTCGACACATCAGCGGTTCCACAAGGAAGTGGTCTTGGCCCTCTTCCGTTTGTGCTCTTCATCAATGACATACATATGTAGGTTCCTTTTTTAAATGTTCACGTTATCTTTTATATGCTGATGACCTTAAGCTTTGTAGTAAAATGAATAATCCATATGATTCTGTACTTCTGTAGAATGAACCTGAAATGAAACAAGTAAAGGTGTCTAAGTTCGGGTGGAACCGTACACTTGGCACCGCTACAATAAAACTTGATAAGTGAAATATCATTGATTCAAAACAATTTTTTGCTAAGTTATAGCTTATTATTCTAGTCTACGATCTTTAAACGATCCCGTCCATTTTTACTAGAAATATTTTCTGCTATAAGGAAAATCTGTGTACACAATTTCATTACGATATGTTAATTTTTCTTCGAGTTATGGCTCCCGAAACATGGAAAATTGCTTAGTCAAAAAAGGGGCGGTGCCACACCCATTTTCAAAAATTTTAGTGTTTTCCAATTTAATGTTATAATTCAATTCAGAAAGTAAAATTCTATTGATACAAAGCTCTTTTTCGCAAGGATCTATTATATAAAAGTGGGCGTGGTCATTGACAGATCTCGTCCATTTTTTCTTGAAATATTTCCATTTTTTAAATTTCTACTGATACAAAGCTCTTATTCGCTAACATCTTTTTTATAAAAGTGGGCGTGGTCTTTAAGCGATCTATGCTGCTATAGGGAAAATTTGTGTACCTAATTTCATTACGATATGTTAATTTTTCTTCGAGTTATGGCTGCCGAAACATAGACAATTGCTTAGCCATAAAAGGGATGGTGCCACGCCCATTTTTTTCAAATTTGAAGTTTTTCCTATTTATTGTTATAAATCCACTTGGGAAATGAAATACCATTGATATAAAGCTATTTTTTGCAAAGATATAGCTTATTTTATTCGTCCACGACCATTTTAAAAATCTTTTATATGTACAAGTGGGCGAGGTCCTTAACCGATTTCGTAAATTTTTCTTCAAAGCATTCCTTATAGTAAAGGCAACCTCTCTGCCGAATTTTGTTACGATTGGTTTAACGATTTTTGATTTATGATTAATAATATTTGTAAAGTTGATTTTATCATAAGTGGGCGGTGCCACGCCCATTTTAAAATATTTTTCAAGAGTCTGAATATCAGTCCACATGTCAAATTTGAACATTCTAGGTGTATCATTTACTAAATAATCAGTTTTTTGTGTTTTCCAAAATGTTAGGTATATATGGGGTATTCCATCCCATTTCGACCAATTTTGAACCCGACCCCTTTAGAATTGGCTGAAAGTTTTTCTTCTTTTTCTAGCTTACAAAATACGTTTTTCAAAATGTTTTCAAATTTTTTCATCCAACTCAAAAAAAGTTATGAATTAAAAAAAAAACGGTGTTTTTTTCAAAATGCTATAACTTTTTCAAAAATTGACCGTTTGGAATTTTTTTTTAATTGCTTTTAAATGTACTTTTCGGAAAAAATACAAAAAAATTTTCGAGATTTTTCGAATTTCGCCATTTTTTTTCTCATAAAAAACTGCAATCATCCCCACTAATCCCGGAGTGGGCCGATAATTTTTTTTTTTTATTTAATTGAAAAAAATCCAATGAAATATAACAACAAGCCTCGGATAAATACACTCTCTATTGATGACGACCAAGGCAAACGTTTGAAGGACAATGAATTGAGGGCATGCACCTGGAACGTCCGCTCCCTGAATGGGATTGGTACAGATGCCCGGCTGGTTGATGTCCTCGTCAAAGCAAAATCTGACATCACCGCCATCCAAGAAATGCGTTGGACGAAGCAAGGAAGAAAGAAGATCAAAAATTGTGACATATATTGGAGTGGCCATACGAATAAGCGCAGTTTCGGCGTCGGATTCGTGGTGGGAGAGAGACTTTGTCGCCAAGTTCTGGCGTTCACGCCTGTGGATGAACGCCTCGCCGCTATCCGAATAAAATCAAAATTTTTTAATATATCATTCATCTGCGCCCATGCGCCGACAGAGGAGAAAGACGATGAGGTGAAAGACACTTTTTATGAACAATTAGAACGCACATACGAGCGCTTCCCCCGTCACGATATAAAAGTCGTGCTTGGTGACTTTAACGCCAGGGTGGGCAAAGAAGGTGTTTTTGGCCCTACAGTCGGAAAGTTCAGCCTACACAATGAAACTTCTCCTAACGGACTGAGGCTGATTGACTTTGCCGGTGCTCGAAACGTGGTCATATCCAGCACGAGGTTCATGCATAAAATGATACATCAAGCTACATGGCTGTCTCCTGATCGAAATACTCGCAATCAGATCAATCACGTTGTGATAGACGGACGGCATGCCTCCAGTGTTTTAGATGTGCGCACGATCCGAGGACCTAACATCGACTCGGACCATTATCTTGTTGCAGCCAAAATACGCACCCGCCTCAACGCGGCTAAAACCAAGGAACAAAAAACACAAGGGAAGCTAGACGTCGAAAAGCTTCAATCACAACAGACTGCCAATGATTTCGCAACTCGACTCTCACACCTGCTCTCTGAGAGCACAACTCATCCTGAAGGAATACAGGAGCAGTGGGAGCATATTTCCAAAGCACTTCGTACTGCCGCCGAGGAAAAAATTGGTTACCGGCGACCACGAAAAAACAACTGGTACGATGAAGAATGCCGCGTTGCAACTTGAAGAAAAGTCGCTGCCTACAGGGCTACGTTAAAAGCGAGCGCGACAAGAGGAGTATGTGAACGCTATCGTGAGTTGAAAAAGGAAGCGAGACGCCTTTTCAGGAAGAAAAAAGCAGAAGCAGAAAGGCGTGAGTGCGAGGAGCTTGAGCTGCTAGCCACCAGAAATAACGCCCGCAAATTTTACCAAAAACTACGGCGACAGACGGAAGGTTTTAAGACCGGGGCAAACTCCTGTAGGAACGAAAACGGCGACCTTGTAACTGATGTCCAGAGAGTGCTTAGATTATGGAGGGAACACTTCTCTGTTCTCCTAAATGGAGGCAGCAATTCACCGCGCAGAGATGAAGAACCCGATCCTGCAATCGATGATGATGGAATATATGTCCCCCCGCCCGATTATGACGAAGTTAGAATAGCAATAACCAGATTAAGAAACAACAAGGTCGTGGGCGCTGATGGGTTGCCTGCGGAGCTATTCAAGTACGGCGGCGAGGAGTTGGTAAGGCGCATGCAGCAGCTTCTTAGCAAAATATGGGCGGAAGAGTGCATGCCCGACGGTTGGAATCTAAGTGTTCTTTGCCCAGTCCACAAGAAGGGGGATACTGCAAAATGCACCAACTATCGTGGAATCAGCCTTCTCAATATCGCATATAAGGTCCTTTCAAGTGTATTGTGCGAAAGATTGAAGCCCACCGTGAACCGATTGATTGGACCTTATCAGTGCGGCTTCAGACCTGGTAAATCTACCATCGATCAGATTTTCACAATGCGCCAAATCTTGGAAAAACCCGTGAAAAAAAAATCGACACACATCATCTCTTCGTCGACTTTAAAGCCGCCTTCGACAGCACGAAAAGGAGCTGCCTATATGCCGCTATGTCTCAATTTGGTTTCCCAGCAAACCGTATACGGCTGTGCAAAATGACGTTGAGCAACACCATCAGCTCAGTCAGAATTGGGAAGGACCTCTCCGAGCCGTTCGAAACTAAACGAGGTTTCAGACAGGGTGACCCCCTATCGTGCGATTTCTTTAATTTGATGCTGGAGAAAATTATACTAGCTGCAGAACTTAACCGCACTGGAACAATATACTATAAAAGCGTGCAATTACTGGCATATGCTGATGACATTGATATCATCGGCCTAAACACCCGCGCTGTTAGTTCTGCTTACTCCAAGCTGGAAAAAGAAGCGGTAAAGATGGGTTTGATGGTGAATGAGGACAAAACGAAGTACCTGCTGTCATCGAGCAAAGAGTCAGCGCATATGCGTCTTGGCAACCACGCTACTGTTGGCAGCCATAATTTCGAAATAGTAAAAGAATTCGTTTATTTGGGAACCAGCATCAACACTAGCAACAACATCAGCACTGAAATCCAGCGAAGAATCAATCTTGCCAATAAATGCTACTTTGGACTAGGTAGGCAATTGAAAAGTAAAGTCCTCTCTCGGCGAACGAAAATCATACTCTACAAGTCACTTATCGTACCCGTCCTGCTATATGGGGCAGAAGCATGGACCATGACAACAGCAGATGAAGCGGCTTTGGGAGTGTTCGAGAGAAAAGTTCTTCGAAAGATTTATGGACCTCTACGCGTTGGCGATGGCGAGTACCGAAGAAGATTTAATGATGAGCTGTACGAGCTATACGCAGACATCAACATAGTCCGAATTAAAACGCAGCGGTTAGGCCATGTTATGCGAATGAAAGATGATACTCCGGCCAAGAAAGTGTTTCTATCGGAACCCGCCTATGGAAGCAGAAGTAGAGGGCGGCCCCCACTCCGTTGGAAGGACCAGGTGGAAAACGATTTAAACTCCCTTGGTGTGCCCAATTGGCGCCGGTTGGCGGAACGAAGGTGCGACTGGCGCGCCTTGTTGGACGGCCATAACCGTTTAGACGGTTAAGCGCCAATTAAGTAAGTAAGTAATTGAAAAAAATAAACTTTAAAAATTTTTTTGTATTTTTTCGGAAAAGTACATTTAAAACAAATATAAAAAAAGAAAATCCCAAACGGTCAATTTTTGAAAAAGTTATAGCATTTTGAAAACAAAAACGGTGTCCATCTCAAAATAAGTAATGAATTAAAAAAAAACGGTGTTTTCTTCCAAATGCTATAACTTTTTCAAACATTGACCGTTTGGGATCTTTTTTTTAAATTTGTTTTTAAATGTACTTTTCCGAAAAAATACAAAAAAATTTTTAAAGTTTTTTTTTCAATTAAAAAAAAAAAAATTATCGGACTCCGGGATTAGTGGGGATGATTGCAGAATTGATTGAAGTTTTTTATGAGAAAAAAAAGGCGAAATTCGAAAAATCTCGAAAAACTGAAAAATTACAAAAAAAAACTTTAAACATTTTTTTGTATTTTTTTCGAAAAGTACATTTAAAAACAAATAAAAAAAAAAAGATCTCAGACGGTAAATGTTTGAAAAAGTTATATTTTGAAAACAAAAACGGTGTTTTTTTAAAAATTCATAACTTTTTTTGAGTTGGATGAAAAAATTTGAAAAAATTCTGAAAAACGTCTTTCGTAAGCTAGAAAAAGAAGAAAAAATTTCAGCCAATTCTAAAGGGGTCGGGTTCAAAATTGGTCGAAATAGGATGGAATACCCCATATATAAAAAGTGGGCGTGGTTATCATCCGATTTCGCTCATTTTCAAAACCAATCTATTCTGGGTCCAGATAAACTCGTGTACCAAATTTGATGAAGATATCTCAATGATTACTCAATATCGTGTTAACGGTCAGACGGACGGACGGACATGGCTCAATCAAATTTTTTTTCGATACTGATTATTTTGATATATGGAAGTCTATATCTATAGCCGTGTTTTTTTACACGTAAACGTCTATACGCTTAAACTTTATATGGACTGCTAAGCGTCAAACTTTAAATACACCTCTGAAATTGCTGCGCATAAGATTGTGTACTACTAAATTTCAATACGTATTATACTCAGATCTAACTGAAATATGTGTCTATGTTTCACCCTCTACACTAATTCTATGTATTCTATGCGTGTCCCCAATTCATATTTAGCTATATGTTATACTCAGCCATAAAACAGAGGGTTGTGTCTCCGCTTTTCGGAACACTCTGTGCTGTAGCTAGGTGTTAAACCACTGCCGCTAGATGGGTCTCCTAAGCATTATCTAAGCGAAGATAGGCGTTCTTTTTTACGCGCAAACGTAAACGTATATGCGTGTTTTAAAAAGCACGGCTTATCTCGATTCATTTAATACCTATTCAACCAACCGCTATCCAATCAAGGTTAATATACTCTGTGTGCAAAGCACGCTGAGTATAAAAATCAATGCTGCAGATAAGTCAAGAAGCAGCACTTCAATTTATGAAGGCGAGTATTGTCAAATGCGACTCCATTTCGTAATATTGACTTCACCTGTCTGGTTTAATGTATCATGGTATTACTCAATAATTATTTTGATCCTGTTTTTGTTGTCAGAGTTTTACCAAACTCATGTAGATAGACAGATACACAAATACAATCATACCTTTCTACCCCTATTTTCCGCTTGTCATTAGGAACAGTAGGTATGTGCAGAATATTCGTATCTATGACTACCCACAGTCGAATGGTCATTTGTAGGCTTTCTCAATGCCACAGATTTTGTAGCGTAGCTGAGGCTTGATTTCATGGCACAGATAGAAATTCCAAATGGAGGAGCAATTGTAATATCAATGTGCACATATATAATACAAACATGTACATACCATCTTGTATACATACCAACAAAGTAAATTTCCATGTTCCTATCACTCACCGAGCATCCTTGTTTGACAGTCACCGAGTTATATAATTCCATTCAACTGCATAAATAATAGGCTTACGGCTGAATCTACAAACCCTGAATAAATAAATTAATGTGACAAATATATATATTTTATAAAAAACATTTACATCTAAGAATTAGATTTAATTAGATTTCATCTATGTATTTGTCTTTGTTTTGAACTTTTTGGGCTCACTAATGGAGAATAAGTCTTTCTCCACCTGTCTTTACCGCAACTTAGTGAAATACTACTCTTTCCTTTTCTGCCGAATACTTTCTTGGGTGAAGGGTCTCCATCAATTCGCTTCTATTCGTTTCATTCTGATCATATCCGCGTTCACCATTAAACCTTTTTCGGCATAGGCTGTTGGCTTTCCGGATGCAATTCTTTCTTGATAACTCCAAGGGCCATGCCATCTTCTCTCGACTGCTTCTAAAACTACAAACAAATTGTTCTAGTACATTCTGATTTCTAGAGTCTTCCTAAAGATTCGACGAAGTTTGATTGACAAGACCCACTTAATGGTGAGCTCTTTAGTCTTTAGCACAATCCTTCATAGCCGGGTGTATAACGTAGCTTCAATTTTGGTAGATGACATCGTTCGGTTCAAATGGCTTTTTTGTTATATCGCCCTACTATGTCTGTAGATTATCTTAGTTGCCAATAACTTTTTAGCAGCAAATTTTCTGATCCTGAGTTCAGATTTCTGCCTGTCAGGTGACAGTGGTTCGATTAGATGTTGGGACCAAGAATAGTTGTGCTACGACGACGACACCTGTTAGCCTTTCCGGCCTTTCAATGAGATTCAGGGTTCCCAAAATTTAATTGATGAAGGCAGAAAAAGTGTTATTTTATTCCCGTGAAAAATGGCAAATATTTAGTTTTTTGTTTTTGGAAAAATAAAAGAAGTGGGAGAATACCAAGAAAAGAAGAAGAATAGTGAGATAACGATAGGGTGACCAAACGTTCGTATTAACACGGACACGTCCTAAAAAAATACTTTCAAGATTTCGATGCTTAAAGGCGCTCGCGCGGATAGCTGGTCACGCGCGCACATAAGGACGCACAACATGTCATACATGCAAACACGCGTTTAGCCCAGCTAGTATTAGATGAGGCAGATTTATGCGGATGCGTTAAGGGCAGGACACAATGAGTGAAAGTCAGTTTTCGGAACAATTCCACTCACATTCGAAAAGTAACACCGACTTGTTAAAAAAATTGGTAGTATTAAAAAGTATTCATAATACGGTGATGTCCATAAGTTTTACATCGGTCATCTGGTCATCACCAATAAAAGGAAGAGGCAGTTGGAGAGCTATCGACAGACTGAAATCCTATACAATTATAGAAATATGAATTGCGAATTATTTTCATATTAGACTAAATGGCGGCTGACGTGATGGTGCTCACCCTACCTCACCAAAGGACCTGGCTTCAAGGCTCGGGGAAAGCAACATCAAAATACTTTAGAAAAAGTTTTGCTAAGCGCGCTCGCCCTCGAAAATGGTTTGACAAACACACCGAGTTTATTTCTGCCATGAAAAGCTGCTTAACGAAAATTCATCTGCCTTGCAGATACCGTTTGGAGTCGACATAAAGCCTGTAGATCCCGTTCCGTTCATTTGTAGGAAAAATTAAAAGGGAGCATGACGTAAATTGGAAGAGAAGCTCAGTTTTAATCTCCTTGTAGGTATATCGGTATGATTCACTTTTCGTACTGCCGAAATCATGGCGAAGCAGCAGGGAAACATACATACAAACAAAAATAAAAATTCTAGGTACTTTGTGTTTGTATTTCAATAGGCTAATGTCAAAATCGTACTGAGCCGAAAGTTTAAGTGCTAAATCATATCAAAAAAGTAACAATCATCTGATTTCCGGCGGTCACCTGTTCCTGGTTCCGCCATGCATCTAGGTGAGCGCCAAATAAATTTCTAAAGCTCTACGAAGCTCATGAGGGCATCACTGGTATAAGGTTCATGTTTGTATGCGAACTAATCGACAAATAAAAAACAAGTAAGGAAGGCTAAGTTCGGGTGTAACCGAACATAACATACTCAGTTGAGAGCTATGGAGACAAAATAAGGAAAATCAATCTGGGGTAACCCTGGAATGTGGTTGTATAACATGTGTATCAAATGAAAGGTATTAAAGAGTATTTTAAGAGAGAATAGGCCATAGTTCTATGGATGAACGCCATTTAGGGATATCGCCATAAAGGTAGACCAGGGCTGACTCTAGAATTTGTTTGTACGATATGGGTATCAAATGAAAGGTGTTACTGAGCATTTTAAGAGGGAGTGGGCCTTAGGTCTATCGGTGGACGCCTTTTCGAGATGTCCCCATTAAGGTGGACCAGGGGTGATTCTATAATGTGTTTGTACGATATGGGTATCAAATGAAAGCTGTTAATGAGTATTTTGAAAAGGAGTGATCCTTAGTTCCATAGGTGGACGCCGTTTCGAGATATCGCCATAAAGGTGGACCAGGGGTGTCTCTAGAATGTGTTGGTACGATATGGGAATCAAATGAAAGGTGTTACTGAGCATTTTAAGAGGGAGTGGGCATTAGGTCTATAGGTGGACGCCTTTTCGAGATATCGCCATTAGGGTGGGCCAGGGGTGACTCTAGAATGTTTGTACGGTATGGGTAGCAAACGAAAGGTGTTACTGAGCATTTTAAGAGGGAGTGGGCATGAGGTCTATAGGTGGACGCCTTTTCGAGATATCGTCATTAGGGTGGGCCAGGGGTGACTCTAGAATGTGTTTGTACGATATGGGTATCAAATGAAAGGTGGTAAGGAGTATTTTAAAAGGGAGTAATCCTTAGTTCTATAGGTGGACGCCTTATCGAGATATCAAACGAAAGGTGTTACTGAGCATTTTAAGAGAGAGGGGGCATTAGTTCTATAGGTGGACGCCTTTTCGAGATATCGCCATTAGGGTGGGACAGGGGTGACTCTGGTATGTTTTTGTACGATATGGATATCAAATTAAAGGTATTAATGAGGGTTTTAAAAGCGAGTGGCCCTTAGATGTATATGTGAAGGCGTTCTCGTGATATCCACCAAAATGTGGACCAGGTGATCCAGAAAATCATCTGTCGGGTACTGCTAATTTATTTATATATGCAATACCACTAACAGTATTCCTGCCAAGATGCCAAGGGCTGTTGATTTCGCCTTGTAGAACTTTTTCATTTTCTTCTACTTAATATGGTAGGTGTCACACCCATTTTACAAAGATTTTTCCAAAGTTATATTTTGCGTCAACAAACCAATCCAGTTACCATGTTTCATCCCTTTTTTCGTATTTGGTATAGAATTATGGCATTTTTTTCATTTTTCGTAATTTTCGATATCGATAAAGTGGGCGTGGTTATGGTCAGATTTCGCCCATTTTTTATACCAAGAAAAAGTGAGCTCAGGTAAGTACGTGGGCTAAGTTTAGTAAAGATATATCGGATTTTGCTCAAGTTATTGTGTTAATGGCCGAGCGGAAGGACAGACGGGGGACTGTGTATAAAAACTGGGCGTGGCTTCCACCGATTTCGCCCATTTTCACAGAGAACAGTTACCGTCATAGAATCTATGCTCCTGCCAAATTTGAGAAGGATTGGTAAATTTTTGTTCGACTTATGGCAATAAAAGTATTCTAGACAAACTAAATGAAAATGGGCGGAGCCACGCCCATTTTGAAATTTTCTTTTATTTTTGTATTTTGTTGCATCATATCATTACTGGAGTTGAATTTTGACTTAATTTACTTATATACAGTAAAGATATTAAATTTTTTGTTAAAATTTGAATTTAAAAAAATTTTTTTTTAAAAAGTGGGCGTGTTCTTAATCCAATTTTGCTAATTTTTATTTAGCACATATAGAGTAATAGTAGTAACGTTCCTGCCAAATTTCATCGTGATATCTTCAACGACTGCCAAATTACAGCTTGCAAAACTTTTAAATAACCTTCTTGTAAAAGTGGGCGGGGCCACGCCCATTGTCCAAAATCTTACTAATTTTCTATTCTGCGTCATAACGTCAACCCATCTACCAAGTTTCGTCGCTTTATCTGTCTTTTGTAATGAGTTATCGCACTTTTTCGGTTTTTCGAAATTTTCGATATCGAAAAAGTGGGCGTGGTTATAGTCCGATATCGTTCATTTTAAATAGCGATCTGAGATGAGTGCTCAGGAACCTACATACCAAATTTCATCAAGATACCTCAAAATTTACTCAAGTTATCGTGTTAACGGACGGACGGACGGACGGACATGGCTCAATCAAATTTTTTTTCGATCCTGATTATTTTGATATATGGAAGTCTATATCTATCTCGATTCCTTTATATATGTACAACCAACCGTTATCCAATCAAACTTAATATACTCTGTGAGCTCTGCTCAACTGAGTATAATAAAGACTATTCAAAATTTTACGAAGACCTTCACCGTCTACACGTTGACATTCTGAATAGAGACGAATGTCAAAAATATTATATTAGCAAAAATATTTACATACATAGATACACATGAAGATATGCATACGTAGTAACATAAACATGCATTTGTGTATGCCATAACCGCCTAAAATTTTTCTGTATATAGAGCAGGCATGCTTAACGAACGAAACGATATCATTTCGTTACGATAATCAACGTTAATAAACGAAACGAAGTCACTAACGTTAATTTGACGTTCTTAACGTTAATAAACGAAACGAAATGACTTCGTTTCGTTTATTAGCGTTGATTATCGTAACGAAATGATATCGTTTCGTTCGTTAAGCATGCCTGATATAGAGGAACATATGTACCTGTATGTATATATACCTAGTATATGTATTTATGTATGTACAACAAAGTATTTGAACACACGATTATTAGAAATTTCGCACAAAACAAATTTGAACAAAGTTCAACGCTTTTTGTGTTTTGTCTGTGAAAGTTGATTAGATTTGATTTATAAAATCTGAACTGGGTCATCGCGCAATAACTGAAATTAACTGATATTAATTGGGATATAAATGAGACAGACAAGCGAATCAATTGTTATGAGCAAAACTAACAAAATAAGTACCTAAAATAATAATAAGCTAAAGCGGAAATTTATAAACAGAAAGTTTTCCATAGCACTATACAATAACAATTTTAGAACAGAGTAGCGTTGGTGTTTTTCTGAAATGAGGCGGGATGGAAAAAGCAAGGGAGAGTAGGAATAAATCATAAAAAATCGAAAACGAAATCAGTACCGAGACCCGGTTGGTGCGTTATCAATTTATTATCGAAGAGTTAAAAAAAAAATAAATAAATGTAAGGCGCATTAACCTCCGAAGAGATCTAAGGCCGAGCTTCTCTTCCAATTTGCGTCGTGCTCCTCTTGATTTTCCCTACAAATTGGCCGGACGGGACCTACATGTTTTATGCCAACTTCGAACGGCATCTGCAAGGCAGATGAGTTTTCACTGAGAGCTTTTCATGGCAGAAATACAGTCGGAGCGCTTGCCAGACACTGCCGAGGGGCGACCCCGCTTAAAAAAATTGTCTTCTAATTGAAAAACCTTATTTCTAAAATTTTGATGTTGCTTTGCCCGGGGTTTTAACCCAGGGCATACGGTGTGGTAGGCGGAGCACGCTACCATCACACCACGGTGGCCGCCAAGTTTTAACGGTTTGTTATTGACGAGTTATCGGTTCGTTATCGAAGTGCTATAAAATTCCTATCTATAACGAAGGTTACCAACTAGTTAACGTAAAAGTATCGATTTATTATCGAACATTTTTAGACTATTTATCGAAAAGTTGTCGATATGCTATTAAAGAGTTATCGGTTTGTTAGCGGAAAGTGTTACAAATTTATTGGCGGTGTGTTACGGAAAAGTTTTCTATTTAATATCGAAAAACCATCGCTAAGTTAGCGAAAAATTATCGGTATGTCGGTCGTGGCGTTGTAGTAGCATACTTCGCCTATCACGCCGAAGGTCCTGGCTTCAACTCTCGGGCGACGTAACATCAAAATTTAGAAAACAGTTTTTTCAACCGTAAGTGATTTTTCTAACAGTCGCAAACACGCGAAAAGCTTCTTGGTGATAACACATCTTCCTTGCAGACTCCGTTGGGAGTCGGCATAAAACATGTATGTAGGTGCCGCGCCGCTACTTTGTAGGGGGTATTAAAATGTATTCTATTTATTATATTTTATAAAATATTAAATCGCGCTTTAATTTTTTATGATATCAAAATTGATATGATATCAAAAATGTATCGATTTGTTAACCAAGTCTTACCAATTTGCTATCGACGTATTATCGAAGAGTTATAGATTTGTTTTCGAAAAGTTTTCGATTAAACTATCTACAAGTTATCGGATACTTATCGAAAAGTTATCGATATGTTACCGAAAAGTTAGCGATTGGTTGTCGGAATATCTCAAATCTGTTGGCGGTGTTTTATCGATTTATTTATGAAGACTCATCGCTTTGTTATGAAGCAGAAAATGATAAAATTACAATATAAAAATCGATGACCCAACTGTAACTCGCCGATAATAAACCGATATCGAACCGATAACGTAACGATAATTTCTCTTTCGATAATAAGCTGATATTAAAACAACAACTTGTATCGGAAGTCGCTGAAGCTCTTCTCAAATAGCCCGAAACAATTTGCTGCAAGCAAACTTACCCCTGCTTTCCTTCAACCGCTGGGCGACCTCTAACGTAAACCTGTGTGTTTACACATCGAATCTCTCGAGTTCCTACTCGTACTTGGTACTCTCGCCTTCTATACATATTTTCCGAGGGAATCATAAAGTTAGTACATGTTGCTGCAACATGCTGCTAAAGATTCACACAACATGTTTATTCTTCGGTTAAAATACTATGGAAGTAGTAGAGGATGAAAGTGTAGGTATGAAATGTTAAGGTTTGTATAAGGAGCAATATCCCTAGTTGTTACTCTTACATATTTTGTACAACCTGACCAACCAAATCTCTTGTGACCATTTAATATTCTAAGTATGTTTATCGTAAATGTTCTGTTCGTCGTCCGCGCTTTGAAAAATACCATGATAACCATGTTGTTGGAAAAAACATTTTCAATTTTGTTGTTTTTTTTTGTTTCATTTAAGAGCTGTAAAATACTCATTAATCTTACAGTTAATAAAAGAACTATTTGCAAAGCTCTAATAAGGGAGAATAACGAGAAAATGGCAAAGCAACAAAAAATATGAGTCTAAATTGCTTTCGTATTCAATGACTTTGTAGTAATGTAGACTTGTAGCAGACATGTTTCATATTGGATCTGTGTAGTTATAATTTTAAACCCTAATTGAAATAGTTTTAGAATAATCAACTTAAGGGAAATATATAGAGTAATTTCATCTATAACATTAGAAATCTAGAACGGAAAATTGCTTGGGACATTCAGCCCTTTCAAACTTATCCCCGCAATGACTCTCTATGGCTCACATCGGCCCCACCCAACAAACATGCGGATTATCGATGGAAAATCAATACAGCATGTTTTCTGCGTTATCTTCGCCATGGCGAACACTCCAAGCAAACTGCTGATACGTCAAACTATCACCTCTGGCCGACTCATTGTTTTGTTCTGTAAACTTTTTCTGTTTCGCGATAACTGTCGCCAATTGGGAACACCAAGGGAGTGGAAATCCACCTCCGCTTGCTTCTCCCAACTCAGCGGAGACCTAGCAAACGTCTAGCATCATCTTATTTACCCGGATCAAAACATATTGATTCAACAGATGCAAGAAAACTACGGGAGACTATTAGGCAATCAAAAAAAAAAAAAAGCAGAGCAACGAAAGACATTTCTAAAATTATAGCCGAAATTTCGGGCACTTAACATACAGAGTGGCCGTGGATTTGGTTGGTGATAGTACCACGTCGTGCGACGTGAAGAAACCAGAAAGATTGGAGCTTTTTATTACTTACTTAATTGGCGCTTAACCATTTAAATGGTTGTCGCCGTCCAACAAGGCGCGCCAGTCGCTCCTTCCCTCTGTCAACCGGCGCCAATTGGTCACACCAAGGGAGTTGAAATCGTTTTCCACCTGGTCCTTCCAGCGGAGTGGGGGCCGCCCTCTACCTCTGCTTCCATAGGTGGGTTCCGACAGAAACACTTTCTTGGCCGAAGCTTCATATTTCATTCGCATAACATGGCTTAGCCAGCGCAGCCGCTGCGTTTTCATTCGGTGGACTATGTTAATGTCTGCATATAGCTCGTACAGCTCATCGTTAAATCTTCTTTGGTACTCGCCATCGCCAACGAGTAGAGGTCCATAAAGTCCAGCTTTTTATTATAGAAACTAATTCGTCTATTGAGGGGCCAGGTTCTGTTGCCATTATCGTACAATCGTCGACGTATGATAGTAACTTCTTCTGGTCGGAAAGGCAACTTTGATATGTAAAGATTAAACAGAAGAAGAAGGGACAGGACAACATGCTGTGGCCCCCCGACCGTCCCATGATGGGATTTTTTGCTGGTTCAGTGCGTAATTCATCTGGATGTTTATGGCGCTCTTCGCGGTGGTAGTGCTATGAATTCTGCGGAAGCCATGCTCATAGGTGGGCAAGCGAAGATTCGCAGTGAAATGATAGAGCAGGAAGCTTTCTAATGTACTCGCTACTGGCGAGAGGAGTGATATCGGTAGATATGACTCCACTTCCTTAGCTGATTTTCCAGGCTTTTTTAGTAGAATTATCCTTACCTTTTCCATTGCTATACCATCTGATTTGGAGAACTTGGCTTCTTCGACCTCTGTGGGGGTGATGGTAATGTGCCCGTCTGTTTGCACGACGTCTACTGAAGAATGCATTACAAATTGCCGACGATGGATATTTTATCATTATATTTTGTCGGGTTAGACAAAGTTTTGACGGTAGGCTACAATTTACCAACATCCGCAGAGAGGTTACAGTGTTTTAGATGCTCTTGCCATTGGCACGTTTGTGTTCATTTACCAGCCGCATAGTATCCAAGTTGAGATTCCTAAAGTGACGATCTCTAGGGTGGAGTTCGCTTGCTAAGTTTGCAGCTTCAGCCGGAAAATGTGGTATGATTTCGATTATACTACTGGCTGAGGTAAAGCGTGTGAAAGCTGAAGTGATGACTTTGCGGAACGCGCGCTCGACTTGCCGCATATAAGTCGAAATAGGGGGAGCCGCAAGAGGTTGATTTATTAAAGTTGTATAGTCTTCTCAGTTTGCTTTTTTGAAATAAATAAAAGTTCGCCTTTCAGAGGTGATGATATTTGTTGATGGCAGTATTGAAAGGAGTATGGGCAGGTGATCAGAGGCTAAGGTAAGCATCGGCTGCCATTCAACGCAGTTTTTAGGTTCTTACAATGAAGATGCCCGGCTTTTAATGTTGAGACATGCTATTGTCAATACAAATGTCACAAATTGACAGTTCAAATAAATAATTTTAATTCTTTGCCAATACATACCCTGTAGGAAATTGAGCTGAATGGCGCATGTTTTCGGGAGCTGAATCAGAGCAGAGGGAGAATGTATTTAATTTAATTTAATTTTAATTTAATTTAATTTTATTTTTTCGAAAAGTCAAAAACAACAATGGCGAATAACTAAGCCTAGCTACAAAACAGAGTTAAGTAAATTAAGAAAAATATACTTTGGATAAGAAAAATCAAGCATAATAGAATTCGAGATCTCATTAAGTTCACGTAGAGAGCGCGACAATGGAGCATTTATCGCATAGTTAGTAGACTTATGTTTAATATTAAAGGGGTTATGAGAACGAAGAGACCTCGCATATTCCAGTTTGGAACGAACAAACGATGAGTATAGCAATTTCAAGGTATATGGATCGGAGAAGTTGGTGCTATTACGCCTCCCGAAACATAAGAAAGCATACGCGCTTGAAATTAAATAGTTAATATGGTTATTGAAAGAGAACGAGGAGTCAAAGATAACCCCTAAGTCTTTAATCTCATCAAGGAAGTGAAGAGGAGTATCCGAGATAGTATATATCGTTGGTAAAACATTGCGAATTTTAGAAAATGTGACATGAAAGCACTTGTTGAGATTGAGAGATAGACGGGAATTACGGCACCAAATTGCTAATCTATCTATGTCTTCTTGGAGACGCTGACCGTCACACTATTTTTAATACTGGAGAAAACTTTTAGGTCATCAGCGTAAAGTAAGAACTCCGATGACACAAAACAATTTCCAATATCATTGATGAATAAAATGAAAAAAAGAGGAGCTAAGATGCTCCCTTGGGGTACCACAGAGGTGGCAGTAAAAGAGTTGGAAGATACACCCTCAATAGAGACCATGCAGCGTCTGTTACTTAGGTAGGAATACACCCACTTGAGAAATACAGAGTGAAAACCGAGGGAAGCAAGTTTACGGTAGCATATTGTGAGATACCTTGTCAAAAGCTTTAGAGAAGTCGGTATAAATGCAATCGACTTGATGTCTTGAAGAGAACGCATCAATGCAATATTCACTAAACAAGGCTAAGTTTGTGACGGTAGACCTTCCTAAAACAAAGCCATGCTGCTATGGTAGTAACACATTTTTTGCGGCAAAATACATTTTATCCTTAACAATCCTTTCGAAAAGTTTAGAAATAATAGATAGCTTAGATAATGGCCTATAGTTAGAAGCATCATTCTTTTTGCCATTTTTTAAATTTGTGGAAATGTATGCAAGTTTCCAGGCATCTGCAAAGACACCAGAACTTAGAGATTGGTTAAACATTGCCAATAATGCGGCTACAATAGCAGGACAATTTTTGAGGAGGGCTGTACTAAGACCATCACGATCAGTCTGATTAGAGTTTTTCAGACTATTGATACCGTTAATAACGTCGATTGTGGTAAGCCGTGTTAGGATGGAGACTGCCGCCATATTAGGTACTGCGCAGTCCTCTCGCATGTGTTGCCATATCGTTGCAGATTTCCTAGTTTATTTTCCAGCCGGGATATATATACATATGTACGCATCCAATGTCATAAAATAATAGCCAATGTAAATATGTTTACTACTATTTATGCATGCCATTAGTTGTTTTCACGCTTTAAAGTTAAATTAAAATAGATAATGCAGTTGGAATTATTTAAATAAATATGTAGTATGTTTGTTGTTGTAAGACAAACTATAATTGGAAAATTTGCTAAAAATATACCTAAAACAAATAAGAAATAATGAAAAACGTGTAATAGAAGCAATGCCAAACGTGGTCAATAAAATTTTAATTTATGACTGTCGTTTATGCCATTATGTTATTCTGTGTCACGACGATGCTAAAAATAGAAGCAAAATAAATTATAAAATTGCATATTTAAAAAAGCAAGTTTAAAGGAATTCGATTTGCATTTCAATGAAAATATGTATGCAAGTTCGTTTGTTAGTACTTCGAGTATGACGAGGTCCTGGTTGTAGTATTACTTACTTACTTACCTAATTGGCGCTTAACCGTTTAAACGGTTATGACCATCCAACAAGGCTCGCCGCCGGTCGCTTATTCGCTGTGCTAGTTTACTGGCGCTTATTCGTAACACTAAGTGAATTTAAATCATGCATACTAGAACGATTTTCCGTCATCCCTTGTCAAATAGCATCATTTTCATTCGCATAACATGCCCTAGCCAGTTTTAATTCACTGGTATATGTTGATGCCTGCGTAAAGCTAATACAGCCCATCATTAAATTTTTTCGCTACTCGCAGTCGCCAACGCGTAAGGGTCCGTAAATCTTTCAAGGAACTTATCTCTCGAACACTACCATAGCCAGGCGTGGTTGCCAAGGGGCAAATGGGCTAATTCTTTGCTTGATGACAACTGATACTTCGTGTTGTCCTCATTCACCACTAAACCCATCTATCTTACTTTTTTTTAGTTTGGAATAAGCAGAACTTACGGCGCGGGTGTTCAGCAATATGTATGCACCTTGCCAATTCTTTACCGCAGTATTTGAGTAACTGCGCAGGCAATCCATCAGCGCCCGCGGCCTTGTTGTTATACTCAGTTGAGCAGAGCTCACAGAGTATATTAAGTTTGATTGGATAACGGTTGGTTGTATATATATAAAGGAATCGAGATAGATATAGACTTCCATATATCAAAATAATCAGGACCGAAAAAAAATTTGATTGAGCCATGTCCGTCCGTCCGTCCGTCCGTTAACACGATAACTTGAGTAAATTTTGAGGTATCTTGATGAAATTTGGTATGTAGGTTCCTGAGCGCTCATCTCAGATCGCTATTTAAAATGAACGATATCGGACTATAACCACGCCCACTTTTTATACTCAGTTGAGCAGAGCTCACAGAGTATATTAAGTTTGATTGGATAACGGTTGGTTGTATATATATAAAGGAATCGAGATAGATATAGACTTCCATATATCAAAATAATCAGGATCGAAAAAAAATTTGATTGAGCCATGTCCGTCCGTCCGTCCGTCCGTTAACACGATAACTTGAGTAAATTTTGAGGTATCTTGATGAAATTTGGTATGTAGGTTCCTGAGCGCTCATCTCAGATCGCTATTTAAAATGAACGATATCGGACTATAACCACGCCCACTTTTTCGATATCGAAAATTTCGAAAAACCGAAAAAGTGCGATAATTCATTACAAAAGACCGATAAAACGACGAAACTTGGTAGATGAGTTGAACTTATGACGCAAAATAGAAAATTAGTAAAATTTTGGACAATGGGCGTGGCACCGCCCACTTTTAAAAGAAGGTAATTTAAAATTTTGCAAGCTGTAATTTGGCAGTCGTTTAAGATATCATTATGAAATTTGGCAGGAACGTTACTTATTACTATATGTACGCTTAATAAAAATTAGCAAAATCGGAGAAGGACCACGCCCACTTTTAAAAAAAAATTTTTTTTTAAGTAAAATTTTAATATCTTTACAGTATATAAGTAAATTATGTCAAGATTCAACTCCAGTAATGATATGGTGCAACAAAATACAAAAATAAAAGAAAATTTAAAAATGGGCGTGGCTCCGCCCTTTTTCATTTAATTTGTCTAGGATACTTTTAACGCCATAAGTCGAACAAAAATTAACCAATCCTTTTGAAATTTGGTAGGGGCATAGATTTTATGGCGTTAACTGTTTTCTGTGAAAATTGGCGAAATCGGTTGATGTCACGCCCAGTTTTTATACACAGTCGTCCGTCTGTCCTTCCGCATGGCCGTTAACACGATAACTTGAGCAAAAATCGATATATCTTTACTAAACTCAGTTCACGTACTTATCTGAACACACTTTATCTTGGTATGAAAAATGAACGAAATCCGACTATGACCACGCCCACTTTTTCGATATCGAAAATTACGAAAAATGAAAAAAATGCCATAATTCTATACCAAATACGAAAAAAGGGATGAAATATGGTAAGGTAATTGGATTGTTTTATTGACGCGAAATATAAGTTTAGAAAAAACTTTATAAAATGGTTGTGACACCTACCATATTAAGTAGAAGAAAATGAAAAAGTTCTGCAGGGCGAAATAAAAAACCCTTAAAATCTTGGCAGGTATTACATATATAAATAAATTAGCGGTATCCAACAGATGATGTTCTGGGTCACCCTGGTCCACATTTTGGTCGATATCTGGAAAACGCCTTCACATATACAACTACCACCACTCCCTTTTAAAACTCTCATAAATACCTTTAATTTGATACCCATATCGTACAAACTCATTCTAGAGTCACCCCTGGTCCACCTTTATGGCGATATTTCGAAAAGGCGAACACCTATAGAACGAAGGCCCACTCCCTTTTAAAAATACTCATTAACACCTTTCATTTGATACCCATATCGTACAAACAAAGTCTAGAGTCACCCCTGGTCCAGAAAGGCCCACTCCCTCTTAAAATACTCATTAACTCCTTTCGTTTGATACCCATATTGCACAAACGAATTCTAGGGTCACCCCTGGCCCACCTTTATGGCGATATCTCGAAACGGCGTCCACCTATGGAACTAAGGATTACTCCCTTTTAAAATACTCATTAACACCTTTCATTTGATACCCATATCGGACAAACGCATTCTAGAGTCACACCTGGTCCATCTTTATGGCGATATCTCGAAAAGGCGTCCACCTATAGAACTAAGGCCCATTCCCTCTTAAAATACTCATTAACTCCTTTCGTTTGATACCCATATTGCACAAACGAATTCTAGAGTCACCCCTGGTCCACCTTTATGGCGATATCTCGAAAAGGGGTCCACCTATAGAACTAAGCCCCACGCCCTTTTAAAATAATCATTAACACCTTTCATTTGATACCCATATCATACAAACAAATTCTAAAGTCACCCCTCGTCCACCTTTATGGCGATATCTCGAAAAGGCGAACACCTATAAAACGAAGGCCCACTCCCTTTTAAAAATACTCATTAACACCTTTCATTTGATACCCATATCGTACAAACAAAGTCTAGAGTCACCCCTGGTCAACCTTTATTGCGATACCTCGAAAATGCGTCCACCTATAGAACTAAGGCCCACTCCCTCTAAAAATACTCATTAACTCCTTTCGTTTGATACCCATATTGCACAAACGAATTCTAGAGTCACCCCTGGCCCACCTTTATGGCGATACCTCTAAACGGCGTCCACCTATAGAACTAAGGCCCACTCCCTTTTAAAATACTCATTAACACCTTTCGTTTGATGCCCATATTGTGCAAACAAATTCTAGGGTCACCCCTGGTCCACCTTTATGGCGATATCTCGAAACGGCGTCCACCTATGGAACTAAGGATTACTCCCTTTTAAAATGCTCATTAACACCTTTCATTTGATATCCATATCGTACAAACGCATTCTAGAGTCACCCCTGGTCCATCTTTACGGCGATATCTCGGAAAGGCGTCCATCTATAGAACTTAGGTCCACGCCCTTTTAAAATACTCATTAATACCTTTCATTTGATACCCATATCGTACAAACGCATTCTAGAGTCAACCCTGATCCACCTTTATGGCTATATCCCTAAATGGCGTCCACCTATAGAACTATGGCCCACTCCCTCATAAAATACTCTTTAATGCCTTTCATTTGATACACATGTCATACAAACACATTCCAGGGTTTCCCTCGGTTCATTTTCCTACATGGTTATTTTCCCTTATGTTGTCACCGTAGCTCTCAACTGAGTATGTAATGTTCGGTTACACCCGAACTTAACCTTCCTTACTTGTTTTTCTATCTAGTTATTGCTATTTTGACTTCGGCATAATCAGGTGGGGGGGGGGGGGGCACTTTGAAGCCGCCATCATCGATCATGCGATCGGGCTCATCATTCCAGGGGGTACATCGCTGTGTTCATTTTCTCCATTTAGAAGAACAGAGAAGTGTCCCCTCCATAAACTAAGAACTTTCTGGACCTCGGTCACAAGCTTGCCCTTTTCGTTTTTACAAAAATTTGTTCCAGACTTAAAACCTTCCGTCTGTCGCCAATTTTTTTGGTACAGTTTTGCGGGCGTTATTCCTGGTGGCTAGCAACTCAAGCTCCCCGCACTCGCACTCTTCTGCCTCTGCTTTTTTCCAGCAAAGGCATCTCGCTTCTCTTTTAAATGCGTGGTAGCATTCACAAACTTTTTTGTTGTGTTCGCTTTAAACGTAGCCCTGAAGTCAGTGTCCTTTATTTCGGTTGCAACGCAGAAATCTTCATTGTACCAGATATTTTTCCGTGGTTGCAGGTAACCAATTTTTCCCCTGGTGGCGGTACAAAGTGCTTTAGGTATATGCGCCCATCGCTTCTGCATTCTATCGGTTAACTTATGCTTGAAAATTGTGTGCACCATGCCCAACTATTGTGGTACTCTCCATAACAAATGTCCGCCACATTAATATTGTAACGAATTTTGGGAAATTCCTGATTATAAACTGTCGAAAAATAACTGACAAATTCAGCATAACAAACCGTTCTTTATTTAGAATACTTTAGGAGTAGTACTTCACAATTACAATTATTGCTTCACTAAAGCGTGTTAAAATGAAACTGATTCCTGATTCATCGGTATGCGCTGCTTTCATACTCTCGGTTATATCGTTCGCCCGTTTCTCCTAAGGTTCTCCTAGGTTCAGGGATGCGCCTATTTTCGGCTCCTAAATCAGTTTCAGTGCCAGCGAGTACTAGGTGAGACGTTTGTGTGTTTTGGGGTGTTAGGGGAGTAAAAAAATACGTTGGAAATATCGTATCTCAAATGATATTCATCGCAAGAAGGTTGCGGAAACACTAAAAAACTGAAATGAAAATATTCTCTCTCAACCTCGAAAACCAATTCCCAAACTGTGTTGCAATAGTACGAAAACAAAAACATACATTTTTTGGCAAGAAATACGAAAATCGGAATAACCATAGACTGACATAGACTGATTGACATACATTTCGCCTTAACATACATTTAATTATATGCAAACCGATTCATTTTGCAATGTATACATAAAAGTATTTAAAAAGTATTTTTAAATTAGTAGCATTAGAGGAAGTAGTAGTAGAAAAACGTACTAATGCACGTTTCGTATACAATCTTGGGAAAACGAAACCCTTTTCAGACTTGTTGGCAGTGTTGCCGTGAGCCTAGAAAGAAATGTATCAGTTTACAAATAAAAAAAGTTTTACAATAAAAAATACAACATTAACACAGCATTCAAAACATCGAACATTCTAGGGCGAAAACTAAGAACTAACATTAACTCAGAGGATCCGTTTAGCAGCCACGGCGTATACAAGCTTACCTGCGGATGCCAGCATAGTTACATAGGGCAAACAGGACGGAAAATAAGAACGAGGTTCAAGGAACATATTAGAGATTACAACAAAAAAATACGGAATCCAAACATTATACCCGAGTCTAGCTTCGCGAATCACATGGTCGAGAAGGAATGTCCCCCAGCAAACATCAACAAAACAGTTAGGGTTCTTCACATACAAGAAAGGGGCCGACGTCTCAACGTACTCGAAAACATGGAAATCTACAAACAGAAAACATTCGACGGCAGAATAATAAACGAACAGATAAACACAATTTCTGACACAATATTCGAGCCTTTAAAACTTGTTTACAGGAAACAACTTAATCACACAGGTACAACAGACAAACACACAACAACAAATAAACACAAAACAATTAACACACCAAAACAAAAAACCGACAGAGAAGGTCAAACGACTAAAATCACAGATTTCTACCTACCCAAGTCAGCCACACAAATCGATTAGTAAACCACCCTCGGTTCTGAATGAACACACAGCACATACACATAACTAAATATACACAAGCATCAATTTGACAATACCTGCTCATATATCTAAGAACTATAAATACAGGACAAACGAAAACAACAGATCAGAACGAAAATCGACACTGATGATGCCGCAACGCCGAAACCGGTTTGTCTCAAAACCAAATTTGACAAGGGATGACGGAAAATCGTTCCAATATACATCATTTATCCACCCTGTCGGAAAATCAACCAAACAAGATAAGTCAAAAAAAGGTACCAATCGCATAAACAACGACTAATTTTACCAGTTTTATTATAAACATAACTGCTTTCATTTATAAATTTCAAATTATCGAGGAATTTTCAAATATCTTCAGTTCACATACATATATCGTTAAATCCACACTGCAAAAATTGTTGGAGCATGTGTTGCATGTGTGTTTAATTTACGGCGACCATTTTTCTAATTTTAAAACTTGCTTTGTTTATGATTTGAATCATAAAGGAACTTTTAAAATTACAACTGAAAATTCAGTTCGAGTTGTGAAACACAAAAGCGACATTACATATTTGTGGCCTTCAGTGCGAGCGAAGCCGGCGGTAAATAAAGGCTAGTTTATCCTAAAACGCTTAATAATTTGAACATAACAAGAGCGGTGGCAGCTCTATTTTCCACATATGTATAAGTCCAAATACTTTCTCTTTATCAATCTTATGTTTGTTTGTATATTATTCTCTTCCTGTGTTCTTCGCCCCACATACCTGCACATAATCGTCCCTCACCTAGCACTTAAATGTGCAAAGCGTGCCCGTATGAGCAAAAGGCTCATACGAGCCGTTTTGTCCATCGGTGGTCTAGACGATTCACGAATATGCCTTCTTGAAGAGTTGTATCTCATGCTTGGTTATTTAGCTATATGCATGTATATCTGTAGTTTATGTTTTTATTCTAGCTTATGCGTGTGTATGTGTGAGTAACAGCTCCTGGTCTTAGCTGATAATAACGTGATGTGTGATTGTTTCTCTCTCTTCTTCGCTCGTATGTGCTCACTACATACGTGAATGTGAAATAATCCCTTAGCTTCAAGCTGCTGGTTATGTGTGTGAAATTCTCTTTGTTGCTTTCTAAGTATATGTGTAAATGGCTTACTGTCGTTGTGTTTATTTACTAACAGCATAGTGATGTTAGAAGTGCAAATATTCGCCACAATATGTTAGAACAATTCCTTGCAGCACACCACAAATTCGAGGAGAGGTGGGTTTTAAACTGGTTATTATTTATTAAAAATCCTCCTTCTTATATTTAATACAAATTCTTTGGCCGCCGATGTCTCTTCTTTGTCCAACATATAAAATAACTGCATAAGCGTTAAACATAATCAGCTTAATAGTACCCATACACTTTCAGACATACATACAAAAGGTAATTTTAGTGTTGCAGAGGGTATACGTTCATGCAATAAATTGCACACTTGAGTGCTCCCAAAATTGAAATCATTTTGGCGTAAAATTTAAGCCACGTTAAAAGTCACACAAACGATAAAGTAAGAAAAAATTGTAGAGATGAAGTGAGAGGGAGGATAATTTCAAGAATTTACTTAATGTATTTTTAACGGGCAGACATGCGACTACCTACTTAAAACTTATCAAAATGTAGTGTATACATACACTGGTGAGTAAAAAAATAGCAGCAACAATTTTAACAACATTTTATCAATTATTTTCAGCTCTTCGTTGATAAGGGCAATGCAACATTACGTGTTCTGCGTTCTCCTATTCGGTAGGACAGTGTGAACAGAAATGATTTTTTTCTATCCTACGCTTACGACAACACTCCTTGATACCGCCGTACCCAATCAATATCTGCATATCAGGTGGTAGTTTAGTTCGCCGTGCTTCCGCTCATACCATTCCTCTATATTCTGAACAAACGTGCAGGTTCAGCGCCTTCTCCTCGATTCTTTCTACCGTTTTTGCCACCAAGCTGTTGTTCGTGATCTGGACGCTTTTCTTGGCATCTTCAGATTGTCGCCCGACTCTAATGCTATACACATCGGTAATTTCTCTGGACAGCAGATATACTGAGATTATTCGAGATAAAAGACGGATAGCGTCGTCGGAAATAGCTGCTAATATATCTTTTTGCTTGGTAATTTTAGATCTGCTGGCAGCGTATAATATTGTCCAGCTGATTGCATTAGACATAGCTGACGGGTAGCTTCATCTGGTTCGCCGATGTTGATCATTATTCGCATTAGGGCTCCACTAATATAACCCCAGCAAACAACTGCTTGATCTGACCCCGCCTCAGAGAGGGTTAAGGGAAAATATTAAGAGGCACTATATTGAGATCCTTCCAACACAGCTGTTTGCTTCAAACGAGCATAAGGAGGCCTTAGTCAAAATTCACACAAAATCGGTATACGCCTTTGCTAGGAGGCGCCCGGTGAACCCCGTTATTAATGTACACTATCCTACTCTTGAAGAAAAAGAAAGCACATTACGAAGGGAGACACGAGTCACCCTGATCCAACTTCGTCCTGGATACTGTAACAGATTATACTCTTACTTGTCCAGAATGAGCCCCGACATACGTAGTATATGTTCTGCGTGCGATGTGTCCGCACATGACACCAACCGTCTTTTCAATTGTAGTGTGGAACATACGCCTCTAGCACCAACTTACTAATGATCCACCACTGTTGAAACTGCTAGTTTCTTTGGACTGCCGTTAGAGGACTGTGATGACGACAACAACTAACTTCAGAAACTTTCTGTCCCACCGCCCTGAAGTACTAAATATTTGAAGCAAGTCTATGAATGTATTTGATAATCTTCTATGCTTAGGACTAACTGACCCACCGTCCGCTTTGAGCTCACCAAAATCAATATCATCCGGATAGCCGACAATTTGCGTGCCTAGTAATGTCGATTTGTAATGCGCCGTAATACATGTCATTCCAGAGCATTGGTCCTAGAACATACCACTGACGGTGATTTTGTGTTTTCTTGATTCCTCATCCGTATCAAAGAGGAGTACTCTGCCGCTAAAATAGCTTAAGCAGGTGTACCAAAGTTTCGTAGCGCTGTCATTATTTGCATCCAGTTCGCAGCATTAAAAACATTTCTAATATGCAAAGTAATCAGTGCACAGAGTTTCCTTTTATTTTGACCTCCAGCTATGGCTTCACGTGCTATATTGACAATTGTTTGTGTTACATCTACCTATTGTGGATTTTGATTTTCTAAATCCAAACTGATTTTTTTACAAGCCACCTGGGTTTTCCAGAGTCTGCTGCAGACGCTCACTAATAATATGAACTATGGGCTTTCTCTAGCCTTCTTACCTGGTTGGACTTTATCCCAGGCAGGACGGACTATTGTATGCTGATAACTGCTCCCAATACAACAGTCACCCCAGTTATTCCGCTGAGAGAGGAATGGGGAAGAGGGCTCATCTGGGGCAGGGGACCCGTTAACTTGTTCACGGCTGAGTCGAAGTTGGACGGAAAGGTTGGTGGGGGTCTTTTGTCAAGAGCTAAATGTAAGCCGCAAGTTTAAGTTGGCTGATCACTGGAGCGTCTTCCCAGTGAAAGTTGCTGCGATTAAAGATGCGGCGGATGAAATGCTATCCAGTGCTACTACGGTTAGGAAATTTAACATCTACTATGATAGCCAAGCAGCTATCAAGGCCTTGAGTTCAATTACAATGCGATCGAGGGTGGTCTGGGAGTGCCTGACCTCGCTTGCGGTTGCATCGAACTATTTTATAATTAAGATTATCTGGGTCCCGGGCCTTAGTGATATCCCAGCCAACTGTTAAGCGGATCTCTTAGCCCGCATCGGTACAACTGAACCGGATGAAGATGGCTGTAGGGATCATCGGTTCAACTGAACCGGACGAAAATGACTGACCCGCTGGCCACCTGTGATTTGCTCATGCATAGATGGGCCTCGAATCAGCTCAGCAAACGTTGGACGGACACTACCTCGTGCAGGGTAGCAAGATCTTTCTGGCCGGAATTGGATGACAGGAGTTCGAAATAATTGGGTTCACTAGGGCTCATCTACCAATGGTCATTGGGGTTTGACAGGGCTCTGCCCCATGGGAATGCATGCCGTACGTCTCAATATACTGGAAACCCATCCTGCTTTAGCTGTATGGAGGATGATGAGATGGAATCATCGAATCACTTTATGCTTCATTGCCCAGCTTTTGCCAGAACTAGGTGAAAGTACTTCGGTCGTGACTCACTTGAATCTCCAGAGGATTTAACCAAGATTAAGATCGGTATCATTCGGAACCTTATCGTTGCCTCGCAACGATTCTCGAAGTAGCTATAGCTACGTCACCGTTATTTTATTGTATGTACCGTCATGTTGTCCAAGTGAGCTTCCCCTATCAGGGCAGCTACCACCTACCACCACAAAGTTGGCTGTATAATGCATTCTAGTCGGGCATCTTACCAGGTTTCAGCAAAAGGACCAGTCTTTGGCGTTGCCATGAGCGGGGAAGATGCTTTCTTGAGTAAAGGTGTCAAAGAGATCCGTTCTAGAATTTATCGCTGATTTTAGGGCTATATTTGGTATTCGTGCTTATAATCGTTTTAAAAGTAACAGACACCGTCCGCATAACAACCTGGATTAGAGGGAGTTGACAGCTTTCAATCGCACCCTTCTATAAAGCAAAAACGCATTTTACCCCGTCAATCATACAGTTGAGCGCTATAGAGTTTGTCTTAGCTCTCAAACCATCGACAGTGTGCCCGCTGTAGTGAGGCTGATAAGATCTAATTAAGTATTCATTTTCTGGAAGAAATGAAAAGGAATAAGAAAATTGCTAAAACCGCAAACAATGTAAGGCTTTTAGAGCGGCCACTTTGACATGCAATATCAAAATTTATATAAATATTTATTTGTTTTTAAATTATAAATATACATAACTAAAATTGGAATATATTAGCTTTACAAATGATTTTCATAAATCCTAAAGTTGAACATAGTTTTTAATGCTTAACTCATTTATTATATCTTAATATGGACACACAAAGTAAAATAAATTTTATTTTTTATTTTTTGAATTTAAACAATCAAAAGGATTGCATGACAATTTAACATTTTTTTAAAACTTATCCAAGCGTTAGTTGGACGTTGAGAACGCAATGGCCTGTGTCTTTCGCAATAATTAACAATGTTGCATGTCCACTACGAGACTACTAACAATGTTTTCTACTTAAGAGCGATGTTTTTTTTTGGATTTCAAGTCAATTTGAAATAAAGAAGAAGAAGAAGTGTATGTGGGCATCCCAACAGACATCTGATTGATGAGCCAACAACGCCTAGGGACTTAAGGAGTCATCTCCGTAAGTATTTTGAGGAAATACGGCACCTGAGAACTCAGCCGTATGAAGCAAAAAAACACAAGCAGGTCCTTGGTAAACTCCACAAACAGGCGTCGGACCTTTATGCCGGGAATTGCCCGGTGAATCCAGTACTCAGGGAACAGTACCCAAAACTTGCGGAAGAGGAACGCATACTCCCCAGGTAAACGCGAGTCACTCTGGCTCAACTTCGTTCTGGATACTGTAACAGGTTAAACCCTTACATATCCAGAATCTACCCCGACATACAAAATGTATGCCCCGCTTGCAATGTGTCCCCACATGACACCAACCATCTCTTTAATTGTAATGTGGAACCAACGCCTCTAACACTCCTTTCATTATGGTCCACCCCTGTCGAAACAGCAAGTTTCCTTGGAGTCCCGTTAGAGGATATTGACGACAATTTGTGATCGGTCGCAGCTATTAGGTGGGGCGAAACATTGCTACAACAACAACAACAACAAGAGTATGTGCATATTTAGGTATGAAATGATATTTTCTTTAAATTTTGACTTAATAATAAATTCATATTAAAATGTACATATTTATTTGTATGTCTTACATAAATATGTATATGAATGTATACGTTGGTACGTATGTATGTATATACATATGTATAGCATGGTAATATGAATGCACATAAGGATGGTCCTTATACATGCATACAATTTCCGGTATTCCCCACTCTCATCCCTTCAAACAGTAGTATAGGAAATATCGCATGTAAATTGTGGCCCCAAATGGAAATGGTTAAGGCGTGTTGCACTGGAGTTACAGCTCAAGACTCAGTTTATTAAAGAATGAACTTTAAACACTCGCTACCCTTTAACCCATTCCAATTAGGACAAATATTATTAATATTTTTATTTATTTATTTCTTGTTATTTTGTCTAATGAATATTTCTAACAGACTCGTGAAATAATAAAAACAAAATAAAAAAATTTTAAGCATTTCCTTAATATAAATGGACTAAAATCTGCGAAAAATGTGTCCGTATACAAAGACATATTCTTGCTGAACTTTGATTTTAAAATATTGACATAGAAATTGTAAAAATATTTATGACAAATAAAAATATAAAAGTGGAGCGCACATTACCCGGATTGGAAAGTTGGCAGGAAAGAAGTCAACTTATCAATATATAGTCAATTAATTGCGCTCCAGCTTTATATTTTTATCTCTCATCAATATTTTTACAATTTCTATATCAAAATTTTAAAATCAAAGTTCAGCAAGAATATGTCACATTTTTCGCTGATTTTTGTTCATTTATATAAAGGAAGTGCTTAACAATTTTTCATTTTATTTTTATTTTAAATTTTTTATTTCTAGGTGGAAAAGAGTAGTGCCTTATTTATTACAAGTTGAAAAACTTGCTTTTATTAAATCAGAATGTATACAATAATTATAAGTATACAACATCAGAAAAATACGTCAAGCTACATTAGTTTTTAAACTACTTGAAAATTGTTCATACATATATGCCAAGCTTGAATTGCTACAAGTGAGTATGTGGATGAAGTTCCAAGATTGTAACTCAAGGGGAAGTCACTTGAAAATTGATCGCAAGATTACCCCTTTCCGTACGATTTTTCTTAATATTCCAACTCGTGCGCCCCCTATCGAAACTTTTTGTATTATGTTTTATACTGTCATCGACCATCGAAATTTCAAACCTAATTCAAGTCTCTAGCTCATTGAGAAGTTACTTAAAATCCGGTTCCAAATTTCCAAATTTTTATCTAATTATTTCGATCAGTGCGCCACCTACCGGAATTTTTTCCCTTTTGTTGCATTGTCTCGGTGTCTTAACCTATATGTCATGTTTCATGTTTGTAGCTCAATGAGAAGCTACTTAAAAACCTATCTCAAAATTCTAAATTTCCAAATTCTCATCTAATTATTTCGATCCGTGCGAATTTTTTCCCCTTGTAGCTCAATGAGAAGTTACTTAAAAATCGATCTTGAAATTAAGGCTTGATGAATGAGATGATGGCAGCCACCGTGGTGTGATGGTAGCGTGCTCCGCCTATACCGTATGCCCTGGGTTCAACTCCCGGGCAAAGCAACATCAAAATTTTAGAAATAAGATTTTTCAATTAGAAGAAAATTTTTCTAAGCGGGGTCGCCCCTCGGCAGTGTTTGGCAAGCACTCCGGGTGTATTTCTGCCATGAAAAGCTCTCAGTGAAAACTCATCTGCTTTGCAGATGCCGTTCGGAGTCGGCATAAAACATGTAGGTCCCGTCCGGCCAATTTGTAGGGAAAATCAAGAGGAGCACGACGCAAATTGGAAGAGAAGCTCGGCCTTAGATCTCTTCGCGCCTTACATTTATTTTTTTTTTTATGAATGAGATGAGTTCGCAGTTGATTCTACCAGGGACGGAAAATAATAATTATTTTTTTTTCGGAGTCGAAAAGGTCCTGGTCAAAAAATTGGCCTAGGTGAAAATGTTTGAGTTCCCAGGTATCTCTATAGCAATATCATGTCGAATCATGCATCCTTTTTATTTTTCGAACTTTTTCTATAAAAGTCCACATATAAAAGTAAAATCTGTATTTTTATTTTTTGAGTCCGGTAGAACTAGTTAAATTCGGACTTTTAAAAATAAAAGTCCGGAAATAAAAGTTAAATCGGGACTTTTATTTTTTAAGGCAAAAATAAAAGTCCCGCTTGATAACAAAGAAACGGCTTATCCGAAATAAAAAAATTCAAAAAATAAAAATCCGAAAATAATTTTTATCTTGATCCAAATACATTTAAAGTCCAAAATTAATAGTTTTGCAGGGAATTATATTATAAAAGGAATAACAGTTTCAGCCCCTGGATTCTACACCTTTTCCAGTTTAAGTTTAGAAAAGTAAAAATTAAGTTCAGAATTTCCAATTTAAATTCAGAAATTTACTATTCAAATTCAGAAGGTTCAATTCTAGTTCAGAAATTCCAATTTAAGTTCAGAAAATTACAATTCAAGTTCAGAAATTTACAATTAAAATTCAGACTTTCCAATTCAAGTTCAGAAAATTACAATTCAAGTTCAGAAATTCCAATTTAAATTCAGAAATTTACTATTCAAATTCAAAAAGTTACAATTCTAGTTCAGAAATTCCAATTTAAGTCCAGAAAATTACAATTCAAGTTCAGAAAACTACATTTCAAGTTCAGAAAATTACAATTCAAGTTCAGAAAATTATGATTGAAGTTCAGAGAATTACAATTCAAGTTCAGAAAGTTTGTCAGGAATTTTTTCTTTCATGCAATGGAAATTAAAGTATGTAAGATGGTAAATGTTAGCGCTAAAAATTTGATATAAGGATATGAAGGCCTACTATCTGTTAAGAAAGCATTGGACTTCTTAACTCACTTAAATCAATTTTGCTTACATGAAGGAGATAGCTAAGAACAAACACTTTCCTCTCTTCTCTCTCCTCCTCTCATAAGAGGTCAGTTAAAAGGACATCCAGCTATATTCTAAAGCTCACAAGCATTTATCTGCATTATTTATGACGGTATTAACGGTGCGTCCACAATCCCCCAAGTAACGTATAATTACTGTGTGCACAGATCAAGTCTTCCTCCACCTGCAACCCTGGGGAAGTCTCCCCCTTCCACTTACTTTCCAAGTTCTTTCATGGGCGGAGCGTATTCATGCACTTGTTGCAAAGAGTTATCTTCCGTTTGATTACTTAGCTCGGGATGTACACGCATTGAAGAAAACTTGGGGTACAGTATATCTAAGCCACCATTGTCAACGAAGCATCAAAACTTCCGCAAATAACATGTAAGTACATATTACGTTACTTAGTGTGAATTGGAATAACTTTTGAAAAATACACCCAACTTATAATTCTTTGAAAGTGAATTGTAATTTTCTGAACTTGAAATGTATTTTTCTGAACTTGAATTGTAATTTTCTGAACTTGAATTGTATTTTTCTAAATTTTAAATGGAATTTCTGAACTTTAATTGGAATTTTCTGAACTTGCATTGTAAATTTCTGAACTTAAACTGAAAAAGGTGTAGAATTCAACACATTATACACAAAATATGCTCTATGTTCTAAGCGCTGGACCTAAGACCTGGCAACTTACGTCTGCCAAGACAGCTTGGCATTAGTCCAGGACAGAGGACGCAAAGCCATAGTGAACACCTTTTGCACCTTTTAAATTTTAAGAGAATGATGCTGATAGTAAGGGATTCCAAATTATACAGCAATAGTTCAAATGACTACGTACTTAGTATATATATCTACAGCGATTTGAGAGCAATTGGATCAACGAAATCGGCAGTATTCCTGCGTATAAAACTAATCATAGGGAACAACTTCGATTATACATAGTCTATATGGTTGGAAAATTTCAGCTTAGAGTCAAAAATTTCTCCAAGATCCTTAACAATGTTGTTGCTGAACAATTTATGTCCATTTAACTTGCAATCAAAAGTTATTTTCTTAGATTTTTAGCTAAAATAATAACGCAGCATTTGCTAACATTTAGATGGATACGATTTGATAGCCAGAGATCAAAACAGACAATTGTTTGATGGATTTTTAAAAATAATTTGACATCATCCACAAATATAAGGCAATCTACAGACGAAAATTGTTCGGGAGATCAGTTATAAAAAGTAAAATGAGGAGAGGTCCAAGATTGCGAATGTAGCCATTTTGGACGAAAAGTTTACGTCCCGTCAAAAAATTTTAAACAAAGTTTAAACCGAAACACTGAGTTTTTGCAAAAGAATAGCATGATCTACCTTATAAAATACCTTAAAAAAGTCAATGTAAACGTGAAATGTGATGTGATATCGTCTACTATAATATCGAGTTTGAGTATTAGAAAAAAAAATAGTTTTAATTTTTTGAGTCCAAGGCAATCGTGACGAAAGCTTATGTGTGATATTTTTTGTCCTTGATATTACCGTTTGAAGGGGTGAGTTTCGAAAAAATCTAAAATTGTATTTAAAAGGACCACCCTAATGTATATATAAGTTTTCGGTTTTTAATGCTTGAATCCTTCCGTTCATTCTTCTGGCTATTTATTCAACAAACCTTGTCATGCTCTTCTACCTGCTATTTGCTTTGTGAGTAGTTAAGACGGTTTTTTTTCGTGTGAATACGTGCCATTCGAGCACAAAATGGTCAAACCAATACTATTAGGTGAATACAAAGTATACAATAGGGTGTGCCATATTTTTGAACGAGATCACAGTACTCCGCGGAGATAATGCTCCATAGAGTTCAACTACTTCACTAAGTTCTATTTGGGGCCTGCATATATACTGTTCCGCCTTATAGGAGGGCGACAGGGTTATTTTCGGATGTTACGTTAGGGTAAGAGGTGCATTAGGGTGGAAGCAATCCCTGGAAAAATAATCGGGATATTGGGTTCCATGACATATGGGAATAGATGAGAATATAAAAGCGGATGAACTAGCCAAAAAAGGCGCATCACTCAAAACTTGCTCCGCAGACGTCACTATTAGATTTGGCAAGATTAAGAGAAGGCGAGAGTTGCATATGATCAACCAAACGGAAAAGGCGTGGACCCAAGCGCGGGCTGAAAGTTTCGAAGATCATGTGTATGTAAGTCTTACAACCTTAGAATAACAAAGTTACTTCAATCATTGGACACTGGCATTTGGCTTCACAGATCCTCAGATCCTCACGGACCGGCAAATTCAATTTAACCACAACCGGATGTATTTGAATCGGAATTGGGAAGAGAAAATGAATGCCTTGGGAAGTAAATGTGGCCTTATCACAACAAAGGGCGCTGCTATGAAGGTCGCTCATTTCCCCCATGTCTAACAGTAGACCGCTCACAACTTTAAACAAGGAAAGAAATAGGATGGGGTTGTAAACTGTGAAAAAATAAAATCCAAGCAATGATTAGGGCCTGAAATATGCGAGAGGCATGGAACGGGTGAGCTCGGAGGGTAAGCGGCCGACTGCTCATGCGCTGCGTGTCGTGAGTTTCGTCGCCTGACTTAAAAATCACGCACGCCAAAGGGCTGCAGGTCTGCAATAAAACTGCACTCATACCTGACTATCACCTTGATAGTGTGCTGAATTATTATAAGCCGGTCCAGCCCTAAAAACAACGCTTGATCTAGCCACACGTTCCAGAGAGATAAGGAGACAACTCTGTAGGTATGATGAGATCTGGCAAATACCAGCTCAGCCGTTTGATCCAAACAAGCTGAAGGAGGCCCTAAGCCTACCTTTGCCGGGTCGCGCCCGATGAACTTCGTTTCAATGTACGTTATCTAAGTCTTGCAGAATACTCAAAGTATATTAATTAGTATTGAAAATAGCCGAAATCAAATTATAACCACACCTACTTTTTCGATATCGAAAATTTCGTTTAATAGAAAAGCTAATATAATCCATTACCAAATACTGTTAAAATGGTGCAACTTGGTGGGTGGATTGATTTTATAGCGCAAAATTTATATTTAGTAAAATTTTGGAAAATTTATAAATTTAGTAGAAGAAAATTTAAAAGTTTTCATAATTATGGCTTTGAAAAGCTCTATATTTATTTTTCCACCTTTCATGATAATGAAATTATATATTAAGTTTGTCAAGAGTCTCAAAATTGTAAGTCCTTAAAAGATAAGAGATAGACTCACCAATAAGTATACCGAAATGAATTGATTTAGCTATGTCCGTCTGTCTCACAGTCTCTTTGAACGCTGTTGTGCTCGTCTCACTTCAGTAAAAATATGTTTATGGTCTTTTTCTCGAAGTGGTCACATGGTCAAACGGAAATTTCCAAAATGGTCACTACATCAAACTCTACAGTTGATTGGCCCTATGTTGACTTTAAATGGCTAATTGACCTTAGGGTTAATTCAAATTATGAAGTGGTCATAATGTTAACTGACCTTATGTCCGTTGACGTTATGCCACCCCACCATTAGATTACTGCATTTTCATCGGTCCTTAATACGTGCGCAAAGTTTCAATTAAGCTTTTGGCCATTTGAAGTGGTCATAAGGTTAATTCACTTTATGTCACCCTAATATCAAATTATTGCATTGTCATCGGTCTTTAATATGTGTGCAAAGTTTCAGTTAACCTTATGGCCAATTTAAATAAGGTCAATTGACCTTATGTCCGTTGACGTTATGTCATCCCACCATCAAATCATTGCTTTGTCATAGGTCTATGATACTTGCGCAAAGTGTCAATTAAACTTTTGGCCCTTTGAAGTGGTCATAAGGTCAATTGAATTTGTGGCCAATTGACCTTATGACCACTTCAAACGGCCATAAAGTGGTCACAAGGCGAATTGACTTTATGTAAAAAATAAAAATAAATGTAAGGCGCGATAACCTCCGAAGAGATCTAAGGCCGAGCTTCTCTTCCAATTTGCGTCGTGCTCCTCTTGATTTTCCCTACAAATTGCCCGGACGGGACCTACATGTTTTATGCCGACTCCGAACGGCATCTGCAAGGCAGATGAGTTTTCACTGAGAGCTTTTCATGGCAGAAATACACTCGGAGCACTTGCCAAAGCCAGGAGCGACCCCGCTTAGAAAAATTTTCTTCTAATTGAAAAACCTTATTTCTAAAATTTTGATGTTGCTTTGCCCGGGGTGCGAACCCAGGGCATACGGTGTGGAAGGCGGAGCACGCTACCATCACACCACGGCGGCCGCCACTGACTTTATGTCCTTCGAGCATATATCACCCCACCATCAAATTATTGCTTTCTCATCGATCCTTCAAATAAATCTAACTTCTGGAAGTTGATGAATATTATGCTCAAACCCTGCAAAAATCGCGAGTACTCCATGCATGCATGTATGGAGTACTCGCTATGGACCAAGCGAGCTCTCCAAAATTAACCACAATTCATGCAAAAAATATGGTGCAATTAATATTGCGATGTTCTAGGACTGGACCATATACTCCAGTTCAGCATTACATCAGGGTAATTCATGGAGTACTCCACTATGACAAAAGTGGACCACATGATCAAACGATTTTTGCAGGGAAGATTTCATTACGTATGTATGTATATGTGTACATACATACATACATACAACTCAAGCTAGGTAAAAACTATTAAAACGGGTCCCTGGAAATAATGATGATGTTTTCCAATTGCATACACAAATTTAAAAATTTATATTCAAATGATTTCAGTTGCTCTAGGCCAACTGCATTTGATGAATTGTAAAATAAACGTCTTATTTGCTAGTTTAATTTGTATACTATATGGTATACTCAAATATACCTATATGCAGATTGCACAAGTAAATAATATTTAAATGAAGTTATTGAGGCGCCAGTCTTGGCGCACGCGATATATTCATTTGCTAGCAATCAAACATATGTACATACATCTGTACATATCATATATGAGTTGCTATAAACTATAGATAAGTGCGATATAAATACACACCTTTACTTGGTATACATAAATAGTGTGTATGAAATAAATTCGTCCATTTGGCTTCTTCTCGTTTCCCATATTTGCATATTCTTTATTTTTGAAGTACATACATACATACATACATACGTTTAAGTTTCCCTACACGCTGCCCAATTTGTTGTTTTAGTAATTTTTTTAAAATGCACCCCTTTGTTTATGCAATTTAAATGATTACTACTTTGTATTACATACATACATATATACATTTGTATGTGAATTTTTGTGATATCTTTCCACTAAATTAAAAGTCGTAAATATACACGTAAATAAATACTCGTATATATGTATGTATGTATTTTTGAACGAAATTAAATAGCAAAAGTTTGTCCATGCCAACGGCAAAACTCAAATATCTGCGAAGGGTTTTTCAAAATAAATTGAAATTGAAACTGATATGAGGTGATAATAAAAGACCAAAATTCCCTTTTGTTTGCTATAATTACATATATTTTATTAAAATATTTCAACTTGCGTCTTGTGTGCTCCGGCGAAGTGTGTTTTTTAGCAGAATAATATGTGGTGCCTGAAGGTAGGCTTCATCCTTTAGTTGTCTTGATCCAATTTTTATACCTTTCATGAAAATGAAATGGTATATTAACTTTGGCACGAATCTCAAAATTGTAAGTCCTTCAAGGAAAATAGATAGACCCACCATTAAGTATACCGAAATAATCAGGATGAAGAGCTGAGTTGATTTAGCCATGTCCCTCTGTCCGTCTGTTTGTTTGTATGCAAACTAGTCCCTCAATTTTTGAGATATCTTGATAAAATTTGGTGAGCGGGTGTATTTAGGTGTCCAATTAGACATTTGTCGGAACCGGCCAGATCGGACCACTATAGCATATATCCTCCATACAACCGATTTTTCAGAAAAAGAGGATTTTTGTCATATTTTCCTCAATTTATCAGATTGAAGCTTCAAACTCCACCATATGCTTTCGTATATTGCACATATTGTTGTCCGAAAAAATTGATGAGATCGGTCTTATATATAGTATATATCCCTCACAACCGATTGTTCAGATAAGAAACTTGTCGTAATTACTGCCCCATGTTAAGAGCTAGAGGCTTCAAATTTCAATGAATGCTTACGTATATAGCATATATTGTTGTCTGAAAAAATCGTAGAGATCGGTGGTATATATATTATATACCCCATATAAATTGTCATTTTTGCCCCTATTTTACGGCTAGAAGCTTCAAATTTCATCAAATACTTACGTGTACGTCATATATTGTTGAAATACGTGATTCGTAGTCATAGTTTTTACATGCAGGCCGTAAAAAACGTGAAACTTTGCTTCCTCACACAAAGTACCTACCTATTTTTTAATTAAACGGTTTTATTTAGGTTGACTGGCTGGCACGAGTTTTGTAATTGAAATTTAAGTAACTTCCCGATAAGCTACAAGCTTGAAACTTGGAATATAGTTCAGAAACCAATGACAATGCAATAATAAGAAAAAAATCGCCGCTAGGTGGCGCAAGGATCGAGATATTCACAAAAATCGTATTTGTGGTCCGATTTGGCTCATATTTGGAACACATAATACATACAAGAATGGAAAACGACCTATGAAAAAAAAAATCGCCGCTAGGTGGCGCAAGGATCGAGATATTAAAAAAAATCGTATTTGTGGTCCGATTTGATCCATATTTGGAACACATAATACATACATGAATAGAAAGCGATCTATGATGTCCGATTTGGCTCATATTTGGAGCAAATATTACATATAGTCCGGTAGAAGTGACATCAAAATATTTTGGAGTTGGAGGAGGGACAAGCATACGTGGCGCAGAGTCTAGTTAAGTCTTTGGAAGGATTATGTATTGAGGACTTAGACTGTAACAAATTGTCAGGAAAGAGTCCTTGTAATAATGAGCCACTAAATGAACTAAATAGAATGAGAAATAATAGGAAATTAAATAAAGACTAAAAACTTGAAAATAAAATAATAAAAAATTTCACGCTCCCAACGCTTTTATTGAATTGTCTGATCAACGTCCTAGATTGATGAGGAGTGTGATGACTAGTACCTAGGACCTACCTAATTATTTTCTAACTTTTAGTATTATTATTACTTCATGTAAGTATTGTTTTCAATAAAACCGTTTAACTTAAACATTTTTTTTTATTATTTTTTTATTTTATATGTATCTTAAAAATCGCTTAGGTAAATATGTACATCTGTTCACTATATATTTTTTGTCTTATACAGCCGATTATTTGGAGGTTACGAATGGGATAAGGTTATTGTTCAGCCCCATTCATGAAAGGTATGAAGTCTTCGGCACAGCTGAAGACAGTCCCGTCCTTACTTGTTTCTTTTTAATTTAAAGTAAGGTTTAAAAATCTATACATATTGTAACGAATTTAGGGAAATCCTAGTTATTATGCACCTTCTGCTAATGTTCGAATCGCTGAAGTGTCGAATAAATAACTCCAATATTCAGTATTGCAAACCTGTATTTATTTATATTACTTTGGGAGTACTTCACGATTGTACTTCACAACTAATAGCGTGTTTAAATCAAACTGATTAGTTATTCCTCAGCTTGCGCTGGTTTTATACTCTATGTTGCCTCGTGCGCATATTTCTCCTAAGGTCTAGACGTTTCACCTTCTAGAATAGTTGTATCTCCTGCTTGGTTATTTAGTTATATGTGTGTGTATATGTGAGTAACAACTCTTAGCTGATGACTACATGTGAGATATCTCTTCACTTCGAGCTGCTGGTTATGTGTTTGCATGTACATAAATTTGATTATGATATGATGATTATTTACTAACAGCATCGTGATGCTAATATTCGCCACAATATATTAAAATTATAACAGGTCGATGTTTGTACATTGAAGATATTTCAAAAAAATTTATAGGAACGGTCCTTAGTGATCCCCTGAACCCAAATCAGCAGTTTCTAAAATTTTTATCTGTCTGTATGTTTGTGTTCGCATCACACAGAAACCACTGCATAGAATTTAGTGCAACTTTCACTTTTGCATCAGATGAGGTCTAACTTTAATTTTAGCATACATTTCAAACACCTATATCTCTAGGGTCTTGATACCCATAACATGGACCCGGGTATGTTTCATATATATTTGTACAAAATGGATATCAAATGAAAGCAGGCGCGGATCTACGGGGGGAGAGGGGGGAATAGGGGCCCTCAAGTGGAACTCACTTCACAATATAATAATATATTTTGTAATAAAGTTTATGTTTCCAAAGAAAACAAATATTCAACGTTCGATACTTAAAGTATTTGAAAAATAATATTTTGTATGGAAAATCTTCCAGTCCAAGGTAAACAGTTGAGCACTTTCTGTGTTCGTTTTCTGCATTCGGCAGGTTAAGGCTCCAGCTGTTGGCGTCAGCAGTATTGCCAGTTCTCGAGGCAGCAATTAAGCTAGGTTCTAGAAAACGTCTAGTCTTTGCTAAGTGGACGGAGTTATTCTATAACATTTGTCCTGACACATGATGATAGGGGCTCTGCCGTTTGGTCGTCGAACTAATTCTGGTAAAACGATGAACACATTCAGTCTATGCTAAGTCTTATTGGCCAGCCAGTTCAACTAATCTAACGTGCTGCAATGTCACATGGCTTCCTCTAAAATATTTGAGGTTTTTCTGGAACTTCCTTCTGCATTGGCATTTTTCCCAAACCTTAAGTCAGCTGACATCCGAAGGACTGGAATCAGACTCCACGTCTTATACAGCCGTTGTTGTATTGAACCTTTCACCATACCATCGGAATGAAGATTTAGTGCAGTTGTGCTAGTTTTCCAGGTACCGACCTCCACTTGGAACGTTATTATGTAGTGCATTGTGAGCATAAACTATCATATTCGTTGGGACAAATATTAGTTTGCGCATGAATTTACCATCCCCGCTCTCGCGTATTTGATATAGCCTAGCGGATCTCAACTGTTAACTGTTCCATTGGGTTATTTTATTATGTTGATTTTCCGACATTGGGCCCAATGGGCATTGGAATTCTCTCTTGACATCTCCTTTCTAGTGAGTTTTTTGTTTCAGTTAATCTCCAGTTTCCTTAAATGTTTCAAATCTTATTCATCCATAGATACTATTGTCTGCTATGCCTTCCATGGTCTAAACTTGCTTCCACCGCAAGAAAAAAAAACAGGGACGGAAAATAATTTTTTTTTTTTCGGAGTCGAAAAAGTCCTGGTCAAAAAATTGTCTTAGTTGAAAATGTTTCAGTTCCCAGGTATCCCTATAGCAATATCATGTTGAATCATGCATTCTTTTTATTTTTCGAACATTTTCCATAAAAGTCCACATATAAAAGTAAAATCTGTATTTTTATTTTTTGAGTCCGATAGAACTAGTTAAGCTCGGACTTTTAAAAATAAAAGTCCGGCTTGATAACAAAGAAGCGGTTTATCCGATTTAAAAATTTTTTATACTCAGCGTGCTTTGCACACAGAGTATATTAACTTTGTTTGGATCACGGTTGGTTGTACAGGTATAAAGGAATCGAGATAGATATAGACTTCCATATATCAAAATCATCAGTATCGAAAAAAAATTTGATTGAGCCATGTCCCTCCGTCCGTCTGTCCGCTAGCACGATAACTTGAGTAAATTTTGAGCTATCTTGATAAAATTTGGTATGTAGGTTCCTGGGCACTTATCTCAGATCGCTATTTAAAATGAACGATATCGGACTATAACCACGCCCACTTTTTCGATATCGAAAATTTCGGAAAACCGAAAAAGTGCGATAATTCATTACCAAAGACGGATAAAGCGATAACACTTGTCAGGTGGATTGACCTTATGACGCAGAATAGAAAATTAGTAAAATTTTGGACAATGGGCGTAGCACCGCCCACTTTTAAAAGAAGGTAATTTAAAAGTTTTGCAAGCTGTAATTTTCCAGTCGTTGAAGATATCATGATGAAATTTGGCAGGAAGGTTACTACTATTACTATATATGTGCTAAATAAAAATTAGCAAAATCTGATAAAGAACACGCCCACTTAAAAAAAAAAAATTTTTTTAAAGCCAAATTTTAACAAAAAATTTAATATCTTTACAGTATATAAGTAAATTATGTCAACATTCAACTCCTGTGATGATATGGTGCAAGAAAAAACAAAAATAAAAGATAATTGCAAAATGGGCGTGGCCCCTTTTTCATTTAATTTGTCTAGAATAATTTTAATGCCATCATTCGAACAAAAATTTACCAATCCTTGTGAAATTTGGTAAGGGCATAGCTTCTATGACTATAACTGTTTTCTGTGAAAATGGGCGAAAGCGGTTGAAGCCACGGCCAGTTTTTTTACACAATCGACCGTCTGTCCTTCCACTCGGCCGTTAACACGATAACTTGAGCAAAAATCGATATATCTTTACTAAACTTAGTTCACGTACTTATCCGAACTCACTTTATCTTGGTATAAAAAATGGGCGAAATCCGACTATGACCAAGCCCACTTTTTCGATATCGAAAATTACGAAAAATGAAAAAAATGCCATAATTCTATACCAAATACGAAAAAGGGATGAAACATGATGATTGGATTGGTTTTTTGACGCAAAATATAACTTTAGGAAAAACTTTGTAAAATGGGTGTGACACCTACCATATTAAGTAGAAGAAAATGAAAAAGTTCTGCAGGGCGAAATCAAAAGCCCTCGAAATCATGGCAGGAATACTGTTCGTGGTATTACATATACAAAGAAATTAGCGGTACCCGACAGATGATGTTCTGGGTCACCGTGGTCCACATTTTGGTCGATATCTCGAAAACGCCTTCGCGTATACAACTAAGGGCTACTCGCTTTTAAAACGCTCATGAATACCATTAATTTGATACCCATATCGTACAAACACATTATAGAGTTCGATACCTTGAAAAGGCGGCCACCTATACAACTAAGGGCCTCCCTTTTAAAACCCTCTGTAATACCTTTAATTTGATACCCATAACGTACAAACAAATTCTAGAGTCAGCCCTGGTCCACCTTTATGGCGATATCCCTAAGTGGCGTCCATCTATAGAACTATGGCCCACTCCCTCTTAAAATACTCTCTAATACCTTCCATTTGATACACATGTCATACAAACACATTCCAGGGTTACCCTAGGTTCATTTTCCTACATGGTGATTTTCCCTCATTTTGTCTTCAAAGCTCTCAGCTGAGTATGTAATGTTCGGTTACACTCGAACTAAGCCTTCCTTACTTGTTTTTATTTATTTTATATACATAAATACACATTTACACAAGCACTTTGGCTTGTCATTTGCGTCGCCAAAATAAACCTCAATGCATTTCATAATCGAAGGAAAACTACAAAAACGCAAAACTATCTGGTAAAAAAGTTCATTTACCTTATAGCACAAAATTTTGTTTTCTTATTTTATTTTCTTTGCTCTTTCTGTCTTAGGGGTTGCGAAATAAATTCACGCAGAATTGCGCTCAAGAAAAAGCCGACAAAAAAAAAAAAAACAAAAAAAAATTCATATTTGCCGAAAAAAGAGTTTCAAAAGGTTGCATAAATTTCGTAAGTATGTTTTGTTTGAAAGTGAGCACAATTTCGTAAATATCCCCTGGCTACAAATTATTCACAACCCTTTTCAAATTCCTTAAACAAAACTCGCCCCAAATTGAGTGCCGTCATGAAAATAAAAAATTTATTGCGTTGCCAAAATATAAAATATCAAAATACAAAGCTTTACTCGTTGCTTCTGTTGCTCTTCGCTGCAAATATTTTATGGATGCACAAGCGTCTGGCCAACAAAAACTTCTCACAAACACACACGAATATTGTCCTTGTATCTGTTATATATTTTGGAGATTTTTTAAAGTATAAATGTTTTAGTCCCGTAGTGAAATTTTGGTGTACAAATCATTCGTAATACTTCCATCACTTGAACTTCTTTGCGAAGAAACTTATACATCCACTGTGTTTCTTGATGTTAGTCCTGATAGATAGGATTTGCGTTAAAAGCTTGCAAAGAGCCAAGAGAAAGAATATTTAAATTTTTTGCTACGCTTTTACGTTCCAAAAAAACTGTATATTACAAGGATGCACCTAAACTATGAACTCATATCTCAATGTAATTATAAAGTAAGTACTGCGCACGATTTACCTCCTAAAAGTTTTAGGCCGAGCTTCTCTTCCTATTCATCGTGCTGCTTTCAATTCTTCCTACAAATTGGTTTGACACGTAGGTACCAGTTTTAGATTCCGTCAAACTTCTATAGCTGCAGCGTTGAGCTTACATCTTCAGTTGCGACCAGCGTTGTCTCTGCCTTTGCGAACTGTCTGCTTTCGTACACGTGATGTGAGAGCGGCATACTAATTCTTCCAACAAGAAGAAACTGGTATATATAGTGCTTCGACTTGAAAGATACTGACCGACTCAGGAGACAAATTTAAAGTGAGACCTTTAGTTATTAGCAGATAACAAAGTTCCAAAGTCACAGCAAAACTTATAAGTCGTCCTGTTCAAAAAATGATGTACCTATGTATATTTAAAAAATGAAAGCTGTTCCATCTCCCTTTCCATATTTCCCTTCCTATATTTTCCTATCCTTCATCATTTTCTTCTTCTTCTCTTTTATTTTTTTCTTGTTTCTATTTTAATATTTTTCTTGTTTTGGCTGTTTGATTCTTGTTCTTCATTTTTCGTTTTCTATTTTCTTACTTTTACAATAGCTCTTTTCGTTTTCTAATTATTTAAATTTTTATTTTATTTTTCTTTAACTTTTTACTTTTGGGTTTTTTGTTTCATTTTATATTCTTTAATTTTCTTTTTATTTTCTTTTTTGTTTTTGTTTCTCTTTCTCTTTTTGGTTTTCATTTTCTTTTCCTTCTTGTTGTTTTTTCCTTTTTTTACGAATCTTTTATCCCACATTTCTTATCTTTTTCATTTGCATTTTTTTCTATTTCTATTTCAATTGTCACCGTGGTGTGATGGTAGCGTGCTCCGCCTATCACACCGTATGCCCTGGGTTCGCACCCCGGGCAAAGCGACATCAAAATTTTAGAAATAAGGTTTTTCAATTAGAAGAAAATTTTTTCTAAGCGGGGTCGCCCCTCGGCAGTGTTTGGCAAGCGCTCCGGGTGTATTTCTGCCATGAAAAGCTCTCAGTTAAAACTGATCTGCCTTGCAGATGCCGTTCGGAGTCGGCATAAAACATGTAGGTCCCGTCCGGCCAATTTGTAGGTGAAATCAAGAGGAGCACGACGCAAATTGGAAGAGAATCTCGGCCTTAGATCTCTTCGGAGGTTATCGCGCCTTACATTTATTTTTATTTTTTTATTTCAATTGTTTCCCCTTTCTTTTATTTTGTTTTATTTTTCGTTCTCAATTTTCCTTTTTAGTTTTCCCTTCCCTTTTCTTATTTTCTTTTATTTTTTGTTTTATGTCTTTTTTGTTTTTCCTTTTATGTTTTCTTTTAATTCCTTCTTTTTCTTCTATTCCTTTTGTTTCTTTCTCATATTTTATCCCTTTTCCTATCCTTTACTTTTTCTATCTAACTCGTTTTATTTTCTTTTCTTTTAATTTGAATTTAAATTTTTCTTTCTTTATTTTTCCATAAATTTTAGTTTCTTCGTTTTTTGTTTAATTTATAATTCTTATTTTCCCCCTTTGTTTTTATTTCTATCATTATAAATTTCTTTTTGTTTTTATTTACATTTTTTAATTTTATTTTCATTATCCTTTTTGCTCTTACTTTTGTTTTTTGCTTTTTCGTTTTTAATTTTCCTTTTTGCTTTATTTTTGTTTAACTTTTTCTTCCTCTATTTCTTTACATTTCTCATCTTATTTTTCAGTTTCTTTATCTTTCTTTGTATATTTCTTAAAATTTTCTCCCTTCGTTCGGTTTTGTTTTGTGTCTTTTTCTTTGCTTTTGTGTTTTTCTCTATCTATTTTTTTCTTTTTCTTAATCTTTCTCTTTTCACATTTTTCTTTTATCTTTTTTTCCACTAACTCTTGTTTTATGTATTTATCATTTTGCGATTCGTTTCATTCTTTCTGGTTCTATCTCTTTTTCCATTTTTATTTCTGTTTCTATTGGTCTTCTCTTTCCAATTCATATTTATATCCTTGTTATTAATAACTAACATTATTCTCCTGTTTTAAATCATATTATGTTGTTCTTCTTTTTCCTCTTCGTATTAACATCCGCATTCCTTTTCCTATTTTATTCCTATTTCAAAACCTATTCCTACTAGTGGTCCTATTCCTATTCATATTCCTAATCCTATTCCTATTACTATTCGTGTATCTTTTCCAAATCCAGTTTATATTTCCATTCCTGCTTTTGTTCCTGTTCCTATTCCAATTCCTATTCCTTTTCCTTTACCATTTTTATTCCTATTTCTATTTTTATAACAATTCCAGTTCCTATCACTACTCTTATTCCTATTCCAGTCCCTAGACCTATTCCTATTCCTATGATTATCTAATCAATATTCCTATTCTTATTTCTATTCCTATTTCGATGCCTATTCCTTTTCCTATTCCCATTCCAATTCCTATTACTATAACTTTTCCTATTCTTGTTTCTGTCCCTATTCCTTTTCTTATTCCTATTCCCATTTCTGTTCCTAGTCCTATTCCTCTTCCCATTCCTATTCCTTTTCCTATTCTTATCCCTTTATTCCTCTTTCTACCCGTTTTCACTCTATCTCTATAATTTACTACTTTTATTGTATCTATTTGATCTCCTGGACTGCTCTAAGCCTTTAAAGAACAGAGCTTTAGGGCAGGTAGATCGCCAGTTTTATCTTTTTGTATGTTCAGAATTAGACCAATAATAGACTAATGAGCGCAAATAAGCGGCAACCAGTTACAATCGAACTAGTATATGAAGTGATATTTTGTCATTCCATGCAATATTTGGTTGAGAATGTAGGGCATCTGTGGCACTCGAGTTATTGCGTATTATCTTTGAATCTGCTTAGCTGTCGCTTGTTGAAAGCGAAATTATTGGTTTTGTAAGTTTGCATATTTTCGCAGCTTTACGATTGGATTGCGTCATTTCGAGGAGGACACAAACGTAGGACAGGACACACGCAGCTGTTTTGTGTTAATGTCCTTCATTGGGGGTCGATAAAATGTTATATTCATATACATATGTAGATATACGGGCTTTTGTGTAGATTATGTTCTTTGTTGGGTAATAAATAAGTGAAAATGCTATTTAGTTATTTTATTAATATTCTAATTGTATTTTTATCTACCTACTTTGACACTTGTCGTATTATTATTGTTAATATAATGTTTTATTTTATTATTTTTTTTACAGGTATGTACCATATACATATGTATGTATGCATGTACATATATTGGGGCCAAGCTTTTGAAATTGATAATTGTGTAGGTAAGTTTAAATGTGATTTAATGACACAACTCAAAACCTTAATTTTATTTGGCATCAAATGGGAACTGCTTCAGACTGACCTCGTGGTCATTCGCAGACTATCTTCTGAACTATTTTTAAAAATTTCCGGTATTGTTCACTCGCCGATTTTTTGAAAGAAGCTACTTTGTGTAGATACGGTTTCAGGCCTGCACATGTTATTTCGGATCAAACAGATTGAGTAAAATTCGATCGGATGTCGTCATAACATTAACGGAGATGTGCACTTATCCGTCTTGGAGACGCAGCAGCATTAAGAAGTCATCTACTAGGATTACCTGCTTGATGATAAACCAAGAAAAACTTTTTGTTCAGCATGCCACTTTCTCTTTAAAATTGTAAACTTCCGCTTTGCCGTGTAAGTGGTGTAATCACGACGATTCGCCAAGTGCTGCCAGCAAGTGAGTTGAGGATTTTCCAAGTACTTTGGAGGCAATTGGGTATGTTAATGTATTGAAGAGTGATCAAAAGTCTCTTCCTCCAGCAGTTCTGCCAAATGACGTTGAGTAAAACCGTCAGCTTCGTAAGGATTGGGAAGAACCTCTCTGAGCCATTCAAAACCAAACGAAGCGACTTCCTTTGGTGCGATTTCTTTAATTCAATGCTATAGAAGATAATCTTGGCAGCAGAACTAAACCGTCAATCCTGTAAGAGCGCACAATTATTGGCGTATGCTGTTGATATTGATATTGTTGGCCTTAACAAATGCGGTGTGAGTTCTATCTTCTCTTAGCTAAAGAGCAAATAAGTGGATATTCTGGTAAATGAGGACAAGACGAAGAACTTGCTGTCATCCAAGAATGTGCCGATTATTCGCGTCTTGGTAGCCACGTCACTGTTGACTTTGAAAGATTCCCAAATTAAAATTTGTTTTCTTACTATCTCGATCCGCGTGCCACCTAGCGAATTTTTTTGATCAAATGTTGCATTCTCACCGGGTTCGGACCCACGGCCCAAATTTCACATCTCTAGCTCCCCGGCAAGTTAAGGCCGCAAATTTAGCGAGAGAACGTGACCTAATAAGACAGCGCGATTCCGGCGACCTCCAAATAAGGGATATAAAGCAAGGCATCAGATTGCTGTTGGATGAACAGAAGCGGGCGAAATGGGAGGAGCATCTAAGCAGTTGTAACCTGTCTGCCTGTGTGGGTAAGCTTTCGTCCACCGTAAAGTCCCTATCGAATCCTTCTAAGCACAGTGACAAAATTTCCATCGCCTTCGGCAATAATGTGCTGTCGGATGCGAAAAAATGCGGGAGCGCTTTTTGCCGACAGTATATAATGCATTCTACGGTTGATAAAGTTAGACGGAGGACCAACAGACGCGCACATAAGCATCAATTCAGCGCGTCACCAATTACCATCACCGCCAGAGAGGTTGAGGATGCCATCGGTCATGCTACACCATCTAAAGCAGTGGGCCCAGCCGGCATAGCCATACCGATGCTTAAAACCCCAGGTAAAGAGGGTTTCAAATATTTAGCACATGTCTTCAACCTGTCCCTTTCCACCTTTGTCATTCCCTAAAAATGGAAAATGGCCTAGGTGGTCCCGCTACTAAAGCCTGGGAAACCAGCTAACATATGAAATTCATATCGCCCGATATCTCTCCTATCGTCAGTAGCCAAGATACTTGAAGCCATTTTGCTCCCCTACTTCAAAGCAGATTTGCAATTAGGCTGTCATCTGCATGGTTTCTGAAAACTACATAGCATAACCACCACGCTAAATGGCATTAGTACCCAGATAAATTGCGGTTTAAATCAAAACCGCCACCATACTCGTTGCGCTAGACCTACCAAAAGCTCTTGATGCGGTCAACCATGGCACGTTACTGCAAGACCTGGAAGGGTCTACCCTTCCCCCAAGTCTTAAAAGGTGGACTGCAAATTATCTGGGTGTTCGGCAGGCATCGGTGCAATTTAGAAACGCAACATCAAAACTAAGAAGGCTTAAACAAGGGGTGCCACTGGGTGGTGTCCTATCCCAACTTTTGTTTAACTTCTACATATCAAAGCTACTTTCGCCACCAGAAGAAGTTTCTATCGTTTCCTACGCCGATGACTGCACAATAATGGCCACAGGCCCAGGGCCACAGATCGATGAGCTTTGCAACAAATTAAACGGCTACTCCCTGACCTGACATTATCACCGACTAAATCATCGGCGACCTTATTTACAACATGAAGAGCCAACACCGCCCAGGGGCTTAAGGAGTCATCTCCTTAAGCATTATGAGGAAAAACAGCACCTGAGAACACAGCCGTATGAAGACAAAAACCACAAGCAGGTCCTCCGTGAACTCTACAAATAGGCGTCGGACCTCTATGCCAGGAATTGCCCGGTGAATCCTCTGCTAAAAGCACAGTACTCTAAACTTGTAGAAGAGGAACGCAAACTCCCTAGGTAAACGCGAGTCACTCTAGCTCAACTTCGATCTGGATACTGTAACACGTTAAACTCTTACCTATCCAGAATCAACCCCGACATACAAAACATATGTCCTGCTTGTAACGTGTCCCCACATGACACCAATCATCTCTTCAACTGTATTGTGGAACCAACGCCTCTAATACCCCTCTCATTATGGTCCACCCCTGTTGAAACAGCAAGTTTCCTTGGACTCCCGTTAGAGGATATTGATGACAATTTGTGATCGGTCGCACCTATTTGTCTGTGAAGGAAATCGTCTATTTGGGAACCAGCATCAACAGCAAAAACAATGTCAGCTTGCCAACAAATGCTACTTTAGACGGAGTAGGCGATTGAAGAGTAAGTTATCTTTCGACGAACAAACATCGCACTCTACAAGTCGCTCATCTTATCCCTGTCCTGTTGTACAGCTTGGAGTCATGGACGGTGTCTCAGCCCAGAGAAAAAGACATGGATTTTCGAGTGTTCGGGTGAAAAGCTCTCCGGAAGATTTATGGTCCTGGCCGTGAAACCGACGTCGAGTAACGAGAAGGTATGACGATAAGGCAGCGAAGAAACCCAAAGGATACGCTGGCTAGGTCACGTCATGCGATTGGACGAAGACGCTCCGGCCAAGATAGGAATTTAGTCGACACTGCAGTTTTGAAGCTGGGGAGAAGGGGATGAGGAGACCTCCACTGAGCTGGGAGAGGCAGGTGGAGGAAGACTGTGGTCACCCTTGGTGCTCGCAATTGGCGTCAGTGATCGCGATACACGGACAGTGACTCGTGAGAAGCACTCCCTGATTTCTCTAAATCCTCGCTGGTGGTCGAGAAGGAATCGTAAGTTACAACAGTAATTACAGTGGGCATACTCCCTAATATTTGAGGAACAATGTGACCTTTGACTGTGACTTTTATGTCGTAACGATTTTTATCCGTGACTTACTGAGAAGTCATGGAAGAGCAATGCCATATAATTCACAGTTTCCACTTAGTCATTAATTGCAGTCGCAGATCCTCATAGATCTCCTCGCATCAGAACAATAAGCTGCAACAACATAAATCAGTGAATCGATGATCAAAGCTGCTTTTGACTGCTAGATGTCGCAATAGCTCTCAACATGAGCGGCTACGTCAAAGCTCGCACTCACAACTTACTGCGACATCTTGCATGAGATAAGAGCACTAAAAACGGATTAATTGATTCGTATAGCCATATCAGGAGCGTTTGTACAGAGATCAATCTAGCATTTTACTGCGACATCTAGTGCAACTTATTTAATATTATCGCATCTAATCGTTTCTTTGGAGAGAGCTGTGTCTATCATTGTTGGTAAGCGCGACTGTGAATGAGGCGCAGATGCTCTCACGGAATACGTCGCTAAGAATTACTTTGATTTTTTTGTCGCTGTGACAAAATCACAGTTTTTTACATAAATATTTATTTGAAATTAAATAATTTTTATTACCGTGCATAAATTAAAGTCGATAATCAGACATAACGAAAGTTGTGGGGTTTTTTATCGATGTTCCATTAGGCTAGCACCTTATGTGGAATGAATTAATATGACCACAATGGACCTTTTAGATTAGGTCATCCAACCACCTCCTACCAAAAGGAACTTGGGGCCGTCAAAATCACGCTTACCAAATTAATAGAGGCGGCGACTTAAATCCACAGACCTAAACGCTCGAGAGGTAAAAATTATTATCTCGAGGCAGGCGGGATAGTACCAGCTGCATTGCCAAGGACTACCCATATCCGCAATACTCTCCTAACCTTCGGGGTTTCACCAACAACATTAACAACGTAAATTTGTTTACTCGAATACACAATTGTTTTGCGAACGCAATTTTTTTCTTTGTGTACCAAGTCATAAGTATAAATTGCAAACAAACACAACCGCACTTAAATGGCATTGCTTCCATGGCATCACCGTCAATATTGCTCATTTTACTGGCGCGAAAACCACTTCAGCAGCAGCAGTAATATAAAACAATCAACCAATCGACAATGACGGCTGCTGATCGGCCGATCAGTCGAACGATGAAACACACTGGCGAACGATGCGGCCAGAGCTACTAGGTGCACAGAAATTGACTATAGTAAGCTCAAAAGAAATAAGTACCCATTGGCTGTTTATCGCTCAAAATGGATTTAGTGTTTAGTATCTTCAAGTATAACGCCATAAATACAAATGTATCCATAAGATACACATACTACTTCAGACTTTCAAATTAACATTGCCATACTCTATATCAGTTTGTAAGCATATGCATTTATGTAGGACTGCACGACTATCACCAGCACTTAAGTATCTACATAATGTTATTATTATTGTTATTGTATTATTGAAATGTACAATTGTATGCTATTGCTCTCCACTTTCAGTAGAGAGAGATTCTTGCACAGTGTTTCCAAGCTGAGAACTTATTCGGTAGATAGCTAACTAGTTGAGTTATGTAAACAATAGATTGTAACATTGGCCTCCCACGTGATCAATTTCCTTTCCTTCACCGATCCCTTTCCCGCGTGCATTGGAAGGCTACGCTGGGTTGCACTGGGCAGCCCGTTGCGACCTCACATGGACTGAATATTATCACAAAGTTGCCAGAAATTGTAACATCAAACTGAGAAACCCTATTAAGAACCAGGACCTACAACTCTGTCATCTTCGCAAATCCTAGAAGCTTAAGAACCGCCCTGCCGTTTCATCCTTCCGCTCGCATTTCCTACATTGGCTACCACTGTACAAATGTAATTCATTTGCGGAACAGCGGGAGAGTTGAACGGCGATCAGACCAAGAAGCACATCTTTAGAGTCCTATCTGAGAGGTCATGTAACATAGTGTATGGCCGAAAATATTGTGAATTCCAAAGGTGACTGAATTTCGGGATCACTAGAGCTCTTCACGTCCGTTTTTGACCAGGGACCCAGAATGTTTCAAATAAGTAGTTCAGTGCAATCGCAAACGAGTTCAGATATTTCCTGACCCTTCTCGATCGCACCACAATTGAGCTCGGGCTTAAATAGCTGCTTGGTCATCCCAGTAGGCATTTAGCTCGCAGTCCATTAGCTCTGAATATCATCTCATCTACTACGCTCTCTCTAGGGAATGACTATGTCTTAGCATGCGCAGGGGTAAATTATCGGCGCACCATCCTGCCTGGGATGAAGTAAAATTTACTAAAAATACATACATGAGTATCCGAAGTCAGAAAATCATATGGTAGTTAGATCAACGACCGGTCCAGAAATCGCCAGATTCTACCGATGGCTTATTGCAGCAGTACATTCCAATCAAGGGAATTCTGAAAGCGTGTTTCCTATATCTTCTAGTAGAAATAGAATCAGTTCCCCTTTTGCGTTGCTGATATTCAGTCCACAAAATTAAGCCATGATGTTTAGATGATCCCAGATATAAAGGCACCCAATAACATCTATCTCAACCAGAAACTCATTTACTTGACAGAGAGGTGGAGACACAGCACACCCTCAAATTCAAGGCTAACATGCTATGTAAAGTATGAGTTAAGTACAGCTGTATAAGAATTATATATATTGAGAGTTTAAAAAAAAAGAGAAAAAATACAAAGTTTACAAACGGCGATGGTTACTAGTACATGTTTCTGAATTTCACTTCTTCATCAGCTAGCTTCTCGGGAGTTTAGTATTGAACTCGAAATCTCCAATATTCCAACTTTATACTATTTGTAATTTTTCTCTAATATCAATAACTATTGTATAAAGCAATTTGAGCATATCTCGCTAATTAAATACAGATAATAATATTGATATTGAACAGCGGAAGTACTGCTTATAAAAGCAATGCTATACACAGAATGTCACTAAGCTCTTAGAGCGCGCCTATAATTATTTCACACAATTAGGATTAAAAAGCAACAAAAAGGGAAACCTTAGAGACCAATTGTAAAGCGAGCATCGGGGCTTTCGTATGGCGGAGTGGATAAAGGCATCTAGTATATGCCTCTACACTAGTATAAAGTATGAATATTGGAACTTTCGGGTTCAATGCCCAGATCCCTAGAAGCTAGCTGATGAAGAAGTGAAATTCAGAAACATGTCCTAGTAACCATCGCCGTTCGTAAACTTTGTAATTTTTCTCAAATATCAATAACAACTAGTAAAGGTATTTGAGTTCGGGTGTAACCGAACATTATATACTCAGCGTGAGCTTCAATTGCACATTTCATTTCAGATAAATTACTTTTCTACATAACACGTGGCACCACCCGTTAAAAAAAATGTCTCCCCATTTCCTCTTACAAAAAAGCTTGAGAAGTGAAATATCATTTATTCAAAACTATTTTTTGCTAAGTTATAGCTTATTTCTCTAGTCTACGGCCCTTTTAAACTTGTTTTATATCTAAGTTGCCGTGGTCCTTAACCGATCCCGTCCATTTTTAACAGAAATATTTTCTACTATAGGGAAAATTCGTGTACCCAATTTTATTACGATCCGTTAATTTTTCTTCGAGTTATGGCTCGCGAAACATAGCAAGTTGCTTAATCATAAAAGGGCGGTGTCATGCCCATTTAAAGTTTTTCCTATTTATTTGAAGTTTTTCCTATTTATTGTTAGAAATCCACTTGGGAAATGAAATGCCATTGTTATAAAGCTCTTTTTTGCATAGATATAGCTTATTTTATTCGTCCACCACCCTTTTAAAAATACTTTATATAAAAGTTGGCGTGATCCTGAACGGTTAAACTTTAGTCAACTTTAACTGGAATTTAAGCTCGCACTGAAAAACTGGTCCTTAGTGTTGGAAATACAGGGGCATACAGAAGCATATCTTATTGTTTATAAGTACCTACGCTATATTTTTGGGGGTAATTGCATACCTCTTCCTTATATACGCAGTGCATATTTGTATAATGACAGCTACAAACGAGTATGTGTATGCCATGTAGTCGGTCGGCGCGGCATTCAAGTCGCGTGTTAGTACGCGAACATAAGAACGAACTCATACATGCGAGTATACATCATAGGTGGGGGTATAGTGTATTCAACTTTTAGTACATCGAGCATTCAAGTACGATTAACTATATTACCTAAAAATTTGCCACTTTAATTACCAGAGAAATGTAGAAAAGGCTTTATGATAACTAAGTCTTAAAAATTGTAATTGACGGGAAAAAAACTAATTAAATAAAGAGTGGCTGTTTTTGAAATATTTGGTGGTGTCGTGAATCTAAAAAATTTTTCACTGCAATCTATTTTAAACTGATAATAGCCGTGTTTTTTTACACGTATATATGTACATCTACGTTTGCGGGTAAAAAACGCTTATCTTCACTTATATAACGTTTAGAAGACCCATCTAGCAGAAGTGGTTAAATAACTAGTTGCAGAACGGGTTGTACCGAAAAGCGAAACACACACCTCTGTTGACTATAGTGTATAACCTATAGCTGAATGGGTTGCGGTGAATAGTGGACACACAAAATGTGAGGCGTCGGATAACCTTATTAAGGTTCAGTTGGTTTTACTTATGACTATCAATAGAAATTTGACGCGTCCAACGCTTTTTTTTAATTGTCTGATCAACGCCCTAGATTGATGAGGAGTGTGATCTACCTACGACTTAGGACCTACCTAATTATTTTCTAGCTTTTAGTATTATTATTACTTCATGTAAGTATTGTTTTCAATAAAACTGTTTAACGTAAACATTTTTTTTAAATTATTTTATTTTAAGGTTTTTAGTCTTGGCGGCCACCGTGGTGTGATGGTAGCGTGCTCCGCCTATCACACCGTATGCCCTGGGTTCAACTCCCGGGCAAAGCAACATCAAAATTTTAGAAATAAGATTTTTCAATTAGAAGAAAATTTTTCTAAGCGGGGTCGCCCCTCGGCAGTGTCTGGCAAGCGCTCCGATTGTATTTCTGCCATGAAAAGCTCTCAGTGAAAACTCATCTGCCTTGCAGATGCCGTTCGGAGTCGGCATAAAACATGTAGGTCCCGTCCGGCCAATTTGTAGGGAAAAATCAAGAGGAGCACGACGCAAATTGGAAGAGAAGCTCGGCCTTAGATCTCTTCGGAGGTTATCGCGCCTTACATTTATTTTTTTTTTTTTTAGTCTTCATTTAATTGCCTATTATTTCTCATTCTATTTAGTTCATTAAGTGACTCATTATTACACGGACTCTTTCCTGACAATTTGTTACAATCTAAGTCCTCAATACATAATCCTTCCAAAGACTTTACTCGACTCTGCGCCACGTATGCTTGTCCCTCCTCGAACTCCAAATTATTTTGATGTCACTTCTAGCGGACTATATGTAATATTTGTTCCAAAGATGAACCAAATCGGACATCATAGTTCGCTTTCTATTCATGTCTGTATTATGTGTTCCAAATATGGACCACCTAGCGGCGTTTTTTTCACAGGCCGTTTTCTATTCATGTATGTATTATGTTTTCCAAATATGGACCAAATCGGATCCCAAATACGATTTTTTTGAATATCTCGATCCTTGCGCCACCTATCGGAGTATTTTTCTTATTATTGCATTTTCATCGGGTTGTGAACTATATTCCAAGTTTCAAGCTTATAGCTTATCGGGAAGTTACTTAAATTTCAATTACAAAATTCGTGCCAGCCAGCCTATCAAGTAAAACTAAATAAAACCGTTTAAAAAACACAGCTAGTAGAACAATATGTCTCTTCATTGAAAATTTCATTTTCAGTGAAAGTCAAAAATTATTACATTGTGCCCTTCTATGCTGTATATTGCACACGTTTTGCGAATACCCATTGCAATCCACTACCCTTCATACATCTTTCGCACGAATCATCATACCACACAACGATAATGCGACAGTTAAGCCGTGGTTACTCACGAACGTACGTAGAAAAAACGTGTCAGCTGACACGACCTATCTTATGAGTGTGCAATGTAAACGAAAACTCACCGACGTGCAACGCCTGTACGTACGTAGCCCGGAACGTAGAAATCAAAACAATTTTGATTTTTTCCGTAAGAACGTGTCAGCTGATCGCTCTCTCACTAGACAGAGTTGCCCAGTAAACTTTTGTGCGCTAATTTTTGACCGTTTGCAGTCTTATACAAAAACACCTAATTAAAGTTTGAAAAATTGTGAAAATATTTCGAAATATTTATGTAAAAGTGCAGATTACAAATATGTAATCTATTTATATTTAATTAATATTAATTCCAGCCTTTTACAACATCAAAAATTAAATTGGAAAAAGTTGATGTTTCCATAATCATGCATGCAAAATGGTCAATGGCAACAGTGCTTATCTGTAAACAATACACACAAATATGTTATGTAAATGTACACAGACGCACACAATGATTCCTACGGGCTTGAGAGTTCGGTCAAACGTGCTTCGTACGACAAACGGCCGTACGTACGGCACACGTCGGTGGGTAATTGCCGCATAACTCACGAACGTACGTACCAAAAACGTGTCAGCTAACACGACCTATCTTATGAGTGTGCAATGCAAACGAAAACTCACCGACGTGCAACGCCCGTACGTACGTAACCCGGAACGTAGAAATCAAAACAATTTTGATTTTTTCCGTAATAACGTGTCGACTGATCGCTCTCTCACTAGACAGAGTTGCCTAGTAAACTTTTGTGCGATAATTTTTGACCGTTTGCAGTTTTATGCAAAAACACCTAATTAAAGTTTGAAAAATTGTGAAAATAATTCGAAATAATTATGTAAAAGTGCAGATTATAAATATGTGATCTGTTTATATTTATTTAATATTATTTCCAGACTTTTACAACATCAAAAATTAAATTGGAAAATGTTGATGTCTCCATAAGCATGCATGCAAAATGGTCAATGGCAACAGTGCTTATCTGTAAACAATACACACTCAAATATATTATGTACATGTACACATACGCACACATTGATTCCTACGGGCTTGAGGGTTCGCTCAAACGTGTTTCGTACGACAAACGTCCCTACGTACGGCACACGTCGGTGGGTAATTGCCGCTTAAGTCGTCTGAGGCGTTACTTGGCCTACCCCAATGCATTTTACGGTAGTATGTTTGTTATTTTCTTACTTTGTTGCCATCCTAAGTACAAATTTACGTTAATTCAGTAGTGAAATACATATATGTAATTATATTTTTTACTTGGGAAGATGGACACGTTATTGAATACGTTTAAACGTTACCCTTAAAAATGTAGTATGCAAATTGAAACATGCGTCCCTTATTAGTACATAGAAAACTTTTGAAGAAATAGAAACATTAATAAAGCGATCGCATTTTAACAGGGGTGGGCAAAACACTATTGACACACTCAGTCTATGTGAAGTCTTTATTGACCGGCCAGTTCAACTCGGGGTGGGCAAAAGGGGCGATACTCACTTTTAATATGAGGCATCGTGATGGGTTCTTGCTATTGTTACCAGCCCCCTGCCATGCCGAAAACCAAAAAAAATTATTATCAGTCCGCTATAAGGTTTCGAACAGATTTTGGCCGTGCTTCTATTGAAAATGCGTCGTGCATTTCTTAATATTTGCTACAAGTTCGCAGGATGGGACCTACATGTTTTATACCGACTTTGAACAGTATCTTCAAGCGGGATAAGGAGTCTAGAGTATTCCTACGGAAGGCATACGAGTCGTAAGTGACGACTAACTCGACGGCACTTTATTAATGTATAAAAATGCTGGGTTATATGTGGATCCTATCGACCTCTCTCTCAAATAATCAAGAAATTAGAGAGGGTATACAGGCTATCATTTAGCATTACGGGAACCCTGAAAACTACCTCGACGGTGGCACTGTATGCGGTCCTGCACATTCCACTTGTAGACCTTGTGGCAAAAAATATAGCGTTACCAACTGCAACGGGATTTAGGGCCTCGGGGCAGCTTGAGTGCAGACCTATATGGCCATAGTAGTATAGAGTCATCAAACGAACGAACAGATTACATAGTTCCCTACCTGCGCTTCAATGGGGCTTTTGGAGCCACTGTAGGGCTAAACGGTTCCCGCAAGGGCGCTCAAATGGCGGAGGAGATGATTCTAAGCTATGGAAAGGGGTAGGGACTGCGATTTAATTTGCTGATATGGAAATAAAAAAGTTCTAAACTGAGCGAAATTAAAAGAAGGCGAGAGTTGCACATGATCTACCAAGCAGGAAAGCGAGGAATCAATATCGGCGCTGCAAAGTGTCGAAGATCATGTGCAAGTCTTACGACTTTAGACTGCCACTCTTACACTTATCACTTAAAAGACAGTACTATACGCTATGTAGAAATTTAACAAAGTCATATACAGAACAAACACTTCCTCAAGCTTGCTTGACAGTTGGAAGCATTACAGGAATACGGTGCGTTTTTTTGGTGGGTCTTCATGCGAGTATGTTTATGTGTGGGAATTGTTGTTCGTCGAAGTTGGGTTGCACTTCGAGTGTTTGTTTATTTCTTTTTATACTCAGTTGAGCAGAGCTCACAGAGTATATTAACTTTGATTGGATAACGGTTGGTTGTACAGGTATAAAGGAATCGAGATAGATATAGACTTCCATATATCAAAATCATCAGTATCGAAAAAAAATCGATTGAGCCATGTGCGTCCGTCCGTCCGTCTGTCCGTTAACACGATAACTTGAGTAAATTTTGAGGTATCTTGATGAAATTTAGTACGTAGGTTCCTGGGCACTCATCTCAGATCGCTGTTTAAAATGAACGATATCGGACAATAACCACGCCCACTTTTCCGATATCGAAAATTTCGAAAAATCGGAAAAGTGCGATAATTCGTTACCAAATACGGATTAAGCGATAAAACTTGGTAGGTGAGTTGAACCTATGACGCTGAATAGAAAACTATTAAAATTTTGGACAATGGGCGTGGCACCGCCCACTTTTAAAAGAAGGTAATTTAGAAGTTTTGCAAGCTGTAATTTGGCAGTCGTTGAAGATATCATGATGAAATTTGGCAGGAACGTTACTCTTATTACTGTATGTCTGCTTAATAAAAATTAGCAAAATCGGAGAACGACCACGCCCACTTTTTAAAAATTTTTTTTTTTTAATTCAAATTTTAAAAGAAAAGTTAATATCTTTACAGTATATAAGTAAATTATGTCAACATTCAACTCCAGTAATGATATGGTGCAACAAAATACAAAAATAAAATAAAATTTCAAAATGGGCGTGGCTCCACCCTTTTTCATTTAATTTGTCTAGGATACTTTTAATGCCATAAGTCGAACAAAAATTTACCAATCCTTGTGAAACTTGGTAGATGCTTAGATTCTAGGACGATAACTGTTTTCTGTGAAAAAGGGCGAAATCGGTTGAAGCCACGCCCAGTTTTTATACATAGTCGACCGTCTGTCCTTCCGCTCGGCCGTTAACACGATAACTTGAGCCAAAATCGATATATCTTTACTAAACTCTGTTCACGTACTTATCTGAACTCACTTTGTATTGGTGTAAAAAATGGCCGAAATCCGACTATGACCACGCCCACTTTTTCGATATCGAAAATTACGAAAAATGAAAAAAATGCCATAATTATATCTCAAATACGAAAAAAAGGATGAAACATGGTAATTGTATTGGTCTATTGACGCAAAATATAACTTTAGAAAAAAACTTGGTAAAATGGGTGTGACACCTACCATATTAAGTAGAAGAATGAAAAAGATCTGCAGGGCGAAATCAAAAGCCCTTGGAACCTTGGAAGGAATACTGTTCGTGGTATTACATATATAAATAAATTAGCGGTACCCGACAGATGATGTTCTGGATCACCCTGGTCCACATTTTGGTCGATATCTCGAAAACGCCTTCACATATACAACTAAGGCCACTCCCTTTTAAAACCCTCATTAATACCTTTAATTTGATACCCATATCGTACAAACACATTCTAGAGTCACCCCTGGTCCACGTTTATGGCGATATCTCGAAAAGGCGTCCACATATAGAACTAAGGCCCACGCCCTTTTAAAATACTCATTAACAGCTTTCGTTTGATACCCATATTGTACAAACGCATTCTAGAGTCAACCCTGGTCCACTTTTATAACGATATTCCGAAAAGGCGTCCACCAATAGAACTAAGGCCCATTCCCTTTTAAAACACTCATTAACAGCTTTCGTTTGATACCCATATTGTACAAACAAATTCTAGAGTCAGGCCTGGTCCACCTTTATGGCGATATCCCTAAATGGCGTCCATCTATAGAACTATGGCCCACTTCCTCTTAAAATACTCTTTAATACCTTCCATTTGATACGCATGTCATACAAACACATTCCAGGGTTACCCTAGGTTCCTTTTACAACATGGTGATTTTCCCTTACTTTGTCTCCACATCTCTCAAATGAGTATGTAATGTTCGGTTACACCCGAACTTAACCTTCCTTACTTGTTTTATTTATTTTTTCTTAACACATTGAGTATTTGCATACACATTCATACGAGAATGAAAAACATATCCATGCATATGCATAATTACGGGTATATGTATGAATACGTCAAAATGCACCAGGCTTTCATAATGAAGCTACTAAAGTTTAACATTTCTATCGAAACAATGTTTTTGTTTACTATATCTATCTGTTTGCAATGCATGTGATATATATATATCCATGTAGCTACATATATAGTAATACATATATACACTCCTGTACAAACGCAAAGAAATGTTTTTGTCTAAAATTTCAGTTTCAGGTAAGATTGCTGTAAGACAACGGGGAGTGTGGCATGAGCTGAGCGAAAATGGGTGCATTTCGACTGTATGAATGTATGTATGTATGTACGTATGTATGTATGTATGTAGCTTAAGCTATGTAGTAATGAATGAGTTTTTAAAACTTGCGTAAAGATAAGGAGTGAGGGGTAAACAAGTCGCTAAATTTGTTTATTGCGCCGAGCTTTTAGTTCATTATCATGATCATTAATGAAAGAGGTAGCCATCGCATCGGAGCGTATTACTTGTACAGCACTTGGTTAATTTGCTACGATACATTACGTTGTCATCATGGGAAGGATCATAACTCTTCCGGAGAACTTTTATCTCGAATATTCAAGGGCCATTCCATCTCATTCCAACATCGCGTAAAATTCCGGGTCATAAACCAGAATATACATGAATAGAGTCTTAAGAGTATCACCATCTTTCTTCGTTGGGAGAGAACTTTAGGTTTCAATTGTCTGCTCAGTTCAAAGTAGCAAAGTAATATTCCATTCGAATGCTTGGCTGTCATTGGTTTCGTAGCTGGTTCCCAAATAAGAAAAGTTCTTTCAAGTTTGTATTGTATGCACATTAGGGTGGTCCATATGAAGTAAATCTATGATGTTTTCTATCACATAGATATTTTTATGCCGATTGGAAATGGTTAAGACGTTTTGTATAGTGGTAAAATCCCAATTCGCTCTGAAGATTCAATAGCCTAAATTTAACCACCACTGGGTGACACCACTTCACTGTCTACAATCGGGAGTATGAAATATTTCTGATCTTGGTTTTAACTGTTTGAAGGTATGGGACTGGAACAAAATTTTTTTTAATTAATAAGAATCACAATAATGTATTATATACCTGCCAAAAGCGGAGCCAAAACTAATCCGACAGCGAAGCTTAATCTGAAACCGCAACTAGAACCGAAACCGGCACCGAGATCAAAACCAGAAGCGTATTCAATATCGAAACTGCAACCTAAACCGAATCCGGAAGAGAAATTGGAACCGGAATAGAAACCAGAAAGGTTACTGGAACCTTAACTAGAACCGACACCGAAACTAAATCCTGAACGAAAACTGGAACCATAACTAGTACCGGAATCGAATCGGAAGCGGAACTGGAACAGAACTCGAAACCAGAACGGAGATCGGAACCAAACTAGAACCGAGACAGGAACTCCAACCGGCAGAAGAACTGAATCTGCAACCAACCCGAAATTATATCCGGAAACGAAACAGAACCCAAAACTAAATCCGAAACCGGAACTAGCAACCGATCCGTAAGCCGAACCGGAATTAAAACCGAAACTTGAACTGAAATTGAAACGAAACTAAACCAGAAGCTTAACCGAAACTAGCACCGAAACAGAAGTCAAAGTCCAACTGAAACCGCAACGCATTGAAAAATATGCTCTTTCAAATGACGTTGAGCGACAGTAAAGATCAAAAATTATTGGAAAACACCGCGACTTCTTATCAAGCGATCTCTTTAACATCATGTTCGAGAAAATAATGTAATAGGAACGTGCTGGAAATAAAAGAAAGAAAAGGGCAGGAGAGAAAATAGTAGGAAAGAAAAGAAAGGGAGAGGAAAGAAGAAAAGGAAAGGAACGGAAGGGGTTGTTAACGGTTATTACAAATTTGCTATTGATGAGTTATCGATTTTTTTTTCTGAGAGCTGGCGGTTTTTATCGAAGCTTTATAAGTAGCTATCGATAACAAAGGTATAAATAACTTGTCTTATCGGCTGTTACCTAAGTGTGAGCGATTTTTTTATATTTATTTTTTTATTGCTATTGTACGAATCATTATGAGAACCTCGCAGAATGCACACAAAGAGTTTTGTGAAGCTATGACTGCCGTCAGTCGTTTCGTATTTCTAGATCAGGAGATAAGTAAATAGCTTGATGAATATATTGCCTGGTGCTACAAATAACTATATTTCGGTCCGTGGATCAATCTGTCCCTGTTTGGACATGTGCGCACGTTTAGGCTGAGTGATTGTGATGTTGAGCCGGGGCAGGCGATTATATGTATATTTTGGTTCTCAAGTAGTCTTCTTTGAAGTCGCGTAGGTACATCTAAACGATGTACTGAAGAACCGTGCTGTGATGCTGAACGCTGCTGTCTACCTTTGGAACAGAAGCAGTATCTATTCACTTGATAACAAATATGTATGTATGTAAATAATTTAAATCTGATTTCGAACTTTTAATGTCCAACAAGGTTGAAAAACAAATTTTTACTAACAGGTCAACAAAATGTCACATTGTCTAAGTTATCCAATCTGACTAAACTGACTGAGAAACTTCCTGGTACATTGCTTAATTATTTCTTAGGCTACGAACTTACATTATATTAAAGTCCTGATAGACTTTTGATTAAGTATTTGTTTTGCGCTAAGCAGAAAAGTTTAAATCAAACTTCTTGATGAATGGAAACTGGTAGATTTACTTCATTTTATATTTATATGGATATGCATACAAATATACTTATAAGTATTATTAGATTCATCTCTTTTGTTTAGCTTTTAATATACTGAGCTGTGCTACTAATGAGTCTGGAATCAGCGTAAATAAGGTGAAGCTCGATGTGTAAACATACAGGCGTAGGCACGTCTTGAAAATTATTGTTTCAGTTAACAACTGCTCCCCTATCGCATGTGTGTTGAAGTTAAACCACAACAGAGGTAACTTTTCCTGAAAGAAATATTTCGGGCTTTTCATGAGAGCTACGTCGGCTTCTTATCAGTAGCAACCACCACCAACAGGTGGTGCGGTGGTAGCGTGCTCCGCCTACCACACCGAAGTACAGGGCAAAGAAACTTCAAAAATTTAGAAACAAGTTTCCTTAAAATTAGTTTAGTTTTTCTAGTCGAGGTCGCCCCATGGCAGTAATTTGGCAAACACTACGAGTGTATTTCTGCCATGAAAAATACCTCAGTGAAAATTCATCTGCCTTGCAGATGCCTTTTGGAGTCGACGTAAAACATGTAGGTCCCGTCCCGCCAATTTGTAGAAAAAATTAAAAGGGGTCCGACGAGAAGTTCAGCCTAAATTGTTTTCGGAGGTATATCGCGCCTAACATTTAATTATTTATATCGCGCCTTGGAACTATTATTTTTATTACTTTCGAAAGCGAAATCGTCGTCGAGGTATCGGTTATTTACCGGCTTTTTACTTTCAAGCTATCGGCTTTTAATCATCTAGAATCGATCGATTACATAGTGCTTACACTCCGAGAAGAAATAGATAACTTTTCGATATAAAATCGATAACTTTTCGATAACATATTTATACATAATCGATAACTTTTAGATAATAAGTCGATAGGATTTCAAGGTTCAATTCGAGCTCAACGCCAGAATAATAATTTTTTTTAGTTATAATTATTGTTTTTTTTTTAATTTTTCTATAATTGAAAAATTGTATTTTGTTTGCGGAATAGTAAGTAGAAATTTTTTCAGACCACGTGCCATTTATATTTTATATTTACTATTCAACAAACAAAATACAATTTTTCAATTATGGAAAAATTAAAAAAAAAAACAATAATTATAATAAAAAAAATATATATTGTTCTGGCCTTGAGCTCGTATCGAACCTTGAATTCTTCATCAATAGGCCGATAAAACAAAAGCAATTGGCGATAGGTTTTCGTTAACTTGATTATACATTTTTCATCACAAATCGATAATTTTACGAAAACAAATCGATGACTTTTCGATATAAAATCAGTAAATATTTTGTTAACATAACTATAACTTTGCGACGGATATTGGTTAGCTTCTCGATAACAAGTCGGTAACTTTTCGATAAAAAATAGATAAATCATCGATTAAAGATCGATAACTTCGCGCTAACCTTTGTTATAGATAGAAAATTTACAAAACTTCGATAAATTAAATAAATGCAAGACGCGATATCCTTCGGCGTGATTGTAGGCCGATAATAAATCGATAATTCGGCGCTACCTCGTCGATAGCACATCTATAGCACGTCGTTAAAAATATCTAATGCGTCCATAACCCCCCGATAACGAACCGATAAATCATCGATAACAAATCGCTATCGAACCGTTGATATCATTTCAACTTTAACACGTACATTTTTCCTATATTATGCTAGTAACTAAACTTATGCTTACAGAAGTCGACAAAGTGGTGCCTTGAAGTTAAAACCCCGTATCCGGCTATCTTCGGAATTGATAAAGCTGACACATATAATATGTATTGGTGCATCGACTTAATGTTTTTCAAATTGTATAACTTTTCATAGAACTATTAGTAATTTTTTTTGTTTTCTCAACATATTTAATTTCATCCTCTTTTTGTTGTAATTATAGGCTTCGCCTTACTTTTGTAAGTATTTGCATACCACTTTGACATACCGGCCAACCTTTTCTATGTATTGCTACTGTAACTGCATTATTTATTTTAATGTTTCTATGCTTTTCGTTTCTTCACCTGATACCTCATGTATATATCCATATAAGTATACGTTTGTAAGTACTTAAAGCCTTACTCACATCACCTTAACGATGCCTGGCAATGCAACAAAGACGCGAAAGGTTGAAGTGGTTGCATTTGCCTCATTAATATTTAGGACACCTAAATAACAGTTAACTGAAATCACAAAATTTTCAAGAAATAGGTAAAGATTTTCTTTAAGATTTTCAACAGGGGTGGACCATAAGGAAAGGGGTGTTAGAGGCGTTGGTTCCACATTATAATTAAAGAGATGGTTGGTGTCATGTGGGGACACATTGCAAGCAGGGCATACATTTTGTATGTCGGGGTTGATTCTGGATAGGTAAGAGTTTAACCTGTTACAGTATCCAGAACGAAGTTGAGCAAGAGTGACACGCGTTTCCCTGGGGAATATGCGTTCCTCTTCTGCGAGTTCTGAATATTTTTCTTCAAGTACTGGATTCACCGGGCAATTCCCGACATAAAGGTCCGACGCCTTTCTATGGAGTTCACCAAGGACCTGCTTGTGTTTTTCCGCTTCATACGGCTGGGTTCTCAGGTGCCGTATTTCCTCAAAATGCTTACGGAGATGACTCCTTAGGCCCCTAGGCGGTGCTGGTTCGTCAATCAGATGTCTGTTGGGATGCCCAGGTTTCTGGGTATTCAACAGAAACTGTTTGGTCAGCATCTCATTTCTCTCCCTGATGGGGAGTATTCTCGCCTCATTATGCAGATGGTGTTCTGGGGACATAAGAAGACAGCCCGTGGCGATTCTGAGAGCAGTATTTTGGCAGGCCTGTAGTTTCTTCCAGTGGGTGGTTTTTAGGCTTGGCGACCATATGGGTGACGCGTAGCACGTAATCGGCTGGCTAATTGCTTTGTATGTGGTCAAGAGCGTTTCTTTATCTTTTCCCCAGGTACTGCCAGCAAGGGATTTGAGGATTTTATTACGGCTCTGAATTCTTGGAACAATTGCGGTTGCATGCGCACCAAAATGTAGATCCTGATCAAACGTCACACCCAAGATTTTGGGGTGTAGGACAGTCGGTAGCGTAGTGCCATCGACGTGGATGTTCAATATGGTCGACATTTGGGGCGTCCATGTTGTAAATAAGGTCGCGGAAGATTTAGTCGGTGACAATGCCAGGTTTCGCGAGGCGAAAAAACTGGAGAGCACTTTAGTGAGGTCTTGGGCAACATTATTAAATATATTTTCCGCTTTATTTTTTAAAGTTTTCACATTTTTTGGAATACATTTGTATTTTCCCATTTCTCCTGCAAATACAGTTATTTAGTGACTTTTTCAATTTGGTTGAGAGTTATTCCAGAGCTCTGCTATGCACATGCACCTGCAAACATAAATGCATGGCTGTTTATGTGATTTATTTATATTCTTGGTATGTAAAAAAAGGGTTGCACAATAACCAACTCGCAATCTTGAATGGTGAGTCAAAGACAACTTGCATTTTGGGTTGTGCATTTCTGGACAATATGGCAGCCAAACAAAAAATCTCAATACCAAGGTTAAAATATAGCAATAAGCCAGAGTCGGTCAGCAGTTAGCTTCAACGTCTTGTGCGGTTATTGCTGGGAGACATGCAATTGCACTTGTGCTTTCACGACATTCGCGCATGCATCGAGTTCTTTCTCCAAAGGCTTGTTTGCTGCAGTCGGTGGTGTTAATGCATTACAGTGTAAATTACATGTGGCTATATAAATATGTAAATATGAGATTTTATTTGTTGTTGCCTAGTAATTTAAGTGTTCATATGTACATATATATGTAAGCTGCAGTAGCCACAAGAAACAGAAGCTTTAAGTACAAACGTGTGTGGGTACAGTGTTGTGAAAGGAAGCATGAGTACCAAGTGTTCTTGAAGTTCGATGTGTAAGCATCCAGGTGTACGTCCAGTAAACTAAAGTTTTTAAATTTACTAGAGCTTGTCCAGCAATTGAAGTTACAGCACAACCGAGGTAGCTTTACCAGAAACAAATAATTTCGGGCTATTTGAGAAGAGCCTCGTCAGATTCTTATAGGTTACAACAAATAACATTTTGATAACAAATGATAGCTTTACGACAACAAATTGGTACGACTCCGATAACCAAACGATAACTATTTGGTAGTATATCTGCAATTTTTCTATAAATAATCGATAACTATTTGGTAGTATATCGGCAAATTTTCTATAAATAATCGATTATTTTTCGATGGCAAATTGATTATCTTTCGATCGGAAATCAATCCGGTAACAAAGCTTTAACTTTTGGTTATATATCGATAACTTTTCTTTAAATAACCAATAGCTTTTCGATAATAAATCGACAACTTTGCGATAACCTATCCGAAAATAAATCGATAACATTTATATAAAACGCTGATAACATATTGTTAACTCTCCGATAACAAATTTATAACTTTTAGATAACATATCCAAATCTTTGCTATAAATAATGTAAAATTTGTCAACAAATAATCTACAACTTCTTTATAAAAACCAGATAAATTGGCGATACAAAAAACTTATCGATAACCTTTGTTAATCGATAACAGGTTTCTAACACAGCTCATTGATAACACACTGATAGCAAACACGCTCCTATCCTGTCGTTGACAGATTTGATTTTGATTTCTAATCTTTCCTTAACTCTCTCCTTATTTTATTTTTTTTTCTTTCTGTTCCTGACCTTCCGTCCATTTCCTTTCATTTCCTTGCCTTGCCATTACTTCGCACACGTGATGATAACCATAAACATCGTTATTATTATTCACGTCATTATCGAAATTGTTATTATACTCAGAGTATAGTTTGACGTCTCTGATTATACTGCTACTTTTCTCCAACTCTTTTGTTTAGTTTTCTTTACCTTTGTCGTTTCACTTCCTCCTTAATATATCATCGATTTGTTGTTCTACATTCGGTAATTTCCATTAACTGATTTGCTGTCTGATTTCCCTTATCTCAACACTACCACGTACATTGTACGCACATTACCCTACGGTGAAGTGACTACACTTCCGCTTACATAAAGCACACCACTGTCAAAGACTACTCTTACGCTTACATTTACCTTATACTCACGTTCTGTATTCCTCCACACCCAGAGTAAAGATGCTTGAATATCAAAAATTAGCTGGTACCACAGAGGAGTGGTGACCGCCTTATGCACCTGCTTTCATAGGCGGTTCCGATCAAATACCTTCAAGGCCGAAGAATTTTCTTCCTTCGCATTATAAGGCGCCCCAGCCAGCGTAGTAGCTGTATTATGTTACTTTCTGCATAGAGCTCTTTCGAAGTTTCGAGCAACCGAAACTTACAGCATGGGTGTTAAGCTCATCCTTAATTATGAAATTATTTTCTCTGCCACTGTAATTGCTTGAGTTTAGATGAGTAGGGTGTTGAAGAAAATCAATAAGCATAAGCGTCGAACAAATTGCATTTAATACGAAATATATACATAATGCTATAGATACCAGTGACAACAAAAAACAACAACAAACCATATAAAGTAAGATTCAAAGTAGCCTTCTTGAATTTTTTTGTTAAAATCTACAATGCTTAAATTAATAATCTTGCATTTCTAATTTTTTTGTTTGTTTATTTTTTCAATATTCATATTCGCTAACAAGCACTCAACAATGTACTTGAATTTAAATTTAATGTTTACCATATCACAAAATTTTCTAGCAATAAAAATGCTAAATATCAGATTGTCATAAAAATTTATTGCGTTATTTAATAACTGTTGAAGAGCGTGGGAAATGATAAATATGGAAACATATGAGTCAGCACATTTTTGTTAATTTAAGACTGCTCGTACATTTTTTTTCAAAAAAAAAAATAAAAATAAAAAAAAAAAATATAAAAAAAAGTGAATACTAAGGTGCGTAGCGCTGTAGATTTTATTAGCAAAAACAAATTATTTTAGATTGTTGTAAAATTCATTTATGGCAAATGCTGTCACCATTATATTACATGTCATTGGTACGTTGGGCGATAAAATATTGATTTTTAATTATTACATTAGTGACTCATAAGGAATAGTTTCATCTACATACATATATGCACATAGCCCAAAAGCTCAAACATTTTTCATTCGTTAATATTTGCGAACCGATAAAAAAGTTTTTTTTAACGAAATAAAGCCTGTAAGGCTGTGTAACTCTGTGAGGTGTTGAGTTATGGAGTTGTCACCGAGGGTGGAGTTACTGCTGCCGAGACACTAGCCATCATGCCGTCACAAAGATGCTGAGTCAGTTATGTAATTTTGTATGTAAATGCAACAAGTTTGCGGCAGTGTTTGGCAAGCGCTCCGGGTGTATTTCTGCCATGAACAGCTCTCAGTGAAAACTCATCTGCCTTGCAGATGCCGTTCGGAGTCGGCATAAAACATGTAGGTCCCGTCCGGCCAATTTGTAGGGAAAAGCAAGAGGAGCACGACGCAAATTGGAAGAGAAGCTCGGCCTTAGATCTCTTCGGAGGTTATCGCGCCTTACATTTATTTTTTTTTTTTATAAATGCAACAACAACGATTTGAGTCAGATAAATCCAGATAGAAGTCTGGTACAATTTTTGAGTCACATAACACAGCCCCATAGAAAAAAAAGTGCGATATTCAACGGAGGAGACAGGTCAATTCTCATGGATTTTTGGTCGCTGAACACGAATCCCTTGTCAGAATCCAAAGCTTAGCTCTTGCTCCTCCGTTGAACATTCCACTTTTTTTCTGTGGGGCTGTGTAATTTATTAATTTCTTGTCTTTAGTTTGCTAACGCTGCTCTTAATAAACAAACTTTTTCAAAAATAGATGCCGCTTTTTGGCCTTTAGCCATATGTGTTAAATGAAACACAACGGTGACATCTGACTATCACAACTCATGTGTAAAAAACTATCACGACCTCTGCTTCGTAAGTCTCCGAATGAACCAGAACATTCCCGTGAGAATTGAGCGTGATACGAAGCTAGAAAACTCACTGGATGATGGCTAATATTTCGTAACACCGTGGCGCAATACGGCGCCAATAACACGAGGCTATTACAAACTCTTTATGCGCTGGCAACGCTTCAACTCACTTCCCCTATGACTGCTAAATGCTTTTGAGGCGACATCTCTTGACAGCTGATTAAATGTTAAGAGCTCTATTCGGTTATTAATCAAAATTAACTCTGCTTGGTATGACCTGGTTCAAACTCTAACTTACTAGCGATGCAACATAAGAAACCTCTGGTAACAAGATAGAGAAGTGCTGCGTAGCCAAAATCAGAACCAGTAGCATAGAGTTCAGTCAATGATTGCTTTCTCATGTTAACATGCTGAATTACCAGAACTGCCGTTATCAACTCAATATCGCCTTTAGAACCAAACTCGTGCCTGAGACACTGGGGTTATGGTGCCAACGCCCTTGGCGTTGGTGGTATGGTGTCAACACCACAAAAAATGCGCCAATACCCAGGCTTAAGATGCTGGCTTGGATACATGTCATTTCCAATCACAAAGTCAGGGCGGCTCATTCGCTATGCTGTTATTTGGACTACATTATTCATTCAACACAGCTAAAATTATATCACTTTTTATACGATTTTGATCAAATTTTCGAACCGATGCCTTTATAGCAATCCGAATGGTGTTTCTGATTGACTCATTGCACAAAACAAAATGTATTTTTTGAACGATTTGCCATAAATTTGGTACATATATAGCTTTTCGTATAAGTCAATATTTAGGAAACATACTTTCCGCGAAGTAGACCAGAAATGGACCAATTACAAAAAAAAATGATTTATGGTGCGATAATACCCCGTTCTGCGGTGTAAGGTAAAGGTAGAGCTAAAGCCAGAAGTATATTAGAAGTAAGGTAGAGCTACAGATAGGAAGATGAGGTAGGAGAAGGATATATGAAGGCAACGGGAGATTAAGGGCAGAAGCGAGAGAAAGAGATAGGAGGCGAAGAGAATAGATAGTAGAGGGGAGCTTAGGGAATATGTTCAGGTAAATTGGGGGGAACGGGACGTTGTGAAATAAAGAGGAATAAAAGGAAAGATAAAAGAAAAGAGAAGGATAGTTCATGAGGGATAGAGACAGGGAGTGGGAAAGAGAAAGTAAAGTTGGTACAGCACCATTATCTTTCCTTCGAACATGTCGGTGACCTCACAGGAAGGACAATTAATCTTCGGTAGAACTTCCAAGGGCTATATTATTTTTTGTCGACACCGTTCATTACAGATATTTCAAGGATTTTGGTCAATAGCATTGTAAATGATCATATCTAATTCTTATAAATTGGGTAGAGCACATTCCTGTTCCGACTTGAAGGCAAGAGCACATTCAACCAAATTTGGTACCCCATAGGGCAGGTATGCCTGTCGTAAGAAGCGACTAAAATACTCAACCAAATTTTGAACTTCACCTACTTCCTCTAGCAGACAAGGCTGTGGCGACCCCAGTTCCAAGGAGCTAGGGGGTAGGGGGAGGGATGGCCTAGAAGGTCGTCATATTAATGGCGCTTGTTACCGGAACGCACCGGATATATATCCGGCAAAGGACCACCGACATCGATAACACACCCCAAAACCTTCGGCAAGTGCCTTTATCGCTATAAAAAAAAAACACTTCTTCAAGGGCTTTGTTATTATTGAGCCTGGAGGTTGCGATTCTCACTTCGTCATAGTTGTTGTGGTTGTAATTGCCCGAACGATATTTTTTGCGGCAGCGATTTTTTTGATTCAGCCAACTATGGGTATTAATAGGCTTTAACGACATTCATGCCTTATCGCGGAGACATTCCAGGCCACTTAACTTGCTCGGCCAACTTCGCCTCAGACATATTACCAAAAAGCTATCGAAAGGTTATCGGCTTGTTATAGAAAAGTTATCGATATGTTATAGGTTAGGTTAGCTTGAACAAATAAAGACATCACATTGGCTGAATCTGCCCATAGTGCTACCAGAATTTGTTTGATGATCAAACGGAAGAACCCCAATTAGGTGCCAGGACTTATGGTATTTTCGCGAGTACTAGAATTTTTCTAGGACCTAGCTTCATTGCTGCCTCGGAATCTGGCAACTCTGCCGCTCCTTATAGTTGGAGTATTAACCTGGCGAGCGGAGGATACGAGCACAGGACGTGCTCAACCGTTTCTTCGTGCAGGTCGCGCTTCTACATATGCTGTTACTGACGCCGGAAGACAGTGCCCACTTATGGTATTAGACATTTTGGAGCCCCGCGCTTTCGTTCTCGCCTTTCCTGCTTGATGGATCATATGCAACTTCTGTCTCATTTGGATTTGTCTCAAACGGATTGGGACGTCTACCGTGGATTCAGCGATGGGTGTATCCTCCTTTGGGAACCCATCGGCGTATAGAGGTATGGTCAGGCCTGAGCGAAGTTTTTCTAATGCTTCTTTGCATTTCAGGAATCTTCTTGATGAATTACTGTGTGAGATTATTGCCATAATAGCCGCCTGACTATCAATATATATATTGACGCGACTGTAGCTTAAGCACGCGTCCTCCAGCATTTCTGCTGTTTTCTACACGGCTATAATTTCCGCGTGAAAAACGCTGCAGTAATCTGGCAACCTGTAGGAGCTACTTATTCAGGATCGACACAGTAAACAGCAGACCCGACCCCTGCCGTCAATTTGGAACTATCGGTATAACCGTTTTATGTTATAGTAAAGTTGTCGATTAGCGATCGAACGCTTATAAATAAGTTATCAAAAAACAATCGAGATATTATTTTAATGTTATAGATTTGCTATCGAAGTATCACCAATTTGTTATCGGAGTTTTATCGATTTGTTAAGGGTTGTGGATTTGTAATCGAAAAGTTATCGGTTAATTGTCGAAAGTTATCGAATTTTTATAAAAAAGTTATCGATGTGTTATCGGAAATTTAGATCTGATATCGGAATGTTACCAATTTTCCATCGACTTGTTAATGATTTGTTATGAGTCAGATACCGGTTAAACTTAACTTTAGAATCGATGACAGAGGGAGTGGAAGAGGCATATTTAGAACTTCTGCAGGTCTAGCAAAATACTGACAAGTACAATATTTGCCCGATCTGATAGTGCATATAACGTGCATATATACATTCTTCCCGTTGTCATTCACAAACTTGTAACCTCATTATATTAGCTTGTATATCTTGCTGCTACCGTTTTGGTTGCTGTCAGAAGCCGACAACCGCTATCTCAACGTTATTGTTATTGCTTCTACTTGACTGTCATAAGCAGACGACATCCGTTTGTGCTTTAACATTTATGCAATATTTTTGCATATCGCATACACTCATATGTATGTACATACATATGATGGTGGTGATGTATGCCGTCAATTAACATGAGACAAATCATATTACGCCATCGCTTGTTGGGGTAGGTTATTTTGCTACTCAAGCTGATGAGCCTGTTTTATTGTCGGCTTTCATTTAGTGTACCACCCTCTGTCCAGATGCAGTAAAAAATCAGCAGACGCAGCATGCATACACACACACACGCATTCACATTGTAAAATGGCATTGCACAAACATAAATGGCAGTAGACCTAAAGTCAACGAACTTTTGTGTGATAATTTGGGAAATTTTGTGTTGACTTAGTAGTCGAGACGTCAGTGCACACAAAACTGCATATTTGCCTATTACACATACAAACCTAAAATGAAGGCGCTGCATATGTGTTGGTATTCAGGGAAGCAGCATCATACACTCAATGGATGTTCAAACTGGCTGACTGGACTGTTGAAAGGAGGCTGGCTGATAAGTTTTTTTTATATGTGTGATTGATCACTTTACAGTTGTTGTTATTGTAGTTGTGACATGAGTTAAATATGTGTGCTGAATTTGTGTATATGTTTTCATGCGGCTTTGTGGTGAAATGCTTGTAACGGATATCCGGTTGATGGCAACTAACGGTAGACGTAATATATAAGGTGGCGCTGTGGTTTGAGATGTGATAATGCAAGTAAAATCAAATTATATTTTCAATTTAAAGATAAACTAAAAGTTGTTGTAATTGAGTTATTTTGTCAAAAGAACCTTTATCCATAAATTTGTATATGACTGTGTGTCAAGCTCGCTTATATTACAAGAGCAAAGGTTGAATGCGACTCCTCTCTCGACAAACAAAAATCACGCTATACAAGTCGCTCGCCATTATTGTCCTGATGTTGGCGCGCAATCATGGAACATGTCGAGAGATGATGAGATAGCTCTTGAACTGTTTAAGAGAAAATGTCTTGGTTGGAAAGTTTAATGGTCCTGTCCGTGATGACCGTGGCGGATATTGAAGGAGGTTTAAAGATAAGCTATTTGTGCTTGTGGGGCACACACGAAAAGTTGCGAGGACCGAAGTGCATTGAAAAATAACTTTTCAGATCTGCTATACCTATACCTTCGACGACTATTTTTTTGGTTAAAAATACAACAATATAATAACCAGTGGCGTAACAATAGGGTGGCAGGGCTGGCAAAATGCGACGGGCCCCCGACCCAAGAGGGCCCAGGGCTAAGAGGCCGCGAGTTCAAAAATACTTTTTTACATTGTACCTGAGTACTTTATTTTATTTGAAAACTATATTTTTATAAGTTCTGCTAAAAATCCAAAGTGAGACAACTAAAGACCACAATACAATTTTAAGTTAATCGTTAAGAAGTTCAACCAAACTAAACAAAAAGAGTGAGGTTATTGATATGCAAACATTTTTTGAAACAATTCAACAAATTTTTTGGGTCCAGTATCGAAAGATGGAATATATTATCAAGTTTTATTTTATGTCTATTATTATTTTATTTTTTTATTGAAGCATTGCGCCAATCTTCATAGCTGGAGTACGAATAGCTCGGAATCATTGCTTGAAAATATTGTAATTTGCCGAGATGACTTGGGGACGTTTGGTATAAAGTACAGGTTTTTCGATTGATTTCAGGAACATTTCGGAAATATTTCGAGATAATTTAGCAATGGGTTATACTGTTTTCACACAGACGGCTTATTGAATAATAAAGGCAATTTTCTACATTAAGACGCTTATTGAGCTCAATCTTCCCTACAAAATTCGAATCTATTATTATTTCATTAGTAGCTAATCGAATGCCTAATGAAGTCAAAAGCACAATGCAACTCTGTTGGCAGCGTTCCGCTTCCGTTTCCGCTTCTTAGTTTTCAAAGCAAATGTCATTGTCTGCATGGCGGAACGATACAAGGTGGCCGCATCGAACAGCTGATTATAACCTTTTTTATTTGATTTGATACATCAACTACCGGCGCAGTACGATTTTGAAATTTGTCCATCGAATTTACAAGTAAATGGATTTTTTTTTGTTTGTAGGTATGTCACCATGCTCCCACCTTGTATCGTTCCGCCATGATTGTCTGTCTCATCCTTCATACTAATCGAGCAGTTACTTCTGTGTGAAAGCAAAAAATTTACGATTTCATTAGCAGGTGAATTGAGATCATTAAGTTTCTGTGTGAAAACAGTATTATTTTGAGATTGTTTCAGGACATTTCTCAAATATTTTCCAACCTTCTTGCTATTTCCAGATTGGAAAATTATTAGAAAGAATTAAGTTTTTCGAGACTACTTGGGGACGTTTTCGTCTCCAAATTCTTTTTCATGGGCATTTCCGGATAACTTCCGGATTGCTAAGTACTTCGGAACCATTTCGGGATTGATTTCGGAAACATTCCGGTATTATTTAGGGATAGTATCGGAATTGTTTCAGTATCTTATCGAGATTGGTTTTGGGACCATTTCGGGATAGATTCAGAATTGGTACTCCGATTAGATCTTTTCGGCACCATTTTGGTATTGGCTTGGTATCGTTTACGGACTAATTTCGAATTCAGAATTATTTACGGTGTTATTTTAGGGACTACTAAGAGATAGCTTCAAAACGATTTTAAGATCATTTCGAGAACATTTCAGAAGCTTATCGCGATTGGTTTTGGGACCATTTTGTGATTTTTTTGGGACTTCAATTAAAATTTTTCGAAACCATTTTGGGATTGGGTTGAGATTTTTCGGAATAATTTTATAATAGTTTTTGGAACAATCCCGAAATTCCTGTAAAGTGATCCCGAAAAAAAACGCAACCCAATTCCAACATGGTTTCGAAAACTTATAACAGGGATGATACGAAACGATCCAAAATGGTCCTGAAAGTAATCTCGTAAAGGTTTTGCAAATTTTTCGAAATAGTCCTGAAGCTATCTTGAAAACAGAGATTTTCGGGAACATTGCAAAACAAGCGTACTTTTTAAAATTTTTACTTTTTCAAAACTTTGAAAAAAGCTGAAACCTGTAAACTTCCTTTGTTCAAACTTTGAGCGCAGCGTTCTTCATGCAGTTTGAGCGATTTGTGTGTTTGGGGTGAAAATCAATAAATGCGAATAAATAAAATTACAAAAAATAGCAAATTTCGAGACTAAAATCAAGCAAATAAGCAAAACACAAGATACAGAAACGTGACTATAAAGTGAAAACTTCATACGATGTTGGGAAAAAATACAGAAAAGGGCATACTGAAAAGGGTACTGATAATGTGACTGCTAAATATACTTACATATGTATATACATACATACACATATAAACAACATCATGCACATTAAGCTGGGTTCATTTGCATGGACGAAAGTTAACCCATATCGCGCCATCGATTTTTCGATAGGTTTTGGGCTCAGGAAAAAAAGTTCCACTAAGCATATCCAAAAAAATAATTTTCGAGCCTTCAGCTGAGTTTTTTGACTTTTTTCTTTGATTTGTAAGGTTTTTTTCATGACCTACTTAAAAAATTTTCATTTGATTTTAAAATTTTCATGTATATCCTGTCCGACTCAAAATTGTCCTCTAAAAACTTTGGCGGTAACAGTTTTTTGAAAAAAAAAAAAACATTTTTGGGGGTTTGAGGAGTGTTTTGGTGAAAAAATGTTTTTTTTCGCCATTTTTTTTAAAGGGTTTCTTCAGAAACGTGCAAAAGTCTTGCCGATGAAAACGAATTTGTCTCATAGTTCCTAACCCACTTAAAATTATGCAATAAAAACGTTGGCATTTTTTGGTCGAAATCGATTTTTTTCATTTTCAAGGCTCCAAAATGGTAAGGGGACGAGCTGAGTTGATTTAGCCATGTCTGTCTGTCTGTCTGTCCGTTTGTTTGAACGCAAACTAGTCCCTCAATTTTTGAGATATTTTGATGAAATTTGGTAAGCAGCATATTTTGATGGGGGATTTGACATTTGTCGGAATCGACCGGAACGGACCACTACAGCATATACCTCCCATACAACCGATTATTCAATAAGAGGGTTTTCGCCATTTCTGCCCCATTTCTGCCTCATTTTAACAGCTAGCAACATCAAATTTTACCACAAGCTTACGTATTGGGCATAGATAGTTGTCTGAAAAAATCATAAAGATCGGATATATTTCTAATATATATCCCATACAACCGACTGGTCAAGTAAGAGGATTTTCATCATTTTTGTCGAAATCGATTTTTTTTTTTTCAAAAAACCGTTATCGCCAAAGTTTTTAGCGGACAATTTTAAGTCGGACATACATGAAAATTTTAAAATCAAATGAAAATATTTTAAGTAGGTCATGAAAAAAACCTTAATAATCAAAGAAAAAAAGTCAAAAAACTCAAATTTTGCAGGCTCGAAAATTATTTTTTTGGATATGCTCAGTGGAACTTTTTTTCCTGAGCCCAAAACCTGTTGAAAAATCGATGGCGCGATATAGGTTAATAAATCGACCCAGCTTAATGCACATGCAAAAAACGTTTTTGTACAAGTACGAACTAAGAGCACTAATGTGTTTGGGGGAATATGGGTAATACTTTCAAAAGCAGTTGAATAACCTCAATGACGCTCCTCAATTGCAGACGCTTTTACTACGCTGACATAAAAAGGGTACTAACAGGAATACGCCTATCAGGCAGCCTACAAAAACGTATATGTATTTACATACATACATATTTATGCGTATGCACGAATGTACATACACCTACCCACAATTGCATTTAAATCAGGGATTGAAAGTTATATATATAACTTGATGCGATCTACTTTTAAGGAAATTTGAGCCAAACAAATTGGCGAGACGGGACCTACACGTTTTATGTACGACTCCCAACAGTATCTCCAAGGCAGATGAGTTTTCACTGAGAAGTTTTTCATGGGATAAATACACTCGGATTGTTTGTCGAAGCACTGCCGGGGGGCTGCACGGCAAAAAAAAAAATAATGGGGCCTCACCCTCAATATATGCAAATGGATTCATACCGCAATTATCCGATCCATACTGCGGCCGCCGTGGTGTGATGGAAGCGTGCTCCGTCTACCATACCGATGATCCTGGGGTCACATCCTGGAAAAAGCAACATCAAAATTTTAGAAACAAGTTTTTTCAATTAGAAGAAAAATTTTCTAAGCGTGGTCGCGGCAGTGTTTGGCAAGCACTTCGAGCTTATTTCTTCAATGGAAAGCTTCTCAGTAAAAACTCATCTGACTTGCAGATGCCTTACAGAGTCGGCATTAAACAAGTAGGTCCCGTCCCGTCAATTTGTAGGAAAAACTTTTTGGAAGAGAAGCTCGCCCTAAAATCACTTCGCGCCTTACATTTATTTATTTTTTATCCGACCCATACTACTATATGGGATAATCGTATGGTGGCCAGTCTTAAGGAAAGTATCAAATCTAAACCTGTTGGTTAAAGTCCACAGATCTAGCATTACCAGCTCAAGAGGTGCTCCGAGAACAATGCATATCGAAGCTCTTCCGATCATTCTTGACATCCTACAATTAGATCCAGCTGGTTATCGAGCGGCGGCAACGTGAGCCCTGCGTTGAAGAGAGTTCTTCAATTGGAACAATAAAACCATAGGTTTTGATAGGTATACACAATCTCGGCAACGAAATCTATATTTTCAACGAAATCCAGGGTAATATCAAATCTCTTGGCTTTTACTGATTCAATTCGGGACTAACACTAACCTGTTGCAGATATCTTCAACGACGAAAGGTGGTTACAAACACCGCGGTGTCGCCAATGAAAGAAACCTTGCCAAAATGGGATTCTAAAACATTCCGTCAAGTTTACACCCTAAGTAGGAATATAATTTCCATACTTGTAGAAGTACTAACAGGGCACTGCCTTATAGGTAGACATACATAAAGGTTATAGAGGATGAAGAGGAGTAAACGGTGGTTTACCACATCTGCAAATGCCCGGCGCTAAGTGGCGCAAGGCAGCGTTTTCTATAAGGTCACATTCCGTATAATCTGCACCAGATCGTGGAATATGAAATTTCATGCGTCCAACGCTTTTATTTAATTGTCTGATCAACGCCCTAGGTTGATGAGGAGTGTGATTACTAGTACCTAGGACCTTCCTAATTATTTTCTCGCTTGTAGTTAAATTAAAAAATTTTTTCAATTATTTAATTTTCCAGTTTTTAGCCTTTACTTCTCATTCTATTTAATTCATTACTTACTTACTTAATTGGCGCTGAACCGTCTAAACGTTTATAGCCGTCCAACAAGGCGCGCCAGTCGCTCCTTCGCTCCGCCAACCGGCGCCAATTGGTCACACCAATGGAGTTTAAATCGTTTTCCACCTGGGTCCTTCCAACGGAGTGGGCCCGCACTCTACCTCTGCTTCCATAGGCGGGTTCCGATAGAAACACTTTCTTGGCCGGAGCGTCATTTTTCATTCGCATAATATGGCTTAGCCAGCGCAGCCGCTGCGTTTTAATTCGGTGGACTATGCTGATGTCTGCGTATAGCTCGTACAGCTCATCATTAAATCTTCTTCGGTACTCGCCATCACCAACGCGTAGAGGTCCATAAATCGTTGGAAGAAATTTTCTCTCGAACACTCCCAAAGCCGCTTCATCTGCTGTTGTCATGGTCCATGCTTCTGCCCCATATATCAGGACGGGTACGATATGTGACTTTTAGGGTATGATTTTCGTTCGCCGAGAGAGGACTTTACTTTTCAATTGCCTACCGAGGTCAAAGTAGCATTTGTTGGCAAGATTGATTCTTCGCTGGATTTCAGTGCTGATGTTGTTGCTAGTGTTGATGCTGGTTCCCAAATAAACAAAGTCTTTTACTATTTCGAAATTATGGCTGCCAACAGTAGCGTGGTTGCCAAGGCGCATATGCGCTGACTCTTTGCTCGATGACAGCAGGTACTTCGTTTTGTCCTCATTCACCATCAAACCCATCTTTACCACTTCTTTTTCCAGTTTGGAGTAAGCAGAACTAACAGCGCGGGTGTTTAGGCCGATGATATCAATGTCATCAGCATATGCCAGTAATTGCACGCTTTTATAGAATATTGTTCCAGTACGGTTAAGTTCTGCAGCTAGTATAATTTTCTCCAGCATCAAATTAAAGAAATCGCACGATAGGGGGTCACCCTGTCTGAAACCTCGTTTAGTTTCGAACGGCTCCGAGAGGTCCTTCCCAATTCTGAATGAGCTGATGGTGTTGCTCAACGTCGTTTTGCATAGCCGTATAAGTTTTGCGGGGAAAGCAAATTCAGACATAGCGGCATATAGGCAGCTACTTTTCGTGCTGTCGAAGGTGGCTTTAAAGTCGACGAAGAGGTGATGTGTGTCGTTTCTCTTTTCACGGGTTTTTCCAAGATTTGGCGCATTGTGAAAATCTGGTCGATGGTAGATTTACCAGGTCTGAAGCCGCACTGGTAAGGTTCAATCAGCCGGTTCACGGTGGGCTTCAATCTTTCAAGCTTGCCTGACAATTTGTTACAATCTAAGTCCTCAATACATAATCCTTCAATTTTACTCAACTCTGCGCCACGTATGCTCATCCCTCCTCGAATTCGAATATATTTTGATGTCACTTCTACCGGACTGTATGTAATATTTTTTCCAAATATGAGCCAAATCGGACATCATAGGTCGCTTTCTATTCATCTTTGCGCCACGAATTTTTTCATAGGTCGCTTTCTATTCTTGTACATATTATGTGTTCCAAATCGGACCACAAATACGATTTTTTGAATTATTTCGATCCATGCGCCACCTATCGGAGTTTTTTCTTATTATTGCATTTTCATTGGGTTCGTGCCGCCCAACCAGCCTGTCAAGTTAACTTAAATAAAACCGTTTAAAAATAACCATTATTTTTCGAAAGAAATAAAAAATTCAAAAATAACTGTTATTTGCTGAGGGTGATAAAAAAACTCTAAGGCTAACTATTTTTTTCGAACGAAGTAAAAACTCATAGAATTAAAATCATTTTCCGAGCGAAATAAAATTCTTGAAAAATAACTGTTATTATCTGAGAGAAATGAAAATCTCAAGGGATACAAATTTTTTTCGAGCAAAGTAAAGAACTCGAAAAATAACCGTTATTTTTCGGGGGAAATAAAAAGCCCGAAAAATAACTTTTAGTTTCTGAGAGAAATAAAAAAATTCAAAGGATTACAAGTTTTTTGAGCAAAATAAAAAACACTTAAAAAATATTAAAAATCTACTTTAATAATAAAACTTTGAACTTTTACGATCCATGATTTATGTATATTTTAACTATGAATAAAAAAAAGCTTAAAGGTAGTAAGTTAGTAACTTTACAGCAGAAATGACACCCCTTTTATAGAAAAGCCCTTAAATAGCACTTATAAGCTACTAAGTGCCAGAAAATACATATATACAAAAGTAAATGTATGTATGTGTAAGTATGAAGCATGCATACAAGCCCTGCAAAAAATGCGACTTGTTAGGATGAATCCGGAATGAGTCGCAAAGGAGTATGCGACTATAGCCAGTTCTGATCTCTTTATATGAGTTGGAGTGGTTCCTTTTGTTTAAGCATGTCTTATGGAGAGAACAATTGTACCTGTTTATGCCTGAACGGGTAGTGTCGTACTGTCTTTATACCCCTGCGGTTTTTGCAATGTCCTACACTTCCTCTTTGTACCCCTTTGGGTACTGTTCGACACTTCCCCTTTTTAACCCTACGGGTACTGTCAGACAGATCTTTTCTGTACTCTTCGACACTTCCTCTTTGTACCCCTATGGAAACTATCTAACAGGCTTCTTTTGTATCCATACGGGTGGTGTCGGATATATTCTCTTCGTGCCTCTACATCCATAGTCACACAACTCTCTTTTGATCGCCGTACGGACTTCCTTACGGATTTTATAATTTTTTAAACTCTAATACAATATCCTTAATTATACTCAGCTGAGCAGAGCTCTAATTTTGTTCGCATAACGGTACCCCGTAATGGGATAAACTAATCGAGAGAGATACAGACTTATATATATCAAAATGATCGGGGCGATAAAAGGAATTTATTTCGGACTATAACCACGCCTACTTTTTCGCTATCGAAAATTTGGAAAAACCGAAAAAGTGCGATCATTCATTACCAAAGACGGATAAAGTGATGAAACTAGTTAGGTGGGATGACTTTATGACGCAGAATAGAAAATTAGTAAAATTTTGGACAATGGGCGTGGCACCGCCTAATTTTAAAAGAAGGAAATTTAAAAGTTTTGCAAGCTGCAATTTTGGCAGCTGAGTATGTAATGTTCGGTTACACCCGAACTTAGCCTTCCTTACTTGTTTCGTATTGGTGTTGTAGAAAAATAAAATTCAAAACAAATATTACGATAATGGAACATATGGTCCTAGTATTTTAGATTCGGTATAGAGCTCCGCATTTTTCCTAAATAATGCTATTCAATCACATTTCATCTTTTTATTTTATTCATTTCGTTGCTGTTTGTTTTTTCTTGATTTTTTCAATTGGCCACATAAATTTCAAATCAATTATACCCCAATGTGGACAAAAGAGATCAATCGCAGACCGCTCTCTTTAGGGATTTATCGCACGACTTTTTGCAGGGCGGCTTATTAGTTTTAGCCACTCAGTCGCTTTGCTCTCATTTCTACGCACGTGATGCGTACACCTTTTGGGTTCGATGTGCTCTACAGCACACATACGCACCTATGCATGTTCATGACAGGTTTGTTGTTGTTGCAAAACGCATGCATACTTCCTTGTTTGAATGCAGAAGTATTTCTATATATGTGTGTGTATGTGTCTATACGCGTGCACTGTTGGCCTGTTTCATGCACGCATTTTAGTACTTTAGTAAAAGCTTTAGATTTTTTTTGTTGCAATTTTATTTTATGTCTCTTTTTTCACTACAATTGCTTTTGTGTTTATTCAGGCTTAGTAATTAATATGTGTGTATACATGTATATTACTTACGCACTTATTGTTACGCCATTATGTACGTTGGTATGTCCTGCACACAAATATATATATAACAAGTAAAGGGGTCTAAGTTCGGATGTAACCGAACATTATATACTCAGCGTGAGCTTCAATTGTACATTTCATTTCAGATAAACTAGTTTTCTACATAACACGTGGCACCGCCCGTTTAAAGAAAAATATCTCCCCATTTCTTCTTACAAAAAAACTTGATAAGTGAAATATCATTGATTCAAAACAATTTTTTGCTAAGTTATAGCTTATTATTCTAATCTACGAACCTTTTAAACTTGTTTTATATCTAAGTTGCCGTGGTCCTTAACCGATCCCGTACATTTTTAACAGAAATATTTTCTACTATAGGGAAAATTCGTGTACCCAATTTTATTACGATCCGTTAATTTTTCTTTGAGTTATGGCTCCCGAAAGATAGAAAATGGCTTAGTCATGAAAGGGGCGGTGCCACGTCCATTTTTTTAAATTTGAAGTTTTTCCTATTTATTGTTATAAATCCACTTGGGAAATGAGATACCATTGATATAAACCTTTTTTCTGCAAAGATATAGCTTATTTTATTCGTCCACGACCATTTTAAAAATCTTTTATATAAAAGTGGGCGCGGCGCTTAACCGATTTTGTTAATTTTTCTTCAAAGCATTCCTTATAGTAAAGGCAACCTCTCTGCCGAATTTTGTTACGACACGTTTAACGACTTTTGATTTATGATTAATAATATTTGTAAAATTGATTTTATCACAAGTGGGCGGTGCCACGCCCATTTTAAATTTTTTTTTTCAAATTTTAATCAATAGTCTCAATATCAGTCCACATGCCAAATTTCAACATTCTAGGCGTATTATTTACTAAATAATCAGTTTTTTTGTGTTTTCCAAAAGGTTATATATATAAAAAGTGGGCGTGATTATCATCCGATTTCGCTCGTTTTCAATACCAATCTTTTCTGGGCCCAGATAAGCTCGCGTACCAAATTTGGTGAAGATATCTCAATATTTACTCAAGTTATCGTGCTAACGGACGGACGAACGGACGGACGGACGGACATGGCTCAATCAACTTTTTTTCGATCCTGATGATTTTGATATATGGAAGTCTATATCTATCTCGATTCCTTTATACCTGTACAACCAACCGTTATCCAATCAAAGTCAATATACTCTGTGTGCAAAGCACGCTGAGTATAAAAAAAGTTCAGGTAAACAAGTAAGAACGGGACTGTCTTCGGCTGTGCCGAAGACTTCATACCTTTGATGAATGGGGCTGAACAATAATCTTATCCCGTTCGTAATCTCTGAATAATCGGATGTATAAGATAAGAAATATATAGTGAACAGATCTACATACCTAAACGATTTTTAAGATAAATATAAAATAAAAAATAGGTAGGTTCTTTGTGTGAGGATGCAAAGCTTCACGTTTTTTGTGGTCTGCATGTAAAAACTATGACTACGAATCACGTATTTCAAAAATATATGACGTAAACGTAACTATTTGATGAAATGTGATGAATTTTTAAGCTTCTAGCCGTAAAAAAGGGGCAAAAATGACAGTTTATATGAAGTATATAATATATATACCACCGATCTCTATGATTTTTTCAGACAACAATATATGCTATATACGTAAGCATTTTGTGAAATTCTAAGCTTCTAGCTGTTAAAATGGGGCCGAAATCGCAAAAAAAATATATATATACTATATATACCATCATATATATATTATATATATCACCGATCTCTGATTTTTTGACACAACAATACATAATATATACGTAAGCAATCGGTGAAATTTGAAGCTTATAGCTGTTAAAATGGGGTAGAAATTGCGAAAAGTTTCTTACCTGAACAATCGGTTGTATGAGATATATACTATATATACAACCGATCTCTATGATTTTTTCAGACAACAATATATGCTCTATACGTAAGCAATCGGTGAAATTTGAAGCTTATAGCTGTTAAAATGGGGTAGAAATTGCGAAAAGTTTCTTATCTGAACAATCGGTTGTATGAGATATATACTATATATACAACCGATCTCTATGATTTTTTCAGACAACAATATATGCTCTATACGTAAGCAATCGGTGAAATTTGAAGCTTATAGCTGTTAAAATGGGGTAGAAATTGCGAAAAGTTTCTTATCTGAACAATCGGTTGTATGAGATATATACTATATACACAACCGATCTCTATGATTTTTTAGACAACAATATATACTATACACGTAAGCAGTTGATGAAATTTGAAGCTTCTAGCTGTTAAAATGGGGTAGAAATTGCGAAAAGTTTCTTATCTGAACAATCGGTTGTATGAGATATATACTATATATACAACCGATCTCTATGATTTTTTCAGACAACAATATATGCTCTATACGTAAGCAATCGGTGAAATTTGAAGCTTATAGCTGTTAAAATGGGGTAGAAATTGCGAAAAGTTTCTTATCTGAACAATCGGTTGTATGAGATATATACTATATACACAACCGATCTCTATGATTTTTTCAGACAACAATATATGCTATATATGTAAGCAATCGGTGAAATTTGAAGCTTATAGCTGTTAAAATGGGGTAGAAATTGCGAAAAGTTTCTTACCTGAACAATCGGTTGTATGAGATATATACTATATATACAACCGATCTCTATGATTTTTTCAGACAACAATATATGCTCTATACGTAAGCAATCGGTGAAATTTGAAGCTTATAGCTGTTAAAATGGGGTAGAAATTGCGAAAAGTTTCTTATCTGAACAATCGGTTGTATGAGATATATACTATATACACAACCGATCTCTATGATTTTTTCAGACAACAATATATGCTATATGTGTAAGCAATCGGTGAAATTTGAAGCTTATAGCTGTTAAAATGGGGTAGAAATTGCGAAAAGTTTCTTATCTGAACAATCGGTTGTATGAGATATATACTATATATACAACCGATCTCTATGATTTTTTCAGACAACAATATATACTATACACGTAAGCAGTTGATGAAATTTGAAGCTTCTAGCTGTTAAAATGGGGTAGAAATTGCGAAAAGTTTCTTATCTGAACAATCGGTTGTATGAGATATATACTATATATACAACCGATCTCTATGATTTTTTCAGACAACAATATATGCTCTATACGTAAGCAATCGGTGAAATTTGAAGCTTATAGCTGTTAAAATGGGGTAGAAATTGCGAAAAGTTTCTTATCTGAACAATCGGTTGTATGAGATATATACTATATACACAACCGATCTCTATGATTTTTTCAGACAACAATATATGCTATATATGTAAGCAATCGGTGAAATTTGAAGCTTATAGCTGTTAAAATGGGGTAGAAATTGCGAAAAGTTTCTTACCTGAACAATCGGTTGTATGAGATATATACTATATATACAACCGATCTCTATGATTTTTTCAGACAACAATATATGCTATATACGTAAGTATTCGGTGAAATTTGAAGCTTCTAGCTGTTAAAATGGGGCTAAAATTTGCGAAAATATATATATATATATACTATATATATATATATATATATACTATATATATATATATATATATACTATATATACCACCATATATATACTATATATACCACCGATCTTTATGATTTTTTCAGACAACAATATATGCTATATACGTAAGCATTCGTTGATATTTGAAGCCTCTAGCTCTTAAAATAGGGCAGTAATTACGAAAAGTTCCTTATCTGAACAATCGGTTGTGGGGGATATATACTATATATACGACCGATCTCCTCAATTTTTTCAGGCAACAATATGTGCAATATACGAAAATATATGGTGAAGTTTGAAGCTTCAATCTGTTAAATTGGGTAAGATATTACAAAAATCCTCTTTTTCTGAAAAATCGGTTGTGTGGAGGATATATGCTATAGTGGTCCGATCCGGTCGGTTCCGACAAATGTCTAATCGGACACCCAAATACACCCGCTCACCAAATTTTATCAAGATATCTCAAAAATTGAGGGACTAGTTTGCATACAAACAGACAGACGGGCAGACGGACATGGCTAAATCAACTCAGCTCTTCAACCTGATTATTTCGGTATACTTAATGGTGGATCTATCTATTTTCCTTTAAGGACTTACAATTTTCGGTTTCGTGACGAAATTAATATACCATTTCATTTTCATGAAAGGCATAAAAATCATACAGACGGATGAGTAACAAATTGTCGCAATACTTGAATGTTGCGTATACGCACTGTTGGGCATAAATGGCTTAAATGTGGGGCTGGTTGAAACAAAAGTTGTTGGCATTAAAAAGAACGAATGAATTAACATTGTATAACTATTTGACGCGTCACTGGGAGATTAAGTGAAGTCTTACTACTGATGTTTTTAATTAATAGTGAGCTCCAATTGAGCCTGGAATCCAGTGAGCGACTTTGATGAAATAGTTAAAATGAACCAAAAGTAAAAATGCAGGAGGGGCAAGTATGGTATAACGCCACTAACCTAAACCCAGAGTGCACGACCATCTTCACGAATGGCTCCAAGCTCAATGGTAACGTGGGTAGTGGAATATATTCAGAGGATTTTTCACTTTCCCTAAGCATAGAGCTGCCAAGCCACTGTAGCGTCTTCCTGGCGGAATTAACTGCAATAATGGAGGTCGCACATTGGCTGCTATCTAAGAATCCCACATCAGTAAAAGCCCTCCAAGGCAAGAACACTTCATCGAAATTAGCAATAGGATGCAAACATATCCTAAACACTTGCAGCGCGGTGCAAGACAGCTGTTGTATGGGTCCCAGGTCACAGCGGTGTACCCGTGAACTATGCTGCCGATGAACTAGGGAGGAAGGCTATTGAACAGACAGAGCTAAGTCAGCTGAAGGACATTGCTCCCCTCTTGCTGCGTGCAAATACTGGCTCACATCATTTTTCACAAAGAAGGTAAATTTCAGATGGTCTCTGGAGTCCACATTTGAGGTGTCCAAACAAACCTAGCCTAGCATAAATGAGAATCGAACAGGTTCCCCATTAATCTCAACTGTCTCTCCTTTGGTTCACTGATCGGGATATTAACGGGCCACTGCCTGATGGGAATACACGGCGAACGCATGGGAATTACAACCAACGATTTTTGTCAGAGCTGAAGGGATGAAGAGGAGAGATAGAAAGTTCCGAGCACTTCCTCTCTAGATGCCCTGCTCTGGCCAGTATACGTATGGAACGTCTGAATAGGTATTTCAGCGACTGCTTAGCAGAACTTGGCTCCGCGGAAATCGAAAATATTCTACACTACATCAGAAGGTCAAATTGGCTCATATTCCTACACATCTAAAGGAGGAAGAGCTATAGCCCACACAGTGGTATCACAATGGGCCAGGTGTTTCTCACATTTCTGTGGGGGGGGGGGGGGGGCAGTCACTTTAACCTAATATAGCTTAACCACGCCACTGATTTTTTGTACAAATACTTTTACTGGCCTTTTATGAATATCTGACATTGTAACTATAGACCTTAATGTTTGTAAATGTGAATCAAATGCACATTTATAGAACTATTATATACCATACATCAAAGGTTGTGTTAGGTTGAACTAACCGATCAGTGAGCACCTCACTAGCCTTCTTGACAAATACTAGAAGCTTTGTAGGAACTATACTACTTGCTGCTTCCAAATCTCATAGCTATGTCACTCCTTATAGCTAGAGTGTTAGCCTTACGAACGCAGAGCACGAGCACAAAACGTGAATGATCGTTTCCCCCTCAAACCCGCACTTCCTACATCTGCTATCGCTGACAAGACCTAATTTAAAAGCATGTGACGGCAGCAGATAGTGTCCAGTCATAGCTTACAGAGCTCTGTTTTTAATGATAAAAATAACTTTGTTAATCTAAAGTTGTTCTTTGACGCTTTACGATCTAATTGAGACGTCTACGAAGCAAGCTTAGGGGAATGCGCCCTTTTTAGCTAGCTTCGCTTTTTAATTCCACCTATTTGACATATGCTCTCGGAACCAATATATATATATATATACTTTTCGCTACCCCGATTCTTTCCAGGGATTGCTTACACCCTAACACACTTTCAGATGTTTTGCTATGCGAATTTCTTGCCTTAGCTGTACCATCTGTATCTAGCGATTCAAACTAAGAGAAAGTCTCGGTACCACCAAATCGATCTTGGTACCGGTCACCAAGCTCGGAGCTACCGACTACGTGATCGAATTGTGAGTGCTGTCTGCTGGCTATTTTGAATGATCTTCCGATGGGAAATGTGTGTCAAAAAGCGCCGCAAGGGATTTTTCACTTTTAGGTGACCATTTCCCAACCTCTCTCTTTATTAGCTCCTGCACTTTGTTTCCCCTTGCTAGGACTTTCCTCATTCGCGCTGTTTCGCTGGAGCACTCGATGTCTGCAAAGCAATTTGTCCAAGCGACTCTCTTCGCCCCGGAAATTTCACGCTTGTAGATCTTGAACAGATCCTTTTATTCGTCCCTGCACGCTATGCTTTTTGCGACGTTCGCCAGCTTAAAGATTTATTTCCCTTGCGAAGAGTGAAAGTTTTGTTTTTTACATGTTTCTGAAATTTGGTCCAGTACGTTGACCCTCCTTTGGTGGGAGAAGGATGACCTCGCAAGAACCATCCTATCATAGCTTGATATATAACGTCCAAAGCTCAATATAATATCAAGAACAGTGCTGGATGTTGAAGCAACATAAGTAAGTAACGTCTCTGCTCCTGTTGGATATCTGCTTAATGGAAAGTTGCTTAAAAATCGTTTGGAAAATCGTTGAATGAAATGTTTGGGGGGAGGGATGGGTGTGTTCGACTCTAGAGCCACAGTTGGCACTGATATGATTTGTTGTAATAGAGTATGATATGATTTGATGTAACAAGTTTTAATGTGACTTGTTGCAACAGGATATCATGTGGCTTCATGCAAGTGGTATGATATGGTCTAAAATGTAATTGAGTAAAAAGTGATTTGATGTAATTAAGTATGATGTGATTTTATGTCATATGGCACGTTTGAACGTGGTGTTTATGTAATTCGATGTGATATAGCATGAAGTGATTTACTGCAATTGACTTTTATGGGTTTTGATGCCGTAGGGTATAAGGCCCAGTTGATCTCACGACGTTTGGTCGTTTGGGGGGGCGGGGTTGGTAAGTTTTCGACTCTAGAGCCAAAGATTACTTTCTTGTCTTTCACGTCGTTAAAGTCGTCGTGCGATTATCCTTAGTATTACTTAGGAAATGGTATTATTTGAAATTTTAAAGAGTAGGCTTTTCTTCCGGTGGCAAACATTTTAATTCAAGGTTTTTCAAATCGACGTTGCATCACTCGAATGAAAATAAAAAAAGATAAAAATATTTATCAATACTGCCTGAAACTGGAGCATTCAACTAAATTAAGATATATCTCAACAATGCAAAAAAAAATATAATGCCAAACTTATGTTAACAGCTATTAAGCCCACATTAGATTTGAAAACATTTAAACCTACACCACGCCCAAGCAATTAACCTGATTCATTATGTAGTTACTACTAAATAAAAGTAAATGAATTCCCACTTAAATGCAAATCAGCAGGCCTTAAGTGTCTTAAAATTAGTAAGACTAAATTATGTGCGCACATAAAGCAACGGCAACAGCGAACAACAACGCGCTACAAGCGCCAGTGCAACAACAACAACGCACAACATCATGGTCAGCCACAAATCAAATATGAAACCAAAAAAATATTATAAATAAGCAAAAAGATTTACATACAAATAATCTTAAAAAATCCAAAACCAAGAAAAAAAGAGAATCAAATGAACTAATTTGTTCCACATTTATGTTGCTAACAAGATCAGCAGCAACAGCAAAAACTACATCTCAATCAAATGCAACCTAAATAGCACAAAAATAGTAACAAATAACACAGTAATACAAAAAAAAATACCATAACGCCAGACACACTTTAAGTACGCTCTTACTATAGCAACGCATCATAATATCCCTGCGGGAAAAGATTTTCTAAGGAATGCAACCAGAACTGCATTGTAAAGCGATGACATAAGGTCAACAGCTATAACGTCAGTTGACTTTATGACAACTTTAAATTTTACTGGTCTGCATACAATAAAAATACACTTATTTTTTCATAATTGTTTTAAGGTCAAAGGGAATTTTCTAAAATAGCCATAAAGTCAAATTTAAAAAGGTCACAAGGTAAGTTGACCTTATGATCATTTCAAGTAAACTTATGTCATCGCAAAATGTATCGGGACTAGGCGGTATATATTGGAGAATGAAAGCTACTCTTCACCGCAATGCCAGGAGAACAGTAATCCCCCTGACATCTGGTTGGTAAATCCTGAGGAACGCCCGTTCGAGACCATAAGCGGTGACACCTTTTATGTTCGAGAAAGAATCCTGGGACTCCGCTTCAAGCAACCGACACATCGACTCATTAACCCTGAGCACCCTCCCTTTTGGAATCCGGAAGGTTAGTCTGGCAAAACCTTATCAGTTCCAAACACGTTTCTGCCTGCGAAGGTTTAGCAGAAACTTACACAAGACTCTGGCCGAAGAGGGAGCTCACTCTTTTCTACTGCTCAGTCATTTGCCTGGAAATGGCTTGATAGATATTCAGAAAATACAGGGACTCCACTTTAAGCAGAAACATCACTAGCCGACGTGGACCTACCAACTCCATGTCGTTGTTATACTAATAGCAGGACTCTCATAAGCCAAAAGGTTAGGGTTGCAACGTATTATTACTTCTAGAAAAGTTTCTGTGAAGATCCAGCTGGTAGACATACAAGAGACCTTGGCCGCAGAAGGAACTCACACATATAGACGGGCTCGACCTTTGTTTCCTTTCAAACTTTCTCAACCAAACGGTTATGCTCCGCTAACACAACCAGCCAAACCAATTCCGCGCACTTCGGTGACAGTTGAGGTCAAGGGTACTCCCTCATGGATTCCATTTAAGCCGCAGACGTTGCCGAAAATATCCACAGCCATTATTCCCTGCCTCCGTCCTTCTTGCTGCTGTATTGGACTCCCAGAGTGCCAGAGTTGTTAGGTCTTGTGTTTTCGCTAAACACAAGCTATCTTCTCCTAACTTCCGAACCGCTCATCCTCAGGTAACCGAGATGCATTTTGACTGCTCTAGTACTATAGGACCTTTCAGCCTAATGCGGATTAGGTCGAAGTTGTTTTAAACGCCATTCTTTCATTGTTACAGTCTGCCCAAAGCTTAGTCTGATTTCATCACGTCCGGTCTTAAGATCACTATTCCAATTCCTGCTAATGTGGTCCGACGAATGGGCCCATCCTACCTACTTCGTCCGTAGCTTTGCGAGGGTTGCATTCATGGTTGAATAGCCCGTGCGTATAGTTATTTTGATTGTTGCCGTCGATGCGCCCTTTTTATTGTTGTTGTTGGTTTCCATCCATAGCCGCTATCTGCGGCCGTATTTGTCTTATGCTGCACAGGATTCCCAGAGTGCTTGAGTTGTTAATTCTTGCCATTTGCTAAACACAAGCCGTTTCCCCCTAACTCCCGCACCGCTCAAGACACTCCTGCCCACTACAGCATACTGGAATGCTACTCAGACAACTGAGCTACATTCTGACTGCTATAGCGCTCCAAGATCTTTGCCGTCTGATGCGGATTAGTTGAGGTTATTTTAAACACCCTTCTTTCATCTTTACAGTCGGTCCACAGTTTCGTCTGATTTCAATACGACGGTGCGTCCTTTTTGTTGTTGTTGTTCGTCTCTATTAACAGCCGCTGTCTGGACCGTTTTTATAGTCGCCCATTAATGGTAGTAGTCACACATGTAAGCTGGGGGCTATTCCAGCGTTGACACGCGTACTCACACAAATCCTCCGCAAAACCAGGAGAATCCTTAAACATACTCACAGTTCTCTTGTAGGTAACCACTCCGTCCACCATCGCTTCAACCGCTGTTGACTACCTTGTAGAGGCGAGCGCTGCAAAAATTCAACCCGAACCGGGTCTCTGCATCCCCTTTGTCACCGCCGTCACTCTCATCTTTTCAGCTCCGCCCATAGACGCACTCCGTCGCGTACTGCCGTTCGTCGCCCCCGCTACTCACTCAGTGACGTCCCTTGTTATACCTTCTCTCAGCTGTTGTTATCCGGAACTCCCCATTGCTACTACGGCTATGGCCCCGCAGCTGTGCTCTTTCTGCCGTCAGTTCTGTTGGATCTATATCAGCCAAGGACCATTAACATCGATAACACTCGCCAAAATCTTCAGGGAGTATCTTTATCGCTTCAATAACAACAGCACCGTCCGCTCACAAATACTCCGTCCGTAGCAGACTACCCCTCTCTCCAATCTCTTAGTATGGAAAACTGCTGCCCTCCTAATCCCACAAGACATGTGTGTGTGTGTTTTCCATCTTAGCTCATAAATTCTGACTTTTTATTTAGTGGAAGGTTGAGATCGCCACTTTACCCAGGATTGATTGACAGCTACCTCAACTTTCGATAAAACCTAACTCATAGCCAGCAATTTGAGTAGAGGCTACCTACACTTATTATCCACAATTCCACTTATTATCCACAATCCAAGGAGATAATCATGTTCAAATCATCGTCAGATAATAGTTATATCATAAAAAGCCAATCAGTCACCGTTATGTGGAAATTCATGTGGTGTCCTCCCACCTTTAAGCACTGCACAACCTCTCCAGACTGGGAGTTTTATCGAGATACCCTTTTTAGAAACGTCTTTATCAAAAAAAAAAAAAAAAAAACAAACAGTTCCATCTCTTGCAAGATGTAACATTTCACAGTCTGGTCCTGTCCGTATCCGATTTTTCATTCGTTGAAGGTTACTTAAAAAAGCTCTAAATCAAATTGTCCTACTGGGATCGTACTTACAGATATTAAAATGTAACTATAAACATAGTAATGCAGCAACTGATTTAACTATTGTACGAAACGACTGACGTTAGAGTAACGAGCAACAAGCAACCACCCTCACTAACTAATCTCACAAGTGGTGAGATGAGGTTTGGCGAGTATAGTGAGGTGAGCACTGTGAGCTTTAGCGCTAGTAAGATAGGCTATTGCATCGAGTCGGCTAGGGAATCATTCCATTCAAATCCATTTATGCACATATATACTACGTATGTAGCGAAATTTGTAAGTGTGGCGCGTAAGTGACGCCATCTAATGACAACTGCAACGACAATTACACTTCAAATTGTATCGCAGACGCATTGCCAGACAGATTCGAGAGTGGTGATAGGAGGTGTGTGTGTCAAGTTGACGGCCTCATGGGAACATGGGTATAGGGGTGCAACACGCACAAAGGGATATTACAAATGCCATTAGATGCAATGATAACTTATGCGTTCGGCATGTACTCTGTGACGACTCTAACAGCGATGCAAGTATATTTGTAGCCCACTCAAAATTAAACATGCACACCAAAAAAGACATACAAACATATTTGAATAGCCAAGCAAACCAAGGGAATTTAAATCGGTTTCCACCTGGTCCTTTCACTTGAGTGGCCACGCTCTTCCTCTGCTTCCGTAGGTAGTTTCCGATAAGAATATCTCCTTAGCCGAATCATTATCTTTGATTTGCTTGAACGGCCTAGCCAGCGTAGCCGCTGTGTTTTAATTCGCTGGGCTATTTTGATGTGTGCTCAAAGCTCGTACAGTTCATAGTTAAATCGGTAATAGTAAATTCGGTAATCACCGTGGCCAATGTGCAGACATCCGTAAATCTTTCTAACAACTTTTCTCTCGAGCCGCCTTATCAGATGTACTCGAAGGATTTTACATGACAATACTAAACACGTGTATACCGATGGTTCCAAATTCCGGGTCTGCTGTTTAATATGTCGATGCAGAAAAGTTTATTCTACAGGCCGCCAGATCATTGCAGTGCCGTTCAGGCGAAATTTGTAGCCTTGAACAAAGCAATAGAATTTCTGGAGAAAGCGTGCTTAGGCCGCAGTCGCGTAATTATGAATATTGATATTCAGGCGGTGATTGATGATGCAATAATTTCGCACAGTATTTCTCTCTAATATAGTCCTCAAACTAAGCCTTGTTTGTAACAGCAGATGTAGGAAGTGCGAACTGCAGGAAAAAACGGTTGGGTCCGTTTTCTGTGCTCGCGAGGTCAAGATCGCATCTAAATTAGTTCAATACACAAATGTTGGGAAGTTACAAACAAGTTAAGTACACAATTTCATTTTCAGTAAGAATGTTGATTGATACCCACACTCTTTTTTAGGACGGCAGTATAGCGCTCGTGGTATACCGAGTATAGATTCAACATTGTGTTTTATGCCATTGTTGGTGTTGTATACATGACCTCGCTTAGTTCAGATAGCGCCATCACCTCCTGCTCCCATCACCTTAACTATGGAAGAAACGGCTTCATCACTATATCGTACAGCTGTTTTACAGCGGTAACAGGCAGCCAGGGCCTGCTGGAAGCAGTTTCGTTTCAATAGGTTCACAGTTAATCTGCATGACTCAGACAACCTGATCACGACGATATTGATAAGGAAAGCCTGTTGGTCAGCGTAGGACATTACTGGCACTACTGGCAGACCATAACCTGTAGGTCCTGAAGCACGTCGTTTATAACCATAAACCAAAGCAGGGGAGGATTAACACCTGCCTGTGGTGTAGCCTCTCTCAGACTTCTCTGAACCGTCGGTCTCCGCCACACCGCTCTACCACTCAACAGTTCGCCAATACACTGCACCATAGTGCAAGCTGTTTTTATACTCAGCTGAGCAGAGCTCACAGAGGGCACTCTGAACTGAATGAACGAAATCGGACTATAACCACGCCCACTTTTTCGATATCGAAAATTTCGAAAACGGAAAAACTGCGTTAATTCATTACCAAAGACGGATAAAGCGATGAAACTTGGTAGGTGGGTTGACTTTATGACGCAGAATAGAAAATAAGTAAAATGTTGGACAATGGGCGTGGCACCGCCCACTTTTAAAAGAAGGCAATTCAAAAGTTTTACCAGCTGTAATTTGGCAGCTGAGTATGTGATGTTCGGTTACAGCCGAACATAGCCTTTCTTACTTGTTGTTATTGTATTAAAACTACTGTCGACGCAAATTGTTAAATATCTTTGAAGTCGCGCATATTTCTGCACAACTGGTACATCTATAAAATGAGCGCCCATTAGACACCTCAGGGAGTCCATCGCCCAAGATCTATCCACATCTCCTAAGATTCCCAATTGTGCTGGATGCCTTTAGAACATTTTCCTGAGCCTCCCGAACTCTTTAAATCTGTTCACGTTTTCGAAGATGCTTATCCAGGATCCAGGATTGTTCTTGCTGATCTTCGAATTTTAAATATTCAAGTGGGCGTGGTTACAGCTAAATAGTGTACATTTCATCTATATTCCATATTATAAAAAACAATACATTGGTATGACTTTTACAATAAACAAAAAGCCACTAAAGGTAAGCCTGTAAGAGGGCGGAGCATAAAGCAATTTAAGTCAACTTACGAAGATTAACTTTTAGCACCTTACCAGCTTCACTAGGAGTTAAGATCCATAAAGCTCTGATCGGTATGATCCATTCCTTTTCACCCTTTATCGTTATCAAATAAAAAAGTTTTCTGGGATAGCTGCATATATATCTATCTTCAGTTTACCCAGACGCACCTTGTTTCAATAATGAACGACTGAGCGGCGGCAGCATTATTTGTCATGCGATAACTAACGCACTTTTTCACAAGTCCCTACTTGACAAATAAAGAAAAGACTTGAAAGTACGCATACCAAGTGACAGGCGTAAAAAGATTGGAGGAACGGGAATGCGAATTGAGTTGTATGTAGAAATGCAGATAACATTTGACAACATATAGTAGACATATACACCGACGACTAAAAAAATAACAACAACATATCAACCTAAGTGTGTACAAAAGGAATAGCAATAAAAATAGCAAAAGTTAGAAACAAATAAAAAAACGAACAACAGGGCATTTATAAAGCTCTATCCACAGAGGCAGCTGCTTTTACACCGTTATGAACGCAGGTGTACTCGAGTTCAGGCCTCAGCACCCGAAGAGCTAGCTGATGAAAAAGTAAAATTCAGAAACATGCCCTAATAACAATCGCCTTGTGCGAATTGCTCTTTTTCTGTTATATCAAAAGCAAACAACAGAATTAATTTGTAAATTGTAGAAAGTTTTAAAAATTTTTTAAAATTTTCATCACAATTTTGTTTAGGATTTCAATAAACTTTTTCAATATGCTAATCCGATTTATGTATTTCAGAAACTTGTAATGCCGCTTTCATTAGCACATAAGCAGTCGTCACCAGGCCACATTCATATATGTATGTAGTTACTACTACATACGGCCATACCGTATCAACGATCAGCGAACAAGGTTTTCATTCGCGCGACAGTCGCCTAACCGCGAGTGCGCAAACTTCTCAATTTGTTTATAACGACTTATACTTAAGTAGAAACAGTTTGTATTTGATAGATCAACGAAGACGAGCCCTACGCTAAGGGAAGTCTGTACCGCAAAAACACTGCTGGACAGATGTAATTCCCTTATCTTGCGCAGGCCCGCCACTTTTGTTCAGTAGGTGAACTCGGTCGGCAACTACTTTTTGATGTATCCGGAGATTTGGCTTGAAGAAACCTATTTCCTTCCCTTAATTTTTTTTAGACGCAGGTGCCTGTTACCTGTGTATCATCGGTTTATGAGCGGTAACGTGCTCTGCCTACCACACCGAAGATCCTGGATTCACGCCCCGGGCAAAGCAACATCAAAATTTCAGAAACTAGTTTTTTTAATTAGAAGAAAGTCTTTCAACGGGGGTCACCCCTTGGCAGTGATTTGGTAAGAACTTCGAGCGTATTTCTGGTATGAAAAGCTTCTCAGTGAAAACTCATCTGCTTTGCATTCGGAGTCAGCATTAAACATGAAGTTTCCGTCACCCCAATTTCTAGGAAAAATTAAAAAAAGAATCACGACGGAAATTGGAAGGAAGCTCGTCTAAAAATCTGTTCGGAGGTTATCGTGCCTTAAATTTTTTTTATTTATCATCGAATTCACCAACCATCCGATTCTTAGATATTGAAACACCAGTCCTGGAACTTTCCGTAAAACGATGTCTACAACCTTCAATTGCTCTGAAATCGATGCACCGGCATACACCCATTTGTCAGCGACGACTCCCCGGACATCGGTTCCACTAACCAGCGGTTGCTTGGAAATCGATCCGTCGATTCGCCATCACCAATCCTACTCACCAACAGCTAAGACTCGCCGGTTACCAATCCCAGCAACCACCTTGGGAAAAGATCCACCGATTTGTCATGGACGCCACCATGTCCAACCATCGCAACCCCCCTCTACTGATCAATAAGGCACAAATCCGCTGCGAACCCTCCCCGTCAACCAAAACACCGTCCACCCAAACCTGATGCCCGTTCACCGATTACACTAGAAATTGGCTGCCCACCGATTCCAATTTCAAAAATGTTTTCAAAAGAACTTGTATGTATTTATTTGTTTTTCCATGATTTTCTCAAAATCGCTGCTAAAGAAAACAATTTTCAAATTTTTTTTGAAAACGCTTTCGAAATTGCTTCACCCTGTTTTCGTTAGACATACATACGATACATTACATATTTTTTGAAAACTAAGAAAAAAATTGTAAAAATTTTCAAAACATTGTTGCTGCTATTTTTTTGCTTGCAAATATATGCGTAGATTCGCTAACACTTCAATAGTAAGGGGGCTGTGCTGCTGCTACATATGTATGTACTACTTTCGTCTGTTAGACCTTTAGTTAGTCAGTAAGAGACGCAGACGTATTTGTCTGTTATTTGTTGAATAGACTTTGTAGACACCCACATTTTTAACTCGGTTTATTTACGAGCATTTTATGAATAGACAACACTATGCATTTTTCGAAAATTTGCTTATGAATAGTGTCGCGTACAAATTATTTGAAAGCATTTGAATTTTATGGAAGTGCGTAAATAAGACTGCTTAAATACACAGGCAGTCAATTGCTTACTTTAAAAGTCTATAAAAACTAAAGGCTTCAAATGACTCGAGCGGTAACGAGAACAGTCAACTCAAATATTTTTACTAGCCGGCTCAGATTCATCGATATACCACACCTAAGTAAAGTGCCCCGCTTATTGTCGATCTATTTACAATGAGAATGTGTTTCATAGGACGAATCATCTTGTTGGACCTATTATAGAACCCACGAAATTCGTTAGAAAGTATGTACCTAAACATAAATGTATGTATGTAGTAACACAAACGCTGAGTTGCTCATATGAACTAACCCAACATTATTTGTTTATATATAAAATGTCTTATAAATTTATTTACACAATTTTCATATCTCATTTAAAGTCTGTAAGATTAATGTGAAACACACATGCATAAATGGCAAGCGATAGCACTATAGAAATGGTAATAACGTATGCTGGTAGCTACAACTTATAACTCGTAAACTTGCTTCTGTTAACATAGACGTATGTGTAAATACCCTGCAAAAATGCGATTAGTCTAGAATGAATCCGCGATGAGTCGCAAAGGGAAGCGACCAATGCCAGTTTTGATATCTTTATAAGAGTTGAACTGTTCCCTTTTGTTTGAGCATATGGGAACATTTGAAGACTAGTCCCTTTTTGTTTCAAGAAGGATTCAAATAGGGAACAGTCGCATTTTTAAAACCATTTGGTAGTAGAATGATACTCACCGATGTAATTCATTTTAAAATAAAACAATAATTCAAATTTTAATAATCGGGGATTGCCCATATTGCCTTTTTTAAATGTATGAAAACATTTATTTGAAGCAATTTTTTTATACTCAGTTGAGCAGAGCTCACAGAGTATATTAAGTTTGATTGGATAACGGTTGGTTGTACATATATAAAGGAATCGAGATAGATATAGACTTCCATATACCAAAATAATCAGGATCGAAAAAAAATTTGATTGAGCCATGTCCGTCCGTCCGTCCGTCCGTCCGTCCGTCCGTCCGTTAACACGATAACTTTAGTAAATTTTGAGGTATCTTGATGAAATTTGGTATGTAGGTTCCTGAGCACTCATCTCAGATCGCTATTTAAAATGAACGATATCGGACTATAACCACGCCCACTTTTTCGATATCGAAAATTTCGAAAAACCGAAAAAGTGCGATAATTCATTACAAAAGACCGATAAAGCGACGAAGCTTGGTAGATGAGTTGAACTTATGACGCAAAATAGAAAATTAGTAAAATTTTGGACAATGGGCGTGGCACCGCCCACTTTTAAAAGAAGGTAATTTAAAACTTTTACAAGCTGTAATTTGGCAGTCGTTGAAGATATCACGATGAAATTTGGCAGGAACGTTACTCTTATTACTATATGTACGCTTAATAAAAATTAGCAAAATCGGAGAAGGACCACGCCCACTTTTAAAAAAAAATTTTTTTAAAAGTAAAATTTTAACAAAAAATTTAATATCTTTACAGTATATAAGTAAATTATGTCAAGATTCAACTCAAGTAATGATATGGTGCAACAAAATACAAAAATAAAAGAAAATTTAAAAATGGGCGTGGCTCCGCCCTTTTTCATTTAATTTGTCTAGGATACTTTTAACGCCATAAGTCGAACAAAAATTAACCAATCCTTTTGAAGTTTGGTAGGGGCATAGATTTTATGTCGTTAACTGTTTTCTGTGAAAATGGGCGAAATCGGTTGATGCCACGCCCAGTTTTTATACACAGTCGTCCGTCTGTCCTTCCGCATGGCCGTTAACACGATAACTTGAGCAAAAATCGATATATCTTTACTAAACTCAGTTCACGTACTTATCTGAACTCACTTTATCTTGGTATGAAAAATGAACGAAATCCGACTATGACCACGCCCACTTTTTCCATATCGAAAATTACGAAAAATGAAAAAAATGCCATAATTCTATACCAAATACGGAAAAAGGGATGAAATATGGTAAGGTAATTGGATTGATTTATTGACGCGAAATATAACTTTAGAAAAAACTTTATAAAATGGTTGTGACACCTACCATATTAAGTAGAAGAAAATGAAAAAGTTCTGCAGGGCGAAATAAAATACCCTTAAAATCTTGGCAGGTATTACATATATAAATAAATTAGCGGTATCCAACAGATGATGTTCTGGGTCACCCTGGTCCACATTTTGGTCGATATCTGGAAAACGCCTTCACATATACAACTACCACCACTCCCTTTTAAAACTCTCATTAATACCTTTAATTTGATACCCATATCGTACAAACTCATTCTAGAGTCACCCCTGGTCCACCTTTATGGCGATATTTCGAAAAGGCGAACACCTATAGAACGAAGGCCCACTCCCTTTTAAAAATACTCATTAACACCTTTCATTTGATACCCATATCGTACAAACATATTCTAAAGTCACCCCTGGTCCACCTTTATGGCGATATTTCGAAAAGGCGAACACCTATAGAACGAAGGCCCACTCCCTTTTAAAAATACTCATTAACACCTTTCATTTGATACCCATATCGTACAAACAAAGTCTAGAGTCACCCCTGGTCCATAAAGGCCCACTCCCTTTTAAAATACTAATTAACTCCTTTCGTTTGATACCCATATTGCACAAACGAATTCTAGAGTCACCCCTGGCCCACCTTTATGGCGATATCTCGAAACGGCGTCCACCTATAGAACTAAGGGCCACTCCCTTTTAAAATACTCATTAACACCTTTCGTTTGATGCCCATATTGTGCAAACAAATTCTAGGGTCACCCCTGGTCCACCTTTATGGCGATATCTCGAAACGGCGTCCACCTATGGAACTAAGGATTACTCCCTTTTAAAATGCTCATTAACACCTTTCATTTGATACCCATATCGTACAAACGCATTCTAGAGTCACCCCTGGTCCATCTTTACGGCGATATCTCGAAAAGGCGTCCATCTATAGAACTTAGGTCCACGCCCTTTTAAAATACTCATTAATACCTTTCATTTGATACCCATATCGTACAAACGCATTCTAGAGTCAACCCTGATCCACCTTTATGGCTATATCCCTAAATGGCGTCCACCTATAGAACTATGGCCCACTCCCTCATAAAATACTCTTTAATGCCCTTCATTTGATACACATGTCATACAAACACATTCCAGGGGTTGCCTCGGTTCATTTTCCTACATGGTTATTTTCCCTTATGTTGTCACCATAGCTCTCAACTGAGTATGTAATGTTCGGTTACACCCGAACTTAACCTTCCTTACTTGTTAATTTTATAATTTATTTTTAATAATTTGGGAAAAATTTAAACAAATATGCAAAAAGAAGGCAATTGGGAAAAACTTTACAACAACTAAGGCATGACGTAGCTGAATGCGTTTATAACCATTTCAACTATCGTAGGAGTGCGAGTTCGACTCCCACGCCCGGGAGAAAAGGCTTTGAAGAGATTTACAAGGTATAATCGAAACAGCTGTCGCCTTGTCCGTCCTGATATCACGTTGTTTAAATTTTTCCCAAATTATTAAAAATAATTCAAATTGTTTTATATTAATTTCCGGTTTATATTGAAATAAGCAATTCCTAAGGCAGATGAATTTTTTGCTGAGAAACTTTCGTGGCAGAAACACAATCGAAGGGTTAGCCAAGCCACCGAATCTATTTGATGTTTCAGCTCTTCGCCCGCTTTTCAGAAAGGAATAAAAACTATTCTCCCAAAATTTTACCTTAACTCCGGCGTAGTTATTAAGCTCTAGTAATTTAGGTTCGGTATAGGGTTCCGAATTTTTCTTAAATAATTCGATTCAGTCACCTGTAATCTTTTTTATTTTACTCATTTCGTTGCCGTTTTTATTTAAATATTTCTTAAAATGAGCTACATAGATTTCAAACTGACTAATCCCAACTGTACCCGAAAGGGAATAAAGGGGATCAATTAAAATCAAATAACAAAAGAAATCAATCGGAGACCAATATCTTTAGGGATTAATTTTACGATTTTTTGCAGGGTAAATATAAACGAAATTATGTATGTGTGTATACGTAAGATGGTGATACACAAAATTAAGAACCCGAACCCCCAAAGTTGGGTCACTTAACTGACATAAGATTCCAGATCTTGCTATAACTCAACAGGACACCGAGTTTATAAAAACTCAGTTCGGAAATATCAAAAAGTTGAATCAAAAACGGTTCTCATATCTCCACTGCAGTCCTTAATCATGTTGTGCAAAAAGAAGGAATCGCTTTTACTGTTAATTTGTAAATAAAGTTTTCAACCTCCGTCACGATCAAAGTGCAATTATTTTCTCTTTGGTGAGTGCTAATGGTCTCTAAGATAAGCCCCTAGCCCACTGTCATTGATTTTGTATTCTGCTGCCTGGTAGTTTGGCAAATTAGTATCGGAAAACAGTTCTGAGTAGCTCTCCATCAGCTCTGGAGTTTCTTATCTGAAAAAATTGGCCGGACGGCTCCCCGCTCAGCAACAACAAAAAACCCATTAGTTATTATTGCTTCTAAAAATAGCACAATGCAAAGCCCTGTTCACAAGTGACATAGTCAACAACAATTGCATTTTGGCATGATGTGGCTTTTGCCTCGAGATTGTTTTCCAACAAATCGATGATCGCATGAATGCGTGTTAAAATTCCACTCCCGGGAGAAGAAAAGAGGCTTTGAAGAGATTTACAAAATAAATTCTGAAAAAGCGGCTGCCTTGTCCTGATGTCGCGCAAAATCAACTTTTCCCAAAATATCTAATGAATCGCCTGTTTATCGGCATAAACCGATACCGAAATGTTATAGTTTTTAATCAGCTTATTATGAAAAACGAAATTATCGTCAATCTATCGTTTTTATTGACGGGTTACCCATGTTTCATCCGTTTTTAATTGAAGTTTTATCGGTAGGCATATATTCCATAACAAACAGATAAGTCATCGATAACAAATCTATAAGACGCTAAAAGCAATTTGGTGACAGTCTGATAACAAATTAATAACTTTTCTATGGCAAATCGATTAATTTTCGAAGGCAATCGAGTAAGTTTTTGTAGCAAATCGATAACTTTTCTACAACATATCGATAAAGTTGATAAGAATTCGATAACAAATCGATACATTTTCTGTAACAAACCGATTGCGTTTTAATAATATATCGATAAAATTTCGATAAATTAACGATAATAAATCGATAACTTTTCGATTCAAATCTATTTTGATATTTTCGGTATTAAATCTATAACACACCGAAAAAAGTTGATAACAGTTCGATAACAAATCGATACATTTTCTGTAACAAACCGATTGCGTTTTGATAATATATCGATAAAATTTCGGTATATTAACGATAATAAATCGATAAATTTTCGATTCAAATCTATTTCGATACTTTCGATATTAAATCTGTACACGCCGATATCATATTTGTAACACTCCGATGAACTTTCAGTAACTGTTCTATTACAATCGACAACTTTCTGATAATATATTAATAACTTTTATTTTGACAACTTTTCCATAATTGATCAATAGCTCTTCGTTAAAAAAAAGATATCGATAAATCGTAGATAACACAACGATAATAAACCAAAAATTATTTGATAGAAAACCGTTGACTTTTCGGTGACAAATTGATAACACTACAACCGCAAGCATCGACATTGTCATAAGACTGCTCTTTTTCATTCTTCCTATTCTTCTGTTTAATCTTACATTATATTTTCCTTTTACATTCCCTTATATATCCCCAATTTGTTTTTCCGTCTTCGTTAATTAATTGATATGTTGCCTGATTGTTAGCACTACTGCGCCTGAAGTTGAGATGTCAAATGAGATAAGAAAAAGTTCCAATCAGCTGATTTCCGGCCGCCACCTGTATGATTCCGCCACGCAGTGTTGTGACTAAACTTACGCTTACATTCTCCCATACAGTGAGCAAAGATTTGTACACATCAATAATTTAACTTTTTCCTAGTAAGGGCATGATTACTAGACTGGGTCGATTTATTAACCCATATCGCGCCATCGATTTTTCGACAGGATTTGAGCTCAGGAAAGAAAGTTCCACTACGCATACCCAAAAAAATAATTTTCGAGCCTGCGAAAAGAATGGCTAAAGGGTAAATTTTTCTACCAAAAGACTCCCCAAAACCCAAAAAATGTTTCTATATACAAAGAACGGTTATCGCCAATGTTTTTACAACAGTTTTTTGTTTTTGGGTTTTGGGTCGAAAAGTATTTTTTTGGGTATGCGTAGTGGAACTTTTTTTTCCTGAATTACGCTTACTTTTGGTCATATGGTGGATGTGGGCACTTCTTTTAAAACTTACATAAATAACCTTACTACCCGCTGTACCTACAAGGTTGAGAACTTTGGGCGCTTGTAAAATACACAAACGTTGATTGCTCCAAACACTCGATTCCTTGGTAATCGGCCTCGACCGAACCCGGGTTCATTAAAAACTCTGAACCGCCAATTTCAATTACGTGCTCAGTGCACATGCATTTGAATAAACATATGCATACATACATATATCTGAGTACATATATCTAACATCTATAACATTGCGTCTTCACCTGCAAATAAATTAATATTAAATTAGTGAAAAAGTAGTTATAATTTAAAAGAATTAGAGGTGTGCACAATAAAAGGCGTTCAACCATCAAATATGTTTATATGCTCTATTAATAAATACAACGTACATATATGTATGTATGTATATCTAATAATGCATTTGATCTAGAGTTCATAATTAATTATGATGGTTCCACGCAACGTCTCGCTCACTTTATTGTATACTTTATTTAGTTTTATGATCATAATTTATCATGCTTGCGGTAATTTTTCTTTAAAATAAATTCGTGTGGGTATTCTTTTTTCGCAAAAGGTGACAATAAAATGCTCAAATTTGCATATGAATTGAAGCTTAGAAATGAGATAATTTGATTGCATCTATGCTATAATTTTAAGAATAGCTTAATAGCGTTAAGGCAAGACCGTCGAGTGACGAATTTCGCACAATGACTGGGCTAGTACCTGAAGGTGCTATTTAAAAACGGCACAGATATACACACATATATAGGCTGAAGGCTCATTCCAATAAACGGGATCTGCCGTGGCAAATGGCCATCGTCTTTTGGCAACCGATCGTTAGCCAAATTTGCCCCATTTCTGAGCCATGTAGCAGAATACCGAACGCTCTTACCACTTAATACTGAGTGCTGTAACATACCAGTATAGGTAAAATGTGTACCCTACTATTTATGGAAGCTCTCAACTTTTTACCCTGACTTTACCGAATGAAAGCCCAGAAGCCCTTCTTCTAGATGAGAGTTATGACTCCTGCTACGAATTCTTCTTAGGAGTCAAGAATTGCAGCATCAAAGTCGGAAAAAAAAATATGTTGTTTGCTGCGTTTATATATCTTCATTGTACTCATGTTAACATCTTCTTTCTCTGCTATTTTCAGATTCTCGATATCGCTTTCTACCTCCCTTGCTTTTAGCGTGTAATAATTAGTTCATGTGAGACTTCTTTTCCTTAGTCTCAGATAAATACTGTTCAACTCTCACGACATTGCGCCAAACTCTCGGAAGTGTCATCTCAGACAGGGATTTCCATATCCTGGCTATTGATATCGTGCGTATCCCCATTCTAAGCTCCGCCCGCCCGATTTTCCCACCGCATTTAGCTCCACTTCGAATACACAAGCGCTTCGCGAGCTCTATGGACACTCTCACGCTAGTGGGCTAGGCAACCATCTTCTCGTTTGATGTCTCAGGTACCTACTGTCATCTGTAACTTCTGCAGATCATCTTATTGAAGACACTTTCCTGCCTGCTCTACCCTCTTTCGCGGTTGCGCCAAGTGAAGTATAGGTCGTCGGGAGTTTTAACCTTCTCCTTTTCTGTGAAGTTATTGAGGAGAGTTGTCGTTGTTGTTGTTACCGCACACCACTCCCAGAAGGCTTATGGGAGTGTTATGAATACGGACAAACCTTGTTTGGATTGAATTCGGTTCGCCTGGAGAACGAGGTATACCGCAGAAATATTCTAAGCCCCTAACCCTCTGGGTCTAAGAGCTGAGTGAAATAGAGATCGATCTTCCTATTTTTATTATTGTAGCGCTAATGGGACTTTCCGAAGGTTTTGGTGCATTTTGTCGATGTTGATGGTCCTTTACCTTCCCGAAAATAGCACCATTAGGAAACTAGCCCGACCATTGCTTGAACGATTTGATATGACCACGTTCAACCTACTAGGTCATCCAACCCACTCATTTGGACGACTGCCACTCCCCTGACAGAATTGGCCACGGATATGTGAGGTTGACATATGGGCGGGGAGAGCTATAATTTTTGCTGACAATCTCTTGAAATCGGTTGATCTCTCCATATGGTTGTTTCAACCAGGTGTTTATCATCATCAAGAACATTAATTGGCGCTTAACCGCCAAAGCAATTATTTTTCCTTGTGGAACTTCTAATTTCCCCTGACGTCAATTGGGAGTACCAAAGGAGATCAGGTCTTCCTGATCTTGATTCTGAGAACACCGTGGAGTTATTTCTCACATTTGACAAAGGAAAATGGGAAATGCTTCTATATAAATGAAGTCGGAAACAAAAAAAAAAACAACCCTGTTACAACTTTGAAAGTGTGTCAACCACAGAAGCGCCCATTGCTATAATGAGGTACCTCTGCCTTGAAGTTGCCAATCGAAGCGTCGGCATAGCACACTGGATTAAGGAACTGGCAGCTCTTTGTCAGCGACTGCTCCACGTCTTTCTATAACGGATATGGTATGAATCTACGCTATCCACTATGTCAAGAGATGGACATATTTTTGCTTTGCTCTGACGTTAAGTATTCTCTCCGAAAACAGTCATAATAATTCGAAAGGATTCGTGCTTTATTTCAAAGATAAAGAACAACGTAAAGCACGGATAAAATATATTTCTCTCATCAGCTCTACTTATGGCTGGAAGTCAATGATATTGACATTTGTTCTCAGGTGTCCACTATGCAAATATCAACCCGTAACATATTAACAAAGCTAATATAAACTGTACGTAAATATGTTTGGATATGTTAATATATATAATATATAGCATTTGTGCGGACAATGCCCGCTAGCTCATGAAAATAGCCACTAACCAAATTAGGAAGTCAAGATAATCACCGTTGAACTCATCGAGCTGTGCATGGCTGTGAGTGGCTAACAATGCAATTAACATTATTATTTACTGTCACAGATGCGCGATTACTGTTATGTATAAATAGTTCAACTAAATTAGGAAAAACAACTGGGAAAAGCAATAGTTCACAATTAACGTGAGCTTTAGTTTAGAAAATAAAGGTGGCGTTCTGCGCTTTATGTACTTAGAATGACTACGATGCAAGAAGCTATTAAGATGTCTTTTCGAGATCATACAACTCATCTAAAGTTGAAAAGGATGTATGCTGAAACCAACGAGAGTTGATATGTAGTTCCAAAATGTGCCAGGGGGATTTCGGCTTCATCGTAAATCATGTACGCCATCAAAAGAACTCGACTGCTCTCTGACCCTACCTCAACCAATGCAACTTCATAATTACTGAAATTACGATGAATGAAAGCTTAAGTATTCCTTTTAAGGAAACATGACATCGGTTTATTTTTTGGTGAGTGTAGATCAGATTTTAGCTTCTAGTCTGTATGCCCATTACCTTTCAGCGTGGGACCCACGATCCCTAGCCATGCAATATCAACGTTCCCCTTCCATCCTGAGAAGCATCATATGGTCGGTACGGTACAATTTGGCATGCTAATTAATTTGCGCCACCTACGTCATCACACATGTGACGCAATCGTATTTGACAAATTTATTGACAAGGCTACCGCTGCAGTCTACTCTATAAAGTCGATCACAAAAAAGAAGCTGGCATCGTCGATATGCTCCAAGCCTGACACTACCGATGCTGATAAAATTTTGAAATGTCTTCTGTTACACAGAGTTACCCTATTTTTCCTTTCCTGGCGTACATAAGAAGCAGAAGTTCATAGATGACCACAATCAAGGGATGTGAAGTACTGGAGAAGATGAGATGGCCCTTGGAGTGTTCGAGAGAAAATGTCTCCGAAAGATTTATGGTCCTGCCCGTGATGCCGATAGCGAGTATCGAAGGAGGTGTAATGATGAGCTGTATGAGCTTTACGCATCTAAGAAACCATTTCAGTCCACATCGCAGTTTGCAAGCAGGGGAGAAGGGAGAGACCTCCACTGAGGAGGAAGAAGCAGATGAAGGAAGACTTGCTCCGAATTTGGCTTGTCATAGAAGGGTTACAGATTTGTCATCTTTTTAGGAATCAATATCTTATCAATAATAAATCGATACATATTGGATACTTACTTACTTACTTAATTGGCGCTTAACCGTCTAAACGGTTATGGCCGTCCAACAAGGCGCGCCAGTCGCTCCTTCGCTCCGCCAACCGGCGCCAATTGGTCACACCAAGGGAGTTTAAATCGTTTTCCACCTGGTCCTTCCAACAGAGTGGGGGCCGCCCTCTACCTCTGCTTCCATAGGCGGGTTCCATATCGGATAACGATTTAATTTATTTCAATTAAATTTGAGTTAGCTTAATTAATTTAATGAAAAATTGTAAGTTTACAAACGGCGATGGTTACTAGGACATGTTTCTGAATTTCACTTCTTCATCAGCTAGCTTTTCGGGAGCTGAGCATTGAACTCGAATCTCCATCATTCATATCAGTGTAAAGGCAGATGCTTTTGGCTGCTGAGCCATATGAATGTCCCGTTGTTCGCTGTACAATTGGTCTCTAAGAGTTGCCTTTTTTGTCATATGGCTCAGCAGCTAAAAGCATCTGCCTTTACACTGATATGAATGATGGAGATTCGAGTTCAATGCTCAGCTCCCGAAAAGCTAGCTGATGAAGAAGTGAAATTCAGAAACATGTCCTAGTAACCATCGCCGTTTGTAAACTTACAATTTTTCTCTAATATCAATAACAAAAACCATTGTATAAAGCAATATGAGCAAAGTTCGCTAATTAAATACATATGATTAATTAATTTAAGTTTGTCTGTTTTAATGGTGTGTTCAATTTATACTTATTATTAAGAATTTCAATTTCTCTTAGGAAAAGCATAATAATTGAATATTCAATTATTATAAGCCGGTTTAAGCTCATGAATTCTTATTAATTAATTTAATTTTAGATTTGATGCCTTCCTTAAGGCTGGCCACCATACGACTATCTCGTAGAGCGCGATAACCTCCGAAGAGATTTTAGGCCGAGCTTCTCTTGCGTCGTGCTCCTTTTAATTTTTCCTACAAATTGGCGGGGCGGGACCTACTCGTTTTATGCTGACTTCGAACGGCATCTACAAGGAAGATGAGCTTTCACTGAGAGCTTTTCATGGCAGAAATATACTCGGAGTGCTTGCCAAACACTGCCAAGGGGCGACCCCGCCTAGAAAAGTTTTCTTCTAATTGAAAGAACATGTTTCTAAAATTTGATGTTGCTTTGCCCGGGGCATTTGAATTGAATAACAATTATTATTTACCGGTGTTAAGCCAAACTAAAAAAAAAAACATATTAATTACATTCCAAGCTCGATTCGAGCTCAATTCAAATTAAGTTAATATTATTGTTTTTATTTATTTTATTATATTTTATTTAATTTTTTTACTTTATTTCATTCTTTGCTTTATTCTGTTCTATGTTATTCTTTTTTCATCTAATTTAATTTAATTTCATTTTATTTCTTTATATTTTGTTATATTTAAATTTGTACTTTATTCTATTTTATGTTATTTAATTTTTCTCTAAAACCGCTGTTTAGCTCAAATGAGTCCAGAGGCATCTTTTAAATCACTTTCGAAAATCACTTTAAAAACGTTTCTATATAACCCTCTGCCTCAAATATGTTAATTTGAAACTTGAATTTAAGAAATCAGGCCAGTAGGTACGGTGTTTTGCTCAAAGATATCTAAAGACTTTTAATTTTATGTTTAGTAAAGATAAAGATAAATAAAAGAGCTAATGTATATATTATTTTTGTTTTTGCTTTCAGGTAAGCTTAGCTTTGAGAGATATCGTGAGTATTATACGTTTTTAATAGTAAAGGAGAAAATTAAAATTACTTATACGTTCAGAGTTAGGAAAAAAGTTTCAAAGTTTAAAGTGAAGTCAAACACAGTACGAAATCGACGACTCTTTATTCATATAAATGTCCCTAAGTAATGTACAAAGATGTTACAACCAACAAAACCCTAAAAAGAAATTTATTTCAACTTTAACCTGAGTACCTAAGCACGTTCTTTGTTTTTGTGAACACTTTGTTTGCTCATGTTTTTTGCGGCTCTTTATTTCCAGCAAAACGGCAGTTTATATATCTATTCGAGCACTTGGATGCACAAAAATTGTGTATATGCTCAGAAACTTTGATTTATGTGTAGGTGACATATTTTCGTTCAGTTGCTGTGTGTTTTCTCTCATAGTTATCAAGAGTTCCACGTACTTTGCTCCCACATCGTGCTACAGTGTAGTGACTATACTGACGCTCTCATTCATACCAATAACAAACACTACGCCTATGCTTAAACATTCCCTAGTACTACATACAGTACATATGTCAATATTAAACACTATACCTGCATTTCCCATACAGTACATGTAGTCCCCATAAACTAAACCTCTTACCAAGATTACACTTACGCTTACTTCTTTCACTTGCATCTTACTCTTACATTAAGGATCCCATCAATACCAAAAATAACCCAGACGTGCTGGACTTCACGTATGCCCAGTGAAAATGATTTGGACGAAGTGCATGTTCTGAAAGATACTGTGACGAATATTAGCATCACTAAGCTTTTAGTAAATAATAAGACAACAACAAAAACATGAGGCAGCCACTCTTATGTACATGTACATATTACAGCTAGCAACACCTATGTAGAAGGCGGCGAAGAGCTATCTCACACACGCAGATGTGGTCATAAGCCGAAGTAGTAGAAAAAAAAAAAGCCGAAGTAGTTACTCACACATACACACGCATATGGCTATAAACTACAAATATGCATGTACTCATATAACTAATTACCAAGCAGAAGATACAAAAGTTCTAGAAGGTGAAACTTCTAGACTTTTGGAGAAATATACGAACGGAGCAACGGAGAGTATAAAAGCAGTGCAAGATGAACATTCAGTAATCAGTTTGATTTAAACACACTGTTGTGAAGTACGTGATATTGAAGTATAATTGTACTACTCCCAAGTAGACTAAAAAAAAGTTCTAATTTTGTTGCACTGTGTAATTTTCGCTTTTTGTGCTGTATTTCGCACTGCTTACTTCATTCAAGATTTTATCTAAAAAAAAAGCAATATTGGCACTAAGTTTAATGATAGGGTAAAATGAAGCTATTGTTTAAGAGATTGCAGCATGAAAAAATATAAATATTTGCGTGAAATTCCAGCAGCAAAATTGGGGTCAACAGACATTTGCCACACGCACACATACATACATAATCGTGTTTAAATGCATAATATTATACAAATGCGCTAAGTCTGTTACGGAAATAAGCTTACTGGAAAGGAAGCTGAAATCGGATTTTTAAAGTTGCAAATATCGTAGTTGGTTCCGAAAGCGAAAGTTGGGATAGGGTTCCTTAAATACTGTAAAAGGGATGGAGGCCAAGCGGCCCGTGTCCTGTGATTGTGGCAGTGATCCTAAAGATTTATTTCCTTGGTCTATTTAGTAGATCCTAAAATTTTGACAGCCGATTTATGGCCGCTTTGGTTCTTTCCCACCATATCGAATGTCCCAGGTTTAAGTAATAGAGCATGTAATATGAATAATGAACAGGTTTCAGAAAATGTTTTCCAAAATCATGTTATTGCTATAGTCAGCTAATCTCTTGTATATTTCTGATCTGTAGATAAAGTTTGAGTTGTGGTTTGTGGATTTTAATAAGCATTACTCACTCTTACTAATTAAAAAGAATGTACACACATATACATAAATATATAATTAAAAACAATTTTAAAAGAGAGCGTCTTGGAAACGCGTCCTTTCCCACCTTCTATGCAGCGCACTCATATTTGCTATTTGAACTCTGGCATTCGAAATCACGTCCATTCCGACAGCGTCATAAGCAACTGTACACCAATATATAAGAATTTTGTAAATAAATGTGAAAATGAAAATTTGCTTTCCAAACCTTAAAAACCTTGGGCTGTCTATCGATCGCTCGACTATAAACTTGTGTTTCTCGAAATCCCGTCCATTTCTACAACACACTCAACAATCATATATGTGATTATATTTGCTATCGCCAGAATGTCAAGTACTTAAATTATAATAAGGATAGGATAAATTTGAAATTATTTCCAACTTTTCAACAAACTTAACTTTGGCTCTCGGAGCCCCGTTTCCGGCACCGCCAAAAATTTAGATTTAATAAATAAACAATGACGTTTCTGTTGCTAACGTCCTGATTCTTTCTCTTTGATAGCAGCAGCTACTTCGTCATGCCCTAGTTCACTACCAAGCCTGCGCTTGATGGTTTCATAAGCATACGTCAGCAATTGCACGCTGTTTAGATCCGCTGGTCGGACAATTTTTATCAGCATCAGGTAGAAGATATTGCAAGATAGGGAATCGCCTTGTGTGAAGCCTCGTTTGGTTACGAATGACGCGGAGGGGTCATTTGGCAGATCCGTATATAAGCATGGAATGGAGTTCAAATTGTGCTCCACTTTTGATTAACTTAGCAAATTTTGGTTGATACCCGTTTAAATAGTAATACCCAGTACAGTATGTTGGTGTCAGTTCAAGTCTAATTACATATTTCGAGTTAAGAGAGCTAAACTGACCTCATATTTAGATTTAGCATATAAAAATACAGCACGCCCAGCTGGATAAAGTCGAAAGTACATACTGTTATTTTTTGTGGGCTGGTGCTATTGACTAAGTTCTCGCTGAACTATACGTTTGATTTTTCGGAATATGCAATTGTATAGAGTCCCATACATTTTGGAACCATTAAACTATGTGATCGCGAGGCAGCACCCCACCGGGGGGTAGGGGTTCAAGGGGTTGTGTAGCGCAACCTTTTGAAGGGGTTTCCAGCGCAATATAAATATAGCTTCTCCAACCCAATTGTCAGCCTGTTTCATTAACATTAACGAATCCTGTTTCATTAACAGCCGAGGCTCCGGCGACCCCAAGTTCCTTATGCATCTAGGGGATGAGAGGGCGGGATGACCTAGAAGGTACCTTAATGGTGCTTGTTACCGGAACGTACCAGATCTGCATCTGGAAAAGGACCATCAACATCGATTACACTCCCCAAGGGCTTCGGGGAGTGTCCTTATTGTTAAAACAACAACAAAAACAACATCGCGAAGAAGCAAGTAGCATAAGTCCTAGAAAACTTCTAGTATTTGCCAAAATGATGGAGTAATTTTGCAACAGAGGTCATGGTTTTTGATAAGGGTTTTCAGTTTGGTCGTTGAGCAAACTTTTGGCCGCATTCAGTTTATGTAAGGTCCTCAGCGAGTTCAGCCCAACTTAACCTAATCCATACATTTAAAATTTGCCTTGGATTTGCTTATTGGGGAACCAGCAGCAACTTTTGTATGGAAATGTATTTAGTATTATATACGAGTGCTAACACATGTATGCAGTATATCTAAGTGTTGTCCCCCTCATAGTCGTTAATGGGCCACTCTTCCATAGTACTCACGCCAAATGGAAAACTATGAATGGGACTACTAAACGCAAACATAGACGAAAGTTATGAATGAATGAATGAGTGAGTGAAGTGTAGCTTACAAGCTCAACTTTTGTGAAAAACATCAACTTAGGCTAAGCTAACAAAAACAAAAAATAAAGGTGGACAGAAACAGCGCTGGTATTACAGAAAATATTAACATTTGTAAAAATAAAATAAAAGAAAGGAAAAAAATAAGAATTTTTAATATACAACAACTTCAAACACTTAACATGTTTGTTATAAAAAGAAAACAGTATATATATTTGCCGTTATTTTGAATAGAAAAGCTTTGTAGGTTCATATACATACGTCAACCGAGTCGGAAGTACTTGACGACGCGAATTTTTTTTACAGCAGCAGAGACCCAATTTTTATATTAAAAAAGAAGAAATACAAAAAGAGTGTTATGAATACTTTTGTAACTTTTTTTTTAGAAGAAGAAGAAGTGCAACTCATAAAAGCCACTTAGTGATAAATGAGAAATTAGCAGACTTCTTGCCTATATTTTTACTTAGCAAAAAGGCATGTTGTAAGTGTGTGTGTGCATATTAGCATCCTAATTTTTATACCCGACTGTACTTGTACACTTATAACTTTGATTGGATAACGGTTGGTTGTGTGAGGTATAAAGGAATCGAAATAGATATAGACTTCAGCAAATATTGATATATCTTCACCAAATTCGGTATACTGGCTTATCTGAACCTAGAATACATTGGTATTGAAAATGAGCGAAATCGGATGATAACCGCGCCCACTTTTTATATATATAACATTTTGGAAAAGACAGAAAAGTTGATTATTTAATAAATAATACACTTAGACTGTTGGAATTTGATGCGTGGACTGATATTGATACTCTTGATAAAAATGTGAAAAGATTTTTGAAAATGGGCGTGGCAGCGCCCACTTGTGATAAAATGAATTTTACAAATTTTATTACTCATATCATACTATCATAAAAAAATTCAGCAGAGCGAGCTTGTCTTTTCTATAAGTAATGCTTCAAAGAAAATTTAACGAAATCGGTTGAGGATCGCGCCCACTTTTATATAAAAGATTTTTAAAGGGTCGTGGACGAATAAAATAAGCTATATCTTTGCAAAAAAAGAGCTTTATATCAATTATATTTATTGTCTCAAGTGGAATTACAACAAGAAACAGGAAAAAATTCACATTTTCGAAAATGGGCGTGGCGCCGCACTTTTTTAAACTAGGAGGGTGTAGCTGTGTGTAGATGTCCACGAAAGTGGGGAAAGCTTCTGACCGCCATTCACCTGGGAATCGCCAGAGCGATTCTTTTGCGTGCGATTCAAGCAGCTCACTACTGCCGGTCGCTTGCGGCCAAATATTCTCCAGGTAGCCGCTAAACGGATGGTGAGCTAATGTGAGAAGGCGACAACCTGGCTAGGCCACTCTGACATAATCTGTGTAAGGGCTAGCCGGGGAGATCTCATCGGCAGCGTCTGTACACCTCTAGCTGCGGCTGCAAGGGGGCGTCTGTCTTGGAGCAAGCGGCTCGCTATATAAACGTGCAAGTAAAATTTTCACCCCCGCTGAGCGGGTTGTGCGCTGGGCTTGGGACCCGCCGCGTAAAATCATACTCCAATGAAATATACCAACAAGCCTCGGATAAATATACTCTCTATTGATGCTCTGGCCAAGAAAGTGTTTCTATTCGAACCCGCCTATGGAAGCAGAGGTAGAGGGCGGCCCCCACTCCGTTGGAAGGACCAGGTGGAAAACGATTTAAACTACCTTGGTGTGACCAATTGGCGCCGGTTGGCGGAACGAAGGAGCGACTGGCGCGCCTCGTTGGACGGCCATAACCGTTTAGATGGTTAAGCGCCAATTAAGTAAGTAAGTAAGTAATATTCTATGTTTCAGGAGCCTTGACTCGAAGAAAAATTACCGGATGGTGATAAGATTGGGTACTCATATTTTCCTTATAGCAGGAAATATTTTTAATAAAAATGGACGGAATGGGTTAAAGACCACGCCCACTTTTATATAAAAGCAGGTTAAAAGGGTCGTATACTAGAATAATAAACTCTAACAGCAAAAAATAGTATTGTATCAATGATATTTCAATTACCTATGTAGTTTTATTGTAAGAGGAAATTGGGAGAAATTTTGTTTTTAAATGGGCTTAGACACCCTCACTTGTTTATAATAGCTCTGAAAAAGTGTCTGTAAAATTCGAAAACCTTTATATCGCTAACGAAAAAAGCAATAATATTTTTCATGAATATTAAGACATTTAAACAAAATTCACTTACATAAATAGATTAAATATTTGTTGTTAGTGGGCCGCCCAATTTGGGGTACACACTTCATGTTGTCTCTATAGGACGACAACTACCAAATTTAAAGTGGAAACTCTATTTAGGAATGGTAAGCTTACTATTGTAACATTAGAGTATATTCGTGCCAAAAATTAAGCAAATCGATTGAAAATCACGCTCACTTTCACATATCTTCGAAGCAAAATGAGGTATTGAAAGTAAAGCACCATCTATTTATATACTCGTCAATGCTTTTCATTTGACACTTAAATTGCATAAATACATTCGAGGGTCCAAATTTAGGTCACACAAACCTAAGCGGATTTTTGAAACAATAACACTCCCACATTGATGCCCTCATCAATACCTTTCGATTGATACCCATATCGTTACCTTAATTGATAAAGGCCCAAACCAAGACATTTTTCCAAACTGTTTTTTTCACAGATTTTGGTAGTGATTTGATGGGGGTGATATTTCTAGACCGAATAGAGATGAAAGCCCGTTCTTGTACATATACATAAAAAAATTCATTAAAAAACATGAATTGCCGACTAAGGAAGATTTGAGAGCTAGAAATAAGTCGGTTAAAATCTGTACTCATTTAAAAAGCAAAAAAATATGGATATTGGACAATATTGAAATGAATTTAGGAATCTTCGCTTACAAAATGAAGAAAAGTCGAATCACAACTACTCCCCCCTCCCTTAAGTGTACAACTGGGTATGTAATGTTCGGTTTCACCAGAGCTTAGACTTTCTTATTTGTTTTTACATCCATCTGTTTATTTATGTAAAACTTAAATGAATGTGTGCGTGAAGCTTAAAGATTCAAATATGCCTGAAGCACCCTAACAGGTTGGGGCTTGCAAAAAAATCCGAAAATTTTTCTTTGGCTTATGCCGGTTGCGCGTCCAGAGTAATCAAGTGATATGTAATGCTACAAGAGCAGAGGACTCCCTGGACATCTTTATTAATATGCACTTCCTAGGATACGATCAAAAAAAAGTAATCGCTTTCAACTCCTGAGGGTTTGCTGAGCTTAATAGTAGACAGGGATAAAATAAATTTCATTATGAACAGCTTCTTCTCATTTAAATCGCCTGGCCTCGATGGCGTTATCCCGCTAATGCTTCAAAAGTGAGGTGGTCCAATTCTCCTCTGGCTGGAAGCGGTCATCTTAGTAAGTATCACTATGATCAATATATCACAAAGCTAAAGGAAAATCAGAGTTATATTCCTTCCCAAGGTGAACAAATGTATGCACGCAAAATGCCAAAGACCAAAGAGTCCACGATAGACTGCAGCGTTGTAGCTGGAGCTATCTATTTGTAACTCGAGGTATCATTCACAGCCTTTTCATAGCAGGAAGAAATATTAGCGAAACGAAAATGTTCGGCATATTTAGGCAAAACCCCATGCCTGATGGCTAGTTCTATGAGAGGATATGAGATATAAATATTTTCAGACATCTAGGCAGCATTAAAGTTACATAAAACTCTTCTTTCACATCCAGCAAGAAGACTTTTCGTGCAGCGGCCAGCTTTTCAAATATCACTTGTAGTTAGATTCTTCGTAAGAGAAATTTTGAGGTCAACTAGAAAGCGTTTCGAAATTCACGGACGCCAATAAGATCACAGAGCAAACATTGTGGGATTACGATTCAAACAAAAAAAAAAAAAAAAACACTAGAATGTTAATATAGCCAAGGCCAGAAATATTTAGACTAACTGCCACAATGGTACAACGTTGAGTGATTCATCATGAGGATCTAATTTAACAACAGTTTCTGGAATTTCGACTGAGAGCTGCGAGGGAACTTCAAAGAGCACCAAATCCAGTAGTTGTAGTTTGGCTAGAATAGCGAACAGTACCAGAATTGGTCGGTGCGTGCTACTTTGAAGGGCTTTTTCCAGCACAAATACACTGGAAGGGTTTGTCCTACAACTGCCGAGGGGTGGTCCCCGTTATGAAAACCTTTCTTTCAGGCCTTTTGATTTTTGATGTAATGTATCTGAGAGTATGGACCCAGAACTTAGGTATGCCAGTAACTATATAGGCAGTCAATTCTTGCAAAAGGCGCCAATTCTTGCAAATGGCGATTTGCACTTTACTTCACCCAGATTTTTGTTCAACCGGGCAGCAATCAAAGTATTATTCCAATCAGCATCCGGCACTAGCAGCAGAGACACACACAGAGAAAAAATATTGTAAAATTAACTCAAAATCGCCTATACCACAACTAAAACTTAGGCATAATTACCTACTAAGTTTTTTCATCATCTTAATAAATAATAAATAAATTAGGTAATAAATTGCCTAAACTTTGTTTCCATTGTCGAGCATAAATTGTGTAAGTACTTTGGTAGGATGTACAAGTTTCTTGGCCCCATACAAAATTCTTTAACTAAGTCAACTTTGTTCGATTTACAATTGTTTTCTCTCTGTGTGCAAAAAGAGGCCTCCTAGACCAAGTATTTGGGATTGATTAAGTGAAGAATGTCTTTCATAGCTTTGTATTTCTAGGCTTAGGCTATCGTGAAATAAAGCCCAATCGCATTCTTTTTTAGCCTCTAAATGAATCGTTTAGAAATATAAAAGAAGATCTTAGCAGATACCTATAAACCATAGGTCTCCAGAAATTGAAAGTGATTGTTAAAGAGAATAAAATTGTGCTATGGAGTGCATACCCCTGCTATAAACTTAATTCTGTCAACATCTAAGGTGACAAATAGCCAACAAGCTGGCCGTATCATGACGTGCTTAATAAACAAGTGTTGCAAATCGTTCTAAAAAGTTTTTAAAGCTCGCCGCATTGGCCGTGACCATCATTGAAGTCGTAACACTAACGGCAATGACAATGACAGCTACTAGCAATGAAAAAGATAATTAATTGCAACAATTCAGGCATTTGTCTTTGGTTGTGCTTGTGTTGGTGCTCAGTGTTGACAACGTCACGAATTGTGTACACATACATATCTATCAGCGAACAGAAAAATAGCAGTGATAATTTTTTTCAAAATTTCGTCATTAAAGTTTTCCTTTGTTATTTTACATATGAAACTATGCAAACCTATTTCGCACACGTTTTGGAAGAAGTTCGAAAATTTGAGAAAATTCTATGAAAATATCGAATTTTTTTTTGGTGTTTTCTGAATTCTTCCTTTTTTATTATCCATATGAAATTATCCCAAACTATTTTTGAAAACGTTTTCAAAAAGGTTCGAAAACTTGAGAAAATTCTATGAAAACTTCGAATTTTTTATTTGCAGTTCTCTAAGCGTTTCCATTTTTGTTTTCCCTATTAAACTATTCAATCCCATTTCGAAAATGTTTACAAAAAAGTGAGATAATTCGAGAAAATTCTATAAGAATATCGAATTTCTACTTGGAGTTTTCTGAATTCTTCCCTTTATATTTCCATATGAAATTAATAATAATTGATTTCGAAAATTTGAGAAAATTCTATGAAAACTTCAAATTTTTTATTTGCAGTTCTCTAAACCCTACCTTTTTTATTTTCCCTATGAAACGATGCAAACCCATTTCGAAAATGTTTTCAAAAAAGTTAGAAAACTAGAGCAATTTTATGAAAATTTAGAATTTTTTATTCGGAGTTCTCTGAATTGTTCCTTTTTATATTCAGTTGAGCAGAGCTCACAGAGTATATTAACTTTGATTGGATAACGGTTGGTTGTACAGGTATAAAGGAATCGAGATAGACTTCCATGTATCAAAATCATCATTATGACGCAGAATAGAAAACTAGTAAAATTTTGGATAATGGGCGTGGCACCGCCCACTTTTAAAAGAAGGTAATTTAGAAGTTTTGCAAGCTGTAATTTGGCAGTCGTTGAAGATATCATGATGAAATTTGGCAGGAACGTTACTCTTATTACTATATGTATGCTTAATAAAAATTAGCAAAATCGGAGAACGACCACGCCCACTTTAAAAAAAAATTGTTTAAAGTCAAATTTTAAAAGAAAAGTAAATATCTTTACAGTATATAAGTAAATTATGCCAACATTTAACTCCAGTAATGATATGGTGCAACAAAATACAAAAATAAAAGAAAATTTCAAAACGGGCGTGGCTCCGCCATTTTTCATTTAATTTGTCTAGGATACTTTTAATGCCAGAAGTTAAACAAAAATTGACCAATCCTTGTGAAATTTGGTAGAGGCTTAGATTCTAGGCCGATAACTGTTTTCTGTGAAAAAAGGCGAAATCAGTTGAAGCCACGCCCAGTTTTTATACACAGTCGACCGTCTGTCCTTCCGCTCGGCCGTTAACACGATAACTTGAGCGAAAATCGATATGTCTTTACTAAACTCAGTTCACGTACTTATCTGAACTCACTTTGTATTGGTGTAAAAAATGGCCGAAATCCGACTATGACCACGCCCACTTTTTCGATATCGAAAATTACGAAAAATGAAAAAAATGCCATAATTATATACCAAATACGAAAAAAGGGATGAAACATGGTAATTGTATTGGTCTATTGACGCAAAATATAACTTTAGAAAAAAACTTTGTAAAATGGGTGTGAGACCTACCATATTAAGTAGAAGAAAATGAAAAAGTTCTGCAGGGCGAAATCAAAAGCCCTTGGAATCTTGGAAGGATAACTGTTCGTGGTATTACATATATAAATAAATTAGCGGTACTCGACAGATGATGTTCTGGGTCACCCTGGTCCACATTTTGGTCGATATCTCGAAAACGCCTTCACATATACAACTACCACCACTCCCTTTTAAAGCCCTCATTAATACCTTTAATTTGATACACATATCGTACAAACACATTATAGAGTCACCCCTGGCCCACCTTTATGGCGATTTCTCTAAAAGGCGTCCACCTATAGAACTAAGGCCCACCCCTTTTAAAATACTCATTATCACCTTTCGTTTGATACCCATATCGTACAAACAAATTCTAGAGTCTCTGCTAGTCCACCTTTATGGCGATATCTCGAAAAGGCGTCCACCTATAGAACTAAGGCCCGCTCCCTTTTAAAATACTCATTAACACCTTTCGTTTGATACCCATATCGTACAAACAAATTCTAGAGTCACCCCTGGTCCACCTTTATGGCGATATCTAGAAAAGGCGTCCACCTATAGAACTAAGGTCCACGCCCTTTTAAAATACTCATTAACACCTTTCATTTGATACCCATATCGTACAAACAAATTCTATAGTCACCCCTGGTCCACCTTTATGGCGATATCTCGAAAAGGCGTTCACCTATAGAACTAAGACCCACGCCCTTTTAAAATACTCATTAACACCTTTCATTTGATACCCATATCATACAAACAAATTCTAGAGTCACCCCTGGTCCAATTTTATGGCGATATCTCGAAAAGGCGTCCACCTATAGAACTAAGGCCCACGCCCTTTTAAAATACTCATTAATACCTTTCATTTGATACCCATATTGTACAAACGCATTCTAGAGTCACCCCTGGTCCACGTTTATGGCGATATCCCGAAAAGGCGTCCACTCCCTTTTAAAATAATTATTAACACCTTTCGTTTGATACCCATATTTTACAAACGCATTCTAGATTCAACCTTGGTCCACCTTTATAACGATATTCCGAAAAGGCGTCCACCTATAGGACTAAGGCCCACTCCCTTTTAAAATGCTCATTAACACGTTTCATTTGATACCCATATCGTACAAACAAATTCTAGAGTCAGCCATGGTCCACCTTTATGGCGATATCCCTACATGGCGTCCACCCATAGAACTAAGGCCCACTCCCTTTTAAAATACTTATTAACACCTTTCATTTGATACCCATATCGTACAAACAAATTCTAGAGTCACCCCTGGTCCACCTTTATGGCGATATCCCTAAATGGCATCCACCTATAGAACTTAGGCCCACGCCCTTTTAAAATACTCATTAACACGTTTCATTTGATACCCATATCGTACAAACAAATTCTAGAGTCACCCCTGGTCCACCTTTATGGCGATATTTCGCAAAAGGCGTCCACCTATAGAACTTAGGCCCACTCACTTTTAAAATACTCATTAACACGTTTCATTTGATACCCATATCGTACAAACAAATTCTAGAGTGACCCCTGGTCCACTTTATGGCGATCTTGTAAAATACTCATTAACACCTCTCATTTGATACCTATATCGTACAAACAAATTCTAGAGTAACTCCTGGTCCACCTTTATGGCGATATTTCGAAAAGGTGTCCACCTATAGAACTTAGGCCCACGCCCTTTTAAAATACTCATTAACACCTTTCATTTGATACCCATATCGTACAAACATATTCTAGAGTCACCCCTGGTCCACTTTATGGCGATATCTCGAAAAGGCGTGCACCTATAGAACTTAGGCCCATGCTCTTGTAAAATACTCATTAACACCTTTCATTTGATACCTATATCGTACAAACAAATTCTAGAGTCACCCCTGGTCCACCTTTATGGCGATATCTCGAAAAGGCGTCCACCTATAGAACTTAGGCCCACTCACTTTTAAAATACTCATTAACACCTTTCATTTGATACCCATATCGTACAAACATATTCTAGAGTCACCCCTGGTCCACTTTATGGCGATATCTCGAAAAGGCGTGCACCTATAGAACTTAGGCCCATGCTCTTGAAAATTACTCATTAACACCTTTCATTTGATACCTATATCGTACAAACAAATTCTAGAGTCACCCCTGGTCCACCTTTATGGCGATATCTCGAAACGGCGTCCACCTATGGAACTAAGGATTACTCCCTTTTAAAATACTCATTAACACCTTTCATTTGATACCCATATCGTACAAACATATTCTAGAGTCACCCCTGGTCCACTTTATGGCGATATCTCGAAAAGGCGTGCACCTATAGAACTTAGGCCCATGCTCTTGTAAAATACTCATTAACACCTTTCATTTGATACCTATATCGTACAAACAAATTCTAGAGTAACCCCTGGTCCACCTTTATGGCGATATTTCGAAAAGGTGTCCACCTATAGAACTTAGGCCCACGCCCTTTTAAAATACTCATTAACACCTTTCATTTGATACCCATATCGTACAAACATATTCTGGAGTCACCCCTGGTCCACTTTATGGCGATATCTCGAAAAGGCGTCCACCTATAGAACTTAGGCCCACTCACTTTTAAAATACTCATTAACACCTTTCATTTGATACCCATATCGTACAAACATATTCTAGAGTCACCCCTGGTCCACTTTATGGCGATATCTCGAAAAGGCGTGCACCTATAGAACTTAGGCCCATGCTCTTGAAAATTACTCATTAACACCTTTCATTTGATACCTATATCGTACAAACAAATTCTAGAGTCACCCCTGGTCCACCTTTATGGCGATATCTCGAAACGGCGTCCACCTATGGAACTAAGGATTACTCCCTTTTAAAATACTCATTAACACCTTTCATTTGATACCCATATCGTACAAACATATTCTAGAGTCACCCCTGGTCCACTTTATGGCGATATCTCGAAAAGGCGTGCACCTATAGAACTTAGGCCCATGCTCTTGTAAAATACTCATTAACACCTTTCATTTGATACCTATATCGTACAAACAAATTCTAGAGTAACCCCTGGTCCACCGTTATGGCGATATTTCGAAAAGGCATCCACCTATAAAACTTAGGCCCACGCCCTTTTAAAATACTCATTAACACCTTTCATTTGATACCCATATCGTACAAACAAATTCTAGAGTCACCCCTGGTCCATCTTTATGGCGATATCTCGAAAAGGCGTCCACCTATAGAACTTAGGGCCACTCACTTTTAAAATACTCATTAACACCTTTCATTTGATACCCATATCGTACAAACAAATTCTAGAGTCACCCCTGGTCCACCTTTATGGCGATATTTCGAAAAGGCGTCCACCTATAGAACTTAGGCTCACGCCCTTTTAAAATACTCATTAACACCTTTCATTTGATACCCTTACCGTACAAACAAATTCTAGAGTCAGCCCTGGTCCACCTTTATGGCGATATCCCCAAATGGCATCCATCTATAGAACTATGGCCAACTCCCTCTTAAAATATAATACCTTCCGTTTGAAACACATGTAATACAAACACATTTCAGGGTTACCCTAGGTTCTTTTTACTACATGGTGATTTTCCCTTATTTTGTCTCCACAGCTGTCAACTGAGCATGTAATGTTCGGTTACACCCGAACTTAGCATTCCTTACTTGTTTATATTCAATGTGAAACTACGCAAACCAATTTAGAAAGCGTTTTCGAAAAAGTTCGTAAATTCGAGAAATTTTTTAAACAGTTCTTTATTTTTATTGGGAGTTCTTTGAGTTCTTCATTTTTATTTTCCATATGAAACTATGCAAACCGATTTCGAAAACATTTTCGAGAAAGCTCGAACATTTAATGGAAATATAGAATTTTTCATCTAGGGATCCCGAATTCTTTCTTTCTTACTTTCAATATGATACTATGCAAACCAATTTCGAAATACTTCGAAAATTCGAGAAAATGTTTTTATCATCTGGTTTTTTTATAAAAAATCCGTTAGGTGGCACACGGATCGAAATAATTAGATAAGAATTTTAAAATTTTCAAACCAGCTTTTAAGTAACTTCTCGATGCGATAGAGACTGGAAATTTCAAACTTAATTCAAAGGTCGATGACAGCCGATGACACGATACAAAAAGATTCGCTAGGGGGCGCATGGGATGAGATATTTAGAAAAATCTTACGAAACGGAGGAAATTTTGGGATTTGTTTTTTATGTAAGTTCTCATTAAGCTACAACTGTAAAACTTCACAGATTGAATAAGACGCCGAGAAAGTTTAAGAAAAGGAGAAAATAAATATAAATTAAAAAAATGTTAAGCACTTCCTTTATATAAATGGACAAAAATCAGCGAAAAATTTCTACTTATATAAAGACATATTCTTGCCAAACTTTGATTTTTAAATTTTGACATAGGAATTGCAAAAATATTTATGAGAAGTAAAAATATAAAGGTGGAGCACAATTGATTGACTAATAAATAATATCTCCTTTCCTACAAACTTTCCAATCCAAGTAATGTGCGCTCCACTTTTATACTTTTACTTCTCATAAATATTTTTGCAATTTCTATTTCAAAATTTAAAAATCAAAGTTTGGCAAGAATATGTCTTTATACAAGGAGAAATTTTTCGCTGATTTTTTTCATTTTTGTATATAAAGGGAGTGCTTAAATTTTTTTGTTTTGTTTTTCATATGAAACTGCAAACCAATTCGAAAAAAAAATTTCGAGGAAGTTGATTTTTTTATTTTTAGTTCTCTGAATTCCTCCTATTTTATTTTCCATATGAAACTGTGCGAACCGATTTCGAAAATCTTTTCGAAAATTCCAGCAAATTTTACGAAATGAATTTTTCTTCCTTTTTTTTAAGAAACTATACAAACTGATTTTGAAAATGTTTTCAAAAAAGTTCGAAAGTACGAGAAAACATTATGAAATTTTAGAATTTTTATTGGGACTTCTCTGATTTTTTCCTTCCTTAGTCTAAAATTCATTGGACTACAAAAGAGCATACCCGGAAAAATTCAGAGAACTCCAAATATAAAGCTCCAAATTTTTGTAAAATTTTCTCGACTTTTTAAAAACATTTTTAAGAGGGGTTTGCATAGTTCAAGTAACAGAATCCAAAAAAATGATTTTCTTAAAGTATCCCGACTAAAAAAAAGTAGAAATTAACTGACGAATCTTGATCAAAAACACCACTGCAACTTTTCTGTTCGCTGATGTATGTACGCATGTGTGTATGTAGCACAACGCATAAATACCGTCATATTCATAGGTAAAAATTTATTAGCTATACGAGTCGACGTGCGTTCTACCGCGGCCAGTGATGCGCAACCTCATTTGAACCCCCAAAAAGGGCAGCCACAATGCAGTGAATATAATCAATTGGTATTTTACTTTTCATTCAAGCTCGCCAATATATGTCAGCGGTACTTAACATGTAACTGCATATATTAAAGTATGTCAACGTAAATGCAAATAAATTAAATTGCGTAATTGTGCCACATCACATATGCACACGCGAGTCACCGCTACCGCTGCCATAATAAATTTTGTGTAAAAGTCAAATGTCGCGTGCCATCAAAGACCATTTCGTTATGGGTTTCCTATTGTTGCCGTTGCTGCTGTTGCTACCCATCACACTGACCCTTTTGCACTTGCACTTGCACTTTTACAACAGCGACCGTTTTTGCAATGCCGGCAAAGTTTAGAAGCTGTTTATAACACCTGTCAGGGTGGCATGCACAACGTCATGTGACGGCATAAGCAGGTAGAAGTGGGGAAAAATGCTACATACTCAGACTCGTACTGATATAAGAAAATAGTATGCTGCCAGAAATATGTAGGTTTGAAGTCTGAATATATGATTGTGCAGTAAGCATAGTGAGCGCCACATCACTTGCTGGTTTCTTGTATAGCATGGTATAGGATGATTGCTAAGCCTCTTCTTCTTCTTCTTCTCCTTCTTAGTTGGGGGCACCTCTTATATAACTATCGCTAACAATTTATCTTCGAAATATGATATATCTTTTTTATTTTTTTGCTCAAAACGTTGTGTGTTGATAAGATCTATGGTCTAGGCTTCGGTATCGGTAGATTTTTATTCGCTGAACTCCTACGATGTCTGTATAAAAGTCTCCGCGCGCTAAGATCCATAACCTTTGGTAGAATCCTCGAATACTTTATACAATTTTTATTCTGACATTGTCAGGATTCAGCGACTCCTACCAGTATGGATGTAATAAGTGTAATTATCTTTTCCTTTTATAATCTGTCGAAAATAATTACAAAACAGCACTCAGACAACAATCTCTCTTTTGCAGTATTTTCAAATTTCTTTTGTTTGTATTCATGGCAATTGAGCGTTAGAGCTCTTAGGTATTGGGCAGGGCAGCTGCAAGGCAGACTAATTTTGAACGAGAAGCTTTTCATGGCAGAAATACACCCGGAGCGCTTGCCAAACACTGCCGAGGGGCGACCCCGCTTAGAAAAATTTTCTTCTAATTTAAAAACCTTATTTCTAAAATTTTGATGTTGCTTTGCCCGGGGTTCGAACCCAGGGCATACGGTGTGGTAGGCGGAGCACGCTACCATCACACCGCGGTGGCCGCCAGCTTCCTTCCTATGTAAGAAATTAAACTTGAACGATGTCTCCAGGGAGAGGCATTTTGAAAAAAATTTAATTTAAAAATGTTGGGGTCCTTCCGGGAGAAAATTTGGGATCGTTTGTGAAACATTTCGGGTTATTTTAATACAATTTTGCCAAATTTTTGCTGGTTTTGGTAAATTTAGGGACTTTTTCAATGTAATTTCAGGTTCACTTCAATCTTATTTAGGGGTTGTTCGGGATTACTTCGGACCCGTTTTGAGGCAATTTCGTGGTTTTTCGAGGCCATTTCGGAAAGACTTAAGAAGCAGTTTTCGGTGTTATTTCGGGATAAATTCAGGATTGTTTGGTTGCCAGTTCGGGATAACTTCGGGGTTTTCCTAGGGTTATTTTGGGATGGTTTTGAAGACTATGTCGGGGGGTTATTTCGCGATCACTTCGGATGTATATAAGGTAACCTCGGGAGCACCTCAGGATCGTTTGTAAGTCGTTTCGCGAACAATTCAGGATTCGGGATGATTTTGTGTACTATTTCCGGTAAGTTTGGAGGCTATTTGAGCTTAATTCGATATGGTTTTATGTTCTATATGGCGTTCCTTCTGGGGTCAGTTCCGTACCATTTGTAGATCTTTTCGGGATCACTTCACAGCCATTTGGGTGTTTTTAGGATCACTTTAGAGTTAACTTAGGGTAATTTCGCAATGTTTTTGGGACTGTTTCGAGTCATTCCGGAATAACTACGGTATCACTTGATGTCTTAATTTCAAATTAGGCCAAGGTTGTTATGGGGAACTATTTTCGGGTTATTTCGGAATTCTTTGCGCGTCCTTACGGGGTTGTTTCGGGGTAATTCAGGAGTAATTTCGGGATTAACTTAGAGTTTCCAGTACAACTTGTTGTTGGAAGGACCTCAACGTCATATTGCAGGGCCACACGGAAAAAAGTCGAAAAAACGCTGCCTTAAGATACAAGTTTTTAGTCCTCGCCGAAAAACATCAAAGGTAACCCATGATTATCCATTCGTCCGCGTAACCGCCTGAAGGCTCATTCGCATGTGTTTATTTTATTGAAAAGTGGACTAAACTGAGCTAATAATGCAGTTATACTAATCTTACTAAGATCTTTATAATGCATTTATCAGTTTTTTAATATCTCCTTTGGTTTCCGAGATATTCGGTAATATTTTGTCGTATATGCCAGGTCACAAGCGCTTTAGTAGCATTTTGTCGTATAATTTTAAAGTTTCCGCACATGCGACAATTTTTCATAGAAATTGAATGAATATAATTTTTAATAAAAAATTGTTGTATGTGCGAAATCAGCTAACACATGCAACAAAGTTGGAATCTTGCTTTGTAAAAATAGGTCGTTTGTATTATTGAAAATGCATTGAGCCTAATAGTGTTAGTGTTAATCGCGATGTCGAGGCGTGCGGATGAATCTCCTGCACCTTATGTGCCGCAAGAAATTTAAGAGTAAGTATTTCGTTTGACATTAATAGTACCTATTAATTTAAAAAAAATCAATCTAGCCTGGAAAACGAAATTCTTGGATCTTGTGATGGGACTGACTTTTCTGCAGATGATTTAGAAAATGATCCGTGATATGTTCCAGAAAATAAATCCTCGTTAAAAAATTAATACGAAACGGCATGTAGCGCACTTCTTTCTTCACCTGAAAAAAATTTAAATTTCCAATTAAATACTTTCAGCTAATTCCGCATCTCCTTTGCCTCGAAAAAGGAAACACTGAATTGTGGAAGCAAAATATACGAGAGAGTCTTCACGACCGTGTGTTGCCATTTGTTAACAGTAAAGGATTGGTAAGGCCAGGAAGAACCATTGGTTCCGGATGCGCTAAATCGTGCTTTAAATGTGTACAACTAAAATATCCTCAGATGAAAGGAAGAGTATTTATTCCCGTTTCTGGAGCTTAAACTCATCAGAGAAGCAAATATTTTATGGTAATTTTGTAAAGAAAACATTAGTTAAGCGCAGAAGAGCAAACTCCAAGAATCAGGACGAACCAAGAAAAAAAGTAGCTTTCATTTTTATTTTAAACCAAACAACAAAACCGTGCAAGTATGCAAAAAGTATTTCTTAAATACTCTAGGAATTTCTGATCGAGTTATTTATTATTTTTTTGCGAAGCATTATAAAGTTAATACTATAGAGTCGCAATCGAAACTTAAAAATTGTGGAAAAAAACCTACAGAAGAAAGTCGAATTATAGAGGTAAAAACTCACATTTCAAGCTTCCCGACGGTCGACTCCCATTACTGCAGATCAAATACTTCAAGAAAATATTTGGAAGCCCATTTGAGCTTACAAAAAATGTATGACTTTTATAAAATCTCGATCAGTAACCCAGTTAGTATAGATGTCTATAGGAAAGTATTTAATACCAGCATTAATTTATCTTTCTATGCACCAAGAAAGGATATTTGTGATAAATGTCACATTTTTAAAGTCAATGCGTGTATATGATTTAGAAAATATATTTACCCTTACGAAAATGTTTGCGCCTAGTTTTTATTATAAACGTAAGCTGTCCGTATACAATCTTACTGGTATCCTTGTTGTTCCCGGTCACGCAAATTTACATACTGTGCTTTATGGAACGAAACTTTGAGCGGACGCAGTGGAAATGATATTGTCAGGCTTTAATTAAAATATTAAAAAAGGTTATCACTGACCTACTCAAAGTCTGACTTGTTTAAAATTGGTGTTAAGACATCATTTAAACAAGTAAACTATAGTACCGTAGATCTAAGAAAAAACTAAACTAGATACTCAAATATATTGAGTATGTGGAGACAAGAACATAAACTTGTTCCTAAAAAAGAACTTGATTTAAATAAAATTAAGGACTTAAAAAATTGCATTCCATTTTTGGAAAAAGAAGAAGACAAATGTTTTTATAGAACCATATTAAAAATGTAATTAAAATGCGATCTCATCTATATGTACCTACTTTATATTATTTTTAACGTTAATTTGTTAAGTTTTTTTTGTATTGAAGCTAAATTGAGTTCCTTTGTTTACTCGAATTGGATAAACTATTTTTTTTATTATTTATTTAATAACTAGCAGGGTACCCGACGTTGTTCGGGATGCGTATTTATATTAAATGGCCTTTATTTTTTTAATTTTATTTAGTGTATGTGTACGACAACCAATCGCACACCTACCAAAGCATAGCAGTACACACGAAAACTTTGCGCCACCTGCTAGCGAATAGATAAACCGAATTGCACCAAAAGGTTTGAGTCCCTGATTAACGCGTGTAAAAGGTTTAAAATCTTAGCTAAAAGTATTTCATATTGTAGGTAAATTTAAAGATTTTGGAGCAAATACATTTTGACCGATAACTCAGTTATCGATTAATTTATCGAAATATCACAAAATTCAAATGAAACCTGTGACCTTCCTCTATTGTTTGATGCCCATATTGTACGCATATTTAGAGGTTTTAGGTAACATCATTTTAACCGATTATCGTAATATGGCAGCGTGAAATAATTTTTTTTGGTACGCCACTGTATCTATTCATGAATTTGATTTTTAATTTATATGAAATTGAAAAAAAACTTTGCAAAGGCATCCTTTGATATTTGTTTGGAAACTAAGTGCATTTTCCTTCGTTTTTAAAAAAAAATCCTTAAAAGTATCTTAATTATAGCTTAAACAACTATATCTTTTTTGTTTCTCTCGCGATTTTAATGAAATAAGTTCTAGATTCCCTTCTGGATTACAGGCTATCCATCTGTGAAAGTCTCATAAAAATCCATTCGTTAGTTTCCGAGATTATCGATATCATACAGACAAACAGACAAACCGACAAACAGACAAACAGAAAAAGTGGTGCCGATGGATTCTACGACATTCCAAACGTCAAGTACACTAATTTTTTTTTAGAAATCTTGGATGTACAGACACGATTTTCTAGAGATTTATTCTAGTATAGATTTGGGAAAATTTTAAACAACGTGACATCAGGACGGACAAGGCGACAGCTGTTTCGATTATACCTTGTAAATCTCTTCAAGGCCTTTTCTCCCGGGAGTGGGATTCGAACCCGCACACCTACGTTAGTTGAAATGGTTACAAACTCATTCAGCTACGTCATGCCTTAGTTGTTGTAAATTTTTTCCCAATTGCCTTCGTTATTATTTTTTATGTTTACTTTAATGTTGTTGTTATAAGTATAAAATGTATTTTGATTTTAAATAAAGCTGAATAAAAAGCTTTCATTCACGTAATCTTTACAAATGCTGGCATAATTTGTCGCATGTGCATGGACCGACCACAACCATGTTGTGAAATGTAACATATGATAAAATGTGACTAAACAAAACTTGCAATAAATGCTTCATTGTTTGCGTAAAATTAATTTCTGTCTTAAATTTTGGTATTTCCTTAAGCTAGAAATAACATATACAATTTTCAAGAAAATATACGGTAGCGTTTTCGAGAAAACGCGTTTTAAACTTCAATCGCATTTTCCCAAAAGTCGTCAAATGTAACATACAACAATCATTTACCCAGGCGACGAATAGTGTAACGAATTCTGGGGATTTTTGATATTTATGCACTTTCTGCTAACGTTCGAATCGCTAAACTGTTGAATAAATCACGCCAATATTCATTATTGCAAACTGGTCTTTATTTAGATTACTTTGGGAGTAGTACTTCACAATTAACTTCACAACCAATAGCGTGTTTAAATAAAAACTGATCAGTCATTCCTCAGCTTGCGCTGCATTTATACTCTCTGTTGCCTCGCTCACCCAGTTCTCCTAAGGTATAGTTATTTCGTGATCAGTTGTATCTCATGCTTGGTTAGTTACCAGCTACATATATACATGTATATCTGTAGTCCACGCGTCTCCCATAGCCATATGCGTGTGTTTGTGTGACTAACTACTTCGGCTGATGACTACATTCTATATAAGAGTGGCTGCTTTATTGTTGTTGTTGTGTATTTATTTAGTAGCAGCTTAGGTATGCTAATAATCGTCACAATAGCATGTATTTCAAAATGAGTACTGTAACGAAATTTGCCTCTCTACTTCCTTTAGCGAAAAGAAAGGTTTGTACTAAAAAGAGGCGTAGTAAGTCTGGAACGAAGCCCGTCTTTGAGATCTCTCACAATTGCTATAAATATAGTTCTTCGCTATTTCAGTATCCACTGGAGTCATTATCTTCAAATTTGACATGTAGGTAAAGGTAACTTAATGCACAAAATTGTGCGTGGTATTGCCCCTTTTTTGAAAAAGCTTTTCATCAGATTACGGCCGCGGTATTTTAGGAACGGTTGTCGTTGTATCACTACTTTGCTTCTTCCAACAGGTGCGATCACTCACAAATTGTCTTCAGTATCCTCTAACAGGAGTCCAAGAAACTTGTAATTTCAACAGGGTTGGACCAATGAGATATGGATGGCTGTAAGATGCGTTGGTTCCATATTACATTTTAAGAAAAAATGGTTGGTGCCCTGTGAGGCCACGTTACATAAAGGATACACAGTGGGTATGTCGCCGTTCATTCTGGATTAGTTAGAGTTTAACCTATTACAGTATCCAGATGGAAGTTGTGCCACAGTAAGGCGCATCTCCCTGGCGATATTGCCCTCCTCTACTGCGTGTTTCGAGTATTTGACATTTAGAACGGGGTTCACCGGGCAATTTTCGGCATATATATCTGTGGCGACTCATAATGGGTGACACTGAGAGCCTGTTAATCAAACTGTTGAGTTATTATGTGCTAAATGTTCTTATAATGCTTACGGAGGTAACGCTTTAAGCCCCTGTGTGGCGTAGATCCTCCAATCAGATGTCTTTTCGGACGCCCATGTTTTTGGGTATTCAACACACACTGTTTGTTCAGCATTAATTTTTTTTCCTTATGGGGGTATTTCTGCCTCGCTGTGTAAATGGTGTTCGGGTGGAATAAGAAGACACCCCATGATAGTTTCTTTCCACTGCATTTCTTTTAAGCTCGACGACCATATCGGGGACGCGTAGCACAGAAGAGACGAGCCAATTGCTTTATAGGTTTTATGAGGGTTTTTTTGGCTTTACCCCACGTGCAACCAGCGCGGGACTTGAGGATTTTGTTACCGCTCTAAAGTTTTGGTACAACTGCGGCTGCGCGCTCGCCTAAATGTATGTCCTGATCGAATGTCACATCCAGTATGTGTGGGTGTTGAACAGTTGGTAGCGTAAGGCTATCGACGTGGATATCCAGTATTTGGGAGCGGTTGAAGCTACAATGATGAACTTTTGTATGCATCTTCCCTATTTGAGCGGAAATTGTTCTGAAAAAAGAAAAACAATAATAATAATGATCGGTATCAGCTTTTTGAAGATAACTGCTAGATTCGGAGCGGCTTCCTTGAATTACTCAACGAATCCAGCGAATAGATGCGCAGCAATCAACGGATATTGATGAAGGGCAGCAGAAGCTGCTTCACCAAATATGTTTTACACCGCCACAACTCTGGTCCATACTTGACACGGACGTTCCACACCAATGTCCCTCATCTTCAGTATCACATTATGATACATATCATCTCACCTTATGTGACTCCCATTCTGGAGGTAATATAGACCTACATTTACATAATATGGAGCAAGTTTAGACCCCACTCTTGGCTGAGGTATGTTAGCAGTTACAACAATAACAACAAAAAAACGCAACAATGCATAAAAGCAGTGCAATAAAAACTACAACAACAGCAATAACAATAATTATAATAGCATAGACGAAAACAACAACAATTATTACACAACAAAAATACCAATAAGAGCAATTATAACAATAACAATTTCCACAAAAAGAATAGATTTCACAGCAGCATAAACAACAACAATAGAAAAATGCAAAATTCCACAAAGGTAGTGAAATGCAGTGCGGCTGCCTTTTTGCAGCAAAATTACGAGCTTGTCTAGCTACTCAGTTTACATGCGCGCTTACGTTACATTTCATGCACAAACTACAAAAAAGAAACAAAATGCAACAACAACAATAAAAAACACGTAGCAAACAATGCATCTAACCCTATGTGGCAGTGCAGCAACAGTGGCAATCCGCTGCGACAGCCGCACTAACTCAGCAGGTCGGCTAAGAGTTTACCACACAAAAAACAAGAAGAAGAATTTATGGAATGTTTCCCAGAATCGTGCTTGAATGTTGTTGAACAACAATGCAACACTATGTAACAAGTTCTTGATGTTAATATTGTTTGGGTGCTTGATAGTGCGGATGTTGGCCCCAAAGTATGCCATGCCAGCCATGAGGAGTAAGTGCAGTTGAAGCACATTTTTCCATGTATGCGTCTGTGCGTATTTCTGCAAGATGATGAAAATTTGCATAGTTGTTGATGCTGCCGCATCTTACCACATTCCAAGAGGTTACACCAACCACTAGTTGCCGTAGCAACAGCGGCAAGAGGAACACGCGGTTTTGTGAGCCACATTACAACAACATAAAGAGGCTGTTGCAACAGTAGTAGAAATACCCATAAAAATTGTGCAGCAATAAAGGATTGTATGAGATAAATTGTTGCAATGCTAAGAAAATTTGAAAAAAATTTAAATCAACAAATCTTGAATGTTTTGTAATGTTGCATGCAACACGAAGACAAAAAATTGTTAACTGACCAGACTTCTATTTTCTATAAAACATCATATTGTGGGCGTTTGTTATGTGCATGCATGTGTAAGTGTGTTTTGCCTATGTATGTATGTGTGTTGCACACAAAGAAAGTTCATTGAAAAACTGCTTTGTTGCTTCCATTGGAATTTGACACACTTTCGTATGTCCTCTGTGCAACGGACCATATTTGCAAATTGCTGCCATAACATTCACACAGCACAATTTAATCACAATATTGCATCTGTAATGCGCATTCACACACACACACACAAACACGCATGCGAACTCTTCAACGAATGTGGCGACCGCAGGCAAAACGTTTTGCATTCAAATGAGCTACAAATGTGTTGTTGTTGTTGCTGTGTATTTTACTCCCGTTTTACTATGTAACAGCATGCAGCATGTGGCATGCGGCATGTAGCATAATTTGACTTGCTATGAATTCTCAAATAACAATTCGCACATGTGGCTGCCACGCGATCTTATTTGTACGATCTAGCGATTGCAATTGCATGCCACACGCTGTGCTGCTGCGTTGTGTTATGCGTGGTTTTTACGCAAGTTTTTCTGTCGATATTGTCAAGAAGAAGAAAAAAATGAAAGAAAAATTTGAAAAAAAGCATAAAAACAGATGCATAGCATGTGCGTAGATATTCTAGCCGGCTTTTATCCAGTCTCATTCAAAGCTCTGAGAAAATATAAGTGAATTTTCTATTAAAAAAGTAAGGAAGGCTAAGTTCGGGTGTAACCGAACATTACATACTCAGCTGAGAGCTTTGGAGACAAAATTGTCTTTTTCATGGATACATAAAATGGTAATACTAAAAAGTGGAGCAACTTGCCTTTGCTATCAATTCGTTTTATTTGAATAGTTTTTTTTAAATATGAAAATTTGGTTAAATTTGAACACATTTCTTTATAATTTTCTTTAAATCACGCCTGAAATATTTTCGAAGCCCTCTTAATTATGAGTCCGAAATGTGTGCCTCGAGAAAATCTAAACCTATAATCATAAAAGACTTATATATGACTCCTATAAAGTGGAAACTATGCGTCGTATGCCAAGAATGTATTTTTAGCAAAGCAACTTCGAAACAAAATTTGAAATTTTTTCTTGGCATTTTCTTTATTTGGTTTGATTCTGTTGTAATACCGTCGCCCATTTTCACAGAAAACAGTTATCGTCATAGAAGCTATGCCCTTACCGAATTTCACAAGGATTGGTAAATTTTTCGTTGCACCATATCATTACTGGAGTTGAATGTTGACATAATTTACTTATACTATAAAGATATTAAATTTTCTGTTAAAATTTGACTTAAAATTTTTTTTAAAGAGTGGGCGTGTTCGTCATTTGATTTTGCTAATTCTTATTTAGAACACATATAGTAATAGGAGTAACGTTCCTGCCAAATTTCATCATGATATCTTCAACGACTGGAAAATTACAGCATGCAAAACTTTTAAATTACCTTCTTTTAAAGGTTGGCGTTGCCACGCCCATTGTCCAACATTTTGCAAATTTTCTATTCTGCGTCATAAGGTCAACCCACCTACCAAGTTTCATCGCTTTATCCGTCTTTGGTAATGAATTATCGCACTTTTACATATACTGATTGAGTCCGTAGTGTTACCAGAAGTTTGTTTTAACGACCAAACTGAAAAACCCTATCAAAAACCAGGACCTATGTTATAAAATAACTCTGTCCTCTTGGCAAATACTAGAAGCGTCCTAGGACTTAAGCCACTTGCTGCTTCTAGATCTGACAGCTGTATCACTCCTAATAGCTGGAGTCTTAGCCTGGCAAGTGCAGGGCATGAACACAGAACGTGCTCGATCGTAGCAACGCTTTTCCGTTAGGTAGCGTGCATTACCAAATCGAACTAATACGAAGATCACTGGCTATAAATACACATGGCTGGTATCTGTAAACAGTGCCCATGTGCAACTGTGCTCTACATCAAACTCACTTTGTTGCAGAGATCTTGTAAATACTACTCACAAATAGAACCAACTAACTGCCCTAGGTAACGCTATCAGTTACCGATGAAGCTGGTGGAATGTGAAATTTAATACAGTACGTACTTGCGGTTCCTTACTTACAAATAGACAACATTATTCACCACATAGCACAAATGCGTAAGCACATGTAAATAGATGCGCGAATATGTAAATTTTGAATAGGTAGGTAGATACGCACATGTTTTCACACCACTGAAGTGTGAACTCTATCTTGACATACATCCATACATAAGAGGTTGAAGCTGAAACGGTGGCTACAGCAGCAACTAAAGCGATTGTTGATGAGATCAAATTATTTTATTTACAAAGAAATATGCAAATGTCAGAAGGGAAAATGCCTAGCAAACGTCTATAAATGTATGTGTGCCTATGGCATTTGCAATGGTTAATAATTGTACGAAAATAATATCCAGGAAGCGCAAAAAAATACTAAGACCACAAAGTGGACCCTCATAAATGGCAACAACAAAATAGCAGTTAATGCATGAAAGTGGGTAATGAAAGACCGGCGCTGAGATTCTGGCTACTGTTGTTGTTACCACAGTATTCCACAACAAGACAGTGGTGCGCGTTGAAATAAAAGCCCCGTCACATAAGTAGTTTGTCATATAGATGCGTTTAAAGCAATGTTATGCATTATGAGTAGATTGCACGTATTTTTATGGAGAATGGTAGCACGAGCGACACTGGCGCCATCTGACATGAAGAAGTAGGCAACTTCCAACTTTTGTTGCAAGCAAAGCATAAGAAGAAGAATTTGACTAAGGCTGCTTTCACACTTTGCGAGTGAAATTATTGTTCCCACTTGTTTGCAACTTTTCTAAGATTTTTCACGGTTAAAAATTGCAATTTAGCAGATGAATAGGACACAAAATATGTTGGCAAGTATATATCTTGTACGATGAGAATGTTTATAATTGTGATTCGCAAAATATTGTATGTGAAGGAGCAAGGCGAAATAAACTACAAATGCCAAGTCTGAAGTTCCTTCATATTTACAAACGCAACATCTTGCTTGATTGTGGCGGTGTTACTGGCACGCATAATATTGCGTTGAACGCATCTATATGAAAAACTTCATTGTGTCTCGGCCATAAGGAATTTTATACCTGAGGTGACTATAACAAAATCGGTTAACTAGGTGAATGAGGTATAAGGAAGAAGGGGGAGAAGGAGAAATGGATATGGGCGTGGAAATAATAAAGCGAGAGAGAGAGAACGATATGAGTGGAAGAGAGAAGGGAGGGATAGAGTGATGGTGAGCTCGTGGGAGAGAAAAAGAGAAAGAGAAACAGAAGGAATATCAAGCGGAAGAAATTAAATTTGAAAGATGTTTACAATGATGTTAATGATGATGTTGTTGGGTTTAAAATTGTTAGTCAATACGTAATAGCTTAATACGTAACAAGGGGTTGTGTAGCGCAACCCTCTCAAAGGTTTGCCAGCGCAAAATATAGCTTCTCCAACCCAATTTTCAACCTCACCTACCCGCGGAGAATCCTGTTTCATTAACAGATGTGGCTCTGGCGACCCCAAGCTCCTCATGGAACAATGGTATGGGGAGGAAGGGATAGCCTTGATGGTTTAATGTGGTCATATAAATCGTTCCCGAAATCTTCGGGCTAGTACCTTAATGGTGCTTTGTTACCGGAACGTACCGGATCTATATCCGGCAAAGGACCATCAACATCGATAGCACTCCCCACAGCCTTCGGGGAGTGTCCTTATCGTTAATAAAACAACAACAACACGTAACAATATAACTTCGCAGCTTCTCCAACACATTAGTCTTTCTCATGTAATCGGCGTAAATCTTATCAATACAAGTTTCTTACCGAAGTCGGAGGGGGGGGGGGGGGGGTGTGCTAGAGGGCTTGTGTTGGTTATTGTATAAAATCCATCCCGAAGTAGTAGTAGTAGTAGTCCTATCTTGAAATGATAGCCCCTAAACGTACCTGAGCTCAGTACAGCAAAAGGCCCTCAATATCGGCAAAACACTCAAAAATATTCGAGAGGTTAATGATGCTCATGATAGTTATGGTAATGACGACGACAAGAAAACAAGGACGATTTGATTATAGAGATGAAGTGTACGAATAAAGCTATGCTTGCACGTTTGGGCTACGAAAATGGTTAAGCTTATGGTTTTAGTTTTTTATGCCTTTTTTAGTTTTCGTGAATGGATAAAATTTCTAATACACTGAACGGGATATTTTCAGCCTCGCTGCGAAACTCTACGAGTGTAGGACTCCCATTCTCCTTCAAGGGCCATCCACTAAAACCAAACCTCTTACGGCCCTTGCAATTCCCCTTACCTGAGACAACCTTTAGCATTACTTTGGGAACGGGTGAGTCAGCTTCGTAGCTAATCGACCAGTCATTTGCTGAGAAGTATATGACCCACATATCTGCTGATAATATTTCACCTCTCACTTCTACAGGTCATGTAGTTGATGATACTGCTAGTGGATAGATCGCCAAATGTCTCTTCTAGCCTCCTTCTTTGTTGGGCGATATGTTCACAATCAAAGGTGTGGCGCAAATTATATTATATTACCGCAGTACAGGCTGTTCTGGCTTTCAACCGTCCCTATTCTGTGGAGTCATCTAGAAGTAGACTTCTCCGCGATTCTTCTACCATGGCCAAAGTTTGGGAATTAGTTCTCTGGTATATTTTCCTGCAGTGCTGCTGCACCACTAATTTGTTTCAAAGTCGACCTATCTCAACAAAGAAAAATTCTGATCATGGGCGTCGTTGGTGTTGTTGATCTTCAAATAACTGGTGTGTTACCGATAAGGATGATTGTCCTTGTCGGTAGAACATGAAGATCAGCAACTAGTGACTAGCAAGTCACTACCTTTTGCGGAACCACCATGGCTCTTCTGTATTTTGTCCCTCCGGAATTTTGTAAGAAACATTTACTTTGCTCTTGTTGTAGTTATATTATGTACTCTTATTATCATAAATATGAAGCAATGTGCTAATTGAATGCCAATTCTAAATTGTAAGTGAATTTACGAACCCGACACAAAGTCACACAACAAACCTGCCGCACTTCATAGATTGTAAACTATTTATTACATGCCTGAATTTTTGTCCACACACGCACACACATGCATGCTATTTACCCTGCAGTCAAAACCTACTGGCTGTGAAATATCATGCAAAGAGAAGATATGAACTCAAATTCTAAGGGATTGTGAGTACTCTTAGTAAGCTTTGGTGCCCTTATGTGGTGCAGCTTTGCTCCGCTTACGAATCGGTGTACGGAATTTCGGGTGGTACAACCCCACCCTTCATTACGACCTTTTATATAACGTGCCTATATGGAGACGGGGATGTTCAGTGAGCAAGCCGGAACTAACGCATATCTTACGTAGGTCACCAACCCCGTCTAACACCACATTTAACGTCGACGACTACCCCTGGAGAAGCGTTGGCCATACAAAGTAAAACCAAACGGAATCTCTGTTACAGCCTTGCCATCAGCGATGGTCCTATTCCACCAGCTTCGCTCCTAGTAGGAGTCCCGTGCCTACTGCCGGATTTGGTCGCCTCGGTATCCGACTAGCAACGCGGGTTTAATACCACCGCCCAGCCGTTGGCGTCTATTCGTCGTTTATACGACCCAGGTACCCCTGCTATTCAGCTGCTACCATTCGTTATAATACCGCCACCCAGCTGTTGTAATCTCCTTGTCGATAACGACCGTGATAACTCGATATTCCGCTGCTGCCGTCCGCCACAATACCGCCGCCCAACTGCCGCTGTTGCTCCGTTGTCAGATGCTCAGCTATTGCCATGCGTATTCCAATGTTGTTATAGCCAGTGACCCACTACCGATCAACTAACCATAAGACAAATATTCGACACAACCGACAAAGCTGCTGCCCTTCTAACACCTCAAGCCGTGAGTATATTTATTCGTATTTAGCACATATATAGTGTCTTTTTTATTTGTTGGGTTTTGTGGGACTTCTACTTGGCCCTGTATTGACTGAGTGCTACTTCAGCCATCGAGGTCGCCTTAAGGACTTCACTTGAGACATTTTTCTCGATATAGAGAGAACATTTTACATAGTATAGTCATCGCCGCCCATATAAAAATCCTTAGAAGGTGTCCTTAAACTTTTGCTGTGCAAATGAAATACCTCTGCATCACTTTGCTTCAATATTCGGCTATGTTAAAAAGGATATGGTTTAAGTCATAACATATAAAGCACAACCAGTGCGCCGTCGCGGTCGTAAGACTCATTCCGTTCTTCGACAATAAGCAGTACTGTCTGCACGATGGCGCAACGTAGCATCGCAGTGCACTACAGCCGTCATGTGGAACTCAAGTCTCAACGGTGTAATTATGAAATCAACTTCCGACGAGCTAGTTAGATACGAAACTGAACAGACCGATATGAATAAGTTAAGAAATATTGCTCTTTATCTTGTGCGCCCGCGAAGCACTAGGTAAGTTGGTGAGGTGACATAATGACAACATGACCATAAGTTCAATTGGCCCAGGACCACTTTGAATTTCTGAGGGGAACATAAGGTCAACGGTCATAAAATCATTTGACTTATAACACCTTTAAATTAGACTTCAGTACCATTTTAAAATTTCCGTTTGACCTTATGACCCTTGTGGCTTAGCCTTACTTTGGCGTTTCACTGGTTGGTATATATGTTTCGATATGTACATATTCGAGTGTACAAATGTTGCAGCTTGTAATTGCAAAAGCTGATGAATGTTTAATTACTTTGTAATCACATTTTATTGTTTATTTGCAACTTTTATTTGTTTATAGACCTTCTGTTTATAAACAACGTTTTGTATGTATTTAGTATACACCTGTCAAACATTTATTATGTAGGTACCTATTTTTTTATGGACATTCGCTGCTGCCATCAATTGACGTTGGAATAGGCGATGGATGATTCATGCCGCATAAAGCATTTCAAGCCGATTTGCTTATTGTCAATAGAAGAAGATGGTCAAAAAAAGACTAATAGTAAAAATTAAAAATATTTGCAAACTCCACAAAGATAAAAGCCAATGTGTGAATGCATTGGAATGTTGCACCTCCGGTGGGGTGAACGCAGCACGCTGCAAGCAGCAACTGAGGTGAACCATAAAAAATGTAATTACAGTGAAACAAAAAAGGCTGGCAGCGGCAGCACTTTTAGCAACTTTCAAGAATTGTTTGCAATGCATATTAAATAGAATAATTAATATTCCCATTAGGGTGGTCTGTGTATTTTGTATGAAGCGGCAACAACATTCTTAGCTGATTACAATTTTATATGAAATTCTAAAACAAAAAATTCTACTGAAACATGGCATTGAAGCTAAGAACTTTGTATTCGACGGATTCGTCGATTCTTATTGCACAAACCATAATGGACAGATGATTGACGTTGGAAGCTTCTCTTTCTGATCCGCCATCCTGAATATTGTAGAAAAGTATGTCGCAACATGGTCGGAAGACAGGACTATCCCTTGTCAAAGTTTCGGATGTTGCAAAAATGTATCTGCTTCACATATGTAATTGTGTGGGGTACCGTCCTACAGTGTTTCGACTGTATGGAGTTAGGTGGAAAAAAGTCAAAACCATTATAGTTGTGCTCCTATATTAACTTAACCACTGAAATTGGATTATACAGAAGTCCCATGCTTCTAATACTAAAAACTTGAGTGTGTGAGTGTGTCTACATATACAATAGGGTGCTTCAAAAAAAATTTTTTTCCCAACCCTTACCCTTTTAAATCCTTTTTATTGTAAAGATAATTATACTTTGTCTGAGATTTGCTCAACAGTCGTTTATTTAATAAAAATAGAACTACAACGTACTTCTATATAAGGTTATCATTCACTTATGCATTTACTGTAAATAAATATTTCAAAACTTGCAATCGTCTCTGACTTTTTTGACTTTTGCTTGATTTGGCTTTCTCTTTCATTAAAAATGCTTTGGTTCTCTCCTCGGATTTGCCAAAATTTTAGGGGAAATCTATATGATATATGTAATAAAACTTCGAAAGTTTTTATCAGCGCATGGAGTGTAGACAACCCATAATCATACATTTCAGTCTTTGCAATGTAAGAAGCAACTGGTATGTTCATTTGACTAGGTTTGGCATCGCAAATGTAACAATTTTGGTTACCCTTCGTCCCGTTGTTGCATAGTTTTCCATCAACCATTGTTGAGAGGAGAGTATGTTTCACTAGGAAATTTTTAGAATCAGTTGTCCTCAATTGATTAATCTGAGCCCTTATAATATCTGCTTCGCGTTTCACTAAATCTGGTGTTTCTTTTTATACTCAGTTGAGCAGAGCTCACAGAGTATATTAACTTTGATTGGATAACGGTTGGTTGTACAGGTATAAAGGAATGGAGATAGATATAGACTTCCATATATCAAAATCATCAGGATCGAAAAAAAATTTGATTGAGCCATGTCCGTCCGTCCGTCTGCCCGTTAACACGATAACTTGAGTAAATTTTGAGGTATCTAGATGAAATTCGGTATGTAGGTTCCTTATCACTCATCTCAGATCGCTATTTAAAATGAACAATATCGGACCACGCCCACTTTTTCGATATCGAAAATTTCGAAAAACGGAAAAAGTGCGATAATTCATTACCAAAGACAGATAAAGCGATGAAACTTGGTAGGTGGGTTGAACTTATGGCGCAGAATAGAAAATTAGTAAAATTTTGGACAATGGGCGTGGCACCACCCACTTTTAAAAGAAGGTAATTTAAAACTTTTGCAGGCTGTAATTTGGCAGTCGTTGAAGATATCATGATGAAATTTGGCAGGAACGTTACTCCTATTACTATATGTACGCTTAATAAAAATTAGCAAAATCGGAGAAGGAGCACGCCCACTTAAAAAAAATTTTTTTTTAAAGTAAAATTTTAACAAAAAATTTAATATCTTTACAGTATATAAGTAAATTATGTCAACATGCAACTCCAGTAACGATATGGTGCAACAAAATACAAAAATATAAGAAATTTTCGAAATTGGCGTGGCCCCTTCCATTTAATTTGCCCTTTTTCATTTAATTTGTCTAGGATACTTTTAATGCCATAAGTCGAACAAAAATTTACCAATCCTTTTGAAATTTGGTAGGGGCATAGATTTTATGACGTTAACTGTTTTCTGTGTTTCATTAACACCTTTCTTTTGATACCCATATTGTACAAACAAATTCTATGGTTACCCAGGGTCCACCTTTATGGCGATATCTCTGAAAAGGCGACCACCTATACAACTACCACCACTCCCTTTTTGATACCCATTTGATACCCATATCGTACAAACAAATTCTAGGGTCATCCCTGGTCCACCTTTATGGCGATATCCCTAAATGGCGTCCACCTATAGAACTATGGCCCACTCCTCATAAAATACTCTTTAGTGCCTTTCATTTGATAGACATGTCATACAAACACATTCCAGGGTTTCCCTCGGTTCATTTTCCTACATGGTTATTTTCCCTTATGTTGTCACCATAACTCTCAACTGAGTATGTAATGTTCGGTTACACCCGAACTTAACCTTCTTTACTTGTTGAAAAATAAATTTGATGGTACGACAATATCGTGTTGATGAGGGTTTGGAATTTATCCAAATTGGAGTATCGTGGTCATAATTTAACACAAGCTTTAAAGGCACGTAACAAATTACAAATAAGTACCCGTCAGTTGCAGCAGCATTTTCAAACTTTTGCTTGTACATGCTATGCCCTGAAGTCCCATCTAAGCCCCATTTGCAAATAAGTGTTGCTGATTGGACTTTGTCAGCTCCAGAAAGGGACAAGGTGTCTAAGACGCGCTGAGTGGTTATGTGTAGCAAAGACTGCAATGTAAAACTAGCAGAAATCTCATCCACATGACCGCATTCATCAGGTGGAAAGCATATTTTCTTAGATTTCGTTAAACTGTAGAATGATGGAAAGACATCGTGATCTACACCCAGAGCTGCATTTCTCAATAACTCATAGCTATTGGTAGTTAATTTAACGTCAAGGTAGAGGCCTATCGCTTCACCATGAGAGAGGCACCTTTGTTTTGAAGCGCATTTTTCATATCTTTAGCACTGTCTAAGTCATAGTTTAGGTCTTTAATAATGCCAGCAGCATCCTTGCAAGCCTAGGGCGTGCTCGGAAAAATTTCCTCCAAAGTGTAATTGTTAAGTATAAATTCTACTGTTTTTATTTTAGTTTTCTGCCCACAGTCTTGGAAAACTATATCCTCACCATACAACCATTGCTCATACTTAGAAGAGAACCGCTCAATCCGATCACCAGCGAAATTCCTCTTCTTATCAATTTTCAACATCAACAGTTTTATTTTTTTTAGTTCATCTTTCGCATTATCGGATATACAAAGGTTAATCTTTGTAAGTATGTATTTTTAGAGTAGCTGTACCACAATTGGAAAAATTCTTTTCGTGAAATTTAATAAGATGGAACTGAAAATCGAAATATTTAAAAAATTTAAAATTACAAATTTTTGCAAATCCGTGCGCTACAATCGGCTTATATGAGCAGAAACTTGATAAAATTCTCTACAAAATGAATCAACTTTTATTCAGTTACTAAGGGTATTCACTTTTTTTGCTACTAATCTAAAAAATTTACAATTCCTTGCTGTTTTTTTAAGAAAAAAAACACCAAAATCCAAAATTAATGATAAATATTTTACCTGGATTATCTATGACTCGTACTGAATAGATATCGTTTAAAAAATTACGGTTTATATTAAATTTATTACCGCTAAACGCACTTAAACCGATTAATCAATATCAACCGGATTTCCCAAATTTCCACACAAATGCACCGTTTGTCGAAGATTGGTGACAGCTAATTACCCGAAATTTTGCACACACGACTTTTAGTAATTGGCCTCTAACACAAACACATTTTCGCTTTTATCTATCACTATAACTTTTTTCCACCTGCCGCCTTATAGTCAAAACACTGTGCGTCCTAGAGACTATATTTTTATGACTTTGCCTGGTTTTAGCCTCAGGCACATCACCATGGTCAGTGTACCCGTAGGCCATTTGCTGGTGAATGACGTTTAGAAATTTTCATATTTATGTGCATTCTTTATTCTGTAATTTTTGTTCCCGCAGATTATCCCACCACCGCTGTGATGTTTAGAAGTTAAACACGGGTGAGGCTGTGAGACGAGCCACCATATGATGTAGCAGCCACACGATTCAATGTTATCGCCAAAAAAACCATGCCCGATATGGAAAACTGTCATATTCTTATACTTGTCGGCTGCCTGAATCATTTGGCAATGCCCGGGTAACCGGTTAACTGGCTATCCAGTTTATTATCCGACCTTTCTTGTAATAACTCATGCTGCGATTGGTATACAAATACATACCGTTATCTTAATTCACAAAGGCCCTAAGCAATTTGTCGATACTACAATGGTCCGATTTCGGGTTATGCTCAGGTGTGCAGGTTATTGATCAGCCCTACCTCCCACCAGGTGTATGACAAACTATACCATCCCACTGGTATTTCTATCGGCAGCGCTTCGGCGAAGTTTCCTCTCTCACTGTATCTACAATCATGCGTCACCTTGCAAAGAACCTCTCGTTGCTCTTTAAAAACTTGCAAGGTAGCGGAAGTGGTTTCGGAAAGGTAGCTGCTTATTTTACGACCACCTAACTCTACTTCAAAGAGAGCAGGGAAGAAAGATTTAAGATGGAAGAACAATGGAAAAATTAACAACGAAGCAGACGGACAATGAAACTAATCATAGATGTTGAAGCATGGAGCACCAGCAGCTTTGGTGAGGTAAACTACTACGATACCCAAATGCTGTCTGGGCACGAGTCTTTCAAAAAACTTCTGCACACAATTAAAAACGGGCGAGGTGCGTTTGGCGCAGAAGAGTGGCAACAAAAACTCAGACTCAGAGCAAAAAGGCGGGATTTCGACGCAGGAACAACAGAAGGCTCTTAAAAAAAGAGAAATATGGAACGCCACAAAAAAGAGTGGTTTTAAGTCCACCGACACATATCTAACTGCTGCGACGGGAGCAATTAAGTATGGTGCATTAGGCATTTTTCATCCCAACATGCAAAACCTCATCATAATGGACCTGCAGAAAATCAGTTCGTTTTCGACCTGACTTGCAGTCAAACTTTGCTAACAGGGTTTTTCATATACAAATTTTTCGTTTTGGTGTCGACCAGAGAACAGCAAAAATCAAACACAACAACGTTCGATTACATTCGGCAACATGATCGAGTGCAATGATCCAACTTATTGCATGCGTGAATATAATCAATTCAGGCGTTTGCTCGTTTGCCCCAACAGCGATTACATTCATCGGAATGAAAAGGCAAATATGAAAACTCCATGCGTCTGAATATTTGCATGATTCTTCTGCCCTTACGTCACGGCGACAAGCTACATATAAATATTTCTTACGATTCTGTTTGTTTGCCGAACTAAACGATAATTCTCGTGCTTTAATTTTATTCTCCGCTTGCCTTCGTTTGATCAATACAATCGTACGCAAAACCTGTTCGGTCATTCGATCGCAATCATGCTAACGGAGTCTAGTAAAGACAGATGCTGAGTTTATTCAATTAAGAGTTTATTCGCATGATTGAATGTGAATGCAAGATTTAGTGTTTGATTAAATCAAGAAAATTGTGATTTTTGCAGTTCTCTGGTGTCGACCTCCATATACCAGAAAGATAAAAAAAATATATATATATATGTATAAAAAAAATTGCGTTACAGCATTGAAATTGTTATGCGTGTAATGAAATTCGTTCTGCAAATAATAAACTTAATTTCCATGATTGAAAATATTTGCATATGCAAGGACGAACTCGTATAAATGCATACTCCAACCCATCTTAAGTGCGCTATTTATTTACAAATTTATATTTAAAAGTTAAGATTTATGTTTTCGATATTTGCCATCTAAGGCGAATCTATACAAGGTGATGGGTAAGCGAATTCAACCAATTCGCCGCGCAGAAGAATGTGAAATCAAAAAAAAATGTTGATTGATTTCGATTAACTGACATATTGTTGTACAAGGCGTTGTATGGAAAATAATCAAGAAAAAGCAATCAGCTGTTGGGATAACAACAGCTGGTACTGCATTCGCTTCGTTTTCCACCAATCAGTTTTGAATTCGTAGCAAGCTAGGCGAACTCAGTACCAGATGGTGTTATCCCACAGCTGATTGCTTCTTCTTGACAATTTTCAAGGAACGCCTTGGCACATTAAGATGTCAGTTAATCGAAATCAATACTAATTTCTTTTGATTCGGCATTCTTCTGCACGGCGAATTGGGTTGAATTCGTTTTGCGATTACCTTGTATAGACTCGCCTTGTTAAGCACGGTATCCAGATCACATGAAAAAGGTCAAGAAAAAGACCACATCTGGTCCTTCCCCTAAATTCCGAACTTCGCTAACGCTAAAACTTCATCGTCAAAAATCTCTAAAACAGTATGAAGTGACCATGAAAGCATGCAACATTTAGTACCATGTTGTCTATGGATTAATTGCCTAAGTCGTACATACAAGTATAGGAGTTAGGGTGTTATTCCTGGTGACTATATGTTGGTAAATGTTGCATACTTTTTGGCGATAGCCTTAGCGTTAGCGATTTATGGAATTGGGGGGCTGCGCTCGCCTAACAGTACCTAATGAGCACATAAAACTACCGAAGTTGGCTGAGGTTCGAGTTTAGTAAACTTTCCTTCAATTGATTAAGACTTGAATTTTCAACGGCTTTGCATTTTCTATGGCCATGCATTTCTACCACACTAGTGATAAGCTCTCAACCAATAATTGCTGGTATTTCCAATCATTTTATTGTCTGAGCACGAAAAATCGCCAATACGATTTAGTTAAGCAATTCCAGCAATTTCACAGTGTGACATTCAATGGAATCCTCGGAATTACTAAGCATTTTCAAGAATTTGCTTTCTATTTGCAACACTGCATAAATAAATATTGAAATGCACACGTACACGGTTAATACACCACTCGTAGACGAGGGATTCTAATGCAAGTGAGCAGGAACTAAATTTGTTTGATATTCACTTAACGGAATTTGTTGCATTGACACGCACAACAAAACACGCAATCGTGCCACATCGTCTGCTGCATTTGGCCACTATGTGCTGGTGATGGTAAAACTTGTGACTATAAAACTTATTTAAAAGAAAATAACTGATTGTAGAAGCTTTTAAAGACACGCAGACCTAAACCTTTTTGTGTTATTAGATCAACTACACCTAAATATAAAGAGAGGTAACTCAAAAATTATGAATTTCGAAGTTAGGTTAGGTTGAACTGGCTCTCGGACCTCAGATAGACTGAATGAGTCCGTAGTGTTACCAGAAGTTTGTTTGAAAGGATAAACTGAAAAACCCTATCAAAAACCAGTACCTTTATAAAATAACTTTGTCCTCTTGGCAAATACTAAAAGCTTCCTAGGACTTAAGCCACTTGCTGCTTCTAGATCTGACAGCTGTATCTCTCCTAATAGCTGGAGTCTTAGCCTGGCAAGCGCGAGGCACGAGCACAGAACGTACTAGATCGAATTTCGAAGTTACGAATACAAACTCGTTCCAACAGATCCATATCAATTCGATTCAACAATAACTCTATACTAGGGATCTGTATTGCATAGAACATCTGTGCTCTCATTGCGTATGCGAAAGGGCATTCACCTTCAATGTTTGGTTACCCATGCTCTACATAGACCGGTGCAACCCCATATTATGTAGCAATAAGATGAGCATCCTATGAATAGTAATGTAAAAAGATTATAACTAAAAGGTGGTATTAAGTCGCGGGAGACGCCAAGCTGGAAGGGCAGAAAATGGAAGAGGAAACAGAATTTATAAGTGTTGCGCCATTTCAAGAGCTATTTTCAAGAGCGAGACGCGAGGAGGGCGTAAAGAAAACTTTAACATTTTATTTGAAATTTTTTTCGTCATTCCATATAAAATGTAGTTCATAAACAAAACGGGTTGGGGGGTGGCGCCATCTTTGTTTTTTTTTCATTCTATTAAGCATGAGATGAAAAGTAGAGAGGAAGATAAAGAAAAAAGTTCATATCGGAATTATTTTTAGCCACTCCTTATTAAATTTACAAGTCGGTTTTTGACGATGTGTCACCTTCAGAATAATTTTTAGATTTCTCGAGAATGAGAAGCAAAATAGGAGATGGATGTTCGAATTGGTTTTAGGTGTAGCGCCATTTTTCGTTTTCTTTGAAGCGAAGAGGGGGGGGGGGGGGGGGAATAAAAAAAGGAAGCATGATGATTAATATTGTAACGATTATCCGTCATCTCCTGTGGTAATTGGTTTGTTGGCAAACCCTTTTCGGGGCTATACCATCTTCAGTGTAATTTTTCATTTGCTCGAAACGGGAGGAGGAAGAGCGGAAAAGAAAGGAAAAAGATGTATATTGGAATAATTTTCATGTTTAACTTTGGTTAAGAGACGAATCGGTTTCGACATTGTGCCATCTTCCGTGTCATTTCTCGTTCTCTTGAGAAAAGAAGCGCAGAGGAAAAGCAAGAGAAATAAACAAGATTTTACTGGAACGTCTTCCGTAATATTTTGTCAAATTTAACTGGAAGGGCTCGTTTTAGTGCCATCTTCTGTGTAATTTTTAGTTTTATTTAAAACGAAGATAGCACGAGAAAGAGGAAGAAATATAATGTAGGCATAATGGAGAGGTTTTCCACAATCTTTTGAAATATTTGGTTTGATGACAAACCGGTTTTGGAGTTTTGTTATCTTCAGTGCAGTTCTTCATTGTTTTTAGGGAACGAAGAGAGAATGAAAGAGACAAGGGAATAAATAGTAAGTATGCTGGAGAAATTGGGCAGGGGATGCCCAAATTTTCTTAGACACAAACTGGTTTTGGCGTTGTGCCATCTACAGGGTACACTAATGTATACTGTAATGATCTTCCATCATAACTGTGCTTATTTTTTGTGTGGCCAAAGCCGATTATTCCGTCTTCAGAGACGATTTTCGTTTCTTCTTGCTTTGCTTAAAACGTTTCAGGGACTTTCGAATAAAGGGCATATGAAGCTATGACAAGTGATTATTTGTTCCTTGGGCGCCCTTCATTCTCACGAAAAGAAAAATCAGAAAGAATGCACTCAAAGGCGCGAAATACCCTGGGACTATCCTCAGGTAAACTGCTCATTCAGAGGTTACGGCAAAGAATACAACTAACTAGCTCCCTGATATCACCTGCATTCGAATTAAATGATCTCACTCACATGCTCAATTTAAAAGTTGATTCATTAGTTTTATCAATGCGTTGATCAATTCAAAACATGCACTATAAATATCGTATACATTAATTATGAAGATAACGACTGCGTGCAAGACAAAGAGAACAAACTTAACATAAAAGTTAGCAGCAGGGAAATACTAAAGAAACAAAGTTTCAATGAATTCAGTTTAATTTAAGGCCGAGGTTCTATTCAAATTTGTGGAGTGGCACTTCCTTTTAGCTTTTCTTACAAATCGCTAGAGCTTTGTACATGTTTTCAGCTGACTCCAGCATCTGCCTCAGGCAGAGTGGATGTTTTTTTGACAGAACTACAACCGCTAGACTTGCTATACCACTAACGATTTGCGGCCCCTTTGGAAAATTTTTGGTAAATTTGTAGGTTTTTTGTATCGTGACTTGAACCTGGTACCTTCGGTAAGGTAGAGTACCTTACTACCTCCATATTTATGCGGCCGAATCATTGAATTAGATTTAATAAAAAATTTGTATGAATATGTTAAAATATGCCGACTACTGCAAAGCTGGTAAAGGTATTCAGATCGAATCGGATAAACTTGCAAAATATATATCAATGTTTCGTACGTTTTTATCTCAAAATTAAAAAAATTAAGTTATTTATTAATAATTTTGACAAAGAGTAAGAAGATATACATAAGTACTTAAAAAAAATGTAAGGCGCGATAACCTCCGAAGAGATTTTAGGCCGAGCTTCTCTTCCAATTTGCGTCGTGTTCCTTCCTAATTTTTCCTACAAATTGGCCGGACGGGACCTACATGTTTTATGCCGACTCCGAACGGCATCTGCGAGGCAGATGAGTTTTCACTGAGAGCTTTTCATGGCAGAAATACACTCGGAGTGCTTGCCAAACACTGTCGAGGGGCGACCCCGCTTAGAAAAATTTTCTTCTAATTGAAAAACCCTATTTCTAAAATTTTGATGTTGCTTTGCCCGGGGCATTCGGTGTGGTAGGCGGAGCACGCTACCATCACATCACGGTTGCCGCCATAGTACTTAGAAAAGTAAAAATATCAAAGCATACGTAGTTCCTTGCCAAATCACTACTATGGGTGGCGCCCGAGTAGGCTTGTTTTAATTGAATATACTATTTTATTATTGGGGATATAGACTTAAATTAGGACTCTAGCGCAAAAACACGTTGTTTTTGCAATATGGGCACTCAATAACAGTTTCTAAGGAAGGATGTTTGATGCATATTATGAATACGGTTATAAATGTGGCTCTGAATACAAAAACCAAATATGGGCTTAACCAGCCATTAATTGGCTGTTCACTATATGAGAATAAATAATGGTTTAATATAGAGTGCATAAAAGCCTTGCTGCCCTAAACATTAACGAGACTGGCGTCCGAGCAGGGTCGTTTAAATTTAATATTTTAATTGATTACGACATATATAGACTTAAATGAGATCCTTGTGAACCAAAATGAGCGGTTTAATGTGGGGTGAAAGGAAGACTTGCTTGTCACACCAATACTTAGAAAGGTGCCCGAGAAACCTTTGTTTTAATTATGTTATTTAATTATTAGAGATATATGCTTAAATAAGAACCCTGGTGAACGTATAATTTGTTGTACGGTATGTTTATACATATAGTACGTAGCTCTGGCGACATATATAGACCAAATGTGGGCTTCGCTAACCATAAAATGATTATTCACTATATGAGCGTAGCGCATATTTGAATATAGGATGAATGCAAGAATTTCTTGCCTAAGCTCCACCGAATGTGGCGCTCAATCGCATTCGTTTTTTAATTATTTTTATTATTCGGTTGCGAGAAATATAGACCTATGTACGTGGAGACCCTGGTGAACCAATACGTTGTTTGTACAGTATGACTATTAAAGAAAAGTTTTTTGGCAAGGACTTTCAGTTCAATACACTAGCTGACTTCGGTAATATTGAGCAAATTGTGAATCTATATATATATTATGGATGTCCTTTTTGTGAGCGTAAAGATCATTTCAATGTTGCAAGACTTGCTTTCTAAGCCATTAACGAGGATGGTGCCCGAGCAGGATTCTTTTTAGTTCAATATTTTATTTAATTACGGCAGATATATACTTAAATGAGAACCCTGTTTGTAAAATATAGACACTCAACGAAAGTTTCAGGCACGGTTTTTAATTCCAATAATTTGGCCGGTTCCGGCGTTAATGTAGGTCCGTAGTTACGTATAGTAACTATATAGTTCCTAACACAGAGACCATTCTATGAAATGGAGTATGTATGAGAATAACGAACGTTTTAATATAGGGTGAAGGCATGACTTGCTTTGCAAACCACTGATCGGAAATGGAATTTTTTGGTTACGGAAGATAAATAACTAAATCTAGCCCTTATCGGAAGAAAATATTGATCATTGTACTAATGGAAACGTTGTGAGTGCGAATGCATAGTTCTAGACACGAGCTCGAAGGTGGCCCCTGAGCTGGAATTGGTTTTAATTTAATACATTTTTTGGTTACGGGATAAAAAGAACTAATTGTCAGATTATGTACTTAATTTTCATTTTATAGGCGGCATTGGAATCGATGGAGAGGACCCAAAGATAAATCAGAATTGAAGCGAGAGTGAGAGGGAATGTTGAGAGAAAGAAACGTCGTGGAAAAACTTTTCAAGTTTATTTTCAGCTGATCTATTAGTTTATGTTTAGATGCATTTTTGATTTGTATTTTGTTTATTTATATACTTTTTATACTCAGCGTGCTTTGCACACAGAGTATATTAACTTTGGTAACATAATGATTGATCGTAACGGCAAAACCCAACCGAGACAAATATAGACTTTCATATATCAAAATGCTCAGGATAAAAAAGGAATTGATTTAACCATGCCTGTCCGTCCGTTGGTCCATCATTTTGTCTGTCTGTGGTCACGATAACTTGAGTAAATATTGAGATATCTTATTGAAGTGTGGTATATGGGTTACTTGGCACTCATTTCCCATCGCCATTTAAAATGAGGGAAATCGGATGATAACCAAGCCCACTTTTTTATATATAAAACATTTTGGAAAACACAAAAAAACTGATTATTTAGTAAATAATACACCTAGAATGTTGAAATTTGACGTGTGGTCTGAATATTGAGACTTTTGCTAAAAATTAAAAAAAAAAAATATTTGAAAATGGGCGTAGTACCGCCCAATTGTGATAAAATCAATTTTACAAATATTATTAATTATAAATCGATTACCGTTAAATCTATCATAACATAATTTGACAGAGAGCTTGCCTTTACTACAACGAATGATTCAAAGAAAAATGTATATATAAGATTTTTAAAACGGGTCGTGGATGAATAAAATAACCTAAATCTATACAAAAAAGAGCTTAAAACTAGGAAATATTTCTAGTGAAAATGGGCGGGATCATTAGAATAATAAGCTTTATCTTAGAAAAAATAGTTTTGTATCAATGGTATTTCACTTACCAAGTTTTATTGTAAGATGAAATAGAGATGCATTTTTTTAAACGCCCCTATTTCCATCAAACCTAACACAACATTTCTAGAGCTTCAAAAAAATAAATCCCTCGTAATAAAATTCGATACAATTGTTAGGCTTAGACCACACCCACTTTTATACAAGAGTAGACACAACTTCGTAGATGAATGTGATATGTAAAATCTATTCGAAACCTGTTTTTATATCAGTGATATTTTACTTTCAAAGTGTCATTATAACAAGATTGAAAAAGAAAAAAATTTTATGTGCGTGGCACCATCCCTCCTTTTTGTCGAAGCAATATGTCTATGCTTTTGGAGCCGTAACTAATAATTATTACGTGTACATAAGTTGGTACACATATTTCCCTTATAATGAAAAATATTAGTTAATAACCACACACTCTTTTGATAATAAAAAATAAAAAATGAAAAATGTAAATCTTTTGATAATACTGTGGCGAGTATTAGCATCACTATGCTGTTAGTAAATAATCACAACAACGAAAACAGCAAGCAGTCACTCTTATGTACATGTACACATTAAGGCAAGCAACATTTATGTACATAGAAGGCGACGAAGAATAACTTACATACACATATGTAGTCATCAGCTAAGAGAAGAAGTAGTTACTCACACATACATACACACGCATATGGCTAGAAGAAAAGCATAAACTACAAATATACGATATATATCTGGGTAACCAAGTATGACGTGCAGCTATTCTAGAACACATGATTGTGAAACGACTAGACCTTAGGATAATTGGCGAATGAGATAACCGAGAGTATAAAAGCAGCGCAAGCTCAGGAATCAGTAATCAGTTTGATTTAAACACGCTATTAGTTGTGAAGTATAGCTGTGAAGTACTGCTCCCAAAGTTGTCTAAATAAATACCATTTTGCAATACTGAATATTGCATATCAGCGATTCGAACGTTGGCAGAAGGTGCAAAGTAGTCGGGGTCCCCCAAAATTCGTTACAATACTTTTTGTCAAAAATATGCCCAGTAGGATTAGAAAAGTAATATATCTGAAATTAATTGTATACAATTTAAACTCACGCTGAGTATATAATGTTCGGTTACACCAGAACTTAGACATGGTTTGTAAGTTGCAGTTAATTACTGAATTGTATTATTATTGCTGTTATATTTTTTTACCTGAAAACTTTCATTATTCAAATTTGTAGCATGTTTAACTATAATAAGTCCTCACACATTTTTACACTTCCTAGATACTACAGTTTGCCTAATAAAATATGACATATTAATGCTAATTTTCCTAAACATACCAAGTAATTAAGTAGCCTGTTATATGTGATGAAGGGAAAATTGCTAGTTTTATTTGTGGTAGACAAAAAACCATCAGGTAGCTTTTTACTCTCAATTTGTTACACTTTTAAGCGCTGTGTCTTTCTGTTATGAGTTATTTTTTTCTATTAAGAGGTCGTTTAGCTCTGAAGTGGTATTTTGCTTCCAATTTGCTGCAGGTGTTTACAAAATGCTATGTTGTTCACTGGTATTCTGGGTAGGCATGATTACACGTGAGATCTAGAATAGAGCGTCTGCTGTCCGTATCGAATGTTTATATCCCTGGTTTGTTTAGAGGTTCTCGCCTCAGAGGCATACGGCTTTCATTAGTTCGACCTCTACTCCATATAGTTGACCATTAATTGAAGGAGGACCTTAACTCTCCACTTCTTTGACTATCCCAAGAATTATGTTCTCAAACTGTGTGCTAGTCATGCCCGAAGATGTGTAGCAACTAAAAATGTATATTTCTTTGAGCAGTGCCATCTTTTCTATAGAAGAAGTGAGGCTTTCCCAGTGAATATTTCTGTACAGTTCAGAGAGTACCCCTATATCAAATTTTCTTTCAAACATTGTTAGGGATAAGAGATCCTAGGCCACTATATAGTAGTTTAAATTGAGTTGCAATAACCTTATGATTGTTTTCCCCCTCTGTGGGCATCTTAAGCTGCTTGCCGAAAGTTGTACACCAAATAACATAGATTTCTGTACTTTTCTTCACAACTTTGCACTTTTGCGCTATATGTCAGCAGCTATAACAATATCTCTCTTGCCTCACCTCTGAAATTCGAAAGGATGCCCATCCTACTAGTATTCCTTGCGCTTTCTTGTGTCATCCGCAATTGCATTGGGGAATTTAATGCTACATGTTTAATGGAGAGTAATGCAAATCTCTTAGGATGTAGTCATCTCATCCTTTGAAATGTGTGGTGACCGTTTTAGACTTTGCTGTTACCTGCGCTGATTCCTTAAGGACTGCTTCAATCTTTGCTGCGGTAGCCGCTTGTTCCCCTTGCTTGGATTTTTTCAAATGAAGTAAAAATCAGCTTTTGTTGTTCTTCTAATAGTTTTGACGTCCTCACTTTTCGCAGTATATCAGCATGCGTTGCATCTCCCGCTTGGTAATAATGATTGATTAAAAATTTGTTTCGTAAGCCTGTTTTTGGTTTTGCATAAATACCACCCTACTATCTTTTGAGCCGTCTGTCTCCCTTACTTTCGATATTTTTCTGCTTAGGTGATCGACTTTCGTGACTAACCCAGTGCCCTGGCGTAAATTCGTTTGACTAAGTGTGAACTTAATTATTTGAACTACTCCTCGGTCTCTTTCCTGGTGGTGACGAGTTTTTATCTTCAGCCAGTGCATTGGCAAGCACTTTATTCAATCACTCCTTCACCCCCAGAGCCGCCTCGATGTAGATACCTTGATTATCAAGACCAAGCGCTTAATTTCAGCGTGTATGTTATTGCGTCTTTTAAAGAACTAAAACAAATCATCACTATATTTCCCCTGAGCCAATGTTCCCTCCTGTGGCTTCAGAATTTTGAAGGCTGTCGTTGCCACGTAATGTAGGCGTGTCTATTCTAGCCTCGCTGTTGCAGTTCTCATGTTTTCTCCTAAGGCCTGCTGATTTTGAATGTTTGCCGCTGCCTTCTTAATAAGTTCACTTAATGTATGAGTGCCTGTTTGGACCTCGCTGTCACAGGTTTGCTGTTTTGCTCTTGGAGTAGCTGGAGCCAATCCTTGCACGCCTTTGAGTTCCGCTCTTTTCGATCTTGTCAGCGTTAGCGACGAAATATTTTGACCTACGCCCGATGAACCAGACCCTTCTGGTGAGCGAGTTAGCTTACGCACTTTGAATGGCTTGAAGGCAATTTATGTTTCTTTCTGTTATTGTTTCTGTTTGTTCATAATTTTTTGTCTCAGTCGGACTAAATGTACAGCCATATTGCGTGATCCCGTGGTTGCTTAAATGAAGGCAGGGATCAGATCATCATTAGTCGGGCATATCTCAATAGAACCTGCACCACCAACTTAATAACGACGGTCTTTGAACGTACCACAAGACCTTCCAAGCTTTTAACGAGAAGGAGACGTATGCGACATTAGGCTGAAAGGCATTTTGACAGGGGTGTCAAACCGTGTCCTAAGTATTCCGAATGTCACATTCGCCCACCCTTAGCAAACATATCCAAATCGTTAGATTCAATATATCTTAACTAAGACCTGTTATGACTATGTTAACATATAAATGTTTTTTTAATATTTCAAGAGTATATTCTTCTTTCGCGGATGCGTATCCCGCGCCACATATTTGCCTTCCTTCCGTCTTTGGGGTTCATAGGGCGCATAAGACTCTCCCCGCCAGTCGCTCTTGGTCGGGGGCTGCTTACTTGAGTATTCGTAGTTAACCTAAATTAATAAGCCGTTCACTGTTTGCCGGCAGTGAACTCCTTGGCCTGAGCTTAGCCTCTTTATCTATCTCTACCTCCATCTTTTACGAGACTACAGAAACGTAGTCTAAGAACCCTTTATATATTAAATCCTGCGATGGACATCAATACAATAACTTGACAATAACATATCCAGCTATCAAGTACACTCAAAAGGGTTCAAGCGCTCTTAATATCGATTTTGAAAGTAACAGTATTAAATTATTGCTTATTGAGTACCTTCAAATAATGTCCTTTCAGAAAACTGCATTAAATTTAGCTGTCACATACAGCAAAGTAATTATAAAGACATAAATATTATACTTTAGGATTTATGGCGCAGCTGTGAAACCAGTTTACTAAAAGTCTTTATATGTATCTCAAGCATACATGTCCTACATACATACATACCTAAATAGGCTCATAACTTTTCTTTTATATTTTGTTTTATTGCATCAATTTAGTATTTGGCAGATTTATGGAGAAATTGATAAAAATAAAGATTTTGATTATATAACTGAAAATTACACAAACAAGTAAACCATTCACAGTTAAAACTTTGTGCGTTCAATTGAGGACAGCATTTCAAGGAAAATTCGAATATAAAAATAAAATTCAAATAAATAAAACAGCTATAAAACTAAACTTTTAACTATTTGCAAACATTACTAACCGCCTACATACTTACGTTCGCTTTTTGTGATTATTTTTAAAACATACATACATACATGCCCGGCAGGAAAAGTTAGTTAAACTCATATACTATTCATATACATACATATATAATCTATTCAGAATGTTTTAACCATTTGTATAATATCCTTTTAATTTCAATATCGGAATGTCATAAAAAAGTAACACTTTTAACTTTTTTGATGTGTAAAGATCTTTGCTCACGGTGTGGAATGTAAGCGTAAGGTGAAAGCGTGAGCGTAAGTGTTAGCGTAGTCGATACATGTAGAATATAAATGCAGGCGTAATGTGTAATATGCGTAGACATATCGTACACATAGATCAAATTAGCGAGCAACTCAAGCATGGCAATATTCAGAAAACGCGAAAAACTGACTGCCTCTCTCATATGCGCACATGCAATTTTAAATTTTTACAAAACACTTTTCCCGTTGATTAGTTGAGGTATAAATAAATTGTGCATATAGGTCGGCAGATATTGAATTGTGAAGTCCGGAGACACTCATAGCTTCAAACTCTCAAATTTTTGAGTTATTTAGCAAAGTTTTTGAGCACGAACATACGCAATTTTTGTAAATGCAAGTACTCGAAAAGATGTGTACACTGCTGTTTTATTGGAAATAAAGAGCCAGAGCAAACAAGAGTAAATGTATTTTTTTATTGATCAACAAAGTGTTAACAAAAACAAAGCACATTGTTAAGCATAAAGGTTTAAGTTGAAAATAGTTTCTTTTAAGGATTTTGTTGGTTGTAACATCTTTGTACAGAATCTGGTTAGATTTATATGAATAATAAAAAAGCAAGCAAAGAAAACAAAATTGAAAAAAAAATTTATAAAAAAATAAAATTTTACAAAAAAAATAAGTAAAATAAAATAAAGTAAAACAAAAAATAATAAAATAAAATAAAATAAAAAATAAAAGAAAATAAATTAATGTAAAATAAGATAAGATAAAACAAATTATAAAAAAAAATTAAGTAAAAAAATAAAGCTAAATAAAAAATAAAATAAAATAAACAAAAATAAAATAAAATAAAACAAAAAAAAAAAATACAATAAAATAAGGTAAAGCAATATAAAATAAAGAAAAAAATATAAAAAAATAAAATAAATAAAAATAAAACAAAATAAAATAAAATAAGATATAATAAAATAAACTAAAATAAAATACAATCAAAAAATTAATTAATAAAATAAAACAAGAAAAATTAAAGTAAAAAAATTAAAAAAATGTAACATAAAAAATAAAATAAAACAAAATAAATAAATAGATAATAAAATTATGATAAATAAAATAAAACGAAATAAAATAAAATAAATAATTATTAAATAAAATAAATAAGATTAAACAAAAAAAAAAAAAAAATAAGATCGATTTTCAATCAACGAGTTATCAGTTTGTTATCGAAAAACTTTCCATTTATCAGCGAAATGCTATCGATATGTTATCAAAATTGTATCGATTTGCTATCGGATGGTTATCGATTTGTTATCAGAAAGTTATTGATTACTTACGAAGAAGTTTTCGATATATTATAAAAAGTATATCAACTCCTTTTTTTTGAACTAATAGAAAAGTTATCGGGTTTGTTATCAAATATGAATCGCATCGTCAGCGAAAAGTTGTCGGTTTCCTATTTATTGAAATGTTACAGGTACCGATAAAACTTCAATATAAAATCGATGGCAAATGGGCAACGCATCGATAACAACTGGTAAACTCGGCGATTAGAATTCGCCATTAATAATAAAGCGATAATAAAGCAATAACTTGTCGGTATCCGTTGTTACCAATAAGAAGCTGAAGAAACTCTTCTCAAAAAGCCCGTAACTATTTGCTTCTGAGGAAGTTACCACCGTTGTAGTTTAAATTCGAGCACTGGGAGAGCTCTAGTTAATTGAAACAAGACCTACACCCTTATGTTAACACATAGAACTTCACAAGTACTTGGTACTAACGCCTTTTTTATATCTGAAGGGTTGCAAAAAATATGTTTTCGAAGTTCAAATAACAAAAACTGTGAAACAGTTATTCGACGCAAATTGGAATAGAAGCTCGGTCTAAAATCTCTTCGGAGGCTATCGCGCCCTGCATTTTTATGCCTACTCTTTACGAGGCTTAAATTCCATGAGCTACAAAGATAGGTTTTCTGTTTTAAAAATATATTTATGAGCGTTTTATATATGACCTAAACATTTACTTAAATTAAAAAGTTTTTTTGAACACTAGAGAAATACTCAGGCGATATGAGATCCACATGGACCGGCGCATCGTCTGACACCTCTCACGATATTTATGGACGCGTATAAGCAGTCGACCCCTGTTATAGACTATTACCAAAACTACTCTTACTTTTAAACTAATTCGGAACTATGAACAAACTTATACCGTTACGGAGAGTTTTCCCTCCCTCAGAAATCGTCTGGTCTACATTCGAAGCGCATCTCTTAAGAACTGCAGATTTTCCCTACAGGGTATATTTATGACTACTTACTGTGGTCACAAGTCGTTTTAACTGTCTACAGATTTATACATCAACAGTAATTTGATTCAATGGAAACATAAACTAACTTTTTGGATTTCGTATCACGTTACGCATACTGCGTTGTATAATATCTTGATACGCTTAGTCGTGCTGGCTAATTGCATTTCTACGGTTGATAACTCTGGCCTTCTACTTTTAATCGAAGGCCTTTCATAGCGGCTGCTTTGATTGCGATTGTTTCGCCCTAAAAAGCATTGCAAGGGTCGGTAACATAATGATTGTGTTAAGATCTTACTTCTCGGACTATTTGCCTTGATCTTCTTTACCATTTAATGTCGAGTGTATATCGATGCTCTATCGTCAAAGCGAGCCAATTTTTAAGATGCCAGTTATAATTTTGACAGTCAGAATTCTCTCTCCTTCCAATGTATAGTTGTTTTGTACCCCGCCGTTGAGGCTGCTTATGTTTTTCGAAGAAATTCGATAGGGAAGGTGGTAATATGACTTTAAGAGGTGCTGTAGGACTTGAAGCGAGTACTTCTGTTATGAGCATGCCACCAGATCGCTGTACGTTACGTTCAAGACGCAATCCCGACAGGTCTAAATACAGATGAAACAAAATCCCGATAAAACAATATCCATAAGGGCTTTAAGTAATATTAGAACAGACATAGAAGGGTACTAATTCGGCCAACTTTTAATATACTGTTCATATTTTATTAAGCTTTTTGTTGGGATTTTGTGTTGTAGAGATATGTTTAGTAAGTTAAAATTGTAGTTTAAATATAAAACTTTTAAACTGAATTGGGCTTGAAATTTGAATAATTCCTGTATCGCATACTCTTGAGTCATTTTGGGACTTTTTCGGGACTGTTTGGTGAAGAGATTATTTAAGGTATTACTTTGGGACAACTTCGATACTATTCTCATCCATTTCGGGAGTTACAGGATCACTTCGGGACAATTTGTGGAATTATTTCCAGACTATTGTGGAACAAACTTGGAGTGCTTGCAGGATCACTTCTGGATCATTTTATGTATAATTTCGGGATAGTTTCTGAATTATTTCGAGACAATTGTGGAAAGATTAAAGGACTTTTACAGGGTTACTTCGAGATTAGTTTAGATAGCATTTCGGGATAGTTACCGGACTAATTCGATACTATTTGGGCATCATTTTGGGACAGTTATAGAAACACTTCGGGATTAGTTGCGGAATTATTTCCAGATTTAAGACTACAAAGCTCACACAAGCGCAATTGATAATACGAGATCGCTTTTTAGCATTAAACAATCCATTCTTTCTTCTTTCAGTAATTATCAACTTAATGATCTTTCTTTACAATCTAAACGCTATTTACAAATTAGTTATATGTTAGTAGTACCTAATCCCACCTTATTAGTGTTTTACTTAGCTGATGACTTTAAAACTTATCTGCAGCATCTGTCGGCAAACAAAAATCAAATTCCGTGCGTCATGCAGATGCACCCTTCGTGTCGGTTGGGCGGGCTTTAGAGGGTGAAAAACCGCTGGGGGCTATTATTATAATCAGCGTTCTTTGCACACAGATTATATTAACTTTGGTAACATAACGGTTGGTTGTACAGGTATAAAGGAATCAAGATAGATATACACTTCCGTATATCAAAATCATCAGTATCATAACAAAATTCAGCAGAGAGCTCACCTTCCTCGAGGAAAAATTTACGAGATCGGTAAAGAACCACGCCCACTTTTAGATAAAAGATTTTTAAATGGGTTGTGGATGAATAAAATAAGCTATATTTTTGCAAAAAGAGCTTTATATCAATTATATTTCTTTCCCAAGCGGAATTATAACAAGAAATAGAAAAAAACTAAAAATGTTTAAGATAGGCGTGTTACTGCCCCTATTTTGAGTAAGAAGTTTTCCATGTTTCGGGAGCCATGACTCGAAGTAAAATTAAGACATCGTAATAAAATTGGGAATACATACTTTCATTATAGAAGGAAATATTTCAAGTCAAAATGGACGGGATCGGTTAAAGACCATGCCTACTTTTATATAAAAGAAATTTCAAATGGGATTAGACTAGAATAATATAGCTATATCAATGATATTGCACTTGTGCTACGTGTTATGTCGAAATGTAATTTATCTGAAAAGAACTGTGCTATTGAAGTCCACGCTAAGTATATAAATTTTTATACCTTTCATGAACATGAAATGGTATATTAACTTTGGTCCGATGTTTGTAACGTTGAGAAATATAGAAGATAGACTCACCATTAAGTATACCGAATTGTTCAGGGCGACGAACTAAGAAGTTGATATAGCCATGTCCGTCTGTCCGTCCATCTGTCTGTTTGAACGCAAACTAGTATCTCAAATTTTGAGATATCTCAATGAAATTTGGTACAAGGGTGTATTTTTGTATTATATTAGACATTTGTCGGATCCGGTAGGATCGGACCACTATAACATATATCTCCCATACAACCGATCGTTCAGATAAGACGATTTTGATCATTCCTGTCGCAATTTAGAAAATACAAACGTGAAACTCGGTGATATATATTCTAATATATCATAGAAGATTTTCTGAAAAAATCACTTTGATCGGAGCTATATATAGTATATATCCCATACAACCGATCGTTCAGATAGAAAGGTTTTTGGCAATTTCTCCCTTAATTTAGAAAATATAAACGTGAAACTCGGTGATATATATTGCAATATATCATAGAAGATTTTCTGAAAAAATCACTTTGATCGGAGCTATATATAGTATATATCCCTTACAACCGATCGTTCAGATAGAAAGTTTTTTGGCAATTTCTATTTTAGTTTCCAATATAAAAACGTGAAACTTGGTGATATATATTCGAATATATCATAGAAGATTTCCTGTAAAAATCATTTCGATCGGAGCTATATATAATATATATCCCATACAACCGATCGTTCAGATAAGGGGGTTTTTTGCCATTTTTTATTTTATATTTATCCTAAAAATCGTTTAGGTATGTACATCTGTTCACTATATATTTCTTATTTTATGCAACCGATTATTTGGAGATTACGAACGGGATAAGATTATTGTACAGCCCCATTCATGAAAGGTATGAAGTCTTCGGCACAACAGAAGACAGGCCCATCCTTACTTGTTTTATAATCATTTCAGCGCCAATTTGGCTCACCTACATCTTTAATTGTATGATTTGGTACGTTCTCTTCTTATTAAAAGAAAAAGATAAGTTCCTGGTTTATTGTAAGAATCGCTGTGTCCTAGTTTGAATGTTAAAAACGAAAATTCTAAATTTTACTACATTTTTTCACTAACTGCACCTTTACAGATATACATATACATACATATATCGCTTTTTCCTTTTTCCCGCTGACTGATCATACTTATATCCAACGCAAACAACGTGATTATTCAACAAATAAAATAGCTGCAATGATAAAAAAATTTGAATTAAAATTGCGGTTCTTAATCAAATTGCTTATAAACTTCTGATATTGGGTGTGGCACTGCCCATTTTTGATAAAATAAATTTTTCGAATGTTATTGATCATAAAATAAAAATCGTTTAGATTGTCATAACAAAGGGTTTGCTTGGTATTGCTATTCTACCTAACGAAACGTAAATATATTATTTTAGCTCAACTTCGCCAAAAACATTTGGCAAGACTATGGCACATAGCCATAGTCAAAATAATATAGGTTTTAAAGTTAGTTGCAGCTTTTTGACATAATTTTGTATGAGGTATCTGTCAAAAAATAATAAAAAAAAAATTTTTAAGTTAAACGGTTTTATTGAAAACAATACCTACATTAAGTAATAAAAATACTAAAAGCTAGAAAATAATTAATTGATCAGACAAATAAATTAAAGCGTGGGCCGCGTCAAATTTTGATTGATAGTCAACCGCTCATATCTTTGCAAATGATTTCATAAGACCAACTGAACCTTAAAAAGGTTGTGCTACGCTTCACGTTTTTAGAAATTTCACGTGCCCAACGCTTTTATTTATTTGTCTGATCAACTAGATCCTAGTTGATGAGGAGTGTGTTGACTAGTACCTAGTACCTACTTAAATATTTTCCAGCTTTTAGTATTTTTATTACTTAATCTAAGATTTGTTTTCAATAAAACCGTTTAACTTTAGCATTTTTTTTTTATTATTTAATTTTCAAGTTTTAAGTTTTTATTTAATTGCCTATTATTTCACTTACAAAATTTTGACCTTATATGCTCCAAAGTAGTTTGACGTCGCTTTTACCGGGACTTGAAATGTTTACTTAAATTTCACTTCCAAAATTGGAACTTATGTTCTCCAAAGGATTTTGAAATATATCGATCCATGCACTACCTAGCGGAGTTTTTATATATTTTTATTGAATTGTCATCGTGTTCTGAACTATATTCCATGTTTCAAGCTTGTAAGTTATTTACAAATTCGTATATTCGTATGCAACGCTACACAGAGTCAAGCTAAATAAAACCGTTTAAAAAGCTGCAACTAAATATAAAACCTATTTTATTTCGACTATGACTATATGCCTTTGTATCTCCATATCGTGATACATTTATGCACATATGCAAACTATGTATTTCGTTTATCAATCACAAAAATGGCGAAAATAACTTTTAATTGCTCGTAAATGAAAATTTACGCATGCGCCGCACGTTGCCAAACAGCAATAGCTGACTAAGTGGGTTTTCGTAAATGTTTTTTGTTGCTCATGCTCAACTGCATTAATGTTTTTTGGTCTTATTACTCTGGGTACATTGCTCATGCCAAAAATATTCAACCGCATTTAGGTAACTACACCTCTATATTAAGCTGTCCTAATTTGTCGAACAGAAACTTTTCGTTTTAAAGGTTTCAATTTGTTAATCCAACATGTTGCTAAAGATTTGCTCAGGATGTTCACTTCTGGAGTAAAAAAAAGCTATGAAAAGACTAGTGTTAGAGCGTTGAAGTGTAAGTAAGAAATATTAAGCTTTTATGCAGGGAGAACGTGCTGGGTTATAAGTATTGTGGCGAATATTAGCATTTCGATACATCATTGTGCTGCTACTAAATAAGTGCACAATAACAGTAAAGCAAGCAGCCACACATACGTGTAAACAGCGAAGAGTAGAGCTGAAGTTCTTACTCACACATACACATGCATATAACTAGAAGACACAATGTAATATCGCTGTTCGCGAAAAGTTTAGACCCTTGGAAAAATATGCGAACGAGGCAAAAGAGAGTATATAAGGAGCGCAAGCTGAGGAATATTGAATCAGTTTGATCTTAATACGCTATTAGTGAAGTACGCGAGTATTGTAATTGTGAAGTACTACTACCACAGTAGAGTTGTAAATAAAGAAAATTTTGCTATACTGAATACTTGAGTTATTCACTCGACAGTTGAGCCACTCGAACATTAGCAGAAGGTGCCAGAATTCGTTACATTATGTTCAGCGAGTGTGATGTAAAGTACTATCTTTATTTTGCTGTGTGATTAGCTATTATATTAAAAATTCTTCTTAATTAACGGACAACCTAAGGTACATATAAACATCACCGCACATCAATGCAACGATTGTGCGGGCGGGTGTGTAATTTCTGTGTTGTTGTTATGGCATAAACGCATAATTTTTCAGCTTTCAATAAAAAATTTGTTATGACTTTTTATCCCTTGATTACCATCGACAAAATATAAGATTTTTTTTATCTCAATTTCGGATGAGAAGCAAGACTACATTTTATTTAATGAAAAGAAATATTAATAGCTGCATACATTTCTGAAAATAAGTACAAATAACAAGTAAAATAGTTAGTTTGAAATCGGGTTCTTATTATTATTATAATTTGCATACAAACCCAGCGAAAAAACAACTATCAATTGTTTAAAAGACCCCTGCTCCATATTCAGAACTGCCAACCCCTATACCTTATGGCACTTTTGTTTTTGTTTTGCCCTAAATCTTAGTCACAGATACAAATTTACATTTCAAATGTAAAAAAAAAATCACATATGGATCATATGGAAGTTTTTGATTTTCATATGTGAGTGCAAAGCAAAAGCACTTTCATATGATGAACGAGCACTTCGGCATAAAAAACCAATTTACACTAACAAATTGACAACTAGAAATTATTCAAAAATATTATGGCAAATACCACGATTCATATGTCTTGCTCGAGTTTCGAGCTCAGTTCGAAATTCAACATCATGAATTTCTCCACAGGTCCAGCCTGAAGTACTTCTAAAAGATTTTTAAAGGGGTCGTGCACGAATAAAATAAGCTATATCTTTGCAAAAAATAGTTTATATTAATTATATTTCTTTTCCCAAGTGGAATTATACAAAGAAATAGGAAAAAATTCAAATTTTTGAAAATGGGCGTGGCACCGCCCCTTTCATGACTAAGCAGTTTTATATATTTCGGAGCCATAGCCCGAAGAAAAATTACCGGATAATGATAAGATTGGGTTCACATATTTTCCTGATAGCAGGAAATATTTCTGGAAAAAATGGACGAGATCAGTTATGTACCACCCACATTCATATAAAAGACTTTTAATAGGGTCGTAGATGAATATATATACCTCTGCGAAAAAGAGCTTAATATTAATGGCATTTTACTTTCTAAATGGAATTACAACAGAATGTTAGAAAATTTCTTTATATCAGGAAATATTTCTAGTAAAAATGGACGGGATCGGTTAAAGACCACGCCTACTTTTATATAAAAGAAGTTTATAGGGTCGTACAATGAACTGTACAATTGAGTATATAAAGTTCGGTTACTGCCGCACTTAGACACCCTTACGTTTTTAAAATATTATAGATGAAATACAGATTAATAATGAAATATCAAAATTTCTTCACAAATTATTATGTATTTCCAAACTGATGTGTACCACATGTTCCAAGTCAAAATGAGCTTACATTTGTTTTTTTGTGAAATATGTTAGTGTAGTTAAAGTGCAAATTGGAACCTAGTTATCTCTTAAAAACTATCACACAGCCAATTTGGAAAAGATTTTTATAGTTTTTCTGAAATTGGTACGTGACATCATTCACTTTCATGGACATCGCCAACGTTTTTTCAACAGTTTTTTGAAAAAAAAAAAATTTTTTTTGGGTTTTGGCGAGTGTTTTGGTCGACAAATGGACCGTTTCGCCATTTTTTTTTCGCAGGCTCTAAATTTATTTTTCGAAAAATCGATGGCGCGATATCGGTTAACTTTCGTCCATACAAATCGACCCAGGTTAATGTACATATGTATTCTTGACAATTATGTGTTTTATTAGAATTTAATTATCAGAAATTTATTAAAACCTTGAGCACAAATTTAATATGTAAATTAATAAGTAAAAAGAATTTTACGGCGTTTTTTCATAAACATACATATTTTATGAGCTGGTTTGTTTGCTGCTAATTTTCACCTTTACTAGCAGAAGGTGTTTCACATGAAAATCGTTTAAAGGTGTTAGCGTGTTTACTGTAAAGGCATTCACATCTAGATAAATATTCATGCTTATTTTTTTAGGTTGATAAATTTGTGCGAATATGCGTTTGTGATTGTGTAAAAGTATTAAAATTATCACGGCTTAGTGATATGCTACTGCATTTTCTTTTATTTAGCAGAATTATCCATAGGTAACCTTGTGAATGCGTATGAGTGTAGCCGACAAGTATGAATGTATTCAAATTACTATCGAAATGAGGAATAATAAATGTGATTTTGCCAGGGTCGGAAAATAATAATTATTTTTTTTTCGGAGCCGAAAAAGTCCTGGTCAAAAAATTGTCCTAGGTGAAAGGGTTTGAGTTTCCAGATATCCCTATAGCAATATCATGTCGAATCATGCATCCTTTTTATTTTTCGAACTTTTTCCATAAAAATCCACATATAAAAGTAAAATCTGAATTTTTATTTTTTAATTGCGATAGAACTAGTTACACTCGGACTTTTAAAAATAAAAGTCCGTTAATAAAAGTTAAATCAACACTTCTATTTTTTAAGGCCGAAATAAAAGTCCCGCTTGATAACAAAGAAACGGCTTTCCGAATTAAAAAAAAAATTATTTCGGATAAGCCGTTTCTTTGTTATCAAGCGGGACTTTTATTTCGGCCTTAAAAAAAAGTCTTGATTTAACTTTTATTTCGGGACTTTTATTTTTAAAAGTTCGAGTTTAACTAGTTCTATCGGACTAAAAAAATAAAAATCCGAAAAAAATTTTTATATTGATCCAAATATATTTAAAGTCCAAAATTAATAGTTTTGCAAGGAATTATATTATAAAAGGAATAACAGTTTCAGCCCCTGGATTTTGCAACGAAGTAACCATGTTATTTTCTGACAAAACGTATAGTCCAGCTTGTGTAGTTTACTTTTATTTTATTTTATTTAAAAGTTAAACTGTTAACAAGGTGTGTGTGCAAAACCCTGAAATGTTAAGCTTCTGTTTCTAAGGAATATTGGTCCTTACAAAATAAGTGGCATTTCATACCAACACGATTTCTCCTTCCATCACTTCTTCAGATTGCTGTGTGTTGATGCAACATGTTGCTAAAGATTTACTCGATACTTTCATTTCTGAGGTAAAATAACTGTGGAAAACTAATCGTGGTGAGATGAAGTGCTGCCTCTGCCATGCCCCAATATTTAACTACAAATAAAAAAAAAAATATAGTTTAAAAATACTAAAAAAACACGCAAATATGGTGCCTTTTTACAGTGGCGTAGTGAGGGTTTCTTGTGCCCGGGGAAAAATATTTGTTTGACAGTTTTTGTTAAAGACCCCCTGTGAACAGCGCTCGGGGCAATGTGCCATCCTTGGATGCAGAGGCTACCCTACCACTAATGAACTTGAGCGGGTAAAGATGCAGGTTAACAGTTGTAGTTATGAAAAAAGTATTTATGCCAAATTTCGTTCGGATTGTGAGATTCGTTCGACTTATGGCATTAAAAGAATTTTGGATAGAGTAACAAAAAAAGGGGCGGGTTACACCCATTTTCAAAATTTGTTTAAGTTTTATTCATAGCTAACCCATAATACTACTGAGGTAGAATATCAGTAAAATATAGTTAAATACCATAGAGTTTGTTTGTTTAATGGTGTGTTCAATTTATACTTACTATTTAAGAATACATGAGCTTAACACCGGCTTATAATATTTGGAATATCCAATTATTATATTTTCTAAGAGAAACTGAAAAGAAATAAAGAAACATTTAATGTCATTTTGCGATGGTACCATTTCGAAAACCGCCACGTAATCATCAGGCAATTTCGTAATGCTATCAAAGGTTTCACCGAGATTCGAACCGCGAATCATACGGTGAAACTGCAGTTGCCTTAATCACTAGGCTATACTGCTTGTATTTGTTTCCTTGCCTATTTCAGTTTATCTCATTTCTACACTACCAACACAATTGAGACATTCTGTCTCTATATTAATGTAGATTTTGTTTTTGCAAAGTTCCTTTTCGTTGCGAGTGAGAAGCTTTGTATACTCGGGCTCAATTTTACATATTTATGTTTGTTTGTTTAATGCTGTGTTCAATTTATACTTATTATTAAAAATTCATGAGCTTAACACCGGCTTATAATAATTGAATACTCAATTATTATGTTTTCTAAGAGAAACTGAAAAGAACGAAAGAAACATTTACTGGCATTTTGCGATAGTGCCATTTCGAAAACCGCCACGTATAGTTATTGCAAACTTTGTTAAGGTTCTACCTTTAGGAAAAGTGGGTGTGGTATTTAACCGATTTTGATTATTTTCACTCAGTCAATATAATTTAGAAAGGATAATGTCCCTGCCAAATTTCAATGTAATATCTGTAATGGGTTTTGATTTACGGCTTGTTAAACTTCCAAATTTTCTTCTTCTAAATGATTGCCATGCCCATATTCCAAAATTTTTTTTGGAATTTTTGTTTTGCATCATAAAACCAATGCACCTACCAAATTTCATTACCTTAGTGGTTTTCCTTTTTTAATTAACTCATTTTTTACATTTTTCAAAATTTTCGATATCAAAAAAGTTGGCGTGGTTATCGTCCGATTTCGCTCATTTTCAATTCTAATATATTCTGGGTCCAGATAAGCCCGTATACCGAATTTGGTGAAGATATCTGCATAATTGCCCAAGTTATCTAAAGGGAGGGACAGATGAACAGACGGACGGACTGACATGACTACAACATTTTTTTCGATACTGATGATTTTTATATATGGTGGAAGTCTATATCTATCTCGGTTCTTTTATATCTGTACAACCAACCGTTATCCAAATATCCCTTAGTATAAGTACAGTTGGGTATAATAACTCACACGTGCTGGTATCCCTTAGTATAAGTACAGTTGGGTATAATAACTCACACGTGCTGGACTACACGTATGTTCAATGGCCCGATACTAATGAGAAGAACCGTGGAAGCTATTTTTCTGACACAAGAACACTGGACCTATAAAAGCGAGTACCTTGAAGTTATGGAAATTCCAAGGATTAACAGAGCAGGAGTTACTGCAAGCATCACATAGAGCTGCCAATAAAAGTCCCCAGTTCCCGATGGAGTGCCAAATATTGATCTTAAAGCAGCGATAAGGTCTAGAGTATCAGTACGGATCTCTTCAACGCCTGTATCCAGGAAGGCCTCTTTCCCCGCTAGTGAAAACATCAAAGATTGGTCCTTTTGCTGAGGCTCACAATTGGTGATACGATATGCTATAGTGACTCGAATGGGAAAAAGATACGCCTTATTAGCAATATGTAAACGCAGCACCAAAACACGTATGCGCAGAAAAAATGTTGGCAGGAATGATAATGACAACTGGGTAAATGACGGACAGAGTGTGTTTTAGCTTTGCTTTGGTTTCCCTTAACTTATTTGAGTAATACCAATAGCTCCTTCAGGATTGGAAATATCTTCTCTTAGCCTTTCGAGATCAAAAGAGTTTACAGACAAAAAGACTCCCTGCAATGGGATAGAAAATAGTGGAAACGATTATAAAAGATTGTGCAATTGCTGGTTTTGATATTGTTCATCAGAAAAAGCGTGCTGCGTTCTTCTCCCTTTCACATCGGCTCTTGAGGTCAACGTGGATAAATTACTTGCCGTCATTAAAGAAATAATCAACGAACAAGCGCCCTTGCAGTAACGATGCATTTGACATATACAAATTTGAAGCTAAGAAGTACTTTTTTATTTGAGAACTAGCATTAACAGCGAAACTTCTATCAGCCAAGAACCCTTGCCATGTGTTGTTCTTTTTGAAATGCATTTTTAACGCGATGTCAAAAAGCATAGGTGGCCTAAGAAAACTAAATTTAATAACGATCTGAACTTGCTGTAAGCAAATGTGAACGTAGTGCAGCAAGTCAAAGCTTAATGCCTTCACGGGCAAGGCGAAGCCGTTTCTCTCGACATACACCTTTGAGGCCCTAGTAATAGAATGAAACTAACTGAATTAGGAAGGAACAGCTGGAGGATCACTATAAGTCCCTAGGTGTTTCCAATTTTGGTCAACTATCACCAAGAAGGAGTTTAACTTAATATTCTTACACCACTCACTTATCTCTTACGATGCCGGTTTGGCAAAGCATCGTACTCTAAACATCCTTGCAGGCTAATCAGTATATGCTGGGATTTATTTCCTTCAGGCATAATAAAGGATAACAAGGATTGTCTGATTATTTAGTACCAAAAACATTGTTTGAGGATTTTTGAGAGTGCTGATGGAGGGACCGTCCTCTTGCGGTTATGGCTCTGGTACACTTCGTACTGGAGGGATTGTCATGTAAACTGAGCGCGAATGGTGGCGTGATGTTGTTCCCAACTTCCCAAGTGTTGCAAGGACGACATAGGAGTACTTCAGCTTGAATCTACGAAATACTTACTTTGATAACTATATAACACAGGGATTGAAAATTTTAACTTGTTTGTCTTGAAATGGCGCCGATTTTGTTCTTTCTAAATCTATAGTAATGGTTACAGTTAGGGTAATTAGTTGCACGTTAATCTACTGGGTAACTAACTTCTAAGCTTCATGGAAAAACGAACTGGGTAGCTTACCGATAAGCTTACCAACAATTTAAGATTGAAAATAGCGTGTCACGTCAGTCATGTTTATCCACCAAGTCATGTTTACCCACCAAATTTCTTGAGTACTTGGCACTGACGACCTTTCCTCCCAAAGCTGAAGCCTACAAATTGATGAATGGAGCAGAATACTGTCATTTGTATTGATACTAGCTTATGCCCGTAGGTTTTACCCCACGTTTCTATAAAAATATGCAAAATAAATAACACAAATTTGAAAAGTATTTTAAGGTTGTGTATTTGTGAATTTAGGTACTGCTGAAAACCAAAGGATATACAATATTTTTTGTAATATTATTTGTAGTATAAATAAAAAAATGTTTCGATAAGCCAACTCTGAAGCAGGCTACTTATAACTGGCCATGGGTGAAAGATGAGTTGGTAAGATTGACTCCTACTTCCAAAATACAGTAAGAAAAACGGAGCAGGCGATTGTAGATGCGGAGATCGCAATATCATTGATACCACAGGAAGAAGAGGAGCACGCAAGACACATGTGTAGGGAAATCATAAAAAAAGAGGTGAAAGCACAGGAAGGACAAAAATCTAATACAGAGGAAAAAACAATAAAGAATTTGCGGCATAACAACGAAAGCGGACAAAGGAAACACCACTGTGCTAATCGAAAAAGAGAAATATATATCCAAAACCGAAGATCTCATAGAAGAAATGAAATGTCGTAGAATAAGAGAGGATCCCACAGATGAATACCAAAAACAAATCAAAGTTGCTATAAAAAATGCAACAAATATAGTAGATTCTAACATGGCACATATATTGGTCTAAATGAACCCTTCGGCTCCTCCACTAATTGCGCTACCAAAAATCCACAAGCCGGATACACCAATGAGGCCTATCATTAATTTTAAATTGGTACCATGTTACAAACTGTCTAAATATTTAAAAACGATATTGAAAGATACCCTGGAGCTAAGGAACGAATATGCAATAGCTAACACAACAGAACTAATAGAGAAACTTGAGACAATAGAGCTAACAAAGAACAGCAAATTGGTATCTTTTGACATACAACATTTATACCCATCAATACCACTATCGGAGACTTTGCACATATTAGCTCAAAAATAGTTCATAATACAAAAAACAAAGTGAAAAGTATGCAAATCACAAATACGCTAAGAACCACTTTACGTCAAAACTATTTTCAATTCAACAATAAAATATATAGACAAACAAACGGTCTTGGAATGGGAAGCTTCACATCACCAATTCTTATGGAAGTGTTCATGCAAAATCTGGAAGAAAAGTACATACAGAAGCTGAAGTCCAAATTAGGCGTGTCATTTTATGCTAGTTACGTGGATGGCATAATATGCGTTTTAACTACTAATAACGAAGAGCTTTTACTGGAGTACCTAAACAAGCAGCACGGAAATATAAAATTTACAATGGAAGCCGAAAAAGACGGAGGAATCAACTATCTAGACCTCACGATAAATATTGATAAGGAAGCCAAAAGATTTAACTATGACATACATATATAGAAAGCCAACGGCCACCGACACAATAATACCTCAAATCACCCCCAAGCAGCATAAGAATGCAGTATTAAGGCACTTGGGACATAGACTTGAAAGAACACCTCTTACACAAGAGGCATATAAGAGATAACTTAAGGTCATATATAATATCGCTGCAAACAACGGATATAAAAAAGCACTAGTAGATAAGCTCAGAAGAACAAATGGAGAATCAAAAAGAAATAACTAAAAGGGAAATAATAGCTGGACGACTATGACATATACTGGAAAAGCAACATATAAATTGGCAAACTACAACACTAACACAGCATTCAAAACATCGAACAATCTAGGACGAAAACTAAGAACTAACACTAACTCAGATGATTCGTTTATCAGCCACGGCGTATACAAGCTTACCTGCGGATGCCAGCATAGTTACATAGGACAAACAGGACGGCAAATAAGAACGAGGGTCAGAGAACATATTAGAGATTACAACAAAAAAATACGGAATCCAAACATTATACCCGAGTCTAACTTCGCGAATCACATGGTCGAGAATGAATGTTCCCCAGCAAACATCAATAAAACAGTTAGGGTTCTGCACATACAAGCAAAAGGCCGACGCCTCAACGTACTCGAAAACATGGAAATCTACAAACAGAAAAAATTCGACGGTAGAATAATAAACGAAGATATAAACACAATTTCTGACACAATATTCGAGCCTTTAAAACTTGTTTACAAGAAACAAAGTAATCACACAGGTACAACAGACAAACACACAACAAAAAATAAACACAAAACAATTAACACACCAAAACAGCAAACCCACAAAGAAGAAGAAACGACTAAAATTACTGATTTTTACCTGCCCCAGTCAGTGACACAAATCGATCAGTAAAAACCACCCTCGGTTCTGAATGAACACACAGCACATACACATAACTAAATATACACAAACATCAATTTTGACAGTACCTGCTCATGTACCTACGAACTATAAATACAGGACAAGCGACAACAACAGATCAGAACGAAAATCGACACTGATGATGGCACAACGCCGAAACCGGTTTGTCTCAAAACCAAATATGACAAGGGATGACGGAAAATCGTTCCAATATACATCATTTATCCACCCTGTCGGAAAATCAACAAAACAAAATAACTCCTACTACAGCTAATGACTGTCATTGAGCTTTATTGATAGACATTGCGAAAGCCAAGCTAATAGGAAATAAGTAAGCGTGCATTCACTTCATCTGCGGGTGTTCCTTTCGGAATAATTGGCAAAATTTGTCGGAAATCTCCAAAAAGTAAGAGGAAAGCAGCACCCATGGGATGATCATTACTCCTCAAGTCCTTAAGGGTTCGGTTTAAAGCTTCCAGTGACTGTTTATGAGCCATGGTGCACTCATCCCACACGATAAGCTTACACGTCTTTAGAACCACACTTAGGCCTTTGCTTTTGCTTATATTGCACATCCGTGTATCAGATGTTTGCAGAGACAGTGGTAATTTAAATATGGAGTGAGATGTACGTCCTCCACTTAAAAGGGTAGCCGCGATTTTTGAGGAAGCAACTGCCACATCGATTTCTCTCTTTGCTCTTAAATCAGCTAATATCAAATTTAGTAGACATGTTTTCCGTTTCCTCCAAAAATACCAACCCTGCCTTGTTGTCAAAAATCATTCGATGGATAGTTCCATATGCGAGCTTTTGATCTGAAACTAACAATGATTTGATTGCGTTTATAAATGTACGCAAAACCTCGATATCATAATTCATCTCCCGGGATATATCATTGTTTGCTAAATCAATTGTGTTGCGAACTGAACAATCTAATCCCAAATGCTCCAGAGATTTGTTATTGATTGATATAAATATATTTTTGTAGAAGATGTAGATAGACTGAAGTTAACAAAAATGTTTAACGCCGGCAGATTACTAAACGTCCAAAAGGAATAACAGGCAAACTCAACTCTGCAGTCAAACTTTAGCTGTTAAAATAACTTAAGTTTGTACGGCAGCCATAGTTCTGAAAAATCCCGTTTGTAGAGAAGGTGCCACGCACCCTTTTCTCCAGTTCCACATTTTACTGGAGGTGTTAGGACTTAACGTCCTATAGCTCCTTACCAATTTTCATTATCCTACCATTACTACATCCAGAGATATGCAGTATGATATATTCCATTTGTATGGGAGGTGCCACGCCCCTTTCTTCCTCACCCCACATTTTCTTGATGGTGCTAACTCACCCCACATATAACTCCTTACTGAATTTCAATGTTCTAGCATGAATACCTTAAGAGTTATGCAGTACCAAAGACACCATTTGTATGAGAGGTGTCATGCCCCTTTTATATATCGAAATTATTTTTAGCCTGCGACCATCCTTGGAAGGTTTCTAATGGGTGGTGGAAATTTGGTTGTGATCGGTCGATCCGTTTAGGATGCAACCCGATCTATACCTACATTAGACTGGGTCATTATTAACCGATATTGCGCCATCGATTTTTTTGATAGAATTTGGGCTCAGGAAAAAAAAGTTCCACTACGAATATCCAAAAAATTAATTTTGGAGTCTGCGAAATTTAATTTTTTTGACTTTTTTCCACTTTGGTTTTTAAGGTTTTTTTCATGACCTACTAAAAAAATTTTCATTTGATTGTAAAATTTTCATGTATACCCTGTCCGACGCAAAAATTTCCTCTAAAAAAGATTGGCGATAACAGTTTTTTGAAAAAAAAAAAAAAAAAATATTTTTTTTAGTTTATTTTGTATCTGTGCTCTTGTCTTTTTTGATAAATAAATTGTCTAATATTGTGAAAGATAGTTTCATTGTTGACATAAGTAGTGAAGTGAATTCATTGAGTGTGCTAATTAAAGAAATTAAATTAATTTCAGTTGTTTTAGTTAAATATTTAATATAAAAACTAATTTTTCATTAATTTGCATATACACACACTTACTTACATACAATTGATTTGCCGAGTGTTTTTGCATTGCATTGTGTTGTTGCTGTTGATAGGCATCAGTTTTAATAGTGTAATTGTTTTTATTTTTGATTTTGCGCGCACACTTCATTTCTCTTTCTTAGTGTCACAGCTGTTTGCGCGGTTTGTTCAGTGTTATCACAGTGCATCTCAAACTGCTCATACAGTACATCGCTATCTAACAGCTTTTTTTATTTTTTTATTTTTTCTATATAACCCGCTGTGCTATTTTTCAATTAATCAACTTACTCTCACTATTTTATTAATTTCTTTTTTCCGTGTCTTTATTTTTACTAAATGTCTTGCCTATATGCGAACTGCTTGATAAAAAGTGATCGTGTCATGCTGGCTTTGCGATGGGCTCGCCCATATGAAGTGTGCCGGTTTGTCCGCAAGAGTGGTTGACGCACTCAACGATAGTGATAAGGGAGTTCGTTGGGCCTGGTTGAAATGTAGACCAACTGAGATTGATCTTTTCAAAGTTTTCAAACAGGCTCGCGATGGGTTCTCTGAAATAGGCAGGGAAATTGACGCACTGTCCAAGAAATTCACCCAGTATGAAAACTTATTTAAGTCTTTCAAATATCCGAATGACTTAACTAACGTAAACATTCCACATAGAAATTGTAATGCCACCTCCAGTGCTCCGAAACTCAATGCCGTTGCTGAAGTTCCTCCACCCGTAGTTACATCACCCCCAACTATCGAACTAATAAATCTGGCATCCCTAAGTCCCTTACCAACTCAGCCATCTTCATCCAAGGTTTCTTTAACAAAACCTAAAAAATATTCTGCAAAAAAATCAGGTTCCACAAAACCCTTCTACGGAATCCGAACCGCAGTCTAACAATCTTATTGTTGTCCCTATTAAAAAATCTGTTTTTGTGTCAAGATTTGATAAAGACACCACAGAAGAGGACCTAAAATCGTACATCATCGCTAAGCTTAAATTTGAAAACGTGACAGTTCGAAAATTCAATTTTAACTATCCTAGGGATATTTCGTCTTATAGGATTGATGTATCCGCACAACATTTTGATACTATATTAAATAATTCTTTTTGGCCGCCCGGTGCTTTTGTGCGGGAATTCGAGCGTAGGCGTAATACTAATATTTCAAATCTTGCTACACTTCCACATAACAATATTGCATCAAAAACTTGAATGTTAAATCGGTCCTAAATTTGTTTTATCAAAATGTTAGAGGTTTAAACACTAAACTAACTGAATTTTATTTGAAGTCGTTTAACTGCAATTACAACATTATCGCTTTAACTGAAACTTGTCTAAAACCTCATATATTTAACTCCGAGATTCTTTGCCATGATTACCAAATATACAGAAATGACCGCTTGAACAGAATTGGAGGTGGAGTTTTGCTGGCGGTACACTCTTCTGTACGTTCAGCTGAGCTTAATTTACCCATTATTGATTCTAAAGAATTCAAATGCATTAGAATCAATCTCGGAATGGGTTGTGTCTATATCGCCGTCTGCTATATCCCACCATCTTCTGATCCTTCGGTGTATATGGATCATATTTCCCTGCTCAAAATTGTTAATTCATTGTTGAAGCCCATTGATTCGATGATAGTCCTGGGTGACTTTAATCTCCCGCATGTATTATGGACCATATCTGACCAGGACATTGCACCTATTTCTTCAAACCTGTCCAACAACGAATTTTTAGCCGAAATAACTGAACTTTGCCTTAAACAGATAAATATAATTCCTAACATGTTCGGGAGGACCCTTGATTTGGTATTTGTTGACGATACATCAAAATGTACTCTAAGCCGGGGTGAACCTCTTACTGTACCTGAAGACCCTTACCATCCTTCCCTGGAAATAGCATACGAATTCGAAAGAAATTCTCCCAGTAGCATTGCTACTAAATACGACTCTAGTTTCAGATTTCAATTTGCGAAGGCTAATTTTAGTAAACTTAATCAAACTTTATCTACAGTGTCTATGGTGTAGATATTGACAAAAATGTTTATGACTTTTATACCACCACTAACGGTATTTTGGAAAAACACGTACCTAAGCGAAAACGTGTGTCTACCGAATCAGTCCAAATATGGTTCACTAAAGAGCTGAGGTCCTTAAAAAACAGAAAATCGCGCTTCTTCAAATTATACAAAAGTTCTGGCTCTCACTCCGATTACTTGCATTACTCTATTTTGCGTCATAAATATTTTGAATTAAACAAAAAGTGCTATAATACGTACATCTGTAAGATGAAAAGGAAAATAACTTGCAATCCCAAAGCTTTCTATGACTTCGTGAACTCTAAACGTAGGGTTAAAGGGTTTCCCTCTGCTTTAAAATACCAGGGTGATTTGTCTAGCGACGATCAAGATATTGCTAACTTCTTTCCACAATTTTTCAAGACCAACTATTCCACTGAACTTAATACTTTTTCAAATGACTATCCATTTCAGCTTAACTCACTTAACACAATTAATATTCCAGAAATATATCCGGATGAAGTTTTTTCATATTTAACGTCTTTGAAAGAATCTTACAAGTACGGTCCTGATTTAATTCCCACTTGTTTTCTTAAAAAATGTGCTGAACACATTTATCAGCCTCTAACTGATTTATTCAATATGCCCCTAAAAAGTGGAGTCTTTCCTTCTGCTTGGAAGGAATCTTTTATCATACCCCTTCATAAAAGTGGTAGTAGGTCGTGTGTAGAGAACTATCGAGGAATAGCAAAGTTGTCGGCCATCCCAAAGTTGTTTGAAGCTATCGTTACCAATCAGCTAACATTTTCCATTTCTACTTTGATTGCAGAACCGCAACACGGATTCTGTAAAGGCAAATCTACCATTACTAATCTACTTGAATTCAGAACTCATGTTTCTAAGGGATTTAGAGAAAATCTTCACACAGATGTTATTTATACTGATTTCAGTAAAGCATTTGACAAAGTATCCCACTCCTTACTTATCTACAAGCTGGATCGGCTTGGCTTCCAACCTGGTCTCACCCAGTGGATCTCGTCGTATCTCTGCGGTCGAACGCAAAAAGTTATTTTTAAAAATACTTTTTCAAATGTCATCGATTTTCCCTCTGGCGTCCCACAGGGCAGCCACCTTGGTCCAATTCTGTTCTTGCTATTTATTAATGATATCTGTACCACTATAAAATATTCCAAAATCTTAATGTATGCTAATGATGTAAAACTTTTTAGGTCTTATGCGTCTATCGAAGAACGTCCCTTGCTCCAAACGGATCTAAACTGCTTAGTTGCTTGGTGCAACGTAAATTCAATGCCGCTGAACCTCAATAAATGCAAATTCATGTGCCTATCTCGAAGATCTTTGCCAGCAGCCTCTTACGTAATTAATAATTTTTGTCTGCTATCAGTAAACTATTTTGAGGACTTGGGAGTCACGATAGATGCTAAACTTAGTTTCAACCTTCATATTAATACTACTGTCAATAAGACTAGAGATGTTCTTTCATTCGTGAAACGGTGGTCCAAAGAATTTAGTGACCCTTATGTAACTAAAGCTCTTTTCATCACTTTAGTTAGACCGATACTAGAATACGCATCAATAGTCTGGAATCCACAATATCGAGTTCATGCAGATGGACTTGAATCAATACAAAAGCAATTTCTACTTTTCTCTTTAAGGAATTTTCAGTGGGACTCTGCGTATTATCTTCCACCTTATACTAGTCGGTTGAAGCTTATCAATCTTCCAACTCTTGCAAGTCGTAGAGAAATACTAGGCATTATATTTATGGCTAAACTCCTGAATGGACTGATTTCTAGTCCAGTTCTTTTGAACGAAGTAAATTTTAACGTCCCATCACGGGTGTCAAGACATTACAAACCTCTTCTTTTGAGGCAGTGTAGAACTAATTTCGAATCAAATGAACCTTTTCGGTGTTTGTGTCATGATTTTAACACACATTCTAATTCATTTGATATAACGGATTCACTTTTTACCATACAGAAAACCGTCTTATCCTAACTTAACTCTTAACAAAAAAAAAAAAAAATCAAATAAATTAAAAATGTTCACTTATTTAACAATGTAGGATGTATATGTATAATTTCTAACTGTTATGTAATTTCTAACTGTTATGTATAGTACTCAGCTGATGATTTTTATTCTGTAGATGAGCAGTTTTAGATCTCGACGCTTAACAAACCTCCGCCTATCAACGACTCGGCAATAACAAATCCGTGCGTCATGCGGATGCGCCCCTCGTGTCGGATGGGCGGGCTTTGGAGGGTATTAATCCGTTGGGTATTATTATTATTATTATATATATAATATATATATGAAAATTTTTTAGAAGGTCATGAAAAACCCTTAAAAATCGAAGTCGAAGTCGAAAAAAATCAAAGAAATGAAATTTCGCAGGCTCGAAAATTATTTTTTGGGTAGGCGTAGTGGAACTTTTTTTTCCTGAGCCCAAATCCTATCGAAAAAGCGATGACGCGATATCGGTTAACTTTCGTCAATACAAATCGACCCTCCCTAACATACATACATACATACATAATTTGAATTTTATATATATAGACAAGTAGATATGCATATATCCCGATACAAAAATATGCAGCCACATTTATGCATTCAACCTTAGTTAATTAATAATTCAATGTCAGCACGCAATTAATATTTATTTACATGCAAAATAAATGTAATTACGTGCCATTGTTAATATGACATACATACATAATTATATTATTGCAAATAGTTATTTTAATAAATTTATTATTTATGTAACTTTTTTGACGTAATTTAATTACTTTCATTTCTTTTCTTTACAGTTAATGCTAACGGCAACAAAATCATCTCGGGCCCATTTTTACAACTTGAAAAACCAGAAACAACAAAATTATTAATTACAAAACATCATTTATATTATTATCTTCCGTGTATTGCAACCATTGAGGAAAACTACTACGATATAAGCAGTGAGTAAAGAAAAAAGTGTATACAAAATATTTTAAAACCCCAGCAGGAAATTAAACTTTGCTTTATATGATAACAAATACTAACAAAAGTCAAAAGCAGATCACCCACTAGCCGATTTGAAGTGACCTAATCTATAAATTATTCAAAACTTTCCTACCTTATTCTCTTCAGCACAAGGTGCTTCCACCAAAGGCAAAACAGTTGATATTGCATTGCTGAGGATGGTCATGAATATAGAGAAAGCCTTGCAACACCAGGAATATGCCCAAGGTGTTTTTTCTGCAGATTGCCTTGGCTTTCAACAATGTCTGGAGATGAGCAATCATCGACATTCTCAACTCGATTGAATTACATCCTGCCTTAACCAATTGGATCGGCTGCAGAATGATCACGTTGCAATGTGGTCTTTGCGATGCCACAAAATCTGTAAACAGAGGAACGTCGCATGGTGGGGTTTTATCACCATTGCTGTGGACGCTGGTCATTAACCAATTATTTAGGTGGTTCGACAGAGGACCAGTAAAACTCACGGCTTCAGGATGTACGTGCCTTAGCATCCGGAGTCGGGTTAACCGCTAATGTGGATAAAACCGATCTAGTATTATTTACTAGGAAATATATGGTCCCAAATTTTACTAATCCTAAGCTTGGAGGGGTGCCTCCGCGCCACTGTATGCATGCAAGAGGATGCTACAAGGCATGTGAGGCCTATCGCCCAAACTCTCATATGTGTAGTTACGACAATTGTCATGTCCATACTTTACTATGGGGTCTTAGCTTGGTGGACAGCCATACAAAAAGTACGTTTGCAAAAAAACTTCATCAAAATGTGTCCTGGAATGCAAAATAGCATTGGAGAGGCTTCGCTCAGGCCGTACCATACTTCTATACTAGGTTCCTGATCATAAAGTGATAGGAGGCAACGAGAAGGTCGATGATTTGGCCAATGAGGGTGTAAATATCGATGAGTCGACGGTAGATGTCACAAATTGTTTACAGAAGCGCTGTTTCAAAGTTGCTCATATCTCCAAAGAGACAAGACTTAAGGTACACGATGCGCATAATAATTGGAGACTGCCTTCTGGCGTCATGCGCTTATAAGTTAGGCCTCGTCAGTAACAGCAGCTATAGGAAGTGCGAGCTGCAGAAAGAAACAGTTGAGGATGTTCTTTGTTCGTATCCTGCGCCAGTAAGGTCAAGGCTTCAGCTATTAGGGGCGGCCTAGGTGTCTCGAGGTTTGTGCCTAATTAGGGGTTTTCCGTTTGGTCGTCAAATTCTGGTAATACCATGGACATGTTCAGTATATTTAAGGTCTTTATTGAACGGCCTGTTCAACCTTACCTAACCCAACCTCCCTATATTTTTTCTTTCATTTCTATTGCAGACGAAACTCATTATTTTTACACTTGGTATCGCAATGAACAAATTGTGGAGCCACACAATCGACGCAACGAATTTAAAATTTATCGTAATGGCACACTACGTCTACCGCCTTCTGAGAAGGCGGCCGGTGCATACCGCTGCAAAATCAATGCCAATACGACAGCTGTCATATCGGAACTTATTACGGTGGAATATCCAGGTGAGAATTGCTTGCTATTATAACTCACTCAGAAGTATATTTATACTTATTCTAAAACTTATTTCATTTGCAGTTCTCAAACGCGTAATAGCTCCTGCTAATATAACCGCTGCAGCTGGTCAGCCAGTAATTTTCGATTGTCCGGTTGTAAGTGTGCCACCGGCAAATATTAGTTGGTTCTATGGAAATGTATCGTTATCTAAGCAGTTCCAAGATAACAGGCGAGTAAATAAAACAAAACTAAAAAACTAAAATGAAAAGGCAGTCAAAGTGCAAAACGGAAGTTCGAAAGTCAAATGTTTACTTTATCATATATAAGTTGATAGAAATTATAGTGTGGTATAGTACGGCTAAAAAAGCTTTCACAACATGGAACAACCCATTTCTTATTATACGTTTCATGAATGTAACATTATCTTCAGTTATTTTTAAAGGTATTTTCTGATGTAGACCTATCCTGGTGATTTTTTCAGAAAATCAGCATATATATATATATATTAGAGCGTGTCAAATTTTTTTCCATCAGGAGTATAACAAAAACGAAATCTACAGATGATTCTAAGAAAAATTGCTGAAGACACCATAGCTCTAAGTTCGATTTCATTCCCCCACTTTTGCAAAATTTATATTTTGCCATATGAATGTAGGCTTTGGCCAAAAAATCTTCATAGCTTCTGATAGAATTATAGGAAAAATATCATATTGGGCTTACTTTAAAAATATTTTACGTACATTTCAGAATCTGTATTAATATCTATAGTGTCTTTGAACTTTAGTAGAGATATCAGGCTTAAATTATGAGAAATTAGCCTAAAATGAACTTTTAACTACTATATTATCATTTTTAACAAATTTCTTATGGTACATTTTTTTTTCTTTACAGCTTTTTGTATTTACATTTAAAATGAATGAATCAAATCCTTCTACATCATCTGAATCCACATTATCGCATATACTTGAACACGATATTATTGCATTTGGTTTATCAATTAAATTAAATAATCTGAATTTACCGTCTAGTCGTGACATTTTAAGATTTTATTTTTTTTTAAGTGATCATGCTAAAATTCAAAGTAAAATGTTTTCGCATAAAAATTTAACTCCTCATTTGTAATAAATTGAATATTCAACTAACTGATGAACGTAGTATTCTAAGAAAACTAAATGTTTGAATTGAAAAATATCACGAAAGCATTAAACACAGAAAAAAGTTCAGGAATTTACAGCATTCGTACAATCAACAAATGAATTATTTTACATTGGAAAATGTAAATGCAAGTTAAAAACAAGAGAATGCTCATGTGGTTTAATACCAAACCATTTTTATGATGGACCAACATAATGATAGAAAATTCATTTTAATTGATCTAAACAATTTATTTTTCAGGTTGTAAGTGATTTTGAACCAATAGCATTGGAAAATATGCCTTGTGTGATCAGTGATGAACAAGAACGAGAATTATCTACAGATGTTAAATATTTATATCAAATGGCCAAAGCAATTTCAAATGGTGCTGTTTCAGTTGATTTAGCTAACATAAAATCAGGACCAGTTGTACAGTCTAAATGGCTAACCAAAGCAAGCAGGGTATTACGTCTATATACAACAACTAATACACCATCGGAAAATTTGAAAACTCTAGCAGTTTATATTATTAGAATTTAAATAATAAAATACGATAATTCTGTTGTATACGGCAGTGTATTTTATCAAAGTTTATTAGTTTGACACGATACCTACCACGTAATTAATTTGGTGTAATCCAAAATAATTCATATTACGCTCATCCAGAAAACATTTTATTAACAATGTTATTTGATGATAGAAAAGCCATACGTGATAGAGCTATAAAAAAAATGGTATACTGTCGAGAAAAAAACTTGATCCAACTAACCTCAGAGTTTACAAAAAATATAATATCAATTTTAATGCTTCAGATTATACTGATATGATTGATCTGAATGACGATAATTTACTATCTGAACCGGCATTCACAAGAAATATTCCGTACAATTCTTAGATTATGATGAGCCAACACTAGATGATCCTAATATTCCAATGCATATACAGGGAACAAAAAGATATGTACAGTTGTTAACATCTGTTTCCAAACGTGTTATAGAAAAAAAACGCGAAGGTGTTATGGCTGTTACAGCAGAAAGTCGTGAAAAACAACCACGAATGGAGAGCAACAAAGATTTTAAAAAATAATAACATAACATTACTTTTATTTTGAAAATACGTTAAAATGGTCAATTCTAAGTAAAAAAAATAATTTTTTAAATAAATTACATTAAAATTATAAAAATTGTGTTTTTTTTGCTTATTACTTGAAAATATAGTCTTTTTTTGAAAATTTTTTCTACTAAAACGAATTCGAAAAAAGAAAAACTGTGTGAATGAAAGTTGTTGGAAATGTTTTGAACTTATTTTAGCTGTAAAAAAAAAAACTTTCCATAAGAAATTTGTTAAAAATGATAATATAATAGTTAAAAGTTAATTTTAGCCTAATTTCTCATAATTTAAGCCTGATATCGCTAATAAAATTCAAAAACAGTATAGATATTAATACAGATTCTGAAATGCACGTAAAATACCTTTAAAGTAAGCCCAATATGATATTTTTCCTATAATTCTGTCAGAAGCTATCAAGATTTTTTGGCCAAACCCTATATTCATATGGCAAAATATTTATTTTGCAAAAGTGGGGGACTCGAAATCGGACTTAGAGCTATGGTGTTTTCAGCAATTTTTCTTAGAATCATCTGTAGATTACGTTCTTGCTATACTCCAGATGAAAAAAAACCATCCATACAATTTTACCCGCTCTAATATATATGGATGTTTTTTTAAACAAGTCGCAAATCATCTTCTCTAAACAATCAGCTTTAAAGAATTCTAATCAATACACGCGGCCCAGTACGCACGCACAAAATACAACGTAAAACTGGTGCGATATACCCCCGATATGATCTTGAAAACAGTTCCGAGACAGTCCGGGAAAGATGACACAGTCCCGGATATAAGTCCGCAATGATCCACAGAAGGAAGGATATACTAGATTTTTGAAAAATGTCGGGCCTAATACTTCCCTGAAACACTTTTTTACGAAATGATATCTAAAGTTTCTTGAAATGTTCATGAAATAATCTCAAAATTATCCTGCAACCCTTTAAAAATATTTCTTAGCAATCCCACCGATATGATTCTTGAACAACAATAACAACAACAGCCCCGAAATGGCCACGAAAACCTTTTCTAAACGGTCGGAAATAAAATATATAAATAAATGTAAGGCGCGATATCCTCCGAAGAGATTATAGGCCGAGTTTCTCTTCCAATTTGCGTTGTGCTCCTCTTGGTTGTTCCTACAAATTGGCGGGACGGGCCTACTAGTTTTATGCCGACTCCGAACAGCATCTGCAAGGCAGAGGAGTTTTCACTGAGAGCTTTTCATTGCAGAAATACACTCGGAGTGCTTGCCAAACACTGCCGAGGGGCAACATGTTTCTAAAATTTTGTTGTTGCTTTGCCTAGGGCGTGAACCCAGGATCTTCGGTGTGGATGGCGGCGCACGCTACCATCACAGCATGGCGGCCGAAAGGAATCTGAAAACTATGCACAGATAGCCTCGAAATAGTCACTAAACGGTCTTTACAGGTCTCAGAATGATTGAAAGCATCTGAAATAGTCCTGAATCGATCCAGAAAACACAATACGTTCAGATACGGCGATTTATAAAAAGTTTCTAGGGGCTAGGAGGGGATAGATGGGAGCGGACGACTGCTTCCTTATCCAAAATTGCTTTGACTGTATGATCCATATACCAAATGCTATGCCAAATTATATAATGGTACCAGACGGCTTGGAGGGGTGGAAACTGGAGCGCACACTGTCCCCTTTCCTAAACTACTTTGACTTTTATCTGTATGATCCAAATAACAAGTGCGCCCGAATAGAAAATATTTTTGGTAGAGGATACACGCAAGTAAATTAGGAACAATTTAAAAATGCTGTTCTAGAGAGGAAGAGCGTGAGAGTATCTTTCCAGAATTGTTATACCTTTAAAGAGCCGAAAAATGGGTGTACATTTTTTGTTTTTTTTTTTTAGCATCCAATATATTTTGCCAACTGTATATATAGAATACATCTAACAAATTTGTGGTTTTTTAAAAGTAATTCATAATTAATTAAACTTAGTAAACTTGGTGGGCATGGATGGATTGCTCTCAGCAGTGCAACCATTTTTTTAAGAATGCATCAGTGTAGAAGATCTGTGATTGTCTTTCTTTTCAGGCGCGTGAAATTAGTTGGTCTTGCTGACAGGGCTAGAATAAATGGGTTGGGGTGAGTTAGAAGCCTCGTGTTGTATGAAATAGCTTACTTTTTGATTTCTTCAGCTATTGTTGGAACCTTTAAATCCCGGTGTAGCTGGTTGTTAGTCCCATAGTAGGGTACTTTTGCAATCATTCTAAGGGTTTTCGATTGGAATCTTTAGAGAATTTCTATGTTTGAGTTTGCTGCAGCTCCCCATAGTTGTATTCCACATGTCCAAATGGGTTTTATGATGGCTGAGTAAAGCAGGACTTTGTTATCAACTGATAATTGTGAATTTCGGTTCATAAGCCAATTCAGATTTCTTAGTTTGATACCAAGGGCTTTTCTTCTGTCGAGGTGCATTCCAAGGTACTTTATTTTGTTGCTTTGTGGTATATATATATATAATGGTATAAGTGTTACGTCTGGTAGTAAACGTCACTTGAACGGATTTTGATTCATTGGATTTGATCCTCCATTCTTCAGCTATTGTTGGAACCTTTAGATCCCGGTGTAGCTAGTTGTTAGTCACATAGTAGGATACTTTTACAATCATTCTAAGGGTTTTCGATTGGAATCTTTAGATAATTTCTATGTTTGAGTTTGCTGCAGTTCCCCATAGTTGTATTCCATATGTTCAAATGGGTTTTATGGTGGCTGAGTAAAGCAGGACTTTGTTATCAACTGATAATTGTGAATTTCGGTTCATAAGCCAATTCAGATTTCTGAGTTTGATACCAAGGGCTTTTCTTCTGTCGAGGTGCATTCCAAGGTACTTTGTTTTGTTGCTTTGTGGTATATATATATATAATGGTATAAGTGTTACGTCTGGTAGTAAACGTCACTTGAACGGATTTTGATTCATTGGATTTGATCCTCCATTCTTCAGCTATTGTTGGAACCTTTAGATCCCGGTGTAGCTAGTTGTTAGTCACATAGTAGGATACTTTTATAATCATTCTAAGGGTTTTCGATTGGAATCTTTAGATAATTTCTATGTTTGAGTTTGCTGCAGTTCCCCATAGTTGTATTCCATATGTTCAAATGGGTTTTATGGTGGCTGAGTAAAGCAGGACTTTGTTATCAACTGATAATTGTGAATTTCGGTTCATAAGCCAATTCAGATTTCTGAGTTTGATACCAAGGGCTTTTCTTCTGTCGAGGTGCATACCAAGGTACTTTGTTTCGTCGCTTTGTGGTATATATATATATAATGGTATAAGTGTTACGTCTGGTAGTAAACGTCACTTGAATGGATTTTGATTCATTGGATTTGATCCTCCATTCTTCAGCTATTGTTGGAACCTTTAGATCCCGGTGTAGCTAGTTGTTAGTCACATAGTAGGATACTTTTACAATCATTCTAAGGGTTTTCGATTGGAATCTTTAGATAATTTCTATGTTTGAGTTTGCTGCAGTTCCCCATAGTTGTATTCCATATGTTCAAATGGGTTTTATGGTGGCTGAGTAAAGCAGGACTTTGTTATCAACTGATAATTGTGAATTTCGGTTCATAAGCCAATTCAGATTTCTGAGTTTGATACCAAGGGCTTTTCTTCTGTCGAGGTGCATTCCAAGGTACTTTGTTTTGTTGCTTTGTGGTATATATATATATAATGGTATAAGTGTTACGTCTGGTAGTAAACGTCACTTGAACGGATTTTGATTCATTGGATTTGATCCTCCATTCTTCAGCTATTGTTGGAACCTTTAGATCCCGGTGTAGCTAGTTGTTAGTCACATAGTAGGATACTTTTATAATCATTCTAAGGGTTTTCGATTGGAATCTTTAGATAATTTCTATGTTTGAGTTTGCTGCAGTTCCCCATAGTTGTATTCCATATGTTCAAATGGGTTTTATGGTGGCTGAGTAAAGCAGGACTTTGTTATCAACTGATAATTGTGAATTTCGGTTCATAAGCCAATTCAGATTTCTGAGTTTGATACCAAGGGCTTTTCTTCTGTCGAGGTGCATTCCAAGGTACTTTGTTTTGTTGCTTTGTGGTATATATATATATAATGGTATAAGTGTTACGTCTGGTAGTAAACGTCACTTGAACGGATTTTGATTCATTGGATTTGATCCTCCATTCTTCAGCTATTGTTGGAACCTTTAGATCCCGGTGTAGCTAGTTGTTAGTCACATAGTAGGATACTTTTACAATCATTCTAAGGGTTTTCGATTGGAATCTTTAGATAATTTCTATGTTTGAGTTTGCTGCAGTTCCCCATAGTTGTATTCCATATGTTCAAATGGGTTTTATGGTGGCTGAGTAAAGCAGGACTTTGTTATCAACTGATAATTGTGAATTTCGGTTCATAAGCCAATTCAGATTTCTGAGTTTGATACCAAGGGCTTTTCTTCTGTCGAGGTGCATTCCAAGGTACTTTGTTTTGTTGCTTTGTGGTATATATATATATAATGGTATAACTGTTACGTCTGGTAGTAAACGTCACTTGAACGGATTTTGGTTCATTGGATTTGATCCTCCATTCTTCAGCTATTGTTGGAACCTTTAGATCCCGGTGTAGCTAGTTGTTAGTCACATAGTAGGATACTTTTACAATCATTCTAAGGGTTTTCGATTGGAATCTTTAGATAATTTCTATGTTTGAGTTTCCTGCAGTTCCCCATAGTTGTATTCCATATGTTCAAATGGGTTTTATGGTGGCTGAGTAAAGCAGGACTTTGTTATCAACTGATAATTGTGAATTTCGGTTCATAAGCCAATTCAGATTTCTTAGTTTGATACCAAGGGCTTTTCTTCTGTCGAGGTGCATCCAAGATACTCTGTTTCATCGCTTTGTGGTATATATATATATAATGGTATAAGTGTTACGTCTGGTAGTAAACGTCAATTGAACGGATTTTGATTCGTTGGATTTGATCCTCCATTCTTCAGCTATTGTTGGAACCTTTAGATCCCGGTGTAGCTGGTTGTTAGTCACATAGTAGGATACTTTTACAATCATTCTAAGGGTTTTCGATTGGAATCTTTAGATAATTTCTATGTTTGAGTTTGCTGCAGTTCCCCATAGTTGTATTCCATATGTCCAAATGGGTTTTATGGTGGCTGAGTAAAGCAGGACTTTGTTATCAACTGATAATTGTGAATTTCGGTTCATAAGCCAATTCAGGTTTCTTAGTTTGATACCAAGGGCTTTTCTTCTGTCAAGGTGCATTCCAAGGTACTCTGCTTCGTCGCTTTGTGGTATATATATATACAATGGTATAAGTGTTACGTCTGGTAGTAAATGTCACTTGAACGGATTTTGATTCATTGGATTTGATCCTCCATTCCTTCAGCCAACGGGTAACTACCTTGGAGCTTGAATGAAGACACGCTAGGGTTAGGGACGCATTCTGCTATTGGGAGGTCATACGCGTAAAGTAGATAAAGTATTGGGCCCATTACACTACCTTTCGGGACGCCTGTTAAGCACTCATAAAGGGCAGTTTGCTCCACATATTGTTTAACGAGGAAATAACGATCTTTTAGATATGATTGTATAAATAAGGAGTAGTTTATAGGGAGGGTGTATTTTACTTGGGTGGAAAGTAATAAAAAGAACTATAGAGAAGAGAAAAGACGGAAGGGGAAAGAGATTAAGAAAGAGATAGAGTTAGACGAAGATAGAGAGATAGGAATAGATGAGCAAAAGGCGGAGAGGGAGAAAGGGAAGCAGAATATGAGAAAAGCAGAGGGAGGAGTGAATAAAAGGATAAGGAAAAGGAGGAGAGAGGAGGAGAGAGAGTAAGAGGTAAAAACTTCTTAAAAATTATGCAGATAGATCAAAGTTGGAGCAGAACAGTAACAGTGCTGGGTCTGCTAGTAAAAAATAAAAATAAAAACAATTGGAGAGAAAAGCCTCCGAATAGATTTCGGAGCTTGCGTGCTCTTTTTAATTTTTCCTACAATTGGTCCTACTTGTTTTACGCGGTCCCCGAACGGTATCTGCAAGGCAAATGCATTTTAACTGAGAAGCTTTTCAAGGCAGAAATACAATCGGAGTATTTGGGCGGTGCAAGCAGCCACCACACGAAGGCCGCCTTTAAATTGTATAATATTAAAAGGTAGGGTAAGTAGAGAGGGGAAAGTGTGCGCCTCTATGTGTTTAAATTGACAGGTCGAAGATTGCTCTCTCTATGCAGGTATAAAAGCCGAGTGCAATAAGTGGGGCTGTCTGTTTTTTGAGCAGCACTTTTGTATTATAAACTACCCTGGTGTCACTGCCCGCATTTTCTCTGCTGCAGAAAAATGGTTTGGTACGAGTCGATATTTGGGTATTGTAAAGTGCTCACTGCACAGACAAGTGCTCGATCACGAAATGATCACTTCGGTTACCTATTGTTTTGAAAAGAGTAAGCCAATTGGCTTGGTGAATCTATTAATGCTGAAACCAGATAGATTATCGAGCTTGAGTTTTCTGAGATTTGGTATTAGACACCTTATTTTCCTACATTACCTTAAATTTCATCAACCAAGATTTTTGGCTCACCCTATTGCTGTTAATACTGGATACTTGTATTGTGAATATTTGTTTTGATCACTTTTGCTTTCGTAAAGGACAGCGCTTGTTGACTTCCGGTTGCTATTGCGAAAGATTCCATTTTCCTTAAGCTTAATTCATATGTATAAATACATTTGTAATTAAGAATCGTGAATTAATAACAAGAAATTACGTTTCTCTCATTTCACAGATTTCTAGTACTCGCTAATGGTTCTTTAGTTTTGCGTAAATTGACTTTGGATGCTGCGGGGCGTTACAAGTAAGTATTGATATTGAAAATAAAGTTCTAATATGTATATAAAACCATGGCATCTCAATATTTAAGTATTTTTCTATGGGTGTGTTAGTCTCGCTAAATTCAGAAACGGCTTGAGCGATTTCGATAATTTTATTTTTTTTCTCATTTATTTTGGTTTAAGAATAGTTAAGAAATGTTTCTTAAAAATATTTGAAGACTTTTTCAAAAATTTGCAAAGTAAGTGGGAGTGGAAGTGGTAGTGAGATCTGGACTGGGGGTAGGAGTTGGAGTGAGAGGTAGAGTGGAAGTGGGAGTGAGAGTGCAAGTGACAGCGGTGGTGGGATTGCGTGTGGAAGTGGTGCAGTGGGAAGGGTAGTGAGAGCTGGAGTTGGAGTGGGAGTGGGAGGGAGGTAATGAAAATGACTAGATCATCCTCAATAATCTGTTTCTGCTACTAGATTTCTTGAAGTTTATGACGTCAACTGTTTTTACTGCGTATCATTTTATGTTTCGCAGGCTCTAATCCCGAGAGGAAGTATGCAATGGCGATCAGTTCGTACCAACATATTCCTTGAACTTCCAACATACATACGTTATGCCAATACAGAGTTGAAATATCATCAGCCAATAAGTACTACCTCTTCATTGATCTTTCTGAAGACAGGAAGATTAGAGGGCTGAGCAATAAGAGAGCATGTACTCAGTTGAACTGTGTTTGTAAATACCTTGAGATAGTCAATCTATATATTTTCAAAGGTTATTAGGAGTGACTGCTGGTATACCTGTCCTAAGAGGCGACTAAAATACCAAATTGCTTCAAGGAGTTGTGTAGCGCAGCCCTTTCAAGGGGTTGCCAGCGCAATTTATAGCTTCTCCAACCCAATTGTCAGCCTCACCTACTCGTGGCGAATCCTGTATCTTTAGAAGCCGAGGCTCTAGCGATCCCAAGTTCCTAATGGATGTAGGGGGTGGGAGGGCGGAATGGCCTAGAAGGTTTCATGTGGTCGTACTAAATCATTCCCGTGATATTCTGGCTAGTACGTACCGGATCTGCATCCGGTAAAGTACAATCGACAAAACCTTCGGGGAGTGTCCTTATCATTACAACAACAAAGGACTGATGATCAACGGGAACACCAAAAAAAAGAGAAAGAATGTTCTTTTGAACCACTATGAAGATCACTCGATCGAATAAAAGATCAATTTTAAAGCTAGTTAAGAGATTTTCATGTCCTGTTCGGCACTGCTCTGGGATAAAATGGATCCATTCTGATGTTTATAGGTTTTGCGGAGTGATTTAGCTGAAAGCATTTAAGCTGCAGGCATACTTTTTAAAATTCGGATCACTTTTGGCACTTCTACTTGTTTGAATAATATTTAGGATCATTTCCCAATGTTCCGCGATTGCTTTATCATAATATAAATAATCCGTTCGGAATAGTTTCAAGCTTGTTTCCAGATCACTGTGACATAGTTTCGGATTTATACCGGAAAATTTGGTCAGACCTGCGCTAAGTTAAGAAAGACCTGATCTCCCATTATTTTCCCAATTGGCGACTTCACAGCACTAGTCTAACTTAGTTTAACTTGCTGCGCCAAAATCGCATTGCCGATTAGTCCCCAATTAATGTTGACTTCTCCTATTTGGTCACCACTGTAATGTAACACCCTAACTAACTTTTTTACTAAGCTTTAAATTCTTAAATTAAACAGGTGCCTGAGTATATTGCTAAATGTTAGTTACAACAATTATGTTCATCATTCGAGTGCGAAATTTGCGGCGTTTAAATATTTTGCTACTGGTTGTTCGTTTCGCCAATCAGCTATTGTTCTATGCGTGTTGCTGTGGCATTACGCCTTTGTTGCACACCCCAACAAAAAAATGTACACCCTGCTTATGGCTTATATCATTTTATCAAATGAGGGAATTCATTATAGAGTTGTGGTGGAATGGTCCCCAAACAGGCCCAATATTATCATCAAAAATATCCCGAAATGGTCACAGAAATAATCGAAACACCGAAAGATTCTGATATAGTCGCAAAATTAATAACTTAAGCAATCTTGCAATAATCCGAGGATAGTACCAAAGCAAACCCTTAATATTATTTAAAACAATCCTGATATGATTCTGCTAAAGAATACTTGAGATAATTTTGAAATAATCCCCAAAACAATCCTGAAATTACAGCCGAAGTTATATCAAAAGAAGTTGGAAGTCTTTGTTAAACGGAAAAGAAACAGCCCTAAAATGCTCAAAAGATAGTGCCGAAAAGATTACGAGGGAACCCGACATAATCCCGAAGTTACAAATTTACTTTGTCCAAACCGTAATCAGAATCGGCGCCGAAATCGGAACTGTCAGGGGTGTAGAAGATCCACATATCTACTTTGAGGAGCATAACAAATAAAATAACACAAATAAAACATAAATGCCACAATATGTATTTTCCAAGCAGTCCCGATATGAATCGGAAACTATCAAATCATCATTATAAGGTCTCGTGTTCATAACGAAATAGCTCCGCACGGCGGGGTATTTGATTAATCAAGCTGTCTAAAATTAAAACAGCAGTTATTTCTGTTCAAAAAGTGGTTGTCTCACTTCACTGTTATGAAAGAAAATGTTTCACAGTAAATTCACAGTGCTCCGCGCAGAATTACTATGGATCGGGACCCCAGTTTCAGATGGACCCGGGGTAATTTTTTGGCATTACAATGAGATATGTAAATATGGTTATCAAACGAAAAGTATTTTACTCCGCATTTCTATTGGCATGTTTAAGAAGGGCTGCCACCTCGCCTTCTTTTTTATATTTCTTTGTATATCCACTACCATCTCGGAAACGTCTTAACCGATTTGAATCAAATTTGGTACCTCGATATAGTATTACATTTTAGGACTTTTCACCCAGGTGTTGCCACTGAGGATGTTTTCACAAGGTTGCCACCTTTTGCCAATAGGGGTATCCGTCTCTTACAAAATTGATCACCTCTCAAAAAATTGCGGGTATGCGCAGCCGTTTTTGTTACTAAACTTTGAAACAACACATGCTTATATATTTCCAAAAAATTACTGCCACGATATGCCATGAAAAAAAGATATATCTTTTCGTTTGCAAGGTTTTTAAAAAATTTAATATTGAAAAGTAATGGTATTACAAGTAGAATAACTTAGTTAAAACATGCGGTATAAAAAATCTAACATATGAATTAAAAACACATTTACCTGTCCTAAAAGAAAAAGTAACTAGATTTGATTAAGGCTAAACAAGTGAACAAGTATTTAGGTTAGAACTGTATATTGCTTTTTAATCCAAAAATACATCGAACTGCACACAATTTTTATACAACTATAGATGTGCGCGGTCAGCTCCGTTGACGTTGCAGATGGGTTTTGGGGTATGTGTACTATTCAGTGGACATTTAGGAACGCCAGGGAGTATATTAAAAAAAAATAAAAATTGGAACATTTTGCTAGGAAAACTTGCCCTCTATAGTGGCCTTGCACACATTCCGAGTATAATTATCTCGAAAAGGCGTCCACCTATAGAACTTAGGCCCACTCCTTTTAAAATTATCAGTAAAACATTTCATTTGATACCCATATCGTACAAACAAATTCTGGAGTCAGGCCTGGTCCACCTTTATGGCGATATCCCTAAATGACGTCCATCCATAGAACTATGGCCCACTCCCTCTTAAAATACTCTTTAATACCTTCCATTTGATACACATGTCATACAAACACATTCCAGGGTTACCCTAGGTTCTTTTTACTACATGGTGATTTCCCTTATTTTGTCTCCACAGCTCTCAACTGAGTATGTAATGTTCGGTTACACCCGAACTTATCCTTCCTTACTTGTTTATAATCAGCTGAGCAGAGCTCACAGAGTATATTAATTTTGTTCGCATAACGGTACCCCGTAACGGCAGAAACTAATTCAGGTAGATATAGACTTCTATATATCAAAATGATATGGGCGAAAAAAGAAATCCATTTAGCCATGTCCGTCCGTCTGCCTGTCCGTGAACACGATAACTTGAGTAAATTTTGAGGTATCTTGATGAAATTTGGTATGTATCGCTATTTAAAATGAACGAAATCGGACTACAACCACGCCCACTTTTTCGATATCGAATATTTCGAAAAACCGAAAAAGTGCAATAATTCATTACGGAAGACGGATAAAGAGATGAAACTTGGTAGGTGAGTTGAACTTATGACGCAGAATAGAAAATTAGTAAAATTTTGGACAATGGGCGTGGCACCGCCTACTTTTAAAAGAAGGTAATTTAAAAGTTTTGCATGCTGTAATTTGGCAGTCATTAAAGATGTCAAGATGAAATTTAGCAGGAACGTTACCCCTATTACTATATGTATGCCAAACAAAAATTAGCAAAATCGGATGACGCACACGCCCACTTTTTAAAAAAAATTTTAAAAGTCAAATTTTAACAAAAAATTTAATATCTATACATTATATAAGTAGATTACGGCAAAACTCAACTCCAGTAATCATATGGTGCAACAAAATACAAAAATAACAGAAAATTTCATTTTTTTCATTTAATTTGTCTAGAATACTTTTAATGCCATAAGTCGAATAAAAATTTACCAATCCATTGGAAATTTGGTAAGGGCATTGCTTCTATGATCGTAACTGTTTTCTGTGAAAATGGCCGAAATCGGTTGAAGGCACGCCCAGTTTTTATACACAGTCGACCGTCTGTCCTTCCGCTCAGCCGTTAACACTTTATCTTGGTATTAATAATGGGCGAAATCCGACTATGACCACGCCCGCTTTTTCGCTTTCGAAAAATGAAAAAATGCCATAATTCTATACCAAATACGAAAGGAGGGATGAAACGTGGTGATTGTATTGATTTTTTGACGCAGAGTATACATAACTTTAGAAAAAACTATGTAAAATGGGTGTGACACCAACCATATTAAGTAGAAGAAAATGAAAATGTTCTGCAGGGCGAAATCAAAAGTCCTTGGAATCATGGCAGGAATACTGTTCGTGGTATTGCATATATAAATAAATTAGCGGTACCCGACAGATGATGTTGTGGGTCACCCTGGTCCACATTTTGGTCGATATCTCGAAACCGTCTTCACATATACGACTAGGGGCCGCTCCCTTTTAAAAGCCCCATTAATACCTTGAATTTGATGCCCATATCGTACGAACACATTCTAGAGTCACCCCTGGTCCACCTTTATGGCGATATCTCGAAAAGGCGTCCTCCTATAGAACTTAGGCCCACTCCCTTTTAAAATACTCATTACCACCTTTCATTTGATACCCATATCGCAAAAAACATTCTAGAGTCACCCCTGGTCCACCTTTATGCCAATATCTCGAAAAGGCGTCCACCAATAGAACTAAGGCGCACTCCCTTTTAAAATACTCATTAACACCTTTCATATGAATCCCATATCGTACAAAAACATTCTAGAGTCACCCCTGGTCCACCCTTATTGCGATATCTCGAAAAGGCGTCCACCTATAGAACTAAGGCCCACTACGTTTTAAATAATCATTAACACCTCTCATTTGATACACATGTCATACAAACACATTCCAGGGTACCCTAGGTTCATTTTGCTAAATGGTGATTTTCCCTTATTTTGTCTCCAAAGCTCTCAGCTGAGTATGTAATGTTAGGTTACACCCGAACTTAGCCTTCCTTACTTGTTATTATAAATAATTGAATTGAATTGAATTCTATACAGATTAGAATTTTAAATAACAGTTATTTCTCGAAAGAAACACAAGTCGGAAAATAACTGTAATTTCTTGCACGAAGCGAAATAAAAAAAAGTATTATTATATTCTTAGTGAAATAAAAAACTAATAAATAATTGTTTAAAAAAACTAAAAAAATACGCTTTTATAGCAAACCGAACTAAAAAATAGAAAATAATTTTCAAATTAAAAAGAGTTTATATAACAGTAGTAGAAGGTCAAACAATCGTTTATAGTTAATCACCTCAAAATAAAATTATAATAAAATTTAAGTTATTAACAGAATAATTTAATTCAGACTAAAAAGCGTGGGGTGCATTTGACTACATTTCATATCTTTCCTCTCAGATAGTTGCCAATAAAATGATTGTAACATTCAATATCAAGCACCCCACGCTTTTTACTGTGAATTAAATTATTCTGTTAATAACTTAAATTTTATTATAATTTTATTTTGAGGTGATTAACTATAAACGATTGTTTGACCTTCTACTACTGTTATATAAACTCTTCTTAATTTGAAAATTATTTTCTATTTTTTAGTTCGGTTTGCTATAAAAGCGTGTTTTTTTTAGTTTTTTTAAACTATTATTTATTTTTAATTTTTTAGTTCAAGTAATTTTAAAACTTTTAGTCGAGAGTGATGAAACCTCGAAACGCCAGCGGTCCATGGATGAATCCAACCCCACGGCACCGAAAAGGGCCAAGACGCAGGGAGGCTGGACGCGGTCTTTCGCCGAATTTGCCAAGGGTCGGCAGATCATTGGCATTATAGACGAGAGCAGCGAAGATGGCAGGATCCCGAAACATCAGTGGAAGTGCATCGAGGCCGCGCACGCTACAGTGGCCGTTAAGGTTAAAAAGACAACCCTGGTCCACCGCCATCTTACACCGATGCAGGTTTGTTCCAGGGCAATGTCAAGCTAATTGCCTGTGACGACGCCAGGTCGGTCAACCTCTATAGGGCCGCCGTCACGCTGATAGGGGTGGTATATCCGGCCGCGCGCCTCAAGGTAGTGGAGGCGCGTGATATCTTCTCACGACCAAGGGCTAGAGCCTGGGTTCCAGTGACGCCAACGGACCCAGCTGACATCCTGGAGCTGCTCCAGGAGTACAACCCGCCACATGTTTGGAAGTAAACCCGGATAAAACCGAGCTTGTTCTCTTCACGAGGAGGCACAAAGTACCAAATCTTACACCGCCAAGAATTGGGGGTACGTTCTTAGCGTTTAGCGATCAAGTCAAGTATTTGGGAGTCATTCTGGATAGGAAGCTATTATGGAGTGACCATATAGTGGAGCGATCCAAGAAGGCAGCAGCAGAGCTGTTCACCTGCAAGAGGGCAATTGGCACCTCCTGGGGATTCTCCCCTAAGATGACCTACTGTATTTACACAGCTACTATGCGCCCGATTCTTCTTTATGGTGCCTTGGTCTGGTGGCCTGCAATAGCTAAAAGTACCTATCTTAAAATGCTTCAAAAGGTGCAGCGGAATTCGGAGCTCTGCATTACCGGGGCTCTCGGCTCCACTCCAGATTCCGTTACATACATACATGGATACATAGATACATACATAGATACAGGCCAAGCTAATAAAAGCGTGGCTCCAGTATGCTCTTTCGTAGATGTGCCATGCATCCACTTCTATAATTAATAAAGGAATGCGTTTTTCGCATTATGTGCAAGTTTCAAATCTATGGCTATTTGGGGTGGTCACAAGTTCAATTGACCTTATGTCAGTTAACCTTATGTGACCCCACCATCACATTATTGCATTGTCATCGAGCCTTGATACGTGTGCAAAGTTTCAATCAAACTTGTGGCCATTCAAAGTGGTAATAAGGCCAATTGACCTTATGGCCGTTGACCTTATGTCACCACACCATCACATTAATGCATTGTCATCGAGCCTTGATACGTGTGCAAAGTTTTAATCAAACCCATGGCCATTCAAGGTGGTAATAAGGCCAATTGACCTTATGGCCGTTGACCTTATGTTACCGCACCATCACATTAATGCATTGTCGTCGAGGCTTGATACGTGTGCAAAGTTTGAATCAAACTTATGGCCATTCAAAGTGGTAATAAGGCCAATTGACCTTATGGCCGTTGACCTTATGTTACCACACCATCACAATAATGCATTGTCATCGAGCCGTGATACGTGTGCAAAGTTTCAATCAAACTTATGGCCATTCAAAGTAGTAATAAGGCCAATTGACCTTGTGGCCGTTGACCTTATGTCACCACACCATCACATTAATGCATTGTCCTCGGTCCTTGATACGTTGTCAAAGTTTCAAATTGATCAGGCTTCTAGAAACCGGTGAAAATTAAGCTCAAAGATTCCGTTACATACAGGCCAAGCTAATAAAAGCGTGTTAAAAATAGAACTAATCGTTGGGTGAGCACACACTTGTGATAAGTGACAAATTTCTGGGTTTTCAGGAGAGCATATTTTGTCGCACTGATTTTAAAATTTTACGCACTTAACAGATATTTCCACTGGCTTCTGAGCCGTCATTATTGATAACTTGCTTACAAAAAATGCACACTAGGTAGTTTCAGAAAGTGCAGTTAACTCAGTTTTGGTCAAATAGGCACTTAGCACAAGTGTGCGCTCACCCAACGTAATATCCTCCAAACTAAGTAAAAGCCCCGAAAATAACTGTTATTTGCCGAGATATATAAAAAAAATTTTAAAATAACTGTTATTTTCCGAACGAAATAAATAAAAAAATGATACTCCATAAAACTTACGTTACGATCTATGGGTTTAAGTCCTCATATTATAATCCTTTTGACCAGTGTTGCTATTTTAGCTTTTTTCAAGCTATATTAAGCTTTTTTTCTACACTTAGCGTGAATAATTGTGATTTGGCTTTAAGCATTTTTCAGCCTTTTTTTCGCTTGCAATTGTATCGAACTATTTTATGATTTAGATTATCTGGGTCCCGCATCGGTACAACTAAAACGGATGAAGATCGCTGTAGGGACTTTAGGAATCCGCTGGTTACCTGAGATCTGCTCCTGTTGATGCTCCGCGAGTCAGCTCAGCAAGTGTTGGGCAGACACCACCTATTGTAGGGAAGCACGATCCGTCTGGCTGGAAGTTGATGGCAGGAGGTCTGCCGAAATGATTGATTTCGCTAAGGTTCATCTATCAATGGTCATTGGCATTTTGACAGTCTTTTTCCAATGGAAATCATTGCGGTACGTCTCAATATACTGGAAACTCTATCTTGCTGCAGCTGTATGGAGGATGATAACGTGGATTTATCGAGCCACTTTGTGCTTGATTGCCCAGCTTTTTGCCAGAATTAGGCGAAGAAATTTCGATTTCTACTACTTGGATTTCCGGAAGATTTATTCAAAGTTTTCATTCGTTCCTACGCAACGATCCTCTAAGTAGCTATAGCTTACATCACCGTTATTTAATGTGGTATCACAACGGACCTTCTTGCTGTCCAAGTGAGCTTCCCCTACCAGGGCAGATACCACCTAACCTAACCTTATCTAATGGGGTATATCCCCACCTTCCTGTGCAAAGGAAGTGGCTTAAATTAAGAAACTTCACAAGTAAACAAAAGAGCTATACGATGCTATTTGCTGCCATTAATGGTGGACTTGGACCATGGCGAACTGTATCTACACCAATCAGATAACATTTTTCTAAAATTTCAAAGTTTAGAAGAATTGTCAAAATAAAATAATAGGTTTTTTACACTTTTTAGGAACTCCAGCACTATTGAAAAGCTACTCAGAACACCAATTTTATTTTTTGTTTAATTCAAATTTGTTTTTAAAATTTGTTTGACTTTCAAAAAAAGTGATAATTGAACATAATTGTGCAGACCCATGATGTAATAATAAAGGTGATGTCAAGAACATAACCTCACTTTTTCGGCAGCTCTAAATGCCAGTATTTACGTGTATTTCAAAAGTAATAAATTTGGATTGCTTAATTTTTCGTACAAGTTCTTCAAATAAATTAGTTTTCTGCAAAATATTGCCTATATTCTGTTCGGGAATACAAAATTACGTTACTCTTTTTGGCTGAACAATTCTAGTAACGGCTTATATAGTTATAATATTTCTAAACGTATAGTAAAATCTACTACGATCGTAGTAGAACCCAAAGGCAGTTCTGTATGATAGACAACCCTCTAAATTATGCATGCCGAACTTGTCAGAATAAGGGAAACCGTCAACGGGATGAGAACACCTGAATATTAATTTCATTATGGTGCAGACCTTGTTCTTCTTTCCTTTTTAACTTTTAGCTTTTTTTATTAGCCTCAAAATTTTTATTTAGCCTTTTTTAGCTTATTTTTTTTTGTCTATCTAGCTTCTTTTCTGGAAAAATTCTGGCAACACTGTTTTTGACCAAATAAATTAAGGCTAACATTTTTTGGTGGGTATTTAACTGTTATGCACTTATAACATTTTTTTGTGCTTGTGTGCATTTTTAGGAGCTGTATCCATTACACCGACTCCTTTTACAACTGCAGTCGTTTCACCTAAGTCAATAAAATTTACACAAATACATATGCATGGGCATACAACAACCCTGCAAAAAATGCTATTAGTCTAGGATGAATCCGGGATGGGACGCAAAGGAGTGTGCGACCATTGCCAGTTTTGATCTCTTTGTATGAGTTTTGTTTGAGCATGTCCTATGAAGAGACTAATTGTACCCATTTATAACCGAAAGGGATCGGTAGGACCAAGCCCCTTTGTACCCATATGGGAACATAAGAACACTAGAACCTTTTCGGTTTTATAAGGACTCAAAAAGGGCCCAGACGCATTTTTCATGACAGAAACATAATCGAAGGGTTTGCCAAGCCACAAAATCTATTTGAGCAGGCGGAACAGCTTTTCTAAATGGAATAAGAAATATTCTCCGAAAATTTAACCCTAACTCCGGCGTTGTTGTCAAATCTTAGTAATTTAGGTTCGGTATAGGGCTCCACATTTTTCTTAAATAATTCGATTCAATCACCTGTAATCTTTTTTATTTTACTTCGTTGCTGGTTTTTTTTTAATATTTCTTAAAGTGGGCTACTGACTAATTCCAACTGTACCCGAAAGAGCTATAGGAGAACAATTATGCCCAAATGTAGACAAAAGAGATCAATCGGAGACCATTCTCTTTAGGGATTAATCGCATGATTTTTTTGCAGGGAACATATTCACCTAACAGCAGCTGCCATATAACATCGACAACATAATCATCAAAAGTGTTAATAAGAACATGTTTTCTTGAATTCCGCTTGGCGCTTAACTTTTTTTTTTGTCTAGGCTCCATCAACACTTTAACCTAAGTGGCAATTAGATTGCCTAGACTAGCGTAAAGAAGACAATAGTGACGTGCTGATATTAATAAGCTTGGACAGCTGCTGCTCATGTTTATGTTGATTATGATGTTGAATGAGAAAGGTGTTGATTCTTGTAATGAAAAGTGAAATAAAAAATTGCATATTTTACATAAATTACATACAATAACATATGTTGCATAAGCAGTTCTTTCATCGGCTTCTATGTATCTATGTATAAACATCTTTTTTATCATCCTTTTTTATTGGTGTACAAAATAACTTCTTTCAATCTCTTTCATCTTGCAGATGTTTAGCTCAAAATCAATTTGCCTCTAAAACACATCGTCAATTTATGTGGGCTCTGAATGTTTTGACAGATCCCGCATCAACAAAACTTAATGAGCTCTTACCAACTTTGCAAAACTCAACGCAGTACATACCGACGGGAAGCAGCTACCAATTACGTTGTTATGAACAAATCGATGTGTTACCGATTGAATGGTGGTTCCGTAGCGCCCTGTATGCAGTACCGTTGAAGATCAGTAATCATAGTAATGTATATAATATAGAAGAGGCTAGCCAGGATACGGATCAGGGCTACTACAGTTGCGTTTGTGGGAGAAGCAATCAGGTAAGAAATTAGCGAGAGTAATTAGTATGAGGTATACGGGGTCAATGCATAGAAATGACACTCTGACGCTGTGACGCTTTTTTTGTACACAAGTCTGAAAAAGGTCATTCGTTTAAATGAGGATGTGTGAATACGTAGCTGGAATAGTATAGAAAAATGTGAATTTGAAAGTTTGCTTTTTAGCTAACTCCCGGACAAAAGCAAAGGAATATGTCATAAGGCTTCCGATGTTAATCGGTTATAGATACGTTCATGTTGCAGTTTCTAATACAGCTGGGTGAGGTAAGGTTGAGTTGAGTGAGTTAGTTTGTACTGTTCGGTCCGAGAGGACCTCACATAGACTGAATGAGTCTATAGTGTTACCAGAAATTGGCTAAGTAACCAAACTTAAAAACCCTATCAAAGCCATGATCTATTTAATAAAATAATTCCGTCCTCCAGGCAAAACACAAGAAGCTTTCTATTACCTTTGCTAGCACAAAGCAAGGATTCCATAGTAAAGCAAAGGATTTACAATCGCTGTAAATAGTCAGTAAAAGAGCTAATTGGTAAATAACCAGCGACTACAGCAGGGGTGACAACACCCTGTCCTTCATGCGCCCTTATCCACCAATTTCGTTATCTTATACTGACTCCGCCTTTAGTAGAAAAACAACTTGAGCAGTATTCCAAGGATGGGTCAGATGATTCGGTGTTATGCACCCGTCAAATAATTATCTTGTCCCATTCCAATATCGCTTTTCTCGACATTCGCCAGACAGGGAATAAACCAACTGGGTCCGGCGATTTAAGCTAAGATAAAATCTGGAACGCTTATTTTGTCTAAATAACAGTAACCAAGCCAAGTGCTGCGTACTGGCTCTTCTGCATCATCTCCCTATTAGTAATCTGTGTCGAGAAGTGCCTTAAGGGACTCTTCACCACAACATGAAAATTCACCGTTATCATTCATTAGTACTCCCTGTCCTATATTTCCCCCAGCTAAGACTTTCCTCAATCACCTGTTTCGATGGAGTACTCGATGTCCGCGCAGAAAATTTTCCATAAAACTCTCTTCTCATTGTGAATTTCACGCATGCAGATCCTCAACAGATTCTAATTTTAAGAACATTGCATCTTCAAATTTCTCTACAATACATAGCAAAATAGAGCCACACGTCCATCATTTGTATCGTCCTTTCCCCACGAATAAAAGTGCCTATGACCAACCGACCTTTGCGCCCTTCCTCTTCCACTAGCCTCTTGCGCTTCCTTGGTAGTGCCTTTCCATTATGGGCCTAATTGTGGGATGCCAGAATAATGCCTGCTTATTCTTCCGCTCGACGGCTACCATTTCGAGGTCCTAAGAAGACAGCATACGTGAATGTAGCTCTTTCCTTACCATGATTCGCTCGCGCTGAGCTCAGAAACCTTTCCTCCCCATATGTGCCATGGTTTCTCAATCAGTGCCACGTCAAGCAAACCCTCCTCAAATAACTACACAATCCACGCCAATTTACTGTGTTGGGGATTTATCTGCAAGACTCGCAGCAACATTGTGCTGTTTGTCCCCCTCCAATACCTTCGTGAAAGGGGGTATACAATACATAATTCTTGTGTCACAATGTTGTGCGCGATGAACGGTACGCAGGAAGCTTATTATCTTGACCGATCCATTGAGGAAAAGATATATATAAAGAGATGGTGGTATAATAATATAGGTAGTGAAAGTGAGAAAGAGGGGAAATGGGAATCAAAAATGAAAGAAAAATATAGTGCGAGAGGCGAGAAAATAGGAGTGATAGAGTGAGCCAAGAAACTTCTTGAATACTCTTTTAAAATTTTGCAGATAAATCAAGGTTCCGGCATAAAATCAATTCCTGGTTATTGGCAGTATATGTGCTTATGAAATAGAGTGCAATCATTTCAAAAAAAAAAAAAAAAAAAACAAACACTGAGGGAAACTACATTTTTTTACAAATTTTTTCTTATTTATAAATAAATCTGACTTCTTTCCATTGCAGACTTTTCATGTGATCATTACGTCACCACCAGTGATCGTCGAACCGCTCGTTTCATACGAAACGCTCATCACAGCTTCGTTGCAGTTTCGTTGCAGCGCTACCGGCAATCCCCGACCTGTTATCAGTTGGTATCATAATGGGGTTCCTCTCAATAGTTCCTATACCCGTTACATAATTGGCAACGAATTGCATATACACTCTTTCGATCCAATCGAGGCGGGCATATATCAATGTTTTGCACGCAATATCGCCGGCGAGGTGTACAGTGCTGGAGAATTGCGATTTCGCAATAAAGGTGATGAGTTGCTGTTAAAGAATCCGTTACAAAATATACGCTGTTATGCGCTCAGCTTTAATACGATTAATGTTACGTTTGAGAGTAACTTTTTTGAGGTGAGAATTGAAAGGATTTTTATGAATTTATAAAATTTTAATTGATATTCTTAATTAATATTAACAGTCACTCTTCATTGTGCACATCGTACAAAATAATCCACATCGCTGGATATCACCATTTGCACCCATGAAACTAAATCATACCTCACATTTGGTCATATCCAGCCACCTACCCGTTTACCGTCCATTTGAATTAATTACCCGTGTACTTGTGCCCACCTCTGAGATACGTTTGGCGAATAAACCTCAACAACAGACAATACTTAGTTCATTACGTAGCCCACCGGTGACATGTTGTACACAAGGCTGTGAGTTAATGCGTTCAAGTTCTATTTGCTTGTAACTGATTTTTTTCTTCTTCTTCGTTTCAGTACTTTTGCACATAGTCCACATGGGTAATAATAATACCTTCGTCACTTGGTCTCAACCTGAATTGGAGGGCAAAAAGTATTTCATCTTACAATTCTCCAGCAATTTTACACAGCCACATCCTAATCAATTGCTGAGTCAACGTCTTTGTGGCACATTTCAACATGTCGATCTGACGTTGCAGGATGTCGCTCAAAAACTACGTGATATAACTGCTCTTAATGAACGTGAGATGCGTGCTGTTTTGAGAGGTGCTCAGGCGCAATATATTGATAACAATAGTCATATTGAGTTGGAGGAAGAAATATTTAATTTGGTGGTGTTAGCGAATGTTACGGGAGTTTTGCTACAAAATTTCCAACGCCTCAAATTGCGTGTACTAATTATTACGCGTGAGAATGAACATCTGAGACAAGATTTTCGTTATGTTCAATGGAAGAAGGTAAGTTTATAGAAAACAACAGAATACACAGCTTAGCAAAGCCGTTGCATTAGATCTAGCTAGGTTAAGAGACCCTAAGAAGCCTCAGAGCTTCCATTAGACGGTTGTTCAACAAGGCCTAGAGGAGTAAACCACTTTGGGACAGGAATTCCACCCCTGAGTAGGCTGCTGCGCAAATCGTGGAGAAGTATAATGAATCCTCGGTCAGGAAGATCCTTTTGCCCGCTCCTGCTTAATTGAGATACCTAAGATATGGAAATGGCAGCTGTGCGACGAACGGTAAGGAGTTCCTTGAGTTTCTAATTCTATTTCTCATTCATTTTATAAACGCTCCAATTGCGTATCCATTTGCCGACTTCCATGAGCCACATGGGACTTTAAGTCCACAAGTTTTCGGGGCCCTATGAAATAATTTTGCGCAACTTAAAAGATCTTTGGGGGTTTCCAGCAGGTTGATAGCTCCCATTTATGTCAACTATCTGAAATTCGGCTAGGATCCAAAGTCTTTGAATGTGGTAAAAGTCACTGTCATCCCAAAGGCGAAAGAAAGCTCAAACGCCTATCCCAAAGACTTTAGACCAGCTCATTCCTTTTAAAAATCCTGAACGGTTGAGGAGCAGAATTTCTCGACAGATGTTTTCGGTATCTAAACAAGTAAGAGCAGATCTACAAAAGTGGCCCTCATTCGGTTGATAGAGTAGCCCTCGAAAGCAAAGAAACAACGTCCTATCAGCGGTCATTTAAATGGCCCACCAACCACTTCGAGCGAATCAACTCTGTTCGGAATCATTGGCAGATTGTTAAGGGAAATTGCCATGGATTGGTTGTGTGAGCGGTGGGTCTTAAAAAGTTGAGTGGCGCACGCCAAATGTGGATGTTTCTTCTCGCCCAGCTTTGGTCTTGTATGTGAAAGATCTTTTTCCGGATCTTGAGGGTAGAGACTATTAAGTGGAGGATGATGCCGATGAGCCGTGATTTGTTAAGGTCACTTTTACTGTATGGCAGTCCGATGTGAACCCACATAAAAATTAAGGTGAACCTAGCTGCTTTTCGACACTGGAGGACAAATTTTGCTGGGACTCGAAGTTACAGTTGACAATCTTTCCTGTTTGACACCCGGGGTGAGGTCACCTTTAGCACAATGTCCACCGGATGTATGTTCCATATTAAACTCAGAACCAAGGTGGACGTTGTTCTGGAAGCGTTGGTGATTCCAACATGCGATAACCGGCTTGACTACCATCCAGTAAAGCTAGTGCCCGCATCATTGAGTTGCCAGTACATGTTGCTGCCCAGTATAATTCAAAATTATTTACTCAATCAGAAAGTACAACTTATATTTCCTCATCGAAGGAGGATTTAATGCCGGTGCAGAGTGTCCAAAGATTTGCACCTGACCAAGATTGCGAGGTCAACTACAAGAGCAACCAATACGCGGACACTGTCTTTGACTTCCTCCTAGGGAAGGGTTGTTTTCACAATAAAACGAAGGGATGCTCCCGTTGTTTTACCCTTGTAATGAATCTGAAATGCAGATACTAACCTCCGAGAAATTGCGGTGACTTCCGCTAGGAAAACATTACGGGCATCGATCAATTTTCAACAGAGGACCATAGAGAATGATGAGGAGCATAGTTTATTTATTTATTCTTTCCAGGTTACATTTGCATCTTTCATTTCATTCTATTTTATTTATTTTTTTTTTTCACTTCCCAGATCGAGAATGGCACCAATGATCTCGCCAACACACCCTTTCATCTAACCATTGTCGAATCACGCATGCTGACCTTTCACTTTCGTGATGACTTCAATGAATCGTGCATTCATGTATGCCATTGGCAAATACAATTTCCCATCATAAGGAAAGAGGAACCAAAATGTGACCAATTGCCCATAATAAATGCGCAAGTAGAAATACGCGGCCTCAAACCGAATGAGCGTTATCGTGTGAATTTCTTTAGCTGTGAAACACAAACCTTCTATGGGCAAGTAGATAAGCAAACGTTGCCGGATCGTAAGTATAGAAGGAAATTGTCTAAAGAGATTGCATTGTTAATGAATTTGTGAAATTTTTTTTTTAGCACCTGGTACTATAAGCAATCAACGTGTTATACGTCATAATGGTTTAAAGTTACTGTGGGATCCACCATTGCAACCAAATGGCAAAATACATCACTACAACATATTATGGACATTGGGTAATGTGACACACGAAACGAATGTGCTGGAGTGTACGGCATGCGTCTTTAAGGTTAGTTGGCTATTTAAGAATAAAGGTATGAGATATTTCCTCGGGAGCTGAATTGCATGAGAGAAGAAAACACTCGTATTTTATAACCTGCAAACCTTTTGCATTCTCAGGAAAAATTTCGAAAACCAGAAGTGGAATAAATAAATCATTTGTCTCCAAACTTGAAATGTACAATCGGTACGAGGAGTCAAGGAAACATACAAGGTTTTAGGCCCATTAGCCTTTCCACTTTTATATCGAAAGCTTTTGAAAGGTCACTGCTTGTCCATTCTCATACTGTGAAGTCAACCGATATATTGTAAAGGACGCCTGACCGATATTATGTTTCACAGAGTAATTTATACGTTACAGGCCTTGAGAGATTTTGCATTCTTGTACATAAGGGGTTCGATTGGCTGTTGTTGTTGTACGATAAAGACACTCTTAGAGTCGCCAGAGTGAGGTTGACAGTTGGGTTGCGGAAGCTTGGAAGCTACAAATCTTTGTATTGCACTTATCAACCCCTTGAATCCCGGTTCGATTGACTGCTTGGTTTGTTTGGTGAAATTCTCCAAAGTTAAAGATTTAAGTAGGTAAGGTTTAAAAAAAGATTATTTTATTAATAGACTAGCGTACCCTCGCCAGCTTCGCTAGGCGACAAATTCAATGATTTGCTGAAAGAGAATAAAATTAATACGAAACAAAGCAAATTCTTTGATACAATTTCGTTCGAACTTTATTGTAACACTTTTTGGTAAATGAATAATGACGATGGTTTGCCTACTCGTGAGCAAGCTACATACAACTGTCCATGAGAAAAAATTGGGTATACTAAATTAATACCGCACATTTTTAGAGACTGTCCTTGCGCCTTATTAATTGTGATAGCGAAAGCAAGGCGAATATGGAACTGCAAACGTTTGAAATCGAATGGTAAATCCGTCGAAATCAGTGGAATTCTGGTTATCAAAAAGTCTTCTCCTTTGTACTTCCCTTTCAAAATTGTTGCTTCGATAACGTTACCCATTAGCTTCTTTACAGCGTGTCTGGTACCGTTGCAAAGTCGTGGCACATTAATGTTGCGCAGCATAATAATCGGTGCTCCAATTTTTAATCGTAAATTATGGGGTGGTAGGCCGGCAAATCGGGTGAGTTTAAGAATTCAGTTGGATAATTTACGACATCATCTTGATCAGTAATAGTGTCCATTGACTTATATGCAACTATGTCACCAGGTATTTGATCCAGAATAGCTGCATTTATATCATTGACGTCCTTATTTTTCCCAGCTAAAATTGCTCTTTCGCTGAGCCAATCATAGTTTTTGTAATTTTGAACTATGTTTGGAAATACACTCTGTATCAATGCCTCTTTAGACTGTGCAAAAGTGCAGAAATTGTTAGGCAATGCAATCATTCCTGTTGGATCGACAGACATTTGGCCATTTCCGATTTTCAGTAATTGCTGTGAAAATTTAGCTGGTGACGGATCGTTTTGTAGTTGAACACGTACGTTTTTAGTAAGTGTAAGCGTGTTTACATGTCTCCATAAATACGATGATTTTAAACATGCATTGCTTTCATCTGCAGCCGTGGATTTTGGGTAATGGTTCCCTGAAATCTCCAGCCAATAAAATCATGACACCTCCAAAGACTGTTTGGCTTCCTCGTAGATCTTTCAAAGTTTTATCAAGTGCTTCCAATGATTTCTTGTGTGCCATAGTATACTCGTCCCATATGATGAGCTTACATACTTTAAGAACTTTTGCCATTCCAGATGTTTTGGAAATATTACATTTTGGTGTTTCATTTACCTGCATATTCAAAAGCAACTTTAATGCAGAATGTGCTGTGCGACCGCCTTCCAGTAATGTAGCCGCAATTCCGGAAGAAGCGATTGCCAATGCAGGAACATCCAAGAAAAACAATCCACCAGTTCCATGGCTAACATTATTCATTATTGTATTTTTAAACATGTTGCTGTTGGTCATTCAATTTCGCTAAATTTGATGTTACAAATGTGTTTACACTCAGAGAAAAACGCCGTTCTAAAATCCAGCACCACCGGACTCAATTCAAGCTTTTCATGTTCTTACTTTTTTGTTCTTGAAAAACGAACGACCTGTTCTTAAAACAATAACCTTGTTATTGAACTGAGAACCATGTTCTTGAAAAGAAAACGGCTGGTCATAAAATATGAACGAATGTTCTATTAATGAGAACGATGTTCTTAAATTAAGTTCAAGAAAAAAGAAACGGTACAATTCGTGTGCACTACAATGTTAAGTACAACATTTGCCACAAGCTACCAAGCAGTTGTAGTGGTCCAGCGGCTATAATGTTGCGGTTGAGGTCGTGTGGTGCGAGTTCGATCACCGTCAAACTCTAAAGTTTTTTAAAACATTTTTTTGTATTCTATATTTTTAACTCTTATTTTTCGTTTAGTTCCATTCGCATATGTACAGGTAATTCTCAAACTTGTTATGAAATGTTTTAAATATATATTCAGATTGCATCATCAAATAATAAAAATTTCTCGATAAGAGAAATATATGAAAAAATGCATATTATGCGTTTTTTCGAACCTTTTGGCTTTTAATAATAGTTTTTTTGTTATTAATATTTTTTTATTAATAACAAAAAAATTATTTATTAATAAAAAATAAATAAATAATGGGGTAACATATAAAAAATTACCTTCCTCCCACCAATGATCAAGCACAAACCGTTCTTGAATTGAGACCGAAAACTATTAAAACGACCACAAAACGTTCTCGAAGCGTAGTAGTAGAAGTAGTGCTTGAAATGAGCACAGAAGATTCACACATCGATACCAAACTGGTCATAAAATACGAACGGTGTGCTTGGAAAAACTGTTCTTAAAACAAGCCCATCGGTCACGAGTTAAGAAAAAACATACTTAACAGACTTTTGTCAACGAATGTTCTTAATTTTGAACTTGTTTCGTTCGTTTTAGAACGATTTTTTCTCTGAGTGTAGTTCATTACAATCATAATGGTATTCACGCTCCAGTTCTCGATTGAACATATCATGCATTGAACGATTTGCTGCTGGCATGCCCAATTGTACTAACAATTTGTTTGACATCGAAAAAGAAATGTCGTCAATCCTTATCAATGCTTCATTTTAAATTTCCAATGTGAATTCCAACTCATAATTTGCAGTATTTCGACGCATTTGGTTTAAAATATCATCTGCCATATAATCTTTTAAATTATTCCATAATTTCAATGGATTAGATGGGGAGCACATTGCATTTATTATCGAAAATAATGTTCGTATTTGATGTGGACTGTGTATTACAGCTGAAAGGGCAAACATATCTTCCCAATCCTTATCATCCTCCAACAAATTTAATTGTTTACACGCTTCACCATTAATTGTTCTTAAAGCTTGGAATGATGTTTCGCCACGAACATTAATTAACAACAATCGCAAGTAAAAACACTCAGCATTATTTGGATGAACTGCATAAATGCGTCCTAATACATCTGTTGAAAACACATTCGGATGACCTTGAAATTTGCAACTTAGCAGCACGACAGAAATCGAAAAATTCGTATATTTATTCAAAAAATATTGTACACATGAAATGACCTCCAGACGCTCGTCACCCAGAGAAAAATTACCACTCATCAGCACAGCTTCCTTTTGATACTCATATTGAAGTACTAATTAACAGCTTCCATTTGATACCCATAATGTAAAAACACATCCTAAGGTTATTCTGATCCACATTTTGGGCAATATCTCGAGACCGTAGTCACCCAGAGGTATCAAAATTACCCTCTGCTAAAGAACTCATCAACAACTTTCATTTGATATCCATATTGTATAAACACATTCTTGGGGTACCCGGGTCTACACTTTGGCCTATATCTCGAGACCCTAGTCACCTAAGGGTACGAAAAGAACCCCAAATTAAAGTACTCATCAGAAGCTTCCATTTGATACCCATCTCATACAAACACATCGTAGGGTTATCCGAGTCCACGTTTTGACCTATATCTCAAGACCCTAGAAATTAAAAAAAAAATTTTTTTTTGCCAAAAACCTTCCCCTATTTGATCCCTATAATATGAAAAAAGAACGAATAAAATTGGCCTCGTATCAGCCCCAAAACATAGACAGGAACGAACATGATTTAATTTTTATATAAGTATATAGATTGAAAGTAGTAGAAAATTTCACTTGAGATTGTAAATAAATAATAGAGTACAGAATTTTGTGTATTTGCTGTTGGAAACATTGCTGTAGAAAATAATAGCTATGGATCGTAATTGTACAGTTTCATTTATTCTGAAATGCTACTATTCCAGCCCCACAAAATTTGCGGTTTTGGAATTTATGTGAGCCTTTGGTGAAAAAATAATAATTTTTCATTTTACTTTTCCACCGACAGTTCCCCAACATTTCCGAGTCAGCAAAAATCAATGTAACGGTACGTGTGGTAGGTGAAACTGGAGTTGGTGCACCAATTTTTATTGATTTACGCAGCATTAGTCATCATTCACTGGAGATTGAATGCCCTTCGAGCGATTCGGAAGTTTATAGTGGCATAGTTATTGGATCTCTACTGTCTGTAGTATGTATCCTCATCTTTGCGCTGCTCATAATATTCCAACGGCGTCGGCACAAGGCGCGCATTCAAGCTCCAACACATCTAACCTCGCCATCCGATACGAATTTTGGTAATCTGAATAATCCTAGCATACCCAGTGAGAGTGCAGGTGGACTAAGCGGTAGTACATTTCAACAAGATTGTCATGAGATGCAAACATTAATACCTAAAAGTGGACGTCAAGTAGATGCACGTCCGAAAGAGTACCAAACCACGCAACTACCAAATGGCAATGGTAATGGTAACGGTGGCATTCTAAAGCGTCAGTTAGCGCTCGAGGTAGATCCAAATCTTAGTATTTTATCAAATAATTTTGAATTGGATGGTAGAGCAAATGTTTCGCAGCTTCCATTATGCAGCTCAACGCCAGAAAAATTGCCACCACAACAGGGTACACACCCGTTTTATATACCCTTCAAGCAGACACCGCCTCCTCCCAATGCAGTGGCAACTGCACTGCCTAAACTTAGTTCCTCAAGCAATTATGCCACCACGAATAGTGGAAGTGGTGGCGAAGGCGGTGACATGAGCGGTTATGCTGTACCACCAAATACATTATCACTTTTATCAACGCCACCCACAGCGTTGCAGCTTGGTGGTATGTTACAGCAGCGTAGTGGAAGTCTAAGCAGTAGCAGCTGTGGTGGTGGTGCCGGTAGCAGTGCCAGCGGTGGTCCTAACGGTAGTCGTAATAGTAGTAATAGCAGTAAAAAACAGTTCCATGCAAATTATTCCAAACATTCCAAATCGAATGATGTGATTTGTCTGCTTGCGGATGAAGAGGTGGCAGCAACGCTTACCCCAACCAGCGAAGCGGCGCTAACGAATGGATTTAAAGCAGCAGCCGCAGCAGCGTCGGCGGCTAAAGCAGCAGCAGATGCTACAACAGAGTCATGTTCTGTGCGGATTTTGACTAATCCAAATGGAGGGCAGGTAATTTATTATAAAAATTGTTTTTAAAAATTATTTATAAATTTTTTTCTTTTAACGCTAAAATTAATAATAATTAGCTTTATTTTTTGTTTTTGCTAAACAGTTTTAGTTCCGTTTTGTTAGGGTTGACAGCTCTCCAAGGAACGGGGACAGACTTCTTGGTCTTAAGTCTTTGGGAGAGACGTGAGAAATTTTTCCTGTCTTTGGGATGAAGATGGCTGTAAGCATATTTTAAAACTGCGAGATACAGCACAACTTTAGACAGCTGGCTTAAATGTTAGCTAGCAGACTTTATGCAATCCACTAGATCTCTGAAATAGCGCAGAATTTTTTATACATGGGCCCCTGAATTTGGGGAGCTTATAAAAGTTAATGGCTCATACAAGTTGGCTTTCCTCAAAGGTGATAAATGGTATTCCAATCAGGCTGACAATCGATGACAACGAAGCAAATTCTAGTGGACATCCGAGAAATGATTTCCCATAAGAAACCTACTACATATATTCTTCACCATTCATCGCCCATGGGATGTCTATCACATATTTACCAACTTTATTGACCAACTTTATTTTCAACTGCTGACAGTTCTTCTATTATCCCTCCAACAGCCCCGCATTTATTTCGAAGTAGTCCAAAACTTTCGCGAAGCTATTTCACACATGATCATACAGAAAATATTCAAAATTTATACCAAAAGGAATTGAGCTCTGAAAGCTTGTGCAACCATTTCACTCAACATGCTCCTGAAAAAGTTCTCAAAGTAAAGCATAAAAATGTCCTTTAACAAGTTTCTTATCTAAATTATCCCGCGATTAAGCTCAAATTATAGCTACCGACAGCGAATGAAAGTAGCCAAGATCTCACTGAAGAAAAATCGTTCTTCTTTGTTGCAGAAACCATCTACAACACTAAAAACTGCGACTTCAACCACAACCACACCCGCAACCCAAGCAAATCGCAACAACACAGCAAAGCTGAAGAAGTCCACAGCGCCAAACAAACAGCCACGCAAAACCTCCATAGTTCCTTCCTTTGGATCGACGACTGGCAAGAGAAGTGCCACAGTCATAGCAATCAATCCGTGGTCTACAACAAGTGAACAACAACATGCGGCATCAACAACAAAATCACCAACAATTACAGCACCCGCATCCAGCAGCAGTAGCCACAGTTACAGTGTAGCTTTTAGTAATGCACATCGACGCCCTAACGTCGATCCAAATGGTTGAAAGTGGGTGGATGTGCTCGCAGTTGAGTATTGAAGAAGTATTAAATAAAAGATGGTAATTATAATTTTTTCGTAAGTCAACGGAGGATGGAGAAATAATTTTTAAGTAAAATACGGAAAATTGATGAAGGTAACATATTCAGGATAAAAAATAGTGATTAAGCGCCGGAAGCACGCTGACGCCTCAGATGAAGACGCGCATGTGGGCGCGCAATTTTAACAATAAGTAAATTAAAATTTAAAAAAGTAATTAATTACCTACAAACTGTAAAAATTAAACATTCCAAAACCTATTATAGTGCATATAAATTATATACACATACAATGAAAAAATAGACACATATACATAAAAAATAGCAATAGTAAATCTCGATACATAAAACATTTGTTTATATGTATGTACATTAGACCGTCTCAGAAAAGCGTATTTTTTTCATATCTCTAACAAAGTTAAATACGGACTTTGATTGGGTGTAGAAAATACACCATGTACCCATATAATTATATCCTTTTAGTTTTTTTCTTCTGAATCTTAAAACTTTCCAACTGAACGATTACTCGGAAAATACTTTAAGCAGAGATATTGCCGTTTGGGGTCTCGATTTCTTACGCACGTTTTTGAACAGCTCGAATATTCGAGCAACAGGTACTCGCACACTTGCTCATTACTTGAAAATTTGCTAGCTTGAGCTTGAGTATTTCGAGCTTTTTCGAGCACTTCGAGTAATTTTTGTTTTGAAATTTTCGACTTTTAAGTTTTAGAAATTATTCATACATAGTTCTACGATCTTTGGTTAACAATATCTTTTTGTGGTTCACATAAAGGTGGGACCGAAAATTCCGTCTTAATAAATCGGGTTCATAAAACAAAGAGATGATTAGTAGTTAGCTTCAATCATAATGCAATAATAAAGATGATGTCACCACATAACCTCACTTTTTCGGCAGCTCTCTTTGCCAGTATTTACTTGCATTACAAAAATAAGTAAAACAAAATACTTTTCTCCAAAATTGTTTCTATATTCTTTACGTTACGTTAATCTCTTGGTGTAAAAAATACTGGTAGCGGCTTATGTAGTTATTGTATTTCTAAAAGTATAGTAAAATCTACTCCGAACCCAGTAGAATTGAGAGGCAGCTATGATTGATAAACAACCCTCTAAAAAATGCACACTGAGCTTGTCAGAATAAGAGAAAACGTCAACGCGATGAGAATACCTGAACTTTCATTTCATCGTGGTGCGAATTTTGTGCTCTCTCGCAGAGATGAATATGATGTTGAGAAAACCTTATAAACACTCTTATTTCGCAAGCATATAATCGCCCTACTGCGACCTTCAAAATCAAAAAATACAACAATCTATCAGGCGCTGGACCCAAAATATTGAGATCATTAAAACTGGGACACAACTAACTTTGATGCTTATATGCCTAGTCATCTGCATCCGGCAGGATTTGTTTTAGAATAAAAAACCCACAATCGAAGGGATCAGCATCAATATCAGCACCAGTTCTCACAACTTATCAATTGTCGTTGTAAGAAATCATCGCTCTAGTGGTTGCGTGAGTTTTGAAGTATAGCATAAACACATCGGATAGCATTACATTCTGTTATACACCTTTTAACTCTTGGCCATAATATATTGTTGTTATATGAAACCCAACAAGCAAAGTAAAGGATAAGGAAATTTTCAAAATGTTTACAGAAATAGATATTAAGCTTACAAAACTCAAATTTTTTGCTTACAAAACGTTTGAAAGAAAAAAAAACGTAAAATAATCGAAATAGAACGTGGGTTAGAAGCTAAAAAGTGTAAGCTTACATAAAATTTTATAAGAAAGCAATACATTTGAGTTTTGTATGTAAAACTAAATCATTAACAAACATTCGGGCTCAACGCTTAAAAAAAATAATAAATGTAAGGCGCGATGATCTCCGAAGACATCTAATGCCGAGCTTCTCTTCCAATTTGCGTCGTGCTCCTCTTGATGTTTCCCTACAAATCGGCCGGACGGGACCTACATGTTTTATGCCGACTCCGAACGGCATCTATAAGGCAGATAAGTTTTCACAGAGAGCTTTTCATGGCAGATATACACTCGGAGCGCTTGCCAAACACTGCCAAGGGGCGACCCCGCTTAGACAATTTTTCTTCTAATTGAAAAAACTTATTTCTAAAATTTTGATGTTGCTTTGCCCGGGGTGCAAACCCAGTGCATATGGTGTGGCAGGCGGAGCACGCTACCATCACACCACGGTGGCCGTGGGGCTCAACGCTTACAAACAGATTATTTAAGAAAATTGAAATTGATTAAATATTGAAAGCGTTTATGCTTAGCTTATTATATAAACTTACTTAAAGTTATTTCCAAAAACATTTACAGAAATGCCTGTTGGCCGGTAAAAAAAATATTGTTTTCTGAAACGGCCTAATGTATGTATATATTTCCGTATCTGTATACAATTTTGGGTGCAAGTATTTATAATAAAAATCAGCAACGTTATATATTTGCAAGTTAAGGCTATATTAGCTGCTACCTTTGGCTGATGATACAAAATGTACATACAGTGGTGACGAATTCATTAACAACTGAATATAACGACGAATTTTAGCTATTATTGTTTTTTATATGAAATTTTACTGAATATTAATTACAAGAGCTTAGTATGACGTAAACATGTTCATCTAACAAAGACTTTGGTTTTTTTTTATAAAATATGCAGCAAAAATCTGCAAACTTTTACTTAAATTTACAAATAAAAAGTTTGCCTTGCATGCAAATCACTTAATTGTAAGCGATATTTATGGTTATAATTTATTTAAATTTAATATGAAAGATGTTAATGATTCAAACTCCTCACGTTCAGGCGCAAATAAATTAGCCACCAGTGTATGTTCGAAAATTATATGAAACAGATTTATGTGGCATACTATGTATGCATACATAAATTATAAAAAAAAATTAGTATTCCACATATTTACAGACATATATACATACATAAATATGTTCAATGCATTTAGTGTAAAGTTTATTTAAATACCATAGATGGACAGGTTGCATTATCAATTAAGGCACAAGCTAAAAATTTATGGAATTACGTACCCATTTATGTAGTATAAAGTCATTTGCATGCTACGAGTCGATTGAACTTGCTTATGTGAGTTGCTTCAAAAACGGCATATATAACCTCAAATTGAATCCAATGTGAGAGTAGTTGGGGCGTTTATGAAAAGAATTCTGAGATCAGGCATTTTTCAACCGAAAATGGGTCGTTTTTGAATCAAATTTTGAAAAAATTAGGCGTTTTTGAAACGGCAGCCGAGATAGAGTGATATTCCACTCAGCGATCGATATGAAATTGAATCCAAATTTTTTATTTTTATTTTTTTATTTTTTTACATAGTGCAAAGTGCCCATCTATGTTATATACTATATACATTACATACACGAAAATTGCATACAAGAATATAATAGTTGTATATATATTTTATATAAGAGATATACAATCACACACATACAAAATACATAGAAGAAAGAATAGTGAAAGGCAAATGTTAAGTGTTACAGTGTGGCAAAAGTGAATAATAATGCTATTTAAATTCAATTTAAAATTGACACCGCAATGTCTACTCGAATTAACGATTTATTAGAACAAAAGAAAATAAATTGTCAAACTAAGAAATTGAAATGCTTCCGACCATGATTCAACAAAAAAGGGTAATTCCACTTTGATATAAACTGTGTTAGTTTGTCATAAGCTGAAAAAGCATTGCCACCTCAACAAAATAATGGTTTGGAAACTTTTAAATTTTTATGGGGTATTTTTAATCAATATTAGAAGGATAAGTATTTACAGAGCAGTTAAAATATGAACTGATTAACTGCTTACCTTTAAGGAGACTAGTGCTTCTTAGAATCTGATCTCTTTACTAAGAAACTACTCTGCAAATCATGGGCAAGAAGTTTAGACAAAAATACCAATACAATCGAAAATCTTTGTTTAAATAACTGTACATATATATTTAAAAAATTTTCCAGAAACCTTTTCTTAAAAGCGGAGACATGGCTAGTATATTAAAACCACATACAATCCTCAACAGAAAAGAGGACTTCGCTCAACACCACTTTACTGTGTTAGAGCTTGATCTGTAAAACTCGCCGCAACATTGATTTGTTTATCCCCCTCCAATTTTTTGTGTATTGGGAGTCTGAGTATATGCGAAGCACCTTTCAATCTCATGTCGGTATACTATTGTTCTGATGCTGTAACAAGTTCGGCGCGTTCACCGACATCAACACACATGGGGTTCAGGCCTTACCTTTGGATATTTGGAAAATGCTCCATTAACTGTCCCAACTTTGATAGCTATCTGCTCATAGGAATACCTGCGATCTATTAGCGTCCCAGTCAGGAGCTAAGGAACTCCTTCGTCACTTCGCTTATCTTCTTGGTGACAATAGGAGCGTTTGCTACTTTTGGAATCCTTGAGTATACCGGAGTACCTTTTTACATCCATTTTGTCTTACCAATGACTTGGTGGCCACTGTTCTGTTCAGAGGCAAAGCCCTCACACCATTGACAAGCTGCATGGCCTAGCAATGGCTTTAGATCCAATAATCTAAAATTAACCATGATTTATGTTCGCGTTGGGGTCTGGTACGGAGCAACCGTTAGGGTGAACCGAATACGAACAATCAGATGCAGATGCTGTTCTTGTATGCTTTTGGACCGGTGTTAGGTTCAAAACCTTTCCCGAAACAGTTGTTGAACGTCAAAAAATAGACCAAAAAATCAAATCGTATAGAGAGGCCCCAAGTCTTACGTAGAAACTTTCCTATACATTCTTTTTCGTATTAATATAAGAGCTAAGTAGAATAGCAAACAAAAAATCATTTTGGGACGTTTATTTTTGGGGATATGGTAGCGCTGTTTCCAAAGGGAGTGTCAAGAACACAGTTTGCGTCCAATGGGGGCAAAGGCGGCCAAGTAGCAGTGGAACTACCTCTCTGTACTCTTATCGTGCTAATATAATTTTTTTCTATGCGTTTCGGTACTATTATGGACCTTCCTCAGCGGTTCTAGTAAATTAAATTATTTGACAAAACTCTTATGATTTATTGTTTGCTTTGATGGAGCTTGAAAAAAAAAAACGTTAAATTTATTGCCGAAATAATTTCTATGACGTTAAGCATACTTTTTTGTTTTATATTCACTAATTTGTTTTCCGAATGTGTGTTATGTTTTACGAAATGAGAATCGGGTTATGTTTAACAATTTATTCTGTTTGCAAGTCATAATAGGAGTTCTTTGCTTTTAGCACTGCCACATTTCATTTGTCTTTTCAACGAATCTGAGGCTAAAATTGCTAAAGCTTTTTAAATAAAGTTGTTAGTATGTCTTTGCTTAAAAAAATAGTTATTTATTGATTTTATATTATTTTTATATTAATTTTTTAAGTGGCTTTTGGTTGAAGTGCGTCTAAGGGATGACAGAAAAAAATTGGTGGCTAAATTGTCAAACGAAAAATTATTTAAAATGAGTTCCTAATTTAATTAAGTTAAAATATATTTTAAGAAGTGTATATATTTAGAAGTTATGTTAACAATTAATTAAGAGTTCACACTTACATACTTGTGTATTTTATAAATTAACGGATGCTCGTAAAACTTTGCAGATTTTATATCCTATCTTGTACATTTGACATGAGGACGTGCATAGGATTTGTCACATGCGATAGTTCCCATACGAAATTATATAGCAGTGAAATATTTACTCCACTCAACTCTGCCACACTATCGACAGAACGTGTTCTCAGCAATACGATTTGCTATATTTCCGCGTCATGGCAGTTCCTTCAGAGAAATCTTGTTGTTGTACGACATTGTCGGAGCATCGGTGCAATAGAACTATGGTTTAGCGATTTATCCCTACAGTTTCTTAGTTTGTGAAGAGAGCTCCCTGTTTTCTTATTCAAAAACGCTTATACTTAGTCATGATATGTAATCTTTGTCTACTTATGACGTCGGTTTCACTCGCAGTCCTGCATCCAATCTATTTATTTATGCTAAGAGGCTAAATTAGATTCAGATAATATTTTTCAATGCCTTTGTGTCTCATCTGTTTTCTACAGAATTCCACAGTATTGGTTCCTTGTAAATCGGACTTTAGTGAAGGAATCAATGAACCCCAAAGTTACTTGTACATAGTCTTTTTTAATGTATTCGGGTATTGAAACCCTTGCATATAGTTTCAATAAAATCGATCAGTGCATTTATCTCACGGCTTCACATGTACAAATCTATATCAAAATAGCTAGATTGAGCTCTAACAACACCCCTATACAAGGTTCTATCCAGCCGTAATATGGAAAAGTGTAGCTAGGCCCTTTGCAGAATAAATAGAGCATTGTCTGTAAAGAGATATATATACGATTGACATACTGGAGCCTGTCTGAGTTCTACGCAGTGTTTCCTATCATAAGACTTATCTTAACAGGACGAAAGCTATTCATGGATTTGCCTAGCTGGGACTTTGTAGCTGTATACTTTGTTTATGTTTAAAATTTCTCAACTCACCAAATAATCTCAAAGCTGTCCACATCGCTGATTTTTTTTTTGCAAACCGGCTAATGACTAATTACAAAACCGCTTATCTTGGAAAACTTACATATTTTATATCGTATTTAGGACTTGAAAATGACTTTCGAATTTATATTTAGTTTAACCATTACTTTACATACATATATAATTTAACTATCCCATTCCTTAGCTCATTGGGGCTAAAGCCCGCTGTCTGGAGTTTCTGGTTAAAAAATCTTACATTGGTAGTTTTGTTGCAGATGGGTAATTCTCCAATTTTCTGATATATGGTTTTGCAGAAATGTATTTTTCCATACAGTAGCTGGCACGAAAATAGCAGTGGCAGTAATAGGCTTCCATTGCGTACCTAAAACTATGTATTTTCATTATGTTAAACGATGGCAACATATCATTTGATACTTGCTTTCGTCTTTTTATGTGAAATAAAGTAAGAAACATAAAGGCCGAACGAATGACAATGGAAAATAACATTGCGAAACGAAAACTTTCGTAGGCGAATCGTTCGCCATAGAGAATCTCTTAAATTTTTTATATTTTCTTCCTTAGTTTTTGTACCTTTAACGAAAATGAAGTGGTATATTAACTTTGGCACGAGTCTCAAAATAGTAAGTCCTTAAAGGAGATGAGATAGACCTTTCAGAAAGTATACCGAAATGATGAGGATGAGTTGATTTATCCATATACGCCTCTCTATTTGTCTGTTGGAACGCAAACTAGTCGCTTAATTTTCGAGGTATCTTAATACAATTTGGTGAGCGGGTATATTTGGATATCCGATCAGTCATTTGTCGGAACCGACCGTATGGGAACACTATAGCACATATCTCCCATACAACCGATTTTTCAGATAGGAAGTTTTCTTTATTGAACGGTTTTATATAGCTTGACTTGACAGGCTGGCTGGCTGGCCGGCACGAATTTTGTAATTGAAATTTAAGTAACTTCCCGATAAGCTACAAGCTTCAAACTTAGAATATAGTTCACAACCCGATGACAATGCAATAAGGAGAAAAAAACTCCGATAGGTGGCGCATGGATCGAAATATTTCAAAAAATCGTATTTCTGGTCCGATTTGGTTCATATTTGGAACACATAATACATACATGAATAGAAAGCGATCTATGATGTCCGATTTGACTCATATTTGGAACAAATATTACATACACAAGTTAGAACAAAATATTTTGGAGTTCGAGGAGGGACACGCATGCATGGCGCAGAGTCGAGTAAAGTCTTTGGAAGGATTATGAATTGAGAACTTAGATTGTAACAAATTGTCAGGAAAGAGTCCTTGTAATAATGGGTCTCTAAATGAACTAAATAGAATGAGAAATATTAGGCACGAAAATTAATTAATATTTACCGAATTTAATTAAAAAATTGTCACTGCTATTTTCGCGTTTGCTGCTGTACATATGCCCTTTGTGTCTCCCTTAACTTAAGCACTTTACCGTAAATCACCAATCATTTGTTTAAAACTATATGTGTTTTGATTTGAAATTTAGGTAGTTATATATATTTGTAGTTTAAAAACCACTTTAACATTCCTTAATAACATACGTACGTATGAATACAAGCTTACGTACAAACATACATACACATATACGTATAGTAAGGCTAAACATAAAACAACACTTAAATATCATGCAATAGAAACAGATTTTTATTGGTACATACATATATACATAGAATTTACAATACAATATACCAACATACAAAGAAATTTTAACAAACATACATACATTTTATACATATTAACAAAAATTACTACAGATGCAATAGACCAATAAAACAGGCAATATCAATCACATTATATAATCCGTACACATATTTATATCAATAATATATTTACATAAAATAATCAAGTTAAAATTTTCGTTCAAAATTAGCCATGTATTTTTAAATATATGTTTGTGTATTTATGTATTGCTTAGAAAATATTAACAATTTAAGATTTAAAAAACATTCGTAGTACATACATACATAAGTACGTAGTTCCCCCGTTTAATGTTAACTTCAATCCATATTCACTGACATTTTTTCGTGCTGCCAGTTAATAGCTGTTTTTTTACACGTATATACATATGCACTTAAACTTTATATGGACTGCCATGTATGTAACTTTATCTACACTTATGAAATTGTTGCGCAGCAAATGAGTAGTGCTAAATTTCAGTATTCATTATACTCAGCTGCAAGTGAAATGTGTCTATTCATTTTATCTCTACACTATTCTACACTTCTTTGACGGAAAACGGTGTGTGCCCACTGTTGTTGTTGTTGTATTAACAATAAAGACACTCCCCGAAGGCTTTGGCGAGTCTTATCGATGTTGATGGTCCTTTGCCGGATATATATCCGGTACGTTTCGGTAACAAAGCACCATTAAAGTACTAGCCCGACCATCTCGGGAACGATTTATATGACCACATTAAACCTTCTAGGCCATCCCGCCCTCCTCGCCCCCTATTTCCATGAAGAACTTGGGGTCGCCAAAGCCTCGGCTGTTAATGAAACAGGATTCGCCACGGATAGCTGATGTTGACAATTGGGTTGGAGAAGCTATATATTGTGCTGGCAGCCCCTTGAGAGGGTTGCGCTACACAACCCCTTGAATCAATTGGGTATTTTAGTCGCCTCTTACGACAGGCATACCTACCGCCGGTATATTCTAAGCCCCCTAATCCGCCGGGGATGTGTGTGTCAACTATTAATCGCAACCGATTCAGCTATACGTTATACAATATGACCAACATAGGTGCGTGTCTGTGCTATTCAGTACAACCCGTTCTGTAGCGAGTTATTTACCACTGCCCTGAGTCCTCAATAATTGACGATAGACGTGTCTCCTAAACATTAACTAAGTGATGATAACCGTTTTTCTTTACCCGCAAGTGTAGATGTATATGCATGTAAAAAAACCATGGCTAATATTCCAGAAAATTGAGAAGTAAAACCTCGTAAATCGTGTTATTATAATTATATATTATATATATAAGTAACATTTTTCATTCTATACAAGTGAGACACATACATACATATATCATTCCATATTTAAACAAAAATAAATCCAAACAGTTTTGATTTTTTAATAAATCATATAAAGTACCTGAATTATAAATGCAGATTTCGTTCGCTTTCCCGTGAGTTGATTTTAATTCTAAATTATTTTAAGTGCGTTATCCAGGCGTAATTTCGCAAATGACGTAACCGATTTTGTAGGGCTAAGGATATAGGCCAGCTATCAGTGTTATCAATACATATGATGCCCATCATATCATGTTATCGGAAGGCATTTCATATAAAAGTTTTTCATTTCGATGTGGACCATAACATTTAACCACATTTGAATTACACTTAGATATATGTAACTATAAAAAAACTTAACATTTCGAATTAAGATGTGCTTCAGGCCGAAATTCGACCCCTCAGTACTCATTATCATAATTATATATCACAACTAAGTTGAAAAACTACAGAAAAGGCAAACTTTTTCTAATTTTTTAAGAAAGTTTTTAAAACTAACATTTTTTTTAAATAAATTAAAATTATTTCAAATTGACAGTATAGTATTGTTCGTAAGGATAAAACTGCCAAATTCACTTTGATAATACCAGCTAGTCGATCTTCAATCAATGCAAAACGACTAATCTACCTACAACTAAGTCGGTAATCGATTGTAAACAAGAGCCCTAGTACATACATACGTGTTGACTTTTCAACTGGGTCTAATGATAAAAATATCTTCTAGTAAGTCTTTATCAATACTTTCAAACCGGATAGCTATGCAAAAAATTCGGCTATCCGGATACGTAAACGGAAAATCTGGATATCCGTATGTCCGGATACTGGAATATAAAAGTTGAATATCTGCATATCAGAATTGAAAGAAGCAAACATCGAAAAATTATTCACAAAATATTTTTGTAGATTATTAAATTAACGTGAAAATTAAAAGGCTACAATTTTACAAACAAGTGAAAATAAAAACAGTGCCATTTGTTTATATTGTGAAAAAACGCTGTTAATTGATTTAAATGCCGCACGAATTTATTGTTATTAATGTTAAATAAACATATATGGTACATCAATTTGTTGCTTTCACTGGATATCCAAAAATACGGTATTTAACCGGATATTCATAAATCCGGATATCCGGACAGTTTCACAAACGAATATTAACCGGATATCCATGCCGTTTGGATTTTATCCGTTTCAACGGATATCCGTGTGGATATCCGGATATTCGAATATGCGGATAGTCCCAGCCCTAATATGTATGTACATAATCATTAGTTTGTTACTCTGCGTACTCGAGAATTTTAAATATTTATTTGGGCAATTCACAAGAGGCTCGATTGATACGAAAGTCAGAAGTAAAGAAAATATTAGCAGTTTCAAGAATTTAACTACCGAAACCAGAACAAAACACTACCACGAGTTGCATTTTCAAAACATCTGACAAAGGATGGCGGAATAGGGTTCCAAAATTTTTCACATTTATACCATGTCGAAAACATCTATTTTGAAAAAAAAAAAAAATATTGAATAAAAGTCAATATTTAATTTTTTACATTCATACATACCCACATAATATATATAAAAGTTCGTACGCTTGAAAGGTTTCACCCAATACCCAACGTTCAAACTACACCATACAAAAATTTAAGTGCAATAGACCAAATGAAAATTTTTTTTTTAATTTTGAAACAAAACATTTACTGGCCCTGAATTTTCTAAGTGTTATTTTTGAAATGTACACTCTTCTTATATATAATTTGTGCTAGAAAAAAATTGTACGCTTCAAAACTCACACCTATAGAACGCAGGGCCTGCTTACACACACCCAAAAATATGGAACATAATTTTAAAAACACATAAATATATTAATAGAAAAAAGCAAATAGAACTAAGTTAACAAATTATAAAAAGGTAGCATATGAATATACCCAACTGCGGGAGAGCCAATGAAGCAAAACAATAGAAATTCTTCGAGAAGAAATCGGCAGCTAAGTGAAAGAACACCCTATTGCGGCAATCGGCTCCGAAACTCTATCTCAGAACTCTGTTCAAAAACATCCGATTTTGCTCAGGATTCGCACAAGAACGCCAGATAAGAGCATTCTTTTGAAGAAGAACAACATTTTTAATTATGTTTTATATTTACTGCGTCGAATAGGAAACAAGAAGTGGGATCATTCCGAAAAAAAAAACAGATAAAAAAACTGGAACTAAATGAGTGTCTTACGCGTGAACTCAAATTTCTGAGCTTCAATTGTAAATTTCTGAACTTCAATTAAAAATTCTGAACTGCACCTTTAATTTTACGAACATAAATTCTGAACTTTCTGAACTAAAACTGACAAAGATGTAGTCCATTTGGTCTTCTTCTATCCCTCTATAGATCTATGAACCCCATAAATTTCAACTATAACTTGTACTTTGCTAGACTAAAATGTGCCCAGTCCATAAAACAGCATACTGAAAAAGATTCAGAAATCTCAAAATAAAAAGATCGAAATTTTCGTAAAAATTTATCGACAAGTTTTTGGGATTGATTTGAATAGTGCCAGATAGACAATTACAAAAAAAAAAAATTATTAATTGACCAAATTTACAAAGTTTAACTGCTATTTGCGTGTTCGCTGGCTGTAAGTATGTTGAAATGCTTGGTTTTTAAAAAAAAAACCTTAATTAGGAAGTACTTCGAACAAATTTAAGATGAACAGGACCTTCTTCAAAAAGTTTTTGAGATGAGGCGTTGCGACCGACAAACGATATAGCTTGATCTGCCACTTAGCCCTCGAAATACAGAAACCAATCACTTGTGTTCATTTATTTCGTGAAATAAAAAAATTGTTATGTTTTGATATTTTTTTTGTATTTTCAATTTTATATAAACAAAAATATGTATTATTGATATTACGTTATGTATTAAAACCAACTAGAAAACAATCCATTTTTTAATCAAATAGTTATAAATAAATAAACAAGCATTTAAAACATACTACAAACATACATACATATGTACACCTTTATATAATTGAATAGACACTATTATGCATATATATTATATATATTAAATTTATATGTATATTATATATTGTATTTCATTCAGGGACCGCAAAAAAACGTTTGTTTTATTTTTAATGAAACAAACCGAAACTATTTTCCAAAGCAGCAACTTTCGACTATTCAAAAACAAATATACATAAACATATTTGATATTCCAAAAACTACTACATGCATGCGAACATACATACACATTCAAGCACACACACACACAAATGCATTAAGATATACATATTTGTGCAAAATACAAAATTCAAAGAAAACAAGTACACTTTTACTAAAGAAAAATTTAGTATTTTAAAATTGCAGAAAAACAGAAGAAACAGAAAAATTATAAAAATTTAATATAAAATCGAAAGCATATTTACAAACATACAAATAAATTAGATACTTGCATCAAACTTATATTTACTTAAAATGTAAAGAAATAACATAAAAAATACAAAAATGAAGAAAGAGCAAAATTAAATTTTGAAAATAACGAAGCAAATAAGCAACAAATTGGCGCCGCGATATTGTCGCCGTCTAAGTGGATGTGATAAATGTTTTAAATATAATGCAAACATTTAATAAAATTGAGGTAAAACAAAAAAATTAAGAATATACATACTTACATACATATATGATTTAAAAAATAAGTTTAACAATTCAGGTTTTGAAAATTGAAATGATAGAAATTTATATTCTTTATTATAAAATAATTTGCTTTAAATATTCGATATATATGTACTTTGCTAACGAGAGGAAAAACAATGCTTGCAGAAAAAATTTACAATCCGGTGGCGCTAGAGTTAATAGCTTTTTTGATACAGCATCGGCGCTGACACATGAGTAGATTGCATGATTCAATCACAAAAGGTTTGCTCCGCTGACAAATTTTTTTTGACAATTGTAGCCATTTTGCTCTCAAATCGAGTTGACAAGCGTTAACTGTGTTGTTTCTTTGCGATTTTTCAAAAAATATTAGTAGTAGAAATGGGAAGCAATTGGTTAACAAATACCCGATAAGCACTGAACTGCATAATTCCTTAGAACATTTTTTTTTAAGTTTATAATGAATTTATCAACTATGCCATGATCTATTAGCGTGGCTGAACATAAGCAATTTAATGAAAAGCACGGGCACCAAGGAATAGTGCATTTTCGTAACCCTATGAACATATGAAACCTAAATCAATTTAAAATTCACGAGCCGTACCCGTGCGCATCTTGCGCAACTAATATAAAAGTCTTTTATCAAATATCAACAGAAATCAGCTGTTCTATCAATCAATTAAAACTTACAGCTTGCGCTGCCATCTGGCGTATGGTAACAACTGCCGGTAATGCAGTCCAAATATTAACAATATTGCCATAGTACAAATAGATTTCATTGTGTGCTCACAATCGTTTATTTTTAACAAATTATTTTAATAAAATATTGCTAAACAAAAGCACTACGACCAAAATTGCCCAAAGCTCGCTAATAGCCCGAATCTCCATGTTTATAACCAAAACTTTATTTATTTGGATTCCAAATAAGAGCGAAAAAGGGACCCGTACATAAAACAGCAATTAGAAATAATATATATGATGATGATTGTCCAACGTCAAAAACTCGACTAGTAAATCGATTCATTCATTTTATATTTGGAATATTATGTAAATACTTATGTATTTGGAATATTCGGACCTCGTGAGTTAGTATCAAACGAACGTGTTCAAAATATTCTAAATTAACGGTTTATCCGAAACACTTTCATGAATACCTAAATGGAAAAGAGCTTTCCGAAATTTCAGAATAAAAAGCTTAACTCTTCTGTCAAAGTCAAGTCCAGAATATAAAGTTCTAAGAGAATAAGCAAATAGCGCAGCGCTAGCACCTCTGACCACGGGTACCACACCATGTTATCATTTGGGACCAAAATTCATCAAAGAAAAGGACCAAATCTCAAAATGAGGACCACATTTTTTTTGTTGGTATATAAACAATTTAATGTAATTAGTAATAATATTCATATAAAACCTAACCCTGTTGTTCTAGCTGTGGCATGATACCCAATTCGGCAAGCACTGTGTCATGGCGCTATTACGATGCCCACTCTCAAACATCCTCGGTGGATATTTCTCAAGACATTTAATTTACACTGTTGTGTATGTTGAGAGAGGTATACCCCAAAGTCTGTAAAGTGTGATATGTTGAGAAGAAGTGCTCCCTAAAGTACATATTGTACATCAATACTGGGCCCCCCTTCGGGTTGCACAGAGACGCGATTGAGAATGCTCTGTAAACTAGATTAGATCTAGACCCCAGATTTTAGAAATACTGCTGAGATCTCGAAGCAGCTGATAGATTAGGTCGTAGAAAGCTTCTGGTATTTGCCAATATGGTTCTTGATGAGGCTTTTCAGTTTGGTTCGAAAAAGCTTCTAGTAACATTGTTAACACATTCTGAGTATGTGGAGATCTTAAAGTTCGCCCAGTTCATACTAGTTTGCCAAACCGCGAACACTTCTGCTAAACCATGCCGTAAATTATTTCTAGAGTTCCAAGTATATTCTCGCCCTGTCGGTGTAGGTTTGTATGCCGATATTATTATCATACCTATCAAGCCAAGTTAAGAAGCCATGGACCAGCAGTAGTTGCCTTTAATACCATTATCGGCTAGGGACGCCATTTCTAGGTGCACATCAATTTACAGCTGTAGAGCTCCATTTAGCTTCAAAGGTCTGCTGGGCACGAATAAAGCATATTCGGCGTTTACCTTTATGTCGTTTGAGCGCAGCTACAGCGATTCAGTTAAGCAAGCAGTCAATGGGTCTTTTCACACTAGCCGACACGACACCGAGAACGACAACTGTGGGAACACAAATTCAATATTAGCCGTGTCTTTTAAACGGTTTTATTTAGCTTGAGTTGACAGGCTGCACGGCCGTTGTGAACGAATCTTGTAATTAACATTTAAGTAACTTCCCGATAAGCTACAAGCTTGAAACTTGGAATGTAGCTCAGAACCCGATGACAATGCAATAATAAGAAAAAAATCGCCGCTAGGTGGCGCAAGGATCGAGATATTCGCAAAATTCGCATTTGTGGTCCGATTTGGCTCATATTTGGAACACATAATACATGCAAGAATAGAAATCGACCTGTGAAAAAAATCGCCGCTGTGTGGCGCATGGATCGAGATATTCACAAAAATCGTATTTGTTGTCTGATTTGGCTCATATTTGGAAAAAATATTGGATACAGTCCGGTAGAAGTGACATCAAAATATTTTTGAGTTGGAGGAGGGACAAGCATACGTGGCGCAGAGTCGAGTAAAGTCTTTGGAAGGATTATGTATTGAGCACTTAGGTTGTAACAAATTGTCAGGAAAGAGTCCTTGTAATAATGAGTCACTAAATGAACTAAATAGAATGAGAAATAATAGGCAATTAAATAAAGACAAAAACTTGAAAATAAAATAATTAAAAAAAATTTTTTAAGTTAAACGGTTTTATTGAAAACAATACTTACATTAAGTAGTAATAATACTTAAAGAAAGAAAATAATTAGGTAGGTCCTAGTACATCACACTCCTCATCAGTCTAGGGCGTTGATCAGACAATTAAATAAAAGCGTTGGGCGCGTGAAATTTCTAAAAATGTGAGGCGTAGCATAACCTGATTAAGGTTCAGTTGGTCTTGTATATGACTGTCAATAGAAATTTGACGCGTCCAATGCTTTTATTTAATTGTCTGATCAACGCCCTAGACTGATGAGGAGTGTGATGACTAGTACCTAGGGCCTACCTAATTATTTTCTTTCTTTAAGTATTATTACTACGTAATTATTTTCTATCTTTAAGTATTATTACTACTTAATGTAAGTATTGTTTTCAATAAAACCGTTTAACTTAAACATTTTTTTTAAATTATTTTTTTACACGCGTATACGTTTCGTTTGCGCGTGAAAAAAAGCCTATCCTCGCTTAGATAATGCTCAGGAGACCCATCTAGCGGCTGTGGTTAAACAACTAGCTACAGCAACAGGATGTACCGAAAAGCGGAGACACAACGCTCTGATGGCCATAGGGTATAACATATAGCTGAATCAGTTGCGGTGAATTGTGGACACACATAGAATACATAGAATTAGTGTAGAGGGTGAAACAAAGACACATATTTCAGTTACATCTGAGTATAATGCGTATTGAAATTTAGTAGGACAAACTTTATGAGCAGCAATTTCAGAGGTGTATTTAAAGTTTGTCGCTTAGCAGTCCATATAAAGTTTAAGCGTAAACGGATATACGCGTGTTAAAAAACACGGCTATTATATGGACACGCTTTCACACTTGCCGACACGACAGCTTTATGCAGTTGTCGGCATCGAGATGCCGGCGGGAAGCAAGCATTCCACTCGTGTCGTCGTCGACAAGCTGTTTTTATTTGTTACATTGTTTGTTATTTTATGAGCAGTGTTGTTAAATCGTGTCGTGTCGTTTATAATGTGAAAAAATTGTGTCGGTGTCGGTCAATGTCAAAACGCCCAAATCAGTTTTAGCTTCTACTTGAAGCAGTAAACATCTCATGTGTGGATTCTATGCTCAAACATTCGCTATGTAAACCCATACTACTCCAAAACAAGCTGCGTTTGTATTCGAAACTCTGCCGACGTTGTGCACCACTGTCCTAGGTCCATGGTCTCTGTGCCGTGTTATAAATCTTATGCAACATTTTGTTTATTATTAAGCTTGGAATTAATCTATAACTAATTTTAAAGCGCTCAAAGATCAATAATAAGCAACTCAAAACTTCTTTATATTTGTAAAATTAAAACCCAGATCAGAGGGCTATATTTTGATATAAAATACTTTTAGGCCAAACTAAATTTATTTTTGAGAACAACTAACTTTAAAATATTTTGAAAATCTTAACACAAACATTTTAATATAAATATATATATTTTTTCTAAAAATATTGAAATTAGCTTTTATGTGAAAAGTGAAAAACACAAACGAAACTAACACGGCGCTAGCATTAGTTTAAGTTTTTATTTGTTTAAGATTTTTATTTGTTTAAGGTTTGTTGAATATAATTTTTGTGTGATTTTCTACCAATAAGAAGTATTTTGTTTTTCATGCATATTAATTTTATTTGCTCGTTCAATTTTTATTAAAAAAAAAAAAACAAAAACACGAATATTATTTATAAATTGTATTTTAAAAAAGTTAGGCTAAGGTAAATAAAGTTTTTATACGTGCTTTTACTTTAGAAAGAAATGCAAAACAAATAAAGGAAATTTAACAGGAACATACCAAAATTTCTATGTAGTTTGTGTGCTACAAAAATATAAACAAGATGATGAATGTCCTGTATGTAACAACAAAGAGAAAACCTATTTACTTGTATTTGTATATTATTAAAAAAAAAAAAAAACAAAGCATTTAGGATGCTCAATAAATTTCTGTTTTTTGTATCACTTGAATTATGATATAAAAAGTATAAATTATGATGATCGAAAACTAACTAAAAAAAATATTTTAAAAATGTAAAAATCAATGGCTAATTGGAAATATAATTTATTTAAAGTAAGAGATATTGTATAACTTTCTGTGTCACAAAATGTGTAGCTATGGGGTAGTGTGATGTGTCGGGTCCTCTGTTTTTCATTAATGTCATTAATCAAGTCATTAGAAGCGACCTAAGGTCAGACGACAAAAACCTTGCCAAGGTCTTGTGCTCTGGCCAAATCGAGGTTTTTTCAAGCCAAGTGAAACTATTTTTAAATCAAATAAAGCTTTTTAAAATCAATAAAATGAAGCTTTTTTGAAATCAAATAAAATTTTTTGAAATCAAATGAAACTTTTTTCAAATCAAGCTAAACTTTTTCAAATCAAATAAAAATTTTTTCAAATCAAATGAAACTTTCTAATTCAAATAAAATTTTTTCAAATCAAACAAAGCTTTTTCAAATCAAATGAGACTTTATTTATTCAAATCAAATTAAACCTATTTTGAATTGTATGAAATTATTTTCAAACCAAACTCCGCGTCACACAGGGCAGACGTGAAAATAAATTTTTATCCTGAAGACGGTTACCGTGGAGTAACCGAAATATATTGGTTAGAAGAAAAACACTTGTGTTTTATTTTTTACGAAAATTGACCTAAAGCCAGCCTAACAACAAAGTTCAAATGAAACTTTTTTCATAAAATCAAGCTTTTTTGAAATCAAATGTAACTTTTTCTAAATCAAGTAAAACTTTTTTCAAAACCAATGAAACTTTTTCCAAATCAAATAAAACTTTTTTCAAATCCAGCAATGAAGCTTTTTCAAATCAAATGATACTTTATTCAAATCAAGTTAAACCTGTTTTAAATTGTATGAAACTCTCCTCAAACCAATTGAAAATTTTTCTATAAAATTAAGCTTTTTGAAATCAAATGACACTTTTTTAAATCAAATGTAAATTTTTTCAATCAAATAAAAATTTTTCAAATCAAATGAAACTTTTTCTAAATCAAATAAAATTTTTTCAAATCAAACGAAGCTTTTTCAAATCAAATGAGACTTTATTCAAATCAAATTAAACTTATTTTAAATTGAATGAAACTATTTTCAAACCAATTGAAACTTTTTCCATAAAATTAAGCTTTTTGAAATCAAATGAAATTTTTTTTAAATCAAATGCAAATTTTTCTAAATCGAATAAAACTTTTTTCAAAACAAATGAAACTTTTTCTAAATCAAATAAAACTTTTTTCATATCAAACGAAGCTTTTTCAAATCAAATGACACTTTATTCAAATCTCAAATAAAACTTATTTTAAATTGAATGAAACTATTTTCAAACCAATTGAAACTTTTTCCATAAAATTATGCTTTTTGAAATCAAATGAAATTTTTTTAAATCAAATGTAAATTTTTCTAAATCGAATAAAACTTGTTTCAAAACAAATGAACCTTTTTCTAAATCAAATAAAACTTTTTTCATATCAAACGATGCTTTTTCAAATCAAATGACACTTTATTCAAATCTCAAATAAAACTTATTTTAAATTGAATGACACTATTTTCAAACCAAATGAAACTTTTTTCAACAAATTGAGCTTCTGTCAAATTAAATGAAACTTTTTTGAAGTCAAATAGAACTTTTTCATATAAAGTTAAGCTTTTTTGAAATCAAATGAAATTTTTTTGAAATCAAATGTAACTCTTTTCAAATCAAATTTAACTTTTTCAAATCAAATTAACCTTTTTTCAAACCAAATGAAAGTTTTTTAAAATCAAATGAAATTATTCTCAAACCAAATTAAGCTTTTTCGAATAAAACTAAATTATTATGAATATATTTTGCGGATACTCGAAGAATACCGAGCAAATCTCGGTCGCCCAGGTACTATACCTTGAACAAAGCAAGGTTTTCTTAACTCTTGTTTTGTATTTTATAGCCACTTACATGTAGATTAATCCGCAATTTACTCAAAGATTCTATCATTAACGCTTCAAGCGCTAGGTGAGATGTTCGGTTCAGCGACAAAAATTTACGAATAAATCGTTTATTGTGTATATCTCTTGAATAAAGCAAAAATTCAAAACTTTGTTTGTTGCATTATGTACCAACTTGCCTGTAGATTGAGGCAAAACTTAATTAAATTTTCTACCGTTAACGGCTAGAGCGCCAGGTTGGTTAATCGGTTTATCGATAACTAATTTACATTTGTGTATATCTCTTGAAGCAAATCAAATCGCAAAGTTTTTGTAAATTGTTCCGTATTTTGACATGTACTTCTTATCCTTAATCCTCCAAAATGGGAACTTATCGGTATACAAATGACTCAGCACCTAAATTGTCCTATATAAGACACAATTTGACTCAGAGCTCCATTTGGCTTGGTTAAAGAATATAAAATAAATAAATGTAAGGCGCGATATCTAAGGCCGAGCTTCTCTTCCAATTTGTGTCGTACTCCTCTTGATTTTCCTTACAAATTGGCCGGACGGGACCTACATGTTTTATGCCGACTCCGAACGGCATCTGCAAGGCAGACGAGTTTTCACTGACAGCTTTTCATGGCAGAAATAAACTCGGAGCGCTTGTCAAACACTGCCGAGGGCCGACCCCGCTTAGAAAAATTTTCTTCTAATTGAAAAACCTTGTTTCTAAAATTTTGATGTTGCTTTGCCCGGGGTGTGAACCCAGGGCATACGGTGTGGTAGGCGGAGCACGCTACCATCACACCACGATGGCCGCTTGGTTAAAGAGATATTAAGAAATCCACAGTAGTTATGGACTTAGTGGCTTAAGCGGCAATTTTTTAACCTTGAATGAAGCTGTGCCTCAATTAGCAAGTAGGTAATACAGAATGTAAAAAAAAAATGTTTAAATTTTGCTTAGTTTAAGAGATATACACAATAATCGAATTAGTCTTCGATTGTTGTCACTAAACCGGATATCTGGCTTTATAATACAAAACAAGAAATTTTATGCAATTTAAGTGTTGGGTCATTTGTGTACCGATAACCATTTTTGACTTGAAGTGTTGATGATGAAACTTTATATCAAATTGTGGATTAATCTACAAGTAGATATCTATATATTGCGAAAGCAAAAACTTTGTCGTTTGGCTTTGTTCACAAATTGGTAGTAGTAATCGATAAACCGATTAACCCATGTAGCGCCTTAACCGTTGATGATAGAACCTTGAGTCAAATTGTGGATTAATCTAGGCGAATGAAAAAAAATCAGATTTTGCTTTTTTCAAAAGATATATACAAAAATCAGTTAGTAGTCAGCAATGATCAATTAATGTTGAAATTTCGCTTTTAATTTTTTTTTTCAAAATCTTATCAGTGGAGCAGAGTTGGTCATAGTGTTTACGAAAAATGGAATTAATACGTCAATTTTTTTAAGTGAAACTACCTTCAATATTTATACCTTGTTTAGGTCCATTGCGAGTTTTACCCCAGTTAAAGATGACTGGAGTTCAACGTTGCCACTCCGTTCGATTTAAAATCGCACTGAAAACCGGACCTTAGTATATGAGTTGTTCATGTTATTAACGAGACAAGTGAAGAGTAAATGGAATAAATTTGAATATGGTGGTGTTGAAACAATACATCATTTTAAAGAGACAAACATACAACATTATATTTGATTAGCTATTACATATTTATTTTGTATAATTTCAGTAAACGTACCTATGTATATATTTGGTTTTAATATCTTTTCATGAAACGTATATAAATAAACCTACTTATTAAATTGTTTTTTTTTTTTTTTTTATAATTTTAAATTTTAATATCACTGCTCAACTACATACTCCCTATAAGTAAAAATAATCACATTTCTTTTTTTTTTTTTTTTTTGATTTGATCACAAAATACATTCAATATCTATCAAGTTTTGCTGTTTGCTGGAAGCCTTTACAAAACGGCCGAACATCGGCTAACTGAACTTTTGCAAAGTTGTAAAATGATAAGAACAATGACTATTCTATTATTGAAGTTTCCTTACAAGAAATATATTTAAAAAAATAAAAATGTGTGTAAAATATTCTTCCACAGTTCGGTTTTTTGTTCACCTGAGCCTATCCGGCGGCCTATCCTATCTACCCGAATATGATCGGAGCCGAAGTTTGTTCGCATTTATAAACTATTGCACTCCTACTTACACTTATTTAAAATATAAAAAATTAGTTTTGACAAAATCATAAAATTTTGTATATTCAAGCATGTTAGTCAATTTATTTTTATATTTAATATATTTATAGATCATTTTGCAATCCATGCCGCACTATAGAAATTATGATTCTCTTCTTTTCTTATAATGGAAAGGAAAATGTATTCTGTTGAGTATTAGCAATTTAGATACATCACTATGCCGCTAGTAATTAAATCAGCGGTCACCATTTAGTTGAATAATTATTGGCGCCACTTCACACGTATTATTATTCTCTTTCGTCTTTATTCGTATTTAGTTGTCGCTGAACAAGCCGAGTAGCAACATCTGGTGAGGCTTTTGTTTATTTGCGCATTTGTGAAAAGATATTTTGCAAACAAATGCTCATGCGCTTGTTAACGGTTTCATGTTAACAATTTATTTTGTTTAAATTTTTCCTTAGACTCAAGCAATAAAGTAGTATTTATATGGCATATTTATGAATTACTTTTTGTGTGTTAACAAACATACGTGCATATGTCCTAAACTACTACTAATAAGATGATTTTAGTTTTACTCGCACAGCCACATTTTGAATTTTGGCGACCCCTGAATTAAATGCTGCACAGCTTCAAGAGCACTCAAAGCAGATGAGACAAGAAACAGCTAAGCACACATGAACACAACACCTAAGAGAACATAGAGCCATTATTCGCACAGTTACACAGTAACAAAGAGCGCAGATGACATTACTCACACATATACATAGAAGACAAGCAGATGAGAGAAGTAAATTAACAACTTATCGAGAAGGCTGTTCGCGAAAGTCCAGACCTTGCAAGAAACAGGCGCATGAGGTCACTGAGAGTATAAAAGCGGACGGCGGATAGTCAATAAATTCGATTTTAGCACACTATAAGTGAAGTACGAGAATACATTACTACATCTACTACATAGTAGTGTTGGTAATAAAGATCATTATTTGCATTTATTTATTCGTTAGTTCAGTGATTCAAGCGATAACGGAAAGTGCGGAATTATCGTAAACTTGCTGAAATTCGCTAAAGTATTTATTGCATTTTGGGTATTAAACTTTAGTTGACTTTTTCTTTGAAATACAACAGTAACAAGCCAACCTAATAAAACCGCACTGCGTTTTTTTAGCGCACGCAAACAACCGGCGTTTTTTGCCCAAACCCAAATAAGCATGCGTAAAGCATGTGCGCAAACGTCAAATCTAAATGTCACGCAGAACAAAAATTGGAAATTGGGTTAGGTTTTCACGCAGAAAATTCAATTTGAGTTGCTCTCATACAAGTTGTATGTGCATGAGACATTTTTGACAGAAAATGATTTGCGTGCGTTTATATTAGGTTGGCTTGAAGTATTTCGACTTAAAATACATAGGAAATTCTAATTCCCTATTCCGTGGCCAAATCCACCAAGCTATCGACTTTTTGGGAAAAACAATTCACTTCAAGGGGTCTTAAGTTGCAGACGAGGCTGCACACGTTGTTGTTGTTGTAGCGATAAGGACACTCCCCATAGGCCTTGGGGAGTGTTATCGATGTTGATGATCATTTGCCGGATGCAGATCCGGTACGTTCCGGTACCAAGCCCGACCATTTCGAGAACGATTTGTTATGACCACATGCGACCTTCTAGGCCATCTCGCAGAGCCTCGGCTGTTAATGAAACAGGATTCGCCACGGATATGTGAGGTTGACAATTGAGTTTGGAGAAGCTATATATTGCGCTGGCAATCTGAAAGGGTTACGCTACACAACCCCTTGTATCTATTTGGTATTTTAGTCGCCTCGTACGACAGGCATACCTACCGCGGGTATATTCTAAATCCTACAAGCCGGTTGTTTCTCAAGCGGAAGTAGTTGTCGTGACTAAAGCAGTAAAAAAAATGGAGGAAAATAAATTAAACTGCCCCGCATGTATTTTTATATTAACAGCCAAGTAGCAAGTTTGTTTAAAATCTCTTATAGCACACCATGCACAAGTTTGTTGCGACAGTGTAGGCAACTCCCTGGAAAGTGTCAGGATAGGGAGAAATATACATACATCTATATTCGGTCCCTGAACATATGAGAATAGATGAAAATGGAAAACAGGGCACATTGCTAGAAGATTACACCGTAGACGTTCAAATTAGTTTGAACGAAAATTGCAGGTGTAGAACAAAGCGCAAGGCTGCAAAGCGCCGAAGATCATGTACATGTCTTACAACCTTAAACAAAGTCACTGTTATAATTGAAAAGAGGGGACTTTAGGTTCATGATGGGTATTCTAACTGGACACTGAATTCTGGCGTCATATGCTTTTAATATAGGCCTTGTCAGAGATGGCAGATATAGGTTGTGTGATCTAGAAGCAGCAAGTGGCATAGATCCACGGAAGCTTATAGTATTTGCCAAGAGGGGGAGGGGGGGGGGGGGGGTTATTTTGTTACATAGGGCCATGTGTCTGATAGGGTTTTTCAGTCTGGTCATTCAGTCTATGTGAGGTCCAGCCAGTTTATCCTACCTTAACTCCGGCCTTCATTTTGGATATACAACGTGAAATAATTCTTTATTTGGATTCTTTAACAAAGGAGGAATCATAATTTAGATGTTGCGGTATTGAAAAATTTTACCTTTCAAAAATCGGCCCGGTCTAGTATATACATTAGGGTGGGTCGATTTGTATGGACGGAAGTTAACCGATATCGCGCCATCGATTTTTGGATAGGATTTGGGCTCAGGAAAAAAAGTTCTGCTACGCAAAAATAATTTTCGAGCCTGCGAAATTTCACTTTTTTTACTTTTTTTCGACTTTGATTTTTAAGGTTTTTTCATGACCTACTAAAAAAATTTTCATTTCATTGTAAAATGTCCGACCCAAAAATGTTCGCTAAAAACAATAAAATACATATGAAATTTTTTTAGTCAGTCATGAAAAAAACCTTAATAAAATTAAAGAAAAAAAAACTTTTTAAAAATAAGTTTTTTTATTATTGGTTAATAAAATTGATTTTGATGGTATAATTAAGAACATTTAGGACCTCCTTTACTTGCTATCACAATGTAACACGCTTTTATTAGAACAATTAGGACTGTGATATAAACTGTAAAATTTAATAATTTTGGTGTAAAGTTTTAATGTTAAAAATATATAATTATGTTCAGTATGGAATTTTTTTGTCGCAGACGAAGAAGCCTAATTATCGTTAAAGGTTACAATGAACTTATAAAGTTTTATATTTCTTTACAGTCAAATTATTTTTTACTTTTTAGTTAATTTTATTAACCAATAATAAAAGCTAATTTAAAAAAAATGTTTTTCTTTTAATTTTATTTTTAACCTTTTAACAAGTAATAGAAGTTTGTTCTTAGAAAAGCTGTTTTCTTAAATTTAATTTAAATATCAATTTTTTTTAATTTTTAGTAGGGTAAAATATTGTTTAAATTAGTTATGTAATCTTTATTTAGTTATTTGTAACGTTTCTCATCCTATCCATTTCTTTTAATGCATCAACATTACAAGGTTTCTAACTTTGAACAGTCAAGCTCTTTTTGTTAAAAATTAGGTGGTGAACCGTCTTCTAAAACGTAACATTTTTTCAAAACAACTGCAAAATTGTATGAGACAAATGCTAGTAATCAGTTGTAAGATTTTGACGTCTTTGACAACTACACCAACACAATGTTGTAAACGGTAATACCACAAAAAGTTGTTAGACTAAACAACTCAACCAACATTTTTTTTGACAGGTTGAGTTGTAATCTGTAATACCAAATTGCGAAATTTCAATCCCAGCGGAGTTGAGTTGTAAACGGTAATAGGGGCATTAGGCTTTTATTATTGCCAAAAATCTGTAAAACAAAATCAAGTGCGCAGAAAAGTATGCAACATTTAGCGATAACAGCCTTACTTCTACGTTCGTTGCATACACAAACAAAGCGAAGTTACCTGCGTTCTTGAAGACTTAGGTTTTTATGGCAAGGTATGCACAAATCTTTACCGATAACTCTGTTATCGATTAATTTATCGACTTCTCGCAACGTAATATTGCATTGTCATCGGAGTTATACATGCGTGCAAAATTTCAGCTCAATCGGACACCGGGAAGGAAGTGTATCAAATTTAACTTGCAAGATTTGATTACAAACAACAGCTGTTGATGAGTGCTATAGTACAGAATAATTTTCATACACCTGGGTGCCTAGGGTCTCGAGATATAGGCCAAAACGTGGACCCGGGTACCCCTAGAATGTGTTTATACAATATGGATATCAAATGAAAGCTGTTGATGAGTGCTATAGTACAGGATAATTTTCATACAACTGGGAGGCTAGGGTCTCGAGATATAGCATAAAACGTGGACCCGGGTACCCCTAGAATGTGTTTACACAATATGGATATCAAATGAAAACTGTTGATGAGTGCTATAGTACAGGACAATTTTCATACAACTGGGAGGCTAGGGTCTCGAGATATAGCATAAAACGTGGACCCGGATACACCTAGAATGTGTTTTTACATTATGGGTATCAAATTGAAGCTGTTGATGTATGCTTTAGTACAGAGTAAGTTTTACACGGCTGGGTGACTACGGTCTCGAGATATAGACCAAAACATGGACCCGGATACACCTAAAATGTGTTTTTATATTATGGGTATCAAATTGATGCTGTTGATGTGCGCTATAATACAGAGTAAGTTTTACACCGCTGAGTGACTAGGGTCTCGAGATATAGGCCAAAACATGGACCCGGATATCCCTAGAATGTGTGTGTATTATGGATATCAAATGAAAGCTGTTGCTGAGAGCTCTAAAGTTCATTGTGATATTCGATTTAGTCGCATCAACCTGGCAAAACTGATAAATATGCATGCGAAGCCGAAATAAAGGCAAGAATTAATAATACCCACATACCTATTTACATACGTCCTATTCGATTTGCCTGAAATTTCGTATATAAATTTGCCTATATTAATATTTACGATGCTTTTTTCCGGGAAGTATACCAGAGACGGACTGGGACTAGGATTAGGACTAGGACTAGGACGGAGACTGCGACTCGGAGTGGGAGTGGAACAAAATACATACCACCCTCTGGGACTGGCAATAAGAGATGAAGAACAAGGAGAAAAACTTGAGAGAAGAGAAAAGAGAGAAGGAGCCTGAGAAAGAGAAACAGATAGAATGAGAAGAAGATGGAATGAAGCGAAAAAGACGGAGGGAGGAGTGAATAAAAATACTAGGAGAAAGTGTAGAGGGGTAGGGCAGAGTTAGACGGAAAAGCTTATTAAAATGTATGCAGATAGGCCAAATTTAGGGCAGAACAACGTCTGCCTGGTCTGCTAGTAATAATATAAAAATCAAAGTCGAAAATAAACCAAAAAAAAAAAAAAATAATAAATAATTAAATTCCGCAGGCTCGAAAATTATTTTTTTTTTGGGTATGCGTAGTGGAACTTTTTTTCCTGCGCCCAAATTCTATCGAAAAATCGATGACGTAATATCGGTTAATAAATCGACCCAGTCTAATATACATATTTTAAAATTCTAGAGCTATTTGAAACACATTTTATAATATCATTAATAATATAAATACATAGTAAGTATAATATTTCATTTGATGTACCTACATTTTTATTTTTATACATGAATAGTTTATGTATATATATAGTACCGACAAACTATATCATAATTATATCAGATTTATTAGACTTAGTACTTTTGGCATTTTGTTTATAAAATTATAATATTTAAATATACATGTGTTTTTTTTTTATTTTATTTGTTTATAAGAACACATACGACATGAAGACCTAGTATTACATGCATACTTTCGCTTGCCTCCTTTATACATGCTTTTATGGCTCAACTATATGGCTGGCTCATCTCATAAGCTGATTTTATTTTTTTTAGTTTCACTGGTGTAGGGATTGTCAAAAGGAAATGATAAGCGTAAAATGTAACCAACACATTGACAATAATTTTCTGTCGCGGTGGTAAATTTTTCGTAAAAAAATAGTTTCACATAACTTTCAGTTATTTTTTCAGTAAATTCATCTAATTTAGCGCATTATTTTCCCAGAACACACAAGAATATGTAGCAAATTTTCTCCCAATTCCATTCGCCTAACACCAACATGCAAATTTTGACAAATTGAACAAAGGTATGTTGTTGCTGTAGAGACGAGCCAACCACAAAGTTGAACCATGTGTAACCCTTAATTGTTTGTCTGAAATATAGCCGAAATCCCGACAAGTCATTATTTAAACAATAAATCCCGAATTTTTCGGAAACTTATTTTTATATTTTGTTAGGATTTAAGTAGACGCTGATTCTTCGGTGTATGTTGTACCGTTATTAAAAATGTATTTGCATAAAAAATATGCTACCGAAGTTTGCAATGCAATGGTGCTAGACCAATCCTGAATTCACTTATTACGTTATCTTGATATTGTAACGATTTTGGGAAATTCCTGATTATTTTAGTTGTCAAAATGGTATTGTGACGAATTTTAGCATAACTAAGCTGTTAGTAAATAATCACGCAACAACAAAAACATGAAGCAGCCCCTCTTACATGTGTGCATTAAAGCTAGCAACACTTATGTAGAAGGCGACGAAGAGCTATCTCACACACACAGATGTAGTCATCAGCCGAAGTAGTACACACGTATATGGCTATAAACTACAAATATACATGTATGTACTTATATAGCTGGTAACCAAGTATGAGGTACAACTGTTCGCGAAATTACTAGACCTTCGGAGAAATGGGTGAAGGAGGAAACCGAGAGTATGAAAGCAGCGCATGCTGAGTAATAACGAATCCGTTTTTATTTAAATACGCTATTAGTGAAGTACTACTCCCATAGTAATCTACATAAAGACCAGTTTGTAATACTGAATATTGGAGTGATTTATTCAACAGTTTAGCGATTCGAACGTTAGCAGAAGGTTTCAAATAAGCGGAATATCCCTAAATCCGTTACAGTATTTATTTACAACACTACTGTCGCAGTAGTACTTCACAATCACAATGCTCGCGTACTCACTAATAGCGTGTTTTAAACCAAACTGACCCCTGTTTTCCTCAGCTTGTGCTGCTTTTGTACTCTCGGGTACCTCGTTCGCCCATTTCTGCTAAGGTCTTTTTTTTCTTCAAAAAACTGTTGTAAAAACGTTGGATAACAGTTTTTTAAAAAAAATATTTTTTGGGTTTTGGGGAGTGGTTTGGTCGAAAAATTTACCCTTTCGTCATTTTTTTTGCAAGGTCGAAAATTATTTTTTTGGGTATGCGTAGTGGAAGTTTTTTTCCTGAGCCCAAATCCTATCGAAAAATCGATGGCGCGATATCGGTTAACTTTCGTCCATACAAATCGACCCACGTTAATATACATATGTGCGTATATAGCATTTATAACCGCACGAAATTACTAACATTCGCCACAATATATTGTCATGTTTTGCTTTTTTATACCATATTTTTGTCTTTCTATATTATTTCTTGTCGCTAATTTGAAAGTCGGGACTTTTTATCTTGACCGTAATGAACATTATTTTCAATACAAAAACACAAAAAATTGACATATTTTGCTTAAGTGTAATTCCATAAATGTCTCATAGTTCGACTTTAACATCTCTAGCTTTACATAGAAACTTTGACGTCTCAGTAAAATAACAATTAGTTATGCCCGGTTTTTCGGGGCGAGTTAACCTTTCTTTACTTTAACTGGAGTTTAATCTCGCACTGAAAAACTTAGCATAAGTGTTAATAACTTTACGCTACTTTCAATCAATATAAGGTACACATTTTTATACCTTTCATGAACCTGAAATGGAATATTAACTTTGGTCCGAAACGTTGAAAAATATAGAAGATGCTCTCACCATTAAGTATACCGAATTGATCAGGGCGACGAATTGAGTTGATATAACCATGTCCGTCTGTTCGTCCGTCTGTCTGTTTGAACGCAAACTAGTCCCTCAAATTTTGAGATATCTCAATGAAATTTGGCACAAGGATGAATTTTTTTATTATATTAGACATTTGTCGGATCCACAGAATCGGACCACTATAACATATATCTCCCATACAACCGATCGTTCAGATAAGACGATTTGGGTCATTTCTGCCGCAAATTAGAAAGTATAAACGTGAAACTCGGTGATATATATTCTAATATATCATAGAAGATATCCTGAAAAAATCACTTTGATCAGAGCTATATATAGTATATATCCCATACAACCGATTGTTCAGATAGAAAGATTTTTGGCAATTTCTCCCTTAATTTCCGATATAAAAATGTTAAACTTGGTGATATTTATTCTAATATATCATAGAAGATTTCCTGAAAAAATCACTTTGATCGGGGCTATATGTATATAGTATATACCTATCCCATACAACCGATCGTTCAGATAGAAAGGTTTTTGGCCATTTCTCCCTTAGTTTCCAATATAAAAACGTGAATCTTTGTGATATATGTTCTAATATATCATAGATTTCCTGTAAAAATCATTTGGATCGGAGCTATATATAATATATATCCCATACAACCGATCGTTCAGATAAGGGGGTTTTTGCCATTTTTTATTTCATATTTATATTAAAAATCGTTTAGGTATGTACATCTGTTCACTATATATTTCCTATCTTATACATCCTATTATTTGGAGATTACGAACGGGATAAGATTATTGTTCAGCCCCATTCATGAAAGGTATGAAGTCTTCGGCACAGCCGAAGACAGTCCCGTCCTTACTTGTTTATATTAACTTAATCGCTTTTAACATACTTTCTTAATCATTTTAACTAATTCTTTGTACAGAATGCAATCTCTGCTGCGCGGCTTACAAATTTCACGATGATCCAAACGTATGCCGCAAACATCACCAAAACCGGGATCTAAAAGATAAGAAGAGGAAAAGATGAAAAGAAAGTTTTTATTCAATAAATTTTATACAACTTTAGTATATGGCTAAAATGTCAGATTTTGTTTTCTGGTTAGAAACATTATGGTAGGTAAATTACTAGGAAAATTTAAGTTGTGATTTACCCTACTACGCGTTTCCACGCAACCGCGTGTTCTTCGGGGAGTATAGTTAAAGTTTATTAAATATTTATTACAAATTGCCTTTTCCAGCAGAATAACCACTTCAAACTTGATCCAGTTTTCCAAATAGAGGAAATTTTCCACAGTTACCAATGTAAATTTGTTAAGAGAGTCGTGGAAACAGTGGACAACTAAGAAGTACTCAACACGTTTGGAATACGGCGGTTACATGAGGTATCGCGGAGGCACTTCCATACAAATAAAAGCTTTATTTAAAGTGGCGGTTCTGTTGAGTTTATATCAGATTTAGGTTGGCTAATATTGTGAAGACCGTACCTGCAATGCCGCTTTCAGAAGCATCACAAGCCTTCTTGCTTAAAGTTATCTCTACACCCGCCATCGATATAAAAACGACAACAAAGCGAAAGGCAAAGGCATTATATTCGCGACACAACCGACTGCCACGAGGGCTTATGTTTATTGAATCGTATTACAAAGGTTATACTTGGATACAAATATTTTTGACACTGATGCACCTGCCAAGCCACCGAAACCATTACGGTTTGACCATTCACTGATTCATCGGTGGCACGACAATGGCCCAGCATGCTGACCAATGCACGGTGGTTTAACCAGCGGCTGATTCACCTTTCATTGGACGTCGATTCGACCGCCAGCAATCCACCGCTCGCTTGTTATCGGCTAATCCGCCATCACTGGAGTCATCTGTTATCAGCTTACTATCATCGGTTGTTTGTCATCGGGTTTGCTTCCTCTCTTTCGATGATGGTTGATTTCACTGATAAGTCTGATGCCAGTTGCACGCCATAACCCACAAGTCATTTATGGCAAACTTGTTACCAAAACACCCATCGTAACCGTGTCGCCCTGAGAAGTTCACCGGCCGGCGTATCCTAAAACTCCATGACTGAATTCTGTCGAGGAAGAGATAAAAAGTGTTCAACACTTTCTACGCAAATATTCTGCTCTGACGGCTGCATAGGATATCTGTACTCCGTATATATTGGAGCTTGGCTTTGCTGAAATCGAGGACATTACATACCACATTACGTGGGCAAAACGATTCAACTTCTTCAGCCGACCTTAGTGAGCTTTTTTTCTATGCCCGAGGGATAGCCACCATAACTTTAACTAATGTTTTTTTATGGAACAGCTCACCTGAAGGCTTTTACAGTCACTGGGTTGTAATAATTAGGTGAACTGCTGCAACAACTATTTATTTCCGGATAAGACAAGCATCGGCACCCCATATTTCTTCCAGAGATTCGTATGCGTCCATTCCGATATATTTTCGCTTTGTCCTTGGAAAAGTTTGGCAGTTTAGCATGAAGTAGCTACATGATCCCATTCGCCATGTTTCATGAACCGCATCGGTTCCCATCAGGCAGTGCATCGGAAATTCTATAATCACCATGGAGAGACGGGCCTTAATGACGTCTAGTAATTCCGCAGAGTAGAACACCTGACCATAAGAGGTGTCAGTTCAGTTTGATTAATGGAGCAGAGGCCAACTTTTTAAGAAGAAGACTGCAAGATCTAGTCCACATTTTTATTGACATGCAGTTTCTGTTCATAAGTATCGGCTGGGGATAAAGATCGTAGTCAGAATTCTCAGGGACTTCGAGTGCATGGTTTTGGAACCTAGAACTTTAATAACCACCGGACTGTCCAGGTAGATTTTAAACTCCTTAACGTATGATGCATTCGACACCGTCTTGCTCGAGTTGCTGACAAATTTTAACAAAGCTAAAACAATCAGTGCATTAAGTAATGCTCCACTCAACGGCTTATCTACGAACATAACGTCTAGTGAGTTTACTCGATAGTGCGAGCAGTAAATGAAGTCGCTTCCGCGACAAAGAATTGGTCGTATTCGTAGCTCGATTTTAAAATTTTGGAGAGTTGCAGTCATAACAGCAGTATAAATGATAGCTTAAGTTCGGTATTTTGGTATCAAACCGAAGCTATGTAAGTCCAACCTAGCATCTGAGCGCGAAATTGGACAAAAATGTATATAGACCTTTGGATGTTCTTTACTACATTATATGATTCAACTTATCTTACTTACCTGCAGAATCCACACCCACAATTCGGAGGTAGAGTACTGACATTAAGGTCAAAGCTGTCTCCACAAAACTGAAGACTTCAATTTTTATATGACCTAAATAATACAGACCCGCAAAGCGTCTATGTAGATCCAATAAATATTTATTATCTAAAATGAGATACAACAATTTATTTAAAGCTCCAACCTGAACCAACAACTCACTCTTTTCAATGTCGAGCATTTCGATGGATCGCGCTAACAGCGGCGCCTTTATACAAGCCAAATGAGAGCCACGATGCGGCACCGAATAGAAGAATACACCACGTGATGAACGCCACAGCGGTGCCACTGCAGGACGTCCACACTCCCATGCATCCACTATTATTTGTTTAATAAATAAGCCACCTTTGGAGTGTCCAACCCATACAATTGGTTGCCCATAGCCGACACGATGCTGGATCAGCAATTCAGTCATTTCGCGTGCACGTTCAATAAGGCTAGAGCGTGGTTCCCTTTTCTTCCACAATGGACGCCACAAATATTGGTCGGTGGTATAGTTAATGGCTATCACGCGTACACCAGGACAGTCTAATGGAAGCCAATCACTTGGCCAGCATGTGGAATAGTTTGGATCACCGGTTGAGAGTTTGGTTTTACCTTTTAATTGACTATCAGTGAACGCTGAGTGTGATAGACTTTCCTCAGTCTCTCTACTATCCGCTTCACTGTTTGTACTATTTTGAGAAGACGTTTCAAAATCACCTTGTATCAAACGACCATTATCGTTTAGGCGTAAACGGAATGTGGGAAAACTATACTCGTTGCCGTTATAATTGTGAACGTCTTTTGGTGGACCGCAAAAGTAAGAAGAACTAGAAATAGTTTCAGGAAAATAATATGACAATTGGTTTTTTCTACAAAAACACTTCTTACCCATTTTGCAATTCCTGTTCGGTTGCATCGAAGAAACCATCATCCAAGTCTTTTTCCCTCTCATGCTCCACCACATCGTCTTCCAGCGAATGTCGCTCATTTTTTTCATTATGTGCAAATCTCGCACGCTTTTCTTTGTGTGGTGGCTGGAGCAAGACGCTGCGTGAGTGTTTTGGTCGTTTAGGTGGTCGTACTGGCGGCTTTGGCGGCCGTTCAAAACTAACTGGCTGACGCTCATTTTCCCAAAGGCCTTGTTTCCATGTTTTCGTGAGCGAACCATGTAAACCGTGTATAAACACAATATCGGCTCGTATCGGTTGACCTGGTGGTGGTTCTGCAATAATTTTCAAAGTACAACATTTTGGCACAGTGGGTGGAGGCGGGGTTATCGCCTTTCTATTGGTTATAGTATATGGTGGCAACCCACTCGAGGATTCACGCAATAATGGCGAGAGTCCCGTTATGTGAATTGATGTTGTAGGCGTTGTTGGTGGCACAGTTGGTATGGCAGTGGGAAAGAAAGGTACGCTATTGATGTAAGGCGAGTCTGGAAGACTTTCGATACCATCTGGAGACTTGCGTAGTTTTAGTAACTTCAAAATCGGTCCTAGGCGTTGAGAGACTGCAAAAGAAGGGAAATAAAAATAAAATCTCATGCAGTTGCACTTAATATACAAATGAGTGAGGAAGATGCCAAAGTTAGGTTGGCTCGAGATGGCATGTTTTCTGCACTTCCATGAGGAGACATTTAAGTCCATTATTGACCTCCTCATGGCACGACATATTCACTCACAAGATATTTCCAATTTTATCCAAGTTAAGCCACTTAGAAGCGAAATATCTAGTTTACTTGACTTCATTAGACGACAGCAAAACCGGAGAAAAGTAACTCCCTTCAACCCGGGAGCTTTTGCAGAGGAACCGAAGACTACTTCCGTAAGTAGTATGTTATTTTCCTGTCAATACATGGTCAAAGGCTTCTTGAGACGTCACAATCAACTTCTATGGCAAGATCGATGCTTTAACAGCTGTTTCGTTGGTTTTACCCAAAAGATATTATAATGGCGGTCAAACAGAGTTGTCCGACTTGTTTATGTATATTTCGAATTTTTATCAAGCTTCCTCATGAATAGTTTTCACCTTGATGTCCCCGTGAATGTAGAGGCCGCCATCACCTTCGTAAGTAGAAGGTAGGTTAAGGGCAAGGGATATTTCCACGGTAGGTATGGTTATCGGAGATGGCGATTAAAATCTAGACCCAAAGATTGAAGAGTCGAAAAAATCGTTCACGAGATGGTCGGGCAAGCTGTTGTTGTTGTATTAACGATAAAGACACTCCCGAAAGTCTTATGGTTGCAAGGTGTCATATCAAATATAAACACAAAATAAATGAGAATCGTCAAAAAGCGTAAACAAGATGACCGAATGACAGATTTAATTTTTACATACATATGTATCTAGTTCTTATGGATGTGTCATATGTAAATATATAGATTAACTTTTGTGAATTTATTGTAGATTATTGTATGTTCATATGTGTAAACATGGTATAAGCATACGTACCTTGCACTGAAGACAAATTCATCGATATGGTATTGGCTGCAAATGTCATCAGATTGACTAAAGCATGCCGGCTGGAAGTAATCGATTGCAAAGCGTGCAGGAAACGCGCATCTCGTAAGCCCTTAAACCGACGCATCACACTATTGGCAATGGGTAACATAAAGCGCAAGATTATGCCAAAAGCAACACGCATGCCATTGCTCTGTTTACTGAAAAAAAAAGAAAATAAAAATATCATAAAATTATGAGCAAAATATAAATATAAAGAAAATCACGACAACGGTTGCCACTTTCGTGTATTTGGCCCAAAAAATGTCTTTTCCAACCATATTTGGTCCGCTGGTCCCTTTTTTTCCAATTTTGGTCCTTTTTAGGCTTTTATTTTTTTTTACTGAGGTAAAAATGTTCAACACGGCATACAAAATTTTCTACAACTTCATTAACCTTCTTATAATTTTCAATTAACATCAATGGATTTCTTACGAAAAAACTGCTATCATTAAAATCTAGCAGAACAATGGCAATTCACCTAGGAGATTGTTTAGAAAAGTGTTGGATCTTGAAGCAAACCAATTTTCGTTAATTGTTGATGAAACAGGCGGCCAATCAGAAAATCTTGTTTTGGTGCAAGATATTTCGATGGGTTATCAAACACATTTCGTGATAGATTTTTGTCACTTCTCGAGCTTAAACAAAGTTGTTGGGAATACATCTTCACCTTAAATTTGACGATGTTTGCCACTGATGAAGCCATTCTTGAATTGAAATCTAAATCAAAGCATGCAATTAATTTATTTTATAATAAGTGAACTTACCACTCCCTTAATTTAAGTTGAAGATTTGCGTGCAAGCATACCGATAGTTATTCAGAGTTTGTGAAACAGTATATCGACATGTCAAACAAAAAATTACCCTTAAAAATGTTTTCCTGACCCTTAAAAAATTTTTGCAAGACGTGAAAGTGTTACTTTTCCTTTGGGATGTCGATATGTAAATTTTTCGCACACAGCCCAAAACAAATTGATGAGTTTAAGGAATCCCAAGACTGTTGTGGAAAGTGTCCTCTTGCTCACACATCAAACTGCGATACGGCTATATTTTCTATCCTTGTGTCTGGAAGTTAATGGCGTTTCTGCTATACACCTGTCATATTCAATGTCAGTTACGGCATTAAAAGTTCATATATACTTCCGGCCTGCACTAATTAGTTCAATCAAAAAGTTTGTCTGTCGATGTTATACCATCAATATGAAGCACATTTTGAGTAATTTTAGGTACAATGATTATATCCAAATATTGGTATTTAAAAAAGTTCAGTGTATATACATAATTTAGAATACTAAGTATCTTAACCCAAGAAATTTTTTTATTGGAAGCAAGGCAGAAATATTTTTTGAAAGCGATAATTTTAAAAACGCTCAACGTAGATCTGATATGAATGCTTTGGGTCAAATTATTCCCGTTTGAGAGCAGAACCCCAGAAACTTTAGTAATAACATTGTTAATTAATTTCTCGTACTTAGACAAATGTGATCAACATTCTAATACTACACAGTTGATTAAGACTTCTCAACGGTTAATCTGAGGACTGTCGCTAGGTGCAATAAGTGTGAGTTTTGAAAGGTACATTTTTCTCCAACACAAATTATATGAAAAAAAAAAACAAAATTGTACATTTCAAAACTCGCACTTATTGAATCTAGGCCATAGATGGAAAAATTTAAGCGTGAGGGTGCATTGGTAAACGGAAGAGCAAATAATTAAATTTTAATTTGATAAAATTGATACAATCGAGCTCTGGAGAAATTTAGTTGAAAAACAAATAAGAACGGGACTGTCTTCGGCTGTGTCGAAGACATCATACCTTTCATGAATGGGGCTGAACAATAATCTTATCCCATTCGTAATCTCCGAATAATCGGATGTATAAGATAAGAAATATATAATGAACATATCTACATACCTAAACGATTTTTAAGCTACATATAAAATAAAAAATAGGTAGGTACTTTGTGTGAGGATGCAAAGCTTCACGTTTTTTTGTAGTCTGTATGTAAAAACTATGACTACGAATCTCGTATTTCAAAAATATATGACGTAAACGTAACTATTTGATGAAATTTGATGAATTTTGAAGCTTTTAGCCGTAAAAAGGGGCAAAAATTACAGTTTATATGAAGTATATAATATATATACCACCGATCTCTTTGATTTTTTCAGACAACAATGTATGCTATATACGTAAGCATTCGGTGAAATTTGAAGCCTCTACACTCAGAGAAAAACGCCGTTCTAAAATCCAGCACCACCGGACTCAACTCAAGCTTTTCATGTTCTTACTTTTTTGTTCTTGAAAAACGAACGACCTGTTCTTAAAATAACAACCTTGTTCTTGAACTGACACCATTTTCTTGAAAAAAGAACGGCCGGTCTTAAAATATGAACAAATGTTCTATTAATGAGAACGATGTTCTTAAATCAAGCCCAAGAAAAAAAAAACGGTACAATTCGTGTGCACTACAATGTTAAATACACCATTTGGCACCATCTATGAAGCGGTTGTAGTGGCCCAGCGGCTATGATGTTGCGCTTGCGATCGTGTTGCGCGAGTTCGATCACCGCCAAACTCTGAATTTTTTAAAACAATTTTTTTTTGTTCTATTTTTTTAACTCTTATTTTTCGTTCAGTTCCATTCACATATCCACAGGTAATTCTCAAACTTGTTATGAAATGTTTTAAGTATATATGCAGATTACATCTTTAAATAAGAATAATTTCTCAATAAGAGAAAGGTATGAGAAAATGCTTATTATGCATTTTTTCTTAAACTTTTGAATTTTAATAACAATTTTTTTGTTGTAAATATTCTTTATTTATGACAAAAATATTATTATTAATAAAAATTAAATAAATATATTTAAAAAAATACTTTCCCTCCCACTAAAGATCAAGCACGAACCGTTCTTAAATTGAGACCGAAAAATGTTAAATCGGCCCCAAATCGTTCTCGAAGCGTGAGAACGAAAAATCCTAAATCAAGCCCAAGTAGTGCTTGAAATGAGCACAGAAGGTTCACACATCAATACCAAAGTGGTCATAAAACATGAACGGTGTGCTTGGAAAAACTGTTCTTAAAACAAGCCCATCGGTCACAAGTTAAGAAAAAACGTACTTAACAGACTTTTGTCAACGAATGTTCCTAATTTTGAACTTGTTTCGTTCGTTTTAGAACGATTTTTTGTCTGAGTGTAGCTCTTAAAATAGGGCAGTAATTACGAAAAGTTTCTTATCTGAACAATCGGTTGTGGGGGATATATACTATATATACGACCGATCTCATCAATTTTTTCAGGCAACAATATGTGTAATATACGAAATTATATGGTGAAGCTTGAAGCTTCAATCTGTTAAATTAAGTAAGATATGACAAAAATCATCTTTTTCTGAAAAATCGGTTGTATGGAGGATATATGCTATAGTGGTCCGATCCGGCCGGTTCCGACAAATATCTAATCGGACACCCAAATACACCCGCTCACCAAATTTTATCAAGATATCTCAAAAATTGAGGGACTAGTTTGCATACAAACATACAGACCGACAGACGGACATGGCTTAATCAACTCAGCTCTTCATCCTGATTATTTCGGTATACTTAATGGTGGGTCTATCTATTTTCCTTTAAGGACTTACAATTTTGGGTTTCGTGACGAAATTAATATACCATTTCATTTTCATGAAAGGTATAATAACATTTTTATGTAGATGAAACAGAACTAGTTTGGCTTGTGGCACGGGTTTTCTTCTAAGGTTTTTCGTTAAAACATATATTTATATAAGGCATTTTGTTAAAATGAAAGTGTGTGTGGCACTGTACTTTACCACAACCTGAAATTAAAGACTTTACAACGAATTCGACAATTCGAATTGTTTGTAAGCCAATGAAAGAATACAAAAATTTGGTCCATATCTTTGGGATTTGGTCCTTTTTTTCGATGAATTTTGGTCTCAAATGAAAACATGGTGTGGCAACCGTGATCACAACTTACACCTCCGTAGCAGCCACTATACTGCTAGCATCAACGAGCTCTGTAATAAATTGTTCCTCTTCAATTTGGTTGATCTCTAAATCTCCGAGTTGATATGTTGCCATTGTCGCACTCTCACTTATCACATCCTCACTCTCAGCAACATTTTTAACATTTTCACTTTCGATTTCAATTTCCATTTGCTCGTATAATTCGGTTTCACTTTCATTCACGCCTACGTCGATCTCAATTTGCTCTCGTGGTTTTGTCAGCCGCTTCATGTGACTAATACGAATTGCTTCTAAACCCTTGCAATTACTGCTGTTGTTGTTGCTGCTGTTGCTATTATTGACACATTTCTCTACCGCTTCCATTACTGATAATATATCAGATAAATAATTTTCGTTGTTCTCATAGAATTGTGAATACCTTATCTGCTTCGATGGAGTCAGTCTGGCGCAATTTGACTTACAATGGCTATTATTTTGTTCTTTGTATTGTAAACTTTTCTTTTAAGTATGAATCATAAAAAAATTCTATTGATTTTTGTTGTTGTTCGGTGGTTTTGATTGGTGATTACAATCTCGGTAGGAATGTCAATTAGTTGAAGACTTATGTAAAGTTTCTGAAACGATATATTATCAAAGATAATAGAGATTAATTTAAAATCTTTCATATTTTTTAACCAACATTAAGTTTACATAAAGCACACCTAAATCAATAGGGAGATAACTCAAAAATCTGAAATTTTGAAGTTATGAGTATATCTGGACTTCCCAAATCAAAAAACCTACCGAGCTGTATACTCGATTTTACTGATCAACGGGAAAGGCCATTGCAAGTTCTGTTTACTCCAAAGTCGAAAAAGAAGCGGAAGAATGAGTTTGATGGTGAATGAACACAAAACGAAGTACCTGCTGTCATCGAGCAAAGAGTACATTTGCGCCTCGGCAACCACGCTAATTTTGACATCCTTAATTCCGAATTAGTAAAAGACTTCGTTTATTTGGGAACCAGCATTACCACAAACAACAATATCGGCTCTGAAATTCAGCGAAAAATAACTCTTGCAGAAGCATGGGCGATGACAACATCAAATAAAGCGGCTCTGGTAGTGTTCGAGAGAAAAGTTTTTCGAAAGATTTATGGACCTTTATGCGTTGACGACGGCGAATACCGAAGAAGATTTAATGATGACCTGTATGAGCTTTACGCAGACATCAACATGGTCCAGCGCAGCAGCTGGGTCTTGTTATGCAAATGAAAGGTGATGCTCCGGATAAGAAAGTATCGGAACCCGCCTATGGAAGCAGAGGAATAGGGGGGCCTCCACTCCGCTGGAAGGACGAGGTTGAAAACGATTTAAATTTACTTGGTGTGACCAATAGGCTCCAATTAGCATAGCGAAGAAGTGACAGGGGCGCCTTGTTGGACGACCATAACCATTTGAACGGCTAAGCGCCTTTTAGCTAAGAAAGTAATACAAAAAATCTAGAGAAAACCGAGACATTTTAATGAGATACGATACCATATCGACATTTTTGCTTTTCAATACCGATATTTTCTAATCGATACTTTCGCAGTGATCGAGTATCCAACTTTTGGTGATAGATTGCAGAAAGAAACCTACTTGGAACACAGCGATTTTGTGCTAACAACGGATTTTCCAGTTATGGTAAGTTTGTTTCTACAATTCAATCATCAGAGCTTGTTTACCCGATCACGGCGAAGGTATCGAGTTGAAAAAATTGGTATTGAAAAGCCGTTGGAACACAGGGAATGTCTCTATTTCGTGGATCCTCAAAACTATTTCTACGAATTGGGCGAAAACAACTCTTTCTATTTAAAAAAAAACGAAAGAGCTAAAAGTTTTATCCACAAACATCTCGAAATTTGTATACCCAGCTATATTTGCCGGTCAATATAGCTTTAAACCTATAACAGTCAGTTGAAGCGATATAAAGGAATCAAGATAGATGCACTGAAAGAAATTACGCTAATAAATCTACATATCGGATTTTTTATACTTGAATTGTCAGACATTTGATAAAATTAATCGCATTATGGTTAATTTAATTGAGTTTTTTGTCAAGAGAGCAAATTTGTTTAACTATTTCAACTGAAGAGAAATTATTGGTCTCAAGTTAACAACATACTGTAAAAATTACAGAATCTCAATCACTCTACTGAGCGAACAACTCTCAATATTATGCAAATATAGCAGCTAGTTTTAAAGAGAAACTTACGGTCACGTCGTTCACTACTTTGTTTTTATGAAATGAAGGAATCTGTTATTTTAACAGTTTTCATTGTTATTCTTAGGGTGACAGCAATAATTGTTAAGTTAACAGAGCTATGGCTTACATCTGAGAACATTTTTTTTTGTTGAAACGCTCAATTCTGAATCAACAATTTTTGTGATGTTGATTCAAGAGCTTGTATTTGTAACGATTCGAGATTTATAAAAATTTTGGTTGAGTTGACTAGTAATTCAGTTGATTTTACCGATTACTTTATTTCAGTGTACCGACTTCCAAATATCAGAACAACCTGTTCAATTGGACCAAAAAATATCGGTTTTGGTTAGGGTTGGTGCACTACTCCTTTTCATCTATTTTGGTGCTTTTTACGAAATTCTACAATACTTTCAAAGAAATCAGAGTAATCATAGCCCTGTTTTGAAGAGAATAGCACCAATAGAGTATGAAAGCTATGGCGAACTAGGAAAGTTCTAAATTTGGGGTCTGCTTCCTAATGATAAAAGGAAAGTTATTTTGAACTTATTTAATAAGTTGTGATGTTACTTCTCTATGGACATAGAAGCTTCAAATTGGAAGAGAACACTTCCTTTTATACCATGGCGGCCGTTGCCTGTAAATAAACAGATAGACTTAGAGTGGTGCTCTAAAATTGTCTTCGCGTTTTCCAGATCACGATACAACTAACCGATCAACGTTCCATCTGTTAAAAATATTTAATATTTCTTATAGATGAGCTAAAGAGTTGTAAATCAATGCCCAACGAAATTTTAACTACCCACTAATCATCGAACCCTAATGTTTTTTATATTACTAAAAAGCTTTTAGTTTATATCATTTTAGTTTAAAATAATTCAAGAGAATAAATACTTGATTGCGTTCCTTTAAATCGATTTTTCTCTGTATTTTTCTTCACTCTGTGAAAGTCCGCTAAAGCTCTGAAAACATTTATTATTGATAATAAGGCTTTATTGACAAACCTATTTTTTTTTTGTGTTTTCAATTGGCTTCTGTTATCTCGATGCACAAATCAATCTAGACTCAATCTTTGCTTAATTTAATGAGTCTTTACTTCAAACGAACGAACCTCCCAGTCTTACATTACTGCGCTTCGTTATTAATATTAGATGGCTTATACTTGAACGATCGGCAGTAAGAAGGGGATTTATATAAAGAGAGAATAAAAGCGAAATTTATAAACATATCCGAAAAAGTGTGGTAAAAGTAAAAAGAGGCAGTGAAAACGGGACTTAACGTTTTTGGTTTTATTAAATGGAGGACACATCTATGCATACAATAAAACGGGCACCGATCGTTTTTTCCATACGAAGATGACATAAGATAAATATATGTAAGGCGCGATAACCTCCGAAGCGATTTTAGGCCGAGCTTCTCTACCAATTTGCGTCGTCCTCATACAAATTGGCGGGACGGGACCTACTTATTTTATGCCGACGCCGAACGGCATCTGCACAGCAGGCGATTTTTCACTGAGAAGCCTTCCATGACAGAAATACACGCGGAGTGTTTGCCAAATCACTGCCGAGGGCCGACCCTTAGACTCCTGCTTAGAAAAATTTTCTTGATGTTGCTTTTCACGGGCGAAGCACGCTACCATCACACCACGGCGGCCGTCATTCAATTAAAGGTGTTGCCGAAATGAGAGAGGTGCCCTAAGGCAGGGCTGTGTTTCAATTTTCTTCAATTCATTGCACGAAAATATATATAGGTTTGCACGGATTGCATATAATTTTTTGCATGCATTAGGTGCAGTAATGTTATTCATTAAAAGTGGGATACGCATACATATTAAATTATACGAAGCCAGGTGCCACCTTTGTCCGGATTGGAGGACTTCTATCAAATTTTAATGGGCATGAAATTATATCGTATAATCTTGCACTATTTTGGGACTACTTTGGGACAGTTTCGACAAAAATTCAGAATGACTACAGGGACTCGGCGGGATTGTTTTAAGCATCATTTCGAAGCTATTTCGATCATGTATGGGACAATATCAGTAGAACTTTTGATTCATATCCAGACTATTTCGAGCTCGTTTCAGTACAGTTACAGGATCATGTCGGGACTACTTCGAAATAAATTTGGAACTCGGGACTATTTTAGGTGCCATGTCGGGACAACCTATGGATCATTTTGAGCCTTTTTTGGAAACATTTTGGGAAACTGTGCGATGCCAATTTCTCATTCTGTCACTCCAACTTGAATAAGTTTGCTCATTGTAGTATTTAATAGAAAAATTTTATATTGTGATATTGGCATCGATATTTTGTGAATGGAGTCTTTTTATGTTGCCATTACCCAGTACCTAATCAAATTTGGTTTAGGAGGCAAAACTGATGCGGCGCTGTGCCATTTTTCGTCTCGCCGGAGTCTTGAAATTGCGATATAAGGACTTACATGAACATGGAACGTGCTACACCTTGTCGTCCTATAGTCCGCACTTCGTACAATCACTGGCACTCAAGTTCGCTTATTTATTAACACGTAAAGCCAAAGTGGTGCTCCTTTTAGCACGGCAATCGTGAGCTTACAGTCCTCACTTTTCTGTAATAAGTGTAAATCTGCGGCGGCCGCCGTAGTGTGATGGTAGCGTGCTCCGCCTACCACACACGATCCTGGGTTCATCCTCAGGCAAAGCAACATCAAAATCTTAGAAACAAGTTTTTTCAATTAAAAGAACATTTTTCTAAGCGGCGTCGCCCCTCGGCAGTGTTTGGCAATCACTCCGAGTGTATTTCTGCCATGAAAAGCTCTCAGTGAAAACTCATCTGTCGTGCAGATGCCGTTCGGTGTCGGCATAAAACAAATAGGTTCCGTCCGGCCAATCTGTAGAAAAAATTGGAGGAGAAGCTCGGCCTAAAATCTCTTCGGTGGTTATCGCGCCTTACATTTTTTTTTAACATCATAAGACCTTCACATGATCTTCAAAACTCTGCAGTCTCGCGCTTAGTTCCACGCCTTTTCTAATTCGTTGGGAATATGAAATTATTGCCTCCCTTTTGTCTCTCTCTATTCTAAGAGTTCGGTTTTCTTCGCGGCCTTTTCGTTTTCAACTATGACTATATGACCGAGATAGCTGGAGTCTTCTTTCCAATTATTTAACCTCAATTGTGGGTGCAAGGTCCAATCGAAGTGAGATCAAGTAGATAGTCCACCCAATGATATCTGACGCCATAGTACTACTACTCCTCAGCCTGCCCATAGACAGTTCTAAATTGCGTTTGTTAAAGCTATATTCTCGGCCACTAGATCAACAGGTGAGATGTGCAGCATGGCATGCAATGCTACTGTGGGGCGGATGATTTTCAAGTCTCCTATTCCGCTAACTATTATCTGCATGGACGCCCTAGCTTATTAAAATAATTAATTATTTTGGTGACCGTATATCAAGCGATAACTCCGAAGTAAATACCTGATGAGAAAGGGATGAAAGATATTATCTTACATGCATGCAGTGCCGTTAAGACTATCAAATTTCTCCTCTTCACTCTTTTTAATCTCTCCGGCAAATAACTAGCTAAACTTATTTCTAGATATTTTGCAAAAGGTTCTCCTGCAGGATTCTTCTAACGTACGCCTAGTCCCAGTGATCAGAACCATAACCCTTTTATTCGCGATGGCGGTCAACTCGACTCTAGATGTCCGAGCATCTATGCGTAACCCGAAGCGCCCGATCCATCAGAAAGCTAATTGCTGGAAGCATTTGCCACCTATGATTGGGGAAACATCATCCGCACGTTTCTGTTGTGCTTGTTCTATGAAATTGAGTAAAATTTTGTACAGCTTATATTTAGAGCAAAGTGCATCATATTCCGGTTAGCAATCTTTAGATTTGCAAACAAATTTTAACATTGACGAATGGCTGAATACTAAATAATTATAGAGTTGATTGATAAGAAATTTATATATTCATAATTTAAATTAAGCATGGACACTTTCAGTATCTGAACATATAAATTTGTACATAATAATATATACACTACTTATGTATGTACAGCAGCGACAAGAAAATAGCAGACAATTTTCGTCAATTGAATTCTTCTTTTCTCATTTGCAATATTTCAGGAAAAGACTTCAAAGAATTTGGCAATTATTCGAAACCAAGCAAACAATTTTGGAAAGGTCTTCAAAAAAATTGCGAAAATACGAGAGAATTTTTCGAAAATTTCGAACTTATATTATTGGACTTCTCGGAGTCCTGTTGAGTATACAGTTTTGTAGTCCAATCAATTTTAGTCCAAGAAAGTACAAATCTGTCAGGATTCGCATTGATTTTTGATAATGGATGTTCAAGATTTTCCTCCAAACAGTGTTGAACTCATATATCGTCGCCCACTAACCAGAAGCATGAATATGCAATTTTTCCGATTTTGTGTTATAGGCCTCGTTATATTACCCTTTAGATTCTCTAGGTTCTACTTGAATCTAGATCTTCCTACGCACATGGAAACCCCAATAATTTGCAGTGCCATTTCCACGAATATGTGATTCAATCACACAAAGTTGAGCCAGAAAAATGAATGTAGCACATTCATGTTTCTGGCTGGCAACAAGGTAAAGATTTTCCTGTTTGCATGACACATTCGTTGATGTGGCTCAACACTTTTTGAAAGCACACATTTTTTTTTCGATGCTTTGGTTGGTTGGTTGCTGTGCGGCTCCATAGCCGGACCCAAGTAGCGCACTAGGCGTCATTTTGATGCACTTCCTCCTGGAATCAATTATATTTTCAGGCTGATGTACCCTGCATATTGTTTTACTCAAACCACTTGGTTAAAACAATATACCTACTGATGTCCTTGATGTGGCACTCTGACACCGCCCTTAAGTCCGGCAACATATAATTGCCTAGAGTTCGGGACCGAAAATTCTCGAGGGCTGGGCACTCGCAGAGGAAGTGAGTAACCGTTTTCTCGGCACCCTCCCAAGTACTGTGATGCTCCTAAACCCAATCCGCCAACAGAATTGGCCTAGCAGGTCTTGGCTTGGCCCTAACATTATTTAAAAATCAATCTGCAGTAATTTTTTATTACGTGTTTTGAGGTTAAAGCCATACCATGACCACTTGGGCAAATTCTTATAGCGTATTTGGATTCAGCGCATATAAATGTATAGAAAACATAAGTCGCATTATCTGATCCGACTACTTTTAATTTTTTTTGTATAGCTGTGTTAACAAAAAATTTGATCAGTTTTTAAAATTTTTGTTGTGCCAGAAAAATGAAAGGTTGAAATCTCGGAAAATAGAAGGGATGCGAGCAGAGCAATTATCTCAGTTGAAAGAGCATGTGTGAATATTATACATAGATACATTTTTACATTAGAAACTAATTCTTATAATTTTGAAGGAGCAATAAACTTTGAAACTCGATTTCCCAACATTTTCATTTTGGCACATTCATGCTTCTGCCAAGCGGGCGACGATATATAATACTCCTATATTAAAAAAAAAAAAATAATAAATAAATGTAGGCGCGATAACCTCCGAAGAGATCTAAGGCCGAGCTTCTCTTTCCTACAAATTGGCCGGACGGGACCTACATGTTTTATGCCGACTCCGAACGGCATCTGCAAGGCAGATGAGTTTTCACTGAGAGCTTTTCATGGCAGAAATACACCCGGAGCGTTTGCCAAACACTGCCGAGGGGCGACCCCGCTTAGAAAAATTTTCTTCTAATTGAAAAACCTTATTTCTAAAAGTTGGATGTTGCTTTGCCCGGGGTGTGAACCGCTACCATCACACCACGGTGGCCGCCATACTCCTATATTGCTAATAGAAAATGCTCGCAATGTATTTGAATTCGAAAACAAAAACGTTTAAACAGCAATATATCGGCACTCTGATGTTTGGGAATGTACCTAGCCTTTTGTATATATATATATATTACATATATGGTTTACATGAGTGAAAATTTGAAACAGGCTTCGGAAAGAAATTTTTCAAAAATCAATCAGAATTTTGATACATAAAAAAATTCAGAAAACTCTAAATAAAAAGTTCAAAATTTTAAAAAAGTTTTCTCCAATTTTCAAATTTTACCTAAAAGTTTCCGAAATTCGCTTATATAGTTTCAGTTCCAAATTCAAAAAATTATTTTCCTGAAATATTGTAAATAAACAAAAGAAGTAATTAATTAAAGAAATTTGAAAACTATTGCCACTGCAATTTTTATGCCCGCTGCTGTACTTATAAATAAGCACATTGCATTCATCTCAATAAAATTAAAAATTATTGATCAATGAAGGAAAACAGGCACATAAGTAGTATATATGTATATACATATGTACACTATATACAAACGACCTGTATGTATAAATTCATCAGATTAGGTTTCTATTATACATACATAGTAGGCCGGGTCGATTTGTGGGGAGGCAAAAAAATCGCCCATTTCTCTGTGAAAATCATATTCTAGGGATCAAAATAAGAAACTTTGCGAAAGAACCATACCTCTAAAACGAATTCTCATGTCCCACCTTTGGGTCGTAGGGGCAAATTTTGAAAAATCCCACTTTTAAATGCCTATGTTTTTTCATTTTGGAGTTTATTTTTCTCTTTAGAAATTTATTTAGTCAGAACATATGTAAATGAAAAAATGAATTTAACTTAGTAATAGCAAAGAAATTAAACAAATTATTAGAAATTAGCGTTTTTACAACCCCCTTTTAAAACCAAGGCATCACTGTGATGCATTTGCATGTCGTAAATATAGTTGTGTGGGTTTTTTATTCAACCGTTTTAAAAAATGAAGGTATCACTGTGACACAATTGCAGATCGTAAAATTGCTTGTGTCGTTTTTTTTAAGCCACCACAAGACACAGCAGGTAGAATTGAAATTGCCCCTACCCAAAAGTTCGACCCAAAGGGGGGGACATCAAAATTCGTTTTAGAGGTATGGTTTCTTCGGCAAAGTTTCTTATTTTGATCCCAAGAATACGATTTTCACAGAGCAATGAGCGATTTTTAAATCGACCTGGCCTAATACATAGATAATTTGTGGCACGAGTATTGACGTTAAGTGCACCCATGAACTTGGAATTGGAAAAATTTAACGGTGACAAAGAGGGTGACAAGTGCAAGTTCAATATTTGAGACACAGTTTTTTCTAGCTTTTTTATCTAATTTCTAGAAAAAAAGTTTCGTCGTTAGACGTTGTCAACTGTTTACGTCAAAGCCAATTAGAGGTCAAGCGTAATGAGGCACTCAAGAAGGGGGGCAAAATTAATACCGATTTTTCTTTTTGTTTTTTACCCCAAGTTCAGCGTTAAATAGAAATGGGCAACAGTAAATTTACATAACTTACACAATAAGTTATTTAATTTTAGCTAAACGCCGCTTAAAAATAGTAGAAGCCATACATGCAGATAACCACCCATCTAACAATTGCATGATATAAACATTTTGTGCATAATGTGTTACTCGTTTATCCAAACCGACAAGATCGGACCACTATATCATATAGTTCCTATATAACTGATTATTGAGATGTTAACATCTTTGCTCACGGCATGGGGGAGTACAGAATTCATTAGTAGTCTCTACACCAGGGGTCGGACCTCTATGTCAGGAATTTCTCGGCGAATTCAGTTCTTAAAGAAAAATACACAGAACTCGCAGAAGAAGAGGCACTCTCCCTAGGAAAGTGCGAGTCATTCTAGCTCAACTTCGATTTAGGTACAGGTTAAACTCTTACCTACTAAACGCCTGAGACAGAAAATCAATTGATGAAGATTTACGAAGGCAGAGAAACAATTCGATGATATACAGAAGAGAAATTGGAAACCAAGGAAAAGAAGTAAATATGAAGAAGATGAAACAAAGGGAAAGGTAGAAGAAAAAGAGGAGCATAATAACAATGTCGATATTGATGGGGATGATAATAACGATGCTTAAGTATGGTTATCGTAGCGATTGCGAAGCCAAGGAATACAAAGAAAAAGAGGGGAAAGGAAAGGAAAAAATAAAAGGAGAGGAAAGGAAAGGATAAAGGTCAAAACCGAACCCGGCACTGAAATGGGTCCAATTTGGTACCCAAGTGTTTACGGTTTGTTACTGTTATGGGTTCGCTATCGATGTAGGCATTATCGGCTTATTATTGGTGTGTTATCGATGAGGTATATACGGCTTACCAATTTGTGTTATAAACTTACTATCGATAATAAAGGTTATAAATAAGATATCGAACTACATCCAGGAGTTATCGATTTCGATTTACGATTTACCATCGATTTCCTATCGGAGTGCTACCAATTAGTTATTGACGCGTCAAAAAGCTATCAGCATGTTATCGAAAACAACATATGTTTTCGATTTTTCATACACGTGTTATCGGTTTTAGAAAAGCCAACGATGTGCTATCCAAAAGTTATCTAAAGGTTGTCGATTTACTATCACAGTGTTGCCAATTTATTATAGACGTTTTATCGATTAGTTTTAGAAAAATTATAGATTAAAAACTCGAAAATTACAACTCTTTATTTAAAATTTCCCAAATTTATCGTATTGACATTTTACAATTTTTTTTCCAAAAGTACCTGCGTTACAAGGTTAGGCTAGGTTGAACTGGCCGGTCCATGAGAACTTCACATAGACTGATTGTGTCCGTAGTGTTACCAGAGGTTTGTTTTAACGACCAAACAGAAAAACCCTATCAAAAACCAGGTGATATGTTATAAAATAACTCCGCCATCTTGGTAAATACTAGATACCTCCTAGGACTTAAGCAACTTGCTGGCTCTAGATCTGACAGCTGTATCACTCCTAATAGCTGGAGTCTTAGCCAGGCAAGTGCAGGGCACAAGCACAGAACGTGCTCGATCGTTTGCTCCTCCAACCCGCAATTCCTACATCTGCTATGACTGACCAAGCCTAATTTAAAGACATGTGACGCCAGAAGGCAGTGTCCAGTCAGAATACCCTTCATAAGTCTACAGTTCTCTCTTTTTAATGATAGAAGCAACTTTGTTAGTCTAAGGCTGTAAGACCTACATATAATCTTCGACACTTTACAGCACATGAACCCATGCCTTTCCCGCTTGGTTGATCATGTGCACCTCTCGCTTTCGCTTAAGCGTTCCCAGTCTAATTGGGACGCCTACGGAGCAAGGTTCAAGGGATGCGCCCGTTTTATCTAGTTCATCCGCTTTTTCATTCCCATCTATTCCCATATGCCCTGGGACCCAATATAGATGTATGCTTCTCCCTGTCCCGATTCTCCCCAGAGACTCCTTACACTTTAACACGTATTTAGATGCTGTGCTATGTGAGATTATTGCCTTAATTATTGCTTGACTGTCAATATAAAAGTTAACACGGTTGCAGCTTAAGCTATTATCTTCCAGGGTTTCTACTGCTTTGGCTACGGCTATTATTTCCGCTTGGAAAACGCTACAGTAATCCGGCAGCCTATAGGATCTGCTTAATTCCGGATCAGCACAGTATACCGCAGACCCGACTCCTTCCACTACTTTGGGACCATCTGTGTTAACGCTTTGTTCTTTGCTACCAGGTCTACAGGTGGAATATGCAGAATGGCATACAATGCAGCCGTCGGGGTTGTTTTCAGGACTCCCGTAATGCTAAGCATCGATAGTCTGCATACTCAATCTAATTTTTTGGGGTATGTTGTTTTTTGTGTGACTTTCCACCAAACAGGAACTTCATAGTATAGAATAGGGCTTACAATCGCTGTAAAACCACATTGAGAAAGAGAGGGCGATAAGCCCCACGTACAACCCAGCATTCTTTTACATGCATAAAGTGCCGTTGAGACCTTCTTCACCCTCTCCTCCACGTTGAGCTTCCATGACAGCTTACTGTCTAGGATGATTCCTAGATATTTTGTGCAAGGTTTCTCCTGTAAGGTCACCCCTCCTAACTTGCAGTTGGTTGATGACCAGCATCCACAGCAGACGTTACAACACTAGTGATCGAAATAATCGAAGACTCTAGTTTGCAATCTTATTTTTAAATCGTTAATATATGACGGTTTAAATTCTCCAGTTAGATTAACTTATCACAATGCCCTCGTACGCTAGCATGCTCCATACATACAGGGGTGTAATTAATCAGCAATTGATTTAACGAATGAGCAAATAGAAATAAATACATATATACCACAATGTAGTATCTACATTAGGGAGGCCCTTGTTAATCGAATATATGATTCTTTTCAGGTTCATCCCTTGAAAACATTAATATCAATGTCAAAAATATCCTAAATTGGTTCCGATTGTAGATTGTTAAGGCGTGGTCAAAGTTAAAAAACTTTTAAATACAAGTTTTTGTTTTCTAAAACCGAAAAACAATACCCAAACTCAAATATCACATAAAAGTTCTGCTTCCGATTGGAAACAATTAAAGCGTGTGGCCCAGTTTTTAAGTTCAGATTTTGCTATGATGACCTAGTGCATGAAAATTTAAACTTTAAGGCCAGGGCACAATGAAATTTTTCATTAAAGTGCGTTTAACACAAGCTTAAGCATTCCAGTAACATCGCCACAATCAACAAAGATGTTGCGTTTATATATATAAAGGAACTTCAGACTTGGCAATTGAAGTTTATTTCGCCTGCTCGTTCACATACAAAATTTTGCAATTCACAGTTATAAACATTCTCCATATACAACAAAAATATTTGCTAACAAATTTTATGTCGTATTCATTTGTTATATAGCACTTTTTAATTGCAAAAACTGTCAGAAAAGTTACATACGGGTGGGAAAAATCATATCACGAATCTATATGAAAAACTTCTTATGTGACGGGGATTTTAGTTACTGTGACTCAGGACCACAATTTGTATATGGGAGTTTCCAACAAATCAGACTATCTGAGCTAATAATCTCGCACCATCCAAAAATGTTTACACCGTTCAAGTAAGGATACTCGATTGTAATTTAACATATTTTTGCATTTGGATATTGTGATGAAGAGGTAAGCTCAGCTCAAAGTTGATAACAAGATAAGTTACCCCTCTTTTACTTACTTAATTGGCGCTTAACCGTTTAAAAAACAAGGCGCATCAGTCGCTTCTTCGTTGTGCTTACTGACGCCGATTGGTAACACCAAAAGAATTTAAATCGTTTTCCATCTGGTCCATCCAGCGGAATCGGTATTGCCCTCTTCCTCCGCTTCCAAAGGCTAGCTTCGATAAAAATACTTTCCTAGTCGGAGCATCATCTTTCATTCATATACCATGGCCTAGCCAGCGCAGCAACTGTGTTTTAATTCGCTGGACTATGTTAGTGTTTGTGTAAAGCTCGTATAGCTCATCATTAAATTTTCTTCAGTATTCGCCGTTGGCAACTCGAAGAGGTCCGTAAATCATTGGAAGAACTTTTCGCTCGAGTAGGTACTCCAAGAGCCGCTTCATCTGATGTTGTCATGGTCCATGCTTCTGCACCATATAGCAGAACGGATAAGATCAGTGACTTGAAGAGCATGATTTTCGTTTGACGAGAAAGCGAAGTCTTTTAAATAAATAAATAAATGTACGGCGCGATAGCCTTCGAAGAGATTTTAAGCCGAGCTCTTCTTCCAATTTTTCTCGCGCTATTTTTAATTTTTCCTACAAATTGGGATATCATGCAAGGCAGATGTGATCTCACTGCGAAGCTTTTAATAGCAAAAAGGCACGCGGAGTGCTTGCCAAATCACTACCGAGGGCGGCCCCTCTTAGAAAAACGTTCTTTAATTGAAAAAACTTGTTTCTTAAATTTTGATGCTGCTTTGCCTGGGGCGTGAACACAGGATTTTCGGTGTGGTAGGCGGAGCACGCTACCACCATACCACGGCGGCCACCAGGAAGTCCTACGACTTCGAAATTATGGCTGCCAACAGTAGCGTGGTTGGCAAAGCACAAATGCGCCAACTTTTTGCTCGCTTCGCTGACTTACTTAGGTACTTCGTTTTGTCTATATTCACCATCAGACCCATCTTTTCCGCTTCTTTTTTCAGTTTGGAGTAAGCAGACTGATATCAATGTCATCAACATACGCCAGTAATTGTACGCGGGGGTTACTCTGTCTAAAAACGTTGCTCAACGTCATTTTGCACAGCCGTAAACGTTTTGCGGGGAAACCAGACTCAGACATAGCGGCATACAGCCAACTCCGTTTCATGCTGTCGAAGAAAAGTCAAGCTGTTTATTTTATTTCTAACTTTTTATACTTGTCGCGACCGTAGCATTTGGTACATTTTCTTTGAGACTGAATGCACCTTACATAATTCTGAATTTCTTTTTCTAAAGCGGGAAATGTGACAGCTTCAACTATACTAAGTCCACTGACTTTAGTGGTACTAATAAATGTTCTATGTCAGCCTTGTTGTCGAGTTATTGACCAAAGTTTGAACCTGACTATCCAGATAGGATGCATTTCGTTTGAATACAAAAACCAGTTGTGAGGGATATCGCCCAATATACACTAAAAAAAAAGTACTCATTCGCGACCGGCACGTTTTAAAATGCTAATAAATCAAAAAGAGTTACGAAGTGTTTTTTTTTCAGTATCAACTGATACAATTTCAAATTTAGATATGGTAAGATGATAATTAGACCGTTGGTCTTTACTGGGCAACAGTAGTTAATTTTTTAAATTGTATATATTTTATCTCACTTAATTTCTAACTTTCTGAAGTCCTTTTTGCATAATTACTTTGACAGTGTTATTTAAAATTATAAAATGTTTACACAAAAGTTTCGCGACCGTAGCAACTCCCATTGATATCGCGTACTATAATATTGTAACCAATTCTGATTATTTTGAACCTTCTGCTCTGATATTCAGTATAGCAATATCTCTTTTATTTACAACTCCACTGTAGTAGTAGTACTTCACTAATAGCGTGTTAAAATCAAACTGATCAACTCTTTCTCAGCTTGCGCTCCTTTGATTTTTACATGCACATATGTGTGTTGCTTACTTTGCTGGTGTTGTGCGTTTATTTACTAGCAGCAGAGTTCCGCACCGAAATTGCTAACATTAGCCACAATATTATCGCTTTTGGGTATTATAAAGTTATTTAAATTTTTGAGTCTATGTAGTGGAATTTGTACCGCTGTGCAACATTCCTTATTCGTCTCCAATCGGGAAAAAAATTTGTGAGCGGAATTTTTGTTCTTGGGATTACTGTTTAAAAAGGGTAGACTGGAAAAAATTGGTAGTTTAATTTTTAAGAACCATCCTAATCTATATACATACTCTCATATATAAAAAAAAATTTCGCATTGAAATAAAGTGAAAACCAATGTTCTGTCCTCTCCTTATCAATAAGTAGAAAAAGCCTGCAGCAACAACTTTACATCCATTGAATGCGCTCAAGTCAATAAATTATCAGAACAATCAATGACTGTTTGAATTAATTGCTGGAGAGGCAGATTTTTTAAAGAGTTGTATTAGTAAAAAGGCTTATGTAGAAATAAGAAGTTTTGATCGATACTTCTACTCAATTGGGTACCGAGTCCCAAAACCTAGTTGTTTAGTGCCGAATATTTACTTGATCAGGATATTAAAATCTATTATAAAGTTTTTTGGTTTTCACCAAAAAATCATCTTAAGTAATGTACATAATATCTGAGTTTACAAATGATTGTGGCCGCCGTGGTGTGCACTCCGAGTGTATTTCTGCAATGAAAAGGTCTCAGTGAAAACTCATCTGCCTTGAAGATGCCGTTCGGAGTTGGCATAAAACAAGTAGGTCCCGTTTCGCGGAAAAATTAAAAGGAGCACGACACAAATTGGAAGAGAAGCTCGGCCTAAAATCTCTTCGGAGGTTATCGCGCCTTACGTTTATTTTTTATATTCTTAACAATGTAAAAATCAGGGTCAAGAAACGCTTGAAATCAATCACTTCCCAATGCTAATAGGTTCAGTTAGCTGAATGTTGAAATTAGAAATATCACGAGACATTGTAAAAAATGTAAGAAATTGCAATAGTATGCATATACTAATTGCAGTTTTGTACATTAGGGTGACCGATATTATAATAATGCATACTCACATGTGATTTTTTTTTCAAAATTATCTCTATATGTGACCCGGTTTTTAGGTTGTCGATATCAAATAGGCGTTGATGGGGGATATTACGGAAGTATGATTCTTATGTGATCATATTATCTTCAGTAGGAGATAGTGACCTAAATGTAGACCAGAAATCTTTTTTTTTCAAAATTGAAATGATTTTTCGCCATTGAAACTTTGCTAAAAGCAATGCATGTAAATTTGATTTTGTGGAAAAATACCTGAAGAAGTTTTTTTGAGTGTAAGCTTCAAATGAAAAGTCAGAGCATTTATGTTTCATCGGGTAGAGTGGTTATATAACCAAAAGCGGAGACTGTAGTCGACATATTTCTGAAAATCGTATTGGTTATGTATGTAAGTACAGCATATGGGAAAGCGTTGTATAACAAAATGCGGTTTTAGTCGAGTCTGTGGATCCGAAAATATAATAAATCGCAGATTAAAGACCTTAGCCAAAGTATGGTATGCATGAATGAGCGTACACTCTAATGTACATGCATGCGATCTCAGATATATGTACATCTGCTACATGCAAATAAATTGCATACTCAGTTAAATAAAGCGTTAACTGATTTTAATCAAAATATGGAAATTGTTATGACGTTCTGAAAGGAATGAAAGACAATTGCAGGCAGGCATGACCTTTTAGTAAAAACGCTAATTGCTAGTTAATTGAAGAGTCTACTATTTAAGTTGGAGTAATAAAAACATTCAGCAGCCGAAACGTCTCAAACAGTTCTATGCAGGGCCGCACAGAGCCGAGCCGGGCTCCTGGGACAGTTCACGTTTACGGGCCCCCTAAAAAATAAACTCAATCCAGTAAAAAAATAACATAACATACATAAATTTTTCAATTCACATTGTCAGTTTTATTTCATATAAAATAAGATTTACTGGAGCACTTACATAAATGAAATGTTAGATTTCATTGTTTGATTTACTTACATTAACTTTTTCTAAATATGTATGCACATTTTAAGAGCTTGAATCAGCCAAGGAAAACCTTCCGTGCTTTTTGGTCTGCAAATATGAAAATTACCTATTCAAAGCTAATGCTTCGAGCAAGGCTGGACTCCAACGCCAATGTTCCAAGGCTTGTCAAGCGATTTTGGCTCATAGTAGAACGTAAAAAATTATTCACGCGGGACAATAAACTAAAAGAACGCTCCCCTTCAGCCACACTGACTGGAAGTGTGCAAAATATTCTTAATGCTATGCAGATGTTCGGAAATAATACTTCCATCTTGAAGTCATGAAATTTGTTCAGAAGTTGATATGGTAGCAGCGAATCACATCCCAAATTTGCTAAGTGGATGGCATCTATTAGATCCGTAGAAATATCGACACCATAAATCGTGCAGAATGCCGCTGCCTTTTCTCTGAGCTCTTCTTCCGTCAGATCCTCATACTTCCACAAAAAACTAAATTTAATCGCAATGTCATTTACGGCTTCGAAACGTCTTGTCATGTTACCAATCAAGCAGTCCAAAAGAAGGTAAAAAACTTGCTGTTTGAATTGAGTTTCGGAATCACACTCAGGTGATTCGCCAGGTAATTCATCGAACTGGCACTTTCTTATCTTGCTTCTTTTCTCTGCGAAGGTATTCACAACTCCTATACTTCCTGCCAGAACCTTACATTCTTAAAATATGATCGACCATTGATCCCTGAACTTCTTCAACTCATCAATCAGGCTACGTATATTTTCTGTTTCCATATCCAGTGTGGCATTTCTAGCTTGCAGTACCAGATTTCGATGGTTGATTACCATCAACACTTTGAGCCAAATGTAGGCTAAGAGGATACACTCAAATTTCCCCATATATGCTTCAATACCTTTCAAATCCGTTACTGTTTCTGAACTCAGATTCAAAAGCTTGATTTCATCAATAGCTTTCAATATTTGGGGAATGTGAGTTGCGAAAGGTTTCACACTATCCACATGAGCAGACCATCGTGTTTGTGACATGCTTGAGAATTTCCCATATCTGAGGGCTTGCGCTAAAGATATTATAAAATTTCTGCATAATATCGAAAATTGTGAGACTTCTGCACAACATTCAGCAGCTTGCACTCCACATAAATTTAAACTATAACAAGCACAAGGTGCAAATATTGCCAGGGAGTTATCTCTCAAGATATGACTCTGCGCTCCTTATAATGACCGCTCATATTACTGCCATTATCATACCCTTCCCCACTGAAGTCATCCAGTGGAATATTGTGCTTTTTTAGAGTGCTGCGAATCAGCTCAGCGATAGCTTCTCCTGTTTTTGCGTTACAATCGACAAACTCTTCTCAATATGCGCCGAATCAGGGGTTGCATCCACTATTACTGTGTAATACTTGATGGAATTTCTCTCGCTTTCTATCTTTCTAATTACTTGACTTGCACAGATTTCTATGAACTCATTCAAAATCCACTGAACTTGCATTTCGAATTCTCATTTCATATTGGCGCCACTCTATATAGCAAGTTATATGATTTTCACTATTTTCATGTTCAGGAGTTCTGTCGTGTAACCTCTTCCAACCGTTTTCTTTAGAATAACCTTTGTCAAATCTGGTCGGGTATTTTCGGAAATTTTGCTGAAAAGCCGGCATGGAAAACAAAAATGCGCTTCTTTTGTTGCACTCCAAAAGAGCCAATCACGCTTTACTTTTTCTCCGTTTTTTTTAGAGTAGTATGGAGTATGATTTGAAGGAAATAGCGACCGCTTAGGTCGTTGGGAAGTCGAAATAAAATGTGATTTTAAGTTAGTTTAAGCATATTTGACAGATAGCGCTTATAAAATTGTGTCAAAACCGTTTATCTAACTTAAAATCACATTTTATTTCCGACTATGACTATGCCCCATAGTATTTGATCGGATGCTCATGATTTTAGTTAAGTGATTTTCAATTTTAAGACAATTTTTTGTGGCAACAAAATATGTATGTATCTATGAAATCCTAGTTAGAGTACTGCCAATACTGCTTTGCCTTGCGGGGCCCCCAAATACCTTCCTGGCGCCAGGGCAATTGCCCTGGCTGTCGCCTCCCCCCCCCCCCCCCCCTCCCCCTCTCCCCGGCCCTGGTTCTGTGATTAAGAATCACTTGAGGCACTTAAAAGAACATTGAATGGGGTGCGAATTTCCTACATGACGTATAGTTTTGCATACAATTGAAAATGTAAAGCATAGCCGTGAATAACGTTGTAAGTGTCAAAATTATACATTCCAGAAGAGAAAAAGTAACATCCCTACAAGACGGAGGTAACTAGTTCACCCACACATTCAAAGCTTTTTTCGCTCTCCACTAACACATCGACGTTTCTTGCTGTCATCGAAATGACAGCGTCATCTTAATACGACAATTTATAATTTATTCCGGGAAACATTTTAAAATGATGAAAAACTATAATTGTGGTAATTAAACTAATAAACTAAAAAAGTGCTTGTGCTACGGGCTTTTAGGTGTGACGTGTGTTAGCTGTTTAGGCACTTCTAAATTAACATGGCGCATTAACTAGAGGCAGCCAAGTCCTCTTGCCACCAATTGGAATTGGAAGATTCGATTTCCAAAACCAAAAAAGGTAACGTTTTCAAGACAGTGCACAACCTAAACAAAGGTGGTATCAAAAGACGCGTGTCGAGATCCGTTTTTAGAATCTGAAAGTTGTATAGAATCGAAGGGATGGCCTAGAAGGTTTCAGGTGGTCATACTAAATCGCTCCCGGGGAGTGTCCTAATCGCTACAACCAAAGCAACATTATTTACTCTCTGCTTTTCATTCATACGTATGTGTATTTTTAAATAATAAAAAAAATGTTATATTATTCTAATATATATCATCTCTGCCGGGGTGCGTTTCAGCTCAGGATATGCCAAAACAACAAGAAACCTACAATTAAATGCAGATTCACGTGTCATTTGCCAAGGATTTACCGGTAAACAAGGTACTTTCCACAACCAACATGCTTTGGAATACGGTACAAAATTGGTTGGATGTATTTTCCCAAAAAAGGGTGGAACTACGCATCTTGGTTTGCCAGTATTTGCTTCGGTAATTTATATTGATTTGTATTGATTAAAAATTGCAATAGTAGATAATGTAATGTGAATTAAAATTGAATAGGTAGCCGAAGCAAAAAATGCAACTGATCCGCATGCAACTGTTGTTTATGTGCCGCCACCGGGAGCTGCTGCTGCTATCATAGCAGTATTACAAGCACGACATTTCTTTGATTGGTTGCATAATCGAAATTGTGCCATAACATGATATGGTTCGCGTTAAGCACGCTATGTTAAAGCAAAATAAATCTCGTCTAGTCAGGCCCGAATGTCCAGGATCATCGCACCAGAAAAGGTAAGTAAATTGCCTACCATATTAAATATATAAACAACATGTATGAATTTGTTAGTGATAATTTGTCATGCTTTTGTTGATAATCAACTGAAGAAGGCAAATACCAAAGAGTTTGAAGTTCATGTAAATACCAATTGATTTCTTTAAATAGCGTTTGGAGAACAAAACCCATATGTATGTATGCATACAACTGCATAGAAAGGGAGGGATTAATTAATTATGATCAGTAGATTTATAGGATTTTTATTATTTTCCCTGCGTCGCCGTTGCCATTACATTGCGTTAAGAGAGGACATCAACACCTTACCCACAACCAGTTAAAATTTTAGTAAATTTTGCTCTTTTCATTACTGATTCAAAACCTGGGAAGTTATATATGTAGCATTCTATGGAGAATGGTAAATTTTAGTAGACTTTCGCATTGCGGTCATTATTAATATTCAATCCCTAGAAGGTTCAATGTAGTCATATCAATAGGTCCGGAGATGGTTGGGTTAGTACCTCAATGGTGCTTGTTACCGGAACGTAGATAGATAATTTATTGAGGATTGCACAGTGACTTGCACATCTCCTTCACAGCATCTCATCGTAGCCGACTTCTTTGATGAACCCTAGCAGAGTTCTTGGCTTGAGGGATTAAATGTGGGAATGCACTGGCCATGGTGAGCCCATAAACTTAGCCCTACGTTTTGAGATTGCTTCGTATTCTTGGAGGATATGGTCCGACGTCTGCTGATCGATCACAAAATCGGCAAGTGTTATTCGATAGTATGCCCACTTTCTGCATACGGCTGCTCAGTCTATAATGCCCTGTAAGAATAGCTTTTGGGATTCTTCGGTTATCTTTCGATAGGTCTATTATTGCCCTGTAGCGACTTGTGCTATAACTTCCTAACAGTAACTTAGATTGTCTCAAACCTGGCGTATTGCTCCAGTGTTCTTCTCTCTCCCCCCCCCCCCCCCCCCTTCTCCTAATAAATGCCCCTGTGAGCCAACTGACAGGAACGGCTCGGGATCGCTGGGTCATGCAGTTCCTGCCTCTCTTTCCGGGTTGTCCGCCTGCTCTTGTTGTAGCAGTGCTTCGTCCCATCCAATAGGTGCGACAGATCACAAATTGTCATCAATGTCCTCTAACGGGAGTCCAAGGAAACAGAAAGTTTCAACAGGAGTGTTAGAGGCGTTGATTCCACAATACAGCTAAAGAGATGGCTGGTATCATGTGGGGACACATTATAAGCAGGACATATGTTTTGTATGTCGGGGTTGATTCTGGATAGGTAAGAGTTTAACCTGTTACAGTATCCAGATCGAAGTTGGGCTAGAGTGACTCCCGTTTCCTTAGGGAGAGTGCGTTCCTACTGTGCTAGTTTTTTTCTTTGAGTACAGTATTCACCGGGCAATTCCTGGAATAGAGGTCCGACGCCTGTTTGTGGAGTTCACTCAGGACCTGCTTGTGTTTTTCAGCTTCATACGGCTGTGTTCTCAGGTGCCGTATTTTCTCATAATGTAATGAGGGCGTGAACAACAAGTAGCCACAAAAGATTTGTAAAAGTTACGAGGACGTCGGGTTTTGGGATCAAGCCCAGAGCAACCTGTCCGATGCAACCATCCCTTGCACGTGACACACTGACAAGAGTATGACCGTCCTAAAAAGATTCTTTTCCGGCAAACGCAGCAAAACAATTTCTCATGACCGGGGTCAGGAGAAGGACACGGATTGGGTTCGATACCTTCCCGGAGGAGGAGAGTATGGCGCAGACCCGCTGCATGGACCTGCTGGGAGGATGATAATTTGTGGGAGGGACGCAACAAACTAAACACTAGAGTCCGCCTGCTCATTACCCTGTACTCCCCTGTGGTCTGGGACCCAGTGCAACAGTACTACGTTGTGCACCCAAGGACCAGTGCTGACTTTATTTCTAACGCCACTATTGCCTTTAGTGGGGCCTGACTGTCTGACTGAGTATTGCAATTATTTCATTGGAGTATCAGCGCTGAAGGTTCAGCTTAGCGCACCAACATATGGCGAATACTTCCGCTTGAAAGCTGCTCGTATGTGCTTTTAGAGGTACTGATATTTTGGCTCTGGGTCCGGAGACTCTGGCTTCAATCCCCTCTGGTGTCTTCGAACCAGGGCCGTAGAGAGAAAATCCGGGCCCGGGACTAAAAAAATTTACGGGCCCCCTATAAAAAATCCACTAATACATTTGATTAACGTGAATTAATGACGTTTCATTCATAAATCATTATTGATGGATTACATCAAAAAAAATTTTTGCCACATCAACTAAATGATTTTTGGCTAAGAGCTGACAATAAAATTAACACAGAATATTTACTATTTGTTTTATTTTATTGTAACGTAGAAATAAAATTCTCTTTTAACAGCCACATATTATTTCAAATAATATTTTCTAGTTATTTGGTAACATTTTCATACATTTCTGATAAATTTAATGATTATAAATTTTAATTATTCAATATAGAATGTTCGGATATCAAAGAGTGGCTTTACTTGCTTTTTTCGCTGCAAAATTTTTTTGGGATGGGGAGGGAGGGGATGGCCTGAAGGTTTAATGTGGTCACATAAATCGTTCCCGAGATGGTCGGGCTAGCACCTTAATGATGCTGTGGTACCGAAGCGTACCGGATCTGTATCCGGCAAAGGACCATCACATCGATAATACTCCTCAAAGCCTTCGGGGAGCAACCTTATCGCTACAACAACAACAACAACAACAATAGAGTTACTCCTGCCCCAGAAAATGGTCAACATTTATAGTGCATACAAAGAACATTTCAACTCACAAAATTCACTCATATTAACAGAGTATATGTGGAACTTAAGAGCGAATTGAGAGTTTCACAAAGTTGTACTGCCACACCGCCATTTTATACAGGGTAAAAGTGTAACGCTTTTGCGTTGCGAGCAGGCAAGCATTTTCACAAAAGAACGAAATACCCCGTAAAGGCGTTGCCTGTTTTTTAGAATAGAACAACAACGCTTGCGTAACACTTTATCCAGAAAAGAAAACGCTATCATAGCTGCGGGTTGCACAAGGCGAGTAATCAGCATTCGAGTTTTTGTCGAGAATGTGACGTAGTGCTCCGTTGTAAGCTCCTTTCATATTGGCGCCGTTATCGTACCCTTGTGCACGACAATCTTCAATCATGTATGGCAAATTAGATCAGCGATTTTCTGAGCAGTTTTTTGGTTACAATTCACAAAAGCCAAAATCTGTTCTGGAATTGTAAATTTGTTGCTTTCGAATTGAAATGGAGTGAGCGCAAAATGAACGTATCCAACGTGACTAGCATCAAGCATAGCATCAACGATAATAGCAAAATACTTAGCTTTCTTGCCTTGATCTAATATAGTTTCCCTCACATGCTTTGCACAAATTTCTATAAACTCGTTCTGAATGTCTGGGGTAAGATAGTGAACTTGTAAACGTTTGTGCTGCTATTGTGAAATCCAAACTTTCTCCAAATGATCTCTAAGTATCGGATCATAATGGCTTATGAGATCTTAGATGCCCAAAAAATGTCCATCCTTTAGCTTTTTAAAAAAAAAAATAGTGTCCAAAATTCTATATAAAATGTCTTTCCACTTGAGTTTCAGTGATTAGCTGTTCATTGATAAGTGTATCAATTGTAGCCTCCTTTCGAATTAGGTTTTGTAAAGATCGCCATTGAATATAACATTTAATGTGATCTTCAGTATTTTCGTGTGATGGCAGTTTAGCGTATAGCTTCTTCCATACCTGGAATTTCGAATATTCGCCAGGACAACAAATTTTAGGTCGATTTAAAGTATTGGTGCTTAACAGACGACATGGTAGGCAATAAAAAGCATTGATACTGGCACTCCACACCAACCAGTGACGCTCCACTTTCTCTCCATTTGGCAAGATTCTGTTTAACAACGAGGTAGGAAATGCCTCGTCATGACAATCACGTGGAAAAATAACAGGGCACTTTTGATGACCTCGACGAATTATTTCGTTGACTTCTTCAGATCGATATCGAAGTCGTTTAAATAATCTAGACTTTGATACAGAATTGGTGGTATTGTTGGAAGGCTTTTTGAAAATGAATCTTCATCAATGTTACCACGAAAACTTTACGATTTCGGATTCATGTAAACATATATTTTTGTTTGATGTTTTTATTGTCTCCTCACTGTTCGAGGGACCAGGTAAAAAATCATTATCAATATTCGCTGCTTTTGAAATTCGGCTTAAAATTTCCACATGGAACAACTAAATACTCTCCTGAATTAAAAAAAATGTCTTAGTACCTCTAAATCGCGGGCCCCTGAGAAATATCGTCCTGCGCTTGCCAGGCTAAGGCTCCAGCTATTAGGAGTGATAAAGCTGTCAGATCTAGTAGCAGCAAGTGGCTTAAGTCCTAGGAAGCTTCTAGTATTTGTCAAGAGGACGGAGTTTTTTTATAACATAGGTCCTGGTTCTTGATAGGGTTTTCAGCTTGGTCGTTAAAACAAACTTCTGGTAACACTACGGACTCATTCAGTCTATGTGAGATCCTCATGAACCGGCCACTTCAACCTAACCTATATTTTGTGTTTTGGTTTTTACTTTAGAATCTACCGGTTAAGTAAGCGATGTCAGCTAACTAAGCGCCTTCAAATGTAGATCCATAAGGAACAGTTAAAGAAACAGGATTCACCACGGGTAGGTGACGTTGACAATTGGGTTGGAAAGGCTATATATTGCGCTGGCAACCCATTGAAAGGATTGCGCTACAAAACCCCTTGAATCAATTTGGTATTTTAGTCGCCTCTTACGACAGGCATAGCTACCACGGGTATACTCTAAGCCCACTAACCCGCTGGAGCCATGAGAAGTACTTTGGGTGTCGCAAGGCAAGTTCCGTCGTGCCTGGTGTTGTTGGGTGAGCGGCCAGGCAAGGCAGTAGGGTACACATGCACCATTCAGGAGGATATCCTCGCTGAGCCCAGAAAATCTGGGAAAATTAGATGTACTGCTCAGATCCAGCAAACGAGTATGTTCTGTACTGGCATATGATAAACTTGCAGACAACCAAACGTTTACTTTCCTGTCCAAAAGGGAATTGGTGCTCGGCACTGCTGCTAAAGAAGAATAGACGTAGTCATATCAATTCGTTCCCGGGTTACTCGGGGAAAGCAGTTTTAGCAGTACTTTGCCCGTTTCAATTTGCACATCCATTCAAAGAACTTCGCATAATGGATTAAACAGTCATCTGCATTTATTCGTTTTTGTTTTTGTAGCACGCCTAATTTACTATCTATTACCCCAACATCTATCAATTATCCCTTGTTATAATCTTCGGGTACCCGCGCTACCGGAAGATGCCTTGGCATGGTGGAGGTTCACTTGAATTTACTTTACAGGTCCTGATTCTGGTTATCTGAAATCCCCTTGAGTATCTTGTATTTATTAAGCACTTCCGGTTATATTAAAAACTTATTATCTATCCTTACTGACATTCGTTTCTTTTTCATTCTAGGTAATTCGATTTGACGATGTGGGCATAGCAATATTCCAGCTGTGGCTGTAAGAAGAACGTACATTTGCTCAAACTACAAGAAAACTGCGACAACTGTCCCTCGGCCTTTTTAGTATCACATATAAGGCCCTACCACGCATATTATGGGAAAGGGTCAAGTTCAAAGGCTCAACATCACCTGCAAATCGACTTTGATAGCACGAAATGGGGCTGCATATATTCCGGTATTATATCTACAACACTCATATCTATGCAAACTGATACTAACAACACCACCCGCGCAGGAAAAATTGTGCACCATCAGTGTGAGCTTCGAAACTCAAAATGGTTTCAGAAAGTGCACGACTACGAATGAGTTTATGGCTTTACATATGTAGTTTGTACATATAAATATGCACATATGTAAGGTTTACTAGAAAATTGAGGAAATTATTTGTAAAAACCATTGTATACATAATTTATTCATAATTAAATATTATTTAACCAAAAGGGACGCGTTTCATTCATATAAAAAGCGAATTGACAGAAGGTAACCGGTACGGGTAACCGATAGGCCAGTTACCCGTGTTGTTGTTGTTGCATATGTTTTGGTTAGCGATAACGAGAACATACCTAATGAAGTAACTTAAAAATGTAAATAACATCGAGCGAGAAGGAATGTCGAAAACACAATAGGTAAGACCGAGAAAGCGAGTCACACGTACACTATTTTGAGACAGCGCATGCGTTACCTTTTTCACGACAGCAATGTAAAAGTCATTAAGACGATAATTGGTGACCAAGTTATTGGTAACGATTAAGTAATCGATTAGGTAACGGGTACCTGTCTTGTAGGGTAGTAACATTTGCTTTTTATACTTACTTTTTACTCATTTCGACCTAAAACATTAAATAAGTCTCGCGAGGAGTATGTTTTCATTGTCATACAGTGTAACTTATTCATTACCACATATGTATATCGTGAACTATGCCAAACTAGACTAATTTTAATTGGAAGATTATAGAAATTGGACAGAGAGTCTAAAATGTATCTGCTGATTTGTCCAACCAATGTCGAATGATAAATCTAAGCGCCGTATGGGCAGGGAAATTGGAGAATTAATATTGTAATTTTTTCAAACATCAGTAAAGTGATGTGGGAACGTTCTTTTACTAGCTGCTTAGTGATGGCAGCAGGTTATTGTCAGCACTCGGATCAGTGCATAATTTCTAAAGCAAAAATTCTCTCCATCAATAAAGGTACAGGATAAGGCCGACATTTCACTAAAAGGTTATTCATATGCGACCAATAATCTCTTAAAAAAATTTAATTACACACCCTTTTCGCGGCTATTTCTTGAGCGAAGCGCTCATTGCGCCAACACGTGATGTTAAATTGAAACAATTAACAAATCGAACTGATTCTATTAGACATACTGAATATATGCATTAGGGTGGCCCTTCGTTGTATGGAGGAAAAAAAAGCGCTTCGATTATTAATCTCACCCCCTAAAAATATTCGAATAGCTAAAAAACGAATATATACTAAGTTTAAAGTCAATCAAAAGAGATTAGAGGTAGCGCAAAGGGCTTGAAATCCTGAAAAATGATGAATTTTTACAATTTCCTGTTTCAGGCTTCCATATTTCTAAACCCTACGAAAATTTACTGCCTTTCCATACCGTAGTAAGATCTGTATTTTCTTACTTTTCTAAAATGGCCACAATATTCTAAATCGGTCGATCAGTAACAGAGTTACAAGGCAAAATATATATTGCTTTCGACAAACAAATATGAGACTTAATTTACGTCTGTGCAAAAGTGTTTATCAGTAAATCATGGTATTCGGGTAAAAAACGCTCAAATAAACTTTTTAATACACAAATACATATATCTCTTGAAGCCAAACTTGAAGTTTATTTATTTAAAAAAGTATACACATATTTTTTTATAAATTTTCTTGCGAAATGCGTGATGCCACAACAAATTTAAGCCTGCACTGCAACTTGTTCTTGCAACAAGCATGTCGAAACAAATTTAAGAAAAAAGTATAAAGAAATGAAAATATATATTTTAAAATTGCAAACAACTACAAAATATTTCTTTGAAGTTTTCTTATTAAAACTATACTGCTCTTGAATGAACAAATTTTGAAGAGTAGATTTTTTTTAAATAGATAAATTGCGGCACTTTGCATTGGGATGGAAAACCACTACCAGAAATAACAGGTCGTGAAAAGGTGAATTGACTTCCAATCGTTGTTACTTACAGGAATGGCGAACAGTTAATAGGAGCTCCAAAATTATATGCTGCAACAGGCTCGGAAATAGCTGATACGTTGTATGAATTGTTATTTGAATGGGATCTGAAGGATGATATTGTGGCCTGTTGTTTTGATATGACATCGGTTAACACAGGCGTTATAAAAGGAGCGGCAACGTTATTAGAAAAAGACTTAAGCGAAAACTTTTGTATCTACCTTGTCGTCATCATGAAGTTCTGCTGAGAGTTATTTTCCAGTAAATTTCAAGAAAATTGCAAAAACATCGACAAAAATAGTTTTAGAGATTTGCTACAAAATAACGAATTGAAATTACTTTTAAGCGATAGCAAAGATACTATTTAAAGAAACCCTCTAAAGAATAGTTGAAAAAGAAAATAGTAAGAGATGACTATAGGGAATTATTGGAATTAAAGTCTATATGTCTAGGAGCAAGTGATGGCATAAAGTTTCGTGTACCATAGCCCACTCATCATGCTTGGTGGATGTCTAAGGCAATGTATGGCTTAAAAATCTATTTATTTCGTGAACAGTTTAAACTAACGGAGTATGAAAAGAATTAGATAGCAAGTATATGCGCGTTTATTATAAAATTCTATGTTAAGCTTTGGTTTTACTGTACCAATCCTCATAGAGCAGCTCTTCAAGACTTATCTTTTATTAAAGAAATTTATAAATACAGAAATGTTAATAAAAAATATCTGACATTGCAATAAAAAATTTTTGTAACCACCTATGGTACCTGTCTGAAAAATGTACTGCATTGGCATTATTCGATGATGACGTCTATTGTACCATGAAGAAAAAGATTGTGGAAAAATCAAAAGCATAGACAACTGCGACAAGGAAACAACAAATTTAAAGAGGTTACACTTAAGGTCCAGTGAAATCAATAAATTAATAGAAAAAGAACTACACCATTTTGTAACAGGAAATACAATTTATTTTTTTGGTTGGATTGGGATATCATCTCAATTTCTGGAGGTAGATCCACTATACTGTGGGGATACAGGAACCTATAAAAAAGCTAAGCATACTGTTATAAATATAAAAGTAGTTAACGACACAACAGAAGGGGGGGGGGGGGGGGTAAAACTTATAGACGAATATAATAGAATACTTACAAATGACGAACAAGAAAAACAATATTTTTTACAAGTTGTAACTGATTATAAAAAAAAAAAATTTAATCACACACTAAATCATCCTTAATTAGATCCTAGGAAATAATATCATATTATATACGCGTCAGCTAAAGTTTCACAAGATATATGTATATGTTTTAAAAATGTATTTTCAAAAAAAATTATATTAAACAAATTTGAAACAAACTCTTTTACGTATATTCATTATATACACTTTCTTGAAGTAATGACACCGTGTTTAAGGCGTAATTTATTTTATAACTTTATTATTATTTGACCAATTTTTGTTGTTTTAGATTTATTTAAAAGTCAAATAAATATCTCTAGAACTTACTAATAACACGATAAATTACTTTTCACCCATAACAAATGAAGTAGGGTTGACCAAATTTAAGAAATTGTAAAAATTCGTAATTTTTCAAGACTTCAAGCTCTTTGCGCTACCTCTAACCCTTTTTCGATTGGTCTAAAACTTTGTATATTCTAGTTTTTAGGCTATTCGCATATTTTTAGGGGGTGAAATCGAGAATCGGAACACTTTGGGAAATAAGGGCCACCCTAATATGCATATACATATTTACATAGCTAATTGTACATATGCGTGTATTTGCTAATTGTTAACGCACATAGCCAACAAATTTCAACATCGAAAGGAGTCTACGAGCTCACAAGCTATCGATACTATCGATGGTTCATGCATGACAAAATCTACTACTGAGTGAAATATCACCCTATTGCGATTACGAGTTCGAAAGCGACCTAGCGCATAATTTTTTCATAAATGGTATATTTCACGTCAAAATTATAGCGTTTTTGAATAAAACTCTAAGGCAGGGGTTCCTCAAATTCAAATTTTTTTTAAGATAGAGAGTTTTAGAAACGGCAGCAGTGATAGAGTGATATTTTACTCAGCAGTCGATGTATAGTAATTTCAGGAATTACAGCTAATAAAAATACTGTTGTGGTTGAAAATCCGAGGTAATTTCTGAATTGTTTTGAAAAGTTTGGTCATGATCTCATACCAAGATTTGTAGATTAAAATAACCTTAAAGATACAAATTATTATCAAAAATTTCTAAAAAAAAAAAATAATAAAATTTGATTAATATAAAAGCCCAAATAACTAGTACCATGCCAGTAATAGCGCTGCTGAATGAATTGCAAGTTTATTTTCAAAGATCCTTTTATATGCTTTGCAGGTTGGCATACCAAAAGTGGTCGGACAATTTTCCAAACCGCTTGCTGGGTACATAAAATATCTACCTACAGACATACAAATATAAAATGATTGAGCGGCTAAACACATATATTAAAATGTCATTTAACACGCAACCCATCAATGGGTTTAATAAAAAAAACAATACCCAGAGGGTCGCATCACTAGCCCAGCTAACTTAATTAAATGCTATAACACACCAGATGAACACATTAAATAAATATTAAAGAGATATTTTTTTCTTTACATAGTGCATATGTTATACACTTTCATGGTTTTCTCCAGTGATTGAAAATGCTATATTACTCTTTCGCTATCGCTCCAGTTCTGAGCATAAACAGAGCGCAGAGCAGAGCCGTAGCATAAAAAAGTAATAGTATTTCACGCTCTGCTACTAGTTACTTTCGTGATTGGGGCGAAGAATATAGCAGATTAAAAACTCCAAGCGAAATGCTATTTGTAGTGAAGCAAGATCCAAAAAAAAAAAACAAGTAAAGGTGTCTAAGTTCGGGTGTAACCGAACATTGCATACTTAGCGTGAGCTTCAATTGTACATTTCGTTTCAGATAAATTACTTTTCTACATAATACGTGGCACCGCCAGTTAAAAAAAAATGTGTACCCAATTTCATTACGATATGTTAATTTTTCTTGGAATTATGGCTCCTGAAACATAGAAAATTGCTTAGTCATAAAAGGGGCGGTGCCACACCCGTTTTCAAAAATTTTAGTGTTTTCCAAATAAATGTTATAATTCAATTTAGAAAGTAAAACTCTATTGATACAAAGCTCTTTTCCGCTAAGATACTGCTTATTATTTTCGTCTTCAACCCTTTTAAAAATCTATGTATATAAAAAGAAGTGTACATTTTGATTGTCACTCCATAACTCGAGAACGGATAGAAAGATTGCGATGAAATTTTTAGGAAAGGTACAGGAAGGAGAGATGATGGTTAGTTGATTTTGAAATCCCAAATTGGTTTAGCCATTCTTGAGTTATGATTTTTTTTTTAGAAAAATACTATATAAAAGAAAGTCGTGTTAGTTACACTACGCATAACTCAAGAAGGAATGAACCAATTTGGCTGAAAATTGGTGGAGAGGTACCTTATAACCAGGGAACGGACATACGATACTTTTTATACCGTTCTGGCTAGGGTCTTGAGATCAAAACGTGGACCTGGGTAATCCTGGGATGTGTTTGTACAATATGGGTATCAGATGGAATCTGTTTATGAGTACTTTGATACTGAGTATATTTCGTACCCCTGGGTGACTCGGGTCTCGAGATATAGGCCAAAACGTGGACCCGGGCACCCCTAGAATGTGTTTATACAATATGGAAATCAAATGAAAGCCGTTGCTGAGTGCTTTACTACAGGGTAGTTTTCATACCTATTGGTGACTAAGGTATCGATATATAAGGCCAAAACGTGGACCTGGGCACCCCTAGAATGTGTTTATATAATATGGATATCAAATGAAAGCTGTTGCTGAGTGCTTTACTACAGGGTAGTTTTCATACCTATTGGTGACTAAGGTATCGAGATATAAGGCCAAAACGTGGACTAGCGCACCCCTAGAATGTTTTTATACAATTGGATATCAAATGAAAGCTGTTGATGAGTGCTTTAGTACAGGGTAGTTTTCATACCTATTGGTGACTAAGGTATCGAGATATAAGGCCAAAACATAGACCCAGGCACCCCTAGAATGTGTTTATATAATATGGATATCAAATGAAAGCTGTTGATGAGTGCTTTAGTACAGGGTAATTTTCACATCCCTGGGTGACTAGGGTCTCGAGATGAAGGCCAAAATGTGGATCAGGGTAATATTAAGATGTGGTTTTACATTATGGGTATCAAATTGAAGCTGTTGATGTGTGTTTTAGTGCAAAGTAATTTTTATATCGCTGTGTGACTAGGGTCTCGAGATATAGGCCAAAACGTGGACCCGGATACCCCTAGAAGGTGTGTGTAATATGGATAGCAAATGAAAGCTGTTGATGTGTGCTTTAGTACAGAGTAATTTTTATATCGCTGAGTGACAAGAGTCTTGAGATATAGGCCAAAACGTCGACCCGGATACCTGTACAATGTGTGTGTATTATGGATATCAAATGAAAGCTATTGCTGAGAGCTTTAAAGTAATTTCCATTGTAATACTCGATTTAGTAGCATCAACCTGGCAAAACTGATAAATAAGCATGCGAAGCCGAAATAAAGACATGAATTAATAATACCCACATACCTATACACATATGTACCTATCTATGTACGTCCTATTCGATTTGCCTGAAATTTGGTGTATCAATTTGCCTGTATTAGTATTTACGATCCTTTTTTCCGGGAACTAGACCAGAGACGGACTGGGAATGGGATTAGGACCACCCTCTGGGACTGGCAATAAGAGATGAAGGAGAATGAGAAGAACTTGAGAGAAGAGAAAAGAGGGTAGGAGAAGGAGACTGAGAAAGAGATAGAGTGAGAAGAAATATAGATAGATGAATCGAAAAAGACGGAGGGAGGAGTGTATAAAAGATTAAGAAAAATATAAGAGGGGGAGGCAGAGTTAGACGGAAAGAGCTTATTAAGATGTATGCAGATAGACCAAATTTAGGGCAGAACAACGTCTGCTTGGTCTGCTAGGCTTTTATATAAAAGTGGGCGTGGTCTTTAACCGATCTCGTCCATTTTTTTAGAAATATTTCTTGCTATAGGGAAAATCTGTGTACCCAATTTTATTACGATCCGTTAGTTTTGCTTCGAGGTTTGGCTCCCGAAATATAGAAAATTGCTTAGTCATAAAAGGGGCGGTGCCACGCCCATTTTTTTAAGTTTGAAGCTTTTCCTATTTATTGTTACAAATACTTTAAGGAAATGAAATACCATTGATATATAGCTTTTTTTTGCAAAGATATAGCTTATTTTAATCGTCCACGAACAGTTTAAAAATCTTTTATATAAAAGTGGGCGTGGCCCTTAACCAATTTTGTTAATTTTCCTTCAAAGCATTCCTTATAGTAAATGCAACCTCTCTGCCGAATTTTGTTACGACAGGTTTAACGATTTTTGATTTATGATTAATCATATTAGTAAAATTGATTTTATCACAAGTGGGCGGTGCCACGCCCGTTTTAAAATATTTTTTAAAATTTTTATCAAGAGTCTTAATATCAGTCCACACGTCAAATTTCAACATTCTAGGTGTATTATTTACTAAATATTCAGGTTTTTTGTGTTTTCCAAAATGTGATACAGTGGAGTCGAGTCTGGGTATAGTGAACCCCCGGTATAATGAACACCTCGATATAGTGGACGTCTAAAAATTTACATTGAGTACTCTAAATAGTAAACTATCGAAAACTTGAAATAGTGAACAACGGTTTAAACGCAACGGCAAGCATATACTGTTAACAAAAACAAAACTTAACCAGAAATAAAGACGGGTATTCTCAGAAATTGCTCATTTTATGTTTTTTACTGGAAAAGCTGATGCTATGTATTTGGTGCCAGTCTTTATTTGTCTCTTGTCGGGTGCAAGTGAATGTGTACTGTTTTATGTGTTTTTAAAAGTATTTATGTGCTAATAAATTAAGTGTTATCATGCCTGTGAGGAAATTCCTTCCATTAAAGCAAAAACTTGAAATTGCTCAAAAACTCGAAAAAGGTGCTGGTGTTTCATCCTTAGCAAAGATTTATGGTGTGGCCAAATCAACAGTTTCCGGAATAAAAAAAATGTTCGTAGTATTATATCCCACCAGGCATTCGGAGCATCTTAGAAAAGGCGATTATCCCCGCATGGAGAAGCTGTTATACAAGTGGTTTATAGCTCAACGAAACAAACATTTTCCAGTTACTGGGAAAATGCTTAAGAAAAAAGCAATGAAGATGCACGCTGACTTTAAGAAAAAGAAGGTAGCTTTCATGCCAGCCCCGGTTGGTTATCTTGATTTAAAACTGGCTTCGGAATGCGACTTTGAAAAGTATGTGACGAGAAACCGTCATCGAATATCCAGGCAACTGATCCCTTTAAGCATAAACTCAGAAACATTATTTACGAATTGAAGCTTTGCGAGGACCAAGCATATAACGCAGACGAGACCGGCTTGTTTTGGAAAATGCTTCCTGAAAGAACGTATGTCAGCCAAACAGAAAAAACAGCTCCGGGGAGAAAAGCAGAAAAGGCCAGAATTTTTTTCTTGCATGTACAAATGCAACTGGTCAGCATAAAGTCAAAACGTTAAAATTTGGGCATGCCAAGAAGCCGCGCTCTTTTACGGCTTATGACATCCCGGTAGATTATCGGAACTCTAAGAATGCATGGATGACTGCCATTTTCAGAGAATGGTTTCACCATTGCTTCGTCCCTCAGGTACATTTATAATACAACTCCTGACATTCTTGCAGAGTATTTATTCGTTTTTAATTGATATTAGGTTCAAAAGTATTTACTACAGAAAGGATTACCAGCCAAAGCTATCCTTTTGCTTGATAACGCCCCTTGCCATCCACCTGAAGATGAAATGAAAACTACTGATGGATCCATATTCGTGATTTATATGCCCCCAAATGTTTATTAGAATGCTTAAGTAATACAGAAGCAAATGAAAGCGAGGATGAAGATGATGATATTCCTTTGAGCTTACTTCGTCAAAAAATATTGCAGGAAAAATGTAAAGAAGTTCATGATATACAGGGCCTGCTGCAAATTGTATTACCGGAGGTATTTTTATTCACCCTCCTGACAAGCACCTGCCAATTAAGTTTATATGTGAACATTATTTGTTTTAGGAAACCTACACTGAACAAGATATTGAGAAGTGGAATTCAATCCAAGTTGACGAAGAAATTGATTTAGATAATTATGCCATGGATACTGAAAAATCTGGTGATGACAGCCAAGGCGAAGGATAGATCGGAAATTCAATAAAAGCTACTGAAGCCATTAAAAGCTTCGATATAGCTATCGCATGGGCTGAAGCTAACACCACTGACTATACTGGCATACTAGTACTGAAAAGTCTACGCGAAAAAGCGGACCAAATGTCAATTTCCGAACACAAAAAGCAAACATCTATTCGTAAATTCTTTCAATAATATGTATGCATTTTTCAAAATATTATTTTAATAATAATAATCTGTTTTGTTTACATAAAAAGAAAATGAATTTAAAGCTAATAAACCAAGTTTAAAAAAAATTTCAAACTTAATATGGTTAACAACCTGGATACTGTGAACAGGATTTGCAGAAATGAGTTCACTATATCCAGACTCCACTGTATTAATAAAAAGCGGGCGTGGTTATCATCCGATTTCGCTCATTTTCAATACCAACCTATTCTGGGTGTACCAAATTTGGTGAAGACATCTCAATATTTACTCAAGTTATCGTGTTGACGGGCAGACGGACGGACGGACGGACGGACATGGCTCAATCAAATTTCGATACTGATGATTTTGATATATGGAAGTCTATACCTATCTCTATTCCTTTACACCTGTGAGTGCAAAGCACTCTGAGTATAAAAATGTATTGCTATTTGCTCTGTTTTTGCTCTTCCTCCACTACAGATAGCATTTCGTTTGGAGTTTTCATACTGCTCTTTGCTCTGCTCTAAAGCACTCTAATCTGTTCATATTCAGTGCCGGAGCTGTAACACAACATATACTTGCTACTACTGCCGTATTTCTTTTCTTTTCAAAGGCACGAACAGCTCGATGACAGATAACATATAATACACGGGTTTTAACTCGATATGTTTTCAAATTATCATTATGTTGCCTGTTTTTATAACTCCTTCTTGTGGTCCAGATTTTAAGTATATCCGCCACTAACTAAAAAAGGGATCAACAAATCTCCCGTTACCATTGGCAATCATTATCACTGTTAGACCTTGATGCGTAGACAAAGAATGCAAAAAATTTACCTAAGATGAGATTTAGGCCGAGCCTCTCTTCCAATTTGCGTCGTACTGCTTCTAAATTTACTACGAAAAAATGTTCAAGTGCGATGTTCCTTGACCAAGCAAACATTGTTCTACAATTTTCCAGTAAATTTTTAGTTGGAATTCATATTTAAATTCACCTTCTCTGTAAATTTCATAATCGCATTTGAGTTATCTGGATAGCTTGTCTGCGTATCCCGTTTTCATCTAGGCTTTCTTAATTTTCGATTTAACTTTATCATACCCTCCATGATTTTTATCATAATAAAATCTTTTATTTTGTCGCTTCTTCCCTTCTTCCTTTCTCCCCTATTTTACTGCCCCTTCCTTGTTAGAATTTCGATAACAAACCATTAAAATGCCGATAAGATTCCGATAATAATGACAGCCCGCTAACTTTTCTTATTTATAAATGAATTTCTCCAAATCCTGCCAAGCTGACTCTTAAACAGTCCCGTAATGATACCAAGATAATACCATTAAGATCACATAATAGCCCCGAGATAGTCATGCAAATAACTCCGATATGTTCCGTAACAGATTTCCAAAATCATGTCGAAATAGTACCTAAAACAATCGCGAAAAGATCCAAAATAATTTCAAAATCAACCCAACATTACCACAAAAAAGTCGGGAAATGATCTCAAAATGGCCCCTAAAATAATTTTTACATCACTCCAAAAATAACGAACCAGACGTGTGACTTTTTTCATTACAGTAATTGTTGAATGTTAAGTGTCTCAATCTATCTATTAGAACCAGAAATGTCCAGCTGGTTCTTTCAGAATGCTTCAGCAAAGATGACATATTGCGTACGACTGTCCTACTCGTGACGATGGAACATCCCGTGTGTAGTAAATTTTGTAAATATAATGGCCGATATAAAACACTACCTCCCAAACATATTTCGAAGTATAAACAGAGCTTAAAGAATTTATTTCAGAGTCGATAAACGGATGGTATCGATTGTTTGTACATATTTTTTTCATGAATGTGAGAAACTACTACACTGAATGTAAACAATTCGTTCTAATGTTGGCCGCTCCGGTGATTTTTTGAGGAGCAATGTGATCTGCGGTTGTGACATTTCAGTAACAGTGGTTTTATCCGTAACTGTGACTGAATCAGAACAAATGCCAAAGCAATGGGCGAAACACAATTTTTGTTGATACGTTGATACAAATTTTGTTTTATGAACGGCGAGTTGAGCTAACACTCAAATGAAATAATTAATCTTAAATTTTAAGGAAAAGTACTTCTTAATTTATTTTTTACACTTCACAAAGATATTAAGAGGAAAATTTTTATTCATAACCAACACTTTAAAATTTCAAAGAACTCCCAGACAGCCGAATAAACACTTTGAGCAAACATAGTCGAGTTAATCGACATATGTGAGAGACTAGGTATTAAGAAATATATAAGCTATGTTTTTTACATGTATATACATCTACATTTCCATTTCCATCCATCTAGCGGCAGCAGTTAAATAACAAGCTACAGAACGGGTTGTACCGAATACGGGAGACACGCACCTCTGTTGGCCATAGTGTATAACCTATAGCTGATTGAATTTCAGTTGCATCTGAGTATAATGCGTATTGAAATTTAGGAGTACTAATTTTCTGCGCAGCAATTTCAGAAGTGTAGATAAAGTTATGCACTTGGCAGTCGATCTAAAGTTTTAAGTGCATATGTAAATAAATATAGATTAAAAAAAAAAACACAGCTATTTCAAAAGTAGCAATGAAGACATGCTTGAACATTTTATATCTATTTTGACCCGATATGGTGTTAAACTGTGAAAATTAATGAAAATAACCGAAATCAATATGAATGTATATGTAATAAATATTGAATGAAAAATATATATAAATATATACTAACTGTTTTAATATTTGGGTTTTCCCCACTTAGAAAAATTTCGTTACGACTTCCCTGCTTTAGGCCCACATAACATATTGTACATTTAAATGCATAATAAAATGTTAAGCAGACATTCATTAAGACATCTAATTGTCATGCATTTGTTTAGTACACCAAATAAGAAGAAATAGATAAATATGTAAAAAGCAAAAATTATGTTTTCACGTTGCCTTGGTTAGTGCAATTTAAATTACTCATATGCTATGGTGTTCTACAAATTTTGAATACTTGAAAGAAATCAGCATTAAGTCAAAAAATTGTATGTGCTTATACGTACAAAACAAGAATATAATTAAATATTAAAAATAGATTATTGACTTTGTGTATTTAATAATTACAAAAAAAAAAAAAAACATTTAAATAAATTTACACTCTTGTATTGAGTTGTGGGTCATTGAGCCATAGCGCTGAAGCGTGCCAAAAAAAATGAATGAAAACTAAAATGGCCTTTGTTTCCGCATTAGGTGTATTTTTTTTCAAGCGAGCTTGAAGAAAACACATCAACTAGCTAAACAGATTCATTATGCCAAAACCATACAGATGGTGGAGATTTATCAGCTAATTGTTACTTTTTTTTGCTGCTATGACATTTCTACTTCTAGCGCAGTATGTTTTTGACACTCAACCAGAGAATTACAAAAACAAAATACATGAAGTGTGTGTGTTTGTTTGTATGTATGTCACCCTGCCTCCACGCTGTTATTTTGTTATTTTTGTTTATCTGCACATTCGTATGTTCATTTCATTCGCTCGTTCACAATAGTGCCCTATTTTTGAATATGCAACACTATACAACACTATCAATCAGGTCGACAATTACCTAAGCGGTTTCAACTGAAAGCGCTTAGCCAACTCAACTCGATTGCTTTTTATTGTTGCTTTCCATGCAATTCGGTAAGCTACCTATTGTTTCAATTGCACTAGTTAGCAACGAAATACAGCTATTATACAAAAGAAGTTTTCTTTTACTACATGCATATTTATTTATTACACACAGCGTGCTTTATACACAGAGTATATTAACTTTGATTGGATAACGGTTGGTTGTACAGGTATAAAGGAATCGAGATAGATATAGACTTCCATGTATCAAAATCATCAGGATCGAAAAAAAAATTGATTGAGCCATGTCCGTCCGTCCGTCCGTGCGTTAACACGATAACTTGAACAAATTTTGAGGTATCTTGATGAAATTGGTATGTAGGTTCCTGGGCACCCATCTCAGATCGCTATTTAAAATGAACAAAATCGGACTATAACCACGCCCACTTTGTCGATATCGAAAAATTGGAAAAACCGAAAAAATGCGATAGCTCATTGCCAAAGACGGGTAAAGCGATGAAACTTGGTAGGTTGGTTGAACTTATGACGCAGATTAGAAAATAAGTAAAATTTTGGACAATGGGCGTGGCACCGCCCACTTTTAAAAGAAGGTAATTTTAAAGTTTTGCAAGCTATAATTTGGCAGTCGTTGAAGGTATCATGATGAAATTTGGCAGGAACGTTACTCACATTACTATATGTGAGCCAAATAAAAATTAGCAAAATCGGATGCCGAACACGCCCACTTTAAAAAAAAAAATTGTGTAAAAGTCAAATTTTTAGAAAAAATTCAATATCCTTATAGTATATAAGTAAATTATATCAACAATTAACTCCAGTAATGATATGGTGCAACAAAATACAAAAATAAAAGGAAATTTCAAAATAAGCGTGGCTCCGCCCGTTTTCATTTAATTGGTCATTTTTGTAATACTTTTAACGCCATAAGTCTAACAAAAATTTACCAATCCTTGTGAATTTGGTAGGGGCATATATTCTATGACGGTAACTGTTTTCTGTGAAAATGGGCGAAATCGGTTGAAGCCACGCTCAGTTTTTATACACAGTCGATCGTCTGTCCTCCCGCTCAGCCGTTAACACGATAACTTCGAGCAAAAATCGACATATCTTTACTAAACTTAGTTCACGTACTTACCTGAACTCACTTTATCTTGGTATAAAAAATAGCCGAAATCTGACTATGACCACGCCCACTTTTTCGATTTCGAAAATTACGAAAAATTAAAAACAATGCCATAGTTCTATACCAAATACGAAAAAAGGATTGAAACATGGTAATTGGATTGGTTTATTGACGCAAAATATAACTTTAGAAAAAACTTTGTAAAATGGGTGTGACACCTACCATATTAAGTAGAAGAAAATGAAAAAGTCCCGCAGGGTGAAATCAAAAGCCCTTCAAATCTTGTCAGGAATACTGTTCGTGGTATTACATATATAAATTAACGGTACCCAACAGATGATGTTCTGGGTCACCCTGGTCCACATTTTGGTCGATATCTCCAAAACGCCGTCACATATACAACTAAGGGCCACTCCCTTTTAAAACCCTCATTAATACCTTTAATTTGCTACCCATATCGTACAAACGCATTATAGAGTCACCCCTGGTCCACCTTTATGGCGTTATCTCGAAAATCCGTCCACCTACAGAACTATGGCCTTTCAAAATACTATTTAAACAATCTATTTGATACCCATGTCATACAAACACATTCCACGGGTTACCCTGGTTTCATTTTCCTAAATGGTGATTTTTCCTTATTTTGTCTCCAAAGCTCTCAGCTGAGTATATAATGTTGGTTACACCCGAACTTAGCCTTCCTTACTTGCTTTTTTTTATGTTGTTCATCGAATGCTCATTTTTCGCAGGAAATTTGGTCCAACTTATTAGTCAGCGCTTGTAAGCTAATTTGATTTCTAATATAACCGATCGCTGTCCCATCTAACGTACTGTTTTATCCTAAATATTACAACCTTATAAAGCCCGAAGCTTCGTTCAAAGTTTCAGATTTCTGAGTTATCGGGAAGTTCCTTAAAACTCGAAAAGAAAATTCCAAGTTCCACACATCGCAGTTTTTTTCCGTCATGTTGCATTGTCATGAAGTATGTTTTTAGTTTCAAGAATCTAGCTCTACGCAAGTTGCTCAAATAGCGTTCACAAGATTTCGCATGTTGTAAAGATACTTTCTAAGTACCTTTATATCTCTGATCACTGTCGCTTCTAGAAAACTTTTTTATCCTACATTTTATAGCCTGACTTTCAAGTCTCGCTTGAAATTTGGTCCAACTTAATAGTCAGCGCTGATAAGCTCAGAATTTGGTTTCTAATATAACCGATCGCTGTCCCATATAAAATAATTTTTTATCCTAAATATTACAACCTTATAAAGCCCGAAGTTTCCTTCAAAGTTTCAGATGTCTGAGTTATCGGGAAGTTACTGAAATCTCGAAGAAAAATTTCCAAGTTCGGACGACTTTTGACATTTCACGATCCCTGGATGACCTAGCGACAATTTTTCCCCACATGTTCCATTGTCATATAGTTCTGAAGTATGCTCTTAGTTTCAATAATCTGGACTTTCTAAATATCTCGATCCCGGCCCCAACTAGAAAATTTTGTTTATATCAAATATTACGACCTAATAGAGCCTAAAGCTTCGTTTAAAGTTTCAGATGTCTGAGTTATCGGGAAGTTCCTTAGAACTCGAAAGAAAAATTTCCAAGTTCGGACGTTTTGTAGAATTTTCACGATCCCTGGAACCCTAACGTTAAACTGTCACCAGGTTCTAAATTGTATTCTAAGTTTCAAGGCTCAAGCTTTCCGGATAGTCACTCAAAAATGGATTGCAAGAGTCTGCAACTTTGTATGGAAATTGACGAAAAAACATGAAACGAAACTAGAATAAAGGAAGTAAAAGACAACTTGTAAAGCAACTAATTGAAATTTTGCACAATTCATACTTTCAAGGCAGTGAGTTTTTGTGTCCAATTATTTATTGATTGCTGTACGACGTACCTGATGGGCCTTTGATATTACTCCAAGTAATCATGATGTTATCCTCGGTCAACTATGTATATGCCTCAATTGATCGTCAACTTATGGCTCGTTGTAGCTTATTGACTCTTACATTCCGCCTGTCATTCCCCTCAATGAACTAGTTGGCTATTACGTATAAGAAACCGTTTAGTCTCCCGCGGTATACTCATGGTACAAAGCTCTGGAATCCAAGTAATAAATCCAATATACTCTATATAGGTATCGCTACAACAACAAAAACACTATATAAACAGCTTTCAAAGAAATTTATTTATTATAACAAATTTCTTTCAAGGAATTATATACTTAGGTAGAAGCAAACATTAAATCTAGTCCCAAAAGTGGTACCTAGTAGGGTGGTACACTCTCCCATAGATATAGCAAAATTGTTACGGAATATTTTTAATCTAACTTCTCTACTGATGAAATTGTTTCATGAAACGAAGGTCGTCTTACTAACCATGAAACAAAATTAAATATTGGTGTTTGTCGTAACTTTGAGGGTAATTTTTTAACAATCTCTAAGTTCTGGAGTATTTGCGGATGCCTGGAAAATTGCGGATATTGCTCAACATTTTTTTTTTTCATTCGTTCAGGTTCAAGGACGGCTTAATAAAATTTTTTTTGGAAATATGGCGATGCCACTCCCCTTATTAAGAAAAATTTTAGAATGTATCCAAAGTTTATTATAGAGACTTCATTTTGAGTACAGGTGCAGTGGGAGTGGGAGGGAGATAAATTCAAAAAGGGATAGACAAGAATAAGAAGAAGCAATGGTACAGAGAAGAAGGAAGGTGTAACTAATTTTTTCAAACCAATTTTCAGACAGAGCACAGCCTGGTGGATGCACTAAGTTAAGGATAATTTATATATTTCGCAGTAAAAAATTATATACTGCCAAACCAGCAAGCATGGCTTTGTTGTTGGCCGACTTACAGTGACCCACTTTGCCTTATGTAACGAATATTGCTTTGATTCATTATATTGGGGATTCAAGGGGTTGATAAGCTCAATACAAAGCTTTATAGCTTAAAAACTTCCGCAACTCAATTGCCAACCTCACCTGCACGAGGAGAATCCTGTTGCAATTATGAATGTATCATACAAATATTTAGAAGGCGAGGCTTTGGCGACCCCAAGTTCCTCATATAACTGGGGTGTGGGGAAGACGGGATGGCCTATAAGGTTTAATGTGGTTATATTAATCGTTCCCGAGATGGTCGGGCGAGTGCCTTGATGGTGCTTTGTTACCGGAACGTATTGGGTCTATATTCCAAAGCCTTCGGGGAGTGTCTTTATCGTTAATGCAACAAAAACATGCGTTATCTTCAAACCATCAAGTGGATTGCATTTCTACGGATTTGTCCAAGGAATACCACAAGGTATCTAATAAAATGTTGATAAAAGAGTAAGCCATGTTTGGATTTCACTCCAAATTCCTCAGTTTATTGTGCTCCTAAATAACTTTTAGATGCTTTTTACTGCCACATCTGGCGTAAGACAAGGTAGCATACTATGGCCCCTTTTAGTGCATAATACTGTCAATACAGCGACTAAATGTAATGTCGAAAAGCTCGCGAGAAACCAAGTTCTCGATTCTCGGCTCTCGTAATTCTCCTTGTATTATAGAAAAAATCGTAATCTCCAATTTTCAGCTTTCACTTGATGACCTTATCAAAAGTTTTCCGTTGATGGAATTGAGCGAGTAAAACAATGTGTCTTAAATCGCTACATATCTCTGACTCCATCCCACCAAACCGCTCCCTATTACTTACTTAATTGGCGCTTAACCGTCTAAACGGTTATGGCCGTCCAACAAGGCGCGCCAGTCGCTCCGTCAACCGGCGCCAATTGGTCACACCAAGGGAGTTTAAATCGTTTTCCACCTGGTCCTTACAACGGAGTGGGGGCCGCCCTCTACTTCCATAGGCGGGTTCCGATAGAAAAACTTTCTTGGGCGGAGCATTATCTTTCATTCGCATAACATGGCCTAGCCAGCGCAGCCGCTGCGTTTTAATTCGCTGAACTATGTTGATGTCAGCGTAGAGCTCGTACAGCTCATCATTAAAAAACCGCTCCCTATTGGTCCCTATTAATTTAATACCATTAGAAATTTCAAGGAGTACACTTTCCTTCTTCCTCGTCTTTGGAGTTGTTAGTGGTGATATTGACTGTATTTTTCTGCTGTACTCAATTAACTTTCTTATCCCATTTAACGCGATTATCCGCGATTGAACGCCCATATTTAAAGCACAATAACCCTATAACCCTAATATGCTGAATCGGATTAATAACTTACGTGAACTAAAAGCCAAGAGTACTCATAAGCTCCATAATTTATTACTAATTCTATAAATAGTTTGAGAGTTTAATATTTATCGTTTAAAATGATTTTCGACCCATGTTCGGACGAGACCTTATGATCCCCTGGAATGCGCTTATGTAACTTTTCTTTATCGGACTTCTCGATTGAAATAGTCGATTTGACGTCATTATATTATGACGGTTGTTTGAAATATCAATATATAATTTTAATTAATCGATTTGACGATTCGATTTGAAGTAGTTGATTATATACTGTAATTTTTTTTTTTACAAAAACGGGCTACTGATTCAAACAATTCAGAAATCAAGTAAAGATTCATAGTTATTTTGAACTAAAATGGATTTTATAAAAATTTATTTATTTTGCATTATATAAGAAAAGAGAGGAAGGATGGATGAGGTGAGACGTTTATGAGTTTTTTGTTTACTTTGGACTAAGCACTTCACACCATGAACGTCGCCTTTTGGCGTTGGAGAACACATGTTTGTATGTAACTCTCTTTTATACCAAATATTTAGTATGTCAAAAATGTTACGTATACACACGTACCGGTGCGTCTTTTCAGGTGGTTATGTTTGCGTGTAATTTGCGTGTGATTGGTTGTTTTTATATCTTTCATGAAAATGAAATGGTATATTAATTTCGTCACGAATCCCAAAATTGTAACTCCTTAAAGGAAAATAGATAGACCCACCATTAAGTATACCGAAATAATCAGGATGAAGAGCTGAGGTGATTTAGCCATGTACGTCTGTCTGTCTATCTGTTTGTATGCAAACTAGTCCTTCAATTTTTGAGATATCGTGATAAAATTTTGTGAGCCGGTGTATTTAGGTGTCCGACTAGACATTTGTCGGAGCCGACCGGATCGGACCACTATAGCATATATCCTCCATACAAACCGATTCTTCAGAAACGGAGGATTTTTGTCATATCTTCCTCAATTTATCAGGTTGAAGCTGCAAACTTCACCATATGCTTTCGTCTATTGCACATATTGTTGTCTGAAGAAATGGATGAGATCGGTCGTATATATAGCATATATCCCTCACAACCGGCTGTTCAGATAAGAAACTTTTCGTAATTACTGCGTCGTTTTAACAGCTAGAAGCTTCAAATTTCACCAAATGCTTACGTGTATAGCATATATTGTTGTCTGAAAAAATCATAGAGAATGGTGGTATATACATATATTATATACCCCATATAAACTGTCATTGTTGCCCCTATTTTACGGCTTAAAATTTCATCAAAATTCATCAAATACTTACGTTTACGTCATATATTGTAGAAATACGTGATTCGTAGTCATAGTTTTTACATGCAGACCACAAAAAGAACCTACCTATTTTTTTTGTTTTGTATTTATCTTAAAAATCGCTTAGGTATGTACATCTGTTCACTATATATTTTTTATCTTATACATCCGATTATTTGGAGGTTACGAATGGGATAAGATTATTGTTCAGCCCCATTCATGAAAGGTATGAAGGCTACGGCACAGCCGAAGATAGTCCCGTCCTTCCTTGTTTAATGAGACAACGTGCTTATTTTATGGGATTTATTTTACGTCCTGAATATAAGCTATCAGGTGTTAAGCTGACTAAGTCCGAAAAAACCCAAAACGTCATCGCTTTTACTAAATGATGTCCCTATTTGCCACAAAGTGTGTTATGGGACGTATAAATAACCTTTTAAGTAAGTTTGAGCTAACTTTAGAAACAAGAGTTAAAATCTAATGTTGTCCATCAAATCAATCGAAACGTTAACAAAAACACACAATCGTTTGAAATTTGCTATTTCTGTTGGCACTAGATAAACAAAACTATAGACTCCAAGCTACGAGCTTATATTTGTATATGTACCATTTTGAAAAGCCGCTCAAGTGGCACTAGCAACCCGTTTATATATAACAGAGAGCAGACGATGTTCTGCTCGAAAATTACCTCGCCGCCTAAATTCGAGAGAGTTCGCTGGCGGATATACCGATGAATAGATGAGCAATGCTAACATAAACTTCTTTTTCGGTTGACTTAAGTAAATAAAATAAAAAAAATAAATGTAAGGCGCGATAACCTCCGAAGAGATCTAAGGCCGAGCTTCTCTTCCAATTTGCGTCGTGCTCCTCTTGATTTTTCCCTACAAATTGGCCGGACATGTAGGTCCCATGTTTTATGCCGACTCCGAACGGCACCTGCAAGGCAGATGAGTTTTCACTGAGAGCTTTTCATGGCAGAAATACAATCGAAGCGCTTGCCAGACACTGCCGAGGGGCGACACCGCTTAGAAAAATTTCTTCTAATTGAAAAATCTTATTTCTAAAATTTTGATGTTGCTTTGCCCGGGAGTTGAACCCAGGGCATACGGTGTGATAGGCGGAGCACGCTACCATCACACCACGGTGGCCTGTTGACTTAAGTAGGACATCAAAAAAAAGAGCTAGGCGCCACCACCTATCAAGTCGATAGCGCCTACGGAACAAATTGGATTTTTTTCATGAAGTTCACTCCCAAAATGCTTCACTGGATCCGCCAATGTCTGCATGCGTGAAAGACCTGAAACGCCTTATCATTTAAAAATTATGAGCTGTATTCAGCCTGAGCATGCCGTAATAAATGTTGTGACGGTCTCACAGATGTTTGCAGGTGGTGCGTATAACAGATTAGAAAAACCTAACATTTGTTTTTCGGCGATAAGACGATTATTTTTTACTAAATTCATTCACATATAGAGACACTTTTGTAAAATGAGATACCAAAGCAGTGATGTTTGCTGTCGCGATGCCGAATTCAGCCAGACATAATAAACAATCAACAATAACATTAGGTTCACAAAAAATTATAAAAATACAGTTATACACCCATACTTATATAGATATTATACAGCAGCGAACAGAACAATAGCAGTGGCAACTTTTATCAAATTTCTTCAATTGAATTCATCGAATTTCAATTTTTTACTTTAACACTGGTTTACAGCCAAAATGTACCAGAGACGCCATTATAAAATTCTTATGTAAAATAACCCCCTGATTCCGAAAATCAAGGTTATTTTTAATTCTATGGTAACGTTTTAGAGATATTTACGAAGTACCGTTTTTTTTTTCAAAAAAAAAAAAAAAATTGGGTACTTAATCATATATATCTCGAGAACGAATTGAGCAATTACAAAACGGTTTGAAGCTTTTAAAATGTAATACATTTTCTATAAACTGCGCATACAACACAGGCAGGGCCTAGCAGATTCAAAGATAACGAACAATCATTACTGATTTTTTCAATTTTTTTCTGTAAAAATATAAAAAAATTTGTGCTTTTGCGAGGAGGGGTCTCGAAAACGTTTTATTTGTCTGCATTTTTTTTTCTCTAAGCTATGTTTTATTACAAAAAAAAAATAAGCTTTCACTCAACACATCAATCGATGAACTAATACAAAAGTTTTAATCATTCAAATAAATATATCCATAGAGTAAAACTTAAGTACCCTACAAATAATAGCATATGTACATACGATTCTGTCTTAACTCTTATTTTATAATTGAAAAAGTTATGTGTCTTGTTTTGACGCTTATTTAGATTAGGATCGGTTTCTCTTATGAGAAACCAACAGTAGTCACCCATCATAGCGACATCCCAGAATCCTTGATACCGACTTTCAATCATTTTCATTTGCTGGTGAAACCTTTCGCCATGCTCGTAACTTTCGTCGCGGGAAAAAATTTAAATGGGAGTGTAGAAAATAAATTTTTAAAGACATATTTACTCCTGAAAGAAAATAAAAAAGTATATTAGATAAATACATAAGTGACACATTAGTATATAATTTTCTTAGGCTGGATTTATCTTTCAATTCAGAACAAATGTCTACATTTTTCTCGTTCTTGTTTGTTCGGAACTGGACGATGAATTCAGATTAAGGCTATATATTCTCATGTAAATTTAAAAATTTTCATACAAATTTTTTGTTTATCGGGCAGATAGGTTTTAAAGTTAACTGAGAAAACGGTCTTAAATTTTTTTTTTATTTACCCATTTCCGAATAGTTTTTGATTAAGTCGTTCACTATCATCTCGTAGTTAGGACTTTTGTGTTTGCCTAAAAAAGAAGTAACGACATTTTCAAAAGAATCCCACGCTGCTGCCACCACTGGTGACAATAAGTCTTTGAAATTCGTGATGAGGTCTATAATATGTTACCTTAACATCGGATGAAACAAATTTAAATTGTTGCTAATGAGAGGCGTGTAGTTCGGCCTTTTCCTTTGACAATTCCAAATGCCTTATCCAATCACTGAGTTGTAATTGTGACAAAGAGTTTCTTTCGTTTTCCGTTTGAAATCCAGTACAACATAATGCCGCGTAATCAGATACTGCTGCTGACAATGAAACTGGAGCCGGAACTAAAGTTTAATTTGATTCTGGCAATGTAGCTTCCGTTGAATTAATGACACTGTAGATATGCTCACACAGGTTACTTTTCTTGACTTTCCAACCCCAAGTACTTTCGTAGTACAAATATAGCAGTCCGTTGAATGGCAAGTTGGTTCCCCATACTTCATTGGTGAAATAAATTTCATATGTCGCCTAAATATATAGTTTAAGAAATTAGTCACCTATGCATTAAAAGGGAGCAAATTCCAAATTTTTGCAACGCACCTTTTTGTTCCGGTTTCAGAAAAAAATCAATTCGATTCGACATGTGGTGCACACAGTATACGGTGGCTATGAAGGAACAAGGCGCATGTACTATTATTTATACTTAGTTCAAGTAAAAATTCAAGCCTACCTAGGCAAAGAGGTTCCCTAGTTCTACAAAGAAACCACTTACTTACTTACTTAATTGGCGCTTAACCGTCTAAACGGTTATGGCCGTCCAACAAGGCGCGCCAGTCGCTCCTTCGCTCCGCCAACCGGCTCCAATTGGTCACACCAAGGGAGTTTAAATCGTTTTCCACCTGGTCCTTCCAACGGAGTGGGGGCCGCCCTCTACCTCTGCTTCCATAGGCGGGTTCCGATAGCAACAATTTCTTGGCCGGAGCATCATCTTTCATTCGCATAACATAGCCTAGCCAGCGCAGCCGCTGCGCTTTAATTCGCTGGACTATGTTGATGTCTGCGTATAGCTCGTACAGCTCATCATTAAATCTTCTTCGGTACTCGCCATCGCCAACGCGTAGAGGTCCATAAATCTTTCGAAGAACTTTTCTCTCGAACACTCCCAAAGCCGCTTCATCTGCTGTTGTCATGGTCCATGCTTCTGCCCCATATAGCAGGACGGGTACGATAAGTGACTTGTAGAGTACGATTTTCGTTCGCCGAGAGAGGACTTTACTTTTCAACTGCCTACCTAGTCCAAAGTAGCATTTATTGGCAAGATTGATTCTTCGCTGGATTTCAGTGCTGATGTTGTTGCTAGTGTTGATGCTGGTTCCCAAATAAACGAAGTCTTTTACTATTTCGAAATTATGGCTGCCAACAGTAGCGTGGTTGCCAAGGCGCATATGCGCTGACTCTTTGCTCGATGACAGCAGGTACTTCGTTTTGTCCTCATTCACCATCAAACCCATCTTTACCGCTTCTTTTTCCAGCTTGGAGTAAGCAGAACTAACAGCGCGGGTGTTTAGGCCGATGATATCAATGTCATCAGCATATGCCAGTAATTGCACGCTTTTATAGTATATTGTTCCAGTGCGGTTAAGTTCTGCAGCTAGTATAATTTTCTCCAGCATCAAATTAAATAAATCGCACGATAGCGGGCCACCCTGTCTGAAACCTCGTTTAGTTTCGAACGGCTCGGAGAGGTCCTTCCCAATTCTGACTGAGCTGATGGTGTTGCTCAACGTCATTTTGCACAGCCGTATAAGTTTTGCGGGGAAACCAAATTCAGACATAGCGGCATATAGGCAGCTACTTTTCGTGCTGTCGAAGGCGGCTTTAAAGTCGACGAAGAGGTGATGTGTGTCGATTCTCTTTTCACGGGTTTTTTCCAAGATTTGGCGCATTGTGAAAATCTGGTCGATGGTAGATTTACCAGGTCTGAAGCCGCACTGATAAGGTCCAATCAGCCGGTTCACGGTGGGCTTCAATCTTTCGCACAATACACTTGAAAGGACCAAAGAAACCACTACCTGCCTTAAAAATATGCTCTTGCTTGAAATGTACCTGAGTTTGAGAAAACGACACTAACAATTTTTTGTATCTAATAACCCCTCGAAAATCTACCTGTTAACTAACAGATATACGAATACTAACACATATGTACCAGTAGGGTACTTAAGTATTAAATGGATATATTTACTTGAATGCTTATAATTTTGTATACGTCCATCGATTTTGTTGAATGAAAGATTTTTTTTTTTTTTGTAATAAAACAGAGCTTAGAGAGAAAAAAAATCTGCAAAAAAAGTTTTCGAGATCCTTCCTAGGAAAGTACAAATTTTTTTATATTTTTCAAAAAAAAATTGAAAAAATCCGTAATGATTGTTCGTTATCTTTTAATCTGCAGGGCCAGCAAAAAGTGTTGTAAGCACATTTTATTACCTTTCAAAAGCTTCAAACCGTTTTGGAATTGCTCACTTCGTTCTTGAGATATATATGATTAATTGGACCCATTTTTTTTCTTTTGAAAAAACGATCATTCGTAAATATCTCAAAAACGTTGGAATAGAATTAAAAAAAACCTTGATTATCGGAATCAGGGGGTGATTTTATATAAGAATTTCATAATGGCGTCTCTGGTGCAGAAAAAAAAATTGGAATTTGTGATCCAGTGTAATTTTCTGAATTTTTTTAAGCTGTTTTGTAGTCCAATAAATTTTAGTTTGAGAAAGTACAAGGTATAGTTCTCTGGAAATTTGCATTATTTTTTGACAATTTTTTTCGAAGCATGTTCTTCCTATTAACTAAAACCATCTACGCACATCTTATGGAAGAAAATATAAAATGGGGAAACAATTTTCAAGAATCCAAGACAAATCTATACAAGGTTATGGCAAAGCGAATTCAACTAATTCGCCGTACAGAAGACTGTCAAGTTTAAAAAAAAATGTTCGTTGATATCGATTAACTGACATGTTGTTGTTCAAGGCGTTGTATGGAAAATAATCAAAAAGAAACAATCAGCTGCTAGGATAACAACACCTGGTACTGAACTCGCCTTGCAAGAATTTTTACGGGTTTTGAGCGACTCATAACTTGTGGTTAGTCGGACTAAAATTAACAGAGGAACAAAATTTCATACTCAAAAAATTGGCAATACTCCAAATAAAACTTCGAAATTTTCATAAAACTTTTTCGAACTTTCAAAAACCTTGCTGAGATTTGTTTGTTTAGTTTCAATTACGAAATTCCTTAATAATTTATATTTATAAATTTATAAATTATAAAATTAAAAATTGCTTCAAATAAATGTTTTCATACATTTAAAAAAAAGCAATACGGCAATCCCTGATTAAATAATACAAACAGACAAAATTGGTTAATTCGTTGTAGTTCTATAAATAGAACAAAAACAGCAACAATACCAAAGTTTCTTTGAAAACCGCCGTACCAACAAGCATAGCTTTAACACATGATTGCATACGAAGTATGCAATGTGTAAAAGATTAAAATATGCAAAAGAAGGCAATTGGGAAAAACTTTACAACAACTAATGCGGCAGTTACTGACGAACGTACGTACCAAAAACATGTCAGCTGACACGACCTATCTTATGAGTGTACAATGTAAACGAAAACTCGCCGACGTGCAACGCCCGTACGTACGTAGCCCGGAACGTAGGTATCAAAACAATTTCTACGGGATGCCAATGGGAAAGCCACTATCCCCGACTATAGCAGATATAGTACCAGACAAAATCCTTGACGACAGCTTAGCTGAATTAAAGAAAAAGGAAATATACATCAAATACATCAACAAGTATGTAGATGATGTATTCGCAATAATTAAATCTAAAGACGCGGAAGAAATATTAAACACATTAAATTCTCAACTCACGAGTATAAAATTCACGATTGAAATGGAAAAAGACAATAAATTAGCCTTCCTAGATGTAAAAGTAAGTAGAAAAAATAAAAATTTACTAATGAATTGGTACGCAAAATCCGTTGCCTCGGGACGATTAATAAATTACCACTCAAACCATCCATGGAAACAAAAAACCAACACAACAACGAATGTAATAAGAAAAGTAATATTACTTAGCAATGAAGATTTCTGGACGGATAACATTAAACAGATAAAGGAAATTCTATATAACAATAGATATCCAAGTTCTCTTACGGATAGACTAATCCAAAATACTGTGAACAGAGTTCACCAAAAAGATAACAACCCACAACAAGATAATACGAACAAGAAATATATCGGCGTAACTTACATCCCGGGCCTTACAGATAATGAAATATTACATAAAACAATAAATAACAAAAACATTAATTACGCGCATAAACCAAACAACACGCTCAAAAAAATTTTCACCAGAACAAAAGACCCAATTAAAAAAGAACAACAAACCGATGTTGTTTACGAAATAACTTGCAATGGTAACGAAAATGAAAAATGTAACAAATGTTACATCGGTACAACATAACGGCAACTAGGTATAAGAATTAATGAACATAAGAAAGATGCAGAATACAAAAAAAAAAAAACGTCGACCGGGCTAGCACAGCACCTAACAAAACGCGATGAACTTCAAAGAAGATTTTGACAATATAAGCAGCGTCTACTCAGCTGTTGTACAGAGATGCAATAGAATGTTAAAAAAATAAACAAACGTCATTTAATGTGTGAATAATGTTGTGCAACAAATTGTATTAGTACTTGAACCAAATAATTATTAATGTTAATATTAATGTAAGTGTTAAATGATGTGTCAGTTTCATGTTTATTGTTAGATAATCTAATGTACAATGTTTAATGTATTTAATTTTATATATTTAACATTAAATAGATCCCCAAAAAAGAAGACGTAAGGTAAACGTCGAAACGCGTCGGGAACAACAAATATACCCTGTTTCAATTTATGGCCACAAATGCTCATTTTAGCAAACGAAAATGATGAAATTTGATATAAATTGCCACTGTTATTTTTGTGTTCGCGGCTGTACATATATACTTACATATGTATGTATATGCAGGCGCCTTAAGACACCCGGCAACACAAAAACGATCTGTATCCATGCGAAAATTTGATTGTTTATAAATTAAAATTGAGAATTGAATCGTGTTTTTGTTATCTTATTTCAAAAGCTTTTTAAAAAAGTATTCGTTATAAAGTTAATCACATACATTCGAGTATATATGTACGTAATAATAAACAGTGAGACTGCATGCTCTTGCAATGATTCAGAGCTTTTCATCGAAGAAGAACAAGTTCGCAGAGATGGCGCATTTTTATAGGCACGCTTATGAATTTACAATGTAAGAATAGCATACATATATATATGTACATATGTATATGGGGTATTCCATCCCATTTCGACCAATTTTGAACCCGACCCCTTTAGAATTGGCTGAAAGTTTTTCTTCTTTTCCTAGCTTACGGAAGAAGTTTTTCAGAACTTTTTCAAATTTTTTCATCCAACTCAAAAAAAGTTATGAATTAAAAAAAAAGGTGTTTTTTCAAAATGCTATAACTTGTTCAAAAATTTACCGTTTGGGATCTTTTTTTTTTTAATTTGTTTTTAAATGTACTTTTCGGAAAAAATACAAAAAAAAAATTTAAAGTTTTTTTTTTCAATTGAATAAAAAAAATAATAATAATCGGCCAACTCCGGGATTAGTGGGGATGATTGCAGAATTGATTGAACTTTTTTATGAGAAAAAAAAAACAAAAAAAAATGGCGAAATTCGAAAAATTTCGAAAAACTGAAAATTACAAGAAAAAAAAAACCTTAAAAATTTTTTTGTATTTTTTCCGAAAAGTACATTTAAAAACAAATTTAAAAAACAAAAGATCCCAAACGGTCAATTTTTGAAAAAGTTATAGCATTTTGAAAACAAAAACGGTGTTTTTTTAAAAATTCATAACTTTTTTTGAGTTGGTTGAAAAAATTTTGAAAAACGTCTTTCGTAAGCTAGAAAAAGAAGAAAAACTTTCAGCCAATTCTAAAGGGGTCGGGTTCAAAATTGGTCGAAATGGGATGGAATACCCCATATACATTAGAGTGCTTCGATATAAATAAATTTTTTTAGTATACTAAGGCGAGCGCCGTAGTGTGTTGGTAGCGTGCGTGTTAGAGAAAGGTTTTCTAAGCAAGGTCGCCCCGTGGCAAATAATCCGAGTGTATTTCTGCCATGAAAAGGTAATCAGTCAAAAATTCGGCTGGATCTCGTAACGCTAATTTGTAAGAAAAATTGAGAAAGGAGCACAACGCTAATTGAAAGAGAAGCTCGAAGATAAATCACGCCAAGTATTTATTATTGATATTAAAAAAAAATTTTATGGTTTACAAACGGCGATGGTTACTAGGACATGTTTCTGAATTTCACTTCTTCATCAGCTAGCTTTTCGGGAACTGAGCATTGAACTCGAATCTCTAACATTCATAACAGTTCATAGGCAGATGCCTTTAGCTACTCAGCCATATGAATGTACCGTTGCCCCCCGCCAGAAAAATTCAACACCATTAGGTTAAAACAGAATATAGAATTATATCTACCTATGTACATGGTGAATAAAATGAATTACAACAAAAGGCAACACTTAGAGACCAATTGTAAGGTGAGCAGCGGGACATTCATATGGCTGAGTAGCTAAAGGCATCTGTCTTTGCACTGGTATGAATGTTGGAAATTCGAGTTCAATGCTCAGCTCCCGAAAAGCTAGCTGATGAAGAAGTGAAATTCAGAAACATGTCCTAGTAACCATCGCCGTTTGTAAACCCTAAAATTTTTTTCTAATATCAATAACAAAAACCATTGTGTAAAAGCAAGTCTCGCTAAATTACCTACATATGCCAAGTATTTATTTTATTTATTTATTTTAATATAGAAATATTAGCTTTAGGTCCGTGAAAGTTCGTATTAATTTTTTCTCCGAACTGTGTGTTTTATTTTCTTCCATACAAATGGCGCCAAATATTTTCGTTATATAGAGAAAATCTGAAACACTGTTCGGAAAAAATTTTTTAAAAGTCAACACGAATTTTAAGAGACCAATAACTTGTACTTCCCTTCATTGGGCTACAAAACTGCATACCTAAGGAAATTCAGAAAATTTTAAATAAATATTTCGAAACTATCGTAAAATTTTCGTTAATTTTCGTATTTTTTGGATAAAGGTTTAAAGATTAATTTCCATAGTTTGAGTTAGAAAATTTACAGCAGTTTTCGTTTTAATTAATTAAAATTAAGAAACGAGAGTTTCTTTAAAGAAAATAGACAAAAGTTGTCACTGCTATTTTTGTGTTCGGAAATCTTGGAATAACCACCGCTAAACATTAGTATTAAGAGATTTTACTTAAACGCGGTCTTTTTCGTAGAAAAATTTGGCGATGTTTTAGTGTTATTAAAAAAAAAAAAAACAATTTATTATTTGACACACTCTAGTCTTCATATATAAAATGTGTATATTAAAACTGCAGTGAAAATATTGATGGCTTCGTACTGGAATATTTCGGGATTCCTTATTAGCGATAGTAAATTGAAGAGCCTTGGCAGCGCTTAGAATCATGAACGGTGTTGAGAGAAAATGAGGCAGCTCTTGGAATGTTCGAGAGAAAAGTTCTCCGGAAAGTTTATTGTATGGACGAGGTATAATGATGAGCTGTATGAGTTTTATGCAGATATGACGATAGGACGATAGTACAGCGAATAAAAACTCAAAGACTCCGCTGGCTATGTCATGCGAACGGACGAAGACGCTCCGGTCAAGAAAGCATTTCGATCGACACCGCAGTGTGGAAGAAGTGGAAGGGGGAAACCTCCACTGAGTTGGGAGAGGCAGATGGAGGAAGTCTTAACTTCCCTTGGGCTCCCAATTGGCGTCAGTTAACGCAAAACAGGGACATCTGGCGTGAATTTTTACGGGACGACCACAATCGCTAAGATGATTAAGCGTCAATTAGAATTAGGGGCGTACTTTTACAATAATTTTTTTTCATTCAGGTCGAATACTGGAAGAAAAACAATTCAGGTGCAATTCATATAGAATAATAGCATCGGAGATTTTCGGTTCAAGTACTGGGTTACATGGTTTTAAGAAAAATATTTTAAGAATTTATCAAAGTCTCGGGACTCTTTTCTTCAAATACAGTTAGCACTTTTGCAGCGATTGCGAATGAGCTTCCACGTCTTTTATTTAATGTGACATCGAAGTGATATGTTGCCAAAGTTATACAAAATTGTGTTAAATCCACTAAATTTCAGGCACATGCCTTTGCAAATTATTATACTTAGCTGAGCAGAGCTCACAGAGTATATTAATTTTGTTCGCATAACGGTACCCCGTAACGGCATAAACTAATTGAGGTAGATATAGACTTCTATATAGCAAAATGATCTGGGCGAAAAAATAAATTCATTTATCCATGTTCGTGCGTCTGTCTGCCGTAAACATGATAACTTGAGTAAATTTTGAGGTATCTCAATGAAATTTGGTATATAAGTTCCTGGGCGCTCATCTCAGATCCCTATTTAAAATGAACGAAATCGGACTATAACCACGCCCACTTTTTCGATATCGAAAATTTCGAAAAACTGAAAAAGTGCGATAATTCATTACCAAAGAGGGATAAAGCGATGAAATTTCGTAGGCGGGTTGACGCCGAATAGAAAATTAGTAATATTTTAGACAATTGGCATGGCACCGCCCACTTTTAAAAGAAGGTAATTTAAAAGTTTTGCAAGCTGTAATTTGGCAGCTGAGTATGTAATGTTCAGTTACACCCGAACTTAGCCTTCCTTACTTGTTATGTATGCATTAAGCACCGTATTGAGCACGTATGATGATGCAGCAATATTAGAGATATTTTCAATAAAATTCGTCACATCCTTTTAAATTGACTAAAACCCTGCTTTCATTTCCAATTTTGTTTTCGATGTCGGTTATAATGCACTCACCCTCGTTACATCCGTGGTATATAAGCACATATGCTGTATACAGCTCAAAGTTGTTTCACATATCGGACACCTACATACATATATAGATCAAAAGAGCGATCAACTAAAAAAATCGTAATATTCAGAAAACGCGAAAAACTGACTGCCTTGCGCATATTCGCCAAAGCAAATTTTATTTTTTACGAAGCCTTTTCTCTGATTATTCTCGCTAATTATTCGAAGTAGTAGTAAGTTGAATATAAAGTTCGGAAGGTATTGAGTGGCGAAGCTCGGAGCTACTCATAACTCAGAAATTTAAGATTTTTGAGTTATGTAGCTCTCTATTAATCTAGGTGTGCGCTATTAAGCTTTGAAGCTCGAGTCCTGACACGTGCAATGCTGTTCAAAGTTTTTATGCTCTATTTAAAGCTTCTAAGCTAAATTCATAATCAAATAAAAATAGATCCGATTGATTTGTTTATGCTAAATAGAAATTGATGATATGGGCAAAGGGCGTGAAAAAATAATATTGTTTTCAATCAGAAATCAAATATTCTATATTTCTACTTAAGATGATCTTTATGAACTTATTTAAAATTTATGTATTTAAAAATACTTACGTTGGTATTAAACTGCGAATCGTGCCATTTTTGTAAGTTTAAATTAAACCCAGATCACAAACTTCTTCAATTATTTGAATAGTTTGTTTTTATTATTTACTTGAATATCACTCACTATTTATTTAAATATAAAATTTGGTTTTTATTAGCATATGTATGAGTGTACATTTATATACATATGTAACTATATGTAATATTATATCCAATGTCTTTATGGTTTGTAGGCATAGTAACAAAAGTTATTAATAAAAAAAAAATTGTAATTCATTTTTATCACTGACAATCAAGTTTCATTTAAATAAAAATTGTTCTTAATTATTATACCCAGTTTGAATTTTAATTTGAGTATAAGTCTTTATTTATTATTTTTTTTTATTTAATAATTTGGGAAAAATTTAAACAACGTGTCATTAGGATGGACAAGGCGACAGCTGTTTCGATTATACCTTGTAAATCTCTTCAAAGCCTTTTTTCCCGGGAGTGGGAGTCGAACCCGCACTCCTACGATAGTTGAAATGGTTATAAACGCATTCAGCTACGTCATGCCTTAGTTATTGTAAAGTTTTTCCCAATTGCCTTCTTCGCATATATTATCTTCCACACATTACATAATTCGTATGTAGTTATGTGTTGAAGTTATGCCTGTTTGTAAGGCGGTTTTCAGAGAAACTTGGTATTTGTTGTTGAAAATTAAGAAAACAATAATTATAAAAATTATTGTTCTGGCCTTGAGCTCGATTCGAACCTTGAGCAAATTTTTTAAAGTTTACAAATTTTTCATACAAAAAAAAATTGTTTTAACGGGGCAATTTTTATAATATTAAATTTAAATTGAAAATATTTTAAAGCAAACTTACGTAATTTTTTTAAATTTTAACAAAAAAAAAAAATGTTGGCAGCTTAGTAAAAAATTTTACATTCGGATAGTAAATTAAAGTTTTGTCGAAAATTTTAAATTTTAACAGAACAATGTTGAAATAATGCTTAAAATTTGTAATTTGAAAACTACAAAAAAAAAAAAAAACAACACAATCCTCACGACGGCCGCCATAGTGTGAGGGTAGCGTGCTCCGCCTACCACACCGAAGATCCTACGTTCAAGCACCGAGCAAAGCAACATCTAAATTTTAGAAACAAGTTCTTTCAATTAGAGACAATTTTTCTAAGCGGGTTCGGGCCTCCGCAGTGTTTGGCACGCACTCCAAGGGTATTTCTGTCATGAAAAGCTCTCAGTGAAAACTCATCTGTCTTGCAGATGCCGTTCGGAGTCGGCATAAAACAAGTAGGTCCCGCCCCGCCAATTTGTAAGAAAAATTAAAAACGAGCACGATGCAAAGAGAAAGCTTCAGTAAAGTTTTAAAAATTTTTTCCAAGAAATTTACAATGAAAACAAATAAAATATAAGTATAAAAAAATATGGAAACTAAAAAATTTTGCACTTGAAAATTCTTTCTTAGATTCAAATTTTTATAAAAAGAGAAAATTTTAACAAACAGTATACATTTTAGCTGAAGAGTTTTATAAAAAAAATTTATTATTGTTAAATTTTGAATATTTTAATAAAGAGCTATAAAAACTGGAACATTGCAAGTTTAGAAATTTTTAAACAATTTTGTAAAAAATGTGTTTGTTGTTTAGCGAACAATTTTTTCCCTCTTTTGTACACTTTGATTATAATTTTGTTAGATGCACACAAATTTTTTTAAGTTTCAAATTTTTACTAAAATAAAAATTACGCAAAAAAATTATTTATTTACTAATTTGTTAAATTTTTAACCCTAACCAATATGTATATAATTTTTCGATTACACATTTGTGGATGTTTGTTGCTGTTAAAATCAGGCATGCTTAACCAACGAACCGATATCATTTCGTTACGATAATTAACGTTAATAAACGAAACAAAGTCATTTCGTTTCGTTTATTAACGTTAAGAACGTCAAATTAACGAAATGATTTCGTTTCGTTTTCTGCCATATCAAAACGAAATCAAATCGTTTATGTTGATTATTAATTTCAAACTATGCTGGCAAAGCTGATTGATGGCGGAGTCATTAAAGGTGAAAGCATTAGCCAAGCTGATTGCAAATTTTCTCATGAATTTTGACAGTACGAACATTTCTCAGAGTATTTTTGACATTACCACCAACGAATTACACAAACAAATTACATGGAGTTTGTATGTGTATGTCCGCTCGCTGTTACCACCTTACGGCTTCACCATGGCTATAGCATTGCCAGCACAATTCAAACACAAAGTATCACGTTTTTGTTAACGTTTTTAACGTTAACGAAAGCTTTTCGTTTCGGTTAAAAACGAGATAAAATTTATCTTGATAATTACTTTATCGAGAATATTTCGAAGTGTTTCAACGGAAACGGTGGAAATTTTTTGATAAACGATTGGCTTAACGTTAAGGTGCATCCCTGGTTAAAATCCACCATTGCGTATATAATGCTCAAATGTTTACACTGTTAAAGCCCCGACATAAGCAGTTTTCATATAGATGAGTTTAACACATGGTTATGCATTACTGGCGCCATCCGATATTGAAAAGTAGCCAACTCCCAAATTTTGTTCCAAGCAAATCATAAGAAGAAGAATTTGACATTTGCATTGGCTAAGGGTGTTGGCACTGTGTTTCCACTGGTTGGTAAATTATCTAACAAATTAAAAACTGCAATATAACAATCGAATACGACACAAAATAAGTTAGTAAGTACTTTTGTTGTATAGGGAGAATGTTTATAACAGTGCTTCGCGAAATTTTGTATGTGAATGGGCAAGGCGCAATGGACTTAAATTGCCAAGTCTGAAGTTCCTTCATATTTACAAACGCAACATCTTGGTTGATTGTGGCGATGTTATTGGAATGCATAAGCTTGCATTAAACGCATCTATATGAAAAATATCATTGTGTCGCGGCCTTTATCTTGTTCTAATATATTCTTAAAGATTTTTCTGTTTTGTTTTCAATTTTCCAAAAAGTCGTGTGCCACTAAAATTTAATTGGCGCCAGTAGTGGAGATTTTGTTTACAATGAACTCTCTATCACATACAACAACAAATTTAGTTCCGAAAAAAAAACTAAAATTTATAACATCAAAAAAAAAACTAAATTATATATACAAAACAAGTAAAGAAGGCTAAGTTCGGGTGTAACCGAACATTATATACTCAGCTGAGAGCTTTGGAGACAAAATAAGGAAAAATCACCATTTAGCAAAATGAACCTAGGGTAACCCTGGAATATGTTTGTATGACATGGGTTTCAAATGGAAGGTATTAAAGAGTATTTAAAAGAGAGTGGGCCATAGTTCTATAGGTGGACGCCATTTCGGGATATCGCCATAAAGGTGGACCAGAGGTGACTCTAGAATGTGTTCATACGATATTGGGTATCAAATGAAAGGTGTTAATGAGTATTTTAAAAGGGAGCGGGCCTTAGTTCTATAGGTGGACGCCTTTTCGAGATATCGCCATAAAGGTGGACCAGGGGTGACTCTAGAATGTGTTTGTACGATATGGGTATCAAATTAAAGGTATTAATGAGGGTTTTAAAAGGGAGTGGCCCTTAGTTGTATATGTGAAGGCGTTTTCGAGACATCGATGAAAATGTGGACCAGAGTGACCCAGAACATCATCTGTGGTGTACCGCTAATTTATTTATATATGTAATATCACGAACAGTATTCCGGCCAAGATTCCAAGGGCTTTTGATTTCACCCTGCAGAACTTTTTCATTTTCTTCTACTTAATATGGTAGGTGACACACCCATTTTACAAAGTTTTTTCTAAAGTTATATTTTGCGTCAAAAAACCAATCCAATCACCATGTTTCATCCCTTTTTTCGTGCTTGGTATAAAATTATGGAACTTTTTTCATTTTTCGTAAATTTCGATATCGGAAAAGTGGGCGTGGTCATATCGGATTTCGGCCATTTTTTATACCAAGATAAAGTGAGTTCACATAAATTCGTGAACTAAGTTTAGTAAAGATATATCAATTTTTGCTCAAGTTATCGTGTTAACGGCCGAGCGGAAGGACAGAAGGTCGACTGTGTATAAAAACTGGGCGTGGCTTCAGCCGATTTCGCCCATTTTCACAGAAAAAAGTTATCGTCATAGAATCTATGTCCCTACCAAATTTCACAAGGATTGGTAAATTTTTGTTCGACTTATGGCATTAAAAGTATTCTAGACGAATTAAATGAAAAAGGGCGGAGCCACGCCCATTTTGAAATTTTCTTTTACTTTTGTATTTTGTTGCACCATATCATTACTGGAGTTGAATGTTGATATAATTTACTTATATACTGTAAAGATATTAAATTTTTTGTTAAAATTTGACTTAAAATTTTTTTTTTTTAAAGTGGGCGTGTTCGTCATCCGATTTTGCTAATTTTTATTTAGCGCACATATAATAATAGCAGTAACGTGCCTGCCAAATTTCATCATGATATCTTCAACGACTGCCAAATTACAGCTTGCAAAACTTTTAAATTACCTTCTTTTAAAAGTGGGCGGTGCCACGCCCATTGTCCAAAATTTTACTAGTTTTCTATTTTGCGTCATAAGGTCAACGCATCTACCAAGTTTCATCGCTTTATCCATCTTTGGTAATGAATTATCGCACGTTTTCGGTTTTTCGAAATTTTCGATATCGTTCATTTTAAACAGCGATCTGAGATGAGCGCCCAGGAACCTACATACCAAACTTCATCAAGATACCTCAAAATTTACTCAAGTTATCGTGTATACGGACGGACGGACGGACATGGTTAATGAATTTCTTTTTTCGCCCAGATCATTTTGATATATAGAAGTCTATATCTATCTCGATTAGTTTATGCCGTTACGGATTACCGTTATGCGAACAAAGTTAATATATTCTGTGAGCTCTGCTCAGCTGAGTATAATAAGGCGTCGCTGACTGTGCTGAACAGCGATTGGAAATAATTTTGCGTCTGGTGGGTGAAGCTGTTTTCATATCAGCAAACAATTAACCCATGGCCACACAAATTGTGTGTTGTAATTGTTTTTAAAATTTGACACCATTATTTAGTTATTTTGATTTTATTTGTTGCAGTTCAAACTATTACACATACTAAGACTGATTTTTACACAATTTTTGTTTGTTTGTTTAAATTATCATTCAAAACAAAACAATTAGACTAGCCGACTGAAAAAATTCACACAAATCATTTGCATTCATTGCAGGCAGACTTGATTTTGCATTTCAATTATTTCCACAAACGAGTTTTCGCTTGGTTTAGTTTTCTTGTTTACAATTTATAAACGATTTTCATTTCAATACTTGTAAATGGACAATATTTAATACAATGTAATAAATATGTACTAGACAAATATGTTTTGTAAATTGTGTGTATTATTTATCACTGCTTAAACACTTTTTATACATATTTGCAGAGGCAAATTTACTACTCGTATAACACAATTGCATATATTTTACATCTCATTGTAGCTGCAGGCAACAAAGAAAACAACCAACATCACACTATCGTCTGAACGAAATTTGTGTTTTGGTTCCTTCACTAGTGCGCAAATCGACCAAACGGTTTCACAAGTAATTAAAAACTGAGCGTTGTTTATTAACGCTAACGACGACCAAGTGAAAATTCTGTAAAAGCTCGAATAGGCTTTCATGTCGCTCTCACAAGTTTGCGCGTGTTGCACTTTGCCCGAGATAACTTGCTTCGGTTTCCTTTTTGTTATGCAGATGTTGGGATATGAATATTAGGGTGCGACAATTACTTCCACATAGAAGACTGTTAGTTTAGGGTAGAGTTTTAATTAATTTATAATTAAACCTTAGCCATAATCAGAGTCGTAACCGTTGCCCTAACCGCAACCATAATATCTTTGGTGGGGCCTATATTGGAATACGCTTCGATAATCTGGAACCCTCGTTACCAGACCCGGTGCGACCCGGTTCAAAAGCAATTCCTGGTTTTTGCTCTAAGAAACTTACCGTGGGACCCCTCAAAGATTCGTCCTCCCTACTCCTGCAATTTAAAACTTACTCAGCTCCCTACGTTACGGAGTGGTAGGTATGTTATTTTTAGTAAAACTTATTAGAGGGATGGTAAATAGCCGAGTTTGTGCTTGGTGAAATTTTATTTAATGTTCCATTTAGACGATCTAGATATTTTCAACCGCTTCATATAAGCACGTGCAGATTGGATTTTGAAATGCACGAACCTCTTCATTGTTTGTGTACTGATTTCAGTAACCACTGCAAAAACATTGGTACCTGTGACTCGCTTCACGTAATAACAAAATATCTACTGACTACCTGAAACACGCATTGATTTGGGTGGGTGGCTTGGAGTCACGTCCTTTCCAACCTCCAACACGTCGCAGCCCTACTTATTTTGTGTTAAATATACACCAGCAGTTCGAAATCACGTCCATTCCGATAGCACTAATAATCAATTCCCGTTGCTCGGCAGCACACTCCACCGGGACAACTGATTTAATAATATATAGACATATTTTATAATATAAATTTTGTTCACTTTGTATGCTTCTGTAATCTATCTGTAATCAGTAACTATATTTAGTCTGATTAAGTTAAATTTGTAAGCTAATAAATAAATAACTTACTGCTTTAAGCGAAGCTTACTTTAGCTTACCACCATCCCATAATGCTTTCAATCAGGGACGGAAAATAATATTTTTTTTTGTTTTCGCAGTCGAAAAAGTCCTGGTCAAAAATTTGTCCTAGGTTAAAATGTTTGAGTTCGCAGGTATCCCTATATCAATATCACGTCGAATCATGCATCCTTTTTATTTTTCGAACTTTTTCCATAAAAGTTCACATATAAAAGTAAAATCTGTATTTTTAGTTTTTGAGTCCGATAGAACTAGTGAAACTCGGACTTTTAAAAATAAAAGTCCGGAAAAAAAGTTAAATCCGGACCTTTATTTTTTAAGGCCAAATTTTTTCCACCATTTTTTTTAGTTCGGATAAGCCGTTTCTTTGTTATCAAGCCGGACTATTATTTTGGCCTTAAAAGGAATAACAGTTTCCGCCCCTGCTTTCAATACAGCGATCAGCTAATTACATCGCCTATGAAAAGCGGATTTTTATTAACTTCAGAAAAGCTAACAGGGAAAATTATACAACTTTCACAAACCAATCTTTTGCTATTCTCGCCATTCCGACTGATGTCCGTAATACTTGAAATAATACCACATTTCCCAACTGAAGCTGCAAACCTAGCAAGAGAACGTGACCTAGCGATGCAGCTCGGCCCTAGAGATCCTCAAATGAGGAGTCTCAACTGGGATATTATGCGGCTGGTAAATGAACACAAAGGTGCCGAATGGGAAGAACATTTACAGAACAGCAACCTCTCTGCAGTTGTGGCTGAACTGTGGTCAACTGTCAAATCTTTGTCTAACCCGAGAAAACACAGCCATAAAATATACATCGCATTTGGCGATAAAACTCTGTCGGACTCGAATGGCATCCTTCAGTAGACAAGGCCAGACGTCGTGCAAACAGAGGGGCACATAAACGCAAACACGACTTGTCACTCATTACCATCACCCCCACAAAAGTTAAAGAAACTATTAAAAAGGCCAAGCCCTTTAAATGAGTAGGCCCAGATGGAATAGCCATGTCAATGCTAAACAATTTTTCTTTTTTTTTAGTTGAAGTCCTTTGTCATCTCCGAACAATGGGAATTTGGAAGGATAATTCCACTACTAAAGCAGATTACAAAATCGTCGATAACAAATCAATATTACGCGAAATAAGTCGTCGATAATACAGCGGTAACACTCCTATAACAAATCGATAACTTTTGCATTACAAATAGATATATTCTCTATAATCGATAGTAAGTCGATAATAAATATATTGCTTTCGATAACACACTGATAAATCATCGATCATAAAAACCGATAACCCGTCGATAAATAATACATAATTCATCCATAACCTTTGTTATTGATAATAAATTCATAGTAAATCGAAAACTCATCTGTACATCGTCGATAACCAGCCCATAACATGCCAATAACAAATAATAATTCTTCAACGCTAAAGGAATAAATCGCCTTTAACATATCCATAACAATCCGATAACACTTTGATAAAAAATTGATAACATGGCGACCGGTTTCGGTTTTGGATTCTCATCTTTGCTTTCCCCACTTCTCTTTTTCGCTTGCCTTTCCCTTCCCCTGACTTCTTCCCGTAATTTCCACATACTACGTTGAGATTAACCCTACACTTACATTCTATATTTCCAGATAGAGCATACCACTTCCATGGACTACGCTTACACTTACACTTCCACCCCCCATCGGATAAGGGGACTAAGAATATGCTCGTGGCAGGTACGCCTGGCGACGAAAATACAAATTGATTCAAGGAGTTGTGCAGCGCAACATATACATAGCTTTTCAAACCAATTGTCATCCTCACCTACGTGTGATGAATCCTGTTTCTTTAGCAGCCGAGGCGCTGGCGACCCCAAGTTCCTCGTGGATGTAGGGGGTTGGAGGGCGGGATGGCCTTGAAGATTTCATGTGGTAATACTTAATCCTTCCCGAGATGGTGGGGCTAGTACCTTAATGATGCTTGTTAACGGAACGTGCCGGATCTGCATCCGGCAAAGGACAAGCAACATCGATAACACTCCCCAAAGCCTAAGGGGAGTGTCCTTATTGCTACAATAACAACAGCAACGCTTTCACTTACCTTACGCTAACATTCTAGATTCCCTCACACAGTGAGCAAAGACGTTTATGAAGCAAAAAATTTGGCTATAAAAAGCGTGTCGCCCTAATGTGCAAATCTACATGTGCATTCATTTGAAGGTGTGTGTAAGTATGTACATATGTATCACATAAACACATACGCCTGTGTACAGTTTCGGGTGGAGCAGGCTTAATGCTGTTGAAAGCTGTTCTAGTTGCCACAGTGAAAAATGAGACATGAATCATGGCCGGAAATGGACTTTTCACTTACACTGCAAAAAAAATTGCACTTTCAAACTTATTAGGGCTGATCACATTCAACGCGGCGTCTACAGACCACAACCACAATAAAGCAAATCTTGACAACAACAGTAGCCAAGCATTACCTTCTTGATTAGTTTGAAAGCGGTAACCACCAATATAAATTACAGCAAATAGTAGCGATAAATTTAGAAAAAAAAATATTAATTATGTTTAACAAACTCCCAAAAGAATGATTTTAGCTTTTATTATCTGTTATTTACTTCTATTTTAGTTTTTATTGACAAAATAAAAAGGACGCCACTCAATGTCGCTTCCCAAAAATAGAATTAGGTTTAATCTGGCTACAACAGCTTTCGTGATTGATTGTCGTGCTGCTCTGTCGCGCCGAAAATAGCGGCGCTCATAAGAACATGTGTAAAAATAATATGACAGATGTGCCGGCTACACCGCCGTCGTGAATGTAATCAGCCTTAACGCATTTACTGAATCTATTGTTGTATAGTGGCTTATGATTATAAAATGATTACGGAATACGACTTCACTTGAGGTAGTAGTTGACATCTCCCTAACTTACTGAAGGGTAGTATGCCTTAAGTACTACGGTTTGCCCTCACATACTCAGCCGCAAATAAAGTTGATGAGAATTTCATTGTTAAATTACTCCTCGCTAAGCTGCCGAATGAAAATGCAAAGCGTGTTAATATGCCTGTTTGTCCTTCATATCAATCATGCTGAGTAGATTATGTTGTTCGCTATTGGCCCTTGGGATAATATGTACTCGTGGTTGTTAGCTATGCGAGGTAATATCAGGGTGTATACATACATATCTATTTATCAGTTAAAGTTATACACCATAACTCGGAATATTTTTCATAAACGCTTGGTCTCAAGATTTGCCCTATTTCAGAACTCGCCTCAAGAACACCCTAACTCTAAATTTTCACGTCAAAACGTATTACCTTTAAGCTCAGATAGAGAGTTTAAAAAAAAATTTGATATGGGGCGTTTTTGAATAAAATTCTGCTGATGGTAGTGGTTTGTCAAACAAATCAGAAGAATGTTTTTCCAAAGTTTTCTAAAATATAGCGTTTTTGCAACGGGTGCCGAAATCTTGCGATATTCGAAAATGTCGATGCCTACAAAGTGGGAGGGGTATCATCCGATTCAATACATTTTCAGTACCAATCTGATCAGGGTACTGATAACTCAAGTTAACCTTAGGGATGAAGGGACACACAGACGGATAATTTTGATATAAAAAAGTTTATGTCCATCTCGACTCCTTTATACCATTATAGTTCACAGTTTTCCGAATAGCGGTGTAATAAAAACCCTGGGAATAAGTACAGCTGGGTATACAAATATATTTAAGGTGTAAACAGTAGTGTTTGAATGTGGTATGCTTTAAAGGGGAATACGATGTACGTGGTAGAGTTGATGTGAGCGAAATAAGATCGATAATCTGTTGAAAATTGAAGAAGGCAAAACAATAAATCGATGATATATTGAGAAGAAAGTAAAACGGCAATGGAAAAAGATCCATGCAGCGAATATGGGAGAGAGTCACGCAAAGCGACAGCACTACATCCTTAATGACTATATCTGCACTGGTGCTAATCGAATGCGGAGCGGTATAGTTGATATTCATCCCTATATAAACAGCGCTTGTCTCATCGTCATCAGTTAAGGCTTATCTTCTTATCCAAGGATTTTGTATGTTTTCATTGGTGTGTGGTTTGACGTGCCGGATCTCAAGCCCAGCGCACAACCCGCTGAGCGTTTATATAGCGAGTCGTTTGCAGCCACACCTTTTGGTGGACAGACGCTGCCTACGAAATCCCCCAGCTAGCCTTTAAACCAAGTATGTCAGAGTTGCCTAATCAGGTTGACGCCTTCTGCAATCAGCTCGCCTCTAAGCGGATGTTCAGCGACTACCGGGAGGATACTTGGCCGCAAGCGACCGGAAGTAGCGAGCTGCTTGAACTGTATGCAAAAGAATCGCTCTGGCCATTGTCAGGTGAATGGCGGTCAGGAGCTTTTCCTACTTGCGTGGACTTCTATACATGGCTCCACCACCCAATGTATAACAAGATGTATTTATATTAATCAAATTGAAAAACAATATCGACAGTGAAATGGTTATTATTACTATTGCACAACGAAGTGACAGGAAAGAAAAGAGTGAAAGTCAATACCAAAGCCTAAAGCGGACAGCATGTTAACTATTTGATTAACGGTTTGTTATCGGTTTGGTATCAACCGGATATGAGCTTTATTTACTCTGATGTTATCGACGAGCTATCGATTTGTTATCGGGGTATTATCGACGAGGTAAACACGATTTTTTTTTAAGTTTTATAAACTTGCTATCGATAACATAGGTTATTGTAGAGCAATCGATTTTTTCTTCACTACCCTGCAAACCCGCACTAAGGGATCACAATCAATAAATGAATTCTCCTCAAGATACTAGAGGCGTTTCCTTCTAACATATACAATATACCGTGCAAAAATGTCAGCTGCGCGCTATAAAAATTCAATACACATTATGACGTGTCACTTTTTCAACAAAGTATATGTAAATTTTGTAATTGGAATAATTTTAGCAATTTTTGATAGACTATACAAAAGTTGTAGTTTTTTTGTGGCTAGTTTTCATCCTACTTTACCACTTATTGTATCGGGCGCTGATGATCGTTTAGTTAAGTTATGGGAAGTGGAAACAATTCAAGTTATTTCGGGTGTTTGCATAAAATTATAGAAGCCCCATATCCATATAAACCTCATGTATAATAAAATCTTTCATATAATTTTGTGAGCTTTATATGGTATATAAACTTAATAGACTTATAATTTTATATACATTACCCCATTGTTTTCTTGATGACGAGGATTTGGAAGTAACCAGGGTAATGTATAATTCTTATTTAATCATTTAATAATACCTTATTTGTTTTACGTAGTCCCTTATTTAATTGTTTATATATTCCCTTATAAATCACCCACACAATTTTTCTAACAATCACTTATATAATTGCTTATACCATCCATATTTAAGTGCATAGACTATCCTTTATATATCCCTGACGTACTAGGTGCTAAAATGAGAGCGCTATAGCATACATAAATACGAAAAGCTAATATGCAAGAGAGAGAGAGAAAAACTCACACGCATTTTATCCCTCAAGTTTTTCCTTTTGGCCTATATAATATAATGGAAAGTTCTCAAATTTATAAGGGATACTTTTCTTACTCATATGGCGAATATGATGGTATATATAAGACATACTGTTCTAGCTGGGTAGTTTTCAGAAAATATATCAATTATTAACAGAAAAATTATCACTTTGTTATCAAAAAGTTACCTATTTGTAACCGATAACTTATCGATCTCTTATCGAAAAGTTATAAATTCATTAGATAAGCTTCAGTTTTTAATAATGTATTTTGTTTTTATACTCAGCGTCCTTTACACACAGAGTATATTAACTTTGATCCGATAACGGTTGGTTTTACAGGTATAAAGGAATCGAGATAGATATAGACTTCCATATATCAAAATCATCAGTATCGAAAAAAAAACTCGATTCAGCCATGTCCGTCCGTCTGCCTGTTAACACGATGACTTGAGTAAATTCTGAGGTATCTTGATAAAATTTGGCATATAGGTTCCTGGACACTCATCTCAGATCACTATTTAAAATGAACGAAATCGGACTATAACCACGCCCACTTTTTCGATATCGAAAATTTCGAAAAACAGAGAAAGAGCGATAATTCATTACCAAAGACGGATAAAGTGATGAAACTTGGTACGTGGGTTGACCTTCCATTCGTAGCGAGGAGTCACACCCTGAATAAGGTGCCCAAGCTTTGCTAACAAATATGGCGGACCTAGAGAGGACAACTCGATTAAACCCGGAATTACGAGTTTCATCCGAACCGTGCTCATGGGATGAATGGCACTACGTTAGTGTGTCTTATAACGGTGGCCTCCAGATACCTGACGCCTTCTGGTTGTAATTAGTCTTGCTGGGATATTGGGGGCTATGTCCCAGCTGACCTATCTTCCCCCATACTCATGGTATTTTTTTTTATGGATAAAAATAATATAAAAAACAACCAAAATGGTGCTGAACAGCTCCCAATAGATCAGATCAATTGCGACCTTTCGGTGCAAGCCGAATCATTTGTCGCCACAGATTTGCCGGGGCCGAATAGTCCCCTGCATGACGTGGAGATGGCAGATGTGGGGACTCTGCAGGATGCAAATCGGGTAGAGTCACAATCCACAGTCTCGCTGGAGGATGAAGAGAGGCTCTTTGCCTCTCCGGCGAAAAGCGATCAGCCTGGCCGGAATGCAGAGCGAGATCGGCTAAGTGGTGCCACTCGAAAAAGTCTCAAGCGATTATTGGCCAGGGGGATTAGCTACAATGAAGCCAGGGGACTTGCCAAAGAACCCTTGGGATCGGTCCGTGGTGAGGGGTCAGCCAAGAGAGGCCACTCAGATACTCGACTCCACCAGAGAGAGAGCCCAAAAAGATGTCGCTGCCCACAGCTGGCTATACACAAATATTGTCAAAACCTGTGGAAATCTGTGCATCAAATGTCGAGGCAACCATGCCTCCCATCGTGATGCAACAGCCAAGCAGTCGGCAACTTTCAGGGATGTCCTGAGTGGGGTAAGGCTGGGCATTATACCTCCCGACTATCCAGCCACGGTCTGGTCTTCAGGGGAACTGAAGGCCATACAGAAGGCCATCCTAGGAGAGGTGATGAGGCAAAAAGATGGTGCTGTAAAGCCCACTTTCAGCGGTTGCACACCTCGCCCAGGCTGGCTTTCTATCACCTGCAGGGATGCAATCACTACGGAGTGGCTAAGGGCTATCGCCCCAAAGCTCACTCCATGGCAAGTTGCCAAGCTGAAGGTGGTATCTGATGCGGATATACCACGCCGCATCATTCTCGTGGGGTACATTAAGGAAGAGGAATGTCCCTCAAACGACGACATCTTGAGGTTAGCTGAGACCCAAAATATCGGCTTGAGTACCAGGAACTGGAGAATCCTCAACCGGATTCGAAAGTCCACGGTGGCGGAAGTTACCATAGCCGTCGATCCGTTGTCTGCGGAGCTATTAAAGCAACGCAACTACTTAATGTTCTGTGGGTTTGACAGGGTCAAGTTAAGGCGCAAAAACAAGCCATCCCTGCCCCTGGTAAATATAAATACCAGCGGCAGTGACAATAAGGGCGAGGGAGCTGATACGGTCGACGATGACAAACCGTGCTGTTCGAAGAACCAGAAGGTATCTAGTAAGCATTTACCTACTGAATAGCGGGATTTGCCGAGTCAATCGGACACCCCCCAAAAACCTCCTCAAGAAGAGCCCAGGCCTTCTGGGTCTAGTGTTGGCCCACAGAGGTCAAACGAAGCAGCGACAGTCCGCCAGCCTGTCATCCAAAACCCGGAAACAAGGCAACCACCTCGTGGGAGCCCCAATGTCAGGAAAGGGAACAGAAAAGTACGAGGACGAACGGCTGAAGAAGCCGTAATGTCGCTTAACAATAGGGCAAGGAAGGTGGCTACACGTGGCCGCAAAGGCCATAAATAGTGTCTCCCCTCCCTATCAAAGCCCAAAAGCAAAGACGTCTGAAATGCCTTCAGGTGAATCTTTACCGTGCCAAGGCAGCCTCAGACGTCCTAATTAAAAAATTTGCAGAAGAAGGTGTGGGAATAGCCTTCATCCAGGAGCCCTAGATTCAACACGGTGCCGTAAAAGGCCTGAACAGTATTGATGGTAAGTTAATTTATGCCACCAGTTCGCGGCGATGCTTTTAAGCAATAAACTAATGTTTCTTCCACTTTTACAGTTTATGACGGCTGATCTCGTAGCAGTTTGGGCTAAAATTCCAACCCCAAGAGGCGAACAAGAGGCAATCTTGACCTCTGCCTACTTTCCGGGGGAGGAAGAAACGGCCCCCATGTCGGACCACAAACACATTGTATTCGACATTGGTCTTTTTCCGCAACACATGCTAGCTTTTAGAAATCCCAGGAAAACGAACTGGAAGCTTTTCTGTTTTATTATTGAGGAAGATGGTAACAACTTAAAGCGACCTATAACCACCGTGCAGGATATTGAGAAGGAAGCTGAACAGCTCCACTCAAACATTAAAACAGCTTTCAATGAGAGTTGCCTCCAAGGAAAGATACGTACACAACGTGATGTGCCTTGGTGGAACAAAAAGCTTGGGCAGCTAAGATGCCAGGCTAGGAAGCTGTTCAATAAAGCGAGAGATACGGGCGACTGGGATTCATACAAAGTCGCTCTAACATCTTACAATAAAGAACTTAGGAAATCTAAAAGGGCTACCTGGAGATAACACTGTGAAAAGATTAATGATCTTCCAGCAGCAGTTCGACTACAAAAAGCCCTTTCTAGAGATCACAGAAATGTAATTGGCACGTTGAAAAAAACAGATGGGAGCTACACCACGCGGCCGGAAGAGACGAGCAAACTATTACTCGAAACACATTTTCCTGACTGCACAGCAGGCTATCAATTACCACCTATAATGGCAGATTTGCTAACCATCAGTGGTAACGAAAAAAGCATAGAAACAAAGCTCACCACTGTGAAGCGAGTGCAATGGGCTCTGTCTAATTTCAGCCCATTCAAGTCACCAGCACCGGATGGGGTCTACCCTTGTCCGCTACAGCAAGGGATAAAGCATAAAGCCCCAGTCCTTTCCACTTTATATAAGGCATCACTACTGCTCGGCCATATCCCGAGTAGGTGGGCAGAGGTTAAGGTAGTATTCTTACCAAAGCCAGGGAAACCCGAGCAACTGCCCTCGTCGTATCGACCAATAAGCCTCAGCTCATTTCTCCTAAAATGTATGGAGAACATCTTATATGAGCATATCAAGGAGGCCAATCGAAATAAACTCCCTCTGTGTAGGAATCAGTTCGCCTACCAGTCAGGGAAATCCACGGAGACGGCTATTCATAGTCTCACGGTAAAAATCGATAAGGCTCTAGAGTCAACAAATATAGCCCTCTGCGCGTTTATTGATATATCAGGGGCTTTCGATAACACAACACATCAAGCTATCGAACAAGCTATGATTGACAAGGACATAAGCCCTATAATAATACGATGGGTGCTGTCTATGTTAAAGAGTAGAAAAATCCATTTGGAACTGGGAGGGACAACTGAATCAATTGCGGCCACAAGAGGCTGCCCACAAGGAGGTGTGCTCTACATCTCCTGTTGACCCTGGTCATTTTGACCTCCTTCAGTTAATGAAAACCAAGGGATTTGACACACAAGGATATGCAGATGACCTAGTTATTTGCATCACAGGGATGCACGAAGATACAATATCAGATCGCATGCAACAAGCCCTTTGCATCATAGAGACGTGGTGCGATATCAAAGGATTCTCTATAAATCCTAACAAAACTGTTATAGTGCCTTTCACCCGGAGAAGGAAAGTATCCATCCCAGAACCATCCCTGGGTGGTACAAAAATACAATTCTCAATGGAGGCTAAATATCTAGGAGTCACACTGGATAGAACCCTCACATGGAATGCTCACTTGGATGCTATCCTAAACAAGGCAACACGAGCTTTATTCGCCTGTACTCGTCTCTACGACAAAGCATGGGGATTTGTCCAAAAATGCTATATTGGACATTTAATACTGTCGTGAGGCCAATAGTCACCTATGCTTCTCTAGTTTGGTGACAGAAGGCCACGCAAAGAAAGGCAACGGCTAAACTAAGCAAACTGCATCGATTAATTTGCGTTGGCATAACGGGTGCGATGAGAACCGCCCCTGCTGACGCCCTTAGTGCTTTAGTGGGAATACCTCCCTTCCCTATTCTGATAGAGAAAGAGTCAACACTAGGTGCACTAAGACTTCCAAATATTTCTGAGTTGAAGGAAGGAAATGTTATAGGGCATATGAAAGTAATAAGAAAATTCATAGGAAATCCCTCATTGCAACTGCGTGACGTAATGTCCCCTAAGCTCAGAATCTCACGGGACTTTGAAGTGTCCATTGTGGACCCTGACTAAGAGGTCTGGTACAGGGATGGATCGAAATTCGACAACGGAAGAACGGGAGCTGGCATCTGTGGGCCAAACTTCAAAAAATCGATACCAATGGGAAGTTACCCCACCATATTTCAAGCAGAAATTCATGCAAGAGGGGTCTGTGGTAGAGAAATTCTGCGGAGAGGCTCAACATCGAAGAGCATCTACATTATGTCGGACAGCCAGGCTGCACTACGTGCCTTGCAATCCTACACAGTTACATCTAAGCTAGTGGATGAATGCACTGAAATACTTAATGCCCTGGGAGCCAAAAACACGGTGGTGTTGGGATGGGTTCCCGGACATCAGGGACATGAAGGTAAAGAACATGCAGATTACCTTGCAAAGCAGGGTGCTACATCAGCATTCTATCGTCCAGAGCCCTTTTGTGGACTCACAAAAGCACACACCAGGGAAACTATAAGTAACTGGAAAACTAAACAATTCAGACGTCACTGGATTGATTGCCCAGGGCAAAGGCAGGCCAAACTGTTTATACTTCCGGCAACGAAAGTATCAGCCAAACTCATTAACCTAAGCAGGGAGGACCTAAGAACTCTTACTGGGTACTACACCGGACACTGCGGTCTACGATATCACCTAAGTAAATTAAATCTATCTGGTACCCAAATTTGTCGTTTCTGTGAGCCGGATGATGAAACGCCGGTTCACATTCTCTGCGAATACGTAGCTCTAGCCTGCACAAAAGTCGCAGTTCTTCCAGACCTATTAATAAAAATAATAATATCCGAGAAGTTTAAGCATTACGAGAGGTTATTTAAGTCTTTCAAACACTCAAATGTAAACATTTCGGATAATAATCGTAGGCCTATCGATGTTTCCCTTCCATCTCCGACTACGGATCCTGATCCCAAAGTTCCTCCACCCCCAACAATTGAATTGATAAATCTGTCCTCACCGAGTCCCTTAGCAGTTCAACTATCGACATCAAAAGGCTCATTCAGATGTATCTACCGTAGCCTCCACAAAAAGGAACCACATTCCCCAAAACCCCTCTGCGGAATCTGAACCGCCGGCTCGTAGATTGATTACTGTCCCGATTAAAAAGTCGATTTTCACGTCTAGATTCGAGAGAGACACTACAGAAGTCGAACATCATAAGTAAACTCAAATCGGAAAATGTGACTATTCATAAATTGAATTTTAATTATCCCAGAGACATTTCGTCATTTAACTAAATATTAAATCTGTCCTTAATATATTTTATCAACATGTAAGAGGCCTAAACACGAAACTAACTGAACTGTAGTTCAAATCATTTAACTGTAATTACAATATCATCGCTTTCACTCAAACTTGGCTAAAGCCTCATATTTTTAATTCGGAGATTCTTTGCAATGATTGCCAAATATATATAAATGACTGCTTGAACAGAGGTGGAGGTGGAGTATTGCTCGCGGTACATTCTTCTATACTTTCCGCTGAGGTTAATCTACCTGTTATAGAAGCTACGGAATGTAAGTGCATTAGAATCCAGCTGGGAATAAGTTTTACCTATATTGCCATCTGCTATATCCCACCATCTTCTGGTCCCTCGGTGTACATGAATCATATTTCGTTGCTGAAAGCTATCAATTCAATGTTGAAGCCCATTGATTCTATAATTGTCTTGGGTGACTTTAATCTTTCGCATCTGACCATGATATTGTACCCGTTTCCTCCAAATTGTCCAGCAACGATTTTTTAGCCGAAATAACTGAACTTTGCTTTAGATAGACAAATATAGTTCCAAACATGTCCGGGAGAGTCCTTGATCTGGTATTTGTTGATGATGCATAAAAATTCCCTCTTAGGAGGAATGAAACTCTTACTGTATCTGAAGATCCTTACCATCCTTCCCTAGAAATAGTTTACGAATTGAAAAAAGTGTTCGCAGTTGCATTACCACTGTATACGACTCTAGCTTTAGATTTGAATTCGCGAAGGCTAATTTTAATAAACTTAAACAAATTTTATCTACAGTAGTTTGACCCAAATACGGTGCAGATATTGACAAAAACGTTTCGGACTTCAATACCATCATTCACGCTATTCTGGAAAGACACGTATCTAAACATAAACGTGTTTCCACTGAACTAGTCCAAACATGGTTCACCAAAGAGCTGAAATCTTAAAAAAAAAATTAAAAATTGCGTTCCTTCAAGCTGTACAAGACGGGTTTCACACTCTTGACTACTTGGAGTACTCTATATTGCGTCATAAATACTTTGAATTAAACAAAAAGTGTAACAATACCTATCTCTGTACGATGAAAAAGAAAATAACTTGCAATCCGAAAGCTTTCTATGATTCCGCAAACTCTAAACAAAGGGTTAAAGCGTTTCCTTTTGGTATGAAATACCGTGATGATTTTTCTAGCAACGATCAAAATATTGCCAACTTCTTTGCACAATTTTTCAATTCCAACTATTCCGCTGAATAAATTTTCTGCCGCTTAAGCCAACAGCCAACATAGAGACAACACTATTTGGAAACGCATCAACCGCCAAGGAAAGAAACTGCATTACATATATACATTTAAATTGTTATTGTTTTGTAAACCATTTTTCATATACATTTCAATAAAGTAAAATTGCACCAACGTCTTCCAAATTAACTGTTCTCTAAATTATTGTGATTGGCTGTTGGATATCGTTCGATTTACGGATATTTGTTAAACGGGAAATTTTTGGCAAATATACAATTGTCGCGAAATAGAAAAATTCTGTATCATTGTTTTAAATAGATATTTTGCCGTGAAAAGAAAATTGAGTATCATTGATCATAATGATTGTCGTACGTGCCGGTAAAAATATAATTGTTGTCCACCGCAATTACTACTTATAAAATAATTCGTCTCATTGTCGTACGAAATTTTATGAAATAAAAATTTAATCGCACCGTTTAACACAATATATATGAGCAACATGCCGGGAGGCAACGGAGCTAGGACAGTACTCAACGTGATCCAGAGGAGACTTCAGAGGGAGTCGTAGAAGAACCACAAACTCAATGCACTTACCAATGCAGTATCAGAGCTGAGGGTGGCGACTGAAGAAAGCCAGTGGAATATTGAGCGTTTGCGAAGCAATAAAGAACAGGAGGTGCAACAAGTACCACAACCACATCTTGTAGAAGCAACGCAGCAAAGTTCACCAATGTCACTACCAGAGAGGCCGAGGCAAGATACAGTCTTGGCAAGCAATGAATCGGTGAGAAAATTATATAACCTGCCAATTTTTTCGGGCAATCCTGACGAATGGCCACTGTTCTTACCGAATTTCAAGGACACAACGCAGGCATTTGCATAAATGCCTAGTTTGTCGTGCCAAGGAAATTGTTGCATCCATGCTAATATATCCCAATGATGTGCCAAATGCCATAGCAGAGTTAGAATTTCATTATGGGCGGCCAGATATTTTAGTAAGAAGCCAAATAAGTAAAGTACAGCAGTTTCCCAGTATCAGTGAGAATAAGGTGGAACAAATTATAGCATTCTCCACTTAAACAAGAAACATCGTCGGATTTTTAACATCGGTCAGGTGTGAGCATCATCTTTCAAATGACACACTATTGGAGCAGCTGGTGATGAAATTGGCACCCAGTAAACAATATGAGTGGACACGCCATGCCATCAACATAAGGTCATATGCAAAGGTGAAGGAGTTTTCAATATGGTTAAGCGAACTTGCCAGGGTGGTGTGTTTCATTCCGCCTTCAAACAGGACCGCTAGAAGTCATCAGCCAGTGCCTCAACAACAATCGTCGCGTCGCATAATGCACGTTGGAAGAAAACAACAAGAAGAACGCGGAGAGGGTATTAAGTGCTACGTATGTGAGGGCGCTCACGTAATCTCCAGCTGTGAATCTTTTAAAAACATGAGCGGCACGATCGTTGGGAAAAAGTAAAAGGTAAGCAGCTTTGCTTCTCGTGCCTACGTAAGGGTCATAGCACAATGAAATTCCGTTCAAAAAGGATGTGTGACGTTGATGGTTGTCGCCGATACCATCATCGTAGCCTTCACGAAAATTCGAGTTTGCCTCAAAATACAGCTGCTACTTGCAATAGAGGTGAGTCCCAACCATTGCTAAACTGTGGAGATGTCGACCGGATAAATTGGTAATTTTTTTTAAATACGTTCCGGTTACGATAATGGGGTCGAACGGTAAGTGTAGACGTTTTTGCCATGAAGGATAAGGGATCAGCCGTATCCTTGATAGAAGATAACTTAGCTAAACGTTTGGGTCTCAGTTTTAATTTTTAGTTACAGCCACTGTGCATAAAAATTAGCATAGCGTAGTTGCTCTTCTTGAAATATTTTTATTGTTTTTTGTAAGGGATGAAAAACTATGCAGTAACACTCAATAAAATCCCAAAATGGTGCATCAACTTCGAAAGTTTCATCTTCAGAAACATTTTTGATTGAGTGAATCTTTGTAAGTGTATGTTTGGCTGCTAATAAATCCTCTAACATAGAATATGTGGATCCCCATCTAGTGGGGCAATCAAGTTGGGGCATTTAAACTTTTTAAATTCAAATATTTCACGAAATCCATTTGAGGTGTTCCTTATATATTTTGTGAGATTACGGCAATTAAAAGGTGCTTAACTACGTCGGAGTCGGCAACATAAACAGCCACTAGTTGTGTTGTGTGTGATGCACAACGACAAACTTGTATATTTACTATTAAAAAATTTGGTACCTTTTCCACAAGTTCAATTTTTTTTATATATTCATCATTTGCATATAAATAACTCATCGTTTTCTTCTACATCTTCCTCAGACACGAAAGATAAAATATTTGTCGCCTTCAGCATATTTGCACCGTTATCATATGTTATCGAGACTATTTGATTCAATTTAATGTCATACCGGTTGAGCACATTTAAAATTTCAACAGCAAGATTTTTGGATGTGCTACATCCAGCTCCTTTTAATTCTATCATTCCCAAAATATTAGATTTTATTTGACCGGCACTAATAAGTTGAGCACTTATACCAAATATGTTTCTGGACAGTCGTGTAGCGCTGTCTATTTTCAAGGATAACAACTGACCTTTAACTTCATTGGCGATTTCCAATTTAATTTTATTAGCAATAGTATGTAATGTTTTTTTTTGCAGTTTGATGCATTCAGAGTCATATTTTCCGTCCACAGCAACAAGACCATCACATATAGGATCAATGAAATTTCGAAGATTTGGTGAATTTAAAATGTTAAATGGAATACAGTCCTCAGTTACCAATCCTATATATGACCTCATTAACTGTTTTTTATTGACTTCAATTTTAATTTTCTTTTTGCGAACGGTTTTAACTAAACTTTTAACTAAACCCTCCCAGAACAGGACGCGGCCACTTGCTTTTTACCCCAAAGGGCTTTTTAATTTCCCATAACTGGACAGCTTACAACACTTTTTTTTCATTTACTCTTTACCATATTCGTACAGCTGTTGCTTATTCACTAATACGTGCATGGATGTAGGGGAATCCCCTAAATACGAAGAACCTGTTTTCAATACAGTAAAAAACATAAAAATGTATGTACCTATTGCATACACGTAGTTAGTATCTTCTTGTGCATTGTGAATCAAACTAAGTGTGATATCTTATCTGTCAACTGCCTGACAGGATGTTCAATATGGCTACTTTTTAGCATTTTGACAGGGTGTTAAATATGGCGATAGGGCCGCATATCTTCAGCGGGTGATAGAAAGAGATAAAGAATGAGACAGCGATAGTCAATTACAAATCAGGTGATCCATTAAATTTGAAATTTTGACGTCTATGCAGAAGATATGACACTTACTTTGATTCACAATGTTCTTGTGCGGGTACGTACGTGAATCGCAATGCGTAAAGTAGTGTTGAGTATTAAAGACAAAGTTAATGTCATTGAAATTCATAAGAAAGAAGAACTAAGTGTACGAGAGTTGGCAAAGAAATATAAGATCAGCAAAACGCAAGCTGCTAGCACTATCAAAAACAAAGATCAAATTTTAAGTTTGTGGGACACTGACGTCAACCCGGAGAGAAAAAGTAGTCTACTGAAGCCCAAAGGCCTTAATATTGATAAATTGTGCTACGAGTGGTATGTGAAGGCACAATTATAAGAAGCAAAGCTAAAGAAATTGCAGTGAGACTCAATTACAACGATTTTAGTGCATCATCCGTCTGGCTGGAAAGGTTCAAAAAACCTCACAACATAACTTTCCGTACAATTTCTGGAGAAGCCGGTAGTGTAAACCAAGAAGACGTCAAACGTTTTTGCGCAAAAGTACCAGTACAGTTTTAAAGGAAAAACTCGCCAAGCGAAAATTTCTCACTTTTTTAAATTATTTTGAATATTTTGTACACAAAGCTTTATTTTTTAATTTATGAACAAAGCTTTATGAACCTCCTAACTCAGTCTTATTTGTATGTATTAATATTCTTGTTTTGGAAATAAAACTGTTTAAACATTCATCAATAATACTTTTCTCATAAGCGGACACCTCTCATAAGAGGACAAATTTGGCAGTCTTTTAGGTGTTCGTTTAAGAGAGAGTACACTGTACTTGAAATGGATATGCATGTATGTACATTAGGGTGGTCTTTATAATCCAATGTAGTATTTTTTCCAGTCTCACCCCTAGATCGGTTGCACCACGGTCAACTATATCGCACAAAAATTTTTATTCCGATTGGAGATGGTTTAGGCGTATCGCAGGGGGGTCAAAGTTGAAATTGGTCTATGGAGACTCAAAAAATAAAAGTGATTTTTCTTTTTATCTAATACTCGAAATCGGTAGCCCTATGGTAGAAAATATCAGACGCAAATTCTGGTCCCGATTGGAAACGCCTAGGGGGTGTCGCAACGGGGTTGAAGTTCAGACTACCCTATGATGACTTGAAAAATAAAAGTAATTTTTCTTTTTATCTAATACCCGAAATATATATCACTGTGGTCGGAGATATCACATACAAAATTTGGTTATGATTGGAAAAGCCTAAGGCAGGAGGGTAAAATACAGACTACCCTATGGAGACTTGCATTTCATTTCTTTCGCTTTTCGTTTTTTGCTTGTGCTAGAACTGAGACTGTTGTTTTTTCTCAAAAGCGCAAGCACAAGCAAGTGTTCGTATTAATAAGCCGACGAACAGTAAAGTCTATGAAAATCGAAATTTTGGTGAATTTTTCTATTCCGACTGCAGTTTTTTAAACGCTGCTCCGCAGTATAGTAATGTCGGTGTTTGACCCATTTGGCATTATCGCCGATTTTTTGCCTTTTGCCAAAATGCTAGTACAAGAGGTGTGGAGACATTCTATCGAGTGGGACGAAGCGATTCCGAGTAGCTTGCATGACAAATGGTTTATGTGTTGGAGCGAGCTAAAACACGTTATTATTGTTAATGTGAAACGATGGTATTTACCGCAATTTCAATCTTCAAAGTCCATACAGTTGCACGTAGTGGTGGATGCCAGTCGATCAGCATTCGCAGCAGCTGCGTATTTTCCAGTCACTATTAGTGATGGTTGTCATGTCACATTTGTCGCGGGCAAAACCAAAGGCGCCCCGCAGAAGTCATTATCCGTACCGAGGTTGAAATTGCAAGCCGCAGTGCAACCCAAGGTCACAACGTCCAAGTAAATCAAACATATTTTTGGTCGGATTCGTAAATCGTACTACACTGGGTCAACTCGAAATAACGAAAATTTAAGCCATACGTTGGTCATCGCATAGCAGCATAGCAGAGATTTTACCTTCACAATGGCGTTGGATTCAGACCCATAACAATACCTCACATGTCGCCAATCGTCCAAAGTGGCCACCAAAGATTGAGGAGCGTGGGCTATGGTTGCAATGGCCGGAGTGTCTGCTATATTCAGTTGAGGATTGGCCAGCCACATCTTGCACACATATGCCCGAGCTACCCGAGGAGGATATTAAGCCAAGCCTACATATACAAGCCAAGGTAACTAGTTGTTTGCTAAAATTTAATCGTTTTTCTTCATATTTAAAGATGAAATGAATAACGGCATGGGTTCTGCGAGCTGCCGACATATTTTTGAAACTACATAGCACCTATCAGACATGTGATGGCGACGGTCTGCAATCAGAGCTAAGCGCCGCCGAACTTAGTAAAGCACAGATATAAAGCGGGAAGTATACGCAGAAGAAGTATCAGCCCTATTGAAAGATGAGCAACTCCATAAACAAAGCAGTATTCGTTCATTAACGCCGTATCTAGACATCGATCAGATCATGCGAATCCAAGGTCGCCTAGACGCAGCCACGGTTTTGCCAGTAGAGGCCAGAAGACCAATTTTAATGCCATCCAAACACATCGTCTCCGAACTCATAATGCTTCAGTATCACCAGTGACTACACCATCAGAATTTCGCATAGACATTGTACGAAGCCCGCCAAAAGTTTTGGTTTACACATGCCAAGTTCCTGTTGGTGCAACGTACACGCTTAATGTGTCACATAGACAGAGCTAAACCAGCAGCGCCTCTGATGGGTCAGTTGCCTGAGGATTGGTTCATTCCTTATGTCAAGCCGTTCTCTTACACAGGAGTTGATCTTTTTGGCCCATTCAATGTTACCCTTGGTCGCCGGCGAGAAAAACGATGGGCAGTTATATTTACGTGCCTCACTACACGCGCAGCCCACGACACAAATTTTGTGGGCGCTAAACGGGAGCTAAAGGAAGCTGATCGCATCTTAAATTTCGAGCGCATATCAGATGAAGCCACCAGCCCCAACATCGATTGGAAATTTAATTGCCCTTCCAACCCAATTTCAGGGGGTTTTTGGGAGCGCGTTACAGGTGTCGTAAAAAGAATGCTGCTAAAGACACTTCGTGAGGAGGCACCGAAGGAAGACACACTTCGAAGCGTATTGATCGCAGCTGAAAATATTTTAAATTCGAGGGCACTTACCGACGTGCCTTTATCGTCGGAAGAGGACGACCCAATGACTCCTAACCATTTCCTTATAGGATGCCCCAATTCTATGCAAACAGCGCAGCCAGCCGATCAAAATATTTGCCTTAGAAAACAATGGCGTATCGCACAAAATCTGAAAGACCGCATTTGGAAGCAATGGGTGAGATATTATTTGCCCCAATTACTTGTGAGGCCTAAGTGGCAAGACAAAGTTAAACCAATCGCCACCAACGATTTGGTTCTCGTCTGCGAAGATCTTCAACCGCGAAGTCAGTGGAAGAAGGGACGAGTTACCAAATTGTTTCCCGCTAAGGATAGGCAAATCCGCCTCGTTGAGACTAAAACAGCTAACGGAGTACTCCGTCGGCCAGTTTTAAGGCTTACCATCCTCCGAATAAATGGTGAATTCCTACGCGATTCACGGTGGGGTGGGGTGTAATGGCACTCTGTGCATTCATATTTTAAATTGTAGTCAATCATATGCGCAACATTGTTACCTTTCAGCATATAAATACCACCACAACAAAAGAAGAGCGCAAAGTCTAAGCCAACAGCCAACGCAATTTGGAAACACATCAAATAAGACATAAAAAAAATATAAAATAAAATCTTTATATGTATAAAATATTCACATATTTAACAATGTAGTATATGTATTATTTCCAACTGTATAATACTCAGCTGATGATGTTTATTCTGTAGCTGAGCAGTTTTAGATCTCAACGCTTAACAAACAAACCCGCCAATAACTCGGCTTTGGAGGCTATTTATCCGTTGGGTTTATTATTATTAAACATGTAGGTGCCGTCCCTCCGATTTTTATAAAAAACAAAAAAAAGCCAATGTAAATTGGAAGCGAAGTTTAGGCTTACATCTCCTCGGCGGTAAATCGCGTCAAGTATTTTTTTTAATAGCGGCTCCGCTTTCTGAGGGTTTTCCAAACAGGTTGATCAGTGGGACATCCAGCGCCACCTTTTGCCAAAGTAAAATCATAAAATAGCAGCTCTTCAATGCCCTGGAAAACTTTCCATATTCATAACGCTCAATTCGTAAACATATGTTCACTTAACCATAGATATTCATACCTATGTATACTGGCATCGGTTATTGGTGCCTTAACCTAAAATACGTGATAACTTCATAAAATTGAAAATGCAAAAAATTTCGAAACAAAACATAGAATAACCAATATGTGAATAAATTCGCCTACGTAAAAATTTATAGATTATGGGTATGGAGGAAAGCCAAAAAAAATTGGTTGGCTATGCTATCGTTATGACTAAGGCGTTATTCTATGACTTCAATAACCGATTACGTTGACTTCCAAAGAGTTGATTGGATAAGCTGTTTTACACGGAGTTTGTTAGGACCTCAAAGTAGTTTTTCCGCAATTTTCTTTTTATCTCATGAACTATAAATCTTATAAAATAAAGTCGCTAAATGCCATGTATGCACATAGCTTCACACAGATTGATACGATTTTAAAACGGTTTTTTGCATTTGAAAGCTTAGTTACGTGAGATGGCACAGTTAATATAATTTGAAGATATATATTATAGGGGCGCGGCAAATTACCAAAATGTAGTAAAAAATCATAAAATTTTTGTTTACACAGCTATAACTCATAAACGGATGCATGGATTTAAAAAATTCTACTTTTCAGTAAAACTTTGAAATATTTACCTTCGATCTGCATACAAAAAAAATACTTGATTCATTTCTTATATCAGCCAAATTGTTTAAATAAAAGTACCATTTTTACTCAAAAATGTGTTTGTGTGGTTGTTCGCTGTGAACTGTGCGCGCTAAAGGCGGTGACACAATGACATATTTCATATAGATGCGTTTAACCAGGGATGCACCTTAACGTTAAGCTAATCGTTTATCAAAAAATTTCCACCGTTTCCGTTGAAACACTTCGAAATATTATCGATAAAGAAATTATCAAGATAAATTGTATCTCGTTTTTAACCGAAACTAAAAGCTTTCGTTAACGTTAAAAACGTTATCAGGATTGAACGGGTCCAAAAAGTTTTTCTCGCCTGCTTTTGTTAAATTTAAAAACTTTGGAAGCCAGACGAACGGTTCTCTCGCTTTTTTTTTGTTCGTAATATTATCAGTGGCGACATTGACTGCTCTTTTCTTTTAGAGAAAATTAATTTTAACATACCTCAGCGTAATCTTCGTAGCTTTCTACCTTTTTATGGCGTTAATTGTAGAACTGATTATTCGCGTAATGCTCCTCTTGTGCGAGCCCTGATTGAATTTAATTTAATCTCGAGTTCTATCCAATTTAATTTTTCATTTTCGAAAAATGTTTTTTCTAAGATTCTAAATACTATATTATAGGTTTTTAGTCTTAGTTTTTATTTTTCATTGTTCCAACGCTTTTATTTAATTGTCTGATCAACGCCCTAGATTGATAAGGAGTGTGATGACTAGTACCTAGGACCTACCTACTTATTTTCTAGCTTTTCGTATTTTTATTATTTCATGTAAGTATTGTTTTCAATAAAACCGTTTAACTAAACAATTTTTTTTAATTATTTTATTCTGTCTTAAACCTTTTGAATGCTTAAACCTTTAAAAATACGCAACGGATTTTGATGCACTTTTTTTTAATAGATAAAGAGTGATTGAAGAGGAAGGAACGGATGAAAATATTTCGCTGAAAATTAGTGGAGGGGTAGCTTAGAACCAGGAGACAGACATAGGATAATTTTTATCACGTTCTGGCTAGGGCTTGAGATCAAAACGTGGACCTGGGTAATCCTGGGATATGTTTGTACAATATGGGTATCAGATGGAAGCTGTTTATGAGTACTTTGATACGGGGTATTTTTCGTACCCGCGGATAACAATGGTCTCGAGATGTAAGCGAAAACGTGGACGAGAATGTGTTTATAGAATATGGATAACAAATGAAAGCTGTTGATGTGTGCTTTAGTACAGAGTAATAGGGAGCAGAGTTGGACGGAAAAAGCTTATAAAAATTTATGTAGATAGACCAAATTTAGGGCAGAACAACGTCTGACGGGTCTGCTATTCATACACGAAAGAATTTTACAGTCGTAATCAAGCTTTGGCCTCACCATTTACAATCAAAAATATTTATTTATTAGCAATCATAACAATTTATTTGCACATTATATATATAAACATATCACTATTTCTTCTGCTGAGTGGAATGTCACCATATCTCAAATGTTGTTTCGAAAACGACCTATCTCAAAATGTTTCCAAATTCGATGCTCTGTCGAGTAAGGGTGATATTCCACTCAACAGTGAATTTATAACTACTCATTAAAATTTATATGGCGTCTTAAAAAGTCGTTAACTCTTTTATTTGTTAAATCTGTAAATAAACTCGGAACGTATCGATCAACATTACCGTGTGACAACGCATAAAGTTTGTTTCTGGCAGTTGCCCCTGATCCATAAACTGCACTCAACGTATTTTCTCCACCATATGTAGCACAAAGCGTTGTTACTGATAGAATTATCCCGGATAACATACGCTGGCATTCCTCCTTTAGTTTTATCTGTACTTGAGTCCTATGGAGGAGTTGACTAGTCTCATGATTAACATTTTCAAACGTACCTTCCCACCCACTAACTTGCATTAAATCGGGCGGTTTTAATATGAAATTGCTAATTTGTATTGGTTTTACTGTCTCCCTTTCTCGAAAATGTTCCCTCAATTTAACCACAGCGATATTCATTAATTGTGATTTTGTATCATAACCATTACCACAAATTATTTCGTGCACTTGGCCTTGTTGCCCGATTCCTTTGCCTATATGCCTTCTATCGTTTACACCAGCTAGAACTTCGAAATCGCTCTCTGCTTTCCCGTATACGAAAGTCGCAATTGTTACCACCGTTTTTAAAGTGACTAAGTTTCCAGCGCATTTATACTTGGAACATTCAAATACAGCAACCGTATGTGGGCTCTCTTTTATTTCTATAGGTTCGCCATTTAACATGCGAAACTGCGCATTCGTGTAGGATAAACAGTAGCTTAGAACTACAAGAAGGATCACCAAATTAATACGTGAACACATTTTATTTTAAGAACTTTTGCACTACTTTTTCAGTATAAAGTATAACGTGATTAATTTTGTGGGCGCTATTTATACCTAATAGAGTCATGTGTATAAAAAATAAACAAAAACATTTCAGTCAAAATTTCAAGAATTTTAAATAATAACAATACATCTTAATTAAAGTCATGGCTACACAATAAAAAATCTTGTTTGTTTTCGCTCGGTCCATTATAAATAAAATAAATAAACAAATGCAAGGCGCGATAACCTCCGAAGATATTTTAGGCCGAGCTTCTCTTCCAAATTGCGACGTGCTTCTTTTAATTTTTCTTACATGTTTTTACGCCGACTCCGAACGGCATCTTCAGGGAAAATGAGTTTTCACTGAGGAGCTTTTCATGGCAGAAATACACTCGGAGTGCTTGCCACACACTGCGGAGGGGCGACTCTGCTTAGAAAAATTTTCTTCTAACTAAAAAACTTCGTTTCTAAAACTTTTGACGCTGCTTTGCCCGGGGCGTGAACCTTGGATCTTCGGTGTGGTAGGCGGAGCACGCTACCATCTCACCACGGCGACCACCCGGAAGTACAAAAAGCTTATTAAACGTTTATAATGACATTTCCATATAAATTTTCTGTTATGGGAGCCTAATAGACTTATTTAATTAATAATTTTAATGGAAATTTTTAATTAGTTAAACAAAGAGGTTAAAATTTACGCATAAACGCGGCTTTGACAACACATTTTGCTATACTTTTTCATAAGAATATTTCCTAGTAATTGTTTGTTTATATATATTTATATTGGCACAGTTGAAACGTGTTATCAAATTGATATGTGTTTAGTGAATAAATACAGAAAAGTTCAAATGGTACACTTAATTAGCTTTATCTGTTTCCAAACTGCTAATAGTTTCTATTGTATACCGCCACAAAACCAGAGTTCGGAGCAGTGCACAAATTCTGAGCAACAACACTGCTCGAACTTAAATGGGTTGACGTAATCAATATCTTTCGTTAAGTGTTAATAAGGCATCAATTTGTTGTGGATTTAAACGTCTGTTCATCTTTCACAAATTCGTAAAACTAGCCTAAATCCGCGTTCCAGTCCGCACGATATGCCAAGATATGATCTTGAAAAAAGTACCGACACCTTCTAGAAAATGATCTTTAAATAGTCCCAACAAATCGCAAACTACTCGCAGTCGCAGAGATAAGCAAACGGTGATAAACCGAAGGAAGGATATAATGGAGTTCTTGCAAAATGAGGATCCAATAATCAGGATGATATACCTGTTTTTTTTAGTGATCTTGAAATAGTTCGGAAAACAACGAACAGATCCGGCGACAGTTAAAAAATATTCGGTGCATGGCCTTCCGATATGATTCCCTAAACAATCGTGAAATATTTTCGAAAAACTGAAACTATATGGAGTTAGTCCCCAATAAATGTCTTCAATATTATTACGAAAACAATCCAGAAATGGATCCAAAGAATCCACAAGAAGATCTCGAACACAGTCTCTAAACGGTCGCGAAATAGTCCTAGAAAAATTTTAAAATGTCCCTCAAGCTTTCTGTCGTGGCTGAAGTCCTCTTTGGAAAATATAATCTCTTTTGCTGAAATCGAGAAAACTAAGTCTTAATGAATGGTTTTCTTTCGTCTATTCGATGTAACTCTTGCTTCAGTTAATGAGTTTCACGATCTTGGCGCAAGTTTTGACTCAACTTTTAGTTTTGGTAATCATATAAAATTTCTCATAACGAAAACTTATACCAAATTGGCTTTCTTGCGACGATATGCGCAGGACTTCAAGGACCCATATACAAGGAAAATTCTATACAATGCATTAGTGCCTTTACAGTTAGAGGATGCTTCAGTCATCTGGAATACGATTGACTCTTCACTTTTTAATAATTGATAGAATTCAGTGCAATTTCATACGATTTGCTCTTCAACCTCTACACTTTGTTAATCCCCTGCCATCCTACAATGTTTGATGCATGCTTGTCAATGTCTTGTCATTTGTAATGTTTATTTTTGACTTAATATCCGGTGCCATTAATTTTTAACGTCCCTAGCAGAGCTCACCGGTTCCACAGTATATTCCACGTAGAAGGGCTGGGTTTGAATTACTTCAGTTTCACACCTCTTCTAAGAGGTATTGTAGAATTTAATCTCCTATCCAGAAGCCTTGATTTGGACTTTGCCATGACAGGGTCTCTGTTTAAGGCACACATTACGTCGTATTACGTATCTCAGTAAACCTCATTTTAGAATTGTTAAACTAGTACTAAGTTAACCTGTAATATAGTCAGTAAGGTTGTTACCATTTCACTTAATAAAGATATATATAAAGTATATGAAATAAATTTTCCTCAAATAAGCTTGAAAAGGTCCTTTAATAGTCTCAAATTATCTAACCTATAGGCACAAACTTTTCAGACAAAATTTCAGGAATTTTAAATAAGAACAATACATCTTAATTAAAGTCAAGGCTGCATAATAAAAAATCTTGTTTGTTTTCACTCGGTTCATTATAAATAAAATAAATAAGTAAACGCAAGGCGCAATAACCTTCGAACAGATTTTAGACCGAGATTCGTGCATCGTGCTTCTTTTAATTTTTCCTACAAATTGGCGGGACGACACCTACATGTTTTTACGACGATACCGAGCGGCATCTGCAAGGCAGATGAGTTTTCACTGAGGAGTTTTTCATGGCAGAAATACACTCGGAGTGCTTGCCAAAAGCTGCCGAGGGGCGACTCCGTTTAGAAAAATGTTCTTCTAATTGAAAAACCTCGTTTCTAAAATGTTTGATGTTGCTTTGCCTACGGCGTGAACCCAGGATCTTTGGTGTGGTAAGCGGAGCACGCTACCATCTCACCACGGCGACCACCCGGAAATACAAAAAGTTTATTAAGCGTTTAATGACATTTACATATAAACTTTTCTGTTATAGAAGCCTAATAAGCGTATTTAATTAATAAGTTTCATGGAAATTTTTAATTAGTCAAACAAACTGGTTTAAATTTACGCATGAACGCGGTTTTGAGAAAACATTGTTTGTTTATATATATGTATATTTGCACAGTTGAAACGTGTTATCAAATTGATATGTGTTTAGTGAATGAATACAGAAAAGTACAAATGGTACACTTAATTAGCTTTATCTGTTTCCAAACTGCTAATAGTTTTTATTGTATACCGCCACAAAACCAGAGTTCGGAGCAATACACGAAATTCTGAGCAACAACACTGCTCGAACTTAAATGGGTTGACGTAATCAATATCTTTCGTTAAGTGTTAATAAGGCGTTAATTTGTTGTGGATTTAAACGTCTGCTCCTCTTTCACATATTTGTATAACTAGCCTAAAACCGCGCTCCAGGCCGCACGATATGACCCAACAAATCGCGAAACACCCGCAGTCGCAGAGAAGAAGGAAGACTATAGTCAGTGGCGAAGTGGGGGGGCATCTTGCCCCGGGCGCTACTCACAGGGGGTACATGGTCCGAAGTTCCTGGATACTTTGTATTTTTATTATAACTGATTTCTGGGAAAAATTTTCTAATAACTGTCAAATGTGAATCCGAAATTAGAGACACTCTCTGTGAAGAAGCAATAGAAAAAGCGAAGTCTCTTTGTGAAAAATGGGATATTGATGTAGTAAAACGTAAAAGGAGGAGCCGACAAGAAATTGAACCCAAAACTCCGTTAGAATTACTTACTTGTATAATCTCGTATGGAGAAGTTTTTCCAAACTGGACTATCTCAGTATTACTAATGTATTATAATCATATTATTGTTAAATGTGTATTTGAGTCTACTTATAGATGATATCTTCAGCCCATGATAAAAATATAGGAAGGTAAAAAAACCATTCTCTTTCTCGGCGGCCGTAATGATTTGAAAAAAATTTTTAAATCTCTCTCAAAAACTTTGTGGAAATGAGAAACCAAAGGATACAAACCATGATTCAATTACTAGAGGTTTGTTCTCTAACTGAAAGCAGAGCTTTAACATTCCCAAATTCTAAAATCACTGCAGGTTGCATTTCTGTAGGAAGGAAAAAGGGGAGTAATTTTGATGATGGGATGGTAGTAGACTAATATGAAAGGTAGTTGCAATAAGGCCATATGGCGTTATGTCCAATGCAGATTGGGAATAATCGTACAGATTGGAAATAAAGCCATTTAGAAATGCTTTCAAATGAGTAATAAAGCCATAATTTAAAATCGCACCCTCTCAAAATAAAAAAAGAATGTTGCGCATCCGGTCCAAGCCGAATTCATATCTTTAACGAATGCTAGAAAGAGAGGGGGATGATGAAAGCAATATAGTTAGGTAGAAAATCAGGTGATCACAGCTGTTTATAATTTTGACGCTTAAGCCTAAGATATCACACTTTTCATATCCACAATGCACGTGTTTTCTGTTAATTGTCAAGTACAATCATTGAAAACCAAATTTTCAAATACAAGTACTCTCGTGAATTAGATTACGGCCAACTTGTTACTAATAAATTAAAAAAATGTTAGTTATTATTTCGCGATTTTTTGGATAAACTAAAAAGATATTTTATATACATATATACATAAACTAGCAAGTACCCGGCTTACTCCGTTACGCTGCAAAAAGTAAATCTATTGAGTTTTTGCTATTTGGGTATGGTTTAAAAGACTGAACGAGCTAGGCAGGCTATAGAAATACATAGCCATTTGTGTCAGTGGTTAACAATAAAAAAAATTTTGATTCAAAACTTTAGTAGCTTCAAAACGCCGAGTCAATTGTATGAAGATTTGCGATCTTCCAAATATAGAGGCGATTTGTTTAGTTTCTATAAAATACAAACTACTTTAAATCAAAAGTGTGCTCAGGAAAATAATAGCGTTGAGATTCCTAAAAATATTTAAGCTGCTTTAAATACATTTAAATATAAGTTACCAGTACACATGAGGACCATTTTATATGCATTGAAACCAATTACCCTGGAAGAGGCATTGCGTGAATTAAGTGCAGCAAGATTTTTAAATGATTCGAACAACTCTGAAAAAAGGTCCTAAAGATAATCAAAGAATTGGAATTTATTCTAAATAAGTTCAAAATAATAGTTGTAGAAATAGTTATGAGCAAAAGTTGTGGCAACCAAAAAGTTACAACAACAACAATTGTTGTTGCAATATAATACTTATTTTAGGCAAAATAGTTTAGGAAATAACACACAAAATCAAGCGTTTAATCAATCAAGATTTACAGATAGAAGTTATGTTGAACCAATGGACATAGATATGTCTACGCAGACAAGACGACCACAAAAAAATTTTATTGAAGACGGTCAGGATTTTCATTTACTGGCCTGGGATACGAATCAAACTTACCCTATATTAGATTAGTAAAAAATAATTTAAAACCATACCTTTAACTGATAGTGGTACTACAATTAGTTTATTAAATAGAAAAAATTGTTCACCTAGTACAATACGAAATCGGGAAAAACAGTTAAATATAAAAACTGCTTCAGGTATCATAACTATCTTTGAAGATGCAATTATGCCTAAAAATAGGGTGTCATTACCTTTACGAAAGAATAGCACTTTTCATATTTATCACTTTCATTCTAAGTTCGATGGACTAATAGGAAATTACATATTACAAGAAAATAACGGTATAATAAATTGCAGAAACAAAACACTATATTTAAACGGACAAACTTTATCAATATTGTTCAACAACGAGGACGAAAAGGGTTAATGACCTAAATATAAACCTTATGAAAAAAATTGAGCCATATCCAGAAATATGGTATTTAAAAAAGGAAATTAGGTTGATCATTTACATCAGGAAAGATAAATTAATAAACCTCTTGCAAGTTAATAAGAAAGTAATTTATAATAAAATAATTTTAAAAAATTTTAAGTTAAACGGTTTTATTGAAAACAATACTTACATGAAGTAATAACTACTAAAAGCTACAAAATAATTAGGTAGGTCCTAGGTACTTGTCATCACACTCCTCATCAATCTATGGCGTTGATGAGACAATTAAATAAAAGCGTTGGGCGCGTGAAATTTCTAAAAATGTGAGGGGTATCATAACTTGATTAAAGTTCAGTTGGTGAATGACTATCAATAGAAATTTGACGCGTCCAACGCTTTTATTTAATTGTCTCATCAACGCCATACATTGATGAGGAGTGTGATGACTAGTACCTAGGACCTACCTAATTATTTTGTAGCTTTTAGTATTATTATTTCTTCATGTAAGTATTGTTTTCAATAAAACCGTTTAACTTAAAATTTTTTGTTTAATTATTTTATTTTCAAGTTTTTAGTCCTTATTTAATTGCCTATTATTTCTCATTCTATTTAGTTCATTTAGTGATTCATTATTACAAGGACTCTTTCCTGACAATTTGTTAAATCTAAGTCCTCAATACATAATCCTTCCAAAGACTTTGCACGACTCTGCGCCACGTATGCTTGTCCCTCCTCCAACTCCAAAATATTTTGATGTCACTTCTACCGGACTATATGTAATATTTGTTCCAAATATGAGCCAAATCGGACATCATAGGTCGCTTTTTAATATCTCGATCTTTGCGCCACCTAGCTGCGATTTTTTTTTCATAGGTTGCTTTCTATTCTTGTATGTATTATGTGTTCCAAATATGAACCAAATTGGACCACAAATACGATTTTTTGAAATATTTCGATCCATGCGCCACCTATTGGAGATTTTTTTCTTATTATTACATTGTCATCGGGTTCTGAACTATATTCCAAGTTTCAAGCTTGTAGCTTATCGGGAAGTTACTTAAATTTCAATTACAAAATTCGTTCACAACGGCCGTGCATGCGTCAAGTCAAGCATGTCAAGTCAAGCTAAATAAAAACGTTTAAAAACAATGCAAACTTCGTACAAATGTGTGTACTTTGTGGAATAAACGTTATAAACGGACAGATACACTTACGGAACATATCGTAAAAGTACATTACCAGAGTAGTCAACGGGGAACCGATGCCCTAGATACCATTCATAGTGCTCAAAACGAATCTAATAGAGGAATCAAAATTAGTGAATAACCACTTAATATGTTTAAATCAAGAATTCTAGTCTTAACGACAGAGGATACTGTAATATTTAAGCAACCCACATATTCTAGGAATCAATTAATAGAAATCTTGTAAAAATGCAGGGCACAGCAAACTGGTATTTATTTTGATAACAATGAAGTATTTAAAGATTTCTGAAATAAATATAATAGTTTTCGATCATGTAAAAGTAAAATATACTATACTACTATAACTTTATTTTCTAAACCTTAACGAAAAAATTACAAAAATTATAAATAATTGCAAAATATGCTTAAGAAAACTAGAAAGAAAACCAATTAATTTACCATATGAGAAAGCACCGACACCGAACTATTTGAACACTACCACATGGATCTCCGCAAAACTCCAGCGACTCGAAATCAACGCCCGCGCAGTCGGTTTGAAAATTAACTACGCAAAAACTAAGCTAATGAGACTGCAAACAATGAACACATCTCCTCTCCAACTTGTATCAAATGGCAGTACTACCGTCATTGGGGATGTAGAATAATTCTGCTACCTTGGCAGCCAAATTACTAAAGATGGCGGCGCAGAATCGGATATATCTGCAAGGCACGAACTGCATTCCACAGGTTAGGCCGAGTATGGCGCTCTCGCATATTGTCGATGAAAATAAAACTGAGGATTTTTAACACCAGCTTGAAATCAGTTCTGTTATACGGGTCCGAAACCTGGCTTGTCTCTGACCGCATTAACCGACGATTGCAAACGTTTATAAACAAGTGTCTGAGAATAGTTTGCCGTATCTTCTGGCCAAGAACAATAAGCAACGCCGATCTACTGTCACTCACGAACAACCCCCCAATCTACACTGAAATTAAAAAACGTAAGTGGGGTTGGATCGGTCACACTCTCCGCATAGAAGATGACAACGTTGCCAAAATGGCCTTCCAATGGAACCCACAAGGAAGCCGGCGCAGGGGGCGCCCTCGACAAACTTGGATGCGTACGATTCTCAATGAGAGCTCTTCCACCGCCACCTGGAATGAAATAAGACGTTTAGCGACTGATAGAAGTCGCTGGAGAGCGTTCGTCTCCGCCCTATGCTCCGACTAGGAGCGATAAGTGGTGCTTCTGGATGGCTATGGTATTAGTTTTAACTTTTGCGAGTGTCAACTATATGTTCAATTCTATCTAGGAATATAACTAGCTAACATGGATCTTTGGCATCTGAACAATACTGAGAAGTATCTGACTATAATAGGTAAGTTTTCAAAATTTATATATGCCCAGATATGATCTTGAAAATGGTACCGAGACCGTCCAGAAATAATTTTTAAATAGTCCCAACAAATCGCGAAATTCTCGCAGTCGCGGAGATAAGCAGATCGTGATAAACAGAAGAAAGGACATATGGGAGTTTTTAAAAAAGGAGGATCCAATATATGTACCTAATTGAGTCATGTGAATAAAAAATAAACAAAAACATTTCAGTCAAAATTTCACGATTTTGAATAATAACAATACATCTTAATTAAAGTCAAGGCTACACAATAAAAAATCTTGTTTGTTTTCACTCGGTCCATTATAAATAAAATAAATAAATAAATGCAAGGCGCGATTACCTTCGAACAGATTTTAGGCCGAGCTTCTCTTCCAATTTGCTTCATGCTTCTTTTAATTTTTCCTACAAGTTTTTACGCCGACTCCGAACGGTATCTGCAAGGCAGATGAGTTTTCACTGAGGAGCTTTTCATGGCAGAAATACACTCGGAGTGCTTGCCAAAAGCTGCCGAGGGGCGACTCCCTTTAGAAAAATGTTCTTCTAATTGAAAAACCTCGTTTCTAGAATTGTTGATGCTGCTTTGCCCGGGGCGTGAACCTAGGATCTTCGGTGTGGTAGGCGGGCACGCTACCATCACACCACGGCGGCCACCCGGAAATACAAAAAGCGTTTATAATGACATTTCCATATAAATTTTCTGTTATAGGAGCCAAATAAGCCTATTTAATTAATAATTTTAATGGCAATTTTCAATTAGTTAAACAAACTGGTTCAAATTTACGCATGAACGCAGCTTTGACAAAAGATTTTGCTATACATTTTCATAAGAATATTTCCTAGTAATTGTTTGTTTATATATATTTATATTTGCACAGTTGAAACGTGTTATCAAATTGATATGTGTTTAGTGAATAAATACAGAAAAGTTCAAATGGTACACTTAATTAGCTTTATCTGTTTCCAAAGTGCTAATAGTTTCTATTGTATACTGCCACAAAACCAGAGTTCGGAGCAGTGCACGAAATTCTGAGCAACAACACTTCTCGAACTTAAATGGGCAGACATAATCAACATATTTCCTTAAGTGTTAATAAGGCGTTAATTTGTTGTGGATTTCAACGACTGTTCATCTTTCACATTTCGTAAATCTAGCCTAAAACCGCGAAATACCCGCAGTCGCAGAGAAGACGGAAGGCTTTAATCAGTGCCGAAGTGAGGGGTGGGGGGGGGGGGGGGGGGCATCTTGCCCCGGGCGCTACTCACAGGGGGCGCCAAATGGTCCGCAAATCAGAACTTCCCGAATACTTTGTATTGTTATTATAACTGATTTCTGGAAAAAAATTTCTATACTAAAAAATTCATGCAAAAGTAAAATTGCACCAACGTCTTCCAAATTAACTGTTCTCCAAATTATTGTGATTGGCTGTTGGATATCGTTCGATTTACGGATATTTGTTAAACGGGAAATTTTTGGCAAATATACAGTTGTCGCGAAATAGAAAACTTCTGTATCATTGTTTTAAATAGATATTTTGCCGTGAAAAGAAAATTGAGTATCATTGATCATAATGATTGTCGTACGTGCCGGTAAAAATATAATTGTTGTCCACCGCAATTAATACTTATAAAATAATTCGTCTCATTGTCGTACGAAATTTTATGTAATAAAAATTTAATCGCACCGCTTAACACAATATATATGAGCAACATGCCGGGAGGCAACGGAGCCAGGACAGTACTCACATTGATCCAGAGGAGACTTCAGAGGGAGGCGTAGAAGAACCACAAACTCAATGCACTTACCAATGCAGTATCAGAGCTGAGGGTGGCGACTGAAGAAAGCCAGTAGAATATTGAGCGTTTGCGAAGCAATAAAGAACGGGAGGTGCAACAAGTACCACAACCGCATCTTGTAGAAGCAACGCAGCAAAGTTCACCAATGTCACTACCAGAGAGGCCGAGGCAAGATACAGTCCTGGCAAGCAATGAATCGGTGAGAAAATTATATAACCTGCCAAGTTTTTCGGGCAGTCCTGACGAATGGCCACTGTTCTTACCGAATTTCAAGGACACAACGCAGGCATTTGCATAAATGCCTAGTTGGTCGTGCCAAGGAAATTGTTGCATCCATGCTAATATATCCCAATGATGTGCCAATTGCCATAGCAGAGTTAGAATTTCATTATGGGCGGCCAGATATTTTAGTAAGAAGCCAAATAACTAAAGTACAGCAGTTTCCCAGTATCAGCGAGAATAAGGTGGAACAAATTATAGCATTCTCCACTTAAACAAGAAACATCGTCGGATTTTTAACATCGGCCAGGTGTGAGCATCATCTTTCAAATACCACACTATTGGATCAGCTGGTGATGAAATTGACACCCAGTAAACAATATGATTGGACACGCCATGGCATCAACATAAGGTCATATGCAAAGGTGAAGGAGTTTTCAATATGGTTAAGCGAACTTGCCAGGGTGGTGTGTTTCATTCCGCCTTCAAACAGGACCGCTAGAAGTTATCAGCCAGTGCCTCAACAACAATCGTCGCGTCGCATAATGCACGTTGGAAGAAAACAACAAGTAGAACGCGGAGAGGGTATTAAGTGCTACGTATGTGAGGGCGCTCACGTAATCTCCAGCTGTGAATCTTTCAAAAACATGAGCGGCACGATCGTTGGGAAAAAGTAAAAGGTAAGCAGCTTTGCTTCTCGTGCCTACGTAAGGTCAATAGCACAATCAAATGCCGTTCAAAAAGGATGTGTGACGTTAATGGTTGTCGCCGATACCATCATCGTAGCCTTCACGAAAATTCGAGTTTGCCCCAAAATACAGCTGCTACATGCAATAGAGGTGAGTCCCAACCAGTGCTAAACTGTGGAGATGTCGACCGGATAAATTGGTAATTTTTTTAAATACGTTCCGGTTACGATAATGGGGTCGAACGGTAAGTGTAGACGTTTTTGCCATGGAGGATGAGGGATCAGCCGTATCCTTGATAGAAGATAACTTAGCTAAACGTTTGGGTCTCAGTTTTAATTTTTAGTTACAGCCACTGTGCATAAAAATTAGCATAGCGTAGTTGCTCTTCTTGAAATATTTTTATTGTTTTTTGTAAGGGATGAAAAACTATGCAGTAACACTCAATAAAATCCCAAAATGGTGCATCAACTTCGAAAGTTTCATCTTCAGAAACATTTTTGATTGAGTGAATCTTTGTAAGTGTATGTTTGGCTGCTAATAAATCATCTAACATAGAATATGTGGATCCCCATCTAGTGGGGCAATCAAGTTGGGGCATTTAAACTTTTTAAATTCAAATATTTCACGAAATCCATTTGAGGTGTTCCTTATATATTTTGTGAGATTACGGCAATTAAAAGGTGCTTAACTACGTCGGAGTATTTGGCAACATAAAGAGCCACTAGTTGTGTTGTGTGTGATGCACAACGACAAACTTGTATATTTACTATTAAAAAAACTTGGACCCTTTCCACAAGTTCAATTTTTTTTATATATTCATCATTTGCATATAACTCATCGTTTTCTTCTACATCTTCCTCAGACACGAAAGATAAAATATTTGTCGCCTTCAGCATATTTGCACCGTTATCATATGTTATCGAGACTATTTGATTCAATTTAATGTCATACCGGTTGAGCACATTTAAAATTTCAACAGCAAGATTTTTGGATGTGCTACATCCAGCTCCTTTTAATTCTATCATTCCCAAAATATTAGATTTTATTTGACCGGCACTAATAAGTTGAGCACTTATACCAAATATGTTTCTGGACAGTCGTGTAGCGCTGTCTATTTTCAAGGATAACAACTGACCTTTAACTTCATTGGCGATTTCCAATTTAATTTTATTAGCAATAGTATGTAATGTTTTTTTTTGCAGTTTGATGCATTCAGAGTCATATTTTCCGTCCACAGCAACAAGACCATCACATATAGGATCAATGAAATTTCGAAGATTTGGTGAATTTAAAATGTTAAATGGAATACAGTCCTCAGTTACCAATCCTATATATGACCTCATTAACTGTTTTTTATTGACTTCAATTTTAATTTTCTTTTTGCGAACGGTTTTAACTAAACTTTTAACTAAACCCTCCCATAACAGGACGCGGGCACTTGCTTTTTACCCCAAAGGGCTTTTTAATTTCCCATAACTGGACAGCTTACAACACTTTTTTTTTCATTTACTCTTTACCATATTCTTACAGCTGTTGCTTATTCACTAATACGTGCATGGATGTAGGGGAATCCCCTAAATACGAAGAACCTGTTTTCAGTACAGTAAAAAACATAAAAATGTATGTACCTATTGCATACACGTAGTTAGTATCTTGTGCATTGTGAATCAAACTAAGTGTGATATCTTATCTGTCAACTGCCTGACAGGATGTTCAATATGGCTACTTTTTAGCATTTTGACAGGGTGTTCAATATGGCGGCGCATAGGGCCACATATCTTCAGAGGGTGATAGAAAGAGATAAAGAATGAGACAGCGATAGTCAATTACAAATCAGGTGATCCAATCAATTTGAAATTTTGACGTCTATGCAGAAGATATGACACTTAGTTTGATTCACAATGTTCTTGTGCGGGTACGTACGTGAATCGCAATGCGTAAAGTAGTGTTGAGTATTAAAGACAAAGTTAATGTCATTGAAATTCATAAGAAAGAAGAACTAAGTGTACGAGAGTTGGCAAAGAAATGTAAGATCAGCAAAGCGCAAGCTGCTAGCACTATCAAAAGCAAAGATCAAATTTTAAGTTTGTGGGACACTGACATCAACCCGTAGAGAAAAAGGAGTCTACTGAAGCCCAAAGGCCTTAATATTGATAAATTGTGCTACGAGTGGTATGTGAAGGCACAATTATAAGAAGCAAAGATAAAGAAATTGCAGTGAGACTCAATTACAACGATTTTAGTGCATCATCCGGCTGGCTGGAAAGGTTCAAAAAACGTCACAACATAACTTTCCGTACAATTTCTGGAGAAGCCGGTAGTGTAAACCAAGAAGACGTCAAACGTTTTTGCGCAAAAGTACCAGTACAGTATTAAAGGAAAAACTCGCCAAGCGAAAATGTCTCACTTTTTTAAATTATTTTGAATATTTTGTACACAAAGCTTTATTTTTTAATTTATGAACAAAGCTTTATGAACCTCCTAACTCAGTCTTATTTGTATGTATTAATATTCTTGTTTTGGAAATAAAACTGTTTAAACATTCATCAATAATACTTTTCTCATAAGCGGACACCTCTCATAAGAGGACAAATTTGGCAGTCTTTTAGGTGTTCGTTTAAGAGAGAGTACACTGTACTTGAAATGGATATGCATGTATGTACATTAGGGTGGTCTTTATAATCGAATGTAGTATTTTTTCCAGTCTCACCCCTAGATCGGTTGCACCACGGTCAACTATATCGCACAAAAATTTTTATTCCGATTGGAGATGGTTTAGGCGTATCGCAGGGGGGTCAAAGTTGAAATTGGTCTATGGAGACTCAAAAAATAAAAGTGATTTTTCTTTTTATCTAATACTCGAAATCGGTAGCCCTATGGTAGAAAATATCAGACGCAAATTCTGGTCCCGATTGGAAACGCCTAGGGGGTGTCGCAACGGGGTTGAAGTTCAGACTACCCTATGATGACTTGAAAAATAAAAGTAATTTTTCTTCTTATCTAATACCCGAAATATATATCACTGTGGTCGGAGATATCACATACAAAATTTGGTTATGATTGGAAAAGCCTAAGGCAGGAGGGTAAAATACAGACTACCCTATGGAGACTTGCATTTCATTTCTTTCGCTTTTCGTTTTTTGCTTGTGCTAGAACTGAGACTGTTGTTTTTTCTCAAAAGCGCAAGCACAAGCAAGTGTTCGTATTAATAAGCCGACGAACAGTAAAGTCTATGAAAATCGAAATTTTGGTGAATTTTTCTATTCCGACTGCAGTTTTTTAAACGCTGCTCCGCAGTATAGTAATGTCGGTGTTTGACCCATTTGGCATTATCGCCGATTTTTTGCCTTTTGCCAAAATGCTAGTACAAGAGGTGTGGAGACATTCTATCGAGTGGGACGAAGCGATTCCGAGTAGCTTGCATGACAAATGGTTTATGTGTTGGAGCGAGCTAAAACACGTTATTATTGTTAATGTGAAACGATGGTATTTACCGCAATTTCAATCTTCAAAGTCCATACAGTTGCACGTAGTGGTGGATGCCAGTCGATCAGCATTCGCAGCAGCTGCGTATTTTCCAGTCACTATTAGTGATGGTTGTCCTGTCACATTTGTCGCGGGCAAAACCAAAGGCGCCCCGCAGAAGTCATTATCCGTACCGAGGTTGAAATTGCAAGCCGCAGTGCAACCCAAGGTCACAACGTCCAAGTAAATCAAACATATTTTTGGTCGGATTCGTAAATCGTACTACACTGGGTCAACTCGAAATAACGAAAATTTAAGCCATACGTTGGTCATCGCATAGCAGCATAGCAGAGATTTTACCTTCACAATGGCGTTGGATTCAGACCCATAACAATACCTCACATGTCGCCAATCGTCCAAAGTGGCCACCAAAGATTGAGGAGCGTGGGCTATGGTTGCAATGGCCGGAGTGTCTGCTATATTCAGTTGAGGATTGGCCAGCCACATCTTGCACACATATGCCCGAGCTACCCGAGGAGGATATTAAGCCAAGCCTACATATACAAGCCAAGGTAACTAGTTGTTTGCTAAAATTTAATCGTTTTTCTTCATATTTAAAGATGAAATGAATAACGGCATGGGTTCTGCGAGCTGCCGACATATTTTTGAAACTACATAGCACCTATCAGACATGTGATGGCGACGGTCTGCAATCAGAGCTAAGCGCCGCCGAACTTAGTAAAGCACAGATATAAAGCGGGAAGTATACGCAGAAGAAGTATCAGCCCTATTGAAAGATGAGCAACTCCATAAACAAAGCAGTATTCGTTCATTAACGCCGTATCTAGACATCGATCAGATCATGCGAATCCAAGGTCGCCTAGACGCAGCCACGGTTTTGCCAGTAGAGGCCAGAAGACCAATTTTAATGCCATCCAAACACATCGTCTCCGAACTCATAATGCTTCAGTATCACCAGTGACTACACCATCAGAATTTCGCATAGACATTGTACGAAGCCCGTCAAAAGTTTTGGTTTACACATGCCAAGTTCCTGTTGGTGCAACGTACACGCTTAATGTGTCACATAGACAGAGCTAAACCAGCAGCGCCTCTGATGGGTCAGTTGCCTGAGGATTGGTTCATTCCTTATGTCAAGCCGTTCTCTTACACAGGAGTTGATCTTTTTGGCCCATTCAATGTTACCCTTGGTCGCCGGCGAGAAAAACGATGGGCAGTTATATTTACGTGCCTCACTACACGCGCAGCCCACGACACAAATTTTGTGGGCGCTAAACGGGAGCTAAAGGAAGCTGATCGCATCTTAAATTTCGAGCGCATATCAGATGAAGCCACCAGCCCCAACATCGATTGGAAATTTAATTGCCCTTCCAACCCAATTTCAGGGGGTTTTTGGGAGCGCGTTACAGGTGTCGTAAAAAGAATGCTGCTAAAGACACTTCGTGAGGAGGCACCGAAGGAAGACACACTTCGAAGCGTATTGATCGCAGCTGAAAATATTTTAAATTCGAGGGCACTTACCGACGTGCCTTTATCGTCGGAAGAGGACGACCCAATGACTCCTAACTATTTCCTTATAGGATGCCCCAATTCTATGCAAACAGCGCAGCCAGCCGATCAAAATATTTGCCTTAGAAAACAATGGCGTATCGCACAAAATCTGAAAGACCGCATTTGGAAGCAATGGGTGAGATATTATTTGCCCCAATTACTTGTGAGGCCTAAGTGGCAAGACAAAGTTAAACCAATCGCCACCAACGATTTGGTTCTCGTCTGCGAAGATCTTCAACCGCGAAGTCAGTGGAAGAAGGGACGAGTTACCAAAGTGTTTCCCGCTAAGGATAGGCAAATCCGCCTCGTTGAGACTAAAACAGCTAACGGAGTACTCCGTCGGCCAGTTTTAAGGCTTACCACCCTCCGAATAAATGGTGAATTCCTACGCGATTCACGGTGGGGTGGGGTGTAATGGCACTCTGTGCATTCACATTTTAAATTGTAGTCAATCATATGCGCAACATTGTTACCTTTCAGCATATAAATACCACCACAACAAAAGAAGAGCGCAAAGTCTAAGCCAACAGCCAACGCAATTTGGAAACACATCAAATAAGACATAAAAAAAATATAAAATAAAATCTTTATATGTATAAAATATTCACATATTTAACAATGTAGTATATGTATTATTTCCAACTGTATAATACTCAGCTGATGATGTTTATTCTGTAGCTGAGCAGTTTTAGATCTCAACGCTTAACAAACAAACCCGCCAATAACTCGGCTTTGGAGGCTATTTATCCGTTGGGTTTATTATTATTAAACATGTAGGTGCCGTCCCTCCGATTTTTAGAAAAAACAAAAAAAAGCCAATGTAAATTGGAAGCGAAGTTTAGGCTTACATCTCCTCGGCGGTAAATCGCGTCAAGTATTTTTTTTAATAGCGGCTCCGCTTTCTGAGGGTTTTCCAAACAGGTTGATCAGTGGGACATCCAGCGCCACCTTTTGCCAAAGTAAAATCATAAAATAGCAGCTCTTCAATGCCCTGGAAAACTTTCCATATTCATAACGCTCAATTCGTAAACATATGTTCACTTAACCATAGATATTCATACCTATGTATACTGGCATCGGTTATTGGTGCCTTAACCTAAAATACGTGATAACTTCATAAAATTGAAAATTCAAAAAATTTCGAAACAAAACATAGAATAACCAATATGTGAATAAATTCGCCTACGTAAAAATTTATAGATTATGGGTATGGAGGAAAGCCAAAAAAAATTGGTTGGCTATGCTATCGTTATGACTAAGGCGTTATTCTATGACTTCAATAACCGATTACGTTGACTTCCAAAGAGTTGATTGGATAAGCTGTTTTACACGGAGTTTGTTAGGACCTCAAAGTAGTTTTTCCGCAATTTTCTTTTTATCTCATGAACTATAAATCTTATAAAATAAAGTCGCTAAATGCCATGTATGCACATAGCTTCACACAGATTGCTACGATTTTAAAACGGTTTTTTGCATTTGAAAGCTTAGCTACGTGAGATGGCACAGTTAATATAATTTGAAGATATATATTATAGGGGCGCGGCAAATTACCAAAATGTAGTAAAAAATCATAAAATTTTTGTTTACACAGCTATAACTCATAAACGGATGCATGGATTTAAAAAATTCTACTTTTCAGTAAAACTTTGAAATATTTACCTTCGATCTGCATAAAAAAAATACTTGATTCATTTCTTATATCAGCCAAATTGTTTAAATAAAAGTACCATTTTTACTCAAAAATGTGTTTGTGTGGTTGTTCGCTGTGAACTGTGCGCGCTAAAGGCGGTGACACAATGACATTTTTCATATAGATGCGTTTAACCAGGGATGCACCTTAACGTTAAGCTAATCGTTTATCAAAAAATTTCCACCGTTTCCGTTGAAACACTTCGAAATATTATCGATAAAGAAATTATCAAGATAAATTGTATCTCGTTTTTAACCGAAACGAAAAGCTTTCGTTAACGTTAACAGGATTGAACGGGTCCAAAAAGTTTTTCTCAAATATGCTTTACGCTCTTTGAATTTTGACGAACCAATTCCATCTTATGAATCTCGCCTGCTTTTGTTAAATTTAAAAACTTTGGAAGCCAGACGAACGGTTCTCTCGCTTTTTTTTGTTCGTAATATTATCAGTGGCGACATTGACTGCTCTTTTCTTTTAGAGAAAATTAATTTTAACATACCTCAGCGTAATCTTCGTAGCTTTCTACCTTTTTATGGCGTTAATTGTATAACTGATTATTTGCGTAATGCTCCTCTTGTGCGAGCTCTGATTGAATTTAATTTAATCTCGAGTTCTATCCAATTTGATTTTTCATTTTCGAAAAGTGTTTTTTCTAAGATTCTAAATACTATATTCTAGGTTTCTAGTCTTAGTTTTTATTATTCATTGTTAATTGTTATTAGTCTGTAAGAATCTTTTGTCCATAGACTAACTAAATAAATAAATAAAAACGTTATACTTTATGTTTGAATTGTGCTGGCAATGCTATAGCCATGGTGAAGCCGTAAGGTGGTAACAGCGAGCGGACATACACACAAACTCTATGTAATTTGTTTGTGTAATTCGTTGATGGTAATGTCAAAAATACTCTGAGAAATGTTCGTACTGTCAAAATTCATGAGAAAAGTTGCAATCAGCTTGGCTAATGCTTTCACCTTTAATGACTCCGCCATCAATCAGCTTTGCCAGCATAGTTTGAAATTAATAATCAACATAAACGGTTTGATTTCGTTTTGATATGGCAGAAAACGAAACAAAATAATTTCGTTAATTTGACATTCTTAACGTTAATAAACGAAACGAAATGACTTTGTTTCGTTTATTAACGTTAATTATCTTAACGAAATGATATCTGTTCGTTGGTTAAGCATGCTGGCGTTTAACACAAGCTTATGCATTCCACTAATATCGCCACAATCAACGAAGATGTTGCGTTTGTAAATACGAAGGAACTTCAGACGTGACAATTGAAGTTTATTACGCCTTTCCCATTCACATACAAAATTTCGCGAAGCACTGTTATAAACATTCTCCCTATACAACAAAAATACCTGCTAACATAGTTTGCGTCGTAATCGATTGTTATATTGCAGTTTTTAATTGCGAAAAATGTTAGAAAATTTACCAACCAGTGGGAAAAATAATTTCACTTGCAAAGTGTGCCAACACCCCTATCCAAAACAAATGTCAAATTCTTCTTCTTATGGTTTGCTTGGAACAAAATTTGGGAGATGGCTACTTTTCGATATTGATCAATCTAGGGCGTTGATCAGACAATTAAATAAAAGCGTTGGACGCGTCATATTTCTATTGATAGTCATAAGTAAAACCAACTGAACCTTAATCAGGTTATGCTACGCCTCACATTTTTAGAAATTTCACGCGCCCAACGCTTTTATTTAATTGTCTGATCAACGCCCTAGATTGATAAGGAGTGTGATGACTAGTACCTAGGACCTACCTAATTATTTTCTAGCTTTTCGCATTTTTATTATTTCATGTAAGTATTGTTTTCAATAAAACCGTTTAACTTAAACAATTTTTTTAAATTATTTTATTCTGTCTTAAACCTTTTGAATGCTTAAACCTTTAAAAATACGCAACGGATTTTGGTGCACTTTTTTTTAATAGATAAAGAGTGATTGAAGAGGAAGGAACGGATGAACATATTTCGCTGAAAATTGGTGGAGGGGTAGCTTAGAATCAGGAGACAGACATAGGATAATTTTTATCCCGTTCTGGCTAGGGCTTGAGATCAAAACGTGGACCTGGGTAATCCTGGGATATGTTTGTACAATATGGGTATCAAATGGAAGCTGTTTATGAGTACTTTGATACGGGGTATTTTTCGTACCCGCGGATAACTAGGGTCTCGAGATGTAAGCGAAAACGTGGACGAGGGTACCCCTAGAATGTGTTTATAGAATATGGATAACAAATGAAAGCTGTTGATTAGTGCTTTAGTACAGAGTAATAGGGAGCAGAGTTGGACGGAAAAAGCTTATTAAAATTTATGTAGATAGACCAAATTTAGGGCAGAACAACGTCTGACGGGTCTGCTATTCATACACGAAAGAATTTTACAGTCGTAATCAAGCTTTGGCCTCACCATTTACAATCAAAAATATTTATTTATTAGCAATCATAACAATTTATTTGCACATTATATATGTATATAAACATATCACTATTTCTACTGCTGAGTGGAATGTCACCATATCTCAAATGTTGTTTCGAAAACGACCTATCTCAAAATGTTTCCAAATTCGATGCTCTGTCGAGTAAGGGTGATATTCCACTCAACAGTGAATTTATAACTACTCATTAAAATTTATATTGCGTCTTAAAAAGTCGTTAACTCTTTTATTTGTTAAATCTGTTAATAAACTCGGAACGTTTATATGAACATTACCGTTTGACAACGCATAAAGGGTCTTTCTGGCAATTGCCCCTCCTCCATAAACTGCATTCAACACATTTTGTTCACCACATGAAGCACAAAGTGCTGTTGCTGATACAATTACCCCTTTACCGGATAATTTACGCTGGCATTCCTCCTTTAGTTTTATCTGTACTTGAGTCCTATGGAGCATTTCACTAGTCTCAAAATCAGAATTTTCAAATTTACTGCCCCATCCACTGACTTGCATTGAATCGCCTGGTTTTAATAAGAAATTGCTAATTTGTATTGGTTTTACTGTCTCCCATTCTCGAAAATGTTCCTTCAATTTAACCACAGCGATATTCATATATAGTGTTTTTTTATCATAACCATCACCACAAATTATTTCATGCACTTTGCCTTGTTGCCCGATTCCTTTGCCTATATGCCTTGTATCTTTGACACCAGCTAGAACTTCGAAATTGCTCTCTTCTTTCCCGTATACGTAAGTCGCAATTGTTACCACCGTTTTTAAAGTGACTAAGGCTCCAGCGCCTTTATACTGGGAACATTCAAATAAAGCAACCATATGTGGGCTCTCTTTTATTTCTATAGGTTCGCCATTTAACATGCGAAACTGCGCATTCGTGTAGGATAAACAGTAGCTTAGAACTACAAGAAGGATCACCAAATTAATACGTGAACACATTTTATTTTCAGAAATTTTGCACCACTTTTTAAGTATAAAGTATAACGCGGTTAATTTTGTGGGCGCTATTTATACCTAATTGAGCCATGTGAATAAAAAGTAAACAAAAACATTTCAGTCAAAATTTCACGAATTTTGAATAACAACAATACATCTTGATTAAAGTCATGGCTACACAATAAAAAATCTTGTTTGATTTCACTCGGTCCATTATAAATAAAATAAATAAATAAATGCAAGGCGCGATAAGCTCCGAAGATATTTTAGGCCGAGCTTCTCTTCCAAATTGCGACTTGTTTCTTTTAATTTTTCTTACATGTTTTTACGCCGACTCCGAACGGCATCTTCAAGGAAAATGAGTTTTCACTGAGGAGCTTTTCATGGCAGAAATACACTCGGAGTGCTTGCCACACACTGCGGAGGGGCGACTCCGCTTAGAAAAATTTACTTCTAACTAAAAAACTTTGTTTCTAAAACTTTTCATGCTGCTTTGCCCGGGGCGTGAACCTAGGTTATTCGGTGTGGTAGGCGGAGCACGCTACCATCACACCACGGCGACCACCCGGAAGTACAAAAAGCTTATTAAACGTTTATAATGACATTTCCATATAAATTTTCTCTTATGGGCGCCTAATAGACTTATTTAATTAATAACTTTAATGGACATTTTTAATTAGTTAAACAAAGAGGTTCAAATTTACGCATGCACGCGGCTTTGACAAAACATTTTGCTATACTTTTTCATAAGAATATTTTCTAGTAATTGTTTGTTTATATATATTTATATTTGCACAGTTGAAACGTGTTATCAAATTGATATGTGTTTAGTGAATAAATACAGAGGAATACAAACGGTACACTTAATTAGCTTTATCTGTTTCCAAACTGCTAATAATTTCTATTGTATACCGCCACAAAACCAGAGTTCGGAGCAGTGCACGAAATTCTTAGCAACAACAATGCCTGAATTTAAAGGGGCTGACATAGTCAATACCTTTCCTTAAGTGTTAATAAGGCGTTAATTTGTTGTGTATTTAAACGTCTGTTCATCTTTCACATATTTGTAAAACTTGCCTAAAGCCGCGTCCCAGTCCGCACGATATGCCAAGATATGATGTTGAAAAAGTACCGATACCTTCCAGAAAATAATCTTTAAATAGTCCCAACAAAGCTCACAGTGATAAACAGAAGGAAGGATATAGTGAAGTTCTTAAAAAATGAAGATCCAATATTCCCCTGAAAAACTTTTTTTTTAATGATATTGAAATAGTTCCGAAGACACCGAACAGATTCGGCGACAGTTGTAGTTAGGCCAATCCTTTTATATGGGGCATTGGTCTGATGGATAAGCTTAGATACTAAATCAACCGGGTATTCCGGAAGGTGCAAAGAAGTGTTCTAGTCTGCGTGGAAGTGCTCTGCGCACCACCTCTGCAGAGGCGCTGTTTTTAATGTGCTGCCAATAGATTTAATGGCCAACCAAACGAACTTGCAAGAGGGGACAAATCCGTTCCACTTTCCTAGTCCTGGAAGGGATTGAGCATGCCGCTCGCTACCTGTAAGCTCACTGTGCATGGGATTTTCCTTAGGGAAGCGGGTGTGAGACGGAGCAATATTGAATCCTGCTACCACACTAAGCTCATATATCGTGAATGGGACACGAGAGGTACAAGTCTCCTTCTTCTTGGAAGAGGGGACATATCTCTGGTGGTTGGACTTATACCCAGCCACATAGCAATCAGAAGGCACACACAACGGCTAGGGTCGCTCTATAATCATAACTCCAGGAGCTGTAGAGACGAAGAGGAGTTAGAAAGAGATGAACACTTTCTGTGCAGTTGCCCTTCGCTTTAGCACAAGAGGAAAAAAACATTACTGGGATCTGCTTTCTTTGATGATTTTTGCGCTCTGGCTAATTTAAAACAAAAACCTTTCAGTCAAAATTTCAGGAATTTTAAATAACAACAATACATCTAAATTAAAGCCAAGGCTACACAATAAAAAATCTTGTTTGTTTTCACTCGGTCCATTTTAAACAAAATAAATAAATACAAGGCGCGATAACCTCTGAAGATATTTTAGGCCGAGCTTCTCTTCCAATTTGCGTCGTGCTTCTTTTAATTTTTCCTGCATGTTTTTACGCCTACTCCAAACGGCATCTGCAATGCAGATGACAAGCTTTTCATGGCAGAAATACACTCGGAGTGCTTGCCAAACACTGCGGAGGGGCGACGCCGCATAGACAAATTTTCGTCTAACTGAAAAACCTCATTTCTAAAATATTTGATGTTGCTTTGCCCACGGCGTGAACCCAGGATCTTTGGTGTGGTAGGCGGAGCACGCTACCATCACACCACGGCGACCGCCCGGAAATACAAAAAGCTTCTTAAACGTTTATAATGACATTTCCATATAAATTTTCTGTTATAGGCGCCTAATAGACTTATTTAATTAATAACATTAATGGCAACTTTTAATTATATCAACAAACTGGTTCAAATTTACGCATGAACCCGGCTTTGACAAAACCCTTTGCAATACTTTTTCATAACAAAATTTCTTAGTAATTGCTTGTTTATTTATATGTCTATTTGTGTTTAGTGAATAAATACAGAAAAGTACAAATGGCACACTTAATTAGCTTTATCTGTTTCCAAACTGCTAATAGTTTCTATTGTATACCGCCACAAATCCAGAGTTCGGAGCAGTGCACGAAATTCTGAGCAACAACACTGCCTGAATTTAAAGGGGCTGACATAGTCAATATCTCTCCTTAAGTGTTAATAAGGCGTTAATTTGTTGTGTATTTAAACGTCTGCTCATCTTTCAGGAAGGATGTAGTGGAGTTCGTGAAAAATGAGGATCCAGTAATGAGGATGATATATTTGTTTTTTTTTTTTTTTTGTTGTTCCGAAAACAACGAACAGATCCGACGACAGTTAAAAAATATTCGATGCACGGCCTTCCGATATGATTTCCTAAACAATCGTGAAATACTTTCGAAAACATTGAAACTATATGGAGTTAGTCCCCAATAAATCTCAGCGATATTATTACGAAAACAATCCAGAAACGGATCCAAAGCATCCACAAGGAGATCTCGAACACAGTCTCTAGATGGTCGCGAAATAGTCCTAGAAAAATTTTAAATAGTCCCTCAAGCTTTCTGTCGTGCCTGAAGTCCTATTTGGAAAATATAATCTCTTTTGTTGAAATCGAGAAAACTAAGTCTTATGAATTCTCAGCAACCTCGGGTGTACCACAAAGTAGCTTCCTGGGTCTATTTTGTTCTTAGTGTTTATTAATGATGTTGGGTCATGCATAAACAATTCGAATTATTTGCTTTATGCTGACCACTTAAAACTCTTTCGGAGGATCTCCTGCACCTCTGATGCATTGCGTCTGCAATAAGATCTAAATGATATTAACAACCGGGCCATTCAAAATTATCTGCAACTCAGTATTAGTAAATGCTGTCACATAACGTATACTAAGTCTATGAATGTGTTTTCTTTGGTGTATTCGATTTCAAATGTTACTCTTGCGTCAGTGAATGAGTTTCGCGATCTTGGCGTAATTTTTGTCTCAACTTTTACTTTTGGTAATCATGTAAACTTTCTCCTACCAAAAGCTTGGTAGGTCAACTTGGCTTTCTTGCGACGATATGCTAAGGATTTCAAGGACCCATATACAAGGAAAATTCTATACAAAGCATTAGTGCGTTTACAGCTAGAGTATGCTCAGTCATCTGGAATACGATGGACTCTTCACTCTTTAAGAATTGAAAGAATTCAGCGCAAGTTCATACGATTTGCTCCTCAACCTCTACACTTTGTTCATCCCCTGCCATCCTACAATGCTAGATGCATGCTTATCAATGTCTTGCCACTTGAAGTTAGGCGTTTTGTTCAAAATGTAATGTTTATTTGTGACATAATCTCCTGTGCCATTGACTGTTCAGAACTACTTGGGCAGTTGACTTTCAATGTCCCTAACAGAGCTCTTCAGTTCCATTCCGCGTTGAAGTGCTGCGTTCGAGTTACTTCAATTTCGCACCTCTTCTAAGAGGATTTAATCGCCTATCCAGAAGCCTTGATCTGGACTTTGCCATGCCAAGGTCTCTGTTTACGGCACACATTGCATCTTATTACGTATCTCAGCAAACCTCATTTTAAAATTGTTAAACTAGTACTAAGTTAACCTGTAATCTGGTCAGTAAGGTTGTTACCATTTCACTTAATAAAGATATATATGAAATATATGAAATAAATGTTCCTGAAATAAGCCTGAAATTGTTCTTTAATAGTCTCAAATTATCTAATCTATAGGCACAAACTTTTCAGGATTTCAAGGAATTTTAAATAAGAACATTATATCTTAATTAAAGTCAAGGCTGCACAATAAAAAATCTTGTTTGTTTTGTTGTTTTTGCGGTCAGTTTCAATTGAATATTAGTAAGGATCATAGGCTAGTTAGATCTAATTATGTTTGGTGGAAATAAACGCTTTATTTCACCTTCTTGCCTAACGTTTCGCTGAATATTCCAGCATCATCATGGGCTACACTATATATTTTTTCATAAAAAGATAACAAACATTATTGCATATGTATAAACATTCATGACATTTATCATATAGAACAACCAATTTCACTTACAATAACAATAAACGGTATGAACACTTAAGTGAAACTGATTGTTCTACATGTTAAATGTCATGAATGTTTATACATATGCAATAATATTTGTTATGTTCTTATGAAAAAATAAATAGTGTAGCCCCAGATGATGCTGGAATATTCAGCGAAACTTTGGGCAGGAAGCTGAAATAAAGCGTTTATTTGCACCAAACATAATTAGGTCCAACTAGCTTACGATCCTTACTAATAAAATCTTGTTTGTTTTCACTCGGTTCATTATAAATAAAGTAAATAAGTAAATGCAAGGCGCGATAACCTTCGAAGAGATTTTAGACCGAGATTCTCTTTCTGCAAGGCAGATGAGTTTTCACTGAGGAGCTTTTCATGCCAGAAATAGACTCGGAGTGCTTGCCAAAACTGCCGAGGGGCGACTCCGCTTAGAAAAATGTTCTTCAAATTGAAAAACCTCGTTTCTAAATTGTTTGATGTTGCTTTACCCACGGCGTGAACCCAGGATCTTCGGAGTGGTAGGCGGAGCACGCTACCATCACACCACGGCCGCCGCTAGGAAATATAAAAAGCTTATTAAGCGTTTATAATGACATTTCCATATAAATTTTCTGCTATAGGCGCGTAATAGGCTTATTTAATTAATAACTTTAATCGAAATTTTTAATTAGTTAAACAAACAGGTTCAAATTTACGCATGAACGCGGCATTGACAAAACATTTTGCTATACTTTTTCATAAGAATATTTCCTATTAATTGTTTGTTCATATATACCATGTATATTTGCACAGTTGAAACGTGTTATCAAATTGATATTATTATTATTCTTAATATTTTATTTATTACGGCCAAAAAAGCCCAATTCAATGTATAGTACAATTTAAAAAATTCATAATTGTTTCTTAAAACTATTCCATTAAAAAGAAATGAGTAAATTCGTTGTTTAACTAATATTACATATTTAAATTTTTACAATATAGAAATATTTTTTCTTTAAACTCAACAACGTTTTCACACTATTTTATCTCTGCTGGTAGTTCATTACACATTTTATAGCCTACGTATTCTAAGGTCTTTTTTGTGAACGCGGTTCTTATTTTGGGCAGTCTTAGTTTTCTGCTATTCCTAGTTCCATAGTTATGGATCTCAGGATTGTACTGTATCATATCACTCAGATAATTTGGTAACATCCCGTGTGTTATGTAATGTATTCAAATATTCAAAGAGTAATAACAGATTAATTGTTTAATACTAAGCCAATTTAACATAGGAAGCATAATACTTTTTGATGTTCTATAAGAGCATTTTAGTATCAAACGCATTGCTTTGTTTTGCTGAATTTGGAGCTTATTAATTAACGTATCATTTGTTAATAGTATTATTGTTGGGCAGTAAATAAAGTGTGGTTCTACAATTGATCTATATACTAATATTTTGTAATGTTGTCTAATATGCTTACATGTTCGATACATAAATCTTATTTTCTGTGCAATTTTCTTCTCTAAATGATTCATATGTTCTGTGAAACTTAGTTTCTCATCAATTATTACACTTAGGTACTTCATTTGATCTACTCTTTCAATTGCATTGGTTTTTATTTTCAGACTAGATCGGATTAAGTTATTATGGTTTATAACGTTGTGGTTCTTGTGAAATATCATATACTTAGTTTTATCAATATTAAGTCTTAGCTTCCTGCTATATAGCCACTTATATAAAGGCAGCGCAATCTACATTTTTGTTACTAATGCTAACTAATGCATCATCCGCAAAAAGACTTATTTTACAATTTCTCAAACAAGTTTTTATATCATTAATGTAAATTATAAATAATATCGGAGCAAGTACTGAGCCTTGTGGCAGCCCAATGTTAACATCAACAACCGAGGAAACTGCGTCTCCAATTACCGTCCTCTGCTTTCTGTTACTCAGGTAACTACGTAACCATTCCAAAACTTTTCCCTTGATCCTAATTTTATCCATTAACTTCAGCAATTCATTTCGATCGATTGCTTCAAACGCCCTCTTTAAGTCTAAGAAGCAAGGTACTACTACCTTTTTATCAGCAACAGCCTCTTTCCACGCTGCAATTACCATGTTCAATGCTATTTCGCAGGAGTGGCCTTTCCTGAAGCCTGATTGCTGTGGTATGATTATATTATGATCGTGTAGGTACGTTACTAGTTGCTTTTTCACCACTGTTTCCATAATTTTTTCATCAGTGTATTTTTTAATAAACTTAATAAACTTTCGGACGTATTTCACGATCTCCTTTTTTACTTTGCCACTGGTATTACTGTAGGAACGAAAACGGCGACCTTGTAACTGATGTCCAGAGAGTGCTTAGATTTGTTATGGAATCGCATCTATGATGGAAGCAGTAAGGAAGGCGGTCGGCATGATGAGGTGGTGCACAGTGGCTAGTCATTGTCGGCTGGGGCGGGTCCTTGCTAACCTTACTGTTCCTGCGCCATAATCAGAAAAATATGTCATATCATGCCTTAAAAAAAACTCAGCTGTCAAATTCAAAAAAAAAACCGACAAAAATGCTTATCAATACAAATTAAAACGACATCCGGTCGAACCGGATGCCACGGACAGACCGTTAACATTCAAAAATTTAAAAATTCAAAATTCAAAAAAAACTGATGCAAAAATAATTACCGAACCGGACATGGCCGGTTACTAACGCTAAAATCAAACATCAAAAAAAAAACGCTGAAAAACGCTGAGAAACCTAAATTTTCGGTGGCCCCTTACCTGTATTCCCTACGTGCCTTCTAAATAAATAAGGAAGTCAGCATTCTCATTTTAAATACAAATTTATTGACAAACCTCCGAGGTTAAGACTAGCTAACTTTCCTTTTCTTCCCGATTAGAATAAGTTTTTACGTAGTCATACAAAATGTGTTTAGTTATAAGTGGAAGTTTAGTTATACAAAAACAAAATTGAAAAACGTGTGCTAATGGGTTTAATTATAATCGCTTTTTTCGGTTGTTTTTAAACAAGTTATCTGTTACGGATTCAACTTTTATAAAACGAAATTATCTTACCAAAAATTTAACAGATGATAAATATGTGTAATACAGATGTAAATGAAATAAAAATAGCTTGCCCTATTAACCAATACTTATATATAAAAGGGGTTAAAAGCAGAAAAACATGTGCATACTTTTTTGAAATTGTAGGTGTGAGCTGTACATAACTGAGCTGAAGCTAGAAAATTTCTGGTCTCAACTTTAAGATAGAGTATTTCCGTTATTATCAATAATTTTAGACTTTTCCTTGGAAAAAAAAATTTTTGTCTTTTTCTGTTTTATTTTTGTGTTAATTATTTTAGCTTATCTCATCTTATTTCATTTTATCTTAATTTAGTTTATTTCATTTATTTTATTTTATCTTAAGTTATTTTATTTCATTTTAGTTTATTTTATTTTACTAAGTTTTACTTCAGATTTTCAGGTCGATTGAAAGAAAAACTAGAAGTTCAAAAAAGTCTTCCTGGAAGTTTATTCACAACTTGCCTTTTCGATGAATCATATGTGACTCATAATATTGTATTGGAATTAGTTCATGAGTTACATGTGACTCATTTCCTTATACGACGTAAAGACGCTTTCTTGTTACGAACGTATCGTTATATATGTTTGTGAATTCTGTGTGAGCGTAAATCAAAAGACCCGAACTTGAGGGAAGGGAAAGAAAGTTTCGAAAAAATGTCTTCCCTTTTTTTTCAAATACCCTTTTCTCATATTTTTCAATTATTGATTATACTTCCAACTTCACTTAAACAAAGGGGCGTACTTATACACGCTTTTGACATTTATGTATCAATTTACTGTTATTTTGATTCGTAAACTTAAGTTATGTTTTTTTCTATACGTTCACCTGGGACTCATTGAACGTGGTAACAAGATTGGTTTTGCTACGTTCCTGAGTCACATTTGAATCACCCAGAATAGAATAGCCAAAATAAGGTAAATATATGCCAAATCATTTATAAAAATAGTATTCTATAATATGTATTCCTATTATGCAATTAAGCAATACAAAAATTAATGGGCGTACGGCGTTCTCAAAGCGCTTTGTCTAAAGCAGAGCATTCCTAATGCTAGTGAAATGAATTCAATGTATTTTTAAATGGTTATGCTTATGGGCATATGCAAATGTAAATGTATGTGTGTAAATTACTTTAATCTAGTTAGTATACTACTTTCTATAATTTTAAATACTAAATCTTCTTTTAAGTGGTTTCCAAATTATCCTACGATCAAATTCGGTTTTGGAATCTCTCAATTTAGCAGATTATAGTTGTCCGTAATACGGAACGAACTCACCCATTGTTTTAAACGTTGTGGCTATTGTATGTGGCGTTGCAGCAGGCCTATAGTTGGCGGCCCGGCTGTTGTTGTTGTTGGTGTTGTATCATATGCTACTGCGTATGGAGTTTGTGGTGGTTTTGGTGTACCTTCATACATACACGAATGCGCCTTAGGGTATTTCCCAATTTTGTTCGCTTAATTCCTAATTGTCAAATCCAGGACTCTGCAATTGTCCGTCTTCAATTTGTGACATCAAGTGGTATCGTGAAGACAATAAGAAAGGAAAATCACCATACAGTCAGCACAGACAAAGTCACGATAATATGTTGCCGTTGTATGTTGCCATAACGAAAAAGTGAAATTGCGGCTAGTAGTAAAGCAGTCAGAATGGCAAATGTAAGTAAATTAACCATTTTGAAAAGGAGGTAAGATTTTGTGCACGATGAACAAATGTTGGTTATTAGTGGAGAATTATTTACACTGCCTTTGGTAAGTCTTTTGATTCTATACTGCTTTTAACTCGTTTCATTTGTAACTGCTGAGCTGATTGTCGCTGCATTTCTTCCAGACGCGTCAACGATTGCGATTTTAATGATATCAAATGTGGCTTGCAGAAAATTAATTCAGTTTTATGTTCGAAAAATGGTTTTCCAGTTGTAGGTTTAATCAGTTCGATTTTCCCTACATCTATTTCTTCAGGTGGCATAGTAAGTTTACATCCACTGCGATGCTTATTTTTATACTCAGTTGACCAGAGCTCACAGAGTATATTAACTTTGTTTGGATAACGGTTGGTTGTACAGGTATAAAGGAATCGAGATAGATATAGACTTCCATATATCAAAATCATCAGTATCGAAAAAAAATTCGATTGCGCCATGTCCGTCCGTCCGTCCGTCTGTCCGTTAACACGATAACTTGAGTAAATTTTGAGTTATCTTGATGAAATTTGGTATGTAGGTTTCTGGGCACTCATCTCAGATCGCTATTTAAAATGAACGATATCGGACAATAACCACGCCCACTTTTTCGATATCGAAAATTTCGATAAATCGAAAAAGTGCGATAATTCATTACCAAATACGGATTAAGCGATAAAACTTGGTAGGTGAGTTGAACTTATGGCGCAGAATAGAAAACTGGTAAAATTTTGGACAATGGGCGTGGCACCGCCCACTTTTAAAAGAAGGTAATTTAGAAGTTTTGCAAGCTGTAATTTGGCAGTCGTTCAAGATATCATGATGAAATTTGGCAGGAACGTTACCCTTATTACTATATGTCTGCTTAATAAAAATTAGCAAAATCGGAGAACGACCACGCCCACTTTTTAAAAAATTTTTTTTTTTAATTCAAATTTTAAAAGAAAAGTTAATATCTTTACAGTATATAAGTAAATTATGTCAACATTCAACTCCAGTAATGATATGTTGCAACAAAATTCAAAAATAAAAGAAAAATTCAAAAGGGGCGTGGCTCCGCCCTTTTTCATTTAATTTGTCTAGGATACTTTTAATGCCATAAGTCAAACAAAAATTTACCAATCCTTGTGAAATTTGGTAGAGGCTTAGATTCTAGGACGGTAACTGTTTTCTGTGAAAAAGTGCGAAATCGGTTGAAGCCACGCCCAGTTTTTATACACAGTCGACCGTATGTCCTTCCGCTCGGCCGTTAACACGATAACTTGAGCAAAAATCGATATATCTTTACTAAACTCAGTTCACGTACTTATCTGAACTCACTTTGTATTGGTGTAAAAAATGGCCGAAATCTGACTATTACCACGCCCACTTTTTCGATATCGAAAATTACGAAAAATGAAAAAAATGCCATAATTCTATACCAAATACGAAAAAAGGGATGAAACATGGTAATTGTATTGGTCTATTGACACAAAATATAACTTTAGAAAAAAACTTGGTAAAATGGGTGTGACACCTACCATATTAAGTAGAAGAAAATGAAAAAGTTTTGCAGGGCGAAATCAAAAGCCCTTGGAATCTTGGAAGGAATACTGTTCGTGGTATTACATATATAAATAAATTAACGGTACCCGACAGATGATGTTCTGGATCACCCTGGTCCACATTTTGTCGATATCTCAAAAACGCCTTCACATATACAACTAAGGGCCACTCCTTTTTAAAACCCTCATTAATACCTTTAATTTGATACCCATATCGTACAAACATATTCTAGAGTCACCCCTGGTCCATGTTCATGGCGATATCTCGAAAAGGCGTCCACATATAGAACTAAGGCCCACTTTTTTTTCAAATACTCATTAACACCTTTCATTTGACACCCATATCGTACAAAAAAATTCTAGAGTCACCCCTGACCGTCCTTTATGGCGATATCTCGAAAAGGCATCCACCTATAGAACCAAGGCCCACTTTTTTTCAAATACTCATTAACACCTTTCATTTGATACCCATATTGTACAAACGCATTCTAGAGTCAAACCTGGTCCACTTTTATAACGATATACCGAAAAGGCGTCCACCTATAGAACTAAGGCCCACTCCCTTTTAAAATACTCAGTAACACCTTTAATTGGATACCCATATAGTACAAACAAATTCTAGAGTCACCCCTGGTCCACCTTTATGGCGATATCTCGAAAAGGCGTCCACATATAGAACTTAGGCCCACGCCCTTTTAAATACTCATTAATACCTTTCATTTGATACCCATATAGTACAAAATAAATTCTAGAGTCACCCCTGGTTCACCTTTATGGCGATATCTCGAAAAGGCGTCCACCTATAGAACTTAGGCCCACTCCATTTTAAAATTATCATTAACAAATTTCATTTGATACCCATATCGTACAAACAAATTCTAGAGTCAGGTCTGGTCCACCTTTATGGCGGTATCCCTAAATGGCGTCCATCTATAGAACTATGCTTTTTTTTGTTTCGATACTTTTCCATCGCAACGTTTAGGTCCCATCCCCAGCCGCTAGACCGTTCCAACGAAAACGCTCCCAAGTGGACCGTAACCGTAGACCATACAGCAGGCCGTAACAGATTATGGAGGGAATACTTCTCTGCTCTCCTAAATGGAGGCAGCAATTCACCGCGCAGAGATGAAGAACCCGATCCCGCAATCGATGATGATGGAATATATGTCCCCCGCTCGATTATGACGAAGTTAGAATAGAAATAAACAGATTGAAAAACAACAAGGCCGTGGGCGCTGATGGATTGTCTGCGGAGCTATTTAAGTACGGCGGCGAGGAGTTGGTAAGGCGCATGCAGCAGCTTCTTAGCAAAATATGGGCGAACGACTGCATGCCCGCCGGTTGGAATCTAAGTGTTCTTTGCCCAGTCCACAAGAAGGGGGATACTGCAAAATGCACCAACTATCGTAGAATCAGCCTTCTTAATATCGCATATAAGGTCCTTTCAAGTGTATTGTGCGAAAGATTGAAGCCCACCGTGAACCGGCTGATTGGACCTTATCAGTGCGGCTTCAGACCTGGTAAATCTACCATCGACCAGATTTTCACAATGCGCCAAATCTTGGAAAAAACCCGTGAAAAGAGAATCGACACACAACACCTCTTCGTCGACTTAAAAGCCGTCTTCGACAGCACGAAAAGGAGCTGCCTATATGCCGCTATGTCTGAATTTGGTTTCCCAGCAAAACTTCTACGGCTGTGCAAAATGACGTTGAGCAACATTATCCGCTCAGTCAGAATTGGGAAGGACCTCACCGAGACGTTCGAAACTAAACGAGGTTTCAGACATGGTGACCCCCTATCGTGCGATTTATTTAATTTGATGCTGGAGAAAATTATACTAGCTGCAGAACTTAACCGCACTGGAACTGATCAGGAATGGTACACGAACACACCATAACGAACATAGTTGGCAACCCCACATTTGAGCGAGTACTCAATGTCAAATGTTTCGACTACATATCAGAGCACACCTACATCCACTCATGCAAATGTTCATTTTCATTATATTCTTTACATATACAGTTCATTTGCTTTATACCAAATTGTTGCATATCATTGTACTCTGTAAATTCGTTATTAGTTTACTCGCTTTCCTTTTCATTCGAACCAGCAAACAATCAACACCTGATCATCGGCAAATAAATTGGTATCTAACCTACAGACATATAAAATAGCATTTTTTCTATCTTAATTGATACGGTAAGCATCAAAGTGGTCCTTTTTGAGCCGGATTCAGTAGGCAGGGATGGTAGACAGCTGGAAGGACTTGGTACAAATTCACAAGCGCACCAAGGCGGCAATAACAAGGGTTCTCGGCTTTGCGCAAAATCCACCATCGGACTATGGGCAAAATGACGTAGTTATTCGTATAGAACGCTTAAGGGAATCGTGGGAGGAATTTGTGTCTGCGACGAAAGCCATGTACAAGTTTAGTGAACTCCCTGAATATTCAGATCCTGACGATGACTGTGCTGTTTACGATGAAAAGGTTTTAACTGCGCGTAGTTTACTTCGCACGCTAAATGATACTCCATCGAATACCCCACAAAATGCAAGTTTAGATGACACCATATGTCGACTAGCTGAGCAACAGTCCGCATTTTTTAATCAGTTTTCAAATAGCTTGGTTCCATTACCACAGATTAGGGGTGACGACCTACCGAAAATTATCATTACACCTTTTACTGGAGTTTACGAAGATTGGCCTCCATTTAAGGATTTACTCACCAGTGCGATTGGGTCAAAACCTAACCTTAGCAACACACAAAAGTTTCACCATCTTAAATCATTGATAAGGGATGATGCGGCGCAAATCATAAAGCACATCCCCGTAACTGAAGCATCATATGATACAGCGTGGAACCGATTAAAAGATCGATTCGATAGACCACGTCAAATAGTCACTTCCTTTATTGAAAATTTTATTGCACTCCCTGTCGCATCAGGGGAAAATCCAACAGTCTTCGCAAGATATTAGACGGGGCCAATGAGATAATTAGGGGTCTAAATGCCATATCACACGACGAACGGGACTGCTGGCTTATCCATTTGCTCTTAGCCAAGCTCGACTCAGAATCTCGACGCAGATGGGTTGAAATCAGCAAAGATAAACAGGCACCCACCATTACCGAGTTTTGCGATTTTCTTGACTCTCACTGCGAAGAACTTGAATTAGCACATCATAAGACTTCTACTTCGCGACCTCGCCATTTCGCGACACGCGCCTTAGTTTCAGCCAATGGGTCTACTTCGAGGGCAGCCTGTCCTAAATGTAATGGTATAGACCACTCCCTTATGAAGTGTTCCCAATTTATATCATTGAATATTGAAGATCGTCGCGCCGTGGTCAAAGGCAAATCACTGTGCTTTAACTGCTTTAAGTCGGGGCACTCATCTTCAACATGCAGCTCAAAATTTAACTGCAAAGTATGCAATCGCCGTCACCACACTCTTCTCCACGTTTCAACTCCAGCCGCTGGCACGGGCTCCCAAATAGGTCATGGAAACGCATCTGGTTCCGCTCCATGAGACAATAGTACTCCATGGGCTGTCTCGAATATTGCACTGTCATTGACGTCAGCCCCAAATAACACTCAGTCAAGGAAACTGCCTGCAGTCAACACTGGAGCCACAGCCTTGTTGCCTACAGCAATAGTTAATGTTCAAACCGCCCAGGGTGGTTTTATAAAATGCCGTGTACTCCTAGACACTGCCTCAGAGCTAGCATATATAACTGAAGGCTGTGTTCAGAGACTTGGTATTCCGCGCTCATCTGGTCGCATCGCTGTATCAGGCATATCGTCTTCACAAGGCGAAACCACGAGGGGCAGTTGCACATTGTTGCTCAAGTCCCTCGTATCGAACAATGCATTGAAAGTTTCTCCCTATATACTTAAAAACATCACTTCGGCTCTTCCTACAAAATTAATGCATTGGACATGGATAACCTGAAAAACGTTATGTTTGCAGACCCTACCTTTCATACACCGGCAACTATAGATATTCTGTTAGGGGCGGCACATGTGTGGAAGGTGTTCACCTGTAACAAGATGTTGTATTCACAGGGCAATCCACTAACAGTTTCTTCAATTTTTGGTTGGGTAGTTACTTCAGCTACTGAGAAGGACAGTGGAATGGATATATCACCATCCCTGCATACGATTGCTGATATTGATAACTTTTTACGAAATTTTTGGGAAATCGAGGAAACCTGCCAGCCTCCTCACCTAGACCCCAATGACGAAATTGTAGAAAATCATTTTCGACTCACACATGCGCGGCATCCCGATGGAAAATACATTGTAGAGTTACCCTTTAAGAAAGATGCTCTCTCACGGTTTCACGCCGTATAGCGGCGCTTGCAGAAGAACGAAACACTTCGCCAACAGTACGTTAGTTTTATGAGAGAATATGAGTCTCTGGGCCACATGCGACGGCTAACGCCAGACGAAATCGACGTATCTAATGGACACGAATTCTACCTGCCACACCATCCAGTAGTTGGGCAAAAGCTACGGGTGGTGTTCGATGGATCCTTCACAGATAGAAATGAGGTGGCCATTAGTAATGTATTACATATTGACCCTAGCATTCAACGTAACTTGTTTTCAGTTTTATTACGATTCAGATTGCATCGACATGTATTCTCTGCTGACATCGTTAAAATGTTTCGTCAGATATGGGTCGCTGATCATCACCGAAACTACCAACGCATTGTTTGGAGAGAAAACCCCACTGACCCTGTATGTCATTATCAGCTATGCACAGTTACATATGGAACTGCATGTCGCCTTTTTTATCGGTGTGAGTTCTGACACAGTTAGCACAGGACTGTAAGCACAAGTTTCCACGGGCCATCGTACTTAAGGATTTTTATGTGGACGATGTCCTCACAGGTGCTTGCTTCGAACACGAACTAATTTAAATACGCGACGAGCTTGTACAAATGTTAGCAGGCTCTGGACTAGAGCTCAGGAAATGGGTGTCCAACTGTCAACGTATATGCTAGGATGCTAACGCGCAGCACACGCTAGGTCAAGATACTACAAAGGTTCTTGGGTTACTATGAAGAGCGCATGACGATATACTAACATATCAGACATGCCTCAATAGGGCAAGCACTACTACCAAAACGCAGATACTGTCTGATGCCTCTCGCATTTTAGACCCTCTAGGGCTACTTGCGCCAGTAACAGTGCAATTCAAAATTCTTTTTCAGGAGTTGTGGCTACTCAAATTAGGCTGGGACGACTCATTTCCAACGCAATTGGCAGAGCGGTGGGTGAAGTATCAAGCCGGTTTTCAAAACATTTCATACATCGAATTGCCTCGTTTTACCATGAAATCTACGACTCATATTGAGCTACCCGGATTCTCTGATGCGTCCATAAAGGCGTACGCTGCTGTGGTGTATATCCGCGTCAAAAATTCAGATAATAGATTTACTATATCCTTAATAGCTGCCAAGACTAGAGTTCCACCACTAAAGCAAATACCGCTTCCGCGTTTAGAGTTGTGCGGCGCCTTATTGCTTACCAGACTATTGAAAATAATCATAGCTGAACTTCCTCATAAATCTGTAGCAACATACGCCTGGTGCGATTCCACAGTAGTTTTGGCATGGTTGTCGCAGCCCCCGGCCAGACTTAAAGCTATCATTGCAAATCGAACGTCCGAAATATTAGAAACTCTACCACGCAGGGTTTGGAGCCACGTGGCATCGAAGGAAAACCCGGCCGATTGTGTTTCTAGGGGAATGTCTGCCGATATTTTGTCGAGTTTCGACATTTGGTGGAAGGGTCCAGAATGGCTCTGCGATGCAGAGCACACTCGTAGAATGTTAACGGACGTCAGTTATCCAGAGGATTATCCTATTCTAGAGGCCAATCTTGAAATGAAAAATAGCGTGATGAATCTTCTTGCTACGGAAAATCAATCAGACAGTGTATTCGGGTTAAAGCGGGTATCGTCATGGCAGAGGCTTCTACGAATCACTGCCTACATTTTACGCTTTACCCATAATATTCGAAGGGAGAAGCGCACTAATGTTGGATTATCGCTCACATTCGATGAAATAAAGGAGGCACGCATCCCCTTGTTACGACATGCTCAGTTTTGCTTTCGAGGAGATATTCGACAGCTAAAAGGGGAAAAGGAGGCGACTCAACACTCCAACCTTATACAGTTGAACCCCTTCGTGGACGAGTGCGGCCTACTCCGAGTGGGCGAACGAATTCGAAACTCAGAATTACTGAGTGCTACTCAGCACCCCATCATCCTTCCAAAACAGCATCGCGTCACCGAGCTTTTACTAAGAGATGAACACGTTCGTAACTTGCATCCAGGGGTATCAGCGTTGTTTGTGATTGTGCGTCAAAGGTATTGGATTTTAGGTGCGAGAAATTTGATTGGAAAGGTAACTTACAACTGTATCAAATGTTTTTGGCATAAACGCAACGTCACACAGCAATTCATGGCAGATTTACCAGCAGTACAAGTTTGTCAAGCATACCCTTTTCAACATGTCGGAGTAGACTACGCGGGGCCGCTAACATTGAGGCTATATCGAGGACGCAATTCAAGAATGACCAAAGGATATATATGTCTATTTGTATGCCTCGTCACATCTGCCAGTGACTCGGAGCTCGTATCAGATTTGAGCACAGATGGGTTCCTGGCTGCATTTAGACGATTCACTTCTCGCAGAGGGAAATGCTTTTGTGTATTCGCAGCAGCATAACTCTACAATCGCTCAGACACTCGCCAAGGAACAGATTCAATGGAATTTCATACCACCACATGCTGCTCATTGGGGTGGGAAGTGGGGATCTGCAATACGATCGGTCAAACTCCATTTGCGTAGGGTGATTGGTAACACCATTCTTACATGTGAACAAATGCATACCCTTCTGGCGCAGATCGAGGCAGTTGGGGTTGCACCAGACACTAATACTAATTATTTGTCTCCATCTCACTTTCTTATAGGCAGGCCTTACACTATGGTACCCGAAGGAGATCTTAGCCAAATTGCCATCAACCGACTTGATTACTGGCAACACGTTCAAAATATGTACCAAGGATTTTGGAAGCGTTGGCATCGCTAATATTTAACTTCACTCCAAAACCGCCCGAAATGGTGCCGTCGACATCCAAATATAACCTTAGGTGATATTGTGCTCCTCAAGGAACCCAACACTCCGCCAGCCACATGGCCAATGGGCAAGGTAGAGGAGGTGTATCCCGGTAAGGACGGATTGGTTAGAGTCATCAAGGTCAAGGCCGCTCAGGGCGAATTAACTCGCCCCATATCGAAGGTTGCAGTACTGCCCTTATCCTGAAAACATATTTTCAGCGCGGCCCGGCATGATCAGGAATGGTACAAGAACACACCATAACGAACATAGTTGGCAACCCCACATTTGAGCGAGTACTCACTGTCAAATATTTCGACTACATATCAGAGCACACCTACATCCACTCATGCAAATGTTCATTTTCATTATATTCTTTACATATACAGTTCATTTGCTTTATACCAAATTGTTGCATATCATTGTACTCTGTAAATTCGTTATTAGCTTACTCGCTTTCCTTTTCATTCGAACCAGCAAACAATCAACACCTGATCATCGGCAAATAAATTGGTATCTAACCTACAGACATATAAAATAGCATTTTTTCTATCTTAATTGATACGATACGCATCAGGAACAATATACTATAAAAGCGTGCAATTACTGGCATATGCTGATGACAATGATATCATCGGCCTAAACACCCGCGCTGTTAGTTCTGCTTACTCTAAACTGGAAAAAGAAGCGGTAAAGATGGGTTTGATGGTGAATGAAGGCAAAACGAAGTACCTGCTGTCATTCAGCAAAGAGTCAGCGCATACATAATTTCGAAATAGTAAGAGACTTCGTTTATTTGGGAACCAGCATCAACACTAGCAACAACATCAGCACTGAAATCCAGCGAAGAATCAATCTTGCCAATAAATGCTACTTTGGACTAGGTAGGCTATTGAAAAGTAAAGTCCTCTCTAGGCGAACGAAAATCATACTCTACAAGTCACTTATCGTACCCGTCCTGATATATGGGGCAGAAGCATGGACCATGACAACAGCAGATGAAGCGGCTTTCGGAGTGTTCGAGAGAAAAGTTCTTCGAAAGATTTATGGACCTCTACGCGTTGGTGATGGCGAGTACCGAAGAAGATTTAATGATGAGCCGTACGAGCTATACGCAGACATTACCATAGTCCAGCGAATTAAAACGCGGCGGCTGCGCTGGCTAGGCCATGTTATGCGAATGAAAGATGATGATCCGGCCAAGAAAGTGTTTCTATCGGAACCCGCCTATGGAAGCAGAGGTAGAGGGCGGCCCCCACTCCGTTGGAAGGACCAGGTGGAAAACGATTTAAACTCCCTTGGTGTGACCAATTGGCGCCGGTTGGCGGAGCGAAGGAGCGACTGGCGCGCCTTGTTGGACGGCGATAACCGTTTAGACGGTTAAGCGCCAATTAAAGAAGAAGAAGATTATTGTGGATATCTTCCAGCAGCTGGGAACAATGCCACTATCAAACGATTCGTTTATAATGTCCTTATATAAGTGTGCAATGTCCTTGATAACACCCTCTGACAATAGATTTTTACCGCCATGTTTGTTTTTAAATGATTTTGTGATGTTCATTATATCTTCTAACAGGATACTGGTGAGCTCAAATGTTGCTATCAAGTGGGTTGTTTCACGTTCATCAACAGGTTCAATTGTTTCAATACTATCATTGATTTGCATTATGCTCTGAACAAAATAACAATTGAAGACATTAGCTATATCGTTGCTATTTTCTAGACATTCACCGTGTCAGTTAACACTTTGTAAATTTGTACTTGTATTGAAATGTAAAATCTAGCAACATTTTTGTAAAGCGACTTTTGTCATATTTTTTCCGAAATCATAAAATTATTCTTGAATTTGTAACGGTTTTGAGGTAGTCGTTTGTTCTACTAAATATTATAACGTTTTTATAAAAATTATTCGCCTATAATTTATTTAATTTTGGTCAACTCGCGACAGTCAGAAGTGAAAAAGAATTAATTTACGTTTTATTTCGTGTAAAATGGAGCTCGAGAAATGTACGGTCGTGCAATTGAAGAAAGCATTAGGTAATGCGAAAATGAAAACGTCGGGAACAAAAGGAAAGAACTTATTTTGAGGAATTGGGTGTACAATATTGCAGGAAGATGATGGATCGATTCCATCGGAACAATCTAACCAAGATGAAAGTGTAGCTATGGGCGAGCAAGCGAAGAACGATCTGAAGCAATTGTGGCAGGCGGAGTGGGCGGTCTTAAAAAGATGATTGCAACACTCGGTCAACAACACACTTGCATCAACAACATCTTCGGCTAGTGAACATATTGATGATGAGCAATAATCAACAGACTGCTTTCGTTTGGGCAAGCATTAGTGGTGTAAGCAGTGAGGCTGTTGTACGGACACAATGTCAGAACCATAGCACTTTTCCTACTGTAACAGCAAATCAAATTTCAACGCCTTATTGGGATGAGCAATCAAATATGTCAATAAGAACACCAATAGTTACTGAAAGTGAACAGGTGAGAGCATCAAATGAAAATATGCTTCATGTAAATTCATCACAGGGTTATGCGAATTTGCGTGGAGAAACTTTTACTTTAAATAGTAACAAATGTGGTTTGAAAGAAGTAGTAGAAATTTTGCCAAGCTTTGATCCTTGCAAAAATGATATAACATCTATACAGTTCGTGGAAAGGGTAGACCAATTAAAAGATGTTTATGGTTGGGACGAGAGACTGGTGAATATGAAAATTCTGAGTAAATTGAAAGGTGTTGCAAAAGGCTGGATAGATTCTTAGCCAATATTTAGAGTCTGGACAAAATTTGTTTGTGCATTTCTGACAGATTTCCCGTGTATTATTAATACAGCAGATATACCTATTAAATTGATAAATTCGCGTATACTTAGAGATGAGTATCGGATTGAATATTATTACAGAATGTTAGCACTTGGGAAACGCGGCCAAGTTGGAGATAATGCAGTAATTAAATACATCATAAATGGGTTGAATGATAAAGAACTCATTCGAATTTTATCAACAATGAATTTTTCAAGACCTTCAGATTTGTTGCAAGCTTTAATGTCTTTAAATAATAGTGGTGGACAGACATATAGTTTTAAAACAATTAATGAAAATAAAATACGGACCGAAGTAAATAGTAAAGAAAGTATGTTAGTCGGAAATTCATTAAATGTATTAGAAGGTCCAGTATGTTTTTAATGTAAACAGAAAGGGCATATTGCGAAAAATTGCAAAACAAAACAAAATCCAAGGGTTAATATTATTAAAAAACCTGAAATTAGTAATAAAGAAATTATAAAAGACCTTAAAATTGGTTATATAGGGAGTAAAGGACTAATTGAATCTGGAAGTGGAAGCTCTTAAATAAAAGAAGAACTCGCAAAACATTGTGAAGGTGAATTGGTGAAATGTGAAGTAAAGTTGAACAGTTTTGCTGGTGGTATATGTGAATGCAAGGAAGCATTATCGACAGTGGTCACAATTGAAAACAATAAATATATGTGTAAATTTTTGATAGTCAGCAATGAAGCTATGCCTTATGATGTATTGGTTGGTCGTGATATTTTGAACCAAATGAAAATAATAATGGAAAGTGGAAATTGTAAAATTTTGCCACTGGCTGAACAATATATGTATTGTAACGAATTTAGTGCAATTCCACTTATTCCAAATCTTCTGCTAAGGTTCGAATCACTAAACTGTTGAATAAATAACTCCAATATTGAATAATGCAAAAATGGTCTTTATTATACTACTTGAAAATAACACTTATACTTCGCAGCTGATAGCTTGCTTAAATCAAACTGATTGGTCGTGCCTCAACTTTTGCTGCTTTTATACTGTTTGGTTTCCTCGTTGGCATATTTCTAGGCTTTTCTATTTCTAGAATATACTAGTTAGTTACCAGCTATAAAATTACCAGCTATAACTACGCTTATAGCTTCTCATATGCGCGTGTATATGTGAGTGATACTTGTGCAAATTATTGCCTACTTTTGGGAGTATCTCAGATATATTCATGTCTTTGTGCGTTGCTCTCCGCTGCTTGTATGGACATACGTATAGACATAATGATTGATTTATTGATGTGCATAGAAGTCACTGCTTAGTATTGGCTTAGAGATGATAGTATCCCTTAGTGTTGCTAATATTCGTCACACTGCCCTCCAACTAAGTCTCATCGTCCCTATCAGACAAATCTCTCCATCTAAACGCTGCTAGCCTTTCCAAATGAACCACTTTCATTTTGATTCGTGGTTTGCCAATGGTTTGTATGCGGTACACTACATCGTTGATCCGTTTTACAACTTTGTATGGGCCTTCCCAATTACACTGCAATTTCGGGGACAAACCTTTTTTTCGTTGTGGGTTGTATAACAGCACCAAATCTCCTTCCTGAAAACCTTCCGAATTAATTGATTTATCGTATCTGGCTTTCATCTTGTCACTCATAATCTTTGCTCATTGCCTTACAAGATCGTGTATCTCTCTCAGCTCTTCTTCCAAGACACCAGTGGATTTCTTGACATTTCTCTCCGCATTGGCATCTATCCCAAACTTCAAATCAGCTGGCAGTCGAAGGTTATTGTCAAAAATTACCTTTGCGGGAGTTTGGCCCGTTGTCTCATGCACTGCCGATCGGTATGCCATCAAGAATAATGGTATGCAGGTATCATACTCTTTATGGAACTTGTCCACTACTTTCCTTAAGTGCTCCTCCAATGTTCTATTGAATCGTTCCACCATACCATCGGACTGAGGATGCAATGCAGTTGTCCGTGTTTTTCGAATGCCAAATGATTTACACAATTCCTGGAACACAGCTGATTCGAAATTCCTGCCTTGGTCAGAATGTAACTCTATTGGTACACCATACCTTGCAACCCAATTGTTTATAAACACTTCTGCTACAAGAAGCGGGATTTGGGATTGGGTATACCTCTGGCCATTTGCTGAAATAATCCATAACCACCAGTAAATATTTGTTTCCGCAGTTGCTAGTAGGAAATGGCGCACCTGAGTTATATTGCTTCATCTGGCCATGACTTCGGGTTTTGGGCCCTTTCGCTCTGCTGCAAACCTCGCAGTTCGCAATCCACTCAGTGACCGACTGACGGCAACCAACCCAATAGAATCTCTGTTTAATCTTCTCGAGCGTCTTCGTGATTCCAAGATGACCTCCGCTTGGACCATTATGCAGCTCGCTGAGCACGTCAGGAATCCTCTTTCTGGGAACAACTATCAGTTTCTTCTTGCATTGACCATCCTCACTCTCCAATACTCGATTCAAGCAACCGGATATCAATTCTAAACTGTTCCACTGTGCCCAATATGACTTCGCAATGGCACTCTCTGCTGACATCTTCTCTCTATTGGGTCTTTCGTTTCGTTCGAGCCCTCGCATAACATGTGACGGATCAGTATCTTCTAGCTGACATTTCCTTAGTTGTTCCCTGTCCCATTCATCCGTACACGTTATAGTCATTAGCCGGACATCTGTAATGTCTTCTTTAGCCTCGGACTTTGAACAGTGCTTGCATTCGAAACTACATGGTCTTCGTGACATTGCACCAGTATTTCCACGGGTACTACCTTTTCGATGCTCAATGGAAAAGTCATAGCTTTGTAGTCGCTCGATCCACCATGCCAATTGTCCTTCCGGATTACGGAACTGCAGATGCCATTTCACCGCTGCGTGATCTGTCCTGACGCAGAATCGCTGGCCGTAGAGGTATTTGTAAAAATTTTTAATGCTCTCTACCAATGCCAACAGCTATCTCCACGTAACGCAATATTTCCCCTCTGGTTTTCCAATCGAACGGCTGTAATATGCAACTACCTTCTCCTGTCCATCGACCAGTTGTGATAAAATGCCTCCTATAGCATATCCACTCGCATCTGTATCTAGAATAAATGTTGCTCCTGGAATCACATGCGTCAACATTGAGGCAATGCACAAACGCTTCTTCAATGTTTGGAAAGCCATTTCTTGCTCCTTCTTCCATTCAAAAGCTTTATTTTTTCTTTTAAGCTCATGGAAGCTGTGGGATACGCTGTAAAAGTTTGGTACAAATCGGTAGGAATATGTGCACAGCCCAAGGAAACTTCTTAATACATGCCAGTTCTGTGGTCTTGGCCAATCCTTTACTGCCTCTATCTTTTGATTCGCTGTACAGATGCCTTCTGACGTTACCTTGTGACCCAAATTATTTACTTCCTTTTTAAACAGCGAACACTTTTTGGGACTTAGTTTCAGACCAGCGCCAGCTATTCTCTGGAAAACTTCCTCCAAGTTCTTAAGATGTTCATCAAAGTTCTTGCCCAATACGATGATGTCGTCCAGGTACACCAAGCACGTTTTCCAAAGTAGTGGTTTCAGTACCTAGTCCATGAGTGTCTCAAAAGTAGCTGGTGCATTACAAAGCCCAAAAGGCATTACTGTAAATTGCCAAAGACCATCACCGACACTGAAGGCTGTTTTCTCTTTATCTTCCTCCTTCCCCTCAACTTGCCAGTAGCCGCTTTTTAAGTCCAGTGTGGAAAACCATTTCGTACCAGATAGCGAGTCCAGAGTATCGTCAATTCTTGGCAATGGCTATCCTTTTTCGTGACGTCGTCCAACTTGTGGTAGTCCACGCAAAACCTCATTTTCCCATCCTTCTACTTCACAAGTACCACCGGTGAGCTCTATGGACTGGTTCGATGACGCCGCTGTCGCTCATTTCTTGTACGATTTGACTCACAACTTCCCGCTTCGCCAGTGGAACACTGCGAGGAGCTTGACGTATCGGCCTCGCGTCTCCAGTGTCAATTTGATGTTTCACAACATTGGTGCGGCCTGGTTTGGAACCATCCTGGTCAAATATGTTTCCGTACTTTAGGAGCAGTTGCTTTGCCTTACTCTGATAATCTTGATCTAGCCCCTCCGTCCATGCCGTGATGTCATTTGAAAGGTCAGTATTACTAGATGGAACGTGTTCCTGGAGCTGTTCACAGTTAATAACTACTTCAGCCTCTTGGAATCTTCCCAAAATAGCTCCTTTGGTCAGTTTGATTGGTGACTTGAACTCATTGAGTACTCTTACCGGAATACGTCCATCTTGTTTTGTTATAGCCAGGGTTTTTCCTACAAGTATGTTCGGTGTTGATTTGTTTGCTGCCTCGACAACACAGAGTTTGTTTGTCCCACGATCTCCATCAGCCTTTGCCCAGGTGACTGCTTCTGATTTTGGTGGTATTTGCTAACTCTCTTCCACCAGCACTCCTTTACTGTGGCACATCCTTCCTTTGCATGTCGATCTTGATGCCTTGGTCGATTAAGAAGTCCACTCCAATTATGATTCCATCAACAAGCTCTGCCACTATAAAATTGTGTACTACCGTGACGTTCGCAATTGCGACTTCACATGATACTTCTCCTAGAACCGTGGTGTCTTCTCCAGTGGCTGTACGCAATCTTGCTCCATGCAAGGTCTTATTTTCTTGTTGACTAAATCCGCACAAATGATGGAATGAGATGCATCCGTATCTACAGTCAGTAAACGTTCCTTTCCATCCACATGTCCGCCGACAGTAAGATTGTTTGACCTTCTTCCAATCTGCGAGATAGAGATTATGGGGCATTCAATTGAGTGAGCCAGCTGTCGCCCCTTGCGACTGACTCGCTTTAGTTTAACGATTGAGTGGACTTTGAGATTTTATCATCTCCTTCAGCTCTGCGTTTACGTCCACCCACATTGTTGGAACTATTAAGACCGGTACTGCAATGACATGCAATGTGGCCTGGGTTGCCGCACTTGAAACATTTCATAAATCCAGAGTTTTTCTGTTGTGATCTCTTCAGTGCTTCCAAAATTGTATCCACCCAATCTGGCCTTTTTACTTCCACACGATGGGCTTTTTACGCTGGCTTACTTAAAAGTGAGGCAGTTTCCTGAGTCAGTGCATGGGATACCGTTTCAGCAAATATTGGCTTTGGGTTCACATATGTAGCGCGCTTCGTTTCGACATCCCGTATTCCATTTATAAAGCTCTAAATTTTAACCCTCTCGGTGTATTCCACGAGTGCATCCGCATTTGCGAGATGAGCCAATTTTTCAACATCCGACGCAAACTCCTGCAAAGTCTCATTCGCTTTTTGGTAACGGTTTTGCAATCAATTTGGTATATCTGATTTCTATGCTCGTTTCCATAACGTCTCTCGACAACGGCCATCAATGCTTCATAGTTGTTCCGCTCTCCTTCGGGAATCGTCTGTAGGATTTCGGCTGCTGGGCCCTTCAATGCTACGAATAGAGCTGCAACTTTATCTTCAGCGTTCCAGTTTTGCACTGCTGCGGTCTTCTCAAACTGTAGCTTAAAGACCTGGAAAGGAACAGAACCGCCAAAGGATGGTGTTTTTACCTTTGGATTGCTTGTTGAAACAGCTGGGCGAATTAATTGGAACTCCTGTATACGACCTCTCAAAGCATCTACCTCGGCTTCGATTTTTTCCTCAAATTGCGTTATTTTCTCGTCCATACGCGCTTCGAGTTTTGATGATATATGCACCTCTTGCACTTCGAGTTGTACTGTCATGCGTGCCTCTTGTTCTTTCAGTTGTGTTTCCATCTTTGATGTAATCTGTGTCGACATTTCTGAAATACGCGTTTCTTTTGCTTCAATCTTTGATGTTATGCGTGTCTCTTGCGATTCCAGTTGGGATGCCATATATGTTTTCTGTTCTTCCAGTTGGAGGTTCTCCTGCGATTCCAGTTGAGATGACATTTCGGTTGATATTTTTGACGACATTTGGTTCAACACTGCTAGTATCGCGTTAGTGTCAGCACCTGCCAAAGGATTCGGAGTCTCTATCTTCTCCTCCATTTTAGTCGCTGGCTCTTCCACGTCAGGATAAAAGACAAACTCGTCCACATTAATTTCTTCCAACTCCAATACTTCTCGCAGCCGTGCTTGAAGTTCGATCTTATTGCCGGTTGTATTCAATCCTTAATTCACTTATCTTTGCCATATCCTTTTTGTATTCTTCAGAATTTATTCAACAATTCCTCTTCTGACACCAATTGTAACGAATTTACTGCAATTCCGCTTATTTGCAACCTTCTGCTAACGTTCGCATCGCTGAATTGTTGAATAAATAACTCCAATATTCAATAATGCAAAAATGGTCTTTATTAGACTACTTGAAAGCACTTCACAATAACACTTCACAACCAACAGTGTGATGAAATCAAACTGATTGCTCATACCTCAGCTGGTGCTGCTTTTATACTCTTCGGTTTCCTCCTTCGCATACTTCTAGGCGTTTCTCCTTCTAGAACTCACTAGTTCGCTGAAGATTGCATACTTTTGTGTGTATCTCAGAAATATACATGTGTATGTGTGAGAACTACTTTGCTGATGATTGCATACTTTTGTGAGTAACTCTCCGCTGCTGTATGTACATATGTGTAGACGTAATGATTGATTTGTTTATGTAGATAAAAGTGACTGCTTAGTCTCGGCTTAGAGATGATAGTATCCCTTAGTGTTGTTAATATTCGTCACAATATGGAGTAGTCCCCAAAAAGTCTCGACGATATTATTACGAAAACAACCCAGAAACATATCCGATACAGCCACAAGAAAATCTCAAACACAGTCTCTAAACGGTCCCGAAATAATCCTAGAAATTTTTAAATAGTACCTCAAGCTTACTGTCGTGGCTGAAGTCCTATTTGGAAAATAGAATTTCTTTTGTTGAAATCGAGAAAACTAAGTCTTATAAATTCTCAGCAAACTCGGGTGTACCACAAGGTAGCATCCTTGGTCCTATTTTGTTCTTAATGTTTATTAATGATGTTGGGTCATGCACAAACAATTCGAATTATTTGCTTTATGCTAACGACTTAAAGCTCTTACGGAGGATATCCTGTACCTCTGATGCATTGCACTTCCAAGATGATTTAAATGCTATTAACAATTCGGATTTTCAAAATAATTTGCAACTCAATATTAGTAAATGCTGTCACATAACGAATACTAAGTCTATGAATGTGTTTTCTTTCCTGTATTCGATTTCAAATGTTACTCTTGCGTCAGTGAATGAGTTTCGCGATCTTGGCGTAATTTTTGACTCAACTTTTACTTTTGGTAATCATGTAAACTTTATACCAAAAGCTTGTACCAGCTTGGCTTTCTTGCGACGATATGCTAAGGATTTCAACGACCCATATACAAGGAAAATTCTATACAATGCATTAGTGCGCTTACAGCTAGAGGATGCTTCAATCATCTGGAATGCGATGTACTCTGCACTCTTTAAAAATTGAAAGAATTCAACGCAAGTTCATACGATTTTCTCTTCAACCTCTACACTTTGTTAATCCCCTGCCATCCTAAAATGCTAGATGCATGCTTATCAATGTCTTGCCACTTGAAGTTAGGCGTTTTGTTCAAAATGTAATGTTTATTTGTGACATAATCTCCAGTGCCATTGACTGTTCAGAACTACTTGGGCAGTTGACTTTCAATGTCCCTAACAGAGCTCTTCGGTTCCACAGTATATTTCGCGTAGAAGTGCTGCGTTCGAATTACTTCAGTTTCGCACCTCTTCTAAGAGGTATTGTAGAATTTAATATCCTATCCAGAAGCCTTGATCTGGACTTTGCCATGCCAAAGTCTCTGTTTAAGGCACGCATTGCGTCTTATTACGTATATCAGTAAACCTCATTTTAAAATTGTTAAACTAGTACTAAGATAGCCTGTAATCTAGTCAGTAAGATTGTTACCATTTGACTTAATAAAGATAGTGTTACGAATATTAGCAAAACTAAGGGGTGCTGCCATCTCTAAGCCGATGCAAAGCAGCGCCTGGCATGCACATCCATAGATCAATCATTATGTATCTACATAAACGAAGCAATCATTATGTCTACACATATGTAGGTAAACGCAGCTGAGAGCAACGCAGAAGCACATGCAGATATCTTATCTGAAATGCTCCTAAAGGTACGCAATTGTGATTGTGGGAGTGTCGCTCACACATACAAGCGCATAGGGTATGAGAGAAGCTATAAAAATTATACATCTGTAGTTGTAGCTGAGAAATTTATAACTAACTAAGTAAAATTCTGGAAGCGCCTAGAAGATGCCACCGCATCAGCGGTAGAGGGCAGTTTCAGTTAAGCACGCTATCTATCGGGCAATAGATCAGTTTCATTTGAGCTATCAATCAGTTTGGTTATTAAGCAAGCTATTCGTTGCAAAGTTTGAGTGTTATTGTGAAGTACTTTAATAAAGGCCATTTTACATTTATAAATATTGGAGTTATTTATTCAACAGTTTAGTGATTCGAACTTAGCACAGGGTTGCAAATAAGAAGATTTGCAAGTAAATTCGTTACAATATATGTGAAATGTATGAAATAAATGTTCGTCAAATAAGCCAGAAAATTTCAGGAATTTTAAATAAGAACAATACATCTTAATTAAAGTGAAGGCTACACAATAAGAAATCTTGTTTGTTTTCACTCGGTACATTATAAAAAATAAATAAATAAATGCAAGGCGCGATAACCACCGAAGATATTTTTGGCCGAGCTTCTCTTCCAATTTGCGACGTGCTTCTTTTAATTTTTCCTACGAATTGGCGGGACGACACCTACATGTTTTTACGCCGACTACGAATAGCATCTTCAAGGCAGATGAGTTTTCACTGAGGAGCTTTTCATGGCAGAAATACACTCGGAGTGCTTGCCAAACACTGCGGAGGGGCAACTCCTTGTAGACAAATTTTCTTCTAACTGAAACACCTCGTTTCTAAAATATTTGATGTTGCTTTGCCCGGGGTGTGAACCTAGGATCTTTGGTATGGTAGGCGGAGTACGCTACCATCACGCCACGGCGGCCGCCCAGAAATATAAAAAGCTTATTAAGCGTTTATAATGACATTTCCATATAAATTTTCTGTTATAGGAGCCTAATAAGCCTATTTAATTAATAACTTTAATGACAATTTTCAATTAGTTAAATAAACTGGTTCAAATTACGCATGCACGCGGCTTTGACAAAACATTTTGCAATACTTTTTCATAAGAAAATTTCCTAGTAATTTTTTTTTTATATATATTTATATTTGCACAGTTGAAACGTGTTATCAAATTGATATGTGTTTAGTGAATAAATACAGAAAAGTACAAATGGCACACTTAATTATTATCTGTTTCCAAACTGCTAATAGTTTCTATTGTATACTGCCACAAGCCCAGAGTTCGGAGCAGTGCACGAAATTCTAAGCAACAACACTGCTCGAACTTAAAAGGGTTGACATAGTCAATATCTTTCGTTAAGTTTTAATAAGGCGTTAATTTGTTGTGGATTTAAACGTCTGTTCATCTTTCACATCTCGTAAAACTAGCCTAAAACCGCGCTCCAGTCGCGAAATACACGCAGTCGCAGAGAAGAAAGGCTATAGTCAGTGGCGTAGTGAGGGTGGGGGGGCCATCTTGCCACGGGCGCTACTCGCAGGGGGCGCCAAATGGTTCGCAAAGCAGAACTTCCTGGATACTTTGTATTTTTATTATAACTGATTTCTAGAAAAAAATTTCTATACTAAAAAATGCATGCATATATCTAGAACACTTGCCACAGGTTGTGGAATAATTGAAAGCATATATCTTTTTTTCTCATGTTCAACATTAGGATAGGATTTATTAAAAAATGTTTTAACAAAAATTGTCAAACGTGAATCCGAAATTCGAGACACTCTCTGTGAAGAAGCAATAGAAAAAGCGAAGTCTCTTTGTGAAAATGGGATATTGATGTTGTAAAACGTGAAAGGAGGTGCCGCAAAATCGGCTAGAGATATCGGTATTTCTGCAGAATGTGAAATTTCTCGCGTCATGAAAAGTGGTCTCGATCGTCCCCAACAAAAAATACGTACAAGATTAACAGGACTAAATTACCTTAATTTTATATTTGGATTTCTCTTAGAAGTTGGAAGTTTGTTAAATAGGGATAATAACGATGAAATTGTACAGATTTCGATGGAACAGAACTTTTTATCGAAATATGTGTCTGCAAAATATTACTTCGCAGTAGAAAGGAATTGATCCTTAAACTCTGTTAGAATTACTTACTTTTATAATCTCGTATGGAGAAGATGTGTTTCCAAACTTGACTATCTCAGTATTACTAATGTATTATAATCATGTTATTAGTAAATATGTATATGAGTCCACTTATAGATGATATCTTCAGCCCATGATAAAAATATAGGAAGGTAAAACCATTCTCTCTTCCCGGCGGCCGTAATGATTTTTAAAAAATTTTAAAATCTCTCTCAAAAACTTCGTGGAAATTTCAAACCAAAGCATACAAACCATGATTCAATTACTAAGGGTTTTTTCTCTCACTGACAGCAGAGCTTTTTGACACTCTCAAATTCTAAAATCACTCCGGGTTGCATTTCTGTAGGAAGGAAAAAGGGGAATCATTTTTCCCCATTATGGTAGGAATGGTAGTAAACTAGTATGAAAGGTAGTATGTTAATAGTTATAAATTTTGCATTTTAAAGTATATACGCTAACACGCACAAACGAAATAAATAAGTACATATATATATGCGTATTACTGTACCATACAGATACTTTCTCGGGGACTGGTAATCTTTGCAACAAAACAGGTGTAAATTCAAGGTTTTCAAGCTTTGTATATGTACTTTGTATTAATTTCTTACAAATACATAATTCTTGTATGCTCGCATTGTCCGTTAAGTGCACCCGTAAGCAAGACAAGATTTTCACAGGTGCTAGGAAGGCGACTTGGAAAAAATTCGCTTAATCTATTCGACAGAATATGAACAAACCTCCAAATATTCATAAACAGTTTCAATGGAAAAAGTGATTTTATTATAAATATTTTCATTAACATAAATTTTATTTGCCGGCTTGAGGTCTGATGTTTTGAAAAATAAAACACAGATGTTTTAAATTTTTTACCAATATATTTCGGTTCTGCACGATAACCGTCCTCAGGGTGAACTATAAACAAACAGAACATAAAATAACATATAATTTACATCAAACAACAATTAACAATTAATAACAAAACTTCTTAAACATTGAAAACATACATTTTTGACACGTCTTTCCCTTTGTACGTGGAGTTGTTAACTATTTTGGTTTTTTATTAGATGCCTATAGGAGAGCGCGGTGTTTGCTACATCTGTTTTGTAGTTAATTCTTGTGTTAGTTGGTGTGTTTAGTATATGTAGCATTTCCAGTGTGAATCTCTTTCCATATTGTTGTTCTTGTTGAAGTACTATTGTTTTTTCGAAATTCGGGCAGTGCTTTCTCCTTGCACAATGGGTCATAAGTGCGGTTTTTTGGTTATTTATATTTAAATCATTACAATATTTAAAATCTGATTTATGTTGTGCTAATCGAGTATTTAATTTAGATTTAGTTGTTCCAACATATACTTTGTTGCATAATTCTTTGTCGTTTCCGTTACACGGGATTTGATAAATAATGTTGCTTTTTTCCATTTGCGGTATTTTCGATTTCGTTTGGTGAAACATACTTTTTAAAGTGCTCATAGGCTTGTGTGCTATTTTAATATCTTCTTTATTATAGATGTCAGATGTTGATAGGCGCTCAGATAATTTTAAAAAACGTCACTACCAGTTCATTATATAATATAAAGAACACACAAGACTTTAAAGAAAATAGCAATAACTCTTATATTTATGACGATGAAAAGATGATATCCTTTGACGCAGTTTCATTGTTCCCTAGTATACCGACACATCTAGCACTTGACATAATAAGAAATAAGTGGACAACAATAGAAAAATATACGAAAATACCTAAGAAAATGTTCATAGAAATATTAAAGTTCTGCACTAAAGATAATCGGTATTTTAAATATAATGAAACAATATATACACAACTAAAAGGATTACCGATGGGATCACCAACCTCCCCAATAATTGCAGATATTGTAATGGAAGAACTGTTGGACAATGCGATGAACAAATTAGCACGAAAACCAAGATTATTAACTAAATACGTGGACGATCTTTTTGCAATAATCAATGAAAGCGAGGTACAAAACATACTTGACGCACTAAATTCTTTTGACAAAAATATTAAATTCACTACGGAACTCGAGGACGACGGAAAATTACCCTATCTAGATTCAATAGTAATACGACGAGGAAATCAACTGAAGTTAATGTGGTATAAGAAGTCCATAACATCGGGTAGAATTATAAATTATTATTCTAAACATCCCAAAAACATGATCATAAATACGGCAATGGGCTGTATAAGACGAATGATGAATATTACATATGACACTTACCATAAGGACATAGAAAATGAAATAAAGATATTGTTAAAAGCCAATGATTTTCTTGATAAAATTATAAAAACTCTTTTAAAAAGATATAGATCACCAAATAGTCAACGTAGAGAGGAAAACCCGAAAATATTCAAGTCGTTAACTTATGTACCTAAATTATCTGAGCGCCTATCAACATCTGACATCTATAATAAAGAAGATATTAAAATAGCACACAAGCCTATGAGCACTTTATAAAGTATGTTTAACCAAACGAAATCGAAAATACCGCAAATGGAAAAAAGCAATATTATTTATCAAATCCCGTGTAACGGAAACGACAAAGAATTATGCAACAAAGTATATGTTGGAACAACTAAATCTAAATTAAAGACTCGATTAGCACAACATAAATCAGATTTTAAATATTGTAATGATTTAAATATAAATAACCAAAAAACCGCACTTATGACCCATTGTGCAACGAGAAAGCACTGCCCGAATTTCGAAAACACAATAGTACTTCAACAAGAACAACAATATGGAAAGAGATTCACACTGGAAGTGCTACATATACTAAACACACCAACTAACACAAGAATTAACTACAAAACAGATGTAGCAAACACCTCGCTCTCCTATAGGCATCTAATAAAAAACCAAAATAGTTAACAACTCCACGTACAAAGGGAAAGACGTGTCAAAAATGTATGTTTTCAATGTTTAAGAAGTTTTGTTATTAATTGTTAATTGTTGTTTGATGTAAATTATATTGTAACGAATTTGCTTGTAAATCCTCTTATTTGTAATCCTCTGCTAAGTTCGAATCACTAAACTGTTGAATAAATAACTCCAATTTGTAATAATGCAAAATGGCCTTTATTAAAGTACTTCACAATAACAAACTGTGCAACGAATAGCTTGCTTAATAACCACACTGATTGATAGCTCAATGAAACTCTACTATTCAAAATAGCACTGCTATTGCTCGCTAGATATCGTCTTAATCAAACTGCTTGACAACTCAAATCAAACTGAATTACTTCTTACTCGCCTGCACCGCTTTTATAGTTTACGCTGCATACTTCTAGGCTCTTCGATTTCCAGAAGTTACTAGTTGTTTCGGCTACAAAATCGCCAGCCACAACTACGTGCACAAATTATTGCCCTCTCTTGTGACCACTGAGATAAGATATATGCATGTGTTTGTGCATTGCCGCTCCGCTGCTCGTATACGTACATATGTGTAGACGCAATTATTTATTCGTTTATGTAAACACATAAAGATTGAATTATTGATGTGAATGTTTGTAGTTTACAGTCTCTCGCGCGCACATAGCCGTATAAGTAAATGCATCTGTGTGTGACATCTCTCTGGGCTGCCTTATATATGTGTATACTTGATTTGATTATTAACGTAAATACTGCTTGGCATGGCCTTAGCATCGCCTTAGTGATGGGATAACTTAGGGGTGGTAATATCCGTGACACTGCCCTCCACCTAAGTCTGATCGTCCCGATCAGACAAATCTCTCGATCTAAACGTTGCCAGCCTTTCCAAATGGACCACTTTCATTTTGGTTCGTGGTTTACCGATGGTTTGTATGCGGTACACTACATCGTTGATCCGTTTTACAACTTTGTATGGGCCTTCCCAATTACACTGCAATTTCGGGGACAAACCTTTTTTACGTTGTGGATTGTATAACAGCACCAAATCTCCTTCCTGAAAACCTTCTGAATTAATTGCTTTATCGTATCTGGCTTTCATCTTGTCACTCATAATCTTTGTTCGTTGCCTTATCAGATCATGTATTTCTCTTAGCTCTTCTTCCAAATCACTAGTGGATTTCCTGACATTTCTCTCCGCATTGGCATCTATCCCAAACTTCAAAGCAGCTGGCAGTCTAAGGTCATTGCCAAAAATTACTTTTGCAGGGGTTTGGCCCGTTGTCTCATGCACTGCTGATCGGTAAGCCATCAAGAATAATGGTATGCGGCTATCCCATTCTTTATGGTACTTGTCCACTACTTTCCTTAAGTGCTCCTCCAATGTTCTATTGAATCGTTCTACCATACCATCGGATTGAGGATGCAATGCAGTTGTCCGTGTTTTTCGAATGCCCAATGACTTACACATTTCCTGGAACACAGCTGATTCGAAATTCCTGCCTTGGTCAGAATGTAACTCCATTGGTACACCATACCTTGCAACCCAATTGTTTATAAAAACTTCTGCTACCGTTTCCGCTTCTTGATTTGGGATTGGGTATACCTCTGGCCATTTGCTGAAGTAATCCATAACTACCAGTACATATTTGTTTCCGCCGTTGCTAGTAGGAAATGGACCGGCGACATCCATAGCGATCCTTTCAAATGGCGCACCTGAGTTATATTGCTTCATCTGGCCATGACTTCGTGTTCTGGGCCCTTTCGCTCTGCTGCAAACCTCGCAGTTCGCAGTCCACTCAGTGACCGACTGACGGCAACCAACCCAATAGAATCTCTGTTTAATCTTCTCGAGCGTCTTCGTGATTCCAAGATGACCTCCGCTTGGACCATTATGCAGCTCGCTGAGCACATCAAGAATCCTCTTTCTGGGAACAACTATCAGTTTATTCTTGTATTTACCATCCTCACTCTCCCATACTCGATGAAGGCAACCGGATATCAATTCCAAACTGTTCCACTGTGCCCAATATGACTTCGCAATGGGACTCTCTGCTGACATCTCTTCTCTGTTTGGTCTTTCATTTCGTTCGAGCCCTTGCATAACACGTGACAGATCTGCGTCTTCTAGCTGGCACTTTCTTAGCTGTTCCTTGTCCCATTCCTCTGTACATGTTATAGTCATTAGCCGGACATCTATAATGTCTTCTTTAGCCTCGGCTTTTGAACAGTGCTTGCATTCCAAACTACATGGTCTTCGTGACATTGCATCGGCATTTCCATGGGTACTACCTTTTCGATGCTCAATGGAAAAGTCATAGCTTTGTAGTCGCTCGATCCACCATGCCAATTGTCCTTCCGGATTACGGAACTGCAGTAGCCATTTTAAAGCTGCGTGATCTGTCCTGACACGGAATCGCTGGCCGTAGAGGTATTTGTGAAAATGTTTAACGCACTCTACCAATGCCAACAGCTCTCTCCGCGTAACGCAGTAGTTCCTCTCTGGTTTTCCGATCGAACGGCTGTAATATGCAACTACCTTCTCCTGTCCATCGACCAGTTGTGATAAAACGCCTCCTATAGCATATCCACTCGCATCTGTATCTAGAATAAATGTTGCTCCTAGAATCGGATATGCTAACATTGGGGCAGTGCACAACCGCTCCTTCAATGTTTGGAAAGCCACTTCTTGCTCCTTCTTCCATTCAAAAGCTTTATTTTTTCTTGTAAGCTCATGGAGGCTATGGGCTACGCTGGAAAAATTTTGTACAAATCGGCGGTAATATGTGCACAGCCCAAGGAAGCTTCTTAATTCATGTAGGTTCTGTGGTCTTGGCCAATCCTTTACAGCCTCTATCTTTTCGTTCGCAGTGCAGATGCCCTCTGTCGTTACCTTGTGACCCAAATAATTTACTTCCTTTTTAAACAGCGCACACTTTTTGGGACTTAACTTCAGACCAGCGCCAGCTATTCTTTGGAAAACTTCCTCCAAGTTCTTAAGATGTTCATCGAAATTCTTGCCCAATACGATGATGTCGTCTAGGTACACCAAGCATGTTTTCCAATGTAGTCCTTTCAATACCTGATCCATAAGTCTCTCGAAAGTAGCTGGTGCATTACATAGTCCAAAGGGCATTACTGTAAATTGCCAAAGACCATCTCCGACGCTGAAGGCTGTTTTCTCTTTGTCTTCCTCCTTTACCTCCACTTGCCAGTAGCCGCTTTTCAAATCCAGTGTGGAAAACCATTTCGTACCAGAGAGCGAGTCCAGAGTGTCATCAATTCTTGGCAATGGGTAGCTATCCTTTTTCGTAACGTCATTCAACTTCCGGTAGTCCACGCAAAACCTCATTTTTCCATCCTTCTTCTTTACAAGTACTACCGGTGAGCTCCAGGGACTAGCTGATGGTTCGATGACGCCGTTGTCGCTCATTTCTTGTATAATTTGACTCACAACTTGCCGCTTCGCCAGTGGAACACTACGTGGAGCTTGACGGATCGGCCTCGCATCTCCAGTGTCAATTTGGTGTTTCACAACGTTGGTGCGGCCTGGTTTAGAACCATCCTGGTCAAATATGTTCGCGTACTTTAGGAGCAGTTGTTTTGCCTTACTCTGATATGCTTCCTCTAGCCCCTGCGTCCATGCCGTGATGTCATTTGAAAGATTAGTATTACTAGCTGAAACGTGTTCCTGGAGCTGTTCACAGTTAATAACTACTTCAGCCTCTTGGCATCTTCCCAAAATAGCTCCTTTAGTCAGTTTGAGTGGTGAATTGAACTCATTGAGTACTCTTACTGGAACACGTCCATCTTGGTTTGTCATAGCCAAGGTTTTTCCTACTAGTATGTTCAGTGCTGATTTGTTTGCTGCTTCGACAACCCACAATTTGTTTGTCCCACAATCTCCATCAACCTTTGCCCAGATGACTGCTTCGGATTTTGGTGGTATTCGCTGACTCTCTTCCACCAACACTCGTTTACTGCTGTAGCCTCTCTCGTAGCCGTAATTAAGTGGTACATCCATGTTCTTATATCGCATCGTCTTGCTTTGCATGTCGATCTTGATGCCCTGGTCGATTAAGAAGTCCACTCCAATTATGATTTCATCAACAATCTCTGCCACTATAAAATTGTGTACTACCGTGACGTTCCCAATTGCGACTTCACATGATACTTCTCCTAGAACCGTGCTGTCTTCTCCAGTGGCTGTACGCAATCTTGCTCCATGCAATGGTGTTATCTTCTTGTTGACTAAATCCGCTCGAATGATGGAATGAGATGCACCCGTATCTACAGTCAGTAAACGTTCCTTTCCATCCACATGTCCTCCGACAGTAAGATTGTTTGACCTTCTTCCAATTTGTGAGATAGAGATTATGGGGCATTCAATTGAGGGAGCCAGCTGTCGCCCCTTGCGGCTGACTCGCTTTAGTTTAACGATTGAGTGGACTTGGAGATTTGCTCATCTCCTTCAGCTCTGCGTTTACGGCCACCCACATTGTTGGAGCTATTGGGACCGGTGCTGCAATGTCGTGCAATATGACCTGGGTTGCCGCACTTGAAACATTTAATAACTCCGGCATTTTTCTGTTGTGATCCCTTCAGTGCTTCCAAAATTGTGTCTACCCATTCTGGCCTTTCTACTTCTACACGATGAGCCTTATATGCTGGTTTACTTAATAGGGAGGCAGTTTCCTGAGTCAATGCATGTGATACCGTTTCAGCAAATGTCAGTTTTGGGTTCGCGTATGTAGCTCGCTTCGTTTCTACGTCTCGTATGCCATTTATAAAACTCTGGATTTTTACCCTCTCGGTGTATTCCACGGGTGCGTCCGCATTTGCGAGATGAGCCAACCTTTCAACATCTGAAGCAAATTCCTGCAATGTCTCATTTGCTTTTTGGTAGCGGTTTTGCAACTCAATTTGGAATATCTGTTTTCTATGCTCGCTTCCATAACGTCGTTCTACAGCAGCCATCAATGCGTCATAACTGTTCCGTTCGTACTCTGGAATAGTCTGTAAGATTTCGGCAGCTGGTCCTTTCAATGCTACGAAGAGCGCGGCAACTTTATCTTCCACATTCCAGTTGTTCACTGCTGCGGTCTTCTCAAACTGTAGCTTAAAGACCTGGAAAGGAACAGAACCGTCAAAGGATGGTGTTTTTACCTTTGGATTACTCGCTGAAACTGCTGGACGATTTAATTGTAACTGCTCCATACGACCCTTCAAATCATCGACTTCTGCCTGAAATTGAGCGATTTTTGCATCCTGCGCTTCCAGCTTTGATGTTACCCTTGCTTCCTGTGCTTCTAACTGTGAAGACATTTGTGCCACCTGTAATGATAAGCGCTCTTCTTGTTCTTCCATCTTTGATGTTATGCGTGTCTCCTGCGATTCCAGTTGGGATGCCATATATGTCTTCTGTTCGTCCAATTGCGTTTCCATCTTGGATGTTATACGGGTTTCCTGCGACTCCAGTTGGGATACCATATACGTCTTCTGTTCTTCAAGTTGTGCTCCAATCTTCGATGTTAGTCGGTTCTCCTGCGATTCCATATATGTTTGCTGTTCTGCCAGTTGAGATGACACTGTCGATGTTTGAGCAGATATTGCAGCTAAAATCATGTTCAAGTCTGTACTGGTAACCGTCTGCGATGTTTCGTTTTTCTCTTCAATTTTTGTTGTCTCCTCGCTATCAAGATGAAAGACATGCTCTTCCACATCAATTCCTTCTGCTTCCATTGCCTCTCGTAGCCGGGCCTGAAGTTCAAGTTTAACGCCGCTTGTATTCAATCCACGGGTCTCCAACTCCTTCTTTAGTTGCTGGATCTTCAATTCACCGAACTTTGCCATGTCCTTGTTGTCCTTTGGAATTTATTCAACAATTCCTCTTCTGACACCAATTGTAACGAATTTGCTTGTAAATCCTCTTATTTGTAATCCTCTGCTAAGTTCGAATCACTAAACTGTTGAATAAATAACTCCAATTTGTAATAATGCAAAATGGCCTTTATTAAAGTACTTCACAATAACAAACTGTGCAACGAATAGCTTGCTTAATAACCACACTGATTGATAGCTCAATGAAACTACTATTCAAAATAGCACTGCTATTGCTCGCTAGATATCGTCTTAATCAAACTGCTTGACAACTCAAATCAAACTGAATTACTTCTTACTCGCCTGCACCGCTTTTATAGTTTACGCTGCATACTTCTAGGCTCTTCGATTTCCAGAAGTTACTAGTTGTTTCGGCTACAAAATCGCCAGCCACAACTACGTGCACAAATTATTGCCCTCTCTTGTGACCACTGAGATAAGATATATGCATGTGTTTGTGCATTGCCGCTCCGCTGCTCGTATACGTACATATGTGTAGACGCAATTATTTATTCGTTTATGTAAACACATAAAGATTGAATTATTGATGTGAATGTTTGTAGTTTACAGTCTCTCGCGCGCACATAGCCGTATAAGTAAATGCATTTGTGTGTGACATCTCTCTGGGCTGCCTTATATATGTGTATACTTGATTTGATTATTAACGTAAATACTGCTTGGCATGGCCTTAGCATCGCCTTAGTGATGGGATAACTTAGGGGTGGTAATATCCGTGACAATATGTTATTTTATGTTCTGTTTGTTTATAGTTCACCCTGAGGACGGTTATCGTGCATAACCGAAATATATTGGTAAAAAATTTAAAATATCTGTGTTTTATTTTTCAAAACATCAGACCTCAAGCCGGCAAATAAAATGTATGAAATAGAAAGGTCGCCAAACTTATATTTATTTTCATTAACATTTTAATTTGAATTTTACTTTGATACAACTTGGTTATTCTATCTGAAATATATATTGTGTGTTAAATAATTATCCATTTACAATTTCATACTATGTTATAATATAATTATAGGTGACTTAATTATAAAATCATAACACGGCCACCTGGGTGTAAAAGACGATACGCCCCTATAAGACTTGAAAATAAATAAAAATTTGTACCAATAGCAATAATAATATGTTAGGCGTAGCTTTACTACCTTATCAATATGCCTAGAGTGTGGAAACTGTACAACTTGCGCTCGAAAATGTTAGTTGATCGTTAGTTTGTTGAAAATTGTCGAATCCGGTATCACGATTGCCGATAAGGATTCAGTTTCAGCTCTAACCTCAAAAAGTAGAAAAAAATCACCGGTGCGAGATAAATTTTGATTGCATTACCACATCCGCATTCTTTTTTTTTTTGTGCGGTTTGAATTTTAAATGCACCTATATAATCACTATATGTGACCCTGGCTTATGACTCAAACAAATTTTTCCACTTTTTTTCTGGTTTCTATAGTATTTGAGACGCTCTTTCACGTGGTGAAAACTAGAAAGTCGTAACTTGCTTAGAAGTGTACCAAAAATGTAGAGAAAGAAGAGCACAAATGAAAGACGATGAAGCCTTTGGTTCCTTTGACGCCACTTTGGTGGCTGGTGAAGCATCCTCAGATTTTTTTGAAAGCATTTTTTTCGACGGCAATGGTGCCAAAATATCGGTCAGAAACTCGTTTGTGCTTTGCATTTTGGGCATGACTGTTCATAATGCAAAAGAAAAACTACTAAGAAACTGAAGAAATGCATTGTTTATCTTTAACAGCTGTTTCTTGCAATTTCTTTTTTGAGTCATCAGCTACCTTTTCATAGACCGGGTCACATATGATTCCCAAAACAGACCCGAATCAGTCTCGAAATAATTGAAAAATTATCGCCAAAATTTGCCAAAATATTCCAGATTTGATCCCGAAATAGGCAAAAATTTATGCCGAAAACAATTGCAAAATGATTCGATAACAATCCCGAAATGATCCGATAATAATCCCGTAATAGTTTCGAAATAATTCTTAAACCAATCTGAAGATATTAGAGATGACAATACGCCGCCGATTTTCGTTGTTTTTCGCACGCAGCCGCGGAATGTCAAAAATAGCGGCGGCGTTCGACGCGTTACTATATTTTCTACTTTCTTTAAGACTGTCTAGGCCCTTTATTGTTCATTTTGAAAATTGGTCCGATATGGTCGTGTATCAAGGGATGCCCAACACTGCCAGTTATAAAATCCAATTCCGAAATTTGAAGTCGCAGTCTTAGAAACAGCCGAAAAAAGTGTAAGCGCCCTTTGGCGCGATCAACAATAACCCAGCATTGATGCTAATCCTTAAAATTGTGCCACGAGTCGTGACTGGAGCCACAAATGATTTGAAGATATCGTGTCGACGAGCCCAGAACAACGGCTACGAAAGTGTGACTATTTTATGTATTTCTCCCTCCCTCCGAAATGAGCTACTCCAGAAATTTTTTCAACGATCCGCGGGACTTTACACAAAAGCAAACCTTTTCAAATATATATTATTTTTATTTCCGTGCTACAAGCCTCCCAGATACTTATCCGCAACTTTAGGATATTGTTCCAGATGGTCAAACATATTATTGACGTCAGCAATATGTTTCCATATTCATTAGTTGTGGACAATGTGTTATTCTGAAGTATAGCCATTCAGTTTATGAGGTTTACGCCGATTACTTTGTCGGTGTGCCGGCCCCGCCGGTATATAATAGAGCTTAATCTGAAAAATGGTCACGAATAAATTTTAAATTTATTTTTTATAATTAATTGTTTTACCTCAAAATAAGCAATCGAATTCACAATTAAACAGCAATTCCTGTATATTGCTTCATCATTTTTGTATAAACTTACCAATTTTCAGGTGATGAAAACAATTTTTTTCCAGAATAAATTAAAATTACAACGTCAAATAGAGATAAGTGTCGCTGAAATATATATTTATACCAAGATTTTGACTTTACCTACTTTTTTTAACAAACTTGCCAAGAAGCAACACAGTCAGGGGATGTCAGTTCAACTTGGGAGGCAGATGGCCGCAATCGTCAATAATTTTGACTGCCGAGAGCAAACCTCTTGTGATTGAATCATTGTGAAGTGAAAAATCTTTATATTCCTCCATTGCCATACCAGAGGGGATAGATAGAATAAAAGACGTCATTTCATACTTTTACCGAAATTTATTTGTAATGTTCCATTTGAGAGGTAATTATACTCAGCTGAGCAGAGCTCACAGAGTATATTAACTTTGTTCGCATAACGGTAATCCGTAACGGCATAAACTAATCGAGATAGATATAGACTTCTATATATCAAAATGATCTGGGTTAAAAAAGAAATTCATTTAGCCATGCCCGTCCATCCGTCGGTCCGTCCGTCTGTAAACACGATAATTGGAGTAAATTTTGAGGTATCTTGATGAAATTTGGTATGTAGGTTCCTGGGCGCTCATCTCAGATCGCTATTTAAAATGAACGAAATCGGACTATAACCACGCCCACTTTTTCGATATCGAAAATTTCGAAAAACCGAAAAAGTGCGATAATTCATTACCAAAGATGGATAAAGCGATGCAACTTGGTAAGTGCGTTGACCTTATGACGCAAAATAGAAAATTAGCAACATTTTGGACAATGGGCGTGGCACAGCCCACTTTTAAAACAAGGTAATTTAAAAGTTTTCCAAGCTGTAATTTGGCAGTCGTTGAAGATATCATGATGAACTTTGGTAGGCACGTTACTCCTATTACTATATGTGTGCTAAATAAAAATTAGCGAAATCGGATGACGAACACGCCCACTTTAAAAAAAAATTTTTTTTTTTTTACGTCAAATTTTAACAAAAAATTTAATATCTTTACAGTATAAAAGTTAATTATGTCAACATTCGACTTCAGTAATGATATGGTGCGTAACTCCGCCCTTCTTCATTTAATTCGTCTAGAACACTTTTAATGCCATAAGTCGAACAAAAATTTACCAATCCTTGTGAAATTTGGTAGGGACATAGATTCTATGGCGATAACTGTTTTCTGTGAAAAATGGCGAAATCGGTTGAAGCCACGCCCAGTTTTTATACACAGTCGGCCGTCTGTCCTTCCGCTCGGCCGTTAACACGATAACTTGCGCAAACAACGATATATCTTAACTCAACTTAGTTCACGTACTTACCTGAACTCACTTTATCTTGGTATAAAAAATAGCCGAAATCCGACTATGACCACGCCCACTTTTCCGATATCGAAAATTACGAAAAATGAAAAAAATGCCATAATTCTGTACCAAATATGAAAAAAGAGACGAAACATGGCAAAATACAACTTTAGAAAAACTGTGTATTAAGTAGAAGAAAATGAAAAAGGGCGAAATCAAAAGCCCTTGGAATCTTGGCAGTAATACTGTTCGTGGTATGACATATATAAATAAATTAGCGGTACCCGACAGAAGATGTTCTGGGTCACCCTGGTCCACATTTTGGTCGATATCTCGAAAACGCCTTCACATATACAACTAAGGGATACTCCCTTTTAAAACCCTCATTAATACTTTTAATTTGATACCCATATCGTACAAACACATTCTAGAGTCACCCCTGGTCCACTCTTATTGCGATATCTCGAAAAGGCGTCCACCTATAGAACTAAGGCCCACTACGTTTTAAATAATCATTAACACCTTTCATTTGATACACATGTCATACAAACACATTCCAGGGTTACCCTAGTTTCATTTTGCTAAATGGTGATTTTCCCTTATTTTGTCTCCAAAGCTCTCAGCTGAGTATGTAATGTTCAGTTACACCCGAACTTAGCCTTCCTTACTTGTTTAAAATTGCTTCTACACATTTTCATGGGGTATTTTTGATTGTTTTAAAGGATCGTATTAATTAGGCAATTCATTCTCTTTCCAATCACAATATATATTAATATAAACTTCTTAGGCCCGGTTTTTCAGTACAAGTTCAACTAGTTTGTTAGTTAAACTACGTTTAAACTTATTCTGCAGTTTTTCAATCTACTTTAACTGAAGTTTAAGCTAAGCTTAAGCGGCCGATCTGCCAGGTTTAAACTATAGTTAACCTATCAGCTATTTACGTTCGTACAAAATGGCGTCGAATATACCCAACAAGCATTTGGACTTGAGTACCATTACAGCTCATGTTGATAACTAGGCATACTTCTAAAATCTCAAGAGTTGTTTCGAAACGGTGGCTCAATTCGAGAATCATAGCGTACTCAGCAAAAGAGGAACTTTTTATAAAGCAAAATATGCTATTACTTAAGTTGAAAAAAATGTAATTAACAACTTGTGGTTCTCTAATTGGACTCAAATGTAAGATGCAATGATGTTGATGTAAGATCTTCGGTGTGGCTTCGCCTAAGCATGCTACCATCACAACACGGCGGCCGCCTATATAATTTATTCTTGATTAATTACGCTTCATTACTGCTATCAGCCAGGGGGTCAATTCACGTTCCATGAAGTGGTGAAGTGAAAGCATTTTTCACCACTTCAGCGATTCAGTTTTAAAAAAAGTGATATTTACTGTTTATTTTTTTTTTTTCATTTAACGAATATTTTTTCACCGTTGAATTTGCCCGTGAAATATCTATATATGTGACCCGGCCTATGACTCAAAAAAAATAATGCAAAAGAAAAACTACTAAGAAACTGAAGAAATGCATTGTTTATTTTTAACAGCTGTTTCTTTTTTGAGTCATAAGCCACCTTTTCATAGGCTGGGTCACATATATAAAAGAAAGTGGTGTTAGTTACACTATAACTCAAGAACGGATGAACCGATTTGGCTGAAAATTGGTGCGAGAGGTAGCTTAGAACCAGGAGACGGAAATAGGGTACTTTTTATCCTGTCTGGATGGTTTTCGGGATCCATCTGGGATCCCGTTGGGGTGACATTCTCGGTATCCTTCAGACATCATTTCTGGATAGTTTTAGGGATCCATCTGGGATCACGGTGGGGTTATTTTGGGACATTCTCGGTATCCTTCAGGCATCATTTCTTGATAGTTTTCAGGATCCGTCCGGGATCCCCTCAGGGTCATTTCTGAACGTTTTCGGGACTATTTCGGGATCATTTTGGGACCCTTTCGGGATCATTTCTGGATGGTTTACGGGATCCGTCCGGGGTCATTTCAGGATATTTCGAAATCATTTCGGGACTCTTCTGGCATAATTTTTTGATGATTTTCGGGATCCCTCCAGGATGATTTTCGGGATCCAGTCAGGGTCATTTCGGAACTTTTTCGGGACTATTTCGGGATCTTTTGGGTACCCTTCAGGGATCAGTTCTGTGTGGTTCTCGGGATCAGTCTAGAATCGCGTCGTTGTCATTTCGGGACTTTTTTGGGACTATTCTGGACCATTTGAAGAACCTCCCTAAAGCATTTCTGGATGGGTTTCGGGATCCGTCCGCGATACCGTCGGGGTCATTTCGTGGCTTTTTCTGGATAATTTCGACCCTTTGGGGATCCTATCAGGTCATCAGCTAATTTTGTTATTTCTTTACCCTATTACAGAAATGAAATATATTAGACAGACAATTTTTTTAAAACAAATAACTTGATAAGCAGGTTAAAGTGAATAGTCCATATATTTTATTTTCTCCTTGCGGAGGAGGCTACGGGTAAAGGCTAGTATAATATATATATGGTAGTGATCCGAACCAAATGTCCCTACCAATCGGAAAATATCCGAGCATCTTCCAAGCCGAAGCTTTCGGCATGAGCCGGTGTGCAGAAATGAGTTTACAGCGGGGATATACAAACGAGAGAATCGCTATACTCAGCGACAGTCAGGTTGCGCTTGAGGCACTATCTTCAGTTGAGATTAAATCATCAACAGTCCTTGAGTGCGTGGAGAGGTTAAGCATTCTAGGGGCCAAAAACACCATCCGTTTAATCTGGGTACCTGGACACAGAGGAGTGGATCGTAACGAGTTTGCCAGGTTGACGGCGGCGGAAAAGCCAATAGGACCCGAGCCCATCATACCGATAGTGTCACACATATTAAGAGAAGAGTTCAGGCAAGAAGAAGCGTGTTTCAGAGAACAACACTGGCGCATAAATCTAGGATAGGAGGATACAGCTCAAAGCGATATAAAGCCATGATCAAGCTCTAAAAAAGCAGCCTTAGAATTTTAACAGGCATACTCACAGGTCACTGCAGGCTAAAGAGCCACATGGATAAACTAGGTACATATATGTATAGACTAGTAGCCTCCGTCGATTCTGTGATCGCGAACATGAGACTGCAGAACACATCCTGATGGAATGCAATGCAGTCGCGAGAGGAAGATAAGAATTCAAAGAAATCAAAAGGCGATTATTGGGCATTTTCTTCTTTTCTTATTGAAAAGTTGAAAATATTTATTACTTTCATTAATTAAATTTTTTTTTTTTTTGACAGAAAATATCATTTTTTTTTACTCACCGCAGTGCTCGTTATTAGATTTTCACAACGAGTATTGCAAAAGACACGAATCGTCTAACATGAAAAAGTGATGTGATAAAATGAAAAAATTAATTTCACAGCGAGCATGAATTTTTTTTTTTCACTTCATTGAACGTGAATTGATCCCTGACCTTATTCCCACATGTTTTCTTAAAAATTGCGCTGAACATATTGTAAAGAATTTGCTGCAAATCCTTTTATTTGCAACCCTCTGCTAAGTTCGTATCGCTAAACTGTTGAATAAATAACTCCAATATTGAATAATCGAAAAATGGCCTTTATTAAAGTACTTCACAATAACACTTATACTTTGCTACTCGCTGGCTTAACAACCAAACTGATTGATAACTCAAATGAAACTCTACTATTGGCCGCCAGATCGCGTGCTTAATCAAACTGATTCTCGCCTGCCCCGCTTTTATAGTTACGCTGCATACTTCTAGGCTCTTCGATTTCCAGAAGTTACTAGTTAGTTCGGCTACAAAATCGCCAGCCACAACTACGTGCATAAATTATTGCTCTCTCTTGTGACAACTCAAATAAGATATATGCATGTGTTTGTGCATTGCCGCTCCGCTGCTCGTATACGTACATATGTGTAGACGCAATTATTTATTCGTTTATGTAGATACATAATGATTGAATTATTGATGTGCATTCACGTCACTGGTTAGCATCGGCTTAGAGACGATAGCATCGCTCAGTGCTGCTAACATTCGTTACAATATTTATCAGCCCCTAACTGATTTATTCAATATGTCCCTAAAACATGTTTTTCCTGCTGCTTGGAAGGAATCTTTTTTTATACCCCTTCACTAAAACGGCAGTAGGCAGTAGAAAATTATCGAAGAATTGCAAAATTGTCCGCCATTTGAAGCCATTGTTACTAATCAGCTAACATTTTCCATTTCTACATTGATTGCAGACTCCAAACTTGAATTCACAACTCATTTTTCTAATGGATTTAGAGAAAATCTTCACACCGATGTTATTTCCAATGATTCCAGTAAAGCATTTGATAAAGTTTCCCACTCCTTGCTTATCCACAAGCTTGATCGACTTGGATTCCAACCTGGTCTCACCCAGTGGATCTCCTCGTATCTGTGCGGTAGAACGCAAAAAGTTATTTTTAAAAATACTCTTTCAAATATTATTAATATTCCCTCTGGCGTCCCACAGGGTAGTCATATCGGTCCAATTCTGGTCCTGCTATTTATTGTAACGAATTTTGGGGAAATTCTGCTTATTCCAAACCTTCTGCTAACGTTCGAATCGCTCATATTGAATATTGGAGTTATATATTCAACAGTTTAGCGATTCGAACGTTAGCAGAAGGTTTGGAATAAGCGGAATTTCCCAAAAATTCGTTACATTGTTATTAACGGAGTGTTACAGCATGTTTATCGGCATGTTATCAGTTTATTGTCATGCAGGTACACACTAGCCATCGATTTGATATAAAATCGCTATCGATAGAAAAGGTTATCGATGTTTTATTGACGAGTTATCGGCTCTTTCTCGAAAAGTTAGCGGGTTACTATCGATAATTATCGAATTGTTATAAAAAAGCTATCGAATTTTTATCAAAAGTTGTCGCCTTGCTTATAAAAATTTACCAAATAACCATTGCAAGTTTAACAGAGTGTTACCAATATTTTACACTGCATGTCATCGATTTTTTGTCGAAAAATTATCGACTTGTTGTGCTCATCAGATTTTTATCAAACAAATATCGATAAAGATTGAATATAAAGTCGATGACATATCTGTAGCCCGTAGATAAAAAAAACCAATAACTCGACGATATAAGCCGAGAGTAAAAACTTAGCGTGTCGGTATCGGTTATAACCGATAAGAAGACGACGGATATCTTCTCAAATAGCCTAAAATTGTTTATTTCTGCTAAAGTTACCTCTATTGTGGTTTAACCTTAACCCTTGAGCGACCTTTAGTTAAATGAAAAACAATAGTTTTCGAGACGTAAACCTGCATGTTGACCCATCGAGCTTCATGAGTACTTCGTAGCTGCCGTGGTGTGGTAGTAGCGTGCTCCGCCTAACACACCAAAGTTCGTGCGTTCAACTCCCGATCAAAGCAATATCGAAAATTGAGAAAAAAGTTGTTTCAATTAGAAAAAAGCGTTTCTAAGCGGGCTCGTGCCCTGGCAGTGATTTGGCAAACACTCCGAGTGTATATCTGCCATGAAAAGCTCTCAGTGAAAACTCATCTGCCCTGCAGATGACGTTCGGAGTCTGCATAAAACATGAAGATGCCGTCCCGCCAATTTGTTGGAAAACTTAAAAGGAACACGACGCAAATTGGAAGAGAAGCTCGGTCTAAAATCTCTTGCTTTGCATTTATTTATTTTTATTCATGAGTACTTGGTACTCACGCCTATTTTTCCGTTGTACGTACCGTTATAATCCACGTTTTGACGAATGCTCGCATATCAAAATTAGCTGATACCAAATGAATACATAATAGAAACTTTTTTAAAAGCCGTTTTATTATTTATAAATTTATTTATAGCATATATATTAAGCTTATAATAATTTCAAATTCATTAACGACCTTTTCGTATTGAAGAAAGCCATATAGCCATATTATATATGTATTTATGTAAATCGTACAAAATATCGCTTAAGATTTTGCAAATACATCATCTATAAAGCATTCTCAAATATGTCACTTAACAAATTCTCAATAAAATATTACTTTTTTATATGCTTGGACTTCTTTTATGTCCCTTCCACAAAAACATACCAATCTCAAACAGGTACCATTTGCTGCACAATTTTCATATCAATTAACACTCGCCTAAATCCAATAAATTCATTTACGATGACGATGAAGAGGATGACGATGTATCACTTGATGACGAACTATCCGTAGAACTGTGCGTGCGTCTATTACGCTTCAATTTGCGCTCTGAAATCACTTCATAACTGGGCAATGTGGATTTGCTAGAATCCGATGAACTCTTAGTTGATGAACTGGAGCTGCTTGTTGTCTCCTCCAAGACGGGTTCAATTTTTTTTATTTTTCTGCCGATGGCGAAAAAAGAGCAAAAAAAAAAAAAAAACACATTTTCAATTCACGTACATGAACTCAGCGGCGAACCTTTTTATGAACCAACTTTTTTTTATCGTTTTTATCCGACTTTTTAGCGCCACCACCAACACCGCCGCCACGTTTTGACTTCTTGGCCTCAACAATTTCACTTGCACTGGATGAACTGCTGCGTTCACGTTTCTTTGACTTCTTTGTGCTCTTCTTATCCTTATTCGGCCTACTGCTGCTGCGATCCTCGACCATTCTGGTTGAGTAAAGATTTTGCGAACTTGCCGTGGAATAGCCGGTGTCTTTGCGTTTATGCTTTTTTGGTCTTATAGCAGAAAAAGATATGTAGGCGCACGAAAGAGAGAGAGAGAGAGAGGGAGGGAGAAGAAGAGAGCGAGAGGGAGATAAAGAGAAAAAATAAAAAAGTATTTAATGTGATATTTTGAGATAATAGAATTTACTTTTTATTCTTTCTTCTCGTTACAAATTCATCCTCTGCGTAATCGCGCGCTCTGAAAGAAATTAAGGACGTATGAAAAAAATAGTTTTTTCCAAAATGGATTCTTAACTACTTTTGTATCTTTCGTTTGACATCGGTGCCACGTTCTGCTGATATCATATAAATACCATTGGCTTCTGTATCTTGAATGCGTCGGCGGGATTTATAATGTTGAGATTTTTCAGCGCCGGACCTTTGTAATCGTCGATTCTTCCAAAACTCGGCATTCACCACATAAAGGCGGTATAATTGTAAAACAATTACCAATGTGTTTTTACCTGAAAATATGAGTTAGTAATTATTTCAATGAAACAAACAGTTTTTAAATAAAAGTTTATGGGGGACTATTTTGCAAGTGGTTGAAGAAGCCCTCTACTTCTAAATATTCTCAGGATAACCAGCGACCTTACGTTTATTCGAGAGTTATACATGAGTAGGTGACAACCTGGTGAAACCACTAAGACATAGTCGGTTTATGGGGCGTCGGTCTCGGGCTAAGCGGCTCTCTCTATGAAACCTGAAATTTTCGGTCTCTAAATTCGGCTGTTTGATGTCACCGTAAGCTGAAATCACCGTTCTTCAAACAGACACCAGAAAAAAGAAAATATGGCTATCAAACTTCGCGATATTAACTGGACTGCCCTGGCAGAAAGGCGTATGTTCGGTGTCGGTTTTGCGGGAACGGATATACCTAATCGACATATAATGTCGTTCATGTCTGTGTACGAACATCACGCAAATAGCCGCATATTTTGATTTCTTCCATCTTCCGTCAAGCGCTGTTGGAGGTACTGCACATCAGTCACTGATCCCGCAATTTTGTAAAAAATGTGCTTTGAAACTTTAACGCCAGGCTGAGCTACATAAGACGTCTTTACCCCCACAGTCGGAACATTGGGTTTTCACGACGAAGACTCAGTTATTTGCTTCGGTATGATCAATTTCACCGGTGCTCGAAACGTAGCTGTATCCAGCACCATATTTGAGCATAAAAATATACTTCAAGTAACATGCTTGCCCCCGACCTAAGAATACGCAATCAATTCGATCAAGCTGCCATAGATAGACGGCATGCCTTCTGCGTTTAGATGTGCGCACGATCTGGGAACTCCTTGTCGAATAAGATCAAGGGTTTGTGTAGCGCAACCCTCACAAAGGGTTGCTAGCGCAATATATAGCTTCTCCAACCCAATTGTCAACCTCACCTACCCGCGGCGAATCCTTTTTCATTAACAGACTAGGCTCTGGTGACCCCAAGCTCCTTATGGAACTAGAAGGTGGGGAGGGAGGGATGGCCTTCAAGGTTTAATATGGTCATATAAATCGTTCCCGAGATCGTCGGGCTAGTACCTTAGTGGTGCTTTGTTACCGGAGCTAACCGGATCTATTTCCGGCAAAGGACCATCAACATCGATAACACTCCCCAAAGCCTTCCGGGAGTGTCTTTATCGTTAATACAACAACAACATGTCGTTACAGCTAAGTTTTTCGTGCCTTCGCTTTGAGAGCGCATGTCGACCCCAAGGAATATACATATGAGCAAAGAGAGCAAATTTTTATAGCACTTTGTACAGCCACTAATGAGTCATTGAATAATGGCACGCCTTAAAAACACCTATTACGTTGAATAATGCTGCATTGCACAGCAAAAAATTACTCAGCCTGCATGGCCACGTTGGGAGCGAATGGAAAGAGAAAAGTGCACTATAAAGAACGAAAATGGTGAACTGTGTCCGACGTCCAGCGACGGCTTCGCTTATGGACGCTGACGATATAGTGTGAGATCAATGACAACTTTTTACAAAGATCTATGAATCCCCACACGTAAGCAAAGCAAGTACCGAAGAAGATGATATGTGAACTGTATGAATGCAAGGAAAGACACTGAGTCGAAACGTATTCTTATTGGTACGCAACTATCAGCGCAAAGAATGGGTAAGTAGTCAAAACCTAACCATTTTCCTTTTGTCTGCAGAGCGAGCACGATATGTACGAATAAAACACTTTTGGAGATAAGACACCAGTCTGCGACAATTCTTGTAAACTAAATTGTTCTCGTCTTAGCTGACTCACAGCTGACTTCTTGAGAGTCGAGGGATGCAGAGTTCTCTTTTAATATTGGTGGACTAGGCATTTCGATTCCTTTGGGCATTAATTAAGAGACCGCATCTCGCGCTTAGGTTTTTTTCATCTTCTACTCCTAATTATTCAATCTAGATTCAACCGTGAGCAGATTAACCAGACTCCTGCGACATTTTAGTTAACTACCCGATTTCTCCCTCGCCGAAGCCGACGCATTGTAGTCCTTCCTCTCAGGGATAAAGTTAACGCATGTGATCAGTAATCTGTTATCCCGCAAACTTTTTGCCGCTTAGGCTGCAGCCAATTTTTTTGCCAGCTTCGTTTTCCTAGAGTTGAATCTTTATCTGCATGGTTAAACATCCCTCAGTGTTGTCAGAAATTTCCACCAGACTTGGATTGGCAAGTCTTCAGCATATACCACCACTTGTCAGTCGCTTTTATCTGATTACGGAAGCATTTCGTTCATAATCATGACCCAAAGAAGTGGAGAGATAACTCCTTTCTATGGCGTTGGTAATAAACACAAAAAAAATATACATCTGAGGAAATTTAGGCCGAGCTTTTTTCGATTTGCATCGTGCATCTTTTGGTTTTGTTAAAAACTGGACCTATATGTCTTATGCCGACTTCGAACGGCATCTGCAAGGCAGAAGAACTTTCGCTGAGATTTTCACGTTACACTGAAAGAAATGGTGCTAGTAAAATCAACAAATCTGTTCTGTTGTTCTTGACTTAATGGAGATTCGGAGAAATTGTTCGAATTACGGTTAATTCGACCGAGTTCTTTGTTAAGCGAACAAATTAGTTTAGTCACTTCAACAGAACATAAATTGTCAGTGTTAAGTTAACAAATTTCTATAAAATTGACAGATTCCTAATCAATCTAACTTATTTTTTTTCTTAACACAACTGGGGGCCTACTCTGTATTGCGATGCCAAAGGCAGTGCGATGCGAAAATAAATTGCGATGCGAAAGGTAATTGGAACTCTGTAGCGCTATCGCATCGCTAACAATGCCGCTTTTTTATTTTTCGCAAATTTTTTGCTTGAGTATGCATCACTGACCAAACGTCAAAGAAAGAGAACAAAAGAAACAAGGCGATTACAATTTCGGCAAACGATTAATTTTTGTTGAACAAATTAAAAAATGGATTCTGTAGCATTATGGGACGATTTAAATGAAGAAAGGATTGAGGAGGATTATAAGAGACAACTCCAACATTATGAATCTCAGCGATCAAAGGTAATTTAAACGTTACAAAATTACTCATATACTATTGCTTTATGTTCTATTCATTAGTTTTGTGCAGAATTTTCGGCTTAATAAGGAAGCCTTTTTGTATGTGCTAAATAGCATTAAAAGTGAGTTGAAAACTCCATGGAGAGCAACGGCAGTTCCTGAAATAATAAAAGTTTCTACAACGTTGAAGTTGTTTTTGCGTTGGGTGTTTAAGTAACCATTTGGCCTAATCTGAGTGTATTGCCATGAAGTCCACTAGGATTTCAAATTGTTGCTTTTGTGTTTTTGTTTTTTGAGTTGTCCTATATATTTTTAAAAGAATGTACAATGAATATAAAGATATCAATTTATAAAATCATCAATTAATACTTACATATTTGAACAATGCGAATGCCTATTACTTGTAGCAAGAAAAATGCGAAAATGAATGCTGTTTGACATTCGCTTTCGCTATACAGAGTGCTGGCAATGCGAAAAGGGATACAAATTGCGAATGGGCAAAATGTGAATGCGAAAGTCAAAATATGCATGCGAATATCAAGATACAGAGTACCGATTTTGCGATTTCGCGTATTTTTTCTTTCGCATCGCAATACAGAGTAGGCCCCTGATCTCACTGGTCATTTCAACAGCGATCAACAGTCAATACATGAGCAAATTTCAAAGAGAGTTTTAAGCTCACTGTGCTCTCTACTTTGTACTTATGACGATGGTGCCACTTGTTAAAAAAAAGCTACAAAATAAGAAAACCATCAACTCGAAAAAACACACAAAATGGGAAAACAACAAAAAACTAGTTTTTCAGTTATCAATACAAAACGAAAAACCCCTTTTTTGAATTCACTGTGCAAAAAATTATGAGATACCGGGACACCTATTTATCGGGTACAATTTTGCAACTTATCCTCCAAGCGAAATGCAAACTGCGCCCTCTTGTTGCAAAAGTTTTGTTTGAACGAAAAGGATTTTTCCAAAGTTAGTAACATTTTTTTCAAGTTTTTACGAATTTTCACTCACGCCAAAACATTTAATAAGATAAAAAAAAATATCCTTTTTTAAGGTTGATGTTTCCGACAACATAAAAGTTTGAGTTGTTTTGGAATCATTTCAACTTAAAGTGTTACAAAAATTAAACTTGCCGAATTACATGTAAAGTTATTCCAGTGGTGAATTACATTCCTGCGATTTGTTTCTTTACTTTTCTATAACTTACAAGTTCTCTATTTAAAATGTTATGTCAAACATTTATACTAAAAGTTTTGTTCGAAATCAAGTGTGGCAACTACATGCGAGAGAAGAAATTGGGAATGGCTGAGCTGCAACTGAAAGAATTGAGAAACAGTTTTGTGACTACTATTTTCATTTCTATTTGCAAAGCGAAGTTCAAAACTATAAATTAAATAAATTATAAAATATAAAATGTGGTGAAAGTGTGTTTAATAAAACAAAATAATAAAGTGTATAATGTTTAATATGTGCCAGCATATTTGATGTGCGCCCAATTGAAGTTCGGTTAGTAAGTGCCACCGTGGTGTGATGGTAGCGTGCTCCGCCTACCACACCAAATGCCCCTGTTTCGCACCCCGGGCAAAGCAACATCAAAATTTTAGAAATAAGGTTTTTCAATTAGAAGACAATTTTTCTAAGCGGAGTCACCCCTCGGCAGTGTTTGGCAAGCACTCCGAGTGTATTTCTGCCATGAAAAGCTCTCAGTGAAAACTCATCCGCCTCGCATATGCCGTTCGGAGTCGGCATAAAACAAGTAGGTCCCGTCCCGCCAATTTGTAGGAAAAATTAAAAAGGAGCACGACGCAAATTGGAAGAGAAGCTCGGCCTTAGACCTTTTCGGAGGTTATCGCGCCTTACATTTTTTTTTTCGCAACAACTTTTTTACTAATCAACGATTTGTGCGCAGTTGATTCAACATCTTGTTGCGATAGATAAAAATTGACAGAAATTTCGGTCGAATTGACCCGTATTTCGGTTGATTTTACTAGTCTTTTTCTTTCAGTGTAGAAATACACTGGAAATATTTGCCAAATCACAGTCGGGGGTCACCCCGGAAAAAACTTTTTTCTCAAGTATTTGATGTTGGTTTTTGCAAGATTTGAACCCACGTTACCACCACATCAAGACAGCCGCCGGATAATACTTAAACACTTAATAGTGAATGAATCTGCGCATATATAAAGTTTGAATCATATCTTCACTTACATGTAAAAAATACACTCATGTAATTTAAAATTTTGTACTGGAATATAATTAACATGCGTAATGTTAAAAATGGTGCATCTTGTAATATCACATTCAACACAATTGCCCAAATATCGATGCCACAACAGCAGCCATCACAACAATCGGTGGTGCTACAAAAACGAACGTGAAAAGAAAGAATATTATGAAAAGCGAAAACTAAATATAATTAAATAAATATAAAACATACTCATCACTACGATGCAAACCACTGCCACGCGGTCTACGTGCTCTCGTCGCTGACAAAACAATTGTAAATTGCATCAAACTCCATGACCAAATGCCCAGTGTAAGAAAAACTAAAATTGGTATTTTAATTATATTTACATCCTTGTAAGATTCGAAAAATTCCATAATATCAGCAGCGGTGCCTATGGATAAATGCATATAAAATTAAGAAATAGCTTATTAAAGCACTTCAATTCCCTTTCATTGCAATAACTTACCTATATAAACTAATAACAGCTGACTCAATTGATCGCGTGTCAAATCGCCTTTTGGCAACATCCAACGACCAATAATTAAAATTAACATAAGAAATTGTTCGATTAACGTTATCCATGTATCTGGATCAATATTGAATGCAGGCAAATCTAAATTCTCTGCAACTTCTTGTAAAATATTCTCATTACTACTATTATTGTTATTGTTGTTATTATTTAGTTTACGCGCCACTTGATCTAATTCCAATAACCAAATGGCCGGTACAATGCTGCTTAAATATAAAAACACCGAAGGGCAGAACCTGCAAAAAAAAAATATTAGGCTACAATTTCATGCTGGTTTTGATTAAATTAAATGAGAAAAGAATTTAATAAAAAAGTCTTTAAAACCCTAAAAAATGCAACGGAATAGATAGAGATGACTAAGCGCACTTGTTGCACATAAAAAATGTAATTAAGGGAATGGTTGAGTTAAAAAGGCTGCGTGTGTAAAGAAAATGACGATAAATGTTACTCATACGCCATGTACTACTATCACAATATTATGTACATATACATAAGAGACTACCACTGAAAATACATAGTTGATAATGATGTGGATGATAATAATGATGTTTACTTAAGCGAAGCCAAAGAAAGCCGAATCATGGAAAATAAAGGAAAAGAAGGAAAGAAAAGAAAAAGAAGAGAAGGGAAAGAAAAGGAAAGATGCTTATGGCCCCAGCGGGTTAGGGAGTTTAGAATATACCCGCGGTAGGTAAGCCTGTCGTAAGAGGCGACTAAAATACCAAATTGATTCAAGGGCTTGCCAGCGCAATATCTATCTTCTCCAACCCAATTTTCAACCTCACCTATCCCTGGTTCACAGACGACTCCCTGGCGACCCCGAACTCCTGATGGATCTAGTGGATGGGAGGGCGGTCTGGCCCAGAAGGTATCATGTGGTCATACCAAATCGTTCTCGAGAGGGTCGGGAAGTGCCTTAATGGTGCTTGTTACCGGAACGTACCGGATCTACATCCGGCAAAGAACCATCAACATCGATAACATTCCGCACGGCCTTCGGGGAGTGTTTTTATAGCTACAACAACAACAACAACAACAACAAAGGTGCTTATGGGTATCTTCACGTATGTGAAGCCAAGGTAAGCGGAATCAAGGAAAATAAGGAAAGGTAAGAAAAAGAAGAGAAGGGAAAGATAAGGAAATTAAATGAAAGGAAAGGAAATGTGTTTATGGGTATCATCACGAAAGCGAAGCCAAGGAGAACGGAGTCACTGAAAATAAAGGAAAAGAAGGAAAGGAAAGAAAGGAAGAGAACGGAACGAAAAGGAAAGGAAAGGAAAGGAAAGAAAAGGAAAGAAGGGAAAGGAAAGGAAAGGAAAGGGAGAGGAAAGGAAAGGAAAGAAAGAAAAGGAAAGGAAAGGAAAGGAAAGGAAGGGAAAGGAAAGGAAAGGAAAGGAAAGGAAAGGAAAGGAAAGGAAAGGAAATGAAATGAAAGCAAAGGAAAAGGAGATAGAATAAGAAAAAGTTCAGAAGTAAAATCCGAAGCCAAGAACGAAGGAAAGAAATGAAAGGAGATAAAAGGAAAGGAAATGAAAGGAAAGGAAAGGGAGATAGAAGAAGAAGAAGTTCATATGTAAAAACCGAAGCCAAGAACGAAGCCTGTACCGAAACCGGACGGCGTGTTATCAATATGTTATCGAACTGTTAGCGGTTTGTTATTGATAAATTATCGGTTTGTTATAGATAGGCGTGTTATCGAAGAGGTATAGACGATTCTTCAATTTGTTATCAAAGTCTTATAAATTTGCTATTGATAACAAAAAAAATTAAATAAATGTAAGGCACGATAACCTCCGAAGAGATTTTAGGCTGACGAGCTCCTCTTCCAATTTGCGTCGTACTCCTTTTAAGTTTTCCTACTTGTTTTATGCCGACTCCGAACGGCATCTGCAAGGCAGATACATTTTCACTGAGAAGCTTTTCATGACAGAAATACACTCGGAGTGCTTGCCAAATACTGCCGAGGGGCGACCCCGCTTAGAAAAATTGTCTTCTAATTGGAAAACCTGGTTCTTAAAATTTTGATGTTGCTTTGCCCGGGACGTGCACCAAAGATTTTCGATGTGGTGGGCAGAGCACGCTACCATCCCACCACGGCGGCCGCCAATTGCTATCGATACCAAAGGTTATTATAGATTTGTTTTAGAAAAATTATTGATTTGTAATCAAAACGTTATCGATTAGATATGAAAAAGGATTCAGTTTTTATGGGAGAGTTATCACTTAGTTGCTGGTGTTAGTAAGTGATTTTTTATCGACGAATTATCGGTTTTTTATCAAAAGTTTATTGATTTGTTATTTAAAAACTATCGATTATTGATCGGAAAGTTTTCGATATGTTAACCGTTTGCTAGCTAAGTGCTACCATTTTGTTGTCAGCTTGTAATCGATTTGTTATTGAAAACTTTTCGATTTCCTATAGATTTGTTATCAAAAATTATCAATTTGTAATCAAAGTCTTATCGATTTGATATCGTAAAGTATTTAATTTTTATCGGAGGTTTACCAGGTAGTTATTGGCGTGTTATTGATTCTCTACCGACGACTCATCGATTTGTCATAATAAGAAACCTATAAAAAGCCTATGACTCGGCTATAAGAGGCCAATAACAAACCGATAGCTCAACGATAATAATTCTCAAGCGGTAATCGGTCGATAATAAAACAGAAACTTGTCGGTATTGGTTTTTTTATTTGTTTCTTATAAATTTGCCTCAAAGCGCTAAGCTTTCAAAGTTAGCGATGAAAAGTCTGTCACATCCCTGTGACGAATAGTAGTTTGCTTTGAAGTTTAATGGTTCTTGGAGCTTCCGTTTTATCTATGGGCTAGTAAAAGTTGTGCCTGATGGGAAATTTGTGTTCCATTTACCTATGCCAATTTACATTAGCTGCTACTTTTTCCATGTGTTTGAGAATAATACGGACCTTAAACACGGCCTCTGGGTGCTTCTTTTTTCAATTTCTTTAAGGGCTTCCGCTGGAAAAATTTGTGTATAGATACTAATCCTGCTTATGCAGAAGCTTCGATATGCCGATACTTTTTTCGCGTCTACTCGGTCTTTTTCCATTGGTCAGCCACAACTTCTCATGTTTCAAAACTTCCGCCTTCATTAGATTTCATTGATCTCTCTTATCGAAAAAAAATGGGATTTTGGCAAAAATATATTTTATCAGCCCAAAACGTCATTGGATAAAATAATGCCATGAAACTCCCAAGCCCACTAAGTTCGAATAAGCCATGTTCATCCGACCGTGCCGGATCCACACGATAACCTGAGCATATTGTTAGATATATATATGACAAGTAACGAAGCCTAAGTTCGTATCAAACCGAACATTACATACCGAGCTGTACACTTGGAATGCTGTTGTTGTTTGTTTTGTGTGCTTAATAGTGTTACAAGGCTGCGCAATAATACATATACATATGGTTCTATTCTGAACTAATCACGAAACATAGAAAATTACTTAGTCATAAAAGGGGCGGTGCCACGCCCATTTTTTTAAATTTCATTTTTCCTATTTATTGTTATAAATCCACTTGGGAAATGAAATACCATTGATATAAAGCTCTTTTTTGCAAAATTATAGCTTATTTTATTCGTCCACGACCCTTTTAAAAATCTTTTATATCAAAGTGGGTGTGGTCTTTAACCGATTTCGTTAATTTTTCTTCAAAGCATTACTTATAGTAAAGGCAACCTCTCTGTCGCATTTTGTTACGATAGGTTTGACGATTTTTGATTTATGATTAATAATTTTTGTAAACTTGATTTTATGACAAGTGGGCGGTGCCACGCCCATTTTAAACAATTTTTTCAAATTTTATCTCAATATAAGTCAACACCTCAAATTTCAACATTCTAGGTGTATTATTTATTAAATAATCAGGTTTTTTGTGTTTTCCAAAATGTTATATATATATAAAGTGGGCGTGGTTATAATCCGATTTGGCTCATTTTCAATACCAATTTATTCTGGGTTCAAATAAGCTCTTGTACCAAATTTGGTGAAGATGTGTCAATATTTACTCAAGTTATCGTGTTAACGGACAGACGGACGGACGAACGGACGGACGTGGCTCAATAAATTTTTTTTCGACACTGATGATTTTGATATATGGAAGTTTATATCTATCTAGATTCCTTTATGTGCAGGTCCGTTATCCAATCAAAGTTAAAATACCCTGTGTGCAAGTACAGCTGGGTATAAAAATTGGATACTCGAGTGTATCTAGCTATCGTAGCTGCCTCTCTCCAAGAAAATATTACATATTTTCGACCAAAAGTCACTTTAACATTCGCATTCGCTAAACGAATAAAATATGATACTCATAGCATATCCAGGCCAAAGTCAACAAATCAAAACAACCCTACAAACCAAACAAGCAGCGAAAAAGTTTGCAAGCGTTTACTAAATATGTAGCGTCTAGCAAGCTGCTAATCGCTATATAAGTATGAATGTATTTGTAAGTAAATATTTGAGTTGCGCGTTTTCCAGACTGATTCTTGCGCATTTTGATGTGCTACATAAACACCGTTAAATTCGTTTTTGGGTGCGGATGTATTAGAACACTTCTACATACACATTAAAGGCTCGTATGAGTACCCACCAAAAAATGTACACCTCATATAAGTAAATCGTATTTCCTGTGATGACAATGCCCTACAAACATAAAATATGCATTTTTTAAAGGGTTCCGTTTATGCAACATTCCATATATTAAAACTTAGAGAGAAATTCTGCCTTACCCCCTTAGAGACAACCTTATACATGTTGTTGTGCTCTTAATAGTGCTTATGAAGATGACTCCTTAAGGCCTTGGGAGGTAGGGCCTCTTCAATCAGATGTCTGTTAGAATGAACAGGTTTTTGGGTATTCTACATAAAGTGGTTGTTCAGCATTTTATTTATCTCCTCTATCGGGAGTATTCCCGCCTGATGTAGATGATGTTCTGATAACATAAGAAGACATCCCGTGACAGTCATGTGCGCGGTTTTTTTGCAGTTTTCTACAGTGTGTTTTATGCTCGTCGACAATTGATTTATAAGTATGTAAGAGCGTATCCTTGTCTTTGCCTCAAGTGCTGCCAGCTCGGGACTTGAGAATTTTGTTACGGCTCTGTACTTGAGATATAATTGCGGCTGCATGCTCGCCAAAATATAGGTCCTTATCGAACGTCACAACCAGTAGTTTTGGATGTAGGACAGTCGGTAGCGTAATACCATCGAGGTGGATGTGCAATATTTCCGACATTTGCACGTTCATATTGTAAATAAGGTGGCTAAAGATTTGGTAGGTGAAAGTGCCAGGTTTCGCGAATAAAAAACTTTAAAGACTAGGGAGATAGCCGTTAATTTTACAGCAAATCTCAACCCCATAACCGTATACATAAATTTATATGGCTGAAAGACCAAGTAATAGCTAACTATAAGCAAGTAAAGGAAGAATAGTGAACTCTTATCTAGCACATAATAAGTTATGGTACTCAACTCTATTGTAGGTTGGTCGATCTTAAGCCGGAAAGTTTCAATTTCGTGAAGATATCATATACCTATGCTAAAACACGAAACCTCCCTTTTTTAAGGATAGCACTTATGATCTCGAGCACCTGTTCCACTAAACGATTACTAAGCCAACAAGAAATTGGATTTGAGAGATAATTATGTGCACATTTTTCCTAGGTGAGGCTGCGGCGGCCCCAATTTCTACTGAAGTAAAGAACCACGCCTTCTTTTTCTTCTAGAAATACAACGTGGTCATATCAAATCATGCCACAGACAACCCATTAAGATGCTGGTACCAAAGCGTATATAAAGGACTTTCAATAGACATACGAAAAAACATCTGAAGATTGACTTTATTGATACTACTTCACTTATCGAAGGTTAGGGGAGCAAAACTTAGCGAAGTCCTTTTCCGAACAGAAATCTTGTATGCTTCGGTACTAATACCTTCTGCTACTAGCCTGACTATCGTGGAACATATTTATTTGGCCCTTCGAACATTCCGTATCGTATAATTTAGAAAAAAAACATTTAAATAAGAAAACATTTTTTAAGCGGCGTCGTCCCTCGGTAATAATTTGGTAAGCACTTCGAGTGTATGTCTGCCATGAAAAGCTTGCCAGTAAAAATGTATCTGACTTGCAGGTGCCGTTCGCAGTCAGCATAAAACGTGTAGTTCCAGTCCCGCCAATTTGTAGGGAAAAGTAAAAGGAGTACGACGCAAAATTTGAGGAGTAGCTTGGCCATCTTCTTTGTGACAGACAACGACAGCTGCAGCAGGCTTTCCTCCTTCTCAGTATGTCGTGCGTATCACACAGTGGTAGTGAGAACAACATTGATCAAATGTGAGTTTGTAAGACTTCTATCAAAAGGAAAGGAGGAAAGCTAGGCTTGGTGTGTTGCGTGTTCGAAGAGTTGACTAGTGCTCCTCTGCCTTTTTTATAGTGTTGGTACTCGCTTTGGGCTTTAAATGCACAATAGGTATACCAACCTTATAGTTTTCTGAAAGAATGTTATCTTCAAATCCTGCGTTTAAAAGGCTGATACTGAAGGGCTCCGCCAACTCACTGTGAGATTTGCGACAGTCACTGATAGACTTTGTGTTGGCGACACGTAAGTCCATTGTTTATAGGGCAGACGGGCACCTTCTTACCAGAGCCGTCAGGGGATGGCAACCTGAAGACTGTGTTGTGCGTATTGGCTCATTCTTGTCGTTTGAGAGTGTACGCCGTGTGTTTTCTAATAATGGAGTCGTGTTTCTTGTATTTAATTATCGCTTGCATCATTTTCTGTTGGGTATGTATATTTGTATATACGTATATGTGTAAGTACAGTGCATGTAATGTGATTTCATTTTTAATTGAAAATCAAAGGTAACAAAAGAGCAAATGACGTAACCGCATTGTTTACATTAGAGTAAAGTAAAATAAGCACACACACACACACCACCTGTATCCTCATGAAAACATGAATCAGGTGGGGAATATGTCTTTTTTCAGGATGTCTTGCATATAATGAACATATAAAATATGCATTTCATTTTTAAATAATCTTATAATTATTTAAAAATAAAATGATCTCATGCAAGTTGCAACAACAAAAAAAAGAATTTAAATTTAAATAATAATGCAACACTTTCCACACTACCAATGAAAAATAATCAAAAATATCAATTACATGACCCCATACCACCGCCATTCTTGCGTTTTCTTAATCATCAGCGTAAAGATGCCTTCGAGCAGGAGCAATACCAGCGGTCCACATAATGACCAATATATATACTTTCTTGTATTAACGGTCACTTGCCAAATGGCCAAGATGCTGTGAGCGCCGAAAAACATGCGCGTCAGTATTGCTTTGAATGTTGTAAAGATTTTCGCCATGATTTCATAATTTCACTTTTTTTATTAAGATTACTTAACCGCACTAAGTAAATTGAATAAACACATTCATGCACACACATACAATCACATGATTAATTAATTACTTAAAGAAATTGTCTAAGTGGAAGAACGCAATAAAAACTGATGGAAAATTGAAAAGGACGAACTAAACGCCTTGAAGCGCAAACCGCAACTAAAAGTAAAAAATGCTTTAAACGCTTGCTAAACGCTTTGACCACAAACCAATTAAGGCGATTTATTGCAGAAATTTAATGCAAGTGCGGTGGGGGTATGCGATTTGTGTCTTTTATTTATAGAACAGAGAGTAATCGAGTTTTGATACGGATTCTGGTACTACTCGACGCATAATAAAACATAGTGGATGTTACACTCATACATATGATCGCGATCCTTGGCTTGTATTCCTCGCTATAAAACTAGCATTGAACAGTATTGTTGAGTTTTGGCGAGTGATGAATTCCTCAGAATAATATAGCCAACGTTCACATAGGTTAAATACCTCGGAGTGGAGGACAGATTCAGTAAGGCCGTAACTGCTCTCCAATGCAGCAGTGGTCAAAATGTGGGACTTAAATCTCCAAATTATGTGTTGATTTAACATATCGGTCGTTAGACCAAACTTATGACATTGTGGTTTGGTGGCCGGCACTCGAAAATAGCAGCACAATCAGCATGATGCCCAGAGTGCAGCGTTCAGCCGCAATGCTTATATGCTCAACATTCTGCCAATTGGTCTATATGGTAAGTTATAGGCGAGTTTTAATGCGGTTATACTGAATGCAATCCTGCCCTGGAGCAACATCAGTTTTGGGCATATCGTTATACTGGGAACCAAGCCGGAAAGTTTTCGTCAATTCGATTACGCAGTTCCGATTTTTCGCTATAGAACATATTGTGATCAATGGTAGCATCACTAAGCTGATACTAAGTAAATAAAGGTACAACACAATAAAGCAAGCTGCCACTCCAAACAAATCAATCATCATTTACACACATACATACAAGGCAACGAAGAGATACTCACAAACACATGTAATCATCAGCCGAAGTAGTACTCACATATACACACGCATATGGCTACAAACTACAAATATACATGTATATGGCTGGTTACCAAGCCTGAAATTCGCGAAATTACTAGACCTTAGGAGAAATGGGTGAACGAGGAAAACGAGAGTATAAAAGCAGCGCAAGCTGAGTAATAACTAATCAGTTTTGCTTTAAGCACGCTATTGGTTGTGAAGTATACATTTTATTGTGAAGTACTCTCAAAGTGGCCTAATAAGGACCATTTTGCATTATTGGTTTAGCGATTCGAACGTTAGTAGCAGGTTTCAAATAAGTGGAATTCCCCTAAATTCGTTACAATATTCTCTATCAAATTCCAAAGCGACACGGGATGATATCTCCACTTCATAGTCAGAATCCACAGCAGTCTTCGCGTATGCCTCCAACCTTAATGATAATGTGCGCGATGTTATTAATTCAAAAGATCTCTCGCTCTCCTTAAGTATGAGGCTGTCGAAAACCACTGAAAAGACCGAGTTAATGCAGTTAACGCACATCGCTTCTCCACCTTGCTACTTATTGCTACACTATGTTCATTTTTGCATAAACTTCGTTCATCGGCTTTGCTGTCCAGAATGATAGCCGCTAAGCAGTCAGCTGGTGCACTATCAGTCCATCCGTGGAGCGAACCATACAGGGTGTTTAGACTGCATTACTCCGCTTTGCTTCTACATACTAGGTGGATAGCATAGCAATCGGCACCAGGTCTGTTCGCGATGTGATCTGCTGGGCTGGGTGGTGGTTTGTTTACTAAACCTTAACATAAATTTATAGTTCTAAATCTTTCTGATTATGTGAAGTTCCTGTAAGGGTTTCTGACATCTTTTCTTAATTGGTGACTTGAAGCGGACTTCGCTCTATGAATAAATAAGGTGGTTTGGTGGAAGTTAATTTATGTGCTTCAAAGGACATGGACATCAAATGCAATATACAACCGGTCAATCTGAAAACTTTGCTATTCAGAAGGCATACGAAGTATTACTGGGTACAGATATTTCCGGTAATAAGATAACTAGGCACATCAACATAGCGTGTTTCTAACAGGCATGCTTAACCAACGAACCGATATCATTTCGTTGCGATAATTAACGTTAATAAACGAAACAAAGTCATTTCGTTTCGTTTATCAACGTTAAGAACGTCAAATTAACGAAATTATTTTGTTTCGTTTTCTGCCCTATCAAAACGAAATCAAATCGTTTATGTTGATTATTAATTTCAAACTATGCTGGCAAAGCTGATTGATGGCGGAGTCATTAAAGGTGAAAGCATTAGCCAAGCTGATTGCAACTTTTCTCATGAATTTTGACAGCACGAACATTTCTCAGAGTGTTTTTGACATTACCACCAACGAATTACACAAACAAATTATATGGAGTTTGTGTGTGTGTATGTGCGCTCGTTGTTACCACCTTACGGCTTCACCATGGCTATAGCATTGCCAGCACAATTCAAACATAAAGTATCACGTTTTTGTTAACGTTTTTAACGTTAACGAAAGCTTTTCGTTTCGGTTAAAAACGAGATACAATTTATCTTGATAATTTCTTTATCGATAATATTTCGAAGTGTTTCAACGGAAACGGTGGAAATTTTTTGATAAACGATTAGCTTAACGTTAAGGTGCATCCCTGGTTTCTAATTTGAGTGGCAAGACATCGATGAATGCATTGAAACGACAAGGCCAATTAGTGATCACGGCGCAGATCGGCTCCCGATATCGCAGGTACAAATGAGGTCCTTTTATCTCTGGGACTTTCTAAGGGTCATATATCTAATCGAATCATTCAACGAAATACAATCTTCAGCCTTTTGTAGGACTGATAAGTAGTGGGCATTTAATCAGCTTAATTATGAATGGGATGCCAAGGAAATGGTAAAGCACTCAACGCACTGTCGTAGGTAACTAAAGTTTCCTGGAAGCGATTTTTCGAGAGTTCCGGAACTCAAGTGCGTTAGATTTGAAGAGCTTTTTCGATTGAAGTATAACCTATTCAACCGACCATGCATATATTTTTTTTTCCAAACCGCTCTATTTGGGCGGGACTTTGGAAAAGAAATATTCTTTCAGTTTTTTTTTTTTTTTATATTATTTGAAGTCTGTGGGTATTTCCCCAACAACCAACCATCCAAAACTCATATCATTACATGCACTTTAATCTTCCAAACGACCATATATTTTTCGGAGAACTTTTCCTAGCACACTCCAAAGGTCATCCCACCTACATTTGAGAGAGACCACTGTACCAAATTTGAGCGTGATCTTTTTTTTTTATCTGTCGAGAAGAGGCTTTACTTCATCGTATGCTGGACTTGCTATTCAGGCAAGACAAAGGAAAATGTAGCATAAAGCCTCTTAAAAAGAGGTTATGACTCCGGATCGTTCAGATGCTTAGACCCAATATCATAAAAAGGGAGAGCTAAATATAAGTAACCAGATTTCGAGTCTACATCGAGATCCTATTTGTTTATACCTCTTTAACTCTATTGTTTAGAGTCAACCATATTTTCTAAATCATAAAGCTAAGCTGGTTATGACATCGTTGAAGATTTAATAGTAATTGTGTTCGGATTGCCATACATCAGTTTTTCGCGTGTTAGGGATGTAACCTAAAAATCACTGCTCAAGAATTTCTCTAATCTTTCAAATAAAAGGGCATGTATGGCTACTAAATTTACAAAATTCTTTTGAGTTTGACCAAAGTTTCAGAAACAGAAGCTTCTTTTATCCGTCAACATGCTTAGAAAGGTAACTTTAAGCTCAGTATTGTCTCTAGCGGACCTTTTAAGTCAGTGATTTATCCCAGCGTCAGAGGCATGATTAAAGTGAGACCATGTTAACACATCGCTCATTTTATTATAGACTGATGCAATCCAACATTTTAATTTTTCGAGGTTTTAAGATACGCCACAACAGCCGACTGGTAGGATTATTTTCACATACATAGAATACTTCAAGGAACAAGGAGTGGTCTTTAAATTTTATTTTTGCAATGAAGCTGTATGATAAGATAAAATTTTGTTTGCGTTTTCCCAATAAATTAAAATTTGAAATTACATCTGTTATAATTAAACGGGCGGCATACACAAATCTACAATAAATCCATAACAGATCGCGGGTTCACAAATGTCCCATCCCTAAGAACTAGATTATTATCCAAGGCGAATTCAGTACCAGGTGTTGCAAGGCGAATCTATACCAGGTGGTGGCAAAGCGAATTAAATCAATTCGCCGTACAGATGAATGTCAAGTCAAAAGAAAATTTTCATTGATTTCGATTAACTGACATTTTGTTGTACAAGGTTTTGGATGGAAAATTATCAAGAAGAAGTAATCAGCTGATGGGATAAACCCAGCTGTACTGAATTCGCCTTGAGGTGTTGTTATCCCTACAGCTGATTGCTTCTTCCTGATAATTTACCATACAACGCCATGTACTAGAACATGTCAGTTAATCTAAATCAAGGCGAATCCATACCAGGTGGTGGCAAAGCGAATTCAACCAATTCGCCGTGCAGAAGAATGTCAAGTCAAAAGAAAATTTTCATTGATTTCGATTAACTGACATATTGTGTACAAGGCTTTGTATGGAAAATTATCAAGAAGAAGCGATCAGCTGTTGGGATAAGACCACCTCTACTGAAAACCAAACTTGAAAAAGTTTCCTACTTTATTATTAATTTTCTTTATAAAATTGCTTCCAAGATGAGTGCTACAAAGATAAATTTAAGCATTGAAGTATTTCTTTAGCATATCTTGGAAAAAGGGCCTAGAAATCATTACAACTGATGCATGCAGACCACGTCTTGAAAGAAAATTTTCAAAGAAAATGTATATTTTCAATTGTGAAAACCATTTCTGGAGTGTTTTCTTATGATTTGCCTTAATTGCCGATTTGGGTTTGAGTGCGAAAATTAAGATTATCTCATTATATGAAAACAAGGTCTTAATCTCCTTTTTTTGTGAAAAAGTGTACCTAGTAAACATCTTTAGTAGTGAACCGGACCAAATAACTATTCAATACCACAATTTAAAATATTTCAAACCTAATATAACCTGAAAATGTCAAGTTTGTGGCTTCCAGTAACACGTACACACATACATGAACATACTCCAATACATTAACGATGACACCGGACTTTTATTACAAAATCATTGTGATGTCTGTTAAAGTTTAACAGTTAAACGAAAAATTAAACGGAACTGGGGAAAATGTATGTTAGCCTCATGATTCACCATACGCTCGTATTACTTTACTACGGTATTAAATAAATGTAATTATGTTTTTTAACGATGTTAATGATCATCATTATGTTGCCGACTTGCTAAAACTACTGTCTGTCATTCATAACGGCCAGTCAAGCGAGCCACGAAATATAAACAAGAGCTAGTAGCACGCGAATCCTGTCAACGTGTGATTCAACCTGCCTGCATATGTGTGAGTAAAGTGTGGGCGTGTAAATGTATGTGATATGGTTTTGATTGTTTATTTCATTAGCACATAGTACATTACAGTGGTTAAAATGTACCGCAGCTGGTATTGAAAACAATTCATTCTCGTTGCGCACTTGCAGTAACAACAACAACGCTCACCACTCCCCATTGTCATATGTGTCAGTTGTTATGTTTGTGCACTCATATTTTCAGGTGGTGTGGATATACTTCCGTGTAATTGCTTGGTGTTTAAATAAATAACCTGCTTATCAATAAAAAATAGTATAGCGAATGATATCAAGTATAGCACATCACCAGGCCCGCCGAAATGGTGGGGGGTTTCTGAGGGGGCCCACGATTTAGAGGCACTATGACATTTTATTAATTCAGGAGGGTCTTTAGTTGTGTATAGGGTAATTTTCATACCCCTCGATGACTAGGGTCTCGAGATATAGGCCAAAACGTGGGCCAGTGAATGCCTAGACAGTGTTTATACAATATGGATATCAAATGCAAGCTGTTGATGAGTGCTTTAGTACAGAGTAATATCTTATCCAGAGACCGACTGGCACTGGGATTAGGACTAGGACTGGGACTGAGACTCGGAGTGGGACTGGGACTGGGACTGGAATAAAATACATACCACCCTCTGGGACAGGCAATAAGGGATGCAGAAGAATGAGAAGGAATTGAGAGAAGAGAAAAGAGAGAAGGAGATTGAGAAAGAGATAGAATGAGACAAAGATGGTGATAGATGAAGCGAAAAAGACAGAGGGAGGAGTGAATAAAAGGATTAGGAAAAAGTGAATTGCTTAGGCGAGCAAATTTTAATGAGCTAAAACTGTAGTAAAATGGTTTAACAGCTAAGGTCTAGTTTACATAGAACGAGATTATCTTCATTTTCATACTTAACTCCTAATAATTATTTAAATAACAGAATTTCCCATATACAATCTTTCCTTCGATAATCGGCAATTATGAGAAACCACCTCCAAGGTGTCATTTTTATGTGAAATCGCGAAATATCTTTTAAGAAACGTCAAAATTTTACTGCTAATTATCTAGCTCCTAGGGATGCAACTAATTTGAACGCGTAGATTTACTATTTTGAGTTTATTGTAGTTTACTGCAAGTGTAAACGTCTATTATCGATATCGATAAAATGTTGTTGAAAATCGAAATCGTCATATTTGTCGATTCGTTATAAAGCAATGCGAATATCGTAAGAAACTAACAGAACTTCAGCACAGTAGCGGAGTTCACTAACATTTTTAACTATATTCGCCATCTCCATATTCTCAACTAGACAGCTATAACGATTCAGTACTTAGTAAAGCATCGGTCCCGGGATCCCTAATACCGAAACGCAGGCCTCCCGAGCTATTTTGCCATCCCGAAATCACAGGATTACATTTAAAAAAGTTTCAATTTCAAAACCAAAGAACTCGTTAACTTTTAAAATAAAGCCCTGTTTAGGAGTTACAATTTCGTTACTTAGTAAGGCATCGGTCACGGGATCCCTGATCTCGAAACGCAGTCCTCCCGAGCTATTTTGCCAATCCCGAAATCAGAGGATTACTTTTAAAAAATTTTCAATTACAAACCACAAGAAATCCTTTTTTCCTTTTAAAATAAAGCATTTTTTAGGCGTTACAAATTTCAATGACCCGATTTCAAAGGAAACAGACACATTTCTGATAGAAGTTTTTTGTCAAACTAATCATATTTGTAAACTTCCTTTTTGAACCGAAATTCAAATACGACAGTTTCTGGATGAAGCGGAAATCCCGAGATCCTGGGATTGTCATTTCAAATCCCGAAATCCACGGATTGTAAAAGATCTTCGGGATTCGATGCCTTAGTAATAAGTAACAATTTCTTATACTGCCCATACCTGACACAAAAGCCATGCGCAAATATAAAACGACGAAATTTGTGCAAATGAGAGTCGTATCAAAATCGTTTTGATTTTAGCGCAGTTCTCTGCGCAAATAGCGCAACCAGTGCACACACCGTGCAAATCCTTGTGCAAATTGGTAATTGGCACAGGGAGACTTGAGCCGTGTAATTGGCGTATTATCTACATTAGCTATTCTCGCTAAATAATAGAAGCATATTATTTGCGGCATTAGCTGGAAATTTGAAAAGTAGAGTCCTCTCTCGGCAAACGAAAATCATACTCTACAAGTTACTTATCGTACACGTCCTGATTTATGGCGCAGAAACATGAACCATGACAACATCAGTTGAGGCGGCTCTAGGAGTGTTCGAGAGAAAATTTCTTCCAAAGATTTAGGGACCTCTACGCGTTATCGATGGCGAGTACCGAAGAGATTTAACGATGAGCTGTACGAGCTTTTCGCAGATATCAACATAGTCCAGCGAATTAAAACGCAGCGGATCGTTAAATTATTATCACAATTAGGAGTAAAGTACGAAAATGAATACTTTCCCGTTATATGTAAACTAGGTCTTGTTTTTACTTATTTTTAATATAATATATACATTTGTTGCGCAAGATGCGCAAATTCACAATTAGGAGTAAAGTACGAAAATGAATACTTTCCCGTTATATGTAAACTAGGTCTTGTTTTTACTTATTTTTAATATAAAATGAATACTTTCCCGTTATATGTAAACTAGGTCTTGTTTTTACTTATTTTTAATATAAAAATAAGTAAAAACAAGACCTAGTTTACATATAACGGGAAAGTATTCATTTTCGTACTTTACTCCTAATTGTGAATTTGCGCATCTTGCGCAACAAATGTAAAAGTCTCATATCAAATATCAACAGAAATCAGCTGTTCTATCAATCAATCATCTATCAATAAAGACTTACATGCGCTTGCGCTGCCATCTGACGAATGTTAGCAACTGCCGGTAATCCAGTGTTAGTTCTAATCAAATATTCACAAATAGTTCCATAGTGCAAATAGATTTCTTTGTGTGCTCACAATCGTTTATTTTTAACAAATTATTTAAAAAAAATATCGCTAAACAAAAACACTGCGACCAATAATGCCCAAAGCTCGCTAACAGCACAAATCTCCATCTGTACAACCAAAATTTTATTTATAGTTTTGGATTCCAAATAAGAGCGAAAAAAGAATCTGCGCATAAACACAGTGTCAAAAAATATCGGGAGAGGTGTCAAAAGACGCTTACTGACCTCGATAACAATAGTCCGAAGGCGGAAAAGAAAAATTGTATCTCTGTCCGAAGATATTTGCAGTTGAAGTTGGCGCCTTTCATGTGGTTGTTGTAATGTTGTTGTACCCACCCAGGAAAGGTGTTCGCAAAAATACTATGAATTCCATCCCCCGTTACGGAGGGACCCGCTGGTCATTTTTCGGTTTTTCGTCAATATCTTTTGAATTAGTTAAAATTTGTATTTTCCGCCTTCGGATTATTAAAACTGATGCCAAGATGCGTCGTTTGATACCTCTCTCGATATTTTTGGTAGCGTATTAGCAGTCGATCCCTCAACTAGACTTTTACTCAATTGGTTACACTGAGGGAATTTAAATCGTTTTCCGGTTGTTTTTTTTTTTTTACCGTAACATCTTTTATTCGTACAATATGGACTTGCGATTATTATGGGAAAATAATGTCAGATTAATAATAAAATTATATATATAAATTCACAGAACTCAGCAACCCAAAAATTTGTCGCTTATTTCCGAAATGCAACCGAACATTAGCCGATTTTTTTACACCCATATACGTTTACGTTTGAGCGTAAAAAAAAACGCTTCTCATCCCTTAGATAATGCTTGGGAGACCCATCTAGCGGCAGTGGCTAAATAACTAGCCACAGAACAGGGTGTACCGAAGAGCGGAGACATAGTGTATAACATATAGCTTAATCAGTTGTGATGAATTGTGGACACGCACCATTTTAAGAGGTGATACATAGAATTAGTGTAGAGGTGAAACATAGACACATATTTCAGTTACATCTGAGTATAATGCGCATTGAAATTTAGTAGTACTAGTTTTATGCGCAGCTATTTCAGAGGAGCATTTAAAGTTTGACGCTTACCAGTCCATATAAAGTTTAAGCGTAAGCGTATACGCATGTAAAAAAACACATCTATTGTTCGTTCTGTTCTGATAAAAAAAGCACCTCTCAATAGCACAGCACTGTCTAATGCAGCCATGGGTGGCAACAACCACTTTCGAACGTGTGGTTGTGTTGGCAAAAGAAAATGTCAAAATTTGACAAGTTGTAAGATTTTATTCAAAAGCAAAACTCAGAAACAATCGGAAGGAATACCATTATTTTGAAAACTATTGGAATATTTGACCATTTGCACTTTTATTATAAATTAAAAGTTAACAACTAAAGCACGAAAGTGTCGAATATAATACCTGCATTCAACAATTAGCTGTGATACGTAGCAAACGTCACATAAAAAGCTAAAATAAAGCTGTGCAAAATATATTTGGAGCAGCAGTGATTAACGCAATCTAAATTGCTGGCAGTGGAAGTAGCGGTAGACGCAACTCCCTGCAAATCATTTTTGATAACAAAAAAATAATATAATACGGAGAACTTCCATCAAATTCCTATTGGACCTACCAAATAATAGGCGGTGCGGTAACACATCAAGCAAAGGAAACGTTAAAACACAACGATTAGCCACCACAGAACTTAATTTATCATAACACTGTCTAATCACGCTATGGAAAAAATGCCAGTCAAACAGTACGAATCGTAAGTCAACATTGCAAGTAGTTAATTGTTAATATTCCCTGAAGATTGCTCTACACGTGAAATACCCTCTGGATTTGCTTTTGGCTTATATTATTAAATTTTTAGTTGTATTGCAGTTGCATTCTTATGCTTAACAATGCAGCACCAATTTGTAAACAAATACTCGTGCATACTGTTAGGTTATGTTATTGTAGATCTACGTTGACACCAATTCAAAAATAGAACAAGATGCATTATATGTAGAGTGAGTAGATTTGAATGAAAAAAGCGACTTGTTTTCACAAATACAATGATACTAATTGAAGTTTTTGGAGGACGTACTGGCACTATGATTATTATTAATTTGCTTTTTTCAGTGTTCATTAATCTCCTACTATATAAACCTCTTCCAGATTGGGCGGCTGTTTTATGTGTGGCTGGATTTTGCCATTCTACTGTTACAGGACGGTCAACTTAACATAAGGTTCGACATCCCTAATAGTACTATGCCCGAAGGCCTTGGGGAGTGTTATCGATGTTGATGGTCCTTTGCCGGTTGCAGATCCGGTACGTTCCGGTAACAAGCACCATTAAGGTACTACCCCCACTATCTCGCGAACGATTTGGTATAACCACATGAAACCTTCTAGGCCATACCGCCCTCCCACCCCCTAGATCAATAAAGAACTTGGGGTCGCCAGAGCCTCGGTTGTTAAAGAAACAGGATTCGCCACGGTTAGGTGAGGGTCGCAATTGGGTTGCCCTACACAACCCTTGAATCCTTACCGACCTTAATCGGATATCCTGTAACTAAAAACAAATTAAAGAAATGCTCCGAAACTGACACAAATATCAAAATTTCCAAAGTTTTTTTAAAGGAAAACACACCGAAATTTTCCTCTTGGAAAAGTTGAATAAGGGGTATGTTTTGTGAAGATTTGTTTAGCTGCATACTGGAAAACATAGAAGCCCTTACTTGTTATACGATCGCGGAAGAGAAGCCCAATTTCGTTCAAACCGTAAATATGATTCTGTAAACTATTTTTAAAACTAATGTTTTAAGATAGATTTATTGGGTACGTGGGGTCATAAGCTTAATATTTGCTCCCGTTCTTACACTTTCGGAACATAAAGCTTAAGATCTATTATGATTTAAAAATTAATATCGATCACGGGCGGGTGACATTATACGGGTACGGAATTTTTAATGCGAAGACTTTCCATATGCGGGACATGTATTGGGTATTTCGGTTTAGTCTGGCCTATTAATGTGTCAGGATGGAAGTAAAGTCAAACCGACTCGATTCTCCCTAGGGAGGTCGCGTTCTTCCAAGGTAACTGACCTTGACTAGCCTCAGCCGGTTAAGGGGTTTAGAATATGCCTGCGGTAAGGCATGCTTGTAGTGATAGACGACTAAAATCCGTACCCTCAGCGGGTTAGGGGGTCAGAATATACCCGCGGAAGGTATGCCTGTCGTAAGAGGCGACTAAAATACCAGATTCAAGGGGCTGTGTAGCGCAACCCTTTCAGGTTGCCAGCGCAAAATATAGCTTCTCCAAACCCAATTGTCAACCTCACCTATCCGCGGCGAATCCTGTTTCACTAACAGACGAGGCTCTGGCGACCCCAGGCTCCTAATGGAACTTGGGAGTGGGGAGGGGGGATGGCTGAAGGTTTAATTTGGTCATATAAATCGTTCTCGAGATGGTCGGGCTAGCACCTTAATGGTGCTGTGTTACCGGAGCGTACCGGTTCTGTATCCGGCAAAGGACCATCACTTTGAAAACACTCCCTAAAGCCTTCGGGGAGAAACCTTATCGCTAAAACAACAACAACTAAAATCCGTAGACCCAGAGCCATACTATATCCGAATTCCATCTTACTAAAATACCTACGAAGTATGTTACGATCTAACACTGAGGCCAAACATGAGCAGGTTTTATTTTCTTGAATTTAAATAAATTTTCTCATTCTGTTTTCCAGGATTTTATTTGATCTTGCGGCTATCTCCCAAAGTTGCATCTTAAGGCCACTCTTGGAAGAGTAGAAGTTTCATACACCCCGTGGGTTCACAAACGGGAACATAAATCTTCCGGAGAACTTTTCTTTCGAACACTCCCAGGGATATCGCATTTTTACTCGACACCTATCTTGTTAATTTTTTTAATTGTCTAATTATTCAAAAATACCACTTGTCGGCAAGAATTATTCTCTCACTGCTTCAAGAAAAAGAAGAGTGATTCTCTGCTTGATTTGTTGTTGTTGTTGAAGAATTATTCTCTCACTGCTTCAATAAAAAGAGGAGTGATTCTCTGCTTGATTTGTTGTTGTTGTTGTAGCGATAAGGTTACTCCCCGAAGGCTTGGGGAGTGTTATCGACCGACCATCTCGGGAACAAATTATATGGCCACATTAAGCCTTCAGACCATTACGCCCTCCCCACCACTAAGTTCCATGAGGAGCTTGGGGTCGTTAGAGCCTTGTCTGTTAGTGAAACGGGATTCGCCGCTCGAAGTTGAGGTTGAAAATTGGGTTTGGAGAAGCTATATATTACGCTGGCAACCTGAAAAGGTTGCGCGACACAACCCCTTTAATCTGGTATTTTAGTCGCCTCTTACGACAGGCATACCTACCGCGGGTATATTCTAACCCCCTAACTGCTTGATTTGTAGTCTTTCTTTATTAACGCATACCCCAGCAATTGAACGCTCTTCCAACATACTGTGCCATTACGACTTACATTTGTTGCTAGAATTATAATATTCACCAGCATAAGCTTATGATATCACAAGATAGGGACTCGCCTTGTCTGGCTGAAGCTGTTGCTAAAAGTCATTTTCCAACGCTTTTGAAGCTGTCAGGCAAGAGCTGAAATTCAGACATGTCAGCATACAAGGAACTCACGCTGGCTTATAATACGTCACTAATATAAGCCGCGTTTATTTTCCAATCTAAGAAGTATTGTTTTCTTTAATTCCACTTTCGCTTCAAATCTACAAAAATATTGGAACTATCCATTCGTTAGACGAATCAGACTAAATATATATAACAAGAAGGATTCACTTTAATGAGGCAATCTTATTTGTAGTGCATTTTCAAATTTTATTAATAAGACTATATGCACGTCTTTAAAATAAAACCATATTAGCCTTCATATTTACAATTTGTTGTATTTCAGAAAACCATGGCAAGATTTAGCCGACAGCGATGACAGTGATATGGAGAATGAAATAGATGTTGATAAATTACCTCCATTAGAAGTGGGGCCAAATGAGCATCGTCTACAGCATACATATTGCCTTTGGTTCTCACGCAAAGGGACACATCGTGCCACGGATTATAGTAAATCTCTTCATTTGGTTGGACGATGTGCTAGTGTACAACAGTGGTGGTCGCTATATTGTCATCTTATACGACCAACAGCGTTAAAGCCATATCGAGAATTAAGTCTTTTTAAACAAGGCATAAAACCGATGTGGGAGGATGCTGCAAATACAAAAGGTGGTCAGTGGGTAATACGTTTACGAAAGAATAAAATCGATCGAGCGTGGGAGAATGTCTGTATGGCAATGTTAGGTGAACAATTTCTAGTAGGCGATGAAATATGTGGGGTAGTACTAACAACAAAATATCCGGTAAGTACCTAAAAAGATTTAGTATTGTAAAATACCCAAACACACGAAGGAATAGATATGCAGAATGATTTTTTTAAAATCAAGTGGTCAAAAAAGTGCAACACCAAAAAAAAAAACAACAAAGCAATTGTGCATTAAATAAAAGAAGTGAAAAGTGATTGATTTATAAATAACAATAGTGCGTGAAGATGCCGTAAAGAAATGTCGCCCGGCGCAGTTAGCAGATTTTGCATTGGGCTAATATTTGGATCACGATGAGAGATGATATGTAAGATATAAAAGAAAGTAAATTACATTATTTAAATTAGCTGACAATTATATCCTCAAATGGTCCCTACTGTACCTACACCTTTGACGGATCTACACATTTCCCCCACTGTTTTCCAGAAAAGAAAAAATGTGTTTCAGACTCAAGCATTTTACAAAATGTTGTAAATTTCGATGATTTTCTCATAAAACAGGAAACATTTGAGATCCTTGTAAATATCAAAAAGTTGTTATGATATACATTTGGGTGTTTGTGAAATTCTATTTCGCTCTTCTAATAAACATTTGTTATATACATTACTACAATTGACTTTCTCTGAAATACATACCGCCTGCTAAAGCGCGGTATCCAGATCACAAGAAAGAGCTCAAGAAATTTCTTATTTTCCTCTTGTAAGCAAAACTCGAAAATTTTTTATTTGAAAACATGTATGTACGTACTATTTTCCTTCTCTATTATTTTCTTTACAGATCTTCTTTCTTGCTTTGCTAATAACCGCTTTATTATCTTAGTGTTTTGCCTGGTAGATGCAGCATCTCCCACCAAACTACATCATAAAGTCATTTTCCAAAAAGATTCTTAGTTGGTTTCTACTCTAAGCCGACGATATGAGCCTTTCTAACAGAAAATTGATATCGCTCATTTGCTGCAACGTCGTCATAACTCAAAAAACATGACTTTTGAGTTAATAACATAAAACCTACCCAATATCATGATCTATGTTGTATAAAAAAATCTTCGTGATCAGTTAAAAATTGACCACGTGCTATACAAATGAAATTACCCTTTATATGCGCAACATATGGCAGTTAAAATCTTTGAATGGCTCTCCTGGAAAATTGTGTTTTTTGAGTTATGACGCTATTGAAGCAAATGAGCGATATTTCCTGAAGTACAAATGGAATAGTTTAAAAGCGTTTGAAGTTTTCTAAGATACATTTGATATTTTCTGAAAGTCATTTACCTTTTTATAAGCTTTTATTTAGTTTCACTTGGCTGTTTTTGTAATCAAATCTTGCAAGTTAAATTTGATACACTTCCCGGTGTCCGATTGAGCTGAAATTTGGCAAACATGTATAACTCCGATGACAATGCAGTATTACTTTGCGAGAATTCGATAAACTAATCGATAACAGAGTTATCGGCAAAGAATTGTGCTCACCTTGGCATAAAACCCTAAGTCCAAGAACGCAGATAACGTCGTTTTGTGTATGCAACGAACGTAGAAGTTAGGCTGTTATCGCTAAATGTTGCATACTTTTCTGCGCACTTGATTTTGTTTTACAGACTTTTGGCGATGGAATTTTAGCTAAGCGAAAGTTGGAATTTTATTTTAAAACAGAGCAGAGATCTGCAATGAGTAGTTGTAAATTAAACGCGACATAGGCAAAGTCACAATAAAATATGATTTTAAGTTAGTTAACACTCGAATCGAAGAACTTGACTGTTCAAAGTTGACTTCGAAGAAACCTTGTAATGTTGATGCATTAAAAGAAATGGATAGGATGAGAAACGTTACAAATAACTAAGTAAAGATTATATAACTAATTTAAACAATAGCCGTGTTTTTTTTTTAAGGCGTATACGTTTCGTTTGCGCGTGAAAAAAACGCCTATCCTCGCTTAGATAATGCTTAGGAGATCCATCTAGCGGCTGTGGTTAAACAACTAGCTACAGCAACAGGGTGTACCGAAAAGCGGAGACACAACGCTCTGATGGCCATAGGGTATAACATACAGCTGAATCAGTTGCGATGAATTGTGGACACACATAGAATACATAGAATTAGTGTAGAGGGCGAAACAGATACACATATTTCAGTTACATCTGAGTATAATGCGTATTGAAATTTAGTAGGACAAAATTTATGCGCAGCAATTTCAGAGGTGTATTTAAAGTTTGTCGCTTAGCAGTCCATATAAAGTTTAAGCGTAAACGGATATGCGCGTGTTAAAAAACACGGCTAATATTTTACCCTACTAAAAATTAAAAATAAATTGATATCTAAATTAAATTTAAGAAAAAAGCTTGTCTAAGACCAAACTTCTATTACTTGTTAAACGAACTAAAAAGTAAAAAATAAAATTAAAGAAAAAAACTTTTTTAAAATAAGCTTTTTGTAAGAGACTGATACCCTTATTGTCAAAAGGTGGCAACCTTGTGAAAACATCCTCAGTGGCAACACCTAGGTGAAACGTCTTAAAATTTTACGATATCAATGTAGCAAATTTGATTCAAATCGGTTAAGCCGTTTCCGAGATGGTAGTGGATATACAAAGAAATATAAAATAAAATTAAAGAAAAAAAAATTTTTTTTAAATAAGCTTTTATTATTGGTTAATAAAATTAACTAAAAAGTAAAAATATAAATTAACTGTAAAGAAATATAACACTTTATAAGTTCATTGTAACCTTTAACGATTATTAGGCTTCTTCGTCTGCGACAAAAAAATTCCATATTGTACATAATTATATATTTTTAACATTAAAACTTTACACCTGCATTATTAAATCTAACAGTTTATATCACAGTCCTGGCGGCCACCGTGGTGTGATGGTACCGTGCTCCACCTACCACACCGAATGCCCTGGGTTCACACCCCGGCCAAAGCAACATCAAAATTTTAAAAATAAAGTTTTTCAATTAGAAGAAAAATTTTCTAAGCGGGGTCGCCCCTGGGCAGTGTTTGGCAAGCACTCCGAGGGTATTTCTGCCATGAAAAGCTCTCAGTGAAAACTCATCTGGCTTACAGATACCGTTCGGAGTCGGCATAAAACATGTAGGTCCCGTCCGGCCAATTTGTAGGTAAAATCAAGAGGAGCACGACGCAAATTGGAAGAGAAGTTCGGCCTTAGATCTCTTCGGAGGTTATCGCGCCTTACATTTTTTTATAAAAGCTTATTTTTCAAAAAGTTTTTTTTCTTTAATTTTATTTTGAGTAATTTTTTGTAAATTCATTTTCATCAACCGATTTTGTTTTTAAGTTTGTAACGAAGTATATATGTGTGTATATAATACCAAGGACAACCACCACGCCAACATTCAACGTGATATCTTCCACGCCTTTTCATTTATGGCTTAATAAATTTTCAATTTTCTCCTGAATGCGAGGGGTGCCACGCCCATTTTCCAAGAATTAACAAATTTCTATGTATGTCGTCATAAAGTCAACCCACATATCTAGTTTAATCACTTCCTCGGTATTTGGTATTGAACAATGGCATATTTTCTATTTTTTGAAATTTTCGATATCGAAAAATACCAATGTATTCTGGGGCCCTATTCAGTAACTGTGAGTTTTAAAATGTACACTTTTTCTTCATATAATTTGTATGAAAGAAAAATGTACATTTCAAAACTCATATGCCGTCTTTCAGTGAGTTTTACAGCTCCGGCTCACGCTAAATTCTCACGGGAATGCTCTGGATCATTGAGAGACTTGAAAAGCAGATGTGAAATTTTCGCACACGTGAAATGTGATAGGCAGATGTCGCCCCTGTTTTTCATTTAACTCATACGGCGAAAGGCTAAGCAGCGACATCTATTTTTGAAAAAGTAGGTATATTAAAGGCCGCGTTGCCAACCTAAAAAGAAGTAATTATCTGGCTCACAAATTGAACCAGACTTCTATCTGGATTTATCTGGCTCAAATCGTTGTTGTTGCATTTACATGCAAAATTATTTATCTGAATAGGGCCCCTGCTTCCAAATAAAGGGCCAATGAAAGGTGACGTATCCATAACCAGATAGAACGTTTTGTAGATTTTGTTTATTGTTTTGGATACGTGACTAAGCGACCTATTTTTTGTGGTATTTGTTTGTATTTTTTTGCGGTTTCTTCATTTTTATGAAATTTTCACGATTTTTAACGAATTTAGGGAAATTCCGCTTATTTGAAATCTTCTGCTAACATTCGAATCGCTAAACTGTTGAATAAATCACTCCAATATTCTGTATTGCAAAATGAGCTTTATTAGCCTACTTTGGGAGTAGTACAATTATACTTCACTTCGCAACTGATAGTGTGTTTAAATCAAACTGATTAGTTATTACTCAGCTTGCGCTGCTTTCATACTCTCCGTTGCTTCATTCGCATATTTCTACGAACGTCTAGACGTTTCGCCTTCTAGAACTGCTGTATCTCCGGCTTGGTAATTGAGCTACATATATGCGTGTGTATGTGTGAGTAACAACTTCGGCTGATGACCACATGTGTGTGTGTGAAATATTTCTTCGTTGCCTTGTATATATGTGTGTAAATGATGACTGATGTATTCATTTACACAAGTGTGGCTTGCTTCATGTTTTTGTTGTTGCGTGATTATTTACTAACAGCCTAGAGATGTCAACATTCGCCACAATATGGTTACGACTATGGCGTTAGGGTTAAGGAAGTTTTACTGGCCCTTTAGCCAGTATACAAAATTTCGTAACGCCCGGACGGACAGACATGGCTCAATCAAAATATTTTTCGATACTTATAATTTTGTTATAAGAAATCTATTTCGAGTCCTTAATGCCACTAAACCTTGTTTACATATAACGAGATTATCTTAATTTTCGAACTTAGCTCCTAATCGTTAATTATACAACAAGATTTCCCATATAAATTTTCTCTTCGATAATAGGTAACTATGATCAAATGTTAGAGATGCGGATCTTATTTTCATAGAAAAAGTTCCACCTCTAGCGTGTAGTCTCTAATTGGATGCACAAAACAAAAGGGAAACGTAAAAATTCGACAGAAAATAATCTAGTTCCTAGGGATAGATTATATGTAAACGCGTAGATTATCTATTGACGATTTATTGTAGATTAGAGCATGTGTAAACGTGGTCTTATGTATTGCCGTTATCCAATTAAGGTTATAATACCCTTGTGAACAAGTACACACTGGGTATAAAAAGGACTTATTGAACTATTTTGCAAAGTTATCAAAAATATTTTTAGTAAATAACCCAGCAAACACAGTTTCTAACGTTAGAGAAATATTGTAATTTTACATTAGAACTCTAATGTAGTTCTCTAATGCATTTCGAATCGAAAACTAGGTTAGAATTCGACTGTGAAACGATTCGAATAACACTAGAAATGCGATGTTATGATTATTGTCACAGTTATCGATTATTTGCACGCCATGATCACTCATTCTTAGTGTTATACAAACAAAATAAAAATAGTGGAAATATTACAAGTTGCGAAATAAGTTTTTTTTATTTATAGTAATAAATACTAGTAAGTGAAAATGAATAAAAAAAAGTTAAAAAAGGAAAGCGAGCAGATCATTGAAGTGTTATTTGAATGGCATGAAGAAAACGCTTCCTCATCCGTACCTGAAACCAACGCTGAGCTCAATCTTTAAGTACGGTTTTAATTTATTATAATAGAAAAAGCCTTTGAAATATGTTCATTCTTAACACATAAGCTTATAACCAAATATACGTATTTGATATAATGAAACAATGAAAATTTCGCTGATTTTAAATAGTTGAACTTAATTGCGCATCACTTCAAAATTCTCATTAGAATTTGACTAAATGTTTGTTGGGAAGTATTTAATTTACAAACACCACTTCGAAATGTCCCAGAACTTCCCAACAGCCGAAAAAAGCCCGAGGAAGAAAAAAAATCTAAACCAATTTATGATTCGGTCACGAGAGGCTTGCTAGGCTGACAACATTTTTAACAATTGCAGCCATTTTGATCCCAAATTGAATTGACATCCATTAAATGTGTTGTTCCTTCGCAAATGTAAGAAAAATTTTCGTAGTAGAAGTAGGAGGCAAACAATTTAGTGAAGTGCATAATTCTTTAGTACTATTTGCTTCAATGCTATGGTAAATTTATTATATATACTTGGATATATTCGTGGGGCGTAACAACGGAGGTTTGTTCGGTACATTCATCTCCTTTTAAGTATTTATTTAATCGTTTTTATATTTGGAAAATTATTTGTGTACTTATTTGCAACATTAGGATCTCGTATCAAATGAACCTGCTTTAAGTATTCCAAATTAACTATTTATCCGCAGCGATTACATGAATACTTAAACGGAAAAGGAACTTTTTGTAATTGCTTAATAAATAGGTGAATAGTTCCTGTGTAGTAAGACAGCACAGCACTCACATAAGTTAACTCTTCTGTCAAGGCCGAAAAAAAAAGTTCTAAGACATGAAATTTTCAATTTCGCCTTTTGACTGTATTGAATTTTGAAAGCTGGGGCAACTGAAATGAGTTGACTTGTAAACGATAGTAGGCAGTCTTATATGTTTACTACTTCTAGTTTCATAGTTATGAATCTCATGATTAAAATGTATTTTGTTGCCCAGATACTTCTGAAGTATTCCTAATCTCACATGATGAATAAATTTCAATGTAAAGTAACTTATGGACTGTTTTATACTAAGCCAATTTAACATTGTACTTTTAGGTGTTCTATTCGAACATTTTAAAATTAATCGCATTGCCTTGTTTTGCTGTATTTGAAGTTTTTTTTTTATCTGTGTATCATTTGCTAATAGTAGAATTGTAGGACAGTAGATAAAATGTGGTTCAATGATGGATGTGTATACTAATATTTTAGGACGTTGGTTAATATATTTACATGTTCGGTACATGAAGCCTATTTTCTTTGATATGTTAGCTTCTAAATTACTTATATGTTCTCCAAAGTTCGAGTTCATATCAATCAAGACTCCTAAATACTTCATTTTGTCGACTCTTTGAATTTCACTGTTCCTTATTTTCAAGACAACATTGCTTGGATGATTGACAACAGGTGTACTTAGGTTTTTCGAAAATACCATAAACTTGGTTTTATCCACATTTACTTTCAACTGATGGTAATCAATGCATCATCCGCAAATAGACGAATTTTGCAATGTTTAAACATGATTTAATATCGTTAATGTATATTGTAAACAATATTGGTGCCAGTACAGAGCCTTGCGGTAGGCCAATGTTTACATAAACAACCGATGAAATTGAATTTCCAATTATCGTTCTTTGCTTCCTGTTGCTCAAGTAACTTCGGAACCATTCCAACTCTTTTCCCCTTATAACAATTTTAAACATGACATCCAACAGAATATACCTATCAATTGTTTCGAAAGCCCGTTTTAAGTCTAGGAAGACCGATAACACTACTTTTTTGTCACTTATATCCTCTTTCCATTCTGCAATTACCATATTCACTGCTGTTTCACAAAAATGACTTCCTAAACCCAGATTGCTCAGTTATAATTACATCGTGTTTTTCTAAGTACGCTACTAGTTGATTTTTAACCACTGTTTCCATTATTTTTTCATCTGCAGGTAACGTATTGATTGAACGTAGCCCCTCCGGCTTCACTGTATTTTTAACTTTTTCCACAGGTACTATTGTAGATATTTTCCATAAATTAGGAACAATGCTGTTATTTAATCAATCGTTTATGACTTCTTTGTAAAAGTGAGCAGTGTATATCATGGCATCTTTAAATACACATTCCGACAAATGCTTTTTTCCGCCATATTTGTTTTTAAATTTCTTAGAGATATTTATTATATCATATAATACTATGTCTGTGAATTTAAACACTTCTATTTGGTTATTTACGCTTTTTTCGGAAGCATAAGGAATTATTTCAATACTTTCATTAATTTCGACTATGCTCTTAACAAATAAATTGTTTAGGGCATTGGCTATATCACATTTCTTCTCAATGCATTCATCATTAACTATCTATGGCCATTATATGAATACTTAAACGGAAAAGATTTTTTTGAAGTTTCAAAATTATTAGGTAAATAATTCCTGTGCAGCAAAACAACACATAAATTAACTCTTCTGTCAAGGCCGAAACGTAGACTTTTAAGAATGTAATTTTGAATTTTGCCTTATGACGACATTGTACTTTGAAAGCTGAGGCAACTGAAACGAGTTTAGTTGTAAGCGATAATAGACATAGCAAAATCTAAACTACTTAGTGAATGAAAAACGTAAAAAAATTACTAATAAACGGTTGATCAGTAGATGCTTTTAGCAAACACAAGCCATATGGATAAATTTGTTGTTGCATTTGGTTTGTCTATGGCTGTATCTGGATCACGCCTCATTGGAACGTGAGTTGTGCGCTAAAAGCGCCCAATGATATTTGGTTGTGACATTTTAATCACGGCGCTAAATCACAAATATTCGCCATCTCTGGGATAGAGTGAAATGTCAAAACGCCGCAAAGCAGAAAGCGAAAAGTGAAGAAAAAGTAAAAAAAAAAAAGGTGCTTTATTTGTTTAATATAAAATTACATAGCTAAATTAATTTGATCAAGGATACAATAAACGATATTCGGAATATTTCTGTGCAATTTAACAAAGGCAAATATCAAAAATTCTATTCGCAGCGCTAATTTTCTGCGAAGTCGGTGCTGCATATAGGAAATGTTGAATTTTGCTTCGACGTAATGACATTTGTTAGGTGCTTGTGTCAAATCATGAAAAACGAAAAGTGGCGTTGAAAGCAAACAAGTTAGCAAATCCAAAGTTAAATTTGTGAAAATTCAAAATATTTATTGGTAAATAATGTAAATATATAGTGCTTTTATTATAATAATAATTTCATAATTCACAGTACAATTCCACTGGATGAAGGAGATTCTTTGGTGCTACTATTAAGGAAGCTAACTTGCATTCATTAAACGCAATGACGTTCAAACCAAAGGGATGCTCTAAGAGAGGAACAACAATTTCAATGTACCACCCCCGTTCCAAGCACTGAGAAAACAAAAACTCAAAAAAGTAACGCAAACGCACTGGGAGGAACGCTCTCTATTAAGAGTATACTACAATAGCTTCCACAAGCGTGCTACACGAGGTTAGTTGAAACGAGTAACGAAGAGATACCGCAGAAAAATCCGAGCCACGCAGAGTATCATACGGCAGCTCACCAGCTACCTTCATTAGACTGTTAAGAGCCAGCAACGCGTCGATAGCGTTTTCCGTGCGTACGTGCGCAAGGAACAAAGTGATAAAATAGTATAATAGAAAAAAATTTTTAATTAACTACGCTTGTAACTGGCTATTATTTATTACGGTTTTCTAAGTTAACGCGTTAATCGTGCGCACATATTGCAAAACAGTGTACTGTAACTCAAAATAGGGCCAACGGAAAAGCAAGTAGGCGTAGACGTCACGCTTAAGGCTACAGGCTAAATATCCGCAATATTGGTCCGATCCACACCGTCTCGACGCGCCCACCGTAAATACCTAACGGCAGAAAACGCGCGCGTTCGGTCGGTTGTAAAAGAGACCCTGACCAAAAATCGATTTTTCTTTAAATTGCAGCAGCACGTTGCCGCTATAAAGTGGATTTTTAGACCACATATTTCATCACCAAAGGAATATTATGAGTGGATGTTAAGCAAGTAATGAAATAATATTGAAGGTGCAAAAAGAAATGATGAAATAATTTAAAACTTATTGAGAAGAAAAAGAAATTGTGTATAAAATACCTTTGATATTTGTTAGCAAAGTTAATAGTGAAGTGATAAAATAGTAACCCATAGCAGATATTGTATAAAATTGAAAGCATATCAAACGATAAAAAGCAAAGTGAAAGAAAAATCCGATACACAAAAAAGACCCCCAACTAAACAACATTCAAACCCCATTTCACTCTCATTCATTGCTGCTTTTAGACAGCGTTCTAGTAACAAATTTGCGCTGATTTTGATTTTCAGGCAGCAAACATCCAACCACCACCCCGCGCCTTTGTGATTCGGAAGCATTTCGTCGGTGTCGTTGGCGTTAAGGCTACATTTCTACATACAAACATTGTATGATTGCTGCTCGCCCAACAGCGTCATTGCCTTCATCATCATCGAGAGCAGCAGCAGCAGTAAAAAGCAGATACCAACAAATTTGTTTTCTCAGCGCGTGTTGTGCAAAATATCCAAAGTGTGTGATGACTACAAGCAAGCACACGATATAAAAGCTGTTCAGCAGGCAAAAAAGCCAAAGCAGAGCAAAAGGTTTACTACCTACTTTGAGCTAACAAAATATAAAGTAATTAATGTTGCATAGAAATTTAATTGAAATCTAAATTAATGTGTATTCCTAATTTTTTTTTTTTTTGTGTCGTTTAGGTCCAATCTTTAATCTACATAACGCTGTGCACAACCACTCAACAAAAATTCTGTACAAACATACCTACAAACATACAAAAAAATTGTGTCAGAGAATGGAAGTGAGTGAGTCATGCTATTTTTGGCATTGTTGATAATGCTACTAGCGCTATCGTAGCACCACTTCAAGTTCACAAACCAAAATTATTGTCAAATTTCGCATTGAATAAAGCAGCAGCAAATTTGAATTTGTTTGACCGTGAGTGTTGCCTTCAACGCTGCCACTACCAAACCGAAAAAGCTAGTAAAAATAAATACCCAAACGCTTCAGAGCGCTAGACGTGCAATACACACACGTTTTTAAAATAAGCAAGAAAAAAATTTAGAAAATATACAATGCAAAAGTGGATACCATTAATATATTAAACAAGCAGCGCAAATATTTGTGTAATAAAATTCAAAACGAAAATTGTATCCTCTCAAAAGCAACACCACCCTAAAACAATCCCGTCTCAAGGCAGCGGCAACACACGACCGTTCGCAATTTTCATGGAAAAATCGATAATCGCAAGTCATACGAGCTTGTAGCTCTAATGCGCTTCCTGTCACCCACTACCGCGCGAGCGTAACTAGGCGTGGAAGGTGTTGCATACACGCGGTGCACCCGGTCAGGCTGAAAAAATATAAATTTCGAGAGAAATTCTTGTGAAAATTAGAAGATTAAAAGAAAAAATATATAAAAAACAAGTTCAGTGCATCAAAAAGATATTAATTTGCACTTGTATTTAATTAAAAAAAAAAATTGTATATTATACAAGTGATAGCGATTTAAGCATTGACTGCCACTAAAAGATACATATGCACATTAATATATAGTAAATTTGTAACGCCTTGAAATTGTGGTAAACGACCTCGATGTCCCTTAAAAAAAAGTGAACATATTTGCATACAAAATACTGAAAGTGGAGCTTAACCAAAGACAACGAACGCCCGAATTAAACAACGTTAGCAACGAAAGTCGAGAAAGTTAATAGAAAAAATTGTAAATAGATTAATGTAAAATATTAAAAAGGGAAACGGTGCTAGAAAAGCTAAAATAAATCAATTTAAATCATACAAAATTAAAAAAAAAAAATAAGTTGTTAGAAAACAAAAAAACTAAATTTTACAATATAACAAATTAAAACTGAAAAGCTGTTACAACAACAAAAACGCAAAATTAAAAAATTCAATAGAAATAAAACTTAACAAAAAAAGTTGAGATAGAACAAAAAAAATAAGATAGAAAAAAGAAATTTGAAATAGTTGCTACAAACATAATAAACAATTCAAGTAAAGTTTTGAAATTTACATTAAAATATAAATTAAATAATACGAAATTAAAACTTGTAATAATTCATGGTAGCACAACAATAATAAGAAGAAAGACGCAGCCCAAAATATCAAATTCCAAAAGGGATTCATCTTCAAAGTCAACAATTAAAGCCGCTGCTTGAATAGCAGCAACAAGCAAACAATCTTCCTCTAACAACAGCCACAACTACACAGACACAAAATGACCAAGGATAGGTTAGCCGCACTCCATGCCGCCCAATCCGATGACGAAGAGTCTGAGGAAGTGGCGGTCAATGTGGATTCACATGATTCCTATATGGATGAATTCTTTAAACAAGTCGAAGAGATACGTGGCATGATCGATCGTGTACAAGATAATGTTGAAGAAGTTAAAAAGAAACATTCAGCCATACTCTCCGCCCCCCAATCAGATGAGAAAACCAAACAAGAGCTCGAAGATTTAATGGCCGATATTAAAAAGAATGCAAATCGTGTACGTGGTAAACTAAAAAGTATCGAACAAAATATTGAACAAGAAGAACAACAAAATAAATCGTCCGCCGATTTGCGTATACGCAAAACACAACATTCAACATTATCAAGAAAATTTGTTGAAGTTATGACAGAATATAATCGTACACAAACGGATTATCGTGAACGTTGTAAAGGTAGAATACAGCGTCAATTGGAAATAACGGGACGTGCAACGACCAGCGAAGAATTAGAAGATATGTTAGAGCAAGGTAATCCTGCAGTATTTACACAAGGTATCATTATGGAAACGCAACAAGCTAAACAAACATTGGCCGATATTGAGGCACGTCACGCTGATATTATGAAATTGGAAACATCAATTAAGGAATTGCATGATATGTTTATGGATATGGCTATGTTGGTGGAGTCGCAAGGCGAGATGATCGATCGCATTGAATATCATGTGGAGCATGCTATGGACTATGTGCAGACAGCTACGCAAGATACAAAGAAGGCGTTGAAATACCAGAGTAAAGCGCGCCGAAAGAAGATTATGATCCTGTTATGTTTGACTGTGTTGGGTGTCATAGTTGCTTCATATGTTGCCTCATATTTCATGTAAATTTTTTGCAATTACATTACTTTTTATAGTATATACATAAATTTAAACATAAACACATACATGCTACACAAACACATACGTACATATACATCTATTTATTATTTATTAAATATCTACGTACATATATATAGTTACAAGAACAACAAAGTATATAGCAACAAAGTAATAACAATTATTATACATATACATATAAAAATATAGTTATTTAATAGCTCTTACATATATACATACATTAAAATATATATATCAGCAGCATGACTGTTGCATTGAAGCCACGAAAATTGAAAAAAAAACAAAAACCAATCAAAGGCGTCAAGAATTCTAGCAGCAGTGCAATTAATTTTAACTGCTGCTGGAGTACATTATTGTGAAAACGTTGATAAATCAGCAAATGTAGACGATTTTCGAAAATGTCATGCGCGGCCGTAAATGCTGCCAATTTGCAAGAAAAAAACTAACAAAAAAAAAAAAAAAAACAGTTACTTAATTAATTGATTAATAGCTAAATACAAAATGAAAAAAATATATAACAATGTATTTGCTATATTATATAAAATCTTATTGATTACTGTTATAATGCGCAGCAAAGGCAATTCAACATGAAAAATATATAAAAGTAATATAGTAAATACAATATAAAAACAGAATCTTAAAATATGCAAAAAGTGGGAAAATGAAAAGACAAAATTAACAGAAAACTGTTTTGCAATAACAAATAAAATGAAATAAAGTTATTGTATATGCAACTGGCTTGTTTATTTGTTCAAAAATAAATCTTCGGAGCATATTTTTTTGCGCGTTATAACAACAACAACAACAAGGGCATAATAAATAGAAAAAATATTATTATCGCCCAAACAATTACGGGTAACAATTTAAATCGAATCCAAGTGGCTATATACACCGAAGTAGTAGTTTGCTATAATCCCGCCAAGATCCAACATGTTTGAAGCCGAAGTAGCAAACTCAAAACTTTTCAAAAACTTTACTAATTTTTTTATAATTTTTGTATAAAGTTTCAAATTTGTATTTGTGTGTGTGTTATAAAATACGTTATAATTTTATACCTAATTTCTATAAATAAAAAAATAAAGAAGCTCTGGAAATATACATACGTATATATATATATATGATATACCCAAAACCACGTACTTCCAAAATCGTGTTATTATATCAATCAAACGTTAGTAGAGAAAAAAAGTGGAAAAATTTTGTTTTGAGTCATAAGCCACCTTTTGATAGACCGGGTCACATATGTATAATAAATATGTTTTGAGTTAAATGTCATTGAAGCAATATCATCAACAAAAAAGTCACAAGTAAAAAAAAAAACAAGTGTATAAATACTGTCCATACAGCGATTAAGTAAGAATGTCGAGAAGCTCACAAGATTTACGAGGAATTTGAGACACGAGAATATCGCGAGAAGACGAGTTCTCGATTTCTCGGGTCTCGAAAATCTCGCTTGTGTTCGAGAAGAAATCGTAAGCTCTAATTTTTACTACCATTAAATTTCCACATGGAAATCAAATACATTTCATTCAGTGTAAATTTGAATATAATTTGAATGCCAAAACACAATACTAACGAACGAAGAATCTGGTTTTTCATGGCATTTCATATTTGAGTCTCCTGCGCTTTTGCACATGGGATATGTGCGCGCATGTTCCGAGCGTAAAATAATGTTTCATCGTTTGAAAATTGTATCTTGCACGATCAGTTTATACCTACCTTTTCGTTCACTTTCGCCATCCCTGAAAACTGGAAAATTACGAGGGTGATACCGCTTCGTAGCTCCCTTCCCCACCAGAAAGAGTTACCACTGTGCTTTACGCCAATGACTGCACGATAATGGCAACAGGTCCCGGCCTGTCTTTCCAGTTTTTATTTTCACCTCGATATCTGACACTGTCACCGACCAAATACTCGGCGAACTTATTTACAACTTACACAAAGTAAATGTCGACTATATAGGAAATCTACGTCGATAGTATTACGCTACTATCTTACACCCAAAAATACTAAAAATACTGGGTGTGATGTTCGACCAGGATCTTCATTTTGGCGAGCATGCAGCCGCAATTGTACCAAGTTCAGAGCCGTAACCAAATCCTCAAATCGCTTGCCGGCAGCACTTGGGTAAAGTTAAAAAAACGCTCATAACCACTAATAAAGCCGTTTGTATGCTATGCGTTTCCAATATGGATGTCTCCAGAACATCATCTACACAGTGCGGCGAGAATACTTCCCATGAAGATGAAAAATTAAATGCCCAACAAACAGTTTATATTGAATACCCAGAAACATGGGTAACAGATATCTGATTGAAGAGGATCCGTCTACCAGGAACTTAAGAAGTCCTCTCCGTAAGCATTATGAAGAAATCCGGCACTTAAGAATTCAGTTGTATAAAGAAAAGGAGCATGAAAAGGCCCTCGGAGACATTCTCAAAAAGATGGTGGGCTACTATGCCAGATATTGCACGGTGAGCCCAAATACACGGAACTTGCAGTTGAGAAAAGCATGCTATAATAGGTTAAAACTCTTATTCAGATTCAATACCCAATATATGTTCTGTTTTTAATGTGTCCCCACATGGCAATAACCACCAACCAAGTTTTCAATTGGAATGTGGAACGCATCTAACACCCTTATTTCGCTGGTCCAACCCTGTTGAAAAAGTTGTTGCAAGTTTCCTCAGACCAGTCAAGCTCACGCTCACTCTACCCATTATATTTCGGTGGTTGCAGTTGTAAACTAGTTTCTTTCGACCCTTCACATGTTCGGGAACCACTAAGTGGAATTCGTCTTTCTTGGTTTCATGTTTCTGCCTGTAGGTAAATACGCCGTTTTATTCCGCGTGGAAAATATTGTTAGGCTTTTGAGCTTTGATGATGAATCTGAACAACTCCGTGCACTAGTAAAGGTTTGAAACTCGTTAATGTATATTGTTCCTATAAATTGTACTACTTTAATTTCATAAAATTGAAATGCACCTAAAAACCTATATATGAACGAATTATCAAGCCAAGTGTAAACACAATTAATACAAATTTTAACTAAAATAAAATTAAATGAAAAAATAAAACCATTATTTAAAAAAAAGAACGAAATAGAACTATATATTGTACTTTTCAATTTCCCTCATAATTGCTGATAAGAATATCCGGTTGCAAACAAAAGTTTAATAACAAATCCATTAAAATGTGTCTTTTCATTTTACTTGCTTTTTCAGCGTAAACTCACAAAACAAAATTTAATAGCAAATAAATATAAAACGAGACAAGCAAAATTGACGCTAAGAGCGCATTTACAAAAACACTTTTTTAAGATTAACTAATAACTTAGCTCTCCTACTTTTTTCTCACACATTTTTTATTTGAAATTGTATATTAACAATTTATATTAGTAATTTTTAATTTTATTGTATGTATCGCATTCTTCGAAATCTCACAAACATCTTATGTATTATACATACATACATACTTATATATATATAGTGTAATAATTAACATGCTATGTATTTACTTATATACATACATACATACTTATTGCATATTTCTCTAGTTAACTCTTTATATAGTATAGCAAACAAATTTATTATTGAAAACAAAACAAACAAAAATATGCTAAAAAGAAAAAAAAAAAACAAAAAAAACACAAAAGCTATTTACTTATTAAAAAATCGTATAACCTCTCAATATACATAGTAAAACTCTCTTTATATATTGGAAAACTCAATTGAAATTGAAGAATGAAAAAAGGAAATAAATTAAAAAACAAATTTAATTTCTGTTATAACTTAAAATCAAATAATTAAAATTTATTGAAGGAAAATTTATTAATAATTAAATGAAAAATTGTATTGCATGCAATTGCAACGTTAAAGTACCCATACAATGAAAATACACACACAGTTTACAGCAACAACAAACGACTAGAAACGTGAAAAAACAAGCAGTGGAAATATAAAATAACAAACAGAAAATAAAAATCACACAAAAAATCAACTGCACATTTGTAAATTACAGGAGTGCAATCGCATACACACAATAACTTACAAACATACATACAGCTGTGCGTAAAAAAATAGCAGCAAAAATTATAAAAGAACTAGCAGACCAGGCAGACGTTGTTCTGGCCTAAATTTGGTCTATCTGCATACATATTAATAAGCTCTTTCCGTCTAACTCTGCCTCCCCCCTCTTATATTTGTCTTAATCTTTTATTCACTCCTCCCTCCGTCTTTTTCGATTCATCTATCTCTATTTCGTCTCACTCTATCTCTTTCTCAGTCTCCTTCTCCTACCCTCTTTTCTCTTCTCTCAGGATCGTAAATACTAATACAGGCAAATTAATACACCAAATTTCAGGCAAATCGAATAGGACGTACATAGGTACATATATAGGTATGTGGGTATTATTAATTCATGTGTTTATTTCGGCTTCGCATGCTTATTTATCAGTTTTTCCAGGTTGATGTTACTAAATCGAATATTACAATGGAAATTACTTTAAAGTTCTCAGCAATAGCTTTCATTTGATATCCATAATACACACACATTGTACAGGTATCCGGGTCGACGTTTTGGCCTATATCTCAAGACCCTTGTCACTCAGCGATATAAAAATTACTCTGTACTAAAGCACACATCAACAGCTTTCATTTGCTATCCATATTACACACACCTTCTAGGGTTATCCGGGTCCACGTTTTGGCCTATATCTCGAGACCCTAGTCACAGCGATATAAAAATTACTCTGCACTAAAGCACATATCAACAGCTTCAATTTGATACCCATAATGTAAAAACACATCCTAGTATTACCCTGATCCACATTTTGGCCTTTATCTCGAGACCCTAGTCACCCAGGGATATGGAAATTACTCTGTACTAAAGCACTCATCAACAGCTTTCATTTGATATCCATTTTGTATAAACACATTTTAGGGGTGCCCGGGTCCACGTTTTGGCCTATATCTCGAGACCCTAGTCACCAATAGGTTTGAAAACTACACTGTACTAAAGCACTCATCAGCAGCTTGCATTTGATATCCATATTATATAAACACATTCTAGGGGTGCCCGGGTCCACGTTTTGGCCTTATATCTCGATACCTTAGTCACCAATAGGTATGAAAACTACCCTGTACTAAAGCACTCACCAACAGCTTTCATTTGATATCCAATTGTATAAAAACATTCCAGAATGCCCTGGTCCACGTTTTGGCCTATATCTCGAGACCCTAGTCAACAATAGGTATGAAAACTACCCTGTAGTAAAGCACTCAGCAACAGCTTTCATTTGATATCCATATTGTATAAACAAATTCTAGGAGTGCCCGCGTCCACGTTTTGGCCTATATCTCGAGACCCGAGTCACCCAGGGGTACGAAAAATACTCAGTATCAAAGTACTCATAAACAGATTCCATTTGATACCCATATTGTACAAACACATCCCAGGATTACCCAGGTCCACGTTTTGATCTCAAGACCCTAGCCAGAACGGGATAAAAAGTATCGTATGTCCGTTCCCTGGTTATAAGCTACCTCTCCACCAATTTTCAGCCAAATTGGTTCATCCGTTGTTGAGTTATGCGTAGTGCAACTAACACGACTTTCTTTTATATAGTATTTTTCTAAAAAAAAATCATAACTCAAGAATAGCTAAACCGATTTGGGATTTCAAAATCAACTAACCATAATCTCTCCTTCCTGTATCTTTCCTAAAAATTTCATGGCAATCTTTCTATCCGTTCTCGAGATATGGAGTGACAATCAAAATGTACACTTCTTTTTATATACATATATAGACTTGTGATTTTTTTTATTTAATGAACGCAAGAAAAACGCATTCGAAATTCATTTTCGAAAAAATTCGGGTTTTAAAAGACCAAAGTGTGGATTTCGGTAAATATTTTTCTTAAAAAAGTTTTTTTAAATCCATTGCCAATTTCGTCATTGGCCTAAAAAACTGCATACTCGAAAATTTGTCTAAAATTCTATAATAAAAATGCACTGCGGCGGTTTTCTGTTTTATGCACATAAAAATTGTATGAGAACAATCGAAATTGAATTTACTGCGTAAAATGCTAACTCGATTTCCAATTTTTGTTCTGCGTGACATTTCGGTTTGACGTTTGCATATATGTTTTACATTGTCGCAACACATACTTATTTCGGTTAGCGCAAAAAAAGTCGTATACGGTCGTGAGTTACGCAAACGCAATGCTTTTTTATTAGGTTGGTATGTTACTCAAGAGTTGTCCTAAAATTCTAAATAAAGCTTTTAAACGTTTGCCAAACTTGTCGAATTTTCGAAAATCGGTTTGAAATAAATTCAAAGCGGTTCTAAACTTGAAAAGTACCCTCCTGCATACTTAAAAAATCTCCTAAAATTCTAAATAAACATTTTTTAAACACCAGTTTTGAATTTTTTTTTTTTGAAAATGTGATTGAAAAAATTCTAAAAAATTTTAAAAGTTAAAAGTGCAAACCTGGATGCTCAGAAGTCTCCAACCAAAAATTAAAATTTTTTTTTAAAATTTTCCGGATTTGGTTTTTTTTTTAACCTTTTGAAAAAGTTCCAAATTTTTTGAAATGCTAAATTATAGAAAATTTTGTTTCTACAAGGCAGATAATCTGACAAATGCTTAAACAAATTTTGCAATGATTTAAGAATTTTGAGGCGTTTCAAACTTTTACTTTGAGTGCATCGAGAAAACAGCGTATGCAGAATTCTAACTTAAAATTTAAAAATTTTAAGAAACATTTACTACATACTCCAAAAATTTCCTAAAACCAAAAATTTTAAAATTTTTAAAGCTCGAATTTTCGATTTTTTTTTTAAACGTGTTCAAGGCAAATCCATACAAAGTGATGGCAAAGCGAATTCATCAAATTCGCCGTGCAGAAGAATGTCAAGTCAAAAGAAAAATTTCATTGATTTCGATTAACTAACATATTGTTGTACAAGGCGTTGTATGGAAAATAATCAAGAAGAAGCAATCAGGATAACAACAACTAGTACAGAAATCACCATGAAAGTGTTTGAAAAAAATCGAAAAAATTTAAATATTAAAAGTAAAAAACTGCATACTCAAGAAGTTTTCTTAAGATCTCAATAGAAGTTTGAAAACTCTTAAAAACTACCCCGGATTCTATAAAATTTTCTAATTTGTTTTGCATAGTTTTCAAAATACAATTTAACTAAGTTTTTATAGTGTATTTTTTAATTTGATGAGCTTTTATAGAATATGCGAAAATGTTCAAAAATGTTTTTGAAGCCGTTATACATTCATGTTCGTTACACAATTCATTACAGTTTTTTTATAGTCGAAAATAAGGAACGAAAATAAAAATAAAATATGTAGTTGATAAAATTTCCCATTTTTGTTGCTGCTATTTTTTAACTCGCAAGTGTACATACATAAGCATGTAATTGATAGTGAAATAGAATTACTCATTTAACAAATAACATCAAACAAGACTTGACGCCCTAAATTAGAAATTTTTTCTTTTGTGTTTTGATTTATTTTTGATTCGTTTTTTTTTTTTCTTACGTTGTACTTTCAAATTTGGTGACAGAATTATTCTTAAATTGCCTTTTTTATCTCAGTATAAATGCATACACGAACAAATACATAGTACATTAAACGAAAGCAAAAACAGAGTAACTAAGCACTTGAGTTTTCCCTCGCAACATATTGTTCAGTTTTGTTTTGCTGATTAGTTATTAAGTTATAAAAAGTAAAGATAAGATAACGCTTTCAAATGTTGGTTATTTTGAATAGTAGTTCGAGTTTTTGCAAACTAATGTCCACGTACTATTTATGGCATAATATTACTCAGCGTTCTAGCTTTTAGTATGTGCCACGAGGGCGGAGTTATTATATAACATAGGTCCTGGTATATTAAAGGGGTTTTCAGTTTTATCGTTAAACAAACTTCTGGTTTCACATAGACTCATTCAGTCTATATGCGGTTCTCACGGATCGGCCATTTCAACCTGACCTAATCTATACCTGATTTACAGAGATTATGAATTTGACAAATAGGTTAAAAAAAGTTTTTAAGTAAACTGGTTTCCATACCTTGTTGGACGGCGCCTTCCATAGTCCGGCAGTGCATGAGTTTCTAAACGTCTATGGTTTGTTCATATTGTAACGAATTCTGGGGATTTCTGATTATTTATGCACTTCTGCTAACGTTCGAATCGCTAAACTGTTGAATAAATCACTTCAATATTCAGTATTGCAAACTGGGCTTTATTTAGATTACTTTGGGAGTAGTACAATTATACTTCACAATCATACTGCACGTCGCAACTAATAGCGTGTTTAAATCAAACTGATTCGTGATTACTCTGCTTGCGCTGCTTGTATACTCTCGGTTTCCTCGTTCACCCGTTTCTCCTAAGGTGTAGTAATTTCGCGAACAGTTGTAGCTCATGCTTGGTTAGTTACCAGCTATATACATGTATATCTGTAGTCCACGCCTCTCCCATAGCCATATGTGTGTGTATTTGTGAGTAGCTACTTCGGCTGATGACTACATATTTGTGTGTGAGACGAGATATCTCTTCGTCGCCTTCTACATAGAGTGGCTGCTTTATTGTTGTTGTGCATTTATTTAGCAGCAGTTAGTGATGCAAATATTCGTCACAGTATGTAATATCCTTGCCATTCATAGCGATAGCGAATCTGGTTATGTTCGTTATTATGAGATAACGCCTTATCCTTAAGACTAATTCAACAATCGCTTTTCAAAAACCAGCTAATGTCCGCCTATAATAGAGGCCTTACTCGTAAAAAAAAGTCAAGTCTCTTTATCTTTTGACACACAGATAATCATAGCTAAATTTAGAGCTTGGAGCCTGTTTCACTTTATGCTGTGCATGTCTGAATTATTTATAGGAAACAGTGATGGGCACATCAATATTACAACATTCACATCAGTGAGAAATAATGTACTGATTGTTATTCATTTTGCGACGAGGGAAGACTCACTTTCGTGCGAAATGTATATCAAGAGTCAATATTTGTTTTTTATTTTTAAATTAAAACAGTTCGGTGGAGCAAACTTTCCTAAGTTATTGATATTGAAAGTCAAACGTACTCGTTCTTAACTTGACTTAAGTTCTCTTATCAGTCACTCATCTGAATTCTAAAGAATATATAAAAGCTTCAAAAAGGTTTAAAAAAAGTTTCAATATGGCTCCAAAAATGAGTCTTAAAAGAGTTCGAAACCACAGCAATAAAGCTTCACAAAAAGTTGCTATAAAACCTCTGAAACTTCTCACAAATGAGTTAGAAATTCATTTCATTCAAAAGAGTAACAGAATATTCTAACTTTATTGGAAACGGTGTTTTTGGGCTCTGTTTTTCTGATTCCTTTTGGTGTGTCTGCACAGACCGATTTTCTGCTCTTTAAGAGTTTCAAAAAAATATCATTCTTGAAGGTAATGCTCCGAAAAGTGAAGGTTTTACGACTGTTATCGATAACAAGCCGATAACTTGTCAATTATAGTTTTACCGATAATAAGGTAAGGAAGCTTTCAAATAGCCTCGACAATATACTGAAATGGCCACAAAATTATACAAAAATTACTCCGAAATGTCTCAAAGTATGTAGTTACGCACTAGTCCCGATATAAGAATGGTACCAAAGTATTGCCAAAATTAGTCCCTAGACAGTAGAAAATTATTCCGAAATATTTTGAAAAGATCGTCAACGAATCCCCAAAAAGACACCCATCGTTAATTCCAAAAATTGTTTGAAAATGGCAAAGATTTAGAAATAAAGATCCGAAATAGTTCTATAATTTTGTCCCAATGAAACTAAAATATTTACCCTGACTGGGCTCTCAACGAAACGTTTCCGAAATGTACAATTGTAACATTGAATTGTATTTTTGAACTCTATAGTTTTAGCGTCAACCACATTTGAAAGCGTATGCTTGATTTTAGTTGAAACCATTGTGAATTCATACAAGTGAAAAATCATTATATTCCTCCATTGCCATACCTACCTGTCAAATAATTGCTGACAGGGATAACGGCTGCCACGAATGGCCAGAGTATGGAAGAGTGGTTTGTTTTTTGCTCGTGGTTAATAAATTGAAGTGCCATTAAGTGCGCATTCGTGTTTCAAACCAACTTTTATTTTAAATATGTCTACAGAAAATTATACTAAAAATTAATATTGATTTTTAAAATCTAGTAAATAGAGAAAATATTGGCGTACCGTTTACAAATCATTTTAAAATATGTAAGTAGTGCAATGTACTAGTCGTCTTAAAAAATTTTGAAAAACACTATTGAGCAAATGATTTAAGTAATTGAACAGCGATTCAACAGGTGATTGAGGCTGTTTACTATTGTGAACGTTTTTTTGCAAATATTCGCCACAATGGTTGAATATAAACGGAAATTATGAAAATATTTTTTTGCTTGCTTAGCATAATTTTTTGTTTGTTATTTGAATTTAATATTTATTTATTTTTCAACTTAAGCTGGACTAAACTTTTTCTATTCAAGTTTGGCAGATAGTATATGTATGTAAATATGTATTATACTTACTATACTTATTTATTTATGAATGATAGACATATTGTATTCTAACACATATCCCTAATATCATTCACTTTTCATCTAATAAATACTCACATTTTGTTTTAATATAATTTTCTCTTTTTTTCTTTTCTTTTATTTTATTTATTTGCTCAACTTTTCTTTGTGCGTTGGTTCTTTTCGTAATATAAACATACATAACTACGTAATAACAAAAAAAAAAACTTAATTATTAAACAATGAAACGTAACAAAAATGAGAACACTTTCCCTTGTTATTACAATAACAAACAACACAACGCATGCCAACAACTGATTTGAACAACTATACCTATCAACAACTACAATAATAAACTCTATTTTGGATTATGTATTAACATTGCATGCCTACAAACGAACGAACAAACAAACATATATACTAATGTATTTATATGTATATTATCGTATGATTATTTTGCCTTCAAAACTTATTTAATGCTGCTGCCGCATCAACAACAACAAATTCCGCCCATTTTTATGATTTAAATAAATGCTTTTTTGTTGTGTTTTTTGTTTCTTTGTTAAAAACACAAAACGCTGCCAAAATGCTAAAAACATCACCATTTGTTTTTATTATAAATAATTTTTTATTAATAAAAAATGCATAAATAGCATGAAAAAGTAGTGTTTGCTAAAATAAGTAGTATATTTAAATTATATATCCAGTGTGCTCGTTTTAATTTGTTTCGATGAAATCATATATGCAAATTTTTCAATGAATTTGAATGCAAAAAAATATCTTCCAGAAGCTTGATATTTAAAATAAGTAGAATCTGTAAATAAATTCATATATATTTTTTTAAATAAAAAATAAATGAACAATTGAATAGGTTGTAATTGCAAATATTTTCGATCATGGGCAAAGAAGTACGCAAATCTGTTTAAGGTGTATTGCAAATTTCTACCTTCGTGAAGACCTGTAATTGGGAAAGCTGTAACTGGGAAAGCTGTAACTGGGAAAGCTTTGATCGTTTATTCGGCACAGAAGTACTCCCGAATTGTTTGTGCTTAAGGATCTAGTGCTAACGATGAAGTTCTAAAGGAGTAGGCATTTTCAACTCAGTTTTGAGAAAGCGCATTGAGAAAACATAAAGTTGTATTGAGAGAACATAAAATTATTGTGAGAAAGATAATCGGAAAAATATAAATTACCCATAATGGAAGGTAAAGCAATTTTAAGAACATACAAGGTATTGATGCGGAATTCCTTCTTTCAAAATCTATACGCAAAATTTAATCATTACAAGTTCAACTTTTCTTTCGGTATGATTTCGATTCAATAACTTTTTCAAAAGTTTTTTGCATCTGACACCTTGTTTGATTTTAATTTGTCGCCAACATAATCAAAATAAACAAGCTAGGGAGAATCCCTTAACTTAAACAAGTACACGGCGAAATGTGCCCGAAAAAAATTCTGGAGTTGTCTCAAAATTATCCCAAAAAAAAAATCTCCAAGTTATCCCGACATTGTTCCAAATTGATTCTTAAAATGATTCTTAAGTCATCACGAAACGGATGGTCCAAGAATAAATGATACAGCTTCATCCCCTTCAAAATATTATCGCAGCCATATATTATATAAAATACATATTTACCGCAAACTCATGATGGATCATATATGGCCCGAATACCTAACGTAGGTTAAACATTTACGTTTGTCCATTACTGTGTTGAAAAGTGTATAGAATTTTGTTCGCCACGATGAGGTATTTGCCAGAAAAAAATTTCTAAATTACCAATTCCTTAACCGCTAACTTTTCGGGTACCGGGGTGCGAATCTGAGTAAACGACATAGACATGCTATTGTAGAAGTCAGGCGCACGTTATATCATTTTTCCCAATTGCATATATTTCATATGTGCGACACGAAAGTGTGGAATACTTTATGGCGTACATGAGCGCTCAGTTCAGGGTTTTTAGGATAAATGTCGCTCGGTTCGAACGAAAATGTTCAATCAGCCGATGACCTTGCTTAGCTCGGTATTAAAGTTATTGCGTGGTGCCACGCCCATATTTCAAATTTTTTGGAATTCATGTTTTGCGTCATAAAAGCAGTCCACATACCAAATTTCAACTGCTTGGCGGGACTCGTTTTTGAATTTTCCAATTTATTTTCCATTTTTAAAAATTTTCGATATCGAAAAAGTGGGCGTGGTCATGAGCGTCCGATTTCGCTCATTTTCAATATGAATCTATTCTGGGTCCAGATAAGCCCGTATACCGAATTGGGTGAAGATATCTCAATATTTGCTCAAGTTATCGTATTAACGGGCGGACAGACGGATTGACAGAGATGGCTTAATCAATATTTTTTTCGATACTGATGATTTTTATGCATGGAGATCTATACCTCGATTCCTTTATACCTGTACAACCAACCGTTATCCGCTCAAAGTTATAATGCCCTGTGTACAACTACAGCTGGGTATAATAAAACAGTCCAGCTCTTTTGGGTATTTTGTTCCGGATAAAGACGATCAACTTTTTATTATTACAAACAATTAATGTCACATACATATACATATGAAACTTAGCAACAAGTAGTGTGGCAAAAATATTTTCGCTTCACTTGTCCTACACGGAGCTTAACTACTTCCATGGCCATTTTTCATGACTATGATGGCAGTGTTCGCATGAATGACTTTGAGGAGTTCAAACGGCAATGTAGAGAAACCGCTTCTAAGCGATCGCGCGTTCAATGTTAGTTGATCAGCTTCTCACTTCATAACCTTGTTGTTTACTAGATTCGTGTGCTCTTATCTTATACCTTATCACGCTAGGTTATGGAATGATGAGAGCCTCGCCTGCTTTTAGTATGTGTATGATACATTTATAAATGCAACAGGTTTCTCTTCAGTTAGGTGCGGTTGACAATTGACTTGCGGAAGCTTTGTATTGCGCTTATCAACCCCTTGAATCCCATATAATTAGTCGTCGGATTTATATGTATATCTTTCCAGGGCCGGATTAACCCTCAACGGGACCCTAGGCAACCATCAATTTGGGGGCCCTTTTATCACGTCCGTTCCCTTCTTTTTTCGATTAAAAAATACAAACATATCTTTCATAAAAATTTTATTGCCACAATGTGATAATATCAATAAAATTATTATGTACATTTTAAACATGTCGTTTTCTACATTTGTTTTCGGCAAATTCATCAATTATATCATCAATATCGATTTTGTTCAATAAATCTGACTCAATGCAAACTATACGTAACATCTCGAGTCGCTCTTGTCGCGTTGTAGCTCTTTCAGCAGCTTTGATTCTTTTTAATTGCGAGAAGGATCGTTCGGCAGAACAATTTGTGATCATTAATGTAAAAAAATCCGAAGAACTATTTCTGTGTTAGGAAATACATGGGCTAATTGATCTTGCATTAGAATCTTGTACAAATGACTATGAGTTTTTTGTGCATCAGTGTATCTGGAGTTCACGTAACTTTGGAATTGTTTCATTTCAATGAAAAATTCTTCCAAATCTCTAGTATAAAAAATAACTAAGTTATTTATAGCTTCGTGGAGGACTCCATCCCTTAAAGACAAGTTGATGAAACTTCCATATACTTTCACTGTGGAGATTGTCGATGATTTCGGGAAACCTTTTGTCCTAAAATCATCGCGAGGCGAAAATTCTACTTCTGGAACATTTCCGTCAATACGTTGCTTTTTCCTACGACGAGTACGTTTTACGATTTCTGTATAACCTACACCAGGTAATAATTGTTTTGTTTTTTCCTCGAAATCATTGAACTCTTCACGGAATGAAGCTAAACTCTCTTCTAACGATCCGTACAAAAAAGCACACGTTTGCAAATCTGCTTTTTCACTTTGCAATGAATTACTCACTGAACGCATAGCAGTCAAAATAGAGTTGGAGGCTTCTACACCCTCTGTTCCAAAAATAAACGAAATTTTTCAAAATAAAAACAATCAGTGTACATTTTGAGATAATTCTTTTTTATTATTCAATATACTCTCCTTTAACTTCGATACACTTCTTTGCAGCTAATACAATTTGTCAAATGAGTCGGAAATGTCCTTTTTAGGAACCTTGTCTAGTTCGTCGGTCGTCGCATTTTGAATGTCAATTGAGTTTTATTTATTTGAGTAAAACTTATTTTCAATTCTGATTATATTTTTCTTTCACTCTTTAGAATTTTACGTTTTTAAGACAATTTTAGAAGTCTTTTTCTTTTTTTGGGGCCAGGCCTATTCTGCCTTCTTGTTAATCTGGCCCTGTATCTTGCACTTTCGACTAATGAAATTAATGAGTAAGGTTTTGAGGCGATTTTGATTTTCCAAGCAAATTAAGAGATATCAAACCAAACGTGGAGCTTGTTTTTATAATATGATCCTCAAGCGTGGTAGTAGCAACTATTTAAATACTATGTGTAAGGTTAGAGAAATTATGTATAAGAGAACTAATGGCACGCTAAGTTCTCTAATTTTCTTCTAATAGGTATGTAACTCCTTTCGCCGTAGGAGAATTGATTATGTACTATATTGGGCAGTAGAGGATAGAGGATGGTGTAAGGTTCCTATAGTTGTGAAGAACAACATTTTATCTTTGTTTTAGAAGACTTTCTCAGTTTTCATAGTGGTTTCAGTTAGATAGAGGTTTTCAGTTTGGTCGTTGATCAAACTTCTGGTAACACTATGGACTCATTCAGCCTATGTGAGGCCGGCTAGTTTAACCTAACCTAACCTTCCTCAGTTTTATACATTTTTTTTCGAGAGTACAAAATTCATCACTGGGTATATATTGATCGGTTATAATCATACTTTTTACAACTTTTTTTGTTTCGATTTGAACGCATGTGTAAGCTTAAATTGAAATTGTCTGCTATTCTCTTTTAAACGAATCATTAACATATTTCACATGATGAATGCATTGAGCATAAAAGTAAATACAAAGCACGCAAACACGAACTCCCTTACTACGTTTTGTTCTTTTTCTCATATTTTGTTTTTGTTGCACATTTCATCGGGCGTGTCACCGATACAAATCACAAATGGATGAACTATTGAATGCACGCCCGTTGCATTGAGAACGGAAATGCTAAACATATTTCAAACACCTATGTACCTCTCACTCAAATGTTAATGCAAGTAACAAAAATGAAACAAATTTAACAAGAAAAAAGTTACAACTAAGCGCACTAAATAAAAAAAAAAACAAAGCACACCTGAGTTAAGCTATAAGCAGAGCACGTTTATTTTTTTCACACTGCAAGTAAATGCAAGAGAGCACCACTGCATAACTAACAGAGAGCAAAAACAAAAAATAGCAACAAGGTCAACACCACTGCAACCAATATACACCAATCAAGCTGCATCTATGAGAAAGCAATGCAAAAAGCAACAACAGCAACTAATTAACAACTGCACTGAAAGTTTTTTTTCCTCACATATTTGTTATTTGAACAAAAACAACAACAAAAAGCCGCCGCAACTAACAAACTCACGCCACTTTTATGCACGAAAAATAAATTAAAAAATTAAATACTACAAATAAAAGCGCGTCGAAGCATGTGTACAAATGCCGAGTATGCAATAACAACAACAATATTATGTATGCAGCAGCACCACATACTACGTATTTGTTGCATGAAATCAATGAAGCTGCTAAAATCAATGCGCGATCATCAACGCCACACACAAATGAAATAAATGATTTGATAAAATTTGAGAGCGATCTACCAACAGCAAAGCAACAAGCAATAATTAAACCAATAACATCCAAGCCAAGCAAACTTGCCAACTGCAACAAACATGCTAATAGCCACAACAACAACATGCAAACACAACAACAACTTGTGAACATACAACAAATAGCCTGCTAGGCTGCCGCTGATTTTGAGATCCAACCTTATATTGTTGTTGGTAAGTAATGAATGAAAAGAAATCAAAATAAAAAATAAGCAAATTCAAAAATTGAGAAAATTATGCAAAATAAATTAAAATTAAAAATTATTATTACTATTAAAAATTATATAAAAAAAATCGCATTGGGAGCTTAAAAAAAACACCCTGCAAAATTAACTACTAACAACAAAGCAAAATTCTGTGTAAAAAAATTTAACTTTTTTTTGTTAATTTGTTAAAAGCCTTGGAACAAACGTTTTTTCCCTTTTGCGTGCAGCAGCAAAAAAGAATGAAAATTACTTATAATTTATTTAATTTATTGTTAGTAATATAAACATACATACGTACACACGTGGACAGATAAATGTTAGCAACATATCGCTCATTTACTTCAATAGTGTCAGAACTCAAAAACATGAATTTTGAGTTAATAACATATAAACGTACCCAATAACATGATCTATGTTGTATAAAAAAATCTTTCTGATCCGTTAAAAATTTACCACGTGCTATACAAATGAAAATATGCCTTTATATGCGCAACATATGGCAGTTAGAATCTTTGATTGGCTATCCTGGAAAATTGTGTTTTTTGAGTTATGACACTATTGAAGTAAATGAGCGATATGTGTGTTTATTTAAAGTATTTTAATTAAAAACCGAAGTCAGCACAATGTATGCGCATTTTTTTTTTTTTTTTATTAACAAAGTTAAATTGAGCCCAAAATGTCTGAAAGAATATTTGTACAAAATGGCGTATGAGTAGTAGTTTTTTTTTTTTTACAGAGAACGGAAATTCGCTACAAACTAATGGCAAAGAGTTTTTATTTGTTAAGAGCCGTCACTCGATACTTTGACAAATTACTCGATGTTTTCCCAAGGTAGTCGTTGGTTTTTTGTTGTCAGAAATCAGATATATTTATAAAAGTGCCTTCTATACATTTTCATGGCGTATTTATGTTTATTTTAATGATTGCATTAAATTATGGAATTAGTTCTCTTTCCAAAAATCGCAATTATGCAAATTGACTACACCGCATAAATATATGTATAGGATGCAGTTGAAGAAAACTATCCAAAATTTCTTGGAGAAAACATTCGGCATAAATTAGTTACTTTGTTGTTGCCAAAGTATCAAGTGATGGCTCTTAACAAATAAAAACTCTTTGCTAATGGTGTTTTCTTTTCTAAAAATCGTCCTGCTGGTTCTTCTCAGCCCTATCTTGAGCTTGCGTGTTCTTTTCACCAAATATTTTCCACAACAAATAGAGCCATTTTGCATAACGACAGGTGGCCTACGTCAAATGTTAGAATTAAAGAGTGCAACATTAGTGTAAAATTTTTACCAAAAAAGAAAACGCCAGAAAAGTTCAAAATGTTCCGTACTGAAAATATGTTTTTTTTTTAAGACCGGTAAAATCAACCGAAATACAGGTCAATTTAACCAAAATTTCTGTCAATTTTTATCCATCGCAACAAGATGTTGAATCAACTGCGCACAAATCGTTGATTCGTAATTAACCGTTTTAGTAGTCAAATGAACAAAAAAAGTTGTTGCGACAGCTTTGTATAAAAGTACCTATGTTGCCATATAAATAAATAAATGTAAGGCGCGATAACATCCGAAGAGATTTTAGGTCGAACTTCTTTTCCAATTTGCGTCGTGCTCCTTTTTAATTTTTCACACAAATTGGCGGGACACGACCTTCTTGTTTTATGCCGACTCCGAACGGCACCTGCAAGGCAGATGAGTTTTCACTGAGACCATTTCATGGCAGAAATACACTCGTGCTTGCCGAACACTGCCGAGGGGCGACTCCGCTTGGAAATTTTGTTAATTTAAGAGCGGCAATTTTTCTTCTATTGAAATGACTAAACTAATTTGTTCGCTTGACAAAGAACTCGGTCCAATTAACCATAAATCGATCAATTTCACCGAATCTCCGTTAAGTCAGGAACAACAGAACCAATTTGTTGATTTTACTAGCACCATTTCTTTCAGTGTAGAATAGATTCAACAGTCTATGCAAGGCGAATCCATACAAGGTGATAGCAAAGCGAATTCAATCCAAATCGTCGGTCAGCAGAAAGTGAAGACAAAAGAAAATTAGCATTGACTTTGATTAACTGACATATTGTACCAAGGCGTTGTAGGAAACATTCAGCTGATAAGATAACAACACCTAAACTTACGGTCAAAAAAAAAAAGCCGACGAAAATTCTTTCCGTCTTACAGTATTTCTACGTTCACTTCAGCTACGCAAAGAACGTTTGTAGTTCTTTTGGTCAATATTATTAATACCTCAGCTCATTTGGTGAAATGTTAATACAAAAAAGTTAGTAAGTCCCTAGCAGTTTTCGTAAAAACAACGATATTTAATAAAAGTAATATTGTTATCCTGCAGAAAGTAATTTACATAAATGTCTACAAACCGCAAATGACCCGAAATATGAATATCGAATGCGATGTACATTGCAATTAATCATCCTTTAGGAGATTGTGGATGAAATATATATAGAATCGGAGACTTTATCCGGTCATTTTGAAAGCGGATGACCGCGAAAGGCAACTGAACGCGTTGATAGGGATATCATCAAGATAGCTCTTCTGAACAAATTTAAAACTACTACAGAAATTGCCATTGAGTTTAAGGATAGTATCGGTTCAGACCCTTTTTCTACTCTCCTTTATACCCTTACGGCTACAGTTGGACATGTCATCTTTGTACCCCTACGGGTTATGTTGGACAGATCCTCTTTGTACCCCAGCGGGGACTGTCGGACAAGTCCAAGGGTACGCTTACACAGCCACCGATTTTGATCGACCGATGCCGGTCGCAATCGTCTGATAAAAATAAACACATGTATTTAGATGAGCGTGTTTACATTTCAACCGATCATCGAATTGTTATCGGCCGTTGTCGTTTTTCCCTGCCAAAATATTGGCGCATATTCTATTTTATCGCCCGATTCTGTTTGTTAAATTGTGTGCATTTACTGTGATAAATTAATTAATTGTTTGCAAAACAGGCACCCTTTATGGGATGAGCACATAAAAGCATATAAACCTGCGTATATTTGAGCTGCCGGCCGATAATCGTTTGCAATTTTTCGGTTTATCGGTGGCTGTGTAAGCGTACCCCTACAAATACTACAATAGTGGATCTTATGGTTCCAGTACTTGGTTCGTTATAGGGTGCCGCATTTTTCTTACATAGTTAGTTTCAATACCTTTTATTTTTTTATTTCAGTCATGTTTTGCTGATTTTTTAGTATTTATTATAATTGGCAATATAAATATCAAACTTAATAATCCCAATTATGCCCAAAAGGGATGTAGACAATCCAGATCAATCAACTCTTTAGGGATTAAACGCACGATTTTTATTCAAGAATAATTACAGGAAAATTAGATGAGCTTGAGTGAGTTCTGACATCGCTTGCGCTAAGCGATAACACCAATTACCGAAAAAAATTTCATTTCATTTCATTACACTGCCGTCCAAAGGCAGTCAGTCAAGTTTACTTACTGCTTTTTAAAAATTTTGGTGCCAATATATTCCCAGCACCAATTTACTCATTAACTTAAATATTTATCATTAAAAGTTTAAAGGTTCAAAGTTAAAGATAAAACAAGATTTAAAATTAGTTTTATATGTACTATATTTAAATTTCCTAACCAAAAAACAGTAAATAAAACTAAATTTCACTGTAAGAATGATATCAAATCATAAAAGCAGTGTAAGTCAAACTCCTCTATGTAAAAGGAATAAAAAGCAGTAAATTTCATTTCAGAATTATGTACCAGAAGCACATGATTAAGGTTCTTCATAAAGTCATTTAATGGGACATATTCATTAATTTTTGTTGTGTACCAAATAAAATTGTTTATTTCATTAAAAAAACGTCAAACTGGCATTTTCTATTTCTCTGATTTCACTTTTTAAACTTTACTGCTTTTTTACTATGGATGGCAGTACAGGCATTTTCAAAAACGGAGCAAATACACTCACTTAATATGATGGTAACATTTATCTGACCACTACTGTAGCTAGAAAAGAAACATATGGTGCAAAATTGAAATTAGTTGAGGACGTGAAAAGTTAATTTATTCATTTCTGTTGTTTTAACCATATAAATTTGAAAAAATGTAATTAAAAAAAACAAGCAAAAAAACTGTGTTAACTGTAAAGTCAATTACCTACACGACCTACGTATGTATTTGGTTTTTTGTTTTTTTCCTTTTGTCACAGTTCATAGAGGAAGAGGACTCGTGCGTTTTCAAAAAGTTTACGACCAACGACTCATACTGAACATTTAAAAAAAAATTTATTAAGCTTATAAACAAATTAGTGAATATTTAAAATATTTATTATCTGTTAGATTAGTACTGCTATTATTATGTACATAAGTACTTGTGATGTGATGTTTATGCATAGGGGTATAACGTGTGTATTTATTCAAATAACGTCTGCAATATTCGTAAATGCAAATAATTTTGAAATATTTTTAAGATTTTTGATAATTTTTATGATGTTTCGCCTTTTTTATAATTTTCAATAATATTTGTTTATTATTTTTTAAGCATAAATTTTAAAAATAATTATTTTTCGCTAATTATTACACCATCTATTAGATACAACAAAACATTATTACACTTAAGTACTTACTTATACATACTACATATATACATATATATAGCGAAATACATACGAATAATATAACAAAAATATGCTAATTTGATATTAAATTAATTAATTAATTTTTTGTAAATTTGATAATAAAAAAAACACAATTCAAAAGAAAAAACAAACAAATTTGTATGAAAACAAATTTAAATTAAAATTTTAGTGCATACATACATACATACATTATGTAGTAGTTTAGTATGTGGTGTTACCTAATTGATAACAAACAAAAATTGATTAAAACTTAAAAAAAAAACGAAAACAAATTATAAGCAATATAAGCTGCATATGTAAATGTAAAATTCCATATTTCTTAATTAAAATGTAATTAATTAATTAATTATTATGCAATGATTTAGAAAATTAATTAAACAAAACAAAAACAAAAAAATAATAATAATAGTAATCGATTTCAAATAAAAGTTTGCCTTAGGTCATTTGTTAAGTAAAAAAATAAAAATATCTATTGGCATTTTTTATTTCAAAACCGAAATTTGCAGTTTGTATGTGCGTTGATGTTTTCCAAAGAAACTTTTTTGAATCGGCCACTTCTTTTGAGATTTGCGTAGGTGATTAGATTTTTGGAATGGTTTTTCGTACGAGCTTCTTCACTTGAATTCCCATTGAAATCTTCACTAAAGCCCAGAAGTATTTTAATTTGGTCGAGGCCTTGTTTGATAGCTGCAAAATACAATTTGAAAACAACAGAAATTCTTAATTTTTTTTGTTTTTAATACAAATGCGTTTATAGAAATTGCAGCATAAATTATTCTTAAATTTTATCTTTTATTTTCTTACGTTCTTTTTACCGAAAACTATGTAAAGGAATTTCGAAAAATTCGACAAGTTTTTAAAAATCTTCAGTTATTTCCGTTAACTTAATAAATTTGAATGTATTGCATAACGAAAACTATATAAACGAATTTCGAAAAAGTTTTTGAAAATGTTCGAAAATTCGAGAAGTTTTTAAAAATTTTCAGTTTTTTATTTTTGTTAATTTTTAAAACTTGAATGTATTGCACAACGAAAATATGTAAACGAAAATGTTCGAAAACTAGAGAGGTTTTTAAAACTTCAGTTTTGTTTCGAATTTCGAAAATGTTCGAAAATTAGAGGTTTTTAAAATCTTCAGCTGTTTTGTTTTCGTTAATTTTAAAACTAATGTATTGCATAACGAAAACTATGTAAACGAATTTCGAAAAAGTTCGAAAATTAGAGAAGTTTTTAAAAGTCTTCAGTTTTTTTATTTTCATTAATTTAAAAAACTTGAATGTATGTAAAACTATGTAAATGAATTTCGAACGCTTTTTCAAAAAATTTCGAAAATTAGAGTTTTTTAGAAATCATCAGTTAATTTTTTATTTTCGTTTATTTACACAACTTGAATGTATGCCGTAAATAAAATTAATAAACAAATTACGAAAAATTTCAAAAACTAGAAGTTTTTAAATATCTTCATGAAAATTTGATTTTCATATATGGGTTTCTTCCATATGGTTAGGTGAAGTTGAAGTGGCTGCCCGAAGGCACATCAAGGCCAGTGACATTAAGCCCGTTGTGATACCACGAAAATACACCATTAGCTTCACTCTCCAAACCATTCTGAGGACCTTATAAAGGCTAGCAAGTCCTTTATATCATACGAAACGACCGCAAAAAGTAGCTCCCAGAAAGCGCTGCGCACTAAGCGCCGGGCACTTGTAAATGAGATGAGCCACCGTTTCCTTCTCATCAACCTATTTACAACTCCTGCAGCAACGACCCCTAACATTACCCAGTGTATGCCAAGTGGTCAGTTAGTACTCCTGCAAGTGTGGAATTTTTATCCCTACTTGAGGTGTAAACGTAACGGAATCCTAAAAGTCCCATTTTGACCAGGTTTCCTTCGATGTCCGGCACCACGGTGTTTGAAGCCATCTTTCGTCGGCTTGACGGTGGATGTGCTCTTTTAGCATTAGCTAGCATGTGGTAAGGGGAATACCGAAGCGTTCTTTGTAAGGAAGAAAGTGCCTGGTGGTAACTTAGCTAGCGAGTTTATCTGCAATGCAGTTTTCTTCAATGTCCCTCGCGACCCATGTGAGGTGTAGACGGTTATATTGGGCCATCTCTTGAAGATAACAGTTTAGTGTTAGTTCAAATCAGATTTGATAGCAGACTCACTGTTGCTGAAGATAAAGATTTCGTTACCGATATTGTGTGTCCCTATCAGAACTACCGTAGTGGCTTATACTTCTGTCTGGAAGACACTACAGAGGGAGAGTTGGACGTCTAGGTCCCTTGATCAGACTCCATTTCCAACTCGGCCGTAAAGCTTAGAACACCCAATCATCTCTACTTGGAATGTTTACCATAAAGTTGCTTTCCGCAACTGTTGTGGTCCCACAGTTATCTGTGAGGAAGACAACTATATTTTTTTAGTGTGCTAGAGTGTAGTATGGCTTTATTGTTCCAATTGGTCAGCTCTCTTAAACGCAGGGCTGTCGTAACCATTACTCGATAACTAGTTAGATCTAATGGTTGGATGTCGAGAATGATTTGAAGAGCGTCGCTATGCGTTGTTCTTAGAGCACCACTTATGCTAGACATACTTGGCCCTATCTGCCAGGTTGAGTCGCAAACCATTTAGTTGTGGTAAGTTTAATGGTGGTATTTTGTATCCTATATATCGGTACATAAGACTAGCTCAACTTTTTCAGAATTGACGCTAAGCCCGCATCGGTAGGCCCATACGGAAACCTCTTGCAATGCTACCTGCATCAGGTCGCATACGGTCTGTAAGCAAGAGCTAGGTCATCAGCCAATCTTCGTGCTTGTATCTCGTAATGACGAGGTTTCATTTAGGTTCGGTAGAAGCGGGAAAGGAACAGCACCCATATGTGTGGCCTTTACGACATAGCGTGTTATATCAACCTTCACAGTAAAGAAAGTACGTTCCCTCCCTTAAGTAGTTGACCCCACTAGGGGCCTGTTTACATCCAAATTCTTTAGGGCATTGCTAATGGCATCTGGATTTATTGTTGAATGCTCCTTCAACGTCTATGCCACAGGACAATAAGATTTTTCTAACAAGGATGTTTCAATAGATGTTTCTGTTGCGTGTACTAAGCGTGTCGAAGTCCAATGTGCGATTGCTATTAATAGTAGTAGTGAGAAAGTTGCAAATTATCCTTCTCTAGGGTCTTGTGTTTTTCATATAAAAAATAAAATTTTACCCACTTCATACACTAACACACGCAAACTAATAGCAGTCTGCACCGGACATTGGGCAGTAGGTACGAATGCGGAAAAGATGGGCATTCCGTATAACGAGTACTGCCGAAGCTGCAAAGATCCAAATGCCAGGGAGACAGTAGAACACTTTATGTGTAAATGCCCGTCTCTAGCTAGAGCCCGGCCAAGGTTCCTTGGAACCCCGTTTCTAGAAGACCTCAGAGGGTTATCTGTGATAGCAATCTCGAATATTCTTAATTTTATCAACAACTCTGGCTGGTTGTAATACATTGACCTTAACATTCCGTAGGTTTTTAGACCAGTTACATGGCATCAAAAAGGCTTTAAATAGCTACTTGGGCGACCAGGATCGCAGCCATTTCACCTACCTAGCTACCATACGGATGAAAATCTTAAACCCCCTACACAAATGGAACTGAAGTACAAAGCTATATTTAAAAAAAATTAAAGTTTTCATGAAAATGTTAAAAAGTTTTTCGAATTTTTTTGCAAACCTTTTGAAAATTGGTTCTCCTAGGCCCACTTGCATAAGGGCAAGTTATACTTTTAACTAAGAGTTAACTTGACGTGAGGGGTTAAACTCATACATTTTTGACAAATTCTTAAAATTAAATCCGAGCTAAGGAAGATAGCTTGCCGTTCTGCAAGTGGGCTTAGGTTTCGTTATACGTCTTTTTTGAAGTAACGATTTTAAAAAAAGTAGAAACCAACTTATACAATTTTTAAATAATTTTTGTTGCTATTTTTTTACTCGCAGGTGTAAATTTTTTTATTATTTATGTCTAATGATAATATTGGAAGTTTTAATTTCTGTATTACTATAGCTTTGAGCTTGTCACCATATGTAATATTGAGTCTCGCTAAATCAATTTTGGTTGACTGAAGGAAAGAGCCACCTAGTTGCTCGTAGATGTAAGGGAGTCACTTTGTGCTGTAGGGACTAACGAGGCGTTTAATAGGTTCAGCGAACGAAAGCTCAGACGCTTTGCTGGCAACGCCATCTTATGCAAATGGATAAAGATCTTCCGGCACAGAAAGCATTCCCATCGACATCCGTATTTAGGAGCAGAGAAAGGGTAAGACCTTTACTGAGCCGAGAGAGACAGTTGACACAAGACTTGTTCTTCCTTGGAGCTCCGATTTGGCGTCAGGCACACTTACCCTGTGTGTATTGCCAGTTGTATAGCAATACTTTTAGGAATGTAATACGTCAACTCTAACGGTGTGTCGAGTTGGATTAAGATTTGTTCAGCGGGATTTTTTCAACGCTCCATTGTTCAGAATTTATAGGCCAAGTTATGCAGTTTTTTACTCTACAATTTCTACAAAAAATCGACCTGAGAGCTGCAAATAGCTTTCCAATTAAATGTGGTAGGACATGCATTTTTCGATGTTAATTGATGTTTAATTTTTGTTCATCCATCCTGCCCTTAATACAACCCAAAAACCTCGGCTACAGTAAAATGGACTTAGATCTTCCATCGGGTAAGTTGAGCTAATAGCACTTATTATATCGCCATTGTCATAAGCAAAAAATAGGTTTGACTTCTAGGTATTCACACAGATACTCATCGGCAAGATTTCCAAATTTCTTAAACCGGTAAGTCACATCGTATGTTGGTATAATAGTTGATATAATAGTGAACAGCGGACACAGTGCTTAAAAAACAATGCTATTAACCCAATGTTACTAAGCTTTCGATAGCGTGCCTATAATTATTCCACATAATTAGGATTAAAAACATATAGATTTAGTATGTATCTAATGGTGTATAGAAGAATAGCAACAAAAAGGCAATACTTAGAGACCAATTGCAAAGCGAGCAGCGGGCATTCATATGGCTGAGTGGATAAAGGCATCTGCCAAGTTATATGTGCAAATTGCAATGGCGACAACTTTACTCTTAATCTCGTTAAAATAGTGTTTTCAAATATTATTGATCTTTAATCAAAAACAGTTTTTAAATTATCACAAAATTCGGCAAATAATAAGCACAACGTACGGTCAGAAGGTCACTTATACGCCCCGGAGCACGGAAGTTGATTTCCCCCGCTAAATTTTATTCCTTACAGATTTTTTATTTTTAGAATTCCTGAAATTTTATCGAGTTTCGAACAAAAAACGATAGAATGCAACTTATTTATTTTATGTTTTTAATTTCGAATAAAAATGTTTCACTGTAATAAAACATTGTTCATATAGATGACCTGATGTCACGTTGTTTAAAATTGTCCCACATTACTAAATAAAAAACAAGTAAGAAGGTCTAAGTTCGGGTGAAACCGAACATTACATACCCAGCTGTACACTTGAAATGCTGTTGTTATTTGTTTTGTGTGCTTAATAGTTTTACAAGGCTGCACAATAATACATATACTTATGGTTCTATTCTGAACATATTTTCGTTTAAAAGAAGCAAAAAGGATACAGAGATATGGGGATGATTAATAATATTTGTAAAATTGATTTTATCACAAGTGGGCGGTGCCACGCCCATTTTAAAAATTTTTTTCAAATTTTTATCAAGAGTCAGTATCAGTCCACACGTCAAATTTCAACATTCTAGGTGTATTATTTACTAAATAATCAGGTTTTTGTGTTTCCCAAAATGTTATATATATAAAAAGTGGGCGTGGTTATCATCCGATTTCCCTCATTTTCAATACCAATCTATTCTGGGTCCAGATAAGCTCGTGTACCAAATTTGGTGAAGATATCTCAATATTTACTCAAGTTATCGTGTTAATGGACAGATGGACAGACGGACGGACAGACAGACATGGCTCAATCAATTTTTTTCCAGCGAATTAAAACGCAGCGGCTGCGCTGGCTAGGCCATGTTATGCGAATGAAAAATGATGCTCCGGCCAAGAAAGTGTTTCCATCGCAACCCGCCTATGGAAGCAGAGGTAGAGGGCGGCCCCCACTCCGTTGGAAGTACCAGGTGGAAAACGATTTAAACTCCCTTGGTGTGACCAATTGGCGCCGGTTGGCGGAGCGAAGGAGCGACTAGCGCGCCTTGTTGGACGGCCATAACCGTTTAGACGGTTAAGCGCCAATTAAGTAAGTAAGTAAGAAGTCCGAGTTGCAGTAAGAAATGGTTGAGCACGTGCTGCATTCGTGTCCTGCGCTCGCCAGGTCAAGGCTCCAGCTATAAGGGGCGGAAGTGTTGCCATACCTCGGGGCAGTAATTAAGCTACGTTCTAGAAAGCTTCTAATATGTGCCAAGAGTGTACCTGATTGGAGCTCTTACGTTTGGTCGTCAAACAAATTCTGGTTACACAATGGACATATTCAGTGTATGTGATGTCTTTATTGACCGGCCAGTTCAACCTAACATATTCTCTAATATCAATAAGCAAATGTCACAAACATAACTGTTATCAAACTATTATTTTAATTAAAAAAGTTCAGTACATCTCTCTCTTCGAACTTGTTATACTAAAAACATTCCGTCATTAATACCCACAGCTACATTTGTATACCCACCACTGTACCTATGACAGATCATACCACAGCAAAATGATCTGACTTCATCACATTAATCAATTAACGCTATACCTTTAAAAAAAATTCCATAAAATCACAAATCGCAGTTAACAAATGCTAAAGTACAAATAACAAAAACAAACAAAAAAACTTGTTAAAACAGCAAATCTTGAAAAAAAAAAATTTAAAGAAAAAGAATTGGGAAAAAAATCGCACGCCCGTAAAAAATCACACACTCTAACTCTGTTAACAATGACTCGGGCAAGTGCAAGTCTCAACGAACTTATTACTCATATACAAGTACGATGATTGTTTTTTGCAAAAAACGGCTAGTAACGTAATTATGTATGGCTGTATGTATGTATTGTAGAAATAGCATGTTTTGACGGCTCACACTGTTAGTCATCAATAACTTCGTTACGGGCACACAATCGCTGCTGCATCAATGGATTTGACTTTTCAGTAGTACATACTTGCATGCGAGGCTTATTCATTTAGCTGTTTGTGTAGTTGTGTGAGGCTGCAATTATACAAACTGTTGTTGTTGTTTGCTTGCATTTATACTCGCGTGTTGCCGTCGTCAGGGCCGGCTCTACCATATACGCGAACTACGCGACCGCCTAGGGCACCAAGTTCTAGGGGGCATCAAATTCGATAAACACTTTTGTACTAAAAATCCTTTTTGCAATAAAAAAAAAAGAAATTTTGTAAGGGCCCTATATTTAGTTTCATTAAAAAAATTAATTTTTACCTTAGTTATATTTTACAACAAAACCTGTCTGGTCTCATGACCAATTTAGTATTTTGTTGACGATACCAATGGCGGTTGCGAGTGACGAGCGTAGCTTTTCGAAACTGAAATTAATCAAAACGTACTTGCGTTCGGCCATGACTCAAGAAAGGCTTGTCGGTTTAGTATTGCTATCAATAGAGCAGGAAATTAGATTTAAGTAAAATTATATCAACTTTCTCTGAGTTGAAAGCGCGGAAAATGAAGTTTTAGTAAACTCTAAGATAATTAAAAATACTTTTGTGTGTTATATTTTCGTTCTTTTGTTGAAAAAAAAATATATTTAATATGCAAAAAGAAATATTTTTTTGTTTTATTGACACTAAGTTTGAATTTAATATTTCTGATCTCCAATTTCTTTTTATAAATACGGGAGAAAGGGGCCGCAAATAATGACTCGCCTAGGGTCCCAAATTTTCTTGAGCCGGCCCTGGCCGTCGTTAGCTAATAATCAACGCCATACACATACATGTAAACACAAGCAAAGTATTGAACCCTTTTCACACACACATACATACATACGTACACTCTTAGCCCCGTCACGGCCATTTGCTCTCAATTACGCCAGCAAACTGACAACTGCGTTTAGGTACAAGTATTCACACGTCAATTACAGCAACACCAAAGTCATTACAGAAAACGTTTCAAAATGCCACTCCAACAGCTCCAACTGTTTGCTGCGGTGTTAAGAGCAAATTGTGGCCTGTGGGGGGATTAGCATGTTTGATTGTTTTGACTTTGATTTTTCATTTCTTTAAACGCCACATTCACAACTGCATTTGCACAAATCAACTTCGATCTCTTTATCGCGTGCAATATTGACGTGGAGTAATGCACTCTTGAAATAAACCAACCACATTTCGTTTAGGTAATTTTTTTTTCTCAACTGACAGTTGTAAGTTAAAATTGAATTTTTTCATGCCAATCGTTTTGCTGAAACTCAGAAGAAAAACAACTTAACTACTTATCCCCTTAGGAAGAGGTCATTGATTTTTTTCAAAATGCAACAATTGCTATCTTCGCAGATGAATTCTCGCTGAGAAGAATTTCATGGCAGAAATACCCTCGGAGTGCTTGCCTAACCACTGCCGAGTGCAGACCACGTTTGGAAGTTTTTTTTATTGAAGAAACTTTCCTAAAATTTTTGATATTTCTTTTCCCGGCCTTGAACCCTGCATCTTCGGTGTAGTAGGTGTAGCATTAGTGTGGTTACAAGGTATATGGTGAATTTTAATTTGTGTTCTATCTTTCGGGGCACCCTACTAAAATATGCCAATAGATCGGAAAATGATTATTGCAAAGTTTCAGGCCAATCCAATGATGTTAACACGTGCCTCATTGAGGTCAAAGTTAGGAAAAACAGCAATTTTTCAGAAAAAATTTTAGTGTTTCGTCAGTAAAAGTGAAACCATTTATGCCAGGAACTTGACTCGTATACCATTGAATATTGTAAATCCATAGACGTTTGCATGGAAATTCAAAACTAGGGATATCCACAAGACCTGATCTGATAAATTCTAAATACTGCAAAAAACAACCGTTTTATAAAAATATTATTAAGATTAAAATCAATACAAATAAAATAACCTATCGAATGGTGTACGGGTCTAGTTCCTGCCATAAATGGTTTCACTTTTACTGACGAAACACAAAAAATTTTTTCTGAAAAATCGCTGTTTTTCCTAACTTTGACCTCAATGAGGCACGTGTTTAAATTATCGGATTGGCCTGAAACTTTGTATGTATAATTTTCTAATCTATTGGCATATTTTATGGGGGTGCCGCAGAGGAAAATCTAAAATTGATTTCTTGTGGCTACCCTAGTGTAGCTTGCTACCATAACACCACAGCGGCCGCCAACTTATTTACGGAATTGAGCCTTATTTCGTGCTAATCGCCGGTGTTTTTCGGGGTAGCCTTTTTTGAGGATTGGCATGCGCTCGCTCGACCATAAGGGCTGACGCAAGTCTTTTTTGCTTAGTACTTGAACCAGTCGGCCCCTTGTTTGTCGGACTTCTTCTTCTTGTAGCAGTAAAGACAATCCATTTGGGTCTTGGAGAGTGTTATCGATATTTACAACATTGAAACCTCCAATAGAGCTGTTGTGGTCTTAATCGCACGAAAAGTGTTCCCTCTTTACGCCGGTTTCACAAAACCCAAGTTTTGCAATACTAACTTCGAACATCCACGTAACTGTCTCAGTGACCAGTATTGGTAACCTTTCTTCATTGACCATCACTTTAAACTTCATCACTGTAGATTTGGCAAAGTGTGCTGTGTATAACACAAAGCAGAAGCAATGTTGATAGAACACCTCTCTATGGAGTTCGCCTCTGCGAATGCACCGCTAGATGCTTTTATCGTAAAGTCAACGTTTTCTAGCTGACAGTGGGATCTTTAGTTAAGATGCCCCAACCTGTGGACTACATGTAATGCGATCTCGTTTCAGCGGCTTTTAAGAAAATTTTGTTGGACTCTTGACCGCCCATATACATATGTCGTATATATTGTATTTTTTTAAAAGTTAAAAAAAAAACTACGAAAGACTAAAGATGTGAAATCCTCGATCCCTCTGGACTCTTTTTGGTAGCATTCGTAATGAAAATTATGCGGATGTGATCGGACTAGGTAGGTAGGTGAAATGGCTGCGACCCTGGTCGCCCAAATAGCTATTTAAAGCCGTTTTGATGCCATGTAACTCGTCTAAAACCTACGGAATGTTACGGTCAATGTACTACAACCAGCAATAGTTGTTGATAAAATTAAGGATATTCGGGATTGCTATCACAGATAAACCTCTGAGGTCTTCTAGAAACGAGGTTCCAAGGAACCTAAGTCGGGCTCTAGCTAGAGCTGGGCATTTACACATAAAGTGTTCTACTGTCTCCCTGGCATTTGGATCTTTGCAGCTTCTGCAGTAGTCGTTATAGCGCTATTAACTCCATAATTGGAACAAAAAGTTACCAATCCTCGCGAAATTTAATAAGACATTGTTTTTATGGTAAAAGGTGCTTTCGGTGAAAATCTGCAAAGTTGCTTGAAAGCCACGCCTCCTTCATATACCTAACCAGTCGCTCTACCTTCCTTCCGTCCGGCAGTTATCACGATAACTTGAGAAAATGTGTGAGATATATTCACCAAATTTTAATGCACAAGCTTATATCAACTCACAACATATTGGGTTTAAAATTGGACGAAATCACCTTATAACCACGCCCACCGAAAAATGTATAAAATGGGACTTAGCTAGTGGATTGCTTTATTGGTCAAATCAAAAATTGTGTCAAATTTGTGAAAATATACATTGTACCGCCCACATTTAGTAGATGATAATTTAAAAGTTTTTGTGGCCGTAATCCAATTTGATAAGGACATTGTTTTTATGACAGTAACAGCTTTATAACCACCTACAGATGACGATTTTGCTATACACCAGCGAGAACGAAAATAGCACTGTAAATTTTATCAAATTTTGTCAAGTAAATTCTTCTTTTTTATTTTATTTTTTGAAAATTTAACAAAAATTTCCTTTAATTTTGTAAACTGAAACTTTGCAAACCAATTTTAAAACGTTTTAAAATAAATTCGAACCGCGAATCACACGGTGAAACTGGATTGCCTTAACCACTAGGCTTTCCTGCTTTTATTTGTTTCATTGCTTAGTTCAGTTTATCTCATTTCTACACTTACAACACAATTGAGACATTCTGCCTCTATATTAATTTGTGTGTTGTGTAGGTTTGTTTTTTTTAAGTTTCTTTTTTCGTTGCGAATGAGAAGCTTTGTAAACTCGGGCTCAGTTTTACATAATTATGTTTGTTTGTTTAATGGTGTGTTCAATTTATACTTATTATTTAAGAATGCATGAGCTTAACACCGGCTTATAATAATTGAATTATTATGTTTTTCTAAGATAAACTGAAATGAAAGAAAGAAACATTTACTGGCATATTGCGATGGTACCATTTCGAAAACCGCCACGTAATCATCATCAGGCAATTTCGTAATGTTATCAAAGGTTTCACCATAAATACAAGCAGGATAGCCCAGTGGTTAAGGCAACTGCAGTTTCACCGTGTGATTCGCGGTTCGAATTCGCGGTTTGATAACATTACGAAATTGTCTGATTAGGCATTTGTCCGAACCGTCCGGATCGGATCCCTAAAGCCTGTATCTCCCATACAACCGATTTTTCAGAAAAGAGCATTTTTTTCATATCCTCCCCAATTTATCACATTGAAGCTACAAACTGCACCATGTGCTTTCGTATATTGTACATATTATTGTCTGAAAATTTCGAAGAGATTGGTCGTATATATATAGCATTTGTCCCCTACAACCGATTGTTCAGATAAGAAACTTTTTCCAATTTCTATACCATTTGAATAGCTAGAAGCTTAAAATTTCACCAAATGCTTACGAATGTAGCATATATTATTGTCTGAAAATTATAGAGATCGGTGGTAAATATAGTATATACCCCATATAAACTGTCATTTCTGCCCCCGTTTTAACAGCTAGAAACCTCAAATTCCATCAAATACCTACGCTTACGTCATATATTGTTGAAATAAGGGATTCATGGTCATAGTTTTTTCATGCAGACCATAAAAAACGTGAAACTTTGCATCCTCACACAAAGTACCTACCTATTGTTTTATTTTATATTTATCTTAATAATCGCTTAGGTACATATGTACACCTGTTTACTATATATTTCATATCTTATACAGCCGATTATTTGGATATTACGAATGGGATAAGATTATTGTTCCCGTCCCGTGTTGTTTCTTGAATTATCGAAAACTAGCAGGGTACCCGGCGTTGCTCGGGTTGGGCAAGTACTAATCGTTACTCAAAGTCAAGCAATCAGTATATAAGATTTTATTAATCTTCTTCAAAATGTATCTCCCAATTTTCCTCATTCTTACCTTTTATAATATCCTTATCTATCCCTCTTCTTTTTTTACACCTACTACCTCTCTCCTTCTTTTTTCTTAGATCCCTCATTCCTCTAATTTATCATTCTTTGCTTTATTTTTCAAATTTTATTTTGTCACACACAATTCATACTCAAAATCTCATAACTCAATCAAAATATTTTAGCTGTAAAATTTTTGTCTATCATCTCATATAGACAGCTATTTTTAAATGGAATGCTTAAATTTAATAAAATCTTTCAAATCACTCAATGCAATCGTTTTAACTTTTTGTGAATTCACTGTTTCTATCGGAACCCGCCTATGGAAGCAGAGGTAGAGGGCGGCCCCCACTCCGTTGGAAGGACCAGGTGGAAAACGATTTAAACTCCCATGGTGTGATCCATTGGCGCCGGTTGGCGGAGCGAAGGAGCGACTGGCGCGCCTTGTTGGACGGCCATAACCGTTTAGACGGTTAAACGCCAATTAAGTAAGTAAGAATTCAATGCTGACTAAACAAAAGTTCTGCACTTAAGTACGTACATGGCGTATGAGTAACTTTTGCTGACATACAAAATTTGTCGCACAACCCAGTGGCGCACGTGAAGTTGGAAAAAAATTTGAATTTAAAATTTTAGTTCTGAAATATGAAAAACCTTCGTCTTGATCGAAAGTCAAAATTTGGTGATGATTGAACTGTGGGAAATACGCTGCCATAGGGAACACACATACACACAGAATTAGATTTTTATGTATATAGATGAAAAACGGAAACTGTAATTGACGAAGTTTCATAAAAATTGCCTCTCGAAATTTTGTGCTCGCTACTGTATATGTATGTGCACTCATCTGTAATAGCTCTGTGAGATGATTTATGTATAAGCTGATATAACTTCTTAGAAACTCAGTTCATTACATGCGCGTATAATGGCAATTAGAAATAATTTGAACAAAGGTATTCTTGAATATGTGCTTCATAGTAGCTTGTTGCCTTACGCTACAGTAAGGCTGACGTCAGAGTGCTCGCTATAAGCTATGCTATGCGAGAAGTAATTTTTTTTATTTTCATCTTATAATAGCAACGCTTCTCACTTCCACCCTGTCGTCAGCCTTACGCTTCATGAAAATATATTCACAACCTTCATGGGTCATATAAGCAACAAATAAAATTGATGACCCTTCATTGTGCGACACACCAAATCAATAATTTTAATATAAATATTTATTACAAACGGTGTTTGAGGCTTTTTAACAAGTAAATAAAAGAAAAAAATAGTTAATTGAAAGATTGTATGAAAAAAAATATAAAAATAAACATGTAAGGAGGGATCTGTCTTCGGCTGTGCCTTTCATGAATGGAGCTGAGCAATAATCTTATCCCGTTCGTAATCTCCAAATAATCGGATGTATAAGATAAGTAATATATAGTGAACAGATGCACATACCTAAACGATTTTTAAGATAAATATAAAATAAAAAATAGGTAGATATTTTGTGTGAGCATGCAAAGTTTCACGTTTTTTGTGGGCTGCATGTAAAAACTATGACTACGAATCACGTATTTCAACAATATATGACGTAAACGTAAGTATTTGATGAAATTTGATGAAATTTGAAGCTTCTAGCCGTAAAAAGCGGTAAAAATTACAGTTTATATGGGGTATATAATATATATACCACCGATCTCTATAATTTTTTCAGACAACAATATATGCTATATACAAAAGCATTCGTCGAAATTTCAAGCCTCTAGCTCTTAAAATAGGGCAGTAATTACGAAAAGCTTCCTATCTGAACAATCGGTTGTGGGGGATATATACTATCTATACGACCGATATCATCAATTTTTTCAGACAACAATATGTGCAATATACGATAGTATATGGTGAAGTTTGAAGCTTGAATTTGATAAATTGAGGAAGATATGACAAAAATCATCTTTTTCTGAAAAATCGGTTGTATGGAGGATATATGCTATAGTGGTCCGATCCGACCGGTTCCGACCGGTTCCGACAAATGTCTAATCGGCCACACAAATACACCCGTTCACCAAATTTTATTAAGATATCTCAAAAATTGAGGGACTAGTTTGCATACAAACAGACAGACGGACAGACGGGCATGGCTAAATCAAATCAGCTCTTCATCCTGATTATTTCGGCATACTTAATGGTGGGTCCATCTATTTTCCTTTAAGGATTTACAATTTTGAGATTCGTGCCAAAGTTAATATGTATACCATTTAATTTTCATGTAAGGTATAAAAACAGGTAAACAAACAGCAAGGAAGACAAAAGCGCTGATCCGCCGGTTTTGTCAATGCCGCCTTTGTTGGTCATTTTTCTTAGTCTTTTTCATCTGCTACTCCACGCACATTTTTATGCCAAAGTATTTTTAGCAATCAATTTCAAAAGTTTACAAATATAAAACTTTAACTTGCTTATTCTTTTCTCTTTATTTTATTTCTTTCTTATTTTGTTTGATTAGCGCCTCTTCTCCATTTTTGTTGCAGAGGCGGCTCGAGCACATTTTTGTTTCTATTATTAGTTACTTACATACTTTTATTTTCTTTTTATACTCAGCTGAGAAGAGCTCACAGAGTATATTAACTTTGTTCGCATAACGGTAATCCGTAGCGGCATAAACTAATCGAGATAGATATAGACTTCTATATATCAAAATGATCTGGGCGAAAAAAGAAATTCATTTAGCCATGTCCGTCCGTAAACACGATAGCTTGAGTAAATTTTGAGATATCTTGCTGAAATTTTGTACGTAGATTCCTGGGCGCTCATCTCAGATCGCTATTTAAAATGAACGAAATCGGACAACAACCACGCCCATCGATATCGAAAATTTCGAAAAACCGAAAAAGTGCGATAATTCATTACCAAAGACGGATAAAGCGATGATAATTGGTAGGTGTGTTGACCTTATGACGCAAAATAGAAAATTATTAAAATTTTGGACAATGGGCGTAGCACCGCCCACTTTTAAAAGCAGGTAATTTAAAAGTTTTGCAAGCTGTAATTTGGCAGTCGTTGAAGATATCATGATGAAATTTGGCAGGAACGTTACTGCTATTACTGTATGTGTGCTAAATAAAACTTAGCAAAATCGGATGACGAACACGCCCACTTTTTTAAAAAAAATTTTTTTGGAGTCAAATTTTAACAAAAAATTTAATATCTTTACAGTATATAAGTAAATTATGTCAACATTCAACTCCTGTAATGATATGGTGCAACAAAATACTAAAATATAAGAAAATTTGGGCGTGCGTCCGCCCTTTTCCATTTAATTCGTCTAGAATACTTTTAATGCCGTAAGTCGAACAAAAATTTAACAATCCTTGTGAAATTTGGTAGGGACATAGATTCTATGACGATAACTTTTTTCTGTGAAAATGGGCGAAAGCGGTTGAAGCCGTGCCCAGTTTTTATACACAGTCGACCTTTTGTCCTTCCGCTCGGCCGTTAACACGATAACTTGAGGAAAAATCGATATATATTTACTAAATTCAGTTCGCGTACTTATCTGAACTCACTTTGTATTGGTATAAAAAATGGTCGACATTACTAAAAATGAAAAAATTCCATAATTCTATACCAAATATGAAAAAACAGATGAAACATGGTAATTGGATTCGTTTGTTGACGCAAAATATAACTTTAGAAAAAGCTTTGTGAAATGGGTGTGACACCTACCATATTAAGTAGAAGAAAATGAAAAAGTTCTGCAGGGCGAAATCAAAAGCCCTTGGAATCTTGGCCGGAATACTGTTCGTGGTATTACATATATAAATAAATTAGCGGTATCCGACAGATGATGTTCTGGGTCACCCTGGTCCACATTTTCATCGATATCTCGATATCGCCTTCACATATACAACTAAGGGCCACTCCCTTTTAAAACCCTCATTAATACATTTCATTTGATACTCATATCGTTCAAACGCATTCTAGTCACCCCTGGTCCACCTTTATGGCGATATCTCGAAAAGGCGTCCACCCATAGAACTAATGCCCACTCCCTTTTAAAATACTCATTAACACCTTTCATTTGATACCCATATCGTAAAAACACATTCTAGAGTCACCCGTGGTCCACCTTTATGGCGATATCTCGAAAAGGCGTCCACCTATAGAACTAAGGCCCACTCCCTTTTAAAATACTCATTAACACCTTTCATTTGATACCCATATCGTAAAAACATATTCTAGAGTCACCCCTGTTCTACCTTTATGGCGATATCTCGAAAAGGCGTCCACCTATAGAACTAATGCCCACTCCCTTTTAAAATACTCATTAACACCTTTCATTTGATACCCATATCGTAAAAACACATTCTAGAGTCACCCGTGGTCCACCTTTATGGCGATATCTCGAAAAGGCGTCCACCTATAGAACTAAGGCCCACTCCCTTTTAAAATACTCATTAACACCTTTCATTTGATACCCATATCGTAAAAACATATTCTAGAGTCACCCCTGTTCTACCTTTATGGCGATATCCCGAAATGGCGTCCACCTATAGAACTATGGCCCACTCTCTTTTAAAATACTCTTTAACACCTTCCATTTGAAACCCATGTCATACAAACACATTCCAAGGTTACCCTAGGTTCATTTTGCTAAATGGTGATTTTCCCTTAATTTGTCTCCAAAGCTCTCAGCTGAGTATGTAATGTTCGGTTACACCCGGACTTCTTTACTTGTTTATACACTTTTTTGTTGCTTGTTTATTTATTTAGCAAATTTGCTTATGTCATACATCATCAATAAGTGAGAGATTGGAAGATATGAAGAGTAAATTTCAATGTCATTCGAAAGCAAATAAAGGTATTTTTGAGCAATGCCAATATATATTTAAATATGGGCGGTTTCTTTGGGTAATTACGTAAAATACTCATTGACTCACGCCAAGTGGAAACACTGCGGCAGATCGATTCTTCCTCACCTGGTTATCGTAACTCAGTGGAGGTCTATGCTCTTGAGTGCTTTAGTTCTGCCGTTTCAACTATTTCCCCAACATAAGATTAATGAAATCGTACAATAGATTGTCTGCAGCTTCGTTTGATGTCGAATAGGTTGAAGAACTCCTTCCAAATCGAAGTCGAAAAAAATATTGAGCATAGCGATTCATAAGACCCATGGCCAGCCTTTTGATAATCATGAAAATTTTCTCGATAGTGGGTTTGCTGAGTCTGAAGACACACTGATAAGGATCAGTTAGTTTGTTGACATTGATCTTCGGCCTTTAAGATAATACCTAATATGTTATATCAAGCAAACTGATATCCTAGTAGTTTCAACGGATCTTGCTGTATTACGTCGTCAGGGAATGAGGTATCAAGTTTGTTAGTTTTCCTTCTTGTAGAAAAACACTTGACAAAGATTTTGGGGAATCTTCCCCTGTAAATGGTCCTTTGCCGGAAATCGACCTGATATGTTCCGCCAGACCACGATTTGATATGTACACTTTGAAACTTCTGGCCATTCGATCCACTCCTTCCGTGACAAGCTGGGGTTAGACATATCCATCGTTATCCAGCAGAGAGGAGAAGTGTTCCCTCTACAACTTGAGCACACTCTCCAAGTTGGTTATCAGGTCACCGTTATCCTTCGTCAGAATGTTGGCCCTATCTTGAAATCTTTCGTTCGTCATTGGATCTTCTGATAGATTTTTCGAACACTCGCACTCACGCCGCGCGGACTTATGCTTCTTCTTATCAAACTAGGCTTCTCCCTTCTCTCTTCGCTCTTCATGAATCATATTAAATCATTCCCGAGATGGTCAGCCTAGTACCTTATCGGAAACTATCGGATCTGTGTCCGCCAAAGGACCATCAACATTGAAAACGCTCCCCAAAACCTTCGGAAAATGTCTTTATCGCAACAACAACGTGATCAATTTGGTTTTGTTTTCTATGCTAAATCATATTCTAATTGTAGAACCAACGATCCTTTCCATGCCGCGCCGGGGGCAGCGATGGTATGTATTTTCTAGTTTATCATAAAAGGAGCTCTTATCAAGGTCGGTCGCCTTATCTATTGGTGCTAAGGAAACGTTATGTTGAGGAAACTCTTCTTGACGCAGATCTCTGCAATTTATTTCTTTCTCACATCAAAACCAACAACAACTTCGCTTTTTTTACAAAAAGTTCCTATGTCTTTATCTTCATTCCTTGACCCGTTTCTCGTATTTCCTATGCCATCCTTTCCATTTACGAGGATATCAATCAGCGGAGCAGTGGTGCCGTCCCTTAAAATGCTTCGGACATTCCGAGTACGTGACTCCCTTCCTTTCAGCCGTGACTACATAAACCGCTCACGCTACCACAGTACGCGTGCGAGGACGCTAGCGTAGCATTGAACGTAGTCGCTCGCTAAAATGGGTTTGGATGCCTCGCGGTACGGTCTCATCTCATTATACTGTGTCCTACTGTGCCTCATAAAGTCGAAGGTCATATTTCAAGGAAACAATTTGTCAATCTAAAAAACTCACTATTTAGCATTTCATAAATTTTCAGCACCTTGAAAACAATCTTCTAGGTGGCGCAGGAATCGAAATATTCAGAAAATGGGTATTTAATATCTAATTTTGCTCATATTTTGAACATATGTTACGTTACGTTAATTGGCGCTAAGCCGTCTAAACGGTTATGGCCGTCCAACAAGGCGCGCCAGTCGCTCCTTCGCTCCGCCAACCGGCGCCAATTGGTCACACCAAAGGAATTTAAATCGTTTTCCACCTGGTCCTTCCAGCGTAGTGGGGGCCGCCCTCTTCCTCTGCATCCATTGGTGGGCTCCGATAAAAATACTTTCTTAGCCGGAGCGTCATCTTTCCTTCGCATAACTTGATATAGGCAGTGTAGCCGCTGCATTGAAATTCGCTGGACTATGCTCGTACAGCTCATTATTCAATCTTCTTCGGTACTCGCCAACGCCAGTGCGTAGAGTTCCAAAGATCTTTCGAAGAAATTTTCCCTCGAACACCCCCAGAGCCGCGCCATCTGATGTTGTCATGGTTCATGCTTCTGCACCATATAGCGGGACGGGTACGATAAGTGACTTGCAGAGCATGATTTTCGTTTGCCGAGAGAAGATCTTACTTTTCAATTGCCTACCTAGTCCAAAGTAGCATTTATTGGCAGAGTGATTCTTCGCTGGATTTCAAAGCTGATGTTGTTGTTAGTGTTAATGCTGCTTCCCAAGTAAACGAAGTCTTTTAGTATTTCAAAATTATGGCTGCCAACAGTAGCCTGGTTCTCTTTGCTGGTGACTCTTTTCTCAATGACAGCAGGTACTTCGTTTTGTCCTCATCCACCATCAAACCCATCTTTACCGCTTCTTTTTCCAGTTTGGAGTAAGCAGAAATTACCGCGCGGGTGTTCAAGCCGATGATATCGATGCATACGTCGGTAATTACACGCTTTCATAGAAGATTGTTCCAGAGCGGTTAAGTTCTAGCAGCTAGCATAATTCTCTCCAGCATCAAATTAAAGAAATCGCGCGACAGGAGGTCACCCTGTCTGAAACCTCGTTAAGTTTCGAACGGCTCGGACAGGTCCTTCACAGTTCTGACTGAGCTGATGGTGTTGCTCAACGTCATTTTGCACAGCCGTATAAGTTTTGCGGAGAAACCAATTGCAGACATAGCGGCATATAATCAGCTCCTTTTCGTGCTGTCGAAGGCCGGCTTGGAACATATGTATATTACCAGGAAATAGTTAAAGATATCAACAAAATAAATTACCGTGAAATGGCACTGAGATCAAAATATTAAGAAAAACGGTATTTGTGATTCGATTTGACTCATATTTGAAACTATTCTAGCCATGTTAGGAGCTGGCATATAAATCATCAAATATGTTATTTCTAATTGCTGTTTTTATGTACGAGCCCCTTTTTCGCTCTTATTTGGAATCCAAATCTATAAGTAAAGTTTTGGTTGTAAAGATGGAGATTCGGGCTATTAGCGAGCTTTGGGAAATTTTTTTAAATTTTATTAAAATAATTTCTTAAAAATAAACGATTGTGAGCACACAAAGGAATCTATTTGCACTATGGCACTATTGTAAATATTTGCACTGCATTACCGGCAGTTGCTCCCATACGCCAGATGGCAGCGCAAGCTGTAAGCTTTAATTGATTGGTAGACCAGATTGGCTGGGAAAGATGCGCACGGGTCGGGCTCGTATTTAAAAATTCGTATTTATGGTTTGATTAGTTCTGCATAAACATAGTATGTACTGATTATAATTGCTAGCTTATATCTGCCCGAATTTAAAGAGAAGACTCGCGCATATTTTATAAAATAATCTTATTCTCGGAACTCAAGTTACATGCATCTATCTTTATATTATTCAATTATTCGTTTTAGCATCCAATTCCACTAAATTTATGGGTATATGTTTATACGAATTACTATATATATATATTAGAGCGGGACAAATTTATTGTTGAAAAGTCACATCCAGTTTCTGAATCTATGGGTCATACTGAGTAATATTGTCCATGGGACCATAGGTCTGAAATGAATTTCGAGCCTCCCTAATTTTGTTAGAAAATTTTATATCCCAATCCGAATAGCGGCTCTCACAAATAAAATACATGAAAATAAATGTCAAATTCGGATTCAGATTGGGATATAAAATTTTCTAACAAAATTAGGGAGGCTCGAAATTCATTTCAGACCTATGGTCCCATGAACAATATTACTCAGTATGGCCCATAGATAGGATATGCACCTGAAGTTCCCCCCCCCCCCCCCCCCCCATTTTTAACCATACAATATATTAGGGCGGGTCAAATTGTATGGATGGATTTTTTTACATCAGGAATATAGCAAAAACGTAATCTAAGAAAAATTGCTGAAGACACCGTAGCTCTAAGTCCGATTTCGAGTGCCCTTTGCAAAATAGATATTTTGGCATATGAATGTAGGGTTTGGCCAAAAAATCTTCATAGCTTCTGATAGAATTATAGGAAAAATATCATATTGGGCTTACTTTAAAGGTATTTTATGTACATTTCAGACTCTGTATTAATATCTATAGAGTTTTCGAATTTTAGTATAGATATCAGAAAAAATTAAAAATTTTAACAATTGTGTTTTTTTTTCTTATTACTTGAAAATATAGGTTTTTTTTTTTGAAAATTTTTTTCTACTAAAACGAATACGACAAAAGAAAAACTGTCTGAATGAAAGTTGTTGGAAATATTCCGAACTTATTTTAGCTGAAAAAAAAAATTCCATAAGAAATTTGTGAAAAATGATAATATAGTAGTTAAAAGTTCATTTTATGCTAATTTCTCATAATTTAAGCCTGATATCTCTACTAAAATTCAAAAACCCTATAGATATTAATACAGATTCTGAAATTTTCGTAAAATACCTTTAAAGTAAGCCCAATATGATATTTTTCTTATAATTCTATCAGAAGCTATGCAGATTTTTTGGTCAAACCCTACATTCATATGGCAAAATATCTATATTGCAAAAGTTGGGGACTCGAAATCGGACTTAGAGCTACGGTGTCTTCAGCAATTTTTCTTAGATTACGTTTTTGCTATACTCCTGATGGAAAAAAATTGACCCGCTCTAATATACATTATATATAAACATATTTATGGGGTTAAAAAGTGCACTGGTCCGCGTCACTGCTTTTTAATTTGATTTGTTCAATTGAGTGTGTGACTCAGTTACAACTCGTTGTTGGTTAACAATTGACACACGTTAGCGCACATTTTGTGGCGCTCAAATTCAAAAATACTCATATGCATACATATAATATTTAGATATGAATGTTTAGATGAGTTATACATACATATTGTAGTGACTACCAGCGGGGGGTTAATTTTTACGGTTTAACACTTAATGGGTTTAATTCTCACTTAAATAAATTTGCTCGTCTACAATTATTATAATTTATATTTAACAGTTTATTGAACAATTATACTGATTAGACAGAGGCAACACACCCACTGGTTATTCAATTATATACATAATTAACTAAAAACAACGGAAAGAAGTTATAGATTGGTTTGGTTTCTATGCCGAAATATGTATTAAACACTGACGATTATCTGAATAAGATCAAAATTTTGGTTGGATTTATTTGCAATTTATATTTATACTTATTTGTGGGATTTTTAAAGACTATTGAAGTGCAGCTTACTCTATTGCAAAAACAACGTAAGTTGAAATTTTGAAAATTGCACAAATTTCAGAAAATTAGCTGAAAAACTGTCATCAAAGTCTGCAAATTTTTGGTCAGTTAGAGATAACTCAAAAATATTTTAACTTTTCAGAATTTTCTTTGTCGAGATATTGAGTATTTAACTACATACGAACGCATAACACGGCGTAAAAAGCTGAGTCGCCTCTACAAAAAAAGTCCAAAAGTTGAAGAATTTTTTGACCTGCCTACAGCAGTGAGCGTGAAACCTGACATTGTCAACGACAAAATTAACGGCGACCCAATTTACAACATGGGCACGGCGAAAGTCGATCATATTGGATATCCTCGTCGATGGCATTACGCTACCGACGTTGTGGGTGTAACGTTCGCTCAGGATCTATATTTTGGAGAGCATGCAATCGCAATTGTACCTCAAATCCAGAGCCGGTAACTAAATTCTCAAATCTCTTGCCGGCAGCACTTGGGGTAAAGACAAAGAAACGCTTATTACCACTTGCAAAGCAATTGGACGATCGATTGCATGTTACAGGTCCCGATATGGTAGCCAAGCCTAAAGGTTACTCCCTGGAAGAAAATATAGGCCTGTCAAAACACTATCCTCAGAACCGTTACGGGCTGTCTTCTTATGTCCCTATAAGACCGCCTACACAATGAGGCAATAGTACTCCCTATTAGGGAGGGAAATGAAATGCTGAACAAACAGTTTCTGGTGAATACCCAGAAATCTGGGCATCCGAACAGACATCTGGTTGAGCCTGAGAGCAGAGCCGTATGAAGCAAAAAAGCACAGTAGGTCCTCAGTGATGTCCACAAACTGGGGTCAGATCTCTATGCAAGGAATTGTCCGTCGAATCCAGTTCTTGAAGAGAAATACCCTGAGCTCGCAGAAGAGGAACCCACTCACCCTAGGGAAACGCGCGTCACTCTAGCTCAACTTCGATCTGGGTACTGTAACAGGTTAAACTCTTACCTATTCAGAATCAACCCCGACATACAAAATGTATGTCAGCTTGCAATGTGTCCCTACATGAGACCAACCTCCTCTTCAATGGTGTTGTGGATCCAACGTCTCTAACACCCCTTTTGAAACTGCACGTTTCCTTGGACTCCCGTTAGAGGATATTGATGACAATGATGGCAGTGATCGGTCGCGCTATTTGATGGGGCGAAGCACTGCTACAACAACAACAAAAAACATGTGGTGGTAGCGAGCTCCACCTACCACCCCGAAGATCCTTGGTACACGCCTCGGCAGTGATTTGGCATGCACTCCGAACGTATTTCTGCCATTAACAATTTCTCCGTAAAAACTCATCAGATGCCGTTCGGAGTCGGCGTAAACCGTATACGTCCCGTACCACCAATTTATAGGGAGAATTGTAAGGAGCACGACGCAAATTGGAAGAGAAGCTTGGCCTTAAAATCTCTTCGAAGGATAACGCACCTTGCATTTATTCATTTTAAAAGTGAATGAAATATGTAACGAAAAATAGATAAACTGATTTCTAAAATGCTTCCGAAAAAATTAGAAAATTCTAGAAATTTCTGAAATTTTAATAATGTTGATTTTAAATTTTGGAAAAAACATTTTCGAAAAAATTAAATAGATCCAGAGTTTTTGAAAGTCTCCTGTGTTTTGCAACTTACAACTTTGAATTGTTTTTGTTTTTCATTTTATAAATAATTTTTCCGACGTCGAAAACTTCAAAAGTATTTTCCAAAAAACTCGAGTTGTTTTTGAAAATCTGCGTGATATTAAGAAAATGTTAAGATTCATTTTAGGAGATTACTTGAATGAAATATGTAAAGAAAAATTCGTGGAATGGTCGTGGGAAACCACTAAATTTGAAATCTTATGTTAAGGCAGTCTCGGAAACAATATTTTATTTACTTTTTGGCATTTGGAAATACCGCCGAAATCGTTGTTTATATTGTAGCTTATTATTTGATATACGAATTTTGAAATCGATGTATCAGTATTTGTGTCTTGTGAAGTTTCACCTTTCCTTTTAATGTACTTTTGAGCTTTGAAATTTGAAATTGCATAGTTTTGTCTGCTAAACTATTTATAGCTCCCTAAAGTATGCTTCTCTATTCATAAAACTATGAAAAAACTGCTATGCAAATCACACTACAGGTTTCAAATGGTTTTCCCGCTTATAAGAGCAGTCATGCAGTCTGCTGGGATGCATCCTTGAAAAACATTTCATTTCAATTCCACTTTAACTCTTACTTCATTGACCGCATATAATCATAATTCAGTGTCTGCTATAATTTTAAGCTCTCTCATGTTAAGCATTGACTTTTATGACCTCAATATTCATACATACTTTGCTTGCCTCATGCTCAACATGTCAATTAACTAAAATCGTAAAATATTTTTAACAATCCTTTTACAACACAAATGCTTCAATAGATTAAAAAAAAAAATAAATATACTAGTAACTTTATGTTTATATGCACTATATAAATAAGGGCAGACGGTTTTCCAACAAAGCTTTATATTAATGACTCTTTTATTTACAGTTTATAATACTTTGGGAGTATGCGTGCAAAGGTCGTACTCAGACTCGATAACTGGCGAGTTGCTCCACATTTGCATATGTATGCATGCATATGAAAAATGTATTTCTATCCTCAAACAAAAGTTTGCATTTCCTTTATTTCTTTTCTCTTTTCAAAAATTTAAATAATTTAGGCCATTCAAATGCAGCCAGTTTCGTTGAAAGTTTATCACTACATGCCTAAAACGTTGTAAGCCTACAGCAGCGAAAACGAAAATAGCAGCGTAAATTTTCATCAAGTTTCAAACCTTTTATTTGAAGTGGGGTGAATTTTTTTTTTTTTTTTGAGTATACAGATTTGTAGCCCATCAATTTTAGTCTTAAAAAGTACAAGTCATTATAAAACCACTTACGAGGTATAACTGTTTTCTCTTCTGAGCGGCCATTATTCTTTTTGTGAAGATTTTGCGCAGTGTAAAATTTAAAAATCAATCTCGAAACAAAAAGAAATCAAAAAATAGACAAAGTAAAATATTCAAATTTCTCTTCTTTCTTTTTTTTCTAGAGAAAAACATAAATATGTATGTATATGTGCAGTTGAGAAATTTGAAATTTTTTTCATTGCGCAAAAACGTCAATAATGTCAGAAACGGTTATATCTTGTAGGTGTTTTTATCATGGTACAAGTTATAAATCTTACAAAATTCGCATTGATTTTTGAAATTTTTTCCCCAAAAGTTGTTTTAGATTTTCTTTCATTAAAAAAAAAATCACGCTTTGTATGGGGGAAAAACTAAAACGCTGTTTTTTTTCATTTCATTTCATTTATTTACTGACAGTATTAGCACAATAAGATCTTGTATGATCTTTTATAGTGCAAGAATGGTTACATAATAATGAGTATAATTTTTTAAAACTTAAAACTTAAAAATGTATATATTATTCCATAAATTAATAAAAGTGATAATATATAAGTTTCACAAGAATTGTGACAAGGACATTTTGCAACAATGATTGACTAGATTAATAAGTAGCTAAACTCAGATTCTAATTTGTATAAACTTTACCAAAGAAAGAAAATATAACATTCTTAAGGTTGCTTCTACTTAAGCTATTGCGAACCGAGTTGGGGATAGAGTTCCAAATGCGGATAGCATTGACAAAGAAAAGTCTTGCAGAGTTTAAATAATTGTAGCTGGGCACGATCAAGCCACTTATGCGAGCAGATCTAGAGAATGTTAGCTTGTTATATAAATAAGTAGACATTTTATCAGCAATCACATGACACAAAAATATACAGTTCCTAGCCTTAAGATACTGAGATATTTCACAACCCAAGAGACTCGTTCGCCACGCTGATATATGATCATACCCAGCCAACCCGAAGACATACCGCGTGATATGATTAAAGGCGACATCAATCTTATGTGCCGATTTTGAATCTAATTTGCTGTATATACAATCCGAATAGCAGATAGTTGGTAGCATTAGTTGTATAGCAAGCCGCTTCCTAATTCCAAGTGGGGTGAAGGGGGCAGACATTCGTAGATTACGTAGAGTGTAGTAAACTTTACTGATAACAGCGTTAATATGATCATCACAAGAGAGACTCGAGTTAATAACAACCCCCAGATTCCTTACTTTAGACGCGTACTTAAGGCACTTATAATTGATATATAAAGCTGGTAGATTTGATGAGTTAATTTGCCTTTTAGATATAGGTAGCACATACGATTTATCACTATTAAGGGAAAGATAATTTTTTTGCGCCCAAGACGAAATAGCTGACAAATCACTATTAAACTTGGCACAAAGTTCAGAAACTTGCGCATGTGTTCCAGACATATAAAGTTGAATATCATCTGCATAAGCATGCATTTGAGCATACCTGCAGGTGGTAAATATGTCATTAACAAATAGGCTAAATAATAACGGTCCAAGTATAGAACCTTGGGGGACACCATTTGATAACCTCTTAAGACTAGAGACTTGCGATCCCACCTTCACTCGTTGCGCTCTACCACCCAAGTAACTCCTCATGAGACCTAAGGCAGAGTCCCCAAAACCAAAATAAGACTTTAGCTTCATGCACAACAACGTGTGGTTGACAGAATCAAACGCTTTGGAAAAGTCGAGCAGACACAACATAGTTATCTTGTTACTATCATAGGGCGCCCGAATATCATCCATCTGTTCGGAAAAAATTTGCCTAAAATCTGTTCCATATTGAGAGACTTCTACTTTGTTAGACTAAAGTTGATTAGGCTACATGCAGTTCTCAGAATTTATTTAAATATGCTGTTTTGTAGTTCAATCAATTTTAGTCTGACAATTTTTTTCCCAAAGGTCTATTTCAGATTTTCTTCTATATAAAAAGTAAAGTAAAACATCCTATAACTTTGTTAGACTAAAATTGGTTGGGCTACAAAACCGCATACTTAAAAAATTCTGAAAACTCTATATAAAAAGTTCGAAATTTTCGTAATTTTTTTTAATATTCGAATTTTTTCGAAAACGGTTTCAAAACTGGTTTGAATAGCACCCGAAATTAAAAATGATTTTTTTCTGGAGACTTTCAAAAACTTTTCGAATACCTTAGAAAACGCTTTTGAAAACAGCTTACATGTGTTTCGTTAGATTTTTCATTAAACGTATTTCCAAAATAAAAATTTAAATTTTTAAAAGTTCTCTGAGACCTTCAGAAGCTTTTCGATTTTTTTTCGAAACATTTTGTAAACCACTTAATATATTTTTTGTTACATGAAATATGTATTTATGTTAATGTTATTGCTATTTCCGAAATTAAAAACAAAAATCTTGTAAACTTCCCGGAGATTTTCAGAAATTTTTCTTACTTTCGAATTTTTTCCAAAACGTTATATATTTCATTCAATAGTATAACTTCTACTTTTTAGACTAAAATTGATTATGCTACAAAACTGCATACCTAGAAAAGTTCGAAATTTTTGTAAATTTTTTTTTGAATTTTCAAATTTTTTAAATTTTTTAAAATATCGAAAATGAACAAAACAAAATTTAATTTGACGAAACTTGAAAAAAAATTGCCATTGCTATTTTTTAGTTCGCTGCTGTACTTGTTTAGCTCCTACTTACATACATATGTATATGCCAAGAGTGTGTTCGAAAAAACCTCGTGAAGCTACATAGGTCATTTACTTTAAAAGAGTTTATAATTTTGTACCGCAATATGCAGACTGGCGCCTCTAAAGCAAAGCAAGCTCATTTCATATAAAAACGAACTCTTTAAAGTTTCAATGGGCTTTCGCTTTGGCATAGAGCCCATGAACAATCAAAATGTTTCATGCAATAGCACATTGAACTGGCTCACTTTCCAAAAAAAAATTTCGCTGGTAGTACGTTTCAATGGCCTCACATGAACAGCAACAATAATAAAATTAAAAAAAAAAAAAACTTTTTTAAAAATAAGCTTTTATTATTGGTTAATAAATTTAACTAAAAATTAAAAAAATAAATTGACTGTAAAGAAATATAACACTTTATAAGTTCATTGTAACCTTTAACGATATTTAGACTTTTTCGTTTGCGACAACAAAATTCCATATTGTACATAATTATATATTTTTAACATTAAAACTTTACACCTAAATTATTAAATCTTACAGTTTATATCACAGTCCTAATTGTTCTAACAAAAAGCATGTTCAATTTTGATGGTATAATTAAGAACATTTAGGACCTCCTTTTCTTGCTATCACACGCTAACACGCTTTTATTAGAACAATTAGGACTGTCATATAAACTGTAAGATTTAATAATTTAGGTGTAAAGTTTTAATGTTAAAAATAATTAATTATTTTCTATATGGAATTTTTTTGTCGCAGACGAAGAAGCCTAAATATCGTTAAAGGTTACAATGAACTTATAAAGTGTTATATTTCTTTACAGTCAATTTATTTTTTACTTTTTAGTTAATTTTATTAACCAATAATAAAAGCTTATTTTTAAAAAAGTTTTATTTTTATTTTATTTTTTACTTTTTAGTTCGTTTTATTAACAAGTAATAGAAGCTTGTTCTTAGAAAAGCTTTTTTCTTAAATTTAATTTAAATATCAATTATTTTTTAATTTTTAATAGGGTAAAATATTGTTTAAATTAGTTATGTAATCTTTACTTAGTTATTTGTAACGTCCATCTTCCATCTATCCATTACTTTTAATGCATCAACATTACAAGGTTACTTCGAAGTAAACTTTGAACAGCCAAGTTCTTCTAATCGAGTGTTAACTAACTTAAAATCATATTTTATTCTGACTTTGCCTATGTCGCGTTCAGTTTACAACTACTCATTGCAGATCTCTGCTCTGTTCCATCGCCAAAAATCTGTAAAACAAAATCAAGTGCGCAGAAAAGTATGCAACATTTAGCGATAAAAGCCTAACTTCTACGTTCGTGTATACACAAACAAAGCGAAGTTACCTGCGTTCTTGAGAACTTATGCGGCAGTTACTCACGAACGTACGTACCAAAAACGTGTCAGCTGACACGACCTATTTTATGAGTGTGCAATGTAAACGAAAACTGACCGACGTGCAACGCCCGTACGTACGTAGCCCGGAACGTAGAATGCAAAACAATTTTGATTTTTTCCGTAAGAACGTGTCAGCTGATCGCTCTCTCACTAGACAGAGTTGCCTAGTAAACTTTTGTGCGCTATTTTTTGACCGTTTGCAATTTTATGCAAAAACACCTAATTAAAGTTTGAAAAATTGTGAAAATAATTCGAAATAATTATGTAAAACTGCTCATTATAAATATGTAATCTATTTATACTTATTTAATATGTATTCCGGCCTTTTAAAATATCAAAAATTAAATTGGAAAAAGTTGATGTTTCCATAAGCATACATGCAAAATAGTCAATGGCAACAGTGCTTATCTGTAAACAATACACATACAAATATGTTATGTACATGTACACAGACGCACACATTGATTCCTACGGGCTTGAGAGTTCGGTCAAACGTGCTTTGTACGACAAACGTCCTTACGTACGGCAGACGTCGGTGGGTAACTGCCGCATTAGGCTTTTATTTCCTTGTGAATACAAATCTTTACCGATAACTCTGTTGTCGATTAATTTATCGAATTCTCGCAAAGTAATATTGCATTGTCATCGGAGTTATACATGTGTGCAAAATTTCAGCTCAATCGGACACCGGGAAGTGTATCAAATTTAACTTGCAAGATTTGATTACAAACAACAGCCAAGTGAAAGTAAATAAAAGCTTATAAAAAGAGGGAACACCAAACACATTGATTCATCTAAAAGTTTTTTAATTAGCTATTGATTTTGTTACCATATCATTGTTGCGCTTTCATAAATGAATTATTTAGTTGCTATGGTGACTAGTTAAAATTTCATGCCACCTACATGAAAATCGCAAAAATGTTTTTTTTTAATTATCAACGCTTGTGGGTTTAATATGTAGACTTGACTATATTCGTATATTGTTTTTCTTTCAATATTGCAGGATGTATAAACAATACCTGCACATGAAATAAGTACTTAAAATCTTTTTTTGCGTCACAAACTCCTACACAGGATGCTTGTGTTTTGTTAAGGCAACAGCGAAGTTTTATATAGAACCGCTAAGGCGTTGGATTGAAAAGTTGTACGGAAGAGGCATACCCGAGTGTAAGAAGGTCAATAAAGACCTGTCATACACTGAAATTTTCTACGACCTAGCTTAATTACTGCCTCGACAGCTGAAAACTCTGCCCCCCCCCCCCTGACCTGGCGAGAGCAGGATATGAACACAGAGCGTGCTCAACCGTTTCTTCGTGCAGCTCGCACTTCCTACACCTACTGTTATTGACGAGGCCTAACTTATAGGCATGTGATGCGAGAAGGCAGTGTCCAGTTAGTATGCTGATCGTGAACCTTAAGTATTCTCTCATCAGATATATAAGTCACTTTGTGCGTCTAATATTTTAGATTTTGCACATGAAATTGTGAGCACTCCATATTGTTAATCCAGTAAGTAAGTTAAGTGAGTCCGCAAACTATCTAGGGCACACATTTGATAAGAACTGGACACAAAACACCACGGAACTTGTCCGTAAGGTCACGGTTGCCCTCTACACATGTAAAGGGGCAATTGGACGGAAATGGGGTATGTCCCCTATGATAGTGCATTGGATATACACGGACATAGTTAGGCCAATATTGCTATACGGGGCGACGGTATGGTGGCCCGCCCTGAATAAATCCTCGACGGTTCTTGCTCTTCAAAAGGTGCAAAGATCTGCACTACTATGCATAAGCGGAGCCATCCGCACAACACCAACGGAGGCTATGAATATAATACTGAAGCTACTACCCATAGATATAGTAGGCATAAAATATGTAGCAAGTGCAGCTATTAGGCGAGGAAACTGACCACATGGTCTCACTGCTACTGAAATTCTCGACAGATTCTGCATACCAGAATAGACAGATTTCTGCTAACCACATACCAACTTTAACAAGGGATACGAGATATTAATCCCTGAGAGGGAACAGTGGGTGAATGACCCTGATTGGCCCACTAACAGCATTCAGATCTACACAGATGGATCTAAACTGGATAACAGGGTCGGAGGGGGTGCCTATTCGGAACGATTGGCCAAACAAAGATCGTTTCGCCTTTCGGATCACTGTAGCGTATTTCAGACCGAGCTTGCGGCCATACAAGACGCCGTGGACTGCCTTAGGCAGTAGGCAGTCTCTCAGAAGCACATTTATATTTTCTCAGACAGTCAAGCAGCACTGAAAGCCCTTTGACTCTGTCACAACTAATTCTGAAACTGTAGTAGGCTGTCGCAGATCACTTAACGTGATGGCTGAACATTTTACTCCGCATCTGGTATGGGTTCCGGGACATAGGGCATACCATGTAATGAGATGGCGGATGAGCTTGCAAGAAAGGGTACCTCCCTTCCACTTTTGCCATCATGGAAGAGGTTGGGCATGCCGCTCTCCACCTGCAAGCTCAAGGTAAAGGAGGCTCTACTGATGGAAGCGGGAGCCAGGTGGAAGCACCATGATAGATGCCAGACATCAAAACTCACATGGCCGGAATGGAATGAGAAGAGATCGCGAGAGCTTCTAACCCTACGTAAGAGGAATCTTTCATTAGTTGTAGGTCTTCTCACTGGTCATGTTTGTATTGGACCGCATGCGGAAAGGATTGGCGCTCCATTTAATGATTATTGTAGAAGCTGCGCGGCAACGAAGAAGAGCCTGAAACTGTTAGGCATCTACTCTGTGAATGTCCAGCGCTCGGTAGAAGAAGGCAACGTTTTATGGGCAAGATGTTTCTCGTAGATCTGACTGATATAGCTGAGGTCAATACACGACGCCTAGTTAGCTTCACAAACTCAACGAAGTGGTTTGATTAGGAGAGTAGGAACAAATCCGTGTGGTTTCATATAAAGGCGTAAGTGTGCCGCTCCGATGTGGAGGGCAGTCACTTGAAACTAACCTAATCTAACCTATATTGTTAATCCAACTGCGATTCAAGTCGCTTCTATAAACTGATATTTGTGATATTGAGCGTGGGTCAGCATCTCAGTGAAGGCCTTCGTGTTTATTCCCTGATATGGCAGCCTTTTCGAGCTTTCGAAAGTCGCACAATCTAAAAATTTCAGCATTCAACGATGGGGGTCATAAAAATAAAATTTGATCTGAGAAACCAAAATCATTCGGACGATGTTCTGTATGCTACACAGCTTTTAAAAATTGAAGCGTTGAAATTCCACCTTCACACCTTCAATTTCGCTTGTCACCTTCAGCTGAATTTGGGTCAGTAATTGAATAAAGCAAATATTTCCTTATACTGCCGGCCATTCCTGTCACTTGTTACACATTTCGTAATTACTTTATTGTAACCAAACCAAAGGCACACAACTGTGCTTGATGATGAAATGGCCAAAGAGTAGTAGCCATTTGCAAATGGTTCTGTTAACGTGAAGCCAACTCCTACTAACACCAATGCAACATCCTACAAGTTGTGTGTGCAGTTTTTGTATATATGTATGTATGTATGTTACTTTATTCGTTGTGCGGAAAATTGCATAAAAGATGAATTTTTTTTAATTAATTGTAGTATGTACATATATATATATACTATAAAGAGCTTTTTATATTTGTGTGCACGAGCAAGCGTGTTTGTGTGCATGTGTGCGTATGCATAGCTGTCTCTTGCTGACTTTATTGTTGCCACTCATCATCGTCATCATCATCTTTATCATTATACAAAAGGAAGCGTAACGAATCGCAAGGAAATAATAAAATAAAATAAGAAATGAGAAAAGGATATGTACATAACTTTGAATAATAACCGTTATATGACAGTGTAGTAGCTAACGGCAATTTACTTAACTCAAATTTCCATCCACGAAGTGATGCAAACAAACCTATATAACAAAAAATAGACTCAATTTGTTTGTAGTACATTTTCACGGTTAATTCTTATCGCGTTTTTTTTTTTTTTTTTTTTTGTTTTGGTGGAGCGACAATAAATGCAACAGTTCTTGAGTCAATACGTGAGCTGGAAATTTTAATAAATTACCGTTTGTCAGTATTTAGCAGAGTCTTTAAATGTTATGATAAATAATGAAATAAAAAATAATTAAAAATTGTATTTAAATTTTTAGGTAAAAATTAGAAATTGAAAATCGGCTTAGAAGATAGAATAAATAATTAATAAATTTATATTAAAAAATTGCTTTAAAAATTATTATACAAAAATACACCATTGGTTAATTTTGTGTATTTTTATAAATAGAATAAAGCAAAGCCAAGTGCAAAAAGCGTATCAAACAAGCTAACGTACAAAGTATGTAGTGTCCAAAGAATAAACTGCGCAAAGAAGGCAATTGTAAAAAGTTGTACAACAACAAAGGCATGGCTTTGGTTGAATATGTTTTTTAACAGTTCAACCATCGCAGAAGAGAATTACAAGATATAAACAGCGGTCGCCTTGTCCGTCCTGATGTCAAGTTGTTTAACTTTTTGCCAAATTATTTAAAATATAGACATTTTATTTAACTTTTTGACTATAAAGGGAGGTAAATTTAAATATTTTTTAAACTTACAACATAAAAATCTAATCACAGCTTTCTGGAAAATGAGAATTTCAACTAAATAACTAATACAGCCAAATTGTTCGAAAAGATCATTAGCGCGAAGCTATCATTTGCTATCAAACCATACATTTCGCTGTCCCAACATGGTTTTATACCAGGTTGATCTACAGTTACTAATCTAGCTATTTTTTGCTATTACTGCATCTCAGCGTTTTCACATGGTCTGCAAGTCGATTCCATTTATACGGATCTATCTAAAGCATTTGATAGAGTATCTCATACTTTATTAATTCACAAACTACAATTATTTGGATTTCACTCATCATTTTTAGTCTGGGTGAAATCATACCTAACAAACAGAGTTAACTTTGTGGTTGTTGATGGTGTAAAATCATTCTCATATAGAGCAACCTCTGGGATTCCTCGAGGAAGTATTCTTGGTCCTCTATTTTTTGTTATTTTCATCAATGATTGTTCAAAGTGCTTTACAGAGTGTGAACATCTGCTTTATGCCGATGACTTAAAGATATTCAAAAAGATAAAAACTCTCTCTGATTTTGAAACATTAGAGATTCAAGTAAAAAATTTTCAAGAATGGTGCCTTCGTAATAAACTATCTATTAATATTGATAAATGTTGTTCGGTTACATTCTGTAAAATTAGGTCACCACTTCAGACTTCGTATTCTATTTGTGATACTGTCCTTAGATCCAGTAATAAAATCCAAGACCTTGTTGTTGTATTTGACTCAAATTTTACATTTACTGAACATTTGAATTATGTCATACCTAAGGCGTATTCCTCGTTAGGGTTTATTCGGCGCAATAGTTCTGAATTTAAGGATCCATACTAGGGCGGGTCGATTTAAAAATCGCTCATTGCTCTGTGAAAATCGTATTCTAGGGATCAAAATAAGAAACTTTGCCGAAGGAACCATACCTCTAAAATGAATTCTGATGTCCCCCCCCCCCCCCCTTTGGGTCGAACTTTTGGGTAGGTGCAATTTCAATTCTACCTGCTATATCTTGTGGTGGCTTAAAAAAAACAACACAAGCAATTTTACGTTCTGTATATGTGTCACAGTGATACCTTCATTTTTTAAAACGGTTGAATAAAAAACCCACACAACTATGTTTACGACATGCAAATGCATCACAGTGATGCCTTGGTTTTAAAAGGGGGTTGTAAAAACGCTAATTTCTAATATTTTTTTTTTATTTCTTTTCTATTACTAAGTTAAATTCATTTTTTCATTTACATATGTTCTGACTAAATAAATTTCTAAAGAGGAAAATAAACTCCAAAAAGAAAAAACATAGGCATTTCAAAGTGGGATTTTTCAAAATTTGCCCCTACGACCCAAAGGGGGGGGGGGACATCAGAATTCGTTTTAGAGGTATGGTTCCTTCGGCAAAGTTTATTATTTTGATCCCTAGAATATGATTTTCACAGAGCAATGGGCGATTTTTTTGCCTCCCCACAAATCGACCCGGCCTAATCCATACACTAAAAAATTACTTTATAATACATTTGTAAGATCTAAATTGGAATATGCTTCCATAATCTGGAATCCGTTTTATAAAGTATATAATAATAGAATTGAAAGGGTTCAAAAAAAGTTTTTAAAATTCGCCTTGTCCGGTATTAAGTTTGATTTACCTATTCCATCTTATGTTTCTCGTTGCAAATTGATTAGTTTGCATACTCTTGCCAGTAGAAGACTGGTTTCCGGTTTAGTAGTTTTTCATGATGTCTTAAATGGAGCTATAGACTGTTCATATCTATTACATTGCATAAGACTTATTGTTCCAACACGATGTCGGCGTCAAAATGATTTATTTGCAGTTGACCTTTGCAAAACAAAGTATGCTCAGAATGAACCTATTATCAGAATATTAACTGAGTTTAACTTGCTATGTAGAGAAATAAATTTAGATATATTTGCTAATCGTATTGAATTCAAACAAATACTATGCTATTCATAAACTTCTTATTTATTGATTTAATAAATAAATAAACTATTCAACTTATATTGGCGGCTGAAAAATAAAAGAACACCTTTTATTAAAGTTTTTTACTAAAAATATAACAATTCAAGTAAGAGATTAAATTCTAATCTAAAAAAAAAATTTTCATGGACAAAAATCGTACTAAAACTTTAAACTTAAAAAATACAAGCATTTTTTGGCTTTAAATATAAAAGACTAATTTTAACTGTTACAAATATTAGATTCAATTTAGCTATAATTTTTTTCTTTAAAAAGTACATACATATAAAAACTTGATTACACATTTTAGTCTAATTTTTAACTTTAACATTTTAATAAACAAAATCATATTAAATTTTTTTAAACCTTTTTTTATAAACTATTCAACTTTTATCTATTATTATTATTATTTTTTACTTAAAAATTCTAATAAAAAAATTAAAATCGATATTTTAATTTAGTATCAAATTTGAATTTTTTAAAAACGAAAGAAAATCTTTAAAAAACGAAAGTAAATCTTTAAATCCCATTTAATTTATTTTTCAATAAAATAAAACCAACTTCTTAATCCAAAGTTTGGTTTAATAAGAAAAGTTTAATTGGAGTAAAACAAAAAAATTAAAATTTATACTTAACACTTTTTAAAAAATCAAACCAACACTAATATTTGTTTATTTTCTAAACAAAAATCCATTCAACTAAGAAACTAAATTCACACTATAAATAATTTTTTTTTAGACTAAAGTCAAAGTAAAACTTTAAACTTAAAAACTAAAAGCATTTTTTTTAACTTTAAAGTCTTATTTTAACTTTTACACATATTAATTTTTATTTTTAATTGGGCAATAAAATGACTATTTTTTTTTATTATATTTTTTGACTTAAAAAAAATTAAGATTGATTTGTTTTAAAATTTCTTTTATTTTTGACTTAAAAATTCTAATTAAAATATGAAAATCGAATTTTAATTTAGTATTAAATATGAATTAAAAATCGAAGTAATGTTAGTTTAGATTAAAAAATAAGAGTTTAATTTGAATTCAATATTAAATTATTTTTTTGTTTTTTTTCAAATAAATTCAATTTTATACTTTTAAATTTGACTTTGAAAAATCTAATTTTAGCTTTTAATTTTGACTTAAAATCAAAGTTTGGTTTGACTAAAAAACGAAAGTAAATCTTTAAATCCTTTTAATTTATTTTTCAATAGAATAAAGTCAAATATTTAATTTAATGTTTGACTTAAAAAAGGTTTAATTGGACTACAACAACAAAAGTCAAATTTATACTTAAAATTAAAAAAAAACATAAAACCAACACTAATGCTTGCCTATTTATAAAAAAAAAAACATTCAACTAATAAACTAAACAAATTTTAAAATAAGTTTTTCTTAGACAAAAGTCAAGCTAAAACTTCAAACATAAAAATAAAACCATTTTTTAGCTTTAAAAATAAAAATCTAATTTTACTTTTACAAATATTAATTTTTCTTTTTGACTGAGAAATAAAAGGCCTAATTTAAATATTATTTTTTCTTTAAAAAAAATATGTTAAAACTTTATTTCACATTTTAAGTTTCATTTGTGACTTTAAAATTTTAATAAATCATTAAAAATTTAATTAAGGTTCAATTAAAAAATGTTTTGATCTAATCTATTTAACAAAAAAATCTTAAAAGGTATCAAATTCAACTTTTATTTATAACTTAAAAATTCTAGTAAAAAATGAAAATCAAAATTTTAATATAGTAAAAAATTAAAATTTTTGTATTTGCACTCAAAAGTTAAAGTACTTTTAATTTTGATAAAAAAAAATATGGCTCTAGTTTGACTGCAAAAATTCAGCCTTAAAACGATTTTTTCAACTGAATTTTTTACTTTTAAAGTTTAATTTGACTAAAACACAAAAGTAAATTTGTATGAATTTAGCGGGGACAGCCCTCATTGCTTTTTTTTTTTTTTAAATGTATGAAAAAATGTATTTGAAGCAATTTCTAATTTCTAATTTATTTAATAATTTGGGAAAATACACACAACACTTCAACCATCGTAGGAGTGCAGGTTCAAATCCCACTCCCAGGAGAAAAGGCTTAGAAGAGATTTACAAGGTATAATCGAAACAGCTGTCGCCTTGTCCGTCCTGATGTCACGTTGAATAAATTTTTCCCAAATTATTAAACAAAAGTAAATCTTTAAATCTGTTTAATTTTTTAGTAAACATTTTACTTTTACTTTTGATTTAATTTGGCTAAAACATCAAAAGTCGAATTTATACTTAGAACATTTTTAAATTAAAGCCAACACTACTAATTTTGATTTTAAACATAAAAGCTTTATTTTTGTCTTTTTTTGCCGTACAAAAGTATAGTACAAATTTTTTACTAATTTTGTTTTGTTTTGTAAAATGAATGTGTTTTCGCATTTTTAGCTCAAAAAATTAAGGTCAATTGTGTTTTTTAGTAAAAACAAGTACGGAAGGCTAAGTTCGGATGTAACCGAACATTACATACTTGGCTGCCAAATTACAGCTTGCAAAACTTTTAAATTACGTTTTAAAAGTGGGCGGTGCCACGCCCATTGTCCAAAATTATACTAATTTTCTATTCTGCGTCATTAGGTCAACCCACATACCAAGTTTCATCGCTTTATCCGTCTTTGGTAATGAATTATCGAACTTTTTCGGTTTTTCGAAATTTTCCATATCGAAAAAGTAGGCGTGGTTATATGCCGATTTCGTTCATTTTATATAGCGATCTGAGATGAGTGCCCAGGAACTTTCATAACAAATTTCATAAAGATACCTCAATATATACTCAAGTTATAGTGTCTACGGACAGACGGACGGACGGTCGGACATGGCTAAATTTTTTTTTTTTCGCCCAGATCATTTTGATATATAGAAGTCTATATCTATCCCGATTAGTTTATGCCGTTACGGGGTACCGTTATGCGAACAAAATTAATATACTCTGTGAGCTCTGCTCAGCTGAGTATAAAAATTGTAAATCAAATTTTAGCTGTTAATTTATTAATTTTAACTTAAATCTAGTTTTTACTTTTGTTTTTGATGAAAAAATAGAATTTAAATAAACTGAAAACTATTTTATAATATCGAAAATTGTTTTCATCTGACTTTTTCAATTTCGATTTCAAAAACGGCTTTCAAATTCCTTTCCTGGGCATTGAGTTGTTGTGAAGTGTTTTTATGGTTGAAATGACAAAGGGAAATGGCTTTTGTAGCCACCGACATGCAGTGATTCATTTTGAAAAGTTTTCCTTGCTCTCTTTATACTTGTTTAAATACATATTTACTAAAATGTGGAAATATTCACGCCCGTCAGCATCGACTATTCATTCAGCATTTGCTTGACATTCATTCAATGCATGAAGTCTCTTGGAAAAGTCGCATAGTGTAAAAGGCTAAATCGAATTATTGGCTTACGAGTTTGCAAGCAACAATAACAATCAGAGTTGTCCTTTGTAGCGTGGAATGCAAAATGGCGAACGTGAAAATTTTAATCAATTATGATTTATTTACAATTTTCATGTACAAATAATTTAATTATTGTAATGATGATTATGATATTTGTCGCACAGGACAGAAAATAACTAAATTTATAATTCATAGGAATTTCTCACTAAAATTTTCATGTGAAACTCAAAACTATCAAGCGATTTACATCCCTTGAGTTCACGATAGCAGAGTTTTGCGCTTTGCAGCCGCTCGGCTAGCTGAGTAATAAAAAAAAAATATCTAATAGTCAAATAGAAACCCAGCGATAGTGCCGAACTCTGCCTGCAGATAGTGCAGTTATCTGTCAGCATAAGTTTCCGTCTGACACAGAGATCTTCCTAGGATACTTGCCTAGAATATGAACCCGAGAAAAAGTTCATCAAACTTTTGCTTCATATTGATTTCCCATCCCAATCCGCCCGTAATGAGAATATGTGCGGTCTTCTTCTTTAATATGTGCTTGGCCGTTTAAACGGTTTTGGGTGACCGACAAATGGCGACCGTTGCTTTTCCGCTGAGTTTACTGGCGTTTGGAAATTCTTTGCGCTACAGACAAAGTAGAAGCTGATCAGGATGCTGCAGTTCCCATGATTCACAAGCATATATCCCGCTTCCAAAAACCTTGTTGCCATCCGGACTGCTGCTATTTTGCCCATGGTGGCAACCAGGTACATATTCCGCAACGTTTTTACACTAAACTGGAGCTTACGTGTTCTAGGGTAGCCACACACTTTCCCAAAAAGCTATCTAGTACGGAAGCCACACACTTTCCTAAAAAGGTATCTATTACTTTCCACGACTTATCTCTTACTCATCTGCCCCTCGCCAGTAAACTAAATCAAGCGAAGGCTTCATGACGCTGTTTTAGGTTGAACGGTTCAGCAAGACCCTCACTTAATACCGTCGGGCTATATCAAACACGCTCGCCAAATTGATGGTGTTCCCGTGAGAAGAACCAGCGGGGTTTTACTAGGGTTAACACGAATCCGCATGATTCAGACCAGTCAGGTAGCCCTGCAAAATGCTTTCCCCACTGTATTCAGATAATTCGCCTGACAAGGCTTGTCATTTCAGCATCGGCCTGCGCATGGCAGCCCTTACCCTCTTAGTCGTGAAACAAGTCGTGTCCCTGCCTCCGCTCGAAAAGTATTTCCATCTGCAGCCGATTTCGGAGGCAAAGGATGGGTAAGACCTCTTATGTGTTGGGCGTGATTTGATCTTCCTTGCTGCCTAGGAGGTTAAGCGACAGTTGTTGGTGATATGCGAGGGCTAATCGACCACTGTGTGATGGGCCAATTAACTTTTTGTGACGGCGTTCTATAAATTTTTTATGGAAGTGTTAACAATTCGTATCGATGAGCTATCAGTTTCTTAACGTCATGCTATCGTTTGTGATATGGTGTTATCGACGAGGTATAGATGAGGTACCGATTTGTTGTCGAAATGTTATAAATTTGCTATCGATGTCAAAGTGCATGAATAAGTTAACGATTTTTTATCAATCGAAGAGTTATCTTTGTACTATCGAAAAGTCGATTTCTTATTCAAATTCATCGATATGTTATCAAAATGCTATTATTATGGAAAGTTTAACGAGTTGTTATCGAACAGTTATTGATATGTTGTTAAAACGTTATAGATTTGTTATCGGAGACCTACCGATTTGTCATTGGCGTGTTATCGGTTTGTATTAGGAACGTTTTCGATTTTTTATCGAAGAGTAATCGATTTTCTCTCGACATGCTTTCGATTTATTATCGGAGTGTTACCCACTTTTGTTATTGGTGTATTATCTATTTGTTATAGACGGCTGATTATTTTTTTATGAAACTAATATCGATACAACTTTAAAATATCGTACACATCTTTATTTCAGTGATAGCAAGCCGACTAGAAACCAATAAGAAGCCGCAGACTCGGCGATAATAAACCGATAATAAAACAATAACTTCTTGGTATCGAAAGTTCCCGATGAGAAGCCGACCAAACTCTTCTCAAAAAGCTCGTTGACTTAAAAACATGACACCTGTGTGTTTACACATCGAACTTCATAAGTACTTTGTGGCCACGCCCTTTTTAATAGAGTTATATGACTAATCTGAATTAAAAGCGTAGAAAAAATTGACCCAGCCTAATGTAAATACATTCCATTGCATTGAAAAAACCCCGCTGACTCAACATTTATTCACCTGAAAACTAAAATCATATACTTCCCTCTGTGCTCCACTAAATTCGAGTTAAATATAAACTAATGCTATTTCACATCACTTCCGGTCTTTTTATTCGTATACTGGCACGAACTTTTAACGAGGAGCACATGAAAAATCGTATTACTGACAGTGGCGCAGTTTTCAAATAAACCAGAAAAAAAAAAACAAATTGCTACACACAAACAGTAATTTCACATGTTTTTGACACACTGACTTCTCTCTTCTTTACTTCAACTTTTTAAATATACACAGCAGTTACCGAATGTGTGTAATTTAATTTATGCTTGCAATAAAAAAGGGGGAAAACAGAGTTGAAGGTTTTTTCTTTCATTTGCTATTAAAGTTGGAAATACATTTATATGTATGTATGAGCATTGCATTTAAACTATTATTCATTTTTATAGCATGAATTTTCAACCCTTTTTGGCTTCAAAATTTAGTATTGCTATTAATCTCTACTTTGTTTTTGTATGTACACTAGACCGGCTCGAAAAAAAATTTTCAATTACCCCCCTAAGATGAAAGATGACTTTGCGGTGAGTTTGGAGTGATACAAATTCTCTTTCTGCCAAAGTCTTTACAAAATACAAAATCGATATTTCTATAAAATAAATAAACAATACCTTTTCAGCGATATATTAAACTTTTGCAATCAGATTAAAAATAAAAAAGCTACGAAGAAAAATCGAGTTTAGGCTGTTTTTAGAACTTTCACAGTACTAAAGTTTTTATCACCTCGAATTCACCGCAAAGCAGGCTTTCATGCCAGCGGAAGAAATTTCAAACTTTTTTTTTTGTATAGGCACAGAGCCGGTCTAATGTACACCATAAATACAGCAGCGAACCGAAGAATAGTAGTGTACATTTTTATCAAGTTTTGTCAATTAAAGTCGAAAGTATGAATTTTGTGACAAGCCAGTCTCAAAAATGTTTTCGAAAAAATCTTAAATTTTACAAAAATTTCGAATTTCTTATTTCTATTATTTGTGAGTATGTAGCTTTGTAGCCCAATCAATTTTAGTTTTACAGAATACAAGGATGTTTAAAATGGAAAATCTAAAAAATCTTAGGAAAAAAATTGTCAAAAATTAATAGCTGGTACTTTAATTGAAAAAAGTTCGAAGTTTTCGTGAAATTTTCTCGAACTTTTGATTTTTTTCGAAAACGTGTTTGAGTTTGCCTAGTTTTAACAAGAAACTTCAAGTTTTTCCTCAAATATAGAAAATTATTATTATTATTATTATTATAAGGCCTCAATGCAATGCAACCTTTATTTAGAGCTATTGTGCTTGACCTTTCAGCATATTTCTGTATATGGAGGCTTTTAATTTATTCAAGGACCTCTTAAGGCTTTTTACTGCATATTACGAAAGGGTTAAGAGTCATCCCACCTATAGGTGGGACAGTCTCTGCCTTGGCAGATCAACAGATTCGCATAGAATGTAAACCGGCGTTTCATTTGTGCACCTGGAAAATTTAAGTTATTTGTCTCGGAACTCATCCTATCAAAAAGGACTCCACAGCTTTCATCCACTAGCGAAGTAATTGTGTAAGACTGCAAGCCAATTAAAGCTGCCTGGCTGTCTGATATAGTGAGTACACTGCTAGAGGATAAGCCACTTCGTATACATTCTATACCGCAAACTTCTATTACATAGACCTCTGCCTGGAAAAATAGCATGGGGTAGCATCCCGAAGTATCGATTTCTTGAAGTTTTGCCCATATATGCCAGCTCTCATTTTTCCGTCATCAAATTTTGATCCACCCGTGAAACAGTCCTCAGAGTCAGGGTCAGTATATAGATTCACTGTTACTCAAAAAGTTATGTCCACAATGAACACCTCAAAATTTCCTAAGATTCTAAGCGTAGAGGCGATTGCATTAGTTTCGTATGCCCTATCAGTTTTCCGCTCTTTAGCTCGGAGATATTTTGAAGTCTTAGTGCAGCAATTGTTGCCTCCTTATCTATTAGAATAAAAAAAGGAGGTACTCCCACTAAGGCACTTAGTGGATCAGCAGGAACCGTTCTTATCGCACATAACGGGTGCCAATACAAACTAGTCGATGCAGTTTGCTTTATTTTGTTATTGCTGTTCTTTGCGTGTTCGGCTATAAAACTAAGGTAGAATTTGGCTTCACAACGGTACTAATGAGCATATTATGTATAACGCAACGTGTCATATTTTCTCATGTAAACCAGAATTCGTATCATATAAGAGCATTCATTCACCTTTAGTGAGGGACAGTGAACCTAATTGCCTTTGTGAAATTTTTGGTATTATATAGGAGTGAATGTGAATGCCAGTGACTGCGACGCAAAGTGTTACGGCGTCATACATAATCTGGCCCTTAATGTCTAGTATACCATTTTTGGAGATAGCACCGAGTCAGTAGTCGAGTGCAGGCGAAGAAAGTTCTCGTTGTTTTGTTTAAAGTAGCATCTAGATGAGCATTCCACGTGAGGGTTCTGTCCAATGTAACCCCTAGGTATTTTGCTTTCATTGAAAATCGGATTTTGCTACAGCCAGGGGATGGTTCTGGCGTATATAGTTTGTTTCTCGTGATAACAGACACTAGGACAGTTTTGTTAAGAGTAAAACAGTCCTTTGGTATCATGCCTATCCCACATATCGAAAAAAAAAGAATTTAATTGACGAAATTTGGCAAACATTGCCACTGGTATTTTTATGTTCGCTGCTGTACATATCATATATATGAAACATACATATGTTTAATGTTATACTGCAGAACAATTTTCAAGTGCTGCCAAATGTGGTGACACAAACGTTATACTGCAGAAGGAACTGTATCATTTTCATGAGTTTGGTGCAATTCATGACATATCTCGTCGTGGGTCAAATGTGTTGGAAAAACACAGATCGTTATAGATGTCGCGCATACAATAAAAGTACATTAGTATGTATATAAAAAAAGGTCACATGAGGTCAAATACATGTGTTCAAGACAGATTACATGTAAGGCATAAAAATGAAAATGTATTATCTGGAAAAGTTGACATTTAGTATGTATGTAGCGTCAATTCAACATTAGAGTGTCTTAAAAGAAAAATTGTTTTATCTATCTCGAAACAATATTTTTTTGTAATTGTAAATGAGAAGCAGTCATATGGGAAATGAGAATAATCATTTGTAAATGAGAGAGCGCCAAATGAAAATGCGAAAGCATCATTTGAATTTGAGCATAAAATAAGAAAGCGCCAGAAGTAAATACGTAAGCGTCATATGAAACGGATAATTGTCAATTGCAAATACGAAAATCTCATTCAATACGACAATCGAGTCAGCAGTAGCCCGGTAAATCAAAACTGTTTGGTGGAAAGTGAAAGTGTTGGTGAATAGACATATTAACAAGATGTTTATATAAATATTTAGCACAATATAATCAAGAAATTAGCACAGATTCAGCTGTAGTGTGGGAAACTTTCTCGTAAAACCGAGGTCAGGAGAGGCGATTAATATTAGTTAAGAGTCTACGTCGGTTCTCAATTATGCGAGGCCAAGCTTTCTGGACTCTTTACATCTGAGTGCCGTTGAATACAGCTGTGTGCCCGTACCTGAACACAGCATTAATAATTGCGATGTTAGTCAATTGGTATAAAACTTCCTCCATTCAGTGGTAAAGCTCCAAGTTAAACCACTGTGCCCCGGTAAACAAATCGCCGCTTAGGTGCACCAAGCATGTCTGCAATGTTTTCCTACCGTCAGTATAAATTGCCATGGTTGTGGGCATCTTCGATAGTAACTATCGGTCCGCCTCCTTAATGGCTGTAAGTTCTTCATGAACGTCGCTGTAACGCCGATGTCCACACGGAACTTTTCCTTATTGGTTGATTCTCCAATTCTTCGTTCGACCTCAAACAACGTACTAAACCACGTAAAATTTCATACAAAAAATTGACCTAGTTTCTTCTTTTATTCTCGATATTTTGAGAAAAACTTCTATGAATCTATGAACTATACAAACCAACCTCACAAACGTTTTCGAAAAATTTAAGTATGCAGTTCGGTAGCCCTATCAATTTTAGTCTAACAAAGTATAAGTTATAGGTCTCTCGAAATTCGTATTGATTTTTGACAATTTTTTTCGCGAAGGTAGTTTAAGATTTTAAGATTTTCCTTCATACAAAAATTTGGAAGAAAATCTCCAACACCCTTTGGAATTTTTTTTTTAAATCCATGAGTTGTGCAAGTGGCTTTGAATCAGTGATCGTCAATACGAGTACAGAATATATGTAAATATGTTTTGGATTATTTCACAAAAAATATTATGTGCTGTTAGTATTCTACTCATAAGTATTGTTGTAAATTAGGTTTCCATTTCAAGAATACAGCATTGGTATGTTTACCTATTATATTTTCCAATAACTATTTAAATAACATTTCCATGCATTCGTTTATGTATGCAAGTATCCTCAAAATTTCTCAGAAATCTAAAGCGGCTTTCAATTTAATAACTTTGCATGAATTATTTGCATTATATGCGAGTCAATAATCAAAAAAAAGCACAATAAGCTGCATTATTCTGCTGAACGAACGTATGTGAAAATAAATCAATATATTCATAACATGCCTACCATGCAGTCAAAAGCCAGAGCGGTCAGCAAATATTCATTGACAAGAATTTTGTAAGTTATTCATACTAGTCTGTATTTGAATAGTTCATTGGCATGAACTTTGTATGTCGAACTCTCGATGAAATGAATCGGGCTCATAAACACAAACACGTGCACATAACACCTCACCGTTACTTCTGCAGATTAAAGAAGCTATGTGCTATGCTAGATACGTGGATGCGTTTTAACTACTAATAACGAAGAGCGTGTACTAAAGTACCTCAACAAGCAGCACGAAAATATAAAATATACAATGGAAACCGAAAAAGACGGAGGAATCAATTATCTAGACCTCACGATAAATATTGATAAAGAAGCCAAAAGATTTAACTAGCCAACGGCCACCGACACAATAATACATAATACCTCAAATCACCCCCAACAGCATAAAAATGCAGCATTAAGGCATTTGGTACATAGACTTGAAAGAACACCGCTTACACAAGAGGCATATAAGAGAGAACTTGAGGTCATATATAACATCGCTGCAAACAACGGATATAAAAAAGCACTAGTAGATAGGCTCAGAAGGACAAATGGAGAACCAAAAAGAAATAATGAAAAGGAAAATAATAGCTCGACGACTATGACATATACTGGAAAAGCAACATATAAATTGGCAAACTTCTTTAAAAAATACAACATTAACACAGCATTCAAAACATCGAACAATCTAGGGCGAAAACTAAGAACTAGCACTAACTCAGGGATACGTTTAACAGCCACGGCGTACACAAGCTTACCTGCGGATGCCAACATAGTTACATAGGACAAACAGGACAGCGAATAAGAACGAGGTTCAGAGAACATATTAGAGATTACAACAAAAAAATACGGAATCCAAACATTATACCAGAGTCTAACTTCGCGAATCACATGGTCGAGAATGAATGTTCCCCAGCAAACATCCATAAAACAGTTAGGGTTCTTCACATACAAGCAAAAGGCCGACGTCTGAACGTACTCGAAAACATGGAAATCTACAAACGACGGTAGAATAATAAACGAACAGATAAACACAATTTCTTACACAACATTCGAGCCTTCAAAACTTGTTTACAAGAAACAAAGTAATCACATAGGTACAACAGACAAACACACAACAAAAAATAAACCCAAAACAATTAACGCACCAAAACAACAAACCCACAAAGAAGGTCAACGACTAAAATTACGGATTTTTAACTACCTAGCCTAATACAAACTGAGTTGGTAAATACCTTCGCTAGGTCACACCTGGTGAACGCTGTATCCCAAAGCAGGACATCCCAGCAAACAACTGTATGTATACATACAGCAGCTAACAGAAAAATAGCAGTGAAAATTTTTTTCAAATGACGTCAATTAAATTGTTTTTTTTTTTTTTTATACTCAGCAGAGCAGAGCTCACAGAGTATATTAATTTTGTTCGCATAACGGAACCCCGCAACGGCATAAACTAATCGATATAGATATACAGACCAATTCTAAATATTCTCGCGGATTTTTTTATTCCCGCGGAAAAATTCCTCCAATTCTTTTCTCCTAGGGAGAAGAATAATTGGGGAATAGGAATTTCGAATTTTCGAAGTCAGCTGTTTTGTCAATTGAAATTTCGTTGCGCATATAAAAAATTTTAAAGTTTAATTATTGTTGCCAATTTGTTTGTAATTAAGACATAAGGTATAAACAATGCACATTATTTGATTTCATGTGGTATTCACTGAAATGAGTAATGAATTGGTGCCACAGCAACATCAACAGAGGAGCATAAGAAGAAGGCCGGCGGGATAACACAAATCCGCCGGAGTTGCCTGCATTCATTCTGCAAAGCAATTTTCTGGCGGCCAAGTCGAGTTGAGTTCGCCTTTCGCCATATGCCAAAATCTATTTAAGCCTTCTTAAAAAATCCTTGCGCAATTTTTGGATGGCTGCATCAAATATGCGAAGAGCTCTTCCGTTGCTTATGATATACTTTTCGACTTAAAATAAATAATATTGTGGTTGTTGTTGTATTAACAGTGAGAATATTGTGGTAGAATTTAAATACATATTTTAGCACAAATTTGTACAAATAAGTGTTCTTTCTTAAAATAACCAATTTCCTTTAACTATTTTGATGCATTCCCTTTAATTTAACTAGTGAAAAACTCCTATGAAATGGCAGAGAAATCTCCCTCTCCCTCACATTCATAATACCTACTTTTCTCCCATAACCGGTTTCCGCTTTTTCGAACATTGTTCAGAATAGGAGGAAAGGGAGAAGTGAAAAAACTCACAAGGAATTTTTATTTAGAATACGAGGAATGGGAGAAGGGAAAAAACTCGCACGGAATTTTCGTTTAGAATTGGGCTGATAGACTTTTATATATCAAAATGATCTGGGCGAAAAAAGAAATTCATTTAGCCATGTCCGTCCGTCTGTCCGTAAACACGATAACTTGAGTAAATTTTGAGATATCTTAATGAAATTCCTGGGCACTCATCTCAGATCGCTATTTAAAATGAATGAATTGGACTATAACCACGTCCACTTTTTCGATATCGATAATTTCGAAAAACAGAAAAAGTGCGATAATTCATTACCAATGACGTATAAAGCGATGAAACTTGATAGGTGGGTTGGCCTTATGACGCAGAATAGACAATTAGTAAAATTTTGGAAAATGGGCGTGGCACCGCCCACTTTTGAAAGAAGGTAATTTAAAAGTTGTGCAAGCTGTAATTTAGCAGCAGAGTATGTAATGTTCTGTTACACCCAAACTTAGCCTTCCTTACTTGTTTTTTATTTGAGATATTTAAAACAAAAATTGCCTGGATTTTGTTACTGAAACAATGCGAACCAATCTTAAAAATGTTTTCGAAAAATTCGCAAAATCGAGAAAATTTTACGAATATTTCGAGTTTGTTGTTCTGTGAGTTTTTTGGAGTATGCAGCTTTGTAGCACAATAAATTTTAGTCTTACAAAGTACATAAAAGTATCTCAAAATTCCCATTGATTTTCGACAATTTTTTTTCTGAAGGGTTTTTTAGATTTTCCATACAAAGTGTGAAAACTTTTTTTATATTCAAGAGGATCTAACGGTAAAAAACAGTGTTAGTTTTTTTCAAATTTTATCAAATTTATTCCTTTTTTTATTTTCGATATTTTAGAAATTTTGTAACTGAATCAATTCTAGACCAAAATTACAAGTTATGGGTCGCTCAGGATTCGTATTGGTATCGAATTTTTTTTAGATTCTCTTTAATGTTACCCAGTTCAACCTAACCTAACTTAAAGAGAATCTAAACAAAATTTTTAAAAATCAATCCTTATTTTGAGAGTCTCATAACTTGTAATTTTAGTCTAGAATTGATTGTGCTACAAAACTGTATGCTAAAAAAATTCAGAGAAATTGAAATAAGAAGCTCGAAAATTTCGTAAAATTTTTTCGATTTTTTTAAAACGTTTTCTAGTTTGCTTTGCATATTTTTCGTATAAAAATTGTTAAAAAATCGAAAACAAAAAAGAATTTATATAAAGAGATTTGAAAAAAAAAGATTACACTGCTATTTATCCGTTCGCTATTGTACATACACACATATTTAAGCTATCAACGATCAATAAGTGGATTCGATTGTCATATTGAATGAAAAAGCTTTTTTTTTTTTGTTTTTGGAAAAACCAAGAGTGAAAATAGAGATTATCATGTCACGCTTGCATACGCACTGTCGGCAAAATGTCAAATTCAAGAGTTGCTAACATAAATTGCAATCATAAATTCGCCATAATGGATTTTCGTGATATGGCCAAAGATGCTCATTTGCAGTTAAATTTATATTTAGAAGATTTTGTGGCGTTAGAAATGATTGGGAAATTTATGGTTTGCTTATTCATTGTTTATTGGCTATTTACCTATTAAGGTTTTTATGGAAGTTTTCATCACACTATATAAAATTTGATTATGCTGTGTGGGACAGCGAATTTCAGAAAACAAAACTAATGAAAAGTAATTTTATTTTCGCTGTCGGGTGTCGTATAAAATCGAGGAAAAGCAGGGATCATAACAGTTATAATTTGTATACCCAGGTGTGCTTGTACGCAGGCTGTTATAAATTTCATTGGATAACGGTTGGTTGTACAGTTATAAAGGAATCGAAATAGTTATAGACTTCTATATATCAAAATCATCAGCATCGAAAAATGGTGCCGTGGTCTTCGGTAATCAGTTTTACAGGGAAGCTCAATTCAGAAATTCCAAGATTTGAAGCTATTTGGCTGGTTATTGCTATTCTGAATTCGCAATAATCAGGTGGGACCAATAATTCCATCATCATCCATTTAGGGGAGTAGAGGAGTGTGTTCCCTCTATAATCTTAGTACTCTGTGGGCATTGGTTACAAGATCACCGTTTTCGTTCGTATATGATTTTTTGGTAGAATTTGCGGGCGTTCTTCCAGGCTCCAGACTTCCAGGCTCCACGCACTCACGCCTTTCTGTCTATGCTTTTTTCTTCCTGTAAAGGCGTCTCGCTTGCGTTTTCAGCTCGTTTGTGCCGTGGTTGTCGGCGGCGGTAGAAGTGCTTTAGAGACATGCTCCCTCTGTTCCAGCATTCCATCGGGTTGACTTGTGCTCTCAGAGAGCAGGTGTCAGAGTGGAGTTGTAAAATCATGAGCAGTCTGGTCCGATTGCAGTCTTTCGACGTCTCGCTTACCATGTGTTTTTTGCTTCTTGCATTTAGTTGCGCATAAGCGAGTGCGTATTTTGACTACAACGAGATAGTGTTCCGAATTGATGTGTGATCCTCGGATCGTGCGCACATCTAAAACACTAGAGGAGTACCGTCCGTCTATCACAACGTGGTTGACTTCATTTCGGGTATTTCGATCGGGGGACAGCCATGTAGCTTGATGTATATTTTTATGCATGTACCTCGGTGTGGATATGGCTATGTTCCATATTTTGATTTATATGATACATAGACTTAAAATAACTGGTCAAGGTTTATATACTGAAATTAAAACAGCTAAAAATAACAAACATATATGTCCCCAAGAGGTGTTGGGTCCCACCCCCTTATTTAACAAACAGAATATAATCAATTAGATCCTTCCACACTTTTGTATGTATCTGTGCAAATCAAAAAGTCACAAAGTGTTTCAAAAGTTACTATTCCCAGGGGGCCTGGGGGTCCAAAAAAGCAGACTTCTCTATACCGTTGGCTATTGCGAGCCAAACTTCATCTTAATACGTCTTAGAAAGAAAAACTGTCTGCATGAAAGTTGTTGGAAATGTTCTGAACTTATTTTAGCTGTAAAAAAAAATTCCATAAGGAATTTGTTAAAAATGATAATATAGTAGTTAAAAGTTCATTTTAGGCTAATTTCTCATAATTTAAGCCTGATATCTCTACTAAAATTCAAAAACACTATAGATATTAATTCAGATTCTGAAATGTACGGTAAATACCTTTAAAGTAAGCCCAACATGATATTTTTCTTATAATTCTATCAGAAGATATGAAGATTTTTTGGCCAAACCTACATTCATATGGCAAAATATCTATTTTGCAAAAGTCGGGACCTCGAAATCGGACTTAGAGCTAAGGCGTATTCAGCAATTTTTCTTAGAATCATCTATAGATTACGTTTTTCCTATACTCCTGATGGGAAAAATCCATCCATACAATTTGACCCGCTCTAATGTACATACATAATTGTAATACAAATTTAGTTTATGTACGTACATAAAGACTACTACGTCCCGACCTTACATTTAGTCACACGTGCATTTCGTTCGTGACACGGTTCACATGTTTGCATCAATGTGGAACCAAATATATATTTTTCTTAGTAGTTAGATATATTAATATATAACTCCTACCATATATATGTATGTATTCACACTATGTACATATGCATTCACTAATGCCCCTAAAGTCAGCTTGAACCCAACAAACACTGGAAACAAAAATCTGAAATGTTTGAGAAAAACATTAATTCTCAGTTTGATATTCAGCATTATTAATCATTTGAAGCTAAATATTCTCTCAACTTTTTTTCAAACGCTGTTCTTAAACTTGAGAATTGTTTGAGATCACAAATCACACACAGAAGTTTGCTCATTGCGCATGTAAATAAAAGACCAGCTGTTTTTTATGGCCAATTCATACGTCATTTTCCTTTAGCTCTTGTTTTTTTTCTCTCTTTCTTTCATTCGCTCAAGCAGTCAACTGTGACGTAGATGCGTAGAACGAGAGGCGGGGGGGGGATTTTTTTAAAAATATATATAATAGTAACGTAAAAAAGCAAGAAACTACTATGTAGATTAGTATTATATATTTCATTACAGTCAATACAAAAAATGTTCCTCCGCCCCTGGAACCGCGCATGCTGTACTACATTATACATAAATATAAACGATAAAGTGAAGTGAGGCAAATAATAAATTTGCTTACCGATAGTGGCACAACAGTGGATTTCATTTTGTTGCGCTTTATTCTCGTTTGAGAAAAAGTTGAGAATCCAAAAATTCTCAATTTGAAAATAAAGAAAAATTCCATATTAAAAATGTGCCTTTTAGCTTGAGAATACTATCAACGGATATTTGAAATGCATTTGAAAACTAACGTTTGAAATGTGAGAAATGGACTGATTCTCAAGTGTATCTGAAACTGAAAATTGACAAAAATGTTTATTGGGAATTTATATTGTAATTGTTTTCATTGCCTGTTGACTACTATTCGAGTGCATTTGATAGAGTCAAGTCGAGGTAGCTTGGCATTGAAACTGAAACTCAAACTACTTGTGGCAAGGCAACAAGAACATCAATGCGGTCGCAAGCTAATCGTAGGTTATATTTTGGGGTTCATCAATTTACTTCCCTTTATATTTAAGTCTCGTGTTCTTGTGTTCGTGTTCCCATGTGTGTCGCATTTTTACTATTCTTATTGGTTTTCCATTTTATTTTAGCTTTTACCTGCATCTTTGAATTGTGTCTTCTACTCTGGTTTTTCTTTTTTCGTTTTCGTTTTTGCTTTTGTTCTCTTAACCAGACTGCGAGAATCTTTTCATTTACCCTTGCGGCCATAAGTTTGTTTGTGGCAAGATTCTAATGGATTTTGGTGTTCAACACATTTTCTCTTTTGTTCGTTGTGGGTTTGGGATTTTCAATTATGCTAAAACAATTTTGTGGATGTCTGCATAAAATATTCAACAATTTCTCAATAACTTTACTTGCAACAAATAACTCGTAAAAAATTTAAGTTAGACCTTTTTTTGCATTTACTTTGTTTAGGTGGTTTTTTTGCTATGTAATTTTTCTATTATTTATTTATTTATTAGTCTACAAATTTAACAATTAATCAGACTAAATATAGTTACGGATTACCGATAAATTACAGAAGCATACAAATTGAACAAAATTATATTATAGAATATGTATATATATTATTAAATCAGTTGTCTGGATGGACTGTGATGCCGAGGAACGGGAATTGATTATTAGTGCTGTCGGAATGGACGTGATTTCGAGCAGCTGATGTATATTTCACCCACAACAAGTATGGCTGCGATGTGTGGGAGGTTGGAAGTGACGTGATTCCAAGCCACCCGCCCAAAGTTACTGGAGCTGGTGATAAGAGTGGAAGGTTGGAAAGGACGTGATTCCAAGCCACCCACCCAAATCATTGTGTATTTAAGGTAGTCAGCAGATATTATGTTCTTACGTGAAGCAAGTCATACGTACTAATGTTTTTGTAGTGCTTATTGAAGTACACTGACAACGAAGAGGTTCGTGCATTTAAAAATTCGATTTGCATGAGCTTATATGAAGCGGTTGAAAATATCTAGATCGTCTAAAAGGAATATTAAATAAAATTTTACCAAGCAGAAAAAGGCTACTTACCAAATCCTCTAATAAGCTTTACTTTACTACAAATAGCACACCTGCCATCTCCCTACGGCTCCGTAATGTAGGGACCTGAATAAGTTTTAAACGGCAGGAGTAGGGAGGAAGAATCCTTGAGGGGTCCCACGGTAAGTTCCTTAGCGCAAAAATCAGGAATTGCTTTTGTACTGACTCTAATTTGTCGCAGTGCGTCTGGTAACGATGGTTCCAGATTATCCAAGCATATGGATAATCGAATTCTTTAGACCATCGTTTGACGAACGCCAAACGCATATTTATTATCAACGCATATTTATTATCAACAAGTAAGGATGTCTAAGTTCGGGTGTAACCGAATATTATATACTCAGCGTGAGCTTTAATTGTATAGTTAATTTCAGATAAATTTCTTTTTCGAATTTTGTTACACTGGATTTTTTTTGTTTTGGGGCTGCTCTAGATATGTTATATAACGCTTGAACGGAATAGGAGCGTGGGACCCCCTCTTAAAAAAATTTCTTCCGATTTCCTCTTACAATAAAACTTGGTAAGTGAAATATCATTAATACAAAACTATTTTCGCCAAGATATAGCCTGTTATTTTAGCCTACGATCCTTTTAAACATCCTTTATATATAAAAGTGGCCGTGGTCTTGAACCGATTCCGTCCATTTTTACAAGAAATATTTCTTGCTATAAGGAAAATATGTGCGCTCAATCTTATTATTATCCGTTAGTTTCTCTTCGATTTATGGCTCCCCAAGCATAGAAAATTGCTTGTCAAAAAAAGGGGCGGTGCCACGCCCATTTGAAAAATTTGAATTTGTTGCTTTTTTTGTCATAATTTCACTTGTGACATGAATAGATTGGTATTGATATAAAGCTCTTTTTGCAAAGATATAGCTTAAAAGTGGGCGTAGTTCTTAACCGATTTTGATTATCGTCATTCGGTCCATATAATTTCACTTGAAACGCTGTTGTTGGTAGAATATCTGTCAAATGTAGTTAAATACCAGAGAGTTATTGCAAAGTTTGTTAAGGTTAGACCATTAGGAAAAGTGGGCGTTGGCTTTAACCGATTTTGATCATCTTCACTCAGTCTATATAATTTGGCAATGATAATGTCTCAATGTAATATCTTTAACGGCTTTTGAATTACGGCTTGTTGAACTTCCAAATTTTCTTCTTCTAAATATGGGTGATGCAACGTCAGTATTCCTAAATTTTTGGGTATTTATGTTTTGCGTCCTAAAACCAATCCACCTACCAAATTTCGTTTACTTAGCGGATTTCCTTTTTGAATTATCTCATTTTTTCCATTTTTCTAAGTGTTCTATTTTGAAAAAGTGGCCGTGGTTATAGTCCGATTTCGCTCATTTTCAATACCAATCTATTCAGATAAGCTCGTGTACCGAATTTGGTGAAGATATCTCAATATTTGCTCAAGTTCTCGTGTTAAGGAACGGATGGACATGGTTTACATAGCTTTATTTAAAAAAGTCCATTATGGGCGTCAAACGAGAAGTATTTAACGTAGCATTTCAACGGAAATATTTCGAAGTAGAGTTGCCACCTGAGGTTAACATCTAAACGTATTATAATTATTTTTTTTAACAGCCTTTCTCACATATCTCAGAAACGACTTCACCGATTTGAATAAAGTTTTGAACATAATGTGATACACTATTTTCTGCCAAGGTATTGCGATTGAAGCTGAATTCATCAGGTTTCCAACTGCTTAAAGTTATTTTTTAAATTAATTTACGTAAGCCAACGAAAAGTTGTTGGCTAGGTGAAGATAGTTTTAAAGTGTTGCCACCTGTTAAAAATCAAAAAAGGCAAATCAGGTATGCCAATATGGATATCTAACGAAAATCATTTCAACGATAATATTTTTAAGTGCAGTTGCCATCTAGGTTTACAATCTGATACTAATATATTTATTTTTCAAATATCCATTCCAACAACTCTGAAACGGTTTAATCGTTTTTTATAAAATTTGGATCATACTTAGATGTTTAACATATTCCAAGATTTTCTGCCTAAGTGCTGCCACTGGGTATGATTTCATAAGGCTGCCACCTATTTACACTTTTTTAAATTAAATTAAATATATAGATGAAAATAGGTATCAAACGCAAATGGTTCTAAATAGAGTTGCCACTGGATTCCTGGCGCAGGTATATTCGAAGCCCCCTAACCCGCTGGGGGTGTTGTTTATTTCAAACTAAAAACATTCTACGTCTCATTTCAACGAAAATATTTATACGTAGGGTTACCACCTAAATATTACGGCTTAACCCATTTGGATCGAATTTGGTACAAGGATAGTTTTTCTCTTTCATAGGCTTCGTGCCTAGGTTCTGCCACAGGTAGAAGTTTCAAAAGGATACCACCTAATTGAAGTGTAAAAAATTGAATTAGGTAGGCCAATATGGGTGTCTAAAGAAAAGTATTTAATACCGAATTTCAATGGTTTACCGCTCAATCCAATTACATTTAATTTTTAAGTATGCGCTTCTATCCCGAAAATGGATGAAATTTGGTAAAGAAGTGGTTTGTCACATTCAAAGGGTTTTTATCTTATAGAACCCAATTGTCAACCTGCTCCTGCTCCTGGCGAATCCTGTATATTTAGCAGGCGAGGCTCTGTTGATCCTAAGTACGTCATGGAACTAAGGGGTGGAGAAGGCGGGATGGCCTAGAAGGTTCAATGTGCCCATATTAAATTTCTTAGAATAGAATTAGTATACCAATTTGAGTATCAAAGCAAAAACTATTTTCTTCATACTTCAACAAAAAAATTTCTAAGTGGAGTTGCTACATAATTTTATTACATTTTTTTTTTTTGTAAAATATGTGCTTTTTTTACCACTCGCACTTTAGATTCTGTAAAGTTTAGTCTACTCTGACAACAAACACGCCAGTCGCGGAATCATCCAAGGTCCTTATACCGCTTGGACAGGTTTGAGGATTTACTAAAGCTTATATATGAGCCGGATTACCATTTTCGGAGCAGTGCGTTTGTGTAAGAACTAAGCTAGCGGGATTCTCTCCAAACCATTAAAAAGGCACGAGTCGGAATATCATTATGAAAATGTATACTTCATTCTTAGCAAAAATTAAAGAAATCATTAAAATAAAACAAAAGTTTCCTTAATGCAAAGTTGCACCATAATCCCTTTGTCGGCTATTATAGCGTTTTTATTAACCGTCTGCCTAGTTTTGCGTACTTTACTTTCCTTTGATACTTTTATTTCCTTCCATTATCCCTGGCATACCTTCAATACTATTCCGCTTAGATATTTTTATTTATTTACTATTCATTTTCATCTCAGCACTGAACTCAGCACTTCGTCGTATTCTGCTCGGTTAGCTTGCTGCTTTTTGCCGTTTCCTATTTACATTGCAAACAACTTTCATTTGCATTCTAATCCTTGCAACAAATGAAATGTAACATAAAAATGTGAAAAAATCACTTCCACTACAACAAAAAACCATGCATTTAGCCAAAGGATATCTACCGCCCATCGATTGTTTTCTAGTGTAATGGCTATGTTAGCGAAATTGTATCAGCTATTGTTGGATTTTATTGCCTTGTTAAATTATGTTTTGTTTTTTTAATTTTTTTTTTCTTTTTAATACGACTCACATTTTTCTGCTGCAATCAGGGATCGTAACAGTTATACGTTTATTATGAAAGTTAGTTTTTAAATTTTTGTATTTCTACCAAAGATAAACATACAAAAATAGAGAACTCTGCTTTGCTAACAAATGAAAACCTAAAAGAAATAACTGTTGTTTTCCATGCAAAAGATAACTGTTCTTTTCGGAGCGAAATAAAAAGCTTAAAATATATTTATTATTTTTCGAGCGATAAATAAAACATAAAAAAAATCTTTATTATGTTCCAAGCGAGGTAAAAAACTCAAAACAACTTTTCCACGCGAAATAAAAAACACAATAAATATTTATTAAACAAAAGTTATTATTTTCCTAGCCAAATAAAAAACTCAAAAAAAAAAAATATTACTTTCCGCGCGAGGTAAAAAACTCAAAAAATATATTATATTCCGCTCGAAACAGAAACCAAAAAAAAATTGTAATTATTTTCTGAGCGAAACTGGAAGCTCCACAAATATTTATTATTCTAAGCGGAACGAAAAACTTAAAAAATATGTATTTATTGCCGAACGTAATAAAAAACTCATTTATTTTCTTAGCGAAATAAAAAACATGAAAAATACTTTTTTTATTTTACGGGCGAAAAACACTTAAAAAATATTTGTTATATTTCGAAGAAACAGAAAACCCAAGAAATGTTTATTATATTCCGCGCGAAATAAAAGACTTAAAAAGTATTTATTATTTTCTTAGCAAAATAAAAAACTCATAAAAATTGTATTTTCCGAGTAATAAAAAAACCCAACAAATATTTGTTACTTTCTAAACGAAATAAAAGACCCAAAAAATGCTTATTACTTTCCATGTGAAATTTAAAGTATAAACCTCAAAATTGTTTATTATTTTCTGAGCAAAATAAAAAATTGAAAAATATTTGTTACTTTCTAGGCGATGTAAAAAATTCAAAAAATAGTTATCATTAAAAAATATTTGTCATTTTCTGCGCGGAATGAAAAACACAAATAACAAATATTATTTTCCAAGTGAAATTCAAAAATAAAAAAATATAAATTTTTTTTCGAGTGAATTATAAAACTCAAAAACATTTATTATTTTCCTAGCAAAAAATAACACTCAATAATTTTTTATTATTTGCCAAACGAAATAAAAAACTCAAAAAATACTTATTATTTTCCATGTGAAATTTAAAAACCAAAAATTATTTATTATTTCCAAGTGAAGTATAAAACTCAAAAACATTTATTATTTTCCTAGCAAGAAGTAACACTCAAAAAATATTTATCATTTTTCGCGCGAAACGAAAAACACAATAAAAAACTGAAAAATCTATTACACTGAAAGAAAAAGACCAGTGAATTCAACCGAAATACATGTGAATTCAACCGAAATTTCTGTCAATTTTTATCCATCGCAACAAGATGTTAAATCAACTGCGCACATATCGTTGATACGCAATTGACCGTTTTAGTAGTCAAATTAACAAAAAAAGTTGTTGCGACAGCTTTGTATGAAAGTACCTATGTTGCCATATAAATAAATAGATGTAAGGCGCGATAACCTCCGAAGAGATTTTAGGCCGAACTTCTCTTCCAATTTGCGTCGTGCTCCTTTACAAATTGGCGGGACGGGACCTACTTGTCTTATGCCGACTCCGAACGGCATCTGCAAGGCATATGGGTTTTCACTGAGAGCATTTCATGGCAGAAATACACTAAAAAATTTTCTTCTAATTGAAAAACCTTATTTCTAAAATTTTGATGTTGCTTTGCCCGGGGTGTGAACCCAGGGTCTTCGGTGTGTTAGGCGGAGTACGCTACCATCACACCACGGCGGCCGCCATATAAATACGTAAATATGTGAATACATAAATACGTATGCTTGCTACATATACATACATATGAATATAGAAATGAAAATAGTAGTCACAAAACTGATTCTCAATTCTTTCAGTTGCAGCTCAGCTCATTCTCAATTTCTTTTCTCGCATGTAGTTGCCACAATGATTGTTTCGAACAAAACTTGTAATATAAATGTTTGACGTAATATTTTAAAAAGATAACTTGTTATAGAAAAGTAAAGAATCAAATCGGAGAAAGGTAAATCACCACTGGAGTAACTTTACATGTAATTCGACAAGTTTAGTGTTCGTAACACTTTAAGTCGAAACGATTCCAAAACAACTCAAACTTTTATTTTGTCGGAAACATCAATATTAAAAAATTATGTTTTTTTATTATCTTGTAAGATTCGTTCGCGTGAGTGAAAATTCATAAAAACTTGAACAAAATGTTACTAACTTTGGAAAAATCCTGTTCGTTCAAGCAACTAGATGGCGCAATTTCGCTTTTCGCTTGGACGAGAAGTTGCAAAATTATACCCGATAAATAGGTGTCCCGGTATCTCATAATTTTTTGCACAGTAAATTCAAAAAAGGGTTTTTTCGTTTTGTATTTATAACTGAAAGTTTTTTGTTGTTTTCCCATTTTGTGTGTTTTTTCGATTTGATGGTTTTCTTATTTTGGTGTTTTTTTTTAACAAGTGGCACCATCGTCATAAGTACAAAGTAGAGAGCGCAGTGAGCGTAAAATTCTCTTTGAAATTTGCTCATGTATTGACAGTTGTTCGCCGTTGAAATGACCTGTAAGATCAGTTTTGTTAACAGAAAAATCAGTTAGATTGATTAGGAATCTGTTAATTTTACAAAATTTTGTTAACTTAAGAGCCACAATTTCTCTTCTATTGAAATGACTAAACTAATTTGTTCGTTTGACAAAGAACTCGGTCGAATTAACCATAATTCGATCAATTTCACCGAATATCCGTTAAGTCAAGAACAACAGAACCGATTTGTTGATTTTACTAGCACCATTTCTTTCAGTGTATATTCCTCGCGAAACAGAAACCAAAAAAAAAATTATAATTATTTTCTGAGCGAAACTGGAAACTCCAAAAATATTTAATATTTTCTAAGCGGAACGAAAAACTCAACAAATATTTATATATTTCCGAACGAAATAAAAAACTAAAAAAAATATTGGTTATTTCGAAGTATAAAACCCAAAAATTTTTTATTATTTTCCGAGCAAAATAAAAAATTCAAAAATATTTGTTACTTTATAGGCGAAGTAAAAAATTCAAAAAATAGATATCATTAAAAAATATTTGTCATTTTACGCGCGGAATAAAAAACACAAATAACATATTGTGACGAATATTACCAACATTAAAGCATACTATCATCTCTAAGCCGATACTAAGCAGTCACTTGTATCTACATAAACAAATCAATCATTATGTCTACACATACATATGTACATACAAGAAGCGGAGAGTTATGCACAAACACATGCATATATCTGAGATACTCACAAAAGTATACAATCATCGGTGGAAGTATCACTCACATATACACGCGCATATGCGAAGTTATAAACGTGCATCTGTAGTATATAGCTGGTGAGTTTATAGCTGGTAAACAAGTAGTAAATTCTAAAAGAAGAAACGCCTAGAAGTATGCGAGCGACACAGCAGAGAGTATAAAAGGAGCAAACGTTGAGTAAGCAGAAATCAATTTGATTTAAGCACGCTATTGCGATTGATTTAAGCACGGTTGCGAAGTATAAGTGTTATTGTGAAGTATTTTCAAATTAGTCTAATAAAAACCATTTTGCATTATTGAATATTGGAGTTATTTTATTCAACAGTTTAGCGATACGAACGTTAGCGGAAGGTTGGAAATAGGAGGAATTTCACTAAAGTCGTTACAATATGTTATTTTCCAAATGAAATTTAAAAATAACAAAATATTAATTCTTTTCCGAGTGAAGTATAAAACTCAAAAAACATTTATTATTTTCCTAGCAAAAAATAAAACTCATAAATTCGTTATTATTTTCCGAGTGAAATAAAAAACTCCAAAAATATTTGTTACTTTCTAAGCGAAATAAAAACTCCAAAAATAATAATCATGTTCCACATGATATAATAAACACAAAAAATATTAATTCTTTTTCGAGTGAATGTTAAAACTCTAAAAATATTTATTATTTTCCGAACAAAAAATAAAACTCAAAATAAAAAACGTGAAAAATAAAAAATTCAAAAAAATTTCATTATTTTTCGAGCAAAATCAAAAAAATAACAAAAAAAACTAAATTCATTTATCGGTAGTATACTTCTCATGTAGGTGGTATTACCCCTTCAGATGATTTTTTTGTTATTTGCAATCCCTGAATACAATTCAAGATTTTTTTATAATATTCATCCTTTGAGGGAGAGGGCATTATCCTTCACATTATACATATATACTTGGTACACATATGTACAAAGTGCTATTTGCATATGTACATACATATTAAAATTGTGTTTTTTTCTTTTTGTTGCATTTTTTATTTATTTATTAATTTTTTTTCACAGTTGCATAACAGCTTACATCATCCAATCGCTTTTACTGCAGCTCTTCCTTTTTCAATTTTTAGTTTGGATTTGCATTGCAATTCAGTGCATTTTTGCTTGCCAGTATCACAATGTTTTTGTGCTATTTTTTAACAATGTGCAAATCTTTCCCCCGTTCTGCTCTTTTGCCGTTATTCGTAATCGCACGCATATTAATGCATTCATGCAAAAAAAGTAAATTTTTTTTTGTCTTCTATGCGTTGCATCCGGCATAACGGCAGACGTTATTTCCGTTTTGCAATGCTTAGGGCACGAATATCCTTTACTTGCTTTGAGTGTCAGTTTGAGTGTTACGAGCTCTACTTATGCAATATATATTTCCTGGTATTTATTCATTCGAAGTAGGTACTTACTTAAGTGCTGAAAAACACATTTCATAATCCGGCCACTTCCTGGCATTGCATATTCCCGATTAATATAATTTTATGATTATCTTACTTGAGGAATTAATGACTTTGCTGGAAGCAGTCTTTATTTGGCGCGATTTACCTTCGTGAATATTTAAGCCGAGCTTCCCTTCCAATTCGTGTCGTACTCCTTTTGATTTTTCCTACAAGTCGGCGGATCGGCAGCTACAAATCAGGTGGATTTTCACTCAGATCTCTTTCCTGGCAGAAATACACTTCTAGTGTTTGGCATGCCACCGCTGGGGGTGACCCTGCTCAGATATATATTTTTCTTATTGAAACATTTTCTTCTAAATCTCTGATGATGCTTTGCCATAGCGGCCGCCGTTTTGAAATTTACTGATCATCAAGTTTAAGTTTCTTTTTAATGTCATAGCTGTGATATATGAATGATTTGAATATGAGCCCCATTGTAATCCACAAAAAGGAATTTCTTAAATGTCTTCATACATGCGAGGATTGTTTTTGCTTTTATGTTCCATTTCTTTAAGGTTTAACTGGCCGGTCAATACAAAACTCACAAGAACATAATGTATCCATTATTGTAATGGGGTTGTTGTTGTTTTTTTTTTTTCGTAGCGATAAAAACATTCCCAAAGATTTTTGAGAGTATTATAAATGTTGATGGTCTTTTGACGGATATATATCTATATATCTGGTACGCTACGGTAGCAAGCAACATTAAGGTATACGCCCGACCATCTCAGGAACGATTTAATATGATCACATTGAACTTTAAAGGCCAGCCCGCCCTCACATCCATGAGAGCCAGATCCATGGGGTAGTCAGAGCTTCAGCTGCTATAGAAACAGAACTCGCCACTGGAAGGTGAGGTTCACAATTGGGTTGGAGAAGCTATAGGCCAGCACAATAGCCTCTCCGTGAAAGGATTACGCTACATAACCCCGGTAATCAATTGGGTATTTTAGTCGCCTCTTACGACAGTCATATTTGCCGCGTGTATATTTTAAACCCCATAACCCGTTCTGGCTATTGTCATCGGGTACTGCACTGTATTGAAACTGTCACTGAGACACATTCACAGATCATGTTGCTCCTCGACAAATATGTGATCCTCCAACCCTAGCGTACATACACTTGTATCAAGACTTAACTATGCTCCATGTTTGATGTCTACAGCGCCAGCGAAGATAGTTAAAGCCCGTTGGCATTGTTCCCCAATTTCGAACTGTAAGTTTGAAATATTCTCAGTATCTCGATCCCCGCGCCATCTAGCGAAATTCTTGCTTCTCTATATTTCATTGCCATCGAGCCTTGAACTTGAAGCATCTAGCTCACCAGGGAGTTCCCTTAATATCGTGATAATTTTCCAAGACTATCGCTTCGATATGTCAATGGTAAAAGGGCATATATTTGTAAAGATGATATGTATGAGGTGAGATTTCTCATGCTTAGTGACAGACCTGCAGAACTACAGGAAGATACCGCCAGCTATTTCCGTTTCGCTATAACTGGCGCCAATTCGGAGCTCCAGAAGAAATCGAGTCTTCCTTCACCTGCCTTTCCCAGCTCAGTGAAAGTCTCCTCTTCCTCTGCTTTCAAATATTATATATTACTAGGAGAACCGGCAGACGTTGTCCTGCCCTAAATTTTTGGTCTATCTGCATACATTTTAATAAGCTTTTTCCGTCTAACTCTGCCCTCGCCCCTCGCCCCTCTACACTTTTTCCTAATCTTTGTATTCACTCCTCCCTCCGTATTTTTCGCTTCATCTATCACCATATTCGTCTCATTATATCTCTTTCTCAGTCTTTTCCTTCTCTCTTTTCTCTTCTCTCAAGTTTTTCTCATTCTTGGTGGTATGTATTTTGTTCCAGTCCCATTCCGAGTCTCAGTCCCAGTCCCACTCCGAGTCTCAGTCTCAGCCTCAGCCCCAGTCCTAGTCCTAATCACAGTCCCAGTCCGTCTCTGGTCTACTTCCCTGAAAAAAGCATCGTAAATACTAATATAGGCAAATTTATATACCAAATTTCAGGCAAATCGAATAGGACGTATGTAAATAGATATGTGGGTATTATTAATTCATGTCTTTATTTCGGCTTCGCATGCATATTTATCAGTTTTGCCAGGTTGATGCGACTAAATCGAATATCACAATGAAAATTACTTTAAAGCTCTCAGCAACAGCTTTTATTTGATATCCATAATACACACACATTCTAGGGGTATCCGGGTCCATGTTTTGGCCTATATCCCGAGACCCTAGTCACCCAGCGGCGTAAAACTTACTCTGTTCTAAAGCACACATCAACAGCTTCAATTTGATACCCATAATGTAAAAACACATTCTAGGTGCATCCGGGTCCACGTTTTCGCCTATATCTCGAGATCCCAGCGGCATAAAACTTACCCTGTACTAAAGCACATATCAACAGCTTCAATTTGATATCCATAAGTTAAAAACACATCCTAGTGTTACCCTTATCACGTTTCTGCCTATATCTCGAGACCCTAGTCACCAATAGGTATTAAAACTACCCTGTACTAAAGCATATTATATAAGCACATTCTAGGGTATCCGGGTCCACATCGAACAACTAATTCCCCCCCCCCCCCCCCCTCTCGCCTGGCCTGATGATTTTCTATACTTGATATCATTCGCTATAATATTTTTTATTAATAAGCACGTTGTTTAATTAAACACCAACCAATTACACGGAAGTATATCCGCACCACTTGAAAATATGAGTGCCGGTGCGTATACGTAACATTTTATTATTACGTATAAACATATAAAATTATTTGCAATAAAATAATATTGCGACTGTAAACTGAGATATAACCTATCCTATATTTCAAGTTGGATCAAAATACACACGGGGTGCAAAACAAATTCAAAATCGGTTCAGTAGTTTAGGAGCCCATCGCGGACAAACAATGTGACACGTGATTTTTATATATAAAGGTATTGGTTCTTATTATAAGCTATTTTCTTAAATAAATACATCTCTGATGAAAATTTTCCATTTTCCACTTGAACCTTTTTAACAATTAGAGACTGATATGTTAGGTGCTCTTAGTTTGACGTTTGAAAACTTTATGACTTTGCACATATGTATAAATTTACCATTAAAAGTTTGAGGCTCAATCAAATTGGCTTCTAAAAACTTTTTACAAATTCCAAACAATCGACTTTGTCTTTACTCTAAATTCTGCAAATAAACTTACTACTACTGTTGTGCGATATACAAATATTAGTAAGTACATATGTATAAACTTACATCAGTGGTGCACTCAAAAGCTTCGTGGGGCTTCAGAAAACTATTTGGCGTTCACCTACTTGTCGTATGAGCACAGCGACAGACATTTATTCAAGGCGAATTCAGTACCAGTTGTTGTTATCAGTAGCTGATTGCTTCTTCTTGATTATTTTCCATACAGCGCCTTGTACTTTAATATGTCAGTTAATCGATTAACATTTTCTTTTGACTTGAATGCTTCTGCACGGCGAATTTGTTGAATTCGCTTTGCCACCGCATGGTTTGGATTCGCCTTGGAATTAGTGAAGCAATCAGTTAAACACTTAGCTTTTACTTCAAGCAGTAAACATCTCAAGTATGAATTCTATGCTCAAATATTCTTCACGTAAACATATCCTACTACAATAAAAGTTGCGTTTGTATTCGAAGCTCTGCCGACGCTGTGCACCACTGACTGACACACAATATATATTTGTGTTTTAATTCTGCTTGCCTGCAGGGAAATTAACTGCAGAACACAAAAAAATTCAATATGATTCAAAGGCTTTGGGGTCATTGTTTGAGGGTGAAACCATTCCAACTTATTGTTGATGCTATTACTTTTTAGAAAATTATTCTTTATGTTTCTTTAGTTCGAATTCTTTTTTGCTATGGGAATCATAAAATAAAATCTGTAGTCCTTTTTAAATTAAGAATAAGTGCGCAAAACGATGAAGACTCATAAAGCAGTGGGTTGAGGAATATGTGTCCTGGGTGTGCCCACTTGTGAGTGCTATTTCGAAGTTCATAACCTCACACAGATAGCAAAAGTCTAATTACTCTCATCACTGCAAATAATTTTCTTGCTTACATAGTTTTCCAGTAACCATTTTCTGACCCGCTCATACAAAAGTGTGCGTGTGTAGACGCAAATACAAAAGCACGAGTTTGTAAATTTCGATGCTCGTATCAGATTTTCGCAACGGCGCCAATATATCCTTGAGCATCGCAACTGTCGAGATAGACAGCAAGCTTAGCCAGAAATCGTATATCGACCATAGGGTTGAAAAGGCTCACATAGCCTTCTGTTCGTGTAAAGGGATCGTCAGCAAAAACTGTGGTCTAAAATCCAAACTCGTAATGTGGCTATATACGGCGTCGTCAGACCCATGCTACTACTATATGGAGCTATTGAATAGTGACCGGCCATTGACAAACAATACAGCATTAAAAAGATGACTAGAGTACAGTGGGCAACCACCGGAGGGGTAACAGGTGCACTAAGTTCGTGTCCAATTGGCGTACTAAATGTGCCCCTAAACCAGATACCTCTGGACCTTCACCAACGTGGACACGTGCACGACATACACTCAGATAGCCATCAGCGCACTTAACTTCCCCATCACTTCGTCTAAGGCCGTCAGCAGTTGCAAAGTGTCGCTTCATGCCGCAGCTAACTTCGCAAACAAAACTCTTAAGGGTACCACAGGAGCATCGAGGGCAATGAGAAAGCAGACGAACTTGCAAGGGCAGTGGTTCTGTTGGAGGCAGCGTAGATGGTCGAGATGCATTATTATCCATTTACATAAATCACAAGAAACATACATAGCATATTCAAGAGGCTAGCAGTATCCAGCTGGTATTCCTCGGACACCTACAAGATAACCAAGCAAACCTGGCCGAATTACGATAGTAGGAGAACAGAGGACCTACTAGGTCAAAGAAAGAAATCTTTAGGATCACTGCCACAGTCGCGGGATACTGGCCGCTTGGCTTGCATGCTGGGAGAACGGAGATCCCTTTAAACAGAAACAGTTGCGTATCACCACTGTGAATGTTCAGCTCTAGAACACACTAGGTTTCTTACTATGGACAGTTATTACTGCTCTGTTATAAATATCATCAGGGTCTTTGTCCCCACCAAATGGTCTGAACGGAGTACGGACTAGCCATTCTTGAACAGGAGCAATTGTTTCCAGGGCAAATGTTCATCAAAATGGCGCCCGTGCGCAACTTGGACTCGGGTATATCGGCGGTACAATGCCAAAGAAACGAATGTGCCATTTTTGTTTAAACGAAATATTATATATGTCAAATTTTGCAAAGCCAAAATAACAAATGTGCATTTATTTGAAAAAAAAATTTTAAAATCAATTTCAATTAACATTACTTAGGAGTTTACAAAAGTAAACCTTCCAATAGTGGTTGAAAAATACAAAATTAAATCTCTATTAATTAAATCTCTCTTTTTAACAACGTCTTACGCGTTTTTCTCAACACATCACATATGCACATTCGTTTCTTTGGCATTGGACCGACGATATGATATCCGGGCGGTACAGTAACCAACCAACTAACCCTCTCAACTAAGCTAACCTTATTCTCGCTGGTGAAAGACTTTATGTTTTCAGGGCCGGCTTCTTTGCATATTTGTGAAAATTACCCAGAAACAAACAGTTTTAATAACAGCAGTAAAGCAATACCAAGAAAATAGTCGCCTTACCGTACCACAAAAATGTTCATTAAAGTACTTCATAAAAAAGTGTTTCCAAAGTCGTTCAAGAGTCGTCCCTCGGCTGTGCTTTGGCAAATCTTCTGCCACTAAAAGCTTCTCAGCACAAATTCATCTGCCTTGCATATCCGTTCAGAGTCAACATATTTGTAGGAAGAAATCAAAGAACCATGACAAATTAGAAGAGAATATCGGCGTTAATCTCCTCTGAGGTATATCTCATCAACAAATATTATAATTATTATCAATTTATAGACGTGATAACAACAGAGCAACTCACAAGAGCTCCCAGCTTGCAAGGGTCATATTAGTTTAAAAGAATAGCGAAGTCGATAATGTTTTTTTTTTTTTTTTTTTTGTTTTAATTGATATAAAGACAATCCCTGAAAATTTTGGGAGTGTACTGATGCTTATAGTGCTTCGTCGGATATAGATCCGACACCTTCTACGTCATTCGTCCCACCCCATCCTGTCCATCGCTGAAGAGCTAGAAGAAGCTATGAAACTATATATTGCGCTCAAACAACCCCTTGAACCTCAAAATCAATGGACAGCTGAACGGCGAGCTGAGAGCTGCAGCGGCTTCGGTGCAGCTAACGAATGACAGCAGTTGACACGAATGACGTCAACAACAGCGGTAAAATGACAGACGGGAAAGTAGCAGATCAGCAGCTGTTGAGTACGGGCGACAGGATGATAGCAGTTCGGCTGATCGATGTTAGAAGAAATTGAAACTATGTCTAAGTTGCCAGCTCTTGCGGTGGACATAATCCTACGCCAGAAAATAGGAATCGTAATGGAAAACGAATTTGTATAAAGTTTTGCATTTTTGGAAAACTTTCTAGAATTTTCCATTTTTTTTTTTTTCATAACAGTTTTTAAGATTGGTTAGCATAGTTTCAGTTTACAAAATTAATAGACGGTTTTAAATATGAAAAATTAAAAAAGAACTTAATTGACGAAATTTAATGAAAAGTTTTCTGTTCGCTGCTTTATATGCTTTATATTTATAAATAGGTGCAATTTTAAGCGAAATAATCATAACCTGATATTTTTGCTCTTTTTAAGAAAGTATCTAATGCAAATCATTGCTTCTTTTCCATATATCTGCTTTTTGGTATCTTTAAGGACGTCCAAATACTATTTTTATACTCAGCTGAGCAGAGCTCACAGAGTAATTAACTTTGTTCGCATAACGGCAATCCATAACGGCATAAACTAATCAAGATAGATATAGACTTCTATATATCAAAATGATCTGGGCGAAAAAAGAAATTCATTTAGCCATGTCCGTCCGTCCGTCCGTCCGTAAACACGATAACTTGAGTAAATTTTGAGGTATCTTGATGAAATTTGGTATGTAGGTTCATGGACGCTCATCTCAGATCGCTATTTGAAATTAACGACATCGAAATACAACCACGCCCACTTTTTCATTATCGAAAATTTCGAAAACCCGAAAAAGTGCGATAATTCATTACCAAAGACGGATAAAGGGATGAAACTTGGTAGGTGCGTTGACCTTATGACGCAAAATAGAAAATTAGTAAAATTTTGGACAATGGGCGTGGCACCGCCCACTTTTAAAAGAAGGTAATTTAAAAGTTTTCCAAGCTGTAATTTCGCAGTCGTTGAAGATATCATGATGAAATTTGGCAGGCACGTTACCCCTATTACTATATGTATGCTAAATAAAAATTAGCAAAATCGGATTACGAACACTGCCACTTTTAAAAAAAATTTTTTTTAAAGTCAAATTTTAACAAAAAATTTAATAACTTTACAGTATATAAGTAAATTTTGTCAACATTCAACTCCAGTAATGATATGGTGCGACAAATACAAAAATAAAAGAAAATTTCAAAACGGGCGTGGCTCCGCCCTTTTTCATTTAATTCGTCTAGAATACTTTTAAGGCCATAAGTCGAACAAAAATTTACCAATCCTTGTGAAATTTGGTAGGTGCGTAGATTCTATGACGATAACTGTTTTCTGTGAAAATGGTTGAAGCCACGCCCAGCTTTTATACACAGTCGACCGTCTGTCCTTCCGCTCGGCCGTTAACAACAAAACCAAATATGAAAAAAAGAGATGAAACATGGTAATTGGATTAGTTTATTGACGCAAAATATAACTTTAGAAAAAACTTTGTAAAATGGGTGTGACACCTACCATATTAAGTAGAAGAAAATAAAAGCAGGGCGAAATCAAAAACCCTTGGAATCTTGGCAGGAATACTGTTCGTGGTATTACATATATAAATAAATTAGCGGTACCTGACAGATGATGTTCTGGGTCACCCTGGTCCACATTTTCGTCGATATCTCGAAACGCCTTCACATATACAACTAAGGGCCACTCCCTTTTAAAACCATCATTAATACCTTTAATTTGATACCCATATCTTACAAACACATTCTAGAGTCACCCATGATCCACCTTTATGGCGATATCCTGAAATAGCGTCCACCTATAGAAGTATGGCGCACTCCCTTTTAAAATACTCTTTAATACCTTCCATTTGAAACCCATGTCATACAAACACATTCCAAGGTTACCCTAGGTTCATTTTGCTAAATAGTGATTTTCCCTTATTTTGTCTCCAAAGCTCTCAGCTGAGTATGTATTGTTCGGTTACACCCGAACTTAGCCTTCCTTACTTGTTTTACATCATCTTTGCTCATATTGACTTAGGCTGTTATTCATTATATAAATAGTTGTGCAGTTCTGTTCGTTGTTCTAGCATTCATCGCTCAAAATTACTAATGAAATGGTTAGTAATTAGCCCCGCTATTGGCAAATTTTAACACCTTGATAAGCGCCTTTAGGGCGCTATAAAATTTGCAAATCTATTAAAAATGTATGAAATGTAAATATGTAGGAGCTCTCAATTCAGTTAAAATTTTGTACTGACACACAATTCGAAAACAAAATTTACAATGATCAAAAATAAATAAGCACACAACGAGAAAGCAACATTTTTGTTTTGCAAAAAATCAGATTTTGTTGACTGCTCCATGCAGCCAAATTTTTATTAAAAGTGCCCTGTTTGGTAGTAAAAATTGAATTGGGGATTATGCATATCAAAAGGGAAAACAAAATTGAATCGTCAAAATAGTGCAAATGTTGGTAGCGTGAAAAAAGCAGAATAAGTAAAAACAAATTTATATAAATAAAGAAAAGGCAACATTTATAGGGAGCAAGTATGTAAACACCTAACAGAGATATGTACAGAAAAAAGTGGTCACAAATGCGAATGCCACAAAATCATGCTACTACTATTGTTATTGCTATTAATTTATTTTGCATTTCTTTATTGATATTTTCAACTGTATTCCAATATCAAACACCCTCTTCAAACCAAGAGTTGATAGTTTACTATTAAAGTACATGCATATACACATACAGTGGTGGCCAAATAATGAGAATATTCTTCGAATAGAAGTTTGAATTGGCTTGTCAATTAAGAGCCCAAATAAACTGAATGGGGCCATAGTATTACCGGAATTAATCTGATAACCTAATAAAAACAACCTTTGTTTGCTTCTAAAGCTCCCTCATCTCGTCATAATACCATTTCTTCCATTCAAATACCAACGCACATAGATTAATTTACTATGTTCCTTATATTAGCTGTATTTTTTTTTACATCTATATACATATTGTAACGAATTTTGGGAAATTCCGCTTATTTGAAACCTTCTACTAACATTCGAATCGCTAAACTGTTGAATAAATCACTCCACTATTTAGTAGTGCAAACTGGTCTTTATTTAGATTACTTCAAGAGTAGTACTCCACAATTATACTTCACAACCAATAGCGTGCTTAAATCAAAACTGATTTCTGACTACTCAGCTTGTGCTGCCTTTATACTCTCCGCTGCTCCATTCGCATACCCTTACTAAGCTCTAGTACTTTCTCGAACTTCATGCTTGGTCACCAGCCATATGCAGGTATAATTGTAGTTTATAACCATATGCGTGTGTAATTGTGAGTACTATTTCGGCTGATGACTACATGTGTTTGTGCGTATCTCTCCGTTGCCTTGCATGTATGTGAGTAAATGATGATTGATTTAATGTACACATTGTTGTTGTGCCTTTATTTACTTAGTATCAGATTAGTGATGTGAGTATCACTTAGTGATGCTAATATTCGTCACAATAATCACTTAAACTTTATATGGACTGCCAAGTGCATTACTTTATCTACACTTCTGAAATTGCTGCGCAGAAAACTAGTACTCTTAAATTTCAATACGCATTATACTCACATGCAGCTGAAATGTGTGTCTATGTTTCACCTCTACAAATGGTGTGTATACACTATTCACCGCAACCGATTCAGCTACAATAGGTTATACACTATAGCCAACACAGGTGTGTGTCTCCGCTATTCGGTACAACCCGTTTTGTAGCTAGTTATTTCACCACTGCCGCTAGATGGGTATCCTAAACATTATCTAAGTGATGATAAGCGTTTTTCCCCCACAAATGTAGATGTATATACATGTAAAAAAAGCACGGCTATTGATAACCTTCATCTGTATTGTCTTGATACACTTTACTCAACTGATGAAACAAATAAGAAAATAAATAAATAATGTATGGCGCGATAACCTCCGAAGAGATTTTAGGCCGAGCTCCTCTTCCAATTTGCGTCGTGCTCCTTTTAATTTTTCTTACAAATTGGCGGGACGGGACCTACTTGTTTTATGCCGACTCCGAACGGCATCTGCAAGGCAGATGAGTTTTCACTGAGAGCTTTTAATGGCAGAAATACACTCGAAGTGCATGCCAAGCACTACCGAGGGGCGACCCCGATTAAAAAAATGTTCTTCTAATTGAAAAACATTGTTTCTAAAATTTTGATATTGCTTTGCCCGGGGCGTGAACTCAGGATATTCTGTGTGTAGGGGGAGCACGCTACCATCACACCACGGCAGCCATGAAAAGAATTAACTTAATATAATAAAAGCGCTAATGTTATTTATATGACCACCAATGTAAATTCAAAAAAACTGCTATGAGTACGTAACTCATACGCCCCGGGTTACCGCACTAAAATTGAAAACTTACCACAACATTGCTATTGTAACCATAAGTAATCCATTGCAGCTATTTTTAACGTTGCTAGTCAGAGGAAAAACCCACACATACACAACATCCTTTTTCATGCATGTGTACATTTCAATGTTTGTACATATACACATATATATATATATATATATATATATATATATATTTTGTTTTACTCGTATATTTGTATCTATATCGACAACTACAGTCTGCTCAAAAGGAATGTGACCATTTCAACTTAAAAATTATTTCACGAATTCAACTATAACTTTATGAATATTATACAATTTGTTCGCCGAAACAGAGTTCGATTTGGTTAACATTTAATCGACCACATATTGTTTTCTGTAAGTTTTTGATCTACTGTCTCGTAAACATTTTCCATAGGGATCGCATTTGGTGGTTGTGAATGCAATTCGTAAACTATCCGATTTTGTTGCAAAAAAAAAAGCCAGATAAGAACTAGAAAGTTAGCTTTAAGCTTATTAATTGAAAATCTCCTGTAACTCTCTAAGAATAAATAAATTAAATAAATAAACTCCTATGCAAGTACAAATATTCATATACAGCTGCGGTCAAAATCTTATTAGTGGACATACATAAAAAAATAGTCGATTAAAAAAGTACCTGTTATTACTTCAATAAAAAAATTTATTTTTCCCTCTCATAGCCGAAATATATAGTAAACTAGCAGACCCGGCAGACGTTGTTCTGCCCTAAATTTGGCCTATCTGCATACATTTTAATAAGCTTTTTCCGTCTAACTCTGCCCTACCCCTCTACACTTTTTCCTAATCTTTTTATTCACTCCTCCCTCCGTCTTTTTCGCTTCATCTTCATCTTCGTCTCATTCCATCTCTTTCAGTCTTTCAGTCATATTTATCAGTTTTGCCATGTTGATGCGAATAAATCGAATATCACAATGAATTTTAGAGCTCTCAGCAACAGCTTTCATTTGATATCCATAATACACACACATTCTAGGTGTATCCGGGTCCATGTTTTGGCCTACGGTCTCGAGATATAGGCCCCACCCAGCTGTGTAAAACTGACTCTGTACTAAAGCATACATCAACAGCTTCAATTTGATACCCATAATGTAAAAACACATTCTAGGTGTACCCGGGTCCACGTTTTGGGCTATGCCTCGAGACCCTAGCCTCCCAGTTGTATGAAAGTTATCCTGTACTATAGCACTCATCAACAGCTTTCATTTGATATCCATATTGTATAAACACATTCTAGGGGTACCCGGGTCCACGTTTTGGGCTATATCTCGAGACCCTAGCCTCCCAGTTGTATGAAAATTATCCTGTAGTATAGCACTCATCAACAGCTTTCATTTGATATCCATATTGTATAAACACGTTTTAGGGGTATCAGGGTCCACGTTTTGGGCTATATCTCGAGACCCTAGCCTCCCAGTTGTATGAAAATTATCCTGAACTATAGCACTCATCAACAGCTTTCATTTGATATCCATATTGTATATACACATTCTAGGGGTACCCGGGTCAACGTTTTGATCTCAAGACCCTAGACACGTCGCGACAAAAAGGTAGACGTTGGCCGATTCTCAGACCTACCCAATATGTTCACAACATTTCATGAGAATCAGTTCAGCCGTTTCGGAGGAGTTCAGCCTATAAAACCGTGTCAGAAGAATTTTATATATTAAATAAATCCTAAAACAATTTCAACCTTTATCTTATTTTAATATGATAAACAAATATTTAGTAAAACTGTAGCGAATTTTAAGCGGTCAAATACTTAGTATTGTAACAGACTGTAAGTAAAATGTTGACATAACTTGTTGATAATGATGGTTTTATTTTTGTTTTTACATCTTTGTGTTTGAACTAGTGCTTAGTTGCATGACCTTTATTCTTTAGAATTGCAGCACAGTGACGTGGCATTGTGACAAGCAGTTTTTGGCATCTTTCAACCGAAATCGACACCCAAGCGCTTTTTACAGCATCCCGTGGATGCGTATTCGATGTTGGCTTGCGTTGGGCTACTGCCTTCTTGACATCAACCCACAAATATTCAATGGGGTTTATATCTGGTGACTGTGGCGGCCATTCCATGACGTTGCTCTGGCCTTCCTCAACCCTTTCCCTTTTGCTGCTTTGCTCCTGTACTTCGGGCCGTTGTCTTGCTAGAAGGTACAAACAAGTGGCTATGAGTCTCTGGCATTTGGCAGCATGATGTCCTTGAACATAAATAATACTATCAAGTTATGAAAAGCCAGTCATAATTTCCCTAGTCAAATGAATGGATCCCACGCCTAGTCAAGAAAAGCATGCCCAGTCCGTAATGTTGGAACTTTCATGCTTTACGATTTTTGTTGTATACTTCGGATGGTATTGGGCCGTCTTAAATATTTCCACCATACCTGACAGTTGTTGGCCGAAAGAAAATTCGAATGTTCTTTGGCAAATCGAAGTCTCTTTCGTACATGCGTTTTAGTCAACAACGGTTTGCTAGCCCCGCTTTTTTTAGACAGACTGTATCCAAATGCGTAATACATATTTACACTTTGATGTCATACACGTGAATTTACTGCAGCGCAATGTAACTATTTATTGTTGTAGTCGTTACAATCGACTTTTTGCGAAACTGTTGTAATATTGGTTAAATGTACATATATTTTTATGTAAGCATGTATTGCTGATGAAGCTAATGCGTATGTACGTCAGTGGTGCACAACGCGGAAAGAGCTTCCATTACAAACGGAAATCTTTTTGTAGTAGTATATGTTTACATGGAGAGTATTTGAGCATAGAATCCACGCATGAGCTGTAACTGCTTGAAGTACAAGCTAAAATTGATTGCTTGTTTCACTGAATCTCTTTCGCTGCGCTCACACGACATGTTGATGAACACCACATAGTTTTCCGAAGCTCTTGAGTGCATCACTCATGTACGTTATCCTTAATGCTCATTTTTGCGTAACGTTCATGCCAAGTTCTATCGCTTCGTGAAATCTACGATTATTTATACATAAATACATATGCACATGCAAAGATACCAATACATACTTATATGTAAATAGTTTTGTGGGTATTTGTGACTGTATTTGCAAATCGCCATTGTGCTAGCACATTCCAATTGCTGCTATGAGATTTTGCTTTCAATGTAGCTATTTATAGAAACTTTTGTTTGTGGATGTTAGAATGGAGATATGGAAATAAGCCTGCTTTTGATTATCCTTGCTATTTAAAGCCAATCGTTTATAACAATTATAAGAGTGGTGGTGTGTGCAGAAAGAAAAGGTGAAAAGGAGAACACCACAAATCGCAGCAGGGCTCGTTCATGCATTAATTGGTGTTTTACTGTCTAGACAGGATTTAGAAGAAGAAACAGGCGATACAAGATTCGATACATTGATAGAGACGCTCTCACAACAAAGTAGTAGGAAATTGCCGTAGCTCGCCTGATATCTCCTTCGTCAACTCAGTACTTAATAGCTGTGTTTTTATTTTTTTACATCTATATACGTATACGCTTAAGCTTTATATGGACTGATAAGCGTTAATTTTTATCTACACTTCTGCAATTGCTGCGCAGAAAACTAGTTGTCCTAAATTTCAATATGCATTATACTCAGATGCAACTGAAATATGTGTCTTTGTTTTACCTCTGCACTACCTCTATGTATTTTTCATACAAATGGTGCCTGCGAAATTTCATTTTTTTTTACTTTAATTTTTTAAGTTTTTTCATGACCTACTAAAAAAATTTTCATATGTATACCCTGTCCGACCCAAAAATGTCCGCTAAAAGCATTCTCGATAACAGTTTTTTGAAAAAAAAAAAAGAAATAAACTGTTATCGCCAACGTATACATGAAAATATTACAATCAAATGAAAATTTGTTTAGTAGGTCATGAAAAAAACCTTAAAAATCAAAGTCGAAAAAGTCAAAAAATGAAATTTCGCAGGCTCGAAAATTAGTTTTTTGGTATGCGTAGTGGAACTTTTTTTCCTGAGCCTATATATCGGTTAATAAATCGACGTCTATTATACACTATGACCAACAGAGGTGTTTGTCTCCGCTTTTCGGTACAACATGCTCTGTAGCTAGTTATTTAACCACTGCCGCTAGATGAGATGGGTCTCCTAAACATTATCTTAGTGAAGATAAGCGTTTCTTTTACCCGTAAATGTAGACGTATATACGTGTAAAAAAACACGACTAATAAGTGCATAAACTGGTGGCTGATGCTTCCTCTTGTATCGGATCACCTTTCTATACATCTCTCAGTTGATTGTTCAGCTAGCTTTGTCACCTCAGGAAGGTAGCCCTCTGGAATTTACTGAACACTTCTTCGCTGCCCATCTTATTTCATTTCACATCCAACGATATTGATGTGAGTTTCACAAGGCTATTGACTCGCTGTATTCCAACAGGTGAATTAGCGAAAGTTTGCCGTAGGCTCCTGCTAAAGCAAGATGACGGTTAATTGCGCTAGCTTACTCAGGTGGCTCCCAAAAATCTTATCACGGAATTCTATATTAACTATAAAATCAAATGTGCCTCGGGATAATACAGCGTTATGATTCCAAGTTCCCTCCACAGCAGTGTTTGGAATCCAAAACACCCCCTTCGCCGCAAACTCATACTAAATACTTCAGCGGACAAAGCCAAGCTTTCAGCCAACAGACAGTTGATAAGGCTATCTCTGCAGAAGACAGCCAAAACACATACAAACTAATGCTTCAGATGGCATTACCATCCTGATGCCAAAATATATCGGCCGGCACCCTCTATGTGTACAGCCTTTTTTCTGAAACATGGAAATAGGCAATCGGGATTCAACTACTTAGTCCTGGAAACAACTGGCATAAATTTTATGAAATGTCTGTACTTACATAGGTACATATATCATGCATGCACGCCTGCTCAGCGTTGCTCTTGTTGCTCGAAGGTTTACGTTGGTTTTGCAGCTCTTTGCCAGACATGAATCCCGTACGCTCCGGTACTGATATCTTCTATTACGAGCCTGACTGCTTTGGAAACGATTGTTTTTGTACCCCTTAAACCTTTAGTTCTGTGGACGCTTCTAACGAAAGAATGCCTTCTTGAGAATTCTAGAATATTAGTTAATGTGGAATGTGGCGGAAATGCATTAAGGAGCAAAACGCAGGACGTCGTTGGACATGAACAGCAAGGAGATACAAACTGTTTAACAAACTAGCCAGATGGTACCACGTGATATAAAACATCAGATAGAAGGCTGCATTCTGGGGGAAACTCTAAGAGAGTTTAGAACTTAGCCGTAGTACCCGTGAAGAAATTCCAACGAAATGAGTTAAGTTATTTTGGAGATAGTTGTTTGTGTATAATAAGATTAGGTGGCAACTTTGCTCAAAAATCTGTTTCAACTAATTTTCTGAGGGGGCGATGTGTAAATTTTTATTAGAAGTGAAAAAAAGATAAATCCCAGGAATATTTTTGACGCGGTAATAGAAAAATTGTAAAAGACGCCGTTTATAGAATCATGTGGTGTTAAATGGCAGTAAACTACAATTTCCTTAAAGCTTTGATTTGTTATGCGAGCTAAGCAGCAGTTGATGACGGTGTCAGAGTGAGAGCGTTTATGCTAGGAAGCGCTTATGTTGCCATGCTCTTGCGCTATTACACTCTTGCGATTGCACGCTTTTACGGTAGTACGCTCTTACGTTAATGCGCTGTTACTCTAAAATGCTCCTACTCTGTCATGCATTTACCGTAGTTTGCTTTTACATTAATGCGCTGTTAAGGAAGTAGGCTTTTATGCTGGTACGCTCCTACGATAATACGCTATTACGCTAGAAGTATCTTACTCTGGCACGTTTTTATGCTAATACACTGTTACGTTAATACGCTGGTAGGCTCATACTCTGACACGTTAGTTAACTTTTACGTGAATCCGCTTTACCCCTAGCAGGCTATTGTGCTGGTACGCTCTTGCGTTAATACGCTATGAGCATCTAGGGTTGGCACGTTTTCCCGCTAGCACACTCTTACGTTAATACGCTGATATGCTAGTAGGCTCCTTTTCTGACACGCTTTTACGCTAGTTAACTCTTGCGTTAAAATGCTCTCAAACTAGTGTGTATGTAATTTGAGAAAATTTCGAACTCTTTATTTCTGTGGCGTGTGCAGTTTCGTTGTGCAATCAAATTTAGTTTAACAAAGTTCAAATTATAGGTCTCCCAAAACTCTATTTGAAAATTTTATTTCGTAGGGTGTTTCAGATTTTCTTCCATATAAAAAAAAATGTTCACACTTTGTATGGAGGAATATCGAAAGCACCCTTTGCAAAAGAGCTTGTACTTTGTTATACTAAGCGAGCGGCGAGTTGGCAAAGGAAGGTGCAGCACTCCATTAATGGACGGTAGACGTTCCAGCCCTCTTGGGAGATATCAAAAAGAGACAGGAGTTGGATATGATACATCAGGCAGCAAAGGTGTATACAGAAGCGCAGTGCTACAAAATTTCTAAGTTCATGTGCAAATCCTACGACGTTAGACTCACAAATTTGCGCATATCTCTAAGTTTAAGGCTCCCGATAGGCATACTAACTATACACTGCCTTTTGGCGTCACGTGCATATAAATTTGGGCTCGTCATTAAAAGCAGATGTAGAAGGTGCGAGCTGCAGGAAGAAACGGTTGATCACGTTCGTCCTGCGTTCGCGAGGTCAAGATTCCAACTACTGAGTGCGGCATTGTTGCCAGATCTCGCACCAGCAATTAGGCTAGAGCTTCTAGTATTTGCAAGAGGCCTTAGTTATTCTATAACTTTAGTCCTGGTGCCTTATTGGGGTTTTCTCTTTGGTCGTCAAAAAAATTCTGTTAACACTATGAACACATTCAGTCTATGTGAGGTCTTTATTGGCCGGTCAGTTCAACTTAACCTTGTTAGACTAAAATTGATTAGGCTACAGAAAACTTCAAATAAAAGGTTCGAAATTTTCGATTTTTTTCGAAAACGTTTGTTAGTTGTTGGTTTGCATAGTTTCAGTTACTTCAATTAGTTTATTCGTAAAATATCGAAAATAAAAAAGGATTCAATTGGCGAGATTGCAAACCTACATACAAATTTTCGATACGGCATTCTTATCTTATCTTAAATGATTTAAAACCAATCGTTAGTAGCTGAAAAGCCGGCGTCGAAATAGTAGTGAACATACAAACACCTACATAAATATACATACAAGAATAACTCGTTTAAAGTTGTATAAATTCAAATTAAATATTGAAAGAAGTTAAGTAAATAGCAAAAAATAAAATAAGCCAACCAGAATATAATCATTGCTCTAGGCAGTCTCGTTTTGCATATTCCTTTGCACAAACATCCTTTCATTTGAATGCCTCTGGGTGTATGTGTGAGTGTGTGCGCTCCATTCAGTCGAATGCGTCATTGAAGCATACTCGTACACAACATAACACCATTTTATGGAGTGACTCGTACGCAACACCCACAACATTGCGCCTCACCTTTTTCTTTTATGTACGCATAAATTTGTTTTGTTTTTTTACTTTCTCTTTTTTTTACATCATTTTTGTTCACACTCAGTCGTTTTATTGTGTCGTTCATTATTTGTTGCCGTTCACTTCCTGTGCTGCTTGGTGGTTTCGTGAAAAACTTCATCTTCATTTATTTCCTTCCTTTTACTTGCTTTTTATACTCAGCGTGCTTTGCACACAGAGTATATTAACTTTGATTGAATAACGGTTGGTTGTACAGGTATAAAGGAATCGAGATAGATATAGACTTCCATATATCAAAATCATCAGGATCGAAAAAAATTTGATTGAGCATTGTCCGTCCGTCCGTCCGTCTGTCCGTTAACACGATAACGTGAGTAAATATTGAGATATCTTCACCAAATTTGGTACACGAGCTTATCTGGACCCAGAATAGATTGGTATTGAAAACGAGCGAAATCGGATGATAACCACGCCCACTTTTTATATATAACACATTTTGGAAAACACAAAAAACCTGAGTATTTAGTAAATAATACACCTAGAATGTTGAAATTTGACGTGTGGACTGATATTGAGACTCTTGATAAAAATATGAAAAAATTGTTTAAAACGGGCGTGGCACCGCCCACTTGTGATAAAATCAATTTTACAAATATTATTGATCATAAATCAAAAATCGTTAAACCTATCGTAGCAAAATTCGGCAGAGAGGTTGCCTTTAATATAAGGAATGATTAGAAGAAAAATAAACGAAATCGGTTAAGGACCACGCCCACTTTTATATAAAAGATTTTTAAAAGGGTCGTGGACGAATAAAATAAGCTATATCTTTGCAAAAAAGAGCTTCATATCAATGGTATTTCATTTCCCAAGTGGATTTATAACAATAAATAGGAAAAACTTCAAGTTTTAAAAAATGGGCATGGCACCGCCCTTTTATGACTAAGCAATTTTCTATATATCGTAATGAAATTGTGTACACATATTTTCCTTATAGCAGAAAATATTTGTAGTAAAAATGGACGGTATCGGTTAAAGACCACGGCAACTTAGAAATAAAACAAATTTAAAACGGTCGTAGACTAGAATAATAAGCTATAACTTAGCAAAAAATAGTTTTGAATCAATATTTCACTTATCAAGTTTTATTGTAAGAGGAAATGGGGTGACATTTTTTTTTTGAACGGGCAGTGCCACGTGTTATGTAGAAACGTAATCTATCTGAAACGAAATGTAGAACTGAAGCTCACGCTGAGTATATAATGTTCGGTTACACCCGAAATTAGACACCTTTACTTGCTTTTTTTTTTGCGCATGTTGACATTTTTTGTTTCTCTGCGTTTGTCATTTTTTCATTTCTATTCGCCTTACCTGGGACTGCCCGTTGCTCATGATGTGCGTTGTTGTTTTATGTTTTTTCTTCTTCTTCTTTTGCGTTGCTAGTTTCTTGTTTCCTCCTGTGTATTTTGATTAGGTGTCTCTGATATGGTTTCAAGTGTTCCCTTGTTGCGGCAGCTTGTTTGCGGTAAACGCTTCCCACTCACACAAAGTTTTTTGTTTTGCAATTTTTTGTTTGTCCTTACTTTCGTCGAGTCGCGGCGAAGCACGTATATTTATGACGAGATAATGTTTAAAGTGCTTATTAAAGTTGTTATTAACTCTAATTAATGGAGCAAAATAATGAGATGAGTTGTAATAAAAAAGTATTTTCAGTTTAACTGCTTTCTAGTTATTACCTTTTTAAAGTTAAAAAAATGTGTAAACATATCTAAGTTTCAAAACAAAAGTAAATTAATGAATAATTGAAAGAACTTAAGGAATGCTGGCCCTTTTACTATAAACTCTTAAGCATGCCCTAAATCCCCTGATAAACAAGATCTTGATTTTAAGACGCTCGTAATTTGAAAATAAAGTTAATAATTAAGGCGTATAGTACGTCTTTATCGTTTTATAATCTTAGGCTAGCAAAGGCTACGGCAAGCGAAGCGTGCAGGGACGCGTATAGGGATCTGTTGGGGATCAACAAGCGTGAAATTTCTAGGGCGAAGGCAGTTTTTTAATTAATTTATTATTACGGCTGCTTCGACCTAAAACTTAAACTACTAAATAAAATCCATTATTACATTTCGATTCATTATACAAATGGTCGGTATGTCATGTGATTCCAATTAGAATATTTACTAACGTGACAAGTGGACGAGTCGGGGAGCCATTCTTTTAAGGGAGGTTGGAAAGGACGCGTTTACAATTCTCCAGTGTTCCCAGCATAGGGCAACGAAATTTGGAACGTTTATTTTTCAATTATATTGGCATTTTTAGCTGCCGGAATGTATTAGTCTCTGATCAATAATAACGTGTATCCAATCACCCCTCAACTTATTTTAGTGATGACGCTGGCGGAATGCATGAAGATTCCGATCAGCACAGCTCAACATATAATGGGATGGCGAAAAGGACGTGTTTCCAAACATTATCGGATTTTCTTTTCCTTAGGGCCGGATGCATTTTATGTTGCTGCTTCCGTTATTACCATTCCCTTTTCGCGGAGTCTCATGGAAAAATCAAGGGGAAACATAGTGCAGTGACTAATAAAAAAGAGAACGGGGAATGTACACGTACTAGTGAATAGTCCCTTGAGGCGCATACATATTTCCCATCGGGAGATGGTTCAGAAAAGTCAGCACGCAGCGCTTACCCTTCGTTCACGGAACGGGTAGTGCCGGCCCTAGTGACTTTCTCTAAGTTAAAATCAGCGGGCACAAATGGTGTATTCCCTGCCATGCTTCAAATTTCAAGTAGAACGATCGTAGTATGGCTTAAAATAATATTCAATTGGTACATAAGACTGAATCATGTAGCGCATTCTTGGAGAACTGCTCGTATAGTTTTGCTACCAAAGGCGCGGAAGATCGGTCATTAGGCCCATTAGTTTAACATTAGTGGGGCATTATCACCTCTGCTGTAGACGCTGGTCATCAACCAACTGCTGAAGTGGTTCAATGAAAGACCCGCCAAACTTACGGCATACGCAGATAACGTTGCAGTTATCATAAGTGGAAAGTGCCTTCCAATAATTAGCTTTTAAATGGTTTAAGCGCTTCGGGATATACATAACTGGGCATCTATTGTAGCATTGAACGCCAACGCGGAGAAGACCGATATAGTCTTGTTTATTAGGAAGTCTCAGTGAAAAGTCAGCGATTGCATACTGTTAAGTTTCACTGTTAGCAGTATCAACTCTGTGTTATTCTGCTACCAGCGCGAGTCTAGCCACACTTGTCGGCGTTGCAGGACCTCATTCATATTTCTGCGTATCTGACTAGGAAAATGCATATCATCGGGAATTTTTGTTTTACAAGTTTTATCGTAGCTGACTTCAATAGATCACAGCCCAGAATTGATCCCTGTACTGCTACGCATGTTACTTTTATGTTCCTAGTGCCATCTGTGGTTTGGTATGTGAAGCTGCGATCTCTAGGATAGCTTTTGATAACGCGCTTTAGGTGGCATGGGATTTTGATAAGTTTTTCGTTAATCACATCTGCTGCAAGAAGGACAACGCGCCTGAATGACACCAGTTACAATATTCAGCAAATTTTTTTTTTTTTTTTTTGAATAAGTATGACGTCAAAAATTTTTTACTTTCCATGAAAATATCTTTTCCCTATTAAATAAATACGCAAGCGATTTGAGTTTCAGCGAAATTTTTGATATTCCGCAAAGCATCTCAACGTACGATGTGTACATTCACCCACTTAGTCTCATTTTTCAATCTATTGTTCGCTTTATCGCTTAAAGTTTATCGAGAATTTCGTTTATTGCGAGCGACCGTAACTATTAAGCAGATAATAGGCCACGTGATATCGCATGCGATGCTTTGTGGTTATGATGCTAAAAGTCGCATCATAGCTTTGCGTGATTGCCAGAGAAGGAGAACCAGCAGGCATTGAATGAAAGTGTTATTGATATCGCGTATGTATGTATGTATGTAGGAGCTATTGTTTGAAATTATCTTTTTGCTTTTGTAATGTGAAATGTTTTTATTAGACACATATGTATGTATGTGGTATTTAGGTATTACTCGTAACTATCACACTTGCTGCTGATGTTTAGTTGATGATAATGATATTTCTGCGCAACCTGTCTTCAATGTCATTCACAATGTAAATGACATTACATAACAAGATAAATGTTGATTAGTTATCGGGAAACTTAGTTGTTTTTATTTGCTGTGTGTCTGTAAACAGTTGTTACTGTGTAAATGTTACAAAGAGTTTTATCGTGAAATTTTTAAGCAAGTGATTAACTTGGAATTGACGTCGAAAAAATATTTTATTTAAACTTTCGCAAACAAGTGTCCTTAAGATCCTTAAAAGGGTTGCAACATATTTTTACAAATGGACATACTTATCACACTTTTTAGATAAGCATAAACGCAAATAATCCAATATTTAAGAACAAAATGGTTTTTTCAAAGTAAGATAACGATTTCGAGGTCTATCTGAAAAACTTGCAAGAAAAATTGTTTCACAAAATTTTTTCCTAAATCACTACTATTAAATGCTTTAAGCGTGTAAGCATACATTAGCACAACAACAAATTGTTAGCATTCGATTGATTTTATGCCTGAAGTCATTATTATGTATTATGATGTAGCAAAAATCAATAGGCTGTGCAATTCAATGGCCTGTGACGAATTGATGTTTTTCTTAAATAGCTGAACTTATGGATAGAAGAAGATAGGCCATTTAACTGCCCAACATATAAAGTTCACTTGTACACAAACTATTATTGCTTTAATCGGAAGACGCAGCGTTGTCTTGTTATAAAGAAATCAACATAGATATTGACTTCCTCAATTACAAATTATCAGCATCGTAAGGATTTTGATTGAGTCATCTGCGTCCGTCCGCCCTTTACTTTGTTTGTACCATAACTAGCGCAAAAAATTTTTTCATATCTGTTTTTTTTTTTTATATCTCTGTATTCGGAGTAGATTGGCATTGAAAGTGTTCGGAATCGAATCATAACCACGCCCGCTTTTTCGATATCGAAATGTCAAAAAAAGTGATAATATAAGTTAACACAACAAACGTTGCAATAACAAAATTATTGCATCACAGCAATATCAAGTGACAATGCGAACATTTAACCTGATTGTTTCCCATGGGCAAACGACACCACACGCGCTACCAAAATATGATGACGCTGCCACAACAAACCCGGCAAATATTCCCAGCACATGCAAGTGCAACGTGACCTGACAAACATACAAATATAGAATTAGCCGTAAAGTAGAATTAAGAATAATTGTAAAGTTAGTTCTAATTTGAAAGTGAACAAATAAAGTCGGACTTCGTGTCCACAAAAAATATATTTTTTTAAGGATTTAATGTAGCAAAATCCTAACTGGCGCCCGAGCGGTAATAATCGGGTGAAAACGCGCAATAAAATCGTTGTGGCAAAGACACCTCAAGCAGCTGCAAGCCACCGTGAGTTTGATCGGAAATCAGTTAAAATACTTAATCGGCCGATAAAAAACAAGCGCCAACCCGGAACGATCGCGCCAACCCGATAAAGGACCAAGTGCAGGAAAAGAGGCCCCCCAGTAGCGAAAGCAAAAAGGAAATACACAGCTATTAGCCGCCTGCCCAGGAAATGAGGATGTTCCTGATTATAGCGTAAGGAAATTAGAATTTTAAGAAAAACCTGTGAATCAAGTGAAAATTTTTAAAGAAAAGTGAAAATAAGAAAAGAAAATTTATTTAAAGAAAATTGAATAGTATAAAATATCTAAAACAAGTAATTTTATTAGAAAAGCCACGAATTAAGTGGAAAATTTTTTAAAGAAAAGTGAATATAAGAAAAGAAAATTTATTTAAAGAAATTCAATAGTATAAAAATATTTAAAACAAGTAATTTTATAGGAAAATCCACGAACTAAGTGGAAAATTTTTTAGAGAAAAGTGAATATAAGAAAAGGAAATTTGTTTAAAGAAAATTTAATAGCATAAAAATAGTTAAAACAAGTAATTTTGTAGGAAAATCTATGAATTAAGCGGAAACTTTTTTAAAGAAAAGTGAAAGTAAGAAAAGAAAATTAATTTAAAGGAAATTTAATAGGAAAAAATTTTAAGAGAGATAATTTTTAAAGAAAAGTGAATTTAGAAAAGAAACAAATTTTGAGAAAATTTAATAGTATAAGAACATTCAAAATAGGGAAACAAAACTAACGGTAGGACATAGCATAGGATTTAACAATCAAATTCTAAACTACAATACTAGGTTGTGCAAAAAAAAAAAAAAAAAAAAAAAAAAAAAAAAAAATCCGGTTCACCACCCACAATATAAAATTTAGGAAAAGCTAGGAAATAAACTATAGCAACAAATAGCCATTAAAAGAAGTATAAACGCTCATAAAATGATCCGACCAAGTGTGCTGAACCCCCAAGCTAATCAAGCTCCCCAACCCGCCCAACCCTTACCTCAAACATCAAGTAGCCAAAGCAACTCCACTACCGAATTAGAAGCCCTAATTACTTCAGTTGTCACTAGAATACTTAGGAACGAAGGACGACAACAATTCCAAGCCCTACTCAACCCCAACGCCGACTTAACCAACGCTACTGACGAAACTATTAGACCAGAGCTCCAAGGACAACTCTCAGATCTTGACAAAGTCCCGGACATAGTACGCAGTATCCGAGATTTCAACGGAAACCCAGGCGAATACAGCTCCTGGAAGAAAAGTGTCGATAGGGTCTTAAAAATTTACGATTCACTAAGAGGAACCCCTAAATATTTTGGCATTCTATCCGTTATTAGAAATAAAATTGTCGGCAGTGCAGACATTGCCTTAGAATCATATAGTACGCCCCTTGACTGGAAAGCAATTTCCAGATGTTTATCACTACACTATGCGGATAAGAGAGATATTACCACTCTCGAATGCCAACTCACATCCTTGGTGCAAGGAAATTGTACGATTCAAGAATTCTATCAAAACGTATACACTCACCTGTCCTTAATACTAAACAAATTAACAAGTCTGGAAATAAGCCAGGAGTCACTCTCGCTCCTTACACAGACTTATAGGCATAAAGCCCTTGACACATTTATTAGAGGCTTAAAAGGCGATCTTCCCCGACTCCTAGGGATGAAAGAGCCCGAGGATCTCCCACAAGCCCTACACTTATGTCTCAAACTCGAAAACCAAGTTGCCCGTAGCAGCTATTCCTTTACACAACCAAGCACGACTCGAAAAGCCAATCCCATTTTCACACCTTTACTGCCACCAAGGAACCCGCAGTACAAACCTCAACCATTCTATCCGCAACTCGCGTATATCCCAGGACCGCACATGCAACCTCGACACCAACAGTTGCCCCAATATTACCAACAAGTCACCCAACCAAACCATCAAACTCAACAACCTTGGCAAAACTATCGTCAAACCCAACCACCTAGACCAACGGCACCGAAGCCGCAACCTCGTCCAGAGCCTATGGACATCGATCGCTCCACCCAGTCGAGAGCACTAAACTACATGAATAGGCCAAACTTCAATAAACCAGCCGAAAAAAGGACGTCAAACCTTTCGCAACAAATTCCATTTAAACAGCAACGGAATTTTCACATAGACACATCCACACAAGACGAACAATATTACCAGGAAGACCAGCACTATCACCAAAACTGGACACCAACCGAAGAGGAATACGAGAGATACGTAGCCAATGCAGAGCACGAAGATTTACTGCAAGAACACCCTGACGATAATCAAGCAGATTATATTGATGTTAATTTTTTAGGATGAAGAGTTCCTCGTTACCCTACGTTGAGTTTAGAACGAGGAACGGGAAAATCCTTAAAATATTAATTGACACCGGTTCAAGTAAAAACTATATACAACCTCAATTTGTTTCGAAGCCCATCCCCAACGAGAAACCCTTTTTCGCAAATTCAATAGCGGGTCAAATTAAGATCACCCACCACACAATAATAAATCTTTTCGGAAAAGATAATGCAAATTTAAAATTTTTTATTTTGCCAGAATTAAAATCCTTTGATGGGATCATCGGCAACGATAGTCTCAAAGATCTCCATGCAACCATTAACGTTCGTGATGATATAATCAAGTTCGGTAATGGTAAAGAAGTTAAAATTAAACAAATGCTTTCCCCTGCCGTAAACAAAATCGAAGTTAGGACCGAACATATGACACCCTCTCAAAAATTTGATATGCAACAACTTGTAAAAAAATATGATCAATTATTTACTGAGCCAAACAAAAAGCTAACCTACACAACTACCGTGGTAGGCGAAATAAGGACGTCTTCCGACACGCCCGTATACACTAGTGTCACGTAACCTCTATCCAACACTAAAAATGCCATTGTAATACGACCCTGATCTAAACTTAAGACAACCCTACATACGCTACAACTGTCGTTGATGTACAAAAACGAAAAGGGAGTCGTGTAGTAGCCGCCGTGAAGAAAAGTTGAACCTTCAGCAATCAACGATCATACATTTTCAATAAACATATATTTGACTAAAATATTATTCATTAAACTCTGTGAATTCTTTTAAACGTTAATTAAAAACGCAAACTAATATTATCCACGCTTACATGCGTAGCCATCCATGAATTCAGTGTTACTTTATTTTAATACGTGAATAGGTATGTGGTAAGGTAAGTGCGAAAACTACTACATGACAATTATTCAGAAGTAGGGATCGAACTCCCCTTCAAACGCAAACGTTTAAGAAAATAAGAAAAAATGCTTTTCGTATAAGTGAAGTGAAGTGCTGTAGTGAAAAGTCCGATAATTGCATATATAAGATTATATGTACAAACGTTAAGCATGTGCGAAATGCTTTAAAACGAATATACATATGTACGTATATACATATGTATTTGTGATTGAGACTCCCATGAACGTTTGCATGTGAGACTTGCAAAAAAACGTTTCAAATCGTATATTTATGCTGTTGTGGGCATACGCTTTGTCCATCGCGAATGCAGTTTTGTCGTGCGCGATTTGAAATAACGTCGGTATGTATCCGAACTTTTGGAAGTAGCAGCGTTTAAGCTACAAAACGAATTTGGTCAAAGTAAAATCGGTTAATTTAAACAAATTTTCACTACACGCATATTCGTGCATAATAAATAAATGCATGTAAAGAAAAAAGACGACCTTACCACACGTTATACCACACGCTAAAATAGTTAGAGAAAACAAAATAGTGCTTTTGTGCGAACGAAGTTAAAAGCAAACGATAAAACTGAAGTAAAAGCTTGCGATCTCTTTTACATTCTCATATGAAAGACAAAATTCTAATTAGATTTTGTGCGAATAAGAAAAACAAACGAAACAAAACTAAAAAGAGAAATTGATTATCAGAGTAATAGTGTTCACTCTGTTTAATAAGTGCATTAGCTACCACGATTGAAAGGGGTTGATTTTACGTATTATAATAATCAAAACAAAAGTGCAAAATGTCTTTACGAAAAATGAAGGTGCAAGAATTGAAAAACGAATGTAAAAAATTTGGTTTGTCTACGTCCGGACGGAAAAACGAATTGTTAGGACGTTTAATGCAGCATATGAATGGTGAAAATAATGAAAGCGATGAAGAAACGTTAATGCAAAATGATTTCTCGGTAATACAGCGCGTTTCTAATTTAGAAAGGACAATAGCGGAATTGCATTTGCAATTATCAACTCCAAGACCGAACGCCGTGTCAAGAAATTTGGAGCGTATAATATCGTCGACTCCTGTACCAGCAGTGTACACTACCGCGTCAAATTATATACCACCACGTACCTCACAAGCCATTCCTTCGCAATGGGAATCGGCAAATACGGGTTATGCAACAAGTGCTGTGCCAAATCAAAATATACGAAATAATGCAATATATACCAGTGTGCCAGTGTCATACAGCAACGTGCGTAATGCTGTGCCACCACAAAATGTGCCATATGCTTATGGGCATTACACTCCCGGTTTATATAACAATTCGCCTTATCAAAGTCATATTCGTGACATAATTGAGCTGTTGCCAATTTTTGATCCGACTTCAGATAAATCGTTGAATTCGCGACAATTTGTTAAACGTGTAGAACTATTAAAAGAAACGTACCAATGGAATGAAAGTGTTTTACTTTTTGCATTACAACAAAAAATGCGTGGTTCAGCCAAATTGTGGATCGACGCGCAACAATGCGTTTTTGTTTCGTGGCCACAATTTGTGAACAAGTTTTTATTAGATTTTCCGCATATCGACAACGAAGCCGACGTGCATTTAAAAATGTCTCAAACGAAACGTCAAAACGCGGAGACACCGACGGAATATTATTATCGAATGTTGGCGCTCGGTACAAAAGGTGGACTACCGGAGCCCTGTATTGTGCGCCATATTGTTAATGGGATTAACGATATCGATTTAAAGAGAAAAATATCTAACGAATATAAGTGTTGTCAAGACTTACTCCGTGATATAGTAAGCTATTGCATTTATAATGAACCGAAGACAATTGAAAAGAAAACGAAAAACTTTGTGCAACTGGCGCGAAATAATACGAATACGCGTGAATCGAATATAAACGAAAACAAACAAAAGACAACGCCGCGTGTAAAGGTAGCATTGGAAAATGTAAAGTGCTATAACTGTGCAAAATTCGGGCATTATTCTACTAATTGTCCAGAGCCGCAGAAAAAGCCACGTTGTGCTAATTGCAATCGTACGTCGCATACCACCGATAAGTGTCCATCAAAGGCAAAAGATATAAATAAAATTTTAGAAAATACAATGCGGTGTGAAAAATCTGAAAATATCATAAAAATTATTTTAGTAAACGGACAGGAAACGAAATCCATCGTGGATCCGGGTAGTACATGTACTCTAATAAAAAAATCATTCGCCGAAGAAGTAGGAGTGTGTGAAGAATATAACACCAAACTACACGGTTTTGCGGGTGGTGAATACGTTTGCTCGGGAAAAGTAAGAGTTCCTCTTGTGATCGACAACAATAAAATTGTTTCTGACTTACTAATAGTTGACGATAATTTAATTAAAGAAAATGTGCTTTTGGGTAAAAATGTTTTATGTCGCGCTGATAAACGATTAGTTATCGAAGGTGACAAATGTACAATTGAACGTATACAATTGATTAACGCGTGCGGCGATTTAAACGAAAATGAACGTAAAACGCTTGATAAACTGATAAAAAATTACGGCGATGTATTCGCGAATAATGTTTCCGAAATTGGAAAATGTGCTATTGCCAAAATTAGTATTAAATTGAATACTGACGTACCTATATGTCTCAAACCGTATCGCGTGCCGTTCGCGAAAAGACCTATAATTACGAAAATAATCTCGGAATTACTTGAATACGATTTCGAATGTGTTCATCGTCAGGGTTCTCGACTTCAACATGTTGATGCGCTTAGCCGCATGCCAAACGAACGCAGTAGGGAAATTGAACCAGCCGGGTTAGTACTGAAAGTAACCGCAAACGTGGAGGATTGGTTGCTAACGATGCAATTACAGGATGAAAAATTGTACAACATTATATCTGTTTTGAATGGTACAAATAAAGCTGCTGAAGCGAATCAAATTAAACTAGAATATCAACTTCAAAATCATCGACTCTACCGAAAACAGCCAGACGGACTTAAGTTTGTAGTGCCAAAAGCTGTACGGTGGCGTATATTACAATACTGTCATGACAAAGTAGGGCACCAAGCAGTAGAAAAAACGTTAGAGCGGCTTAAGCAGGCGTATTGGTTTCCGCAAATGCGAAAATATGTAAAGCAATATATTTCCGCATGTGTCGATTGCTGCTATAAGAAACAACGCTCAGGAAAAACCGAAGGTAGTCTCCATTACAGCGAAGTTAAACCTATTCCTTTTTATCGAATACATATCGACCACATGGGTCCATTTGTGAAAAGTAAACGTGGAAATTGCTACGTACTCGCGATTTCCGATTCATTTAGTAAATTTCTCATAGTTAAAGCTGTTCGAGATACAAAAACGATTCACGTACTTAAAACACTCAACGAAATGACTAGTTACTTTGGACTTCCATCGCAGATCGTATCTGATAGGGGTACGGCGTTCACGTCCAAAGCATTTGAGTCTTATTGCGACAATAACAACATACAACATATAAAAACCGCAGTGCGCACTCCAAGAGCAAACGGTCAGGTGGAGCGCGCCAACCAGCTTATACTTTCATTTATACGAACAACAACAGAAGAGCCTAAAGACTGGGATTTAACGCTCCGAAACCTGCAATGGTCCGTAAATTCCCAGAAGAATTCAACAACGGGTTTTACCCCGAATCAACTTGTATTTGACTTCAACCTTCGAGATGTTATCCAGAATCAAATTATAGCCGCAATTCAGGATGATATAGAAACAAAACCAACAACGACAATCACCGATAAGCACGAACAAGCCGCAATTAATATAAACAACGAACATGAAAAGTGGAAGCAGAGATTTGATCGAAAACATGCAACACCGAAAATATACGTCGAAAACGATCTCGTCGTCATTGAGAACGAACCATCGTCTGTAGGCGAATCACGAAAACTGGAGCCGAAGTATCGTGGCCCCTATATTATTCGAAAAGTTTTGGGCAACGATAGATACCTCATCGAAGATATACCTGGTTATCAAGTCACGTCAAAGAAATTCTGTTCAGTATACACCGTCGATAAAATCAAACCGTGGTGTAGCACTTGCCCAGAATTAGATATCGACGATTCAAGCGACGAAGACATCGAGGCCGATATCTAGTCAGGAAAGGCCGAGCTGTCACGTAACCTCTATCCAACACTAAAAATGCCATTGTAATACGACCCTGATCTAAACTTAAGACAACCCTACATACGCTACAACTGTCGTTGATGTACAAAAACGAAAAGGGAGTCGTGTAGTAGCCGCCGTGAAGAAAAGTTGAACCTTCAGCAATCAACGATCATACATTTTCAATAAACATATATTTGACTAAAATATTATTCATTAAACTCTGTGAATTCTTTTAAACGTTAATTAAAAACGCAAACTAATATTATCCACGCTTACATGCGTAGCCATCCATGAATTCAGTGTTACTTTATTTTAATACGTGAATAGGTATGTGGTAAGGTAAGTGCGAAAACTACTACATGACACTAGGTATTACCCATACCCTGTTGGAATGAGGGAATTTGTCACCAATGAAATTCAAAGCTTACTTAATGATGGCATAATAAGGCCATCGCGTTCCCCATACAACTCACCTGTATGGGTAGTCCCAAAAAAACTAGATGCCTCTGGGAAAAAAAGTACAGACTCGTAATCGACTACAGGAAATTGAACAAGGTAACTGTGGCCGATAGGTATCCAATTCCCGAGATTAACGAAATAATTGCGCAACTAGGAAATAATAAATACTTTTCCGTACTGGACTTAAAAAGCGGATTCCATCAGATACCTTTAAAGGAATCTGACATCGAAAAAACAGCCTTTTCTGTCAACAATGGCAAGTATGAGTTTACACGACTCCCTTTTGGGCTGAAAAACACGCCATCCATATTTCAAAGGGCCTTAGATGACATTCTAAGGAATTACATAGGTAAAACCTGTTATGTCTATATCGACGACATTATAGTTTTCGGCGACAATGAAGAAAGCCACCTCCGAAATATCGAACAAATATTTCGCACTCTACAAGAAGCGAATATGAAGGTACAATTAGATAAATGTGAATTCTTTCGAAAAGAAGTAGAATTCTTAGGATTCATTATCTCACCTGACGGCATCAGAACCAACCCTTCAAAGGTCGAAGCAATTCAAAAATTCCCATGTCCAAAAACTTTGAAAGATTTAAGATCTTTCCTTGGACTATCCGGATACTACCGCCGCTTTATCAGGGATTACGCTAAGTTAGCGAAACCCCTGACCCCGCTTTTAAGAGGGGAGGAGGGACGCATTTCGAAGAATGCATACAGTAAAAAACAAATAACTCTCGACAGCACAGCATTAGACGCCTTCAACAAATTAAAATATTCACTTGTGTCAAAGGAAGTAGTTTTAGCATATCCTGACTTTACTCAGGACTTTCATCTCACCACCGACGCCTCCAACTACGCGATCGGCGCCGTTCTCGAACAATCAGGCAAACCAATAGCCTACATATCCTGTTCGTTAACAAAAGCCGAAGAAGCATACGCTGCAAACGAAAAAGAGATGCTAGCGATAATTTGGGCAGTCAATAGTTTCAGAAATTATTTATACGGTTCACCTAAAGTGGTAATCTTCACGGACCACCAACCCTTGACTTTCGCTTTAAGCAACAAAAACTACAATGGCAAGATGAAGAGGTGGAAGTGCATCCTGGAGGAGTATAACTATGAACTACAATATAAACCAGGAAGAACCAATGTAGTTGCCGATGCACTCTCTAGGCCTCCTAGAACAGAAAACAATAGCCTTTCAACTGCCACTTGTCACAGCAGCGATAGTTCCTCACACGACCTAATACCCAGTTTGGAAACACCCATTAACGTATTCAAAAACCAAATCCTCTTAAAATCAGGCCCGATATCAACATATCAATTCAAAATAGTTTTCCCGACTTATCATAGACACATTGTAGAGGAACCAGACTACGATACTACCCGACTCATTAATATCCTTAAAAGATATTTGAATCCATCCGTTATAAACTGTATAAAAGCAGAAGAATCAGTAATGGGGAAAATCCAAGAAATCTACCCCATCCATTTTAGATCTTACAAAATAAGGTTCACCCAAAAACAAGTACAGGACATCATAAGTGAACAGGAGCAAGAGGAAATGATCATAAAGACTCATCGAAGAGCACACCGAAACCATTGTGAAAACAAAACCCAAATTTTAGAAAACTACTTTTTCCCAGCCATGTCCAGGAAAATAAAAAATACAATTAAGAACTGTTTGGTATGCAGCGAGAATAAATACGATCGCCATCCCAATAACCCCGAATTGAAAAAGACACCATTACCACAGTACCCAGGACACATCCTTCACATCGATATATACGCAACAGAAAAGAACCTAGTACTAACGGCAATCGATAAATTCTCGAAATATGTTCAGACGAAAATTATAAAATCCAGAGCAATAGAACACGTGAAAGAGCCCTTGCGTGAACTTTTATTCCAATTTGGCGTCCCAGAACTCATAGTCATAGACAATGAGACAAGCCTCAATTCCGCATCCATTACCTTTATGCTCGAGGACACCCTCGGCATCCGAATATACAAAACTCCTCCATATAAAAGTTCGGTTAATGGACAAATAGAACGCTTTCATTCCACCCTTACAGAATTAATACGTTGCCTAAAAGCTGAACGAAATTTCTCATCATTCCCCGAACTTTTGGACAGAGCAGTTTACGAGTACAACTATACAGTACATTCCACAACAGGACGAAGACCAATTGAAGTATTTTTCGGACGAAACGTTAGTACAGACCCAAGCCAATTTGAACAAGCTAGGAGAGAAATTACAGAAAAACTCAGGGAAAAACAGAATAAGGACCTTACCCAAAACAACAAAAAACGCACACCCACAAAAACATACATGCCAGGAGATATTGTATTCGTAAAAATTGACAAACGACTAGGATCCAAGACATCCCCAAAATACAGAAAAGAAATAGTAAAAGAAGATAAAAGCACGACAATTATAACTGAATCAGGAAGGACGGTACATAAAAGTAATATTAAAAGTTAATAATTCCTACATTTACAGACTTCATCTCCTCCTACCGATTAACGGAGACGTAGAAATCTTGGACTACACGCACTCCTATTTAGTGACCATCAATAATGGACTCGCCAAAATTCAGGACGGTACCTTTAGACTTATTCACGTAATTGACCTTAATAAGTACGAAGCACTTTTGACGGACATTCACACTCACCTAACAGAGCGACTACCTAAGGACAGTTTTCTTTATCCAATCCTTAAACATGAAACAAACCAAACCCTCGAAATCCTTGAATCCCTTAAACCAATAAAGAAACTACGTAAAGAAAGAGCTATTAATATTCTAGGCACTGCGTGGAAATATCTGGCTGGATCACCGGACCACGATGACCTAGAAATCATTAACAACAACCTGATGAACCTAAATGAAAATAACGATAAACAAACGATAATAAATGAACTTTTTAGTAAAAGGTTAAGCAATATTACCATAATGACAAATTCAATTTTAAATGCAATAAGTAAGGATAATAGCATAATCGATGAAATTGTAGTAGATTTGCAAAGTAAAATAAGGTTAATAAAAGATGAATTAATAAATATAAAATACGCCATACAATGGGCTAAAGGAAATATCCTTAATACTGTAATACTTAACAAACAGGAAGTAAAAGTAGCATTAGAAAAATTAAAGGCAGAAGAAATGCCATTTAACAACGCAGAAGAAGCGTTAGAATTTTCAAAAATAAATGTTTTATGTAAAGAAATGATAATTATCTATATGGTAAAAATTCCACTTACAAGTAATGAAACTTTTAGGAAAATAATATTAAGGCCAGTAAAAAAACAAAATAATATTGCAATAAATATTCAATACGATGAAATTTTGAAATGTAAAAACATTACATACGGCATTCGTAAGCCATGCGAAATATACAATGAAATATCAATATGTAATAGAAATAATTTAGTAGACTTAAGTGAAGATCAATGTATACCTAGATTAATAAATAGTTTGAATTCGAGTTGCTCTACGATGTCAGGTCAGCACATATCTGGGGTAGAAGAAGTACAACCAGGCATTATCCTGCTAAGCAACTTCAATGGTCAGATAGAAGTTAACGAGGCACCACAAGAACTTAATGGGACACACCTTATCCAATTTTATAATTCAACAGTAAAAATAAATAATCAGTTATACAGAAATATTGCATCCCAACCATTTGAAGCCATACCTTCAGTCCTGCAGCTAACCCCAGCCGAAAAAGGTCATATAGACATTTTATCATTAGAAGTTCTGCAAGAGCTACACATCAACAACACAAAGCGAATTGATTTTTTGAGAAAGACAACATTTTCTATTGGGACACTGACAATCGTAACCATCATAGCGCTGGTGGGTATATTAATTATCACCCGTACACGTAAATCAATTAGTATTGAATACATTGGAAAAAGCCAAGCAGCTGAAGCCGAAATTCCTACAGGGGTTTTACCCAGCCAGACGAATAAAATCCCGACCTACATCAAGTTCAATGATCTTCCCTTCTTCTAATGACCGAGGACGTTCATTCTTGAGTGGGGGATAGTTAACACAACAAACGTTGCAATAACAAAATTATTGCATCACAGCAATATCAAGTGACAATGCGAACATTTAACCTGATTGTTTCCCATGGGCAAACGACACCACACGCGCTACCAAAATATGATGACGCTGCCACAACAAACCCGGCAAATATTCCCAGCACATGCAAGTGCAACGTGACCTGACAAACATACAAATATAGAATTAGCCGTAAAGTAGAATTAAGAATAATTGTAAAGTTAGTTCTAATTTGAAAGTGAACAAATAAAGTCGGACATCGTGTCCACAAAAAATATATTTTTTTAAGGATTTAATGTAGCAAAATCCTAACTTATATTATCAAACACTGATCAAGTGATGAAACGTAATAAGTGGATACAATTTATAATGCAAAATAGAAAGTCAGTAATATTTCGGAAAATGGGCATGGCACCGCCCTTTTTTTTTTTTGTTTAAAAAGAAAATTTAAAAGTTTGAAATGCCTTTAATCAGAAGGCGTTGATGATAATATGTTGGAAGTTGCAAAAAGGGTATCATTCTTTTTATTACATTACCAAGTAAAAACTAAAAAAAAAATGGAGGAGGACTACACCCACTTAAATTTTATTATATATACTAGCAGACCCGGCAGACGTTGTTCTGCCCTAAATTCGGCCTATCTGCCTACATTTTAATAAGCTTTTTCCTTCTAACTCTGCTCTACCCCTCTACACTTTTTTTTAATCTCTTTATCACTCCTCCCTCCGTCGTTTTCGCTTCATTTCCATCTTCGTCTCATTCTATCTCTTTTTCAGTCTCCTTCTCTCTTTTCTTTTCTCTCAAGTTTTTCTCCTTCTTATTCATCTCTTTGCCAGTCCCAGAGGATGGTATGTATTTTGTTCCAATCCCATTCCGAGTCTCAGTCCCAGTCCCACTCCGAGTCTCAGTCTCAGTCCCAGTCCTAGCCCTAATCCCAGTCCCAGTCCGTCTCTATTATACTTCACGGCAAAAAGCATCGTAAATATTAATATAGGCAAATTTATATACGAAATTTCAAGCAAATCGAATAGGACGTATGCAAATAAGTATGTGGGTATTATTAATTCATGTCTTTATTTCGGCTTCGCATGCATATTTATCAGTTTTGCCAGGTTGATGCGACTAAATCGAATATCACAATGAACTTCAGAGCTCTCAGCAACAGCTTTCATTTGATATCCATAATACACACACATTCTAGCGGTATCCGGGTCCATGTTTTGCCTATATTTCGAGACCCTAGTCACACAGCGGTGTAAAACTTACTCTGTTTTATAGCACACATCAACAGCATCAATGTGATACCCATAATATAAAACCACATTCTAGGTGTATCCGGGTCCATGTTTTGCCTATATTTCGAGACCCTAGTCACACAGCGGTGTAAAACTTACTCTGTTTTATAGCACACATCAACAGCATCAATGTGATACCCATAATATAAAACCACATTCTAGGTGTATCCGGGTCCATGGTTTGCCTATATTTCAAGACCCTAGTCACACAGCGGTGTAAAACTTACTCTGTTTTATAGCACACATCAACAGCATCAATGTGATACCCATAATATAAAACCACATTCTAGGTGTATCCGGGTCCATGTTTTGGCCTATATCTCGAGACCGTAGTCACCCAGCGATGTAAAACTTACTCTGTACTAAAGCATACATCAACAGCTTCAATTTGATACCCATAATGTAAAAACACCTTCTAGGTGTATCCGGGTCCACGTTTTGGGCTATATCTCGAGACCCTATCCTTCCAGTTGTATGAAAAGTATCCTGTACTATAGCACTCATCAACAGCTTTCATTTGATATCCATATTGTATAAACACATTCTAGGGGTACCCGGGTCCACGTTTTGGGCTATATCTCGAGACCCTAGCCTCCCAGTTGTATGAAAATTATCTTGTACTATAGCACTCATCAACAGTTTTCATTTGATATCCATATTGTATAAACACATTCTAGGGGTACCCGGGTCCACGTTTTGGGCTATATCTCGAGACCCTAGCCTCCCAGTTGTATGAAAATTATCCTGTACTATAGCACTCATCAACAGCTTTCATTTGATATCCATATTGTATAAACACATTCTAGGGGTACCCGGGTCCACGTTTTGGGCTATATCTCGAGACCCTAGCCTCCCAGTTGTATGAAAATTATCCTGTACTATAGCACTTATCAACAGCTTTCATTTGACGTCCATATTGTATAAACACATTCTAGGGGTATCCGGGTCCACGTTTTGGCCTATATCTGGAGACCCTAGTCACCCAGGGGTGTGAAAATTATCCTGTACTATAGCACTCTCAACAGCTTTCATTTGATATCCATATTGTATAAACACATTCTAGGGGTACCCGGGTCCACGTTTTGATCTCAAGACCCTAGACACTTAGCAAAAAAGAGGTAGACGTTGGCCGATTCTCAGACCTACCCAATATGCTCACAAAATTTCATGAGAATCGGTTTAGCCGTTTCGGAGGAGTTCAGCCTCTAAAATCGCGACAGAAGAATTTTATATATTAGATAATATCTTCAATGTTAAAAAAAATTGTATTTGTATCTTTAAATAAGTAAATACATTATACTGATATTATTTTTTAAAATGGATGTGGCCACGCCCTTTTTTAGGTAATCTCTCCAGAAATCGATCAATCTCAATGACATTTTTGAGATTACGTGGTTTTATGACGGAACTGTAAAACTTTATGCTGTAAAAGTGAGTGAAATATATTGAACGTCACGTTAACCTTTTATACCCAGCCCTTCGTCTACTCTTCCACCCCGTCGTTAACACGATAACTTAAGCCAAAATTTGGATATATTCAACGAATTTGTGCAAACACTTGAACACAAGGACCAAATTTGATACACGCACTTAACTATCGACTATAAATAAAATAAATGTAAGGCGCGATTACCTCCGAAGAGATTTTAGGACGAGCTTCTCTTCCAATTTGCGTCGTGCTCCTTTTTAATTTATCATACAAATTGGCGGGACGGGACCTGCTTGTTTTATGCCGATTCCGAACGGCATCTGCAAAGTAGACGAGTTTTCACTGAGAAGCTTTCCATGGCAGAAATACAGCCGGAGTTCTTGCCAAACACTGCCGAGGCGCGACCTCGCTTAGAAAAATTCTCTTCTAATTGAAAACTTTTTTTTTTTTCAATTTTGATGTTGCTTTGCCCGGGACGTGAACCCAGGATGGTCGGTGTGGTAGGCGGAGCACGTTACCATCACACCACGGCGGCCGCGCTTATCGACTGCGAGTGAAATATCAGCCTATCACAGTTGCCGTTTCGAAACCGCCCTATTTCAGAATTTTCTTAAAGTAAGCCTTATATTAGAATCTCTTTCAAAAATTCCCTATTTCAGAATTTGTCTTAAAAACGCCCCATCTGAGCATACTTTTGATACACTTTGATGTTAAAGAGAGTGTTTATTGTAACTATCCAAAAAAAATCCATAGTTTTTCAAAAACAAATTGATATACTTTCGATAACACTTCTATAAATTTTCCGTACCTAATTGATAACTTTTCGATAACACTCTAATAGCAAATTGGTTACAACCCGATAACAAATCGGTAATAAATTGACAGCATTTCGATAACATTACGCTACCTTTTTGCAGAAAATTCCGATAACTCGTTGATTAAAAAACGATTCAATTTAATATTGTTTTATTTTACTCTACTATATTTTATTCTGTTTTTGTTTTATTTTGTATTATTGTATTTTATTTATTTTTATTTTTTTTAATTTTATTTTGTTTTATTTTTTTTAATTTTATTTTGTTTTATTTTTTTATTTTTTATTTTATTTTAGTTATTTACATATATATGTAACTTAAAGCTGATTACCTACCAACGTGCTTTATTTTTTTAAGTACTTGCTGTCTTTTTATCTCCAATAAAAGAGCAGTGTATACTAGACTGGGTCGGTTTGTTAACTGGTATTGCGCCATCGATTTTTCGATAGGATTTGGGCTCAGGAAAAAAAGTTCCATTACGCATACCCAAAAAAAAATAATTTTCGAGCTTGCCAAATTTCATTTTTTTGACTTTTTTCGACTTTGATTTTTAAGGTTTTTTTCATGACCTACTAGAAAAATTTTCATTTGATTGTAAAATTTTCGTGTATACCCTACCCTGTCCGACCCAAAAAAAATATATATTTTTTTTTCAAAAAACTGTTATCGACAATGTTTTTAGCGGACATTTTTGGGTCGGACAGGGTATACATATGAGCATTTTTTTAGTAGGTAATGAAAAAAACCCTAAAAATCAAAGTCGAAAAAAAGTCAAAAAAATTAAATTTCGCAGGGTCGAAAATTATTTTTTGGGTATGCGGAGTGAAACTTTTTTTCCTGAGCCCAAATCCTATCGAAAAATCGATGGCGCGATATCGGTTAACTTTCGTCCATACAAATCGACCCACCCTAGTGTATACATCTCTTCGTGCAGTTGCATGCATAAAAATTGTGTATATGCCCAGAAACTTTAACTTATATGTATGTAGGCGACGTGCTGTGTGATTTCGTTCATATCAACTATACCACGTACATTGTACCGATTTTCCACCTCAGCTGTAAAAACTTTTAATTCCATAAGTTAAAAATCAACTTGGCGAAAAAATTCAGTATACATTTTAAATAGCTATGCACGTTAGATATTCGCAGAACTATTTGGTTTAAACAGTCAGGGTATGTTTAATAAGTTACCAAACTTCTGCGACTTCCGGCATTAAACATATAGCGTGCGCATTCTCAATCCAAAAAACTCGTTCAATCTTCTATTTATAAACATAGTTACTATTGCAAAGTACGATGTGGGACCTATATATGTATATTTATTGTTAGCCCTGCCATTGCTGTGTTATGTAATTATCATAAAATACTCCTACAAGTATGCTACAACTTTTTCTGAATTAAGCAGCCATAGGACAAGCACGTGCATATAAATAGGTTATTGCCACACCTACTCGAAATACATACACACATAGTTGCTTATGAATATAAATATACATATATGTACATACATCCTACTTGTAGAAGCCTACAATTGAAGCTATTAATAGATATAGATATGCATAGATCTGGTGATTGTGTAGGTTTCAAATAAACAATGCAACTGTCATGACAACGCATCTGTCTGATTTCACAATTTTGTTTAAAGACTTCGGAAATATATTTATGTTGGTACAAATCTATATAAAATATATTGTAACTTTTCACTAACAATGCTATAGCAATTATTCAGTTTCTATTGTAGTGAAAATAGATATGGCTATTTTGAGCTATCAGTGAAAATAGATATGGCTATTTTTGAATCACGGCTATTTTTTATAGCTATAGCGATCGCTTTATTTTAACAAACGATTCTATACAGAAGATATGATGGGCGATACAGCGATTTTGAGCTATCAGTGAATATAGATATGGCTATTTTTTACAGCTATGGTGATCGCTTTCATTTATCTTTGATAAGCGAATCTGCAATTATTTGTATACTTGGATATAAAAAATTAATGTTTAAGTTTTTTTACCGGAGTAGATTGAATGTTATACATTAATTCAATTTATATACAGTATACAGAATATATGAACCAAAATTGGAATAAAAAGACAAAAATATGTATATTTTATTGTAAACTGATGTAATGTGAAATTCTAATTTTCTGAGATTTTATGATATATATTATTAACTGGCTTACGATAATATGTTCAGTCTCGTATTACACTCAATGGGATCAAACTAGCTAAAATAGATGTCTATGCATCTTTGTTTTATAAATTTTGCTAATTGAAAATGCTTTGATTTTTAAATGTAAGATGAATCAACCCGAAATAAATCTGTATATGTTACACCATAAAAGCATGATTTATTAATATATTATACTACACCGATGTATTCAGAAATACTCCGTATGAATTTATTCTGAAAGTTGTATTTGGCTGCATAATATTTGTATAGTAAAGTGAATCAATTTTTAATGAAAAATACAGGGACAAATATAGCAAATTTTTCAAACTATTATAAAAATATTCTTTAGCAGAAATTTAGCCACCCACTTCAGTGCCCTAGAAATTAGCCGGAGAATTCAACCATATACAAAGCATATGCCAAAGCTTGAATTGCATTCTCCCAAAAAACTTAAATTTTGAGTTAATCTGTTTACAATAAGGCGAGTGATGTTTGTTTCTATAATTCTTTTATCTTTCCATCAAAAACACAAATTTTATAAAACTGTTAACGGCTACAGCCTAGAAGTATTAACTTATGAATAACACATGCATTAGTTTCGTGTCCGAATCAGTTTTAGCAAGCGTAAAATACGCTATTGTTTTTTTTGTTTAGGCCAACGTCCCATCTTATTTCTATACCCTCCTGTGTTTGCGATTCTTTTAAATTTTTATCGTTTTCTGTATCTAGGCGCACAAGTGGACCAAAAACTTTCTCGTATTGATAACCATCTTCATAACGCAATAGCACATGTGATGGTTCAGTATCTATACCTGGCTTCTCTAAATCCTGAAATGTTGCATCAATATTTTCATTCCATAATTCCTCTAATTTGTTTATTTGTACTGCTAATATTTGTCGTGCACGCCACTGCTCTTGCTCGGTAGGCACCTTAACCAACCAGGGCAAAAACGAACGATCAGTTATAAGTGGCTTCCATTGTTCTTGATCCCAATTCATATACATTACGTATGCCACACGAGTAACATTTTAGTACTGTTTCTCCAAGTGGACCATCAGAATGTAGGGTGACTTCCCTATGTTTAGCCCGCACCGAAAGATTAACAATTTGGGATCAAGATGTGCTTCCACGCCCATTGCAAAACCATTTTTTGCAATTATTGCATATCACTTCGTCGTCGAAATTGTTGTTGCACAAGTTTGCTTTGTTCCGTTCGCCGTTTCCACAATTTCTCTGCACAAAAAGCAGCTTATTTACCACTATATGTTGACGAGAAATTTTTTTCGTTGTGCAGTTCTTAAGAAAACTATCCCCATTTTTCAATAATAGCTGGCAAACTTTTGTAAAAGTATATTTTTTCCAATTTTCGAGAAAATTATTCCTTTTTGTATCCAATAAACTTTTTTACTCAGTCGGAAAGTAAAGCACACAGATGGGTAGTGATGAACGATATTTCACTATCGATGATTGCATCCCCGCTATCACTGTTAGTATTAGAATTTCATGCTGAAGGAAAATCGCCAATCGCTATAATCGCTATTGGCGATATTCTGCCAGAGGTGATTGTCATTCAAAAGAATCGAATGAAGGAAAATCGCCAATCACTGATATATTTGGATTGCAATAGCTATAGCTATTAGCGATTTGTCAATAGCGGCGATGCAATCACCAATAGTGAAATATCGTTCCATCACTATTCTATTGTTCCATACGCGTGGGTCGTTGACTGGGCACTGATAAGCCAGACAATATCTAAATATGAAGGCAGTCGTTAGCTAATTTTAGAATTTTATCATTTTACTGATGTCATCAACAACTATGTAATTTACAGCATTCACTATTGTTATTTAGGTAATAAATTTTTTATGTGCATGAATTTACAAACATATCTATAGTATTATTCAGGTGAAATGTGAGCCAGTAAACCGCGCCGGAATGTAGTACACCCTGTAGGAAAAGAAAGCGATACACTTTGTTATTGCAATGGACACAAAGTAGTCAAAGTGGTTATTTCGGCATAACTTTTCAACTAGCTATTATTATTGAGATTTCATCAGTTTTACCGCGCACATAGGTAGATTTTAGACATTTAGGCGGCCATAATTGAATTTCTGAAAGTTGCCACAATTACAAAAACAGCACTCCCACAGCTTCAGAATAGACAGGGGAACAATAATCCTACCCCTTCCTAGCCATTGCATACCTGGTATTAGCTGTCAAGTAATCGGAATTTAGCTATTTCTGAAACGCGTGTTATAGCTTTTTTTAACCTATGTGAAATCGCATGTTTTAACGTGAATATTTTAAGTTTTAAGACAATTGAATCGAGTAATTGTGATGGATTCTGATATTTCAGGTAAATACTAACATGTGTGTGTGATTTTTAAAAGTTATAAATTGATAAAGAACCTATTTTATTTAGGATGTTAAACAAATTTTTTATTTTTTATATTTTTTTTTTATTTTTGGTGTTCAAAACCAGTTTTGTTATGTTTCCAAGTCCGTCCAAGTGAAAATTAGTTTTGAACATGGTACTTGGCACAATTAGCTTGCCAACTGCATTAAATTTAGCTGCAGATACTTGCAGATAGGGGGTTAGATAAAGGGTTTGATACACCCTTGTTGCTATGCAACAAGAAAAATAGCCTCACTGCGCAGGTATTTTTTAATGTTACGCATTGTAATATCTATTCTAATATAACCGATTAGTTACACAAATTATTATAATTTTTCATAAAGCCAATTAAAATTTTACCCTAGATAAAGACAGAACTAAGTTATTACACTTCTTGCAACAAGAAAAAAAGCCTCACTGCGCAGGTATTTTTTAGTGTTACACAGTGTAATATCTATTCTAATATAACCGATTAGTTACACAAATTATTATAATTTTTCATAAAATCAATTAAAAATTTACCCTAGATAAAGACAGAACTAAGTTATCACACTTCTTGCAACAAGAAAAAAAGCCTCACTGCGCAGGAATTTTTTAGTGTTACACAGTGTAATATCTATTCTAATATAACCGATTAGTTACACAAATTATTATAATTTTTCATAAAATCAATTAAAAATTTACCCTAGATAAAGACAGAACTAAGTTATTACACTTCTTGCAACAAGAAAAAAAGCCTCACTGCGCAGGTATTTTTTAGTGTTACACAGTGTAATATCTATTCTAATATAACCGATTAGTTACACAAATTATTATAATTTTTCATAAAATCAATTAAAAATTTACCCTAGATAAAGACAGAACTAAGTTATTACACTTCTTGCAACAAGAAAAAAAGCCTCACTGCGCAGGTATTTTTTAGTGTTACACATTGTAATATCTATTTTTTAATATAATCGATTAATTACACAAATTATTATAATTTTTCATTTATTAAACAGTTTTAAGAAAATATAGGCAATAAAATCTTTTTGGTCGCCTAAAACTTGAAAATCTACCTATGTGCCGCGGTTTGATTCCCGGTAAAACCTGTTGAAATAAATAAACATTAGGAAATTGCCTGACGATGATGACGTGGCGGTTTTCGAAATGGTACCATCGAAATATGCCAGTAAATGTGTCCTTCTTTTCAGTTTTTCCCAATAAAACCAAAAATAATAAGTGAATAACAATTATCATTTATCGGTAATAAGCTCATTAATTCTTAAAAATATTAAAAAAAATATAAATAAATACTTGGCGCGATTTAACTCCGAGGAGATTTACGCCGAGCTTCTCTTCAAATTTTTCGTGGTCCTCGTTTTGAGTTTCCCTACAAACTGTTTTATGCCGACTCCGCACGACACCTGCAAGGCAGATGAATTTTCACTGAGAAGCTTTTCATCGCAGGAGCACACTCGGAGTGTTTGCCAAATCACTTCTAAGGGGCGCCCCAGATTACAAAAACTTTTTTCTAAATTTTTATGTTACTTTGCCCAGGAGTTGAACCCACGACCAGTGTTACCATTTTGGTGCTTTTGGAGCCAGATCTAGCCCAATTTTTTGCGTTTAACTCCAAACATTTCGGTTTAGCCCCTAGCTCTTTTTTTGGCCCTATTTAAAATGTTAGCCCATTTTTGGCTCCAAATCTATTTCGGCAATACGTATTGTGAAATTTGTAATGTGTTTTATGTGTGTCGAAGTTTTTTTTTTCTATACTTCGTTATGTTTGATGTGGCAACTCGGTACTCAACTGATAACAAAAACTTTAATCGATAAACCGTGTCATGACAACAGGATTTTGTCACCTTCTAAAAGTTTCGACCCTTTAACTTCAGATTATAATACATTTTTGCCTCCCGTACCTTATTATACTCAGTTGAGCAGAGCTCACAGAGTATATTAAGTTTGATTGGATAACGGTTGGTTGTAAATATATAAATGAATCGAGATAGATATAGACTTCCATATATCAAAATAATCAGGATCGAAAAAAAATTTGATTGAGCCATGTCCGTCCGTCCGTCCGACCGATAACTTGAGTAAATTTTGAGGTATCTTGATGAAATTTGGTATGTAGGTTCCTGGGCACTCATCTCAGATAGCTATTTAAAATGAACGATATCGGACTATAACAACGCCCACTTTTTCGATATCGAAAATTTCGAAAATCCGAAAAAGTGCGATAATTCATTACCAAAGACAGATAAAGCGACGAAACTTGGTAGATGAGTTGAACTTATGACGCAGAATAGAACGTTAGTAAAATTTTGGACAATGGGCGTGGCACCGCCCACTTTTAAAAGAAGGTAATTTAAAACTTTTGCAAGCTGTAATTTGTCAGTCGTTGAAGATATCATGATGAAATTTGGCAGGGACGTTACTCCTATTGCTATATGTACGCCCAATAAAAATTAGCAAAATCGGAGAAGGACCACGCCCACTTTAAAAAAAATTTTTTTTTAAAGTAATATTTTAACAAAAAATTTAATATCTTTACAGTATATAAGTAAATTATGTCAACATTCAACTCCAGTAATGATATGGTGCAACAAAATACAAAAATAAAAGAAAATTTCAAAATGGGCGTGGCTGCGCCCTTATTCATTTAATTCGTCTAGAATACTTTTAAGGCCATAAGTCGAACAACCATTTACCAATCCTTGTGAAATTTGGTAGGTGCATAGATTCTACGACGATAACTGTTTTCTATGAAAACGGGCGAAATCGGTTGATGCCACGCCCAGTTTTTGTACACAGTCGTTCGTATGTCCTCCCGCATGGCCGTTAACACGATAACTTGAGCAAAAATCGACATATCTTTAATGAACTTAGTTCACGTACTTACTTGAACTCACTTTATCTTGGTATGAAAAATGAACGAAATCCGACTATGACCACGCCCACTTTTTCGATATCGAAAATTACGAAAAATGAAAAAAATGCCATAATTCTATACCAAATACGATAAAGGGATGAAACATGGTGAGGTAATTGGATTGGTTTATTGACGCGAAATATAACTTTAGAAAAAACTTATAAAATGGTTGTGACACCTACCATATTAAGTAGAAGAAAATAAAAAAGTTCTGCAGGGCGAAATAAAAAACCCTTAAAATCTTGGTAGGTATTACATATATAAATAAATTAGCGGTATCCAACAGATGATGTTCTGGGTCACCCTGGTCCACATTTTGGTCGATATCTGGAAAAAGCCTTCACATATACAACGACCACCACTCCCTTTTAAAACTCTCATTAATACCTTTAATTTGATACCCATATCGTACAAACACATTCTAGAGTCACCACTGGTTCACCTTTATGGCGATATTTCGAAACGGCGTCCACCTATAGACCTAAGGCCCACTCCCTTTTAAAATACTCATTAACACCTTTCGTTTGATGCCTGCCTATATTGTACAAATAAATTCTAGGGTCACCCCTGGTCCACCTTTATGGCGATATCTCGAAACGGCTTTCACCTATGGAACTAAGGATTACTCCCTTTTAAAATACTCATTAACACCTTTCTTTTGATACCCATATTGTACAAACAAATTCTAGGGTCACCCCTGGTCCACCTTTATGGTGATATCTCGAAACGGCGTCCACCTATGGAACTAAGGATTACTCCCTTTTAAAATAATCATTAACACCTTTCATTTGATACCCATATCGTACAAACGCATTCTAGAGTCAACCCTGATCCATCTTTACGGCGATATCCCTAAATGGCGTCCACCTATAGAACTATGGCCCACTCCTTCATAAAATACTCTTTAATGCCTTTCATTTGATACAAATGTCATACAAACACATTCCAGGGTTTCCCTCGGTTCATTTTCCTACATGGTTATTTTCCCTTATGTTGTCACCATAGCTCTCAACTGAGTATGTAATGTTCGGTTACACCCGAACTTAACCTTCCTTACTTGTTTTCTTTATACCCTTGTATAATATATACGAATTACAAAGTAAGATAAATGTATAGACGGACTTCATAATTAAATTAATAGAGCAATTAAGGCAACGCTTGCCGCACAATATAGAAACGCTTAGCAAAATAGATTTGTTTTCGGTTGAAAACACATTGAGAATTGTAAAACCTCAAAGGTTTTCATATTTCACAAATGTTTCGGTTGAAAACACATTGAGAATTGTAAAACCTCAAAGGTTTTCATATTTCACAAATGAAAAAAACAAGTATAGCACTGATGAAATAACGAGATTACAAATGCAGTGGAAAATATCTACCAAAATTGGAAAAATATGACGTCAACATTAAGTTTTTGGTTTGATGTTAAACAGTATAATTCCGAAAGCTTGTCGATTTGTGCTGCCACTAAGTAATGCTGAAGTTGCAGGAACGTTTTCAAACATGAGTTTGATTAAAAGCAAACAGAAACAAAATGAGTTTAGTTATGTTGCATTCGCTTCTGACAATAAGAAGTGGTCTTAAACGGCTGAATAAATGCTGTCATTACTTTGAAATAAACAATGATCTCTTAAAATTAATGAACACAAAAAATATTTATGAGTGTAGCAAAAATAATAATTTATCTTCTGATGACGAAATCAGATTTTCAAATCTAAGGCCCTTCAATAATATCTCGTCCCAACATAAACTTGAATATCGCACACGTGTATTTTAATGGTGATTCGTACACCCGTAGAACGTTAAAGTTAATAAAATAATTGGAAAAACTTTAAATTAATTTTCATCCGCCAACATTTTGGCAAGTCGTATTAGTGTGAAAAATACTTCTTACCTTTTAACGATACCTTACCGCCAAATGACAAAACAAAAGTTAAAAAAAAACGTATTTTTATTATTAAAAAATATAAAATGAACTATAAAACAGTACGTACTTCTTTTGTACCTTATTTTTATTTTTTTTGTTAGTTTACTGTGCCTTTTTTATAACTTTGTTTAAGTTTGATTTAAAATAACTGTGAAAACTTACATTGAAAAACATACGTATACTTTTAGCTTTTTTTGCAACTGGTTTTGGATTTTCTCGAAAAAATTTGGCTCTTTCTATCCCTTTTTTTTCTAGATTCTAGCCCCAAAGAAAAATTTTTTTTCTGGCAACACTGCCCACGACCCTCGGTGTGGAAGGCAAAGCACGCTACTACCACACCACGTCGGCCTCTAATAATCAACTAACTTCAGTTGAAAACAAGTAAGGACGGGACTGTTTTCGGCTGTGCCGAAGACTTCATACCTTTCATGAATGGGGCTGAACAATAATCTCATTCCATTCGTAATATCCAAATAATCGACTGTATAAGATATGAAATATATAGTGAACAGATGTACACACCTAAACGATTTTTAAGATAAATATAAAATAAAAAAATAGGTAGGTACTTTGTGTGAGGATGCAAAGTTTCAGGTTTTTTGTGGTCTGCGTGTAAAAACTATGACTACGAATCACGTATTTCAACAATATATGACGTAAACGTAACTATTTGATGAAATTTTATGAATTCTGAAGCTTCTACCCGTAAAAAAGGGGCAAAAAAATACAGTTTATATGGGGTATATAATATATATACAACCGATCTGTATGATTTTTTCAGACAACAATATATGCTATATACGTAAGCATTCGTTGAAATTTTAAGCTTCTAGCTGTTAAAATGGGGCAGTAATTACGAAAAGTCTCTTATCTGAACAATCGGTTGTGGGGGATATATACTATATATACGACCGATCTCATACATTTTTTCAGTTTATGTGCAATATACGAAAGTATATGGTGAAGTTTGAAGCTTCAATCTGTTAAATTGAGTAAGATATTACAAAAATCCTCTTTTTCTGAAAAATCGGTTGTATGGAGGATATATGCTATAGTGGTCCGATCCGGCCGGTTCCGACAAATGTCTAATCGGACAGCCAAATACACCCGCTCATCAAATTTTATCAATATATCTCAAAAATTGAGGGACTAGTTTGCATACAAACAGACAGACGGACAGACGGACATGGCTAAATCAACTCAGCTCTTCAACTTGATTATTTCGGTATACTTAATGGTGGGTCTATCTATTTTCCTTTAAGAACTTACAATTTTGGGTTTCGTGACGAAATTAATATACCATTTCATTTTCATGAAAGATATAAAAAAGTTGGCCATGACCTGTGGTGAAATAAAGTTTTCACATATTAAATAAATGCTTCAAAGGTGTGTTAAAGGGATAATGAAGAAGTAAGGTCTAGGATCGGCTAAAACAAAACAACAAGTACACAGCTGAGAACTTCTATCGTACAGTTCAATTAGCTTCAGTCTTCTGGCACTAAGTATAATCCAAAAAGGGTGTTTTTATTAATCTATTTTGCTTTACAAATATTCCGAGCCTTTTCACGATAGGTCAATTCTTCCTTGAGTTATGGCTCTTCAAACAAGGGCGGTGCCCCGCTTATTTCCAAGAAACAATCCCTTTAATTTCTTGTTATAAATTCAGTGCCACGCCAATTTACCTATTTTCCAATTTCTGGTTATAAAGACACTTTAAAAGTAAAATGGCATTGATATGAAGTTATTTTTCGCAAAGATATTTGCCAATTATATTCGCTTATGGTTCTTTTAAATCTCTTTTATATAAACTTTACCGTTTTATGTAGGAAAACTTTCCGGAGCCATTCCCCACGACATAAGTTAACCAAGTTCTGTGATGACAGCTTAAAGCGCTTTCGATTAATGACAAACAATATTTGAAAATTTTATCTTTGCAGAAGTGGGCTTTGCCACGGCCTTTTTAAAAAAAAATTAGAAAATTTTAATTATGGATTAGTATTTCAACTAACTTATGACGTCATTATGTTTTTGGTGCTTCCAAAAATTTCATATACATAAAAAGTGGGCGTTATATTAAATAGCGATAGGAGATGAGTGCCAAGCAAAGCTCAACAAGATAACTCAAAATTTACTCATATTACGAGTTTACAGACGAACGGACGGGCATGGCTAAATTAATTTCTTCCTTCGGCTTGATCAATTGGATATATGGAAGTCTATATTTATCTCGACAAGCTTATGCCGTTACAACCTATCGCCATGTCAACACAATATCCAAAAATTAGCGACTATCAACAAAGCGTGCAGCGGAGCAATCTAGGTTGAGTTCATGATTCCAGGTACTCCAATTCGTGCCCCAGTACCCGAAAACCTACGTTATGGAAAACACAATATTCAGAAACATATCCAAGTATTTGACGTCGTGTGAAGTTTTGTGATTTGTCTAAATATTTTGGGAAAAATTTAAACAATGCGACATCAGGACGAACAAGTCAATTGATCTTATGTCCGTTAACCTCATTTTACCCTACCATTAATTATTGCATTGTCATCGATCATTAATACATGTAAAAAAATAAAAAATAAATGTAAGGCGCGATAACCTCCGAAAAGATTTTAGGCCGAGGTTCTCTTCCAATTTGCGCCGTGCTCCTCTTGATTTTCCCTACAAATTGGCCGGACGGGACCTACATGTTTTATGCCGACTGCGAACGGCAACGCAGATGAGTTTTCACTAAGAGCTTTTCATCGCAGAAATACACTCGGAGCGCTTGCCAAACACTGACGAGGGGCGACCCCGCTTAGACAAATTTTCTGCTAATTGAAAAACCTTATTTCTAAAATTTTGATGTTGCTTTGCCCGGGGTGTGAACCCAGGGCATACGGTGTGGTAGGCGGAGCACGCTATCATCACACTACGGTGGCCGCCATTAATACATGTGCGAAGTTTTAATTAACCTTTTAATAAATTTAAGTGGTCATAAGGTCATTTGACATTATTCCCGTTGACCTTATGTAATATCACCATCAAACTATTGCATTGTCATCGGTTCTTGATACGTGCGCAAAGTTTCAATTGACCTTGTGGCCATTTGAAGTGGTCATAAAATTAAAATTTTGAAGGGTTATATAGTCAATTGGCCTTATGTTAAATCATTTGGCTTTATGGTCAATTGACTTTATGACCAGCTCAAATGGCCATATGGAAAATTATCCTAATAACCATTTTAAATGTCGATTTACCTTATGTCACCCCACCAACAAATTGTTGCTTTGTCATCGGTCAAGTGCAAAGTTTCAAATCAATCAAGTTTCTGACAATTGGTGAGAATTATGCTCAAAAGTTCCGTTACATACATACAACCTAAATTAATAAAAGTTAGGTAATAACTTTTATTTCTCAGAGCGAATAAAGAACTCAACAAAAAGCTTTAATTTTTTGAGCGAAAAAGAAAGTTGTTTTTAATAACTTTTAATTTTTGAAGTAAAATAAGAACACAAAAATAACTTGAGCGATTTTTATAATAAAATTATAACTGTTAGGATCGCTGCTTACAACACCTCATATAAGTGACTTTATAAAAAAAACAAGTAAGGAAGGATAAGTTCGGGTGTAACCGAACATTACATACTCAGTTGAGAGCTATGGAGACAAAATAAGGGAAATCACCATGTAGGAAAATGGACCTAGGGTAACCCTGGAATGTGGTTGTATGACATGTGTATCAAATGAAAGGTATTAAAGAGTATTTTAAGAGAGAGTAGGCCATAGTTCTATTGATGGACGCCATTTAGGGATATCGCCATAAAGGTGGACCAGGGCTGACTCTAGAATTTGTTTGTACGATATGGGTATCAAATGAAAGGTGTTACTGAGCATTTTAAGAGGGAGTGGGCATTAGGTCTATAGGTGGACGCCTTTTCGAGAAATCGCCATTAGGGTGGGCCAGGGGTGACTCTAGAATGTTTGTACGATATGGGTATCAAACGAAAGGTGTTACTGAGCATTTTAAGAGGGAGTGGGCATTAGGTCTATAGGTGAACGCCTTTTCGAGATATCGCCATTAGGGTGGGCCAGAGGTGACTCTAGAATGTGTTTGTACGATATGGGTATCAAATGAAAGGTGGTAATGAGTATTTTAAAAGGGAGTAATCCTTAGTTCAATAGGTGGACGCCTTTTCGAGATATCGCCATAAAGGTGGACCAAGGGTGACTCTAGAATGTTTGTACGATATGGGTATCAAACGAAAGGTGTTACTGAGCATTTCAAGAGAGAGTGGGCATTAGGTCTATAGGTAGACGCCTTTTCAAGATATCGCCATTAGGGTGGGCCAGGGGTGACTCTAGAATGTTTGTACGATATGGGTATGAAACGAAAGGTGTTACTGAGCATTTTAAGAGGGAGTGGACATTAGGTCTATTGGTGGACGCCTTTTCGAGATATCGCCATTAGAGTGGGCCAGGGGTGACTCTAGAATGTTTGTACGATATGGGTATCAAACGAAAGGTGTTACTGAGCATTTTAAGAGGGAGTGGACATTAGGTCTATAGGTGGACGCCTTTTCGAGATACCGCCATTAGGGTGGGCCAGAGGTGACTCTAGAATGTTTGTACGATATGGGTATCAAACGAAAGGTGTTACTGAGCATTTTAATAGGGAGTGGGCATTAGGTCTATAGGTGGACGCCTTTTCGAGATATCGCTATTAGGGTGGGCCAGGGGTGACTCTAGAATGTTTGTACGATATGGGTATCAAACGAAAGGTGTTACTGAGCATTTTAATAGGGAGTGGGCATTAGGTCTATAGGTGGACGCCTTTTCGAGATATCGCCATTAGGGAGGGCCAGGGGTGACTCTAGAATGTGTTTGTACGATATGGATATCAAATTAAAGGTATTAATGAGGGTTTTAAAAGCGAGTGGCCCTTAGATGTATATGTGAAGGCGTTCTCGGGATATCGACCAAAATGTGGACCAGGTGATCCAGAAAATCATCTGTCGGGTACTGCTAATTTATTTATATATGGAATACCACTAACAGCATTCCTGCCAAGATTCCAAGGGCTGTTGATTTCGCCTTGTAGAACTTTTTCATTTTCTTCTACTTAATATGGTAGGTGTCACACCCATTTTACAAAGTTTTTTCCAAAGTTATATTTTGCGTCAATAAACCAATCCAGTTACAATGTTTCATCCCTTTTTTCGTATTTGGTATAGAATTATGGCATTTTTTTATTTTTCGTAATTTTCGATATCGATAAAGTGGGCGTGGTTATGGTCGGATTTCGGCCGTTTTTTATATCGAGATAAAGTGAGTTCAGATAAGTACGTGTGCTAAGTTTAGTAAAGATATATCGATTTTTGCTCAAGTTATTGTGTTAACGGCCGAGCGGAAGGACAGACGGTGGACTGTGTATAAAAACTGGGCGTGGCTTCAACCGATTTCGCCCTTTTTCACAGAAAACAGTTATCGTCCTAGGAGCCAAGCCTCTACCAAATTTCACAAGGATTGGTTAATTTTTGTTCGACTTATGGCATTAAAAGCATCCTAGACAAATTAAATGAAAAAGGGCGGAGCCACGCCCATTTTGAAATTTTCTTTTATTTTTGTAATTTGTTGCACCACATCATTACTGGAGTTGAATGTTGGCATAATTTACTTAAATGCTGTAAAGATATTAACTCTTCTTTTAAAATTTGAATTTAAAAAAAATTTTTTTTAAAAAGTGGGCGTGGTCGTTCTCCGATTTTGCTAATTTTTATTAAGCAGACATAAAGTAATAAGGGTAATGTTCCTGCCAAATTTCATCATGATATCTGTAGCGACTGCCAAATTACAGCTTGCAAAACTTCTAAATTACCTTCATTTAAAAGTGGGCGGTGCCACGCCCAATGGCCAAAATTTTACTAGTTTTCTATTCTGCGTCATAAGCTCAACTCACCTACCAAGTTTCATCGCTTAATGCGTATTTGGTAATGAATTATCGCACTTTTTTGATTTTTCGAAATTTTCGATATCGAAAAATTGGGCGTGGTTATTGTCCGATATCGTTCATTTTAAATAGCGATCTGAGATGAGTGCCCAGGAACATATATACCAAATTTCATGAAGATACCTCAAAATTTACTCAAGTTATCGTGTTAACGGACAGACGGACGGACGGACGGACGACTATGTATAAAAACTGGGCGTGGCATCAACCGATTTCGCCCATTTTCACAGAAAACAGTTAACGTCGTAAAATCTACTCCCCTACCAAATTTCAAAAGGATTGGTTAATTTTTGTTCGACTTATGGCGTTAAAAGTATCCTAGACAAATTAAATGAAAAAGGGCGGAGCCACGCCCATTTTGAAATTTTCTTTTATTTTTGTATTTTGTTGCACCATATCATTACTGGAGTTGAATGTTGACAGAATTTACTTATATACTGTAAAGATATTAAATTTTTTGTAAAAATTTTACTTTAAAAAAAAAATTTTTTTAAAAGTGGGCGTGGTCCTTCCCCGATTTTGCTAATTTTTATTAAGCGTACATATAGTAATAGTAGTAACGTTCCTGACAAATTTCATCATGATATCTTCAACGACTGCCAAATTACATCTTGCAAAAGTTTTAAATTACCTTCTTTTAAAAGTGGGCGGTGCCACGCCCATTGTCCAAAATTTTACTACTTTTCTATTCTGCGTCATAAGTTCAACTCATCTACCAAGTTTCGTCGCTTTATCGGTCTTTTGTAATGAATTATCGCACTTTTTCGGTTTTTCGAAATTTTTGATATCGAAAAAGTGGGCGTGGTTATAGTCCGATATCGTTCGTTGTAAATAGCGATCTGAGATGAGTGCTCAGGAACCTACATACCAAATTTCATCAAGATACCTCAAAATTTACTCAAGTTATCGTGTTAACGGACGGACGGACGGACGGACGGACGGACATGGCTCAATCAAATTTTTTTTCGATCCTGATTATTTTGATATATGGAAGTCTATATCTATCTCGATTCCTTTATATATGTACAACCAACCGTTATCCAATCAAACTTAATATACTCTGTGAGCTCTGCTCAACTGAGTATAATAACCGATCACCCTCAAATATTCGAAACTTATGCTTGGCTCTGGTTGCTAGATGTGTCTGCAAACCAGGCTGGTGAGCCGAAAGTTCTTCTAGAAATAGCATCTCATTCAAATAGGATATTGCGGAAGCGATATTGACTACTGATCCTCAAATGCCTAGGGTTATGCACATAAAATGACTTTATAGAATTTCTGTTTTTATGGAAGCTTATAAGGATTAAGGCTGTGCGTTTTTATCTACTACTTTTCCTATGCGGCCTTGAACTTTAGTTAAACAAGCATTGCTATGTGTGGCTAATCTCTTTGGTTAAATGATTTAAACTCTGAACACTTTTCTTTCGTTTGTTTCATTAACTATTGAGCGCGCTTGTAATTCTCAACTAGTTAGTGAAACATTTTAAAGTTCAAAATTGTTATCCGAAATCAAGGTTTTTCATAGCAAATAAGGTGCTTCAAAACCATTCTGGAACTTAACTGGCCTGAAAATTTCGCTGAAATTTCGACTTGATTGACATTTAGTATTCTCGGTTCATTCGTTTTGCGTATTTGTCACGCTGGCAGACTTCAAGAGCCTACTTCTCCCTGAAAGATATTCGCAAACTGTTCCAGTGCAAGTGGGTTTCTTGGCTTAAGTGTGAAATATTCCTGCTAAGGCACAATCTTGTGTCTTCGATTCGCCCGCATGGTTCTGTTGGAATCGTGCAATTCGAGAAATTTATCTTTCTGTATTCTCTCGTAATTTTAATTTAATTTTTTTCAGACCTTATGCAGAGTTTTGGAGCACATCGCTTAGCTTCTGTGCGGAATGTCCTTTTCTTGGGAAGTCACTTATTGCTACCATCGACAATTTATATTTGGACTTGATCTTCTCAACTTTTGCAAAATTTTTGTGTATTTTCGCTAACATTACATTTCTCACAAATTTTTCTTTAAAACAATGTCCACAATGCAAATACAACGCATGTTTTGCAAATATTTTAGTACACAGACCACAAACCTTGATTAAATTAAATGCATTTTGTTGGCGTTGAAAAGCAACATTTGTTTTAGACAAACTTTAATTCCCTTGCGTCCTTAAACTCCAATGAAGCTTTTGCTTTATTTGCAAAATTTACATATATTCACATTTAAATTAATTTTTGTGGCAAGCTTTGTTTGTAAAGTAAACAATGTGGAAGAATTAAACGATTTTACATATTTTTGTCAAATTGTCTAGCCAATTGAAACTGGAGCGCGTGGTAGGATTATTTGAAAATAAATCAAATATTTTCACATGATTAAACCTTTGTGCACATTAAAAATTTGCCAAAACTTATATATTGTAATGTATATTGGAACGATTTTCCTTCATCCCTTGTCAAATTTGGTTTCGAGAGAAACCGGTTTCGGCGTTGTGCCATCATCAGTGTCGATTTTAGTTCTGATCTGTTGTTGTCGTTTGTCGTATATTTATAATTCGTATGTACATGAGCAGGTATTGTCAAATGGATGTTTGTATATATGTGTATGTGCTGTGTGTTCATTCAGAACCGAGGGTGGTTTTTACTGATCGATTTCTGTGACTGACTGAGGCAGGTAAAAGTCAGTAATTATAATCGTTTGACCTTCTTTGTGGGTTTGTTGAAAGTGAGAGTAATGTCGAACGTTGCCCCAAAGATCGACGTGAACATCCAATATTTTCGTCATCTGTTCCTTCCACGTCGTAGACAGAGTGGGCATGGATTTTGTCGGTGGTAATGCCAGGTTGCGCGAGTTGAAGAATCGTGAAATACTTGGGAGATAACTGTTTATTTTAAAAACTTATTCGTCTAATCAACGAACTGTGAACTAAATAATAATAATAAATGTTATACAGATAAAATGCTATTTATTAACAGCACTACTATGGTAGTAGATATTCAAAATTTAATGTATTTGCGTACTTCAACTATAGCGTGTTCCCCTATAGTGTGCTGACTATCACTTAGACCACTACTATGGTAGTAGATATTCAAAATTTTATGTACCTATTTGCGTACTTCAACTATAGCGTGTTCCCCTATAGTGTGCTGACTATCACTTAGGCTGCGCCGCTTCTATACTCTCATTTTCCTCGTTCGCTTATTTCTCCCGAACAGCCTTCTCGATTAGATGTTAATTTTCTTCTCACATCTGCTGCATCTAATATTCGCTGTTGTCTTACATATATATGTGTGAGTAATCTCATCTGCGCTCTTTGTAACTGTATATTTGTGTGAGTAATGTCTCTGCGCTCTTATCTGCCCTGTTTATGTGTGCGTAGCTATTTGATGTATCTTCTGCTTACATTGGCGTTGTGTTTGTAATTTTCAGCACACTATCATTATCTGAGGGTGCCCACGATTTAGAGGTAATATGACATTTTTTTTAATTCAGGAAAGTCTTTAGTTGTTCCATGTGCAATTTATGATTTCAAAAGCAACGAAAATCTGCATTTCGTTTTAATATTATAGTGAAGTGTGAAAAATAAAAATCTATATATGTATATAAAAAAAGGCTAAAATGTGTGTTAGTTGGTCGCCGGTGTTTGAAGAGATGCTTCGGTCGATTTTGTTCAAACTTTCACACAAGTTGCGTAAACCTCACGCTGTGGTTACTACATAGGTTTGGTTGCGATCGACGTACAGGGTCTCCAGATATAGGCCGAAACGGGGACCCGAGTACCCCTAGAATGTGTTTGTATTGTTAAAATGAAAGCTGTTGATGAGTGCTTTAGTAGAGGGTAATACTAATAATACCCCTGGGTGGCTAGGGTCTCGAGATATAGGCCAAAACGTGGGCCAGTGAATGCCTAGACAGTGTTTATACAATATGGATATCAAATGAAAGCTGTTGATGAGTGCTTTAGTACAGAGTAATATATTATCCAGAGATGGACTGGGCTGGGATTAGGGCTAGGACTGGGACTGAGACTCGGAGTGGGACTGGGACCTGGACTGGAATAAAATACATAACACCCTCTGGGACAGGCAATAGGGATGCAGAAGAATGAGAAGAAATTGAGAGAAGAGAAAAGAGAGAAGGAGATTGAGAAAGAGATAGAATGAGACGAAGATGGAGATAGACGAAGCGAAAAAGATGGAGGGAGGAGTGAATAAAAGGATTAGGAAAAAGTGAAGAGGGGGAGGGCAGAGTCAGACGGAAAAAGCTTATTAAAATGTATGCAGATAGGCCAAATTTAGGGCAGGACTACGTCTGCCGGGTCTTCTAGTTTTATATATATCTTCAATTATCCCTTAATAGAGTTAAATCAAGATCGTGAGTTTGTTAAAATGATCCCCTTCTTACAGTCCTAGTAAGTAACTACCTATCCAGAAATGCCTTCACGCCACTTCTACTCACATTCCCACCTACATTTCGTCTCTTTTTTTTATTAACCGCGTATCTACAATTGAGAAATTGTTCTTAAATCAAGGAAGACAAACTAAATAACTTGCGTATTGCTTGCTTATTGAGAGAGCTTAAATCAATGACACTTATCTTTTCTGACATACTGAAACCTTATCTACGCGATGTCTTGTGAGTATTTTAATATAAAAACCAGATTTCCTATAAAAGTGTAGTTACGTGATTAATGCAGAAACTGAACGATATAACAAAGAACAATAGCATTCATTCATGATTTCACACCTTTTTTATATACGTCTATGCGACTAATTATTATTTATATTTTATTACGTAATTTTGCAAAGCTTTTGGTCTTTTCTGTTTTGTGGTTTTTTTAATTTTAACTTTTTTCGTTTTTCTTTTTTGTCTTTGCTTTCTTTATATGCTTTAATACTCTCGGTCGGTCGCTAGACTACGTAACACTTTTGACGATAAAACTGGTTTTAAAACAGTACTTAACTATTTTAAGCTATTAACAGAAATTGTTTTTATTATTTGGTACATTAATACTTGAGCGATGCGTTGAAGCTTCTGAGCACATTTTTGTTTACTGCCTTTATGTGTTGCCTCAAATAGTGTGACTATAAACTTTGGAATTCCTAAGCATAGACAATAAGAATGATCAGCTTTGGTAATAGTGAAACAGAAAAAAACAATTGCAAAAGTAATTTGGCCGTTTAAACGAATTCATTAAATCAGCAATGAGTCTGCAGCAATTTTATCACTAAGAGCATTTTTCGAATAAATTAATTTGTGTATATTTTTCATATAAAAGTGCGTACCTATGGTTAAAAACTATACCCATTCTATGAAACTGAATTTTTGAAAACTTTTAACAGATAAGTCCTTGAGATCTTTAGTACGGTGGAACAAATTCGCTGTTTTTTAATCTATGTATGTAAAAAGGTGTCTACACTTACAGCTTTAAATCATGTTTTAGCACATGTTGTGCCTGAGTTTCTATGCTAATAACGCAAGATATTCCGACCTCACTAGTGGTCCTTTATCCCTATACGGATATGGATTTCATGGCAGTTACCTAAAGTCAGCTGTTGCACCACATACTTAATATTATTGCGAATATTAAGGACTCTCGATTAATCTGACGCTTCTGTTATCGTTCGAATCATTGAACTTTCTAATAAATACACTCGAAAGTTCTTTACATAAAATGCTATTTAAAAAAAAAATATTCTTCATTAACAGCACTACTATTGTAGTAGACCTTCACAACTTAATGTATTCGCGTACTACATTTATAGCGTGTTAAAAACAACTGACTGAATATTTCGTACCTTGCGCTGCTTATATCCTCTCAGTTCGCCTGTTTCTCCCATGGTCTAGACTTTTCGCATACAGCCTTCTCGGATAGTTGTTTATTTACTTCTCTCATGTGCTGCATTTCATATTCGCTGTTGTGAGGGTAATGCCATATGCGCTTTTAGCTGTTGTGCACATGTGTTCGTAGCTATTTGTTGTCTCATCTGCTTACATTACTTTTGAAGTTGTGAAGTATTGATTTACTAGCGGCATAGTGACGTGTCGAAATTGGCCATAGTCACCACAATATATACCCAGTATAACTTGTCAAGGTTTCGTTTAGTTACAGTGAATTAAACTAGGGGTGTGCGCATATTCGAAATTTCGAACTATGCTCAGTTGTTATTTTTGAATAAAAATTTAACTCGTTATGTTTAATTGAATATAATAATGTAGACATTTTTAATACTTTAGCGCCATTCCATTCAAACACTTACACACTCCTTTGAAATAAGCTTCCAATTATAAACGCTTATTAGTTTATAATTATCTATATTGTTCGAAATACAATTAATAAACGTAAAAAAATAAAATAGTCTATTAAAAATTTAAATTCTTTGAATAATCAGATTATTCGAATTATTGAAAATATTCCAATCATTTGAACTTTTCGAATAACTCGAACTATTCGATATTTGACTCGAATATAGAATCGATTTATTAAAAGGTTGTTATCGAAAATTTATTGATTTTTTTTGGCAAAGTATCGATCACTTATCGAAAGGTTATCAAAACTTTATCGATTTGTTATTAAGAAATTATGGCTTTTTATCGACAAGTTATCGTTTTATTAGCAAAAAGTTTTCGATGTGTTATAAAAAAATTATGTACTTCTAATCGAAGAGTTACACAATTTTGTATAGGCGTGCTATGGCTTTGTTATCGAAAACCTATCAACTTGCTACCAAACAATTATCCTTTTCTTATCGTAATGTTGCCAATTTGTTATCGGCGTGTTATTGGTGTGTTAATGACGACTCTCGCTTTGTAATGAAACCGATACCGATAAAACAAAAACATGAAATCGACGGTACGTATGTAAAACGTCGATGATTTTGTGATAGTAACTAAACCAATAACATGACGATTATAATTCGTTATCGACAATAAGCAGATAATAAAAAAATAACTTGTCAGTATCGGCAGTTATCTCCACAAGGACGAAATTATTTGTTTCTGGTAAATTTCCCTCTGTTGTGGCTTAACTTGAATCCCCAGGCGAGATCTAGTTGATTTAGATTAGTTTTCTAGACGTACATATGTATGTTTACACATCGGACTTCACTAGTACTCATACCGTACTCATGTTTTTTTTTTTTTTTGTAATTTGTCTCTCCTATTGCCTGTAAGGAGATCCAAAAGCAACTTTCGACGAACCGTCATGTTGTTCGTGTAGCAGAGCTTGGGTGATCAAAAATGGCAAGAACTTTTCACATGCAACGCATTCACAAAAACTGTTGTTATCAATTGTTCACTAGGGTAGAACCTACAAATAGCACCGACCTCTATGGGGTTGTTGGCGATTTCGCTCAAATCCTGTTTTGTCCCAAGGCGGACAATTTTTCTTCGTTAAAGTTGCTATCACAGCGCGAGCTACTTAACATGTTTTCAATATATCAAACTGATAGATATTTTCCTGATGATGTGTTCTAGGATGCTTGCAGCTTTTTTGAGTGGTGGTTGCTTGAGGAGACATGGACTTGTGCGTAGGCCTTGTTAAAAGAGTTTCCACTGCTCTTGCGATGAGACAGAACTGAAAATAATAAGTCCATCGAAGCAAAAATTGCAATGCAGCTTGTGTATTTAGAGTGGGGGATTCGGAGATCATTAGAATAAAGGGATCTGTAGGCATAACAGTGATTTAATATGCTAGGAAAGACTGGCTTGGACTTACGCTTGCTTTAGACCCGATATTATCACTGCGTTTCAAAAATACTTTCGATCGATATCCATTATGGGTTTCAGAAATGTTTTCCTTAAATGTGAGAGAAAAAGTTCGCTACTTTTTATTCTTATATTCATTACTAAATAACTAACATGAAACCTTTTCAGGTGTTTCCATTTAAAATTGACTATAAAAAAAAGCATCGGAGTATTTTGGTGTTCTTTAAACTTGTTAAAAGTCAAGTAAAATTGTAAGATGTGGTTTACCTACTTGATACTTGAAAAGTTGATTAGGTTTGAAACAAATAAGTATAAATGAATTAGGTTTTTTTTTTAATTTCAATTTAAACCAATTTGAAATTCATTTAGAAGTAGAAATGTTTCTCCCATCCTTTTACTTGAAAGCAACAAATTTTCCCCTTAACTTCATTCACATAGAAACAATTAGCTTAGTATTCTTTGACTTATTGCACATTTCTGCTCTTTTGTAACTAACTTAACTAAACTTCTTCCAGTTTATGTAGCTACATATAATACAGCGCTCATTGCACTAGAAATCCTGCAGCCACAAATGACTCTGAGTGTAGGAAGAAGTGCAAATATAAGAAAACAAAAAAAAAAAAAACCATTACTAGAAGCGAATCTATTGTTGATAATGAACAAATAAAATTAGAGTTAAATGCTTGTTGCTTCTGCGTAGTAAGCCCCTCTACCTCGTATTTTGTGCTGCTTCTGGCATTCATTCATTCCAACTGTCTGGCAACATTAACAGGCAACTTCGCAATGCCATTGCATTCAACGATTGCATCTTCTTTAGCTAAGCTGTACATAGGAATGAACCAACTTTGCACATTTTCGCTCAACTGACCAAATTGTACATACAAAAAACAATACTTATATTTGTTGCTACATAGGAATGGTGCATTAGGTGTGGTTCATTCAAATTAAACAAAGGAAGATGGAAAAAAACGCCGCTAAACTTTAAATTTAGGTTGAGAGGGCCTACCATTAATTTTCTTGTGGAATAAATTAAATTATATTAAACTGAAATAAAATTTAATTAAATTTAATGAAATTAAATAAGATTAAAAATAAAATAAAGTAATATAAAAAAGCAAAATCAGAAAAATTTTAATAAAACGAAACAAAATAAAATAAAGCAAAACAAAATCAAACTATATTAATTTAAAAAAATACAATATATAATAACATCATATTATATCAAATAAAATAAATCGAAATAATGTAATATAAAAAATAATATCAAAAAAAAATAAATAGAACAAATTAAAGTAACACAAAACAAAATTAAATTAAACGAAATAAAATAAAAAAATTTCAATATAATACACTAAAATCCATAAGTATAAAATAAAATAAAATTAAATAATATTAAAAACAAAAATAAAAAAAAATTAGATGTTATATAATAAAATAAAACGAAAAATAAAACAAAAAAATTAAACGAAATAAAACGAAACACAATAATAAAAATAAAATAAGAAAAAAATAAAAAAATAAAATAAAATCAAATAAATTAAAGTAAAATAAATCAAAATTTAAAAAAATGAGACAAAATAAAAATTTATTAAAATAATCTAAAATAGGATAAATAAAATATTAAAATAAAAAAAAACATGAGAATAAAATAAATTAAAATAAAATGAAATAATATAAAGTAAAACTAAAGAAAAGAAAATAAAGCAAAATAAAAATAAATAAATTAAAATAATATAAAATAAATAAAAAAATTTTCATATTCAGAAATAAAATAAAATCAAGTAACAAGAAATTTAATAAATAAAAAAATAAATGTAAGGCGCGAAGAGATCTAAGGCCGAGGTTCTCTTCCAATTTGTGTCGTGCTCTTGATATTCCCTACAAATTGGCCGGACGGGACCTACATGTTTTATGCCGACTCCGAACGGCATCTGCAAGGCAGATGAATTTTCACTGAGAGCTTTTCATGGCAGAAATACACCCGGAGCGCTTGCCAAACACTGCCGAGGGGCGACCCCGCTTAGAAAAATTTTCTTCTAATTGAAAAACCTTATTTCTAAAATTTTGATGTTGCTTTGCCCGGTGTGCGAACCCAGGGCATACGGTGTGATAGGCGGAGCACGCTACCATCACACCACGGTGGCCGCCAAGAAATTAGGTAAAATAAATTAAATTAATTTAAATTTAAAAAAAACGAATGTAAAAATAAGCGCAAATAAAATAAAATAAAAGTTAAAGTGAAATAAAAAGAAATTAAATTTAAATGAATTAAACTACGCTAAATTTAATTAAAGTAAATAAAATGAAAATAAATTAAGTTAAATTAAATGAGGTGAAGCTAAAATAATTTAAATTATATTGAACTAAATCAAATATAAAAATATTAAATGGGTTTACTTCGGCACAACACAATGAATACATTCAATCGGGGACCCATTTTAATAGTAATATATATATATATATATATATATATAAATAATAAAAAATATTCACAGTTGAGAGTTTATGCGATCCCGGCGATATTTCAGGATAGAATAAAAAGTCCGACCCCATAACTAAGGAACGGCTAATACAAATGAAACGATGTTTTTACCAATCGATTATCCTAAATTCTGTACTTTAAACGTGTAGGGATACTTTAAAATTTTTGTTACTTTTACTAGGAATTTGCCATCGAAAAACCATAACTAACTAGCATAGTACCATACTTATACTTTTCCATAGTAAACTGGCACCTGTTTTCTTCGCCATAAAGATTGAGCCAATTGAGTTATTGCCTTAACATTTAATACAACGCTTTCTGTATGAAAAAAATATCGTTTCATTTGGATGAGCCGTTCCTAAGTTATTGGGCCGATCTTGTATTCTGTCCACAAAAAGAAAAGTCCGGCTTAAACTTTTATTTCGGACTTAGTTTTTAGTCTTAAGGACTTTTATATTTATTAAATATATGTCCATAAATCTTAACGGACCGGTAAGATCAATAATTGTTATCAGACCGGCTCAACATAAATAAGCTTCCTATGAGGCGCAAAGAGTAGCAGATACTTTCTTTCGAACCCGTCTAGTGAGCATGCATATATTTTGTCCCAACGACGTTAAATGCATGCGGATGTTAAATTGTGGTAAAGTTACTACATATGTATTTGTGTATGTTTGTATGTATATACATTAGACTGGGTCTATTTATTAACCGATATCGCGCCATCGATTTTTCGATAGGATTTGGGTTCAGGAAAAATAGTTCCACTACGCATACCCAAAAAAATAATTTTCGAGCCTGCGAAATTTAACTTTTTTGACTTTTTTCGACTTTGATTTTTAAGGTTTTTTTCATGACCTACTAAACAATTTTCATTTGATTGTAAAATTTTCATGTATACCCTGTCCGTCCCAAAAATGTCCGCTAAAAACGTTGGCGATAAAAGTTTTAAAAAAAAAAAATATATTTTTTTTATAAATTTTTTTAGTAGGTCATGAAAAAAACCTTAAAAATCAAAGTCGAAAAAAGTCAAAAAAATAAAATTTCGCAGGCTCGAAAATAATTTTTTTGGGTACGCGTAGTGGAACTTTTTTTTCCTGAGCCCAAATCCTATCGAATAATCGATGGCGCGATATCGGCAAACTTTCGTCTATACAAATCGACCCACCCTAATGTACATTAAGATATATACCAGTAGTAAACTTGCATTCGTTAAGAACACAATTACTGCTAATTTCTTTAGTGGATTTTTACTTCTTAAATATTAAGTGCTTTTGTTTTCGCATCTTGTAGTTCAGCTCCTTAAAATTTTTTGCTCGAAAAACTGAAAGCAACAACTGTATAAGAAAATTTAAGATATGCATCTGGCCTTGCTCGCATACACATACATATTTTATTGCCAATTTCTTTTTGTTTTTTTTTTTTTCTTGTTTTGTTTCATTTCTGCTTTTTCGTTTGGTTTATACCAACTTTTTTGATGCTGTTGCGCCATAAATTGCTGCAAGCTCAAAAATAAATTAAAAATTCTTTTACATGCAGTATGCAGTAGTTACATATACATACATATGTAAAGCTACTTAGTTGCATCTATTCTATGAAAGAATATGTACAACCGTAAAAGCCTTTAATATACAAAAAAAAAGTGTTATGTGAAATTTACATTGAAATATGTTAAACTCACATAAAGATTTATATTATACTAGCAGACTCGGCAGACGTTGTTCTGCCCTAAATTTGGTCTACCTGCATACATTTTAATAAGCTCTTTCCGTCTAACTCTGCCCTCGCCCCTCTACACTTTTTCCTAATCTTTTTATTCACTCCTCCCTCCGTATTTTTCGCTTTATCTATCTCCATCTTCGTCTCATTCTATCTCTTTCTCAGTCTCCTTCTCTCTTTTCTCTCTCTCAAGTTTTTCTCATTCTTCTTCATATCTTACCGCCAGTCCCAGAAGGTGGTATGTATTTTGTTCTAGTCCCTTTCTGAGTCTCAGTCCCAGTCTCAGTCCCAGTCCGTCTATGGTTTACTTCCCGGAAAAAAGCATCGTAAATACTAATATAGGCAAATTTATATACCAAATTTCAGGAAAATTTAATTGGACGTATGTAAATAGGTATGTGGGTATTATTAATTCATGTCTTTATTTCGGCTTCGCATGCATGCCAGGTTGATGCGACTAAATCGAATATCACAATGAAAATTACTTTAGAGCTCTCAGCAACAGCTTTCATTTGATATCCATAATACACAAACATTTTAGGGGTATCCGGGTCCATGTTTTGGCCTATATCTCGAGACCCTAGTCACCCAGCGGTGTAAAACTTACTCTGTACTAAAGCCCACATCAACAGCTTCAATTTGATATCCATAATGTAAAAACACATCCTAGTGTTACCCTGATCAACGTTTTGGCCTATATCCCGAGACCCTAGTCACCAATAGGCATGAAAACTACCCTGTACTAAAGCACTCATCTACAGCTTCAATTTGATACCCATAATGTAAAAACACTATCTAGGCGTTCACGGGCCCACGTTTTGGCCTATATCTGGAGACCCTAGTCACCCAGGGGTATGAAAATTTCTCTCTACTAATGCACTCATCAACAGCTTTCATTTGATATCCATATCCTATAAAAACATTCTAGGGGTACCCGGGCCCACGTTTTGTCCTATATCTCGAGACCCTAGTCACCCAGGGGTATGAAAATTACCCTCTACTAAAGCACCCACCAACAGCCTTCATTTGATATCCATATCCTATAAACACATTCTAGGGGTACCGGGGTCCACGTTTTGGCGTGTATCTCGAGACCCTAGTCACCCAGGGGTATGAAAATTACCCTCTACTAAAGCTCTCATCAACAGCTTTCATTTGTTATCCATATTCTATAAACACATTCCATGGGTACCCGTTTCCACGTTTTGGCCTATATCTCGAGACCCTAGCCACCCAGGGGTATGAAAATTACCCTCTACTAAAGCACTCATCAACAGATTTCATTTGATATCCATATTCTATAAACACATTCTAGGGGTACCCGGGTCCACGTTTGGCCTATATCTCGAGACCCTGTATGTCGATCCTAAATTTTCTTTGCTACAAACCTCACGGAGCCCGAGACCTTTCCAACGAATGCAAAACCGTGGAAATCGGTTCGTGTGTTCTGGAGTTATAGCGTCAGGAAGGAAAACAAGGTGCATTTAAATCCCCTAGACGATCAACATTAACTGTTAGCATTGAAAAGCCCAGTTTGTAGAAAGATGAGGAATAGTCCTACGACTATGAAAGGAAGCAGACTTTAGCGGCCCTAAATAATTATATCGTGTTCCTTCTCGACCATATACTATTTGCTATATGGGCAACCAAAGATGCACCAACCAACTCACACGCGTAACACCTAATTCGGCTGTTTCGAAGTAACTATTAGCCTTAAAAATTAAAATATTCCTACTTGGGCTAGATCTAGTAACCCCGACCAACATTTCGACGATGACCATCTTAAACGTTTCAGTCAAGATGCACACCCTTCATGAAAAAGGTCTTAATGCCTGGTTGGTTAATATTTTCGTCAATTCATATGCCGACATTATCAGTCTACAATTAATGCGATTGACGCGTCAAGACATAAACCGAACGAATGTAAAGGAGAGGAAGTCGTGTTTTTTTTGTAAATATTTATTTTTTAACCACCGTTATTGATGACTAACAAAAATATGGGTTCACAACCACTCTTTTTCCGAATAGGTTGGGAAAATCAAACCTTTTTCGATCCACCTCACTACAACCCGAAATATTGTCATCTGTAATATCAGCTTGAAATGTGAAGATATTCAGCAAAGTACTTTGTAGACTTCTGATCAAAAAACAGGTAGTCAAATCGATTTAGGTCGTGATCGATGTTAGACCAAGATCCATAAATTTGAATGAAGCAATGGGATGAGGTTGATAGATACCACACTCCATCTTTGACAGCAATCATTCATCTATTGCGAGGTGGGAGCCGAGAGTATCAATTTTTTCAGAAATCAAAGCTGAGAAAGAGCAATTATGGAGACCTAGTAACCGAAATACCGCATGTTCTTACAGAATTTCCATACTTTAGACACAGAAATTCGCTAAAAATCTTTAAAACATATAACTATAAACAATCTCTTAAACTATGCCTATAGCCAACACTCAAAGAAAAAAATCATTAATACTGTTTCTCAAGAAGTTAACGTAAAATAAATCTCGAAAAATTTAGCAGATTTTACATTATTTATGTTGTAACGGATTTAGGCAAATTCCGGTTATTTGAACTCTTCTGCTAACGTTGGAATCGCTAAGCTGTTGAATAAATCACTCCAATATTCCGTATTGGTCTTTATTACCCTACTTTGGGAGTAGTACAATTATACTTGACTTAGCAACTGATAGCGTGTTTAAATCAAACTGATTAGTCATGCCTGAGCTTGCGCTGCTTTTATACCTTCGGTTTCCTCGTTCACCCATTTCTCCTAAGGTCTAGTAACTTTGCGCACTTCGTGCTTGGTTACCAGCCATATACATGTACATATATTTGTAGTTTGTAGCCATATGCGTGTGTATATGTGAGTACTACTTCGGCTGATGATTACATGCGTTTGTGAGTATCTCTCCGTTGCCTTGAATGTATGTGTATAAATGATGATTGATTAGTTTAGAGTGTCAGCTTGCTTTATTGTTGTTGTGCCTTTATTTACTTAGTATCACCTTAGTGATGCTAGTATCACTTAGTGATGCTAATATTCGTGACAATATGTTAAGTGGTGTGGTGGTAGCACCATTAAGGTACAAGCCCAACTATCTCAGGAACGATTTAATATGATCACATTAAACCTTCTAGGCCATACCGCCCCGCTATCCCCAAGTCCATGAGGAGCTTGGGTCGCCAGAGTTTCGCCTGCTAAAGAAACAGGATTCGCCATGGGTAAGGGGTATTTTAGTTGCCTCTTACTGCAGGCATACCTTCTGCGGGTATATTCTAAGCCCTTAGGGGGCTAAAGGTAGTAGTTGTATATTGTAATGCTACATTTGTACATTACAAATTTAGTTTTCTGCAAATCTCATTCTTCTATTTTTTCTGTGTATATATTTCTGTTTCATTGTGTCATTATCACGCTTCAGACATTTCCTTCCTTAGTTGGATATATCACGAAATGTGATACATATTTTTAGGTCCTCAAATATAAAGAAATTAATTATATGGTATATGCAAACAAGCATGTTTTATATTAATACATTTGTATGGATGTGTGTATGCTTCACTTGTGTGTGTACGTATATGTATATGGAACTAAGCCTCAGATAATTATACGCCTATTTCTCATGTCTTTTAACCTATTTTTACGCTTTGGCTCACAAATGATGTTTATTTCGCTTGAAATGAAATTTAATGAGGTTATTTCCATCAAAGTATTTAAATCAACAACTCATTCTTCTCTTTTGCTCGTAATGTAAGCATTTAGTCTCTGAGTATAGCATCCTTGCAGCGAATCGCTAAATAGGCATTAAGAGATGGTACTAGTTCAAATACTACCCCCTTGCAGTGCTTTCAACTGATACTTTTAATATTGTGAAGTCCTACCTTTGTCCCCCTTTGTTGGCCTTATGAACGCGTTATTGATTAATTCAGTCGTAGGTGGTTCTGAGATAATCACAGCCTTTGAATAATTAATTTAAAAACATAAAAACTAAGACTGCACCGTTGTTGGTACAAGTGTGACTTCCAGTTGTTCCTCTCTGTACCACACCAAGGTGATGGTGTATCCACTCTAAGCGAGCCTTGGAGCTTGGTCAAACCTGCTTTGACTCGTGTACTATGATCTATCCGTGACGTTAGGCCGACCTTGGCAGGTACTCATTTTACTCACGTAAAACCTACTCTCGCTGTCCCCTCCTGTACCCGATTAGCACCACTTCGGTTCGGTTAGTCATTAAACCTCTCATATTCGCTGCAGGGATTCAACAAAATATTGTATTAGAATTCCTTTGAAATAACACTTGAGATATGAAAGAGTGTGCGTGGCAAGGTTTATGTATACGCAACTCATTTTTGGAGGACCCCATCATTCGAAACATTTGATTAGATTTTTCTTATTCGAGACAGCAAATCTACGTGACAGGTACCATAGAACTCATTATGTGCCACCTTGCAGATGATTTTTTTTTTTCTGAATTGAATCGAGCATGAGGTAAAACATTCACAAACCTCCTGGGTCGTAAAGGGTCCGATTATTAATGAGCGCCTGAGTATTCATTAAGCGATGCTCTAGGCTGACTGCAATGTAAGCCATTTTTTGAGCTCACTTCCAGTGAATTTATCCACGTTGTCGACTTAACTGGGACCATTGAGAAAGCTAAGTACATTAGTGGCAACTGAAGGACTCAACATTAACACCTTAAACCTCCAACACAATGGTCAACCTCACCTACCCATGGAAAATCCTCTTTATTTAGCAGCCGAAGCTCTGGAAGCCCCAAGCTCATCGCGGAATGAGGGATTGGGGTGACCTTGAAGGTTCAAGTTGGTCATATTAAATCGCTACCGAGATTGTTTCGGTCGGTTCCTGAGATAATCTAGCTAGTAACTGTTATCTATTTTCCGGAACTTAGCTTATCTATAGCAATGTGCCATCAACATTGATAAAACTCCCTAAAGCCTGCGCAAAGTCTTCCAAGAAGAAAAAGGAGACCCCAAAGACAGAACTTGCGCTAGGACACAAATTTTATATTTTCTGCTAATAGTAAAGAGCTAAGTCTTTCCAAAAAATTAGGAATGCTTCTGATACCTAAGCTCAATTCGAGTCTAAACCTAGATATTAGAGTTGAACGGGTATACGGAGCTCTAAAATTATGCAAAAATGGTATCTCTCCGTGCTCTTTGGTCAGCGACGATAAATTCAAGTTTGTTAGTCTAAGAAAGGGATCATGAGAGCGCCGAGTCGACTCAGCTTATCTGATTTGGATGCTCACCACATACAGGGAAACGAGTTGGTTGTTATCCCCCAGCGGGTTATGGGACTTATAACAGTCTGGCGGTTGAAATACCTACCGTACGCTTTGTTTAAATCTCCTCTTAACAGGAGGTTTAAGTGGTCAAAAAATTAGAATCAGGTCATGGCAGTCGGGCTTGCACCAGAAAGCCATTAAATCGTTGTTTTTTTTTTAATAACAACAGCTGATTGTGATTGACACACAACTGCCCATTTTCAGCTCCAAACTTCCTGGATTGGAGGTGATAGTGGAGCGCCAATGTCGAAAAAGAATAATGTTTTTTGAAAATCCTTATAATTTTGTACAACTACTTCACAACTCCTCGGCACAGGCGCTGATTTTATATGGTCCTGCCTTCCACTTTGAATTTTAGTAGCAGCTTATGTGTCGACTGTGATTCCTAGATCATTAATCCTATCGGACAGTATTGACAATACTCTTCTTACGCTGACAAATAAAACCAGAAAACCAGAACGAATTTGACAAGGTATGACATTTCTCCCTGAAGAAGGCGTGGTTGCTTCGAAACGCGTAGAAGGGTAGAGAAAAGATGGAAAAGATCTTTGTTGCTTTAAATTTTCGGCCGAAAAGATCCAAACCCAATTAAAATCTAAATACCAAATTGACCGAAGTGAAAAAGCAAAATCATTCCGATATATTTCAACACTAGCGGAAAATCAACAAAACAAAGTGAGTGGATTGTCAGGTCCTTAGCATTTTCTATCACTTTGAAGTGCGGAGGATTTAATGATAGTTTTGCAGCTCAACTAGATCAACTCGAATTGAGATCAAGTCTTTTAATTCTTCATTATATTCCTATCAACAAGAATGTCTAGTACACAAATCAAACTATTGCCATTACTAACTTTTGATGCCATTTTGTACATTTCGGTGCGTTTTCGATATTATCCTTTATTGAAATAAACGTTACATAAAAAATGCCATAAATTCTTGTGTATCCTCGCCTGCCAAGAAAAAATTTGGCGAGACGGCGACAAGAAAGTTAAATCAACTATGTAGGAATGTGGCACATGTGACTCACTCATTTCTATGCTGTGTGACAGATGTGACTCATTTGTGTCTAATGCGAACATGCCATTAAAAGGATGAACAACAACCGTTATAACCAACGCGAAACTTAACAGTCACGTACTGAAGATAATAAAAGCAGAAAATAAATAAAATGGGGAGAGGGGGGAATAAAAAGTAAAAATATGAGAAAAGACTTACTAAAAAAATATATGGAAAGTTAGAACAAATTCCGCGTCAAAAGAATGTGACATTGAGATATATAACATTGAGATGAGTAGAGTATTGGAAAGCAAGCAAGGTGTAATGAGCGACGTGTGGCACGTGAGTTGTTTTTCTTTACAAATGAAATTCGTCACAAATATGTACAGCAGCGAACAGAAAAATAGCAGTGGCAAATAAATTTTTCTTTTTTGTATTCGATATTTTAAGATAAATTTATTATTATTATGAATTTTGTGACGAAAAAATTTATGAAAATTTTACGAAATTTTCGAAATTTTTTTTTAGTGTTTCCTAAACTTTTTCGAGTTTTGTAGCCCAATCAATTTTAGTCAAGTAACTAGTAACAGGTCTCTCAAAATTCGCATTGATTAAAAAAAAACTTCCGCAGGGTCTTAGATTTTCGTCCATAAAAATCATGAAAACTTTTTTATATGCAAAAAATCTGAAGCACCCTTCGGAGAAGAAACTTTCAAAAATCACTGCGAATTTTAAGAGACATTTAACTTATACTTTGTTAAACTAAAATCGATTGGGCTATTAAATTGCATACTAAAAAAAAAAGGAAAGTCTAAATAAAAGGTTCGAAATTTTCATGAGACTCTAGAATTTTCGAAATTTTTCATAAGCGCTTTTGAGATTGGTTTGCATAGTTTCAGTTAGAGAAATCACAGAAGTTTGTGCTTAAAATATGGCAAATAAAAGAAAGGAATTTAATTGAGCAAATTTCATAAAAGCTGCCACTGCAATTTTTCTATTCGTTGCTGTACATGAATAGATAGAGTTTTTTTTTCAGAGCTATGTGATGGCGACAGTTTTCAAATTATCTGAGCTGATACAAAAAATAAAGTACAAAAGAGAGGGGATCACTTTAGTGTCCTCATACTACACTTTAGGCAAGATACATCATGCAGTAGTCAATCCATATAACACCAAACGTCACAGCACTCCAACATTTGACATAAGGACTTATCAAGGTTTACATTATTTTCTTCCCAATGAGGTGCTTTCGACCAGGCGATTTGCTGTATAAATGCGTACTTGGGTCTCATATGTGCTCACTAAGAACAAACTTGGACTTTACAAACTAACCAAGTAGTGCGGCGCATACATATCTCACTCACTACGTACCGTCGCTGCGAATACTTAAGGGTTCGATGGGAAATATCAGGCTGTCTGGGATAGAGAACGCTCTGCCTACAACGATGTATGCTAGAAAATTATACCAGACAATTAGATGGTTGACTGAAAGTTTCAAGACCGCGAAAAATTCCTGCGGGAGCGATAAATGTGAATACTTTTTCTTATTTCTAGACAGCGAGGGAGATAGCGAACCCCAAACCTCTGGAGGCAAAATATTCGTTCTAACACCCAATTGCGACGAAGTCAGTAAGGTACTGTTACGGCGAAATGATAATGTGGCGAGTTTTGATATCACTAGGTTGTTAGTAAATAATCACGGAACAATAAAAACATGAAGCAAGCCGCACTTGTATACATGAATACATCAGTCATCATTTAGACACATACATACAAGGCAACGAAGATATATTTCGCCCACATACCTGCGGTCATCAGCCGAAGTTATTACTCACACATACACACGCATATATGTAGCTCAATTACCAAGCAGGAGACACAGAAGTTCTAGAAGCGAAACGTCTAGACTTTAGTAGAAATATGCGAATGGAGCAACGGGGAGTATAAAAGCAGCGCAAGCTGAGTAATCAGTATTCAGTTTGATTTAAACACGCAATTAGCTGTGAAGTATAATTGCGAAGTACTACTCTCAAATTAATCTAAATAAAGACCAGTTTGCAATGCGGAATATTGGAGTTATTTATTCGCCAGTTCAGCGGTTCGAAGCTTAGTAGAAGGTTTCAAACAAGCGGAATTTCTCTCAATTTGTTACAATAATATAGTGTTGCGCACACACAAACTCATCTTAAAAATATGGTTGGACCACCTCATGCCTGTAGATTGTAATTCAAGTGTGGTCTGTTTACTTACTTAATTGACGCTTAACCGTTAAAACAGTTATGGCCGTCCAACAAGGCGCACCAGACGCTCCTTCGCTCTGCTAACTGGCACCAATTGGTCACACCAAAGGAATTTAAATCATTTTCCACCTGGTCCTTCCAGCGGAGTGGGGACCGCTCTCCTCCTCTGCTTCCATAGACGGGTTCCGATAAAAATACTTTCTTATCCGAAGCATTATCTTACATTCGCATAACACGGCCTATCAAGCGTAGCCGCTGCGTTGAAGTCTGTTGATGTCTGCATAAAGCTCGTACAGTTCATCACTAAACCTTCTTCATGACTCGCCGTCGCCAACGCGTAGAGGTCCGTAAATCTTTCGAAAAACTTTTCTCTCGAACACTCCCAGAGCCGCGTCATTTAATGTTGTCATAGTCCATGCTTCTGCACCATATATGGAGCAGGACGGGTACGTTAAGTGATTTGTAGAGCATGTTTTTCGTTTGCCAGAGAGGAATTGACTTTGCAATTGCCTACCCAGTCCAAAGCAGCATTTATTGGCAAGAGCGATTCTTTGCTGGATTTCAAAGCTGATATTGTAGATTGTTCCCAAATCAACAAAGTCTTTTAATATTTCGAAATTATGGTGGCCAAAGTGGTTGCCAAGGCGTAAATGCGCTGACTCTTTGCTCTATGACGGCAGGTACTTCGCCTTGTCCTCATTGACCATCAATCCCAGAACTTACGGTGCGAGTTTTCAGGTCGATGATATCAATGTCGTCAGCATACGCCAGTTTAGCATATCGCAAGATAGGAGGTAACCCTGTCTGAAACCTCTTTTATAGTGTTGCTCAACTTAATTTGCACATCCGTATAAGCTTTGCGGGGAAAGCAAATTCGGACATAGCGTCATATAGGCAGCTCCTTTTTGTGCTTTCGAAGACGGCTTTAAAATCGACAAAGAGGTGATGTGTGTAATTTCTTTTTTCGCCGGTTTTTTCCAAGATTGTCGCATGATGAAAATCAGGTCGATGGTATACTTACTAAGTTTGAACCCACTGCTAAGGTCCAATGAGCCGATTGACGCTGGACTTCAATCTTTCGCATAATATGATTGCCTGTACCTTATATGCGATGCCAAGAAGGTTGATTTTGCGATATCTGGCGCAAGCATCCTCCTTCTTGTGTACTGAGCAAAGAACACTTAAATTTCAATTTTCTGGCATGCCCTCGGTCGACCATATTCTGCATAGAAGCTGATGTTGTTTTTCATCTGATTATTGCTATTCTGAATTCTTCATTATTATTGCTATCACCATCGATTGCGGCACCGGATTCATGATCCATGGGCGGGAAATCGCAGTTTTCGTTTACAAGAGCAGAGAAGTTTTCCCTCCATAATCTAAGTACTCTCTGAAACACGGTTACAAGGTCGCCGTTTTTGTTCTTATTCAAAACCTTCCTGGTGGCTAGCAGGTAAAACTCTTCGCACTCACCCCTTTCTGTCACTGCTTTTTCCTTCCTGTAAAGGCGTCTCGCCTTCCTTTTTAATTCAAGGTAACGGTCACATAATTTTCTTGCGCTCGCTTTTAACCTAGACTTTCGGTCGCAACGGTCATAGTTTTATTTTTCATATAGAAGAAAATCTGATATTTCATTCGGAATAAGAATTGTGAAAAATCAATGCGAATTTCGATAGACTTTTAACTTATACTTTGTTAGACTAAAATTGATTGGGCTACAAAATTGCATACTCAAAAAAATTCAGAAAATTCTATATAAAAAGTGCGAAACTTTCGTAAAATTTTCGATTTTTTTTTCGAAAATGTTTTCTTTTTTAATTAGTTTACATCGCCTAATATAATAGGTCTCTGGGAGCCAAAAACAAGGTTTTGTTAGGATGGGTTCCCGGACATCAGGGACATGAAGGTAATGAACATGCAGATTATCTAGCAAAGCAGGGTGCTGCGGCAGCATTCTATGGTCCAGAGCCTTTTTGTGGACTCACAAAAGCACACACCAGGGAATCCATAAGTAACTGGGAAACAAAACAATTCAGACGTGACTGGATTGACTGCCCAGGGCAAAGACAGGCCAAACTGTTTATACGACAACGAAAGTATCAGCCAAACTCATTAATCTAAGCAGGGAGGACCTACGAACTCTTACTGGGTACTATACAGGACAAAGTGGTCTACGATATCACCATAGTACGTTAAATTTATCCGATACTCAAATTTGTCGTTTCTGTGGGCTGGAGGTTGAAACACCGGTTCACATTCTCTGCGAATGCGTAGCGCTGGCAAGGCACTCTGTTATCTAGGTCATGTTGCTCTTAATCCCTATGTGATATGGAGTAAAAAGCGTAAAGAGTTACTTAGATACATTAACAGCCTCCACATACAAAATTGGACTGAAAGGTCATGCACAATAGATCTACACTACACTACGTGCTTCCAGACCTAATAATAATAATGTGACGAATATTAGTGACACTAAGTGATGGTGAATGAGGACAAAACGAAGTACCTGCTGTCATCGAGCAAAGAGTCAGCGCATACGCGCCTTGGCGACCACGCTACTGTTGGCAGCCATAATTTCAAAATAGTAAAAGACTTCGTTTATTTGGGAACCAGCATCAACACTAGCAACAACATCAGCACTGAAATCCAGCGTAGAATCAATCTTGCCAGTAAATGCTACTTTGGACTAGATAGGCAATTGAAAAGTAAAGTCCTCTCTCGTAGAACGAAAATCATACTCTACAACTACTCACTTATCGACTGGCGCGCCTCGTTGGACGGCCATAACCGTTTAGACGGTTAAGCGCCAATTACGTAAGTAAGTAAGTGATACATCACTAATCTGAAACTAAGTAAATAAAGCCACAACAACAATAAAGCAAGCTACCACACTTGTATGTACGTAAACAAATTAATCATTATGCCTACACATACGTCCATACAAGCAGCGGAGAGAAACGCACAAACACATGCATATATCTGAGATACTCCCAGAAGTAGGCAATCATCGGTGGAAGTATCACTCACATATACACGCGCATATTGCTATGCGAGAAGCTATAATAGTGCATCTGTAGTTATAGCTGGTAAACAAATAGTAAATTCCAGAAACGCCTACAAATATGCAAACGAGGAAACCGAAGAGTATAAAAGCAACACCAGCTGAGGCATGGCAATCAGTTTGATTTAAGCACGCTATCTTTTGAGAAGTAGAAGTGTTATTGTGAAAGTAGTCTAATAAAGACCATTTTGCATTATTGAATATTGGAGTTATTTATTCCACAGTTTAGTGATTCGAACGTTAGCAGAAAGTTGCAAATAAGCCGAATTTCCCTAAATTCATTACAATAATATTGTTGGCTCTTGAGAAATAATGATGTGGACATTGAAAGCTAAAATATGAATCCATCAAAAGCCTGAAAAAAATCAAAGTACATTTATTTCATTTTGATATGAAACTTCTCAAATATAAAAGCTCGCTCAAACTACACGCAAGTAACCCAGTTTAGCTTGATACGATTCATTGTAAATATTTCCTTGAGATATTCTTGTCAAGTAGCACTTCAGTTGTCGAAAAAAAAATCTCAGCAGCTCTTTAAAATTTTATAAGTACCTAAATATGTAGTAAGTAGTATGTAGAATATATTAAATTGTTTGCCTTTTCAGTTTGCGTGTCTGTGTGCTCTCAATGACGCTCCTTTCCTCTTCTATTAGTAAACAAAAAAGTACATAATTGCACTCTGCGCCAATCTTATTTCCGCTTTTGAGGGATTAACGACTTAAATATCTCAATTATGAGAGGATTTACTTGTCACTTAAGCGCCGAAAATAAAACAAACACACGCACACATTTGCAGTTACATCAAAGCGCTACATATCCCTGCAAAAAGTGGCGCCATTAATTCATAAAGAGAGTGGTCTCTGGATCTCTTCTGTCTACATTGGGGCATAATTGATCCCCTCTAGTCCATTTTAGGTACAGTTTGGATTAGGCAGTTTGAAATATATGTATCCCAGCTTAAGAAACATAAAAAAACGGCAACGAAGTGAGTAAAATAAAAGATGAGGAGGTGATTGATTCGAACTACTTAAGAAAAACGCGGAGCCCTATACCGAACTAAAATGACTTAGACCATATGTTTCATTACCGTCGCCCAAGTCCCTGGGAATAAGTTGGCAACTTAATAATTTTTATACTCAGCTGAGCAGAGCTCACAGAGTATATTAATTTTGTTCGCGTAACGGTACCCCGTAACGGCATAAACTAATCGAGATGTATATAGACTTCTATATATCAAAATTATCTGGGCGAAAAAAGAAATTCATTGAGCCATGTCCGTCCGTGCGCCCGTAAACACGATAACTTGAGTAAATTTTGATGTATCTTAATGAAATTTGGTATGTAAGTTCCTGGGCACTCATCTCAGATCGCTATTTAAAATGAACGCAATCGGACTACAACTACGCCCACTTTTTCGATATCGAAAACTTCGAAAAACCGAAAAAGTGCAATACTTCATTACCAAAGACGGTTAAAGCGATGAAACTTGGTAGGTGAGTTGATCTTATGACGCAGAATAGAAAATTAGTACAATTTTAGATAATGAGCATGGCACCGCCCACTTTTAAAAGAAGGTAATTTAAAAGCTTTGCAAGCTGTAATTTGGCAATCGTTGAAGATATTATGATGAAATTTGGCAGGAACGTTACTCCTATTACTATATGTGTTCTAAAGAAAAATTAGCAAAATTAGCGGATGACGAACACGCCCACTTTTTAAAAAAAAAAAAATTAAAAGTCAAATTTTAACAAAAAATTTAATATCTTTACAGTATGTAAGTAAATTATGTCAACATTCATCAACTCCAGTAATGATATGGTGCAACAAAATACAAAAATAAAAGAAAATTTCAAAATGGGCGTGGCTCCGCCCTTTTTCATTTAAGTTGTCTAGAATACGTCAAACAAAAATTTGCCAATCCTTGTGAAATTTGGTAAGGACATAGCTTCTATGACGATAACTGTTTTCCGTGAAAATGGGTGAAATCGGTTGAAGCCACGCCCATTTTTTATACACAGTCGACCGTCTGTCCTTCCGCTCGGCCGTGAACACGATAACTTGAGCAAAAATCATTATATCTTTACTAAACTTAGTTCACGTACTTATCTGAACTCACTTTATCTTGGTATTAAAAATGGGCGAAATCCGACTATGGCCACGCCCACTTTTCCGATATCGAAAATTACGAAAAAATGAAAAAATTGCCATAATTCTGTGCCAAATATGAAAAAAGAGATGAAACATGGTGATTGGATTGATTTTTTGACGCAAAAAATAACTTAAGAAAAACCTTTGTCAAATGGGTGTGACACCTACTATATCAAGTAGAAGAAAATGAAAAAGTTCTGCAGGGCGAAATCAAAAGCCCTTGGAACCATGACAGCAATACTGTTCGTGGTATTAATATATAAATAAATTAGCGGTACCCGACAGATGGTGTTCTGGATCACCCTGGTCCACATTTTGATTCGATATCTTGAGAACGCCTTCACATATACAACTAAGGGCCACTCCCTTTTAAAACACTCGTTAATACTGTAACGAAATTAGTGCAATTCCGCTTATTTGCAACCTTCTACTAACGTTCGTATCGCAAAACTGTTGAATAAATAACTCCAATATTCAATAATGCAACATAGTCTTTATTAGACGGCATTGAAAGTACTTCACAATTACACTTTACTTCGCAACTGATAGCGTGCTTAAATCAAACTGATTTTGCTTACTCAGCTTTTGCTCTTTTTTTATACTCTCTGCTGTGTTGTTCGCATAATGCTAGGCGTTTATTCTTCTAGAATTTACTACTTAGTTACCTGCTATAAAATTACCAGCTATAAACTACAGATGCACGTTTATAGCTTCTCACATAGCCATATGCGTGTGTATATGTGAGTGATACTTCCACCGATGATTGCATATTTTTGTGAGTATCTCAGATATATGCATGTGTTTGTGCATGTCTCTCCGCTGCTTGTATGTAGATATGTGCAGACATAATGTTTGATTTGTTTATGTGCATACCAGTGACTGCTTAGTATCGGCTTAGAGATGATATTATCCCTTAGTGTAGCTAATATTCGTCACAATACCTTTAATTTGATACCCATATCGTACAAACACATTCCAGGGTTACCCTAGGTTCATTTTCCTACATGGTGATTTTCCCTTATTTGACAAAGGATGAAGGAAAATCGTTCCAAAAAACGTCACCCTTGGTCGATATTTCCCAACCGTATGCGATATGGATTTTAAAACTACTTATAAACCATCTGCGAAACCCTACGAAACCAACGCAACTAAGCTCTGTAAGCTGAGTATGTAATGTTCGGTTACACCCGAACTTAGCCTTCCTTACTTGTTTTACTTAGATGATTTTAGCAAACTTTTGCAAGTTTTTATATTGCGTTTAAAATGCACATAACCTCGTACCAAACGAAAACTAACACTTTTTGATTAGAAAAGGAATAAGTCTTCATTCGTTCCCACATAGGTAAAAGGGGATTGGTTTTATCGTTCCCGTTCGTGCATAAATGGGTACAATTAGTATCTTCATAGGGCATGCTCAAACCAAAGTAAATAGTTCAACGCATACAAATAGATCAAAACTGTTATTAGTCGCATACTTCTTGCCGACCAATCCCGAACTCATCCTAGTATACATGCATTTTTGCAGGGAAAGCAGACCCACGTGCACACACATACATACATTTCCAGTTATATAATTAAAGCGCACATATATTTCTTCTGATCCCTTCAAAGTGGTGGCTGGCGTTTATGGAGTTTTTTTTTATTCATGGACCTATTTCAAAAGTGCTTCTAATTATGGTGCGTCACTGGCTATGAGTATTCGCCTGATGACATAATCAGTAACTGCGTACATTTGCAATGGTAGTAGTAGCAGGAATATTTCCAGTAATAATCACAAAAACGCCCTTTCACCACTTACACTTTCTAGACGCAACACCCACCACTAACCGTGTGCTAGCGTCAATATGGAACATTTGAATCAAAGTTGTGGTAAACATCGAAGCATCAACACATTTTTAAAGTCAAGTGACAAAGTTTATGAATTGTTGGGGGGCGTTGCTTATGCATGATTACTACTTTTAAGTCTTTACTGTTTTTTTTTTCTTTTGATGTAAACAAAGGTTAGTGTTAACATCAGAAGTATTGCGGTTGGCACGCGTTTTTGCATATTCACAGCGCCTCACTGAAATAAAAAAAACACGATAAATCATTTTGACTTTTAGTCAACAGGCTAAATTTGAGGTGAGTGACGTTTATGGAATAAATAAAAAAATCTGATAAATAGCAGCAGCTTATTTAAGCTCTAGCTTTAAATTTTTAGTCAACCTTATTTAAATTGTGGTGATCATTTTTTTTTTTTGTATAAGAAAAATGACCTTCCCACAAAATGCTTTGAACATTTAAGGGCGTTGTTAAATTGATTATTTTTTTTACTGCTCTCGTTTATTGAGTTGTAATCAAGGACAGTGAAAGTTTTGAACTCTGTTACAGATTTTAGTATCGTTTGTGTTGTGTTTTGTGTATAGAACTGTAAACAAATAAATTAGATTATAACTAATTCTGCGGGTTAGCGGGCTTAGAATATACCCACGGCAGGTATGCCAGTCATAAGAGGCGACTAAAATACCAAGTTGATTCAAGGGGCTGTGTAGCACAACCCTTTCAAGGGGTTGCCAGTGTAATTTACAGCTTCGCCAACCCAATTGTCAACCTCAACTACCCGTAGCGAATCCTGTTTCTTCAACAGAGAGGCTCTGGCTACCACAAGTTTCTCATGGATCTGGGGGTGGGAGAGTGGTATAGCCTAGAGGATCTCATGTGGTAATGCTAAACCATTTCCGAGATCGTCGGGCTAGTTAGTAACTTAATGGTGCTTGTTACCGTAACATTACGGATCTGCATCTGGTAAAAGACAATCAATATCGATAACACTCCCCAAGGTCTTCGGGTAGTGTCCTTATTGCTACTACAACAACAACAACAACAACATTATATCTAATTTCATAATGAAGCTAAACCTTCTAACCCACACATTCGTATGCTGATAGCTATCATTTAAATGCTCGATGAAGGAGACAAAAGCTTTCGAAATCGCACAAAGACAATCTAGCCTAGAAGAAAAACTCCAACCGATGTCCGTATGTGAACGCAGTAGAAGAGGGAGGTCACCGTGGTGTGGTGGTAGCGTGCTCCGCCTACCACACCGAAGCTCCTGAGTTCACACCCCGGGCTAAGCAACATCAAAAACTTAGAAACCAGTTTTCTCAATTAAAAACAGTTTTTCTAAGCGGGTTCAACCTTCAGCAATGATTTGGCAAGCACTCCGAGAGTATTTCTGCTATAAAGAACTCGTCTGGATTGCAGATGCCGTTCGAAGTCAGTGTAAAACTTTTCCCACCAATTTTTAGGCAAATTTAAAAGAAGTACGACGCAAATTGAAAGGGAAGCTCAGCCTAAAATCTCTTCGGCGGTAGGAAGACAGAGATTCGTGCCCTGAATTAGCGTCAAATATCGGAGAACTGCAAGAGTTGGCGTGACTTGTTGAGCAAAAGCCCAAATCGTCTGGACGGTTAAGCGCCATTTGATGAATGATGGCGACGGTCATTACAAGACAACAGTTTATTGGCCAATATAGTCCCCAACCTATGAAAGAAATGTTTGGATTCTAACTTCAGATTTTAATGCTATACATACATCTGCGTATAATAAAATGGCACCGGCAATTTTTATAAAATTACGAAAATAGAATTCTTCTTTTTCTTATTTTGGATATTTTAAGAAAAAACGTCTGTGAATTTTGTAAATGAAGCTATGCAAACCTTAATCCTTAAAACAATTTCGAAAAAATTAAAAAATTCGACAAAATTTCACGAAATTGTCCATGTTTTATGTGAAGCTCACTAGATTTTTTTGATTATGGAGTTTGGTAGCCCAATCAGTTTTAGTTTGGCAAAATACATGTTATCGGTCTCGGAAACGGTGGAAATTTTTTGATAAACGATTAGCTTAACGTTAAGGTGCATCCCTGGAAACACTTCGAAATATTATCGATAAAGAAATTATCAAGATAAATTGTATCTCGTTTTTAACCGAAACGAAAAGCTTTCGTTAACGTTAAAAAAGTTAACAAAAACGTGATACTTTATGTTTGAATTGTGTTGGCAATGCTATAGCCATAGTGAAGCCGTAAGGTAGTAACAGCGAGCGGACATACACACAAACTCCATGTAATTTGTTTATGTAATTCGTTGGTGGTAATGTCAAAAATACTCTGAGAAATTTTCGTACTGTCAAAATTCATGAGAAAAGTTGCAATCAGCTTGACTAATGCTTTTACCTTAATGACTCTGTCATCAATCAGCTTTGCCAGCATAGTTTGAAATAATAATCAACATAAACGATTTGATTTCGTTTTGATATGGCAGAAAACGAAACAAAATCATTTCGTTAATTTGACGTTCAATTAATTATCGTAACGAAATGATATCGGTTTGTTGGTTAAGCATGCCTGCTTTAAAGCACACTAGTTGTTGGGTGTAAAAGAATCTCATAAGCCAAAACGTATCATTGTTTTAAAAAGGTTTTACTTCAGTTGAAAGAAGTTTTATTTGACTTAAAAAAAGTTTAATTTGAGCTGAAGATGCAATAACTGACGCATTGAAGAGGTCTCGAACAACAAGCTTTTTATTTTCCATTCGAGAAAACTAAACTTCGTTTTTCTTTTTGGCCCAGCCTAATGCATATAATCTTACATACACATACACACACACGCATATTAATATGTAAGCGTAAAAGTTATTTAACTGAAAGTTTTCATGTTTATGTTATGAGACTTTCAAATGTTTACACCTGTAAAATCAAACTAGCAAACTAAGTAAATGCTGGAGCATTGTTATGTTTGTATACATGCATACATACATATGTACATAATTGTAATATTTGTAGTACTTAAATTTCAGCACGTGCTAAATTAGCTAGAACTCGTTTTTTGAATAAACAATAAGTTTCCAGGTATGTAAATTTACATATACATGCGTTATTATCCATATATACATACATACATCCATACATACAAGTGCTTAAAATTGTGTGTACCAGGGACACAAATAACTCTTCTGATAACATAAAAGGCTGACAAAAAAAAACTACAGCAAAGCAATGTAATCTACGAAATAACATGCAAAGGCAATGAAAACGAAGACTGCAACAAAATATACATCGTTCAGACGAAACGGGCGTTACAAGTTCGACTAACCGAACATACAGCTGATATAAAGAAAAAGAAGCACAGCACAGCATTATCACAGCACACAACAGAAAATGACCATACAGCTGATTTAGCGAATATACGAATACTTGATAAAAACAAACAAGAAAAAACCAGACTAACATTGGAAAGCTTAAGAATTTTACAAAATAGAGACAAAACAATAAATAAAAAGGAAGATACCGATGACGTCGCCGCTGCCTACACTTTATGTCTAAAGTCAAATTTATTAGTTTAGTATGACAATGATACCACTAAAGAATGGTACAATAATATTTTTTAGAATAATTTAATATTTAAAACAATATAAAAATGTAAGTATGATAAATGTTTTATTAGGGTGTTATGTGTTTATTTGTGATTTGTGATATTTATGATGTATTCATGTGTATATAAAAATGTGATGTAATATTAGTTTTCATTTCGGGTTTACCACATGCTTTAATGTTTTTGTTATTTTTCTAAATAAACAGATATCCCCCTGAAGAAGCTAGAGAGACTAGCGAAACGTCAGGTAGAAAGATGAAATAAAGTTTTTATTTTGCATCTAAAATACATTGGTCAAAAAAGCCTAACCAAAATTTACTTCTATAAAAGGCTGACATTAAATAACATTGTGGAACAAATTCAGGTTAGCAAAAGTTAGATCGATTCTGAGAGTGAAGGGTGAAAATAGAGGCTAAATTAGAAGACCCGTATCGTGGTGTTTGTTTGTGTTAGTTCGAATTTTTTTAATCGACCTTCGAACTTTTCGGTCAAATGCCGATTTTCCACATATTTATTGTATGGTTTTCGAAGGTCGATTAAAAAAAAATCGAACTAACATAAACAAACGCCGCGATACGGGTCTTCTAATTTAGCCTCTATTTTCACCCCTCACTCTCAGAATCGACCTAACTTTTGTTAACCTGAATTTGTTCCACAGTGTAATTGTGCCAAATATAAGTACTCACATGGAAAAACCTAATTTACGTAAAAATTTTGTATGAAAATGTGCGTCTGTATATTTTGCTAATAATCTGAATTTAAGCTCCTCAGCGGGTTAAGAATATAATGGAATGTGGTAGGACAGCCCGTCGTCAGAAAAGACTAAACCCCACAGATCTAGACAGAGCTGGTCGTGATAGTAGCTTCATAATATTCGGCAAAGGACCTTCATCACCGATGATACTCCCCAAAACCTTCTGCGAGTGTCTTTATTTCTGCAAAAAGTAAGACGAATATGAATAACAGCAGCGAACAATAAAATGGCGGTCGCAAATTTATCAAAGTTTGTCAATTAAATCCTTTTTTCTTATTTTTGATAATTTTAGGAAAAATGTGTTTGAATTTTGCAACTGAAACTATAAAAACCAATCCCAAAAACGTTTTTGGAGTAATTCGAAAATTCGAGAAAAATTCGAAAATTTTATATACAGTTTTCAGATTTTTTATTTATTTTATTTTTTTTTTAGGCTCACAAAGTTAAAAATGTTATGGTGTAAGGTTTGTACAACTTCAGTTGTAAGATGAAAAGATGTTTTTTTGTTAAAATATCAAACTTAAAAAAAAACATTTAACTTACGTAATTTGATTTAAAAAATGCCAAATCTAATTATCCTGTTCGCTGCTGTAAATCCTCATGATTTTTTTGGGCTTAACTGCCTGAGCGATTTTGGCCGTTTCGTAACAAGTGACGCTAGCTATCCCTGTTCCACGATAACTGACGCCAATCGCGAGCACCAAGGGAGATCAAGTTGTTCTCCACGCGTGATTTTTATTCGTCGAGAGGAGACTTTACTTATCAATTAGCTACTCAGTCCAAAGTAGCACTTGGTGGCAAGAGTTGTTTTCCGTTTGATTTCTAAGCTGACATTGCTGTTAATGCCGCCTCCCAAATAGACAAAATTCTTCACAGTCTCGCATTTATATCCGTCCACAGTGACGTGGATGCCAATTCTTTCTTTTTTGCTTTTTTATCTAATTCCGAGAAGACAGAATTCATAACGCGTTTATTCAGGCCAATAAAATCCATATCATTAGCATATGCCAGTAATTGTACGCTCTTCTAATATATTTTACCATCACGGTTAAGTTCTCTGGTAGAATTATGTTTTATGTCAGTTAGAATAATCGCACTGAAGTCTCGTTCGGTTTCGAAAAGCTCGACGAGGTCGTCCCAATCCTTACGGAGCTGGTGATGTTACTCAAAGTCTTTTGGCAGAGCCTTATTAACTTTACAGGGAACTTAAGATCAGACATAGCAGCATACAAGCAGCTTCTGTCTCTCTTCCTTGCCGCGCCCGCACCCAACATGGCCCTATAAGCACCGTCCTTCTTTTCTGAAGTAGCGTGATATTCTTCATCGTACCAGTTGTTTTTGGGGGCTTGCTGGAAACCTATGTTGTCAGCAGCGGCGGTGCGGTACGCTGCTGTAAATAATATAGCATTAGGTCTAAAGAGCTTAGGTCCATTGAAATCATTCGACTTTTATTAAAAAATTGTGTGCTTATTAGACCTAATAATAAGCAAGCAGTTGCTTATGTTTTGAGTAAAACAACAAAAACAAATGTGTCATATTTGCCCTGAGTAAATGCTCACATTTTATGCATGCAGTTGTCTTTTGAACACAATAAGTAAGACAAAAACTAGCTGCAGGCCTATGCAAGTAAGATAAAGTAACCATTCATCCTCTCATTCATCAGTGGATACGTTTGGTCTGCAAAGTAGTCCAAAAATGTTATCAAAGTTTGTTAGTGAAATTTACCTCAAATTGCAGTTAAAATTCGCCAATGAACTTAAATTGTAATTCTCTGAACTTGAGCGGAAATTTTCTGAATTTGAGTTGTACTTTCTGCATTTGAATTGAAATTATCTAAACTTGAACTGTGAAAGGTGTAGTATCGTAGATTGTCCAAACATTTTGTCGAATAAAATATAACTCATTAGTGACTTACAGATATGACAACTGGTATTTAGTGACCCTTGGCAGAGGTTTATTTGTTTATAATTTCGTATTTACATGTACCGATTAACTAAGTAATTAGTGTTTGCATTCTTTTTAGTGAAGAACACATTTATTGTTACACCAAACCACCACAAAGGCCATTGAATTAAAATTTCAAATTAAATATCTGGTTTATCTATATAGAATTAGATCTTAACGTGAGTACCTGCGTCTTAGGCTCAGCCTCAAGGTTTCAGACACACGGATCTAATTGCGTGATAAGCGGTGCACGATCGTTGGTAACAAATTAGCCTGTAATCGGATGTACCATCACAAGGTCTTAACTTGGTTAGAAACCAGGTGTCTGTAAACCTATTTCCATTTTAGAGATAAGGGCATCCGGTTTCAAGGTAACACCACCATAAATACATGTTACAATTCCAAAATTCAATACAAGTATTAAACGATGTGAATAATCTTTTCTGAGCGTCAGGATAACCTGCAACACAAAAAAGCGATGTGGTAACAACGTTTTCGTCATATCAGATTGTATGAAATGTCTGTTCAAGTCTACTAGTTTAGGTCTTATCTACGAATCACATTTACACTATATGTAATGTCGGTTCGGGTATATGACAAAATGTCTCATCTACGAATCACATTCACACTAGATCCGATTCAGCGCCTATGCAGTTTCAAACATTTCAAAAGAGGAGCGATCCCGTATTATACCTCTTGAATAAATGGTTTGCCCAGCCCCATCGTTTATGTATAATAATGGTGACGTGCAATAGTGTCAATAGAACTAACGCCAATTGACAGTAATGCGCTTTTGAAAGGGAATTAATGTAACGGCACTAATTCCAAATCCGAAAGGTAACTAATGTCAATTGACTTAAGTACGCTCTTGGGACTATTTAACGCCGCCCACGAAAAAGGAGATGGAAGCAATAAAACTAGGATTTGCGTTGCGGTAGTTAGTCCAAATCTGACATTGACTTGGCCAAATTTAAATTTTTTTATTTGCTTTAATCTCCATAAATTTTAAGTTCGGTTCATATTACGATGCGATATTAAGATATTTTGATTATTTAAAAATTGCGGGATTTTTATATCAAATTTTTATAACTCATTCGAAAAATGTATTAATATCTAATCGTAATATGAAATGAAAATTTTCACCAGCGGCGCTTTTTTTATTGTATAATAATTAAATTTTAAATCCTATTGTAAAAGTCAACAAATATTTGAAATTAAAATTTGTACGACTTTTATTCTAAAAATCGGTGGTGTTGTCCATAAGAAATTTTGACATTAATTCGCTTTTGCAAAAAGAGTTGATGTCAAATCGGAGAAAAAGTTTTTCTGACATTAATTCGCTTTTAAAAAGGGAACTCGTATCAATGACGTTGATTCCAGCATGTTTCTGACGTTAATTCTCTTTTGGATTTCGAGTTAATGTTATGTCATTGACATTAATTCTCTTTCAAATGCGTATTAATGTCAATTGACGCTAGTTCTATTGACACTATTGCACGTCACCATAATAATTGATAATTGTAAGAGTGTGGTTTGCTCTTACAGCTATCAATTATTATACACAAATGTGAGCGACGGCAACTTTGCCAATTCCACACCAACTGGCAACGCTACCCCAACTGTCAAACAGATGGATACATAAACGAAAGAAGAAGAAGAAAGTTAATACTTGGACAACGAACGTGTCATACACCACGCCTTCAATACATTTATTTCATTTTATTAAACTTATATATATATTCATGTAAATTTCAAAACTTTAATTAATAAAATTAATTTTGGATATCGCACAAATAATTGTGTGCCTACACAAACGATGGGCGTCTACTTAGCGAACCATAACCAAACCAAATAGGTCGCTTTACACGAGAAGGGGGTTCAAGGGAAACCTTTATTTCCAACTTTCCACCGGAGAAGAGCGCATTACTCCGAAGAGAATGCTTTGTTGTCAACTTCACCGGTGAAAAGACTGCAAAGCTTCATTAAGTATCCTTTTTTTGCAATTTCCCAAAATGTGAACTCCGCTCGCATTTGAAGAGAAACCACAGCCACGCAAATTTCCCTCTAGTGGGCCGACAGGAGTCGAGACATGTATGCAAGTATCTATGAAACAGTATATAGTATCACAGAAAAGCCAGTTTCTTGCTTCCTGCTGTAGAGCATTTAATAACGACCGTGATAGGTTCGCGCAAGGGATACACGTGTCTACAGTGCTCCCTTTCGACATACACCGCTCATGGATTTGATAGCCATGGTATTTTGGCCGCCTTTTACGACCGGTATACCTACCGCGGGCATATTTTAATACCCCTGAAAATAAAGTGTTTCCTCCTCTTACATATTTCGATGCTTCTGCGTCTTGCTCAGGGAGTCTTGTTATACTCAGCTGAGCAGAGCTCACAGAGTATATTAGTTTTGTTCGCATAACGGTACACCGTTACGGTATAAACTAATCGAGATAGATATAGACTTCTATGTATCAAAATGATCTGAGCGAAAAAAGAAATTCATTTAGCCATGTCCGTCCGTCCGTCTGTCCGTGAACACGATAACTTGAGTAAATTTTGAGGTATCTTAATGAAATTTGGTATGTAAGCTCCTAGGCACTTATCTCAGATCGCTCTTTAAAACGAACGAAATCGGACTATAACCACTCCCACTTTTTCGATATCGAAAATTTCGAAAAACCGAAAAAGTGCGATAATTCATTACGGATAAAGTGATGAAGCCTGGTAGGTGGGTTGACCTTTTGACGCCGAATAGAAAATTAGTAAAATATTGGACAATGGGCGTGGCACCGCCCACTTTTAAAATAAGGTAATTTCAAAGTTTTGCAAGCTGTAATTTGGGAGTCGTTGAAGATATCATGATGAAATTTGGCAGAAACGTTACTCCTATTACTATATATGTAACAAATAAAAATTAGCAAAATCGGATAACGAACACGCCCACTTTTTAAGTAAGCTTAGCTGCAAACTAGTGGCCACAGGTTAAAAACACGAGACAAAAAAAATCAAAAACAAAATCAGTTCCTTTTTATAAAGGCTGCCCATTTAGTGTTTTGGAAACACTTCCGATTACATTTCTGCCATGAAAAGCTCCTTGCAGATGCTGTTCGATAATTTATGAAAAAGTTTAACAAGCTCTTAATCTGTCAGAGGCATAGAGCGTAAAAATATTATAACACCAAATTACATTTATTATTTTTTTCTAATTTTACGCTAATATTACAAGAATTCATAACAAAACACATACCGAATAGGAAACATTATTTTAGTTACATTCTAATTAAGAACAGCAATTAATCAAGAGTCAAAACTTTTCGCACCTTCAACTATGTAGCAGTGAAATAGCAAAGCAAATCAAAAACTGCACGCGCCCTTTTCTATCCGAATATTCTGCCTATAGCGACTGTAGCTAAAAAACAAGAACTTGTAAGCGTACCTTCACACTCTGCTCCGCCACAGGATATTTCGCTTCATTTCGTTACAGTAGCGCCTTCGTTAGTCTGCATGACTTGAACTATGGCAAAAGTTTGAGAGTTTCGTTCGCAAAAATTTTGTAGCATACCAAAAAAGCACAAAACGATAGAAAAATATTAAGTAACAAGTAAGGAAGGCTAAGTTCGGGTGTAACCGAACATTACACACTCAGCTGAGATCTTTTGATGCGTGGTTTTTACTTCCATATCACATACGTTTGGGATATATCCACCAAATTGTAGGCCAAAGGTGACGTTTTTTGGAACGATTTTCCTTCATCCTTTGTAAAATAAGGGAAAATCACCATGTAGGAAAATGAACCTAGGGTAACCTTGGATGTGCTTGTATGACATGGGTATCAACTGAAATGTGTTAATGAGTATTTTAAAACGGAGTGTGCCTTAGTTCTATAGGTGGACGCCTTTTCGAGATATCGCCATAAAGGTGGACCAGGGGTGACTTCATAATGTGTTTGTACGATATGGGTATCAAATGAAAGGTATTAATGGGGTTTTAAAAGGGAGTGGCCCTTACTTGTATACGTGAAGGCGTTTTCGAGATATCGAGTAGAATGTGGACGAGGGTGGTCCAAACCGTCATCTGTCGGATACCGAAAATTTGTTTTATATGTAATACCACGAACAGTATTCCTGCCATGATGTCAAGGGCTTTTGATTTCGCCCTGCAGAACTTTGTCATTTTCTCCTACTTAATATCGTCGGTGTCACACCCATTTTACAAAGTTTTTTCCAAAGTTATATTTTGCGTCAAAAAACCAATCCAATCACCATGTTTCATGCGATTTTGCTAAGTTCCATCATGATATCTGCAACGAGTGCCAAATTACAGCTTTCAAAACTTTTAAATTACCTTATTTTAAAGTTTGGCGGTGCCACGCCCATTGTCCAAAATTTTACTAATTTTCTATTCTACGTCATAAGGTAAACCCACCTACCAATTTTTATCGCTTTATCCGTCTTTGGTAATGAATTATCGCACTTTTTCGGTTTTTCGAATTTTCGATATCGAAAAGGTGGGCGTGGTTATAGTGCGATTTCTTTCATTTTAAATAGCGATCTGACATTTTTTCGCACATATCAATTTGATATATAGAAGTCCATATCTATCTCGATTAGTTTATGCCGTTACGAATTAACGTTATGCAAACAAAGTTAATATACTCTGTGAGCTCTGCTCAGCTGAGTATAAAAATAACAAATATTGAAATAGTTGTTGCATAACTTGTGCTAGAGCTAAATTAACACTTGACGACGACGAGCGACAGAGGACACAAAAAGTTGCTCAATGTTTAAACGGTGACGGCTTACCAGAAAAGTTACCTACATACGTAATTATGTAAATGTGTGCTATAAAGCAATTTATATGATTTTATGTGCGTGTATGTGCATGTGCGTAAGGATGTAAGCATCCGTTTAGGAACTCTTAACCAACTTAAACTTATTTAAGTAAAAACTACCGACACATATCGATCTAGTAGTCAAAAAATCTCAGCAAATTAGTTTTGCATGACTTAAATTCAAGGAATTGTTTTTTACACCACCTTAGAATTAACTGGGAGTCAACTCAGGAATATAGAGTTTCTTGACATTAGGGTTTATGAAAACTTCCACCTGAAAAATCGCTTAAGAAATGTCGGCTCTTCATCTAGGCTTCTCATTGGCAGGCTTATGAGAAGACGCTAAAAAATATTTGTTAAAAATTTTAAAATGTATTCTCATATGGTTGATGTCTGCATAACTTAAAGGTTAATGAAAGTTTCATTCGCAAAAAACAGTCAAAACTGTTAACCATTACTCTTGTCTCTTTAATTTCTGCGTGCATTTTGGGGTTCGTGAAAAGTCGACTCATAATTTCACGTCAAATCGGTGAAAAGAGAAGATTCTCTATATAACTCTAATTAGTTTATGTCGAAAAATCGGGCAAAAGTGAAATAAACTTATTCCATTACTCTGTTCTATTCATGCCTTCTGGGTCCATTGACTCAACCGAAAAGATGTCAAGGGTTAGAACTTTTATTATATTCTTTTTGCTTTCTGTATTACTTTTGAGTTAATGAAGATGCCACTTTAAAAATTGGTCAAAAGTGAAATCTTTTATTCTCATTTAGTTGCTTTCTGCGTGATTTTTGGGTTAATAAAGAGTTCATTAAGAAAAATTTTGCAAAAGTGAAAACTTTTAATCTCATTTAGTCCACATCGAACAATCGGTCAGAAATGTAAAATTAAACCATTCCTTCGTTCTCGCCATGACTTTTGGGCTTATTTACTTAAGCGAACCATTCCAAAGGTAAACATTTTTATTCTCCTTTAACTGCTTTCTGTATGACTTTTTGGATTAATAAAAATGCCACTAAGAAGAATTAGCCAAAACTGTAAAGTTTTTTCTCGTTTCGTTGGTATTTTCATTACTTTTAGGTTAATGAAGAGGTCAACCAAAAAAATGGTCAAAAGTGGAAACTTTTAATCTCATTTGGTTGCTTTCTGCACGAATTTTGGGTTAATGAAGATGCCAACGAGAAAAATTTGCTAAATGTGAAAACTTTTGTTCTCATTTAGTCCACACCTAACTATCGTCAAAAATGAAAAAAATTTAACCTTTCTTCTCGTCTTGACTTTTGGGTTCATTTACACAACCGAACCATTTCCTGGTTGATGATTTCACGTTGTTTAAATTTTTCCCAAATTATTAAATAGGTTAAAACTTTAATTTTCCTCTAATTGTTTTCTGCATGACTTTGGGCTAATTAAAATGCCACTTTGAAAAATTGGTCAAAAGTGAAAACTTTTAATCTCATTTATTTCACCTCGAATAATCGGTCAGAAATGTAAAACAAATTACACCATTCCTTCGTTCTCGTCATGACTTTTGGTTTTACTTAGTTAACCGAACCATTCTAAAGGTTAAAATTTTTATTCTCCTTTAACTGCTTTCTGCATGACTTTTGGGTTAATAAAGATGTCAACCAGAAAAATTTGCTAAAAGTGAAAAATTTTGTCATCTTTAGTCCACACCGAACTATCGTCAAAAATGAAAAAATTAAACATTTCTTTCGTTCTCGTCATGACTTTTGGCTTCATTTACACAACCGAACCATTTCAAATGTTACAACTTTAAATTTCCTCTAATTGTTTTCTGCATGACTTTGGACTAATGAAAATGCCACTTTTAAAAATTATTCAAAATTAAAACTTTTTCTCATTTCGTTGATCTCTGCATGATCTTCAGGTTAATCAAGAGTACACCCAGAAAAATTGGTCAAAAGTGCAAGTTTTTGTTCTCATTTGGTTGTTTTCTGCATGGTTTTTGGGTTACTGAGGAGACCATCCAGAAAAATTGGTGTAAAGTGAAAACTTTCATATTTATTTGGTTGGTTTCTTCGTGACTTTTGGGTTACTGAAGATGTTACGCATAATAATAGGTCAAAAGTAAAAACTCTTAATTCCATTTGGTTGGTCTCGGCATGAATAAAAATAAAATAAATGGCCTCTACAAGACTTTTGGGTCAATGAAGAGACCACTCCGAAAATTCGTCTAATGCTAAAATTATTATTTTCATTTAGATGTTATCTGATTATTTTTTAGGCTAATAAAAAATGTACTCAAGAAAATTTGTCAAAAGTGAACTTGTCGGAAAATAACAGTGATTGTTCGAGTTTTTTATGTCCCTCTAGTCCTATTATTGACCCAAATAAATGTACTCAAACTTGATTTTCATTACATGCAACTGACTTCCAATTTCTCGATTGATCCAAATTTAGAGTATACGAGTTTGTTTGCTTGCTTTTGTATGGGGCACAAAATTATTTGGTCATACATGCATGTTTATGATGTTTTTGTTGTAGCTGTTAAGTTGAAATTTATGAAGGCGCTGCGAAAGCTTGTTGAATCATTGCTATCGTTCGGTTGCTTGCCAAGCGGTCGAAAAACTCGTAAGTTTTATGCGTGTTTGCCATTCAATACAGCCATACATAAATACAAGAAGTTACTGCATAGACACAACAGGGCGTATGAGGAACCATGAAAGTTGAAAACAATAATTAAGTATATCAGACGGACATTCGTTAGGTTTGCGGCAACAGCGCTTAATGAGATTTATGTTATAATATTTATTACAGATTTTTATACTAGGCGTGCTTTGCACACAGAGTATATTAACTTTGATTGGATTACGGTTGGTTGTACAGGTATAAAGGAATCGAGATAAATATAGACATCCATATATCAAAATCATCAGTACCGGAAAAAAAATTTGATTGAGCCATGTCCGTCCGTCCGTCCGTTAACACGATAACTTGAGTAAATATTGAGATATCTTCACCAAATTTGGTACACGAGCTTATCTTGACCCAGAATAGATTGGTATTGAAAATGTGCGAAATCGGATGATAACCACGCCCACTTTTTATATATATAACATATTGGAAAACACAAAAAACCTGAGTATTTAGTAAATAATACACCTAGAATGTTGAAATTTGACATGTGGACTGATATTGAGCCTCTTGATAAAAATTTGAAAAAAAAAAAAAATTTTAAATGGGCATGGCACCGCCCACTTGTGATAAATAAATTTTACAAATATTATTAATCATAAATCAAAAATCGTTAAACCTATCGTAACAAAATTCGGCAGAGAGGTTGCCTTTACTATAAGGAATGCTTTGAAGAAAAATTAACGAAATCGGTTAAGGACCACGCCCACTTTTATATAAACGATTTTTAAAAGGGTCGTGGACGAATAAAATAAGCTATATCTTTGCAAAAAATAGTTTTATATCAATGGAATTTCATTTCCCAAGTGGATTCACAACAGTAAATATGAAAAGCTTCAAATTTTAAAAAATGGGCGTGGCGCCGCCCCTTTTATGACTAAGCAGTTTTCTATGTTTCGGGAGCCATAACTCGAAGGCAAATTAACGGATCGTAATAAAATTGGGTACACAAATTTTTCCTATAGCAGGAAATATTTCTAGTAAAAATGGACGGGATCGGTTAAAGACCACGCCCACTTTAATATAAAAGATTTTTAAAAGGGTCGTAGACTAGAACAATAAGCTATAACTTAGCAAAAAATTGTTTTGAATCAATGATATTTCACTCATCAAGTTTTATTATAAGAGGAAATGGTGAGACATTTTTTTTAAACGGGCGGTGCCAATTGTTATGTAGAAAAGTAATTTATCTGAAATGAAATGTGCAATTGAAGCTCACGCTGAGTATATAATGTTCGGTTACACCCGAACTTAGACCCCTTTACTTGTTTTTTATTACTTTTTCAATTTTGTTACATTTTCGCCTTCAAGTTATTTTTAAAAACTCATTCCCCTTTAATTTCCTCTGCTCCCCCTTTTGTATCATTCGCTCGCATGCCCTAATTATGCTTGAGTGGCAATGACCAGCGCTGTGAAATAAATTTAAGTACTTTGCCTGCGTCTGCCTGCGGTGCAAATGACTGCCTTCGAGCCAAAAGCTATAAAATAAAATATAAGAAATCTAAAAAGACGCTGCTTAAATAAAACTATGCATGTTTGACATATTTATCTGGGTAGCGCGGTTTGTAAGCTGTCCAAAGGATAATGTCAGCGTTTTTTTTTTTTTTCTCAAAAATGTTCCGCCACATTCATTTGTTTTCGTTACTTGGAAGTGAATAAAGGAAGTGCCAAAGAGTTTGCACATTGCCACATTCTTAAATGGCAGCAGTTTTGTGTAAACATGAGGAGATGAAATTTAAATTAGGGCAAAGTTTGGAAATCAAACAAAAGGAAGATGAATTAAATATTATGTGTGAACTTAATTTAAATGCCCGAAATGTTATTTTAATCAAAATATAAAGTAAAAGTTCCAGAACAACAAGAAAAAAATTCGATTATAGTTTTGTTCATTGTGAGTACCCTCTCTGAGTGCGGGTGGTGGCACATTCATTAAACCTGAATTCTTCTTAGTGGTCTTCAGCAAATTACTACTAGTGGTCCGAGATTAACCTTTCCAACATCCGCCAGACTGTAGAAAAACCGTGCGCCCAGAAATCCAAGACACTCCACTAAGGAAGCTTGTTGATATGTGCCACCGTCAAAGCACTGGTGCAATAGCTCAATGACATGTAATTATACCAGTAAGCATTCTTATTTGAAAATGTAGCTATTCAAAGATGGCCATAAAGACCTTAAGAGCTCGCAATCAACCCCGTTGTTTTTCAACAAGTCCGTTGCCCTTAACTCATATTCCTTAATTTTCCACAGGAGCTGTCTGCCTCGCTAATATCCATTTCGGAATCTTTTCTGGCTGTATCATCTACAAGTTAATTCCCTTCAATTTCGCTGTACTTAGGGAGCTCCCAAAGAGAAACATTAAGATGCCTTAAGAACGCCAGAAAGGCTGGACATCTCGAGCCTGGTTGTCGACAAAGATCGTTACAACGCTGTCTGGGACCGTCCTGAATCAGTCTGGCTGTTGTCTCTATGGCATGGACCTCCGCCTGAAAGACACTGTATGAGTCAGGAAGTTGATACGATGGATTGGCATGCAGATCCTTTCAGAACATTCCACCTCCAGTTCCTTTTTTCAATTTTCGAGCCGTCTGTCATGTCATCTGCGCCTCACATTTCCCCCTGTGGGTGAGAGGTTAGAATATGCATGTGGTAAGTATACCGTTCGCAAAATACCAATAGGATATCCAATCCTGAGGAGCAATGCGGACACGTGTACCGCTTGTGTAAACCTTTTATGGTGGATACAAATTTTCCGCGGGAAGCAGGAAAAGTCAGTTGTGACCTTTATTAATGTATCGCGTGGTGTTTGTATATAGCTCTCGTCTCCTGTCCTTTGGATCGGTTCCCTATTGGGAGATTGGCGGTGGCTGTGGGTTCATCTCGCATGTTTGGTTTTTTTCTTACATACCGCGGAGTTCACTTTTGAGAAGTAAACAATAAAGCATATTCTTTTCCGCTCGATGTGACGGAAAGGTTGTATACACATCCCTTAATTGTGATGCAGGTTAAGCTGGAGCTCAGAAAAGGATGTTCACACCCCTTAATACTTTATTAAAATTGTGGAATTGAATCATTTATCTGACGGTGTCCCAGGCGTCAGAACTGATGCTGCGAATTATTTATGTTTAGAATAGAATGGTAATGGAACTGAAGTTGGAGTTGCCTTGGAACCGGATGCCGTTATGCTTAAATTGGTAGAAGATATGATAGACTCCTTATCATACCAAGATAAGTCCTTGTGGTTGTACACCCTATTACAAGCTAATTTGGTACCAATGATTCGGCTACGAAGTGTTTGGACAGGGAACATGGAGACCATAGTAGGGGTCACTGATCATGCAATTAGATCTGCGTGTTTTGACATTGTGAGGTTATGCCTAAGAGGCAGGTACTCACGTTAAAAACATATTAATTATTTACGCCTGGCATTCCAGGGCATGTTAGCTTTTACACCTTCCCAAGCCTATGATAATTGCTCTTTTTGTATATCGTTTTTCACCAGACAAGACCACAATACGTGACAAGACCTCGTGTAACTGTGTTGTATATGCCGTGAATGATATGCGATGACAGTCCCCAGCTCCTGCCGTAAGCCAAAATATAACTTTCACTCTCTTTAAAATAACACCAACCCCTTTTTTATTTACATTCATCCAGTAGCTCAAGAGGGGAATTAAAAGCCACTCTGATTTATCAATAAAATAGCAATATCCCTCCTACTACAGTAACTCACAAGCATACCTGACACAGATGGATATAAACGTGTCAACTACAATATGAGCTGATTAAATTTAGACCACAGCCTTTACACGTTCACAGATTTACAAATTTATGCAAATAAACCTACACATAAGCTTACGTACTTATTTACATATGTACACATATACACAACAATCCATTTTAGCCTGACCATTTTGTAATTTATGCGAAGGACAATGGTTTACTCACACACACACACACATGCATACATACAAAGTACACGTACTTGGTTAGCACCAACTTCGCTTTATTGCTTACACTTCGCTCTCTTGTTTGCTGTGTTGACTTTTCGATTGGTCTGATTTGATTTATGTAGAATATCTGAAAATGATGCGAAATGCAAATTACAATCTTGTGAGTTATGTTTATGAGAATGTCTAAATCAAATTATGGTAGAGTAGCTGTGCATGATGGAAAATGTAAATGGCGATTTTAAAATTTTTACTATTTTTTTAAATTTAAATTTGTTATGTTACCAGCAAGGTTTAAACGAGCTATCGATATTTTGTCGAAGTGCTAAAAATTTGCTATCATTAACAAAGGTTATCGATAAGTCATCGAATTTTATCGACGGATCCTCGGCTCGTTATCTAAAAGTTATCGAATATTTACCGCTTAGTTATCACACACTTATCGATTTGTTATCGAAAAGCTATCGATTTTTATATATTCATTTTCGCAGTGTTACCGGCCTGTTATGGAACATTTATCATTTTGGAATTGAAAATTTATTGATTTATTATCAATAAAATCCAGATTTATTAACAATTTGTTATCAAAAATTAATCGATTTGCTATCGAAAAGCTATCGATTTGTTAACGTAGTTTTCCCAAATCGTTATCGCTTTATTATCGAAATAAATAAATAATCCATCTAAATTGTATCGCTTTGGTTTCAAAAATGTATCGAGTTGTTGTAAAAAAGTGATCGATTTGTTATCGATAAGCTATCAAGTTCTTATCGGTGTGTCAGCAATTAGCTATCGGCGTATTGTCGATTTGTTATGGACTATCCATAGGCTTGTTATGAAAAAGATGCCGTAAAAACTTCATTAAATAAAATCGATGACATAGGTGAATCACGTTCGTTTAGCATATGCTCTGCGAAGTGGATTTTCACCCTAGTTTGGGTTAGGTTAGATTGAAAGGATGTGTGTGGCAGTTTCTCACTTTCTTTCTACTCGGAAACAATTATTCATAGTGAAAGCCCTCGGTGAGTGTCGAGTGGAGGCACATTCGCCCAATCAGATACTTTTTAATTAATCTTCTTTAAACCACTTGGTTCACATATGAGCTTAAGCAATGGTCGAAATATCAACCTTTCTGATTCGCGTTCTCTTCAGTCTCGCACACCAGCTGAAGAAGTGATGAGTACTGGTCTTTATTCCCATTCGGACCGCTTCTGCAGCGGTAGCTTGTTGAAATGCGACATCGTCGAAACATCGGTGCGTCGATGAGTAGGAAGGCTCGTTTCTTTCCTATCCCAACATAGTTATAAAGGCATTGATACTTCAAAATCCTCCCGATTGGTTCGTAGCAAGTAAGTTGCTTTAAAAGTGTATTTCTCTATATATAATCAGTGGTAAACATATGGTGGGGTGGTGCCTGCCTCGTTTACATCCACTTCGTAACATTTCTTGGCCATCTCTTTAATGAATTACAGAAGGACCTAAGTCTATTTTATGATTTTGTATATTGATATGCTCTGACCAAGGCGAGCAAATATGTTTTCCTCTCTTCTGGGTGTCATCACAATCGAAAGAAAAATGTTTGGCAGTTCCATCCGCCTTGTCCATGCCGGTCTGTGCATAAAGCTCCTTGGTATGCAGTGACGTCTTAATTCATTCTTTGATAGTATAATGATCGCCTTATCTCTTTTTATATTACTTATATTCCCTCGCTAATTCCCATCGATGTTTGCAACCTATCCATACAATCGTATGAACTTTTGCATACTATCTACTCTATATAGAGGCGTTCCAAGAAGCTTTGCCTCACAAATCTATTTTGAGGTTTCTTTCAAATTTAAACTGGAAGAGCTTGAGTTTGTATCCCAATTTTTGAAAGCTGTAGGATTATATTACTTTACCGTATACAATCCTCTCTTGTATTTAAATAGCCATGCGTAGCAGTATTCTCTATAACTGTGTATGGTGGAGTTTCGCTTTCGGCATGGAGTCTAGCTTTCGGCATGGATCCCTTGTTATAGTTTGGATATGGAGATTTGGAGACTCTAACGTACTTTTACTTAGATTGCAGTGTTCAAAATCATCCACCAGAGCTATTGGTCCGATATCCGAAAGATATTATGTGAATTTATAGTTAAGACCACAGTTGCACTCCATCCCTTTCACAGATCTAGTGTTAGGCAACGTATTTCGTTGTCTGATAGTAGTTTCAAGAGCTCAGGCAGCACAAGATTCCATAAGTTGGGTGAGCGGGCCTTTCCTCATACTTCTCAACTGCTTTGTCGCTTTGACAATTCTTGCTCAAAGTAAAGACTATATACATTTACGTATAGGTCGTTGAATTTTACTTCCCTTTCTAATGTCTCACACGTGCTGGATTTGTGTGGATTCAAAAAGCCCAACCTATGCACGTATCCTAACAAGTAACATTCGTGCGACATCGGGCGGCAAGTGAGCCGGAAGTGCCGCTGGTGTTACAAGCTGTTCGCGTGGAGTTTATAAGAGGTTGTCAAGCGAATTATTCTCTATGTGCTGACGCACATTTCCTAACCAAGGCATCTCTCCTGCATTTAACTTCTGCACACAGATAACAACTGGCTGGCTCTTTAAGGTTAATATGACAACGTCATGGAAGGCAAAATGCAAAAATGCAAAAGTTGAATTTATCCTTGCAGGCTCCAAATTGTCTTCAAATCATGTGCTGATTCTAAAAAAGGTTAAAAAATCGATATTCCAGAGGAAAATCTTCAAGCTTTATAATCTGATGCTCTCTAATACGTTTTGAGTACCAAGAAACTAAAAATAAACGGTCACCATATTAATCACAATACTGAAAAATTCTATACCCACGTTTGTATGTCTGTAATCTTCGCCACGTAGCAACTGGTTCGATGAAGACAAAATGTGCACTTCCACTTTATTAGATTTGTAGCGAAATCCTCTCTGTGCCTACGTAAACAGGGAACTTGACCTGCAACTGAATAATAAATTTCGCTTAATGAAAACCCAATATTTCCAACTGGGTTCAAAGTAGGTTATGCAAAGGCAAACATTCAATACAAAAGTTCATACGCAGAGATTAGTGTACAAAAGTAAAAGTGAAAAGGATTATTAGGATAGCTCGAATTTCAGTGAAAAAAACCTGTTTGATGTTTAAAAATCTTTGCACACAGTATTGGAAAAGCCAGATTGTAAGCACAAGTGTAATCACTATAAAAGAAATGGGAAGAAAGGAAAGAAAAGGAAAGTAAATAAGGGTAAAGTAAAGTAAAGGAGAAGAAAAGAAAGAAAAAGTTAATAAAATGTGCGTTATCGACTTATGGATTTGTTTTAAAAGTGTTATCAATTGAAGACTTGAAAGGTTTTCAATGAGTTATCAATTTTCACACACGAGTTACTGAATTGCTATCTAAATGTTACCGATTATTTATCGAAATCTTAATGATGTTATCAAAAAGCTATCGATTTTTCAACGAAAAGTTATCGATTTGTTATCGGTGTGCTATCAATTCGTTACTGGCGTGCTATCGATTTGTTATAAAAAAGATCGATTTTTTACTAGAAGTAATAGATTCAATAGTCAAAAGTTATCGATAATATACCGATAAGTTCTGTTTTTAAAAAGCGCTGAACGATTTGTTAACGGGAGAGGTACCAATTTGCTATCGACGTACTGTCGATATGCTATTGAAAATTATCGATATGCTATCGAAAATTTATCGACTTGCTATCGTTGTCGACATGTTATGAAAAACTTATCTATTTGTTGTGCAAAAGCTATTGATTTTCATCAAAAAGTAATTATTATCGAAAAGTTATCCATTGTATATCGAAAGTGATCGATATGTTATCAAAAATTTATCGGAGTGTTATCATACTATATCAGCATATTATCGATTTGTTATCGAAAAGTAATCGATTTTTTATCAAGAAATTATCGGTTTGTACATTTTACAGTTTCTGCCAAAGGTTTATGATTAGGAAAAGCAGGTCGTTATTTGTTGTGCATCTAGTAGCCTGTTAGGGAAAATAGAAAATAGATCACCTTAAAATTACACACCCTAATGTGTGTTACATCAAAATTGTAACGCACAATGCTCAAGGATGTTTGGAATATATTAAAAAAATAAATGTAAGGCGCGATAACCTCCGAAGAGATCTAAGGCCGAGCTTCTCTTCCAATTTGCGTCGTGCTCCTCTTGATTTTTCCCTACAAATTGGCCGGACGGGACCTACATGTTTTATGCCGACTCCGAACGGCATCTGCAAGGCAGATGAGTTTTCACTGAGAGCTTTTCATGGCAGAAATACAATCGGAGCGCTTGCCAGACACTGCCGAGGGGCGACCCCGCTTAGAAAAATTTTCTTCTAATTGAAAAATCTTATTTCTAAAATTTTGATGTTGCTTTGCCCGGGAGTTGAACCCAGGGCATACGGTGTGATAGGCGGAGCACGCTACCATCACACCACGGTTGGAATATATTACCAGCATATAAATTGTGGAAATTCCTTCGTATGTATATGTCTATGTATTCATAGAATATGTATGTAATCACGTATAAAACGTAAGAACCACTTCCACTTTGTCTGTTTTTGTTGTTAGCAACATAACCGCACACACATATTTACTTCGTATACACTTAGCCATATTTTTGTGGTCAAGTGGTTTTCATACATACACATATATGTACATTAACATTTGTATATTTATATACGCATTTTGTAAACTGTGCAGAAAGTTTTTGTCTTAGCCAACCAACAACACATCACGTGTTGCTACACCGCTGCAACACGTGCAGGTGGTTTTATAGAAATTTGAAAAAAAGTTTATAAATCTCAAAATAGCTCAACTTAAAGCGTATTACCTGTTTTATAGTTTTTGTAGAAAAAAGATTTTTATGTTAGTGAGTTTGTGTACGATTATCAGAAAATTCATATAAATTTGGTAGTTTCCGTTTAAAATTTTAAATACCATTGCTGTTAACCGCAAACATTTAAATTAAAACTAATAAACAAAAAATAATAATTGTGAGCTTATAGTGTTGTATAGCACTAAAATTATTTCTAAATCGCACAGCACACCTTGCTGTCGAAGTTGAAAAAATCAATTGCTTTGTTTCAATATATCTATGAATGTCTATCATATTTGTGCGAAAATTCTGAATTCAAATCACCCTGTACTGCAAATTAATTCTAATAGACACAGGGTAAACTATTTTTATATGCAAGCTCTCGTTGTAATTTTAACTTAAACTGAAGCTTGACTTTTGAGGTCTATTTTACTTTATGCGTATATGAGCCACACTGTCCAATATATGTATACTTGAATATTACGTTTGACATACCTTACATATAATTCAGACTGACCAATTTAAATGTACATGGAAAAAGACTTGCTATGTTTCGAAATATGCAAAACTATTGAATACAAACCACTCTGTACTACACATTAAACCTTGAATTTTATCAGATCCAGGTTTAGTTGTTTTTATATGCAAGCTCATTATATCATTTAGATTTGAAATAAAATAATTTAAAAAAATTTTTTTAATTAAACGGTTTTATTGAAAACAATACTTACATTAATAATAATACTAAAAGATAGAAAATAATTAGGTAGGTCCTAGGTACTAGTCAGCACACCCCTCATCAATCTAGGGCGTTGATCAGGCGTTGGACGCTTCAAATTTCTATTGATAATCATAAGTAAGACCAACTGAACCTTAATCAGGTTATGCTACACGTCACATTTTCAGAAATTTGACGCGCCCAACGCTTTTATTTAATTGTCTAATCAACGCCTTAGATTGATGAGGAGTGTGATGACTAGTACCTAGGACCTACCTAATTATTTTCTATCTTTTAATATTATTATTACTTAATGTAAGTATTGCTTTCAATAAAACCGTTGAACTTAAATTTTATTTTTTTTTTATTTATTTTTTTAATACTGAAATTTCACTAGCAAAATTTGAACTTATTTGCTCCAAAGTATTTTGATGTCACTTCTACCGGACTGTATATAATATTTGTTAAAAGAGCCAAATCGGACAGACAAGTACGAGTTTTTTGAATATCTCAAGTTTGTCGACACCTAGCGTGAATTTTTTTTACTAAAACGGTTTCTATTTCTGTATGTCAAATATGATTTCCAAATATGAGACAAATCGGACCACAAATACGATTTTTGTGAATACCTCGATCCTTGCGCCACCTAGCGGCGATTTTTTTCTTATTATTATATTGTCGTCGGGTTCTGAACTATATTCCAAGTTTCAAGCTTGTAGCTTATCGGAAAGTTACTTAAATTTTAATTACAAAATCCGCGCTGGCCGGCCGGCCGTGCAGTCTGTCAAGTCAACCTAAATAAAACCGTTTAAAAAGCACTGGCTGCGTTTCAATATACTAGTAACTGCTATTATATTATTGCAAAAATATTGAGTTTATATCACCCTGTACTGGAAATGAAACCTTTATTTTGAATAGATCCAGGCCTAACTATTTTTATATGCAAACTCGCTGTATCATATTGACTAAAACTGAAGCTTGGATTTCAGCCATTTTTTTTATTTTCTTTTTTTTTGTGTTCATAAGTCACCCTGTGTAAAATCTACGTACTGTAATATTTAGTTTGATATACATGTCTTATGCACATATTCAGACCTAATATTTTAAATATACACGGGAGCGTATCACTTTGACATCATTTTGACATTTTTCGTGTAATATATTCTAGAGTATATACAAATGTGCTATAAAAATTAAAATTGTTTTTTAACTTTGCACATAAGAATCACCCTGTTCTTTAGATAAATTCTATACAGCTTTTAACTTTTTCAATTTTCAAAATTTGAACTCATAATGTTATAAAACGTAGAGAATAGTATAGAGTAGGTGGAATAAAAATATCGAACTTTTTACAGGGTGCCGAAAAAAAATGTTTAATATCAAAAAATTCTCACAAGTAAATTGCTCAGTTTAAGGAAAAACATATTGGCATTTTTTGTGTGATACGGATCAGAGTGCATATAAGTTTATTGTAAAGATTAAAACTCTTACTCAACTTCGCACACAAGAATCACCCTGTTCTCTAGTTAAATTCTGCAAATATTCTAACTGTTTTTAACTTAAATTTGAATTAAAGCCATCTAATACTATTTAAAAAAAAAAAAAAGAATGGAATGCGTAAGTTTAAGGTTAAAATTAAACTTCGCAATTTCCACAGGGTACCGAACAAAATTTCTTTATAAATTTTGAAATCCTCACAACTAAATTTCTATATTCAGTGCAGAACATTGAGAATTTTTATTGCTGTAATACGATATAATGTACATATATATATGTTTATGCTACATATTATTATAAAAACGGTTTCTTAACATTTTGCGTAAAAATCACCCTGCTCTCTAGCTGGTTTCGATATAGCTTTTAACAGTTTTTAAGTTTTCGGAAAATTCAATTCATCTATTACGATAAAAGTCGTATTTAGTTCGCTCCCATACAATAATTGCATGCAATTTTATTTCATAATTTTATTACAGTTCATGTAAGTCACCCTGTGTGTTAATAGAAATAATCACACAGGCACAACGTTTTAAATTGTTCGTTTGTGATTTCACTGTCGAAATTTCTGTAATACGAGCCAAACCCGTGCGCATCTTGCCAACCAATATAAAATTATCTTATCAAATATCAACAGAAATCAGCTGTTCTAAATCAATTAAAACTTACAGCTGGCGTATGGTAGCAACTGTCGGTAATGCAGTGCAATTATTTACAATAGTGCCATAGTACAAATAGATTTCTTTGTGTGCTCACAATCGTTTATTTTTAACAAACTATGCCAATAAAACATAGCTAAATAAAAGCAATACGACCAAAAATTGCCCAAAGCTCGCTAATAGCCCGAATCTCCATCTTTACAACCAAAACTTTTCTTATAGATTTGGATTCCAAATAAGAGCGAAAAAGGACCCGTACATAAAAACATCAATTAGAAATAATATATATGATGATTAGCGCTTATAGTTCTGGTCAGAGCGCTACTTGCTCGGCGTTACTGCTTCGCAAGAGCTCACACCAATTGCGAGCAACATCAAAGGTGAAGTCTTCATTCAACTACCTTATCCAGCTTAATGTAGATCTCTCATTTTATCTGCTGCCAATTACGAGTGGCTGTAGGTATACACTCTGAGCCGAAATGTATTGTAATGAATTTTGGGAAATTCCGCTTATTTGCAACCCTCTACTAATAAATAACTCCAATATTCAATAATGCAAAATAGTCTTTATTAGACTACTGTCACAATGACACTTCTACTTCTTAAAAGATAGCGTGCTTAAATCAAACTGATTGCCATGCCTCAGCTGGAGCTCTTTTATACTCTTCGATTTCCTCGTTCGCATACTTCTAGGCGTTTCTAGAATTTACTACCAGCTATAAAATTACTAACTATAACTGCAGATAGATGCACGTTTATAGCTTCTCATATCGAGCTGTTCCCGCAATTTAAGTGTAACCAACAAAAAGTAGATTTTACAGTAGAAGGTTTTTTGTAATTATCTTCTGACAAAAAATAGCTACTATCATGAAATTTGGTATGTGTATAAAATATTTCTTGAGCCTAAAATTAAGACTTCGGTTTTTGACCACACTGTACCGAAAGTCCTTTTATCGGTACTTACGTTTTTTTGCTGTCATGTTGGCTCACATTCTAAACACTATTTTGTTGGTTACCTTAAATTTTAAGTTATTCAATTATATTTTTCAGATTACATAGGGGCACATTAAAGGCGTATTTATTGTAAATTTTTAGTACATACATACATTTGAAATTAAAGGAAACTTATACAATTCCAAATTTGAACACAATAGCCGTGTTTTTTTTACACGCGTATACGTTTCGTTTGCGCGTGAAAATAACGCCTATCCTCGCTTAGATAATGCTTAGGAGACCCATCTAGCGGATGTGGTTATACAACTAGCTACAGCAACAGGGTGTACCGAAAAGCGGAGACACAACGCTCTGATGGCCATAGGGTATAACATATAGCTGAATCAGTTGCGATGAATTGTGGACACACATAGAATACATAGAATTAGTGTAGAGTGTGTGGCTGAGCTCAGGCCAAGGGGGTCACTGCTGGCGGACAGTGAACGGCCTATTAATTAGGTTAGCTGCGAATATCAAATAAGCAGCCCTCGACCAAGAGCGGCGGGTGAGGAGGGTTTGGCTTAAAAGGCCTAAAGCACCCTGAGAACCTCCAGTGGCAGGGCGAGTAGATGCCGCCCTGAATTAAGCATCCACAGCCTAGTACGGGGTTGCTTCAAGGGAATACCTACCCAAGATAGGGAGGCAACTATACGACGTGGGATACACACTCAGGAAGGTAAAGAGGTAAATTATTTGTAAATTTAAGGTGATTGTCACATTAAGACTGAGCCCAGTAAGGTCTTAATTAAGGTATACTGGAATCAACGACTCGGATATGTTTGTTAAGGACTGGCGAATGTGGCATTCGGAAATCTCAGTACACGGCTTGACACACCGTCGAAATGACTTTCCGGTTAATGTCCCATTCGTCTCCGTCCCGTTAAAACCTTGGCAGGCCTTGGGGTAAGTTCAAAGTCCGTAATAGGGCGTAATAATATACACGCGGAAATCAAGCGCTTGGCGTCCGTAATAAAAGTGCTGTACATCGAGTCGGCCCTAGAGGTAAAGAATTTAGAACATAAATTGCGTGCAAGCGAATGCGCCAAGGATAGAAGTCCATCACCCCCAGGAAAGCGACCGAGGAATAATTCGTACTCAACCAAGCAGAACAACGTGGTAAAACCCACTACTACACTAAAAGATGTCTTACCAGGGTACGTGGGTGGTCACAAACGACGGCAAGAAACGCAAGAGAAGACGGAGCGGAAAGAGGAAAATGCAGCCCAAAAGACGGGAGAGTGGCAGTTAGCCAAAAAGAAGAGCAAGAAAAAATCACTTAAGGCTAGGCCGGATGCAATCATCATTTCCAAGGCGGGGGATGCGACGTACGCCGACATATTGCGTAAAGTGAGAAGATGCGATGAATTAAAATCCCTGGGTGATGACGTCAAAACGATTAGAAGAACGGCGAAAGGAGAGCTGTTACTAGAGCTGAAAAAATCGCAAGATGGGAAAACAAGCGCGTACCAAGCAGAAATTGAAGCGGTACTAAAGGACTCGGCTAAAGTTAAAACAAAGTCCCAAATGGTCACGCTACAATGCAGAGATCTCGATGAGATTACTACGGCCGAGGAGATTTGCAACGCCCTCCACCAATAATGCAACATCAAACTTCCAGATGTGGCTGCCATAAAAAGCATACGCACAGGGTACAGTGGCACGAAGTCGGCACTTATAAGCCTTACAGCGGATGATGCCAAGGCGGTTCTTAATACGCAAAGAATCCGGGTAGGATGGGTTTCCTGCCAAATTAAAGAGCTCAAGCAAGAAAAACGCTGTTATAGGTGCTGGGGCTACGGGCATATAGCTCAGAAATGTAAGGAGACTGTAGATAGGTCTAGCCTATGCAGGAAATGCGGTCAGGAAGGTGATAAGGCTGCAAGTTGCGAAAATGCACCGAAATGCGCGCTATGTGGGGGACAACATTCAGCAGGCAGTTTTAAATGCCCACAACGAGAGGGCAGCAAATTGACTGTCTCATGAGGGTATTGCAGCTCAATTTAAACCATTGCGAGGCAGCCCAAGAGCTATTATCCCAAACAGTCTATGAAGGAGGATATGACATAGTGGTACTCTCTGAACAATACAAAAATCGCCAGGAGCAGGGTTGGCTCTCAGATTCAGCAGGAAAAGCCTCAATTTGGGCACCAGGGAAATTTCTCCCACAGGAAATTATGACGCCAACGGTAGCAGGATTCACGTGGGCAAAAATCAACGGTATATACGTCTTCAGTTGCTATGCCCCTCCGAGCATGACCATCGCCGAGTTCGAAGACATGATATACGGGATCACCATTGAAGCACGAGGTAAACACCCGCTTTTAGTGCGTGGAGACTTCAATGCATGGTCATCTGTGTGGGGAAGTAGACGAACCAACGAAAGAGCGAAAGCCTTACTTCTTTGAGGCTAGAACTCCTAAATGAACCAGGGATATATACCTTCGATACAGGTACCAGACGATCCATTATAGATCTCACCTTCGCTAGCAGCGAAATAGCAAGACGAGCAAAATGGTCCATAAGCAACGTCTACACACACAGCGACCATAAAGCTATTAGCGTAGAGCTGCTCGAAACTCCACGAACGGTAGCAGCAAAACATCGACAAAGTAGGAAATGGAAACAGCACCTTTTCGACCCACAAATATTTGACATTATCTGGAAGGACGCCATAGTACGAGAATCGCATGCGGAAGACCAGTCGGTTCAAATCACTAAGTTGCTATGTATGGCATGTGATGCTGCCATGCCCAGAAGTCGCGGAAAAGCACAGCGCACTCCGGTATATTGGTGGAATGACGAAATTGCGGAAGGGCGTAGAAATTGCCACAAAGCACGAAGAATAGCGCAGAGGGCACGCTCATCACCACGATATGCAGAGCTACACAGCACCTATGTCGCACAAAGAAAGGCACTTAAAAATGCCATAAAAAAGAGCAAGAAGTTATGCTTTAGGGAACTGCTGGATAATGTCGACCTAGATCCTTGGGGATCAGCCTACAGAACTGTGATGGCCAAAGTTAAAGGACCGATATCACAGCAACCTACGTGCCCGATACTGATGAATATTATTGTTGAAACACTTTTCCCGGCGCAAGATCGCTGGACTTATCCAAGCGACGATCTAGAAAGTACGGAAATTCGGCAATTTACAGAGCAAGAGGTGCTGGACGCTGCAAAAAGAGTTGCTGATAACAAATCCCCAGGACCCGACGAAGTACCAAACATAGCCCTTAAAGCCGCGATTACAACTAGGGCTACATTATTTACTGATCTTTTTAATGCCTGTATGCAAGAAGGCGTGTTCCCTCGCCCGTGGAAACGACAAAGACTTGTCCTATTGCTGAAACGTGGTAAACAGCCGGACCAACCATCCTCATATAGGCCACTTTGTATGCTGGATTCCCTAGGGAAGATTTTCGAGCGTATAATTAGTGAGCGCCTACAGCTGACTCTAGAAAGACCAGGTGGCTTATCGAATAGTCAATATGGATTTCGCAAATCAAGATCCACCGTAGATGCAATACAAACAGTCTTCAATATAGCTAGATAAGCTATCTCTGGAGGCCAAAATAAAAGGAAGTTCTGTGCACTGATTATGTTGGACATCAAGAATGCTTTTAACACTGCGAACCGGATGCAGATAATGGTAGCGCTGCAAAGCTTCGGCACTCCAGCTTACTTACGCAGAATTATAGGTAGCTATCTTAAAGACAGAGTACTTCTTTTTGACACGGATCAAGGAGCAAAAGAGTACAAAATCACAGGAGGCGTCCCACAGGGATCTGTTCTCGGTCCAACGCTTTGGAATGTAATGTATGACGGGGGGCTAAAGATTGATCTACCAGAAAACACGCAAATTGTGGGATATGCTGATGATATTGCAGTGGCAGTAGTGGCCAAGAAACTGGACCTGCTTCAAGCATTATGTAATGACGCCGTAGCAAGAATAAAGGAATGGCTGACCAATACAGGACTGGAGTTGGCTAGCCAAAAGACGGAAGTGGTATTAGTAAGCTCCAAACGGTCGGCGAACGAGTTAGTCTTAACTGTCGGGGATCATCAAATCACCTCAAAGGATTCCTTAAAATACTTAGGAGTGCACATTGACTCTAAGTTAACTTTCAAAGAGCACTTCAGAGCGGTGGGGGAGAAAATTACCAAAGTTAATGGATCACTTTTGCGAATAATGCCTAACATTGGTGGTCCGAGCGAAGCTATACGTCAGCTATTGTCCACAGTAACCAGCTCAATAATACTATACGCAGCACCAGTGTGGTATGGATCTAAACAGACCCATCAAAAATATATATTAGCAGCGTACCGACTTGCTTCTTTAAGAATAGCAAGTGCTTATCGGACGGTGTCCGACGACGCGATCCTGGTTCTAACCCGGAAAATCCCAGTGGACTTACTGGCAAGCGAAATGGCCGATCTGTATAACACTAATATCGAGCGACCATCTGAAGAAGAAAAGAAAAGAGCAAGGACACAAACAATAGCTAAGTGGCAAGAACGGTGGGAGGCCTCGAGTAAAGGGCGTTGGACTTTCACCCTAGTTTGGAACGTAGCTCAATGGAATGATCGGAAGCACGGCGAACTGAACTACCATCTCACGCAGATAATGAGTGGGCATGGCGGTTTCAAAGAGTATTTATGGAAGCGTAGGATAGAGGAAGATCCTCATTGCCCAATGTGTACCACAGAGTTAGAAAACGCAGAACACGTCATGTTATACTGCCCCCGTGGTGCCGGGGTGGGCGACGGTTCCAGAACGGGGCTGTTTTTTAGTCTACGGACACACGGTTGCTGCGACGGCAGCAATTATGGTGCATTAGGCATTTTTCAGCCTCCCCGCAAAACAAAAAAAAAAAAGAGGGTGAAACTAAGACACATATTTCAGTTACATCTGAGTATAATGCGTATTGAAATTTAGTAGGACAAAATTTATGCGCAGCAATTCCAGAGGTGTATTTAAAGTTTGTCGCTTAGCAGTCCCTATAAAGTTTAAGCGTAAACGGATATACGCGTGTTAAAAAACACGGCTAATATATTAAACAGTATTGTTGTAAACAAAATAATTCAGTCATCTTCGCCTGTCTCAGGCAATGTATCTATTATTTTTCCAGTATGGGATAGTGAAATTGTTTTGGTATGATATTCTTTTCGCAAAGAGCTTTTAGGTCGTTATATTTTGAAGATGAAATGTTTAAGAAGTGATCATACAAGGTAACAGGACCCTTACTAAATATGAGAGAATTTCGTCTTGGCCGCACAATTGTACTGGGATCGTATACCTTTTTTTCGCTATCCTCAAAATAACCATAGTGTAGTTTAACCAATGGAGAATTTTTTTCGAAGATAGCGCAACGCAAAGACGTAAATGATATTTTAACTGAAGCTGGAAGCAAAGCTTGAGAAAAGGTTTTCCAATCTTTAAAATCCGAATTATGAATTGAAATGCATGTATAATTTTCTGGTATAGTTCTTGCGTTCGAAATAATTGTATACCATTCACTTGGAGCCCAAAAATTTCTATCGCGAATAAAAGACTCAATAGTGCTACGTATGGAGTCCACGGGCATCATGGTATGCCCAGGCAACAGGTAAGTTAATTTAATGTGTTTTATGTTAGCAGCCTTCTTTAAGAAATATATTATCATTGCTTGCATAGCTCTGTTCCTGTTCTGCCCAACACAACTATCACAAAAGACTTATATCAGAATGAGTCCCCCTTTCATCCACGATGTTTAAGTATTGGTAAATTGCACTGGAAATTTCGTTACATCCACGTTTTCCACCCGATTCACCCCATAAAAAGCAATAACCGTTTCTTGTGCCGTTTTCGTAAACGCTTTATTATAAAAAGCACATTTTCTTGAATAGAAAAGGTTTACGCTTTTTCCGTGTGGTGTATTCAACACTTTCTGAAGGTCGAAGCTGGCGCAGATATACGTCCCATTCTCTTTGCTTTTTCTTTGGTCCTCTAAGAAAGTTTCTTTTGATTTATCTCTGTCCCGTATGTGCATTTTATGTTCCTCAGTTTGTTGTTAAAGGTTTTCTGCTTCTCTGTTCGAATTCTTATACTTTTCACAAATAATGCATTTATCCTTTTTTGGCAAATGGAAGCCTATATGGTATTCATTTTTGAAAGTGGTACGAAAAACTCTTAGGGATAACATAGCTTGCTCCTGTTTGTATTTATCAAGTGCTGCGTGTAACACCTATACAAAGTTGGCACGTTTCGAAGGTACTGTGGAAGTTATAACTTAGTGCTTTTGTTCCTACAATAGTGGGAAGGAACTGCTGGTAGGTGTTCAATGAATGATTTAAAAAAAGAGCCACATTTATTTCGTCAGACTTATTATGGGGAGGAGGTATTTTTTTCAGGCAAGAGGTATTTGAAGAGCTATATTTTTTCTAACACATATTAACGTGTTTTGGGAAATATTAAGTGTTTTCAGTAAAAACTGCTGACAAACTTTAAAACGCTTTTCGTCATAGGTAATGAAATATGCATAGCTCCACTGTTTTTTAAGGCTATCTGATGTTCTCCTTTGAAAGAATTTCCGGGTCATGCGCGATAGAAGCCAATCTCTTTGTCGTATCTTGTTGCCTTAGCCCCAAAAGTATTCATTTAGCACCAACCGATCTTGCTCACTAAGTTTTTCACAACACTTGTTTCCACACTTTTTACCTACGCAGGGATTTGGTTTAACTTCATACAGCTTTCGTTTTTTACCCCGAAGTCTTTTAGGAAGTTTTCGTTTCTTCTTATACCCTCTTGTTCCAACGCATATCTCGTTTTCTAATACCCCAGAATATGTCTTTTCAGACTCAGTATCGCTATATGGCACCAGTGAGTTATTCTTGATCGTTCATTGTAATAAAAACACAGTTTTGTTATTTTATTTTAAAGATAATATAAAATAATTAATCACCTTATTTTGTAAAAGCTCCATATTAAAATAATAAAACAATTTTATTGGATTTCACGAACTTAAGCAGAAATTATTTGTATCAAACTAAAATATACATATATTTTCGTTTTCAGCCATATTTTTTTCTTTTTGCAAAATGGTTGCTTAAATCATGCATATACAGTACAATTGCAACAAGTGACTTTGTGAACAATATAAATATACACGATAAAAGTGAAAATAAACATTACTCGTAAGATACCACAGAGAAGCACTTTTGAGGTAAGTAGCAATTTGCGGTCACGAAAAAAGTAAACAAACCTCAAAATTCACTTACACTAAATTTTCATTTTGATTTAGCTTGATAACGGTACTATTCTCTATTGTAAAAATTTCTGAGATGATTCAAATCATGCAAAGCTATCGGTTTTCAGCAAAAAACTAATATCTGTATTTTTGTTGGTTACACTTAAATTGCGAGAAGGGCTCGATATGCGCGTGTATATGTGAGTGATACTTGCACAAATGATTGTCTATTTTCGTGAGCATCTCAGATAAGTCATATGCATGTGTTTGTGCGTTTCTCTCCGCTGCGTGCACGTACATATGTGTAGACATAATGATTGGTTTGTTTATGTAGATAGAAATAACTGCTTAGTATTGGCTTAGAGATGATAGTATCCCTTGGTGTCGCTAATATTCGTCACAGTATTGATTCCTTCACCTAACATGACCTAGTCAACAAAGCCTTTGAGGTTTTATTCAACGCAAAGAATCCTTCCACAAAGCTTAGGAAGTGTTATGGATGTAGGCAGTCATCTCTCCTACATGAATCCGACAAGCTTCGGTACCAGTTAAAATGTCCCGAAAATAAAGGCTTCTACCCATCTAACTTTAAGGTCTGTGGAATTTAGTGTACTCTTTAACAATAATGTCTTTCCGCGGTCACATTCTCTAAGATTCCCTACACATCTGGAGTATAGCATGCCACATTAATACATACAGAAATGCAAATTTTTTTGTACCAACAAAATATTTATTCAATGACAAAGTTATTCAAAGAAAAGAGAAAAATTCTCTGTCAATTCTCATCTGTGCATACATTAAAATACCTGCATAAATAAATATTTTTACGCTCATTTACTCGTGCACATATGCCTTAAGGAGATAGATTATTTTTTATGGTTAACCCCTACATATATGTACGTATGCATGCATTCACCACCAACACACATACAATTGAATTTGTACCCTTGACCATGACGTTGGCAGCTTTGTCATTCATTGCCAATGTCGCCTTATCAATTGACTTTAAATGACTGTGTCACCGGCACCATTAATATGAAGGCTTATTGCCTTGTCTTTAGCCTTAAATAAAATACAGAAGCAAGTGTCTTTAAATAGATATGGATGTATGTACATATGTATCTAGTTTTGTGTATATAAATTTTCATAGAACACATTTCCAAAAATACATTTTATTGAGTTGTGTATATGTATTAGGATGGGTCGGTTTACAAGTAGCAAAAAATTAAAATGTTTGTTTAATGATGTGTTCAATTCATACTTATTATTTTAAGCTTATAATAATTGAATATTCAATTATTATGTTTTTCTAAGAGAAACTGAAAAGAAAGAAGGAAACATTCACTGCCATATTGCGATGGTACCATTTCGAAAACCGCCACGTAATCATCATCAGACAATTTCGTAATGTTATCAAAGGTTTCACCGAGACAAAAAAAATTTACGGATAAGAATATGTGAGTTAAAAAAAAGAAAATCCAAAAATAATATTTATTTTTTTATTATTATTTTCCGCACGAAATGGAAAAACTAACGAAATAACTGTTATTTTCTGAGCGATAGAAAAAACTTAAAAAATGACTGTTATTTTTTGAGCGAAACTAAAAAATAAGAGAAAAATAAAAAACTCAAATAATAACAGTTATTTTCCGAGAGAAAAAAAAGCAAAAAATAACTTTTATTTTCCGAGAGAAAGGAAAAATTAAAAAAAATACTATTTTTTTCAGACCGAAATAAAAAACTTAAAAAATAATTGCTACTTTACGAGCAAACGAAGAACTCAAAAGTAGCAGTTGTTTTCCGAGCGTTATAAAAACTTGAAAAACAGTGCTTATTTAAAAATAATAATAATTTTCCGAGACCTCTCAATATAAGGTTAAAGTTTGGTGGTGATTTTTTGCAACTTGTTTTTCCGACCTAGTCACATATATATTGTAATGAATTTCAGGAAAATTCCGCTTATTCCCAATCTGCTGCTAACGTTCGAATCGCTAAACTGTGAATAAATAACTCCAATATTCAATAATGCAAAATGGTCTTTATTAGACTACTTTGAGAGTACTTCATAATAACACTTATACTTCACAACCAATAGGGTGCTTAAATCAAACTGATTACTCAGCTTGCGCTGCTTTTATACTCTCCGTTGCTTCATTCGCATATTTCTACTAAAGTCTAGACGTTTCGCCTTCTAGGACCGCTGTATCTCCTGCTTGGTAATTGAGCTACATATATGCGCGTGAATGTGTAAGCAACTAACTTCGGCTGACGACTACATGTGTTTGTGAGTATCTCTTCGTTGCCTTGTATGTATGTATATAAATGATAATTGGTTTGATGGACACAAGAGTAGCAGCTTGCTTTCTTGTTGTTGTGCCTTTATTTACTTAGTATCAGCATAGTGCTGTTAATATTCGTCACAATATGTATGTATGTGAAGGCGTGCATGGCAGAAGGTATTTTGTCGCTAAATTAAAATTTTGAAATGAAATTTAATGTCAAGATATTTACAGCTGTTTGTATAAATACGCCCATTTTAGGCTAAAACAACTTTATATGCTTTAAAAACAAACTAAATCAGTGAGAATTTAAAATTGCGACATATGCCCTTCTTTATCTACGCATCTCTTTATAAAAAGTAAATTTAGCACTCTATTGCGGCCAAGTTAATGCACATTTCGTGTATTTAAATGAGTTCATGGAACAACGCGCATATATTCTATTTATGTAAACTTATACAGCAAAGTAAATGCATATGTATTTAGCTTTTTTTTTTTTCTTTTTTCTTTATTTTTACTATTTATGTATGCACGGTATATGAACATTTTCCATTGATAGCATGCATTCGCTATTTGGCCAGGAATTTAGGAGAAAACGTAGCGCGACGACTAATGTTGTTTTTTCATGCATTTTGAAATTTTTAAATATTTCCTTCTTCTCTTACGCGTTTCGATGCTTCCATGTCTTCCTCATGGAGTATGATAATTTTATTTTAAAAACAATTCATTACCAGCAAACAAATTGATATTAAAGAAAAGTTTACAAAAAAACTTCCATGAATTTTGTAACTGAACCTATTAAACCATCGCAAAAATGTTTTTCTAAAAATTTGAGAATTCATGAAAATTTTACGAAAATCTCGAACTCGTAATAGTTTTCTGAACTCCTTCGAGTTTGTAGTTTTGTAGCTCAATCAATTTTTGTCTGGCAAAGTACAAATTATAGGTGTCTCAAAATTCCTATTGATTTTTGACAGTTTTTTCCGAAGGGACTAAAATAATAGTTTTGAAATTAGCCTTAATAATTCTGATGTGATCCTTAAAACAATTCCAAAAATTATAGGTGTCTCAAAATTCGTATTGATTTTTGACACGTTTTTTCCGAAGGAAGTTTCAGATTTTCCTCCATTGAAAGTGTAAAAAAATATTTTCATATGGAAGATAATCTGAAATTTGAAAGAACTTTAGAAAAAAAGTATTCAAAAATCAATGCGTATTTTGAGACACCTCCAACTTGTACATTGTGTAGAACGATCGGGATACAAAACTTTACAGTTAGGAAAATTCAGAAAATTCAAAATAAAAAATTCGAATTTTCGTACAATTTTCGTGACTTTTCGAGTTTTTTCGAAAATGTTTTTGAGATTGGTTTGCATAGTTTCAGTAACAAAATTCATGGAGCTTTTTGCCTAAACTATCGAAAATAAAAAAGAACTGAATTGAAAATTAAAAAAAAAATGTCACTGCCATTTTGCTGCTCGCTGCTGTGTAAATACTAAGACTCAGGTGAACATTAAAAATTGCTTCAAATAAATGTGAACCGGTCTATGAAAAGGTGGCTTATGACTCAAAAAAAATGTTCCACTTTTTTTCTGGTTTCGATAGTTTTTGAGACACTCTTTTACGTAGTGAAAACCAGAAAGTCCTAACTTGTAGAGAAGGAAGAGCACAAATGAAAGACGATGAAGCCTTTGGTTCCTTCGATGCCAGTTTGGTGGCTGGTGAAGTATACTCAGATTTTTTTGATAGCATTTTTTTCGATGGCAATGGAGCCAAAATGTCTCAGAAACTGGTTTGTGCTTTGCCTTTTGGGCATGACTGTTCATAATGCAAAAGAAAAACTTTTAAGAAACTGAAGAAATGCATTGTTTATCTTTAACAGCTGTTTCTCGCAATTTCGTTTTTGAGACATAAGCCACCTTTTCATAGACCGGGTCACAAATGTTTTCATAATTTAAAGCAATAGGAGTAATCCCCGCTTAAAACTTACCTTACCAACGCATAACTTTAGCACATGATGACATACGAAGTATGGACTATGAATAAAGAAAATATGCAAAGAATGCAATTGGGATAAGGTTTACAACAACTAAGGCATGACGAGGCTGAATGCGTTTGTAACACCATCGTAGTAGTGCGGGTTCAAATCCCACTGCCGGGAGAAAATTCATTGAAAGGATTTACAAGGTATAATCGAAACAGCTGTCGCCTTGTCCGTCCTGATGTATCGTTGTTTAAAATTTTCCCAAATTATTAAATAAATTATAAATTAAAAATTGCTTGAAATAAATGTTTTCATACATTTAAAGCAATAAGGGTGATCCCCGCTTTAAACTCATAGTAAGGAATTTTTTGAGCATATTTGTAATAAAACTGACACATGTGTTCTTTAGCATCCAGTTTATAGTCCCAAAATAATACCGAATTAGTCTCGATATGATCAATAAAAACAACCGAAATTGTAAAAAAAATTTTCCCGGATTGACAATGAAGACAATTTCGAAATGTTGCGGAGATATCCCCCTTAAAATAAGGCGAAGCAGTGAAGTATGTGTCCCATAATAGTGCGTAAAAAGTCCCAAAATGATCCAAAGTACCACCGATATGGATCCGAAAGCGACCGGAAATGATCCCTAAGTCTACCTAAAAATAATACTGAAATAGTTCTGAAATTAGGTCTAAATAATTCTGATGTGATCCTTAAAAACCAATTCCAAAAAGATCCCGAAAAAAGTCCCCAATTGACAACGAAAACAATGTTGTGGCGATAGTCCTCTAGTTATCCGAATTGCTCCCGAAAAAAGTCACCAAATACACTATACTGAAACTATCCTGAAAATATCCCCCGAATGGTTCCTCAATCCTTTGTAAAATAGACCCATAACAATGCCGAATACAATCCAGAAATGATTTGGAACACAATCCTGAAGAGGTTCCGTAAAAGTTTATAAATCCCTATAAACACCCAATAAGATCCCGAAAATAGTCCCAAAATGACAACGAAGACAATGTTTTGGAGATAGTCTTGTAATTATACGTATTGTTCCCGAAAGTCTCACCAAATACATCATCCTGAAATTATTCTAAAAAAACACCCCTGCAATGGTGCCTAAATCTTTCGAAAATTCTCCCGAAACGACGCCGAACGCAATTACGAAATTGCATGGAACACAATCCTAAAATAGTTCCGCAAAATATCCCGAAATAATGTTTTCATGTTCAAACTTAAATTAGATATACAGAATTCGTGATAAAAATATTTGTTGGTTTCCAAACCAATTCCGACAAAAATTTAAATCTACAAACCCCTCAACATATCATTTCACTTTAATGAAAGGTTTTGAAAACAACCGACGCGCAATGTCTCGTCAAATTTCCCTTTTCAAGATGGGCCAAATTCCACAAAAAATCGGCGCCTAAGTGGAATATCACGCTATCTCGGTTGGGACTTCCAAAACAAATTTTTTTCATACGCACCGCTTAAAATCAAAATTCAATACGGCATATTTGTAGCAATTTCTAAGATAAGAGTTCCTGAGCAGAACTTTGAACTTCTGTTGGTGCATTCTGCACAGGAACCAAACCCCTTTCTAACCAATTCCTATCAGCTCCTAATGGGCATACACGTTCTTTATGATCACTTCGCGTCAGCACCTTACCGAGCACATCAGCCCATCTTCTTTCTGAGAACTTCATATACAGGCTTCCTATTACAAAGTTTTTTGTTTGGAGATTAAGTACCTCGTCATAACAAATTTTTGTTCCGATAATAAACTGTGATGTGGCAAGTATGCCCAAAATAATACTAAAAAATAAATTAACACAAAACTATGTACTAGTTGTTCAAACTTAAATTTCATTTTTAGTTTGAGTGGAACAGTAACAACCACAAAGATAACGTAAAATTGAGTTATTTTCCAAAAATTTTCAAAAACAGCCCACAAAACAAGCGTACATACTTATTACCCTATATTACATGGCACATAGCACTTCATCATCCTAAATAACGGCAAAGTATGTTATTTTTGCTTTTATTTATTTGTCACTTGCGTGACACGCACACACGCACATACGTGCATACCCGTATACTATCCATGCTTAAACGCCTAAGTGTATGCAACAATTCGTTACAATCTGTGTAAAGTTTGTTGCTTGCCGATGTTGTCTTTTAAAAGTGAATGTCCCTAATTAGTTGCATTAGTTTCTCGCCCAACAACCTATCTCTAGTAGTTCCTTCTGTCTTTGTTGTGTTAAAACTATAAAGTTAGCTTTTACATGAATTGCTGGCTGTCAACACGTGGATGCCAATGGCAGTGTACCGTGTAAATATGACTTAGTAACTAAATTCCACATAGAAACTATGCATTCGACAGTCGTTTGCTTTTCCTTTTCTTTTTGTTGTATTTACTAAGATATAACTTCGAACTCTTTCAAAAGTTTATGTTTTAATTTTGTTAGCATTTACTTTGGTAAAATCAAATAAAGTAGTATACAAATATGTAGGCTGCCGACATACTTTCAAATATGTACGGAAGTGAACACGAAAATAACAGTGGACATTTTTATGAAATTTCATCAATTAAATTCTTTTTATACCTTTCATGAAAATGAAATGGCATATTAACTTTGGCACGCATCTCAACATTAAGTATACCGAAATAATCAGGATGAAGAGCTGAGTTGATTTAGCCATGTCCGTTTGTCCGTCTGTCTGTTTGTATGCAAACTAGTCCCTCAATTTTTGAGATATCTTGATAAAATTTGGTGAGCGGGTGTATTTAGGTATCCGATTAGACATTTGTCGGAACCGGCCGGATCGGACCACTATAGCATATATCCTCCATACAACCGCTTTTTCAGAAAAAGAGGATTTTTGTCATATCTTCCTCAATTTATCAGATTGAAACTTCAAACTTCACCATATACTTGCATATAAAGCATATATTGTTGTCTGAAAAAATCATAGAGATCGGTGGTATATATATTATATACCCCATACAAACTGTCATTTTTGCCCCTTTTTACGGCTAGAAGCTTCAAACTTCATAAAATGTCTTCAAATACTTACGTTTACGTCATATATTGTTGAAATACGTGCTTCGTAGTCATAGTTTTTACATGCAGACCACAAAAAACGTGAATTTTTGCATCCTCACACAAAGTACCTACCTATTTTTTATACTCAGCGTGCTTTGCACACAGAGTACATTAACTTTGATTGGATAACGGTTGGTTGTACAGGTATAAAGGATTCGAGATAGATATAGACTTCCATATATCAAAATCATCAGTGTCGAAAAAAAATTTGATTTAGCCATGTTCGTCCGTCCGTCCGTCTGTCCGTTAACACGATAACTTGAGTAAATATTGAGATATCTTCACCAAATTTGATACACGAGCTTATGTGGACCCAGAATAGATTGGTATTGAAAATGAGCGAAATCGGATGATAACCACGCCCACTTTTTATATATAACACATTTTTGAAAACACAAAAAACCTGAGTATTTAGTAAATAATACACCTAGAATGTTGAAATTTGATTTTTGGGCTGATATTGAGACTCTTGATACAAATTTGAAAAAGGTTAAGGACCACGCCCACTTTTTTATAAAAGATTTTTAAAAGAATCGTGGACGAATAAAATAAGCTATATCTTTGCAAAAAAGAGCTTCATATCAATGGTATTGAATTTCCCAAGTGAATTTATAACACTACATAGGAAAAACTTCAAATTTTAAAAAATGTGCGTGGCACCGCCCCTTTTATGACTAAAGAATTTTCTGTGTTTCGGGAGCCATAACTCGAAGAAAACTTTACGGATCGTAATAAAATTGGGTACACATATTTTCCTTATAGCAGAAAATATTTCTAGTAAAAATGGACGGTATCGGTTAAAGATCACGGCAACTTAGATAGAAAACAAGTTTAAAAGGGTCGTCGACTAGAATAACAAGCTATAACTAAGCAAAAAATAGTTTTGAATCAATGATATTTCACTTATCAAGTTTTATTGTAAGAGGAAATGGGGAGACTTTTTTTTTTTTTTTTTTTAACGGGCGGTGCACCGTGTTATTTAGAAAAGTTATTTATCTGAAATGAAATGTGCAATTGAAGCTCACGCTGAGTATATAATGTTCGGTTATAACCTTTACTTGTTTTATTTTATCTTTATCTTAAAATCGTTTAGGTATGTATATCTGTTCACTATATATTTCATATCTTATACAGCCGATTATTTGGAGATTACGAATGGGATAAGATTTTGTTCAGCCCCATTCATGAAAGGTATGAAGTCTTCGGCACAGCTGAAGACAGTCCCGTCCTTACTTGTTTTTTATTTTCGAAATTTGAAAAACTTTTTCGAAAAAATTGTGAAAATTTCAAACTTTTTATTTAGAGTTTTCTGAATATTTTTTAGTTTTATAATTTTAGTCTTACGAAATACAATTTATAAGTATCTCAAAATTCGTTTTTATTTTTGGCATTTTGAAGGCTGTTTTATATTATATTTCATACTCAGAACTTTATTTTTTATATGGAAGAAAATCTCAACACGCTTCGGAAAAAGACAATGCGAATATCGATCGACCTTTATTTTGTATTTTGTTTGGCTACAAATATGCATTCTCAAAAAACTCAGAGGACTTCAAAAGAAAAATTCAAATTTTTCTTGAAAAAAATCGAAATTCTGAATATGTATATTCGAAAACGCTTCGGAATTGGTTTGCATAATTTTAGTAAACATTGGTAGCGTACTCCGCCTATCACACCGTATGCCCTGGGTTCAACTCCCGGGCAAAGCAACATCAAAATTTTAGAAATAAGGTTTTTCAATTAGAAGAAAATTTTTCTAAGCGGGGTGCCCCTCGGCAGTGTCTGGCAAGCGCTCCGAGTGTATTTCTGCCATGAAAAGCTCTCAGTGAAAACTCATCTGCCTTGCAGATGCCGTTCGGAGTCGGCATAAAACATGTAGGTCCCGTCCGGCCAATTTGTAGGGAAAAATCAAGAGGAGCACGACGCAAATTGGAAGAGAAGCTCGGCCTTAGATCTCTTCGGAGGTTATCGCGCCTTATATTTATTTATTTTTATTTATTTATTTTTCTTTTCGTGGAAGCAGATCAGTGGCCGGTCTATTCAAACAAATTTTATTTATGGTGCGAGTTTTTTGAAATTTGGTAGAGAGGTTCCTCTTGGACAATCTTAGTATTTGGCACCTTTTCTCTCAACCTTTAAAATATCGTGTTTATGGTGCGATTTGCTCGAAGTTTGTTACGGCTGTACCTCCTTGACTCGGCTATTATTTGATAAACATTGAAAACATATGAGAGGAACCTAGAGCAGAGAAGGAGATGAAGAAATATAAAAGGCGGTTTAGGGAGTGAAATCAAGCAAACGGCAAACAGAGGAAAATCGAGAAAGTGCCAATATTTAATGCGATGGTAGATATATCACATGCGATTTTAAAAATTTTACTTGTGTTAGTATCATGTAGTTTCTTAGTTCTGGTTTATAGAAATAAAGATATTGAAATCGGACGGTCAGGTGAAGCAGGTATCCCATATTTAGTCAAGAAATTTCATATATGCAGATATTGAGCTGAGAAAGGAAGAGGAGCTGGTAGTGGAACTAGCAGTGGAAGTGGGACTAGAAGTAGATTTGAGAGAAAAAGTAGGTTTGGGAGTAGTAATAGGAGTGGAAGTATTAGTAGAAGTGGGAGTGGGACTACAACTAGAAGTGGGAGCACGAGTAGGTCTGCCAGTAGGAATGGGGGTGGATGTAGTAGTAGGAGTGGGAGTGGGAGCGGTAGTTGGAGTGGTAATGGGTTCGCCAGTGGAAGAACGATAAATGCAATAATGGATGGAAATGAATAAGAAGAAAAATGGAAGATAAAGTAGATGATAATGGTATATAGACTAAAAAGGGTAGCTAAGGAACAGAACAACGTCTGCTGGGTAGTCTAGTATAAATATAATCATATATATTATTTTTAATTGCTGTTTTTATGTACGGATCCCTTTTTCGCGCTTATTTGGAATCCAAATCTATAAATAAAGTTTTGGTTGTAAATATGGAGACTCGGGCTATTAGCGAGCTTTGGGCAGTTTTGTTTGTAGAACTTTTGTTTGGCTAAATCTTATTAAAATAATTTGTTAAAAATAAACGATTGTGAGCACACAAAGAAATCTATATGTACTATGGCACTATTGTGAATATTTGCACTGCAGTACTGGCAGTTGCTATCATACGCTAGATGACAGCGCAAGCTGTAAGATTTAATTGATTGATAGAACAGCTGATTTTTGTTGATATTTGATAAGAGAATTTTATATTGGTTGTTTAGTTATATACCATAAAAATATTGAATTTTTGTTAATATTAGACATAAACAATTCTTTTAACTGGGCGTGGTCGTCAGCCCATTTTACTTATTTTCACTTAGTTTATATATAATAGCAAGGAAAACCTCCCTACCAAAGTTCAATATGATTTTAATTAACGGCTTAACGAACCCAAATTTTCTTCTTCGAAATATGGGCGGTGCTACGCCGTTAATTTTTTTTTATTTTTAACAAATATCTATTTTGCGTCATAAATCAATCTTTCTGTTTCATTCAATTAATGTTCTTTGGTAATGAATTATCGCATTTCAAAACTTTCGATATCGAAAAATAAGGCTAGATTATTATTCAATTTCACCTATTTTCAATACCAGTCTATTCTAAGCTCAGGTAACCCGGTATACCGAATTTTGTAAAAATTTCTTAATTTTTGCTCGAATTTCATGGACGCACGTACATGGTTCAATCTTTTTCGATGCTGATATTTTTGACATAAGGAAGTCAATATCGTTTAGCTAATGTCATTCCGCACAACCGTTCGCCATTTATAGTACAAGTACACGCTGAGTATAAAAACCCACAAAATTACGTTTCTATTGCATAAATTTAAACTAGACTTAAGTTATTTCTTTTTTTTTTATGTCTAAGCATTTGATCTTTTATTAAATCATTTACATTCAACTAAAACCTTCGAACTATGGATTTCCAATGTTTTTTTTGGCACAGACAAATCGTTATGTTTTTAAATGAAGCTTGACAAATTGTTAAAAAAAATATTCAATAACATCTCTTTCACCTTCGCTGCGTTGACTTTGACAGTCAATTTGCTTGCAATAGCTCTTGAAAATGATAAATGGTTTTATAAAGATTTACTGAGTTTCCTTTATTTTTATAGAGTTAGGTGACTAATAATGCCCAGAAAAAATCGTGCGAATAATATCTAAAGAGATTGGCCACCAATTGATCTCTTTTGTCTACATTTGGGAATAATTGATCCCCTTTAGTCCCTTTCGGGTACAGTTGGGATTAGTCAGTTTGAAATCTATGTAGCCCATTTTAAGAAATATTAAAAAAAAAACCGCAAAGAAATTAGTAAAATAAAAAATGTTACAGGTGATTGAATCGAATTATGTATTTAAGAAACGTGCGGAGCCGAACCTAAGTTACTAGTACTTAATGACTACGCCGTGATTAGGGTTAAATTTCTTGAGAATATTTTTTATTCCTTTTTGAAAAGCGTCTCTTCATAGGACATGCTCAAACAAAGGCTAAGAGTTCAACGCATACAAAGAGATCAAAACTGGCATTGGTCGCACACTCCTTTGCGACTCATCCCAGATTCATCCTAGACTCATGCATTTTTTGCAGGGTGAGTATACTCAAACTATCCTACTCACACCCACACATCAAAGAGTACAACAGCTGTTGCATCCTCAGGCATTGTTTGGCTGGTTCGTTTTTTTTTTTTTCAACTTCGGATTTTTTGACCTGACAGCCTGTCACAATGTCACTCATGCAATTTATTTATTTCTTCTATCAAATCTATAAACTATAGAGAGCTATACAAAAAGCAAGACTAGGCAAGTGTGCGCCGTGTGTGTGAAGTGCGTGCAGAATATGCTGCTTTATACATTCCAACAGTGCAGAATTTTTAAAGACTTCAAACTCAAGAAAGTTCAAGCATTTTGCGTATGGTAAATTATATAAGTGCATTTTATTTGCTATGTTTTCATGGTCACGAGGAAATTGCGAGTTTGAGTGAGTTGTCTATTTAAACCATTTGGGAATTCAATTTGTACCACAGTTTGACTTGGTGTTGTCATTTATTTTATGAGATTGCCACCTATTTTGATTTATTTAAAAAATAAATTAAATATGCTTAAGCTAATATTAAATAAAAGTTATTTTGCATCGTTTCTAAGTTAAAATATTTTTGAAGTAGGGTTGCCACCTGATCGTAAATATGTACCTAAAGAATAATAAGAAGAATAATATAATGTGTGTATGCAGTCGCCCGTCGAGGTAGTGTGCGCGCTGGTGGTGAAATTTCCCTTGAAACTTGGCGGCACAATTTCCAAATTTGGACGAGTTTTCATAATATGACGACCCCTGCACCACCTAGCGACAGTTTTTTCTCTCAACGTCATTCTAAAGTATGGTATTGTTTGTTTCATGTGTTACGAGTCGTATAAGTTTCGCCGAAAAACCAAAATAATACAACGCAGCATTTTAACAGCTCCTATTCGGAAATGTATTTCACTGTTCACAGGACTTTTGACGCAAGCCCTTGGGTATTTCACACATGCTTCTATGTATGCGTCACCATTCGCTTCAAGTTTGTACTCATTTCTCTTATTTTTTTTTTTCTTGTGTAATGGAAGTGTCTTAGCTTTTTTGTCGCAACGGTCCACATGCCCCGCCACATGTTATCACGCAGACAACCAGACAACCAACTAACCAATAAACTAACTTACTTGTCATACCACTACCGTTACGTTGGCTGCTGCTGTTTGTTATTTTGTGGCGTTATATGGTATTGTTGTGTGGTGACATTGTTGTTTTGTTGTTGTTGTTTTAAACGTTTGTCTGTCACCTAACAAACTATTGTTATGTCGAAAATATGACAACAATGGCGTCACCAACCAACGAACAATGTGTGCAGTCACGAGCCACAGGCAACAAACTCTCACATATCTTCGTCCAATTTTTTCTCTTCCACACCAAGCCCTTTTCACACACATACCGTAATGACACAAATCCGGTCCGTTTAACAGCTACTCATACTTGAATGTTGGCAAGTGGGTGTTGAATATGAAAAATTATTAAATGTTGACAAACGTTGAAAGGAGGTATAAGCCTTGTTGCATTGATATACATATGTATGAAGTTGTGTATGTATATAAATGTATTGTAAAATATAAATGTATACATACATATATATGAGTGATTATTCAAAAAGGCAAAAGAAAGAAAGATTATTCACATATTTCAACTATTATTCGCTCATATACAATATGTAAACATTTGACAAACAACTTATGTGATCATCAATTTAACTCTCTGAATTGTTGCAAAATTTAATAAAAAAGCGTTTATTCGCTTGTATAATGGCGTTACACAAACTTGTTTGTCATCATCATTCTTTTAGTTGAACTGATAATACATATTAGGGTGCACGTGGGCGTATGAGCAATAAAATTACATTACCACGGTTGTGTGAGGCTTCGACAAGCATCGAAATAATAGTTTGAAAAGCAAAAAATATTAAATTCCATGCAAACATACAGATAGAATACTAAGTCCACGTTCGAAGAATCGCTCGTTTAGCTTCTGTGAGCTAATCCAAAGAAACCCCTCATATGTGTGGCTTTTCACGTCAAGTGTACCCATTTGATGCCATCAATATCGACAAAAGTTTTCAGGTATGGATGTTGTTGTTGTATAATACATTAACTGAGACCCTATAATGAAAATTAATGAAGAGAAGGAAAGAAGTCGATGATATATAAAGGTGAAACGACAATGGGAAAAATTTAATTTGAAGAAAGTGAAACAGATGAAGGGGAGGAAAAAAAGAACAGTAAAATTGCAGTGATTTGGATGATCAAAGTGATTCTTATCGTGATCGTCATGGTTGTGAAACCAATGCACAAGAAAAAAGCTTTGCTTTTCTGTTTTGGGAAACAGAAGGAAAAGTAAAAATGAGACTGAGAAATGGGGGCCGTAACCGAAAACAATTTGTATTCGAAGTGTTATCGGTGTCTTATCGATATGTTATCGACTATGTATACATAATGTGCCGAATGTTGACATCACTAGGCTGTAAATAAATAATCACGCAACAACAAAAACATGAAGCAGCCACTCTTATGAACATGTAAATATAAAAGCTAGCAACACTTATGTACAAGGCAACGAAGAGATATCTCACACACACAGATGTAGTTATCATCCGAATTTCTTACTCACACATACACACGCATATAACTAAATTACCAAGCAAGAGATACACTAGTTCTAGAGAGTAAAATGTCTAGACATTTTGAGAAATATGCGGACGAGGCAACAGAGAGTATAAAAGCAGCGCAAGGTGAGTAATAATGAATCAATTTGATTTGAACACGCTATTAGTTGTGAATTATAATTTTACTACTCCCAAAGTAGTCTAATAAAGCCCATCTTGCAATACAGAATATTGGAGTTATTTATTCGACAGTTCAGAGATTCTAACGTTAGCACAAGGTTTCAAATAAGCGGAATTTCCCCTTAATTCGTTACAATAAGTTACTGATTTGTTAACGAAGTGTTATATACTTGTTTTCGATAAAAAAGGTTGTCGATGTGTTATCAATTTTGTATCAACATGTAATCGGTTTTGTCGATTATTTATCGGATAGATGTGGATATGTTATCAAAAATCGATTTTTTATTGACGAGCCAACGGTGTTTGTAGATTATTTATCGAGAAATCGATATATTTTCAAAAATTTGTCGGTGTGTTATCGACTTGCTATCGAAAAGTTGTTGATTTGATATCAAAAAGTTTCCGGAACGATTTTCCGTCATGCTAAGTTTTTTGATTGTATACCGGAAATCTTTGGCCTCGTAATGCAACGAGTCCGGCAAAAATCCACGCTGTTTTTGGACTAGTTTGTAGCTGGTTCCAAGAAAATCACTAATTCAAAATCACCTGTGCCGAAAAAGTAACATATTGCTTTCCCCAATAGTGACAAAGTTTTTTTAGCCGGTAACTTTTTTTGGAGGGGACTAGTTTTTTTGAAATCGATTACTTTTTGACACCAATCACTTTTTTAACTTTTTGGAGCACCTCACGACCTGGTGCACCTGCGAAAACTTGGCGCAGAACTGTGGATAAAGAACTCGAAGACGCAGGATACACGTGGAATGACATCACAAGAACTGCACCTAACAGAATAAGATTTAAGTCGGTGGTCGAGGCCCTATGCTCCAATAGGAGTTGAAGAAGATGATGATGACTTTTTTGTTAAAGGGTGATATGCTTGACAATTTCAAAAAAAAATGCAATACAGAATTGCTATGCTACGAACACCTGTAATATAACAAAGCAAACTTAGCCGCACTACGCCAGAAAAGAACAGACCTTCTACTTAATATGTCTAGCAAGTAGATCGATATATTTTCAGGATCACATCCACAATTACAGTACACTGGGTGTTTGGTCTACACGCGGAAAGAATGGGAGTCCCCTACAACGACAGAAGCTGTGAGGACGGTTATAAGAAAACAGTCACCCATATCCTCTGCGAGTTCCAAGCCATACCGTACATCAAGTTCCGAGCTTTAGGTAGTTTTTTCTACCAGATTAATGGGCGGTATCCAAACAAATAGTTTTAGTAAAACACACGCAAGATATACCAATAGCAGCAACCAACAAACCATGGGCATGTAGTTGTGTACATGCAGAGATGCCTTCAGATAACGAGTCATAACTTTTCGAGTATGACCGAAGTTACTTCGTGGTCTTGTTATGGACTTAAAGTATCCATTATTGCCTTCACTTTCCACCTAAACGAGCGTACTCCGTGGGGTGCCTTCGAAGGTAAGTAAAATGTTACTTCTGAACAATATGGGTGAATGGCTTCCTAAAATTGTCTATTCCTGTGAAGACCTTATCCTTCTGTTCTATTTATATTTTCAATTTAATTCCGAATTCTGCTAACTAAGGTTAGGTTATGAAGGCGTGTGCGGGAATTTCCCAAACTTCCACTCTGAGACATTTTCGTCCATTGTGAGTGGCCTAATTGAATGCCGGGTGACGGCACATTCGTCCAACCAGATTACCTTCTGGTGGGCCTCAGCAAACCACTTGCTTCATCTAAAGAACTTAAGTAGGGGGAAAGAAGAAGAACTTAAGTAGCGGTGAAATATCCACTTTCCCAACCTCTGCCAGATTGCCGAAAAGCCATGCCCCTAGAAATCTGAGTCGTCTTGTTTGCAGTCCTAGACATCATCAGGTAAAGTGATGAAACTACTGCTCTCTCTACTTATCGCGACAGCTTCTGTACAGGGAGTTTGTAGGTATGCGCCACCATTGAAGCATTAGTGCAATGACCTTTGATAACACCCGTCAGTATTCCCACTGCAGCTTTGTTAAGTAAGCTATTCCTTTCCTATCCAAACATGACCATAAGGGCCCTGAGACGTCGCAAACATCCTGGTTGGTACACAGCAAGTCGGTTGTCTAATCTGATATTCGTCAAATTTCCTCAGGAGGTAACTCAGCGCTGGTCAAACGAAGCTGCCCGCCTCGTTTATGTCAATTTCGAAACCCTTCCTGACCATCTCATCTGCAAATTTATTCCCTGCAATATCGCAAAGGGAGACATTTAGGCGCTTTAATGACGTCAGCGAAGCGAGGCTCACCTTTGATTCTAATATGTTTAAGGCTGCCTGTGTGTCGACAAAGGTCAGCTTGCTTAAAAAAATAAATAAATAAATGTAAGGCGCGATAACCTCCGAAGAGATCTAAGGCCGAGCTTCTCTTCCAATTTGCGTCGTGCTCCTCTTGATTTTCCCTACAAATTGGCCGGACGGGACCTACATGTTTTATGCCGACTCCGAACGGCATCTGCAAGGCAGATGAGTTTTCACTGAGAGCTTTTCATGGCAGAAATACACCCGGAGCGCTTGCCAAACACTGCCGACGGCCACCCCGCTTCTAATTTAAAAACCTTATTTCTAAAATTTTGATGTTGCTTTGCCCGGGGTGCGAACCCAGGGCATACGGTGTGGTAGGCGGAGCACGCTACCATCACACCACGGTTTGAAATTTTGCTGGAAAAAGAAATGTGAGTGATTAATATTAAGAGAAAAACAGACTTTCTATTCTTCTATTAGCATCTTTATACATCCATCAGAATCTTCTGCGGCAAGTTCCTACAACTGCATAGACGGTTGTGTAAATGTAAGTGGCAGGACAGTTAAGAAGCCAGCGAGATATACATAATCTATGGTAATGACAAAGGCAGCGCCAATAACAACTACAACTACGAATATCTACCGGAATTGCAGCAATGACAGGCGAACAACATAAAACCGATTATGCAAGCGAACGAATATTGCACAACAACAACAATTTTCATATGAAGCAATAAAAGAAGAGCAAATGAAAAGTGTATGTACATATGTAACGTTGCATTGAAACTTGTGGGTGTATGCACCGTTGAGACCAAGAAGACCAAAGTAAAAAAGCTAATGCAACAACAGCAGCAAAAACTTTTAAACAAGATTTTGTAAGAGTGTCTGAGCTCTTGAAACTTTTAAAAGTTGCAATTTGAATAAGAGCAGCAACAAATGTAATACAAATACATGTACACAAACTCACACACACAAACACACAAGTTTGGCACTTTCAAAATTTCATGTGCAGCCCTGCGTGTGTGTGTGTTTGTGTGTGTGTATGTGTCGTACAATTTAATGTGTAAAGTTTTGCTCAGCTAAAGACTAAATAAGTAAGCTTGCGAAGGCGTGTGAAGCGAAGCATTTAAGCAGGCAAAGAAAAAACATTAACAGCCTGATTCTAATGTGGTAACAACTTTCTTCACCACGGCAACTTTCTTCATGTGGTAACTTTTGTACCCTTTTGGTATTCTGCCCACGAAAGTAGCCGGATAATTGTTTACCCACTAAAATAGGTGGTAACATCGATGTAACCACACAGAAGCTATTGTTTAGAAAAAGGCAATACTGAAAAATAAAGAATTGTGAGCGCAAATAAGTAAACATAATAGTAAAAAAGTGTTGCCTCTTGCTATACATATTTCTTTCCATGTTCTTTCACAGTATATATTACAATATAGCTATATAAAAACGTACGCATGTATGCACATATGTATATACACATCGTCCCGTTTATTCGTTAACATCGTATCTACGAGTGACACATTTTCGGTAAAGCCATGGCGGAACCATACACGGTGGCAGCATGGTGACATACCTACAAAAAAATAAAAATTCCATGTACTTCGTTTTTGTAAATTCGATGGACAAATGTCAAAATCGTACTGCGTCGGAAGTTGATGTATCAAATTAAATAAAAAAAAGTTTATATTCAGCTGTCCCATGCTGCCACCTTGCATCGTTCCGCCATGGGTAAAGCGAAGAAAACCAACTTTTCAATTTCACCACCATTTCGGTGATGACAGCGTCACCACTTTGGCCAGAATCGCGAATAAAATAACTGGTAACGATTTTCGGTTACATAATGTTCTGGGTACTATTTTACCGGTAACGCTAAGAATCGGGCCGTAAGAGGCGAAAAACTTGATAACATAAAAATCAGCAACGTCGCAATATAGATTTAACAACTGGTCGCGGGGCAGAATAACGGTTGACAGCAGATTGACAACTATCGATTTTATATATGAAAATATGCTTTTAAGTACCGAAACATGTGTGTATGTGTGTGTGTTTGAATACTGTTGCTGCCCCGCTTATACTAATTATCGAATTTTAAATGTGCTCATTTGCATTGAAAACTTTTTGGTTCCAGTTAAATGGAAGGCATGACTTTAATGTCATACAAAACAAAGATGGCGCAAGCATCGTTAGTTGGCTAGAGCAATAATTCAGAAAGAATAACAGTTTTAAGAAAAAAATTAATAACAGCTTGCTTAAAAAGGGCGTGGCACCACCCACTGAATCAATAAGCTTTTTATGAAATCTGTAGAAAGATATTTACTGGTTATCTCTTAGAGCTGATATTTAGTATGAATTGGAATCAGACTGTCTCGTTATTGGTTTGTTATCGAGTTGAGCTATGTTATTTGTTAGTCGTTAATAGAATATCAGTTTGTTATCGACGGAGTATCGTTTTGTTATCGGCGTGTTATCATGAGTTATCGACGAGTTATAGGTTTGTTATAGATAGTTTGAAAACCAGCAAATATTAAATTCCATGGACACATAAACACAGAAACCCAAGTCCACTTTCGTAAGGTTGCCCATTTAGTTTCTGTGAGCTAATCCAAAGAAACACCTCATATGTGGTGCTTTTGACGTTAAGTGTACCCACTTGATGCCTTCAATATCGGCAAAAGTTTTCAGATATGAATGCTGTTGTTGTAGGATAAATTAGCTGGGCCCTATAATGAAAATTAGTGAAGGGAAAGAAAGAAGTCGATGATATATAAAGGCGAAAGTGAAACGATACAGGGAAAAAACTAAATGTAAAAAAAATAACTGGTTTCAAAACTTTTCCGACTTCAAAAACTAATCGGTTTAAAAAAGAGTAGGCTCTTCCAAACAATTTACCGGTTACAGAATCTTTATCGGTACTAGTAAAAGCAATAAATTACTTTCTCGGCAGATGATTTTGAATCAGTGACTTTCTTGGAACTAACTGCGAACTAGGCCAAATAAGATAAAGTATTGAAGAATGGGAGAAGCAAGAACAACTTTTTGAATGCAGGCAAACCAATTTTCGGCCAGAATAAATTCTGCCGGGTACTCTAGTATAAATGTATGTCAGAGACTCAGTAGAGTAGTTTCTTGGCTTCTTTGCCTAACCTTTGCAGCAGGGAATGTACTTTAGGGTTGACATATTTTTTGAGTTATTTAAACTTTAGTGAAAAATGACAAAGTGGGTGTACTATATTAAAGATATTTTACATAGTTTCGCAATAAAAATATTCTTCGATTGGTTTATCACCTCTCCTTAGTACAGAATCATATAACATTGAACAATACAAAGTTTAATGACGCCGGAGAGACTCGTTCACTCAAGTACGCTATACCATTTTGAAACACATGCTACCGTTACTTTCGTACAAAATTAAATTGTGAGATAAATTGAATATAGATTCGTACATATTTTTGCCCTAAAATGGCGCTCACGGCCCCAGTTGGCATTTTTGGCATGTCCTTCCAATTTATGTATATGAACATGCACTAGTTGCACAAGAGCTGTTGTTGTTGTCATTGTTGCTGTGTATCAAGGGCTTCTTCCTTCTTAAATTTGATTTTCTTTCATTGGCTATTTATGAAATGCATTGCCGCTTGCTGAATATAGCAAGGAACAAGTAAGGACGACACTGTCTTCGCCTGTGCCGAAGACTTCATACCTTTCATGAATGGGGCTGAACAATAATCTCATCCCATTCGTAATATCCAAATAATCGACTGTATAAGATATGAAATATATAGTGAACAGATGTACATACCTAAGCTGGAGAAAATTATAATAGCTGCAGAACTTAACCGCTCTGGAACAATATTCTATAAAAGCGTGCAATTACTGGCATATGCTGATGACATTGATATCATCGGCCTAAACACCCGTGCTGTTAGTTCTGCTTACTCCAAACTGGAAAAAGAAGCGGTAAAGATGGGTTTGATGGGGAATGAGAACAAAACCAAGTACCTGCTGTCATCGAGCAAAGAGTCACCAGCAAAGAGAACCACGCTACTGTTGGAAGCCATAATTTCGAAATAGTAAAATACTTCGTTTATTCGGGAACCAGCATTAACACTAACAACAACATCAGCTCTGAAATCCAGCGAAGAATCACTCTTGCCAATAAATGCTACTTTGGACTAGGTAGGCAATTGAAAAGTAAAGTCCTCTCTCGGCAAACGAAAATCATACTCTACAAGTCATTTATTGTTCCCGTCCTGCTATATGGTGCAGAAGCCTGGACCATGACAACATCAGATGAAACGGCGCTGGAAGTGTTTGAGAGAAAAGTTCTTCGAAATATTTTTGGACCTCTACGCGTTGGCGATGGCGAGTACCGAAGAAGATTTAACGATGAGCTGTACGAGCGAGCTATACGCAGACATCAACATAGTCCAGCGAATTAAAACGCAACGGCTGCGCTGGCTAGGCCATGTTATGCGAATTAAATATGACGCTCCGGCCAAGAAAGTGTTTATATCGGAACCCGCCTATGGAAGCAGAAGTAGAGGGCGGCCCCCACTCCGTTGGAAGGACCAGGTGGAAACCAATTTAAACTCCTTTGGTGTGACCAATTGGCGCCGGTTTGCAGAGAGAAGGAGTATTTGACTATATACGACTGATCTCTTCGATTTTTTCAGACAACTATATTTGCTATATACGTAAGCATATGGTGCAATTTGAAGGTTCTAGCTGTTTAAAAGAGGGCAGAAATTACGAAAAGTTTCTTATCTGAACAATCGGTTGTATGGGATACATACCATATATACGACCGATCTTTCTGATTTTTTCAGACAACATTGAGTGCCCTATGCGTAAGCATTCAGCGAAATTTTAAGCCTCTAACTGGTAAAATGGGGCAGTAATTACGAAAAGCTTGTTATCTGAACAATCGGTTGTAGGAGATATATGCTATATATACGACCGATCTCATCTATTTATTCAGATAACAATATGTGGAATATATGAAAGCATATGGTGAAGTTTGAAGGTTCAATCTGATAAATTGGGGAAGATGTGACAAAAATCCTCTTTTCTGAAAAATCGGTTGTATGGATGATATATGCTATAGTTGTCCGATCCGACCGGTTCCGGAAAATGACTAATCGCACACCAAAATATACCTGCTCACCAAATTGTATCAAGATATTTCAAAAATGTTGGGACTAATTTGCATACAAAAAGACAGACGAATAAACGGACATGGCTAAATGAAGTCAGCTCTTCATTATGATCATTTCAGCATACTTATTGGTGGATCTATCTCTTTTCCTTTAAGAACTTACAATTTCGAGATTCGCGACAAAATTAATATACCATTTCATTTTCATGAAAGGTATGAAAAATTAAAATAAGAAATTGTTGTAGAACGTCTATGCTGCAGTTCATTTTAAGTTTGACGCTACTTTAGATCAACGAAATATAAAATAAGTTACCAATATAAACAAGGTTTTTTTTCTTTCTCAAGTAAACTTAAAAGAATAGCAAAAGATGAATATTAAGTTATGTTTGCATCAGAAGACTTGATGGAATCGTTGCTTTATTTAGTTGTAGTAGGAGGAAATTCGTTCGAAGTGTGAAAGTGTGTGGAAGCATTTTTTCCTGCATTTTACTTTTTTCATATTTATTTATATTTTTATTTTGTTGATGTGTAAACATCTTTTCTAACGGTATTGGGGAATGCTGACTGTATGCGTAAGAAGTAAGTGTTAGCGCAAGCGTAGTCTTTGTAAGAGGTATGCTATATAGGAGATTAATGTGGAAAGTAAATGCAAGCGTAGTATTGGTATATGTACTGTATGGAGTAATAGAGAATGTTTTAAGTGTGGACGCATTATGTGGTTTTGGTATTTCGTATGGAGCAATAAGGAATGAGAGCGTAAGTATAGTTACTACACTGTATCGTAATGTGGGAGAAAGGTAAGTGGTGAGCGAAATCACATAGCAGCTTAAGTCAAACATGTCACCTACATACAAATGAAAGTTTCTGAGCATTTTTGTGTAGGCAAGTGCTGGAGCAGATGTTTGTTTTATTGGAAATAAAAAGCCAGAGCAAACAACAGCAAAATGCTTACTGATACAAAAAGTGTTTACAAAAACAAATCACATGGGTAGATATTCGGGTATAAGTTAAAATTAAATTTAGTAGCTGCCCTGTTAGGGGAGCTTACTTGGACAGCATGAAGGTCCGTTGTGATACCACAGAAAATAACGGTAACCAAGCTACAGCTACTTAGAGCATAGTTGCGTAGCAATGATATAGTTTCGAATTAGACCGATCTCAACCTCAGATAAATCCTCCGGAGATCCAAGTGAGTCGCGATCGAAATACATTTACCTAGATCTGGCAAAAGCTGGGCAATCAAGTATAAAGTGACTCGATGATTCTACCTCATCATCCTCCATACAGCTGCAGCAGGATGGGATTTCCGGTATATTGAGACGTGCCGCATAGATTCCCATTGGACAGTGGCCTGTCAAAACCCCAATAACCATTGACAGATGAGCCTAAGTTAACCAAATCTTTTCGGCAGACCTGTCATTCTCTTCTGTCCAAGAGCATCTTGTTATCCTGCAAGAGGGGGTGTCCGCCAAATGATTGCTGAGCTGACTCGGCAAACCACAAGTGGACTGCGGAATCTCGAAATCCATACAGCCATCTTCATCTGGTTCAATTGTACCGATGCAGGACAAGATATCCGCTTGACCCAGATAATCTTAATCTTAAAATAGTTCGATGCACTCGCAAGCGAGGTCAGGCACTTCCAGATCGCCCTCGATCGTACTATAGTTGAACTCAAGGCCTTGATAGCCCCTTGGTTATCAGGGTAGATGTTAAATTCCCTAACCGTAGTAGCACTGGATAGCAGTTCATCCAGCGCATCCTTAATCGCAGAAATTTTCGCTTGAGAGACGCTGCAGTGATCAGCCAATTTAAACTTGCGGCTTACATGTTGCTCTTGACAACCCCCCCACCAACTTTTCCGTCCAGCTTCGACCCATCCCTGAACAAGTTAACTCGACCCCTACCCTAGATAAGTCCCCTTCCCCATTCCTCTATCGGAAGAATGATTGGGGTGATGGTTGCACAGGAAGTAGGCATCGGCGCACAATGGTCCGTCCTGTCAGGGATAAAGTAGAACGTGATAAGAAGGCCAGAAAGCCCATAGCCCATATCACGAAGCCTAAACGACAACCGGGCGGCGGCCGCCTTTACCTCAATATCTACTGGATGTATGTCCAGTATGATATGATATATCATCGCTCGATTGGTTATCAAAACTGTATCGATTGCTTACTGAAAAATTATCGATGTATTATAAAAATTATATCAATTTGTTTTAGGAAACTTATAGACTTCTTATCAAAGTGTGACCAATTTGTTCTGATACATATCAGTTGGTTTTGATACAGATACCTAAAAAAATAAAAAAAAATAAATGTAAGGCGCAATAACCTCCGAAGAGATCTAAGGACGAGCTTCTCTTCCAATTTGCGTCGTGCTCCTCTTGATTTTTCCCTACAAATTGGCCGGACGGGACCTACATGTTTTATGCCGACTCCGAACGGCATCTGCAAGGCAGATGAGTTTTCACTGAGAGCTTTTCATGGCAGAAATACAATCGGAGCGCTTGCCAGACACTGCCGAGGAGCCACCCCGCTTAAAAAAATCTTCTTCTAATTGAAAAATCTTATTTCTAAAATTTTGATGTTGCTTTGCCCAGGAGTTGAACCCAGGGCATACGGTGTGATAGGCGGAGCACGCTACCATCACACCACGGTGGCCGCCAAAGATACCTAAAAACCTTTAATATAAAATCGATGGCAAATGTGTAACCCTTCTACGACAAGTCGATATGAAACCAATAACAAGCCCACCAAGGTCTTCTAAAAAACCCCGGAACTATTTGCTTCTGGTAAAGCTACCTCCCTTGAGGGTTAGCTTCAACCCCTGGGCGAGCTCTAGTTAACCTAAAAAAGTTATATTCCAGGACGTGGTACACCTGTATGTTTACACATCAAATTTCACGAGTACTTGATACTCACGCCTTTTTTTGTATTGCACTTATAAACTAATTATTGATTAAATACCTTACGACCTCAAACGCACATACACAAATAGTTTATATATGAATAATTCATGCTTAAGTACTCTATTAGTTAAATATTTCAGTTTGGTACATTCATAAAGAACTTTAAATTTCACTCTATTTGTTTGTGTGTGTGTCTTTTTCTAAAGTACAGCTGAGCTTGTCAGCTAGTGTGAAATAATTATTCGCGCTCACTTCACAAATATTATTATTCTCTTTCGTTTAGTTGTTGCTGTGCGAGCGTCGTAGCAACACCGAAGGAGGCTGTTCTTTACTTGAGCTGAGAGTTACCAAATATGCGTGTATACATCTTGCCACGTTTATCAACAACTAGACGACAACTACTACGATGGTTATACTCTTAGCAACAAAGTCACAGATTTAATGTTGGTGATCTTTGGTCTATAGGCTACTTCCATACCAACATCATATATATTATTTCTAATTGCTGTTTTTATGTACGGGTCCCTTTTTCGCTCTTATTTGGAATCTAAATCTATAAATAAATTTTTGGTTGTAAAGATGGAGATTCGGGCTATTAGCGAGCTTTGGGCAATTTTGGTCGTAGTGCTTTAGTTTAGCTATATTTTATTAAAATAATTTGTTAAAAATAAACGATTGTGAGCACACAAAAAAATCTATTTGTACTATGACACTATTGTGAATATTTGCAATGCATTACCGGCAGTTGCTACCAATAGCTAGATGGCAGCGCAAGCTGTAAGTTTTAATTGATTCATAGAACATCTGATTTCTGTTTGATAAGAGACTTTTATATTGGTTGCGCAAGATACGCACGGGTCCGACTCGTATGCAAATAAATAAGAATCAATGCTTTATTGAAAAATGTATTTAAAAAAATTGTTTTTTTTTTAATTGTAAAATTTTAGCTGCAACTATACAAACTAATCTTAAAACCATATTCGAGGGTTCGAGGAGTCTTTAAAAGTCAGTATGCAAATTAAGAGTGTTTTATAAAAAAAATTTAGACTTTTTAAGAGCACGCAGTGTTGTAGCCCAATCAAGTTTATCTAAAAAAGTGTAAGTTGTAAGTCGCTCAAAATTAGCTTTGATATTTTGACTATTTTTTTTTCCGAAGGGTGTTTCAGTTTTTTTTGTATTGAAGAAAATCTAAAATAAACTCCGAACAAAATATTTAAAAGGTAATTCCAAGTTTTGAGAGACTCAAACCTTGTACTTTGTCAGACCAAAATTGATTGGGCTTCAAAATGGCATATTCCAAAAATTCGAAAAAAGGTTTTGATATTGTTTTGTGTGGTTTCAGTTTCACAATCCATTGAATTTTTTTTAAATAAACAAAAACATAGAAAATGTATATACATATACAAAATTTGTCGTGTTAAAGCTCGAGAACGGCTGGACCGAGTTGACTTATTTTGTGTTTGAATTATTTTTGAAAGTCCAGGGAAGCTTTAAAAGGTAAAGTAAATATGATAAAAATATTAGGAACTAGCCGATCCAGCAAACTTCGTACCGCCTCAGAATTTATATATGTATATATAAAAGAATAGCTGTGCGTTAGTCTCGATAAAACCCAAAAACGGGTTGACCGATTTTGATAATATATTTTGTTTCGTTCGTTATGGTTCAAGGATGGGCGGTACCATGCCGTTTTTGGGGAAAGTTTAAATTGGCTTTATGCAGCAACTGTTTGAAGCAAGTGTTCAATATATGGTAAGGAGATTCCATGTATGCCGAAATTCAGGTGATGATGGGAAGGGCAGTAAGAGTGGGAGCGGAGGTGTCAGATGAGAGTGGGAATGCGAGTGAGTGAGATTCCATATATCGCACGTTTTATTGCAACCCAAAATTTAATCTTTTTGGGAAAACGCAAACAAATTTTTTGTCATAGAATTCCCATTTTATAATGAGAGTGAGATTAAAAGGCATTATATCCGCTTATTTCGTTTTTTAAGCATTCTATTAATGGCAGTATAATCTCGTTAGTTGGTTATCTTAGTTTGTAACAAAATCTAAATAACTCAAAATTTTGAGGTCAGTCAGTCTACAATCAAACATGCGATATTAGGAAATTAAGTTGGAGTGGGAGATAGAGTAGGAGCGGGAGTGGGAGTTGAATCGGAAGTGGAAGTGAGATCATAGTGGCAGCAGAAACGTGAATGGTATTGGGAAGTGGGAATGCCCTGTTCAAGAATACCAATACTCCCTTGCTTTCTACCTCCAACATGCATACATATTGTATTCATGGCAAGGACTTGGCAAATGCAGCATACAAAAGAAATAAATAAATGCTTGGCGCGGTTCACCCCCAAGCCTCTCTTCCAAATTTCGTCGTGCTCCTTTTAAATTTTCCCTACAAACACTGTTTTATGCCGACTCCGAACGGCATCTGCAAAGTAGATGAGTTTTCACTGAGAAGCTTCTTTCTCATGACAGAAATACACTCCGAGTGTTTGACAAAGCACTGCCGAGGAACGATCCCGCTTACAAGAATTTTTTTATTCACCCTGGAAGCGAGGTTAGTGTACATACGGGGAATGCTCAATGGAAAATATGAACCCCGTACAACACGAGCACACTACAATTGGTTAAAACTGTCCAGCACTAGCATGAAAAAAGTTTCTCGTTGTTCAACAATATCCCGACCTCCCCTACTTTCTGCCTCCAACATGCATTCATACTGTACTTACGGTAAGTCCCAATTGGTATAATGCAGAATATATTAAGGCGCAAAGTATATATGTATGTGTATGTACAGTATTTCACCAAAAGGAGCGTCATCGATTAAGGTACTTACTTCCGCTGTCTTTCATTTCTTCCTATTGAAATTCGCAATATTTATCAAAAAGTGTCCACAGAATGTTGCAAGGGTGCACAAAACGTTTGGAAATGGCGTTTTAAAATTAACTCAGAGCCGGTTTATCGACAAACCATGAATCGGTTTATCTCTTTCTATGGGGGGTTTGTCCTCGTCAGCTTACATCGGCACGCCTCAGAATTTTGAAGCCCCTTCAAGTCACAAGGAAATCCTCCAATTACGCGCCGCACTATGTCAAATTCCATACACAATTTCTAAAACAACAGTATCATTTTGTACCCATACATAAGACGCAATATAAGTTGGAGGAGATTTACATCGAGCTTATTTTCCAATTTGCTTGGCTCTACTTTTGAATATTTCCTACAATTTGATGGGACGGGATCTACATGTTTAATTCTGACCCCGAGTGACATCTGCAAGGCAGACAAATTTGCGTTGAGAAGCTTTTCATGGTAGAAGTACACTCACAGTTAAGCAACCTCTGCCGCGGGCAAACCCGCTTAGAAAAACCTTTTCTTAAGTATTTTGATGTCGCTTTTTCCCGGACCTTGAACCCACGACTTTCGATGTAGTAGGCAAGCCACATGACAAAGGCCGCCCATTCGATTGACAAAATTCACAGCAATAGGTAGATCCTACAGGCTGCCAGAACACTGCAATGTCTCTCATGCGGAAATTGTAGCAGCGAAGAAATCAGCAGAAGTTCTGGAGGAAGCGTGCTTAACCTGCAGTCGCGTCAATATATACTAATAGGCGACAATCAAGGCAATAATCATACATAGGACTTTATCAGCAAGTGTCCTGGAATGCTGGGTTCCCGACAATAAAGGGATAAAAGGCCGATGAGTTGGCAGAGGAGGGTGCACCACTGATGAAGCGACTGTAAGTGTCCCAATCCGTTTGGGAGAAATGAAGTAAGAAAGGATTTGTAAATGATCCATCAAACAGAAAGGGAGTGGATGTTGCAAAATGTCTAAGATCATGTGCAAATCGTACGACGTTAGACTGACAAAGAAGGTTTAAGGCTCACGACGGGCTTATAAACTGGACCCTGACCTCTGGCGTCACATGCTTATAAGTTAAGCCTGGTAAGTAACAGCAGATGTAGGAAGTACGAGCTGCCGGGAGAAGTGGTTGAGCACGTTCTGACGTTCTCTGTTTGTGTCCTACGCTCGCCAGATGTCTAGTTAACTATTAAGCTAGGTCGTGGAAAACTTATAGTATTCGCCAAGTGGACGGATTTATTTTAAACCGTAAGTCCTGGTACATAGTTGGGTTTTTTCCGTTTGGTCAAAAAACAAACTCTGGTAACACTATGGACACACTTAGTCTATGTGAGGTCTTTATGGACCGCCCAGTTTAACCTAACCATAGCGCAATGATACAAGGTGGCAGCATGGTGACATACCTACAAACATAAATAAAAATTCCATGTACTTTGTTTTTGTAAATTCGATGGACAAATGTCAAAATCGTACTGCACCGGAAGTTGATGAATCAAATCAAATAAAACAAGTTTATAATCAGCTGTTCCATGCTGCCACCTTGTATCGTTGCGCCATGAACCTAACCTAACACTGAGTAATATAAAAATTGTAGTACTACATACATGCACACTTTAAAAGCATATGTAGGGAGGAAATTCTTTATTTAAGAAAGCACCACATAATTTCGAAGCATACTTTTAGGGGCAATGTGGAAATCATACATATCCGCTGTCATCGGTCTTTTATATTCTGAGCACCTATTACAATGCGTAGTATTTAGTTCTGATATGTGACCACGATCTACTTTTTTTGTTTCTGTTTGTTTTGCATACATTAAGGGGTCTTTCGATGGAGATTTCTTTAAATTTCTGAGCACTGTTAAAATAAATATATTCAAGAAAAGCTGTGTGTGCAATCGAATGAATTTCGAAAACTCAGTGCACGAATTGCTTCGATGCTCAATTAGGTGCGTGCGAGCACTATTTTAGAATATGGTTTTTATGGCTTTGATTAAAGCAATCGGGATCTTAATCAACAGCCATATTACCTTTGTCGTTATCGAGTCTAAAAAGGACCGTCCTTCGTCTGTTTGTAACACAATAAGCAATACGACAGGCATAACGATAGCAGCCGCCTCTTACATTATCTTGGCTTTATCTATCATGAACAGTTGCTGCGAAAACGAAGCGTCAGAAACAAATCTAACAATTACTTTCGTGCCGTGGACGAGTAACGTAAAGCTAGACGAAAAGCACCAACGTAAGTGTCAGGGTACCAGACGATATCGCGATAGCAGGTATCGTTCGTTAAGCTTCTAGTTCGGTTTTAGAAATCAGTTGAAAGTTACGCCCTTTGGAATTACAGTAGCAATTTCGGAATTTGGAATTACAGCAGTGATTTCCCTGCTCAAATGAAACAGATTTAGCTTACGAAAGCGACGAATGTGTTCTGGATATTACAATAAAATATGTTTAGGTATACCAGATACCAGATATCGAAAACCTTTAAATAATAGATTATGACACGATTAAAAGTAAGTACAACATGACCAAGTTAAGAAATACCTGCCCCAAAAATATGTACATATATTTAGGTTTGAGGAAATTGAGAGTTTGAAAATTTACAATAGCCAATGATTCAATTAACTGATAGGTCACGGAGTACAAATCGGGCAGCACACCAAGTTCCTTACGAAAGGAGGAAGGAAGTAGGAAGACTTATGAACTCGATATAGTAAACCAAGAACAATATATTCAGACAAACAAACAAAAGATATATAAAGCATGCTTTTCACGCAAGATCAAATTATAATCACACCTTGCTATAGGGTACATATGTGCAACGAATTGTTAATTTGTAGCATACATTTAAGCTGGAGACATTGGTGCTTTATCGGTAACCGTATCGGTAGCCTTATAACAGCTGATTCGACCAACCTTATGAGAATCAATGCAATCGATTATTGGTGCCGCTAAGGTCGTAACCGTATCGTAGCCAACCAATTGGGTTTTGGTTTACCGTCGTAACGATAAACAGCTGATTACGTTAGGGATACGGATACAGCGATACAACATACGGCACCAATGACTCCGGCTTTAGGAGCATTCTGTATTGCAACTACTTCTGCTGCCGCTTGAACTTTTTTAAACTTTTGAGCACCCACGCACACAAATTGTAAATTTGTAGCATACTTTTAGGATCATTCTGTAATACAAGTGTTTCCGCTGCCGCTTGTGTTTAAATTCTGCGCTCCTGTTAGAATATTCAACTTTTGCTAAAATTTCCAACTTTTTTAACGAATCACCACCACACGCACACGCACAGTAAAACCACATATACATGCATAAAATTAGATAATATTTAAGATTTTTGTTAAAACGCTCTGGATAAGGAATTAAAGCGTACCCCCTTAATTACAGCCGCTATATTTTTTAGACGCAGAACTAGAGCGATTATTTTGATTTCAAAAAAGACTAAAACCCAACATTTCCCACACGGAAACCGGTTCCAAAAGATTCTGTGTAAAATTGAAAATTCGTTGCGATATCTTCCCTCTGTTACATCATTTGCTAATTGTAGAGCAGAACCAATTTTCTTGAGAACAAAAAATTAAAAAGCATTTCAGTATTAACAGAAACATCTTTTACTAGAAACTTGGAATTCGTCATCTTTTGTTTATTAAATACAAATTAGATAAATAAAATTAATTAATGTTTAAATAATAGATAAATTGGCGTTTCCTTGCAATTGCCTTTTGATATATATATTTTTGTTTTTACCTGAAATAAAAAGTATTTTTAACTAGAACTATAAACTTTCAAATTGTTAAAACTCTTTTTTTTTTAATAATGCTGTCTATATTCTTCTTCTTCTCAATTAGCGCTTAGCCGTTGAAACGGTTATAGCGGTCTAACACGGCTTCTTCGTTGTGCTAACTGTCGAAAATTGGTTACACCGAGAGAATTTTAATGCCTTTTCCACCTGGTCCTTCCAGCTGTATGGGGCAGACCTATGGGCGGGTTCCGATGAGAATACTTTTTTCGCCGGAGCATTATCTTTCATTCGCCTATTCGCTGGCCAACGGCTCGGAGTGGTTGTTCCCAATTCTGATTGAGCTGATGGTGTTGCTCCACGTTCTTTTGCAGAGCCGTAAAGGTTTTGCAGGGAAACCAAATTCAGACATTACGGTACATAGGCAGCTCCTTTTTGTGCTTTCCGAAGCGGCTTTAAATCAACAAGAACAGAACAAGAATTAGCGCACAGTGATACATTAACCAGGTCTGACTGCGAAATCTTTGGCTATCTGTTGTGATGGCGAAACCTGTCAACAAAAATTTAAATTAATATTATTGAAATTGAAAGAATCAAAATAACTATGTGTTAATACAACAACAACCACATATGTATGTTTGTATGTGTAAATACGTTTATATCTATATGTATATAGTTTATAATAAATATTAATGGATTATTCGAAGATATAAATAAGCAAGTGAGGATAAGACTTTTTCCGGCTGTGCCGAGGACCTAATGCCTTCCATAGATGCAGCTGAAAAATAATAAAATAATAATACCTGAACAATCAGTTGTATAAATTTTATATCATATTGTAACGAATTTAGGGAAATTCAGCTAACTTGAAATCTTCTGCTAACGTTCGAATCGCTAAACTGTTGAATAAATCACTCCACTATTTAGTATTGCAAATTGGTATTTATTTAGATTACTTCAAGAGTAGTACTTCACAACCAATAGGGTGTTTAAATCAAAACTGATTCATCATTCCTCAGCTTGCGCTGCTTTTATACTCTCTGCTGCCTCGTTAGCATATTTCTCCAAAAGTCTAGACGTTTCGCCATCTAGAATCTCTTGATTGGTTACCAGCGATATACATGTATATTTGTAGTTTAAGCGTTTCTCATAGTCATATGCGTGTGTATGTGTGAGCACTACTTCGATTAATGACCACAAGTGTGTGCGCGTAATATCTCTTCGTTGCCTTGTATGTATGTGCGTAAATGATGATTGATTTGTTTACGTACGCAAGAGAGGCAGCTTGCTTTATTGTTGTTGTGCCTCTATTTAATAACCGCTTAGTGATGCTAATATTCGTCACAATATATACGATATTTAAACATTTTTCAGACAATTGGCGTATGTATATGAAATCATTTGGAAAAATGTCAAGCTTGTAGTTGTTAAAATGAATAAGAAATTACGAAAACCCTCCGATCTCAGAAATCGGCTGTATGGGAGATATGTTTATGCTACAGAGATTTATTCCTGCTCATCAAAATTTTCAAAAATTTAAGGACTAGTTTGCTTGCAAGCATACGGTCATAGGAAAAATACGGATATGGCTAAATCAATTCAGCCTGCCATCCTGATAAATATGAATCTGCCAAACTAGGTCATATGGTCACTAGTAAAAATATATCATTCAAAGAATTCACCATTTCAGAGCTATTGTGATTTAAAAATGGATTTCTTTCACGGATAGTATAATGCGATACAGACCCTTATTACTTCAGTATTCTTTTTGATGGGTTTATCTCTTCTTCTCTAAGGATCTGCAAATTGCGAGAATCGGACCAAACTTAATATAACATTTTGTTGTCATAAAAGGTATTTAAGGAAATATATTTTAGTGCTTTTTCGTGAATTGGAAATTTGTTTGCGGGAGCCTCGTTAAATGTAATTTTTAACGGCCAGTCTAATGTTTATACTCGGTTTAAATAAGAAACAAAACTTGGCTCGTAGGTTTGCAACAAGCGATTATTTCGATTTTTATTAATATCAAAATATTAGCTATTTCCTATGTTGAAATCTTTTAAAACACAAAAAGTATACTCTGATTTCTTATAAATTAGTTCTGCAATATTACAACAGATTATTATTATCATATATATTATTTCTAATTGCTGTTCTTATGTACGGGTCCCTTTTTTCGCTCTTATTTGGAATCCAAATATATAAATAAAGTTTTGGTTGTAAAGATTGAGATTCCGGCTATTAGCGAGCTTTGGGCAATTTTGGTCGTAGTGCTTTTGTTTAGCTATATTTTATATAATGTAGAATGTTTTTGGCCGTATTTTAAAATTTTAATGAGTTTAAGGCCGGTTTTAAATAAAACAAATGAATATGTTTTTGTTTTAATTTATTATCACTCAATATTTCGAATACAGTATGAATTCATCATCAGGAGCTAGAAATACACAAAACGAAAAAAGCTCTTTTTTTATACACAAACAAAAAATTTTAAAACAAAACATCACTACTTACTTCTTCAACTGTGATTAGAAGACTAAATCGTTTAACACTAATTATATGTATGTAACAAAGGTATTAAACATAATCAGGCCTGTTCTGAATTCCGATTCTGATCAATTTTTTCGGAATCGAAATGGATTGGTGTTCTCAATTTCGATTCCGAAATTTGAAAAGTATTGCCTCTGAGCAGTCGGTATGAAAATTAATTGGCAGATTAAACACAAATGCAGCGATATTTGTCTTTCAAATAATTTTTTTTTAATTCTTCATTTTATTTGGAAGAGTTATGTGTATTTTTTTGTTTAAATTTGAGTTAAATTGGCATAATAAATCTTTCTTCAAAAACTTCTATCAATGAATCTATTAGGCAAACAAATCGATGCTGATCGAATCGAATAATCGAAAAACTCATTATTGCCATGTCTAGAGAAAAAATATTCGAGTGCCATATTCGAAGAACATAAAATCTAAGCACTTTTATTTTTGGTCCTAGTTTTTGGCATTATATGAGGAATTATAAGAAAGAGAGAAAAGTTATTCGAAAGATTTATGGACCTCTACGCGTTGGCGATGGCGAGTACCGAAGAAGATTTAATGCTTACGAGCTATACGCAGACATAAACATAGTTCAGCGAATTAAAACGCAGCGGCTGCGCTGGCTAGGCCATGTTATGCGAATGAAAGATGCTGCTCCGGTCAAGAAAGTGTTTCTATCGGAACCCGCCTATGGAAGCAGAGGTAGAGGGCGGCCCCCACTCCGTTGGAAGGGCCAGGTGGAAAACGATTTAAACTCCCTTGGTGTGACCAATTGGCGCCGGTTGGCGGAGCGAAGGAGCGACTGGCGCGCCTTGTTGGACGGCCATAACCGTTTAGACGGTTAAGCGCCAATTATGTAAGTAATAAAATTAACCAAAATGGCTTCAATTTTGTCGCCGCACTTAGTGGGCAGAAACTGCAAGGAAGCTACAGGTCTGCCAAAACACTGCACTCACTACTAGATGTCATCTTATGACTCCTGAATACTGTTTTTATGTAATCCTTTAACGTTAGAGATAAGACCACAAATCTAGCTATCCAATATTCCTCTGTAGGGTATAGCTACTCCCTCCATCCAACAATTTTATTTAAGTATACATACTTGCAGTCCAGGTGCCTAAAGATATTCACACGGGATCTTAGCTCCCGATTTTTACGATTGGCACGCACAATAGCACGTCTTCTTGCGTCTGCGCATCCAAAAACCATAGCTGCAGGCATATTTTAATTTAAATTAAATTTTATGATACTTAAACCAGAACACAAACAAAAACAACTGATTAAACCGGTTATCGAATCGGAATGAAAACGATTCGAAATAGACTTTGAATCGAGTTTTTACAATCGGAATTGAGAACGCCAAATAGAAACCGAGTCGAAATCAATGTCGTTTTACTTTTCATTCCGAATCGGAATTCAGAACAGGCCTGAATAAAGCAGAAAATATAAACAAACTAAAGAACAGTTTTTCTAAACAAAAAATATTGGAAAACATCAATACTTAAGATGGCAAAACAGTAACAGCTGATCATCCTAGCGTTGGTGTTGTCACTAACACGATGGTATAAATATGAATGTACATACATACATATATATGTATATGAAAAATGCAATAGGGGTGTCTGTTGTTTTTTATAAGGTTGCGGTATGCATATGCACAATTAGAAGTGTCGGAATTGAAATTATATATAGTTGGTAAAGAGGAATAGAAGTAGCAATTTATCAGTCAAACAAACCACCGCTGTATAGCTAAATGGTGAGCGCAGCATGCCTAAAGCGTACTGATGATGAAGGCTTAGCACCCTTCGAAATGAATCTATCTGCGCAGCTATGGCAGGTTGTCTGAAAATGTTCTACTTACTATTCCAAAAATAAAATAAAATTTTTCAATTATAGAAAAATTAAAAGAAACTATAATCATTACAAAAAATTATTTTTCTGGCCTTGAGCTCATTTCGAACCTTGAATTCATAATTTGTTTCCTTTTTCTGGTTATAATTTCACTTGGAACCATTGATATAAAGCTCTTTTTTGCAATGATATGGCTTATTTTATTCATCCGCGACCCTTTTTTAAAATCTTTTATATAAAAATGGGCGTGGTCCTCACAGCGATCTCGTTCATTTGTCCTCGATGCATTCTCTATAGTAATAGCAATCTGTCTGTCGAATTTTGTCATGATAGGTTTAACAGTTTTTGGTTTTATGATTAATAATACTTGTAAAATAGATTTTATCACAAGTGGGCGGTGCCACCCCATTTTCAAAAAAATCAAAAGTATAATATCGGTCCACACATCAAATTTTAACATTCTAGAGAAATTATTTGCTAAATAATCAGGTTTTATGTGTTTTCAAAAATGTTATATATGTAAAATTTGGGCGTGGTTACCATTCGACTTCCCTCATTATACTTAGCGTGCTTTTGCACACAGAGTATATTAACTTTGATTGGATAACGGTTGGTTGTACAGGTATAAAGGAATCGAGATAGATATAGACTTCCATATATCAAAATCATGAGTATCGAAAAAAAATTTGATTGAGATATGTCCGTCCGTCCGTCTGTCCGTTAACACGATAACTTGAGTAAATATTGAGATATCTTCACCAAATTTGGTACACGAGGTTATCTGGACCCAGAATAGATTGGTATTGAAAATGAGCGAAATCGAATGATAACCACGCCCACTTTTTATATATATAACATTTTGGAAACACAAAAAACTTGATTATTTAGTAAATAATACACCTAGAATGCTGAAATTTGATATGTGGACTGATATTGAGACTCTTGATACAAATTTGAAAAACAATTTAAAATGGGCGTGGCACCGCCCACTTGTGATAAAATAAATTTTACAAATATTATCATAAATCAAGAATCGTTAAACCTATCGTAGCAAAAAAAAAGAGCTTTATAACAATGGTATTTCATTTCCCAAGTGGATTCATAACAGTAAATATGAAAAACTTCAAATTTAAAAAAATGGGCGTAGCACCGCCCCTTTTATGACTAAGCAATTTTCTATGTTTCGGGAGCCATAACTCGAAGAAAAATTAACGGATCTTAATAAAATTGGGTACATAAATTTTCCCTATAGCAAGAAATATTTCTAAAAGAAATGGACGAGATCGGTTAAAGACCACGGCAGCTTAGATATAAAATAAAGCAAGTTTAAAAGGGTCGTAGATTAGAATAATAAGCTATGACTTAGCAAAAAATAGTTTTGTATCAATGATATTTCACTTATCAAGTTTTATTGTAAGAAGAAATGGGGAGACGTTTTTATTAAACGGGCGGTGCCACGTGTTATGTAGAAAAGTAATTTATCTGGAATGAAATGTACAATTGAAGCACACGCTGAGTATATACTGTTCGGTTACACCCGAACTTAGACACCTTTACTTGTTTTTAATAGCGATGGGATATGAGCGCCAAGAAACCCATAAACCAAATTCCAATATTTTATTCTCAATATTTACTAAAGTTATCGTGTGCACCGACAGATGGACGGACGGATGGACGGACATGGCTAAATAAACTCCTTTTTTCATCCTCAGCATTTTGATATATGGAAGTATGTTCTTATCTCGATTCCTTTATGCCCGTTATGTTACCAAAGTTAATACACTCTGTGGGCAAAGCGCGCGGAGTATAACAAGATTGACCTTGAGTAGCTTTAACTTAAGTTTGTATGTATTTTTGTTATTTCAAATTCCTGAAATCTTATTTTTTATTTACACAACTAAATTGGGTATAAATAGCGCCCACAAAATTAATATCGGTGTACTTGATACTTTAAAAGTGGTAGAAAAGGTTTTCAACTAAGTAAAATGAATCTACAAAATAAGTTCGAGCTGCTGTTGATCCTGCTTGTTGGTTGCGTTTTAAGCTATACGAATGCGCAATTCCGCATTATAGATGGCGCAGTAATAGATATAAAGGAAAGCGCACATTCTGTAGCTATATTTAAAACTTTTGTCTATAAATGTTTTGGTTCCATAGTCAGTTATAAATTGGTGATTACTGCTGCAAATTGCGTAAAAGGTAAACCTGCGAGTAGTCTCGCCGTTCAGGCTGGTCTAACCGATATAACCAAAAGAGGAGGGCAACGAAACTATGTATAGGATGTACATTATGATTGTAAAGATAATCCAGAAACACAATTTATGAGTATAGCTATACTTCAATTGACTGAACCCTTTAAACTGAATGATGCAGTACAAATAATAAAACTTTGCACTAAGCGATTAGTACCGGGCTCATGGATGGAAATTCGTGGATGGGATCATGTAAAACAAGTACCTCCTTCTCATCTTCTCAAAACTAAGTTGGTGGAAATAAAAAAATGTGAGAATGAAAATACCGTTTATGCTGGACCTAAGGGAGATATGTGGTTTGGAGATTCTGGAGCAGCAGGCGTTCTGGATGGACGACTTTGTGCGGTGGCAAAAGCTAGGAGTAGAGCCGCCAATTATCCGGGTATATATGGGGTATTCCATCCCATTTCGACCAATTTTGAACCCGACCCCTTTAGAATTGGCTGAAAGTTTTTCTTCTTTTTCTAGCTTTCGAAAGACGTTTTTCAGAATTTTTTCATCCAACTCAAAAAAAGTTATGAATTTTTTAAAAAACACCGTTTTTGTTTTCAAAATGCTATAACTTTTTCAAAAATTGACCGTTTGGGATCTTTTTTTTTCTTTAAATTTGTTTTTAAATGTACTTTTCGGAAAAAATACAAAAAAATTTTTAAAGTTTTTTTTTAATTTTTCAGTTTTTCGAGATTTTTCGAATTTCGCCATTTTTTTCTTTTTTCTCATAAAAAACTTCAATCAATTCTGCAATCATCCTCACTAATCCCGGAGTGGGCCGATTTTTTTTTTATATTTTTTTTTTATTTAATTGAAAAAAAAAATTTCAAAAATAAAATTGTTTTTTTTTTATCAATTTTATTTATATAACAAAAAAATGTAAGAAAATGATTTTTAAACATTCTTTTCTTTATATATTATGGAAAAATTAAAAAAAAAACTACAAATTTTTTTGTATTTTTTCCGAAAATTACATTTAAAACCAAATTTAAAAAAAAAAAAAGATCCCAAATGGTCAATTTTTGAAAAAGGTTATAGGATTTTGAAAACAAAAACGGTGTTTTTTTTAAATTCATAACTTTTTTTGAGTTGGATGAAAAAATTTGAAAAAATTCTGAAAAACGTCTTTCGTAAGCTAGAAAAAGAAGAAAAAGTTTCAGCCAATTCTAAAGGGGTCGGGTTCAAAATTGGTCGAAATGGGATGGAATACTCCATATGTAGATCTAACAAGTGAAAAAGTTCAAAGCTTTATAATAACCACGATTCATAATGTAGAACCAAATATCGAAGGAATAAGTGACAGTCAATAATTCGTTTAGGTTAGGACATGATGCAATAAACCAGACAGGTGAAGTCAATATTACAATAAAAATAAAATAAAAAAATGTGGTGCATTTCCTTTATATGTATAAATGGACAAAAGTGAGCGAATATGAAATTGTAAAAATATTTATGAGAAATAAAAATATAAAATTGGAGCAACAGCTGTTTCTCGAAATTTCTTTTTTGAGTCATAAGCCACCTTTTCATAGACCGGGTCACATATGATCAATTAATTGCGCTCCAAATTCTTATCTAATTATTTAACCGTGCGCCAGCTAACGGAATTTTTGTCTACCTTTGTTGCATTGTCTCGTTGTCTTAACCTATCTGTAGAGTTTCACGTTTGTAGCTCAAATCGATCGCAAGATTCCCGCTTAATTATACGACATAGATAGCTTTTTAATAACAAATCTGTAACTTTGTGATAAGATTTCGATTAATAACCGTTAAATTCATGGTAACAAATAGATAACTTTCTCATGATATTGCTGGCATAAGCTACTCAGCTTGAGCTAATATAACCAGAACTTCTCTTCACTGTGATTGTGGATATAACATAAGCTCTGTGAAAGTAGAACAAAAGTTAACGTAGATGACTCTGAATTGATATTCCTGGAATAGTTGAAGATAAACACGCCGAGAATCAATACAGCATTTAACTTAGATAAAGCTTCCCCTGCACAAAGCAGACAAGCGCTTTTCGGCCTATTGACTCATTGTGGTGCCATTCGTAATATCTCCAGTCTTCTAATCCATCAAAATAACATTAACCATAAACCATTGTGATGATTTGGCTGGACGTACATCGCTTTTTATCGATAACTACGTAATCGGCTGGTTATTGGGTTGTTATAGAATGATTACAAGTTTGTTATCGAAGTTTTTTTGGTATATTTTCGCTAACAACATTATATAAGAGTAATTGGTAAAATATCGTTTATTCGAATGGGTTTATTCTCGGTTAGCTATCGATAACTCAAATTCTTATCGGTTTGTTATCAACTCGTTTCATTATCAGCTCATAAATGGTTGGGCAACGCAAACAAAGCAGTTAAAAGCAGTTTTACGGGCGTTAGTTGCTCAGTAAACCATGAACAATCGTGTTGGTTTGGCATGGCTTCCATCGTTTTTTATCGGCGTGTTATCTACAACATACGAGTAATCAGTTTGTGATTGGTTTCCTATTGGTTTCATAAAACTTTGTTTTCGGCAACTTGGTTTCTTATCGGTTGATCATCGACGACTTATCGATTTAAATATCTACTCATTAATGGCTCGGCAATGCAAAAAATGTGCAAATCTGTTTTAAGGGCGTTAGGGTCAAAGCGTTCAAAATGGGACCTCTGCGGCTCAAGTCGTTCCCCGTTGTTGTTGTTGTTGTCCTAGAGATAAAGAGACTTCCCGAAGGTTTGACGGAGTGTTATTGATAATTATGGTCCTTTGAGGGATATAGATCTGGTACGCTCCGGTAACAAGCACCATGAAGGTGCAAGCACGACCATCGCGGGATTGATTTAACCACATTCAACCTTCAAGGCCACCCCGTTATCCCACCCCCTATATCCATGAGGAACTTGGGGTCGCCAAAGCCTCGGCTGCTAAAGAAACAGGATTCGCCACGGGTAGTCGAGGTTGACAATTGGGTTGGATAAGCTATTAATTGCGTTGACAACCCCTTGAAAGGGTAGCATTACACAACTTGAATCATTTGGGTATTTTAGTTGCCTCTAATTACCATTTCCTCTGAACAAATGCAAAATCTAATAAATATTTCAATTTCATCGCGAAAATTGCACAATTTTTATAACTTCTTTGCAAAAAAACACGGAAATTTTTGCATTGAGAAAACTTGCAGACCCCATGCAATGGAACTCAGATTCGATATCCCGAGCAAATGAATGAGGAGTGTAATGTACATAGTTGTTTTGTTGACAGTATTGCGTTATCATTAGTAAATGTGTAATTTTAAATCCTGCTATTCAAAGTGTTTACAAAAACAAACGAGAATACTCAAGTTGGAGTATTTATTCGTTTTGATGCTCGCAACATTTTCGTGTAATACTTTTTTAGTTAATAAAATAAACTAAAAAAATAAATAAGTTAAACTAAATACAATTAAAAAATGAAAATAAAAGAAGTTAGGACGAGACTTTCTTCGACTTCATACCTTTCATTAATGGGGCTAAACAATAATCTTTCTTATCCCATTCGTAATATCCAAATAATCGGCTGTATAAGATATGAATTATACATATGTGACCCGGTCTATGGAAAGGTGGCTTATGACTCAAAAAATAAATTGCGAGACACAGCTGTTAAAGATAAAGCGTGCATTTCTTCAGTTTCTCAGTACTAATGTTAGTAGTAGTGTTTCTTAGTAGTAATTTTTTTTTTTTTTTTGTAGTCATATGACATCTTTTCATAGACCGGGTCACATATAGTGAACAAATGTACATACCTAACCGATTTTTAAGATAAATATAAAATAAACAAGTAAAGGTGTCTAAGTTCGGGTGTAACCGAATATATATACTCAGCGTGAGCTTCAATTGTACATTTCATTCCAGATAAATTACTTTTCTGCATAACACGTGGCACCGCCCGTTTAAAAAAAAAATTCTCCCAGTTTCCTCTTATAATAAAACTTGATAAGTGAAATATCATTGATTCAAAACTATTTTTTGCTAAGTCATAGCTTATTATTATATTAATCTACGACCCTTTTAAACTTGTTTTCTATCTAAGCTGCCGTGGTCTGTAACCGATCCCGTCCATTCGTACTAGAAATATTTTCTGCTATAACGCACATATGTGTACAAAATTTCATTACGATATGTTAATTTTTCTTCGAGTTATGGTTCCCGAAACATAGAAAATTTCTTAATCATAAAAGGGGTGGTACCACACCCATTTTCAAAAATTTTAGTGTTTTCCAATTTAATGTTATAATTCAATTTAGAAAGTAAAATTCAATGTTTTTTTTTTTTTGTTGTGTTCAATGAAGAGAAAATTTATCATAACAATAATAATGATAAAATAATTATTGTTAGGCCTTGAGATCGATTTAAAACCGCGACCGTAGAATTATATTGAAACATAGCTTCTTTTCGCTAAGATATTACTTATTATTTTCGTCTACGGCCCTTTTAAAATCTTTTATACAAAAGTGGGCGTGGTCTTTAACCGATCTCGTCAATTTCTTCTAGAAATATTTCTTGCTATAGGGAAAATTTGTGTACCCAATTTTATTACGATCCGTTAAATTTTCTTCGAGTAATGGCTCCGAAACATAGAAAATTGCTTAGTCATAAAAGGGGCGGTGCCACGCCCATTTTTTTAAATTTGAAGTTTTTCCTATTTATTGTTATAAATACACTTGGGAAATGAAATACCATTGATATAAAGCTCTTTTTTGCAAAGATATAGCTTATTTTATTCGTCCACGACCTTTCCAAAAATCTTTTATATGAAAGTGGGCGTGGTCCTTAACCAATTTCGTTAATTTTCATTCAAAGCATTCTTTATAGTAAAGGCAACCTCTCTGCTGAATTTTGTTACGAAAGGTTTAACGATTTTTGATTTATGATTAATAATATTTGTAAAATTGATTTTATCACAAATGGGCGGTGCCACGCCCATTCAAAAAAATGTTTTCAAATTTTTATCAAGAGTCGCAATATCAGTCCACACGTCAAATTTCAACATTCTAGGTGTATTATTTACCAAATAATCAGGTTTTTGGTGTTTTCCAAAATGTTATATATATAAAAAGTGGGCGTGGTTATCATCCGATTTCGCTCATTTTCAATACCGATCTATTATGTGTCCAGATAAGCTCGTGTATCAAATTTGGTGAAGATATCTCAATATCTACAAGTTATCGTGTTAACGGACGGACGGACATAGGTTAGGTCTGGTTGAACTGGCCGGTCCATGAGGACCTCAAATAGACTGAGTCCGTAGTGTTACCAGAAGTTTGTTTTAACGACCAAACTGAAAAAACCTATCAAAAAACCAGGATCTATGTTATAAAATAACTCGCTCCTCTTGGCAAATACTATAAGCTTCCTATGACTTAGGCCACTTGCTGCTTCTAGATCTGACAGCTGTATCACTCCTAATAGCTGGAGTCTTAGCCTGGCAGGCGCAGGGCACGAGCACAGATCGTCATCGATCTATTTGCTAGCTTAAACATTTCTTTCACCTGTCTTCTTAGGAGACTCAGCTCATTGCTCCACCATGGCGGCTTTGCTTTTCCTCTGAATCTTCCTTGTTAGGAATTCATTAGACTCCTCCAGTTCCTCCCCATTGGAAACCTCTTTGGGTTGTACCAGTTTTGTTTTTACCTGTTTCTGAAATTTAGTCCAGTTCGTTGACCTAAGGTTTCTAAAGGTTCCTCCCTTCTCTACCCTCTTTAGGGGGATGCTGAAGCTGATATACGCATAATCGGCGAAGGATGGTCTATCAAGAACCATCCAATCATACCTTGATATATCACGTTCGGAGCTCAATGTAACATCCAGAACATTGCTGGATGTTGGACCAATGTATGTAGGGACATTTCTCTTGTTGGCTATCTGCAAATTGGTGTTCACGGACGGACATGGCTCAATCAAATTTTTTTTCGATACTCATGATTTTGATATATGTAAGTCTATATCTATCTCTGATTCCTTTATACCTGTACAACCAACCGTTATCCAATCAAAGTTAATATACTCTGTGTGCACAGCACGCTGAGTATAAAAGTAGGTACATAGGTGTGTGAGGATGCAGTTTTTTGTGGTCTGCATGAAATAGTTTTGACCATGAATGACTTATCTCAACAGTATATGCCGAAAACGTAAGTATTTGATGAAACTTGAAGCTTCTGGCCGTTAAAAAGGGGGAGCAATTACATTTTATATGGGGTATATAATTTATATACCACCGATCTCTATGATTTTTTCAGACAACAATATATGCTATGTATGTATATACGTAAACATTTGGTGAAATTTGAAGTTTCTAGCTGTTAAAATGGGTTAGAAAAGCTTCTTATGTGAACAATCGGTTGTGGGGGATATATACTATATACGATGCCGACCTAGTCCAATTTTTCACACAAAAATATGGTGAAGTTTGAAGCTTCAATCTGATAAATTGAGGAAGATATGACAAAAGTCCTATTTTCTGAAATATCGGTTGTAGGGGGGATATATGCTTTTGTGGTCTGATCCGGCCGGTTCCGCAAATGTCTAATCGGATACCTAAATATATCCGATCACCAAATTTTATCAAGATATCTCAATAATTGAGCGACTAGATTGCATACACACAGACAGCGGGACAGACGAAGATGGCTAAATCAACTCAGCTCAGAAACTAAGGGAAGGAAAGGAACGAACAGGGACGGAAGGAAAATGAGATGTGATAGAGAGTAGAGGAAAGCAAATGTATGGCGCCGTTTGTAGTAGTTGAATTTCAACAACTGGCCGAACTCCAGTTTCTTTAATAATGCTCATTTTCTGTGAGGATCAGACTACACAATCTCTCAGCAATATTTCAACCCATTTCTTTTTAAATTGATACATCTTCCTAAAAGTAATCGCATTATTTATACGCGCTATCATGCAGAAAAAATTGTAATTTTATGGCTTAATTAAGAATGCCATAACGACAGACGATACAAGTTGAATATTATTTTTACCAAGCAATTACACGTATGATGATGAGCATGTGTATGGGCTTATGAGATGCTAATACTTAACTTATATATTTATCTGTATATTGTAAAAATTTGCAGTTGCGCACACGAAAATAGCAGTAAAAATTTCTAGTGAATTTATGAATTTTTATACTCAGTTGAGCAGAGCTCACAGAGTATATTAACTTTGATTGGATAACGATTGGTTGTACAGGTATAAAGGAATCGAGATAGATGTAGACTTCCATATATCAAAATAATCAGGATCGAAAAAAAATTGGATTGAGCCATGTCCGTCCGTCCGTCCGTTAACACGATAACTTGAGTAAATTTTGAGGTATCTTGATGAAATTTTGTATGTAGGTTCCCGAGCACTCATCTCCTATCGCTATTTAAAATGAACGATATCGGACCATAACCACGCCCACTTTTTCGATATCGAAAATTTCGAAAAACCGAAAAAGTGCGATAATTCATTACTAAAGACGGATAAAGCGATGAAACTTGGTAGGTGAGTTGATCTTATGACGCAGAATAGAAAATTAGTAAAATTTTGGACAATGGGCATGGCACCGCCTACTTTTAAAAGAATGTAATTTAAAAATTTTGCAAGCTGTAATTTGGCAGTCGTTGAAGATATCATGATGAAATTTGGCAGAAACGTTACTCCTATTACTATATGTATGCTTAATAAAAATTAGCAAAATCGGGGAACGATCACGCCCACTTTAAAAAAAAAAAAATTTGTAACGACAAATTTTAACAAAAAATTTAATATATTTACAGTATATAAGTAAATTATGTCAACATTCAACTCCAGTAATCATTTGGGCATGGCTCCGCCTTTTTTCATTTAATTTGTCTAGGATGCTTTTAATGCCATAAGTCGAACAAAAATTTACCAATCCTTGTGAAATTTGGTACGGGCTTAGATTCTAGGACGATAGCTTATTTCTGTGAAAAAGGGCGAAATCGGTTGAAGCAGCGCCCAGTTTTTATACACAGTCGACCGTCTGACCTTCCGCTCGGCCGTTAACACGATAACTTGACCAAAAATTGATATATCTTTACTAAACTCAGTTCACGCACTTATCTGAACTCACTTTGAATTGGTATAAAAAATTGCCGAAATCCGACTATGACCACGCCCATTTTTTCGATATCGAAAATTAGGAAAAATAAAAAAATGCCATAATTCTATACCAAATAATAAAAAAGGGATGAAACATGGTAATTGGATTGGTTTATTGACGCAAAATATAACTTTAGAAAAAACTTTGTAAAATAGGTGTGACACCTACCATATTAAGCAGAAGAAAATGATAAAGTTCTGCAGGGCGAAATAAAAAGCCCTTGAAATCTTGGCAGGAATACTGTTCGTGGTATTACATATATAAATAAATTAGCGGTATCCAACAGATAATGTTCTGGGTCACCCTGGTCCACATTTTGGTCGATATGTGGAAAACGCCTTTACATATACAACTACCACCACTCCCTTTTAAAACCCTCATTAATACCTTAAATTTGATACCCATATCGTACAAACAAAGTCTAGAGTCACCTCTGGTCCACCATATGGCGATATCTCGAAAAGGCGTCCACCTATAGAACTAAGGCCTACTCGCTTTTAAAATACTCATTAACCCCTTTCATTTGATACCCATATCGTACAAACAAATTCTAGGGTCACCCCCGATCCACCTTTATGGCGATATCTCGACACGGCGTCCACCTATGGAACTAAGGATCACTCCCTTTTAAAATACTTATTAACACCTTTCATTTGATACCCATATCGTACAAAAAAATTCTAGAGTGAACCCTGATCCACCTTTATGTGCGATATCTCGAAAAGGCGTCCACCTATAGAACTAAGCCCACGCCTTTTAAAATTCTCATTAATATCTTTCATTTGATACCCATATCGTACAAACAAATTCTAGAGTCAGCCCTGGTTCACCTTTATGGCGATATCCCTAAATGGCGTCCACCTATAGAACTATGGCCCACTCCTTCATAAAATACTCTTTAATACCTTTCATTTGATACACATGTCATACAAACACATTCCAGGGTTACCCTCGGTTTATTTTCCTACATGGGTATTTTATGTTGTCACCATATCTCTCAACTGAGTACGTAATGCTCGGTTACACCCGAACTTAACTTCCTTACTTGTTTTTTTTGCTTATGAAAGTTTATGAATTGTGTAACTAAAAAGGTTTTCGAAAAGAAATCGGAACTTTTCAACTGCAGTTGAATGTGATTGCTGTAACGTTATCGATAAACGCGTATTTTAACGTTTGGTTCACGGCGAACACACGTACAAACTGTTTTTTTTTGTTTGTTTTTTTTTTTTTTTTTTGTTAATGTAATTTTATTTTTATCTGCTCATATTGCTTTATACAATTGTTTCTGTTATTGATATTAAAGAAAAATTGTGTTCTTTTCCAAAATAAAGGTTTCCTTTTTGCTTTTTCTGGAAAATTATGATTAGCGCTTACAACGTTTTCGCGATTAGCCTTCACATTATTTTTGCCTTCTCTACTCTGTCTAACTTGTTCAATTTTTGAAACTCATCATAATCAGTAAGCCCTTAAAGCTCCGCACCTGCAGTCGACTTCCTGCATTTTATCTTTTGCACAATCATTTTGCTTGTGATAACCGAATATGGGTTAATAGGTTTATTCGGTTATGCATTAAATAATACAACAAACGCTTTACATACATACACAAAGATACGAATTTCCTTTTAGGCCTAGTCGTTAGTGGGATAAAAAAACTGCTGTATTACAAATACAACAAAATTACATTGTTAGCGTCAAAAGCTACGCCAAACGGCAACATCAATCCCAATAACCCAGTTTTGCTTTACGATGTTTTGTTGAATTTCGCAATTTTTGCCATCCCGTATTACATGCCCTTACCTATACATGTTTACATACCGACATATGATATGCTTCCCCCTCATTCACTTTTTTACTATTTATTTGCCTTTGCGAAAGTTTTTGGATTTTGACTTATACGAGTATTGTATGTTGGTTTGCTAGTATTTAATATGTATATATATATGTTTGGATATGTGTGTATATGTGTCTTAATACAAATACACCCACCACATTTGTTTAACGTTTTTATTTGCAGATATTTCTAGGCTGATAAAAGTCAACAAAATTGCGCTTGTATACAAATACTCTTACATATCTATATTTAGTACATCATACATAAGTATTTTGTTCAATCGATAATTCAAATTGTGGCAATAATGGCAGACAGTGGAGAGGGGTGTTAATGGTGTAGTGGTTTACAGCAAATTCAATCTCAATAATTTACATAATAAATTGAAATTACTTTAATAATCTCTTGCATTTGTAGAGCTTTATGCACTATGGGCAGATAATCTGATTTTGACGTGAAAAATCAATAAAGACCGAAATTCAGTGAAAAGTTATCGTTAGTTTCATCACGATTGTGGTGTAGAAATTTTATAAACAATAGGCGAATCCAATGGGGGATGAAATTAAAAACTTATTCGAATTTTCCAAAAACGTGTAATCCGGAAGTCGATACCGCAGTTTCCAAAAATATTAAAAAAATAAAAAAGATGCAAGGCGCGATAACCTCCGAAGAAATTTTAAGTCGAAATTTTTTTTTCCTACAAACTGGCTGAACAGTTCCTAAACGGGACCTGTTTTTAAGCCGAATCCATTTGGCATCTGCAAGACAGATGTGTTTTCACTGAGAAGCTTTTCATGGCAGAAATACACTTGGAGTGTTTGCCAAACGCTTCCGAGGGCCGACCCCAATTGGTAAAACTTGTTTCCAATTGAAATAACTTTTCTCTAAAGTTATGATGTTACTTTGCCCGGAACTTGTGTGGTAGGCGGAGCACGCTACCACCACTTTTACTGCGCCAAGTAAGTTGCCACAAACCATTACTATTTTTTTTTTTTTTTTTCACAAAAAAAAGCGGAAAATATTTTTACCCAAGACCAAGATGACGGCTGCACTTTGGACGCAGTGCTGGCTAGAAGCTGGAATCAAGGGATGAGCTCGGCATGCACATCTGAATCTCCATGACGATGAAAATCTCAATCTCTCGCAAATTTTGCAAGCCTCAAAATCACTCCCTGCAACAAAATAGAACTGGTAAAATACCTGTAGAGGTGACGTCATCGGCCATAACTTCAATTGTCCTTATGAGCACTTCAAATGGCCACAAGGTCAATAGTTATGGTCATAGGGACACACTGTCAACGATATTTACATTATGACAATCCTGCTTTTCGGGAATGGTCATAAAGTAAATTTTCTTTTTCTCAAGTGGTCATTAGGTCAATTATTTTGTTTCGCACCTCCACTTATTAAAATGTTAACAACAGAACTGGCACGAAACTGTAGAGGTGACATTTGGTCAACGGCTATAACATAAATTGACCTTATGAGCACTTCAAATGGCCACAAAGTCAGTTGAAGTTATTATCATATGGTCACGATGTCAACGATATTTACATTATGACCATCCGGCTTTTCAGGAATGGTCATAAAATCAATTCCCTTTGTCTCAAGTGGCCATTAGGTCAATTATTTTGTTTCGCACCTCCACTTGTTAAAATGTTAACAACGGAACTGGTAAGGAGGTGACATTGGGTCAACGGTCATAACCTCAATTGACCTTATGAGCACTTCAAATGGCCACAAAGTCAATTGAAGTTATCATATGGTCACAATGTCAACGATATTTACATTATGACCATCCGGCTTTTCGGGAATGGTCATAAAGTCAATTCCGTTTATCTCAAGTGCCCATTATGTAAATTATTTCGTTTCACACCTCCACTTTTTAAAATGTTAACGTTTTACTATTTTCGCGACATCTTTGTTCAGGCGAATAAAAAGAGAAAATTTCTTTTATTTAAAACTTTCGGATACGGCGCTCGTTTTCGTATATTTTTGACACTTTTTTTGAAGGGTGTTTTAAATTTGCTTCCATATAAATAGTAGAGCTATAATGCGTCCTTCGTATGAAGTATTATATAAAACACTCTTCAGAAAAAAACTTGTCAAAAATCAATAAGAATTTTTAAAATTTAACTTGTACTTGAAGAGATTTTAGGACGACCTTCTCTTCCAATTTGCGTCGTGATGCTTTTTATTTTTTCCTACAAATTGACTAGACGGAACTTACATGCTTTACGCCGACTTCGAACGGCATCTGCAAGGCAGATTAGTTTTCACTGAGAAGCTTTGCATGGCAGATATTCACTCGGAGTGTTTGTCAAATCACTGCCGAGGGGCGGCCGCGCTTAGAAAAACTTTATTCTAATTGAACACACTTGTTTCTAAATTTTTGATGTAGCTTTGCCCGGGGCGTGAACTCAGGATCTTCGGTGTGATAGGCGGAGCACGCTTAATTTGTACTTTGTTAGACAAAAATTGCTTAATCTAAAGAACTGCATACTCGAAAAATTCAAAAAACTCGAAATAAAAAGTTGGAAATTTTTATAAAATTTAATTAAATTTTCGAATTTTTTTAAAACGTGTTTGAAACTGTATAATACTCTGAAAAAATTTAAACAACTTCATATAAGGAAAGATAAATCTCATTAAATTGTCTTTTCTACCGGAAGTGGGATTGGAACCCGCTGGCCTGCGATGTTTGAACTGTTACGAACACATTCAGCCAAAGCCATGCCTTTGTTGTTGTGCAACTTTTCCCAATTGCTTTCCTTGCATAATTTTCTTATTTGGACAGTACATACTACGGCGTATATTAGCAATTTCTACACGTGACTATGCCGCTAGAAAGTAAATGCTGTACAACCACAACAGCAATGTAAGCGAAAGAGACAACTAACAGCTACGCACACATGAACACAGCAACTTAGAGCGTAGACAACATTACTCACAGCTATACAAAGTAACAAAGAGCACAGATAATATTACTCACACATATACACAGAAGACAACAGCGAATATGAGATACAGCAGTTGAGGGAAGTAAATAAGCGACTATTCAAGAAGGCTGTTCGCGAAAACTCTAGACCAGTGATCACCAAAATTGAAACTATGGCTGTGTTAGTAAGAGTAAAATCATCGCAGTTATAGCGGTTCAGTCGCTGATAAAAATCCAATTAAGTGGGACGTATGTACGCATGTTTTTTGGCACTCAAAAAATAGTTCGTAAATATGCCATACAAATTCTTTCTTATTGCCTGAATCTAACAAAAAGTTAAAACAAAATATTTGCTAACAATTAAAAATTCTGCGCATGAGAGTTTATTAGCAAAATATCATTTTGGAAATGGGCTAATAAACAATAGCTTCCTCCGATGTTGCTACTCTGCTTGTTCAGCGACTACTAAACGAAATCGAATAATAATATATGTGAAGTGAGAGCGAATAATCATTTTATTAGCTGACGGTCACTGGTCTAGGCGTGGAAGAAGTAGGAGAACGAGGCACCCGAAAGTATAAAAGCTTAAGCTAAGGAACAGTCAGTTTGATTTTAGTACGCTATAAGTGAAGTACGCGAATACATAAAATTGTGAAGATCTACTGCCATAGTGGGGCTGTTAATAAAGATCATTTTATATAAAGCAAGTTCATTTTACTTCCTCTATATTAGGTCGGTTGAATGTTTGTCCGCTTTTCATACAAATCTTGCAATCGATTTTTAAGTAACTTCTCATTGAACTACAAACGTGAAACTTTACATACACGTTAGAACACCGTGACAATGCAACAAAAGGAAAAAAATCGGTTAGGTGGCGCACGGGTCGAAAAAATTTGGGTTTTAAGTAACTGCTCGATGAGCTAAAGACTTGAAAATTCAAACTTAATTCAGAGGTCGATGACAGCCGATGACACGATACAAAAAGATTCGCTAGGGGGCGCACGGGACGAGATATTTAGAAAAGTCGTACGAAACGGAAGGAATTTTGGGATTGATTTTTATGTAAGTTCTCATTGAACTACAATTGTAAAACTTCAGAGATAGGATAAGACAACGAGAAATTTTAAGAAAAGGAGAAAAAATTTCGTTAGGTGGCGCACGAATCGAAATATTTAGATAAGAATTTGGAAATTTGGTGTTTTGAGATCGATTTTAAAATAACTTATCATTGAGCTACAAACATAAAACCTCAGAGACAGGTTAAGACATCGTGACAAAGGAACAAAAGGAGAAAAAATTCCGTTAGGTGGCGCACAGATCGAATAAATTAGATAATAATTTGAGTTTTAAGTAACTTCTCGATGAGCTAGATTTAGAGCTTGATTCAGAGAACGATGACACAATTCAAAAAGTTTCGCTAGGGGGCGCACGGACTGAGATATTTAGAAAAATCAAACGGAACGGAGGGCATTTTGGGATTGATTTTTATGTAAGTTCTCATTGAGCTACAAGCGTTAAACTTAACAGATAGGTTAAGACACCGAGAAAATGTAAGAAAAGGCGAAAATAAAAATAAAATAAAAAATTTTAAGCACTTCCTTTATATAAATGGACAAAAATCAGCGAAAAATGTCTCCTTATATAAAGACATATTCTTGCTAAGCTTTGATTTTTAAATTTTGACATAGAAATTGTAAAATATTTATGAGAAGTAAAAATATAAAAGTGGAGCGCAATTGATTGACTAATAATATCTCATTTCCAACAACTTTCCAATCCAAGTATGTGCGCTACACTTCTATATTTTTAATTCTCATAAATATTTTTGCAATTTCTATGCCAAAATTTAAAAATCAATGTTTAGCAAGAATATGTCTTTATATAAGGAGACATTTTTCGCTGATTTTTGTCCATTTATATAAAGGAAGTGCTTAAAATTTTTTTATTTTATTTTTATTTATTATTTTATTTTTATCGAAAATAAATTGAAAAAATTTCATAAAAAATTGCCACTGCTATTTTTGCTATTTTCGTGCTCGCTGCTGTATATATATACACATATAAGTTTTTTATTGAATTATATAATAATAAACGCGCTAGACATATGAGGCGTATGAGTAATGAATTTAATATAACAATAATCAATTTAACGCCAATTTGTGTAGTTATAAAAGAAAGTAATCATAATTTTAATTGATACTGATGGGTAAAAGCTCCTAGAACAAACTGCAGCGGAAAAAATGTTTATTACGTATTATAACTTTTTTTATCTTTTTTGAGCTTGCAGCATTTTAAATCACAGCAACAGGAACCCATCTATTTGAAAATTTCTAGATTTGCATAACATATTTTTCTGTGAATAATTTTCTGGTTTGACTTCACTTCTCATTTTATGAATAATGTACTCAGCCATATATCGTAAATGTGCATACATTTGCATTCATTTTTAATAAAGCAAGTAATATTGACTGCACTGCACTTGTTAATGTAAATATGTGATGTATTTGACATATCAAGCATTTGACATATCATAATGCCAATGACAAGTTATTTCGATTCATAGAAAATATGTGACATAGCTTGATTATTTAAGCAAGTGTAGGTGGGAAATGGGCTGAGTGGGAGGCAAACGTTTGCAACAAAATCTTTGTAATTGAATATCATACCGAAAATTTTAATTTGAATATCATACCGAAGTGCCTTGCTTCTTTGCACTTTCATATGAAATTTAGGCACTTGCATATGAATCGAATTTATATGTGAGGGCATGTGGGAGTGCTATGAAAATCGTTTTTTTTAAAACAAAAAAGCTATAAGTGTACATGTGTTGAACAGCTCTGATTTAAAGAGTAAAACACGAAAATTTGTTTGTTGACTGGGGGCATATATAGAGTAACACTTACACCAAATGCTTACAGTGTTCATACTTCTGGATATAAAATACGCACGGAACAAAAAATCGTAAGTATGATGATGTGTGATTCAAACGATCTTTGCTCACGGTATGTGGAAACGCAGAAGGTAAGCGCAAGCGTAATCCTTGGAAGTGGTATGATATATGGGTTATTAAAACAATGATTATACTGGTGAACAGAATAGCACTTTTTGTGTGTTGCATGAAGTTTTTTCTTTTGTTGCTCACGAATTTGGGGTCACTGATTTCAAATCTGCCCTCAAATTTCTTCTAGGAGATAGAGTTTTTGAAATGCTGGCATCACACAAAAAACACTTCCCAGTTGACATATTACCAAAAAAGGGTGTAGTAACTGCTATAATTTATTGCCTTTTTTATTATGAGATCGCCAAGTAGAATGTGTGTACATTAGACTGGGTCGAAAAAAAAAGTTGCTAATGTGAGAGGGTTTCGGAAAAATTTATAAATATAAGTAAGTTATCGATTCTTTATCAAATAAATATTGATTAGTTATCGAAAATATATCGGTAACATAAGGAAAAAATGTCTATATCTTATCGCGTTATCAATTTTTTATAGGCGTGTTATCCGTTGGCTAATGACGACTGGCCGGTTTGTTATGAAACAGATACCGATAAATCTGAATACCTAACTAGGTGCTTTGTTTTTTTAATACTTTGGGTATCTCTGGTTATTTATTTCCAATGCAACAGCGATGTATACATTTCTTCGTGCACTTGCAGGCACAAAATTTGTGTACATACATATAAGCTCAAAGTCTTTAAGTCATGTATATTTACATAGGTGACGTTTTTGCATTGAGTTGCTGTGTGATGTCGCTCATATCAACTCTACCATGTACCGTGATCCCACCGTTTTACACTTACGCTTACATTCTCTGGTACTTCATACATTATACTACGCCTGCATTTACATTCTTTAAATGTATATCCGCCATATAGCATACCACTTACGTTTACAACTTACGCTTACATACAGGATTCCAACATACCGTGAGCAACATGTTTACACATCAAAAATATGTAACCCCCATGAATCATAGAAAGGTAAATATTAAAGTATTAATATGCCTTTAGTTATGTGCTTTAACGTTCAGCCAAAAGCTACATATATTTACTTCATTGTCATAACGGCAGGTGACATTTGTTGTTGCATTTAGAGATTTCGCTGGAATACACAATACGATAAAGCAACGTGAACGCATTTTTATTTATATCTTCTCATTCATTATCACACAGATAAATGCAGTGAACGCGTAAAGTAGTCTCTATTAGGGCGGGTCGATTTAAAAATCGCTCATTGCTCTGAGAAAATCGTATTCTAGGGATCAAAATAAGAAACTTCGCCGAAGGAACCATACCTCTAAAACGAATTCTGATGCCCCCCCCCCCCCCTTTGGGTCGAACTTTTGGGTAGGGGCAATTTCAATTCTACCTGCTGTCTTGTGGTGGCTTAAAAAAAACAACACAAGCAATTTTACGATCTGCAATTGTGACACAGTGATACCTTCATTTTTTAAAACGGTTGAATAAAAAACCCACACAACTATGTTTACGACATGCAAATGCATCACAGTGATGCCTTGGTTTTAAAAGGGGGTTGTAAAGACGCTAATTTCTAATAATTTTTTTACTCTCTTTTCTATTACTAAGTTAAATTAATTTTTTCATTTACATATGTTCTGACTAAATAAATTTCTAAAGAGAAAAATAAACTCCAAAAAGAAAAAACATAGGCATTTCAAAGTGGGATTTTTCAAAATTTGCCCCTACGACCCAAAGGGGGGGACATCAGAATTCGTTTTAGAGGTATGGTTTCTTCGGCAAAGTTTCTTATTTTGATCCCTAGAATATGATTTTCACAGAGCAATGGGCGATTTTTTTGCCTCCCTACAAATCGACCCGGCCTAGTCTCTATATATGTAAGCTAACTAGTTGGCAGCTACATACACACAAACCTTTATATATTTTGCGAATTTATTATTGTGCAAGTTTCAGCTCGCTTCGCTATCCATATAATGTGGCGCGCAATTATTCATATTTGATCAGACTACTTTACTAAAAATGACGACAAATAGCCCGGAAGATGAGATTACGTAAAAGGCAATGTAGTGACGATGGTGTAGTGATAAATTTTATCATATTTTATTGTTTAATATTTTTATACTTTTTTTTATACACATACATATGTACATACATACATATTTAGTTCATTGGTAATTGTGCATGAGCCACGCATTGGTATTATTCCAACTTTTTGGATTTATATGAATATTCTTTCTTACTATATTGGCAGAGATATACGCCTGATAACTATGAGTGCAAAGGGAGGAGCCAATAAATTGTTTGAATGTTTGAAAAGATCGATCTTGCCCTAACTGAGCAACTGTCTGTCTGAGACGATGACTTTCAAGAATAAACCAAATGGAAGGTTACAAAGCACTCATCTGCAACCCTTCATTATTCAATACAATGTACATACATATAACTTTGCAATCAATGAAAACTCTTTGAAGAGTACACATACAGAAGAGGAAAGCTTTTGCCACTAAGCATCAGCATTGGTGTGGTCCCACAGGAGAATGGCGAAATATCTTATTTAGTGACGAAGTAAAGATTAGTTTGTACGAAAATGATTCCAGAAGTAGTGTACGTCGCCCGAAGGGCAAAGACCTTTCATCTAGATATACCAAAACGACAATTAAGCATGGGGGTGGAAACATAATGGTATGGGGACGTTTCTCTTGGCAAGGTGTCGGTCCTTTATTTTGGATAAAGCACACAATGAAAGAAAGTGCAAATATTGCACGTATGCAATGGCCAAGTCAATCCCATGACCTCAACCCGATTGAGAACTTGTGGATTTGCTTTAAGAAAGGATTAGCATCCTTCTCTTTTCATAACAACGAGCAATTGTGGCAGAAGACGATGGAACTACGGGAAAGCACGCCATTAGAAAAGTTGTTAATTTAGCCATAAAAAAATTGTTTTTATTAGCAAACCTTGTAAGCTTAGAGAACATAACCTATGCACACCTATTATTTTGTCCGTGAGTGTATAACGTGGCAGAGCACTGTAAAGTGTTTATTTTATAAAATACTAGCAGATCCGGCAGACGTTGTTCTGCCATAAATTTGGTCTATCTGCATACATTTTAATAAGCTTTTTCCGTCTAACTCTGCCCTCGCCCCTCTACACTTTTTCCTAATCTTTGTATTCACTCCTCCCTCCGTATTTTTCGCGTCATCTATCTCCATCTTCGTCTCATTCTATCTCTTTCGCAGACTCCTTCTCTCTTTTCTCTTCTCTCAAGTTTTTCTCATTCTTCTTCATATCTTATTACCAGTCCCAGAGGGTGGTATTTATTTTGTTCCAGTCCCATTCCGAGTCACAATCTCAGTCTCAGTCCCAGTCCGTCTCTGGTCTACTTCGCGGAAAAAAGCATCCTAAATACTATATAGGCAAATTTATATACCAAATTTCAGGCAAATCGAATAGGACGTATGTAAATAGGTATGTGGGTATTATTAATTCATTTCTTTATTTCGGCTTCGCATGCATATTTAGCAGTTTTGCCAGGTTGATGCGACTAAATCGAATATCACAATGAAAATTACTTTAAAGCGCTCAGCAACAGCTTTCATTTGATTTTCTACTTGTATGAAACTTTTTAATACTTGTATGAAAATTTTTACTACTTGCATGAAACTTCGTACTTGTATGAAAGTTTGTACTTGTATGAAACTTTTTACTACTTGTATGAAACTTTGTTCATTCTAGGGGTGCCCGGGTCCACGTTTTGGCCTATATCTCGAGACGCTAGTCACCCACGGGTACGAAAAATACCCAGTAACAAAGTACTCATAAACAGCTTCCATTTGATACCCATACTGTACAAACACATCCGAGGATTACCCAGGTCCACGTTTTGATCTCAAGACCCCAGCCAGAACGGGATAAAAAGTATCATATGTCCGTTCCCCGGTTCTAAGCTACCTCTCCACCAATTTTCAGCCAAATCGGTTCATCCGTTCTTGAGTTATGCGTAGTGTAACTAACACCGCTTTCTTTTATATATATAGATTTACTAGTATTTTTTATGGCTTTGAAGTTTATTAGAGCCGTGTATGTCTTTGCGGAATATAATATTGTGGCGAATTTTCACATCACTAAATAAATGCACAACAACAAAAACATTAAAGCAAGGTACATAAACACATTAATCATCATTTACCCACATACATACAAGGCAGCGAAGAGATAACTCACACACAGATGTAATCATCAGCCGAAGTAGTACTCACATATACACCCGCATACTACAAATACACACGCATATAGCTGGTAACAAAGTAGGAGATTCTAGAAGAAGGAACGTCTAGACATTTGGAGAAATATGCGGACAAGGCAACAGAGAGTATAAAAGCAGCACAAGCTGAGTAATCAGTAATCAGTTTGATTTAAACACGCTATCAGCTGCGAAGTGAAGCATAATTTTACTACTCCAAAAGTAATCTAAAGACCATTTTGCATTACTGAATATTGGAGTTATTTATTCGACAATTTAGCGATTCGAACGTTTGGAGAAGGTGTAAAATAAGCGGAGTTTCCCTAAATTCGTTATAATATTTTTGCTTGTCCAGTTCGGTTTTAAAGAAGGGAAGACTGAAATACGTCTCCGCCGCTAAAATTTAGACATCTTTTCGCATTCTTCGAAGAATATACTTGTCACTTTAACATTGTAATACCCAATAAAATTGCAACTACCCTCCTTTGCAGACCTTTTGAACGCGCTCTTAAAATCGTAAATGGTACTGCAATGGTCGCAAATCAGCAATTGATTTATTTAAATACACTGCAGCAAATTAAGAGGCAGTCAAGTAAAGCACCAATTTCGCACTGCAGGTTTAATGACTATCTCCGCACCACCTAATGTTAATCGGACGCAGAACGGGACAGTTGGTGGCCACATTTGTACCAACAGCGCTTAAGTCTGAGCTTTATGGATTTAAATTAATCAAAGGCAACGACGTACGACTAAATCGGCTGGGAACGCGTTCAAAAGGTTTGCTAAGACCGATCATTGCCATTTTGTAGGGCACCAGTTCGGAGAAAGTCATAAATTCTGCAGTGCTTTGCTTAACTGCCTTTACGAATTTTATGATTGTTTTTTCCTAATAACTTTGTAAAAAATTGTTCTAATTGTCTATTAATTATGCGATTTTTTAGCCTATTTTGTTTGATGATTTTTTCTAAAAACTTTATTCCAAAAATCCATTAAGAGACTACGCTTAGAACTAGTTTTACGATAGTCGTTTTTGAAAATTTTGTTTTATCCGAATAATCCCGACGAATAAGAAAACAACTATCCTAACCTTGACTATCTCCTATCCCTAATCCTTGTTCTTTCACTATCACTATTATTTCCTCTGTCAAAGCCACTATTACTATACTATCACTGTCACTATCACCAGCCCCACCCTTATCGCTATCGCCGTTAATATCCTTCTCCTCACCCCTATCTTTGTCCCTATACAAACCCAGATCCAAAGAAACACCATTACCTTTCCTCTTCGAACCATTTTGAGGACCTGATAAAAGCTACCAGGTCCTTGACGTCATACTCCACAACCTGGCTCAGATTATCCAGAAATGGAGCACCTAGAAAGCGCTGCCGTGCTCCGCTTAGTGCCGTGCAGTTGCAGACGAGGTGAATCACCGTTTCCTCGTCCTCATCATCCTTACAAGTCCTGCAGCATCGACGATAGGGCGCTCCTAACCTTCCTGCATGCTTACCTATAAGGCAATGACCAGTTAGTACCCCCGCAAGTGTGGAAATTGTATCCCTACTTAGGTTTTACACGTGACGGGATCTTTTGGGATGCCATTTTGTCCAGGTTTCCTTCGATATTCGACACCCCGGTGTTTGTAGCCATCTTTCGTCGGCTTGACAGTTAATGTGTTCTTTTAGAATTAGCCTGCATGTGGCCAGGGGCATACCTAAGCGTTCTTGGCCAGGAACAATCTGCTTGGTTGTACCCAGCCTAGCGACTTCATCTGCAATGCAGTTTCCCGCGATGTCCCTATGTCCAGGGACCCATGTGTGACGTGTACACGGTTCTGTTTGGCCATCTCTTGAAGAGATCGGCGACAGTTTAGTGCTAGTTAAGAATTGAACGAGTAGGAGCCAAGAGATTTTATGGCAGGCTGGCTGTGGCTGAAAATAAAGATTTATTTGCCGACATTGTATGTCCCTATCCTAGCTGTGGCTTCCATGATGGCTGAAACTTCTGTTTGGAATACACTGCAGTGGTCGGATAGTCTGAAGGAGAGCTGGAGTTCAATGTCCCTTGAGTATACTCCTCCTCCAACTCTACCGTTTAGCTTGGAGCCGTCCGTGTATATGGAAATGCTGCCGTCAATAGCAAAGCACCTATCCGACTCCGTCCAGTCATCCCTACTGGGAATGTTTATCTTAAAGTTGGCTTCCACAACTGTTGTGGTCGCATAGCGATCCATGCTGGTAGGGAGAAACTGCATTTGTTTATTATACTAGAGTGTCCTGTGGTCTTGCTGTTCCAACACGACAACTCCCTTAGGCGCAGGGCTGAAGTTGTCGCCGCGCGATAACCAGCTAGATCTACTGGAAGGATGTCAAGAATGACCTGAAGAGCTTCGCTAGGTCGTTGTTTCTTTTTATATAGATGTATGCAATTATTTCTGCCATAACTTTTTCAAATATGAAATTATTTATTTCTTCAAACCCAATCACGTTCGCTTACGCTGTTAAATGTTTTTTTTGTGTTTTTTTTTTTAGTAGCGTCTGTCACAGCTTAATATTTCAAAAATTCTACAAAAAAAAAGACTGTAAATACTCCTACGGGAACGCGTCTATTAACTGTGCGATAGTGTGAAATGATAATATTGCGTATAAAAGCCACTTCCATTTATGAAGTGATGCCGTAAATGACACTAAACTCAACTGCAACCAAAGGGGTGTATCAATTCACCCATTTCAAATTAAAGTCTACGAATTTCGGTGAACCCATTAATCGTGGGTGTTTAAAATTTATTGCTGACATTGCTGACAGAAAATAGCTCACGTTCATTGGCATCATTGATTGTGATGGTTATCCAATTTCGCATTCCCACGGGATGATTTGCTTCAATTGTTAAGTTGCTCATTTATTTTTATGATGACTCAGTCATGTTGAGTCAACGTTTTATACCGTCAATAATGTTTGTGTTTATAAAAGTAATAGAAAGCGATGACATCCCACTCAAACGAATGTGTCGACATTCAAATGATCTTTTTTTTTTGCAGTTTTAGCTTTGAGAATTCTTGTATGTATGTATGTATGTGTGTATCAGGGACGTAGCGAGGGGGGAGCTTTAACCCCTCCCCCCTTGACACAGGATGATTTGATTTTTTAGGTCGTTACAATTCAAATATTTGATGTTTTTATGTCTATGTTAATACATTTCTTTATAATTCTGCTACGTATTTACTTTGTTGGTGATATTATATTTTTAGTATGCAAGCATATGTATGTACTAGAGGTTTACGCCGATCACTTTATCGGCGGCGGCGGCGGCGTAGGCTCTATTATATACGCCGGTTTTCTTACTTTAAAAAGCTTGATTTTTCTATTTAACAAAATAGTATTTAGGAAAGGTTTTGTTTGTATGTATTTAAGGAAATCAACGTGTTGGCCATTTCGGAAAGATCCAAGGTTTTTGCCTCAAGATCTCGCACACCGTTCAAACATTTTCAGGAGTAGCTCCTTGCGGATGGATTGTCCCTCGTTCACTTACTCCAGAGAGGCTTCGGCGTCTTACGGTTGCTATTAATGGTCTATTAATACTCATGACTCTCGTGGCACAGGGCGCCTCCAGTTTTTTCGGCTGTTTTTAAGAGCTACAATTCCCGATGTGCGAACAGTAGCAATCCCGACAACCAGTCGCTACCACGCCTCCTGACCCTCACACCATATGCCAGCACAGAATCTATAGGACTGCGACTTCGAACTCATACCTTCGTCGACGTCATTTTCCTAGAAGCTCTAGGTGTAGCTCCGAAGACTTTCCAACGGATGCTTTTGTCGCGCTATGTCCACTACGTTAGGGTAGTAGCACACACGGTCATTATTTCGACTGTCTTGGGAAAGTTTTTGCTTCACCACTTTGGGTGTTCTTGCGAAGGACAAAGCCCCACCTGGTAAATACATATATGTGCCTACGTATTCACATTTGTAAAAGGAGCCGTAACGTGTAGGTGATATTTAAACTTGGTTGATTGGCTATAATCAATGTGATTCACTCCAAGGGACTAGTTTTGGATAGGGCCACCATCTTTATGTCAAACCGGGAGACTTGGGTGTTGAAGGATGAAGTGTGAAAATTAAAATTAACATTTCAGACGCTATTATATAGTTTCGCAAATAAACAACAGATTTTTGAATGTAAGCCCAAAAAATTTTTCAAAACCTTCTCATACGTACATATATCCTCAACTTAAGTATGAGGTAAGAATCATTTCAAAGGAGTGTTTATGCCCCTAGAACCTACTAAAGGATTTTGCATCACTGATTTGGCTTATTCTTTCAGCCAATCGCAATATAAATTTTTTTAAATAATCGGCACCTTTTTTGCTTTTTTTTAACAACTTGAGGACAATTTGAAAACAATTTGAAACGCCTTGGGTAATTTTATTTGAATTCATTGTTCATTATTTTTTGGAAAAAATATGCAAAGTGAGCATATAAATTTATTATATAACTTTTCTTTTAGTGTTTTGTTTTAATAACTTGGTGAATTGGGTGATGCAAAGCCCGTGACATCGAAAACGTCTGTTTTTTTTAAATAACTTTTGAACAATTAGAAAGATTTAAATTTCGCAATTAGTTTTTTATAACTGGCAGTGATGCGCATCCGTTGTTACCACTTTCGATCATATCCGACCAATTTTCGACATGAACAATAAATGGCCTAAACAGTCTTAAACGAGTAGAAAAAAAACGCCGGACGCCGCCGCCGCCGCCGCCGCCGAATGTCAAAGCGTATATCTCTAGTATGTACGAAGTGAATACTTATATTTTAATCATATTCTGTTTCATAATAATTCTGCAATTTATTAAATATACAAATGTACATGTTAACTTTTACTATAATTTCATAAAGAAGTCTCCTTGTAAATTTGCCTAACGACCATCTACATACATATCAGAGAACAGCAAAAATCGAACACAACAACGTTCGATTATATTCGGCAACATGATCGTGCTCAATGATCCAACTTGCTTAAACGAACATAATCGGAATTGATTTAAAATCAACCTACTTATTGCATGCATGAATATAATCAATTCAGGCATTTGCTCGTTTGCCTCAACCGCGATTACATTCATCGGAATGAAAAGGCAAATATGAAAACTCCATGCGTCTGAATATTTGCATGATTCTTCTGCCCTTACGTCCCGGCGACAAGCTACATATAAACATTGCTTACGGTTCTGTTTGTTTGCCGAACTAAACGATACTAATTCTCGTGCTTTGATTTTATTCTCCACATTTAAATAATTTTAAATTTAGAGCATTTTTTCGTAGTACACATTTCCTATTTTGAAATATAATGCAAATTTGACATTATTTTCCATGTGGAAAACCCATTATTATAATGTAATATCTACATTTTTTTTCATATCAAAAACACATTTCAAAAATGTAAAATTCAAATTATTTGATAAATGAAAAAATAATGTGTTTTTCACATCTTAAAATGCAAAAAACACATTAGTGTTTTTTCCGTGTATATATGAATTTTTTAAATTAAATTCTTTTCTATTCGATCAGTTTCTTTCTTTTGAATTTTATATATGTATGCGTTAGATCTCATGCATAGGCTCAAAAAGCATGACTTCTACTTATTCCTGAAGGAGGTACTTCGGTTTTTTTTATATCAATTTATCTTTGATTAATATTACAGGAATGCGATTATGTGGCTTTTCCTAATGTTCACATGTTTTTGATCATCTTGTGTACGCTTCCAGTAACAATGGCAACGAACGAGAGATCTTTTTCAACTCTTAGGCTGATTAAAAACTATTTGAGAAACACGATGAGTGAAAATCGATTGAATGGCTGTGCATCACTAAGCATCCACCGTGATCAAATTGTTACCGTTGATGAAGTTTTAGATGAAATGGCAAAGAAAAGCCGACCGCATGCGCTTGAGTTTTTAATGTAACCTTTTTCATATCATATTCTAAATACACGTATTTTACTGTTAAAGCTAAAAACTAAATTTTTTTTATTTATTTAACTGAAAAAAAAAATTTTTTTTTGACGCCCAAGGCAATTTTCTGGCTACGTCCCTGGTGTGTATATACTTGGTAACTACACTGCGTATACGCATTATTTACTTTCACGCGTCAGTCCAGGGCAGCCGAACTTTTATGCATGGACGTGACATTTTTTCCACAGAAACGGTCGGTGTTTTAGATGAAGAGCCACAGCGTCTGCAACAGTAATATAATTCTATCTCGAAAGAATCCATATTTTATGTTTACTGTTTCTTGACATTAAAGTTATTAAAGGGAAACCCGTTTAAGACTTGAAGTATTTGGACATTTTACTTCAAACAAAAATCACACGAACGACATATGAAAGAACGGCATGTACTTATTGTAAAGTCTTATAAAACGTGAACTGGAAGGATGTAAACAAAAGCAATATGCAATCATGCTGTCTGGGGGTCTCATCTAAAAAATATTTCTTCAACCTTTGGTAATTTTGTTATTCTCAAGTTGATATCTCTAGCCTATGAGCTGATATCCAGCATCATGCTCTGATCATTCTTCAACCTTTGAGGAATTTTCATCACTCACGTTGATATCCAATATCATTCACAAATCAATGTTCTTCAATTACTTTCCAAACTTTGAGAATTTGTTAGTTCTCAAGTTGATTCCCATCATCCACCAACCTTTGAAAAATGTTTAGTTCTCAACTTGATCTTGTTGGATTGTTCTCCAAAGAAAATATTAGTTCTCTAGTTGATACACAACAGAACTCTACAACATTTGAGAATATTTCAGTCTCAAGTTGATATCCAACATCATTCGGAAATCATTCTCCAACCTTTGACAAATTTTTAGTTCTCAAGTTCATATCCAACATTGTTCGTCAATCATTCTCCAATTTTTAACAAAGTTTTAGTTATCAAGTCAATGCTCAACATCACTCCACAACGTGTGAGAACTTTTTTATTTGCAAGTTGATATCCAACTTCATTCTCCAATTATTCTCAAACCTTTGACAAAATTTCGCTCTCAAGTGCATACCCAACAAAGTTCTGCATTTGTTCTCCAACTTTTCAAAAAGTTGTGATTCTCAAGTTGATACTGAACATAGTTTTCCAAACATTTCTCAACCTTTTACAAAGTTTAAATTCTCTACTTTAGTTGATATTCAACATAATTTTCTAACCATTCTCTTATCTTTGAGAAATGTTTAGTTGATATCCCACATTATTGTCAAACCTTTGTAAAAGTTTTCGTTCTCAACTTGTTGGATACAAAGCTTTGAGTTAGTTAGTTCTCGAGTTGTTGTTCATTATTATTCACCAAACTTTGATACATTTTAAGTTCTGAAAAAATAATTTTTTTTTGTCATTTATAACGCCATAAATATATTGATATACATTTTTTATATCTGTTCTTAACCAGTCGTGATGTGTGGCTCCGAATCACGAACGGTGTCGAGAAATTATGTGGTGACTATAGCAGTGTTCGTGAGAAAAGTTTTCCGGAAGATTTATGGTCCTGTCTGCTTAACGCAGATATGAAGATAGTGCAGCCAATAAGAGTCCAGAGGTTTCGCTGGCTAGGTCATGTTATGCGAATGGACGAAGACGCCCCGGCGAAGAAAATATTTCAGTCTACACCGCAGTTTGAAGAGGAAAAGGAATACCTCCACTTAGTTGGGATAGGCAGTTGGAGAAAGACTTGACCTCCAATGGTGCTCTCAATTGGCGTCAGTTATGGCGAAACAGGGAAAGCTCGCGTGTCTTGTTACGAAATGCACAAAATTACTTAGACAGTTAAGCGACAATTAGTGATGATGATAAAGATTCTTATATACGACAAAGGTCAATATTGGGCCTCTATAAATCAATAAAGTTTCCATAATTAAAGCTTAAAGGGCCAATTAATGGTGACTTATCCATAACCAGATAAAACAGCTGATCGAACCAACCTTATGGAAATCAATGTAATCGATTAATGGTGACATACCATAACGCTAAAGCTATAACCATACCATAGCCAACCAATTGGTTTTTAGTTTTTCGCCATATCCACAACCTAAAAATATTTGAGTTGGTGAATTTATTAACTTTTCGTATATTTTATTTATTGTTTTGGATACGTTTTGACTAAGAGACTTGTTGTTTGTGGAATATGTTTGTAATTTTTTGCGTTTTCCTCAATTTTATGAAAATGTCAGATGTTTAAGGTAACACCATTAATCGATCACAATGGAGATGGTTATGTATATGGGTATGGTTACGACTATGGCGTTACGGTTAAGGAAGTTTAATTAGCCCTTAAGCATTTTTCAAATTCACTATTTGTTTGTTTAAACAAATAAAATATATTGGTTGATGTGAGTGGAAAATCTAATAAAGACCATGTTTTTTTTACGCGCATATACGTTTGCGCATAAATTTTACACGGGTAAATAAGTGTGGATAGTTTTGTTCGGTTATATCATACAAAACCTAAGCGAAAACGCATATGCGTGTCAAAAGAAAAGCACGGCCAATAATGAGGTGTCCAAATTATTATGTTGCATCGCATATGTAGGTTCGTCAGCCCTGACTTATGTTCAATCATTCCACTGCTTTAGTAATATACATTCACACACATACATTTATGTGCCATAGTGTCATTGAGATTGTGAAGGAATTTCTAATTTCAAGGGAATCGCAATCAATGCTACGCCAAATGCAACACTTTAAGAATTAGTTTTTGGCGACATTTTGCTGTCTATTGTATTGACGTCATTTGTCGTACGCAAAAGAATGAATGACCCGCTGTATTCTTAGTTAAGCTCGACCTCGTAGCCTGGGGAGTTGCTACACAAATTGCAAAGATGAAAGACGCGTGCTAAGAATTTGAAGTGAAATGGAGAAAGCTTTGTTATAGACATGTTAAAAAAAAATTATTGTTCTTCTTCGAAATTGACGTTTTAACTCTTTAGGCCACTTTGACGCCAAATGAAAATGCTTTGCGTAGCCAAATATTTGCCAACTTTATCTTTTCCAGTCGATTCATTATCGGTTGGTTTTAGTTTTTGCTCAGTACGCTTGATAGATCTTCTGAAGAAGGTTAATTAGTAGGGTTTGTGGAACTACTTTTCATTAAATTGGGTGAAGCCAGAATTGATCAGATGAATGATGAGCGGTGAAACACTAGTTTTGTCAATGTTCTTCTGTACGCAAACTAGCCCCTCAGTTTTAAATGTATGAAATTATATATGCGATTATAATCTTATGTTCTATTAATCGTGTGTGGGGACTGGTAGGATCGGAGACCTAGGTGAAGACGGACTCGTCAGCCGAAAAAGTTTACAAAAAGCACGTTAACTCACTACACTTGGACCCCTCAAAATGGCCTGCGGTGTTGGTGTGGGGATTTTCTCCGAACAGCTAAAGGTCGCAATATACATCAGTCTTCCAACTTTAGCTAGTATTTCCCAAGCATAGATAATCGCATAAGCGACGATGATATACGCATATACTCGGACAGCCAAGCAGCCCTCAAAGCATTAGATTCACCATATATGTACATTCTTTAAGGGCGTCGAAAACTTTTACGCGAAGCAACAAACCTGGCGCCAATCATGCTCCTTTGGTGGGTATCCGGTCACAGGAATATTGAAGGCAATGACAAAGCGCAAAGGCCGGTGCATTGTTAGACACCTCTGGGGCCGTCACATTGCACCAACCACTTTCGTCAATTAAGAGTGAAATTCTTATCAATCTCAGGAAAACCGCAATTTGCACTTGGTACTTTGCTAATACCTGTAAAATCACCAAGTAACCATGTCTTGACTACAACCAGAAAAGAACAGAGTCTCTACTGAATATGTCTGGAAAAAAATATTCAGAATCACAACTACCATTACAGGACACTGACCATTTGGCCCACACGAAGAAAGAATGGGAGTCCCCTTTAACGAATGGTGCAGGAGCTGTAGCGTGGATGCTTGTAAGAAGACAGTCACCCATTTTCTTTGAGCGCTGGCGAACATGAGGCTCCGAATTGCATGCAGTTTTGTGCTGCACGACTTAGGGGCGATGTCAAAATTCTCCATAAAGGACATCAGAACCAAACAGATTATAGAGCACTACTTGGATCCTGTCTCTTCGGCTGGGCAGCAGAGCAACCAACCAACCTAAAAACTATCTTTTGACACACTCCCTTTAAACAAGTTCCAGAACACCCGCTGCATTCCGATCAAATCGTTTCGAAACCGCATAACTCTTGATCCTGCTCTCACATTCCTTCGATGAAAACTTCCGACCGGATTACCATTCAAATCACTGCTATATTCGATATATCGTTGACTTCGTAAGCAAACGTGCTTAGTCCCTTTTTCCTAATTTTCAACCCTACTACGTCAAATGGTATACTAACCGATTATGTTTGGATTAGGTGTAGGGCCTTCTTATGTGCTTACGGATATGTTTCCTTATTACTCTTGAAGGCGAGGCTAGATCAAGCCGTTTTGTCATAAAAAGGCATTCCGTGTCTGCACTCAAAACAAAAGACTTAACCTTTTCCTGTCTGTGTGTTGTAAGTGATTAGCAGCCGACTTGAAGATTTTGTTATCGCTTTGTACTTTGGATACAATTTCGGAGGCATGCGCTCTGAAGGTGAAAGTGTTATCGAACGTTTCCCCTAAGAGCTTTGGGTGACTGACAGTCGGTGGCGTAACACCATCGTACAATATTTGCGCCATCCACGTCGTAAACAGAATGACCGCGTGATAGTGCCAGTTGTTTATTCTGTACCATAGCTGTTTATTCTAAAAAACAATTCATCTATTGGAGAGCCAGGTCCGGTTGCTATTATCGTGCAGTCGTCGGCATAGTAAATGATAGTAACTCCTTCACGTGGGGAAGGCATCTTTTAAGTGTAGAAATTTAACAGAATTGAGGATAGGACATCACCCTCCTAGGTTAGGGTTGTTGTTGTTGTTGCTGTGTAGCGATAAGGTTGCTCCCCGAAAGCTTTGGGGAGTGTTATCGATGTGATGGTCCTTTGCTGGATACACATCCCGTACGCTCCGGTACCACAGCACCATTAAGGTGTTATCCCGACCATCTCGGGAACGATTTATGTGGCCACATTAAACCTTCAGGCCATCCCCTCCCTCCCCACCCCCAAGTTTCATGAGGAGGTTGGGGTCGCCAGAGCCTCGACTGTTAGTGAAACAGGATCCGCCGCGGATAGGTGAGGTTGACAAATTGGGTTTGGAGAAGCTATATATTGCGCTGGCAACCTGAGGGGTTGCGCTACATAGCCCCTTGAATCTGATATTTTAGCCGCCTTTTACGACAGGCATACCTACCGCGGGTATATTCTGACCCCCTAACCCGCTGGGGGTTAGGGTCCTAGGTTAGTGATATCAGTCGATATGACTCACCTTAGTTAGCTGATTTTGAAGGCTTTAGTAGTACCAAGAGCACCATCCTAGTTCAGTAATTTTGCGGAAGCCATGCTGGGTGGTGGCTAAACAAAGATTCGCAGTAAAATGAGGGAGCAGGACTGTTTCCAATGTCTGCGCTACAGGCGGGAGGAGTGATACCGGTCGACATGAGTTAACTTCGTAACCTAGTTTTCCAGGTTTAGTAGTGGAGTTACCCTTGCGATTTTTCATTGTTCTGGACTGACAAAGGCGTGGCTACACCATCTAAACCTATTGACTTAGAGACCTTTTTAATGGCTTCATCAACCTCTCTGGGTAATAGTAATGAGTGGCACGACAAGTTTGTGTGTATGTGTCCGTCTTCTTGTACGACATCTAGCTCGCGCATTTCATCGAGTCCAATAGAGCTCCTCGTCTTCTCGAGCTGCGATAAGTTCACTCCGATGACAATCTTGCGTAGTAGTGCCCATTGAAAAAGGTGAAAAACTGTTACTACACAATCAAAACAAGTTATGTCAGTTTTTCTTATTAAAAAAGAAAGGACGTGTCATATTTGCGTATCATTTCAAAACGTTAACTATGAATGATATTTCGGTATTTAATTTTACAAATGATATATATTAAGTATTTTATTCTCAATTTTCCTTAAAAGTGGAATTAACACATTTGCTTACGAAGCCGACGATATGTCCTATAATTTTTATACTCAGCTGAGCAGAGCTCACAGAGTATATTAATTTTGTTCGCATACCTGTAATCCGTAACGGCATAAACTAATCGAGATAGATATAGACTTCGATATATCAAAAAGATCTGGGCGAAAAAAGAAATTCATTTAGCCATGTCCGCCCGTCCTCCGTCCGTCCGTAAACACGATAACTTGAGTAAATTTTGACGTATCTTAATGAAATTTGGTATGTAAGTTCCTGGGCACTCATCTCAGATCGGTATTTAAAATGAACGAAATCGGACTATAACCACGCCCACTTTTTCGATATCGAAAATTTCGAAAAACCGCAAAAGTGCGATAATTCATTACCAAATATGGATAAAGCAATGAAACTTGGTAGGTGGGTTGACCTTATGACGCAGAATAGAAAATTAGTAAAATTTTGGGCAATGGGCGTGGCACCGCCCACTTTTAAAAGAAGGCAATTTAAAAGTTTTGCAAGCTGTAATTGAAAAAGAAGAAGAATGCAGTAGTTGAAGATATCATGATGAAATTTGGCAAGAACTATATTATATATACATATATTAATTATATTATTACTATATGTGTTCTAAATAAAAATTAGCAAAAACCCTTACTTGTTTTATTCAGAACCGTAACAATTCAAGTTATATATCTGTGTATCTATTCGTATAAGTAACTGCCATAACATTCACTTTCGAAAAGAGAAATATTTTCCTTTCACTTTTGATTTGTTAGATAAAATTATAAAAGCATTCATTCACTCGCGGTCTAGGCGCCACTCGTAAGCACTCAAGCACTTAGTAAATAGGCAGCAATTTATTTATGCTGAAAACGTGCGACGACGACCTACAACTATTCGCTATGAATGCGTTTGACAAAGCAAACAAAAATTTAATGCTTACAATTAGAAAACCCTAACTAAATAATAGTGCGCCTTATGTGTGACATTATAAATAGAATAATCGAAATGATCTGCTAAGCGTCTAACAACAACGTCATTGACGAACTCTTATTTTCTGTAAACAACTTCGCGCTGTTCTCAGCTCTCTAGCAGATCTGAATGCTCATTTCACCAAACTGTTTTCTCTCACCATGCAAAAGCGCAACGCTACCCACATTTTAGAGAGTGCTTAGAGAGAGTTTCCTAATTCGAGAATTACAATTTAAGAGAGAGTAAGATGGACGTAACAAGAGTAATAATTAACTAGAGGCGTGATCGGTCACATAACTCTTTACGTACATATTTATACAATAATCAGCTGACGCAGCTAAACAAACTGTAAGAGTTAATTACCAAGCTAAACAATCGCTTTTTTTTTTATTATCCACAACATCATTATTATTAGCGACTTTGTCGGCAACGACATCATTGTGACGACAACATTTGAAAACTTGCAATTTGCATTCCTTTCACGTACAATTACGTATGTGTGTAAGTATATCAACCAAAAAAACAAATAAGGGTGTTTAAGTTCGGGTGTGACCGAACATTATATACTCAGCGTGAGTTTCAATTGTACAGTTCATTTCAGATAGATTACTTTTTCTAATTTTGTTACGAGGGTTAACTTTTTTGTGAGGCCCATTAAAAAAAAGTGTCTATCAAATTCCTTTTACAATAAAACTTTGTAAGTGAAACATCATTGATACAATATTATTTTTCGCTAAGCTTATTTTTCTAGTCTATGACCCCTTTTAACATCTTTTTTATAAAATTGGGCGTGTTCCTGTTGAAGTAATTATCTAAAATGTCAAGTAAGCTTAATATTTTCTATATCGCAACAAGCTGGCAATGCTGTATCAATGTTCTGTATTCCTTTTTGAGTTTTAATGAGTTCTGTTGTAATCGTCAAGTCGTGAAGTTGCATTCGCAAAGTATACATTGAATTTTTTATTAAATAAAGTTGAACATCGACCACGTCGCGTTTTTACTTAAATCGTATTCGTAAGTAAACCCAACAAATGGTTATGGGCCCAGGGCTGCGCGATCGGTGTTCCTTGCTAAAAAGAAGCCACTAGAAAACGTGTGCAGAAAAATCAGTGTGGGCAAAATATTGTAAAATAGAAATTTGCATAAACTCATATTCAAAATAAATGTTTCTCATCAAATAGAGAAGCTTGGTGAAGAAAATTACGACATGTGGTGTATGACCATGCGCAGTGTTTTAATTACGGCTGATTTGTGGAAAGTGGTGAGCGAAGACAAGCCCGAGGGTTCAACTGACGAACAGTCAGCAAAATGGGACATCACAGACACAAAGGCGCTATCTTGCATAATTTTAAATGTAAAATCGACAAAACTAATGCATATAAAATCATGTGCTACTGCAGCAGACGCATGGAAAAAATTGCGTGAAATACATTTGCCAACAGGGCCGGTAAGAAAAGTGCAACTTTACCAAAAACTTATTCGTTTAAGAATGCAATCCGGTGATGACGTACCACAGTATATTAAAGTGTTTGAAGAAACTTTGGACAAGTTGGCTGAATTAGACATCAAAATGAATGATGAACTAAAAGTTATAATGCTTCTGTCTAGTCTACCAAATTCTTGGGAAAATTTTGTGGTCGCTATTGAGACACGCGAAAACTTGCCATAATTTCAAACAGTGAAATTGAAGTTTCTAGAAGAAGGTTCGCGCAAAGCAGAAATGAGAGAACGCGAAAACACAGCAGCGTTAGTATATGTACATAGACAAGCGCAAACGGGTGCGCAACAAAGCAATCATCAAAATGTCAAAGGCAATCGCGAGAATCAAAACAAACCAAACGACCAAAAACAATTCAAAGGCAAGTGTTTTTACTGCAAAAAAAACAGGTCATCGCGCGAATGAATGTCGCAAAAAGGCAAACGCACAGAAAGAGCAGCAACGTAAGAAAGAAGAACAAGCGCATTGTGTTTTAAATATGTGTGACGTTGAACAAAGTAAAAATACGTGGTGTATTGACAGTGGTTCAACAACACATATGTGCTGCAACAAAGACAAATTTATATCGTTTTATGAAAAAAAGTCGTCGGTTAAATTAGCAGCTGACAAATACATAGAGTCATAAGGTATTGGCACAGTCATAATAAAAGTAAACAAAGTAGATATTGAAATGCGTGACGTTTTGTATGTGCCTACGCTGCAAATGAATTTCGTGTCAGTTAGTAAGGCAGCTCAAAATCAAAATAGTATTACATTTAGTAAAAATTATGCGCAAATAAAAACAAAAAATGGCAATGTGGTTTTACGCGCAATGCAAGAAGGAAACTTGTATTTGTATACGGATAATTCCACACAAAGTGCGGTTAATATGGCCATCGATTCGAATGCACAAATGTGGCATGAAAGATACGGACACTTACATTTTCAAAGTTTAAAGTTGCTTAACGATAAAAAGCTAGTCGAAGGTATGAACATTAAAAATATACAAACGAACATGAACTGTGACACGTGCAATCAAGCAAAAATTTGTGCTTTACCATTTCCAAATAAAGCTAAGCGTATGACAAAAAACGTACTTGAACTAGTACACAGTGATGTTTGTGGGCCAATGAATGTTAATTCGATAGGTGGAAATCGTTATTTCGTCACGTTTATTGATGATTTTTCAAGAAAAATATATATTTATTTCATGCGTGCCAAAAATGAAGTTTTCGATAAATTTAAATTATTTAAAAGTTACGTTGAGTTGCAAACGGGCAAGAAAATAAAATGTCTACGTACCGACAATGGTACTGAATATGTTAACAATGATTTTAAAACTTTTTCAAACAATTGTGGAATTAAGAGACAAAATACTGTTCCGTATACACCCCAGCAAAATGGTGTTGCTGAACGCGCCAATCGCACTATAGTGGAAATGGCAAAAAGCTTGCTAATTCATGGCAAATTAGAAGAGTTTTTGTGGGCTGAGGCTGTACAAACGGCAGTATATTTGCGTAATAGGTACCCCACAAATGCATTGAATGGGTGCACGCCCTTCGAAATGTGGAAAAATCGTAAAGCATCGGTAAAGCATTTGCGTATTTTCGGTTCGCGCGCGTTTGCTTTAGATAAAAAAGCAACGAGCAAGTTCAGGGTAAAAGGAAAAGAATACATTTTCGTCGGCTACTCTACAACAGCAAAAGCTTATCGCCTGTACGATCGAGAAAAACGTTCAGTTATAGAACGTAGGGATGTCAAATTTGTAGAAGGTGAATTTGATACAGTAGTTAATACAAAATGCAGCGTATTAGATCGTAACGATGATTTCATGACTAATATTATTCATTTTGAGTCGCATACGTCTGCAGAAGAAGCAAATAAAACGTCAAAAGAAGCTGAGAAAGTTGATAGTCAGAGTACTGTGCATACACCTGAATGCGTAGAGGTACAGAACGATACTGACAACTCCGACGAAGAGGGGGAGGAATTCGTTAGCGCGAGCGATGATGAAGAAATAAATGGTGAACGTAGAGGTCCAGGTCGATCAAAATTGCAACGGACGGGTCAACCAGGCAGACCTAAAAAAGTATACAACGTGCTAAACAATCTAAATTCCATAGACGATATCGAAACACCACAAACAATAGCAGAAGCATTGCCGAGCCAATATGCGAAAAATTGGCAAGAGTCAATGCAATCAGAATACAACGCATTAGTAGTCAACGATACTTGGAGCTTAGTTGATTTACCTGCTGGTGCAAAGGTAATAGGCTCCAAATGGGTATTTAGAATCAAAAGAAACAAAGATGGTGAAATCGAAAGATTTAAGTCCAGGTTGGTTGCGAAAGGATGTGCACAACAGTTGGGCGTTAACTACAGGGAAACGTTTTCTGCCGTTATACGCTATGAAACTCTTCGTATGTTGTTCGCTATAGCTGCAGAAAAACAGTTGTACATGCACCAAGTTGATATATCAAATGCATATTTGAACAGTAGCCTAGACGAGGATGTCTACATGAAGCAGCCACCAAATTTTTTGAGCACTACACATCCAAACAAGGTTCTTAAGCTTAAAAAAGCTATATATGGGCTTAAGCAATCTGGACGTGTATGGAATAATACGCTAGATGAAGTTCTGCAAAGCATTGGCTTCAAACGTAGCAAGTACGAGGTGTGCTTATACTTTAAGCAACATCAACAGCAAAGCAGTTACATCGCAGTTTACGTCGACGATTTAATAATTATATCGCCGAGCGAGAGGGAGATTCATGCGATTAAAAAGCAAATATCATTGAAATTCGAAATGCATGATGGCGGTCCACTCTCATTCTTTCTTGGTCTTGAAATTCAACGAAATGGCAAACAAGGTTCTGTATCAGTATGTCAAAAAACTTATATCAGAAATCTTTTAGATTCATATGGTATGAAAAATTGCAAAGCAGTTGCCACACCACTTGACCCAGGTTTTCACGTCGGTTGTAAAGATGAAAAATGCGTCAAAGTAAATGTAACGCACTATCAGTCATTAATAGGTTCTTTAATGTACCTAGCAATTTTGAGTCGTCCTGACATTTTGCATGCAGTTAGCAAATTGTCGCAACGCAACACAAATCCACACGCTGAGCATGAGGCTGCAGCAAAACACATTCTTCGATATCTTTCCGGCACTATAAATCTGAGCTTAGTATATCGTAAAACCGGGAAGCTAGTACAAGGCTTCGCATACGCTGATTGGGCAAATGATAAATTAGACAGAAAATCCTACTCCGGCTATGTTTTCTTTTTGGGAGGCAGCGCATTTTCTTGGTCTTCAGCTAAACAAAGTATTGTAGCATTGAGTAGCACAGAGGCAGAGTACGTGGCTCTCACAGCAGCCGCAAAAGAAGCGGTGTATCTACGCAAATTACTATTCGAAATTGGATGGTCAGCAGAAGAAGCTATGGTCATATGTGGTGACAACATGAGTGCACAGCATATATCTAAAAATCCTGTTCACCATAAACGCACCAAACACATTGACATTAAATTTCATTTTATTAGGGAAAAAGTTACAAATAATGAAATTGAATTAAAATTTGTATCTACTAATGAAAATATTGCAGATGTATTTACAAAAAATTTGGGTAAACAAAAGCATTGCGGCTTCGTAAAATTACTTGGTTTAAATTAAATTGCAATTTAAAATTTTCAAATTAAAATATTAGCTTAAGAAGAAGTGTTGAAGTAATTATGTAAAATGTTAAGTAAGCTTAATATTTTCTATATCGCAACAAGCTGGCAATGCTGTATCAATGTTCTGTATTCCTTTTTGAGTTTTAATGAGTTCTGTTGTAATCGTCAAGTCGTGAAGTTGCATTCGCAAAGTATACATTGAATTTTTTATTAAATAAAGTTGAACATCGACCACGTCGCGTTTTTACTTAAATCGTATTCGTAAGTATACCCAACAGTTCCTTAACCGATCTCGATTGCTTAGTCATAAAAAGGGCGGTGCCACACCCATTTTTTTAAATTTTTATTTTTTCCTTTTTCTTGTTATAATTCCATTTAAGAAAAGAAATACCATTGATATCAAGCTCTCTTTTGCAAATATATAACTTATTTTATTCGTCCACGAGCCTTTTAAAAAATTTTAATATAAAAGTGTGTGTGGTCCTTAACCAATTTCGTTAATTTTTAAACGGTTTTATTTAGCTTGACTCCGTGTAGCGAGCGAATTTTGTAATTGAGATTTAAGTAACTTCCCGATAAGCTACAAGCTTGAAACTTGGAATATAGTTCAGCACCCGATGACAATGCAATAAAAAGAAGAAAAAACTCCGCTAGGTGGCGCATGGATCGATATGTTTCAAAAAATCGTATTTTTGGTCCAATTTGGCTCATATTTCGAATAAATATTACATACAGTCCAGTAGAATTGACAACGAAATACATTGGAGTTCGAGGAGGGACAAGCATACGTGGCGCAGAGTCGAGAAAAGTCTTTGGAAGGATTATGTACGCGGTGTTAGATTGTCAGGCAAGAGTCCTTGTAATAATAAGGTACTAAGTGAACTAAATAGAATGAGAAATAATAGCCAATTAAATAAAAACTAAAAACTTGAAAATAGAATAATTACAAAAAAAATGTTAAGTTAAACGGTTCTATTGAAAAGAATACTTTCATTAAATAATAATAATACTCAAAGCTAAAAATAAGGTAGGTCCTAGGTACTAGTCATCACACTCCTCATCAATCTAGGGCGTTGATCAGACAAATAAATAAATGCGGTGGGCGCGTGAAATTTCTAAACACGTGAGGCGTAGTATAACCTGATTAAGGTTCAGTTGTTCTTACTTATACATATATGAAAATATCATTTGTAAAGATATGAACAGTTGATTACACAGGCCGACAAAATTTAACCAACATTCAGACCCAGAAACCAGACTATATATTTCCGAAGGTTTGTCATGCGCTGAATCCTAATCTGTGCTCAAAATTGCTCTATCAGCGTCATTTGAAAGAAGAAGACTTGTATTTAAAGATGCCATCCTTTAATTTTGGTGAAAGTAAACATCTGCAAGGCTACACAACCTCAAATATGAGCAAAAACGGTGTTTTTTGCACTTTTAGGCTAGGATATCTCGAAAACCAGATAGATGATAGAGCAATTCTGAGCCCAGATTTGGATTCAGCACATCATAAACCTTCGGAAATATATAGTCCGGTTTCTGGGTCTGAGATGCTGTCGACCAGTGTTATCAACAGAAATTTGGCGCGACTCACGCGGTGAAACGCACATTTTCAAAAAAATTTTCAAATTTTTATCAAAAATCTTAATATCAGTCCACACATCAAATTTAAAAATTCTAGGTTTATAATTACATAATCAGGTTTTTTCCCAAGTGTTTATAAAGTGGGTGTGGTTATCATCCGATTTCGCTCATTTTAAATATCAATGGGAGATGAGTACGAAGGAACCCATATACCAGGTTTCAATAATATATCTCGGACGGACGGACGGACATGGCTAAATCAATTCCTTTTTTTATCCTAAGCTTTTTGATACATGGAAGTCTATATTTATCTCAATTCGTTTATGCCGTAACGATCAACCGTTATGTAACCGGAGTTATATAATCTGTGTGCAAAGCTGTTATTTTCGGTCCCTGATATATATTGTACATATAATTAGATACATGTTAGACAAAATCGAATAAACTTAAATAGTACATACATACATACATGTCTCAGCATTATTATTTTGTGTTGCGTATAAGCTCTGGTGTACACCCCTCCAGCCATTGCACGACCAACTATCTACTTAATTACATATGTATGTGTGTACCTTCATATATACTATATATATTCTTTAAACGCACAATCGATTGCTTGTTGAGAGCTTTGGATATTGATAAAATAATTGTATTGCTTTTCTTATTATTTTTTTTTTTTCACATGTAACGGAAACATCATGCTGTGAATTTGGCAAGCGTCCAATTCATTTCTCTATACAAAAGCATACGCAATTCACTAAGGTCAGTAGCATGACGCTCTCGTGTGTACATTAGACTGATTCGAAAACAATTGTTTTGTTTTTAGTTTTTCTTGCAAACATTCTCAAATGTTTCGTTTTTTGTATAAAAAGCTGGATTTTAAAAGATGTGCTTTTAATAATAACATTAATATATTCATTAGACTGGGTCGATTTATTAACCGATATCGCGCCATCGATTTTTCGATATGATTTGGGCTCAGGAAAAAAAGTTCCACTACGAATACCCAAAAAAATAATTTCGAGCCTGCAAAATTTCATTTTTTTGACTTTTTTTCGACTTTGGTTTTTAAGGTTTTTTTCATGACCTGCTCAAAAAATTTTAATTTGATTGTAAAATTTTCAAATATACCCTGTCCGACCCAAAAATGTGCGCTAAAAGCGTTGTCGATAAGTTTTTTGAAAAAAAAAACATGAAAAATCTTTTAGTAGGTCATGAAAAAAACCTTAAAAATCAAAGTCGAAAAAAGTAAAAAAAAAAAAAAACAAGTAAGGACGGGACTGTCTTCGGCTGTGCCGAAAACTTCATACCTTTCATGAATGGGGCTGAACAATAATCATATCCCGTTCGTAATCTCCAAATAATCGGATGTATTAGATGAGAAATATATAGTGAACAGACGTACATACCCAAACGATTTTTAAGATAAATATAAAATAAAAAATGGCAAAAAATCCCCTTATCTGAACGATCGGTTGTATGGGATATATATTATATCTATATATATCACCAAGTTTAACGTTTTTGTATTGGAAATTAAGGGAGAAATGGCTAAAAATCTTTTTATCTGCACGATCGGTTGTATGGGATATATACTATATACAGCTCCGAACAAAGTGATTTTTTCAGAAAATCTATGATATATTAAAATATATATCACCGAGTTTCACGTTTATACTTTCTAAATTAACGGAGAAATGGCCAAAAATCGTTCCATCTGAACGATCAGTTGTATGTGATATAACTATATACATATAGCTCCGATCAAAGTGATTTTTTCAGGATATCTTCTATGATATATTAGAATATATATCACCGACTTTCACGTTTATACTTTCTAGATTGCGGCAGGAATGACCAAAATCGTCTTATCTGAACGATCGGTTGTATGGGAGATATATGTTATAGTGGTCCGATCCTACCGGATCCGACAAATGTCTAATATAATACAATAATACATCCTTGTGCCAAATTTCATTGAGATACATATCTCAAAATTTGAGGGACTAGTTTGCGTTCAAACAGACAGACGGTCGGACAGACGAGCATGGCTATATCAACTCAGTTCGTCGCCCTGATCAATTCGGTATAATTAATGGTGAGTCTATCTTCTATATTTCTCAACGTTACAAACATCGGACCAAAGTTAATATACCATTTCATGTTCATGACAAAAAACAGTCTTTGCCGTGTACGGACGTGTTTTTACTCGAGCTCTGTGCCTTTGTTTTCGTTTGCTCTATCTGTTTAATTTGTGTATTGCGAATTACTATTTGCAAATTTAAACTTGATACAATCAATTTTGTGTAACACAAATACATGAAATTATAAAACAATTTGATATTTAAACAATCAATTTATTAATAATCGATTTGTGCTTGAGTCAGCCTCTCTGGTTATTTTTTCAACGTTGCTACATACATAGTTCCATTTGTCTAACTTTAATTTACTCCCAATTATGCCTTGCCTTTGTGGAAATAAAGTTGAACGCACTCAAAGCAGTGCGCAGTGTGAGAAGTGAAAAAAAGTTTATCACTTGCATTGTGTTGTTGGCACTGTGGCTGCTGATTTGGATTATTTCAAATGCCCTGATGAAATTTATATTTGTGGTGAGTGTGCGGCTGCTCATCGTGACGTTGGTCTATCGCCGAGTAATGCTCTCGCCGTACAACAACAACATTATCAACAACAACAACAGCATGAGCCCCAAATAAATTGTGCAAATGATAATGAGCTACATCAAGTGTTATCAACTATTCTTGCCGAACTGGAAAGTCCGGGAGCAGAGCAGGCCGGTGCAGTTGCGTGCATACACTCTCTACAAGCAGATAAAAACCGGTTATTAGGTGAAATGGTACTTGTGCGCTCTGAGCTTACTAATTTATGTAAGCTTTACGATGTAGGTGTTGCTGGTGCGCTTTCCTCATTATCATCACAGCTCACTGATCTGCGTCATAGTGCGGGCAAACACAAAAACAAAAACAAAATCAATAACAAAAACGAAAATGCGATTAAAGGTAGAGCAAAGAATGGTAGCAAAGATAATTCTGTCAAGGCAGTCGATACCGGCAAGCAGAATATCCGTGATATTGGTGCTCCAATTGTCGAATTGAGCAATAATAAGAAGTCTATTAAAGTGACAGCTGATATAGTTTCGGTCACAAAGAGTGTTGTTGGCACTGTTGACAGTATTTATGCCTCTAAGACGTTTACTCCAATCTATAGCATAGCCAACTCTGCCATAGCTGACATTGTTACCTCGACTATCTCTTTATCTGCTGTTTCCTCTACGCCCGCAGTCACGCCGTCTAACAACATAACTTATGCTAGTCGCATGGCCACCCCATCTGATAGTGATACTGCTACTATTCGTGGTGCTACTGTTTCCTCTGCGCCTCTTACTTCTATTCCGTACAATCATAATAACACTGTGCGGGTCAATAATGGCATTGAGTTAAGGGGCATTAGGGGCGTTTATGGCCGTAATGAAAATGCTGAGCTCGAAGTCGTTGTTAAGAAGAAGTGGCTGCATATTTCCTCATTCAAACCAACTGTCTCTGAATTGAACGTCATTGATTATGTTTCGAAGTATGCCGGTGTTGACCGGAGCCATTTATCATGCCGCAAGTTGATAAAAAGTGGTGTTCCGCTGGATAGTTTAGAGAGCGTGAATTTCAAGCTTGGAGTTACTACGGCCCTCTATGACAAAATTTTGAATGCAAATGTGTGTCCGGCTGATATTATTGTTCGGCCATTTCGTTTCTTCCAAGGTAAATTCAGCGGCATGTAGTGCAATTGGATCACATCTTAATAATTATCTTAATGTTCCTGTTATTGTTGATGATACCTCCCTCAAATGCTACTTCCAAAATATGGGTGGTATGCGCACAAAATCTAAAGAAATTCTGTTAGTAACGTCCCGTTTGGACTATGATGTTTTCGTCCTCGTTGAAACATGGCTGAATAGTGACTTTTACGACGAAGAGTTTTTTGGTCCTTGTCTTTTTCATACCTTTCGGAAAGACAGGGACACTGTAAAGACTGGGCACCGTAAAGGAGGTGGAGTTCTTATCGCCATAAGAAGAAATCTACGCTACTCGGAATATCAACTTTTACACAATGATTCGTTAATTGACCAACTCTGTGTTCGCATAATCGGTTCCGCTGGATCTACATTCATTTGTGTGTCTTATATTCCACAAAATAGTGCGGAAAGCTTATATAACTCTCACATCGAAAACATTGTTAATATTTGCGAAACTAACTGTGATGCTCATTTTTGTATTCTCGGGGATTTTAACTTACCCGATTTTACTTGGTTAGATCTCCAAAATAATGGTATTATGTTTCCGGCTAATGTTACGCGTACTCTTTATATAAATTTTATAGATAGCCTCTTAAGTTGTAATCTCATTCAAATTAATAATGTATTTAATGCACTTGCTAAGCTTTTGGATCTTGTTTTTGTTGATGAGAATTCGATTTTTAGCCTCTCTGAAAGCATTTTTTCGTTGTGGGAACCTGATAGGCATCATGTTCCGCTCGTCATTACCCTTTTTAATATTGATTCCATCCCGATCTCTTCGGATCTAAGTAACAATTCTTTTAATTTTAGGTCAACTGACTTTAGTGAACTAAATAATACTTTTGGTGATATACCCTGGGAAACTATTTTGCAGTCTAATGATGTTAGTGTCTGTTTCGAGATTTTCTTGGGGACGTTGGCTCAGGTTTTTTCGGATAAGGTGCCTCGGCGAGTCCCCAAAATACATAAATTACCCTGGTACAATATTACTCTCAAAAAGTTGGAAAACAAACGTAATAAACATGAAAATTTGTACCAGGCTGATTCTTCGAATTCTGCTCTTAGAGATCAGTATTTAAACAGTGTGAAGGAGTTCAATGTTCTTGATACATTTTTATATAATCGGTATATGAGTAAGGTAGAATCGGAGTTGAAAGAAAATCCAAAAGCATTTTGGGATTTTATTCGGTCCAAGCGTGGTTCTTCCAATATTCCTATTTGCATGAAGTACAATGACAATTGCTCACAGTCTCTAAATGACACTGTTGAATTTTTTGCAGAATTTTTCAAATCTAATTTCGAAGATGAAGCTACTATTCAGGATACCCTCCACTCTAGCTCATACTTATTTGAACGCATAGATTTCGGTTCACTGTCTTTATCTGTGCAGGATGTCAGTAAACCTATGTGCATGTTAAAGCCCTCGCTAAAATGTGATCCTGATGGACTTTGTGCATTTGTTCTGAAGCATTGTAGCTCAACTTTCCGATTTGCTACATATTTAATTTTTCTCTATCTTCTGGATTATTTATTGACAGGTGGAAGTCCGCGTCAATCACGCCGATCTTTAAGTCTGGAAATAAGAATGATGTCTCTAATTACAAACCCATTGCTAAGCTTTCAGTTTGCTCTAAGCTTTTCGAAATAATTATTAAGGAAAAACTTTTCTTTGTTGTTAAGAGCATTATAGATCCGCGCCAGCATGGGTTTGTTTCTGGTCGCTCTACAGTCACTAATTTGGCTTCTTTTTCGAACTTTTGCATATCAGCCTTTAAAGGCGGTTCGCAGGTGGATACCATATATTCAGACTTTTCCAAGGCATTTGACAAGGTGTCTCATCAGCTTCTACTGAAGAAATTGGAGTTCATTGGTTTCCACTCGGTATTCTTGAGTTGGTTGAAGTCTTATCTGTCTAATAGATCCCTTTGTGTTGATATTGAGAATTGTATGTCGCACACTTTTGTGGCAACTTCTGGCGTTCCTCAGGATAGTATCCTTGGGCCGCTCTTGTTCGTTCTCTTTATCAATGGCATTGGTGTTTGCTTTCAGTTTTCCAATTTTTTACTTTATGCTGATGACCTGAAGATCTTTCGTAGGATTGATAGTCCATCAGATGTTTTCCTTTTGCAGCGTGACCTGAATAATGTTGTTGTTGTTGTTGTTGTTGTAGCGATACGGTTGCTCCCCGAAGGTTTAGGGAGTGATCGATGTGATGGTCCTTTGCCGTTTACAGATCCGGTACGCTCCGGTAACACAGCATCATTAAGGTGCTGGCCCGACCATCTCGGGAACGATTTATATGGCCACATTAAACCTTCAGGCCAATCCGGTATTTTAGTCGCCTCTTACGACAGGCATACCTACCGCGGGTATATTCTAACCCCCTGACCCGCTGGGTTTGACCTGAATAATCTAGTTGACTGGTGTAATACTAACATGCTCTACCTAAACGTTAAAAAATGTTTGCACATGTCTTTCTCGAAGTCCAGTAATAATTTTGTTTCACATTTCTATTTAGAAAGCAGTCTCTTGAATGCAGTCAACGAATTTGTTGATCTTGGTGTTGTATTTGATAATAATTTTTCTTTTGTTAATCATATCTGTTATGTTCTTCCCAAAGTTTATAGAAACCTTGCTTTCCTGCGTTGTTATGCTAAGGACTTTAAGGATCCCTATACCAGGAAGACTTTATATATTTCCTTAGTTCGCTCAAAGCTCGAGTATGCTTCTATTATTTGGAACCCTATTTACAGCTGTCATGCGGCTAGAATTGAAAGGGTTCAAAGGAAATTTGTTCGGTTTGGGCTTGGATCTCTTCATTTCGTGGATCCGCTGCCTTCTTATGTGTCTCGGTGTACGTTGATTAACCTACAACCCCTGCACTCTAGAAGAACCCTGCACGGGCTTATGTTCGTGTTTGACCTCGTGGCAGGTTTGGTAAACTGCCCTGACCTGCTCGGGAAAATCACGTTCAATGTGCCCAGTAGATCACTTCGTTTTTCCCTACCTTTTTATGTGGCCTCTTTCAGAATGAACTATGTCCTTTTCGATCCTATTCTTCGCTCTCTAGCAGAATTCAATAAACTTTCGAGATGGCTAAATATTGATTTCTCTCAGTCGAGGGATGTTTTCAAGTCCCAAATACTTTTGCATTTACATTTAGATATTTAATTTAACTTTTTTCTATTATTATGCATATACTTTCTCTAGCTATTATCAATGCATATTATAATTTTTTACTATTTTTTTTTTTTATAATTTATATATCTAGTCTGTAAGATGTAAATCATAGACTGAATAAACTGAATATGAAATATGAAAATATGAAATATGAAATAAATTTCGCAAGCTCGAAAATTATTTTTTTGGGTATGCGTAGTGGAACTTTTTTCCTGAGCCCAAATCCTATCGAAAAATCGATGGCGCGATATCGCTTAACTTTCGTCCATACAAATCAACCCACCCTAATATTCATATTTAAAATTTTTGTAGCTGAGTTAAATGGTGCCAGAAAAACTAAGTTCTTCAACAGCGAATTATTTGCATGGGAATCTTTTTTCTTGAAAACGCTATTCGATTTATATAGGCCACTACAGACGGCATTATACCTTTGCTTTCTTTGCCTTCATTTCCTTTTCTTTCGTTGCTTTCCTATCCTCTTCCCTTCCTTTCTTTTTCTTTCCTTTCCCTTCGTTTCCTTTTCTTTCTGCCTCATTTCCTGTCATTTCTTTTCCTTTCCTGTCATGTCCTTTCCTTTTCTTTTTATACTCAGCGTGCTTTGCACACGGAGTATATTAACTTTGATTGGATAACGGTTGGTTGTACAGGTATAAAGGAATCGAGATAGATATAGACTTCCATATCTCAAAATCACCATGTCCGTCCGTCCGTCCGTCCGCTAACATGATAGCTTGAGTAAATATTGATATATCTTCACCAAATGTGGTACACGAGCTTATCTGAACCCAGAATAGATTGTATTGAAAATGAGCGAAATCGGATGATAACCACGCCCACTTGTTATATATATAACATTTTGGAAAACACAAAAAACCTGATTATTTAGTAAATAATACACCTAGAATGTTGAAATTTGACATGTGGACTGATATTGAGACTCTTGATAAAATTTTCAAATGGGCGTGGCACCGGCCGCTTGTGATAAAATCAAACAAATATTATTGATCATAAATCAAAAATCGTTAAACCTATCGTAACAAAATTCGGCAGAGAGATTGCCTTTACTATAAGGAATGCTTTGAAGAAAAATTTACGAAATCGGTTAAGGACCACGCCCACTTTTATATAAGATTTTTAAAAGGGTCGTGGAGGAATAAAATAAGCTATATCTTTGCCAAACAGAGCTTTATATGAATGGTATTTCATTTACCAAGTGTATTTATAACAATAAATAGGAAAAACTTCAAATTTTAAAAAATGGGCGTAGCACCGCCCCTTTTATGACTAAGCAATTTTCTATGTTTAGGGAGCCATAACTCGAAGAAAAATTAACGGATCGTAATAAAATTTCGTACACAAATTTTCCCTATAGCAGGAAATATTTCTAGAAAAAATGGACGAGATCGGTTAAAGACCACGCCCAGTTTTATATAAAAGATTTTTAAAAGGGTCGTAGACTAGAATAATAAGCTATAACTTAGCAAAAAATAGTTTTGAATCAATGATATTTCACTTATCAAGTTTTATTGTAAGAGGGAATGGGGAGACATTTTTTTATTAAAGGGCGGTGCCACGTGTTATGTAGAAAAGTAATTTATCTGAAATGAAATGTACAATTGAAGCTCACGCTGAGTATATAATGTTCGGTTACACCCGAACTTAGAGACCTTTACTTGTTTTCTCTTTTATTTTCTTTTTTTAATTTCTTTTTTTTTTACTTTCCCTTTCTCCCCTTTCCTTTCCTTTTTTCTCTTTTATTTTCTTTTTTTCATTTCTTTTTTTACTTTTTGTTTCTTCCCTGTCCTTGCCTTTCTTTTTCTTTCCTTTCATTTCCTTCCCTTTCCTTTCCTTTCCTTTCCTGTCCTGCCTTTTCCTTTTCTTTTTTCTTTTATTTTATTTTCTTTCATTTGTTTTTTTTACTTTACCTTTCTCCCCTTTACCTTTCCTTTACTTTCCTTTCCCTTCGTTTCGCTTCCTTTCCTTCTTTCTCCTTTATTTCTATTTATTTTATTAATTATACCTTTCATGAAAATGAAATGGTATATTAATTTCGTCACGAAACCCAAAATTGTAAGTCCTTAAAGGAAAATAGATAGACCCACCATTAAGTATACCGAAATAATCAGAATGAAGAGCTGAGTTGATTTAGCCATGTCCGTCTGTCTGTCTGTCCGTCTGTCTGTTTGTATGGTCCCTCAATTTTTGAGATATCTTGATAAAATTTGGTGAGCAGGAGTATTTGGGTGTCCGATTAGACATTTGCGGAACCGGCCGAATCGGACCACTATAGCATACATCCTCCATTCAACCGATTTTTCAGAAAAAGAGGATTTTTGTAATATCTTACTCAATTTAACCGATTGTAGCTTCAAACTTCACCATATAATTTCGCATATTGCACAAATTGTTGCCTGAAAAAATTGATGAGATCGGTCGTATATATAGTATATATCCCCCACAAACGATTGTTCAGATAAGAAACTTTTCGTAATTACTGCCCTATTTTAAGAGCTAGAGGCTTCAAATTTCAAAGAATGCTTACATATATAGCATATATTGTTTTCTGAAAAAATCATGCAGATCGGTGGTATATATAGTATATATATGGTGGTATATATAGTATATACATATATATAGTATATATATATATATTTTCGCAATTTTAGCCCCATTTTAACAGCTAGAAGCTTCAAATTTCACCGAACGCTTACGTATATGGCATATATTGTTGTCTGAAAAATCATAGAGATCGGTTGTATATATAGTATATATCTCATACAACCGATTGTTCAGATAAGAAACTTTTCGCAATTTCTACCCCCCAGCTATAAGCTTCAAATTTCACCGATTGCTTACGTATATAGTATATATTATTGTGTCAAAAAATCATAGAGATCGGTGATATATATAATATATATATGATGGTATATATAGTATATATAGTATACATGTATTTTTTTTTTGCGATTTCGGCCCCATTTTAACAGCTAGAAGCTTCAAATTTCACCAAATGCTTACGTGTATAGCATATATTGTTGTCTGAAAAAATCATACAGATCGGTGGTACATATATTATATACCCCATATAAACTGTATTTTTTTCCCCCTTTTTTACGGCTAGAAGCTTGAAAATTCAAAACATTTCATCAAATAGTTACGTTCACGTCATATATTGTTGAAATACGTGATTCGTAGTCATATTTTTTACACGCAGACCACAGAAACTTTGCATCCTCACACAAAGTACCTACCTATTTTTTATTTTATATTTATCTTAAAAATCGATTAGGTATGTAGATCTCTTCACTAGATATTTCTTATCTTATACATCCGATTATTCGGAGATTACGAACGGGATAAGATTATTGTTCAGCCCCATTCATGAAAGGTATGAAGTCTTCGGCATAGCCGAAGACAGTCCCGTCCTTACTTGTTTTTATTTTATTTAGCTAACTTCAAAGTGGTACACAGAATTGTTGCAACCGAAAACACTCCAGCTTGACTAGTATCGTTTGTTTTTGTAAACACTTTGAATATCAGCAAAAAAATTACACATTTGCTCATATTTAACTTGCCTGTATATATATAAGTTTTGAGGAGTGTTATTGATGTTGATTTTCTTTGCCGGATATAGATATGGCACGTTCCGGTAACAAACACCATTAAGGTTCGAGTCTGACCATGGAACGATTTAATATGACCCCATTGAACCTTCTAGGCCATCCCATGACCAACTAAGGGTCGCCAGAGCCTCCCCTGTTAAATATGTGTTTAATACATTCATATTTGTAATAGGATTCGTCTCGCGTAGGTGAGTTTTGCAAGTAGGTTGCGGACGCTCAAATTTAAGAATCTCAAATTAATGCCAATTGTATTCTGTAACTGAACTTTCATTGTACCAGTGTTAGAGTTTTTTTATAAAGGACAAAGTTCGCTAAATTTGTCAGCTATATAAAATAAAAGAGTCTATATTAAAGCTTCAAGAACTAATATTTTAAAACGAAAACGAAGCCCGTGAAAAAAGAACTTTTTCTCGATCAGCCTAATGTATTTAATATGTATTGCTTTCCATTTGCAATTAATCTGCCTTTCTCAATACTTTAATTAGTTATATAGTATTATGTATGAATTCAATTTGGAACTTATCGAAAGAGTTGATAAATTAAGGGTTGATGTATGTATATTGGGATGCCTCAATCTCCTTATAAAAAAAAAAAAACAATATTTTTTCATTTGTATGTTTAATGGAGTGTTCAATTTGTACTTAATATTCAAACATTCACGAGCTTAACGCCGGTTGTTATTTAGGAAAATATGCAAAGCAACGAAACATTTACTGGGAGATTACATAGATGGTACCATTTTGAAAACCGCCACGTTATCATAGTCAGACAATTTTGTACTTTCGAACTTTACAAAAACAAATCTCACACAAATTATTAGAGACGGAATGTCTCAAATTGTGTTGTTGGCGTAAATATGTGCTAAAACTGAATTAAGAAGAAAGGAACTACAAGCAGGATAGCCGTGGTGATAGCATTGGTTCAGGCAACTGCAGTTTCACCGAGTTATTCGTGGTTCGAATCTACAAATTTTAAGGGATGTTACCCTACTATTTTTCAGGCAGAAATAAATGCAATACAAGTTTACGGTAGGCTTATCCTCGAGGAGTATCATCAGTATGTCTTCTACTTCTAAGCTAGTGGATGCATGAATTGGAGTCCTAAATGATCTGGGAGTCAAAAACAAGGTTTTGTTGCGATGAGTTCCCGAACATCAGGGACATGAAGGCCCTTCTGTAGACTCACAAAGGCACACACATGAAAAACCATAAATAGATTCGAAACAAAACAGTTCAGACAACAATGGATTGGATGCTCATGGATAATACAGGCCAAATTATTTATACTTTAAGCAGCGAAAATATCAGCCAAACTCATTAATCTAAGCAGAGAGGACCTACGAACTCTCACTGGGTGCTATGTATGTATATGGTACACTGTAGTCTACGATATCACCTGAGTAAGTTAAATCTATCCGATACACAAATCTGTCGCTTATGTGAGCTAAAGAATGAAACTCCGGTTCAAAAAAGGCAATTAATTACATACAGAAATAGGTTGAAAGGTCAAGCACAGTATATCTAAAAAAACGGTAGAAGTGCATCGAGGCCTAATAATAATTGCTCAACGCACTTCTTCGCAAATAATACTGGTTATTTCGTATATTTTTGGTGGCGTAAATGCTTCACTTGAAATTATACTTCAAAATGTCTTTTAAAACCTTAATTTTTTTCCTAAAGAAAGAAAAAAAAGATTAGTATCAAACAAGCCACGAAGCGTGCCAAACCTTCGTTCGTTTGTGTGCATACTGACTCGTAAATCAACACACACAAAAGAACAACGATCATACACGCTTTGTAGTTTGTTTGCCACTAAATAATGCTAGATTAAAATTTTGTATTTTTGCAATGTTGTTGTAGCGATAAGAACACTCCCCGAAGGCCTTGGGGAGTGTTAGCGATGTAGATGGTCCTTTGCCGAATGCAGATCCGGTACGTTCCGGTAACAAGCACCATTAAAGCACCAGCCCGACCATCTCGGGAACGATTTAGTATGTCCACATGAAACCTTCAAGGCCACACCGCCCTCCCACCCCTAGATCCAGCAGGAATTTGGGGTCGCTAGAGCCTCGGCTGTTAACAGAATTCGCCACTGGTACGTGGGGTTGACACTTGGGTCTGGAGAAGCTATATTTTGCGCTGGCAACACCTTGAAAGGGTTGCGCTATACAACCCCTTAAATCAATTTGGTATTTTAGTCGCCTCTTACGACAGGCATACCTGCCGCTGGTATATTCTAAGCCCCCTCACCCGCTGGGGGCGTATTTTTGCGATCGTATGTAGGTGTGAGAATGCCAACCATTAGATAATAAAGTATAGTTTTAAAACCGTTCGTAATTTGTATCAGCTATGCGAAAATATCTAAAGCGGAAAATTTCACAAACAAAGGTATGTAGAATTGAATATACATAGAGCTAAAAATTGTCGATGTGATGCTAATAAGTTGGTTACCCTCGCCCCACTCTTTCGCTGACCTCATACAAGCGCCATTCAAAAAGTGCAACGGTAACAAATAGTAACAGCCCTACTGTTTACGAATCACATGCCAATTTGCGTGAAATTACATACATTAGGGTGGGTCGATTTGTATGGACGAAAGTTAACCTATATCGCGCCATCGATTTTTCGATAGCATTTGGGCTCAGGAAAAAAAGTTCCACTACGCATATCCAAAAAAATAATTTTCGAACCTGCGAAATTTCATTTTTTTTTTTTAGTGTTTTCTACTTTGATGTTTAAGGTTTTTTTCATGACCTACTAAAAAAGTTTTCATATGTATACCCTGTCGAAATATATTTTTTTTTTTTTTTTCAAAAAACTATTATCGCCAACGGTTTTAGCGGACATTTTTGGGTCGGACAGGGTATACATGAAAATTGTTCAATCAAATGAAAATTTTTTTAGTAGGTAATGAAAAAAAACTTAAAAATCAATGTGGAAAAAAGTAAAAAAAAATTAAATTTCGCAAGCTTGAAAATTATTTTTTTGGGTATGCGTAGTGGAACTTTTTTTCCTGAGCCCAAATCATATCAAAAAATCGATGGCGCGATATCGGTTAATAAATCGACCCAGTCTAACATATGTACATATATTACACTTAACAAATTGCCATAAATAAGCTGACAGTGCAAAAATGAAAACTGACGTCACCTCTGGTACGCACAGGTGTGAATAAGTATGTCGTTTCGTTCGATATAAACAACAATAATTAAGCAGCTAACACAGTAAATATGTAAAATTTCGGCCATCAAGCTGTTACTGTATATTACCTGAAATTGCAACATGAAATTTAGTAACGTTAAATAACTGTTCGAGACAATTATTGTATACGGCTAGAAATACATTGGCGCATATGCCAGCATTCACGTGCCATATATATATGCACACACATACAGCAGCGAACAATAATGTAGCAGTGATATTTTTATCAAATTTCGTCAATTAAATTCTTATTTTTGGTGTGCGATCATCACACGGTATGGGGGAATCCTGAATGTAAGCGTTAGCGTAAACGTAAGCACAAGCGTAGTCTTTGTAAGTATGATATATGGAGGATACATGTAGAAAGTAAATGCACGCGTAGTGTGGGGGGTATTGGTATACTGTATAGAATGTGGAAACAAGGTAGGTGGTAGAGTTGATATGAACGAAATCACACAGTAACTCAAGGAAATCATGACACCTACATATAAACTAAACTCTCTGGGCATATACAAATTTTTTTGCATGCAAATGCACGAAGGGATGTATATACTGCTGTTTTGTAAGGGGCCAAAGATATAACGACAAACATGATCCAAAAAATCGCAAAGTGTTTACAAAAACAAAGCACGTGGTTAGGTATTCAGGTTTAAGTTGAAATTTGTTTATTTTTCGGGATTTGTTGGTGGAAATATCTTTGTATATTATTGGGTTAGGCTTATAGGAAATAACAAAGTGCAAACATAGAAAAATTTAAATATAGTAAAATATAATAAATTAAAATTTAAAAAAATGCAAGACGCGATAACTTTCGAAGAGATTGACGCCGAGCTTCTCTTCCAATTTGCGTTTTGCTCCTTTTTTGTAATTTTCCTACAAATTGGCGGGAGGGGCCCTAGATGTTTTATGCCGACAACGACCGGCAGCTGCAAGGCAGATGAGTTTGCATTGAGAAGCTTTTCATGGCAGAAATACACAAGTTATCGATGTTATCAATTTGTTATCGGCGTGTTGCTAATTTCTTATCGGTGTTTTCGAAAAGTTGTCGATTTGATATCAAAAAGTTATCGATTACTTACCGGAAAGTTATCGGCATGATATGAAAATGATATCAGTTAGTTTTCGTAAACTTTTACATTTATTATCGGAGTGTTACCAATTTGTTTGTTATGAGGCAGATACAAATAAAACTTCAATACGAATTCGATGACACGTACATATGTTAACATATATATTCGATAACAAGCCCATAGGAAAACAATAAGAAGCTATAAACCGATAATAAAACAATAATTTGTCGGTATTGGTTGTTACAGCCTACGTGGGCTCTCTCTAAAATCCCGAAACTATTTGCTTCTCGTAAAGTTACCTCTGTTGTGGTTTCGAGTTTTCATATTTGTTTTGAGTATACAGTTTTGTAGCCCAATCGATTTCAGTCTCTCAAGGTGCAAGTCATAGGTCTCTCATAACTCGCATTGCTTTTTTTAGATTTTCTTCCATATAAAAAAAAAAAAGAAATGTTTCACACTTTGTATGGAGGCAAATCTAAAATACCCTTTCCGAATAAAAAATTTCAAAAATCAATGCGAGTTTTCAGAGACTTATAACTTGCTTTTTGACTGGCAAAAATTAAGTGGGCTAAAAAACTGCATACTCAAAAAAATTCTAAAAAATTTTAAAAAAAGTTCGAAATTTTCGTAACATTTTTCGGAATTTTTTCGAAGATTTTTTTGGATTGACTGTAATTGTTTCAGTTATAAAATTCATAGACATTTTTTATTAAGTTATAGAAAATAAAAAAAGGAGTTATTTGGAAGTTTGATGAAAATTGCCGCTGCTATTTTATTGTTCGCTGATGTATTTACATGCATAGCCCGTCGAAAAATGTATACAACGAATAGATGATAAACTAAATATAACGAATTTTGGAGAGTTCCAGATAATTATACACCTTCTGCTAACGTTCGAATCGCTGAAGTGTCCAATAAATAACTCCAATATCCAGTATTGCAAAATGGTCTTTATTTAGACTACTTTGGCAGTAGTACATACTTCACTAATAGCGTGTTTAAATAAAACTGACTACTGATTCCTCAGCTTTCGCTGCTTTTATACTCTTGGTTACCTCATTCGCCCATTTCTCCTAAGGTCTAGGCGTTTCGCGAACATGCCTTCTAGAACAGTTGTATCTCATGCTTGGTTATTTAGCTATATACATGTTTCTCTGTAGTTTTTGTTTTTCTTCTAGCCATATGGGTATGCATGTGTGAGTAACAATTTCTGCTCTTAGCTACTGGCTACATATACATATGTATGTGAAATAATCTATCTGCTTCAAGCTGCTGGTTATGTGTATGGAATATTCTTCGTTGCCTTGTACATAAGTGTGGCTGCTTGCTGTTTTTGTTTTTGTGATTATTTACTAACAGCATAGTGATGCTAATATTTGCCACAATATATAAAATTTTTGTTTTAAAGCTACCTTGATATAAATTGACTAAAGGTTAGCTTCAACTGGCTGGTCCATGAGGACCTGAATTTACCAAAAAAGCATCTTACAATTTGTTGTTGTATGAACTACTGGGTAAATATCATCGCCTCATATGTGGTCAATAGAGTAAAGATGCTTTTAATGCAAATGTTTGGTTCGAAAACTTTAGTATGCAACGCCCTAATAGAGACTACAAAAACCGATACGTTTAAACTGACAATACGGACATATGCATTTGACGCATTTTGTATAAACAAAACCGGAGCTACTCAAAATAAAAATAGTGAATAAAATAGCAGCCAAAAAAAGTTGACCAAAATCTCATACATGCCATCCACATGCGCGCACAGCCTGAAGTTCTAAATACATAGTTGGGAAACGAAATCCAAATTAAAATGCAACACAGGAAACGCTGCGTGTGCACTTCCACAAAAGACAAAGTTACATACATACAAATGTTTGTTTCAATTATTGCATTTGCCACCACCGGTGCTATTTGAATTTTGTGCTTGGACAAAAATCATTCATCTACCTGAATCGATTGGAATTCGAATTGGGCGGTGTCGGCAGCCATGTGCTTTCGACCGTTGAGTGAGTTGCAAGCAGTTCGACTAATGAAATTACACCTTTGAGCATTTCGAAGTTTTAGGGTAATAAACTTGCCATTGCACATGTCACATCCGTTCACAAGAAGCAATTTGTTGCGTTTCGATTGAATGAGCTTCAGTCGGAGAGTTGCTCAAGAAGTTAGCTAAACTAAAGTCAAATTAGTTCAACTGAAAAAGGCCTTTCTCCAATAAAGAAAAAAATAAATGAAACTATACAGGTCCATTACGGCTATTGTCAGCGTCGAATAGATTATTTTCACGCCTGCACAGCAGCAACATCTCTGCCTACTTCTTGTTGGAGATGGTTAATTGATCCTTAGCGAGAAGGTGTATCGGTATGAGTCCCGCTACTCGCTACTTCCGGAATTTCATTGCATCGGTCCAAATTTCCACACTGTACAAAAGTATAGAATCAGAAACGGAAGCAAGCAACTTTCTTATACATGGCCTTGGTCCGCCTACGTTTTGCCATTTTTTGATTTAGATAACCTAAGGTCTGCGCAGTTTTCCCGCTGGCTCCTTGAAAGTGTTCTGAGAAGTTATTTCGACATTTGTAGCCTCGGCGATGGTATGTATTGTGAAGTGGTCTTTGCGGAAGCTCTTGATATCCCTTTTTGAATATATTGATAACTTTTCGGTAAGTAATCGATAACTTTTCAATAACATATCGATAGCCTATCAATAACACTCCCATAAGAAATTGGCAACAATCCGGTAACAAATCGATAACATATTGATAACATATCGATTATTGTTCGAAGACAAATTCAAAGCTTTTATTCATCGATTAAACATCGATTTATTTTAATCTAATTTAATTAATTGTAATTTAATTTAACTTTATTTTGTTTTATTTTATTTCATTTTATTTTTTTTAATTTTTTTAATTTTTTTTTTTTATTTTTTTTTTGTTTTATTTTTTTTATTTTTTTTTTTTATTTTTTTTTTTTTTTTACTTTCTTTTATTTTGTTGTATTTTTTATCAAATTTAATTTTATTCGATATTATTTTTTTTTTACTTTGTTTTATTTAGTGTTATTTTATTTTGTTTCATAAATCCAATCATCGATTCAAAATTTATTTAGTTTAATTTAATTAATTGTAATTTAATTTAACTTTATCGTTTTATTTTCGTTTTGTTTTATTTTTTAATTTATTTCATTTTGTTTTATTTTTTACTTTGTTATATTTTATTTTATTCAATTTTATTTTATTCTATATTATTTTTTTAAATAACTGTATTTAGTTTTAAGGTTCGATTCGAGCTCAAGGCCAGAACAATAATTTTTTTCTAATGATAATTATTGTTATTTTTTAATTTTTCTAAATTTGAAAAATTGTATTTTTGTTTTTGGAATAGTAAGTAGAAAATTTTTCAGACAACCTGCCATAGCTGCGCAGATAGATCCATTTCGAAGGGTGCTAAGCCTTCATCATCAGTACGCTTTAGGCATGCTGTGCTAACCATTTAGCTATACAGCGGTGGTGTGTTTGACTGGCAAATTTGCTACTTCTATTCCTCAACAGGCCGATAAAAACAAAAACAATTGTTAATAAACCATGAGCACTTGGGAATGTCAAACAAAGTAATTGACAATAAACAAAAATCCAACATTATCAGTGATTTGCACCAGATGGCGCAACGCTGAATAAATATGGTTGGTAAAAAGAAATAGAAGTAGCAAATTTGCCAGTCAAACACACCACCGCTGTATAGCTAAATGGTTAGCACAGCATGCCTAAAGCGTACTGATGATGAAGGCTTAGCACCCTTCGAAATGGATCCATCTGCGCAGCTATGGCAGGTTGTCTGAAAAATTTTCTACTTACTATTCCAAAAACAAAAATACAATTTTTCAAATTTAGAAAAATTAAAAAATAACAATAATTATCATTAGAAAAAAATTATTGTTCTGGCCTTGAGCTCGAATCGAACCTTGAATCATTTATCAACAGGCCGATAAAAACAAAAACCATTGTATTTAGTTTTATTTTATCTTTTAATTATTTATTATATGAGCAGTTCTCGCTAATTAAATATAGATGATAACATTGATATAATAGCTAACAGCGGAAGCACTGCGAAATAAAAAAAAGCAATGCTGTAAACATCGATTTTTACTAAGCTTTTAAGCGCGCCTAAAAATTCCACACCATTACGATTAAGCAACATATAGATTAGTATGTACTCAATAGTGAGTGAAAAGGAATAACAACAAAGGCAATACTTAGAGACCAATTGCAAAGCGAGCAGCGGGGCATTCATATGGCTGAGTGGTTAAAGGCATCTGCCTTTACACTGGTATGAAAACTGGAGACTTCGAGTTCAATACTGAGCTCCCGAGAAGCTAGCAGATGATGAAGTGAAATTCAGAAACATGTCCTAGTAACCATCGTCGTTTGTAAACTTTGCAATTTTGAGCAAGTCTAGCAAATTAAATACATATGTTATTTTATTTCATTTAGTTTTTTTTATGTAATTTAATTAAATTTTTTTTTTAGTTTTATTTTATTTTAGCTTTTTAATTTTTTTTTTTTTTTTTGCAGAAAACCTTTCAATGAAACTAATTTGAACTTAAACTTAAATACCTAACCACATGCTTTGTTTTTGTAAATACTTTTTTCATCAGTAATAAATATCACGGATTTGCTCGTGCTTGTTCTGGCTATTTATTGCCAACAAAAACGCAGTGTACACCTCTGTTACAGTACTTGCATGCACAAAAAATGTGTGTATACTTAGAAACTTTCATTTTTATGTAGGTGACATGTTAGCCTTGAGTTGCTGTGTGATTTCGCTCATATCAACTCTACCACGTACTTTGCTCCGACATTACTCTACAGTGTAGTGACTATACTTCCGCTGTCATTCTTTATTACTTCAATCCTACACACTACGCCTACGGTATATATGCCAATGTTACCTATTTTCTTTTATACAGTTTTTTGGCAAATAATTTCCTGACTTGGAAATATTTTGACTTAATATTTTTTTTTTTAATTACTCAGAGCTGTTACCATGGCAACGCCTAATGACTTTATAACCAGTTAATAGCTGACTTTTTACAGTAAACTCCAATCCAGTTACTTTTCGGCATAGCCAATTATGTATTAGTTGGCTTTGATAATTTTATTCTACGGGGTAGCTACTCTTGTGAGAACAACCCCACCTTAGCCGGATGCGAATTCAGTCAATAATTTATTTTTTATTTTATACTTAAAGCGTCATTTATCGGTTTTCGCAACCCTAAACGCAAAGTATAAACAAAGTCATACATGCTTGTGTATAAATGTGAAATTATTGTTGTTGAGTTTTTCTGCGTTCGTAAGACTAGGTCACGCGACTTGTATTTATTTTTGGAAAATTAGTCGTTCGCGTGCGCTACTTGCGCCGTTATAACGGTAGTGACATTATTAATGTTGTGTACTTGTATTTTGATGTCGATATCGTGAAACTTTTATAAAGTTTATTCTTTTTGCGATTAGTGATTGACGTGGTTGAGGGGGATGAATATCCGTTTTAAATGCTGTCTGAAATGCAAAACAGGGATAACTGGCGTAACTTGCTACGAAACGGCAAAAATAACAACAACAAACGGCGAAAAACCGCCGATGATGATGTTTTTATACTCAGCTAAGCAGAGTCCACCGTGGTGTGATGGTAGCGTGCTCCGCCTACCACGCCGTATGCCCTAGGTTCGCACCCCGGGCAAAGCAACATCAACATTTTAGAAATACGGTTTTTCAATTAGAACTAAATTTTTCTAAGCGGGGTCGCCCCTCGGCAGTGTTTGGTAAGGGCTCCGAGTGTATTTCTGCCATGAAAAGCTCTCAGTGAAAACTCATCTGCCTTGCATATGTCGTTCGGAGTCGACATAAAACATGGATCCGGCCAATTTGTAGGGAAAATCAAGAAGAGCACGACGCAAATTGGAAGAAAGCTCGACCTTAGATCTCTTCGGAGGTTATCGCACCTTACATTTATTTTATTTTTTTTTAAGCAGAGTTCACAGCGTATATTAATTTTGTTCGCATAACGGTAATCCGTAACGGCATAAACTAATCGAGATAGATATAGACTTCTATATATCAAAATGGGGCCGAAAAAAGAAATTCATTTAGCCATGTCCGTCCGTCCGTAAACACGATAACTTCAGTAAATTTTGAGGTATCTTAATGAAATTTGGTATGTAAGTACCTGGGCACTCATCGCAGATCGCTACTTAAAATGAACGATATCGGACTTTTTCGATATGGAAAATTTCGAAAAACCGAAAAAGTGCGATAATTCATTACCAAATACGGATATAGCGATGAAACTTGGTAGGTGGGTTGACCTTATGACGCAGAATAGAAAATTTGTAAAATTTTGGACAATGGGCGTGGCACCACCCACTTTTAAAATAAGGTAATTCAAAAGTTTTGCAAGCTGTAATTTGGCAGTCGTTGAAGATATCATGATGAAATTTGGCAGGAACGTTCCTCCGGTTACTATATGCATGCTAAATAAAAATTACCAAAATCGGATGACGAACAGGCCCCTTAAAAAAAAAATTCTAAGTAAAATTTTAACAAAAAATTGTATTTCTTTACAGTATATAAGTAAATTAGGTAATTCTTTACTTTAGCTCACAACTGCCAAAACTCCTCCAAAAATCAAAAGACGCGGAAAGGAAAACTGTGGGTAAGTGTTTTGCGCGGATGTAGTTTTGGTCTCCAAACCTGTGTTGCACCCGCCCAGGGTAATTTTGTATAAGCGCGGCCGAAGGCAAAAATACTATGGATCCCACCCCCGGTTTCGGAGCGCTGCGGGGCCATTTTTCGGTTTTTTAGAAATATCTTTTCAAAGAAATAAAATTTTTAATTTCCGCTCACAGATTCGTGGTCCTGGGATCTAGACGCGTCTTTTGACACCTCCCGATGTTTTTGGACGAGCTTTAGCAGTTGTGAGCTAAAGTAAAGAATTACCACATGTCAACATTCAACGCCAGTAATGATAAGGTGCACCAAAATACAAAAATAAAAGAAAATTTCAAAATGGGCGTGGCTCCGCCCTTTTTCATTTAATTTGTCTAGAATACTTTTCATGCCACAAGTCGAACAAAAATTTACCAATCCGTGTGGTAGGGGCATAGATTCTATGACGATAACTGTTTTCTGTGAAAATGGGCGAAATCGGTTGAAGCCACACCCAGTTTTTATACACAGTCGACCGTCTATCCTTCCGCTCGGCCATTAACACGATAACTTGAGCAAAAATCGATATATCTTTACAAAACTCAGTTCACATAATTATCTGAACTCACTTTATCTTGGTATTAAAAATGGGTGAAATCCGACTATAACCACGCCCACTTTTTCGATATCGATAATTTCGAAAAATGAAACAAATGCCATAATTCTCTACCAAATACGAAAAAACGGATGTAAAATGGGTGTGACACCTACCATACTAAGTAGAAGAAAATGAAAAAGTTCTGCAGGGCCAAATCAAAATATATATAAATAAATTAGCGGTACCCGACAGATGATGTTCTGGGTCACCCTGGTCCACATTTTGGTCGATATCTCGAAAACGCCTTCACATATACAACCACTCTCTTTTAAAACCCTGATTAATACCCATATCGTACAAAGACATTCTAGAGTCACCCCTGGTCCACCTTTATGGCGATATCTCTAAAAGGCGTCCACCTATAGAACTAAGGCCCACTCCCTTTTAAAACACTATTTAATACCTTTCATTTGATACCCATGTCATACAAACACATTACCCTAGGTTCATTTTCCTACATGGTGATTTTCCCTTATTTTATCTCCAAAGCTCTCAGATGAGTATGTAATGTTCGGTTACACCCGACCTTAGCCTTCCTTACTTGTTTGTTTTCTGACTGTACCTTTTTACCTGTTACCTTTTTTTTATGTTCACAATGCTTTAAATCACGACCTAAGTAAGGAAACCATACTGATACTTTGAAAAAATTACTTGTCCTAAAACTAGCTGATACCCAATCTAATACTTTGTCGGTACGCGCACTTTTCACAACACATGCAGTTCTTGTACAGGTGAATGTAAAGCAAAATTATACAGTTTCGATTTGTGCGTGTTAAAGAAACGTGAGCTGAAAGCTTAGAAATGCTTGGCTACGCACTTTACCTTCAACGCTAGAACGGATTTTCCTTTTTTGTTTTTATTGTTTTTAAAGCCTTGTGTAAACTTCAATGGATTTTAACTTAAATCCTGTCACAAATTATTTTATGTACGCACAAACCCACTGAACCGCGCGTGCTTTGGTAGGTGGTATCCTTTATGCAACTTAATTCGAAATTGTTCTACAGAAGCTTTACGATTGAGCTATTTGGGGTTAAATAAACACTTAAGTGTCAGTTTTATGATGGCAACCGATAGGCGGAGGAGGAAGTTGCTGATGATATGAATAGCCAGCGATTGGGTGAAACGATAAAAGCAATAAATACACGCGAGCTTCTATTCCAATTTAGGTCGTGTTGTGCTACTTTTTAATTTTTCTACAAATGTGTTCTATATCTACTCAGTACGGCAACTGTAAACGACTTTGAGCGCCTTAAATCTAGGGGACAAGAAGAACGTGTGGACCTACAAATAGCCCTTCAATATTCCCACATTCCAAATGGCAGGGTGGAAGCTACAACTATAGTAAGAAAGTACATATGCTCATGTAGGCATGTATGGCCACATCCTGCTACAAGCTAGTCAAAGACAACGAAGCGAATGCGCACCATAACGCTTATCAAGTTGACGTGTATACCGATGGTTCCAAGCAGAAACGGTTGATCACATTCTATGCTCTCATCCTGCTCTGGCAAGTTCGGACTCCAGCTGCTAGCGGCGGCAGAGTTGTAAGATCTCAAGGCAGGAATTAATCCTAGGGAACTTTTAGTATTTGCCAGGACGACGAGGTAATTTTGTAGTATAAGTTCTGATGCCTAGTTTGGTTTTTTTCATTCGGATGTCATACAAATTCTGGCAACACTATGGGCACGTTTAGTATATGTGAAGACTTTATTGACTGTCCAGTTCAATATAACCTAATCCAGCTCATTTCCGGTATATTTGAATGTTAGGATAATATCAAGTAACGGGTTTGAGATGACATTGAGCAGCGAGGTTGATATATTAAGGTATGGCTGGAGGGTCCTTTATTGGATTAAAATAAAGGGGATACAAGCTAGGTCCGATGATGAAGCAAAGAACTGGTGATTTTTTTGAGCAGGTTAGGGAAGGGTTTAGGCTCGCAAAAGTCTACATTGGTACTGGTAGTGGGACATGTGGGAGTGGGAGTGAGATGATAGTAGGAGTACATGTGGTAGTAGGAGTTAGAATGGGAGGGTGGGGTGTAAGTATAATGCGAAGAATATCAATGTAATAAGTGTGAGTGTGGTGTGGGAGTGGGAATGGGTGTGGACTGAGAGATTAATATATCTGCAATCCTGGACATCGGCAGAGAAAGTGCTGAATCGACTCCTCTTTTTCTTCATACTGACAGCTTCTGCAGAGGAGGCTTGTTGGTATGTAGCACCATCGGAGCATTGGTGCAATAGCGCAATGACCTATGATGACACCCGTAGGTACTTTCACTGCAGATTTGTTTAGCTTGAGAATGAAGCTAGCTCATTTCCTATTAAAACATTGCCTTAAGGACCTTGAGACCTAGCAATGATACCCGTTGGTAAACAACAAGGCCTTTGTCATCATCTAATATTACTCGATTTTCCTCAGCATATAACTCAGCGGTAGTCGTACGAAGCTGCTCGCCTCGCTAATATCAATTTCGTAACTTTTCCTAGCAGTCTCATTTGCAAATTCTTTCCCTTCAATATCGCTGTGCTCGAGGCCTAGCAAAGGGAGACATTTAGGTGTCGTATAGATAGCGAGGCTCGACACATGCGCACGATAACCGACTTTATCACGTTGGTTTCTATTGCCCTTAAGGAGGCCTGGTTGTCGACAAACGTCGTAACATTAATGTCTGGGACCGTATCTGGCTGCTCTCTTCATAGCATAGTCCTCCGCCTGGAAGACACTGCATGAGTCAGGAAGCCAATGCTTTAAATTGATATAAAATTTAAATTGTTAGTTCAAACCAACAAAATTGATGATGCCATACAAATTGCACTGGGCTAACACTATATACATACATGCATATGTATATATTTACTACAATTGTTTGTTGTGGTAAAGAAAGAAAATTTTTTTTTTTTTTTCAAAATCTGCAGAAAATAATTTAGCAGTAGTTACGGTTGCATTGAAGTAGATTGGTTGAAACACATAATAATAAAACTGTCGAAAATAAATTCAGAACAAATTGGCTTTTAATTAAAAATATTAAAAGACCGCCAGTGGCATTAAATTTAATAGTTTGCTAATTAAAATTTGTTATCTATTAAAATTGTCAACAGATTATGATCTGAAGCATACAGCATCAGAATACTTTGAAAAAATTCTGTTTAATACATATTGGTAAATGTTTGCCAAGCGCAAATTTTTAATAGTTAATTTGGATTCAATTACATAGTACAAGAAAATTTGAGCCTTCTGTTGGAACGGAGTGGTACCATGGTATTTTTTGGAAAATAGCGTTCGTACAGATCATTTTCGCTGAACATAATTATAGTCCAGCACGCCTGAGCTATTTTTATTTTCACTTAAGGAGTTTCATAAGGCCTTTGGTCAAGGTGTAGCAAATCTGGAAGAGTTTGAGTTTGAGTATGAATAATTAATTGTTTTGGTTTTTTATCGGCCTAATGATTAAGGATTCTTGAAGAAAAAATTTTACATTTTCAGTATGTTTGGCTGTTAAAAATAAATTTGGTAAAGTGGAATAGAAATAGCAATTTATGTGTCAAACAAACCAGCGCTTTATAGCTATAGGTTAGTGCAATTTTTTATTCCAAATTAAAAAAAAAATTATTTTTGAATTATACAAAAATTGTTTTTATAGGCTTATTCGAACCAAGAAGTTTTTATCAAAAGGCCGATAAAAACAAAAACAATTATTATTTTATTTGATTTTATTTTATTTTCTATTTTGAATTTTATTTTATTTTATATAAAAGTCTCTTATCAAATATCAACAAAAATCAGCTGTTCTATTAACTTACAGCTTGCGTGCCATCTAGCGTACAATACAGCTTGCGCTGCCATCTAGCGTACAATATGCAGTGCAAATATTCACAATAGTGCCATAGTACAAATAGATTTCTTTGTGTGCTCACAATCGTTTATTTTTAACAAATTGTTTTAATAAAATGTAGCTAAACAAACGCAGTACGACCAAAATTGCCCAAAGCTCGCTAATAGCCCGAATCTCCATCTTTACAACCAAAATTTTATTTATAGATTTGGATTCCAAATAAAAGTGAAAAAGGGACCCATACATAAAAACAGCAATTAGAAATAATATATATGATTCTTTATTTTACTTCAATTTTTTATTTTATTTTTTACCTAGCTTTATTTTATTTTATTATTTTACTTTATTATATTATATATTATATAATATTTATTTCATTTTATTTTACTTTTTTATTTTATTTTACTTTTAAATCATTTTATTTTTTTACTTTTATTTCATTTTATTTTATTATCTATTTATTTGTTTTCGTAAATTTTTTGGTAACTTTCTGGAAAGCTAATGGCATGAAATTAAAAACGTATTTTAGGGGTCCAAATCGAATTAAATACAAATACAAAAGGTTTGGCTGGGGGGTACGGATTTGATTTAAAAGGAGTTTTAATTCTTTTGAAAAAAAGTTTCGTTTTATTTGAATAAAGTTTTATTTGGTTGGAGAAAAGTTACATTTGACTTGAGAAAAGTTGCATGTGAATTGTGAAAATTTTCATTTGGTTTAAGTAAAGTTGACTTGGTAAAAGTTTAGTTTGGTCTAAAAGTGCTATAAAACGGCTAAAAAATTTAAAACCAATTTATACCCAACTAAGTGAGGGGCCTGTGAGTGCCCTTTTAGGTACAAAAACCCGGTTTTTTTACACGTAACATAAAATTTTGGAGCTGTTTGAAGAATTTCCTACCCCGGTTCATGTCTTATGCCAGATGGAAAAACAGAGTTACTGCCCAGGTATTTTTTTTATGTTACACAGTCTTATCATATAATAGTGCCAATAAACAAACATTTCTCTACGATAAGTATATGTATTACACTATTCAAGTGTTTAGAAATTTAAGTGATACAACAACAAATATACGCTCGAAATAAAATCACTCACCGTTAGAAATCTTTTTTTAGTCTCGAGAAAATCGAATGATGTTTTGTAAATGTAACAAATGTAATATGCACTAATAAATTGGTCCATAGCGAGAAAGTTACGCACATACATATGAATGTAGCCACAAACAATACATATCCAACATATACTTGAAGCCAACCACGATTTAAGAATGAATTGCAAGTGACAGATTTTTTGTGAAGATAGAAATGTTAGCTACGATTTAAGCAGTAAACTCAAAATGAATGAAAGTGAGGTACGTATGTACTTGTATGAAACCAACAGTTGTAAGGCAAGTAAAAAAAAGTTTGGTGTACAAATCACAACTGAGCTACTATTTACTACATACGCCTGATAAGAAATGAGCTGCAAACGAAATTGTGAAGGAGATATATGTGCATTAGGGTGGGTCGATTTGTATGGACGAAAGTTAACCGATATCGCGCCATCGCTATTTCGATAGGATTCGGGCTCAGGAAAAAAAGTTCCACTACGCATACCCAAAAAAATAATTTTCGGGCCTGCGAAATTTAATTTCTTGACTTTTTTCGACTTTGATTTTTAAGGTTTTTTCATGACCTACTAAAAAAATTTTCATATGTATACCCTGTCCGACCAAAAATGTCCGCTAAAAACGTGGCGATAACAGTTTTTTGAAAAAAAAAATATTTTTTTATTTAAAATTAAATAATTCAATTTTATTAAATATATAACAATTTATTTTCGTTTTAATTATTAAATAATTTTTATTTTACATTTTGTTGTAAAATTGATTTTTATTGAAATTTAAAAATTATTAATAATTTTTATTCTTATATTAATTTCATTACATATTCATTAATCATCATTTATTGTCCAAATATGTTTTTTTTTTTTTCAAAAAATGTTATCGACAACGTTTTAAGCGGACATTTTTCGGTCGGACACACGGTATACATGAACATTTTACAATCAAATGAAAATTTTTTTAGTAGGTCATGAAAAACACCTTAAAAATCAAAGTCGAAAAAAAATCAAATAAATTAAATTTCGATATCGGTTAATAAATCGACCCAGTCTAATGTGCATATGTGTACGTGTATACCCTAATAGGCGGATCAATTTGGATACAACCATTTTTTCGACATCTCTCACAGTTAATTAGTTTATCAACATAAGCCTCCAAGAAATAAGTAAGGTCGTGACTGTCGGGACGGGACGGCTGTACCGAAGACTTCATACCTTTCATGAATGGGGCTGAACAATAATCATATCCCATTCGTAATATCCAAATAATCGGGTGTATAAGATATGAAATATATAGTGAACAGATGCACATACCTAAGCAATTTTTAAGATAAATATAAAAAACAATAGGTAGGTACTTTGTGTGAGGATGCAAACTTTCACGTTTTTTGTGGTCTGCATGAAATAGCTATGAGCATGAATCACTTATCTCAATAATAAATGACGTAAACGTAAGCATCTGGTGAAATTTGAAGCTTCATCCTGATAAATTGAGGAAGATATGACAAAAATCCTCTTTTCTGAAAAATCGGTTGAATGGGGGATATATGCTATAGTGGTCCGATCCGACCGGTTCCGACAAATGTTTAATCGGGCACCTAAATATACCCGCTCACCAAATTTTATAAAGATATCTCAAAAATTGAGGGACTAATTTGCATACAAACAGACAGACGGACATGTCTAAATCAACTCAGCTCTTCATAATTTATCTGACTTAGCAGAAGCCACAAAATTAGTGAATAAGAACACTCCGCAGGGCATGGATTATCGCCTCTGCTGTGGACGCTGGTCATCAACGAACTCTTCATGCGGTTTGATGACGGACACGTCAAAATTACGGCGTACGCAGATGACCATGCAGTTATGATAAGTGGAAAGAGCCTTCTAACAATTTTTTCATTGATGGATCGTGCGTTTCGGAAGATAGATACCTAGGCATCTAATGTCGGGTTGAGCGCTAACGTGGAGAAGACGGATATAGTTTTGTTTACTAAGGGTATAAGGTCCCGAATCGGACTAGGCCTAAGCTGGGCAGGGCGACCGTAGAGGAAAACCGTATACAAAGTATTTAGGAATTATTCTAGACTGTAAGTTGTGGTGGAAGCTCAACACGGGGCAGAGAGTGAAGAAGTCCTCGGCGGCATTTAATGCATGTAAAAGAATGCTGGGATGTACGTGGCGACCTCTCTCTGTTTCTCTCTCATTGGATATTTAAAGCGAATTTAAAGACTATTCCATACTATGGAGTTCTTATTTCGTAGACGTACGGCCATAGTGGTAGTAGTGCATCAAACGAACAGTTCCCTACCTGCGTTTCGATGGGTCCCATAGAGTCACAATAGAAGTGGAAGGTTGGCGCAAAATAGCTTAAATGGCAAAAGAGGCAATACACGTGTACAGCGAGTAGGGTCTGCTGTGTAGTGGTTGCGGTATCTCGCAGATCCGAAAATTAAGAAATCTTTCAAGCTGCCAGATCACTGTAGTGTTTTTCAGGCGGAAGTAATAGCCGTGACACCAAAACAGTAGTAACACCGAAGGAAAATAGCTAAAACTGCAGCCGCGTCAACTTTTATATTTACAGCCAAGCAGAAATTTAGGCAATAATCTTATCTCGCATAGCACAGCATCTTAAACTTAGATGTAAGAAGAATCGGGATAGGGAAAAGTAAATATCCATATTGGGTTCCCAATCAGTTAGGTGGGATTAATACAAGGCGAGAGTTGCACACAATCAATCAAGCAGGGAAGGCGTGAAACCAAGTGCGGGGCTGCAAAGTGTCGAAATTCATGTGCAGGTTTTACAACCTGCGACTAACACAGTTGCTCTTATAATTGAAAAGAAGGGACGGTAGGCTCATTTTGGGTATTCTGACTGGAAACTGCTTTCTGGCGTCATATGCTTTTCAATTAGGTCTTGTCAATGGTAGCAGATATAATAAATGCGGGTTGGAAGAGGAAACGATTGTGCTCGTACCCTACGCTTGCCAAGCTAAGACTCCATCTGTTAGGAGAGACACAGCTACCACTTCTATAAGCAGCTAGTAGTATGGGTTTAAGAAAGCGCCAAGAGAACGGAGTAACTAAAAACATAGTTCCTGTTACTCATGTACCGGCCAGTTCAACCTAACCTTTATACAAAAATAATTCCCTAAACTCTTTCAAAAATTCAATGAAATTTGTTTAGAAAGTATTTTTCTCATTTTCTGTGTATTTCTCTGAGTGAAGCAAAAAAGTTATAAATTTACAGTTTCGGACTATCTAGTTTGCCACCCAACTGTGACTACCCTAGTAGTTTTATCTTAGTTATTTATGGTTTGGAATAGCATTGCTTGTTCAAATTCCACACCGAGTCTTCATCACAAACGGATCCGCCGCAAAAACAACAAAGATAAAGCAGTAATTGCCTGATTGAGTTTAATGGTATTTGCTGTTGTTGTTGCTGATAATTGTGGTAGTAGTGAAATGTCAGACGATTCGACAATTACTCGCATGAGCGGAAACTAAATTATATCCGGACAATTTTGTACCACTTTCGAAAAAGATGGATATTCAGACATATAAATGCATAAATTTGTTGTGTGCACTTATGTACCCATTAGAAAAAATTTAAAGAGCCTAATCTTATAAGGCATTACTAAGTAGCGGCAGTTGAGCAAGCGAGTTGATGCGGTGCTAAGCAAATACGCTATTGTAACGAATTTAGGGAAATCCTGGTTATTGTGCACCTTCTGCAAACGTTCGAATCGCTAAATTGTCGAATAAATCACTCCAATACTTAGTATTGCAAGCTGGTCTTTATTTAGATTACTTTGAGAGTAGTACTTCACAATTATACTTCACAACCAATAGCGTGTTTAAATCAAAACTGATCCGTTATTACTCAGCTTGCGCTGCTTTTATACTCTCCGTGTCTCGTCCGCATATTTCTCCAAATGTCTAGATGTTTCACCTTCTAGAACTCTTGTAGCTCATGCTTGGTTAGGAACCATATACGTGTATATTTGTAGTTTATAGCCATATGCATGTGTATGTGTGAGTAACTACTTCGGCTGATGACTACATGTGTGTGTGTGAGAGATATCTCTTCGTCGCCTTCTACAAAAGTGTTGCTAGCTTTAATGTGGACATGTATATAAGAGTGGCTGCTTCATGTTTTTATTTTTGCGTGATTATTTACTATAAGCCTAGTGATGTCAACATTCGCCACACTATTCTTTAAAATGAGGATGGCCACGCAAGGTTTTTTTGGATCCGTATGTCTCCCAACAACGTCGGTTTTGTTCAGGCTGACTCCCAACAACAACCCAATGGAGCAAGACAACACATAAAATAATGACAGCATAATTTAAAATTCAAATCAAATCGATCAACATTCACTCACTGCTGGTCAGCCTGCACCTGCTGCTGCACTTCATCGTTTTGTTGTTTCATAAATCCGTATGAAACCAATTTTGTTCGAGTTATTTTTTGCCATTCCGAAAAGGAAGTCGTTGTAGTTGATTTCCTGCTACTTTCTGTTTATTATATAAAAATTATGAACGTTTACTTTAATCTATAGCTGAACCCTATCCAGCATTAACAGATTAAGACCACTAAAGTGGCAATATTGAATTACTGGTTAAAAGTAAATGAAATAAGGTTAAACCACTCGTTACAATAATATATTTAATTTAAAGTTAACTAAACAGATACAATTATGTAAGTCAAATAACCCCGTCACATACTTGAAAGTAAATATTTACTACAATTTGGCCTAATTTCCTCACTTAAAACGGGGCTCGTCGTGTGCAGCTGAGCATAAGCAAATCAAAAAAAGGTTACGTATACGCCCCGCCCCACACCTGCTTGCTTAGCAGAACATACATACATGCGTACATACCTACGCAGCATCAACGTTTGTATGTTTTTACACATCTCAAACGTTGTTGCTTACAAACGAACTTTCAACCTCAATCAGCAATTTCAACACCTCATGCGGTGTCTGTGTTTAGTATTCATACATACATACATATATATGTATAGCTAAAGTATTATTATGTAGTGGCAGCTGCGCAAAATTCATCTTAGTAATTTATTGTCCATGATTTGGGTGGTAAACAGTTCAAGAAACAAAACAAAAACTTAAACGGAAACACTCGAAACTATTATGCCATGGAGAATTATGAGCGTCACTTATTTTGTGGTTTAACTTAAGCAATTATACATACATACATATTGTGACGAATATTAGTATCACTAAGCGATACTACCATCACTAAGCCTATACTAAGTAGCCACTCGCAACTACGTAAACAAATCAACCATCATCTACACACTTACATACAAGGCAACGGAGAGATACTCATAAACACATGTAATCATCAGGCGATGTAGTACTCACATATACAGACACATATGCCTATGCGAGAGACTATTAACTACAAATACACACGCAAAATCTGGTAACCAAGTAGAAGATTCTAGAAGGAGATACGTCTAGACATTTGGAGAAATATGCGGACCAGGCAACAGAGAGTATAAAAGCAGAGCAAGCTGAGTAGTCAGTAATCAGTTTGATTTAAACACGCAAATAGTTGTGAAGTATAAGGCTATTGTGAAGTACTCTCAAAATAGTCTAATAAAGACCATTTTGCATTACTGAATATTGGAGTTATTTCTTCAACAGTTTAGCGATTCCATCAAAATACGCTCTTAGGTAAGGTAAGGTTAGCTTGACTTGGCTGGTCCGTGAGAACCTCACATTGACTGAATGAATCCATAGTGTTACCAGAAGCTTGCTCACGGATCAAACTGAAAAACCCCTATTAGACCTCAGGACCTATGTTATAAAATTGTCCGTTCTCTACAAAACGTGCTCTATCGTTTCCTTCTCCTAACCGCACTTTCTATATCTGCTATCACTGACAAGTCCTAATTTAAAAACATATGACGCCAGAAGGCGTCCAATCAGAATATCAATCATAAGCCTACAATGTTCGATTTACACATGATCTTTGATCACCCACTTGGTTCCACGCTTTTCCTGCTTTTTCGATATGAGCAACTTTTGCCTTTTTTTAATCTGATTGGAACGTCTACGGTACAAGCTTTGAGCGATGAGCCGTGTTTAACTAGCTCATGCGCTATTTCATTTCCGTCTACTTTCATATGTCCAAGGACCCAATATAGATGTATATTTCTCCCTATCGCAATTCTTTCGAGGAACTGCTTATACTCTAGCATACTTTTAGATGATGTGCTATGCGAGATTATTGGCTGATTGGCTGTCGAAGTAAAAATTTACGCGGTTGCAGTTTCAGCTATCTTTCTCCAGTGTTTCTACTACTTAAGTCATAACTACTACTTTCGCCTGGTTTGTTACTTTCCGGTTTTGCGCAGTATATCGCAGACGTATATCACCTATTCTGCCATTTGAGTGTCCTTACGTCCATATTCAAGCTCTATTGCGGTTCTGAAATACCCATCGAAGCTTAGGTAGGGAACCAAGTACTCTGTCCGTCGAATATACTATATGGCCGTATGGATTTCGCTCTTGGAGATCTTTAACAAATCCCTGTACTCGTTCCTGCAGGCTTCACTTTCCGCGACCTTTGCCAGCTTGAACATTTCCTCCACTCCCGGGAGAAAAAGCTTTGAAGACATATACAAGGTATAATTGAAACAGCTGTTGCCTTATACATCCTGATGTCACCTGTTCTCTAAGAAAACTCGGCTCCTTGCTTCACCATGGCGACTTTTCTTTTCCTCTAAATTTCCCTAGGGGACAAGCTCATCTTTGTGTTGTCTCAGTTTTGTTTCTAAATGTTTCTGCAATTCGCTCCGTTCCATTGTCCTAGGGTTTCTTAAGATTACTCCCTTCTCTACCCTCTTTAAGCGGATGTCGAAGCTGATATATGCCGAGAAGGTTGGCCATTTAAGGACACTCTAGTCATACCTTGATATAAAGTGTGGATGAAAAAGGGGGCGCAAAATTTTCAACTTGCCTATTTATAAAGATTATAGGAAATATGAAATGTGTCGTATGTTCTTTGGTTTAGACATGCTTTTTTGTAGCCTTTAACTTTTAACTAAAGCAAAATGTTATGATACATGAATAATTGCATGCAGCAAAGTGCATGTTTAGGTTGCTCATAGAGGCGTAGACACCCAAGTTAGTCAAGTGTACTGAGACAAACATATGCATTAGGGTGGGTCCATTTGCCTGAACGAAAGTTAACCGATATCGCGCCATCGATTTTTCGATAGGATTTGGGCTCAGGAAAAAAAGTTCCACTGCGCATACCCAAAAAAATAATTTTCGAGCCTGCGAAATTAAATTTTTTTGACTTTTTTCAACTTTGATTTTTAAGGTTTTTTTCATGACCTACTAAACAAATTTTCATATGTATGTATACCCTGTCCGACCCAAAAAAAAATTTTTTTTTTTTTTCAAATTACTGTTATCGACAACGTTTTTAGCTACATGACAATTTTACAATCAAATGAAAATTTTTTTAGTAGGTCATGAAAAAAACCTTAAAAATCAAAGTCGAAAAAGTCAAAAAACTGACATTTCGCAGGTTCGAAATTTATTTTTTTGGGTATGCGTAGTGGCAGTTTTTTCCTGAGCCCAAATCCTATCGAAAAATCGATGGCGCGATATCGGTTAATAAATCGACCCAGTCTAATATGCATACTCGTTAGAGCGGGTCAAATTGTATGGATGGATTTTTTCCCATCAGGAGTATAGCAAAAACGTAATCTATAGATGATTCTAAGAAAAATTGCTGAAGACACCATAGCTATAAGTCCGATTTCGAGGTCCCGACTTTTGCAAAATAGATACATATTTTGCATTTGAATGTAGGGTTTAGCCAAAAAATCTTCATAGCTACTGATAGAATTATAGGAAAAATATCATATTGCGCTTACCTTAAAGGTATTTTACGTACATTTCAGAATCTGTATTAATATCTATAGTGTTTTTGAATTTTGGTAGAGATATCAGACTTAAATTATGAGAAATTAGCCTAAAATTAACTTTTAACTACTATATTATCATTTTTAACAAATTTCTTATGGAACATTTTTTTTCTTTACAGCTAAAATAAGTTCATAACATTTCCAACAACTTTCATTCAGACAGTTTTTCTTTTTTCGAACTCGTTTTTGTAGAAAAAATTTTTCAAAATAAAACCTATATTTTCAAGTAATAAACAAAAAAACATTGGTTAATTCGTTGTAGTTCTATAATTAGAACAAAAGCAACAACAGCTAGTTTCTTTGAAACCGCCTTACCAACGCATAACTTTACCACATAATGCCATACGAAGTATGGAGTGTGAATAAAGAAAATATGCAAAGAAGGCAATTGGGATAAGGTTTACAACAACTAAGGCATGACGTGGCTGAATGGGTTTGTAACACTTCAACCATCGTAGGAGTGCAGGTTCAAATCCCTCTCCCGAGAGAAAAGGCTTTGAAGAGATTTACAAAGTATAATCGAAGCAGCTCTCGCCTTGTCCGTCCTGATGTCACTTTGTTTAAATTTTTCCCAAATTATTAAATAAATTATAAATTAAAAAATTAATTCAAATAAATGTTTTCATACATTTAAAGCAATAAGGGTGATCCCCGCTTAAAACTCATTAAAAACACAATTTTTATAATTTTAATGTAATTTATTTAAAAAAATTATTTTTTTACTTAGAATTGACCATTTTAACTTATTTTTCAAAATAAAAGTAATATTATGTTATTATTTTTTCAAATCTTTTTTGCTCTCCATTCGGGGTTGTTTTTCACGACTTTCTGCTGTAACAGCCATAGCACGTTGAGGTTTTTTTTTCTATAACACGTTTGGAAACAGATGTTAACAACTGTACACATCTTTCTGTTCCTTGTATATACTTACTAACTTAATTGGCGCTTAACCGTCTAAACGGTTATGGCCGTCCAACAAGGCGCGCCAGTCGCTCCTTCGCTCCGCCAACCGGCGCCAATTGGTCACACCAAGGGCGTTTAAATCGTTTCCCACCTGGTCCTTCCAACGGAGTGGGGGCCGCCCTCTACCTCTGCTTCCATAGGCGGGTTCCGATAGAAACACTTTCTTGGCCGGAGCATCATCTTTCATTCGCATAACATGGCCTAGCCAGCGCAGCCGCTGCGTTTTAATTCGCTGGACTATGTTGATGTCTGCGTATAGCTCGTACAGCTCATCATTAAATCTTCTTCGGTACTCGCCATCGCCAACGCGTAGAGGTCCATAAATCTTTCGAAGAACTTTTCTCTCGAACACTCCCAAAGCCGCTTCATCTGCTGTTGTCATGGTCCATGCTTCTGCCCCATATAGCAGGACGGGTACGATAAGTGACTTGATGATTTTCGTTCGCCGAGAGAGGACTTTACTTTTCAATTGCCTACCTAGTCCAAAGTAGCATTTATTGGCAAAATTGATTCTTCGCTGGATTTCAGTGCTGATGTTGTTGCTAGTGTTGATGCTGGTTCCCAAATAAACGAAGTCTTTTACTATTTCGAAATTATGGCTGCCAACAGTAGCGTGGTTGCCAAGACGCATATGCGCTGACTCTTTGCTCGATGACAGCAGGTACTTCGTTTTGTCCTCATTCACCATCAAACCCATCTTTACCGCTTCTTTTTCCAGTTTGGAGTAAGCAGAGCTAACAGCGCGGGTGTTTAGGCCGATGATATCAATGTCATCAGCATATGCCAGTAATTGCACGCTTTTAAGTATATTGTTCCAGAGCGGTTAAGTTCTGCAGCTAGTATAATTTTCTTCAGCATCAAATTAAAGAAATCGCACGATAGGGGGTCACCCTGTCTGAAACCTCGTTTAGTTTCGAACGGCTCGGAGAGGTCCTTCCCAATTCTGACTGAGCTGATGGTGTTGCTCAACGTCATTTTGCACAGCCGTATAAGTTTTGCGGGGAAACCAAATTCAGACATAGCGGCATATAGGCAGCTCCTTTTCGTGCTGTCGAAGGCGGCTTTAAAGTCGACGAAGAGGTGATGTGTGTCGATTATTTTTTCACGGGGTTTTTTCAAAGATTTGGCGCATTGTGAAAATCTGGTCGGTGGTAGATTTACCAGGTCTGAAGCCGCACTGATAAGGTCCAATCAGCCGGTTCACGGTGGGCTTCAATCTTTCGCACAATACACTTGAAGGGACCTTATATGCGATATTGAGAAGGCTGATTCCACGATAGTTGGTGCATTTTGCAGTATCCGCCTTCTTGTGGACTGGGCAAAGAACACTTAGATTCCAACCGTCGGGCATGCACTCTTCCGCCCATATTTTGCTAAGAAGCTGCTGCATGCGCCTTACCAACTCCTCTCCGCCGTACTTGAATAGCTCCGCAGGCAATCCATCAGCGCCCACGGCCTTGTTGTTTTTCAATCTGGTTATTGCTATCCTAACTTCGTCATAATCGGGCGGGGGACATATATTCCATCATCATCGATTGCGGGATCGGGTTCTTCATCTCTGCGCGGTGAATTGGAAAAGGCGTCTCGCTTCCTTTTTCAACTCACGATAGCGTTCACACACTCCTCTTGTCGCGCTCGCTTTTAACGTAGCCCTGTAGGCAGCGTCTTTTCTTTCAGTTGCAACGCGGTATTCTTCATCGTACCAGTTGTTTTTTCGTGGTCGCCGGTAACCAATTTTTTCCTCGGCGGCAGTACGAAGCGCTTTGGAAATATGCTCTCACTGCTCCTGTATTCCTTCAGGATGAGTTGTGCTCTCAGAGAGCAGGTGTGAGAGTCGAGTTGCGAAATCATTGGCAGTATGTTGTGATTGAAGCTTTTCGACGTCTAGCTTCCCTTGTGTTTTTTGTTCCTTGGTTTTAGCTGCGTTGAAGCGGGTGCGTATTTTGGCTGCAACGAGATAATGGTCCGAGTCGATGTTAGGTCCTCGGATCGTGCGCACATCTAAAACACTGGAGGCATGCCGTCCGTCTATCACAACGTGATCGATCTGATTGCGAGTATTTCGATCAGGAGACAGCCATGTAGCTTGATGTATTTTTTATGCATGAACCTCGTGCTGGATATGACCATGTTTCGAGCACCGGCAAAGTCAATCAGCCTCAGTCCTTTAGGAGGAGTTTCATTGTGTAGGCTGAACTTTCCGACTGTAGGGCCAAAAACACCTTCTTTGCCCACCCTGGCGTTAAAGTCAACAAGCACGACTTTTATATCGTGACGGGGGCAGCGTTCGTATGTGTGTTCCAATTGTTCATAAAAAGTGTCTTTCACCTCATCGTCTTTCTCCTCTATGGGCGCATGGGCGCAGATGAATGATATATTAAAACATTTTGCTTTTATTCGGAGTGTGAACGTCAGAACTTGGCGACAAAGTCTCTCTCCCACCACGAATCCGACACCGAAACTGCGCTTATTCGTACGGCACCTCCAATATATGTCACAATTTTTGATCTTCTTTCTTCCTTGCTTCGTCCAACACATTTCTTGGATGGCGGTGATGCCAGACTTTGCTTTGACGAGGACATCAACCAGCCGGGCATCTGCACCAATCCCATTCAGGGAGCGGACGTTCCAGGTGCATGCCTCTATTCATTGTCCTTCAAACGTTTGCCATGGTCGTCATCAATAGAGAGTGTATTTATCCGAGGCTCGTTGTTATATTTCATTGGAGTATGGTTTTACGTGGCGGGCCCCAAGCCTAGCGCACAACCCGCTCAGCGGGGGTGAAAATATTAATTGGCACGTTTATATAGCGAGCCGCTTGCTCCAAGACAGACGCCCGCTTGCAGCCGCACCTAGAGGTGTACAGACGCTGCCGATGAGATCTCCCCGGGCAGCCCTTAAACCGATTATGTCAGAGTGGCCTAGCCAGGTTGTCGCCTTCTCACATTAGCTCACCGCTGAACGGTTCCTCGTATATGCATTGGAATATTAGGATCATCTAGTGTTGGCGCATCATAATCTAAGAATTGTACCTAACTAACCAAAGCAAGCGGTGTATTACGTCTATATATAACAACTAATACACCTTAGCTGTAAAGAAAAAAATTTCCATAAGAAATTGATATGATAATATAGTAGTTAAAAGTTCACTTTAGGCTAATTTCTCATAATTTAAGCCTGATATCTCTACTAAAATTCAAAGACACTTAGATATTAATACAGATTCTGAAATGTACGTAAAATACCTTTAAAGTAAGCCCAATATAATATTTTTCCTATAATTCTATCAGAAGCTATGAAGATTTGTCCAAACCCATTCATATGGCAAAATAACTATTTTGCAAAAGTCGGCGACTCGAAATCGGACTTAGAGCTATGGTGTTTTCAGCAATTTTTCTTAGAATCATCTGTAGGTTGCGTTTTTGCTATATTCCGATGGAAAAAAAAATTTTACCCGCTCTAATATGAATACTCGTATATATACAAACATATTATTTGCATTAACACATAATCTAGGTAGTGTCATGTATTTTACTAGCATTGAAGTAGCGCAAAAGTGCGGCAGCATAAAAAATAAAAATACAATACAAACATTTATCATACGAAAGGCCTTGACCCGAAAATATGTAGGTTAAGTGTAGTACCGCGTTTCTGCAACTAAAATAGCTGAATTTTTTCTCAGATATTTTTCTAAATGCGACTGTTAATGTGGTAGACACGCGCACCGATACATATGTACAATTAATTTACATATATTCATACGATGCCATTAAGTAGACAGTAGCAAGTCGTAAAGAGCGCAAGAAATATGTTTGTGTTTAGGAAGAAAAGAAAATTACATAAATATATGGTCGTAAGTGTGCACCTGCTTGCGCCAATAAATACAAAGTACTTTTATGTCTGGAAGCGCAATATTCTAAATACGCACTGCTAAAAATCCAATGTTAGTAAGTTCTGTTGGAGCGCGCCTGTAAATATTCCACACAATTTGGATTAAAAACATACAGATATACTCAATTGTGTATAAAAGGAATAGCATTAAAAAAGGCAATGCTTAGAGACAATTTTCAAAGCTTGCCGCGGGGCTGAGTTGATGGAGGCAGCTGCCTTTGCACCGGTATAAAATATGAATGATGAGGATTTCGAGCTCAAAACTCAGCTCCCGAAAAGCTAGCTGATGTAGAAGTGAAATTTAGAAATATCTCTAACAAAAAAGTTGTATAAAGCAATATGAGCCGGTCTTGACTATTAAATACATTGCCAATTATGCCAATTTGAATTTCATCCCATCAAATCGCCATACAATATGTATGCAGAGTTCGGATTAGCACAGAATTGCATATTGCGATCATAGAAACCACAGACCAAGTTACAAAGTTCCTATATAAAAAAGTATTTAGTTTATTCCTACTAAAAACTGAAAAAAGGACAAAACGAATCTGCTGACATCAAGCAAAGAGTCGGCGCATTTCTTTCATGGCAACGACGTCACTGTTGGCAGCCATAATTTCGAAATAGTAGAAGATTTCGTTTATATAGTAGCGAGCCGGACCCGTGAGCATCTTGCGCAACAAATATAAAAGTCGCATATCAAATATCAACAGAAATCGCTGCCATCTTGCGAATGTTAGCAACTGCCGGTAATGCAGTGTTAGTTCTAATCAAATATTCACAATAGTGCCATAGTACAAATAGATTTCTTTGTGTGGTCACAATCGTTTATTTTTAACAATTTATTTTTATTTTAATAAAATATAGCTAAACAAAAGTACTACGAATAATAATGCCCAAAGCTCGAATAGAACGAATCCCCACCTTTACAACCAAAACTTTATTTATAGATTTGGATTTCAAATAAGAGCGAAAAAGGGACCTTTACATAAAAACTGCAATTAGCAATAATATATAAGATTAGAATTAACAAAAAAACCAACACCAGTCTTGCAATCCAGCGAAGAATCACTCTTGCCGACCAATGCTACTTTGAACTGAGTTGGTAATTGAAAAAAGTTAAATCCACTCTCGGCAAACGAAAATTATGCTCTACAACTCACGTATCGTACCCGTCGTGCTACATGGTGCAGAAGTATTAACCATGACAACATAAAATGAGATGGCTCTGAGATTGTTTGAGAGAAAAGTTCTTCAAACGATGTTTAGGCCTCTACGTGTCGACGCCGGCGTGTGCTGAAGAAGATTTGATGATGAGCTGTACGAGCTTTATGCAGACACCCACATAGTTATGTGAATGAAAGATACCTGCATATGGAAGCAGAGGAAGAGGGCGGCCCCAACTCCGCTGGAAGGAACAGATGGAAAACGATTTAAATTCGATTAATGCTACCAATTAAAAATGAAAAAAAGCTCATCAGTTGAAGGACCGTATATCATAATTTTTGAAGAATAAAGGATAGTAGAGGAATGGAGAGATTAAAAACTAAAGCTGAAATCGGAACCGCAGCCGACTTTTTACCGAAGTGGTAACGTCTTGCTATCGATAGCTACCGTTATCGACGAGTTATCGGTTTGTTATCGGCGAGCTATCGGTTTATAAAAGACGTGTTGTCGACTGTTATCATGCCTAAAACTATGCAAACTAAGTTCGAAAGTTTGAGTATGAAAATTTAAATTATTTGTATAGTTTTTTTTCTTTTTTCTTGGGAAACTAAATTCGTTATGGAAGGTTACTCTGCTAAAACTCTGTGTATAGAGAGTCTTTCATCAATAAACCCAGGGTAATGAAACCTTACGTGTTCTAAGTTTTCTAACTCGGTGGGAAAGTGTGGACAGAAAGGATCGTCCTCTCCTCCGATAGGCAATTGCTATTCGTATAGCAGTAATTCGGTAAGCTGATAGTAGATCTTTTGTGGTGGGGCTTTGAATTTACTTGATTATTTCCTATGGTGAGCACTAATTCATCCACAGTTCGCTTTGAGATTACCGATACCACTTCTGTCTTAGTGCTAAGCATATCCAGCCTCATATTCGTCAGCCATTGTTTTATTCTTCCAACGGCGTCATTACATAATGCGTGGACTTAATCCAGTTTCTCGGCCAGTGCTACGACGACAATATCATCTGCACAGCCGAAAATTTCGCGACTCCAGAAAGGTCGATTTGTAGCACACCGGCATACATCGCATTCCATAGCGTTGGCGCCAGAAAAGATCCCTGAAGGATGCGGCCGGTGATGTTGCGCTCTCTTGGTCCCTCATCCATATGAAACAGGAGCACTCTGTCGCATTTTTCATATCTAACTAAGGTAATAAATGCACAGAGCTTCCTTTTAGTTTAACCTCCGGTTATGGCTTCACGGGTTATATTGACAACTGTTTGTATTGCATCTATTGTGGATCTTAATTTTCGAAATCTAAACTGACGCTCTCTAATATCACGCTCGAGAATCATTCTTCTCGAGTCCAACAAACAAAGCGTCCTGTCGGGCTTCGGCAAAAGGATCAGTCATTGACATCTCCATAATTAAATACCGAACCGAGCATGCAGTTTTCTAGCCCAAGCTATAAGTTCTTCAAAATTCCCATTATTTTTTATATTAAAACACTTCTAGAATTTTAGAATTTTTCGAAAAGGTTTTTGAATTTAATTTGAATTTTAATTCATACAATTAGTTAAAAATGTTTGCTGTAAACACAAATGTACATATGTTTGTCAAAATACAATCCGCGAAATTCTAACAACGATTTTCTTTGCTCACAAAACAAAAAAAACGTTTGTTCCCAAGGTCATGAAGGGTAAAATACACCTCAATTTTAACGGTATCACTAAATGAACTAAAAAAAAATTTTTTTTCGTTTTCTTTTACACAACTTTATTACAGGAAGTAAAAACGACCTAGAAAGCATTCACAGCAGGCTGACTGAGCTTTAGACAGTAACGCAAGGCAACGCAGCGAACAAAAACCAGCACACCGAACACTCGCCCCACTCTACTTTGATACTTCAGCGATGCGATATTTACTCGCGCTCAGAACGCGACAGGATTTAAGCGCGCGAAATTTGTTTGCTAAATAAAATTTATTGAAAATAGTAAATGTTATGATAGAAGTAACGTATAGATAGTCACAAGGGCTGTTCTCCTCTCATTAGGTTAAACTTTTTGCTGTTGAACTAAATACGAAATTAAAATGTGAATCGGAAAAGAGATGATATGAACATAATAGATACACTCATGGAAAGAAGTATTGGCACAAGAACTTTTTGCAGTTTTCACCAAGTTTTGCTTAAGCAAAATAATTTTCGCATTTTTTTTTATAAAAACATGTACAAATATATAATAAAATCAATATAAACTTTAGTACAAGATCTTACGCAAAATTCGGAAATATTCGTAAAATTTTACGTTCCACAGTTTGTTTGGAGGAAAATGCTCAACTCACCTGATAAAAAAAATTGACAAAAATCAAGAAATTTGTTTAAGGATTAAAATTAACCAGAGGTGCTCAACCCCTATACACTTGTAGCACTTTTGTTTTTGTTTTGCCCTGACTCATAGGTACAGATACAAATTCACACTGCAAATATAAAAAAAATTTCATAGCATAATTTCGAATCATATGAAAATGCTCGAATTTCTTATGAAAGTGCCAAGAAAAAGCACTCCCGTATGAAGCTCAGGCACTTGCGTATGATGACACAAATTTACACTAACAATTTGACAACTAAAAATTATTCAAAAATATGATAGCACTGAAAAAAATGTGTAATCAAAATTGATTAATAAAAAAAATTTAAATAGATAACTGACCGCAGAGTTGAAATATATGGGGCATATGAACAAAGAATATAAGCAAAACTGTACCAAAAAGAAGAGGAGCCTATTCTGACTTCATATGATAATAGTTAATTATCCTTAAAGGAAGTCAGTAACTAGTGATACAAATTTCTGGTTCGGAACTAGCCTAGAGTTCCACATAAGTACTATTTTGTTAGTAGCTATATTTGCAATTATAAAATCGACAGTTTGGATTTTTATATTTCATATTTAACATATATTTAAAAAAATAAAATTAAAATAATCTTCGATCGCTACATGAACCCGCTGTAATCTTTCAAATTCCTTTTAAGGCAGGGCTTATATGACCATAATCAAGAAAAATAAAAAAATAAAAATCCGACCACCCGTTTTTTAGATATGTGTTGGTCGAAAAATCGACCGCTGGCCGAAAATGGTCTAGTATGCAAAAAAAAAAACACTCTTTTTTGTAAAAAATTTAGCACACAAAGTCAATTTATTTCATTTTTTTCAAGTAAAAGTATTTTTTGATGTGATATTGATAGATACATCAGCTTAAAAATGTTTATGATAATCATCAAAACATTTAGTATGTAAATAAAAATTGCATTTTTTGCAAGTAAAAATAGTGTGTTTTTGCATAACTTACATTGCCGATATTTGTTTTCAACGCTTTTCATGACGGGGTGTACTCTTTCGTTGCTGCGAGGAAGATTTGACGGATAACTTATATCTTCATCGCCATCCTCATCCTCATCTTGATCCTGACCATCATCCTCGTCGTTATTGTCGTAAGTCAATAATTCGGTTGTGACTTTGGAACGAAAATCAATTTGTGAAAGTGGTTTCGTCTTTTCGAGTTTTGATATCATATAGTGGAGCTTCCATGCATTGACCATTGCGTTACCAAGAGCATTTGTCCATATTAGCCACCACCATTTCTTTCCTCGTATACATATTGTTACGAATATTAGCAAAACTAAGGAGTGCTGCCAGCTCTAAGCCGATCTAAGCGGTGACGTGAATGCACATCAATAATTGCGTCTACACATATGTACACATTCCGACGAGCAACATTTACATACAAGGCAGCGAGAGATGAGATGTCACACACCGATGAATTTACTTATACGCTTATGTGTGTGCGGGAGACTGTAAACTACAAACACATGCATATACCTTATCTGAGTTGTCACAAGAGAGAGCAATAATTTGTGCACGTAGTTGTGGCTGGCGATTTTGTAGCCGAAACAACTAGTAACTTCTGGAAATCGAAGAGCCTAGAAGTATGCAGCGTAAACTATAAAAGCGATGCAGGCGAGTAAGAAGTAATTCAGTTTGATTTGAATTGTCAAGCAGTTACGAGTAAGACGATATCTAGCGAGCAATAGCACTATTATTTTGAAAGTCAGTTTCCTTTAAGATATGAGTTTGGTTATTAAGCTATTCGTTGCACAGTTTGAGTGTTATTGTGAAGTATTTTAATAAAGGCCATTTTTCCGTTATTCAATATTGTAGTTATTTATTCAACAGTTTAGCGATACGATCCTAGCAAAAGGGCAAATAAGAGGATTTGCAAATAAAAATTCGTTACAATATTCTGTAACTTGTCACCGCATTATCATGAAGGTCCACACCACCCATGCCGTGATTATATTGTTGAATAACTTTTGGCTGTGGGATAGTGATATTCTTTTTTTGCTTCCGACAATACCTTTTAGCGGAAACAATTGGTTCGACTGTGGAGTTATCAGTTATAACATTGACAACGGCATTATCGTTCAACCGAACAGTCAATATTTCTTGGCTACGATCCAGTTGCTGGTCAAATGTTCTGCGCATTTCATTCCTCAACGGAGATTTTCCCATTCTATTTTCGCGAATAGTACCAGTTTCAAAAATCCACGCTCATTCAAAAGGTGGTATGAAGAGAAAAAATTATCAAAGTAAATAAAGTGGCACTCAGGGTCAGATACATTTGAAAACAAGTATAAGAGAGTATGTGCGCCTAGGCCGATATTCTGATTGTGAGGGGTTGCTGCACCACCGTACAATGAACTAGAAAATAAGTATCCACCTTCAGCGCATAAGCACCATGATTTGAATCCAAAACGAATCGGCTTTCGTTTGATGAACATTTTGCATGAGTGACGGCCAAAGTACGGAATCATCTGTTCGTCTATAGAGATAATATAGCTAAAGACTCCGAATTGCATTTAAATTGTTGTTATCAGGGAAATGAAAGAACTGTTTAACTGTAAACCGATTGCGACTTATCGCCTGTTTCATAATTGGAACCCCCATGTCTGGTCGAATAGACCAATAGTGGTCTATATATGGTAAAGTATGGTACCCGAGAGGTACAAAATTCCAATAAATCTACGTATTTCCAAAAACTTCAAACAAAAAAGCAGAGAATTAGAAATTTCGAAAGCAAAAGTAAGTACATTTTCAATATCGTGAAGATGCTCACTTGCATCTCTTTTAATAATAAAAGAATATTGCTATATTTTGTTCCACCATACTTGACGGTTTCTGGCCAGCGGTGGATTTTTCGACCACTAAAGTTTACGAACACGAAAAGGTTAGAATTATTACAATATTCATATGGCACTTTTTTGAATCTTTTAATTTCATCTTTTTTCTTCACAATAAATTAGTAATAATTTTTCGCTTTTTTGTTTTTCCTTATTTTATATCTGCACAAAAAACACTTAAAAATAGTGATAATTTCATTCTTTTACGAAAATCCACATTTTAACATTTTTCTTAACAAATATATGTTTTAGGAACTAACTAAACTCTAAGTTTTCTAGTCCTGAAAACGGATCAATAATCTAACACTTAGTTTCAAAGATATGAGAGTCCAAACTTGGTGGTCGAAAAATCGACCAGCGGCCGAAAATTGGTTAACAAGCTACGACTACATATGAGTATGTCTTTTTTCAACACTATTCCACCAGTCCGCAACTATCCAAAAATGCGATATTATCATACTATGTAGAAGCAACATGTAGAATTCCGCTCCGGATCGCGGCCACCGAAATATTACCAAGATAGAACTAGATATCAGCTGTAAAATTTTACACTAGTTCGCAGTTACCGAAAATAAAGAACTAGTTCTAAAGTGGAACTTTGTATAAAGTTGCGGGGACAATTTCCACCGCCTAGGACATCGCAATGTTAAATTCGCCAATTGAAAGCATCTAAAAGAGATAGATGGCGAACTATTAGTGGTTCAGAATACAGCAGAACTGCACTAGTTTTGAACTAGAGATTCTCTTACAATGTAGTTTCTGTGATTTTTTATTTTACCACGGTATATTATTTTTCGTGGTTGTGAGACATTTTTTACTGAAAGTGGGGGGAACCATTAAGCATCCATACCTATTATTTACTTGTTAAACATTTTATTAAATTCAGGTGGTAGTTCAGCAGATCCGTAATCTCTGTTGCTAATATATGTAAATTTTAACACAAATTTAAAACAAACCGCGCGGAGCGCTCTACTTAACCATTTCGAAAGTTATCTAACTCAATTTCAAATGCAACATTCGCGGAAATCTCCACATTCACTTTTAGTATGATTATTGAAAACCAAATTCCAACGATATATATAAAATATGTAACTACAAAAACAAAGGCTATAGATCAATGTAATTCTTCGCAACTTTCTGAACTAAATTTATTGGCTCTTGTATGTTGACGATATAACTATTTACGTAAAAACTAGGTGAAAACTGTAAAAAGTGCTTGTGCCAATACTTTTTTTCGTAAGTGTATTTTTTGTAATAAGCCGATAGATGGCTTTGTGGCTTAAATTGAAAAGAGCTTCAGAAAAAAAATAATTTGGCGACCGCCGTGATGTGGTGGTAGCATTCAGCTTCGCCTACCGCCGAAGATCATCCTGGGTTTCACTGTCGGGCAGAGCAACATAAAAAATTTAGAAACAAGTTTTTTCAATTAGAAAACATTTTCGGAGCGGGTTCGCCCCTCGGTAGTGATTTGGCAAACACTCCGAGTGTATTTTCGCTATGAAAAGCTTCTCAGTGAAAACTCATCTGATCATCTTTGCACATGAGTCGGCGTAAAACATGCAGGAAAATTTAAAAAGAAGCACGACGCCAATTTTAAGAAAATCACGACCTTAGTTCTCTAAATTCTAAAGTGCTTACTTTGTTTTTATTCTTTTAATCTATGTTTAGCTTATTTCTAATCATTTTTTCGGTTTAACCTTTAATGAAATATATTTTTTTTGGGACTTTTTCTAACCTACCTGAACCACATAGCATGAAGTGTTCTTTGAATTTGTTTCTATTATTTACATGTGTAGAAAAAATAAAAATAAAGTAGTGAATGTGTAGTGAAAGAAAAGCTGGTAAAATCAATCAGAACCATCAAATATGAGCCACAGCTCTGTTAAAAAAAAACTGAATTTGAATCGAAGAAACTTTTTTCTAAAGATTTTGATGATGTCTCTTCCAGGGCTCCACCCCGGATTATAAAATTGTTTCACTACCACTAAATATCAATCGTAATAAATATTCTTCTAATAAATTGAAAAAAATATATATATATTTAAAAATTGCAAAAACCAATAACAAACCAAAGTTTCAACAAAATTTAAATTATTTACTGTACTCGCAGTACCTTTTTTATATTAAACATTTTTTAATTCACCACGCTGCCAAATCAAGACTATGAGAGCACCTTTTTCAACGTTTTATTATAGGCAGTTTGAAATTATTAACATGACACCCATTTCATATTTATTTAAATTTTTAGTTCGTTAATTGCTCAAAATATCAGTGTTTGGTTTTTGTCTATTGACGTCATTCTTTAATTTTCCCAGTGAAATAAATGTAAGAAAACCCTGGGCCGTACAAAAGAAAGGCTCAAGAAAAATTTGGTTTCTCAAGTAGTATCCACCTCACAACAAAACTCATACGCTTACTATGACATTAATTTTGCGAATCATTCTATCTCGACTTGGGCGATATTGGCTTGTGACCACAGATAGAATTGCATATTGAGACCAATAACAAATTAGAAATCGAAAATGTGTAAAACAGACAATGCGCGAGTAAAATCGCTGGCAACAACCCGCCGGCAAAAACAAAACGCTCACTTATAATAACATATTAGTAAAAAAAAATGTATTAATTAGAAAATATTTTTTGAAGAAAGGATCCCAATATTAAACTTTATCAAACAAATACCTAAAAAAAATTACTAATTTAATCGAAAAGGTAAAAAAAAAATATTATGTATTTCCGAACAGTTCTTGTTGAATCTGTAGGTATATTATTAGGCTTTTCCGGTCCATGTTTTTTTTAAAGCGCGAAATAAAATTACATTGTTCCACTTTTCTAACCCAACGTTTCGCTAATAACTTTTTAGCATCATCAGGGGTATATATTTATTTGTTGAATCTGTTACAAACAACAAAATACAAAAATGTTAAATTACATAGAAAATATATTGAATTTAATAAATCCGTATCAAAAATCAACTAAAAACAGTTAAAAATACATACAAAACCAACTTACAATATTGCACTCTGCCGAGGGTTTTCCTCTTTTGAATTTATTTAAAACTATTGTTTTTGAACATACAACACTTTTAAAAAACATAAAAACATTGAACATTTATGGACAGCCAAACATGTGGTATTGATTGACGCTATGGTAATCTCGTCAATACTAAAAGCTATTTTCCTAAACACGTAATGTAAGCAGATGCTATATTGTCTGTATCTTCTTTCTTGTTAATCGTCGTTTCTCTTCTTTCCATGATTCTCAGGCTTTCTAAAGTGTATCTTGTTGTTTCTTTCCGTTCCCTGTCAATAATTTTCGCATTAGTAAAGTCAGCTGAGTGTCTACTTGATATTATGTGTTGTGATAACGCTATACTGTTCGTTTGTTTCCTTATATCCACTTCATGTTCGCCAAGTCTTAACACCTAAGGGACGCTTCGTTGTGCCAATATATATTTTGCCGCATTCGTCGTTTGGTTTTCCTTTGCAAGTAATTTCGTAAATGACGTTGTTTTGTTGGTGGAGATCTACGGGAGACTTTGTTCTTGTAAATATCGTTGACAAAGTGCAGTTTGACTTATAGGCAAGTGTTGTGTTTGTTGTTTTTATTATGCTGTGATTAATATTTTCGGTAAGTTTGGGTATGTATGTCACGCTGCAAAACTTTTTTGTTAGGTTGGTTGCTGGATTTCATGATTTCTTGGTCTATTAGCTCTCGTATTAAATTATTAGGATAATTGTTACTGCGTAAAATATTGTAACGAATTTACTGCAAATCCTCTTATTTGCAACCTTCTGCTAAGTTCGAATCACTAAACTGTTGAATAAATAACTCCACTTTTCAATAATGCAAAATGGCCTTTACTAAAGTACTTCACAATAAATAACTCTACTATTGCCCGATATATTGCGTGCTTAATCAAAATTGATTGTAGCGCCTCTATTGTTGAGGCCTTTTATACTCTTTGATTTCCTCGTTGCAGCTTCTAGGCGCTTCTGTTCTCGAATCTACTAGTTGGTTATCTGTTATACTTATAACTACAGATGTACGTGTATAGCTCTCATATGCGCGTGTGTTTGTGCGCGACACTTCCACAATTATAATTGTATATCTCAGATAAGATATCTGCATGTGTTTGTTGCTTCTCCGCTGCGTATACGTACATATGTGTAGGCATAATGATTGAATTATTGATGTGCATTCACGTCACTGCTTAGCATCGGCTTAGAGATGGCAGTACCCCTTAGTGTTGCTAATATTCGTAACAATATTATACATTTTTTGTATATTGGCATTATGAAAAGTTTTGTGGCTTAAGGTCATTATTTTATGTATGCAATGTTTTGCTGTATTAATCTTATATTTGGTCGTTTGCGAGGAAAGGTAGTTTATTAAGCGTCCAGAAGAGGTAGGTTTTGAATACCAGTCAAGAAAAAGGTTGTGTTTCTCCCTATGGATGCAGACATCAAGAAAAGGTATTTTGGAGTTGGCTTCCATTTCCATTGTAAATTGCAGTTTTTTGTGATATTTGTTCAGAATATCTAGAATAATGTTCGCGTCGTTACGTTTAATTAAAGCGAAGAGATCGTCCACATATTTACATATAAATTTTATGTTTATATCAAATCGTTGCTTTAGTTCCAAAATAGCATTGTCAAGTAATTCGTCCATAACAATGTCAGCGATTGTAGGTGAAATTGGATTGCCCATAGGCATTCCAAACGTTTGCGTATAAAGCTTATTATCAAACATAAAATAATTATTGTCTTTAAGGCAGAAATGTAATTTCTCCTGGAATTTCGGCTTTGGAATATTGCTTTTTTTTTATTTGGTTCCATTTTCCTAGAATTATTTTCGAGGCTAACATTGTTGTTATGTTGGTGAACAATGAAACGACATCAAAGGACACTAGAACTTCATCATCACATAATCTTTTATTGGCTAATCTATCTTTTATGTTGAACGAATTCTTAACATTGTATTTTTCCGATATTAAAGCTTGTACTCGCACTTAAAAAAAACTTAGACCGGAAAAGCCTAATAATATACCTACAGTAAATAAAATAATTATTATATAAGAAATGATAACATTATAGTCATAGCAATTATTTAAATTACAAAAACACAAAAAAAATAAAATAAAATACAAAATATTATATTTAAAAGCAGCAACAAAATTACACATATATAAACAAATATATACATATATAAATTTATAAAGAAAATCCTAAAAAAAATTGTATTTAACCGATTTTTTTTCTCTTTGTAAATTTATTTAAGGAATAAGTTATTTAACTGAAAATATGAATGTAAGTTAAGGTTTATAACATCAGTGGCTATAACAAGATATATAAAATTAAAAGCAAACTCAAATTCAAAAACAAGATTTCATTGTTATTTATGTATATAAAATATTATTATTATTATTTTTAATAGTTCATTGTGTAAACTATTAAATTATCGATTGACAGTATACACAAAATATTAATAAATTTAAAACAAAAAATGTCTCTTATTACTAGCGAAAAATGGTAAGTAGAAACATACGAATATTCAAAAACTTTTTTTTTAAATCAACAAATCTTTCTGCATATCTATTCGGACTTGGTATACACATAAGTTCGTTAGCATAGTTTATATCTGACTTGTATTTGTTTTATTGTAATGCGCTAATTTTTTTATTTTATTTTTTTCCACATCAATAGGAGGATAGCTTGTCTGTATGGAATCGCACTGCCACGGATCATCAGAGTACGACACGTATTCGGGATACGTTACGTAGGATATTAAATATACCTCTAACAACGGCAATGGAGTATAAGATACACTGTGATAGCCTTAAATATGTAGCAATGTAAGTATAAATTTACGTAGTTCGGTTATGATCTCGGCTTATAACATCCGCGATCGTAATACTTGCATCGCATAGTGTGAAGCTATTTAATGTGGTCGGAAAATTTCTGTACAATCGATATATGGGTAGTTTCGAATCTGAATTAAAAAATGTTTGGTATTTTGTTGGCTACAACCGTGGTTCCACTATTACATCCACTTGCATAAATTTTCCTTAAATCTAGCTTTGAAGACCCTACTGATGTTCCGAATCTGCTCCCTGGTGTTTTTGCACGATTAGACTTTGGATATCACTCAATCTCCGAACTCGATGTTAGCAATGCCTTGTTCACACTAAGGATTTCAGTTCATCTTTATATGTCCCTCTATGTTACATCTTTAATTTCTTTTCGGGTATCTTTATCTATATATATAAAAAGAAGTGTACATTTTGATTGTCACTCCATAACTCGAGAACGGCTCGACAGATTGCCATGAAATTTTTAGGAAAGATACAGGAAGAAGAGATGATGGTTAGTTGATTTTGAAATCCCAAATCGGTTTAGCCATATATATATATATATAAAAATCAAATTCTGTGTGTGTGTGTTCGCCATGGAAACGTATTTCCCACACATCAATCATCACCAAATTTTGGTTACGGGTTCCTTCGATCAACGGGAAGGTTTTAGGCTAAAAATAATTTCGATATATAAAAGGGGCGTGGCACCTCCCATACAAATGGAATCTTTGGTAATTCAATGAGGAGTTATATGAGGTCGATCCCTAACACCACCAAGAAAATGCGGAATTTGGAGAAAGGGAGCGTGGCACCTCCCATACAAATGGAATCTTTTGTAATGCATAACTTTGAAGGTATACATGCCAGAACATTGAAATTCAGTAAGGAGTCATATGAGGTCAATGCCTAACACCACCAAGAAAAGGCGGAATTGGGAAAAAGGGGGCGTGGAACCTCCCATTCAAATGGAATCTTTGGTACTGCATAACTTTGAAGGTATACATGCCAGAACATTGAAATTCAGTAAGGAGTTATATGAGGTCAATCCCTAACACCCCCAAGAAAATGCGGAATTGGGAAAAAGGGGGCGTGGAACCTCCCATACAAATGGAATATATTATACTGCATATATCTGGATGTCGTAATGGTAGGATAATTAAAATTGGTAAGGAGCTATGTGACGTTAAGTCCTAAAACCTCCAGTAAAATGTGGAATAGGGAAAAACTATGGCTGCCGTACAAACTTAAGTTATTTTAACGCCTAAAGTTTGACTGCATTGTTGAGTTTAGCTGTTATGCATTTAGTAATCTGCCGCTGTTAAAAAAATTTTTTAGCTTCAGTCTATCTACATCTTCTATAAAAATCAAATTATGTGTGTGTGTTCCCTATGAAAACGTGTTTGCTATACTTCGATCATCACCAAATTTTGGCTCGAGATTCCTTCGATCAAGACGAAAGTTTTTCATATTTCAGAATTAAGAATTTTAAATTTAAATGTTTTTGTTTTTTGGCTATGCGAAAGAACTATCTTAGCTCCCAAAAATGATCATGTTAACAAAATCAATGATCGCTTTCAAAATCAATTTCCTGGTGAAGTGACGAAATATAAATCGATCGACACAGTTACAGATGAAGATAAAATTGTGAATTATCCAAATGAATTTCTATACTCCTTAGAACCAAAAGGAATGCCTGCGCATATATCAACTTTGAAAATTGGCTTACCCGTCATGCTTCTTCGGAATGTAATCAAAGCAACAATCATCAGCGGTAAAAGCAATACAATAATATAAAATAAGATACAATACGATACAAGAATAAAATGTTTTAACAGAAAATTTCACCAAATATGCGTACAAAATTCAATTCAATTTACAGAACAATAAATTAAATTATCAACAAACAAAACAGAAAAAATAACGCAACATCCATTCGATCTCGGACGTTACAACGTGCGCCTGGTAAAGCTAGTTGAAAGATAAAAGTCAGCTTCGATAACTCAGATTTTCAAAACCGAAAACAAAAATGATATCTCAAATTATAGACCTATTGCAAAGCTTACTGCTTGTGCGATACTTTTAGAAAAATTCTAAAAGAGAAACTATCTCTCATTGGTAAGGGCATGGTTTTTTCCTGGACGCTTTACTGTCACTAACTTGGCCTCATTTTCTGATTTTTGTATCTCCTCATTCAAGGACGGATCTCAAGTTGATGCTATATAAATCGACTTTTCGAAGGCCTTCGACAAAGTCTCCCACCATATCCTTTTGTATACGCTTGAGTGTATTGGCTTCCGCTCTGTGTTTTTATTTTGGTTAGAATCCTGCCAAGCGAAGAGGCTCATGTGCATCGAGATCGAAAATATTAAGTCTAGCCTATATCTCTCAACATCTGTAGTTCCCCAGGGCAGTATTGCTGGTAGTCTCCTGTTTGTAATTTTTATTAATGATATTGATTTCTGCTCTTAAAAAATCCAGTTCCATTCTCTATGCTGACGATCTCAAAGTCTTCTGTAGAATGAATGCCCCCTTCGGATTCCTACCTTCTGCACAACGGCCCTAATAATCTGTAAAAATGCTTCACTATGTCATCCTCGAAATCCTCTTGCTACTGTTCCTCATCCTATGTTATTTCAGGTGGCCAGTTGGCGTCAGTTAATGAATATATTGATCTAGGCTCTGTCTTTGATAGATACCAATTTTACTTTCACTCACCATATCTGCTATGTTCTTCCAAAATCCTACAGAAATCTAGTCTTCCTTCGCAGAAAAAGATTTAACATATCCTTATACCAGGAAAGCCCTATAAATCTCTTTGATGCGCTCTAAATTAGAATATGCTTACATTATTTGAAACCCTTTCTATAGCAGTCATTTGGCCAAAGTAAAGATAGCTCGTTGCAAACAAGGAGAACGGTGCAGCTGGTCATGTTTGTCAATGACATAATTGCAGGCTCTTTGTATTGTCCAGATCTTCTTAAAAATATATGGTATATAAATCACTATTTCTTCGCGCAACGACCTTAGATCTAATGTGCTCCATTTTCCATACAGCCCATCATACAAGCCTAGAGTGTTCAGAAATCAACAATTTTGTTCACTCTATTGGGTGTATGTGCTTCTTTTGCAGGTTATGACATGTGCACAGCTCTTAAATGTTCAGTGTTCTGTTTAGATGCCTGTCAACATTCGGCCCAAGGCCGTTTGGTAACAATCCACGCTAGCTATCAATTTTTCGGAATAACTGACTCCAATTGGAATCACCAATGAAGATCTCGCCCAATTCAAGGGAGGTCTCCTCTTTTTATTTGTTGCACTATGTTCACATCTATATAAAGCTCATACTACTTATCATTATAGGTGTGTTCGAACTGCAATTGTTTCAGCAGGGAAACCATGGCCGAGAGAGAATTTTTTTTACAAGTGCCTACTCAGCCTAAAGTAGCACTAGTTGGCAGGAATGATTTTTCGTTGAATTTTTCGCCTTACAATATTTTCACTGTTAACGCTGGTTCTCAGATAGAAGACGCCTTGACAGTTTCGAATTTTTATCTGTCAACAATGCCGTGTCTGGCAATGCTCGAAAGTGCAGGCTGCTTGCGTTCATCGCAAGACCCACCTTTGTTATATTTCCAGCTTAAGGTTAAAGAGCCGCACGACAAGAATTCGTTTATTTTTTTTTAAAGGCATGACGTGGCTAAATGCGTTTGTAACACTTCAACCATCGTAGGAGTGCGGGTTCAAATCCCACTCCCGGGAGAAAAGGCTTTGAAGAGATTTACAAGGTATAATCGAAACAGATGTCGCCTTGTCCGTCCTGATGTCACGTTGTTTACATTTTTCCCAAGTTATTAAATAGTTTTTTTTTTTTGTTGAGCAGAGCAAGTGGTGTTACTCGATAAGATAAGACTATCGTCTTCTTCAGGACTTGTCATATAGTGAAGATCCTTGACGATAGTAGATTTACCAGTTCTACAACCGCACTGATAAGTGACCTTGGGATAAGTTTTATTTCGCTTTATATATGGTCTGGCGCCAATGTACCTCTTTGAGTTTCGTCTTTTCTTGCCTGTGTTTATCCATGATAGTAAGCGCAAAATATGGCTCAGCGCCGATGGGCTTCATAGGACAAATTTCCAGGCATCTGTTCAGCTTATCCACACAGTCCAGGTCTAGTGAAGATTTTATATCACATGGATACTGCACTCCAGCAGTCTGCATTGGAGCAGTCATGCTCGCACATAGGCATGATACAAATATATAGAGGTAGTTCCACTTTTTCTTCTTCTTCTTCTCCACCATTGCCCTCATTTGACACCAACTGTGTTTTAGCAATTCCTTTTGAAACAGCGCTACCATATCCTTCAAAATAAACGTCCCAAAACAAATTTTTTTTTGCAATGGAGTTAAGTTGGAGTTGGAATAGTTAAAGGGAATTTTCCAAACTTTCAAAAGCAATGTCTGAGTGCCATGTGCGGAGAAGTTGGAGGACGCACCAAAAGTGGTTGCAGCATCAGAACAGTAGTAGACCGACACGGGAGGGTGCTTCACAAACATCCGTCCTCCAAATAAACAAGGAGGCGGAGTATATGTTGTACTCAGAGCAAAAAGAAGACGTAATCGCATTGCCCGCAATGTTGGAGGCGGACAAAAAAAATAATGTTGCAGTGTCAGAAGTTTGTAGTGTTACCAGAACTTTGTAGTGTTACCAGAAGTTAGGCGAATCCTGTTTCACTAACAGACGAGGCTCTGGCGACTCCAACCTCCTCATGGAACTTGGTGGTGGGGAGGGAGGGATGGCCTGAAGGTTTAATGTGGCTGACTTATCTTGTTTTGTTGATTTTCCGACAGGGTGGATAAATGGTGTATATTGGAACGATTTTCCGCCATCCCTTGTCAAATTTGGTTTTGAGACAAACCGGTTTCGGCGTTGTGCCATCATCAGAGAACGAAAATCGACACTGATGATGGCACAACGCCGAAACCGGTTTGTCTCAAAACCAAATTTGACAAGAGATGGCGAAAAATCGTTCCAATATACATCGTTTAACTCTAGAATAGTAAACATATTTTTTTGTCCTTGAATGGTAAACATAGCCTGTGAGGCGCATTTTATAAAAACGCATTATATCGCCTTTAAAAAAACAAAGCTTTATTAAAACAAAAGCAAAACCATATTTCTTATATCTTTCGTAACAAAAATAAACAAAAAACAATTCATTTTCTTAATCTAAAAAATATTGTATAGTCGTATAAGTAGATCACATTTTTTAAGTGGTGGTATACAGAGATCGTTTGAAAAAAAAAAAAACAAAATACTTCCATTCGAGAAAATTGTGTAAATCTTCTCTGGCTTATAGATATTATATCAATTTTACATCCTAAAAAATAATATGAAGCTTATGTGTAAGAACAAATTGTGCACAGTAAAAAAAAAAATTGTGTGTTTTTTTCACCTAGTTTTTCCGTCACATTGCCAACAGTTCGGTGATCTGTGCTCTAAACAGTAAGTTTTTTTGCATTTTCCGCAGTAATATACACTCATACGCTTCAACTTCAGATCACAGAAATCGCATCTTGATCGTATACCCTTTTTTATTCCATATTCCATCGTCTGAATCTGCTACGTAAGTGGGGTTAGCCAAACTGTCATCCGAATCGAAATCTACTTCTAAGTCGTCCTCCAACTCACTTCCATCTAGCGATATCGCCTCCAGCCATTTTATTAGTTGCGCTTCAGAAGTAGCCATCTCTAAAACTATGAAAGTATATACAAGCCTAAACTTTTAGCAACAAACCAAAAAAAATACGCAAATAAAAGCCTACAAAAAAAGTACCTTTATTGCTAAAGAGTGCCTCGCAGGCGACGCATATACATATGCTTCAGCAGCGCAACGGAGCAAAAGCAAAACACTACTTCAAACAAGTTCGTTCAACACTTAACTGTGTTGGCACGAACGCATGCTTTGCTAGGAATGAGCGATTCGGAAATATCGAAAAAAAAAAAATATTTATGCGTCTGATAGGCGATGTTTACCGTTCTAGGGTTAATGTGGCCATATAAAGAGATGGTCGGGCTAGCACCTTAATGGTGCTGTGTTACCGGAGCGTACCGGATCTGTATCCGGCAAGGACCATCACATCGATAACACTCCACAAAGCCTTCGGGGAGAAACCTTATCGCTACAACAACAACAACAACCAGAAGTTTACTCAACGACCAAACTAAAGAATCCTATCAGAAACCAGGACCTACGTTATAAAATAACTTCGTTTTCTTGGCAAATACTAGAAGCTTTCTAGGACCTATGCTACTTGCTACTTCTAGATCTGATAGCTGAGCAACTCCCAATAGCTGAACTATAATGGCGTTTTCTTTTCTGAAAAAAAAAAAATGTTGTCTAAATAAATGGTAAAACCTTATTAGAGCTACTCCTACCCTGCTGCAGTTTAAACTATTTTCTTTCAGTGTTTTTACTGTTTTAGTCACGGCTATTGCTTCTGGCTGAAAAACACTACAGCGACCTAGCAGCTTTTAGGATTTGTTCATTTCCCGATCTACGCAATACAGCGCAGATCACACTCAGCCAACTACTTTGGAACCATCGGTGTACACGTGTATCGCCTCTTCTGCCATTTAAGCTCTTTTACGCCAACCTTCCACCTCTATTGTGGCTCTAAGAGACTCATCGATGCGCAGGTAAGGAACAAGGTAATCTATCCGTCCAGTATTAAGTAAACACGAGCCGGACATGTGCGCATCTTGCGCAACCAATATAAAAGTCTCTTATCAAATATCAACAGAACTCAGCTGTTCTATCATTCAATTAAAAGTACAGCTTGCGGTGCCATCTGGCGTATGGTAGCAACTGCCGGTAATGCAGTTCAAATATTCACAATAGTGCCATAGTACAAATAGATTTATTTGTTTGCTCACAATCGTTTATTTTTAACAAATTATTTTAATAAAATAAACAAAAGCACTACGACTAAAATTGCCCAAAGCTCGCTAAAAGCCCGAAGCTCCATCTTTACAACCAAAACTTTATTTATAGATTTGGATTCCAAATAAGATCGAAAAACGATTTAACTGGTTATCGAGGTTGTTTACTATTGTAAACGCTCTCTCAAACATTTGCCACTTGTATGTATTCACAATACTCAAAAGTTTAAAACTAATGATAATTTTTTTTTATATATTTATTTTTACTTTACAGTAATAAAGGGCCTCTGAAAAGCTGAAATTCAGTTAATATGTTGAATTCAACAAAAATCAAAACAGTTGCAGATGAAACAACTAACTATACAAACAACAATGGCACCAACAACAATGACAGTTGCAGCGGTAGCAGTAGCAGCAGTATCAGTACCAATAGCAATAATCACAACAACAATAGAGGCAACAATAAATCTAACGACAATTTACAAAATAACACTGATATTTCTAAAACTTAAAACAAAAAAAAATAATAAAAGAACAAAAATATACCGCAGCATAATATACATACATACATACATGTTTATACTTTCTTTAATGGCTTCCGAATGAGCGTTATTATAATTAACTGAGACCTAAAGTAAGGTTATAACCTTCACAAATCAGTTCTCACATACATCTGAAAACAAACTTAAGAGCATATCATCGGCTTATATTTAATACCCTCTATCAGCAAAAACCCAGTTTTTCAGGAGAGGAAAAACCCGTTTTGGCAGCTGTATTGTAGACTGCTAATAATATCCGTACGAGCCTGACCCGTGCGCATCTAGCGCAACCAATATAAAAGTCTCTTGTCAAATATCAACAGAAATCAGCTGTTCTATCAATCAATTAAAACTTACAGCTTTCGCTGCCATCTGGCATATGGTAACAACTACCGGTAATGTTGTGCAAATATTCACAATAGTGGCATAGTACACATAGATTTATTTGTGTGCTCACAATCGTTTTTTTTTTTTTTTTTTTGTTGCAAATTATTTTAATAAAATACAGCCAAAAATAAGCACTACGACCGAAATTGCCCAAAGAACGCTAATAGGCCGAATCTCCATCTTTGCAACCAAAACTTTATTTATAGATTTGGATTCCAAATAAGAGCGAAAAAGGGACCCGTACATAAAAATAGCAATTAGAAATAATATATATTGTAACGAATTTACTGAAATCCCTCTTATTTGCAACCTTCTGATAACGTTCGAATCTACTTACTTACTTACTTAATTGGCGCTTAACCGTCTAAACGATTATGGCCGTCCAACAAGGCGCGCCAGTCGCTCCTTCGCTCCGTCAACCGGCGCCAATTGGTCACACCAATGTAGTTTAAATCGTTTTCCACCTGGTCCTTCCAACGGAGTGGGGGCCGCCCTCTACCTCTGCTTCCATAGGCGGGTTCCGATAGAAACACTTTCTTGGCCGGAGCATCATCATTCATTCGCATAACATGGCCTAGCCAGCGCAGCCGCTGCGTTTTAATTCGCTGGACTATGTTGATGTCTGCGTATAGCTCGTACAGCTCATCATTAAATCTTCTTCGGTACTCGCCATCGTCAAAGCGTAGAGGTCCATAAATCATTCGAAGAACTTTTCTCTCGAACACTCCCAAAGCCGCTTCATCTGCTGTTGTCATGGTCCATGCTTCTGCCCCATATAGCAGGACGGGTACGATAAGTGACTTGTAGAGTATGATTTTCGTTCGCCGAGGACTTTACTTTTCAATTGTCTACCTAGTCCAAAGTAGCATTTATTGGCAAGATTGATTCTTCGCTGGATTTCAGTGCTGATGTTGTTGCTAGTGTTGATGCTGGTTCCCAAATAAACGAAGTCTTTTACTATTTCGAAATTATGGCTGCCAACAGTAGCGTGGTTGCCAAGGCGCGTATGCGCAGACTCTTTGCTGGATGACAGCAGGTACTTCGTTTTGTCCTCATTCACCATCAAACCCATCTTTACCGCTTCTTTTTCCAGATTGGAGTAAGCAGAACTAACAGCTCCAATGAAATATAACACTAAACTTCATAACTCCAATATTCGATAACGCAAATTGGTCTTTATTAGACTACTTTCAAAATAACACTACTATTTCTCGACAGATAGCGTGCTTAAATCAAACTGACTTCTCGTGCCTCAACTGTTGCTGCTTTTATACTGTTTGATTTCCTCGTTGACATATTTCTAGGCGCTTCTATTTCTAGAATTTACTAGTTAGTTAGCAGCTATAAATTTCTCAGCTATAACTACAGATGCATGATTTTATAGCTTCTCTCATAGCCCATGCGCGTGTATATGTGATACTTGCACAACCCTGCAAAAATCGCGAGTACTCCATGCATGCATTTATGGAGTACTCGCTATGGACCAACCGAGTGCTCCAAAATTAACCACAATTCATACAAAAAATATGGTCCAATTAACATTGCGATGTCCTAGGACTGGACCATATACTCCAGCTGAGCATTACTCTCCGCTGCTTGTATGGACATATGGGTGACATAATGATTGATTTGTTGATGTGCATACAAGTCACTGCTTAGTATCGGCTTAGAGATAATAGTATCCCTTATTGTTGCTCATATTCGTCACACTGCCCTCCACCTAAGTCTGATCGTCCCGATCAGACAAATCTCTCGATCTAAACGCTTCCAGCCTTTCCAAATGAACCACTTTCATTTTGGTTCGTGGTTTGCCAATGGTTTGTATGCGGTACACTACATCGTTGATCCGTTTTACAACTTTGTATGGGTCTTCCCAATTACACTGCAATTTCGGGGACAAACCCTTTTTTCGTTGTGGGTTGTATAACAGCACCAAATCTCCTTCCTGAAAACCTTCCGAATTAATTGCTTTATCGTATCTGGCTTTCATCTTGTCACTCATGATTTTTGTTCGTTGCCTTACAAGATCGTGTATCTCTCTCAGCTCTTCTTCCAAGACACCAGTGGATTTCTTGACATTTCTCTCCGCATCGGCATCTATCCCAAACTTCAAGTCAGCTGGCAGTCGAAGGTCATTGCCAAAAATTACCTTTGCGGGAGTTTGGCCCGTTGTCACTGCCCATCGGTAAGCCATCAAGAATAATGATATGTGTGTATCCCACTCCTTATGGTACTTGTCTACTACTTTCCTTAAATGCTCCTCCAAGGTTCTATTGAAACGTTGCACCATACCAGACTGAGGATGCAATGCAGTTGTCCGTGTTTTTCGAATGCCCAACTTCTTACACATTTCTTGGAACACAGCTGATTCAAAATTCCTGCCTTGGTCAGAATGTAACTCCATTGGTACACCATACCTTGCAACCCAATCGTTTGTAACCACTTCTGCTACTGCTTCCGCTTCTTAGTTTGGGATTGGGTATACCTCTGGCCATTTACTGAAATAATCCATAACCACCAGTACTTATTTGTTTCCGCGGTTGCTAGTAGGAAATGGACCTGCGACATCCATGGCGATCCTTTCAAATGGAGCACCTGAAATATACTGCTTCATCTGACCTTGACCTCGTGTATTGGGCCCTTTCGCTCTATTGCAAACCTCGCAGTTGGCAATCCACTGGGTGACCGACTGACGGCAACCAACCCAATAGAATCTCTGCTTAATTTTCTCGAACGTCTTCGTGATTCCAAGATGACCTCCACTTGGACCGTTATGTAGTTCACTGAGAACGTTGGGAATCCTTTTCCTTGGAACAACTATCAGTTTTCTCTTACGTTGACCATCCTCACTCTCCCATACTCGATGCAAGCAACCGGATATCAACTCTAAATGGTTCCACTGTGCCCAGTACGACTTCGCAATGGGACTCTCTGCTGACATCTCTCTATTTGGTCTTTCCTTTCTTTCGAGCCCCTGCATAACATGTGACAGATCTGTATATTGTAGCTGACACTTCCTTAGTTCATCCGTACAGGTTATAGTCATTAGCCAGACATCTATAATGTCTTCTTTAGCCTCGCAGTGCTTGCATTCCAAACTACATGGTCTTCGTGACATTGCATCGGCATTCCCATGGGTACTACCTTTCCGATGCTCAATGGAAGTCATAGCTTTGAAGTCGCTCGATCCACCGAGCCAATTGTCCTTCCGGATTACGGAGCTGCAGAAGCCATTTCAACGCTGCGTTATCTGTCCTGACGCGGAATCGCTGGCCGTAGAGGTATTTGTGAAAATGTTTAATGCACTCTACCAATGCCAACAGCTCTCTCCGTGTACCGCAGTAGTTCCTCTCTGGTTTCCCAATTGAACGGATATAATATGCGACTACCTTCTCGTGTCCATCAACCAGTTGTGACAAAACGCCTCCTATAGCATATCCGCTCGCATCTGTATCTAGAATAAACGTTGCTGCTGGAATCGGATATGCCAACATTGAGGCAGTGCACTAACGCTCTTTCACTGTTTGGAAAGCCACTTCTTGCTCCTTCTTCCATTCAAAAGCTTTATTTTTTCTTGTAAGCGCGTGGAGGCTATGGGCTACGCTGGAAAAATTTGGTACAAATCGGCGGTAATATGTGCACAGCCCAACGAAACTTCTCAATTCATGCAGGTTCTGTGGTCTTGCCCAATCCTTTACAACCTCTATCTTTTCGTTCGCAGTGCAGATGCCCTCTGTCGTTACCTTGTGTTCCAAATAATTTACTTCCTTTTTAAACAGCGCACACTTTTTGGGAGTTAGTTTCAGACCAGCGCCAGCTATTCTCTGGAAAACCTTCTCCAAGTTTTTAAGATGTTCATCAAAGTTCTTGCCCAATACGATGATGTCGTCCAGGTACACCAAGCATGTTTTCCAATGTAGTCCTTTCAATACCTGATCCATGAGTCTCTCAAAAGTAGCTGGTGCATTACAAAGTCCGAAAGGCATTACTGTAAATTGCCAAAGACCATCTCCGACGCTGAAGGCTGTTTTCTCTTTGTCTTCCTCCTTGAACTCCACTTGCCAGTAGCCACTTTTCAAGTCCAGAGTGTCGTCAATTTTTGGCAATGGGTAGCTATCCTTTTTCGTAACGTCATTCAACTTCCGGCAGTCCACGCAAAACCTAATTTTTCCATCCTTCTTTACAAGTACTACCGTTGAGCTCCATGGACTAGCTGATGGTTCGATGACGCCGCTGTCGCTCATTTCTTGTATGATTTGACTCACAACTTCCCGCTTCGGCAGTGGAACACTACGTGGAGCTTGGCAGATCGACCTCGCATCTCCAGTGTCAATTTGAAGTTTCACAACGTTGGTGCGACCTGGTTTGGAGCCATCTTGGTCAAATATGTTCGCGTACTTTAGGAGCAGTTGTTTTGCCTTGCTCTGATAGTCTTCCTCTAGCCCCTCCGTCCATGCCGTGATGTCATTTGAAAGATCAGTGTTGCTGGTTGAAACGTGTTCCTGGAGCTGTTCACAGTTAATAACTACTTCAGCCACTTGGCATCTTCCCAAAATAGCTCCTTTGGCTAGTTTGAGTGGTGACTTGAACTCATTGAGTACTCTTACCGGAATACGTCCATCTTGTTTTGTCAAAGCCAGGGTTTTTCCTACAAGTATGGTCGGTACTGATTTGTTTGCTGCTTCGACAACCCACAATTTGTTTGTCCCACAATCTCCATCAACCTTTGCCCAGATGACTGCTTCTGATTTTGGTGGTATTTGCCGACTCTCTTCCACCAGCACTCGTTTACTGCTGTAGCCTCTCTCGTTCCCGAAATTAAGTGGCACATCCATGTTCTTATATCGCATCGTCTTGCTTTGCATATCGATCTTGATGCCTTGGTCGATTAAGAAGTCCACTCCAATGCTTTCATCTACAAACTCTGCCACTATAAAATTGTGTAGTACCCTGACGTTCCCAATTGCTACTTCATATGCTACTTCTCCAATTACCTGGGTGTCCTCTCCCGTGGCTGTACGTAATCTTGCTCCAAGCAATGGTCTTATCTTCTTGTTGACTAAATCTGATCGAATGATGGAATGAGATGCACCCGTATCTACAGTCAGTAAACGTTCCTTTCCATCCACATGTCCTCCGACAGTAATATTGCTTGACCTTCTTCCAATTTGCTAGATAGAGATTATGGGGCATTCAATTGCGGGAGCCAGGTGTCGCCCCTTGCGACTGACTAGCTTTAGTTGAACGATTGGGTGGACTTTGAGATTTGCTCATCTCCTTCAGCTCTGCGTTTACGGCCACCCACATTGTTGGAACTATTAGGGTTGGTACTGCAATAACGTGCAATGTGCCCTGGCTTACCACACTTGAAGAATTTGACTGAATCATTATTTTTCTGTTGCGTTCCCTTTAAAGATTCCAAAATTGCGTCTACCCACTCTGGTCTTTCTACTTCCACACGATGAGCTTTGTATGCTGGTTTATTCAATAGTTAGGCAGTTTCCTGAGTCAATGCATGTGATACCGTTTCTGCAAATGTTGGCTTTGGGTTTGCGTATGTAGCTCGTTTCGTTTCGACATCCCGTATTCCATTTATAAAGCTCTGAATTTTAACCCTCTCGGTGTATTCCACGGGTGCGTCCGAATTTGCTAGATGAGCCAATCTTTCAACATCCGAGGCAAACTCCTGCAAAGTCTTGTTAGCTTTTTGGTATCGGTTTTGCACATCTATTTGGTAGATCTGTTTCCTATGTTCGCTTCCCTACCGTCGTTCTACAGCGGCCATCAACGCTTCATAACTGTTACGTTCGTACTCTGGGATGGTCTGTAATATCTCTGCAGCTGGTCCTTTTAAAGCCACAAACAATGCAGCAACTTTATCTTCGGCATCCCAGTTGTTCGCTGCTGACGTTTTCTCAAATTGGAGCTTAAATACCTAGAAAGGAACAGAACCATCAACCTTCAGAGTAGACGTTGAAGTGATTGGACCTTTCAATTGTAACTACTGAATCCGATCTTTCAAAGCATCCATCTCGGCCACCATTCTATCTTGTCTTTCACTAAAACCCACCAGCTGCGATGAGAATTTTGTTTCCTGTGCCTGCAGCTGCGAGGATATGCGATTCTCCTGTGCTTTCAACTGCTCAGCCAGCTGAGATGTTATATATGTCTTCTGTTCTTCCAGGTGTGATGCCATATATGTTTTCTGTTCTTCCATTTGGGGTGACATATGCGACGACATTTCTGAAATGCGTGCCTCCTGTGCTTCCATCTTGGATGTTACTGTCGACGTTTGTGCAGATATTGCAGCTAATATCGTGTTCAAGTCTGTGTTCGCCATTATTTGCGGTGTTTCGTTTTTCTCTTCAATTTTTGCTGTTGTCTCGTCGCCATCAAGATAAAAGGCATACTCTTCCACGTTAATTCCTTCTGCTTCCATTGCCTCTCGTAGTCTTGTCTGCAGTTCGAGTTTATTGCCGGTTGTATTCAATCCACGGCTCTCCAACTCCTTCAATTGCTGGATCTTCAATTCACTCCACTTTGCCATGTCCTTGTTGTACTCGAAATCTTCGGAATTTATTCAACAATTCCTCTTCTGAGACCAATTGTAACGAATTTAGTGTAATTCTGCTTATTTGCAACCTTCTACTAACGTTCGAATCACTAAACTGTTGAATAAATAACTCCACTATTCAGTAATGCAAAATGGCCTTTATTAAAGTACTTCACAATAACACTTCTACTGCTCGACAGACAGCATGCTTAAATCAAACTGATTCCCCATGCCTCAGCTGGCGTTGCTTTTATACTCTTTGGTTTCCTCGTTGACAAATTTCTAGGCGTTTCTATTTCTAGAATTAGCCACCAGCTATAAAATTACCAGCTTTAACTACAGATGCAGTTATAGCTTCTCATATGCGCGTGTATATGTGAGTGATACTTCCACCGATGATTGCCTACTTTTGGGAGTATCTCAGATATATGCATGTGTTTATGCTCTCCGCTGCTTATATGGACATATGTAAAGACATAATGATTGATTTGTTGATGTGCATACAAGTCACTGCTTAGTATTGGCTTTGAGATGATAGTATCCCTTTGCGTTGCTAATATTCGTCACAATATATTACTTAAAAATAAAATAAATGTAAGGCGCGATAACCTCCGAAGAGATCTAAGGCCGAGCTTTTCTTCCAATTTGTGTCGTGCTCCTCTTGATTTTCCCTACAAATTGGCCGGACGGGACCTACATGTTTTATGCCGACTCCGAACGGCATCTGCGAGGCAGATGAGTTTTCACTGAGAGCTTTTCATGGCAGAAATACACCCGGAGCGCTTGCCAAACACTGCCGAGGGGCGACCCCGCTTAGAAAAATTTTCTTCTAATTGAAAAACCTTATTTCTAAAATTTTGATGTTGCTTTGCCCGGGGTGCGAACCCAGGGCATACGGTGTGATAAGCGGAGCACGCTACCATCACACCACGGTTACTTAGTTGGTATATAAATCACTATTTCTTTACGCAACGACCTTAGGTCTAATGTGCTCCATCCATAATGACTCCAATTGGAATTAACAATGAAGATCTCGAGGTCTCCTCTTTTTATTCGTTGCACTATGTTCACATCTATATAAAGCTAATACTACTTATCATTATGGGTGTATTTGAGCTGCAATTGTTTCAGCAGGGAAACCATGGCCGAGAGAGGACTTTATTTACAAGTGCCTACTCAGCCTAAAGTAGCACTAGTTGGCAGGAATGATTTTTCGTTGAATTTCTCGCCTTACAATATTTTCACTGTTAACGCTGGTTCTCAGATAGATGACGCCTTGACAGTATCGAATTTTTATCTGTCAACAATGCCGTGTCTGCCAATGGTCAAAAGTGCAGACTGCTTGCCTTCATCGCAAGACCCACCTTTATTATATTTCCGCTTAAGGTTAAAGAAGCCGCACGACAAGAATTAGTTTATTTTTTTAAAGGCATGACGTGGCTGAATGCGTTTGTAACACTTCAACCATCGCAGGAGTGCGGGTTCAAATCCCACTCCCGGGAGAAAAGGCTTTGAGGAGATTTACAAGGTATAATCGAAACAGCTGCCGCCTTGTCCGTCCTGATGTCACGTTGTTTAAATTTTTCCCAAATTATTAAATATTTTTTTTTTTTTTGTTGAGCAGAGCTAGTGGTGTAGCTCGATAATAATAAGACTATCGTCTTCTTCAGGACTTGTCATATAGTGAAGATCCTTGACGATAGTAGATTTACCAGTTCTACAACCGCACTGATAAGTGACCCTGGGAAAAGTTTTATTTCGCTTTATATATGGTCTGGGGCCAATGTACCTCTTCGAGTTTCGTCTTTTCTTGCCTGTGCTTATCCATAGTATGCGCCAAATAGGGTTCAGCGCCGATGGGCTTCATAGGACAAATTTCCAGGCATCTGTTCAGCTTATCCACACAGTCCAGGGCTAGTGAAGATTTTATATCACATGGATACTGCAATCCAGCAGTCTGGATTGGAGTAGTCATGTTTTCACATAAAATTATGCACATATCCATGATACAAATATATAGAGGTAGTTCCACTTTTTCTTCTTCTTCTCCACCATTGCCCTCATTTGACATCAGCTGTGTTTTGGCATTCCCTTTTGAAACAGCGCTACCATATCCATCAAAATAAACGTCCCAAAACTAATTTTTTTGCAATGGAGTTAAGTTAATAAGGCCGAACAATTTTAGCACCTTGGAATTGTTAAAGGGAATTCTTCCAAACTTTCAAAGGCAATGTCTGAATGCCATGTACGGTGAAGTTGGAGGACGCACCAAAAGTGGTTGCAGCATCAGAACAGTAGTAGAGCGACACGCGAGGGTGCTTCACAAACATCCGTCCTCTAAATAAACAAGAAGGCGGAGTGTATGTTGTACTCAGGGCAAAAAGAAGACGTAATCGCATTGCCCGAAATGTTGGAGGCGGACAAAAAAATGTATGTTGCAGTGTTACTAGAAGTTTGTAGTGTTACCAGAACTTTGTAGTGTTACCAGAACTTTGTAGTGTTACCAGATGTTAGGCGAATCCTGTTTCACTAACAGGCGAGGCTCTTGGTGGTGGGGAGGGAGGGATGGCCTGAAAGATTAATGTGGCTGACTTGTTTTGTTGATTTTTCGACAGGGTGGATAAATGATGTATATTGGAACGATTTTCCGTCATCCCTTGTCAAATTTGATTTTGAGACAAACCGGTTTCGGCGTTGTGCCATCATCAGAGAACGAAAATCGACACTGATGATGGCACAACGCCGAAACCGGTTTGTCTCAAAACCAAATTTGACAAGGGATGGCGGAAAATATTTCCAATATACATCGTTTAATGTGGCCATATAAAGAGATGGTCGGGCTAGCACCTTAATGGTGCTGTGTTACCGGAGCTTACGGGATCTGTATCCGGCAAGGACCATCACATCGATAACACTACCCAAAGCCTTCGGGAGAAACCTTATCGCTACAACAACAACAACAACAACCAGAAGTTTACTAAACGACCAAACTAAAGAATCCTGTCAGAAACCAGGACCTACGTTATAAAATAACTCTGTTTTCTTGGCAAATACCAGAAGCTTTCTAGGACCTATGCTACTTGCTGCTTAGATCTGATAGCTGAGCAACTCCCAAAAGCTGGACTATAATGGCGTTTTCTTTTCTGAAAAAAAAAAAATGTTGCCTAAATAAATGGTAAAACCTTATTAGAGCTACTTCTACCCTGCTGCAGTTTAAACTATTTTCTTTCAGTGTTTTTACTGTTTTAGTCACGGCTATCGCTTCTGGCTGAAAAACACTACAGCGACCTAGCAGCTTTTAGGCTTTGTTCATTTCCCGATCTACGCAGTATAGCGCAGATCACACTCAGCCAACTACTTTGGAACCATCGGTATACACGTGTATCGCCTCTTCTGCCATTTAAGCTCTTTTACGCCAACCTTCCACTTCTATTGTGGCTCTAAGAGACTCATCGATGCGCAGGTAGGGAACAAGGTAATCTATCCGTCTAGTATTAAGTAAACACGAGCCGGACACGTGCGCATATTGCGCAACCAATATAAAAGTCTCTTATCAAATATCAACAGAACTCAGCTGTTCTATCATTCAATTAAAAGTACAGCTTGCGGTGCCATCTGGCGTATGGTAGCAACTGCCGGTAATGCAGTGCAAATATTCACAATAGTGCCATAGTACAAATAGATTTCTTTGTGTGCTCACAATCGTTTATTTTTAACAAATTATTTTACTAAAATATAGCTAAACAAAAGCACTACGAACAAAATTGCCCAAAGCTCGCTAAAGGCCCGAAGCTCCATCTTTACAACCAAAACTTTAATTACAGATTTGGATTCCAAATAAGAGCGAAGTAATCGAAAAACGATTTAACTGGTTATCGAGGTTGGTTACTATTGTGAACGCTCTGTCAACCATTTATGAATGTATGAATTCACAATGGTCAAAAAGTTTAAAACTAATGATAATTTTTTTTTATATATTTATTTTTACTTTACAGTAATAAAGGGCCTCTGTAAAGCTGAAATTCAGTTAATATGTTGAATTCAACAAAAAACAAAACAGTTGCAGATGAAACAACTAACTATACAAACAACAATGGCACCAACAACAATGGCAGTTGCAGCGGTAGCAGTAGCAGCAGTATCAGTACCAATAGCAATAATCACAACAACAATAGAGGCAACAATAAATCTAACGACAATTTACAAAATAACACTGATATTGCTAAAACTTAAAACAAAAAAAAATAATAAAAGGACAAAAATATACCGCAGCATAATATACAGAACATACATAAATGTTTATACTTTCTTTAATGGCTTCCCTATGAGCGTTATAATAATTAATTGAGGACTAAAGTAAGGTTGAAACCTTCACAAATCAGTTCTCAAATACATCTGAAACCAAACTTCAGAGGATATCATCGGCTTATATTTAATACCTTCTATCAGCAAAAACAGTTTTTCAGGAGAGGAAAAACCCGTTTTGGCAGCTATATTGTAAATTGCTAATAACAGCCGTATTTTTTTACATGTATATACATCTAGGTTTAAGGTAGAAAAAAAAGCCCTAATGTTTAGTAGACCCATCTAGCGACAATCATTGAAGACTCGCGGCAGTGGTTAAATAACTCGCTACAAAACGGGTTTTGCTTATTAGTGGAGACCTCTGTTGGTCATAGTGTATAACCTATAGCTAACTCGGTTGCGATGAATCGTGGACATACACACTTTTCGGTAATAAAGGTGGAGAATAGTGTAGCGATAAAATGGAGAGACACATTTCAGTTGCAAGTAATTATAATGATAGTATAGATAATGTTATGCACTAAGCAGTCCATATACATAAAGTTTAAGTGCATATGTATATACATGTGAAAAAAAAAACACAGATAATATAATGTGACGAATATTAGCATCACTAAGTGATACTCACATCACTAAGCGGTTATTAAATAAAGGCACAACAAGAATAAAGCAAGCTGCCACTCTTGGTACGTAAACAAATCAATCATCATTTACACACATATGTACATTAAGCTGGGTCTATTTATTAACCTATATCCCGCCATCGATTTTTCGATAGGTTTTGAGCTCAGGAAAAAAAGTTCCACTACGCATACCCAAAAAAATAATTTTCGAGGCTATAAAATTTGAGTTTTTTGACTTTTTTTTCTTTGATTTTTAAGGTTTTTTTCATGACCTACTTAAAAATTTTTCATTTGATTTTAAAATTTTCATGTATACCCTGTCCGACTCAAAATTGTCCGCTTAAAACTTTGGCGATAACAGTTTTTTGAAAAAAAAAAATGTTTTGGGTTTTGAGGAGTGTTTTGGTGAAAAAATTTATTTGTTCGCCATTTTTTTAAGGGTTTCTTTGGAAACGTGCAAAAGTTTTGCCGATGAAAACGAATTTGTCTCATAGTTCCTATTCCACTTAAAATTATGCGATAAAAACGTTGGTTTTAAAAAAAAATTTTTTTTTTTTTTGGTTTTTGGGACTTGTTTTGGTGGAAATCGATTTTTTTCATTTTCAAGGCTCCAAATCATTTTTTATGTACATATATGTTTCCGTTAGACCCACCAATAAGTATACCAAAACGATCAGGGGACGAGCTAAGTTGATTTAACCATGTCCGTCTGTCCGTTTGTTTGAACGCAAACTAGTCCCGCAATTTTTGAGATATCTTGATGAAATTTGGTAAGCAGTCATATTTTGATGGGTGATTTGACATTTGTCGGAATCGACCGGATCGGACCACTATAGCATATACCTCCCATACAATCGATTGTTCAATAAGAGGGTTTTCGCCATTTCTGTCCCATTTCTGCCTCATTTTAACAGCTAGCAACATTAAATTTTACCACAAGCTTACGTATTGGGCATAGATGGTTGTCTGAAAAAATCGTCAAGATGGGACTAAAAATCGATTTCGACAAAAATGATGAAAATCCTCTTACCTGAACAGTCGGTTGTATGGGATATGTATTATAAATATGTCTGATCTTAACGATTTTTTCAGACAATCACCTATGCCCAATACGTAAGCTTGTGGTGAAATTTGATGTGCTAGCTGTTAAAATGAGGCAGAGAAGGGGGAGAAATGGCGAAAACCCTCTTATTGAACAATCTGTTGTATGGGAGGTGTATGCTAAAACGGTCCGATCCGGTCGATTCCGACAAATGTTAAATCCCCCATCAAAACGTTAGTTGGCAACCCTGGTGTGTGAAAGCTAAAGTAATTTGTGCTCCTCTTTAAATTTTCAAATTCATTGTTTATTGTGAGTCTTAATTCTTACAACCTGTGTCTAAACATTAACAAACGTGACATTTATCTGTGGAAAATAAGATCCTCTGTCCAGGTGATCTCCAATTCAACTTTACTAACTTGGCAGTATATTGCGATTGGTGCTCCTGCTTTGTTGTTGTCAGTCAACTTGTTTTTTTTTTTGACACCTTCACACCTTCATCAACTGTGTATCTTCCCGCCAAAAGTTTTATAGTCACTGAAGTTTGTTTGTGCTTCAAGCTTTATTTTGTGGTTCTGCGTCATAATAAGCTAAGCTGCATTAGAGCTGCCACCCAGTTTCTTCGAGCATTATTTTTGGCCCGTTTTTTCGAACACCATGGATCAAGGCAATGGTAAGCGTCGTGGTGACGACCTTAATAACGAGGTTGATAGCGCCAAAAAGGTGCAACGGATCAGCGGCTTCTCTCCTAGTTTAATGCAAAGCATGGATCAGCGATTTGCTAAGTTCAACGATCTGATTGCTAAGCAAATTTTGGACTCGGAAAAAAGGCTCATTGAATTCGTATGCAAAAAACTAGAAGACAAATTTGTGGTGCTGAAGAAAGAGGTCAGTGAGCTTAATGAAAGAGTTACTCAGCTGGAGAGCGTGTTCGAGCGCGTTGGTTATCTCTAAGAGGAAGTAAAAACACTCAAAAACAATGCGTCAAAGCAAGAGAGCCATATTGCCGCAAGTGAAGTCCGTGTACACGGAATTCCCTTTAAGGAAGGACAAACTTAACAAGTGTCTCTCATCACCTCTGTTCCACTCTTAGATTGCAACCAATTCCTATAATAAGCATTTTTCGGCTACGGAAACTAGACAACAGCGTGACAGATCCGGCCGTAATAATCAAATTTCAGTCGCCGACAGACAGAAACAAATTGCTAAAAAGTAACAATCCAAACATCAAGGGTCTGCAATTAGGTCATGTGGGCATAAATTCAAATGCTCCGATTTATGTAAATGCTTCGCTGTCCAGGCAAAACTATGCGATCTTCAAGGCAGCGATCCGTCTAAAGAAGAAAAGGAAGGTAGTAGCGGTTTTTTCTAAGAAGGGTCTGGTACATATCAGACGAACAGCCAACGCCAGCCCTGAAGCAATACATAGCTTGGATTTTCTAGAGCGTCTTGAGAATACCGGCGAAGAAAGCGCGAGTTCCTTTCGAGTTGATGATGCGCCAACGAATAATGATCAATAAATTAATTTCTATGTATGGTATATTACTTAAGTTCTTGAGTCTCTTCGTTTCTGTCTTTATCTCTCCCTATCATACTTGTAAACAATCATTTATGTTGTCTTTATTGTTACGCATCGCAGAGCATTCTTTATATCCCATAGATAGTGATGGTCCTAGACTATAGGTTGTTTAGTTCCAAAGACTGCTAACATACACTGTTGCGCGTATTCAACAAACGTACTAAAGGGCTCAAAGTGATCCATCTCAATGCGCAAAGCCGATATAAAAAGCTGGATGAATTGAGATTAATATCTGAGGGTTCTGATATAGATGTTATATGTATTTCCGAAACCTGGTTTTCTTCATGTCACAAAAATGATTTGGTGCAACTAAATGGATATCAACTTTTCAGGGCTGATAGACATGGTCATGGTAGTGGTGTTGCTATATATGTTAAAAGTAGTTTATCCTGTAAACTTTGCTGCAGTGCTAGTCCAAGTGATTCTGTCGAATATGTGTTCGTAGACGTGTTCTCTGTAAATAATGAAAGGCTTGTTATCGGCTGTGCATACAGACCTAATCGTGGAGTTGACTTCTCTGGCTTTATTGAAATTCTCGAGCCTCTACCTATAAGCTATGATAATATAATCATCGCTGGGGATTTCAACTCCAACCTTCTCGTCGACTCAACTCTAAAGCTAAGTATGGAATCTCTTGGATTTTTTCCCACCAATTTAACTTCACCTACACACTTTACTGACTCAAATTCTTCTTTGCTGGATTTATTTTTTGTGAATGATCCCCTGAAATTGCTCCACTACGATCAATTGTCGGCATCTTGCTTTTCAAAACACGATCTGATATTTCTTAGTTACAACTTTCAAACGTCACACATCGAATGTTCCTTTACGTATCGTGATTTTAGAAGCATAGATTACAGTTCCCTTAATGCAGCGGTCTAGTCGGTCGAATGGAGCTTGATTCGTACGCTGACATCGGTCGATGATCAGGCATCATTCCTACAGAACCATATTATTAGGCTTTTCGACAACCATGTGCCAGTGAAACTCAAAGCTGCTACACACAATAATACCCCTTGGTTTAGTGCCAATCTAAAACACTTAATTCACCAGCGTAACCTTGTAACGTAACGTTACAATAACGTAACTCCCCCTGTATTTCCTTATTCACCTAAACCTGAACCTCCCTGTACTTATTTTGCTATAGCATAGCCAACAACCACTTCTTTTATAGCATATTCAACAACCAACTAAATTGCGAACCAATGAAAATCACAATAATGGTGCGTTGAATTCTCAACCAGTTTGCGTCACCACCCATATAAACACTGAATTTGCATTTTCGCAATTCAGTCCTCGCAGGTGAGCCAGCGGGAGTGGATGTCTTTTTAAAGACATATTTTTCCCTCCTGCTAGCTGGCTGAGTGGAAGGGGCGCCGTCATGGCGCGAGTCACCCTTCACTTAGGTAAGGACGACGGGGAGGATGCCTTGTGCTACTTTGCCCCCCGCGCCCTCCTAGGTGTTGAGTGGCCCGACGCCCTCATGGCCATTTAACCCCTCCCCCTCAGTTCTAGCTTAGGCTGGCTGAGTGGAAGGGGCGCTGTCATGGCGCGGGTCACCCTTCACTTAGGTAAGGACGACGGGGAGGATACCTTGTGCTACTTTGCCCCCCGCGCCCTCCTAGGTATTGTGTGGCCCGATGCCTTAATGACCATACAACCCCTCCCCCTCAGTCCTAGCTTTGGCTGGCTGAGTGGTAGGGGCGCCGTCATGGCGCGGGTCACCCTTCACTTAGGTAAGGACGACGGGGAGGATGCCTTGTGCTACTTTGCCCCCCGCGCCCTCCTAGGTGTTGAGCGGCCCGATGCCTTCATGACATTTCACCCCTTCCCCTCAGCTCTGGTTTCGGCCGTGAGCCGATGCGTGCGCACAGGGGCTACCGCTGTGCCGTTAAGGTGCACTTCCCCTCCGCCCACGGGTCGACCCACGGTGTATCGGCTGGTACAACCCCGCCCCCCTTACGCACCTTCTACTAGTGTGCAAGTAGGGAGGCGGGGGTGTCCAGCGGTGAAACCAGCACTAACGAGTCCTCGCAGTCTCTTCCGCAGGTGACTGACCCCGCGACTACCACAGCTGCCGAAGAGAGCGACTAGAGATCCCGTTGCAGCCGACCGACCAATACCAGCCCGTTGGTACGCCTATCCGACCCCGCCCGGAACACGCAGCCGCTGTCCAGGTAAACCCCGTCGCCGGCCTATTTTCTCTCTCTCTCTCTCTGCCCTGGTACGCGCTCCGTAGCCCACCGCCGCTGCCGTCGCACCGTCGCCCCTCTGGTGCCACCGCTGCTACGACGACCGTTGGCCGTTCGCCATCCTACCGCCGTTAAGCCGCTGTATCCGTCCCGCCGCTGCTACGACGACCGTTGGCCGTTCGCCATCCTACCGCCGTTAAGCCGCTGCATCCGTCACGCCGCTGCTACGACGACCGTTGGCTGTTCGCCATCCTACCGCCGTTGAGCCGCTGTATCCGTCCCGCCGCTGCTACGACGACCGTTGGCCGTTCGCCATCCTACCGCCGCTGAGCCGCTGTATCCGTCCCGCCGCTGCTACGACGACCGTTGGCCGTTCGCCATCCTACCGCCGTTGAGCCGCTGCATCCGTCACGCCGCTGCTACGACGACCGTTGGTCGCACGCCATCCTACCGCCGTTAAGCCGCTGCACCCGTCACGTCGCTGCTACAACGACCGTTGGCCGCTCGCCATCCTACCGCCGTTAAGCCGCTGCATCACCGTCCATCCAGTTCGCTGGTGCCGTCACTTCGTCTATACCGCTACACCCATCCGTCCGCTAATACTGTCCGCCGTCCAGCCACTGCGCTCATACTACTGTACCAATCCGTCCGCTAATACTGTCCGCCGTCCGGCCGCCGCGCTGATCCCGCCGCTGCTCCCGGACAACCGTACCATCCCGCCCGCTACTGCACCGCCGCTAAACCACCGTACCGACCCCTCCGCTACTACTACGCCTATTAGCCACCGCCTCCATCTTTGTACGGAAAGCTGCTGTCCGCCTAATATCCCCAGCCGTGTGTGCGTGCGTTCGTAACACATAAATATCGTGTATTTATTCAGTAGGGGTTTGTGGGACCTTTACTCGACTCTGGATTGACTGAGTGTTACCCCAGCCTTAGACAAAACCCACCTCATAAATGGCGCCCGAGCAGGGACCCTCCTCCGCAGATGACCGTGGAAAAACAACTACAACCACCACCAACACTGCCGGGGCGGGTTCGACGAACGCACCGCTAGAAACCACACACACACAGGCTCCGGAAGGCACGCTGCTGAACACCGACTCGCTCAATTGGATCTACCTACTTAGGAGGGAGAAGCTGATCGAGGAGTGTAAAGAACACCGAATCGACGTGGAAGGCCAAACCGTAGCCGAGCTGCGTCGCGCACTGAGTACTTACGTGCGAGCGAAACGCGCCAGGAAATCCAGTGAAGACCTGTTGAAAGAGCTGGAACGAGAAGTGAACGAGGAAGAGGGGAAGTTCGCTACGCTACCCCAGCCAACAACAAAGCCGATCCCTTCAATCCAGATCCACAGCCCACAGCCGCACGGAGGAAAGGGGGAGAACGCATTACCAAAACGAGACGAAATGAGCGTCGGTGAACTTATGAATACCGTTCGCCGCTGGGACTTGCACTTTTCGGGGGAGGAGTCACTGCACGAATTTCTTGAGAGGATAGAGGAGCTTGCCGAATGCTACCGCATCCCCGTCGACCGACTCCTCCCAACACTGCCGGAGCTTCTACGTGGGAAAGCACTGCAATGGTACCGCGTCCGTAAGCAACACATACGCCGCTGGAGCGATCTGCGGAGGGAGGTGCAAAATTTTTTTCTACCTAAGCGACACATACGACATTTGGAAGAGGCCATCCGACAACGCAAACAGCAAGGCCGAGAGAAGGCCAAGGACTACATCCTCGCACTGGAAACGCTGATCCGCCAACACCCGACGATGTGCGAAGAGAATCACCTCGAACGGATCTATGATGGTCTACGCGTGGAATACCGCCTTTTTGTCAAACGCAGCGAGTTTAGGACGATCGAGGAGCTCCTGGAGCTAACGGAAGAGTATGAGTTGTTAAGAGGCGAGAAAGCGAAACAGGGAAAAATGGTGGCCCACAGCCTATACCACCTACCCATGGAATACGACAGCAATGAGTGCTGTTGGCGCTGCAAGGAACGCGGACACCACCGCTTCCAATGTAAGGGCCCCTGGAGGAAGTTCTGCTCCCGGTGTGGCCAAGACAACATCCTCTCCAGGGACTGCCCATGCCCTCCGACTAGCCCAACTACCGAGAACGCACCCCGAACGCCGTCCAACGCTATTAAAGGAAGCCGCCAAGCACCGTACGTCCGACCAGAGAAGCCGAAGGAACCACCCGCCAGCAAATCGACCGCAAAACCACAAGTAGATGGCCGTCTCTATATACCAGTGCTCATCGAGGACATGAGCGTGCGCGCACTAGTGGACACCGGCGCCACCCTATCCTATGTAGATGACACCGTGCGGAAACACCTAGAAAAGAACAACATCAAGGCACGCCCCAACAAGCGAAGTATCCAGCTGGCAGACCAAACGTGCGTCTTTACCTCGAATTCCTACCCGGCAAGGATTGTGTATCAAGGACGAGCCACAGACGCGATGCTGTCCGTTATCCCAAACTTGGCCGAACAGGTAATCCTCGGAATGGACTTCCTAAGAAAGAGGGGAATCATCCTCACGCTGGATGGCCAGCCGCTAGAGGCCACCGTGACCAAGAGAGCACCCGAACTGGATACGCTATGTACATTGACGAGCCGAGAACACCTGAGCGACGAACAAAACACGGAACTGGGAAACTTCCTGGCGCATCACCAAAAGCGGTTTGGCGAAATCATCGGACCAAGCACTGCAGCCGAGCATCGATTCGTCTCAAACACAACCGACCGCTGAAGCAACGATACTACCCCCGCAACCCGGCCATGCAACAAGTAATCAACGAAGAGGTAGACGAGTTATTAGCCGGAGGAAGAATAGAACCATCACGAAGCGCGTACAGCTCGCCAATCGTGCTAGTCCGCAAAAAACAGGGCACGTGGAGGATGTGCATCGATTACCGTCAACTCAACGCCGCCAGCGAACCAGACGCTTACCCGTTGCCGCAAATTGGAGCCATTCTCGACCAGCTGAAAGAGGCGAAATTCATCTCGACCATTGACTTGAAGAACGGCTACTGGCAAATCCCGCTCGCCAGAGCATCCCGACCATACACCGCATTTACAGTTCCTGTCAGAGGGTTGTTCCAGTGGAAAGTCATGCCATTTGGCCTACACTCTGCTCCGGCTACCTTTCAACGCGCTCTGGATTCGATACTTGGACCCGAACTCCAACCAAAAGTTTTCGCCTACCTGGACGATATCATCGTATTGGGAGATACCTTCGCAGAACACTTGGCGATCTTGAGGGAAGTGTTCGAGCGCCTACAAAGACACAAGATGCAAGTAAACTTCGAAAAGTGCAGCTTCGTCCAGCAACAACTCCATTACCTAGGACACATCATCAGTTCGAAAGGAATTCACACCGATCCAGCAAAAGTATCCGCTGTACAGGAGATGCCCGCACCGAAAACGCTCAAAGAGCTCCGCCGTTTTCTTGGACTCGCGTCATGGTACCGCCGCTTCGTGGCAGACTTCTCTACGCTCGCCGCGCCGCTTAACCAACTGCTGAAAAAGGGACAAGTCTGGAAATGGGAGGCGCAACAAAATCACGCTTTCAAAGCTCTCAAGGATAAGCTCTCCAGCGCGCCAATACTTTGTTGTCCGGACTTCTCTCGACCGTTTTTTCTCCAGACCGACGCGAGCGGAGAGGGCCTGGGCGTCGTGCTCTATCAACGCCATTCCGACCACGAGAATGTAGTAGCCTACGCCAGCCGAAGCCTAACCCAGCTGGAAAAGCGATACTCGGCCACCGAACAAGAATGCCTCGCCGTGCTATGGGGTATCCGTAAGATGAGACCGTACCTGGAGGGGTATCACTTCACCGTCATCACCGACCACCACTCACTAAAATGGCTGCACTCACTCCAAAACCCCTCTGGACGTCTGGCAAGATGGGCACTGGAATTGCAACAATATAATTTCGAGATAGAATACCGAAAAGGAGCACAGAACGTGGTAGCCGACGCACTCTCCCGCTGCCCGCTGCGACACGCCGATGACGACATTTTGTACACCATAACCAACGGAACAAACGACTGGCACGAGAGGAAAGCAAGACAGGTGCGGGAAAAACCCCAAGCACATCCAGATTACCAGATCGTCGATAACCGACTCTTCCGCCACATTTCCCCGAGAAATCAACTTTCGCGGTCACCGCAATGGAAGCTGTGCATCCCAGCCGACTGACGAAAGGACGTACTACAGGAAGTCCACGACGCCGCCGCCGCCGGACATCTCGGGGTGAAGAAGACGCTTAAGAGAGCACAACAGAACTATTACTGGCCCGGGATGTTCCGCGATGTCCTCAAACACGTACGGAAGTGTATCAGATGCGCAGAATACAAAGTCGAGCAAAGACGCCCAGCAGGATTGATGGCAACCATGCAATCATCACGACCGTGGGAAATAGTAACCGCTGACTTCGTAGGGCCACTACCCCGTTCCAAGCAAGGAAATACTTGCCTCCTCGTAATGGTGGACAAATTCTCCAAGTGGGTGGAGTTGATCCCAGTGCGCCAAGCGACAACGGCAAGCGTAATCAAAGCACTCCAAGAAAGAGTCATATACCGATTTGGCTGCCCGAAAACCCTCCTCACAGACAATGGCAAACAATTCGTCGGGAAGGCATTAGCAACGTTTTTGAACGACCACCGCATCGATCACAAGTTTACGGCAGCCTACGCCCCGCACGAAAACCCCACCGAGCGAACCAACCGAGTCGTGAAAACCATGATGGCTCAGCGATGCAAGGACGACCACCGCACCTGGGACCAGGAGATACCGCAAATAGCATTCGCGATAAACACGGCCAGCCACGAATCTACAACAGCATTAGCAGCAGAAATCAACTTCGGTAGAGACCTTACAGCACCGCAGCAAGTGCGCACGGAGGGAGCAGTACCAGCAGAGCCACCAACCGTACCACCGTCCATCACCAAGTTGTGGGACGAGATAAAAGGGCATCTAGCCAAAGCTTCAAAGCAACAGAAAAAACACTTCGACTTACGCAGACGGCAATGGAAGCCACGTATAGGTGAGCAGGTGATGAAAAGGGACCACCCACTCTCATCCGCGGCAGACAAATTCGCCCAGAAGTTAGCACCAAAATTTTCCGGCCCGTACTTGGTGATGGAATACGTTTCGACGAACACGGTAAAATTAGGCCACCCGGAGCAACCAAAGCGGCAACACGCACACGCACACTTGCAAGACTTAAAGCCGTACGAATCATAAACAACCCGTTTATCTCTCCATTCCAGGAACCAGACCATCCAACATGAGTCAAAAACACCGGCAACCCATACCACCGGACTCACCAAAACCAATACGGCCGTGGCACCCACCGTTTGAGGCAACATTATGGCCGGCAAACAAACCAAGGATACAACGCATACAAATTTTTCATGGGCCGCCAATAAACCACCTAATGGCCATCCGGGAGAAGGAGTCGGCGACAGAGCCGCAAGAACGACGCGCCCCCGAAACCAACGAAACAACAAAAACAGCGCAAAAAAAAAAAATTACCGGATCCCGAGGAATTTTTTAGAGAACTAAGGCTAAAACGCCCGGCCAACCAATCCAAGAAAACATGGACATTCCGGTGGAAAGCACAGCGGGTGAGGGTAGAAGTGATAAATGACAAACACGCAAAGGTGTCACTCATGGGAACGAAACGAATCGTACCAATCGAATAAGGCACTGAAGAAGGAAGACGAGACCAATCAAAATTTTCTATTTTTATATATATATGCACCCTCTGTTAATTTTAAGAGAAAATGAAATGTGAATTATTTTTCAAATTACAAAAAAAAAAAAAAATTAATTTTCATATATACATCTACATAACATCAAAAGGGAACGAGAGAAGTATGACAACGGATACAGTTCAGTACAACTCCACCCCCGACAAAAAAAAAAAAAAATTTTTTTTTTAATTAATTAGAATGATGTTTTTTGCAATTGAACCTGAAATAGTAACATTAACTCTGTTAGACTTAAGTAGAATGACTCTGTATATTTTTGGAAAAAATATTTTTTTTTTAAATAAAGTGCTTCGCCCACACGCACACCGGCATAATACCTAGGCCATGCCTGGAGATCCACCTTTCCCCCACCGCAGCTTTCCGTCAACCGAAGTGGGAGGGGGACTGTAACGTAACGTTACAATAACGTAACTCCCCCTGTATTTCCTTATTCACCTAAACCTGAACCTCCCTGTACTTATTTTGCTATAGCATAGCCAACAACCACTTCTTTTATAGCATATTCAACAACCAACTAAATTGCGAACCAATGAAAATCACAATAATGGTGCGTTGAATTCTCAACCAGTTTGCGTCACCACCCATATAAACACTGAATTTGCATTTTCGCAATTCAGTCCTCGCAGGTGAGTCAGCGGGAGTGGATGTCTTTTTAAAGACATATTTTTCCCTCCTGCTAGCTGGCTGAGTGGAAGGGGCGCCGTCATGGCGCGAGTCACCCTTCACTTAGGTAAGGACGACGGGGAGGATGCCTTGTGCTACTTTGCCCCCCGCGCCCTCCTAGGTGTTGAGTGGCCCGACGCCCTCATGGCCATTTAACCCCTCCCCCTCAGTTCTAGCTTAGGCTGGCTGAGTGGAAGGGGCGCTGTCATGGCGCGGGTCACCCTTCACTTAGGTAAGGACGACGGGGAGGATGCCTTGTGCTACTTTGCCCCCCGCGCCCTCCTAGGTATTGTGTGGCCCGATGCCTTAATGACCATACAACCCCTCCCCCTCAGTCCTAGCTTTGGCTGGCTGAGTGGTAGGGGCACCGTCATGGCGCGGGTCACCCTTCACTTAGGTAAGGACGACGGGGAGGATGCCTTGTGCTACTTTGCCCCCCGCGCCCTCCTAGGTGTTGAGCGGCCCGATGCCTTCATGACATTTCACCCCTTCCCCTCAGCTCTGGTTTCGGCCGTGAGCCGATGCGTGCGCACAGGGGCTACCGCTGTGCCGTTAAGGTGCACTTCCCCTCCGCCCACGGGTCGACCCACGGTGTATCGGCTGGTACAACCCCGCCCCCCTTACGCACCTTCTACTAGTGTGCAAGTAGGGAGGCGGGGGTGTCCAGCGGTGAAACCAGCACTAACGAGTCCTCGCAGTATCTTCCGCAGGTGACTGACCCCGCGACTACCACAGCTGCCGAAGAAGAGCGACTAGAGATCCCGTTGCAGCCGACCGACCAATACCAGCCCGTTGGTACGCCTATCCGACCCCGCCCGGAACACGCAGCCGCTGTCCAGGTAAACCCCGTCGCCGGCCTATTTTCTCTCTCTCTCTGCCCTGGTACGCGCTCCGTAGCCCACCGCCGCTGCCGTCGCACCGTCGCCCCTCTGGTGCCACCGCTGCTACGACGACCGTTGGCCGTTCGCCATCCTACCGCCGTTAAGCCGCTGTATCCGTCCCGCCGCTGCTACGACGACCGTTGGCCGTTCGCCATCCTACCGCCGTTAAGCCGCTGCATCCGTCACGCCGCTGCTACGACGACCGTTGGCTGTTCGCCATCCTACCGCCGTTGAGCCGCTGTATCCGTCCCGCCGCTGCTACGACGACCGTTGGCCGTTCGCCATCCTACCGCCGTTGAGCCGCTGTATCCGTCCCGCCGCTGCTACGACGACCGTTGGCCGTTCGCCATCCTACCGCCGTTGAGCCGCTGCATCCGTCACGCCGCTGCTACGACGACCGTTGGTCGCACGCCATCCTACCGCCGTTAAGCCGCTGCACCCGTCACGTCGCTGCTACAACGACCGTTGGCCGCTCGCCATCCTACCGCCGTTAAGCCGCTGCATCACCGTCCATCCAGTTCGCTGGTGCCGTCACTTCGTCTATACCGCTACACCCATCCGTCCGCTAATACTGTCCGCCGTCCAGCCACTGCGCTCATACTACTGTACCAATCCGTCCGCTAATACTGTCCGCCGTCCGGCCGCCGCGCTGATCCCGCCGCTGCTCCCGGACAACCGTACCATCCCGCCCGCTACTGCACCGCCGCTAAACCACCGTACCGACCCCTCCGCTACTACTACGCCTATTAGCCACCGCCTCCATCTTTGCACGGAAAGCTGTTGTCCGCCTAATATCCCCAGCCGTGTGTGCGTGCGTTCGTAACACATAAATATCGTGTATTTATTCAGTAGGGGTTTGTGGGACCTTTACTCGACTCTGGATTGACTGAGTGTTACCCCAGCCTTAGACAAAACCCACCTCATAACCTTGCTTACTCACGACGGAAAAGATACAAAACCCTGGAGGCTCACAACTGCTTCAAAGCAGCTAGGATCGCTGCAAACAAAGCCATTAGGTCAGCTAAGCAGAAATTTTATAATAACAAGTTTAGTGCTGCTTTGAGTTCGAAGGAAACCTGGAAGTCGATTAAACATATTGGTATCGGAAAATCGAAATGCGATATTTCTGTCCTCCCTGATATAGACATTAACGAGATAAATATAAATTTTGTAAATCTGCCAATCTCCACTGACAATATATGTGCTGACAATTATTGTATTCGCGCTAATGTTGATTTTGGTCCTCTTGAGTTTACTAGTGTCGATGATTGTGATGTCGTTCAAGCCATTCTTTCAGTAAAGTCTAATGCTATGGGGTTCGATGGTATATGTCCGAAATTTTTAAAAATAATTCTTCCTAAAATCCTTCCTCACTAAACCTACTTGGTTAACTCTGTGCTGACGTCCTGTGTATTTCCCAAATGTTGGAAAGTTGCTAAGGTAGTCCCAATCCCCAAGCAAAACAAGGAGTATAGACCTATAGCTATTCTGCCTTTCCTTTCCAAGGTCGTCGAACGAATTTTGCACTGCCAGATAAATACTTATGTGCAGAATAATAACCTTCTCACAGATTCCCAGTCTGGATTCAGGTCAAATGGTAGCTGTAAAACGGCGCTCCTATCAGTGATAAGAGGATATTCGAGAACAAGTTGACAAAAATTTTACTGCTTTCCTGACTCTTCTCGACCATTCAAAAGCGTTTGACTCGGTCGACCACACCGTTCTCTGCAAGAAGCTGGACAACCTATTTAATTTCTCCAACTGTGCAACAGCGCTAATCAGATCGTATTTGGCCGACCGAACTCAGGCAGTAAGTGTTGGTAGCAGAAAGTCTGACTTCGTCAGTGTTTTAAAAGGAGTCCTACAAGGCTCAATCCTTGGTCCCCTGTTATTTGTTTTGTATATAAACGATTTGCCTGGTGTTCTCAAGTATTGTAATATTCACATTTATGCTGACGACGTACAATTGTATATGTGCTGTCCTAGTGATCGTACCAGTTCATGTATTAATAACTTAAATTACGATCTGTGTCAAATTGGTACGTGGGCTTCTATGAACGGCTTATGTCTTAACCCTAAGAAGTGAAAATGTATAGTCATTCATAGAAGGTCACTAGATAAAAGTGGAATGGAAAATTTAATTTTAGACAACACTATTATAGAATACGTTGACACGGAAAAAAATATAGGTGTAGTTTTTAACAAAACCTTGCCATGGAAAGATCACATCTTCCGCACAGTGGGAAAATTGTATGGGATGCTTCGTACACTCTGGCTTACACAATATTTTACTCCGTTACATATTCGTCTACTAATAGCAAAAGCGTACTTAATACCTACGCTCCTTTATGGTTGTGAGGTTTACTCTAATTGTGACTATGTATGTAATAGGAAACTTAATGTTGCTTATAACAACATTGCTAGATACGTCTATGGGTTGAAAAGACTTGACCACGTCTCTCATCATGCTTACAGGTTGCTAAACATTTCTTTCGATAACCTTATTAAACTTAAAACGCTCACTACGCTACATAAATTAATATATATGAAGGAACCTGACTATCTGTATCGGAGGCTAAATTTTCTCCAGTCGTCTAGATCTGTTATCCTTACCCACTTCAGACATCGTATGCTAATATCTGATCGCCAGTTCTTCATTACTTCCATACGCCTTTGGAACTCGCTCCCTTCTAGACTTAGGCTTATAAGCAATGCTCTGCTCTTCAATAAAGAATTAACAAGTTTCTATAATAACCTAGACAATTAAAATACTGATTTCTTCTAAGCAAATGTACTCTATCATTCGTTTATTTATTTATTTACTATTTATTAAATATATTATTTATTGTAACCTTTTCTTAGCCATAGTCATTGGCTTTAAGTTTCAAGTTTAAATTGTTCCTATTTTATGCCTTTTACCGACTAGCACTGTAAATAATTTTTGCCAAATTGTTGTGCTGGGACGAATTGCCTAATAAATACAAATACAAATATGCCAGCTTACCAAATTTCATCAAGATATCTCAAAAATTGAGGGACTAGTTTGCGTTCAAACAAACGGACAGACGGTCGGACGGAAGGACAGACGGACATGGCTAAATCAACTCAGCTCGTCCCCTGATCATTTTGGTATACTTATTGGTGGGTCTAACAGAAACATATACATAAAAAATGATTTGGAGCCTTGAAAATGAAAAAAAATCGATTTCGACCAAAACAAGTCCGAAAAACCAAAAACACAAACATTTTTTTAAAAACTGTTATCGCCAAAGTTTTTAGCGGACAATTTTGAATCGGACAGGGTATACATGAAAATTTTAAAGTCAAATGAAAATTTTTTAAGTAGGTCATGAAAAAAACCTTAAAAATCAAAGAAAAAAACTCAAATTTTGCAGGCTCGAAAATTATTTTTTTGGGTATGCTTAGTGGAACTTTTTTTTCCTGAGCCCAAAACCTATCGATGGCGCGATATGGGTTAACTTTCGTCCATGCAAATCAACCCAGCTTAATGTACATACAAGGCAACGAAGAGATTCTCGCAAAGACATGTAATCATCAGACGAAGTAGTACTCACATATACACACGCATATGGCTATGCGAGAGGCTATAAACTACAAATGCACACGCATATAGCTGGTATCCAAGTAGTAGATTCTAGAAGGAGAAACGTCTAGACATTTGGAGAAATATGCGGACAAGGCAACATAGATTATAAAAGCAGCACAAGCTGAGTAGTCAGTAATCAGTTTTTAAGCACGCTATTGGTTGTGAAGTATAAGCGTTATTGTGAAGTACACTCAAAGTAGTCTAATAAAGACCATTTTGCATTATTGAATATTGGAGTTATTTATTCAACAGTTTAGCGATTCGAACGCTAGCAGAAGGTTTGGAATAAGTGGAATTTCACTAAATTCGTTACAATAAAATACCCCAGTGGGTAATAAAAGATCCCGTTTCGTATTCAAACCAGTTTTTTAATTCTAGAATCAGCTTAGTAGGTAGGTAGGTACTATCAAAAACGGTAACCAAATACGTACGGACAGACGGCCCTGGCGCAATCAAAGTACTTTTCGACACTGATAATATTGATATACGGAAGTTTATGTCTATCTCGGCCCTATGACACTATTGCACCCCAACGTTATGCGATTAGAGCTATAATTTTCTATGCTTAAATATAGCTGAGTATGAAAATGTATGATTTTTTTGCTGATAAGGAATTATCAAAATGAGAATTAACACCATTGGAGCTATGTTTTGAATCTGGCATTAATGTCATAAATGAAAGGTAAGTTAGAGATCATTTTACCATATAAAACTCATTTTCGTAAAAATTGCTGATGGAGGGTATTGAATATACGCCGACGATAAATTTTCTATAAAACTTTCGCTAGCTTTCAAATTGAAAAATTTCATATTTTAGTGTAAAATAAACTTCCGAGAAGAGTTTTGGAAAGCATTATTCACTAAAGGTAAAAAACGATTGAAATAAAATTTCGACAGGAGTCGGAAGGAGCTGAGTTAAAAACACGGCGCCCATATTTTTTTCATAGTTTTGAACCCAGTAAAGCCTACAGATTACCACACCCTCCTTCTATATTTAAAGATTCCTTAGACCGACCTCCCTCACCAGACTAAGACGAGGTGCGAACAGCAAAATCCAGAAAAACCAAATCTTCGAAAATGCGCCAACAAACAATTTCTTTAATTCAAAATGGTTGATTAACAAATAACTTTACTTGTGAATCTCCTGGCATCACCAGAAATGATAATCTGCAAGTATTTCAAAATGCAAAACAAAACGAGAGCGTGTGTGAAATTTTTCTTGCTCAACTTTCCAGAGACACTATTTCGATGCGATCACCATTGACTCTTCTGCTGACGTTGTAAACTCGAGTATCGAGTATAAGAAATCTTGTATCGTAACCAAAATGCATTTAACAAAGTTGATTGATTTTGACAGGTCTTTCATTAAGAACCGGACTATAATGTCAAAAGGAAAAAAATCTTAGGCAGACGGAAGCGATGCGAAGAAAGCTATAAGGTTGTATTAACAAATTCATCTCGCCTTTCCGAAAATAATTTTAAGGAAACCGATTTTATCAGCTGTTTATCAGCTTAGCCAAATACCATATATGTTTTCGAATTGGAAATTCAAACAGAAAGACCTTTCGAAACCAGTTTTCGAAAGGAGCAAATGTGAAACATGGAAGGCTCGAGGAGGTTAGGTGTATAAAATTAAAAATCCTAACAAAAAGTAGTTCTGGAAATGGGAAGATATTTAATTCGGAAAAGCATAAATCTTTGGCAATAAAATACGAAATATGGCTTAAACGGTTTGGTGGTATGTTTTATTTTAAGCAAAATACCTTTTAATTATGATGTCAGATAGACAAATGTAACTTGTGTGTTTACGGTCGCTTTTGAAGTTCTCAAATTCTTTTCTTTGGAGTCATGAATAACGCTGTCACACAAGGTAAAATGCAAAAACAAAAAACAGAAGTGATAAAATGCTGCATGCACCTCATATGTTTAATTCATTTGTTTGACATAATAGTTCCTTACAAGGGAACCATATTCAACTCAATCACAATTTGTTAAATTCACTTTGATCGTAACCATGTGACGAATTCTTGTTAAAACGAAAACGGTCCATAAATTAATTAGAGTAAGATTGTATATAGAGCAATTCTTAAAAGGAGATAGCAATAAAACAAAGAGGGAAGCGATAAAGACGTACGAATAGTAATAGCACCTGGTCGGAGCTTCAATCACTGCATCGGTACTTAAAGGAAAACCTCTTTTATTCTAAGGTAGGTAAGTAGGTGAAATGGCTGCAACCCTGGTCGCCCAAGTAGCTATTTAAAGCCGTTTTGATGCCGTGTAACTCGTCTAAAACCTACGGAATGTTACGGTCAATGTATTACAACCAGCCAGAGTTGTTGATAAAATTAAGAATATGCGACTTCTCGTCCTCTTTCCATCATAGTTTGGCCAAATGGATTTTGATATTGCACAGGTGGTGATGTTATTCCACTATGTTTGTGGTTTCTTCAAGTAGAAGCTTTGGATATTCCCCTTGGCTACTGCTAAGGGTATGCCTACTACACTGGTTATTTCCTCGCTCATCTCCGATGAGCCCTGCGTGCCAGCTCATCGGCCTTCTCGTTACCCTCTATCCCCCTATGACCCGGAACCCAGATAACGCATAGTTCTAGATTGGTGGATAACTGGGATATGAGTCACTTACAAGCCCACACTAATTTTGAGCTAAGGTGTGGCGAGGAAAGCGCTTTTATCGCTGCTTGGCTATCCGACAGGATGCAAACTTTACCAGCTACATTCAAGCCCACCAGTGATTTGCAGGCTTGCCAACTCGCGAGGATTTCTGCTTGAAACACGCTGCAGTGCGATGGGAGTCTGAATGATGCAGACAAATCTAGGGACTCAGAGTAGACTACGGCCCCCACTCCCGATTCCATCTTGGAGCCGTCAGTCAGTTTATTCTAAACTAAAACTAATGGCAATGCCTAGATTTACTCTGGAAGCTATTCAAGGATGGCGACTAGTCGCGTAAGTCCCGTTCTATGCGGAATAATGAGTGATTGTCTTAATTTGGAGTCAAAGAATTTTGTCCAATCTACAAGAAACGACATCCTGGTGACAACTACCTCAAAATTGCCCTTCCTATCGATTATAAGATTCTATCGAGCTTATTTTGCGAATTACTGGCACCTACTGTGCAAAACGAGTTGTGCTTGATAGCGGAGACACGAACCTCTGTACTACGGTGCTATCAATTTCAAATATCTAAGTGGATTTTATGCCCCTATTACCGTTTACAACTCAACTTAGTTGGGTTGTAATTAAAACAACTCAACTTTAAGACAACTCAACTCCTGTTTGATATTACGAATTACAACTTATTTCAGTTGAAATTGAATTGAGTTGCCAACTTCAGAAAGTGATGATTTGACAGATAAATAAACAGCTGATCAATTTGTGGCAGAAATTTAAGCATTTTCAAATGTGATTTTTTTATTAATATTATATGAAATCTATTTTATAATGACAAAAATGTTGGTGACTGACATGTCGCGAATACGGAAAGCATTCGCGTGATCATTCCAATCCCTTGGAACTACCAAGCACCAAGTAAGAAAATGTTTAAGTGACAAATAATGAGTTTCATATGAAGTTATTTTGCAGATTTGAAAGGAAGCATTTTACTCAGCACTAAACAAAATTAAGGACCATTTCCGCATACGCGTTCGTATTTTAAAATTATGATTTTGGTGTTGGACTGGTTTTAGATATTATTGAGGAGCGTATTTGTGCGAAGTAGATTAAAACCCAAACAGAAAAAATTGTATTTTACTCAAATAGGATTCCCAGGAGTAGTGATAAGTATCAATGGGACTCGCATAATTTCACCTATTTTGACTGCATCCGAACTGCGGCCAGCCTCGTCCAACTATGGAATGTCGCTACATAAAGTCAAAAAGTTATTCAATGTAATTCGTTTAAACGTTGTTTTTTCTAGAAATGTGTACAAAATTGGTGATTATTGTTTGATTAAAAAAGGTTTAACTACCGGCTTTAAATTGTTTGCTTTTTTTTTTGTAACGTTTTATAAGCCCGTGCACCATCTAACTCTTATCAAAGGTGGTATCAAAAGATGGGTTTCCATCTCCGTTTTTAGGATTCGAAAGCGGAAATTAAAAATTTTATTTCTGTCGAAAGATATTTACAAAGACCCACAAAATGGCCCAAGAGGGTCCGAAATATGAGGCACGTTCCACAGTTTTTTTGCACAGAACATCTTTGTGCGTTGTGCGATTCGTAAAAATAACTCTGGTTGGGTCCAACACCTTTCTGCATTACTGTGTACAAAAAATCTGGCAAAATACAACAACCACATGAAATTAGATTTTATTAGAAATAAAATTTTTAATTTTTGTGGTAATTTTTTACGACAGCATGACACTAATACGTGTCCAAAAATAAACGATGCGACTTGACCTCAGTATTAATAATCCAAAGGCAGAAAATAAAAATTTTAACTCGTTCAAAAGATATTAAACAAAAACCGAAAAAAGACAACAACATTACAACAACCACATGAAAATCGCCAACTTCAACTGCAAATATCTCCGGACAGAGATAAAATGTATCTTTGCCACCGGATTATTGTTCTCGAGATTAATTCGCGTGTTTTGACACCTCTCTCAATATTTTTGGACGCGTATTAGTATTAGTGGAGTATCCCACAAACACGAACTGTTACTCTTATGTTCTCTTTAATAGATGTAAGCGATTCACTCTGTGACTTATGTATAACAATGAATTGAATTAATAAACCAGTCTTGAATTAGAACTTGTGTACATAACAGTCATGCTGTCGCAAAGAATTACAATTTTTGTTTTCGGATTCTTAAATCGGAGGTCGAAACGTGTCTTTTGATACCAACTTTGAACATTTTTGTTAAAAATTAGGTGGTGAACCGTCTTCTAAAACGTAAAATTTTTTCAAAACAACTGCAAAATTGCATGAGACAACTGCTAGTAAGCAGTTGTAAAATTTTGACGTCTTTGACAACTACACCAACACAAGGTTGTAAACGGCAATGCCACAAAAAGTTGTAAGACTAGACAACTCAACCGAAATTTTTTTTGACAGGTTGAGTTGTAATCTGTAATACCAAATTGCGAAATTTCAACCCAACCAGAGTTGAGTTGTAAACGGTAATAGGGGCATTAGATACTAAAACGGCACCATATTTGCGTGTTTTTTAGTTTTTTAAACTATATTTATATTATATTTCCTTTTTGCCAGTTCATTCAAAATATCTCAATATATATTTCAAAAATTTTGCATTTCAGGATTTGTCACAACAACGTCCTATATTAGAATTAGATTGAAGAACGCCTTACCTCAGAATAGGGAGTTTTTGAAACAAATTTTGAGATAGTGTATTTTTGAATAAAATTCTAACGTACGGCATTCTTCAAACAAATTCTGAAAGAGTGACCAAACCAACATAACACTTTACCAATTCACGGTTATTAGAAAATGAATTATTTCCCCCAAAACCTGTTAGGATTTACAAATTTAGTATCACTACTGATGTACTACTAAAGGTACTTTTCTACTACAATTTTTGCTGAAGGGGATTGAATTATTCCCCGTTTTCCTTACTTCATAAAAGCAACCCGTACAGATTTTTAAATTTGGGAGTGTCAAAGCTCTGTCATCATTGGAGAACAAACATCTGGTAATTGAATCATGGGCCAAGCTTCTCTTTATTTTCAATTCTTCAGTTTACATTGTGCCCCTTCTTATTTTTGTCCTACATATTTGAAAGAATCTATTACGCCACATCAGAACGGTATATGCACGACAGATGAGTTTTAGCTGAGAATCTTATCATGGCCAAGGTGCACTTAGAGTGCTATGCCAATTTCACACAGAGGCTTAATGAAATCATTAATCAAGCTTTCTACATTAAAACTCTTATTGAACTCAATCTTCTATACAAAATACAAATTCTTAATTATCTCATATCATCGGCCTAAACACCCGCGCTGTTAGTTCTGCTTACTCCAAACTGGAAAAAGAAGCGGTAAAGATGGGTTTGATGGTGAATGAGGACAAAACGAAGTACCTGCTGTCATCGAGCAAGGAGTCAGCCCATATACGCTTTGGTAACCATGCTACTGTTGGCAGCCATAATTTCGAAATAGTAAGACTTCGTTTATTTGGGAACCAGCATCAACACTAGCAACAACATCAGCACTGAAATCTAGCGAAGAATGAATCTTGCCAATAAATGCTACTTTGGACTAGGTAGGCAGTTGAAAAGTAAAGTCCTCTCTCGGCGAACGAAAATCATACTCTACAAGTCACTTATCGTACCCGTCCTGCTACATGGGGCAGAAGCATGGACCATGACAACAGCAGATGAAGCGGCTTTGGGAATGTTCGAGAGAAAAGTTCTTCGAAAGATTTATGGACCTCTACGCGTTGGCGAGTACCGAAGAAGATTTAATGATGAGCTGTACGAGCTATACGCAGACATCAACAGAGTCCAGCGAATTAAAACGCAGCGGCTGCGCTGGCTAGGCCATGTTATTCGAATGAAACATGATGCTCCGGCCAAGAAAGTGTTTCTATCGGAACCCGCATATGGAAGCAGAGGTAGAGGGCGGCCCCTACTCCGTTGGAAGGACCAGGTGGAAAACGATTTAAACTCCCTTGGTGTGACCAATTGGCGCCGGTTGACGGAGCGAAGGAGTAACTGGCGCGCCTTGTTGGACGGCCATAACCGTTTAGACGGTTAAGCGCCAATTAAGTAAGTAATTATCTCATTGTTGCTTTATAGAATGCCTAATGGAGTGAAAAATCTAGTCAATTTTGCTTGGTGATTCAGATTTTGTTGTCAATGGCAATAATAAATTATTTTCAATAATTTCCGAAAAGTAGAAAAATACTAGAGAAATGCAATTTTTATTTTTGTGGCAAAAAATAATATAGCTTTTTAAAAAATGGGCACATGTTTGGCAAAATCTGCAAATAATTGCACATACATTTTATTTTGATTGCCTTGAAAGTTAAAAAGGAAACGGCTGCTATTCAATTTAACTATTCTTTGTAAAAAAAAAATATTTTTTCAAGGGGCTGTTGAGATATTCGTTAATGAAGCAAGTGGCTCTGTGTGAAAAGGAAAAAATAATTATTTCATTAAAAGAAATTGTGATTCCATTTGCTTTCTGTGTGAAATTGGTGTTAGCCAAATGACTGCCGAGAAACGAGGTTTAGAAACAACTTTTCTAATGTATTTTGATTTTGCTGCTTCCGGGGCTTGAACCCAAGATCCTCGCACCACGGCGACCATAGGTAGATTTTAGACATTTAGGCGGCCATAACTGAATTTCTGAAAGTTGCCACAATTACAAAAAAGCACTCCCACAGCTTAAGAATAGACAGGGGAATAATAATCCTACCCCTTCCCATACATCGCTTATCTGGCGTTAGCTGTCAAGTAACCTATGTGAAATCGCATGTTTTAACGTGAATATTTTAAGTTTTAAGACAATTGAATTGAGTAATTGTGATGGATTCTGATATTTCAGGTACATACTACCATTATTAATGGTGTTTGTGATTTTTAAAAGTTATAAATTTATAAAGAACCAAGACCGTCCAAGTGAAAATTAGTTTTGAGCATGGTACTTGGCACAATTAGCTTGCCAACTGCATTAAATTTAGCTGCAGATACTTGCAGATAAGGGGTAAGATAGAGGGTTTGATAAACACTTGTTACTGTACAACATGAAAAATAGCCTCACTGCGCAGGTATTTTTTAGAGTTATACAGTGTAATATCTATCCTAATATAACCGATTAGTTATACAAATTATTATAATTTTTCATAAAACCTATTAAAAATTTACCCTAGATAAAGACAACTAAGTTATTACACTTCTTTCTGTGCAACAAGAAAAATAGCCTCACTGCGCAAAAATTTTTTAGTTTTACACAGTGTAATATCTATTTTTTTAACATAACCGATTAATTACACAAATTATTATAATTTTTCATTTATTAAACAGTTTTAAGAAATTATAGGCAATAAAATATGTTTGGCCGCCTAAAACTTGAAAATCTACCTATTTATTCACCCCTATTCTGCATTTCGATTACGTTCCCGTTCTACGCTCCGCTTAAATTGAAGTTGGGTATTCTGCATTTCGACGGAATCTTAACGAGAAGAGGAAGAGCAAATGATTTTTCGAAATCAGTTGTTTGTACGGAATGTGTGAAAATTGGAACAAAATAAATTAAAGAAAATTTGTAAAAAACACTGAAAAACGTTTATATTTTATTATCCACGCCATTTTGTACCAAAAAAAGCAATAGAATATATTGCCACAGTGTTATATTTTTTGAGTGAAGTACTTTCATAATTGTAAGTGTGTTTTTGTAGTTCTTTTGGCCAATTCCCTGCCGTGGCCACCAAGTTTTGTTAAAACGGATTCCTGCACGAATATAGTTGACATTTTCTCAATTTTATGGATGCTTGCACTGGCCTAAAATACTTTATAGATTTATTTATTCTTTCCGCAAGGATTGTTTACGTTTTCGCTTCACCTTCCTCTACTCCGGCAGCTTGCTTTGGCGTATAACTGGGCCCACCGAAGAGGCACAAATTGTAGCTGTCTATTATAATGGAATCAATAGCCGCGGCATTATTTGTAGAGTTGGAAAGCAACGCATACGAAAATGGCTAGGCGAGAATGGAAAGGCAAATATTGCAACATTTGTGTAATCCATTTGAGATGAGGGACGAATTGTAAGAAATTGAACTTAAAAGTGGTAAAGTTTAATGACTTATTTTCTTATTTAGGTTCAAAAAAAAAACTTTCGACCTAATAAGGATGCTTTAAGTATGTGTTAGAAACTTTTGCGGGGCAAATACGTCCAAGGACTTCGACATCGACATGTTGTTTTTGACCTGGAAACATATAAAAAACAATCATCATCAAGCCTTCTACGTTTCTTAACAAGTTTTACTTACATTTTTTTTAAAATTCTGTTATAAATTAATAAAAAAATAAAAATAAAATATTTTTCCGCCAAGTAATTTGCAACTTAGAAGAACGGAACTACGATCGAAATGCAGAATACACAAATCCGAAGTTGGATCGAAAGAGATTGGAACACAGAATACCAAAATTGCCATATCGAAAAAATTCCAATCCAAGTCGAAATGCAGAATAGGGCTGATTGTAAAGTATAAAAATACTTTCACTTTTGTATGCGCAATTTTTTAATACAGTTTCGAAATTGTTACCTGTTTACAAATTGGAACCGCACGATGTGGATTTGAAACACAATAAACTTCAAAACAAGTGAAACTCCATTTTGAAACACAATAAATTTAAAAACGATCGCTGTGGCTACAAAAAAGAACAATGTAAGGTTTTATGGTGGAAAAGTAATTCTTATAACATATCGTCGATGATACTGCAAAGCGTTTTGTTACTTTTATATGTTTGATACCCTAGGCGCACTTAGATTGCCAAGTTATCTTTTTAACGCAGAGTTAATTTAACAGATTTGTCAAAAATATATGTCTGGTTAGTTAAAAGATAACTTGACATTCTTCAAGTGGGCCTAAGTTGTTATTCAAAAGTCTAAGCATGTTTATTAGGACGGGTCAAAATTTATGGGGAAAATGGGTAAAAAAAAACTTCAGGTGCACATCCAGAGTCTATTTTCGTGTATTTTATTTGTGAGAGCCGCTATTCGGATTGGGATATAAAATTGTCTAACAAATTAGGGAGGCTCGAAATTCATTTCAGACCTATGGTCCCATGGGCAATATTACTCAGTATGACCCATAGATTCAGAAACTGGATGTGCCTTTTCAACAATAAATTTGACCCGCTCTAATGTTTATCGTAAGCTTCCAATTTAAAAATACAAACAAAGCAAATTTATATCCAACGTTTTGCAGTTTGTTGATAAAAACACGTCATACAAATTTATTTTACTTACATCTTTTATTCCTATGAAATGTGTCCGCATGGTTAATACGAATACATAAATGGTGATAAAACCTTCTTACAAAACAGTGTATGTTCGTAAATTATGCTATATTTTAATAGTAGATTAACTTTTTACGTAAAAATATGATAAGAAAAAAATTGTATTCATATTATGCGAGGCATATTTAAATTACTTGTCATCGAATACAGTTAAATCAAACAGATAAACATTTGATATCAAACAGTCGCCTTCCTATAATCAAAGAAGGAAAATTGAGTAAGAAGATATTTAAAAATTGATCATTCATATTTAAGAAAAACTCAATTATGTATTATCCTCACCGCAGGTGTAATGCCCACCAAAGCATCGGCGTGTCCATAGAATTCTTCTTTCAACGATATGACTATCGTCTGCAAGTTACTGGTGTGATCGCGTATATAGGAAGCAACTTTACCAATATTTGTATTGTCGAGCGCTGCATCGATTTCATCGAGCACAAAAAATGGTGCTGGTTGATAACTATGCAAAAGATAAAATATCTTATAAAATGTATTGAATTTTTTTTTCTCACCTGTGTATAGAGAAGAGTAATGCTAATGCGGCAATAGTTTTCTCACCGCCACTCAAATTACTCATCGGCTGGAAACGTTTACCCGGAGCTACACAATTATAGTTTATGCCATCTAAATAGGGTTCCTCTGGATTATCAGGACTAAGATAAGCTTGGGCCGCTTCATTACGTGCCAAACTTTTGTAGATGCCATCAATTGCATCAGATATATGCTGGCAACATTGTATAAATTTCACGGATCGTTCATTTTTCACCTTCTCAAAAGCCGCTTTCGCCTTTTTCGCTTTGCGACGGGCTTTTTCAAACTCCTCATTTGTGGATTGTATTTTCTCTGTGACAAGTGATAACTTTTGCATCGCCTTCATATTTGGCGTTTGTATGCGCTCGAGGACATCAAGCTTGGATTGTAAATCTTTTTGCAATTGATCATTCATTTTCTTAAAAGACGAATCATCTTTGAGCTTACAAATATCACGCGGTAAACTGCTGTAATCAACCTCGATTCTGGGAGTAATCGAAGAAAGAAAAGAAGACCGTGTGTAACTTTTAAAATAAAGTAATAAGCAGATCTTACTGATTTTCGCGCTCAAAGATGAGCGAAGTGGAAGAAGCATTCGTTTCAGAATCACCTTGCCGTACAGCATCATCGAGTGATCCTTTTAACAGTGGGATAGCTATACAAACCATCTGTGAATAAAAGTGTATGCATTTGAATTAAATGTGTTGTTAACGTAGAGATGGCTGTCAAGAGAGCCGTAACGGAACAGAGGACTACACTGCTTTGAACAAATCATGCGTACGACTTTCCCTGCTTGACGTTTCGCAACCTAAGGGAGAAAAACAAAAAATGTGTTGCGATTTGTAAACGTACCTTAGCTTGCATTAATATATTATGACGTTCATTCTTTTTTGTTTCAATTTTCGTTTCTATCGATGAAATTTGACTGCCTAAGTTATGTATTTCTTTTGCCAAGTTCGCAACATCACGTCTTGCTTTGGAAATGTCTTCTTCCATATCATCAACACCTTGTCTCTTAGATTGTTTGCTTTGTTTCAATTTTTCCATTTTTTCTTTATCTTCATCAATTTCTTTCAGATAACGCTTTTCTGCGGCCTTCAAACCCTCAAGCGCATCCTCTTCATCTTGCACAGCACGTTCCCAGCGCTGCAAATTTTCTATTGTAAACGATAGCAAGTTTTAATTTGTTTTAATTTTAATTGATTTTTTGTAAGATCATAAGCTCAAAATTGTATTTACTTTTCGTATCCTTTTGCTTTTCGAAATCTAACTGGGTATTAATTGCATCGATCTGTTGTTCAAATTCTGCACGTTTTCTTGCACGCTCTTGCTGCATGACAAGCTCGCGTTCTTCATACTGTCGTATATTCTTAACACCTAAACGCTTACAAAACGCAGCGAACACTTTGTCTTCTACATTATTCATATTTTCTTTGATTTCCTGTATATGCTGATCACGGTTCATCATACGTCGTTCGATTTCGCTTATTTTAGGCTAAGCAATTTTAAATAATGAATTAAATCATGTCTTTTTTGCGCTAGGTGGGCAAAGAAAACTTACACCAAATTCACCCAATTGGCTTTTTACCATCTTTAATTGATTATCGAATTGTTGAATAGACTTTTTCGATGATTCCAAATCGACCATACTGTACTTGAGACGATTCTCCAAGCCCTAAAGAGAGAAATAGCGCTGTTTTTTTGTTTGTTTTGAATTAAGTAATTTGCCGCACCTTAATTTGCGATTCAACCGTAGCAAGTTCACTCTGTTTACGCGATTTCTTTACCAATTCCTTTAGTTCTTCATTTAGTTTGTCCTTTTGCATTTTTAATTGTGCCATATGTTTTTCATCCCAACGTTTGGCTTTGCGTGCCAAATCATGACTACCGCCAGAGAGTATACCTGATTTTTGATAAAAGGTGCCATCCAAGGCGAGCGCATCATAGCGTGTACGATCAATTTCATATGCCACCTTCATAGCATCCTCTGGAGTTTCACATACCAATGCATTGTTTGTAGCGAAGAGTACGGCTCGCTCTATTTCTGGAGGCTCAAATTTAAGTACATCAAATACAAGCTTAACATTGCGTGGCTCTGTGATGTTACTAAATATCAAAGAAAACAAAATAATGGAAAAATTAAAGGAACGGTATACAATACACGCGCGGAAGAAGTTAAACGTATTAGGAAAAGTAACAGAAAGTGTGTGCAATTTTGTTTATACTCAGCGTGCTTTGCACACAGAGTATATTAACTTTGATTGGATAACGGTTGGTTCTACAGGTATAAAAGAATCGAGATAGATATAGACTTCCATATATCAAAATCATCAGTGTCGAAAAAAAAATTTGATTGAGCCATGCCCGTCCGTCCGTCCGTCTGTCCGTTAACACGATAACTTGAGTAAATTTTGAGGTATCTTGATGAAATTTGGTACGTAGGTTCCTGGGCGCTCATCTCAGATCGCTATTTAAAATGAACGATATCGGAATATAACCACGCCCACTTCTTCGATATCGAAAACTTCGAAAAACAGATCGCTATTTAAAATGAAATATATCGGAATATAACCACGCCCACTTCTTGGGTATCGCAAATTTCGAAAAACCGAAAAAGTGCGATAATTCATTACCAAAGACGGATAAAGCGATGAAACTCGGTATGTGGTTGACCTTATGACGCAAAACAGAAAATTAGTAAAATTTTGGACAAAGGGCGTGGCACCGCCCACTTTTAAAAGAAGGTAATTCAAAAGTTTTGCAAGCTGTGAAATTTGGCAGGAACGTTACTCCTATTACTGTATGTGTGCTAAATAAAAATTAGCAAAATCGGATGAAGAACACGCCCCCTTTTAAAAAAAAAATCCAACTCCAGTAATGTTGTTGTTGTTGTTGTAGCAATGCTCGCCCCACCTAATAGCCGCGACCGATCACAAATTGTCATCAATATCCTCTAACGGGAGTCCAAGGAAACTTGCCGTTTCAACAGGGGTGGACCATAAGGAAAGGGCTGTTAGAGGCGTTGGTTCCACATTACAATTAAAGAGATGGTTGGTGTCATGTGGGGACACATTGCAAGCGGGGCATACATTTTGTATGTCGGGGTTGATTCTGGATAGGTAAGAGTTTAACCTGTTACAGTATCCAGAACGAGGTTGAGCAAGAGTGACACGCGTTTCCCTGGGGAGTATGCGTTCTTTCGCGAGTTCTGGATATTTTTCTTCAAGTACTGGATTCACCGGGCAATTCCCGACATAAAGCTCCGACGCCTGTCTATGGAGTTCACCAAGGACTTGCTTGTGTTTTTTCGCTTCATACGGCTGGGTTCTCAGGTGCCGTATTTCCTCAAAATGCTTACGGAGATGACTCCTGAGGCCCCTAGGCGGTGCTGGTTCGTCAATCAGATGTCTGTTGGGATGCCCAGGTTTCTGGGTATTCAACAGAAACTGTTTGGTTAGCATCTCATTTCTCTCCCTGATGGGGAGTATTCTCGCCTCATTATGCAGATGGTGTTCTGGGGACATAAGAAGACAGCCCGTGGCGATTCTGAGAGCAGTATTTTGGCAGGCCTGTAGTTTCTTCCAGTGGGTAGTTTTTAGGCTTGGCGACCATATGGGTGACGCGTAGCACGTAATCGGCTGGCTAATTGCTTTGTATGTGGTCATGAGCGTTTCTTTATCTTTTCCCCAGGTACTGCCAGCAAGGGATTTGAGGATTTTATTACGGCTCTGAATTCTCGGAACAATTGCGGTTGCGTGCGCACCAAAATGTAGATCCTGATCAAACGTCACACCCAAGATTTTGGGGTGTAGGACAGTCGGTAGCGTAGTGCCATCGACGTGGATGTTCAATATGGTCGACATTTGGGGCGTCCATGTTGTAAATAAGGTCGCGGAAGATTTAGTCGGTGACAATGCCAGGTTTCGCGAGGCGAAAAAACTGGAGAGATCAGGGAGATAGCCGTTTATTTTATTGCATAGCTCATCGATCTCTGGGCCTGGGCCTGTGGCCATTATTGTGCAGTCATCGGCGTAGGAAACGATTGTGACTCCTTCCGGTGGTGAAGGTAGCTTAGATATGTAGAAATTAAACAAAAGTGGGGATAGGACACCTGTGGCACCTCTTGTTTAATTCTCCTTGGTTTTGATGTTTCCTTTCTGAATTGCACCGATGCCTGCCGACCACCCAGAAAATTTGCGGTCCACCTTTTAAGACATGGGGGAAGGGTAGACCCTTCCAGGTCTTGCAGTAACGAGCCATGGTTGACCGTATCAAAGGCTTTTGATATGTCTACCGCTACGAGTACTGTTCTATGGTGGGGGTATTGATTCAAACCGCAATTTATCTGGGTGCTAATGACATTTAGCGCGGAGGTAGTGCTATGGAGTTTTCTGAAGCCATGCTGATGAGGGGCTAGCTGCAAATGTGCTTGGAAATAAGGGAGCAAAATGGCTTCAAGCGTCTTTGCCACTGGCGATAGGAGAGATATCGGACGATATGACTCACCTATGTTAGCTGGTTTCCCAGGCTTTAGTAGCGGGACCACCTTGGCCATTTTCCATTTCTCGGGTATGACAAAGGTGGAAAGAGACAGGGTGAAGACATGCGCTAAATATTTGAAACCCTCTTTCCCTAGGTTTTTAAGCATCGGCATGGCTATGCCGTCTGGGCCCACTGCTTTGGATGGTTTAGCGCGACCAATGGCGTCCTCAACCTCTCTAGCGGTGATGGTGATTGATGACGCGCTGAATTTGTGTTTATGTGCGTGTCTATTGGCTCTCCGTCTATCTTTGTCAACCGTAGGATGCATTATATATTGTCGGCAGAAAGCGCTCGCGCATTTTTTCGCATCCGACAGCACCTTATCGCCAAAGGCGATGAAAACTTTGTTTTTGTGCTTTGTCGGATTCGATAGGGACTTTACGGTGGACCAAAGTTTACCCACACCGGTAGAGAAGTTACAACCTCTTAGGTGCTCTTCCCATTTCGCCCGCTTGTGTTCGCCCACAAGCAATCTGATGCGTTGGTTTATATCCCTTATTTGGGGGTCGCCTGGATCAAGCTGTCTTATAAGGTCGCGTTCCCTCGCTAAGCTCGCGGCCTCCGCCGGGAAGTGGGGCCGGTTTTCGGGAATTCTCCCGGCGGGAATGAAATGTGCCGAGGCGGATTCAATGACCTTACGGAAGGCACGCTCCCCTTGGCGGGCATCAGTCGGGATAGGGAGGGTAGCAAAACTGCTGTCTGTTGCAGATTTATATTCTTCCCACTTTCCTTTTTTGAAGTTTATGAAAGTGCGTTTTTCGGTGACGATGAAGTCGGCGGTACGCTCGAACGAAATAAGTATGGGCAGGTGGTCGGATGCCAATGTTACCATCGGCTGCCAGTTGACGCAGTTCTGCGCTCACATTTGAGATATCTGGCGAGCTATGACAGCTTCCTACCATACGTGTGGGGGCGTCTCCGTTTATTGTGCAGAACGTCGTTTCTTCTATTTGATCCGCCAACATCTCACCCCTACCGCCCGTCGTGATGGGCATTGCAATCGCCTAAGATAATGCGATTGTTGCCAGTGAGTAAGGCCTCGATATTAGGGCGGTATCCACTGGGGCAACAGGTGACAGGAGGGATGTAGATGTTGATGATTTCTAGATTTGCATCGCCTGACCGAACAGATAGGCCTTGACGTTCTAAGACATTGTCCCTGCGGTCGATGCCAGGATCAAATATATAATATTGCACAGAGTGGTGTATAATAAACGCGAGGCCACCTCCATTTCCGCTCTCGCTGTCTTTCCTGTGGACATTATACCCAGCGCAGGTCTGCAATGCAGATCTTGCTGTGAGTTTAGTCTCTTGAATCGCAGCAATGCGGATGTTGTGCCGCTTCATGAAATCGACTATCTCCGTAATCTTCCCAGTTAGTCCATTACAGTTTAACTGCAGAATTCTGAAGTGCATGAGGGGTGACGCCGCCACTCTAGGGGTAAGTGACGGGTGACTACGCCTAGGTTGTGGAAGGCCAGGACGCAATTGCTGTTGTGGCCTTGGGACTGGGCGCCCTTGGGCAAGCATTGGGGTACCCGGATGATTTGGGTTTGCGACCTGGCAACATGGCCCGTCGAGGTGTTGCCGTCGCGGAGACCAGAACATCTAGGAAAGTGGCACCACCCAAGGCAGGAGCTGCATTGAGCGGATGTCGCAAACCTATATATTCTGTGCTGGCAGACGGTGCAAACGGAGGTAGGGACTAAGAGTCTGTAGTAGTTATGAGTGGTATCAGCTGTTTGAGTAGTTGTCGCCGTGGGGCGCGAGCAGCAGCTTAGGCGTAGACTACGGGACGCCCTTGGGCGTGAGCAGCAAGGAGCCACAAAAGATTTATAAAAGTTACGTGGACGTCGGGTTTTGGGATCAAGCCCAGAACAACCTGTCCGATGCAACCATCCCTTGCACGAGACACACTGAACAGAGTATGACCGTCCTAAAAAGATTCTTTTCTGGCAAATGCAGCAAAACCATTTCTCAGGACCGGGGTCAGGAGACGGACCCGGATTGGGTTCGATACCTTCCCGGAGTAAGAGAATATGTAGCAGTCCTGCTGCAAGGAGCTGCTGGGAGGATGACAATTTGTGGGAGGGACGAAACAAATTAAATGGGGTCACACTGAAATGACAGTCCTTGGTCGGGAAAAATCCCGAGTCGCTCCGGTACATAGAACCGACTGCCTTGAGAAGCTCCAGTAATGATATGGTGCAACAAAATACAAAAATAAAAAAAATTGCAAAATGGGCGTGACTCCGCCCTTTTTCATGTAATTTGTCTAGAATACTTTTAATGCCATAAGTCGAACAAAAATTTACCAATCCTTGTGAAATTTGATAAGGGCATAGCTTCTGTGACGATAACTGTTTTCTGTGAAAATGGGCGAAATTGGTTGAAGCCACTCCCAGTTTTTGTACAATGTCGACCGTCTGTCCTTCCGCTCGGCCGTCAACATGATAACTTGACCAAAAATGGATATATCTTTATTGAATTTAGTTCACGTACTTATCTGAACTCACTTTATCTTGGTATTACAAATGGGCGAAATCCGACTATGACCACGCCCACTTTTTCGATATCGAAAATTTTGAAAAATGAAAAAAAATGCCATAATTCTATACCAAATACGAAAAAAGGGATGAAACATGGTGATTGGGTTGGTTTTTTGACGCAAAATATAGCTTTAGAAAAAACTTTGTAAAATGGTTGTGACACCTTCCATATTAAGTACAAGAAAATGTAAAAGTTCTGCAGGGCGAAATCAAAAGCCTTTGGAATCATGGCAGGAATCATGGTATTACATATATAAAAAAATTAGCGGTACCCGACAGATGATGTTCTGGGTCACCCTGGTCCACATTTTGGTCGATATCTCGAAAACGCCTTCACATATACAACTAAGGACCATTCTAGAGTGACCTTTGGTCCACCTTTATGGCGATATCTCGAAAAGGCGTCCACCTATAGAACTAAGGCCCACTGCCTTTTAAAATACTCATTAACACCTTTCATTTGATACCCATATCGTACAAACAAATTCTAGTCACCCCCGGTCCACCTTTATGGCGATATCTCCAAAAGGCGTCCACCTATAGAACTAAGGTCCACTGCCTTTTAAAATACTCATTAACACCTTTCATTTGATACACATATCGTACAAACACATTCTAGAGTCACCCCTGGTCCACCTTTATGGCGATATCCCGAAATGGCGTCCACCTATAGAACTAAGGTCCACTCTCTTTTAAAATACTCACTAACACCTTCCATTTGATACCCATATCGTACAAACAAATTCTAGTCACCCCCGGTCCACCTTTATGGCGATATCTCCAAAAGGCGCCCACTATAGAACTAAGGCCCACTCCCTTTTAAAATACTCACTAACGCCTTTCATTTGATACCCATATCGTACAAACAAATTCTAGAGCCACCCCTGGTCCACCTTTATGGCGATATCTCGAAAAGGCGTCCACCTATAGAACTAAGGCCCACTGCCTTTTAAAATACTCATTAACACCTTTCATTTGATACACATATCGTACAAACACATTCTAGAGTCACCCCTGGTCCACCTTTATGGCGATATCCCGAAATGGCGTCCACCTATAGAACTATCCCCATAGTATCCCCTATAGGCCAGTCCCTTTTAAAATACTCTTTAATACCTTCCATTTGATACCCATACATAGTGATTTTCCTTTATTTTGTCTCCAAAGCTGCTGAGTATGTAATGTTCGATTCCACCCGAACTTAGCTGTTGTTGTTGTTGTTGTAGCAGTGCTTCGCCCCACCTAACAGACGCGACCGATCACAAACTGTCATCAATATCCTCTAACGGGAGTCCAAGGAAACTTGCTGTTTCAACAGGGGTGGACCATAGGGAAAGGGGTGTTAGAGGCGTTGGTTCCACATTACAATTAAAGAGATGGTTGGTGTCATGTGGGGACACATTGCAAGCGGGGCATACATTTTGTATGTCGGGGTTGATTCTGGATAGGTAAGAGTTTAACCTGTTACAGTATCCAGAACGAAGTTGAGCCAGAGTGACACGCGTTTCCCTGGGGAGTATGCGTTCCTCTTCCGCAAGTTTTGGATACTTTACTTTGAGTACTGGGTTCACCGGGCAATTCCCGGCATAAAGGTCCGACGCCTGTTTGTGGAGTTCACCAAGGACCTGCTTGTGTTTTTTCGCTTCATACGGCTGTGTTCTCAGATGCCGTATTTCCTCAAAATGCTTACGGAGATGACTCCTTAAGCCCCTAGGCGGTGCTTGCTCGTCAATCAGATGTCTGTTGGGATGCCCAGGTTTCTGGGTATTCAACAGGAACTGTTTGGTCAGCATCTCGTTTCTTTCCCTGATGGGGAGTATTCTCGCCTCATTATGTAGATGGTGTTCTGGGGACATAAGAAGACAGCCCGTGGCAATTCTGAGAGCAGTATTTTGGCAGGCCTGTAGCTTCTTCCAGTGGGTAACTTTCAGGCTTGGCGACCATATGGGTGACGCGTAGCACGTAATCGGCTGGCTAATTGCTTTGTATGTAGTCATGAGCGTTTCTTTATCTTTTCCCCAGGTACTGCCAGCAAGGGATTTGAGGATTTTGTTACGGCTCTGAATTCTCGGAACAATTGCGGCTGCGTGCTCACCAAAATGTAGATCCTGATCAAACGTCACACCCAAGATTTTGGGGTGTAGGACAGTCGGTAGCGTAGAGCCATCGACGTGGATGTTCAAAATGGTCGACATTTGGGACGTCCATGTTGTAAATAAGGTCGCGGAAGATTTAGTCGGTGATAATGCCAGGTTTCGCGAGGCGAAAAAACTGGAGAGATCAGGGAGGTAGCCGTTTATTTTATTGCATAGCTCATCGATCTGTGGGCCTGGGCCTGTGGCCATTACTGTGCAGTCATCGGCGTAGGAAACGATTGTGACTCCTTCCGGTGGTGAAGGTAGCTTAGATATGTAGAAATTAAACAAAAGTGGGGATAGGACACCACCCTGTGGCACCCCTTGTTTAATTCTCCTTGGCTTTGATGTTTCGTTTCTAAATAGCACCGATGCCTGCCGACCACCCAGATAATTTGCGGTCCACCTTTTAAGACATGGGGGAAGGGTAGACCCTTCCAGGTCTTGCAGTAACGAGCCGTGGTTGACCGTATCAAAAGCTTTTGATAGGTCTAGCGCTACGAGTACTGTTCTATGGTGGGGGTTTTGATTTAAACCGCAATTTATCTGGGTGCTAATGGCATTTAGCGCGGAGGTAGTGCTATGGAGTTTTCTGAAGCCATGCTGATGGGAGGCTAGTTGCAAATTTGCTTGGAAATAAGGGAGCAAAATGGCTTCGAGCGTCTTTGCTACTGGCGATAGGAGAGATATCGGACGATACGACTCTCCTATGTTAGCTGGTTTACCAGGCTTTAGTAGCGGGACCACCTTGGCCATTCTCCATTTCTCGGGTATGACAAAGGTGGAAAGAGACAGGTTGAAGACCTGCGCTAAATATTTGAAACCCTCTTCCCCTAGGCTTTTAAGCATCGGCATGGCTATGCCGTCTGGGCCCACTGCTTTGGATGGTTTAGCGCGACCAATGGCGTCCTCAACCTCTTTAGCGGTGATGGTGATTGGTGACGCGCTGAATTTGTGTTTATGTGCGTGTCTGTTGGCCCTCCGTCTAACTTTGTCGACCGTAGAATGCATTATATATTGTCGGCAGAAAGCGCTCGCGCATTTTTTCGCATCCGACAGCACTTTGTCGCCAAAGGCGATGGAAACTTTGTCTTTGTGCTTAGTCGGATTCGATAGGGACTTTACGGTGGACCAAAGTTTACCCACACCGGTAGAGAGGTTACAACCTCTTAGGTGCTCCTCCCATTTCGCCCGCTTGTGTTCATCCACAAGCAATCTGATGCGTTGGTTTATATCCCTTATTTGGGGGTCGCCTGGATCAAGCTGCCTAATAAGGTCACGTTCTCTCGCTAAGTTTGCGGCCTCCGCCGGGAAGTGGGGCCGGATTTCGGGAATTCTCCCGGCGGGAATGAAACGTGCCGAGGCGGATTCAATGACCTTGCGGAAGGCACGCTCCCTTTGGCGGGCATCAGTCGGGATAGGGAGGGCAGCAAAGAGGTTGTCTGTAAAGGATTTATATTCTCCCCACTTTCCTTTTTTAAAGTTTATGAAAGTGCGTTTTTCGGTGATGATGAAGTCAGCGGTACGCTCGAGCGAAACAAGTATAGGCAGGTGGTCGGATGCCAATGATACCATCGGCTGCCAGTTGACGCAGTTTACGAGTTCTGCGCTCACGATTGAGATATCTGGCGAACTGTGACAGCTTCCTACCATACGTGTGGGGGCGTCTCCGTTTATTGTGTAGAACGTCGTTTCTTCTATTTGATCCGCCAACATCTCGCCCCTACTGTCCGCCCGCAAATTTGAATGCCATAGATCATGATGGGCATTGAAGTCGCCTAAAATAATGCGATTGTTTCCAGTGAGTAAGGCTCTAATATTAGGGCGGTATCCGCCGGGGCAACAGGTGGCAGGGGGGATGTAGATGTTGATGATTTCTAGGTTTGCATCGCCCGACCGGACAGATAGGCCTTGACGTTCTAAGACGTTGTCCCTGCGGTCGATGCCAGGATCAAATATGTGATATTGCACAGAGTGGTGTATTATAAACGCGAGGCCGCCTCCATTACCGCTCTCGCGATCTTTTCTGTGGACATTATACCCAGAGCAGGTCTGCAATGCAGATCGTGCTGTGAGTTTAGTCTCTTGAATCGCAGCAATGCGGATGTTGTGCCGCTTCATGAAATTGACTATCTCCGTAATCTTCCCAGTTAGTCCATTACAGTTTAACTGCAGAATTCTGAAGTGCATGAGGGGAGACGTCGCCACTCTGGGGGTAAGTGACGGGTGACTACGCCTGGGTTGAGGAAGGCCAGGACGCAATTGCTGTTGTGGCCCTGGGACTGGGCGTCCTTGGGCAAGCATTGGGGTACCCGGATGATTTGGGTTTGCGACCTGGCAACATGGCGCGATGAAACCCGTCGAGGGGTTGCCGTCGCGGAGACCAGAACATCTAGGAAAGTGGCACCACCCGAGGCAGGAGCTGCATTGGGCGGATGTCGCAAACATATATATTCTGTGCTGGCAAACGGTGCAAACGGAGGTAGGGACTAAGAGTCTGTTTCCCTGACCTACACGATTGCTGCCGGAAAAGAGGGGGGGAGAAGACGGGGGCAGGGGCTGTTGCTCAGCATTGCTTCCGACTCTACTACGAAGATTGTAGTTATGAGTGGTAGCAGCTGTTTGAGTTGTTGGCGCCGTAAGGCGCGAGCAGCAGCGGGTACTTGTTGTGGCTTGCTGAGCAGCGGGGCTGCTGGAAGGTAATGGGGGGGCGCTTAGACGTAGACTACGGGGCGCCCTTGGGCGTGAACAGCAAGGAGCCACAAAAGATTTATAAAAGTTACGTGGACGTCGGGTTTTGGGATCAAGCCCAGAACAACCTGTCCGATGCAACCATCCCTTACACGAGACACACTGAACAGAGTATGACCGTCCTAAAAAGATTCTTTTCCGGCAGATGCAGCAAAACCATTTCTCAGGACCGAGGTCAGGAGACGGACCCGGATTGGATTCGATACCTTCCCGGAGCAAGAGAATATGGAGCAGTCCTGCTGCAAGGAGCTGCTGGGAGGATGACAATTTGTGGGAGGGACGAAACAAATTAAATGGGGTTACACTGAAATGACAGTCCTTGGTCGGGAAAAATCCCGAGTCGCTCCGGTACATAGAACCGACTGCCTTGGGAAGCGGCCCGAACTTAGCCTTCCTTACTTGTTTAATTAACCTTTGATTGCGAAAGCAGTAGGACTTCAAGTGCGGAACTAGTCCCACAGTAATTTTCTGCGGAGCTATTGCAGAACAGGTAAAGTTTTGAGTTTGGATTTGATGTACGCAACAATAACAACAAATATTTAAAAGATTTTTTAACAAATTAAGAAAGTACTCACCGCAAACGCTCCTTTAACGGCTTTACTTGCAAGTAATCCAATGGTAGGAATGTTTCCACCTCTAGCATTTGCTCTTTTAATATCTGCAAAAGAGCAAAATATTGATTACACTCTATTTTGTATATATATGAAATTTGCTTGCTCAACACACCTGAATACAATGTCTAGCGGTTTTTTCCGTATCCACAATTATAGCTTCCATATATTTACCCAATACTTTCGTTACGGCTACATTGTAGCGCTTGTGGGTCGGCTGACACATGTTTATCATACGATCATACTGCAATTTATAGAAATGTTTAAATATAAAAGTATGGTTTATAAAAATTTTTCTCGCATTAAATTGCAAACTGCACTCACCACTCCCGGCACTTGTCTTTTGAATAACTCCACTACCTCCTGCTTCTTTTTGCGATGTGCATCTTCATGTTTATCACTTTTTGCATCACCCAATTGGTCGCGTACATTTTCTAATTCTCGTTGTTTTTCAGCAATCTTCTCTTTGGAACAACCCACATCACGTCGTAGCTCGTCTTTTATACGATTTTGTTCTTCTAATGCGATCTGTGATGATTTGATATGATCCATTAATTTGTCGCGTCGTTTTACTGCTTCTTCTCGTTGTAGTGTTAATTTTTTTAATGACTCTTCTATTGATGCCTTACGATTCGTCTCACCATCCAACATATCCTGGTCGGATTTTTGTTCACGATTTACCGAATCTAATTGTGAACGATATTGTGTAGCTGTAGCTTCGGCTTGTTGTTTGAGGCGATCGTATTCTTGCACTAACCCCTCTTCCATCGTTACACTTTTACCACGACGCTGTGACTCATTCTCGATGTCATCTTCAAAACGTTTTTTGAGGTTTTCTACTTCGGCAAGTTGTTTTTCTAGCTTGTGTATATCTTGCTGATGTGCATTATCAGCTTCACGTGCGGTTTCCAATGTTTTTTGTGTTGAAGCTAATTTCTTTTGACAATGTGCCACTTTGTCTTTGGCTTTTATATATAATGGACGCTTTTTATTCATTTGCGTTTCAAATTCACGTATCTCTTGATCTATTTTTGCCAACTCACGCGAGTATTTTCCAGCATCTTTTTTCTTTTCGCGTAAAACCTCATCAGCTTGTTCTTTGCGAGTTTCAACTGCTTTCAATTCTTGTTGTTTTGCTTCTAAATCATTATTTAGCTTCTTGATATCATTTTCCACGTGATAGAGACGAAACAATTGATACTCTACTTGTTTTTCATTCTGAAATGTTTAATGTGGTGGTATTATAATACAGCGTCAAATGGATCTCTTTATTGTATGCCTTCCTTCTACGTCTGTAGCTGTGGTTGTAACGATAAAGACAATACCCTAAGTTTTAAGGAAGTATTATCGATTATGATTGCCCTTTGCTTAGAATACACCCACGGCAGGTATACTTGTCGTAAGAGGCGATTAAAATACCAAATTGATTCAAATGGTTGTGTATCGCAACCCTTTCAAGGGGTTGCTAGCGCAATATAGCTTCTCCAACCCAATTGTCAGCCTCACCTACCCGTTGGGAATCCTGTTTCTTTAACAGCCGCGGCTCTGGCGGCCCCAAGTTCCTTATGGATCTAAGAGTGGGAGGACGGGATGGTCTATAAAGTTTAATGTGGTCATACCAAATCTTCCCGAGATGGTCGGGGTAGTACCTGAATGGTGCTTGTTACAGGAACGTACCGGATCTGCATCCGGCAAAGGACCATCAACATCGATAATACTCCCCAAGGCTTTCGGGTAGTGTCCTTATCCCTACAACAACATCGCCCTTTGCCATATGTACATATATCAGGTACGTTCCGCAAACCTGCACTATTAAGCTACTGCACCGAATATTTTGGGAACAATTTAAGGTAGTCATGTTTTTGCTTTTAGGTCATCACCTAACCAACGCCTTCATGCTTAAGGATATCGGGATCGCAAGAATATTTTGAGATTTCTCTCATATTTCTAACAGAATGCGCTTCTAGTTGGTTGGTTTGACAATTGGTTTGGAAAAGCTGAGTTGAGGCTTTAGTTGAAATAAACTCTCCCCCTAACCTAGTTATAACTAACTTTCTTCACCACTCTCTACCATCCGCTGTTGTTATAATTATAAAGTACTATTAATTGCCGGCAACCGCCTACTACACTGACGGCCTTAGGTTCAAGTGGCTGGCTAAGCGAAATCACAAACTAAGTAGCAAGTTTTTTCAATTAGAAACAGTTTTTGTAGGCCCGTAAGGCCAATTTGCTCATCCTTAAAGTCCTTGGACGTCAATCGCGCCAAATATTTATTTATTATTTACCATTAGTTTGTTATAACAAAGGTGTCCTGCAACAGTCGGGATAGCACAAATGCTAAAACCGAAGCGTACGGCTATTATATTGCGCCCAACGCAATCGAGGTTAAAACAAGATTCCAACCTAACTAATATGAAATTCCTTCATTAATTTTTTATAGCAAACTCACATATTCATTTTTTAAACGCGCATAACGCTCTGCTTCCATCTTCTCATGTTTAGCTTCTTTTCGTTCAGCTGCCATACCCTTTTTCTTTTGGTATGTGAATTGTGTTTCCTCTTCAGCCAAATTCATTTCATGCTTTAAGCGATTGTAGTCCTCTTTAAGCAAACCAGAACTGAAAATAATACATATTAGATATTCTCATAAATGTTGCTTTTTAGCCCATACCCGCTAATTTCCTCAAAAAGGGCCGTCCGCTCTTTTGGCGTTTTCATAGCAATGTTCTCAACAGCACCTTGGAAAACCAAAAAGTTCTTTGCTTTCACATTAATTCGCATTTGCTCCAATTTGCTCAAATAGGTACTATTCGGTACATTCTATTTTAATTTAGTAAATAGGAAAAAAAATAGTTATGGTACCTATCTACACCGCGTACCTATTTATAACCCACCTCCCCATTAATACGATATTCGGATGAGCCACCAATGACCGCACGCTGAAAATCCATTTTTTCTTCGTCATTTATGATGAATTTAGCTGTTACATAGCAGCTGCGTGACACCGGTTTACCAATGGACGATCCATGTATAAGATCATTTAGACGCTTAACACGTAAACTTGATGTTTTCTCACCCATAACAAAACTTATTGCATCCATAAAATTTGATTTGCCTGTCAATTTCGTTTAGGTTAGATTTGCTTTAATTCGTATATTATTAACTCACCTGATCCATTTGGTCCAATTACTGCAGTGAACTTCTTGAGTGGCCCAACAATAACATGGCCACGATAAGACTTAAAATTTTCCATCTCAATATACTGTAGAAAATAGACATCTTCCTTTGGCTCAGAAGTGTTTGCTTCATCTTGTGGTTCTTCTTCGTTAACTTCCATTTTTATTTTATTCACTAATTTCACCAAAAACTTTAGAAATCTTAATTTACGAAGTGTTTACAGGAAATTTATTACTTTATGAGAAAAAGCGCGTCTTTCCACAATCCCAATGTTTTTTTTTTTTCTTTTGACAGCTGATTTGACAACAGTGAAAATCGACGCCTCTCTATTGTGAAAATTCACGGCGGCAAGTTAAGCGCCATATACACGACACGAAAATTTCCGCGAACATTCCGCAATCTTGTTCGCAGCTTTGGCCATACACCATACGAATTTTTGGCCGAAAATTAGTTCTCTTTCAGACAGCGATGAATACGGACAACAATTGTGCTGCAGCAATATTGCTCCCTGTGGCAATTAAGCGTAAAAAAAAAGTCGCATAATCATTATTCTTTTTAATTCTATTACAATAATCTTTGCTTTTTACTTGTCACAATGATGACAAAGATTTATACATTTCAATAAATTCACTCAGAAATTTTTTATTGTCCATTTTAATTTTCCGCGCACGTCTGTTCCGTTCAGAAATTACTACGATTATGAGCTATTTCGCCATACACGCACGAACAGTTCGCGCAAATGTTCGCCAAAAATTAAAATATTTTGATTTTTGGCGAACATTTGCGCGAACTGGCAAACACCACCATACACGACAGAAAACGTCGCATAAACATGACATAACTGGAATGTTCGCGGAAATGTTCGTGTCGTGTATTTGGCGCTTTAGCAAAAGGCGATTACCAATAAAACAGCTGATCAATCCTACCTTATGGAAATCAATGTAATCGATTAATGGTGCCATACCATATCATTAACGCCATAACCATACCATAGCCAACCAATTAGTTTTTGGTTTCTCGCCATATCCATAACCTAAAAATATTTGAGTCGGTGAAATTTAATAACTTTTCGAAGGTTTTACTCAGTGTTTTCCATACGTTATGACAAAGAGACTTATTTTTAGTGGAATATGGCGTTAGGGTTAAGGAAGTTTAATTCGCCCTTAAGTCGGAGTCATTGATGCCGTATGTCGTATCGCTGTATCAGTATCCCTAACGTAATCAGCTGTTTATCGGTACGGCGGTAGACCAAAACCCAATCGGTTGGCTACGATACGGTTACGACCTTAGCGGCACCAATTATCGATTGCATTGATGCTCATAAGGTTGGTTGCATAGTGTACCTAAACAAGTGTGTCAACTAAGCGATAAACGTCAAAATTACAAACAGCCTCGCTCACCTGATGTAAATCTCAGGTCTAGAGTTGCATTTTTGGTACTTAAGAGTACTTCAAGCTGAGTTGCATTTGATAGTTTAATACAATTTTGTAGTATTTACAGATGAAATAGTTGCATATATTTCCGCGGAAATAAGAATACTAGAAGATTTGTAGCCTGCAACAATGCGGAAACATACGGAAAGCAAAATTTATTTAAATTAGAGTCAAAATATAAAGCGCCACACGTGTAACATGGAAAAATTTCACTTCTAAGGCTGTTTGCACAAATGCATAAGGGAAAAATTGTATAAATGCTTTGGTCGCTTCAAAGCAAACGTACGGCGTTTCATTCGCCGTCATCCGGTGGCAAAATCCTGAGCCAGATAAATAATTTTACATGTAAATGCAACAAAAACGATTTGAGCCAGATAAATCCATATAGAAGTCTGGTTCAATTTGTGAGCCAGATAATTTGTTAATTACTTCTTTTAAGTTTGGCAACGCTGCCTTTAATAAACCTACTTTTTCAAAATTAGATGTCGCTGCTTAGCATTTCGCCGTATGAGTTAAACGAAAAACAGCGGCGACATCTGCCTATCACATTTCACGTGTGCGAAAATTTCACGACATCTGCTTTTCAAGTCTCTCAATGATCCAGAGCATTCCGTGAGAAGTGAACCGGAGCTGTAAAACTCATTGGAAGGCGGCAATTGTTTTTCGTATGGCGTTGTCAAAGCGTAGGCACGCAACCAAAGAACTTATGTAAATTTTTCGATACTTCGCCCGACAGATGAATTAATGAATGCAAGACAACCAAAGCGGCTGTGAAAATCCGCTTTAATTTTTGTAGCTGTGAAAGTCTCCTGCAAATAAAATGGTGCTGTAAGTGCAAACAAATCAAACTCCTATATGACCCTACTTTATTTTCTATGTATTTTTGTTGTATTTTTTCTTATATTTTTTGTCGAGGGGCCAATAAGGTTTCAGTACTGATGTAAGTGTGTGAACTATATTTAAAAAAATTAACAAAATACAAGAAAAATACATCGTAGTTCATTAAAAACAAACAAGCCAGTTTGTATTTCGATAGGGTTTTTTGATATTAGGCCGTTTTTTCTTCATTTTTTCTGACAAATGAAAATTTTGTTTTTATTTTCAAAATTTTGTGCCTAAAAACACAACTAAATTTAAAGTGTAAATTGTGTGTGCAAATGAGTTTTCAATAAGTGTACATTTTTCAGTTTTTAAAAGTTAAGGAATTGACCTCCAGATTCTTGTGTTACACAAATATAGTGAACTTGGGTACAGAAATTAAAATTAAAAAGTTTTTCACAATAATTTAAAAAACTCGTTTTCTCTGCTTTTTACACTTAAAGGAGTAACCCTCCGTATTAAATTAAACTTTTAATGAAAATCAATAACTCTGAACATATTACTTTTCGCCATGATATAATATTAAAATGCTGTGGAACAGGAGCAACACTTTTGTGACTACATAAACCCTGTTTCAATATTTTACGTCTCTGCACAGAACCCTAATGGACTGTTTTCAACCGAAACAACAATGGCAACCCAGATTTTCCCGTTATGCTCCCTTAAGCGAGTGCCTGTCAGAAAGAAGGCAACACACTTGTATAGGTACACTACGGTTGGTTGTTGTTGTTGTTGTAGCAATGCTCGCCCCACCTAATAGCCGCGCCAAATTGTCATCAATATCCTCTAACGGGATTCCAAGGAAACTTGCCGATTCAACAGGGGTGGACCATAAGGAAAGGGGTGTTAGAGGCGTTGGTTCCACATTACAATTAAAGAGATGGTTGGTGTCATGTGGGGACACATTGCAAGCGGGGCATACATTTTGTATGTCGGGGTTGATTCTGGATAGGTAAGAGTTTAACCTGTTACAGTGTCCAGAACGAAGTTGAGCAAGAGTGACACGCGTTTCCCTGGGGAGTATGCGTTCCTCTTCCGCGAGTTCTGGATATTTTTCTTCAAGTACTGGATTCACCGGGCAATTCCCGACATAAAGGTCCGACGCCTGTCTATGGAGTTCACCAAGGACCTGCTTGTGTTTTTTCGCTTCATACGGCTGTGTTCTCAGGTGCCGTATTTCCTCAAAATGCTTACGGAGATGACTCCTTAGGCCCCTAGGCGGTGCTGGTTCGTCAATCAGATGTCTGTTGGGATGCCCAGGTTTCTGGGTATTCAACAGAAACTGTTTGGTCAGCATCTCATTTCTCTCCCTGATGGGGAGTATTCTCGCCTCATTATGCAGATGGTGTTCTGGGGACATAAGAAGACAGCCCGTGGCGATTCTGAGAGCAGTATTTTGGCAGGCCTGTAGTTTCTTCCAGTGGCTAGTTTTTAGGCTTGGCGACCATATGTGTGACGCGTACCACGTAATCGGCTGGCTAATTGCTTTGTATGTGGTCATGAGCGTTTCTTTATCTTTTCCCCAGGTACTGCCAGCAAGGGATTTGAGGATTTTATTACGGCTCTGAATTCTCGGAACAATTGCGGTTGCGTGCGCACCAAAATGTAGATCCTGATCAAACGTCACACCCAAGATTTTGGGGTGTAGGACAGTCGGTAGCGTAGTGCCATCGACGTGGATGTTCAATATGGTCGACATTTGGGGCGTCCATGTTGTAAATAAGGTCGCGGAAGATTTAGTCGGTGACGATGCCAGGTTTCGCGAGGCGAAAAAACTGGAGAGATCAGGGAGATAGCCGTTTATTTTATTGCATAGCTCATCGATCTCTGGGCCTTGGCCTGTGGTTATTATTGTGCAGTCATCGGCGTAGGAAACGATTGTGACTCCTTCCGGTGGTGAAGGTAGCTTAGATATGTAGAAATTAAACAAAAGTGGGGATAGGACACCACCTTGTGGCACCCCTTGTTTAATTCTCCTTGGTTTGATGTTTCGTTTCTGAATTGCACCGATGCCTGCCGACCACCCAGATAATTTGCGGTCCACCTTTTAAGACATGGGGGAAGGGTAGACCCTTCGAGGTCTTGCAGTAACGAGCCATGGCTGACCGTATAAAAGGCTTTTGATAGGTCTAGCGCTACGAGTACTGTTCTATGGTGGGGGTATTGATTCAAACCGCAATTTATTTGGGTGCCAATGACATTTAGCGCGGAGGTAGTACTATGGAGTTTTCTGAAGCCATGCTGATGAGGGGCTAGCTGCAAATGCGCTTGAAAATAAGGTACAAAATGGCTTCAAGCGTCTTTGCCACTGGCGATAGGAGAGATATCGGACGATATGACTCACCTACGTTAGCTGGTTTCCCAGGCTTTAGTAGCGGGACCACCTTGGCCATTTTCCATTTTTCGGGTATGACAAAGGTGGAAAGAGACAGGTTGAAGACATGCGCTAAATATTTGAAACCCTCTTTCCCTAGGTTTTTAAGCATTGGCATGGCTATGCCGTCTGGGCCCACTGCTTTGGATGGTTGGATAAGGTTGGTCGAATCAGCTGTTAAAAGGTTACCGATACGGTTACCGATAAAGCACCAATGTCTCCAGCTTTACTATTTTGAACGTTTTTTTCAAACATTCGCCACTTGTATCATAGCATACCTCAACAATGCTTTCTATATACGAATTTCTATGAGAAACTGCCTACCAAATAATGTGCTCAAAACGTTTGATCTTATCAGATTGGTCCTGGTTTCTAAACGGATTTGGATATCGTCTTTGATATGGTCTTATCTTATTACAGATTCGTTTCCGTTTTTCCATTTGGTTCCGGTTTCAGTTCTGGTTCCGAACTAGGTTTCGGGTTTGATTCAGATTTCGGTATCGGTCCAGGGCCTTCAGGTTTCTGATAGTTTTCAGTTTGGTCCTTGAGCAAATTTCTGGCAACACTATAGGCGTTTCCATGTATCATGACGGAATCATACAAGGCGGCAGCAGGGCGACATGCTTACAAGCAATCAACCATAACACTTACACTTACACTATGTTGTCTATTTATCCCACGAAGGTTTTTGAGAGTGCTATCGATGTTCATGTTCCTTTGCCGGATATACATAGATGCGGTACGTCCCGGTAGCAAGCACCATTGAAATTCTAGCCCGACCATATCGGAAACGATGAATAAGACCACATTAAAACTTCTAGGCGATCCCACCACTAGTTCTAAAGGAAACTTGGGGTCGCCAGAGCCTCGCCTGCTAATTATGTGTATACTTTCATATTTGTAACAGGATTCTCCTCACAGAAGTGAGGTTGTAAATGTTGTTGCTATAAAGTTTTGTATTGCGCTCATCAACCCCTTGAATCCCTTTATCGTTATTACAACATTTATCTGTCCTTGAAAAATTTTTCGTGAACAAAGTTTGTGATTATAAAAGGCCGATAAATTTTAAAGTTCATAATGTGTACTTTACATGAGAAAACGGTCCTAACATGATACTTGTCCTAACAAAATATTTTATGATTTTTACTCATTCATTCTATTTTTATTATATCTTCTAACCATTGCATATCTGTTGTAACATCTTCGCTGATTTTTTGCATTTTTCTTTTCTTCTTTGAAATTACTTCCTCGACTTTATCCGCTGCAGCATTGTAGCTGTGCTTTGGCTTCTTTTTGCGTTTCTTTAGGTTAGTAACACTTACGCAAGTGTCATCATCATCGTCAGCAGTAGCAGCGGCACTTGCTTTTAAGTTTTGTTTGTTGTTGTTGTTGTTGTAGTGGTGTTTCGATTTCATTGATTCAGTATTCAGATTTCTCAAATATTGTCGGTTTGTTAAGGCTTCATGTAGTACCGCTGCTGATATTTTATCCGCCTTTTTTAGTCGATCAGCGATTCTCTTATCAACCCGTATACTTTTGTCAAATTGATGGCCATGCAAAGGATGACGAACCTTTATCATATCCGGCAATGACACCCGCTCTTCAGGTGGACATATGCTTTCAGCATGCTCTAACGTAACAGCTTCGCTTCCTTTCAAACGACCGCGTAATAAAATATTCCCTTTAATTGGCAACAGACGGAGGGAATAACGTCCTTTACGATTACAAAATCCAAAAGCACGTTTCTGTGGTTCAGCATATTCTACTGCCACGGTTTCAGCTGTATTGAAATTTGTACGTCCGGGTAACTTAAGTTTCTGACCCTGCAGCTCTGTATCGATATCTAATCCTTTGGGGCATTGCAATAGCCAAACTTCATCTTTGATTTCATCGACATTTTGGAATTCGCCTATTGCCGCTAACTCCTTACTGGGTTTAACTTCTTTGTAATCTGTGTTATTATCCAGAAAGAGTTGTTTAATATTGGTAGTTTCCATAGGAAGTTTTAGTCCAAACAATAAAACTGATGGATGTAAAAATAATTAAATTAAATAAATGCACGTGCAAAATGTTTGTTTATTCATTTAACCAGCGGTAGGCTGTCACAATCAGCTGATGGCAGCACTCATAAAAGTACCTGAAATGATTATGAGCAGGCTACACCTCTTCTATTGACATTTCGCGCTTTCGGCGAACACTATTTTTGTTGATGCGCTGCAAACATGCTTCCATCAATTCTTTGTTAGAAAATTGGTTCTCTAAACTGGAAGAAGACCCAAATGCGATAATTCTTTACTCCGCATACTCACACCTGCTAAAACTCGTCCAAAAATATTGGCAGTGGTGTCAAAAACGTGCTTTGGTCCCAGGACTATGAATCCCGATAAGAGAAACTGAAAATCGTATGAAGAAAACTGTCTACGCTGATATAGTTTTGATCTCCTCACCGAACCGGTGTTGGACCTACCCGTAAAAATTAGGGGCGCAAACTTTAGATTTCATTAGAAGTAAGCGGAAACTCCCCCAGCGGGTTAGGGGGTCAGAATATACCCGCGGTAAGTATGCCTGTCGTAAGTGGCGACTAAAATACCAGATTCAAGGGGCTATGTAGCGCAACCCTTCAGGTTGCCAGCGCAATATACAGCTTCTCCAAACCCAATTTTTAACTTTACCTATCCGCGGCGAATCCTGTTTCACTAACAGACGAGACTCTGGCGACCCCAAACTCCTCATGGAACTTGGGGGTGGGGAGGGAGGGATGGTCTGAAGGTTTCATGTGGCCATATAAATCGTTCCCGATATGGTCGGGCTAGCATCTTAATGGTGCGGTGCTATCGGAGCGTACCGGATCTGAATCCGGCAAAGGACCATCACATCGATAACACTCCCCAAAACTTTCGGGGAGGAACCTTATCGCTACAACAACAACAACAGGGGCGGAAACTGTTTTTCCTTTTATAACACAATTCCTTGCAAAACTATTAATTTTGGACTTTTAATATATTTGTATCAAGATAAAAATTATTTTCAGATTTTTATTACCTAAGTTCGAAAGAACTAGTTAAAATCGGACTTTTAAAAATAAAAGTCCGGAAATAAAAGTAAAATTTTTTTTTTATTTCTGATAAGTAGTTTCTCTGTTATCAAGCCGGACTTTTATTTTGGCCTTAAAAAACAAAAACTTAACTCTTATTTCCGCACTTTTATTTTTAAAAGTCCGATTTTAACTAGTTCTATCGGACCCAAAAAGTAAAAATACGGATTTTACTTTTATATTTGGACTTTTATGGAAAAAGTTCGAAAAATAAAAAGGATACATGATTCGACATGATATTGCATTTTCACCTAGTACAATTTTTTGACCAGGACTTTTTCGACTCCGAAAAAAAAATATAATTATTTTCCGTCCCTGACAAAAATACTTTGACAAAAATAAAATTTTTAATTTCCGCTTTCGTGTTCGTGGTCCTGGGTCGAAAGCACGTCTTTTAACACTTCTTACGATATTTTTGGACGGGTTTTAGCCGTTTTGAGCTGAAGTAAAAATTACCCCATATGTCAAATGAAAGAATTATCCTTAAGTTTCAAGGAAAAACACTTTTTTATTATTTTTCAAACTTAACTATAAAATTAGAGGAAAAGTGAAATAACCAACACTTTAAAATGTCAAAGAACTGCCAGATAAGCACATAAAGCGAATTTAGCAAAAAAAGAAAGTGAATCAAAAAAGTCAACAGTGCGTTGGTATGGAAAATAATCAAGAAGAAGCAATCAGCTGATGGAATAACACCACCTGTAATGAATTCGCCTTGGCGTTGCATGATGGAATTATAGAAGGTGGCGCATTGCGCATCACTTCAAAAAACGCGAGTACTCCATAAATAATGTAAGGAATACTCCTTTGGGAGTATAGGACTGCTCCAAATCTATTACTTTTTTGCAAATATATGAGAAAAAGACGCGCTGAGTTTTCCACAATCCCTCCCAATGTTTTTTTTTTCTTTTGACAGCTGATTTGACAACAGTGAAAATCGACGCCTCTCTATTGTGAAAATTCACGGCGGCAAGTTAGCAAAAGGCGATTACCAATAAAACAGCTGATCAATCCTACCTTATGGAAATCAATGTAATCGATTAATGTTGCCATACCAAAGAGGATAAATATAATAAGAGCCGCCACTCGTTATTTTTTAGGCATTTACTCGATGTAAACTGTGAGGTAGTCGCTACTTTTGTTTTATGAGGGACATTTCTGAATTGCCTTCCATTTATCCATGCGGTGTTGTCACTTTATGAAAACGTGTTTTTTGGAAAGAGAATTAAATAATTAATTAAATACAGTCGGAAAAATAAACACAAATACCCCTTGAAAATGTATAGAAGACATTTATAAACATCTCGCCCAAAAAAAAAGTAGCGACTACCTCACAGTTTACATCGAGTAAATGCCTAAAAAATAACGAGTGATGGCTCTTATTATATTTATCCTCTTTGCTTATTATATTTATCCTCTTTGGCCATACCCATGGTTCAATTATGTACAGGTTGGCTCATCTCATCAGCTGATTTTATTTATGTCATTGCATGGTCGAAGGGATTGTCAAAAGGAGATGGCAAATTCAAAATGAAACCAACACATTGGCAACATTTTATTTACAAATACAAAAACTGCTAAGTTTTATGTTTCCTTTCCATACCATTCGCACGAACCCCAATACACAGATTTTGACAATTTGAACAGACATATTTTGTTGCTTTACAGATGAGCCAACCTGTATATAGTTGAACCATGGCCATACCATAGATGAATGGATTTGCAACTCTTTGTTTCGAGAGAGCGTTGTCAAAATGCACATTTTTTATAACATTTGTCAATGATGCCACTCCAAACAAAAATTAAAAGATCTGAATATGGGGATTTTTGACATACATTTCGGCGATTATAGTTTCAATCATTTAATAAATTGATAGTCGTAAAATATTCATTTCTATAAACTTATTTTGCAATAATACGACTAGTTAGAGTCAAATATAAACAAATCTGAGTAAAACTAACATTTCGATTAAATTAATTAGTCAAATATTGTAACGCATTTAACTCGCAGTGAAATTTAACTCTTTTGAAATTTCAGTAAATCGGACCTATGATATAATAGTTAACATCATTTAATGGATAGGGCTTATCCTACATGTCTGACGTTCCAGGTTATGTGGTCAAAATGGACTGGTTGCATCGGGACTTCATATTTACAAAACCTGTTTTTATTTACCCTCCGCCTTCGAAATAATAATATCTACACAAAAACAAGTATTTTTATCCTCTTTCCCATAACTTTTGAACGCTATTCTACAGTTGTAGGTCAAACTAAAGTTTACCGAAATTTTTGGCCCGTTTTTCATTTTAGCTGGCACATTTTTTGTTCTGGCACCCGCTTCAGCTGGCCCGAGGGATTTATCTGTGATTGTTGCCAGCTCAAATTTGAGATAAATCCCTCGTGAGAACGCAAAAAATGAGAGCGTAAACAAATGTTTCGTATCAAGTCACCTTTGGCCATACCATATCATTAACGCCATAACCATTGTAAATTTTATCAAGTAGCGCAACTAACAGCTGATCGGTGAAAATTCGCACATTCACACGCACAGTTCTCGACTCAGTTTCAAAACAAAACTTTAGATTATTTAATTCAAATTTTAAAGTGAGATAATCCTTACAAATTTATGTATACAGAATATATATGGCGTTTTTGTTGTTATTAAAACAATAGTTTTATTTATATTAAAGCTCTTATCATTTTTTTTTTTAACTTTGAAAAATCTCCGAACACCATTCCTTCATTATATGACATTCGACTGCCTAGTCCACTGCCTTCCACTCTATTCGCAACATAACCTCTACTTAAGCTGCCAAACTATATAGTAAACAATGGCCATAACCATACCATAGCCAACAAAAATCTACAATTAGTTTTTGGTTTCTCGCCATATCCATAACCTAAAAATATTTGAGTCGGTGAATTTTAATAACTTTTTGTAGGTTTTACTCATTGTTTTGCATACGTTATGACTAAGAGACTTATTTTTAGTGGAATATGGCGCTAGGGTTAAGAAAGTTTAATTCGCCCTTAAGCCGGAGTTTCAAGGGGTTGTGTAGCGCAATATATAGCTTCTCCAACCCAATTGTCAACCTCACCTTCGAGCGGCGAATACCGTTTCACTAACAGTCGGAGGCTCTGGCGACCCCAAGCTCCTCAGGGAACTTGGGGGTGGGGAGGGAGGGATGGCCTGAAGGTTTAATGTGGCCATATAAATCGTTCCCGAGATGGTCGGGCCAGCACCTTAATGGTGCTGTTACCGGAGCGTATCGGATCTGTATCCGACAAAGGACCAGCACATCGATAACACTCCCCAAAGCCTTCGAGGAGTAACCTAATCGCTACAACAACAAAATAATGGAAAGTGTTGTGAAAAATCAACTACAAACGTACCTAGAAACTAATAATATACTGTCTCTAAACCAGTCCGGTTTTCGTAAGAATCATTCATGTGAAAGTGCAATAAACTTCGTCGTAAGTGAGTGGAAGAAGCGTCCACGAAAAACAATAATAGCAGCTCTATTTCTTGATTTTAAAAGAGCATTTGAAACAATAGACAGAGGTATTCTAATAAAAAAGCTGTATATGTATGGAATAAGAGGAAAAGATCTACTTTGGTTTAAGGACTACCTTACAAATCGTAGACAACAAACAAAAATAAAATCCACAAAATCAAGTTTTTCATATGTGAATACAGGGGTGCCCCAAGGATCTCTTCTGGGAGCAATTCTGTTTATAATTTACATAAATGATATAGAAAAAGTGATATCAAAATCCAAATTGGTAATGTATGCAGACGATACATTGGTATATACAGAAGCAGAAACAGTGGAAGAATGTAAACGAAAGTTAGAATGTGATATAGATGAAATTATGAAATGGCTTAAAATGAATAGGCTCAAATTAAATGAACAGAAAACAAAAGTAATGGTGATAAATACAAATAGCGAAATAAATTTAGAGATAAATAATACTAGTATTGAGCAAGTAACCAATATGAAATACTTAGGTGTAATAATAGACAATGAGCTCAAATTTAACAATCACGTGGACTATTTGTGTAAAAAAGCTGCAAAAAAGATTTACTTCTTTAGAAGAATACGAAATAAATTAGACACTTTAACAGCAATAAAAATATACAATACAATCATAAAGCCACATTTTGAATACTGTTCCACAATTCTGTACACATCTTGTAACCAATCACAAATAGGAAGGATACAGAAATTACAAAACAAATGTATGAGATCAATAATAAAATGCCACAAATACACCCCAATAAGTCACATGCTTGAAACATTGAAATGGCTAAATATTGAGCAAAAACTGATGCTCAATACACTAATAATGATTTTTAAAATTAAACAGAACAGGGCGCCGATGTATTTAACAAGTTGCATTCAGTATGTTAGAGATACACACCAATATGCTGTGCGGAATGCGAATGACTTTCGACTAGGATTACAGCGGACTACTGCAGCCCAAAACACATTATTATATAAGGGCCTTAACATATTTAACTCGTTACCTGATTATATCAAACGAGAGAATAATATTATGAATTTTAAACGGCTATGTATAGATCTTATTCGAGGCTAAAATATTTTTTATTACTTTTTACTTTTTATTACTTAATATATATATATATCATACACGTCTGTGAATTGAAAATGAATTTGTGATATTTAAAATTTATTGTGAAATCAAAAAATATGTAAACATATTAATAATAAATATCAATCTATCTAAAAAAAAAAAAAAAAAAAAAACAACCGGAGTCATTGGTGCCGTATGTCGTATCGCTGTATCCGTATCCCTAACGTAATCAGCTGTTTATCGGTACGGTGGTAGACCAAAACCCAATTGGTTGGCGACGATACGGTTACGACCTTAGCGGCACCAATAATCGATTGCATTGATCCTCATAAGGTTGGTCGAATCAGCTGCTAAAAGGTTACCGATACGGTTACCGATAAAGCACCAATGTCTCCAGCTTTACCATTGTTTACTATATAGTTTGGCAGCTTAAGTATAGGTTATGTTGCGAATAGAGTGGAAGGCAGTGGACTAGGCAGTCGAATGTCATATAATGAAGGAATGGTGTTCGGAGTTTTTTCAAAGTTAAAAAAAAAAACTGATAAAAGCTTTAATATAAATAAAACTATTGTTTTCATAACAACAAAAACGCCTTATATATTCCATATACATAAATTCGTAATGATTATCTCACTTTAAAATTTGAGTTAAATAATCTAAAGTTTTTTTTTGAAACTGAGTCGAGAACTGTGCGTGTGAATGTGCGAATTTTCACCGATCAGCTGTTAGCTGCGCTACTTGGTAAAATTTACAATGAGCTTTACTATTTTGAACGTTTTTTTCAAACATTCGCCACTTGTATCATAGCATACCTCAACAATGCTTTCTATATACGAATTTCTATGAGAAACTGCCTACCAAATAATGTGCTCAAAACGTTTGATCTTATCAGATTGGTCCTGGTTTCTAAACGGATTTGGATATCGTCTTTGATATGGTATTATCTTATTACAGATTCGCTTCCGTTTTTCCATTTGGTTCCGGTTTCGGTTTCGGTTTCAGTTCTGGTTCCGAACTAGGTTTCGGGTTTGATCCAGATTTCGGTATCGGTCCAGGGCCTTCAGGTTTCTGATAGTTTTCAGTTTGGTCCTTGAGCAAATTTCTGGCAACACTATGGGCGTTTCCATGTATCATGACGGAATCATACAAGGCGGCAGCAGGGCGACATGCTTACAAGCAATCAACCATAACACTTACACTTACACTATGTTGCTTATTTATCCCACGAAGGTTTTTGAGAGTGCTATCGATGTTGATGGTCCTTTGCCGGATATACATAGATGCGGTACGTCCCGGTAGCAAGCACCATTGAAATTCTAGCCCGACCATATCGGAAACGATGAATAAGACCACATTAAAACCTCGTGGCGATCCCACCACTAGTTCTAAAAGAAACTTGGGGTCGCCAGAGCCTCGCCTGCTAAAGATGTGTATACTTTCATATTTGTAACAGGATTCTCCTCACAGAAGTGAGGTTGTAAATGTTGTTGCTATAAAGTTTTGTATTGTGCTCATCAACCCCTTGAATCCCTTTATCGTTAATACATTTATCTGTCCTCGAAAAACTTTTCGTGAACAAAGTTTGTGATTATAAAAGGCAGATAAATTTTAAAGTTCATAATGTGTACTTTACATGAGAAAACGGTCCTAACATGATACTTGTCCTAACAAAATATTTTATGATTTTTACTCATTCATTCTATTTTTATTATATCTTCTAACCATTGCATATCTGTTGTAACATCTTCGCTGATTTTTTGCATTCTTTTTTTCTTTGAAAATACTTCCTCGACTTTATCCGCTGCAGCATTGTAGCTGTGCTTTGGCTTCTTTTTGAGTTTCGTTAGGTTAGTAACACTTACACAAGTGTCATCATCGTCAGCAGTAGCAGCGGCACTTGCTTTTAAGTTTTGTTTGTTGTTGTTGTTGGAGCAGTTTTTCGATTTCATTGATTCAGTATTCAGATTTCTCAAATATTGTCGGTTTGGTAAGGCTTCATGTAGTACCGCTGCTGATATTTTATCCGCCTTTTTTAGTCGATCAGCGATTCTCATCAAATTGATGGTCATGCAAAGGATGACGAACCTTTATCATATCCGGAAATGACACCCGCTCTTCAGGTGGACATATGCTTTCAGCATGCTCTAACGTAACAGCTTCGCTCCCTTTCAAACGACCGCGTAATAAAATATTCCCTTTAATTGGCAACAGACGGAGGGAATAACGTCCTTTACGATTACAAAATCCAAAAGCACGTTTCTGTGGTTCAGCATATTCTACTGCCACGGTTTCAGCTGTATTGAAATTTGTACGTCCGGGTAACTTAAGTTTCTGACCCTGCAGCTCTGTATCGATATCTAATCCTTTGGAGCATTGCAATAGCCAAACCTCATCTTCGATTTCATCGATATTTTGGAATTCGCCTATTGCCGCTAACTCCTTACTGGGTTTACCTTCTTTGTAATCTGTGTTATTATCCAGAAAGAGTTGTTTAATATTGGTAATTTCCATAGGAAGTTTTAGTCCAAACAATAAAACTGATGGATGTAAAAATAATTAAATTAAATAAATGCACGTGCAAAATATTTGTTTATTCATTTAACCAGCGGTAGGCTGTCACAATCAGCTGATGGCAGCACTCATAAAAGTACCTGAAATGATTATGAGCAGGCTACACCTCTTCTATTGACATTTCGCGCTTTCGGCGAACACTATTTTTGTTTATACGCTGCAAACATGCTTCCATCAATTCTTTGTTAGAAAATTGGTTCTCTAAACTGGAAGAAGACCCAAATGCGATAATTCTTTACTTCGCATACTCACACCTGCTAAAACTCGTCCAAAAATATTGACAGTGGTGTCAAAAACTTGCTTTGGGCCCAGGACTATGAATCCCGATAAGAGAAACTGAAAATCGTATGAAGAAAACTGTCTACGCTGATATAGTTTTGATCTCCTACTGAACCGGTGTTGGGGCGCAAACTTTAGATTTCATTAGAAGCAAGCGGAAACTCCCCCAGCGGGTTAGGGGGTCAGAATATACCCGCGGTAAGTATGCCTGTCGTAAGAGGTGACTAAAATACCAGATTCAAGGGGCTATGTAGCGCAACCCTTCAGGTTGCCAGGGCAATCTACAGCTTCTCCTAACCCAATTTTTAACTTTACCTATCCGCGTCGAATTCTGTTTCACTAACAGACGAGGCTCTGGCGACCCCAAACTCCTCATGGAACTTGGGGGTGGGGAGGGAGGGATAGTCTGAAGCATGGTACAAAGATTTTTTTTTCTAAAGATTTTACCTAAAACTTGGTGCATACAAAACTGTTCGGCCAAGGGAGATGCCCGCTTAATGGAGGTGTCCGTTAGGAGAGGTTCCTCTGTATGTACATTGTAGATATAAAAAAAAAAATTATATTTGAGTCCCAGTAGCACAAAATTTATATGTAATTTTTGGACCTAAACACTACCATCTGAGGGATTCAAGGGGTTGTGTAGCGCAACCCTTTCAGCTTGCCAGCGCAATATATAGCTTCTCCAAACCCGATTGTCAACCTCCCCTATCCGTGGCGAATCCTGTTTCACTAACAGACGAGGCTCTGGCGAGCCCAAGCTCCTCATGGAACTTGGGGGTGGGGAGAGAGGGATGGTCTGAAGGTTTAATGTGGCCATGTAAATCGTTCCCGAGATGGTCGGGCTAGCATCTTAATGGAGCGGTGCTCCCGGTGCGTACCGGATCTGAATCCGGCAAAGGACCACTTCGATAACACTCCCCAAAACTTTCGGGGAGGAACCTTATCGCTACAACGACAACAACAGGGGCGGAAACTGTCTTTCCTTTTATAATATAATTCCTTGCAAAACTATTAATTTTGGACTTTTAATATATTTGTATCAAGATAAAAATTATTTTCGGATTTTTATTACCTAAGTCCGAAAGAACTAGTTAAAATCGGACTTTTAAAAATAAAAGTCCGGAAATAAAAGTAAAATTTTTTTTTATTTCGGATAAGCCGTTTCTCTGTTATCAAGCCGGACTTTTATTTTTGCCTTAAAAAATAAAAACTTAACTTTTATTTCCGCACTTTTATCTTTAAAAGTCCGATTTTAACTAGTTCTATCGGACCCAAAAAATAAAAATACGGATTTTACTTTTATATTTGGACTTTTATGGAAAAAGTTAGAAAAATAAAAAGGATACATGATTCGACATGATATTGCATTTTCACCTAGTACAATTTTTTGACCACGACTTTTTCGACTCCGAAAAAAAAATATAATTATTTTCCGTCCATGACAAAAATACTTTGACAAAAATAAAATTTTTAATTTCCGCTTTCGTGTTCGTGGTCCTGGGTCGAAAGCACGTCTTTTGACACTTCTTACGATATTTTTGGACGGGTTTTAGCAGTTTTGAGCTGAAGTAAAAATTACCCCATATGTCAAATGAAAGAATTATCCTTAAGTTTCAAGGAAAAACACTTTTTTATTATTTTTCAAACTTAAATATAAAATTAGAGGAAAAGTGAAATAATCAACACTTTAAAATGTCAAAGAACTGCCAGGTAAGCACATAAAGCGGATTTAGCAAAAAAAGTAAGTGAATCAAAAAAGTCAACAGTGCGTTGGTCAAGGCGAATCTATACTAGGTGGTGGCAAAGCGAATTCAACCAATTCGCCGTGCTGAAGAATTTTAAGTCAAAAGAAAATTTTCATTGATTTCGATTAACTGACATGTTGTAGTACAAGGCGATGTATGGAAAATAATCAAGAAGAAGCAATCAGCTGATGGGATAGCACCACCTGTAATGAATTCGCCTTGGCGTTGCATGATGGAATTCAAGGCGAATCTATAACAGGTGGTGGCAAAGCGAATTCAATCAATTCGCCGTGCAGATGAATGTCAAGTCAAAAGAAAATTTTGATAGATTTCGATTAACTGACATTTTGTTGTACAAGGCTTTGTATGAAAAATTATCAAGAAGAAGCAATCAGCTGATGGGATAACACCACCTGTAATGAATTCGCCTTGGATGGAATTATAGAAGGTGGCGCATTGCGCATCCCTTCAAAAAACGCGAGTACTCCATAAATAATGTAAGGAATACTCCTTTGGGAGTATAGGACTGCTCCAAATCTAATCTGTATTCATACAAAAAATGTGCTCCAATTAACATTGCGATGTCCTAGGAGAGGAGTAGGTGATCCCACCCTCGCTTTGTTTGTGAGTATTCCATAGAGTACATACGTGAGAGTACTTTCCAAAGTACTTTCACTGTAGTACTCCATGGAGCACCCACTGAGGATCATATGCCAAAGTACTAAAGAGGAATTGTGTCGGAAAGAATTATCGGAGTGAATTTAATTTAAAATGAAGGTAAATGAAGAGGGGCAATACAACTTTTATATTTTTTACTACGAATATTCTTATGTTATTTAGCATTTGCGTGAATAAAGAAACTAATATTTCTCTATACCATAGCGGAACGATACAAGGTGGCAGCATGGTGACATACCTACAAACATAAATAAAAATTTAATGTACTTTGTTTTTGTAAATTCGATGGACAAATGTCAAAATCGTACTGCACCGTATTTTGATGTATCAAATCAAATAAAAAAAGCTTAAAATCAGCTGTCCCATGCTGCCACCTTGTATCGTTGTGCCATGCTCTATACATACTATAGTATGTATACATAAAACCAGTGCGCTGTTGCATTTTATCAGAGTTGTCAAAGTAAAATTTTATTATTAGTAATTTGCATGCAATATTTTACTTTAGGCAACTCTGTTCGATCGTCATCTGCCGTCTTTCAGTGAGTTTTACAGCTCCGGCTCACGCTCAATTCTCACGGGAATGCTCTGGATTATTGAGAGACTTGAGAAGCAGATGTCGTGATATTTTCGCACACGGGAAATGTGATAGGCAGATGTTGTCGCTGTTTTTCATTTAACTCATACGGCGAAAGGCTTAGCGGCGACATCTATTTTTCAAAAGTATTTTTATTAAAGGCAGCGTTGCCAAACTAAAGACAAGAAATTAACAAATTATCTGGCTCAAAAATTGAACCAGACTCTATCTGGATTTATCTGGCGGTAATAGTCTAGTTGAGGGGACGACTGCTAATACGCGTCAAAAAATATCTAGAGATGTGTCAAAAGACGCGTATTAATCTCGAGAACAATAATCCGAAGGCGGAAAAAATATTAACGAAAAACCGAAAAAAGACCCGAGGGTACCTCCGAAACCGGGGGTGGGATCCATAGTATTTTTGCGCAGAACACCTTCCTGCGTTGGCGGCCTTCGGCCGCGCTTATAACAAATAACCCTGGGCTCCGCCATGCCAAGTCCGGGTGTGTGGCACAATTTTTTTGGGGGTAAAAGCACAACAACAACTACATGAAAATCGCCAACTTCAACTGCAAATATCTCCGGACAGATATATAATTTTCCTTTTCCGCCTTCGGATTATTGTTCTCGAGATTAATACGCGTATTTTGACACCTCTTTCGATATTTTTTGACGCTTATTAGCAGTGGACCCCTCATAAGTGAAAATGCAACCTTCCTTTGTATTTTGTTGTTGCCGCTCATACATAGAATGTCAATCGTTCTTTCAATTTCTGCTGTGAACAGTGATGGAAGAAGAAAAATGGCATTTGTATCAACAAACCGAAAACTAAAACAGAATATTAACTATATTCCGGTCTTGTCTTTTCGCGCGAGCGGTCGTTCGGGTCATCCTCTACTCAACGTCAATTTTCGGGCTTTTTGCGTTGAGTGAAAAATTAAAATAGGCAACAAGGTTGGCTTCTGTGCTTCCCTCGGGCGTTTTGGCGGAGTTAGGAGATGCAGTGCCTCCCTTACCTGGAGTTAGGGCGGTTTTATGCACTCCTAATAGGAATCAGTGACATTGAAAAAATGGCGTGGTGCCAATTAAATACCTAACCTCAATATTATACATACATACATAAACTAACGGAAAACCTGGCGTGATGCCATAAAAATCAAACGGTTTTTATATACGAACGGGACTTGAACCCGAATCAGTGACATTGGAAAATTGCGTGGTGCCAAGAAAAAACCTAACCTAATATTATACACACATACATAAACTAATGGAAAACCTGGCGTGACGCCATAAAAATTAAATGTGTTATATATACGAACGGGACTTTACCCATAACGGGGCGTGGTGCCATGAAAAAAAAAAACAAAAAATTTACTTTATACAAATAACGGAATTGAAAGATAACCTGGCAGTACAAGGGCTCTTTAAAGCACCTTGCCAACCGACGCTTGCGTATGCGGTGTCAATTAAAACCAAAAAAAAAAAAAAAAAGAACATTAACTAGTAAAAGTTGGTTTACTGATATAGGAGCTCTTTGCCGTTCGCGAAATAGATTCTTTCACACCGACGCAGCACAAGCAGTTGGCAAAATTCCAATTAATGCAATGAAATTTGATTTAATGTCAATATCTGGCCATAAATTATATGGTCCAAAGGGTATTGGCGCACTTTATATACAGAGTGGTGGTGGACAAGACCGTGGTATACGTAGTGGTACTGTACCTGTACTGATTTGGTGCTGCATGTGATCTTGCACTCAAAGAAATGGAATATGATAAGAAATGTATAGAGCTTTTTCGCAGCGTTTATATGATAGCATCACTTCAAGATTATCACATGTTATATGTAATTGTGATCCAGAGCAAACGTATAGTGGTTGTTTAAATTTATAATTTGCCTATGTTGAGGGTGAATCATTACTGATGTCCTTAAAACATGTGGCATTGTCTAGTGGCTAGCATCACTGGAACCTTGCGATTGGAATTGATGGGGATTTGGCACATAGTTCAATGAAGGCAATTTATTGTTTATATTGCCGATAAATGCATCAAATATGTCGAACGTTTACGTGAAATGTCTCCATTACCTATTGATTTGGAAAATATCCAATGGTCGCAACAATAATTTTGTTTATGATATATAAATAAGGGACTGTTTTCTATATATACAACTTATTAGGAAGTATGTAGTTCTTACTTTATCTGCCTAAGGTCGGTATTTTGAAGTATTAAAATGATATTGGAAATGCTATCACTATTGTCAACTGTTTTTTCTAGTGGACTTTATTTTCTAAAACATAGTTGGCCCACGGCAGTGGTTTGCAAGCCGTGCGAATGTATTTCTGCCTTAAAAAGTGAAAAGCAGCATACCACAAACTGGATCTTAATCTGCTTAGAGGTATATCGTACCAAGGTTTTTTATTTTTTCCCCACTGTTTGCGCTATAATTTTTTGACTATTTGTGTATCGTTTATGATTTTTCCAACAAATAAAGGTTTCAAAGTTCGGGTGTAACCGAACATTATATACTGCTCTATATTCTCTTGCTCCGGGAAGGTATCGAACCAAACCCCGGTCCTGAGAAATGGTTTTGCTGCATCTGCCGGAAAAGAATCTTTTTAGGACGGTCATACTCTGTTCAGTGTGTCTCGTGTAAGGGATGGTTGCATCGGACAGGTTGTTCTGGGCTTGATCCCAAAATCCGACGTCCACCTAACTTTTATAAATCTTTTGTGGCTCCTTGCTGTTCACGCCCAAGGGCGTCCCGTAGTCTACGCCTTAGCGCGGAGTATGCGTTCCTCTTCCACAAGTTTTGGGTACTTTTCTTTGAGTACTGGATTCACCGGGCAATTCCCGACATAAAGGTCCGACGCCTGTTTGTGGAGTTCATCAAGGACCTGCTTGTGTTTTTTTGCTTCATACGGCTGGGTTCTCAGGTGCCGTATTTCTTCAAAATCCTTACGGATATGACTCCTTAAGCCCCTAGGCGGTGTTGGCTCATCAATCAGATGTCTGCTTGGATGCCCAGGTTTCTGGGTATTCAACAGGAACTGTTTGGTTAGCATCTCATTTCTCTCCCTGATGGGGAGTATTCTCGCTTCATTATGTAGATGGTGTTCTGGGGACATAAGAAGACAGTCCGTGGCGATTCTGAGAGCAGTATTTTGGCAGGCCTGTAGCTTCTTCCAGTGGGTAATTTTTAGGCTTGGCGACCATATGGGTGACGCGTAGCACGTAAACGGCTGGCAAATTGCTTTGTATGTAGTAATGAGAGTTTCTTTATCTTTTCCCCAGGTACTGCCAGCAAGGGATTTGAAGATTTTATTACGGCTCTGGATTTTCCGAACAATTGCGGCTGCGTGCTCCCCAAAATATATACCCTGATCAAACGTCACACCCAAGATTTTGGGGTGTAGGACAGTCGGTAGCGTAGTGCCATCGACGTGGATGTTCAAAATGGTCGACATTTGGGACCATGTTGTAAATAAGGTCGCGGAAGATTTAGTTGGTGATAATGCCAGGTTTCGCGAGGCGAAAAAACTGGAGAGATCAGGGAGGTAGCCGTTTATTCTGTTGCAGAGCTCATCGATCTGTGGGCCTGGGCCTGTGGCCATTATTGTGCAGTCATCGGCGTATGAATCGATAGTGACTCCTTCTGGTGGTGAAGGTAGCATAGATATGTATAAATTAAACAAAATTGGGGATAGGACACCACTCTGTGGCACCCCTTGTTTAATTCTTCTTGGTTTTGATGTTTCGTTTCTAAATTGCACCGATACCTGCCGACCACCCAGATAATTTGCAGTCACCTTTTAAGACATGGTGGAAGGGTAGACCCTTCCAGGTCTTGCAGTAACGTGCCATGGTTGACCGTATCAAAAGCTTTTGATAGGTCTACCGCTACGAGTACTTTTCTATGGTGGGGGTCCTGATGGTATTTAGCGCGGTGGTGGGCTATGGAGTTTTCTGAAGCCATGCTGATGACAGGCTAGCTGCAAACTTGCTTGGAAGTAGGGGAGCAAAATGACTTCAAGCGTCTTTGCTACTGGCGATAGGAGAGATATCGGACGATACGACTCTCCTATGTTAGCTGGTTTCCCAGGCTTTAGTAGCGGGACCACCTTGGCCATTTTCCATTTTTCGGGTATGACAAAGGTGGAAAGAGACAGGTTGAAGACATGCGCTAAGTATTTGAAACTATCTTTCCCTAGGCATTTAAGCGTCGGCATGGCTATGCCGTCTGGGCCCACTGCTTTGGATGGTTTAGCGTGACCAATTTGTCATTGTGCTTAGACGGATTCGATAGGGACTTTACGGTGGACCAAAGTTTACCCACACCGGCAGATAAGTTACAACCTCTTAGGTGCTCCTCCCATTTCGCCCGATTGTGTTCATCCATAAGCAATCTGATGCGTTGGTTTATATCCCTTATTTGGGGGTAGCCTGGGTCGAGCTGTCTTATAATGTCACGTTCTCTCGCTAAATTTGCGGCCTCCGCCGAGAAGTCGGGCCGAATTTCGGAAATTCTCCCGGCGGGAATGAAACGTGCCGAGGCGGATTCAATGACCTTGCGGAAAGCACGGTACCTTTGGCGGGCATCAGTCGGGATAGGGAGGGCAGCAAAGAGGTCGTCTGTAAAAGATTTATATTCTTCCCACTTTCCTTTTTTAAAATTTGTGAAAGTGCGTTTTTCTGTAACGATGAAGTCGGCGGTACGCTCGAACGAATAAGTATAGGCAGGTGGTCGGATGCCAATGTTACCATCGGCTGCCAGTTGATGCAGTTTACGAGTTCTGCGCTCACGATTGAGATATCCGGCGAACTGTGACAGCTTCTTACCATACGTGTGGGGGCGTCTCCGTTTATTGTGCAGAACGTCGTTTCTTCTGATCCGCCAACATCTCACCCCTACTGTCCGCCCGCAAGTTTGAATGCCATAGATCGTGATGTGCATTAAAGTCGCCTAAGATAATGCGATTGTTGCCAGTGAGTAAGGCGCTAATATTAGGGCGGTATCCACTGGGGCAATAGGTGGCAGGAGGGATGTAGATGTTAATGATTTCTAGGTTTGCATCGCCTGACCGGACAGATAGGCCTTGACGTTCTAAGACATTGTCCCTGCGGTCGATGCCAGGATCAGATATATGATATTGCACAGAGTGGTGTATGATAAACGCAAGGCCGCCTCCATTTCCGCTCATGCGATCTTTTCTGTGGACATTATACCCAGAACAGGTTTGCAGTGCAGATCTTGCTGTGAGTTTAGTCTCTGCTGCTCGCGCCCCATGGCGCAAACGGCTGCTACCACCCTGCAAAAATTGTTGAATTACGTGTTCCATTTTCTTCATGTTAGAGTACTCTAACAATACTCCTTTGCAATGCGTTTGCGGACCACCATCAGCCGATCATTGCTCGTTTTTTAACGACCGTGATCGCGACACGATGACGATCAAACAGAGTTACCAAAAGTAAAATATTGCATACAAATAACTGATAATAAAATTTTACTATGGCAACTCTGATAAAATGCAACTGCGCACTGGTTTTATGTATACATACTATAGTATAGAGAAATATTGGTTTCTTTATTCACGCAAATGCTAAATAACATAAGAATATTCGTAGTAAAAAATATAAAAGTTGTATTGCCCCTCTCCATTTACCTTCATTTTAAATTAAGTTCACTCAGATAATTCTTTCCGACACAATTCCTCTTTAGTACTTTGGCATATGATCCTCTTTGGGTACTCCATGGAGAACTACAGTGAAAGTACTTTGGAAAGTACTCTCACGTATGTACTCTATGGAATACTCACAAACAAAGCGAGAGTGGGATCACCTACTCCTCTCCTCGGACATCGCAATGTTAATTGGAGCACATTTTTTGTATGAATACAGATTAGTTTTGGAATACTCCTATACTCCCAAAGGAGTATTCCTTACATTATTTATGGAGTACTTGCGTTTTTTGAAGGGCACTCATAACTACTATCTCCGTAGTAGATTCGGTAGCAATGCCGAGCATCAGCCCCTGCCCCCGTCTATTTCCCTCTTTTCCGGGAGCAATCATGTAGGTCAGGGAAACAGACCCTTAGTCGCTACCCCCGTTTGCCAGCACACAATATAAGTATTTGCGCCATCCGCCCAATGCGGCTCCTGCCGTGGGCGGTGCCACTTTCCTAGATGTTCTGGTCTCCGTGACGGCAACCCCCTGACGGTTTTCATTGCGCCATGTTGCCAGGTCGCTAACTCAATTACACCGGGTACCCCAATGCTTACCCAAGGACGCACAAGAGCAGTTGCGTCCTAGCCTTTCACAACCCAGGCGTAGTCACCTATCTCTTACTCCTAGAGTGACGACGTCTCCCCCGTTGCGCTTCAGAATTCGGTAATAGTCTAGTTGAGGGGTCGACTGCTAATATGCTACCAAAAATGTCGAGAGAGGTGTCAAACGACGCGTCTTGACATCAGTATTAATGATCCGAAGGCGGAAAATTTTAACGCGTTCAAAAGATATTAACGAAAAACCGAAAAAAGACCCGCGGGTACCTCTGAAACCGGGGGTCGGATCCATAGTATTTTTGCGCAGAACACCTTTCTGCTACCGCCACGGTGATGGACAATTTTTTTTGTAGGTACAAACACAACAACAATCACATGGAAATCGCCAAATACACTGCAAATATCTCCGGACAGAGATAAAATTTTTCTTTTCCGCCTTCGGATTATTGTTCTCGAGATTAATACGCGTCTTTTGACACCTCACTCGATATTTTTGCTAGCGTATTAGCAGTCGACCCCTCAACTAGACTATTACCCAGAATTCTGCAGTTAAACTGTAATGGATTAATAAATGTAAATAAACAAAAAACGTAAACATAAACAAAGTTTGACATTTTATAACCAGCTTCGAATGAAAAAACATGTCAAATGCAACTCTGATGCTTTTACCTGGTTATTGTACCATGACTAGACTATTATAATAGGTATACCTATCTGGCTCAAATAGTTTTTGTTGCATTTACATGCAAAATTTTATTTGGCTCAGGCTCTTTGCCACCGGATGATGGCAATTGATAACAGATTTTGAATTTCACGAAATTTTGGCAGTCACGTTCAATGTCACTAATGTCAAAAAAATTGTGTACGTGTTGATAAAGCGCAAAAATAAGAAGAACGATCAAAAGCAAAATAAAAAAGAAATTTTCAATTAGTTTTGATTTTTTCGAAAATTTTTGCATTATAATTTTTATTTTGTTATCCGTGTACATAAAACAAAAGAAGCAGTTTTGCGTGCGACTTCACATTCCATGTAATAATTTTTTAGTAAGTATAATTCACATTGCGTGAACAATTTTTCCAATGAAAATGTGAATTTATTTTGAAACAAATGTAATTGCAATGGCAGTGCATTTAATGTGTTCTCTACAAAATTATACACCATAAAAAGTTTGTGATTAGAAATAATATATATTTTGATAAGATTTACATCAAAGTGCAAATATGAATATTGATAGCCAATAAAGTAAAGCTTTTTAAGTGCAGTTGCATTCTATACTATTAACAAAACAAGTAATGTACTTATGAATGTGTAACTTTTAAATTGTAGTTTGTATATATTGCATAGTATTGCGGCATCAACAAATTTTGAAAGAAATAATTAAGTAGAAGGCAATCTACAGGTATCCTCCATAATCGAATTTGTTTACGTAATCTACTCTTCCACACAATGAACTTATCAGCGGCTTCCAAACGTGATATGTCTCGTGTAGATTCCCAATCACCGCCCACACCAGCTAGAAGCAAAGGTAGCATTCCATCATTTGGTCAACTTAACGATACATCGCTAGAAAGCAGTGGAATATATGACAGCGCTGTGGAGAATCTCACGGCATATACATCATTTGATGGTAAGTACTGTTTTGTGTTTACAGGAAAGGTATGTTGTTGTAGCAGCGCTTCGCCCCATCCAATAGGTGCGACCAATCGCAAATTGTCATCAATGTCCTCTAACGGGAGTTCAAGGAAACTTGCTGTTTCAACAGGGGTGGACCATAATGAAGGGTATTAGAGGGGTTGTTCCACAATACAATTGAGATGGTTGGTGTCATGTGGGTCAAATTGCAAGCAGGACGCGCGTTTGCCTAGGGAGAGTACGTTCCTCCTCTGCTAGTTCTGGGTATTTTTCTTTAAGTACTGGATTCGCCGGGCAATTGCCGGCATAGAGGTCCGACGTCTGCTTGTAGATATCACTGAGGACCTGCTTGTCTTTTTTAGCTTCATACGGCTGTGTTCTTCTGTACCGTATTTCCTCATAATGCTTATGATGATGACTCCTTAAGCCTCTGGGCGGTGTTGCTCATCAATCAGATATCTGTTATGATGGCCAAGTTTCTGGGTATTCAACAGAAACTGTTTGGTTAGCATTTCATTTCTCTCCCTAATGGGGAGTACTCTCGCCTCATTATGTAGATGGTGTTCTGGGGATATAAGAAGATAGCCCGTAGCGTTTCTGAGGGCAGTATGTTGGCAGGCCTGTATTTTCATCCAGTGAGTAACATTGAGGCTTGGCGACCATGTCGGGCCCGCGTATCATGCAATCGGCCGGCTAATTGCTTTGTAAGTGGTAATGACCGTTTCTTTATCTTCATCCCAAGTGCTGGCGGCAAGAGATTTGAGGACTTTATTACAGCTCTGGATTTTCGGTACAATTGCGGCTGCATACTCACCAAAATGTAGATCCTAATCAAACGTCACACCCAAAATGTTGGGGTGTAGGACAGTCGGTAGCGTGGTGCCATCGACGTGGATGTTCAATAAGGTCGACATTTGGCACGTCCACTGGTGAGATCAGGGAGATAGCTGTTTATTTTGTTACAAAGCTTATCGATATGTGGGCCTGGGCCTGTGGCCCTTATTTTGCAGTCATCGGCGTAGGAAACGATAATGACTCCTTCTGGTGGTGAAGGTAGCTTTGATATGTAGAAGTTAAACAAAGTAGGGATAGGACATCGCCCTATGGCACCCCTTGTTTAATTCTTCTTGGTTTGGATGTTACGTTCCTGAATTGCACCGATGCTTGCCGACCAGACAGATAATTTGCGGTCCACCTTATGAGACTAGGGGGAAGGAGTGACCCTTCCAGGTCTTGCAGTAACGTGCCATGGTTGACCGTACCAAAAGCTTTTGACAGGTCTAACGCAACGAGTACTGTCCTATGGTGGGGTTTTATCGAAAATTTATCTGAGTGCTAATGGCATTTAGCGCGCGGTGGTAGTGCTATGTAATTTTCAGAAGCCATGAACGATGGCATCCTCCACCTCTTTGGAGGTGATGGTAATTCAGGGACGCGCTGTATTTATGTTTGTGTGCGCGTCTGTTGGCCCGCCGTCTATTTTTGTCAATCATAGAATGATTATATATTGTCGGTAAAAAGCGCTCGCGCATTTCTTCGCATCCGACAGCAATTTATCGCCAAAGACGATGGAGATTTTGTCATTTTGCTTAGACAGATTCGATAGGGATTTTACGGTGAACCAAAGCTTAGCAACACCGGTAGAGAGGTTACAATTCTTTAAATACTCGTCCCATTTCGCCCGCTTGTGTTCATCCACAAGCAATCTGATGCGTTGGTTTATATCCCTTATTTGGTCACGTTCTCTCGCTAAAATTACGTCGCCGGAAAATGAGGCCGGATTTCCGGAATTCTTCCGGCGGGAATAAAACGAGCCGAGACGGATTCAATGACCTTGCGGAAAGCACGTTCCCCTTGACATCAGTCGGGATAGGGATGGAAGCAAAGCGGTTGTCCCTAAAGGATTTGTAGTCATCCCACTTTCCTTTGTGAAAGTTGATGAAAGTGCGGTTCTCGGTAATGATGAACAGGAAAGGTATCACAATATCCGGTTGACCACCAAATATTTGTTGCTATTGCGATGCAAGAGGAAGTGTGATTCAACTGCTGCTAACTTACATGCGACATACCAGTTACATCAACACGATGGATGTAACCTACGCGTAAAGAACATAAGGGCGAAGAGGAAGATTAGTATTGGGGATTCAAATAGGCGCAATGCAAAGCTTAATTCTCAACTTTCTAAACCCAATTGTCAACCTAACTTACCAGAGGGAAATCCATAGCACTACCACCTAAACGTCATAAACGCACAAATAAATTGCGCATTAAATCAAAACCCCCACCATAGGACAGAACTCGTTGAGCTAAACCTGTCAAAAGCTTTTGATACGGTCAACCACGGCACGTTACTGCAAGACCTGGAAGGTTCCTCCCTCCCCCCTAACCTCAAAAAGAGGACCGCAAATTATCTGTCTGGGCGGCAAGAGTTGGTGCAATTCAGGAACATAACATCTAAAGTAAGAAGAATTAAACAAGGGGTAGATAGATATATAATTAATTGAGGATCGCACTGCGACCATTGGTCTATTGTGCCCTCAGCTACTTCACCTCATTCAAGCGTACATCTCTGATGAACCCTAGCAGTTCACCTGGCTTAAGGGATTTGATGTGATAATGCTCTGCCCATGGTGAGCCCATAAACTTAACCCTACGTCTTGAGATTGCGTCACACTCCAGGAGGATATGGTCCACCGTCTCCGCTGATCGATCACAAAATCGGCATGTGTTGTTCGATATTATATCCAGCTTTTGCATGTGACTGTTCAGTTTACAGTGTCCTGTAAGATTAACCGTTAGGATTCTTGGGTTATCTTTCGAGAGGCCTATTTATTTATTTGTTTATTTATTTATTTATCAGTGTACAAATTAAACAATTATACAGACCAAATATCCCGACACATAATTCTCAGAGCAGTCATCAATTTTAAAGTAATATTTAAACAGTACTTAATTAAACGCTTGACAATTTCAATTAAAAACTTAGAAGTAAGCAAAAGTTAAAATGTTGTAAATAAGTTAAAATGTACTCATGAAGGAGCTATTAAATAATAATTTATGAAATTGACAATAAAGCAAATTAATAGTAGATAAAATATATAGATACAGAATAGAATTTATACAGAGTAAATTTGATTGCATACATATAAAAATAATGATCACAACGCAATTTTGCAAACAAGTTTCAAGTAACTGGTACTTCATATTTGAAACAGAGGGTTGAACAGTATATCACGGTTTAGCGTTCTTTGCTTCATTTCGAATTACAAATTTAATGTAGTTAAAAGGTATTTTTTAATACCAAGAAACGAGTCGCAGACGTCTAAATTTTTACAGTGTTTATTAAAATCACGACATAAACAGCGAAGTGGTTCGTGCATTTCATAATTCGACCTGCATGTAGCTACAAAAATTAATTGAAAATGTCTAGATGGCCTAATAGGAACGTTAAACTAAATTTCACCAAGCAAAAATGGAATATTTATTGACTCTCTTATTATTTTAACAATAAATAAGACACCAAGCATCTCCCTCCGGCTCTGCACTGTGGGCAACTGTATTAGTTTTAACTATCACTGAAATGGACAGACGGAACTATGCGAACGGAAGAGAATTCCAAAACAGTAAATCTAAATATATCGTCAGCTGAAAACGACACAAAGGTACGGCTCTTAAATGTGCGGTCAGTACAAAGCCTAGACTTACCAAGACAAACACTCGACGCAAAAGAAATGCAAAGGCGATTCAAACACCTACGAGACCTTCCGATCCCTTCATATCAAGGAGCAGAGCCTCGAATAATAATCGGCCTGAACAACGTACGTGCAGCTATACCGTTGAAATACAGAGAGGGTAAACCCCATGAACCAGCTGCGGTTAAATCGCGATTGGGCTGGACAATTTTTGGAGCTTTGGGTCAAGTAAGAGAAGGTGCTGAAACTTATAGCGACTGCGTATTTCAGCTCCATGTTCACGAACTGGAGGACGATATACCCCTACACAAACTAATAGCTGATAAAATGAACTGAAGATTTTTAGAAGGATCCCATGGAGAGTGTTTTAAAGCGAAAAGCAAAAATTGTTTCTGGACCGATTCCAGCTTGTCAGAATGAACCTGATAACGCCGATTCCAAATTATAGCATTTTCAGGTCAAATGAAAATTTTTCATTTCAAATGAACCTTACAGGTTGCCAGCGCAATATATAGCTTCTCCAAACCCAATTGTCAACCTCACCTATCCGCGGCGAATCCTGTTTCACTAACAGACGAGGCTCTGGCGACCCCAAGCTCCTCATAGAATTTGGGGGTAGGGAGGGGGGAATGGCCTGAAGGTTTAATGTGGCCACATAAATCGTTCCCGAGATGGTCGGGCTAGCACCTTAATGGTGCTATGGTACCGGAGCGTACCGGATTTGTATCCGGCAAAGGACCATCACATCGATGACACTCCCCAAAGCCTTCGGGGAGCAACCTTATCGCTACAACAACAACAACATAGCAAGGTATTGAGAGAAACATTACTTTTACCAACTATATAGTAGAACATGTGGACTCTGGAGAGATCTTTTTTAAGCATGCTGAAAAACATAACGGTAAAAAGTGATCTTTTCTACTCTATGGCGTAGTTACATTGCACTTCACTCGTTTGGGCCTTTGAAAACATATATATTTGTTTTTATTCCATTATTTTTCATTGTATATTGTATTTAAATGTAATACTTAGAATATATATATTAGAATGGGTCGATTTATTAACCGATATCGCGCCATCGATTTTTCGATAGGATTAGGGGTCAGGAAAAAAAGTTTCACTACGCATACCCAAACAAATAATTTTCGAGCCAGCGAAATTTCATTTTTTTTTTTTTTTACTGTTTTTGACTTTGATTTTTAAGGGTTTTTTCATGACCTAATAAAAAAATTTTCATATGTATACCCTGTCCGACCCAAAAACGTCCGCTAACCCGCTGGGGTAATACTTTGCTGTTGTTGTTGTTGTTGTTGTAGCGATAAGGTTGCTCCCCGAAGGCTTTGGGGAGTGTTATCGATGTGATGGTCCTTTGCCGGATACAAATCCGGTACGCTCCGGTACCACAGCACCATTAAGGTGCTAGCCCGACCATCTCGGGAACGATTTATGTGGCCACATTAAACCTTCAGGCCATTCCCTCCCTCCCTACCCCCAAGTTCCATGAGGAGCTTGGGGTCGCCAGAGCCTCGTTTGTTAGTGAAACAGGATTCGCCGCGGACAGGTGAGGTTGACAATTGGGTTTGGAGAAGCTATATATTGCGCTGGCAACCTAAAAGGTTGCGCTACACAGCCCTTTGAATCTGGTATTTTAGTCGCCTCTTACGACAGGCATACCTACCGCGGGTATATTCTGATCCCCTAACCCGCTGGGGTTACTTTGCTATCGTTCTATGTTGTTTGGTAAGACGTTGGTCAAAGAGAAAAGCATAATACAGAGGATTCAACCGATGTGTTAGTTGGTGTGTCAGACAGTGAATAGGAAATACGCTCACATCATGGTCTTTGGTTCCTTCTTTTTGTTCTCTACGTTGCTTTATTCCTACGTGATTAACGAGGTATATGTAGAAGAAGAATGCGCTTTATATATAAGATGAGTAGATACAAGTAAAGAATATAGGTGCTTATTTTAAGTGGGTGGTTAAACTGTAGTATATAAGTTGCCTAGCGTATAACCCTGCTACTTTATCTATTAAAAATTGAAACGATCAAAAGGCGAGGCTAAACTAAGCCGACCTTAACTGCAGCTTAAATTCACAAAGAAAATTTTAACAAAAATTTTGCCTTCAATGTGGCTAATTAGAAATAGTTGTCTTAAAGAAAAATATGATAAATACTTAGCGTTATAAAGTACGATATAAACAATTGACAATATTGACAATTACCTTAGTAGTATGGTTTCATTTGACTTGAAAAAAGTTTCATTTGAAATGAAAAAAGTTTCATTTAAAATGAGAAAAGGTTCATTTGAAATGAAAAAAGTTTCATTTGACCTGAAAATGCTATATTGAAGCGTATTCCAAAGTAGGTCTGACCAATGATATAAAAAGAGTTTTTGTAACGTATGGGTCATTAAATTCGTTAGACCAACGTTAACGAAAGCCAAAGTACCTTTAGCGTTATTCACGCAAGATTCAATATGAAGTTTAAAATCGAGTTATGGGTCCATTGTAACGCCTAAATCAATAAAATTAGTGACTTGCTTTATTACATAGTCGCCAATAACATAATCATGGGATAGGAAGGACTTCCTTGTAAAACACATGCACTTACATTTAGGTAGGTTTAGTGACATGGCGTTTACATTACACCAGTCACCTAGACTATTCAGATCAGCCTGAAGACATGCCCTATCCACGGGTGAGCGGATAGGCATTATAAGTTTGACATCATCAGCGTACATCAACGGCTTGCAGCTCTTCAAAACACTAGGAAGGTCATTAATGAACAACAGGAACAAAACCGGACCAAGATGGCTGCCTTGAGGAACACCAGAAATTACGTTTATGAACCGAGACCAACAATTATTAAATATAACTGTTTGTTTTCTTTCCTTCACATAAGAAGAAACCCAAGATAGAAGCAAAAGGGGAAACCATAACCGATCAAGTTTGAATAAAAGTATAGAATGAGAAACTTTATCAAATGCCTTACTAAAATCAGTATAAATAACACCAACTTCACAATTAGTCTTAAAACTGTTTGATACAAAGGTGTAAACTCGAGCAAGTTGGACACCGTTGATTTACTCTTGCAAAAGCCATGTTGTGAAAAGTCAATTAATGAAGATACTCTAAAAGCAATCTTTTTTGTGATAATCAATTCAAATAGCTTAGGAATAGTGTTGAGTTTGGCTATTCCTCTATAATTTATAACACACGCTCTGCTTCCATTTTTATGCAGTGGTATAATGATTCCACTTCTTGGGGAATACCCCTTGCTTCAGGAACGCATTAAACAAACAGGCTAGAGGTCGATATAAGTATCGAGCACAAGATTTCAGCACTACCGACGGAATTTGATCCGGACCACTAGAGTAAAAAATTTTTAGATTTTCCAGATGAGTTAAAACATCATCAGTACATATGTATGGGACTACCAGGGAATCCAGAGGAGACAATCTGAAAGGATAATTCGATGGCGGGTAATCATAGGTGTTTGAATAATTAGCTTCATTGTAGAAGGAAACCCTTTTATCTTCCTTTTTGATTTAAAGAAGCTGTACAACGCCTTAGGATTGACAAAAATTTGGCTTTTAATCCTACTGATATAGTTCTTGTAACAAATTCTGTTCAATGTGTTATATTTGTGACGTAAAATTGAGTAGGCGGCATAGTCAGTCATTGATCCAGAAAGTTTGTAACGTTTGAATGAACGCGTCTTCTGATTTTTCAGGCGTTTCAATTCTTTAGTGCTCCTAGCCGATGATGATATAGCAGTGGTTTCGGACGTAGGTATGCATTTTTTAAATATTCCGTATAATACATTATTAAAATGGCATATAATCTCATCAATATCCCCATCGTATTCAGGCCAATTTATTCGCGATACTTCGAGTATTACTTTAGACAAATTGGCTTTTCTAAACAGAAATCGGTGAGGGGTCTTTCGCACTACGTTGGAGGAACGCTCAGATAAATTATGAGATTCCATAAACATCGCGAGAGCAGGATGATACACATCTTCAGGCAGGGCAAGGGGATCGCATCGATTTACAAAACAATTTGAATCGTCTGAGAAAATTAAATCCAAGCATTTACCGAATTTATTCTGAATGTTGTTAACTTGAAAAAGTCCAACATCTGCAAATTCGTTTAGGAAATCATAGGGTATAGCGCGAAAAGAAGTAGGGACTAGCTTCCCGTCGATAAGACTCCATGACACACATGGCAGATTAAAATCACCAAGTACAGCGACAGAATCACAGGCCCTGGCAGTACTGCACACAGATTTCACTATCGAGGAATGATTCAAATATAAGGAAAAGTCAGATTGTGGGGGAATGTAGTTGGCTATAAAATATTTGTAGGTTGAGGAAAGTTTTACTCTCACACAAAGAAGCTCAGCATCCTCAAAGTCAGGAAAATGTAGTTCCTCCGCGGAAAACCTAGTGTGAACGGCAATTAACACACCTCCACCAGCTCTGGCCAGTCGGTCTTTTCTAAACACTTGAAACGAAATCCATAAAACTTCAGCATTAAATACTGTTGGATTTAGCCAAGTCTCAGTAAAAACGAGTACATCATAAGAACTCTCATGACTCAGTACAAAAACTTCCGTTAGTTTGGTATTCAACCCCTAACGTTCTGATAAAATATACTAAGTGAGATATTATTTACGTTTGATAAGACATAATTTAAGTTTGTACCACTCCTGGAGTGTTGCTTGGCAGGTTTTTTGAGGTATTTAAAGTAGCGCGGTCACGGTTCGACTTTCTAGTAAACAAATGCACTACAGAGTGTTTCGACCAGAAAGTAGAATCGAGTACCCTATCAAAAAATTTGTCAGGATGGCCAGGAACAGCCAGGGGTGTTGATATCTTGGCTCTGGGTCCAACGACTCCAGATCCAATCCCCTCTGGTGTCTTCGAGCCATCGGTATACCATATTATTCTATTTAGCTGCTGAATGCTCTCAATTCTACTTTCCTCCCATGTACCCTTGTCTCCCAGTTCTACTTTATACCTTTTCTCAAAAACTATCTGCCTGAGGATATCATCCCTCGGGAGTTGAGAGATTGGGATCTTCTCTCTCAATTCCGCCATGTTCCGGGACGATATGACTTTCCCTTTGCCCGAGCCGTCCTTGACGATATTCAGGAGGGTTCGCTTGGCTGACTGCTCTATCGATATATGCAGCGGGGTTAGATCGAGGATAGCTTCCAGCGCTGTTGTAGGGCATGTACGCATAGCTCCCGTGATGCACACACATGCCAGTCGCTGAAGTTTTGTCAGGCTTGCCTCGTCGTCGCCCGAGTTGTTCTCGATGTCCAGGCTATCGAGCCATATGTTATCATAGGCTTTACTATCATGGTATACATCCATCTTAGCACATGTGGGCTACAGCCCCATGATTTGCCTGCTAGACGTTTGCATACCATGATGGACCTCGTGGCCCTAGTTTTCATGGAGTCGAAGTGTTGTGTCCATATGAGCTTGGTGTCAAAAATGACCCCCAAGTATTTCACAGCGGTTCCATATTCTAGTGCCACGCCATCTATTGTTATTGCTCTCAGGGCTGGTAGGACCCTTCTTTTAGTGGAGGGGATGATGGTTGTCTTAGATGGGTTGATGTTAAGCCCCACACTGGCGCACCATCCCCTTGTAATGTTCAATGCTCTTTGTAATATGTCACAGAGCGTGCTCTCGAATTTACCCCTTGCAACTATGACGATGTCGTCAGCATATCCTTGGCATCTTATGCCATTGTTTGATAGCTCTTGCAGGAGTTCATCCACTACTAGGCTCCACAGAAGGGGTGACAGGACACCTCCTTGGGGGCACCCCCTCGTGGTATTAACCTTAACTGTGCTCTTGTCTATATGGGCTTCAGCGATTCTTGTACGGAGTAGATTGTCAATCCATCTGTGGATAGGCATCTGAATTTCTCTTCTCTGCAGTGCTTTGTTTACGCTTTCGTGAGATGTGTTGTCAAAACAAGAGGTATCACAGGGTGGTGTCCTATCCACACTTCTGTTTAACTTCTACATATCGAAGCTACTTTTACCAACAGAAGGAGTGACTATAGTTTCCTACGCCGATGACTGCACAATAATGGCCACAGACCCGCGCTAAATGTCGACCGAGGGCATTACGCTACAGACTGTCTTACACCCGAAAATCTTTCCAAAAAAACTGCCCTCAGAACCGCTGTGTCCCCAGGACACCACCTACACAATGAGACGATAGTACTCCCCTAGGGAGGCAAATGAAATGCTGCACAAAAAGTTTCTGTTGAATACCAAGAAACCTGGGCATCCCAACAGACATCTGATTGATGAGGCTAGACCTCCAGGGGCCTAAGGGGGCATCTCCGTAAGCAGTATGACGAAATACGGCACCTGAGAACACAGCCGTATGATGCAAAAAAGCACAAGTAGGTCCTCAGTGATATCCACAAACAAGCGTCGGACCTCTATGCCAGGAATTGCCCGGCGAATCCAGTTCTTAAAGAAAAATACCGAGAACTAGCAGAAGAGGCACGCACTCTCCCTAGGGAAACGCGCGTAACTCAAGCTCAACTTCGATCTGGGTACTGTAACAGGTTAGACTCTTACCTATCCAGAATCATCCGCGACATACAAAATGTATGTACTGCTTGCAATGTGTCCGCACATGACACCAATCATCTCCTCTTTGTAATGTGGAACCAACGCCTCTAACACCCCTCTCTCTATGGCCCACCTCTGTTGAAACTGCAAGTTTCCTTGGACTCCCGTTAGAGGATATTGATGACAATTTGTGATCGGTCGCGCCTATTGGATGGAGCGAAGCACTGCTCCAACAACAATAACATGCCACCTGCGTTCACAGTCTAACCAAAGATTTCAAGGCATGCTTGGTTACTTGGGAGCAAAGATGGGAAACATTTTAATTAACTTTGAAATCCTACACTTGATTTGCATCTTTTCTGAACCTTTTTAAGCTGTTCATGTAATAAACATCTACACAACAATGCAATGCTAAAAGACACTCCCTTAAGGTTTTAGGGCCGTGCTTTTCTTCCAAATTGTAAACACTTGCTTTTTAGCGTTTCCTACAAATCGGCGGGCTTCTGACTTCAAGCGGCACCTGCTGAGGCAGATTACGTTAAAACCACGGCGGCAGCCATAGCTTAAAATATTTTTTTTAAATACCTAACATAGCTTATCTGACTTTATATGTGCAACTAAACAAATTTCATCAAACTATTGTGTACATTGATTGCAGAAAGTGCCAACAACAATTCCACCGATACTACATTGAACGGCAGCGATTCTTATCAAAGTAACACAACCACCGGTTCATGTAGCAGCTCAAAAAAAGCCCAACGTAACTTGAATACGAACATAGGCGCCAGTATGCTACTGCTACAGTCCGAAAGCACCGATACAAATACTTCACAAGATGAAGTGGATCCGAAATCACAATTAGCAAATAAGACAATATTTAAATCGTCTAATCCGAATTTGTCAATTATAGAAATAAGTGATAATTCAATTAAAGAGAATGATTTAGAAAACTCGGTGGTGTTAATAGAATCCTCATCCGAAGATGAAAGTGCTCTTCAACAACAACAGATACCAACCAAAAGTATTGTATCTGGTGGTGGCGGTGGTGCAAGACAAAAAACATCCCCTTTGAAACCTGGCGATGCTGCAGCGGCAGAAAGATTGCGTAAAAAAGCTGAGACCTTGTTAAACTCAAGTAAACAAAAATTAAATGCAACAAAGTCTGAAGCTGAGTCAAAAGTACCCAGACGTGAGGCAAGTGATGAATCTAATGGAAATGGTGAATGGGATACACCGGAAGAACGGCCAGTTTCTAAACGTGAAATACAAATTTATGAAACAATTGAAGAATTCGAAAGGAATTTGCCTTCAACTGTGACCTTGCTGGATACGCCATTTGGGAGTAAAGTATATTTGGTTGGAACGGCACACTTTAGTGAGGAATCACAAGACGACGTCTCTTATGTAAGTTATACTAAATTATAAATTTTTGGTTCAACCGAATTTCACCTATTTTCAGGTTATACGCAATGTCCGTCCAGATGTTGTTATGGTAGAACTTTGCCCATCACGCGTACATATTTTAAAACTCGACGAGAAAACTTTGTTACAGGAGGCGAAAAACTTTAATTTTGCGAAGGTAATAATTTAAGCTGTTCTACTTAACTGTCTAGGCATGTTGCTTGGTAATTTTATTCGTTATAATAAGTAGATCGAGTGTATTTCGGCTGGGAATGAATTCAAACTGGATTTGAAGATGGCGTTTAAGTTTGCATAAAAAGTCTATATAGAGAGAGAACGGTTTTAACAGCTCGAACTCCTACTCAGTCCAGTGTGCTGCGGCGTAGACTGAATTCCCTCCGGTTTGGGTCTGAGATTCATTATATTGTTGTTGTTGGCGTTGTAGCGATAAGGTTACTCCCCGAGGGCTTTGGGGAGTGTTATCGATGTGATGGTCCTTTGCCGGACACAGATTCGGTACGCTCCGGTAACACAGCACCATTAAGGTGCTAGCCCGGAAGGAGTCACAATCGTTTCCTACGCCGATGACTGCACAATAATGGCCACAGGCCCAGGCCCAGAGATCGATGAGCTATGCAATAAAATAAACGGCTATCTCCCTGACCTCTCCAGTTTTTTCGCCTCGCGAAACCTGGCATTGTCACCGACTAAATCTTCCGCGACCTTATTTACAACATGGACGCCCCAAATGTCGACCATATTGAACATCCACGTCGATGGCACTACGCTACCGACTGTCCCACACCCCAAAATCTTGGGTGTGACGTTTGATCAGGATCTGCATTTTGGTGCGCACGCACCGCAAATGTTCCGAGAATTCAGAGTCGTAATAAAATCCTGAAATCCCTTGCTGGCAGTACCTGGGGAAAAGGTAAAGAAACGCTCATGACCACATACAAAGCAATTAGCCAGCCGATTACGTGCTACGCATCACCCATATGGTCGCCAAGCCTAAAAACTACCCACTGGAAGAAACTACAGGCCTGCCAAAATACTGCTCTCAGAATCGCCACGGGCTGTCTTCTTATGTCCCCAGAACACCATCTGCATAATGAGGCGAGAATACTCCCCATCAGGGAGAGAAATGAGATGCTGACCAAACAGTTTCTGTTGAATACCCAGAAACCTGGGCATCCCAACAGACATCTTATTGACGAACCAGCACCGCCTAGGGGCCTAAGGAGTCATCTCCGTAAGCATTTTGAGGAAATACGGCACCTGAGAACCCAGCCGTATGAAGCGAAAAAACACAAGCAGGTCCTTGGTGAACTCCATAGACAGGCGTCGGACCTTTATGTCGGGAATTGCCCGGTGAATCCAGTACTTGAAGAAAAATATCCAGAACTCGCGGAAGAGAAACGCATACTCCCCAGGGAAACGCGTGTCACTCTCGTCAACTTCGTTCTGGATACTGTAACAGGTTAAACTCTTACCTATCCAGAATCAACCCCGACATACAAAATGTATGCCCCGCTTGCAATGTGTCCCCACATGACACCAACCTCTAACACCCCTTTCTTACGTCATTTTTCATGTTTTTCCAGCTATATTTCTGCTTGATTTTATTTGTCATGCGATTTATTCCTGGGTGGCCACCACTAATAGGATCGTCATGATATTTTTGCAGAATTTCCTTAATTTTCCCGGAATTAGTCACATGTATAACCTCTGGGGTTAGTGCAATTGTTAGTTTTTTAAGAACCTTGTTTCCTTTTTCAATAAATTTTCCTACTGCAGTATAATTTCTTTTAAACAATTTGTCCCCTAAGGACAACTGTATTCGTACAAGGCCTAAATTGCCGGCTTCTCTTTCGAGCCTGGTAAAGAATTGTCCTAAGTCAATCTTATCCTCAACAATTAGGTTGCTTGTATCAAAATCGCTACGAGCTCGACTAGTCTTTTTACTTCAAATTTATTTAGCGCTTCGTATATTTTGGTGTTCTCTGTGTGACTTTCTTCAATTTTAATGTTATTTTTTATATTTTTAGCTGCTGATCTAGTTGAAACTTTCATTATTTTGCATGCCTCCACTGACATTTCTTTTAGATTTGTTATGTTAATGCGAGACAATGCGTCTGCGACGTGATTTTTTTTCCAGCAATGTACTCCACTTCGAAATTGTATTCTTCTAAATCGAGTCTTACTCGTGTTAACTTAGATGAAGGGTTCTTCATCGAAAAAAGGTAAGTTAAAGGGCGATGGTCGGTTTTGATTTTGAATTTTCTACCATAGACGTATGGTCTGAAGAATGTTATAGCCCAATGGATTGCTGCTAGTTCTTTTTCTATTGTAGCTTTGTTTGTTTCACCTTTTGTAAAGGATCTGGAGGCGTAAGCGATTGGTAACTGTTTGCCATCATGTTCCTGGCTAAGGACTGCTCCGCAAGCATACCCACTAGCGTCTGTAGTTATGCAGAATTCTTTATTGAAGTCGGGGTATTGCAAAAGTTTTGGGTTGGTTAATGCTTCCTTTAAATAGACAAAAGCTGTTTGACATTCTTCTGTCCAGTCGAAGGAAACATTCTTTTTGCAAAGCCTAGTTAATTTTCTTGAGTATTCTGCGAAATTCGGTACAAATCTTCTGTAATAATTGCAGAACGCTACGAATCTTTTAACTTCATCTGCTGTTTTTGGTGTTGGGTAATTTTAGACTATTTCAAATTTGCTTGGGTCGGGTAGTATTCCCTCGCTTGTGCATTTATGTCCTAAATAAGTTACCTCTTCGCTGAAGAATAGGCATTTATCTGGATGTAATTTTAAGTTGTATTTCCTACAAGTAGCAAAAACATCTCTTAAGTTTTTCAGCATATGTTTTTCTGAACATCCTAGTACAACTAAATCATCCATATATAGAAATGCTTGGGATGGTTTGAGACCTGCAAATGCCAGTGTCATCATTCTTTGGAATGAGTTTGGTGCTACTTTTAATCCATAGGGTAGTCTTTTAAATCTATATGTACCATTGTCTGCTGTGAACGAGGTTATATCTCTAGAATCTTGGTGTAATTCTATTTGGTGAAAACCTGACATAAGGTCAAGGCATGAAAAATATTTTGCTCTTCCAAGTTGGTCTAAAATATCATCAATTCTTGGAAGTGGGAATTTATCCGCTGCTAGTTTTTTGTTTACTTGTCTGTAGTCAACTACCAGTCTCCATCTTTTTTCAGTATTACCTGGTAGTGATTTTTTAGGTACCAGTAAAATTGGGCTGTTGTATTCTGATATTGAGGGTTCTATAATGTCATCTTCGATCAATTTATTAACCTGTTTGCTTATTTCCCATTTTTGAGTTTCGGGCAATCTATAATTTTTTATGTATACTGGGGTCATCTTTCATGTGTAATTTTTGCTTATAAAAATTATTAGAGGAGATTGGTTCTGTTTCTAGTGCAAATATGTCTATGAATTCGGTGCATAATGAGGTTAATTCTGAATCGACAAATTTTGGGAAATTTTTAGTTAATCGTTTTAATTTTTCTGTGTCATTACTCTGTTTATTGTGTGTTTTTGTTTTAATTAAATTGTAGTCATCTAAATTTTCAGTATTTATTTTGTAATTTTGAATGGTTGTGTTTTTATGTGTGGTGTTTATAATTCTGACAAAAGTTTGTTCTTTATTTGTGATTGTGTTCGCTATGAAAATTCCTTCAGATAATTGTTGATGGGGTATGAAGATGTTTTTATTATCAGAGTTTACTGTTACTTGTCTAATGACTTCAGATCTAGCAGGGATCGTAATTGTGTTGGCAGACAGATAATTTGTTAGGTACATAGTGATTGTTTGGGGAAAATCATATGGTCTTAGGATTAGTTTATCCTCCTTTTTGCCATAATCTAGAATACAATTATATTTCTTTATAAAGTCCAAACCTATTATTCCACCAGATGGTATTGGAAAGTCGTCCTCTACGACGTGAAATTTATGATAAATTAGAAGGTCATCTCCTTTTAAATCAGCTTTAATTGTGCCTAATGTACTGGTTATACCCTGACCAATGCCCTTTAAGTCTGTTATTTGTTCTGTATTTATTTTTGTATGATTAAGTACTTGATTCTTTTTAATTATGGAGATATCTGTATCTGTAGATATATAACTATTTAAGTGTAAGTTTAGTACACATATTTTTCTATCTACTGATTTTGAAGTGGAGTTTCGTGGTTTTCCTGCTGGGTACAATTTCGAACGTTACGAGTCTGGTTGTATTGTCTATTGACGTTTTGGGTTTGTGCTCCTCTTTGAGCATTATTATTTGTTACTGTGTTATTATTGTATCTTGACTGTGGTCTAAATCTTCTGCCTCGGTAATTCCCATAGTTGTTACTTCGGTAACCTCCACGGAAATTACTTCGATATTGGTTTTGTTGACGAATGTTTAGGATAGCATTCGAGCTGCCTGTGATTTCCGTGCAGCTGTTTGTGAATTTTGAGATTGCGTCGTTCATTGTTGTGAACGTTCCTGCTTGCGTTATCATTTTCACTTTATCATTGGAGCAGTTTTTACACATGGCTTTTACTGCTGCTTGCGTAGAATATCTCGTTGCTAAGTCTGGGTTAAGTCCATCCGAGATATAAGCTCCTTCCAATGATCTGGTGATTTTTTCTATTTCAGCAGTATACTGTTTTGCAGTTTTGCTGCGTTGTTGGATATTCAGGAGTTTTGCTGTTAAAACTTCTACTGATTCTCCCTTTGTTGCGGTTTTTAGTTTATTTTTTATTTGAGCGATTGTATTTTCGTTACTTATGAAGTTCCTTGCCGTGCCTTTTAGCTTTGTCTTTATCATGGTTATAGCTAAAGCTTCATGAGTATCCTTGATTTGGTCTAAAATATCAAGAGCATCTAAGAAACTGTGTAAATTTTCAGGCTTGCCATCAAACTCTGGCAGCACTGATGAGGCAGTTTTGATAAACTCTATTACTGTTTGATTGTGATATGTGATTTACTTTACTAATCAATTCTTTTATAACATTTAAGGCTTCTAAAATTATGTTTAAATGTTTTGCTATCGTTTCTGTTTTTATGGTAGTACTTTTGTTTATGCACTTGTATGATTTATCTGCTTTTAATTTTTCTTCTATTAAATTATTATGAATTTCTTGCCATGTATTCATTTCTTTCTGAAATTTCGTTTAAACTCTTGGTACATTATTTAATTGTCTCAATTTCTTTTTTATTTAATTTTTTATTAGTATTGCTATTGCGACAATCAAAAATGCAGTTACACAAACAAAAATAGTTTACCATTTATCGGAGATTTCTTCTTTATTTTCTATAATTTCTTTTGGTTCGTATTTGACCAGTTTATTTTCGCTATTGTTTTCTGTATTTTCCTTACCGACTTCGTATCCTGCGATACCTATTAGTATACCATTTAGTATAGTTTTCCACCATGCCATTTTTTAAAAAATTTTACTAAGAAAATTTGTATTTATTTATTTATTCATTTATTTGCCAACCAGTATATAATTTAGTATTAGATTTTAATTCTAAAAAAAATTATTTTTCATTTGGGAAGACCGTTCTTATCATTCTAGCTATTTCTTCCTCTGTTGTTGTAGGGTTTTTTACATCTTCTACTGTAGGTTATCTTTTCATGCCTATTTTCTTCCAAAATGGTTTTAACCATAGGAGCTGTTTTTCATAATCTACCTCTGTTTTATTTCTAAAATCTTTATCTTCCCATGTACTTCCCATGTGTTTCTTGTGATTAGATGACATTCCAATTTACTCAAAAAAAATTTTATTTTTTCTTTCTCAATTCTCTAATCTTGTCTTTTAATTTTAATCTATCCTCGGTTTTTGTTGTTAAATTTAGTAGTTTATAACTCTCAGCTATCTCTTTCCTTATTTTAAATTGTTTACCTCCCCGTTTTCTTTTTCGGATTTTTGGGGTAGGTATTTTAGGTATTTCTTCCTTTTTTACCGACTGGTTCCGTCGCCGATACTCTTCTATAGTAATTGGTGTCGGACCTTGTTTGGTATTATTACGGTTTTCAAGAACTTTCTCAGAAATTTTAATGAATTCTTTTAAAGTGTCTTCACACTTTTTAAAAATTCTGTGAAATTCTTCTTCCGTTTCTATCTCTTGCATACTAAAGAGATAACTGAGTTTTTTTTTTTTCAACAAATAAAATTTTTGCTTGACGTTAAAAAAAATTTTTTTTTTTTCAACTAATTTTCTTTCATATTATTTATTTTGTTTCCTACTTAGAGAGACAACAAAAAAAAAATCCTAAGCAAAAACTTTCGTTTCTGCTCATTGTTTAGCGTCCATAAAGGCCGCCCAATTTGTTTTCTAAATTTTATACCTATTTATAATATAAGCTGCCAGTTTTTGTTCATATAACCGATGCTCCGTTGACTGTTAATGTATCGTCTCTCGATGTAGCTATGTTTCTCCTGTCCTGGTTTATTCCACTTCTTATGCGATGATTTTAGCCATGTAACTTCTATCTAGTTTATTCCACTTCTTATGCATTCGCTGCCATGCGTGCCTTTTGGATCCGAAGTGTATATTCCACTCGATTATGCATTCGCTGCCATGCGCCCGTTGTTATAAACTTTTTGTAAAATGGGATCATTTGCATCCTTTCAAATAAACTTCTTGTGAAATGGGATCACTTGCATCCTTGCAACCAAACTTCTTGTGAAATGGGGTCACTTGCATTCTTGCCACAATTAAATAGTTGTTTTCGAAAAAATTCATTTGAATCCTTTTTGGGATTTTGATAATTACTTTTAATTACTGTAGCCTTTCAGATCTTTAGCAGGATCTGGCAGGCTCTTCCTTCAAGATGATCGCCTTTAGCAATTTTCCGCTTATTCAGCAAATTTTATGCTTAAAGGTTGAACTGGCAGGATCTTTTCCAGTCAGATCGTTTTAGCAGTTGTGCTGATGTTTGATCTGAGCTGGCAGGATCGCCATGAAGTGTTAAGAAGGAAAAGATGTTTAGTGTTCAATGTTCCAACATTAAATCTTGTTTTATTAAATAAATTCTTGCCTTTTATAGTAATTTACTTAACCTATACATTCATAAATATCTTAATACTAATAACTAAAAATAAGTACATAGGAAATGGGTTATGCATACATGTACGTTTGTATACAGTCTTTGTATACATGTAGTTTTGTATGCATAACTCCATACATGTAGTTTTGTACATTTAGCAGCGTCAGCAGATCAATTTGAGTGTTTTAATATTTTCCCACCATGGGTTGTATGTTTGTATGTATAGTTTATGAGCTGTGAATGGATATGGGTCTCATATTCGGCATTCCATTGATGTTGGCTAGCCGTCTGGGTTAGTTCAATAATTTATGTTGGAAAATATTGTAATGATTATTACTAAAATATATTTGGAGTTTGTTATGCGTAATGCCGCGAATATGTTACAGTGAGTGTGACGTATAATGATACAATACAGTGGGTGTGACGTATAATGCTACAATGGTTCACCCCTGTTGAAACGGCAAGTTTCCTTGGACTCCCGTTAGAGGATATTGATGACAATTTGTCATCGGTCGCGACTATTAGGTGGGGCGAGCATTGCTACAACAACAACAAGGTGCTAGCCCGACCATCTCGGGAACGATTTATATGGCCAAATTAAACCTTCAGGTCATCCCTCCCTCCCCACCCCCAAGTTCCATGAGGAGCTTAAGGGAAAGAAATGAAATGCTAACCAAACAGTTTCTGTTGAATACCCAGTAACCTGGGCATCCCAACACTCATTATGGTCTACCCTGTTGAAACAGCAAGTTTCCTCGGACTCCCGTTAGAGGACATTGATGACAATTTGTGATCGGTCAGACCTATTGGATGGGGCAAAGCACTGCTACAGCCACAACAACAACTACAACACGACGAACATGAGGATTATTTTTAGCATTGAACGTAGTTCGTAGATTGTTATTTCCCAAACCAATCTATTTTAAAATAATAAAAATATGCAAATAGCAAATCGATCTGTCCTAAAGTTTTAAAAAATATTTAGTCACTAAGTAGTGTAACAGTACACCAGAACTGATCCTCGCTCCAGCTTGGGGTACTTCATGAATGTTATTGCTGTTGTTGTAACAGTGTACTCCATGGATCACCTTCGGCAGTGCACTTTTCAAAAAATACTTCATGGAGTTGACAGAAGCAAAGCGAGGAATGAAGGAGATAATATAAATTAGAATAAACAATTCGACAAAAATAGTAACATGATCGCAAAGATTTTTGCACGGATAGAATTCTGGTTCTACAGATGATAATATTTCGAGCTCCATCGAAAACGATTTGTGTCATACCGTGTGGAATTGTCACATCGCACAAGCTTAATTTTCCATTCCACACCTGCCTTGTCCATACTGCCGCTAAATTCACCGAACACTATTTGTATTTTAAGGGACACTTCTTCTATTGAAAAATATATTTACGAACATACAATTATAATTAATCGTTCAAATTTGTTCTCCTAAAGATACGCAGCATAATCCAGACACATGGCTACATCAACGGAATCTTTTTCATACTATTGCTACAGATGAGTGCACAAATTGCTAAAGATCTGGGCATGGCACCTGGTGGAGAATTTCGTCGAGCCTTCGAAGAAATCCATAAACTTCCTGGTTGTATGCTGCATCTTGGTGATCGACCCATACGCATCACTCTTCATCGGGCATTGCGTGCACTTTCGTTATGGCAAACGATGAAGCTAGTTTGGCGTCTGACATCCACCGATACAATAAGCATCGAAGAGGTCGAAGAATGCAAACAACGTGACTTGCTTGAAAAATTAATGCAAGAAATGGCTGGTGAATTTCCTGCTTTTTCGGAAGTTTTTGTAAAAGAACGTGATCTATTTCTCTGTCATTCACTGCAATTGGCTGCGTTACCCCAAGCACCAAGCGATGGTAGCAGTGCGCCTCGCCCAGTACGTGTTGTTGGTGTTGTAGGTGAGTAAAAAAATAACAGAGCTAAGTACTTTGCAACACATAAAATTTTATCATAGGCGCCGTGGTAAAGGATTGTAATGTGCTTGCCTATTATATTCAAGTCAACAGGTTCATATCCTGGTTCCACAGATTCAAAATCAAACATCTTCCTGGCCACATACAGTTAAGATATTTCAGATAGTTGACACAATTTGCAGGACCCTCTTTTTTGTGGACTGGGCAAAGAACACTTAAATTACAAACCTCGGACATGCATTCATCTAACTCCTCGGCACCGTATTTAAATAGCTCCGCAGATAATCCATCAGGGCCCGCGGCCTTGTTTTCTTAATCCGGTTATTGCTATTCTTACTGCGTAATATTCGGGTTGGGGGACAAATTCTATTATCATCGATTGTGGGCTCACCTTCATCGTCTTCCCTGGGCGTTTCATCGCTCTCGTGGCGATATGACCTAAAAGGTTCAATGTGGTCATAAAAAATCGTTCCCTAGATGGTCAGGCTAGTACATCCGGCAAAGGACCATCAACATCGATAACACTCCCTAAAACCTACGGAGGGTGTCCTTATTGCTACAAAAACAACCTTCCGCCTTTGGGTTCAACCCGGCATAATTCATGGTACCAGTTACTATTCCCTGGCTGCCGATAATCCGCATTCCATCGTGTTGATTTCTGCTCCAAGAGGCAGGTCTGTTTCGATTGCAGCTTTTCGACGTCTAAAATTTCTTGTGTTTTTTCTGCGTTGCTTTTAGCCAACCAGAGGCCGGCGCATATTTTGGCTGCAACGAGATAGTAATCCGAATCGATGTTCGGTTCTCGAATCGTGAGTACATCTTAAACTATGGAGGCATGCCGCCCGTCTGTCACAACGTGGTTGATCGGGTTACATGTATTTCGATCACGAGATAGCCATGTAACTTTATGCTTAATCCTGGTGCTGACTATGGCCATGGTTTGAGCATCGGCGAAGTCGATCAGCCTCAGTCCATTAGGGGAGGTTGCATTGTTGTTGGCTGAGCTTTTCGACTATTGGGCCAACAACACCTTTGCCCACCATGGCGTTGAAAGTCGCCAAGCAAGTTTTTTATATAATAGGCAGCGCACGTATGCGCTTTCTAGGCACTCATAAAATGCGTGCTTCACCACATCGCACACTGGGACCAAGCTTGCGGTAGGTATGCTTGTCGTAAGAGGCGACTAAAATACCAGATTCAAGGGGCTGTGTAGCGCAACCCTTCAGGTTGCCAGCGCAATATATGGCTTCGCCAAATCCAATTGTCAACCTCACCTATCCGCGGCGAATCCTGTATCACTAACAGACGAGTCTCTGGCGACCCCAAGCTCCTCATGGAACTTGGGGTGGGGAGGGAGGGAATGGCCTGAATGTTTAATCTGGTCACATAAATCGTTCCCGAGATGGTCGGGCTAGCGCCTTAATGGTGCTATGATACCGGAGCGTACCGGATCTGTATCCGGCAAAGGACCATCAGATCGATAACACTCCCCAAAGCCTTCGGAGAGCAACCTTATCGCTACAACAACAACAACAACAACCAAGCTTGCTCAACACTAAATTTTCAAAGAATGATATTTTTCAAAATATAAAAACAAAATTATAAAATTCTGCACTTCCGACTATATCAGCCAACGTTTTCGTGTGTAAATAATCTAAAAACATTGTATCGGACCACGATCTAATTTTCTGTGCCTTTGATCTAAATTTTGACCGACATAATGTTATGCCTAGTACATACTCCGCGCCTGATTATCGCTCGCTCAATGCGGACCATATATTGGAAGACATAGCAGGTTTTGACTGGTCTCCATGTTGGCGACTAAGCTCTGTGCATGAAAAACTATATTGCGATTATATAGAACTCATGTACCGACGCGTATATATCATGGCAGATCCTCTTCGTGTCCCTGGTTCAACGTGTCGGTTCGTGCAATGATAATAAGGCGGAATAAGATATATTCTCACTTCAAAACCGCACTGAGGTAAATTGGCGAGCCTACAAGCTCGCGCGAAATGAGTGCACGGCCCTTTTAAGCGTGAGAAGTGCAAGTACTTCGACAAGATGCTTGACTCGTCACTCCCGAACCATGTCTTGTGGCGTAACCTAAAAACCCTCCGGGTGCATGTAAGTGATAGTCCAGATTGTACCCTAAGCCCTGACATCCTGAATGATGCCTTTGTGAGTCGTGTCACCCCAATTCATGTTAATACCTCCCCCCATATCCTGTCTCTCACCTTCTGTGCCTGCTTGTCAAATGTTGGAGTTCTGAACCGTCTCAGAAGTTGAAATAGCGCAATGTATCTGTAAAAAAAAATGGAATGCAATTGGTGATGACTGAATCCCCATAAAATTCGTAAAAATGCTCGTGCCATATATTTTACCAACGCTCACTCACGTCATAAATCATAGCATAACTACAACGTGCTTTCCTGATGCTTGGATGATCGCTACAGTGCAACCAATTGCAAAAACCAAGTCGGCAAGTAGTCCTGGTGACTTTCGGCCTATAAGCATCTTGCCTGCGCTTTCTAAAGTGTTCGAAAAGTTGTTGTCTGAGGAAATACATGAGCATATTGGTAAACTGAAACTGCTGTCCCCGCATCAGTCAGGCTTTAGAGCCAAAGATAGCTGCTCCACTGCCGAATTAAAAATCCTGGATGACATTAGAATCCCTTTTGACAAAAACCAACTGACTCTATTGTGCCTCTTAGATTTTTCTAAAGCTTTCGACTCGGTAATCCATGACTTACTCTGCATGAAGCTAACTAATTATTTCGGTTTTGGTACTTCCGCAACGCATCTTATGCTGGTGTTCCGCAAGGATCTATTCTAGGTGCTTTATTGTTTATTCGTTTCATTAATGACATCTTCTATATCTGTCAGCATGCCAATATGCACGCTTACGCTGCTGACATTCAATTATATCTATCGGGAAGGTATGAGGATACCAGTCATCTTTGTGAAAGGTTCAATAATGACTTAGCATCCATTTCGACTTGGACCACGAGAAATTATTTGTGCCTTAATAGTGATAAGTCTTACATCCTCCCGATATCTAAAAAATCTATAGCTTTCTCAAATATTCCTCCTTTATATATTGGTGGTAATGTTCTAAAACTGGTGCCAAAAGTGACCAATCTTGGCTTTATCATCAACAGTGGCTTGATATGCGATGATCATGTAAACTCTATTGTCTGCAAAGTATACTATATATAAGGAACCTTCGAACGTCAGCGGCATTTACTCCTCCCCATGTTAGGAGAAAGCTTGCAATACAGCTAATTTTGCCGGCTATAGGCTATCCTGAACTGGTATACAGTAAGCTGAGCTCGCATTCTGTCCATAAGATCGATGTAGCTTTCAACCACGTTACGCGCTATGTGTTCGGGTTAGACAAATTTGACCATATTTCGAATTCGAGAACACGATTACTAGGGTGTGATACAGCTGACTATCTGAAAGCCAGAAATTGTATTTTTTTCTGCAGACTTATTATATGATAAGCTAATTTTCCCAGGTTTTTTACCAGGTGATTTTACCAAGCTATAACTAACTACCTTACCTCCTCGCGGCTATTCTTTGTCAGTTCCATTCGTACTTGGAACTCGAGACCAATGTCCATTCGCAGTAGTATTACTAAAAGCAACTTTAGGGCAGTTTTATATGCTTACTATCGGTAAAATACATTAATACTCTCTAGTTGATTTGTTCACAAGTTTCGCTATCTAAATAATAATTTATCTGTGATTATTGACTTTATGTTTTATTTTTCTATATCTGTATTTGTTTCTTTTTTTTTCTCTTGTGTTATGATCTTGCCTACATTTAAGAATTATCTGTATTTTTGCTGTTCCATATAAAAAAAAAAAGATAAGAGATCATAGATCTCATTGTACTAATGTAACTTATCAACAAATGAAAAGATTTTTTCTTTAAGGTATTGGACATGCAAATGGTATTGCTGAAATGTGGGGACGTGTTGATCCACAAAAAATACCAGCCATTATGGAAATCCCACCAGCCAGCATTAGTACACGCATATGCAAGATCACAATAAAGTATGGTATAATCAGTTTAACTTTATATGGGGCGTTTAAGCTACTCCGGCCACGTTTGACGCGCTTCTTTTGATTACTTTATATTTATGTATGTATGTATATTATGAAAATGTATAATAATAAGAGCGATGCAAATATGTTTCTAAACAAAACGAAAACCCAAATTGTTATCGTTTGATTAATTATACGTGCTACATACAATTACACATTTACTCGTAAAACCCAAAGTATGTATGTATGTGAATGATGTTTAATATCTGCAACAAAGAAAATTACAATGATGGCTTTTATGTTATATCATACATGTTTCTTAAATTGGGAACCAAATATTTCCCAACATATACAAAATATTTACATGTATTAATTTTATGACGTGATTCCAAAGCTCGTGGAGCAGAAATAATGGTTTTCAAAAGCGGCAAAAATTGTTCTTTTTTTGAACTGCACAAAAACAAAATACAATAGCGTTCGTGTAGTGCGAAGTTGTAAATAAGAACACAGTAAAAAAATATTAATTTACGTAGACAATAGAAGAAAATCGAAAGGAGAACAAAAAATAACATATACACACACATATTTAATATGTATTTCCTACTATTAGTATTAAGGGTTATTGCTAAATCTAAAGTGTTGCAAATTTTCGTAAAAATATGTGACCCGGCCTATGAAAAGGTGGCTTATGACTCAAAAAAAATTTTTCCACTTTTTTTTCTGGTTTCGATAGTTTTTGAGACGCTCTTTCACGTGGTGAAAACTAGAAAGTCCTAACTTGCTTAGAAGTGTTCTGGAGATGATATTTTCATCCACTTCCATTTGACCTTCAGCTTCAAACAATGCTTGTAGTTCGTCCTCGTAATTGATACCAACATCATCGAAAGAATCATCATCATTCTCTTCGTTTTAATAGAAATATGTTTGAAAAACCTCGCTAAATTCTTCTTCGACAGACATTATTCACAAGCGACACACGTCCTACACGTTCAGCATTGCTTTTAAATCTGAGCACTCACACGATTTTTTCGGTCAGAAACTGGCTTGTGCTTTGCATTGAAAAAAAACATCGCTCTTTATATACACGCACACACTTATCTCATTCTTTTTTGGTTACCTTTTGGGCATAACTGTTCATAATGCAAAAGAAAAACTACTAATAGCGTTTTCTTTTCTGAAATAAATTGTTGCCTACGTAAATGGTAAAGCCTTAATAGAGTTACACCTACCCCGGAAAATTGTCAACATTTATAGTGCATACAAAGAACATTTCAACTCACCATATTCACTCATATTAACAGCGTATATGTGGAACTTATGAGCGAATTGAGAGTTTTCACAGAGTTGCAATGCCACACCGCCATTTTATACAGGGTAAAAGTGTAACGCTTTTGCGTTGTGCGCAGGCAACAATTTTCACAAAAGAACGAAATACCCCGTAAATGCGTTGCCTGTTTTTCAGAATAGAACAACAACCCTTGCGCGGCGTACAAAAATCGTAACACGTTAGCCAGAAAAGAAAACGCTATATGAAACTGAAGAAATGCATTGTTTATCTTTAACAGCTGTTTCTCGCAATTTCTTTTTTGAGTCATAGCCACTTTTTCATAGGCCGGGCCACATATACAATTAAACGACATTTGCTAAAAGCGTTCAAGATTTTCACTCCAAATGTATGCATTCATGAATTCAGCTTAAAAGCTTCCGTTTAAATTTAATCATTCGTAAATCAAACACACATCAACTATTCGCACGGAGCACAGCATTTCGACGGCTGAGTGGCTGATATCACCCTATCTAGGTTGCCAGTTCGAAAACGCTCTATCTGCGACTATTTTTCAAAAATACGCTTTTTCGTGTTTTTGAAACAAATTCTAAAATAGGGCGTTATTCAAATGTTTTCTGAGATAGGGCGCTCTCGAATCGGCAGCCAAGTTAGGTTGATATTCTACTCCGCAGACGATTTGACAAATCATAATACCATCTTTTCAAATAAAATTCAAGTGCCAAATCGTAACATCCGTCAATACACACAAATTAACGCACATTCTAAAAAGTGTGTTTGTCATTTAAAAAAATTAAGTTTTGTCTATCCAAAACTGGTAAAAAGCTTAAAATCGGTTGAGAACTATATAAGTTACACTCATATTAGACAACAATTGCCAAGTAAACATTTACGTTTTGTTACGATTTTATATTTTTTTTTTAAATATTTTTTTCATGAAAATTTAAATAAAATGAACACTTATGAACTCATAAATAATTTCCAGTTCTGATGCTAGTCGGGGTGGTTGTTGTTGTTGTAGCGATAAGTTTACTCCCCGAAGGTTTTGTTTGGGGAGTGTTATCGATGTGATGATCCTTTGCCGGATACAGATCCGGTACGCTCCGGTAACACAGCTCCATTAAGGTTCTAGCCCGACCATTTCGGGAACGATTTATATGGCCACATTAAACCTTCAGGCCATCGCTCCCTCCCCACCGCCAAGTTCCATGAGGAGCTTGGGGTCGCCAGAGCCTCGTTTGTTAGTGAAACGGGATTCGCCGCTCGAAGGTGAGGTTGACAATTAGGTTTGGAGAAGCTATATATTGCGCTGGCAACCTGAAAAGGTAGCGCTACACAACCCCGTTGAATCTGGTATTTTAGTCGCCTCTTACGACAGGCATACCTACCGCTGGTATATTCTAACCCCCTAACCCGCTGGGGTGCTAGTCGGGGTTGCTGTAGTTTGCCTATAAATTAGTGCATACAGATAACACCCAAAAGACGTGAAAAAAATTAGTTCATTGGAAAAGTTGTCCCAGTTGTGCCATGTTTTTCTGGTTAATATATATGTATGTACATATATCGTTGTAAAGGTCTAAATCTCTTCTTATAAGATCCGGAAAGAAACTGGCAATAGGTTTATAACCCAACAAAGTTATAGGCTCGTAAGGGTCCAAAGGTACGGAAAACCGGTTTTTTTAATACGATCCATGATCGTATTTTACGCTTTGACTTCAGATCTTTGGTTAAGTGAAAGATCACCCTACATTTTACGGCAGGGACTTCGAAAATGTTCTATCACACCATACCTTAGAAAAACCCTAAAATCAATTTCACTCAGTTTTCCGTACGATTCTGACAAAAACGAATGCCGTTTTAATATGACGGGATTCCGTCAATGTTGAGAAACTTCAATAGCAGAAATTAGCGGAGAATAAAGAAAGATAGTCGTGTTACAATATATTTTACGAAAATTTTGACAAACTTGGATTTAGCGTGAGTCTTAAATGTATATCCATTAATGCTTAGTGTTAAGTGGACTTGTACATCACTACTATACATTCCATTGTTTCTATCCAAATACAAATTAACACATGTGTACAAACAAATATATGTTGAAAAGCATGCATGAATGAAGTTATATTGCTTATAAGTATTTGCTAGCCAAAAAAACTGTTTTCAATAAATTTGTAGAAAATATTTATTTGATTTATTTTAATGAATATTTTCATATATCTAAGGAAAACAACTACTCAACTAAAAATATATGTATATTAAGGCGGGTCAAATTGTATGGGGGAAAAAACTTCAGGTGCACATCCAGTTTCTGAATCTATGGGTTATAATGAGTAATATTGTCCATGGGACCATAGGTCTGAAATGAATTTCTAGCCTCCCTAATTTTGTTAGAAAATTTTATATCCCAATCCAAATAGCGGCTCGCACAAATAAAATATATGAAAATAAATGTCAAATTCGGATTCTAATTGGGATATACAATTTTCTAACAAAATTAGGGCGGCTCGAAATTCATTTCAGACCTATGGTCCCATGGACAATATTACTCAGTATGACCCATATATTCAGAAACTGGATGTGCCTTTTCAACAATAAATTTGATCCACCCTAATGTTGCCTTCAATATCCCCGTCTCCAGGTACTCATATAAGGCTGATACTGAAGTGCTGAGCCATCTCGTTAAGAGATCTGCGGCATTCAGTGACCGACTTTGCGTTTTTGACGAATGAGTCCAGGGACGGAAAATAATAATTATTTTTTTTCGGAGTCGAAAAAGTCCTGGTCAAAAAATTGTGCTAGGTGAAAATGTTTGAGTTCACAGGTATCCCTATAGCAATATCATGTCGAATCATGCATGTATCCTTTTTATTTTTCGAACTTTTTCCATAAATACTTCAAAAATAAAAGTCCGGAAATAAAAGTTAAATCGGGACTTTTATTTTTTAAGACCAAAATAAAAGTCCGGCTTGATAACAAAAAAAAAAAATTAAATTAAATTAATTAAAAAAATTTTTTATTTCGGATAAGCCGTTTCTTTGTTATCAAGCGGGACTTTTACTTTGGCCTTAAAAAATAAAAGTTCAGATTTAACTTTTATTTTTAAAATTCCGAGTTTAACTAGTTCAACAAATGTTTATGTAATAACTCTTTTGTAAAAAATATATATCTGTAAAAAAAAAAATCAATTTCGAAAAATGTGTTAGTAAGCGCCTTTGTTAACTAAGGAAACCAGGACCAGATTAAGCATGTGCGGCCATTGGGCGCATTATGAGTGTCTTCTTCTCCTAGCACGCAAATAATGGCCTCCTGTTACATTAGAACTTTGGTAGCGCAGTTTTGAGTAATTGCGAGTTCAGTCAACAGGTTGAATTTACAACAGTTTGCTAATAAAACGGTAAGTCTACATTTTCTTAACGCTTCGTGCTTTTTCGAGTGAAATTGTATGTTTTAACAGAATATCATTCATACATTGACTCCATGTAAAGCAGCTTGCGAGAGCTCCCAACTCTTGACACCACTGATGCGCGTTCGTTCGGTCCATCCCTCAACACGCCCCTAAAAGTGATAATACATAACTGTTCCCTTCAAAAAACGCGAGTACTCCATAAATAGTGTAAGGAATACTCCTTTAGAAGTATAGGAGTGCTCCAAAACTAATCTATATTCATACAAAAATGTGCTCCAATTAACATTGTGATGTCCTAGGAGAGGAGTAGGTGATTCCACTCTCGCTATGTTTGTGAGTATTCGATAGAGTACATAAGAGAGACAACTTTCCAAACTACTTTCACTCTAGTAATCCATGGAGCACCCACAGAGGATCATATGCCAAAGTACTCCAGAAAAACTACTCTATGGAGTATCTGCGGAACAGTACTCTCTAAACTGCTCCTGAAATATTATTCCATGGAGTACCGACAAGAGATTACTTGCGAAACTGCTCTCAAAACATTATTCCTTGGAATACTAGCAAAAGAGTACTCGTTAAACCACCCTCGATGGATTGCCTAATGGAGTACCTACAGGAGATTACTTAAGAAAGTACTCTCAAAGCATTACTCCTTGGAGTACCTATGGAAGAGTACTTTTAAAGAAGAAGCCACCCAAAATAAAACATAAAATTTATAAAAAAAATCATATTAGTTTCTTTATTCATGCAAATGCAAAATAACATAAACATAACATGGCGAAAAATGATTGCCTTCTGGTGCTATGCTAGGAGAGCTGACTAATTCCATAACCTCTGATCCTGCGGCATAATTTGAAGTTTCAATTTGGAGCGTCGCATTTCCTCCATTTTTCAATCTACGCGCAAACTTTTCCCTCTCCATTTTCTGAATACGTCTTTTGTGACGTGCGCTGCATTCCATGTTTTTACCTTTTTATATTTGGTTATAATTATTTTGTGTATTTTATTTTTCACCAATAAAATTGTTTGTCTTTTAAATTAAATTCACTCCGATAATTCTTTCCGACCCAATTCCTCTTTGAATATTTCTCTATATATAGTATGTATACATAAAACCAGTTGCGCGGTTGCATTTTATCAGAGCTGCCATAGTAAAATTTTATTATCAGTTATTTGTATGCAATATTTTACTTTTGGCGACTCTGTTCGATCGTCATCGTGTTGTGATCACGGTCGTTAAAACACGAGCAATGATCGGCTGATGGTGGTCCGCAAACGCATTGCAAAGGAGTATTGTTAGAGTACTCCAACATAAAAAAAAAATGGAACACTTAATCCAACAATTTTTGCAGGGTTAATGCCCATATGGTTGTACGAAGTTTTAAGACTTGAACAAATTTTATCGGGTTTTAAATCTTGCAATATAACAACTTCATCCATGAATACGTATATAGTACTTAAGCATTACAAATTAGTCATGTCAGGAAACACATTTTAAGTTAGACTATAACAATGTACTCAGTCAAAAGTTTTACGAAAGTGTAGAAGAATCGGATAATCCAAATTTATTCCTGCAAAAATTTTAAGGGCCTCATTCTCTAGTATGAAACGAATATTCGTGTCGCCTCAGAGACGAATCGATAGTGTTTTTGCACTATGTTAAACGATGGTAACATATCATTTGACTATTGATTTCGCCTTCCTGTTTGACATAAAGTAATAAACGTAAAGGCCGAACGAAAAAGATAAAGAATACCATTGCTAGAGGAAATAATTTGGAGGCGAATCGTTCGTCTGAGCTATCGTTCGCAATACGGAATGAAGCCCTAAGTTATAAATCCGTCAAAATCGTAGTTGATAATGGATATATCCAAGTCACTAATACGCCGGGTATCATTGGTCTGAAAACGCATCTTTTCCAGAAAACAAAAAAATTATGTCATCTGAAACGTGATAACGACGGCATCAACAATTTGTTAAGTGGAAAAACTGGTTTCCATGGTTCACAGTTCTTCTTCTAAAAAGTTGGAGAGTCCAAAAGAGAAAATAATTTGTGCGAAAATGCAAGTGATGCCGCCAAAAAAAAAAAAAAATACACAGTCCCACAAAAGGCGATGTAACCACAAAAACACTTCTCGGCGAAGTTTCTCGTGTTTGAGAAGTCTTTGCTGTATTTGAATTCGCCACGATTCGGTATTAACACCTCCTGGTGCTAAACCAACTTAGGTTAGATTAGGTGGTAGCTGCCCTAATAAGGGGAGCTCACTTGGACAACATGAAGGTCCGGTTTGATACCACATGCAATATAATAAAAGTGGCGTAGATATAGCTACTTAGAGAATCGTTGGGTAGCAACGATAAAGCTCCGAATGATTTCAACTTCTGGATAAATCATCGGTAGATCCAAGTGAGTCGCGACCGAAGTACTTTCGCCTAGTTCTGGCAAAAGCTGGACAATCAAGCATAAAGTGATTTGGTGATTCCACCTCAGCATCCTCCATACAGCTGCAGCAGGATGGAGTTTCCAATATATTGAGCCGCACCGCATAGATACCCATGGGACAGCGCCCTGTCAAATCCCCAATGACCATTGATAGGTGAGCCTTAGGTTAGGTTGAACTGGCCGGTCCATGAGGACCTCACATAGACTGATTGAGTCCGTAGTGTTACCTGAAGTTTGTTTTAACGACCAAACTGAAAAACCCTATCAAAAACCAGGACCTATGTTATAAAATAACTCCGCCCTCTTGGCAAATACTAGAAGCTTCCTAGGACTTAAGCCACTTGCTGCTTCTAGATTTGACAGCTGTATCACTCCTAATAGCTGGAGTCTTAGTGCAAGTGCAGGGCACGAGCACAGAACGTGCTCGATCGTTTCCTCCTCCAACCCGCAATTCCTACATCTGCTATCACTGACCAAGCCTAATTTAAAGGCATGTGACGCCAGAAGGCAGTGTCCAGTCAGAATACCCGTCATGAGTCTACAGTCCTCTCTTTTTAATGATAGAAGCAACTGTGTTAGTCTAATGTTGTAAGACCTACACATAATCTTCGACACTTTACAGCCCCGCGCTTGAACCCACGCCTTTCCCACTTGGTCGATCATGTGCACCTCTCGCCTTCGCTTAATCTCGCCCAATCTAATTGGGACGTCTACGGAGCAAGCTTCAAGGGATGCGCCCTTTTTAGCTAGTTCGTCCGCTTTTTCATTCCCATCTATTCCCATATGCCCTGGGACCCAATATGGATGTATGCTTCTCCCTGTACCGATTCTCTCCAGAGACTGCTTACACTCTAACACGAATTTAGATGCTGTGCTATGCGAGATTATTGCCTTAATTTCTGCTTGACTGTCAATATAAAAGTTAACACGGTTGCAGCTTAAGCTATTATCTTCCAGGGTTTCTACTGCTTTGGTTACGGCTAATATTTCCGCTTGGAAAACGCTACAGTAATCCGGCAGCCTGTAGGATCTGCTTATTTCCGGATCAGCGCAGTATACCGCAGACCCTACTCCTTCCACTACTTTGGAACCATCGGTGTACACATGTATCGCCTCGTCCGCCATTTGCGCACCCTTGCGCTAACCGTCCACCTCTATTGTGGCCTTAAGATCTTCCTCGAAGCGCAGATAGGGAATCAGGTAGTCTGTTCGTCTTGTGATTGATGACGCTATACTACTATGGCCATTTGGTCGGCGCTCAAGCTGCCCCGAAGCACCGAGCCTGGTTGCGGTCGTTTATGCTTTGTTCTTTGCTACCAGGTCTACAGGTGGAATGTGCAGAATGGCATACAGTGCAGCCGTCGGGGTTGTTTTCAGGGCTCCCGTAATGCTAAGCATCGATAGTCTGCATACCCCCTATAATTTTTTGAGGTATGTTGTTTTTTGTGTGGCTTTCCACCAAACAAGAACTCCATAGTATAGAATAGGGTTTACAATCGCTGTAAAAACCCCATGAGAAAGAGAGGGCGATAGGCCCCACGTACACCCCAGCATTATTTTACATGCATAGAGTGCCGTTGAGGCCTTCTTGACCCTCTCCTCCATGTTGAGCTTCCATGACAGCTTACTGTCTAGGATGATTCGATATTTTGTGCAAGGTTTCTCCTGTAAGGTCACCCCTCCTAACTTAGGCCTGGTCCAATTTGGGACCTTGTACCTCTTTGTAAACAAGGCCATATCCGTCTTCTCCACATTGACTTTCAACCCGACATTAGATGCCCAGGTATGAATATCCCGAAGCGCCCGATCCATCAAAGAACTAGTCGTTGGAAGGCACTTTCCACTTATGACAATTGCAACGTCATCTGCGTAAGCCGTAAGTTTTACGGGTCCCTCATTGAATTGCCCGAGCAGTTGGTTGATGACCAGCGTCCAAAGCAGAGAGAGAGATAGGTGAGCCTTAGTGAACCCAATTATTTCAGCAGACCTGCCATCCACTTTCGGCCGGAAAGATCTTGCTACCCTGCAAGACGTGGTGTCCTCCCAACGTTTGCTGAGCTGACTTGAGGTCCAGTTATGGAGGCGCAATCCACAGGTGGCCAGCGGAATCCTGAAATCCCTACAGCCATCTTCATTCTGCTAAACCACCTGCTGCGGGAAAGATTTGTTTACCCCTTCAACTTTGGGGCCTTTGGATTTTAGTCGCCTCCTGCGACAGACAGGCCTTACCGCGGAAAAACTTGGAGCTCCTGAGGCTGTTAGTTATTAAGCTATCACATTTTGTGTTCTCCCATACCTCTATAGCAAAATAATCTTATGTTTAGCACAAACAACGGTGGAGTGACATAAGGTCAACTGACGTTATGACCACCTCAAATGGCCATAACTTCAAATGGTCATTAAGTCAACTGGCTTATGAACTTAGTTAATTTGGCTTTATGTCCATTTAGGAAATTTTTGTTTCACCGAAGGATTGGTGGTATGATTATGTTCTTCTCACCGCCCAAAATTTTAATTAATTTATATACCATTTTTATCTCAGAGAGGATTTCATTGGGCCAGTACTTTATCAGATTATTCAATAAAATGGAACCAAAATATAGGAAAAGGGGCGCCACACTAGGGGGTAAACTGCAAAAAGTTGTCTCAAAATATGCAAGAATTAAAAACAACTTCTGTTTTCAGTCGACCAAACAAAAAATGTCACGCAAAACAATAAAACGTAACTGTAAATCAACAGTTGTTAGCATTTTAACATGTGAGGTGCCGCCAAACAAAGTAATTGACCTTATGGCCACTTGAGAAAGATTGATTGATTGATTTATGATCATTCCGAAAAAGCAATAATATAATATTGTAATATTGTCAAAACCGTTGACATTGTAACTATTTGAAATGTGGTGTTGTAGCTATTTCATATGGTCATAACTTCAATTAACTTTGTGGCCATATGAAGTGGTCATAAGATAAATTGACGTTATGACCGTTGGCATTAGGCCACTCCTCCGTAGATAGCCAATTTGTTATACTGTTTTGTAAAACTTTTCCGGCATCTATACATTAACGCATTATTGCAAAACACTTGTTTTTTTTCTTGAATAATATCCATCATCTCAATTAGGGACCCAAACTCATTTTATAATAAAAAAGTCCATCAGAAAAATTTATTTTCAGACTTTTAGATTTTTAATTCGAAAGAAATTATTTAGTCCGGACTTTTGGATTTTAAGAACATATATAGGATACAGAATCCTTGTTTCAACAGAATGCATATGTAATAAATTCCAAGGCAATATCTCAAGTTTGATGACGAAAAAGCAGGTGAAAGTTTGCTTTCGATTTGTATGGACGAAAGTTAACCGATATCGCGCCATCGATTTTTCGATAGGATTTGGGCTCAGGAAAAAAAGTTCCACTACGTATATCCAACAAAATAATTTTCGAGCCTGCGAAATTTCATTTTTTTTTTTTGTTACTTTTTTCGATTTTGATTTTTAAGGTTTTTTTCATGACCTACTAAAAAAATTTTCATATGTATACCCTGTCCGACCCAAAAATGTCCGCTAAAAACGTTGGCGATAAACATTTTTTTTTTTTCAAAAACCATTATCGCCAACGTTTTTAGCGGACATTTTAGGGTCGGTATACCCTACATGAAAATTTTACAATCAAATGAAAATTCTTTTAGTAGTAGTAGTAAAAATCAAAACGATAAAAAAGTAAAAAAAATGAAAATTCGCAGGCTCGAAAATTATTTTTTGGGTATGCGTAGTGGAACTTTTTCCTGAGCCCAAATCCTATCGAAAAATCGATGGCGCGATATCGGTTAATAAATCGACCCAGTCTAATGAGTATGGTACTATGAGAGTTGGCTTTAGTTTTTCTATCACACATTTCTTGTATTATTCGTTGCATTTGGTGAGCCGTTCCATGGTTATAGGGCGTGACTCATATTTGTCCTTATAAAATAATAGTCCGGATTTTTTTTTATCTGTGGATATTTTTAAAAGAGTCCGAAAAATAAGAAGTATGCATGATTTGTTATGAAAATGTTATGGGTATCCCCGGGAACCCATGAACTTTCACCTAAGAAAAATTTTTGATCCAAAAATAACTATTGAAATGGGTCGCTGATCTATTTTACAAAAATCAAGAATACCTTTATTATACATTATCTTCATGAACAAGAAATATAAAAAAAATTTCTTTATGTGTCTGAACTTGAAAAGCCAGTTCACGTTAAAACACAAAAAAAAAATCAACACTTCCACTGTAAAACAAAACAAACACAAACGAATGGTGTAGTGATATTCTACATAATTATTCCAAAAGGTAAGAAAAAAAAAAAAAACAAAATAAGTGATACGTTTTAAAAATGAATACCGTAACATGTAAACTAAAAAACAAAACACAAGAAAAAAAGTTTTAAACAAATGTAATCAAAGATTTTATGCCGATTTTAAAATGAAATGTATGCATCGATGTACGCCTATGTAAAAAATATAAATGTATATCCTAAATACAAGATGGTGTAATTAGTAGCATAAACGTTTTAAAACTGTCCTTTTTTTTACTCACGAAAACTATAATCCTGGTAATGAATTTATATGAAATAAAAAAAAGTTGCAAAACACCGCCCCTAAACTCAAATCTCATGTTGAAAGGTTTTTGGAAAATTTTCTTATTTATGATCATGATCTTTTTTATCCTTGTAAACACGCACGAATTTGTGATATATAATATCCTTTCACAACCTTCTAAAGGTTAGAACTCTTACTACCTTAAATAAGATAATTTACACCAAAGAACCTCATTACCTATTTCGAAGGCTTCAATTTCTTCATTAAACAAGGTCAATGCTCCTCGTGCATGTTAAATACCGCATGTTAGTTTCTGAACGGCAATTCTTTGTCCCTTCCAACTAGAATACGGAAAATAAGTAATGCACTACATTTAAAGAAAGAGATAATTTGCTTTTACAACTGTCTCTATTTTCCTTCCTTAACTTATGTACTTTACTGATTTCTCATCCTGTTTTACTCACCACCTTCAACCTTCTCTAAGGGTTATACTTACTACCGTACTGCTATTGCAACTCTCCTTTAAACTTAATTTCTGTTCTTCATCCCTAGGCTAAGCTCCATTAAAATTTATCTTGTATTAAAACATTTTTAATGAACATTTCTTATCAATTGTCTATTATCTATTGTAACTTAATTAGTTAATTTATTGTCATATTTTTATACTCAGCGTGCTTTGCACACTGAGTATATTAACTTTGATTGGATAACGGTTGGTTGTACAGGTATAAAGGAGTTGAGATAGATATAGACTTCCATATATCAAAATCATCACTATCGAAAAAAAAATTGATTGAGCCATGTCCGTCCGTCCGTTAGCACGATAACTTGAGTAGATATTGAGATATCTTCACCAAATTTGGTACACTAGCTTATCTGGACCCAGAATAGATTGGTATTGAAAATGAGCGAAATCGGATGATAATACGCCCACTTTTTATATATATAAAATTTTGGAAAAGATAAAAAACCTGATAATTTAGTTAATAATACACCTAGAATATTAAAATTTGACATGTGGACTGATAATGAGACTCTTGATAAAAATTTGGAAAAATATTTCAAAATGGGCGTGGCACCGCCCACTTATGATAAAATCAATTTTACAAATATTATTAATCATAAATCAAAAATTATATACAAAAATCGTTAAACCTATCGTAACAAAATTCTGCAGAGAGGTTGCCTTTACTATAAGGAATGATTTTAAGAAAAATTAACGAAATCGCTTAAGGACCACGCCCACTTTTATATAAAAGATTTTAAAAAGGGTCGTGGACGAATAAAATAAGCTATAACTTAGCAAAAAATTGTTTTGAATCAATGATATTTCACTTTATCAAGTTTTATTGTAAGAGGAAATGGAGAGACATTTTTTTTAAAGGGCGGTGCCACGTGTTATGTAGAAAAGTAATTTATCTGAAATGAAATGTACAATAGAAGCTCACGCTGAGTATATAATGTTCGGTTACACCCGAGCGTAGACACCTTTACTTGTTAAATGTACTTGTAAAGGCAGTCGGTTCTATGTACCGGAGCGACTCGGGATTTTTCCCGACCAAGGACTGTCATTTCAGTGTGACCCCATTTAATTTGTTTCGTCCCTCCCACAAATTGTCATCCTCCCAGCAGCTCCTTGCAGCAGGACTGCTACATATTCTCTTACTCCGGGAAGGTATCGAACCCAATCCGGGTCCGTCTCCTGACCCCGGTCCTGAGAAATGGTTTTGCTGCATTTGCCAGAAAAGAATCTTTTTAGGACGGTCATACTCTGTTCAGTGTGTCTCGTGCAAGGGATGGTTGCATCGGACAGGTTGTTCTGGGCTTGATCCCAAAACCCGACGTCCACGTAACTTTTATAAATCTTTTGTGGCTCCTTGCTGCTCACGCCCAAGGGCGTCCTGTAGTCTACGCCTAAGCGTATCCCCACTACCTTCCAGCAGCTTCGCTGCTCAGCAAGCCACAACAAGTACCCGCTGCTGCTCGCGCCCCACGGCGCCAACAACTCAAACAGTTGATACCACTCATAACTACTACCTTCGTAGTAGAGCTGGTAGCAATGCTGAGCATCAGCCCCTGCCCCCGTCTTCTTCTCCCCCCCCTCTTTTCTGGCAGCAATCGTGCAGGTCAGGGAAACAGACTCTTAGTCCCTGCCTCCGTTTGCACCGTCTGCCAGCACAGAATATATAGGTTTGCGACATCCGCTCAATGCAGCTCCTGCCTTGGGTGGTGTCACTTTCCTAGATGTTCTGGTCTCCGCGACGGCAACCCCTCGACGGGTTTCATCGCGCCATGTTGCCAGGTCGCAAACCCAAATCATCCGGGTACCCCAATGCTTGCACAAGGGCGCCCAGTCCCAAGGCCACAACAGCAATTGCGTCCTGGCCTTCCACAACCTAGGCGTAGTCACCCCTCACTTACCCCTAGAGTGGCGGCGTCACCCCTCATGCACTTCAGAATTCTGCAGTTCAACTGTAATGGACTAACTGGGAAGATTACGGAGATAGTCGATTTCATGAAGCGGCACAACATCCGCATTGCTGCGATTTAAGAGACTAAACTCACAGCAAGATCTGCATTGCAGACCTGCTCTGGTTATAATGTCCACAGGAAAGACCGCGAGAGCGGAAATGGAGGCGGCCTCGCGTTATTATACACCACTCTGTGCAATATTATATATTTGATCCTGGCATCGAACGCAGTGACAATGTCTTAGAACGTCAAGGCCTATCTGTCCGGTCAGGCGATGCAAATCTAGAAATCATCAACATCTACATCCCTCCTGTCACCTGTTGCCCCAGTGGATACCGCCCTAATATCGAGGCCTTACTCACTGGCAACAATCGCATTATCTTAGGCGATTTCAATGCCAATCACGACCTATGGCATTCAAACTTGCGGGCGGACAGTAGGGGTGAGATGTTGGCGGATCAAATAGAAGAAACGACGTTCTGCACAATAAACGGAGACGCCCCCACACGTATGGTAGGAAGCTGTCATAGCTCGCCAGATATCTCAATCGTGAGCGCAGAACTCGTAAACTGCGTCAACTGGCAGCCGATGGTAACAATGGCATCCGACCACCTGCCCATACTTATTTCGTTCGAGCGTACCGCCGACTTCGTCGTCACCGAAAAACGCACTTTCATAAACTTCAAAAAAGGAAAGTGGGAAGAATATAAATCTGCAACAGACAGCAGTTTTGCTGCCCTCCCTATCCCGACTGATACCCGCCAAGGGGAGCGTGCCTTCCGTAAGGTCATTGAATCCGCCTCGGCACATTTCATTCACGCCGGGAGAATTCCCGAAATCCGGCCCCACTTCCCGGCGGAGGCCGCGAGCTTAGCGAGGGAACGCGACCTTATAAGACAGCTTGATCCAGGCGACCCCCAAATAAGGGATATAAACCAACGCATCAGATTGCTTGTGGACGAACACAAGCGGGCGAAATGGGAAGAGCACCTAAGGGGTTGTAACCTCTCTACCGGTGTAGGTAAACTTTGGTCCACCGTAAAGTCCCTACCGAATCCGACTAAGCACAAAGACAAAGTTTCCATCGCCTTTGGCGATAAGGTGCTGTCGGATGCGAAAAAATGCGCGAGCGCTTTCTGCCGACAATATATAATGCATCCTACGGTCGACAAAGATAGACGGAGAGCCAATAGACACGCACATAAACACAAACTCAGCGCGTCACCAATTACCATCACCGCTAGAGAGGTTGAGGACGCCATTGGTCGTGCTAAACCATCCAAAGCAGTGGGCCCAGACGGCATAGCCATGCCGATGCTTAAAAACCTAGGGAAAGAGGGTTTCAAATATTTAGCGCATGTCTTCAACCTGTCTCTTTCCACCTTTGTCATACCCGAGAAATGGAAAATGGCCAAGGTGGTCCCGCTACTAAAGCCTGGGAAACCAGCTAACGTAGGTGAGTCATATCGTCCGATATCTCTCCTATCGCCAGTGGCAAAGACGCTTGAAGCCATTTTGCTCCCTTATTTCCAAGCACATTTGCAGCTAGCCCCTCATCAGCATGGCTTCAGAAAACTCCATAGCACTACCTCCGCGCTAAATGTCATTAGCACCCAGATAAATTGCGGTTTGAATCAATATCCCCACCATAGAACAGTACTCGTAGCGTTAGACCTATCAAAAGCTTTTGATACGGTCAACCATGGCTCGTTACTGCAAGATCTGGAAGGGTCTACCCTTCCCCCATGTCTTAAAAGGTGGACCGCAAATTATCTGGGTGGTCGGCAGGCATCGGTGCAATTCAGAAACGAAACATCAAAACAAAGGAGAATTAAACAAGGAGTGCCACAGGGTGGTGGCCTATCCCCGCTTTTGTTTAATTTCTACATATCTAAGCTACCTTCACCACCGGAAGGAGTCACAATCGTTTCCTACGCCGATGACTGCACAATAATGGCCACAGGCCCAGGCCCAAAGATCGATGAGCTATGCAATAAAATAAACGGCTATCTCCCTGATCTCTCCAGTTTTTTCGCCTCGCGAAACCTGGCATTGTCACCGAATAAATCTTCCGCGACCTTATTTACAACATGGACGCCCCAAATGTCGACCATATTGAACATCCACGTCGATGGCACTACGCTACCGACTGTCCTACACCCCAAAATCTTGGGTGTGACGTTTGATCAGGATCTACATTTTGGTGCGCACGCAACCGCAATTGTTCCAAGAATTCAGAGCCGTAATAAAATCCTCAAATCCCTTGCTGGCAGTACCTGGGGAAAAGATAAAGAAACGCTCTTGACCACATACAAAGCAATTAGCCAGCCGATTACGTGCTACGCGTCACCCATATGGTCGCCAAGCCTAAAAACCACCCACTGGAAGAAACTACAGGCCTGCCAAAATACTGCTCTCAGAATCGCCACGGGCTGTCTTCTTATGTCCCCAGAACCCCATCTGCATAATGAGGCGAGAATACTCCCCATCAGGGAGAGAAATGAGATGCTGACCAAACAGTTTCTGTTGAATACCCAGAAACCTGGGCATCCCAACAGACATCTGATTGACGAACCAGCACCGCCTAGGGGCCTAAGGAGTCATCTCCGTAAGCATTTTGAGGAAATACGGCACCTGAGAACCCAGCCGTATGAAGCGGAAAAACACAAGCAGGTCCTTGGTGAACTCCATAGACAGGCGTCGGACCTTTATGTCGGGAATTGCCCGGTGAATCCAGTACTTGAAGAAAAATATCCAGAACTCGCAGAAGAGGAACGCATACTCCCCAGGGAAACGCGTGTCACTCTTGCTCAACTTCGTTCTGGATACTGTAACAGGTTAAACTCTTACCTATCCAGAATCAACCCCGACATACAAAATGTATGCCCTGCTTGCGATGTGTCCCCACATGACACCAACCATCTCTTTAATTGTAATGTGGAACCAACGCCTCTAACACCCCTTTCCTTATGGTCCACCCCTGTTGAAACGGCAAGTTTCCTTGGACTCCCGTTAGAGGATATTGATGACAATTTGTGATCGGTCGCGGCTATTAGGTGGGGCGAGCATTGCTACAACAACAACAACAACAAATGTTACATTTTTCGTTTTTATACTCAGTTGAGCAGAGCTCACAGAGTATATTAACTTTGATTGGATAACGGTTGGTTGTACAGGTATAAAGGAATCGAGATAGATATAGACATCCATATATCAAAATCATCAGTATCGAAAAAAAATTCGCGTGAGCCATGTCCGTCCGTCCGTCTGTCCGTTAACACGATAACTTGAGTAAATTTTGAGGTATCTTGATGAAATTTGGTATGTAGATTCCTGGGCACTCATCTCAGAAAGCTATTTAAAACGAACGATATCGGACAATAACCACGCCCACTTTTTCGATATCTAAAATTTCGAAAAATCGAAAAAGTGCGATAATTCATTACCAAATACGGATTAAGCGATGAAACTTGGTAGGTGGGTTGAACTTATGACGCAGAATAGAAAACTAGTAAAATTTTGGCCAATGGGCGTGGCACCGCCCACTTTTAAAAGAAGGTAATTTAGAAGTTTTGCAAGCTGTAATTTGGCAGTCGTTGAAGATATCATGATGAAATTTGGCAGGAACGTTATTCTTATTCCTATATGTTTGCTTAATAAAAATTAGCAAAATCGGAGAACGACCACGCCCACTTTTTAAAAAAAAATTTTTTTAAATTAAAATTTTAAAAGAAAAGTTAATATCTTTACAGTATATAAGTAAATTACGTCAACATTCAACTCCAGTAATGATATGTTGCAACAAAATACAAAAATAAAAGAAAATTTCAAAATGGGCGTGGCTCCGCCCTTTTTCATTTAATTTGTCTAGGATACTTTTAATGCCATAAGTCGAACAAAAATTGACCAATCCTTGTGAAATTTGGTAGAGGCTTAGATTCTAGGACGATAACTGTTTTCTGTGAAAAAGGGCGAAATCGGTTGAAGCCACGCCCATTTTTTATACACAGTCGACCGTCTGTCCTTCCGCTCGGCCGTTAACACGATAACTTGAGCAAAAATCGATATATCTTTACTAAACTCAGTTCACGTACTTATCTGAACTCACTTTGTATTGGTGTAAAAAATGGCCGAAATCCGACTATGACCACGCCCACTTTTTCGATATCGAAAATTACGAAAAATGAAAAAAATGCCATAATTATATACCAAATACGAAAAAAGGGATAAAACATGGTAATTGCATTGGTCTATTGACGCAAAATATAACTTTAGAAAAAAACTTGGGAAAATGGGTGTGACACCTACCATATTAAGTAGAAGAAAATGAAAAAGTTTTGCAGGGCGAAATCAAAAGCCCTTGGAATCTTGGAAGGAATACTGTTCGTGATATTACATATATAAATAAATTAGCGGTACCCGACAGATGATGTTCTGGATCACCCCCTTCACATATACAACTATAACGATAACTGTTTTCTGTGAAAATGGGCGAAATCGGTTGAAGCCACGCCCATTTTTTATACACAGTCGACTGTCTATCCTTCCGCTCGGCCGTTTACACGATACCTTGAGCAAAAATCGATATATCTTTACTAAACTCAGTTCACGTACTTATCTGAACTCACTTTATGTTGGTATTAAAAATGGACGAAATCCGACTATGACCACGATCAGTTTTTCGATATCGAAATTTTGAAAAATGGAAAAAATGTCATAACTCTATACCAAATACGAAAAAAGGGATGAAGCATGGTGATTGGATTGGTTTTTTGACGCAAAATATAACTTTGGAATAAACTTTGTAAAATGGGTGTGACACCTACCATATTAAGTAGAAGAAAATGATAAAGTTCTGCAGGGCGAAAGCAAAAGCGCTTGGAAGCATGGCTTGAGTACTGTTCGTGCTATTACATATATAAATAAAATAGCGGTACCCGACAGATGATGTTCTGGGTCCCCTGATCCACATTTTGGTCGATATCTCGAAAACGCCTTCATATATACATATAGGGGCCACTCCTTTTTAAAACCCTCATTAACACCTTCCATTTGACACTCATATCGTACAAACACATACTAGAGTCACCCCTGGTCCACCTTTATGGCGGTATCTCGAAAACGCGTCCACCTATAAAACTATGGCCCACTCCCTTTTAAAATACTCATTGACAACTTTCATTTGATACCCATGTCATACAAACACATTCGAGGGTTACCCTAGGTTCATTTTCCTACATTCTGATTTTCCCTTGTTTTGTCTCCAAAGCTCTCAGCTGAGTATGAAATTTTCGGTTACACCCAAACTTAGCCTCCCTTACTTGTTTTATTTTGCAAATATCTCTTGAAAGACGCGTCTTTTCATACCCCTTTCGATATTTTTGGACGTGTGTTAAGAGTGTCATGCTATCTAATAGAATTACCCGATTGCTGAGTGGAATATCAACCTATATCGGCTACAGTTTCGAAACCGCACTCAGCAAACTTTTCAAAACCGCCATATATCGGAGTTTGTTTACTGTATTCGTGTCAAAAATACCGTATTTAAACAATAATGAAAAACATTTTGCAATGAGATAAGGCAAAGGACGAACGGTAAAAAAAAAATCAACAAAAACTGATAGAAATACATGAAGTGAGATACTTCAAATTTATTAGTGCAAGTTATAGCATATAGGAACGTTTAATAAAATGTAAATACTAAAAATACTAAATGTTGAATAAAAGCATTAAAGCTAATTCATTCAAACGATCTTCTGTCATCCTGTTACGAAGATATGATTTAAATCGCCGTAATGTGGAGAAGAAGCGCTCGGCAGTGCTAGTAATCGCTGGAAACGTGCACAGTAATTGGCAGTGTTCTTATATTTGGCAGCATTGCTGAATGTTTGAAATCAACTACTGGAGATAGTAAAATATCTTTTCTCATCTGCTGCCAAACTTTTAATTCTCCCTTTAAAGCTATAAAACAAAAGGTCTTCCTTATATATTTCCTCGCCTTGTAATACACGAACTGCATCTTCGTCGCTGAAGTTATGGGACAACAACTTTTACAAATTTCCTATTCCTTACAATGGCGCACTAGGGAACCTGGATTTCATTTCACTTAGCATATAGTCTAGAAATTGGATGTATACTGAAAGTCGGTAATAATCTTCAACTGACTCAGTCTGAATGTTTGGCCAATTTCCTTGACGGCTTGTGATTCTGCGGACTATGATTGCTGTACCAATTTCATATGCGATGCCCTCAGCCTGATTGAAAAGTTTTTTAAATGTGACTGTGTTAGTTTTACGTTGCCTCTGCAAACTCGCTATGGTCATATTGACAAGCTGAATTGCAGAAAGTATATCAATTTCTCTCTGTTGTAATGATTGGGATAAGGGCAGCTTGATTCCCAAAATATCAGAGAGGATTACGAAGCTTATCAGAAATTCCGATGAGGTAATAGACTGGAGAAACGTAAATGGAGGTGTAGCAGTTTTTATGTTTCCTTCATCCGACATTTTTGCAATATTGCAGAAAGACATAGCAATAGGTCCAAAAATGTCAAAACTGCTTCATGTCTTTCAACTCATCTAGTCTCACACAATTTTGTTAACATATTCTGTTTTTCATTCGGCAGATGAGATTTCATTTCTTCTCTGACGATATGTATTCGTTGAGCTGATTCTCGAAAAAAATTTGCTACACTAGAGATAACCCCTACGGCATTTCTTATGCCCGTTACTGTGCAGGCTGTACTAATAGCTAAGTTGAGTCGGTGGCTTGCGCAGTGGGTAAAAAAGGCTAAAGGTTGAATGTTGCATATACGTGCCTGGACACCTTTTATTTTAACGCTCATGTTAGCTCCTCCATCATATGCTTGTTCGCGGCACAATGTTATGTCCAGGTTAAATTTTTCCAAAGCCTTTAAAATATGGTGAGCAATGTTTTCCCGAGTAGTTTCAACATCTTCGACAAACATTAGAAAGTCTGCTTGAATTTCTTTTGTATCTACATCGAAATAGCGAATACAAATGGCTATTTGCTCGTGAATAGAAACATCTGTGATCTCATCGGAAATAATGGTAAAATATTTTGCCTTTTTAATTTTGGCCACAATTTTGTTCGTGATCACTGCCCCGCAGCAGTCAATTAAGTAATTTTGAGTGGTCTTGCTGATAAAGGAGGCGTTTCGGGCCCACTTGTTTACATGTTCTTACAGTATTTCATCTCCAGCATCGATTCGAAATGTCAGCAACGCTCTGACGGGGGGCCTATGGATATTGATATAGTAAAACGTGTAAGAAAGCGCTACAAAATGCCCGGAGAATCGGCTAGAGATGTTGGTCTTTCCGCAGAATGTGAATTTCTCACGTTATGAAAAGTGCTCTCGATGGTTTCCAACAAGAAATACGTACAAGATTTACATGACTAAATGATCTTAATTTTAAATTTCGATTTCTCGTAGACGTTGGAAATTGGTTAAAAAGGATAATGACGATTTAGAAAGAAATTGTAAGAACTTGGTGATTGCAACTATGATTGAACTATGTGATTGCAAAATATTACTTCGCAGTAGAAAAGAAATTGAACCTAAAACTCCGTTAGAATTACTTACTCTTATAATCTCGTATGGAGAAGATGTTTTTCGAAACTCGTGGCACTAAATACTCTGGATAATCTCAGTATCAATTACTAGCTACGAACGTTCATTCAGCAAAATAAAACTGATTTTGACATACATATATTCACGATCAACGGTGGGACAAGGTCGCCGAAGTGACCTAACATTATTAATTGTGGAAAAAGAAAAATTTTAAATGAAAAATATTTTCCCCGGGCGCAAGAAAACTTCACTACGCCACTGCCTCCTAATATGTTTTTTATTCATTGTGGGGGTATGTTGGTAGCGTGCTCCGCTTACCACACCGAAGATCCTGGGTTCACTCCCCGGGCAAAGCAATATCAAAATTTTAGAAACAAGTTAATTTCAATTAGAAGAAAATTTTCCTATGCGGAGTAGCCTCTCGGCAGTGTTTGGCAAGCACTCCCAGTGTATTTCTGTCATGAAAAGCTCTCAGTGAAAACTCATCTGCCTCGCAGATGCCGTTCGGAGTCGGCATAAACAAGTAGGTCCCGTCCCAACAATTTGTAGGAAAAATTATAAAGGAGCACGACGAAAATTGGAAGAGAAGCTTGGCGTTTATCGCGCCTTACATTCATGCTTGGTTACCAGCGATATACAGGTATACTTGTAGTTTGTAACCATATGCGTGTGTATATGTGAGTATCTCTCTGTTGCCTTGCATGTATGTGAGTAAATGATGATTGATTTGTTGTTGTGCCTTTATTTACTTAGTATCAGATTAGTGATGAGAGTATCACTTAGTGATGCTAATATTTGTCACACTATTATAAAAATTTCAGGTTCTAACTGCTTTACGCTTCTTCGCAACTGGTTGTTATCAACGGCCCGTTAGAGAACAATGGGGCTTATCAATGAGCCAGTAAGCCGCTGTATACAACGCGTAACAAATGTTATCAACAACTCTTTGTTTTTCGCAAAAGTAAAGTTTCCAATGACTCAAATAGAGCGGCAAGCTGCGAAAGAAATTTTTTATTTTATTTTTTCTTTATTATTATTTTGCATTCCTTTTGTGCTTTTCGCATTTTTTAGGTTTCGTTAAGCTGTGCTGCCCCCTTTCTATTATTAAAACGAAATTTAAATGTCAACTATTTCGAGTCGCTAAAACTAAGCGGCGGCCACCGTGGTGTGATGGTAGCGTGCTCCGCCTATCACACCGTATGCCCTGGGTTCAACTCCCGGGCAAATCAACATCAAAATTTTAGAAATAAGATTTTTCAATTAGAAGAAAATTTTTCTAAGCGGGGTCGCCCCTCGGCAGTGTCTGGCAAGCGCTCCGATTGTATTTCTGCCATGAAAAGCTCTCAGTGAAAACTCATCTGCCTTGCAGATGCCGTTCGGAGTCGGCATAAAACATGTAGGTCCCGTCCGGCCAATTTGTAGGGAAAATCAAGAGGAGCACGACGCAAATTGGAAGAGAAGCTCGGCCTTAGATCTCTTCGGAGGTTATCGCGCCTTACATTTATTTTATTTAAAACTAAGTTAGTGAATAGTACAATCGATAATGCAAGCAACAAAATAGTTAATTAAAATCTCGACAAATCGCATCGTTATAAGTTAGTGAATTCCACTACCAGCGGGTTAGGGGGTCAGAATATACCCGCGGTAGGTATGCCTGTCGTAAGAGGCGACTAAAATACCAGATTCAAGGGGATGTGTAGCGCAACCCTGCAGGTTGCCAGCGCAATATATTGCTTCTCCAAACCCAATTGTCAACCTCATCTATCCGCGGCGAATCCTGTTTCACTAACAGACGAGGCTCTGGCGACCCTAAGCTCCTTATGGAACTTGTTGGGGAGGGAGGGGATGGCCTGAAGGTTTAATGTGGCCACATAAATCGGTCCCGAGATGGTCGGGCCAGCACCTTAATGGTGCTGTGGTACCGGAGCGTACCGGATCTGTATCCGGCAAAGGACCATCACATCGATAACACTCCCCAAAGCCTTCGGGGAGCAACCTTATCGCTACAACAACAACAACAACTGAGCTCTTAAACTGTAACAAGAAAAAAAAGCAAACTATTCCTGCATATTTTCTAAAATACTCCATAAAACAATAACAGGGACCTTATTCCGAAGAACGGCGAAATAATTTTTTGCTTATTATAAAAAAGATGTTTGGTCCAATACTCAGCCTAGTGCTGTAAGGTTTGAAAAGCTCTTACAACAACAATAGCTATCATCCGGTGGCAAAATCCTGAGCCAGATAAATAATTTTGCATGTAAATGCAACAACAACGATTTGAGCCAGATAAATCCAGATAGAAGTCTGGTTCAATTTGTGAGCCAGATAATTTGTTAATTACTTCTTTTTAGGTTGGCAACGCGGCCTTTAATATACCTACTTTTTTAAAAATAGATGCCGCTGCTTAGCCTTTCGACGTATGAGTTAAATGAAAAACAGCGGCGACATCTGCCTATCACATTTCACGTGTGCGTAAATTTCACGACATCTGCTTCTCAAGTCTCTCAATGATCCAGAGCATTCCCGTGAGAATTGAGCGTGAGCCGGAGCTGTAAAACTCACTGAAAGACGGCAAATAGCCGTGTTTTTTTACACGAGTATACGTTTACGTTTGCGCGTAAAAAACGCTTATCATCGCTTAGATAGGAGTCCCATCTAGCGGCAGTGGTTAAATAACTAGCTACGGAACAGGGTGTACCTAAAATCGGAGACACAAACTTCTGGTGGCCATAATGTATAACATATATCTGAATCAGTTGCGATGAATAGTGGACACGCATAGAATACATAGAATTGGGGTAGAGGGTGAAACATAGACACATATTTCAGTTACATCTGAGTATAATGCGTATTGAAATTTTGTAGTACAAATTTTATGCGCCTTAAATATCTTCAGAGGTTATCGCGCCTCTCATTTCTTTATTTTTTTTTTATTTAAAGTTTGACGCTTAGCAGTCCATATAAAGTTTAAGGGTAAACGTCTATAGATGTAAAAAAAAAAACAAGGCTAGTGATCTCATACTTGCAAATTTGATTTTTAATTTATATTTTGCTTCTTTTATGTAATATTACTTGTTAAAAAAGAGAACTATTATTATTATAAAATGTAATATGCATGTGGTTTGTTAAAGAGATTTGAGTACGGTAACATGTTTGTATATGTACACGAGGAGCTCTTTAACAAAACGAAATATTTACATTTAAATAGTTCTTAGAAAAATTAGTAAATGTAATGCTTTAATATGTAAATAGAATATTTTAATGTACATAAACGGCCATATGCATAAAACCAGTGAACACTTTTTTCAAAGCAATCACTTGAAATTTCAGAATAATTTTAAAGTGATTATTATGAAAAATGGACTTCACTTCTTTTATGCATATGGCCCAAGGTTAGTCTTTCTAGGACTAGCATGTATACATTAACCCCCTGATTCATGAAATTTAAAATTGTTTTATAAAACTCTAATAATTCGAAATTTGTATGAAAATGTCATCTTAAAAAAGCTTTATGCATCTTTTTTAATTTTTATGAATAAGAAGGTAAATCCATAATACGACTACGTTATAAACCTGAACAAATTATTAGTGCATTTATTGTGTTTTGATGTGCCACTCTTCACCTAGATATATATCGACCTATCCTAAAAGAAAGGTCGTAACTTAAAAGTTGTGTTTAAAAGGACATATCGTAGACATTCTGTTAATAGGGCCGTATCACAGCGAAATCGTTAATAAAGTCGCATATCTGGAGACCGGTTAAAGAGATTGTAATTAAAATTTAGTTTAATTTCTTCAACATCAGCCATCCTGTTACATCCGACAATACTGTCGGAAAAACAGATATACGCCGCTTTGTTCTACATCAATTGCGATAGGACGACGTAGGGAAATGGCAAAACTACAATCATCCTCACTACAAATTAATTAACCAAGATTTGGTATGTTCCACCTATCCAGCGGACGTCGGGAAAAGGCAAATATAAATATACTCCCTCCCGCATTCGACTTGCGTCATTCACAATCCACGCATCAACATCTCCTATCCCAAGACCCTACGCCTATTTCCTCATTCTGCCAAAATACATTAACTTTGAAACATATCTTATCTGACTGCAACGTTTCACAATCAACTAGGAAACTCTACTTCAACGATAACTTAGGATAAGTATGCTAAGGAATTCCACACATGAAAACTTAAAATCAGCATATAGCTTTATCAGACACATCAAAGCCTACCCCAGCGGGTAAGGGGGTCAGAATATACCCGCGGTAGGTATGCCTGTCGTAAGAGGCGACTAAAATACCAGATTCAAGGGGTGTGTAGCGCAACCCTTCAGGTTGCCAGCGCAATATATAGCTTCTCCAAATCCAATTGTCAACCTCACCTATCCGCGGCGAATCCTGTTTCACTAACAGACGAGGCTCTGGCGACCCCAAGCTCCTCATGGATCTTGGGGGTGGGGAGGGAGGGGATGGCCTGAAGGTTTAATGTGGCCACATAAATCGTTCCCGAGATGGTCGGGCTAGCACCTTATTGGTGCTGTGGTACCGGAGCGTACCGGATCTGCATCCGGCAAAGGACCATCACATCGATAACACTCCCCAAAGCCTTCGGGGAGCAACCTTATCGCTACAACAACAACAACAACAACAACACATCAAAGTCCTAATTTAGTTATTCTAATTATTATTAATTCAACTTTATTTTCTAACTACACTTAATTGTAAACATAAAGCTGATAGCCCTGTCAGCTAGTGCTCACTAATTAAGTTAACTAATTAATTGATTTAATTATGTTAATAAATCATAATAATAATAATAATTTTTTAAATAAAAACAAATTTTTCCAAGCGGGGTTGCCCACCGGCAGTGATTTGGCAAACGCTCCGAGTGTATTTCTGCCATGAAAAGCTCCTCAGTTAAAACTTATCTGTCTTGCATAAGCCGTTCGGATTCGGCGTAGAACATGTAGATCCCGTGCCGCCAACTTGTAGGAAAAATTAAAAGAAGCACGACGCAAGTTAGAAGAGAAGCTCGATCTTAAATCTCTTCGGAGGTTACCGCACCTTGTATTTATTTATTTATTTAATTTATGTCTTCTGCGAATTGTAAAAGGCAAATAAATTAAGTTAAATTAAAGGCCTTTTTGACAACAAATTAATTTTTTCAGTTACAACCTTTTTAACCGGTCTTCTGAGGTACGACTGAGATACATCCTTTTTAACAAAACTTTTAAGTAACGACCTCTCTATTATGATAGGTCGATTTATATACATATATGTGTACATTAGGGTGGGTCAAATTGTATGGAGAAAAATGGGTGAAAAAACTTCAGGTGCACATCCAGTTTCTGAATTTATGGGTCATACTGAGTAATATTGTGCATGGGACCATAGGTCTGAAATGAATTTCGAGCCTCCCTAATTTTGTTAGAAAATTTTATATCCCAATCCGAATCCGAATTTGACATTTATTTTCATGTATTTTATTTGTGAGAGTCGCTATTCGGATTGGCATATAAAATTTTCTAATAAAATTACGGAGGCTCGAAATTAATTTCAGACCTATGGTCCCATGGGCAATATTACTCAGTATGACGCATAGATTCAGAAACTGAATGCGCCTTTTCAACAATAAATTTGACCCACCCTAATGTACATTTACATACATATATCTCACAACAACTATATTTTGTCCTTATATATAATGCTCTAAGACTCAAATACTAGTGAACCGGATGCATAACTAACACTCGAATCATCCATATCCTTGCATTGGCTACTTTGTGCATATTTAAGAAATTTAAAACTCATATTACTATAACCTTGATTTTGTAATGTTTTTACCGCGTTCAGCATCACACCAATCGGATGTCGTCCACATATTGTATTATTGTACTTTCGTAGATATTCGGTAAAAGCATTTGGGTTTAGGGTCTCAATAAGCGTCATTCCCTATGGAAAAGAAAAATAGTTAGTAAATTTTAATAAATAAAACTGTGCACAGCACTCGGCTGGGTATTGAGCAAACAAATAATTTCACCTTATTTCGAAGTTAGCCCCCAAAACATAAATGTTGGATTTCAAAGTTCAGCTTGTACCGATCTTAATATATTTTTTGTATTTACTGTGCTAAAAAAATTAAAAAAAGGTAGGCGTGGTGTAAGGAAAAAGGACAGATCTTTGAAAAAAGGTATTACACATATGCATAAAAAAATTGGTTGATGTGTTAATGCGACACATGAATTCTCATGCATTTTGATGCGCTGAATCTGGACCCGCCATCAAAGTTGGCCTAACAGATCGTGGTTCGACCATAACCTAAAATAAAAACAGGTTTTTTGAGGTTAGGATCGAACAATTACACTGCAACACAAAATGCTTCGATCCGAAAATGTATTTGACAAACTATATGAGTTATTGAGTGGTTGTTGTACTCGCAAAAATATTTCGCAAAGTTTTATGGGAGTTTCACGGGTGTGGGCAGTCCTTGGATTCATATCTATCGTTTGAGTGAAATTGGGTTTCGATATGTGATCGTATAACTTGGAGCGAGCCCAGTTTTCTTTACAGTAAAAAGCAGGGACGGAAATTAATAATTATTTTTTTTTTCGGAGTCGAAAAAGTCCAGTTCAAAAAATTGTCCTAGGTGAAAATGTGTGAGTTCTCAGGTATCCCTATAGCAATATCATGTCGAATCATGCATCCTTTTTATTTTTCGAACTTTCTCCATAAAAGTCCGCATATAAAAGTAAAATCTGTATTTTTATTTTTTGAGTCCGATAGAACTAGTTAAACTCAGACTGTTTAGGCCACAGGCCTAAATATATCTCCCCCCCCCCCCCCCCTCGTAACATAATTTTCTTTAGTTTATTTTCCTTTGTTTTCTACCACCCACATATGATTGTGATCACTAATACACACAGGCATCTGTGAGTGGTAGTACGTATGTATCTTAGATTTTTACCGCTGTGAGCCCGCGGTACAGCAACTTTGTTGCCGGTAAACCCAACGAAGGAGCTGTATAGTGGGTTCATCGGCTCATGTCGCAAAGAGGCTTGCCCTCTTTGAATCCAGCAGCCAGCAAAGGTACACGTAATCTCACGTTAACGTAAATGTAAATTTTCAAAATATATAATATAATTTTCCGAACATTTTAATATTCTATTTCACAACATTTGTTAAACCTTTTTCTTAACACTTGTTGTTTCCTTTCAATATATTGAATAAAAACTATTGTATTTCCTTTCACTAATACGAAATTTTTGGTGTTTTCTTTTCTCCTTTTCCTGACTAATCCTATTCTTATACAATTCTGTGGGTGCGCGCCGTTGCCACCACGCTTTTGTACATGGTCCTTCGAGCCGGAATAAAAGTTAAATCCGGACTTATATTTTTTAAGGCCAAAATAAAAGTGCGGCTTTAATTCGGATAAGCCGTTTCTTTGTTATCAGGCCGGACTTTTATTTTTAAAAGTACAAGTTTAACTAATTCTATCGGACTCAGGCAATAAAAATCCGAAAATAATTTTTATCTTGATCCAAATATATTAAAAGTCCAAAATTAATAGTTTTGCAATGAATTATATTATACAAGGAATAACAGTTTCCGCTCCTGGTAAAAAGTGAATCCGTTAATGAGTGTTAAAATCATGACAGAAACACCGAAGAGGTTCATTTAAAGTAGTTCCACACTTCCTCAAAAGAAGAAGTGAAGGTACGATGAAGTTTACCTCGTGCAAAAGAAAAGGGCTTGCAATCAATCCAGTAATAAGCTTTGCCATAAATATTCTGGCGAATATTTCGGTTCATCACTATGCTTCTACTAAATAAATGCACAATTCCCTGCAAAAATCGCGAGTACTCCATGCATGCATGTATGGAGTACTCGCTATGGACCAAGCGAGTGCTCCAAAATTAACCACAATTCATACAAAAAATATAGTCCAATTAACATTGCGATGTCCTAGGACTGAACCATATACTCCAGCTCAGCATTACTTCAGAGTAATCCATGGAGTACCCACAGTGCAATAAACATCGTGTAGTGATTACAATCGTTAAAAACGAGCAATGGTCGGCTTACAATATGTTCGTGTAGAAATATGAGTTGGTCCATTGCTGCATTACAGTGGAGTATAATGGTAAGTACTCCAGTGGACCACATGATCCAACGATTTTTGCAGGGTAAGAGCGTAATTTATTACTCACACATACACACGCATATAACTAGAAGACAAAACGTGAATATCAGTTACATACAAGCGTTGGCGAAAAGTCTAGATCTTTGCATTTCTTAAGGTTGGCGGCCGTCGTGGTGTGATGGTAGCGTGCTCCGCCTACCACACAGAAGATCCTGGGTTCATACCCGGGCAAAGTAACATCAAAAAAATTAGAATCAAGTTTTTTCAATTAGAAGAAAATTTTTCTATGCGGGGTCGGCAGTGTTTGGCAAACACTCGGAGTGTATTTCTGCCATGAAAAGCTCTCAGTGAAAACTCATCTGCCTTGCAGATGCCGTTCGGAGTCGGCGTAAAACAAGTAGGTACCGTCTCGCCAATTTGTAGAAAAAATTAAAAGGAGCACGACTAAAATTGGAAGAGAAGCTCGGCCTTAAATCTCTTCGGAGGTTATCGCGCCTTTGATTTATTTTGTTAAGGTTGAGAGGCATATTTTTTGCATGGCACCAAGCGCCTAAGGAGTTTAAGTTCGTTTGAAGCAGAGAACGTTCAACGATCGATGAGCATGACATACCGCATTTTGTGAAATTTGATGTTTCTAGCTGGTAAAATGGGGCAGAAATAATAAAATAATAATATGCTATAGTGGCCGCCACGGAACTCTAAGAGAAAATCAGTTGGCTTTAGACAAAACCGATCCTGTGTTGATCTAATAAATACCGTCCGAATCATTGTTGAACAATGCTGTGAATACAGAACATCAGCTTATTTACTTTTTATCGACTTTAAAAAAGCTTTTGATAGTATCGACAGGAAATGTATTTGGGAAATACTACGAAAACGAGGGATGCCCAATAAAATAATCAACATTATAAAGGCAATGTATGCCGAATTTAAGTGCCGGGTCAGTCACGATGGGTGCTTCTCAGAACCCCTCGAAATTAAAAGCGGGGTGCGACATGGATGCATAATCTCGCCGCTCTTGTTTATCTTGGCATTAGACGAGATTATGAGGAACGCAGAAAATGGTGGACACGGTGTACAGTGGACGCCTTTCACTCAGCAAGGGATTTAGAATATGCAGACGATGTCTGTCTGCTAAGCCACAGAAGTACTGATCTTCAACACAATTTAGAAGCTGTCAACACACGTGCAAAGGAGGCCGGACTAAACATCAATACAGCGAAAACCAAAGTCATAAGATGCGGCTATAGTATTTCATCAAGGCCATTGATGCTTACGGTTGACGAAAATGAAATCGAAGGTGTAGAGTCCGTTGTTTATCTTGGTAGTATTGTCTCAAATAAGAGCGGTGCAGATGAGGACGTTCAGTCTCACATAAACAAAGCAAGAATGGTTTTTGGGCAACTGGCAAACGTGTGGAGGTCCAGCCAAATATCTTTAAAACGAAGCTTCGACTGTTTAATTCGAATGTTAAATCAGTACTGTTTTCTGCTTGCGAGACGTGGTAAAGCTCAACTTCAATTCAGAAACGTCTACAAGTTTTTATTAATAAATGTCTGCGCCGAATCCTGAAAATTCGATGGCCGGAAAGAATTTCAAATGACGACTTATGGTCTAGAACAAATCAACCTAAGGCTGCCACAGAAATAACCAAGCGTAAATGGTCGTGGATTGGTCACACTCTCAGAAGACCTCCAGTAAATATAGCCAGACAAGCATTGCGATGGAATCCACAAGGAAGCCGACGACCTGGTGCACCTGCGAAAACTTGGCGCAGAACTGTGGATAAAGAACTCGAAGACGCAGCGGGTAAGGGGGTAAGAATATACCCGCGGTAGGTATGCCTGTCGTAAGAGGCGACTAAAATACCAGATTCAAGGGGTGTGTAGCGCAACCCTTCAGGTTGCCAGCGCAATATATAGCTTCCACAGGCTGCTACAGAAATAACCAAGCGTAAATGGTGGTGGATTGGTCACACTCTCAGAAGACCTCCAGTAAATATAGCCAGACAAGCATTGCGATGGAATCCACAAGGAAGCCGACGACCTGGTGCACCTGCGAAAACTTGGCGCAGAACTGGGGATAAAGAACTCGAAGACCCAGCGGGTAAGAGGGTAAGAATATACCCGCGGTAGGTATGCCTGTCGTAAGAGGCGACTAAAATACCAGATTCAAGGGGTGTGTAGCGCAACCCTTCAGGTTGCCAGCGCAATATATAGCTTCTCCAAACCTAATTGTCAACCTAACCTATCCGCGGCGAATCCTGTTTCACTAACAGACGAGGCTCTGGCGACCCCAAGCTCCTCATGGAACTTGGGGGTGGGGAGGGAGGGGATGGCCTGAAGGTTTAATGTGGCCACATAAATCGTTCCCGAGATGGTCGGGCTAGCACCTTAATGGTGCTGTGTTACCGGAGCGTACCGGATCTGTATCCGGCAAAGGACCATCACATCGATAACGCTCCCCAAGGCCTTCGGGGAGCATCCTTATGGCTACAACAACAACAACGCAGGATATACGTGGAATGACATCACAAGAACTGCACCTAACAGAATAAGATTTAAGTCGGTGGTCGAGGCCCTATGCTCCAATAGGAGTTGAGGAGGATGATGATGATGATGATAGTGGCCGATCCGGTCGGTTCCGACAAATGTCTAAACGGGGACAAAACATACCCGCCCATCAAATTTCATCAAAATATTTGAAAAATTAAGAGAGTATTTCGCATTGAATCAGACGGACGCACATGGCTTAATCAACTCAGCTCTTCTTCTTGATCATTTCGGTATACTTATTGATGGGTATAACTCATCTGCTAAAGGACTTACAATTTCGAGATTCGTGACAAACTTAATATACCATTTCATTTTCATTAAAGGTATAAGAAGAAGCAGACCACGCCTACATTTTTACTCTTCTATTATTATTATTATTATTATTACTTTTCTAAAAATAATAAATAAATAAAATATATTAAAAAGGATACAATTTCAAACTTCGAAACCCAATATCTCTGTTATGGAGGCTAACTTCAAAAAAACGACGAAATTACTATTTTGCTTTTAAATCAATCAATACAAAAAAATCGGTTTGGTCCATTACCCAGCCGACTTCTATACAGTTTAATGTATGTGTACTTGTATATGTATATATGTATATATTCAATACTAACATCCTTATCTAGTTTTTCAATTGATGAATAAATTTGACCACAAGATCGATCATAATATGTATAATTGAAACGATGACCCCAATGACAGAAGTCTGATGATATCACAAATAAATTTTGTGGATCTATAAAATAGTTTGCTAAAATCCTGCCATATAGAGCTTCTTGTTCGGGATTAAGAGAACCAACCAAAATTGGTACGATCGTAAACTGATCTTTGAAGCTAAATTTTGTAAAGAAAAAAGAGTTTATTGAATTATTATTTTTTAGTTTTTTGTTAAAATCGGTTATATGATTATCTGCATTAAGGTTACGTCGAAAACAAATGAAAACAAGTAAGGAAGGCTAAGTTCGGGTGTAACCGAACATTGCATACCCTTGAAATGCTATTTTTGCTTGATTTGTGTGCTTAATAGTGTTACAAGGCTGCGCAATAATACATATGGGGTATTCCATCCCATTTCGACCAATTTTGAACCCGACCCTTTTAGAATTGGCTGAAAGTTTTTCTTCTTTTTCTAGCTTACGAAAGACGTTTTTCAGAAGTTTTTCAAATTTTTACATCCAACTCAAAAAAAGTTATAAATTTAAAAAAAAAACACTGTTTTTGTTTTCAAAATGCTATAACTTTTTCAAAATTGACCGTTTGTGATCTTTTTTTTTTTTTAATTTGTTTTTAAATGTACTTTTCGGAAAGAATACAAAAAAATTTTATACACAAGCATCAATTTGACAATACCTGCTCATATACCTACGAACTATAAATACAGGACAAATGACAACAACAGATCAGAACGAAAATCGACACTGATGATGGCACAACGCCGAAACCGGTTTGTCTCAAAACCAAATTTGACAAGGGATGACGGAAAATCGTTCCAATATACATCATTTATCCACCCTGTCGGAAAATCAACCAAACAAGATAAGTCAAAAAAATTTTAAATTCTCGGCCCACTCCGGGATTAGTGGGGATGATTGCCGAATTGATTAAAGTTTTTTATGAGCAAAAAAGGGCAAAATTCGAAAAACTGAAAAATTACAAAAAAAAAAAACTTTAAAAATTTGTTTGAAATTTTTCCGAAAAGTACATTTAAAAACAAATTTAAAAAAAAAAGATCCCAAACGGTCAATTTTTGAAAAAGTTATAGCATTTTGAAAACAGAAACGGATAACTTTTTTTGAGTTGGATGAAAAAATTTGAAAAACTTCTGAAAAACGGCTTTCGTAAGCTAGAAAAAGAAGAAACACTTTCAGCCAATTCTAAAGGGGTCGGGTTTAAAATTGGTCGAAATGGGATGGAATATCCCATATACATACATATGGTTCTTGTAGGGTTATCTACTTGAGTTAAATATACTTTATTTTTGTAAATTATTTTTGAATTATTTTATTTTGTATATTATTTCAATATGAAAATTTTATTGTTAGTTATTTTAAAAATTTTTAAATATTAGAACATTTAAATTAAATAGGCTCATTCCATTTCAAGACACTCGGTCCGCGCAGGACATGATTTTTGATTTCGATGAAATTTTAATATGTTGTTCTTTGGTCAAAATAATGAAACACGTGTTTTTTTTTTGGCCTCAAACAATTTTTTTTTTTCGGATTTATCGGCAGATATTTTATTTCCCTTTTTTTCAATTGTCAATAACTTTGTCAAAAATTAACCGATATTCATGATTTTTCTTTGAAATGTTCGTTATTACATTTACTTTTATATAAATTTATAAACAATAGCATATAGTTTAATAAAAAAAATTTTTGAGTATTTAGTAAAAATATATGACTTTTTTCAAAAATAAATTTCTCAAAAAAGATTATCTTTTTTTGTTTAAACTTTTTCTCTATTGAGTGAATACTCCATATTTCAACTTGGCCAAATGCCTATTAGCCAAAACTAGTTGTTTTCGAGATATGATTTTTTGAATATTAGCTATTTCCCCCCCCCCCCCCCCCCCCCCCCCCCTATGTTGGTGCAATGCATAACAGCATACAATTGCTCTGTCAAAAATTGACCGATTCTCATGATTTTTTCTTTGAAATGTTCGCTATTACTTTTAATTTTATATAGATTTATAAACAATAGCATATAGTTAAAAAAATATATTTTTTTAGTATTTAGTAAAAAATTATGACTTTTTTTCAAAAATTAATATTTCAAAAAACGGTTATTTTTTTTGTTTAAACTCTTTCTGTATCGAGTGAACAGTTTATGTTTCAACCTGGGTAAATATCTAATAACCAAAACTCGTTGTTTTCGAAATATGCATTTTTGAATATTTAACTTTTTTCGCTATATATTGATGCAATACATATCAGCATTAAGGGCGATCAATGCCAAATGCTTAAAATTAATTAAAATATCACATTTATTATTGAAAACATTCATTTGTTGTTATTTTTCAGACTTACAGTGATTTTGTAACAGGACATGGCAAAGGCTCTTGTGACGGTATTGGAGGTTTAATGAAATATTTTGCCATATATTTTTTTAAACTATATGCTATTGTTTATAAATTTATATAAAAGTAAATGTAATAACGAACATTTCAAAGAAAAAATCATGAGAATCGGTTCATTTTTACCAAGTTATTGAAAGTTGAAAAAAAGGGAATAAAATACCGATTGCATTTTATCGAATACAATTGCCGATAAATCCGGAAAAAAAATTTTTGAGGCAAACAAAAAACACGTGTTTCATTATTTCGACCAAGGAACAACATATTAAAATTTCATCGAAATCAAAAATCATGTCTTGCGCGGACCGGGTGTCTTGAAATGGAATAAGCGAATAATAAATTAAGATATATTAAAAAATATAGTTATTAAAAGAAAACTTAATTAAAAATTATTTTTAAAAATTAAAGAACAAAGTACAAAGTAGTTAACACTATATTTACCAAAAATATTTGGTGATTAACCAAGTATTAAAAATATTTTTTTTTTTAATATTGTTTAATTTATTTGATGTTTAAAATATTATTAATCAAAAATGTAATTTTGATATCACCAAAATTTTCATTTACAAAAACTAATTCGATATATTAGGAGTAAATATAGTGTTTATTATTTGTTATTAAATTATTAACCTTGCATTTTACACTTTAAATTTTAAATATTTTGTTATCGAATTAGTTTTTGTAAATGAAAATTTTGGTGATATCAAAATGAAAATTTTTGATTAATAATATTTTAAACATCAAATAAATTAACAAATATTTAAAAAAAAATAAAATATTTTAAATATTTGGTTAATCACCAAATATTTTTGGATAAATATAGTGTTAATTATTATAACAAAATATACTTTGTAATTTATACTTTAATTTCTAAATAATTTTTTAATATAGTTTCCTTTTTAAAAATGGAAATTTTTGATTACATCAAAAAAGAAAATTCTAATTAGTTTTTAAAAAAATAAATACTTCAAATGAATAAAATAAATTTAAAAAATAAATAGATATTTTTATTATTTGGTTTATCACCAAATTATATATTGAACATATATTCTGCATAATACAAGTTTTTAATTTTTGAGTAATTGTGCACACAAAGTTGCCATCTACTATTATTCAACCTCATTCTAGGTTCTTCAATCACATCATGATAAATAACAATATTTCGCAAACAAAATAGCAATAACACAACCAAATATTAATATACATAAAATATTAATACAATAAGTAAACAATAACAATACCGAAAAATAAGCTATCAGGTACATCGAATCGTCAAAAGTTTGGGTACGTACATCAATACCAACATAAACTTTTAACACAATTAACACAAATTTCAAATTTTTATTTTTATTTTTTCAAACTACAACACAAAATTCTTACAGTAATCAATATACACTGTAAATTAACTTCAAAAACTAAATTTTTCGTTTCACTGGAGTTCTATCTGAACTAATTTTTTTTCGAGTTATGGCTCCCGACACATAGAAAATTGCTTAGTCATAAAAGGAGTGGTGCCACGCCCATTTTTTTAAATTTGAAGTTTTCCTATTTATTGTTAGAAATCCACTTGGGAAATGAAATACCATTGATATAAAGCTATTGTTTGCAAAGATATAGCTTATTTTATTAGTCCAAGACCTTTTAAAAATCTTTTGTATAAAAGTGTTCGTGGTCCTTAACCGATTTCGTAAATTTTTCTTCAAAGCATTCCTTATAGTAAAGGCGACCTCCCTGCCGAATTTTGTTACGATAGGTTTAGCGATTTTTGATTTATGATTAATAATATTTGTAAAATTGATTTTATCGCAAGTAGGCGGTGCCCCGCCCATTTAAAAAATGTTTTTCAAATTTTTATAAAGAGTCTCAATATCAGCCCACACGTACAATTTCAACATTCTAGGTGTATTATTTACTAAATAATCAGGTTTTTTGTGTTTTCCAAAATGTTATATATATAAAAAATGGGCGTGGTTATCATCCGATTTCGCTCATTTTCAATACCAATATATTCTGGATTCATATAAGCTCGTGTACCAAATTTGGTAAAGATATCTGAATATTTACTCAAGTTATCGTGTTAACGGACAGACGGACGGACTGACGGACATGGCTCAATCAAATTTTTTTTCGATACTGATGATTTTGATATACGGAAGTCTATATCTATCTCGATTCCTTTATACCTCTACCAGCAACCGTTATCCAATCAAAGTTATAATACCCTGTGTACAAGTACAGCTGGGTATAACAACAAACAGTAGGGTTCGGATATACTGTCGGATGTCCACTAAGTACAATCTGTGAAATGTTTTTTAGTAAATAGTGTAAAGGATGTAAAACTAAAACGTCTTACTCACTAAATGAATAGGCGCCCATACCCTAAAAAAAAACTATATATTTCCATTATAGGACTAAATAACACAGGCCGACAAAATTTAACCAGCATTCAGACCTAGAAACCAGACTATAAATTTTCGAAGGTTTATGATGCGCTGAATCCAAATCTGGCCTCAGAATTTTCGAGATATCCCAACCTAAAAGTGCAAAAAACACCGTTTTTGCCCATATTTGAGGTTATGTAGCCTTGCATATGTTTTCTTTCACCAAAATTAAAGAATGGCATCTTTAAATACAAGTCTTCTTCTTTCAAATGGCGTTGAGTTTGCTCAAATGTCATTTTTTTCGCTGAGATATCGCATTTTGAATTTTTCATGTTTCTAGGTGTAGGAAATTAGGATATCTCGAAAACCAGATCTCATAGAGCAATTCTGAGGCCAGATTTCGATTCATCGCATCAAAATCCTTCGAAAATATATAGTCCGGTTTCTGGGTCTGAGATGCTGTCGGTCTGTGTAGTCAAAGAAGACACATTCTGCTAAATGGTATTTATAGAGTTTAAAAAGTGGAAAGCATAGGAACAAAATACAACGAGTGTGACACTATTATTAACTGTCTAAGTGTGTGTTTGCAACTTACTCCTCCATTACTTTCGCAATGTACGGCAAATGCATTTCAATGCTGTGTTCATCTTCATCTGTTTTCATATCCATCCATGAAAAATTTCCAGTCTTTTCTAGTTCGGCATTGACTATTCAAAAAGTATAAAACAAATAAATCAACTATAGATCATCATCACAATTATATTAAACATACTTTGATTGTCTATTTTGAGATCATAGAGAGGAGTTTTGTATTTCTTTGCTGTAGTTAATGCACAACCACGCAAACGTATATGATGTGAAGGACCCAAAATGAAAATGCGTTTTCTATAAAACAAATTAAAATTAAGATAAGCATGTCGTTAAACATATATGGGTCATTATTTTACAAATCGTACGGATTTGTAGAAAAAAAGATTTTCACTTTTTTAAAAGACACCAAATTTATTTGTTGGAATCTTTTCGCAATTTAAGTCAACACATATATCAGGATTTCTTCGAAAAAATTTTTTTTTTCAGAGATGAATGTGCTAAGATTCGATGGGTAAGCAAACTTGCCCACATTCAAAATGCTATATCTTTGGTTCCACTCGTCGTATCTTATTCATTTTTGTTATATTTTGAAGGTAATAATATTTACTTTATAACTGCGTTAAAAAATATTTAATTATAAAAAATCAAAATAATGAACAAAAAATGAATTTTTTAAATAATTATTACATACTGTTTTCCCACACGAATATTTTCGAAAAATTATGTATAATATGCGATACACTTTTATCTAAAAAACCCTTTTTTATTTTAAGTTGGACAATTTTGCGGATCAAAAGATATTAACTCATTTCAGGAAATCCTGGTACAGGTATATGCTTATTTCATGCCAGCAACTTAAAAAAAGTTTCAGCCGAATCCAAATTATGAAATCTCAAAAGTTGTTCGATTTGTATAATAATGACCCATATGTGTATTTTTTAGACTTACACAACGGCTGGGCTGACTTGTCGATAAGCATAAGCACCACAAGCACCACAATAAGTGTAGCCAGCATGTCTGAAAAAATATTGTTATAAAATTTTGACTTATCTGGATATTCTTTTTATTCAAGTGTAGATATTTACGGTGCAATAATTGCACGTGCAGGTCCATGTGAAAGTTCTGCAGCACCTAGCCAGCGATCCAACTGGCGCGACAACTGTGGTCCTGAAAAGATTAAAGAAAATACTAGTTTAAAAAAATACAAAGCTTAGTATACCTCCGAGAAGATTTAGGCCGCGCTTCTCTTGCAATTTGTGTCGTACTACTTTTACATGTTTCCTACAAATTAGCGGGACGGGACCTACCTTTTTTAAGCCGACTCAAAACGGCATCTGCTGAATTTTCGCTGAGAAGCTTTTTATTGCAGAAATACACTCGGAGTGTATGCCGAAAAACAGCACAGGGGTCACCCCGATTAGAATTGCCTTTTCCGTATCTTGAACCCATAACCTTTGTGATCAATAGTAAACATATTTCCAGGGCTGCGTGCAAAAACTGGTACTCGTTATAGCCATAATAAAGCAAAGCCTCTGCACAACACCAAAAAGCTTCAACGGGCAACAAGCAGTAGAGACGATACATTTTCTTGGCGGATCAAACATGGCTGTACTGAAACTGCTCAGCTCGGATAAAATCTGTGAGGTTCCGGTACAAAGGAGCTATGAACACGGTGTTATACTCGTGGAAATGCTATGTTGTCGCGGGAATGTACAACATCTGAATATTAGCATCACTAAGCGATTCTAGCATCACTAAACCGATACTAAGCAGCCACTCGTATGTACTTAAACAAATCAATCATCATTTACACATACATACAAGCAACGGAGAGATACTCACAAGCACATGTAATCATCAGCCGAAGTAGTACTTATTGGAATATTTTACGAGACCAACTTGTCCGCTTGAGCGAAAATATGCAACTCATCTTTATTCATACAAAATGGTAGATATACAGTAGAAAAGGTTTGAGACAATACACGATAGAAAAGAAACAGAGGTGCTTTTCAGTGTACTTATATTAATGTTTTTACAACACTCCTCTTCATTAATATAAGTATATAATTTATAAATTCTTTCAGTTATTTCTTTTCAAGTCCAAGTAATTTTGTACATTTTTTATGATTTACTTTACAAAGGTTTTTGGTAAATACATCCGCTACCATATTTTTAGTGGGACAATATTTCAATTCAATTATTTTATTCTTATAACATTCTCTTATATGATGGTATCTAACATCTATATGTTTGCTTCTATTATGATAAATAGGATTTTTAACCAGATTCATTGCGCTTAGATTATCTCCATAAATATCAATAGTATCAAGTTTTAACTGAAAATCTATTTCATTAAAAAGTTTTTGTAAATATATAGCTTCTTTTGCCGCTGCTGAAAGGGCCATGTACTCGGCCTCTGTGCTGCTTAGTGCAACAGATGTTTGCTTTTTGCATTCCCACGAGAACGCTGCACCGGCTAAGAAGAAAACGCAGCCCGTAAACGATTTTCTGTCCGAGGGGTCTCCAGCCCAATCTGCGTCCACATAATCTTTGATTGGTTTACTAGTTTTCACGTATTTCAGCTTAACATTGGACGTCGCATGTAGGTACCGTAGTATGTGTTTAGCCGCTGTCATGTGTTCTTTATGAGGATTTGCATTTCTCTGTGACAACTTGCAAATAGAGTGAAGAATATCTGGTCGTGACGAAATTGCTATGTACATTACAGAACCGATGATAGACTGGTACTCGGTAGTGTTAACGCTTTCACACTTATCACTGCGGCAGTTTACTTGGTAACTGACCTCTAATGGTGTAGCAACTGGCCGGCATTCACTCATACCAAACTCCTTCAAAATGTTGTTTATATGCTGCTGAGGTAGGCTGTCGACACATCTATTTGGTGAACGTGAAGTTGATATTCCGCTGCTATCGCCAATACCATCCTTATAGTTGCGTAACACGACTGGTGAGTACGTTTCTGTGTAGTTCACACCAAACTTTTGGCTACATCCCTTGGCAACCAAACGGGCTTTGAAACGTTCAATTCCACCACATTCGTTCTTCTTTAACGAAAATACCCATTTGCATCCGATTACTCTCTGGCCATGCGGAAGATCAACCACCTCCCACGTATTATTTCGTACCAGCGCCTCGTACTCCTCTTGCATCGCCGTTTTCCATTCACCCGCCTCGTTGCTTGACACTGCCTCACATACTGTCATTGGTATATTAACATCTGAGTTTCGTAATAAGCTCACTATATGATTCTGCTTCCTCAGCCTACTCTTTATACCTTCTCTCAAGGTATACCGCTGTCGACCTGGTTCAAAATTATCAGAGTCCTCTTCTTCCCTCGGAAACTTATTCATTGGTGATTCAAATGTATCGGAGTCCACTTCTTTTGTTTCTGTATCACTGCTGACCGTTTTTATACTTTCAGCTTTGTTTAAATCTACTGGGACAAGGTTCATTACCTTATCAGCGCTGTTACACAAAATCTCTTCTTCTACGTTAATAACTTCTTTTTGCTCAATATTTTCAATAAAATATACGTATCGGCTCAATACTACGTTGCGTTTGATCTTATCATAAAGACGATATGCTTTTACGTTTTCCGAGTATCCCACAATTGTATACTCTTTCCCCTTGCTACGGAATTTCTTGGTTTGCGTTTTGTCGAGAGCTATGGCAGTAGAACCAAAAATTCTCAAGCAACTAACGTCGGGTTTCTTGCCCATCCAAACTTCGTATGGCGTTGTATTCAATAATGCTTTTGTAGGTGATCGGTTTCTTAAGTAAGCTGCACATGCAATGGCTTCTGCCCAAAAACTTTCATCCATAGTTGCACTTACCAACATTGTTCTAGCCATTTCTACCAAAGTTCGATTAAACCGCTCCGCAACGACGCTTTGTGTTTGGAGTGTAGGGGACCGTCAACTGCCTTTTGATACCATTACTTTTAAGAAATTTGTCAAATTCAATAGTCACATATTCCGCCCCATTATCGCTTCTTAATGTTTTTAATTTTCGGCCCGTTTGACGCTCAGCCATACTCACGTAAGTTTTAAATACATCTAACACCTCGCTTTTACTTTTGATAAAGTAAACATGAACATATCTACTTCTGTCATCAATCATAGTAACAAAATTCTTTGTACCACCAATCGAACATTTGTTTATAGGCCTACACACATCAGTGTGCACTAATTCTAATAACTCTGTTGTTTTTGTTTGAGAACTCGCATATGGCTTTGCATGACACTTGCTTTTCATACAATTTATACAACTTTCTACTTCTGCTGCTGCATCAAATTTTAATCCACAACTAGTGTTTATTTTGCAGTTCTCGTAAGCTTTGCAAATTTAGATGTCCGTAGCGTGCGTGCCATTTCATAAGCTCATATTTTCCACTGTTAGAGAAAAATAACCTTTTGCTGGGCATCTCACTATAAAAAAATCTTAAATGGAGTCGTTCTGATTAACATTTTACCTTCGTGCATAATAAGGGCACAATCTTTACGAAAAATTACATTACAACCATTTGCAATAGCTTTTCCAATTGATACGAAATGACATTGCAGCTCGGGTACGTACAATACTTCCTTCAAAATGAATTTGTTTCCTGCCATATTCATCACGACAATTCCACGGCCACTCGACTTTAATGTTTTACCGCCGGCGATCTCATTTACTTCGCTGTGTGACTCAAAGCAATCAAACATATTTCTATGAGCAGATTCACTGATACCATTATTGGCTGCAACAAATGCAGCGAATGAACTTACTCTTGAGTGATTTTCGCGATTGTTCTTTGCGTTTCTTTGCTTTTTTGGTTACATTGTGCTGCGTAGTGTCCCTTTATTCCGCATTTGTAACACCTAACGTTATTGGTTCTCATATCCCTCTTTGACCCGCTATTACTTTTCTTATTGATATTTTTGTCTTCGCCACGTGCTACAAAAGCTTGAGTTTGAACACTCTCAAAGTTCTGCTCAATGTTCTTACGTCGAGCAAATTCTTCCACGAGTTTAATTTTCAAAACTTTAAAGCTTGGCAACTGATCACGCGATTCCAGCGCTACAACAAAGTTTTCGTACGAACTTGGTAGGGTGGCCAACATGTGGAATGTGATACCGTTTTCCGACAATTTATCAGCTACATCGCTAAAATTCATTATATGCTGTTGAATTCTGTCACCTTCCTTCATGAGGAGATTTAATAATTTTTTGAATAATGTTACTTTCCGCACAGGACTTATTGGTTCATGTATTTCTTTAAACCAAATTTCATTAGCTGTAGTACATTTCTTCACAATGTTAATTTTCGAAGCAGTTACGGACAATATTAACACTGACATTCCTTTGTCATTCTTGCTGTTCCATTCCGCCAAACCATCGTCGGATTCTGGTTTTACAAACTCACCAGATGTTACCATCCACAGCTCTTGATGGATTAAGACACTGCGAGTGAGCACGCACCACGTATCATAATTGCTTCCATCCAATTTGTCGATATTGTATATCGAACTCGCCATCTTATTCATTTATCGAATAATAAAATTATCAAATCAAATTACATATTAATTTAATATGGGTAACGACTGGGCCCATAACCTATTGGAATATTTTACGAAACAGTAAGTAAGACCAACTTGTCCGCTTGAGCGAAAATATGCAACTCATCTTTATTCATACAAACTGGTAGATATACAGTTGAAAGGGGTTGAGGCAATTTACGATAGAAAAGAAACAGAGGTGCTTTTAAACGTACTTATATTAATGTTTTTACAACGTACTCACATATACACACGCATATGGCTAAAAAACTAAAAATATGCATGTATATGGCTGGTAACCAACGTGAAGTTCGCGAAACGTTTAGAATTTAGTAGAAATGAATGAATGAAGCAACGGAGAGTATAAAAGTGGCGCAAGCTGAGTAGTCAGTAATCAGTTTTGATATAAGCACGCTATTGGTTGTGAAGTATAAGTGTTATTGTGAAGTACTCTCAAAGTAGTCTAATAAAGACAATTTTGCATTATTGAATATTGGAGTTATTTATTCAACAGTTTAGCGATACGAACGATAGCAGAAGGTTGCAAATAAGTAGGAATTCCTTACAATATTTTAAAGCTTGCACTCTATTCACGATAGTCCGAAAATCTTCCTCCTGTTATGATCCTAAGACTGCTCTCGTATAGGTAGATTTCTGCTTTGTTGGTATTGTAATCTTTCATCAAGGCTTTAGGTTGGCGCAGTCCGAAAGTCTGATTACAAATGCTTATCTCTCCTAGTTATCCTTTTTTTGAACTCATACATATTGTGGCGAATTTTAACATCACTAAATAAATGCACAAAAACAAAAACATTAAAGCAAGCTACATAAACACATTAGTCATCATTTACACACATTACTCACGCACTCACATGTAGTGATCAGCAGAAGTAGTTACTCACCCATACACACGCATATGGCTATAAGAGAAACATGAACTACAAATAGGTATACATGTATACAGCTAATAACCAAGCAAGAGATGCAATTGTTCTGGAACACAGTTTCGCGAAATGACTAGACCATAGGAGAAATGGATGTACGAGAAAACTGAGAGTATAAAAGCAGCGCAAGCTGAGGAATAAGTAATCAGTTTTGATTTAAGCACGCTATTGGTTGTGAAGTATAAGTGTTATTGTGAAGTACTCTCAAAGCAGTCTAATAAAGACCATTTTACATTATTGAATATTGGAGTTATTTATTCAACAGTTTAGCGATTCGAACGTTAGCAGAAGGTTTGGAATAAGCGGAATTCCCTAAATTCGTTACAATATTTTATGGTGTACGAACCTATAACACATTTTCTTCCATCGCTGTATAGCTTGAAACGCTGGCTTACCGAACGGTGTTTAATCTTTCTATGAACTCAAGCACGCTCTTACTTACTTATGTAATTGGATCTTAATCGTAACCGAGGTATTTGGCGTATAGTGAAAATCTGGTCGATGGCGTGGAACATCCTCAAAAAGGCGTCGGACTAATATGCCAGAGATTGCTGGGTGAACCCCGTTCTCAACGACAAATACCCGAAACTCGCAGCTGAGGAAAGGGTGACGCGTGTCACTCCAGCTCAACTTCGGTCTAGATACTGTAACAGGTTAAGCTATTACTTATCCAAAATGAACTCCGATATATGTATGTACCCAATGTATGTCCCGCTTGTAAGGTGTCCCCACAAGACACCAACCATCTTTTCGTCCTACCCTGTTGAAACAGAAAGTTCCCTCGGACTGCCGTTAGAGGATATTGATGACAGTTTGTGAGGGGTCGCACCACAACAGCAACAACAACCGCTGGTTGCCTAGATAACAACTTGCAAATATTTTGTCTACCAGCGAACTCCAAATGACGTGTGTACTTTGCTTAGCAATACGTTTGTTGAATTTTATTTGGCTTTTGACAAACGAAGTACATAGTAAAATTTGCTTAAAATTTTCATTAAGAAAAATATATACATATAAAAAAATATCTACTAAAAGAAAATGGCTGATGGCGATAACTCAACCAATGCGCTGTATGATCTCATAAGAAAAGAGCTTAACTCTATTATTGTTGAAAATGAGTGAGTACTTAAACAAATAATTATATATTACTAATAAGTAAGTGCTATATAGAAGAATGAATCTCTCGTTTCAAAAAAGAACAGCGGGTAAGCAGCAAACAAATTCTACAAGCGAAAAAAGTCAAGGAGATGGCAAAAAAGTACAGCAGACGAAGAATACCACACAGCTACGCCACGAGGAGCTACCAATACAATACAAAGAGACAACATCTTCAGAACAGAGTACTTCCGGAGAGACGAAAGGTCTGTCGGCAATGTTAGCAACAAATATTTTGAAACCCATAAGTGAAGGTGCAATTATTGACACTGATCTACAAAATATGCGCCATGATTTACAACAGAGTTATGAACTCTTCCAAAAAATGAGTGAAAAGTTCCAGGCTATTGATTTTAGCTCACTAAAGAGTCGTATTAGAGAAATTAATCTAGGCAAGAAGGAGTCTAATATTAAATTGAATGATGAAATTAAGAACGCATTACAAAAACACTATAATGATAAAACATTAAGTAAGTTGACTATTGAAATGGGGGAAAAATTTAGTCAACATCCTGGAGAATTTGGTAATATACCAGAATTGAGTGAATTTTTTAAGACTTGCAGTCAACTACAACATGGACTTGAACAATTGAAGCGGCAACGTCAATCTATGGATGATCTAACAAAACGGCTATCCCATGCTGCAGAAACTTCATATGCACGCATCAATGAGATTCAAAATGCAATGTACGCAAAAAATCATAACCCACATGAAAAACTTGACGAGTAATATTGAAATTTTTAATTTTTAGTACAAATTTTGTTTTATTTTATGTACGCATCTATTTCGTTTATAAAAATAACTGGACAATTTTCATAAAGAGATACATTTTTTTACTAAAAAAAAGAAAGATTGGTTCCACAAGAGAACTACACCTTTTCCAGTTTAATTTCAAAAATTCCAATTTAAATCCAGAAATTTACAATTCAAGTTCAGAAAGTTGCAATTCAATTTCATAATTTCCTATTCAAGTTCAGAAAATTATAATTCAAGTTCGGAAAATTACAATTCAAGTTCAGAAAATTAGGAGTCAATTTCAGAAAATTACAATTCAAGGTCAGAAAATGTGTCGGGTATTTTTTCTTTCATCCAATGGAAGTAAATATATGTAAGATGGCATGTATCTGTTAAGGAAGCATTGGCTTTTTAACTCATTTAAATCAGTTTTGCTCTCCGTATCAAATCACGCCAGTTTTCCCTGTTTCGCGGTATATAACGGCGGTTGCGAGCACCATGGGAGGTCAAGTCTTCCTCCCCACCTACCTATCGCAACTCTGAAGGTCTCTACCTTCCTCTGCTTCGCGGGTTCAACTGAAGTACTTGCTTGGCCGGAGCGTCCTCATCCACTTCTTGGAAAGAGTTATCATCTGTTTGATTTCTATGTAGGCTCGTGATGTACACACCATAAAGAAAAATTGGGGTACAGTTTACCCAAGTCACCATTTTGGCAACATTGTCAACGAAACATCAACACTTCCGGAAGTAACATATAAGTATTACATTATGTAAACATAGTATGAATTGGAATAACTTTTGAAAATTAACACTCTACTTATAAATTTCTGAATTTGAACTGTAATTTTCTGAACATGAATGGAAAATTCTGAACTTGAATTGTAATTTTCTGAATTTTAATTGGAATTTCTGAACTTAAATTGGAATTTTCTGAACTTGAATTGAAAATTCTGAACTTAAATTTTAATTTTCTGAATTTGAATTGTAATTTTCTGAACTTTAATTGGAAATTCTTAGCTTAAATTGTAATTTTCTGAACTTGAAGTGCAATTTTCTGAACTTGAATTGTAATTTTCTGAACTTGAATGGAAAATTCTGAACTTGAGTTGGAATTTCTGAACTTAAATTGGAATTTTCTGAACTTGAATTGAAAATTCTGAACTTAAATTCTAATTTTCTGAATATGAATTGTAATTTTCTGAACTTGAAGTACAATTTTCTGAACTTGAATTATAAATTTCTGAACTTTAACTGGAAAAGCTGTAGTCCAACTGTGATCTGTTCTCTAAAATCTGTTATTTTGTTGTGATCACAGCTTTTATAACAATGTATGTTATGAAGAGTTCCAAGCAGGATAAGAACAAGCATAACCTGTTACAATATTCTTCTTATGCCATATTTCGAGAGTTATATTGATTTGCTGATCAGAATAGCATAAGATAACAAAAGTAGAATTTTAATAATATATCAATCAGTAAATTAATTAACAATAGATAATGGATAAGCTAAAACATTTTGCTTACATTATATATTTATAGAGCTAGGGACAAAGAACATAAATTAAGAATAAAGGACCGTTTACAATGGTAGAACGGTAATAATTAGTTCATTTTGTTTTGTTTATTTTCCGACAGGGTAGATAATTGCTGTATGTGTGTGTTGTGGCGAATTTTAGCATCACTAATAAAATAAATAAATGTAAGGCGCGATGACCTCCGAAGAGATCTAAGGCCGAGCTTCTCTTCCAATTTGCGTCGTGCTCCTATTTTTTTTCCTACAAATTGGCGGGATGGGACCTACTTGTTTTATGACCACTCCGAATGGCATCTGCAAGGCAGATGAGTTTTCACTGAGGGTTTTTCATGGCAGAAATACACTCGGAGTGTTTGCCAAACACTGGACCCCGTTTAGAAAAATGTTCTTCTAATTGAAAAAAACTTGTTTCTAAAGTTTTTGATGTTGATTTTTCCGGGGCGTGAACTCAGGATCTTCGTGGTGGTAGGCGGAGCACGCTACCATCACACCACGGCGGCCGCCAATCACTAAGCTGTTAGTAAATAAAGGCACAACAACAAAAACATTAAAGCAAACCACACTGCGTACATGAACACATCAATCATCATTTATAGACATACATATATGGCGACGAAGAGATATCTCACACACACAGATGTAATCATCAACCGAAGTAGTTACTCACACATACACACGCATATAGCTCAATTACCAAGTAGGAGATACAACTATTCTAGAAGGCGAAACGTCTAGACCTTAGTAGAAATATGCAGACGGGTCAACAGAGAGTATAAAAGCAGCGCAAGCTGAGGCATGACTAATCAGTTTGATTTAAACACGCTATTAGTTGCGAAGTGAAGTAAAATTGTGAAGTATAATTGTACTACTCCCAAAGTAGTCTAATAAATACCATTTTGCAATACAGAATATTGGAGTTATTTATTCGTGAGTTCAGCGATTCGAACGTTAGCCGAAGGTTTCAAATAAGCGGAATTTCCCAGAATTCGTTACAGTATATTAGAACGATTTTCCATCATCTCTTGTTGTTGTTGTTGTTGTAGCGATAAGGTTGCTCCCCGAAGGCTTTGAGGAGTGTTATCGATGTGATGGTCCTTTACCGGATATAGATCCGATACGCTCCGGTACCGCAGCACCATTAAGGTGGTAGGCCGACCATCTCGGGAACGATTTATGCGGTCACATTGAACCTTCAGGCCATCCCTCCCTCCCCACCCCCAAGTTCCATGAGGAGCTTGGGGTCGCCAAAACCTCATTTGTTAGTGAAACAGGATTCGCCGCGGATAATGAGGTTGACAATTGGGTTTGGAGAAGCTATATATTGCGCTGACAACCTGAAGGGTTGCGCTACACAGCCTCTTGAATCTGGTATTTTAGCCGCCTCTTACGACAGGCATACCTACCGCGTGTATATTCTGACCCCCTGATCCGCTGGGGGACGTCATGTCTTGTCATCATCTTCGGCGTAAATGTGGACGGAACAATGCTTAACACTAGGCATGTCATTAATGTACAATGCACATAACAAAGGATCAAGGATTGAACCTTGGTGTTGCGGTCGGCGCAACTCAGTTGTTACAGAAACAAAACACAAAACTTTTGTTAGCGATCCGTAGCGACGGAGGCGCTTAAAACTATTTTGTTTATTTGTCTTAACTTGAACAACTGTCCTCAAAATATGCAAAATATATACTAAAGTAGGAATATCAAAATCTGGCGTGATATTACCGTTAAATCGGCTGATTTCCTTTTAAAAGTTAGTCCATGTTATTACTATTTCTATCATAAAAAACTCTTAAACAATAAAGAAGTTAACAAAAGAAGAAACAAATGTATGTGCATATGTATGTACATGTTAGTATGTATAAAGAAAATATTAACGTTCGTATGAATGTATTGTAACGAATTTGCTGCAAATCCTCTTATTTGCAACCCTCTGCTAAGTTCGTATCGCTAAACTGTTGAATAAATAACTCCAATATTGAATAATACCAAATGGCCTTTATTCAAGTACTTCACAATAACACTTGTACTTTGCAACGAATAGCTTACTTAATAACCAAACTGATTGACAGCTCAAATGAAGCTCTACTATTCAAAATAATACTGCTATAGCTCGCTAGATAGCGCTTAATCCAAATCTCAAATCAAACTGAATTACTTCTTACTCACCTGCCCCGCTTTTATAGTTTATGCTGCATACTTCTAGGCTCTTCGATTTCCAGAAGTTACTAGTTAGTTCGGCTACAAAATCGCCAGCCACAACTACGTGCACAAATTATTGCTCTCTTGTGACAACTCAAATAAGATATATGCATGTGTTTGTGCATTGCCGCTCCACTGCTCGTATACGTACATATGTGTAGACGCAATTATTTATTCGTTTATGTAGATACATAATGATTGAATTATTGATGTGCATTCACGTCACTGGTTAGCATCGGCTTAGAGACGATAGCATCGCTCAGTGCTGCTAACATTCGTTACACTGCCCTCCACCTAAGTCTGATCGTCTCGATCAGACAAATCTCTCGAGCTAAACGCCTCTAGCATCTCCAAATGAACCACCTTTCTATTTCGTGGTTTCCCAATGGTTTGTATGCGGTAGATGGAATTACTGATCTTCTTCACAACCTTGTACGAGCCTTCCCAAATGCACCGAATTTTGGCTGCAACACCTTTCCGCCGGTGAGGGTTGTTTAACAGTACCAAATCTCCCTCCAAGAACCCTTCCGAATTATTGTTCTCATTGTACCTGCGTTTGATCTTACTACTCATTATCCTTAGTCGTTTCCTCGCACTCTGTTGCTCGGCCAATGAAGAACTACTTCGCAGAGCTTGCGCTGGACGGATTTGCTTTGCATAATCAGTATCGTTCCGACGCTTCAAAACAGTAGTGTGCCTTGGCTTGAAACCACCCTTGCATTCTTTCTTCGTTTTAGTACGTCCGTTAGGGCTTTTCAATGCCAGTGTTTCTCTCACAGGTACCTTCGGTTTTGATTTGTTTGGCCCATTTGTTCCATCAACCTTTACCTTTGAATTTCGTGGCCTTCGTCGAGTCTTCTCCACCAGTACCCGACTACTGCTGAACCCTTTTTCCAAACTAAAGTTAAGTGGCACATCTTGGTTCTCATAACGCATCACCCTTCTCTGCATATCGATCTTGATGTCATGGTCAACCAAGAAATCCACTCCCAATATAACTTCATCAACAATCTCCGCCACAACAAATTTGTGTAGAACCATGACCTTCCCAATCAATACTTCACATATCACTTCTCCCTGAACTTGGTTATACTCGCCAGTGACCGTACGCAACTTTGCTTCAGGTAACGGTTTTGCTCTCCTGTTGACCAAGTCAGATCGGATCAAGGAATGAGATGCGCCCGTATCTACAGTCAGTACACGTTCTTTACCATCCACATTCCCTCTGACGGTAAGACTGCTTGATTTCCTTCCAATTCGCGACACAGATATCACAGGACATTCAATAGCCGGATCTAGCTCTCGATCTCTACCTCTTACTCGCTCTTGCTCATCTCCTCCAGCTTTGCGTTTACGGCCACCCACATTGTTGGAACTATTAGGACCAAGATCGCACTGACGTGCAATGTGACCGGACTTCCCGCATTTGAAGCATTTGATAACTTTTTCACTCCGCTTTTGCGATCCTTTCAGCGCCTCCAATATTGCGTCTACCCACTCTGGCCTTTCTACTTCCACACGGCGTGCTTTGAAAACTGGCTTACACAGAAGCGACGCTGTTTCCTGAATCAGAGCTTGTGACCCCGTTTCTGCGAATGTTGGCTTTGGGTTTGCGTATGTAGCCCGCTTCGTTTCCACATCTAGTATGCCATTTATGAAGCTCTGGATTTTTACTATTTCAGTGTATTCCACGGGTGCGTCCGCATTCGCTAAATGTGCTAGCCTTTCAATATCCGACGCAAACTCTTGCAATGTTTCACCAGGCCTCTGGAAGCGGTTCAGCAACTCCATTTGGTATATCTGCCTCCTATGCTCAGTTCCGTATCGTCTCTCTAGAGCGCTCATCAATGCTTCATAACAGTTCCGTTCGCCCTCTGGAATGGTTTGTAAAATCTCAGCTGCAGGCCCTTTCAACGCCATGAATAGTGCAGCAACTTTATCTTCCACATTCCAGTTGTTCACTGCTGCGGTCTTCTCAAACTGTAGCTTAAAGACCTGGAAAGGAACAGAACCGTCAAATGATGGTGTTTTTACCTTTGGATTGCTTGCTGAAACAGCTGGGCGGTTTAGTTGTAACTGCTCCATACGACCTTTTAACGCTTCTATTTCGGCATCAATTTTGTCCTCGAGTTGTAAAATTTTTGCATCCTGCTCTTCCAGTTTCACAAAGAGCTGCGATGATACCTGTTCCGAAATTTGTGCCGACATTTCAGATATACGTGCCTCTTGCGCTTCCAGTTGAGATGCCAAATATGTCTTCTGTTCTTCCAATTGTGATGTTATACGGGTTTCCTGCGCTTCAATCTTCGATGTTATGCGTGTCTCTTGGGATTCCATCTGTGATGACATTGTCGATGTTTGAGCAGATATTGCAGCCAAAATCATGTTTAAGTCTGTGCTCGTAACTGTCTGCGATGTTCCGTTTTTCTCTTCAATTTTTGTTACTTCCTCGCCATCAAGATGAAAGTCATACTCTTCCACATCAATTCCTTCCGCTTCCATTGCCTCTCGTAGCCGTGCCTGAAGTTCAAGTTTAACGCCGCTTGTATTCAATCCACGGCTCTCCAACTCCTTCTTTAGTTGCTGGATTTTCAATTCACTGAACTTTGCCATGTCCTTGTTGTCCTCTAGAATTTATTCAACAATTCCTCTTCTCACACCAATTGTAACGAATTTGCTGCAAATCCTCTTATTTGCAACCCTCTGCTAAGTTCGTATCGCTAAACTGTTGAATAAATAACTCCAATATTGAATAATACCAAATGGCCTTTATTCAAGTACTTCACAATAACACTTGTACTTTGCAACGAATAGCTTACTTAATAACCAAACTGATTGACAGCTCAAATGAAGATCTACTATTCAAAATAATACTGCTATAGCTCGCTAGATAGCGCTTAATCCAAATCTCAAATCAAACTGAATTACTTCTTACTCGCCTGCCCCGCTTTTATAGTTTACGCTGCATACTTCTAGGCTCTTCGATTTCCAGAAGTTACTAGTTAGTTCGGCTACAAAATCGCCAGCCACAACTACGTGCACAAATTATTGCTCTCTCTTGTGACAACTCAAATAAGATATATGCATGTGTTTGTGCATTGCCGCTCCGCTGCTCGTATACGTACATATGTGTAGACGCAATTATTTATTCGTTTATGTAGATACATAATGATTGAATTATTGATGTGCATTCACGTCACTGGTTAGCATCGGCTTAGAGACGATAGCATCGCTCAGTGCTGCTAACATTCGTTACAGTATATTAAGTATATTAGAATGCAAGTTCAATGTTTGTTGATGTGAACGATAGAATCAGTGCAATAGAGGGTGGTTTGCATATCCACATCATGTGTTTGTAGGTATGTACATTTGTTTGCACATATTCAGTGTTATTGATCTTCTGATTTGCTTTGATGGTAAAATTGAAATTAGGGCGGTCCAAAATAATTATATTTTTTCGTCGGTAACACTCCACCCGCCGTAAACAAGTTATGATATACGCGTTTACTCAGACTTATTACCGACGTCTAAAACTGCACCTTTTGCCACTGGTCGATGAAGTACTCCAGACTTCGTTTAAATCATAACGCTCCGTACCTGTCCATTTTTAGCCGTTATAGTGTTAACAATTTTGCCTTTTGGCCAGCAATTCCTAGGCAAATCGGGATCGACTATTACCACAATATCACCAACACGAACGGGGGGTACTTTGCTGAACCACTTGCTACGCCTGGAGATGATAGGTGCATACTCTTGAACCCATCGCTGCCAAAATCGGTCTGCAAATTGCTGGGTTAAACACTAACACTGTCGTATGGTATGTTCTTCGGAGCAAATAAGCTTGTAACCATCAGATGATCCGAGTAAAGGATGATTGGGGGGTGACACCTTTGTCGTCGGAACTGTCCAATGAGACATACGTAAGCGGTCGCGCATTTATGATGAACTCCACCTCATATACAGCATTTCGCAAACTCTCATCATTGAGAAGGCAGTATTTGGAAGTGTACATTTTTTACTGACCTTACTAGACGTTCCCATACTCCTCCCATGTGAGGGGTACTTGGAGGATTAAATCTCCACTTTATGTTTTCGAAATGCGATGTTGTTTCTGTATTGTTTTTAATTGAGCAAATTATTTTTTCTGATGCCTTGAAATTTGTTCCGTTATCTATGAAAATCTCTCTTGGCCATCCTCGTCGTGAAATGAAATTTTGTATGGCCATTATGCAGGAGCTCGTGTCTAGGCTGTGCGCCACCTCAATATGTACTGCCCGCAAAGTAAGGCATGTATACAGTACGCCCCATATTTTTTCACGCCGTCTTCCAACGATAACCGATAGTGGACCAAAATAGTCGATGCCTACATAAGTGAAAGGTCTTTCAAAAGCCGCTAACCTGGCGACAGGTAGTGCTGCCATTTGTGGAGCTTTTGGAACAGCAGCGGTGTTTTTACAGCTCTGACAACTTTTGCGCACCTTTCGGTATAACACCCTTAGGTGACTTATTGGTACTGTCCACGCAGATGATTTATTATTGACTCGTGCATCTGGTGATGAAAGCGCTCATGTGTCCAACGCACTATTAAAAACGTAATATAATGGTTATTAGGTAATATTATGATTTCACGATTATTTAAATGTTCGATTCGACTTTTGCTTCGTAATATGCCGTTTTGATCTAAATAAACATTGAGTGAAATTAATTTGCTCAATTTCTCAATAGGCTTACCCTGCTTTAGTAACTTTATTTCAGCACTAAATTCAGAATTCTGAGCATACCTGAATAGAAGTTTTTTGCTTTTTGAATGTTATCAAAGATGATCGAATTATTTTGTTGTTTTACTGCATTTGTGCGCAGTCGGTCGATATATATAAAAAATGTAGCCACAGCTCGGTAAAGCCTTTTCCAATCTGAAAAATATTCTATATTTAAATCGGGATACTTCATTTAAAATTTTGTAATATGCAGAGCATAATGCTTAATTTCAGAAGCATCTATTGGAGCTTGATCTACGTCGTCGAATTTCGGCCATGTTGTCGGATTTGACATTAAAAACTCAGGACCACTGAACCACGTTTGATATGCGTCCTTTGCAGAGATCTTTGTTCCCGAGTCCGCAGGGTTCAATTTTGATGGTACCCATTGCCATTGCTTCGCATTTGTATCCTCGAGAATCTCCCCTATTCGGTGCATCACATATTGATGAAAATTTTTTGGATCCATATGAAGCCATCGCAAAACTGTTTTCGAGTCCGACCAATAAAACTTAGACGTTATTCATATACGGTTGACTTTACTAACAACATTCGCTAGTCTGACCCCGGTAACTGTGCCTACAACTCTAACTTTGGAATGGATAGGGGCTTTAACGGTGCGACTTTTGATTTCGCCGCTACTAGTGTTGTTGTTATATTGTCACCCTTTCGTACTCGCAGATAGCAAACGGTTGCGTATGCGCTTTCTCCAGCGTCAGAATAGGTGTGTAATTGAACGGCATCTGCATCTTTCAAATGTATGGACTAGCATCGCGGTATTTCGATTCCTGTAAACGAAGGCATACAACTTTTCCATTCCCCCCACTTCTCGTAAAGACGGGTATTCTGACTGGACACTGCCTTCTGGCGTCACATGCCTTTAAATTAGGCTTGGTCAGTGATAGCAGATGTAGGAAGTGCGTTCTGTGCTCTTGCCCTGCGCTTGCCAGGCTAAGACTCCAGCTTTTAGGAGTGATACAGCTGTCAGATCTAGAAGCAGCAATGGCTTAAATCCTAGGAAGCTTCTAGTATATGCCAAGATCACGGAGTTATTTTATAACATAGGTCCTGGTTTTTGATAGGGTTTTTCAGTTTGGTCCTTAAAACAAACTTCTGGTAACACTACGGCCAGTTCAACCTAACCTAACCTAACTTCTCGTAAAGCTTCTCGTTAAATGGTTCGGCCCAAGAGATACCAGAGCGCGAGACATCCTGTAAAAGAATTTTCAGTCCTATGGTATAGCAACTTACAAAACCCAAGGGATCAAAAATGGACATTAAAACTTCTAAAGCCTCCCTCTTTTTAGGTACAAGGGGCTGATTAATAACGTCACGACGAAGTCTTGCAAAGCGACATATGTATTTAATACTGTTGCATGTGGCATCCCAAAACATTCCAAGAACTTTTGTTGTAGAGTCCCATTCTTTAGCTGCTTGAGTCGTGGCAGAGTTTTCATTGAGCTGCTGAATTTGATGACCAACTTCGAAGTTTAAACCCAGCATTTTCGTGTATTCTTTGCACTTGTCGTTCTAGAGCCAAAGCGGATTCTGCATCGTCTGCGCTGTCGATATAGTCGTCCACGTAGTGATTATGTTTCACGGCTTCCACTGCACGAGGATACTCTTCGCTAAAGCTTTCGGCGTTTTTATCGCGAACAAAGTGGGCAATGCAGGGCGCGCAATTAAGTCCAAAAGTTATCGCTTGCATAACATATACGCTTGGCTTTTGAGAGTCTAAAGGATAATAAAATCTCGACTACAGAATTTAGCAAATCCTGGCCGCTAAGCAGAAAATCATTAAGTGAAAATCCATTTACCTTCGCAGCTGCGTCCCATACCATTCGCATTTTCCCTGGCTTGTTTGGGTTAGTTACTATGAATATTGGCAAGCACCATATCTTACCACCAGGTGACGAAATTTCGTTGTCTGTAAGCTTCTTTACGTAGCCCTTCGCAATTAGGTTATCTATTTGGTTTTGGATAGTAGATTCCAATTTAGGGTCTTTAATGAATTTCTTCCTTAAATAATCTAGTCGACGTTTCGCATATGCATAACTATCAGGCAAAACGGCGTTACAATCACGCCATAATAATCCTATTTCGAAGCGGTTGCCAACCTTTTGGCATGTATTGTTCATAATGCTTACTGCTTTTGCGCCGTCTTTGGACATTATATGAGTGGGTCTAGGGGATCTATTTTGAAGAAATCGCTTACCATTTCATGTAACTCGTCGTACCTTTTTTCGCAGTCACAAGTGTGTATGTTTAGTTGGTATTCTGGTCTACGGCCAGCGTGGCATCCTTGAAGGGTCCATCCCAAGCGTGTTTTTGAAGCTGTTGGCAGTGACCAGGTTCCTGCCCTTATTTTTAGTGGAACTGCCAGTTTCCAATTGTTGGTCTCACGTTCCTATACGATGCAATGGGTAGGCCTGCTAGATATGGGTACATTTTCTGCAACTCGGAAATGTTAATTGATTGTGGTGGTAGACCGAGGTCGTCAACAGTGTGTATACTTTCGAACATTTGTAGTACTCGAGACTTGGATTGTTGCTTTTAGAGTCGGCTTCAACGCGCGTTGTATTTCCTGTCCATTTTAGACATAAAGGATCGTTATCCAAACCGAGTTCATCAAATACCTTTCTTTGCATCAATGTAACGGACGAGCCCTCGTCTAAAAATGCAAAAGTTTTGTATATTTTATTTTTGGAATAAACGTGAATCGGCACTATTCTAAATAATGGTTGCTTGCTTTCGTTGCCATCGCAGTGGGTATTAAACGGTGCGTCTGAGACATCAGTTGCTGTGCTAACTGGTTCAATTTGGCTTGCCGCTTTATGAAGCAAAGGATGATGCTTGAATATGCATCCATCCTTACCGTATATCCTGTTTAAATAACATTTGCGTCTGTGCGAGTTAAGGCATTGTCGACAAAGGTTGTTTGCCTGCACTGCATCCCACTTCCGTTGTAGTGTGAGGTTTTTGAACGATTCGCATTGAGCTACTTTATGCTCAGCTCCTTTGCAAATAGGACACTTATTAACTTGATTAGATTTTTGTTTTTCCCGAGCACGGTCAGACGAATTTTCGGCTATATGGGTATTAATCATGCGAGTGTTAGTTGGCACTAAACTAACTACTGTACTCTCTGCTTCAGCTAAGCTATACAACCAATCACTAAATTGCTTTACCACGGGTATTTTACCATCTTTTGGATGAACAGCCCAGTTAAGTTTTTGGTTATTTGGGAGCTCATCGACCAGCTCTTTCACTAAAAGGGAATTGTGTAGGTGCGTATACATTTGGCACCCTTCCATTGTGGTGCACATATTCCGTACACAAAGCGAAAACTCAATGAGTGACCCTAATTTGTCTTTTACTGGTGGGAGTGTACGAGCTCTACTTACTGCGGGCTCTAGGATTAATTCCGGACGACCAAAACACATTTTAAGAGTTTTAATAATTTCAGGTACCATACATGGCAAGAACAACTTACTTTTTACGACGTCGCGTGCTTTACCTTTAAGACATGCCTGTAGCTTAATCGAAATCCCCGCCTCGGAATAGCCAGCTACGGCGGTGCTATTATCGAAACTGCTAATGAAAAGTGGCCATTCGTCAGGATCTCCATTGAATGTGGGAAGTTGCTTAGGGATAGCATGTCTCGCAGCCAATTGACGGGCGTAGGGCCGGCGGTCGTAGGAAAATATGCACTTTTATTTGAAGGAAGCTTGTCGTATTGCGACAGAATTTTATACATACTATCCAGGTATTGTTGCTGAATCCTCATCTCTTCGTCTAGCCTTTCGAGTTGAAGTTTTCGGTATAGGTCGTGGCTGTGCGGATTATGTGGCTCTTGGACATTTGGTGCAATTTGTCGTGCAGTTACGTCGCGCGATATAGGATATGCTGAGTAAACGGATGTCTTACCTGGTGCGATTTGACTGGCAGAAACCTTTGCCGGGAGCGTTGTATAACGCCCTGTTGTCATTGTCGATGGTAGACGGCCCTGCATTGGTAGAGTGGATTCGAAATCCCAAAAGTCCGATCAGTTGGAAGTAAACCTCGGAAAAGATGAACTAACGGCGGTGGCAGATTGCACAGTCGCAAACGTTGTTGGTACTGTTACACCCTCGGTTGTAGTAATACTTGCAGCTGACGCCTGTTGTTGAATATTATTAGAACCAACTCCCAGAAAATGCACATTTCGATTGTTGTGTATTGATGGTGATGAAGATGCTGCCGGTTGCGTATTAGTTGCTGACTCGATTTGCTCGCACAGTTCACAAACCCAACTTCTGTCAACCACATCGCTGTCGACTCCAACACAGCTGAAGTGGGACCAGGCGTCGCAGGTATCGCACTGGACCATCATCTCGTTGTCTACTTCGTCACATCTTTGGCAATTAGAGACCGATTTTTTACCGCGTTTATTTGGCATGTTCGCGTTTTAAAATATCGAGTTTAAAATTACCGAACCGAAAAGTTACTTTTTATAGGATTAAAACACGTTTTTAGAAAAGATGTAATTTTAAGTGCAAAATAGTTTTTAAGAAATGTTGCCGTCGGCGCAACTCAGTTGTTAAATAAAATAAAACACAAAACTTTTGTTAGCGATCCGTAGCGACGGAGGCGCTTAAAAACTATTTTTTTTTATTTGTCTTCACGCGAACAACTGTCCTCAAAATATGCAAAATGCCAGTATTTATACTAAGGTAGGAATACCAAAATCTGGCGTGATGTTACCGTTAAGTCGGCTGATTTCCTTTTATATGTTAGTCCATGTTAACAAAAGAAGTAACAAATGTATGTACATATGTACATGTTAGTATGTATAAAGAAAATATTAACGTTCGTATGAATGTATATTAAGTATATTAAAATGCAAGTTCAATGTTTGTTGATGCGAATGATTGAATCAGTGCAATAGAGCCACCCTCTTAATCATGCGAGTGTTTGCATATCCACATCATGTGTTTGTAGGTATGTACATTTGTTTGCACATGCTCAGTGTTATTGATCTTCTGATCTGCTTTGATGGTAAAATTGAAATTAGGGCGGCCCAAAATAATTATATTTTTTCGTCGGTAACAATTGGGGTACACCTTGCGAACGTTTAACAAGTGTGACTTTTTACTATCTACACATACTGCCTGCGTTCTGCCGTCTAGATAAGAACTGATTAGGTTGGTTGCATGACTGGAGAAATCAAACAAGTTTTCCAGCTTCTTACATAGTAGGGTATTTTCCACGGAGTCAAAGGCTTTGGAGTGCTCCAAAAGGGTTAGGAAAGTCGTAACGTTAATCATCAATACGATCCCGTACATCTTCTACCACAAAAAGGAGTACCGTAGTACAGCTTCTTTTTGGTCTGAAAGCAGACTGATGTTCCGTCAGAAGTTTATTTTCGTCCATATATCGACGTACCATAAGAAAACCAACACTTCTAAAATTCCTTACGAAAACTAAACTTTTAGAATTTCGTACGAAAACTAACACTTTCGGTCACTGGTTGACGAAAACTAGCAATTCAATTTATTTTTGTTTTCCTGCTTATTTACATCGTCAAGAACTGTAATGAAGCTTGGAGTTATGAAAATGTATTTCAACAGCTGAATATAGCGACTCTAATGACATTTTGTAATTCCAAGGCCTCATTATTAATCATAGCAACCGAGCTTTTATCGCTCAGGGGATTTTGATTTTACGTCACGCTAGCGGACGCCTACTACGAGCACCCCAGCGGGTTAGAGGGTTAGAATATACCCGCGGTAGGTATGCCTGTCGTAAGAGGCGACTAAAATACCAGATTCAAGGGGTTGTGTAGCGCAACCTTTTCAGGTTGCCAGCGCAATATATGGCTTCTCCAAACCCAATTGTCAACCTCACCTTCGAGCGGTGAATCCCGTTTCACCAACAGACGAGGCTCTGGCGACCCCAAGCTCTTCATGGAACTTGGGGGTGGGGAGGGAGGGATGGCCTGAAGGTTTAATGTGGCCATATATATCATTCCCGAGATGGTCGGGCTAGCACCTTAATGGAGATGTGTTGCCGGAGCATACCGGATATGTATCCGGCAAAGGACCATCACATTGATAACACTCCCCAAAGCCTTCGGGGTGTAACCTTATCGCTACAACAACAACAACCACTCCACCCAGTCTATTGCCTAGCTAACAACGCCTTTGGGCTTTTTAATCGTTGCACTATCATATCTACGTAAAGCTCAAAATTAGGTTTATCATGGGCTCACGCCTTAGGTGATAACCTCGATACTGGTTGGTACGTATAGACACACCTATAAGCTTATCTTGAACACAACTTGGTGATTTTCCATACCGTATAAACACATCTCAGGGCTATCCCCGTAGTCTGCCAACTTTTCAAATTGGTATCATACTGTTCTGGGCTTCACTTTGCCTCAGCCATTTATGGCATAAAGACTAGTGAACGACTCAGGATTCGAGCTCTTTCGTAAACATTATATTTGTGATTCCCTTCTGCCATATCATAGTGCAGGGGCATCAAAACCGGATATTGTTAGATGTATTCTGTTGGAAAAGCTTGAGTAACGAACGCGAGGCTTCTTCTAACTCATATGATCAATATCAACCGAAAATCCGAAATCTGTTTATAATAATTTAAGGAACTTATAATTAATATCGAACACCTTGTAAAAAAAAAAACAAGAAACTCAGTTTGAGTGTTAGTTTTCATCAGCCACAAATTAAAATGGCTAGTTTTCGTCAGGCACTAAAACTCCAGAGCTAGTTTTCGTATAGCACGTCGATATGTAGCGATCTGCCTATACAAAATGCGCTCAACGACCTTCGAGAGAAAAAGTCGTGCTTATGACCTGTATCCGTTGTTTTGTTTGGGAACTAGGATAATTTTAAAAGATTTCCAGGCCCTAGGCGAAATCCACACAGAATCGGTAAACTCCTTTGCCAGGACGCGCACGGTGAACCCCGGTATCAGTATACACTATCCTGAGCTTGCAGAAGAAGAAAGCACGTTACTAAGGGAGACACGGGTCACCCTGGCCCAGCTTCGTTCTGAATACCGTAACAGGGTAAACGCGCCCGTTACTCATTATTAGCATATACTTGACTTGGAAACTTTCACTTACGGTTCTGTTTTATGAGCTTTGCATCTAAATGATTACCCAACACTTAGAAATACTTGACTTGACTTAGAGGTCTGTTAATTTTCTACGTAAGTTCTAAGTGGCTTTCGTACTTTTGTATGCCATTTATGCTTTTAAGCTTTATTTTGATATTTCTTTCAACATGTTGGCATTTATTTAATAATACGTTAATTTGCGTCTTTCTTTTAATTTTGGGAAAAACTAAGTACAATGCTGATCGTATGTGCTAAGTAAAGTATAATCAAGGCTTAGTAGCCTAGTCAAGTCAAGTCTATGATAAGTATGAGTAATTGAATCTTTACTTGTCCAGAATCAACCCCGACATACGTCATGTAAAATACCAGATTCAAGGGGCTGTGTACCGCAACCCTTTCAAGTTGCCAGCGCAATATATACCTTCTCCAAACCCAATTGTCAACCTCACCTATCCGTGGCGAATCCTGTTTCACTAACAGACGAGGCTCTGGCGACCCCAAGCTCCTCATGGAACTTGAAGGTGGGAAGGGAGGGATGGCCTGAAGGTTTAATTTGGCCATATAAATCGTTCCCGAGATGGTCGGTGTTAACGAATGGTGCTGTGTTAACGGAGCGTACCGGAATTGTATCCGGCAAAGGACCATCACATCGATAACACTCCCTAAAGCCTTCGGGGAGAATGGTCGCTCCCATTGAATGGAGTGAAGCACTGTTAACAACAACAACAACAGCTTTCCACGATTTTGCAGACATAGGTCGTTAGGATAGAGTTTATGAAATAGGTTATGTGGAACAGCAGAATGATTTAAAAAAAATTAGCACATATTGCGTAGGCTAGTACCTCTATGGTGCTTCTTTCCAGAACGTACTGGATCTTTATCCGGCAAAGGACCATCAACAGCGATAACACTCCCCAAAACCTTCGGGAAGTGTCCTTATTGCTAAAAACATCAACAATAACAACAGAGTGAATATTGTCAAATGCGTCTCCATTTTGTAATATCGACTTCATCGGTTAGGTTTAAGTACATCATGGTTTTAGAGATATAAAAATTATAAATTATATTTGATGTAGGTATAGAACTGCACCTTTTCTTTCTATTGAGCTTTTTTACGCAAAAAAGGAACATCGACCCTTGACCCCTTTTTGTACGTTACACCACAATTGTAATGTGGAATCAACATTTCCCTGTTGAAACTGCTAGCTTCTTTGGACTTCCTTTAGTGGACACCGATGACAATTTGAGAGTACTTTGGATGGGCCGAGGCACTGCCACAGAATACAGACTAGATAAAAATTTTAAAGTTCAAATAATGTAATTCAATAAACAAAGAGATTGATCAGCTCAATAAACTGTACAAGTAACAATAAATTTACACGCTACGTAGATACGGACAAGTATAATAAAGCTTAGGTAACTATGAAAAGATTTCGGTTGAAAGTGATTTGAAAATGGGTTTTGGCAAAGAGAAATCGATGGCTGAAAAACTTAAGATAGTATTAAATTCCGTCATTGCCCTAAAAATAGGTGCATTCAATGCAAAGAGGGTCCAAGCAAAATCCGTATAAAAAATATATCTACTACGAAGAGGCCGTTTGGGGATGTGGAAACGGATACTCTCAAAAAGATATGGAGCATCAATCGCACCACTAATAATGTCATAAACAAAAGTCAGCGAAAGAATTGTTCTTCGACAATGAAGTGACTGAAGGCTTTTGAGTGCATATCTATCTTTATATGAGGGAAATCGGCTCCGAGAAACTCAGCGAACGCAACGCAAATCGAACAAAAGTTCTTTGCACCCGTTCAAGTCTCATAATACGGCATTCATGATATGGTCGCCAAATGAAACGAGCATATTCCAGCTTAGAACGAACGACCACGTGAACAATTTAAGGTTATATGGGTCACTGAAATATAAGCTAAAACGCCGGATGAAAACCAGAACTGAATACGACTTAGCAATGGTAGAGTTTAAATGAGTCGTAAATGAGAATTTAGAATCAAAAACTACCCCTAAGTCCTTAATCTCGCTAAGGCCCGGTTTTTCAGAGTTGGTTAAGCTAAGCTTAAACTAAGTTTGCTTAAACTCTAGTCAATTTTAAACTCCAGTTAAAGTAATGAGCAGTTTTTCAGTCTCAGTTTAAGGCCGCCCTTGGGGTATGCTTTTTTGTGCGGCAACATTGGTTTTCTCATTATCTAGATAATTTGTAGATACGGCAACAGCTGGATTTTGTTTACCCAACAAACATGGAAAAAAAAATTCTCCAGCGAAATATATATCTAGCACATTATTATTTAATTATGTTTAAATCAGATAATCCTCGAGTTGATATCCAACTTCATTCTCCAATCACTATCCAACCATTGAGAAATTTTGTAAAATTAAAAGTTTCCGATTTGTTCTCCAACGTCATTAATATTTTCCAATTATTATCCTAATTTCGAGAGATTTTCAGAAATGTACAGTTCTCAAATGAATATTCAACACATTTCTCTAGTTGATATCCTACATTGCATATCGAGTTGAGATGGAGTTGAAAAAAATCTCCAAGGTGGTACCACCAAAATCAACAAACCAACAGTTGTTTATTGTGAGAAATAAGCACGAGGTTGATAGCAGTAATGAAGAGTAATTTATCAAAAATAAATTATACAGGCGGCCACCGTGATGTGATGGTAACGTGCTCTGTCTACCACACCGAAGATCCTGGGTTTACGCAGGTTTTTCAATTAGTAGAAAATTTTTCTAAGCGAGATCGCCCCTCGACTGTGTTTGGTAAGCACTCCGAGTGTATTTATGCCATGAAAAGCTATCAGTGAAAACTCACCTGCCTTGCACATGCCGTGCGGAGTCGGAATAAAACAAGTAGGTCCCGTCCCGCCAATTTGTAGAAAAAATTAAAAGAAGCACGACGCAAATTGGAAGAGAAGCTCGGCGTAACATCTCTTCGGAGGTAATCGCGCCTCACATTTATTTATTTTTTATATTATTATTATTATTATTATGATTTATTAACATAATTAAATAAATTAACTAGTTAAATAAACTAGTGAGCACTAGCTGCCAGGGCTATCGGCTCTATATTATAACTTAAATATATGTAATTAAAAGGAGTTTTTTGAGTTGGTTTGCTAGATTGTTGCTTTAATAGCTTTGATGAAATTGTATATTGCGTTTAGGTTGTCGTTTGTGGGATTTTTTATAATGGTTATCCAATTTTTCTTTAGATAGATATTTTTTGTTGCTTGTAGTATGGTACAGTCGGAGAAAATATGTTTCAAGGTTAATGTATTTTGGCAGAGTGCGCATGTTGGTGCAGGCTCCCCTGAGAGCAGATACTCATGCGTACATCTTGTACGCCCAAGGCGAATGCGGGAATAGATTTCAATTTGTTTTTTCCAAATGTTTGGTGGATAGGTTGGAGATACCAGTTCTTGGTTAATTGATTTATAGTGTTGGTGGTTGTAGCTATTCCATTTTTCTTTATCTTCTTGTCGTAGACGGTGTAGAATGAACCGTCGCATATTATTTTTTTCAATGGTGCTATCTGCCGTTAGAGGCAAGTTGCTAGCTGATTTAGCCGCGGTGTCTGCTGCTTCATTGCCTGAAATATTTACATGTCCTGGTATCCAGAGAAGTCTAAGTGTTTCGCTGTTATCAATAAGGTTATCTCTGATCATCTGAATTGTTTTTGACGAGATTGTTGGGTTAAGGACTGCTTTCAAAACCGACAGGCTATCGGTGCATATGATAGTTTTGGTGTTTTCTTCTATTGCTATAAGTATAGCATGCTGTATGGCAGCGGCTTCAGCGGTGAAAGTTGAAGCAATATCTGTTAGGTTTTGTACCCTCAGTACGTAACCGTTAGTGTCTGCGACAGAGTAGCTGGCGGGTTTGTCTACGGTTTTTGACCCATCTGTGTATAAGAATTTCCATTCATTTTCTTCATAGTAAGCTTTCCGTTCTTGGAAGAGTTGTAAATATATGCTAGGTGGTGTGTTATGTTTTTTGTATCTGGACAGGCTGAGGTCGCATAATGTTTTTCGGATCGCCCACGGAGGGTTATTAGTTTGAGCCTCTTCTTCAACGTATAGTAGTCCCAAGTTTGTTGCGGTATCGAATATTCTATACAGAGCAGATCGCAGTCTTGGACTGCTGCCAGGCGCACTTTGCATTATCATTTTTACGTCTTTATATATAATGGAATCGCATTCAATCATTATTTTGGGAGTTAATCGTGTCTCTATATGATGGATTCTTTCTTCCAGTGTGGGTAGATTCGTTTCTGCCAAGATGTTTCTTACTGGTGTTGTTCGGAAAGCATAGGTGCACAATCTTGCTATTTGATGGTAACTCAGACTTAATATTTTAAGTGTGGATTTCGGAGATTTTCCGTAAAGGAATAGCCCATAGTCGATCTTACTTAAAACAAGTGCCTTACTGAGATAAATTAATGTATTTATGTGAATGTGACATTTTTTGCTTGAAAGATATGATATAAAATTTACTCTGGCAGCTAATGACTTCTTTAATTCTAGACAATGGTTATTCCATCTGTAATTATTGGAGAATACAATACCTAATATTTTAAGATGCTTCACATTCTCTACTTCGACATTGTCAATTGATATTTTTAGATTGTTAAAATCGCATTTGCGTTTTCTACATACGTGAAAGTTTTTTGTTTTGCTCAATGATATTTTGGCTCCGGAATATTTAGACCAATTCCCAATGTCGTTCGTTATATTTTCAAGTATGTTTTTTGTTTCTGTAGCATCTCTTGCAGAGAATGTACAAGTCATCTGCATAGAGACAGTGCTCTATGGAATTGTTTGTTTTGATAATTTTACTAATTTCGTAAAATGCGATAGAAAAAAGAACAACAGATAGGGGAGATCCTTGAGGAATTCCGTTATTAATTGGGTAGACGTTGGAGAAAGTATCACCAATTCTTACCCTGAATTGTCTATTTGATAAAAAGGATTTGATAAACTGAAATATTTTTGGGCCAATGCCCCAGTTATGCAGGCAATTGAGAATTACATGTGAACCAATTCGATCAAACGCTTTTTCGAAGCCAACCGAAAGAATAGTTGCGTGATGACGGGCAGATAGTGCTTTGCACACGTAGTGGTCTATATGAAGTAGAGCGTCTATACATCCTCTATTTGGTTTGAATGCTACTTGGGAAGAATCAACGAGATGTAGGGATGGGACGGGAATTATTGTGGCTGTTTTCCAGCTTTGTGGAATGACACCGCAGTCAAAAATTTGATTGTAAAGTAATAATATACGGGACTTGGCAAAAGGAGATGTTGACTTCATCATGGCATACGAGACACGGTCGAAACCTGGCGTTTTTCCATTAGCTTTTCCGAGACACATTGTTAACTCTGTGGTTGTTATTTGGGTTTCGATGGTCCTAGCTTTTGTGTGAACGTTGGTTATTGAGGAAAGATCGATTACTTGGCTTTTAGCTAATTGAAATTCGTTTGGGAAGTTGCGAGTCAGAGGAGTAGTCGGACCATTCGGAGGCAAATATATTTGCGATGGTATTTGGATCAGTTATCGTTATATTGTTGGGTTTCAACGCTATTGGGGGTTTCGCTGTTTTTTGTTGTCGAGCATATTAATTTTGCCCCATATTGACGTGATGGAACAGAGGGTTAATAGATTCCGTGAGCTGCCTAAAGCTATTTTTCTTTTGAATTTACATTTCTTTACGGAATTTTGCATTGCTTTTTTTAAAAAGAACTAGATTTTGAGTAGTGGGATTATTTTTGAAATCGTACCAAGCTTTAATTTTTTTTTATCTTAGTTCTGCTAGGTCCCTGCTCCACCAGGCCACATTATGTCTTTTAGTATTTCGAGCTTGTGGGATAGATTGGTTTGCGGCTACTCGAATGGCTTTAGCGAAGTTTGCTGCATCGTGATTAGTTGCAGCTGTAGGAGTTCTAATTTCTAGCTCTAGGTCTACCAATCTTGCAAAGGTGTCCCAGTCGGCGAGATTTAGTAAGAATTTCGGAGGATATTTAGTTCTGCTTGGTCTATTTGTGTTAAAGAAAATTTTCAAGATGATTGGGAACTGGTCGCTATTGTACAGATCGTCGATCGTTTGCCAGGAGATTATTGGAAGAAGGGATGGTGAACAGAGTGAAATGTCTATATGTGTAAAAGTGGCGTGGGTGGAAAAGTGAGTTGCGCTATCATCATTCAAAACGCATAGGTTGCATTGTGTAATTGAATTTTCAACAAGTCTTCTTCGGTGATTGATCACACTAGATCCCCATAAGTTACTCCAACTGTTGAAGTCTCCTAAAACAATGATAGGAGTATTAATAGCCGAAAAAATGTTTGTTAGGTCTCTGCTATTAAAGGTTTCATTTGGTGGTATGTAGACGGACAAAATAGTGAACTTAATATTTATTTCAACCTCGACGGCAACCACCTGAAGTTGGGTGTTAATATTTATTCGTTTGTGAGGTATAAAGTCTTTGATTAGAATGCTACTACCTTGTTTTGACTGGGTGTTTGAGAGGGCGTTAGTAAAATAGCCTTGGTATCCTTCAGGGAGTATTGGAGTGAAATTATTGTTACAGTGGGTTTCTTGGATTGCTATGATGTAGGGGTTGTAGTGTTTGAGAAGTATTTGAAGTTCTGAGTAGTTATTTATGAAACCTTTCATATTCCATTGAAGAATGTTGAAGTCCATAAGTGCAGAAAAAAAAATTTAACTATACGATTTTTGTAAACAAGGGTTTACAAAAACGATAGGATATATAGAGATGTAGGGGGTGTGTTTGCTGTTTAGAATAAAGCTTTTTCTATGGATCTTCCTAGGAAGAGACCATAGAGTCATCTATGTCTTTAGAAATATTGACAAAATAGTCATTGGTTTTTAGTAATTTTTGGGTAAATTGGGAAAATGGGGATATATTTGGAGATTGTTGGGATAAGGAAACTGGAGTTATTAAATTGACCGAGTTGTGGGGCTCTGGGGTGATGGAAATTGGGGTGGAGAATGAGGTAGATTTATTTGATTCTGTGGTGGTTATGTTGTTGTTTTCGGTTGTTTTTGTTGTGTTGGATGGAAGTTTTTCTACTTGAGTTGATATTGGTTTAGTAGTGTATATATTTTGTGAAGGTGGTGGGTTAGTATTTGTTTCTGAAATGGATGAAGTTGGTTTTTTGGATAGGATTGGATGTTGTTTTGGTTTTTTGAAGAGGATGGGTTGTTGTGTTGGATTTTTTAGGAGGATTGGTTTTGGTCATGTTAGCGTATGAGGCTGCTTGTTGTTGGAAAGGGAGTCTTTCCTTGTACATTCGGCGTGCTTCTCCGATGCTGCACTTCTCTAGCGTTAATATTTTGAGAATCTCTTTGGCTTTGATATATTCGGGACACTTCCTATCTGATGATTGGAGGTCACTAGAGCAATTGGCGCAAAGGGTTCTTGTACATTTTTCCGGCGAATGGGGGGGGGGGGGGGGGGGGGGGAGGTTGCACCCATTGCACATTGGGTCCTTTATGCATTGGCATTTTTTGCTACGCATGGGATTAGGTATATAAGGTTGTGATTTTACTTTATACCAGGCGATATCAACGGATTCTGGTAGACGAAAAAGATCAAATGTGAGGACCATTAGTCCGGTGATGGTGGGTTTGCCTTCAATTAGGCGCGAAAATTGATATACACCGGTGACATTTTGGCTTTTCATCTCGTTTACGATTTCATCCTCTGGCACGTGTTTCAAGCAAGGAGCGTATATTACACCCTTGACAGAGTTTAAACTGTCGTGAAGTTTTGCGTTGATTGGATTGATTTGGTGGCCTATCCGTAGGCCACGGCATGTTGGCAAAATAGCTATATAATTTTAAGTTTGTTAAATTTGGTTACTCGAAATTATACACGTGCAAATCGTGTAAGAATGACACAACAAAAGAATTGAAAAGTAAATAGAATAGCGGTACTTAGCACAGCAGTGAACACTAATACACGTCTGATTGCTTTGAATGATAGATAGTCGGTGACTGTTTTTAAATTATATAATTTCATTTTATTTTCGTGAAAATACTGTAGTATGGAATTTTACATTTGAGTCCAGTCAGAGAACCACAAGTTGTTAATTAAATGTTTTCAACTATGTTAATAGCATTATTTGCTTTATAAAAAATTCCCTCTTTTGCTGAGTACGCTATGATTCTCGAGTTGAGTCAATGTTTCGAAAAAACTATTGAGATTTTAGAAGTATGCCTAGTTATCAACATGAGCTCTAATGGTACTCAAGCCCAAATGCTTGTTGGGTATATTCGACGCCATTTCCAACGAACGTAAATAAATGATAGGTTAACTATAGTTTAACGCTGCCAGATCGGCCGCTTAAGCTCAGCTTAAACATCAGTTAAAGTAGACTGAAAAACTGCAGAATAAGTTTAAGCGTAGTTTAACTGACAAACTGAGTTGAACTTGTACTGAAAAACCGGGACTAAGAGTAGAGAGGCGGGTACCGTCAATGGAACTCTAGGTTGAAATGTAGCCACGCTATTTAGAGAATGTTACATGAAAGCATTTCCTGACATCCAGCGGTAGGTTATTGGTTCTACACCAGATAGCAACATTGTCTAAGTCTGATTGGATCATATCCATGTCGAATGAATTAGATATAGTATTGAAAATTTGAAAGTCATCGATGTACAAAAGTAACTTAAGAGTGCTGGAAACAAGCCCCGAAATGTTTATAAAAATTACAAATAGCAATGACCCCAGAATACTACCTTGAGGCACCCCGGAGGTAGCCATAAAAGTATCAGAGCGCGTATTGTCAATACTACAACGCAAGTCCGTTGGTTAAGGTATGACTTTAACCAAGATAAAAATATTGAGTGAAACCCCAGAAAGGCTAATTTAGAGATCAAGATTGAGTGTGTAACCTTATTAAACGCTTTCGAGAAATCCGTGTGTATAGTATGGTGTATATAGAAAACGATTGTTGAAAGCAGATACGCAAAAATCAGAAAAAATTTAAAGGTTTATCACAGTGGACCTACCGGACATAAAACCATGCTGATGATCATTGATTAGACGCCTAACAGCAAAATACATTTACTGTTAAACAATATACTCAAATAATTTTGAGACATTTGACAACTTTGCAATGGGCCTATAATTGGCGACATTGTTTTATTGCCACTCTTGAAAGTTAGGCTAATAAAGGTTGTCTTCCATTCATCAGTAAATTCACCCCACTCGAGAGATTTGTTGAAAATTATGAGGAGTGGGAACGCCAGTGCCAAGCAATTTTTAAATAGATAAGACTTTAAGCCGTCAACATCCGTATGAGTAGAAGATTTTATGTTTTGAATTCCATCAGCAACATCCTCAATGGATAGATTCAATACTCCAAAGAATAGCTGCTTCAGGAGGCATGCTCCCTGTCGTAGAAAACCGATGATGGTATAATCGAGCATAGTTTTTAAGATTTTACATAATTGCAAAATGCCTTGGGATTATCTTTAATATCTGATTCAAAGTTGCGGACAAAATTACTATGGAGCCTCTTGCTTAACGCTTTGCATTTCTTGGAAAAATTAAGGTATTTAGCTTTATATGTTAAGGACTTGGAGAATTCAATTTTTTGAAGAATTTATTTCTCAAATTCTTCAGCCGCGTTAGTCTCTTAGTATACCACGGAATTTGTAACAATGTTTTTTCCGAGATATATTATTAGAACAAATTTGATTGACGACATTTTTAAAAAGATTGAAACATTTAATAAGATCGCTTCTCAGTCAATAGATGAAGACTTTCTGACAAATCAAATCGAAATTGCCGCGCCTAAACGAGAAACCAGGAGCTTCATTACATGTTTAAAAACTTTTAAAGGTATTAAATTCAATATTCACAATAAGCGGGATGTGATGGAGACCGGAGCAAGAAAACGGGTCGGGACATTCGGTCATAGTACAATTGATATTGTATCAAGGGTTCTGGATAAATTGGAGCAGCCATTTATCTGGGAAAGATTTACACTTGAGAAATTGTCAAAAAGGTACATCTCCGAAGTACTATTAAGATTTTTGGGAGCGGAAGAAATACTATTGTAAACATAGGACCGCTCAACCTTAGGCATATTAAAATCCCCTAATAAGGAAAAGTTACTATTATCGAAGCTATGAACTAGATCAATAATATTATCTAGATGTGGTTTGTAGAGGTAGTAGATACCAGAAGCGGAATGTATGACGCGCAAATGAAAATTTTAGAAATGCCGTATATTGAGAATCTTAGTTTATTTATTTATTAGTCTACAAATGATTTAAAGTGATGACGAATAGCTATTAAAACTCCTCCACCTCTGGAGAGACCCGCTATGGACGAATCCCGATCCTTGCCATACACGTGATAAAGTTTTGGGAACAAGTGCAGTATACGGATAATGCTGATATATAAAAACGAAAAATTGAGATCGATAGGTATTAATAAAAGAAACATAACGGTATATTTTTTTTGTTGGGCAAACAACAACAACAAAAGTTATTAAAGGTCAAAGTTCATAATAAGCTTTTTTTAATCTAAATTACTTCTAAAGTATTGAACCGATCAAAATTTTGACGTCGTTGGATATGTATTGCCAATACCTTTCATTTGATGTATATCTTAAGTATATAACTGCAAAGAATTTCCTGAAATAATATAATTTTTTAAAAAACATGTCAAAATTTTTAACTTAATTTTTTTAAATTTAATTGCTGTATTAAATATATGAAAATATAGGATGGTAGATGGGAAATAATTTAAGCTTTCATTTAAAATTATATATAATATCCTTAGTCCCATCAATGCAATACCAACTGTCCTGTTCCTGGTATACCAAAACTTAATTTTGGGCAAATTAACAGTAATTCTGCGCAGAACACCTGGTATTTGTTTCCTTTATGTGCAGATCACCTTTCCGAGTTGGCGGCCTTCGGCCGCGCTTATTTAAATAACCCTGGGCTACGCCATGCCAAGTCCGGGTGGTTGCCTGAACCGTGGCAATATGCCACGGTACGCACTCTTTTGCGCGTTTTTAGGTACAGCCTAATAAAATTACAACAACCATGTTTTGAAAATGGCAATAAGGCCATACTGGCTTTATTTCAATATACATACACATACATACATACAAATAAATATTCGTAATTTACTTAGTAAATATAGCACTTTTAAACATCGAATTTTTTAAGTATTTTACGGGATAGGAATACAAACAACATATCAAATGAAAGGTAATTTTACTAGCTATACAATGAAAAAAATTTTGAAAATCGGTTCGTTACTTAAAGAGAAATTTAGATTTAAAAAAATGCTTCATATGAACTTTGACCCTTAATAACTCCTGTTATTGTCATTTGCCCACAAACAAAATTGTGTAGTTATACTCACCTTGACCATGTCTATCAATCCTCATACTTCATTTTTTGATTTTGGAATTGTCCGTATACTGCACTTAAGCCGTCACGACGACATTTTAATTTACTGGACTAAAATATGCATAAAAAGTGAGGAATTGCTGAGTGAAAAGTAGCCTTTTTGGCAAATAGCAAGTTCTGCGCCAGATTGCATTGTCGCTGACATACAAAAATTTGGAATTTCTTTTTGAGATCTCATGCAGTGGAGAAACGGTTTGTGTAATAAATACTTATGGTTTTTGTATATTTAGTAAATACATACAATTCCTTAAGTTAGTTTGAACTGGCCGTTTAATAAAGACCTTGCATATAATGAATGTGTTGTTAGTGTGAATTACTTAAGTACTCTTGGGAAAATGATAGCACCCAAGAAACTGACTCATCCTCCTCGCCTTGCAAGCAGTTATCTACATATCTTTGCAACTGATAGCATTTGCAACATACATATAGATATGTATGTAAGTTACATATGAAATTACATCTTGTTCATTGTTTACCTTGGTTGGTGTACCAGCTTCCAGAATGAGTTGCTCTTCTAATCGTAGACATTTTCGCACGCTGTTTATGAACTTGCTTTATTTATTTACAAATTGATGCGATTATGTTTTTTTGTTTATATTTAAAGCCAGATTTCACGAAATCTAGTTAATTGCTCGCAAACGAAAAACTAGCAACACATTTTTTTCCAATTTTGACAAGCAGCAATAGAGCTGGATTTCGATTAGATCCTTAATCGATTTAATCGATCTTTTTTTTTAGAAATGTAGAATCGATTCTCTATGCATCAAAGTTTTCATCACTATCTACTTAATAGCTCCGACACATAAGCAGCCTTTCATCAGAGCTGTAAAAAGATTGAATCAATTGAGTGTGCATTCTCTTAGCATTCTTTTAAAAATTTGTGATTTTTTGGTTGCATATTATAAATCTCCATTCCTGAATGGCTTAAAATACTTTAACTCAAAGCTTAAGTGTGTGTGTTATTGAATGGTAAAATATAATTCAATATAGAGTGTGAATGTAAGAACCATTCCCAATCTTTTATTAATGTAAACTTGAAATGAATGCACACGTTTTTTTCCATTCAGTACTAAATACTTTTTCCCCAAAGTTATTTTTTTGTATACTTCCATTGCCATCAAATATGTTAAATCAATTTAGGAGTTGGGTGCAAAAAAGGCGTAAAATTGCTCAATAGCCCCTTCTAAGTATTCAAGTAGTTTAATATTTAAGAATTCGTGAGCTTAACACCGGCTTATAATTATTGAATATCAATTATTATGTTTGTTTAAGAGAAACTGAAAAGAAAGAAACAATTACTGGTATATTGCGATTGTACCATTTCGAAACCAAACAAACAAGTAATTAATTATAAACCAGGAAAGTCTTAACTCATCTTCATTCTGTCCGAACATAAGACATATAAGTAAAAGCAGATTTTGCATACTTCGTAATTGAGTTGATTTTTCTTTAATTAATCGTGTGAGATCAAACATTTTTAGGCTCTTGTGAGTTGATTGGTTTCCTTTTCAGGTAAATTTCGCAGATAATTCGCTTACATAAAACCATAGGGCTCTTGATTATATAAAGTATTCCAAAGACATGAAGATATAGTCGAATTTGGCTGAAACTTCGCAAAGACAATCTATTGCTTTCTTGCTATATGTCAAAATGTTACTATATGTCCTACTTATTTTGCTATTGTTGTAAAAGGGATTTTGTAAATGGACACATTTTGCATTGATCAAATAGAGTAAATTGTGGATATTTTTGTCGATAATATAACAAAAACAGATACTTGAGTTTAAGTAATTTAAATACATCAAAGTGCATTGTTCTATAGGCGATTTCGTTGGGAGCTTCCTAGGTCCGATAATTTCGATAAACATATATCTATTTCCATGGCATCGTCCTACGGCGATTCAGGCTTTTTCTATTCACCTGACTCACCTTCCCCGTTTTCCTTCATCTGTTCCACAAAATATGTTCCATTGGGAGAAACTCTTCAGATGTTATTAATTTCCCTCCCCACAAAGAGATTGACTGGCTCCATCGGACTACAGTTTTTTTACAGCACGGCATTGGTAAAGGATTGGATTTTTTTTCGTTGAATTCAGTCTTACTTGAGCAGAATATTTTTCTTAGAAAATAGTATATTGCTATTGCAATTTGCAAACTCACAAACCAGTATAGATACAATATTTGACCATATATCGCTAGGAAGAATATATGGAGGAACTTAAGAGCTTTGTGTTGCCTTTTCTTCAATTATTTAATCACCAATTGAGGACTTGCAAATGTAGGCTAGTAGTTTTTAATGCAAGCCTTTTATATGACACATTGGCAACTCTTATTTAGAGCGATGACAATTTTCGGAACAGAGATGTTGAAATATTTGTCATTTGCTTTTTTTATTATTAAATTTTTAGGAAAATTTCAATAAGAATACTTTTCCAGTTAACTTCTTCGTGCTTTATTATCTTTTAAATATGGAGAAAACTGATAATCACGGACATTAATTATATTGTTGTTTTGATATTTTGAAGTGGTTTAATTGAATACAACCATGTGATATTTGAGAGGGTTTTGTGCAAGTACGACATAATTGATTTGTACTAGAAAGTGTGTGCACACTCAGCAAAGGCTGCATTCATTTGAATGCTTATTCTGTATTGAAAAATGTTTGTGTTTCATTCCATTATTTCACTTCTTCGAATGAGTTCAGGAGAGCAGTCTTTTCTTCCACTACTGAATGAAGAATGGGTTAACTTTTAAGCCACATTCCGTAACAAAGAATGAATGAATGAAGAGCAAGCATTCTTAAATTAATGATTTAAATTTCAAATGATCGCACAGTTTTACAGCTCTGTTTTTCATATAGATGAGTTTAACACAAGGTAGGTTCGATCAGCTGTTTTATCTGGTTATGGCTTTATGGTTATAAGCAAGGCGAAATCAATGAAAATTTTCTTTTGACTTGACATTCTTCCGCACGGCGAATTGTTTGAATTCGCTTGGCACCACCTAGTATAGATTCGCCTTGTTTATATGTCACCATTAATTCGCCCTATAGATCAGGTACGTTCTGAACAAGGCGAATTCATTACAGGTGGTGTTATCCCATCAGCTGATTGCTTCTTTATAATTTTCCATACAGCATGTCAGTTAATCGAAAGCAATGAAAATTTTCTTTTGACTTGACATTCTTACGCACGGCGAATTGGTTGAATTCGCTTTGCCACCACCTAGTATAAATTCGCCTTGGTTCTGATGATGCTTGTTATCATCAGTAAGGTACAAGCCCATCTCGGGAACGAGTTGACATGAGCACATTAAACTTTCTACGCCGCTTTTTTCGCTTAGAAATTGCCACATAGTTTATGTAAATCCGCCCTTAATTGTACAGAACAAATTTGCAAATGCAAGCCTGTGGTGTAAAAAGCCGCATGGCAACGTGTACTAAATATTTTCGCAGCTCGTTCAAATTCGTTAGTCGCCAATGTTCACAAACCTTCCATTGCGCTGTTTTCTTTCCATATTTTATATAGAAAAGCGGCGAATATTTGAAAATTCCTGTTGGAAGAGTAAAGGTTCGTGCAATTGTAAAGTTGTAGTTATTTAAATGGTAAAATAAACAAATGGTGCAAAGAAATATGTTTGGAAGTTCCTAACAAACTGGAAAACTGAAAAACGGCAATTGTAACGAGTTGAAACTGTCAATGCGGCGATACATTTTTACTCGCTCGTGGATTGTGCGAAATGCACTATCGCGTCATTTTTGTACTAAAAATATAGGAAGAGAAGACGAAGAGAAAGCAAAAAGAATTGCCGTATTCTCCAACATTTTCCGCCATTTTGAAAGCTACGAGTGTAAAATTTTGTTTCGTCAGCGAATGTGTTGCTTGTAAAAATTTACCAAAATACCAAATAAAAACATAAATAATAACTAAAACAAGTGAAATTGTGTGCTTCGTCAAGCGCGGAAGTGTTTGTGTAGAAAAAACAGTTTTTAAAGTAAAGTGTTTCCTCGATTAAATCAAGGAAAATTTTTAATAGCAGCAAAAAGGCTACTCGACCCAAAGGCAGAAAAAAGCAAGCCTATAACAAAGTGGACGAGTAGCAACACAATATTTAAGGTTTGCCGCCGCGGCCGCAAAAATTATAAAAACAATTTTTCAAATTGCAAAACAAAAAAGAAATTAATTTTTTTAAGAATTCAAAAGGAAAAAAATTGTGTTTAACGAGAACAAGCATTTTGCAATTAAACGCGTAGTCATTCTCCTTTCGTTTTCAGACCTTGTCACCGTCTCACAGAACACAAGTCGGTCAATAAGTACATATATACATGGTGGTGACCATTCAACAAATTGCTTCGTGAATTTTATTCAATTGAAAAAGTGAAACGTATATGTGGTAAGCGTTTTTCATTAGTCAAAATATCTAACTTTGTTGGTATTTAGTGATTTCTGGTTGAAGCAAGTGGGTTTGTGTTTTTTTGCTCGCTTGTGCCAAGCTTAATAAACGTACGAATTTCAAATATGCATACAAAGCTGTGCTTTAGTTCTGGTTTTAGAGTTAAAGATAACTTCCATGCATTTAAAAAATATTTTGGCAACCTATTGAATTCTGCATCAATGTATGCCGCCTCCTCTACGCACTTGCACGCTACACAAGAAAGAAAGTGACGAGTAGTGACAAAAAAAAAAGAAATTATTAAAAGAGTTTAATGTTTCGGCGAGTGCTTATGGCGCGAGTGCAGAACTAGTAAAGTATGGCGGCGTACTTTGTTGACACATTTTGACGCGGAATCGCAATTCAATTAAATTTTTTTTGTATAAAAAATTCTTTAAAATATATGCTTACTTAAATTATTATGTTATACAAAGTAGTCCCATATAAACACTACTTGGCCCCATAAGGGTGATTTTACATGATTGATTTTTCATATCGATGTTGGTTGGTTTGTATGTATTTATAATTTGATTGTTAGTTCATATTTAGCGATTTCCTGCCCTTTGAGTTTCAATTGTTGGCAGCGATTTAGTTTAGCACCCCCCGAGTTAGGGGTTTAACTTGGTATCAAATGAAAGAGGGAGTTCTCCCGATCACAAATATATATATCTTAAAGTGCGCAAACTTATAATTTAAGTTATTTGTTGTTAAAGTTTGCAAATTTCTATACAACTTTTATATGTGTATACGTATATATATTTTATGACATTACAAATCTGTGCTGCCACATCTAAAAAACGGAACAAGTTCAGAATCGAAAAATAACTTATAAAAATACCTTTCGTCTGATGTATGTATATCTTAAACCTTTGTAGTCTTTATTTACCAAAAATTTGAAAGAGCTCTTTTTTGCATTTGTGAACGAGCTGATATTACCCTATATCTCTTATATTTATTGTTATGTTAGCCGATCCAACACCGGCTGCGCCATGTATAGTAATTCTACGTAGAACACCTTTCTGCATAGGCGGCCTTCGCCCGCGCTTATAAAAAATAACCCTGGGCGACGCCATGCTAAGTCCACACAGGGTTATTTTATATAAGCGCGGCCGAAGGCCGCCTACGCGTAAGGGTGTTTCAACTTCTCAAAATGAGTAGTAATAATATATATTTTACCTTTTTTTTATTAACTGAAAGGTGGTAAGGTAATATTTATATTTGTTTTTTTTTTGTTTATGTGGCAGCACAGCTTTGTAATGTCATCAATAAAATATATATATATATATATATATATATATATATATTAATAAAAACATTTATAATAAGTAAAAACAATGCAAAAATGAAATGTGAAATATACAAAAATGCAATTTAAGTTTATCGTTGCCAATTTATATAGATATGTATGTGGATTAAGGTTTTGAAAGTAAATTGTAATTTAAAGTGATACAAAATTTACTAAATTTGCAAACTTTAACAACAAATAACTTTTAAATTATAAGTTTGCGCACTTTAAAATATATATATTTGTGATCGGTAGAACTCCCTCTTTTATTTGATACCAAGTTTTACCCCGAACTCGGCGGGTGCTATTCTAAAATTTTTCCTCTGCCGACCCCAAGTTCCTCATGGATGTAGGGTGTGGGAGGGCGGTATGGCCTTGGAAGGTTTCATGTAGTCATACTAAATGGTGCTTGTTACCGGAACGTACCGGATCTGTATCCGGCAAAGGACCACCATTAATCATGATAATATTTAGTAGCCCTGGGGTACAACTATTAACAACGTGAATAAATGATGCGAAGTGCTTATCAGAAGAAGGTACTAAAATTTGGTTGTTCTTTTTATTTTAGTATTTCGCCATGCCTGGTCAACAACTCCTTTCAGTGTTGCGACGAAATGGATTGATCAGAAGCTGTACTTTAGGTTGTTGTGTTGTTGTTGTTGTAGCGATTAGGTTACTCCACGAAGGCTTTGGGGAGTGTTATCGATGTGATGGTCCTTTGTCGGATACAGATCCGATACGCTCCGGTAACACAGCACCATTAAGGTGCTGGCCCGACCATCTCGGGAACGATTTATATGGCCACATTGAACCTTCAGGCCATCCCTCCCTCCCCACCCCCAAGTTCCATGAGGAGCTTGGGGTCGCCAGAGCCTCGTCTGTTAGTGAAACGGGATTCGCCGCTCGAAGGTGAGGTTGACAATTGGGTTGGAGAAGCTATATATTGCGCTACACAACCCCTTGAATCCCCTGTACTTTAGGTCATAATTGCTCGTAATATCGGGAGAGGTGTCAAAATGCGCCGGTACTTTCCGGGACCAAGCCCGACGCATCTCGAGAAATTAAATTGGGTTACAGATTAAATGGGGTTACACTTAAAGAATAGATAATACGCCCCATCAGGGAGAGAAATGAGATGCTAACCAAACAGTTCCTGTTGAATACCCAGAAACCTGGGCATTCCAACAGACATTTGATTGATGAGCCAACACCGCCCAGTGGCTTCAGGATTATGAGGAAATACGGCACCTGAGAACTCAGCCGAATGAAGCCAAAAAACACAAGCAGGTCCTCAGCGAACTCCACAAACAGGCGTCGGGCCTTTATGCCAGGAATTGTACGGTGAATCCAGTACTCAAAGAACAGTACCCAATACTTACGGAAGAGGAACAGCTCTGTGAAGTTGGCACCTACTTGGGCGAATAATTAAAAAAACCATATCTCATTCGTTTGTCCACGTTTGTCCAGGAAAAATTTTCGTTTGTCCACCTTTTGTTAAAAAGTTATTTCAAAAAAAAATCGTGTGTGAAGTTGGCACCTCCATTTGCGACATTTGAGAAATTGTAAAATAAGTATTTTTGCGGATGATGCATTAGTTAGCATTAGTGACAAAAATGTAGATTGCGCTGTCATGAAAATACAAGAAGACTTAAATAATTTATTTAATTGGCTATGCAGTAGAAAGCTAAAACTTAATATTGATAAAACTAAGTATATGATATTTAACAAGAACCATAATAACTTAATCCAGTCTAGTCTGAAAATAAAAACCTATGCAATTGAAAGAGTAGATCAAATGAAGTACCTAGGTGTAATAATTGATGAGAAACTAAGTTTCACAGAACACATGAATCATTTAGAGAAGAAAATTGCACAGAAAATAGGATTTATGTATCGAACATGTAAGCATATGAGGCAACATCATAAAATATTAGTATATAGATCAATTGTAGAACCACATTTTATTTACTGCCCATCAATACTACTAGTAACAAATGATATGTTAATTAATAAGCTCCAAATACAGCAAAACAAAGCAATGCGTTTGATACTAAAATGCTCTTATAGAACATCAAAAAGTATTATGCTTCCTATGTTAAATTGGCTTAGTATTAAGCAATTAATCTGTTATTACTCTTTGAAGTTTATACATTACATAACACAGGGAATGTTACCAAATTATCTGAGTGATAGGATACAGAACAATCATGAGATCCATAACTATGGAACTAGGAGTAGCAGAAATTTAAGACTGCCCAAAGTAAGAACCGAGTTCGCAAAAAAGACCTTAGAATACGTAGGCTATAAAATGTATAATGATCTACCAGCAGAGATAAAAGACTGAAAACGTTGTTAAGTTTAAAGAAAAACTATTTCTGTATTGTAAAAATTTAAATATTTAATACTAGTTAAACAATAAATTTCCTCATTTCTTTTTAATGAAATAGTTTTAAGAAACAATTATGAATTTTGTAAATTGTACTATACAATGAATTAGGCTTTTTTGGCCGTAATTAATAAAATAATAATAATAATAATAATATTTATTTATTACGGTCTTCAAGACCTAGTTGATGTTAAGTAAACATTTGCTTCATTAAACATCAAGTGTTTTACAATATAAAAATAATTTTACTTTAAACTTATTAATATTTTCACAATCTTTTATCTCAGTAGGTAGTTCATTGTACATTTTGTACCCTGTGTATTCTAAAGTCTTCTTTGCGAACTCTGTTCTTACTCTAGGCAGTCTTATATTATTGCAGTATCTAGTTCCATAACTATGGATATCGTGATTATATAATATTTTAATGCTCAGGTAACTCGGTAGCATTCCTAATCTTACATGATGTATAAATTTCAAAGTGAAGTAACTTATTGACTGTTTTATACTAAGCCAGTTTAACCGATTCAGCATTATAGTTTTTGATGTTCTTGGGGGACATTTTAATATAAATCGCATTGCCTTGTTTTGTTGTATTTGTAGTCTTTTAATTTGCATGTCACTCGCTATCAGCAGAATTGTTGGACAGTATATAAAGTGCGGCTCAATAATTGAATGATACACCATTATTTTATGACGCTGACTAATATGTTTACATGTTCTGTACATGAATCCTATTTTCTGCGCAATTTTTCTTTCAAGATAATTTATATGTTCTCCAAAAATCAGGTTTTCATCAATTAAAACTCCTAAGTACTTCATTTCATTTCATTGTTTGTCCACCTTTTTTTAAAAAGTTATTTCAAAAAAACAAAAATTGTGTGTGAAGTTGGCACCTCCATTTACGAGTAATTAAAAAAACCAAATGCCATTCGTTTGTCCATCGTTTGTCCATGATTGTCCAGGAAAAATTTTCGTTTGTCCACCTTTTTTTTAAAAAGTTATTTCAAAAAAACAAAAATCGTGTGTGAAGTTGGCACCTCCATTTACGAGTAATTAAAAAAACCAAATGCCATTCGTTTGTCCATCGTTTGTCCACGTTTGTCCAGGAAAAATTTTCGTTTGTCCACCTTTTGTAAAAAAGTTATAACAAAAAAATTTTTTTTCCAAAAAACCCAAAAAATTTTTGTTTCGCTTTATTGTGCTAAATCGTATGTCCGTCGTTTGCCCATCGTTTGTCCATGTTTGTCCAGGAAAAATTTTCGTTTGTCCACCTTTTGTTAAAAAGTTATAACAAAAAATTTTTTTTTTTCGAAAAAACCCAAAAAAATTTTTGTTTCGCTTTATTGTGCTACATTGCATGTCCGTCGTTTGACCATCGTTTGCCCATGTTTGTCCAGGAAAAATTTTCGTTTGTCCACCTTTTGTTAAAAAGTTATTTCAAAAAAACAAAAATCGTGTGTGAAGTTGGCACCTCTATTTACGAGTAATTAAAAAAACCAAATGCCATTCGTTTGTCCATCGTTTGTCGACGATTTTCCAGGAAAAATTTTCGTTTGTCCACCTTTTGTTAAAAAGTTATAACAAAAATATTTTTTTTTTCGAAAAAACCCAAAAAATTTTGTTTCGCTTTATTGTGCTAAATCGTATGTCCGTCGTTTGCCCATCGTTTGTCCATGTTTGTCCAGGAAAAATTTTCGTTTGTCCACCTTTTGTTAAAAAGTTATAACAAAAAAATTTTTTTTTTCGAAAAAGCCCAAAAAAATTTTGTTTCGCTTTATTGTGCTAAATCGTATGTCCGTCGTTTGCCCATCGTTTGTCCATGTTTGTCCAGGAAAAATTTTCATTTGGCTACCTTTTGTTAAAAAGTTATAACAAAAATTTTTTTTTCGAAAAAACCCAAAAAAATTGTGTTTCGCTTTATTGCGCTAAATCGTATGTCCGTCGTTTGCCCATCGTTTGTCCACGTTTGTCCAGGAAAATTTTTCGTTTGTCCACCTTTTCTTAAAAAGTTATTTCAATAAAACAAAAATCGTGTGTGAAGTTGGCACCTCCATTTACGAGTAATTAAAAAAACCAAATGCCATTCGTTTGTCCACGTTTGTCCAGGAAAATTTCTCGTTTGTCCACCTTTTGTTAAAAAGTTATAACAAAAATTTTTTTTTTTTCGAAAAAACCCAAACAAATTGGCACCTCCATTTACGAGTTATTAAAAAAACCAAATGCCATTCGTTTGTCCACGTTTGTCCAGGAAAAATTTTCGTTTGTCCACCTTTTGTTAAAAAGTTATAACAAAAATATTTTTTTTCGAAAAAACCCAAACACAAAAAAAATTTTTATTTGGCCAGCTTTTGTTAAAAAGTTATAACCAAAACGATGGACAAACGAATGGCATTTGGTTTTTTTAATTACTCGTAAATGGAGGTGCCAACTTCACACACGATTTTTGTTTTTTTGAAATAACATTTTAACAAAAGGTGGACAAACGAAAATTTCTCCTGGACAAACATGGACAAATGATGGGCAAACGATGGACATACGATTTAGCACAATAAAGCGAAACAAAAATTATTTTGGGTTTTTTCGAAAAAAAAATTTTTTGTTATAACTAATTTTTTTGTTGGTTTTTTGGCCTTTAGTTTGTAAAAATGTTTGTAAATTGTCGAGCTCGAGGCCATACAATATTAAATAACAAACAAAGAAAACTGCTTATTTGTATATGTTATATATTGTCGTTTTTATAACTTTTTAACAAAAGGTGGACAAACGAAAATTTTTCCTGGACAAACGTGGAAAAACGATGGACAAACGATGGACAAACGAATGGCATTTGGTTTTTTTAATTACTCGTAAATGGAGGTGCCAACTTCACACACGATTTTTGTTTTTTTGAAATAACTTTTTAACAAAAGGTGGACAAACGAAAATTTCTCCTGGACAAACATGGACAAATGATGGGCAAACGACGGACATACGATGTAGCACAATAAAGCGAAACAAAAATTATTTTGGGTTTTTTCGAAAAAAAAAAAATGTTTGTTATAACTTTTTAACAAAAGGTGGACAAACGAAAAATTTTCCTGGACAAACGTGGACAAACGATAGACAAACGAATGGCATTTGGTTTTTTTAATTACTCGTAAATGGAGGTGCCAACTTCACACACGATTTTTGTTATTTTGAAATAACTTTTTAACAAAAGGTGGACAAACGAAAATTTCTCCTGGACAAACATGGACAAACGATGGGGAAACGACGGACATACGATTTAGCACAATAAAGCGAAACAAAATTTTTTTTTGGGTTTTTTCGAAAAAAAAACATTTTTGTTATAACTTTTTAACAAAAGGTGGACAAACGAAAATTTTTCCTGGACAAACGTGGACAAACGAATGGCATTTGGTTTTTTTAATTACTCGTAAATGGAGGTGCCAACTTCACACACGATTTTTGTTTTTTTGAAATAACTTTTTAACAAAAGGTGGACAAACGAAAATTTCTCCTGGACAAACATAGACAAATGATGGGCAAACGACGGACATACGATTTAGCACAATCAAGCGAAACAAAAATTTTTTTGGGTTTTTTCGAAAAAAAAAAAAACATTTTTGTTATAACTTTTTAACAAAAGGTGGACAAACGAAAATTTTTCCTGGACAAACGTGGACAAACGATGGACAAACGAATGGCATTTGGTTTTTTTAATTACTCTTAAATGGAGGTGCCAACTTCACACACGATTTTTGTGTTTTTGAAATAACTTTTTAGCAAAAGGTGGACAAACGAAAATTTCTCCTGGACAAACATGGACAAATGATGGGCAAACGACGGACATACGATTTAGCACAATCAAGCGAAGCAAAAATTTTTTTGGGTTTTTTCGAAAAAAAAATTTTTTGTTATAACTTTTTAACAAAAGGTGGACAAACGAAAATTTTTCCTGGACAAACGTGGACAAACGATGGACAAACGAATGGCATTTGGTTTTTTTAATTACTCTTAAATGGAGGTGCCAACTTCACACACGATTTTTGTGTTTTTGAAATAACTTTTTAGCAAAAGGTGGACAAACGAAAATTTCTCCTGGACAAACATGAACAAACGATGGGCAAAAAACGGACATACGATTTAGCACAATAAAGCAAAACAAAAATTTTTTTGGGTTTTTTCGAAAAAAAATTTTTTTGTTATAACTTTTTAACAAAAGGTGGACAAACGAAAATTTTTACTCGTAAATGGAGGTGCCAACTTCACACACGATTTTTGTTTTTTGAAATAACTTTTTAACAAAAGGTGGACAAACGAAAATTTCTCCTGGACAAACATGGACAAACGATGGGCAAACGATGGACATACGATTTAGCACAATAAAGCGAAACAAAAAAATGTTTGGGTTTTTTCGAAAAAAAAGTTTTTGTTATAACTTTTTAACAAAAGGTGGACAAACGAAAATTTTTCTTGGACAAACATGGACAAATGATGGGCAAACGACGGACATACGATTTAGCACAATCAAGCGAAACAAAAATTTTTTTGGGTTTTTTCGAAAAAAAAATTTTTTGTTATAACTTTTTAACAAAAGGTGGACAAACGAAAATTTTTCCTGGACAAACGATGGACAAACGAATGGCATTTGGTTTTTATATTACTCGTAAATGGAGGTGCCAACTTCACACACGATTTTTGTTTTTTTGAAATAACTTTTTAACAAAAGGTGGACAAACGAACATTTCTCCTGGACAAACATGAACAAACGATGGGCAAAAAACGGACATACGATTAGCACAATAAAGCAAAACAAAAATTTTTTTGGGTTTTTTCGAAAAAAAATTTTTTTGTTTAACTTTTTAACAAAAGGTGGACAAACGAAAATTTTACTCGTAAATGGAGGTGCCAACTTCACACACGATTTTTGTTTTTTGAAATAACTTTTTAACAAAAGGTGGACAAACGAAAATTTCTCCTGGACAAACATGGACAAACGATGGGCAAACGATGGACATACGATTTAGCACAATAAAGCGAAACAAAAAAATGTTTGGGTTTTTTCGAAAAAAAAGTTTTTGTTATAACTTTTTAACAAAAGGTGGACAAACGAAAATTTTTCTTGGACAATCGTGGACAAACGAATGGCATTTGATTTTTTTAATTACTCGTATATGGAGGTGCCAACTTCACACACAATTTTTGTTTTTTTGAAATAACTTTTTAAAAAAAGGTGGACAAACGAAAATTTTTCCTGGGCAAACATGGACAAACGATGGGCAAACGACGGACATACGATTTAGCACAATAAAGCGAAACAAAAAATTTGTTCAGTTTTTTCGAAAAAAAAAGTTTTTGTTATAACTTTTTAACAAAAGGTGGACAAACGAAAATTTTTCCTGGACAAACGTGGACAAACGAATGGCATTTGGTTTTTTTAATTACTCGTAAATGGAGGTGCCAACTTCACACACGATTTTTGTTTTTTTGAAATAACTTTTTAACAAAAGGTGGACAAACGAAAATTTCTCCTGGACAAACATGGACAAATGATGGGCAAACGACGGACATACGATTTAGCACAATCAAGCGAAACAAAAATTTTTTTGGGTTTTTTCGAAAAAAAAATTTTTTGTTATAACTTTTTAACAAAAGGTGGACAAACGAAAATTTTTCCTGGACAAACGATGGACAAACGAATGGCATTTGGTTTTTTATATTACTCGTAAATGGAGGTGCCAACTTCACACACGATTTTTGTTTTTTTGAAATAACTTTTTAACAAAAGGTGGACAAACGAAAATTTCTCCTGGACAAACATGAACAAACGATGGGCAAAAAACGGACATACGATTTAGCACAATAAAGCAAAACAAAAATTTTTTTGGGTTTTTTCGAAAAAAAATTTTTTTGTTATAACTTTTTAACAAAAGGTGGACAAACGAAAATTTTTACTCGTAAATGGAGGTGCCAACTTCACACACGATTTTTGTTTTTTGAAATAACTTTTTAACAAAAGGTGGACAAACGAAAATTTCTCCTGGACAAACATGGACAAACGATGGGCAAACGATGGACATACGATTTAGCACAATAAAGCGAAACAAAAAAATGTTTGGGTTTTTTCGAAAAAAAAGTTTTTGTTATAACTTTTTAACAAAAGGTGGACAAACGAAAATTTTTCTTGGACAATCGTGGACAAACGAATGGCATTTGATTTTTTTAATTACTCGTATATGGAGGTGCCAACTTCACACACAATTTTTGTTTTTTTGAAATAACTTTTTAAAAAAAGGTGGACAAACGAAAATTTTTCCTGGGCAAACATGGACAAACGATGGGCAAACGACGGACATACGATTTAGCACAATAAAGCGAAACAAAAAATTTGTTCAGTTTTTTCGAAAAAAAAAGTTTTTGTTATAACTTTTTAACAAAAGGTGGACAAACGAAAATTTTTCCTGGACAAACGTGGAAAAACGAATGACATTTGGTTTTTTTAATTACTCGGAAATGGAGGTACCAACTTCACACACGATTTTTGTTTTTTTGTAATAACTTTTTAACAAAAGGTGGACAAACGAAAACTTTCCTGGACAAATATGGACAAACGATGGGCAAACGACGGACATACGATTTAGCACAATAAAGCGAAACAAAAAAAATTTTGAATTTTTTCGAAAAAAAATGTTTTTGTTATAACTTTTTAACAAAAGGTGGACAAACGAAAAATTTTCCTGGACAATCGTGGACAAACGATGGACAAACGAATGGCATTTGGTTTTTTTAATTACTCGTAAATGGAGGTGCCAACTTCACACACGATTTTTGTTTTTTTGAAATAACTTTTTAACAAAAGGTGGACAAGCGAAAATTTTTCCTGGACAATCGTGGACAAACGATGGACAAATGAATGGCATTTGATTTTTTTAATTACTCGTAAATGGAGGTGCCAACTTCACACACAATTTTTGTTTTTTTTGAAATAACTTTTTAAAAAAAGGTGGACGAACGAAAATTTTTCCTGGACAAACATGGATAAACGTTGGGCAAACGACGGACATACGATTTAGCGCAATAAAGCGAAACAAAAACCTTTTTGGGTTTTTTCGAAAAAAAATGTTTTTGTTATAACTTTTTAACAAAAGGTGGACATACGAAATTTTTTCCTGGACAAACGTGGACAAACGATGGACAAACGAATGGCATTTGGTTTTTTTAAATACTCGCAAATGGAGGTGCCAACTTCACACAGGATTTTTTTTTTAAATAACTTTTTAACAAAAGGTGGACAAACGAAAATTTTTCCTGGACAAACGTGGACAAACGATGGACAAACGAATGGCATTTAGTTTTTTCAAATACTCTCAAATGGAGGTGCCAACTTCACACACGATTTTTTTTTTTTGAAATAACTTTTTAACAAAAGGTGGACAAACGAAAATTTTTCCTGGACAAACGGTGGACAAACGAATGAGATATGGTTTTTTTAATTATTGGCCCAAGTAGGTGCCAACTTCACAGCTAAGAGGAACGCATACTCCCCAGGGAAACGCGAGTCACTCTAGCTCAACTTCGATCTGGATACTGTAACAGATTAAACTCTTCCTATCTAGAATCAACCCCCACATAAAAAATGTATGCCCCGCTTGCAACGTGTCCCCACATGACACCAACCATCTCCTTAATTGTAATGTGGAACCAACGCCTCTAACACCCCTCTCATTATGGTCCACCCCTGAGGAAACTGCAAGTTTCCTTGGGCTCCCGTTAGAGGATATTGATGACAATTTGTGATCGGTCGCACCTATTGGATGGGGCGAAGCACTGCTACAACAACAACAACAACCATCTCGAGAACGTTTTGTTATGACCACATGCGACCTTCTAGGCCATATCGCCCTCCCAGCCCCTAGATCCATGGGGAACTTGTGGTCGCCAGAGCCTAGGCTGTTACAGCAACAGGATTCGCAACGGGTAGGTGGGGTTGTCAATTGGTTTGTAGAAGCAATATATTGCGCTGGCAACCTGAAAGGGTTGCGCTACACACCCCTTGAATATGGTATTTTATTCACCTCTTACGACAGGCATACCTACCGCGAGTATATTTTTACCCCCTAAACCCGCTGGGAACCATATTTATGGATGTTTATCAAGAGTGTCGTGCTGTCGTATAGAATTACCTTTACAAAACTTTGTCAAAATTTTTATGTTGATTTGACCGGGCGTGAACACAGGATTTCGGCGTTGTAGGAGGAGTATAGTTGTTGTTGTGGCAGCAGTGAATCGCCCAATCCAATAGGTGCGACCGATCACAAATTGTCATCAATGTCCTCTAACGAGATTCCAAGGAAACTTGCAGTTTCAACAGGGGTGGAGCATAGCGAGAGGGGTGTTAGAGGACCCCAGCGCAAAGGACCATCACATCGATAACACTCTCCAAAGCCTTCGGGGAGCAACCTTATCGCTACAACAACAACAACAGGCAGTAAACTGCGGGTTAGATTAAGAAAAACTTCAAAATAGAAGAAAGCTTTTAGCGCTCGACCTGCAAAGGATTTGGTCAAATGCAATCGTGACGTGTTACTGAAAGATACTGAAGAATCATTTTTTCCCAGTGTAAAAAGGGGGCCGCGAATTACTCGAAATGTTAAAGGTTCAGGTGCTCTTTTCTCCAAAAAGAAGAAATTTTGTAGCAAAAAATAAATGTCGATGGTTTTTTGGGCGTGTTATCTATGACTATGGTTTTTTGCTAGATATAGACTCAGTTACAAGCACATCTAGTTCCACGAGAAGCTTGGGTCGCCAGAGGCTCTCCTGGCAAATATGTAATATATTTGTAGCAGGATTTACCTCGGGTAGGTGAGGCCGACAATTGGATTTGGGAGTTTATGAAGCTATAAAGCTTCTCTCTGTATTGCGTTTAACAATTCATTGAATCCCTCACCATTGTTTCTAATACGAATGACAGTGCAATACCATAATAAGTGAGCCATGCTCCAATTTAAGTGGTTATCTCCCTAGTATTACCACTTTTTTCGCCTCAAGTAGTTTAAAATGATCAACAATTTAGTCCATAGTGATCCCTGCTACGACGTGGAAGTATGCATTTATTTGTTAGGTTGGAAAAGTTTATTTTGACACAAAAACACACAAAATGACTGCGTTTAAGTTGACTCTATGTTTGTACACATACAACGTACGCACATTTACCTATACATACATATCTATACATTTACACTGACAATGCGTTTAAGTTGACTGCATGCTATGTTTGTACACATACAACGTACGCACACATACAACGTACATACATATCTATACATTTACAAGTTGTATGGAGAAGCATGTCTAATCGAAAAATCTGCTTTGTAAGCGATTTAGTTAGAATTAAACATGAATTCGACATATCAAATCCGCATATGTTTATTATTCAGCAAATGTTATTCCCACCAATATTATTGAGTTAATTGAGCTGATTTTTTTTTGCATTAATAACATTCTCTTTTTTTAAGGTGTCACATGGAATGAATAATTCTAAATGTGTATGTACATATGTATGTATGTATGTAGAATAAAGTATATCAAAATTTGCAAAGTGAAAGTGGATCCAACAATATTTTTGAGGTATCATTTAACTCTAATTTATTTAGTTGTATTTTGTTTTTGGATTAGCTTTTTTATTAGCTAACAATCGTTTATAGTTGATTATAATATATTCGCGCCGGTTTCTTCATATCGCTTACTCCCTGTCCAAACGCTTATAAACAATACTCAAATAAGGACATAGATGAGACAGAATGCTACAACAACAACAGGCAGAATGTAAGTTGAATTGTATCGTCGGCTATCGCCCTTAACACACCTTGTATCGCCGTTTGAAGATAATTTTTCATGGTAACTATATGTTTTATGACAGGTTTGCAATATCTTTTGTGTTTTTAAACGTTGTGAATGAATTTCCCCGATAAGCTACAAGCTTGCAACTTGGAATATAGTTCAGAGCCCGATGACAATGCAATAATAAGAAAAAAACTCCGATAGGCGGCGCATGAATCGAAATATTTCAAAAAATCGTATTTGTCGTCCGATTTGGTTCATATTTGGAACACATAATTCATACATGAATAGAAAGCGACCTATGGAGAAAAATCACCGCTAGATGGCGCAACGATCGAGATATTCAAAAAAATCGTATTTTTGGTCCGATTTGGCTCATATTTAGAACAAATATTATTTTGGAGTTCGAGAAGGTACAAGCATACTTGGTGCAGAGTCGAGTAAAGTCTTTGGAAAGATTATGTATTGAGGACATAGATTGTAACAAATTGTCAGGAAAGAGTCCTTATTTACAACATGGACGTCCCAAATGTCGACCATTTTGAACATCCACGTCGATGGCACTACGCTACCGACTGTCCTACACCCCAAAATCTTGGGTGTGTGGTTTGATCAGGATCTACATTTTCGTGAGCGCGCAGCCGCAATTGTTCCGAGAATTCAGAGCCGTAACAAAATCCTCAAATCCCTCAGTTGCTGGTTGGCAGTACCTGGGGAAAAGATAAAGAAACGCTCATGACTACATACAAAGCAATTAGCCAGCCGATTACGTGCTACGCGTCACCCATATGGTCGCCAAGCCTAAAAATTACCCACTGGAAGAAGCTACAGGCCTGCCAAAATACTGCTCTCAGATGCTGACCAAACAGTTCCTGTTATATACCTAGAAACATGGGCATCCCAACAGACATATGATTGATGAACCAGCACAATAAACGGAGACGCCCCCACACGTATGGTAGGAAGCTGTCACAGTTCGCCAGATATCTCAATCGTGAGCGCAGAACTCGTAAACTGCGTCAACTGGCAGCCGATGGTATCATTGGCATCCGACCACCTGCCTATACTTGTTTCGCTCGAGCGTACCGCCGACTTCATCGTCACCGAAAAACGCACTTTCATAAACTTTAAAAAAGGAAAGTGGGAAGAATATAAATCCTTTACAGACAACCTCTTTGCTGCCCTCCCTATCCCGACTGATGCCCGCCAAGGGGAGCGTGCCTTCCGCAAGGTCATTGAATCCGCCTCGGCACGTTTCATTCCCGCCGGGAGAATTCCCGAAATCCGGCCCCACTTCCCGGCGGAGGCCGCAAACTTAGCGAGAGAACGTGACCTTATAAGGCAGCTTGATCCAGGCGACCCCCAAATAAGGGATATAAACCAACGCATCAGATTGCTTGTGGATGAACACAAGCGGGCGAAATGGGAGGAGCACCTAAGAGGTTGTAACCTCTCTACCGGTGTGGGTAAACTTTGGTCCACCGTAAAGTCCCTATCGAATCCGACTAAGCACAAAGACAAAGTTTCCATCGCCTTTGGCGACAAAGTGCTGTCGGATGCGAAAAAATGCGCGAGCGCTTTCTGCCGACAATATATAATGCATTCTACGGTCGACAAAGTTAGACGGAGGGCCAACAGACACGCACATAAACACAAATTCAGCGCGTCACCAATCACCATCACCGCTAAAGAGGTTGAGGACGCCATTGGTCGCGCTAAACCATCCAAAGCAGTGGGCCCAGACGGCATAGCCATGCCGATGCTTAAAAGCCTAGGGAAAGAGGGTTTCAAATATTTAGCGCAGGTCTTCAACCTGTCTCTTTCCACCTTTGTCATACCCGAGAAATGGAGAATGGCCAAGGTGGTCCCGCTACTAAAGCCTGGTAAACCAGCTAACATAGGAGAGTCGTATCGTCCGATATCTCTCCTATCGCCAGTAGCAAAGACGCTCGAAGCCATTTTGCTCCCTTATTTCCAAGCAAATTTGCAACTAGCCTCCCATCAGCATGGCTTCAGAAAACTCCATAGCACTACCTCCGCGCTAAATGCCATCAGCACCCAGATAAATTGCGGTTTAAATCAAAACCCCCACCATAGAACAGTACTCGTAGCGCTAGACCTATCAAAAGCTTTTGATACGGTCAACCATGGCTCGTTACTGCAAGACCTGGAAGGGTCTACCCTTCCCCCATGTCTTAAAAGGTGGACCGCAAATTATCTGGGTGGTCGGCAGGCATCGGTGCTATTTAGAAACGAAACATCAAAGCCAAGGAGAATTAAACAAGGGGTGCCACAGGGTGGTGTCCTATCCCCACTTTTGTTTAATTTCTACATATCTAAGCTACCTTCACCACCGGAAGGAGTCACAATCGTTTCCTACGCCGATGACTGCACAGTAATGGCCACAGGCCCAGGCCCACAGATCGATGAGCTATGCAATAAAATAAACGGCTACCTCCCTGATCTCTCCAGTTTTTTCGCCTCGCGAAACCTGGCATTATCACCGACTAAATCTTCCGCGACCTTATTTACAACATGGACGTCCCAAATGTCGACCATTTTGAACATCCACGTCGATGGCTCTACGCTGCCGACTGTCCTACACCCCAAAATCTTGGGTGTGACGTTTGATCAGGATCTACATTTTGGTGAGCACGCAGCCGCAATTGTTCCGAGAATTCAGAGCCGTAACAAAATCCTCAAATCCCTTGCTGGCAGTACCTGGGGAAAAGATAAAGAAACGCTCATGACTACATACAAAGCAATTAGCCAGCCGATTACGTGCTACGCGTCACCCATATGGTCGCCAAGCCTAAAAATTACCCACTGGAAGAAGCTACAGGCCTGCCAAAATACTGCTCTCAGAATTGCCACGGGCTGTCTTCTTATGTCCCCAGAACACCATCTACATAATGAGGCGAGAATACTCCCCATCAGGGAAAGAAACGAGATGCTGACCAAACAGTTCCTGTTGAATACCCAGAAACCTGGGCATCCCAACAGACATCTGATTGACGAGCCAGCACCGCCTAGGGGCTTAAGGAGTCATCTCCGTAAGCATTTTGAGGAAATACGGCATCTGAGAACACAGCCGTATGAAGTGAAAAAACATAAGCAGGTCCTTGGTGAACTCCACAAACAGGCGTCGGACCTTTATGCCGGGAATTGCCCGGTGAACCCAGTACTCAAAGTAAAGTATCCAAAACTTGCGGAAGAGGAACGCATACTCCCCAGGGAAACGCGTGTCACTCTGGCTCAACTTCGTTCTGGAGAACGCATACTTCCCAGGGAAATGCGTGTCACTCTTGCTCAACTTCGTTCTGGATACTGTAACAGGTTAAACTCTTCCCTATCCAGAATCAACCCCGACATACAAAATGTATGCCCCGCTTGCAATGTGTCCTCACATGACACCAACCATCTCTTTAATTGTAATGTGGAACCACCGCCTCTAACACCCCTTTCCTTATGGTTGAAACAGCAAATTTCCTTGGACTCCCGTTAGAGGATATTGATGACAATTTGTGATCGGTCGCATCTGTTAGGTGGGCTGAGGCACTGCTACAACAACAGCAACAACAGTCCTTGTAATAATGAGTCGCCAAATGAACTAAATATAATTAAAAATAATAGGCAAATAAATAACGACCAGGGGCCGAAACTGTTATTCCTTTTATAATATAACTAGCAGACCCGTCAGACGTTGTTCTGCCCTAAATTTGGTATATCTGCATACATTTTAATAAGCTTTTTCCGTCTAACTCTGCCCTTCCCCCTCTTCACTTTTTCTTAATCCTTTTATTCACTCCTTCCTCCCGCCTTTTTCACTTCTAATCTAATCTAAATAATTTAATCTAATCTATCTTCGTCTCACTCTATCTCTTTCTGAGTCTCCTTCTCCTTCCGTCTTTTATCTTCTCTCAGTTTTTCCCATTCTTCTTCATCCCTTATTAATACCACACGTATCATCTCTGAATCAATATTTTTATATATTTGGCTTATATGGCATAAAGCAAATATACAGCTTAAACAGCAATTTCAGAGTTCAAAGATAAAAATTTGAAGGTAACTTTAAGGTATGGCGGTGGGAGTGTGATGGTTTTGGGCCTACTTGGTTGCCTCCTCAGTTGGCAAAATAACTTTCTTTGATGGCACAATGGACAAAAATTGTATCCTTAGGAAAGACAATTTGTTGCAAATCGTCCCTTATTTAGGTGTACGTGATCGATTTCGCAATAACCAAGACATATTGATTATTTTTTTTTTATTTATTTATTATTACGGTCTTTAAGACCTAGTTTAGGTTAAAATAAGAAATTAAACATAACTACTCATGTCACATTTAGTGACGTACAATATAAAAACAATTTTTCTTTGAACTTACTAATATTTTCACAGTCTTTCAAATCAGAAGGTAACTCATTATACATTTTATACCATAATATTCAAGAGACCTTTTGGCGAACTCAGTTCTTATTCTAGGCAGTCTTATATTATTGCAATTTCTTGTCCCATAATTGTGGATTTCATGATTATAATGTATTTTACTACTCAGGTAATTCGGTAACATTCCTAACCTAAGTTGGTGTATAAATTTCAATGTGAAATAACTAACTGACTGTTTAATACTAAGCCAGTTTAATCTATTGAGCATTACAATTTTTGGCGTTCTTGGAGGACATTTTAAAATAAATCGCATTGCCTTGTTTTGCTGTATTTGAAGTTTCTTAATATATATATCATTACTTAATAGCAGAATAGTAGGACAATAAATAAAGTGTGGTTCAATAATTGAACGATATACCAATATTTTATGACTTTGACTGATATGTTTACATGTTCTATACATGAAGCCTATTTTCTGTGCAATTTTCCTTTCCAGATAAGTTACATGCTCTCCAAAATTTAGATTATCATCAATCAAAACTCCTAAATACTTAATTTTGTCTACTCTTTGGATTTCCATGTTTTTTACCTTCAGCGTAATATTATTTAAACTATTGTTACTTATGATATTGGTGTTTTTATAAAATATCATGAACTTAGTTTTTTCGACATTTAATTTCAGTTTTCTAAGGCATAACCATTTGTATAGCGAGTCCAGGTCTTCTTGTACTTTCAGCATGGCACATTCTGCATATTTTTCACTTATGATAAGCAATGCATCATCCGCAAATAGACGTATTTTACAATATTTTAAGCATCTTTTGATATCATTGATATACAATGTAAACAATATTGGCGCCAAGACCGAGCCTTGTGGTAAACCAATGTTAACATCCACCACTGATGAAACCTCCTTTCCAATTATCGTTCTCTGTTTTCTGTCACCCAAATAACTCCGGAACCATTCCAAAGCCTTTCCTCTTATACCAATTTTAAACATAACGTCCAATAGCTCAGATCTATCGACAGTTTCAAAAGCCCGTTTTAAATCCAAGAAGACAGACACCGTAAATTTTTTGTCCGCCATGTCTTCTTTCCAATCTGCAATTACCATATTCAACGCTGTTTCACAAGAATGGCTCTTCCTGAATCCCGATTGTTCTGGGATAATCACATTGTGCTTCTCTAAGTATGCCACAAGTTGATCCTTCACCACTGTCTCCATAATTTTTTCATCTGTAGGTAACGTGTTAATTGGACGTAGTTTCTCAGGTTTCATTGTATTTTTTACTTTTTCAACAGGTATTATTGTTGAAATTTTCCAGTAACTAGGTACAATACCGCTGTTTAAGGATTCGTTAATTATGTCTTTGTAGAAATTAGCAGTATATGTCATGGCATCTTTAACGACACCCTCCGATAAAAGCTTGTCGCCGCCATATTTGTTTTTAAGTGATTTTGTGATAATAATAATATCGTCCACTACAATGTCAGTAAATTTAAATGTTTCAAATGGATTACTATGATTTGCGCTTATTTCATCCCCATTTACAATTTCTTCGATGCTATCATTAATTTCAACAATACTTTGTATAAAAAAGTTATTTAGGGCATTAGCTATATCATATTCATTTTCCAGGCATTCACCGTTAATTACAATTTTAGTGATATGTTTTTTAACATCATTAAGCTCGACGAGGTCTTTTAGACACTTCCACATACGTTTCATATCGCCATTGTTATGATTTACTCTATCTTCCATGTATTTCTTTTTTTTATAAATTATGGTTCTTTTATATATTTTCTTAATGACGTTATATTCGTCCCAAAATCCAGTATTTCGAGCAGTTTTATAAGATTCTATTTTTCTTTTATGCAGGTTTGTTAATTCTCGGTCGTACCACTTATTTCTTATCTGTATTTGGGTCCTCTTTATATAAGTCAGTGCTTGCATAGCCATGATGAAAACCTGGATTTTGAGGAACATATAAATTATCTTGAAAGAAAAATTGCGCAGAAATTAGGATTCATGTACAGAACATGCAAACTTATTAGTCAACGTCATAAAATAATGGTGTATCGTTCAATTATTGAGCCGCACTTTATATACTGTCCTACAATTCAGCTGATAGCGAGTGATATGCAAATTAAAAGACTATAAATACAACAAAACAAGGCAATGCGATTTATATTAAAATGTCCCCCAAGAACATCAAAAACTATATAGCTGAATCGGTTAAACTGGCTTAGTATAAAACAGTCAATAAGTTACTTCACTTTGAAGTTTATACATCATGTAAGATTAGGAATGCTACCGAGTTACCTGAGCAATAAAATATTATATAATCACGAGATCCATAGTTATGGAACTAGATACTGCAATAATATAAGACTGCTTAAAGTAAGAACAGAGTTCGCAAAGAAGACTTTAGAATACACAGGGTACAAAATGTACAATGAACTACCTACTGAGATAAAAGATTGTGGAAATATTTATTTATTTATTTATTTGTTAGTCTAAAAATTTTACAGTTAATCTGACTAAATATGAATGAATGAATGAATATAAATGCGGATTACAGTGTAAAATTAACAATCATACATAGTGAGCAAAATTATATTATAAAATATGTATATACATATATTATTGAATCAGTTGTCGGGATGGACTGTGATGCCGAGCAACGGAATTGATTATCAGTGCTGTCGGAATGGACGTGATTTCGAGCAGCTGATGTATATTTAACACACAATAGTAGGGCTGCGATGTGTGAGAGGTTGGAAAGGACGTGATTCCAAGCCACCCGCCCAGAGTAACTATTGATTATTAGTGCTGTCGGAATGGACGTGATTTCCAGCAGCTGATGTATATTTAACACACAATGAGTAGCGCTGTGATGTGTGGGAGGTTGGAAACGACATGATTCCAAGCCACCCACCCAAAGTAACTATTGATTATTAGTGCTGTCGGAATGGACGTGATTTCAAGCAGCTGATGTCTATATAACACACAATGAGTAGGGCTGCGATGTGTGGGAGGTTGGAAAGGACGTGATTCCGAGCCACCCGCCCAAAGTAACTGGAGCAGGTAACAGATTTAGTTTAACATGTGATTTTGAAACAGTTATGAGTTCAAGGCAGTGAGTATATATCTTTTTATACTTTAAAGTGTGTCGCAAGTATCAATATTATATGAGTTCAAGGCAGTGAGTATATATCTTTTTATACTTTAAAGTGTGTCGCAAGTATTAATATTATTGCAGTGATTATTGAAATCTTGGCACAGACAACGAAGAGGTTCATGCATTTGAAAATTCGATCTACATGTATTTAAATATAGCGGTTGGAAATACCGAGAGGGCCTAAAAGGGACATTAAACATCACCTCGCCAAGCAGAAATGGACTGTTTATCATCATTAATAAGTTTAAAGTAAAATTGTTTTTATATTGTAAAACACTTAATATTTAATGAAACAAATGTTTACCTAACATCAAATAGGTCTTAAAGACCGTAATAAATAAATCTATATATGGGGTATTCCATCCCATTTCGACCAATTTTGAACTCGACCCCTTTAGAATTGGCTGAAAGTTTTTCTTCTTTTTCTAGCTTACGAAAAACGTTTTTCAGAAGTTTTTCAAATTTTTTCATCCAACTCAAAAAAAGTTATGAATTTAAAAAAAAACACCGTTTTTGTTTTCAAAATGCTATAACTTTTTCAAAAATTGACCGTTTGGGATCATTTTTTTTTTAAATATGCTTTTAAATGTACTTTTCGTAAAAAATACAAAAAAAATTTTAAACTTTTTTTTTCAATTAAATAAAAAAAAAAAAATCTCGGCCCACTCCGGGATTAGTGGGGATGATTGCAGAATTGATTGAAAGGTTTTTATGAGAAAAAAGAAAGGGCGAAATTCGAAAAATCTCGAAAAACTGAAAAATTACAAAAAAAAAAACTTTAAAAATGTTTTTGAATTTTTTCCGAAAAGTACATTTAAAAACAAATTAAGAAAAAAATATCCCAAACGGTCAATTTTTGAAAAAGTTATAGCATTTTGAAAACAAAAACGGTGTTTTTTTTAAAATTCATAACTTTTTTTGAGTTGGATGAAAAAATTTGAAAAACTTCTGAAAAACGTCTTTCGTAAGCTAGAAACAGAAGAAAAACTTTCAGCCAATTCTAAAGGGGTCGGGTTCAAAATTAGTCGAAATGGGATGGAATACCCCATATATAAAAAGAAGTGTACATTTTGATTGTCACTCCATAACTCGAGAACCGATAGAAAGATTGCCATGAAATTTTTAGGAAAAGTACAGGAAGGAGAGATGATGGTTAGTTGATTTTGAAATCCCAAATCGGTGACTAGGGTCTCGATATATAGGCCAAAACATGGCCCCGGGTACCCCTGAAATGTGTTTATAGAATATGGATATCAAATGAAAGCTGCTGATGTGTGCTTTAGTACAGAGTAAGTTTTATACCGCTGGGTGACTAGGGTCTCGAGATATAGGCCAAAACGTGGACCCGGATACACCTAGAATGTGTTTTTATATTATGGGTATCAAATTGAAGCTGTGATGTGTGCTTTAGTACAGAGTAATTTTTACACCACTGGGTGACTAGGTTCTCGAGATATAGGCCAAAACATCGACCCGGATACCCCTAGAATGTGTATGTATTATGGATATCAAATGAAAGCTGTTGCTGGGAACTTTAAAGTAATTTTCATTGTGATATTCGATTTAGTCGCATCAACCTGGCAAAACTGATAAATATGCATGCGAAGCCGAAATAAAGACATGAATTAATAATAATACCCACATACCTATTTACAGACGTCCTATTCGATTTGCCTGAAATTTGGTATATAAATTTACTTATATTAGTATTAACAATGCTTTTTCCCCGGAAGCACACCAGAGAGGGCCGAGACTGGGATTAGGACTAGGACTGGGACTGAGACTGAGACTCGGAATGAGACTGGAACAAAATACATACCACCCTCTGGGACTGGCAATAAGGGATTTGCCTGAAATTTCGTATATAAATTTGTCTATATTAGTATTTAGGATGCTTTTTCCGTGAAGTATACCAGAGACGGACTGGGACTGGAATTAGGACTAGGACTGGGACTGAGACTGAGACTCGGAGTGGGACTGGGACTGAGACTCGGAATAGGACTGGAACAAAATACATACCACCCTCTGGGACTGGCAATAAGAGATGAAGAAGAAGGAGGAGAGAAGAGAAAAGAGAGAAGGAGACTGAGAAAGAGATAGAATGAGACGAAGATGGAGATGAAGCGAAAAAGACGGAGGGAGGAGTGAATAAAAAGATTAGGAAAAAGTGTAGAGGGGTAGGGCAGGGTTAGACGGAAAAAGCTTATTAAAATATATGCAGATAAGCCAAAATTATGGCAGAACAACGTCTGCCGGGTCTGCTAGTAGTATATATATATAGTATATATATATTTTTTTTTTTTGAGATTTCGGCCCCATTTTAACAGCTAGAAGCTTCAAATTTCACCAAATGCTTACGTGTTTAGCATATATTGATGTCTGAAAAAATCATTGAGATCGGTGGTATACATAGTATATATCTCATACAACCGATTGTTCAGATAAAAAACGTTGCGCAAGTTCTGCCCCATTTTAACAGCTAGAAGCTTCAAATTTCACCAAATGCTTACGTATATAGCATATATTGTTGTCTGAAAAAATCATAGAGATCGGTTGTACATATATTATGTACCCCATATAAACTGTATTTTTTTGCCCCTTTTTTACGGCTAGAAGCTTCAAAATTCTTAAAATTTCATCAAATAGTGCCGTTTACGTCATATATTGTTCAAATACGTAATTCGTAGTCATAGTTTTTACACGCAGACCACAAAAAACCTAAAACTTTGCATCCTCACACAAAGTACCTACCTATTTTTTATTTTATATTTATCTTAAAAATCGTTTAGGTATGTAGATCTGTTCACTATATATTTCTTATCTTATACATCCGATTATTTGGAGATTACGAACGGGATAAGATTATTGTTCAGCCCCATTCATGAAAGGTATGAAGTCTTCGGCACAGCCGATCCGTGATGGTAATCTACTTGTGCTGGCGCGAAACGCCCAAATAGCAGACAGATTTCTAAAAACCAAGTCTTTCCCTAGCCTTTGCAAAGTTAATGTAAAACAAGTAAGAACGGGACTGTCTTCGGCTGTGCCGAAGACTTCATACCTTTCATGAATGGGGCTGAACAATAATCTTATCCCGTTCGTAATCTCCGAATAATCGGATGTATAAGATAAGAAATATATAGTGAACAGATCTGCATACCTTAACGATTTTTAAGATAAATATAAAATAAACAAGTAAAAACGGGACTGTCTTCGGCTGTGCCGAAGACTTCATACCTTTCATGAATGAGGCTGAACAATAATCTTATCCCGCTCGTAATCTCCGAATAATCGGATGTATAAGGTCAGAAATATATAGTGAACAGATCTACATACCTTAACGATTTTTAAGATAAATATAAAATAAAAAACAGGTAGGTACTTTGTGTGAGGATGCAAATTTTCAGGTTTTTTGTGGTCTGCGTGTAAAAACTATGACTACGGATCACGTATTTCAACAATATATGACGTAAACGTAATTATTTGATGAAATTTGATGAATTTTGAAGCTTCTAGCTGTAAAAAAGGGGCAAAAATGACAGTTTATATGAAGTATATAATATATATACCACCGATCTCTATGATTTTTTCAGACAACAATATATGCTATATACGTAAGCATTTTGTGAAATTTGAAGCTTCTAGCTGTTAAAACGGGGCAGAAATTGCGCAAAGTTTCTTAGCTGAACAATCGGTTGTATGAGATATATACTATGTATACCACCGATCTCAATGATTTTTTCAGACATCAATATATGCTACACACGTAAGCATTTGGTGAAATTTGAAGCTTATAGCTGTTAAAATGAGGCCGAAATCGCAAAAAAAAATATATATACTATATATATATATACTATATATATATATACTATATATATATATACTATATATACCATCATATATATATTATATATATCACCGATCTCTATGATTTTTTGATACAACAATACATACTATATACGTAAGCAATCGGTGAAATTTGAAGCTTATAGCTGTTAAAATGGGGTAGAAATTGCGAAAAGTTTCTTATCTGAACAATCGGTTGTATGAGATATATACTATATATTCAACCGATATCTATGATTTTTTCAGACAACAATATATGCTATATACGTAAGCAATCGGTGAAATTTGAAGCTTATAGCTGTTAAAATGGGGTAGAAATTGCGAAAAGTTTCTTATCTGAACAATCGGTTGTATGATATATATACTATATATACAACCGATCTCTATGATTTTTTCAGACAACAATATATGCTATATACGTAAGCAATCGGTGAAATTTGAAGCTTATAGCTGTTAAAATGGGGAGAAATTGCGAAAAGTTTCTTATCTGAACAATCGGTTGTATGAGATATATACTATATATACAACCGATCTCTATGATTTTTTCAGACAACAATATATGCTATATACGTAAGTATTCTGTGAAATTTGAAGCTTCTAGCTGTTAAAATGGGGCTAAAATTTGCAAAAATATATATATATATATATATATATACTATATATATATATACTATATATACCACCATATATAAACTATATATACCACCGATCTTTATAATTTTTTCAGAAAACAATATATGCTATATACGTAAGCATTCGTTGAAATTTGAAGCCTCTAGCTCTTAAAATAGGGCAGTAATTACGAAAAGTTCCTTATCTGAACAATCGGTTGTATAGGATATATACTATATATACGACCGATCTCATCAATTTTTTCAGGCAACAATACGCGCAATATACTAAAGTATATTGTGAAGTTTGAAGCTTCAATCTGTTAAATTGGGTAAGATATTACAAAAATCCTCTTTCTGAAAAATCGGTTGTATGGAGGATATATGCTATAGTGGTCCGATCCGGTCGGTTCCGACAAATGTCTAATCGGACACCCAAATACACCCGCTCACCAAATTTTATCAAGATATCTCAAAAATTGAGGGACTAGTTTGCATACAAACAGACAGACGGACAGACGGACAGACGGACATGGCTAAATCAACTCAGCTCTTCAACCTGATTATTTCGGTATACTTAATGGTGGGTCTATCTATTTTCCTTTAAGGACTTACAATTTTCGGTTTCGTGACGAAATTAATATACCATTTCATTTTCATGAAAGGTATAATTATATGACACTTTAAATGCGGTAAAAGGCATAATCTACCCCCCTTGCCTTAAGCACGTCAAAGAAGACGAACTCAATGCGCCAATTGCGCTGAAGAACACCCATCATCGGACCGAAACTGTCCAAAGTTTATCCAAGCCAGAGAAATCCTTAAAATTAAAACCATTGAAAAATGCAGCCTGAGCGAAGCACGCTTAAAATACAAAAATAGCTTACCACCATCGCAACGCCTAAATACCTACGCCAGTACCATAAAAATGGCACATCCACCAATACAGACGCCACAAATCCTAAAAATAAAACACTTACCAAAAACAACCACTCTACCGACTCCAATTTACCTACAAAAACCATTACAAACCACTCTACCAATCTAACCGAAAAGCCAAATTCCAGCACCAACTTTAAAAATAATTCTACTCTCTCTCTCTCACTTTAAAAACTGTTCAACCCCAAAAAAGTTCAACATCAGTATCAAACCTCACACAACTAATGTCACCAATATCCATTTTCACTCAAAATCTCCTAAAAAATAACGACTACTACGTCAAAGAAAAAAACAAAAGCAACAAACCCTTCTCGATGGATTATTCCATCGAGGATCATTAAACCCAATCTCTCTAAAGTCCTCGCTTCTGTAAAGCTCGCCTTCACAATCTAAACCCAGCTTACCTAAATAGTTACTCCACATACTTTGCAAATGCGATATCAAATACCACAGCCAAGCAGTGAGTGGGCTTAGCAATAAGGAGCTACATACCACACAAAAAGATCGACGTAACCTCTAATCTCCAAGTGGTGATGATCGGAATCGAGCATCAAATTTACCGTGGCATCCATCTATATCTCCCCCTGTCAAAAATTCAGCAGCAGAGACTTAACCAACATTTTCGGATCAGTTAATACCCCCCTTATAGTGCTCGGCGATTTCAACGATTGGAGCAGCCTATGGGTGGCTACCACCGACAATCACCCAGAACATATAATAGAAAGTGCTATAAGACTATCCGACCTGAGCGTTTTGAATGATGGCAGTCCGACCCACTTTTCTACCCACTCCTCCTTTTCCCATGTAGACATATCTCTTTGCTCTCCCCCATTGTTTCCACTAATAAAGTGGAACATAATAGATGACCTCCATAACAGTGACCACTTCCCGATAACCCTAAGTTTCTCCCTAAATCCTAATATTTCCTATCGCATCAAAATGCCACCAAAATTCCTCTTAGATTTTGCTGACTGGGAGAACTTTAAAAAAGAGGTTGACCTCGAACTAAGAGCCCGTGCTGAGTCCAAGCGCACAAACCATGAAGCCTCTAACATTGCTAAAGCGATACGCAAAGCAGCAAACCACTGTATCCCTCAAGCATCACCCTGCGGAAGAAACCACGTACCCTGGTGGTATAAAGAACTCACGACACTAAGGAGAGAAAAAATGCAAGCTTGGCATAGATTTAAAAGAAACCCCATACACACCAACCTCATAAACTTCAAAAAATTAAATACCAAATTCCGAAAAGATATGAAAATCCAAAAAAAGTGCAGCTTCCAAAAATTTACTGAGTCGATTTCTCCCAACTCCTCTGTGCCCGAAATCTGGAATAAAATTAACAAATTATGCCATAGAAATCCACACACACCTTTAGTTGCAATTAAAACCAACAACTGCATGTCCTCTGACCCGTCCGTAATATTCAACGAGTTCGGTACAGTGTGGTCAAACCTCTCATCTGAAGCAAACTTTTCAAATCACTACAGGGAATCAAAAAGTCATATCTTGAGCCAGGTGTCTCCTCTCACTAGAACACACCCAAAAGCTGATTTAATCGAAAAACCAAACACATCGATCGAACTGCTAACTTGCATCGGTAAAGCAAAGGGCAAAACCCCCGATTGTTGCAGCTTTATAACAATATCTTGGATACCAGTATCATCCCCCATAATTGGAAAACTGCCACCATTATTCCAATACCAAAGCCAAATAAGAACTCTCTTTCAACCGACGGGTACCGCCCAATTTCACTTCTCTCGTGTCTTTCCAAAGTTATGGAAAAGATAGTGGCAAATCGAATCGCATGGTTTACTGAAACACAACACCTCATCGAATCCAATCAGTTGCTTTTAGACCCAACAGAGGCTGCACTGACGCTCTCCTCCACATTGATTTTTTTGTTACAAAAGCCCTCTCAGCCCGTAACCATGTATCCATTCTTTCGCTAGATTTCGAGAAAGCCTTCGATCGAGTTGGCCCTCATGTAATCTTAAACCGCCTCCGCTCATGCGGAGTAGGCCCAAAAATATTTCACTTCGTTAAATCCTACTTAACTAATCGAAAGTTTCGAGTAAAAATTAGAAATGTATTCTCCGATGTATACCCACTGGAAAATGGTATCCCCCAGGGCTCACCATTATCGGTGATCCTGTTCAGCATAGCATTCAATGAAATAAGTAACATAATACAATCTAATAGTGATGTAGACCATTGCCTTTATGCAGGCGATGTCTATATACACTGCAAAAGAAGCAACTACATAGAAACCAAGTTAATCTTCAAAAACTTAATAAAGGATATCATGGACTGGGGCGATTACTCCGGTGCCATGATATCCTTAGAAAAAACTAAGAATTTTCACATATGTAGAAAACACTCATGCGATTTTCACAGCCAGAGACTAAAAATCTTAGGTATCACATTCTCGCATAATTATAAGTGGATAAGTCACTTTACTAATTAAAAAAAAAAGTATTAGCTGCCAGAATTAACATTATTACGTACCTTGATAGTAAAAAATGTCATGTACACATTAATACTCTTATATACTTAACAAAAACGTTAGTGCTAAGCAAAATTGACTACGGGCTCTTCCTATTTTGGAACTTTCCTAAATCAGCCATCAATATTATAAAGCCAACATACCACCAAGCAGCACGAGCAAGCGTCTAGCATTTCGTACAACGCCCACAAAAAACATCTTAGCTGAAGCCGGCTTACCAACTTTCGAAGAAAGAATATACCAAGTCCATGCAAGACTCGTACCCAAACTGCTCATACCAACCAACTCGATTGTCGATTGTGACATAAAAAATATTCTCTGCGGGAAAGGACATCAAAGATTTCCTTCTACCATGCATCATATTCAATTCAATTCAATTCAATTCAATTTTATTAAACATTTTGCTTACACCTATGTACATAGTGAATAATATTCCAAAAAACAAAAGTAAAAACAATATTACAGCGAATATAAAAATACTATAGGTATAAGAAAAGTTAAGGCATTTTATATGTTAAGCTTAACATAGCGTTAAATGCCAATATCTACTAGTTAAAAAATACAGTGGGGTGGCTTTAAAAAGTTAAATTGTAAATTGTAAAATTCAAATTATAATTCAAAGTAAAAAAACGAGGAAAACAAACTTAAAAAATAAAAAATGTACATCAGGTACGTGGGTAACATTTTTGAGGTTTTTAGAAACATTAAAAGGACTAAAAGCAGAAAAAACAAATAGCAAATTTCAAAATATTCAAATATCTATATTGTCAATATTGAACATACAAATATTAGGTATTGGTCCGCAGCAAAAATTCGATTTCGTCGTATGATTGTTCTAATAAGAAGGATTTCACATTCTTTAAAAATTGATTCATATTTCTTATGGCTCGAATGCCGGCAGGTAGCGCGTTAAATAGCTTACGAGAGAAGATTGTATAAAACCTGCTATAAAGTGTGGTTCTCCAAGAAGGTACTATTACGGTGTTGTGCGAGTTTATCCTCAGACTAAATTTTCGATGTCATGCTTTCCAGGTAACCACACCTAATAAAAAAAATTTTTAAGACTTTGAAATAATAAAGATCTCTTACTGGAAGAATCTGTAAACTCCTAAAGAGCTCTCTTGAGGGATGCATCCGATTTACCTTGCATATTTTTCGAATAGTACACTTTTGCAATATTAATAAAGGTTGGATCTTGTTTAGGCTAGCACCTCCCCAGCATATGATACCATATAGCAATTTAGAATGAAATAGGGTGCTTTTTGAGCAGTAACTTCTGAGGTAGAGGCAGCGTAATGAAAATTTCAGATATTGTTTTAAACGCGTTATGTGGTTGCACCAATTCATGTTTTTGTCTAGGGTGAGGCCTAGATACTGAAATTCATTTACCGTGTCAATTACAAAGCAATTGGTACTACAAGGTATATGAGAATTAAAAGTATTGGTTTTTAAATCCGGACACAAGTGTTTGTGTAGGAGAAAACGTTCGCAACCTGAAGAATGAAAAGTTATGTTTATATCTGGCGATAGCCTCGAGGTCAAACTAAAAAACATTAGCTTGGTTTTACTGCTAATTACGAGCTTGTGTTTCGCAAACCAAGTTCTTAACAGAGAAGCGTCGTTGTTTATATTTGCTATTAAGTCCACAGCATTGCTAGAGCCATACGCAATCGCAAGGTCATCAGCAAAAGCAGTGACATTTCCTACGAATATACTTGAAATCGCCATAAAGCTGGAGTTACCAAACCCAGTGGAGAACTATCAAACACAACATGGCAAATCAAAAAAAAATCATCTCTATCTAAATTTAAAAAAAGTTGTACGACACCAGAAGTTTTCCACACTATGTTCCAAGTGCGTAAAGAATACTACGAAGCACAAAACTGGACCTTGTGGTTCACCGACGGTTCAAAATTAGACCAACTACCGGCGAGTTTCGCAGTAGTAGACACCCCCTTAGGGTGCAAACCCTACTGAAGCAGTCGCAATCAGCTGCGCAATATCTATGGCGTCAGAATACAACTATAAAACCCTCATATGCACCGACAGCAAGTCTGTCTTACAAGCTGTTCAAAACCCACTATCAGACTACGACGATAAGCAGAATTAGAGATGCACTCATCGACAAAGAGGCAACAATACGCCTACTTTGGATACCAGGCCACATCAATATACATGCACCACAATTAAACGACACCTACACTCCAAAATAAAACGAGAATGGCAAGACTACACGCACCATCATTACACTGCCATAAACAGAGAATTTACAACCCCAAAATACCCGACCGGCATTTCGAAATCGCGCACAAAACTTTTTCACGCCTACGCCTTGGCCATACTGTGGACACCCATGCACATCTTACCGGTGAACCAGCGCCAGTCTGCGCACACTGCGGCGATACCATGTAATTAAAACACATATTCATAGACTGCCCTGCTTTAATGGATGTCAGAAAGCAATACCTCAAAAAAAAAAAACTGGACTGAACTCCTAAAAAATGCAACCATTGAGAATATTACCTCTATCTACGACTTCATCAAACACATCAGAGCCCGAGTTTGAGTGATCTAAAAGTTTATTTTTACATTAATGTATATACGTATATACTATTTTTTTTTATATATTGTTACGAATATTAGCACAACTAAGGGGTGCTGCTATCTCTAAGCCGATGCTAAACAGTGATATCATGCACATCCATAGATCAATCATTATGTATCTACATAAACGCAACAATAATTGCATCTACACATATGTACCATGTACGTATACGAGCAGCGGAGAACCAATGCACAAACACATGCATATATCTGAGATACTCCTGAAAGTATTCAATGAGGGAAGCTATAAAATCGTGCATTTGTAGTTACAGCTGAGAAATTTGACAGCTGATGGCAACTAGTAGATTCTGGAAATGGAAGCGCCTAGAAGATGCGAACGTTGAAATCAGAGAGCATAAAAGGCAGCAAATGTAGAGACGCTGGAGTTCAGTTTGATTTGAGCTATCAAGCAGTTATTGATTAAGCACGCAATCTGTCGGGCAATAGTAGAGTTTCATTTGAGCAATCAATCAGTTTGGTTGTTAAGCAAGCTAGTTGCAAAGTATAAGTGTTATTGTGAAGTACTTTAATAAAGGCCATTTTTCCATTATTCAATATTGGAGTTATTTATTCAACAGTTTAGTGATTCGAACTTAGCAGAAAGGCAAATAAGAGGATTTTCAAGTAAAATCGTTACAATTGGTGTCAGAAGAGGAATTGTTGAATAAATTCCAGAGTTGCAAAGCACAACAAGAACATGGCAAAGTTCAGTGAATTGAAGAGCCAGCAACTGAAGAAGAAGTTGGAGAGCCGTGTATTGAATACAAGCGGCGTTAAGCTCGAACTTCAGGCACGGCTACGAGAGGCAATGGAAGCAGAAGGAATTGATGTGGACGAGTATGTCTTTTATCCTGATGGGGACGAGACAACAACAAAAATTGAAGAGAAAAACGAAACATCGCAGACAGTTACGGCACAGACTTGAACATGATTTTGGCTGCAATATCTGCTTAAACATCGACAATGTCATCACAGGTGGAATCCCAAGAGACACGAATATCATCGAAGATTGAAGCAGAAGAAACGCGTATGTCAGAAATGTCGACACAGATTACATCCAAGATGAAAACACAGCTCGAACAACAGAAGACATATATCGCATCCCAACTGGAATCACAGGAGGCTCGTATTTCAGAAATGACGTCGCAAGTGTCATCTCAACTGGAAGACCAAAAGAAATATATGGCATCTCAATTGGAGGCGCAAGAGTCACGTATATCTGAAATGTCGGCAGAAATTTTGGAACAGGTATCATCAAAACTGGAAGCGCAGGATGCAAAAATGGCTCAATTTCAGGCAGAAGTAGATGATTTATAAGGTCGTATGGAGCAGTTACAACTAAATCGGCCAGCTGTTTCAGCAAGCAATCCAAAGGTAAAAACACCATCCTTTGGCGGTTCTGTTCCTTTCCAGGTGTTTAAGATTCAGTTTGAGAAGACCGCAGCAGTGAACAACTGGAGTGCTGAAGATAAAGTTGCAGCACCCTTCGTAGCATTGAAAGGACCAGCTGTCGAATTCTTACAGACTATTCCAGAGTACGAACGGAACAGCTATGAAGCATTGATGGCCGCTGTCGAGAGACGTTATGGAAGCGAGCATAGAAAACAGATATTCCAAATTGAGTTGCAAAACCGTCACCAAAGAGCGAGTGAGACTTTGCAGGAGTTTGCCTCGGATGTTGAAAGGTTGGCACATTTGGCAAATGCGGACGCACCTGTGGAGTACACCGAGAGGGTAAAAATCCAGAGTTTTATGAATGGCATACGAGACGTAGAAACGAAGCGAGCGACATATGCAAACCCAAAACCCACATTCGCAGAAACGGTATCCCATGCACTGACTCAAGAAACAGCATTGCTTCTGTGTAAGCCAGTTTTCAAAGGACGCCGTGTGGAGGTAGAAAGGCCAGAGTGGGTAGACGCAATATTGGAGGCGCTGAAAGGATCCCAAAAGCGGAGTGAAAAAGTTATCAAATGTTTCAAATGCGGGAAGTTCGGTCACATTGCACGTCATTGCGATCTTGGTCCTGGTAGTTCCAACTTGGGTGGCCGTAAACGCAAAGCTGGAGGAGATGAGCAAGAGCGTGCTAGATGGAAAAATCGAGAGCTAGCTCCAGCTATTGAATGTCCTGTGATATCTGTGTCGCAAATTGGAAGGAAATCAAGCAGTCTTACCGTCAGAGGGAATGTGGATGGCAAGGAGCGTGTACTGACTGTAGATACGGGCGCATCTCATTCCTTGATTCGATCTGATTTAGTCAACAGGAGAGTAAAAAGCAAGGGTTGATGGAACGAATGGACCAAACAAATCAAAACCGAAGGCACCTGCGAGAGAAAGATCGGCACCGACAAACCCTAAAGGACGCACTAAAATTGCTGAAAGAATTTTTCAGAAAGAATGCAAGGGTGGTTTCAAGCTAGCGCGCACTACTGTTGTGAAACGTCCAGACGATAATGATGATGCAAAGTCAGTCCGTCAAGTGCAAGCTCTGCGAAGAAGTTCATTGGCCAAACAACAGAGTGCGAGGGAACGATCAAGAATAATAAGTAGTAAGATCAAACGCAGGTACAATGAGAACAAAAATTCGGAAGGTTTCTTGGAGGGAGATTTGGTACTGTTAAACAACCCTCACCGGCGGAAAGATGTTCCAGCCAAATTTCGGTGCAGTTGGGAAGGCCCGTACAAAAATGTAAAGAAGATCAGTGATACCATTTACTGCATACAAACCATTGTGAAACCACGGATTAGAAGAGTGGTACATTTGGAGATGCTAGCGGCTTTTAGATCGGGAGATTTGTCTAATCGGGACGATCAGACTTAGGTGGAGGGCAGTGTTACGAATAAAACTAAGGGGTGCTGCTATGTCTAAGCCGATGCTAAAGAGTGATATCATGCACATCCATAGATCAATCATTATGTATCTACATAAACGCAACAATAATTGCATCTACACATATGTACCATGTACGTATACGAGCAGCGGAGAACCAATGCACAAACACATGCATATATCTGAGATACTCCTGAAAGTATGCAATGAGGGAAGCTATAAAATCGTGCAATTGTAGTTACAGCTGAGAAATTTGAGAGCTGATGGCAACTAGTAGATTCTGGAAATGGAAGCGCCTAGAAGATGCGAACGTTGAAATCAGAGAGCATAAAAGGCAGCAAATGTAGAGACGCTGGAGTTCAGTTTGATTTGAGCTATCAAGCAGTTATTGATTAAGCACGCAATCTGTCGGGCAATAGTAGAGTTTCATTTGAGCAATCAATCAGTTTGGTTGTTAAGCAAGCTAGTTGCAAAGTATAATTGTTATTGTGAAGTACTTTAATAAAGGCCATTTTTCCATTATTCAATATAGGAGGACTTGCAAGTAAAATCGTTACAATATTATATATCTTCACCTAACTTTTTTTATATAATGCAACCTAGTAAACTTTACATATAATATTTCTCAAAGAGCTGATAGCCCTGGCAGCTAATGCTCCTTTAATGTTAACATGTTAATTTGTTAATAAATAATAATAATAAAATACAACAACCACATGAAAATTTTCAAAATTTCTTTTGCAAATATTTCTTGAGAGACCCAAAATTGTTTACCTCCGCTTTCGGATTCGCGATCCTGGATCCAAAACGCGTCTTGATACCCCTCTTGATATTTTTGGACGTGTATTAAGAGTGTAATCCTTTCGTATAGAATTACCAAATATATTACAGTTTGTTATATTTTTGTTTTGAAAACAAAACCAAAATAAAAAAATAAAAATGTGAGAGCAGTGACAATTTTAAAATTTTTTTAAACGCCATTTCGGCTATACCATGCCTCTACCTATTAAAATAAAAAATAAAAAATTATCCAGATTTTTAATTACTAAGTTTGATTGTACTATAAAAGATCTTAGAAATTATGAATTCCTACATGTGAAGAATCCTTTTCATTGTGAATTACTAAAAGTGGCAAATGTTTGAAAAAAAAAACGTTTACAATAGGAAACAGCTCGATCACCTGTTAAATTACTGTTCGATTACTTAATTTAAGATTTATTTGCTCAATAGTATTTTTCAAAAATTTGTGTAAACGACTGAATTATTTAAATATTTTGAATTGTTTGTTTGATTGGCTGCTCATATTTTCTATAAACCGCAGGTATGCGGTGAAAGAAGCGAGCACAGCTGATTTGTTTTATTGCTTTTCTTTCAAGTCTTCGCTCCCGAGGTGGTCGGGATTGTACCTTAATGGTGCTTTTTTACCGGAACGTACCGGATCTATATCCGGCAAAGGACCATCAACATCGATAACACTTTTCAAAGCCTTCGAGGAGTGTCTTTATCGTTAATACAACAACAAAAATAACATGACACCCACAAAAATTATTTAAAACTACAAAATTTCAATTTTACCCATATGACAAGGTTAGTCGCGCCTAGCCTAGAGAGTTACGTACAAGCATACATACAAGTTAGACGTCAAAACATTTCTGTTTCTGTCAAAAATTTCCATATGAAATTCGTATACAATGTACGTATAAACTCATTTAATTTGAGGCTACTTAAATTTTCGACTGGTCTACTATCTGTTTGCCTGCCGTCAATTCGTTAGTTGGTCAGTCAATTACGAGCACGTTTGACACTCCCTTCACTATGCGTACGAGTATGGGCTGATCTGTTGGTACAACATGTTTTATAAGGTCAAAGTCACACATGTGTTTGTAACTTAACTCGCCGAAAGAGTCACAAATTCGTTTTTATTATATTAAAGGGATGGAGTTATATAGCCCGCAGCTGTAGAAATATAGACATCTGTTGGCTTTAGTTTCTCATATCAGTATGTATGTACATCAATCACATATAAGATTTGATGACGATAAGAGACACTTGAGTGGTGTTGCAGAAGGGTCAAATTAATATTTTCCCATGGAGACTCAAAAAGTTATACCAAATTTCGATAACTCTTAAAGTAGACGATATCACGTACATATATAAATTGGGTATTAGAAAGTCAAACAGTTTAATTCTTTGGATCTATAGAGAAGTCTTATTTTTGCCTCTGTTCAACTCCCCATAGCCTTATTTAACTGGGATACATATTTCTATTTGTTTTGTGATCTTGGTATGTAGTGTAACCATTTGAAGGAGTGAGACTGAAAAAAACCTTTCGATTTACAAGATCCTCCCATTATATATATAATCATATATATTATTTCTAATTGCTGTTTTTATGTACAAGTCCCTTTTTCGCTCTTATTTGGAATCCAAATCTATAAATAAAGTTTTGGTTGTAAAGATGGAGATTCGGGCTTTAGCGAGCTTTGGGCAGTTTTGGTCGTAGTGCTTTTGTTTAGCTATATTTTATTAAAATAATTTGTTAAAACTAAACGATTGTGAGCTTACAAAGAAATCTATTTGTACTATGGCAATATTGTGTATATTTGCACTGCATTACCGACAGTTGCTACCATACGCCTGATGGAAGCGCAAGCTGTAAGTTTTAATTGATTGATAGATATTGATATTTGCTAAGATACTTATATATTGGTTGCGCAAGATGCGCACGAGTCCGGCTCGTTTTATAAAATAACAATTGTTGCTTTATGATTTAAAGGTTAATCCAGACTTGGCAAGTGGAATACCTGCTCTATCAAATGCACCAAATTTAGTTGTAAACGTTCGAAAAGTTTTGTGAATATTAGTGAATTTTTTTTGGCGGAGGAGCTTTCAGCAAATATTGACATCCTTGCATGATGTCAGCGCACCTCTCACTTGCATGAAAATTTTATACTTTTACATTTATATGATGTTCACACAGAATCTCTATTCGGAGTGTGTTCTCCCATTTGTAGTTGGGGCTCACACTACGTGCCAGTCTGGAGTATGCGTGAATTATTTCTCCAATTTGTGTCGGTAGTTTCTTGTAATTTTACAGGAAGACCAAGACAAAAACACAAACAATAAAGTAAACTGAATGCAAAACAAGTAAGGAAGGCTAAGTTCGGGTGTAACCGATCATTACATACTTTGGAGACAAAATAAGGGAAAATCACCATGTAGGAAAATGAACCTAGGGTAACCCTGGAATGTGTTTGTATGACATGTCTATCAAATGAAAGGTATTAAAGAGTATTTTAAGAGGGAGTGGGCCTTTGTTCTATAGGTGGACGCCTTTTCGAGATATCACCATAAAGGTGGACCAAGAGTGACTCTAGAATGTGTGTGTACGATATGGGTATCAAATTAAAGGTATTAATGAGGGTTCCAAAAGAGAATGGCCCTTAGTTGTATATGTGAAGGCGTTTTCGAGATATCGAGAAAAATGTGGACCAGGGTGACCCAGAACATCATCTGTGTGTACCGCTAATTTATTTATATATGTAATACCACGAACAGTATTCCAGCCATGATTCCAAGGGCTTTTGATATCGCCCTGCAAAACTTTTGATTTCACCCTGCAGAACTTTTTCATTTTATTCTACTTAATATGGTAGGTGTCACACCCATTTTACAAAGTTTTTTCTAAAGTTATATTTTGCGTGAAAAAACCATCATCCTTTTTTTCGTATTTGGTATAGAATTGGCATTTTTTATTTTTCAAAATTTTCGATATCGGAAAAGTGGGCGTCGTCATAGTCGGACTTCGCCCATTTTTAATACCAAGAAAAAGTGAGTTCAGATAAGTACGTGAACTAAGTTTAGTAAAGATACGGTCGACTGTGAATAAAAACTGGGCGTGGCTTCAACCGATTTCGCACATTTTCACAGAAAACAGTTATCGTCATAGAAGCTATGCCCTTACCAAATTTCCCAAGGATTTGTAAATTTTTGTTCGACTTATGGCATTAAAAGTATTCTAGACAAATTATATGAAAAAGGGCGGAGCCATGCCCATTTTGAAATTTTCTTTTATTTTTGTGTTTAATTTGCACCATATCATTACTGGCGTTGAATGATGACATCATTTACTTATATACTGTAAAGATATTCAATTTTTGCTAAAATTTGACTTAAAAAATTTTTTTTTTAAGAGTGGGCGTGTTCGTCATCCGATTTTGCTACTTCATATTTCGAACACATATAGTAATAGGAGTAACGTTCCTGTCAAATTTCATCATGATCATCAACGGCTGCCAAATTACAGCGTTGCCACGCCCATTGTCCAAAACTTGGCTAATTTTCCATTCTGCGTCATAAGGTAAACCCACCTACCAAGTTTCATCGCTTTACACGTCTTTGGTAATGAATTATCGCACTTTTTCGGTTTTTCGAAATTTTCGATATCGAAAAGGTGAGCGTGGTTATAGTCCGATTTCGTTCATTTTAAATAGCGATCTGAGATGAGTGCCCAGGAACTTACATACCAAATTTCATCAATATACCTCAAAATTTACTCAAGTTATCGTGTTTACGGACGGACGGACGGACATGGCTAAATGAATTTCTTTTTTCGCCCAGATCATTTTGATATATAGAAGTCTATATCTATCTCGATTAGTTTATGCCGTTACAGGGTACCGTTATGCGAACAAAATTAATATACTCTGTGAGCTCTTCTCAGCTGATTATAAAAAAGGACGTACGTATTCTTACTCATTTTAGGTGATATGCTGAATTTAGTGTATTTTACTGTTTGTTGCTTGCATCTTATCGGCATGGTTTGTGTGTTGTCTTGCTTGTTTTAGTGCCGATTTTCATAGAAATCGGTTAGTAGCTTTGCGTCAGAGCTGGCTTTAACAAGTAATTTAATATGTATTAGGGTGGTTCCTTTTTCCCCAAAACTGCGGATTTACGTAAAATGTTCTACGAACCATTCTTAGCAACCTTGCTTAACACATTATAGGTCTTAAATCGATTTCAACCACGCGATTTTTAAGAGAAAGTTTTGCTTTCTATATAAAAAAAATTACACTATAAAACGCTAAAAAATAGCGACTTGAATCCTTCAACACTCTTTCCTACTAAAACTGTATGATCTATACAACAAATAAAAAAAAAAAAAATGTTTAACGGGACCTACATGTTTTATGCCGACTCCGAACAGCATCTGCAAAGCAGATGAGTTTTCACAAAAAAGTTTTTTATTGGCAGAAATACATTCGGGGTGTTTGATTAGATTGTTGCTGCAGTCTGCTTATAAATTACTACATACAGATAACACCAAAGTTGACAAGACGTGAAAAAAATTTGTTCATTGGAAAAATTTTCACAGTTCTTATGTTTCGTAGTTAGTATATATATTGTTGGAATGGTCTAAATCTCTTCTTGTCAGGTCCGGAAAGAAACTGAGCAACAACCTTTTTGCCGGTCTCCTGAGATATGACTTTATCAACGACTTCGTTCAGATACGGGCGATATGTATGTCCTTGTTAACAAAACTTTTACGACCTTTATATTAGGATAGAAGAAGTCGCTGCCCATCAACAACTCGAAAAAAAAAATTGAACATGATTAGCCAAGTTACATTGGGCCACTTGAGGGTAGTGCACCGTCACAACGTCCAAGAAAGGAAAATAAATAAATATTGTAGTGAATTTTTTGGGAACTCCTCTTATTCCAAACCTTCTGCTAACGTTAGAATCGCTAAACTGTTGAATAAATAACTCCAATATACAATAATGCAAAATGGTCTTTATTAGACTACTTTGAGGTACTTCACAATAACACTTATACTTCACAACCAATAGCGTGCTTAAATCAAACTGCTTACTGACTACTCAGCTTGCTGTGCTTTTATACTCTCTGTTGCCTTGTCCGCACATTTCTCCAAATGTCTAGACTTTTCTCCTTCTAGAATCTTCTACTTGGTTACCAGCTATATGCGTGTGTATATGCAGTTTATAGCCTCTCGCATAGCCATATGCGTGTGTATACGTGAGTACTACTTCAGCTGATGATTACATGTGTTTATGAGTATCTCTCCGTTGCCTTGTATGTATGTGTGTAGATGATGATTGATTTGTTTACGTACATGCTTAGTATCGGATTACGTCCCTTATTTTAGCGGCGAAAGGTTGGCGGAATAAGTTGAAAATTTTACATAATTAGTAGCTAATTAAATGCAAATTAAGTGCGAGAAAAAAAAATTTACAGCTTTACAAATTTTTTTTTTATGACATTCTGCGCTAAAATAAGACTGAAGTTAGCGAAACCAATCGGCGAAAGGTTGGCGGAAGAAGTTCAAAATTTTACATAATGAGTACCTAATTTAGTGCAAATTAACTGCGAGAAAAAAAAATGTATAGCTTTACAAATTTTTTTTTATGACATTCTGCGCTAAAATAAGACTGAAGTTAGCGAAACCAATCGGCGAAAGGTTGGCGGAAGAAGTTGAAAATTTTACATAATGAGTACCTAATTTATTGCAAATTAACTGCGAGAAAAAAAAATTTATAGCTTTACAAATTTTTTTTTATGACATTCTGCGCTAAAATAAGACTGAAGTTAGCGAAACCAATCGGCGAAAGGTTGGCGGAAGAAGTTGAAAATTTTACATAATGAGTACCTAATTTATTGCAAATTAACAGCGAGAAAAAAAATTTATAGCTTTACAAAATTTTTTTTTATGACATTCTGCGCTAAAATAAGACTGAAGTTAGCGAAACCAATCGGCGAAAGGTTGGCGGAAGAAGTTGAAAATTTTACATAATGAGTACCTAATTTATTGCAAATTAACTGTGAGAAAAAAAAATGTATAGCTTTACAAAATTTTTTTTATGACATTCTGCGCTAAAATAAGACTGAAGTTAGCGAAACCAATCGGCGAAAGGTTGGCGGAATAAGTTGAAAATTTTACATAATGAGTACCTAATTTATTGCAAATTAACTGCGAGAAAAAAAATGTATAGCTGTACAAATTTTTTTTTAATGACATTCTGCGCTAAAATAAGACTGATGTTAGCGAAATCAATCGGCGAAAAGGTTGGCGGAAGAAGTTGAAAATTTTACATAATTGAATACCTAATTTAGTGCGAAAGGTTGGCGGAAGAAGTTGAAAATTTGATATAATTAATAGCTAAGTAAGTGCAAATTAATCGGGGACAATTTTGTCTCTGATGTAACGTGAGTTACCATGGAAGTGCCCATATGTATGTTCTAAGGCGCCGTCCGTGGAATTGATTGATTTAGATCTATGTATATTGTATAACATATATATATAAACATACATACGTCATGGCGCCGCAGCGCAAATGACTAATTTCTTATGAATTACTGTGTGACATCCCAGTAAGCCGCTGAAGCTGCCAAGTATCAATACTTTCAACCTAACATTTCACCTGTGAGGCTATACAACTTCAACGACTTTTCTCCATGACTAACGCACGGCGATGGCCGCCTACTCATACCAAAGAGGATAAATATAATAAGAGCCGTCACGTTATTTTTTATGCATTTACTCGCCTTCCATTTATCCATGCGGTGTTGTCACTTTATGCAAACGTGTTTTTTGGAAAGAGAATTAAATAATTAATTAAATACAGTCGAAAAAATAAACACAAATACCCCATGAAAATGTATAGAAGACATTTATAAACATCTCGCCCAAAAAAAAGTAGCGACTACCTCACAGTTTACATCGAGTAAATGCCTCAAAAATAACGAGTGACGGCTCTTATTATATTTATCCTCTTTGCTCATACGTGATTTTAAGTATAACAAAAAGGAATGAATGAGAAATCGTGCGTACATGCTAACACAGCTGCTGTTTTCATTTTAGAAAAGTAAATCCAAAAAATGAAAAAACAAAAGTTAGCAATTTGTAAGCTATTTTGATAAGATTTCGAATTATGGCCACCTTTGACCCCTTTTTGGCCCATAGTACAATGAAACAAATCTGCCAACTGTGCAAACATTTTTTCGATGGGCGAGCTCTCATTGTTTACGTAAGATTTACAATGGGCATTGTTTACTATATAGTTTGGTAGCTTAAATTGAGGTTGTGTTCCGAATAGAGTGGAAGGCACTCGAATGAAGTATAACGAAGGAATGATGTTAGAGTTTTTTTTTCAAAATTTGCCCAAAATCCTGAATCACAAAACGGAGTGTAGTTAAGTACGAAAATGAAAAAATGTAGTTAGGTTTTGTTCCATTTTCAGCAGGAGATTTTCATTTTAAAAATGTATTATATAGACCAATGTTCATTCTATTACTCATTTTATCTATGGGGCTTCACATATATGTACTTTATAATAACATGATTTTTATTTTTACGCTTTATTCATCAATGAAAATAAATGAAACACATATAAATGTAGTCATTAATCATATTTTTTACTTATTACTTATGTTAAAAAATAACTCTGTGTTAAAAATAGCAGAACTAAAATCTCAATGTCATACTACTTTTATATAATAAAAATGATTTTATGCATGCAACCATTTTATACCTATGCATTATATCTTAACTGTCTCGCTATATAAGGTAACAATTCCAGAGGCCGTTTTCACCATCTTCGGTTAACGCTACCAAGCAATTTATTTGAAAGAAATCGTTCAGTGATTTGTCAAATAAAGTGTCACTTTGAAATAAAGCACGTTTCCCTACCACAGATAGATAGAAAATTTATTGAGGATTGCACTGCGACCATTGGTCTGTTGTGCCCTCATCAGATTGCGTCGCCTTCCAGTAGGATATCTCCCGCCGTCTCTGCAGATCGATCACAAAATATCATTAAAAAAAAATGTAAAGCTATAAATTTTTTTTCTCGCAGTTAATTTGCAATAAATTAGGTACTCATTGTGTGAAATTTTCAACTTATTCCGCCAACCTTTCGCCGATTGGTTTCGCTAACTTCAGTCTTATTTTAGCGCAGAATGTCATAAAAAAATTTGTAAAGCTATAAGTTTTTTTTCTCGCTGCTAATTTGCAATAAATTAGGTACTCATTATGTAAAATTTTCAACTTCTTCCGCCAACCTTTCGCCGATTGGTTTCGCTAACTTCAGTCTTATTTTAGCGCAGAATGTCATAAAAAAAAAATGTGTAAGCTATAAATTTTTTTTCTCGCAGTTAATTTGCAATAAATTAGGTACTCATTATGTAAAATTTTCAACTTATTCCGCCAACCTTTCGCCGATTGGTTTCGCTAACTTCAGTCTTATTTTAGCGCAGAATGTCATAAAAAAAAAATTTGTAAAGCTATACATTTTTTTCTCGCACTTAATTTGCAATAAATTAGGTACTCATTATGTAAAATTTTCAACTTATTCCGCCAACCTTTCGCCGATTGGTTTCGCTAACTTCAGTCTTATTTTAGCGCAGAATGTCATAAAAAAAAATGTGTAAGCTATAAATTTTTTTTCTCGCAGTTAATTTGCAATAAATTAGGTACTCATTATGTAAAATTTTCAACTTATTCCGCCAACCTTTCGCCGATTGGTTTCGCTAACTTCAGTCTTATTTTAGCGCAGAATGTCATAAAAAAAAAATTTGTAAAGCTATACATTTTTTTCTCGCACTTAATTTGCATTTAATTAGCTACTAATTATGTAAAATTTTCAACTTATTCCGCCAACCTTTCGCCGCTAAAATAAGGGACGTGTATCGGATTAGGGATGCTAGTATCACTTAGTGATGTGAATATTCGTCCCAATATTTTAAACTCTGTGGAAATTAATGTTTTTTTTATTTAAGATGTGGGAAATTAGGAATTTTTCTTAACTTCTGTGAGTAATTTTACATAGATTATTTGGCATCAGTCCTTACTCTCTGAAAACATATATACCATCTATCTGTTGGTTTCTCTTTATCTGTTGTATATATGAACCACTGTTTTACCAAAAAGCAATTTCTCCCCTCTCCTTCTTTGAATAAAAAAATTTTCTAATAGAAAAAGCTTAATTTTTTTAGGGCGAAACAACCTAGTGCATTTGTTTTATTGAGTTCACACGTTATTTTTCTACTTTGCGATTAATTAGTGTATATTTATTTATTCATTATTTTCTTCCAACTTCTACACATTTCCATACAAAATGAAGAAAACGTAATCTTATCACTCACTTGAAACGTAGGAAAAAATCACAATTCCAGAAAGCGGCATGTACTCAATACAGTATTGGAAAAATTATTAGAAACGACTTATTGAGAAATATTTAATCAATTATACCAGCATTAGATAAATAACATTTTTGGAATCAAAATAGCGATTTTTTTTCTCGCTTAATCGAGGACTTGGTTAACCATACCGAGTACCATCATATATATTATTTCTAATTACTGTTTTTATGTACGGGTCCCTTTTTCGCTCTTATTTGGAATCTAAATCTATAAATAAAATTTTGGTTGTAAATATGGAGATTCGGGCTATTAGCGAGCTTTGGGAAATTTTGGTCGTAGTGCTTTTGTTTAGCTATATTTTATTAAAATAATTTGTTAAAAATAAACGATTGTGAGCACACAAGAAATATATTATACTATGGCACTATTGTGAATATTTGCACTGCATTACCGGCAGTTACTCTCATACGCCAGATGGCAGCGCAAGCTGTAAGTTTTAATTGATAGAACAGCTAATTTGTGTTGATATTTGATAAGAGATTTTAGATTGGTTGCGCAAGATGCGCACGGGTACGGCTCGTTACTAAATAATTCCAAATGAAACGTTTAAAAGTGATTAACCAAAAAGAGCATTACTTGATTAGTTTGCGTTTTGATTAACGAAAAATGATTACTCGAGTAAACATTCCTTTTGATTAACTAATCGATTAATTGAGTAATTTAAAGTGTGATTACTTAATTAAAATTTTGTGTTATCATTTAATTACATAGCAATAGTTAAATAAATAGTTAAAGTGTGCTATTTATGTGAGCATCACTGTAGGTAAAAGCTACTAAATAATACGGCACAAGATTAAGGGCGAGAGTACTTGCAGGTGTTATCCAGTACGAAACGTTAGAAAGTGTGCCAGCACCAACAGATAGGACATTCGTGATTTGTTATAAGCTAAATAATTTGTTCATGTCGTGGACAGATTTTATAAGATGAAATAAGTTTGCTTAAGTTTCCGGCCAAAATTGATATCTAGTCTTTCAATTGGTGCGACCACTCACAAATTAGCACCAAAGTCCTTTAACGGTGGGAGGGAGTAGTTTCAACATGGTTGGACCAAAGTGATGCTGTTGTTAGAGGCGTAAGTCCCACACGCACATCGCATGCAGGGCATACATTACGTATATCGGGGTTGATTCTAGAGAAGGAAGATCTTAACCTGTTACAGTATACAGTTGGGCCAGTGACTCATGTCTCCCTAGGTAGTTTGATTTCTTCTTTAAGCGTTGGATAGTGTATATTGATAATGCTGTTCACCAAGCGTAACCCAGCGAAGGTGTTTACGGATTCTGCGTGGATTAGGCTTAGGGCCTCCTTATGCTTACCTATATACAATGGCTGAGTTGCGGATCTCATCATAGTGCTTACGGAGATGTTTTCTCATCCCTCTTGGAAGCGGGGCTATATCAAGCAGTTATTTTTCGGGGTTGTCCGGGTGTGAGACAATTCAGTAAAAACTGCTCATCATTTAATTAAGCTCTTTATGTTTAGCTCTTTTGGCCCCACTTTTTAGAGGATGTTCTCAGGGGTCATAACAAGACATCCCGTGGCAGTTCTAAGTGCAACGTTTTGACAGGCCTGCAGACTTTTCCAGCAACGTTTCCGTAACCTCTCTGAAGTTGGCAAGACAACTTTTACGTAGAAACAAATTACCTATTGGAAAAATTGCCGTGAATTTGCCGTAATTTATCCGTGAAACAAAAAAATTAGCCGCGGCCATATTTTAGAAAATATTGGGTGGCACGTCAACTTCACGTGCAGTTAGCGGTGCACCATAAAAAAATATGAAATTTGTTTTTTTGAATTTAATAAACGAGCCGGACCCGTGCGCATCTTTCGCAACCAATATAAAAAATATCAACGGAAATCAGCTGTTCTGTCAATCAATTAAAGCTTGCAGCTTGCGCTACCATCCGGCGTATGGTAGCAAGTGTCGGTAATGTAGTGTAAATATTCACAATATTGCCATAGTACAAATAGATTTCTTTGTGTGCTCACAATCGTTTATTTTTAACAAATTATTTTAATAAAATATAGCTAAACAAAAGCACTACGACCAAAATTTCCCAAAGCTCGCTAATAGCCCGAATCTCCATATTTAAAACCAAAACTTTATTTATAGATTTGGATTCCAAATAAAAGCGAAAAAGAGACCCGTACATAAAAACAGCAATTAGAAATAATATATGTGATATGCCACTTATCTACTGCAAATTTACGGCAAACTCACGTGCAAGAATTATTTTCCTAACTGGCCTCTAAGGTGGTTTTCGAAAAGTGGCACGCTAACTTCACGTGAAGTTGGCGTGCCACCCGAAAGTTTTTTAAAATATAGCCGCGGAAAATTTTTTTGTTTCACGGATAAATTACGGCAATTTTCCCAATAGATAATTTTTTCCACGTGAAAGTTGTCTTGCCAACTTCAGAGAGGTGTTTCCTTATCTTTTCCCCAAGTGCTGCCGAGAAGCGACATGAGGATTTTTTGTGGCCTTGTACGTTGTATACAATTTCGGAGGTGCGCGCCTTGAAGGTGAGAGTGTTATCGAACGTTACCCTTAAGATCTTTGAGTGCTTCCAATATTTGCATCATCTGTTCCTTTCTTCTATGATAGTACCAGATAATGATTATAATGGTAATGATTAGCCGTTCCATTGATTATTTTCTTTAAACGCCATTTAATGATTACTTGCCATTATTTTCTTTTTTTAATGATTACTTTTCAATTGATTAAAAAAAATAATCAAAAAAAAAATCATGATTTTGTACGATTATTGAAAAAAATCAAAAAAAAAATCAAGAAAAAAAAATCAGAAATAATCAAAAGTAATCAAAAATCAAAAATAGTCAAAAGTTATGATTATTTTTGATTTTTTTAGATTATTTTTCCGCTTTGTTGCATGCATACAAGTACATTTTAGGATGGAATAGTCAATCGTAAGCGCTTATCGAGGCGAATATATACATGCAACATATTGGGCGAATAGTATATGAGCGTTGATTCAAACATGTTCTCAGGTAAGTATATACACATGCGCATTATTACATTCATTATATTAAGTAACTAGCAGACCCGGCAGACGTTGTTCTGCCCTAAATTTGGTATATCTGCACAAATTTTAATAAGCTTTTTCCGTCTACCTTTGTGCTCGCCCCTCTACACTTTTTCCTAATCTTTGTATTTACCCCTCCCTCCGTATTTTTCGCTTCATCGAAGTCCATCTTCGTCTCATTTTATCTCTTTCTCAGTCTCCTTCTCTCTTTTCTCTTCTCTCAAGTTTTCCTCATTCTTCTTCATATCTTATTGCCAGTCCCAGAGGGTGGTATGTATTTTGTTCCAGTCCCATTCCGAGTCTCAGTCCCAGTCCCACTCCGAATCTCAGTCTCAGTCCCAGTCCTAATCCCAGTTCCAACGCGTCTCTGGTCTACTTCTCGGAAAAAATCATCGTAAATAATAATATAGGCACATTTATATATATTTATATAGCAAATTTCAGGCAAATCGAATAGGACGTATGTAAATAGGTATGTGGGTATTATTAATTCATGTCTTTATTTCGGCTTCGCATGCATATTTATCAGTTTTGGCAGGTTGATGCGACTAAATCGAATATCACAATGAAAATTGCTTAAAAGCTCTCACCAACAGCTTTCATTTGATATCCAGAATACACACACATTCTAGGGGTATCCGGGTCCACGTTTTGGCCTATATATCGAGACCCTAGTCACCGATAGGTATGAAAACTACCCTGCACTAAAGCACTCATCAACAGCTTTCATTTGATATCCATATTGTATAAACACATTCTAGGGGTGCCCGGGTCCACGTGTTGGCGTATATCTCGAGACCCTAGTCACCAATAGCTGTGAAAACTACCCTGTACTAAAGCACTCATCAACAGCTTTCATTTGATATCCATATTGTATAAACACATTCTAGGGGTGCCCGGGTCCACGTTTCGGCCTATATCTCGAGACCCTAGTCACCCAGGGGTATGAAAATTATCCTGTACTATAGCACTCATCAACAGCTTTCATTTGATATCTATATTGTATAAACACATTCTAGGGGTACCCGGGTCCACGTTTTGATCTCAAGACCCTAGACACGTAGCGAAAAAAAAGGTAGACGCTGGCCGATTCTCAGACCTGCCCAATATGCTCACAAAATTTCATGAGAATCGGTTCAGCCGTTTCGGAGGAGTTCAGCCTCTAAAACCGTGACAGAAGAATTTCATATATTAGATATATATATAGTATATATATATATACTATAAATAAATAGAAAATATACTATATATATATACTATATACACCATCATATATATATTATATATATCACCGATCTCTATGATTTTTTGACACAACAATATATACTATATACGTAAGCAATCGGTGAAATTTGAAGCTTATAGCTGTTAAAATGGGGTAGAAATTGCGAAATTTTCTTATCTGAACAATCTGTTGTATGAGATATATACTATATATACAACCGATCTCTATGACAGATTTCGGTCGCGCGAGGTGAAGAAAGTAGAAAAATGGGGAGATAGCAGAGATGGGGGTAGTGCATTAATGCACCAGCGTAAACTCAGCTATAGTCGTAGTGAAGCTGAGCAATTTTTCACTAAAATTTGAAAGCTGGTAGTGAGTATATTTTTAGCTTCAACTTAGTATATATATATATATATATATATATATATATATATATGTATATATGAATTGGTGGGAGAGAGCAGGTGCCAGTATAATTTCACAATTGCGCACTATATCAGCTGCTTAAAATAGAGTAAAATTTTTCAGTCTTATCATTGAAATAAACACATTTTTTATATTTTTTTATTAGGTTATTTACTTTTCCAAAGTATTGTAATTAAATACTACCAACCTACATACATACCATATACATACATACTGGGGCGTTGCATTAAATAAAAAAAAAAATCGAAACCAAGCTCAAGAGTTTTGTTTAGATGCCAAAATAATCCCCTGAAAACAAATGCCCTTAATATTAATTTGAAAGCTATCCCGTAAGAATAATACAGAAAAAGTGTTTTGTTCACTTCTGATTTGTACAACTAATGATGATAGATTGATTGTACTGCCATAACCATTGAATATTTTTGTGGAACATTTAACGATGTGCAAAAAAAGTTACTTTTGATTTATAAAAATTAAAAACAAATTTAAAATGTATAAACAAAAAATTACTTAAAATTTAAAGTAAAAATATTTTAATTAAAATTTTAAATAGAAATATTTTAATTAAAATTTAAAGTAAAAATATTTTAATTAAAATAAAAAATTTTTAATTGAAATATAAAATAAAAAATTGTAATTAAAATATAAAATCTAAAATTTTAATTAAAATTTGAATTAAAATTTAAAAAAATTTAAAACAAATTAAAAAGAATTAAAAACAAAATAAGAAAAAATAATAAAAACAAAAAGAATAAAAAAAAAATACAAAATAAAAAAGAATAAAAAAAATATAAAAAGTATTGTAACGAATTTAGGGAAATTCCGCTTATTTGCAACCTTCTGCTCACGTTCGTATCGCTAAACTGTTGAATAAAACACTCCAATATTATGTATTACAAAACGGTCTTTATTAGACTACTTTGGGAGTAGTACAATTGTACTTCACCTCGCAACTGATAGCGTGTTTAAATTAAACTGATTACTGATTGTTCAGCTTGCGCTGCTTGTATACTCTCCGTTGCTTCGTTATATGGGTACATGCATATTTGTATTTTATAGCCATATGCGTGTGTTTGTGTGAGCAACTACTTCGGCTGATGATTACATGTGTTTGTGAGTTATCTCTTCGTCGCCTTCTATGTATGTGTATAAATGATGATTGATGTATTCATGTACACGAGTGTAGCTTGCCTTAATGTTACATGTACATAAGAGTGGCGGCTTCATGTATTTGTTGTTGCGTGATTATTTACTAACAGCCTAGTGATGTCAACATTCGCCACAATAGCACATATTTACATATACAATGTCCGTACATACCTACATGCGTTGAAGTTAAACGCGTTAAATGAGTTAAATTCCGATCGAAGGCTGAAAGCATGTACCAGAGAAGTGCATCAAGCTACTGGCAATAATTTATTTTTACTAGATTGATGGCTTTAACAAACAAATAAATTTGCGCTATGATCCGTAAAAAAAGTGTACAGCCACTTTGGTATTTCCCCAATGTATTTGGCTTACGCCGCGTGCTCCCCCACCACACCAAAAGTCCTGGCTTGAATTCCCGAAACTTTACGAGTACGTTTTTTCAATTAGAAAAAAGTTTTTTTACGCGGAGTCGCTCATCGGCAGTGATTAAGCGAACACTCCGAGTATATTTCTGTCATGAAAAGCTTCTCAGTGAAAATTCATCTGCCTTGTAGACGTCGGTCTAAGTCGGTATAAAATATAAAGGTCCTGTCCCATTAATTTGCAGGAAAAATCAAAAGGAACACAACGTAAATTGGAAGAGAAGTCGGCTCTGACCTTTTCCAATAAACATCAAGAAAAGTTGTAGACACGTATAAGAACAAAATATTTGAAAGTCATTTTTGTTCAACACCAATTTCACACAGAAACTTAATGAATCATAATTTTGGTTAATAAAACAATTAAGTTTTCCTTTTCACACAGGGCCACTTGCTTCATTAAGCGATCCCGCAATCGATGATGATGGAATTAATGTCCCCCACCGATTATGACGAAGTCAGAATAGCAATAACCAGATTAAAAACGACCAGACCGCGGGCGCTGATGGATTGCCTGCGGAGCTATTCAAATACGGCGGCGAGGAGTTGGTATGGCGCATGCATCAGCTCCTTTGCAAAAAATGGTCGGACGAGTGCATGCCGGACGATTGAGTGCTCTTTGTCCAGTCCACAAGAAGGGGATCCTGTCAAGCGTATTGTGTAAACCGGAGGACAGAATTAAGTATCTACTGTCATCAAACAATTTTCGAAATATTTATGTTCTTCGAAAGATTTACGGACCTCTACGCGTTGGCAACGGCGAGTACCGAAGAAGATTTAATAATTAGCTCTATGAGCTTTACGCAGACATCAACATAGTCCAGCGAATTAAAACACGACGAATGAAATGTGATGCTCCGGCTAAGAAAGCATTTTTCTCCGAACCCGCCTATGGGAGCAGAGGAAGAGGGCGGCCCTACTCCGCTGGATGGAACAGGTGGAAAACGATTTAAATTCCCTTGGTGGCACAATTGGCGCCAGATAGCTGAGCGAAGAAGCGACTAGCGCGCCTTGTTGGACAATTTAAACGGTTAAGCGCCAATTAAGTAAGAAAAACGCTGAAGCTAGACGGCCACCCTGGTGTGATATTAGCGTGCTACGCCTACCACATCGAAAACTCTGGGATCAAAGCCTGAAAAAAGCAGAAATAACGGTTTAATTGACTCGTAATTCGGTTGATTTTAGCAGTTTTTTTTTTTCTTTCAAGTCAAAAAGTTATCTGCAATAGGAGATCTGAAATTTAGGCACTTGAGGTGAGACTGAAGTACAGAATTTTGCTGTTAAATTGGGAACGCTACAAAGTTAAGAGTATTGCTCTAACTCCACATTGTAAGGATGGAACAAAATTATCCAAAGCTGTCGGGATCTCAAAAAAAAAAAAATATTGTCCAAATTTTAACGGAGATCTTTACGCTCTTATGTATACTTTTATTTATGATCTAAAGTACGCCTTAATTGAACAAGTAGATTTCAGAAGGGGTATGGAATCCACATGCAGTTGGCTGGACTGGTCCAATATTAATAATCAATTCAATAGGGCCATGTCTGCTGGAAACTCAATTGAAACAGGCATGAACATGAGTTGTGAAGTGTCGAACTCCTAAGAAGAAAGATATCTCAAGTCTTCTTATTATCGCTACAGATAAAGAAAATTCCCTAATATTTTGTAGATTTATATCAGAGGACCCTGAACTTTACAGTATATTGATCCCCTACGTTCCTTGTTAGTGCTATCTCGATTTAGAGTACTTCTAAATGTGCTTATCTGCATGGACTAGAAGAAAACCGCTTCTTAACTCATACTAATTTTTATCGGAAATAGCTGAAGTTAAATAAATATGAAGAATGTATTGCAGTGTCAACGACCACTGTTGTGTACATTTATCGCTTTGGGACACGTTTAAAACGTAACGTGGTTATCGAAAGCACGCATTCATACTAAACTGCATGCATCGTGCACGTTCTACAGGTTCATAGATAAGGTTTTTTTCTGATCCCACGTACAGCTGACTGACTACTATTAAAAATATGTATTATAAATAACTTACATATAAACGCACATAAATGCTTCGCACTGAATTTTTTCGATTATTGTAATGGTACTTTCAACGAATTCGTAATATTTTATTTATGCATATCATTATGTACATAACCCCTGCGGAGGCGCTGGCCACTATTTTTAATGTGTTGCCAATAGATTTAATGGCCAAGCAATGTGCGGCCTTTTCTGCTCTGCGGCTGCGAGAGCTATACGAATGGAGAGACAATGTGGATAGCCATGCAGCCATCCTTAAGTATCTGGATTCGCCTTCGTCGGACTATTGCGCTCCGACTGTATTTTTCAATATGAAGTACGAGGTTATTATCCCGGATAGGGATTATTGGTTGAAGGAGCCGCCGGACCTGAGCGATAGGCTGCAGATATATACTGTCGGCTCCAAACTGGATAATAAGGTGGGTAGCGGTGTCTTTGCACCTCAATTAGGGTAGAATCTATCATTTAGCCTACCCGATCATTGCAGCGTCTTTCAGGCGGAGGTGGCTTCTATAAATGTGGCCGCTGATCACCTGGGGAAGGCTGCTCACGGCTATAACCAAATTTGTATTTACTCTGACAGCTAGGCTGCACTAAAAGCACTTGGATCGGTCACATGTAAGTCCAGGACAAGAGAAAAGTGCCGCAAATCTCTTAACGAGATCGCTGAGCAAACTTCGCTCAGTCTGGAATGGGTGCCTGGACACTCGAATATACCGGGAAATGAGATGGCTGACGAACTTGCAAGAGGGGGCACATCCGTTCCGCTTTCGTCGTCCTGAAAGGGATTGAGCATGCCGCCTGAATGGGACGCGAGACGCACAAAAAGTCTCCTTCTTCTTGGGAGGGGGGGGGGGGGGGGGGGGGTAAATCTCTGGTGGTTGGACTTATAACCGACCACATAACAATCGGGAGGCACGCACAACGGCTGGGTGCTCCCTATAATGATTACTGCTGGAGCTGCAACACCGAAGAAGAGATAAAAATAGTCAAACCTTTTCTGTGCGATTGTCCAGCGCTTTGGTACAGGAGGAAGAAATCTCTGGTATCTCCCTTCTTTGACGATCTTTGTGATCTGGCTAAGTTGGAACCTAAGAAACTGCTGACGTTTGCTGTATCGAACTGTTGGTTTGAGTAGGGCAGAGATCCACGTGGTATCACAATGGGACCTTTTTGGGCCTAAGTGCACTGGTGCTCGCACCGGTGGCCACTCTAACCTAACCTAACCTATTATGTACATATAGGTTACTATCTAGGCGTATTTTGGGGTGGGGTTCTACTTCAAGATAGCAATTATAGATGCAAGCTGCTTAAGATCTTCTAACTCTATTATTCAGCACTGGGTATTGGCTGAAAGAGAGGGAACTTCGGGGTATCTTTGCAAACTCCTATGTGCTTTTATCTGGGCTTTCTTTACCTACCCTCAAAGGTCCCCACCTCAAGCGACGATACAATTTAATTGGCGGAGCAGCCAATATATGCCACAAATACCTGTCATCTGCATGATCTAATTAGTAGACAAAGTGGTAGACACAATTTTTGTAAATTGAGACCACCTTGCTCCCAAATGGAATTGACATCCATTAGGCATGTTGTTTTTTTGAAAATTTAGGCATATGGGAATAGATGGGCATGAAAAAGCAGATGAACTATCTAAAAAGGTCGCATCCCTTGTTCCGTAGACGTCCCAATTAGATTGGGTGAGATTAAGAGAAGGCGAGAGGTGGACGTGATCGACCAAGCCGGAAAGGCGTGGGTTCAAGCATGGGGCTGTGAAGTGTCGAAGATTATGTGTAATAGACTAACAAAGTTGCTTTTATCATTAAAAAGAGAGGAATGCAGACTCATGAAGGGTATTCTGACTGGACACTGCCTTCTGGCGTCACATGCTTTTATATTAGGTTTGGTCAGTGATAGCAGATGTAGGAAGTCCGGGTTGGAGGAGAATACTATCGAGCACGTTTTGGGCTCGTGACTGAGCTTGCCAGGCTAAGACTCCAGCGATTAAGAGTGATACAGCTATCAGATCTAGAACCAGCAAGTGGCTTAAGTCCTAGAAAGCTTCTAGTATTTGCCCAGGGCACGGAGTTATATTATAACATAGGTCCTGGTTTTTGATAGGGTTTTTCAATTTGGTCGTTAAAATAAACTTCTGGTAAGACTACGGACTCGCTAAGTCTATGTGAGGTCCTCGTGGACCGGCCAGTTCAACCTAACCTGAATTAACTTAATTGTGGAATCGCTTTTTGGAATATGCGGGCCGCGATCAAGCACTCATTGGAGCATCATTTCTATGTAGTATATAAAGCAGCGACACATTTTTAGTAGTTATTATTTTTGAGTCGAAAAATTACGGGTCAAAAAACTGGCCTGGATGAAAGTTTATGGGACCCCTAGGATACCCATATCATTTTCGAGGTCGCTTATGCTATCCCAACCTTTCCAGCTCAATCAAAAAACGAAAACGTATTTAATTACACCATATTTAAATGCTAATTTAATACAGGTTAGTTAAATTTATTACAGGTTTTTTTTTTTTTTTAATATAGAGGGTTGGGTTAAACTTAAGCTAGCCCAACCATCCATTATTGTGCAATTTAGTACGATCTCGTTTTTTGATTGGGCTGGAAAGGTTGGGCTAGCTTAAGAGACCTTCATTTTCTTAATAAATTTCATAGTATATAAGTCCGAAAATAAAAGTTAAATCCGTACTTTTATTTTTTAAGTCTTGTCCCATAACTGTTAAATGAACAACTCATCCAACTTAAACGAATTTTTTACCAATCGATTCTCCTAAATATCTGGATTTGAGATCTGACACTTCAAGATTTCATAGTACCATACCTATACTTTTATATAGTAAATTTGCACCTGTTTTTTCGCCATAAAGTTTGATCCAATTAAGATATTGCCTTGGAATTTCTGTTGAAACGAGAAGAATTCGGTATGATGAGCCGCTCCATAAATATTGTGGCTAATTTTCACATCACTAAATAAATGCACAACAACAAAAACATTAAAGCATGCTACAGAAACACATTAATCATCATTTACCCACATACCTACAAGGCAATGAAGAGATAACTCACACTCAGATGTAGTCATCAGCCGAATTAGTACTCACGCATACACCCGCATATGGCTATAAGATAGACATAAACTACAAATATACACGTATATCGCTAATAACCAACCAAGAGATACAATTATTCTGGAATACAGTTTCGCGAAATTACTAGATCTTCGGAGAAATGGATGAACGAGAAAACAGAGAGTATAAAAGCAACGCAAGCTGAAGCATGACTAATCAGTTTGATTTAAACACGCTTTTAGTTGCGAAGTATAATTATACTACTCCCAAAGTTGTCTAATAAAGACCATTTTGCCATACAGAATATTGGAGTGATTTACTCAACAGTTTAGCGATTCGAACGTTAGCAGAAGGTTGCAAATAAGCGAAATTTCCCTAAATTCTTTACAATATGTTGGCGGACTTAACAAATAAATGCCCAGGTTTAATAAATTCTTTCGAACTACAAAAATAAAAGTTCGCAAATAATTTTTTATGAAATAATTTTTGTGAAAGGAATAACATTTTGGCTCCCTGTTAAAAAGAGTAGTCTGAATGCCTGTAATGTCTCTTGGTTGATTGTTTTCAGTGGTTTCGTAACTAAACTGTAATATTTGGCGAAGACGAACCGGTTATTGGCAAAAACTTCACTTTGAAAGATTAGTGCGTCATCTGTTCGGAATAAATTAATTTTCTGTTCCTTTTTAACAACTTATATTAGCTTGACTTGTATGTATGCTTATTTGTAACTCTCTAGGCTAGGCGCGCAAATGATAGTTAAACCCATCTAGCGGCAATTGAAGACTCGCGGCAGTGGTCAAATAACTCGCTACAAAACGAGTTGTGCTTAATAGTGGAGAAATCAACCTCTGTGCCCGGTGCTATCAACATCAAATATCAACTGGAATGCAGATACTAAAACGGCACCATATTTGCGTGTTTTTTAGTTTTTTTAAACTATATTTATATTATTTTAAACTTTCTTAAATCCCTGGTAAAGTTGCCATATTCAAAATGCCTCAGTCATAAACATATTTTTTTAACCATATTGTAATGACGAATGTAGGGAAATTCCGCTTTTTCCACCTTCTGCTAACGTTCTAATCGCTAAACTGTTGAATAAATAACTACAATATTCAATAATGCAAAATTGTCTTTATTATACTACTTTGAGGTATTTCAAATAACACTTATACCAATAGAATGTTTAAATCAAAATGATTAACTGATTACTCAGCTTCCCATGCTTTTATACTCTCTTTTGCCTTGTCCGCATATTTCTAAAAATGTCTAGACGTTTCTCCGTCTAGAATCTTCTACTTGGTTACCAGCTATATGCGTGTGTATTTGTATTTTATAGTCTCGCATAGGCATATGCGTGTGTATATGTGAGTACTACTTCGGCTGATGATTACATGTGTTTATGAGTATCTCTCCGTTGCCTTGTATGTACGTGTGTAGATGTTGATTGATTTGTTTACGTACATACTGCTTAGTATCGGCTTAGTGATGAGAGTATCGCTTACTGATACTAATATTCGTCACAATATCTATTGACATCGCCTTATGGCCTTAACTTAAAAAATGTGTTAATTTCATAAAAAAGAAGAAAATGCAAAAAACTACAAACAAATTGTATAAATAATAAGTAACTAAGTCAAAACGTATCGAAAACAAAAAATGAAATATCCAAAAAGTTAGTTAATTCACCAACTCAAACATTTATAGGTTATGAATATTGCGGAAAACCAAAAACCCAATTGGTTATTTGGTTGCTTCTTTGACAGGAAATCAAAAGTAAATTTGGATACACCAACCAAATAAACATAAGCACAAACACGGCAATTTTCCACTCATGTGGTATTTTTCTTTTGCTTACAAAACAAAAACAAACAATTTACCACTTCCTGACTTGTCAATATTTTATCAGCCTGTAAAATTAACACGGCAGATTTCAAGAGACTGAAAGCACCATAAACGATTTAATTCCAGTTCTTTATCTGTTGTGTCATTTTTTGGTGTACTGATGCAAACTATTTTGTTTATAAATTTTTTTGCTATATTTTTTATAATTATCAGCCTATTTCTAGATATTATCTCTATAAATTTTTTTGCTATATTTTTTATAATTATCAGCCTATTTCTAGATATTACCTCAGAATTTTTTATTCTTTGCGTGTAAGAATTATTTTCCTAACAGGTCCCTAAGGTGGTTTTCGAACAGTGGCACGCTAACTTCACGTGAAGTTGGCGGCGCACCATAAAAAAAAAGTTAAATATTTTGTTTCCAATTTATAAAATATGCCACTTATCTACGGCAAATTCATGTGCAAGAATTATTTTCCTAACTGGTCTCTAAGGTGTTTTCTGAGGGTGGCACATGAAGTTGGCGTGCCCCTCGATATTTTCTAAAATATTGTGACGAATGTTAACATCACTATGTTGTTAGTAAATAAAGGCACAGTAACAATAAAGCTATCTGCCACTCTTGTCTACATGAACAAATCAATCATCATTTACACACATACATACAAGGCAATAAAGAGATACTCACAAACACATGTAATCATCAGCCGAAGGTTTCAAATAAGCGGAATTTTCCGAAATTCGTTAGAATATAGTTGCGGCAAATTTTTTTGTTTCACGGGCAAATTCACGGCAATTTACCCAATAGTTAAATTTTTTACCGTAAAAGTTGTCTTGCCAACTTCAGAGAGGTGGAAAATTTCCTCCAATTCGTTTCTCTTTTTGGGGAATAGGAATTTCGACTTTTCGAAGTCAGCTGTTTTGCAAACGATATTTTGTTGCGCATTTTTAGTTTGGTTTAAGAAACTAAAAAGTTTAATTACGGTGGCGAACTTGCTTAAAATTGAGGGATTAAATATAAATATTGAACAGTATTACATTTCGTGTGGTTTTGGACGAAACGAGTCAAGAATTGTTTGGTGCCACAGCAACATCAACAGAGGAGCGTAAGAAGACTGCGCGACAACGCAAATCTGCTGAAGTTGCCTTCTTCCATTTTCTGGCGGCCATGTGGAATTCAATTGCTTTTTCGTCATACGGCAAATGTCTTTAAGCCTTCTTAAAGAATTTTAGCCCAATTTCTGGATGGTTGTATCAAATTTACTAAGAGCTCTTCTGTTGCTTAGACCTAGTTTACATATAACGAGATTATCTTCATTTTCGTACTTAACTGCTAATCGTTAATTATATAACTAAATTTCCCATATAAATTTTTTCTTTCGATAATCGTAATGAATTGTAGATAATTATGATCAAATTTTAGAGATGTGTATTTTTTTCATAGAAAAAGTTCCACCTCTAGAGTTTCATCTCTAATTGGAAGCAGAAATAAACAAGAGAAACATGAAAGTTTTATAGAAAATAATCTAGGTCCAAGGGATGGAACATATGTAAATGCGTAGATTGTCTATTTACGCTTGTTTGTAGATCAGGACGTGTGTGTAAACGTGATCTTATTTAAATAATTTTAGACTAAAAATAAAGAGTACTATGGTAGAATATGAATGTATTTTAGCACAAATTTGTACATATATGTGTTTTTTTCGTCAAAGAAACAATTTACGTAATAATTTGGAAACAATTTTAAACAACGTGACATCAGAACGGACAAGGCTCTTGGTTTAGCATTATCAGTGATTTGCAACAGATGGCGCAATGCAGATTAAATATAGTTGGTAAGGAGGAATAGAGGTAGCAATTTATCCGTCAAACAAACCAACGCTGTATAGCTAAACGGTTAGCGCAGCGTGCCTAAAGCGTACTGATGATGAAGGCTTAGCACTCTTCGAAGTGGATCTATCTGCGCAGCTATGGCAGGTTGTCTGAAAAAAAATTTCTACTTACTATTCCAAAAACAAAATAAGAGAGTTCAGGATTTTGTGCAAATGGTCTAGCATCATTGTATTTGCAAACTGGTGTAGTATTTTTATACAAAACGCAAAAAAATTATACTGCTATGCATTTGGTACGTCATGGCAAAAACGCAACATCGAAAGCCGTAGTTTATTTTTTCAATATTGAATAGCAAATCATTAACTGTCAAAAAAAAAAAAAAAAAAAAAAATGGAAAGAAAAATCTAAAATGAAAAAAGTTGCTCACGATCCGTAGCTTATAATTGCTATAGCAACGTTTACAACGTCAAATGCACAAAATTCTGAATTCCCTTAATACAATTATTGAAAAATTAAAAAAACAATAATTATCATTAGAAAAAAATTATTGTTTTGGCCTTGAGCTCGAATCGAACCTTGAATCATTTATCAATAGGCTGATAAAACAAAAACAATTTGCATTAAAACTCTTTAAAAATGGCAGAGAAATCTCCTTTTCAATCACATTCATAATACCTAATTTTCCCCCTTAATCGGTTTTCCCTTTTTCGAACATTGTTCAGAATAAGAGGAAAGGGAGAAGTGAAAAGACTCTAAAAGATTTTTGTGTTTAGAATATGAGAAATGTCAGAAGAGAAAGAACTCGAAAGGAATTTTTGTTTAGAATTGGGCTGTATATGTTCATAATATAATATGCATAATTTTTTTCAAGTTTTTTTTTTATTATTTTTCAATATTGTAACGAATTTAGTGAAATTTCGCTTATTCCAAACCTTCTGCTAACGTTCGAATAGCTAAACTGTTGAATAAATAACTCCAATATTCAATAATGCAAAATGGTCTTTATTAGACTACTTTGAGAGTACTTCACAATATCTCTTACTTCACAACTAGTTGCGTGTTTAAATCAAACTGCTTAGTCATGACTCAGCTTGCGCTGCTTTTATACTCTCCGTTTCCTCGTTCACCCATTTCTCATATCACAAACCACACAAGAAGATTGCGCATTGCGCATGTAAACATTAGATCATCTCTTTTTAATGGGCAATTCTTACGTCATTTTCCTTTAGCTCTTGTTTTTTCTCTCTTTCTTTCATTCGCTCAAACAGTCAACTGTGACGTAGATACGCAGAACGAAGCAATTTTGAACTCGTGAATGCGCAATCTGGTAGGTGATCTGTGCACTCATATTAACAGAGTATATGTGGAACTCAAGAGCGAATTGAGAGTTTCACAGAGTTGCACTGCCACACCGCCATTTTATACAGGGTAAAAGTGTAACGCTTTTGCGTTGCGAGCAGGCAACAACTTTCACAAAAGAACGAAATACCCCGTAAACGCGTTGCCTGTTTTTTAGAATAGAACAACAACCCTTGCGCGGCGTACAAAAAGCGTAACACTATAGCCAGAAAAGAAAACGCTATTAGTGATGCTAATATTCGTCACAATATGTTGGCACACTGAAAATTAGTCAGTAGAGCAAGAGATTAGCAATTTTCCAAGGAATACTACTACTGTATTAGAAAATCAGTAATACTATTAATAGTTTTGTTTTATTTGCATTATTAACAACAATTTCTTTTATTTCTATCTTTACAGCTAAGATGGATAATTCAACATGAAGGAATCAAAGTGGGACTATCTGTGAAGGCCACACGTTATTTGTGTTAAATTTTAATTGCCAGTTAAAATATTTGAAAAAAAAAACATTGTGCTGTATAAATCAACGTTTATCGTAGCTAATTTGAAATTATAATACAGGGTGCAAACATAAAACACCGCCTCTGCCTATTGGAGTAATCAGAAAGGCCAACTATTCAAATCATCACATTTTCTTGCTTTTTAAGATTAAAAGTTGCAATTTAATTTTAAAGGTATGTTGTTTTTTGAAGACTTTCGAGGTCTTGATTGAACTTTTTCAATAATGATATAAAAAAAAATATTTTAATTAATTTTACACAGAGTACATAAATCATATAAAATATTTGCAGCACTCAACTTAAAAGATTGAAAAGCAAAAACGTAGGTCTATCAAAAAATAAAATACAAACATGGACAAAAATATGATGTTGCCGAAACGTTCACGCTTAGACGTGAAAGGAACATTCGCCAACGGACCACTGCAAGCACGTCCATTGGTAGCGCTGCTAGATGGACGTGATTGTTCAATTGAAATGCCTATTCTGAAAGATGTAGCCACAGTGGCATTCTGCGACGCACAAAGTACATCTGAGATTCATGAAAAGGTAAGCTATTTGAAGTTGTATAAAAGATGTTATTCGAATACGGGTGATATAAATAGCGTAGGGTAAAATCGTTGAGAGCCGAATGAAACGTTTTTAAAATTTGTTAAACAAAAACTCTCATGCTCAAATTATTTGTATGTTTTGCATTAATTTTTCAATCAAATAAAACAAAAAAATGTATCGAATACGGGCATCCAAGATAAAAACCATGATAGAAACACTTAGGAGGCATAACCGTTCTCTCTTCTGCAGTTTCTTGTTGTTACTTCAAAAAACATGCGCATATTTCTTGGATTGGAAAGTTGGCAAAAAGGAGTCAACTTATCAATATACTATGGTCAATTAATTCCCCTCCATCTTTATATGTACACGAGCCGGACCCGAGCGCGTCTTGCGCAACCAATATAAAAGTCTCTTAGCAAATATCAACAGAAATCAGCTGTTCTATTAACTTGCAGCTTGCGCTGTCATCTAGGGTATAATAACAGCTGCCGTCAATCAATTAAAACTTACAGCTTGCACTGCCATCTGGTGTATGTTAGCAACTGCCGGTAATGCAGTGCAAATATTCACAATAGTGCCATAGTAAAAATAGATTTCTTTGTGTGCTCACAATCGTTTATTTTTAACAAATTATTTTAATAAAATATAGCTAAACAAAATCACTACGACCAAAATTGCCCATAGCTTGCTAATAGCCCGAATCTGCATCTTTACAACCAAAACTTTATTTATAGATTTGGATTCCAAATAAGAGCGAAAAAGGGACCCGTACATAGAAACAGCAATTAGAAATAATATATACGAGCCTGACCCATGCGCAACCAATACAAAAGTCTCTTATCAAATATCAGCAAGAAGCAGTTGTTCTATTAACTTACAGCGTGCGCTGCCATCTAGCGTATAATAGCAACTGCCGTCAATCAATTAAAACTTACAGATTACGCTGCCATCTAGCGTACAATACAGCTCGCACTGTCATCTAGCGTACTATAGACTACCGGTAATGCAGTGCAAATATTCACAATTGTACCATAGTACAAAAAGCTTTCTTTGTGTGCTCACAATCGTTTATTTTTAACAAATTATTTTAATAAAATGTAGCTAAACAAACGCAGTACGACCAAAATTGCCCAAAGCTCGCTAATAGCCCGAATCTCCATCTTTACAACCAAAACTTTATTTATAGATTTGGATTCCAAATAAGAGCAGCAAGACCTTGATTTGGCCCCACTTGTTCGTTCCAAGCCGCAACCTTCTTCGTTTGCCTTAAAGCGGGGACTTTAATTTTTATTTTTTTAAGAAATGTGAACCATGCGGCTTATGCAGTGTACGAGGTGTGTTCAAAAAGTATCGCGAATTTTGAATTTTTGGCGGGAATACGTATATTCGAATTTCGATTTTTTTTGTGCCGTTACCAACATAACGCCTCATATCTCTCACTTATGCCGACAAGCTCGGCCATTGTTGACAGCTGCTTTGCTTGCACGTGTTTCGGTTCGTCTTCGCTTTTTACCTATTCAAAAAAAAAAAGTGGATCAAAGAACCTGCATCAAATTTTGTGTGAAAAACGAAATTAAGTGCGCGGATGCATTACGAATGTTGACTGTGGCATACGGAGAAGCTACCTTGGACCGAAGCAACGTTTATCGGTGGTACAAAATGTTCTCAGAAGGCCGAGAAGATGTGAACGACGAATAGCGTGCCGGAGACCCGAGAACTTCAACAACAGACGAAAAAATTTAGAAGCAATTGCCTCTAACACCCCTCTCATTATGGTCCACCCCTGTTGAAACAGCAAGTTTCCTTGAACTCCCGTTAGAGGATATTGATGACAACTTGTGATCGGTCACACCTATTTGATGGGACGAAGCACTGCTACAATAACAACAACAGACGAAAAAATTGGTGACGTGAAGAAAATGGTATTGGCCAATCGTCGATCACCGTTAGTGAAGTTGCTGAGGGCATAGACATATCGATTGGCTCGTGCCATTCGATTTTTATTGCTCAATTTCGACGCGACTTTTTGGCAAAAAACAATACTGTGACGAATATTCACATCGCTAAGTGATACTAGCATCCCTAATCCGAGTATGTACGTAAACAAATCAATCATCATTTCCACATGTACATACAATGCAGCAGAGAGATACCATCAGCCGAAGTAGTACTCACATATACACACGCAAATGGCTATGCGAGAGACTATAAACTACAAATATACATGTACATATATGGCTGGTAACCAAGCATGAAGTTCGCGAAGTTACTAGACCTTAGGAGAAATGGGTGGACGAGACAATAGAGAGTATAAAAGCAGCGAAAGCTGAGTAGTCAGAATCAGTTTTGATTTAAGCACGCTATTGGTTGTGAATTGGAGTTATTTATTCAAAAGTTTAGCGATTCGAACGTTGGCAGAAGGTTTCAAATAATCGGAATTTCACTAAATTCATTACAATACACCAATGGTGCCGCAGCCACCGTATTCCCCAGATCTGGCCCCCTGTGGCTTTTTCTTGTTCCCTAAATTAAAGAGGCCCACGAAAGGACGACGCTACGCTACGATTGACGAGATAAAGACGGCATCGAAGGAGGAACTGAACAAGATAAAAAAATAAATGATTTTTTGAAGTGCTTCGAAGATTAGAAAACCGTTGGCACAAGTGTATAATATCTTATGGGGATTACTTTGAAGGGCACAAAATAGATATTCATGAATAAATAATTTAAAAAAAAACACAAAATTCGCGATTCTTTTTGAACACACCTCGTACATACATATGTATGTATGTTAAAGTAAACGAAGGAGGCTTCACTACCTCTGTATAATAGCTTTCAGAACATGTTATTTTCTCGTGGATACTCGTAATTACCGCAATTGCTCCATTTCGCGCATAGCCTTCTCTTTGCATGGTGTTTTCCCCCTTAGTTTTGCACAATCGAGCTCTTCTATACGAAGACCATTCAAAGATTTTACTCGGCTACTGCGTAGGATTGGCCTTTGACTAAAAGTGGGGACCCTAGATACACCACTGCGTTATCCACCCCTTGCAACACAGTATAATAATCGATCGCAAGATTGCCTTCATTTCGTACACTTTTTCTAAATATCTCAATCCGTGCGCACCCCAGCGAAACTTTTTGTAATATGCTTTATACTGTCATCGCCTCCGAATCCAGTTTGAAATTTCAAGTCTCTAGCTCATCGAGAAGTTTCTTAAAAGCCGGTTTCAAATTTCCAAATTCTCATCTAATTATTTCGATCCGTCCGCCACCTAACGGATTTTTTCCCTTTTGTTCCTTTCTCACGGTGTCTCAACCTATGTGTGAAGTTTCACGTTTGTAGCTCAATTTTAAAAATAGATCTCAAAAATCAAAATTTTTTAAATTCTTATCTAATTATTTGGATCCGTGCGCCACCTAACGAATTTTTTTCCCTTTTGGTGCTCAATGAGAAGTTACTTAAAAATCGATTGCAAGATTTGTATTGAATATGCGAACAATCATTCAATCGATTGAACATAAAGGAAATGAAACTGAGCAACATTTTCAACATCAATGCTAAATTACCTTATAAAAACGCGAATAAATTTCCCAAATTTTGAGAAATGGTGCAAGAGTGACATTTCTTGGGCGGATATGAGTCCGATTCACTCCATACTTGCCCTGTCTGTACCTTTTTCAGTTTTAGATCAGAAAAAGGGCAATTGATGTTTGGAAAGTCATGAATATCAGAATTATCAATTGCAGCTCAAAAATTATATCTGAAGTTCAGAAACAAAGTAACTTTCATTGAACTTTTCCGAACTACAATTGGGAATTCTGAACATTAACGGGAAAATGTGTAGATATGTTTGCGTCGCTCTCTACAAAATTAGTACTATAATTGCAACATATTGTTAGGTTATAAATATGTGATATCTTATCGGAAACTATTTTTCGGTTTATTTTGCTCAGGTTCTAAATGAAGCTGTTGGTGCACTAATGTGGCATACGATAATCCTCACAAAGGAAGATTTGGAAAAATTTAAAGCTTTACGTATTATAGTGCGAATTGGCAGCGGTACGGATAATATCGATGTGAAAGCAGCGGGCGAATTGGGTATTGCCGTATGTAATGTACCCGGTTATGGAGTCGAAGAAGTAGCAGATACAACAATGTGTTTGATATTGAATTTGTATCGAAGAACCTATTGGCTGGCGAATATGGTTCGCGAGGGTAAAAAATTTACCGGCCCTGAACAAGTACGAGAAGCAGCGCATGTAAGTAGATGATACTTAAGATTTTTTTTTTAAACAAATTATGTTCATATTAAATTAAATATTTTATAAACGTTTTACATACTTGCAGGGTTGTGCCAGAATTCGAGGTGATACCTTAGGTCTAGTAGGGCTTGGACGCATCGGCAGTGCCGTTGCATTGCGAGCAAAAGCATTTGGTTTTAATGTTATATTTTACGATCCTTATCTTCCGGATGGTATTGATAAATCTCTTGGCTTAACACGTGTCTACACCCTACAAGATTTGCTCTTTCAATCGGATTGTGTGTCGTTGCATTGCACACTTAACGAGCATAATCACCACTTAATCAATGAATTCACAATTAAACAGGTAAGTTAAGCAACATTCGATCAAACCAGTGCATTGTTCAAAATATATGTCTTTTGGTTTTCTCTCCAGATGCGACCTGGTGCATTTTTGGTAAATACAGCACGAGGAGGGCTGGTCGATGACGAGACCTTAGCTTTGGCACTGAAACAAGGCAGAATAAGAGCAGCAGCTTTAGATGTTCACGAAAACGAGCCCTACAATGTATTCCAAGTAAGCCCTCTTTCAGAGGCTCTTAAAACTAATTTAAAACAAGCACGTTAAATAATAAATATTAATTGTAATGATTATTATTTTTATGAAGAGAAATTTCTGAAACTACTTCCTATGTAGATATAGTGTTAACTACTATGTACTTTGTACTTAAATTTTTAAAAATAATTTTTAATTAAGTTTTCTTTTTAACTTGAAAATTTTTGAATAAGTTCAAAGTTAAAATTTTTGATTAATAATTTATGATAACTTCAAATATAATAAAATATTTATATTTTAAAATTTAAAAAATATTATTTTTATTGATTTGAAGTTATCATAAATTATTAATCAAAAAAATTTTCACTTTGAAGTTATTCAAAAATTTTAAGGTTAAAAAGAAAACTTAATTAAAAATTATTTTTAAAAATTAAAGTACAAAGTACAAAGGAGTTAGCACTATAGTAGGTGTGTAGCTAAACTACTTAGCATTCATGTTAATAAGACCTATTTACACTTGCCTGGGTATTGGATTAAACCAATTTTTTTGTAGAGTTGGATCTAAAAACCAAAAAGAAATTTTGCCATTTTTTGTTTGAAGGTTTTCTCCCAAGGATATATCATATATTTTAAATAATATTTAAAATGGAAGAAATATAGTCCTTCTAACTTATATAACAAAGGGGTCGAAATGCAGTTCTTCAAAAAAATTTAAAGCTATAGATTGCATAGCTACATAAAAAAGTTCGCGGATATAGTAATGCGACTCATGTAGTTCCTTGTATTTTGGTGTGCTGAATTCGATTCCGCCATAAGTTCTGGCGTGAAGCAGTGCACAACCCAGCACAGGTTCAAACACAAACGAAACATTTTTGTAGTAGTATGTGTGTATGAAGAAACAAGTTTGAGTATATAATTTTATTTGAATATTTATTTGACAATTTAATTATTAGTACATTAAGATAATAAAATCTTTTATAGTACAACGAACAGATGTCGTAATCGTTGCGGTTTATATAGTTTTATATCTTAAGCTATCTTTCAAAAAATAGATGAGACTAAAGTAGAAACAGAAAGGTTAAGGATTATAGAGAAATATGTAGATTTCAAAAGACTCAATAGAGAAAAAGCTATAAAGAGAGTTTCTCACAGCAGTAGGAATAGAATTCCAGAGACGTATTGTGTTGACGAAAAACAACCTAGTCGATTTTACATAGTTAAAAATGGGGACAGCTAAGGTGCATGATCTAGTAGATCTATTAAAGACTATTTTATCGTACAAGTACAGCGCCTACTTTGTTGAAATAAGGTGGAAAAGAAAAATGCAGCTCCTAGCCGTATGGTAATCGAATAGGTTGCATCCTAAAACAAGAATTCTCCATGCAGATAGATGGTCAAACTTGCCCAGTCCATAAACATAACGTGTAACTTGATTATACACAACTTCTATTTTATGAGCCGACCTTGAGTCTAGCTTATAAACGAACTCAGAATACGTAATAATTGGGACAATGATTTGGATGGCAAGTTTTTTCCTAATTTGAAGAGGAGTATAGAGCACAGTCTGCCTCAAATTACGAAGAGTCCCATATATCTTACCCACTACTGCGGTGACGTGATCGATCGCAATGAGGCTAGACTTCATCACAATTCCAAGGTTTTTAGCTTTATTGACGGCTGTTATAACAAGCTGGAAAAAGAAGCGGTAAAGATGGGTTTGATGGTGAATGAGGACAAAACGAAGTACCTGCTGTCATCGAGCAAAGAGTCAGCGCATATGCGCCTTGGCAACCACGCTACTGTTGGCAGCCATAATTTCGAAATAGTAAAAGACTTCGTTTATTTGGGAACCAGCATCAACATTAGCAACAACATCAGCACTGAAATCCAGCGAAGAATCAATCTTGCCAATAAATGCTACTTTGGACTAGGTAGGCAATTGAAAAGTAAAGTCCTCTCTCGGCGAACGAAAATCGTACTCTACAAGTCACTTATCGTACCCGTCCTGCTATATGGGGCAGAAGCATGGACCATGACAACAGCAGATGAAGCGGCTTTGGGAGTGTTCGAGAGAAAAGTTCTTCGAAAGATTTATGGACCTCTACGCGTTGGCGATGGCGAGTACCGAAGAAGATTTAATGATGAGCTGTACGAGCTATACGCAGACATCAACATAGTCCAGCGAATTAAAACGCAGCGGCTGCGCTGGCTAGGCCATGTTATGCGAATGAAAGATGATGCTCCGGCCAAGAAAGTGTTTCTATCGGAACCCGCCTATGGAAGCAGAGGTAGAGGGCGGCCCCCACTCCGTTGGAAGGACCAGGTGGAAAACGATTTAAACTCCCTTGGTGTGACCAATTGGCGCCGGTTGGCGGAGCGAAGGAGCGACTGGCGCGCCTTGTTGGACGGCCATAACCGTTTAGACGGTTAAGCGCCAATTAAGTAAGTAAGTAAGTAAGTATAACAGCGTTCCCGATGCATATTTGAGGTATTTCAAGCCTGGAAACATCCATTTTTGCAATGGGCAAGCAGTATTCGCCCAAGCAAATATCGCCGATAAGTCACTATGGAGCTTAAAACAAAGATCATGAGTGGCACTAAAGTTACCAGCCAAGTACAGCTGCATATCATCGGCATAAGCGTGCATATTTACATATATACATACATTGAAGACATCATTAATAAAAATACTAAAAAGCAAGAGGCCAAGTATAGATCCCTGGGGGACATCGGCTCTGATACATCTGTTCCATTCATAACAAACTGAGTCCTGCCTGATAAATAGCTTTCCATCATCTTTCGAGCATTATTACTGAATCTAAAATATTGTTGTAGCTTATAGCACAGTAGGGAGTGGTTGATTGAGTCAAACGCTTTCGAGAAATCGAGTAGACACAGGATCGTTAATTGGCCTTTTTATAAGAGCAGTCGAGCAGCTGTTCCCAGCTCTGAAGCCTGACTGGTATGGCGTCAGTATATTATATACAGACACGTGGGTGCTGATTTGTTCCGCCAATGAGCTTTCGAACGCTCTTGATAAAATGGGTAAAATGCTAATAGGCCTGAACTCTCCCGGAGAACACGCTTTTCTATTTTTGGGGTGAGGTCGAACTTTGGCCACTTTCCACGATTCCGGGAAGCATGCGGTTGTTATCGAATGGTTGATTATATGGGTAACTGTCCCTATAATGAAAGGCATAATCATTTTTACAAATATATTTGGAATTCCATCTACTCCGATTGCTTTGGTCTTAATTTTAAGGATGCATCTTATTACATCGGCTTCCGGTACCGTAGAGAACTCAAACGTGACACCATGAAAACGAGCAGATTCACTATAAAGAACATTCATTGGACTTAAACTAGACACAGCACTATTAATAAACGCATCACTAAGGGTATTTGAGCTCAGAATGCACTCAGGAAGATACTTAGCGTACACTCACAGACTCAAGATTTCGCCATAGAACATTAGGTGGAAGTTTAGGGCCAATACGTGATGAAAAATACTTACACTTTTCTATTCTAATGATCTTTGTGGCGAGATCTCTCGCATTTCTGTAGGAGTCCCAGTCCGAATCATGAGATGTTTACTGCTTGATGTATAAAGCAAAAATGATTGACTGTTTGTTCTGCTGAATCTCAGTCGCTGCTCACATACGACATCTAGGTGAGCACCGAAAAATTTTGGCCACTTTCCACGATTCCGGGAAGCATGCGGTTGTTATCGAATGGTTGATTATATGGGTAACTGTCCCTATAATGAAAGGCATAATCATTTTTACAAATATATTTGGAATTCCATCTACTCCGATTGCTTTGGTCTTAATTTTAAGGATGCATCTTATTACATCGGCTTCCGGTACCGTAGAGAACTCAAACGTGACACCATGAAAACGAGCAGATTCACTATAAAGAACATTCATTGGACTTAAACTAGACACAGCACTATTAATAAACGCATCACTAAGGGTATTTGAGCTCAGAATGCACTCAGGAAGATACTTAGCGTACACTCACAGACTCAAGATTTCGCCATAGAACATTAGGTGGAAGTTTAGGGCCAATACGTGATGAAAAATACTTACACTTTTCTATTCTAATGATCTTTGTGGCGAGATCTCTCGCATTTCTGTAGGAGTCCCAGTCCGAATCATGAGATGTTTACTGCTTGATGTATAAAGCAAAAATGATTGACTGTTTGTTCTGCTGAATCTCAGTCGCTGCTCACATACGACATCTAGGTGAGCACCGAAAAATTTTTTGAGGTTGTGGTTTTGAATCACTTGTGGTTCAGCGTTTTTGAGGTAAGAGCCGAACCGGGACCCGCTAGTCCAGATCTGGTTGCAGAGCCGTATTCAGTCTATCTAAAAGCTGAACCTTTTATAATATGCTAATCAAGCTTGGAAATATAAACAATGTATACAATTTTCAGCTTCGAAAAGCGATATCTATGAGTTCCCCAGCGGGTTAGGGGTCAGAATATAACCGCGGTAGGTATGCCTGTCGTAAGAGGTGGCTAAAATACCAGATTTAAGGGGCTGTGTAGCGCAACCCTTCAGGTTGCCAGCGCAATATATTGCTTCTCCAAACCCAATTTGTGAACCTCACCTATCCGCGGCGAATCCTGTTTCACTAACAGATGAGGCTCTGGCGACCCCAAGATCCTCATGGTACTTGGGGTGGGGAGGGAGGGATGGCCTGAAGGTTTAATGTGGCCATATAAAGCGTTCCCGAGATGGTCGGGCTAACACCTGAATGGTGCTGTGTTGCCGGAGCGTACCGGATCTGTATACGGAAAAGGACCATCACATCGATAACGCTCCTCAAAGCCTTCGGGGAATAACCTTATCACTAAAACAACAACAGCAACGTTTCTATGATTTGGAGGATAATTTTGAAAAGCGCGTAAATTCTTTTTTACATACAAAGAAAATTGGTTTGTTTAAATAACCAGCAAAAAAGTGATTTTATCGTATGGTGGAATTTCCATGTGGTAAAGTTTGAAAATAGATACATACGCATTGATTAAATGCATCATTACAAATAAATATACATTTTTATATATACACAAATTTAACTGCTCCGTTTTAAAGATACAAAATTAGTTTGATAAAATAATTTATTTATATTTATACTATTTCAGGGAGCCCTTAAAGACGCTCCAAATCTTATATGTACACCACATGCAGCCTTCTTCAGTGATGCATCCGCAACTGAGTTGCGCGAAATGGCAGCAACAGAGATACGACGGGCAATAGTCGGCAATATTCCAGACGTTTTAAGGAATTGTGTTAATAAGGAATACTTCATGCGAACACCGGCAGTAGCTGCTGCTGCTGCAGCTGCGGCAGTGTACTCAGAAGGTAAACTACAGATATTATCAAATCCAGAAAAGTGAAAGTAATATATTTTAACCTAAAGGTAATATATAAATACACAATATTAAAGAATGAAAATAAATGCAAATAAGTAAATAGAAAAAAACATTTGCATATTATAATAAGCGCGAAACATAAATAAAAATAAACAGGTTCATAACAAACAAAATCTAATTTTAATAAAAGTTAGCATGAAATAGAATTAAAATATCGTTGCGTGTAATAAAAAAGAGGGAGGGGTCGGCTATACATTAAGGGACCAATTGGTTTTATTCGTAAACCAAAGGGGTTTGATCTTTGAAATTTTACTCATAGGTTCTGAGGGAGTTCCCCAACGAGAATCAGTGAGTAATTTTTAATTGTTATTAACAATTTACTAGTAAGTAGTGGTTAAAGTTGCCATAGTATAACTATCACTTTTTATCTACATACGAACACTTTCACAAGAATTTTATACATAAGTACACTCTATATAATGTTTATAAAACCACGAACAACTATTTTCTTTTGTTTAAATTTACGTATTGTTGTTAAAATTACAAATTTATTTGTTTGCCTTCCGCGAACACTAGCATACAGCCATTTTATCTAAATCACTGCTTGCTTGGTGCTACCAGATGCTTTAAATTGTACCAACGAGGGAAATGGACCTTTTTCATTCAACTCCGTTTATATATTTTACGAAAAAAATGGAAAATTTGGAATTAAAAATCGCGCGATTATTTATTCAAAATTTTCGCCTGCAGCGCTTTTTATTTTTTTTTTTTAATTATTTACGTATATTTTATAAAAAATTTAGAATTTGGAATAAAAAATCACGCGATTATTTATTTCAAATTTTCTCCTGTGGCGCTTTTAATTTTTTTTTATAATTTCCGTATATTTTATAAAAAAATTAATTTTATTTTTTTTTTTTAATAATTTACGTATATTTTATAAAAAAATTAAACTTTTGAATAAAAAATTACGTATATTTTATAAAAAAATCACGCGATTTTTTATTCCAAATTTTCGGCCGCGGCGCTTTTTTTTAAATATATAAATAAATTACGTTTGTTTCATAAAAAATATTGAAAATTTGCAATTAAAAATCGCGATATTTTAAATTAAAGTACGTTTACTTCATAAAAAAAAAAGAAAATCTGGAATCAAAAGGCGCGATTAAAATAGATTGAGTCGTTTCTTATTTATACATATTTTGAAGTCTGGTATCACCATATTTGCTCAGTTCACTGCGTTTTCTTACATTTTTTTGGTAACTTTAATATTAAATTGTGATCAAACTATAAGCTTCCTGTGTGTGTTTGGGGGGGGGGGGGGGGGTGTTTTTAGAAAGGGGGAGTCACCTCCATCCCCCTCCCACCACTCCCAACCCCTCCCCTGGTCCCTTCATGTATAGTCTACCAAAAAAGAGCTGCAACCTAAAAAGAAAAAAACACCTTTAGACAAAAGAGCAAAACAAAAGCCCAAGTAAACACAAAAGAAGACAAAAATAAGTACTATTTAAGCATATTTAATTTAAACGCGAATATGCAACAAAACCCGATTAGCTTAGTGCACAGGAAGAACCACAAAAAAAGTTTAGAGAAAAAAAAAAAAATGAAGCCAACAGCAAAAATGTGTATGAAACGCTATGCAAATAAGAAGATAAATAATTAATTTCTTTAAAATAAAACAAAAAATTTAAAATAAATTAGGTTTAAAATCATTACAGTAGTAAAGCGTGCAGCAGTAGTGGAAACATACGCAGAGCATATCTGTTTCCAATTCCTTAATACATAATTACAAAAACAATTAAAAAAGTAATGATGATACGTTGTACAATAAGCATATGAGCTTAGTAATGTGTGTACATATGTAGATGTACAATACTTTTTATGTATTTAGTATATTCATACTCATTTATACATTTCTTTCATAAGAATACGCGCTATATCTATATATATATATATATATATATATACCTATATATATATATATATATATATAAATACACACCTACCGACTTAATGCTGCATATATACCACCAATACACACATATACATATGCACTTGTATAAATGAACAGAGCTTGGATTATCTTGGTCACTTGGAATAGGTAATTAAATGAAATCAACTTATTAAATCCACAGCAAAAGAAATTGATTACTATTTAATTTTTCAAAACAAAGTTTGACATTCTATGGTACCTGATTCTACTGAGAAAATCGCCAGAATAATAAATCTGCTAATGGCATACCACTACTTTGTACTGAATTCGCCGTGCTGGAATCAGAATCAGCTATGCTCCGGCACTGGCCTACCACTCTCTGGTGCTAGCCCGATTGCCTCGGGAACAAGCAGGCAAGCATACCGCGTGGATATTCTATACCCCTCAAGCCCCTGTGGTTTAAAGAAGTTAGTTTTCAATTACGCTTAAAAAAATGCAAAGATATGTTTTTTCGATTGCGACTGCAGAGTGTAATATCGCTCCCTCTGGTTGCCGTTTTAAAACTTTGGAAAAGCTCCACTTCGAATTTTTTTAACAACACCATAACTCAGAATTTGTTTCAAAAGCGCCCTATCTCAGCATAAAATCAATACATTGTATTTGAAAATTATTGTATTGTTTTGAAATTGAGCTCATTAAAAAAAAAAATATGGGAAATGGCGTTTTTTAATCCAATTCTGAGATACGACGTTTTCAAATTGGCACTCAGGGTTAAAAGAAAAAAATATATATATAAATATATATGAAAAATATGGTTTGGAATTAAAAACTTAAAATGGAATCGAAAAAGTAATCAACTACACCTTTTCCAGTTTAAGTTCAGAAATTTACAATTCAAGTTCAGAATTTTCAATTCAAGTTCAGAAAATTACAATTCAAGTTCAGAAATTCCAATTTAAATTCAGAAATTTACAATTCAAATTCAGAAAATTACAATTCAAGTTCAGAAATTCCAATTTAAATTCAGAAATTTCCAATTCAAGTTCAGAAAATTACAATTTAAATTCAGAAAATTGCAATCCAAGTTCAGAAAATTACAATTCAAGTTCAAAATTTTCAATTCAAGATCGGAAAATTTGTTCGGTATTTTTTTCATCCAATGGAAATAAATGTATGTAAGATGGTATCTATGTGTTAAGGAAGCATTGAACATCCTAACTCGTTTAAATCAATTTTGCGAGATAGCGAAGCAACAAACTCTCGCTCATAAGAAGCAATTGCAATGCCATCCAGCTATATTAACGTCACAACCATTGATCTGCACTGAGTACGACAACAGTGATGACGAAGATATGACCACTTAAACAGTCAACGGAGCGTCCACCCTTCCCGAAGTAACGTATAGGTACTGTCTGCATAGATCTCGGCGCCATATATCAAAATATCTCATCTTATCCGCCATCATCATGATTCATCATGAATTGGCACTTAATCGCGATTTTGGCAGTTTTGTAATAAATCATGCCAGCTTTCCCTGTTTCGCGGTAACTGACGGCGATTGGGAGCACCATGCGAGGCCAAGTCTTGCTCCACCTTCTAAACTGTGGAGGTATCTCCCTTCCATTGATTCCAAACTGCTGTTTCGACTGAAGTACTTTCTTGGCCGTAGCGTCACCATGCACTTGTTGGAAAGAATTATTCTCCATTTGATTTCAAGGTTCGGGATGTACACACCTTGAAGAAAACTTGGGGTACACTATACCCAAGCTACCATTTTGGCAACATGGTCAACAATATAAGTATAAAATTAATTAATTAAAATAACTTTTGAAAATTAACACCCTACTTATAAATTTCTGAATTCGAGCTGTAATTTTCTGAACTTGAAATGTAATTTTCTGAACTTGGATTGTAATTTTCTGAACTTGAGTTGGAAAATCTGAACTTGAATTGTAAATTTCTGAATTAAAATTCGAAACTCTGACCTTGAATTGTAATTTTCTGAACTTGAATTGCAATTTTCTGAACTTGAATTGTAAATTTCTGAACTTAAACTGGAAAAGGTGTATTTACTTTGCTGTGGCCTTCGAAGCGTAACTTGTTATGTAATTGATCAAGCTCTATAACTTCATATCGAAAAAAAGTAATTTTAGTGCTTCATTCTGTATTACGAACAATAGCTCAGACGTACGATTAGCCTACAAATGAATTCGTCTAGGAATGGTACTTGGTTTATGTAAAATAGGAAGGTGACAACTGCTTTGTCAAATGATATGATGCCATCGTTTAACATAGTGCAAATACACTAGCGATTCGTCTCTGTGGCAAAACGAACTTTCATTTCGTAATAGATAACGAGGCCCTAAAGTAAAAGCTTGTGAAATACTAAAGTTGATTAATTGCGCAAGCGGTAAACACATTAAATATTTACATATATAGTGACGGTTTGGTTAAAATGTTTACTTGTTTAGTCACTTTTTTTTGCTCAATTGAATTGTTTTATAAATTCGTCTATATTTATTTGTTATTTCGTTTTGAAATGTATTTTTTAGCAGAGCCAGGTTTATAGCATATGAAATGGAAATCTTTTTTTGTTTTTGTTTTTAAAGTGCTCAAGAAATACTTTGGTGTATAATTTTCTTTTTCTTTTCCAAGTTTTTCGTCCAATTGTTTTTTTTTTTTGTGATAGTTGCATATTTTCTTTATGTAGTGCTTTTCCATACATTTGCTTAATATTTCATCAAATCAAAATAATGTACATTTTAATATTTAGCTTATTTCCACTTTTCCGTTTTGTTCTATGTTAATTTTCAAATATTTAATGGTACAGGTGGGTTATTTCAATTATTTATGTGTTTATATCTTTCATGAACTTGATTAGTTTTAAAACGATGTTTTGTAAGCGAAGGTAAAACGTCATAAGTAGGCATACCATTCTTAATCGCGCTGCACTTGTCGGTTTAAACGCAAAGCTATTTTGTAGTTTTAAAAACCAGTGGCTGAAACTGTTATTCCTTTTATAATATAATTCCTTGCAAAACTATTAATTTTGGACTTTAAAAATATTTGGATCAAGATAAAAATTATTTTCGGATTTTTATTACCTGAGTCCGATAGAACTAGTAAAACTCGGACTTTTAAAAATAAAAGTCCGGAAATAAAAGTAAATCCGGACTTTTATTTTTTAACTCCAAAATAAAAGTCCTGCTTGATAAACAAATTTTGTTTATTTCGGATAAGCCGTTTCTTTGTTATCAAGCCGGACTTTTATTTTGGCCTTAAAAAATAAAAGTCCCGATTTAACTTTTATTTCCGGACTTTTATTTTTAAAAGTCCGAGTTTAACTAGTTCTATCGGACTCAAAAAATAAAAGTACAGATATTACTTTTATATGTGGACTTTTATCGAAAAAGTTCGAAAAATAAAAAAGGATGCATGCTTCGACATGATATTGCTATAGGGATACCTGGGAACTCAAACATTTTCACCTAGGTCAATTTTTTGACCTGAACGTTTTCGACTCCGAAAAAACAGTTAAAAACAGGGCCAAATCGTAACATCCGTGATCGTATAACTCGTCACGTAAAAACATGATTTTCGGATTATGACATACGTGAACGTACTACTTCGACCGTAATTTTGGATCACAACATACGTGACGAGTGATTGAACGTACACGTTACGTTCCACTTTCATTCGAACACAAACTGGCGATCGTATACATACAAATTTTATTGAAAATGTAAGAAAATTCTTAAAATATTTGAATAAAAAAAATATAATAAATTTCAAACCCTTATTACATATTAACAAAGGTCGGATTCAAACAAGCTTAATCCAAGCCAAAAAGAAATATTGGCGGAATTTATGGCGAGACACCCGCTTTGGTATCGGCTTGCTTCAAATTTAACTTCTCCAGAAAGTAACTAAAAGCTTCGTAAATTAAGCGGAATCTCTTCAAGAAACTTCAATAATTTTTTGTTACAAAGGAATAATACATAAATGATATACTTACGCTTTGTTCGATAAGTCCAAATGGTTACTACACTCTCTTAACCGCCTGCGGACTATCTTTTCATCGCCTTCGCTATTACTGGAGCTCAAACAAAACAATAAAATTGGGTCCGCAGCAGTTATTTACTTTTTTTTTATACTTTTGGCTACCAATTTGACAGTTCAAAATCTATTGTGAGCTAAAAATACAATCCAAACTAATGTGGATCGTAAAATGTATTGTGAATTGAAAAGAAATTACGTTCCGTTTGCGATCGTATGTTATAATCCCATTTTGTTTATACGTTTGACGTATCACGTAATTTTCTTTCGTATGGTTGCCGATCCGTGATCGTATGTTACGATTCGAGCCCAGATTTGTCGGAAATTAGTAACGGATTAAAGATATTTCGAAACATGTCGGTAGGACGATCTCTGTTCTTTTCGCGCGATAACACTATACAACACTCGGCTGAGTATTGGACTATAGTATTAACTATTATAGCAAAAATATTAAACTTTGTACTTTATAGTTTAATTTTTTAATTGAGTTGAATTTTGAAAATGAAATACTCCAAAAAAAGAAAATTCTAATGAGCTTATAGATATTAAAAACATTAAATCAATATTAATAAATTAAAAAAAAAATATTTTATTATTTGGTAAACCACCAAATAAATTTTGGCGATCCTACAATTACGAACTTTAAAACCTAGTTAAATAAATCAAAGAAAAAATTATTAAATAAATGGCGCTATTGAAACTAACGAGTGACGGCTCTTATTATATCTATCCTCTTTGGAAAAAATTTGTCTACAATTTGTTCATAAATAAAGAACTCTAAAAGTGTGACAAAAAAACCAAATTTTTTTTTTGAAATTTCCTTATAAATTTATGTTCCAAAAAACAACATTTACAACATAATACACTTAAAAGCAACGGTTGGGTTATCCACGCCAAAACAACAAGAGCTACTACAACAATTTTGCGCGCAGTACACACAAGAAGGGATTTAAAATGAAGACATCACGATGAAAATGAAGATATACATATATAAAGAAAAAATTTATTAATATTGATTTAATGTTTTTAATATTTATAAACTCGTTAGAATTTTCTTTTTTTTTTAAGTATTCAAAAATTTTCATTTTCAAAATACAGCGCAATTAAAAATTTTTTTAAAAATTAAAGTATAAAGTACAAAGTATAATATTTTTGTTATGATTGTTAACACTAAATGGATCAAACAAAATATGGTTTTCCGAAGGTTGTTTTAGATTTTAGAGGGCATAATTTTGTGTTTTCTATATGAAAGATAAACTAAAACAGTAAGCATACAAATTTAATGCGTATCTCGAGAGACTTATGACTTAAACTTATAAAAAAATTTCGAAAATTCTAAATAAACAATTAGAAATTCTAAAGTAATTTTTTAAATTAAAGCACTTCGAATTTTTGAGTTTCTACGTTTTTGGATATGGACGCAAATAAGTAAATGGAGGTAATTGATACAATTTTCCAATAAGTTTTACTGTTATTTTTGTGTTCGCTTACAGATTCTTGAAAAGATAAAAAACCACCATTGTGTGGACACTCGCCGTCAGCCAACTTTTGTTCGCGCAAGAGAGTGTCCGCTCAAGGCAGTGAGTAGCTATTGAAATTTTTAAAATTATTTAATAAATTTAGTACGCACAACCTTCTATTTAAAACACAAATTTTTATAATGCACTCCTCTCAGGGATGATCTATGATATTCTGTACTGAGCGGGTAATACGAAAATCGTACAAGCTGGCCGTGTCTTTCTGGCAGACTTGGATGCCGTGAATAAAGCAACAGAGATACTGAAAGAAAACTTGACGAACTGCAGACACGTAAACTTTTGTATTGACAACCAGGCGGTCATTGAAGCGATAATCTTGCACAACAACCAGAAGAGTGTTATTGTGCAAATAAGAACTAAGAACTTACAAGAGAAGAAGTTCAAGATTCATGCTCTTATACGTTTGTTAACCTGGCGCTTTAAGATACCAGTCCTCTGGCCACCATTTGAATAGGAAGATTCGATTCCCAAAACCGAAAAACAAGAACTTAGAACTGGGTAACGAAGCAACAACTGCGCATGATCAAGCAAGCAGGAAAGGTGTATGGCCAAGCGTAGCACTTTCAGGTGTCAAAACTGAAATCAAATTTTCAGGTCTAAAATAAGCTAATAAGGTGGGCATTAGAAAACGTCTGCTATTTTCGACGTAGTTAATTTATAACATAGTTTGTTGCTGTTGTTGTAGCGATAAAAAAATCCCCGAAGGTTTTGTAGATTATTATCGATGTTGATGGTCCTTTGTCGGATATAGAGCCGGTACGTTCTGGTAACAAACACTACTAAGGTACCAGCACGACCAACTCGAAAACGATTCAATACGATCACATTGATCCTTCAAATCCAGCGCGCGCCCACCCCCTTTTTCCCTCGGGAATTTGGGGTTGCCAGAGCCTCGGCTGCCAATGAAACAAGTTTCGACACGGGTAGATGAGGTTGACAATTGGAGAAGCTGTAAATGCTCTGGCAACCCCTTAAATGGGTTGCGCTACACAACTCCTTTAATCATTTGCCGTGGGTATATTCTAAGCCGCTTAACCCGATGAGGGTTTTTTAGTTTGGTAGTTGTTGTTGTAGCGATAAGGTTGCTCCCCGAAGGTCCTTTGCCGGATACAGATCCGGTACGCTCCGGTACCACAGCACCATTAAGGTGCTAGCCCGATCATTTATGTGGCCACATTAAACCTTCAGGCCATTCCCTCCCTCCCCACCCGAAGTTCAATGAGGAGCTTGGGCTCGCCAGAGCCTCGTCTTTTAGTGAAACAGGATTCGCCGCGGATAGGTGAGGTTGATAATCGGGTTTGGAGAAGCTATATATTGCGCTGGCAACCTGTAGGGTTGCGCTACACAGCCCCTTGAATCTGGTATTTTAGTCGCCTCTTACGACAGGCATACCTACCGCGGGAATATTCTGACCCCCTAACCCGCTGGAGTTAGTTTTTTTTTGGTCGTCGTTTTTAGTTTGGTCGTCGGATAAGCTACTGGTAACACTATAGACACATTAAATTTATGTAAGATTCAACCTAACTTTAGGCCAGGCATGCTTAACCAACGAACCGATATCATTTCGTTACGATAATTAACGTTAATAAACGAAACAAAGTCATTTCGTTTCGTTTATTAACGTTAAAAACGTCAAATTAACGAAATGATTTCGTTTCGTTTTCTGCCATATCAAAACGGAATCAAATCGTTTATGTTTATTATTAATTTCAAACTATGCTGGCAAAGCTGATTGATGGCGGAGTCATTAAAGGTGAAAGCAATAGCTAAGCTGATTGCAACTTTTCTCATGAATTTTGACAGTACGAACATTTCTCAGAGTGTTTTTGACATTACCACCAACGAATTACACAAACAAATTATATGGAGTTTGTGTGTGTATGTGCGCTCGTTGTTACCACCTTACGGCTTCACCATGGCTATAGCATTGCCAGCACAATTCAAACAAAGTATCACGTTTTTGTTAGCGTTTTTAACGTTAACGAAAGCTTTTCGTTTCGGTTAAAAACGAGATACAATTTATCTTGATAAATTCTTTATCGATAATATTTCGAAGTGTTTCAACGGAAACGGTGGAAATTTTTTGATAAACGATTAGCTTAACGTTAAGGTGCATCCCTGCTTTAGGCAGTTCGGATTCCTTGCATTTCTATGACTTAGTCTCAAACATGAAAACGTATTAACCTAACGCATAATTGGTTTATTGGGAGCTCCCTTTTTTCGTTTGGCAAACATATCACGCTTATGTCAAATAACCGTCTGCGTTCGGCCAAAAGAGTATCCGCCTAATGGAGCGCAATTTGTACCCAAAACTTTGTGCACGAAAAACTGTCCGACCAAGGGAGGTATCATAGAGGTGTCCTTTGGGAGAGGTGAGAATGATAAAGAAGGCAGACACCTACACCTTTTTAATTTTGAAACGCAATTAACATATATATAATATATATATATATATATATGACCCGGCCTATGAAAAGGTGGCTTATGACTCAAAAAAGAAATTGCGAGAAACAGGTGTAAATAGTTGTTTTTTTTTGGCGAGAAACAGCTGTTAACAGCTGTTTTTTTTAGTCATAGGCCACCTTTTCATAGGCCGGGTCACATATATATATATATATATATATATATATATTAGGGCGGGTCAAATTGTATGGGGAAAAATGGGGTAAAAAAACTTCAGGTGCACATCCAGTTTCTGAATCTATGGGTCATACTGAGTATTATTGTCCATGGGACCATAGGTCTGAAATGAATTTCGAGCCTACCTAATTTTGTTAGAAAATTTTATATACCAATAGGATAGATTCAGAAACTGTATTTTCCCCCATTTTTTTTTTTTGACCCGCTCTAATATATATATATATATATATATATATTAATATGGGTCCTAATTCGAACTTCGGAAGCCAAAATCTATGTTTTGGAGAAAAACTCTAAAAAACCAGGAAATTACATTTTTGCATATGGATTAACTGTTAAAAAAAAACTGTTTTGGGCCAATACCCAGCCGGGCGTTCAACAGTGTAATTTTGTACCACTTGCAAAATTCTTTTATGGATTTACTTGAAACTTTTGAGCAACGAACAGTTTTCGGCGTAAATTCTCGCTTATTTCAGTCAGTTTCTCTATTCGAAGAGAGTTTCCATAATCCTTGCTACAGTAAGTGAAAAGGACAGAGCAAAATAATAAATTTTTTTTTCTTGAGAAACAACAACAAAGTTTTCTATTGTATACCAGAGCGCGGTGCGAGCCAATTCTCAAGGATACTTACAACAGAAATCAAATATCAAGGTTAGACCTTAAGCTATACAATGGCGAGAAAGGCATTCAATTCCATGCATTCGCTTTTGATTTTTGTGATATGGATACGGACAGGCAGGCACACTGGCAAAATTAAAAAAAATTCTTATTTGACTCTTTTTCCATGAAAATGCCCCTCATTCTAATAATCTTATATATTATACAGACATCGGATTGTTTAATTTTTTCTTATATATATAGTTTTTAATAATAAATTAAAAATAAATTTACTGACTTTCAAAAAATAAAATATTTTTCAATTTTCACCTGAATCAAATATTTACTTAACTATTTGTATAAGTAGAAAATGCATGTATGTATATCTGATCCTTAAACACGGTAAGCTTTATCAAGCATAAGCAAGATAGCAAAATTACTAAATTTATACTATGACAAAACTTGCTGCTCTATCAAATGATCTCATCATCCTTGACTTTTTTTACTTCCATGCAGGAACTATATTTTAATATATGTATGTATGTATAATTACTTTAATACATGATATATACGTACATATTTATTTCAAATCTATGTGTGCAGTAAATTCAGTGATTAGTTCCAAGTTCAAAAAATTTCTCATTTATAGCCGAAGCCACAAAAAAAATAAAATAAATGTGTGTGTGTAAAAGTCGTGTTTGCCTTATAAAAACAACATGCAAACAAAAAAAACACAACGTTACCAAAAACAAAAAAAAAACACAACGTTACCAAATCGTTATTGTAAAATGTCATCACACAATTGATATTCAACAAGAAATAAATAACAAAAAAAAAAAAAAAAAATAACAATAACACTAACAAAATAAAAATAGAAGCGCAGCACATTAAAAGCAGAAGAAAAAGGAACACCTTAAATTAGAAATGAGTAAAGGAAGATGAGAATGATAAACATAAATTTAAATTAAAATTTTAACATTACTATAAAAAAGTTAAAGTAATATTAATACACAATAGATTATGTACATTTAAAATACTTTAAATTTAATAATATTATATTAAGAAATACGACTATAAAGAATTAAAAATCTTAATAAAAAAAGTAAAACATTTAAGAAACAGAAAATCAATTTATAATTTCTAAGGGGTAATATGTAGTTTAATGAAAAAAATTCATAACCTAAAAGAAATAATAGCGGTGTACATGTATGTATGTATGTATGCTAGATTCCATAAAAAAAGCTCCCCTGCCACAAGACCTTTTTTTGCAAGGCTGCTAAGTAAAGCAAAACAAAATTTTATTTTCTGGCTCAACACCTTTTCCAACACTACTTCAAAACTTATACTATATACAACATAAAACGTAAAATATATTTTATAATAATAGCACGTACTTCAAAAAACACTTTAAGGCCCACTTCCAGAACGTCAAGTAACTTTTTTTTTTAGCTCAGAGTTAATTTAAAAAATTTGGACATAATAAAAGTCCGGCTGCATAGCTAAGGAACGGCTCATGCAAATGAAACGAGTTTTTTACCAATCGATTCTTCTAAATGTCTGTACTAGATGTTTACGCCGATCACTTTATCGGCGGCGGCTGCGGTGTGCGCCGGTGTTCTTACTTTAAAAAGCTTGATTTTTCTATTTAAAAAAGTAATATTTAGGAAAGGCTTTGTTTGTATGTATTTAAGGAAATCAATGTTTTGGCCATTTCGGAAAGATCGGGGGTTTTGCCTCAAAATCTCGCAGATCGTTCAAACATTTTCAGGAGTATCTCTTTGCAGAGGGATTGTCCCTCGTTCACTTACTCCAGAGAGGCTGCTTCGAACCTAACCCCGGTTTTGGAATTGGTACTGCTGCGTCTCCTGAAAAGAAATTGAGATACATAAAATGGTCACACTTTTGTCTGTATATCTCGCGCAAAGCGTAGTTTCACCACCACGCCTCCTGCCCACACACCATATGCCAGCACAGAAGCTAAAGGACTGCGACTTCGAACTCATATTCGTCGACGTCACTTCACTAGAAGCTCTAGGTGTAGCTCCGAAGACTTTATAACGGATGTTTTTGTCCCGATATGCTGCCTAGCTACACCAGAGAAACACCCCACCACAAGTTCCATGAGGAGCTTGGGGTCGCCAGAGCCTCGTCTGTTAGTGAAACATGATTCGCCGCGGATAGGTGAGGTTTACAATTGGGTTTGGAGAAGCTATATATTGCGCTGGTAACCTGAAGGGTTGCGCTACACAGCCCCTTGAATCTGGTATTTTAGTCGCCTCTTACTCTTAATCGCCCGCCGCCGTCGAAAACATAAGCAGTCTAAGTGGATATCATTGCGTAACTCGTGGGTGAAAATCGTATAATCCTCGGCGCATCTACATAATCAAAATTTTACAAGGACCCTGGATAAAATTTTAAAATGTAGACCAAAGTTTGCAGACGTTTGTGTTCACAACATTGCTTTCAATAGTCTTTGTTAAATCAAAACGGTATTTTAGAATGAAAGTCGACTGATTTTAAGTTGAAAGATGTTAACTGCTGTTTCCGGCCTTATGATATAAAAGCTCATTATGGATGACTAGTTCGACTGTCCACTACGTTAGGGTAGTAGCACACACTGTCATTAGTTCGACTGTATCGGGAAAGCTTTTGCTTCACCACTTTGAGTGTTCTTGCGAAGGACAAAGCCTGACCTGAAAAATATATGTGCCTACATATTCACATTTGTAAAAGGAGCCGTAACGTGTAGGTGATATTTAAGCTTGGTTGATAGGCTATAATCAATGTGATTCACTCCAAGGGACTAGTTTTGGATATGGTCGCCAACTTTAGGAAATGCCAAACCGGGAGGCTTTGGTGTTGAAGGATGAAGTGTGAAAATCAAAATTTACATTTCAGACGCTATTGTATAGGTTCGCAAATAAACAACAGATGTTTGAATGTAAGCCCAAGTGATTTTTCAAACTGTTCTCATACGTACATACATATATCATCAACTTAAGTATGAAGTAAGAATCATTTCAAAGGAGTGTTTATGCCCCTAGAACCTACTAAAGGATTTTGTCTTACTGATTTGCAATATAAAATTAAAAAAAAAAAAATCGGCACTTTTTTTGCTTTTTTTTAACAACTTGAGGACAATTTGAAAACATATTCGCCTTGGGTCATTTTTTTTGAATTCATTGTTCATTATTAATTTTTTGAAAAAAAAAAAAAAAAAATGGAAAATGAGCATAAAAATTTATTATCAAACTTTTCTTTTAGTGTTTTGTTTTAATAACTTGGTGAATTGGGTAATGAAAAGTGCGTGTTAAGCTGACATCGAAAGTGCCTATTTTTTAAATAAATTTTGAACAGTTAGAAAGAGTTAAATTTCGCAGTAAGTTTCTTATAACTGGTAGTGATGCGCATCCGTTGATACCACTTTCGATCATATCCGAGCAATTTTCGACATGAACAATAAATGGCCTAAACAGCCTTAAACGAGTAGAAAATATAGTAACGCGCCAGACACCGCTGCCGCCGCGGCGATATTTTTGACATTCGGCGGCGGCGTGCGAAAAACGACAAAAATAAGATGCGGCGGCGGCGTTTATCAGCGGCGTATATCTCTAATCTGTACGAAAACTTTAAAATTTTGGTTACCAATGCTAGAAATTTGTCATCAAAAAACCATGATCAACTATCATAGTACTATACTGATACTTTTAACTAGGAAACTTGCGCCTGTTTACACGCCATAAAGTTTGATCCAAGTGAGATATTGCTTTGAAAGTTAATACACCGCTTTCTGTTGAAACAAGAAGGATTTTGTATGAAAAGAAATCGTTTCATTTGGATGATCGTTCAATAGTTATGCTGGAGTTTTACTCTTTCTTTACAAAATAAAATTTCGGATTTAACTTTCGTAACTTTTTACTTTCGTAATTTTCAAATAAAAGTCAGGATTTAATGATTTTTTTTTTTTTCAGACTAAAAAATTAAGTCATGAAATACTTTTCTGAAGGACTCGTTTTGTGTTTGTTGATTTTGCGACAGGGTGGATAGTTGATGTATATTTGAAGAATTTTTATGAAAGGAATAACAGTTTTGATCCCTGGAAAACCCGATTTTAAGGCAATTATTCACGTGAGGAATAATTTTAAATTTTGTTATTCCAAAAGAGGAAAGCTTTCAAATTGTTTTATTCCACGTGAGGAATGCAAAAAGGAATAATGACTTAATAAATTTATTCATTATTCCATGCATAGATTGCATCCCGGGGTGATTGCATTCTTTAACAACTCTTGGAAAACTAAACGGATAGATAATGGGGAACTTAAAAATTTTACTTATAAAAAAATTATTTTTCAATACTTGGTTTTGCAAGCATTTTGAAGATTCCATATGTCCATATGTCTTCCTGGTTTTCACAAAATAGTGCAAATCGATATTTGTTTTTGTTTAATTTATATCGAAAGATTCAACGATCTACAACAGGGTCCGTATCGCGTTATACGATCCTTGATCGAAATCCATTTTTTGATTCACAATAGCTCTGAAACGGTGAATCCCTTGAATGACATATCTCTACTAATGACCACACGTACTCACAAGATCTATGTTTTATACAAATTTTTATAAATAGTTTAGCAGATTCATATTTATCATTTGAGTGAAATTGGGTTTTTATCCGCGATCGTATAACACGGAACGGGTCTAGATTTTCAAATCGTGTTCGAATAATAAGCATGAATTCGAAAATAGTAAGATGGTTGTATATCAATGTAGACAGAAGGGCTTCGCAGAGCTTCGGAAACTATTCGGCGTTCACCTGTCACATGTCGTGTGAGCGCAGCGACACAGATTCAGTAAAGCAATCAGTTAATCAGTTTTAGTTTGTACTTCGAATTTAGTTACTAAAACCAAGGCGAATTCATACAAGGTGATGGCAAAGCGAATTCAGTCCAAATCGCCGGGCAGAATAATGTCAAGTAAAAAAAAAATGTGCCGTTGTACTGAAATTGTCTTGACTCAACCTTTGCAAAACAATTTCAAAAACGTTTAGAATTTTCGAAAATGTTTTTTTCGGAGTATGCAGGTTTGTTGCTCAATCAATTTTAGTGGAAGACGGATAAGTTAAAAGTCCACGCAATGCGATTTTTTCCGAAGAATGTTTTAGATTTTTTTCTATAAAGCTAGGTAAAGTTGAACTAGCCGGCCCTTGAGGACTTCACATACGACTGCGTGAGTCCATACTGTTACCAGAAGTTTGCTGAACGATTAAATTAAAAAAAAAAAAAACATGAAAACTAGGATCTGTATTATAAAATAACTCTGTACTCCGTCCGCAAATACTAGAAGCTTTCTAGATCTTGTGAGTACCAATGCTACTTGCTGCTTTTAGCCTTCACTTATATTAGCCTGACATGTGCAGGGCACGAGCACAAAACGTGCTTGATAGCTTCCTCCTCCAACCCGCACTTCCTACATACATATGCTATCACTGACCAAGACTAATTCAAACACATGTGACGACAGAACGTAATGTCCAGCCAGAATACCCATCATAAATCTGCAGCTCTCTCTTTATCGTGATATAATTAACTTTGTAAGTCCAAGGTTGTAAGACCTACACATGAACTTCACAGCTTTGCGCTTGGATCCACGTCTTTACCGCTTGGTCGATCATGTGCAACTCTCGCCTTCTTTTAGGTTATGTTAGGTGGTAGCTGCCCTGATAAGGAAAGCTCACTTGGACAACACGAAGGTCCGTTGTGATACCACATACAACATAAATAACGGTGACTTGATCTAGCTACTTAGAGAATCGTTGGTAGCAACGATAAAGCTCCGAATGATACCGATCTCAACTTTGGATAAATCCTCGGGAGATCCAAGTGAGTCGCAACCGAAGTACTTTCGCCTATTTCTGGCAAAAGCTGGGCAATCAAGCATAAAGTGATTTGATGATTCCACCTCATCATCCTCCATACAGCTGCAACAGGATGGAGTTTCCAGTATATTAAGACGTACCGCATGGATACCCATGGGACAGTGCCCTGTCAAAACCCCAATAACCATTGATAGGTGAGCCTTGCTGAACCCAATTATTTCAGCAGACCCCCTGCCATCCACTTTCGTCCAGAAATATCTTGCTACCCTGCAAGACGTGGTGTCCGCCCAACATTTGCTGAGCTGATTCGAGGCACAACTATGGAGGAGCAATCCACAGGTGGCCAGCGGAATCCCGAAATCCCTACAGCCATCTTCATCCGGTACAGTTGTACCGATGCGGGCTAAGAGAAACCGCTTGACAGTTACCCGGGATACCACTATGGCCCGGGACCCAAATAATATTAATTGTAAAATAATTCGATGCAACCGAAAGCGGGGTCAGGCACTCCCAGGCCACCCTCGATCGCACTGTAGTTGAGCTCAGGGCCTTGATAACCGCTTGGCTATCAGAGTAGGTGTTTAATTCCATAACCGTAGTAGCACTGGATAGCATTTCATCCACCGCAACCTTAATCGCAGCAACTTCCGCTTGGCATACACTGCAGTGATCAGCTAACTTAAACTTGCGGCTTACATTTAGCTCTTGACAAAAGACCCCCAGCAACCTTTCCGTCCAACTTCGACCCATCCGTGTACAAGTTAACCGGTCCCATGCCCCATTTAATTCCTCTTCCCCACTCCTCTCGGTGGAATGACTGGGGTGAAGGTTGTATAGGAGTTATCGGCATACAATAGTCCGTTCTGTCCGGGATAAAGTCGAAACTGGTAAGAAGGCTAGGGTGTCTGAAGTCAGAAAGCCCATAGCTCGCCTTCTCTTAATCTCTCCCAATTTAATTGGGACGTCCACGGAGCAAGCTTCGGAAGATGTGCCCTTTTTAACTAGCTCATCCGTTTTTTCAATCTCATCTATTGGCATATGTCTTGGGACCCTATATCCAAGATGTATGCTTCTCCCTATCTCGATTCCTTTTAGGGGTTGCTTATACTCTAATATTATATCCTTAATTGCTGCTTGGTTGCCAATATGAAAGTTGACGCAGCTGCAATTTAAGATATTTTCTTACAGTGTTTCTACTGCTTTGGTTCCGAGTACTACTGCCGCCTGAAACAAGCTACAGTGATCTGACAGCTTGCAGGATCTGTTAATTTCCGGATTAGCGCAGTATACCGCAGACCCCACTCTTTCCATTACGTTGGGACCATCGGTGTACACGTACATATGTATATCGCATCGTCAACCATTTAGGCGCCCTTGCGACAACCATACACCTCCATTTTGGCTTTAAGGGCCCCCTCGAAGCGCAGATACGGATTCAGGTAATCTTTTAGTCCTGTAACTGATGACGCTATACTACTTTGGCCATATACTACTATACCATACAGAGGGCGCATAATTATGTTTTTCATATGGATTAAAATCTCAAACACCGTTCGGAAAAAAAGTCAAAAATCATTCGGAAGCTAGACTAAAATTGATTCTGGAAAAAGCTGCATACTCAAAAAAATGTTTCAAGTTTTCATGCAGAGTTTTGAATGCTTTTTGAAATTTTTGTCGAAAATTTGTTTGAGATGGGTTTGCAATATTTTAGTTACAGAATACCTTGATGTTTTTTTCTTAATTGAAAAAATTTTAAATAAAGAAAATAGTTGTAAAGTGTACATAAAATTTTTACTGTTGTTTTCATGCGCTCAGCTGTGCATGGGAAAAATCCTTTGGTTACTTTGATTTGAGTGTTTTTTCGCTTTATATTTAAAAATATTGGCAAACAAACAGATACACAAGATTATCTCACCAACAGCCAAGGCGAATCCATACCAGGTGGTGGCAAAGCGAATTCAACCAATTTGCCGTGCAGAAGAATGTCCAGTCAAAAGCAAATTTTAATTGATTTCGATTAACTGGCATCAGGGCGAATCTACACCAGGTGGTGGCAAGGCGAATTCAACCAATTCGCCGTGCAGAAGAATGTCAAGTCAAAAGAAAATTTTCAATTAAAATTCGATTATTTAAGTACAATGCGTTGAATGGAAAATTATCAAGAAGAATCAATATCAGCTGTTGGGATAACAACACCTAGTACTGAATTCGCCTTGCCAACAGCTTAACTTGCACAATCACCACGATCACTGCTCATTTCACCACACATCATCAGTTAATTGAAACGGAATATATTTACTCATTTCATTCACTCTCCCACATACCCACACCCATAATGAGAAAATTAATTGAAAAAAAATTATATACATACATATATATTAAACAAAAACATATATTATATATGTATACATATTATATAAGTATATGTAGACACACAAAAAGCATAAGTTTAAATAAGCAGAATAAGTAAAGATCGATAAATAAAAATAATAACAAAAGATGAATTGATCTTAAAAAAGATGCAAATTACAAAATAATAATAAATAAAGAGTAAAGTGAATAAAAACTGTTATTTTGTATTGTATAAATATTTTTAATAACTGTGAAAGCTAAATAAAATTAAAATTTTCCAGAGAAAAAAACAAACAAAAATAAACTAAATTCTAAAGAAATAATCGCATTATTCTGTTTTCATTTCAAATAGCTTAAATGTTACAGCACAAATATTACATTTTCTTGCTACCAAATATTTTGATTTTTTAAAGCTTATACCTTATTCACACAGAAACTTAATCGAATCGCAATTTTATTTAATGAAATAATTAAGTTTCCCTTTTCATACAGGGCCTTTTGCTTCATTAAGCGAACATCTGTCAGCAGCCTAATAAAATATTTCGTTTTTATAAAAAATAGTTAAAATGGAAAGCTTCCGTTTCTTTCTTAACAATAAACACAATCAAAATAAAATGCATGCCGAACTATCCGTAGATGTTGCCCCTAACAAAATATGTGCCTATTTTCGAAAAAGCCATATTATCTTTTGCAGCAAATGCAGCGAAAATAAAATTTTTAATTTTTTCGTGTTTTTTTTCGTAAAGTATTGTAAATAAATTATTTTTGATTGTCATTTGTAACAGTGACAATAAAAATCGAAGCACCAAGCAAAGCCGACTAGATTTTTCACTCAATTAAGCATTCAATAAAGCAATAATGAGATAATTAAGAATTTGCATTTTGTATGGAAGATTCAATTCGATTAGAGCTTTAATGTAGAAAACTTGACTAATTATTTCATTAAGCCTCTGTGTGAAATCGGCAATTAGACTCTTTTGTTTTCATAAAACTAAAACAAATATTGTTTTTGTATGGAACATTGAAATTTACTGGGATGATGGAATCATTAAGCGAGAGCAAAATTTAAACCAGCAAAAGTTGTGATTGTACTCAATTTTTGTATTTGTCAAATAAATTCTTAAACAAGGCATACAAATACAAGTACATACTTACATCAGTGGTGTACTTAAGCGGTTCGCAGAGCTTCGGAAACTATTCGGCGTTCACCTACCATGTCGTGTGAGCGCAGCGACAAAGATTCAGTAAAGCAAGCCGTCAATCAGTTTTAGCTTGTACTTCAAGCAGTTAACATCTTATGCGTGAACTCCATGCTCAAACATTCTCCATGTAAACACATACTAATACAAAAAGTAGTTGCGTTTGTATTCGAAGCTCTGCCGTCTATGTGCTCCACTGACTTACATATATAGTACGTTTTAAACTTATACTAGGGCAATATATAACAACTTGAAAATTTCTCCCATAAGGTTCCCATGGTAAGCTTTGTACGGTTTGCGCTGGGTTTGAGCAACATATTTACGAGTTGTGATGAATTGTCCTATTTTTGAGAAAATGCATAAATTAAACAAATATAATAAAATGTGTTGCTAGTGAAAGTCAGTAAATTTATACGAATCCAAAAAAAAAAAAAAATAACGAAAACAATAATAGCAAAGAAATATAAAAGTAAATAGGCTAAACAGTAGTTACTTATAAAATTACAAAATTTAGAAATTTAGGTTTAATGCGCATTAGTGGGTTTACTTGCAATTTTAGTAAAATGAGAAATTTTGAATTGCAACACACAACACAAGAAATTTATTATTTCACTCATTTCACATAATAGTTTGTTTTGTGCAGCAGCATTGGTTTCCATCATTCCCATGAATTTCGAAAAACAAAAAAAAAAACGAACATAAAAATGTATAACTTCATTTGTGCTGTGTGTTATATGTATGTATTGGCCAATTCACAGGAGTGTCGTATTCATTTAAAATGTTTAAATTTGAGTTGTTTCCATGGCTTTCAATATAAAATTTGCTTAGAGCACTCACAAAGACTGAATTAGTCTATAGTGTTACCAGAAGTTTGCTCAACCAAACTGAAAAACCATATATGTATGTTATAAAACAACTTCGTCCTCTTGACAAAATGGGCTACTTGCTGCATCTAGATCTGATATCTGTGCCACTCTTAACAGCTGGTGTTTTAGTCTTGCGATCGCAGGGCTAGAGCACAAAAGGTGTTCAATCGTTTTCTACTCTAACCCGCACTTCCTACATCTGATTTCTCTGAGGAGGCCTAATTTAAAAGCATGTGACGCCAAAAGACAGTGTCCAGTCAGAATACCCATCATGAACATACAGTCTCCTCTTTTCAATGATAAGAGTAACTTTGTTAATGTAAGGTTGTAAGACTTACATCTGATCTTCGACACTTTGCAGGCTCGCGCTGTGGTCCACGCCTTTCCTACAGCGTCGATCATGTGCAGCTGTTGTAGCAGTACTTCGGCCCATTCAATAGGTGCGACCGATCACAAATTGTTATCAATATCCTCTAACGGGAGTCCAAGTTGTTGGGGAGTGTTATCGATGTTATGGTCCTTTGCCGGATACAGATCCGGTACGCTCCGGTAACGCAGCACCATTAAGGTGCTAGCCCGACCATCTCGGGAACGATTTATATGGCCACATTAAACCTTCAGGCCATCCCTCCTTCCCCACTCCCAAGTGTCATGATGAGCTTGGGGTCGCCAGAGCCCCGTCTGTTAGTGAAACAGGATTCGTCGCGGATAGGTGAGGTTGACAATTGGGTTTGGAGAAGCTATATATTGCGATGGCAACCTGAAGGGTTGCGCTACATATACAGCCCCTTGAATCTGGTATTTTAGTCGCCTCTTACGACAGGCATGCCTACTGCGGGTATATTCGGACCCCCTAACCCGCTGGGGAGTCCTTGGGCTCCCACTAAATTGCTTCTAATGGGAGTCCAAGGAAACTTGCTGTTTCAACAGGGGTGGACCATCATAATGAGAGGGGTGTTAGAGGCTTTGGTTCCACAATACAGTTAAAGAGATGGTTGGTGTCATGTGGGGACACGTTAAAAGCAGGATATATGTTTTGTATGTCGGGGTTGATTCTGGATAGGTAAAAGTTTAACCTGTTACAGTATCCAGATCGAAGTTGAGCTAGAGTGACTCGCGTTTCCCTAGGGAGTGTGCGTTCCTCTTCTACAAATTTTGGGTATTGTTCTTTGAGTACAGGATTCACCGGGCAATTCCTGCCATAGAGGTCCTCCGACGCCTGTTTCTTTTCTGGAGTTCACTGAGGACCTGCTTGTGTTTTTTGGCTTCTTACGGCTGTGTCCTCAGGTGCCGTATTTCCTCATGATGCTTACGGAGATGACTCCTTAAGCCCCTGGGCGGTGTCAGTAATGCAAAATGGTCTTTATTATACTGCTTTGAGAGTACTTCACAATAACTCTTACTTCACAACTAATTGCGTTTTTAAATAAAATTGATTACTGACTACCCAGCTTGTGATGCTTTTATACTCTCTGTTGACTTGTCCACATATTTCTCCAAATGTCTAGACGTTTTTCCTTCTAGAATCTACTACTTGGTTACTATATGTATGTGTATTTGTTTTTATAGGCTCTCGCATAGCCATATGCGTGTGTATATGTGAGTACTACATCGGCTGATGATTACATGTGTTTGCGAGCATCTCTTCGTTGCCTTGTATGTACATATGTGTGTAAATGATAATTGATTTGTTTACGTACCAATTGTACGTACAATTGTTGTTGTGCCTTTATTTAATAACCGCTTAGTGATGTATCACTTAGTGATACTAATATTTGTCACAATATGTACAAAGTATGCCAGTTGAAAGAAAACATTTATACAAAAATGGCAGTTGGGAGAAGTTACACAGCAATATAGGCATGGCTTTAGCTGAATGTGTTTGTCAAGAGTTCAATCATCGCAGGAGTGCAGGTTTAAATCTCACTGCCGGTAGAAAAGGCTTTGAAGAGATTTTCAAGGTATAATCGAAACAGCAATCGCCCTGTGATGTCACGTTTCTTTACATATTTCTCAAATTATTAAATATAGTAAATTATTGATTGGAACAATGAACGAAAATGCAATGGCAGAATTTGGCGGATGGCGACAGGTGCACAACGGTCAGAGTGTACTTAAGTTAAGAGGTAACACCTTTTCTCATTGCTAAGCCAATTCTCCAATTCCACGATATGGAACGGTACCATCTGAATATAAAAATTAAGAATTGTAATATTTCGGTTGACAAATAATACTGACCTAGGATATTATGCACATCTTGTCAGTCTGTTCAAACGTGGAGACAAAGAACTGGTTAAAAGCGTGCATTAAATTATTTGCAAAACATGGTCGCGCAATCGCATGCCTTACGTGTTTTGTGCAATCCATAAGAAAAGCCATCACGCAAATCACAACTATAACTGTAGTATCACTTTGTTTCTGAACAGTAGTACGTCCTCGCTTGGAGCTAGCCTTGCATTCTTTTGGAGAACTTCTTTCCTTCTTTCAGTTAATGGTGGTACCTGTCGACTCGTCTACAGCAATCGTTTACCGCTGAACCCGGAGTTGAGTGGAACCTCCTTGTTCTTATATCGCATAATCCTTCTTTGCATGTCGATATTGATGCCATGGTCAACTAAGAAGTCCACTCCCAATGTGACTCCATCAATAAATCACTGACACAACAAATTTGTATAGAACCTCACTTACAACTTCACGTATCACTTCTTCCTGGACTTGGTTGTATGCAAGCTTGCACCATGCAATGGCTTTATCTTCCTTTTTACTTAAGCAGATCGAAATATCGAAAGAGATGCGCCCTTATCTGCAGTCAGTAATCCTCTTTCCCAGCCACATATCCAAAACTCGAACTGCTTTTATGATTTTTAGTGTTGCATATTTGCCATGACGTAGCAAGTGCATAATCTTATAATTTGTTATTGTTTTGTGTAAAAATACACCACTTTGCAAATAAAATGGTGTTGGACCATTTGCACAAAATCCTGAACTCCCCTAATTTGGTATATCTGTTTCATCAGAAACGTCACATCCGAAACGTCTCTCGAAGCGACCATCAGTGCTTCATAGGAGAAACAGCTGGGCGATTTATTTGCAACTCTTTTATACGACCTCTCAAAGCATCTTCACCTCGAACTAAATTTTTCCCGCATCTACTGTGCTTCAATCTTAAATGTTATACGAGTCTCCTGCGATTCCAGTTGTGATGCCATGTTTGTTGACATTTGTGATGATATTGCTGAAAAACGTGCCTCTTGTGCTGGTAATTGTGATGACATTGTGGACAATTGTGCAGATATTTTAGCCAATAACATGTTCAAGTGTGTGTTCGCAATTGTCTGGGGTTTTCGTTTACTCTTCCATTTTCGTTATTGACTCTTCCACATCAGGATGAAAAGTGTGTTCCTCAACGTAAATTCCTTCCAACTTCAAAGTTTCCAGTAGTCGTGATTGTAGCTCGGGTTTATTGCCTGTAGTATTCAATTCGCTGGCTTCCAACGCTATTCTGAGCGGCTGAAAACGACCAATACGAATTTCCAAGTGCCTCAGCGAAAGCCGTCCTCCTATATCCATCCTGTGGAGTTTATAAATTTGAGAAGCTCTCCCGGTCTAACATCGTTGAGTTTTGGGAGGCTTTCGAAAAAGGGCTTTCCAAGAAGCTTTATTCTGCTTCCACAGTATGCAGGGCATTCGCACAACAGATGCTCAACCGTTTCCCACACCTCCGGACGCTTGCAGCTGCGACAGGAGGTATTGTGTTCCAGTCCCATCCGTGCCGCATGTACCCAAATTGTCCAATGCCGTGAGCACCGCAACTACTCTGGATATATCCCTTTTGTTCATCTTAAGGACAGCTATAGATTGTTATTCGTTATATAATGGCCACATGCTCTTGGAAACTCTACAGGACCGCAACCGCTTCCACCTATTGTTGGCCTCGCTCAACCAGTGCTGGGAGATGCGACCCTTGATGAGTCCCAGGGTTGCATGGACCTCCTTCGCTCCTGAGACATCAAGAGCCGCTCCACGCCATGCCAGCTCATCCGCCATCTCGTTACCCTGTATGTTTGAATGCCCCGGCATCAGGGTAACGATCTGTCGGCTCACCAGAATCATGGCGCTCTCCCTATACTGCCCAACCAGGTTTGATGTTATCGTCGCTGACCCGGGGCCCTATGAGCAGCCTGGCTATTGGAGGAAACGGCTATCCTGTTACCTTTACTATTGATATCCATTAACGCTTTACACGCCTTTTGGATAGCGAAAATCTCAGCTTGAAACATGCTTGCCGAGTCGGGAAGCCGCATACATAAGGACGTGGGCGAGACTGTCGGAAATACTCTCGCTCCCAATCCGCAAGCCATTTTAGATTCGTCCGTGAAAACCGAGATGTCGAATCTCTGAGTGATCCCCCATCTTTCCAATCTTTCCTTGTAGTCCGTTTTTGACGTGATGCGGGAGTCGTTAATATTGAGCAGGATGCGGCCGTGCCCGTATGTACGCTCCCTCCAAATGGCCAACTCCCGAAGCCTTAGGGCCCCTTGAGATGCCGTTTCCTTGATAAAGAGATCTACCGGAGGAACATTGCATATCACGTTTAAAGCTTCCGATGGGCACGACCTAATTGCCCCTAATTGGTGTTAAAAAGACTCCTAGGTATTTGGCCCTAACAGAAAGACAACTCTGGCCATCAAGAGTGGGAAGGTTAAAACTTGGGATTTTCGCCCTAGTGCTGAAGAATACTGGTTCTGTCTTGAGTGGTTAACGCTTAGTCCGGCGGTCTCCGCCCAACTACACAGCTTCCTCAGTGATCCCTGCATGATGCCACTAATCACCTTGGGGCACAGACCGGATACCAGTATTACTACGTCATCCGCGTAGGCCACTACCTTAACCCCATCCCTGTTGAGTTGACGAAGTATGTTATCTATAATGCAAAGCCACAGCAGTGGTGACAAGACCCCGCCCTTAGGGGTCCCTTTCTACGGATGTGCCATGACCTCGCTAGCCCCCAGTTTAGCGCTTATTCTGGACCGCAGAGCCGTCCCTATCTAATTTACGATAGGGTCCTCTATACCGAGTACTTTTTTATTCTGAAATTTCGGAGAGCTCTTTTTCCTTTAAGTATTCATGGAAGTGTACCGGATAAACCGTTCATTTAGAATATTCTGAACACGTTCATTTGATACTACCTCACGAGGTCTGAATATTCAAAATAAGTATTTACATAATATTCCAAATATACATAAAACGATTCCACATTCTTAAATGGAGACGAATGTTCCGAACATACGGAATGAATAAGTTAAACTGCTCACTGAGTACATTTCTTTATGGCATCCCCATTATTTGCTAATGACATTTTTACGTGAATCGGTTTACTAGTCGAGTTTTTGGCGTTGAACAATGAATTTTAAATTTTCTATGTTCAGCCACACTAATAGTTAACACATTCAGTACTTATCGGGTATTTGTAAATTCATTGCTTCCTATTTCTACTACTAATATTTTCGAAAAATCGCAAAGAAACAACAGTTAACGTGTTTCAATTCGATTTGGGGGCAAAATGGCTGCAATTGTCAAAAATTTGTCAGCCGAGCAAACCTCTCATTTGTTTGAGCGAAAAATGTATATGTAAAAGTTTAAAATTTTGTTCATTGCGAAAAAACGTCAATAATGTCAGAAACGGTTATACCTGGTTGGAGTTTGTATCATGCTTAAGCCCGGTTTTTCAGTAGTTGGTTAAGCTAAGCTTAAACTCTAGTCAAATTTAAACTCCAGTTATGGTACTGAGCAGTTTTTCAGACACAGTTTAAGGCCGCCTTTGGGGTAGGCTTTTTTGTACGACAACATCGGTTTTTTATTATCTAAATAAATTGTAGATCCGACAACAGCTGGATTTTGTTTACCCAACAAACATGGAAAAAATATTTCTCCAGCAAATATATATCTAGTTCCGGAGGTGATATCCAACATCATTATTTAATTATTCTTAAACCAGATAGTTCTCGAGTTGATATCCAACTTCGTTCAATAATCACTATCAAAACTTTGATACATTTTGTAAAATTTATAGTTCTCGAGTTGATCTCCAACGTTATTATCGTTATCAAATTATTATCAAACCTTTGAGAGATTTTGGGAAATGTACAGTTCTCAAATGAATATCCAACACATTTCTCCAGTTGATATCCTGCATTGGATATCGAGTTGAGATGGAGTTGGAAAAAATCTCCAAAGTGGTACCACCAAAACCAGCAGTTGTTTATTGTGAGAAATAAACACCTGGTTGATAGCAGTAATGAAGAGTAATTAATTAAAAATAAAATGTACATATTTTATTTGCGTGAAAATACTGTAGTATGGAATCTTACATTTGAGGCCCAGTAAGAGAAGCACAAGTTGGCAATTATATTTTTTTCAACTTAAGTAATAGCATTATTTGCTTTATAAAAAATTCCCTCTTTTGCTGAGTACGCTATGATTCTCGAGTTGAGTCAATGTTTCGAAACAACTCTTCAGATTTTAGAAGTATGCCTAGTTATCAACATGAGCTCTAATGGTACTCAAGCCCAAATGCTTGTTGGGTATATTCGACGCCATTTCGAACGCAAATGAGTGATAGCTTGACTAGAGTTTAATCCTGCCAGATCGGCCGCTTAAGCTCAACTTAAACTTCAGTTAAAGTAGGCTGAAAAATTGCAGAATAAGTTTAAGCGTAGTTTAACTGACAAACTGATATGAACTTGTACTAAAAAACCGGACCTAAGTGGTTAGTTTTTACAGATCTGCTATCTTATTCCTTATTCAAATCCAGTGTCGGATTTACGGGGGGGTTTTCGGGTTCGCCTATGGTTTTTGAAAAACTCTTCTAGTACTTCGTTTACCGAAAGTGGTGTATCAGTATGGATATTCAATGAAGCGAGTCCATTCAAACGTTCTTGACTGATTGTACTCCGCAAGTATGATTTTAACCTTTTGAGGGCAGAAAATGTGCATTCTGGTGTTGCTGTCGAAACTGGTAGAACGGCTAATATGCGCAATATCTTATTTACATGTTCGAAAGCATTTGGATACAACCATCTGAAAAAAATAAGATAAATAAGAAATATGGCATACAAATTTTGTAGGTAATCATCAAAATTGTTCCCACCTCAGTGCGTCAAACACGTTTTTAAAATTCTGACCATCGACTCGCCTTCTCCATATTTTTACTTCCATCGCAAACTCGGTGTTGGAACAATTCACAACGCTTTCATAAAATGCATGCAGTTTATTGTATTTTTCAGCGTTGTATTCATTTTTGGGGAACAAAACTCCGAAATTTTCGGAAATTAGTTGGTGTTTCATGTAACGGCTCTTGATATGAGTTATGAATGCATCAAGGAATTGAATATAGAATGCTATTATATAATAATCTTCGACGCTCTCAGTATCAACGTTGCATCCATATAATTGATGTTTACTGTTGCGTGGTTTCTTGTGTAGCGCAACTCTCTCAAGGGGTTGCCAGCGCATTATATAGCTTATCCAACCGAATTGTCAACCTCACCTAAGCGTGGCGAATCCTGTTTCATTATCAGCCGAGGCTTTGGCGACCACGAACTCCTGATGGATCAAGGGGGTGTGTGGGCGGTATGGCCTAGAAGGTTTCATGTGGTCATAACAAATCGTTTCCCGAGATGGTCGGGTTGCTACTTTTATTGTGCTTGTTACCGGAACGTACCGGATCTGCATCCGGCAAAGGACCATCAACATCGATAAGACTCCCCAAGGTCTTCGGGGAGTGTCCTTATCGCTACAACAACAACAGCAACGTTTGGAATTGCACGCTAGAAATAGCAGCTTGGAACTGAGAAGCTTGTGCTGAAGTTTTGTCGTTTTCCCTTCTGCTATCTCTTCAAAGGCTTCGAATATTGCTGGCTGAAGTTCATTATAAGTGGATACCGCTTCATGACATTGGCCCATCTTTTTGGGCAGACGCTTTGCAATTTTTGTCTTCGACTTTCTTTTTATACACAGCTGTACTTGTACACAGGGTATTGTAACTTTGATTGGATAACGGTTGGTTGTACAGGTATAAAGGAATCGAGATAGATATCGACTTCCATATAACAAAATCATCAGTATCAAAAAAATTTTTTTTTGAGCCATGTCCGTCCGTCCGTCTGTCCGTTAACACGATAACTTGAGCAAGTATTGAGATATCTTCACCATATCTGGACCCAGAATAGATTGGTATTGAAAATGAGCGAAATCGGATGATAACCACGCCCACTTTTTATATATATACCATTTTCGAAAACACAAAAAACCTGATTATTTAGTAAATAATACACCTAGAATGTTGAAATTTGACGTGTGGACTGATATTTCGACTTTTGAAACAAATTAGAAAAAAAAAGCACCGCCCACTTGTGATAAAATCAATTTTACAAACATTAATCATAAATGAAAAATCGTTAAACCTATCGTAACAAAATTCGGCAGAGAGGTAGCCTTTACTATAAGGAATGCTTTGAAGAAAAATTAACGAAATCGGTTAATGACTACGCCCACTTTTATATAAAAGATTTTTAAAAGGGTCGTGGACGAGCAAAATAAGCTATATCTTTGCAAAAAGAGCTTTATATCAATGGTATTTCATTTCCCAAGTGGATTTATAACAATAAATAGGAGAAACTTCAAATTTTAAAAAATGGGCCTGGCACAGCCCCTTTTATGACTAAGCAATTTTCTATGTTTCGGCAGCCGTAACTCGAAGAAAAATTAGTTCAGAATAGAACCATATGTATATGTATAATTGCGCAGCCTTGTAACACTATTAAACACACAAAACAAACAACAACAGCATTTCAAGTGTACAGCTGGGTATGTAATGTTCGAAAATTTTTTCTGGAGAACGTTTTGCCTTTTTGCCCATCGGTAAAAATCAAAATAAATGCACCCTGCCTACATCATGTTACAATCAAATATACGACATAAAATAATGAAGTAAAAACCACCCCCGGAAGTACAATCCTAGATCCGCCAATGCTCAAACCTTAAGCTCGATCTTACAACTCTTTGCAAACTTCTGGCTGTAAGCTTTTGATCATATAAAAGCTGATAATTTTTGACGGATATTCTCAGCTTTGCGCGTTACAAGGATTCCTTATTTGGTTAATTATAGGATTTTTGTGAGTTTTTAATTCATTGCAAGGTTTAAAATAAATACAAAGAAAAATATAAGTTGTTTTTTAACTGGATTATGTTTTTATGTGCTATGTACATACATGCAACATACAAATATAATACAAGTACATATGTATATATACAAATAAACAGGATTGAATGGCGGCGGATATTATACAGGCGGACTGCAACAGGCCCACAGTACTACACATGATGTACCGCATAGTGCAGCTGCTGCAAGTGCACTAATTGCTCCACTACCACCATCAACATTAGTTAATCCGTCGTCGGCTGTTCCAACGGTGCCGACGGTGCATATACCACCGCAGGTTGGACTTCATGGACTTGTGAGTAGTAAATCGGTAGGTATATAGATAGATATATGTGTGTATCTACATATGGTTGTATTTGTTGCCGTTCATTTTTCTTTGTTTATTTGATCTTGAGTGTATGTTGTTGCTACTGTTGTTGCTGTTGCTGTTATTCTTGTTTGCTGCCGTTTTAATTGTTTACCACTAGCATTGTTGATTTATCATATGTATGTTTGTATGTATGTACTGTACATGCCAATAATTTATGCCGATTCTATTTCATTGTTTTTTTTTTACAACGAAATATTTACACATTGACAAATAAATCGTTATCATATCTATCTATGTATTTTATTTGTATATATATTAAAAAAAATGTGTGTCACGGTCCACGCTCGTCATGGACTTCGAAGCAGCTTAACCGATTTTGATAAAATTTCTTTTTTCGCTATGATTGAGCTTTACGCACGAGAAGTGACAAGGTAAAGTAATATTTTGTTTCTTTCATCTTACGCGTTTTGACGCTCTCACGTCTTCCTCAGGGAGTCTGATAATTTCATTGTTTGAATTTCGTGAGTGGTTCCTTATAAGCGATAAGAGAAAAAGTTAATGGTGTCACGCCCCTTTCTCAAAAACCCTATGCCCAGAAGACTCCTTCTAGAGGAGGGAAATAAAGGAAGATGACAGTGGGAGATAAGAGAAAGAAAATAAGATGTAAAGAAGACACAAAGGGAGAGACAGCATAAAGCAAAGAAGAAAGAGTGACGCGGAAATGTGGAAAAACCTGGATGCTCGAATGATAGAAAGACAGAGGGAAATTTTGTTGTGGAAAATGGACAAGAGAAAAGAAAAAGAGTAGAACGAGAATGAAAAAAGAAAGATGAGGCTGGTGGGTAGAAGATAGGAATTAAAATATCATCGATAAACCAAGCTAAGCCTATTTTGTTCGTTGCGTATTAAGTCACCCCAGTCATCCATGTTTCGCCTCCTGGCCTCAGCGTTTTCATCCATTCGTATAATATTACCTAGCAAGTGAAGCTTTCTGCTTTTATTCGTTTACCTATTTAAAAATCTTCATTAAACTTCTTTCGATACACGTTTTGACATCACGGGAAGGGCTATAAATCATCTTGAAAACTGTCTCGAATATTTCAAGGGTAAGCCCGTGTTTCTCAATACCGTTCATGATTCCGAGGCATACATCAGGACAGACTTGATGTCAGACTTATAATGTGTAATGTTTGTTTGTTCGGAGAGTACTTTGCTTTTCAATTGCCTGACTCAGTGGAATCTAGCTACTCTCCGTCTGATTTCAGTTAGATGAACGGTTTCTTTCACATCCTCGAATTCATATCGTCAACAGTGATGTGGCTGTTAATATGCGAATGCGCCCTTGTTTACTGCATTACCGACTTTTCGCCTCTATCCGAGCCAGACAAAACTTATGGAGCGTTTGTTTAGGTCAATGTTATTAATATTTCGATATCATCATACACCAGCAATTGAACGCTCTTATAATGGATTGTATCATTGCGTTTAAGATCTGGTGTTAGAACGATTTATTCGACATCAGATTAAAGAAATTACACGATAGCTAGTCGCGTTGTCTGAAACCGCGTTTGGTTCTAAATATCTTGGCGAGGTTCTTCGCAGCCCTTACGCAGCTGATGCTTTCACTCAACCCCATTTGATAAAGCCGTATAGCTTTCAGACGTACCAATATAGGTTAGGCTAAGCAAGGTTGAGCTGACCGGACCATGAGGACCTCACATAGACTGAATGAGTCGGTAGTGTTACCAGAAGTTTATTTAACGAACAAACTGAAAAACTCTATCAAAAACCACGACTTTGTTTTAATATTACTCCGTCCTTTTGACAAATACTAGAAGTTATCTAGGGCCTATGTCACTTCTTGATCTGACAGCCATATCACTCCTAATAGCTGGAGTCTTAGCCTGGCAAGCGCAGGGCACAAGCACAAAACGTGCTTGATCGATTCCTCCTCCAACCCGTACTTCCTACATCTGCTATCACTGACCAAGCCTAATTCAAAGGCATGTAACGCCAGAAGGCAGAATAGCCGTTATGAGTATACAGTCCTCTCTTTTTAATGATAGAATTAACTTTGTTAGTCTAAGGCTGTAAGACCTACACGTGATCTTCGAGACTTTGCAGCCCCGTGCTTGGGTGCACGCCTTTCCTGCTTGGTCGATCATCTGCCCCTCTCGCCTTTTCTTAATCTCGCCAATCAAATTCGTACGTCTACAGAGCAAGCTTTGAGGGATGCACCCTTTTGGCTAGTTCATCCGCTTTTCCATTCCCATCTATTCGCATATGCCCTGGGACCCAATATAGATGTATCTTCTTCTTTACAGGGATTGCTTACACTCTAACACACTTTTAGATGCTATGCGAGAGTATTGCCTTAATTGGTGTTATACTGTCAATGTAAAAATTGACGCAGCTGCAGTTTAAGCTATTTTATTCCAATGTATCTGGCAGCTTGTAGGATCTGTTTATTACCGCAGAGAAGGAGTAGGGCTTCCAACCCTTTGGAACAATCTGTGTACACGTGTATCGCCTCATCCGCCATTTGGGCACCCTTGCGCCAACCATCCAACTCTATTTTGGGTCTAAAAGCCCCTTCAAACCAGCATGCAGGCAGCGCCATTACCTCTTATTTAATCACCCGTTGGATATTCTTATAAATTACACTGGTTTACAGCCAAAATGCACCAGAGACGCCATTATGAAATTCCTATGTAAAATCACCCCCTGATTTCGAAAATCAAGGTTATTTTTACTTTGCGAGGAAGGATCTCGAAAACTTTATTTTTTTGCAGATTTGTTTTTTCTCTCTAAGCTCTGTTTTATTACAAAAAAAATAAGCTTTCATTCAACAAAATCGATGGACTAATACAAAAGTTATAAGCATTCATGTAAATATTCCCATTTAATACTTAAGTACCCTACTGGTACATATGTGTGAGTATTCGTACATCAGTTAGTTAGTTTTTGCAGAATTTTTTGTTTTCTCTCCAAGCTCTGTTTTATTACAAAAAAAAAATAAGCTTTCATTCAACAAAATCGATGGACTAATACAAAAGTTATAAGCATTCAAGTAAATATATCCATTTAATACTTAAGTACCCTACTGGTACATATGTGTTAGTATTCGTATATCAGTTAGTTAGCGAATATTAACACATATGTACCAGTAGGGTACTTAAGTATTAAATGGATATATTTACTTGAATGCTTATAACTTAGTTCAACGATTTTATTAAATGAAAGCTTTTTTGTAATAAAACAGAGCTTAGAGAGAAAACAAAAAAATCTGCAAAAAATTAAAAAGTTTTCGAGATCCTTCCTCAAAAGATACAAATTTTATTATATTTTTACAAAAAAATGGAAAAAATCCGTAATGATTGTTCGTTATCTTTGAATCTGCAGGGCCTAGCAAAAAGTGTTGTATGCACAGTTTATAGAAAATTTTATTACCTTTTAAAAGCTTCAAACCGTTTTGGAATTGCTCAATTCGTTCTTGAGACCGTTATTCGTAAATATCTCAAAAATGTTACCATAGAATTAAAAATAACCTTGATTTTCCAAATCAGGGGGTGATTTTACATAGGAAGTTCATACGGGCGTCTCTGAAGAAAAAAAATTGGAATTTGTGATCCAGCGTTATTTGAGAGAAGTGCTTTTGTCGATTACACGTGACTGAAGCTGGAATCGGAGCAGTTATTCAATTACTGATTAATGTCAAAATGCATTGAATTTGAGCTAGGACGTTTTTGAAACAAATTCTGAAATAGTGCATTATTCATAAGTTTTCTGAGATGTTGTGTTTTCGAAACGGTAGCCGAGGTAGGGGGATACTCCAGGAAGCAGTCGATAAGCTATTTTACAGCGGAGCGGTGGGGTAGGTAGTGGAGATATACGCCGCCGATAAACGCCGCCGCCGCCGATTTGCGACTTTTTTCGCACGCTGCCGCCGAATGTCAAAAATATCGGCGCGGCGGCGGCGACGTTCGGCGCGTTACTGTATTTTCTACTCTTTTAAGACTGTGTAGGCTACATAGTTCATCTCGAAACTTGGTCCGATATGGTCGAAAGGGGTATCAACGGATGCGCATCACTGCCAGATATAAAAATCCAATTGCGAAATTTAACACTTTCTAACCGTTCAAAAGTTATTTGAGAAAACAGGCGCTTTCAATGCCAGCTTGACACGGATTTCGCTTTACCGAATTCAACAAGTTATTAAAACAAAACACTTAAAGAAAAGTTATATAATAATTTAAATGCTCACTTTGCATAATTTTTTCAAAAGAGTTATAAAGAACAATAATTTAAATAAAATGTCCCACGTCCAACAGATTTTCAAATTGTCCTCAAGTTATTAAAAAAGCAAGTTACCCGAAAAATTTGCCGAATTTTATATCCCGATTGGCTAAAAGAATAAGCGAAATCAGTGATGCAGTATCCTTTAGTAAGCTCCAGTGGTTTAAATTATCCTTTGAAATGATTCTCAGCTCACACTTAGTTGCATATATCTTCAACACGTATGAGAAGGGTTTGAATAATCACTTTATTTGCTTAACCATAAAATAGCGTCTGAAATCTTAATTTTGATTTCCACACTTCATCATTCAACACCCAAGTCTTCCGGTTCGACATTTCCTAAAGTTAGCGGCCCTATCCCTAACTAGTCCCTTGGAGTGAATCACATTGGATATAGCCTATCAACCATGTTTAAATATGACCTACACGTAACGGCTCCTGTTACAAATGTGAATAAGGCTTTGTCCTTCGCAAGAACATGCGCCAAGGATTATACGATTTTTACCCATGAGTTACGCAATGATATCCACTTAGACCGCTTATGATTTTGAGTGCGGCATCCTTGGCCGAATAGTTACTCCCTAACGTTTCAAAGTGTTTTTTTGGTGTAGTCGGAAGTATAGCGCGACAAAAGCATCCGTCAGAAAGTCTGCGGAGCTACAGCTAGAGCTTCTAGGAAAATTACGTCAACGAAGGTATGAGTTCGAAATCGCAGTCCTATGGTTTCGGTGCTGGCATATGGCATAAGGGCCAGGATGCGTGGTAGCAACTGGTGGTCGGGATTGCTACTGTTCGCACGTCGGGAATTGTAGCTCCTAGAAACAGCCGAAAAAACTGAAGGCGCCCTTTGGCGCGTTCAACAATAAGCCAGCATTGATGGTAATTGTTAAAACTGTGCCACGAGAGTCATAACTATTAGTAGATTATTGATAGCAACCGTATGTCGCTTTTGTGTGTGACCAGCATGTAGCCACAAATGATTTAAAGAAATCGTGCCGACGACGGGTATTAGAGTTAGCCCAGAACATCTCCTTCGGTGAAACTACGCTACAAAAGTGTGACCATTTAAAGTATTTCTCCCTTTCTCCGCAAGGAGCTACTCCCGAAATTTACTGAACGATACGCGAGAGTTTGAGGCAAAAACAGCGTATCTTTCCGAAATGGCGAAACGTCGATTTCCTTAAATACATATAAACAAAACCTTTCAAAATATAATTTTTTTTTTAATTTTCGCTTTACAAGCCTCCAGATACTCTTCCGCCAGTTAATGATATTGTTCCAGATCGTCAAACATACCATTGATGTCAGCAGTATGTTTCCATGTTCATTAGTTGTGGACAATGTGATACTCTGAAGTCCAGCCATTCAATTAAGAGGTTTCCCGATCACTTTATCGGCGCGCCGGCCGGTATATAATAGAGCCTACGCCACCGCCGCCTATTAAGTGACCGGCGTAAACCTCTAGTAGGTAGGGTGTTGCCTTACGTGGCCATTTCTTTTTCATTTCGGTATGGTTTTAGGAACAATTCGGGGCCATATCGGGGTGGTTTTTCGGAATCAGTCCGGGTCTATATGAGGATATGGACAATTTTGGGTTAAATTTGAAGCTATTTCTAGGTTCTCCCGCGAAAATTTCTAGGTTTATGATAATTTCCTGATGATCTTAGGGACAATTTTGGGTAATGGTTTTGGAAACTTAGTCGTGGTCATTTACAGATTATTTGGGGACTATTTCGTATTGCTTTCGGAGTCATTTCGAAGTCAATTTGTGGTAATTTCGTGATGATGTCTTGGGGATTGTTTTTGGATTTTCCCGAGGTCATTTAAAGGCCACTTCGAGGTAGTTTCGGGATCAACTTGTGGCCATTTGGTGATGATTTTCAGTACTATTTCAGGGTTCTTTCAGGATAATTTCCAGATAGTATATCAAGAGTAATTTGGGGATCATTTTGTGGTCTATTTTTGGTTCTTTCCGGGATGATCTTTTGGCTTATTTCGGGGTACTTCCGGGGTAATTTTATGATGACTGTGGGGACCATTTTGGACCCGTAGGTACCCGAAAATTGTCCCCAATATCATCACGAAGTCACATCGAAGTAATCCAAACGATCAAGATTTGACCCCGGAAGGACCCCAAAATACACCACGATATAGCTCTTCGCAGAGCCAGAGCATTAGTAAAAAAAAAGTAAACAAAAAAGCTCAACATTTCAATCCGTGTTTTAAACACGTTTTACTAAAAAATATCGGAGTGGAGTAGGAGAGGGAGCGGTAATTGTTAAGGGAATGGGAGTGAAAGTGAAACAAAAAAATGTGTCTGTTTATATCTCCGTACTTATTTGAAGGAGTTATCCAATGTTTGGTATATAAACTTCATATTTGAGGTATAAAGATTCCATATTTGAGGTAATTAAGGTGGGAAAGGTAGAGGGCGTGGAGATGAGAGTGAGATTTAGAATGGGAATGGAAGTGGAAATGGGTTTGAGAGTGGGAAGGAAAAGTAGAACTAGAAGGGATTGGAGATAAAAATAATAAAGTTAGAACAAGAATAAGACGACTAGGTTAGGTTAGGTTGAACTGGTCGGTTCACGAGGACCTCACATAGACTGAATGTGTCCGTGGTGTTACCAGAAGTTTATTTAACGACCAAACTGAAAAACACTACCAAAACCAGAACCTATGTTATAAAATTACTCCGTCCTCTTGGTAAATACTAGAAGCTTTCTAGGACCTATGCCACTTGCTGCTTCTATATCTGACAGCCGTATTACGCCTAATAGCTGGAGTCTTAGCTTGGCAAGCGCAGTGCACGAGCAGAAAACGTGCTTGATCGTTTCCACCTCCAACCTCACTTCCTACATCTGCCATCATAAGAATAAAAAGGAGAAATGGAATAAAAAGTAGTAAAGTATAGTAGAGACGGACAACGTGTTCCGGATACGCTAGTATCGTTATACAAATCATAAATAATGCCGAGCCTGTCTGGTTTTTTCCTTAATGTAATCTCTTAGTATTAAATTAGTTGTTGTTGTTGTTGTTGTTGTTGTAGCGATAAGGTTACTCCCCGAAGGCTTTGGGGAGTGTTATAGATGTGATGGTCTTTTGCCGGATACAGCTATATAACCTCTTGAATCCCCATAGAATTAGTAAAAAGCGTCTCCATTTTTGCGGTTAATTTGGTGGATTTAAATTTAATACATTGTGATATATACAGAGTGCTCCAAAACTAAATTTAAATACTTTGCTGACATATTGCTGTAGCCAAGACGGAAGAACATTTTTTGAGAAATCGGTGTTCAAAGCGCTCATGTCAGCCGATTGTCACTTATCAAATCTCGGTCGGTTTCGAGCGTACGTTTCATCGTAGAAAGATCAGATTTGGCATGTTGAAGGGACGGACCTTCTCTTATTCCTAATTCTAGAACAAAAGGTATTTGCGATGACCACAAATAGATTCCCAAAAATTTTGAAAAATTTCTATTTTTGATCTTAACTACCAAAATTTTGATTTTTACGAAATTTTTGTATGCCCACTTGTGCTTTTCAACAAGGAATTGATAATTTCGGAAAATTTCACTTGGGAACACATTATTTCCGACATACAATTCCAAGCTTTCAATATGTACTAATCGATCTAATTAATCGTTAGGTTAGGTTAGGTTGAACTGGCCGGTCCATGAGGACCTCACATAGACTGATTGAGTCCGCAGTGTTACCAGAAGTTTGTTTTAACGACCAAACTGAAAAACCCTATCAAAAACCAGGACCTATGTTATAAAATTACGTCCTCTTGGCAAATACTAGAAACTTCCTAGGACTTAAGCCACTTACTGCTTCTAGATCTGACAGGTATCACTCCTAATAGCTGGAGTCTTAGCCTGGCAAGTGCAGGGCACGAGCAGAAAACGTGCTTGATCGTTCCACCTCCAACTCGCACTTCCTACATCTGTCATCATATGAATAAGAAGGAGAAATGTAATAAAAAGTAGTAAAGTGTAGTAGAGCCGGATAACGTCTTCGGAACGCTAGTATCGTTATAAAAATCATAAATAATGCCGAACCTGTCTGGTATTTTCCTTAATGTAATCTCTTAGTATATAATTAGTAAAAACCGTCTACATTTTTGCGGTTAATTGGCGGATTTAAATTTAATACAGTTGATATATACAGAGTGATCCAAAACTACATTTGAATACTTTGCTGACATATTCCTGTAGCCAAGACGGAAGAACATTTTTTGAGCTGCATCAAATTTTTTTGAGAAATCGGTGTTTAAATCTCTCATGTCAGCGGATTGTCACTTATCAAATCTCGTTCGGTTTCGAGCGTAATTTTCATCGTAGAAAGATCAGATGTGGCAAGTTGAAGGGAATGACCTCTTATTCCTATTTCTAGAACTAAAGGTATTTGCGATGACCACAAATAGATTCCCAAAAATTTTGAAAAATTTCTATTTTTGTTCTTAACTACCAAAATATTGATTTTTCCGAAAGTTTTGTATGCCCACTTGTGCTTTTCATCAAGGAATTCAAAATTTCGGAAAATTTAACTTGGGAACACATTCTTTGAGACATACAATTCCAAGCTTTCAATGTCTATTAATCGATCTAATTAATCGTTAGATTAAATCAAGGCGAATTCAGTACCAGGTGTTGTTATCCCATCAGCTGATTGATTCTTCTTGATAATTTTCCATACAAAGCTTTGTACAACAAAATGTCTGTTAATCGAAATCTATGAAAATTTTCTTTTGACTCGACATTCATATGCGCGGCGAATTGATTGAAATTCGCTTTGCCACCACCTGGTATAGATTCGCCTTGGATTAAATAAAGAGGATAATTTATTTATTTTTTTGATTTTGTAAATCGAATAATCGTTAGAGTTCCACTATTAAAATAGTGGAATACGATTAGTAAACACACACAAATCTAAATCGAGTATTCAATTAATTGAATTCTTTTTATATATTAATCAAGATTTTAATGCATCATTATTATTTAATAACATTGTACTGTCGTTTCATTTAGTAATTAAATATTTTTTTTTTATTTTAATGAATTTTTACATAAATAATCATGGTCTGATAAAATCATTTTCTTTTTATTTTCATTTTAGCCCCTGAATGCACCAGACCCTAATAGCCACCTATCGTCTACTTCTAACAACAAAGAGCCATCAGAGGTTCAATAGTTTAAAAACGCCAACCCTTTTGAAACGTTTCAATAAAGAAAACAACCAAGAAGTACGAGGAAAAGAAAAATTGAAAACTGTTTTATTGGTAACATGTAAATTGACCTGATGATAAATTCGCTAAAATTGAAATCTATCCATTAAATAATTTTAACGAAAAAATATTTCGACGCTTAACGACGCCGGCCAGCTGAAAATATGAAGACAAAAATTCAATAAAGAAATAAAATGAAAAACAATTGCAAAATAGTTGACGTTATTGAAGGAAAGTCAAATAAGTAAAACTCATCGAAAGAAAAAAACACGACTATTTTAAAATTATAAAACACAAACACAATACATAGCCATTAACAAGGATAAAAAAGGAAATTCAAGCACTTATTAAATTAGTATCTAATGACATTTTCCTGGTATGCAATGCTTTGCATTGTGGGGTATTTTGAAACAAATTGAAAACCAGAAATTTGAGAAACTCCTGGGGTCCTATTCTGTAACTCGATTGGAATGCTGTCAAATCACATACATTTTTTCAATTCAGAATGAAATTTTTCTTCGACTCGAGTTCCACAATAAAGCCCAGGGCATAATGTTAGCTGTGTTTTTTTTCAAGTCTATATATGTACGTTTACGCTTAAACTTTATATGGGCTGCTAAGCGACAAACTTTAAATACACCTCTGAAATTGTTACGCATAAAATTAGTACTACAAAATTTCAATACGCATTATACTCAGATGTAACTGAAATATGTTCCATGTTTCACCCTCTGCACTAATTCAATGTATTCTATGCGCGTCCACTATTTATCACAACTGACTCAGAAATACAAGAGAGGGTTGTGTCTCCGCTTTTCGGTACACCCTGAAACGTATACGCGTGTAAAAAAAACACGGCTGTTAACACCATGTTACAATTGCACCGGTTTCACACAGAAACTTAATCGAATCACAATTCTGTTTAATGAAATAATTAAGTTTTCCTTTTCATACAGGGCCTTTTGCTTCATTAAGCGAACATATGTCAGCAGCCCCAAAAAAATATTTCGCTTTTACAAAAAATAGTTAAAATGGAAAGCAGACGTTTCCTTCTTAACTATAAATACAATCAAAATAAAAAGCATGCGGAACTATCCATAGATGTTAAACCTAACAAAATATGTGCCTATTTTCGAAAAAACCATATTACATTTTGCAGCAAATGCAGCAAAAATTTTATTTTGAATTTTTCGTGTTTATCTATTTTTCGTAAATTGTTGAAAATAATTATTTTTAATTGTCGTTTGTTACATTGACAATGAAACTTGTAGCACCAAGCAAAACCGACTGGATTTTTTACTCGATTAGGCATTCAATAAAGCAATAATGAGATAATTAAGAATTTGTATTTTGAATGGAGGATTGAGTTCAATTAGGGCTTTAATGTAGAAAACTTGACTAAATATTTCATTGCATTGGCAATAGTTTCACTTCTACTATGCCGCCATTGCACCCATTTGATATAAACTGTGTTTTAACATTCCCTTTTGAAACATTGCTACCATATCTTAAAAAAAACCTCTCCAAACTGTATATTTGTTTGCGGAAATCAAGAAATACTTGTTGATTGTGCGAAGAGGCCCTAGCCTCTTTGAGGGAGCCAATCTTGTTTCGTCTATTTTTCGACGTTCACCCAGCTATTCCGCTCAGGTAACGAACCCAACACCGCTCTAAGAATATATACATATAATACAATTTAGTGCCGTTTTATCGACTGCCTTATAAATTTTGGGTTTTTTCAAACACAATTTCTTTTTCTGCGATGCCTGCTATAATTAAAGGACCAATTAATGGTGACTTATAACCATAAAACCATAACCAGATAAAACAGCTGATCGAACCTACCTTATGGGAATCAATGTAATCGATTAATGGTGCCATACCATAATGCCCTAGCCATAACAATACAATAGCCAACCAACTGATTTTTGATTTCTCGCCATATCCATAACCTAAAAATATTTGAGTTGGTGAATGTAATAACTTTTTGTAGATTTTATTCATTGTTTTGGATACGTTATGACTGAGAGACTAATTTTTTGCGGAATATGTTTGTAATTTTTTTCGTTTTCTTCGTTTTTATGAAATTTTCACGATTTTTAGGTTAAAGCACCATTAATCGATCACACTGGAGATGGTTATGGATATGGATATGGTTACGACTATGGCGTTAGCCTTAAGGAAATTTAATTGGCCGTCAACCCTTCGAAATGCAGTCAATTCAACCGTTAAAATTTGTCGATTCTCACAGCGTCATCTGCTGTCTTAATACCTAAGAAACAACTGATTGCTACGTGCAGTTTTTACCTTTCCGGTTTCACATAACTGACTCCGTCTTTATATTAAGTTTTTAAAATTTTCTACTAATTTTCAAAGAACTATTTCATTCTCTGATGAAAGCTTTTTATCTGTTATTCCCTTTTCGGCACACAACTCACACAGTTTTTAAGCAAAATATGTTTTGTTTACAATTTACATACATTCGCAGCGCTGCCATACTTCTTCAATAATTTTTAAACAAATATTTAAACAGAGCGTTGAGAAAATGAAATGGAATTTATCATGTCGACAAATTTATCTGTCAGTTGCACAATCCCCACATAAACAGGTAGTCAATAAAATGACCCTTACTGCATCTGTCGGAAAAGAGTATGGATTTTTCAAGAACAAGCACGTACATATTTGGTTAGGTGCAACATCTACGTATGAGTAGTGCGTATGCATTTTATTTTGATTGGCTTTTAACAATATTTTGTAAAAAACGTATTACTTTTCGGGGCTGCCGACAGATGTTCGCTTAATGAAGCAAATGGCCCTGTGTGAAAATTAAAACTTAATTATTTCATTAAACAAAATTGCGATTTCATTAAGTTCCTGTGTGAAATTGGTACTTTAAAAAAAATTTTAAATCCATTAAAATACCCCGCCGTGCATTGTTTTAGCCACTGGACATACAAACATTCATCGTCATCCAATCGATATTAAAGAGCCACTTAAATGTACAGATATACATTAGACTGGTTTGGTCCCCATACAAAAAAAAATTGCAAATGCCCGCCCCTAAATTTAAAGGTTATGTTGAGAGTGTTTCGGAAAACAATTTTTTTTTTTTTTGATTCTTCGAAATACAGCCGAAATAGTTTATCATTGTAACTTGATTATTTGACGCCCGATTTTTTTAAATTTGTATGTTATTATTTTGTCCTTAGGAAGCTTCACATTTCCGTTTAATGTCCTTTTAAGCTATGAAGTCGTTTTCACATGATTAGGTCAGCTAACAAAGTTGTACTCCCCCTAATGTATCCTTTTTCCTTACCAAACGAAAGTATTTAGAAATTCAAGAAAATGTTGCTTTCAAATCATATTACTAAAATAATAAACAAAGGGGTTATATCACTTTCAATATTTATTGCAACTGTTATTTTACCTGATTGTTATTATACTTAGACCTGAAACTCATGGTATTTTTGGAGGAAAAAAAATCAGAGCCTGACTGTAGTGAGAAGTCAGAGTTTGACTTTTCACCTCGTATAACAGCTGTTATAGTAAATTTCTCAAAAAAAGAATTCAGCCCTTCAAATAAGGGAAAAGGGTGGACCACGACCAAATGTATACTTTTTTAATTTGCAATACGTGTTAACAAAAATAAAATTGCGAAATGCAGAATTTCGAACTTAGAAAGCCGATATCTATTTGTTGGAGGCTAACTTCGAAAAACGGAGATAGTACTTTGTTTACTTAAGCCTCAATCTCTACAAAAAAGTAGGTTTTGTCGCATAGTGTTATTAATATAAATACGAAACAACAGGTTTGACTCACTTATATACTTTGACTTACCTACCCTATTTATGATATTTGGAATATCTTTATTAACATTTCAATGCAAACCCTAATAATAATTTTTCCTCCAAAAATATCATGAGTTTCAGGTCTAAGTATATTAACAATCAGGTAAAATAACAGTTGCAATAAATATTGAAAGTGATATAACCCCTTTGTTTATTATTTTAGTAATATGGTTTGAAAGCAACATTTTCTTGAATTTCTAAGTACTTTCGTTCGGTAAGGAAAAAACGATACATTAGGGGGAGTACAACTTTGTTAGCTGACCTAATCATCTGAAAACGACGTCATAGCTTAAAAGGCTATTAAACGGAAATGTGGAGCTTCCTAAGGACAAAATAATGACACATAAATTTTAAAAATCGGACGTCAAATAACTAAGTTACAATGAAAAAACTATTTCGGCTGTATTTGGAAGGATCAAAAAAAAAAAAAAAATAAAAAAATTGTTCCGAAACCCTTCTCAACATAATCTTTAAATTTAGGGGCGGACATTAGCAACTTTTTTTTCGACCCAGTCTAATATACATCCAACACATTAAAGCAGTGGTTGCCAGTGTCTGGCACAGTCATATTTTCTGCTTTATTGGCAAGTAGCATTGTTCGACCTCGTTCAGGTTTCGTTACGTTGACTGCAACAAACAAATCTCGATTTATTTTGAATGAACTGCTCTTTTAAGGACCAAAAGTACGTTGAAATATATATATAAATAATCAATTCAGCGAGTTCGATTACTCGTTCAAGTATATCTTAATGCCGAATATGAAACATGTATCTGCTTGAAATTTTCTACGCTTTCTTCATTTTTATGAAAATTTTACGCTTTTTTTAGGTTAAGGCACCAATAACTGATGCCAATTGAAAATATGGTTAACTATAGCGTTATATTGACATGGTCAACTTTGCCAGACCCTTAAGGGCCAATTAATGGTGACATAACCATATAACCATAACCAGATAAAACAGCTGATCGAACCTACCTTATGGTAATCAATGTAATCGATTAATGGTGCCATACCATAACGCTAACGCCATACCATAGCCAACCAATTGGTTTTTGGTATCTCGCCATATCCATAACCTAAAAATATTAGAGTTGGTGAATTTAATAACTTTTTGTAGATTTTATTCATTGTTTTTGATACGTTATAACTAAGAGTCTTATTTTTTGTGGAATATGTTTGTAATTTTTTGCGTTTTCTTCATGTTTATGAAATTTTCACGATTTTTAGGTTAAGGCACCATTAATTGATCACATTGGAGATGATTATGGATATGGGTATGGTTGCGACTATGGCGTTGGTGTTAAGGAAGTTTAATTGGCACTTAATGCGTTAATGCGGGAAAACTTTCAACGTGTGTTATTTCAAAGTGACGCCAGCGCCAACACGATACAAAAGTCAACTGTGTCTGGGCCTTCACGCCTTTTGTTGAACTATTGGCCTCCCTTCTTTAACTTTTAAGACATACATCTTAATTTATCTTTATGGCTATAAAAATGGCAAGTTTTAAATTTTTTTTTTCAATACATATTTTATTTCCTTTATTATTATTGTTTTCAATGAATTTCTTGGAAAAACTTGAATCGCTCGTTTTGCAATAAAATATAAACAAAAAATAGACGTATGTAAATTTAAGTACACTAAATAATATTAAAAACAAAAGAAAAATAAACCACGTACATTAAGGTGGGTCAAATTTATTATTGAAAAGGCACATCCAGTTCCTGAATTTACGAGTAATATTGTCCGTGGGACCATAGGTCTGAAATGAATTTCGAGCCTCCCTAATTTTGTTAGAAAATTTTATATTCCAATCCGAATAGCGGCTTGCACAAATAAAATACATGAAAATAAATGTCAAATTCGAATTCGGATTGGGATATAACATTTTCTAACAAAATTAGGGAGGCCCAAAATTCATTTCAGACCTATGGTCCCATGGACAATATTACTCAGTATGATCCAAAGATTCAGAAACTGGATATGCACCTGAAGTTTTTTCCCTTATTTTCCCCATACAATTTAACCCGCCTTAAAGTACATGCGTAGTAAACGCAAAGAAAAATATATTAGGTCGTATCAAAAAAAAAAAAGAAAAATTGTATATCAAACAACATAAAGCAGTTTTGCACTTCCGAAAAAAAAAATTTTTCCGATCTTATATATATATATATTCCGATCTTATATATATATTATATATATATATATATTCCGATCTTATATATATATATATATATATATATATATATATATATATATATATATATATATATATATATATATATATATATATATATATATATATACCTATTTATACCTATTTAGTGGGTCCGCTGTTCTCCTACTATCGTAATTCGGTCAGGTTTGCGTGACTACCTTGCAGGTGTCCGAGAAGCAGCGGCTGGAGGCTGCTAACTCTTTGAATCTGGTATGTATGTTTTTTTTTTTTTTTAGAATTGCTATATGTGGATGATACATCTCGCCTCCGCTGCCTCCAGCAGTGCCCTTGCCCTTCCAAGTTTGTCTGCCTTCACGTTGCCCTCCATGTTCCTGTGACCAGCTACCCATATAAGAGTTATGTTTGCGAAGTTAGCTGCGCCTTGAAGAGACCTCTTGCAGCTGCTGACGGTCTTAGACAAAGTAATGGAGGAGCTAAGCGCCTTGAGCTCTGCTTGTCTATCTGAGTAAATGCACACCCCGCCCATTAACCTGTCAAAACTTAGTGAGGGCGTGTGATAATCTGACGACGAAGCGACACCGGAAAGCCTTTTGAGGTCTGGGGTGGGGGTAGAGCATTAATGCACCAGTCTTCACTAACAGTTGAGTGGTAATGCAGAAAATATCAGCCTCACTCAGCTATATTGGTAGTGAAGCTTAAATATTTTTCACTAAAATTTAAAAGCTGGTAGTGAAAATATTATCAGGGAAATATGGATCGAATGAGTAAACAAATGTCATTCGGAGGATTCACCATTTCACTATAGTGATAAAAATTTTTCCAATATATAGTAATGCTTATGAAAGTGTAATGCCATCATAACTTATTGCACTACCCCCAACTATGATACTTCTGTGACCATACTGCCTAAATTTCAAGAGTTATACTCACAAAGTCTTACTGCCGAACAAGTTGCAGCTTCACGTATGTGTATGTCCAGAGGTAGCTTGTTTAGGCGCACATTTAGTGCGTAAGTTGGGCACGACTTTAGTGCACCTGTTACCCCTCCGAGGGCTGCCCACTGTACTCTATTCATCTTTTTAATGTTGTACTGTTTTTCCAAGGCCGACCACCATATTATAGCTCTATATTTTAGTCTGACGACGGCCGTATAGAGCCACATCACGAGTTTTAAACCCGATTGTTTTACACGAATAGAAGGCTACGTACGCCTTTCGACCTTAAGTTCGTTATTCGACTTTCAGCTAAGATGTTATCTATCTCGAAGCCCCAAACAGGTATATAGTCAAACCTAAATCGTTTTATGGTATTAATTTTTGAGCTGTTGGTATTATAATAAAGATTAACAAAAATGAACTATTTTTGCCCAAGTGAACCAAAGTGGCATCCTTGTTCTAATTTTGCCAGATATAAAAATTTAGGCTTAAATAAAATCCATAGACAATTTTTTTTTGTTTTGCAGTGGGAACACTAAATGGGCATTTCCAGTACAGTTGCAACAGCAAAATTTTATTATTTTATTATTATGAAAAGTAGTAAAGCCACAGAAAAAAGGAACATGGCGCAAGTCTCAAGCATGACGCTTATATCCAAGTATTTGCTTTCACCTATTCAATTACGTTTAAGAACTTTTGAAGGAAAACTTATCACACTGCAGTCATAGGGTTTGTAGTTCATACTTCATAAAGAAAGCATTTGTCGAATCGTGGGGCGTCCAGAAAACACTTCACCTTCGGGTATGTACGGCAACTTTTTTTTATATTTAATGCGATCTACTACACGCACAGACATAAACACAGAAAAACATTATTGTTTAATTTGTTTAACTATAAATATGTAATGTATGAATTATTGTAGGTACGAATGTAAGTCATCTTAATAACATATATATGTATTTACGTATTTACTTTAAAACTTGAAAAAATAATCTTATTGTTTCTTTTTTGGTAAATACTATTTCAACATGTATACATATTTTAAATGAAATAAAAAATGTTTAACTTAAAAAACAAATTCAAAAATTCTGTTAGTGTTAAGATATTGATACAAATTAAGTTATCCAATAAAAAAAAATAATTTTGTTACATTTTTGTTTATAGTTCAGAATTGTTACAGGATATTAGTGCGGCTCCAATAAATGTTTTTCCTCAGCATCACTTTTTGTTTAAAAGTCATAATAATGTTGGGAATTTTAGGAAATTCTTGATTATTTCTCGCCCTCTGCTATCGTTCGAATCACTGAACAGTCGAATATATACACAAATGCTTTGTATATAAGATGCTCTTTATGAGCAGCACTACTATGGTAGTATATCTTCACAATTTAGTGTACTCGCGTACTTCACTTATAGCGTGGTAAAATTAAACTGATTGACTATCACTTAAACTGCGCCGCTTTTATATTCTCAGTTGTCTCTTTCGCCTATTTCTTTCAGGGTCCTTTTGCAAACAGCCTTCTCGATTAGTTGCTTATTTACTTTTCTCAATTTCGCTCTTGCCTTCTATGTATAGATGCGCTCTTTGTTAGTGTGTATATGTGTGAGCAATGTTGTATACGCTCTCAGCTGCTATGCTCATGTATGCGTAGGTATTTGTTGTCTATTCTGTTGTGGTTGTGCAGCACTTATTTACTAGCGACATAGTGACGTGACGAAACTGCTAATATTCGCCACAATGTTAACCCTTATAATTAGTTTCAAGGTTGCTCGTATAGAAAAGTATGCCAAGCAACTCTGACTTACTCTAACCCGTTTGAAAGTTGTACAAATTGGAAGATATTTAAGAATTCATGAGCTTAACTAACACCGGCTACTAATACCATGGCGGTTTTTGAAATGGTACCATCGCAATATGCCAGTAAATGTTTCTTTCTTTTCAGTTTCTCTGAAAACAAAAATAATAATTGAATATTCAATTATTATAAGCCGGTGTTAAACTCATGAATTCTTAAATATGAAATAAAAATTGTAACACACCATTAAACATACAAATACGAATTGGAAGATGTAAAACTAAACTTGAGTCATATAATTTGTATGGAAAGTTGAAAACAAGTCTGCACAACGTTAAAAAGGTTTGTTTTTTTAATTTTTTTTAGCAGTTCCCGAAATGGATCTATACAACGAGCTTTGGCAGTTGTCTAACATTTTTTCTTTCTTCTATTCTAATTTAATAAATTTTTTCTTAATGGAAAAGATTTATCATAACAATAGTAATGATAAAATAATTATTGTTAGGCCTTGATCTCGATTCGAACTCGCGATCTTGTAACGAATTTAGTGAAATTCCCCCTATTCCAGACCTTCTGCTAACGTTCGAATCGCTAAACTGTTGAATAAATAACTCCAATATTCAATAATGCAAAATGGTCTTTATTACACTACTTTGAGTGTACTTCAAAACTAATTGCGTGTTTAAATCAAACTGCTTAGTCATGCCTCAGCTTGCGCTGCTTTTATACTCTCGGTTTCCTCGTTCACCCATTTCTCCTAAGGTCTAGTAATTTCGTGAACTTCATGCTTTGTTACCAGCTATATACATGTATATTTGTAGTTTGTATCTATATGCGTATGTATATGTGAGTACTACTTCGGCTGATGATGACATGCGTTTGTGAGTATCTCTCTGCTGCCTTGTATGTATGTGTGTACATGATGATTGATTTGTTTACGTACATACGAGTGGCTGCTTAGTATCGGCTTAGTGATGATAATATTCGTCACAATATGTATCATGATCGTTCGTATTCGGTGCAACATACCGGTTGCGTCAAACTCGACCCCATCGCAAACATAAATCATGCTTTCTTTTTCACTATTGAATCTTAGGTCATTCCTAGGACAGGCAGCTTGTCCCTGGTGTAAGGGGTTAGCTGCACCGCGTACATCGGTTTATCGATAACTACTGTCGATTTGCGTATATCTCTCGAGTCAAGCCAGATGGAACCCTGAGTCAAATTGTGTCTTGATCTGCATAAATATGCCTATATAATGCAAAAGAAAGTGAAGGAAATTTTGCTTGGATGAAGAGATATGGTGCAATTTAGTTGCTGGGTCATTTGTGTACCGATAAATTGCCATTTTGCATTGAATCGTTAATGATAGAAATATATGTCAAATTGTGGATTCACCTACAGATGAGTGTATATATATTGCAAAACCAGAAATTTGTTATTTGCTTTGGTTCAAGAGATAAACGCAAATCGACAGTAGTTATCGATAAACCGATTAACCCATATAACGCCTTAATCGTTAACGAAAGAACCTTTAAACAATTTGTGTCTTAACCAACAAGTGGGTAGTTATACATATAATTTAACAGAAACTTTGCTTGGTTCATCAGATATACAAAATCATCGGCTTAGTCGCCAGTAGTTGTCGATAAGACGAATATCTCACGCATCGCATGAACCGTTAATGATAGCACCTTGAATCGAATTGGGGATTAATTCAGTAGTAGGTGTCCATACACTGCAAAAGCTAAAACTTCGTAATTTGGCTTGATTCAAAAGATATACGCAAATTGGCAGTAGTTATGCATAAGCGGATTAACCCACGTAGGGCCTTAACCGTTATGACTTTTAAATTTCGAACCTCAACTACTGTTAAGAGACCTTAAGGTCGTTTTCACCAACTTCGTTTACGCTAACTTTATTTGACAGAAATCTTTCGATGATCTGTCAGGTAGAGTGTCGGGTAGTTTTTTCAAGTTGTTTCTTCAATTTAATATTTTCAACATTCAGTAAATTCAGAGTTCATGCTCTGGGTATAACATATGTATATCCCGCCGCTTAGGAGGACGGATATATGCAGAGTACAAACGTTCAAGTTACATATATTCCGGCAGATGCAAGCCTTGTATGTTCTTGGACGGGAGTTGCGTTCAAACATGCCTGGAACAGCTTGTTGAACGTCAAAAAAAGGAGACGGACCGCTTATTTTTAAAGGATATGTCAAATATGACAAATGGCAGCCATGGCGGATAAGCAGCTCGAACTGCTATTATCGTCGAGGCCTAACTTATAACCATGTGACGCCAGAAGGCAGTGTTCACTTAGTAGCAGCCTTAAGTACATATTTCTCTTTAGAGATATGAGCAACTTTGTGAGTATAACGTCGTAGAATCTGCACGTGATCCTACCAATTTGTGCAGCCCCTCGCTTCTGTACACTCCTTTCCAGCATGATGGATCTATTGTGGCCCCAAAATTTCCGTTCGCCCTATATTTAAAGGCGCTATACTGCTGTAATTACACGGTATGGATCCTCACGAAACAAGAAAACACATTTCTATGGCGAAATAAAACCTCGTTAAAATTTATTTTATTATTACATACATCACACATTCATTATTTAAATGGTTCATCGCATTTTCATTGAGTTTTTGAACGTTTAAAAATTATTTTTTTGATGTTTTTTTTTTAATTTTTCATTCTAATTTGATTTGTAGTGAAAAGTTAAAAGAAAAAGCGCACATTAAAAAACTTTGGTTTTCTTCAATGAAATTGTTAATGCGAAAATTACTAAGTGATGTGAAAGCCCTTCAGTCCAACAATTAAGCGTAATTTACACCACAGCACAGTGGTCGGTTCCATAGGCCAAAAATAAAAAAATCAAAGTGAAAGGTTTGTCACCAAATGTGTCGTTAGTATCTCTTATTAGAATAGCCTTTTAAAAGGTATATTTGTTTTTCTTGTATTCGAACTGTATTCTTTAAGAATAGCTTCAAAAGTGAGGTCATGGTATTACTTGGTTTTTGCAGTGTGAGCAAGTTAAAAATAAAGTGCAAGTTTAATCTTGCCAACCTAAGAAAGTGCTGATTTGACAGATAAATGAACAGCTGATCAATTTGTGGCGGAAATTTAAGCATTCACTTCGTTTTGTAACGTCGTCGCGTCAAGTTCGTTTTTCGCCACAACTCAACCGCGTGCTATAAAAGGACGTTATTCATGTGGTTGAGAATAAAATGGCGGATAGTGCGGGAATCGAAATGACAAGAGATTGAATTAAAAACATTTAGAAAACTAAAATTATCGTTCTTGGAGTAAATCCTTACGAAAACCAAGCTAAACATCTGAAAGATTTCACAAAATAAGAATTAGTTATGGCGTTATAGCTTCTAAGTAAGCCGGGCCAAGGTAGTCTTTCATTCAAATAAATGAATGGAAGCTACTTAAAACTACAAACAGACAAACAAACAAATAAATTTAAGCATTTGTAAAAGTGATTTTGTTATTAACCCAGATATGCCGACGGACCTCCTGGTGAAGCAATTTCCACAATTTTTTTTAATACCGTTCTTTTAACATAAAATATTTTTTAAACGATTTTCTAGGGTGTACTACATGTAATACGCTCGGCACATATACAAGGAAAAAGTAGTAATTTTTGGTTACATAGGAAAAATCGTTTTTATTCTTCTAGAGTACTTAGTATTTCATTTAAAGTTAAAAACTGAAAACAAAAAATTTGTTGTTTTTTAATTTTTGTTGTACTCTAGTGCCCAGCGTACATGTAGTACGCCAGTAAATAAATCAAGAAAAATCACATATAATTGGGTTTTAGACTTCCACTACTGGACAGAACAAAACAAAATAGGCTTAAATATTTTTTTCTTACCGATTACGCGGCATCTTCACACTTTTGACAATTTCACAACTCGCATTTTTGATATTAAAAAAGCAATCAAGGAATTGCAACAGAAATTATTTTCAAAGCCAACTATGATGCCTGTTTTGTACAGTAGCACAGCGACAGGTTGGTTACTTAATTTAAATTACTGTTTACGAAATATTTTGAAAATAACAGGTGTCTACATGTAGTACGCTCGGCATATATGGGTTAAGAGCAAAACGGATATTATATGAAATCTATTATTGGTGATTTTTGATAGCCTTGTAAGTATTCGTTATTGTAAAACTTTATTATATGAGCCAAAAGACCGTAGTTAAATAACACAATATTTAAAATTGCATTTTAGTTTTTAATTCGTCGATATTTCGATTTCGGTCTGAAATCATCTTCAGGACTGTCAAACACAAATAGAAAAAGGACATTATAATAATATTCTATATAATATTATATTAAAAACAAGACAGAACTTACACATATGACTATGTTTGATCGACTGATCATATGTTCAAAAACTGAAGAATAATAGAGCATAAGCGAAAAACAAAGTACAGTATTGCAATAACAATAATACATAGAACAAGGAACAATGAGACAGAAAAAAGTGCATGAATCATAACTATGGTGTTTAGTTGTTGTCATTGGGTAGGTTGTTAGCGGGATGTTTGCTGGACGCTGTTCGATTTTGCTGAGCACCGTGAAGATTGCACTGCATGTTGTTGTTGCCTGAGCAATAGATGTCGGTATGCATATGCACATTGGTCGGTGTCGCTTTTAAAATTCACTCTCCTATCATTAGGTGTGCTCATAGTATGGAGCATTTCCAGGGTAAAGCGCTTATTATAATGTTTCTCTATATCCAAAATAGAAACATTTTTCAAGTCAGGGTAGTGACCGGTATCCTTACAATGCGCTGCCAAGGCCGTCTTATTGTCCGAAGCATTGTTTCTAAACTTAATATTGGACTTGTGACCGGAAATCCTTGTCTTTAGTTTTAATTTGTTTGTCCCCACATATACCTTATCGCATAAGTGGGACCCGTCGCCGTTACATGGAATTTGATAAATGATGTTGGATTTATCATCCTTCGGGATTCTGTCCTTAGTATTCCTGTATACCTGTCGTAATGTATTGTTATATGTGAACGCTAGTGTTATTTACTCTTTGTCATATAATTGCGATGTCTTTATTCTCTCCGATATTCCTGGAACATATACTATCGACTTGTATATTTTACTTTTCGTTTCACGTGTTACCTCATGAGTGGTTCTTATTTTGAAATTTCGTATGAGTTTGTTGATGAGGTTACTGGGAAATTCATTTTGTTCTAAAGTTTGCTTTATAATCACAATATTCTTTCCGTGGTATATTCTGTCACTAATAGTGAGTACTCTACTTATGAAATTTTTGGCTGTATTTAAAATTGTTTTCCTTTCATGGTGTGAGTTATAATTTATTAATCTGCCGGAAGCTGTGGGTTTTCTGTACCAGTCAAAATATATTTTATTGTTGCGCTTGTTTATTGGCGTGTCCAGGTATGGTAGTTAACCGTTTTTTTCGACTTCGACTGTAAATCTTATGTTCTTGTTGTAGCTGTTGAGTTCCCTGAGCATATTCTCTATTTCATTCGTTTTGACAATATAAAATAAATCATCTACATATTTAGTTAGTAGGCGTGGTTTACATTTGGCTTCCGTCTCAAATCTTGTTAGCAGCTCTTCCATGACGATGTCTGCTATGACTGGGAGTCTGGAGCATTCATGTCATGGGCATTCCTGTCCGTTGTTCGTATATCTTTTCGTTACATTTGAAATATCTATTCTCCTTTATGCAGAATTTGACAATCGTGAGAAAAAGTTCCCTTGTTAACGTCCTATAATCTTTTATTTCATCCCATTGAAGAAATTATCTCCAAGGCCACATCTACTGGCATGCTTGGGAACAGGGAGACTACGTCGAAGGACATCAAGCATTCATCATCATATATGTAGGTGCCCCCACTTTGTTTTTAAACTCTGCCGATTCCTACACATTGTACTTGGACAACATAGTAATATTTTTAAGAATTTTCACGACATATTTACATAAATTGTATGACGGGGAGTCAATCGAGGAGCATATAGGCCGTAAAGGTATATTTTCTTTGTGGATTTTTGGTAATCCGTAAATTCTCGGTCTGCTTCAGTTTTTACATAATAGAAGATTCTTTTCCTGGGCATATATAGAGTCATTATTGAACATACGTTGTATTAATTCATTGTTTTTCTCTTGTAATCTGTTGGTAGGATCGCGTTTTAAAACCCTGTAGGTGGAGATGTCGTTGACTAAGGTCTGTATTTTTGAGTCGTATTCTTTTTTGTCCATTACAACCATAACGTTGCCCTTGTCGGTATTAAGTATGAGTATCTGTTCGTTTTGTGTCTTCTAAGGTTTGACATATAAATTTGTCTCGAAGTGAAGTCGTATTTTTCTTTAAGTGATCCTGTATAATGTCGTGAAATTGTTTCTTGCATATCTCTCTTTTACAGTTTGTATGATGCTCTCCCCGTCTGCTATAGACTTGAACAATGGAAACTTCTCATTGTCGGACGCAAGTGCGTATTTCTGGCCAAGGGATAAGAGCCACTGTATGTTGTGCGGGATTTCTATCGGTGTTATGTTGCGAGACCATTGTGGAACCACCCTAATCTTAAATTTATCCATTTCTTTTTGTTTTAGTTTTTCGTACTTGTTGGTTTGTGTGTTTTTGATATTGTTGGCTGTTGTTGTTGTTGTTGTAGCAGTGCTTCGCCCCATCCAATAGGTGAGGCCGATGACAAATTGTCATCAATGCCCTCTAACGGGGGTTCAAGGAAACTTGCTGTTTCAACAGGGTTGGACCATAATGAGAGGGGTGTTAGAGGCGTTGGTTCCACCTTACAATTAAAGCGATGGTTGCTGTCATGTGGGGACACATTGCAAGCGGGGCATACATTTTGTATGTCGGGGTTGATTCTGGATAGGTAAGAGTTTAACCTGTTACAGTATCCAGATCGAAGTTGAGCTAGAGTAACTCGTGTTTCCCTGGGTAGTGTGCGTTCCTCTTCCGCAAGTTTTGGGTATTGTTCTTTGAGTACTGAATTCACCGGGCAATTCCCGGCATAAAGGTTCGACCCCTGTTTGTGGGGTTCACTGAGGACCTGCTTGTGTTTTTTGGCTTCATACGGTGGAGTTCTCAGGTGCCGTATTTCCTCCTAATGCTTACGGAGATGACTCCTTAAGCCCCTACGCGGTGTTGGCTCATCAATCAGATCCCTGTTGGGATGCCCAGGTTTCTGGGTATTCAACAGGAACTGTTTGGTTAGCATCTCATTTCTCTCCCTGATGGGGAGTATTCGCGCCTCATTATGTAGAAGGTGCTCTGGGGACATAAGAAGACATCCCGTTGGGATTCTGAGAGCAGTATTTTGGCAGGCCTGATATTGTTGGTAAGTTTGTCCAGCAGTACATTTTCACTCTCGAAAAACTTTGTTGAGTGATGCAAGTCAAGTATATGAGAAATCTCTGTTTTCATTTTTTCTGATTCCCTCCTTTTTTGTCTTAGGAGTTAATGTTTGATACATATGATGATGTTTAATAATTTTGTTTGCACTTTGCTGATGTATGTGGACACTCTGTTGGTGAACTTACTTGGATCCTGCTGTTGTTAGTGTTGTTGCGTACATAATGGTTTTTGTTGCATCGCTAATAAAATTCGGTGTTAGTCCACTCCGCTTACACCTCTCCAAAAACTTGGTCGACTTGGATAGTTTTGTAATTTGTTTGGTTATTTGTTGGTATCGTTTGATATATGTATCTGTTGGTCCGATTGTTGTATTTGTGTTTGATGGTATGGTACACTTTGAATGTGTTGTTGTTTTCTCTCAGCTTATTGTTCCTTGTTCTATGTATTATTGTTATTGCAAAAATTTTGTTTACACTTACTGTATTTTGAATTGTTTACTTTCGTGCTGCTGCTCTATTATTCTTCATTTTTTGAACATATGATCAGTCGATCAAACATAGTCATATGTGTAAGTTCTGTCTTGTTTTTAATATTTTATTATATAGAATATTATTATAATGTCCTTTTTCTCTTTGTGTTTGACAGTCCTGAAGATGATTTCAGACTGAAATCGAAATATCGACGAATTAAAAACTAAAATACAATTTTAAATACTGTGTTTTATTTAACTACGGCCTTTTAGCTCACAAAGTTTTAGAATAATATGAAATCTATTTTATAATGGCGAAAATGTTGGTGATTGATATGTCGCGAATACGAAAAACATTCGCGTGATCATTCCAATCCCTCGGAACTACTAAGCACTAAGTAAGAAAAGGTTTTAGTGACAAATGATGAGCTTCTAATAAAGTTTTTTCGCATATTTTTAAGTTATTTTCGGTTAAGTTAGGAAGCACTTTGCTTCTTACTAAACAAAATGAAGGACCATTTCCGCAAACTCATTCTAGGGACGGCTGTAGCTCTATTTTAAAATTATGCGCTGTACTCCGATTCTTTGCTGACGCCAGCTATCAAAAATGCTATGGAAATGATTTAAGTGTTGGACTGGAAAACATCCCCAACAACAACCCAAATGACTGCAGAGGTGCAAAGCGCTTCAAAAATCGCATTTTACTCTAAAACAGGATTTCCAGGAATAGTGGGTAATATCGATAGGACTCACGTTCACATAATTTCACCTATTTTGGTTGCATCCGAACTGCGGCTTGCCTCGTCCATCTTCGGGATGTCGCCCCATTAGGTTTATAAGTTTTTCAATGTAAACACTGTTCGTTGAAACATTGTTTTTTTTTAATAAATGTGTATAAAATTGCTGATTATAAAATTTGTGTAAATTAATTTTAAAAGGTTTACTACCCGCTTTCAATTTGTTTATAATATTTTTTCCAAACAACTTCAAAATTTTCTGAGACAACTACATCATTTTCAGATTAAAATGAGAAACCTTCAATTAAAAACGAGAATTCTCCATTTTAAAATTGGATTGTTCAGTTGAAAATGAGAAAATTTCGAAACAAAATAAGAAAAACCCAATTAAAAATCATATTAGGCAATTCAAAATAAGAAACCTTTATTTTAAAATAGGAAATATTAATTTGAATATAGGAATAGTCATTTTAAAATTGAGAAACTTTAATTTAAAAATAAGAAAGTTTTGTTTTAAGATGAGAATATAATATCGTATGCGCTTAAGTTTTAAACAAAAACAAATATGCACAACAGCACCTCTTTAATGAAAAAGACATCAAGTAGGCAACGAAAAATCAGAGTTACATATGTGAAATATGACCGGAAACGAAAATAGTAATATTATTAATCGAGTGAAACAGAGCAGCAGTAATAATGCAGTTCCAGGACAACTGTGCTATTTGCGTTGAAAAAATGGATAGAAGAGCGATTTCGCGCATTCTACCATGTAAGCACCTATTTCACGAACACTGCATCCGTTCTCTATTGGACAGGGATAACAAAATGTGCCCAATTTGTCGCCAAGAAATAGACGGTATGGTCAAATGCACACAAGCTAAAATCTTTGTATACCTATATTTATATACATATATACACTCTTATCGCGAGTTTTATTTTCACCCGAAAATATTCACAGTTTTTGTTCACCCTATCGCAGAGGGCGACGAAACAACTTTTCATGTTCGAAAAAGATTTCACCTTATCGGCAACTCTTTGTTCGGGCGAAATGAACAGCGGGGAAACCAAAATTTGTTCACTTATATTTTACAGGCGAACGAGAGGAAAACAAAATGTAAATAATTTATTGTTTTGAAATTTGATACTCTTTTATTGTTAGAAATAAATCACAGAATAATGCACAATCGGAAGCTGAGTGGAAAAAGTGAAATTCCTGTATTGCTAAGTATGTAAATTCTATTTTTTCACAACGTATCAGTCGGCTAAGTTATCCGTTGTGTACAAAGCAACGGTTCCAAAATGTTGATCACCTCACTGAAACAAGATTACCTAAGACCCACTTCATGGTCCTTTCCAACGCTTTTTGCCTATGCGAAAAAAACGAAGACATTTACTCAACTTTACAATTGGTGGAACTCCAAATTTTTGCTTCAATGGTGACAAGGAGCTGGTAAGAATATCTAGCAAATATTAGAATGCCAGCTTGTTTAGCCTGTAATATTGGCGAAAGCTAATTGAAACAAGTAAGGAAGGTTAAGTTCGGGTGTAACCGAATATTACATACTCAGTTGAGAGCTATGGTGACCCTGGAATGTGTTTGTATGACATGTGTATCAAACGAAAGGTATTAAAGAGTATTTTATGAGGGAGTGGGCCATAGTTCTATAGGTGGTCGCCTTTTCGAGATATCGCCATAAAGGTGGACCAGGGCTGACTCTAGAATTTGTTTGTACGATATGGGTATCAAATGAAAGATGTTAATGAGAATTTTAAAAGGCGTGGGCTTAGTTCTATAGGTGGACGCCTTTTCGAGATATCGCCAAAAAGGTTGATCAGGGTTGACTCTAGAATTGGATTGTACGATATGGGTATCAAATGAAAGGTGTTAATGAGTATTTTAAAAGGCAGTGACCCTTACTTCCATAGGTGGACGCCGTTTCGAGATATCGTCATAAAGGTGGACCACGTGTGACTCTAGAATGTGTTTGTACGATATGGTTATCAAATTAAGTGTATTAATGAGGGTTTTAAAAGGGAGTGGTGGTAGTTGTATAGGTGGTCGCCTTTTCGAGATATCGCCATAAAGGTGGACCAGGGGTGACTCTAGAATGCGTTTGTACAATATTGGTATCAAACGAAAGGTGTTAATGAGTATTTTAAAAGGGAGTGGGCCTTAGTTCTATAGGTGGACGCCTTTTCGAGATATCGCCATAAAGGTGGACCAGGGGTGACTCTAGACTTTGTGTGTACGATATGGATATCCAATGAAAGGTGTTAATGAGTCTTCTTAAAAGGGAGTGGAACTTAGTTCTATAGGTGGTCGCCTTTTCGAGATATCGCCATAAAGGTGGACCAGTGGTGACTTTAGAATGTGTTTGTACGATATGGGTATCAAATTAAAGGTATTAATGAGGGTTTTAAAAGGGAGTGGTGGTAGTTGTATATGTGAAGGCGTTTTCTAGATATCGACCAAAATGTGGACCAGGGTCACCCAGAACATCATCTGTTGGATACCGCTAATTTATTTATATATGTAATACCACGAACAGTATTCCTGCCAAAATTTCAAGGGTTTTTTATTTCGCCCTGCAGATCATTTTAATTTTCTTCTACTTAATATGGTAGGTTTCAGAGCCATTTTAAAAAGTTTTTTTCTAAAGTTATATTTTGCGTCAATAAACCAATCCAATTACCATGTTTCATCCCTTGTTTCGTATTTGGTATAGAATTATGGCATTTTTTTCATTTTTCGCAATTTCGGATTTCGGCCATTTTTTATACCAATACAAAGTGAGTCCAGATAAGTACGTGAACTGAGTTTAGTAAAGATATATCGATTTTTGCTCAAGTTATCGTATTAACGGCCGAGCGGAAGGACAGACGGTCGACTGTGTATAACAACTGGGCGTGGCTTCAACCGATTTCGCACTTTTTCACAGAAATAAGTTATCGTCCTAGAATCTAAGCCCCTACCAAATTTCACAAGGATTGGTAAATTTTTGTTCGACTTATGGCATTAAAATTATACAAATTAAATGAAAAAGGGCGGAGCCACGCCCATTTTGAAATTTTCTTTAATTTTTATATTTTGTTGCACCATATCATTACTGGAGTTGAATGTTGACATAATTTACTTATATACTGTAAAGATATTCAATTTTTTGTTAAAATTTGACTGAAAAAAAATTTTTTTTTAAAAGTGGGCGTCGTCGTCATCCGATTTCGCAAATTTTTATTTAGCACACATATAGTAATAGGAGCAACGTGCCTACCAAATTTCATCATGATATCTTCAACGGCTGCCAAATTACAGCTTGTAAAATTTTAAATTACCCTCTTTTAAAAGTGGGCGGTGCCACGCCCGTTGTCCAAAATTTTACTAATTTTCTATTCTGCATCATAAGTTCAACTCACCTACCAAGTTTCATCGCTTTAGCCGTCTTTGGTAATGAATTATCGCATTTTCCGATTTTTCGAAATTTTCGATATCGAAAAAGTGGGCGTGGTTATAGTCCGATATCGTTCATTTTAAATAGCGATCTGAGATTAGTGCTCAGGAGGCTACATACCAAATTTCATCAAGATATCTCAAAATTTACTCAAGTTATCGTGTTAACGGACGGGCGGACGGACTGACATGGCTCAATCAAATTTTTTTTTCGATCCTGATGATTTTGATATCTATCTCGATTCATTTATACCTGTACAACCAACCAACCGTTATCCAATCAAAGTTAATATACTCTGTGAGCTCTGCTCAATTGAGTATAAAAAATTAACTTGTTATTCAAAAGTGCTGAAAATAGTAATTTTTAGCTTACAGTGAATCATTTAGCTCCAAAGGGTTAGAACTGTCCCTTAATTGCCTCCGAATCGCTTTCACACATATATTCGCCTCGCGCTCAATCAATACCAACCTAAGTGCAATACTAAACATTATTTTATTAATTTTTTATCTATATTTTTATTGTATTTTAAGGAAATATATGCTTGGTTATAAAAATTACACAATTGTAAGTAAATTATTTGTTCACTGCCAATTCGCAATAGAGCATCAGCTGTTTCGAAGTGAACTTTTGTTCGCCCGAAATTGTCGATAGGCGGAAAAAGTTCACCCGAACAAAAGAAGTGAAGGCGAACACTTTTCCGCGTGAACTTCGCGATAAGGGTGATAATTTTTCAGATACTGAAGAATGTTCGAGAGAAGTTTATAAGAAAAACTCAAAGGAAGACCGAAACAGAGTTTTGACCACTTCTGCATGTGGTGAAGACTGGGTATCTCTCGCAGCACAATTAGGTGTCTCGTACAAAACTGCTTGGGGCTGGATAAAGTCTGGACGCACCGAACATGAAACAAGAGGCGGCTGCAAAGCCATACTACTTTCTCGGGAACAAGTCGATGTTATGGTTTCGTGGTTAGAGCAGAACTGCAGTATTACCCTTACTGCAATTCAGACGCGAGTTTGCGCTGAGTTCAACGTGTCCCTGGCTCTTTCAACGATTAGCAATTACCTTGATGGTAAATTGTACACACGAAAAGCTGTACACACAGAGCCAATAACCATGAACAGCAACATTAATAAAGAGAAGCGTGCAGAATACGTCATTTCATTGAACGGGCATATACAAGCAGGGAAACAGATATTTTTTATCGGCGAAACGAGTTTTAATTTATTTTGTCGTCATACCAGAGGTCGCTCCGAAGTAGGACACCGTGCAATTCAGCAACTGATGAACCCTATTGAAACCATTTGGGCTAAGATAAAATAATCACCCTTATCGCGAAGTTCACGCGGAAAAGTGTTCGCCTTCACTTCTTTTGTTCGGGTGAACTTTTTCCGCCTATCGCCAATTTCGGGCGAATAAAAGTTCACTTCGAAACAGCTGATGCTCCTTTGTGAATTAGCAGTGAACAAATAATTTACTTACAATTGTGTAAATTTTGTAACCAAGCATATATTTCCTTAAAATACAACAAAAATAGAAATAAAAAATTTATAAACTAATGTTTAGTATTGCACTTAGGTTGGTATTGATTGGACGCTAGGAGAATATAAATGTGAAAGCGATTCGGAGGCAATAAAGGGACAGTTCTAACCCTTTGGAGCTAAATGATTCACTGTAAGCTAAAAATTACTATTGTCAGCACTTTTGAATAACAAGTTAACTTTTTTCAATTAGCTTTCGTCAATATTACAGGCTAAAAAAGCCGGCATTCTAATATTTGCTAGATATTCTTACCAAATCCTTGCCACCATTGAAGCAAAAATTTGGAGTTCCACCAATTGTAAAGTTGAGTACATGTCTTCGTTTTTTCGCATAGGGAAAAGGCATTGGAAAGGACTATGAAGTGGGTCTTAGCCAATCTTGTTTCAGTGAGGTGCTCAACATCTTGGAACCGTCGCTTTGTCCACAATGGATAACTTGGCCCACTGATATGTTATCATAAAAAATAGAATTTACATACTTAGCAATACAGGAATTTCATTTTTTTCCACTCAGCTTCCGATTGTGCATTATTTATTGATTTATTAATAAAAGTACATATAATTATAAGAGTATCAAATTTCAAAACAAAAAATTACTTACATTTTATTTTCCTCTCGTTCGCCTGTAAAATATAAGTGAACAAATTTGGGTTTCCCTGCTGTTCATTTCGCCCGAACAAAAGGTTGCCGATAAGGTGAAATCTTTTTCGAACACGACAAATTTTTAAGCCACCCTCTGCGATAGGGTGAACAAAAACTGTGAATATTTTCGGGTGAAAATAAAACTCGCGATAAGATGTATATGTTAAGAGTCAAATGACCGTTCCCATTGTTGAAGGGCAAAATTTAGCGGAACAACGGTTGCAGTACTTGGAAAATTTGGTGGACGAAGCTAAAGTAACCATAACTGGCGGTGATTGTGCACGAGCGTTTCGTCACTCATCGTCCTTCCATACAAAATATGCCTGTAGGATATTACTTATAATAAAATTGTTATAATATTTTGTTTCTCATTTTCAATTGGTGGATTCTCGTTTTCAAATAAAAATTTCTGTTATTGAAATGATAGTTTCTTATTTTTAAATGAAATATTCTCATTTCCAAGTGGCTTGTCTTATTTTCAAATAAAGGTTTCCTATTTTGAAATGACACATTTTTTATTTGAAGTGACGATTCTGATCTTCAAATGAAAGTGTCTCATTTTAAACTGAAGTTTTTTTATTTTAAATTGACTATTCTCATTTTCAAATGAAATTTTCTCACATTAAACTGAAGCTTTCTCATTTTAATTTGTCTATTCTGATTTTCAAAAGAAGTTTTCTTATTTCAAATTGAGGTTTCTCATTTTAATATGAAAATGGTGTAGTAGTAATCAGTTCTCAGATTTTGATGTCTTTGACAACAACACCAACACAAAGTTGTAAACGGTAATGCCACAAAAAGTTGTAAGACTAGGCAACTTCAACCGACATTTTTTGTTAGGTGTATGAAACTTTTCTTAGAAATCAAAGTACTCCCTTGAAAATTCCTTATTCCACTCTTTTCTCAATCACCGGTATCTAAAATATGTTTTGTATCGGTATTTTAGTGATAACTCAATCTGTGTGGCATTTTTTTCTTCGCATGTGTCAGCTTAACGTTTCGCAAAATATTCCTGTATGACCAACTCAATCCCCTGACCACAACCCGATGGAGAGCTTGTCGAGTGGCCTTAAGAGCAGATTGTCATACATTGCAATTCAAAACTAGAAGCAATTTTGGCAGAAGACGAAATATTGGAATGGGATAGCACTCCATTGGAAACCTGCCAAAAATTAATTAAAGCCGTGCCCAATAGAATAGGCAAAGTTATACAAAACATGGAAGAGATACCGGTGATTTAGAAAACAGCGGAGTAAGAAATTATAATTGAATAATGTACTTTGATTTCTAAAAAAAAAGTTTCATACACTTATTATTTTGACCAAAGAATTTTTTTTAGTAGGAAACAGTTTTCTTTAAATGATTGAGTTATATTGATTTTTATAAATTTAGTATATGTAACTAGTTATTAATATTCAGTCCGATTCTGCATTTCGACTTGGATTGGAATTTTTTCGATTTGGCAATTTTGGTATTCTGTGTTCCAATCTCTTTCGATCCAACTTCGAATCGTTCGATTTTTTGTATTCTGCATTTCGATCGTAGTTCCGTTTTTCTAAGTTGCAAATTAGTTGGCGGAAAAATATTTTCTTTTTATTTTTTTATTAATTTATAACAGAATTTTAACAAAAATGTAAGTAAAACTTGTTAAGAAACGTAGAAGGCTTGATGATGATTGTTTTTTATATGTTTCCAGGTCAAAAACAACATGTCGATGTCGAAGTCCTTGGACGTATTTGCCCCGCAAAAGTATCTAACACATACTTGAAAGCATCCTTGTTAAGTCGAGAGTTTTTTTTGAACCTAAATAAGAGAATAAGTCTTTAAACTTTACCACTTTTAAGTTCAATTTCTTACAATTCGTCACTCATCTCAAATGGATTACACAAATCTTAATCACAATATTTGCCTTTCCATTCTCGCCTGGCTATTTTCGTATGCGTTGCTTTCCAACTCCACAAATAATGCCGCGGCTATTGATTCCATTATAATAGACAGCTATAATTTGGGTCTGTTCGTTGGGTCCAGTTATATGCCAAAGCAAGCTGCCGGCGTAGAGGAAGGTGAAGCGAAAACGTAAACAATCCTTGCGGAAGGAATAAATAAACCTTTATAAAGTATTTTAGGCCAGTGCAATGAAATTAGCATCCTTAAAATTCAGAAAATGTCAACTATATTCGTGCAGGAATCCGTTTTAACAAAACTTGGTGGCCACGGCAGGGAATTGGCCAAAAGAACGACAAAAACACACTTACAATTATGAAAGCACTTCACTCAAAAAAATATAACACTGCGGTAATATATTCTATTGCTTTTTTTTTGTACAAAATGGCGTGGATAATAAAATATAAACGTTTTTCAGTGTTTTTTTTACAAATTTGCTTTAATTTATTTAGTTCCAATGTTCACACATTCCGTACCAACAGATGATTTCGAAAAATCATTTGCTCTTCCTCTTCTCTTTACGATTCCGTCGTAATGCAGAATACCAAACTTCGATTAAAGCGGAGCGGAGAACGGGAACGTAATCGAAATGCAGAATTGGGGTGATTACCATACAAAATTTGCTTTCATTTGCCAAATCTTGTAATGATAGAGAACCTGTGTATAGATACTATTTTGCCCATGAGTGTACGTAAGGATTTCATTCGCATTTTATCTTGATTTTTTTTTCTTTAATATAATACTATGTCATTCCTTCATTGTAACTTTCGCGAAATTCTGCAACATACGCATTTTTAAATGTGGAAAAAAATAGTTGTTTCTTTTTAATTTATATTTTTTATTTTTACTTCTCAATTTAGGTATATTTTTCCTTATTTGATTTTATTATTTTGCTTAGCTTTCATGCATTTCACCTGTGGTGTGGTAAAATGCTGGTACGACATTCTATGAATAGGCGTTGGATGCTAAAAATGGCTGCAAAGATGATTTCATTAATTCGACATTTTCCCGTTTTTTTTTTTTACTTAAATTGACAATTTAAGTCTTTAATTGTTTAACATGAACATGTAATGCCATGTGTATATGTAAATACTATATATGTATGTTATCGCATGTAATTGTATTGCAATATGCATCGCTATCAGCATTGGTGTTGCTGTGGGCCTTATCATCATCATTTACTGAGTAGTTTATAGTGCAAGTGACATTGATTACTTTACCACCAACCATTGGCAGCTGTTGGGGTAGCAGCAGTGTTGTTGTTGGTCGGCATACCAGCACTACTGGTATTAGTGCAGATGTTGCCGCTGCTATTGATATGACCACCACCAACACCACCACCACTACCACTTTGATCATCGGTTACTGCTGATATTTGCAATGTATTAATATTTTGTACAAAACTATCCATGGCAGATTCATCTAAATATGGTGAAACGCGTTGGGTATGCGGACTATGTGAATTTTTCTTGATTAACAAATCATTCAAGTCGAGTATTGCTTTTTGTTGTTTCTGCTGTTGATTCTCAAATTCATAATTATAACGCTGATATGCATCAATATCAGGCCTAGTTCCCGCCGCCGCAGTGGCTGCTGCGTCGAGCTCATTCAAGTTAACAAGGTTGTTCGTTGCAAATATGTTGCCAGTATCTGTAAGAAAATAAAAAATTTTTTATTGGAAAAAAAAAAAAAACTTTTAGAGAGTTTAATAAATAAGCAGAAACGTATTTTTTTTGTTTTCCGAAGTAAGTCTACAAAACATAGATATGTTGTTGTTGTAGCAGTGCTTCGCCTCATCCAATAGGTGCGACCGATCACAAATTGTCATCAATATCGTCTAACGGGAGTCCAAGGAAACCTGTTTCAACAGGGGTGCACCATAAAGAGAGGGGTGTTAGAGGCGTTGGTTCCACATTACAATTAAAGAGATGGTTGGTGTGGGGACACATTGCAGGCAGGGCATACATTTTATATATCGGGGTTGATTCTAGATAGGTAAGAGTTTAACCTGTTACAGTATCCAGATCGAAGTTGAGCTAGAGTGACTCGCGTTTCCCGGGGAAGTGGATTCACCGGGAAATTCCTGGCATAAAGGTCCGACGCCTGTTTGTGACCCCCAGCGGGTTAGGGGGTCAGAATATTCCCGCGGTAGGTATGCCTGTCGTAAGAGGCGACTAAAATACCAGATTCAAGGGGCTGTGTAGCGCAACCCTTCAGGTTGCCAGCGCAATATATAGCTTCTCCAAACCCAATTGTCAACCTCACCTATCCGCGGCGAATCCTGTTTCACTAACAGACGAGGCTCTGGCGACCCCAAGCTCCTCATGGAACTTGGGGGTGGGGAGGGAGGGAATGGCCTGAAGGTTTAATGTGGCCACATAAATCGTTCCCGAGATGGTCGGGCTAGCACCTTAATGGTGCTGTGGTACCGGAGCGTGCCGGATCTGTATCCGGCAAAGGACCATTACATCGATAACACTCCCAAAGCCGTTGGGGAGCAACCATATCGCTACAACAACAACAACAACACGTCTGTTTGTGGAGTTAACTGAGGACATGCTTGTGTTTTTTGGCTTCATACGGCTGAGTTCTCAGGTGGCGTATTTCTCATAATGCTTACGGAGATGACTCCTTAAGCCCCTGGGCGGCGTTGGCTCATCAATCAGATGTCTGTTGGGATGCCCAGGTTTCTGGGTATTCATCAGGAACTGTTTGGTTAGCATCTCATTTCTCTCCCTGATGGGGAGTATTCTCGCCTCATTATGTAGGTGGTGTTCTGGGACATAAGAAGACAGTCCGTGGCGATTCTGAGAGCAGTATTTTGGCAGTCCTGTAACTTCTTCCAGTGAGTAGTTTTTAGGCTTGGCGACCATATAGGGGACGCGTAGCATGCAATCGGCTGGCCAATTGCTTTGTAAGTGGTAATGAGCGTTTGTCTTTTCCCCAGCAAGAGATTTGAGGATTTTATTACGGCTGTGGATTTTCGGTACAATTGCGGCTGCATGCTCACCAAAATGTAGATCCTGATCAAACGTCACACCCAAGATTTTGGGGTGTAGGACAGTCGGTAGTAATGTTGGCCGATCCCGTGATTTTTGAGGAACAATGTTGTCTGAGATTGTGACCTCTCGGTCACAGCGGCTTTTACCCGTCACTGTGACTGAAAAAAAAGACAAATACCACGCCAACAGGAATCAGTTTCGGTGATTCTATACGACAGCATGACTCTGCTAATACGCGTCCAAAAATATCGAGAGAGGTGTCAAAAGACGCGTATTGACCTCGACAACAATAATCCGAAGGCGCAAAATAAAAATTTTTGGTTTGTCAAATTCAAGGTTTGGCGGCCACCGTGGTGTGATGGTAGCGTGCTCCGCCTACCACACCGTATGCCCTGGGTTCATACCCCGGGCAAAGCAATATCAAAATTTTAGAAATGAGGTTTTTCAATTAGAAGAAAATTTTTCTAAGCGGGGTCCCCCTTCGGCATGGTTGGCAAGCGCTCCGGGTGTATTTCTGCTAATGAAAAGCTCTCAGTGAAACTCATCTGACTTGCAGATGCCGTTCGGCATCGGTATAAAACGGGTAGGTCCCGTTCGGCCACTTTGTAGGGAAAATCAAGAGGAGCACGACGATTACTCTGCGTAATATTTTGGGACATCTACTGTTATTTAGTCGCAGCTTAAGTAACTTGCTCATTGTATTGGTTCATAGCATAGAAGCGTTTTGTTCCTGTGATGAGAGCTATGTTTGAGTCTGTGATTGGTAACGTGAAATAAATGCTGTCACAGGAAATCAGTCACGAATATTCCTTGTAAGCTGTCGCTGAAGTATACTGTGATATTTCAGTAGCTGTGACAAAATCACAGGTACACGGATATTTGCCAACTCTAGTCGGTAGCGTAGTGCCATCGACGTGGATGTTCAAAATGGTCGACATTTTGGACTGTCATGTTGTAAATAAGGCCACGAAGGATTTAGTCGGTGATAATGCCAGGTTTCGCGAGTGAAAGATATATAGTGGGATAGATTCCACTTCGAGCGTCGAAAATCCGTATCTCATGAATTTCATATCAAAACCGATATGCATTGAACCCGACCCCCTCAAATTTTGATGAAATTTTGTATACAGGTACACTTTACCTATACAAACACAACCTCCATTTTAGAAATTGCCTTTTTGAAAAATTGTGGGCGTTGCACGGTGTCAAAGTTGTGAAAAATGCGTGAAAAATTACGGTAATAGGTACTTTTGAGCTGTGATAACTACGGAATGGCTCAACCGATTTCAAAGATCTTGGTACCATTGGAAAGGTATTCAGATCAGATTTCGAAAACATACACTGTAAAATTTTTGTAATACACTGAAAATTTGTTTTTCTAAAATAAAATTTTAAACTTGAAAAAAATCTTCTAAGGCCAAGCGTTTTAAAATAAAATAAATTATTTTTATAAAGGTCTATTTAATATATATAACATATCCTAATGCTAACTAAAATGGCGTATTTTTTTTGAATTTTAAATAAATGCAACTCTTTATTTTTGATATTATGGTACTTTTGAGCTGTGATAACTACGGAATGGCTCAACCGATTTTAAAGATATTGGTACCATTAGTAAGGTATTCAAATAATATACTGTAAGAATTTTTATTTCGCTGAAAAACTATTTTTTTTTTTTAGTTTTTTAAAAACTAAACTTGGAAAAAAGTACAAAGACTAAGCATTTAAAAACAAAAAAAAATGCTTTTCAGTGTAATAAAAAAATAGCCGATTAGAATACCTTTCCAATGGTACAAAGATCTTGGAAATCGGTTCAGCCATTCCGTAGTTATCACAGCTCAACATTACCATGATATCAAAATATAAAGGGATGCATTTGCTTAAAAATAAAAAAAAAGGAAAGAAAACGCCATTTCAGTTTTTGGATATGTTATATATATTAAATAGACCTTTCTAATAAAAGTATATTTTATTTTAAAACGCCTTGGTCTTTGAATTTTTTTCCAAGATTAAAATTTTATTTTTGAAACAAACAATTTTTCAGTGTAAACAGTATATGTTTTCAAAAGCCAATTTGAATACCTTTCCAATGGTACCAAGATCTTTGAAATCGGTTGAGCCATTCCGTAGTTATCACAGCTCAAAAGTACCTATTACCGTCATTTTTCACAACTTTGACACCTTGCCACGCCCACGATTTTTCAAAAATGCAATTTCTAAAAATGAGATTGTGTTTGTATAGGTAAAGTGTGCCTGTATGCAAAATTTCATCAAAATCTGAGGGGCCGGGTTCAAAATGTGCCTTTTTTTTATAGGTTTTGATATGAAATTCATCATCAATGTTTTGGAGGATAATTCGAAAAAGTTGAAATTACATTTTTTTTCAATTTTTACAAAAAAGTGAATATAATGAAATTACTTTTCGAAACTACTTACCCTTTCCAAATTCGTTTAATGGCTCATTGTAGCCAGTGACTACACCGGAATGATGATATTTTGCGTGCTGATCGCCTAATGCGTTCTGCTGCGTAAGCGATGAAGATGTTGTGCAATGCTCGTATATATTCGTATTCGTTGACGTTGGTCTACTACGATAGACCGGTGTGATCTCTACACGATGTGGTGCCACCGGTGATGTATTTCGTGTAAAATTCGAGTCGTTGATATTATGTATGGACACCTATTGTAAAGATTATTAAATATAACACAACTATATAGGTGATAAATGAAGTATATGCATAAAATGCCTTTATTATTTAAAATAAAAAGAAACATAAAATCTTACCTCATTACTAAGATTTTGTCCAGGTATTAAGTTCTTCAAGAACGAAGCATCATCATATCGTATGACACCCGTATTGGTAATACCATCCAAATATGAATTATAACCTGTTATAGTGGGTGGCGGTGAGTCCTCGCCACAATTATGATGATGTAAATGACAATCAGTGCCACCATCGAAAAGCGAGCCCGCATTACTGGAATGAGCGCCAGGTGTGGACATTTGACTGCTATTGCTTTGTGCTGCGTTAGAATAAACATCTACATAACCATTATAGTAGCTGGATTGTTGGTATTTTTCTTGTAGCGAGGCAGTTGTTAGACAACCAACTGGACTAGCTCCAACAACACCAACATTAGCATTAACGCCGCCGCTATTGCCGGTGTTACTAACACTACCGTTTCCAGCACCGCCAAGGTATGCAGTAGCTGCTGCCACTAGAAAAAGAAGAAGAACAAATTTAAAAGGTGTGCTGTGTAAAGCAATTATCCTATTATTATTATAAATGCGAAAGTTAGATAATAGATCAGAAGGGACTCCTGGCACTGAAAAAAAGAGTCCCACACCCATCGATATATGTAACTCTGAGTTCATTAGACCTAGACAAATAATATTTGGTATATGAGTCATACACATCGCAAACTGATAAATATTGGAAAAAAGCGCAGAATCACCCGCTTCGAGTTCCTTTCGGGATTAATTTTCAGTATAATTTCCGACTATTTTCAGAACCATCAGGTTAAGTTAGGAATTATTTTCGGTACTATTCATTTTTATGATAATGCTGAATTGTTTTAGCATTATACCGAAGAAACTGTTTTCAGACCGTTTCGATCTTATCTTTGCATCATTTCTTGGCTGTTTTCGGGCATATATGTAATACTCCTATGTTGCTAGTATAATATGCTCGCAAAGTTTTGTATACGAAATGGTTCATGGTTCAACTATATGGTTAGCTTCTCTCTACAACAACAACATACCTTTGTTCAGATTGTCAAAATCTGCGTGTTGGTGTTATGCGAATGGAATAGAGAGAAAACATAGAACTTTGTGTGTGTTGTGGGAAAGTTATGCGGTAAATTAGATAGATTTACTAAAAAAAATGATTCAAAGTGACGTGAAACTATTTTTTAATAAATAATTTCTACGATGCCATCTCCTTTTGACAATCCCTATGCCAGTAAAATGAAAAAATTAAATTAGCTGATGAGATGAGCCAACCATATAGTTTGTGAGTGTAGCAGCATAAGAGTGACAAGAAAAAATTTAGGTTGTACATTCGATTATTGAATACAAAAAAAAAAAACTATGTAAACAGCAATACTACTGTTTGTGAGTGGAACCAGCCTGTAGTAGTTATATAGAAGTACTACATATATGTTTTCGGGGCTATTTCCGGATTCTTTTCGGTATCATTTCGGGCCTATATCATGATAGTTTCGTAATGGTTCTGTGGATAATTTTGAGACTATTTGAGCATAGTTTTGAAACTATTTTCGGGATCAATTCATGTTCATCTCAGATTGATTTCAGAATGGCCTTGCGAAGTTTTTAAAATCTTAAAACCTGGCGTTCAAACAGATTGAGATACTAACTCCTTATACGAGAGTAATTTTTTTGCCTAAAAGTTTTATTTTAAATAAATGTATTGTTAGAAGAAGTTTGCCTTCATTTAGTTCGAGAAATTTGAATACCAATAAGTGGGTCAGTTTGACTTTTATATTCGTGACCAATATTATAACTTTGAGTTTAGTAAAACAGTTTTGACTTCTATGCAAAAGTGAATTTTGTCCAACCCATTTAAATTGAAATCCATATATATTCCACTCCTGAATTCACAACAAAAAATACGAAAGAATTTATTTAACCTAACATACATATAAACACTTACAATTATCTGCTACTGGTGCACCGCCACTTTGCAACTCCTGTCCAACGAATGAGGGCCATTGTGCAGTAGATGTAGCTTCCTTACATTTCTGCTTCTGCTGTTGCGCATTCTTTATTTCACTGCCAATGGCTGAAATGCATTTCGCCTGTGGTGTTGGTCGGGCAATTACCGCCGCATCGCCAGTTAAACCACCGCCACTATTACCAGTTAGAGCAGTGCTGCTAGCACCTTGCTCATCGATACTGGTACAACTAATACTGATGGTGTTGTGTGCATTGCCGATTGTGCTGCCGGCACCTCCCACACTACCGGTTGATGAAGACGACGAATTTGGTGCATTAGAGCTGGTATTTGAGAAATATGAGAATGCGGATGATGAAGAAGCGCTACTGCTACCTTCGCCTTTGTTGTTTGCAGTCACCATTGCTTGATTGACAACATTTTGCTGTTGATGCTGCTGTTGTTGCAGCTGAGTAGCTCTAACAGCTTCGGCAGCAGCTTCTTGCGGCGTATAATAGCTAACGTTTCCGAACTGACGATATCCACCTAAGGTGAGTCCATTCGTAACAGCCTGATGAAGCGCCGGATTGCGTATAGTGAACATGCCATTCTCATTTTTGATTATAGCGGCTGGTTGGTCCATTGGTAAGGGTGTAGTTAGTGGCATACCGCTAAGTGCTCGACCTGAGAATAAAAAAATTAGTACATAAATGAGTAATTAAAGACAACGCGATATCCGAAACTTCTATCAATAAAAACACTTTTTCTGGGTTTTTCACCAAACCAGTCCTGTAGATTGGTCTATAAGCAAAAAATTATTTACATGTACTTCAAATAAAGCCTCCGAAACATATTTAATGCTTTTAAAAAATCAAAAAAGGTAAAAATGTACTGCATATACCCAACAAACAGTTCCTAACGGTAGAGATATATTGTGATTTTACATTGGATTTTTAATGTAGTTATCTACAAAACTAGGTTAGAATTCGATTAGAGAAGCACTACACCATTTCCAGTTGTAACTGAGAAAGCGTCAGATATAAATGCGAAAGCGTGTTATGGAAATGAGAATAGTCAATTGTAAATGCGAAAGCGTCACTTCGATATGAGAATAGTCAGTTGTAAATTAGAAAACTATAAATGGAATTTCGAAAGCATCAATTGTAATTAAGAATAGGCAGTTGTAAATTAGAATTGGAATAGTGCATTGTATATGCGAAAGCGTCACATGGAAATGCGAAGTCACTTGTAAATGAGAAAGCGTCATTTGAAAATTAGATAGTGTCAGATGTAATTTCGAAAGCGTCAGTTGTAAATGCGAATAGGCAATTGTTAATGCGAAAGCGTCATATGGAAATGAGAATAGGCACTTGTAAATGAGAAAGCATCAAATGAAAATGCGAAAGCGTCATTTGTAATTGAGAATACGTACTCAATCATAAATAAAAAAGTATCACTTGAAAATGCGAAAGCGTCATAGGGAAATGAGAATAGTCACTTGTAAATGAGAAAGCAGATCCAAACTACATAATTGCTTAAATAACTTAAACCGTGGTTAGCTTTTAGGATGATATTTAATCACTACTTACTTCACTAAAATAACACTACATAGGTATCAGTAAGGCCATTTTGATTATTACTTATGCATTTTTTGAAGAGAAGTCCAAGTTCTTGTACAGTGGTGGGAAATGGGTAATAAGACGGAACCATTACATAATACTTTTACATAACCCACTTTACGATTGAATAGTGTATGCACCAAGTAGGTTATAAATACATATTTGAATTTATTTATAAGTCTATCGGTTACTAACCAAATAAAAACTTATAACTATAATGGAGTTTAAAGACAATTGTGCTGTGTGCGTAAATAAAATGCAAAGGAAATCCGTTGTTCGCCTATTACCATGTGGGCATATCTTTCATGGGCAGTGTATTGAACCCATACCAATATGTATGTAGTTACTGTCATTACTCGATATACTATTTATTACACGTTTATTTAAATTCAATGTTAAAATTACTAAATAAAACGGATTTCGCATTTTCAATTGACAATTTTTATTCTTAATAATAAATAAGTCTTTCGCATTTGCATTTAATGCGTTCCCATTCAAAATTTACACACTTTTCTCATTTCTATATAATGCTTTCGCATTTACAATTGACTATTCTCATTTCCATATGACGCTTTCGCATTTTAAGTGATACTTTCTTATTTATAATTGACTACGTACTCTCAACTACAAATGGCACTTTCACATTTTCATTTGATACGTTCTCATTTACAAGTTTCTATTCTCATTTACATATGATGCTTTCGCATTTACAATTGACCATTCTCATTTACAAGTGACTATTCGCAATTACAATATTTCGCATTTACAATTGACTAATCTCATTTACAAATGACGCTTTCGCATTAAAAATTCACTATTCTCATTTACAATTCACTATTCCCAATTCCATATAACGCTTTTGCATTTACATTTGACGCTTTCTAATTTACAACTGACTAATATGATTTACAATTTACAAATCTTCTTTTCAAATTACGCTTTCTAATTTTCAAGTAACTATTCTCATTTTCAAATGACGCTTTCTCATTTTAAAGTAACTATTCTCATTTCCAAATGACGCTTTCTCATTTACAACTGGAAATGGTGTAGAACGTGACGTTGTCACAGTTATCTATTATTTGTAGGTCATGATCAATCATCCTTAGTGTTGTACAATGGAATTGAAAAACATGAACGTGTGTGCCAAAATATTGGTAGTTGCATTTGTAATAGGCTCATTCCATTTCAAGACACCCGGTCCGCGCAGGACATGATTTTTGATTTCCATGAAATATGTTGTTCTTTGGTCAAAATAATGAAACACGTGTTTTTTTTTTGCCTAAAAAAATTTTTTTTTCGGATTTATCGGCAACTGAATTCCATAAAATGCAGTCGGTATTTTATTCACCTATTATTCAACTGTCAATAACTTTGTCAAAAATTAACCGATTCGCATGATTTTTTCTTTGAAATGTTCGTTATTACATTTACTTTTATATAAATTTATAAACAATAGCATACAGTTTAAAAAAATTTTTTGTTTAGTATTTAGTAAATATTTATGACTTTTTTCAAAAATTAATTTCTCTTTTTTTATTTGTTTATACGTAATAATAAAATGTTACGTATACGCAGTGGCACTCATATTTTCAGGTGGTGCGGATATACTTCCGTGTAATTGCTTGGTGTTTAATTAAACAACCTGCTTATCAATAAAAACTATTATAGCCAATGATATCAAGTATAGCACATCACCAGGCCCGCCGAGAGGGTGAGGTTTCTGAGGGGGCCCGCGAATTAGAGGTACTATGACATTTTTTTTAATTCAGGAGAGTCTTTAGTTGTGTAGAGGGTAATTTTCATTCCCCTGGGTGACTAGGGTCTCGAGATATAGGCCAAAACGTGGGCCAGTGAATGCCTAGACAGTGTTTATACAATATGCACATCAAATGAAAGCTGTTGGTGAGTGCTTTAGTACAGAGTAATATATTATCCAGAGACGGACTGGGACTGGGATTAGGACTAGGACTGGGACTGAGACTCGGACTCGGACTGGAATAAAATACATACCACCCTCTGGGACAGGCAATAAAGGATGCAGAATAATGAGAAGAAATTGAGAGAAGAGAAAAGAAAGAAGGAGATTGAGAACGAGATAGAATGAGACGAAGATTGAGATAGATGAAGCGAAAAAGACGGAGGGAGGAGTGAATAAAAGGATTAGGAAAAATTGAAGAGGGGGAAGGGCAGATTCAGACGGAAAAAGCTTATTAAAATGTATGCAGATAGGCCAAATTTAGGGCAGGACAACGTCTGCCGGGTCTTCTAATTGTTTATAAATTTATATAAAATTAAAAGTAATAACGAACATTTCAAAGAAAAAATCATGAGAATCGGTTAATTTTTGACAAAGTTATTGACAGTTGAAAAAATAGGTGAATAAAATACCGACTGCATTTTATGGAATTCAATTGCCGATAAATCCGAAAAAAAAATTTTTTGAGGCAAAAAAAAAAAACACGTGTTTCATTATTTTGACCAAAGAACAACATATTGTAACGATTTTTCTGCAAATCCTCTTATTTGCCCTTTTGCTAGGTTCGTATCGCTAAACTGTTGAATAAATAACTCCAATATTGAATAATGGAAAAATGGCCTTTATTAAAATAATTCACATTAACACTCAAACTGTGCAACGAATAGCTTAATAACCAAACTGATAGCTTAAAGGAAACTGACTTTCAAAATAATACTGCTATTGCTCGCTAGATATCGTCTTAGTCGTAACTGCTTGACAACTCAAATCAAACTGAATTCCAGCGCCTCTACATCTGCGGCCTTTTATACTCTCTGGTTTCCTCGTTCGCATCTTCTCCATGAGCTCTCAAACTTCTCAGCTATAACTAAAATTGCACGATTTTATAGCTTCTCTCATACCCCATGCTTGTATGTGTGAGCGACACTTCCACAATTATAATTGCCTACATTTAGGAGCATCTCAAATAAGATGTCTGCATATGGTTGTGCCTTGCTTCTCAGCTGCGTGTACCTACATATGTGTGGACATAATGATTGAATTATTGATGTGAATGTTTGTAGTTTACAGTCTCTCGCGCACACATAGGCGTATAAGTAAATGCATCTGTGTGTGACATCTCTCGGCTGCCTTATATATTGTATACATGATTTGATTATTGACGTAAATATCGCTTAGCATGGCCTTAGCATCGCCTTAGTGATGCTAATATCCGTGACACTGCCCTCCACCTAAGTCTGATCGTCCCGATCAGACAAATCTCTCGATCTAAACGCTGCTAATCTCTCCAAATGAACCCCTTTCATTTTAGTTCGTGGTTTGGTAGTGGTTTGTATGCGGTACACTACATCGTTGATCCGTTTTACTACTTTGTATGGGCCTTCCCAGTTACACTGCAATTTCGGGGACAAACCTTTTTTTCGTTGTGGGTTGTTTAACAGTACCAAATCTCCCGCCAAGAAACCTTCCGAATTAAAGTTCTTGTCATGCCAGTGTTTCATCTTACTACTCATAACCCTGGGCCGTTCCTTCACACTCTGTTGTTTGGACAATGAACCACTTCGTAGAGCTTGCGCTGGACGGATTTGCTTTGCATAATCGGTATCGTTCCCACATTTCACAGCAGTAGTGCGCTCCGGCTTGAAACTACCCTCGCATTCTTTCTCGGAAATTCGTTGCTTCGTTTTCCTGTGTCTTTAAGGTTTTGTCAATGCCAGTGTTTCTCTCGCAGGTACTTTTGATTTTGATTTATTTGGCCCATTCGATCTATCAACCTTTGCCTTTGACTTTCGTGGTCTTTGTCGAGTCTTTTCCACCAGTACCCGATTACTGCTGAACCCTTTTTCCAAACTAAAGTTAAGTGGTATGTCCTGGTTCTTAGAGCGCATAATTTTTCTCCGCATATCGATCCTGATGTCATGGTCAACCAAGAAGTCCACTCCCAATATGACTTCATCAACGATCTCCGCCACAACGAATTTGTGTAGAACCATGACTTTTCCAATTAATACCTCACATACCACTTCGCCTTGGACTTGATTATACTCGCCTGTGACCGTACGCAGCCTTGCTCCAGGTAATGACTTTACTCTCCTGTAGACCAAATCAGATCGAATCAAGGAATGAGATGCCCCCTTATCTACAGTCAGTACACGCTCTTTACCATCCACATTCCCTATGAAGGTAAGACTGCTTGATTTCCTTCCAATCTGCGACACAGATATCACAGGACATTCAATAGCCGGGGCAAGTTTTCGTTCTTTACATCCGACACGCTCTTGCTCATTTCCGCCAGCTTTGCGTTTACGGCCACCCACATTGTTGGAACTATTAGAACCAAGATCGCAACGACGTGCAATGTGACCTGGGTTGCCGCACTTGAAACATTTAATAACTCCGGCATTCTTCTGTTGAGATCCCTTCAGTGCTTCCAAAATTGTGTCTACCCAATCTGGTCTTTCCACTTCCACGCGATGAGCTTTGTATGCTGGTTTACTCAATCGTGAGGCCGTTTCCTGAGTCAATACATGTGATACCGTTTCAGCAAATGTCAGCTTTGGGCTTGCGTATGTAGCTCGCTTCGTTTCCACGTCCCGTATGCCATTTATGAAACTCTGGATTTTTACCCTTTCAGTGTATTCCACGGGTGCGTCCGCATTTGCAAGATGAGCCAATCTTTCAATATCTGAAGCAAACTCCTGCAATGTCTCATTTGCTTTTTGGTAGCTGTGTTGCAACTCAATTTGGAATATCTGTTTTCTATGCTCGCTTCCATAACGTCGTTCTACAGCAGCCATCAATGCTTCAAAATTGTTCCGCTCTCCTTCGGGAATCGTCTGTAGGATTTCCGCTGCTGGCCCCTTCAATGCCACGAACAGTGCAGCAACTTTATCTTCCGCATTCCAGTTGTTCACTGCTGCGGTCTTCTCAAACTGTAGCTTAAAGACCTGGAAAGGAACAGAACCGTCAAAGGATGGTGTTTTTACCTTTGGATTGCTTGCTGAAACAGCTGGGCGGTTTAATTGCAACTCTTGTATACGACCTCTCAAAGCATCCACCTCGGCTTCGATTTTTTCCTCAAACTGCGTTATTTTCTCGTCCATACGTGCTTCGAGTTTTGATGATATACGCGCCTCTTGCGCTTCGAGTTATACTGTTATGCGTGCCTCTTGTTCTTTCAGTTGTGTCTCCATCTTTGATGTAATCTGTGTCGACATTTCTGCCATACGCGTTTCTTGTGCTTCAATCTTCGATGTAATCTGTGTCGACATTTCTGACATACGCGTTTCTTGTGCTTCAATCTTCGATGTTATGCGTGTCTCCTGCGATTCCAATTGTGATGACATGTTGGTAGATATTTGTGATGACATTTCGGACATTTGTGCCGATATTGCAGCCAATATCATGTTCAGGTCTGTGTTCGCCATTGTCTGCGGTGTTTCTTCCATTTTTGTTATTTCCTCGCCATCAAGATGAAAGTCATACTCTTCCACATCAATTCCTTCTGCTTCCATTGCCTCTCGTAACCGTGCCTGAAGTTCAAGTTTAACGCCACTTGTATTCAATCCACGGCTCTCCAACTCCTTCTTTAGTTGCTGAATCTGTAATTCACTGAACTTTGCCATGTCCTTGTTGTCCTCTGGAATTTATTCAACAATTCCTCTTCTGACACCAATTGTAACGATTTTTCTGCAAATCCTCTTATTTGCCCTTTTGCTAGGTTCGTATCGCTAAACTGTTGAATAAATAACTCCAATATTGAATAATGGAAAATTGGCCTTTATTAAAATACTTCACAATAACACTCAAACTGTGCAACGAATAGCTTAATAACCAAACTGATAGCTTAAAGGAAACTGACTTTCAAAATAATACTGCTATTGCTCGCTAGATATCGTCTTAGTCGTAACTGCTTGACAACTCAAATCAAACTGAATTCCAGCGCCTCTACATCTGCGGCCTTTTATACTCTCTGGTTTCCTCGTTCGCATCTTCTAGAATCTACTAGCATTGTCCATGAGCTCTCAAACTTCTCAGCTATAACTAAAATTGCACGATTTTATAGCTTCTCTCATACCCCATGCATGTATGTATGAGCGACACTTCCACAATTATAATTGCCTACATTTAGGAGCATCTCAAATAAGATGTCTGCATATGGTTGTGTCTTGCTTCTCAGCTGCGTGTACCTACATATGTGTGGACATAATGATTGAATTATTGATGTGAATGTTTGTAGTTTACAGTCTCTCGCGCACACATAGGCGTATAAGTAAATTCATCTGTGTGTGACATCTCTCGGCTGCCTTATATATGTGTATACATGATTTGATTATTGACGTAAATATCGCTTAGCATGGCCTTAGCATCGCCTTAGTGATGGTATAGCTTAGCGATGCTAATATCCGTGACAATATTAAAATCATGTCCTGCGCGGACCGGGTGTCTTGAAATCGAATGAGCGAATAGTAAAAGTAGTAGTAAGTGAAAATGAATAAAATAAATAAAAATAAAATGGGCATAATAAAGAAAGTTGATTTTAAATAATTGCACTTTAATTGAAAATTCACATTAGAAACCAATTACAAATTGACGTTAATTTCTCGATATCGAGAACAAAGTCCACTCGACAGTTCCGCAAATCGTCTTCTAACCTTCTAATTTAGAGAAATACATTAGAGTTCGATTCGTTTTCTAATCATTCTCTAACATAAATGTTTGTTGGGTAACAGGTACGCATTTGATGTATTTTGATGCTTTTTAAAAACAATAGAGAGATTAATCTCCTAATAAGGATCCAATTAATTTTTATACTATGAAATTAATTTCTAACCTCCCTAATTTTGTTAGAAAATTTTATATCCCAATCCGAATAGCGGCTCTCACAAATAAAATACATGAAAATTAATTTCAAATTCGGATTCGGATTGGGATAAAAAATTATCTAACAAAATTAGGGAGGCTCAAAATTCATTTCAGACCTATGGTCCCATGAACAATATTACTCAGTATAACCCATAGATTCAGAAACTGGATATGCCTTTTCAACAATAAATTTGACCCACCCTAATATACATACATAAATAATTACCTGGCATTATACCTGGTTGCTGCTGGAGTATGGTTGCCGCTGCGCTAGCCGCTCCCCCGTGGAACATTGGGTTACGTAACGTTATCATTTTGGCTTGACCGTTTACTGCATTTGGGTCTCTGCTCTTGTCACCAACATTACTGCCAAGGGGACCTTTGGCATTTGCAGCAACAGCTGCGGATGCGGCAATACGTGCGTTATTTTCCTGTTTTGACTTATTGCGACGCTTCTTACTTTTCGATGGTTTGCCATTCGGCGCCGCTGTTGCAGCACTACCACCGGAACCTATTTTAGCTTGATCTTTTTTGTTGCTGATACTTGATGGATTGGCCTCAACCATAATAATACCACTTTGTTCCAATGCAGCTGCTGCTGCAGCAACTCCAGCATACGGTGCCGCACCATAATAGCCACCAACAGGTGCTACAGGTGGAGCTATTATTGTTGCGCCAGCCTTGTGATGGAATAATTGCTGTTGCTGGGTTTGTTGCAATTGCTGTTGTAATGGTTTCGATAATTGGCGTATCGATTCCGATTTTTGACGCAACTGTTCACTCTTGATTGGATCAACTTTAGTGAGCGTAATGCCTGGCGGTAATGAGAGATTCTCTACTTGTACACCACGATTTAGCTGATCCATAATGCTTAAAGCTGGTACCATACCTTGAAAGCCGCTATTATTATTTCCATTGTTGCTCACACTCGCATAACTCGGTTGTAAGGATTGTTGCTGTCCGTTCACTTGCACACTTACATTACCACCTATATGTAGTGCTTGTAGTTGTTGTGGCAAGTTGTTGTATTGTTGTTGTTGATGTTGTAGCTGTTGTAATGTTGGTTGGTGTTGTTGCGGTGCAGGTGGGATCACAACTTCGTCTGGATTGAAATAGCCCATATTGTTTGGTATGCCAGGACCGCAATCTTCGTAATTCTGATGTTGTTTTTGGAATTTCTTATTACGTTGCGCTTGCCGCTGTGCTCGCTTGGAGAGCGGTTTACCCTCTGCACCACTCGTACTGCTTCCGCCACCACCACAGGAATTTTGCTGTGTAGAATATTCGGCGGAGTGTCGATTTGAATTTTGATTTCCACCTCCACCTTAGTTGCGAAAGAAACGGTAAGGAGTTCATAATTAAATAAGGCGAGAGAGAGAGAGAGTGTAGGTTAATGAACTTTCAGCCCGATTCTCAACAAAAATTTCTTTCGAGTTTTTCACATCTCCCATTTCTCTTATTTTGAATAAAAACTTCTTGGCAATTATTTCACTTCATCCTTTTCTCCTATTCTGAACAATGTTCGAAAAAAGGAAATATGGTTATGGGAGAAAAGTAAGTATTATGAACAGGGCTGCTCAACCCCTATACACTTGTAGCACTTTTGTTTTTGTTTTGCCCTGAATCATAGGCACAGATACAAATTCACACTTTGAATATAAAAAAAAAATTTCCAAGCACTCCCGTATGCCCTCGCATATAAGTAAAATTCATATGGAAGTTTTTGATTTTCATATGTAAGGGCAAAGCAAAAACAATTTCATATGATGTACGGGCAATTGGATATGATATAAAAATTTACAAGAACAAATTTACTATGAAAACAATATAAAAAATGTGACAACACTGCAAAAAATGGTATAACAAACATTTTTCATATATTTGGTGTGTGCGAATTTTGGAATTAATAGCGAGTAATAAAATTTAATAAAGAATGGGAGCATGAGTTCCTTTTTTGCGAAAATTTTGAGTGCGAAGCACAATGTATGTTGTGGTTTGTACCTATGAAAAAAATTTCGAAATACCAGTTGAAACGACATTTCTTCACGTGACACCAAAACTTTTTTGAAATGGTCAAAGGGGATGAAGAATGGCTAGAAAAGGTAAAAGCCTTGATTATGATGCGAGAAGAATACTTGATGTGATTGAAGACGAAGGTCCTCCAAATCATGTCAGAATTTTATACACCAAAGATAATTATGATATGTGCGAATAGAAAGCGTCGCACACGACAAGCTTACGTATAGCAATAAGTTGGAAGCCCTTTTCCCTTTAATAAAAGATATATACCAGGAGATGCTTTCATGTTTTGGAGTAAATGGAAGGGCAATGGCAAGCGAAATAAGCAGGGTAAAACTATCCCGATCAACATCAACACGTCGAATTGAAAATTTACACCAATATTTAAATAATAAATTGAGAGAGAAACTGGATGCTTGCAGATATTTTTCAATTGCAGTTGATCAGTCTTGTGATATTGTAGATACTAGCCAGCTCTTGATAGGTGCGTAGTTTTAAAGCATAATATAATGCTATCACGGGTGAAAAAAAATTACTTTTCAGTAAAAGTTTGGCAAAAATGTATATTTTAAACCACAAAAAAAATCACCATCGAAAAATCTGATATACTTCAGAAATTTTCACCCAGCTAGTATATTTTTACTAACATCTCACTTATCAATGCTTGGGAATGCGCATTATTGATGATGATTTTGAAATTAGCGAGGAGATATTTGGTATCATGCCAATTTTGGAAAATACGAGAGGAATAGATATATTCAACGCTATTTATAAAAAGTTCAATGAGAATCTTGCTTTGACAAAACTATCTGCTATATGTACAGACGGAGCACCAGTCATGGTTGGTAAGAATAATGGTCTTGTTGGTCAGCTAATCAAAAGGGGAATAGAAGTACGTGTATATCACTATCATAATCCACCAAGAAAACTTATGCGCTCAATGGAAGCATGCCACTAAAACTATGGATGTAGTAGTACAAATTTTAAAAAATATAAGAGGTCATAACGCACTTACACATAGAAAATTTAAGAAATTTCTAGACGAATGCGAATGTCAATACGGTGATTAATGTTTACACAAGTAAGGTGGCTCAGCAGAGGAAAATGCTTAAAACGATTTTTTGAAATAAGAAATGAAATACTAGATTTCGATATATTAAATTTAATAATAATAGAAGCTATATCTTCAGAAAATTTTAAGTTAGATTTAGCATTTTTAGCAGATACTACCAACCACTTAAACATTTTAAACTTATCGTTACAAGGAAAAAATAAATCTATATTTAAGATGGCCAGATGGCCGGTTTTATAAGTGGCTTTATATATAAAATTGACATATTTTTGGCCGACCTACAAAAAGAAAAATTGTTCCACTTCCCTTGTTTAAGGACAATTTTGAATGAGTATGAAAATATAGACTTTGATTTTAGTTACATGAAAAGCAGCTTAGAAAGCTTGAAAATAAGTTTTCAGAGCCGATTCAAAGATTTCGACGGAATTAAACAAATTTTACCAATTTTCTACAGTTCCATGACTTGTGATATATTATCGCAAAGTCCACAGTTTCAGATGGAATTGTGCAATTTACAAACAGATTCATTCCTTGAGGAAACAAAATTACAAGGCATTGATTTTTGGAAAAGTACGAGCAAAGACAAGTATCCGATTTTAAGAAATGAAATATTAAAATACTTGTCTATGTTTAGTAGTACATATATATGTGAGAAAGCATTTTCCAGCATTAAATTAAACAAAACGAATCTAAGAAACTCCTTGACCCAAGACCATTTAGAAGCCGTTATACAATTATTCACATATAGTACAACAATAGACATTGAAGATGTTATCAAAACATTCAAATAAAGTTGTGACAGGCAACATAATTATATTGTGACGAATATTAGTCACACTAAGTGATACTCACATCCCTAGTCTGATGCTAAGTAAATGAAGTCACAACAACAATAAAGCAAACAGTCACTTGTATCTACATAAACGAATCAATCATTATGTCTACACATATGTACGTACACGGAGCGGAGCAGCAACGCACAACCACATGCATATATCTGAGATACTCCCGAAAGTATGCAATGAGAGAAGCTATAAAATCGTGCATCTGTAGTTGCAGCTGAGAAATTTGATAGCTGATGGCCAACTAGTAGATTCTGGAAATGGAAGCGCCTAGAAGATGCGAACGAGGAAATCAGAGAGTATAAAAGGTAGCAACAATAGAGGCGCGATAATCAGTTGGATTTAAGACGCTATCTAGCGAGCAATAGCAGTATTATTTTAAAAATCAGTTTCATTTAAGCAAGCTGTGGGTTGCGAAGTATGAGTGTTATTGTGAAGTACTTGAATAAAGGCCATTTTGCATTATTAAATATTGGAGTTATTTATTGAACAGTTTAGCGATACGAACGTTAGTAGAAGGTCGCGAATAAGAGGATTTGCAGTAAATTCGTTACAATATTAAGTATACACATTATGAACTTGTTACTGTGTTTATTCCATTTAACTTAATACCTATTCTATGTTTGTTGCATTATTATATGTAGATCTATACATAATATTTACAAAAAAATAATTCTATTAAAAAAAAAATATTTTAGTTTTTCTCAGTGCACTTATAATTTTTGTAGTTGTGTTAGTATTTGCACTTCAATACAAATATTTTTGAGCAGCCCTGATTATGAATGGCAATGAAAGGGATATTTCGCTGTAATTTTTAAGGAATTTTTTTCACTTGTTAATTTAAGGGAACACAGCAAAATAGTTAAAGTAAATTGTTTCTTTAATGAAAAAACACTTGTTTTTACAAATTTATGCCAGATTAAATTAATATTCTACCATAATACTTTTTATTTTAAGTGAAAAAGTATATAAATAAATAAGTAGCAGATAGTAAATATGATGCAAATCTATCCACCCAGAAATTGCACAAGAATTTGTTCCGGATCAGTTTCTGGACTATTTTCGTAATCATATCACCGATACAATTTCATGGCTATTTCGGAATTATGAATTATCTGCGTATTTTTTCGAGATTGTTTCGTCATTATGTCGTGAAGGTTTTGGGGATGTTTGCGAAATTTTTTCGGAACTATTTATAAATTACTTTAGAACTAGAACCATTTCAGGATTATTTTAGGAACCTTTTCGGGGCAATTTCAATATTGTCTATGACTATTTCGGGACCGTTTAGAGATTGTGTTTAAGATCTTGGCGGGGCTGTTTCGTATCAGTTTCCTGGCTGTTTCCGTAATAATATCGTCGAGACTTTAACGGGACTATATCCATATAGTTTCTATATTGTTTCGCGAATCAAGTAGGGATCCTTTCGAAATAAATTATTTCAGGGGAGTATTGAACCCTACCTTCCTTCTGTTTATCATTGAATGCTTATCTTCGCGACTGCAAATATTTCCCATTTGACTATTTAAATATTGTTTTCTGGACTTTCTCAGTACTGTTTTGAAGATCATATCGGGGTTTATCGCAATAATTTTATGTTGTGCTTTCTTGGCTGGTCTTATTAAGACCTACACCTCTTGGGAACAGTAACTTTTTAAACACTTTTAGCCGATATAACTTTAAGTATATTGACCTTTAACAGGCCAACATGTGTTTGAAGACATGCGCCGGTCGATATTGTTCAAACTTTCACATAAATTGCGTATACCTCACGCGGTGGTTTGCACATAGGTTTGGTTGCGATCGACGCACGGGGTCTCGAGATATAGGCCAAAACGTGGACCCGGGTACCCCTAGAATGTGTTTATAGAATATGGATATCAAATGAAAGCTGTTGCATCAACCTTGCAAAACTGATAAATATGCATGCAAAGCCGAAATAAAGACATGAATTAATAATACCCACATACCTATTCACATACGTCCTATTCAATTTTCCCGAAATTTGGTATATATATTTGCCTATATTAGTATTTACGATCTTTTTTTCCGGGAAGTAGACCAGGGACGGACTGGGACTGGGATTAGGACTAGGACTAAGACTCGAAGTGGGACTGGAACAAAATACATACCACCCTCTGGGACTGGCAATAAGGGATGAAGAAGAATGAGACGAACTTGAGAGTAGAGAAATGAGAGACGGAGACTGAAAAAGAGATAGAACGAGACGAAGATTGAGATAAATGAAGCGGAAAAGACGGAGGAAGGAGTGAATAAAAGGAAAAGGAAAAAGTGAAGAGGGGGGAGGGCATACTTAGACGGAAAAAGCTTATTGAAATGTATGCAGATAGACCAAATTTAGGGTAGAACAACGTCTGCCGGGTCTGCAAGTAGAGGTATTACAATTGCAGATTCTGCCTCCTCCCGCTCCCCTCTCTGAAGCAGTATCTTTAAATTGCTATAACTCTTCGCGTATTTGTCCCAGACAAATAATATTTGGTATCTGTGACAAATAGATAGAATTCTGTGGAATTTTGAAAAGCTCTACGTTACTTCGTCCTATACCAATACCATTTGCTCGTATGAAACCGAGACCAAAGAAATTTTGTTGAAGCGCAGGACAATTTACAGTCAAAACACACAAAACTATTTTTTCTTACACGCAAAAGAGAATATAAAGTATACTTTATACAATTAAGAAAGGGGTAAAGGACCCTCGCTTTGTTAAATGCAAGACTTTAAATGGCTTTCAAACTAACCTGAACCACGACCACCACGATCAAAGCGTCCTCCACCACGTTTTGGACGTGTATCACTACCTCCAACATCGACAGCGCAGCTTCCGCTGCTAAGGCCACCTCCACCACCTCCTACTCTATTGCCTCGTCCCCCTCTAGAACGAGGTTTTTCCTGTGATTGCCCATTCTGCGATTGATTTTGTATTTGCTTTTGCGTTCCGTTATCAGTAATTTTACGCTGTCGTACGGATTGTCGGCCCGCTTTTGAAGGTAACTCTTTTTGTGAACTTTCCGCAATTACGCTGACAGCACTTCTCCCACCACCACCAGCATTCATATGCTTAGTGTTGGCTTGTACTTGCCCATTATCTTTAACCTTTGCCTTTGCTTTATTACTTGTTGCATCACGTTCACGCTCTAGCTCTCTATCTCTATCCCCTCTACGCTGTGCTTGCGTTGAGGAACGTTGTTGTTTCGTTTGCGCTCCTTGCTGTTGCTGGAGTGAAGGTGTTTGTTGTTGTTTTGGTTGGGGCGCCCGTTGTTGCATTTTACCCACATCGTCACTTTGCTGTTCTTGTTGACCTTTCTTACTGTGTGACTTTGTGTTTTGAGGACTTGAGTTAATAGTTTCTTTCACTTTTAGTTCACCAAGTTTTCTTTTAACTTTTGATGCACTCGAATTTTGCATCATCGGCGGTGGAGTATTTGTGGTCTGCAACGCTTTTGACGCTGGAGCGCAAGACGTCGGTGGTGCCAATTTCGATTTAAAAGCAATGGCTTGTGTTGTTACTGCCTTTTGTTGGATTACAACATTATCCTCCTGCTGCCTTACTCCATCTTCAGAGCCTGTCTCATCGTTGCCTTCGTCCTCAGCGTAGGCTGAAGACGCTGAATCCCAGTCAGAGTCTGAATCTTGTGTGTGCAAAGTCGCAAAAGGATTATTATCAAATTGGCCATTATTGATTAGCCGTTCGCGTCTGACTCTCTCTTTTCTAAGCTTAATGCGCTTTTTTTGTTCCGGTGCTTCCTCCTCAACCAGAGTTGTTGTTTTTGTGGGTATGGTTGCAGATTCAGCAGACGGTGCTGGAACTTTTTCTACCTTTCCCGAGTCAGTAACTTGTTTATTGTTGCCATTGTCTTTTGGTGGAAGCTTTTTTTCCTTCTGCTGCTGCTGCTTATGCACATCTTTTTGGGTTTTCTGCGAAGCTGACAACTTTTTGACTTGACTTTGGACATTTGGCTGTGGCATCGTTTTGCCTCTTTTACCCATTTCTCGACTTGTCAAAGCTCCCGGTTTTTGGCTGCTCACCGAATTTTCACGTGTATTCATTTGGCTATTAACCGGCGTAGCTGACAACGATGTACCTGCAGAACATGATGTGGTTGTAGAAGCTGAACGTCGTTGTGCCGCCGATGACGTCGTCAGTGTTGTCTGGACTTTACCTTTAACACCGCCTTTCTTTGTAGCTCCTTCCACAGCTTCTACCGTGGATACAGATGTGACTGATGCGCAAGGAGTAAATGCATTTTTAACAACTTTTGTTTTCAATTTTGTACTGCTAGCTAATGAATCGACTGTACGCTTTGCTATAACTTCCTCGGCTTTCAACTTTATCTTCTTAGTTACTGGTTTTTGTTGAATCTTCAACTTATTTAAGCGCATACGCTCACGCTCTTGACGTAATTGCTCTTCCTCAGCGGCTTTTGCTGCTGCCTCCTCAGCTGCTAATTTGGCAGCACGGCGCCGTTCTTTTTTGAGTTGTGCTTTAGACAGCGGTGGCGGCGGTATTGTTAATGATAAATGTTCTGTTGGCATATCGCCGCTAGCTACAACAGGCGGCGGTGGTGGTGGCGGTGCCTGCATTGGCAGTGGCAATGGTATTTGTTGTAATGGCAATTGTGTCATTGGTGGCGGTGCTGTTGTGGGCACCAACTGTCCATTGACGAATGTGTAAAGCAACTTATCCGTAGCGTTAGGCGCATTGGCATTCAGGGTGACACCACGTGGCTCGCTGGAGACATTCGACGACGTCGAAGGTAACTGCTGTAAAGGAAGTTGCGTCATCGGCGGATTAGTGGTCGGTACTAGTTGTCCATTTATAAATGTATAAAGTAATTTATCTTTATCTGGTGAGCTACCTTTTGCCGTTACCGTAACGCGTGGCTCCGGCACATTTGGCAAGTTAACACGGCGAATTGTCACAATACGTTTAGATGGGTCAGTATTCGAGTTGCATGCAGCATTTGCTGCCATTGCAGCGACCACATCTGGTGCGAGCGTTTGCTGCGGGGGTGGCGCATAGCACATTGGTGTTGACATGGGTGCGCGTATCATGCCGTAACCTGCACCTGCGCCCGCATTCAATGCGGTGACATTTTGGGATGAAGCTGACTGGAAGTCGATTTGATATGGGGGAAATGATGACAAGCTGCCGCCGTCCACGCCGCCTGATACATTGGCATTCGTATATGCTGAGGGTAGCAGACCCATGCCAGTGGCAACATTCAAATTGCTAATACCCTTTGGATTTACACCACCACTACCACCAATTGCATTTTTATTGGTATTCTCTTCTAGCGCTTTTAATTTTTCTATTTGCTGTTCCTTAGTGGGCAAATAGGTAAATTTAAATTCGTTATTTGTTTGCTTTACAGTGGCTATTAATTCCAATATCACAGTTTCCACTTTTCCTTTAGCGCGCTGTAATTTTTTTATGTTCGTTTCAAGTTCACCAATTTGCTTTTTATCGCGTTTTTTACTAGTTTTTAATAATTTTAGTTTTTGTTTATCGATGAATTCTTTAAAGTAGATATCTTGAAATTGGCCTCGCAAATCTTGTAACTCCAATATCCGTTTTTCTTCTTCTTTACGTTGTTTTTGTTTGGCCTTTTTAGCAGCCTTTTTGGGATTGGTAGTTTGTGGTTGTGGTTTTTTACCATTTGCACCACCACCATTACCACTTGAACTGCCCTCAATGTAGCTTAGAGTTTCATTTATCCATTTGCGCACTTTCGATTGATCGCGTGAATAATTGTCTAGGAACTCTTTGGAATAACTGTTAAGATATACACTGAGTACACTTAAATCACGTGAATCACTGCCTCCCCCACACTTTTCACTGCCAGATGCATTTTTGGCATTGGCGTTTCTACTGCTATTTGCCTCGCGATTAGCCGCTTCCCAAGCAGCTGCATTGGTACCCAAATTTGCAGGTTTCTTTGCCGGTGGTGTACCCGTTGCCGCCATCCCTGCTGACGTTGATCCCTTTTTGCCTATATTCGGTTGGGTTGTTGTTGTTGCTGTAATTGTAGTTGGAGTCGACGATTGCGTTGATTGTTGACCTCCAATTGTTGCCGCAGCTGATGTGTTCATATGTAAATGGCTAATACGTTTACATAATGTGCTTAAACACACCAAACTATCGTCATCATCATCCAACTTTTTTCCAATCGAACTGCTATGTGGTGATTTTGAATTTGTGGTGGCGGTAGCTACTGCCGCTGCTTTAGCTACCGCCTTCAACGAAGGTGGCTGTTTAGTGCTAGGTATCGCCGCCGCCGCTGCCGCTGCCGTTGATGATGTTTGTTGCAGTTGCTGCTGCTGTTGTTGTTGTTGTTGTTGATCACTTACAGCTGCGGCAGCTGCAGCTGCTTTCATATTTTTCCGCGCATTAACCAACTGAGATAGCTTTTTGCGCAATCTATCGCGCGTCTCATTCATGCGTGCATGATTGCACTCCTACGAAAAGAATACAAGTATAAAAAAATATATTTAAGTTCACAATCGTCAACATTAGATGTAATTTTTTATTATTGTTTCGCTGTGAAAATAAAACTTATTTTTCAAGCCAAGGCGAATTCAGTACCAGGTGTTGTTATCCCATGATTGCTTCTTCTTGATAATTTTCCATAAAAAGCCTTGTGCAACAAAATGTCAGTTAATCGAAATCTATGAAAATTTTCTTTTGACTTGACATTCATCTGCACGGCGAATTGATTGAATTCGCTTTGCCACCATCTGGTATAGATTCGACTTGTTTCAAGCTATGTATCAAGACGAATTCAGTACCCCAACAGCTGATAGATTTTTCTTGATTATTTTCTATACAGCGCCTAATACTTTAATGTGCCAGTTAATCGAAATCAATTAAAATTTTCTTTTGACTTGACATTCTTCTGCACGGCGAATTGGGTGAATTCGCTTTGCCACCACCTGGTATGGAATCGCCTTGCTATGTATTTTCGTTTTTTTATGAAAACTCATATTATTTTCTGAGCGAAATTAAAAACTAAAAAACAGAGCGAAATTAACAAGGTGATGATTCGCCGTGCAGAAGAATCTCAAGTCAAAAGGAAATGTTCATTGATTTCGATTAACTGACATTTGTTGTACAAGACGTTGTAGGGAAAATAATTAAGAAGAATCAATCAGCTGATGGGATAACAACACCTGGTACTGAATTCGCCTTGTTTCTGAGCGACAGATGCTTTTGAAGATTTTCAAGTTTTGGTCCCGTATCGTGTTATACGATCATATATCAAAAAACAATTGCACTCGAACAATAAATTTGAATCTGTCAAACTATTTGTACAAACGCCAATAAATAATGAATCTAATGAGTACTCTTTTTTCAGCAAGCAAATATTTTACATATTACCTAAATCCTATTTCAAAGCTATTACGATTTCGAAAATTCATTTCGATCACTGGTCGTATAACATGATCCGGGCCTTGATTTTTATTGACACACGTGAGTAAAATAAAAAATGTATCAAGTTACAATTGAAGTTCATATAAAACCGTTTAAAAAGTACAACTGAGGTGCGCAGCAAATTTAAATTGATGTTCAGGGCCCGTATCGTGTTATACCATAAACAAATGAGCCAAGATCCCGCATTACGGAATTGCTGTATTTGTAATCGAATTTGAAAAACAAAGTTTGATGACGTAGCGCTTTTGAAATTTTTCGATTTATTACATTTTCTCATATTTCGCTACCAGTGTTCGGAGTATTTAAAACTGTTAACTGAGTAAACGACTACGCCGGAGTAAAAATTAAATTTTCGGTGTATATTTTTTCTTCCTTTTTGGAAGCGGGCTAACAACTAACATCAAATTGATTTCGATTGTGTTTTTGTCATGAAATGTTTGTCAACAAAAAAGTAATCTGCCTTATCAGATGCACATCGAGTCGGCCAAAAACATGCACTGTGAAGGATTTGTCTATTTTGGAAGCTGCATTAAAAGCAAAAACAATGTAGAAATCAAACGGAGAATAACCTTTGCCAACAAGTGCTTCTTTAGGCAATTGAAAAGTAAAGTCCTCTCTCGACGAACAGAATTCTCGCTATACAAGTCACTCATCATACCTCTCCTGATGTATGGCGCGGAGTCGGAGAGAAGATGAGATGGCTCTTGGAGTACTCGAGAGAAAAATTCTCCCTAAGGTTTATAGTCCTATCCGTGATGTCGACGGCCAGGAAAGAAGGAGGCATAATGAGCTTTTCGCAGATATGACGATAGTGCAGCGAATAAAAACAGAAAGCTTCGCGGGTTAGGGGGTTAGGATATACCCGCGGAAGGTATGCCTGTCGTAAGAGGCGACTAAAATACCATATGCAAGGGGTTGTGTAGCGCAACCTTTTCAGGTTGCCAGCACAATATATAGCTTCTCCAAACCCAATTGTCTACCTCACCTATCCGTGGCGAATCCTGTTTCATTAACAGCAGAGGCTCTGGCGACCCCGAACTCCTCATGGATCTAGGCGGTGGGAGGGCCGGCTGACCTAGAAGGTCGCATGTGGTCATAACAAATCGTTCCCGCGATGGTCGGGCTTGGTACCGGAACGTACCGGATCTGCATCCGGCAAAGGACCATCAACTCGATAACACTCCCCAAGGCCTTCGGCCTAGCTACACCAAAAGATATTAGGTAGTAATACTATTTGTTTTCAACTCGACCCAAATAAACCTTTGAGATAAAAAATATAGTAGGAGGTAAGATCGGAGCAAAATACTTCGATTGGAATAAAGTCTGAACACTGCGTCAGCAACGAAACATGTTGTCAAAAGCGTGACGTCACGCCGAGAAAATTTATTTCACAGCTAACTATGATTTTTTTGCTCTCTCATTTTTTAAGGCGGCATCTGTTTATTGGTTCATGATGTTATACCATCACATATCGAAAACCATTTCACTTAAACCATAAATACGAATCTGTCAAACTAGTAAGTAAAAATGATGAAACTTTATGAATATAATAAGTACTTGTATTCGCTATTTCATGTATTACCACAATCCCAAACACTATTTCAGTGCTATTTCGATTTAAAAAAATGTATACAAAAATCACGGAGCGTATAACACGATACGGGCCCAGAATTTAAAATTCAATTTAAGAAAATTACAATTGAAGTTCCGAAAATTATAATTGAAGCTCCAAAAAGTAGAATTGTAGCTCAGATTTTACATTTGTAGCTCCGAAAATAACAACTGTAGTTCAGAAATTTTCATTTGAAGTTCAGAAAATTTCAATGGAAGTTCAGAAAATTTAAATGAAGTTTCTCATACGACTTGCTTGCAGGAAAATTCTACGAGAAATATAAGTTTAAAGGTGGTAGTCCCCTTAATATATATACATCAAATTTATCAATTGCGTTATAGCTGAGTTCCAATGAAGCCTGATTTTTTTCGCTTCCCAAGGCAGTCGGTTCTATGTACTGGAGCGACTCGGGATTTTTCCTGACCAAAGACTGTCATTTCAGTGTAACCACATTTAATTTGTTGCGTCCCTCCCACAAATTGTCATCCTCCCAGCAGCTCCTTGCAGCAGGACTGCTCCATATTCTCTTGCTCTGGGAAGGTATCGAATCCAATTCGGGTCCGTCTCCTGACCCCGGTCCTGAGAAATGGTTTTGCTGCATCTGCCGGAAAAGAATCTTTTTAGGACGGTCATACTCTGTTCAGTGTGTCTCGTGTAAGGGATGGTTGCATCGGACAGGTTGTTCTGGGCTTGATCCCAAAACCCGACGTCCACGTAACTTTTATAAATCTTTTGTGGCTCCTTGCTGTTCACGCAAGGGCGTCCCGTAGTCTACGTTTAAGCGCGCCCCTCTCACTACCTTCCAGCAGCCCCGCTGCTCAGCAAGCCACAACAAGTACCCGCTGCTGCTCGCGCCCCACGGCGCCAGCATCTCAAACAGCTGCTACCACTCACAACAACTACATCTTCGTAGTAGAGTCGGTAGCAATGCTGAGCATCAGCCCCTGCCCCCGTCTTCCCCCCCCCCCCCCCTCTTTTCCGGCAGCAATCGTGTAGGTCAGGGAAACAGACTCTTAGTCCCTACCTCTGTTTGAACCATTTGCCGGCACAGAATATATATGTTTGCGACATCCGCCCAATGCAGCTCCTGCCTTGGGTGGTGCCACTTTCCTAGATGTTCTGGTCTTCGCGACGGCAACCCCCCGACGGGTTTCATCGCGCCATGTTGCCAGGTCGTAAACCCAAATCATCCGGGTACCCCAATGCTTGTCCAAGGACGCCCAGTCCCAGGGCCACAACAGCAATTGCGTCCTGGCCTTCCTCAACCCAACTGTAGTCACCCGTCAATTACCCACAGAGTGGCGACGTCTCCCCCTATGCACTTCAGAATTCTGCAGTTAAACTGAAATGGACTAACTGGGAAGATTACGGAGATAGTCGATTTCATGAAGCGGCACAACATCCGCATTGCTGCGATTCAAGAGACTAAACTCACAGCAAGATCTGCATTGCAGACCTGCTCTGGGTATAATGTCCACAGAAAAGATCGCGAGAGCGGAAATGGAGGCGGCCTCGCGTTTATCATACACCACTCTGTGCAATATTATATATTTGATCCTGGCATCGACCGCAGGGACAATGTCTTAGAACGTCAAGGCCTATCTGTCCGGTCAGGCGATGCTAACCTAGAAATCAACATCTACATCCCTCCTGCCACCTGTTGCCCCAGTGGATACCGCCCTAATATCAGAGCCTTACTCACTGGCAACAATCGCATTATCTTAGGCGATTTCAATGCCCATCACGATCTATGACATTCAAATTTGCGGGCGGACAGTAGGGGTGAGATGTTGGCGCATCAAATAGAAGAAACGACGTTCTGCACAATAAACGGAGACGTCCCCACACGTATGGTAGGAAGCTGTCACAGCTCGCCAGATATCTCAATCGTGAGCGCAGAACTAGTAAACTGCGTCAACTGGCAGCCGATGGTAACATTGGCATCCGACCACCTGCCTATACTTATTTCGCTCGAGCGTACCGCCGACTTCATCGTCACCGAAAAACGCACTTTCATAAACTTCAAAAAAGGATAGTGGGAAGAATATAAATCTTATACAGACAACCTCTTTGCTGCCCTCCCTATCCCGACTGATGCCCGCCAAGGGGAGCGTGCCTTCCGCAAGGCCATTGAATCCGCCTCGGCACGTTTCATTCCCGCCGGGAGAATTCCCGAAATCCGGCCCAACTTCCCGGCGGAGGCCGCAAACTTAGCGAGAGAACGTGACCTTATAAGACAGCTTGATCCAGGCGACCCCCAAATAAGGGATATAAACCAACGCATCAGATTGCTTGTGGATGAACACAAGCGGGCGAAATGGGAGGAGCAGCCAAGAGGTTGTAACCTCTCTACCGGTGTGGGTAAACTTTGGTCCACCGTAAAGTCCCTATCGAATCCGACTAAGCACAAAAACAAAGTTTCCATCGCCTTTGGCGACAAAGTGCTGTCGGATGCGAAAAAATGCGCGAGCGCTTTCTGCCGACAATATATAATGCAATCTACGGTCGACAAAGATAGACGGAGGGTCAACAGACACGCACATAAACACAAATTCAGCGAGTCACCAATCACCATCACCGCTAAAGAGGTTGAGGACGCCATTGGTCGCGCTAAACCATCCAAAGCAGTGTGCCCAGACGGCATAGCCATGCCGATTCTTGGAAGCCTAGGGAAAGAGGGTTTCAAATATTTAGCGCATGTCTTCAACCTGTCTCTTTCCACCTTTGTCATACCCGATAAATGGAAAATGGCCAAGGTGGTCCCGCTACTAAAGCCTGGTAAACCAGCTAACATAGGAGAGTCGTATCGTCCGATATCTCTCCTATCACCAGTAGCAAATACGCTTGAAGCCATTTTGCTCCCTTATTTCCAAGCAAATTTTCAGCTAGCCTCTCATCAGCATGGCTTCAGCAAACTCCATAGCACTACCACCGCGCTAAATGCCATTGGCACCCAGATAAATTGCGGTTTAAATCAAAACCGCCACCATAGAACAGTACTCGTAGCGCTAGACCTACCAAAAGCTTTTGATACGGTCAACCATGGCTCGTTACTGCAAGACCTGGAAGGGTCTACTCTTCCCCCCCATGTCTTAAAAGGTGGACAGCAAATTATCTGGGTGGTCGGCAGGCATCGGTGCAATTTAGAAATGAAACATCAAAACCAAGGAGAATTAAACAAGGGGTGCCACAGGGTGGTGTCCTATCCCAACTTTTGTTTAATTTCTACATATCTAAGCTACCTAATGTAGAATAAAAATATATCTTAGCTACCTTCACCACCGGAAGGAGTCACAATCGTTTCCTACGCCGATGACTGCACAATAATGGCCACAGGCCCAGGCCCACAGATCGATGAGCTATGCAATAAAATAAACGGCTACCTCCCTGATCTCTCCAGTTTTTTCGCCTCGCGAAACCTGGCATTATCACCCACTAAATCTTCCGCGACCTTATTTACAACATGGACATCCCAAATGTCGACCATTTTGAACATCCACGTCGATGGCACTACGCTACCGACTGTTCTACACCCCAAAATCTTGGGTGTGACGTTTGATCAGGATCTACATTTTGGTGAGCACGCAGCCGCAATTGTTCCGAGAATTCAGAGCCGTAACAAAATCCTCAAATCCCTCGCTGGCAGTACCTGGGGAAAAGATAAAGAAACGCTCATGACTACATACAAACAATTAGCCAGCCGATTACGTGCTACGCGTCACCCATATGGTCGCCAAGCCTAAAAATTACCCACTGGAAGAAGCTACAGGCCTGCCAAAATACTGCTCTCAGAATTGCCGCGGGCTGTCTTCTTATGTCCCCAGAACACCATCTGCATAATGAGGCGAGAATACTCCCCATCAGGGAGAGAAATGAGATGCTGACCAAACCGTTCCTGTTGAATACCCAGAAACCTGAGCATCCCAACAGACATCTGATTGATCAACCAGCACCGCCTAGGGGCTTAAGGAGTCATCTCCGTAAGCACTTTGAGGAAATACACAAGCAGGTCATTGGTGAACTCCACAAACAGGCGTCGGACCTTTATGCCAGGAATTGCCCGGTGAATCCAGTACTCAAAGAAAAGTATCCAAAACTCGCGGAAGAGGAACGCATACTCCCCAGGGAAACGCGTGTCACTCTTGCTCAACTTCGTTCTGGATACTGTAACAGGTTAAACTCTTACCTATCCAGAATCAACCCCGACATACAAAATGTATGCCCCGCTTGCAATGTGTCCCCACATGACACCAACCATCTCTTTAATTGTAATGTGGAACCAACGCCTCTAACACCCCTTTCCCTATAGGCAACGTGTTTTGATACATTTTTGGACTTGTTTTAACTGCCGACACATTGAGTAATCGGGCTCTGGATCACGATCAAATCTCATTGGAACGATCAGGATCAGTATTATGAAAGTTGGTAACACTCAACGAATGTGTCAACATTAGTTGAGTGTTGCCAACTGAGATTTGATCATGATGCAGAGCTGGATAGCTCAATGGAACGCTACTAACATGGATCTTAATAACCTTTTTAGTAAATACTTTGCGCAATTTACTTCTGGCGAGATTTAGGCCGACCTTCTCTTCCTTCAATTAGCGTCATGCTTCTTTTAATTTTTCCTACAAATTGGTAGAACGGGGCCCACATGTTTTATAACGACTCCGACCAGCACCAACAGAGCCAGATGAATTTCCACTGAGCAGCTTTTCTTGGCAGATACACACTTGTAATTTTCTGAACTTGAATTGAAAATTCGAGGCTTCAATGAACTACAATTTTAAATTTTGAACTCCAATTGTAACTTTCTGAACTTAACTTGAAAAAGGTGTAGTTTATACCATGATGAAATAATAAAGGTGATGTCAACAACATAACCTCAGATCTATTGTGTTGGGTGCAAATAAAAATAAGAATAAAGATTATTCCACCTTTCAGCTCGACGTTTCGCCAAATTTCCTTGGCATCTTCAGGAGCGTTACACTGTATTTATTTAATAAAACAACAAAGAACACAATCAGATACATATAGATTTGAAATTTAAAATATTGCAAATAAATATTGATTGCACAAAATTTTTCTTACTTACAATGATTAACGAAAAACACAATTTTTACTAAAACATTTAAACATTTAAAACATTTGAATATTAAAAAATTGCGGAAAGTTAATAAAGTACAAAAAATCGATACCACCTACATGCGGTAAACTTGTCATACTAAAAATTAAATTACAAACATAATAGGTACGCGGCGGCGATATTGTCTGTATCTTCTTTTTTGTTTATTGTGTTTCCTCTTTTCTGCAAAATTCTTAGGCTTTCTAAGGTGTAACGCGCTTTTTCTCTCCTTTCGGTGTCTATTATTTTTATGTTTTCAAAATCAGCTGTGTGTTTGTTTTCTATTGCATGCTGTGCCAAAGCTGTGCTTTGTTTTTGTTTACGTATATCTGCTTCGTGCTCAGCTACCCGCGGGCCGAGCGCCCGCTTTGTGGTCCCAATGTAGACCTTATTGCAGCTATCTTCTTTATTCCCTTTACAATGAATTTCGTAAACTACATTGCTACGTTGTTGGAGATCTATGGGTGTTTTTGTTTTTGTAATGCACGTTGCCAAAGTGCAGTTTGACCTGTATGCTAGTGTAGTGTTTGTGTTTGATGTTTTTGTCAAGTCATGTGTGAAATTTTCTGTGAGCCTAAGCATGTAAGTGACACTGAAGTATCGCTTTGTCTGGTTATTTGTATCTGAAGACTGTGTTTTTTGGGCTATATTTTCTATTTCCATTTGTTTCTGATTTATTAAATTTGATATGATATGGTCTGGATAATTATTCTTTTTAAGCGTCAATTTAATTTTCCTAATATTTGCGTCATGAAAACTTTGATGGCTGATAGATAATATTTTGTCTATAAAGTTCTTCGCCGTATTTATTTTGTATTTGAAAGGCTGTGAGGATATAAAGTTTATGAGGCGCCCAGAAGAGGTTGGTTTCGAATACCAATCCAATATTAGTTTGTTATTGAGCCTGTGTATCCGTGTGTCTAGATAGGGGATGTTGTTGTTTTCTTCCTTTTCGATCGTAAACTTTAGTCGATTATGATATCTATTTAACACATCTAATATAGTATTTGTGTCTTTTCTTTGGATGATGGCGAAAATATCATCTACATATTTGACTAGGAACTTTATTTGAATGTTGTGTTGTTTCTGTAATTCAACATACAAATAAAGTTTCTAGTCAAATATGTAGATGATATTTTCGCCATCATCCAAAGAAAAGACACAAATACTATATTAGATGTGTTAAATAGATATCATAATCGACTAAAGTTTACGATCGAAAAGGAAGAAAACAACAACATCCCCTATCTAGACACACGGATACACAGGCTCAATAACAAACTAATATTGGATTGGTATTCGAAACCAACCTCTTCTGGGCGCCTCATAAACTTTATATCCTCACAGCCTTTCAAATACAAAATAAATACGGCGAAGAACTTTATAGACAAAATATTATCTATCAGCCATCAAAGTTTTCATGACGCAAATATTAGGAAAATTAAATTGACGCTTAAAAAGAATAATTATCCAGACCATATCATACCAAATTTAATAAATCAGAAACAAATGGAAATAGAAAATATAGCCCAAAAAACACAGTCTTCAGATACAAATAACCAGACAAAGCGATACTTCAGTGTCACTTACATTCCTAGGCTCACAGAAAATTTCACACATGACTTGACAAAAACATCAAACACAAACACTACACTAGCATACAGGTCAAACTGCACTTTGGCAACGTGCATTACAAAAACAAAAACACCCATAGATCTCCAACAACGTAGCAATGTAGTTTACGAAATTCATTGTAAAGGGAATAAAGAAGATAGCTGCAATAAGGTCTACATTGGGACCACAAAGCGGGCGCTCGGCACGCGGGTAGCTGAGCACGAAGCAGATATACGTAAACAAAAACAAAGCACAGCTTTGGCACATCATGCAATAGAAAACAAACACACAGCTGATTTTGAAAACATAAAAATAATAGACACCGAAAGGAGAGAAAAAGCGCGTTACACCTTAGAAAGCCTAAGAATTTTGCAGAAAAGAGGAAACACCATAAACAAAAAAGAAGATACAGACAATATCGCCGCCGCGTACCTATTATGTTTGTAATTTAATTTTTAGTATGACAAGTTTACCGCATGTAGGTGGTATCGATTTTTTGTACTTTATTAACTTTCCGCAATTTTTTAATATTCAAATGTTTTAAATGTTTAAATGTTTTAGTAAAAATTGTGTTTTTCGTTAATCATTGTAAGTAAGAAAAATTTTGTGCAATCAATATTTATTTGCAATATTTTAAATTTCAAATCTATATGTATCTGATTGTGTTCTTTGTTGTTTTATTAAATAAATACAGTGTCACGCTCCTGAAGATGCCAAGGAAATTTGGCGAAACGTCGAGCTGAAAGGTGGAATAATCTTTATTCTTATTTTTATTTGCACCCAACACAATAGATCTGCGTAGCTTAAAATATACATAAATATTATCCAAACAGATCGGAAGAAAATTATATATAAACATAACTTCACTTTTTCGGCAGCTATATTTGCCAGTATTTACTTGTACTACAAAACTACTAAATTTTTATTGCTAAATTTTTTCTACAAATTTCCTCAAAAAAATTTAGATTTCTGCAAAATTTTGTCTATAATCTTTTGGGGAATACAAAGTTATGTTTATGTCTAAAAAATTCTGGTAGCGGCTTACATAGTTATTATTGCCTCTATTACCGTTTACAACTCAACTCTGGTTGAGTTGAAATTTCGCAATTTGGTATTACAGATTACAACTCAACCTGTCAAAAAAATGTCGGTTGAGTTGTCTAGTCTAACAACTTTTTGTGGCATTACCGTTTACAACCTTGTGTTAGCGTAGTTGTCAACTGATTACTAGCAGTTGTCTCATACAATTTTGCAGTTGTTTTGAAAAAAAGGTAACGTTTTACAAGACGGTTCACCACCTAATTTTTAACAAAAATTTTCAAAGTTGGTATCAAACGACATGTTTCGACCTCCGATTTAAGAATCCGAAAAGAAAATTTAAAAATTTAATTTCTGTCATATCATTTCGGTTCAAATTTTCATGTGGTTGTATTTTGCCAGATTTTTTGTACACACTAATGCAGAAAAGCGTTGGACCCACCCAGGGTAATTTTTACAAATCGCGGCCAAAGACCGCCAACACAAAAAGGTGATGACTGTGGATCGGGCTTCATATTTCGGACCCTCGGGCCATTTTATGGGTTTTTGTAAATATTTTTCGACAGAAATAAAATCTTTAATTTCCGCTTTCGAATCCTAAAAACGGAGATTAAAACGCGTCTTTTGATACAACCTTTGACAAGAGTTAGATGGTGCACGGGTTCATAAAACGTTAACAAATCAAAAAAAAAATTTAAAGCCGGTAGTTTAACCTTTTTTAATCAAACAATAATCAACAATTTTGTACATATTTATACAACGTTTAAACGAAGCATTACATTGAATAACTTGGACGAGGCTGACCGCAGTTCGGATGCAGCCAATATATGCGAACGTGAGTCCCATTGATACTCATCACTACTCCTGGGAATCCTATTTTAGACTAAAATACAATTTTTGCTGTTTGGGTTTAATCCACTTCGCACAAATATGCTCCTCAATTATATCTAAAACCAGTACAACACCAAAATCATTTCTACAGCATTTTTGATAGCTGCCATCAGCAAGGAATCTGAGTATGGCGCATAATTTAAAATAGGGGTAAAGCCTTCCCTCGAACGCGTTTACGGAAATGGTCCTTAATTGTCTTTAGTAATGAGCAAAATGATTCCTTTCAAATCTGCAAAATAACTTCATTTGAAGCTCATCATTTGTCAATTAAACATTTTCTTACTTGGTGCTAGGTAGTTCCAAGGGATTGGAATGATCACGCGAATGTTTTCCGTATTCGCGACATGTCAATCACCAACATTTTCGCCATTATAAAATAGATTTCATATCATATCCGTTTTCCTTTTAATAACAAAATCACTTTTGCAAATGCTTAAATTTCCGCCACGAATTCATCAGCTGTTCATTTATCTGTCAAATCCTCACTTTCGTAGGTTGGCAACACCAATTCAACTTCAACTGAAATAAGTTGTAATTCGTAATACCAAACAGGAGTTGAGTTGTCTGAAAGTTGAGTTGTTTTAGTTACAACCCAACTAAGTTGAGTTGTATACCGTAATAGGGGCCTATATTTCTAAACGTATAGTAAAATCTACTCCGATCGTAGTAGAATTCAAAGGCAGTTATGTATGATAGACAACCCTCTAAATTATGCATGCCGAACTTGTCAGAATAAGGGAAAACGTCAACGGGATGAGAACACCTGAATATTAATTACATCATGGTTTATACAAAATATGGGTCAATATATAATTATGTGTGTGTCAATATATAGTTATTTTCAATCCATTTATCTATAGTTGGTATATTAGTGTGGCCAATATTAGCATTTCGGTTTATTACTATGCTGCTTTAAATAAATGTACAACAACAATAAAGCAAGCAGCAACAATATGTATGTACATTAGGGTGGGTCAATTTGTATGGACGAAAGTTAACCGATATCGCGCCATCGATTTTTCTATAGGATTTGGGCTCAGGAAAAAAGTTCCACTATACATGCCCAAAAAAATAATTTTCGAGCCTGCGAAATTTAATTTTTATGACTTTTGTTCGACTTTGATTTTTAAGGTTTTTTTCATGACCTATGTACTAAAAAAATAGTATTATTTTTTTTTCAAAAAAATGTTATCGACAACGTTTTTAGCGGACAATTTTGGGTCGGACAGGGTATACATACAAAATTTACAGTCAAATGAACATTTTTAGTAGGTCATGAAAAAAACCTTAGAAATCAAAGTCGAAAAAAGTAAAAAAAAAAAATGAAATTTCGCTGGCTCGAAAATAATTTTTTTGAGTATGCGTAGTGGAACTTTTTTTCCTGAGCCCAAATCCTATCGAAAAATCGATGGCGCGATATCGGTTAATAAATCGACCCAGTCTAATGTACATGTAAACAGCGAAGCTAACAGCAAAGCGATTCCCTGCAAAAAATAGTGCGACTAATCCCTAAAGAGAACGGTCTCCGATTGATCTCTTTTGTCTACATTGGGGCATAATTGAGCCCCTCTTGTCTCTTTTGGGTACAGTTGGGATTAGTCAGGTTGAAATCTATGTAGCCCATTTTAAGAAACAAAAAAAGAGCGGCAAAGAAGTGAGTTAAATAAAAATGATTATAGGTGATTTATTCGAATTATTTAAGAAAAATTCTGAGCCCTATAACGAACCTAAATGACTTGGACCATATGTTCCACTATCGTGGACCCATATCTCTTGAAATGAGTTGGTGACTAAATAATTTTTTTACATAGGATGTATCCAACATTTTTTGCAAGTTTTAACATTGCGTTTGAAATTTACATAACCGCTTACCATACGAAAACTAATTCCCATATGGGTACAAAGGGTATTGGTCATATACATATGTAGTTCATGCTCGGGTATAAATGGGTACAATTAGTATCTTCATATGACATGCTCAAACAAAATTTGAACAGTTCAACGTATCAAAACTGGCATTAGCCGCATACTCCTTCGCGACTCAACCCGGACTCTTCCTAAACTAGTCGCATTTTTTGCAGGGAAATGTTTCACATACATATGTACAAGTGGGCAGCAGCTAAGAGCTCACACATACATACGCATATAACTAGAAGACAAAACGTGAATATCACATACATTCAGGAGAAATAAATAAGCAGCTGTTCACGAAAAGTCTAGACCTTGGGAGAAATATGCGAACGAGGCAACAGAGAGTATAAAAGCAGCGCAAACTGAGGAATAATCAGTCAGTTTGATTTTAACCCTGTAATTGAAGAACGCCAGCATTGTAATTGTACTACTGACATACTAAAGTTGTAAATAAAGAAAATTTTGGCATACTGAATAATTGAGTTATTTATTTGACAGTTCAGCGATTCGAACGTTAACAGAAAGTGCATGATAATCACAAATTTCATAAAAATCGTTATAATACGATACGTATTTGTGTACGTCTTATGCGGGTGGCATTACCCCTTCAGAACGATTTTTTGGTTTATATTTTGACTAATAACAGTCGTTTGCAATCCGTGGTTGTGTCACATGATATGAAACTACTACTCACAGTCAAACCGATTTTTTGTGGGACGGAAACTTTTATCTTCATATATAATTCAACTATTTACAATACAAACATTGAGACGCTTTCTCGTCGCGTGCTGAACTTCGTTTGTGATCTTTTACAATAGTAATAACAAAGACCCAACGATTTAACATCCCTTCCAACCGACACAAGGGTCGCAGCCGCATAACGCACGGCCAGACACTTTCCATAGTGGCTTTGATTAGCCGGACACTTTTAATCCTTCTAAACTTCAAAGAACATCGAAGCAATTTTATACTGAAATTCGAATACAAAATCTTAAAAAAAACTTTTGAAATTTTGTTTGCTGTAAAAAACTTTCAGCTTATGAAAAATTATTTAGCTTTATGAAAAAGTACAGTTTTGCATTACAAAGCCACTATGAAAAGTGTCTGGCAATGAGGCTAGTGGCTTCTTATATTGTGACGAAGACGAAAGAAGACCATATACAAAATGACGAAAGAAAGGTCTAGTTTTCTGCAAATCGTTTGCACGATATCTGTTAAAGCCACTATGAATCAAGTTTTATAATAGACCAACGATCCTGCTTCAGTTGGGAGTATGCACTGGCGAAATTGCAACTTTTATAAAATGACTGAACGTCTGGCAGTCACGGGCTCTTAGACTATAAGTGGAATTTCCCTAAATTAGTTACAGTATTGCGAACAGCTTGGATGATGTTTTTGTCGTTATGCGGCTCAATTCTTATAGCTGTCTACGAAGCTTACTAGTAGAACTGCTTATCGATCTACAATTGCTCTATCGACTAAATCATTGGTGCTCAACTATTTCATAATGAAATGAATTAACTATGTAGTGTAGCATGATTCAAGTTTAAATATAAGCATATTCTGCTGGTCGTAGCATAATGGTTTCAAACGCGTATCGTTTAATACGATATTTTCCCAGTTCCCGGATTACTTCTGCTTTAAAACTTTTACCTAAACTCGAATGTTGGTTGTCCGGTTATTTATTTGAAATCATTTAAATTAAAACTTCAATGGGCAAGCACACAACCCTACTTTATCGAAAAAATTTATGTTTCGGCCTTCAAATCTAAGTCAAGACCACGTTAGTCTTATTATAATATAATCATTCAATTCATTCGTAATAAATTAATATTTGCTAGTTCTTGTGTAAACAAAGTTTTTGAAATGTACCGTTCAATAAAAAAAAAAAAATTGCATTTTCTTTAATTGGCGTTTAGGCGTTTAAACGGTTATGGCCGTCCAAAAAAATATAAAACACTCTTTATTAATACAAACCGCGAATTTACCTTTTTAATGCGCTTTTTGCTGGAATGATTTTCTTTACAATGGTCACCCAAATCCGAATGATCAAAGCAACCTAAATTTTTTTTTTTTTCAAAATAATGTATAAAGAATATTCATAAAGGACAGTTTTTTACATACATTTCTTCAATTTCTCTTTGCAATTCTTCTTTGGATGATCTTCGACAACACTCGCTGGTTCGATGTTGGGTATGGGCGGTGGGGTTTTTTCATTTAACTGCGGACTGCTGTAAACATAAAAATAAGGATTTATGATTTTTTTTTGTTTTTATAGGCCTATTGATTAAAGATTCTTGGTTCGAATTCAAGCTAAACACCTTTAACCATAATTTTGTTTTTTACTACCTTTATATTAAGCTCTTTCATGTTTGTCCCCTCATTTCCATACGAATTTTTGACCCACGGAAGTCTTTTTCGGTAACTTCCCGTTGAGCTAGACACTTGATACTTAGAACATAGTTCAGATCTGGGGGACATTACAATGCAAGTGAAAAAAAATTCGCTAGTGGCGCACGGATCGAGATATACAGAAAATTAATTTTAAAATGGAAATTTTGCGATCGACTTTTAACTAACTTCTCGGTAATCCAGAGACTTGAAACTTAGAACATAGTTTGCGAGTCGATGGCACTACAATTCGTGAACGCCAGGTGGCGGACGAATCGTGATAAACGAAAATCCCTGAAAAAACGCAGGGAATCTTGCGATCGATTTTTAAGTAACCTCCCGCTGAGCTAGAGACTTGAAACTTGGGCCGTGGGTCAGAACCCCGTGACAATGTAACATTTTATCAAAAAAAGTCCGCTAGGTGGCGCATGGATCGAGTTATTAGGAAAATTAATTTTAATTTTGGGAATCTTTCAATCCATTTTTAACTAACTTCCCGCTTACCTAAAGGCTTGAAACTTGGCACTTAGTTAGAAGCCTGGTGACAAACAAGGAGGCAATTTTTCCTTTAATACAGACATAGTCTTGTTGAATTTAGACTAAAAAAATTTTACAAAAGCTCTTGTAAAAGAATTATGGGATTTAAAACTATAAAGGTGGAGCGCAATCTTTCAATTTAAGGCCAACCATGTACTTGGGATTAACTAATTGATTATTTAAAATTTAAACACGCACTCTACCTTTATAATTTTAAATCCCAAAATTCTTTTACAAGAGCTATTGTTAAAGTTTTTTAGTCAAAATCCAACAAGACTATGTCTGTATTAAAGGAAAAATTGCCTTCTATTTTTAAAGGTAGTCCTTAAAATTTTTTTATCATTTTTTTAAATTTTTTTTTGTTAAATTTTACCATAATTGAGAAATTATATTTTTTATTTGGAATAGAAGAAACACATTTTCAGATACCTGCTATTGTTATACAGCGTTTCGTTAAGATAATAACTATAGTTAAGATAATAACTATTTTTTAAAATATTATTATTTTATCTGTTGAAAATCAATCTTACAAAAATTACTTATTTTCACATTTTAAAAATTCTGAAATAACTAACTTATAAATTTTCATTTTGAAAGAATATTAAAAGTAAAGTAAATTAAAAATAATTTACAAAAATACAGTATATTTAATTTAAGTTGATAACCCTACATTTACTCCTCCTCCAGTGAAACGAAAAATTTATTTTTTTATTTGAATTTTGTGTTAGTTGTGTTAAAAGTTTATGTTGGTATTGATGTAATTACTCAATTTTTTGATTATTTGATTTACTTTATATTTTATTTTTAGTTGTCGTTATTGTTTACTTATTGCGTTAATATTTTATATATATTAATATTTGGTTGTGTTATTGCTATGTTGTTTGTGAAATATTGTTATTTATCATGATGTAATAGAAGAATCTAGAATTAGGTTGAGTAATAGTAGATGGCAACTTTGTGTGCACAATTACTCAAAAATTAAAAACTTGTATTATGCAGAATGTGTTCAATATATAATTGTACTCTGTATAATGTATGTCCAAGTTGTTGATAAGGAATGAAAAGTTGAATATTTTATTCGTTCATGGGTTATATGAATTTATCATTAATTGAGTCATGTTAATAGGTATATTGTTGAGTTTTTAATATGATTTACATTTCAATGTGAAATATTGATATTTAGGAAAACATGTTAAAATTTATTTTAAAAAATCTTTAGATATTTTTTTAAAATTGTAGAAATTTGTTTTTCTGTTTTTTTTAGTGTTTTGTGTTATTTTCGAATTGAAAATGAGGTTATTGTTTAAATATTAATTTATTCGTTTTGCGGAGTTTGTATATCTCTTGTTGTAAAATTTCGTGTACGAATGGATGATCGATACATTTTAAAACAAATTGGAGAAGGGGTGTACAAAAGTAAAAACAAATTTGAAAATATTTAATTGAATGAATAAAAATCCAACTCAATAAAAAGGTAATCAAGACAAAATATTTTTTTAAAAAAAAAAGTTAAATATTGATAAAATATTAAAGTAAATAAAAAATATGATTAAATAACTTGTTGTGAATTTCAATTAAAATTTTTATAATTGATTGTTGTTGCTGTCAAGGAATCTTCAAAGATCTTGCAATGGTTTTAAGTCTGATTATTGATTGTTGTTGTTGTCGAGAAATTTTCAAAAATGTTGCAATGGCGTTAAATTGGTTATTATTATTGCATACGAAAATCGTTTGGCGTAAACTGTTCCAATATGATTTGGTGTTGCACTTAAGTTAATTATTATTGCATGTATTTTGACTCAAAAAATACCAACGGAAATTTCGGAAAGTTGTAAAGTTTGATGAAAAAATTTAATTTCGTGAAAGTGATACTAATGATTTTGCTGTTGCATTTAATGGTAGTTGTAGTAGCTGAAGTTGCATTAAAATTTGAATGATATGTTCCTCTATAAGTTACTTTTTATATTTTCTGCGTTATTTTGTCATTTAGATCAGATACATGTATAGATTTATTTGTCTATGAATGTAAAATATTGCATCTCACAGATAAATATTATAAATTCGCGTGAAATTATTCAGCATCTTTTGAAAAACAATTTAAGCACGGATCGCCAATATAGTTAAGATAATAACTATTTTTTAAAATATTATTTTATTTGTTGAAAATCAATCTCACAAAAATTACTTATTTTCACATTTTAAAAATTCTGAAATAACTAACTTATAAAATTTCATTTTGAAAGAACATTAAAAGTAAAGTAAAATAAAAATAATTTACAAAAATACAGTATATTTAATTTAAGTAGATAACCCTACACCTGCTAGTGTTGGATCTCGGTTTACTGTCAGTTGCTTTTCGACAATTCCATGTGTTTTATAGTTTATTAATAATTGTTTTGGTTTTTATTGGCCTATTGATTAAAGATACTTCGTTCGATAGGCTCAAGGGCTTTAACACAAATTTTTGTGATAGTTGTTTTTTTTTAATTATTTCCATAACTGCAAAATAATTTTTTTATTTGGAATCATCATCATTAATTGGCGCTACACCGCCTAAACGATTTTTGCCGTTTCGTAACAAGCCACGCCAGTTATCTATGTTTGGCGATAACTGACACCAATTGAGACGCCAAGGGAGGTCAGTCCTCCTCCACCTGCTCTCCCAACTTAGTGGTGGTCTCCCCTCCTCCTCTTCCAAACTACGGTGTCGCCTGAAATACTTTCATGGCCGGAACGTCTTCGTTCATTCGCATAACATGACCTAGCCAACGAAGCCTTTGGGCTATTATTCGCTACACTATCTTCATATCTGCGTAAAGCTCATCATTATGGGTGTGTTCGAGCTGCAGTTGTTGCAGCAGTGTTACTTTTTATCACAGAGCATTAAATCCTACGGCATAGTTTGAGCAGCTTTGGCAACGTCGCGCTTTCACTAGCAAATCAAATGCAACATACAAATTTTCACTGCAATACCTCCATAAATCTTCCGGAGAACTTTTCTCTCAAACACTCTAGGACCCATCTCATCTTCTCTCGACACCGTCCATGATTCCGAGCAATTCATCAGAGCAGGGGGACTTTACTTTTCAAGTGCCAACGACAAATTAGTACTTGTTGGCAAGAGTTTTTTCCGCTATATATTGTGACGAATATTAGTATCACTAAATGATACTCACATCACTAATCTGATACTAACGCCCCGATTCTGAGCGTTACCGGTAATATAGTACCCAGAACATTATGTAACCGAATATCGTTACCAGTTCTTTTATCCGCGATTCTGGCCCAAGTGGTAACGCTGTCATCACCGAAAAACTCACCAGTGTCTGTGGAGAAATTTGAAAGGTAGTTTTCTTCGCTTTCACGGTTGCCACTTTGGTCCATTTGGACCAAAAATGGTCCCTTCCAACCCCATTTGGTTCGCTGGTCCCTTTTCTTAAATTTTGGTCCTTTTTAGGCAGTAGCCACGATTGGTACTTTCCTTTATTTTTCACTCAGGTAAAAATTCACAATATTGCCCAAAAATTTGCCACACTTTCATTAGTCCCCATATGATTTTGAATTTACTTCAATGGAACTCTCACCATAAAAATTGCTCAGTCAATAAAATGTACCAGAACAATAACATTTCACCTAGGATATAATTTATGCCAGGCATTAAAAAGAAAAGTGTTGGCAAACACATTGTCGTTAATTGTTGATGAAATAACCGACTAATAAAAAAAACTCTTGTTTTATAATAATATTAATAACGGCTAGATATTTCAATCGGTTATATAACACTATGTAAAATATATGAAAATAAAAATTGCTTCTCGCCTAGCATAGCTTATAGCGAGCACTCTGCCGTGAGCCTAACACTTTCAAAACTTATACAAAGAAATTATATGCATTACTTCTCGTTTGGCACGTTGATATTTAAATCTTTCTCACCCAGCTCAATGAGTTCAAGAAATTCCAGGCCTATTGTGGTGTTAAGCCACGCAAGGTAATTGAAAACTAAGTATCTTGGCACAAGAAATATTTTAACTCGAAGACAGGAGGAAGCAGGAAGGAGATTTGATTTCGGAAGAAATGTTTTGTATAAAATTATTCCCGTAGATGCTAGCAGAACCTCTGAGGCCTGGGATCAAAACTCACACTTACTGAATCTAGGCTCTGATATGAAGTTTAAACGTTAAGGGAAAAAGTAAGCATCTATAAAAATAGCACTAACAAAATTGCCTAGTTTCATTTATGATTTACTGAATTTTCCACATACATAGTTCGGCAACACCAGAACACAAATTTTGAACCGTTTCTTACTATAACCTAACCGCACTATACATTTTATTTCATTGCAATCAACAACATAATGCTAGAACCAAGAGCTTTGTGACCAAAACTAGGTTCACAACGTTTGGTTGGTGAAAGACATAGACTTATCCTACTTCAAATACAGTACCATTTTTGGTTGCATGCTTGTTCAGCTTGAATTAAAGGAAAGTCCTCACTATGTTTAGTAAAATTTTATATGGAAACATCCTAAAATTTTTTATTTTATACTAATAAAATAAAACAAAAGTTTGGTCCTTTTTTTCGATGAATTTTGGTCCCAAATGAAAACATGGTGTGGCAACCGCGTTCGCTTTACCGAAAATGTCTCACTTGTAGATACGAGGTTAACGAATAAACGGGACGATGTGTATATGCATATTATGCATGATAAGTTTCTACATAAGTATATTGTAATTTATTCTGTGAAAGTACATAATGTAAACAAATATGTATAGTAACCTTGGCCGATTTGTATGGACGAAAGATAACCTATATCGCGCCATCGATTTTTCGATAGGATTTGGGCTCAGGAAAAAAAGTTCCACTACACATACCGAAAAAAATGGAAGGTATTAAAGAGTATTTTAAAAGTGGTGGGCCATAGTTCTACAGGTGGACGCCTTTTCGAGAAATCGCCATAAAGGTGGACCAGGCTGACACTAGAATGTGTTTGTATGATATGGGTATCAAATTAAAGGTATTAATGAGGGTTTTAAAAGGGAGTGGCCCTTAGTTGTATGTGTGAAGGCGTTTTCGAGATATCGACCAAAATGTGGACCAGCGTGACCCAGATCATGATCTGTCGGGTACCGCTAATTTATTTATATATGTAATACCGCGAACAGTATTCCTTCCAAGATTCCAAGGGCTTTTGACTTCGCCCCGCATAACTTTTTCATTTTCTTCTATGTAATATGGTAGGTGTCACACCCATTTTACAAAGTTTTAACTAAAGTTATATTTTTTATTATTGTTTATGGCATTTTTTTTCATTTTTCGAAATTTCGATATCGAAAAAGTGGGCGTCATAGTCGGATTTAGCCCATTTTTAATACCAAGATAAAGTGAGTTCAGATAAGTATGTGAACTGAGTTTAGTAAAGGTATATCGATTTTTGCTCAAGTTATCGCGTTAACGGCCGAGCGGAAGGACAGACGGTCGACTGTGTATAAAAACAGGGCGTGGCTTCAAACGATTTCGCCCATTTTCACAGAAAACAGTTATCGTCATACAATCTATGCCCCTACCAAATTTCACAAGGATTGGTAAATGTTTGTTCGACTTATGGCATTAAAAGTATTCTAGACAAATTAAATGAAAAAAGGCGGGGCTACGCCCATTTTGAAATTTTCTTTTATTTTTTTATTTTGCTGCACCATATCATTACTGGAGTTGAATGTTGACATAATTTACTTATAAACTGTAAAGATATTCAATTTTATGTTAAAATTTGACTTTTAAATTTTTGGGCGTGTTTGTCATCCGATTTTGCAAATTTTAGCACACATATAGTAATATGAGTAACATTCCTGCCGAATTTCATCACAATATCTTCAACGACTGCCAAATTACAGCTTGCAAAACTTTTAAATTACCTTATTTTAAAAGTGGGCGGTGCCACGCCCATTGTCCAAAATTATACTAATTTTCTATTCTGCGTCATAAGGTCAACCCACCTACCAAGTTTTATCGCTTTAGCCGCCTTTGGTAATGAATTATCAAAAGGTGGCGTGGTTATAGTCTGATTTCGTTCATTTTAAATAGTGATCTGAGATGAGTGCCCAGGAACTTACATACGAAATTTCATTAAGATACCTCAAAATTTACTCAAGTTATCGTGTTTACGGACAGACGGACGGACGGACGGACATGGCTCAATCAAATTTTTTTTTTCGATACTGATGATTTTGATATATGGAAGTATATATCTATCTCGATTCCTTTATACCTGTACAACCAACCGTTATCCAATCAAAGTTAATATACTCTGTGTGCAAAGCACGCTGAGTATAAAAAAAAAAACAATAATCATCGCAAAAACTGTTGTTGTTGTTGTTGTAGCAGTGCTTCGCCCCACCTAACAGCCGCGACCGATCACAAATTGTCATCGATATCCTCTAACGGGAGTCCAAGGAAACTTGCTGTTTCAACAGGGGTGGACCATAATGAAAGGGGTGTTAGAGGCGTTGGTTCCACGTTACAATTAAAGAGATGGTTGGTGTCATGTGGGGACACGTTGCAAGCGGGGCATATATTTTGTATGTCGGGGTTGATTCTGGATAGGTAAGAGTATAACCTGTTATAGTATCCAGAACGAAGTTGAGCAAGAGTGACACGCGTTTCCCTGGGGAGTATGCGTTCCTCTTCCAAAAGTTTTGGGTACTTTTTTTTGAGTACTGGATTCACCGGGCAATTCGTGACATAAAGGTCCGACGCCTGTTTGTGGAGTTCACCAAGGACCTGCTTGTGTTTTTTTGCTTCATACGGCTGGGTTCTCAGGTGCCGTATTTGCTCAAAATGCTTACGGAGATGACTCCTTAAGCCCCTAGGCGGTGTTGGCTCATCAATCCGATGTCCGTTTGGATGCCCAGGTTTCTGGGTATTCAACAGGAACTGTTTGGTTAGCATCTCATTTCTCTCCCTGATGGGGAGTATTCTCGCCTCATTATGTTGATGGTGTTCTGGGGACATAAGAAGACAGCAAACCCTCTTTCCCTAGGCTTTTAAGTATCGGCATGGCTATGCCGTCTGGGTCTACTGCTTTGGATGGTTTAGCGTGACCAATGGCATCTTCAACCTCTCTGGCGCTGATGTGTGATGTGTGCAAATATTATATCTGGGTTGTACTATTTAATTTTGCCTGTACTGTAGCATTTTCCTTCGCTGTACTGCCAATTTAATTATGTTTCCTCAAATGTCCGAACATATAAAGTAATATGACTATCACTACGTGGACGCATTTGACTCCACTGAACTGTGATAGCGCCTTTATTTTAAAACGAGCGAGGCGAACGGTTTTTTTGGGCAGACTCGAGGATTTTTGTTGGAGACGTTGAGCGAGATAGATGAAAATTCAGAAGTATTTTTGTAAAAGCGGAAATTTCTAAATGAACAATTAAAAGAAAACACTATTCGTTTGTGTAACTGATGGCACGTTATATGAAGTCGATTAACTTCTATAAATCGTAAAAGAAAAGTGCAATAAAGAATAGTGAAATTTTAGGCTATTATAGCAACAGCATTGTGAGGGTGCTCCGCTAAATTAATTAGTGGCTCCCAATCAGCTAAATTTTAACGGCATCATATTGTTGCCTGGTTTGCGCTGACTGATGCGAGATTATACTGGAAGAGGATTGGCGACAAATTAAGTTCCGCTAAAAGTGATAGTCTCGTTCGGCTCACCAGTAATCTTTTTCATAACCTTTATGCAACGTTTTACGCCTACCAGAGCAAATATATATATATAAATTTCCGCTCATTGGCATACTGTGGAAGCTGCTTGGTTCAGGGATACAACAAAACTCACCGGCGTTACAAATTTGGGACATACGTGTCAATCTCGGCATTTGGAACGAGTTTTTTTTTTCTGAAATCATTTCATAATTTATATGCATGTGCATAATTTAACATACAATTTTTTTCATAAACTTATTAATTTTTTTTATAAAGTAAAAGCGCATTGCGTAGTATGTTTAAAACCTAGTACAAAACTCACCTCTAAATTAGAGGTCGTTCTTACATTCATTCGTAAATTCATTCATAATTGTACCTAAATGTTTAAATATGTAAAGTGTCTAATGAGCGGATTGTAAAAGCGGGAATATATATCTACTCAATATCTACCATCGGCGAATTTCCATTGAGGACCAGGTGTTTGCGCAAACAACGGGCCATCATCGCGGATTAAACAAGGTACGTAACACAAGAAAAAAAACCAGTAAATTTATAATTGGCGATTGCATGCACACATGCATGTACCCCAGACACATTTATTTGAAAGTGCTATAAATGATTTTATTCTCGCTTAGCGTTCGTAAAGTAACTTTTGTTTATGATTTGGGTTTGCGATTTCGTGTACACCTAAATGTTGAATTATTTAAATGTTCGAAGAACTTAGACTAGAGATAGTATAAACAAATTTATCCTGTTATAAATAAAACTAGTTCGTATGTAACGATATTGAATACCAAAAATATACAATGAATAAAGTGTAAAGTGGTATAAAACTATGTGATCTCAGGCGCTGATTGTTATATTAGGTTGGGACGGGAGAGATGTTGTACTCTCGTATAATGGTTGGGAAGGGAGAGAGCGGAGACTTAATAACATCTGAGTCTCCATGATGCAATGCCCTTCTTGTCGTTCTGTTGTCGTCTCGTTTCGCTACAATTTACGTTCCCCGTAGGAAACAATTTTCTATGCGTCCGTCCGCTTAACTGGTATTCTGTGTTGTCTGTGATTATTGTCCGACGTGTAATTTGCTGTTGTTTATATTAGGATTTTATATAAGAAGAAAATCAAGTGCATGAAAATTATGTTTATGTATGTATGCAGTGTGAATAGTTATACAAGTATCCACCCCAGCCGAAGAGCTTAGACCAGGTCCAACTAGCATGCACGCCCGTATAACATTGCATTGCTGCTATAACATCTAGCGAACCGACATGGTACATTACAGATGGTAATTGGTGACGCGCTGAATTTATGTTTATGTGCGTGTCTGTTGGCCCTCCGTCTATCTTTGTCGACCGTAGAATGCATTACATATTGACGGCAGAAAGCGCTCGCGCATTTTTTCGAATCCAACAGCACTTTATCGCCGGATGCGATGGAAACTTTGTCATTGTGCTTAGACGGATTCGATAGGGACTTTACGGTGGACCAAAGTTTACCCACACCGGCAGAGAGGTTACAACCTCTTAGGTGCTCCTCCCATTTCGCCCGCTTGTGTTCATCCACAAGCAATCTGATGCGTTGGTTTATATCCCTTATTTGGGGGTCGCCCGGGTCGAGCTGTCTTATAAGGTCACGTTCTCTCGCTAAATTTGCGGCCTCCGCCGGGAATTGGGCCGAATTTCGGGAATTGTCCCGGCGGGAATGAAACCTGCCGAGGCGGATTCAATGACCTTGCGGAAAGCACGCTCCCCTTGGCGGGCATCAGTCGGGATAGGGAGGGCAGCAAAGAGGCTGTCTGTAAAAGATTTGTATTCGTCCCACTTTCCTTTTTTAAAGTTTATGAAAGTGCGTTTTTCTGTAAAGATGAAGCCGGCGGTACGCTCGAACGAAATAAGTATAGGCAGGTGGTCGGATGCCAATGTTACCATCGGCTGCCAGTTGACGCAGTTTACGAGTTCTGCGCTTACGATTGAGATATCCGGCGAACTGTGACAGCTTCCTACCATACGTGTGGGGGCGTCTCCGTTTATTGTGCAGAACGTCGTTTCTTCTATTTGATGCGCCAACATCTCACCCCTACTGTCCGCCCATAAGTTTGAATGCCATAGATCGTGATGGGCATTAAAGTCGCCTAAGATAATGCGATTGTTGCCAGTGAGTAAGGCTCTGATATTAGGGCGGTATCCACTGGGGCAACAGGTGGCAGGAGGGATGTAGATGTTGATGATTTCTAGGTTTGCATCGCCTGACCGGACAGATAGGCCTTGACGTTCTAAGACATTGTCCCTGCGGTCGATGCCAGGATCAAATATATGATATTGCACAGAGTGGTGTATGATAAACGCGAGGCCGCCTCCATTTCCGCTCATGCGATCTTTTCTGTGGACATTATACCCAGAACAGGTTTGCAGTGCAGATCTTGCTGTGAGTTTAGTCTCTTGAATCGCAGCAATGCGAATCTTGTGCCGCTTCATGAAATCGACTATCTCCGTGATCTTCCCAGTTAGTCCATTACAGTTTAACTGCAGAATTCTGAAGTGCATAGAGGGAGACGTCGCCACTCTGGGAGTAAGTGACGGGTGACTACGCCTGGGTTGAGGAAGGCCAGGACGCAACTGCTGTTGTGGCCCTGGGACTGGGCGTCCTTGGGCAAGCATTGGGGTACCCGGTAGATTGGGGTTTGCGACCTGGCAACATGGCGCAATGAAACCCGTCGCGGGGTTGCTGTCGCGGAGACCAGAACATCTGGGAAAGTGGCACCTGCCTTGGGCGGATGTCGCTAACATATATATTCTGTGCTGGCAAACGGTGCAAATGGGGTTAGGGACTAAGAGTCTGTTTCCCTGACCTACACGATTGCTGCCGGAAAAGAGGGGGGGGGGGGGGGGGGGAGAAGAAGACGGGGGCAGGGGCTGATGCTCAGCATTGCTACCGACTCTGCTACGAAGATAGTAGTTGAGTGGTAGCAGCTGTTTGAGTTGTTGGCGCCGCGGGGCGCGAGCAGCAGCGGGTACTAGTTGTGGCTTGCTGAGCAGCTGGGCTGCTGGAAGGTAGTGGGGGGCGCTAAGGCGTAGACTACGGGACGCCCTTGGACGTGAACAGCAAAGAGCCACAAAAGATTTATAAAAGTTACGTGGACGTCGGGTTTTGGGATCAAGCCCAGAACAACCTGTCCGATGCAACCATCCCTTACGCGAGACACATTGAACAGAGTATGACCTTCCTAAAAAGATTCTTTTCCGGCAGATGCAGCAAAACCATTTCTCAGGACCGGGGTCAGGAGACGGACCCGGATTGAATTCGATACCTTCCCGGAGCAAGAGAATATGGAGCAGTCCCGCTGCAAGGAGCTGCTGGGAGGATGACAATTTGTGGGAGGGACGCAACAAATTAAATGGGGTTACACTGAAATGACAGTCCTTGGTCGGGAAAAATCCCTAGTCGCTCCGGTACATAGAACCGACTGCCTTGGGAAGCAAAAACTAACGAGCTCGAATTCGATAAAAGAATCCTTAATCAATAGACCGATTAAAACAAAAACAATTATTTCTGTATTGTGGAAAAATTAAATAATTATCGCAAAAATTTTCGTTAAGGGTATTGAGCTTGAATTCGAACCAACAATAAACTTATGTATAACAAGTTATCATTGCGCATTGGTTCCATTCGATGAAATTGCCTCCCCATCTAACGGAATTTTACTTCATAAATGCAGTTACGAAAACGAAACCATTATAATTGAGAACATAAAATAGATTCTTATTTTCTTAAACGCGTTTAGACGCAAGTTTGTCCCTTCATCAGGAATACAATTTTTTTAATTCGAAAAACTGAACAAATGCAATATATTTCTTCTAATTTAAAATTAGCGAATGTTTTGCTTTTCGTATTGAATAGGCAATCTTACTGATGAAGACTGGAATTTGCGAAGAAACGGCCAAAAGGAAATAAGTTCTGCATCATTTAAAGAATCGGAATCTCAGCGCATTTTCTCTATTTTTATGACCAGTATATTTATATTTATTTACCGTTGGTTGTCCTCGAAATTAAGAAGCTCATCCAATTTCTTTTGAATCTCTTCGGTGTGCACATCAACAGTAAACGCAAAACTGCAAATAAATGGACAAGCAGAAAATGGTTACTGGTTACTTTTGAATCAAAAAAACCTATTTTAGTTTATATTTTAATATTTATGCCTCTTTTGAACCAGGTAAGTTTTTCCGGCATCTCTCTTCAATTTCGGCGGTTAGGTTAGGTTGAACTGGCCGGTCCATGAGAACCTCACATAGACTGAATAAGTCCGTAGTGTTACCAGAAGTTTGTTTTAACACCAAACTGAAAAACCCTATCAAAAACCAGGACCTATGTTATAAAATAACTCCGTCCTCTTAGCAAATACTAGAAAATTCCTAGGATTTAAGCCACTTGCTGCTTCTAGATCTGGCAGCTGTATCACTCCTAATAGCTGGAGTCTTAGCCTGGCAAGCGCAGGGCAAGAGCACAGAACGTGCTCGATCGTTTCCTCCTCCAACCCGCACTTCCTACATCTGCTATCACTTACCAAGCCTAATGTAGGTCCCGTCCGGCCAATTTGTAGGGAAAATCAAGAGCACGACGCAAATTGGAAGAGAAGGTCGGCCTTAGATCTCTTCGGAGGTTATCGCGCCCTACATTTATTTTATTTTTAACTTTGTTAGTCTTAGGTTGTAAGACCTGCACATAATCTTCGACACTTGACAGCCCCGCGCTTGAACCCACGCCTTTCATGCTTGATCGATCATGTGCACCTCTCGCCTTCGCTTAATTTCGCACAGTCTAATTGGGACGTCTACGGAGCAAGCTTCAAGGGATGCGCCCTTTTTAGCTAATTCATCCGCTTTTCATTCCCATCTATTCCCATATGCCCTGGGACCCAATATGGATGTATGCTTCTCCCTGTCCCGATGCTCTCCAGGGACTGCTTACACTCTAACACGCATTTAGATGCTGTAGTATGCGAGATTATTGCCTTAATTGCTGCTTGACTGTCAATATAAAAGTTGCAGCTTGGGCTATTTTGTTCCAGGGTTTCTACTGCTTTGGTTACGGCTACTATTTCCGCTTGGAAAACGCTACAGTAATCCGGCAGCCTGTATGATCTGTTTATTTCCGAATCAGCACAGTATACCGCAGACCCTACTCCTTCCACTACTTTGCAACCATCTGTGTACACATGTATCGCCTCGTCCGCCATTTGAGCACCCTTGCGCCAACCGTCCACCTCTATTGTGGCCTTAAGATCTCCCTCAAAGCGCAGATAGGGAATCAGGTAGTCTGTTCGTCTTGTGATTGATGACGCTATACTACTATGGCCGTATGGTCGGCGCTCAAGCTGACCCGAGGCACCGAGCCTGGTTGCAGTTGTTAAAGCTCTGTTCTTTGCTACCAGGTCTACAGGTGGAATGTGCAGAATGGCATACAGTGCTGCTGTCGGGGTTGTTTTCAGGGCTCCCGTAATGCTAAGCGCTGATAGTATGCATACCACCTCTAATTTTTTGAGGTAGGTTGCTTTTTGTGTGGCTTTCCACGAAACAAGAACTCCATAGTATAGGATAGGGCTTACAATCGCTGTAAAAACCCAATGAGAAAGAGAGGGCGATAAGCCCCATGTACACCCCAGCATTCTTTTACATGCATAGAGTGCCGTTGAAGCCTTCTTCACCCTCTCCTCCACGTTGAGCTTCCGTGACAGCTTACTGTCCAGGATGATTCCTAGATACTTTGTGCAAGGTTTCTCCTGTAGGGTCACCCCTCCTAACTTAGGTCTGATTTGGGACCTTGTACCTCTTTGTAAACAAGACCATATTCCTCTTATCCGCGTTGACTTTCAACCCGACATTTGATGCCCAGGTATGAATATCCCGAAGCGCCCGATCCATCAAAGAGCTAATCGTTGGAAGGCACTTTCCACTTACGACAATTGCAACGTCATCCGCGTAAGCCGTAAGTTTTACGGGTCCCTCATCAAATCGCCTGCGCAGTTGGTTGATGACCAGCGTCCACAGCAGAGGTGATAGCACCCCTCCCTGCGGCGTTCTCCTGTCCACTGATTTCGTGGCCTCGTACAATCCCCATTGTGATGTAATCTTCCTGCAATTTGACATGCAGCCGATCCATCTGGTTAAGGCTGGATGTACTTTAATGTAATTAAGACCATCCATAATCGCCCATTTATACACATTATTGAAAGCCCCTGCAATGTCTAAGAAGACTCCTAGAGCATATACCTTATATTCCAGGGCTTTCTCTACGCTTATTACCACCCTATGCAATGCGGTGTCTACCGACTTGCCTTTGGTGTACGCATGTTGTGTTGTGGAGAGCAGCTTTTCATCCACGTTGGACTTTATGTACACAATCTATCAGCCTCTCAAAAGTTTTGACCAGAAATGCTGTTAAGCTAATGGGTCTATAATCTTTGACATACACGTGACCAATCTTTCCCGCCTTTGGTAGGAAAGCTACACGAGCGGTTCTCCAAGAGTGCGGTACATGATTCAGTCTTATGCACCCATAGAATATTATTTTAAGCCATTTCACGACCGCCCTACTTGAGACTTGTAGCTTGGCCTGGAATATACCATCTGGGCATGGCGATTTAAACTTAGAAAACGTCTTCACTGCCCACTCGATCTTGGTATCGGTCACCATGGCCGGCACTACCCGCTCCGTGATCGAAGTGTGAGTGCTGTTTGCTGGCTCTTCTAAACCATCTCCCGATGGGAAATGTGTATCGAGAAGCACCTCAAGGGATTCCTCGCTATTACGTGACCATTCCGCGTTCTCTTTCTTTATTAGTCCCTGGACTATATTTCCCTTACCTAGGACTTGTCTCAACCGTGCTGTTTCGCTGGAGCACTCTATGTCCGTACAGACATTTTTCCATGAGATTCTCTTCGCCCTGGAAATTTCACGCTAGTAGGTCCTCAGTAGATCCATGTACTCGTCCCGACAAACTTCGCTTTGCGCGGCCTTTGCTAGCTTCAACATTTCTTTTACCTGTCTTCTTAGAAGTCTCAGCTCATTGCTCCACCATGGCGGCTGTGCTTTTCCTCTGAATCTTCTTAGAGGGCAAGCTTTGTTATACGCAGTCATAAGCGTCCTAGTTAGGAATTCATTAGACTCCTCCAGTTCTTCCACATTGGCAACCTCTTTGGGTTGTCCCAGTTTCGTTTCTACCTGTTTCTGGAATTTAGTCCAGTTTGTTGACTTAGGGTGTCTAAAGGTTCCTCCCTTCTCTACCCTCTTTAAGGGGCTGCTGAAGCTGATATACGCATGGTCGGAGAAGGATGGTCTTTCAAGAACCATCCAATCATACCTTGATGTATCACGTTCGCAGCTCAGTGTAATATCCAAAACATTGCTGGATGTTGGGCCAATGTATGTAGGGACATTTCACCTGTTGGCTATCTGCAAATTGGTTTGCAGGATGTAACAAAATAGAGATTCGCCTCTCCCGTTCGTATCTGCTCCTCCCCACGCATTGTGGTGCGCATTTGCATCCGCGTCTATGACCAACCGCTCTTTGCGCCCTTCGTCCTGTACTAGCCTCTTGCACTCCATCGGTGGAACCTCCGCAGCATGAGCTATGTAGCAGGATGCCAGGATAAGTACCTGCTTATTCTTTTGCTCAACGGCCACCACTACGAGGTCTTCAGTAGTGTAATTAGGCAGCATACATATATGAATGCAGCTGTTTCCTTACCATTACTACGGCTCGCACCCATCCTTCCGTTTGCGCATAGTAAACGCCTAATCCGCGCGCGCTAAACCAGAAACCTTTCCTCCCGATGAGAGCGACGGCTGCTGGATCAGCGCCACGTCAAACGAACCCTCCTCAAGGGTTAGGAGTTCGCTCGACGCCAATTTACTGTGTTGGAGGTTTATCTGAAGGACTCGCAGCACCATTTGGCCGTTTGTCCCCCTCCAGCACCTTCGTCGTGACGTCGTCGTCGTCCCCTTGCCCTTTTGTTTTAGAGTGTTCGAAGCCCCCTTCAGCCTCTTGTAACTGTTGTGCCGGTGTTCCTCTGCGCGACTCACAGCACCATCTGGCTGTTGGTCCTCTTCTAACACCTTCGTGGTGACATCGGCTACCTCCACCTGGTTTTTTTCCCTTAGGCTTTTGAGGTCCTTTTCGACTTCGCCCACTTCCAGCGTGTTAGGATTTTTATCCTCGGGACTTCTTTTCTTGAGTCGCATATAAATTTTGCCTGAACCAAAGGACATTTTTCCAAGTTGCATGTACAATATATCCTCCGCCTGCTTGTTTATTTGGAAGATCTAGAACTGACCTTCCTCCGTAGGCCGAGATACAGTAAGTACCTTCCAATCCTGTGTCGGTATGTTCGGATTCTGATTCTGCAGAAGTCGCAGTGTATCCTCCGACTTCATCGCGCATGGTACCCATACCTTAACTTTTGGTACCGTGGGGATTTGCGCTTTATCCACCACCTCAAACCGCGCGTTCGTGCCTTGCCTTTAGAGGTTTGGAACGACTTCCTCCAGCCACCGCAAGCTCGCGATGTTGTCGCACGCTATCATCTTCACACCATTATACCATCCCCCCGAATCAAAGGTTGGAAGGGGCTTACTTGGTTGTTCCCGCATCATCTTAAGCATTAAGCTAATAAGTTCCATTTCTACAGATCTCCACCTTTCAGTAGTCATCTGTCCGAAAGGACTGCTACGATCAACCAGCACCACAGTCAGTGACTGCTTTGCCACATCACTCATCTTCTCGGGAAAAGTCGGAGTTTTAGTGTTAACTCCCTTTGGCACCTCCGAGAAAGCCGGAGTCTTAGCTTTAACTCCCTTTAGCACCTCCGAGAAAGCCGGAGTCTTAGCGTTATCTCCCTTTGGCTTATCTACTACTTCCGTAGTTGGAACTTCCCTCTAACTCGTAGCTTTCGAGGTAGTTGCTACCTCGCTATTGGGGCCCATCTGTCTTACAGCTTTGGGCCTACTTTTCTTGTCTATGCGACTGCCCTGCCTCGTGGCTCTGGGATTGGGTCCTTTCTGCCTCTTGGAAGCAGGCTTGTCGCCTTCCGCCGAACGTTGCTGCTTCATTCTGCCATTCGACGCTTCTTCCTCCTTGTACCGGTTGCAGCACCGAGGGTTTCTAGCAGCAAACCTTTTGAACTGCCTTCGACCTACTTCTACCGCCTCATGCGCCCATTCCAAGCGCTCAATCTCCACTTGTGTTGGGTCGACCACTGCTCCCAGGCGTTGGACAATTCTTAGTGCTGCACGGTACTGCGAGAGAGCTCTTTTACTTTCTCTGCTCCGTACCCTTCTCCACTCTTCTACTCCGTTTTCATTTGTGTGCTTTTCAAACACGGAGTTCATTGAATCAGCACTACTCTCGCTTGGCTTGCGGCTCAGTCCTCCTCTTATCATCCTCCTTATTACAATTTGGTAATGAGTCGTTCATCTTGGTCGTACGACCACCTGCCCGACAAAGCGGGCTCAGCGGTCCAGTATTATATACGGGGAAAGAACCGTCAGCCACAGCAGCGCCCCTCACTGTGGTAAGGCCATCAATACTTCCCGAAGTGGCCCGGTATCGGGAAGGCTCCGTTCGAATACAGCCGAATTTATCCCCTGGCTGCAAATCGTCCAATAGGCACGGTCCGCATAACACCCTGTATTAGGGGGTTGGCAGTTCTTGGTCACCGACATCCCGCCGCCCTCCTATGAGGCGAAACGACGTAGATGCCAGGACGGCATCTACATGTTTTATGTCGATTTAGGACGGGCGTTGCAAAGCAGACATATTTCACTGAGAAGCTGTTCATAACAGAAATACACTCAAAGTGTTTGCCATACCACCGCTGCCTTGGGTCGACACCAAGTTATAAGTTTATTATATTACTTTGCACGGAACGCAGGACATTAGGTGTAGTAGGCGGAGCACGCTCCTACACAACGACGGCCGGCAGAACGTTAATTGATACGAATTTAGAATAAGTTTGCAAAGAGACATCGACAAGGTATGAGGGCTTATCTTACTGAATTTTATCATATCTATTTTACTTACTCAGATTCTACTTGGCTTTTGAACGGTGATAAACTGTAGGAAGAAAATAAAAAAAAATATTACAGCAAAGTTTTATAATAACCAAAGCTTTTTCTTCTGTTAGATTACTCTTCGCAAACGAATAATAGGTCAATAAAGGTTTTGTAAACACTAATACAATTTGAACTTAGTACTTGCATAATTGTTTTACTGATAATAATGTTTATGCTTTCACATATGCCTACCTTTTGATTTTATCCAAAAATTTTACAAATTTCGTATCGTCCTTATTGCCTACTATCTTATCCGTGCATAGTTTTATATCATTATTTACCAACGCGAAGGGTGTTAAATTTAATGGACATTTGATATCGAACTCCATGAAATATCTCGCATAAAGTGATATTATAAACGTCCAATAGATTTTTACAACAAGATCATGCACATCGGTTAAATCGAAACCTATGTTGAATGCAATCATTTTGCGATTGTAAAACATGATGTTTGGCAGTATTGCACGTAACTCTTCGATGCTCATCGACAGCTGTTGATAGTACTGCACCAAATGTAGTGATAATGTATGAGCCACTTCATTGTTAAGTATTTTAAGTGCCAACAAACATGCGGGACTCGTACAATCTTTACAAAAATATTTTTCCTCAATAGTTGCATGCCTATAACGCTTACGATCTGTGCATGAAATAAGTTTATTAACTAATGGCAAAAATAAAATAAAATTTTGATACCACATACTATGAAAATGTTGAAAAACAGCCCAGGCTACATGGTATTGACCCAACTCCATTTTATCGTCAGTTTTCCCAACAATACCAGATAGCGTATTACAAAGGCCTTCACCACCGCCCAGGTCATCAAGTGTCGTGGCGTTTTTTTCACGTTTGCTATTGCTTCTCACAAATGACAAAAAGTCGTCACTTGTACAGACGTTTAATATTTTCGACTCATATAAATTAACTTCTTTTTCTATTAGAGACTGTGCCAAACACTTGTAACAACTGTGATCAGCATTTCGGCGTGGTGGCAATGGACCGCCAGCTATGGAGCATGTTATACATTTGCAATTTCTAGTAAAAATGGAATTTAAATGTAAGAAAATTGTTGATTTTACGATTTGATGTATACTTAAATAGTAACTCAACGTCCTTGATAATGGTACACACCGTCGTTGCGCCTACAAAAGTAGTTTTATGTTTCTCTTTGTCAAATTTTTAAAATTAAATTTTAGATTAATGTTATTATTATTGTTGGATGCTCAAATTACTATCAAAGTTTTGCAAAAATTTGTTTGCTCTACTGAACAATTACTGTTAAACATATACCTATTTTGCTGGCGAAGTGACGATATTCAATATTGCAAACGAAACACCATCTACTCACTCTATGTGATATTCCAAAAGCACATTGCATTTCTTGCACTTGTCATCGCACACTAATGTGTTAGGCGGCTTAAAAAATCCATCCGGCCATTTCATTTTCGTATATGCCATTATATTTTGCCAAGCTAGACGCCTATTTTCTAAACATTGAAAATCATAAAAATCGTTATCATCGTCAAATTCTTTCAAAGAGAATGCAATAGCATCCTGCACTACGGTATCGAATATGCGATGCACATTTAATAAACACTTTCGACGTTTGCGTTCCGCTTCAGACAAATTAAATTTATTTAGTTCATTCCAAACCTCTGACCAACGTTTCTCAACGTATGTCATTTTATCATCGAATTGGATGTACTTTCTAATTAATGTGGCATGTCGCGATGTTAACTCATCCTCTTTAAGCTTTATGTGATCAAATTTGAAATATACAAATGGAGTTACATAAATGTGGTTTTAAGCTAGATTAAATCACAAATTATTAATATACTTACAGTTATAATGCAGGCCAGCATTGTATCAGTAAGTGTGGAGTACACATGCAATTGATATAAACGTTGGCACAGCAATTTCCAAGTTAAATTGAATTTTCGTAGGAAATCATTTTCAAATGCAAACAAATAACTTGAAATTTGTTCAGATATGCGGCACAAATCATCATAACCATCCAGTATGTCTGTAAAATACATATAATTAATTATTCCTTGTATGATAACATATCACGTTTAAGTCTTCAATGATTTTGTCTTAGTTCAACAAAATGTGTCAAGTCATTATATTGAAAGACCACGCCATTATTAATGTGGTCTCTCCATATTGAACCAAGAGTTTTCTTACGAATGACCCGCATATAGAAAATCTTCCATCAAATCTGAAAACAACATTAATTTCTTCAGAAGTTCACTAGGGGTGTGTTCGCCCCATCCCTCTAATTTTAGGAGTATTGCAATAATGTGACTCAGCTAATAGTATGTTGCTTAAACTAAACCTGACAATGCGCATCAACTGCGCAATAATATTTTTTATGTTTTGTTTCACTGGAAACTGATGAGCAGAAAATGTCAATATTTTATTCAACGAACACGCGCGTTGTTGGCAAAGTTTTACCGCAGAACGTGTTGCTCTGACATAAAAGGTACCACTCCTACAATAACTGCAGTTCGACCGCACACTTAAACTACTAATCTAATCCAAATTCTCATAATTTTAAAGGCGGGCGTTTTGAAAAAAACTGCTGTGGAGAAATGTTAGATCTATAGATCTTAATTTCACCGAGCAATACATAATTTACCTATCCTTACCCCAAAATGGAGGCCGTCGTGGTGGGTTATAGCGTGCTCCGCCTACCACACCGAGGGTCCTGGGTTCACTCCCAGGCAAAGCAACATCAAAAAATTTAGAAAAATATTTTTCAAATAGAAACAAAATTTCGAATCGGGGTTGCTTCCCGGAAGTGATTTGGCAAACACTCAGAGTGTATTTTTGCCATGAATAGCTGCTAAGTGAAAATTCATGTGCGTTGCAGATGCCGTTCGGAGCCGCCAATTTGTAGGGTAATTTAGAACAAAGGATCACGATTGGGAAGGATTGGAAACTCCAGCAAGTTAGGGGGCTTAGAATATTCCCGCGGCAGGCATGCCTATCGTAAGAGGCGGCTTAAATACCAAATCGACTCAAGGCGTTGTGTAGCGCATCCCTTTCAAGGGGTTGCAAGCGCAATATATAGCTTCTCCAACCCAAATGTCAACCTCACCTACCCGTGGCGAATCCTGTTTCTTCAACAGCCGAGGCTCTGACGACCCCAAGTTTCACAGGGATCTAGGGGGTGGGAGGGCGGTATGACCTTAAATGTTTCATGTGGTCATACTTCACGTTCCCTAGATGGTCGGCTAGTACCTTGATGGTGCTTGTTATCGTAAGTTACCGGATCTGCATCCGCCACAGAACCATAAATATCACTAACACTCCGAGAAACATTCGGGGAGAGCCCTTATCGCTACAACAACAGGGTTCGCCACGGGTAGGTGAGGTTGACAATTGTGTTAGAGAAGCTATACATTGCGCTGGCAACCACTTGAAAGGGTTGCCCTACACAACCCACTTGATTCAATTATGTATTTTAGTCGCCTCTTACGACAGGCATACCTGCCGCGGGTATATTCTAAGCCCCTAACCCGCTGGGCTGAGCCAATAATATAAAAATCGTTAGCCTCGGTTGGTTTCGAATGACTCGGATAGGTTTTCACCAAACCTTACGGAGCTGGTGATGTTGCTCAACTTCATTTGGCACAGTTATTGTATTTGCAAATAACTTAAATTCCTACCAAAGGCTGCTTTCAAGTCGACAAAAGTATGGTGAGTGTCGATTTTCGTATTGTTAGTAATTGACGTCGTTTGCTGGATCGGCTTTCTTTTAGATTGGGCAGACTAAATTAAGGTCGAATATTGAGGCATACGCTTTAACAAAGCAGTTGATACATGTTCTTTACCCAGCCTTCGCCTACGTATTTGACAACTCGGCGGATAGTCCGTCATTGCCGCTCGAATATAGCAGCTAATCGCTTATTAAATCGCTAAAAAAAAATGTATTAAAAAGTATTGGTCGGTTGTCAGGCTTGGAAGAGACCCAACAGAGTGGCTGTCATTAGCCCAGCGGGTTAGGGGGTTAGAATATACCCGCGGTAGGTGTGCCTGTCGTAAGAGGCGACTAAAATACCAGATTCAAGGGGCTGTATAGCGCAACCCTTTCAGGTTGCCAGCGCAATATACAGCTTCTCCAAACCCAATTGTCAACCTTACCTATCCGCGGCGAATCCTGTTTCACTAACAGACGACACCAAGCTCCTCATGGAACTTGAGCGTGGGGAGGGAGGAATGGCCTGAAGGTTTAATGTGGCCATATAAATCGTTCCCGAGATGGTCGGGCTTGCACCTTAATGGTGCTGTGTTACCGGAGCCTACCGGAGCTGTATCCGGCATAGGACCATCAAATCGATAACACTCCCCAAAACCTTTGGGGAGAAACCTTATCGCTACAACAACAACAGTGGCCGTCATTTTTGAATAAAAATATGGGCCCTGCCACACCTTATACACGCCTGTCGGCGGAGTAACCATCAATATATCAGGGGTAAACATAATTAAACTTACATGTTAACATATCTTCTGCTGGTATTTTATTGTTTTCAGGCTCCACAATCTCTATGAAACCTTCCGCATATGCTTTAACAATGCATTCAACATGAAAAGCTAAGATTTGCAAAAGCAACAGAGGGTTGTTTACCATAAGACTGGAATTATAAAAAAAATTATGTTTTAGTACAAACTATTTATATTGAATTGTGTGATAAGCAGAGTTTAAGATAACTTACATTGAACTAAATAGCACGAAAATCATATTATCTGATAAGGAGTCATCATATATGAAATCCATATGTTCAGCCTTTTTATTATAGACAAACCCACAAGCTATCCAATAAATCTCTTTATTGGCGTCTAATAGTTTCTCAAACTTATTGTAAGCGGTTCGATTCCTGTGGAAATGAAGTATTGAAATTGTTATACGGTATATGCTTGAGATTTTCGACTTACTTGAGCATTGGGCCATATGCCTTTATTAGCACATCAAGTAACATGACTACCATATGCGCTGTTTTGAATTGTTCCACCATTATATGTATAACAATTTCACGATACTTTAGGCAATTCTTACAAGAGCAAAATGTGAAGAACTCATCATTACTATGTTTGACATGTATGTTTGATACATCCTATTGCATTAATATAAAAGAAACAGTAGTTATGCACAGAAATAAGCCAAAGTAATATTTTGTTTACCATAAACGGGCTGAGTGTGCGATGCTTCTTACTAACCGCAAATTCTGCAATAAGGCTCTTCTTAATATCCACCTCAATTACATTGTCTTCTCGTTGACTCAATTGAGTAAGTGAAACAACATTTTTGATAATCAACTGCACTTGCAAATGTGGTGCATGCGGGTCAAATGGTGGCAAGGAAAGTATTTTAGATAATGCTGCTGTTGGATTTTTATCATCTACGACAGAAACACCTGGATCCGAAAACGGCAACTTAGACAATAACATTGAACGATCAGCATCCATGGTATCCGCATTTGGTTCGGGCGAAACTAGCAATATTTCAGGCACATCATCATCTTCATCACTGGAACTTGTACTGCAACTATCACTATCATGCCGCGGCTTTAATAAAACACTGCCTAATTGAGTTTCCGCTGTAGCAAAATCTTGGAGCTCCGTATCCGAGGACTCATGTGGACTATCAGTACCATTGCCTTCAGACTTTTGATCGTTATAATTTCTTAATTTAAAAGTCGGTTTCGCTTCAGCCATAAGCGCCGATTTCATGCTTTGCCAATCGAGTAGGGTAGCACCAGCTCCCCCACTACCGGTGGCATTTGCAGCAGCCGCCTCTAATGCGGCTGCTAGCTTAAAATGCACGGTAGCGAAATCATCACCATCTGATGTTGATGGCGACGATCGGTTAGAGTTGGTTGTGGTGGCTTTCCTACTCTTACTTGTACATGGAGTTTCGGTTTCCATGCTGTCAATAATTGAAGCAATCGCCTTGGTTGATGTAGAGGCGACATCAGCAACCGTGGCAGTATTTGGGCTGCAAGAACTGGACGTCGACGAATTCCCTTTGATGCGTCGTACACGCACATGTAACTGTTTAGTTTTACGTGCATCCATTAGTTAGTTATCCACTTGTTATTGTTTGCCTGTTATTGCAATTGTTACCACGATTGCAGCAGCATAATTTAAATATAATTGAATGGACGATGCTGCTTTAGTACATCTATCAAGCTGTATACGTTCATATATGTATGCACCTTAATGACGGCAACGATGATCTTTCGCGCTCGTATGTAGTGTACGTTCTCTCAATCACCACAGTGGGCTGAAGAAGAAATGCAGGGAACGATGGCGCATATATCAGTCGCTCACTATAATTATTAGTGTATGTATGTAACTCAACTATTGTTTACAGATATATTAAAATATTTTTGTGCAATTTATCGAAATAATGCATGCTTTTCCAAATAATGCAAATTTTTATTGGAATGTATGTAATGATCGCACACGCCACTTGCTCGATAACTTGTTCGTCGGTTGGTATTCGCTACTTTAGTATTTCCGTATTCTCTATCATCCGTATTTTCCAATGCACTTAAATAGTGTACCAAGTTATTTGTAACTACTAGTCATTTTCTATGCATTTTTTCTTATTACAATATGCTTATAAAACCGTTCGTTGCAAATTTGTTGCCAAAAGCACAGTCCATTCAAATGCATAAAATAAAAACAGCACAAAGCGTTGCGGGGCAAGCGAAGTCCAGAATTTCAGCGACACTTTCACTCGGCCGCCTTAGCTTCACAAACTTTGCACTGTAAGCAAGTTTTCAAACACTGCTTTCCCATCCACACAGTATAACCTTACATTTACTTTACATTAAACTTGTTGAGAAGTTAATAAACATCCATAATATGCATGTTTTATATACATGGAAATAGTTTTATTATTTAATTTTGCCTTTTTCTAGGATGTATGAAATTTCCTCGTTCTGCGCTTCGTTCTCTATCCGTCGATTACCATCGTTCGCCACAGTGTTGCTGTGTTTCGGAAAAAGCGCACAGTTGCACAGCTCATATACAACGTTTTTGAAAATTGTACAGTAATCATACGACAAAAGGACACAACAAGTTAAACATATTAAGGGCCTGGCAAATTTGACAAAGCACCAACGCAAACATTTTTGGCTTACTAGAATCTAAAACTGTGGTATTAATTTCGTACTGAACACAATATCATACCACAAAATAGATAAACACATGTTCAATATATCGCTTAATAGAAGTGCGAAGAAATTTCTTCATCTTTCTCCTTTCTCTCGAAGCCACCAACACAATAAAGCTAAATTTATAAAAACAAAAGTTACAGAATATGAATTTTCTCAAACATCCGTAAAGTAGTTACTAATGAAAACTTCGATGCCTACCTAAAGAATCCGAACGATTTAAAAAAAATCGATTCTACATTTATAAAAAAAAAGATCGATTATGAATCGAATCGAAATCCACCTCTATTCTAGAAGGAAATAAAAAATAAACCGGTTTTGGCCAATATCCAGCACCACCCGTTCTGCCGCCGCTAAGTTGTAGATTTTTGGTATGGTACACAGCCGATCTGCGAATCTTTGGATTACTTATAAGATTGAATTCCCCTTCAGTCACTTTCAATTGGCTTACTAGAATCTAAAACTGTGGTATTAATTTCGTACTGAACACAATATCATACCACAAAATAGATAAACACATGTTCAATATATCGCTTAATAGAAGTGGGAAGAAATTTCTTCATCTTTCTCCTTTCTCTCGAAGCCACCAACACAATAAAGCTAAATATATAAAAACAAAAGTTACAGAATATGAATTTTCTCAAACATCCGTAAAGTAGTTACTAATGAAAACTTCGATTCCTACCTAAAAATCCGAACGATTTAAAAAAAAATCGATTCTACATTTCTAAAAAAAAAGATCGATTACGAATCGAATCGAAATCCACCACTATTCTAGAAGGAAATAAAAAATAAACCGGTTTTGGCCAATATCCAGCACCACCCGTTCTTCCGCCACTAAGTTGTAGATTTTTGGTTTGGTACACAGCCGATCTGCGAATCTTTGGATTACTTATAAGATTGAATTCCCCTTCAGTCACTTCCAATTGGCTTACTAGAATCTAAAACTGTGGTATTAATTTCGCACTGAACACAATATCATACCATAAAATAGATAAACACGTGTTCAATATATCGCTTAATAGAAGTGCGAAGAAATTTCTTCATCTTTCTCCTTTCTCTCGAAGCCACCAACACAATAAAGCTAAATTTATAACAACAAAAGTTACAGAATATGAATTTTCTCAAACATCCGTAAAGTAGTTACTAATGAAAACTTCGATGCCTACCTAAAGAATCCGAACGATTTAAAAAAAAGCGATTCTACATTTCTAAAAAAAAAGATCGATAACGAATCGAATCGAAATCCACCTCTATTCTAGAAGGAAATAAAAAAAAAACCGGTTTTGGCCAATATCCAGCACCACCCGTTCTTCCGCCATTAAGTTGTAGATTTTTGGTTTGGAACACAGCCGATCTGCGAATCTTAGGATTACTTATAAGATTGAATTCCCCTTCAGTCACTTTCAATTGGCTTACTAGAATCTAAAACTGTGGTATTAATTTCGTACTGAACACAATATCATACCACAAAATCAGTGGCGGATCCAGGATCAGGCCAAGGGGGGGAGGTCTATAACTCAAAATATATATATATATAACAGAAAATTATGAGCAACGGTATAGGAACAACTAGCCAAGATCCAAAAAAAAGGTTAAAGAGATTGACATGAACAAAATTTGAAGGTGTAGCCAGGAGGTATACTAGGTTCGAAACTTTACTTCTTTTAAATCAAATCGAGTTGATTTAACCTAATCAACAGCATATTCTACTCATACATAGTATATTCAAATCGTTGCCGGCATACACAATACTCATCACAAATGTAACAAGTCTAATTTTTTCAAATACTGCGCCAAAAAGGATCCAATGGCAGCACTGTCAGAAATTTCTCGAACTTTTCTTCGATAAGCCTGACAAGTGTCAATTTTCTTTAAAGTGTCATTGAGAAAAATTGCAATTTGAAAATTAAGGTCGTGTGCGAGTTGACCCAAATTGCTACCTAAATACACAAAACACCTAAATCACGGGAAACTGTCGGCAAGGCAGTGCAATTAAGCAAATTTAGAATTTTTTTGAGCATATTTTTCAACCTAAATTGAAATGTCAAATTAGTTATTTGAGGCATTGTGGTATTGTTTGTATAAACAACAACAAACAAAAGACATGACTGTATTGTTTGACAAACAACAATTAGTTACAAAAGGCATAATTGTATTGTTTGACAAACAACAATTAGTTGCCAAATGAACTCGCATAGTTTTGACAGTTTTTTCCTAAATTGTTGCAGTGCTGGAAGTGGAATATTACCAGTGGAATATTACTTTAGGTACCTAAAAATTAGATCAACTCGCACCCAGCCTAAAAAAAGCATTTTATTTTGAACCTATAACATGAAGAGGACTATTTTTTCATATTTTACTCGCCTTGATCCAGCGTCTGAACCGACTGAACCAGAGAAAAAAAGGAAAGAACAATCGGTGAGTCCAAAAATTTCAAGCTGATTTGAAAGCTGTACAATTATCAAGAGCCAGCATGGATTTCTTATCTTATGTTTAAACATAGTTTAATTCTTAAATATTTCTTGGATTCAGATGGAGGATTTGACACCGGAAAAGTTGGTCTCAGATTCCGTTTCTACTTCCAATGGTGCAATGGTTCCCGATAATCAACAGATCTTGAAAAACTCATCGACTATTCTTCAATACGATATTCTGCTTTTTCCTAAGATTGATATTGGAGTCATTGCTGATACACATCGAAGCCCAAAAAACGCAATTGAAATACTTAAAATGATCGATGAAACATGGATACCAACGGCCACATTCAAATTTCCAAAATCAGGGGTGAAAAATTTGTCTTTCCAAACAAAATGGTTAGAAGAGTTCAGCTGGCTATCATATTCTGCCAAGAATGATGGTGGATATTGTAAATACTGCATAGCTTTTGGTGTGAAAAGTGCTGGAGTAGTTGATGCGAAGCTGGGGAAGCTAGTTAACAAGCCTTTCAATGTTTGGAAGCACGCAAAAGAAACCTTCCGAAATCACGAGAAAAATGAGTACCATAGAAAATCAATTTTGGGAATTGAAAATTTACGCGATGTTGAGCTTGGAAAACGCAAAGCTATTGATCTGCAACTTGACCAGCAGAAAGAAAAAGCGAGAAAAGAAAATTATGAGAGATTGAAACCTATAGTTAAAACTACTGTTTTGTGTGGGCGACAAGGAATTGCTCTTCGAGGTCATAGAGACGACGGACCTTTGTTTCAAGAATTGCCAAACGCTAATAATGAAGCTGATGAAAGAGAAAACTTTCACGAAGGAAATTTTCGGGCTGTTCTGAAATATCGAGCTGAGAGTGATGAAATTTTTAAGGAAAATCTTTTGTCGATGCCAAAAAATGCAACATATTTGAGCAAAACTATTCAAAACGAAATAATTGAAATCTGTCACAAATTGATAAGAGGAAAAATTGTTGATAAAGTTAATAGATCTAAAGGATTCTCGGTTTTAGTAGATGAATCGACTGATATATCAAGCATAGAACAATTTTCCATTTGCATCCGATACTTGGACTCAAAATCGAATATCTGTGAAGATTTTCTTGGATTTGTGCCAGTTACCAACGTGTCTGGATGAGGCTTAGCAGATTCAATCAGGAATTATTTGCATGATGTTGGCGTCGATTGCTCATATATGTATGGTCAAGGATACGATGGAGCTCCGGCAATGAGTGGCCAATTCAATGGTACGCAGGCTCATCTGAGATCTTATTTCTCCCTGACAATTTATGTACATTGCGCTGCACATAGCTTCAGTTTGGCAGTGAATGCAGCATGCGAAGTATCAGGAATTAAAAACGCGTTAGGAACTATCGGAGCGGTTGAAGCATTTTTTCACTGGCCTAAAAGACAAGACGTTCTACACCAAGAAATTTCAAAAATTACAAACAAAAGTGAGAAAAAGAAACAAAAGTTGAAGTCAGTTTGCCCTACCAGATGGGCTCAGTCTCACGAAGCAGCTGGAACGTACATAGAATTGCAACCTGCTGTTATTGAATCTTTGGAAGAAATCAAAACGTGGAAAGATCAAGATACTTCGCAAAAAGCATTGCAACTTTTGACTGCGATTTCCACGGTTGAATTCCAAATCGCCTGTCACATTATGGATTCAGTTAATTCGATTGTTTTGCCTTCGAGTCGAGAATTACAATCTAAAAACCAAGATCTGGGTGAGGCAACTAAGCTAGCAGATGACGCTTTGAATGATTTCACGTACAAACGAGAAGACGCAGATTCTACTTTCCACTTTATTTATGAAAATGTTGCTAGAATTTGTTCTGAATACGAAATCACAATGAAATTGCCATGCCGTTGCAATCAACAAAAAAATCGTTGCAACGTTCAAGCACAAAGTATTGAAGACTACTACAGAATTTCTTTTTTCATTCCGTTTCTTGATATTTTCATTTCCCAGCTCAAAAGTCGGTTCTCGGATCACAAATCAATTTTCCAAAGTTTCGGGCAATTGTTTCTCAAACAAGAATTCAACGAAAAGAAATGCGCTGACCTCTACACATTTTATGAAGATGTCTTGGATTGTTCAAAAGGAAATTTTCTATCTGAAGTCAAGATGTGGAGACACCGAATCCATGGCCAAAACATCCAAAATGCGCTTGAGAAATACGATGGGACAGGAACGACTGAATGGTCTTGCTTCTTTAATATCCATACCCATATTAAACTCACCGAGGACGAAATTCTAGCAGAATTTTTCAAAAAACCTCGAAAATTTACTAATGTTTGAATGTAGCCTCTTTACTTTTAAATGGAATGTAATAATAATTAATAAAGTTCTTCAATTTTAAAGCAAAAATATTTATTCTATTTTATTTTTTTGTCTTGCTCATGTGACATTTTTTTCGTTCCCTAACAAAATTTGGAATTTAGGAGCCGATAAAAATTAAAAAAAAATTTCCTATTTTCCTAATGGGGGGGGGGGGGGGGGGGGGGGGAGGGTCCGGACCCGAAAACCCCCCGTGGATCCACTACTGAACAAAATAGATAAACACATGTTCAATATATCGCTTAATAGAAGTGCGAAGAAATTTCTTCATCTTTCTCCTTTCTCTCGAAGCCACCAACACAATAAAGCTAAATTTATAACAACAAAAGTTACAGAATATGAATTTTCTCAAACATCCGTAAAGTAGTTACTAATGAAAACTTCGGTGCCTACCTAAAGAATCCGAACGATTTAAAAAAAAAATCGATTCTACATTTATAAAAAAAAGGTCGATTATGAATCGAATCGAAATCCACCTCTATTCTAGAAGGAAATAAAAACTAAACCGGTTTTGGCCAATATCCAGCACCACCCGTTCTTCCGCCACTAAGTTGTAGATTTTTGTCATGGTACACAGCCGATCTGTGAATCTTTGGATTACTTATAAGATTGAATTCCCTTTCAGTCACTTTCAATTGGCTTACTAGGATCTAAAACTGTGGTATTAATTTCGTACTGAATACAATATCATACCACAAAATAGATAAACACATGTTCAATATATCGCTTAATAGAAGTGCGAAGAAATTTCTTCATCTTCTCCTTTCTCTCGAAGCCACCAACACAATAAAGCTAAATTTATAACAACAAAAGTTACAGAATATGAATTTTCTCAAACATGCGTAAAGTACTTACTATTGAAAACTTCGATGCCTACCTAAAGAATCCGAACGATTTAAAAAAAATCGATTCTACATTTCTAAAAAAAAAGATCGATTATGAATCGAATCGAAATCCACCTCTATTCTAGAAGGAAATAAAAAATAAACCGGTTTTGGCCAATATCCAGCACCACCCGTTCTTCCGCCACTAAGTTGTAGATTTTTGGTTTGGTACACAGCCGATCTACGAATCTTTGGATTACTTATAAGATTGAATTCCCCTTCAGTCACTTTCAATTGGCTTACTAGAATCTAAAACTGTGGTATTAATTTCGTACTGAACACAATATCATACCACAAAATAGATAAACACATGTTCAATATATCGCTTAATAGAAGTGCGAAGAAATTTCTTCATCTTTCTCCTTTCTCTCGAAGCCACCAACACAATAAAGCTAAATTTATAAAAACAAAAGTTGCAGAATATGAATTTTCTCAAACATCCGTAAAGTAGTTACTAATGAAAAGTTCGATGCCTACCTAAAGAATCCGAACGATTTAAAAAAAAAATCGATTCTACATTTATAAAAAAAGATCGATTATGAATCGAATCGAAATCCACCTCTATTCTAGAAGAAAATAAAAAATAAACCATTTTTGGCCAATATCCAGCACCACCCGTTCTTCCGCCACTAAGTTGTAGATTTTTGGTTTGGTACACAGCCGATCTGCGAATCTTTGGATTACTTATAAGATTGAATTCCCCTTCAGTCACTTTCAATTGGCTTACTAGAATCTAAAACTGTGGTATTAATTTCGTACTGAACACAATATCATACCACAAAATAGATAAACACATGTCCAATATATCGCTTAATAGAAGTGCGAAGAAATTTCTTCTTCTTTCTCCTTTTTCTCGAAGCCACCAACACAATAAAGCTAAATTTATAAAAACAAAAGTTACAGAATATGAATTTTCTCAAACATCCGTAAAGTAGTTACTAATGAAAACTTCGATGCCTACCTAAAGAATCCGAGCGATTTAAAAAAAATCGATTCTACAATTATAAAAAAAAAGATCGATTATGAATCGAATCGAAATCCACCTCTATTCTAGAAGGAAATAAAAAATAAACCGGTTTTGGCCAATATCCAGCACCACCCGTTCTTCCGCCACTAAGTTGTAGATTTTTGGTTTGGTACACAGCCGATCTGCGAATCTTTGGATTACTTATAAGATTGAATTCCCCTTCAGTTAATTTCAATTGGCTTACTAGAATCTAAAACTGTGGTATTAATTTCGTACTGAACGCAATATCATACCACAAAATAGATAAACACGTGTTCAATATATCGCTTAATAGAAGTGCGAAGAAATTTCTTCATCTTTCTCCTTTCTCTCGAAGCCACCAACACAATAAAGCTAAATTTATAACAACAAAAGTTACAGAATATAATTTTCTCAAACATCCGTAAAGTAGTTACTAATGAAAACTTCGATGCCTATCTAAAGAATCCGAACGATTTAAAAAAAATCGATTCTACATTTCTAAAAAAAAATTGATTGCTAATCGAATCGAAATCCACCTCTATTCTAGAAGGAAATAAAAAATAAACCGGTTTTGGCCAATATCCAGCACCACCCGTTCTTCCGCCGCTAAGTTGTAGATTTTTGGTTTGGTACACAGCCGATCTGCGAATCTTTGGATTACTTATAAGATTGAATTCCCCTTCAGTCACTTTCAATTGGCTTACTAGAATCTAAAACTGTGGTATTAATTTCGTACTGAACACAATATCATACCACAAAATAGATAAACACATGTTCAATATATCGCTTAATAGAAGTGCGAAGAAATTTCTTCATCTTTCTCCTTTCTCTCGAAGCCACCAACACAATAAAGCTAAATTTATAAAAACAAAAGTTACAGAATATGAATTTTCTCAAACAGCCGTAAAGTAGTTACTAATGAAAAGTTCGATGCCTACCTAAAGAATCCGAACGATTTAAAAAAAAATCGATTCTACATTTATAAAAAAAGATCGATTATGAATCGAATCGAAATCCACCTCTATTCTAGAAGAAAATAAAAAATAAACCAGTTTTGGCCAATATCCAGCACCACCCGTTCTTCCGCCACTAAGTTGTAGATTTTTGGTTTGGTACACAGCCGATCTGCGAATCTTTGGATTACTTATAAGATTGAATTCCCCTTCAGTCACTTTCAATTGGCTTACTAGAATCTAAAACTGTGGCATTAATTTCGTACTGAACACAATATCATACCACAAAATAGATAAACACATGTCCAATATATCGCTGAATAGAAGTGCGAAGAAATTTCTTCTTCTTTCTCCTTTCTCTCGAAGCCACCAACACAATAAAGCTAAATTTATAAAACCAAAAGTTACAGAATATGAATTTTCTCAAACATCCGTAAAGTAGTTACTAATGAAAACTTCGATGCCTACCTAAAGAATCCGAACGATTTAAAAAAAATCGATTCTACATTTATAAAAAAAAGATCGATTATGAATCGAATCGAAATCCACCTCTAATCCAGAAGGAAATAAAAAATAAACCGGTTTTGGCCAATATCCAGCACCACCCGTTCTTCCGCCACTAAGTTGTAGATTTTTGGTTTGGTACACAGCCGATCTGCGAATCTTTGGATTACTTATAAGATTGAATTCCCCTTCAGTCACTTTCAATTGGCTTACTAGAATCTAAAACTGTGGTATTAATTTCGTACTGAACACAATATCATACCACAAAATAGATAAACACGTGTTCAATATATCGCTTAATAGAAGTGCGAAGAAATTTCTTCATCTTTCTCCTTTCTCTCGAAGCCACCACCACAATAAAGCTAAATTTATAACAACAAAAGTTACAGAATATGAATTTTCTCAAACATCCGTAAAGTAGTTACTAATGAAAACTTCGATGCCTACCTAAAAATCCGAACGATTTAAAAAAAAATCTATTCTACATTTCTAAAAAAAAGATCGATTACGAATCGAATCGAAATCCACCTCTATTCTAGAAGGAAATAAAAAATAAACCGGTTTTGGCCAATATCCAGCACCACCCGTTCTTCCGCCACTAAGTTGTAGATTTTTGGTTTGGTACACAGCCGATCTGTGAATCTTTGGATTACTTATAAGATTGAATTCCCCTTCAGTCACTTTCAATTGGCTTACTAGAATCTAAAACTGTGGCATTAATTTCGTACTGAACACAATATCATACCACAAAATAGATAAACACATGTTCAATATATCGCTTAATAGAAGTGCGAAGAAATTTCTTCTTCTTTCTCCTTTCTCTCGAAGCCACCAGCACAATAAAGCTAAATTTATAAAAACAAAAGTTACAGACTATGAATTTTCTCAAACATCCGTAAAGTAGTTACTAATGAAAACTTCGATACCTACCTAAAGAATCCGAACGATTTAAAAAAAATCGATTCTACATTTATAAAAAAAGATCGATTATGAATCGAATCGAAATCCACCTCTTTCTAGAAGGAAATAAAAAATAAACCGGTTTTGGCCAATATCCAGCACCACCCGTTCTTACGCCACTAAGTTGTAGATTTTTGTTTTGGTACTCAGCCGATCAGCCGAATGAGCGTCTGTTTCTTGATTGTTTGACAAAAATTAATGATCATTATTTATCGCGACTATTTTGTGTTGTTGTATAAGCTGATTCTAATCCACAAATACAATAACTACTAGAATGGATATGTATATGTATGTATGTTTGTAAATATGCATACGTAAATTGATTTTTCGAGTCATCTTCTTCATAATAAAATGGCAATAAGTCATCTATAAGCAGTTTAAATAATATATGTACTTAATATGTACATATGTAGCATATTGGATCGATTCGGAAAAAAATCGTTTTATTTGTTTGGTCGTAAACGATATAAAGGTTATTATAACATGAGCCAACTACATTTAAGCCTTTCTGTGTGCTGTTTTATAAGGGCATCATCATCATTATTTGACGCTTAACCACCTAAGCCACCTGTTTTGATCAACTTACGGACGTCTCCCCTTTCTTTCCTGGGCCCGTATTACGTTTTACGATCAGTGACTGAAAGCCATTTTCACTCAACCGATAACTATGCAATTGTCAAACTATTTGTCACTAATCCGATCCGCCATTTCAAAGCTTTGTGATATAAAAAATGAGTTTCGATCACGGATCGTAATACGGGCCCTGCTTTCGAGATGTTAGTGTTTGGGCATCTGAAAATTATGAAAGATATTTTGTTACGAATATTACCATCACTAAGTGATACTAGCATCCCTAATCTGATACTAAGCAGTATGTACGTAAACGAAGCAATCATCATACACACATACATACAAGCCATCGGAGAGATACTCACAAACGCATGTCATCATCGGCCGAAGTAGTACTCACATATACACACGCATATGGCTATGCGAGAGACTATAAACTACAAATATACATGTACATATATGGCTGGGAACCAAGCATGAAGTTCTCGAAGTTACTAGACCTTATGAGAAATGGGTGAACCAGGCAACAGAGAGTATAAAAGCAGCGAAAGCTGAGTAGTCAGTAAGCAGTTTGATCTAAACACGCTATCAGTTGCGAAGTGGAGTATAATTGTGAAGTATAATTGTACTAATCCCACAGTAATCTAATAAAAATCATTTTGCATTACTGAATATTAGAGTTATTTATTCGACAATTTAGCGATTCGAACGTTTGCAGAAGGTGCAAAGTAAGCGGACTTTCCCTAAATTCGTTACAATGTAATGGCTCGCTTGGACATCTGCTGGTAGGGGTATCCCCACAGGCAGGCCACTGCCAAATTTTTACTATTTTATTTTGGAAGTAGAAATATCTCACGTTTAATTGTGATAATGTGCTCCCAAATATAGAATATTCAAGGAGGCAAACAAGGCTGCTTTAGCTGTCTTTGAATCTCATGTGCATAATGAGACCAAATGAAACAAGTAAGGACGGGGCTGTCTTCGACTATGCCTAAGACTTCATACCTTTCATGAATGGAGCTAATCGTATCCCATTTATAATATCCGAATAATCGACTGCATAAGATATGTTATATATTTAAAACAGATGTATTTACTTAAGCGACATTTTCGACAAACAAAAAATAGATCGTTACTTTGTGTGATGAGGATCCAAAGTTTCACGTTTGCTGTGGTCTTCTGTAGATGGCTTTGACCATGAATCACTTTTCCGAACAATATATGCCATATACGAAAGTATTTGATGAATTTTGGTGCTTTCAGCTGTTGAAATCGGGCAGAAATGACAAAAAGCCCGGTGTGAATGGGGTACATAGTAATTATATATACAACCGATTTCTACGTTTTTTTTTTCAGACAACAATATGTGCCATATACGTAATCGTTTGATGAAATTTGAAGATTATAGCAGTTAAAATGACGTAGAACTTACGAATTTTTTTTTATCTGAACAGTCCGTTTTATGGGATATATGCTATATATAGACCGATATCTACGACTTTCTCAAACAACAATATGAAAACATATGGTGAATTTTATAGCTTTCAACTGATCAATTGGGGAGACATTGCAAAAAAAACCCGTTTTCTGAAAAATCGGTTGTATGGGATATATATGCTATAGTGGTCCGATCCGGTCGGTGCATATGGTAATGGCCTTTCGGTTTCCACAAAAAACAAAAAATTAAAAATAATGTCGGTTAAGCTCTTTGTGCGGTTATGGATCGATATGTACTGTATGCAGTATAGAGAATGTATACGTGCAGGAGTAGCGTGTGGTACTGGTATGCTGTAATTATGGAGTAAAAAAGAATGAGAGCGTAATTGGTCGTTTTCACTTGGATGCCATTTTGTCTGACAGTGAGCTGTCAAACCTGACTGCAAACGCAACTGACACTATTTGGCAGCCCGTTTTCATTATTTTGGCAAAATTTGACGACATATATGCCATAATGAAAACGAGGCTTAAGTATAGTCACTACACTGTAGCGTTATGTGGAAGCAAGGTAGCTGATATGATTGATATCACACAGCAACTCAAAATTTCTGAGCATATAACTACACAATATTTGATACAGGTTTTGTTGGAAATAAAGAGCCAGAGCGAGCATGATACCGAAAGTGTTTACAAAAACAAGGAAGGCTAAGTTCGGGTGTAACCGAACATTACATACTCAGCTGAGAACTTTGGAGACAAAATAAGGGGAAATCACCATTTAGCAAAATGAACCTAGGGTAACCCTGGAATGTATTTGTATGACATGGGTTTCAAATGGAAGGTATTAAAGAGTATTTTAAAAGGGAGTGGGCCATAGTTCTATAGGTGGACGCCATTTCGGGATATGGCCATAAAGGTGGACCAGGGGTGACTCTAGAATGTGTTTATCAAATGAAAGATGTTAATGAGTATTTTAAAAGGGAGTGGGCCTTAGTTCTATATGTGGACGCCTTTTCGAGATATCACCATAAAGGTGGACCAGGGGTGACTCTAGAATGTGTTTGTACGATATTGGTATAAAATGAAAGGTGTTAATGAGTATTTTAATTGGGAGTGGGCCTTAGTTCTATAGGTGGACGCCTTTTCGATATATCGCCATAAAGGCGGACCAGGGGTAACTAGAATGCGTTTGCACAATATGGGTATCAAATTAAAGGTGTTAATGATTATTTAAAACATAGTGGGCCTTAGTTCTATAGGTGGACGACTTTTCGAGATATCGCCATAAAGGTGGACCAGGGGTGACTCTGGAATATGTTTGTACGATATGCGTATCAAATTAAAGGTATTCATGAGGGTTTTAAAAGGGAGTGGCCCTTAGTTGTATATGTGAAGGCGTTTTCGAGATATCGGCCAAAATGTGGACCAGGGTGACCCCGAACATCATCTGTAAGGTACCGCTAATTTATTTATGTACATATGTAATACCACGAACAGTATTCCTGCCAAGATTCCAAGGGCTTTTGTTTTCGCCCTGCAGAACTTTTTCATTTTCTTCTACTTAATATGGTAGGTGTCACACCCATTTTACAAAGTTTTTTCTAAAGTTATATTTTGCGTCAATAACCCGATCCAATTACCATGTTTCATCCCTTTTTTCATATTTGGTATAGAATTATGGCATATTTTTCATTTTTCGTAATTTTCGATATCGAAAAAGTGGGCGTGGTCATAGTCGGATTTCGCCCATTTTGTATACCAAGATAAAGTGAGTTCAGATAAGTGCGTGAACTAAGTTTAGTAAAGATATATCGATTTCTCAAGTTATCGTGTTAACGGCCGAGCAGAAGGACAGACGGTCGACTATATATAAAAACTGGGCGTGGTTTCAACCGATTTCGCCGATTTTCACAGAAAATAGTTATCGTCATAGAATCTATGCCCCTCCTAATAAATTTCACAACGATCGGTAAACTTTTGTTCGACTTATGGCATTAAAAATATTCTAGACGAATTAAATGAAAAAGGGCGGAGGCACGCCCATTTTGAAATTTTCTTTTATATTTGTATTTTGTTGCACCATATCATTACTGCAGTTGAATGTTGACATAATTTACTTATATACTGTAAAAACATTCAATTTTCTGTTAAAATTTGACTTTAAAAAAAATTTTTTTAAAGTGGGCGTGTTCGTCATCTGATTTTGCAAATTTTTATTTAGCTCACATATAGTAATAGGAGTAACATTCCTGCCGAATTTCATCATAATATCTTCAACGACTGCCAAATTACAGCTTGCAAAACTTCTAAATTACCTTCTTTTAAAAGTGGGCGGTGCCACATCCATTGTCCAAAATTTTACTAATTTTCTATTTTTTAAACCGTACTTTTTCTGTTTTTCGAAATTTTCGATATAGAAAAAGTGGCCGTGATTGTAGTCCGATTTCGTTCATTTTAAATAGCGATCTGAGACGAGCTCCCAAGAACCTACATACCAAATTTCATCAATATACCCCAAAATTTACTCAAGTTATCGTGTTTACGGACGGACGGACATGGCTTTATGAATTTTTTTTTTCGCCCAGATCATTTTGATATATAGAAGTCTATACCTATCTCGATTAGTTTATGCCGTTACGGATTACCGCTATGCGAACAAAGTTAATATACTCTGTGAGCTCTGCTCAGCTGAGTATAACAAGGCACGTTGTTACGTAACAGGCTTTGTTGGTTGTAAAATCTTTGAACATTGTTTTGTTAGATTTATATGAAGTAATAAACTACAAACAAAAAAAATTAAATAATTGAAACAAAATAACATTAAATTAAATTAAATAAATTAAAAAAAATCAAATAAAATAAAACAAAGCAAAGTTAAAAAAGATAAAATTAAATAAAATTAAATTCAATTATATAGAATCGATTTTTATTCGATGAGTTATACGTTTATGAGGGAAAAGTTCTGAATTTATCATCGAAAGATTTTCAATATGTTAACAATATGTTATCGATTTTTTATAGGACTGTCACCAATTCCTTATCGGAATGTTATCGAAAAGAAATCGATTGGTTATCAAAAAATGTATTTAAAAGGATATCAATTTGTTTTAGGATTTTGGAATGGTTATCGGGCTGGTACCAATTTGTTATCGGCGTGTTATGGTTAAAAATTATCGATTTCTTAGCTGAGTGTTATCAGTTTATTATCGGCATATTATTGATTTGTTAACGTCGACTCATCGGCTTGTTATGATACAGACATGTTTATAGGTTCACCTGGGGTGGCTTTCCGTAATTCGATATCCATCAAAAACGAGTATAAAATAATCGTTTTCGCTTTCCGTAACACAAATTGTTGACGCGCCGTATCGAACGTTCGATACCAAATTAGGTGCCGAATTGCCTTTTTGAAAGTTATAATTTTATGCTTTGGTGATTATTTAGGGAATGATTTTGTCATCAGAGATTAAGAAACAAAGGTTATTTATAAAAGAAAATATTTTGGTAGCTCTAAAAAGCTTTCTAAACACTCTTTGAAATCTGCAAACGAAAGAGATCATACCAAGATACGGGAACTAAAATGGCATCATCGAGCGTTCGATAGCGACTTGAAGTATCGAATCAACGAGTGTGGACTGTCGAATTACGGAAAGCCTCACCTGTTCGTTTACATATCGAATTTCACGAGTTCTTGGTACCTACTCACGCCTTTTTTTTTGTAACTGTCTAATGTACACACACAAATAAATAAAAAAGATGCATGCATCTTCTCGACTAAGCGCGGTATTAGCTTTGATTTAATTTGTTTTAACAACACTTCAGTATGATTTGATGTGTTGATCAGTTTAGATCGTTAATTCCGCGAATTAGAGGCTAATAAAATAAATTCATAGTTTTTAAATTACATACATACTTAAATACGTAAAATGATAATGAAATATGAGTTTATTTTCATATTTATGATATTTACAATAAATATTGTACAATTTGTTGCTGCTGATGGCATGATTGAAGTTTTTGGTTGGAAGCAAATGGATTTTTATAATCATGGAGAATTATCACCGGATCGCAATCGAGATAGTGCCAGCGGTAGTCTAGTTGGTGGTGGAAAAAATAATCGACCAATTCGTAAGTGAGAGAAAATTAAAATTAATAACAAGGCAGTTATGTATTTATATATGTATATTAACCAGGGAGGAAACTGTTATTCCTTCCGATAGAACTAGCTAAACTCGGACAAAAAAAAAATTTATTTCGGATAAGCCGTTTCTTTGTTATCAAGCCGGCCTTTAATTTTGGCCTTAAAAAATAAAAGTCCGGACTTTACTTTTATTTCCGGACTTTCATTTTTAAAAGTCCGAGTTTAACTAGATCTATCGGGCTCAAAAAATAAAAATATAGATTTTACTTTTAGATGTGGACTTTTATGGAAAAAGTAAGAAAAATAAAAAGGATGCATGATTCGACCTGAGAACACAAACATTTTCACCTAGGACAATTTTTTGATCCACACTTTTCCGACTCCGAAAAAAATTAATTATTATTTTCCGTCCCTGATATTAACATAAACATATAATATAATAAGAAGAGAGAGGATTCAAGTCGAGCTTCTCTTCCAATTTGAAGCGTGCTACTTTCAGTGGTTTCCTAAATCTTTAAGACGACTCCGAAGGGCATATGCAAGGAAGGCAGATAAATTTTCGATTAAAATCTTTGCAGCGTAGAAATACACTGCAGTGGGTGCCAAACCATTACCGCCGATTTAGGAAGACGTTGTTCTAATTATTATGATATTTCTTTCCCCGGCACTTGAACTTAGAACCCTCGGGTGGCACGCACACGACTTCAATGCAGCAGTCATAAATAGGTATGAATGCTTATATATGTATAAGACGAGCCGGACCCGTGCGCATTTTGCGCAACCAATATAAAAGTCTCTTATCACATACCGACAGAAATCAGAAGTTCAATCAATCAATTAAAACTTACAGCAGCTTGCGCTGCCATCTGGCGTATGGGTGCAACTGCCGGTAATGCAGTGCAAATATTCACAATAGTGCCATAGTACAAATAGATTTTTTTGTGTGCTAAACAAAATCACTACGACCAAATTAGCCCAAAGCTCGCTAATAGCCCGAATCTCCATCTTTACAACCAAAACTTTATTTATAGATTTGGATTCCAAATAAGAGCGAAAAAGGGACCCGTACAAAAAAACAGCAATTAGAAATAATATATGATATATATTATATGATTTATAAAAATCTTTCAAACACGTTTTCGGACGATAAACATCGCGTTTACAGTTCACTTCAACGGTTGTATTCAATCAAGGTCCTATCCGGTCAAGGAGTAAAAAACTATCATAAATAAATTATTATCCCATTTTTTGATTGTTGTAAGTTTGACATACACGTGCGTACTGATATACATTAGGGTGCTTTACAAAAAAATTTAAGGCGAAAAGCCAAACACCTCTTGGTTGGCTATGACATGATTATGGGTAGGGCGTTATGGTCTGTCTATTTAATACGGATATGGATAGGCAAGTATGTCAGGGCCTTCAACAAGATCGAAAAATTATAGTCCATAAATCGCAAATAATTTAGCATTTAATGCCGCGTTTTTCAGTGTTAAATTTGACTAGACCCTTGCCGATAACATAAAATTTTGCTGCTCATTTCAGCTTAAGCGGCCGATGTAGCAGGGTTAAACTCTAGTGAGCTTTAACTGGAGTTTAAACTCGCACTGAAAAACCTGGTATTAGAATTCTCAAATTTTTTCGAATTGTACCGAAAGCGTCTCTGTGCAAGCGCTTTCTCAGTAAACTGGTTGAAAGTAAATATAGGCTGAAGGCGTGTTTTTCTAAGTATCTGAAATTTCACCATGTGGACTTTAAAGCATATATATTAAATAAGTAAAAGTATATTAAGAAAAATCACAAAGTATGGTAGGGATGACATGAGGATGAGGAAACTAAAAGCTTTATAAAAAAGTACACCCTAATGGAAAAATATGCACACAATTACAAAAACTTCAAAGATTATTATAGATTAGTTATGGGAATTAGACCGAAATTATTTTGAAAATTAATATTTATTTAAATTATTAATATGAAGTGATGCACTTTTGTCGGCCTTAGTGGGGGAGGAGAACCATTTTAAAGAGAATGTAATTATTACAGATTAAACGAGTTTATGTATGCAATATGCTGATTAAAGGGCCAATTAATGGTGACTTATAACCATTAAACCATAACGAGATAAAACAGCTGATCTAACCTACCTTATGGAAATCAATGTAATCGATTAATGGTGCCATACCGTAACGCTAACGCCATAACCATATCATAGCCAACCAATTGGTTTTTGGTTTCTTGCCATATCCATAACCTAAAAATATTTGAGTTGGTGAAATTAATAGCTTTTTGTAGATTTTATTCATTATTTTGGATACGTTATGACTAAGAGACTTACTTTTTGTGGAATATGTTTGTAATTTTTTACTTTTTCTTCATTTTTATGAAATTTTCACGATTTTTGGTTAAGACATAGATTTCCATAAGATAGGTTCGATCAGCTGTTTTATCTGGTTATTGTTTTATGGTTATAAGTCACCATTAATTATATACAAACATCAAAGATTGAAACACAAGAGGCACGAAATGTCGACGCAAATTTCAGCACAGATATCATCGCAGATCTCTGCGCAACTGGAAGAGCAAGAAGGACGTATTTCCTCGAAGTTGGAGGAGCAGGATACAAAAATTTTACAACTCGAGGATAACATCGATGCCGAGATTGAAACATTGAGAAGTCGTATACAGGAGTTGCAACTAAATCGCCCAGCAGTTTCACCAAGTAATTCAAAGGTAAAAACTCCATCCTTTGACGGCTCTGTTCCTTTCCAGGTATTTAAGCTGCAATTTGAGAAGATGTCAGCAGTGAACAACTGGAATGCGGATGATGAAGTTGCTGCACTGTTCATGGCATTGAAAGGGCCTGCAGCTGAGATCTTACAAACCATTCCAGAGGACGAACGGAACTGTTATAAAGCATTGATGGGCGCGCTAGAGAGACGATACGGAACTGAGCATAGGAGACAGATATAGCAAATGGAGTTACTGAACCGCTTCCAGAGGAAACATTGCAAGAGTTTGCGTCTGATGTTGAAAGGTTGGCACATTTAGCGAATGCGGACGCACCGTGGAATACACCGAAAGGGTAAAACTCCAGAGCTTTATAAATGGCACACGGGACGTGGAAACGAAGCGAGCGACATACGCAAACCCAAAACCTACATTCACAGAAACGGTATCACATGCTCTGATTCAGGAAACAGCTTCGCTTCTGTGTAAGTGAGTTTTCAAAGCACGCCGTGTGGAAGTAGAATAGCCAGAGTGGGTAGACGCAATATTGGGGGCGCTGAAAGGATCGCAAAAGCGGAGTGAAAGAGTTATCATTGCGATCTTGGTCCTCGTAGTTCCAACTTGGCTGGTCGTAAACGTAAAGCTGGAGGAGATAAGCAAGAGCGAGTCAGATGTAAAGAACGAAAAATTGCCCCAGCTATTGAATGTTCTGTGATATCTATCTCGCAAATTGGAAGAAACTCGAGCAGTCTTACCGTGAAAGGAAATGTGGATGGCAAGGAGCGTATACTGACTGTAGATGCGGGCGCATCTCATTCCTCTTAATCCGATCTGATTTGGCCAACAGGAGAGTAAAGCCATTACCTGGAGCAAGGTTGCGTACGGTCACTGGAGAGTAAAGCCATTACCTGGAGCAAGGTTGCGTACGGTCACTGGCGAGTATAACCAAGTCCGGAGAGAAGTGATCTGTGAAGTCTTAATTGGGAACGTCATGGTTCTACACAAATTCGTTGTGGCGGAGATTGTTGATGAAGTCATATTGGGAGTGGATTTCTTGGTTGACCATGACATCAAGATCGATATCCAGAGAAGGGTGATGCGTTATGAGAACCAGGATGTGCCACTTAACTTCAGTTTGGAAAAAGGGTTCCGCAGTAATCGAGTGCTGATGAAAGAGATTCGACAAAAACCACAAAAGTCAAAGGCAGCAGATCGGGCAAGGGTTGATGGAACGAATGGGCGAAACAAATCAAAACCGAAGGTACCTGCGAGAAAAACACTGGCATTGATAAACCCTAATGCACGCACTAAAACGACTGAAAGAATTTTCCAGAAAAAATGCAAGGGTGGTTTCAAGCCAGCGCGCACTACTGTTGTGAAACGTTAAGACGATACTGATGATGCAAAGCCAATCCGTCAAGCGCAAGCTCTACGAAGTAGTTCATTGTTCAAACAACAGAGTGTGAGGGAACGGCCCAGGGTAATGGGTAGTAAAATGAAGCGCAGGTACGACAAGGAAAATAATTCGGAAGGAGATTTAGTATTGCTATGCAACCCCCACCGGCGGAAAGAGGATCAGTGATGTCATCTGCCGCATACAAACAATTGGGAAACCACGAAATAGAAGGGTCGTTCATTTAGAGAGGCTAGCAGCGGTTAGATCGAGAGATTTGTCTGATCGGGACGATCAGACTTAGGTGGAGGGCAGTGTGACGAATATTAGTGACACTAAGTGATACTCACATCACTAGTCTGATGCTAAGTAAATGAAGCCACAACAACAATAAAGCAGGCAGTCACTTGTATCTACATAAACGAATCAATCATTATGTCTACACATATGTACGTACACGCAGCGGAGAAGAGACGGACAAACACATGCATATATCTTATCTGAGATGCTCCCAAAACTAGGCAATTATCTGTGGAAGTATCACTCACATATACACGCGCATATGAGAAGCTATACACGTGCATCTGTAGTTATAATTTTATAGCAGTAACTAAGTAAATTCTAGAACCGCCTAGAAGTATGGAACGAGGAAATCGAAGAGTATAAAAGAGCGCAATCTGAGCAATCAGGGATGAGTTTGATTTAAGCACGCTATCTGTCGAGAAGTAGTAGTATTGTGAAGTACTTGAATAAAGGCCGTTTTGCATTATTGAATAGTGGAGTTATTTATTCAACAGTTTAGTGATTCGAACGTTAGCAGAAGGTTGTAAATAAGAGGAATTGCAGTAAATTCGTTACAATATTTTGTTTTTGTACAGATGAGCCAACCATATAGTTGAACCATGTCCCAAATTTAAAAATCTGTACGGGTTGCTTTTACGAAGTAAGGAAAACGGGGAATAGTTCTATCCATTTCAGCGAAAATTGTAGTAGAAAGGTACCTTTAATAGTATATTAGTAGTGATAATAAATTTGTAAATGACCACAGGTTTCGGGGGAAATAATTAATTTTCTTTCAGAATTTGTTTGAAGAATGCCGTACGTCAGAATTTTATTCAAAAATACTTACTTACTTACTTAATTGGCGCTAAAATAAATGTAAGGCGCGATAACCTCCGAAGAGATCTAAGGCCGAGCTTCTCTTCCAATTTGCGTCGTGCTCCTCTTGATTTTTCCCTACAAATTGGCCGGACGGGACCTACATGTTTTATGCCGACTCCGAACGGCATCTGCAAGGCAGATGAGTTTTCACTGAGAGCTTTTCATGGCAGAAATACAATCGGAGCGCTTGCCAGACACTGCCGAGGGGCGACCCCGCTTAGAAAAATTTTCTTCTAATTGAAAAATCTTATTTCTAAAATTTTGATGTTGCTTTGCCCGGGAGTTGAACCCAGGGCATACGGCGTGATAGGCGGAGCACGCTCCCATCACACCATGGTGGCCGCCATTCAAAAATACACTATCTCAAAATTTGCTTCAAAAACTCCCTATCTGAGCATAAGTTAAATGCATTTTGACATAAGAGGGAGCTAATGAAAAGCATTCTGAGATAAGGGGTTCTTCGACCTAACTCTAATATAGGTCGTTTTTGTGACAAATCTTGAGATAAGTTTTTTTTTTTTTTTTTTTAAATATTTTGAGATAAGACTATTTCGAACTGGCAGCCAACATGAGGTGATAGTCTTCTCAGCAGCCGTAATGAAATCTATAAATCTTATAAATTAAAGTCGCTAAATGCCATGTATGCACATAACTTGACAGAGAATGCTCCGATTTTAAAACGGTTTTTTGCTTTTGAAAGCTTATCTACGTAAGATGGTACAGTTAATATAATTTGAAGATATATATTATAAGGGCGTGGCAAATTGCCAAAATGTAGTAAAAAATCATAAAATTTTTGTTTACACAGCTATAACTCATAAACGGATGGATGGATTTAAAAACTTATACTTTTCAGTAAAACTTTGAAATCTTTACCTTCGATCTGCATCAAAAAAAATACTTGATTCCTTTCTTATATCAGCCAAATTGTTTAAACAAAAGTAACAGTTTTACCAAAAAATTCGTGCGTGTGATTGTTCGGTGTCAACTGTTCGCGCTAATTACTTTTGAGTTAAGCGCCAAATACACGACACGAACATTTTCGCGAACATTCCGCAATCTTGTTCGCAGCTTTGGCCATACACCATACGAACTTTTGGCCGAACATTAGTTCTCATTCAGAAATTTTTTATTGTCCATTTTACTTTTCCGCGCACGTCTGTTCCGTTCAGAAATTACTACGATTATGAGCTATTTCGCCATACACGCACGAACATTTGCGCGAACTGGCAAACACCACCATACACGACAGAAAAGGTCGCAGAAACATGGCATAACGGGAATGTTCGCGGATGACTAGGGTCTCGAGATATAGGGTGACTAGGGTCTCGAGATATAGGCCTAAACGTGGAACCGGATACCCCTAGAATGTGTGTGTAATATGGATATCAAATGAAAGCTGTTGCTCAGAGCTTTAAAGTAATTTTCATTGTGATATTCGATTTAGTCGCATCAACCTGGCAAAACTGATAAATATGCATGCGAAGCCGAAAAAAAGCATGAATTGATAATACCCACATACCTATTTACATACGTCCTATTCGATTTGTCTGAAATTTGGTATATAAATTTGCCTATATTAGTATTTACGATCCTTTTTTCGGGGAAGTAGACCAGAGACGGGCTGGGAATGCGATTAGGACTAGAATTGGGACTGAGAATCGGAGTGGGACTGGAACTCGGAATGGGACTGGAACAAAATACATACCACCCTCTGGGACTGGCAATAAGGGATGAAGAAGAATGGGAAAAACTTGAGAGAAGAGAAAAGAGGGAAGGATAAGGAGACTGAGAAAGAGATATAGAGAGACGAAAATAGAGATAGATGAAGCGAAAAAGACGGAGGGAGGAGTGAATAAAATGATTAAGAAGAAGTGAAGAGGGGAGGGCAGAGTTAGAGAGAAAAAGCTTATTAAAATGTGCGAAAAAGACGGAGGGAGGAGTGAATAAAATGATTAAGAAGAAGTGAAGAGGGGAGGGCAGAGTTAGAGAGAAAAAGCTTATTAAAATGTATGCAGGTAGACCAAATTTAGGGCAGAACAATGTCTGCCGGGTCTGCTAGTGTCAAATAAAAATAAAAGAAAATGGCACATTGTCTTAGAACTTTATATTCCGGCCTTGACTTTGAACTAAGAGTTAAGCTTTTGTGCGGTCCTGCTACACATGAGTGTTCATCTTTTTATTCTTGAATTTCGGAAACCTCTTTTCCGTTAAGTATTCGTGGAAGCGTTCCGGATAAACCGTTAAATTAGAATACTCGGAACACGTTCGTTTGATACTACCTCACGAGGTCCGAAAATTCCACGTAAGTATATATAATATAATATTTCAAATATAAACCGATTCCTCAAATTTTTAAATGGAGATGAATGTTCCGAACATACGGAATGAAAAAGTTAACACGCTCAATGAGTACATTTCGTTATGGCATCTCCATCATTTAATTATGAAATTTTTACGTGAATCGATTTACTAGTCCAGTTTTTGGCGTGAACGATGAATTTCGAATCGGTTTAGGTTTCGTATGTACATAGGTTTACGAAAGTGTACGATTCCTTGGTGACCGTACTTTACATAAATTTACCTATGTTCGGCCAGATCATGGCATAGTTATAAATTCATCATAAAATTAAAATAAATGTTTTAAGCAATTATGCAGTTCAGTACTTATCGGGTATTTGTAAACTGATTTCTTCCTATTTCTACTACTATTATTTTTCGAAAACAACACAGTTAATGGATGTCAATTCAAAATTTGTGATCGATTTCTTAATATTGTGACGAATATTAGTGATGATACTCACATCACTAATCTGATACTCAGTAAATAAAGCCACAACAACAATAAAGCAAGCTTGTATGTACGTAAACAAATTAACCATTATGTCTATGCATATGTCCATACAAGCAACGGAGAGCAACGCACAAACACATGCATATATCTGAAATACTCCCAAAAGTAGGCAATCATCGGTGGAAGTATCACTCGCATATACACGCGCATATGGCTATGCGAGAAGCTATAATCGTGCATCTGTAGTTATAGCTGATGAGTTTATAGCTGATAAACAAGTAGTAAATTCTAAAAGATAGAAACGCCTAGAAGTATGCGAACGAGACATCACAGAGTATAAAAGGAGTTAAAGCTGAGTAATCAGTAATCAGTTTGATTTAAGCAAGCTATTGCTTGTGAAGTATCAGTGTTATTGTGAAGTACTTTAATAAAGGCCGTTTTGCATTATTGAATATTAGAGTTATTTATTAAACAGTTTAGCGATACGAACGTTAGTAGAAGGTTGTAAATAAGAGGAATTGCACTAAATTCGTTACAATATTAAAGGTATATGTATCATAACGAACCAATGAGTCATCCTTAACAAATCGATAACATGCCGATATCAAAGCTAAGAAATCGATGACTTTTCGATAGCGAATCGATAAATTTTTGATAACAAAAGCGATAACTTTTCCGTAACATGCCGATACCAAATATATAAGTCTCCATAAAAAAATTGATCATTGTGAATGATGACTAAGTGTGATATCTTATCTGTCAACTGCCTGACAGAATGTTCAATATGGCTTCTTTTTAGCGTTTTGACAGGGTGTTCAATATGGCGGCGCCTATCTTCAGCGGGTGATAGAAAGAGATACAGAATGAGACAGCGATAATCAATTACAAATCAGGTGATCCAATCACTTTGGAATTTTGACGTCTACGCAGAAGATATCACACTTTGTTATCATTCACAATGAAATTGATATCATTCTTGTAATATGTCCATAACTTTTCGATAATCTGGCTGTGATTACATGCCAATAGCAAAAATTCGGCTCGAAATGAAGATTTTTTTACAATACTTACTAAAACTAACTTGATAGGAGTTAAAAATCAACATCCTGCATTCCGATGGAAGCTCTTATACCTCGAGTCTATAAAAGGGCGTGATGTGCCGTAAGCGTACAAATGTTGCTGTAGGCCAAGTTCTATGACGATCGTTAGTGTGGGGGTTGCACTGCAGGGGCAGCGAGATACCTTTATTGCTAGGAAAAAGTAGGCAAATCAGTCGGTGTGGCTATCTTTAAATCACCGGTTTCTGAAGGGGCTGAGGATCTTTTTTTTTTTTAGAAAATTACCATCCAGTTAGGCCTAGGGGTACGTGATTTCCAACGCCTTGCAAGATTGTGCAGACTGAGTAGTCCAAGAAGTTTACCCTTCACTTGGAGCTGAAGGCCACAGTCGTCAAAATTGTACCCGGGATCTACGGTGGATCAGAACATACCCGCGACAGCACATAAATTACAGACCTCTAGATGGTCCTCCTATTCGGTCTACTTATGTTGTTCTATCAATCTCATTATTTACATTGTGGTTACTAATTCGAATAAATCTGAATTTAAAATATATATAAATAAACATACTTGATAACGCCTTTTTGGCTGGGACGGCAACCTAAGCAAAAATAAGTAGTAGCTCTCTTACGATTATTGGTAGGTGAGCCTACGAAGAAAAGTTAAAATTTTAGAGACGTGAAGCAGTATTGGGGTTGTTGTATTACCGATAAAGACACTCCCCGAAGGCTTTGTGGAGTGTTATCGATGTTAGTGGTCCTTCGCCAGATACAGATCCGGTACTTTTCGTTAACAAAGCACCATTAAAGTACTAGCCCGACCATCTCGGAAACGATTTATATGACCATATTAAACCTTATAGGCCATACTGCCCTCCCCACCCCCTAGTTCCATGAGGAACTTGGGATCGCCAGAGCCTCGGCTGTTAATGAAACAGGATTCGCCACGGGTAGGTGAGGTTGACAATTGGGTTGGAGAAGCTATATATTGCGCTGGCAACCCGTTAAGAGGGTTGCGCTACACAACCCCTTGAATCAATTTGGTATTTTAGTCGCCTCTTACGACCGGCATACATACCGCGGGTATATTCTAATCCCCCTAACCCGCTGGATAACGTCACGTCGTTTCTGACGTGAAGCATGAGATGGTTGTTCGAGAGGAGGTTTAAAGCTTGAGACTACTGGGATAGTGTTACTTCTGATCCCAAAGACTAGATATCCTACATCCTTTTATTCATATTGCTGAATTCTTAATTGCCGGGTTTCTTCATTTTTCTTACGGAGATGACTTTTTAAATTCCTGGGAGTCGCGGCCTCTTCAATTAGATGTATGTTGCGATGCCCAGGTTTCTGGGTATTCAGGTTCAGTAATAGAGCTTCATCAGCTTATTGCTTGCACTTGCGCGATGGTCATGGGCATGGTAAAATTATTGAAAAACAAGTAAAGCAGTCTAAGTTCGGGTGAAACCGAACATTACATACCCAGCTGTACACTTGAAATGCTGTTGTTGTTTGATTTGTGTGCTTAATAGTGTTACAAAGGCTGCGCAATAATACATATACATATGGTTCTATTCTGAACTAATTTTTCTTCGAGTTATGGCTCCCGAAACATTGAAAATTACTTAGACAAAAAAGGGGCGGTGCCATGCCCATTTTTTTTAATTTTAAGTTTTTCCTATTTATTGTTATAAATCCACTTGGGAAATGAAATACCATTGATATAAAGCTCTTTTTTGCTAAGATATAGCTTATTTTATTGGTCCACCACCCTTTTAAAAATCTATATATATAAAAATGAATTGCTGTTCGTTAGTCTCGCTAAAACTCGAGAACGGCTGAACGGATTTATCTTATCTTGGTCTTGAATTATTCGTGGAGGTCTAGGGAAGGTTTAAAAGGTGAGAAAAATTCTAATACTTGCCGGGAAAATACTCAAAACAGCATATTTCCTCGAGATATAGGCCAAAACGTGGACCCGGGTACCCCTAGAGTGTGTTTATAGAATATGGATATCATATGAAAGCTGTTGATGAGTGCTTTAGTAGAGGGTAATCTTCATACCCCTGGGTGACTAGGGTCTCGAGATATAGGCCAAAACGTGGACCCGGGTACCAATAGGGTGTGTTTATAGAATATGGATATCAAATAAAAGCTGTTGGTGAGTGCTTTAGTAGAGGGTAATTTTCATACCCCTGGGTGAATAGGGTCCCGAGATATAGGCCAAAACGTGGACCCGGGTACCCCTAGAATATGCATATCAAATGAAAGCTCTTGATGAGTGCTTTAGTAGAGGGTAATTTTCATACCCCTGGGTGACTCGGGTCTCGAGATATAGGCCAAAACGTGGACCTGGGTACCCCTAGAATGTGTGTATAGAATATGGCCATCAGATGAAAGCTGTTGACGAGTGCTTTAGTAGGGGGTAATTTTCATACCCCTGGGTGACTAGGGTCTCGAGCTATAGGCCAAAAAGTGGACCCGGGTACCCCTAGAATCTGTTTATAGAATATTGATATCAGATTAAAGCTGTTGATGAGTGCTTTAGTAGAGGGTAATTCTCATACCCCTGGGTAACTAGGGTCTCGAGATATAGGCCAAAACGTGGACCCCGGTACCCCTAGAATGTGTTTATAGAATGTGGATATCAAATGAAAGCTGTTGATGAGTGCTTTATTAGAGAGTAATTTTCATATCCCTGGGTGACTAGGGTCTCGAGATATAGGCCAAAAAGTGGACCCGGGTACCCCTAGAATCTGTTTATAGAATATTGATATCAGATTAAAGCTGTTGATGAGTGCTTTAGTGGAGGGTAATTTTCATACCCTTGGGTGACTAGGGTCTCGAGCTATATGCCAAAAAGTGGACCCGGGTACACCTAGAATGTGTTTATAGAATATTGATATCGAATGAAAGCTGTTGATGAGAGCTTTAGTAGAGGGTAATTTTCATACCCCTAGGTGACTAGGGTCTCGAGATATAGGCGAAAACGAGGACCCGGGTACCCCTAAAATGTGTTTATAAAATGTGGATATCAAATGTAAGCTGTTGATGAGTGCTTTATTAGAGGGTAATTTTCATACCCCTGGGTGACTATGGTCTCGGGATATAGGCCAAAATGTGGTCAGACGGAAAAAGCTTATTAAAATGTATGCAGATTGGCCAAATTTAGGGCAGGACAACGTCTGCCGGGTCTTCTAGTCTTTTATATAAAAGTGGGCATCGTCCTTAACCGATTTCGTTAATTTTTCTTCAAAGCATTCCTTATAGTAAAGGCAACCTCTCTGCCGAATTTTGTTACGATAGGTGTAACGATTTTGGATTTATGATTAATAATATTTGTAAAATTGATTTTATCACAAATGGGCGGTGCCACGCCTATTTAAAAAAAAAAATTCACGTCAAATTTCAACATTCTAGGTGTATTATTTACTAAATAATCAGGTTTTTGTGTTTTCCAAAATGTTATATATATAAAAAGTGGGCCTTCGTTATCATCCGATTTCGCTCATTTTCAATACCAATCTATTCTGGGTCCGGACGGACGGACATGGCTCAATCAAATTTTTTTCGATACTGATGATTGTGATATATGGAAGTCTAAATCTATTTCGATTCCTTTATACCTGTACAACCAACCGTTCTCCAATCAAAGTTATAATACCCTGTGTACAAGTACAGCTGGGTATAATAAGGGGCGTGGCACCTCCCATACAAATCAAAGCTCTAATATAATAATATTAATACACTTTCAGGGAAGTGTACAATTGGATAGAGATAGGGAAATGAAAAGGATGGGGAGAGGAAGAGCTAGAGTAGCCACAGTTATAGCTAAAATAGTTTTTCTTTAAGCGTACCAATTTCTGGCATTTTATATGTTTTATCTTACCTTTATATCCTTCTTAAGCTGGACAAATTTTCTTTCCTGATCAACTACATACCTTAGCCAATCAAAATCAGAAGATCAAACGTGCTGTTGATGGTGGTTTGACATCACGAGATGACCCTAAAATAATGGTTGAGCAGCGTTTAAATAATGAAGCCGATAATGTCACGTACATTCCATACAACAATATACCAATGGGAGCAACCCATTACAAGGGACGCTTATTTATAACAATGCCGCGACGACGTATCGGAATACCGTCCACATTAAATTATATCGACTTGCAAAAAGATGGCAAGCAATATAGCCCTAAATTACATGCTTATCCAGATTTCGAAACAAATTATTTGAATGTGAGTTAAATCTAGTATTGAATTTTATTTTATTCATATATAAAATTATCCAACTATCATAGCCCAATTTTCAACCGAATCCGAAACGCATCATATCAGTTTATCGCACTTCTGTGGATGCATGCAAACGTCTGTGGTTCATTGATACGGGCATGCTAGAATATCCCAGTGAGTATCTAAAATAAAAATAAAATAATTTCTATGTCCAACAGTTATGCATTTTTCTTATTCCCCCAATAGATAATCGCATGCAAGTCCAGCGTCCAGCTATATGGGTGGTCGATTTGTCGAATGATCGTGTTTTGCTTCGGTACGAAATTTCCGAGAGCATTGTTGATACGGGACGCGGTCTGGCCAGCATTACTGTAGATGTATATGAGCGGCAATGCAATGAGGCTTTTGCCTATATACCCGATTTGGTGAATCGACAATTATATGTTTTCAGGTAAAAAAAAAAAACAACAACAAGAAGGAAAGGAGTAACAGTTCAGGCATTTAATAGACCATTTGTGTGCTCTTACTTCGCCTTATTTGATTGGCTCTTAGCCTTCTAAATTATAATCTCACACACTAATTCACTCCAGGATATTAGCGGCCACAAAAGGAAGTCAGGAACTTCTGCTACCCCCAGCGGGTTAGGAGGTTAGAATATACCCGCGGTAGGTATGCCTGTCATAAGAGGCGACTAAAATACCAACAAGATTGAAAGGGTTGTGTAGCGCAAAATATAGCTTCTCCAACCCAATTGTCACAACCCTATACCGTGGCGAATCCTATTTCATTTACAGCCGAGGCTCTGGCGAACCCGAACTCCTCATGAATCTAGGGGGTGGGAGGGCGGAATGGCCTAGAAGGTCGCATGTGGTCATACCAAATCGTTCCCGGAACATACCGGATCTGCATTCGGCAAAGGACCATCAACATCGATAACACTCCCCAAGGCCTTCGGGGGTCAGGGGGTTAGAATATACCCGCGGTAGGTATGCCTGTCGTAAGAGGCGACTAAAATACCAAACAGATTCAAAGGGTTGTGTAGCGCAACCCTTTCAAGGTGTCGCCAGCGCAATATATAGCTTCTCCAAACCCAATTGTCAACCTCACCTTTCCGTGGCGGATCCTGTTCATTAACAGCCGAGGCCCTGGCGACCCCAATCTCCTCATGGAACTTGGGGGTGAGGAGGGAGGGATGGCCTTAAAGTTTAATGTGACCATACAAACCGTACCCGAGATGGTCGGGCTAGTACCTTAATGGCGCTGTGTTACCGGAGCGTACCGGATCTGTAGCCGGCAAAGGACCATCACATCGATATAACTCCCCAAAGCCTTTGGGGAGAAACCTTATCGCTACAACCACAACAACAGCCTTCGGGGAGTGTCCGTATCACAACAACAACAACAGGAACTTCAGCTTCTATTTTTCAATTAAGGGTTTTGATGGTTTTAACCATTCCCATAACATCATAAACACTGGGTTTTAGTTCGTTTGCACTTAGCCGATGGTTATCATTAAATTTTCTTCGATACTCGCCGTCGCCAATGTATAGAGGTCCATAAATTTTTCGAGTAGAGTTTGTCTCATATACTCCAAGGGCATTCCCAACTCTCGACTATGGTTCCGAGGCATACTCAGGACAGGGATGATAAGATATTTATATAGAGATGTTTTTGTTTGCGCTGGTTTGTTAGTTTTCAGTAGCTAATTCCCCGAGTCTTTCTTTGATGACAGCAAGTACTTCGTCCAGTCCTCGTTTATCCAAACCATAGAGAGAGAGCTGTAGTGGAATTCACTAACTTATAACGATGCGATTTGTCGAGATTTTAATTAACGATTTTGTTGCTTGCCTTATCGATTGTACTATTCACTAACTTAGTTTTAACGACTCGAAATAAATGGCATTTAAATTTCGTTTTAATAGTAGAAAGGTGGCAGCACAGCTTAACGAAACCTAAAAAATGTGAAAAGAACAAAAGGGGTACCAAAAATAAATAAATTCCGTATACTAACTGCTTTCAAAAGCCATTATTGTGCAAATTTTTACATATTTTAACAAAAGATAAGTAAATGCGGTATTAATTTCTTTTTTTCTCTGTGGATATCGCAATTATTCTTGTACACCCCTTCATAAAGTTGAGCAATAATATCATGAGCCAAGTCTGGGGTTAGTCGGTACAGCTTTCGAAACTCCGTTGGATTCAAGTGGTATGGGTTATCTACTTCTCTAAGAAGGTGTCTGTCCACGGGCGATGGACTTAGTAATTCTTCATACTGTGATAAAACGTACGCCAAGTACACAAATGGCTTTTGATTTCCTTTTTTAACTAAAATTTCTAGAAATGTTAATTTCGTGATTTTTAACGCGGCCCATTTACTTGCCGTATATTTAACAACGCAGCTGATCGTCGATAAACGAATATCGATACAAAATAGTTACTGAATAACGAAATCGTTATAGTTATCGATTCGCAAATAAAGCGATGGCAAATGTCGTTAAAAAAGTTAGTGAATTCCACTACTGAAGGCGCAATATTATGGGCATATGCCAGCTAATGCACGCTTTTATAATCGATTTTACCTTCGCGGTTTAGATCTGGTGTTAAAATTATCTTCTCCAGCACCAGGTTGAAGAAATTGCACGATAGGTATTGGCCCTGACTGAAATTTTGTTTGCTTTTGAATGGGTCGAGAGAGTACTTCCTTATGTAGCTGATGGTGTTGCTCAACGTCTCTTGGAAAGCCTCACAAGCTAGGAATCTCAGTTTCCTGTTGTTGAAGTCGGTAAAAATATATTTTTCTTAATTATTTACTTATTAGGTCTGATGCTGCACTAAATAGGTCCAATCAGTTCATGGCATTCGGGCTTTGGTTTTTTGTAAAATACATCAGTTAGAGCACTATATGCGATATTAAGTAGGCTGATTCCTCGGCAATTAGCATGGTTTGCGGGATCGCCTTTCAAGAATTGGTTATCAGTTTGCTCATCTCCCTTGCAATCTAGCAATGAGGAAACGAGGAAACTGCGTCCTTCAACTAAGTATTCTCTGTACGTTGGAAGCTGAACCTTCTTGGAAACCTTCTGTCATCGGCTGTATTTTTTGGTAGATTTTTCGAGCATTATTTCTATCAGCCATCTGAAGCTCCTCCTATTCACACCGTCCGTTACATTTATTTTTTCTGAACAGGCGTCTGTTCTCATCGTAGTAGCGCTCCCACTTACAGCGCGTTGTTGCGACCATACGCATCGTGATCCTACATGCAGGGTCCTTTCTGTAGATTAAATTTTCTGTTCCTCATCTTACTAGTTATTTCTCAAACTGCTCGGATATATCGTTAGATGTCGTAGCTTTCAGCAATTACCTAGCGAGGTATTTGTCCGAAGGTACAGAGGCATAACTGGCGACTTTACCACGAACGAACTAGCCAGAAGGGCAACGAATCTATTTGAAATTGAGGAAAGACGCGTACCCTTATTTGTGTACCCATAAGCATAAGCTAGGACTGACTTTCAATTAATAGATATTGACAGATGGGAACAGGAACCCAGAACATAACTGTCATCTGTGTAACGGCTGTCTATCTGTCTGATGGTTTGACTTATAATGGTACACTATCTAAATGGTATATACAGGAAACGAATGGGACTCCTCCTAAATGATTTCCTAATATACACTTAGAATGAAAAGAAAATTTTCATTGATTTCTATTAACTGACATATTGTTGTACAGGCGTTGTATGGAAAATAATCAAGAAGCAATCAGCTGTTGGGATAACAACACCTGGTACTGAATTCGCCTTGACGCATACCCAAAAAAATAAATTTCGAATCTGCGAAATTTCATGTTTTTGACTTTTTTCGACTTCGATTTTCAAGGTTTTTTTCATGACCTACTAAAAAAAATTTTCAAATATATATTATATTATATATATCTATATATATAAAAATGAATTGCTGTTCATTAGTCTCGCTAAAACTCGAGAACGGCTGAACGGATTTATCTTATCTTGGTCTTGAATTATTCGTGGAGGTCTAGGGAAGGTTTAAAAGGTGAGAAAAATTCTAATACTTGCCGGGAAAATACTCAAAACAGCATATTTCCTCGAGATATAGGCCAAAACGTGGACCCGGGTACCCCTAGAGTGTGTTTATAGAATATGGATATCATATGAAAGCTGTTGATGAGTGCTTTAGTAGAGGGTAATTTTCATACCCCTGGGTGACTAGGGTCTCGAGATATAGGCCAAAACGTGGACCCGGGTACCAATAGGGTGTGTTTATAGAATATGGATATCAAATAAAAGCTGTTGGTGAGTGCTTTAGTAGAGGGTAATTTTCATACCCCTGGGTGACTAGGGTCCCGAGATATAGGCCAAAACGTGGACCCGGGTACCCCTAGAATATGCATATCAAATGAAAGCTCTTGATGAGTGCTTTAGTAGAGGGTAATTTTCATACCCCTGGGTGACTCGGGTCTCGAGATATAGGCCAAAACGTGGACCTGGGTACCCCTAGAATGTGTGTATAGAATATGGCTATTAGATGAAAGCTGTTGACGAGTGCTTTAGTAGGGGGTAATTTTCATACCCCTGGGTCTCGAGCTATAGGCCAAAAAGTGGACCCGGGTACCCCTAGAATCTGTTTATAGAATATTGATATCAGATTAAAGCTGTTGATGAGTGCTTTAGTAGAGGGTAATTCTCATACCCCTGGGTAACTAGGGTCTCGAGATATAGGCCAAAACGTGGACCCCGGTACCCCTAGAATGTGGATATCAAATGAAAGCTGTTGATGAGTGATTTATTAGAGGGTAATTTTCATATCCCTGGGTGACTAGGGTCTCGAGATATAGGCCAAAAAGTGGACCCGGGTACCCCTAGAATCTGTTTATAGAATATTGATGTCAGATTAAAGCTGTTGATGAGTGCTTTAGTAGAGGGTAATTTTCATACCCTTGGGTGACTAGGGTCTCGAGCTATATACCAAAAAGTGGACCCGGGTACACCTAGAATGTGTTTATAGAATATTGATATCGAATGAAAGCTGTTGATGAGAGCTTTAGTAGAGGGTAATTTTCATACCCCTGGGTGACTAGGGTCTCGAGATATAGGCGAAAACGAGGACCCGGGTACCCCTAAAATGTGTTTATAAAATGTGGATATCAAATGTAAGCTGTTGATGAGTGCTTTATTAGAGGGTAATTTTCATACCCCTGGGTGACTATGGTCTCGGGATATAGGCCAAAATGTGGTCAGACGGAAAAAGCTTATTAAAATGTATGCAGATTGGCCAAATTTAGGGCAGGACAACGTCTGCCGGGTCTTCTAGTATATTATATATATATTTTTTTTTTCAAAAAACTGTTATCGCCTATGTTTTTAGCGGACATTTTTTGGTCGGTCAGGGTATACATGAAAATTTTACAATCAAATGAAATTTTTTTAGTAGGTCATGAAAAAAATCATAAAAATCAAAGTCGAAAAAAAGCAAAAAAATGAAATTTCGCAGGCTCGAAAATTCTTTTCTTTTGATATGCGTAGTGGAAATTTTTTTCCTGAGCCCAAATCCTATCGAAAAATCGATGGCGCGATATCGGTTAACTTTCGTCCATACAAATCGACCCACCCTAATGCACATGCTTAGCAGGCGACGCTCTGGCGCCGCAAGTTCATGGAACTATGGGCGTGAGGTAGGATGGCTTAGAAGGATCAATGTGGTCACATGAAATCGTTCTCGAGATGGTCGGGGTAGTTCCTTTATGGTGATTGTTACCGGAACGTACCCTACCTATAGCTGGAGACATTGGTGCTTTATCGGCAACCGTATCGGTAACCTTTTAACAGCTGATTCGACCAACCTTATGAGAATCAATGCAATCGATTATTGGTGCCGCTAAGGTCGTAACCGTATCGTAGCCAACCAATTGGGTTTTGGTTTACCGTCGTAACGATAAACAGCTGATTACGTTAGGGATACGGATACAGCGATACGACATACGGCACCAATGACTCCGGCTTATGACCTTCGGCCAGGGATGCACCTTAACGTTAAGCTAATCGTTTATCAAAAGATTTCCACCGTTTCCGTTGAAACACTTCGAAATATTATCGATAAAGTAATTATCAAGATAAATTGTATCTCGTTTTTAACCGAAACGAAAAGCTTTCGTTAACGTTAAAAACGTTAACAAAACCGTGATACTTTATGTTTGAATTGTGCTGGCAATGCTATAGCCATGGTGAAGCCGTAAGGTGGTAACAACGAGCGGACATACACACACAAACTCCATGTAATTTGTTTGTGTAATTCGTTGGTGGTAATGTCAAAAATACTCTGAGAAATGTTCGTACTGTCAAAATTCATGAGAAAAGTTGCAATCAGCTCGGCTAATGCTTTCACCTTTAATGACTCCGCCATCAATCAGCTTTGCCAGCATAGTTTGAAATTAATAATCAACATAAACGATTTGATTTCGTTGGGATATGGCAGAAAACGAAACAAAATCATTTCGTTAATTTGGCGTTTTTAACGTTAATAAACGAAACGAAATGACTTTGTTTCGTTTATTAACGTTAATTATCGTAACGAAATGATATCGGTTCGTTGGTTAAGCATGCCTGCCTTCGGCAGTGTCTTTATTGCTACAACAACGATTTTGATGTCGTGGCGGGGCATTACTAAAAGCGAATAAAAGAATATTTTTAATGCGTTCCACACTACGTCGCTAGCGATTTATTGAAGCGATTCTGAGAACGCCAGACTTATTGACGTAGTCTCTGCACTAAAGGTGCACGTTCATTTCAGTGTGGACGAATCTGTGAGACATTAATCCAAACCTATCATTCTTTCTCATTTTCAGCCTAAAAAATAATCGCATCTGGAGTTTTAGTCATAATTATTTCAATTTTGATCCACTTGCTGGCGATTTACAAATCGGCGGACAAACATTCCGTTGGGATGATGGCATATTCTCTGTAACACTCGGTCCATACGCCGATGATGGTTATCGTTCGGTTTATTTCCATCCTATGGCTAGTAATACTGAATTTGTTGTCGATAGTAGTGTACTGCAAAATGAATCAAATGCGGCGCGAGACGATCATGGTAACGATTTTCGACCATTGGGTAGCCGTGGTGCAAATCGTCAATCGACAATGCATCAATACGATCCACGTACGGGCGTTATTTTTTATGCTGAAATACAACGAAACGGGGTAGGCTGTTGGAATACAAATAAACCATTTTCATCTCAAAATCATGGTAGTGTGGTACAAGATGCTCAACGTATGATATACCCCAGTGATTTGACGGTGAGTATATAGTGACATTTCTTGTGATATATGTGTGAAATTTTAAATAATATGGCATTCAACTTTTTTGTTTTATAGATTGATGAAGATGGCAATATGTGGGTAATGTCGAATTCTATGCCAATTTTTATTTATTCATCTTTGGATACAAATGTGGTAAACTTCCGTGTGTGGAAGCAAAATGTTTTTGAAGCTGCAAAGAATACGATTTGTGCACCACACTGGGCTAGACGGTCATAATTTATATTTCAAATAAAAAATTATTTGAATGCAGTTAGAAAATCTGAAATGCTTTTGAAATAAATTGTGGAGTATTTGCAAAAGTTCAATTCGAAGAAGCTTAGCGACACTATTCAAGCACACAGTTTTGGGAGGCTTTTCGATGTTATTGGATAGATATTCAGCCCAATTCTAAACAAAAATTCCGTGCGAGTTTTTTCTCTTCTCCCATTCCTCGTATTCTAAATAAAAATTCCTTGTGAGTTTTTTCACTTCTCCCTTTCCTCTTATTCTGAACAATGTTATGGGAGGAAAGTAGGTATTACTCATCCTTATCGCGAGTTTTCTTCTCACCCGAAAATATTCACAGTTTTTGTTCACCCTATCGCAGAGGGTGATGTAACAATTTTTCGGGTTTGAACAAGATTTCGCATTATGGGCAACTATTTGTTCGGGCGAAATGAACAGCGGGGAAACCCAAATGTATTCACTTATCTTTTACAAGCGAACGGAAGAAAAACGAAGTGTAAGTACCATTTTTTTTTTTAATATTGATATTCTTATAATTATATGTACTTTATTATTAGGAGTAAATCAATAAATAATGCGCAATCAGAAATGCAAAATCCCGACATTGCAAGAGGGTTTACGAAAGAGAATCGGGAAAAAGTGGCGGACTTCTGGAAGCAGCTAAGTTTATGTTAAATAGCCTTGGTCCACCTGTTAAGAGTGAAGCTTCTATTTTTTATGACAGCATATCTTTTTCTAGGTATGGAATGGCCAAAAAAGATATGTACGGAAGGCGTCCAAAAATGGTTTTTAATGCGGCGAAGGGGACAGAAGGCGGGCCCAACAAAACACAAAAACTTTTGACTGCAGAAGAGGCAATATACCAACTGCTGGATTTGAAATATTCAGTTGAAAGTATTGAAGACTCGAATAGCTACGGAGTTCCTTCTTAAAATGCCAAAACTAGTTCCTGTGCAGTTTGACGTTGTTCTTCTGAAGTCGGCCAAGTTATCCATTGTGGACAAATCAACGGTTCAAAAATGTTCAGTACCTCTGAAAGCACCTCACTGAAACAAGATTGGCGGAAAAACGAAGACATGCGCTCAACTTTACAATTGGTGTAACTTAAAATTTTTGCTTCAATGGTGGCAAGGAGTTGGTAAGAATATCTAGCAAATATTTGAATGCCGGATTATTTAACCTGTACTATTGCCGAAACCTAATTGGAAAAAGTTAATTTGTTATTCAAAAGTGCTGAAAATAGTAATTTTTAAATTACAGTGAATGACTTAGCGTCAAAGAGTTAGAACTGTCCCTTAATTGCCTCCGAATCGCTTTCACATTTATATTCTCTCGCGTTCAATCAATAAACATTTTTTTTATAAATTTTGTATCTCTATTTTTTCTGTATTTTAAGGAAATATATGCTTGTTTACAAAATTTACACAATTGCAAATAAATTATTTGTTCACTGCTAATTCACAATAGAGCATAAGCTGTTTCGAAGTGAACTTTTTTCTGCCCGAAATTGCCGATAGGCGAAAAAAGTTCACCCGAACAAAAAAGTGAAGGCGAACACTTTTCCGCGTGAACTTCGTGATAAGGGTGATTATGAATGTGAGTGAGAGGGAGATTTCTCTGCCATTTCTTAGGGGTTTTTTCACTTGTTAAATTAAAGGGAATGCATCAAAATATTTAAAGTAAATTGGTTCTTTTAAGTAAGAACACTTATTTGTTAAAATTTGTGCTAAAAATGTACATTCTACCACAATATTCTTTATTTTAAATCGAAAGGTATATCATAAGCAACGGAAGAGCTTTTGGTATATTTGATGCGGTCATCCAGAAATTGCGCAAGGATTTTTAAATAGATTTTGGCATATGACGAAAGACGAATTCAACTCCACTTGGCCGCCAGAAAATTTCATTGATGAATGGAAGCAGACAACTCCGCCGGATTTGTGTTATCCCGCCGTCTTCTTCTTCTTATGCTACTCTGTTGATGTTGCTGTGGCACCAATTTATTACTCATTTCAGTGAATACCATATGAAATGCAATACTGTGCATTGTTTATATTTTATTTCTTAATATCAAACAAATTTGCAACAATAATTAAACTTTTAAATTTTTGGAACAAAATAAGAAATGCGCAACGAAATTTCGATTGACAAAACAGCTGACTTCGAAAATTCGAAATTCCTATTCCCCAATTATTCAGACCAATTCTAAATTTTCTCGCGGAATTTTGTTCGCGCGGAAAAATTCCTCCAATTCTTTTCTCCTAGGGAGAAGAATAATTGGGGAATAGGAATTTCGAATTTTCGAAGTCAGCTGTTTTGTCACTTGGAATTTCGTTGCGCATTTCTTATTTTGTTTAAAAAATTGAAAAGGTTAATTATTGTTGCGAATTTGTTTGAAATTAAGAAACAAGGTATAAACAATGCACATTATTGCATTTCATGTGGTATTCACTGGAATAAGTAATGAATTGGTGCCACAGCAACATCAACAGAGGAGCATAAGAAGAAGAAGACGGCGGAATAACACAAATCCGCCGGAGTTGCATGCATTCATTCTGTAAAGCAATTTTCTGGCGGCCAAGTCGAGTTGATTTCGCCTTTCGCCATATGCCAAAATCTATTTAAGCCTTCTTAAAATATTCTTGCGCAATTTCTGGATGGCTGCATCAAATATACGAAGAGCTCTTCCGTTGCTTATGATATACTTTTCGACTTCAAATAATGAATACAGTGGTTGTTGTTGTATTAACAGTGGAAATATTGTGGTAGAATGTAAATACATATTTTAGCACAAATTTGTACAAATAAGTGTTCTTTCTTAAAAGAACCAATTTCCTTTAACTATTTTGATGCATTCCCTTTAATTTAACAAGTGAAAAAACTCCTATGAAATGGCAAAGAAATCTCCCTCTCCCTCACATTCATAATACCTACTTTTCTCCCATAACCGGTTTCCGCTTTTTCGAACATTGTTCAGAATAGGAGGAAAGGGAGAAGTGAAAAACTCACAAGGAATTTTTATTTAGAATACGAGGAATGGGAGAAGGGAAAAACTCGCATGGAATTTTCGTTTAGAATCGGGCTGCTTGTTCTCCCTAGGAGAAAATAATTGGAGAAATTTTTCCGCGGGAATAAAAAAATCTGCGAGAACAAAATCCCGAGGGAATATTTAGAATTGGGCTGATTGGCTTTCGAAGTTCGAAAGGGTGTCTACGTGATCCACAGTATTTCTGCGTAGAACACCTTTCTGCATAGGCGTAATTTGTGATTACGAAGTTTATTAAATAATTTGTCTGGGTAGTGTGTTGTCGGGATTTCGTTATGTCTGGATTGTGTATTTTCGGGATTCTGAAAGTCGGGATTATAAAGATCACCCGTTCGAAATTGGACATATCCTAATTTTTTGATTTATTTTGTTTAAGAAAGTTCGGACAGATCACAATTATATCCGCCTCAAATTATCTTCATACATCGTTAGCTTAATTTGCAAAGGCCCTAACAAATAGATTTTCCGAAACAGCGTTTTTCACAGATTCTGCTAGGATACATTAAAATGCACACTCAGTAAATATTTGAAAATGTTAGAAACAACACTAATCGGTTATGGTCGTCCAACAATGCGCTAGTTGCTTGTTCGTTGGGTTAACTGGCGCAAATTGGTCACACTAAGGGAATTTAAAACGTATTCCACCGGCTGCTTCCAGCGGAGTGGGCACCGCCCTCTTCCTCTGCTTTCATAGGCTGATTCCAATAAAAATACATTCATTCGCATAACATGGCCTAGCCAGCGTAGCCGCTGGAATACGTGGATGTCTGCGTAAAGCTCGTACAGCTCATCATTAAATCTTCTTCGGCACTCACCGCCGCCAAAGTGTAGAGTTACGCAAATCTTTCGAAGATATTCACCCTTATCGCGAGTTTTATTTTCACCCGAAAATATTCACAGTTTTTGTTCACCCTATCGCAGAGGGTGGCGAAACAATTTTTCATGTTCGAAAAAGATTTCACCTTATCGGCAACTCTTTGTTCGGGCGAAATGAACAGCGGGGAAACCAAAATTTGTTCACTTATATTTTGCAGGCGAACGAGAGGAAAACAAATGTAATTAATTTTTTGTTTTGAAATTTGATACTCTTATAATTATATGTACTTCTATTATTAGAAATAAATCAATAAATAATGCATAATCGTAAGCTGAGCAGAAAATGTGAAATTCCTGTATTGCTAAGTATGTAAATTCTATTTTTTCACAACGTATCAGTCGGCCAAGTTATCCATTGTGGACAAAGCAACGGTTCCAAAATGTTGATCACCTCACTGAAACAAGATTACCTAAGACCCACTTCATGGTCCTTTCCAACGCTTTTTCCCTATGCGAAAAAACGAAGACATTTACTCAACTTTACAATTGGTGGAACTCCAAATTTTTGCTTCAATGGGGGCATGGAGTTGGTAGGAATAACTAGCAAATATTATAATGCCAGCTTGTTTAGCCTGTAATATTGGCGAAAGCTAATTGAAAAAAATTAACTTGTTATTCAAAAGTGCTGAAAATAGTAATTTTTAGCTTACAGTGAATCATTTAGCTCCAAAGGGTTAGAACTGTACCTTAATTGCCTCCGAATCGCTTTCACATATAAATTCGCCTCGCGCTCAATCAATACCAACCTAAGTGCAATACTAAACATTATTTTATTAATTTTTTATTTATATTTTTGTTGTATTTTAAGGAAATATATGTTTGGTTACAAAATTTATACAATTGTAAGTAAATTATTTGTTCACTGCCAATTCGCAATAGAGCATCAGCTGTTTCGAAGTGAACTTTTGTTCGCATGAAATTGCCGATAGGCGGAAAAAGTTCACCCGAACAAAAGAAGTGAAGGCGAACACTTTTCCGCGTGAACTTCGCGATAAGGGTGATTTTCTCTCTTACGATCCCAGAGCCACCCAATTTAATGATGCCATGGTCCATGCTTCTGCACCATAAAGCAAGACGGGTACGATAAGTGACTTGTAGAGCATGATTTTTGTTTGCCTAGAGACTACTTAAGTTTTCAATTGCCTACCTAGTCAAAGCTGATATAGTTGTTTGTGTTAATGCTGGTTCCCAAATAAACGAAGTTCTTTACTATTTCGAAATTATGGCTGCCAAGACGCAAATGCGTTGACTCTTTGCTTGGTGGCAGGCGGTACTTCATGTTGTCCTCATTTACTATCATTCACCATGCGGGTGTTCAGGTTGATGACAACAATGTCGTCAGCATACGCCAGTAATTGCGCGTGTTTAAAGAACGGTTAATGCCCAGAGCGGTTAAGGTCTGCATTTTGTATTATTTTCTCAGCATCAATTAAAAAAAATCGCACGATAGGGGGTCACCCTGTCTGAAACTTGGTATCTGATTTTCCGGGAAACCAAATCCAGACATACCGGCATATAGGCAGCTCCTTTTCATGCTGTCGAAGGCGGCTTTTTTCACGGTTTTTTTCCAAGATTTCACTATGCACGAAAATCTGGTCGATAGTAGATTTACCAGGTCTGATGCCGCACTGATAAGCTTCAACCTTACCAACTCTTTGCCGTTTTCGTTCTTACTAACGTTTGCCCTGGACTTAAAACCTTCTGTATGTCGTCGATTTTTTTTTGTAAAATTTGCGGGCGTTATTCCTGGTGGTTAGCAGCTCAGTCACCTCGCACTCACTGTTGTTGTTGTTGTAGCGATAAGGACACTCCCCGAGGGCTTTGGGGAGTGTTATCGATGTTGATGGTCCTTTGCCGGATGCAAATCCGGTACGTTCCGGTAACAAGCACTCTAAAGGTACTAGCCCGACCATCTCGGGAACGATTTGGCATGACCACATGAAACCTTCTAGCCCATCCTGCCCTTCGACCCCCTAGATCAATGAGGAGTTCTGGGTCGCCAGAGCCTCGGCTGTTAATGAAATAGGATCCGCCACGGGTAGGTGAGGTTGACAATTGGGTTGGAGAAGCTATATATTGCGCTGGCAAGCCCTTGAGAGCGTTGCGCTATACAACCCCTTGAATCAATTTCGTATTTTTGTCGCCTCTTACGACAGGCATACCTAATGCGGGTATATTCTAAGCCCCCTGACCCGCTGGGGACCTCGCACTCACTCCTTTCTACCTCTGCTTTTTTCTTTCTGTAAAGGCGTCTCGCTTACCTTTTAAACTCGCAGTAGCGTTCACACTTTCTTTGTTGGGCTCGCTGCTGGCAGCGTATTTTCTTTCGGTGGCAACGCGGCATTCTTCATCGAACCTGTTGTTTTTCCGTGGTGCGGAAAAAAAATTTCTTTTCTCGACGATTGCGTTTGTAGCCCTTCGACGTCTAGCACTCGCTGTGGTTTTTGCTTTTGACCGTTCAGAAGCGACGCGTATTTCGGCTGCGACGAGATAGTGATCCGAGTCAATGTTAAGTCTTCGAATCTTGCGCACATCTAAAATACTGAAGGGATGCCGTCCGTCTATCACAACGTGGTTGACCTCCCCTCAAATTTCAATCTTCGCTAAAACTCCATCGCCAAAAATACCTAAAACAGCGTCAAGTGCGCAGAAAAGTATGCAAAGATATGATCACAAAGCATAACAGCTTAAGGCCCGGGCTTTCTGTAGCTGCTTAAGCTAAGCTTAAATTAAGTTTACTTAAACTCTAGTCAAATTTAAACTCCAGTTAAACTACTGAGCAGCTTTTCAGTCACAGTTTAAGGCCGCCTTTGGGGTATGCTTTTTCGTACCGTCAACATTGGTTTTTTATTATCCAGATAATTTGTAGTTACGGCAACAGCTGTATTTTGTTTACCCAACAAACATGGAAAAAATTCTCCAGCGAAATTATATATATAGTTCCGGAAGTGATATCCAACTTCATTCTCCAATCACTATCCATCCTTTGGGAAATTTTGTAAAATTAAAAGTTTTGGAGTTGATCTCCAACGTCATTAATATTTTCCAATTAATCACCCTTATCACGAAGTTCACGCGGAAAAGTGTTCGCCTCCACTTTTTTGTTCGGGTGAAATTTTTCCGCCTATCGGCAATTTCGGGCGAACAAAAGTTCACTTCGAAACAGCTGATGCTCTATTGTGAACTTGCAGTGAACAAATAATTTACTTGCATATATTTCCTTAAAATACAACAAAAATAGAAATAAAAAATGTATAAAAGAATGTTTAGTATTGCACTTAGGTTGGTATTGATTGAACGCGAGGAGAATATAAATGTGAAAGCGATTCGGAGGCAATTAAGGAGCAGTTCTAAACCTTTGGAGCTAAGTGATTCACTGTAAGCTAAAAATTACAATTTTCAGCAGTTTTGAATAACAAGTTATAATTTTTTCAATTAGCTTTCGCCAATATTACAGGGTAAACAAGCCGGCATTCTAATATTTGTTAGATATCTTACCAACTCCATGCCCCCATTGAAGCACAAATTTGGAATTCCACCAATTGTTGAGTACATGACTTCGTTTTTTCGCATAGGGAAAGGCGTTGGAAAGGACCAAGGAGTGGGTCTTAGCCAATCTTGTTTCACTTTTTTCCCCTCAGCTTCCGATTGTGCATTATTTATTGATTTATTTCTAATAATAAGAGTACCAAATTTCAAAACAAAAAATTACTTACATTTTTCTTCGTTCGCCTGTAAAATGTAAGTGAACAAATTTGGGTTTCCGCGCTGTTCATTTCGCTCGAACAAAGAGTTGCCGATAAGGTGAAATCTTTTTCGAACACGAAAACTTGTTTCCCCACCCTCTGCGATAGTGTGAACAAAAACTGTGAATATTTTCGGGTGAAAATAAAACTCGCGATAAGGGTGAATAACCTAATTTCGAGAGATCTTGAGAAATGTATAGTTCTCAAATGAATATTCAATCAGCCCAATTCTAAACAAAAATTCCTTGTGATTTTTTTCACTTCTCCCTTTCTTCCTATTATGAACAATGTTCGAAAAAGCAGAAACCGGTTATGGGAGAGAAGTAGGTATTATGAATGTGAGGGAGAGGGAGATTTCTCTGCAATTTCATAGGAGTTTTTTCACTTGTTAAATTAAAGGGAATGCATCAAAATAGTTAAAGGAAATTGGTTCTTTTAAGAAAGAACACTTATTTGTACAAATTTGTGCTAAAATATGTATGTACATTCTACCACAATATTCTCACTGTTAATACAACAACAACAACAACTACAACCACAATATTCTTTATTTTAAGTCGAAAAGTAAAATCATAAGCAACGGTAGAGCTCTTGGTATATATATTTGATGCAGCCATCCAAAAATTGCACAAAGATTTTTTAATAAGGCTTAAATAGATTTTAGCATATGACGAATTCAACTCAACTTGGCCGCCAGAAAATTGCTTTGCTGAATGAAAGCATGCAACTCCGGCAGATTTGTGTTATGCGGCCGTCTTCTTCTTATGTTCCGCTGTTGATGTTGCTGTGGTACCAATTCATTACTCATTTCACTGAATACCACATGAAATGCAATAAATACTGTGCATTGTTTATATTTTATTTCTTAATTTCAAACAAATTTGCAACAATAATTAAACTTTAAAATTTTTTAAACAAAATAAGAAATGTGCAACGAAATTTCAATTGACAAAACAGCTGACTTCGAAAATTCGTAATTCCAATTCCCCAATTAATGTTCTCCCTAGGAGAACAGAATTGGAGGAATTTTTCCGCGGGAATAAAAAAATCCGCGAGAACAAAATTCCGCGAGAATATTTAGAATGGGTCTGAATATGTTTCTCCAGTTGATATCCTACATTGGATATCGAGTTGAGGTGAAGTTGAAAAAAAATCTCCAAGGTGGTACAACCAAAGCAAATAGCTATTTATTGTGAGAAATAAACACCTAATTGATAGCAGTAATGAGGCGTAAATAATCAAAAAAAAAAATATATAGGCGTGGTGTGATGGTAGCGTGCTCCGTCCACAACACCGAAGATCCTGGGTTCATGCCGGGCAAAGCAACATCAAAAGTTTAGAAATAAGGTTTTTCAATTAGAACCCACTTTTTCTAAGCGGGATTGCCCATCGGCAGTGTTTCGCAAGCACTCCGTTTGTATTTCTGCCATGAAAAGCTCTCAGTAAAAACTCATCTGCCTTGCAGATGCCGTTCGGAGTCGGCATAAAACAAGTAGGTCCCGTCCGGCCAATTTGTAGGAAAAATTAAAAGGAGCACGACGCAAATTGGAAGAGAAGCTCTATATATATTTCATTTTATTTTCGTGAACAAACTGTAGTATGGAATCTTACATTTGAGTCCAGTTAAAGAACCAGAAGTTGTTAATTTAATTTGTCCAATTTAAGCAATAGCATTTTTTGCTTTATAAAAAAATACCTCTTTTACTGAGTACGCTATGATTCGCGAGTTGAGCCACTGTTTCGAAACAACTCTTGAAGAAGTATGCCTAGTTATCAACATGAGCTCTAATGGTACTCAAGCCGAAATGCTTGTTGGGTATATTCGACGCCATTTCGAACGAACGGAAATCACCGACAGGTTAACTAGAGTTTAACCCAGCCAGATCTACCGCTTAAGCTCAGTTTATAAGTTAAGCGTAGTTTAACTGACAAACTGAGTTGAACTTGTACTGAAAAACCGGGCCTAAAGGTCTAATTAGACTTCCTTAACCCTAACGCCATAGTCGTAACCATACCCATATCCATAACCATCTCCAATGTGATCGATTAATGCTGCCTTAACCTAAAAATGGTGAAAATTTCATAAAAATGAAGAAAACGCAAAAAATTACAAACATATTCCACAAAAAATAAGTCTCTTAGTCATAACGCATCCAAAACAATCAAATATTTTTTGATTATGGATATGGCAGGAAACCAAAAACCAATTGGTTGGCTATGGTATGGTTATGGCGTAAGGGTTATGGTATGGCACCATTAATCGATTACATTGATTTTCATAAGGTAGGTTTGATCAGCTGTTTTATCTGTTTATGGTTTTATGGTTATAAGTCACCATTAATTGGCCCTTAACTCCTATACTTTTACATACGGGGTTATGCCTTATAACCATATGGTACTTAACGTGGCATACTTTTCTACGCACTTGATACTGTTTTCGACATTTTTGATTGCGTGTCTTTCGATCGGGGGACAGTTATACTATATACAAACACACACCAAATTGGCAATTTATACCATTTGGGAAATTTATTACGCAATTTATCATATAATAAATTGTAATAATAAATTTCCAATTTAAAAAAAATTGTGTAATAAATTGCTTCAAACTGCAAATGCAACCTTGTAAAGTGTGTATATTTATAAGTTACCCTGCAAAAATTGCTGAATTACGTCCCTTCAAAAAACGCGAGTACTCTATAAATAATGTAAGGAATACTCCTTTGGGAGTATAGGACTGCTCCAAATCTAATCTGTATTCATACAAAAAATGTGCTCCAATTAACATTGCGATGTCCTAGGAGAGGAGTAGGTGATCCCACTCTCGCTTTATTTGTGAGTATTCCATAGAGTACATACGTGAGAGTACTTTCTAAAGTACTTTCACTGTAGTACTCCATGGAGCACCCACAGAGGATCATATGCCAAAGTACTAAAGAGGAATTGTGTCGGAAAGAATTATCGAAGTGAATTTAATTTAAAATGAAAGTGAATGAAGAGGGGCAATACAACTTTTATATTTTATACTACGAATATTCTTATGTTATTTAGCAGTCTGAACAAAGGTATGTTGTTGCCAACCAGCTATCAAATTACTATTGTGTAAGTTAAATTGAGTTGTATGAACACCACTTAATTTAAATCGAAATTGCCTTTAGGAAATTTCGATTTAAATTGAGTGCTGTTCATACAACTCGATTTAGCTTACACAATAGTAATTTGAAAGCTGGTTGGCTCATCTCTACAGCAAGAACATACCTTTGTTCAGACTGTCAAAATGTGCGTGTTGGTATTAGGCGAATTATATGGAATGAAAACATAAAACTTTGAAATTTTTGTGTGTTGTAAGAAAATGTGTTCAATGTTTTGGTTTCATTTTGAGTTTGCCATCTTCTTTTGACAATCCCTACTCCATTGAAATGAAAGACATAAAATCAGCTGATGGGATGAGCCAACCATATAGTTCAGCCATGCGTAACTTACGTTTAAATATACTCAATAAACACACTTTACAATGTTGCATTTGCAGTTTGAAACAATTTATTACGCAATTTTTTTTAAATTGGCAATTTATTATTACAATTTATTATATGACAAATTGCGTAATAAATTGCCCAAATAGTATAAATTGCCAATTTGGTGTGTGTTTGAACCTAGTATTAGTTGCTTGATGTATATTTTAATGCATGTACCTTCCGCTGGATATGACCATGTTTCGAGCACCGGCGAAGTTGCACTTAGAAACAATAGCAATAGAGTTATGCCACATTTCAAAAACCATATTTGCATGCAGTAAATGGCAAAATGAAATGTTTTATGGTTCGCCAGAAAAATTTAAATTTTTTGCTTGGTTAGATTCTTTGTGAATTAATCTAACCAATATACACATTTCAATCACAATTTAAACATGTTTGCGTATATTTTTTTTTATTTAAAATTCAAACAAAAAATCCTACAAAAACGTGTAAATAAAAAAGTAAGAGATTGTAAGAGATTATATGTATGTAAATATACATTTACAATACAAATCATGTTTATCACGTTGTTCATATGCGATTAACTAAAATTATAGGCACTATAATATTGCATTACAATTTTAGATAGTTTTTGTTCAGTTATATGTAAAGTATCTTAATTATAAAAAAAATTAATAATTAATTATTATTTATCAAAAAGTCTCCTGAATATAAATTTTGTTCTTGGTGCCTAATGTATTTACATATGTATGTATTTTGTGTGATAAACATATATACGTACAGTGGTGAGCAACAAAATAGCAAAATAAAAAAAAGTATAATCGTAAAAATTTTTTTTTTAACTTGAGCCGTTTTTATAGAATTTAGATTTCAACATTTTTAGATATTGTGACGAATATTAGCAACACTAAGAGATACTATCATCTCTAAGCCGATACTAAGCAGTATCTACATAAACAAATCAATCATTATGCCTACACATATGTACCTACAAGCAGCGGAGAGATACGCACAAACACATGCATATATCTGAGATACTCACAAAAGTATGCTATCATCAGTACTTACATATACACACGCTAATGGCTATGCGAGAGACTATAAACTATAAATTCACATGCATATATGTATCTGGTAACTAAGTAGTAAATTCTAGAAGAAACGCCTAGAAGTATGCGAACGAGACAGCAGAGAGTATAAAAGGAGCGAAAGCTCAGTAAGCAATCAGTTTGATTTAAACACGCTATCAGTTGCGAAGTGAAGTTTAATTGTACTACTCCCAAAGTTGTCTACTAAAGACCATTTTGCAATATAGAATATTGGAGTATTTTATTCAACAGTTTAGCGATTCGAATGTTAGCGGGAAGTTGCAAATAAGAGGAATTGCACTAAATTCGTTACAATATAATAGTTTTGCACTGAGAGAATTTAAATCTACAATTTTCAAAATTACCCTGAATTTCAATTTTACATCCAATAATTAATAAACTTAGCGATAGAAAGGGGGCATATGTACATTGGGTATGCCAGGGTTGATTCGGGATAAGTAAGAGTTTAACCTATTACAGTATTCAGATTGAAGATAAGCTAGAGTGACGCGCGTCTACCTGGGATTTCCTCAATTGCGAGTTTAGGGTATTTGACTTAATAACGTGGTTAACCGCGCAATCCCTCGCATACTACTCCGACGCCTTTTTATGGATGTTAATGAGGGCCTTGTTATGCTCCTCTTTTTCAAACGGCTGTGTTCTTTAGTGCCGTATTTATTCAATTCATTCTGATCTTCAATCAGATGTCTCTTTTGATGCTCCGGTTTCTAGGTATTTAACACAGTATTCTCGCCTAACTGTGTAGGTGATGTTGTGGTTCCCGTGGCAGTTCTGAGCGCGGTCTTTTGGCAGGCCTAAAGTTACGCCAGTTTGGGGACGAGTAGCATACAAGCAACCAACCGGCCAATTGCTTTATATGTGGTTAAGAGGGTTTCTTTATCTTTGCCTCAAGAGCTGCTGGTAAGAGACTTGAGGACATTAGGTATAGTTGCGGCTGCATGTTTGCCAAAGTATAGGTCCTGATCGAACGTCAAACCCAGTGTTTTTGGTTGTAACACATTCGGTAGCGTAATGCCAACGACGTGGTACTATTTGATGGTGGGGGTTTTGATTCAGTCCAAAATGTATCTGTATGTAGATGGCATATGTATTTTTCGTAAGTCATGCTGATGATTGGCAAGCCGCAGGTATGCGGTGAAATAAGGAAGCAGGACGGCTTCAAGTGTCTAGGCTATAGGTGATAGGAGAGATATTGGCCGATAAGAGTCTCCCACGTTAGCTGGTTTTCCAGCTTTAGTAGCAGTACCACCCTCGCAATTTTTAATATTTCAGGGATGACGAAAGTGGGTAGGGACAGGTTGAAGACGAGCGCAATGTAATTTAATCCTTTTTGGCCGAGGTTTTTAAGCATCGGCATGGCAATTCTGTCTGGGCATACTACTTTGGGTGGTTCAGCATTTTCGAGGGCTTCTTCAACCTCTTTGGCGGTGATGGTAATAGTGGTTAAATTGGTCACAGGGGTCCTGCGACCATGTGTGCAAAATGCTGAAAAGGGAGGAGGGTGCACTCTCCTACAACGACCACAACAGTCGAAATTTTTGGGATGACACCGGTGTGAAATTTCAAATAAAAAGTATCTTCGATTTATATGAAGATCTTGTTTGGAAGCCGAATCAAATAAAAAAAGTATCTTTGGTTTGGATACCGAAAAAAATAAAAATAATACAAATAAAAATATATTTGATTTGAGAAAATTTTAAAATTAAATATATATTTTATTTTTATTTCGTGATTCATTCAAGTAAAAATCACGCGACCATGCCCTTATAATATGTGATGTTCGGAAAGAAAATTAATAAAAAAAAAATATTCTAAACTTTTCAAACTTTTTATAAAATTTAAGCTGCTAAACGTCCATCCACTCTCAAACTTAAAATCTTGTATTTTGACACCTTTCTCTCCACCCTGTACGTGTATATGTATTGAATAATTTGGAGCTTTTCTTACGCCTATAACAAATTCAAATCTACATATGTATTTATGTATGTAGGAGTATGTATAGTATGCACTTATGGTCGCGCCACAATTAACTTTCTCTTACATATGAGTTCAGTGCAATCTTAACATTAGCGCCATCTGACACACAAAAGTTGACAATCTTGAACTTTTGCTTCATGTAAAGCATAAGAAGAAGAATTCGACATTTGCTTTGGCTATGCGTGCTTTCACACTTTGCAAGTGCAATTATTTTTCACACACTTTGGTAGTTTTCGTTTTTCACAATTAAAAACTGCATTTTAACAAAAGAGTAGGAGACGAAATATGTTAGCAGGTATTTTTCTTAGAATGTTTTTAACAGTGCTTCGCGAAATTTTGCATGTGAATGGACAAGATGAAATAAGTTTCAATTGCTAAATCTGAAGTTCCTTTATATTCACAAACGCAACATCTTGCGTGATTGTGACGATGTTACTGTCATGCAAAAGATTGCGTTGAACTCACCTATATGAAAGTTTATTCTGACGCAGCCATTACCTATTAAGAGATTAAGAGATTATAGGGGGACTCATGTAACCGTATAAATGCCTTATAAAGTGTGTAAACGTATAAATTTATCTAGTGCGTAAACGAGCTGTCAAATTTTGTATGAAAAATCATTTACACAATTTGTATAAATTTACGCGCACATTTCATTGTGTAAACGCGGTAAACTCAAAGGAATGCAACCTTGCAGACATTACAGACGGCATTTTCATCAAAAATCTCCAACATCAGCAAGTAAAGGCGTTTTAGTTTTGATTTTTCACTTAATCTTGGTATTTTTTAATTTGTATAACAATCAAAAAATTTTTTTTGGAAATAATACAGCTGAAAAACAATCAAGTTTATCAAGAGTATTACTAGGTGCGTTCATATAACCGCGTGTGTAAATGGATATAATTTTACACCTTATAAGTTTATATGCTATCATGAGTCCCCCTTATATAAATTTGCAAAAATACACTTTTTTATATGTATGAATGTGTGTATATAGGAATGTAGTATAAATGTATAATCTATATATGGATGTATATATTCATTATGTATGCAGGAATAACTATAGTTATATATGTATGTAAGTATGAATGCTGCCCTCTATCACTTTGTTTGTATGTATGTATTTTAATTAATGGCTAAACTGACTGTAGCGGCTAATTTGCCTAAATATGTCTCTTATAAATGGAATGTTTGTTATTATATATATTTGTTTTTTGATTTCTTATTATTTTTACAAATTTTGCTTAAGTATTAATGAACGGCATACAATTCTAGTATATGATTGCTTGATTATGTACCTGACCAAACCGACTAATTAATTTATTATATTCTAATTACTTTTGAAGTTTAATGAGAATGCATCGTCGGCATCGAATATGTTGATTTTTTTTCAAAAGCACAAAATGAGCTTCAATCATGTTTAGGTTTGACTTGAATAAGTTTTTGAAGTGAAACTTCTAACACCAAGTCATCGCTTAAGAAAATTTAATTGGAAACACATTCAAGTTATTTACCCCAATGATGCCCTTTTTGTATAGTCATCTATGAGCAGTACCATTACTGTCAGCTGGACGAATAATATTATAATAATTATTTATTTATTTGTCTACAAATTTAACAATTAATCAGACTAAATATAGTTACGGATTACAGATAAATTACAGAAGCATACAAATTGAACAAAATTAAATTATAATATATATTAGCCGTGTTTTTTAACACGCGTATATCCGTTTACGCTTAAACTTTATATGGACTGCTAAGCGACAAGCTTTAAATACACCTCTGAAATTCCTGCGCATAAATTTTGTCCTACTAAATTTCAATACGCATTATACTCAGATGTAACTGAAATATGTGTCTTTGTTTCACCCTCTACACTAATTCTATGTGTCTTTGTTTCACCCTCTACACTAATTCTATGTATTCTATGTGTGTCCACAATTCATCGCAACTGATTCAGCTATAAGTTATACCCTATGGCCTTCAGAGCGTTGTGTCTCCGCTTTTCGGTACACCCTGTTGCTCTAGCTAGTTGTTTAACCACAGCCGCTAGATGGGTCTCCTAAGCATTATCTAAGCGAGGATAGGCGTTTTTTTCACGCGCAAACGAAACGTATACGCGTGTAAAAAAAAACACGGCTATTATTAAATCAGATGTCGGGATGGACTGTGATGCCGAGCATCGGGAATTGATTATTAGTGCTGTCGGAATGGATGTGATTTCGAGCAATTGATGTACATTTGACACAACAAGTAGGGCTGCGATGTGTGGAAGGTTGGAAAGGACGTGATTCCAAACCACCAACCCAAATCATTGTGTATTTAAGGTAGTCAGCAGATATTTTTTTATTACGTGGAGTGAGTCACACGTATTAATGTTTTTGCAGTGCTTATTGAAGTCAGTACACAAACAACGAAGAGGTTCATGCATTCCAAAATTCGATCTGAATGTGGTTATATGAAGCGGTTGAAAATGTTTAGATGGTCTAAAGGGAACATTAAATAAAATTTCACAAAGCAGAAAAGGGCTATTTACCATCCCTCTAATAAGTTTTACTACAAATAACACACCTACCATCCCCCCACGACTCCGTAACGTAGGGAACTGAATAACTTTTAAATGGCAGGAGTAGGGAGGAAGAATCCTTGAGGGGTCCCACGGTAAGTCCCTTAGCGCAAAACTCAAGAATTGCTTTTGAACCGACTCTAATTTGTCGCAGTGCGTCTGGTAAGGAGAGCTCCAGATTATCGAAGCTTATTCTAATATTTGCCGCACCAAAGATATAAAGAGAATTTTAGAAATATATGGATCATCGAATTCTTTACACCAACGTTAGACGAACGCCAAAGTCCCTTTGGCTCTTTTCACGCAACCTTCTATGTGCCATTTAAAGTCAAGTTTAGGGTCCATCGCAACGCCAAGGTCCACAAAACTAATGGCTTGGTTAATTGTGTAAACATCAATCATATATCGTCACTATTTTGAACGGAACTTGTTTAAGTTTTCGGCCGCATAATCGTCTTTGCCTTTGGAGCATGATGAAATGCAAACTGAATGGCCGGCGGCGGTATTTATTCTAAGAGTGAATAAAAACGAAACTTATAATCATACAAAGAAATGTGTCAAAACTAGAGTTTGCGATTTCTCGAAAATGTTCGAGAAGAGATTTTTCGCAAGTCTCGCCTTCTCGCGAGATTATCGAATCTCGAATTACTCGTAAGGCTCGCGAGCTTCTCGACATTCAACTTAATCGATTCATTGGCTGTTTTATATAGAGATTACGATTTCTTATGGAGCACAAGCCAAAATGTCCGCAAAACCACAAGGAATAATCTCGGGAAGTCGAGTTCTCGATGGACTTGAACCCAGGACGTTCAGAGTGAAAGGCGGATCACGCCACCACCACACCTCTGCGGATTGCTGTTCACATCTGACATTACTCAATCCAACGAGCAACAACGTTTACTCTAAAACTAGTTTTAATGTCACTCTTTAGTTTTGATATTATTCCGAAAGTTGTTATAACTGCACTTTATTTTTTGTGTGTTTTTGTAAAAGTGCAATACAATAAAACAGGGCACATCATGCTATTCGGTTAAGGAGAGGGGGTTGAAAATGAACTAATGCATAAAGGATTGCCAGACTTGGACAAAATTTTAGATGGGATGAAAATTTATCGTGTATTCTTTGACCATTTTGGATGACTTCAGAATCCTTTCAAGACTACATTATTATACAATATATGTAACGAATTTAGGGAAATTCCGCTAATTTGAAACCTTCTGCTAACGTTCGAATCGCTAAACTGTTGAATAAATCACCCACAATATTTAGTGTTGTAAAATAAAAGGCGCGATAACCTCCGAAGAGATTTTAGGCTGAGCGCCGAGTGTTGTAAACTGGTTTTTATTTAGATTACTTTGGGAGTAATACTTCACAATTGTACTTCACAACCAATAGCGTGTTTAAATCAAAACTGATTGTTCTTACTCAGCATGCGCTGCTTTTATACTCACTGTTGCCTCTTCCGCATATTTCTCCAAAGGTCTAGACGTTTCACCTTCTACAACTCTTGTAGCTCATGCTTGGCTACAGGCATATACGTGTATATTTGTAGTTTGTGCGTTTCTCATAGTCATATGCTTGTGTTATGTGTGAGTAACTACTTCGGCTGATCACTACATATTTGTGTGTGTGAGATATGTATCTCTTCGTCACCTTCTACATAAGAGTGGCTGCTTTATTGTTGTTGTCCATTTATTTAGTAGCAACTTAGTGATGCTAATATTCGTCACAATATTATTTTAGGTTCATTCATGCCTTTTATGACACCTTTTTTGACTTCTGACACCTTTGACCTCGAAATGATTCTGAAGCTGTCCCGAATCAATGCCGAAAATAATCCAGAAGCGATACTGAAATTGTTCCGACACAGTCTCGAAATGATTCTGAAGTAATGCCGAAATGTTCTCGAAACGGTGTCGAAGCAGTCCCAAAATGGTTCAAGAATATGTGCTACAGTTCCATGCCCTTCACAATTTTATTGAAGTCCGTAAATCATTTACGCATGGGCAAAGGCGGCACTTAGCTCGATATTAGGTGATATGCATGCGCAAAGTCCACCCTAATGTACAGATAGCAGCGAACAGAAAAACAGCAGTGGACCTTTTTACAAATTTCGTCATAACTTTTATTTTTTTTTACTTGAAATAATTTAAGAATGCACTTCTTTGAATTTTGTAACTGAAGTAACTGAAATCAAACCCAAAAATATTGAGAAAAATGCGAATATTTGGGAAAATTCCACGAAAATTGCGAGTTGTTTTGAGTACGCAGTTTTTTGGCAAAATAATATCTTGTACTTCTCAAAGTTTTTAAAATTTCAAAATCAATCAAAATTCAAAACTTTCGTAAACGTTCTTGAAATCGGTTTGCATAGTTTTACTTAGAAAATTTACTGTAGTTTTTCTTAATATTTGTAAACTCGTCTCGAAGAAAGCCACTGCAATTTTTCTGTTCGCTGCTGTATATATGTATGTATATTAGGGCGGGTCAAATTGTATGGGGAAAAAAGTTCAGGTGCACATCCAGTTTCTGAATCTATGGGTCATACTGAGTAATATTGTCCATGGGACCAAAGGTCTGAAATGAATTTCGAGCCTCCCTATTTTTGTTAGAAAAAATTTTTTTTTTTAGAAATTTTTATTATTATTTTTGTTAGAAAGTATTTTGGGCTATTTAAAAATTGAATTTGCATTATGGAAAAGTAAAATATTCGTAGATTTTTGCAACAAATTCGTCGATTTTCCCCAAAAGGAAGCGATAAAATGCGAAAAATTGTACGAAAGCGTCCTATAGCGACGAATATTTTACTTTTCCATATTGCAAATTCAATTTTTAAACAGCCCAAATTTATTCTAACAAAAATAATAATAAAAATTTCTAAAAAAAATATTTTCTAACAAAATTAGGGAGGCTCGAAATTCATTTCAGACCTATGGTCTCATGGGTAATATTACTCAGTTTGACCCATAGATTCAGAAACTGTATGCGCCTTTTCAACAACAAATTTGACCCACCCTAATTGTATATGTGTATATTGGGACAAAATAAATTCCTATAATTATATACGCTAAAAAGTAATAAACTAAAACTGGTTATTACACCATGATGAAATATATAAATTTAAATATGTACTTAACTACAATTAATATCATTTTAGCCAAACCTAAAAACGACGGAAGCTCACTTTGTGTAGTATACATTATTATATAGCCCAATTCTAAATATATTTTCGAGGGGCGTTTTTCCTTACGGGAGGAGACTTTCCCGGGCTGATTATGTTTAGTAAAATATGTTTTTGTTTTTAATTTCAAAAATTTTCTAATTTTTTCGGTACTAACTTTCTAAAATTTGTGTTTAATATACATGCACTTGAAAGACTGTGGTTTTTTTTTCATAACTTTAAAAAAAATTTTTTTTTAAGTTATAGCTATAAATGAGCTAGTCCGCGAGTGTATGATAAACAACTGGGTTTTTTTCTTAACTCTATTGCACTAAGTAATCCTTATAGCCACGTAAAGATTTTAATTGCTTTTTTAGTTTTGTTATTAAATCTGATGGTTGCACCAAAATCGAAATATCACGGCCTACAGAATTAAGGCGATCACGTATCTCATTATCCTTAAAATATAAATTTAATGGACGTCCATTGATTTCCGTAAGTACCCAAAATGTTAGAGTTGTACCATCACATGATTGTGCCTAATATAAAAAGGGAAATGGAGTAGTAACACTGAAATGTGGAGTATTTATAAAGTATGTAGTATGTACGTATGTATGTATATTATTATAATAGTAGTATCCTTTTAAGTAGCGTTCTATAAATGTAATAACACCCTCTAGCACTCAGCTGGGGACTGGACCAAACCAATTCTTCTGAGATAGGGCGTATCTGAAATGACAGCCTAGGTAGGTGCTCAGCACAAAGACAATAACTGTACCGAGCTTTTTCACGGTGCCATGACATAATCCAAAGTGGCATAGCCCAAAGTTTTTTACTCAGGATTATGTGACCCCGACTACAGATATTAACATAGATAGATAATTAGTTAGGATCGCACTGCGACCATTGGTTAATTGTGCCCTCAGCTACTTCACAGCACCTCATCCAAGCCGACATCTCTGATGAACCCTAACAGTTCACCTGGCTTGAGGGATTTGATGTGAGAATGCTCTGCCCTAAACTTAGCTTTACGTCTTGAGATTGCGTCACACTCCAGGAGGATATGGTCCGCCGTCTTCGCTGATCGATCACAAAATCGGCATGTGTTGTTCGATATTATACCCAGCTTTTGCATGTTACTGTTCAGTCTACAGTGTCCTGTAAGAATAGCTGTTACGATTCTTAGGATATCTTTTGAGAGGCCTATTAATGCCCTATATCGAGTAACCCCTTAACAGTAACAGAGATTGTCTCAGGCCTGGCATATTGCGCCAGTGTTCTTCACTCTTTTTCCTTTCTTCTACTAATAGATGCCCCCTAATTTCCTCCGGGCTACTGGCAGGAACGGCTCAGGACCAATAGGTCGTTTCGTTGCTGCCTTTCTGGCCAGGCTGTCTGCCTGCTCATTACCCTCAACTCCCCTGTGGCCAAGAACCCAGGTACAGGTACATAGCCCCAGGTTTTTCACTTCGAACTATGTCACTGCTTATGAGGTGTCATATTCCTAATTGGGATATTGTCAGTTTTGAGTCCAAGAAGGAGACTTACATAAACAACGCGAATGCAAATACCGTGGTATTGTGAATAGTTTGCTTTCCAAGCAAAAAAAAAAAAGTTTCAGTTCTACACTTAAATTTCTAGAGGTTAATGGTTAGCGCAAGGCTGCTCAAATGGCGGACGAGAAGATACATGTGTACACAGATGGTTCCAAAGTAGTGGAAGGAGTAGGGCCTGCGGTATACTGTGCTGATCCGGAAATAAACAGATCCTACAAGCTGCCAGATTACTGTAGTCAAGCAGCAATTGAGGCCATAATCTCGCATAACATAGCATCTAAATGCGTGTTAGAGTGTAAGCAGTCTCTGAAGAGAATCGGTATATTGAGTCCCAGGGCATATGGGAATAGATGGGAATGAAAAAGCAGATGAACGAAGTAAAAAGGGCGCATCCCTTGAAGCTTACTCCGTAGACGTCCCAATTAGACTGGGCGAGATTAAGAGACGCCGAGAGGTGCACGTGATCAACCAAGCGGGGAAGGCGTGGGTTCAAGCGCTGTAGACTCATGACGGGTATTCTGACTGGACACTGTCTTCTGGCGTCACATGCCTTTAAATTAGGCTTGGTCAGTGAAAGCAGATGTAGGAAGTGCGGGTTGGAGGAGGAAACGATCGAGCACGTTTTCTGCTGTTGTTGTTGTTGTAGCGATAAGGTTGCTCCCCGAAGGCTTTGGGGAGTGTTATCGATGTGATGGTCCTTTGCCGGATACAGATCCGGTACGCTCCGGTACGCTCCGGTACCACAGCACCATTAAGGTACTAGCCCGACCATCTCGGGAACGATTTATGTGGCCACATTAAACCTTCAGGCCATCCCCTCCCTCCCCACCCCAAGTTCCATGAGGAGCTTGGGGTCGCCAGAGCCTCGTCTGTTAGTGAAACAGGATTCGCCGCGGATAGGTGAGGTTGACAATTGGGTTTGGAGAAGCTATATATTGCGCTCGCAACCTGAAGGGTTGCGCTACACACCCCTTGAATCTGGTATTTTAGTCGCCTCTTACGACAGGCATACCTACCGCGGGTATATTCTGACCCCCTTACCCGCTGGGGGGGCACGTTTTCTGCTCGTGCCCTGCGCTTGCCAAGCTAAGACTTCAGCTACATATTAGGGGTGATACAGCTGTCAGATCTCGAAGCAGCAAGTTGCTTAAGTCCTAGAAAGATTCTAGTATTTGCCAAGAGGACGGATTTATTTTATAACATAAGTCCTGGTTTTTGATAGGGTTTTTCAGTTTGGTCGTTAAAACAAACTTCTGGTAACACTGCGGACTCATTCAGTCTATGTGAGGTCCTCATGGACCGGCCAGTTCAACCTAACCTAACCTAGTGGTATTCGTTTTTGAATTATATCATTCTTTCCATTTTTCTAAATTTTCGATATCCAAGAAGTGGGCGTGGTTATCGTCCGATTTTCAATACCAATCTATTCCGGGCCCGTAGAAGCCCGTATACCAAATTTGGTGAAGATATCTCAATATTTACTCAAGTTATCGTGTTAACGGACAGGCGGACGGACGGATGGACATGGCTCAATCAAATTTTTTCTCGATACTGATGATTTTGATATATGGAAGTCTATATTTATCTCGATTCCTTTATACCTGTACAACCAACTGCTATCCAATCAAAGTTATAATACCCTGTGTACAAGTAAAGCTGGGTATAAAAAGGGGCGGTGCCACGCCCATTTCCATTTTCTTTTATCTATATATTTCTGCTATAAATATGCATAGGAAGTAAAAAAGCCATGATATAAAGATATTATTCGCAAAGATCTTCTATATTCGCCTAAGGTCCCTTTACAAATCGTTTACATAAAAGTGGGCCTGGCCCTCAACCGATTAATCGTTCTGGTGCTGTGTTACCGGAGCGTACCGGATCTGTATCTGGTCCTTTGTCATCGATAACACTCCCCAAAGCCTTCGGGGAGTAACCCTATCGCTACAACAACAACCCTTTTTGAAATTAAATTAGGTCTAGCTATTTCAACCCTCTTATGAAATATGGTTAGTATGGCTGCATCAATTACGGAATAGTCAGGTTTTTCGTGTTTTCCAAAATATTATATATGTATATATAAAAAATGGGTGTGGTTTTAATCCGATTTCATTTTATCTAGCATTTTAAGATGAGTGCCAAGGACCCATTATACCAAATTTCAACAATATATCTTGAAATTCACTCAAGCTATCGTGTTTATAGGCGGACGGACTTGGCTTAATGAATTTCTTTTTTCACCCTGATCAGTTTGATATGTTTGGAAGTCTATATCAATGTCGAATAGTTTATGTCTTCACAACCTACTGTTATGCGAACCAAACTAATATACTCTGGGAGCTTTTCTCAGCTGAGTATAAAAACGTAGGCAATTCAAATTGAATCAATTTTATTCTTTTTAAGCTTATATAACAGGTTTTATAAAGGCTCGAAAGACAGTTTAGGTTAGGTTAGGTTGAACTGGCCGGTCCATGAGTACCTCACATAAACTGAATGAGTCCGTAGTGTTGCCAGAAGTTTGTTTTAACGACCAAACTGAAAAACCCTTTCAAAAACCAGGACCTATGTTATAAAATAACTCCGTCCTCTTGGCAAATACTAGAAGCTTCTTAGGACTTAAGCCACTTGCTGCTTCTAGATCTGTCAGCTGTATCACTCCTAATAGCTGGAGTCTTAGCTTGGCAAGCGCAGGGCACGAGTACAGAACGTGCTCGATCATTTCCTCATCCAACCCGCATTTCCAACATCTGCTATCATTGACCAAGCCTACTTTAAAGGCATGTGACGCCAGAAGACAGTGCCCAGTCAGAATACCCGTCATGAGTCTACAGTCCTCTCTTTTTATTGATAGAAGCAACTGTGTTAGCCTAAGGTTGTAAGACCTACACATAATCTTCGACACTTTACAGCCCCGCGCTTGCACCCACGCCTTTCCCGCTTGGTCGATCGTGTGCACCTCTCGCCTTCGCTTAATCTCGCTCAGTCTAATTGGGACGTCTACGGAGCAAGCTTCAAAGGATGCGCCCTTTTTAGATAGTTCATCCGCTATTTCATTCCCATCTATTCCCATATACCCTGGGACCCAATTAGATGTAGGCTCGAAAGACAGATCTTCGAAAGAAATAAAAAGGATCAATTCCTCATATATTTTGATGCGCTGAATTGCCAATTATTTGTATTCGTTTTTAGAGGTTTCGACCCAACCACGACCCGTTTGGCAGATTCAGAATAAGCGCATCACAATGCATAGAAATAGATTTTTCGCATTACCAGTTCCGCCAACTTTTTTGTGTAGTTGTTCGAGCTCTTTACGTATCTTGTATTACCATGCATGTTGATGCTTTGAAACTGAAATTTATTTATGGACCTCTACGCGTTGGAGATGGCGAGTTCCGAAGGTTTAACGATGAGCAGTTGTTGTTGTTGTAGAGATAAGTGTAGCATTAAGCGTCTATGCCCACCTATGCAATACATTTTGCGGCATTACGCATCATGAACTCCTATGCAATACATTTTTAACAGCTCAATCATATTACAATATTATACAAATTATAGACCTAATACAGCGGTTATCTAACATCAATGGAATGCCGAATATGACACTCTTGTCTGTTCACAAATAATAAATTCTGCTTTATTATCAATTTTAGTTTCTCACCAAAATATTTGCATACAACCAATAATGAGAATTAACCAGACATCGATTTGCTGACGAATGCATACATATTTACATGTATGCATAACATGCATACAAATCTACAGGTATGCAGACTATGCACACAAATCTACATATATGCATAGCTTGTATACAAATCTACATGTATGCAGACTATGCATACAAATCTACATATATGCATAGCATGCATACAAATCTACATATATGCATAGCTTGCATACAAATCTACATATATGCATTGCTTGCATACAAATCTACATGTAGGCATACCATACATATAAATCTACAAGTATGCATACCATGTACATATTTTTAGTTAGTATTAAGATAATTATGAATGTGTAGGTTAAGAAATTACCTATAAAAGAAAAAGAATTTCTTTAATAAAATGAATCTTGAATTATTATCAGACTACAAAAGTCGTTTCACTCTTTACATTGAATCGTAACTTTTCATGGCGATCCTGCCAGCTTGATCAGAAATTGGCAAAACTGTTAAAGATCTTGCTGGAGGAAAAGATCCTGACAGATTTGGCTAAAAATCTGAAAGGTCGTGCCAAGTTTAAAACATAGAGAAAATTTTTATTGAGATCATGTTGGATAAAAATCCTGCACAGAAGAAAAGGAGCAATAATTACATCGCAGACTAGATCAACCCAACGTAACTTGGTATGACAACTACCAATAATATTTTAACGGACTTTTGGCAAATTCGAATAAACTCATGGTGGTTATTTGGATCAATTAGTTATGAACGTTTGTTTGAAGCAAAATAATGGAAGCTCAATAATAAATTAAACGCATAAATGGAGTGGAATAATCATAATATGTGGCCGGACACTAAATAAATGCAGAGTAGCAAACCAGCAGGACATGATTGGCATAAGACTGGCAACTAATATTATATGGCAAACCAACAGGACATAATGGACAATACGACTGGCAGCGAATGTTATGTATATTAAGTATATTTAAATTATTTAAATTTTTAGAATCAATTGAGCGGCCTTTACGGACGCTAAACCATTAGCAAAAACGAAAGTTTTTGCTTAGGAATTTTTTTTTAAAATAGGAACTGAAAAATAAATAAAATGTAAAACGCCCCTTTTCAAAGAAAATTTCATGGAATTAGCAAGAAAATTCAAATGTATTAAATTTTAAAGAATTTTTTAGCTTGAGAAAAAAATTTAACATAAAAATCTACTTTGTTAAAATTTAAAGTAAAAGTTTTATGAAAAAAAAAGCATTAGCAGGAAAATTAAAATTTCTTATTTGAAAAAAAAAAAAAATGCTAAAATACTAAAATGCTAAAAATCTTAAATTAAACAAATTTTTCCAACAAAATTTTGTTTAAACCTTTATACCAAATAAATAAGGAAAAATATTAAAGTAAATTGAAATGTTTAGGACACTTCTGTAAAATGGTCAATTAACTTCAGACAGTTCACCTATCCTTTGGAGAAAGCCCATAGAACATTTTTATAAGGTTTAAAAATTAAAATTACTCTGTTCATAATTATTAAAATGCAAAGAGATTCCTCAGACTTGCCTCTCTATTCGTGGGACGAAAATACCCGACACACTAGGGACCTACAAAAAGAATTAGAAGGCTTAAAGAAATTGTGGAAGATAATAGGAATGGAAAGGGAACCCACAATAGAAGATATAATACATCCCACAACCAAGGAAGAAGAAATAATGAGAATGATTAGGAGAGTGTTCCCCAGAAAATGCCAAATGTTAAGTAGCATCAAAAAAAAAAAAATATTAAAAGTTTGTTTAATACGAATAGATAAAAATATTTCCAAATATACTATATACTACACTAAGAAAATTTTTTTTTTGGAATATTAAAATTTTTTTTTTTACCCTAAATAAAAATATTTTTAATCAACAATTTCCACAAAATAAAAAGTCATAAAACAAAATATCTAACATCTTATTAAAATTAAAGAACTTTCAAGATGTCTTGGTGGACAAAAATAGCCCAAGGCATTATGGTAGCCATAGCTGGCTACGAGGTAGGAAAAGGAAATTCTGAAACATCAGAGAACAGGATAATAAAATATGAATCACCAGCTGAACCAGAAACAAAAGCTGCTCCAAATATTCCAGATTTTTTGTTAGCAGTTATACGTTATGTATTCATTCTATTGATCATCACAATAGCTATGATGCTCAAAAACTATATCAAGCACAAATTTAGGCAGGTAAAACCCGCCATAAATCGTATCTAAGAAACACCAGTTTTTGCAACCCATTACCTAAACCAAACCCAAAGCTGAAAAAGAGCAATAAATACTTCACATGAATTTCAAAATGTAGAAATCGACAGCAAACCCAGCACCGAGAGTTCTGCCTAAAATCAATAGCAAATAAAAAACTTGCATAATTCCGTTGAATGTCCCTGACAAAGATGGTCAGGAAGCAATAGGAAATTCTAGGACAGTGGAAGTAAGCAAAACCTAACGAAAAAAAAATACATATATTTTTCAACCAGCCCATAACAACACAAGAAAAAATGAAGAAAAGTCACAAAGAGAACCTATAAAAATATAAGTGAAGCGCTAAATAAATTTGCAGCAATAAGACATGTCGCGCTCGTTTTCATCTTAGGATAGAAAAATGGTAGCGTAGGAAATACAAGAAACCTGATTGTAGATGATAAAATTGACTTAGGACAATTACTTATCAGGCTGTACACACGTTGTATAAATGCCGCCAATACAGGACTTGGTATTCATAAGAAAAACACAGTTGTCCTGAGGGACAAATTGGTGGAAAATGATTGATTATTTACTCGAGTAGGCAAATGTAAAATAATAATTGATAGTTCTCTAAGATCAAATAGACGCATTAACCAAAGAGGTTGTGCATGTGACAAATCCCGGAATAAAAATAAAAATAATTCTTCATAAAAGTCATGACGATTCTGTCCTGGTGGCCGCCGCAGAAATCGCATGACAAATAAGATCAAAGAAATTGCTGGAAAATATGAAATTATCGAAAATATAAAAAGAACATTTAAAGATACGAACATTTTTTTGCACCCACTGTACCTTCCACTTATCCATTAATAAAACCACTACCAATACATAACTACCCGCTCTTCCACCAGCAACTTTTCTTTACAATTATTACAGATTTGCCTAATTATGAATGAAAAAAAATGCAAGTGAAAAAACCAAAACTTTTTTCTCCTTGAATAATATGCGGAATTAGTTTAATAAAACAAAATAAATACAATCATTTATTAACTAGGTCTCATAAGGTCATATTTTTACATATTAGGAAAGTACTCCACTTTAACCCCTATAGATTAGAAAATATTAATAGGAAAATATTTTTACTCTAACCCTTGGTAGATAAACAATAAAAATTATTACAGTAACTTATATACATAGAAAAATTTCGATAGGGAAATAGTTTGCATAAGTTACTAAATAATGGTAGGAACAATAAAAATAAGAAAATAATAGTCCATAAAAATAGGCTTAAACCCATTTAAAACATCTTTTGACAACTTAAAACATAATCGTAAAATAAGCATTCCAATTTACTCGGTTAGTTAATAAAAATTACTAAAGACAAGCGGATCTTAAGTGAGTGCACACATCTAAAATCCGGCAAATAAAATAAATTAAATCAATAAAATAAATAAAATAAGTAAAATTTAAGAATTTCTATATATAAAAATTTAAAATTTTTAAATAAAAAAAAGGGAATTGTACAAAAACAAAAAGAAAAATATACGTAAGATGCCAATAATAAAAGTATGAAAGTCAGCAAATTAGAAACTAAATTCAAAAACTCTTTCAATACAATATCAAGTTACAGTAAAATACCAAAATCATCTAAATACAAACAAAGAATCTTATACAATTGTTCACAAAACAATTGTATAATCCTCTTTTTCCAAGGCGGATGGTGTAGCATTAAGCGTCTATGCCCACCTATGCAATACATTTTGCGGCATTACGCATCATGAACTCCTATGCAATACATTTTTAACAGCTCAATCATATTACAATATTATACAAATTATTGACCTAATACAGCGGTTACCTAACATCAATGGAATGCCGAATATGACACTATTGTCTGTTCACAAATAATAAATTCTGCTTTATTATCAATTTTAGTTTCTCACCAAAATATTTGCATACAACCAATAATGAGAATTAACCAGACATCGATTTGCTGACGAATGCATACATATTTACATGTATGCATTACATGCATACAAACCTACAGGTATGCAGACTATGCACACAAATCTACATATATGCATAGCTTGCATACAAATCTACATATATGCATTGCTTGCATACAAATCTACATGTAGGCATACCATGCATATAAATCTACATGTATGCGTACCATGTACATATTTTTAGTTAGTATTAAGATAATTATGAATGTGTAGGTTAAGAAATTACCTATAAAAGAAACAGAATTTCTTTAATAAAATGAATCTTGAATTATTATCAGACTACAAAAGTCGTTTCACTCTTTACATTGAATCGTAACTTTTCATAAGGACACTCCCCGAAGGCCTTGGAGAGTGTTATCGATGTTGATGGTTCTTCACCGGATACAGATCCCTTACGTTCCATTACCAAACCCGACCATCTCGGAAGCGATTCGTTATGACCACATGCGACCTTCTAGGCCATACCGCCCTGCTACCCCCTAGATCCATGAGGAGTTCGGGGTCGCCAGAGCCTCGGCTGTTAATGAAACAGGATTCGCCACGGATAGGTGAGGTTGATAATTGGCTTGGAGAAGCTATACATTGCGCTGGCAACCTCTTAAAAGGATTGCGCTACACAATCCCATGAATCTATTTTATTTATTTTAGTCACCTCTCACGACAGGCATACCTACCGCGGATATATTCTAACCTCCTAACCCGCTGGGGGATGAGCTGTACGAGCTTTACGCATACATCAACCTAATCCAGCGAACAAAAGCGCAGCGGCTGCGCTGGCTAGGACATGTTATGCGAATGAAAGATGACGCTCTGGCTAAGAAAGTGGGTCTATCGGAACCCGCCTATGGAAGCAGAGGAAGAGGGCGGCCCCCCACTGCGCTGGAAGGACCAGGTGGAAAACGATTTAAACTCCCTTGGTGTGACCAATTGGCGCCAGTTGGCAGAGAGAAGAAACGACGGCCATAAACGTTTAAACGGTTAAGCGCCAATTAAGTAAGTAAGTATAACCAGAACCAAATTTTGGTTGCAATATAACGTGTTTAGTTGTTTTGGAGATCTAAAGAAAATGTATACAACTCAAACAAAAATTGTACATTTTTACATTTTTAAATACAATACAAGATCCAGATTTGAATTTTGAAAACCAATATTAATATTTTGGAGGCTAACTTCGAAAAGCCAGGAAATTGCTTTTTCAAAAAAGTTTGCTTAGTCCAATACCCAGCCTAGTGTTTAACAGTGTTATCTATCAATATATAAAAACGCCACACATAAACTTTTGAACTCCTTTTTTGAACGCACCGTTTGGCCAATTTGGATGAAATATATACTAATTTGTAGGAAGTAGAGTTCTTCAGTGCAGTGTAAATACCATCATTTGAAAACTAAAATATCTCTGAGAGTAGCAATACCGGGAAATGATGATTAGCAGGCAGATGGACAACATCGATATTGTACCACTGGAGGAATTGAATTGGGTATCTCCTATAGCGAAATGCGGAAATGTGCACTCATAGAACTCTTTTATAATATAATAACATGTAGTTACTTTTCGGCGATTTCAACAAATATCAACAAACAGGTAAAAACAGCTACGCCTGGGAAGTGAATGTTAGTTATACAACATAAGCCCCGTGTTGTACAGAAGAGTGTAATCTACGGGAAAGGGGTTGTGGCCAGAGACGGATTAACAAGTAGGCAGAATAGGCAGTTACCTGGGGCTCCCGATTTTAGGGAGCCCCCGAAAAATTTAAAAGACTTCTAAAATTTTCTTACAAACATAAAATTCTAGAGAGTGAAAGAAAAATATAGTCAGAACTGAAAATAATTTTTACTCAAATAAATAAAACTCTATTGACCGCTCGACGACCGACGAACTAGACAAGGTTCCTAAAAAGGACATTTCCGACTCATTTGAGAAATTGTATTAGCGTGCAAAGAAGTGTATCGAAGTAAAAGGAGAGTATATTGAATAATAAAAAAGAATTATCTCAAAATGTACACTGATTGTTTTTATTTTGAAAAATTTCGGTTATTTTTGGAACAAGAGGGTGTAGAAGCCTTCAACTCTATTTTGACTGCTATGCGTTCAGTGAGTAAGTCATTACAAAGTGAAAAAGCAAATTTGCAACCGTGTGCTTTTTTGTACGGATCGTTAGAAGAGGTGTTTAGTTTCATTCCGTGAAAAGTTCAATGTTTTCGAGGAAAAAACAGAACAAGTACCTGGTGTAGCTTAAACAGAAATCGTAAAACGTACTCGTCGTAGAAAAAACAACCGAATGACGGAAATGCTCCAAAAGTAGAATTTTTGCCTCGCGATGATTTTAGGACAAACGGTTTCCTCGAAATCATCGACAATCTTCACAGTGAAAGTTTCAGAGACATTTGCATTTCTCATCAACTTTTCTCTAAGCGATGGAGACCTCCACGGAGCTGTAAATAACTAAGTTATTTTTTATTCTAGAGATTTGGAAGAATTTTTCATTGAAATGAAACAAATCCAAAGTTACGTGAACTACAGATACACTGATGCACAAAAAACTCATAGTAATTTGTATAAGATTCTAATGGAAGATCAATTAGCCGATGTATTTCCTAACACAGAAATAGCTCTACAGATTTTTTTAACATTAATGATCGCAAATTGTTCTGCCGAACGATCCTTCTCGCAATTAAAAAGAACCAAAGCTGCTGAAAGAGCTACAACAGATTTATTGAACATAATCGATATTGATGAGATAATTGATGAATTTGCCGAAAACAAATGTAGAAAACGACATTTTTTAAATGTAGACAGTAATTTTATTGATATTATTACATTGTGACAATCAAATTTTTATGAAAGATATAAGTTTGTATTTTTTAATCGAAAAAAGAAGGGAACGGACGTGAAAAAAGGGCCCCCAAATTGATAGTTGCCTAGCGCCCCGTTGAGGGTTAATCCGGTCCTGGTTGTGGCTCATCTCAAATAAAGATAAATTTGTATGTTTCATGTCTAGAAAACTCTATACATGCTTTAATTTTGATAACCCTTATCTAATTGGATTAGTCGAATTTTCGACCCCGGGTGATACTAGTCTTTTTAAATACGTTACTGTTGCATATTTGGGAAGTTTCATAAAAAAAATTTATTTAAAAATATGGCTGAAAACAAATCTAAATTTGTAATAAGTTAGTCGTCAAGAACTATCATGTGCTTATTAAAATTGGGAATATGATTATACTGAAAAGCGGAAAAAATTTCTAATGCATTTACTGCGTCTTCATAAGGAAGTCGCCATTTTTCGTTTCAGTGAACATGATTTTCGATCCGTTTTTGAGTTGTATTAATACTTTGTAACAAAACTAGTTTAGTCGGCACATGAAATCATGGAGCTGACACGTATATGATCACTGATCTTTAGGCCCCAATAATTTTGTTTCTAGGTCGATTGAAAAACTGTAGGAATCTCATAGAACTTTCAATCACTGCGCATATATGCTAGTTATTTTAAGTTATACTATGGAAAATATTCACTTTATTAATGATTTAAATTTAGACCTTACCTTAGGCGGTAGTCCGTGTCGTGCTGCCAAGCTATTCGGCACAACATCAACAATGGTAGCCGTATTTCCGTCACGTATGAGACCCAAACACTGACCCTCACGTTCACGTCGTATAGCATAACCGCGGCCAAAAGGTATGCGACGAACAAGCATCTCAACCTTTTAAATATAAGCAAAAGGAACTTTAGAATATTTTCGCAAATCTCAAGTGTAATAAAAATAAGTCTTACAAAAAGCGTATTACTGTTGCGAATAATTTTGTTTGCCTCATTTGCACAAGTTATATTCGTACCGGCAATAGACAACAATTGATCACCAATGTGCAATGCATTATATAGCATTGGATGTTCCTTTTGCTTCCAACCAGCAACCCTAAAAAAACATTGTATCATAATTTGATAATTGCACATGGAAACTGCATATCAACCGCTGAGTGAAAGAATAAGCAATGTTATAATTTATTTCAAAACTTCTCTAATTCAGAACTTGGTTAAGAATATTTGAAAATATGTGACCCGGTCTATGAAAAGGTGGCTTATTACTAAAAAAAAAACAGCTGTTAACAGCTGTTTCTCGCAATTTCTTTTTTGAGTCATAAGCCACCTTTTCGTAGACCGGGTCACATATAAGTAAATACTGAAATAAAGCATGCTGTTAAAATTTGCCTCTGATATAACATTTTTAAATAAGCAATCAAGATCGAGTAATGCGCCACTCAGCAGGTGACATGTTCTTTCACATCGTGTACCTACCACACAGCACCAAAAGCATCCACCCATGCAATGGAGCCCACACAATCTTTACGTCGCAACTGCAGCCGTACGCCACCTGGATGCATGATTTCTCTTCTTAGCTGCATGACTTGATGTTCACGTAGTGTCAGGCGCATACTTGCCGGTGAATTATTAGCACCACTAGAAGCAGGTGGCGCCGCAGCCGAACTGCCATTGCCACTACCACTACCGCCACCATTTAAGGAGACATTTTCAGAATTACGTAAAGGTTGCGGCGGCTGTTGAAAGCGTAACGCTGCTACATTACGTCCAGTGGGTAGCTCATTGTTATTGGCGCCACGTGCAGCGCTACCAGTGCGTGCATCCGATGTAGAGGAGCTGCGTCGACGCTGTTCTAATAATTCACAATTACGATTACGACTGATATTTGGCGGAACATTCGAGCTGGTACTGGCGTTTGGTGTATTTGCTGTTTGCTGCGTTATCGTCGGGTTGTCAGTAGTGTTGTTATTCAAGGTTACTGTTGTTGTTGTTGTTGAATTTTTGTTACTCGCACTTAACGCTGTTTTGCCTTTTCCAGTATTTCCTGCTTTCAATAAATGAAAGTCCCTGCGACTCGGACGAGTCGTTATCACAGCTTCGGTAAGACCACGTTTAAGCAAGTGAGCACGGCTTGGTATGGCTAAAGCAGTTGACGCAGTTGTTGGAGCAGTTGTAGAGCTAGTACTTTTTGCTAACTGCGGCGTCGACGATGTAGTAGCAGTAGCCAGTATGTGCAGATTTGTAGCTGTCGGTATACGTCGGCGATCCGGCACAGGACTAGCATGGGCCGGCGTATGACTACGTGACATTAGAGGCGATTGCTTTAATGGCTGAGTGCCTTTAGTTGGTATCGATGGCATATCGACACTATTGATATTGATGGTGGTGGAAGGACTGACGGTACGTGCAACTGCTACGGGTTTATCTTGCTGCGTGCCATCTGCTGGTGGTATTGGCGATGGAGGTTTGCAAGTATTTCTTGATTTATTAGCAGATTTGGTAGAAGCCTTGAATATTGTAAAAATCAAAAATATATCACAGAATTATTTATTTTTTTAATATTGTAGCGAATGTTAGCATCACTATGTTGTTAGTAAATAAAGGCACAACAACAATAAAGCAAGCTGCCGCTCTTGTGTACATGAACAAATCAATCATCATTTACACACATTAGGGCGGGTCGATTTAAAAATCGCTAATTTCTGTGAAAATCATATTCTAGGGATCAAAATAAGAAACTTTGCCGAAGAAACCATACCTCTAAAACGAATTCTGATGCCCCCCCCCCCCCCCCCTTTGGGCGAACTTTTGGGTAGGGGCAATTTCAATTCTACCTGCTGTGTCTTGTGGTGGCTTAAAAAAAAACACAAGCAATTTTACGATCTGCAATTGTGTCACAGTGATACCTTCATTTTTTAAAACGACATGCAAATGCATCACAGTGATGCCTTGGTTTTAAAAGGGGGTTGTAAAAACGCTAATTTCTAATATTTTTTTTTAATTTCTTTTCTATTACTAAGTTAAATTCATTTTTTCATTTACATATGTTCTGACTAAATAAATTTCTAAAGAGAAAAATAAACTCCAAAAAGAAAAAACATAGGCATTTCAAAGTGGGATTTTTCAAAATTTACCCCTACGACCCAAAGTGGGGGGGGGGGGGGGGGGGACATCAGAATTCGTTTTAGAGGTATGGTTCCTTCGGCAAAGTTTCTTATTTTGATCCCTAGAATATGATTTTCACAGAGCAATGGGCGATTTTTTTCCTCCCCACAAATCGACCCGGCCTAACACACATTCATACAAGGCAACGAAGAGATACTCACAAACACATGTAATCATTAGCCGAAGTAGTTACTCACACATACACCCGCATATGGCTACAAGATAAACATAAACTACAAATATACATGTTTATAGATGGTAACCAAGCAGGCGATAAAAAAGTTCTAGAAGGCGAAACGTCTAGACCTTAGTAGAAATATGCGAAAGAAGCAATGGAGAGTATAAAAGCAGCGCAAGCTGAGTAATCATGAATCCGTTTGATTTAAACACGCAATTAGTTGTGAAGTATAAGTGTTCTTAAATTAGGCTAATAAAGACCATTTTGCATTACTGAATATTGGAGTTATTTATTCGACAATTTAGCGATTCGAACGTTTGCAGAAGGTGTATAATAACAAGGATTTCCCAAAATTCGTTACAATATATTTCAAGTTGCAGAACGTAACTACCCTGGACCAATCTTCTATAAAAGCGTGCAATTACTGGCGCATGCTGACAACATTGGTATCATCGGCCTGGAAACAGGAAAAAGAAGCGGAAAAGATGGGTTTAATGGTAAATGAGGACAAAACGACGTACGTGCTGAGCAAAGAGTGCATTTGGGCCTTGGCAACCACGCCACTATTGGCAGCCTTAATTTCGAAATTGAAAAGATTTTAGTTTATTTGGGAACCATCATCAACACAAAAAATAACATCAGCTTTGAAACCCAGAGAAGAATAAATGCTACTTTGGACTAGGTAGGCAATTGAAAAGTAAAGTGCACCATTAGCACCCACATAAATTGCGGTTTAAATAAAAACCCCCACCATAGGACAGTACTCGTTGCACTAGACCAGCGATGGGCAAAACGGCTCGTATGAGCCTTTTGCTCATACGGGCACGCTTTGCACATTTAAGTGCTTGGTGAGGGACGATCAAGTGCAGGTATGTGGGGCGAAGACCACAGGAAGAGAATAATATACAAACACACATAAGATTGATAAAGAGAGAGTATTTTGCCTTATACATATGTGGAAAATAGAGCTGCCATCGCTCTTATTATGTTCACATTATTAAGCGTGTTCGGATAAACTAGCCTTTACCGGCGGCTTCGTTCGCTCTAAAGGCCACAAATACATAATGCCGCTTTTGTAATTCACAACTCGAACTGAATTTTCAGTTTTAATTTTAAAATTTCCTTTATGATTCAAAAAATAAACAAAGCAAATTTTAAAATTAGAAAAATGGTCGCCGTAAATTAAACACGCATGCAACGCATGCTCCAACAATTTTTGCAGTGTGGATTTAAAGCTGCCGGGCAACGCGCAAATTTGCTTGATGGTTACCATAGCAACGGGTAGTTGTGTGCGTATCGGGCGATGTCGTGTTCACACGTATTTGTTGTCGGCTTCGCGTTGATGAAAATCAACATTTTTAGATTTTTTCGCTTGACAGCTGGTCTATTTGATAGTGGCCGACGTGGTTGACAAGCATTAAGGCTCCATTACTGATACTTAGCATAGACTTGACTTGGCTTGCGAACTGTCACTTACAGTTCTGTTAAATGAACATTGCATGTTACTGATTACTCAAAACTTAACTTGACTTAGAAGTCTGTTGAATTTTGATTTTCTATGTAAGTTCTAAGTGACGTTTACATTTTGAGATGCCATTTGTTTGCTTCCATTTCATTTTGACATTTTGTCATACAAATTGACATTTATTTAAAAATAAATTTCAACGCTGATTATGATGCCAGATTTTATGCGCCAAGTGGAGTATAATCGTGGCTAAGTTGCCAAGTTTACGCCAAGTCAAGTCAAGTCTATGCTAAGTATCAGTAATGGGGGCTTTAATGTGTTAGTTTCGTGAGAACGTCCAATGAGCAACTTCGCGGAAGAAAAAGATTTTACGTTGCGGTTTATTGAAACCTACGAATGCAAAGGTCGGATGGAAAAAAAAAAAAATTGCCAAAACTCAGGTAATTTTCTTAGTGGCTTAAGATTAGCATCTTATTATATTAAAATAGAATAAGCTACAAAACTGCATACTCGAAATATTTCTAAAAATTATTAGAAGAAAGTTGAAAAATTTTTATGAAAATTCGCAAAATTTACAAGCAATAAAAAATCGTCATCCGATGACATGTTTACGTCTGCACGCTACGAATTTTCAATACAAATGGCGATTGATGCTTGTGTGGTGGCCGGGCAAGCGACAATCACCCGATACGCACACAACTACCCGTTGGTAACCATCAAGCAAATTTGTGCGTTGCCCGGCAGCTTAACGATATACATATGTATGTGAGCTGAAGAAATTTGAAAATTGCTCCATAATTTGAAATTTATAAATGAAAGGAGTTATGTTTGTAATAAAACTGGTAAAATTAGTCGTTGTTTATGCGATTGGTACCTTTTTTTTATTTGTAAACTGATAAATTTCTTTGTAGGCTCACGGCAACTCTGCCAACAAGTCTGTAAAGGTTACGTTTTCGCACGATTGTATACGAAACGTGCATTAGTACGTTTTTCTACTACTAATCCTCTAATGCTACTACTTTAAAAATACTTTTTTAAATACTTTTATGTATATATTGCAAAATGAATCGGCTTGCATATAATTAAATGTATGTGAAGGCGAAATGAATGCCAATAATGCGCTGCTTAACATAAAGTCGACTTCAGTCTATGGTTATTCCGTTTTTCGTTTTGCTTGCCAAAAAATTTATGTTTTTGTTTTCGTACTATTGCAACACAGTTTGGGCATTGGTTTTCGAGATTTAGAGATAATATTTTCATTTGAGTTTTTTTAGTGTTTCCGTAACCTTCTTGCGATGAATATCGTTTGAGACGAAGCGTACGATATTTCCAATGTATTCTTTGACTCCCCTAACACCCCAAAACACTCAAACGTCTCATCGAGCACTCGCTGGCACTGAAACTGATTTAGGAGTCGAAAATAGGCCCATCCCTGCGCTAGACCTATCGAAAGCTTTTGATACGGTCAACCATGGCACGTTACTACAAGACCTGGAAGGGCCTACCCTTCCCCCATGTCTTAAAAGGTGAACCGCAAATTATCTGGGTGGCCGGAAGACATCGGTGCAATTTAGAAACGAAACATCAAAACTATCCTATCCCCACTTTTGTTTAACTTCGACATATCAAAGCTACCTTCGCCACCAGAAGGAGTTACTATCGTTTCTTACGCCGATGACTGCCCAATAAGGGCCACAGGCCCAGGCCCGCAGATCGATGAGCTTTGTACCAGAATAAAGGGCTACCTCCCTGATCTCTCCCGTTTTTTCGCCTCGCGAAACCTGGCACTATCACCGACTAAATCATCGGCGACCTTATTTACAACATGGACGTCCCAAATGTCGACCATTTTGAACATCCACGTCAATGGCACTACGCTACCGACTGTCTTATACGCCAAAATCGTGGGTGTGACGTTCGATCAGGATCTACATTTTGGTTCGATCAGGATCTACATGCAGCCGTAATTATACCGAAAATCCAGAGCCGTAATAAAATCCTCAAATCTCTTGCTGGCAGTACTTGGGGAAAAGATAAAGAAACGCTCATTACCACTTACAAAGCAATTGGCCAGCCGATTGCATGCTACGCGTCCCCGATATGGTCGCCAAGCCTAAAGACTACTCACTGGAAGAAGCTACACGGGTTTTTCTTATGTCCTCAGAACACCATCTACATAATGAGGCGAGAATACTCCCCATTAGGGAGAGAAATGAAATGCTAACCAAAGAGTTCCTGTTGAATACCCAGAAACCTGGGCATCCCAACAGACAACTAACTGTTTGATGAGCCAACACCGCCCAGGGGCTTAAGGAGTCATCTCCGTAAGCATTATGAGGAAATACGGCACCTGAGGACACAGCCGTATGAAGCCAAAAAACACAAGTCCTCAGTGAACTCCACAAACAGGCGTCGGACCTGCCCGGTGAATCCTGTACTAAAAGAACAATACCCTAAACTTGCAGAAGAGGAACGCATACAACTCCCTAGGGAAACGCGAGTCACTCTAGCTCAACTTCGATCTGGATACTGTAACAGGTTAAACTCTTACCTATACAGAATCAACCCCGACATACAATATGTATGCCCTGCTTGCAATGTGTCCTCACATCACACCAACGATCACTTCTATTGCAATGTGGAACCAACGCCTCTATCACCCCTCTCATTACGGTCCACCCCTGTTGAAACAGCAAATTTCCTTGGACTCCCGTTAGATGATATTGATAAAAATTTGTGATCGGTCACACCTATTGGATGGGGCGGAGCACTGCTACAACAACAACATCAGATGAAGCGGGTCTGGGAGTATTCAAGAGAAAAGTTCTTCGAAAGATTTACGGACCTCTACGCGTTGGAGACAGCGAGTACCAAAGAAGATTTAATACTGAGCTGTACGAGCTTTACGCATGCATCAACATAGTCCAGCGAATTAAAACACAGTGGCACACAGCCCTCGCGGTTCTGAGGGCAGTATTTTGGCAGGCCTGTAGCTTCTTCCAGTGAGTAGTTTTTAGCCTTGGCGACAATATAGGGGACGCGTAGCATGCAATCGGCTGGCCAATTGCTTTGTAAGTGGCAATGAGCGTTTCTTTGTCTTTTCCCCAAGTACTGCCAGCAAGTGATTTGAGGATTTTATTACGGCTCTGGATTTTCGGTACAATTGCGGCTGCATGCTCACCAAAATGTAGATTCTGATCAAACGTTACACCCAAGATTTTGGGGTGTAGGACAGTCGGTAGCGTAGTGCCATCGACGTGGATGTTAAAAATGGTCGACATTTGGGACGTCCATGTTGTAAATAAGGTCACGGAGGATTTAGTCGGTGATAATGCCAGGTTTCGCGAGGCGAAAAAACTGGAGAGATCAGGGAGGAGGTAGCCGTTTATTCTGTTGCAAAGCTCATCGATCTGTGGGCCTGTAGTCATTATTTTGCAGTCATCGGCGTAGGAAACGATAGTAACTCCTTCTGGTGGCGAAGGTAGAATTGATATGTAGAAGTTAAACAAAAGTGGGGATAGGACACCACCCTGTGGCACCCCTTGTTTAATACTTTTTGGTCTAGATGTTTCGCTTCTAAATTGCACCGATGCCTGCCGACCACCCAGATAATTTGCGGTCCACCTTTTAAGACATGGGGGAAGGGTAGACCCTTCCAGGTCTTGCAGTAACGTGCCATGGTTGACCGTATCAAAAGCTTTTGATAGGTCTAGCGCAACGAGTACTGTTCGATGGTGGGGGTTTTTATTTAAACCGTAATTTATCTGGGTGCTAGTGGCATTTAGCGCAGTGGTGGTGCTATGAAGTTTTCTTACTGTTCCCTCTTACTCTTGTTTTCTCATCACTCTCCGTCTTTCCAGTTGACCTTAATCGATCCTCCCCAATCTTTCCTTCCCTTTAATTCTTCTGTAAATCTTCCACTGCATTCATACTTTTATTCTGACTGTTCCCTTTAGCTCCCCGTTTCCCTTCACCCTCCCCTTCAATTTATGGGGTACAACGTGCTTTCAGTGTAATTCGGGACAGGATTGGAAACACGTCCTTTCCAACCTTCCAATAAACATTACTCATCACTTTGAGATTCCAATAATAATAAAATAAAATAAGGCCAAACAAAAGTTGGAACAGGGGGGATTGGAAACACGTCCTTTTCAACCTCCAATTACATGTTGAGCTGTGCTGATCGGAATCTTCTTGCATTCACACAGCGTCGTAAATGAAAATATATGTTCAAAATTGTGTTGCCTTATGCTGGGAGCACTGGAGGATTGGAAACGCGTCCTTTCCAACCTCGCCTAAAAGAGTGACTCCCATGCTCGCCCGTTTGTCATGCTAATAAATATGCTGATCGGAATCACATGGCATTCCGACAGCATATTCAATAGAACTAAGTAATTTTAATAATTAATTGTATTTAGTGATTTAAGTTTTAGGTCTAAACAGCCGTAATAATAAATAAATTTAATTTAATTTACTTCTTTTTATATTTTCCTTTTTTTATTCTTACTTCGTGTTTCCTTCTTTCTTTTCTATAAATTTCCCTTTTCCTATCCACAGACATATCGAATTTAGCTTTTCCTGCAAAGGGGGCGTATATTTCATTACTAAAGTAGTAAAAAAGTAGCAAAAAAGTACCAACAATTTTCCCTCCCTACTATGTAAAAATTCATTACCCGATTATGAAGGCCTCGAACTTTTGTTGTTGTACACCTGCCTATCTGAACTATTGCATTATGGTTTGAAAAACAGGTTAAGAAATTGTAATTATGAATTTTAATCAACTTAGAAAAAAATTGATAAGATTTCTGAAAATTACCCAAAAACCAAACTAAAAAATATATCATTAAAAAACGATTTTTATAATAAAACGTATAACTACTACGATTCCTGATTGAAATACAAGTAAATTACCTCAGTTTTACGTTTTGAAATTGGTGAATTGTTAATCAAATTTGGTGAAATTGGAGGCACTGCATTCATTCCTGTGCTTACACTTATGTCAAAGTTCGAAGGTGGTGCACTGGTCGACAGAAAAACCTTTTCATAGTGTACCGATCCAATATTATGCTTAACGGTTGTATCACTCGTGCAAGTATGACTAGCATTATTTACCGTTATATTTGTTATGCCTGTGCTATTAGCTGATAAAATAATTTTCTTCATCATTTTTGGAGTTCCACCACCATTGACGATGCTCATATTTGTTGCTATCGGCCGCACAGTCGAGCTGGATGATGGCGTTGGTGTGTAGCAAGTGCCATAAAGCGACGATGCACTGGCGCTGGGGAGTGTGTTGACGCCTGTTGTTGTTGGCGCAATTGCTGCCGGCGTAACCGCTGTTGTTGTTGTATTTCCCGTTACATGCACTGTTGTTATTTTAAGTTCATCGGCCGTTGAATGCGCGGTTGTAGCTGACGTAGTTGTTGTTGTTGTTGCAACTAAACTTTTCACTGGTGTTGTATATTGTGTTTTTGCTATTGTTGTTGCTTTATTCGCTTTTGTATCAAGTACTTGTATTGTATTACTATTTGTTTTTGTGGACGGAATTATTTGTACATTACTTTTATACTCGCTTTGGGATATATTATCGGGGAATTTGAAAATATCACCCATAACAAGTTTACTGGATGACGACGAAGACGTGGAGGATTTTTTATTCGGGTTCGTTTCGCTTTCCTGCTCATTTGGATCACTGGTGGATACTTGAATTATGGTGATGTTCATTTTATCAATATCTAGCTGCTCTTCTATTGTATCACTGATTGTTGAAGTCTGGGAAACATTTTGCCATGGTTGACATTGAGTATCTGTGCCGATTTCAAACGCCGTTATGTTATCATTCGTCATATTGGCTAAAACATGATTGGTGTTCGTGGGTTTAGTAATTTTTCTGCGTGCGGAATCAGCAGCACCAGCGGATAATGAACGGGGTGTGTGAAGCCTTTGGAAGAAAAATGAATTTAAGAAAATCTCAAATTATATTATTTTATTAAGTTTAGTTAAAGCCTGAGTTAGACAACACTAACGACCGTTTTAATCCTGTTAATGTTTATTTATTTATTTGTTTAATTTCGTCAATGAACAAAAGTTTCTTACTGACTACGCATATACTAGTAACAATAAATACTTATACAATTAAATAGCAGAAAATTGTTTAATGTAGTTTAATACAACATTTCTTAATACTGAACCCGGAAGTGAAAGATCCAAATCAATCATTTGGTTAATATGATTAATTTCCATAAGGGCTCGCCCAATTGGTTCCTTCATAGCATAATTCGATCTTGCAGCGGTCAAGTAAAATAAATCAGAACGCCTCAAATTTCTAAAAGGAATATTGAACGGTATTTTCCGAAGAATATCAGGACAATCTATCACGCCAGTAAGGACGTTCAGAATGAAAGAGCAAGATAAAAGTAATCTCCTATCCACTAATAGATCTAAGTTTAAAAGCAAACAACGTGACTTATAGGATGGCATATGTTCGCTGAAGTTGAGAAATCTTAGCGCAGACTTAATAAATTTCTTTTGCAGACGCTCAATTCTATTTATGTGGGTACTACGAAAAGGTCGCCAAATAATCGCAGCATATTCAAGACGGGACCTAACAAAGGCTAGACTTAAGAGTGTACGGATCGGAAAAATCGGAGCTATTGCGGCGTACAAAGCCCAGCATAGAGTATGAGTTAGCAACAATGAAATAAATATGAACACTGAATGTGAGTTTAGAGTCAAAATACACTCCTAGGTCTTTAACATGATCGACCGATTTCAGTTGATTACCAGCAATCGAGTAGGTTGAATTCACTGTAATCAACTTCCTTGAATAGACCATCTGAAAACATTTATCATAGAGTCCTCAGTTCTCGAAACAACCTAATAAATTTTGAGATCATCAGCATAAAGCAAAAAATTTGCTGATAAAAACACGAACTTATATCATTTATAAAAATTATAAATAAAAGCGGCCCTAGGATGCTACCTTGAGGAACTCCTGAGCTTGCATGAAATTCCCGTGATATTACATTATCTAGCTGAACTCTACAGTACCTTCCACTTAGATACGATCTGATCCATTCGAGAAATATGGAATGAAAACCCATTAATGCTAACTTTTTTAGTAAAATTTTATGCGAGACCCTATAAAATGCCTTGGAAAAATCAGTATACACTGCATCAATTTGAAACCCACCAACAAAACTCTCGATGCAACCTTCTGTAAAAATAGCAAGTTTAGATAGAGTTGATCTACCTTTTTACGAAACCATGCTGGTTCGGAAAAAATAAGTTTTTCTATACTAAAACTAATTTTATCTCCTACAATACTTTCAAACAATTTAGCGATTGTTGAGAGTTTGGCAATTGGTCTGTTGTTCGAAATATCATTTTTATTACCATTTTTGTAAATAGGCTTATGTTAGCACTTTTACAATCAGTTATAAATATTCCAGATGAGAGAGATAAGTTAAAAATCCACAGTAAAGGCTTGATTAGAGCAGAGCAGTTCTTAAAGAGAATGGGGCAAAGGCGATGCATATCAGACTGAGAGGATGATTTGAGACTTAAAATACCATTACTGATATCTTCCTCCGATAATGATAGAGAGCCAAAAGATAAACACGAATTAGAAATAACTGGGGAAAGCTCCTCATCCATTTCATTACTAACAAAGTTTGCACTAAAAAAGTCAGCAACAAGATTAGCAGAGTGTATAGCCGAATAAGAGTGCTTCTCATTATAATACATCGAGGTAGGAATGTTTGATATATTTTTATAAGAGTTTTTATATAAGAGTTTTAAAATCAGCAAGGCAACATTTATATTTTTCAAATTGCAAGATATTTTTCGATATTTTGAATTTTCTACAAAACTTACTATAAATATTCTTTAAATGCTTTAGCTCTTTCGTACACTGAAAGAATTGGTGATAGTAAAATGAACAAATGCGTTCTACTACAAATATTCTTTAAATGCTTTAGCTCTTTCGTACACTGAAAGAATTGGTGTTAGTAAAGTCAACAAATCGGTTCTGTTGTTCTTGACTTAATGAAGATTCGGTGAAATTGATCGAATTATGGGGTTGTAAGGGGTCGTGACGCGTCTCAAACAGGCTCTCCGACTCAAATGTCAACCTCGTCCTTCTCGTGGTACACCCTGTTTCCACAAAAGAGGCTCTGACGACCGAGTCCATGGCGGGATAGCCATGTCAACAACTAGCTCATAGTAGGAAATAACTATAGCTATCTGGCGTGATCTGGCATGTTTGGAGGCCATATCTGCACAAAATCAGCTCTAAGGCAGCAGCCCTGCCACCAAACTATGGAAGTTTTAGGTTGGTACCCTATGATTTCCTAAACACTCAAACATCAATAATTCAACAAGAGAAACAAATCGGACGGACTATTTGATGACCAACATTGGCTTACGTAAAAGGACTCGATTTGCTCAGTGGAACGTACGAACACTCAACCAATCAGGAAAACTGACACAACTGACATCGGAATGCAAAAGGCTACGCATTGAGGTTTTGGTAATAAGCGAAATGAGATGGAATACTTTAGGCGAAAAACGAACCGCAGACGGCGATTTAATAATGTACTCAGGTATGCCCAACTCAAACGACCCGCATATCAATGGCGTTGGCATATACTTCAGCCGGAAAATCAAAACCTCCTTGCTAGAATGGCATGCAATCTCCGATAGAATTATTACCGCTCGTTTAAATGCTAAACATCGGAAGATAACAATCGTCCAATGCTATGCTCCAACGGAGGAGAGTGAACTTGAATTCAAGGAGCAGTTTTCTAGCATGCTTGATAGAACGCCACCACGTATAAACCGGAATGATTTGGTGATGTTGATGGGCAACTTTAATGCCCGAGTAGGTAGCGACAACGCAGGATTGGAGAACGTCATTGGAAAACATGGAATGGGACAGAGGAACGAAAATGGAGAACTTTTAATAGAAACGTGTTCCAGCCATGGTCTCATGATTGGTGGATAAATTTTTATTCTCAAAGAGTCACTTAAAATGACATGGACAGCACCCAACCCAGCGTTGCAAACCCACATTTTCAAATCGACCATATATGTGTCAGTAAAAGATGGATCCAATCTTTACTGGATGTTAGGAGCAAATGAAGCGCAGAAATAGGCTCCGACCACTATCTTGTAATAGCCGAAATGCGGCTGCAGCTCTCAAAAGTTGTACGCAACAACACTACTGGAAGGAAAAAATTTCAAATTAACAGGCTGCAAGAAGACAACACGAAATCAAACTTTGTTCGTTCAATGCGCACAAAATATGAGAACGGCTACAGAACAGTTAGTGAAACACAAGTAAGCGATCTATGGGACATTATAAAATCATCTATGCTTGAATCAGCCAACGAAATACTCGGTGTATCAACAAGAAATAATAGGGAGTGGCTAAGTGTGGCGTTTTGGTAATTAGTTGAAGCACGAAGGTCAAAAAAGGAAAAATTATTAAGCCAACCAAACGTGAGAAGTGGCCTAATGCTGAGCAGATAAGAGAGCATATTATGAAAGATTAGCTCGTGAGGCTGAGGTTGCTGCATCTAAAGGAAACTTGAAAGAAGTTTTTGATATCACTCGGAAGCTTTGCAACGATAAATCTAAAGCAGGCCCGTGAGGGATCGCGACGGGAACATGTTTACTATGGATGAAGAGGAACTCAAAATATGGCAAGACCACTTCGATAAAACATTTAATGTAATATCTCACAATCCCGATATGCCCAGCATTAGTCAAAGCAAACGAGACCACTGCGTAATATATGCACACAACCACCAAGTAAGGAAGAAATCGCCGCGGCCATTCGTTCGTTGAAAAATAGCAAATCAGCTGGAATTGACGATATCCCAGCGGAATTCCTGAAAGCTGATGTTGACAGTACAACCGATATGATTTATCCCCTATTTGCAGCCATCTGGAACTCAGAACAGATACCGCCAGAATGGAAAGAGTCCATCATAGTAAAAATACCAAAGAAAGGCGATTTAACTGACTGCAACAATTGGAGAGGCATTGTGCTTGCCCCTGTGGTGAGCAAAGTCTTCAACAAGATTATTTTGGAGCGCATTGTTCAACCTCTAAACGAACGTCTACGAAAGCAACAGTCTGGTTTTCGTCCTAATCACTCCTATATTGACAACATTAACACTATGCGAGCTATCATAGAACAATGCATTGAGTACAACAGCAGGTTGTATGCAATTTTCGTAGACTATGAGAAGGCTTTTGATTCTATTAAAAGGGACTGCATCTGGCTTTCCTTGCAGAGAATTGGAGTTCCTAAAAAATCATTAGCATTATAAGGAAAAGCTATGAAAATTCAAAATGCAGAGTGTTGCATAATGGGAAACTAAGCAATGCATTTGAATGGACTACAGGTGTCAAGCAGGGGTGTATATAATCACCACTGTTGTTTATTGTGGTCTTGAACTGGGTGCTTGAAATATTCGACTCGCAAAATAGGGGCATAAACTGGAGACTTAACTCCAGTCTTGAGGATTTGGATTACGCAGATGACATTGTCCTGCTATCACACACACACCAGCACATGCAGACAAAACTCGACCACCTGCATCACCAGTCGTCAAAGTTTGGGTTGAAAATAAATATAAGAAAAACCGAATCTATGCGTATTAAAGGTAACAACTCAGCAAATTTCACAATTGATGGCCGAAATGTTGCAGATACCGAAAGCTTTACATACTTCGGAAGTATTCTTGCCGTATATGGTGGTGCAAAAAGAGATATACACGCTCGAATCCAAAAAGCCCGGGGAGCTTTTGCCAGACTTCGTGGTGTATGGCGCGCTAACAACCTTCGAACTGAAACAAAGCCAAGCTACAATCGTTCATTAACCGCTGCTTGAGAAATATAATGCAGATATCGTGGCCTAGAACGATATCGAACGAAGAGTTATGGAGGCTGACCAACCAAACCAGTGTACATATTGAAATACGGAAGCGTAAATATGGCTGGATAGGCCACACATTACGAAAGCCATACGATGACGTTGCACATGCTGCCTGGACCTGGAATCCTCAAGGGACACGATGCAGGGGCCGACCAAAGATGACTTTGAGGAGAACGGTTCTTCTGGAAACTGTCAAATCGTTTAACGAATTAAGGCAAATAGCACGAAAACTTTTGTTGAATCCTTAAGCTCCTAATAGAGTATGGAATAATAATAATAATAATAATATGGTTAATTCGAACGACTTCTTTGTCAAGCGAACAAATTAGTTTAGTCATTTCAACAGAACAGAAATTGTCGCTCTTAAGTTAACAAAATTCTGTAAAATTGATAGATTCCTAATCAATCTAACTGATTTTTTTGTTAACACAACTGATCTCACTGGTCATTCCAACAGCGATCAATAGTCAATACATGAGCAAATTTCAAAGAGAATTTTACGCTCACTGCGCTCTCTACTTTGTACTTATGTATGCTGTATACTATATGTATGTCGCCCCTCAGCATTGTTCGGCAAGCACTCCGAGTGTACATCGCGTACATTTATCAAAATAGTTGCATCGGTGGTCAGCAGTGTTGCCAGGTTAGCCTTTTCGAGGCTAGATTTAGCCTTTTTTTTTGCATCACCTGGCAACACTGGTGGTCAGTGAGATTTTCTGACAGGAAAGAAAAGAACGGGAAGTAAAGAAGAGGAAAGGAAAGAAAGAAAAGAAACTGAGAAAGAGAAACTTCCTAAAAGTTATGCAGATAGATCAAAAAGGGTAGAACAAAGTCTGCCGGGGGTCTGTTAGTCCATTATACAAAAACGAGTCGCTGCAAAGCGCAAAACTCGAGAACGGTGGACCGATTCAACTATTTCTTTTTTTAGAATATTCCTTGAAGCACGAGGTTGATTCTTGCGGAGAGAATAATTCTTTCAAAGAAGTGGACCAGAGACCGATCCATTCGAACGATTTCTATTCACTGTTCGATTTGCCTGCAATTTAGTATATAGGTAGACCTTTGCCTAGATTCGTATTCACGACACTTCGGGCAAGGGACCGATATATTCGAACAAGTTCTGTTCATAGTTCAATTTGCTTGAAATTTGCTTTAGCCTTTTGCCTAGATTAGGAACTACGATTCTTGTGCTTTGCAAATTTCCTTAATCTTATGCTTAAAAATTTCATAACAGTTGGAGACTTCAACATCGGAAAATAATGTAATCCAGTCAATGGCAAAATTTACCATATAAGCATCCATATTTCTGAAGCGATAACTGATAGATTCATCAACGGCACAAATAGAACTAAACTCATAGAATCCTATCTTTAGAATTAACGGTTCATGGTGAATACCAGGAGTGGAAAGAGGATCAAGGCACTCAGATATTGTATAATTTACGTTATGATTAACAAAAATTAAGTCTAAGATACGAGATATCTGTTTAGAAAAGCTATTTATCTGAGTAAGATCGCAACTCATTAGATTATATATCAAATAAATTTCGGATATGCTGTTGAAATTATTAGTAAAACGCTGATTAAAACCATCAATATAGGACCAATCAATATTTCCCAGATAGAAGTCACCAAGAACACAGATACTGTCATGATCATGAAGATTAAATGGAAGCTCCCGAATATTATCTACATGTGCTCTATCAAGCATATTATCACTAGAAGGAGGTATGTATGAAGCACAAATAGTGATATTTGAAACGCCTTTGACTGACACACATAGCTGATCCAAGAGTGTATCATTATTGTCTAAGATAACCAGTGAGGAGCGGTATTTCCTTTTGACTGCGATTAAAACACTACCACCTCAACTATGACCAGTTTTAGCATAATCACGATCCTTCCGAAACACATTGTAGAGATTATTATCAAAGTATTCACTGTCGTAAAAACTCTCGTTTAGCCAAGTTTCAACGAGTACGAAAATATCATAATCTAAGTTTGAGCTCAATGCGAATAGCAGCTTAGATTTAGTTCTCAACCCCGAAAGGTTTTGAAAATATATTTTCAACCTCTTGGGAGCAGTCAACTTCTTGGGACCAGTTACACTAGCGGGATTAGTTACATTAACGGGATTAGTTATCGCAGCTGGAGCGATGCGCCTTCTTGTTGAAAAAAAACGGAATGGACGAATTTTCACAAATTCAGGCCATATAGCTGGATCAAGCACCTTGTCAACGGAACATTCAGAAACACCCAGTTTGAAGTTAACTTTACTAACTTTGTCAAGGGAAATATCTTTCTTCACCAGATTATGACAGAGTAATATAAGATATATCTTAGCAAGAAAGAGCTTTGTATCAATAGAATTTTACTATCTAAATTGAATTATAACATTAAATTGGAAAACACTAAAATATTTGAAAATGGGTGTGACACCGCCTCTTTAATGACTAAGCAATTTTATATGTTTCGGGAGCCATAACTCGAAGAAAAATTTATGTACGTATAGTAATGAAATTGTGTACACATATTTTCCTTATTGCAGAAAATATTTCTAGTAAAAAAGGACGGGATCGGTTAAAGACCACGGCAACTTAGATATAAAACAAGTTTAAAAGGGTCGTAGACTAGAATAATAAGCTATAACTGTAAGAGGAAATGGGGAGACATTTTTCTTTTAAACGGGCAGTGCCACGTGTTATGTAGAAAAGTAATTTATCTGAAATGATATGAACAATTGAAGCTCACGCTGAGTATATAATGTTAGGTTACACCCGAACTTAGACACCTTTACTTATTCAAATTAAAATCCTCTGCCAATGAAAGAGCAAAACATAACTACATTTTCTTAATTTCGTACTTAGCTACAAATAAGTTTCTAACTGACAAAAAAATCATTGCTGGTAAAGCCAAAAATTGTGAAATTTCATTTTTTGCAGATTTTTGATTTACACAGTTGAATTGCGACTTTCTTTGAGCTGTCTTTCTTCTGTTTTCGAATTCTGGTTTTTGTGATTTTTTTTATTGAGGAACATTTGGTTGTTTTTGAATAGACATTTTTATAAGTTTACATACCAAGTCTTATATTTCACAATAATTTTTCATACAATTCACATGATGTAATAATAAAGGTGATGTCAACAACATAACCTCACTTTTTCGGCTGCTCTTAATGCCAGTATTTACGTGTATTTCAAAAGTAATAAATTTGGATTGCTTAATTTTTCGTACAAATTCTTCAAATAAATTAGTTTTCTTCAAAATTTTGTCTATATTCTTTTAGGGAATACACAGTTACGTTAATCTTTTTGGCTATACAATTCTATTAACGGCTTATATAGTTATAATATTTCTAAACGTATAGTAAAATCTACTACGAACGAAGTAGAACTCAAAGGCAGTTCTGTATGATAGACAACCCTCTAAATTATGCATGCCGAACTTGTCAGGATAAGGGAAAACGTCAACGGGATGAGAACACCTGAATATTCATTTCATCATGACAATTCATAAAAAAAAGGTTTAGAAATGTCAAATTGTTGCTTAGAAAGAGGCGCCGTGTGTAAATCTGATACGCAACTTCAAAGGAAGCTCTGGCACAGGACCATATATTCCGTTTTCCCGATATTAGATGAGGCTATACTGCTATGTACATACGGCCTGCACTCAAGCTGCCCCGAGGCTTTGAGTCTTGTTGCAGTGGCTAAGGCCATATTTTTGGCCATTGCAGGCGTGATGTGTAGAATGGCAAGCAATACTACTGTCGGAGTAGCATTTGGGGCTCCCGATATGCTAATCATTGATAATCTGCATGCCCCTCAAGTTTTTCGGTATTCATACCTTTTTGTGTGGCTGTCCACCAAACAAAGATCCCACAGTAAAGTATGGATTTGACAATTGCCGTAAGAGTTTGGGGGATGGACCACACGTGCAACCCAGCATTTTCGGCGTTGTTGGTTAACTCGACGCCAGATGTCCAGGCCTGTGCATCCCGAAGTGCCTGATTAATCAGAGAGCTTATTGTTGTTAGGCATCTGCCGCTTATTATGACTGAAACGTCATCTGATATGCAGTTTGACTGGTCCTCCTTCGAACCGCCTAAGTAATTGGTTGATAACCAGCGTCACCAATGCTGTGGACGCCCCTAGCACCCCACCTTGCGGCGCTCCTCTGTTTGCAGCTTAACTTCGATCCGATCCATTTTATAAAGGCCGGACGAACTTTAATTGAGACTGCCCATGTTTACTCGTTTCGAGATATTGTTGAAAGCTCCATAACAACACCTAGAGCATATTCCTGGTGTTCCAAGGCTTTCTCTATATTTATGACCACCGCATGCAATGCAATATCGATTGACTTACCTTTGGTGTAAGTATATTTTGCTGAAAAGATTAACTCCTCATTCATATTTGATTTTATACACACATACAACTAATGGGCCTGCCGTTCAGATGACTGATTTTTCCCGCTTTCAGTATGAGGACTACTCGAAGAATATCCCATCTGGACCCAGCTATTTGAACTTGGAAAAAGATTTCATTGCCTATTCAATTTTGATATTTGTCATCAATCCTGGCACCTCTCGCTCCGTATTATGAGTGTAGATGTTGTTACATCATCTCCTGATGGATAGTGTGTGTTAAGTAGTGCCTCAAAGGACTCTTCACTACTGTGTGACCATTCCCCGCCGATCTTTGATACGACTTTCCTCAGTATCTCCGTTTCGCTGGAGCATTCTATGTCCGCAAAGACATTTTTCCAGGAAACTTTCTTCGCCCTGATGATTTCACGTTTAAAGATCCACAACAGATCTCTATATTTGTCCAACGCTCCTCGTTTTCCCCAACTTCTGCCAACTAAAGAATCTCTTTTACCTTCCCTCTAAGAAGAACCAACTCCTTACTACACTATGGTCGCTTGACTTTCCCTTTGAATCTTTTAAGAGTTGTTGCACTCCTCCAACTCTTCAACGGTGGTAACCTCTTTTGGCTGCCCAAGTCTTTCTGATACACATTTTTGAAATTTGTACCAGTACGTTGCCTTGGGGTTTCTAAAGCTTGTGAGGTTCAGCCGATCCCTGCCTCTTGCCTCTCGGGGCACTGTCGCTCTGCCCATGCCAAGCGATCGCTCTCGTCGTTGGTTGGGTTAACGTTAGTAATTTGTCCAGGCTGGTAGACTGCTCCTCTACCGAGCGCACTGACTGCATACTATCATCGCTATTCGCGTCCGAATCATCACTGAGAGCGATTTCTTCCTCACGGGGTTGCGACACCATCGTTTTCTACTTCTCATCCTTACTTACTTTAGAAGTTTTTGAGTTCATCTTCGTCGTACGACCACCTGTCCAACAAGGCGGGCTCAGCGGTCTAATGTTAAAAGTGGGGATAAAAAACCGTCTGCTGCAACAGCGCCCCTTGCTGTGATAAGGCCATCATTATTTCCCGAAGCGGTCCCCTGGCTGCAATTCATCCAATAGGGATCGTGCCTAGCGCCCTGGATTAGTAGGTTGGAGAGATGTCAATTTTATTTCGTTTAATCTTATAAAAAGCGATAAGTATATATTTCAATGAGTTTTAGGAGAAGAGTTCTCATTTTTTGTCAACTCATAATTGGTGAAATAGAGTTTGGTTGAAGTTAGTAAAGAAAGTAACAACTTAATTTATCACACATTCAATGAACATAACCAAATATTCTTATTAAATCGCAATCATCAACATTTCTTTGTAGATAATACTATAAAAACATCGCCATTTCGACTGCTGAATGAATTTCACCGTATCTCAGTCACCGTTTCCAAAACGCCCTACCTCTGCATAAATGGCGGGCATCAGTCGGGATAGGGAGGACAGCAAAGAGGTTGTCTGTAAAAGATTTGTATTCCTCCCACTTTCCTTTTTTAAAGTTTATGAAAGTGCGTTTTTCTGTAACGATGAAGTCGGCGGTACGCTCGAACGAAAGAAGTATAGGCAGGTGGTCGGATGCCAATGTTACCATCGGCTGCCAGTTGACGCAGTTTACGAGTTCTGCGCTCACGATTGAGATATCCGGCGAACTGTGACAGCTTCCTACCATACGTGTGGGGGCGTCTCCGTTTATTGTGCAGAACGTCCTAGTACCTTTATCGTGCTTGTTACCGGGACGTACCGGATCTGCATCCGGCAAAGGACCATCGACATCGATAACACTCCCCAAGGCCTTCGGGGAGTGTCCTTATCGCTCCAACAACAACATACCAAAGGCTAGGGTTTGTATACCACGCAGGTGCAGCGTCAAAACCCGAAATTACCAACAGGATTGGAAGGTACTTCACGTATCTCGTCCCACGGAGGGCGCTGACAGTCCTAAGGACAAGGGCCCTTATACACTAAAAGCAGAGAAGGTAGAAAGGACCTCGAGGAGTGCTGGGAAGAATATAGAAATCTCCTCAGGATTTCATGGAAAAATTTTTTGGCCGGGCATAGAATGCTCCAGCGAAACGGCCATACTGGGGAAAGTCCTATCTAAGGGAGATGCAGTGCAGGGACTGTTAAGAGATGGCGATGGGGAATGGGCAGTTGTCGAGCCCATACTTAACTATGGTATCCTTGTTTGGTGGACAATCATACAATTGAATCAATTGAGTGTGCATTCTCTCAGCATTATTTTAAAAATTTGTGATTTTTTGGTTGCATATTATAAAAATACTTTAACTCAAAGCTAAAGTGTGTGTGTTATTGAATGGTAAAATATAATTCAATATAGAGTGTGAATGTAGGAACCATTCCCAATCTTTAATGAATGTAAACTTGAAATGAATGCACACTTTTTTTCCATTCAGTACTAAATACTTTTTCCCCAAGGTAATTTTTTGTATACTTTCATTGCCATCAGATATGTTAAATCAATTTAGGAGTTGTGGCAATAAAGGCATACAATTGGTTTTTCGCATTATGTGCAAGGTTTCAAATCTATGGTCATTTGGGGTGGTCATAAGTTCAATTGACCTTATGTCCGTTAACCTTATGTCACCCCACCATCACATTATTGCATTGTCATCGAGCCTTGATACGTGTGCAAAGTTTCAATCAAACTTATGGCCTTTCAAAGTGCTAATAACGCCAATTGACCTTATGTCACCACACCATGACATTAATGCATTGTCATCGAGCTTTGACACGTGTGCAAAGTTTCAATCAAACTTATGGCCATTCAAAGGGGTAATAAGGCCAATTGACCTTATGGCCGTTGACATTATGTCACCGCACCATCACATTAATGCATTGTCATTGAGCCTTGATACGTGTGCAAAATTTCAACCAAACGTATGGCCATTCAATGTGGTAATAAGGCCAATTGAACTTATGTCCGTCGACCTTATGTCACCACACCACTACACTAATGCATTGTCAGCGGTCCCTAATATGTATGCAAAGTTTCAAATTAATCAGGCTTCTAGAAACCGGTGAAAATAAGCTCAAAGATTCCGTTACATACAGAAGCTAATAAAAGCGTCTTAAAAGGGGCTCCAGTATGCTCTTTCGTAGATGTGCCATGCATCCACTTCTATCATTAATAAAGGAATGCGTTTTTCGCATTATGTGCAAGGTTTCAAATCTATGGCCATTTGGGGTGGTCATAAGTTCAATTGACCTTATGTCCGTTAACCTTATGTCATCCCACCATCACATTATTGCATTGTCATCGAGCCTTGATACGTGTGCAAAGTTTCAATCAAACTTATGGCCATTCAAAGTGGTAATAAGGCCAATTGACCTTATGGCCGTTGACCTTATGTCACCACACCATCACATTAATGCATTGTCATCGACCATTGATACGTGTGCAAAGTTTTAATCAAACTTATGGCCATTCAAAGTGGTAATAAGGCCAATTGACCTTATGTCACCACACCATCACATTAATGCAATGTCATCGGTCCTTGATACGTATGCAAAGTTTCAAATTAATCAGGCTTCTAGAAACCGGTGAAAATTAAGCTCAAAGATTCCGTTACATAGATACAGGCCAAGCTAATAAAAGCGTGTTAAAAAGGGCTCCAGTATGCTCTTTCGTAGATGTGCCATGCATCCACTTCTATCATTAATAAAGGAATGCGTTTTTCGCATTATGTGCAAGGTTTCAAATCTATGGCCATTTGGGGTGGTCATAAGTTCAATTGACCTTATGTCCGCTAACCTTATGTCACCCTACCATCACATTATTGCATTGTCATCGAGCCTTGATACGTGTGCAAAGTTTCAATCAAACTTATGGCCATTCAAAGTGGTAATAAGGCCAATTGACCTTATGGCCGTTGACCTTATGTCACCAGACCATCACATTAATGCATTGTCATGGACCCTTGATACGTGTGCAAAGTTTCAATCAAACTTATGGCCATTCAAAGTGGCAATAAGGCCAATTGACCTTATGGCCGTAGACCTTATGTCACCACACCATCACATTAATGCATTGTCATCGACCATTGATACGTGTGCAAAGTTTCAATCAAACTTATGGCCATTCAAAGTGGTAATAAGGCCAATTGACCTTATGTCACCACACCATCACATTAATGCATTGTCATCGACCCTTGATACGTGCGCAAGGTGTCAATCAAACTTATGGCCATTCAAAGTGGTAATAAGGCCAATTAACTTATGGCCGTTGACCTTATGTCAACACACCATCATATTAATGCATTGTCATCGAGCCTTGATTTGTGTGCAAAGTTTCAATCAAAGTTATGGCCATTCAAAGTGGTAATAAAGCCAATTGACCTTATGGCCGTTGACCTTATGTCACCACACCATCACACTAATACATTGTCATCGGTCCTTGATACGTATGCAAAGTTTCAAATTAATCAGATTTCTAGAAACCGGTGAAAATTAAGCTCAAAGTAGCTCATGTACTTGATCGACTGATCAGATGTTCGAACAGATGAATGAACAAAGACAAAACAGGAGAAAAGCCTCGCGAAACCTGGCATTATCACCGACTAAATCCTCCGCGACCTTATTTACAACATGGCCATCCAGATTATCGACCATTTTGAACATCCACTTGATGGCACTACGCTGCCGACTGTCATAAACCCCGAAATCTTGCGTGTGACGTTTGATCAGGATCTAAATTTTGGTGAACATGCAGTCGTAATTGTACCGAAAATCCAGAGCCGTAATAAAATCCTCAAACCTCTTGCTGGCATTACTTGGGAAAAGACAAAGAAACGCTCATTAACACTTACAAAGCAATTGGCCAGCCGATTGCATACTACGCGTCCTCTACATGGTCCAAGCCTAAACACTACTCACTGGAAGAAGCTGCAGGCCTGCCAAAATACTGCTCTCAGAACCGCCACGGGCTGCCTTCTTATGTTCCCAGAACACCACCTACATAATGAGGCGAGAATACTCCCCATCAGGGAGAGAAATGAGATGCTAACCAAACAGTTCCTGTTGAATACTCAGAAACCTGGGTATCCCAACAGACATCTGATTGATGAGCAAACACCGCCCAGGGGCTTAAGGAGTCATCTCCGTAAGCATTATGAGGAAATACGACACCTGAGAACTCAGGCTTATGAAGCCAAAAAACACAAGCAGGTCGTCAGCGAACTTCACAAACAGGCGTCGGACCTTTATGTCAGGAATTGCCCGGTGAATCCGGTACTCAAAGAACAATACCCAAAACTTGCCGGAGAGGAACGCATACTCCCCAGGGAAACGCGAGTCACTCTAGCTCGACTTCGATCTGGATACTGTAACAGGTTAAACTCTTACCTATCCAGAATGAACCCCGACATACAAAATGTATGCCATATATAATTGGTCGACCTTTCGATTTCAATCCTAAACCATCCTAAGGACTAGAAAAACACAAAATTACGAATCTCAAACATTAGGCAAACATAAGAATAGCAGGTGGATATTTTACATATTGGCATATTTCATAAACAAATACAGCTTACACAAAGGAATGTACTTGATCGAATGATCAGATGTTCGAACAGATGAACAAAGACAAAACAGGAGAAAAGCCTCGCGAAACCTGTCATTATCACCGACTAAATCCTCAGCGACCTTATTTACAACCTGGATGTCCAGATTTTCGACCATTTTGAACATCCACTTGATGGCACTACGCTACCGACTGTCCTAAACCCCAAAATCTTGGATTTGACGTTTGATCAGGACCTACATTTTGGTGAGCATGCAGTCGTAATTGTACCGAAAATCCAGAGCCGTAATAAAATTCTCAAATCTCTTGCTGGCAGTACTTGGGGAAAAGACAAAGAAACGCTCATTACCACTTACAAAGCAATCGGCCAGCCGTTTGCATGCTACGCGTCCCCTATATGGTCGCCTAGCCTAAAAACTACTCACTGGAAGAAGTTACAGGCCTGCCAAAATACTGCTCTCAGAACCGCCATGGGCTGCCTTCTTATGTTCCCATAACACCACCTACATAATGAGGCGAGAATACTCCCCATCAGGGAGAGAAATGAGATACTAACCAAACAGTTCCTGTTGAATACTCAGAAACCTGGGTATCCCAACAGACATCTGATTGATGAGCAAACACCGCCCAGGGGCTTAAGGAGTCATCTCCGTAAGCATTATGAGGAAATACGGCACCTGGGAACTCAGGCTTATGAAGCCAAAAAACACAAGCAGGTGCTCAACGAACTCCACAAACAGGCGTCGGACCTTTATGTCAGGAATTGCCCGGTGAATCCGGTACTCAAAGAACAGTACCCAAAACTTGCGGAATAGGAACGCATACTCCCCAGGGAAACGCGAGTCACTGTAGCTCAACTTCGATCTGGATACTGTACAGGTTAAACTCTTACCTATCCAGAATCAACCCCGACATACAAAGTGTATGCCCCGCTTGCAATGTGTCCCCACATGACACCAACCATCTCTTTAATTGTAATGTGGAACCAACGCCTCTAACACCCCTCTCATTATGGTCCACCCCTGTTGAAACTGCAAGTTTCCTTGGACTACCGTTGGAGGATATTGATGACAATTTGTGATCGGTGGCACCTATTGGATGAGGCGAAGCACTGCTACAACAACAACAAGAAAAGGTAAACAAATTACACTTTTTAACATTTTTTTTCCTTTATTAACAACTGTGATATATATATATATATTTATGTACATACATACATAAATTTTCTCCAAAAATATAAAACTTTGTGCGAGAAGATAACGAATACATTTTTCTCATTTCCAAATAATTTGGATTGTTCCATGAATATTTTAAGTATATGGTGATATATATGTTTATATTCTAAAATTGTAGTTAGATAGTAGTAAGTTTGTTACATATCTTTTAAATAGTAGGATATTATTTATATTTTTTATCTCTAACGGTAATTTATTGAATAATCCTATACCGTAGCTTCTAATAGATCTAGCGCATCTTTCAGTTCGAAAAAAGTGAGTCCTGATGTTCTGAGAATTTCTTAGGTTATAATCGGTGCTTTCTACAACTGTTAATTGTATATTGTGTTTTATTAAGTTGTTTTTTGTCTTATATGTGACCACAATAGTTTGAAGAGCTGAATACTTTCGGATATCAAGCATGTTTACATATAGATTTGATTTTATTTATACCAACACTTTAAAACATTCCAGAACTCCTTTTATATAAATAAAAGCAGGACTTCCTAAAGATAAATCTATATAAAACCGTGGCGAAGAGCCGATATAAAATCCTGCCACAGCACAAAGATCTCCTTTGAAAACGCCCGGTGCTCCAGAATCTACTTTACTTGTTAAAACAAATCCACAAATTCGTTTTCTTCTGTCTTCATGGAAATAACCAGAAAACAAGCGCCTTTTTGGTATAGTCTGGACAGTATACTGGATTACATTTCTACGTCGTGAATACAATCGCAATTCCTCGCCCGGTTTTAATTCATTTCTGCAAAGTTGTATGGTTCCTACTGTAGAATCAAAGGGGGTGGACACTTTAATTATACCTATAAACACATCCTTGTTTTCCGTGCCTGTTCCATGAAAATACAAAGCACCCCTGCGCTCTTGCTCCTTTTGAGATATACTGTTCACACCAGCTTTAACAGTGGTAATTTTCCCTTCCTTCTCCAGGCATTCTAAAGCTGTAACCACGAGTTCAGAAGTGATCAATGATCCAGCGCAAACATATCTCTTGTCTTTATATATAGCCACAACATATGATGTATCCTCTGATTTATCCTCTGTATTCACAGAACTGCTGGAAGTGCTACTTCCACCGCGAAATTCCGCATTCGTGTAGGTGAAGCTAAGCGCGGCCAACAGGAGCCCGAAATTATTTCCCAAATTCATTTTAAATTATTACTATTTCAGACGTTTGTTAAATATTAAATAAATCAAGATAAGTTTTGTGGGCGTTATTTATACATTAGTGGAGTGTGTGAATAAAAACAAGTAGAAACTTCTAGATATCAGGAAATAGGCACAAAGAAAATATTTGGCTGTTTTCAAAATAGTATTTATTTGTGATTTGGTTATATATTTGCACAGCTTAATTGTTATGTGATATAATGTTTGCATTTTTAATGAATAAACACAGAAAAGTACAAGAGGTACACTAATTACACTGGATCACAAATTCCAATTTTTTTCTGCACCAGAGACGCCATTATGAAATTCCTATGTAAAATCACCCCCTGATTGCGAAAATCAAGGTTATTTTTAATTCTATGGTAAAGTTTTTGAGATATTTACGAATTACCGTTTTTTCAAAAAAAAGAAAAAAGTTGGGTCCACTTCATGATATTTATCTCAAGAACGAATTGAGCAATTCCAAAACGATTTAAAGCTTTTAAAAGGTAATAAAATTTGCTATAAACTGTGCATACAACACTTTTTGCTAGGCCCTGCAGAATCAAGGATAACGAACAATCATTACGGATTTTTTCAATTTTTTTTGTAAAAATATAAAATAATTTTTGCTTTGCGAGGAAGGATCTCGAAAACTTTTTATTTTTTTGCCGATTTTTTTTCTCTCTAAGCTCTGTTTTATTACAAAAATAACCTTTCATTCAACAAAATCGATGGACTAATACAAAAGTTGGGAGGATGGAGCCGTGTGTAGAAGTCCACGAAAGTGGGAAAAGCTTCTGACCGCTATTCACCTGGGAATGGCCAGAGCGATTCTTTTGCATGTCGTTCAAGCAGCTCACTACTGCCGGTCGCTTGCGGCCAAGTATCCTCTGGGTAGAAGGCGACAACCTGGATAGGCCACTCTGACATAATCGGTTTAAGGGCTAGCCGGGGGAGACCTCGTGCAAGTAATATTTTCACCCCCGCTAAGCGGGTTGTGCGCTGGGCTTGGGACCCGCCACGTAAAACTATACTCCAATGAAATATAACAACAAGCCTCGGATAAATACACTCTCTATTGTTGACGACCATGGCAAACGTTTGAAGGACAATGAATTGAGGGCATGCACCTGGAACGTCCGCTCCCTGAATGGGATTGGTGCAGATGCCCGGCTGGTTGATGTCCTCGTCAAAACAAAATCTGACATCACCTCCATCCAAGAAATGCGTTGGACGAAGCAAGGAAGAAAGAAGATCAAAAATTGTGACATCTATTGGAGTGGCCATACGAATAAGCGCAGTTTCGGCGTCGGATTCGTGGTGGGAGAGAGACTTTGTCGCCAAGTTCTGGCGTTCACGCCTGTGGACGAGCGTCTCGCCGCTATCCGAATAAAAGCAAAATTTTTTAATATATCATTCATCTGCGCCCATGCGCCGACAGAGGAAAAAGGCGATGAGGTGAAAGACACTTTTTATGAACAATCAGAACGCACATACGAGCGCTGCCCCCGTCATGATATAAAAGTCGTGCTTGGCGACTTTAACGCCAGGGTGGGCAAAGAAGGTGTTTTTGGCCCTACAGTCGGAAAGTTCAGCCTACACAATGAAACTTCTCCTAACGGACTGACGCTGATTGACTTTGCCGGTGCTCGAAACATGGTCATATCCAGCACGAGGTTCATGCATAAAAAGATACATCAAGCTACATGGCTGTCTCCTGATCGAAATACTCGCAATCAGATCGATCACGTTGTGATAGACGGACGGCATGCATCCAGTGTTTTAGATGTGCGCACGATCCGAGGACCTAACATCGACTCGGACCATTATCTCGTTGCAGCCAAAACACGGACCCGCCTCAGCGCAGCTAAAACCAAGGAACAAAAAACATAAGGAGAGCTAGACGCCGAAAAGCTTCAATCACAACAGACTCCTAATGATTTCGCAACTCGACTCTCACACCTGCTCTCTGAGAGCACAACTCATCCTGAAGGAATAGAGGAGCAGTGGGAGCATATCTCCAAAGCACTTCGTACTGCCGCCGAGGAAGAAATTGGTTACCGGCGGCCACGGAAAAACAACTGGTACGATGAAGAATGCCGCGTTGCAACCGAAAGAAAAGACGCTGCCTACAGGGCTACGTTAAAAGCGAGGGCAAAAAGAGGAGTGTGTGAACGCTATCGTGAGTTGAAAAGGGAAGCGAGACGCCTTTTCAGGAAGAAAAAAGCAGAAGCAGAAAGGCGTGAGTGCGAGGAGCTTGAGCTGCTAGCCACCAGGAATAACGCCCGAAAATTTTACCAAAAAATACGGCCACAGACGGAAGGTTTTAAGACCGGGGCAAGCTCCTGTAGGAACGAAAACGGCGACCTTGTAACTGATGTCCAGAGAGTGCTTAGATTATGGAGGGAACACTTCTCTGCTCTCTTAAATGGAGGCAGCAATCCACCGTGCAGAGATGAAGAACCCGATCCCGCAATCGATGATGATGGAATATATGTCTCCTCGCCCGATTATGACGAAGTTAGAATAGCAATAACCAGAATGAAAAACAACAAGGCCGTGGGCGCTGATGGATTGCCTGCGGAGCTATTCAAGTACGGCGGCGAGGAGTTGGTAAGGCGCATGCAGCAGCTTCTTAGCAAAATATGGGCGGACGAGTGCATGCCCGACGGTTGGAATCTAAGTGTTCTTTGCCCAGTCCACAAGAAGGGGGATACTGCAAAATGCACCAACTATCGTGGAATCAGCCTTCTTAATATCGGATATAAGGTCCTTTCAAGTGTATTGTGCGAAAGATTGAAGCCCACCGTGAACCAGCTGATTGGACCTTATCAGTGCGGCTTCAGACCTGGTAAATCTACCATAGACCAGATTTTCACAATGCGGCAAATCTTGGAAAAACCCCGTGAAAAGAGAATCGACACACATCACCTTTTCGTCGACTTTAAAGCCGCCTTCGATAGCACAAAAAGGAGCTGCCTATATGCCGCTATGTCTGAATTTCGTTTCCCCGCAAAACTTATACGGCTGTGCAAAATGACGTTGAGCAACACCATCAACTCTGTCAGAATTGGGAAGGACCTCTCCAAGCCGTTCGAAACTAAACTTGTTTTCAGACAGGGTGACCCCCTATCGTGCGATTTCTTTAATTTGATGCTGGAGAAAATTATACTAGCTGCAGAACTTAACCGCACTGGAACAATATACTATAAAAGCGTGCAATTACTGGCATATGCTGATGACATTGATATCATCGGCCTAAACACCCGCGCTGTTAGTTCTGCTTACTCCAAACTGGAAAAAGAAGCGGTAAAGATGGGTTTGATGGTGAATGAGGACAAAACGAAGTACCTGCTGTCATCGAGCAAAGAGTCAGCGCATATGCGCCTTGGTAACCACGCTACTGTTGGCAGCCATAATTTCGAAATAGTAAAATACTTCGTTTATTTGGGAACCAGCATCAACACTAGCAACAACATCAGCACTGAAATCCAGCGAAGAATCAATCTTGCCAATAAATGCTACTTTGGACTAAGAAGGCAATTGAAAAGTAAAGTCCTCTCTCGGCGAACGAAAATCATACTCTACAAGTCACTTATCGTACCCGTCCTGCTATATGGGGCAGAAGCATGGACCATGGCATCAGCAGATGAAGCGGCTTTGGGAGTGTTCGAGAGAAAAGTTCTTCGAAAAATTTATGGACCTCTACCCGTTGGCGATGGCGAGTACCGACGAAGATTTAATGATGAGCTGTACGAGCTATACGCAGACATCAACATAGTCCAGCGAATTAAAACGCAGCGGCTGCGCTGGCTAGGCCATGTTATGCGAATGAAAGATGATGTTCCGGCCAAGAAAGTGTTTCTATCGGAACCCGCCGTCTCTGCACAGAACCCTAATTGACCGTTTTCAACCGAAACAACAATGGCAACCCAGATTTTCCCGTTATGCTCACTTAAGCGAGTGCCTGTCAGAAAGAAGTCAACACACTTGTACTTGTACACTATGAACTAGGCAACCGTTTTGTCTAGGTAGGCTTGAATTTTTACTTGATCTAAGTATAAATAATAATACATGCGCCTTGTTCCTTCATAATATCTGCAAGGCTCGCCGGATACTGTTCAGTTTATAATTGCAGTTTATAACCCGTCATTTACTTAAAAATATAATATGAATAATAGGGCGCAAGAGTTTGAGTGTACAAACGATCCAGATATGTTCTGTTTCATTTGCGATCAATTTATCGTTAAAAGGATGCGACGTGTGTCAAATCCTTTGAAAGTTACATACTATAAGTATTTTGGAATTGAGCCTAAAAACAACAAATAAAGGTGTCTAAGTTCGGAACATTATATACTCAGCGTGAGCTTCAATTGCACATTTCATTTCAGAAAAAATTACTTTTCTACATAAGACGTGGCACCGCCCGTTTAAAAAAAATTGTCTCCCCATTTCCTCTTACAATAAAACTTGATAAGTGAAATATCATTGAATCAAAACTATTTTTTTCTAAGTTATAGCTTATTATTCTAGTCTACTACCCTTTTAAACTTGTTTTATATATAAGTTGCCGTTAATTTTTCTTCGAGTTATGGCTCCCGAAACCAGGCGTTACGTTAATAAACGAAACAAAGTCAAATTAACGAAATGATTTTGTTTCGTTTTCTGCCATATCAAAACGAAATCAAATCGTTTATGTTGATTATTAATTTCAAACTATGCTGGCAAAGCTGATTGATGGCGGAGTCATTAAAGGTGAAAGCATTAGCCAAGCTGATTGAAACTTTTCTCATGAATTTTGACAGTACGAACATTTCTCAGAGTATTTTTGACATTACCACCAACGAATTACACAAACAAATTACATGGAGTTTGTGTGTATGTCCGCTCGCTGTTACCACCTTACGGCTTCACCATGGCTATAGCATTGCCAGCACAATTGAAACATAAAGTATCACGTTTTTGTTAACGTTTTTAACGTTAACGAAAGCTTTTCGTTTCGGTTAAAAACGAGATACAATTTATCTTGATAATTTCTTTATCGATAATATTTCGAAGTGTTTCAACGGAAACGGTGGAAATTTTTGATAAAAGATTAGCTAAACGTTTAGGTGCATCCCTGCCCGAAACATAGAAAATTACTAGGTCATAAAAGGGGCGGTGCCACGTTCATTTTTTAAATTTGAAGTTTTTCCTATTTATTGCTATAAATCCAATTGGGAAATGAAATACCATTGATATAAAGCTCTTTTTGGCAAAGATATAGCTTATTTTATTCGTCCACGACCCTTTTAAAAATCTTTTATATAAAAGTGGGCGTGGTCCTTAACCGATTTCGTTAATTTTTCTTCAAAGCATTCCTTATAGTAAAGGCAACCTCTCTGCCGAATTTTGTTACGATGGGTTTAACGATTTTTGATTTATGATTAATAATATTTGTAAAATTGATTTTATCACAAATAGGCGGTGTCAGCCCATTTTAAAAAAATTTTTCTAATTTTTATCAAGTGTCTAAATATCAGTCTACACGTCAAATTTCAACATTCTAGGTGTATTATTTACTAAATAATCAGTTTTTGTGTTTTCCAAAATGTTATATATATAAAAAGTATGTGTGGTTTAGAGATATACGCCGCCGATAGACGCCGCCGCCGATTTTGGTCCTTTTTCGTACGCCGTCGCCGAAGGTCAAAATTATCGACGCGGACGCCGCCCCGCGTTACTATATTTTCTACTCATTTAAGACTGTTTAGGCCATTTATTGTTCATGTCGCAGATTGGTCGGAAGTGGTATCAACGGATGCGCATCACTGCCAGTTATAAGAAACTAAATGCGAAATTTAACTCTTTCTAACTGTTCAAAAGTTATTTAAAAAAACAGGCGCTTTCGATGTCAGCTTAACACGGACTTTGCATCACCCAATTCACCAAGTTATTAAAACAAAACACTAAAAGAAAAGTTATATAATAAATTTATATGCTCATTTTGCATATTTTTTCAAAATCTAATAATGAACAATGAATTCAAATAAAATGACCCAAGGCGAACATGCTGTAAAATTGTCCTCAAGTTGTATAGAAAAAAAGCAAATTACCCAAAAAAGGTGGCGATTTTTAAAAAAAATGTATATTGCGATTGGATGAAAGAAGCGAAATCAGTGATGCAAATCCTTTGCTAGGTTCCAGTAGTTTAAACACTCCTTTCAAATGATTCTCACCTCATACTTAAGTTGAGGATATATGTACGTATGAGAAGAGTTTGAAAAATCACCAAGTCTTACATTCAACCATCTGTTGTTTACTTGCGAAACTATAAAATAGCGTCTGAAATGTTAATTTTGATTTTCACACTTCACCCTTCAACACCCGAGTCTCCCGGTTTGACATTTCCCAAAGTTGGCGGCCCTATCCAAAACTAGTCCCTTGGAGTGAATCAAATTAATTATAGCCTATCAACCAAGTCTAAGTATCACCTACACGTAGGCACATATATTTACCAGGTGTTCTTTGTCCTTCGCACACTCAAAATGGTGAAACAAAAGCTTTCCCAAGAATGACCGTGTTTGCTACTACCCTAACGTAGTGGACATTCCAACTAGTATGAAAACTGAAGCTACGCGGTTATCCATAATGAGGTTTTATATCATAAGGCCGGAAAACAGCAGTTAACATCTTTCAACTTAAAATCGGTCGACTTTCATTCTAAAATATCGTTTTGATTTAACGAAGACTAGATATTGAAATCAATGTTGGGAACACAAACGTCTGCAAAATTTGGTCTACATTTAAAAAATTTTATCCAAGGTCCTTGTAAAATTTTAATTATGTAGATGCGCCGAGGATTATATGATTTTCACCCATTAGTTTCGCAATGACATCCACTTAGACTGCTTATGATTTTTCGAGGCAGCATGTAGGTCCATTATGTTTTATGGTGCGCAAGTCTGGGGTGTTGATAAGTTTGAATGCGTACAGAAACTTCTTCGCTTCTTTTTAAAAAAGTTAATTTTTTTTTACCAGCTAATACACCAAACTATATGTTACGCCTTGAATCAGGTTTATCGTCGCTATTCAGTCACACCTTACGCATTCACATGCTTTATATTGCGAGTTGTAGCAGAGGAGACAGTGAGACAAGGGTCGTACTGGGTCAAAAAGTGGAGAAACGTTTATGAAAGTGTCGACATGGTGCCTCTGTCTGACTTTTCTATCGCATCGCTTAATATGAGCATACCAATTTTACTGGAGAAATTGATTCAAAAAGTGTTTGCAGACTATGCCCGTAGTTCTTTTCAGTCGTCACATGATCTTTACTCCGACTTGCTCCCTATGTACTCTACCTATTTTAACGATGAGTATTCTGCGTACGCCATAAGTCAGATTTTCCGAGCAAGGAGCGGCTTGCTAAATCTTAATGCTCGATGTTTTAAAAATGTTTTTTTCCAAAAACTGTTTTATGTGCACTTTATGTGTAGCTGAAGACACCTATCACATCATTGGGATTTGCCTTGTATATAAAGATATACGGTTTAATTGTTTTGGTGAGAAAGTTTTAGATCTGCAGAAGGTGGTAAATATCCTTAAGGATAATAACTATAATTCACTCTTTGTTTATATAAGAAATTGCGTTAAGTATAGAGAACTTATTGTCAACGAATTTTCCTAAATGAGATGTTTAGCTATAAGTGATATTAAGGCAAACAACATTTATTGTTATTGTCTGGAATCTTTATTTATTTTTATATATTTATAGTTTTAATTTATTTGGCTTTACTTTTGTAATTACTAGTTGAAAGAAAATAAATAAATCACTACTACTACTACTTATGATTTCGAGGGCGGCATCCTTGGCCCAATAGTCACTCCCTAACGTTTCAAGGTGTTTCTATGGTGTAGCTCGGCAGCATATCGCGACAAAAACATCCGTTAGAAAGTCTTCGGAGCTACACCTAGAGCTTCTAGAAAAGTGACGTCGACGAAGTTACATTTGAGCTCGAAGTCGCAGGCCTATAGTTTTTGTGCTGGCATATGGCGTGAGGGTCAGGAGGCGTGGATTTCGGATCTTTCCGAAATGGCCAAAACGTTGATTTCCTTAAATACATACAAACAAAACCTTTCCTAAATATTATTTTTTTAAATACAAAAATCAAGCTTTTTAAGGTAAGAACGTCGGCGTACGCCGGCGCGCCGACCACGCCGCCGCCGCCGATAAAGTAATCGGCGTAAACCTCTAGCGTGGTTATCATCCGATTTCGCTCATTTTCAATACCATTCTATCCTGGGTCCAGATAAGCTCGTGGTGAAGATATCTCAATATTTACTCAAGTTATCGTGTTAACGGACAGACGGACGGACGGACGCACATGACTCAATCAAATTTTTTTTCGACACTGATGATTTTGATATATGGAACTCTATATCTATCTCGATTCCTTTATACCTGTACAACCAACCGTTATCCAATCCAAGTTAATATACTCTGTGTGCAAAGCACGCTGAGTATAATGAAAAACCATGGACACCGAATACTGTGTGCACCACATGTCGAGTCAAATTGATTTTTCCGGAAACCGGAACAAAAAGGGGCGTTGTAAAAATTAGGAATTTGCTCCCTTTTAATGCATAGCTGACTAATTTATGAAACTATCTATTTAGGCGACATATGTAATTTATTACACCAATGAAGTGGAGGGACCCAACTTGCCATTCAACGGACTGCTATATTTGTACTACAAAAGTACTTGGGATTGGAAATTCAAGAAAAGTAACCTATGCGAGCGTATCTACAGTGTCATTACCAGAACGGAAGCTACATTGCCAAATTTAACTTTAGTTCCGGCTCCAGTTTCATTGTCAACAGCAGTATCTGATTACGCGGCCGCATGTTGTACTGGATTTCAAACAGAAAACGAAAGAAACTCTTTGTCACAAGCACACCTCAATGATTGGATAAGGGATTTGGAATTGTCAAAGGAAAAGGCCGAACTACACGCCTCTCGTATGCAACAATTTAAATTTGTTTCATCCGATGTTAAGGTAACATATTATAGAACTCGTCACGAACAATTTTCCAAGTACTATACCAGCGATGGGCAAAACGGCTCTTATGAGCCTTTTGCTCATACGGCACGCTTTGCACATTTAAGTGCTAGGTGAGGGACGGTCAAGTGTAGGTATGTGGAGCGAAGAACACAGGAAGAGAATAATATACAAACACACATAAGATTGATAAAGAGAGAGTATTTGGCCTTATAGATATGTGGAAAATAGAGCTGGCACCGCTCTTATTATATTCAAATTATTAAGCGTTTTAGGATAAACTAGCCTTTACCGGCGGCTTCACTCGCACTAAGGGCCACAAATATGTAATGTCGCCTTTGTGATTCACAACTCGAAGTGAATTTTCAGTTGTAATTTTAAAAGTTCCTTTATGATTCAAATCATAAACAAAGCAAGTTTTAAAATTAGAAAAATGGTCGCCGTAAATTAAACACACATGCAACACATGCTCCAACAATTTTTGCAGTGTGGATTTAACGATATATGTATGTGAGCTGAAGAAATTTGAAAATATATATAAATGAAAGCAGTTATGTTTATAATAAAACTGGTAAAATTAGTCGTTGTTTATGCGATTGGTACCTTTTTTTATTTGTAAACTGATACATTTATTTCTAGGCTCACGGCAACACTGCCAACAAGTCTGAAAAGGGAGTCGTTTTCCCACGATTGTACCCGAAACGTGCATTAGGACGTTTTTCTACTACTACTTCCTCTAATGCTACTACTTTAAGAATACTTTTTTAAATACTTTTGTGTATATATTGCAAAATGTGAAGGCGAAATGAATGTCAATAATGCGCTGCTTAACATAAAGACCTCTTCAGTCTATGGTTATTCCGTTTTTCGTATATCTTGCCAAAAAATGTATGTTTTTGTTTTCGTACTATTGCAACACAGTTTGGGAATTGGTTTTCGAGGTTGAGAGAGAATATTTTCATTTCAGTTTTTTATTGTTTCCGCAACCTTCTTTCCAAAGATGACTTGATACGCAAATCTCCCATTTTTTGCGCTCTCACGAGGGATTTATCTCAAATTTGAGCTGGCAACAATCACAGATATATCCCTCGCGCCAGCTGAAGCGGCTGCCAGAACAAAAAATGTGCCAGCTAAAATGAAAAACGGGCCAAAAATTTCGGTAAACTTTAGTTTGACCTACAACTGTAGATAGCTAAAAAAAATATGGGGAAAAGGATAAAAGTACTTGTTTTAGTGTAAATATTATTAGTTCGAAGGCGGAGGGTGAATATTATTGCCCATTCAAAAGTTATCACTAAAAACTGGTTTTGTAGATATGAAGTCCCGATGCAACCAGTCCATTTTGATCACAGAACCTGGAACGTGAGACATGTAGGATAAGCCCTATCCATTAAATGATGTTAACTATTATATCATAGGTCCGATTTAATGAAATTACAAAAGAATATGTGGTTTTTACTGTGAGTTAAATGCGTTACATTATTTGACTAATTAATTTAATAAAAATGTAAATTTTACTTAAGATTTGTTTATATTTGACTCTAACTAGTCGTATTATTGTAAAATAAGTTCAAAGAAATTACTATTTTACGACTATCATTTTATTAAATGATTGAAACTATAACCGCCGAAATGTATGTCAAAAATCCCCATATTCGGATCTATTCAATTTTGTTTGGAGTAGCATCATTGACAAATGTTATAAAAAATGTGCATTTTGACAGCGCTCTCTCGAAACAAAGAGTTGCAAATCCATTCATCTATGCTTCTTGCGATGAATATCGTTTGAGACGAAGCGTACGATATTTCCAATGTATTTTTTACTCCCCTAACACCCCAAAACACACAAACGTCTCATCTAGCACTCACTGGCACTGAAACTGTTTTAGGAGCCGAAAATAGGCCCATCCCTGAACTATACGAAGGAGGGCAGTGTTTGTTACTGCCAAGACATTGCTGGTCTATGCAAACAGTTTGGTGAACCATATGATTCAAAAGAGTGGCGATTGTTCATAGACGGAAATAAATTAAGTTTAAAGGCCGTATTATTGCATATTGGCAACCAAAAGCCATCTATCCCGATCGCGCATGCAGTAAATACGAAGGAAACGTATGAGATAATGCAAATATTGCATTAAGAAGAACATGATATGTACCGATCTTAAAGTCGTTGGAATGCTATGTAGTCTACAAAGTGGATACACAAAATACTGTTGCTTTCTATGCAAATGGGATAGCCGAGCTCGTCAAGACCACTACATCATAAAGGATTGGCCAGAACGAATCGAGTTTCAAGTTGGGGTGGATAACATAAAATACTCTACTATACTATAAAGAAGGAAAAAATAATTCTACCTCCGCCCCACATCAAGCTCGGCCTTATCAAAAACTTTGTCAAGGCTTTGGACAAAGAAGGCGAAGCTTTTCATCATTTGAAGACAATCTTTCCAGAGATTTCAGAAGCATAAAAAAGGAAGGGAATTTTGTGGGACCGCAAATAAGAAAAATGATGACCAATAACCATTTCAAAGAACTATTGTCACCAGTGGAGTCAGCAGCGTGGGATTCTTTTGAAAAGGTTGTTACTTCTTTTTTAGCAACCACAAAAGTCCTAACTACGAGATGAAGTGTACGACTTAATCAAATAAAAATAAATAAAAAACATATTTAAGACCGTTTTCTCAGTAAACTTTAAAACCTATCTGCACGATAAACAAAAAATTTGTATGAATATATAGCCCTAAATCTGAATTCATCGTCCAGTTCCGAACAAACAAGAACGAGAAAAATATAAACAAAAAATTTGTTCTCAATTGAAAGATAAATCCAGCCTAAGAAAATTATATACTAATGTGACTTATGTATTTATCTAATATACTTTTTTATTTTCTTTCAGGAGTAACTATGTCTTTCAAAATTCATTTTCTACACTCCCATTTAAAAATCTGCAAAAAAATAAAAAAGTTTTCGAGATCCTTCCTCGCAAAGTACAAATTTTTTTATATGTTTACAAAAAAATTTAAAAAAATCCGTAATTATTTCTCGTTATCTTTGAATCTGCAGGGCCTGCAGCACAGTTGTATGCACAGTTTATAGCAAATTTTATTAGCTTTTAAAAGCTTCAAACCGTTTTGGAATTGCTCAATTCGTTCTTGAGATAAATATGATGAAGTGGACCCATATTTTTTTTTTTTTAAACGGTTATTCGTAAATATCTCACAAACGTTACCATAGAATTAAAAATAACCTTGATTTTCGGAATCAGGGGGTGATTTTGCATAGGAATTTTATAATGGCGTCCCTGGTGCATTTTGGCTGTAAATCAGTGTTAGTTTTATGTACAAAAGTACAAAAGGTAGACTAATTAGTTTTATCTGTTTCCAAACTGCTAATTTGTTTATTTTATACCGCCACAAAACCTAAGTTGGGAGCAGTGCACCAAGTTTTGAGCAGCACCATTGCTCAAAGTTAAGTGGGCTGACATAATCAAGATTGTGTGTTAGGTGTTAATGAGACGTTAATTGGCTGTGGACCTAAGCGTCTGTTCATCCTTCCCATATTCGTAAAATTTGGCGATTTCTATAGTAATTTCACTCAGAAGGTTAATCAAATAATCAACCAAGTTTTCTACAATAAAGCCCTTAATAAACCCAATGTTTCATATAAAATACAAATTTTTAATTATCTAATTATTGCATTATTGAGTGCCTAATTGAGTCAAAAATCTAGACGGTTTTATGGGCGTTATTTATACATTGCTGGATTATGTGAACAGAAAAATAAGTAGAAACTTCTAGATATCAGGAAACGGGCAATATTTGGCTGTTTTCAAAATAAAATTTCCTTGTGATTTATTTATACGAGTATACTACCCTTTACACGCGGCCCGTCCGCAAGGAGGGAATAAATACATGGGCAATTTACGTTATCCTGCTTATCAAGTTAAAAAATTAACTAAATGAGCTGAAAACCTGAAAGGCACGCCTACGTGAATAGTAAAATACCGTTTTTTCGAATTAAAAAAATATATTTTGTTTTTAAGTTACATTTGTTCGCAAACTAATTAAGTGATCTATTGTATACTGCCATAAAACCAGATTAAATACGGAAAAGCACACATACCGCACTCATTAAGTTATATTTGTTCGCAAACTAATTAAGTGATCTATTGTATACTGCCATAAAACCAGATTAAATACGGAAAAGCACACATACCGCACTCATTAATTTATATTTGTTCGCAAACTAATTAAGTGATGTGGCATATGCTGATGACATTGATATCATCGGCCTAAACACCCGCGCTGTTAGTTCTGCTTATTCCAAGCTGGAAAAAGACGCGGTAAAGATGGGTTTGATGGTGAATGAGGACAAAACGAAGTACCTGCTGTCATCGAGCAAAGAGTCAGCGCATATGCGCCTTGGCAACCACGCTACTGTTGGCAGCCATAATTTCGAAATAGTAAAAGACTTCGTTTATTTGGGAACCAGCATCAACACTAGCAACAACATCAGCACTGAAATCCAGCGAAGAATCATTCTTGCCAATAAATGCTACTTTGGACTAGGTAGGCAATTGAAAAGTAAAGTCCTCTCTCGGTGAACGAAAATCATAATCTACAAGTCACTTATCGTACCCGTCCTGCTATATGGGGCAGAAGCATGGACCATGGCATCAGCAGATGAAGCGGCTTTGGGAGTGTTCGAGAGAAAAGTTCTTCGAAAGATTTATGGACCTCTACGCGTTGGCGATGGCGAGTACCGAAGAAGATTTAATGATGAGCTGTACGAGCTATACGCAGACATCAACATAGTCCAGCGAATTAAAACGCAGCGGCTGCGCTGGCTAGGCCATGTTATGCGAATGACAGATGATGCTCCGGCCAAGAAAGTGTTTCTATCGGAACCCGCCTATGGAAGCAGCGGTAGAGGGCGGCCCCCACTCCGTTGGAAGGACCAGGTGGAAAACGATTTAAACTCCCTTGGTGTGACCAATTGGCGCCGGTTGGCGGAGCGAAGGAGCGACTGGCGCGCCTTGTTGGACGGCCATAACCGTTTAGACGGTTAAGCGCCAATTAAGTAAGTAAGTAAGTAATTAAGTGATCTATTGTATACTGCCATAAAACCAGATTAAATACGGAAAAGCACACATACCGAACTCATTAAGTTATATTTGTTCGCCAACTAATTAAGTGATCTATTGTATACTGCCATAAAACTAGATTAAATACGGAAAAGCACACATAGCGCATTAATTAAGTTATATTTGTTCGCAAACCAATTAAGTGATCTATTGTATACTGCCATAAAACCAGATTAAATACGGAAAAGCACACATACCGCACTTATTCTAATATATAAAATTATTCTGTCACGGTTTTAGAGGCTTTACTCCTCCGAAACGGCTGAACCGATTCTCACGAAATTTTGTGAGCATATTGGGTAGGTCTGAGAATCAGCCAACGTCTACCTTTTTTTCACTACGTGCTTAGGGTCTTGAGATCAAAACGTGGACCCGGGTACCCCTGTAATGTGTTTATACAATATGGATTTCAAATGAAAGCTGTTGATGAGTGCTATAGTACAGGATAACCTTCATACCCCTGGGTGACTAGGGTCTCGAGATATAGGCCAAACGTGGACCCGGGTACCCCTAGAATGTGTTTATACAATATGGATATCAAATGAAAGCTGTTGATGAGTGCTATAGTACAGGATAATTTTCATACAACTGGGAGGCTAGGGTCTCGAGATATAGCCCAAAACGTAACCCGGGTACCCCTAGAATGTGTTTATACAATATGGATATCAAATGAAAGCTGTTGATAAGCGCTATAGTACAGGATAATTTTCATACAACTGGGAGGCTAGGGTCTCGAGATATAGCCCAAAACGTAGACCCGGGTACCCCTAGAATGTGTTTATACAATATGGATATCAAATGAAAGCTGTTGATGAGTGCTATAGTACAGGATAATTTTCATACAACTGGGAGGCTAGGGTCGCGAGATATAGCCCAAAACGTGGAAAAGGGTACCCCTAGAATGTGTTTATACAATATGGATACCAAATGAAAGCTGCTGATGAGTGCTATAGTACAGGATACTTTTCATACAACTGGGAGGCTAGGGTCTCGGGATATAGCCCAAAACGTGGACCCGGGTACCCCTAGAATGTGTTTATACAATATGGATATCAAATGGAAGCTGTTGATGAGTGCTATAGTAGAGGATAATTTTCATACAACTGGGAGGCTAGGGTCTCGAGATATAGCCCAAAACGTGGACCCGGATACACCTAGAACGTGTTTTTACATTATGGGTATCAAATTGAAGCTGTTGATGTGTGCTATAATACACCGCTGAGAGACTAGGCTCTCAAGATATAGGCCAAAACATGGACCCGGGTACCCCTAGAATGTGTTTTTATATTATGGGTATCATACTGAAGATGTTGAGGTGTGTTATAATACAGAGTAAGTTTTACACCGCTGAGTGACTAGGGTCTCGGGATATAGGCCAAAACATGGATCCGGATACCCCTAGAATGTGTGCGTATTATGGATATCAAATGAAAGCTTTTGCTGAAAGCTCTAAAGTTCATTGTGATAGTCGATTTAGTCGCATCAACCTGGCAAAACTGATAAATATGCATGCGAAGCCGAAATAAAGACAAGAATTAATAATACCCACATACCTATTTACATACGTCCTATTCGATTTGCCTGAAATTTCGTATATAAATTTGCCTATATTAGTATTTACGATGCTTTTTTCCGGGAAGTATACCAGAGACGGACTGGGACTGGGATTAGGACTGGGACTGAGATTGAGACTCGGAGTGGGACTGGGACTGAGACTCGGAATGGGACTGGAACAAAATACATACCACCCTCTGGGACTGGCAATAAGAGATGAAGAAGAAGGAGAACAACTTGAGAGAAGAGAAAGAGAGAAGGAGACTGAGAAAGAGATAGAATGAGGCGAAGATGAAGATGAAGCGAAAAAGACGAGGGAGGAGTGAATGAAAAGATTAGGAAAAAGTGTAGAAGGGTAGGGCACAGTTAGACGGAAAAAGCTTATTAAAATGTATGCAGATAGGCCAAATTTAGGGCAGAACAACGTCTGCCGGGTCTGCTAGTTAAGTTATATTTGTTCGCAATCTAATTATGTGATCTATTATATACTGCCATAAAACCAGATTAAATACGGAAAAGCACACATACCGCATTCATTAAGTTATATTTGTTCGCAAACTAATTAAGTGATCTATTGTATACTGCCATAAAACCAGATTAAATACGGAAAAGCACACATACCCCACTTATTAAGTTATACTTGTTCGCATACTAATTATGTGATCTATTGTATACTGCCATAAAACCAGATTAAATACGGAAAAGCAAACATACCGCACTTATTAAGTTATATTTGTTCGCAATCTAACTATGTGATCTATTGTATTGGGGCCGATACGAGGCCGATTTTATTCGTTCTTTTCTCATATTATAGCGATCAAAAAGGAGAAGGTTTTTAGCAAAAAAAAATTTGTTTAAACTGTCTAGGGTCTTGAGATATAGGTCAAGCCGTGGACCCGGATAACCCTACGATGTGTTTGTATAATATGGGTATCAAATGGAAGCTTTGGATGAGTACTTTAAAATGGGTACTTTTCCTACTCCTAGGTGACTAGGGTCTCGCGATATAGGCCAAAGTGTGGACCCGGGTACCCCAAGAGTGTGTTTATACAATATGGATATCAAATGAAAGGTGTTGATGAATGCTGTAGTACATGATAATTTTTCGTACACCTGGGTGACTAGGGTCTCGATATATAGGCCAAAACGTGGACCGAGATACCCCTAGAATGTGTTTATACAATATGGATATCAAATGAAAGCTGTTGGTGAGTTCTTTAGCAGAGGGTAATTTTCATACATCTGGGTGACTAGGGTCTCGAGATATTGCCCAAAACGTGGATCAGAATAACCTTAGGATGTGTTTTTACATTATGGGTATCAAATGGAAGCTATTAATGAGTACTTCAATATGGGTATCAAAAGGAAGCTCTGCTGATGAGTGGTAATTTTTCCATGGGTGACGAGCGTCTTGAAATCATTTCATGTGTACAACATTTTTTTAATAAATATACGAATTCTTCGATTTGTGTCATGCTGCTAAGTTGCACATTTTTTTCGAAGGAGAGTAATAGGTCCGACACATAAGCAGTTTTTCATATAGATGAGTTTAACACAAGCTTATGCATTATGAGTAGATTGCACGTATTTTTATGGAGAACGGTAGAATGAGCGACACTGGCGCCATCTGATATTGAAAAGTAGCCAACTACCCAATTTTGTTCCAAGTAAATCATAAGAAGAAGAATTTGACATTTGCTTTGGCTAAGGGTGTTAGCACACTTTGCAAGTGAAATTATTTTTCCCTCTGGTTGGTAAATTTTCTAACATTTTTCGCAATTAAAAACTGCAATATAACAATCGAACACGACACCAAATATGTTAGCAAGTATTTTTGTTGTATAGGGAGAATGTTTACAACAGTGGTTCGCGAAATTTTGTATGTGAATGGGGAAGGCGTAATAAACTTCAATTGCCAAGTCTGAAGTTCCTTAATATTTACAAACGCTACATCTTGGTTGATTCTGGCGATGTTATTTGAATGCATACGCTTGTGTTAGACGCATCTATATGAAAAATGTCATGTGCCGCGGCCTTAAACATAAACAACGAGGTTTGTACACTGTTTATGAGAGATGCTTCAGCACAAATACACAAACGTATGTCACATTTCGTTGCTGGCTGAACATTCATACTGCTTTGGATTTGTTATCCAAACGACGCTTATGTTCCGTTAATTTGTATGCAGTTCAACTGTGAGCAGTGTTCGGAATTCTATCACTAAAATGGCAGATATTACACCTTTTTTTACTGAAATATAAGTTCTACCACGCAAGCTTAAACATAGGTGGTAGATTTTTATAGAAGTTTTCTGAAAAAACCTTATTTTTTCCACAATTATTCGGGAAGAAAATCAATGCAGTTGAACGGTTTTACTTACTTACTTACTTAATTGGCGCTTAACCGTCTAAACGGTTACAACAAAGCGCACCAGTCGCTCCTTCTTTCTGCCAACCGGCGCCAACTGGTCACACCAAGGGAGTTTAAATCGTTTTCCACCTGGTCCTTCCAACGGAGTGGGGCCGCCCTCTACCTCTGCTTCCATAGGCGGGTTCCGATAGAAACACTTTCTTTCTTTTTCAGTTGAACGGTTTTATAAAACTCAAAATAACCTCTAGCTTAGCTCCGATCACCATATTACCTCTTTTTCTTTAGTTTTTTAGTACAAAACTACAACGTACACCTATCTATATGTGTATATGAAAAAAAGTGGTTATTCATTAAATCAAGATATTTAAAATATAACTGAAATCCAGCACTTTTTTCTCAAATCTACCACTATTTTTTGGAAAATCTACCACTAATCAAAATTTTCAAGTCCGAACACTGATAACGATACCAATTTCGAAAACTTCTGGAATGGCAAAAGTTCTTAAAGTATGTAAGCTCATCGTATGGGATGAGTGTACTATGGCACACAAGAAATCATTGCAAGCACTTGATAGAACTTTGAAGCCAAACAGTCTTTGGAGGTGCCATGATTTTATTGGCTGGAGATTTCAGGCAAACATTACCTGTGATCCATGGTTCAACTATATGGTTGGCTCATCTGTACAATAACAAAATATGTCCGTTCAAATAGTCAAAATCTGGGGCCAAATCGTAACATACGTGATCGTATAACTCGTCACGTAAAAATATGATTTTCGGATTATGACATACGTGAACGTACTACTTCGATCGTAATTTTGGATCGGAACATACGTGACGAGTGGCTGAACGTACACGTTCCGTTCCACTTTCATTGGAACACAAACTGGCGATCGTATACACACAAATTTCAATGAAAATGTTAGAAAATTGTTAAAATAGATGACCAAGTAAAAAAACCATATTAAATACGGAAAAGCACACATACTGCTCTCGTTAAGTTATATTTGTTCGCAAACTAATTATGTGATCTATTGTATACTGCCATAAAACCAGATAAAATATGGAAAAGCACACATACCGTACTTATTAAGTTATATTTGTTGGCAAACTAATTATGTGATCTATTGTATACTGCCATAAAACCATATTAAATACGGAAAAGCACACATACTGCTCTCGTTAAGTTATATTTGTTCGCAAACTAATTATGTGATCTATTGTATACTGCCATAAAACCAGATTAAATACGGAAAAGCACACATATCGTACTTATTAAGTTATATTTGTTCGCAAACTAATTATGTGATATATTGTATACTGCCATAAAACCATATTAAATACGGAAAAGCACACATACTGCTCTCGTTAAGTTATATTTGTTCGCAAACTAATTATGTGATCTATTGTATACTGCCATAAAACCAGATTAAATACGGAAAAGCACACATACCCCACTTATTAAGTTATATTTGTTCACAAACTAACTATGTGATCTATTGTATACTGCCATAAAACCAGATAAAATATGGAAAAGCACACATACCGCACTTATTAAGTTATATTTGTTCGCAAACTAATTAAGTGATCTATTGTATACTGCCATAAAACCAGATTAAATACGGAAAAGCACACATACCGCACTTATTAAGTTATATTTGTTCGCAAACTAATTAAGTGATCTATTGTATACTGCCATAAAACCAGATTAAATACGGAAAAGCACACATACCGCACTTATTAAGTTATATTTGTTCGCAAACTAATTAAGTGACCTATTGTATACTGCCATAAAACCAGATTAAATACGTAAAAGCACACATACCGCACTTATTAAGTTATATTTGTTCGCAAACTAATTATGTGATCTATTGTATACTGCCATAAAACCAGATTAAATACGGAAAAGCACACATACCGCACTTATTAAGTTATATTTGTTCGCAAACTAATTAAGTGATCTATTGTATACTGCCATAAAACCAGATTAAATACGGAAAAGCACACATACCGCACTTATTAAGTTATATTTGTTCGCAAACTAATTAAGTGACCTATTGTATACTGCCATAAAACCAGATTAAATACGTAAAAGCACACATACCGCACTTATTAAGTTATATTTGTTCGCAAACTAATTATGTGATCTATTGTATACTGCCATAAAACCAGATTAAATACGGAAAAGCACACATACCGCACTTATTAAGTTATATTTGTTCGCAAACTAATTATGTGATCTATTGTATACTGCCATAAAACCAGATTAAATACGGAAAAGCACATATACCGCACTTGTTAAGTTATATTTGTTCGCAAACTAATTATGTGATCTATTGTATACTGCCATAAAACCAGATTAAATACGGAAAAGCACACATACCGCACTTATTAAGTTATATTTGTTCGCAAACTAATTATGAGATCTATTGTATACTGCCATAAAACCAGATTAAATACGGAAAAGCACACATACCGCACTTATTAAGTTATATTTGTTCGCAAACTAATTATGTGATCTATTGTATACTGCCATAAAACTAGATTAAATACGGAAAAGCACACATACCGCACTTATTAAGTTATATTTGTTCGCAAACTAATTAAGTGATCTATTGTATACTGCCATAAAACCAGATTAAATACGGAAAAGCACACATACCGCACTTGTTAAGTTATATTTGTTCGCAAACTAATTATTTGATCTATTGTATACTGCCACAAAACCAGATTAAATACGGAAAAGCACACATACCGCACTTATTAAGTTATATTTGTTCGCAAACTAATTATGTGATATATTGTATACTGCCATAAAACTAGATTAAATACGGAAAAGCACACATACCGCACTTATTAAGTTATATTTGTTCGCAAACTAATTATGTGATCTATTGTATACTGCCATAAAACCAGATTAAATACGGAAAAGCACACATACCGCACTTATTAAGTTATATTTGTTCGCAAACTAATTATGTGATCTATTGTATACTGCCATAAAACCAGATTAAATACGGAAACGCACACATACCGCACTTATTAAGTTATATTTGTTTGCAAACTAACTAAGTGATCTATTGTATACTGCCATAAAACCAGATTAAATACGGAAAAGCACACATACCGCACTTATTAAGTTATATTTGTTCGCAAACTAATTATGTGATCTATTGTATACTGCCATAAAACCAGATTAAATACGGAAAAGCACACATACCGCACTTATTAAGTTATATTTGTTCGCAAACTAATTATGAGATCTATTGTATACTGCCATAAAACCAGATTAAATACGGAAAAGCACACATACCGCACTTATTAAGTTATATTTGTTCGCAAACTAATTATGTGATCTATTGTATACTGCCATAAAACTAGATTAAATACGGAAAAGCACACATACCGCACTTATTAAGTTATATTTGTTCGCAAACTAATTAAGTGATCTATTGTATACTGCCATAAAACCAGATTAAATACGGAAAAGCACACATACCGCACTTGTTAAGTTATATTTGTTCGCAAACTAATTATTTGATCTATTGTATACTGCCACAAAACCAGATTAAATACGGAAAAGCACACATACCGCACTTATTAAGTTATATTTGTTCGCAAACTAATTATGTGATATATTGTATACTGCCATAAAACTAGATTAAATACGGAAAAGCACACATACCGCACTTATTAAGTTATATTTATTCGCAAACTAATTATGTGATCTATTGTATACTGCCATAAAACCAGATTAAATACGGAAAAGCACACATACCGCACTTGTTAAGTTATATTTGTTCGCAAACTAATTATTTGATCTATTGTATACTGCCACAAAACCAGATTAAATACGGAAAAGCACACATACCCCACTTATTAAGTTATATTTGTTCACAAACTAACTATGTGATCTATTGTATACTGCCATAAAACCAGATTAAATACGGAAAAGCACACATACCGCACTTATTAAGTTATATTTGTTCGCAAACTAATTAAGTGATCTATTGTTTACTGTCATAAAACCAGATTAAATACGGAAAAGCACACATACCGCACTAATTAAGTTATATTTGTTCGCAAACTAATTATGTGATCTATTGTATACTGCCATAAAACTAGATTAAATACGGAAAAGCACACATACCGCACTTATTAAGTTATATTTGTTCGCAAACTAATTATGTGATCTATTGTATACTGCCATAAAACCAGATTAAATACGGAAAAGCCACTTGTTAAGTTATATTTGTTCGCAAACTAATTATGTGATCTATTGTATACTGCCATAAAACCAGATTAAATACGGAAAAGCACACATACCGCACTTATTAAGTTATATTTGTTCGCAAACTAATTAAGTGATCTATTGTATACTGCCATAAAACCAGATTAAATACGGAAAAGCACACATACCGCACTTATTAAGTTATATTTGTTCGCAAACTAATTATGTGATCTATTGTATACTGCCATAAAACCAGATTAAATACGGAAAAGCACACATACCGCACTTGTTAAGTTATATTTGTTCGCGAACTAACTATGTGATCTATTGGTACATATATATAAGTAAAATAATAATATTCATGAATACGAATATGATTCGTATTACAAATTTATATAATGCACATTCGTTGAATTGTGTATCTACCAGACATGTAAAGAGTAAGGAATACATTCGTACCAATATGTTGATAACAATTTTAATAAAACAAGAATTAGAATTAAAAAAAAAAAATAAATGTAAGGCGCGATAACCTCCGAAGAGATCTAAGGCCGAGCTTCTCTTCCAATTTGCGTCGTGCTCCTCTTGATTCTTCCCTACAAATTGGCCGGACGGGACCTACATGTTTTATGCCGACTCCGAACGGCATCTGCAAGGCAGATGAGTTTTCACTGAGAGCTTTTCATGGCAGAAATACAATCGGAGCGCTTGCCAGACACTGCCGAGGGGCGACCCCGCTTAGAAAAATTTTCTTCAAGAATTAGAATTAAATTGCAGTAATGACACACCGTTATCCAGATTTTTTTATATATTATTTGGGGGCATCGAGAGTTAATATTTATTGCTTAACTTGAGATTCCTATTCTCAATAGCTGCAGTGATATTACGAGCTATGTATGTATCAAAAATGTGTATTTTCGATATTTTTATATACAAGTGGGTGGGACTTTAATTCGATTTTAAAATTTTTCTGTCGGCATACACAAATACAAATATGAAGTTCGCTTACCAATTTGCAAAAACATAGTTCAAAGGATGTACGAGTTATCGGACTTGAAAGTCCAAAAAACCATATTTGGAAAGTAGGCGGTGGCACGCCCATTGTCCAAAAAAATTATGTGGATCAACTATATGCAATGTCAGTAATTTATATGCCAAATTTAAATAACGTGGCTTCTTTAGATACTCAAATACCGTATGTTGTGTGCGGAAATTTCTATATACAGAAAGAGGCGTGGCTACTGACCGATTACGCCCATTTTTTTTTTAGAAAGCTTTCCCATCATAGCAGAATGCGGTTTACCAATTTTCACTCTAATAGTTGTATTCGAAAGAAATTTATTGCAACAAGTATGGAAGGCTACGTTCGGGTGTAACTTAACATTACATACTCAGCTGAGAGCTTTGGAGACAAATAAGGGAAAATCACCATGTAGGAAAATGAACCTAGGGTAACTCTGGAATGTGTTTGTATGAAATGGTTATCAAATGGAAGGTATTAAAGAGTATTTTAAAAGAGAGTGGGCCATAGTTCTATAGGTGGGCGCCATTTCGGGATATCGCCATAAAGGTGGTCCAGGGTGACTCTAGAATGTGTTTGTACGATATGGGTATCAAATGAAAGGTGTTAATGATTATTTAAAACGTGGTGGACCTTAGTTCTATAGGTGGATGCCTTTTCGAGATATCGCATTAAGGTGGACCAGGGGTGACTAGAATGCGTTTCTACGATATGAGTATCATATTAAAGGTATTAATAAGGGTTTTAAAAGGGAGTGGCCCTTAGTTATATATGTGAAGGCGTTTTCGAGATATCGACCAAAATGTGAACCAGGGTGACCCAGAACATCACTTGTCGGGTACCGCTAATTTAGGTGTCACACCCATTTTACAAAGTTTTTTCTACAGTTATATTTTGCGTCAATAAACCAATCCAATTACCATGTTTCATCTCTTTTTTCATATTTGGTATAGAATTATGGCATTTTTTTCATTTTTCGTAATTTTCGATGTCGAAAAAGTGGGCGTGGTCATAGTGGGATTTCGGCTATTTTTTATACCAAGATAAAGTGAGTTCAGATAAGTACGTGAACTAAGTTTAGTAAAGATATATCCATTTTTGTTCAAGTTATCGTGTTAACGGCCGAGCGGAAGGACAGACGGTCGATTGTGTATAAAAACTGGGCGTGGCTTTAACCGATTTCGCCCATTTTCACAGAAAACAGTTATCGTCATAGAATCTAGGCCCCTACCAAATTTCACATGGATTGGTAAATTTTTGTTCGACTTATGGCATTAAAAGTATTCTAGACGAATTAAATTAAAAAGGGCGGAGCCACGCCCATTTTGAAATTTTCTTTAATTTTTGTATTTTGTTTCACCATATCATTACTGCAGTTGAATGTTGACATATATTACTTATATACTGTAAAGACATTAAATTTTCTGTTAAAATTTGACTTAAAAAAATTTTTTTTTTTAAGTGGGCGTGTTCGTCGTCCGATTTCGCTAATTTTTATTTAGCACACCTATAGTAATAGGAGTAACGTGCCTGCCAACTTTCATCATGATATCTTCAACGACTGCCAAATTACAGCTTGCAAAACTTTTAAATTACCTTCTTTTAAAAGTGGGCGGTTCCAAGCTCATTGTCCAAATTTCTATTTTGCGTCATAAGGTCAATGCACCTACCAAGTTTCATGGCTTTATCCGTCTTTGGTAATGAATTATCGCACTTTTTCGGTTTTTCGAAAATTTCGATATCGAAAAAGTGGGCGTGGTTGTAGTCCGATTTCGTTCATTTTAAATAGCGATCTGAGATGAGTGCCCAGGAACATACATTCCAAATTTCATCAAGATACCTAAATATTTACTCAAGTTATCGTGTTTACGGACGGACGGACGCACATGGCTAAATGAATTTCTTTTTTCGCCCAGATCATTTTGATATATAGAAGTCTATACCTATCTCAATTAGTTTATGGCGTTACGGATTACAGTTATGCGAACAAAGTTAATATACTCTGTGAGCTCTGCTCAGCTGTGTATAAAAAGTACGGGGAAACCTCCCAGGCATATAAAAAATGGTAACTATCCCAAAGCTACCAAAATACATACATATTTTAGTTTGCTGCATAGTATTACTAATACAAAGGTGCTTAGTTTGTTTGACTACGGCCCGGGTTTTCATTAGTTGGTTAAGCTAAGCTTAAACTAAGTTTGCCTAAACTCAAAGTCAAATTTAAATTCCAGTTTAACTACTGAGCAGTTTTTCAGTCACGGTGTAAGGCTGCCTTTGGGCAAGGCTTTTTTGTACGGCAACATTGGTTTGTTATTATCTAGATAATTTGTAGATACGAAAACAGCTGGATTTTGCTTACCCAACAAACATTTAAAAGATATTTCTCCAGCGAAATATATATCTAGTTTCGGAAGTAATATCCACCATCATTATTAAGTTATTCTTAAACCAGATAGTTCTAGAGCTGATCTCCAACGTCATAAGCATTTTGAAACTATTATCCAACCGTTGAGAGATTTGAGAAATGTATAATTCTCAGATGAATAATCAACACGTTTCTCCAGTGTATATCTTACATTGGATATCGAGTTGAGGTGAATTTGAAAAAAAATTTCCAAGGTGGAACCACCAAAGCCAACAGATATTTATTGTGAGAAATAAACACCTGATTGTTAGCAATATTGAGGCGTAATTTATCAAAAATAAATTCTATATATGTTTTATTTTATTTTATTTTCGTCAAACGACTGTAGTATTGGAATCTTACACTTGAGTACAGTCAAGGAACCACAAGTTGGGAACTATAATTTTTTTCAACTTAAGTAATAGCATTTTTCGCTTTATAAAAAATTCCCTCTTTTGCTGAGTACACTATGACTCTCAAGTTGAGCCAGTGTTTCGTAATAACTTTTGATTTTTTAGAGCTATGCTAGTTATCACAATGAGCTCTAATAGTACTCAAGCCCAAATGCTTGTTGGGTATATTCGACGCCATTTCGAACGAACGCAAATCAGCGATAGGTTAACTAGAGTTTAACCCTGCCAGATCGACTGCTTAAACTCAGCTTAAACTTCAGTCAAAGTACACTGAAAAACTGCAGGGTAAGTTTAAGCGTACATTAACGTCAAACTGAGTTGAATATTTACTGAAAAACCGGGCCTAAAAGTGTGTAGACTCATAAAATGCGATAAAAAATAACAATTGTGAGATAAAGAAATGTGTGTAAAGAATAACCGAGAAGCGTTTTCCTGTTATGCTGCTCTATATTGAAAAAGTAAACATGAAAAACTATAGCTGTGAAACATACAAAAAATCAAATTTATATAACATATAGTATAGTATATTTACAGAGCGACAACATTGAGAATTCAATGAACCAGCTAAAATTGCATGTCAGCGAGCAGAGCATACGAGTATCTATGTCATAGCAATACTTTCATTATGACCAAACACTTTTTATAGTTTAAAAAATAATACAACAACAGCAATAGTTTACTATTGCGAAATTATAGGTTGATGTCAAAGAAAAACAAGTAAGGACGGGACTGTCTTCGGCTATGCCGAAGACTTCATACCTTTCATGAATGGGGCTGAACAATAATCTTATCCCGTTCGTAATCTCCAAATAATCGGATGTATAGGATAAGAAATATATAGTGAACAGATGTACATACCTAAACGATTTTTAAGATAAATATAAAATAAACAAGTAAGGAAGGCTAAGTTCGGGTGTAACCGAACATTACATACTCAGTTGAGAGCTATGGAGACAAAATAAGGAAAATCACCATGTAGGAAAATGAACCTAGGGTAACCCTGGAATGTGGTTGTATGACATGTGTATCAAATAGAAGGTATTAAAGAGTATTTTAAGAGAGAGTAGGCCATAGTTCTATGGATGGACGCCATTTAGGGATATCGCCATAAAGGTGGACTAGGGCTGACTCTAGAATTTGTTTGTACGAGATGGGTATCAAATGAAAGGTGTTACTGAGCATTTTAAGAGGGAGTGGGCCTTAGGTCTATCGGTGGACGCCTTTTCGAGATATCGCCATTAAGGTGGACCAGGGGTAACTCTAGAATGTGTTTGTACGATATGGGTATCAAATGAAAGGTGGTAATGAGTATTTTAAAAGGGAATGGGCTTTAGTTCTATAGGTGAACGCCTTTTCGAGAAATCGCCATAAAGGTGGACCAGGGGTGACTCTAGAATATGTTTGTACGATATGGGTATCAAATGAAAGCTGTTAATGAGTATTTTGAAAAGGAGTGATCCTTAGTTCCATAGGTGGACGCCCTTTCGAGATATCGCCATAAAGGTGGACCAGGGGTGTCGCTAGAATGTGTTTGTACGATATGGGAATCAAATGAAAGGTGTTACTGAGCATTTTAAGAGGGAGTGGGCATGAGGTCTATAGGTGGACGCCTTTTCGAGATATCGTCATTAGGGTGGGCCAGGGGTGACTCTAGAATGTTTGTACGATATGGGTATCAAACGAAAGGTGTTACTGAGCATTTTAAGAGGGAGTGGGCATGAGGTCTATAGGTGGACGCCTTTTCGAGATATCGTCATTAGGGTGGGCCAGGGGTGACTCTAGAATGTGTTTGTACGATGATATGGGTATCAAACGAAAGGTGTTACTGAGCATTTTAAGAGGGAGTGGGCATTAGGTCTATAGGTGGACGTCTTTTCGAGATATCGCCATTAGGGTGGGCCAGGGGTGACTCTAGAATGTTTGTACGATATGGGTATCAAACGAAAGGTGTTACTGAGCATTTTAAAAGGGAGTGGGCATTAGGTCTATAGGTGGACGCCTTTTCGAGATATCGCCATTAGGGTGGGCCACGGGTGACTCTAGAATGTGTTTGTACGATATGGGTATCAATCAAATGAAAGGTGGTAATGAGTATATTAAAAGGGAGTAATCCTTAGTTCTATAGGTGGACGCCTTTTCGAGATATCGCCATAAAGGTGGACCAAGGGTGACTCTAGAATGTTTGTACGATATGGGTATCAAACGAAAGGTGTTACTGAGCATTTTAAGAGGGAGTGGGCATTAGGTCTATAGGTGGACGCCTTTTCGAGATATCGCCATAAAGGTGGACCAAGGGTGACTCTAGAATGTTTGTACGATATGGGTATCAAACGAAAGGTGTTACTGAGCATTTTAAGAGGGAGTGGGCATTAGGTCTATAGGTGGACGCCTTTTCGAGATATCGCCATTAGGGTGGGCCAGGGGTGACTCTAGAATGTTTGTACGATATGGGTATCAAACGAAAGGTGTTACTGAGCATTTTAAGAGGGAGTGAACATTAGGTCTATAGGTGGACGCCTTTTCGAGATATCGCCATTAGGGTGGGCCAGGGGTGACTCTAGAATGTTTGTACGATATGGGTATCAAACGAAAGGTGTTACTGAGCATTTTAAGAGGGAGTGAACATGAGGTCTATAGGTGGACGCCTTTTCGAGATATCGCCATTAGGGTGGGCCAGGGGTGACTCTAGAATGTTTGTACGATATGGATATCAAATTAAAGGTATTAATGAGGGTTTTAAAAGCGAGTGGCCCTTAGATGTATATGTGAAGGCGTTCTCGCGATATCGACCAAAATGTGGACCAGGTGATCCAGAAAATCATCTGTCGGGTACTGCTAATTTATTTATATATGCAATACCACTAACAGTATTCCTGCCAAGATTCCAAGGGCTGTTGATTTCGGCTTGTAGAACTTTTTCATTTTCTTCTGCTTAATATGGTAGGTGTCACACCCATTTTACAAAATTTTTTCCAAAGTTATATTTTGCGTCAATAAACCAATCCAGTTACTATGTTTCATCCCTTTTTTCGTATTTGGTATAGAATTATGGCATTTTTTTAATTTTTCGTAATTTTCTATATCGATAAAGTGGGCGTGGTTATGGTCGGATTTCGGCCATTTTTTATACCAAGATGAAGTGAGTTCAGATAAGTACGTGGGCTAAGTTTAGTAAAGATATATCGGTTTTTGCTCAAATTATTGTGATAACGGCCGAGCGGAAGGACAGACGGTGGACTGTGTATAAAAACTGGGCGTGGCTTCCACCGATTTCGCCCATTTTCACAGAGAACAGTTACCGTCATAGAGTCTACCTACCAAATTTGAGAAGGATTGGTAAATTTTTGTTCGACTTATGGCATTAAAAGTATTCTAGACAAACTAAATGAAAATGGGCGGAGCCACGCCCATTTTGAAATTTTCTTTTATTTTTGTATTTTGTTGCATCATATCATTACTGGAGTTGAATTTTGACTTAATTTACTTATATACAGTAAAGATATTAAATTTTTTGTTAAAATTTGAATTAAAAAATTTTTTTTTTTAAAAAGTGGGCGTGTTCTTCATCCAATTTTGCTAATTTTTATTTAGCACATATATAGTAATAGTAGTAACGTTCCTGCCAAATTTCATCATCATATCTTTAACGACTGCCAAATTACAGCTTGCAAAACTTTTAAATTACCTTCTTGTAAAAGTGGGCGGTGCCACGCCCATTGTCCAAAATCTTACTAATTTTCTATTCTGCGTCATAACGTCAACCCATCTACCAAGTTTCATCGCTTTAACCGCCTTTGGCAATGAATTATCGCAATTTTTCGGTTTTTCGAAATTTTCGATATCGAAAAAGTGGGCGTGGTTATAGTCCGATATCGTTCATTTTAAATAGCGATCTGAGATGAGTGCCCAGGAATCTACATACCAAATTTCATCAAGATACCTCAAAATTTACTCAAGTTATCATGTTAACGGACAGACGGACGGACATGGCTCAATGAAATTTTTTTTCGATACTGATGATTTTGATATATGGAAGTCTATATCTATCTCGATTCCTTTATACCTGTACAACCAACCGTTATCCAATCAAAGTTAATATACTCTGTGAGCTCTGCTCAACTGAGTAGAAAAATAGGTAGGTACTTTGTGTGAGGATGCAAAGTTTCACGTTTTTTGTGGTCTGCATGTAAAAACTATGACTACGAATCACGCATTTCAACAATATATGACGTAAACGTAAGTATTTGGTGAAGTTTGAAGTTTCTAGCTCTTAAAATGGTGCTGAAATTGCGAAAAAATATATATATACTATATATATTGTAACGAATTTACTGAAATTCCTCTTATTTGCAACCTTCTACTAACGTTCGAATCACTAAACTGTTGAATAAATAACTCCACTATTCAATAATGCAAGATGGCCTTTATTCAAGTACTTCACAATACTACTACTTCTCGACAGATAGCGTGCTTAAATCAAACTCATTGCTGATTATCAGCTTTACCTCCTTTTATACTCTGTAATGTCCCGTTCGCATTCTTCTAGGCGCTTCTATTTCGAGAATTTACTCGTTCACCAGCTATAAATTTCCAGCTATAACTACAGATGCGCGTGTATATGTGAGTGATACTTGCACAAATTATTGCACAATTTTGTGAGCATCTCAGATAAGATATATGAATGTGTTTGTGCGTTTCTCTTCGCTGCGTGTACGTACATATGTGTAGACATAATGATTGATTCGTTTATGTAAATATAAGTGACTGCTTGCTTTATTGTTGTTGTGGCTTTATTTACTTAGTATCAGATTAGCGATGTGAGTATCACTTAGTGTCACTAATATTCGTCACAATATATACTATATATACCATCATATATATACTATATATAACCCCGATCTCTAGGATTTTTTCATACAATAATATATGCTATATACGTAAGCAACTGGTGAAATTTGACGCTTATAGCTGTTAAAATGGGGCAGATATTGCGAAAACTTTCTTATATGAACAATCGGTTGAATGAGATATGTATATACTATATATACCACCGATTTCTATGATTTTTTCAGACAACAATATATGCTATATACGTAAGCATTCGTTGAAATTTGAAGCCTAGCTCTTGAAATGGGACAGTAATTACGAAAAGTTTCTTATCTGAACAATCGGTTGTGGGGGATATATACTATATATAGACCGATCTAATCCATTTTTTTTAGACAACAATATGTGCAAAATACGAAAGCATATGATGATGTTTGAAGCTTCAATCTGATAAATTGAGGAAGATATGACAAAAATCCTCTTTTTCTGAAAAATCGGTTGTATGGAGGATATATGCTATAGTGGGCCGACAAACGTCTAATCGTACAACTAAATACACCTGCTCACCAAATTTTATCAAGATATCTCAAAAATTGAGGGACTAGTTTGCATACAAACAGACAGACAGACAGACGGACAGACGGACATCGCTAAATCAACTCAGCTCTTCATCTTGATTATTTCGGTATACTTAATGGTGGGTCTATCTATTTTCCTTTAAGGACTTACAATTTTGAGATTCGTGCCAAAGTTAACGCTCTAATGCATAAGAGTGCCTCAGGGCACTCGTTTTCAGAGTCCGTTAATTTGAAAATACAGATGTATTTCGTACCATTTATTATATGTAGCCTTCGTGCACATGTCCACCAACAAAAAGAAATCAAATGGGGCGAGTTATTGTGAGATCTTGCGCAGTTATTGTCAGTCGAGTGTTATAAGTCGTAAAATACACAAGGAAAATGTTCAAGTGAAGTGCGTTGTTTTAAAAAAATCAATAAAACCTATTTATAACTTTTATCCTGGGTTTAATTTTTCTTAACGATTTTCGTAAGTATAAAGTTTTGTAGGTGCAGTATCAGAAATGGAATAAGAAACATACTGTGTAAATTTTGGAAAGTTTTGTAATTGTGCGTGTGGGCAGCTTTGTGAAACCAAGAATACATTTTTTTTTTTCTTTTTGGATTGAATAAGTGAATATTTCCTTATTATTTTTTTTAACTGTGATATAGTCATGGCAGATAATGTTGAAACTATATCTAATTGATATAAACGGCGCGTACAAGAGGGGAAAAGACGCAAAATAGGAGACTGATCCTTGGATGAGAGAAAAAAAATTTGACTTGAACTTAATAAGTGATGATCAGATAAGGGATTTGATGGATTCAGTAATTGGATCAGATGACAGTGACTTCGAAGACGACGACTCAGTTAATGATCCGGATTACACATAACACCAGAAAATATAGATGAATGTTTGAATACTATGAATTTAGTAGAAACAAGTAGTAAATTTATTCAAGATGCTAACATTTCTCTGGATAGCAGTTTGCTTGGAGTGTCATCGAAATTTTTAGATACCCCACAAATAGCAACAAATGCCAAAATACCAACAACATCGATTCAATCAAAACAATACAGTACCCGAAATAGTAATAGTCAGTCGAAAAAGGCCGCGATCCCCTTTACTTGACCAAAAAGAAGGTCCATATGTTACTTTAGGCCCAGGGAGTTTTACAGCACACTCGCGTACCTTCGTGCACGTGGTATTTATGCGCTAGGTAAAGTTCGTGCAAATAGAGTGCCTAATTGCAAGTTACCGTTGGATAGAGATCTGGAAGTTACAAAAGCAACTAGAGGTTATTCCACTGAGTACGTTGGCACAGCATATGGCATAGATTTATCAATAGTGCTTTGGAAAGATACAAGATGCGTTCGGTTAGTATCTAGATACGTAGGAATCACTCCACTTTCAAGAAGCCCTTGCGTGCCAGAGATAGTGAAAACTTTAAGATACAATAGACAGGAGAAAAAATATGTCGAAGTTGATTGTCCACAGATAATCAGTGAGTATAATGAGCACATGTGCGGTGCTGCTTAATGGATGGATTAATGGGTAGATATAAGATAATATTGATATCTCGTGATGTTATGACTCGTATTTTTTTCCATCTTGTTGATATGTCAAAAAGATCCATCACGTCCAAAAGCAGAAGAGCACTTACAATCGCTGCCTGAGTTTCGTATAAAATTGGCTGCAGCACTTTGTGCATATATAAAAAAAAGACCTTTTGGTAGGCCATCTACTATACAAGAGGACCCAGAGCAGTCAAGCACCTTGGGAAACGAGCTCAGCATCCAGTAGCAGATGTACGTTTTGATGGGTTATACCAAATGCCTAAATGGTTGTCTAAACCAGAGGGTAAAAGAAAATGCAAGTGTTGCAAAACATCACAAACCGAATGCGTTTGTAGTAAATGCCAAGTACATTTATGCTGCAGTGTAACTAAGAATTGCTTCGACTTACATATATCACACTAAACAATAGCTTTAATTTATCTACTATTATTACATACATTTTTATACTCAGTTGAGCAGAGCTCACAGAGTATATTAACTTTGATTGGATAACGGTTGGTTGTACAGGTATGAAGGAATCGAGATAGATATAGACTTCCATATATCAAAATCATCAGTATCGAAAAAAAATTCGATTGGGCCATGTCCGTCCGTCCGTCCGTTAACACGATAACTTGAGTAAATTTTGAGGTATCTTGATGAAATTTGGTATGTAGGTTCCTGGGCACTCATCTCAAATCGCTATTTAAAATGAACGATATCGGACTATAACCACGCCCAATTTTTCGATATCGAAAATTTCGAAAAATCGAAAAAGTGCGTTAGTTCATTACCAAATACGGATAAAGCGATGAAACTTGGTAGGTGAGTTGAACTTATGACGCAGAATAGAAAACTAGTAAAATTTTGGACAATGGGCGTGGCCCCGCCCACTTTTAAAAGAAGGTAATTTAGAAGTTTTGCAAGCTGTAATTTGGCAGTCGTTGAAGATATCATGATGAAATTTGGCAGGAACGTTACTCTTATTACTATATGTACGCTTAATAAAAATTAGCAAAATCGAAGAACGACCACGCCCACTTTTTGAAAAAAAATTTTTTTAAATCAAATTTTAAAAGAAAAGTTAATATCTTTACAGTATATAAGTAAATTATGTCAACATTCAACTCCAGTAATGATGAATGTTGACATAATGGTGCAACAAAATACAAAAATAAAGAAATTTTCAAAATGGGCGTGGCTCCGCCCTTTTTCATTTAATTTGTCTAGGATACTTTTAATGCCATATGTCGAACAAAACATTACCAATCTTTGTGAAATTTGGTAGAGGCTTACATTCTAGGACGATAACTGTTTTCTGTGAAAAAGGGCGAAATCGGTTGAAGCCACGCCCAGTTTTTATACACAGTCGACCGTCTGTCCTTCCGCTCGGCCCTTAACACGATAACTTCATCAAAAATCGATATATCATTACTAAACTCAGTTCACGTACTTATCTGACCTCACTTTATATTGGTTTAAAAAATGGCCGAAATCCGACTATGACCACGCCCACTTTTTCGATATCGAAAACTAATAAAAATGAAAAAAATGCCATAATAATATACCAAATACGAAAAAAGGTATGAAACATGGTAATTAGATTGGTCTGTTGACGCAAAATATAACTTTAGAAAAAAACTTTGTAAAATGGGTGTGACACCTACCATATTAAGTAGAAGAAAATGAAAAAGTTTTGCAGGGCGAAATCAAAAGCCCTTGGAATCTTGGAAGGATAACTGTTCGTGGTATTACATATATAAATAAATTAGCGGTACCCGACATATGATGTTCTGGGTCACCCTGGTCCACATTTTGGTCGATATCTCGAAAACGCCTTCACATATACAACTACCACCACTCCTTTTTAAAACCATCATTAATACTTTTAATTTGATACCCATATCGTACAACCACATTAGAGAGTCACCCTGGTCCACCTTTATGGCGATATCTCGACAAGGCGTCCACCTATAGAACTAAGGCCCACTCCCTTTTAAAGTACTCATTATCACCTTTCGTTTGATACCCATATCGTACAAACAAATTCTAGAGTCAGCCCTGGTCCACCTTTATGGCGATATCTCGAAAAGGCGTCCACCCATAGAACTAAGGCCCACTCCGTTTTAAAATAGTCATCAACACCTTTCGTTTGATACCCATATTGTACAAACGCATTCTAGAGTCATCCCTGGTCCAGGTTTATGACCCACTCCCTTTTAAAATACTCATTAACACCATTCGTTTGATACCCATATCGTACAAAAAAATTCTAGAGTCACCCCTGGTCCACCTTTATAACGATATTCCGAAAAGGCGTCCACCTATAGAACTAAGGCCCACTCCCTTTTATAATACTCATTAACACTTTTCATTTGATACCCATATCGTACAAACAAATTCTAGAGTCAACCCTGATCCACCTTTATGGCGATATCTCGAAAAGGCTTCCACCTATAGAACTAAGACCCACTCCCTTTTAAAATACTCATTAACACCTTTCATATGATACCCATATCGTACAAACAAATTCTAGAGTCACCCCTGGTCCACCTTTATGGCGACATCTCGAAAAGGCGTCCACCCATAGAACTAAGGCCCACTCCCTTTTCAAATACTCATTAACACCTTTCATTTGATACCCATATCGTACAAACAAATTCTAAAGTAACCCCTTGTCCACCTTTATGGCGATATCTCGAAAAGGCGTCCACCTATAGAACTTAGGCCCACTTTCATTTGATGCCCATATCGTACAAACAAATTCTAGAGTCAACCCTGATCCACCTTTATGGCGATGTCCCTAAATGGCGTCCACCTATAGAACTATGGCCCACTCCCTCTTAAAATACTCTTTAATACCTTCCATTTGATACACATGTCATACAAACACATTCCAGGGTTACCCTAGGTTCATTTTACTACGAGATGATTTTCCCTTATTTTGTCTCCATAGCTCTCAACTGAGTATGTAATGTTCGGTTACACCCGAACTTAGCCTTCCTTACTTGTTTGTATTGTATTTAACAATAAATAAAAATAGTTTTCTTAAAGACTTGTGTAATGTATTGAATTTTTGTATACCTATACGCTCAGGGATGCCCTCAGGCCTCCTGCATTGGACCTCATCTGGTGGCTAAACTATTATATATATATCGCAAATCTGACAACAGATTCGTCTTTCTCGAGCCAAAGTTACCCCAGAAAAAAATTATGGCCATGTAGGCCGCAACGGTTTCGGAGTGTGCATTTGATGGTTAATATACCATTTCATTTTCATGAAAGGTATAAATATACATACATATTAGAGCGGGTCAAATTTTTTTCCATCAGGAGTATAGCAAAAACGTAATCTATAGATGATTCTAAAAAAAAATTGCTGAAGACACCATAGCTCTAAGTCCGATTTCGAGTCCCCCACTTTTGCAAAATAGATATTTTGCCATATGTATGTAGGATTTGGCCAAAAAATCTTCATAGCTTCTGATAGAATTATAGGGAAAATATCATATTGGGCTTACTTTAAAGGTATTTTACGTACATTTCAGAATCTGTATTAATATCTGTAGTCTTTTTGAATTTTAGTATAGATATCAGGCTTAAATTATGAGAAATTAGCCTAAACTGAACGAAGAAATTAGTAAATACTAGTGACAACAGTGCAGTGATATTACAAGCTATGTATGTATCAAAAATGTGTATTTGCATGTGCATGCACAAATACAAATATGAAGTTCGCTTACCAATTTGCAAAAACATAGCTCAAAGGATGTACGAGATATCGCCCTTGAAAGTCCAAAAAATCTTATTTGGAAAGTAGGCGGTTCCTGCCCATTGTCCAAAAAAATTATGTGTCAGTAATTTATATGCCAAATTTAAATAACGTGGCTTCTTTAGATACTCAAATACCGCATGTTGTGTGCGGAAATTTCTATATACAGAGAGGCGTGGCTACTGACCGATTACGCCCATTTTTTTTTAGAAAGCTTTCCCATCATAGCATAATGCGGTTTACCAATTTTCACTCTAATAGTTGTATTCGAAGGAAATTTATTGCAAAAATCCACAGCGAGTTCACCATTTATACTACGAGATTTTCGATCTAGTTTGTTTATGATAAATTTCTAGTATTATTAACATAAATTTTCAAAAGTCCATAAGGTTTTGAATTTTAGGAATCCAGGAGAATCGATTGGTACCCAATTTTTTCAATTCGGGTAAGCCGTTTCTTCTTTGTTATTTTGGCCTTAAAAAATAAAAGTCCGGATTTAACTTTTATTTCCGGACTTTTATTTTTAAAAGTCCGAGTTTAACTAGTGCTATCGGACTCAGGTAATAAAAATCCGATAATAATTTTTATCTTGATCCAAATATATTAAAAGTCCAAAATTAATAGTTTTGCAAGGAATTATATTATAAAAGGAATAAGAGGTTCGGCCCGTGGTGAAAAACATTAGAAAAGTACCAACGAGTGGCAACAATAATTTCACTGGCAAAGTTTGAAAGCACCCTTATGCTTTGTTTTCACTATGTCAATATCACTGACATCAAATACTGACATAACTGTCGTCATGGCGATTTGGTGTCAAATGTGTTTTCATTACATATTAAAAACTGGCATGAAGTCGATATAGCAGTGTGTGCCAAAGACTAGTTGGTTTTGGGTATCCATCCGGGATCCCGCGGGGGTCATTTCGGGACTTTTTCTCGACTAATACGGGATCATTTGGGGACCCTTTCGGCATCATTTCTGGAGGGTTTTAGGGATCCGTCCGGGATCCCATCAGGGTAATTTCGGAACTTTTTCGGGATCATTTGGGGTACCTTCCGGCATCATTTCTAGATGGTTTTGGGTATCCGTCCGGGATCCCGTCGGGGTCTTTTCGGGAATTTTTCGAGATCATTTGGGGACCCTTTCGGCATCATTTCTGGAGGGTTTTGGGTATCCGTCCGGGATCCCGACGGGGTCATTTTGGGACCTTTTCTCGACTAATACGGGATCATTTGGGGTACCTTCCGGCATCATTTCTAGATGGTTTTGGGTATCCGTCCGGGATCCCGTCGGGGTCATTTCGGGACTTTTTCGCGATTAATACGGGATCATTTGGGGACCCTTTCGGCATCATTTCTGGAGGGTTTCAGGGATCCGTCCGGGATCCCATCAGGGTCATTTCGGAACTTTTTCGGGATCATTTCGTGACCCTTTCGGCATCATTTCTGGAGGGTTTTAGGGATCCGTCCGGAATCTCATCAGGGTAATTTCGGGATCATTTGGGGTACCTTCCGGCATCATTTCTAGTTGGTTTTGGGTATCCGTCCGGGATCCCGTGGGGGTAATTTCGGGACTTTTTAGGGACTCATACGGGATCATTTGGGGAACCTTTCGGCATCATTTCTGGAGGGTTTTAGGGATATTTTCTAGATGTTTTTTGAGATCCGTCCCTGAGCCCGTCAGGGTCATTTCGGAACTTTTCCGGGACTATTTCGGGATCATTTTGGTACCCTTCAGGGATCATTTCTGTGTGGTTCTCTGGATAAGTCTAGAATCGTGTCGTTGTCATTTCGGGTTTTTTGGGACTATTTCGGGAACGTTTAGAGACCCTTCCGGGGCATTTCTGGATGGTTTTCGGGATCTGTCCGCGATATCGTCGGGGTCAATTCGTGGCTTTTTGTGGATAAATTCGGGATCATTTGTTGGGTCCTATCAGGTTATCAGCTCATATAGATCTTTTTTTACTCAATTACAAAAATAAAGTGCATTAGACAGAAAAAAAGGTTTAAACAGATAATTTGATAAGCAGGCTAACGTGAATAGCCCATACATTTCATTTTCTCCTTGCGGACGGGGCCGCGGGTAAATGCTAGTATATTTATAAAGAGAAAAGGAACTCACGCGGAAAGAGCAGCGCAGGCTGTTCCACTTGGCAGATACCTCAAATCGCGACATCTTTAAAATATCCGCCACATCTTGCCATTGAGCCTCCCTCAAATTCCGGTCCCTGTATTGAGGCGAAAGAAAATTCAAGGTCCCCTCCCTGACCTCTACTTCCTGCAATAGCCTCTACGTTTGCTCGGCTGTCCATTTTTCAGTCAGTTTTCTCACCCGCTTCCTTTTTTCAGTGGTACTACCGACCGGATGAACGAACATTTCAGAATTTGAAGCTGACTTATCCATTACGTCCTCCAACTACTCCAACCCCAAACGGCAACCCTACTCAAAAATGTCCCTATTGTAATGCGGAGTGAAATACCTTTCGTTTGATACCCATGTCGGCATATCTCATGCAATTTTTTTAAATTTCGAATAGGTGGCAACTCTAAAAGGCAACCCTACTCAAAAATGTCCCTATTGTAATGCGGGGTGAAATACCTTTCATTTGATACCCATATCGGTATATGTCATGCAATTTTTTTTTTAATTTCGAATAGGTGGCAACCTTGTGAGACATTCTGAGTGGCAACACCTAAGTAGAAAGTCTTAGAAGGTGATACATTATCTCTGTGCCAATTTCATTTAAATCGGTTGAGCCGTTCCCGAGATCGTTCGGCTATACAAACAAACAAGAATTGCTCGTTTAATGAGAGATTTGCCAGCATGTTGGCAAATCTTTTTTGTGTGTCAAACGTTTCCAACAGCGCTGGCAAACTGAAATTTAGTCGTTTTCACTTGGATGCCATTTTGTCTGACAGTGAGCTGTCAAACCTGACTGCAAACGCAACTGACACTATTTGGCAGCCCGTTTTCATTATTTTGGCAACATTTGACGACATATATGCCATAATGAAAACGAGGCTTAATAGTTGTATTCGAACGAAATTTATTGCAACAAGTAAGGAAGGCTACGTTCGGGTGTAACCGAACATTATATACTCAGCTGAGAGCTTTGGAGACAAATAAGGGAAAATCACCATGTAGGAAAATGAACCTAGGGTAACCCTGGAATGTGTTTGTATGACATGGGTATCAAATGGAAGGTATTAAAGAGTATTTTAAAAGAGAGCGGGCCATAGTTCTATAGGTGGGCGCCATTTCGGGATATCGTCATAAAGGTGGACCAGGGTGACACTAGAATGTGTTTGTACGATATGGGTATCGAATGAAAGGTGTTAATGATTATTTAAAACGTGGTGGACCTTAGTTCTATAGGTGTATGCCTTTTCGAGATATCGCATTAAGGTGGACCAGGGGTGACTAGAATGCGTTTATACGATATGAGTATCATATTAAAGGTATTAATAAGGGTTTTAAAAGGGAGTGGCCCTTAGTTATATATGTGAAGGCGTTTTTGAGATATCGACCAAAATGTGAACCAGGGTGACCCAGAACATTACTTGTCGGGTACCGCTAATTTAGGTGTCACACCCATTTTACAAAATTTTTTCTAAAGTTATATTTTGCGTCAATAAACCAATCCAATTACCATGTTTCATCGCTTTATCCGTCTTTGGTAATGAATTATCGCACCTTTTGGGTTTTTCGAAATTTTCGATATCGAAAAAGTGGGCGTGGTTATAGTCAGATTTCGTTCATTTTAAATAGCGATCTGAGATGAGTGCTCAGGAACCTACATACCAAATTTCATCAAGATACCTTAAAATTTACTCAAGTCATCGTGTTTACGGACGCACGAACATGGCTAAATAAATTTCTTTTTTCGCCCAGATCATTTTGATATATAGAAGTCTATATCTATCTCAATTAGTTTATGCCGTTACGGATTGCCGTTATGCGAACAAAATTAATGTACTCTGTGAGCTCTGCTCAGCTGAGTATAAAAATAGTGTATAGAGATGGAAAAGAAGTTTGCAAAAACAAGTAAGGAAGGCTAAGTTCGGGTGTAACCCAACATTACATAGTCAGCTGAGAGCTTTGGAGACAAAATAAGGGAAAATTACCATGTAGGAAAATGAACCTAGGGTAACCCTGGAGTGTGTTTGTATGACATGGGTATCAAATGGAAGGTATTAAAGAGTATTTTAAAAGGGAGTGGGCCATAGTTCTATAGATGGACGCCTCTTCGAGATATCGCCATAAAGGTGGACAGGAGTGACTCTAGAATGTGTTTGTACGATATGGGTGTCAAAAGAAAGGTGGTAATGAGTATTTTAAAAGGGAGTGATCCCTAGTTCTATAGGTGGACGCCTTTTCGAGATATCGCAATAAAGGTGGGCCAGGGGTGACTCTAGAATGTGTTTGTACGATATAGGTATCAAATGAAAGGTGTTGAGTATTTTAAAAGGGAGTGGGCCTTAGTTCTATAGGTGGACGCCTTTACGATATATCGCCATAAAGGTGGACCAGGGGTGACTCTAGAATGTGTTTGTACGATATGGGTATCAAATGAAAGGTGTTAATGAGTATTTTAAAAGGGAGTGGGCCTTAGTTCTATAGGTGGACGCCTTTTCGAGATATCGCCATAAAGGTGGACCAGGGGTGACTAGAATGCGTTTGTATGATATGGGTATCAAATGAAAGGTGTTAATGATTATTTAGAACGCAATGGGCCTTAGTTCTATAGGTGGATGCCTTTTCGAGATATCGCCATAAAGGCGGACCAGGGGTGACTAGAATGCGTTTGTACGATATGGGTATCATATTAAAGGTATTAATAAGGGTTTTAAAAGAAAGCGACCCTTAGTTATATATGTGAAGGCGTTTTCGAGATATCGACCAAAATGTGGACCAGGGTGACCCAGAACATCACCTGTCGGGTACCGCTAATTTAGGTGTCACACCCATTTTACAAAGTTTTTTCTAAAGTTATATTTTGCGTCAATAAACTAATCCAATTACCATGTTTCATCTCTTTTTTCATATTTGGTATAGAATTATGGCATTTTTTTTATTTTTCGTAATTTTCGATGTCGAAAAAGTAGGCGTGGTCATAGTGGGATTTCGGCAATTTTTTTTACCAAAATAAAGTGAGTTCAGATAAGTACGTGAACTCAGTTTAGTAAAGATATATCGATTTTTGCTCAAGTAATCGTGTTAACGGCCGAGCGGAAGGACAGACGGTCGATTGTGTATAAAAACTGGGCGTGGATTTAACCGATTTCGCCCATTTTCACACAAAACAGTTATCGCCATAGAATCTATGCCCCTACTAAATTTCACAACGATCGGTAAATTTTTGTTCGACTTATGGCATTATAAGTATTCCAGACGAATTAAATAAAAAGGGCGGAGCCACGCCCATTTTGAAATTTTCTTTTATTTTTGTATTTTGTTGCACCATATCATTACTGGAGTTGAATGTTGACATAATTTACTTATATACTGTAAAGACATTCAATTTTCTGTTAAAATTTGACTTAAAAAAATTTTTGTTTAAAGAGGGCGTGTTCGTCATCCGACTTTGCTAATTTTTATTTAGCACACATATAGTAATAGGAGTAACGTGTCTGCCAAATTTCATCATGATATCTTCAAAGACTGCCAAATTACAGCTTGCAAAACTTTTAAATTACCTTCTTTTAAAAGTGAGCGGTGCCACGCTCATTGTCCAAAATTTCACTAGTTTTCTATTTTGCAATTAAAAAAAAAATTATTTTGCAATGACCTGGCAAAGTTTTAGACCCAGCCTAATAATCTGGCTTATTTCTTTTTATATTTTCAAATATTAAATTTTAACATATCTAATTTTCAAAGTACCTCAAAAACATTTTTCCAATTAAAAAAAAAATATTTTGCAATGACCTGGCAAAGTTTTAGACCCAACTTAATAATCTGGCTTATTTCTTTTTATATTTTTCAAATATTAAATTTTAACATATTTGACTTTCAAAGTGCCTCAAGAATATTTTTTCCAATTTAAAAATAAAAAAATATTTTGCAATTACCTGGCAAAGTTTTAGACCCAACCTAATAATCTGGTTTATTTCTTTTTATATTTTTCAAATATTAAATTTTAACATATCTAATTTCCAAAGTACCGCAAAAACATTTTTTCAATTAAAAAAAAATTATTTTGCAATGACCTGTCAAAGTTTTAGACCCAGCCTAATAATGTGGCTTATTTCTTTTTTATTTTTCAAATATTAAATTTTAACATTTTTAATTTCCAAAGTGCCTCAAGAATATTTTTTCCAATTAAAAAAAAAAAAATATTTTGCAATGACCTGGCAAAGTTTTAGACCCAGCCTAATAATCTGGCTTATTTCTTTTTATATTTTTCAAATATTAAATTTTAGCATATCTAATGCTATTTACAAACACACAACAAATTGGTAATTTACACCATTTGGGCAATTTATTACGCAATTTATCATATAATAAATTGTAATAATAAATTGCCGATTTAAAACAAATTGCGTAATAAATTGTTTCAAAATGCAAATGCAACCTTGTAAAGTGTGTTTATTGAGTACATTAAACGTCGCTTACGCATGGCTCAACTATATGGTTGGCTCATCTCATCAGCTGATTTTATATTTTTCATTTCACTGGATTAGGGTTTGTCAAAAGAAGAAGGCAAACTCAAAATGAAACCAAAACATTGAACACATTTTCTTACAACACACAAAAACTTCAAAGTTTTATGTTTTCATTCCATTCCATTCGCCTAATACCAACACGCACATTTTGACAGTCTGAACAAAGGTGTGTTGTTGCTGTAGAGATTAGCCAATCAGCTATCAAATTACTATTGTCTAAGCTAAATTTCGTTGTATGAACACCACTTAATTTAAATCGAAATTGCCTCAATTTATTTTTCTGTTTGAACATAGTATAATTTTCAAAGTGCCTCAAAAACATTTTTAGCATACAAAAATACATTTTTTTGTTAAATTCAAGGGCAGTCTCAGCCCCGCCACCCCTTAGCCAGTTCTGCATTTCTATACTTAGATACCATTAAAAAAGCATTGTACATAATTTTCATTGTGCCTCAAATACCTGCTCAAAAATGCTTACCAGCTCTCCTACTAAAATAAGTTTCTGTCAAAAAAATCATTGCTGGTAAAGCCAAAAATTGTAAAATTTGATTTTTTTCAGATTTTTTATTTACACAGTTGAATAGCGACTTTCTTTGAGCTGTATTTCTTCTGTTTTCAAATTCTGGTTTTTGTGAATTTTTTGTTTTTTGTTTGATTGAGGAACATTTGGTTGTTTTTGAATAGACATTTTTATAAGTTTACTTACCAAGTCTTATATTTCACAATAATTTTTCATACTTTCAATGAATAAAAAAAAGGTTTAGAAATGTCAAATTGTTGCTTAGACAGAGTCGCTGTATGTAAATCTGATACGCAACTTCAAAAGCTCAGGCACGGGACCATATATTCCGTTTTCCCGATATTAGACGAGGCTATACTGCTATGGACATACGGCCTGCACTCAAGCTGCCCCGAGGCCTGGAGTCTTGTTGCAGTGGCTAACGCGATATTTTTGGCCATTGCAGGCGTGATGTGTAGAATGGCAAGCAATACTACTGTCGGAGTAGCCTTTAGGGCTCCCGTTATGCTAATCATCGATAATCTGCATGCCCCCCCAAGTGTTTTGGTATTCAACCTTTTTTTTGTGTGGCTGTCCACCAAACAAATATCCCATAGTAAAGTATGGATTTGAAAATTGCCGTAAGAGAGTTTGGGGGATGGACCCCACGTGGAACCCAGCATTTTCTGCGTTGTTGCTTAACTCGACTCCAGATGTCTAGGCCTGTGCTTCCCGAAGTGCCTGATCCATCAGAGAGCTTATTGTTGTTGGGCATCTGCCCCTTATTATGACTGAAACGTCATCTGATATGCAGTTTGACTGGTCTTCCTTCGAACCGCCTAAGTAATTGGTTGATAACCAGCGTCACCAATGCTGTGGACGCCCCTAAAACCCCACCTTGCGGCGCTCCTCTGTTTGCAGTTTAACTTCGAGCCGAACCATTTTATAAAGGCCGGATGAACTTTAATTAAGTTGAGACTGTCCATGTTTACTCGTTTAGAGATATTGTTGAAAGCTCCATAAAAACACCTAGAGCATATTCCTGGTGTTCCAGGGCTTTATCTATATTTATGACCACCGCATGCAATGCAATATCGATTGACTTACCTTTGGTGTAAGTATGTTGTGCTGAAAAGATTAACTCCCCATTCATATTTGATTTTATACATACATCTTTTAACCTTTCCAGGGTTTTGAACAAAACAGATGTCCAACTAATGGGCCTGCCATTCTTTCATATGCAGATGACTGATTTTTCTCGCTTTCAGTATGAGGACTGCTCGAAGAATATCCCATCTGGACCCAGATATTTGAACTTGGAAAGATTTCATTGTCTATTCAATTTTGATATTTGTCATCAATCCTGGCACCTCTCGCTCCGTATTATAAGTGTATATGTTGTTACATCATCTCCTGATGGAAAGTGTGTGTTAAGTAGTGCCTCAAGGGACTCTTCACTACTGTGTGACCATTCCCCGCCGATCTTTGATACGACTCTCCTCAGTCTCTCCGTTTCGCTGGAGCATTCTATGTCCGCACAGACATTTTTCCAGGAAACTCTCTTCGACCTGTTGATTTCACGTTTAAAGATCCACAATATATTTGTCCCAGCACTCCTCGTTTTCCGCAACTTCTGCCAACTAAAGAATCTCTTTTACCTTCCCTCTAAGAAGAACCAGCTCCTTACTACACTATGGTCGCTTGACTTTCCCTTTGAATCTTTTAAGAGTTGTTGTGTCTTGGGTTTCTAAGGCTTGTCAGGTTCAGCCGATCCCTGCCTCTTGCCTCTCGGGGCACTGCCGCTCTGGCCCATGCCAAGCGGTCGCTCTCGTCGTTGGTTGGGTTAACGATAGTACTTTGTTCGGGCCGGTAGACTCCTCCTCTACCGAGCGCACTGACTGCATACTATCATCGCTATCCGCGCCCGAATTATCACTGATAGAGATTTCTTTCTCCCGGGCTTGCGATGCCATCGTTTTCTTCTTCTCATCCTTACTTACTTTAAAAGTTGTTGAGTTCATCTTCGTCGTACGACCACCTGTCCAACAAGGCGGACTCAGCGGTCTAATGTTAAAGGTGGGCATAAAACCCGTCCGCTACAACAGCGCCCCTTGCTGTGATAAGGCCATCACTCGATTAGTAAGTTGGAGAGATGTCAATTTTACTTTATTTAATCTTATAAAAATCGATAAATATGTATTTCAATGAGTTTTAGGAGAATAGTTCTCATTTTTTGTCAATTCATAATTGGTGAAATAGAGTTTGATTGAAGTCAGTAAAGAAAGAAACAACTTAATTTATCACACATTCAATGAATATAACCAAATATTCTTATTAAATCGCAATCATCAACATTTCTTTGTAGATAATACCATAAAAATATCGTCATTTCGACTGCTGAATGGAATTTCACCGTCTCTCAGTCACCATTTCCAAAACGCCCCACCTCTGCATAAATATAAAATGTTTGACTTTTGTTAATAGCCTTATAAGTGTATTTTAGCTTTGAGCCCAAGACCGTAAAGATAAATAAAACACCAAATAATTTGTGGTACTATAATTTATATATTTGGTCGACCTTTCGATTTCAATCCTAAACCATCCTAAGGACTAGAAAAACACAAAATTACGAATCTCAAACATTAGGCAAACATAAGAATAGCAGGTGGATATTTTACATATTGGCATATTTCATAAACAAATACAGCTTACACAAAGGAATGTACTTGATCGAATGATCAGATGTTCGAACAGATGAACAAAGACAAAACAGAAGAAAAGCCTCGCGAAACCTGGCATTATCACCGACTAAATCCTCCGCGACCTTATTTACAACCTGGATGTCCAGATTTTCGACCATTTTGAACATCCACTTGATGGCACTACGCTACCGACTATCCTAAACCCCAAAATCTTGGATTTGACGTTTGATCAGGATCTACATTTTGGTGAGCATGCAGTCGTAATTGTACCGAAAATCCAGAGCCGTAATAAAATTCTCAAATCTCTTGCTGGCAGTACTTGGGGAAAAGACAAAGAAACGCTCATTACCACTTACAAAGCAATCGACCAGCCGTTTGCATGCTACGCGTCCCCTATATGGTCGCCTAGCCTAAAAACTACTCACTGGAAGAAGTTACAGGCCTGCCAAAATACTGCTCTCAGAACCGCCATGTGCTGCCTTCTTATGTTCCCAGAACACCACCTGCATAATGAGCGAGAATACTCCCCATCAGGGAGAGAAATGAGATGCTAACCAAACAGTTCCTGTTGAATACTCAGAAACCTGGGTATCCCAACAGACATCTGATTGATGAGCAAACACCGCCCAGGGGCTTAAGGAGTCATCTCCGTAAGCATTATGAGGAAATACGGCACCTGGGAACTCAGGCTTATGAAGCCAAAAAACACAAGCAGGTGCTCAACGAACTCCACAAACAGGCGTCGGACCTTTATGTCAGGAATTGCCCGGTGAATCCGGTACTCAAAGAACAGTACCCAAAACTTGCGGAATAGGAACGCATACTCCCCAGGGAAACGCGAGTCACTGTAGCTCAACTTCGATCTGGATACTGTACAGGTTTAAACTCTTACCTATCCAGAATCAACCCCGACATACAAAGTGTATGCCCCGCTTGCAATGTGTCCCCACATGACACCAACCATCTCTTTAATTGTAATGTGGAACCAACGCCTCTAACACCCCTCTCATTATGGTCCACCCCTGTTGAAACTGCAAGTTTCCTTGGACTACCGTTGGAGGATATTGATGACAATTTGTGATCGGTGGCACCTATTGGATGAGGCGAAGCACTGCTACAACAACAACAAGAAAAGGTAAACAAATTACACTTTTTAACATTTTTTTTCCTTTATTAACAACTGTGATATATATATATATATATTTATGTACATACATACATAAATTTTCTCCAAAAATATAAAACTTTGTGCGAGAAGATAACGAATACATTTTTCTCATTTCCAAATAATTTGGATTGTTCCATGAATATTTTAAGTATATGGTGATATATATGTTTATATTCTAAAATTGTAGTTAGATAGTAGTAAGTTTGTTACATATCTTTTAAATAGTAGGATATTATTTATATTTTTTATCTCTAACGGTAATTTATTGAATAATCCTATACCGTAGCTTCTAATAGATCTAGCGCATCTTTCAGTTCGAAAAAAGTGAGTCCTGATGTTCTGAGAATTTCTTAGGTTATAATCGGTGCTTTCTACAACTGTTAATTGTATATTGTGTTTTATTAAGTTGTTTTTTGTCTTATATGTGACCACAATAGTTTGAAGAGCTGAATACTTTCGGATATCAAGCATGTTTACATATAGATTTGATTTTATTTATACCAACACTTTAAAAAATTCCAGAACTCCTTTTATATAAATAAAAGCAGGACTTCCTAAAGATAAATCTATATAAAACGGAGACGAAGAATCGATATAAAATCCTGCCACAGCACAAAGATCTCCTTTGAAAACGCCCGGTGCTCCAGAATCTACTTTACTTGTTAAAACAAATCCACAAATTCGTGTTCTTCTGTCTTTATGGAAATAACCAAGAAGCAAGCGCCTTTCTGGTATAGTCTGGACAGTATACTGGATTACATTACTACGTCGTGAATACCATCGCAATTCCTCGCCCGGTTTTAATTTATTTCTGCAAAGTTGTATGGTTCCTACTGTAGAATCAAAGGGGGTGAACACTTTAATTATACCTATAAATACATCCTTGTTTTCCGTGCCTGTTCCAAGAAAATACAAAGCACCCCTGCGCTCTTGCTCCTTTTGAGATATACTGTTCACACCAGCTTTAACAGTGGTAATTTTCCCTTCCTTCTCCAGGCATTCTAAAGCTGTAACCACGAGTTCAGAAGTGATCAATGATCCAGCGCAAACATATCTCTTGTCTTTATATATAGCCACAACATATGATGTATCCTCTGATTTATCCTCTGTATTCACAGAACTGCTGGAAGTGCTACCTCCACCGCGAAATTCCGCATTCGTGTAGGTGAAGCTAAGCGCGGCCAACAGGAGCCCGAAATTATTTCCCAAATTCATTTTAAATTATTACTATTTCAGACGTTTGTTAAATATTAAATAAATCAAGATAAGTTTTGTGGGCGTTATTTATACATTAGTGGAGTGTGTGAATAAAAACAAGTAGAAACTTCTAGATATCAGGAAATAGGCACAAAGAAAATATTTGGCTGTTTTCAAAATAGTATTTATTTGTGATTTGTTTATATATTTGCACAGCTTAATTGTTATGTGATATAATGTTTGCATTTTTAATGAATAAACACAGAAAAGTACAAGAGGTACACTAATTACACTGGATCACAAATTCCAATTTTTTTCTGCACCAGAGACGCCATTATTAAATTCCTATGTAAAATCACCCCCTGATTGCGAAAATCAAGGTTATTTTTAATTCTATGGTAAAGTTTTTGAGATATTTACGAATTACCGTTTTTTCAAAAAAAAAGAAAAAAGTTGGGTCCACTTCATGATATTTATCTCAAGAACGAATTGAGCAATTCCAAAACGATTTAAAGCTTTTAAAAGGTAATAAAATTTGCTATAAACTGTGCATACAACACTTTTTGCTAGGCCCTGCAGAATCAAGGATAACGAACAATCATTACGGATTTTTTCAATTTTTTTTGTAAAAATATAAAATAATTTTTGCTTTGCGAGGAAGGATCTCGAAAACTTTTTATTTTTTTGCCGATTTTTTTCTCTCTAAGCTCTGTTTTATTACAAAAATAAGCTTTCATTCAACAAAATCGATGGACTAATACAAAATTTGGGAGGATGGAGCCGTGTGTAGAAGTCCACGAAAGTGGGGAAAGCTTCTGACCGCCATTCACCTGGGAATGGCCAGAGCGATTCTTTTGCATGTCGTTCAAGCAGCTCACTACTGCCGGTCGCTTGCGGCCAAGTATCCTCTGGGTAGAAGGCGACAACCTGGATAGGCCACTCTGACATAATCGGTTTAAGGGCTAGCCGGGGGAGACCTCGTGCAAGTAATATTTTCACCCCCGCTGAGCGGGTTGTGCGCTGGGCTTGGGACCCGCCACGTAAAACTATACTCCAATGAAATATAACAACAAGCCTCGGATAAATACACTCTCTATTGTTGACGACCATGGCAAACGTTTGAAGGACAATGAATTCAGGGCATGCACCTGGAACGTCCGCTCCCTGAATGGGATTGGTGCAGATGCCCGGCTGGTTGATGTCCTCGTCAAAGCAAAATCTGACATCACCGCCATCCAAGAAATGCGTTGGACGAAGCAAGGAAGAAAGAAGATCAAAAATTGTGACATCTATTGGAGTGGCCATACGAATAAGCGCAGTTTCGGCGTCGGATTCGTGGTGGGAGAGAGAGTTTGTCGCCAAGTTCTGGCGTTCGCGCCTGTGGACGAGCGTCTCGCCGCTATCCGAATAAAAGCAAAATTTTGTAATATATCATTCATCTGCGCCCATGCGCCGACAGAGGAAAAAGACGATGAGGTGAAAGACACTTTTTATGAACAATCAGAACGCACATACGAGCGCTGCCCCCGTCATGATGTAAAAGTCGTGCTTGGCGACTTTAACGCCAGGGTGGGCAAAGAAGGAGTTTTTGGCCCTACAGTCGGAAAGTTCAGCCTACACAATGAAACTTCTCCTAACGGACTGAGGCTGATTGACTTTGCCGCTGCTCGAAACATGGTCATATCCAGCACGAGGTTCATGCATAAAAAGATACATCAAGCTACATGGCTGTCTCCTGATCGAAATACTCGCAATCAGATCGATCACGTTGTGATAGACGGACGGCATGCATCCAGTGTTTTAGATGTGCGCACGATCCGAGGACCTAACATTGACTCGGACCATTATCTCGTTGCAGCCAAAATACGGACCCGCCTCAGCGCGGCTAAAACCAAGGAACAAAAAACATAAGGAAAGCTAGACGTCGAAAAGCTTCAATCACAACAGACTCCCAATGATTTCGCAACTCGACTCTCACACCTGCTCTCTGAGAGCACAACTCATCCTGAAGGAATAGAGGAGCAGTGGGAGCATATCTCCACAGCACTTCGTACTGCCGCCGAGGAAGAAATTGGTTACCGGCGGCCACGGAAAAACAACTGGTACGATGAAGAATGCCGCGTTGCAACCGAAAGAAAAGACGCTGCCTACAGGGCTACGTTAAAAGCGAGGGCAACAAGAGGAGTGTGTGAACGCTATCGTGAGTTGAAAAGGGAAGCGAGACGCCTTTTCAGGAAGAAAAAAGCAGAAGCAGAAAGGCGTGAGTGCGAGGAGCTTGAGCTGCTAGCCACCAGGAATAACGCCCGAAAATTTTACCAAAAAATACGACCACAGACGGAAGGTTTTAAGACCGGGGCAAGCTCCTGTAGGAACGAAAACGGCGACCTTGTAACTGATGTCCAGAGAGTGCTTAGATTATGGAGGGAAAACTTCTCTGCTCTCTTAAATGGAGGCAGCAATCCACCGTGCAGAGATGAAGAACCCGATCCCGCAATCGATGATGATGGAATATATGTCTCCTCGCCCGATTATGACGAAGTTAGAATAGCAATAACCAGAATGAAAAACAATAAGGCCGTGGGCGCTGATGGATTGCCTGCGGAGCTATTCAAGTACGGCGGCGAGGAGTTGGTAAGGCGCATGCAGCAGCTTCTTAGCAAAATATGGGCGGACGAGTGCATGCCCGACGGTTGGAATCTAAGTGTTCTTTGCCCAGTCCACAAGAAGGGGGATACTGCAAAATGCACCAACTATCGTGGAATCAGCCTTCTTAATATCGCATATAAGGTCCTTTCAAGTGTATTGTGCGAAAGATTGAAGCCCATCGTTAACCGGCTGATTGGACCTTATCAGTGCGGCTTCAGACCTGGTAAATCTACCATCGACCAGATTTTCACAATGCGCCAAATCTTAGAAAAACCCCGTGAAAAGAGAATCGACATACATCACCTTTTCGTCGACTTTAAAGCCGCCTTCGGTAGCACAAAAAGGAGCTGCCTATATGCCGCTATGTCTGAATTTGGTTTCCCCGCAAAACTTATACGGCTGTGCAAAATGACGTTGAGCAACACCATCAGCTCAGTCAGAATTGGGAAGGACCTCTCCGAGCCGTTCGAAACTAAACGAGGTTTCAGACAGGGTGACCCCCTATCGTGCGATTTCTTTAATTTGATGCTGGAGAAAATTATACTAGCTGCAGAACTTAACCGCACTGGAAGAATATTCTATAAAAGCGTGCAATTACTGGCATATGCTGATGACATTGATATCATCGGCCTCAACACCCGCGCTGTTAGTTCTGTTTACTCCAATCTGGAAAAAGAAGCGGTAAAGATGGGTTTGATGGTGAATGAGGACAAAGCGAAGTATCTGCTGTCATCGAGCAAAGAGTCAGCGCATATGCGCCTTGGCAACCACGCTACTGTTGGCAGCCATAATTTAGAAATAGTAAAAGACTTCGCTTATTTGGGAACCAGCATCAACACTAGCAACAACATCAGCACTGAAATCCAGCGAAGAATCAATCTTGCCAATAAATGCTACTTTGGACTAAGAAGGCAATTGAAAAGTAAAGTCCTCTCTCGGCGAACGAAAATCATACTCTACAAGTCACTTATCGTACCCGTCCTGCTATATGGGGCAGAAGCATGGACCATGGCATCAGCAGATGAAGCGGCTTTGGGAGTGTTCGAGAGAAAAGTTCTTCGAAAGATTTATGGACCTCTACGCGTTGGGGATGGCGAGTACCGAAGAAGATTTAATGATGAGCTGTACGAGCTATACGCAGACATCAACATAGTCCAGCGAATTAAAACGCAGCGGCTGCGCTGGCTAGGCCATGTTATGCGAATGAAAGATGATGTTCCGGCCAAGAAAGTGTTTCTATCGGAACCCGCCTATGGAGGCAGAGGTAGAGGCCTGCCCCCACTCCGTTGGAAGGACCAGGTGGAAAACGATTTAAACTCCCTTGGTGTGACCAATTGGCGCCGGTTAGCGGAGCGAAGGAGCGACTGGCGCGCCTTGTTGGACGGCCATAACCGTTTAGACGGTTAAGCGCCAATTAAGTAAGTAAGTAATACAAAAGTTATAAGCATTCAAGTAAATATATCCATTTAATAATTAAGTACCCACTGGTACATACATATGTGTTAGTATTCGTATATCAGTTAGTTAGCAGGTAGATTTTCGAAGGGTTATTAGATACAAAAAACTGTTAGTGTCGTTTTCTCAAACCGAAGCAAGAGCATATTTTTAAGGCAAGTAGTGTTTTCTTTGTAGAACTAGGCTATAGTGTACCAATACAAGTGTGTCAACTAAGCTATAAATGTCAAAACTACAAACAGCTTCGCTCACCTGATGTAAATCTCAGGTCTAGAGTTGAATTTTTGGTACGTAAGAGTACTTCACGCTGAGTTGCATTTGATAGTTTAATAAAACTTTGTTGTATTTACAGATGAAATAGTTGCATATATTTCCGCGGAAATAAGAATACTAGAAGATTTGTAGCCTGCAACAATGCGGAAACATACGGAAAGCAAAATTTATTTAAATTAGAGTCAAAATATGTATAAAGCGCCACACGTGTAACATGGAAAAATTTCACCTCTAAGGCTGTTTACACAAAATGGTGCTGCAAGTGTAAACAAATCAAACTCCTATATGACACTACTTTATTTTCTATGTATTTTTCTTGTATTTTCTGTTATATTTTTTGTCGAGGGAGCAAATAAGGTTTCAGTACTGGTGCAAGTGTGTGAACTATATTTGAAAAACTAACGAAAAACAAGAAAAATACAACGTAGTTCATTAAAAACAAACACGCCAGTTTGTATTTCGATAGGGTTTTTTGACATTAGGCCGTTTTTTCTTTATTTTTTCTGACAAATGAAAATTTTGTTTTTAGTTTCAAATGTTTGTGCATAAAAACACAACTAAATTGAAAGTGTAAATTGTGTGTGCAAATGAGTTTTCAATAAGTGTACATTTTTCAGTTTTTCATAGTTAAGGAATTGACCTCCAGATTCTTGTGTTACACAAATGTATTGAACTTGGGTACAGAAATTCAAATTAAAAAGTTTTTCACAATAATTTGAAAACCTCTACGTTTTCTCTGCTTTTTACACTTAAAGGAGTAATCCTCCGTAATAAATTAAACATTTAATGAAAATCAATAACTCTGAACTGAATACTTTTCGCCATGATATAAAATTAAAATGCTGTGGAACAGGAGCAACACTTTTGTGACTACATAAACCCTGTTTCAATCTTTTACGTCTCTGCACAGAACCATAATTGACCGTTTTCAACCGAAACAACAATGGCAACCCAGATTTTCCCGTTATGCTCACTTAAGCGAGTGCCTGTCAGAAAGAAGTCAACACACTTGTACTTGTACACTATGAACTAGGCAACCGTTTTGTCTAGGTAGGCTTGAATTTTTACTTGATCTAAGTATAAATAATAGTACATGCGCCTTGTTCCTTCATAATATCTGCAAGGCCCGCCGGATACTGTTCAGTTTATAATTGCAGTTTATAACCCGTCATTTACTTAAAAATATAATATGAATAATAGGGCGCAAGAGTTTGAGTGTACAGATGATCCAGATATGTTCTGTTTCATCTGCGGTCAATTTATCGTTAAAAGGATGCGACGTGTGTCAAATCCTTTGAAAGTTACATACTATAAGTATTTTGGAATTGAGCCTAAAAACAACAAATAAAGGTGTCTAAGTACGGAACATTATATACTCAGCATGAGCTTCAATTGCACATTTCATTTCAGAAAAAATTACTTTTCTACATAAGACGTGGCACCCCCCGTTTAAAAAAATTGTTTCCCCATTTCCTCTTACAACAAAACTTGATAAGTGAAATATCATTGAATCAAAACTATTTTTTTCTAAGTTATAGCTTATTATTCTAGTCTACGACCCTTTTAAACTTGTTTTATATATAAGTTGCCGTGGTCTTTAACCGATCCCGTCCATTTTTACTAGAAATATTTTCTACTATAGGGAAAATTTGTGTACCCAATTTTATTACGATCCGTTAATTTTTCTTCGAGTCATGGCTCCCGAAACCAGGCATGCTTAACCAACGGACCGATATCATTTCGTTACGATAATTAAACGTGCTTAAAGCTGGCAGACCCAAGTGCTCAAAAATAAGTTTAAGTTGTTTGAGAATTAAGTGCATTTTAGGTGCTATTTAGGGCCACAAAAGATAATTTAGGTGCTCATTTGGTTTTCGAGATATTCGCAAAAAGGTGTGGGTCTGCTAGGTTAACGTCAAGCTAGCAGACCCACAATTAAAATTTCATTTTTTTTAAATAAAAAGTATATCAAAATTAGGAGCTATTTAGGTGCTTTTTAGGGCCACAAAAGATAATTTAGGTTTTCATTTCGTTTTCGAGATATTCGCAAAAAGGTGTGGGTCTGCTAGGTTAACGTCAAGCTAGCAGACCCAAAATTTAAATTACATTTTTTTACATAAAAAGTATATCAAAATTAGGAGCTATTTAGGTGCTTTTTAGGGCCACAAAAGATAATTTAGGTTTTCATTTCGTTTTCGAGATATTCGCAGAAAGGTGTGGGTCTGCTAGGTTAACGTCAAGCTAGCAGACCCAAAATTTAAATTTCATTTTTTTTAAATAAAAAGTATATCAAAATTAGGAGCTATTTAGGTGCTTTTTAGGGCCACAAAAGATAATTTAGGTTTTCATTTCGTTTTCGAGATATTCGCAAAAAGGTGTGGGTCTGCTAGGTTAACGTCAAGCTAGCAGACCCACAACTTAAATTTCATTTTATTTTAAATAAAAAATATATCAAAATTAGGAGCTATTTAGGTGTTTTTTAGGGCCACAAAAGATAATTTAGGTTTTCATTTCGTTTTCGAGATATTCGCAAAAAGGTGTGGGTCTGCTAGGTTAACGTCAAGCTAGCAGACCCAAAATTTAAATTTCATTTTTTTTAAATGAAAAGTATATCAAAATTAGGAGCTATTTAGGTGCTTTTTAGGGCCACAAAAGATAATTTAGGTTTTCATTTCGTTTTCGAGATATTCGCAAAAAGGTGTGGGTCTGCTAGGTTAACGTCAAGCTAGCAGACCCAAAATTTAAATTTCATTTTTTTTAAATAAAAAGTATATCAAAATTAGGAGCTATTTAGGTGCTTTTTAGGGCCACAAAAGATAATTTAGGTTTTCATTTCGTTTTCGAGATATTCGCAGAAAGGTGTGGGTCTGCTAGGTTAACGTCAAGCTAGCTGACCCAAAATTTAAATTTCATTTTTTTTAAATAAAAAGTATATCAAAATTAGGAGCTATTTAGGTGGTTTTTAGGGCCACAAAAGATAATTTAGGTTTTCATTTCATTTTCGAGATATTCGCAAAAAGGTGTGGGTCTGCTAGGTTAACGTCAAGCTAGCAGACCCACAACTTAATTTTCATTTTATTTTAAATAAAAAATATACCAAAATTAGGAGCCATTTAGGTGCTTTCTAGGGCCACAAAGGATAATTTAGGTTTTCATTTCGTTTTCGAGATATTCGCAAAAAGGTGTGGGTCTGCTAGGTTAACGTCAAGCTAGCAGACCCAAAATTTAAATTTCATTTTTTTTAAATAAAAAGTATATCAAAACTAGGAGCTATTTAGGTGCTTTTTAGGGCCGCAAAAGATAATTTAGGTTTTCATTTCGTTTTCGAGATATTCGCAAAAAGGTGTGGGTCTGCTAGGTTAACGTCAAGCTAGCAGACCCAAAATTTAAATTTCATTTTTTTTAAATAAAAAGTATATCAAAATTAGGAGCTATTTAGGTGCTTTTTAGGGCCACAAAAGATAATTTAGGTTTCCATTTCGTTTTCGAGATATTCGCAAAAAGGTGTGGGTCTGCTAGGTTAACGTCAAGCTAGCAGACCCAAAATTTAAATTTCATTTTTTTAAATAAAAAGTATATCAAAATTAGGAGATATTTAGGTGCTTTTTAGGGCCACAAAAGATAATTTAGGTTTTCATTTCGTTTTCGAGATATTCGCAAAAAGGTGTGGGTCTGCTAGGTTAACGTCAAGCTAGCAGACCCACAACTTAAATTTCATTTTATTTTAAATAAAAAATATATCAAAATTAGGAGCTATTTAGGTGCTTTTTAGGGCCACAAAAGATAATTTAGGTTTTCATTTCGTTTTCGTTAGGTTAACGTCAAGCTAGCAGACCCACACCTTTTTGCGAATATCTCGAAAACGAAATGAAAACCTAAATTATCTTTTGTGGCCCTAAAAAGCACCTAAATAGCTCCTAACTTTGATATACTTTTTATTTAAAAAAAATGAAATTTAAATTTTGGGTCTGCTAGCTTGACGTTAACCTAGCAGACCCACACCTTTTTGCGAATATCCCGAAAACGAAATGAAAACCTAAATTATCTTTTGTGGCCCTAAAAAGCACCTAAATAGCTCCTAATTTTGATATACTTTTTATTTAAAAAAAATGAAATTTAAATTTTGGGTCTGCTAGCTTGACGTTAACCTAGCAGACCCACACCTTTTTGCGAATATCTCGAAAACGAAATGAAAACCTAAATTATCTTTTGTGCCTAAATAGCTCCTAATTTTGATATATTTTTTATTTAAAATAAAATGAAATTTAAGTTGTGGGTCTGCTAGCTTGACGTTAACCTAGCAGACCCACACCTTTTTGCGAATATCTCGAAAACGAAATGAAAACCTAAATTATCTTTTGTGGCCCTAAAAAGCATCTAAATAGCTCCTAATTTTGATATACTTTTTATTTAAAAAAAATGAAATTTAAATTTTGGGTCTGCTAGCTTGACGTTAACCTAGCAGACCCACACCTTTTTGCGAATATCTCGAAAACGAAATGAAAACCTAAATTATCTTTTGTGGCCCTAAAAAGCACCTAAATAGCTCCTAATTTTGATATACTTTTTATTTAAAAAAAATTAAATTTAAATTTTGGGTCTGCTAGCTTGACGTTAACCTAGCAGACCCACACCTTTTTGCGAATATCTCGAAAACGAAATGAAAACCCAAATTATCTTTTGTGGCCCTAAAAAGCACCTAAATTGCTCCTAATTTTGAGATATTTTTTATTTAAAATAAAATGAAATTTAAGTTGTGGGTCTGCTAGCTTGACGTTAACCTAGCAGACCCACACCTTTTTGCGAACATCTCGAAAACGAAATGAAAACCTTAATTATCTTTTGTGGCCCTAAAAAGCACCTAAATAGCTCCTAATTTGGATATACTTTTTATTTAAAAAAAATGAAATTTAAATTTTGGGTCTGCTAGCTTGACGTTAACCTAGCAGACCCACACCTTTTTGCGAATATCTCGAAAACGAAATGAAAACCTAAATTATCTTTTGTGCCCTAAAAAGCACCTAAATAGCTCCTAATTTTGATATACTTTTTATTTAAAAAAAATGAAATTTAAATTTTGGGTCTGCTAGCTTGACGTTAACCTAGCAGACCCACACCTTTTTGCGAATATCTCGAAAACAAAATGAAAACCTAAATTATCTTTTGTGGCCCTAAAAAGCACCTAAATAGCTCCTAATTTTGATATACTTTTTATTTAAAAAAAAATGAAATTTAAATTTTGGGTCTGCTAGCTTGACGTTAACCTAGCAGACCCACACCTTTTTGCGAATATCTCGAAAACGAAATGAAAACCTAAATTATCTTTTGTGGCCCTAAAAAGCACCTAAATAGCTCCTAATTTTGACATATTTTTTATTTAAAATAAAATGAAATTTAAGTTGTGGGTCTGCTAGCTTGACGTTAACCTAGCAGACCCACACTTTTATGCGAATATCTCGAAAACCAAATGAGCACCTAAATTATCTTTTGTGGCCCTAAATAGCACCTAAAATGCACTTAATTCACACACAACTTAAACTTATTTTTGAGCACTTGGGTCTGCCAGCTTTACGCACATGATAATTAACGTTAATAAACGAAACAAAGTCAAATTAACGAAATGATTTTGTTTCGTTTTCTGCCATATCAAAACGAAATCAAATCGTTTATGTTGATTATTAATTTCAAACTATGCTGGCAAAGCTGATTGATGGCGGAGTCATTAAAGGTGAAAGCATTAGCCAAGCTGATTGAAACTTTTCTCATGAATTTTGACAGTACGAACATTTCTCAGAGTATTTTTGGCATTACCACTAACGAATTACACAAACAAATTACATGGAGTTTGTGTGTATGTCCGCTCGCTGTTACCACCTTACGGCTTCACCATGGCTATAGCATTGCCAGCACAATTGAAACATAAAGTATCACGTTTTTGTTAACGTATTTAACCTTAACTTTTCGTTTCGGTTAAAAACGAGATACAATTTATCTTGATAATTTCTTTATCGATAATATTTCGAAGTGTTTCAACGGAAACGGTGGAAATTTTTTGATAAAAGATTAGCTTAACGTTTAGGTGCATCCCTGCCCGAAACATAGAAAATTGCTAGGTCATAAAAGGGGCGGTGCCACGCTCATTTTTTAAATTTGAAGTTTTTCCTATTTATTGCTATAAATCCAATTGGGAAATGAAATACCATTGATATAAAGCTCTTTTTGGCAAAGATATAGCTTATTTTATTCGTCCACGACCCTTTTAAAAATCTTTTATATAAAAGTGGGCGTGGTCCTTAACCGATTTCGTTAATTTTTCTTCAAAGCATTCCTTATAGTAAAGGCAACATCTGCCGAATTTTGTTACGATGGGTTTAACGATTTTTGATTTATGATTAATAATATTTGTAAAATTGATTTTATCACAAATAGGCGGTGCCAGCCCATTTTAAAAAAATTTTTCTAATTTTTATCAAGTGTCTAAATATCAGTCTACACGTCAAATTTCAACATTCTAGGTGTATTATTTACTAAATAATCAGTTTTTGTGTTTTCCAAAATGTTATACATATATATAAAAAGTAGGCGTGGTTTAGAGATATACGCCGCCGATAGACGCCGCCGCCGATTTTGGTCCTTTTTCGTACGCCGTCGCCGAAGGTCAAAATTATCGACGCGGACGCCGCCCCGCGTTACTATATTTAAGACTGATTAGGCCATTTATTGTTCATGTCGCAGATTGGTCGGAAGTGCTATCAACGGATGCGCATCACTGCCAGTTATAAGAAACTAAATGCGAAATTTAACTCTTTCTAACTGTTCAAAAGTTATTTAAAACAAGTAAGGAAGGTTAAGTTCGGGTGTAATCGAACATTACATACTCAGTTGAGAGCTATGGTGACAACATAAGGGAAAATAACCATGTAGGAAAATGAACCGAGGGAAACCCTGGAATGTGTTTGTATGACATGTGTATCAAATGAAGGGCATTAAAGAGTATTTTATGAGGGAGTGGGCCATAGTTCTATAGGTGGACGCCATTTAGGGATATAGCCATAAAGGTGGATCAGGGTTGACTCTAGAATGCGTTTGTACGATATGGGTATCAAATGAAAGGTATTAATGAGTATTTTAAAAGGGCGTGGACCTAAGTTCTATAGATGGACGCCTTTTCGAGATATCGCCGTAAAGATGGACCAGGGGTGACTCTAGAATGCGTTTGTACGATATGGGTATCAAATGAAAGGTGTTAATGAGCATTTTAAAAGGGAGTAATGCTTAGTTCCATAGGTGGACGCCGTTTCGAGATATCGCCATAAAGGTCGACCAGGGGTGACCCTAGAATTTGTTTGCACAATATGGGCATCAAACGAAAGGTGTTAATGAGTATTTTAAAAGGGAGTGGGCCTTAGTTCTATAGGTGGACGCCGTTTCGAGATATCGCCATAAAGGTGGGCCAGGGGTGACTCTAGAATTCGTTTGTGCAATATGGGTATCAAACGAAAGGAGTTAATGAGTATTTTAAGAGGGAGTGGGCCTTAGTTCTATAGGTGGACGCCTTTTCGAGATATCGCCATAAAGATGGACCAGGTGTGACTCTAGAATGCGTTTGTACGATATGGGTATCAAATGAAAGGTGTTAATGAGTATTTTAAAAGGGAGTAATCCTTAGTTCCATAGGTGGACGCCGTTTCGAGATATCGCCATAAAGGTGGACCAGGGGTGACCCTAGAATTCGTTTGTGCAATATGGGTATCAAACGAAAGGAGTTAATGAGTATTTTAAAAGGGAGTGGGCCTTTCTGGACCAGGGGTGACTCTAGACTTTGTTTGTACGATATGGGTATCAAATGAAAGGTGTTAATGAGTATTTTTAAAAGGGAGTGGGCCTTCGTTCTATAGGTGTTCGCCTTTTCGAAATATCGCCATAAAGGTGGACCAGGGGTGACTCTAGAATGAGTTTGTACGATATGGGTATCAAATTAAAGGTATTAATGAGAGTTTTAAAAGGGAGTGGTGGTAGTTGTATATGTGAAGGCGTTTTCCAGATATCGACCAAAATGTGGACCAGGGTGACCCAGAACATCGCCTGTTGGATACCGCTAATTTATTTATATATGTAATACCTGCCAAGATTTTAAGGGTATTTTATTTCGCCCTGCAGAACTTTTTCATTTTCTTCTACTTAATATGGTAGGTGTCACAACCATTTTATAAAGTTTTTTCTAAAGTTATATTTCGCGTCAATAAAACAATCCAATTACCTTACCATATTTCATCCCTTTTTTCGTATTTGGTATAGAATTATGGCATTTTTTTCATTTTTCGTAATTTTCGATATGGAAAAAGTGGGCGTGGTCATAGTCAGATTTCGTTCATTTTTCATACCAAGATAAAGTGAGTTCAGATAAGTACGTGAACTGAGTTTAGTAAAGATATATCGATTTTTGCTCAAGTTATCGTGTTAACGGCCATGCGGAAGGACAGACGGACGACTGTGTATAAAAACTGGGCGTGGCATCAACCGATTTCGCCCATTTTCACAGAAAACAGTTAACGACATAAAATCTATGCCCCTACCAAATTTCAAAAGGATTGGTTAATTTTTGTTCGACTTATGGCGTTAAAAGTATCCTAGACAAATTAAATGAAAAAGGGCGGAGCCACGCCCATTTTTAAATTTTCTTTTATTTTTGTATTTTGTTGCACCATATCATTACTGGAGTTGAATCTTGACATAATTTACTTATATACTGTAAAGATATTAAATTTTTTGTTAAAATTTTACTTTAAAAAAAAATTTTTTTTTTAAAAGTGGGCGTGGTCCTTCTCCGATTTTGCTAATTTTTATTAAGCGTACATATAGTAATAAGAGTAACGTTCCTGCCAAATTTCATCATGATATCTTCAACGACTGCCAAATTACAGCTTGTAAAAGTTTTAAATTACCTTCTTTTAAAAGGGGGCGGTGCCACGCCCATTGTCCAAAATTTTACTAATTTTCTATTTTGCGTCATAAGTTCAACTCATCTACCAAGCTTCGTCGCTTTATCGGTCTTTTGTAATGAATTATCGCACTTTTTCGGTTTTTCGAAATTTTCGATATCGAAAAAGTGGGCGTGGTTATAGTCCGATATCGTTCATTTTAAATAGCGATCTGAGATGAGTGCTTAGGAACCTACATACCAAATTTCATCAAGATACCTCAAAATTTACTCAAGTTATCGTGTTAACGGACGGACGGACGGACGGACATGGCTCAATCAAATTTTTTTTCGATCCTGATTATTTTGATATATGGAAGTCTATATCTATCTCGATTCCTTTATATATGTACAACCAACCGTTATCCAATCAAACTTAATATACTCTGTGAGCTCTGCTCAACTGAGTATAAAAACAGGCGCTTTCGATGTCAGCTTAACACGGACTTTGCATCACCCAATTCACCAAGTTATTAAAACAAAACACTAAAAGAAAAGTTATATAATAAATTTATATGCTCATTTTGCATATTTTTTCAAAAAACTAATAATGAACAATGAATTCAAATAAAATGACCCAAGGCGAACATGCTGTAAAATTGTCCTCAAGTTGTATAGAAAAAAAGCAAATTACCCAAAAAAGGTGGCGATTTTTAAAAAAAATTTATATTGCGATTGGATGAAAGAAGCGAAATCAGTGATGCAAATCCTTTGCTAGGTTCCAGTAGTTTAAACACTCCTTTCAAATGATTCTCACCTCATACTTAAGTTGAGGATATATGTACGTATGAGAAGGGTTTGAAAAATCACCAAGTCTTACATCCAAACATCTGTTGTTTACTTGCGAAACTATAAAATAGCGTCTGAAATGTTAATTTTGATTTTCACACTTCACCCTTCAACACCCGAGTCTCCCGGTTTGACATTTCCTAAAGTTGGCGGCCCTATCCAAAACTAGTCCCTTGGAGTGAATCAAATTAATTATAGCCTATCAACCAAGTCTAAATATCACCTACACGTAGGCACATATATTTACCAGGTGTGCTTTGTCCTTCGCACACTCAAAATGGTGAAACAAAAGCTTTCCCAAGAATGACCGTGTTTGCTACTACCCTAACGTAGTGGACATTCCAACTAGTATGAAAACTGAAGCTACGCGGTTATCCATAATGAGCTTTTATATCATAAGGCCGGAAAACAGCAGTTAACATCTTTCAACTTAAAATCGGTCGACTTTCATTCTAAAATATCGTTTTGATTTAACGAAGACTAGATATTGAAATCAATGTTGGGAACACAAACGTCTGCAAAATTTGGTCTACATTTAAAAAATTTTATCCAAGGTCCTTGTAAAATTTTAATTATGTAGATGCGCCGAGGATTATATGATTTTCACCCATTAGTTTCGCAATGACATCCACTTAGACTGCTTATGATTTTTCGAGGCAGCATGTAGGTCCATTATGTTTTATGGTGCGCAAGTCTGGGGTGTTGATAAGTTTGAATGCGTACAGAAACTTCTTCGCTTCTTTTTAAAAAAGTTAATTTTTTTTTACCAGCTAATACACCAAACTATATGTTACGCCTTGAATCAGGTTTATCGTCGCTATTCAGTCACACCTTACGCATTCACATGCTTTATATTGCGAGTTGTAGCAGAGGAGACAGTGAGACAAGGGTCGTACTGGGTCAAAAAGTGGAGAAACGTTTATGAAAGTGTCGACATGGTGCCTCTGTCTGACTTTTCTTTCGCATCGCTTAATATGAGCATACCAATTTTACTGGAGAAATTGATTCAAAAAGTGTTTGCAGACTATGCCCGTAGTTCTTTTCAGTCGTCACATGATCTTTACTCCGACTTGCTCCCTATGTACTCTACCTATTTTAACGATGAGTATTCTACGTACGCCATAGGTCAGATTTTCCGAGCAAGGAGCGGCTTGCTAAATCTTAATGCTCGATGTTTTAAAAATGTTTTTTTCCAAAAACTGTTTTATGTGCACTTTATGTGTAGCTGAAGACACATATCACATCATTGGGATTTGTCCTATATATAAAGATATACGGTTTAATTGTTTTAATGAGAAAGTTTTAGATCTGCAGAAGGTGGTAAATATCCTTAAGGGTAATAACTATAATTCACTCTTTGTTTATATAAGAAATTGCGTTAAGTATAGAGAACTTATTGTCAACGAATTTTCCTAAATGAGATGTTTAGCTATAAGTGATATTAAGGCATACAACATTTATTGTTATTGTCTGGAATCTTTATTTATATTTATATATTTATAGTTTTGATTTATTTGGCTTTACTTTTGTAATTACTAGTTGAAAGAAAATAAATAAATCACTACTACTACTACTACTACTTATGATTTCGAGGGCGGCATCCTTGGCCCAATAGTCACTCCCTAACGTTTCAAGGTGTTTCTATGGTGTAGCTCGGCAGCATATCGCGACAAAAACATCCGTTAGAAAGTCTTCGGAGCTACACCTAGAGCTTCTAGAAAAGTGACGTCGACGAAGTTACATTTGATCTCGAAGTCGCAGGCCTATAGTTTTTGTGCTGGCATATGGCGTTAGGGTCAGGAGGCGTGGATTTCGGATCTTTCCGAAATGGCCAAAACGTTAATTTCCTTAAATACATACAAACAAAACCTTTCCTAAATATTATTTTTTTAAATACAAAAATCAAGCTTTTTAAAGTAAGAACGTCGGCGTACGCCGGCGCGCCGCCCACGCCGCCGCCGCCGATAAAGTGATCGGCGTAAACCTCTAGCGTGGTTATCATCCGATTTCGCGCATTTTCAATACCATTCTATCCTGGGTCCAGATAAGCTCGTGGTGAAGATATCTCAATATTTACTCAAGTTATCGTGTTAACGGACAGACGGACGGAAGGACGCACATGACTCAATCAAATTTTTTTTCGACACTGATGATTTCGATATATGGAACTCTATATCTATCTCGATTCCTTTATACCTGTACAACCAACCGTTATCCAATCAAAGTTAATATACTCTGTGTGCAAAGCACGCTGAGTATAATGAAAAACCATGGACACCGAATACTGTGTGCACCACATGTCGAGTCAAATTGATTTTTCCGGAAACCGGAACAAAAAGGGGCGTTGTAAAAATTAGGAATTTGCTCCCTTTTAATGCATAGCTGACTAATTTCTGAAACTATCTATATAGGCGACATATGTAATTTATTACACCAATGAAGTGGAGGGAACCAACTTGCCATTCAACGGACTGCTATATTTGTACTACAAAAGTACTTGAGATTGGAAATTCAAGAAAAGTAACCTATGCGAGCGTATCTACAGTGTCATTACCAGAACTAAATTCAACGGAAGCTACATTGCCAAATTTAACTTTAGTTCCGGCTCCAGTATCATTGTCAACAGCAGTATCTGATTACGCGGCCGCATGTTGTACTGGATTTCAAACGGAAAACGAAAGAAACTCTTTGTCACAAGCACACCTCAATGATTGGATAAGGGATTTGGAATTGTCAAAGGAAAAGGCCGAACTACACGCCTCTCGTATGCAACAATTTAAATTTGTTTCATCCGATGTTAAGGTAACATATTATAGAACTCGTCACGAACAATCTTCCAAGTACTATAACAGCGATGGGCAAAACGGCTCTTATGAGCCTTTTGCTCATACGGCACGCTTTGCACATTTAAGTGCTAGGTGAGGGACGGTCAAGTGCAGGTATGTGGGGCGAAGAACACAGGAAGAGAATAATATACAAACACACATAAGATTGATAAAGAGAGAGTATTTAGCCTTATACATATGGGGAAAATAGAGCTGGCACCGCTCTTATTATATTGAAATTATTAAGCGTTTTATGATAAACTAGCCTTTACCGGCGGCTTCACTCGCACTAAGGGCCACAAATATGTAATGTCGCCTTTGTGATTCACAACTCGAAGTGAATTTTCAGTTGTAATTTTAAAAGTTCCTTTATGATTGAAATCATAAACAAAGCAAGTTTTAAAATTAGAAAAATGGTCGCCGTAAATTAAACACACATGCAACACATGCTCCAACAATTTTTGCAGTGTGGTTTTAACGATATATGTATGTGAGCTGAAGAAATTTGAAAAATCCTCCATAATTTGAAATTTATAAATGAAAGCAGTTATGTTTATAATAAAACTGGTAAAATTAGTCGTTGTTTATGCGATTGGTACCTTTTTTTTATTTGTAAACTGATACATTTATTTCTAGGCTCACGGCAACACTGCCAACAAGTCTGAAAAGGGTGTCGTTTTCCCACGATTGTACACGAAACGTGCATTAGGACGTTTTTCTACTACTACTTCCTCTAATGCTACTACTTTAAGAATACTTTTTTAAATACTTTTGTGTATATATTGCAAAATGTGAAGGCGAAGTGAATGTCAATAATGCGCTGCTTAACATAAAGACCTCTTCAGTCTATGGTTATTCCGTTTTTCGTATATCTTGTTTTCGTACTATTGCAACACAGTTTTAGTTTTTTACTGTTTCCGCAACCTTCTTGCCAAAGATGACTTGATACGCAACTCTCCCATTTTGTGCGCTCTCACGAGGGATTTATCTCAAATTTGAGCTGGCAACAATCACAGATATATCCCTCGCGCCAGCTGAAGCGGCTGCCAGAACAAAAAATGTGCCAGCTAAAATGAAAAAACGGGCCAAAAATTTCGGTAAACTTTAGTTTGACCTACAACTGCAGATAGCTTCAAAAATTATGGGGAAAAGGATAAAAATACTTGTTTTAGTGTAAATATTATTAGTTCGAAGGCGGAGGGTGAATATTATTGCCCATTCAAAAGTTATCACTAAAAACTGGTTTTGTAAATATGAAGTCCCGATGCAACCAGTCCATTTTGATCACAGAACCTGGAACGTCAGACATGTAGGATAAGCCCTATCCATTAAATGATGTAAACTATTATATCATAGGTCCGATTTAATGAAATTTCAAAAGAATATGTGGTTTTCACTGTGAGTTAAATGCGTTACATTATTTGACTAATTAATTTAATAAAAATGTAAATTTTACTTAGATTTGTTTATATTTGACTCTAACTAGTCGTATTATTGTAAAATAAGTTCAAAGAAATTACTATTTTACGACTATCATTTTATTAAATGATTGAAACTATTACCGCCGAAATGTATGTCAAAAATCCCCATATTCGGATCTATTCATTTTTGTTTGGAGTAGCATCATTGACAAATGTTATAAAAAATGTGCATTTTGACAGCGCTCTCTCGAAACAAAGAGTTGGAAATCCATTCATCTATGCTTCTTGCGAAGAATATCGTTTGAGACGAAGCGTACGATATTTCCAATGTATTTTTTACTCCCCTAACACCCCAAAACACACAAACGTCTCACCTAGCACTCGCTGGCACTGAAACTGATTTAGGAGCCGAAAATAGGCCCATCCCTGAACTATACGAAGGAGGGCAGTGTTTGTTACTGCAAAGACATTGCTGGTCTATTCAAACAGTTTGGTGAACCATATGATTCAAAAGAGTGGCGATTGTTCATAGACGGCAATAAATTAAGTTTAAAGGTCGTATTATTGCATATTGGCAACCAAAAGCCATCTATCCCGATCGCGCATGAAGTAAATACGAAGGAAACGTATGAGATAATGCAAAAATTGCATTAAGAAGAACATGATATGTACCGATCTTAAAGCCGTTGGAATGCTATGTAGTCTACAAAGTGGATACACAAAATACTGTTGCTTTCTATGCAAATGGGATAGCCGAGCTCGTCAAGCCCACAACATCATAAAGGATTGGCCAGAACGAATCGAGTTTCAAGTTGGGGTGGATAACATAAAATACTCTACTATACTATAAAGAAGGAAAAAATAATTCTACCTCCGCCCCGCATCAAGCTCGGCCTTATCAAAAACTTTGTCAAGGCTTTGGACAAAGAAGGCGAAGCTTTTCATCATTTGAAGACAATCTTTCCAGAGATTTCAGAAGCAAAAATAAAGGAAGGGATTTTTGTGGGACCGCAAATAAGAAAACGATGACCAATAACCATTTCAAAGAACTATTGTCACCAGTGGAGTCAGCAGCGTGGGATTCTTTTGAAAAGGTTGTTACTTCTTTTTTAGCAAGCACAAAAGTCCTAACTACGAGATGAAGTGAACGACTTAATCAAATAAAAATAAATAAAAAACATATTTCAGACCGTTTTCTCAGTAAACTTTAAAACCTATTTGCCCGATAAACAAAAAATTTGTATGAAAATGTTTAAATTTACATGAGAATATATAGCCCTAAATCTGAATTCATCGTCCAGTTCCGAACAAACAAGAACGAGAAAAATATAAACAAAAAATTTGTTCTCAATTGAAAGATAAATCCAGCCTAAGAAAATTATATACTAATGTGACTTATGTATTTATCTAATATACTTTTTTATTTTCTTTCAGGAGTAACTATGTCTTTCAAAATTCATTTTCTACACTCCCATTTAAAGGCGAAAGGTTTCACCAGCAAATGAAAATGATTTAAAGTCGGTATCAAGGATTCTCATAAGAGAAACCGATCCTAATCTAAATAAGCGTCAAAACAAGACACATAACTTTTTGAATTATAAAATAACATCATAGAGTTAAGACAGTATCATATGTACATATGCTATTATTTGCAGGGTACTTAAGTTTTACTATATGGATATATTTATTTGAATGTTTATAACTTTTGTATTAGTTCATCGATTTGGTTGAATGAAAGCTTATTATTTTGTAATAAAACAGAGCTTAGAGAGAAAAAAAATCTGCAAAAAAATAAAAAGTTTTCGAGATCCTTCCTCGCAAAGTACAAATTTTTTTATATGTTTACAAAAAAATTTAAAAAAATCCGCAATGATTGTTCGTTATCTTTGAATCTGCAGGGCCTGCAGCACAGTTGTATGCACAGTTTAAAGCAAATTTTATTACGTTTTAAAAGCTTCAAATCGTTTTGGAATTGCTCAATTCGTTCTTGAGATAAATATGATGAAGTGGACCCATTTTTTTTTTTTTTTTTAACGGTTATTCGTAAATATCTCAAAAACGTTACCATAGAATTAAAAATAACCTTGATTTTCGGAATCAGGGGGTGATTTTGCATAGGAATTTTATAATGGCGTCCCTGGTGCATTTTGGCTGTAAATCAGTGTTAGTTTTATGTGTTTGTATTTTTAATGAATAAACACAGAAAAGTACAAAAGGTAGACTAATTAGTTTTATCTGTTTCCAAACTGCTAATTTGTTTATTTTATACCGCCACAAAACCAGAGTTGGGAGCAGTACACCAAGTTTTGAGCAGCACCATTGCTCAAAGTTAAAAGGGCTGACATAATCAAGATTGTGTGTTAGGTGTTAAAGAGACGTTAATTGGTTGTGGACTTAAGCGTCTGTTCATCCTTCCCATATTCGTAAAATTTGGCGATTTCTATAGTAATTTCACTCAGAAGGTTAATCAAATAATCAACCAAGTTTTCTACATTAAAGCCCTTAATAAACCCAATGTTCCATATAAAATACAAATTTTTAATTATCTCATTATTGCATTATTGAGTGCCTAATTGAGTCAAAAATCTAGACGGTTTTATGGGCGTTGTTTATACATTGCTGGATTATGTGAATGAAAAATAAGTAGAAACTTCTAGATATCAGGAAACGGGCACAAAGAAAATATTTGGCTGTTTTCAAAATAAAATTTCCTTGTGATTTATTTATACGAGTATACTAGCCTTTGCACGCGGCCCGTCCGCAAGGAGGGAATAAATACATGGGCAATTTACGTTATCCTGCTTATCAAGTTAAAAAATTAACTAAATGAGTTGAAAACCTGAAAGGCACGCCTACGTGAATAGTAAAATACCGTTTTTTCGAATTAAAAAAATATATTTTGTTTTTAAGTTACATTTGTTCGCAAACTAATTAAGTGATCTATTGTATACTGCTATAAAACCAGATTAAATACGGAAAAGCACACATACCGCACTCATTAAGTTATATTTGTTCGGAAACTAATTAAGTGATCTATTGTATACTGCCATAAAACCAGATTAAATACGGAAAAGCACACATACCGCACTCATTAAGTTATATTTGTTCGCAAACTAATTAAGTGATCTATTGTATACTGCCATAAAACCAGATTAAATACGGAAAAGCACACATACCGAACTCATTAAGTTATATTTGTTCGCAAACTAATTAAGTGATCTATTGTATACTGCCATAAAACGAGATTAAATACGGAAAAGCACACATACCGCACTCATTAAGTTATATTTGTTCGCAAACTAATTAAGTGATCTATTGTATACTGCCATAAAACCAGATTAAATACGGAAAAGGACACATACCGCACTTATTAAGTTATATTTGTTCGCAAACTAATTAAGTGATCTATTGTATACTGCCATAAAACCAGATTAAATACGGAAAAGCACACATACCGCACTCATTAAGTTATGTTTGTTCGCAAACTAATTAAGTGATCTATTGTATACTGCCATAAAACCAGATTAAATACGGAAAAGCACACATACCGCACTTTTTAAGTTATATTTGTTCGCAAACTAATTAAGTGATCTATTGTATACTGCCATAAAACCAGATTAAATACGGAAAAGCACACATACCTCACTTATTCTAATATATAAAATTCTTCTGTCACGGTTTTAGAGGCTTAACTCCTAGGAAACGGCTGAACCGATTCTCACGAAATTTTGTAAGCATATTTGGTAGGTCTGAGAATCGGCCAACGTCTACCTTTTTTTTCACTACGTGCTTAGGGTCTTGAGATCAAAACGTGTACCCGGGTACCCCTGGAATGTGTTTATACAATATGGATTTCAAATGAAAGCTGTTGATGAGTGCTATAGTACAGGATAACCTTCATACCCCTGCGTGACTAGGGTCTCGAGATGTAGGCCAAAACGTGGACCCTGGTACCCCTAGAATGTGTTTATACAATATGGATATCAAATCAAAGCTGTTGATGAGTGCTATAGTACAGGATAATTTTCATACAACTGGGAGGCTAGGGTCTCGAGATATAGCCCAAAACGTGGACCCGGGTACCCCTAGAATGTGTTTATACAATATGGATATCAAATGACAGCTGTTGATAAGCGCTATAGTACAGCATAATTTGCATACAACTGGGAGGCTAGGGTCTCGAGATATAGCCCAAAACGTGGACCCGGGTACCCCTAGAATGTGTTTATACAATATGGATATCAAATGAAAGCTGTTGATGAGTGCTATAGTACAGGATAATTTTCATACAACTGGGAGGCTAGGGTCTCGAGATATAGCCCAAAACGAGGACCCGGGTACCCCTAGAATCTGTTTATACAATATGGATATCAAATGAAAACTGTTGATGAGTGCTATAGTACAGGACAATTTTCATACAACTGGGAGGCTAGGGTCTCGAGATATAGCCCAAAACGTGGACCCGGGTACCCCTAGAATGTGTTTATACAATATGGATATCAAATGAAAGCTGTTGATGAGTGCTATAGTATAGGATAATTTTCATACAACTGGGAGGCTAGGGTCGCGAGATATAGCCCAAAACGTGGAAAAGGGTACCCCTAGAATGTGTTTATACAATATGGATACCAAATGAAAGCTGCTGATGAGTGCTATAGTACAGGATACTTTTCATACAACTGGGAGGCTAGGGTCTCGAGATATAGCCCAAAACGTGGACCCGGGTACCCCTAGAATGTGTTTATACAATATGGATATCAAATGGAAGCTGTTGATTAGTGCTATAGTAGAGGATAATTTTCATACAACTGGGAGGCTAGGGTCTCGAGATATAGCCCAAAACGTGGACCCGGATACACCTAGAATGTGTTTTTACATTATGGGTATCAAATTGAAGCTGTTGATGTGTGCTATAATACAGAGCAAGTTTTACACCGCTGAGAGACTAGGCTCTCGAGATATAGGCCAAAACATGGACCCGGATACCCCTCGAATGTGTTTTTATATTATGGGTATCATACTGAAGATGTTGATGTGTGTTATAATACAGAGTAAGTTTTACACCGCTGAGTGACTAGGGTCTCGGGATATAAGCCAAAACATGGACCCGGATACCCCTAGAATATGTGCGTATTATGGATATCAAATGAAAGCTTTTGCTGAGAGCTCTAAAGTTCATTGTGATAGTCGATTTAGTCGCATCAACCTGGCAAAACTGATAAATATGCATGCGAAGCCGAAATAAAGACAAGAATTAATAATACCCACATACCTATTTACATACGTCCTATTCAATTTGCCTGAAATTTCGTATATAAATTTGCCTATATTATTATTTACGATGCTTTTTTCCGGGAAGTATACCAGAGACGGACTGGGACTGGAATTAGGACTAGGACTGGGACTGAGATTGAGACTCGGAGTGGGACTGGGACTGAGACTCGGAATGGGACTGGAACAAAATACATACCACCCTCTGGGACTGGCAATAAGAGATAAAGAAGAAGGAGAACAACTTGAGAAAAGAGAAAGAGAGAAGGAGACTGAGAAAGAGATAGAATGAGGCGAAGATGGAGATGAAGCGAAAAAGACGAGGGAGGAGTGAATGAAATGATTAAGAAGTGAAGAGGGGAGGGCAGAGTTAGAGAGAAAAAGCTTATTAAAATGTATGCAGGTAGACCAAATTTAGGGCAGAACAACGTCTGCCTGGTCTGCTAGTTAAGTTATATTTGTTCGCAATCTAATTATGTGATCTATTATATACTGCCATAAAACCAGATTAAATACGGAAAAGCACACATACCGAATTCATTAAGTTATATTTGTTCGCAAACTAATTAAGTGATCTATTGTATACTGCCATAAAACCAGATTAAATACGGAAAAGCACACATACGCCACTTATTAAGTTATACTTGTTCGCATACTAATTATGTGATCTATTATATACTGCCATAAAACCAGATTAAATACGGAAAAGCACACATGCCGCACTTATTAAGTTATATTTGTTCGCAAACTAATTATGCGATCTATTGTATTGGGGCCGATACGAGGCCAATTTTATTCGTTCTTTTCTCATATTATAGGGATCAAATAGGAGAAGGTTTTTAGCAAAAAAAATGTGTTTAAACTGTCTAGGGTCTTGAGATATAGGTCAAGACGTGGACCCGGATAACCCTACGATGTGTTTGTTTAATATGGGTATCAAATGGAAGCTTTGGATGAGTACTTTAAAATGGGTACTTTTCGTACTCCTAGGTGACTAGGGTCTCGAGATATAGGCCAAAGTGTGGACCCGGGTACCCCAAGAGTGTGTTATACAATATGGATATCAAATGAAAGGTGTTGATGAGTGCTTTAGTACATGATAATTTTTCGTACCCCTGGGTGACTAGGGTCTCGAGATATAGGCCAAAACGTGGACCGAGATACCCCTAGAATGTGTTTATACAATATGGATATCAAATGAAAGCTGTTGATGAGTTCTTTAGCAGAGGGTAATTTTCATACATCTGGGTGACTAGGGTCTCGAGATATTGCCCAAAACGTGGATCAGAATAACCTTAGGATATGTTTTTACATTATGGGTATCAAATGGAAGCTATTAATGAGTACTTCAATATGGGTATCAAAAGGAAGCTCTGCTGATGAGTGGTAATTTTTCCATGGGTGACGAGCGTCTTGAAATCATTTCATGTGTACAACATTTTTTTAATAAATATACGAATTCTTCGATTTGTGTCATGCTGCTAAGTTGCACATTTTTTTCGAAGGAGAGTAATAGGTCCGACACATAAGCAGTTTTTCATATAGATGAGTTTAACACAAGCTTATGCATTATGAGTAGATTGCATGTATTTTTATGGAGAACGGTAGAATGAGCGACACTGGCGCCATCTGATATTGAAAAGTAGCCAACTACCCAATTTTGTTTCAAGTAAATCATAAGAAGAATTTGACATTTGCTTTGGCTAAGGGTGTTGGCACACTTTGCAAGTGAAATTATTTTTCCCTCTGGTTGGTAAATTTTCTAACATTTTTCGCAATTAAAAACTGCAATATAACAATCGAATACGACACCAAATATGTTAGCAAGTACTTTTGTTGTATAGGGAGAATGTTTACAACAGTGCTTCGCGAAATTTTGTATGTGAATGGGGAAGGCGTAATAAACTTCAATTGCCAAGTCTGAAGTTCCTTAATATTTACAAACGCAATATCTTGGTTGATTGTGGCGATGTTATTTGAATGCATACGCTTGTGTTAGACGCATCTATATGAAAAATGTCATGTGCCGCGGCCTTAAACATAAACAACGAGGTTTGTACACTGTTTATGAGAGATGCTTCAGCACACATACACAAACGTATGTCACATTTCATTGCTGGCTGAACATTCATACTGCTTTGGATTTGTTATCCAAACGACGCTTATGTTCCGTTAATGCAGTTCAACTGTGAGCAGTGTTCGGACTTCTATCACTAAAATGGTAGATATTACACCTTTTTTACTGAAATATAAGTTCTACCACTTCTACCACGCAAGCTTAAACATAGGTGGTAGATTTTTACAGAAGTTTTCTGAAAAAACCTTATTTTTTCCACAATTATTCGGGAAGAAAATCAATGCAGTTGAACGGTTTTACTTACTTACTTACTTACTTAATTGGCGCTTAACCGTCTAAACGGTTATGGCCGTCCAACAAAGCGCGTCAGTCGCTCCTTCTTTCTGCCAACCGGCGCCAATTGGTCACACCAAGGGAGTTTAAATCGTTTTCCACCAGGTCTTTCCAACGGAGTGGGGGCCGCCCTCTACCTCTGCTTCCATAGGCGGGTTCCGATAGAAACACTTTCTTTCTTTTTCAGTTGAACGGTTTTATAAAACTCAAAATAACCTCTTGCTTAGCTCCGATCACCATATTACCTCTTTTCTTTTAGTTTTTTAGTACAAAACTGCAACGTACACCTATCTATATGTGTATATGAAAAAAAGTGGTTATTATTCATTAAATCAAGATATTTATAATATAACCGAAATCTAGAACTTTTTTCTCAAATCAACCACTATTTTTTGGAAAATCTACCACTAATCAAAATTTTCAAGTCCGAACACTGATAACGATACCGATTTCGAAAACATCTGGAATGGCAAAAGTTCTTAAAGTATGTAAGCTCATCGTATGGGATGAGTGTACTATGGCACACAAGAAATCATTGCAAGCTTTTGATAGAACTTTGAAGCCAGTCTTTGGAGGTGCCATGATTTTATTGGCTGGAGATTTCAGGCAAACATTACCTGTGATCCATGGTTCAACTATATGGTTGGCTCATCTGTACAATAACAAAATATGTCCGTTCAAGGGATTCAAGGGGTTGTGTAGCGCAATATATAGCTTCTCCAACCCAATTGTCAACCTCACCTTCGAGCGGCGAATCCCGTTTCACTAACAGACGAGGCTCTGGCGACCCCAAGCTCCTCAGGGAACTTGGGGGTGGGGAGGGAGGGATGGCCTGAAGGTTTAATGTGGCCATATAAATCGTTCCCGAGATGGTCGGGCCAGCACCTTAATGGTGCTGTTACCGGAGCGTATCGGATCTGTATCCGACAAAGGACCATCACATCGATAACACTCCCCAAAGCCTTCGGGGAGTAACCTAATCGCTACAACAACAACAACAACATGTCCGTTCAAATAGTCAAAATCTGGGGCCAAATCGTAACATACGTGATCGTATAACTCGTCACGTAAAAATATGATTTTCGGATTATGACATACGTGAACGTACTACTTCGATCGTAATTTTGGATCGCAACATACGTGACGAATGGCTGAACGTTCACGTTCCTTTCCACTTTCATTCGAACACAAACTGGCGATCGTATACACACAAATTTCAATGAAAATGTTAGAAAATTGTTAAAATAGATGACCAAGAAAAATATAATAACAAATTTCAAACTCTTATTATTAACAAAGGTCGAAATTACATAAGCTTAATCCAAGCCAAAAGGAAATATTGGCGGAATTCATGGCAAGACACCCGGTTTGGTATCAAATTTAACTTCTCCAGAAAGTAACTAAAAGCTTCTTAAGTTAAGCGAAATCTCTTCAAGAAACTGCAATAACTTTTTTTACACAGAAATAATACATAAATGATATGCTTACTCTTTGTTCGATAAGTCCAAAGGGTTACTGTACTCTCTTAACCGCCTTTGGACTATCTTTTCATCGCCTTCGCTATTACTGGAGCTCAAACAAAACAATAAAATTTGATCCATCGTAGTTATTTACTTTATTTTTTATATTTTGGCAACCAATTTGACAGTTCAAAATCTATTGTGAGCTAAAAATACAATCCAACCTAATGTGGATCGTGGAATTTATTGTGAATTGAAATTACGTTCCGTTTGCTATCGTATGTTATAATCCCATTTTGTTTATACGTTTGACGTATCACGTAATTTTCTTTCGTATGGTTGCCGATCCGTGATCGTATGTTACGATTCGGGCCCTGTATATTGATGTTGGTGCGAATGGTATGAAATGGAAACATAAAACTTGGCAGTTTTTGTATGTGAAAGAAAATGTTGCCAATGTCATTTTGAGATTGACATCACCTTTTGACAAACCCATCGACCATGCAATTAAATAAATAAAATCAGCTGATGAGATGAGCCAACCATATAATTGAGCCATGCTGTGATCTCAAAATCCACGGCTGCAGATGAAATTAATACATGTTTAAAATCATCGTATTTATGGAGACATGTAAACACGCTTACACTTACTACAAACGTACGTGTTCAACTACAAAACGATCCGTCAGCAGCTGAATTTTCACAGCCATTACTGAAAATCGGAAATGGCCAAATGTTTGTCGATCCAACAGGAATGATTACATTGCCTAACAATTTCTGCACTTTTGCACAGTCTAAAGAGGCATTGATAAGAGTGTATTTCCAAACATAGTTCAATATTACAAAAACTATGATTGGCTCAGCGAAAGAGCAATTTTAGCTGGAAAAAATAAGGACGTCAATAAGATAAATGCAACTATTCTGGATCAAATACCTGGTGACATAGTTGAATATAAGTCAATGGACAATATTACTGATCACAATGATGTCGTAAATTATCCAACTAAATTCTTAAACTCACTCGATTTGCCAGCCCTACCACCTCATAATTTACGATTAAAAATTGGAGCGCCGATTATTATGCTGCGCAACATTAATGTGCCACGACTTTGCAACGGTACCAGACTCGCTGTGAAGAAGGTAATGGGTAATGTTATCGAAGCAACAATTTTGAAAGGGAAGTACAAAGCAGAAGACGTTTTGATACCCAGAATTCCACTGATTCCGACGGATTTACCATTCGATTTCAAACGTTTGCAGGTCCCTATTCGCTTTGCCTTCACTATGACAATTAATAAGGCGCAAGGACAGTCTCTACAAATGTGCGGTATTAATTTAGAATAACCAATTTTTCTCATGGACAATTGTAGGCAAACCATCGTCATTATTCATTTACGCGAAAGACGGAAAACCCAAAAACGTTTTTTACCAAAAAGTGTTACTATAAAGTTCGAATGAAATTGTATCAAAGAATTCGCTTTGTTTCGTATTAATTTTATTCTCTTTCAGCAAATCATTGAATTTATCGCCTAGCGAAGCGGGCGGAGGGTACGCTAGTTAAGTTATATTTGTTCGCAATCTAATTATGTGATCTGTTGTATACTGCCATACAACCAGATTAAATACGGAAAAGCACACATACCGTACTTATTAAGTTATATTTGTTCGCAAACTAACTATTTGATCTATTGGTATATATATATAAGTAAAATAATAATATTATGTATGAATACGAATATGATTCGTATTACAAATTTATATAATGCACATTCATTGAATTGTGTATCTACCAGACATGTAAAGAGTAAGTAACACATTCGTGCCAATATGTCGTTAACAATTTTAATAAAACAAGAATTAGAATTAAATTGCAGTAATGACACACCGTTATCCAAATTTTTTTATGTTTTATTTGGGGGCATCGAGAGTTAATATTTATTGCTCAATTTGCGATTCCTATTCTCAATAGCTGCAGTGATATTACAAGCTATGTATGCATGAACCAATAAACAGATCCCGCATTAAAAAATGAGAGCAAAAAAACCATAGTTGGCTTGCAAATAAATTTCTCGGCGTGACGTCACGCTTTTGACAACATGTTTTATTGCTGACGAAGTGTTCAGACTTTATTCCAATGGGAGTATTTTGCTCCGCTCTTACCTCCTACTACATTTTTTATCTTAAAGGTTTATTTGGGTCGAGTTGAAAACTAAATAGTATTACTACCTAATATCTTTTGGTTGAAGTTTTCAATGCATATGTGCGTATGAAAAGCTGATTGTTTACAAGTGACGATTGGACGAAATGATTGTTCGTGTCTTAAGATATGTTTGTTCACATTTATCGTATGGAATCAGAATAGGAGTAAAATGCAAGGAAAAAATGTGTCCGGACGCGATCTGTAAATCCTGCCTAAATTCAACTTACTGCTCTTCTTGAAGTTTTATATACAAAATGAAGTACGTTGAGTCAGTGAGGTCAGCTATTGGGAGCACCAAGCGAGGTCAAAGCTTCCTCCAACTGTCTTTCCAAACTCAGTGAAGGTCTTCTCTTTCCTATGTTTACAAACTGCCGGAGCGTATTCGTTCATCCGCATAGCATGACCTAGCTATCGAAGCTTTCTGTTTTTATTGGCTGCACTATAGTCATATCTCCGAAAAGCTCTTCATTACACCTCCTTCGATATTCGCCTTCGACATCACGGATAGGACTATAAATCCTCCGGAGCACTTTTCTCTCGAATACTCCAAGAGCCATCTCATCTTCTCTCGACACCTTCCATCATTCCGAGCCATACATCAGGACAGTTATGATGAGTGACTTGTAGAGCGAGAATTTTGTTCGTCGAGACAGGACTTTACTTTTCAATTGCTTAAAAAGCACTTGTTGGCAGGAGTTATTCTCCGTTTGATTTCCAGGCCGACATTGTTTTTGCTTTTAATGCTGCTGCCCAAATAGACGAAATCCTTCACAGTCTCCAATTTTGAATCCGTCAACAGTGACGTGGCCACGGGGACAGCAAGTACTTCGTCTTGTCCACATTTACTGCAAGACCCACTTTTTTGCCTTTATCTTATACCAGCTCTCCGCCTCCATGTTTGAACAGCCCGACGGGTATTCCATCATTACTTGGCACCTTGTGATTTTTTAGCCGTTATATTGCCATTCTCACTACGCCAAAGTTGGATGCCGGAGTGTGTTTTTCATCATCGGCAATCGGGGTATCGGGTCCGTCTTCCCCCATACTCTGTACATCAGTTACCAGGTCGCCATTATCATTCTTACAGAAATCTGCCCGATCTTGAAACCTTCTGTCATCAAAAGAGTATGAAAAATGTATGATAAACCAAAAATAATAATAATATTTTTCGCGATATATATACGGGAAGATGGAGCCCAGAATGTTGTGTGTTAATGGGAGCATTATTTGGTAATCCTACACGTTTTAGGCCGACTCCATGTGCATCTGATAAGGCAGATAACTTTTTTGCTGAGAAACTTTTGATGACGAAAACACAATCGAAGGGATTGGCAAGCCACCAAATCAATTTGATATTATTTGTTCGCCCGCTTTCAAAAAGGAAAAAAATATACTCCGAAAATTTTATTTTTACTCTGCTGTAGTCGTTTACTCAGGTAACAGTTTTAATACTCCGAACACTGGTAGCGAAATATGAGAGAAATGTAATAAATCGAAAAACTTGAAAAGCGCTACGTCATCAAACTTTTTTTTCAAATTCAATTACAAATACAACAATTCCGGAATGCGGGATCTTTGCTGATTTGTTTATGCTATGTATGTATCAAAAATGTGTATTTTCGATATTTTTATATACAAGTGGGTGTGACTTTAATTCGATTTTAAAATTTTTCTGTCGGCATGCACAAATACAAATATGAAGTTCGCTTACCAATTTGCAAAAACATAACTCAAAGGATGTACGTGTTATCGCAATTGAAAGTCCACAAAATCTTATTTGGAAAGTAGGGGGTTCCACGCCTATTGTCCAAAACAAATATGTGGATCAACTACATGCAATGTCAGTAATTTATATGCCAAATTTAAATAACGTGGCTTCTTTAGATACTCAAATATCGCATGTTCTCTGTGGAAATTTCCATATACAGAAGAGACGTGGCTACTGACCGATTACGCCCATCTTTTTGGAAAGCTTTCCCATCATAGCCGAATGCGGTTTACCAATTTTCACTCTAATAGTTGTATTCGAACGAAATTTACTGCAAAAACCCACAGCAAGTTCACCATTTATACTACGAGATTTTCGATCTAGTTTGTTTATGATAAATTTCAAGTATTATTAACATAAATTTTCAAAAGTCCATTAGGTTTTGAATTTTAGGAATCCTGGAGAATCGATTTTTTTTTAATTCGGATAAGCCGTTTCTTTCTTATCAAGCCGGACTTTTATTTTGGCCTTAAAAAATAAAAGTCCGGATTTAACTTTTATTTCCGGACTTTTATTTTTAAAAGTCCGAGTTTAACTAGTTCTATCGGACTCAGGTAATAAAAATCTCATAATAATTTGTATCTTGATCCAAAAATATTAAGTCCAAAATTAATAGTTTGCAAGGAATCATATTATAAAAGGAATAACAGGTTCAGCCCATGGTGAAAAACATTAGAAAAGTACAACGAGTGGCAAAAATAATTTCACTTGCAAAGTTTGAAAGCACCCTTAGCCAAAGCAAATGTCGAATTCTTTTTCTTATGCTTTGCTTGCAACAAAAGTTGGACTGGTGCAGAAGCAATTTTTTGGCGCCTCGGAACTTATGAATTTTAGTTGCCTTTTAAGGCAGGTATGCCTAGTTTTGTTCCGATGAAAGTAGCTACAAGTACATAATCGAGAACTTTGCCAAATCACCGAGTATTTTTTGTAGTCGATTATTTCGTACAAGTACTTCCGTGGGATATGTATCGATTACTATGATGAAATGAATTTTCCGGTGTCTCTCACACATAACAGCCTACTACGATTTTTTAGATTACAAGATTAAGGTGACTGTATTTCCTTAATAATTCTTAATTCCTAATAATTTATAATTTCTTTCAGAAATTTGTCCGAAAACTGTGGCAACCAAAATTTATTGCCTTTGTCATATGTACATATACGTGAATTCTGTGTAAAGCCTCCTGTTTTTTGTAACTGTTTCTCTGACAATTCTCGCCAAATTTTGAGTCTAGAAAAATGTTCAAATTTAAAAATATTGCATTCCGCTTATAAATTAGCACAAAAGAATCATCGTGGAAATCCGATGCCTATTTAATTCATTTACACAGGCAGCAAAAACAAAAGTAGTCCAAACATTTGCCAGGATCACATAAAGTTTAGATTAAAATAGGATCCAGGATTAAAAGTTCGGAACATAAGATGCGCAATTGAGAATAAAATGAAAATGTGAACTAAATTTTGTGTTAAAAAGTAATAATATTGTTAAGAAATTCTTTCACAATAGCCGTCATTCAGTGAGTTTTACTGCTCCGGATCACGCTCAATTCTCAAGGGAATGGTCCGGATCATTGTTGTGAGAGTTGGCAGCCCTACCAAAAACGTCATTTTCCTTGTAAGAAGAAGAAAAGTAAACACACCGATATAATTAAAGCGTTGTGAAAAATTAAACGAAAAACGTGGATGAACATTTGTTTGAAGTAAGTTTACACATTTTTTAAACTCGCTGTTTTTTAGTAAGTTTTTTCCTTCATGTCTAACATTTAAATATATTGCAGTTTATATATGAATCGTCATCGGAATCGACAAATCCAAGCGGCTTAACTGAAGACTTCATGAATTCATCTGGAAGTACTTCGGGAAATTAAGAGGAACATGTTCCAAATGAAAATTTTTTGGACATTATTGATGGTTATACAGATCACGACTTTAGAAAACATTTCCGAATGAATCGGTCCACTGCGCACATTTTAATTGGTAATAATTTCACATCAATTAACCCTTCTTAGTCACTTATAAAAATATTTATTTTACCATTTTGTAGAACGGTATAATACAAGCGCCATTTTATTCTAACAAGGACCATGGAGGATTTTGCAAAGTTGGAGCTGCAAAAGAGATATATATATGCTTTTGTGGTACATGGCAAATACCAGTACGTTTGGCGAAATAGCGAATCGTTTTAACATGGCTAAGTCAACTGCATGGAGAGTAATAAGGCGAGTGATGGAATGGCTATTGTCAATTGACCATGAATATGTTCAGTGGCCTTCTCTGTCCGAAGCAAGGGACAATATACGCAAGTTTCATGCAATGAAGAGCATTCCAAATGTGATTGGTTGCATCGACTGCTCGCATATAAAAATTAAAGCCCCAGTATCAAACAAGGAAGCGTATTTCAATCGGAAGCATTTTTATAGCCTGTAATTGCAAGCTGTTGTAGACCCAGATAAAATGTTTATAGACGTGTTCGCTGGTGAACCGGGCTCGTTACATGACAGTCGAGTTTTGAGACGATCAAGTTTATACCAATGAGCGTTAGATGATATGACATACACTTTTCCTTTCAACCTATGTTTGCTTGGAGACTCAGCTTACCCAAATACTGAATGGTTGATAAGTCCATTTCGAGATAATGGATTTTTGACATCAGCCCAGAGGCAATTCAATTATTTAAAGAATTGTCGTTGAAAATGCTTTTGGATTATTGAAAATGAGATTCAGACGACTGCTTCATTTAACTGAAAATACAGACCTGCAATCGATCGTTCGGATTATTATATGTGGATGCATTCTTCATAACATTTGCTGTTTGGAACACGACAGCATAGAACACGAGAATTTGATAGAAGATGAAGAACCTGTAAGCAATATGCATCTGCAAGGGAACGAAGCCGCTTGTGGAAGTAGGCGTAATATTGTTCTACAAAACCTAATCGATACAAATGTTATTAGCACACCGTCGTAAGTTATACTTACTTATACACCTAGGTTTGTGCTTCAATATGGCTAACAAATTGTTTATGTATACATCAAACTGACAGTTCTACCTGTCAAAACAGCTAGTGCTGCCAAATGAACATCGAAAAACCTACTAAACAAAGCTGCTCACAGATTGAACCAGACTTCTATCTGGATTTAGTTGGCTCAAATCGTTGTTGTTGCATTTACATGCAAACTTATTTATCTGGCTCAGGATCTTGGCCACCGGATGATGGCTAATAACATGGATTTTTTTTTTTTTTTTTTTTTTTGTTGAAACAAATATTTAGCAAACACTTGCAATATTGCGTGGCATAAAACGTTACGATATATTTTACTGGTAACGTTATTCGCAATCGGAATACGAAAAGTTGTTGGACGTTTTCGTAACCAGTTAACAGAATGTGCCGATTTTTTATTTCCCAAGACCTAGAACCAATTCTAGGTTGTGACATCTAGATGGAAGCACGAAATTAAAGAGAAAAGTGAAAATTTGACAGCTAATAGTATTTTTTGCTAGCGAGCTTGAAGAAAACGCTCCAACTAGCTAAACACTTTTATCATGGCAAAACCTAAAGGTGGTGGAAGAAGAAACTATTTAATCGGCCTTTTTTAGCTGCTTTGATATTTCCGATTGTTCAGATTAGGCTTACATATGTATACCACATATGTACATTGCTTAAAGAATTGTTGAAATAGGTCGTAAATCTATAAAAATAAATATCGCCTTAGCGCGATAACCTTCGAAGAGATTTAAGGCCGAGCTTCTAAAATTCAAATTATATATGCATGAAGGTACAGATAGGGTTGCGTTCAAACGGATCGACCGATCACAACCAAATTTGAAACACAGTACTATAAACTTTTCATGAATGGTCAGGTCATAGGCTAAAAATAATTGCGATACTTAAAGGAGGCTTGTCATCTTCTATCTTAATTTGATACCCATATCGTACAAGCACATTCTAAATTCACCCCTTGTCCACCTTTATGGCGATATCCCGATATGGCGTCTACCTATAGAACTATGGCCCACTCCTTTTTAAAATACTCTTTAATACCTTCCATTTGATACCCATGTCACACACACACATTCTAGGGTTACCCTAGGTTCATTTTCCTAAATGGTGATTTTCCCTTATTTTGTCTCCAAAGCTCTCAGCTGAGTATGTAATGTTCGGTTACACCCGAACTTAGCATTCCTTACTTGTTTAAATTTCTATTCGTGAAAGGTATGAGGTCCTCGGCAAACCCAAAGACTATCCCATCCTTACTTGTTTATTTCTAATTTCTGTTAGCAACACTGCATCGAGATTTCGAACAGATTTTCGATTTTCATTCTATTGATAACTTAAAAAGAAAACCAATTTAATATTTTCCCCAAGATTATTGACATTCATATATTTTTATTAATAGAAAATAAAAGCCAATAAAAACAAAAATATATTTAATGAAAAGCCGCAATGTTCCACGGAACCGACCAAGAGACAAGGATGTATGAAGCTTCTTCTTTTCGTAGCAACGAGAGCAGCGAGTATGAGCTCAACTCTGACACATTGGATCAATTATATAAAGAACAGTTACAAATGTTACGTGAACTTGTCTTTAAACAAAGTCGTACACATGATATTGAGCTATGTCGCAAATGGTTGAAAATTTTCAGTAAAACAAGTAAAGGAGAAAAAATGGCCAGAAATTGTTTGTGCTCATTGATGCAACAACAATTGCAGGAAGATGGAACACTGAGCGAACCATTCACAAATTTGCAAAATTGCAATCGTGATTTGGAGCGTGTTTTACAAGAGCTCGATGCTGAGAGTTATTCAATAAGCGCAAATTATTTACAACAAACACAAAGTATGCGCACATATTGCACTTTACATGGCGGACAAAGTGCACGACAGCATTACCAAACACCACAACAAAAAATATATAACCAAAAACGGCGACAGATAAATCAACAATTGCATGGACAACAATTACAAGGACGAGAACAACGAGGCCAGCACAGTGGAAAGTGTATTTACGACGAGGAGGAATATGATAATGAAGAAAATGATAATGAAGGCGGCGGTGGTGGTGGTGGTGTGGATGTTGATGATAATATATTTATTGATGCGCATGCTAATTGTCAGTGTGAACATGATTTGATAACAATTAATCCAAATACTGCTAACAACGATGATGATGCTATTGCTTATGATGAGCAAATCATCAACGATAATCGTGCAGGTGGCGATGATAGCCGACTCGATGAACTATCCACCGAATGTGAAGAAAATGAAAAGCTAACAGAGAATGTATTGTTGCGACGTGAATTGGAAGGATTGCGTCTGCAGTTGACAGCAAAGGAAATTGAGAATATACATTTAAAGGAGATTGCTGAGAAATATCAAATAGAGAATGCAAAATATGAAAATGTATTAGAAGGAATACGCAAACAATTATTAGAAGCTATTGAAAAGGCCTTGCAACAATGGAATGTTGTTGTAGAAGTGGGAGGCAAAGAGCAGCAGCAGAGTCAGCCCCAGCAACAAAAGCCACCATCTAACACCACAAAAAAACTATTCGAAATGGTATTTAAAGGTTTTGAAGGAAGTTTGGAATTTTCAAAAACCATAAAAGCCTACGATATTCAACTTGAGCAAATAATTGCAAAACGCTTCCAAGATGAACTGAATAAGCGTAAAATGAAAATGGTACATCATATAAGTCGTAAATTTGTGAAAGGTAAAAAGCGTGTACATGAGAAATACGAACAACGTTTACGTATTCAAAATTGGGCTCAACGTTTGCAATTGAAGTTGGTAAAATTGAAATGTTTTTCAGCTTTGAGACAATCATTCATAAATGCACAACTAACGTCCGATGGTAAGACGGATGTTAATGAGAAAATGTGGGAAATGTTGCGTGTGCTGGAAGAGAAATATCAGACGATTGTAAATGAAGTAGTTTAATCTATATAACTTTTAGTACTGATTTAATACTAATTTAATAAAGGGAACAATAAATCTTTATTTATTATATAAAATGAAGTGCCCTGTTTTGGTACGCGCTAATGGGCCTTGGCGGCCACCATGGTGTGATGGTAGCGTGCTCCACCTACCACACCGAGGATCCTGGGTTCACGCCCCGGGCAAAGCAACATCAAAATTTTAGAAATAAGGTTTTTCAGTTAAAAGAAATTTTTCTAAGCGGAGTCTCCCCTCGGTAGTGTTTGGCAAGTACTCCGAGTGTATTTCTGCTATGAAAAGCTCTCAGTGAAAACTCATCTGCCTTGCAGATGCCGTTCGGAGTCGGCATAAAACAAGTAGATCCCCGCCCGCCAATTTGTAGGAAAAATTAAAAAGGGGCACGACGCAAATTGGAAGAGGCTCGGCCTAAAATCTCTTCGGAGGTTATGGCGCCTTACATTTATTTATTTAATGGGCCTTAAGGGATTTCAATGAACGCTTCTATTCCAGCTTGGGGTCTCACTCCTGCGTAGCAATTCGAAATTAAACGCGTTTCGAAACCTATAAAATTGCATCGCTTTTTTGTCAAATTTGAGGGAAATTTCTATCACCGGTTACGTAAACGACAAAGAATTTTTACCTTCTTTTGGTATTTCTGAATAACATAGTTACCATAAAAAAAGATGATAAAAAATTTTAAGGGCTACCTTTATATAAATGTACCAAGAAATAGAAGGCAATTTTTCCTTTAATACAGACATAGTCTTGTTGAATTTTGACTAAAAAACTTTAATAATAGCTCTTTCATTTCATTTTCATTTATTGCAAAAAGAGTATTAGTACAATAAGATTTAGGATATTTTATAGTACAACAAAAAGATAAATGGCAATGATAAAAAACAAAAGTAATAACCAGGGGTGTAGCGACGGGGGGTTTTGGGGTTTAAACCCCACCTTATCTCAGGATCCTTTGATTTGTTAGGTCGTCACAATTCAAATATTTGATGTTTTTATGTCTATGTTAGTAAATTTCTTTATAATTCTGCTACGTATTTACTTTGTTGGTGATATTATATTTTTAATATGCAAGTATATGTATGTACGAAGTGAACACTTATATTTTAATCATATTCAGTTTCATAATAAGTCTGCAATTTATTAAATATACAAATGTACATGTTAACTTTTACTATAATTTCATAAAGAAGTTTCCTTGTAAATTTGCCTAACGACCATCTACATACATATCAGAGAACAGCAAAAATCGAACACAACAACGTTCGATTACATTCCGCAACATGATCGTGTTCAATGATCCAACTTGCTTAAACGAACATAATCGACATTGATTTAAAATCAATCAACTTATTGCATGCGTGAATATAATCAATTCAGGCGTTTGCTCGTTTGCCTCAACCGCGATTACATTCATCGGAATGAAAAGGCAAATATGAAAACTCCATGCGTCTGAATATTTGCATGATTCTTCTGCCCTTACGTCCCGGCGACAAGCTACATATAAACATACATATAAACATTGCTTACGATTCTTTTTGTTTGCCGAACTAAACGATACTAATTCTCGTGCTTTGATTTTATTCTCCAAATTTAAATAATGTTAAATTTACAGCATTTTTTCGAAGCACACATTTCCTATTTTGAAATATAATGCAAATTGGACATTATTTTCCATGTGGAAAATACATTATTATAATGTAATATCTACATTTGGCGGCCACCGTGGTGTGATGGTAGCGTGCTCCGCCTATCACACCGTATGCCCTGGGTTCAACTCCCGGGCAAAGCAACATCAAAATTTTAGAAATAAGATTTTTCAATTAGAAGAAAATTTTTCTAAGCGGGGTCGCCCCTCGGCAGTGTCTGGCAAGCGCTCCGATTGTATTTCTGCCATGAAAAGCTCTCAGTGAAAACTCATCTGCCTTGCAGATGCCGTTCGGAGTCGGCATAAAACATGTAGGTCCCGTCCGGCCAATTTGTAGGGAAAAATCAAGAGGAGCACGACGCAAATTGGAAGAGAAGCTCGGCCTTAGATCTCTTCGGAGGTTATCGCGCCTTACATTTATTTATTTATTTTTTATCTACATTTTTTTCATTTCAAAAACACATTTCAAAAATGTAAAATTCAAATTATTTGATAAATGAAAAAATAATCAGACCAATTCTAAATATTCTCGCGGAATTTTGTTCTCGCAGATTTTTCTATTCCCGCGGAAAAATTCCTCCAATTCTTTTCTCCTAGGGAGAAGAAAAATTGGGGAATAGGAATTTCGAATTTTCGAAGTCAGCTGTTTTGTCAATTGAAATTTCCTTGAGCATTTCTTATTTTGTTTAAAAAATTTAAAATTTTAATTATTGTTGCGAATTTGTTTGAAATTAAGAAATAAGGTATAAACAATGCACATTATTGCATTTCATGTGGTATTCACTGAAATGAGTAATGAATTGGTGCCACAGCAACATCAACAGAGGAGCATAAGAAGAAGACGGCGGGATAACACAAATCCGCCGGAGTTGCCTGCTTTCATTCTGCAAAGCAATTTTCTGGCGGCCACGTCGAGTTGAGTTCGCCTTTCGCCATATGCCAATATCTGGCCTTAAGCCTTCTTAAAAAATCCTTGCGCAATTTCTGGATGGCTGCATCAAATATACAAAGAGCTCTTCCGTTGCTTATGATATACTTTTCGACTTAAAATAAAGAATAGTGTGATTGTTGTTGTTGTTGTATTAACAGTGAGAATATTGTGGTAGAATGTAAATACATATTTTAGCACAAATTTATACAAATAAGTGTTCTTTCTTAAAAGAACGAATTTCCTTTAACTATTTTAATGCATTCCCTTTAATTTAACTAGTGAAAAACTCCTATGAAATGGCAAAGAAATCTCCCTCTCCCTCACATTCATAATACCTACTTTTCTCCCATAACCGGTTTCCTCTTTTTCGAACATTGTTCAGAATAGGAGGAAAGGGAGAAGTGAAAAAACTCACAAGGAATTTTTATTTAGAATACGAGGAATGGGAGAAGGGAAAAAACTCGCACGTAATTTTCGTTTAGAATTGGGCTGAATATGTTTTTCACAATTTAAAATGTAAAAAACACAATAGTGTTTTTTCCGTGTAGATATGACTTTTTTAAATAAAATTTTTTTCTATTCGATCAGTTTCTTTCTTTTGAATTTTATATACTTATACGTTAGATCTCATGCATAGGCTCAAAAAGCATGAATCCTACTTATTCCTGAAGGAGGTACTTCGGTTTTTTTTTTATCAAATTATCTATGATTAATATTACAGGAATGTGATTCTGTGGCTTTTCCTAATGTTCACATGTTGTTGAAAAACTTCTGTACGCTCCCAGTAACAACGGCAACGAACGAGAGATCTTTTTCAGCTCTTAGGCTGATTAAAAACTATTTGAGAAACACGATGCGTGAATGGCTGTGCATCACTAAGCATCGACCGTGATCAAATTGTTACCGTTGATGAAGTTTTAGATGAAATAGTAAAGAAAAGCCGACGCATGCGCTTGAGTTTTTAATGTAACCTTTTTCATATCATATTATAAATACACGTACTTTAATGTTAAAGCTAAAGACAACATTTTTTTTTATTTATTTAACTGAAACAAAAAAAAAATTTTTTTGAACCCCCCAAGGCAATTTTCTGGCTACGCCACTGGTAATAACAGAGGGTTATGTAGGTTAAATTATCATATTAAACATGGAGAAGTAAATTAAGAAAGTATCTAAAATAAACAAATAATTAAATTCAATAACAGAACATTGTTTACACTCATATATATTGATGGCGAAAACTCAAGAAGTATAGTTTCAACTAAAATGAGCATAAAGATCATTTTTAAAGTTGCTTTTATTTAGACTACTACGAATGGATAATGGAATAGAGTTCCATAGGCGAATAGCATTGACAAAGAATAGCCGTCCAGATGTTAGATAGTTATAAGTTGGTACTATTAGCTCGTTGATTCGAGCAGACCTGGGGAAAATTAGCTTATCATATAGGTAACTAGGCTCCTTATACATGATAAGTTGACAAAGGAAAATGCTGTTTCTAGCTTTCAGATATTCGGAGATTTCACAGCCCAGTAGACGCGCTCTCCAGATGGATATATGATCAAATCTAGCTAAGCCGAATACATAACGTGTAACATGATTAAATGCTACGTCAATTTTATGAGCAGACTGGGAGCTCAGTTTACTGTACACTAGCTCAGAGTAGCAAATGATCGGCATAATTAATTGAATTGCAAGTTTTCTTCTAACATTGACAGGAGTATAAATAGCAGACATTCGTAAGTTTCTTAAGATATTGTATACTTTCTTAACCACCGAATTTACATTATCATCACAAGTCAGCGTCGTGTTAATAACAAAACCAAGATTAGTCACTTTTGAAACGAGTTTGAGACATTTACTGGCAACGCGTGAGGATGGAATACTTGGGAAACTTATTCGTTTTTTAGATATAGGCAACACGTACGATTTCTCACTGTTCAGGCATAAGTAATTTTTCCTAGTCCATTCAAATATGGATGTTAAGTCATTATTCAATCTTGAGCATAAATCATTTGTCCCCTCATGATTTCCCGACAAATATAGTTGGACATCATCAGCATATGCATGCATATCAGCAGGCTGACATGCATTAAATATGTCATTAATAAAAATACTAAATAGTAGTGGACCCAATATCTTGGGGTACCCCTGCCAATAGTGGTTTTAGACCTGAAGTTTCGGAGCCAACTTTGACAAGCTGGGATCTGCCCGTCAGATAACTTCGCATGAGCTGTACTGCGACGCTTCCCAAGGCAGTCGGTTCTATGTACCGGAGCGACTCGGGATTTTTCCCGACCAAGGACTGTCATTTCAGTGTGACCCTATTTAATTTGTTTCGTCCCTCCCACAAATTGTCATCCTCCCAGCAGCTCCTTGCAGCAGGACTGCTACATATTCTCTTACTCCGGGAAGGTATCGAACCCAATCCGGGTCCGTCTCCTGGCCCCGGTCCTGAGAAATGGTTTTGCTGCATTTGCCAGAAAAGAATCTTTTTAGGACGGTCATACTCTGTTCAGTGTGTCTCGTGCAAGGGATGGTTGCATCGGACAGGTTGTTCTGGGCTTGATCCCAAAACCCGACGTCCACGTAACTTTTATAAATCTTTTGTGGCTCCTTGCTGCTCACGCCCAAGGGCGTCCCGTAGTCTACGCCTAAGCGTATCCCCACTACCTTCCAGCAGCTTCGCTGCTCAGCAAGCCACAACAAGTACCCGCGGCTGCTCGCGCCCCACGGCGCCAACAACTCAAACAGCTGATACCACTCATAACTACAACCTTCGTAGTAGAGCTGGTAGCAATGCTGAGCATCAGCCCCTGCCTCGTCTTCTTTTCCCCCCCTCTTTTCTGGCAGCAATCGTGCAGGTCAGGGAAACAGACTCTTAGTCCCTGCCTCCGTTTGCACCGTCTGCCAGCACAGAATATATAGGTTTGCGACATCCGCTCAATGCAGCTCCTGCCTTGGGCGGTGCCACTTTCCTAGATGTTCTGGTCTCCGCGACGGCAACCCCTCGACGGGCTTCATCGCGCCATGTTGCCAGGTCGCAAACCCAAATCATCCGGGTACCCCAATGCTTGCCCAAGGGCGCCCAGTCCCAAGGCCACAACAGCAATTGCGTCCTGGCCTTCCACAACCTAGGCGTAGTCACCCCTCACTTACCCCTAGAGTGGCGGCGTCACCCCTCATGCACTTCAGAATTCTGCAGTTCAACTGTAATGGACTAACTGGGAAGATTACGGAGATAGTCGATTTCATGAAGCGGCACAACATCCGCATTGCTGCGATTCAAGAGACTAAACTCACAGCAAGATCTGCATTGCAGACCTGCTCTGGTTATAATGTCCACAGGAAAGACCGCGAGAGCGGAAATGGAGGCGGCCTCGCGTTTATTATACACCACTCTGTGCAATATCATATATTTGATCCTGGCATCGACCGCAGTGACAATGTCTTAGAACGTCAAGGCCTATCTGTCCGGTCAGGCGATGCAAATCTAGAAATCATCAACATCTACATCCCTCCTGTCACCTGTTGCCCCAGTGGATACCGCCCTAATATCGAGGCCTTACTCACTGGCAACAATTGCATTATCTTAGGCGATTTCAATGCCCATCACGACCTATGGCATTCAAACTTGCGGGCGGACAGTAGGGGTGAGATGTTGGCGGATCAAATAGACGAAACGACGTTCTGCACAATAAACGGAGACGCCCCCACTCGTATGGTAGGAAGCTGTCATAGCTCGCCAGATATCTCAATCGTGAGCGCAGAACTCGTAAACTGCGCCAACTGGCAGCCGATGGTAACATTGGCATCCGACCACCTGCCCATACTTATTTCGTTCGAGCGTACCGCCGACTTCATCGTCACCGAAAAACGCACTTTCATAAACTTCAAAAAAGGAAAGTGGGAAGAATATAAATCTGCAACAGACAGCAGCTTTGCTGCCCTTCCTATCCCGACTGATGCCCGCCAAGGGGAGCGTGCCTTCCGTAAGGTCATTGAATCCGCCTCGGCACATTTCATTCCCGCCGGGAGAATTCCCGAAATCCGGCCCCACTTCCCGGCGGAGGCCGCGAGCTTAGCGAGGGAACGCGACCTTATAAGACAGCTTGATCCAGGCGACCCCCAAATAAGGGATATAAACCAACGCATCAGATTGCTTGTGGACGAACACAAGCGGGCGAAATGGGAAGAGCACCTAAGAGGTTGTAACCTCTCTACCGGTGTAGGTAAACTTTGGTCCACCGTAAAGTCCCTATCGAATCCGACTAAGCACAAAGACAAAGTTTCCATCGCCTTTGGCGATAAGGTGCTGTCGGATGCGAAAAAATGCGCGAGCGCTTTCTGCCGACAATATATAATGCATCCTACGGTCGACAAAGATAGACGGAGAGCCAATAGACACGCACATAAACACAAACTCAGCGCGTCACCAATTACCATCACCGCTAGAGAGGTTGAGGACGCCATTGGTCGCGCTAAACCATCCAAAGCAGTGGGCCCAGACGGCATAGCCATGCCGATGCTTAAAAACCTAGGGAAAGAGGGTTTCAAATATTTAGCGCATGTCTTCAACCTGTCTCTTTCCACCTTTGTCATACCCGAGAAATGGAAAATGGCCAAAGTGGTCCCGCTACTAAAGCCTGGGAAACCAGCTAACGTAGGTGAGTCATATCGTCCGATATCTCTCCTATCGCCAGTGGCAAAGACGCTTGAAGCCATTTTGCTCCCTTATTTCCAAGCACATTTGCAGCTAGCCCCTCATCAGCATGGCTTCAGAAAACTTCATAGCACTACCTCCGCGCTAAATGTCATTAAAAAGAAAAATTGCGGTTTGAATCAATATCCCCACCATAGAACAGTACTCGTAGCGTTAGACCTATCAAAAGCTTTTGATACGGTCAACCATGGCTCGTTACTGCAAGACCTGGAAGGGTCTACCCTTCCCCCATGTCTTAAAAGGTGGACCGCAAATTATCTGGGTGGTCGGCAGGCATCGGTGCAATTCAGAAACGAAACATCAAAACAAAGGAGAATTAAACAAGGGGTGCCACAGGGTGGTGTCCTATCCCCGCTTTTGTTTAATTTCTACATATCTAAGCTACCTTCACCACCGGAAGGAGTCACAATCGTTTCCTACGCCGATGACTGCACAATAATGGCCACAGGCCCAGGCCCAAAGATCGATGATCTATGCAATAAAATAAACGGCTATCTCCCTGATCTCTCCAGTTTTTTCGCCTCGCGAAACCTGGCATTGTCACCGACTAAATCTTCCGCGACCTTATTTACAACATGGACGCCCCAAATGTCGACCATATTGAACATCCACGTCGATGGCACTACGCTACCGACTGTCCTACACCCCAAAATCTTGGGTGTGACGTTTGATCAGGATCTACATTTTGGTGCGCACGCAACCGCAATTGTTCCAAGATTTCAGAGCCGTAATAAAATCCTCAAATCCCTTGCTGGCAGTACCTGGGGAAAAGATAAAGAAACGCTCTTGACCACATACAAAGCAATTAGCCAGCCGATTACGTGCTACGCGTCACCCATATGGTCGCCAAGCCTAAAAACCACCCACTGGAAGAAACTACAGGCCTGCCAAAATACTGCTCTCAGAATCGCCACGGGCTGTCTTCTTATGTCCCCAGAACACCATCTGCATAATGAGGCGAGAATACTCCCCATCAGGGAGAGAAATGAGATGCTGACCAAACAGTTTCTGTTGAATACCCAGAAACCTGGGCATCCCAACAGACATCTGATTGACGAACCAGCACCGCCTAGGGGCCTAAGGAGTCATCTCCGTAAGCATTTTGAGGAAATACGGCACCTGAGAACCCAGCCGTATGAAGCGGAAAAACACAAGCAGGTCCTTGGTGAACTCCATAGACAGGCGTCGGACCTTTATGTCGGGAATTGCCCGGCGAATCCAGTACTTGAAGAAAAATATCCAGAACTCGCAGAAGAGGAACGCATACTCCCCAGGGAAACGCGTGTCACTCTTGCTCAACTTCGTTCTGGATACTGTAACAGGTTAAACTCTTACCTATCCAGAATCAACCCCGACATACAAAATGTATGCCCTGCTTGCAATGTGTCCCCACATGACACCAACCATCTCTTTAATTGTAATGTGGAACCAACGCCTCTAACACCCCTTTCCTTATGGTCCACCCCTGTTGAAAAGGCAAGTTTCCTTGGACTCCCGTTAGAGGATATTGATGACAATTTGTGATCGGTCGCGGCTATTAGGTGGGGCGAGCATTGCTACAACAACAACAACAACAGCTGTACTGCGAAGTCATCAAAACCAAAATAATTTTTTTAATTTTAAGCACAGCAGTTCATGGTTTACAGAGTCAAAGGCTTTTGAGAAGTCAAGTAGGCATAATTAAGTCAACTGGTTTTTGTCAAAGGGTGCCCTGATGTCGTCTAAAATTTTTATGATAGCCGTGGAGCAACTGTGCTTTGATCGGAAGCCTGACTGGAATGGTGATAGCAGACTATGTTTGCTAACATGGTCTTGAATTTGTTCCGGAATCAATATCTCAAAGACTTTCGAGAGTGCTAGCAAAATGCTGATAGGCCGAAAGTCACTAGGACAATCTGCAAACTTAGTTTTTGCAATGCCTATAACCGTGGCAACATTCCACATATCAGGGAAGCAGGAGGTAGTAATACTGTGGTTGATAATATGCGTCAATGTAGGAAGAATGTACGGGGCAATATTTTAACAAATTTCAGCGGTATATTGTCCTGACTGATTGCGTTCGACCTTATTTTATTTATGCATCTCACCACATCAAGTTCCGAAACAGCTGTAAACTTGGGAAACAGGCATTAACACAAGACGGGTTAACTTGATTCACAAAAGCTGCATTAAGATCTTCAGGATTAAGGGAACAATCAGAACTCTCACTCACATGTACACGAAGGCTTTTCAAATTACGCCACAAAACATGATTAGGTAACGATATATCCAACATTTTACTGTAGTATTTGCATTTTTCTCTCGTAATATAGGCTGTGGTCTCATTTCGTGTAAGTTTGTATGCACGCCAATTTGCGTCGCTTCGGTTTTTCTTCCAGAGGGAATAAAGCTTATTGCGTTTGATAATCATAGCACGGACGGATCTATTAATCCAAGAGCAAGAGGAAGATCTGCTGCTATATACCCGAGATGGAACGTGAGTTGTATAGAGGTACTAGAAGACCCGGCAGACGTTGTTCTGCCCTAAATTTGGCCTATCTGCATACATTTTAATAAGCTTTTTCCGTCTGACTCTGCCCTCCCCCCTCTTCACTTTTTCCTAATCCTTTTATTACCTCTCTCTCTCCGTCTTTTTCGCTTCATCTATCTCCATCTTCGTCTCATTCTATCTCTTTCTCAATCTCCTTCTTTCTTTTCTCTTCTCTCAATTTCTTCTCATTCTTCTGCATCCCTTATTGCCTGTCCCAGAGGGTGGTATATATTTTATTCCAGTCCCAGTCGCAGTCCCACTCCGAGTCTCAGTCCCAGTCCTAGTCCTAATCCCAGTCCAAGTCCGTCTCTGGATAATATATTAAATAAAATTAAAATAAATGTAAGGCGCGATAGCCTCCGAAGAGATCTAAGGCCGAGCTTCTCTTCCAATTTGCGTCGTGCTCCTCTTGATTTTCCCTACAAATTGGCCGGACGGGACCTACATGTTTTATGCCGACTCCGAACGGCATCTGCAAGGCAGATGAGTTTTCACTGAGAGCTTTTCATGGCAGAAATACACTCGGAGCACTTTCCAAACACTGCCGAGGGGCGACCCCGCTTAGAAAAATTTCCTTCTAATTGAAAAACCTTATTTTTAAAATTTTGATGTTGCTTTGCCCGTGGTGCGAACCCAGGGCATACGATGTGACAGGCGGAGCACGCTACCATCACACCACGGTGGCCGCGATAATATATTACTCTGTACTAAAGCACTCATCAACAGCTTTCATTTGATATCCATATTGTATAAACACTGTCTAGGCATTCACTGGCAACTTGTGTGAAAGTTTGAACAAAATTGACCGACGCATCTCTTCAAACACCGGCGACCAACTAACACACATTTTAGCCTTTCTTTATATATATAGCTTTTATTTTTCACACTTCACTATAATATTGTTACGAATGTTGGTGGCAATAAGGGGTACTGCCATCTCTAGGCCGATGCTAAGCAGTGACGTGAATTCACATCAATAATTCAATCATTATGTCTACACATACGCGTGCACGCGGCGGAGAAGCAACGCACAAGCACATGCAGATATCTTATCTGAAATGCTCCTAAAGGTATGCAATTGTGATTGTGGAAGTGTCGCTCACACATACAAGCACATGGGGTATGAGAGAAGCTATAAAAACTATACATCTGTAGTTGTTGCTGAGAAATTTATAACCAACTAGTAAGTTCTGGAATTAGAAAAGCCTAGAAATATGCAACGAGGAGGTCGGACAGTATAAAAGGGCGCCAACAGTGGAGGCGAGAAGTCAGTTTCATTTGAGCTATCAATCAGTTTGGTTATTAAGCAAGCTATTCGTTGCACAGTATAAGTGTTATTGTGAAGTACTTTAATAAAGGCCATTTTTCCATTATTCAGTATTGGAGTTATTTATTCAACAGTTTAGCGATACGAACGTTGGCAGAAGATTCCAAATAAGGGGAATTGCGAGTAAATTCGTTACAATTGGTGTCAAAAGGCGAATTGTTGAATAAATTCCAGAGGACAACAAGGACATGGCAAAGTTCAGTGAATTGAAGATCCAGCAACTGAAGAAGGAGTTGGACAGCCGTGGATTGAATATAACCGGAAATAAACTCGAACTTCAGGCACGACTACGAGAGGCAATGGAATTAGAGGGAACTAACGTGGAAGAGTATGTCCTTCATCTTGATGGCGAGGAGACAACAAAAATTTAAGAGAAAAACAAAACATCGCGGACAGTTACCAGCACAGACTTGAACATGATTTTGGCTGCAATATATGCACAAACATCGACAGTAACATCAATGTCGTCGCAAATGGCAGAAATGTCGTCAGAAATAACATCGAAGATTGAAGCACAATAAACGCGTATGTCAGAAATGTCGACACAGATTACATCCAAGATGGAAACTCAACTGGAAGAACAGAAGACATATATGGCATCCCAACTGGAATCGCAGGAGACACGCATAACATCCAAGATGGAAGAACAAGAGGAGCGCTTATCATTGCAGGTGGCACAAATGTCTTCGCAGTTAGAAGCACAGGAAGCAAGGGTAACATCAAAGCTGGAAGCGCAGGATGCAAAAACCGCTCAATTTCAGGCAGAAGTCGATGATTTGAAGGGTCGTATGGAGCAGTTGTTTCAGCGAGTAATCCAAAGGTAAAAAACACCATCCTTTGACGGTTCTGTTCCTTTCCAGGTGTTTAAGATTCAGTTTGAGAAGACCGCAGCAGTGAACAACTGGAGTGCTGAAGATAAAGTTGCTGCACTATTCGTGTCATTGAAAGGATCAGCTGCTGAAATCCTACAGACTATTCCTGAGGGAGAGCGGAACAACTACGAAACATTGATTAGCGCTCTAGAGAGGTGATACGGAAGCGAACACAGGAAGCAGATACATCAAATAGAGTTGCAAAACCGCTACCAAAAAGCAAATGAGACATTGCAGGAGTTTGCTTCAGATATTGAAAGATTGGCTCATCTTGCGAATGCGGACGCACCCGTGGAATACAGTGAAAGGGTAAAAATCCAGAGCTTCATAAATGACATACGAGATGTGGAAACGAAGCGGGCTACATATGCGAATCCAAAACTAACATTTGCTGAAACGGTATCGCATGCACTGACTCAGTAAACAGCCTCACTTTTGAGTAAGGCAGCGTACAAAGCTCATCGGGTGGAAGTGGAAAGGCCAGACTGGGTAGACGCAATTTTGGAAGCATTGAAGGGTACGCAGCAGAAGAATAATGATGCAGTCAAATGATTTAAGTGTGGAAAGCCAGGGTATATTGCGGGTTATTGCAACACCAACCCTAACAGTTCCAACAATGTGGGTGGTCGTAAACGCAGAGCAGAAGGAGATGAGCAAATCTCCAAGACCACTCAATCGTTAAACTAAATCGAGTCAGCCGCAAAGGGCGACAGCTGGCTCCCGCAATTGAATGCCCCATAATCTCTATCTCACAGATTGGAAGATGATCGAGCAATCCTACTGTTGGAAGACATGTGGATGGAAAGGAACGTTTACTGACTGTAGATACGGGTGCATCTCATTCCATCATTCGAGCGGATTTAGTCAACAAAAAGGTAAGACCATTGCTTGGAGCAACATTACGTACAGCCACGGGAGAGGACACCCTGGTAATTGGAGAAGTAGAATGTGAATTAGCAATTGGGAACGTCACGGTACTACACAATTTTATAGAGGCAGATATTGTTGATGAAATCATAATTGGAGTGGACTTCTTAATCAACCAAGGCATCAAGATCGATATGCAAAGCAAGACGATGCGATATAAGAACATGGATGTGTCACTTAATTTCGGCTACGAGAGAGGCTACAGCAGTAAACGAGTGCTGGTGGAAGAGAGTCAGCAAATACCACCAAAATCCGAAGCAGTAATCTGGGCAAAGGTTGATGGAGATTGTGGGACAAACAAATTGTGGGTTGTCGAAGCAGCAAACAAATCAGCACTGAACATACTTGTAGGAAAATCCCTGGCTATGACAAAGCAAGATGGACGTATTCCGGTAAGAGTACTCAATGAGTTCAAGTCACCATTCAATTTGACCAAAGGAGCTATTTTGGGAAGATGTCAAGAGGCTGAAGTAGTTATTAACTGTGAACAGCTCCAGGAACACGTTTCATCTAGTAATACTGATCTTTCAAATGACATCACGGCATGGACGCAGGGGCTAGAGGAAGACTATCAGAGTAAGGCAAAACAACTGCTCCTAAAGTATGCGAACATATTTGACCAGGATGGTTCCAAACCAGGCCGCACCAATGTTGTGAAACATCAAATTGACACTGGAGACGCGAGGCCGATACGCCAAGCTCCTCGTAGTGTTCCACTGGCGAAACGGGAAGTTGTGAGTAAAATCGTACAAGAAATGAGCGACAGCGGTGTCATCGAACCATCAGCTAGTCCATGGAGCTCACCGGTAGTACGTGTAAAGAAGAAGGATGGAAAAATGAGGTTTTGCGTGGACTACCGGAAGTTGAATGACGTTACGAAAAAGGATAGCTACCCATTGCTAAGAATTGACGACACTCTGGACTCGCTATCTGGTACGAAATGGTTTTCCACACTGGACTTGAAAAGCGGCTACTGGCAAGTTGAGGTGAAGGAGGAAGATAAAGAGAAAGCAGCCTTCAGTGTCGGTGATGGTCTTTGGAAATTTACAGTGATGCCTTTTGGACTTTGTAATGCACCAGCTACTTTTGAGAGACTCATGGACCAGGTGCTGAAAGGTCTACATTGGAAAACATGTTTGGTGTACCTGGACGACATCAGCGTATTGGGCAAGAACTTTGATGAACATCTTAAGAACTTGGAGGAAGTTTTCCAGAGAATAGCTGGCGCTGGTCTGAAGTTAAGTCCCAAAAAGTGTGCGCTGTTTAAAAAGGAAGTAAATTATTTGGGTCACAAGGTAAAGACAGAGGGCATCTGCACTGCAAACGAAAAGATAGAGGCTGTAAAGGATTGGCCAAGACCACAGAACCTACATGAATTGAGTAGTTTCCTTGGGCTGTGCACATATTACCCCAGATTTATACCAAATTTTTCCAGCGTAGCCCATAGCCTCCATGAGCTTACAAGAAAAAATAAAGCTTTTGAATGGAAGAAGGAGCAAGAAGTGGCTTTCCAAACATTGAAGGAGCGGTTGTGCACTGCCCCAATGTTAGCATATCCGATTCCAGGAGCAACATTTTTCTAGACACAGATGCGAGGGATATGCTATAGGAGGCGTTTTATCACAACTGGTCGATGGACAGGAGAAGGTAGTTGCATATTACAGCCGTTCGATTGGAAAACCAGAGAGGAACTACTGCGTTACGCGGAGAGAGCTGTTGGCATTGGTAGAGTGCATTAAACATTTTCACAAATACCTCTACGGCCAGCGATTCCGTGTCAGGACAGATCACGCAGCGTTAAAATGGCTTCTGCAGTTCCGTAATCCGGAAGGACAATTGGCACGGTGGATCGAGCGACTACAAAGCTATGACTTTTCTATTGAGCATCGAAAATGTAGTACCCATGGAAATGCCGATGCAATGTCACGAAGACCATGTAGTTTGGAATACAAGCACTGTTCAAAGGCCGAGGCTAAAGAAGACATTATAGATGTCCGGCTAATGACTATAACGTGTACGGATGAATAGGACAAGGAACAACTAAGAAAGTGTCAGCTAGAAGATACAGATCTGTCACATGTTATGCAAGGAGATGTCAGCAGAGAGTCCCATTGCGAAGTCATATTGGGCACAGTGGAACAGTTTAGAATTGATATCTGGTTGCTTGCATCGAGTATGGGAGAGTGAGGATGGTCAAAGAAAAAAGAAACTGATAGTTGTTCCCAGAAAGAGGATTCCTGACGTGCTCAGCGAGCTGCATAATGGTCCAAGCGGAGGTCATCTTGGAATCACGAAGACGCTCGAGAAGATTAAACAAAGATTCTATTGGGTTGGTTGCCGCCAGTCGGTCACAGAGTGGATTGCGAACTACGAGGTTTGCAGCAGAGCGAAAGGGCCCAGAACCCGAAGTCATGGCCAGATGAAGCAATATAACTCAGGTGCGCCATTTGAAAGGATCGCTATGGATGTCGCCGGCCCTTTTCCTACTAGCAACGTACTGGTAGTTATGGATTATTTCAGCAAATGACCAGAGGTATACCCAATCCCAAATCAAGAAGCGGAAACAGTGGCAGAAGTGTTTATAAACAACTAGCAGACCCGGCAGACGTTGTTCTGCCGTAAATTTGGTCTATTTGCATACATCTTAATAAGAGTTTTCCGTCTAACTCTGCCTCCCCCCTCTTATATTTTTCTTAATCCTTTTATTCACTCCTCCCTCCTTTTTTTCGATTCACATATTTCTATTTCGTCTCACTCTATCTCTTTCTCAGTCTCCTTCTCCTTCCCTCTTTTCTCTTCTCTCAAGTTCTTCTCATGATTCTTCATCCCTTATTGCCAGTCCCAGAGGGTGGTATGTATTTTGTTCCAGTCCTATTCCGAGTCCCAGTGCCACTCCGAGTCTCAGCCCTAGTCCTAGTCCTAATCGCAGTTCCAGTCCGCCTCTGGTCTAGTTCCCGGAAAAAAGGATCGTAAATACTAATACAGGCAAATTAATACACCAAATTTCAGGCAAATCGAATAGGAAGTACATATGTATATAGGTATGTGGGTATTATTAATTCATGTCTTTATTTCGGCTTCGCATGCTTATTTATCAGTTTTGCTCGGTTGATGCGACTAAAGCGAATATGACAATGGAAATTACTTTACAGCTCTCAGCAACAGCTTTCATTTGATATCCATATTACACACACATTGTAGGGGTATCCGGGTCCACGTTTTGGCCTATATATCAAGACCCTAGTCACCCAGCGATATAAAAATTACTCTGTACTAAAGCACACATCAGCAGCTTTCATTTGATATCCACATTACACACACATTGTAGGGGTATCCGGGTCTCAAGACCCTAGTCACTTAGCGATATAAAAATTACTCTGTACTAAAGCACACATCAACAGCTTTCATTTGCTATCCATATTACACATACCTTCTAGGGGTATCCGGGTCCACGTTTTGGCCTATATCTCGAGACCCTAGTCACCAATAGGTACGAAAACTACCCTGTACTAAAGCACTCATCAAAAGCTTTCATTTGATATCCATATTGTATAAACACATTCTAGGGGTGCCCGGGTTCACGTTTTGGCCTATATCTCGAGACCCTAGTCACCAATAGGTACGAAAACTACCCTGTACTAAAGCACTCATCAACAGCTTTCATTTGATAACCATATTGTATAAACACATTCTAGGGGTGCCCGGGTTCACGTTTTGGCCTATATCTCGAGACCCTAGTCACCAATAGGTACGAAAACTACCCTGTACTAAAGCACTCATCAACAGCTTTCATTTGATATCCATATTGTATAAACACATTTTAGGGGTGCCCGGGTTCACGTTTTGGCCTATATCTCGAGACCCTAGTCACCAATAGGTATGAAAACTACCCTGTACTAAAGCACTCATCAACAGCTTTCATTTGATATCCATATTGTATAAACATATCCTAGGGGTGCTCGGGTCCACGTTTTGACCTATATCTCGAGACCCTAGTCACCAATATGTATGAAAAATACCCAGTATCAAAGTACTCATAAACAGCTTCCATTTGGTACCCATATTGTACAAAGACATTCCAGGAGTACCCAGGTCCACGGTTTGATCTCAAGACCCCAGCCAGAATGGGATAAAAAGTATCCTATGTCCGTTCCCTGGTTCTAAGCTACCTCTCCACCAATTTTCAGCCAAATCGCTTCACCCGTTCTTGAGTTATGCGTAACTATGTTATGTAACTAACACGATTTTCTTTATATATATAGATTTGTTTGGGAGGTACCACGCCCCCATTTTCCCAATTCCACATTTTCTTGGTGGTGTTAGGCATTGACCTCATATAATTCCTTACTAAATTTCAACGTTCTGGGATTTATACCTTCAGAGTTATGCAGTACCAAAGATTTCATTTGTATGGGAGGTGCCACACCCCTTTTATATATCCAAATTATTTTTAGCCTCAACTAACCATCATCTCTCCTTCCTGTATCTTTCCTAAAAATTTCATGGCAATCTTTCTATCCATTCTCGAGTTATGGAGTGACAATCAAAATGTACACTTCTTTTTATATATATAGATTGGGTTGCAAGGTATGGTGTACCAATGGAGTTACATTCTGACCAAGGCAGGAATTTCGAATCAGCTGTGTTCCAGGTAATGTGTAAATCATTGGGCATTCGAAAAACACGGACAACTGCATTGCATCCTCAATCCGATGGTATGGTAGAACGATTCAATAGAACATTGGAGGAGCACTTAAGGAAAGTAGTAGACAAGTACCATAAAGAGTGGGATACCCGCATACCATTATTCTTGATGGCTTACCGATCAGCAGTGCATGAGACAACGGGCCAAACCCCTGCAAAAGTAATTTTTGGCAATGACCTTAGACTGCCAGCTGATTTGAAGTTTGGGATAGATGCCAATGCGGAGAGAAATGTCAAGAAATCCACTGGTGATTTGGAAGAAGAGCTAAGAGAAATACATGATCTGATAAGGCAACGAACAAAGATTATGAGTGACAAGATGAAAGCCAGATACGATAAAGCAATTAATTCGGAAGGTTTTCATGACGGAGATTTGGTGTTGTAATACAACCCACAACGTAAAAAAGGTTTGTCCCCGAAATTGTAGTGTACTTGGGAAGGCCCGTACAAAGATGTAAAACGGATCAACGATGTAGTGTACCGTATACAAACCATCGGTAAACCACGAACCAAAATGAAAGTGGTCCATTTGGAAAGGCTGGCAACGTTTAGATCGAGAGATTTGTCTGATCGGGATGATCAGACTTAAGTGGAGGACAGTGTTACGAATGTTGGCGGCTCTAAGGGGTACTGCCATCTCTAGGCCGATGCTAAGCAGTGACGTGAATTCACATCAATAATTCAATCATTATGTCTACACATACGCGTGCACGCGGCGAGAAGCAACGCACAAGCACATGCAGATATCTTATCCGAAATGCTCCTAAAGGTATGCAATTGTGATTGTGGAAGTGTCGCTCACACATACAAGCGCATGGGGTATGAGAGAAGCTATAAAAATTATACATCTGTGGTTGTAGCTGAGAAATTTATAACCAACTAAAAAATCATTTAAAAATCTCAGCTTTTCATGCACCGAACTCAAACTCCAACAAGCAGACCAATTTATGCTGGAGTTGTCTCCAAGGTTATTTACGTCCAGTCGTCGATAATCTGGTGAAATGGATGGGCTAGCTACTACACTCCCAGCCAGCATTTTTTGAAAATTTTCATTTAAAAATATTTAAATATCATACCCCAAGATGATTAAACACGTTCAAATTTAAAAGCATTTTCTGTTCGAAAAATGATGTATCGTCGGGAGAAAAATGTACCTTAAATGTGATTATTCTTGAATAATCATTTATGATTCCTATTTCGAAACGCTTTCTATTTATTATAAGCTTTTATTTTACTTTCACTTTTGTTGTCTGTAATGGAATCTTGCAAGTTAAATTTGATACACTTCTCGGTGTCCGATTGAGCTGAAATTTTGCACACATGTATAACTCCGATGACAATGCAATATTACTTTGTTAGAATTCGATAAATTAATCGATAACACAGTTATCGGTAAAGATTTGTATTTACTTTGGCATAACAGCCTAAGTCCCATACAAACACGCCGGTACCTATCCGTGGATTGTGATATTTGGACGTGGTGAATCACGTGTCACGCGTGGTGAATCTCATCGCTTGCGAAAAGCGGAGACACAACCCTCTGTTGTATTTCTGTGTATAACCAACATAGCTGAATTTTTAAGGCTGTTTAACCCTGTAATCTTTTCTGTAATTTATTTTGCTTTTGGAAAAATTACCTATTTGAAAAAAGCTGGCTGAAAAATATTGGCATAACAGCTTAAGTTAAATCAAGAATGGAAAATCTTTGGAAAATTTGAGCAGATGTGGCAATTTCGCGCGTCCGTTGAACGAAATATTGACAATCTGCTGATCATCGCTAAGAAATTAGCGACATTCCATCAACTAAGCAGCACTTAGCAATACTACTGTTATTATTCGGCCGCTCAAACACACAAATATTAATTGTGCATTAAATCTAAAATATACAAATACACCATAATAATTTACACGGCCAAAGCCATAATAATTCACACGGGTCATCAATTCTTTGTCTGATTCAAAATCTGAACTACCAGCGCTACCGTCAACAGCTCAGTGTCATCACTGCCAGTAGCGCCAATAACACCAAACTCGTGCCTGACACACAAAAGTCGTTTCACTCAATAGCGCAAGTAAAATGTACTACGCACTCACTACTAAGAAGCGTCAAAAATTCGCTTGGAGTAATTTCGTCAATGAGCTACCATTGAGCTGGCACCGCATTGGCGCTGGCGCCATGCAATTTACATCACTAAAATTGCGCGAATGCCCAGGCTCATGACTTCAATACTTATATTTACAATGCTTTAAACTTTAAATACACCTCTGAAGTTGCTGCGCATAAAATGTGTACTAATAAATTCCAATACGCATTATACGCAGATGTAACTGATATATGTGTTTTTGTTTCACCCCCTATACTTATATTTAAAGCTTTTATAAGAACAAGCTTCTATTACTTGTTAATAAAACGAACTAAAAAGTAAAAAATAAAATTAAAGAAAAAAAAACTTTTTTAAAAATAAGCTTTTATTATTTTGGTTAATAAAATTAACTAAAAAGTAAACAATAAATTGACTCTAAAGAAATATAACACTTTATAAGTTCATTGTAAGCTTAAACGATAATTAGGCTTTTTCGTCTGCGACAAAAAAATTCTATATTGTACATAATTATATATTTTTAACATTAAAACTTTACACCTAAATTATTAAATCTTACAGTTTATATCACAGTCCTAATTGTTCTAATAAAAGCGTGTTACATTGCGATAGCAAGAAAAGGAGATCCTAAATGTTCTTAATTATACCATCAAAATTTAACACGTTTTTTATTAGAACAATTAGGACTGTGATATAAATTGTAAGATTTAATAATTTAGGTGTAAAGTTTTAATGTTAAAAATATATAATTATGTACAATATAGAATTTTTTTGTCGCAGACGAAAAAGCCTAATTATCGTTTAAGCTTACAATGAACTTATAAAGTGTTATATTTCTTTAGAGTCAATTTATTGTTTACTTTTTAGTTAATTTTATTAACCAAAATAATAAAAGCTTATTTTTAAAAAAGTTTTTTTTTCTTTAATTTTATATTTGATATCATTGTAAAATTGAGCTTTAATTGTTTTAGAGTAATATTTGACTGCTTTTCACAGTCATTTTCTGATCATATTCGTGAATATATTTCAATCGTTATGGTTGAGATTTTTGAATGCGATTATTTCATATTTCATATTTATTTATTCAGTCTATGATTTACAATAATCTTACAGACTAGGTTAACAAAAATGTCTTAGATATAAGTAGAAAGTGTTAAAAAATTAACATAATATAGAGAATAACACATTTTTAAAACAAAAGCGTGATACGGAAAAATCAATACAATGATCATTGTTTAATGAGTTGATGGCAATTAGAGCGCGTGTGATCGGCCCCATTATGATGCATTTATTCTTCATATCTCATTCAAAATAAGATACCACATAATAATCTTATTTCGCGAAAGTCAGCTATTTGAACCACAGGTCACTCGCAAACACACTTGACCGATATACACCTGCGACTACAACATCCAATATCAGCTATGAGCGTCAATATCTTAAAATACGATACGGTACGGGATGTTGAAGACATATCCAGGTACAAATGTCAAGAGTTTTACATACCTGGGGTTCAATAGCTCACAACCTTTGTATTGTCCAACAATTATGTATTTTCTGGGAAGCCGAAGGTGGAGAAATGGTTGGGGAAATCTTCGGTCACGAGCATCATTTGCATTATATTGTCTTGAAGAATATCTTAATATGAAAATATTTATATACATACATATGTATGTGTGTACATATTTTTTTTCTGAACTTGGTGATTGAAAAAATGTGTATATGTGAAAAAAATAAGATTTTCAATGAAAAGTAAAATTTTAACAAGTATAAAATTCATTGTTCGGTCAACACATATAGTCATAAAAGATTCAGAAACCTGAATCAAAAATGATTATAAATTTTTGATCACCTAAAGTAAACACATTTGATTCAAATATATATGTAATACTCCCATGATTCAATTACTAGAGGTTTGTTCTTCAATGATGACAGATCTTTGACACTCCCAAATTGAAAAATCTGGACGGGTTGCTTTTACGAAGTTCGGAAAACGGGGAATAATTCAATCCCCTTCAGTGAAATTGTAGTAGACAAGTATCTTTGGTAGTATATTAGTAGTGATAATAAATTTATAAATGCCAAAAGATTTTGGGGAAATAATTCATTTTGCTCTAAATATTTCGTGTTATGTTGGTTTGGTCCTTCTTTCAGAAATTGTTTGAAGAATGCCGTACGTTAGAATTTTATTCAAAAATGCACTATCTCAAAATTTGTTTCCAGAACTCGCTACATGAGCATAAGTTCAATGCATTTTGTCATAACAGGTAGTTAATGAAAAGTATTCTGAGATGAATCGTTCTTCAATCCAACTCTAATATAGGGCGATTTTGAGTCAAATCCTGAATTGGGAAAATTTTGAAAAATATTTTGAGATAGCATGATTTTGAACAGGCAGCCGACATTGGGTGATATGCTACTCAGTAGCCGCAATGAACTGACAAAAACAAAAATAAAAGCAAATGGCTTATTGTCTTAGAACTTTATACCTACCTTGACTTTGACAGAAGAGTTAAGCTTTTGTTCGGTCCTGCTACACAAGGAGTATTCACCTTTTTATTCTGAAATTTCGGAAAGCTCTTTTCCGTTAAGTATTCATGGAAGCGTTCCGGATAAACCGTTAATTTAGAATATTCGGAATACGTTCATTTGATACTACCTCACGAGGTCCGAATATGCATAATATTCCAAATATAATCCGATTATCCAAATTCTAAAATGAAGACGAATGTTCCGAACATAAGGAATTAATAGAACAGAAGGTCGACATTTAATAAACGCCAAAAAATATCGAGGGAAGTGTCAAAAGACGCGTATTGACCTCAATAACAATAATTCGAAGGCGGAAATTAAAATTTTAGCTCAAAAGATATTGACGAAAAACCGAAAAATGACCCCGGGTTGCGGCCTTCAGCCGAGCTTATAAAAAATTACCCTGGCCGGTCCACTAATGAGGTGGGATCAAAATAAATGCGTGCAATATGCCTTTGTACACAAAATCTCTTTCAGTGCACAAAAACATTACAACAACCACATGAAAATTGCCAACTTCAACTGCAAATATCTCCGGACAGAGATACAATTTTTCTCTTTCGCCTTAGGATTATTGTTGTCGAGGTCACCTCTCTCGATATTTTTGGACGCGTATTAGCAGTAGATTTCTGTTCTAGACTTTTACCTCAATAAGTTAACATGCACAATGAGTACATTTCGTTATGGCATCTCCATTGTTTACTAATGACATTTTTACGTGAATCGATTTAATAGTCGAGGTTTTGACGTTGAACGATGAATTTTGAATTAGTTTAGGTTTGTATGTTCATAGGTATACGAAAGTGCACGATTCCTTGGTGTCCGTACTTTTCATAAAACCTATGTTCAGCCACACTAATAGATCATGGCATAGTTAATAAATTCATCATAAAATTAAAATAAATGTTGTAAGGAATTATGCAGTTAAGTACTTATCGGGTATTTGTAAACTAATTGCTTCCTATTTCTACTACTATTATTTTTCAAAAATTCCCAAAGAAACAACACAGTTAACGGATGTCAATTCGATTTGGGAGCAAAATGGCTGCAATTGTCAAAAAATGTATCTGTCGAGCAAACCTCTTGTGATTGAATCATGTAATACTCCTATATTGCTAATAGAAAATGCTCGCAATGTGTTTTGCATTCGAAATCAAAACAAGACAGCCTATAAAATTTTTGTGATTGTAGCAGCACAAGTGTGACAAGAAAAAATTTAAATTTTTGTATTATTGAATACAAAAACAAAAACGTTTAAACAGCAATATATCGGCACTCTGATGTTTGGGAATGTACTTAGCCTTTTGTAGCAATATAGGAGTATTACATATATGGCAATATAGGAGTATTACATATATGGATTCAAATATGATTCCAAAATGTGATTAAGACTATATTCAGTTTTTGATCATCAAAGGTAAGCATATTTGATTATTCTTTTTGTTGGTTTTTATGAAATATTAAAATTTAATCATCAAAGGACTTCAAAAATGATTCCAAAAAGTGATCGAAAAATGCTTTTCAGTTTTTGATCATCAAAAGTATTCATATTTGATTTGTTCAATTGTATGATAACTCATTATTTAGTCAGAAAGTGTAATCAAATTGTATTTATATGTAGGGCAATTCAAAATTTAATCATCTAAATGCTGAGTGGGACATAATTAAAAGGAATAAATCTTTGTGCTACGGGTTTTTACTTTGCGACATGTGCTAGCTGCTTAGGCACGATTAAATGTTGCAAGCATATTATGCTTATACGTTTATTAACCTGGCGCTTTAAGAGGCAAATTAAAAGTCCTCTTGCCAACAAATGGAATTGGAAGATTCAATTCCCAAAACGGAAAAAAGGAGGACGTATCTCAGACAATCTGTTAATAAGGCCGTATCTCAACGAAGTCGTCAATAAAGTCGTATCTCAGAAGACCGGTTAAAATGGTTGTAATTAAAATTTATTGACAAGAGATATAAACTATTAAGCTTAATTTTTTCACAATTCGTTAACGTCTTCAAATGCAGTATAACATTAGAAGAAATATGAAGCTATATTCTGGTTTAGCAATTTATGTTTTTGCAAATTAAATTCGAAGCTTTTTGACAAGAAAAAATCATTATGTTAGTTACAACCTTTTTAACCGGTATCCTGAAATACGACTTTATTAACGCCTTTGCTAAGACTTTTAGGTTAAGACTCTTCTACGCAGATTATATGTTGACGATTAATTGTAGATGAGTTCCTGTGTAAACGTGGTCTAACGCACCTTTGGAACCATCCCTGAATAGTCCGATTTACCTTGAAATGGTCGAGAATTATCCCAACAATTTCGAAATGATGCGAACCCATTATTTTGTTCAGTTCAAAAATATTTCTGGAGTAATCCTGAAAACAATCACGAAATGATTTTAAAACTGTTCCTAAAATGCTCTGAAATTATTCCGAAATTAATCCCGAAACGGTTTTAATTAACGAAACTGATCCCGAAATAGTGTCGACGTAATCCCGAAAACAACCTCGTGATAACCTAAATATCCCAGAGATTATTATTAGGCCTCTATACACTGCGACCTTTATTTAGACCTATGGTGCTTCTCAGGAGATATATCGTGAAAAGTATATATTTTTATTTTATTTCGAAATCAATTCCCAATTGATACGGTGATAATCCCGAATGATCAACGAGATTGTAGTTCCAATATGATTTTGAAAACAATTCCACAACTATTGAGTTAGGGCCGATATATTCCGAAAGGATTTCGAAGTTATACCGTAATAGAGCCGTAGGAGGACCGTCCTTGATGATCCGGAATACCTCACATTTCACCTCTCTTTTCATGTCGATGTTGTTGTAAGCGCAAAACACTCCCCGAAGGCTTAGGGCAGTGTTAGGGATGAGAGCAGAGTAATAGCCCGTCTGCTTCAGAAACTATTTTTTACGCCTGAAACATTCTTGTCTGTATTTAAGTCGCCTCTTACGACAGACATATCTACTCGTTAAAAAGCTGGGATAATATCACTACACTAAAATTTGCAATTATGCGATTTGTAAGCCAAAGGTGAGGGGTTGTTAAAAATTGGAGGTGTAAAGTACGCCTCTTTTTCCAAGATATTGTGACGAATATTAGCAACACTAAGGGATACTATCATCTCTAAGCCGATACTAAGCAGTCACTTGTATCTACATAAACAAATCAATCATTATGTCTACACATATGTACGTACACGCAGCGGAGAGAAACGCACAAACACATGCATATATCTTGTCTGAGATGCTCAGAAAAGTAGGCAATCATTTGTGCAAGTCTCACTCACATATACACGCGCATATGAGAAGCTATAAACGTGCATCTATAGTTATAGCTGGTAATTTTATAGCTGGTAACTAAGTAGTAAATTCTAGAAGCGCCTAGAAGTATGCGGACGAGGAAATCGAAGAGTAAAAAAGAGCGCAAGCTGAGCAACCAGTAATCAGTTTGATTTAAGCAAGCTATTGGTTGTCAAGTATCAGTGTTATTCTGAAGTACTTTAATAAAGGCCATTTCGCATTATTGAATATTAGAGTTATTTATTCAACAGTTTAGCGATACGAACGTTTGTAGAAGGTGTAAAAGAAGCGGAGTTTCACTAAACTCGTTACAATATAACTTCTTCAGGCAAGTGTTATCACACACTGATCTCTTCCTCTGATCTGCCTATCCTCACCCTTACGATTTAGATCAATAGTTTCGGAATCCTTTTAGATATGAACTGAAAAGCATCTTGCATTAAAAGCCGATCTTTCAAGATCTTATATCAGTCTAATATAAAAATAATTGAAAGTACTTAAAATCTTCTTTTAATATTTTTTGTGTAGGTTAGAAGCCTAGTGTCTCCATCTTGCTCTTTCCCCTCCCAAGATTCTTCCGTTAGTTCGTGCTTTGCCTCTTAATACTACACTTCCTGAATGGTTCGGCGGTGTAGGGTTATCTCACTCAATCTTATATTTTTTCTTTTCATTAACATACCTGGTTGGTGTGACACCATCCTCTTCCACAAAATGTTCCCAATTTTTTATTTGATCTGCAAAATCGACAAACAAAATGATTATCCTTAAGCATAAATATCTTAAGCAGCAATTAATGAACCCTCTTACCGGCTGATGCACGTTGGCCGATATCTACACGTACACTCTTATCTGCGTTTGTTGCTGATGTTAGATTTGCCTGCTTACGTTGAGATTTTCGCAAGATTGGAGATAAAAATGCATCATCAAAATCTAAATCATTTGCATCACCAATCGAGCTAGCACTATCGTCCATATGAGATACATCATTTATTTGCTCGCTATAAGCGCTAATAGGATCCGATAACATATTTAGCAAATTTTGCGTCAGGGTATTTGACATTGAAGTGAGGGCTGGCAGTGCCCCCAATTGAGTATTCGATACTGTGACAGTAGGCATTGGTGTATTACCATTGTTCGTGATAGCGTTTGGCACCAAATTGGAAACATTTGGTCTATCAATGCCATTATTACAAAGGCTTGATGCTGTAATTGTTGTTGTTGTTTGCGCTGATTGCGTTAATGTAGTTAATGCTGTGGTAGTTACACTGTTGATTGAATTGCTTCTTTCTTGGCGCATGTCTTGTGTCGCATTGTCTTGCGCTACCAAACTAGATGGCACCACACGTTCCACACCTGGTACTATGGCAGCTGGTACGGGTGGTGGTGCTGGTAGCGGTGATGTTGGATCACGTGTGGGTAAGAGGGGTGCACGAATTTCAGGTAACTTTGTGTAGAGATTTTCACGAGGTGATAAAATTTTCATCTCACGCAATTTGGAACGCAATGTCTCTACCCATTCTTGCATAATTTCCCTGCAAAAAGAGAACATATAAAGTGATTTATTTTAAAATACCTACAAAAAAATCCAAACAAAACTGCTTTAACTACGCGCGTTGGGTAATGTAATGATAATACAAAGAAATACAGCAGCAAGAAAACATGCAACTTAAAATTAAAGCCAAAATCTATTCCATAAATTACGCGCAAGCGCGCTTCTTGTTGAGTAATAATTCGATGTGCAACCTACCATGACATTGCGTGAAAGCGTATCACTTCATTAGCAAGCGTGACGACAAATTCGAATTCATGTGAATTCGGTATAAGTGCATGTGAAATGTGCAAAGTGTCCTGCATCGAAACGGTCCATTCTGGAATATGAGAAGGCGCTAGGCGAGGTTCGGCATAACCTTCCAAAAGAGCATCGGTATCATCGTGTACACAGAAAACAACCCAGCTGCGATCGGATTTCTAAAAATTGAAATTATACATACACAAAAGCTTCAATATTTAAATGTCATTACATTTTAAAGCGTAAATGATACAAGGTGGCACAAAAACAAGTAAGGAAGGCTAAGTTCGTTTGTACGATATGGGTATCAAATGAAAGGTGTTAAAGAGTATTTTAAAAGGGAGTGGGCGTTAGTTCTATAGGGGGAGGTCTTTTCGAGATATCGCCATCAAGGTGTAGGGGTGACTCTAGAATGTGTGTGTACGATATGGGTATCAAATTAAAGGTATTAATGAGGGTTTTAAAAGGGAGTGGCCCCTAGTCGTATATGTGAAGGCGTTTTAGAGATATCGACCAAAATGTGGACTAGGGTGACCCAGAACATCATCTGTCGGGTACCACTAATTTATTTATATATGTAATACCACGAACAGTATTACTGCCATGATTCCAAGGGCTTTTGATTTCGCCCTGCAGAACTTTTTCATTTTCTTCTACTTAATATGGTAGGTGTCACACCCATTTTACAAAGGTTTTTCTAAATGTATGTATAGTTTGCGTCAAAAACCAATCCAGTTACCATGTTTCTTCCCTTTTTTCGTATTTGGTACAGAATTATGGAATTTTTTTTCATTTTTCGAAATTTTCGATATCGAAATTGTCGGCGTGGTCATAGTCGGATTTCGCCCATTTTTAACAAAAAGATAAAGTGGGTTCAGATAAGCACGTGAACTAAGTTTAGTAAAGATATATCGAGTTTGCTCAAGTTATCGCGTTAACGCCCGAGCGGAAGGACAGACGGTCGACTGTGTATAAAAACTGGGCGGAGCCACGCCCATTTTGAAATTTTATTTTTGTATTTTGTTGCACCATATCATTACTGGAGTTGAATGAATGTTGATATAATTTACTTATATACTGTAAAGATATTAAATTTTTTGTAAAAATTTTACTTAAAAAAATTTTTTTTTAAGTGGGAGTGTTCGTCATCCGATTTTGCTAATATTTATCTAGAACATATATAGTAATAGGAGTAACGTTCCTGCCAAATTTCATAATGATATCTTCAAATTACTGCTTGCCAAACTTTTAAATTACCTTCTTTTAAATGTGGGTAAAATTTTACCAATTTTCTATTTTGCGCCATATGGTCAACCCACCTACCAAGTTTCATCGCTTTATCCGTCTTTGGTAATGAATTATCGCATTTTTTCGGTTTTTCGAAATTCCGATTCATTCATTTTAAATATCGATCTGGGATGATGAGTGCCCAGGAACTTACATACCAAATTTCATCAAGATACCTCAAAATTTACTCAAGTTATCGTGTTAACGGTCAGACGGACGGACCGACGGACATGGCTAAATTAATTTCTTTATTCGCCGAGACCAATTTGATATATAGAAGTCTATATATATATCGATTAGTTTATGCCGTTACGGGCTACCGTTATACGAACAAAATTAATATACTCTGAGCTCTGCCCAGCTGAGTATAAAAAATTTGTTTTCGCTGCGACGAGAGATATGTTGGGTTGAAAGGGCAGCATAAGCCCGTTCGAAAGCGTCACCCTAGAAATGCCAAGAGCTATCCAGTTGTTTGAAATCCGATACAGCGAACCATACATGCGATCGAGTCAGGGATTTGTTCATCCTATCTAGTTGAAGAGCATCACAGGTCCTGGAACCAAATTTGGATTTTAATGTGAGCGGCGCGTGCAGCACCATAAGGTCAAATACAAGTTCTAACATCAGCCACACAATATCTTTGAGTTTATCTCCTCGGTTTGTCCTTTGAGTGCAAATTTAGGTTTAGGTTTTTTAGGTTTAAGTTTAGTTTATTAAGTCTATGATCAAAAAGAATCTTACAGACTAGATACCAATGAATTAAGAGATATTAAAACTACATAATAACGTTATAAACGTAAGTAACATGGAAATAAAAAAAGATTAAACAGTGAGTTAAATAAATATATAAAAATAAATTAAAGGCACAATTCCAGAGAAGACTTGAACGTACTTCTCGACAAAGCGAAAACACAAAGGAAACTCCCTGAACGTCTATTAAACTCGGTAAGTGCGCGAAAAATTGGTCGAAAATGCAATAATTAGCTCTACCGACACGCAAGTAAAAGAGCAAGAAAGTTCAAAGACACCTATTAGGTACATTAAAGGTAACTTTTGCTGGGAGAGCTGAACAATCCAAAGAGCCAGCCAGGAGATCATAAACAAACCTTAGTAGATGCAGAGCTCTCCGGGTTTCAAGAGATTGGAGATTGATAAGCTTGGAGCGCGAGTAATAGGATGGGGTTGGGTCGTCAAAGTTAATAGCAAATAAGCAAAATATAATGTATTTTCTTTGAACCCTTTCTATTCTGGCGGAGTGGCCACTATAGATAGGAATCCAGACAACAGAGGCGTATTCTAGTTTTGATGGAACTAAAGAGAGAAAAAGAGAAAAAGGTTTCTGTAATTTGGAGTGATCATCCTCTTTATTTTTCATTAAACTATTGTGAACGGGGTTTTCGCAAGTTTTCGAACTACCCTTGCAGTTTGTAAGACGGAATACACAGACCTTGGCGATACATCTTCGGAACATTGTGCATTCGAAAGCTCTGTGGTATAGCATAGATGTGGTTTTGCAAAGATATTGAAAACGAGTCTTACCTACGTGGTAGCCCTGGACAGAAGAGCTTTCGCAGAAGAGTTTTTCATAACCTAGTCAACGCTCACCCGTTAACAGCGGATACATAAGGTCCAACGGATTACAGGGGTGATAAGCGCAATACAAAGCTTTATAGCTTCCGCAACCCAATTGTCAGGATCACCTATGCGAATATGAGTTCATCATACACATATTTAGGCGAGGCTCTGGCGACCCCAAAAAGGTTTAATGTGGTCATATTAACCGTTCCCGAGATGACCGGGCTAGTACCTTACTGGTTCCTTGAACTTTACTTCTAAAGTTCCGTGAAATATGCCAATTATATTATTATTATATTTTGTGCCCAACGAAATAATTATCATCTACTTCCTACCTATATGTTTTTATGCCAAGTATACTTACTTTGGGGCCTACAGTAAACTTTTTCCCTTCAGCGGTTAGTCTTTTGAGCCAAGTATTCTTATGGATTTCTCGAAATTGTGCCACAGTTGTACTAATCAGAGGAGCATTACCACCAATGGCACCGCTGCTACCACTCAAAGTGGTGGCGGATGAAGACACAGCTGACGCGTTTGCAGCTGCCAAAATTGAGCTCGTTGCCGTAGACATATGGATTTAAGCTGGAAGTAATTATATTTTTTATTTCTACGCCTTCCCTCAAATTATATCAATTCATACGATTCCCGTTGCAATTAATTTAATTGTAGTTATGCAAAAAATAGGTTAATTAAAATCAACAGCTTTGCATTTATTCACTGCACTATTGAATTTGTTTACGATGGGAAAAAATTAAAATGCTCCCTGCGACACATGCATATAAGCCCCGACGTCGACGTCACAATCGATGTGTTTGTTGTCGTCGCTTTGTCTGTCAGAATGAAGCTCCACGCTCTTGCGCTTTTTCACCTTGCACACCTCTACACACACACACGTGCAGTAATTACTTTTGTCAAACTTTCTATATGCAATGAATTGTGCAAACCTATTTTGCAGTTTTTCATATAAAAATAAACTGAAATTTCAGCATTTTTCAATAAACATGAAACATTTAAATGTATGGAAGCACTTGAGTTACATTCAAAATCATTTTAGAACACTTTAAAAGCTTAAAAATTTGTTAAAAGACCACGAAACAGAAAAACTAGCAATTACGTGACGCCATGTTTGCATTTATTAAATGTCAATAAAAAGCGATGCCAATTGGAATGTTTTAGCAAGGCTGCCATATTGAAATTTATAGACTATTAAGGTGACTAGAAAACATATAGCGAAGTTTTATGATTGAAATACGCCATTTAAGGGCTAAGTTGTGAGCTTGATGTCACTGCTTGGGATGGTTTCATGTAGGATCGTTCAAACCGTCCGTAGAAACTACTGACATCACTACGTATATAGCAAAACATACTTGCATCAAAGAAAACTCTATATCATGCTATAAATTAATAAAAAAAGATGTAGCGGTAGAGACAGTAAGTAAAGTAAACTTCAAAATTGGAGTTCCGTCCTCAGATAGAGCAAAAATTATGGACTCGGGGCTGTGGCCGTCAAATGTCAAAATCCGACCGTTTGAGTTTTTTCAAAAGTTTGTCTCGACAGAGGGAGGACAGTGAGTGATGCGCCTATCACAAGTCCAAAGCTCCTAATATATTATCACAATGCCGGTGGTCTGCGTACAAAAACAAATGAGCTATTTCAATCGGCAGCGACCCACGACTTTGATGTCATCATACTCGTGGAAACTTGGCTAACTGCAGATTTTTTATCATCAGAGCTTTTTGATCGTTTTTATAATGTCTATCGAAGGGACAGGGTACTGCAACCGGGGGTAACAAGAGGGGCGGTATTTTGGTGGCTGTAGCATCTTCTCTGGCAAGTCGTGAAGTGCAACTACACGTTAATGATGCCAACATTGTGCAAATTTGTATTTCTGTAAATATAGGAGAAACGTTCCTTGATAGTATAAATGAAATTTTCTTTATTGCTAGTTACATCCCACCAAATAACAATTATGGAATTTACGAGTCACATATTGATAATATCAGCTTTATTATTGATTCTCTATTACCTCACCAAACGCCCTATATTTTGGGTGACTTTAATCTGGGTTCTATTCAATGGGTGAGAGATCCTGATGACGGCTTTTTAACCCCCTTTACATCTAAAAAGGATGTCGAGGACTTACTTTGTGATACATTGTACTCCTTTAACCTATCTCAAATTAACGACATTGGAAATGATTTAAACAGAGTGTTAGATCTAATTTTTATAAACAATGATATATCCTGTGATATTTATAAGTGTGATATGCCACTCACCTGTGAATCGGTTCATCACAAAGCAATCTCTATCCAGTTCTCATTCTATAAATACGATAATAACTCCATTGAACCCGAGTACTACTTCAATTTTTATAAGGCGAATTTTACGGCTCTGAATGCGTTTTTCGACTCCATTGATTGGAATTTAATCTTTGAGCAATTAGACTTATCAAATATGTATATGAAGTTCAAGAGCGTAGTAGAAGAAAGCCTTAACTTATACGTCCCAGCCCACAGAAAAAAGAGATCTTTCAATCTCCCATGGTACACAAAAGAACTTTTGAGGTTAAAAAACTAACGAAACAAAGCGCATAAAAAATTTAAGAAAACTGGCTCTGCTGACGACGAAGCAAAATTTGCTGAGTGCAGGAAGAAATTTGAATGCCTATCCAAGTTCCTTCATGATAAATATATTAATTCGCTTGAGACTAACATAAAAGCCAACCCTAAGTCTTTTTGGGTTTTTGTTAACTCAAAACGAAAATATAACGGTATGCCGAAATCAATGGAGTTTGGAGGCGAAGTTGCTTCCTCAACTCAGGAAGCATGTGAGCTCTTTGCCGACTTCTTCGGGTCGGTATTTAACAGGTTCCGGACAGTTAGTACGTCATGTGATACATCTGCCATAGTGGAGTCTGTTAATATTGGTCAGTTCACGGTTACAGAGGAAGTAGTCCTGGAGTCCCTTATGAACCTTGATGTATCTAAGGGTGCTGGATACGATCTTCTGCCACCCTTGTTCTTAAAGAATTGTGCGGTTTCACTCTATCCGCCTCTTACTAAAATCTTTAACAAGTCCCTTGAATTTGGTAATTTCCTTGACGATTGGAAAGTGGCATTCTTATCGCCAATTTATAAGTCTGGCCCTCGAAACAAGGTAGACAACTATCGACCCATTGCTAAGCTATCCATCATCCCAAAGCTGCTGGACAAAATTGTAAATAACCAGCTATTTGCAGTTTTTAAAAACTATATTGTCCCTCAACAGCATGGTTTTTATTCAGGGAGATCCATCAGCACAAATCCCACAATATTTGTTAATTTTGTGGTTAATGCGATTGAGGACGGCGAACAAGTGGACACTCTGTACACTGATTTCGTAAAAGCTTTCGACAGTCTCAATCATAATCTTTTACTTAATAAACTCGAGAAACTCGGAATCCACTCCAACGCTCTAAGTTGGCTTGAGTCGTATCTCCAAAACAGGAAATTAATAGTAAAGATCGGCAGCAATCTCTCCAAACCTATAATCGTTACATCAGGAATACCACAAGGTAGTCATCTGGCCCTTTACTTTTTTCTTTATTTATAAATGATATCTGCCAATGTTTTAAATTTTGTAGTTGCTTGATGTACGCTGATGATCTAAAACTTTATTACAGAGTTATATACATTAGCGACTGCATAGAGCTACAGCAAGACATCTTGGAATTGATAAAATGGTGTAATAGTAACGGTCTTTTCTTGAACTTCTCCAAGTGTAACATTATCACATTCACTCGGAGAAACGCATGCATAATGAACAGCTATTACTTTAACGATAGCGACTCATTTAATCGTACAACTACTGTTAAGGATTTAGGAGTATACTTAGACTCGAAGCTTAGATTCGACTTTCATTGGGAGTACATAATCAGTGCTGCCAATTCAAAACTCGGCTTTCTCAAACGTAATTCCAAAGACTTTTTTGATCCGCTAACGCTGAAAAGTCTTTACATTAGCCTTGTAAGATCCACTTTGGAATATGCCTGCATCATTTGGGACTCAGACTTTGTAACCCATTCCAGCCGGTTAGAAAGAGTTCAAAGGAGATTCACTAAATTCGCCCTTCGACGTATGTTCACTTTTGAATCGATGCCATCTTATGCACTAAGATGTAGAATTTTAAATATTCAGTGCCTTAATATTCGAAGGAAAATTTGTGGTATTTTCTTTATCAAAGACATTTACGACAACAAAATCGATTCTCCGGAACTACTTTTTCTTCTCCCCTTCTATGCACCTGAAAGGTGTCTAAGGGACAAATACATTTTCTACGTTCAAACGCGTAGAACGAATTTTGGAATTAATGAACCTATTCACAGAATGATCTCCTTATGTAACTCTGTTTGCAATCATGCCGATTTTAACTCATGTAAAGAACATTTTAAAACTGATGTTATTGATTACTTTCTTTTCAATTAATATGTTTCAGTATTCCTATTAATATATAAATGTTTTTACATGTATTTTTATTTAAGCCGTAGCGAATTTTTTAGAAACATTTTTGTTATAATGTCGTTGTATTTATAAATTGTTACCATATATTTTTCTATCTCGATAATTTTTATTTAAGTTGTTACAGATCTGTGAGGACTATGTCCGGTAGATAATAAATAAATAAATTAATTAATGGAGCCATGCCATAACGCTAAAGCCATAACCAAATCATAGCCAACCAATTGGTTTTTGGTTTCTCGCCATATCCATAACCTAAAAATATTTGAGTTGGTGAATTTATTAACTTTTTGTATATTTCATTTATTGTTTTGGATACATAATGACTACGAGACTTATTTTTTGTGAAATATGTATGTATTTTTTTGCGTTTTCTTCATTTTTATGAAATTTTCACGATTTTTAGGTTAAGGCACCATTAATTGATCACATCGGAGATGGTTATGGATATGCGTATGATTACGACTATGGCGTTAGGGTTAACGAAGTTTAATACGCTGTAATATCAATAAAAAAAAGTTTAAAAACACTTGGTGGAGATATCAAAAATTGAAAAACTTTTTCTCAGCACCCTGAAAAAACCGCGAAATTAGTTTTAACCATATACGCCATTCTTTTTTATCGCTAATTTGGGCAGGATACACTCGCAAACATGACAATGCCAAGGTATTGCTGTTAAAATATTTTTATTTTGTTTTCGATATAGGAATGTACTTAAATTAATTTTTTTCGGTAAAAGTCTAGTTGAGGGGTCGACTGCTAATACGGTACCAAAAATATCGAGAGAGGCGTGAAACGACGCATCTTGATATCAGTATTAATAATCCGAAGGCGGAAATTAAAAATTTTAAATCGTTCAAAAGATATTATCAAAAAACCGAAAAATTACCCGCGGGTCCATCCGAAACCGAGGCTGAATCCATAGTATTTTTGCGCAGAATACCTTTCTGCATTGGCGGCCTTCGGCCGCGCTTATAAAAAATTACCCTGGGTGGGTCCAACACCGGTTTGGAGACCAAAACAATATCCGCGCAAAACTCTTTTACCCACAATTTTTTGTGGGGACAACAGCATTACAACAACCACATGAAAATAACCAACTTCAACTGCAAATATCTCTAGACAGAGATACAATTTTTCTTTTCCGCCTTCGGATTATTGTTGTCGATATTTTTGGTAGCGTATTAGCAGTCGACCCCTCAACTGGACTTTTACCTTTTTTTCTTATCACGCTTATTTTGCTACAGTCTCAAAAATATTATAGACTGTCTTTAAAAAAAAAATAGACATGAAGTCTTACATTATCTGCGTAAATATGCGTATTTAGCGGTTTTGATTGACGATAACTTTAATTTTGGCGAACATTTAAACTATGGCCCCTATTATGAGACAAATTCGATCTTCGACTGTGGTCGAAAGAGCTGATCGAACGAATTATCATTCGGTATTACGACGCACGTTCGTTGAAGGCAAGCGTTATTGTGAATTTCGATAAATTCAAAAGTTCACAATAGCACATTTCCAATACTCTGTCAAATAAAATAAAATAAATAAACAAAAGCAGAACTAGTTATTAAATGCAAATATTAAAAATAAAAGTATGACTACAACGGAATTGTGGTTTGATGATTCGTCAGATGAAGAGGAAAGCTTACTGGAGCTAGCCAGAAGTAGAAGACAGGTGAGATGATTCAAATCCTTTGGAAATGAATTCCACCACGTAAGTGTAGCTTTCTAAATAAGTTGTTAAATTGTTGAAATTATAAGTTTTGTTTATAGATTTATTCAAAATATCAGACTGTCCAAAGAAGCGTTCATGGACTTGTTGTCCAGTACAGATGAACTGCTGCAGCAATGCACAAGAGCCAAGTCCATTCCTAATATTTTTTAGTTTTGGCAACAGTTCTCCGATTTTGTGCTCAGGGATTCTGCCAACTGCCCTACGGACTTGCCCAGCCGACTGTGTCTGTGGTACTATCAGAGGTGTTGAATGTCTTGGAAAATTTTATTTGTGAAAGATGGATAAAATTGAATTACGAGGAGGCTGAGCTGCATCAAGCAAAGTTGCATTTCTATAATGTGCAAGTTCCTTTGCTATATCGGAATTTTGTTCCATAATTGAAACCAGTCTTTCAAGCTGTTGTTTTGTACTCACGACCTTGGACCTATATAAAATTAATTCAAATAGTTTAAAATTACTAGTAGGTAGTAAAAAAGTAGAACATAAATACAAAAAATTCACATTTTAAACAATTCGTTTTCTATTCGATACAGCATCGACAACAAATTTCTATTCGCTTGAAAATTAGATACACAACGAAAATTTCGACAGAGATGAGTTGTCATAATACCAATTTCAAATTCGATTTTCGATGTTCGATAGCCAGCGAAGATCGAATAATGCTCATAATAGGGGCCTTAAGGCTCCATTACTGACACAGCATAGACTTGACTTGGCTTGCGAACTGTCACTTACAGTTCTGTTAAATGAACATTGCATGTTACTGATTACTCAAAACTTAACTTGACTTAGAAGTCTGTTGAATTTTTATTTTCTATGTAAGTTCTAAGTGACGTTTACATTTTGAGATGCCATTTGTTTGTTTCCATTTCATTTTGACATTTTGTCATACAAATTGACATTTATTTAAAAATAAATTTCAACACTGATTATGATGCCAGATTTTATGCGCCAAGTGGAGTATAATCGTGGCTAAGTTGCCAAGTTTACGCCAAGTCAAGTCAAGTCTATGTTAAGTATCAGTAATGGGGGCTTTAGATACACAACGAAAATTTCGACAGAGATGAGTTGTCATAATACCAATTTCAAATTCGATTTTCGATGTTCGATAGCCAGCGAAGATCGAAGATCGAATAATGCTCATAATAGGGGCCATAAACATAGACCAGGTTGCCGAAATTTTATTTTTATATGTATCGAACTTTTTATATGGCAAGCGGTCACATTTGGGTTGCGCCCTTTAATATTTTTTTACTCCATCCATCGTGATACGCAGGCCGGATTAATCCGCAACTGGGCCCAAGGCAGCCATCAATTTGGGGCCCTTTTTTTAAGTCCGTTGCCTTCTTTTTTCGATTAAAAAATACAAACTTATATCATTCATAAAAATTTTTGTGTCACAATGTGATAATATCAATAAAACTACTATCTACATTTTAACATGTCGTCTTCATATTTGTTTTCGGTAAATTCGTCAATTATATCATCAATATCGATTTTTTTTTCAATAAATCTGACTCAATGCAAAGTATACCAACATATCGAGTCGCTCTTGCCGCGTTGTAGCTCTTTCAGCAGCTTTGATTCTTTTTAATTGCGAGAAGGATCGTTCGGCAGAACAATTTGTGATCATTAATGTTAAAAAAATCCGAAGAGCTATTTCTGTGTTAGGAAATACATCGGCTAAATGATCTTCCATTAGAATCGTATACTGGAGTTCACCAAACTTTGGAATTGTTTCATTTCAATGAAAAATTCTTCCAAATCTCTAGAATAAAAACGAACCATTTTATTTTTAGCTTCGTGGAGGTCTCCATCACTTAGAAAAAAATTAATGAGAAATGCAAATCTCTCTGAAACTTCCATATACACTTTCGCATGTTGTTTGATTTTACTGTGAAGATTGGCGATAATTTCGAGGAAACCTTTTGTCCGTAAATCATCGCGAGGCGAAAAGTCTACTTCTGGGCATTTCCGTCATTAGGTTGTTTTTTTCTACGATTACGTTTTACGATTTCTGTATAACCTACAATTTATATATACACTTATGTACAAGTCAACGAAGAACATTCCACAAATATAACCAGCAGCTCGAAGTGCAGAGATATCTCACGCATACCAGCCGAAGTAGTTACTCACACATACACACGCATAAACTACAAAAATACATGTATATAGCTGGTAACCAACCATGACTTACAACTGTTCGCGAAAATACTAGACCTTAGGAGAGATGGATGAACGAGAAAACCGAGAGCATAAAAGCAACGCAAGCTGAGGAATCAGTAATCAGTTTGATTTAACCACGCTTTTGTGAAGTACGCGATATTGAAATATAATTGTACTAGCAGACTATTATTATTGGTTAGGTACTGGTATAAATATCAGAACTAACTAAAAGACCATTGGCTACTCAGGCCATCAGCTCAATTTTGATGATTAATTTGTTTTTTTAAGATTTTAGTTCTTTAAATAATCATATCTATGATTTTGATGAATTTTGCAATTTTTTCAATATTTTCCTGGCTAGGTGTATTTAGGATGCTGTTTAAGTTGTCTGTGTTGAAAAGCGTTATTTTTAAGTTGCGATGTTTTGCACATTGGTTGAGGATGTGATCCAAGGTTTGGTAGGTATTGCAGCTTGTACACATTGGTTGGTTTTCTCTTTTTAAGATATGTTGGTGAGTGTTTGTAGTGTGTCCCAGTTGGAGTCGTGAGAAGATTCTAGTTTTGAAGCCGTGGATATTTGTTGGGTATTGTGGTGCCGTCCCCCCATCTTTGTTGACTATGGAGTAATGATCATGTCTGTGGTTTGCTCGTGATTGGCGTAGTTCGTCCATTATGATGCATCTGATGTGTCGTTTTACATCTACCTTTTCGGTTTTTGCTGTGCGTATTATTGGTGATTGTAAGCAAATTTTGCTGCTTCGTCGGCGTATTTGTTGCCACTGATTTCTGCGTGTCCCGGTATCCATAGTAGTTTTAGTTTTTTCTTATTTTTAAGCTATTGCATAGATTTTATCGCGGGCTTGGCGACTAAATCAAAAAAAACCGTGACGGATATTTGTCAAAAAAGGTTCGAAAAGGCTCTTAAAGGTTCGGTGTTAGCAACAGGCCAAATACATAAAATTGGATCTCTATCATAAACAGCGGTGGGCACCACTACATTTACACGGTTACCAAATTGGGAATGTGTTAGTAAACACGAACGCGTAGCGAGCACGAAAGCAAAATCAATTATTTATTTAGTTTGATTCATGGCGGAACGATACAAGGTGCGGCATCGAACAGCTGATTATAACCTTTTTTTATTTGATTTGATACATCAACTTCCGGCGCAGTACGATTTTGACATTTGTCCATCGAATTTACAAAAATAAAGTACTTGGAATTCTTATTTATGTATGTAGCTATGTCACCATGCTGCCACCTTGTATCGTTCCGCCATGGTTTGATTTCAATGCTTGAACGGTTAACACGTGTCACGCTCACTCTTTGGTACTCTGTTTTAAGCGCGCGTACGACACTTCCTTACACTACGACCATCGAAATCAAACTAACATAGTGTACCTATACCAAGTGTGTCAACTAAGCGATAAACGTCAAAACTACAAACAGCCTCGCTCACCTGATGCCATGGTTCAATTATGTACAGGTTGGCTCATCTCATCAGCTGATTTTATTTATGTCATTGCATGGTCGAAGGGATTGTCAAAAGGAGATAGCAAACTCAAAATGAAACCAACAAATTGGCAACATTTTACTTACACATACAAAAACTGCCAAGTTTTATGTTTCCATTCCATACCATTCGCACCAACACCAATACACAGATTTTGACAAGTTGAACAGATATATTTTGTTGCTTTACAGATGAGCCAACCTAGGCTGTATATAGTTGAACCATGCCTGATGCAAATCTAAGGTCTAGAGTTGCATTTTTGGTACGTAAGAGTACTTCAAGCTGAGTTGCATTTAATAGTTAAATAAAACTTTGTAGTATTTACAGATGTAATAGTTGCATATAATTCCGCGGAAATAAGAATACTAGATTTGTAGCCTGCAACAATGCGGAAACATACGGAAATCAAAATGTATTTAAATTAGAATCAAAATATGAAGCGCCACACGTGTAACATGGAAAAATTTCACTTCTAAGGCTGTTTACACAAATGCATAAGGGCAAAATTATATAAAACGCTTTGGTCACTTCAAAAGCATATATGACACTACTTTATTTTTGCTTGGATTTCAAGCTAAAAAAACTAACGAAACTTTATCGTAACTTCAAAACACAAAAAAAATTTCTATCATGAAAAAGCGAGGCCACTATTCCCCCATAATTAGCGAGTTTGTCATGTTTTTGTTTATGTTTTACATTTTATCTTTACATTAACATTTTTAACAATAAAACAATGCAAATAACACGCGCAAATTATTTCTTTCTCTAATGGTTCTTTTTTTTCACAAGAAACTTGATTCTAATTGTGTTTTTATGCACCAAATTTTCAAACTAAAAAAAAACTTTCATTTGTCTGAAAAAAAATAAAGAAAAAACGGCCGAATGTCAAAATAACTTTAAAACAAAGTGGCTCGTTTGTTTTTAATGAAAGGTTGTATTTTTCTTGTATTTCGTTAGTTTTTTGAAATATAGTTTAGCGTAGGCACGCAACCAAAGCATTTATGTAAATTTTTCGATACTTCGCCCGACAGATGAATTAATGAATGCAACACAACCAAAGCGTCTGTTTAAATCCGCCTTAATTTTTGTAGCTGTGAAAGCCTCCTGCAAATATAATGGTGCTGTAATTGCAAACAAATCAAACTCCTATATGATGCTACTTTATTTTCTATGTATTTTTCTTGTATTTTTTCTTATATTTTTTGTCGAGGGAGCCAATAAGGTTTCAATACTGGTGAAAGTATGTGAACTATATTTGAAAAAACTAACGAAATACAAGAAAAATTCAACGTAGTTCATTAAAAACAAACAAGCCAGTTTGTATTTCGATAGGGTTTTTTGACATTAGGCAGTTTTTTCTTTATTTTTTCTGACAAATGAAAATTTTGTTTTTAGTTTCAAAATTTTGTGCATAAAAACACAATTAAATTCAAAGTGTAAATTGTGTGTGCAAACGAGTTTTCAATAAGTGTACATTTTTCAGTTTTTCATAGTGAACTTCACAATAATTTGAAAAACTCTACGTTTTCTCTGCTTTTTACAATTAAACTTTTAATGAAAATCAATAACTCTGAACTGAATACTTTTCGCCATGATATAAAATTAAAATGCTGTGGAACAGGAGCAACACTTTTGTGACTACATAAACCCTGTTTCAATCTTTTACGTCTCTGCACAGAACCCTAATTGACCTTTTTCAACCGAAACAACAATGGCAACCAAGATTTTCCCGTTATGCCCACTTAAGCGAGTGTCTGTCAGAAAGAAGTCAACACACTTGGTATAGGTACACTATGCAAACTAAAAGAGCTGTCGTTGATTTTCACGAAGTAGCCATTGTGCTATCGCTTATCGTATACATATATGGTCGCTTACAAGCCAACCTAATAAAACCGCACTGCATTTTTTTAGCGCACGCAAGCAACCGGCGTTTTTTGCCTTAAAACGGTAGTTATGCGGCAGTTACTCACGAACGTACGTACCAAAAACGTGTCAGCTGACACGACCTATCTTATGAGTGTGCAATGTAAACGAAAACTCACCGACGTGCAACGCCCGTACGTACGTAGCCCGGAACGTAGAAATCCAAACAATTTTGATTTTTTCCGTAGGAACGTGTCAGCTGATCGCTCTCTCACTAGACAGAGTTGCCTAGTAAACTTTTGTGCGCTAATTTTTGACCGTTTGCAATTTTATGCAAAAACGCCTAATTAAATTTTGAAAAATTGTGAAAATAATTCGAAATAATTATATAAAAGTGTTGATTATAAATATTTAATCTATTTATACTTATTTAATAGTATTCCGGCCTTTTACAATATCAAAAATTAAATTGGAAAAAGTTGATGTTTCCATAAGCATACATGCAAAATGGTCAATGGCAACAGTGCTTATCTGTAAACAATACACACACAAATATCTTATGTACATGTACACAGACGCATACATTGATTCCTACGGGCTTGAAAGTTCGGTCAAACGTGCTTCGTACGACAAACGTCCTTACGTACGGCACACGTCGGTGGGTAACTGCCGCATTACTCACGAACGTACGTACCAAAAACGTGTCAGCTGACGCGACCTATCTTATGAGTGTGCAATGTAAACGAAAACTCACCGACGTGCAACGCCCGTACGTACGTAGCCCGGAACGTAGAAATCAAAACAATTTTGATTTTTTCCGTAAGAACGTGTCAGCTGATCGCTCTCTCACTAGACAGAGTTACCTAGTAATCTTTTGTGCGCTAATTTTTGACCGTTTGCAGTTTCATGCAAAAACACCTAATTAAAGTTTGAAAAATTGAGAAAATAATTCGAAATAATTTCGTAAAAGTGTAGATTATAAATATGTAATCTATTTATATTTATTTAATATTAATTCCAGCCTTTTACAACATCAAAAATGAAATTGGAAAAAGCTGATGTTTCCATAAGCATGCATGCAAAATGGTCAATGGCAACAGTGCTTATCTGTAAACAAAACACAGCCAAATAAGTTATGTACATGTACACAGACGCACACATTGATTCCTACGGGCTTGAGGGTTCGGTCAAACGTGTTTCGTTCGACAAACGTGCGTACGTACGGCACACGTCGGTGGGTAATTGCCGCTTAACCCAAATAAGCATGCGTTGCGACAATGTAAAGCATGTGTGCAAACGTCAAATCTAAATGTCACGCAGAACAAAAATTGGAAATCGAGTTAGGTTTTCACGCAGCAAATTCAATTTGAATTGCTCTCGTACAAGTTGTATGTGCATGAGACATTTTTAACAGAAAATGACTTGCGTGCGTTTATAGGTTGGCTTTTTAGCAGGTGCTAAGCTCACGCCCACCCAGGATCATAAAGTTAAAGTTAAAGTGAATGTTAAAGTTAAAGCGAAAGTTAAATTAAAAATAAAGTTGAAGTAAAAGTTAAAGTTAAGGTTAAGGTTAAAGTTAAAGTCAAAGTTAAAGTTAAAGTTAAAGTTAAAGTGAATGTTTTTTTTTTTTTTTTTTTTTTTTTTTTTTTTTTGTGTTTCGTGGAAGGAGGAAATGCTTTATGCACTGACCGGGATATTTAAGCCTCACTGCGAGACTCTCCGAGTGTAGGACTCCCTTCTGCCATGAAGGCCTACCCACTAAAACCTAACCTCCCACGGCCCGCGCAAATCCCCGTACCTGGGACCGCGTTTAGCATTACTTCGGGTACGGGTGCGCGCTACGTGAGCTCTATGGCTACTCTCACGCTAATGGGCTAGGCATCCGTCTTCTCGTTTACTGGTAAGTATATGCCTCACATATGTGCTGACCGTATCCCATCTGTCTCTTCGACAGGTCATGTTATTAATGACACTGCCCGGGGATAGGTCGCCAAGTACCTCTTCTATCCTCCTTCGCTGATGGGAGAAGTGCCTGCATTCGAAGAAGGTGTGGCGTACATCGTCTATTTCCCCACAGTACAGACAGCTCGGGCTATCAACCTTACCCATTCTGTGTAGGTATTTGCGGAAGTAACCATGTCCCGTTAGAAACTGGGTCAGGTAAAAGTCTACCTCTCCGTGCGGTCGCTTCAACCATGGATCAAGTTCAGGGATTAGTTCCCTAGTCCACTTTCCTACGATGCTGTTGCTCCACTGATCTTGCCAACGTCGGATCGATTCTTCTCGCGCCTGCATGGCAACAGCAGCTCTACTTGCTTGCGATCCGTTGTCATATATTGTTTTTCTTTCCTCAACGAGAAAATATATCGGTATGGTTCCCGCAACGACCAGGACAGCTTCAGCTGAGACCGTGCGGTAAGCCGAAGATATTCGCAGCGCCCCTCTGCGTTGGACCGAGGTGAGGGCGACTCGGTTCTTCCGGTATTTCATTGCGTTCGCCCAGATTTCTGCACCATGAAAGAGTATAGAATCCGAGGCTAATGCAAGCAACTTCCTTGTGCATGGCTTTGGGCCACCTGTGTTTGCCATTAATCTACTCAACTGCGCTATTATGCGCGCAGCTCTTTCGCAGGCCCCTCGTATGTGATCCGAGAAGTTGAGTTTGCTGTCTAACCTCACTCCCAGATATTTCGTTGAAGCGAGTGTTTCTATTGGCTGGTCCCCAACCATCATGTTCCTGGTAGTGGGAATACGTCTCTTTGTGAGGATGACGATCTCCGTTTTCGCTGTTGCTAACTGGAGACCGTGCTCAGCCATCCACCTATTTACATTACGCATGACCTGGTTTAATTTTAGCTGTGCCAGCTCGCAGCTTGGTGCTGTTATCACAGCTGCCACGTCGTCTGCAAAGGCAACGAGGAAGGTGCTTTCTGGCATGTCTAATCGAAGAAGACTGTCGTAAGTTATATTCCAGAGATCGGGACCTAATACCGAACCCTGGGCTGCTCCACCTGTTATTTTTACCTTTTTTTTGACCGTGAGTACTTTCATATATTAGAAACCTCTCTCTTAAGTAGTCCCTTAAAATTTCTAACAAATATTGCGGTACTTTGAAAGTGCTTTCTAGTGCCTCAAGCATGTCCTCCCACCTAGCTGAGTTAAAAGCGTTTTTGACGTCCAGCGTGACCAGCAACACTATAGGTCTTGCTCTGTGGCACGCTGTCTCGGCTTTCTTGACTGCGTCTATAACTTCTGCTATGGCATCGATTGTGGAGTGCCCCCTCCGAAAACCATGCTGTCTGGGCGACAGTCCTCCGGCGTCCTGTAACGCTCTGGTGAGGCGTTGCTTCAGGAGACTCTCCATCAATTTCCCTGCTGTGTCCAACATACATAGGGGACGGTAGGATGATGGAGAGTTGGGATCTCCTTTCCCTTTTGGAATGAGAACCAGTCGTGCTGTCTTCCATATGGTGGGGAAAGTTCTTTCTTCGAGACATTTGTTGTACATGTGCAACATAAGTTCTGGGCAGTTATTTGCAGCTAGTCTAATTGCCTCCGCGGGTATTCCGTCCAGATGCTTTCCTAGGTTTCATAGTTCGCACGGCAGTTTTAAGCTATTCTTCTTTGAATGGTTCCACGTCGCGATCTTCATGGGTAACGTACCCGCCCTCCCTAGTCAGTTGGGTAGGAAACAGGCCATCCACAATGTTCCTTATTTGGTTCTCGTCCATCAGCTGGTTTGGCGGACGGAACTTCTTCATTACTATCTTATATCCCTGCCTCCAGGGGTCTCGATCCACTTCCTCGCAAAGCGCTTTCCAGCACTTAAGCTTGCGTTGCTTAATGGCAGCACTAAGAGCTTTCTTCGCTCCTTTGTACGCTTCCGACTTTTCTAGAGCCTCAGGCCTGCTGCGCGCGCGAGTTGCTAGCCTTCGCATCCTGTGGTATATTTTCCGCAGCTCCACGAATTCGCTATTCCACCAGTATACCGGCTTTTTACCCCTCCACACTCCCCTCCGTGGCATAGAGAGGTTGCAAGCGTGGCGAAGACAGCTCATTGTCTTTTCAACCGTCTCTTCCGTCGGACTGGAGTTGTTGATTACCCGTCGGGCATCCCCCAGTACTGATGCGGAGAACGTGGCAGAGTCGACCTTGGATGCGTCACATGCTTTTGTTCTACGTGGCCCGTTCGGAATCTGCCTCTGACCGGGATCGTTTAGGTGGAAAGTGATGTAGTTGTGATCGCTGCCAGTTAGATCCTCTATGACTCTCCATCCAGCAGCGGTCAGCAGCAGGCTTTCTGACACTAGTGTTACATCGGGGATCGAGTATCGAAAGCCTGGCCGTCGGTATGTAGGGGTCGTACCAGTGTTAAGCACGTTCAAACCGAGCCTGGCTGCTATCTCAAGGACTAACCTTCCACGGGTGTTAGTCTGCGGCATTCCCCATTCGACGGCTCTTGCGTTAAAGTCTCCCGCCACAACCAGGTTACTAGTTAAGTCCCTCAGGTCGTCTTCAATAAGTTCAAGCTTGTCCCTGAACGTTTGAATGGGATCATTTGGGGACAAGTAGCAGCTTACTATTGTGGTATTATTCGTAGTTAGGCGGACGTAGCCTTGTCCGGCAACACGGTTCACAATATTGGCGTTTGCATCTGTCATTCAGATTGCGGCGGTGCCGGTGTTGTCTATATGCCAATCATTTCGGGCTCTATAGGGTTCGCTGATGATAACGCAGTTAGCTTTATGGTCTAAGACCAACTGTTGTAGTAGCTCATCAGCAAGTCTGCTCCAGTTTAGGTTGCCTTGGATAAAACTAATCACTATTGAATTGAGACTTTGGCCTTTGCTGCATGCTCCAGATCCAGGGACACAATCGAGCTTCTGTGTATTACACAGGTAACATTTTGGAGCTGCGGTACAGGCCGAAGCTTTGTGGTCGCTTTGCCCACACTTCCAGCAGGCGTTACTCCTGTCTGGACCCTTGCATTCAGCCTTCCGGTGTCCGTAGCTGAGACACCTAAAGCAGCGTTGTTCTTCTGCTCGCTGTCTGATTCGGCACTGTATCCATCCGATAGGAATTTTACCTTTTTTGAGTAGGGCGTTGCCAATATTCTCGTCCACTTCGACGACCGCCATTTTCTGTTCTCTTTGGTTTGTTGCGAACACAGAGACACGGAGAGGTCTAGTGATTTCTTCTTTTCCGACCTCCCTCCTTATTGCGTCTTGGATTTCTGTTTCAGTTGTGAGACAGTCCATGCCAAATACTTCCAACTTCATCCGCTTGGAAAGCTGTTGTGCTTCACCGACCTCTCCTACTGCACTACCTATAGCTGCTCTGAAGGCCGTCTGGTCACTGCAGCGCGCCGTTTCAATCAGTACGTTACCAGATTTGGTTTTTCGTACTGACCGTACCACCGTACCTGTGTCATTAGGGCGGAGCTGGCCGCGTATGGCCCCTAGTATCTGGGCATAGCTTTTGTCTTCCACAGGTTTTACCACAAAAGTTGCTGCTTGTCTCCTCTTTCTCGCCCGTTTTTCAGCTTTAGGAGCTTGGACGGGGGTGGCCTGCTTAGCTGGCTGGGCCCGCTGTTTCAGCCTCCGGCGCGCTACATTGGACCAAGACTCACCTTGTGAAAGCGTATTTGTTCTTTCATCTCGTTTCTTTTTGGCTTCCAAGTCCTCTGAGTAGGAATCTGAACTCGTTCGTGCCCTCTTGCTTTTTCGGCCCGATTCTCTGCTCTCATGAAGTGAATGTTAAAGTTAAAGTGAAAGTTAAAGTTAAAGTGAAAGTTAAATATTAACTTCTCATTTATTCAATAAAAGTAAAAAATTTATTTTCTTATCGGTCACCACGCTTAAAAAGGTTAACTTGAATTAATATCAAAGACAAAACTTGAATTAATATCAAAGAAAACAAAATGTTGCATAAATATTATAATTGCATAAGTTGATAATATGCAATAGCTTTACCGCGGCAGTCCCCGAGTGCCACACGTCCTTTTTTTATTATTAAGTCTCTTATTTGATTAACTGTTTCCCAATTGTTGCAGATTCGATTTTTGACTGCTTGAAGCACTAACAGATTGCCGGAGCATATCACGTATTTTGTCTTTTTTTGTTAAGAGGGTAGAGTCCGGCTTCATGTATTGCTTCTGCTTCCGCCGTAAAGATTGAAGAGAAGGGGAGCAGCGATTTCATGCCGATACAGACGCCCAGGCCCGACGAGAGGGGGGGAGGGGATAGGGGGATTCCCCAGGCCCGGGGTTTCTCAGGGGGCCCGCGATTGAGAGGTACTAAGACATTTTTTTTTAATTCAGGAGAGTCTTTAGTTGTTCCATGTGCAAATTTTAAGCCGAATTTCAAAAGCAACAAATATTGATAATGATTTTTTGCTTGGGCCGGACGAGACAATAAAAACATCAAACAAAAATGTGTTTCTCAGGAAGCCCGCGATTTAGAAGTACTAAGACATTTTTTTTTAATTCAGGAGAGCCTTTAGGTGTTCCATGTGCAAATTTTAAGCCAAAGTCAACGAAATAATTCGTCGGGGTCATCAAAATTGTCCTGTTATTTTTCCACGTGATTGTCATGACGAGGCATTTCCTACCTCGTTGTTAAACAGAATCTTGCCAAGTGGAGAGAAAGAAGAGCGTGACTGGTTAGAGTGGAGTGCTAGTAGCAATGCTTTTTATTGCCTACCATGTCGTCTATTTAGCACCAATACTTTAAATCGACCTAAAATTTGTTCTGCGGATATTCGAAATTCCAGGTATGGAAGAAGCCTTACGCTAAACTGCCATCACACGAAAATACTCAAGATCACATAAAATGTTATATTCAATTGCGATCTTTACAAAATCTAATTCAAAAGGAGGTTACAATTGATACACTTACACTGGACCACGAATTTCAACTTTTTGTCTTTACCAGAAACGCCGTTATGAGATTCGTATGTAAAACCACCCCCTGATTTCGAAAATTGAGTTCATTTTTGATTCTATGGTACGGTTTTTGAAATATTTGCAATTTACCGTTATTCGAAAAAACCAAAAAGATGGCTCCCTTTAATTACGTATATCTCACGAATTATTTTTTGCTCAACCAGATAGTTTTCGAGATATTAGCTTATCATTTCAGATTTTTGTGAGGGCAGCATTCCAAAACCACAACCTTTTTTCCAGATATTTTTTCTTTACGTAAAGCTCTGTTTAATTAGAAAAAAGATAAGCTATCATCGAAGAAAATCGATGCAAAACTACGTAAGTTATAAGCGATCAAATAAAAATACCCAGGTTGCGCAACTTCAATCTATGTATACATACATATATTAAAGGTATACAGTGCAAATGGGATATTATCCGGATAAACGAATAACACCATAACAATGATAATACTTTTTCTTTAAATAAATCAAATAGTACTTTTAATACTCGAATTGTTTTATAGTAGGTAGAGTGGTTGGGTTTGAAACCTGCTGTAGGCATGTAGCTATAAACATGTATTTCCGTCACTTATGGGTAAGTATATAGGTAGATTTTCCAAATTATAAGACACAGAAAATTTTTAAAGCCTACATTTAAAGAAGGTAGTATTTTCTTTTCCCGGCTTCGTATAAAAAGGAACCTTTCTGTCTAGGTAAGATTTGATTTTTTCAATTTTATTCTTGTTCCGAGTATAAATATGAGTTAATGCGCCTTGAAACTTCATAACATCTGCAAGGCTCGCCGGAGATAGTTCAGTTCATAAGTCAAATTTCAAAACCGTGATTTATTAAAAAAAATAAAATGAGTAAAAGGACGCGAGAATTTGAGTGTAATAACGATCCAGATATGTTCTGTTTCATGTGTGGCCAATATACTATCATAAGGCGACGACGAGTGTTCTCAGATCATATCAAAACTTTATACTCCAAGTATTTTGGCATTGAGCCTAAAAATGCTGAAAAACCATGGACACCGAACACTTTGTGTACATCGTGTCGAGTAGAATTGATTCAGTCGGAATCAGGACAACAAATAAAATTTGATACACCAATGATATGGAGAGAACCTACTTGCCATTCAATAGAGTGTTATATTTGTCAAACAAAAGTACTTGGCGTTGGAAGATCAAGAAGAGTAACCTATGCCAGCGTACCTACAGTGACATTACCAGTACTACATTCAGCGGCAGTTGCGGATCCAGTTCCATTGTCAACAGCAATATCTGAATACGGGGAATCAAGTTGTACTGAATTTCGCATGGGAAACGAGGGAAACGTTCTGTCACAAGCACAACTTAATGATTGGATAAGAGATTTGGAACTATCCAAGGAAAAGGCCGAGATCCACACTTCTCGTATGCAACGATTTAAATTTGTGTCATCCGATGTTAAGGTGATATATTGTAGAACTCGTCACGAACCATTTTCCAAACACTATACCAAGAAAGACAGTATATGCTACTGCAACGACATTCCTGGTTTATTCAAAGAGTTTGGTCAAACATATGATTCAAAAGAGTGGCGATTGTTCATAGACAACAATAAACTGAGTTTGAAGGCTGTATTATTGCACATTGGTAACAAAAAGCCTTCTATCCCGATCGCACATGCAGTAAATACAAAGGAAACCTTTGAGGAAATAATACAAAGGAAACCTTTGAGGAAATGCAAAAACTACTCAAATTTATGAAATATGGAGAGCATGATTGGAAAATATGTTCTGATCTCAAAGTCGTTGCAATGCTATGCGGTCTACAAAGTGGCTACACCAAGCACTGCTGCTTCCTCTGCAAGTGGGATAGCCGAGCTCGTAAGACTACTTCAGAAAGGATTGGCCGGAAAGATTCGAGTTTACCGTTAGTGTGGATAACATCAAATACACTCCTCTTGTCAAGAAAAAGAAAATCATATTTCCACCCTTACACATCAAGCTCGGTCTCATTAAAAACTTTGTTAAGGCTTTGGACAAAGAAGGCGAAGCATTCGACTATTTGAAAACCATTTTTCCAGATATTGCTCAAGCCAAGATAAAGGAAGGTATTTTTGTTGGACCACAAATAAAAAAGTTGATCAACAATAATCAATTCAAAGGACTAGTCTAATCAGTTGAGGCAGCAGCGTGGGAATCCTTTGAAAAGGTTGTTGCTTCTTTTCTCGGTAGACACAAAAGCCCTAACTACGAGCAGATAGTGAACGACTTAATCAATAATTATGCGAAAATGGGTAAATATTAAAGGTTTATTAAAATTAATTTCCCAAAATTCTATAACTTGTTTACCTAACTAATATTTTTTTCGAGGCGTAAATATGTCCTTAAAAATTCACTTTCTGCACTCACATTTGAGCAAATGAAATTAATTGAGAATCGATATCAAGGATTCTGGGACACCGCAATGATGGGTGATTACTGCTGGTTTCTCATAAGAGAAACCGATCCTAAACTGAATAAGCGTCAAAGTAGAACACATAATTATTTCGACTACATAGTAAAATCAAATTAAGATAAAGATTGTTAGAATATAGTATAACATAAATAAATTTAAAAAAAAAGTTAAAAATATGGGTAATTTCATTCATAAATTGAAATTTTAACTAAATAGAAACAGAGCATAGCTAGATATTTCACTCTTCTTTATACCATACATACGTTTTGAGGTATACGTTGAAATTGCGCAACCTGGGTATTTTTATTTGATCGCTTATAACTTACGTAGTTTTGCATCGATTTTCTTCGATGATAGCTTACCTTTTTTCTAGTTAAACAGAGCTTTACGCAAAGAAAAAAATATCTGGAAAAAAAGTTGTGGTTTTGGAATGCTGCCCTCGCAAAAGTAATTTTTTTCATATTTTTTCATAAAAAAAAACAAAAATCTGAAATGATAAGCTAATATCTCGAAAACTATCTGGTTGAGCAAAAAACAATGTATGATGCATTTATAGAAAATTTTATCGTCTTTCCGATTCTGTAAACGTTCGTGAGATATACGTAATTAAAGGGAGCCATCTTTTTGGTTTTTTCGAATAACGGTAAATTGCAAATATCTCAAAAACCGTACCATAGAATCAAAAATGAACTCGATTTTCGAAATCAGGGGGTCGTTTTACATACGAAGTTCATAACGGCGTCTCTGCTAAATTTTGGCCGTCGACCAGTGTTATCAATGACCAGCTAATCATTGAAACTCAAAGGTGGAAAGAAATTTTATATAGAATTTTGGACACTATTTTATTTTTGGGTGAAAGAGGCCTAGCTTTCAAAGGCGAAAGTATATATCTTTGTGAACGAAACAATGGAAATTTTTTGGGCATCTAAGATCTCATAAGCCATTATGATCCGATACTTAGAGATCATTTGGAGAAAGTTAGGATTTCACAACAGCAGCACAAACGTTTACAAGTTCACTATCTTTCCCCAGACATTCAGAACGAGTTTATAGAAATTTGTGCAAAGCACGTGAGGGAAACTATATTAGATCAAGACAAGAAAGCCAAGTATTTAGCTATTATCGCTGATACTATGCCTGATGCTAGTCACGTTGACTACGTTCATTTTGCGCTAACTCCATTTCAATTCGAAAGCAACAAATTTTTATAAGCTTTTATTTTATAAGCTTTTATTTACTTTCACTTTTGTTGTCTGTAATGGAATCTTGCAAGTTAAATTTGATACACTTCCCGGTGTCCGATTGAGCTGAAATTTTGCACACATGTATAACTCCGATGACAATGCAATATTACTTTGTTAGAATTCGATAAATTAATCGATAACACAGTTATCGGTAAAGATTTGTATTTACTTTGGCATAACAGCCTAAGTCCCATACAAACACGCCGGTACCTATCCGTGGATTGTGATATTTGGACGTGGTGAATCACGTGTCACGCGTGGTGAATCTCATCGCTTGCGAAAAGCGGAGACACAACTCTCTGTTGTATTTCTGTGTATAACCAACATAGCTGAATTTTTAAGGCTGTTTAACCCTGTAATCTTTTCTGTAATTTATTTTGCTTTTGGAAAAATTACCTATTTGAAAAAAGCTGGCTGAAAAATATTGGCATAACAGCTAAAGTTAAATCAAGAATGGAAAATCTTTGGAAAATTTGAGCAGATGTGGCAATTTCGCGCGTCCGTTGAACGAAATATTGACAATCTGCTGATCATCGCTAAGAAATTAGCGACATTCCATCAACTAAGCAGCACTTTAGCAATACTACTGTTATTATTTGGCCGCTCAAACACACAAATATTAATTGTGCATTAAATCTAAAATATACAAATACACCATAATAATTTACACGGCCAAAGCCATAATAATTCACAAGGGTCATCAATTCTTTGTCTGATTCAAAATCTGAACTACCAGCGCTACCGTCAACAGCTCAGTGTCATCACTGCCAGTAGCGCCAATAACACCAAACTCGTGCCTGACACACAAAAGTCGTTTCACTCAATAGCGCAAGTAAAATGTACTACGCACTCACTACTAAGAAGCGTCAAAAATTCGCTTGGAGTAATTTCGTCAATGAGCTGCCATTGAGCTGGCACCGCATTGGCGCTGGCGCCATGCAATTTACATCACTAAAATTGCGCGAATGCCCAGGCTCATGACTTCAATACTTATATTTACAATGCTTTAAACTTTAAATACACCTCTGAAGTTGCTGCGCATAAAATGTGTACTAATAAATTCCAATACGCATTATACGCAGATGTAACTGATATATGTGTTTTTGTTTCACCCCCTATACTTATATTTAAAGCTTTTATAAGAACAAGCTTCTATTACTTGTTAATAAAACGAACTAAAAAGTAAAAAATAAAATTAAAGAAAAAAAAACTTTTTTAAAAATAAGCTTTTATTATTTTGGTTAATAAAATTAACTAAAAAGTAAACAATAAATTGACTCTAAAGAAATATAACACTTTATAAGTTCATTGTAAGCTTAAACGATAATTAGGCTTTTTCGTCTGCGACAAAAAAATTCTATATTGTACATAATTATATATTTTTAACATTAAAACTTTACACCTAAATTATTAAATCTTACAGTTTATATCACAGTCCTAATTGTTCTAATAAAAGCGTGTTACATTGCGATAGCAAGAAAAGGAGATCCTAAATGTTCTTAATTATACCATCAAAATTTAACACGTTTTTTATTAGAACAATTAGGACTGTGATATAAATTGTAAGATTTAATAATTTAGGTGTAAAGTTTTAATGTTAAAAATATATAATTATGTACAATATAGAATTTTTTTGTCGCAGACGAAAAAGCCTAATTATCGTTTAAGCTTACAATGAACTTATAAAGTGTTATATTTCTTTAGAGTCAATTTATTGTTTACTTTTTAGTTAATTTTATTAACCAAAATAATAAAAGCTTATTTTTAAAAAAGTTTTTTTTTCTTTAATTTTATTACAATTCAAGAACGGTTTTTGGCTTTCGTGAATTATAACCAAAAAACGGGTCAGAAAATCGCTGATCTAATTTGCCATACTTGATTGAAGATTTTCGTGCCGAAGGGTACGATAACGGCGCCAATATGAAAGGAGCTTACAACGGAGCACTACGTCACATTCTCGACAAAAACTCGAATGCTGATTACTCGCCTTGGGCTGCAATTACTTTCTTCGGAGTTGTACAAAAATGTTTTACTATTTTCAGCAGCACTCCACAACGATGGTACATCCTCAAAAAAAAATGTACCGAGCTCTCTTCATAGTCTTTCAGCCAAAAGCTAAATTTGACTGCGCAAGCATACGGCGATGTTACCGGCATTCTCAAGTACATCAACAAGTTCGAATGTATCTTGCTGTCCTCAATTTGGTTCAAAATACTGACTACCATTAATGAAAAAAAAGTGGTCCTCCAAGCTAGAGACGCGACCATAGATGTTGAGGTCCGACATCTAGATGCCTTATTACCTGATTTGAAGTTGATCAGGAACCAATGGGAAACAATTTTAAACGAATGCAAAACAGTTGCTATTCAATATCTCGCCAAAGTTTCGAGACATTCGAAAGAGAAAACCCAAAAGACGTTATAAACATAATTTAATTAAGATGATTACGGATGATTCAGAGTATGATTTTAGAAACAATACATTCCTGGTGATCGCTGAATCGGTAATCACCGGCATTATGAACGATTTGCAGCTATTAGAAATTTGAGCGAGACGTTTTCTTTTTTGTGGCAATTTGAAGGCATGGATGAAACTATGGTTCGGGCAAGCGCAGCAAAATTCGGACATTTCTCAAAGCTTAGAACGCGAAATAATTCACTTGAAACACATTTACGAAGCAAATTTTGATAAAGGTCTGTCACCATTGGAATTGCTAAATGTCATCTACACATGTTCAAAATCTGTATACAACTTTCCCCAACATTTGGTTTGCTTTACGTATCTTTTGCACTAAACCCGTCACTGTAGCTAGTGCAGAACGTTCCTTCAGCATCTTTTCAAGAATCAAAAACTTTCATAGATCGTGTTCATCTCAAGAGCGAGTTTCAGGACTTGTCACGCCTTGTGTTGAATCCGTTTTGGCAAGACAGTTAAATTTTGTATTATTATGCAGCAAAAAAAGCAAGAAAGGCCACTCTTTGATATCCAAACCTTCTATATTGAATAAATAAAATTTATAATCATCATTATATTTATCAAAAATGTATTAAAATGTTACCAAATAACTAGAAAAGATTGTTTGAAACCATGATACAAAAAAGAAGGTAGTTCCACTCAAAATTTTTTGACGTATTTGGGGATTTTTGAAGTTTCATAATGTTTGTGGTTTTGCCAGAAGCGTTGCCAGACCATTACTGTTTAAGGCGCAATTGTGGTTTTTTCGGGAAGGAAATTTCCTTTAGGATGAAAACGCAATGGTCATTCGAGACAATAATAATATTCTTTAGCACGATTTATGTGCATACATATCGATTGAGAATACAGTAAAACATGTACTTTTATTGAAAAATAGTGGATAATAACTCATACATTGGTTAATGACTCATATCTTTATGGTAGCTTGACCCCTCCAAAGTTTGCACAACTATGTCAATGCTAAAAGGGCACAGAATGTGTATAGGCGGCGCTGCCCCAAGGTGACCCCTGGTCCAACAGGCAAAAACACTCTCATAACTAGTGGCTAACCTGCAGAGGTACAGGGTAATATTATCCCTAAAAATGGTTTAACAATTCCCTCCTAAAACGCAGAGCTTGAATTATATGTAGCCAATTTATCAAGAAATTGCGGTGTCAGTTTATAAGGTCCTCCTTTGAGCAAGCAATTGACAAACGTATATGTTTTGTCAAAAGGTACTGAGCAAACGTACCGGCTATATTCCCTGTTACGGTCTGCTGTTATGGTCTACGGTTACGGTCCACTTGGGAGCGTTTTCGTGCGAACACACCTAGTGACTGGTGATGGGGCGAAAGTTGCGATACAAAAGTATCGAAAAAATGAAAGAAAAATTCGGGGATCACTAGCAAAAAGAAAAAAACCACGAGTTTCCGCAGATCGAAAAATCTTTTCTTCTTCCTTTTCCTGGTTGGCAGCGGACGGAGTAAGTCAGACAAGAATTAACGAATTTATAGTGGCTTAGCGATTGGTGTGTTTTGATCGTTTTTTTTCTTCCTGGTTGGCACGCGGATCAACTGAGGATTACAGATCTATAGTGGCTTAGCAATTTGTGTGCTTTTAATGCTTCCTTTTACTGGTTGGCTTAGCGATTTGTGTGCTTTTAATGCTTCCTTTTGCTGGTTGGCACGCGGAACGAGGATTACCAATTTATAGTGGCGTTTAGTGATTTGAGTGTTTTTAATTCTTTCTGGTCCTGGTTGGCACGCGGACGATTTATGTGCTTTTAATACTTTCTTGTCCTGATTGGCACGCGGAGTTCGTATGCGAGGGGCCACTTGACATATTGGCAACAACGACAATCCGAGCAAGGCCTATTGGCCAAAGCGTTTAATGCCCCGAAAAGCGTTTAAATTCTGCGGAAAGTAGGGGTTGCATTCGTACCAGCAGCAACGACGCCCCTAACCACATCACCACTAAATTAACAACGAGAGGTAGCACCGCACCCACATTTCAGGCGGCAACGTGGTAAAGAAGTTGGGAATACAGCAGCCAGCACCTCGTCGTCGTTCTCCTCACAATTTGCCCACAAGTGCGCATGTTAGCCGACACGATTCTATGCAATTGATAAGCAATTGGTAACCCATAAGCAGCGCTGTAACGCCCGGCAATATTTGGCAGACCCGCCAGCTCTAATTCACGTCCGCCAGCTGTCCTTATAACAACCAAACGCGCCAACCACCATCGCCGGTGCAACCACAACCATTACAGTGCACGATCACCAACCGTGCCCACCAAAACCGTGCACCACTACTACTACAGCGCCACCATAACGCGCCAACCACCATCGTCGGTGCAACCACAACCAGTACAGTGCACGACCACCAACCGTGCCCACCAAAACCGTGCACCACCACTACTACAGCGCCACCATAACGCGCCAACCACCATCGCCGGTGCAACTATAACCATTACAACGCACCAAGCACCACCAACAGCGCCACCAAAACGCGCCAACCACCATCGCCGGTGCAACCATAACCATTACAACGCACCAAGCACACCAACAGCGCCAACCACCATCGCCGGTGCAACCATAACCCTTACAACGCACCAAGCACCACCGACAGCGCCTACCATTACAACGCGGAATCACCATCGTCGGTACAACCACCACCAGTTACAACGAACATAGGCCTGCGCCACTACTGTCAACAGCAACAACAGGCGGCACCACAGCCCACAATACCAGCTACTACAACAATACCAGCAACAACAACAACAGCAGGGCCGACTGACATAGGCCTGCTGCAAATCCCGACTACGACAACCAACAACTACATTTAAAGCGGTGAGTTCGTTCCGGATACGGACAAATATACGTATTTGTACTCTTAATTAGAAATGTTAATATACAAACATATTTAAACTTAAGCTACAACACAATTAGACAACTTTCGCTTAAACATAATGCATTTGTAATTTAATGTAATTGCTCTATTGAGATGTTAGCAACCCTTCTTTAGACAAGTTATTTCTTTACATCCGCACAAGCTCTCTGGTTTAATTTCTTATTTTCTACTACAAAAAAAAAGGGGGTTTTTTTTGCACTCCAAATTATCATGTCATTAGTATAGTGCTGCTATTTGTAATTCATTGGCAAGAGATTGGCCTATACCAGACGTATGCATTCAATGAATTTTTTTTTGTTTTACCTTTTTGGAAAAGGTTGTGGTGTGCTTATGATTTCGTATATACCTTGTAATGCGCTCTTTAATTAAAAAGAAAATTCTTTTTTTTTTCAATATAATCCTTAAGACCTTTATACTTATACTTGTCTAAAGTTGGCGAACTACCGATGTACACTACTACAGACTAAAATATGTCATCATTTATTTTCTTTTAATTGTTTTTTTTTTTTTTTAAATTCCGTACAATTCAGAGCTGGGACTTAAGCCGTTTTCATACAGAAGCTTAACCGAATCACAATTCTAATTAATGAGACAATTAAGTGTCCCTTTTCATACAGGACCTTTGCTTAATTAAGCGAACAAAAAGGAAAAATATTTGGTTTTTACCAAAAATGGTTAAAATGGGAAGCAGCGTTCTTTCTTAACTATAAATACATCAACATATAATGCATGCGCAACTAACCATAGGTGTTGCACCAAACCAAGTATGTGCTTATTTTCGAGAAAGCCATATTGTCTTAGGCAGCGAATGCAGCGAAAATTAAAATTTGATTGTTCTCGCGGCTTTCCATTTTCGTAAATTATTGCAAACAATTGAATAGTGATTGTTATTTCTTACATTAACAATAATATTCGAAGTACCGATTAGGCATTCAATAAAGCAACAATGATATATTTAAGAACTTGCGTTTTGTATGGAAGATTTAACTCGGTTAGGGCTCTAATATAGAAACTGGACTAATTATTTCGTTAAGCCTCTGTGTGAGATTGGCATTAGTAAGCCCGTAGGTAAGACAGTTATTTAACGTACACGGTAGGATAGGTATAACATACCATATAAGTAGTGTCATAGTTCTGCGACACAGTTAAGACTTGAAACAAAATTAAGGAAAAGAATAAGAGAGGGAGTCGCAAATTTTTTTTGGGTCGCACAATCTAATGTACAGCTATGAAAGAAGCTAACGGAAGCACTAAATATACCACCCATTGGTCAAATTTACGTGGAAGTACCCAGCTTACATACACATTCGTAGTGAGAACACCGATACATGCATTGATTTTATTTAATTAGTAGCATTTAACACATGAATACCAATACATAACCCTAAATACTAACACCAACAAGTAGCACCTTTTTAGTTCCTCCGTTTCATTGTTTTAATGTAGTTGGGTGCGAGTATCCGTACTTTCAAATTATTCGAAGCGAACCTGATCGAATAATTCGAACAATCCTATTAATTAGAGTAATTTAAAGAAGTGCAGGCCATTTAAAATTTTGGGTGATTATTTGCACTTAAGTTTTATAGGAATAACAGGATTTTACTAAGCTTTTGCGTGAACACGCCAAAATAAAACGATAAGTACCAAGAATATCTAATTGGTTTAAGTTTTCATAATAAAACATTTATTATAACAAAAAAAAATAATAATAGAATGTATACAAACAACCTTCTAGCGTTGTTTAAAACAAAAAAAAAAAACCCCCTTAATAAAAACTTAAATTGTTGAAGAGGTTTAGTTAAAATGACCAAGAACTATTATTAAAATTAAATTTAAGATAAGCATAGAAAAGTACGAAAAATTGTAGCATTATTATTTTCCAAATTGCAAAAGGATTTTCTCTAAGACGGAGAGAAAAGTCAAAATAATAGAATCCAAAAAAATCAAAAAGAAAGTAACTCGTTTAGCTTAAAGTAAGCGTCAAATTGATTTTCTATTCTCTTTTATGTACATAGGATGAACTATAAATAAATTTTTGTAAATATGGGAATGCTGACTTCCATATTTATTTAGAAGGCATAGGGTAATACAGGTAAGGGGCCACCGAAAATTTAGGTGCGTCGATGGCCATGGATTTTGAGGGTGGGTTAAAGCACCGGGCGTCGCAACACCACCCGCGGCGCCCCCAGAATATATTCGGCCTTTTTGTTGTTTTCCTTTTCTTTTTCAGCGTTTTTTTTTCAGCGTTAGTAACCGGCCATGTCCGGTTCGGTTAGTTTTGTTTTGAACAGTTTTTTTTTATTTTCGTTTTTTTTTGAATTTTTGAGTTTTCGAATGTTAACGGTCTGTCCGTGGCATCCGGTTCGGCCGGATGTCGTTTTAATTTTGAAGTTACAAGCGTTTTGAGTCGGCTCTGCGCTTTTTGACAGTTGAGTTTTTGAATAGGCATGATAGGAACTTTTTTCTGTTTATGGCGCAGGAACAGTAAGGTTGGCAAGGACCCGCCCCAGCCGACAATGACTAGCCATTGTGCACCACCACATCATGCCGACCGCCTTCCTTACTGCTCCCATAGTAGATGCGTATCCATAACATCCCTTGCTTTGCATACTTCGATCCATGTCTCTTCCACCAAACCAATTTTCGGGAGCTCGAAAAACTTATTAAAAACCTTCTTTTCTAGGCTGATATTTCGTATTAAAATATGTCCAAGGCATGGGGCTCGTTATTTTTTCTTTTTTATTTAAAATAACTATGAAAGTAATTTAGTCGTATTCGTTAATATGAAATACATCAAAATTAGAAAAATTCGTAACATTTTTCAATGTTGTGGCTTGTTTTTGGTCAATTGTCATCGTCCCCGCAAAAGTCAAGTGCCTAACGTCACACTAAATGGAACTACCCCAGCGGGTTAGGGGATCAGAATATACCCGCGGTAGGTATGCCTGTCGTAAGAGGCGACTAAAATACCAGATTCAAGGGGATGTGTAGCGCAACCTTTCAGGTTGCCAGCGCAATATATAGCTTCTCCAAACCCAATTGTCAAACTCATCTATCCGCGGTGAATCCTGTTTCACTAACAGACGAGGCTCTGGCGACACCAAGTTCCTCATGGAACTTGGGGGGAGGGAGGGAGGGAATGGCCTGAAGGTTTAATGTGGCCACATAAATCGTTCCCGAGATGGTCGGGCTAGCACCTTAATGGTGCTATGGTACCGGAGCGTACCGGATTTGTATCCGGCAAAGGACCATCACATCGATAACACTCCCCAAAGCCTTCGGGGAGCAACCTTATCGCTACAACAACAACAACAACCTCCATTTTTTGTATCATGGTTTGAAACAGTATGTGGCTGTTAGAAGAGAATTTATTTCTATGTAACAATAAAACAGTATAAATAGTAAATATTCTGTGTTAATTTTATTGTCAGCTCTTAGTCCAAAAATCATTTAGTTGATGTGGCAAAAATTTTTTTTGATGTAATCTATCAATAATGATTCATGAATGAGACGTCATTAATTCAAGTTAATCAAATGTATTAGTGGATTTTTTATAGGGGGCCCGTAAATTGTTTAGTCCCGGGCCCGGATTTTCTCTCTACGGCCCTGCTGTCGCCAGTATCGGTTGATATACTGAAAGCAACACTGTTTTGCGTTTTCGTTCCATCGGTGTATATTATTTTCCAGCCGTAATTTTTGTAGGTGTTGGCCTTTTCCAAGAACAATTGTTGAAATACTGAGTTCGGGGTGGTCGCTTTTTTGTAGGTGTGTAGTGATATATCGCATGATTGGGTATCTAGAGTCCATGTTCCAAAACAACCGAATTTTTTCAAAATAAAAACAACCAGGGTACATTTTGAGATAATTCTTTTTTATTATTCAATATACTCTCCTTTCACTTCGATACACTTCTCTGCACGCTCATAGAATTTGTCAAATGAGTCGGAAATGTCCTTTTTAGGAACCTTGTCTAGTTCGTCGGTCGTCGCGTTTTGAATGCGGTCAAATGAGTTTTATTTATTTGAGTAAAATTTATTTTTAGTTCTGATTATATTTTTCTTTCACTCTCTAGAATTTTATGTTTGTAAGAAAATGTTACAAGTCTTTTTCATTTTTCGGTGGCCCCAGGCCCCCCTTTTCTGCCTACTTATTAATCCGGCCCTGGTGATACGCCTTAATGCCCAGACATGTTAGCCTGGTTGACACACGACATACCGAAGAGTTTTCCTAAGCTCTACGAAGCTCTGTTGTTGTTGTTGTAGCCATAAGGTTGCTCCCCGAAGGCTTTGGGGGGTGTTATCGATGTGATGGTCCTTTCCCGGATACAGATCTGGTACGCTCCGGTAACAGCTCCATTAAGGTGCTAGCCCGACCATCTCGGGAACGATTTATATCGCCACATTAAACCTTCACACCATCTCTCCCTCCCCACCCCCAAGTTCCATGGGGAGCTTGGGGTCGCCAGAGCTTCGTCTGTTAGTGAAACGGGATTCACCGCTCGTTGACAATTCGATTTGGAGAAGCTATGTATTGCGCTAGCAACATGAAAAGGTTGCGCTACACAACTCCTTGAATCTGGTATTTTAGTCGCCTCTTACGACAGGCATACCTACCGCGTGTATATTCTAGCCCCCTAACCCACTGGGGGTCTCTACGAAGCTCTCGAGCTCTTTTTTTGTAGAAGTACTACCGCTGCTCCGCTCGTACTATTTCCCGTAGGTATTGGGCTTGGAGAGTTTCTTTTTGGGCTGAGAGCCCTTTAAGGGATGTGGATCTGGTACCAAAGGTATCTCTTCTTATTATATTATACCGTTTGGTATTAGCCCAGTATCCTTTCGCAAGGAACTTCGTTAAAGTGGACAGGACATTTATAGTGATAGACTTCGTGTTTTTGTTGTCGAGTTGCATGCCACTACCCGTTGCAACATCCACCATTTGTCGTCGTCCTTATCTCCTGTTTATTAACACATTTATTATAAGAGAAACATCTTCCCATTTAAGGAAATATGAACGATTGGTGCATTGGCAATATTAACGCTAAGGTTCTTGTAAAACAGACAACTAATGACTTCTCCACTCGGCGCTCGCACGATCTATCTATAGAACTGTTTTAGAGTTATTTGGCGCTCTTTTCCGACCAAAGTGTGTAATTTCACTGATACCCCATTAAATTTTTCGCACATCACTCAAAGAGTGTCACCTTGGAAGCGGCTCTTTGCAGCGGGACTGCTCCTCCCTCCCATGCTCCCGAAAGGTGTCAAACCACCTGTGAACTGATACCGCTGCGTGTGCCGGATAGGCTATATTTAAGACGGTCATTATCATGTCAATATGTTGCGTCAAACAGATGGTTGCACTGAAAGGGAAATTCTGGGCTTACCCCTAATACTTGTAATTTCCGAAATAACTTCAAAACATTTGTAGAGCCGTGCTGTACGCAACCAACGGTGTCCTGCGACCCGTGGATAAGGAAATCTCCACAAGTCACACCATAACCCTGGGAAACGATGCTTTCCGATCCTTTCACAGCTACAATATCCGTAGTTCAAACTGCAGCAAAGTCACCAACACATAATTACGAGAATATGACCAACTCAATGTATTTAATAGCTTGGCAAAAGTCACTGTCCAGAGCCTGCGCCATGTTGCCGAGCTAAGCATCCAAAAACGCCGGGTACGCCAGTGATTGGGCGTTTTTAATACAAACTATTGTCAATATAGCTCGTGAAGCCATAAGCGGTGGTCAAAATAAATGAAAGCTCTGTACACTGATTATTTAATATTCACCCTTATCGCGAGTTTTATTTTCACCCGAAAATATTCACAGTTTTTGTTCACCCTATCGCAGAGGGTGGCGAAACAATTTTTCATGTTCGAAAAAGATTTCACCTTATCGGCAACTATTTGTTCGGGCGAAATGAACAGTCGGAAAACCAAAATTTGTTCACTTATATTTTACAGGCGAACGAGAGGAAAACAAAATGTAATTAATTTTTTGTTTTGAAATTTGATACTCTTATAATTATATGTACTTCTACTATTAGAAATAAGTCAATAACTAATGCACAATCGGAAGCTGAGTGGAAAAAAGTGAAATTCCTGTATTGCTAAGTATGTAAATTCTATTTTTAATGACAACGTATCAGTCGGCCAAGTTATCCATTGTGGACAAAGCAAAGGTTCCAAAATCTTGATCACCTCACTGAAACAAGATTACCTAAGACCCACTTCATCTTTCCTTTTCCTTTCCAACGCTTTTTCCCTATGCGAAAAAAACGAAAATATCTACCCAACTTTATAATTGGTGGGACTCCAAATTTTTGCTTCAATGGTGGCAAGGAGTTGGTAAGAATAACTAGCAAATATTAGAATGCCAGCTCGTTTAGCCTGTAATATTGGCGAAAGCTAATTGAAAAAAATTAACTTGTTATTCAAAAGTGCTGAAAATAGTATCTTTTAGCTTACAGTGAATCATTTAGCTCCAAAGGGTTAGAACTGTCCCTTAATTGCCTCCAAATCGCTTTCACATATATATTCGCCTCGCGCTCAATCAATACCAGCCAAAATGCAATACTAAACATTATTTTATTAATTTTTTATTTATATTTTTGTTGTATTTTAAGGAAATATATGCTTGGTTAAAAAATTTACACAATTGTTATTTGTTCACTGCCAATTCGCAATAGAGCATCAGCTGTTTCGAAGTGAACTTTTGTTCCCCCGAAATTGCCGATAGGCGGAAAAAGTTCACCCGAACAAAAGAAGTGAAGGCGAACACTTTTCCGCGTGAACTTCGCGATAAGGGTGATTATTTAAACACCGCGAACTGGATGCACTAACTACGTAATGACGCCGTAGGAAGAATAAACGAATGGCTGACGAACAAGGTGCTGGAAAAGGTTATCAATAAGATAGAAGTGGTTTTGGTGACCTCAAAGCGGACTCTGGATGAGTTAGTCCTAATCATAGGAGATTATGAAGTAAAGTCAAAGTCTTTTTTGAAATATTTATCATCCAAACATACATTGTTGAGTGACGTAGTAACGCGGGGTGGGGGTACATGAACAGGATTAGCCTGGTTTCACTGGGACACTTGAGGGCAGTGCGCTGCCCCAACGACCAAGAAAAAAGAAAATAAAATAAAAATATAAAGTTCAACAAGAAAGGAAGGCAGGCCATGTCTAAATATCAACTTTTTAAACATAATAAGTAATAAATATTAGTATGGATCTAATTTCGAACATCGGCAAATATGTTTTTGATGGTAACTTTGAAAACGCCGAAATTGTTTTTGGAACAATATCTAAAATAATATAGTGTAAAAAAAATTCAAAAATACAAAAATGGTGCTGTTTGAGCTGCCGGTGCTAGGGGGTACTACCCTGACGCGAAGATGGGGACTATCGCAGGATATTACCCTATGGCTCTACACTGCTGTGGTTAGACCAATCCTTTTATACGGGGCATTGGTCTGGTGGACGAGCCTAGATACTAACTCGAACCTAAGGACACTCCAGAAGGTACAAAGAAGTGCTCAAGTCTGCGGGGGGGGGGGGGGGGGGGTGCACTGCGCACCACCCCTGCGGAGGCGCTGGACACTCTTTTTAATGTGTTGCCAAAGAGAGAGTATTGCGCTCCGACTGTCTTTCGATATGAAGGACGAGCTTGTTATCCCGGACAGGGATTATTGGTTGAGGGAACCGCCGTACCTGAGCGATAGGCTGCAGATATACATACTGACGGTTCCAAACTGGATAATAAGGTGGGTAGCGGTGTCATTGCACCTCAACTAGGGTGGAATCTATACTTTAGCCTACCCGATCATTGCAGCGTCTTTCAGAGGGAGGTGGCTGCTTTAACGAGGCCGCTGAGCACCTGAGAAATGCTGTTCACGGCTATAACCAATTTTGTATTTACTCTGACAGCCAGGCTGTACTAAAAGCACTTGGATCGGTCTCATGTCAGTCCAGGACAGTAGAGAAGTGCCGCAAATCTCTCAACAAGATCGCTAAGCAAACTTCCCTTCGTCTGATATGGGTGCCTAGATACTCGGATGTACCGTGCAATGAGATGGCTGACGAACTTGCAACAGGGGCACATCCGTTCCGCTTTCTTGGAAGGGATTGAGCATGTCGCTCGCTACCTGTAAGCTCACTTTGAAAGGGATTTTCCTTAGGGGAAGCGGGTGTGAGATGGTGCAATCTTGAATCCTCCTACCACACTAAGCTCGTGTGGCCTGAATGGGACGCGAGACGTCTCCTTCTTCTTGGAAGAGGACATATCTCTGGTGGTTGGACTTATAACCGGCCACATAGCAATCGGGAGGCATGCACAACGGCTGGGTGCTCCCTATAATGATAACTGCAGGGGCTGCAAAGACGAAGAGGAGATAGACGCTTCTCAAGGCAGTCGGTTCTATGTACCGGAGCGACTCGGGATTTTTCCCGACCAAGGACTGTCATTTCAGTGTAACCCCATTTAATTTGTTGCGTCCCTCCCACAAATTGTCATCCTCCCAGCAGCTCCTTGCAGCGGGACTGCTCCATATTCTCTTGCTCCGGGAAGGTATCGAATACAATCCGGGTCCGTCTCCTGACCCCGGTCCTGAGAAATGGTTTTGCTGCATCTGCCGGAAAAGAATCTTTTTAGGACGGTCATACTCTGTTCAGTGTGTCTCGTGTAAGGGATGGTTGCATCGGACAGGTTGTTCTGGGCTTGATCCCAAAACCCGACGTCCACGTAACTTTTATAAATCTTTTGTGGCTCCTTGCTGTTCACGTCCAAGGGCGTCCCGTAGTCTACGCCTTAGCGCCCCCCCCCCCCCTACCTTCCAGCAGCCCAGCTGCTCCGCAAGCCACAACTAGTACCCGCTGTGGCTCGCGCCCCGCGGCGCCAACAACTCAAACAGCTGCTACCACTCATAACTACTATCTCCGTACTAGAGTCGGTAGCAATGCTGAGCATCAGCCCCTGCCCCGTCTTCTCACCACTAGATTCACCACCAGAAGGAGTCACTATCGTTTCATACGCCGATGACTGCACAATAATGCCCACAGATCGACAACAGAATAAACGGCTACCTCCCTGATCTCTCCAGTTTTTTCGCCTCGCGAAACCTGGCATTATCATCGACTAAATCTTCCGTGACCTTATTTACAACATGGACGTCCCAAATGTCGACCATTTTGAACATCCACGTCGATGGCACTACGCTACCGACTGTCCTACACCCCAAAATCTTGGGTGTGACGTTTGATCAGGATCTACATTTTGGTGAGCACGCAGCCGCAATTGTTCCGAAAATCCAGAGCCGTAATAAAATCCTCAAATCCCTTGCTGGCAGTACCTGGGGAAAAGATAAAGAAACGCTCATTACTACATACAAAGCAATTGGCCAGCCGTTTACGTGCTACGCGTCACCCATATGCTCGCCAAGCCTAAAAATTACCCACTGGAAGAAGCTACAGGCCTGCCAAAATACTACTCTCAGAATCGCCACGGGCTGCCTTCTTATGTCCCCAGAACCCCATCTACATAATGAGGCGAGAATACTCCCCATCAGGGAGAGAAATGAGATGCTAACCAAACAGTTCCTGTTGAATACCCAGAAACCTGGGCATCCAAACAGACATCTGATTGATGAGCCAACACCGCCTAGGGGCTTAAGGAGTCATCTCCGTAAGCATTTTGAGGAAATACGGCACCTGAGAACCCAGCCGTATGAAGCAAAAAAACACAAGCAGGTCCTTGGTGAACTCCACAAACAGGCGCCGGACCTTTATGTCAGGAATTGCCCGGAGAATCCAGTACTCAAAGAAAAGTACCCAAAACTTGTGGAAGAGGAACGCATACTCCCCAGGGAAACGCGTGTCACTCTTGCTCAACTTCGTTCTAGATACTGTAACAGGTTAAACTCTTAGCTATCCAGAATCAACCCCGACTTACAAAATGTATGCCCCGCTTGCAATATGTCCCCACATTACACCAACCATCTCTTTAATTGAAATGTGGAACCAACGCCTCTAACACCCCTTTCATTATGGTCCACCCCTGTTGAAACAGCAAGTTTCCTTGGACTCCCGTTAGAGGATATTGATGACAATTTGTGATCGGTCGCGTTGTTAGGTGGGGCGAAGCACTGCTACAACAACAACAACAACAACAACAAGAGGAGATAGAAACAGTCAAGCATTTTCTGTGCGATTGTGCGGCGCTTTGGCACAAGAGGAAGAAATGTCTGGGATCTCATTGCTTTGACGATCTTTGTGATCTGGTTAACATTGAGCCTAAGAAATTCCTGGCGCTTGCTAAATCGACCTGTTGGTTTGAGTAGGGGAGAGATCCACGTGATATCACAACGGGACCTTTACGGTCCTAAGTGCACTGGTGCTCGCACCGGTGGCCACTCTAACCTAACCTAACCTAGTATCTACTCGACTTAGGCCCGGTTTTTTTAGTATAAGTTCAACTCAGTTTGTCTGTTAAACTACGCTTAAACTTATTCTGCAGTTTTTCAGTCTACTTTAACTGAAGTTTAAGCTAAGCTTAAGTGGCTGATCTGCCAGGTTTAAACTCTAGTTAACCTATCAGTTATTTGCATTCTTTCGAAATGGCGTCGAATATACCCAACAAGCCTTTGGGTTTGAGTACGATTAGAGTTCATGTTGGTAACTAGGCATACTTCTAAAATCTCAAGATTTTCGAAACAGTGGCTCAACTCGAGAATCATAGCGTACTCAGCAAAAGAGGGAACTTTTTATAAAGCAAAATATGCTATTACTTAAGTTGAAAAAATGTAATTAACAACTTGTGGTTCTCTAACTGGACTCAAATGTAAGATTCAATGATGTTGATGTAGGATCTTCGGTGTAGTAGGCGAAGCACGCTACCATCACACCACGGCGGCCGCCTATATAATTTATTCTTGATTAATTACGCTTCATTACTGCTATCAACCAGGTTTTATTTCTCACAATAAATAACTGTTGGTTTTGGTGGTGCCTCCTTGGAGATTTTTATCAACCCCAGCTCAACTCGATATATAATGTAAGATATCAACTCGAGAAATGGGTTGAATATTCATTTGAGAACTGTACATTTCTTAAAATCTCTCGAAATTAGATTAATAATTGGAAAATAATAATGACGTTGGAGATCAACTGGAACTTTTAATTTTACAAAATTTCTCAAAGGTTGGATAGTGACTGGAGAATGAAGTTGGATATCAACTCGAGAACTATCTGGTTTAAGGATAATTAAATAAGGATGTTGGATATCACTTCCGGAACTAGATATATATTTCGTCGGAGAATTTTTTTTCCATGTTTGTTGGGTAAACAAAATCCAGCTGTTGCCGTATCTACAAATTATCTAGATAATAAAAAAAACCAATGTTGCCGCACAAAACAGCATACTCCAAAGGCGGCCTTAAACTGTGACTGAAAAAACTACTGAGTAGTTTAACTGGAGTTAAATTTGACTAGAGTTTAACCAAGCTTAGTTCAAGCTTAGCCTAACCAACCACTGATAAACCGGCCCTAGATATTTGATTTTGATATCGCCGTAGCACATAGGTTCGTGTCTCCGCTATTAAGCACAACTCGTTTTGTAGCGCGTTATTTAACCACTGCCGCGAGTCTTAAATAATTTCCGCTAGATGGGTCTAACTCTCCTTTGCGCGCCTAGCCTAGAGAGTTACAAAGGAGCATACATACAAGTGAAGCTAATATAAGCGTGTTAAAAAGCTTGGTTTCGGTACATACTCAGCCGTGTGCTGTACAGGTTATTAATTTTTCATACAAACCCACACATTTTCGGCTAGCACATCTCCAAAACATAAAATCCTACCATAGAAAATAAAATCGAAATATTTAACTGCTATAATACTTTTTTATTGAGATTTTCCTACATTTTTTAATCTTTTTTTCTTCACTTTTTTTTTACAATATTATTTTTTTAAGTTTTTTTTTTTTAATTTTATATCACACATAAAGTTAAGTAGTAATAATAGTATTTTTATATTTTTTTTTGTGTTTTGCATTCTGAACGCGTTACAATATACAGTATAATGCTTACGTATAACTTAAGATACGTGCATATGTACTTAAATGTATATGAAACACTTTGCTAGTAACAAATTTTTTCAAGTTTTATTTTGTATATTTTTATGATTTGTTATTTGTTTTTTTTATTAAGTTTTATTCATAAACTACTATTATAACACTAGTTTTTTTTTTTGAAAAAAAAAAATTTTTTAAAGAAAATGTATTGCATGCAGGAGTCAATATTATCGAGGCTGATGTTTACAAATAAATGAGTAGTATATATGTTATATGGAAGTGTTTGTTTAAAAACATTGTTTGAATATGTTAAAAAAAAAAACGCCACATGTGATAAGCAAATCATATCGCAAATCGTTATAAAAAAAGGCTATCAAATAAGTGGGATAAAAAACTCTACCTCAGTAACCATTTCATTGAATCTCTATTGAAAGGGGTTGTTTTTGAACCAGATTCTGAATTAGGGTGTGGTTCAAATTCGAGAAACTGTTCTGAAACAGAATTTTTTGGTTTTAAGTAAACCCTGGTTCGAATAAAAGTGATCAACGACATATATCTTGTGATTATTGGAAATTTCATTTATTCATACAAATGCAGCTCAAATTGTCTTTTATTGAAACTTGGTATTTTTGACATTCGATTTCCAAAATTGATACGCCATGGTTTAAGAATTAAAAAGCTCTATATTTGCTTCTAATGTCAATTTGAAGTCGATTTCATGTACATATCTAGCTTTGTCGGCTAAGCCATTCGTCCTCATTTAGTGAAATAATTATAGGCGCCATTTCACACGCATTATTATTCTCTTTCGCCTTTAGTTCGCTGAACAAGCAGAGTAGCAGCAATATCGGATGAGTCTATCGGTTATTTGCGCATTTGCGAAAAGATATTTTGCAAACAAACGCTCATGTGCAGAATGTTTTCATGGTTTAATGTTAGCAAATTTATTTTGTTTAAATTCTTTCTTATACTCAAGCAATAAAGTAGTATTTGTATGGCATATTTACGAATTACTTTTTGTGTGTTAACAAACATGCGTGCATACGTCCTACCTCATTGATTTTTCATCAACAACTAATGCGGCAGTTACCCACCGACGTGTGCCGTACGTAAGGACGTTTGTCGTACGAAGCACGTTTGACCGAACTCTCAAGCCCGTAGGAATCAATGTGTGCGTCTGTGTACATGTACATAACATATTTGTGTGTGTATTGTATACAGATAAGCACTGTTGCCATTGACCATTTTGCATGTATGCTTATGGAAACATCAACTTTTTCCAATTTAATTTTTGATATTGTAAAAGGCCGGAATACATATTAAATAAGTATAAATAGATTACATATTTATAATCAGCACTTTTACATAATTATTTCGAATTATTTTCACAATTTTTCAAACTTTAATTAGGTGTTTTTGCATAAAATTGCAAACGGTCAAAAATTAGCGCACAAAAGTTTACTAGGCAACTCTGTCTAGTGAGAGAGCGATCAGCTGACACGTTCTTACGGAAAAAATCAAAATTGTTTTGATTTCTACGTTCCGGGCTACGTACGTACGGGCGTTGCACGTTGGTGAGTTTTCGTTTACATTGCACACTCATAAGATAGGTCGTGTCAGCTGACACGTTTTAGGTACGTACGTTCGTGAGTAACTGCCGCATAAACCACTACCAATAAGATGATTTTAATTTTACTCACACATCCACAGTTTTGATTTTGGGGACCACTGTTGTAAACCTTCCCTATAACCAAGCTACGATAAAAACTATTACGTTTGTATTTAAAAGCAACAAATATATAGAAAATATATTTTTCGAGGCCCACTCAATTCATGCTGCAACTTGAGGAGTAGTCTTTTGGAAACTTTTTTATATTTCGTAAGCTTAATTCATCTAAACGCTTAAATGAAGTATAAGCCGCATATATTGGAAACTGATATATTAATGATTTTTATACAATTTAGAAGCATTCGCATGATAACGCTTATTAAGTTATTGTAATTGGTTAACCCTCTTATTCATAAAATTTACAAAACGTCGATTCCATAAAAATTTCCAGTTTACCTTAAAGGATATAAAATCACCTACTTCTAGATTTTGGGCCGCACAAATTTTTTGTAGAGATTGATAAAAAAATAGCACCGTTTTTCGAAGTTGGCGTCCAAAACACAGAATCCCAGAAAACACAGTTTCTAACGTTAGAGAAATATTGTAATTTTAAATTAGAATTCTAATTAGTTCTCTAATGCACGGTAGCCACACCATGTTTTCATTTGGGACCAAAATTCATCGAAAAAAAGGACCAAATCTCAGAAAAAATTTATTTATTTTATTTGATTGTGATACAAGCAATTCACAAAAGTGTCGTAGTCGTTGTTAAATATAAAATTTCAGGATGTTTCTATAGTTTCCTATACAAAATTTTTATAAACTTAGAGAATAGGAGACTTAATTCAAACTGCACAAACAAAAACACTACTTTTAGGTATTATATTTTCAAATTTCTAGGATAAGTCTATGCCTTCACTAACTATACGTTTTTTTTTTTTGTAATTTAGTTTGGCTGGCAAAGCTCTTAGTTCCAGCATTATATTGTTAATTTGAAAAAAATAAGATGTATAGCGCAGTTAGGTTAGTAAGAAAAGGCTCAAAAATTTGCGTTTTGGTGTAGCCGAACTATAAGCAAACTCAGTAAATCATAAATGATGCTTACTTTTTCCGCTGAACGTTGAAATTTCATACCAAAGCCTAGATTTAGAAAGTGTGATTTTTGAAAAACTTCCATTTAACCCCAGGCTTCAGATTAAAAAACCAAACGTCTTAAAAATTTCAACTGTGCAATAACGGAACATGATTACATTTAAGTAGGTACTAGAAATTAGCTAACAGCGTTGTTATTGTAGTTTATGGCGCTCTGTACCTACGAGAATAAAACACAAAACACTTCTTTCGAAATCAAATCTTTTTACATTTGCTTTAAAATCTGAATATAAAAGTAAATTTGTTCAATCGAGTTTCGTTATTTATTTATAAAATGTCATTCATGAAATGTCATTGGTCTGCTACATTTTATTGACTGAGCAATTTTTGTGGTAAGATTTCCATATACATAAATAAATTGAAAATTATATGTGGGTTAATGAAAGTGTGCCAAATGTTGTGGTCAGAGTTGTGAATTTTAACCTTAGTGAAAAGGAAGAAAAGTACCAAAATCGTGGCTACTGAATGTGAATTTTAACCTCAGTGAAAAAGGAAGAAAAGTACCAAAATCATGGGTACTGGACCTAGAAAAGTCCAACATTTAAAAAAAGGGACCAGCGGACCAAATGGGGTTGGAATTGATAATTTTTGGTCCAAACGGACCAAAAGTGGCAACCGTGCACTAATGCATTTCGAATAGAAAACTAGGTTAGAATTCGACTGTGAAACGATTCGAATAACACTAGATATGCGATGTTATGATTATTGTCACAGTTATCAATTATTTGTACGACATGATCACTCATCCTTAGTGTTATACATATAAAATAAAAATAATGAAAAGTTGTGTGGAAATATTTTAAGTTGGGAAATAAGTTTTTTCTATTTATAATAGTAAATGCTCGTAAGTGAAAATGAATCAAAAAAAAGTTAAAAAAGGAAAGTGAGCAGATTATTGAAGTGCTGTTTGACTGGCATGAAGAAAACGCTTCCTCATCCGTACCTCAAACCAACGCTGAGCTCAATTTTTAAGTACGGTTTTAATTTATTATAATAGAAAAAGCCTTTGAAATATGTTCATTCTTAATACTGTGACGAATATTAGCAACACTAAGGCATACTATCATCTCTAAGCCGATACTAAGCAGTCACCTGTATCTACATAAACAAATAAACCATTATGTCTACACATATGCACATACAAGCAGCGGAGAAGCAGCGGAGAGATACGCACAAACACATGCATATATCTCAGATACTCACAAAAGTATGGAATCATTGGTGGAAGTATTACTCACATATACACGCGCGTATTGCTATGCGAGAAGCTATAAACGTGCATCTGTAGTTTATAGCTGGTAACTAAGTAGTAAATTCTAGAAGAAACGCCTAGAAGTATGCGAACGAGGAAACCGAAGAGTATAAAAGCAGCACAAGCTGAGGCATGAGCAATCAGTTTGATTTAAGCACGCTATTGGTTGTGAAGTTACGTGTTATTGTGAAGTACTATCAAGTAGTCTGATAAAGACCATTTTTGCTTTATTGAATAGTGGAGTTATTTATTCAACAGTTTAGCGATCCCAACGTTAGCAAAAGATTTGGAATAAGCGGAATTTCCCTAAATCTTTACAATACATAAAATTATATTCAAATAAACGTATTTGATATAATGAAACAATGAAAATTTCGCTGATTTTAAATAATTGAACTTAATTGCGCATCACTTCAAAATTCTCATTAGAAACTCATTAGAAATTGATGTTAGTCCTAGTGAGATAACGTACGTCTGTGAGACGTACGTCGTTTTAATTTTGCTCTCAGTCTCCCACAATCGTAAAGAGAGAACATTCTCATTCTCAACTTTCTCAGCTACCATTACCAGATTGTCAGTGGGGGGGGTGTTTGTCAGCAGTAATTTTTTGTTTGCTGAAATATATACGATTGTTTTTTAAAAATACGTCTAAGAGACGCATCGTTATCTTTTACTTGACTACGTGACATTAATAATTTTATATGAAATTTTTGCCGAAAATGGTAATTTTAGCTAATATTTTTTTAAGTATAGTTTAAAACAGTTAATTCACTCAATTGACGTATAAAAACATGTATTCTATTTTAATTTTTTTTTGCTATAAACTGAGGTCCTTCGAGAAAAATTGATTTTAATTTTTAATATATTAAAAAAACAATATTTTTCTTTAAAAAAAATTTAAAACAAGTGAAGATATATCAAATAAATGATTAAAAAAAATGTAAGTGTTTTTTATATCTTTAGGGTCCTTAAACTTGAACACGTCTCTCAGATGTACGTTATCTTTCTAGGGTAAAAAATAACGTTATCTCTTCTCGATATCGAGAATGAAGTCCCCTTTTTGTCGAGAATGCTATAATTCGCGACAGTTACGTCCTCTAACCTCCTACCTGCAATACATTAGAATTCGATACGTCTTCTAATTCTTTTCTAACCTAAATGTTTGTTGGGATTAGCTTTCGAAGTTTGAACGCGGCTCGGCTGCTTCAACAGCAATAAACACACGAGATTTATTTTGTTGATGCATTTTATTTTCAACGTTAACGATTGAATTTCGTTAATTTAGTTCTTAAACGAAAGGAACGAAATAGATTTGAATAGTTTGTCAAGCATCTCTGGTCAAAGGGTAGACTTCAAGAAAAAGAAAAAAAAATTCCCACACTCTGTGTTGCGACAAATGTATTCACCCCAGCGGGTTAGGGGATCAGAATATACCCGCGGTAGGTATGCCTGTCGTAAGAGGCGACTAAAATACCAGATTCAAGGGGCTGTGTAGCGCAACCTTTCAGGTTGCCAGCGCAATATATAGCTTCTCCAAACCCAATTGTCAACCTCACCTATCCGCGGCGAATCCTGTTTCACTAACAGACGAGGCTCTGGCGACCCCAAGCTCCTCATGGAACTTGGAGGTAGGGAGGGAGGGAATGGCCTGAAGGTTTAATGTGGCCACATAAATCGTTCCCGAGATGGTCGGGCTAGCACCTTAATGGTGCTATGGTACCGGAGCGTACCGGATTTGTATCCGGCAAAGGACCATCACATCGATAACACTCCCCAAAGCCTTCGGGGAGCAACCTTATCGCTACAACAACAACAACAACAACAAATGTATTCCCCTGCATTTTGGTAAGCAAATTTGGAATCCGCTAGCAAAGTCAGCCTAGCTGTTTTCGGTTTTTCTATACAGTGAATTTTTCTGATTTTGTGGTTAGCGCAGAACAACGTCCCCGCGGGTGCGGATTTGAAATGCGTGGGAATGTATGTGTCGCATTACCAGATTCGCCTATTTTTTTTATATATGGCTGTGTGTTAAAAATTAAAAAAAGTTATAAACGCAATAAATAAAAAATATATAATGTAGGATAACTGCGAAAAACCGGGAAATTACTTATTTACTTATGGATCAAACGCTTGAAAAAAATTGGCTAGGTATAATCGGCTGCGAATTATTGCATGCAGGAGTCAATATTATCGAGGCTGATGTTTACAAATAAATGAGTAGTATATATGTTATATGGAAGTGTTTGTTTAAAAACATTGTTTGAATATGTTAAAAAAAAAAAACGCCACATGTGATAAGCAAATCATATCGCAAATCGTTATAAAAAAAGGCTATCAAATAAGTGGGATAAAAAACTCTACCTCAGTAACCATTTCATTGAATCTCTATTGAAAGGGGTTGTTTTTGAACCAGATTCTGAATTAGGGTGTGGTTCAAATTCGAGAAACTGTTCTGAAACAGAATTTTTTGGTTTTAAGTAAACCCTGGTTCGAATAAAAGTGATCAACGACATATATCTTGTGATTATTGGAAATTTCATTTATTCATACAAATGCAGCTCAAATTGTCTTTTATTGAAACTTGGTATTTTTGACATTCGATTTCCAAAATTGATACGCCATGGTTTAAGAATTAAAAAGCTCTATATTTGCTTCTAATGTCAATTTGAAGTCGATTTCATGTACATATCTAGCTTTGTCGGCTAAGCCATTCGTCCTCATTTAGTTAAATAATTATAGGCGCCATTTCACACGCATTATTATTCTCTTTCGCCTTTAGTTCGCTGAACAAGCAGAGTAGCAGCAATATCGGATGAGTCTATCGGTTATTTGCGCATTTGCGAAAAGATATTTTGCAAACAAACGCTCATGTGCAGAATGTTTTCATGGTTTAATGTTAGCAAATTTATTTTGTTTAAATTCTTTCTTATACTCAAGCAATAAAGTAGTATTTGTATGGCATATTTACGAATTACTTTTTGTGTGTTAACAAACATGCGTGCATACGTCCTACCTCATTGATTTTTCATCAACAACTAATGCGGCAGTTACCCACCGACGTGTGCCGTACGTAAGGACGTTTGTCGTACGAAGCACGTTTGACCGAACTCTCAAGCCCGTAGGAATCAATGTGTGCGTCTGTGTACATGTACATAACATATTTGTGTGTGTATTGTATACAGATAAGCACTGTTGCCATTGACCATTTTGCATGTATGCTTATGGAAACATCAACTTTTTCCAATTTAATTTTTGATATTGTAAAAGGCCGGAATACATATTAAATAAGTATAAATAGATTACATATTTATAATCAGCACTTTTACATAATTATTTCGAATTATTTTCACAATTTTTCAAACTTTAATTAGGTGTTTTTGCATAAAATTGCAAACGGTCAAAAATTAGCGCACAAAAGTTTACTAGGCAACTCTGTCTAGTGAGAGAGCGATCAGCTGACACGTTCTTACGGAAAAAATCAAAATTGTTTTGATTTCTACGTTCCGGGCTACGTACGTACGGGCGTTGCACGTTGGTGAGTTTTCGTTTACATTGCACACTCATAAGATAGGTCGTGTCAGCTGACACGTTTTAGGTACGTACGTTCGTGAGTAACTGCCGCATAAACCACTACCAATAAGATGATTTTAATTTTACTCACACATCCACAGTTTTGATTTTGGGGACCACTGTTGTAAACCTTCCCTATAACCAAGCTACGATAAAAACTATTACGTTTGTATTTAAAAGCAACAAATATATAGAAAATATATTTTTCGAGGCCCACTCAATTCATGCTGCAACTTGAGGAGTAGTCTTTTGGAAACTTTTTTATATTTCGTAAGCTTAATTCATCTAAACGCTTAAATGAAGTATAAGCCGCATATATTGGAAACTGATATATTAATGATTTTTATACAATTTAGAAGCATTCGCATGATAACGCTTATTAAGTTATTGTAATTGGTTAACCCTCTTATTCATAAAATTTACAAAACGTCGATTCCATAAAAATTTCCAGTTTACCTTAAAGGATATAAAATCACCTACTTCTAGATTTTGGGCCGCACAAATTTTTTGTAGAGATTGATAAAAAAATAGCACCGTTTTTCGAAGTTGGCGTCCAAAACACAGAATCCCAGAAAACACAGTTTCTAACGTTAGAGAAATATTGTAATTTTAAATTAGAATTCTAATTAGTTCTCTAATGCACGGTAGCCACACCATGTTTTCATTTGGGACCAAAATTCATCGAAAAAAAGGACCAAATCTCAGAAAAAATTTATTTATTTTATTTGATTGTGATACAAGCAATTCACAAAAGTGTCGTAGTCGTTGTTAAATATAAAATTTCAGGATGTTTCTATAGTTTCCTATACAAAATTTTTATAAACTTAGAGAATAGGAGACTTAATTCAAACTGCACAAACAAAAACACTACTTTTAGGTATTATATTTTCAAATTTCTAGGATAAGTCTATGCCTTCACTAACTATACGTTTTTTTTTTTTTGTAATTTAGTTTGGCTGGCAAAGCTCTTAGTTCCAGCATTATATTGTTAATTTGAAAAAAATAAGATGTATAGCGCAGTTAGGTTAGTAAGAAAAGGCTCAAAAATTTGCGTTTTGGTGTAGCCGAACTATAAGCAAACTCAGTAAATCATAAATGATGCTTACTTTTTCCGCTGAACGTTGAAATTTCATACCAAAGCCTAGATTTAGAAAGTGTGATTTTTGAAAAACTTCCATTTAACCCCAGGCTTCAGATTAAAAAACCAAACGTCTTAAAAATTTCAACTGTGCAATAACGGAACATGATTACATTTAAGTAGGTACTAGAAATTAGCTAACAGCGTTGTTATTATAGTTTATGGCGCTCTGTACCTACGAGAATAAAACACAAAACACTTCTTTCGAAATCAAATCTTTTTACATTTGCTTTAAAATCTGAATATAAAAGTAAATTTGTTCAATCGAGTTTCGTTATTTATTTATAAAATGTCATTCATGAAATGTCATTGGTCTGCTACATTTTATTGACTGAGCAATTTTTGTGGTAAGATTTCCATATACATAAATAAATTGAAAATTATATGTGGGTTAATGAAAGTGTGCCAAATGTTGTGGTCAGAGTTGTGAATTTTAACCTTAGTGAAAAGGAAGAAAAGTACCAAAATCGTGGCTACTGAATGTGAATTTTAACCTCAGTGAAAAAGGAAGAAAAGTACCAAAATCATGGGTACTGGACCTAGAAAAGTCCAACATTTAAAAAAAGGGACCAGCGGACCAAATGGGGTTGGAATTGATAATTTTTGGTCCAAACGGACCAAAAGTGGCAACCGTGCACTAATGCATTTCGAATAGAAAACTAGGTTAGAATTCGACTGTGAAACGATTCGAATAACACTAGATATGCGATGTTATGATTATTGTCACAGTTATCAATTATTTGTACGACATGATCACTCATCCTTAGTGTTATACATATAAAATAAAAATAATGAAAAGTTGTGTGGAAATATTTTAAGTTGGGAAATAAGTTTTTTCTATTTATAATAGTAAATGCTCGTAAGTGAAAATGAATCAAAAAAAAGTTAAAAAAGGAAAGTGAGCAGATTATTGAAGTGCTGTTTGACTGGCATGAAGAAAACGTTTCCTCATCCGTACCTCAAACCAACGCTGAGCTCAATTTTTAAGTACGGTTTTAATTTATTATAATAGAAAAAGCCTTTGAAATATGTTCATTCTTAATACTGTGACGAATATTAGCAACACTAAGGCATACTATCATCTCTAAGCCGATACTAAGCAGTCACCTGTATCTACATAAACAAATAAACCATTATGTCTACACATATGCACATACAAGCAGCGGAGAAGCAGCGGAGAGATACGCACAAACACATGCATATATCTCAGATACTCACAAAAGTATGGAATCATTGGTGGAAGTATTACTCACATATACACGCGCGTATTGCTATGCGAGAAGCTATAAACGTGCATCTGTAGTTTATAGCTGGTAACTAAGTAGTAAATTCTAGAAGAAACGCCTAGAAGTATGCGAACGAGGAAACCGAAGAGTATAAAAGCAGCACAAGCTGAGGCATGAGCAATCAGTTTGATTTAAGCACGCTATTGGTTGTGAAGTTACGTGTTATTGTGAAGTACTATCAAGTAGTCTGATAAAGACCATTTTTGCTTTATTGAATAGTGGAGTTATTTATTCAACAGTTTAGCGATCCCAACGTTAGCAAAAGATTTGGAATAAGCGGAATTTCCCTAAATCTTTACAATACATAAAATTATATTCAAATAAACGTATTTGATATAATGAAACAATGAAAATTTCGCTGATTTTAAATAATTGAACTTAATTGCGCATCACTTCAAAATTCTCATTAGAAACTCATTAGAAATTGATGTTAGTCCTAGTGAGATAACGTACGTCTGTGAGACGTACGTCGTTTTAATTTTGCTCTCAGTCTCCCACAATCGTAAAGAGAGAACATTCTCATTCTCAACTTTCTCAGCTACCATTACCAGATTGTCAGTGGGGGGGGTGTTTGTCAGCAGTAATTTTTTGTTTGCTGAAATATATACGATTGTTTTTTAAAAATACGTCTAAGAGACGCATCGTTATCTTTTACTTGACTACGTGACATTAATAATTTTATATGAAATTTTTGCCGAAAATGGTAATTTTAGCTAATATTTTTTTAAGTATAGTTTAAAACAGTTAATTCACTCAATTGACGTATAAAAACATGTATTCTATTTTAATTTTTTTTTGCTATAAACTGAGGTCCTTCGAGAAAAATTGATTTTAATTTTTAATATATTAAAAAAACAATATTTTTCTTTAAAAAAAATTTAAAACAAGTGAAGATATATCAAATAAATGATTAAAAAAAATGTAAGTGTTTTTTATATCTTTAGGGTCCTTAAACTTGAACACGTCTCTCAGATGTACGTTATCTTTCTAGGGTAAAAAATAACGTTATCTCTTCTCGATATCGAGAATGAAGTCCCCTTTTTGTCGAGAATGCTATAATTCGCGACAGTTACGTCCTCTAACCTCCTACCTGCAATACATTAGAATTCGATACGTCTTCTAATTCTTTTCTAACCTAAATGTTTGTTGGGATTAGCTTTCGAAGTTTGAACGCGGCTCGGCTGCTTCAACAGCAATAAACACACGAGATTTATTTTGTTGATGCATTTTATTTTCAACGTTAACGATTGAATTTCGTTAATTTAGTTCTTAAACGAAAGGAACGAAATAGATTTGAATAGTTTGTCAAGCATCTCTGGTCAAAGGGTAGACTTCAAGAAAAAGAAAAAAAAATTCCCACACTCTGTGTTGCGACAAATGTATTCACCCCAGCGGGTTAGGGGATCAGAATATACCCGCGGTAGGTATGCCTGTCGTAAGAGGCGACTAAAATACCAGATTCAAGGGGCTGTGTAGCGCAACCTTTCAGGTTGCCAGCGCAATATATAGCTTCTCCAAACCCAATTGTCAACCTCACCTATCCGCGGCGAATCCTGTTTCACTAACAGACGAGGCTCTGGCGACCCCAAGCTCCTCATGGAACTTGGAGGTAGGGAGGGAGGGAATGGCCTGAAGGTTTAATGTGGCCACATAAATCGTTCCCGAGATGGTCGGGCTGGCACCTTAATGGTGCTATGGTACCGGAGCGTACCGGATTTGTATCCGGCAAAGGACCATCACATCGATAACACTCCCCAAAGCCTTCGGGGAGCAACCTTATCGCTACAACAACAACAACAACAACAAATGTATTCCCCTGCATTTTGGTAAGCAAATTTGGAATCCGCTAGCAAAGTCAGCCTAGCTGTTTTCGGTTTTTCTATACAGTGAATTTTTCTGATTTTGTGGTTAGCGCAGAACAACGTCCCCGCGGGTGCGGATTTGAAATGCGTGGGAATGTATGTGTCGCATTACCAGATTCGCCTATTTTTTTTATATATGGCTGTGTGTTAAAAATTAAAAAAAGTTATAAACGCAATAAATAAAAAATATATAATGTAGGATAACTGCGAAAAACCGGGAAATTACTTATTTACTTATGGATCAAACGCTTGAAAAAAATTGGCTAGGTATAATCGGCTGCGAATTACAGTGTTTTAAGAGCTTATAAACCAGATGTTTCTTATGAATGAGGATGTTAAACAATGTACATATCGCACACTAAATCAAAAACAGTCACAACTCAAAATTTTTCAAAACCGTTTTTTTCCGATAATTCAGTTGGCAGAACACATATCTGACGACTGCAAAAAATTTTTGCCAATCCCACTGGAAAAATACCGCTATGCCTGTTTTTATGTTACTTGCGTCGCTTGAACAGAGCATTTTTTTTTTTTGCTCTTAAACAGTATTATTGTGACTTGTGACGCTTTTTTTTTTGAAAAAAAAAAGTGAAAAAAATTTTGGTTTCATTCAGAAGTGCGATTTTTTAATAGAAAGGGTGAGTATTTTGACAATTGGTATTTTTTATTTAATTTCATTCAAAAATTTATTTAGTTTTTAAATTGCTTTCGAAAATGTCATGCCCAAATATTGAACATTATTCCAATACTATAAAAATGTCAAATGCAGGAGGATGGAAGAATATTCAACAGAAAATGGTGAGGAAATATTTAATAGCCCAAATATTGCTCATTATTAAAAAATAAAAAAAAAATAAATTATTAAAGCGCTGTGAAAATATTTAACCCAGATACAGATGCTCGAATAGTCCTATGTCTGACAGCAAAGATGACTTGCGCTCTCACGAGGGATTTATCTCAAATTTGAGCTGGCAACAATAAATCTCTCGCGCCAGCTGAAGCGGGTGCCAGAACAAAAAATGTGCCAGCTAAAACGAAAAACGGGCCAAAAATTTCGGTTTGTCCTACAACTGTAGAATAGCGTTCAAAAATTATGGGAAAAAGGATAAAAAATACTTTTTTTAGTGTAAATATTATTAGTTCGAAGGCGGAGGGTAAATATTATTTCCCATTCAAAAGTTATCACTAAAAACAAGTTTTATAAATATGAAGTCCCGATGCAACCAGTCCATTTTGATCACAGAACCTGGAACGTCAGACATGTAGGATAAGCCCTATCCATTAAATGATGTTAACTATTATATCATAGATCCGATTTACTGAAATTTCAAATGAATATATGGTTTTCACTGTGAGTTAAATGCGTTACAATATTTGACTAATTAATTTAATCAAAATTTAAATTTTACTTAGATTTGTCTATATTTAACTCCAACTAGTCGTATTATTGTAAAATAAGTTTAAAGAAATTAATATTTTTCGACTATCATTTTATTAAATGAGTGAAACTATAAAATCACCGAAATGTATGTCAAAAGTCCCCATATTCAGATCTCTTCATTTTTGTTTGGAGTGGCATCATTGACAAAAATGTGCATTTTGACAGCGCTCTCTCGAAACAAAGAGTGGCAAATCCACTAAAATATATAGAAGGCGTTTTTATAAATACATCTGACATAAAAAAACTAACGACTACCTTGAGAAAACATCGACTAAGTATGCGTTCTGACGTCTATTATTAATATATACTCTTTGGTCTGACAGCAGCTCAATTATATATGTCCATTTTGAGTTTTGTCCTTCCGAAACAAATACAAGTAGCTCATCTGAAGAATATTTAAAGAGTCACAATTTGACATAATACACACCAGTTCACGTAGAAATATCAACTAAAGGGTCACAAGTCTAAATTACCTTTTATTGTATAAATAACGGCACAGAACTAAGATATCTTAAGCTAAATCATTTTCTAAGATGATTACCTTTACTGGGGCACTCAATTTGAATATTAAATCGCAAAAATGTTTGTAAAAACAGTTTTTTGCCTCTCCTGAACATTTAAGAGATTTTGAGTTGTGACTGTTTTTGATTTAGTGTGCGATATGTATACATATCAATCCTTACTGACATATAACATTTGACTTTATTAATTTTTTTTGGTTAAATTTTAATAACAAATAATTTTGCAAATTTTCAATGAAAGCCTAATAATACATAGTTACATATATGCGTATTCGAAATAAAACTGGAGAGGAAAAAACTTATATTTATATGTATATTTACTTATGTATATGGACACATGTTTTTAAATTATTTTTCTCATGTACGTAAATATATTATATAGCAGTTGTTGGAACACAAAACATAAAAAAAAGTTAAGTGTGAGATTTATTACGAAAAAAAAGTGTGCTTAATTAAAATATTACAACAAAACTAATAAAACCACGTACATGCGTACATAGATACATATAAACACTTCATAATACATAGAAAAAGATACAGTATTTAAAGATCACAATTTTTAATTTTCAAATCTTCTGAAATATTAATTCTACTTTTACTAACAATTTTTCATTTTATCACTTATTTAAAAACTACATTGATAAATATTTTTACAACAAACGAAAATGACCGAAATGCTCTTTTCCTTCGCCTTTATGCACTTCTACAAGCAAAATGCAGTTGTTTATGAGGCAAGAGTTTTACTGAATCAATAGTGTAGCTATTTTTATATGTATATGTAGTAGCACGTCTCGACAATAAGACTATAGTACATAGTATGTATGATATTCGAAAGCAATGTTTGTTTGAGGTAATTATGAAAAAATGCACATATATACATATATGTATATATACAAATTACATATATGTACATGCAGATGCAAAAAGGTGGAAAAAAAACCCGCTCAATATAATAATTTAAAGGCGATTTGTACGTTGGACTTGCAACAACAAACAACTCGTTAAAATATTAGATATAACAAAATATGCTTTTGACTTAACGCAGCGCAACAAATAGTCAGTGTTAGTAAATAATTGAATTGTAATTAAACATTTTTTTTTGTTTAGCGTGTTTGGCTCTTTGGGAGTTTTTTATATGTATTTTTTTTTTTATTATTTATTTTATGAAATTTTTTTGGGTAGCTTTTAAAACTTAAATTTTTTGAACACCTCTCTTTTAACCATATTTATTTATTTATATTTAAATCAAGCGCATGCACTCAACAAAACCGTGTAAATATTACACGTATTTCAAGTGCGCATGCGCTTTGACGTCTTGGTGTTCCGTTTTGACTTTTTTTCGTTTATTTTGTTATGCTTAATTATTTTTTTTTAGATAGACTTCAGTAAGAATATTAGAATTTTCTTGTTTTTTTTTGTTTTGTTTTTATGTTTTAATATGATGAATTATCGTATGTTCTATTTGTATGCAGTTAGAAGAGTTTGGCCAAGTCTTGTTATACAATTTCATAATATAACCCGTAATCGGAGTATTATTGTTGATGCGTTACTACGTTGTTGTTTTCACAAAATGATCGTCGAGTGTTGCATTATATTCCATTTGCGGGGTATCATGCTTAAATGTACGTGTGCTTCCTGCTAAGGAATGCATGTGTGTTGTATGTGATTAATCAACATTTACGAAGTACCCAGTCCAATGATATGCTTTTGCGGTACAAATTCAGCGGCAAGTGGGTTAAGAATGGAATGCTCAACATTGCATTCGCTCACAGCGAGCGAGGATAATGCTGCATTTAATTCTTCGGTGCTAAATTTAAATGGGAGAGAGAGCAAAAAAGGTTAATTGTAATTAGGCTTGCGTCAATGATAAGAAATTTTATTGTATTTGTTAGAGTCCAGTTTTATGAGGGTGAAAATGAAATAACGCTGTACAACATTCGGATAGGTCCTGCAGGGCCGGATTAACAAGTAGGCAGAATAGGCTGTTGCGTTGGGCCCCCGATTTTAGGGGGCCCCGGAAAAATGAAAAAGACTTCTAAAATTTTCTTACACGCATAAAATTCTAGAGAGTGAAAGAAAAATATAATCAGAACTGAAAAAAATGTTTACTCAAATAAATAAAACTCAATTGACCACATTCAAAAGACGACGACCGACGAACTAGCCAAGGGTCCTAAAAAGGACATTTCCGACTTATTTGACAAATTGTGTTAGCGTGCAAAGAACAGAAGTTGAAGAAGTCTTCAACTCTATTTTGACAGCTATGCGTTCAGTGAGTAAAGGGCCCATTGCTGATACTTAGCATAGACTTGACTTGACTTGGTGTAAACTTGGCAAGTTAGCCACGATTATACTCCACTTAGCGCATACAATCTGGCATCATAATTAATAAATGTAAATTTGTATGACAAAATGTTAAAATGAAATGGAAACAAACAAATGACATCTCAAAATGTAAACGTCACTTAGAACTTACATAGAAAATCAAATTTCAACAGACTTCTAAGTCAAATTAAGTGTTGCTAAGTTTTGAGTAATCAGTAACATGCAATGTTCATTTAACAGAACTGTAAGTGATAGTTCTCATGTCAAGTCTCTGCTAAGTGTTTAGTTTCATTCCGTGAAAAGTTCAATGATTTCGAGAAAAAAACAAAACAATTATTACCTGGTTTAGGTTATACAGAAATGGTAAAACTTACTCGTCGTAGAAAAAACAACCTAATGACGGAAATGCTCCAGAATTCGAATTTTCGCTTCGCGATGATTTTAGGACAAAAGGTTTCCTCGAAATCATCGACAATCTTCACAGTGAAAACAAACGACGTGCGAAAGTGTATATGGAAGTTTCAGAGAGATTAGTATTTCTCATCAACTTTTCTCCAAGCGATGGAGACCTCCACGAAGCTATAAATAACTTAGTTCGTTTTTATTCTAGAGATTTGGAAGAATTTTTCATTGAAATGAAACAATTCCAAAGTTTGGTGAACTCCAGATACACTGATGCACAAAAACCACAGTCATTTGTATAAGATTCTAATGGAAGATCAATTAGCCGATGTATTTCCTAACACAGAAATAGCTCTTCGGTTTTTTTTAACATTACTGATCACAAATTGTTCTGCCGAACGATCCTTCTCGCCATTAAAAAGATTCAAAGCTGCTGAAAGAGTTACAACGCGACAAGAACGACTCGAGATGTTAGGTATACTTTGCATTATCGATATCGATGATATAATTGATGAATTTGCCGAAAACTAATGTAGAAAACGACATGTTTAAAATGTAGATAGTAATTTTTTTGATATTATTACATTGTGACAATAAAATCTTTATGAAGGATGTAAGTTTGTATTTTTTAATCGAAAAAAGAAGGGAACGAACGTGAAAAAAAGCCCCCAAACTGATGTTTCCCTAGGGCCCCGTTGAGGGTTAATGCGGCCCTGGGGTACTGAATCAAATTAATTTTTTTGAAAACATTGACCCATAAGCAAAAAAGTATTTTCCCGTTTTTCGAAGATAGCCTTTAAAACGTAGATATTTGTTTTCGAAGGTTGGAGCTATGTCACCTTAGGGCGATAGGGAATGCATGGGAATGCATGTGTTATATTCACAAGCCGGTTAAATTTTCTTTAAGTACCCCTACAATTGATTGCTTTTTTCGAAGATACGTGCTTTTCTCCTTTTAATACGTTACAAAAATTTGAAATAATTTAAAGACAGAAGAAAGGGGCATCCCACCACGTATACACGTTTACTTTTCATATAAGGCCGTCCAGAATTTTTGGCATTTGATATTGGAAACGTTGCAAAAGCAAATATAAGCTACGAATTTATTCATTTTAAATTCTTTTTTTCACATTTTGTTTTGTATTGACAGTTGCTGATTTGTTATTAAATGGCATTGTACATGATTCAATCAGAAGAGGTTTGCTCGGCTGGCAAATTTTTTGACAATTGCAGCCATTTTGCTCCCAAATCGAATTGACATCCGTTAACTGCGTCGTTTCTTTGCGATATTTCGAAAAATATTCGTAGTAGAAATAGGAAGCAATAAGTTTACAAATACCCGATAAGTACTGAATTGCATAATTCCTTGGAACAATTTTTTTAATTTTATGAGGAATTTATTAACTATGCCATGATCTATTGTGGCTGAACACAAGTAATTTTATTTAAATTGGGGACATCAAGAAATCGTGCACTTCCGTAAACCTATATGCATATACGAAACCTAAACCAATTCAAAGTTCATCGTTCAACGTCAAAAACTCGACTAACAAATCAATTCATGTAAAAATGTCATTAGTAAATAATGGAGGTGCCATAACGAGCATGTTAACTTATTCATTCCGTATGTTCGGAACATTTCGTCTCCATTTAAAAATTTGTGGAATCGTTTTATATTTGGAATATTATGTATATGTATAATTATTTGGAATATACGGACCCCGTGAGGTAGTATCAAACGAACGTGCTCTAAATTCCATGAACGGAAAAGAGCTTTCCCAAATTTCAGAATAAAAAGGTAAATACTCCCTGTGTGGCAGGACCGCACAAAAGCTTAACTCTTCTGTCAAAGTCAGACCGGAATATAAAGTTATAAGACAATAAGCCATTTTCTTTTATTTTTTTCTCAATTTATTGCGGCTGCTGAGTAAGAGTATCAGCCCATGTCGGCTGCCAGTCGAAATCGTCTTCTCGCAAAATTCTTTTCAAAAATTTCACATTTCAGGAATTGTCACAAAAACGCCCTATGTCAGAATTAGGTTGAAGAACGACGTTTTTCAAACATATTTGTAGACGACTGGTATATTGCATTATTTATAAATTTTAAAATGCTTGCTTAACTGGCTGCTCAAATTTAATCCATTGACTAGATTTTTGAAATGAATATTATATATATTTTCTGTAAACACATTTAAAGAAAGGCGGATTTGAAACACAAATGGGCTATTAATGGTACTTCAATTGAATAACTGCGAGCAAAAAACAAACCTTTCTTTTATTCTCTGGCCACTCGAAACACTCGTTCTCCCTGTCAGCTATTATTTGACAGGTAGGTATGGCAATGGAGGAATAGAGATTTTTCACTTGTGTGAATTCACAATGGTTGAAAATACAAACAAGTAGGGAAGGCTAAGGGAGGATGTAGGAAAATGAACCTAGGGTAACCCTGGAATGTGTTTGTATGACATGGGTATCAAATGAAAGGTGTTAATGAGTATTTTAAAAGGGAGTGTGCCTTAGTTCTATAGGTGGACGCCTTTTAGAGATATCGCCATAAAGGTGGACCAGGGGTGACCCTATAATGTGTTTGTACGATATGGGTATCAAATGAAAGATGTTAATCAGTATTTTAAGTAGTATATGTAGTAAGTAAGTAGTATATGTGAAGGCGTTTTCGAGATATCGACCAAAATGTGGACCAGGGTGATACAGAACATCATGTGTCGGGTATCGCTAGTTTATTTATATATGTAACACCATGGACAGTATTCCTGCCATGATTCCAAGGGCTTTTGATCTCGCCCTGCAGAACTTTTTCTTCTACCAACTACCATTGTCACACCCATTTTACAAAGTTTTTTCTAAAGTTATATTTTGCGTCAAAAAACCAATCCAATCACCATTTCTCATCCCTTTTTTGTATTTGGTGTAAAATTATGGCATTTTTTCATTGTTCGAAATGTTCGATATCGGAAAAGTGGGCGTGGTCATAGTCGGAATTCGCCCATTTTTAATACCAAGATAAAGTGAGTTCAGATAAGTACTAGAACTAAGTTTAGTAAAGATATATCGATTTTTGCTCAAGTTATCGTGTTAACGGCCTAGCGGAAGGACAGACGGTCGACTGTGTATGAAAACTGGGCGTGGCTTTAACTGATTTCGCCCATTTTCACAGAAAACAGTTATCGTCATAGAAGCTATGACCTTACATAATTTCACAAGGGTTGGTAAATTTTTGAAGGATGAAAAAGGGCGGAGCCACGCCCATTTTGAAATTTTCTTTTATTTTTGTATTTTGTGGCACCATATCATTACTGGCGTTGAATGTTGACATAATTTACTTATATACTGTAAAGATATAAAATGTTTGTTAAAATTTGACTTAAAAAATTTTTTTTTAATGTGGGCGTGTTCGTTATCCGATTTTGCTAATTTTTATTTAGCACACAAACAGTAATAGGAGTAACGTTCGTGCCAAATTTCATCATATCTTCAACGACTGCCACATTACAGCTTGCAAAACTTTTAAATTACCTTCTTTTAAAGTGGGCGTTGCCACGCCCATTGTCCAAAGTTTTGCGAATTTTATATTCTGCATCATAAGGTCAACCCACCTACCACTTTTCATCGCTTTATCCGTCTTTGGTAATGAATTATCGCACTTTTTCGGTTTTTCGAAATTTTCGATATCGAAAAAGTGGGCGTGGTTATAGCCCGATTTCGTTTGTTTGAAATAGCTATCTGAGATGAGTGCCCAGGAACCTACATACCAAATTTCATCAAGACACCTCAAAATTTACTCAAGTTATCGTGTTTACGGACAGACACGACGGACGGACGGACGGGACGGACATGCCTAAATGAGTTTCTTTTTTCGCCCAGATCATTTCGATATATAGAAGTCTATATCTATCTCCATTAGTTTATGCCGTTACAGGGCTTACGTGAGCTCTGCTCAGCTGAGTATAACAATGGTTTTTGATGTTGCCGCATAATTTGCTACTCTTTTGTGTAAAAATACTACACCATTTGCACAAAATCCTGAACTCCCTAAATAAAGTATATATTTGTTTGGATAAAACCAGTAACTTTGGAGGGTAGTTTCCAAAAATTTAGAAATTATTTTTTGCTTATTTTTCAATGTCTTCAAAAAATTGGTTAGGTCTAATTCCCAGATAAGTTTTGTGCGTGGTACGTTTCGGTAACAAGTACCATTAAGGTATAAGCCGGACCAATTTGGGCACGATTTAATATGACCACATTGATTCTGCTAGGTCATCCCGCTCCCATGAGGAGCTTGGGGTCACCAGAGCCTCACCTGTCAAAGAAGCAGGATTCGCCACGGGTAGGTGAGGTTAGTTAAAGTATTTGGGTAATCGCCTCTTACGACAGGCACACCTCCCACAGCGGGTTAGGGGGTCAGAATATACCCGCGGTAGGTATGCCTGTCGTAAGAGGCGACTAAAATACCAGATTCAAGGAGCTGTGTAGCGCAACCCTTCAGGTTGCCAGCGCAATATATAGCTTCTCCAAACCCAATTGTCAACCTCACTTCTCCTCGGCGAATCTTATTTCACTAACAGACGAGGCTCTGGCGACCCCAAGCTCCTCATGCAACTTGGGGTGGGGAGGGAGGGACGGCCTGAAGGTTTAATGTGGCCACATAAATCGAGATGGTCGGGCTAGCACCTTAATGGCGCTGTGTTACCGGAGCGTACCGGATATGTATCCGCCAAAGGACCATCACATCGATAACACTCCCCAAAGCCTTCGGGGAGCAACCTTATCGCTACAACAACAACAAAAGGCACACCTGTCGCTGGTATATTCTAAGCCCCTGGGGGATAACAGCTGCTCGTCCTTTTAGATGACATACATAAATATGAGTGTATAACTGTACAAATATATACATACTTTGCTTTTTGCCATTCAGCTAATTCGGCTTCAAGTTCATCCTCAAGCATTGCTTCAATACACTCTTTCATAATGTCTTCTTCTTCGAGACGTTTTAATTCCTGTGCAAATGAAAAAAGATAAGATTTAAAAATGTTTCAGAACTTTCATGTTCATTTATTCGGTTAAGCTAGAAACGCAGTCAAAGGTTATCGTCCAACGTCACTTGCAATTTTTGTTTATTTCATATTTAAATTTTTCTTTTTGTTGTTTTGGAAAATATACTTACATTCTTATCGAACTCTTCTTCATTCTCCATCCATAAATATTCGGAAAAGTCTGGCTCATCTTCTATGTCTGATAGCGAATCATCTTCCTCTACTACATATTCAAATTGGTCGGACCAATCATTTGAAGGAACTTTCAAAATCATTTTGTTTGTCAGTTTTGTTTGAAGCTTTTACAACTGCAAAGATAAATTAATAAAAAAATTAATGAAAAAATACTATAAAGAAACCAGTGTTTAGGTATACTGTGTTGTAAGGAATGATTTTTTTCAGTGTAGGAATGAGTCACGGTCATATGTCAAGAGGTGGAATATTCAATGATGCACGCATACAATAATACGAACCGGACCCGTGCGCATCTTGCGCAACCAATATAAGTCTCTTATCAAATATCAACAGAAATAAGCTATTCTATCAATCAACTTGCGCTGCCATCTAGCGCATGATAGCAACTGCCGGTAGGTAGGTAGGTTGAACTGGCCGGTCCATGAGGACCTCACATAGACTGATTGAGTCCGTAGTGTTACCAGAAGTTTGTTTTAACGACCAAACTGAAAAACCCTATCAAAAACCAGGACCTATGTTATAAAATAACTCCGTCCTCTTGGCAAATACTAGAAGCTTCCTAGGACTTAAGCCACTTGCTGCTTCTAGATCTGACAGCTGTATCACTCCTAATAGCTGGAGTCTTAGCCTGGCAAGTGCAGGGCACGAGCACAGAACGTGCTCGATCGTTTCCTCCTCCAACCCGCACTTCCTACACCTGCTATCACTGACCAAGCCTAATTTAAAGGCATGTGACGCCAGAAGGCAGTGTCCAGTCAGAATACCCGTCATGAGTCTACAGTCCTCTCTTTTTAATGATAGAAGCAACTGTGTTAGTCTAAGGTTGTAAGACCTACACATAATCTTCGACACTTTACAGCCCCGCGCTTGAACCCACGCCTTTTCTGCTTGGTCGATCATGTGCACCTCTCGCCTTCGCTTAATCTCGCCCAATCTAATTGGGACGTCTACGGAGCAAGCTTCACGGGATGCGCCCTTTTTAGCTAATTCGTCCGCTTTTTCATTCCCATCTATTCCCATATGCCCTGGGACCCAATATAGATGTATGCTTCTCCCTGTCCCGATTCTCTCCAGAGACTGCTTACACTCTAACACGCATTTAGATGCTGTGCTATGCGAGATTATTGCCTTAATTGCTGCTTGACTGTCAATATAAAAGTTAACACGGTTGCAGCTTAAGCTATTCTCTTCCAGGGTTTCTACTGCTTTGGTTACGGCTAATATTTCCGCTTGGAAAACGCTACAGTAATCCGGCAGCCTGTAGGATCTGCTTAATTCCGGATCAGCGCAGTATACCGCAGACCCTACTCCTTCCACTATTTTGGAACCATCGGTGTACACATGTATCGCCTCGTCCGCCATTTGCGCACCCTTGCGCCAACCGTCCACCTCTATTGTGGCCTTAAGATCTCCCTCAAAGTGCAGGTAGGGAATCATGTAGTCTGTTCGTCTTGTGACTGAGGACGCTATACTACTATGGCCATATGGTCGGCGCTCAAGCTGCCCCGAAGCACCGAGCCTGGTTGCGGTCGTTAATGCTTTGTTCTTTGCTACCAGGTCTACAGGTGGAATGTGCAGAATGGCATACAGTGCAGCCGTCGGGGTTGTTTTCAGGGCTCCCGTAATGCAAAGCATCGATAGTCTGCATACCCCCTCTAATTTTTTGAGGTATGTTGTTTTTTGTGTGGCTTTCCACCAAACAAGAACTCCATAGTATAGAATAGGGCTTACAATCGCTGTAAAAACCCAATGAGAAAGAGAGGGCGATAGGCCCCACGTACACCCCAGCATTCTTTTACATGCATAGAGTGCCGTAGAGGCCTTCTTGACCCTCTCCTCCACGTTGAGCTTCCATGACAGCTTACTGTCTAGGATGATTCCTAGATATTTTGTGCAAGGTTTCTCCTATAAGGTCACCGCTCCTAACTTAGGCCTGGTCCAATTTGGGACCTTGTACCTCTTTGTAAACAAGACCATATCCGTCTTCTCCGCATTGACTTTCAGCCCGACATTAGATGCCCAGGTATGAATATCCCGAAGCGCCCGATCCATCAAAGAACTAATCGTTGGAAGGCATTTTCCACTTATGACAATTGCAACGTCATCTGCGTAAGCCGTAAGTTTTACGGGTCCCTCATCGAATTGCCTGAGCAGTTGGTTGATGACCAGTGTCCACAGCAGAGGTGATAGCACCCCTCCCTGCGGCGTGCCCCTGTCCACTGATTTCGTGGCCTCGTACAATCCCCATTGTGATGTAATCTTTCTGCAATTTAACATGCAGCCGATCCATCTGATTAAGGCAGGATGTACTTTAATGTAATTAAGACCATCCATAATCGCCCATTTTGCAACATTATTGAAAGCCCCGGCAATGTCCAAGAATACTCCTAGAGCATACTCCTTATATTCCAGGGATTTCTCTATGCTTATTACCACCCTATGCAATGCGGTGTCTACCGACTTGCCTTTGGTGTACGCATGCTGTGTTGTGGAGAGCAGCTTTCCATCCACGTTGGACTTTATGTACACATCTATCAGCCTCTCAAAGGTTTTGAGCAGAAATGATGTTAAGCTAATGGGTCTATAGTCTTTGGGATACACGTGACCGATCTTCCCCGCCTTTGGTAGAAAAGCTACACGAGCAGTTCTCCAAGAGTGCGGAACATGATTCAGTCTTATGCACCCATCGAATATTATTTTAAGCCATTCCACGACCGCCCTGCTTGAGAATTGTAGCATGGCCGGGAATATACCATCTGGGCCCGGCGATTTAAACTTAGAAAACGTCTTCACTGCCCACTCGATCTTGGTATCGGTCACCAAGCCCGGCACCACTAGCTCCGTGATCGAAGTGTGAGTGATGTCTGCTGGTTCTTCTAAACCGTCTCCCGATGGGAAATGTGTATCGAGAAGCACCTCAAGGGATTCCTCACTATCACGTGACCATTCCCCGTTCTCTTTCTTTATTAGTCCCTGGACTATGTTTCCCTTTGCTAGGACTTTTTTCAACCGTGCTGTTTCACTGGAGCACTCTATGTCCGTACAGAAACTTTTCCATGAGTTTCTCTTCGCCCTGGTAATTTCACGCTTGTAGATCCTCAGTAGATCCCTGTACTCGTCCCGACACGCTTCGCTTTCCGCGGTCTTTGCGAGTTTAAACATTTCTTTTACCTGTCTTCTTAGAAGACTCAGCTCATTGCTCCACCATGGCGGCTTTGCTTTTCCTCTGAATCTTCTTAGAGGGCAAGCTTTGTTATACGCAGTCATAAGCGTCCTTGTTAGGAATTCATTCGACTCCTCCAGTTCCTCTACATTAGCAACCTCTTTGGGTTGTCCCAGTTTCGTTTCTACATGTTTCTGGAATTTAGTCCAATTCGTTGCCCTAGGGTTTCTAAAGGTTCCTCCCTTCTCTACCCTCTTTAGTGGGATGCTGAAGCTTATATACGCATGGTCGGAGAAGGATGGTCTATCGAGAACCATCCAATCATACCTTGATATATCACGCTCGGAGCTCAATTTAATATCCAGAACATTGCTGGGTGTTGGACCAATGTATGTAGGAACATTTCCCCTGTTGGCTATCTGCAAATTGGTTTGCAGGATGTAACAAAATAGAGATTCGCCTCTCTCGTTCGTATCTGCTCCTCCCCACGCATTGTGGTGCGCATTTGCATCTGCGCCTATGACCAACCGCCCTTTGCGCCCTTCCTCCTGTACTAGCCTTTTGCACTCCATCGGTGGAACCTCCGCAGCATGGGCCATGTAGCAGGACGCCAGGATAAATGCCTGCTTATTCTTTTGCTCAACGGCCACCGCTACGAGATCCTCGGTGGTGTAATTAGGCAGCATATATGAATGCAGCTGTTTCCTTACCATTACTACAGCTCGCACCCGTCCTTCCGTTTGTGCGTAGTAAACGCCAAACCCGCGCGCGCTAAGTCCAGAAACCTTTCCTCCCGATGAGAGCCACGGCTCCTGGATCAGCGCCACGTCAAACGAACCCTCCTCAAGGGTTAGGAGGAGTTCGCTCGACGCCACTTTACTGTGTTGGAGGTTTATCTGTAGGACTCGCAGCACCATTGGGCTGTTTGTCCCCCTCCAGCACCTTCGTCTTGACGTCGTCGTCCTCCTCTTGCCCTTTTGGTTTAGAGTATTCGAGGCCCCCTTCAGCCCCTCGTGAATGTTGTGCCGTGTGTTCCTCTGTGCGAGTCACAGCACCATTTAGCGGTTGGTCCTCTTCTAGCACGTTCGTGGTGACGTCGGGGACCTCCACCTGTCTTTTTTCCCTTAGGCTTCTGAGGTCCTTTTCGACTTCGCCCACTTCCAGCGTGTTAGGATTTTTATCCTCGGGACTTCTTTTCCTGAGTCGCATGTAAATTTTGCCAGTGCCAAAGGACATTTTGCCAAGCTGCGTGTACAAAATACCCTCCGCCTGCTTGTTTATTTGGAAGATGTAGAACTGACCATCCTCGGTAGGCCGAGATACAGTAAGTACCTTCCAATCCTGTGTCGGTATGTTCGGATTCTGATTCTGCAGAAGTCGCAGTGTATCCTCCGACTTCATCACGCATGGTATCCATACCTTAACTTTTGGTACCGTGGGGATTTGCGCTTTATCCACCACCTCAAACCGCGCGTTCGTGCCTTGCCTTTGGAGGTTTGGAACGACTTCCTCCAGCCACCGCAAGCTCGCGATGTTGTCGCACGCTATCATCTTCACACCATTATACCATCCCCCCGAATCCAAGGTTGGAAGGGGCTTACTTGGTTGTTCCCGCATCATCTTAAGCATTAAGCTAATAAGCTCCCTTTCCACAGATCTCCACCTTTCAGTAGTCATTTGTCCGAACGGACTGCTACGATCAACCAGCGCCACAGTCAGTGACTGCTTTGCCACATCACTCATCTTCTCGGGAAAAGCAGGAGTCTTAGTGTTATCTCCCTTTAGAACCTCCGAGAACACCGGAGTCTTCGCGTTAACTCCCTTTAGCGCCTCCGAGAAAGCCGGAGTCTTAGCGTTATCTCCCTTTGGCTTATCTCCTACTTCCGTAGTTGGAACTTCCCTCTGACTGGCAGCTTTCGAGGTAGTTGCTACCTCGCTATTGGAACCCATCTGTCTTACAGCTTTGGGCCTACTTGTCTTGTCTATGCGACTGCCCTGCCTCGCGGCTCTAGGACTGGGTCCTTTCTGCCTCTTGAAAGCAGGCTTGTCGCCTTCTGCCGAACGTTGCCTCTTCATTCTGCCATTCGACGCTTCTTCCTCCTCGTACCGGTTGCAGAACCGAGGGTTTCTCGCAGCAAACCTTTTGAACTGCCTTCGACCTACTTCTACCGCTTCATGGGCCCATTCCAAGCGCTCGATCTCCACTTCTGTTGGGTCGACCACTGCTCCCTAGCGTTGTACAATTCTTAGTGCTGCACGGTACTGCGAGAGAGCTCTTTTACTTCCTCTGCTCCGTACCCTTCTCCACTCTTCTACTCCGTTTTCATTTGTGTGCTTCTCCAACACGGAGTTCATTGAATCAGCACTACTCTCGCTCCCCGAGTCCGACGCATCGCTTAATTCGTATTTGTCGTCCTTGGATTGCGACTCAGTCCTCCTCTTTACATCCTCCTTATTACATTCAGGTAATGAGTTGTTCATCTTGGTCGTACGACCACCTGCCCGACAAGGCGGGCTCAGCGGTCCAGTATTATATACGGGGAAAGAACCGTCCGCCACAGCAGCGCCCCTTACTGCGGTAAGGCCATAAATACTTCCCGAGATGGCCCGGTATCGGGAAGGCTCCGTTCGAATACAGCCGAATTTATCCCCTGGCTGCAAATCGTCCAATAGGCACGGTCCGCATAACACCCTGGATTAGGGGGTTGGCAGTTCTTGGTCACCGACATCCCGCCGCCCTCCTATGAGGCGAAACGGCGTAGATGTCAGTCCTAAACAGCTCCGCCTCATAGTCGGGCGCTATGGAGTTCGGCTAAGCCCTCACACCAACGACAAGGTGCCTACCCTAGTGAGGGTCACAACTGCCGGTAATGCAGTGCAAATATTCACAATAGTGCCATAGCACAAATAGATTTCTTCGTGAGCTCACAATCGTTTATTTTTAACAAATTATTTTAATAAAATATAGCTAAACAAAAGCACTACGACCAAAATTGCCCAAAGCTCGATAATAACCCGAATCTCCAACTTTACATCCAAAACTTTATTTATAGATTTGGATTCCAAATAAGAGCGCAAAAGGGACCCGTACCAGCAATTAGAAATAATATATATGATGATTGAACCTAAGTGGTCTTGCTGTTAGAGGCGTAGCGTTCAAATAACAATTGGAGAGATGGTTGGTATCATGTGGGGACAGACACATCCCATGCAGGAAATAAGTATATGTCGTATGTCGGGGTTAATTCTGGACAAGTAATAGTTTAATCTGTTATAGCATCCAGAACGAAGCTGTGCCAGAGTGATACATGTCTCCCTTGTTAGTCTGCTTTACTCTTCTGCAAGGATTGGATAGTGTATTTTGATAACGGAGTTAACAGCGTGGATTAGGCTTAGGGCCTCCTTATGTTCACCAAACGGCTGAGGGGGCAGATGTCGCATCTCATCATAGTGCTTACGGAGATGTTTTCCTCTTGGAGACGGGGCTACATCAAGCAGTTGTTTGCTGGAATGCCGTGGTTTGTGTGAAAATTCAGCAAAAACTGACTGTTCAGCATTTCATTATGCTCTTTGTTGAGCCTTTTTTTACCTCACTATGCAGATGATGTTCAGGGGCCATAGGAGGACATCCCGTGGCTAAGCGACGCGTAGCACATAAGCGGCCGGCCAATTGCCTTGTAAGCTGTGGGCAGAATTTCTATTACTTGTCGGTACTAGGTCGCGCGAGGTGAAAAAAACCAGAGAGACTGGGAAGATGGCTATTTAGAAACTAGTTCGTCTATTGAAGGGCCCAGTCCCATTGCCTTTATTCTCAATATTGTAACGAATTTAGGGAAACTCCGCTTATTTTACACCTTCTGCAAAAGCTCGCTAAATTGTCGAATAAATAACTCCAATAATCAGTAATGCAAAGTGGTCTTTATTAGATTACTTTGGGAGTAGTACAATTATACTTCACAATTATACTTCACTTAGCAACTGATAGCGTGTTTAAATCAAACTGTTAACTGACTACTCAGCTCGTCTGCTTTTATACTCTCTGTTGCCTTGTCCGCATATTTCATGATATTAGCCCGACCATCTCTAGAGCGATTTGATATGACTACGTTGAACCTTCTAGCTCATCAAACCACTCTTTCCATGAGGAACTTGGTGAAGCCAGATCCTCGATTGCTAAATAAACAGGATTCTCCACGAGAAGGTAAGCTTGACAATTACGTTGAAGAAGCTAGAAATTTCGCTGGCAAACTCTTGAACGGGCTACGCTACAAAACCCCTTTAGCCACCTATTGCGCTGGTGCGAATACTTGAAAGCCAAGAACTAAATTAGCATAGAACATTTGCATTACGTTATGTATGTATATCGTCGCTGCGCTCACAAAAACAGTCATGTGTCTTTCAGTAACTTTTCAGGAGATCAAAAAAACATATTTCTGGTGTCCATTTGCAAAATTTTGCAAATGTCTTATTTTTGAAATATTTTATGGAAAGTATGTTATTGATATGTGAAGGAAAAAATCATGTTTTTTAATCCATACGACGTGATAAATATTTGCTCCGTTTTATAACACATAGCTGCTTTCAACCATGATTCAAATTTGCTTTTGGCGGCAGGGAAATGTATGAAATGTTTACCGTATTTCCTCATAATGCTGACGGAGATGACCCTTCAAGCCCCTGGGAGGTGTAGCTTCATCAATTAGATGTCTGTTGGGATGCCCAGGTTTATGGGTATTCAACAGAAACTGTTTGTTTAGCATTTCATTTCTTTCCCTAATAGGGAGTACTCTTGCCTCATTGTGTAAGTGGTGTTCTGGGGACATAAGAAGACAGCCCGTAGCGGTTATGAGAGCAGCATTTTCGCAGGCCTGTATTTTCTTCCAGTGAGTAACCTTTAGGCTTGGCGACCATATCGGGGACGCGTAGCATGCAACCGGCCAATTGATTTGTAAGCAGTAATGAGCGTTTCTTTGTCCTTACCCCAAGTGTTGCCGGCAAGAGATTTGAGGATTTTCTTACGGCTCTGGATTTTCGGTACACTTGCGGTTGAATGCTCCCCAAAATGTAGATCCTGATCGAACGGCTCACCCACGATTTTAGGGTGTAAGGCAGTTGGTAGCGTGATGCCGATGACGGGATCAAATAAATTATATTGCACTGAGTGGTGAGTGGTAAACGCGAGACCGCCTCCATTTCCGCTCTCGCGATCTTTTCTGTGGACGTTATGTCCAGAGCAGGTCTGCAGAGCAGATCTTGCTGTATGTTTGGTCCCTTGGATCGCTGAAATGCGGATGTTATGCCACTTCATTAAATCAACTATCTCCGTGATCTTCCCAGTTAACCCATTACAGTTTAACTGCAGAATTCTGAAGTGCAACGGGGAGACGACGTCACTCACAGGCAAGTGATAGGTGACTACGTCTGAGTTGAGGGAGGCCAGGACGCAAATGCTGTTGTGGCCCTGGGACTGGACGTCCCTGGGTAAGCATTTGGGGTCCCGGTGTAGTTGGGTTTGCGGCCTGGCAGCATGGCGCGATGAAACCCGTCGAGGGTTGCCGTCGCTGAGACCAGAATATCTAGGAAAGTGGCACCGTCCAAGGCTGGAGCTGCATTGGCCAGATGTCGCAAACATATATATTCCGTGCTGGCAAATGGGGCAAAAGGTGGTAGGGACTAACAGTCTGTATTCCTGACCTACTCGAATGCTAATGTCGGGCAGAGGGGGAGAAGAAAATGGGGCGGGGTTGATGGTCGGCATTGCTACCGACTCTACTACGGAGATTGTAGTTATGAGTAGGATCGGTCGTATGAGCTGGTGGCTCCGTGGGGCGTGAGCAGCAGCGGGTACTTGTTGTGGCTTGCTGAGCAGTGGGGCTGCTACAAGGTAGTCGGGTGCGCTAAGGCGCAGACTACGGGACGCCCTTGGGGTGAACAGCAAGGAGCCACGAAAGATTTATAAAAGTTACGAGGACGTCGGGTTTTGAGGTCTAGCCCAGAACATCCTGTCCGATGCAACCATCCCTTGCACGTGACACACTGACAAGAGTGTGACCGTCCTAAAAAGATTCTTTTTAGGCAAACGCAGCAAAGCCATTTCTCTGAACCGGGGTCAGGTACAGGTCCAGGATAGGGTTCGATACCCTTCCGGAGAAGGAGAATATAGCGTAGTCCCGCTGCGAGCATCTGCTGGGGGATGACAAATTTGTGGGAGGGACGCAACAAATTAAATGGGGTCACACTGAAATCACAGCCCTTGGTCGGGAAAAATCCCGAGTCGCTCCGGTTCATAGAACCGGCTGCCTTCGGAAGCCAGATGGTTTGTAATTATTTTTACATTGAAATCAAAGCAATTTCGCCAGCGATTAAAAAAATTATAAGCAAGTAAGTACATAACCGTTTTTCAGAGTACTTCTACTACTGTGAGCACATAGCTGTTTTCGATCACTTCTAAACCAAAAGAGATATAAAAAAACGGCATATGCAGAAATGTGGGCTCTATATAGTGATAATAAAATATGCAATAAAAAAACATTTGAAAAAAAAAACAACTGTTTTCGTTAGCGCAGCGATGATATGTGCTATTTCCAAAAAAGAAATATATAGAAGTCAACTTTAAGATGATGCAGGAATCGAAATAAATATAATACCAGTATTTTTGGAACCGAGTTGAACGTATTACAACATCTGGGCTACACACGACTGAGTATAGCAACTAATCGAATGGAACTGGTTACTTGAGGCCTATACTACGTACATACGTAAACATTGTACAACACAGAAAGCTGCATTTGAAGTCCGTGTGTTTACACAAAATGCAATAAATATTTAGTCATAACATTAAACTATTTAAAAAAAAGAAATATTAAAATTAACTTAAGCACTACATTTGTATAAACAAGAACTGGTTGTGATCATTTTTTTAGTTTACTAAGTATATTTTATTTTCAGCATATAGTTCGCGATAAAATGTTAGCCTACTTAGGTTGGGTTATTTATTGCTAGAATCCATTTCAGAATACTAATTCATTTTGTTTTGTTGATTTTCCGAAACGGTGGATCATTGGCAACAACATCAGCTCTGAAATACAGCGAAGAGTTCTTCTTGCCGATAAATGCGACTTTCATCACGCAAAAATCATGCTCTACAAGTCACTTATCGTACCCGTCCTGCTATATGGTGCAGAAGCATGGACCATGACAACATCAGATGAAGCGGCTCTGTGAGTGTACGAGAGAAAAGTTCTTCGAAAGATTTATGGACCTCTACGCGTTGGCGATAGCGAGTACCGAAGAAGATTTAATGACGAGCGGTGGAGTTGTGCCACTGAAAGAAACGCTCCAGATAACAAAGTATTTTTTATCGGAACCCACCTATGGAAGCAGAGGAAGAGGAAGGCCACCACTCCGCTGGAAGGACCAGTTGGAAAGCGATTTGAACTCCCTGGGTGTGACCAACTGGCGCCAGTGGGCAGAGCGAAGAAGCGACTGGCGCCTTGATAGACGATCATAGCTATTTAAACGGTTAAGCGCCAACTAAGTAAGTAATGTGATTATAATTGATGTACATCTCGTCATCTCTTGTCAAATTTGGTTTGTCTCCGGTTTTGGTGCTGCGCCATCTTCAGTGTAATGTTTCGTACTGATCTGTGTATGTACGTACAATTCTGTGTATGTATTATATATTTATAGGTAATGTGTTCATTCAGAAACGGGGGTGGTTTTGACTGATCAATTTGTGTGGTTAGCTGAGGCAGGTAGAAGTCCGTAATTTAATAGTTTGACCTTTTTTGTGTGTTTGTTGATTTGTTCTTTAATTGTTTTGTGTTTATTTGTGGACAATAACAACAATAGTTTTTCTAGAACATTTAAAAAATAATAAAAATTATCATAAAAATATTCCAACAAGGAATCATAGATAAAATAAATAAATGAAATTAAAGCGAAGGGAAGAAAGGGGAAGGGATGAAAAGGAAACGAAAGGGCAGGAAAGGCAATAAAAGGAAAAGAAATATGGGAATATAAAAGAAAATAGAAGAAAATAAGGGAAAGGTTAGGTAATTTAGGGAAAGAAAAGTAAAAAACAGAAAAGAAGGAAATGTAAAGGGTTGAGTTGCAGCCACTAGGAGAACTTTAGTTTTAACAAGTAAGTAAGGCTAAGTTCGGGTGTAACCGCACATTACATACTCAGCTGAGAGCTTTGGAGACAAAATAAGGGAAAATCACCATGTAGGAAAATGAATCTAGGGTAACCCTGGAATGTGTTTTTATGACATGGGTATCAAATTAAAGGTATTAATGAGTATTTTAAAAGGGAATAGCCGTGAGTTGTATATGTGAAGGCGTTTTCGAGATATCGACCAAAATCTGGACCAGGGTGACCCAGAACATCATCTGTCGGGTACCGCTAATTTATTTATATATGTAATACCACGAACAGTATTTCTGCCATGATTCCAAGGGCTTTTGATTTCGCCCTGCAGAACTTTTTCATTTTCTTCTACTTAATAACACCCATTTTACAAAGTTTTTTCTAGAGTTATATTTTGCGTCAAAAAACCAACCCAATTACAATGTTTCATCCCTATTTTCGCATTTGGCATAGAATTATTATTATAATTAATTTTCATTTTTGAAATTTTCGATATCAAAAAAGTGGGCGTGGTCGGATTTAACCATTGGCATTTTTAATGCCAAGATAAAGTGAGTTCAGATAAGTACGTGAACTGAGTTTAGTAAAGATATATCGATTTTTGGTCAAGTTATCGTGTTAACGGCCGAGCGGAACGACAGACGGTCGACTGTGTATAAAAACAGCGCGTGGCTTCAACCGATTTCGCCCATTTTCTCAGAAAACAGTTATCGTCGTAGAAGACATGCTTTTACCAAATTTCACAAGGATTGGTAAATTTTTGTTCGACTTATGGCATTAAAAGTATTCTAGACAAAATAAATAAAAAAGGGCGGAGCCAAGCCCATTTTGAAATTTTATTTTATTTTTGTATTTTGTTGCACCATATCATTACTGGAGATTAATGTTGATATAGTTTACTTATATACTGTAAAGATATTCAACTTTTTGTTAAAATTTCACTTTTAAATTTTTGTTTTTTAAAAGTGAGCGTGTTTGTCATCCGATTTTGCTTATTTGTATTTAGAACACATATAGTAATAGGAGTAACGTTCCTGCCAAATTTCATCATGATATCTTCAACGACTGTCAAATTACAGCTTGCAAAACTTTTAAATTGCCTTCTTTTAAAAGTGGGCGGTGCCACGCCCATTGTCCAAAATTTTACTAGTTTTATATTTTGCGTCATAAGGTCAACCCACCTACCAAGCTTCATCGCTTTATCCGCCTTTGGTAATGAATTATTGCACTTTTTCGGTTTTTCGATATTTTCGCTATCGAAAAAGGTGGCGTGGTTATAGTCCGATTTCGTTCATAATAAATAGCGATCTGAGATGAGTGCCGAGGAACTTACATACCAAATTTCATTAAGATACCTCAAAATTTACTCAAGTTATCGTGTTTACGGATAGACGGACGGACATGGCTAAATGAATTTCTTTTTTCGCCCAGATATTTTGATATATAGAAGTCTATATCTATCTCGATAAATTTATGCCGTTACCGGGTACCGTTATGCGAACAAAATTAATATACTCTGTGAGCTCTGCTCAGCTGAGTATAAAAAATAGATCAGTTGTGTCATAATTTTGTCGCGCACTGTATCTCACAATTACTTTTAGTTTATTCGCATTTGGCAAATGGCCAATGATTATTTTTGTTTCTTTTCACAACAGCTTTTTTCCTCAATAGAACAAGGAAACAGCGGCGAAGAAGGCTAGATTTTGTTTACTCAGCGCATTTAGCTTGAAAAACGTAGAAAAAAGAACACAAATATATGATTCGGGGTCTACATATTTCCAAATTTAAGCACGCAGCAAATATTTAAATTACGAAATACATATATACTATGTATTTTTTTTAAGAAAATATTAATTTAAACTTGAAACTTGTATTTTTTAGAAATATGTATTTACCACCGTTGTTGTTATTAAACTTACTTCGTAGGTTTTGTAAGAACGTGCGGATTGTCGAACTGCAAATACTTTGTTTATAATACTTAAATATTTATTTAATAATAAGTTGATGGTTGTATCTTCAAGACTAAGTTTTTTTAAGGATTTTGTATGTTTTATCGATATTATTGAGATTTAAACTTGAGTATATAGAGCGTTTTGTTTTTTTTTTGGTTCACCTTATTCCACAATAAACTCCAAATAAGTTGTAAATGCACAACGTATGAAAGTTAATTGAAATATTTACAAAAAAAAAAATAAAATAACAATAATACCAAAACGGCTGAAATCAAATAAAGCAGACAATTCACTGCATCGTGAGCTAATGAACGCGATCAACTACAGACAAGAGCAGCACCGACATCACCACAAAGCCAATTCAGCTGACGGTTCATGAGACGAGTTCATGGATTCTCTATACATAGTACGACGAGTTAAAATCAAGACGAAAAACACGTCTCTAGGCATTTACTTGTAGGTAGTCGTTGTACGTTTTACAGTGGTTGAGGCAGAAAGAAAAACTATGCTGATTTTGAAATATTTGATTTTAAATGTATTTCAAGTAACTTTTTCATGAAGAGTCAGCACTGTAAAATTATATTTAAATTTTTCATTCGAAAAGCAGAATAATGACGAAAACAGCATTTCTTATTACGAGCCTGAACCGTGCGCATCTTGCGCAACCAATATAAAAGTCTCTTATCAGATATTAACAGAAATCAGTTGTTCTATTAACTTACAGCTTACAGCTTGCGCTGCCATCTAGCGTACAATAGCAAGTGCCGGTAATGCAGTGCAAATATTCACAAGAGTGCTATAGTACAAATAGATTTCTTTTTGTGCTCACAATCGTTTATTTTTAACAAATTCTTTTAATAAAATATAGCTAAACAAAAGCACTACGACCAAAATTGCCCAAAGCTCGATAATAGCCCGAATCTCCAACTTTACATCCAAAACTTTATTTATAGATTTGGATTCCAAATAAGAGCGAAAAAGGGACCCGTACCAGCAATTAGAAATAATATATATGATGATTGTTATTCGGTTTCGTTGCACTGGGACCTTTATTTTTATCTATTGTGCTAGACCCTTTAACCTATTATTGTATATGGAGGCTTTTGATGTATTTAAGTACCTCTTTAGACTTTTTACTCTATACCAGGAAGATATTGAGTCACGCTACATATATGGGAGGGTATCTACCTTGCCAGAGCGACACATTCGCAGAGATTGTGTACTGGCGTTTTATCCTCCAGCTAACAAAGGCGACAGATTGATTTACTTAGGTTTCCTATTGTGAGAGTTCGTAGGCCCTCTCTGCTCAGATTAATGACTTTGGCTGTTACTCTCGTTGCTGAGAGTATACAAAAGTTGGCCTCTCTTTGCCATGGGCATTCAATATAAACTGCTTTGTTTCCCAATTACTTATATTTTCCCTAGTGTGTGCCAAAATTGTACCAGAAAATTCAGAGGATAAAAATAAAAATTCCAGCAGGAAAGATAATGGCAAGCTGGTTACCGGTAGATCCTGAGCTATAAGATATGGAGGAAAGACTTCTCACATGCTCGATTATAAAGTAAGATGATAAAATGTATGTACCGTCACTGGGATCAATGGGCCGAACTTCAAGAAATCGATACCAAATGCTACCTTACCATATTTCAGGCGGAAATCCATGCAATAGATGTATGCGGTAGAGAATGTTTGCGGAGAGGCTCATCCTAGGAGAATCATCTAACTTCGTCGTAACTTTTGCCTTCTCTGACCTAGATATAGGTGGAAAAAAGGGTGCAAGTGGCGCATTTCCGAGTTGGCAGCCACGTCAATACTGATGAATAAAAATTCGAGACTTTAAAGACCTTCGCCTATCTAGGAATCAGAATTAAATGCACAAGCAATGTTTGTCTAAAAATTAAACGAAGATTCACTCTTGTCAGCTGGTACTACTTTGACTGAGTAGGCAACTGAAAAGCAAATGTCTCTCCATATCTTTTATAAGCCTATATCATACCTCTCATGATGTATTGCTCGAAATCATGGATAGTGTTCAAAAAAGTCCTCCCATCTTTGAAGTATTACTTATATTTTTTTCTTTTGGAAATGTATTTCGGTTCGGTTGAACAAATTAGAGTGCCCCGAAATATCCCTCACAATTTGAGAACTCTCATTATTCTACATTTCTTAAAGTAGGGGAGGTATTGTGTTCTACTAAAATCAACAAAAATGTTTAAGGAAATTCTATTTTTCGCTCTGAACCACTGTGCTTCGCTTTTGACTTATACGATAGATAGAGATACTAGCACATTTTCATATGTATGTATGTATGTAGGTTAGGCCGGGTCGATTTGTGGGGAGGCAAAAAAATCGCCCATTGCTCTGTGAAAATCATATTCTAGGGATCAAAATAAGAAACTTTGCCCCCCCCCCCCTTGGGTCGTAGGGGCAAATTTTGAAAAATCCCACTTTGAAATGCCTATGTTTTTTCATCTTGGAGTTTATTTTTCTCTTTAGAAATTTAATTAGTTAGAACATATGTAAATGAAAAAATGAATTTAACTTAGTAATAGAAAAGCAATTAAAAAAAATTATTAGAAATTAGCGTTTTTACAACCCCCTTTTAAAACCAAGGCATCACTGTGACATAATTGCAGATCGTAAAATTGCTTGTGTTGTTTTTTTTAAGCCACCACAAGACACAGCAGGTATAATTGAAATTGCACCTACCCAAAAGTTCGACCCAAAGGGTGGGGGGGGGGGGGGGGGGGGAGGGGGGGGTCGCATCAAAATTCGTTTTAGAGGTATGGTTCCTTCGGCAAAGTTTCTTATTTTGATCCCTAGAATACGATTTTCACAGAGCAATGAGCGATTTTTAAATCGATCTGCCCTAATGTAGGTACTCAATGTGACTACACAAGTACATACATAGGTCTGTATGTAGACAGGTGAGCTGCGGCGCAGTTTGGTGATAGTTGCCCAATGGCAGTGAGAGTAATTAAGACCCGTTTCACACTCATCAACTATTCAAATCAAGTGTGTTTATGTAGACTTTTGTGGTTTCTACATACATATTTGCTTTTAGACTTTTGCATTTTTCTTGAAAGTAAATTTAAAGTAAAATGAAAACCCTTGTAACTTAGTAACACAAGTTACTCGTACTTTCTCTGTCTCCTGTCATCCCCTTTCGTTTATGTTTAAGCAAAACAGATTTGACTAGTTGACTAGTCTGAAACGATATTAACACCACCAGTTATATGTTTTTATACCCAGCTGTACTTGTACACAGGGTACTATAACTTTGATTGGATAACGGTTCGTTGTACAGGTATAAAGAATTCGAGATAGATATAGACTTCCATATATGAAAATATCAGTATCGAAAAAAAATTTGATTGAGCCATGTCCGTCCGTCTGTCCGTTAACACGATAACTTGAGTAAATATTGAGATATCTTCACCAAATTTGATACACGAGCTTATCTGGACCCAGAATAGATTCGTATTGAAAATTAGCGAAATTGGATGATAACCACGCCCACTTTTTATATATATAATATTTTGGAAAACACAAAAAACCTGATTATTTAGTAAATAATACACCTAGAAAGTTGAAATTTTACGTGTGGACTGATATTGAAAAAAATGAAGAATGAAGAATTTAAAAAAAATGTTTAAAATGGGCGTGGCACCGCCCACTTGTGATAAAATCAATTTTACAAATATAATTAATCATAAATCAAAAATCGTTAAACCTATCGTAACAAAATTCGGCTTTACTATAAGGAATGCTTTGAAGAAAGATTAACGAAATCGGTTAAGGACCACGCCCACTTTTATATAAAAGATTTTTAAAAGGGTCGTGGACGAATAAAATAAGCTATATCTTTGCAAAAAAGAGCTTTATATCAATGTTATTTGATTTCCCAAGTGGATTTATAACAATAAATAGGAAAAACTATAAATTTTAAAAAATGGGCGTGGCACCGCCCCTTTTATGACTAAGCAATTTTCTATGTTTCGGGAGCCAAAACTCGAAGAAAAATTAGTTCAGAATAGAACCATATGCATATGTATTATTGCGCAGCCTTGTAACACTCTTAAGCACACAAAACAAACAACAACAGCATTTCAAGTGTACAGCTGGGTATGTAATGTTCGGTTTCACCCGAACTTAGACTTCCTTACTTGTTTGTTTTGTAGTAGTTGTATTAAGCCTTACGTGTGTTCCTACATACATATAAGTTGTATTGATTGGGCAACATATAACGGGAAAGTGTTGGAAAAAATTAAAAAGCAAACTGTAGGAAATCATTGAAAGAAATAAAAACAATGCACTGTTAAAGCAAACATAGGAAAATAATTGTATAGTAAAAATATTTACATATGCAAGCGTCAAAACAGGGTTATTGAAACATATTAAAAGGTTGCAAAATTTGATGTCAATTTAAGTGAACATTTTAGTTTCCTTGTAACAAAATAATTATTCTAATCAATTGATTAGACGACTTCTTTAACGAGTAAGGATTAATTCTTTTTTTAAATCAAGATTTATTACCATCATTAAAAATAATCTCCACATATCATAAAATTCCAACAAGTGAGTGTCCGTACATTGGAGATATTTAATTAAAATTGATAGGAGGGGTCCTTATTGGACCCCCTGATCCCAAATCCACAGTTTTTAGAATTTTTGTCAGTCTGTCTGTCTGTACGTCTGTACTCGCCGAACTCAGAAACCACTGTATGCAGAGTTTGCTGGCACTTTCACTGTTGCATCAGCCGAGGTCGGATTTAAAAATTAAGATGCATTTCCAACCCCCCTAGACCACTAGGTTTTTGAAACCCAAAACATGGACACGTGTATTTTTTAAATGTATTTGTATAACATGGATATCAAATGGAAGCTGCTGGCGAGAGCTGTACTACAAAAGTAATATATAATATCTCAACATTTATTATTTTTAGTAAAACCACGGATGTATAAAGAAATGATGATGTTTATTTCAATATCTTATTTTATTTATGAGCATCGTATTGTCCGGTCGATGGTTATCATTGAAGATATTAAGGAAGAATTGATAGGAGGGGCCCTTATTAGACCCCCCGACTCCAAATCAATTTTTTTTTATCTATCTGTATGTGTGTACTGGCATCACTCACAACCACTGCTTAAAATTGAGTACAAATGTCACTGCCGCATCAGTCGAGGTCTAACTTACATATTAGGATACATTTTAAGCCCCTACGCCCCTAGAGTCTTGAAACCCAATTTATGGACGAACGCGGTCTCGATTATACTAGACATAACAAAAATTATTGGTTGCGTAGGGAGCTATACCTACACCCTGCTCAGTGGATAAATAAAAATTGAAATGAAATATAAAAAAATATTAACCAAAAAACTTGTTTGATCATTTGTTTTATTATCTATATATTAATACGCTAACAAAATTGCCATACGACCAATTGACTGGCTGTTTGGCATAGTTAGCGTACGTAAAATCATGTAAAAGTTATATGAATCGATTCGTATTGATCAGCCTCAGTGCATCGGCCTATTTTTGTTAACAAATATTATTCTATTTGTTTATAATTAATAGAAAAGGTTTTCTGTAAGTTCGAACAATCTGTGCAAATATCAAAATTGCCATCTGTTGGACCCATTATGTTAGTGCTCTAAGACACAAATCCCGCTGAATTTGAAATTCCAAAAGCTGCATTGTCGCGTTGCTCAAATGTTTCACCTACATATGTACATATTCGTACGCGCGAAACGGCGAGAGAACTACTGCCTCACTCATTTTCAGTTCGAATAAAATATTGTTTCCCATTGTTGCCACTTATCTATATTGGTCTGTACCAAAGTCCTTAAAAAATTGTTCTAAAATAATTGTTAGCGCACAAAAAAACTTTAAAGAGAAGTAATAACTTAACTGTTAGAGCCAATCTGGTAACTCTTTATTTGTCAAGTTTTTATATATAAATGTCAATAATGAGAGATAGAAAGAAGACTAGAGTTTCCGGTTGCATCTATCAGTGAATTCAATAAAGGTTAGTTCATAGAATTCCTATCGTGTTTTAATCTTGGAATCGATCCACGCACCTTCATCAGTGGCGACGAGGATGGACGAAAAACACTCAATTCAATCCTGCAAAAGTATCAGGAGTCGAGCTCTAGCATGTTGCAAAAAATCCTAGAGCAAAACATGTAGGTAATGCAGAAAATGTTCGCTAGTGAAAGTCACACAAGCGCTACACCAATTTTCAGGAATTTCAACAAAAGTGTGGAAAAATGGCTCACTTATATTCAACAAATGGTATTACATTTCGTAGCACACGGAGTCATAGATTTAAATCTTAAGAGAGCGTGCCTTCTCTCCTGGATAGGCGCCGAAACCTTTGAGTTGCTTCAAAAGCTATGTGACAACGATCTAAGCGGAATCATATAAAAGTTATATGAATCGATTCGTATGGATCAGCTGCAGTGCATAGGCCTATTTTTGTTAACAAATATTACTCTAATTGTTTATAATTAATAGACTTTTTTTTTGTAAATTCGAACAATCTCTCCAAATATCGAAATTTACTGTCGTGCACAAAAGGACGCCATCTGTAGGACCAAGTATGTAAGTGCTCTAAAACACAAACCAACATATTATGTAACCCCACCGAATTCGAAATTCGAAAAGCGACTACGCAGTGTTGCTCAAATGTTTCACCTACTCACATATGCGTACGTGCCAGACGGTGAAAGAATAAAACATGGTTTCCCATTGTTGCCACTTACCTATAGTAGCCTCTACCAAAATCCTAAAAAATTGTTCCAAAATAATTTGTAGCGTACAAAAAATCTTAAATACAATTAATTTTTGACCGGCCCTTTTTTGTTGCAAACTTCACTTACACGTAATTACATAGCCCTTTATTTAACAGATTCTTTGTTTTTTATTTTAGTTGCTTTCAAAAAAAACATGAAATCACAAATATTGAGTTAACTTTTGTTGAAACTAACTAAATTTATTTATAACAATTGATGGCAAATTTGCCCGAAAATGTTTTAGCATTTGCAGATTTAATCCTCATTTTAGATAAAGTACGTCTTATACTGAACAAAAATAAAAAAAAAAAAATTTGCTACAAATATACATATAACATTAAATTTTTTTTATTGTCTTTTATGCTACTTTATTTTATTTCTTATTTTATTTTCTTATATATTCTTTTATTTTAACTTAGTTTATTATTATTTAAATACAACTTGACTGAATCGAAAATTGAAAAAATACAAATACGAATTTCGACCACAGGCGATACTAGTAGATATAATTATGAAAAACTATAATTTGTGAAATTTTTGTTAAAGAAAAAATGAGCATTATTCAATTTTTTTGCATTACCTTAAACAATTATGGAAATATTTCTTTTTTTAAAATAATTTTTTAATTAAAAAAGCGTTAAAAACTTTATTCATCGCTATTATTTGTAACATATAACTTTAAAAAACTATGAAATAGTAAACTAAAAACAAAATAAAAAACCATTAAAAATTCAAAGTAATAGGTATAAATCATAAAATGGATTTTCAGCAAAAAAAAAAAAACAATTAAATCAGTAACTGAATTGCTAAAAAAAACCAAAAAAAAAAAAAAAACATTATTGGTATGAATTAAGCGGGGATTGCCCTACTTGCTTTTAAATGTATGAAAACATTTATTTGAAGCAATTTTTTCATTTAACGTATTTAATAATTTGGGACAAAATTTAAACAAGGTGACATCAGGACGAACAAGGTGCTATTTTACCGGAACGTACCGGATCTATATCCGGCAAAGGACCATCAACATCGATAACACTCCCCAAGGCAGTCGGTTCTATGTACCGGAGCGACTCGGGATTTTTCCCGACCAAGGACTGTCATTTCAGTGTGACCCCATTTAATTTGTTTCGTCCCTCCCACAAATTTTCATCCTCCCAGCAGCTCCTTGCAGCAGGACTGCTACATATTCTCTTACTCCGGGAAGGTATCGAACCCAATCCGGGTCCGTCTCCTGACCCCGGTCCTGAGAAATGGTTTTGCTGCATTTGCCAGAAAAGAATCTTTTTAGGACGGTCATACTCTGTTCAGTATGTCTCGTGCAAGGGATCGTTGCATCGGACAGGTTGTTCTGGGCTTGATCCCAAAACCCAACGTCCACGCAACTTTTATAAATCTTTTGTGGCTCCTTGCTGGTCACGCCCAAGGGCGTCCCGTAGTCTACGCCTAAGCGTATCCCCACTACCTTCCAGCAGCTTCGCTGCTCAGCAAGCCACAACAAGTACCCGCTGCTGCTCGCGCCCCACGGCGCCAACAACTCAAACAGCTGATACCACTCATAACTACTACCTTCGTAGTAGAGCTGGTAGCAATGCTGAGCCTCAGCCCCTGCCCCCGTCTTCTTCTCCCCCCCCTCTTTTCTGGCAGCAATCGTGCAGGTCAGGGAAACAGACTCTTAGTCCCTGCCTCCGTTTGCACCGTTTGCCAGCACAGAATATATAGGTTTGCGACATCCGCTCAATGCAGCTCCTGCCTTGGGTGGTGCCACTTTCCTAGATGTTCTGGTCTCCGCGACGGCAACCCCTCGACGGGTTTCATCGCGCCATGTTGCCAGGTCGCAAACCCAAATCATCCGGGTACCCCAATGCTTGCCCAAGGGCGCCCAGTCCCAAGGCCACAACAGCAATTGCGTCCTGGCCTTCCACAACCTAGGCGTAGTCACCCGTCACTTACCCCTAGAGTGGCGGCGTCACCCCTCATGCACTTCAGAGTTCTGCAGTTCAACTGTAATGGACTAACTGGGAAGATTACGGAGATAGTCGATTTCATGAAGCGGCACAACATCCGCATTGCTGCGATTCAAGAGACTAAACTCACAGCAAGATCTGCATTGCAGACCTGCTCTGGTTATAATGTCCACAGGAAAGACCGCGAGAGCGGAAATGGAGGCGGCCTCGCGTTTATTATACACCACTCTGTGCAATATTATATATTTGATCCTGGCATCGACCGCAGGGACAATGTCTTAGAACGTCAAGGCCTATCTGTCCGGTCAGGCGATGCAAATCTAGAAATCATCAACATCTACATCCCTCCTGTCACCTGTTGCCCCAGTGGATACCGCCCTAATATCGAGGCTTTACTCACTGGCAACAATCGCATTATCTTAGGCGATTTCAATGCCCATCACGACCTATCGCTTCCCAAGGCAGTCGGTTCTATGTACCGGAGCGACTCGGGATTTTTCCCGACCAAGGACTGTCATTTCAGTGTGACCCCATTTAATTTGTTTCGTCCCTCCCACAAATTGTCATCCTCCCAGCAGCTCCTTGCAGCAGGACTGCTACATATTCTCTTACTCCGGGAAGGTATCGAACCCAATCCGGGTCCGTCTCCTGACCCCGGTCATGAGAAATGGTTTTGCTGCATTTGCCAGAAAAGAATCTTTTTAGGACGGTCATACTCTGTTCAGTGTGTCTCGTGCAAGGGATGGTTGCATCGGACAGGTTGTTCTGGGCTTGATCCCAAAACCCGACGTCCACGTAACTTTTATAAATCTTTTGTGGCTCCTTGCTGCTCACGCCCAAGGGCGTCCCGTAGTCTACGCCTAAGCGTATCCCCACTACCTTCCAGCAGCTTCGCTGCTCAGCAAGCCACAACAAGTACCCGCTGCTGCTCGCGCCCCACGGCGCCAACAACTCAAACAGCTGATACCACTCATAACTACTACCTTCGTAGTAGAGCTGGTAGCAATGCTGAGCATCAGCCCCTGCCCCCGTCTTCTTCTCCCCCCCTCTTTTCTGGCAGCAATCGTGCAGGTCAGGGAAACAGACTCTTAGTCCCTGCCTCCGTTTGCACCGTCTGCCAGCACAGAATATATAGGTTTGCGACATCCGCTCAATGCAGCTTCTGCCTTGGGTGGTGCCACTTTCCTAGATGTTCTGGTCTCCGCGACGGCAACCCCCCGACGGGTTTCATCGCGCCATGTTGCCAGGTCGCAAACCCAAATCATCCGGGTACCCCAATGCTTGCCCAAGGGCGCCCAGTCCCAAGGCCACAACAGCAATTGCGTCCTGGCCTTCCACAACCTAGGCGTAGTCGCCCCTCACTTACCCCTAGAGTGGCGGCGTTACCCCTCATGCACTTCAGAATTCTGCAGTTCAACTGTAATGGACTAACTGGGAAGATTACGGAGATAGTCGATTTCATGAAGCGGCACAACATCCGCATTGCTGCGATTCAAGAGACTAAACTCACGGCAAGATCTGCATTGCAGACCTGCTCTGGTTATAATGTCCACAGGAAAGACCGCGAGAGCGGAAATGGAGGCGGCCTCGCGTTTATTATACACCACTCTGTGCAATATCATATATTTGATCCTGGCATCGACCGCAGGGACAATGTCTTAGAACGTCAAGGCCTATCTGTCCGGTCAGGCGATGCAAATCTAGAAATCATCAACATCTACATCCCTCCTGTCACCTGTTGCCCCAGTGGATACCGCCCTAATATCGAGGCCTTACTCACTGGCAACAATCGCATTATCTTAGGCGATTTCAATGCCCATCACGACCTATGGCATTCAAACTTGCGGGCGGACAGTAGGGGTGAGATGTTGGCGGATCAAAAAGACGAAACGACGTTCTGCACAATAAACGGAGACGCCCCCACACGTATGGTAGGAAGCTGTCATAGCTCGCCAGATGTCTCAATCGTAAGCGCAGAACTCGTAAACTGCGTCAACTGGCAGCCGATGGTAACATTGGCATCCGACCACCTGCCTATACTTATTTCATTCGAGCGTACCGCCGACTTCATCGTCACCGAAAAACACACTTTCATAAACTTCAAAAAAGGAAAGTGGGAAGAATATAAATCTGCAACAGACAGCAGCTATGCTGCCCTCCCTATCCCGACTGATGCCCGCCAAGGGGAGCGCGCCTTCCGTAAGGTCATTGAATCCGCCTCGGCACATTTCATTCCCGCCGGGAGAATTCCCGAAATCCGGCCCCACTTCCCGGCGGAGGCCGCGAGCTTAGCGAGGGAACGCGACCTTATAAGACAGCTTGATCCAGGCGATCCCCAAATAAGGGATATAAACCAACGCATCAGATTGCTTGTGGACGAACACAAGCGGGCGAAATGGAAAGAGCACCTAAGAGGTTGTAACCTCTCTACCGGTGTAGGTAAACTTTGGTCCACCGTAAAGTCCCTATCGAATCCGACTAAGCACAAAGACAAAGTTTCCATCTCCTTTGGCGATAAGGTGCTGTCGGATGCGTAAAAATGCGCGAGCGCTTTCTGCCGACAATATATAATGCATCCTACGGTCGACAAAGATAGACGGAGAGCCAATAGACACGCACATAAACACAAACTCAGCGCGTCACCAATTACCATCACCGCTAGAGAGGTTGAGGACGCCATTGGTCGCGCTAAACCATCCAAAGCAGTGGGCCCAGAAGGCATAGCCATGCCGATGCTTAAAAACCTAGGGAAAGAGGGTTTCAAATATTTAGCGCATGTCTTCAACCTGTCTCTTTCCACCTTTGTCATACCCGAGAAATGGAAAATGGCCAAGGTGGTCCCGCTACTAAAGCCTGGGAAACCAGCTAACGTAGGTGAGTCATATCGTCCGATATCTCTCCTATCGCCAGTGGCAAAGACGCTTGAAGCCATTTTGCTCCCTTATTTCCAAGCACATTTGCAGCTAGCCCCTCATCAGCATTGCTTCAGAAAACTCCATAGCACTACCTCCGCGCTAAATGTCATTAGCACCCAGATAAATTGCGGTTTGAATCAATATCCCCACCATAGAACAGTACTCGTAGCGTTAGACCTATCAAAAGCTTTTGATACGGTCAACCATGGCTCGTTACTGCAAGACCTGGAATGGTCTACCCTTCTCCCATGTCTTAAAAGGTGGACCGCAAATTATCTGGGTGGTCGGCAGGCATCGGTGCAATTCAGAAACGAAACATCAAAACAAAGGAGAATTAAACAAGGAGTGCCACAGGGTGGTGTCCTATCCCCGCTTTTGTTTAATTTCTACATATCTAAGCTACCTTCACCACCGGAAGGAGTCACAATCGTTTCCTACGCCGATGACTGCACAATAATGGCCACAGGCCCAGGCCCAGAGATCGATGAGCTATGCGATAAAATAAACGGATATCTCCCTGATCTCTCCAGTTTTTTCGCCTCGCGAAACCTGGCATTGTCACCGACTAAATCTTCCGCGACCTTATTTACAACATGGACGCCCCAAATGTCGACCATATTGAACATCCACGTCGATGGCACTACGCTACCGACTGTCCTACACCCCAAAATCTTGGGTGTGACGTTTGATCAGGATCTACATTTTGGTGCGCACGCAACCGCAATTGTTCCAAGAATTCAGAGCCGTAATAAAATCCTCAAATCCCTTGCTGGCAGTACCTGGGGAAAAGATAAAGAAACGCTCTTGACCCCATACAAAGCAATTAGCCAGCCGATTACGTGCTACGCGTCACCCATATGGTCGCCAAGCCTAAAAACCACCCACTGGAAGAAACTACAGGCCTGCCAAAATACTGCTCTCAGAATCGCCACGGGCTGTCTTCTTATGTCCCCAGAACACCATCTGCATAATGAGGCGAGAATACTCCCCATCAGGGAGAGAAATGAGATGCTGACCAAACAGTTTCTGTTGAATACCCAGAAACCTGGGCATCCCAACAGACATCTGATTGACGAACCAGCACCGCCTAGGGGCCTAAGGAGTCATCTCCGTAAGCATTTTGAGGAAATACGGCACCTGAGAACCCAGCCGTATGAAGCGAAAAAACACAAGCAGGTCCTTGGTGAACTCCATAGACAGGCGTCGGACCTTTATGTCGGGAATTGCCCGGTGAATCCAGTACTTGAAGAAAAATATCCAGAACTCGCAGAAGAGGAACGCATACTCCCCAGGGAAACGCGTGTCACTCTTGCTCAACTTCGTTCTGGATACTGTAACAGGTTAAACTCTTACCTATCCAGAATCAACCCCGACATACAAAATGTATGCCCCGCTTGCAATGTGTCCCCACATGACACCAACCATCTCTTTAATTGTACAATCTAACACCCCTTTCCTTATGGTCCACCCCTGTTGAAACGGCAAGTTTCCTTGGACTCCCGTTAGAGGATATTGATGACAATTTGTGATCGGTCGCGGCTATTAGGTGGGGCGAGCATTGCTACAACAACAACAACAACATAACACTCCCCAAAGCCTTTCGGAGTGCCTTTAATACAACAACAACAAGGACGGACAAGGCTTTAAATCCCACTCCTGGGAGAAAAGGCTTTGAAGAGATTTTCAAGGTAGAATCGAAAGAGCTGTCGCCTTGTCCGTCCTGATGTCACGTTGTTTAAGAAAAAATTTGTCTATGTTTTTTAGCTGGCTTGAGGTCAACATATTTACAAAGTAAAAGGTCGCCAAATAACCACTTTTAGAAAAAATTTCAAAGATTAAAACAATCAAAACCACATTGTATTGTTCGAATTTCGGTCTATTTTGAAGAAATTTCAAAAAGCATTTACACTGTACATTACTCGCCTGGTTATTGGATCAAATCAATTTTCTTGAAGCGATTGATTCATAAGCGAAAATCTTATTTACCCACTTTTCGATGTTAACCTCTAAAACATAGATATTTCGAAGCTCGATTAAGAGCCAATCTTAAAATATTTTATTTATAGCTAAAAAGAAAAATATTGTTAGATCTGGTAATGTGAGACATGTAACCCCATGTATTTTGATGAGCTTGGTCGGAATCTGCTATCAGAATTGACGTAGCTGATCCCGGTCGGCTTTAACCTAAAAGAAACAATCAACCCCAAACGATTTTTTTCTAGTTTCAAGGTTAGGACCGAACCATGACCAGAAAGGCCAGTACTTATATCGGGCCATATTACCAAATCCGCCAAAATTTTGTTGTGTAGCTATATAATTTAAGTATATTGTTATTGTTGTTATAGCGATAAGGTTTTGGGGAGTGTTATCGATGTGATGGTCCTTTGTCGGATACAGATCTGGTACGCTCCGGTAACCCAGCACCATTGAGGTGCAAGCCCGACCATCTAGGGAACGATTTATATGGCCACATTAAAGCTTCAGGTCATCCCTCCCTATCCCACCCCCAAGTTCCAGGAGGAGCTTGGAGTCGCCAGAGCCTCGTCTGTTAGACAAACAGGATTCGCCGCGGATAGGTGGGGTTGACAATTGGGTTTGGAAAAGCTATATATTGCGCTGGCAACCTGTAGGGTTGCGCTACACAGCTCCTTGAATTTGGTATGTTAGTCGCCTCTTACGACAGGTATATCTAACGCGGGAATATTCTGACCCCCTAACCCGCTGGGGTTATGTATGTTTTTTAGCGCTCCTAATTTTTTTCGATAATGTGCCTCTTTGATCTCTTATTAGACCTATTATATGTTCATAGCTTCAAAATAAAAAAAATATATCGTTAGTTTAATTCACAACCAACCTAACCAACAGATTTTTTAAAACTTCCTCTTTTACAGGTTTTGGTATGATATTTTAAAATACACCCCAGTAAAAATTTAAAATTGTTAGAAACCATAACTACGAAATCATGAAAATCCCATATCTGTTTGTTATAAATGTTAAAATAAACTGTTTTGCCTCTCCTGTAAAATTTGAAATTTGTTGGTTAGGGCCTTTCTGAATCAAGCTAACGATATACATATTTCAAATAATAAGGGAGTCAAAATATATTAGGGTGGGCCCGGTTACCATTTTGTATAGACATTATGATTAGGCGCCTGGTTCATAAGATGCACATTCTTCAAATATCATTTAATATCTATTGCACATTTGTACGCACATATGCATTTATTTTTTAAATTAATCTGTATGAACGTACATACACATACATTAGTACACATTTAACCATACAAACGTTCTTTAAGTGAACGTGATGACTGAAGCAATACTTCCTTGTGTTTATTTCCGGTTGAGTTATATTTATGCAATGTATTTAATACATATATGCCAACTGCGGAAGCAAAATTTAAAAAGTCAAAGTGACTATGTTCGAATTTAACTGTCTTGCTGCTGTTTTTTTTTACCGCAAAAACACTCCCCTGCTAGGGATATGAACAGTCATTTGCCGGTTCGAGCCCGGAACGTTAAGCTTTTAAAGTCACCTGGTACTAGACCGACTCTCCCCCCGGAACCGATAATTTGACTGATTCGCTTTGTTTTGTCGATTTTCAGGCAGGGTGGATAATATTATATTGGAACTACCTTCCGTCATCCCTTGTCAAATTTTGTATGCAAACAAACCGGTTTCCTCGTTTCGCCATCAACAGTGTAATTTGTCGTCCTCCAATATATATCGATAATTTGACCCTTCGACCTGGGTTCACAGATTTTTAGTCACCTCTTACGACAGGCAAGTCTATCGCGGAGATGGAGTGGAAAGATTGTTGCTGGGCGAGATTCCTTTAAGTTGAGAACATGGTACATACACCCTAACAGGATTACACCAAAGAAAATAGAATAGCAGGAAAGGCAATATCGCATTTCATCTTGCTATCACTAACGAATACGGAATTCATAAAGTGGACATACAATTGTTATACGTTTTCCATTAGCTCAGCGGGTTAATGGTCTCAGAATATTCTCGAGAAAGGAATGTCTGCCGTAAGACCTAGCATCAGAAGGTGGAAATACCGGAGCGTAACGGATTCATATCCAGCAGACAGTGGCCATATCCGCTGGCGTTGTTTAATGTTGTCTCAGACGTTGTAGGCTGTAAAGGAAGCCAAGAGGGTATTCGTATTGAATCTTCGACCGGAGTCATGGATCGAAGGTGGGAAATGTGACTGTTCGTGGTTCTGAAACAGCGTTATAAAATTGCCTCTGGTGACATGGGCTAAGTAGCCCAATTAAATCTATTTATCATATTAAGCTCGGCACATGTGAAATGCATTCAATGTTAATTTAAAGCTTGATTTGAATGTAAAGCTGTTACGGATTCAGGGGGTTTGTTAACCACAATACAAAGCTTTATAGCTTCCCAGCATCCCCAACCCAATTGTCAACCTCTACTACACGAGACGAGTGCTTTTACAAATACCGATGAATCATACACATATTTCGCAGGCGAGGTTCTGGTGATCCAACTTTCTCATAGAAGTAGTGGGTAGGACGATGCCCGCGAAGTCATATTAAAACGCTCCCGAGAGGGTAGGGATAATGCTTCACAGTTTTTGTAACCGGAACGTACCGAATCTACTTGCGGCAAAGGACCAACATCTATTCACCCCCCAAAACCTTTGAAAAATGCCTTTATCGCTAGAAAAAGAAAACAATTTTTTCTGTAGTTCTAGACGACAGTATGAAACTCTTAATTCAAGTTCAAAATACGCGTTTGGACCCATGATCGGAATCCGAAAACACATATTAAATATTTTGCTTGTATAAGGAAATATTTGCAAAAGAAATTGAAATTATTTTGGTGGATGTGGTAATTTTGTTGTACACAGCGAACAAAATTGTGTACACAGTGATTTTGCCTGATTTAATTTTGATACCACAGCATTGGTGGAACCGCAGTGATCTCCGGTTTCGGAATGGTGTTGTTGTTGGTGTAGCGATAAGGACACTCCCCGAAGGCCTTTGGGAGTGCTTCCGTTGTTAGTTTAGTTAAGTTTATTCAGTGTATGATCAAGAAAAATTTTACAGACTAGATACAAAGGTATTAAAAGATATTCAAACTATATAATCAACTTATAAGCGTAATTAAAATGAAAAAAAAAGATAAACAGCGAGTTAAATAAATATATAAAAATAAATAATAAAATAAGGCACAATTCCAGAGAACATTTGAAGGTACTTCTCGACAAAGAGAAATCAATAAGTAAACTGCCTGAGAGTCTATTAAATTTGGTAAGTGCGCGAAAAATCGGGTCGAACATGCAATAATTAGCTCTACAGACATGCAAGTATAAGGGCAAGAATGTACGAAGACACCTATTAAGTACATTAAAAGTAACTTTTGCTAAGAGAGCTGAACAATCCAAAGAGCCAGCGATGAGATCATATACAAACATTAGTAGATACACAGCTCTCCTGGTTTCAAGAGATTAGAGATTGATAAGCTTGCAGCGAGAGTAATAGGATGAGGTTGGATGTTGTTGTTGTTGTAGCGATAAGGACACTCGCCGAAGGCTTTGGAGAGTGTTATCGAGTTGATGGTCCTTTTCCGGATCCAGATCCGGTACGTTCCGGTACCAAGCCCGACCATCTCGAGAACGATTTGTTATGGAGTTCGATCGTCAAAATTAATAGAAAATAAGCAAAATCGAATTAATTTTCTTTGCACCCTTTCTTTTCTGGCGTAGTGGCCATTATAGATAGGATTCCAGACAACTGAGGCGTATTCTAGTTTTGAGCGAACTAAAGAGATGAAAAGTGCCTTCCTGGTATAGGGATCCTTAAAGTCATTTGCATATCTGCGAAGGAAGGCAAGGTTTCTGTAAGCCTTCGGAAGGACATAACAGATATGATTAACGAAAGAGGAAGAAGTGTCGAAGACAACACCTAGAACAATGAATTCTTTGACAGAAGCCAGTTGAACGTCTGAAATATCATAGGGCGTGGTATGCAAGGTAGACGACTTAGAAAAAACATTTTTTGACATTTAGGTAGAGATTATTGGCATTACACCAATCGACAAGATTTTTTTTTGTTTTTTTTTTTTAGGGGTTCAAGGGGTTGTGTAGCGCAATATATAGCTTCTCCAACCCAATTGTCAACCTCACCTTCGAGCGGCGAATCCCGTTTCACTAACAGACGAGGCTCTGGCGACCCCAAGCTCCTCATGGAACTTGGGGTGGGGAGGGAGGGATGGCCTGAAGGTTCAATGTGGCCATATAAATCGTTCCCGAGATGGTCGGGCCAGCACCTTAATGGTGATGTGTTACCGGAGCGTATCGGATCTGTATCCGAGAAAGGACCATCACATCGATAACACTCCCCAAAGCCTTCGGGGAGTAACCTAATCGCTACAACAACAACAACAACAAGGAGATTTTTTAGTTCCATTTTGTACTGCATCTGACGGGCCCTTAATTCTACGAAAAATCTTAAGATCGTCTGCATATAAAAGGAAAGCAGACGAATTAAAGCAGGGACCAATGTCGTTAATAAAGAGCACAAATAAAAGAGGGCGAAGAATGCTACCCTGAGGTACTCCGGACGTCGCCAAGAAGGGTTGAGACTTACAGTCTTCAATTTCTACGCACAGAGACCTATTCGACAAATAAGATTTTAAACATTATAAAAAGACAGAATGAAATCTAATGCATTCCAGTTTAAATAATATTTTATATGAAACTTTATCGAAAGCCTTTTAGAAATCAGTGTATATAGTATCTAACTGACAGCAATCCTGAAATGCAGAAAACAGAAAACGACGCTAGGTTCATAACAGTCGAGCGGCCAGCCACAAAGCCGCTCAATAACACATTTGATGACAAAAGTTAGCTTCTCTTTTATAATTTTTTCAAAAAGCTTCGAACAAACTGTTAGTTAAAGACATCATTTTTATTACCCGCTTTAAAGATGGGACATATGGAACTGTTTTTCCACCTATCGATAAAAGTTCCGGAAGACAGAGATAACACTCTTCAAAGCTTTCGGGGAGTAACCTTATCGCTACTACAACAACAACAACAACAACAACAACACCACCACCACCACCACCAACAACAAAAACAACAACATGGATAAATTGAATATATGCCGAAGAGGGCGCACAAAGATAAACTACAGAACTTCAGGGCAAAGGCACATCGGCCATCACTGTCACATTTTAACGAGGGTTTAAGGGTGGACATAGCATTGCTGACGTCATCGTCGGAGATAATGAGGGAACCAAAATCTAAACCTAATTGATAGTCCTTTGCCGGATGCAGATCCGGTACCAAGCCCGACCATCTCTGGAACGATTTATGACCACATGCGACCTTCTAGGCCATACCGCCCTCCCACCCGGGTCGGGAAATGTCCGGTGAAGGCCTGCCCACATCCTCCAAATATACCTAAACCTTCAGAAGTGTTCTTGCGTATCTGTAATATAGGAAGGAGTATAATTTAGTCAAATTCTTTTTGTTTATAAAAATCCATACAAATTGCAATTGGAATATGTACAACACAATTGAATATTTTCCAATTAGAACCCGTTAGCTGAAATTGACTATTTTTATTGACCATATTTTGCAAAGCTTTTTAAGTTGCAAAACATGCGGAAAATCTGTCCTACTTTACTAATTTCCACATATATTTTGCATATAAACAAATGTCTATAAAATAAAGAGAAATATAAACAAGATGGTGTACTCTGTTCAATGCTCTTCGTATCATTTTTCCTTTTTAGGAAGCAAAAAAGGAACACAAATTTTGTCATATAAAATTGAACTTACACCACAACTTTTGTAAATCCGCTTATAGCTAAAATGCCAAACAATGCACTGAAAATTTTGCAATAATTCGTTAACACTAGAAATTTAATATAAAATTTTACACAAAAAATTTGACGTCCACTACGTACAAAATCTTTTGTAGCTCGTTCCAAAAGTGTTGCTTTATGCAAAATATGCAGAAGTCAGTGTTGTATTTATATAATCCGGTCTGCATGGTTGCATTTCCTCAGTGTTGGAACGGTTATTTGAAAAAAAGTGTATTAGGAAAGAAACGAATTGTTCGATGTTCATTATGGATGATTTACATATAACGCTTTTTTTTGCGTTGCTTCGCCTAATGAATGAGTTCAATGTATATTCGCACCTCTATATTGCTACACAAAGCTTATAGAATGTAAAGAGGTATTGTTAGATCTAGTCGCGTAGTCGTAGACGCGTATTAATCTCAAAAGCAGTAATCCGAAGGCGGAAAAGAAAAATTGTATCTCTGTCCGGAGATATTTGCAGATGAAGTTGTCGATTTTCATGTGGTCGTTGTAATGTTGGGGTTCCCACAAAAAAAAATTGCGAACTTAAGTGTTTTGTGCGGATATAGTTTTGGTCTCCAAACTGGTGTTGGACCCACCCAGGTTAATTTTTTTTAAGCGCGGCCCAAGGCCGACAACGCAGAAAAGTGTTCTGCGCAAAAATACTATGGATAACACCCCCGATTTCGTAGACACCCGCTGGTCTTTTTTCGGTTTTTCGTTAATATCTTTTGAACGAGTTAAAATCTAGTTTGCGCCTTCGGATGACTGATATCAAGACGCGTCGTTTGATACCTCTCTCGATATTTTTAGACGCGTATTAGCAATATTATGCTGTCGTAAAGAATTACCCAAAATTATCTTTGTTTTCGTAATTAACACCCAATCAGTAATAAAATAACTCGATTTCCTTTGTAAGGTTTTCCCTCTATGATTGGTAATAATGAAGAATTTTTAGAGTTGCCAAGAGAATATAACATCTTTAGTACAAGCTCTAATTGAAAACACGAAATAAAAGAGAAACGTGAAAATTTGACATCTAATAAACTAGTTTCTAGAGATGGAGCATATCGAGCATTTACTTGATTAGTGTCATAAATCAAAAAACATTATTTTTGAGCTATTAATATAAAAACGTACTAAATCTAATGATCTATTTACTTACAAACAATTTTTTTAAATCGTTAAAAACTGACCACGCGCTTTACAAATTAATGTTTGCCTTTATATGCACATCATATGGGAGTTTACATCTCTGTGCTATGACACTGTTGAAGTAAAAAAATCTTTGGCAGCTTGCCCCCTATACAATTTTTCCACTCGACAACCCATGAATTTTTACTTAAAGTCTGAAACCAAACTATTAAGGCCATACAATATTTCCTTTATATTAATTTTAAACCATCAAAGAAAAGCTTAAATTTTATATTTACGTGGATCTACAAAGCAATGTGAAAAATACAAAAATTGCAACATAATGTGCAATTGCTTTTTTCACAAAGCTCCTGACAGAAGTAAGATTTTTAATATCAGCCTAGGGACGATTGTTATTTAGTTCAAACCGCGTCTTTTGCTAGCTCTCAAGACGTTTTTGGACATTAACTGCCGAACCTTTTGTTAAGCATTAGTACTCTAGCTTTGTTTTAAGTGCAAAACCCCATACAATTTTATATGGAAAATCAATCGCATGTGGGGCATGGTTTACAGAGATTATAGTACTAATTAATAGTTTGATAATATGTTTTCACTTCTTAAGTAAAAATTTGTGGTTTCGGGGAAAAAAATTTGAAAATAAAAGGCACGCTATTATGGTTACTGTCACCATTCGGTGATATACCAAATGAATTTCGGGTTAAAGGGCCAATTAATGGTGACTTATAACCATAAAACCATAACCAGATAAAACAGCTGATCGAACCTACCTTGTGGAAATCAATGTAATCGATTAATGGTGTCATACCATAACGCTAACGCCATAAACATACTATAGCCAACCAGTTGGTTTTTGGTTTCTCGCCATATCCATAACCTAAAATATTTGAGTTGGTGAAGGGCCCATTACTCATACTTAGCATAGACTTGACTTGACTTGAGAACTGTCACTTACAGTTCTGTTAAATGAACATTGCATGTTACGGATTGCTCAAAACTTAGCAACACTTAACTTGACTTAGAAGTATGTTGAATATTCATTTTCTATGTAAGTTCTAAGTGACGTTTACATTTTGAGATGCCATTTGTTTGTCTCCATTTCATTTTGACATTTTGTCATACAAATTGACATTTATTTTTATTTTATTTATTATTTTACACTCACAAATTAATTGTAGTACTCAAAATTAACTTTGTTTAAAAACCACCACTTTTTGTAGCAAATATTTCACAATAAAATGACAGCTGGTAAACAACTGATTATGATACCAGATTGTATGCGCTATGTGGAGTATAATCGTGGCAAAGTTGCCAAGTTTACGCCAAGTCAAATCAAGTCTATGTTAAGTATCAGTAATGGGCCCTTTTTATTCATTGTTTTGGATACGTTATGACTAAGAGACTTATTTTTTGTGGAATATGTTTGTAATTTTTTGCCTTTTCTTCATTTTTATGAAACTTTCACGATTTTTAGGTTAAGTCACCATTAATCGATCACATTGGAGATGATTATAGATATGGGTATGGTTACGACTATGGCGTTAGGGTTAAGGAAGTTTAATTAACCCTTAAGGCTCAGCAACAAAAATGACTTGATTTTTTCTATTTATAATATATGGTTTTATGTGTAAAAACTACTACAATGAATGCATTTATGTACACATTTTTATAAAACATTAAAAAACAAAATCACATGCATACGTTATAATACATATAAAATTAATCACAATATACAATTTTTGCAAAAATTAAAAAAAATACTATTTCATACATCTTCACTTCTTTTGTTCCAGTTAAACTTCCTTAACCATAACGCCATAGTCGTAACCATACCCATACCCATAACCATCCCCATTGTGATCGATTAATGGTGCCATATCTTAAACAGCTGACATTTTCATTAAAATGAGGAAAACGAAATTACAAACATATTCCACAAACAATAAGTCTCTTAATCAAAACGTATCCAAAATAATAAATAAAATATAAAAAAGTTAATAAATTCACCAACTCAAATATTTTTAGGTTATGCATATGGCGAAAAACCAAAAACCAATTGGTTGGCTATGTATGGTTATGGCCATGGCGCAATTATATGGTTGGCTCATCTCATCAGCTGATTTTATTTATTTCATTGCATGGTCGATGGGATTGTCAAAAGGAGATGGCAAACTCAAACTGAAACTAACACATTGGCAACATTTTCTTACAAAAACTGCTAAGTTTTATGTTTCCATTCCATACCATTCGCACTAACACCAATACACAAATTTTGACAATTTGAACAAACATATTTTGTTATTGTACAGATGAGCCAACCATATAGTTGAACCATGGTTATGGCTTTAGCGTTATGGTATGGCACCATTAATCGATTACATTGATTTCCATAACGTTGGTTCGATCAGCTGTTTTATCTGGTTATGGATAAGTCACCATTAATAGACCCTTAAGGGCGATTAATGGTGCCATACCATAACGCTAACTCGATTATATTGATTTCTATAAGGGAGGTTCGATCAGCTGTTTTATCTTTTTATGGCTTTGTGGTTATAAGTCACTATTAATACGCCCTTTAAGGCTCAGCAACAAAAATGACTTGATTTTTCTGTTTATAATAGATGGTTTTATATGTAAAAACTACAACAATAACATTTATGTACAAATTTTAATAAAAAATTAAAAAACAAAATCACATGCATAGGTTATTACATATAAAATTTATCACAATATACAATCTTTGAAAAAATTAAAAAAAAATAGACTATTCATACGTCTTCACTTCTCTTGTTCCATGCTTGTAATTTCGAGCTGCCAAATCCGGTAAAAATGATTGCAGATAAAACGTAGGAAACAATCAATGAAAATATGACATAGTTCCATTCGCCTTTAGTACCCTGTAATATAAGAAAGCGTTGGAAAAAACTTTGATGTTATATTAAATTTCGCACACGTAGAACAAAATAGCGGTTAAATTGAAAAAAAAAAAAAACATTTGCTTATCTAGATTAAAATAAGAAACATGTTTGCAACACATCAACAAATATAAACTACGGTTTTTGAGGTTGCGTATTTGCCATGACGTAGCAAATGCATAGCCGTATACTTTTTTGGCGTTTTGTGTAAAAATACTACACCAGTTTGCAAATGCAATGATGCTAGGCCAATATCCCTATTATTAACGGTTCACAATCAGTTGCAAATGGTTTTGCATGGTTGCATAGCAAATTTTCAATGCATACAATACACAATACAACAACGAAATATATGAAAATGCACCTGTTAAAAATTTTGCGGAATGCAATGCTAAATTTTATTACTTTTGGAATGCAATCTAAAAAGCACAATTTCGAACAGCTAATATTCCCTACAAGAACAGTTTTGGTTAGATTACTAATGGTCTCAATGGTAGTATAAATCGATTTTATAAAACAAAATTAATAAATATATGCCTTTTTCTAACACTGCGCAGACATGTGTTTCAGTTTATTCGTGATTTACGAACTGGTTTTTGAAAATTTTTTTACCCTAATTTGCCTAATTTGCATTTAAAATTCCTAATCCTTGGTTATCATTGAGGCTGGGTTTTTCAGAAAAGTGCTATTTGTGCTTCTTAGGGAAGTTGTGACAAAGTAACCCTGGTATCTCGAGGTAGGCTACGTCACGTTTTTGCATACGTGTTGATTTGCCTTCATTTACGGCATCTATAATAATCTAGAAAGTATTCAGGCTGCTTACAGCACCTACATAAGTATATAGAGTTTACTATCGAGTAAGTATACAGTGTAACCAACAAAAATGTATAAAATTCTATCAAGATGTTGAAAGGGGCCTGCCTTGCATGCAAACAATTTGAGAGTCCCCATATGGTGATTGGATAGAACTTTCTTTTCGGGCAACGCGAGGTTCTTTACATTATATATGGATAAATACACTTAAATGCACAAATACACGTTTCCCATACTGGCGCCTTTATAAGGTCTATGCAGAGTTTTCTATTATAGGACACATCCAAGTAAAGCTCAGGGTATAAACGTATTTTCCTAGATTTTTGTCCGTCGCCAAATTATTGGCTATTTGGATTGCCCGATTACCAACATTTACAAAATATTTTAAAACTATATGGATAATTATTGACAGATTTTTACATATGTATGGGGAGTGTAGTATTTGGTACCCTTAATTACCTGCGTTACTAAAGCGGCAATGATGACCGGTGATACAAAACCGTTTATTGTTGAAAGAGCATTTGAGATTCCTGAAAGCAGACCCGCATATGACGGTGTTAGGTGTAACAAAGTTGTCCAATAACCACTTGAAAATCCCATATCGGTAAAAAATCCAACAAATAAGATACACAAATTTATAATGACGACTTGTTCAGCGCCGGCCAGCACAACAATTGTTAAAAATATTATTGAAAATATTGTACCTTTAAAAGATTTGAAATATTTATAAATTAAGTGGTAGATATTTATATTCAAATAAAATTTAGTAGTAGAGCGCTTGACATGTAGATGATGCTATGAAGTTACTAATGCTTCAATTAAAAATTAAACCAAAAAATTTGTTTTCATTTACAAAGTTTAAATAACTGAATTATGGAAAATGTCTCACACTATTTAAAAAATTAACTAGTGGGGCTTGAATTCTACGAATAACAGTTTTCAATTTCCGCTACATAGTCATTGTGGTTTATTCATTGTATATACATAGTAGGTACTAGAGTTATGCTTGGTTTTCATTACGTCAGAATGACTGACACCTTACATTACCTCAAGCTTACACGCTTGTCAGTTGGGGGTTCACAGAAATTTCCATTATGTCACATTAAGGGGCAATTAATGGTGACTTATCTATAACCAGTTAAACAGCTGATCGAACCAACCTTATGAAAATCAATGTAATCGATTAATGGTGCCATACCATAACGCTAAAGCCATAGCCATATCATACCCAACCAATTGCTTTTGGTTTGTCGCCATATCCATAACCAAAAAATATTTGAGTTGGTGAATTTATTAACTTTTGCATATTTTATTTATTGTTTTGGATACGTTTTGACTAACAGACTGCGCAGCTATGACAGGTTGTCTGAAAAAATTTTCTACTTACTATTCCAAAAACAAAATACAATTTTTCAATTATAGAAAAATGAAAAAAAAAAAATAATCATTACAAAAAAAAAAAATATTATTCTGGCCTTGAGCTCGTTTCGAACCTTAAATCCTTTATCAATAGGCCGATAAAACAAAAAAAATTGTTAATAAACCGAGAGCAATTGGTAAATGTCAAATAAAATAATTGGCAATAAACAAATCCAAAATTATCACTGTCTTGCAACAGATGGCGCATCGCTGATCAAATATAGTTGTAAAGAGGAATAGAAGTAGCAATTTATCAGTCAAACTAAACACCGCTGTATAGCTAAATGGTTAGCGCAGCGGGCCTAAAGCGTACTGATGATGAAGGCTTAGCACCTTTCGAAATGGATCTATCTACCTATCTATCTATCTACGCAGTTATGGCAGGTTGTCTGAAAAATTTTCTACTTACTATTCCAAAAACAAAATACAATTTTTCAATTATAGAAAAATTAAAAAAGCAAAATTCATTACAAAAAAAAATTATTGTTCTGGCCTTGAGCTCGTTTAGAACCTTGAATCGTTTATCAATAGGCCAATAAAAAAAAAAAAAAAAAAAATTAAAAGAGACTTATTGACTTATTTGTTTTATTGATTTTCCGACAGGGTGGTTAAATAATGTATATTGGAACGATTTACCGTCATCCCTTGTCAAATTTGGTTTCGAGACAAACCGGTTTCGGCGCTGTGTCATCACCTGTGTCGATTTTCGTTCTCTTATTGTTTGTGGAATATGTTTGTAATTTTATGCGATTTCCTCATTTTTATGAAAATGTTAGCTGTTTAAGGTTATGGCACCATTAATCGATCACAATGGAGATGGTTATGGATTTGGTTACGACTATGGCGTTAGGGTTAAAGAAGTTTAACTGGCCCTTTACTCTCGCTCAGTCGATAAAGCAGTACGAGGTCAAAACTTACGCATACATTTTGTGTTCATTTATTTCACAACCCGTTTCATTATTTCCAGTTGTTCACACGTTGTCGAATTATTAATTGATAGGACGCCAGTTGGCAAACGAAAATAAATTACCGACCACGTTAGCAAATGAAATTTAAATATCAAATTGGCTATAATGTTGGGCAGTTGACGTTTTGCTTCCTGGTCAATTCAATTGTCACTTGACGTTGTTTGACAAGTCGTTTTCATTGAGAAAATTTTTAATGTCCGTCATTTTGACGTAAAGAAATGTTTTTAAATATTTACTAACGTAAGGATTTATCGGATTAACAACTGAGTTAGGTTGATATTCCATACAGCCGACGGTTGCATACTTACAAAACAAATAAAATAATTTGGAAAAAAGTGTACGCTTATAGTAAGGCCTTTTCTCAATATAAGCACATGTTGGTACCATGATAAATTTTGAAATAATTCCACCTAAAAATGGAGTTGAAGAATAGATGCCCGACTATAGTAGGATATGTAAAATGTAATAAAAATATTAAAATTATATAGTTTTATTAGATAAAATATACAGTAAGTTTTACATACTTCTGATATTGAGAGACCCAAAGCTTCTTTCAAAAATCGCGGCAACATAAGCGAAAAAATCATTATGCCAAAGCTGTGAAGTACATGCGTCAATATGAAGGCATATACTGGGACACAAGTGAGAATATCCTTCCAAGGAATGCGATGTGACTGAAAATAAAAACGATGAAAATTTTATGATAAAAACCGGATATGCCACACACTTAGCATTCAAACAGCAATAAACCAAAACCAACATTCGTTCTGGTATGTTGATTCTCCGACAGGGTGGTTGATTGATGTATACCTATAGAAACGATTCTCCGTCATCACTTGACAAGGGAGGACGGCAAATCGTTCCAATATGCATCAAAACCAACATTGTTTAAAAAACGTGAAAACTTACTGCCTTTCCGATATGAGATTAAATAATTTTCAGTTTTCGCCAAGCATTTCATCGGTGGGGAGTAGCGATATTATTGATGATATCATATAGATCGGTCGTTGTTGATTTTAGAAACGCGATATACTAGTATGTTCGACAAATAAGCTTTTTGAAAAACTATACTTAGGCCCGGTTTTTCAGTAGTTGGTTAAGCTAAGTTTAAACTAAGTTTACTTAAACTGTAGTCAAATTCAAACTCCAGTTAAACTACTGAGCAGTTTTTCAGTCACAGTTTAAGGCCGCCTTTTTTGTGCGGGAAGATTGGTTTTTTTTTTATTATTATTTAGATAATTTGTAGATACGGCAACAGCTGGATTTTGTTTACCCAACAAACATGAAAAAAAGTTCTCCAGCGAAATTATATATCTAGTTCCGGATATCCGGAATTCCGTGATATCCAACATCGTTATTTAATTATTCTTAAACCAGATAGTTCTCGAGTTGATATTCAACTTCATTCTCCAATCACTATCCAACTTTTGAGAAATTTTGTAAAATTAAAAGTTTTCGCGATGATCTCCAACGGCATTAATATTTTCCAAATATTATCCTAATTTCGAGAGATTTTGAGAAATGTACAGTTCTCAAATGAGTATTCAACACATATCTAGAGTTGATATCCTACATTGCATATCGAGTTGAGGTGGAATTTGACAAAAATCTCCAAGGTGGTACCACCAAACACCAAAACCAACAGCTGTTTATTGTGAGAAATAAAACCTGGTTGATAGCAGTAATGAAGCGTAATTAATCAAAAATAAATTATGTAGGCGGCCGCCGTGGTGTGATGGTAGCGTGCTCCTTCTACCACACCGAAGATCCTGGGTTCACGAACCGGGCAAGCAAAAAGTTTTAGAAACAAGGTTTTTCTATTAGTAGAAAATTTTTCTAAGCGGGGTCACCCTCGACAGTGTTTGGCAAGTACTACGAGTGTTTTTCTAAAATCGAAAGCTCTCAGTGGAAACTCATATGCCTTGTAGATGCCGTTCGGAGCTGAAATAAAACAAGTAGGTCCCGTCCCGTCATTTTGTAGGAACAATTAAAAGGAGCACGACGCAAATTGGAAGAAAAGCTCGGCCTTAAACTCTTCGGAGGTTATCGCGCTTCACATTTATTTATTTTTTAAATTATATATATTTCTTTTTATTTTCGTGAAAACACTGTAATAAAAATCTTACATTTGAGTATAGTTAGATAACCACAAGTTGGGAATTAAATTTTTTCAACTTAAGTAATAGCATTTTTTGCTTTATAAAAAATTACCTCTTTTGCTGAGTACGCTATGATTCTCGAGTTGAAACAACTCTTCAGATTTTAGAAGTATGCCTAGTTATCAACATGAGCTCTAATAGTACTCAAGCCCAAATGCTTGTTGGGTATATTCGACGCCATTTCGAACGAACGCAAATCACCGATAGGTTAACTAGAGTTTAACTCTGCCAGATCGGCCGCTTAAGCTCAGCTTAACTTCAGTTAAAGTGAACTGAAACACTATAGAATAAGTTTAAGCGTGGCTTAACTGACAAACTTAGTTGAACTTGTACTGAAAAACCGGGCCTTAGCAATGGGTTTTATTCATAACACTCCCTCTCCCATATCTCCCTATAGTGTTAACTACTTTGTATTCTTTACTTTAATTTTTAAAATAATTTTTAATTGAGTTTTCGTGTTAATTCTAATTAGTTGGAAAATATCTAAACTCAAAAGTAAACAAAAATAAATTTGTATACTTAAAATCAAAATAAAAGATTTTTAAAATATCAACTTGAATATTGATATATTGGCGATCCTACGAACCTAAATGGTAGTTTGCATATTTAAAGCAAAAGAAAAATAAATACGAAGAAATTAAAATCTGCGAACAGATGAATTGCTTTAACAGTGTTGTAGCAAACTAGAAAAGTGGCGAGACTAATGTAATTTTATCCTGCGATCCTACAATTGCAATTTTTTTTTTTTATGTGTGGTTATTTGATTGACTTTTAAACTGCAACATTATATTTTAAATTAATATTCCTGTGCTACGATAATTTGTGTACCACGACATATTTTAGCGACTCAATTTTAAAATAAACATTTTGAGTTAAAATAAACTGCATCGTGCAAATTACTTTAAATGAATATACATTATATATCGTGCACATACATTATACATTGTGCTAAATTTTTCGAGTGAATTAAACAAACTATATTATCATTAATATTTACGCCTTATTCGAAGATTTTGAAATGCAACAACAAATATTCATCTACAAGAAATTTAAAGTATATCAACATAATGTAGCGACAATTCAACAGAATATCAACCATCAATTATAACAACTTTATAGCATAACAGCAACAACAACACAATACACACAAGAACGGATTTAAAGTATAAGACATCATGATGAAAATGATAAGATTTATAAAGAAAACAACAAAGCCATTGCATAAACAACAACAGCGATGTATTTAATTGTTATCACGTCCAAAAATCGCAATTGATTCCCTTAAAATCTCTACAATCATCAATCAACTACTTATTATTTTTTACATTTTTTATTAAAATTAATTTTATGTAAGTATAATTTTTATTTTAATATTAAATTAAAAATTTTTCAATTATAATTAAAATTAAAATTTTAAACCTTTCAAATTTTCAAATTTATTTTAAGATTATTTTTATATTTTAAAAATTCTATATAAATTATTTAATTTACTTATTTTTTATATAAAATTAAATATTTTATTTAAGTTGTTAACTCCCTTTCCAAAAAAATTCTTAAATATTTCCTAATTTTCAAATTTTTCATTTATTTATTTTTTTTTCATATGGTTCTGCGTTCACCAATACGAACCCGTAATTTTACAAATTCGGAAAATCAAAACAACAACTATACAAATAACACAATGACTCACAATACAACTCAAAATTCTAACATTAATACAACAAAAACAACATCTCTAATATAACACATGATACTTCAATACAAGATAACTTCACAAATATTTCTTCTACTAAATCTATTAAATTACCACAATTTTGGCAAGAATCTCCCGATGCCTGGTTTTTTACTTGTTGAAGGACAATTTGAAATTAATAATATCACTGATGATAATTTAAAATTTCAAAATGTTCTAGTTACCCTTCAACGAGATACTATTCCTAAAATTTTTGACATTATTAACCCTCCTCCTCTTTTCAATAAATATAATACAATTAAAATGATTTTATGCGAACGATTTTAACTTAGCGAAGAAAAACGATTGGAACAATTATTTTCAAAAACTGAACTTGGTGATCATTCACCATCTGAATTATTCATATTTATGAAATCACTTATAGGTACTAACTCCATTGTAAGTCAAGAATTACTTTTTAAATTATGGATTCGTAAATTGCCACAAGAAATACAAATCCATTTAACTTCTATTAACAATCAAAACAAAGATGAAGTAATTATTTTAGCTGACAAACTTTTTGATTTAATCAACAAACCTCATTCTTTCAAATCTCCTGTAGTCTCAAGTATAAATAATAATATTTTAGAACAATGCGTTAAAAATTTAACTGAATTAACCACGGCTATTTTTCAAAATTTAAATAAAATTTCTAATGATATTAATAAATTACAAATCCGTTCAAGATTTAAAGATAGAAATAGATCTAAATCTCGAAATTTTTCAAGATCAAGAAATTTTTCAAACTATCGTAATTTTAATTCACAAACAATTATTTGTTGGTATCACAAAAAAATTAAGAATAACGCTCTTAAATGTATACCCCCATGTAATTTTAATCAAAATCATAATTCAAATTACGAACAAAATTTAAACTGAAACGATCCATTATGACGGTGACGGATAATGGAACTATTATTAAACCTACTCGTCGCCTATTCATATTTGATAAATTCAATAAACTTAATTTTCTTATCGATACCGGCGCAGTTGTATCAGTTATTCCTTTTTCTAAATTTAAAATTTATAAAAGAAATTCGGATCTTAATTTGACTGCAGCAAATGGTTCTTCAATTGAAACTTTCGGTACAAAACTACTTAAAATTGATTTAGGTTTAAGAAGAGATTTTGAATTTCCATTCATTATTGCGAACATTGATACACCAATTTTAGGAGCAAACTTTATAGAAAAATTCGGAATTATTGTCAATATTAAAAATAAAGAAATAATGGATTCTACTACAAAAATTAAAGTTGCTGGATCTTCTGGATTTTCTGATATTTTCTCACTCAAAATTCCTATTGTCGAAAATAAGTTTTCAAAATTACTTAATGAAATTCCATCCTTTACCTGCGAACCAGATTATACTAAAAAAGTTAAACACCATACGGTTCACAGATAGAAACAAAAGGTATTTTACCATTTTCGAAACCCAGACGTCTTGATCCAATCAAACTTAAAATTGCTAAAACTGAATATGAATTTTTAGTTAAAACTGGTATATGCAGACCCTCAAATTCTCCTATTGCATCTCCACTTCATCTCGTTCCTAAAGAAGAACCAAATGATTGGAGACCTTGCGGAGACTATCGAAGACTTAATTTTATTACTACACCAGATCGGTATCCTTTACCACATATTCACGATTTAACAATTGATTTAAAAAACAAACAATTTTTTTCCAAAATTGATCTTGTGCGTGCCTACCACCAAATTCCAATGGCAGAAGAAGACATTCATAAAACTGCAATAACTACCCCTTTTGGAATGTTTGAATTCGTAAGAATGCCCTTCGGTTTACGAAACAGTGCTCAAACTTTCCAACGCTTTATTAATGAAGTATTTTCTGATTTCGATTTTGTATTTACATATATTGATGACATTCTTATTGCCAGTGATAATGAAGATCAACATATAAATCATTTGAAATCAGTTTTCAAAAGACTTTAAGAATATAATTTAAATATTAAACCTTCAAAATGTACTCTCGGTGTAAATAAATTAAATTTCTTAAGTTACGAAATTTCAGGCGAAGGTATTAAACCATCTTTAGATAGAATTGAAATCATAACAAATTTTGAAAAACCAATTTCTATAAATAAATTACAAAAATTTTTAGGTATGATAAATTACTATCACAGATATATTAAAATGTTAGCAACAGAACTTAGTCCTCTTCATGAAATGTTAACACATGCAATTAAAAACAAACTCAAACAATTAAATTGGACAAATGAAACCACAACAGCTTTCGAAAATGTTAAAAAACTGTTTGCTAAAAATACTTTACTTACACATTTCGACAAAAATGGTACTTTATCATTAGCAGTAGATGCATCAAATGTTGCTATTGGAGCAGTTCTTCAACAAACTAGCAATAATATACTAGAACCTTTAGCTTATTTTTCAAGAAAATTAACTTCAACAGAAACTAAATATTCAACATTTGATCGTGAACTTTTGGCAATTTATAATTCAATTAAACATTTTCTTGAAGGTAGAACTTTTACAATTTATACTGATCATAAACCTTTAATTCATGTTCTAAATTCTAAAGTAGATAGATCTCCTCGTCAACTACGTCATCTTGAATATATTGCTCAATTTACAAATGATATTCAATATATACGTGGAAAAGACAACATAGTTGCCGACACACTTTCCCGTATTCCAGAAATAAATGCAATTTCAACTCTAGATATAAATTTAGAAACTTTATATAAAGAACAACAAACTGATACATTTTTACAAAAAACCATTTCTGATCAAATTTCTAAAAATAATTTAAAAGAAATTCATATTCCAGTTATTAATTTAAACATATGGTGTGATGTTTCTCTACAACCTTTTCGACCTTATGTTCCACATTCTATGAGAAGAATTATATTTGACAAAATTCACTCATTATCTCATCCAAGTATAAGAACAACTAGAAAATTAATTCAAAATAAATATTATTGGCCTAACATGCGTAAAGAAATTAACGATTGGACTTCATCTTGCATCAATTGTCAAAAGTCCAAAATTTCAAGACATACTAAATCTCCTATTCAAAAAATTCAAATACCATCAGGTCGTTTTGAACATATTCATATGGATATTGTTGGACCTCTTCCAGTTTCAAATGAAAATTGTTATATTTTAACAATTATTGACAGATTTTCACGTTGGCCTGAAGCTTATCCAATTAAAGATATTTCAACAAATACTATAGTAAAAAGTTTTATTCAAAATTATATACCACGATTTGGTATACCATTGAATATTACAGTAGATCAAGGTTCACAATTTACCTCAAATTTTTTTACGGAATTAACTAAACTTTTAGGTTCTCATAAAATTCATACATCTTCTTACCATCCCCAAGCAAATGACATGATAGAGAGATTTCATCGAACTTTAAAAGCAGCAATTATAGCATCAAACGACTCGGTTCGTTGGTCTGACATTTTACCATTCATTCTACTTGGTTTACGAACTTCTATTAAAGAAGATTTAAAATGTTCATCTGCTGAACTTGTTTATGGCCAAACACTTAGAATACCTGGTGAATTAATTATTTCAAATAGTAATAAAGAACATGATTTTTCTAATGACGCTCTTCATAAAATAAGAGAATATTTTTCGTTTGTTCGTTCTAAAGTTTTTCATCATAACAAAGAAAACTTTTTCGTTCCTAAAAAATTACAAAATTGTGAATATGTTTTTGTTAAAATTCTTCGTAAATCTAATTTAGAATCACCTTATGAAGGACCTTTTAAAGTTATTTTTAAGAAACATAAAACATTTACAATTCAATACAAAAATACTATTAAAAATATTTCAATTGATTTATTTAAACCAGCAAACATACTTATTAACACTAATTTAAATACAAATAGAAATACATTAAACAACAAAAAACAAAAAAAGGTTACATTTAATATTAATAAATAATTTGTTTGTTTTAAATTTTCTTGGAGGGGGAGTAAATATAGTGTTAACTACTTTGTATTCTTTACTTTAATTTTTAAAATAATTTTTAATTGAGTTTTCGTGTTAACTTAAAATTTTTAAATAACTTCAAAAAAAGAAAATTCTGATTAGTTGGAAAATATCTAAACTCAAAAATAAACAAAAATAAATTTTTATACTTAAAATCAAAATAAAAGATTTTTAAAATATCAACTTGAATGTTGATATACTCCCCTCTTCCTCATTCCCTATATGGTCTGTTTCTTTTCATCTGATATTACAAATACCCTTCTGTTCTTCTGTCCTCCTTCATTTCTTTTACTCTCCATCTTTCTATCTTTTCTTTTTCGATTCAATTTTCTTTTTTCATTTTCCTCTTCCCCTTTCTCCTCATCTTCATCTTCATCATCACAAGTAACGAGTCCAAGCAAATTTGGTTTCGCAGTGGAAATAGACCTCTAATCAATCATTGACTGTTGTAAAAGTGGATCGTTGCATGACTGGAATACATGGCGAATGCAAAATGATTCCAACAAATGATTTCTGCTGTAGCTGATAGGGAATAGCAGAACACTTGCTTTACCGATGTCGTGCTCTGACAAAGATGCATTTGTAATGTCTGAACCGTTACAGTATCGAACCAGTATCACCTAAATGAAATAGTAGGTCTAGGTGTCCTGCTGCACTAAGGAGAAGCCACCACAGTCTAACCTAAGCTGGTCATGTTAGAGACCGGGAGCGCCCTCTGCAAAGGCGGAATCCATTAGATGGAAACTTAATCTCACTGTCGTAATTGACTCTAATGCCTTATCTACCTCTATTTTAAGGAATTTAGTATAGATTTGAAGCATAAAATATAGGTATCCTGTACTTCTAGCTGACTTTGGTAAGAAGATCATCGAGCTGTTATTCGTCCTAAAATACGCGTATCGAAAATTTGTTGAAGTGGGCACAGTTGGTTTCTCTTACAGTTTGTTTGCATGGGTGTATAATATAATCCCCACTTATACATAAATACAGAACACGAATTACACAATCCGAAAATACATAACCTAAGCAATCTTGATCCCGACACTCCCAAAAAATGAATTTTAGTAATCCCAACAAAACTCGAATGAACTGCATGTGCTCATAATGCTACCAGAATTTGTTTGATAACTAAACGCAGAACCCAAATAGGTACGAGGACTCAAAAATACAAACACCCGAGAATTTAAGAAATAAATTTAAGGGATCGGTTTTGTCGGGAATACTGAGGGGTCCCGGCTACCTAGTAAAGATCGTCGTAGCTGGGGTACACAAAAACAAATAGAGTTAATATCGAATAAATACTAATGAACCGTTTAATACTTTATGAATAAACTTACTTTGGATTTTTCATCGTTTGTTGATTGCAAATATTCACGTTCCTCCGCAGACAATCGGGGATGTGCGGCCAATGTGTTATAAACCAACCAATGACAGCTTATTCCAAATATTAAAGCAATACAACCAATGATATAAAATGTCAATTCCCAATTATAACGGCAGAGTAATGCAGATAATGGAAAGGCGATTAGAGCGCCGACTGAGTAGCCTCCATAACCAAATGCTACTAATGCCGCACGCTCTCTTTGATGTGCCCATGTGGAAAAGAGCTGATAGATTGATGGATTACCAAAACCCTGAATGATGTGGAGAAATATATAAAACTTTAAACTTTGATCATGTGGTTGATGGAATGAAATAAAATAAACTGCGCCCAAAGTACATATCAACGAAGTTTTCACTTATGGTGTGATGATACCAAGAGATCTCAGTACCTAATACCGTTATCATTTCGGCGAAATAAGGACAACCTAATGCTTGCTTTTCACATGGTCAAATTTGACCACAAACTTGGAAATATTAATGAAAACGGCCTGTCGTACAACGTCAAATGCGTTTGCCGTCCGTTTTGACTACAAAGTGGCAATGAAATTTACCAATAAATGAAAACGGCTATTCCCCAACGGTATGGCGAATTTGACGTTCAAATTTTATTCATGTTGTTAGTAATTCATTTTCGTTTGGCAGCAGGCGTTCCGAAACAACGTTAAATTATGAAATGGGTTGTTAAATAAATGTGCTCAAAATATTTGGGTTTTGACCACGCACTGCTTTAACGACAACTGCACAAACTTGGCAGTATTAATGAAAACGGCCTGTCATACAACGTCAAATGCGTTTGCCGTCCGTTTTGACTACAAAGTGGCAATGAAATTTACCAATAAATGAAAACGGCTATTCCCCAACGGTATGGCGAATTTGACGTTCAAATTTTATTCATGTTGTTAGTAATTCATTTTCGTTTGCCAGCAGGCGTCCCGAAAACCGTTAAATTATGAAATGGGTTGTTAAATAAATGAGCACTAAATATTAGCGTGGGTTTTGACCACGGACTGCTTTAACGACTTCGAGTCAGTAATGTGGCACAATGGAAACGCATTTGACCCCAACTGACTTGGCGATCAGCTTGAGGCAGTTTTTGATGTCAGTAAATTCGACCTGATGAATACCAAGCATTAGCTATATTAATGAAGGCGGCCTGTCGTACAGCGTCAAATGCTTTTGCCGTCCGTTTTGACTACAAAGTGGCAATGAAATTTACCAATAAATGAAAACGGCTATTCCCCAACAGTATGGCAAATTTGACGTTCAAATTTCATTCATCTCGTTAAGCCTCGTTTTCATTATGGCATATACGTCGTCAAATGTTGCCAAAATAATGAAAACGGGCTGCCAAATAGTGTCAGTTGCGTTTGCAGTCAGGTTTGACAGCTCACTTTCAGACAAAATGGCATCCAAGTGAAAACGACCAAATTTCAGTTTGCCAGCGCAGTTGGAAACGTTTGACACACAAAACAGATTTGCCAACATACTGGCAAATCTGTCATTAAAAGAGCAATTCTTTTTTGTTTGTATAGCCAAACGATCTCAAGAACGGCTCAACCGATTTAAATGAAATTTGGCACAGAGATAATGTATCACCTTCTAAAACTTTCTACTTAGGTGTTGCCACTCAGAATGTCTCACAAGGTTGCCACCTATTCGAAATTAAAAAAAAATTGCATGACATATACCGATATGGGTACCAAACCAAAGGTATTTCACTCCGCATTACAATAGGGACATTTTTGGGTAGGGTTGCCATTTAGGGTTGCCACCTATTCGAAATTTAAAAAACTTGCATGAGATATGCCGATATGGGTATCAAACGAAAGGTATTTCTCTCCGCATTACAACAGGAACATTTTTGGGTAGGGTTGCCATTTAAGGTTGCCACCTATTCGAAATTAAAAAAAAAATTGCATGAGATATGCCGATATGGGTATCAAACAAAAGGTATTTCACTCCGCATTACAACAGGGCATTTTTGAGTAGGGTTGCCATTTAGGGTTGCCACCTATTCAAAATTAAAAAAAATTGCATGAGATATGCCGATATGGGTATCAAACGAAAGGTAGTTCACTCCGCATTACAATAGGAACATTTTTGAGTAGGGTTGCCATTTAGGGTTGCCACTTATTCGAAATTAAAAAAAAATTGCATGAGATATGCCGATATGGGTATCAAACGAAAGGTATTTCACTCCGCATTACAACAGGGACATTTTTGAGTAGGGCTGCCATTTAGGGTTGCCACTTATTCGAAATTTAAAAAAGTTGCATGAGATATGCTGATATGGATATCAAACGAAAGGTATTTCACTCCGCATTACAATAGGAACATTTTTGAGTAGGGTTGCCATTTAGGGTTGCCACCTATTCGAAATTAAAAAAAAATTGCATGAGATATGCCGATATGGGTATCAAAAGAAATGTATTTCACTCCGCATTACAATAGCGACATTTTTGAATAGGGTTGCCGTTTGGGGTTGGAGTAGTTGGAGGGCGTAATGGATGAGTCAGCTTCAAATTCTGCAATTTTCGTTCACCCAGTCGGTAGTACCACTGAAAAAAGGAAGCGGGTGAGAAAACTGACTGAAAAATGGACAGCCGGCAAACGGAGAGGCTATTGCAGGAAGTATAGGTCAGGGAGGGGACCTTGAATTTCCTTTCGCCTCAATACAGGGACCGGAATTTGAGGTAGGCTCAATGGCAAGATGTTGCGAATATTTTAAAGATGTCGCGATTTGAGGTATCTGCCAAGTGGAATAGCCTCCGCTGCTCCTTCCGCGTGAGTTCTTTTTTATACTCAGTTGAGCAGAGCTCACAGAGTATATTAAGTTTGATTGGATAACGGTTGGTTGTACATATATAAAGGAATCGAGATAGATATAGACTTCCATATATCAAAATAATCAGGATCGAAAAAAAATTTGATTGAGCCATGTCCGTCCGTCCGTCCGTTAACACGATAACTTGAGTAAATTTTGAGGTATCTTGATGAAATTTGGTATGTAGGTTCCTGAGCACTCATCTCAGATTGCTGTTTAAAATGAACGATATCGGACTATAACCACGCCCACTTTTTCGATATCGAAAATTTCGAAAAACCGAATAATTGCGATAATTCATTACAAAAGAGAGATAAAGCGACAAAACGTGGTAGATGAGTTGAACTTATGACGCAGAATAGAAAATTAGTAAAATTTTGGACAATGGGCGTGGCACCGCCCACTTTTAAAAGAAGGTAATTTAAAAGTTTTGCAAGCTGTAATTTGGCAGTCGTAGAAGATATCATGATGAAATTTGGCAGGAACGTTACTCCTATTACTATATGTACGCTTAATAAAAATTAGCAAAATCGGAGAAGAACCACGCCCACTTTAAAAAAAAAAATTTAATATCTTTACAGTATATAAGTAAATTATGTCAACATTCAACTCCAGTAATTATATAGTGCAAGAAAATACAACAATAAAAGAAAATTTCAAAATGGGCGTGGCTCCGCTCTTTTTCATTTAATTTTTCTGGGATACTTTTAACGCCATAAGTCGAACAAAAATTAACCAATCCTTTTGAAATTTGACAGGGGCATAGATTTTATGACGATAACTCTTTTCTGTGAAAATGGGCGAAATCGGTTGATGCCACGCCCAGTTTTTATACACAGTCGTCCGTCTGTCCTTCCGCATGGCCGTTAACACGATAACTTGAGCAAAAATCGACATATCTTTAATGAAATTAGTTCACGTGCTTACTTGAACTCACTTTATTTTGGTATGAAAAATGAACGAAATCCCACTATGACCACGCCCACTTTTTCGATATCGAAAATTACGAAAAATGAAAAAATGCCATAATTCTATACCAAATACGAAAAAAGGGATGAAACATGGTAAGGTAATTGGATTGTTTTATTGAAGCGAATATAACTTTAGAAAAAACTTTATAAAATGGTTGTGACACCTACCATATTAAGTAGAAGAAACTGAAAAATTCTGCAGGGCGAAATAAAAAACCCTTAAAATCTTGGCAGGTATTACATATATAAATAAATTAGCGGTATCCAACATATGATGTTCTGGGTCACCCTGGTCCACATTTTGGTCGATATCTGGAAAACGCCTTCACATATACAACTACCACCACTCCCTTTTAAAACTCTCATTAATACCTTTAATTTGATACCCATATCGTACAAACTCATTCTAGAGTCACCCCTGGTCCACCCTTATGGCGATATCTCGAAAAGGCGTCCACCTATAGAACTAAGGCCCACTCCCTTTTAAAATACTCATTAACTCCTTTCGTTTGATACCCATATTGCACAAACGAATTCTAGAGTCACCCCTGGCCCACCTTTATGGCGATATCTCGAAACGGCGCCCACCTATGGAACTAAGGATTACTCCCTTTTAAAATACTCATTAACACCTTTCCTTTGATACCCATATTGTACAAACAAATTCTAGAGTCACCCCTGGTCCACCTTTATGGCGATATTTCGAAAATGCGACCACCTATACAACAACCACCACTCCCTTTTAAAACCCTCATTAATACCTTTAATTTGATCCCCATATCGTACAAACACATTCTAGAGTCACCCCTGGTCCACCTTTATGGCGATATCTCGAAAAGGCGTCCACCTATAGAACTAAGGCCCACTCCCTTTTAAAATACTCATTAACTCCTTTCGTTTGATACCCATATTGCACAAACGAATTCTAGAGTCACCCCTGGCCCACCTTTATGGCGATATCTCGAAACGGCGTCCACCTATGGAACTAAGGATTACTCCCTTTTAAAATACTCATTAACACCTTTCTTTTGATACCCATATCGTACAAACACGTTCTAGAGTCACCCCTGGTCCACCTTTATGGCGATATTTCGAAACGGCGTCCACCTATAGAACTAAGGCCCACTCCCTTTTAAAATACTCATTAACACCTTTCATTTGATACCCATATCGTACAAATATATTCTAAAGTCACCCCTGGTCCACCTTTATGACGGTATCTCGAAAAGGCGAACACCTATTAACGAAGGCCCACTCCGTTTAAAAAATACTCATTAACATCTTTCATTTGATAAACATATCGTACTAACAAAGTCTAGAGTCACCCCTGGTCCACCTTTATGGCGATATTTCGAAACGGCGTCCACCTATAGAACTAAGGCCCACTCCATTTTAAAATACTCATTAACACCTTTCGTTTGATGCCCATATTGTACAAACAAATTCTAGGGTCACCCCTGGTCCACCTTTATGGCGATATCTCGAAACGGCGTCCACCTATGGGACTAAGGATTACTCCCTTTTAAAATAGTTATTAACACCTTTCTTTTGATACCCATATTGAACAAACAAATTCTAGGGTCACCCCTGGTCCACCTTTATGGCGATATCTCGAAACGACGTGCATCTATGGAACTAAGGATTACTCCCTTTTAAAACACTCATTAACACCTTTCAGTTGATACCCATATCGTACAAACGCATTCTAGAGTCACCCCTGGTTCACCTTTATGGCGATATCTCGAAAAGGCGACCACGTATACAACAACCACCAATATACATCATTCAACCACCACTCCCTTTTAAAACCCTCATTAATACCTTTAATTTGATACCCATATCGTACAAACACATTCTAGAGTCAACCCTGGACCACCTTTATGGCGATATTTCGAAACGGCATCCACCTATAGAACTAAGGCCCACTCCCTTTTAAAATACTCATTAACACCATTCGTTTGATGCCCATATTGTACAAACAAATTCTAGGGTCACCCCTGTTCCACCTTTGTGGCGATATCTCGAAACGGCGTCCACCTATGGAACTAAGGATTACTCCCTTTTAAAATACTCATTAACACCTTTAATTTGATACCCATATCGTACAAACGCATTCTAGAGTCAACCCTGATCCACCTTTATGGCTATATCCCTAAATGGCGTCCACCTATAGAACTATGGCCCACTCGCTCATAAAATACTCTTTAATGCCTTTCATTTGATACACATGTCATACAAACACATTCCAGGGTTTCCCTCGGTTCATTTTCCTACATGGTTATTTTCCCTTATGTTGTCACCATAGCTCTCAACTGAGTATGTAATGTTCGGTTACACCCGAACTTAACCTTCCTTACTTGTTTTCTTTATAAATATACTAGCCTTTACCCGCGGCCCCGTCCGCAAGGAGAAATATATGGGCTATTCACGTTAGAATGCTTATCAAGTTATCTGTTTAAACATTTTTTTTGTCTAATGCACTTTATTTTTGTAATTGAGGATAACCTGATAGGATCCAACAAATGATCCCGAATTTATCCAAAAAAAGCCAAGAATTAACCCCGACGATATCGCAGACGGATCCCGAAAACCTTCCAGAAATGCCCCGGAAGGGTCTCCAAAAGTTCCCGGAATATTCCCAAAAAAACCCGAAATGACAACGACACGATTCTAGACTTATCCAGAGAACCACACAGAAATGATGCCGGAAGGGTCCCCAAACGATCCCGTACAGATCCCGAAAACCATCCAGAAATGCCCCGGAAGGGTCTCCAAAAGTTCCCGGAATAGTCCCAAAAAACCCGAAATAACAACGACACGATTCTAGACTTATCCAGAGAAACACACAGAAATGATGCCGGAAGGGTCCCCAAACGATCCCGTACAGATCCCGAAAACCCTCCAAAAATGATGCCGAAAGGGTCCTCAAGTGATCCCGTATTAGTCGAGAAAAAGTCCCGATATGACCCCGACGGAATCTCGTGCGGATCCCGAAAACTATCCAGACATGATGCCGGAAAGGTCCCCAAATGATCCCCTAATAGTCCCGAAATGACCCTGATGGGATCCCGGACGGATCCCTAAAGCCCTCCAGAAATGATGCTGAAAGGGTCCCGAAATGATCCCGTATTAGTCTCGAAAAAGTGCCGAAATTACCCCGACGGGATCCCGGACGGATACCCAAAACCATCTAGGAATGATGCCGAACGGTACCCCAAATTATCCCGAAAAAGTCCCGAAATGACCCTGATCGGATCCCGGACGGATCCCTAAAACCCTCCAGAAATGATGCCGAAAGGGTCCCCAAATGATCCCGTATTAATCGCGAAAAAGTCCCGAAATGACCTTGACGGGATCCCTGCCGGATACCCAAAACCATCTATAAATGATACCGGAAGGTACCCCAAATGATCCCGAAAAAGTCCCGATATGACCCTGATGGGATCCCGGACGGATCCCTAAAACCCTCCAGAAATGATGCCGAAAGCGTCGCCAAATGATCCCGTATTAGTCACGAAAAAGTCCCGAAATTACCCCAACGGGATCCCGGACGGATACCCAAAACCATCTAGTAATGATGCCGGAAGGTACCCCAAATGATCCCGTATTAGTCGAGAAAAATTCCCAAAATGACGCCGTCGGGATCCCGACCGGATACCCAAAACCATCTAGAAATGATGCCGGAAGGTACCCCAAATGATCCCGAAAAAGTTCCGAAATGGCCCCGATGGGATCCCGGACGGAACCCGAAAAGCAACCAGAAATGATGCCGGTAGGTACGCCAAATGATCCCGAAATGACCCCTTCGCTGTCAAAAATGTTTACTTAGCGTTTGACGTCAGTGGTGAAAACTGGATGTCAATCGACTGACACCACAATTTGATGACAGTCTTTGGCACACACTGCTATATCGACTTCATGCCAGTTTTTAATATGTAATGAAAACACATTTGACACCAAATCGCCATGGTGACAGTTATGTCAGTATTTGATGTCAGTGATTTTGACATAGTGAAACAAAGCATTAGTAATTCATTTTCGTTTGCCAGCATGCGTCCCGAAACCACGTTAAATTATAAAATGGGTTGTTAAATATTTGAGCTCATGGGTTTTGACCACGCACTGCTTAACCGACTTGAGGCAGTTTTTGATGTCAGTACCTTCGACCTAATATAAACCAAGCATTAGCCATATAAATGAAAACGGCTTGTCATACAACGTCAAATGCCTTTGGCGTCCGTTTTGACCACAAATGACTATTAAATTTAACCTTTCAGCAGGGACTGAGTCAAACTCATTCGTATTTACTTACCGCCACTAGTCCCTGAAGTAATCGCACAATAAAAGCTGCTACATAACTGATCCGCGAAAATGTCGGTATTAACATAAATAATATTGCTTGGGTTGTCATTGAGTGTATGAAAAAAAATTTGCCACCATATTTGTCAGCCAAACGACCGGCAAACGGAAGTGTAACCACATAGCCATAGTAAAATGTAGCCTGTATATTGATCTCCTGAGCTCGTGTCCACAGTACATTCGATACTGACTGAAATGAGGTAAAACTGTATTATTATTTACTAATATTAAAAGTTGTTGAGTTAACAATAAGTCGTATGTATGAATTTAATTAGGGGTATAGCCTATACCGTATAGGAGAGTCAGTTAGGATATTCCGACGTACTTGGATTAAGAACTCACTAGCGTTAGTAGCGAGTGCATGCCTTCAGATTGGAATATAATTATGCTTTACCCAATCTTCAAAAAATGTTACTGCGCAACCTGCGGAGTAAGCCTGAGAATGATAATCAGATCATAAGATAATGTTCTATTTACCGTAATGTTAATGCGCTCATTTCATATCTCAAGGGAATTTAAATCGTTTTTCACCTGGTCCTTCCAGCGGAGTGAGTGCCGCCTCCTTCCTCTGCTTCCATAGGCGGGTTCCGATAAAATACTTTCTTAGCCCTAGCATCATCTTTCGCTCGCATAACATGACCATCGTAGCCGCTGTGATTTAATTCGCTCGACTATATTGATGTCTTCATTAAGCTCATACAGCTCATCATTAAAACCTCTTCGGTACTCGCCGTCGCCGATGCGTAGAGGTTCATAAATCTTTTGAAGAATTTTTTCTCTTGATCATCCCCAGAGCCACCTCATATGATTTTGTCATGGTCCCGCCGACTCTTTGTTTGATAACAGCAGGCCGTTTTGTCCTCATTCACCATCAGGTGTTAATACCGATGATATCAATGATGTAACCATACTTAAAAAAAAAAAAAACATACTTAGGGACAGGGAAAAGAACACTTAGATTCCAATCATCGGGCATGCACTCGTCCGCCCATATTTTGAATAGAAGCGAATGCATGTCTCCTACCACCTCCTCTACGCCGTATTTGAATAGGTCGGCAAGTAATCCATCAGCACCCGCGGCCTTCTTGTTTTTTAATCTGGTTTTCCCTATTCTTACTTCATCATAGTCGAGTGGGGGGACAGTAACTCCATAAATTCGATTGCGGACTCGGGATCTCCATCTTGCCTAGGCAAAGTGTCGCCTCCATAATCTAAGCACCCTTTGTAACATCGGCTACCAGATCGCTATTTTCGCTTTTCAGGAGTTTGCTCCGGGCTTAAAAGCCTTCTCTGTAAAGTCGCCTCGCTACCATTTTCAACTAGCGGTAGCGTTCACACACTCTTCTTCAAACTACTAGAACTGAGATGGTCTATGGTATATGTGCCGATCCGGTTAAAAGAAGATCGCACAAGATGGTTTGGACACTGATCTTTGAGACGAAAGTGTTAGCGGTGACCAAAGCAGCAGCGATACAGGAAGAAAACTGCGCAAGCCGTAGTCGCTTAAACTTTTACAATACCAATCAGGCGGTCATTAAAGCAAGTGCAAATAAGCACTTGGAAGATTCGGAACATAGAGAAGCTAACAATCAATATAGGGCCTCGGTCATAGTATAAGCATAGGTGGTAACGAATTGGCGGATGAATCTAGACAATAGCTGCACATGATCAACCAGGCTGAAAGTTTCAAAATAATGTCAAATCAAATTTTCTTACGGACCGGCCAATTTAACCTAACCTAACTTCAGACAATATAGATTCTTTACGTTTCATTTCCCTAAAAGTGACACTAATGAACCTAGAAAGGAGACAATAGCTGTACATGATCAACCAGGCTGAAGGTGTCAAAATAATGTCGAATCAAATTTTTAGGTCTAGAAGCAGCTATTGGGATGGGCTATAAAAAACTTCTGGTGTTTTCCTACGTTTTTCATATTTTTTATAGCATAGGTCATGGTTTTTAAGGGTATTTTTCAGTTTTGTCGCCGAATGAAATTCTTACGGACCGGCCAATTCAACCTAACCTAACTTCAGACAATCTAGATTCTTTACGTTTCATTTCCCTAAAAGTAATACTAATGAATCTAGAAAAGAGACAATAGCTGCACATGATCAACCAGGCTGAAGGTGTCAAAATAATGTTAAATAAAATTTTCAGGTCTAGAAGCAGCTATTGGGATGGGCTATAAAAAACTTCTGGAGTTTTCCTACATTTTTCATATTTTTATAGCATAGGTCATGGTTCTTAAGTGTACTTTTCGGTTTTGTCGCCGAATGAACTTCTTACGGACCGAACAATTCAACCTAACCCAACTTCAGACCATCTAGATTCTTTACGTCTCCTTTGCCTAAAAGTGATACTAAGTTCCAACGTATAAAGTCACACTATGTTTGCTTACGAGGAGTTCGAACTTTTCCAAGAGCGGTTATTGATTGTTTTGTTATGAAACCCGGTTTTAATGTCCCTCGATAAGAGGTCCTTTTAGTAGAGGTTGTTTCATAGCAAATAATAGTACGCAATTTGTTCTAAAAAATTTACCTAAAACATGGGAGGGCACTTTGTTCTAAAGATTTTACCTAAAACTTGGTGCATACAAAACTGTTCGGCCAAGGGAGATGCCCGCTTAATGGATGTGTACGTTAGGAGAGGTTCCTCTGTATGTACATTGTAGATATAAAAAAAAAACTATATTTGAGTCTCAATAGCACAAAATTTATATGTAATTTTTGGACCTAAACACTACCATCTGAGGGATTCAAGGGGTTGTGTAGCGCAACCCTTTCAGCTTGTCAGCGCAATATATAGCTTCTCCAACCCCAATTGTCAACCTCACCTATCCGTGGCGAATCCTGTTTCACTAACAGACGAGGCTCTGACGACCCCAAGGTCCTTATGGAACTTGGGGGTGGGGAGGGAGGGTTGGCCTGAAGGTATGATATGGCCATATAAATCGTTCCCGAGATGGTCGGGCTATCACTTTAATGGTGCTGTGTTACCGGATCTGAATCCGGCAAAGGACCATCATATCGATAACACTCCCCAAAGCCTTCGGGGAGTAACCTTATCGCTACAACAACAACAACAACCATCTCTGGGGGGAAAAACTTGTTTATTTGATCTACAAGGGTGGTCCCTGTATGTACTTACACTCTGCTTCGTTTCCACGCCATCGGTAGTATATAAATAAATCGGATGTTCTATGGGATGTAATGAGCTATTATTGGGTGTATAAATTTGTGGCTCAACATCGTGTTTCACCATACAAAGTATCGTAAAATTGAATGCATTACGCATGCATAAATGCATTATCATAGAAAAAAATGCACATATAGCATAAATTAAACGCACTGAGCAACAAAGTGGATGGTGGGGATGGGAATCTGTAGAACTGTGTCCTTGCTCCATGGTAATACGATTTGTCCGCGCTCGAGAAGGCATTTGAATTAATACAAAAAAATTTTAAATATTCAATTCAAGATATACGATAATTTTTTATTTCTTATATTACACATATGCACATGCACACACACATGTACGATCACGTAAACTTTTCACTAAATGTATGAACTTATAATGTCATTTTTATTCGAAGCGTATTTTAGAATTTTTTTACAAAATATAAGTGGAAAACTTTGAATGCTTTTTTGGCGCAATGTTTTTGTTAAATTCTGAAATTTTTTTTGCATTGCTTTTTTGTTTGTTGAGCGCGATCGCGAATGTGAGAACTTTAACTAAGGTGTTGGCGGTTAGATGGTATTCGTTGCACCTGCACATACACCGGGTACCTAACTGTAAAAAACACGTTCGCTATTTTTTTTTTATATAATTACATATGTGTAGCTATTTTGCTGACATTTTTCAAAGCTCTTTTGTTTGTTTATGCACTTTTTTTATTATTACATTCTTATTAGCGGCAAACTTTGAAAATTATTTCTTTAATGTCACGTTCACGTGGAGCATTCGAAGCTATGCATAACCTCTTAGAAAAAAAAAAAACACAATTATGCAATTTATCCTGCTCCCCCCTCCCCGTTTATCCCGAGCGCTTGCATTGGGTTAATTTAGCATAAAGCACAACTTCGTTGGTTGTTAACAAAACAAACAAGAAAAGAAAAATAGGAAAGAAAACAAAAAATATGAAATCAAGCGCAAAGTTTGGCGAAACTAATTTTAAACTGAAACACAATGACTTATGTTCTTATTGTGACTACTTAAAACGGGTGACTAAATTTTTATGGAGCAATCACACTTTGACGAGATGTGAAAACAACAAAAAGGCAATACTTAGAGACCAATTGGACAGCGTGCGGCGGGGCATTCATATGGCTAAGTGAAAAAGGCATCTGCCTTTACACTAGTATAAAGTATGATTCTTGGAGATTTCGAGTTCAATACTCAGCTCCCGAGAGGCTGGCTTATAATGGAGTGAAATTCAGAAACATGTCCTAGTAACAATCGCGTCCCGGACAGGACGGCCTATTGTATGCCGATAACTGCTCCCTATACAACCTTCACCCCAGTCATTCCCCGAGAGAGGAGTGGGGAAGAGGAATTATCTGGGGCAGGAGACCGGTTAACTTGTTCATGGATGGGTCGAAGTGGGATGGAAAGGTTGGTGGGGGTATTTTGTCAGGATCTAAATGCAAGCCGCAAGTTTAAGTTGGCTGATCACTGCAGTGTATTCCAAGCGGAAGTTGCTGCGATTAAGGATGCGGTGGATGAAATGCTATCCAGTACTACTACGGTTAGGGAATTTAACATCTACTCTGATAGCCTAGCGTCTATCAATGCCTTGAGTTCAACTACAGTGCGATCGAGGTTGGTCTGGGAGTGCCTAACCGCGCTTGCGATTGCATCGAACTATTTTATAATTAAGATTATCTGGGTCCGGGACCATGTTGATATCCCGGGTAACTGTCAAGTGGATCTCTTAGCCCGCAGCGATACAACTGAGCCGGATAAAAATGGCTGCAGGGATTTCGGGATTCCGCTGGCCACCTGTGGTTTGCTCCTCCATAGCTGGGCCTCGAATCAGCTCAGCAAATGTTGGGCGGACATCACCTCTTGCAGGGTAGCAAAAACTTTCTGGCCGAAAGTGGATTGCGGAGGAAGGTCTGCCGAAATAATTGGGTTCACTAAGGCTCACCTATCAATGGTCATTGGGGTTTTGACAGGGCACTGTCCCATGGGTATCCATGTAGTACGTCTCAATATACTGGAAACTCCATCCTGTTGTAGCTGTATGGAGGATGAATCACCAAATCACTTTATGCTTGATTGCCCAGCTTTTGCCAGAACTAGGCGAAAGTACTTTGGTCGCGACTCACTTGAATCTCCCGAGGATTTATCCATGGTTGAGATCGGTATCATACGGAACTTTATAGTTGCTACCCAACGATTCTCTAAGTAGCTAGATCTACGTCACCGTTATTTTTGTTGTATGTGGTATCAAAACGGACTTTCGTGTTGTCCAAGTGAGCTTTCTTTATCAGTGCAACTACGACCTAACCTAACCATCGCTGTTTGTAAACTTTGTAATTTTTCTTTAATATCACTAACAAAACTAATTGTATAAAGCACTATGAGCTTGTCTCGCTAAATAAATACAGATAATAATATTGAAATAACAGTGAACAGCGGAAGTACTGCTTATAAACGCATTGCTATAAACCCAATGTTACTAAGCACTTGGAGCGCGCCTATAATTATTCCACACAATTAGGATTAAAAAGCATATAAAATTAGTAAATACCTAAATGGTGAAAAAAGGAATAGCAACAAAAAGGCAACATTTAGAGACCAATTGCAGAGCGAACAGTTGAGTGGATAACGCTATCTGTCTTTACACTAGTATAAAGTATGAATGTTGGAGATTTCGAGTTCAATACTCAGCTCCCGAGAGGCTAGTTGATGAAGAAGTGAAATTCAGAAATATGTCCTAGTAACCATCGCCGTTTGTAAACTTTGTGATTTTTCTTTAATATCGATAAGATTTGAAAACTTTAAAAGTACAAATATAAACCAATGAAGAAAGTCCTGGGCCGCTCCATCTATGTCGTTTAATGAACGGCAGCTTCGATATTCAAATCTTACTTACGTAATTAATAATGTTAAACAGTACTTAATCAAGAAGTCTCCTGGAATGCAAATGAGCATTGAAGGTAACAAAAAGGCCAATGCGTTGTCAAAAGTTGGTGCAGCACTCGATAAATTGACTGCAGACGTCCCAATATGTTTAGGAGGAATCAAAAGGAGACAGGAGCTGCATATGATCTATGAAGCAGGAATGCAGGCGTGTGAACAGCAGCGCGGGGCTGCAAAATTTCTAGATCTCAAGGCAGTTATTAAGCTAGGTCCTAGAAAACTTCTAGTATTTGCCAAGAGGATAGAGTTATTCTAAAACACAAGTTATGGTGCCTAGTTGGGGGTTTTTTCGATTGGTTGTCAAACAAATTCTTGTAACACTATGGACACATTTAGTAACTTTTTTTTTTATAAAAGCCGTAAATATATATATGCCAACGTATCAAATTTGCTGAATGGCTCCAAAACGATTTAAAGAATTTTTTTGAGTTTACAAATTATAATTTAAAAGGTTGAGATAAGTTTTCACTGAGAAGCTTTTCATGGCCGAAATACACTCGGAGTGCTTGCCAACTCACTGCCGGGGGGCGACCCCGCTGAAAAAACTTTCTTCTAATTGAAAAAACTTGTTTCTAAAATTTTGATGCAGCTTTGATTGGGGAGTGGACCCAGGATCTTCGGTATGGTAGGCGGAGCACGCTACCACCACACCACGGCGGCCGCTGCACGGTGGGGTATCTCATCAATTTAGCTGGCCAAAAGTCGATTTTTTAAAATATTCCAATTTTTTTTTTAAATATACTCCCTGGCGTTCTTAGATGTCCACTGAAGAGTATACATACCCCAAAACCCATCTGCAATGTCAAGGGAGCTAGCCGCGCACATCTAAAGTTGTATAAAAAGAGAAATACCTTTCTAACCTAAATACTTGTTCACTTGTTTAGCCTTAAACAAATCTAGTTACATTTTCTTTTAGGACAGGTAAATGTGCTTTTAAATCATATTGTGACGAATATTAGCAACACTAAGGGGTACTATCATCTCTAAGCCGATACAAAGCAGTCGTTTGTCTTTACATAAACAAATCAATCATTATGTCTACACACATGTACATACAGCAGCGGAGAGATACGGATAAACACATGCATATATCTAAGATACTCACAAAAGTATGCAATCAAAACGGCTGCGCATACCCGCGATTTTTTGAGTGGTAATCAATTTTGTAAGAGACTGATACCCCTATTGGCAGAAGGTGGCAACCTTGTGAAAACATACTCAGTGGCAACACCTAGGTGAAAAGTCTTAAAATGTAATAATATATTGATGTACCAAATTTGATTCTAATCGGTTAAGCCGTTTCCGAGATGGTAGTGGATATACAAAGAAACATAAAAAAGGAGGTGAGGTGGCAACCCTAAATGGCAACCCTACTTAAAAACGTCAAAAGAAATGCGGAGTAAAATACCGTGAATTTACTGTCAAATATTTCCTTTCATAACAATGAAGTGAGACAACCAATTTTTGAACAGAAATAACTGCTGTTTTAGTTTTGGCCAGCTAGATTGATCAAATAACCCCACCGTGCGCTGGATCTACTCTAGGAAAAATAAGCAAAAATTGTTAAATAGCTACCCAACTTTTTTTTAAAATACAAATGTACGTTTTTGAGACACATTTGACGTGATATCTTTGTACTCATAAAGGCACAATGCTAATATATGAAAGGTACAATCTATTATGGATGACTTAAAATACCTATTTATTAATTTTTAAAAATGGGCGTGGCAACGCTTACTTAGGCCTCTCATAACTTTTATAAATGCTTCTTATATATATGTGTCCCCTCTACGTATTCGTTATTTTATGCAACAAAAACAAGTGAGGGTGAGCCTTGTTACGGATAGTCTGACCTATAGATGAATTAGCATTACTAATCTTTAACTGCCTTTCGGGGAGGCTATACATTTTTTCGTTTGACTCAAGTCGATGAATGCTACCGAAGCAATAGTAAATCGAAAAAAAAAGATATAGAACCGAATTGATTCCAAAAACAAACCCGAAGTTATCGGAAGCAGACAAGAAGAGATCACCAAAAGTTCCGAAACTTTGCAGCTTTTGGCTAATGCTAATAGCAACCATTGCTTACTCCTCTACACTCAGAGAAAAACGCCGTTCTAAAATCCAGCACCACCGGACTCAATTCAAGCTTTTTCATGTCTTACTTTTTTGTTCTTGAAAAACGAACGACCTGTTCTTAAAACAACAACTTTGTTCTTGAACTGACACCATTTTCTTCAAAAGAGAACGGCGGGTCCTAAAATATGAACAAATGTTCTATTAATGGGAACGATGTTTTTAAATTAAGTTCAAGAAAAAAGAAACGATACAATTCGTGAGCATAACAATGTTAAATACAACATTTGGCACAAGCCATCAAACAGTTGTAGTGGCCCAGCGGCTATGATGGTGCGGTTGCGATCAGGTGGCGCGAGTTCGATCACCGTCAAAGTCTGAGGTTTTTTAAAACAATTTTTTTATCTTCTATTTTTTAACTCTTATTTTTCGTTCAGTTCTACTCACATATGCAAAATTATTCATAATTCTCAAACTTGTTATGAAATGTTTTGAGTATATATTCAGATTGCATCATCAAAGAAGAGATTCTCAATAAGAGAAATATATGGAAAAATGAGTTATGCGTTTTTTCTTAAATTCTTGGATTTTAATAATAGTTTTTCTGTTATTAATATTTTTTATTAATGACAAAAAATTATTATTAATAAAAAAAAAATAAATAAATGGGTACTAATTGAGAAAACTAGCTTCCCACTCCCACAAATGATCAAGCAAAAACCGTTCTTGAATTGAGACCAAAAACTGTTAAATCGACCACAAATCGTTATCGAAGCGCGAGAACGAAAAATCTTAAATCAAGCCCAAGTAGTGCGTGAAATGAGCACAGAAGGTTTACACATCAATACCAAACGGGTCATAAAATACGAACGGTGTGCTTGGAAAAACTGCACTTAAAACAAGCCCATCGGTCACGAGTTAAGAAAAAGCGTACTTAACAGATTTTTGTCAACGAATGTTCTTAATTTTGAACTTGTTTTGTTCGTTTTAGAACGATTTTTTCTCTGAGTGTAAGTAAAGATATATATAAACCTTAGAGGCCACATATGTTGTACCTACTTGTTTCTATTTTTATACACATTTTTCGTGTTATAACTTCATTAAAGTTCTTAATCCTCCATTGAGCGCTCATATACAGGTACCAGTATTAAGGTGATCACTTAAAAAATTTTAGCCAAAATAAAAAGGATAGCCATATATAAATGTTTAACACTTCCTTTATATAAATGCATTAATATGCAGCGTAAAATTTGTCCTTAAACATAGACGCAATGTTGAAATTTTGCAATAGTTCTAATGGAACGCAAGGGATTCAAGGGGTTGATAAGCGCAACTCAGAGCTTCCGCAACCCAATTGTCAACCTCATCTACGCGAGGCGAATCCTATTACAAATATGCATGTATGATACAAATATTAAGCAGGCAAGGCTCTGGCGACCCCAAGTTCCCTGTGGAGCTGGAGCGAGATGGCCTAGAAGGTTCAATGTGGTCATATTAAATCGTTCCAGAGATAGATGGGCTAGCATCTGCTGCTGTCGGTATAGTTTTTAGAGCTCCCGTTATTCTAATCATTGATACTCTGAATACCCCCTCAAGGTTTTTGGTATACGTACTTTTTATGAGGCTATCCACCAAACAAGAACCCCATAGTAAAGTATGGGTTTAACAATTGTCGTAAATTCCCAATGAGAGAGTTCAGGTGATAGGTCCCACGTGAGTCCTAGTACTCTCTTGCATGCATACAGTGCGGCGGAGGCTGTATTCGGTCTCTCCTCAACATTGAGTTTCCACGACAACTTACTATCTAGTGTAAATCCTAGACACTTTGTTCTATATTTTTCTTATAGGGTTACCCCTCCGAGCTGAGGCTTAGTCAAATTAGGGATCCTATATTCCCTAGTAAATAATACTAGATCGGTTTCGCACTTTGTCGCTTAACCAAACTCCAGTTGTCCAGGCATATACATCCCGAAGTGCCTGTTCCATCAAAGAGCCGATTGTTTATAACGAAATTAGTTTATAACCAGCGTCCATAGCATTGGTTATAAAACCCCATCCTGCGGCGTTCTTCCTAGAGTTATCAAATATCCGTGTACCTGTGATTTTGTCACAGCTACTGAAATGAATATTCGTGACTGATTGCCTGTGACAGCATTATTTCCCGTTACCAATCACAAACTCAAACATAGCTCTCACAGGAACAAATCGCTTCTATGCCCTCCACCTAAGTCTGATCGTCCCGATCAGACAAATCTCTCGATCTAAACGCTGCTAGCATCTCCAAATGAACCACCCTTCTACTTTGTGGTTTCCCAATTGTTTGTATGCGGTAGATGACATCACTGATCCTCTTCACAACTCTATACGGGCCTTCCCAGCTGCACCGATATTTGGATGGAACACCTTTCCGCCGGTGAGGGTTGTATAGCAGAATCAAATCTCCCTCCAAGAAACCTTCCGAATTAAATTTCTTGTCATACCTTTGTTTCATCTTACTTCCCATTACCCTGGGCCGTTCCCTCACACTCTGCTGCTTGGCCAATGAAGAACTACTTCGCAGAGCTTGATCTTGACGGATTGACTTTGCATCATCAGTATCGTCTTGACGTCTCACAACAGTAGTGCGCGCTGGCTTGAAACCACCCTTGCATTCTGTCTGGAAAATTCTTTCAGTCGTTTTAGTGCGTCCATTAGGGTTTGTCAATGCCAGTGTTTTTCTCGCAGGTACCTTTGATTTCGCTTTATTTGGCCCATTCGATCCATCGACCTTTGCTCGATCTACTTTCCTTGTCTCTGTCGAATCTCCTCCACCAGCACTCACTACTGAAGTTAAGTGGCACATCTTGGTTCTCATAAGGCATCACCCTTCTCTGCATATCGACCTTGATGTCATGGTCAACCAAGAAATCCACTCCCAATATAACTTCATCAACAATCTCCGCCACAACGAATTTGCGTAAAACCATGACCTTCCCAATTAAGACTTCACAGATCACTTCTCCCCGGACTTGGTTATACTCGCCAGTGACCGTACGCAACCTTGCTCCAGGTAATGACTTTACTCTCCTGTAGACCAAATCAGATCGAATCAAGGAATGAGATGCGCCCGTATATACAGTCAGTACACGTTCTTTACCATCCACATTCCCTCTGACGTCAAGACTGCTCGATTTTCTACCAATTTGCAACACAGATATCACAGGGCATTCAATAGCTGGATCTAGCTCTCAATCTCTACATTATACTCGCTCTTGCTCATCTCCTCTAGCTTTGCGTTTACGACCACCCACATTTTTGGAACTGTTAGGGTTGGTGTTGCAATAACACGCAATATGCCCTGGCTTTCCACACTTAAAGCATTTGATTGCATCATTATTCTTCTGCTGCGTACCCTTCCATGCTTCCAAAATTGCGTCTACCCAGTCTGGCCTTTCCAGATCCACGCGATGAGCTTTGTACGCTGGTTTACTCAATCACTATTGTTTTTCCTGAGTCAATGCATGTGATGCCGTTTCTGCAAATGTTGGCTTTGGGTTTGCGTATGTGGCTCGCTTCGCTTCGACATCCCGTATGCTATTTATAAAGCTCTGAATTTTTACCCTTTCGGTGTATTTCACGGGTGCGTCGGCATTCGCCAAATGTGCAAGCCTTTCAACTTCTGACGCAAACTCCTGTAAAGTCTCATTAGCTTCCTGTGTTCGCCTCCGTATCGCCTCTCTAGAGCGCTCATCAATGTTTGGTAGTTGTTCCGCTCTCCCTCGGGAATAGTCTGTAGGATTTCAGCAGCAGATCCTTACAATGCCACGAATAGTGCAGAAACTTTATCTTCATCACTCCAGTTGTTCACTGCTGCGGTCTTCTCAAACTGAATCTTAAACACTTGGAAAGGAACAGAACCGTCAAAGGATGGTGTTTTTACCTTTGGATTACTCGCTGAAATAGCTGGGCGATTCAGTTGTAACTACTCCATACGACCCTTCAAATCATCGACTTCTGCCTGAAATTGAGCCATTTTTGCATCCTGCGCTTCCATCTTTGATGTTACCCTTGCTTCCTGTGCTTCTAACTGCGCAGACATTTGTGCCACCTGCAATGATAAGCGCTCCTCTTGTTCGTCCATCTTGGATGTTATACGTGTCTCTTGCGATTCCAGTTCGGATGCCATATATGTTTTCTGTTCTTCCAGTTGAGTTTCCATCTTGGATGCCATATATGTCTTCTGTTCTTCCAGTTGAGTTTCCATCTTCGACGTTTGTGCAGATATTGCAGCTAATATTTCGTTCAAGTCTGTGCTGGTAACTGCCTGCGATGTTTCGTTTTTCTACTCCAATTTTGTTGTCTCATCGCCATCAAGATGAAAGAAATATTCTTCCACGTCAATTCCTTCTAATTCCATTGCCTCTCGTAGTCGTGCCTGAAGTTCGAGTTTAATGCCGGTTGTATTCAATCCACGGCTCTACAACTCCTTCTTCAGTTGCGGGATCTTCAATTCACTTAACTTTGCCATGTCCAAGTTGTATTCTCAATCTCCGGAATTTATTCAACAATTCCTCTTCTGACACCAATTGTAACGAATTTACTGCAAATCCTCTTATTTGCACTCTCCTGCTAAGTTCGAATCATTAAACTGTTGAATAAATAACTCCAATATTGAATAATGGAAAAATGGCCTTTATTAAAGTACTTCACAATAACACTTATACTTTGCAACTTGCTTAATACCCAAACTGACTGATAGCTTAAATGAAACTGATCTATTGCCCGACAGATAGCGTGCTTAACTGAAACTGCCCATAGCGCTTCTACCGCTGATGCTTTTATACTCTGTGATTTCCTCGTGGCATCTTCTAGGCGCTTCCAGAATTTACTTAGTTAGTTATAAATTTCTGAGCGACAAATACAGATGTATAATTTTTTTAGCTTCTCTCATACCCCATGCGCTTGTATGTGTGAGCGACACTTCCACAATCACAATTGCATACCTTTAGGAGCATTTCAGATAAGATATCTGCATGTGCTTATGCGTTGCTCTCAGCTGCGTGTACCTACATATGTGTAGACATAATGATTGATTCGTTTATGTAGATACGTAATGATTGATCTATGGATGTGCATGCAAGGCGCTGCTTAGCATCGGCTTAGAGATGGCAACACCCCTTAGTTTTGCTAATATTCGTAACACTATGAACCAATACAATGAGCAAGTTACTTAAGCTGCGATTGAATAACAGCAGATGTCCCAAAAAATTACGCAGGGTTTATTATGCGCAACACAATCCGCAAGGAAAAATATGGTACAAGTCTAGTTGAGGGGTCGACTGCTAATACGCGTCAAAAATATCGAGAGAGGTGTCAAAATACGCGTATAGACCTCGACAACAATACTCCGAAGGCGGAAAAGAAAAATTTTATCTCTGTCCGGAGATATTTGCAGTTGAAGTTGGCGATTTTCATGTGGTTGTTGTAATGTTGGGTGTACCCACAAAAAAAATTGTGAGCATAAGTGTTTTGCGCGGATATAGTTTTGGTCTCCAAATCGGTGTTGAACCCATCCAGGGTAAGTTTTAATAAGCGCGGCCGAAGGCCGCCAATGCAGAAAGGTGTTCTGCGCAAAAATACTATTGATTACACCCCCGGCTTCGGAGGGACCCGCGGGTCATTTTTCGGGTTTTCGTTAATATCTTTTGAATGAGTTTACATTTTTATTTTCCGCCTTCGGATTATTAATGCTGCTGCCAAGACTCGTCGTTTGACACCTCTCGCGATATTTTTAGTAGCGTAATAGCAGTCGACTAGACTTTTACCCAAAATATAAAACTGATTCCTTTTGGCGATATTTGTTTTTTTTCTGTCACAGTCACGGTTAAAAGCCGCTGTGACTGAGAAGTCACAATCACAGATAACAGTGTTCCTCAAAAATCACGGAATCGGCCATCATTAGTTCTTCTATTTACAGTTTTTTTTGCCCCGCATATACCCCATTGCGATGTGATCATTCTGCATCTTAACGTGGAGCCGATTCAATTTGTTAAAGGGGGATGAACTTCAATCGAGTCGAAAGTGTTCATGACTGCTTTTCTCGAGACATTGGTGAAAACTCCGGCTAGTATTTAGAGTTTTAAGCAGAAAGGATTTTAAACTAATATGTCTGTAGTCTTTCGGGTGCAGATTACTGGCTTTTCCTGATTTCGGTATGAAGACTACTGAGCCGTTCTCCAAGTTTGCGGGATGTGGTTCAGTTTTATGCAACCCTCAAAGATTATTCTTAGACATTCTATAATTGTTCTACCCGTCATCTGCAGCATAGCAGGAAATATCACGAAATATCTGGACTTGGCGATTTGAACTTGGCAAACGTTTGTATTGTCCATTCAATTTTGGTATTTGTCACCAATCCTGGTACCTCACACTCCATATTAGGATTGTAGACGTGGTTACATAACTCTTCCGCTTCATCTCCCTATGGGAAGTGTGTGTTAAAGAGTGCCTCAAGGGACGTTGTACGATATAAGGAATTGATTTTCAAAGAAGAATGGCGTTAATGAAAAACAGCTTTTCCGAATGTGTAAATTTAAATCCAGAAGGATTAACTCCGATGCGAATCCGATTCCGATCTTGGATATGTATGTGAGTTTATCATATTGCGACGAATATTAGTGACACTAAGTGATACTCCCATCACTAATCTGATACTAAGTAAATAAAGCCACAACAACAATGAAGCAAGCTGCTACACTTGTATGTACGTAAACGAATAAATCATTATGTCTACACATATGTACGTACACGCAGCAGAGAAGAGAGGCACAAACTCATGCAGATATCTTATCTGAGATGCTCCCAAAAGTATGCAGTTGTAATTGGGGAAGTGGCGGTAACTAAGTAAATTCTGGAAGCGCCGAGAAGATGCCACGAGGAAATCACAGAGTATAAAAGCACCAGCGGTAGAGGCGCTAAGAGCAGTTTCAGTTAAGCACGCTATCTGTCGGGCAATAGATCAGTTTCATTTAAGCTATCAGTCAGTTTGGCTATTAAGCAAGCTAGTTGCAAAGTATATGTGTTATTGTGAAGTACTTTAATAAAGGCCATTTTTCCATTATTCAATATTGGAGTTATTTATTCAACAGTTTAGCGATGCGAACGTTGGCAGACGATTGCAAATAAGGGAAATTGCAGTAAATTCGTTCGTTACAATTGGTGTCACAAGAGGAATTGTTGAATAAATTCCGAAGATTGGGAATACAACTTGGACATGGCAAAGTTGAGTGAATTGAGGATCCAGCAACTGAAAAAGGAGTTGGAGAACCGTGGATTGAATACATCCGGCAATAAGATCGAATTTCAAGCACGGATACGAGAGGTAATGGAGTCGCAAGGAATCGATGTGGACGAGTATGTCTTTTATCCTGATGGGGACGAGACAACAACAAAAATTGAAGAGAAAAACGAAACATCGCAGACAGTTACGAGCACAGACTTGAACATGATTTTGGCTGCAATATCTGCTCAAACATCGACAGTGTCATCTCAACTGGAAGAACAGAAAACGTATATGTCATCTCAGATGGAATCCCAAGAGACACGAATAACATCGAAGATTGAAGCACAAGAAACGCGTATGTCAGAAATGTCGACACAGATTACATCCGAGATGGAAACTCAACTGGAAGAACCGAAGACATATATGGCATCCCAACTCGAATCACAGGAGGCACGTATTTCAGAAATGATGTCGCAAGTGTCATCTCAACTGGAAGACCAAAAGACATATATAACATCTCCATTGAAAGCGCAAGAGGCACGTATATCTGAAATGTCGGCAGAAATTTTGGAACAGGTATCATCAAAACTGGAAGCGCAGGATGCAAAAATGGCTCAATTTCAGGCAGAAGTAGATGATTTAAAAGGTCGTATGGAGCAGTTACAACTAAATCGCCCAGCTGTTTCAGCAAGCAATCCAAAGGTAAAAACACCATCCTTTGACGGTTCTGTTCCTTTCTAGGTGTTTAAGATTCAGTTTGAGAAGGCCACAGCAGTGAACAACTGGAGTGCTGAATATAAAGTTGCTGCACTATTCGTGGCATTGTAAAGATGTGCTGCTGAAGTCCCACATACTATTCCCGAGGGAGAGCGAAACAACTACGAAACATTGATGAACGCTCTAGAGAAGCGATACGGAAGCGAACACAGGAAGCAAATACACCAAATAGAGTTGCAAAACCGCTGCCAAAAAGCTAATGAGACTTTGCAGGAGTTTGCGTCAGATGTCGAAAGGCTTGCACATTTGGCGAATGCCGACGCACCCGTGGAATACACCGAAAGGGTAAAAACTCAGAGCTTTATAAATGGCATACGGGACGTCGAAACGAAGCGAGCCACATACGCAAACCCAAAGCCAACATTTGCAGAAATGTATCACATGCTCTGATTCAGGAAACAGCGTCGCTTCTGTGAAAGCCAGTTTTCAAAGCACGCCGCGTGAAAGTAGAAAGGCCAGAGTGGGTAGACGCAATATTGGAGGCGCTGAAAGGATCGCAAAAGCGGAGTGAAAGAGTTATCAAATGCTTCAAATGCGGGAAGCCCGGTCACATTGCACATCATTGCGATCATGATCCTAGTGGTTTAAATAGCATGGGTGGTCTTATTAACAAAGCTGGAGGGGATGAGCAAAAGCAAGTAAGATGTAGAGATCGAGAGTTAGCTCCAGCTATTGAATGTCCTGTGATATCTGTGTCGCAAATTGGTAGAAAATCGAGCAGTCTTACCGTCAGAGGGAATGTGGATGGCAAAGAACGTGTTCTGACTGTAGATACGGGCGCATCTCATTCCTTAATCCGATCTGACTTGGTCAACAGGAGACTAAAACCGTTACCTGGAGCAAGGTTGCGTACGGTCACTGGCAAGTATAACCAAGTCCAGGGAGAAGTGGTATGTGAAGTCTTGATTGGAAAGGTCACAATTCTACATAAATTCGTTGTGGCGGAGATCGTTGATGAAGTCATATTGGGAGTGGACTTCTTGGTTGACCATGACATCAAGATCGGTATGCAGAGAAGGGTGATGCGTTATAAGAACCAGGATATACCACTTAACTTCAGTTTGCAGAAAGGGTTCAGTGATAATCGAGTACTGGTGGAGCAGACTCGACAAAGACCACGAGAGTCAAAAGCAAAGGTTGATAGATCGAATGGGCCAAATAAACCAAAATCAAAAGTACCTGCAAGAGAAACACTGGCATTGACAAAACCTAATGGACGCACAAAAACGAAGCAAAGAATTTCCCAGAAAAAATGCGAGGGCAGTTTCAAGAAGGAGTGCACTCTGTTGTGAAACATGGGAACGATACTGATTATGCGAAGCCAATCCGTCAAGCGCAAGCTCTACGAAGTAGTTCATTGGCCAAACAACAGAGTGTGAGGGAACGGCCCAGGGTAATGAGTAGTAAGATCAAACACTGGCATGACAAGAACTTTAATTCGGAAGGTTTCTTGGAGGGAGATCTGGTACTGCTGTACAACCCTCACCGGCGGAAAGGTGTTCCATCCACTGGCATGACAAGAACTTTAATTCGGAAGGTTTCTTGGAGGGAGATCTGGTACTGCTGTACAACCCCCACTGGCGGAAAGGTGTTCCATCCCAATTTCGGCGCAGTTGGGAAGGCCCGTACAAAGTTGTGAAGAAGATCAGTGACACCATCTACCGCATACAAACCATTGGGAAACCACGAAGTAGAAGAGTGTTACATTTGGAGATGCTAGCAGCGTTTAGATCGGGAGATTTGTCTGATCGGGACAATCAGCCTTAGGTGTAGGGCAGTGTGACGAATAATAGTGACACTAAGTGATACTCCTATCACAAATCTGATACTAAGTAAATAAAGCCACAACAACAATGAAGCAAGCTGCTACACTTGTATGTACGTAAACGAATAAATCATTATGTCTACACATATGTACGTACACGCAGCAGAGAAGAGATGCACAAACACATGCAGATATCTTATCTGAGATGCTCCCAAAAGTATGCAATTGTAATTGTGGAAGTGTCGCTCACAAATGCACGCATATGAGAAGCTATATACGTGCATCTGTAGTTATAATTATATGGCGGTAACTAAGTAAATTATGGAAGCGCCTACAAGATGCCACGAGGAAATCACAGAGTATAAAAGCACCAGCGGTAGAGGTGCTAAGAGCAGTTTCAGTTAAGCACGCTATCTGTTGGGCAATAGATCAGTTTCATTTAAGCTATCAGTCAGTTTGGTTATTAAGCAAGTTGCAAAGTATAAGTGTTATTGTGAAGTACTATAATAAAGGCCATTTTTCCATTATTCAATATTGGAGTTATTTATTCAACAGTGTAGCGATGCGAACGTTGGCAGAGGATTGCAAATAAGGGGAATTGCAGTAAATTCGTTACAATATACATAGATACCGACGTGTTTTGCTGTGCATAAGCGGATATGGTCCATGCAGTTAAAAGATGAGTTGATGATGTCGTCCCAAGTGGGTAACTTTACTAACGACCTTTAGTGTATAATTGCTCAGAATAAGAGCTGAAATATCCTCGACCATAATTCAAAGGAAAAGTCCAACTAAAAATAAAACACCCTAATGTGCATGCATATGTGGGAAGATATAGAATTAGTTATGTATACCTTTAAAAACTATTTGCATTATAACAAATAAAATATAATAAATGTAGAATCGTTGTGAGGGAAAACTCATTAAGTTATGTCCATACATACAAAGTTACTACATATGTACATACATACACATTAGGGTGGGTCGATTTTTTAACCGATATCGCGCCATCGATTTTTCGATAGGATTTGGGCTCAGGAAAAAAAGTTTCACTACGCATACCCAAAAAAAATTATTTTCGAGCCTGCGAAATTTAATTTTTTTTACTTTTTTCGACTTTGATTTTTAAGGTTTTTTTCATGACCTACTAAAAAATGTTCATTAAATTTTTCGAAAACTGTTATCGACAACCTTTTTGGCGGAAACTTTTGGGTCGGAAAGGGTATATATATGAAAAATTATTTAGTAGGTCATGAAAAAAAACTTAAAAATCAAAGTCGAAAAAAGTAAAAAAAAAAATTTAAATTTCGCAGGCTCGAAAATTATTTTTTTGGGTATACGTAGTGCAACTTTTTTTACCATAGCCCAAATCCTATCGAAAAATCGATGGCGCGATATCGGTTAACTTTCGTCCATACAAATCGATCCACCCTAATACACATGCATTTGTTTTCCTTTACTAAAGTTAGTAGGTATGTATGCATGTAATAAAAAATGTATAGCTTTGAAAGCAATGGAAAACTTAAAAATTTATTTGTTGTCTGTCTTTATTGTTTCAATTGCATATGTTAAACAATATGTCAACATTTTTTTATTTGTTATTCCGCACATTAGAAAAGATAACAAGAGTATACAAATTTGGAATCAATTGACTAAGAATATGAATTAGAAAATCATACAGTGTAGTATGGAAAAAAAAACATTTTCAAGCAAGATTTGAATCAGATTCACAGTGGCCATAGTTGATATTGGGACCTCGGTGCCTGCCGTCGAGCACGGCGTGATCGGTTTGGCTAAGCATTCTTTGTTAACGGAGCAAGGTTGACTATTTAGTCTTTGCTTGTTGCAACCTGAAGGAAGTTGTCTTTTTCAAAGTCATAACCTGTGGCAAAGTCATAAATTAATGATTATGTCATTGTAAATATCATATCTTATATCATAGTAAACATTGAATATTCTAGGTACAGCCATCAGTATATCCCGGGAATGTTCTGAATTTGATATTTGCCTTTCAACAAGTTTTTACATCTCTCTTAAAGATACAGGAGTTATAGACTGCCATTATTACGATTGTTTATCAATACTTTCACCACACGATATTTTCAACTCCGCCTTTTCCTCCAACAGTACTTTAGAAAATATCATATTGGGGCGTATGTTAGCACCACTATGATGTTTGTAAATAAACACAACAACAAAAAAAGCACTTATGTACATGTACGCATTAAAACAAGCAGTCACACCAATGTACAAGGCAGCGAAGAATATTCCACACACATAACCAGCGACTTGAAGCAAAGAGATTATCTCACATACACATATGTATGTAGTCATCAGCTAAGAGCAGAAGTAACAACTTACACATACACACGCATATAGCTAAAAAACCAAGTATGACATACAACTGTTCCAGAAGCCATGTTCATGAAAAGTCTAGATCTTTGGAGAAATAGGTTAACGAGTATAACTGAGAGTATAAAAGCAGCGCAAATGTGCAACTGAAATTTTCTAAAATCGAATTGATCTTAAACCAAATTGAAATTTTCGAAGCACTGTTGAAAAAGGTGTCGAGTTTTTTTGTTTCAAAATATATAATTAGTTCATGGCAAGTCTTTGTATCATGGTATCGTATGGGATTGGATATCCCATTTATGGTGAGCAGAATATTTCTATTGGGCTTAGAAGTTCGGTTTTTTTAAGTTTAGAGGGGACCCTAACAGAAGATTTTCAATCAGCAAATAGTTGACACATGTAGATTATGAACCTATCCGCTCTTCCTACCTTTAATAAGATTTTGCTTCGAATTTGAATACAATGTCAAGTTTTTTGCTACTCGATATGATCTATGTGAGGTAGTGTGCCACCGGTTTTTAAGCTAAAGTATTCGCAATCTCTACTCCGGGCTCTTATCATAGCCGATACAAAGACGTAGTTTTGGCTCTAAAACAGGTATATCTCTCACATATTTGGCTGTCGTGGCCGCAGAACTTAAAAATTAAAGGGCTATTATGATTAGTAGAAAATTTCGGTGGCGGCTGAGTCGCCTTTTTTGTTGTTAATATAGTAGCAATTCTTCACCCCGTTCAATAGGCATGAACACTCAAAAATGTTCTGAAAAATTCTTTAACGGAAATCCAAGGAAACTGACAATTACTACAGCATGAAGAAGTTTTCTATTGGGCTGCCTCGATTGTTGACCTGTCAGCGTGAGATCAGGTTGTTCAGTGCTCCATAAATTATGGTAGTATATAAATATGGTTTGACAGTCCTTGTTGCCCTCCTCACCTTTAAGATGATGATACTGCTAAAAAGTGTCCTAGGCCAGACCTTAATGCTTGGTTTTCACTACAAAGTGACAATTAAATTAATCTATGAGTGAAAACGACAGTTTCCCCCAACGGTATGGCAAATAATAATATGGCTACAACAACAACAGCAACAACAACAACAACAATGTGAAACAACAGAAAATATTGAAATGGGTTTTGACTTCAATTGTTTCATTGACTTCCATTCAGCAGTGCCGCTTAATGAGAATGCCTGATTATAGGGTTATATTATTTAGGCGAGATAATTACTTACCCACCGTGCTGAACCCTTTCAAAGGGAGATATTCTTTCATTCCATCCAAAAAACTTCCTCAAAATTATACAAAAAATTTGAAAACCCAAAATCTTAGATCTGGCAACCTCCATTTTATATTTTATGACTGTCCAGTTCTATTTTTCAATCCTGCGTGTCACGAATTCAACGCCATAAACACACAGTGAATTGACCAGTAATTTTTTTTTAATATTTCAAGGTGCTGTTATTTGGGGGGTAGAGAAAGGTACTTAACCGAATTGTGTGGTGAGAGCTTAGGGGCATTATAAATCGTATCGCGGCTCAGTCTGTGTTGTCCACTACAAAAATTTGTTATTTCATTTAGCTTTGGCGGCAAACAAGATCGCATGTCAATGTAAAGCAACTACTGCAACAACTGTCCAACTAAATATCTGAATATTGTAGAAATAAACTAAAATGAAAGTTGTGCATAAGCATAAAGATGGCCTCTGAAAGTCTGTAAATATGGGCTACTGGAAGGGAACAACTAATTTGGAGCTAAGTGCCACATTTGTTCATGCATAGCTACTTTGATAAAATTTTGAAGGGAATAAAACTGTATATTATATTCTCGGACCATGGCGAGACTACTTCGGCACCGTTTCGTCAACATTTCGCGATGACTTCTAAATCATTTCGAAACTATATCAAAATTTGAGAAAATTTCAGAGCCGCTGCCGTACTATTTTAGGTATAATTTCCGGACAACTTAAGCATCGTTTCAAGACTGTTTGGAACCAATTCGGAGCAATTTTAAGAACTCTCCAGTCAAGACTGCCGTTTCGAAAACGCTCTTTGAATAAAATTTTTGAATAACGTTTCATTCCAAAAATGCCGTATTCGACCACATTCTGAGACAGGGCGTTTCCGCAAAACATTCTCAGATAGCGCGTTTTCGAATTCGCAGGAGAGATAGAGTTATATTTGACTTAACTGGAAAGCCGCGCTACAGGAAAGCTTGTTACGGACTGGGTTTTGACTTCAATATGCGGTAGATGCACGATACAAAAGTCAAATATAAGAATGGTCAGTATCGGTATCAGGCACTTAGGCCCACCATCATCTCTAATATGTACATATGTATATACAGTTGTACATATGTACGCTTATGTATATTAGGGGTATATTAGGGTGGGCCAAATTTATTGTTGAAAAGGCACATCCAGTTTCTGAATCTATAGGTCATACTGAGTAATATTGTCCATGGGACCATAGGTCTGAAATGAAAAATTGTCTAACAAAATTAAGGAGGCTCGAAATTCATTTCAGACCTATGGTCCCATGGACAATATTACTCAGTATGACCCATAGATTCAGAAACTGGATGTGCCTTTTCAACAATAAATTTGGCCACCCCTAATATACATGGGACCATAGGTCTGAAATGAATTTCGAGCCTCCTTAATTTTGTTAGACAATTTTTCATTTCAGACCTATGGTCCCATTGACAATATTACTCAGTATGACCCATAGATTCAGAAACTGGACGTGCACCTGAAGTTGTATTTCCCCCATTTTTCCCCATATAATTTGACCCGCCCTAATGTATATACTAGCTTATGAACAGGAGATGAATTGTCGTTCATTCTTTGACCCAATTCCGTTTGGTATTTCTATTTTATTTTGTTTCTATGGCCATGTGGGATTGTTGTAAAAGGATGTATGGGGAAAGGTAGGTAAATTAGGAACCATTAGTGTATTGCAGTTTGAGCTTTGAAATGGATAAACATAAAAATTGCACCTAACGGCGCGGTTAGATTGGTGTGTACTTAAGGTTATGTAGGATCGAGGTGAACTTCAGAAAATTGGTTATAACAGCGATGAGGCGTAAGAAATCTAAGCCGGATCATGCAATAATCGCAACTATCTCGCTTTTTCACACTCTCCATCTCGCATTTTACATCTCTTAATTCTTTAACCTCTTACATTCCTTCGTTTGCATAATTTGTCTCCATTTTTCATCTACTCCCTTTTCTACATTCTTTTACCGTTTCCGGCATAGCAGCCTGCTTACGGAAGGTCAGTGGAAACGGCTTTCCATTGGATTCCATAGCAAATAAGTCAAAGAGTTTGCTCTGCGTGCGCTTCTAAACATCGTAGGGGGCAGTCCGCGAGTCCTTAATTGAATTCACTCACCATATAATCTTGTATTTTGTAGTAAATGAGCTTCTGGTGGAGTTAGAAGCCAGGGACTGGTTCTGTACGCAGATGACCTTACAATCTTCGTTAGGGATAAATGTCTGGACACCCTGCTCGATGCTTTGCCAAGCTATTTAGACACGGTGCCTAGGTGGGCTGTATGGGTAGTGCCCATTTAACTTGGTTAAGCAGAACTTCATCTTTCATGAAGATATTAAAGGCCCCGGTTTTCAGGACTCTTTCGATTCAAAAAGTACCGCTAGTACTCTCTAAAACGGTTTAATATATTTGGGAAGTATTTAGGATGAGAAGGTGCTCTGGTGGTCCGATGTGGAGGATAGGGCCAGAAAGGCACCAGATGAATTGTCCTCTTGCAAGGGAGACATCGGGAGGCCTTCAGCTGATTCTGTTCTATGAGGTACAGGCCTGATGGAACGCACTGTATACTGCGAGCATTCGCAAGGAAGAGCTACACTGACATTTGATGTCTTGCTGAACACTCAACCGGTGAATGTTGCGGGCAAGGCGGCTGTTACGCGATCGTTAATCTGGCTTTTCGATATGGGCTATGAGCTTTTTGACTCCTGCTCCGCATAGTTCTTACCAACTTCGACTTTTTCTCATTCAGATTATTTAGTGCCAGCAGCTGGAACTCACTTGGGGCAGTAGACTAGTTGGGAAAGAAGTTTACTGAATCACTGCAGCGTCTTTCAAGAGTATTAAGTAAGCGGTGATTTGGATGCTATAGAGCTTTATTACGTTCAGAGATTTCAGCATCTACTTGGATAGCCAAGCGGCTTTTAAGGTGGAATTGGGAGTAGTCTAGTTCGTCTGACATGGCTTGATTTTAGTTTCAGTCTCGAATCACTTAAATCTCTGAGCGATTTCTCGGTAGATAGTCACGCAAAACACCAGTTTGACGCTTAAGTTTGAACTAAGGGTATTTAAATCAAACTATTAAGGGCTGCTGTGACTACCTCAGGATCACCTGCGATTGAACCAGTTCAAAATTTACTCCCTATGCATAACTTTTGAACTGGTTCAGTCGCAGGTGATCCTGCTATTTCTAAGGATATCACAATGTTAAAAATGTTCCAGCTAATACTAATCTACACCGACGGCTCCAAAATGGACTCTCGCATTCTCTAGAGATATCTACGTCATCCAAACTGCCGTCCTACTGTGTGCGTTGCATGAGGCAGTCCTTGCAACTTGACAAGCCTGTAAAACCCTCGTGGTCGTGAGCACAACTGGAAAGTTATGTATCTATTCTGACAGCGAAGCAGCTATAAAGACGCTAGTTGCAGTTCAAAGCTAGTAGGAGCATGCAAGCAACTTATAGCTGCATTAACTGACACTCTAGGAATATTCTTTATCTGGGTTCCGTGTCATAGGGGAATCGAAGAAAATGAGATGGTGGATGAGCTGGCGCGTAAAGGCTCAGCGGTAGGTAATAAGGGAATAACCAACATCAAGGTTGGCATACCCCTAGGGTCAGCCATGAGGGAAATTCGAAATTTTTTTATGTGCAAAGCTCAACAAAAATGGAAAGGCACTAAGAGCTGTGCACTATTAAGAGGTACATGGTCAGACTAAAATGACAGAAGGATAAGGATCGCCACTACGTAGATCTAGAGCCGACACACAAAAATTTCTACCGGTCTGCACCGGTCATTGGGCTTTCACATGCATACGGAAGGGATGGGTATTTCGCATAATGACCACTGCAGAAGTTGTAAAGACGTAACTATTGTGTAAATGCCCGGCTCTAGCTATAACCCGTCAGAGATCCTTCGGAAGCCCCTTTCTAGCAAATCTGAGTATATTATAGAAAGCCGGTTTACAAGATATTCCATTCTCAGGCTGGTTGTAGTATATATCTAAAACGGCTAAGCTTTGCTACTTGGGCGACCTGGCCACAGCCATTTATCTACCTGCCGTCTTTGGTTGGGGTCTTTTCAATTTTCATTCTTGTGCGTATTGGATTGTTGCCTACACAGCTAGGATCTTGGATACTGCGTTCAAAAGCTCTGATAAAATTATCAAACTGGTGGCGATCGATTTTGGTGGATCAGCAAGCACAAATCCCGTTGGCTCTATATGAAAGATCTTTAAAAATTCTCTTCCCAACTCAACTGCCGGATTGTAAACGGCTACAAAACATTGGCTATCATCTTAATTTTAAAAGTTCCACTTGTGGCATGCTTCAACAAAAATATATCTTTATTTTAGCTTTCAATCGAACTACAAAAGTCTACAACTTTATTTATTGCATTTAAAAGTTATTATTGTTGATGTTTCTCTTTCCCAACACTGCTAAATAATTGACCCTATATAGTTATCTATACGAGTATTTTTTATATTATTTAAGTGCAGAGCGGCAGTGGTGTCGAAAATTTCGTTTGCAGTGGGAATTCTATCATTCTAACCTGAACCATGAGATTTCAAGTTGATAAAGGAGATTTCGACCTTTGCGTACCAAATCATGCCAGCCATTCCTACTTCGACGAAACTGTCGCTAGCTGAAACTATCAAGAAAGTTAAAGTCTTCTTCTAACGGTTTCTTCCAGCTTAGAGGAGGTATCCCCCTTCCTTGGCTTAAAAACAAGGGGTAGGGATCTTTCTCCATTAGTAAGGATTGCATAAGTAAATTTTTAAGTCATCTTTTTCATTTAGTGCTCGTCACAAGCCATCAAAGCATATTTAACACTTGACTAATTGCAAAAATAATTGAGCTTAAAAGTTGCAATTTCTAGTAGGACTTAACTGTGAACAACCTTACTGGTCTTAGTCAACATTATTGCCAGAATTACAAATTAATCTGCAGCTAACCTTAAAAAATAAATAAATGTAAGGCGCGATAACCTCCGAAGAGATTTTAGGCCGAGCTTCTCTTCCCATTTTCGTCGTGCTCCTTTTTAATTTTTCCTACAAATTGGCGGGACGGGACCTACTTGTTTTATGCCGACTTCGAACAGCATCTGCAAGGCAGATGAGTTTTCATTGAGAACTTTTCATGGCATAAACACACTCGGAGTGCTTGTCAAACACTGCCGAGCGGCGACTCGGCTTGGACAAATTTTCTTCTCATTGACAATACTTGTTTCTACAATTTTTATCTTGCTTTTCCCGGAGCGTGAACTCAGGATCTTCGGTGTGGTAGGCGGGGCACGCTACCATCAAACCACGGCGGCCTCGCTTTATCGCTCGAAATTTGGCAACTCTATCGCCACGACATGAACACGAAACGTGCTCAGCCATTTCTTCGTGCAGCCCGCACTTCTTACATCTGCTGTTACTGACGAGGCCTAACTTATAAGTATGTGACGATATAAGGCAATACCCAGTTAGTATGCCAATTATGAGCCTTAAGTCTTCTCGCTTTAGAGATTTAAACAAATTTGAAAGTTTAATATCGTAGGATTTGCACATGATCTTTGAAATTTTGCAGCTGTGCGTCTCCTTTCCTGCTTCATGGATTAAATGCAACTGTCATGCAACTGTGTTCATGGATTCTGTCTCCTTTTGATTTCTCAAATCCAAGCGGATTGGGACGTCTATCGTCGACTCATCGAGTGCTGCACCATTCTTCGGCAACTAAAAATAAAAAAAAAAATGTAAGGCGCGATAACCTCCGAAGAGATCTAAGGCCGAGCTTCTCTTCCAATTTGCGTCGTGCTCCTCTTGATTTTTCCCTACAAATTGGCCGGACGGGACCTACATGTTTTATGCCGACTCCGAACGGCATCTGCAAGGCAGATGAGTTTTCACTGAGAGCTTTTCATGGCAGAAATACAATCGGAGCGCTTGCCAGACACTGCCGAGGGGCGACCCCGCTTAGAAAAATTTTCTTCTAATTGAAAAATCTTATTTCTAAAATTTTGATGTTGCTTTGCCCGGGAGTTGAACCCAGGGCATACGGTGCGATAGGCGGAGCACGCTACCATCACACCACGGCGGCAACTAATCCGCTTTTTTCTTAATGACAGGGAGCCCACCTGACTATCAATAGATATATTGACACGGCTGCAGCTTAAACACACTTCCTCTAGGTTTTATGGTGCTTTCTTCGCGGCTACAATTTCCCCATGAAAAACACAGAGGTGATTTGGGGGCTTGTAGGATCTACTTATTTATGGATTGACACAGTAAAGAACAGACCCGACCTTTTCCGTTACTTTTCAATCATCGTTGTCAACTACCGCGTATCGACCATTTTCGTGGAGTGAATAAATTCAATAAGCGCCATTATTTTGGGCTTGGTTATCTCAGAAGAAGATCTTTGAAAAACGGCTGATATAGATCAGTAAACCGCATTCTATTTAATGTCTCCTCAATGCTGTAACGAATATAGGGAAATCCTTGTTATTATACACCTTCTGCAAACGTTCGAATCGCTAAATTGTTGAATAAATAACTCCAATATTCAGTAATGCAAAATGGTCTTTATTAGACTGCTTTGAGAGTACTTTACAATAATACTTATACTTCACAACTAATGGTGTGTTTAAATCAAACTGATTACTGATTACTCAGCATGAGCTGCTTTTATACTCTCCGTTACTTCATTCGCATATTTCTACTAAAGTCTAGACGTTTCACCTTCTAGAACTGCTGGATGTCCTGCTTGGTAATTTCTATATCTATATATTTGTAGTTTATGTCTATCTTATATCCATATGCGGGTGTATGCGCGAGTACTACTTCGGCTGATTATTACATGTGTTTGTGAGTATCTCTTCATTTCCTTGTATGTATGTGTGTAAATGATGATTGATTTGTTTACGTACACAAGAGTGGCAGCTTGATTTATTGTTGTTGTGCCTTTATTCATTTAGTATCAGCTTAGTGATGCTAATATTCGTCAAAATACATTTAGAGCTGGGGTAATATTTCCAGGATCCGAAGCCAATCCTAACCGCATGAACTGGCCGGTCAATAAAGACCTCACACAGACTGAGCGGCATGAGTATCTATCAAACAAGTTCAGAGCAGTTTCACTTCAAAGCAGTTTTCTATCCAGAATGACTCCCAAATACTTAGTTTTATAGAAGAAGAGATTTGGGTAGACTTTCTCTTCCAATTGGCATTAAGCTCTTTTTAATGCCGACTGCGAACTGCAGCTGCAAGCAGGTTGCACTTTCACTATGAAGCTTTTCATGGTAGAAATACAATCAGAGTGTTTGCTAAACCACTGCCGAAGGCGAACCGCGTAGAAAAACTTTTTTCTAAACTTTTGATATTGCCTTGCCCGAGACTTGACAAGAGAAGAAAGCTACCACTACATCACATGGATGACGAAAAGTCGTCTCAATATATTTTAAATATTAAGACAATCTGCCGAATTTGAGCAATTGCGTTGGGTGAATTTTAAGGTTGAATACATTTTGCCTACTTCACTGCCATAACATACGTACATTATCATACATACGTACATATGGTGTCTCTCCTGCCTCGCGAGTCTATATGGTAAAGCCAACAACATCACACCATCCACACTTTAGAAAGTGTAGCACGAAATAGGTGGACTCGAACAACGAACTACAATACAAAACAAGAAAGGAGGTCTGACTCCGTGTAGAACCGAAAGTTATATACACAGCTGAGGCTTGTGTGAAAGTTCATGGCTTCAACTTAAGGCACAAATCGTGGCATGGTTTTCGTGTCAGATTTTTACCTCTCTTGTAAGTCTGCCTAGGGTAACTATCCGCAACTGTGGGTGTAGAAAGCGACGTACAGCAACTTGTTTGTCTAGAAATGAAGTTGAAGCTAGTTTGAGTGTGGAAGCACCCAAGGGTGGTAAGTTTATATCACAATGCGTCTCCGGACAGAATAAGATTCAATGTAGTAGTTGTAATTGTTGTTGTAGCGATAAGGACACTCCCCGAAGGCCTTGGGGAGTGTTATCAATGTTGACGGTCCTTTGCTAAATGCAAATCCGGTAAGTTCCGGTAACAAGCACCATTAAGATACTAGCCCGGCCATCTCGGGAACGATTAGGTATGACCACATTAAACCATCTAGATCATGAAGCTCTCCCACCCCCTAGATCCATAAGGAACTTGAGGTCGCCAGACCCTCGGCTGTTTAAGAAACAGGATTCGCCACGGGTAGGTGAGGTTGACAATTGGGTTGGAGAAGCTATATATTGCACTGGCAACCCCTTAAAATGGTTGCGCTACACAACCCCTTGAATCAATTTGTGTTTTCGTCGCCTCTTACGACAGGCATACCTACCACGGACATATTCTAAGCCACCTAACCCGCTGAGGGGAAGATTCAATGTCAGAGTCGACGTTGCATGAATTATTCTATTAATTCCGACCACAGTCATTTGTTGTACGGTTTCGCTCTTTTTGAAAATCCATATTGTGACGAATTTCGGGAAATTCCGCTTATTTGAAGCCGCTAAACTGTTGATTAAAACACTCCAATATTCTGTATTGAAAAATGGTCTTTATTTGACTACTTTGAGACTAGTACAATTATACTTCCCAATTAAACTTCACTTCGCAACTGTAGCGTGTTTAAATCAAACTGATTACTGCCTACTCAGCTTGCGCAAATCCCAAAAACTTTTACTTTTTTGGATACTCGGGTTTTACACACGGGCAAAAAACTTAAGGCCAGAAAAAAGTACAAGGACATTAAGTTTGACCTTTTGACTATCCGATCTGATGATTTTAAAAATCAAGAAAGTTGATAGTAAGTTTTTGCAGAATTTCGAAACGTAAAAAACGCCGATTTTTACACTTTTTCAAGCGATACCCTTAATTTTTTTTGAATTTTTTCGATAAAATTTTGAGAAATTTAAACTGAATGTTGTTTTTGAGACGGAGATTCTAAAAGTACGAGCAAAATTAATGTGCTCCTCCAATACTCAAAACTATCATCAATCAAAGTAGCGATACTTTTTTTTTTTGTCATTTTCAATATTGACAGTTTTTTGCTTATAGCTTTTTGAGGCAACTGAGTATTGAAATTTGGATTACACACGATAATAGCCTATCAGGGACTAAAAATACCTGGGGCTTCAAATTCGATGTGCCCTTTTCAGTTTTGAAGGCAGAGGCAGAAAAGTGGAAGCACTTGGTGCCGTAAATTTTTTTCAGGAGTATGTTTGTTTGTGGGTACTTCATACCCGTGTGTTAATTTTTCTCTACACCACAGTGGTATACCATCAATTGCCTCATCTTGGAATATTCACGCAAGGAAAGTTATTGATGTTTGTACATGGGTCAAATATACGAAATTTCCGAAAAAAATTGGCAACCGTCAAAACTTGTAGAAAAATTTTTTTTTTGTTAAACCAGGTTTTATGTAAATGAAAAGAAACACAAATTTGGTACAAAAATTAAAAAAAAAGCCAAAAAATGTTTCTACACTTTTTGACGATTGCCAATTATTGGCGAAAATTTCGTATATTTGCCCCATGTACACACATCAATAACTTTCCTTGCGTGAATATTCCAAGATGAGGCAATTGATGGTATACTACTGTGGTGTAGAGAAAAATTAACAAACAGGTATGAAATATTTGACGGTTACCCAGTTTCATATTTTTGCCGATATCTCTAAAACCGGGTTTCGGGTATCAACAAAATTTTACCTAAATATACCCCACATAGATATGTACATCCTGATAAAATTTCAACGCAATCGGTTAAGAAGTGTTTAAATAAGTAAAAAAAATTAAGGTTTTCCGGGTTTATATTTTTATCAATATCTCCAAAACCGGATCTCGGGTATTAAAACTTTTTACCTAAACATACTTCGTTCACATATCTATATGTTTTTAAAGTTTCAAAAGAATCGGTAGAAAGGTGTTAAAATAAATGTGTTGCAAACTTTGCAGTAAAAAATATTTGGCGGTTATTCGATTTTATACTTTTACCGATATACGATATACAAAACCGGGTCTCTTGTATAAAAAAAATTTTACATAGCTAACAGCTGCATATATCTCCATATTTTGTTAAAATTTCGATATAATCGGTACAGAAGTGTTGAAATAAATGTATATTTAACATTGGGACTTAAATTTATATATATTTTGCTCGATCTTTTGACTATATCTTTTTGAGGCATTATGTAAGACGAGTAACGGCAATGCATATAGCTCCAATTTACTCCTCAATGTTCCTACCAAAAAGATATTTGCGAGATACAATGTTTCAAAAAAAAATTTTTTCTCCAAAAAAACCAAAGGTTTGGCGGATTTCCTCATATAGTGTGTATGTGTAAGTAACAACTTCGGCTGATGACTACATCTGTGTGTGTGAAATATCTCTTCGTTGCCTTGTATGTATGTGTGTAAATGATGACTGATGTATTCATGTACACAATTGTGGCTTGCTTCATATTTTTGTTGTTGCGTGATTATTTACTAACAGCTTAGTGATGCTAAAATTCGCAACAATACGTTTTACATTCTAAAAGAGAACCAGCGCATACATATCGTACAACCACCATTGGGGAGAGCCACGTTTGCGACTGGTTCCGTGACAACTACAAGTCAAGCGGGGTACTCCCATCTTTGCACTCTACACTCAGTTTCCATGAAAGCTTTCAGGAAAGCATAATCCGTTTTGCTTGGTTAGTCTCAATATTCGGACCACATTTCGCTTCACCCACGTACCTTGCAAAGCTACCTACAAGGTTTCAGGCCGGAAGCAAAGGCTACCACTTAGCGTTTAAGACCACGATCCAAAGAAGGAAATTATTAAAATCTTTTAGCGACGTTAATTTACTAACCTTTCTACCCAGGGTATGGGTAGTTCTCTGCCGGAATACATCCGGTGCGTTCAGATACTCAAAAATCCTGGTACTAGCCTGACTGCCCCAAGATCGAGTTTTTTTATCACTGTGACCGTAGTGGCCTTCTACGACTGGCATGTCGTCCTTGGGAATATCGCCTGCTCGGGTGAAAATTTGTTTTATATAAAAATTTTTGGAGGATGCTCCTCTGCTGGTAAAATTATGAAGAATACCCACAGCTGGGTATAAAAATACAAAACGCATAGTAACAAAAGAAAAAAAAAAACGTTTTGCACGCTTAGACCTAGTCGTTATGACTAGTTGGCGGCACTGTTGTCCTCGTCGTCGTCGTTGTTGTAGCTACAGGAGCGACATTGGGAAGTACAAACAACCGTAAGATACCAGCGGCTGAATGTGGCACTTGAGGGTAATACCAACCGAACGAGTCAGTTGCTTTTAAAGACTTTTTCGGAAAGGATCGAATATAAGTGACGGCGGCGCGCGTAATAATCGAGTGCGCGCTCTATGGCTATAACTAACTAGTTATAACGGTATAAACATACAATTGAGAAGAAATGTTTTGATAGCTCCATAGTGAAAGTGGTTTGAAGCAGAAAAATTGGAAGAAGAAAAAAATTTGCAATAATAATTAAATTTGAAATGGAAAGTGATAATTTGGTGGAAAATAAATTCAAAATGAAAGAAAATAAAAAGAAAAGAAAATAAAAGCAAACGTGACAAAAAAAAAAAAAAACATCAAAAAATTGGTACGTTTTTTAATTGTTTTCTTGGTAAAGGAGGCGGAAAAAAGGCAACAACAGTTAAGAGGTGTGCAGTTATGGGCAATTCCTTATGAAATATATATGCAGGTATATAAGGGTACACCGTTATTTATAATACTTCAAGTGCAGTGGCATAGAAAAAAAAAAAAAAATAATCAATGAAAAGTGCGCGTGAGTGTTTGTTGTTGTTTTGACGACTCACTAATTGCTTGAATGTCTGATTTGTCTAATATCGATTCGAATGTGTGCTAAATACGATTTAAACTTTTAATTGTGTAATATTTAAAACTGACATATTGCAATGATTGTGATAAGTGTTTCATATATAGTTATGTATGCATATGTACATATGTGTACATTGGTATATACAAATTTTAAACATATGTATGCTGTATCGATTAGTAAAAATAAATAAAATTATTTAGCCATGTCCGTCTGTCAGTTTGTATGCAAAGTTGTCCCTCAATTTTTGAAATATGTTAATAAAATTTAGTGAGTGGGTATATTTACGTATCCGGGACCGGCCGAATCGGACCACTATAGCATATATCCCCCATACAACTGATTTTTCCCATTTTAACAGCTAGAGACTTTAAATTTCACCGAATGCTTACGTTTACGTTGTATATTGTTGAGATAAGTGATTCATTGTCATAGCTATTTCATTCAGACCACAAAAATAGTGAAAATTCGCATCCTCACACAAAGTACCTACCTATTTTTATACTCAGCTGAGCTGAGCTCACAGAGATTATTAATTTTGTTAGCATAACGGTACCCCGTAACGGCATAAACTAATCGAGATATATATAGACTTCTATAGGTATATAAAAATGATCTGGGCGAAAAAATAAAGTCATTTAACCATGCCCATCCGTCCGTCCGTCTGTCCGTAAACACGATAACATGAGTACATTTTGTGGTATATTTATGGTATGTAAGTTCCCGGGCACTCATCTCAGATCGCTATTTAAAATGAACGAAATCGGACTATAACCACGCCCACTTTTTCGATATCGAAAATTTCGAAAAACCGTAAAAGTGCGATAATCATTACCAAAGACAGATAAAGTGATGAAACTTGGTAGGTAGGTTAAGCTTATGACGCAGAATAGAAAATCAGTGAAATGTTTGACAATAGGCGTGGCATCGCCCACTTTTAAAATAAGGTAATTTAAAAGTTTTGCAAGCTGTAATTTGGCAGCTGAGTATGTAATGTTCGTTTACACCCGAACTTATCCTTCCTTACTTGTTTAATTCATATTTATCTGAATAATCGCTTAGGTATGTAAATACTTCACAATCTATTTCACATCTTATACACCCGATTATTTGGATATTACGAATGGGATAAGATTATTGTTCAGCCCCATTCATGAAAGGTATGAAGTCTTGGGCACAGCCGAATACAGTCCCCTTCTTACTTGTTTATTTATTTATTTTAATTTCAAACAAGTTTCGAAATTAAATTTCGAACGAAATTAAATTTCGAACGAAATTTCGAATTTAAATAAAAAAAAAATATTCGAATTATAATTTCGGAAAAATTTTAGTTTATATTTAAAAACACTAAGAAACATTTTTAAGTTTTCAAAATTTTTTTCGAAAAAAATTTCGAATTCAGATTTGGAAGAATTTTAAGCTTTTATTTTGATAAAACTAAGGAACATTTAAGAAGTTTCGAAAATGAATTTCGAAAAATTTTCGAATTTAAATCTCGAAAAAATCTAACACATTCATGTTCAGGAATTTTGTTTTCGAAAATTCTACAAATTTACTTATATTTGAAAAAAGCATATATTGCATTACACGTGAAAATAACAATACATAAATATAAATGCATGTACATATGTACATGAATACCTGCATATACTCACATATGTACGTTAACACCTACATACATATATTCATAAGTAAATATATACGTAAGGAAGTCATTAATTTTAATAACTAGTTTTCGGCAAATTTAATGATTATTGATTGTGTTGATAGTCGGAATACATACATATGATACAAATCAAGTAAAGGTGTCTAAGTTCGGGTGTAACCGAACATTATATACTCAGCGTGAGCTTCAATTGTACATTTCAGCTAAATTACTTTTCTGCATAACACGTGGCACCGCCCGTTTAAAAGAAAAATGTCTCCCCATTTCCTCTTACAGTAAAACTTGATAAGTGAAATATCATTGATCCAAAACTAGTTTTTGTTAAGTTATAGCTTATTATTCTAGTCTACGACCCTTTTAAACTTGTTTTAAGTATATCTCAGTTGCCGTGGTCTTTAACCGATCCCGTCCATTTTTACTAAAAATATTTTCTGCTATAAGGAAAATATGTGTACACAATTTCATTACGAAATGTTACGTTTTCCGAAACATAAACAAATGCTTAGTCAGTGCCACGCCCATTTTTTAAAATTTGATGTTTTTCCTATTTTTTGTTATAAATCTACTTGGGAAATGAAATAACATTGATTTAAAGCTCTTTTTTGCAAAGATATAGCTTATTTTATTCATCCACGACTCTTTTAAAAATCTTTTATATAAAAGGGGCGTGGTCTTTAACCGATTTCGTTAATTTTTCTTCAAAGCATTCCTTATAGTAAAGGCAACCTCTCTGTCGAATTTTGTTACGATAGGTTTATCGATTTTTGATTTATGATTAACAATATTTGTAAAATTTAATGGGGTGCCACATCCATTTTAAAAATGTTTTCAAATTTTTATCAAGAGTCTTCAATATCAGTCCACATTTCAAATTTCAACATTCTAGGTGTATTATTTACTAAATAGTCAGGTTTTTTGTGTATTCCAAAATGTTATATATATAAAAAGTGGGCGTGGTTATCATCCGATTTCGCTCATTTTCAATACCAATCTATTTTGGGTCCAGATAAGCTCGTGCACCAAATTTGGTGAAGATATCTGAATATTTACTCAAGTTATCGTGTTAACGGACGGACGGACATGGCTCAATCAAAATTTTTTTCGATACTGATGATTTTGATATATGGAAGTCTATATCTATCTCGATTCCTTTATACCTGTACAACCAACCGTTATCCAATCAAAGTTAATATACTCTGTGTGCAAAGCACTCTGAGTATAAAAATATATATATATAAATTTTTATATACAGCGAAGTTCGGCCGTATTAAGGGTTGCTACAAAAAAAAAAACACAATATACATATGTACATAAGAACAATAAAATTGCATTTGTATACCTTTGAGTAGATAAGCTTTTTATGTGTTACATGCAGGTGAAATAAATACATATTTAGTTTGGTATTCTGTGAAATCACATACACACACATATGAGTGTATTAGGGTAGGTAAATTTTTTGCGATTAAACTTTGATCACACAAATGTGACCTTTGTTCACATGAGAGGACGTGATATTTATTTTTTTAGTATAATCCATCTATTTAGCCAGTTTTATAGTTGGATTCGTGTTAGTTGCTTAATATTAATATTTTCGATTTTTTTGATATCGAAAAGCAGGCTTAGCTATTATTTTATTTAAAAGAAATCAAAGATTTTTCTATCTTAGTTAACTTAAGGACTTGTGTGTTTTTTACTACTGACAATGTCTGAAAGTAAGAGCGGTACTCTACTCTGAAAATTTTTTCAGTGCATATTTTCAAATTTTTCTTTTCGAAACCGTTCGACCTACTCTATTAATCGACCGTTTTTCATTATTCGAACAATTTGCTGTAAAGCTCTTAAAAAATTCTGGCCCAGTCGGGATTGTTTTAGGTACACAGTTAAATAGCTTGAGCATAATTCTACTTTTTTGTACTACATTTACGACCAAACCAAATTTGGTTTCAGTTATAGATTATACTGTTCTTCCCGAAAAAATGAGTGAATGAATTGGGGTTCAGGTTGAAACTAAAGAGGTCTACACTTGCAGCTATTAAAAAAGAAGAAATATGGTTGGCGGTGGCCTGGTTTCGAACCGACGTGCTACCCATTCTACCCACTGAACAATCACATCTTTGTAGAAAACATATTGTGACGAATATGAGTGACACTAAGTGATACTCACATCCCTAGACTGATGCTAAGTAAATAAAGTCACAACAACAATAAAGCAGACAGTCACTTGTATATACATAAACGAATCAATCAATATGTCTACACATATGTACGTATACGCAGCTGAGAAGCAACGCACAACCACATGCATATCTCTGAGATACTCCCGAAAGTATGCAATGAGAGAAGCTATAAAATCGTGCAATTGTAGTTACAGCTGAGAAATTTGATAGCTGATGGCCAACTAGTAGATTCTAGAAATGGAAGCGCCTAGAAGATGCGAACGAGGAAATCAAAGAGTATAAAAGGCAGCGACATATAAAGGCGATAGAATCAGTTTCAATTAAGATGCTATCTAGCGAGCAATAGCAGTATTATTTGAAAATAGTAGAGTTATTTATTGTGAAGTACTTTAATAAAGGCCATTTTGCATTATTAAATATTGGAGTTATTTATTCAACAGTTCGAACTTAGCAGAAGGGCAAATAAGAGGATTTGCAGTAAATTCGTTACAATATCAAAGCACCTCCTATGTATAAGAAAATGTTTCGAAAAAGAATCTATGACTTGCAGCACTTTTCAGAAAGAACATTTTTTAAAATAAAATTTTCGTCAACAAGTTTAAACTTTTGGGGTTTGTTTTAAAAGCAGACATGTATACAAGTATCTATTTTCAGATCTTTTTTAAACTTTTTTGGTTTTGTTTTAAAAGGATTTTAGTACTTTAGACTTATTATTCAAATAATTTTTAAATGGACACTGATAAAATTTAAAAATACAGTATCAAATTGAGAGGTTTCCAATTTAGTACAATAAAAGTTTTAAAAATTGGTTGAACCGCTTAACTGTTTAAAATTTAGGCTGAAATTTCTAACCGTGTACTAATCAAGATCATTTGGGCATCTGCTGAGAATAATCCGGGATTATTTACACGACTGCTTCGGGATCATTCCAGTACTATTTCGGGACCATATTGAGACAATTATGGTATCAACTTGAGATCATTTCGGAGTCATAACGAGATATTTTTGATATTATATTAGAGAATATTTCGCGAAAATTTCGGGACTAATTTTGAAAAATTACGGTATTGTTCGAAAAAATTCAATTATGAGTACTAAAAATTATAGTGCTATTATTATTATCGCCTTGCTATCAGCATATTATTGGTTTGTTATCGAAAGTTATCCGTTTACTATCGGCAAATAATCGCTTTGTTGTCTGTTTATTATCGAAAAGTTATGGATTTGCTATCGATAAGTTTTCGATATGTTATCGAAAAAATAACCATTTCATATTGATATGTTATTAGAATGATATCGCAATGTTACCGAAAGATATCGATTTGTTTTAGATTTACTATCGAAATAATAACTAAAACTTTTCTATAGCAAATCGATAACTTTTCATTAACTAATCGCTCGTTTTTAGCTCCTCGGCAACACTTTGATAACTTGAGTAAATATTGAGATATCTTCACCAAATTTGGTACACGAGCTTATCTGGACCCAGAATAGATTGGTATTGAAAATGAGCGAAATCGCGGGTCGTGGACGAATAAAATAAGCTATATCTTTGCAAAAAAGAGCTTTGTATCAATAGTATTTCATTTCCAAGTGGATTTATAGCAATAAATAGGGAAATTTTCAAATTTAATTTCGGGAACCATAACTCGAAGAAAAATTAGTTCAGAATAGAACCATATATATATTTTTATTGCGCAGCCTTGTAACACTAGGTGTGTTTTTTTTACACGCGTATCCGTTTACGTTTGCGCGTAAAAAAACGCTTATCCTCACTTAGATAATAGTTAGGGGAGCCATCTAGCGGCAGTGGTTAACTAACTAGCTACAGAACAGGGAGTACCTAAAATCGGAGACATAAATCTCTGGTGGCCATAGTGTATAACATATAGCTGAATCGGTTGCGATGAATAGTGGATACACACCATTAGTGCTGAGGTGAAACATAGACACATATGTCAAATGTCGACCATTTTGAACATCCACGTCGATGGCACTACGCTACCGACTGTCCTACACCCCAAAATCTTGGGTGTGATGTTTGATCAGGATCTACATTTTGGTGAGCACGCAGCCGCAATTGTACCGAAAATCCAGAGCCATAATAAAATCCTCAAATCCCTTGCTGGCAGTACTTGGGGAAAATACAAAGAAACGCTCATTACCACATACAAAGCAATTGGCCAGCCGATTGCATGCTACGCGTCCCCTATATGGTCGCCAATCCTAAAAATTACCCACTGGAAGAAGCTACAGGCCTGCCAAAATACTGCCCTCATAACCGCCACGGGCTATCTTCTTATGTCTCCAGAACACCATCTACATAATAAGGTAAGAATACTCCCCATCAGGGAGAGGAATGAGATGCTAATCAAACAGTTCCTTTTGAATACCCAGAAACCTGGCCATCCCAACAGACATCTGATTGATGAGCCAACACCGCCTAGGGACTTAAGGAGTCATCTCCGCAAGCATTATGAGGAAATGCGGCACCTGAAAACTCAGCCGTATGAAGAAAAAAAAAACATAAGCAGGTCCTCAGTGAACTCCACAAACAGGCGTCGGACCTTTATGCCAGGAATTTCCCGGTGAATCAAGTACTCAAAGAACAGTACCCAAAACTTGCGGAAGAGAAACGCACACTACCCAGGGAAACGCGTGTCACTCTAGCTCAACTTCGATCTGGATACTGTAACAGGTTAAACTCTTAAGCACCTATCCAGAATCAACCCCGACATACAAAATGTATGCTCGGCTTGCATTGTGTACCCACATGACACCAACCATCTCCTTAATTGTAATGTGGAACCAACGCCTCTAACACCCCTTTCATTATGGTCCACCCCTGTTGAAACAGCACGTTTCCTTGGACTCCCGTTAGAGGATATTGGTGACAATTTGTGATCGGTCGCAGCTATTAAGTGGGGCGTAGCACTGCTAAAACAACAACAACATATACACATATTTCAGTTACATCTGAGTATAATGCATATTGAAATTTAGTAGTACTAATTTTATGCGAAGCAATTTCAGAGATGTATTTAAAGTTTGGCGCTTAGGAGTCCATATAAAGTTTAAGCGTAAACGTCTACAGATGTAAAAAAAAAACATGGCTACTATTAAGCACACAAAACAAACAACAACAGCATTTCAAGCGTTCAGCTGGGTATGTAATGTCCGGTTTCACCCGAACTTAGACTTCCTTACTTGTTTATTTTATATTTATATTAAAAATCGCATAGGTATATACACCTGTTCACTATATATATCTATTCTCTTATACAACCGATTATTTGGATATTACGAATGGGACAATATTTGTTCAGCCCAATTCATGAAAGGTATGAAGTCTTCGACACAGCCTAAGACAGTCCCGCCCTTACTTGTTGAAATTAACTTTGAGCTAAAAAATTTATCTGCCGCTCTGCAAGTGTGCCTTAATCATCAGAATATAAAAAATAACGAATTATTATTGAGAATTGTGTGTTTTTTTATAAGTAGGTATAAGGTCGGAAATTCGCCTTTGAATTGTAGAACAACTTCCATTTGGAAAATCAGATCCACCCTAAAATGCATATTTATTTTATTTACACCTACATATGTACATATATGACTACAAGCATACTCACCGCATAACTAATCATTGACATACAGATGTGGAATTTAACAAAAAATTTTTCTTAACAAAATCCAAAGTACTTATGCTGATAAATATTCAATAATATTAATGTGAAATTAAGTGAATAAAATGTTCAAATATTTTTTGAAAACATTTATAAATTTCGAATTCTGGAAAGTTAAACATTGAAACTATACAACTGCACAAAAGTAAACAAAAATTTCTTGGAAAACTTGGATATTCGTTAGACTGCATTGGTATGTATAGCAATCAAAAATGTATTTCTTTAAAAATAGTTACAATAGAACATGGCATTATATTTTTAAGTTACACAAACCACGCCTATTTATTATTTCATTTGAGTGTCTAATTTTACGGCGTATGTAGTAGAAAGGAGCAAAAATAGTTTTGCTATTAGCAGGGCCGTAGAGAGAAAATCCGGGCCCGGGACTAAACAATTTACGGGCCCCTATAAAAAATCTACTAATACATTTGATTAATTTGAATTAAAAACGTCTTATTCATGAATCGTTAGTGATGGATTACATCAAAAAAAATTTTTCCCACATCAACCAAATGATTTTTGTACTAAGAGCTGAAAACAAAATTAACACAGAATATTTACTATTGTAACGAATTTAGGGAAATTCCGCTTATTCCAAACCTTCTGCTAACGTTCGAATCGCTAAACTGTTGAATAAATAACTCCAATATTCAATAATGCAAAATGGTGTTTATTAGACTACTAAATCAAAACTGATTAGTCATGCTTCAGCTTGCACTGCTTTTATACTCTCGGTTTCCTCGTTCACCCATTTCTCCTAAGGTCTAGTAATTTCGTGAACTTCATGCTTGGTTACCAGGTATATACATGTATATTTGTAGTTTGCAGCCATATGCGGGTGTATATGTAAGTAATACATCGGCTGATGATGACATGCGTTTGTGAGTATCTCTCTGCTGCCTTGCATGTACGTGTGCACATGACGATTGACTTGTTTACGTGCATACGAGTGGCTGTTTAGTATCGGCTTAGTGATGATATTATCGCTTAGTGATGATAATATTTGTCACACTATACTGTTTTATTGTATCGTAGAAATAAAATTCTCTTTTAACAGCCACATATTGTTTCAAATAATCTTTTCTAGTTATTTGGTAACATTTTAATATATTTTTGATAAATTTAATGATGATTATAAATTTTAATTATTCAATATAGAAGGTTCGGATATCAAAGAGTGGCTTTTCTTGCTTTTTTCGCTGCAAAATTTTTTATAATAATATCAAAATTTAACTGTCTTGCCAAATCGTATTCAACACAAAGCGTGGCAAGTCCTGAAACTCGCTCTGGAGATGAACGCGTTCTATGAAAGTTTTTGATTCTTGAAAGGACGCTGAAGGAACGTTCTGCACTAGCTACAGTGACAGGTATAGTGCAAAAGATAGCAACACAAATGTTGGGGAAATTGTATACAGGTTTTGAACATAGATGGCATTTAGCAATTTCAATGGAGACAGACCTTTATCAAAATTTGCTTCGTAAATGTGTTTCAAGTGAATTATTTCGCATTCTAATCTTTGAGAAATGTCCGACATATTTTTCGACAAAACTTTTCTGCGCTCGCCTGAACGGTAGTTTCATACATGTCTTCAAATTGCCACAGGAAAGAAAACGTTTCGCTCAAATTTCTCATAGCTGCAAATCGTTCAGTAATGCCAGTGATTACCGAATCAACGATCACCAGGAATGTATTGTTCTTAAAATCAGACTCTGAATCATCCGTAATCATCTCATTTAAATTATATTCAGAACGTCCTTTGGGGTTTCTCTTTCGAATGTCCGGAAACTTTGGCGAGATGTTCAATTGAATAGCAACTGTTTTGCATTCGTTTAAAATTGTTTCCCATTGGTTCCTGATCAACTTCAAATCACCTAATAAGGTATTAAGATGTCGGACCTTGTTGTTGTTGTTGTTGTAGCGATAAGGTATTTTCGTGTGGTGGCAGTTTATCGTATAGCTTCTTCTATACCTGGAATTTCGAATATCCGCACAGCAAATTTTAGGTCGATTTAAAGTATTGGTGTTTAAAAGACGACATGGTAGGCAATAAAAAGCATTGCTACTGGCACTCCACACTAACTAGTCACGCTCCACTTTATCTCAATTTGGCAAGATTCTGTTTAACAACGAGGTAGGAAATGCCTCGTCATGACAATCACGTGGAAAAATAACAGGACACTTTTGATGACCTCGACGAATTATTTCGTTGACTTCTTCAGATCGCAAAAACTCATTATTCACGGTACCGATATCGAAGACGTTTAAATAATTTGGACTTTGATACAGATTTGGTGGTACTGTTGGAAGACTTTTTGAAGATGAACCTTCATCAGTGTCACCACGAAAACTTTACGATTTCGGATTCATGTAAACATACATTTTTGTTTGATGTTTTTATTGTCGCAAAATATCATTATCAATATTCGTTGCTTTTGAAATGCGGCTTAAAATTTGCACATGGAACAACTAAAGACCCTCCGGAATTAAAAAAATGGTTTAGTACCTCTAAATCGCGGGCCCCCTGAGAAACCCCGGGGACCGGGGGGAATCCCCCCATTCCCCCTCCCCTCTCGTCGGGCCTGGCTATAAGAACATTAATGGATTTTTTCTTCTAAAAACAAAACATATGTCAAACAGAGTATTTAGAAAAAAGATTAATTAGGCAAGCATAAAAATATCATAAAATTTTGTATGAATAGAATAAATAGCCAGGTGAGCCTAGCTTTCTCTCTTCTCTCTCTATACCATTCTCTTCTACTTTCTTCTTATTATTTTCTATCTCCCATTCCATTTATCTCCCTCACACCCCCATACCCACTCCCAGTCCCATTCCCACTCCCCTTCCCACTTAAACTCTCAATCTTACTACAATTCTCACTCTCACTCCCACTCTTGCCCCAATTCTTACTCCAACTACCACTCCAACTCTCACTCCCAATCTCGGATTTAAACAAAATAGTGCGACCCCACAAACTGCGCTAGTTACCGCGGAATAAGCCTATCTATCTAGTGTTCTGTACGAAAGACTGAAGCATAAAGTCAACGAACTGATTGGACCTTATCAATACGGCAAATAACTCTATTGAATAAGCGATACTTTTGACTGAGTGGGCAAATGAATAGTAAAGTTCTCTCTCGACGAATAAAAATCACGCTTTACAAGCCACTCATCACACCTGTCCAGATTTATGGCTCGGAAAGATAGGATGTCTTGGAATAACATGCGATGGCTTTTGGAGTATTTGAAAGAAATTATGTACATTCAGAACACTGGATCAATGTCTGCCGTCGATCATAACGATATCAGTTATGTTTTGTGTTCTTCGATTGAGAGGCAGTCAAGTAGCTTCGTGTATAATTCGTGTATATCATAGTTCGAGTCGTGACGAAATCAAATAACCTCAACCTGTTGGAAGATGTTACAAAGACGACTTCCTTTCTCATTCTGGATATAAATTAGCCAAGCATGATTTTTTTATCATGGCGAGGGCTGTCATCGCATGCATATTATAGTTTCTCATAGGAGAAGTTCTTATATTCTTCCACCGCATCATGTACTAAGTGAAAATCTCACATTGTGGCTGTTCGAGGCTATACGCTTGTTCACAACCATTCGCGGCAGTACAAAATATCTTTCCCACCCCGTCCATGTGTCACCCTATTGTCCTACTGTCTTGCCCCGTACTACGTGCTTCCTGTATGGAGGTGATTTCAACCTTTGCCTTCACAGAAAAATCAGCCAGCTGAAAGAGTACCGAATTTCCAGACCATAAAAAGCAAATCTCGCTCTAACTAATTACGGTGTCCAGAACGAAGTTGGCTCGGAGGGACTCGTGTCTGCCTTGGTACCATGATTTCGTCTTCTGCAAAATTGGATAGTTTATAATAGAGTCCACCGGGCGCGATCCAGCGAAGGTGTTTACCTACTCAGTGTGAATTAGGCCTAGCGTGTCGTTATGCTTCTCTGAATCAAATGGCTAAACGGGTAGGTGACGAATCTTATCACAATGCTTACAGAGATTTTTCCTCTTTCATGTAGACGGAGCTAGATCAAGAGGTCGTTTGTTGGGATGTCCAGTTTTGTGACAATTCAGCAAAATCTATCTGTTCTCCTATTGAAGGACCGCGTCCAGCTGCCATTATAGTGCAGTCGTCGGCACAGGAAATTGTAGCAACTTCTTCTGATGTGGAAGGCAGCTTTGATATGTAGAAATCAAACAGAAGTGTGAAAATCTCTGTGAATTTTGCGGAAGCCATGCTGATGGGTGACTAAGCGAAGATTCACAGTAAAATTCCTCATTTCGCGATTTTCAACGTCTTCGCTAGTAGCAAAAGATGAGTATCGGCTGATATGACCAATATTCAGCTGGTTTCACAGGCTTTCGCAGCAGGGGATTAACCTAGCCCTTCTCCATTGTGCTGGATTGACAAAGACTTCAACGACAAGTTGTGAACGTGTTTCAGGATAGTTTACTACCGCATCGCCAACGTGTACAAGCATTGGCATGGCTATACCGTCTGGGCTTATTGGGTTGGAGGGTTTGGCCTTTATAATGGCTTCTTCAACCTATGTGCGGGTAATGGTAATGGGCGGGACGACGTTCTTGTGCTTATGTACCTGTCTGTCGGGTTCCACAAAGATTTCACGGTTGACCACAATTTATCAGCACCCGTAGAAATATTACAGCTCTTAAGATGATCTTCCTATTCCGCAAGTTGTGTTCACCAGCTGCATATTATCTAAGTTGAGAAATGAGGTTATCTAGGGCCGAGCTGTCACGCTAGGTCATGTGTTTTGCTAGGGCTGCAGCTTCGGGCGGGAAATGTGGTATGATTTTAGGTATTTTACCCCCCGGAATCAAGCGTGCCGAAGTCGAAACGAATGAATGCGGAACGCGCGCTTTCCTTGCCGGACATCAGTATGAGAGGGGGAGGGCAGCAAAAGATTGATTTGTGAAAGTTTTGTGATCTTTCCAATTTGTATCTTGGAAAAAAATGAAAGTTCACGGATCAGAGGTGAATAAATAAGTTGATTGCCGTATTGAGGGGATATGGGCAGGTGGTCGGATGTTAGGCTGCCATTCAACGCAGTTCATAAGTTCTGCACTGACAATGGAAGTGTTTGGCGAGCTGTGACACTTACCTCCAATCCGAGTGGGAGCCTCGCCGTTTACCCTGCAGAATATCGTATTGATATCGCAGTGCTAGTTCCTTGCCTCTGCTGTCGGTTGGCAGGCAAAAATGGCAGATATCGTCGTGGATATAGCTCGGCGGCCTAACCGCTTGGCCTTTATATTGTCAGAATAGCAGTAAGTTATTAAATGAATGGGTTAAGTTCGTTTACTATTTTTTAAATTTTCGCATATATCGAGAGCTGAGTGGAATATCCCCATGATTCGGCGCCCGCGTATCAACTGGTCCGGAAAAAGACGCACAAAAAAACATGGATGATGCAAAATAGATAGCTCAAATTAATGGCTTTTACTGTCCGTATTTTTTTTGTATACCTTTTTATAGTTCTGTTTAAATATACAATAAGGCAGAGTTCAATAATTATTTCTTCACGTATTCACCGGCCTCCCAAATCTGTGGTCAGCAAGCGTAGCTAGACAATCATTCCATCTGACTACTTTCAAGCACGCAACGATCACAAAATATGAAATAATTACAACTTTTTCATGATCTTAGTATTTTTGTTCATTTTTCATTTGGCTTGCTTTACTTAGCAAATAAAATTATATTCTTAGAGTTGGTGGGAGTATTTAAGTAATCAAATAAACGACCTGCACAATTAAATATGTTTTAATGTACTTTTGAAGCAAGAAGAAATCTAATAACCTTTTATAAATGTAAAAACAAAAGCTTGTCTTTGTCCTTGCACTCCTTTTTCCCCTCTCTTTTACTTTTCTTTTGCATGCAGCAATAGCGTTAAAAGATGTTTACATTCTGCTCTTTTGTTGGAAATTTAGAGCCAGAGATATCAATCACGTGCAAATGCGGTAGGTTTTTGTTTATTGTTTTATTATTGGTATGACTTATAAAAAATTGTAATTTCAAAAAATATAATAAAATAAATTATAATTAAATGCAATAAAAAAAAAAAAATAAAAAAAGAAACAAAACAAAATAAAATAAAATGAAATGAAATGTAACGAAAAAAATAAATAAAAAACATCATATAAGACAAAACAAAATGAAATTAAATTAAATAAAAAATAAAAATAAATAAATAACTTATTTAATAATTTGGGAAAAATTTAAGCAACATGACATCAGGACGAACAAGGCCCCCAGCGGGTAAGGGGGTCAGAATATACCCGCGGTAGGTATGCCTGTCGTAAGAGGCGACTAAAATACCAGATTCAAGGGGTGTGTAGCGCAACCCTTCAGGTTGCCAGCGCAATATATAGCTTCTCCAAACCCAATTGTCAACCTCACCTATCCGCGGCGAATCCTGTTTCACTAACAGACGAGGCTCTGGCGACCCCAAGCTCCTCATGGAACTTGGGGTGGGGAGGGAGGGGATGGCCTGAAGGTTTAATGTGGCCACATAAATCGTTCCCGGGATGGTCGGGCTAGTACCTTAATGGTGCTGTGGTACCGGAGCGTACCGGATTTGTATCCGGCAAAGGACCATCACATCGATAACACTCCCCAAAGCCTTCGGGGAGCAACCTTATCGCTACAACAACAACAACAACAGGACGGACAAGGAGACAGCTGTTGCGATTTACCTTTTTTTTTATATTTAAATCTCTTCAAAGCCTTTTCTCCCGGGAGTGGGATTCGAACCCGAACTCCTACGATGGTTGAAGTGTTATAAACGCCATGATGCCATACGAAGTATGTACTATGCATAAAGCAAATATGCCAAGAAGGCAATTGGGGGAACATTTACAACAACTAAGGCATGTCGTGGCTGAATGCGTGTATAACACTTCAACCATCGTAGGAGTGCAGGTTCGAATCCCACTCCCGGGAGAAAAGGCTTTGAAGAGATTTAAAAAAAAAAAAGTATAACCTTGTCCGTCCTGGTGTCACGTTGTATAAATTTTTCCCAAATTATTAAATAAATTATAAATTAAAAATTGCTTCAAATATTTTCATACATTTAAAGAAATAAGGGTAATCCCCGCTTAAAACTCATTCAAATAATAAAAATTAAAATAAAAAAAAAAAAACGAAAAAAAAATACAACGAAATAAAATGAAATGGAATGGAATGAAATAAAATAACATAAAATAAAATAAAATAAAATAAAACAAAATGAAATAAAGTAAAAATAAAATAAAATAAAGTAAAATAAAATAAAAGAAAATAAAATAAAACAAAATAAAATAAAATAAAAGAAATAAAAAATGAGATTTACATTAAAAAAATTTAAAATAAAATACAATAAAAAAGTTTAATGAAGGAAGGGAAAGAAAGAAAACGGAAATAAAAGGAAAGGAAAGAAATGGAAATAAAAAGGAAGAAAATTAAATTAAAGGAAAATAAACGCAACGGAACGAAAAGAAAGCAAAGGAAGGGAAAGAAAGGAAAATGAAAAGAAAGGAAAGGAAAGGAAAGAGAAGGAAAGTGAAGGAAAGGAATTAGAAGAAAAGAAAAAAAAAAAAGAAATGAAATAAAATGAAGAATTGGATAGTAATGCATAGGTTTATTGTTCTATGTAGCATACTTAGTGACCAATGCAGTGGTTGAATTTCAACCCCTTGGCCAACTCTAGTTAATAAAAAATCCCGTTGGTCACCATCACTGTGTATCCCCACAACTTATTTAGCAATATATGTGAAGCTACGCGAGAAAGGGCCCCTAAATCGAATGCTGTTGATTTAACACGGCAAAGTTACTATCGACTTTATAAAGCTTTCATAATTGGAAATGCATGGCGGTAGCTGTGGTGTGATGGATTCTGGGTTCACGCCCCCGGCAAAGCAAGATCAAAATTTTAGAAACAAGTTTTTTCAATTAGAAGAATTTTTTTCTATGCGGGGTAGCCCGTCGGCAATGTTTGGCAAGCACTGCGAGTGTATTCCTGTCATGAAAAGTTTCTTAGTGAAAACTCATCTGCCTTGCAGATGCCGTTCGGAGTCGGCATTAAACAAGTAGGTCCCGTCCCGCCAATTTGTAAGAAAAACTAAAAGGAGCACGACGGAAATTGGAAGAGAATGTCATTATTCTAAAACTTTCCATAAACTGAAAAAACTGAATGCATAACTTTTCACTTGCATTCAAGGGTTAATAGTAATGTATACAATGTTAAAGACTTCAAGTAATTGAACTTATAGTGAGTGCACGAGACAAGCATTTTAGCTAAGTACATAAGTGACGATACGCATAATATATATGCACAATAATACTAACAAAGAATCAAACAATTCGCCGATTTATTATATCGTTTACAATAAAATCGATGAGATAAGCACCTGTGCAAGTTTTGTAGAATTCTTTGATGATTAGATTAACGCCAAACGATTATGGGAAATAAGTCGTTTAAGAAATAGAAAACTTTTTGTATTTCACATGCTTGGTAAATATTGCTTTGCAGTTGTAATTAAGAGCGCATAGAGAGTTACTGTGAAGTTGTGGGAAATGAATTTAATTTCGCGCGTCGTGGTAGTGTTGGCCTTCTTTGAAATCCTTACAGGTATACTTCATATACATTTGCGTACTAAAAACTAATAGAAAATAGTAATTTTTTTGGTAGCTGAAGTGCATTAGTGAACAGTGTAAGCATTTGAAACTCTAGAGTAGCTGTAGCAGCAAAAAATATGCTTGTCCGGCTCTGAGCATGAACAGAGCATAGAGCAGAGCCGTAGCATAAACAACTGATAGCATTTCTTATGCTCTGCTATGAGCTACGTCGTGTTTTAGGGGGAAGTAAATATCAGAAAAAAACTCCAAACGAAGTAGTGTAGCGAGAGCAAAAAAAAAATTTATTGCTATTTGCTTTTATGGGCATTGTTATGCCGACCTTTGTATTTTCTCTTTTTTTTTGGTTTTTGTAGCAGATGTAGCGTTGAAATTATGTTGATTTTGTACTTGTGGTTTCATTTGTAGGTCTTTACGTTGTTGTTGTATCTCTCTCGACACCGTCTATTATTCCGAGCAATATATCAGGATAGCTATGATGAGCGAATTGTAGAGCTTTGTTCGTCGAGAGGTAACCTTATTTCTCAATTTTCTATTCAGTCCAAAGTAGCACTAGTTGTTAAGAATAATTCTCCCTTTGATTTCTAAGCTGAGAGTGTTTTCGCTGTTGATGCTGGTTTCCAAATACACGCAGTCGTTCACAGTCTCGAATTCATATCCGTCAACTGTGACGAGGTTGCGGAAAGCGTAGCTTCGTTCTTGGATGACAGCAAGTACTACGTCTTGTCCCCATTTACTGCAATATCAACTTATTTTGCCTCTTTATGTAATCCAGAAAAGGTAGAACTCACAGCGCGTTTGCTAAGTCCAACAAGATCGATGATATGCTCACGGCTTGATTGTACCATCACGGGTTTGTTCTGTTGCTTGAATTATTTACTCCATTATTTTCTTTCGAATGGTTCGGAGAGGTCCTTACCAACCAGTTCTTACGGAGATGGTGGTGTTGCTCAACGTCATTTGACAGATCCTTATTAAATTTGCAGGGAACTTAAATTGAGACATTATAAATAAGATTATCTGGGTCCCGGGCCATAATGATATCCCGGAGAACTGTCAAGCGGATCTCTTAGCCCGCAGCGGCACAACCGAACCGGATGAAGGTGGTTGTAGGGATTTCGGGATTCCGCTGGCCACCTGTGGTTTGCTCCTCCATAGCTGGGCCTCGAATCAGCTCAGCAAATGTTGGGCGGACATCACCTCTTGCAGGGTAGCAAAAACTTTCTGGCCGAAAGTGGATTGCGGAGGAAGGTCTGCCGAAATAATTGGGTTCACTAAGGCTCACCTACCAATGGTCATTGGGGTTTTGACAGGGCACTGTCCAATGCGGTACGTCTCAATATACTGGAAACTCCATCCTGCTGTAGCTGTATGGAGGATGATGAGGTGGAATCATAAAATCACTTTATGCTTGATTGCCCAGCTTTTGGCAGAACTAGGCGAAAGTACTTCGGTCGCGACTCACTTGGATCTCCCGAGGATTTATCGAAGGTTGAGATCGGTATAATTCTCTATGTAGATAGATCTACGTCACCGTTATTTTTGTTGTATGTGGTATCACAACGGACCTTCGTGTTCTCCAAGTGAGCTTTCCTTATCAGGCCAGCTATCACCTAACCTAACCCAACCTAACTTAAATTCAGACATAGCGTTATCGTGAGTCTTCTCCAGTATCGTAAAGATCAAGGCAATAGTAGTCTTACTGGGTCTGAAGCCGCACTGATAAGGTATAATCAGTTCGTTGACTATGGACCATGGAAAGCTTTTCAGTGAAAATTCATTTGCCTTGCAGCTGCAGTTCGGAGTCAGAATAAAACATGCAGGACCCGTCGCGCCAATTCGTAAGAAAAAAAGCTCGTCCTAAATCTCCTTGGACGTAAACCGCGCCAATTTGTTATGTATATATTTTTTTGCTTGATGAAAATAATGTCACCGACGTTGCTCAGCTCGCTGTCCTTTTGAAATGGAACTTTTCCATTCGATAAAGTGACGACATTTTCTCCATTAATAAGAGTGGTAATAACTTATTACGTCGTACCGTAGGTGTGATTTAGGCAGAGCTAAGTGTAATGGGCAGCGTGATTTGAATAACGACAGTGATTGTGAATGTAATCTACGCAGGCCTGAAGCACAACTATGACCGCAAGCATAAACAAAACCATAACCTCAACTTGTCTGTGTAACTCTACCCGTACCCATAACCATATGAGGTGGCTTTTGTCAGTCAGTCCACCCCAACGGAATAAAAATACACCATTTTTACGCTAAGATCGACAGCAGCTTTTTGTAACAAGAGCGTGGGGGAGATGATTTGGCTTATCTAATTGCGACACTTAGCAAGGTTAGGTTAGGTTGCACTGGCCGGTCTATGAGGACCTCACATAGACTCAGTGAGTCCGTAGTGTTACCAGAAGTTTGTTTTAACGACCAAACTGCAAAACCCTATCAAAAACCAGGACCTATATTTTAAATAACTCCGTCCTCTTGGCAAATACTAGAAACTTCCTGGGACTTAAGCAACCTGCTACTTCTATATCTGACAGCTGTATCACTCCTAAAAGCTGCAGTCTTAGCCTGGCAAGCGCAGGGTACGAGCACAGAACGTGCTCGATCGTTTGCTCCTCCAACCCGCACTTCCTACATCTGCTACCACTGACCAAGTCTAATTTAATGGAATGTGACGCCAGGAGGCAGTGTCCAGTCAGAATACCCATCATGAGTCTACAGTCCTCTCTTTTTAATGATAGAAGCCACTTTGTTAGTCTAAGGTTGTAAGACCTACACATAATATTCGACACTTTACAGCCCCGCGCTTGAACCCACGCCTTTCCCGCTTGGTCGATCATGTGCATCTCTCGCCTTCGCTTAATCTCGCCATGTCTAATTGGGACGTCTACGGAGCAAGCTGCAAGGGATGCGCCCTTTTTAGCTAAGTGGCATACTATTTTTTACTATTTAAGTAAAGTTAATTCAATAACCTACTTACTTAATTGGCGTTTAACCGTTTAAATGGTTATGACCATCCAAAAGGCTTGCCAGTCATTTACCGTTGGGCTATCTGGCGCCAATTGGTCACACCAAGGGAGTTTAAATCGTTTTCCACCTGGTCGTTCCAGTGGTGTGAGGGCTGCCCTCTTCCACTGCTTCCATAGGCGGGTTCCTATAAGAATACTTTTCTTGGTCGAAGCTTTATCTTTAAATCGCATAATCTGGCCTAGCCAGCATAGCCGTTTTGTTTTTATTCACTGAACCATGTTGGCGTCTGCATAAAGCACGTAGAGCTCATAACTAAATATGTATCGGTACTCGCCATCGACGACGCCCATAAATCTATTGAATAAATTTTTGAGCACTCCCAGAGCCGTCTCATCTGTTGTTGTCATGATCCATGCTTTTGCCCCATATAGCAGGACGGGTATTGGAAGTGACTTGTATAGCATGATCTCGTTTGTCTCGGGAGGGCTTAACTTTTCAATTGCCTACTTAGTCGAAAGTAGCATTTGTTGGCAAAAGTGGCTGACGTTATTGTTTGTGTAACGAAGGCTCTTGCTATTTCGAAATTATGGCTGCCAACCAGTTTGGAGTGATGTCAATCTGGGTCACCCTGCCAGAAACCTGAACAGCTCGGTGAGGTCTAATTCTGACTGAGCTGCTTAACGCTGTACACGTTTTGTGGAGACACCATATTCAGACCTAGCGGCATATAGGCTGCTCATTTTCGTACTTTCGAAGGCGGCTCGACGAAGAGGTGTCAATTTTTTTCGCAATTTTTTTCCTAAGATTTGGCATATGGTGAAAATCTTGTCAATGGTAGATTTACCGTCTGAAGCCGCATTCAAAAAGTTCAATCAGCCAATTCACGTTGGTCTTCAATCTTTCGCACAATACTTTTGACTAGACCTCGTCTGCTATATATGGATTGGGCAAAGAACACGTAGATATTTCGCCCAGCTCTGCTTTGTTATAATAAAGTGAGATAATGGTGGTGTGAGTACCCTCAGAAATTTAGCTTACTATCTCTTAGCAAAGTCTTTTGCTATTTTCTACTTAATACGTTTGTCGAATCAGTAAAGTTCAACTAATAAGTAAATCAATACAATACCTACATAACTACCATATATATACATAATGTAGATATTGTAAAGATTTTTGGGAAACTCCGCTTATTTGCAACCTTCTATTAACGTTCGAATCACTAAACTTTTGAATAAATAACTTCACTTCTCAATAATGCAAAATGGCCTTTACTAACACTACTACTTCTCGACAGATAGCGTGCTTAAATCAAACTGATTGGTCGTGCCTCAACTGTTACTGCTCGTTTCCTCGTTGGCATATTTCTAGGCGCTTCTATTTCTAGAATTTACTAGTTAGTTACCCGCTATAAAATTACCAGCTATAACTACGTTTATAGCTTCTCATATGCGCGTGTATATATGAGTGATACTTGCACAAATTATTGCCTACTTTTGTGAGCAACTCAGATAAGATATATGCATGTGTTTGTGCGTTTTCTCTTCGCTGGGTGTACGTACATAAGTGTAGACATAATGATTGATTCGTTTATGTACATTCAAGTGACTGCTTGCTTTATTGTTGTTGTGGCTTTATTTACTTAGTATCAGATTAGTGATGAGAGTATCACTTAGTGTCACTAATATTCGTCACAATATTATATAGGTTAGGTTAGGTTGAAATGGCCGGTCAATAAAGGGCTCGCATAGACTTAATATGTCCATAGTGTTACCAGAATTTGTTTGATGACCAAACGGAAGAACCCTAATCAGGTGTCAGGATAGATGTTATAGAATAATTCCGTCCTCTTGGTAAATACCAGAAGTTTTATAGGACCCAGCTTAATTGCTGCCTCGAGATCTGGCAACTCTGCCGCTCCTAATAGCTGGAGCCTTGACTTGGCTAGCGCATGACATGAACACAGAACTTGTTCAACTGTTTCTTCCTGCAGCTCACACTTCTTACACTTGCTGTTACTGACGAGGCCTAACTTATAAGCATGTGATGCCAGAAGGCAGTGCCCAGTAAGTATGCCCATCGTGAGCCTTAAGTCTTATCTCTTCAGAGATATGAGCCACTATGTGAGTCTAATATCGTAGGCTTTGCACATGATCTTAGAAATTTTGCAGCCCCCCTTTTTGTCCACGTCTTTCCTGCTTGATGGATCATATGCAACTCTTGTCTCCTTTTGATTTCTCCTAAACAGAATGGGACGTCTATCGTCGACTGACCTTTTCGTTACCAGTAAACAGCAGACCCAACCCCTTCCGCTAATTTGGAACCATATATATACACATGTAGAATATGTTCTGTCATTTCTGCACCCCGGCACCAACCCTCCGGTTCAATTGTATCTCTTTCGAAGCTCGGGCAGAGGACCATATATTCTGATTGCCCGATATTAAATGGCGCTATACTACTGTGCTCATAAGGCTTGCACTCAAGCTGCCCCGATTCCTTAAGTCTTGTTACAGCTGCTAACATGATGTTTTTGGCCGTTAGGTCTGCAGGCCGGATGTGTAGAATGGCATGCAATGCTGTTGCTGGGGTAGTTTTTAAGGCTCACGTTGTGCTAATCATTAATAATAATAATAGAGTGCCGGGGAGGCTTTCTTCGCTCTCTCTTTCACATGGAGTTTCCACGACAACTTACTATCTAGTATAACTCCTAAATACTTTGTGCTATATTTTTCTTGCAACGTTACCCCTCCAAGCTTAGATTTAGTCCATTTAAAGACCTTATACTTCCTAGTAAATAATACTAGATCGGTTTCGCGCATTGGCGCTTAACCCAACTCCAGTTGCCCAGGCATGTACATACCGAAGTGCCTGATCCATTAGATAGCTGATATTTGTTAGGCATCTGCCGCTTATGATGGACTGTAACGTTATTTGCATATGCCGTAAGTTTGACTGGTCCTTCGTTGAACCGCCTAAGCAGTTTGTTTATAACTAGCGATAGATATATTATAAATATGCATAAAGCTATGTATTTAGGTCTTTTTGTCACACTGACCTAATTATATTAAGAAAAAATTTCTCTTATCATAACAAAATTAAATGCTATTTAAATTATAATTCCATTACTAACAAGTAAGGAAGGCGAAGTTCGGGTGTAAGCGAACATTACATACTCAGCTGAGAGCTTTGGAGACAAAATGAGGGAGAATAACCATATAGTAAAATGAACCTAGAATAACCCTGGAATGTGTTTGTATGACATGGGTATCAAATGAAAGGTGTTAATGAGTATTTTATAAGGGAGTAGCCCTAAGTTGTATATGTGAAGGCGTTTCGAGATATCGACCAAAATGTGGACCAGGGTAACCCAGAGCATCATCTGTCGGGTACCGCTAATTTATTTATAAATGTAATACCACGAACAGTATTCCTGCCATGATTCCAAGGGCTTTTGATTTCGCCCTGCAGAACTTTTCCATTTTCTTCTACTCAATATGGTAGGTTTCACGCCCATTTTACAAAGTTTTTTCTAAAGTTATAGTTTGCGTCAAAAAAGCAATCCAATCATCATGTTTCATCCCTTTTTCGTATTTGGTATAGAATTACATATAGCATTTTTTTCGCTTTTCCAAATTTTCGATATCGAAAAAGTGGGCGTGTCATAGTCGGATTTCGCCCATTTTTATTACCAAGATAAAGTGAGCTCAGATAAGTACGTGAACTAAGTTTAGTAAAGATATATCGATTTTTTCTCAAGTTATCGTGTTAACGGCCGAGCGGAAGGACAGACGGTTAGGTTAGGTTAGGACAGACGGTCGACTGTGTATAAAAACTGGGCGTGGCTTCAACCGATTGGTAAATTTATGTTCGACTTATGCCATTAAAAGTAATATAGACAAATTTAATGATAAAGGGGTATTTTGTGGCACCATATCATTACTGGAGTTGAATGTTGACTTAAGTTACTTATGTATATACTGTAAAGATATTAAATTTTTGTTAAAATTTGACTTTTAAAATTTTTTTGTTAAAAAGTGGGCGTGTTTCTCATCCGATTTTGCTAATTTTTATTTAGCATACATATAGTAACAGGAGTAATATTCCTGCCAAATTTCATCATAATATCTTTAACGACTGCCAAATTACTGCTTGCAAAACTTCTAAATTACCTTCTTTTAAAAGTGGGCGCTGCCACGCCCATTGTCCAAAACTTTACTAATTTTTTATTTTGCGTCATAAGGTCAATGCACCTACCAAGTTTCATCGTATTATCCGTCTTTGGTAATGAATTATCGCACTTCTTCGGTTTTTCCAAATTTTTGATATCGAAAAAGTGGGCGTGGTTGTTGTTCGATTTCGTTCATTTTAAATAGCGATCTGAGATGAGCACCCAGGAATCGACATACCAAAGTTCATCAAGATACCTCAAAATTTACTCAAGTTATCGTGTTTACGGGCGGACGAACAGACGGACGGACGGACGGACATGGCTAAATGAATTTCTTTTTTCGCCCAGATCATTTTGATATATAGAAATCTATATCAATCTCGATTAGTTTATGCCGTTACGGGGTTCCGTTGTGCGAACAAAATTAATATACTCTGTGAGCTCCGCTCAGCTGAGTATAAAAATGCACTTTTTAGTTTTATAATAGAATTGTCCCAGACTATAATTGAATAATAGCACGAAATATGTATCTAAAAAATCAATAAGTCAAAGGTGTTGTATAAAATTGCATTCCACATGTGGTTGCCTATAAAAATAGCTAAGTACACAAAAAAATAATTACACTTCACTTTATTCATTTCATTAATATGCTTATAACCTTAAATCTGTTAGGAGTGTCCTTCCTGGGGCTATGGTACGTAAACAAATTTTTTTAATAACACAAACGGTTTATTATTTGGTATAATAAATAAGTAAAATCAGGGCAGATATGCAGGTGAAAAAATTAGTGGAAAGTTATTATCACAAATTCATTTCCAATACTTCCCATAGGCTGCAATACATTTTAGTGAAAACAAGTAAGAAAGTCCAAGTTCGGGTGAAACCGAACATAACATACCCAGCAGTGCACTTGAAACGCTGTTGTTATTTTCTTTGTGTGGTTAATAGTGTTATAGAGCTGCGCAATAATACATATATGGTTCTATTCTGAACTCATTTTCGTTCAAATGAAGCAAAAAGGATAAAGAGGCTACCACTAGAGCGGGTAAAAATGCCATTTTCCTTAAGATAGAGGAACTGCAGCATTTGTGGTATAGCGTTTAGTTTTTGGGTTATTTTGAACAAACCATTAGTCCAATTCAGGTCTTTTTGGTCACATTTTGTTTAGTGAAATATCATGTATCACCAACAGTTTACAATTTAGAAGACAAATTTCGGGTGAACCCGAAATGCCGCTTCCCCAAAAGTTGGCGGGTAATGTGGTACGAAAACGTAGTCTAGTTTAGTATAATATACCATTTAACCTCAAAAATAACCAGATCAGCTTTACTAAAGAAAATATTAAATAAATTGTTTTAAAATTCGCCAATTTTATTAATAATAGATAAATAGCTTCTCAAAAGATTAATTAAAATGCCTTCTTTGCTCAACTTTAGTTGATATTAAAAACAAGTAAGGAAGGTTAAGTTCGGGTGTAACCCAACATTACATACTCAGTTGAGAGCTATGGTGACAACATAAGGGAAAATAACCATGTAGGAAAATGAACCGAGGGAAACCCTGGAATGTGTTTGTATGACATGTGTATCAAATGAAAGGCATTAAAGAGTATTTTATGAGGGAGTGGGCCATAGTTCTATAGGTAGACGCCATTTAGGGATATCGCCATAAATGTGGATCAGGGTTGAATCTAGAATTTGTTTGTACGATATGGGTATCAAATGGAAGGTGTTAATGAGTATTTTAAAAGGGAGTAATCCTTAGTTCCATAGGTGGACGCCGTTTGGAGATATCTCCACAAAGGTGGACCAGGGGTGACTCTAGAATGCGTTTGTACAATATGGGTATCAAACGAAAAGTGTTAATGAGTATTTTAAAAGGGAGTGGGCCTTAGTTCTATAGGTGGTCGCCTTTTCGAGATATCGCCATAGGTGGACGCCTTTTCGAGGTATCGCAGGGGTGGACCAGGGGTGACTCTAGGCTTTGTTTATACGATATGGGCATCAAATGAAAAGCATTAAAGAGTATTTTATGAGGGAGTGGGCCATAGTTCTATACGTGGACACCATTTAGGGATATCGGCATAAAGGTGGATCAGGGTTGACTCTAGAATTTGTGTGTACGATATGGGTATCAAATGAAAGGTATTAATGAGAGTTTTAAAAGGGAGTGGTGGTAGTTGTATAGGTGGTCGCCTTTTCGAGATATCGCTATAAAGGTGGACCGGGGGTGACTCTGGCCTTTGTTTGTACGATATGGGTATCAAATGAAAGGTGTTAATGAGTATTTTAAAAGGGAGTAATCCCTAGTTCCATAGGTGGACGCCATTTCGAGATATTTCCATAAAGGTGGACCAGGGGTGACCCTAGAATTTGTTTGTACAATATGGGTATCAAATTAAAGGTATTAATGAGGGGTTTAAAAGAGAGTGGGCCTTAGTTCTATAGGTGGACGCCTTTTCGAAATATCGCCATAAAGGTGGATCAGGGTTGACTCTAGAATTTGTGTGTACGGTATGGGTATCAAATGAAAGGTATTAATGAGGGTTTTAAAAGGGAGTGGTGGTAGTTGTATAGGTGGTCGCCTTTTCGAGATATCGCTATAAAGGTGGACCAGGGGTGACTCTGGACTTTGTTTGTACGATATGGGTATCAAATGAGAGGTGTTAATGAGTATTTTAAAAGGGAGTAATCCTTAGTTCCATAGGTGGACGCCGTTTCGAGATATCTCCATAGAGGTGGACCAGGGGTGACCCTGGAATTTGTTTGTACAATATGGGTGTCAATTAAAGGTATTAATGAGGGTTTTAAAACGGAGTGGGCCTTAGTTCTATAGGTGGACGCCGTTTCGAAATATCGCCATAAAGGTGGACCAGGGTGACTCTAGAATGTGTTTGTACGATATGGGTATCAAATTAAAGGTATTAATGAGGGTTTTAAAAGGGAGTGGTGGTAGTTGTATAGGTGGTCACCTTTTCGAGATATCGCAATAAAGGTGGACCAGGGGTGACTCTGGACTTTGTTTGTACGATATGGGTATCAAATGAAAGGTGTTAATGAGTATTTTTAAAAGGGAGTGGGCCTTCGTTCTATAGGTGGACGCCTTTTCGAGATATCGCCATAAAGGTGGACCAGGGGTGACTCTAGAATGTGTTTGTACGATATTGGTATCAAATTAAAGGTATTAATGAGAATTTGGCGGCCGCCGTGGTGTGATGGTAGCGTGCTTCGCCTACCACACCGTATGCCCTGGGTTCAAGCCCCGGGCAAAGCAACATCAAAATTTTAGAAATAAGGTTTTTCAATTAGAAGACAATTTTTCTAAGCGGTGTCGCCCCTCGGCAGTGTCTGGCAAGCGCTCCGGGTGTATTTCTGCCATGAAAAGCTCTCAGTGAAAACTCATCTGCCTTGCAGATGCCGTTCGGAGCCGGCATAAAACATGTAGGTCCCGTCCGGCCAATTTGTAGGAAAATCATGAGGAGCACGACGCAAATTGGAAGAGAAGCTCGGCCTTAAATCTCTTCGGAGGTTATCGCGCCTTACATTTATTTTTTTATTTTTTTTAATGAGAATTTTAAAAGAGAGTGGTGGTAGTTGTATACGTGAAAGCGTTTTCCAAATATCGACCAAAATGTGGACCAGGGTGACATAGAACATCATCTGTTGGATACCGCTAATTTATTTATATATTTAATACCTGCCAAGATTTCAAGGGTTTTTTATTTCGCCCTGCAGAACTTTTTCATTTTCTTCTACTTAATATACCATTTTACAAAGTTTTTTTCTAAAGTTATATTTCGCGTCAATAAACCAATCCAATTACCATGTTTCATCCCTTTTTTCGCATTTGGTATAGAATTGTGGCATTTTTTTCATTTTCGTAATTTTCGATATCGAAAAAGTGGGCGTGGTCATAGTCGGATTTCGTTCATTTTTTATACCAAGATATAGTGAGCTCAGATAAGTACGTGGACTAAGTTTAGTAAAGATATATCGGTTTTTGCTCAAGTTATCGTGTTAACGGCCATGCGGAAGGACATACGGACGACTGTGTATAAAAACTGGGCGTGGCTTGAACCGATTTCGCCCATTTTCACAGAAAATAGTTAGCGTCACAAAATCTATGCCCCTACCAAATTTCAAAAGGATTTGTAGATTTTTGTTCGACTTATGGCATTAAAAGTATCCTAGACAAATTAAATGAAAAAGGGCGGAGCCACGCCCATTTTGAAATTTTCTTTTATTTTTGTATTTTGTTGCACCATATCATTGCTGGAGTTGAATGTTGACATAATTTACTTATATACTGTAAAGATATTAAATTTTTTGTTAAAATTTTACTTAAAAAAAATTTTTTTTTAAAAGTGGGCGTGGTCCTTCTCCGATTTTGCTAATTTTTATTAAGCGTCCATACAGTAATAGGAGTAACGGTCCTGCCAAATTTCATCATGATATGTTTAACGAATGCCAAATTACAGCTTGCACAATTTTTAAATTACCTTCTTTTAAAAGTGGGTGGTGCCACGCCCGTTGTCCAAAATTTTACTAATTTTCTATTCTGCGTCATAAGTTCAACTCACCTACCAAGTTTCATCGCTTTAGATGTCTTTGGTAATGAATCAATGCACTTTTCCGGTTTTTCGAAATTTTCGATATCGAAAAAGTGGGCGTGGTTATAGTCCGATATCGTTCATTTTAAATAGCGATCTGAGATGAGTGCTCAGGAACCTACATACCAAATTTTATCAAGATATCTTAAAATTTACTCAAGTTATCGTGTTAACGGACGGACGGACATGGCTCAATCAATTTTTCGATCCTGATGATTTTGATATATGGAAGTCTATATCTATCTCGATTCCTTTATACCAGTACAACCAACCGTTATCCAATCAAACTTAATATACTCTGTGAGCTCTGCTCAACTGAGTATAATGAATAAGTTTTTGGAAAAGACAATAAGTAAATATCAAAATTGCTTAAAAACTTCAATTTGTGCAAGACAACTTTTCGCAAAAGGATCAGTTTGCTCCGTCTGGAGGAATTTCAACAAATTCCCCTTAGTTAGATTCTGCGTAGACGACGCTTACTTCAATTGTTAAATCTTCATATTCAACCTTGCTAGCTTTCTCTGCTTTGTTTTTCGGAGGTTTTCGCTGCTGATTTTTTGAAGGTTCCTTTCCTTTTTTAATTTTTGGCTTCGCTTTTTCCCGGATCTTCCGAATGCTTTCTTCCAACTGATTTTTATATGGTGATTCTGTTAATACTGTCGCTTTTCACTATCTTTCTCCTCCGATTGCAACTGGCTTTCTAATCTTTGACAATGGTAAAATCTTCCATTGTGAAACTACTTCTTTACTGGTTGATGCCACAGGTTATGGATAAGTCACTCGATTTGTATTAGATGTGAAAATAAGAGTACGTCCAATCTCTCAAGTTGCATTATTTTGCTCGGAAACTTCAGAGTTTTCGGAGCTACGTGCTTATACATATCATTTTCAGCAATAAAGTCTGCATCAGTAAAGATATTTTGATCGAATGAACACCTGAAACCGTTAACTGCAACCTGGCCAGCCTGAACCTTATAATACGCTTTGGAAAAGAGACCAACTAAATCGAATTGATTAACTTTTCGTCTATTTTCCCTCATAAAATGCTTTAATTCATTACTGTAATAAGTCTTGAGTGGGCTCATGAACGCTCTGTCTAGCGTTGAATATTTTATATTTTATATATTTATATATTTTAGATGCCGACAAAATCCCGAAGCTTCCCTCACGTACGACCTTAATTGCAGCGGTCATGTCAGAATGATTCCACTTGTCCTTTTTTCGGCATCTACATAAAAGTTATAGCAATGAAGTTCTTGAATGAAGTTACTTCTTCGGAAAATCCCACTATATTTTTGGAGGGTAATGTGGTATATAAAATCCGATTAGTCGCACTTTAACAAATGAACAGATAATATCACTCACACTATTTGCTGATAATAACACTTTTTTAACAAAGGTAATACTTACTCTATGACAAATTGATTTTGCAGAGAAAAAAAGCACACTTTATTCATGAAAAAATATATACAATAGAAGACCACAAAAAAAGTCAACCATTCACGGTCAGATGTTTTGCTGAACTAAAGGCCCGAACACATAAGAATAACCTATTTGAAGATCTCCATACAAACACATGCAGTCAACTGCAGCATCGTGCGCTGACAGATGAGTTGACTGCATGTGTTTGTGTAGGGATCGTCAAATAGGTTATTCTTATGTGTTCGGGCCTTAAAAGGCAGCGTGTTTTGCAATGAGGTGCTACCAGATGTCACATACATTTTTTTAATTCCACACCAATTGTAGAAGGTGGAATCTTCAAAAATTAATTGGAACGTGAGATTTCCCTCTGTACCCCATTAGCCACCTATACCACAATTACCGCATTTCCTCTATGGGGATTTTCACTACAAAACCTGTTTATTTTAAAATAAAGATATAACAGAACAAAAGACACAAAAATATAAGATTTATTTTACTAAAAATCGTCATTGACCGTTAAGGGCTGTTTTTTTTTTACTAATATTTTTACTATGCAAAAGGCTTTCAGGCGATTTCGCTTATTTTCAGTGCAAACAGTTGTAGCTATAAAAAAAAAATGTTTATGCCAAATTTCATTCGGATTGGGAGATCTTTTTCGACTTATGACATTAAAAGTATTTTGGAAAGAGCAACAAAAAAGGGGTTAGTCACGCCCACTTTCAAAATTTGTTTAATTTTTGTTCTTAGCTCAGCCGTATCACTACTGAGTTAGAATATTAGTCAAATGTAGATAAATACCATAGAGTTATTGCAAACTTTGTGAAGTTTAGACCTTTGGGAAAAGTGGGCGTGGTCTTTAATCGATTTTGATTAACTTCGCTCAGTCCAATATAGTATCTTTAACGGCTTTTGATTTACGGCTTGTTTAACTTCCAAATTTTATTCTGCTAAATGTGGGTGGTGCCACACGCATATTGAAAAAATAATTTTGGAATTTATGCTTTGCGTCATAAAACTAAACCACCTACCAAATTTCATTAGCTTAGCGTTATTCGTTTTTGAATTACATCATTTTTTACATTTTTCTAGATTTTCGATATCGAAAAAGTGGGCATAGTTATCTTCCGATTTCGCCCATTTTCAATACCAGTATATTCTTTATTAAGCTATAATATTAACTGACAGGCAGACAGAGAGACGAACGGATGGACGGACATGGCTTAATCAAATTTTTTTTCGATACTGATGAGTTTGAAATATGGAAGTCTATATCTATCTCGATTCCTTTATACCTGTACAACCAACCGTTATCCAATCGAAGTTATAATAACCTGTGTACAAGTACAGCTGGGAATAAAAAGTTGTGGGCATAATTTTCCATTACCACTAAATATAAAACGAAATGAAAATATAGTGCATTGTAACCAACAACGCTATAATATGCTGAATTAATCATTCAGATCCAAAATTTCCAGAAATTTTGCTTCGAATTTTAAATTCAAGGAAGAAATGATTTAATTTAATTAAATACTCTTTTACTTTGTTTAATTTTTCTAAATTAAATTTTATGTTATTTATTTTATTTTATTTTACATTCTCTTATTTTTTTAGATTTTTTTAATCTGTTTAATTTAACTTAGTATAACTAGTTTTATTTAATTCGATTTAATTTAATTTTATTTTATTTTAGTTTACTTTAGTTTATTTTATTTTATTTCACTTTATTCAATTTTATTTTAGTTTACTTTATTTTATTTTATTTTATTTTCTTTAATTTTTTTAAATTTAATTTAATTTATTATATTTTATTTTATTTTATTTTATTTTAGTTTACTTTATTTTATTTTAATTTATTTTATTTTATTTAATTTAATTTATTTACTTAAAATTTTCTCCTTTGAGGGTTTACATTAAATATCGGTTATAAAGAACAAGATACTTAGTGCTATTTAATTCTATTAACTAGTTACATTGGTTTGGTTATACAGCTATTGGTAAGATTTTCTATAAATAACTACATATGTATCAGGTTTTTAAATTTATATATTTGGGATATCTCCTGTTGAGGATATTATAATGGGAATTATGTCAACTTTGTGCAGTTTCCACATCTCCTTAATTTCGTGTGCCAGACTTTGATATTTTCTGAGCTTCTCCGCATAGCACTCCAGTAGGTTGTATGTATTTGGAACACCTATGTCTATTACGTAATTTATTTTATTTTATTTTATAATTGATATTGTTTTTGTTGCTTTTTCGGCCTTTGAATTGAAATAATTTTAATAATCTTAAACGAGCTCTAGGCCACACATTAAATAAAATACACACACTTGTTGTATATATTTAGTGATATATTTAGGTCGATATTTCGATTTCAATTTGAAATCATCTTCAGGACTGAAATGGAAGAATTACTATGCAAATTTGAAGAAAAATCATCCCATAAACCGCGCCTTCTCAGTAAATATGTAGACGATAATTTTGCTATTGGGCGAACTGACGCAATAGAGGCAATGCTAACTAAATGCCTACAAGTCCATAAAATTTACAGTAGAAGTTGAGAGTGATGACAGTTACCATTTTTGGACACACTCGTTGCAAGAAAAGGTAACATCCTTACATTTGATTGGTATAAAAAACCCACAGACTCCGGGAGATTATTGAATTTTTATTCCAAACATGACAAAGCAACAATAGTTAACACGGCAAGAAATTTTATAAGAAGAGTCCTCTCAATCAGTGATGAGATGTACCACGCGAAAAATAAAGAAATAATTAGAAATATCCTAGAAAATAATGAATTTCCCACTCACCTAATTAATCGGTACAAACGTGATCGTTTCGAACTGAGTAAAAACAGAACAATTACGCACGAAAGGATATATAAATCGGCAATTTTCGTACATGGCCTATCTAACAGATTCAAATATTCAAATCTATACGACAGGGAAAATTTTCAAATTGCCTTCAAATATCACAACACTTAGCAAAAATTTATAGCAACACGAAGAGTAAGATCGGGAAATACGATAAATCCGATGTTATATACAAAATTAAATGCAACGGTGACGGATCCCAGGTACCTTGCCCTAAGGTATATATTGGGACCACCAAATCCAGACTAAAAACGAGGATTTCCGCGCAATTTGGTTTTATGTGTTTATTTATTAAGATTATAACAACATTTTTCAGTCCTGAAGATGATTTTAAATTGAAATCGAAATATCGACCTAAATATATCACTAAATATATACAATATGTGTGTGTATTTTATTTAATGTGTGGCCTAGAGATCGTTTAAGATTATTAAAATTATTTTATTTTATTTTAATTCAATTTATTTTGTTTTACTTTATTTTATTTTATTTTATTTAATTTATTTTAATTTAATTGTATTTTATTTAATCTAATTAAATTTTATTTTATTAAATTAAATTAAATATTATTTAATTAAATTAATTAATTTATTTTCACTAAATTAAATTTAATTTTATTTTATTTTAATTTGTTTTATTTTATTTTTTTTTGTTTATTTTATTTTAATTTAATTTATTTTATTTTATTTTACTTCATTTTCTTTTATTTTAGTTTATTTTATGTTACTTTATTTTATTTTGTTGAATTTTATTTTATTTTATTTAATCAAATTAAATTTTACTTTATTAAATTAAATTAAATTAAATTTTATTTAATTAAATTAATTAATTTAATTTGACTTAATTAAATTAAATTAAATTTTATCTTATTTTATTTTATAATATTTCATTTTATTTTAATTTAGTTAATTTAATTTTGTTTTATTTTATTTTTTATTTCATTTCATTTTATCTATAATGAATTTATTATTATTTTATTTTATTTTGTTATTATACTCAGTTGAGCAGAGCTCACAGAGTATATTAAGTTTGATTGGATAACGGTTGGTTGTACATATATAAAGGAATCGAGATAGATATAGACTTCCATATATCAAAATAATCAGGATCGAAAAAAAATTTGATTGAGCCATGTCCGTCCGTCCTTCCGTCCGTCCGTTAACACGATAACTTGAGTAAATTTTGAGGTACCTTGATGAAATTTGGTATGTAGATTCCTGGGCACTCATCTCAGGTCGCTATTTAAAATGAACGATATCGGACTAAACCACGCCCATTTTTTCGATATCGAAAATTTCGAAAAACCGAAAAAATGCGATAATTCATTGCCAAAGGCGGATAAAGCGATGAAATTTGGTAGATGGGTTGATGTTATGACGCAGAATAGAAAATTAGTAAGATTTTGGACAATGGGTGTGGCACCGCCCACTTTTATAAGAAGGTAATTTAAAAGTTTTGCAAGCTGTAATTTGGCAGTCGTTGAAGATATCATGATGAAATTTGGCAGGAACGTTACTACTATTACTATATATGTGCTAAATAAAAATTAGCAAAATTGGATGAAGAACACGCCCACTTTTTAAAAAATTTTTTTTAAAAATTCAAATTTAACAAAAAATTTAATATCTTTACTGTATATAAGTATATTAAGTCAGAATTCAACTCCAGTAATGATACGATGCAACAAAATACAAAAATAAAAGAAAATTTCAAAATGTGCGTGGCTCCGCCCATTTTCATTTAGTTTGTCTAGAATACTTTTAATGCCATATGTCGAACAAAAATTTACCAATCCTTCTTAAATTTGGTAGAGGCATAGACTCTATGACGGTAACTGTTTTCTGTGAAAATGGGTGAAATCGGTGGAAGACACGCCCAGTTTTTATACACAGTCCACCGTCTGGCCTTCCTCCCGGCCGTTAACACAATAACTTGAGCAAAAACCGATATATCTTTACTAAACTTAGTCCACGCACTTATCTGAACTCACTTTATCTTGGTGTTAAAAATGGCCGAAATCCGACCATAACCACGCCCACTTTATCGATATCGAAAATTACGAAAAATGAAAAAAATGCCATAATTCTATACCAAATACGAAAAAAGGGATGAAACATGGTAATTGGATTGGTTTATTGACGCAAAATATAACTTTGGAAAAAACTTTGTAAAATGGGTGTGACACCTACCATATTAAGTAGAAGAAAATGAAAAAGTTCTACAAGGCGAAATCAACAGCGTTTGGAATCTTGGCAGGAATACTGTTAGTGGTGTTGCATATATAAATAAATTGGCAGTACCCGGCAGATGATTTTCTGGATCACCTTGTCCACATTTTGGTCGATATCGCGAAAACGCCTTCACATATACATCTAAGGGCCACTCGCTTTTAAAACCCTCATTAATACCTTTAATTTGATATCCATATCGTACAAACACATTCTAGAGTCACCCCTGGCCCACCCTAATGGCGATATCTCGAAAACGCGTCCACCTATAGACCTAATGCCCACTCCCTCTTAAAATGCTCAGTAACACCTTTCGTTATTTACCCATATCGTACAAACATTCTAGAGTCACCCTTGGTCCACCTTTATGGTGATATCTCGAAAAGGCTTCCTTCCACCTATAGAACTAAGGATCACTCCCTTTGAAAATACTCATTAACACCTTTCATTTGATACCCATATCGTACAAACACATTCTAGAGTCACCCCTGGCCCACCCTAATGGCGATATTTCGAAAAGGCGTCCACCTATAGACCTAATGCCCACTCCCTTTTAAAATGCTCAGTAACACCTTTCGTTTGATACCCATATCGTACAAACATTCTAGAGTCACCCCTGTCCCACCCTAATGGCGACATCTCGAAAAGGCGTCCACCTATAGACCTAATGCCCACTCCCTCTTAAAATGCTCAGTAACATCTTTCATTTGATTCCCATTTCGTACAAACACATTCTAGAGTCGCCCCTGGTTCACCTTTATGGCGACATCCCTAAATGGCGTCCATCCATAGATCTATGGCCTACTCTCTCTTAAAATACTCTTTAATAGCTTCCATTTGATACACATGTCATACAACCACATTCCAGGGTTACCCTAGGTTCATTTTCCTACATGGTGATTTTCCTTATTTTGTCTCCATAGCTCTCAACTGAGTATGTAATGTTCGGTCACACCCGAACTTAGCCTTCCTTACTTGTTATTATTTTTCTTTTCTTTATTTTCATATACATCTAACGAAATAATTGGGCAATTCACAATAGTGTCATATATGTGTAAAACTTTAAGATTTTAGTTGTATCCGTGTAAAATGTATTGAAGCATACCAAATACGGCGAATAGGAGATCTTGTGCCTAAATGAGCAAAGATGTTACAACTAACAAAACCTTAACAAAAAACAAATTTCAAGTTAAACCTGAACCACATGCTTTGTTTTTGTAAACACTTTGTGTATCAGTAAGTAAAAAAAAGCATTTGCTCATGTTTGCCATTATATCTCTGACTCTTTATTTCCGACAAAATAGCAGTGTATACATCTTTTCGAGAACTTGCATGCATGAGAATTGTGTATATGCTCAGAGAATTGCATTTATATGCAGATGCCGTGTTGTCTAGAGTTGCTGTGTGATTGTGCTCACATCAACTCTACCACTTACATTTTCCCACATAACGCTACAGCGTAGTGACAACACTTACGCGCACATTCTTTCTCTGTAATACTCCTTTCAGTACACGAATACCACACAATACGCCTACATTTGGATACATTCTTCATAATTCCCTTATATAGGGGATACCACTTACAAAGACGTACAAAGACTGTGCTTACACCTTACACCTTACGCTTACATTCGGTATTCCCCCATACAGTGAACAAAGATGTTTACATATCATTTAATGACTATCCTATACCTAAAAATGTTGGGTATCGATCAAGATCTATATTTTTGCGAACATTCAGCCGCAATTATACTCAAAGTCCATAGCTCATATCTACTTATAAAGCAATTAGTCAGCCGCGTCCCCAATAATGGCGAATAGTCTAAAAGAAACACACTGGAGGAAATTGCAGGCCTGCGAAAATACCGCGCTTAGAACTACCACGGTTTGTATTCTTATATCTCCAGAAAATCATCTACACAGAAAGGAGAGAAATGAAAGGCTGAACAAACAGTTTCTGCTGAATACCCAGAAACCTGGGCATCCCAGCCGACATCCGATTGAAGAGACCCCGCCTCCTAGGAACCTTAGGAAGTCTGGTTCGTAAGCACTTTGAAGAAATGTTGCACTTAAGAACTTAGCCGTTTGAAGAAAATGATCATGAAAACGCCATAAAAGACATCCACAAAAAGGTCGGACTGCTATGCCAGAAATTGCCGCTGAGCCCCATTCTCAAAGTCCCCAGGGAGACGCTTGACACTCTAGCTCAACTTCGATCTGGATACTATAATAGGATAAATACACACAATGCATGCCCCGTTTTTATGTTTCCCCATATGACACCAACCATCTTTTCAATTACAATGTAGAACCAACGCCTCTAACACCATTATCTCTTTGGCCGAACCCTGTTTAAAGAGTAAGTTTCTTCGGACTCCCTTTAGAGGATATTGATGACAATTTGTGAGTGGTCGCAAACATTGGATGGTGCGAAGCACTACTACAACAACATATTTACTCATCAATAATTTTGCTAACAGACCATCCCATACCTACTCCTCAGAGCAAATTCATGGTGTACCTTTTGCGTCAATCTAAATTCTGGGGCTTCATAAAACACCTACCTGCATACTCATAGATTTGTATTAAGTAATAACATGCATACAACTGTAATAATATTTTACTTTTTTCATCCTAAGCAGTAACCGATGCATTAATTTGGCCATGTGAAACGAACACTGACTGTACGGCCACGACCTCATTTTGCTCCACAGAGACATCGACTTGTGAATGCGATAGTTTTGATACTGTTATAACATCTGATTTGACAACATGTCTGAAGACGTCACTGTTTGGTGACCAATGCGAGGACTCAGTTCAATGTAATCTTATGCCATCAGGAGCCAAATGTAAATCCGGGGTCTGCGATTGCGCCGATGGATACACATACGCTGGTGGTCGTTGTAGATTGTTAAATGGTTTGGATAGTTCCTGTGAAACGGTGAGTATGACTGTAAAGCAGAGGAGATGATATATATATGTATACAGAAAGAGAGATGAAGAAAAAGAAAAGAAAGAGATGGGGAGATAAAAAAAGACAATTTATAGAATAATTTAGGGTGACGGGAAAAGTTGGGAGAGAGTGAAATGGAGTTAAAAGGGAAAAAGTAAAAAATGTAGGTAAAGGAAACCGGCAGAAGAGAGGGTTAGGGAGAATGGAAGGTAAACGAAAAATGGAGGATAAAAAAATAGGCAAACGAGAAGAAAAGAAAATATTATGGTAATGCAAGGGAATAGAAATGAAACCAAAAGGTAAAAGAAGTGGGAATGGTGGAAAGCAAGATATCAGAAGGAATGAGAAAGAGATATTGTCACTTGGGTTAGGTAAGTTTGAGTGGTAATTTCCACTCGCGGGCAAAGTGACATCAAAATATAAAAATCAATTAGAAACCAGCTTTTCTAAGCGAAGTCGCCCCTCCGCAGTGGTTTGGAAAAACACCCTGAAGGTATTTCTAACATATAAAGCTTCTCAGTGAAAATTCACCAGCGTTGCAGTTACCATTTGGAGTCGACATAAAACATTTAGGTTCGTCCCCATAAGTTTTTCGGCCTCTTGGGAGGAACATCGCGCTAAGCATGTTTTTTTTAGTTTTACTTTAGTAAACCCTAACAGATCCGCCGATCATTTGAAGGAAAGAACTTCAAAATCTTAGACGACCTTTCCTCTTTTTCTACTTCTTCTTTTTGTGGCGGAAGTGTAAGGAAACCTGCACTTTCAATGGGGTTGGCCAAACAGACATGGCTGTTCGAGGTGTACGTTCCACATTGAAATTGGTATCTTGCGGAGGCACATTACATGCAAGTCATACATTTGGTATGTCGGGGTTGATCCTGGATAAGTTAGACTTTTACCTATCCAGTATACAGATGAATGGTGTGGCAGAGTGTGGCGTGTATTCCTGGGAAGTCTACTTTACTCAACTGAAAGTTTCTGGAATTGGACTCCTAGAACGGGGCTCAGTGAGCATTTATCGGCATAAGACTTTGCCGAATCCTCGTCGATAAGGATAAGATATATTTTAAGCTCATTTGGCTCTAATGGCTGAATTCTTTTGTGCTTTATTTCTTCATAGTTCTTGCGGAGTTTAATCCAATTTTTTTGAATATATTGTCACGAATATTAGCATCACTAAGCGATACTAGCATCACTAAGCTGACACTAAGCAGCCACTCGTATGTACGTAAACAAATAAAGCATCATGTTCACACATGCATACAAGGCAGAGGAGAGATACTCACAAACGCGTGCCATAATCAGCCGAAGTAGTACTCACATATACACACGGATATGGCTACAAACTACAAATATACATGTATATGGCTGGTAACCAAGCATGAAGTTCACGAAATTACTAGACCTTAGGAGAAATGGATGAACGAGGAAACCAAGAGTACAAAAGCAGCGCACGCTGAGGCATGACTAATCAGTTTGATTTAAACACGCAATTAGTTGTGAAGTATAAGTGTTATTGTGAAGTAATCTGAAAGTAGTCTTAAAAAGACCATTTTGCATCACTGAATATTGGAGTTATTTATTCGACAATTTAGCGATTTTAACGTTTGTAGAAGGTGTATAATAACAAGGATTTCCCAAAATTCGTTAAAATATAATAGAAAATATTTACTCAGCATTTTGTTTTTCTCCTTTATGGAGAGTATACCCAACACACTGTATCTCTGCTGGCAGCCACGTGCAGTTCACAAGTGCCTGCCCAGGCTAAGAGATGAGTGTGAGAAAAGCCAGGGATATCCTCAAACTCTGGAACCCAGTTAATTCTTATAGAAAAGTACTTCGATCCCATTACGTGTGAGGTGCACTACTTCCTAACAGCCCTCTACCTCATCGTGGCGTCGCTTAACATTCGCTTGGCTATCGAAGGTTATTTTAAATTTCCAAGCTGCTAAATTTGTGGAATTTCATCTACCTTCCCCTTAATAGCTGCAACCTCCGCTTGGAAAACGCTGCGTTGAACGGGCAACCTAATTTTCAGGTTGACATCGACCTTTTGACAGAATACCAACCTTCCGTCGATCTGTGAACAAGTTCACTAGTCTTTCGCTACATATTAGTCCCACCCCAATTATTTATTGGGGCAACATCAGAGGTGAATTTAGCATCAAAGGCGGCAGTCGATGCACAGTGGTTTCTTGCGCTAAGTACAAAGTCAAAGCCTGTCAGGGTACTGCTCCAGAATCACTAGCTTTTATGCCACGCATTGAAGTCTTATGTCCGCATTGCGTTCAGTGCCAGTTTGGTAGTTGTACGAAGCGCCCAGATAGAGTAAATAATCGACCACTTCATCCTCGTGACCACCTTTTCAACAAACGCCAATCGGAATAACGTTTCCACTGTGAAGGAAGTGTCGAGTGATGTCTTCCCGACCATAACAGTACACAGTAAAGGAAAGATAGAAGAGCTAGTCTCGGAAAGGGTTCGGAGGGGAAACTGATAGCTGAGTGTCAGTCCTCGTAAAAATATACTTATATGTTTTTCTAATTTTCAGAGTTCGGATTGCATATTTGGTTATGATCGTGTTTCCGTTACTTGCCAAGATAATGTTTGCAAATGCGCTGATGGATATTATCAAAGGAGTGGAAACATTTGTCGTCTTAAATCAATGAGTGAGTAACATACATATTTACGTCTATGAAGACTGTGCTTTGTCAATGTTCTAACAATTTTCCTTCGTTCTTCTTTTCACTTCTTTTTTTTTTTTGGATAGAAATTGGTGATGCCTGCGTCGTGCATACGGATTGCGAAAACATAGGACCAAATGTGCAGTGCAATAGTTTGAGATGTGTCGAAGTATCGGAATCGCCAAAAGCAGCATCAAATGAACCAGAAACGACAACTGCAGACACGACAACACCAACAAATACGCACACAAAATCAGATATTGGCAATGAGAAATCTCCAAATTTTGTTTATACATCACAGCTTTCCAAATCCACATCAACCAGTGAGACTAGTAAAGATACATTAGCATTAGTAAATGGACGTAGTGATTTAACGGACGATTTGGATAACGAAGAAGAGGAACGTAGTAGTGGTGGTGGTGCTGGTGGTAAAAACAAATCTCGTGAAATAGCCGTACAAACAAGTATTGATTCATTTGAATTGAAACCTTTGAAACGTTTGGTGAAAAATGTTGGCACAGCTACCATATCGAGTTCAGGCAGTCGACGAAATTTCTCACGCTATAGACAACTTCGGAATGCATTCCGTTTTGATGATGATGGAAAGAGTTTTTCAACACTATCGAATACGGATGATGATTTGGACGATAAGAGATGTATGTTGTAGTGATTCAATTTCGACGGCTGAAAATAAGATCAAACCATCCTTGGTTCAAAAATGCCCAGTCTCAGGATATGATTAAATAAAGACCTATGTATCTCATACATCAACACAACGAACTCGTTCAGTCTGTGAGTTGTCCTCACCGACTGGCCTTGTTAACCTATCTCAGGCAACGGTTAAGAATCAGCCTCTTTGTACTCAGCTGAGCAGAGCGGTACCCCGTAACGGCATAAACTAATAGAGATTGATATAGACTTCTATATATGAAAATGATCTGGGCGAAAAAAGAAATTCATTTAGCCATGTCCGTCCGTCCGTCCGTAAACATGATAACTTGAGTAAATTTTGAGGTATCTTAAAGAAATTTGGTATGTAAGTTCCTGGGCACTCATCTCAGATCGCTATTTAAAATGAACGAAATCGGACTATAACTACGCCCACTTTTTTTTCGGCAGGAACGTTACTCCTATTACTATATGCATAAATAAAAATTAGCAAAATCGGATGACGCACACGCCCACTTTTAAAATAAAAATTTTTAAAGTCAAATTTTAACAAAAAATTGAATATCTCTACATTATATAAGTAAATTATGTCAACATTCAACTCTAGTAATGAATGGTGCTACAAAATACAAAAATAAAAGAAAATTTCAAAATGGGCGTGGCTCCGCCCTTTTTCATTTAATTTGTATAAAATACTTTTAATGCCATAAGTCGAACAAAAATTTACCAATCCTTGTGAAATTTAGTATGGGCATAGCCTCTACGACTATAACTGTTTTCTGTGAAAATGGGCGAAATAGGTTGAAGCCACGCCCAGTTTATATACACAGTCGACCATCTGTCATTTCGTTCGGCCGTTAACACGATAACTTGAGCAAAAATCGATATATCTTTACTAAACTTAGTTCACGTACTTATCTGAATTCACTTTATCTTGGTAATGAAAATGGGCGAAATCCGACTATGACCACGCCCACTTTTTCGATATCGAAAATTACGAAAAATGAAAAAAGTGCCATAAAAGGGATGAAACATAGTAATTGGATTGGTTTATTGACGCAAAATATAACTTTAGAAAAAACTTTGTCAAATGGGTGGGCGAAATCAAAAGCCCTTGGTGTCATGGCAGGAATACTGTTCGTGGTTTTACATATATAAATAAATTAGCGGTACCCGACAGATGATGTTCTGGGTCACCCTGGTCCACATTTTGGCCGATATCTCGAAAATGCCTCCACATATACAACTGAGGGCAACTCCCTTTCAAAACCCCCATTAATACCTTTAATTTGATACCCATGTCGTACAAACACATTCTAGTGTCACCCCTGGTCCACCTTTATGGCGATATCTCGAAAAGGCGTTGCCTTATAGAACTAAGGCCCACTCCCTTTTAAAATAATCATTACCACCTTTCATGGGTATCGTCATACAAACACATTCCAGGGTTACCCTAGGTTCATTTTCCTACATTGTGATTTCCCCTTATTTTGTCTCCAAAGCTCTCAGCTTAGTATGTAATGTTCGGTTACACCCGAACTTAGCCTTCCTTTCTTGTTTAGGCAAACCTCAAGAACGGTATACCGCTTTAAAAGAACCAAGCGTATTGTATGATCTTTCCCTCGGCCGTCTATTTGATATACAATTCATAATAATTTTGAAATTTCCTCCCTAATCCATCTGTCCGATATATTTTTCTTACACAGATGGCAGCTCGTGCACAGAGAATGGTAAAATTTGTGCTGGACTTCCGCATTCGATTTGCTCGCACAATACTTGTGTATGTCGCTCTGGTTATTATCCATATAATAATAAATGTTATGCAGGTGAGTTTTAAAATTTTTATAATTATTAGGTCGTCGTGTCATTGTGCCATTCTAGCATTGCAAGATGACTCATGTCAGTAACAGGCTTCTTAGAGAGTTATAGGGTGAGTGTTGTCAGAAAGTAAGTAACGATGCAGTTCGGAAGCAGAATCAAGAGAGATAATAGAGTCTATAGTCGGAGAGTAGTAACTATACGAGATGATGGGGCGATGATGGGGGATGGAAAATGCCAAATAGGGCGGTAAAGCGGGCGCGCGATAAATTGGTTGCTGGATGCACCAAAATACCAGTCTGGTTGTGCATGGTGAGCCGATGTCAAACAATCGCGGGACTGATGGATGGTGAGCCGAAGTTAAACAAGTGGTGGATGGATCTATGGTGAGCCGATTATAATCAACTGGAGGATTAATGTATTGGTGAAACGATGTCCAAATGGATCAATACCAAGCAATCAAATAATTTGTTCGATGGCCCGACCAGAGAAGATAGGCGTGGACAGATTAAGGGGTGAAATCACTCTATCAACTATTTGGCGTTAAGCCTAAAGTAAAACAGATTATTTGAGAATTTAGTGACTTCGCGTTGACTGTGGGTCGTGGATGAAGTGGATGAAGTGCTTGCAAGTGACCGCTTACATAATGTAAGTTACATTTGTCTCTCTGTGCCTCTAATTCGCTCGTTGCTCGCGTTTACCGCGGCTGCAAGTGTAGTGGTACCTATAAGTTTGACGATTTGTATATCTGTAGCATGCAGGTTTTAGTTTGGAACGATTTCAGGCATGTTTACAGAATTTCTTAGACCCAATTTTGGCATGCGGCCACCGTGGTGTGATGGTAGCGTGCTCCGCATACCACACCGTATGCCCTGGGTTCACACCCCGGGGCAAAGCAACATCAAAATTTTAGAAATAAGGTTTTTCAATTAGAAGAAAATTTTTCTAAGCGGGGTCGCCCCTCGGCAGTGTTTGGCAAGCGCTCCAGGTGTATTTCTGCCATGAAAAGTTCTCAGTGAAAACTCATCTGCCTTGCAGATGCCGTTCGGAGTCGGCATAAAACATGTAGATCCCGTCCGGCCGATTTGTAGGGAAAATCAATAGGAGCACGACGCAAATTGGAAGAGAAGATCGGCCTTAGATCTCTTCGGAGGTTATCGCGCCTTACATTTATTTTTTATTTTAATTTTGGCATGCCTTCGAAATTAACTTCTGCACCAGTTCGAGAACTTTTTAAAATCTCGCATAGGCGCATATTGATTCTTAAAAATCATCGAATTGAAACGAAACGCCCAGAAATAAATTCTAAAATTTTGACTAAAGTTATTCCAAGGGTTCTCAATAATATCGGGAAGAAACTATACTTTGACATGATACTGATTAAAAAAAACCAGAAACGTTCATACCTGCATCACATTAAAATCTGGGATATCTATTACCAACATCAGTACCTCTGTAAACTACTGGCATCTGTCCAGCGAACTGCAGCTCCGATAGTAGTCTTCGCTTATCGCTCGATATCTGAACCAGACGTATAAGTGATCATCAGAGCAATTCTTACCGATCTATTAGCGCTAAAAACGAGAAGAAGAGCAGATAGATCAAGAGTGCCTGACATTAGTCAATAAATTAGGGAGTATTCTTTTTATGCCGCCTCCAAAAGGCATCTTTCAAAGAAGATGCAATTTGCTGCGCAGCTTTTCATGACAGAAATTCTTAGGAAAGCTTGTCAAACCACTGATTACGACAGTCTCGTTTAGAAAATGGATTTGGGAGAGTTCCTGATTTAACTTCCCTTGGGGAATAGACCAGCATCCTTCGCATGGGTATCCCAACACCTGCCTCTAGGCTGGCGTTCTAACAAATAACAGTGAGAAAATATAAAATTAGCCAAAAATAAAAAAATAAATGAAAGGCGCGATAACCTCCGAAGAGATTTAAGGCCAAGCTTCTCTTCCAATTTGCGTCGTGCTCCTTTTAATTTTTCCTACAAATTGGCGGGACGGGACCTACTTGTTTTATGCCGACTCCGAACGGCATCTGCAAGGCAGATCAGTTTTCACTGAGAGCTTTTCATGGCAGAAATACACTCGGAGTGCTTGCCAAATACTGCCGAGGGCCGACCCAGCTACGAAAAATTGTCTTCTAATTGAAAAAACTTGTTTCTAAAATTTTGATGTTGCTTTGCCCGGTGCGTAAATCCAGGGTCTTCAGTGTGGTAGGCGGAGCACGCTACCATCACACCACGGCGGTCGCCAAAAATGCTACTCATAATTTTAATTGATTAGTGCTCAACCGCCTAAAAGATTTTGACCGCTTCGTAAGGAGTCGCGCTAACAATCCCTTATTTTGCGTTGACTGACGCCATCGGGAGCACAAAGGGAGTTCAACTTTTCCTCCACCTGCCTCACCCAACTCAGTGGTGGTATCCTCCTTCCTCTGCTTTTAAATGCGGGTCGCGATTGAAATACTTCTCTATCCCTGATATCTTTCTAATATTTTTTCTATAACTTAGCGGATAAATATTTCTATTCTTGCTATATAATTTAACAAAAACGTCTTTCCATACAAATGAAGCGCATACTAATATACAATCCATATTAACACATATTCTATAATTTTTTCCAGAACTTGGTGAGATAGCGGAGAGTGCCAAAGAATGCCAACATGCATTCGATATATTGTCCAATAAATGTGTTTGCCAAAATAATTTCTTCTACGAAAAAAATTTACGCTCATGCCGAAAACGTAAGTATAGCCAGTGATGTGTCATCTCTGTTGAGCAAGGTTTTCACTTCCGTATGAGGGGTCTTCGACGTTTTTCACCATCTCCAGTTATATCAGCATTTAATTGGGGTATAACAATCCTTCGGATAGCTCCATTTGATATTTCTATCTCCACCAATAAATCGCAAACAATTTATTGTGAAAATGAATACCTTCAAAAGAAAAACAGCTGACTTTTGTTTACGTTTTTATCATGCACTTAACTGACGGGTGACCTTTTAGTTAGCATGGAAAATTTATGTTATTTCTAGATGAGACAATAACTGAAGATGATGAAAACGGCTCTTAATGAGGACATACTTACCTCGTGTTCCAATGAAACATGAACCAAATACGGATATAGATTTAACATGCAAATGCAACAAAAATGTGATCCATATGGTTCATTGGAACACGACGTGAGAGAAGGAAAAGTTCGGCCTTATCTTTTGGATTGCAACAAATAAAATGCAGGCTTTCTTGGATGCCCATTAGAATATTTTGATAAGAACTTGTGAATATGTGGTACCCATTGAATGGGGCGAAGCACCGTTAACGCAACAGCAACCAAATTCAGCCGCACAAGTGTGGTTCAATACGTTTCTTTCTATGATATAAAAGTTTTTAAGATCTTTTTTTCGAAACTCGGACTATAAATATATTATTTGTGGCGGCCGCCGTGGTGTGGCGGCAGCGTGCTCGCCTACCACACCAAAGATCCTGGGCGCAAACAAATTTTTCTAAGCCCCTCGGCGGTGCTTGGTCAAACAATTCGAGTGTATTTCTTCCATGCCTACCTCAAGTCATTAGACGGCTTTCAAAATATTTGGTCTTTCAGTGCTTAGCATACTATTGAAAACAACTTCGATGGCTGCACTGTATGCCATTCTGTAGATTCCACCTGAAGATCTGGTACGGAGAGCATAGCGTTAACAATTGCAACGAGACTCAATGCCTCGGGAAACTTAAGCGCAGTTCATACGACCGAAGTAGTAAGGCGTCAATACTTGACAAACAGACAACCTAGTTCCCCGCTTGTTCTTCGATGGGGTTCTTAGAGTCACAATAGAGGTGGAATAGATGGACCTATGAGAATAGATGGAAATGAAAAAGCGGGTAAGCTAGCTAAAGAGAGCTTGTACCAAAGACATCCCAATTACATAGAGCGAGACTAAAAGAAGGCAGTTTCCACAAACTTAGGTTAACAAAGTTGAAAGCTAGCAACTGATGATGACACCACGCGCTTGCCAGGCTAAGACTCCAGCTATAAGTGGTGGCACAGCTATAAGATATAGAAAAAGCAAGTAGCATAGCTTAGAAAGCTTCGAGTATTTGCCATGAGGTAGGAGGTACATATTTTAGAACATAGGTCAGGGTTTCTGATGGTGTGCTTTAGTTTGGCCACTGAGCAAACTTTTGATAACATTACGACCTCATTCAGTCTATCTGAGGTCCTCACGAGCCGGACAGTTCAATCTTACCTAACATGACATCTGTCATGGAAAGCACTTCAGTGAAAATTCATCTGCTTGCAGATACCTTTTAGAATGAACTTAAAGCATACAGATCACGTTCCTCCACTAGCTCAAGTTTAAGATTTGTCTTTAGAAAATGATTCGACCCCGGCCTTAAAAATCGTTGCCCTGTATTTCGATGTTGCTTTTAACGGAACTTATACTGAGGAGCGGCTGGAAATGAAACACGACAAAACAAGCAGAGTTAGACTGAAGTTATGTATATAAGTCTGATAAAACCCGAGTCATTCCCGTACATAGACCGGACCAAGATATCTATTACCCTCGATGACTGTGTAGCATTGGACCCGAGGGTTTATTGGCTTAGAAGGTTCAATGTAGCCTAGAAAGTTAAATGTGGTCAATCGTTCCCGATGTCGTCAGACTCATACCTTTATAGTGCTTGTTAGCAGAACGTACCGGATTCATATCGAACGAAGGACCACCAAATCGATAACACTCTCCAAAACCTGCGGGAAGTCTCTTTATTGTTACAAGAAGAAGAATAAAGCTTATTTAGTAGGAAATTCATACTCTATCTCTCGTTCGACCAAGTCAAGCATCAAGCTACTAGGTAGTAAATCAAATTAGCAACCAGTGAACTCTTTCCATTTTCCGATAAAGATAATCTAAAAACGTTTCATATATTTTTTAAATTTACAATAGCAATCCAATATCATCTATCTTGTACCTCGGACAGCCAATGTAGCCCATTCGGTGCCGCCTATTGCTCTACGGGGATACCAAGGCGTTGCACCTGCGAAGAGTATGCGGAATACGATGAATTACGACAACTATGCATGTATAAAGAGGGATTGGGAGAGTTTTGTGACACAAACAAACCCTGCAATTCAATTCCAAATGCATTTTGTTCAAATAACTACTGCGCTTGTAGGGCTAACTATATGGAAAAGAATAAGGCATGCGTACCAGGTATGTAAGGGTATAATGAAAAAATTATTTAAAAACTTAAATAAACCGGTACATAAAAACTTACTTACTTAATTGGCGCTTAACCGTCTAAACCGTTATGGCCGTCCAACAAGGCGTGCCAGTCGCTCCTTCGCTCCGCCAACCGGCGCCAATTGGTCACACCAAGGGAGTTTAAATCGTTTTCCACCTGGTCCTTCCAACGGAGTGGCGGCCGCCCTCTACCTCTGCTTCCATGAGCGGGTTCCGAAAGAAACACTTTCTTGGCCGAAGCATCATCTTTCATTCGCATAACATGGCCTAGCCAGCGCAGCCACTGCGTTTTAATACGCTGGACTATGTGGATGTCTGCGTATAGCTCGTACAGCTCATCATTAAATATTCTTCGGTACTCGCCATCGCCAACGCGTAGAGGCCCATAAATCTTTCGAAGAACTTTTCTGTCGAACACTCCCAAAGCCGCTTCATCTGCTGTTGTCATGGTCCATACTTCCGCCCCATATAGCAGGACGGGTACGATAAGTGACTTGTAGAGTATGATTTTCGTTCGCCGAGAGAGGAATTTACTTTTCAATTGCCTACCTAGTCCAAAGTAGCATTTATTGGCAATATTGTTTCTTCGCTGGATTTCAGTGTTGATGCTGGTTCCCAAATAAGCGGAGTCTTTTACTGTTTCGAAATTATGGCTGCCAACAGTAGCGTGGTTGCCAAGGCGCATATGCGCTGACTCTTTGCTCGATGACAGCAGGTACTTCGTTTCGTCCTCATTCACCATCAAACCCATCTTTGCCGCTTCTTTTTCCAGATTGGAGTAAGCAGAACTAACAGCGCGGGTGTTGAGGCCGATGATATCAATGTCATCAGCATATGCCAGTAATTGCACGCTTTTATAGAATATTCCTCCAGTGCGGTTAAGTTCTGCAGGTAGTATAATTTTCTCCAGCATCAAATTAAAGAATTCGCAAGATAGGGGGTCACCCTGTCTGAAACCTCGTTTAGTTTCGAACGGCTCGGAGAGGTCCTTCCCAATTCTGACTGAGCTGATGGTGTTGCTCAACGTCATTTTGAACAGCCGTATAAGTTTTGCGGGGAAACCAAATTCAGACATAGCGGCATATAGGCAGCTCCTTTTCGTGCTGTCGAAGGCGGCTTTAAAGTCGCCGAAGAGGTGATGTATGTCGAGTCTCTTTTCACGGGTTTTTCCCAAGATTTGGCGCATTGTGACAATCTGGTCGATGGTAGATTTACCAGGTCTGAAGCCGTACTGATAAGGTCCAATCAGCCGGTTCACGGTGGGCTTCAATCTTTCGCACAATACACTTGAAAGGACCTTATATGCGATATTAAAAAGGCTGATTCCACGATAGTTGGTGCATTCTGCAGTATTCCCCTTCTTGTGGACTGGGCAAAGAACACTTAGATTCCAATCGTCGGGCATGCACTCGTCCGCCCATATTTTGCTAACAAGCTGCTACATGCGCCTTACCAACTCCTTGCCGCCGTACTTGAATAGCTCCGCAGGTAATCCATCAACGCCCGCGGCCTTGTTGTTTTTCAATGTGGTTATTGCTATTCGAACTTCGTCATAATCGGGCGGAGGACATACATATATTCCATCATCATCGATTGCCGGTGAATCGCTGCCTCCATTTAGAACAGCAGAGAAGGGTTCCCTCTATAATCTAAGCACTCTCTGGACATCAGTTACAAGGTCGCCGTTTTCGTTCCTGCAGGAGTTTGTCCCGGTCTTAAAACCTTCCGTCTGTCGCCGTATTTTTTGGTAAAATTTTCGGGCGTTATGATATAATATAACACAACATAGAATCAGACAACACACCATTACAATACAAAACATAAAATAACATAACATAACTTAACATAATTTATTCAATAATTTGGGAAAAATTTAAACAACGTGACATCAGGACGGACAAGGCGACAGCTGTTTCGATTATACCTTGTAAATCTCTTCAAAGCCTTTTCTCCCGGGAGTGGGATTTGTACCCGCACTCCTGCGATGGCTGAAGTGTTACAAACGCATTCAGCCACGTCATGCCTTAGTTGTTGTGAACCTTATCCCAATTGCCTTCTTTGCATATTTTTCTTTATTCACAGTCCATACTTCGTATGGCATCATGTGGTAAAGTTATGCGTTGGTAAGGCGGTTTCAAGGAAACTTGGTGTTGTTGCTGTTTGTTCTATTTATAGAACTACAACGAATTAACCAATGTTGTCTATTTGTATGAGTTTAAAGCAATAAGGGTAATCCCCGCTTAAAAACTCATAACTTAACATAATATTACATTACCAAACATAGCCTAGCATTACATAACATTGACTTACATTACAAAACATAGCGAAAAACAACACAACATAAATAAATATAATATAACCCAATATAACATAACATAACACAAGATAACATAATACAATATAACACAACAGTGTAGAACTTAACACAATCAAAATATAACTTAAAACTATATAAAATAAAATTTCTTACTTACTTGGCTAAATAAAAATATTTATTAAAATCGCTTAGTATAGAAGAACATAGCATAACATAACTTAGCTGCACAGAATGTGTAAAACAAAACAAAATAATTGAAAAATATTTGCTTTTTAGGCATCGGTGCTAATTGTGAAGCAGATATTGAATGTGGAATTGAGAATTCAATTTGTGATATCACAAGCGACGAAACAAACAGAGCGTGTCAATGTAAAAAGGGATATGTGCACTTTAAAGATGAGTGCCTAAAGGAGGGTTAGTATAAATTCTGTGGATGTGCCTACCATCAATTTATATCTATTAATCTCATACATAATTACAGCTGAGGAACTTGACGATGAATGCGTCGAAACTGCACAATGTAAACCTTTACTGGGTACATGCATCGATAAGAAATGCGCTTGCACACACGAACAACATGTCAAACTCGGACGCTGTGAGGAAAAGAAAGGTGATTCTTCAATTAAAAGCTATGTAAATCTGTAAAAAATGTAAAATATTTTTTTTTTAGTTATTAACGATGCTTGTACACGATCAACTCAATGTTTCGATGAAAAGGAGCCCGAAAATATCGAGTGCCGAAATTCAGTTTGTCAGTGCAAATTTGGCTATCAAGCGAATAAAGAAAAGAAAACTTGTATACGTGTGGTATCAAGCAATAAAAGTGAGTAACAGTAACCTAAAACAAGTAAGGAAGTCTAAGTTCGGGTGAAACCGAACATTACATACCCAGCTGTACACTTGAAATGCTGTTGTTGTTTGCTTTGTGTGCTTAATAGTGTTACAAGGCAGCGCAATAATACATATATGTACATATGTTTCTATTCTGAACTCATTTTTCTTCGACTTATGGCTCCCGAAACATAGAAAATTGCTTAGTCGTATTCTATTCGTAGTCTATTCTGAACTAATTTTCGTTTAAAAGAAGCAAAAAGGATACAGATGCTAACACCAATGACCTTGAGTGGGTAATAATGCAGTTTTCCTTCAGATGTGGGGATTTCCCTACTGTTTATTTTAAAATAAAGATGTAACAGAGCAATAAAAATACGATTGGTACAAAACTATTTTTCGCTAAGATTTAACTTATTATTTTTGCCTGCTACCCTTTTTAAAGTCATTTATATAAAAGTGGGCGTGGTCCTTAACCAATTTTATCCATTTTGACTAGAAATATTTCCTGCTGTAAGGAAAATATATGTACCCAATTTTGTTACGATATCGCTCATTTGCTGCTACGTCGTCATAACTCAAAAAACATGACTTTTGAGTTAATAACATATAAACGTACCCAATATCATGATCTATGTTGTATAAAAAAATCTTCGTGATCAGTTAAAAATTTAGCACGCGTTATAAAAATGAAAATATGCCTTTATATGCGCAACATATGGCAGTTAAAATTTTTGAATGGCTCTCCTGGAAAATTGTGTTTGTTGAGTTATGACGACGGCGCAGCAAATGGGCGATATGTTAATTTTTCTTCAAGTTATGGCTCCCGAAACATTGAAAATTGCTTAGACAAAAAAGGGGGGTGCCACCCCCATTTTTAAAAATTTTAGTGTTTCCTATTTATTGTTATAAATCCACTTGGGAAATGAAATACCATCGATACAAAGCTCTTTTTTGCAAAGATATAGCTTATTTTATTCGTCCACGACAATTTTTATTTATTTATTTATTTGTAGTCATACATGACGAGAGTGCACTTACAGACTAATGACAAAACTTTGGATGTTTTTTTTTTGTGCTTAGTATAAATAATAAATGTTAAGTGATCAATATAAATATTACACGATTATACAATTACAACATTAATCAAAACTTACAAGTAGTGAGCTTTAGAGCTAAATAAATCAGAGGTAAAAGAACCCGATGGAGTGTTAAGTTCCCTTAAAGCTCTATAGATAGGTGCATTGCTGGCATAAGTACTTCTGACTTGTTTTAAGGAAAAAAGATGGTTATTCCTAAGACAACGCTGCGGGACATGGAAAAATATATGTTCAAGTAAAAGAGGGCAATATATTATACCATTTATAATGTCGAACACCGTAGAGAGGGAGAGAATAGTTCTTCTGGAGTTTAACGATTTCAGGTTGATTAATTTACATCTGGCAATATATGGTGGAAGTGGGTCTATAAAATTTAATGAGCGTAGAGCATAGTGCAAAAAAACCTTTTGAACACGTTCAAGTCGTTTGATATGACAATCAAAATATGGTCTCCAAATGAAGACCCCATATTCAAGTTTGGAGCAAAAAAGTGACGTGTATAAGAGCCTCACTGTATACGGATCACTAAAGTCCGAACTAAACCGACGAATGAAAGCAAGCATAGCATACGATTTTGTTATAGTGCTATTGATATGGCTCAAGAATGAAAACTTAGCATCGAAAATAACACCCAGGTCGGATATTTAATTCAGGGTGGATAGATTAGAATTGCCAATGGAATAGGAGGTGGGAATAGAGGAACGAGACTTCGCAAACGACACATGGAAACATTTACTAACATTAAGAAGAAGTCGATTTTTTTCACACCACAAAACAACGTTGTTTTCTGAATTCTAGATGAATCAGACAGAGAACGAACAGGGGAATAAATTTTAAGATCGTCAGCGTATAGCAGAAAATTGGAGAAGGTAAAACACTCACAAATATCATTAATAAAAATGATAAAGAGTAAGGGTCCCAGAATGCTACCTTGAGGCACATCAGAGGAGGCAATGAAGTTATAAGAAGATAAATTGTCAACAACTACAATGCAGTGCCGAGAAGAAAGGTACGATTTTATCCAAGATGGAAAAGTAGAGTGAAAGCCCAGATTCGCTAACTTTTCAACTAAAAGTGTGTGACTCACTTTGTCAAAGGCCTTGGAAAAGGCAGTATAAATAGTGTTAGTTTGCAGGTGATCATTAAAAGCAGATGTACAGAATTCAGAAAACACGGCAAGGTTGGTAACCGTGGATCGACCAGACAGGAAGCCATGTTGGTTGATAGAAATATATCTCTTGATGGAAAAAAACATCTTTTGATTGACAAAATATTCAAACAATTTAGATACAGTTGACAATTTTGAAATTGGCCTGTAGTTGGTAATATCATTGTTATTACCTTTTTTGAAAACAGGCGTGATAGAGGTAAATTTCCAGGCATCAATAAAAACACCCGAATGAAGTGATTTATTAAAAATTATCATAAGAGGATAAGCAACAGTAGTGCAATTTTTGAAAAGGTAAGATTAAAAACCATCAACATCTGAACTCGTAGACGACTTAATATGCAGAATACCATCGAGCACATCATCAAGCGATAGGGAAAGTGATCCAAAATTAATTGGTGAATTGGTATCTGGGAAATAGTTGTCATCGAAACGGCTCAGACGACGACTCGAAATTAGAGCTGAAAAAGTCAGTCAAAAGATTAGCATCCTCTTGCGGGGAGGATGCACTGGTTCCATTGTAGAACACATTCGATGGTATGCTAGAACACACTCCTTTAGTATAACAAAACGCCAAAAAGACTTTGGATTTTGCTTGATGTCAGATTCAAAATTATGAACATAATCTCGGTATAAGTCCTTATTTATGGATTGAAACTCTTTGTGATATAGGGGGGAAAATTTTTCTTTATGAGAAACAGAGTTAGAAGACTTGTACTTTTTGTAAAATTTGTTTCATAGATTCTTTAACCTCTTTAATTTCGATGTATACCATGGTATCCTATGGCATTTCTTTCCAAAAACTGGAACATGTTTTGAACAGAATGTTTGAATTCTATTTCTAAGTACTTGAAAGCATTCCTCAGCATTGATATTAGCAAGTAAGGAGTCCCAATCTAAGACAGCTATATCCAAATTAACATTATGCAAGTTTCCACGTTTGAAATTGAAACTTGAACAAAAACTTTTAAGCGAAACTTCTCTAAAATTATAGAACTCAATAAGTATAATAAGAGGAATATGATGAATGGTTGTCTTAGAAATAGGATCCAAACATTCGGTTATAGAAAAATGTATATTATCATTAACGAAAATAAGATCAAGATATCTAGAAAGACTATTGGAAAAATTGTTAACCTGAGAAAGATCTAAGCTTGCCATGTTGTCGGCTACGTAAGACTCTGGAAAACTAATAACAGTTTTTGGAAAGAATGTAAAGTTGTTATCACAGGAAATCCACTCTAAATTACTTAAATTAAAATCACCCAGAATGCAGAAATTACAACTAGAATTCTTAGAAACTAAGCCTACAATGTTGTCCACGTGCATTTTATAGATGACGTCAGCGCTTGCCGGCGGTATGTAGGAAAATCTTTTAAAAATCTTTTATATAAAAGTGGGCGTGGTCCTTAACCGATTTCGTAAATTTTTCTTCAAAGCATTCCTTATAGTAAAGGCAACCTCTCTGCCGAATTTTGTTACGATAGGTTTAACGATTTTTGATTTATGATTAATTATATTTGTAAAATAGATTTTATTACAAATGTGCGGTGCCACGCCCATTTAACATTTTTTTTTTTTTCAAATTTTTATCAAGAGTCTCAATGGCAATCAAGAGTCAAATTTAAATATTATAGGTGTATAATTTACTAAATAATCAGGTTTTTTGTGTTTTCCAAAATTTTATATATATAAAAAGTGGGCGTGGATATCTTCCGATTTCGCTCAATCGCTGAATACCAATCTATTCTGGGTCCAGATAAGCTCGTGTACCAAATTTGGTGAGGATATATCAATATTTACTCAAGTTATCGTGTTAACGGACAGACGGACGGACGGACGGACATGGCTCAATCAAATTTTTTTTCGATACTGATGATTTTGATATAAGGAAGTCTATATCTATCTCGATTCCTGAATACCTGTACAACCAACCGTTATCCAATCAAAGTTATAATACCCTGTGTACAAGTACAGCGGGTAGCTGTCCACATTGGGTCGTTGTTGTTGTATTAACAGGGCTTCGCCCCATTTAATAGGTGCGACCACTCACCAATTGTCATCAGGGTCCTCTAACGGGAGTTCAAGGAAAGTAGCAGTTTCAACAGGGGTGGACCATAGGCATGGGTTCCTCTTTACAATTGAAAAGATGATGTCATGTGGGAACACATGCAGGACATACATTACGTATGACGGTGTCTGGGCAAGTAAGATTTTAACCTGTTATAGTATCCAGAGAGAAGTTGGGCCAGGGTGACTCGTGTCGACCTTGGTAGTTTGCCTTTTTCTTCTGCAGGGGTTGGGTTGATATTGATAATGGGAATAATGGGATCCACCGGGCACGAACTATCAAGAATGTTAACCGATTCTGTGTGAGTAAGGCTAAGGGCCCTTATGCTTATATGGGTAGCGTAGACAGGTACCGGATATCATCAAAGTGAGATGTGTTTTTTTATCTATTCTGAAGGCAGAGCATAATCAAGCAGTTGTGTTCTAGGATGTCCCGGTTTGTGCCTATTTAGCAAAAACTGTCTGTTCAGCATTCTGTTACTGTCTGTTCTGTTTTGGCAAGTCTGCAGCCCTTTCCAGTATGTGTTTTAGACCAGGCGACCACACTAGTGACGCGTAATACGTGAGTGGCCGACCAATTGCTTTGTAAGTGGCTAGCAGCATTTCTTTATCTTTTTTGTTGTGCTTTGTACTTTAGATACAATTTCGGAGGCATGTGCCTTGAAGTTGAGAGTGTCATTGCACGTCACCTCTAAAATCTTTTGGTGACTGATAGTCGGTAGCATGACATCATCAACGTAAACGCGCCATGTTTTCCTTCCAAGTCGTAAATAAAGTTGCCGTGGATTTGGAGAAGATAGTACCAGGTCGCGTGAGGCGAAGAAACCAGAAGGACTGGGGCGAAAGCTGCATATTCAAGAAAGTAATTCTATTGGAGGTCCAGGAGATGATACTAACTGCTTCTGGTGGGGAAGCCAGGTTTGATATGGAAGAATGTGGGGATGGGAGAACTCCCTATGGCACGCTCTGTTTAATTCTCTCAAGTCGACACTTGCCGACCAAGCAGATAATTGTTGGCCCATTTTTTGGACACGGGGAAAGGGGTGAACTTTCTATTTCTTAGAGTAGCCGTGCTTGACTGTATCAAAAGCTTTTGACAAGTTAGGTGCCATGAGCACCGGCCTACGATGGGGCTTTTGCTAGTTCAGTCCGTAATTTAACTGGGTGTTTATGGTGTTTAGCTCGGGGGTAATACTATGCATTTTGCGGAAGCCATGCTAATGGGTGACTTAATGAAGATTCGCAGTGAAATGAGTGCACAGGACTGTTTCCAATGTCTTCGCTACTGGCAGGAGAAGTGATATCGGTCGACAAGACTCACCTTCGTTAGCTGATTTTCCAGGCTTTGGTAGTGGAGTAATCCGTGCCATTTTCAATGAAAGGTGTAAAACGTGCGTCGGTTAGCGTGTTGATTTAGAAGGCTTCTTCAACCTCTCTGCGGGTTAGCACGTTGTGTTTGCGTTTTTGTGCCCGTCTCTCTGCACGACAATTAGCCTTGCCTACTGGACGATGAATTACAAATGCCAGCAAAAGCGCTCGCGCATTCCTTCGACTCCAACAGTGTTTCATCGCCAAAGGTGGTTGATATTTTATTATTCTTTTTTTTTCGGATTATACAAGAACTTCACGGTTGACCACAATTTACCGATACCCGCAGAGAGGTTAGAAGGTTGAGTTTTCTCGCTAATTCACGATCTCTTGCTAGGTTTGCAGCTTCAGCCGGGATATGTGTGATTTCGGGTACTACATCGGTCGGAATAGAGCGTGCCGTATCTGAAGCGATGATGCGAAACGCGCGCTCGCCTGGGGAGCCATCAGTCGTTATGGAGAGAGCAGAAATTGAACAGAGATTCGTCCTTACTTTATTCAAAACTGGATTCATCTAAAGGTTTTCTTTTTAGATGGTTAGGTTTGATTGGGGTATTGAAATCGACAAAAGTCAATCTAAATTGTAGTCTTTATTTCTGTAATCTGGTACCCATGTGAGTGTAATAGTTGCTGAGTTTGTTACATTGCGCAGCTCCTTCTAACAGTTATCGAAGAAGTAAGTGGTGAATCCAACGCCATGAGCGCTGCTTGGCTATCTTAGAATATGCATTAAAGACCCGTCAGTGAAGAGTGAGGTGTCACTATCCTTACGTACCTTAACGGCTCACCAATCCGTTCTCGAGGGTATCCTCGTTTTAAGGTTATTATCAAAGTTGAATGTAGGCAAAAGATAATTTGTTGTCGAACCTACGTAGGGTAGCCGTCTTAGGATACCGCTGTGGCCATACTGCTTCTCGTTTCATCATCTAGCCACTCTTAGTCTGATGAAAGAGGTAGTATCTGTAAGCCATATGCGGAGATGCAGTGACAGCTGGTTAATGATATCATGCTGAATGAAAGAGCAGATTAATGCGCATGCGAAGCAGTGGCGATTATATCGTTCAGGACAAAAAGGTACCTAACCATAATTGAGAGTGAGAGCTCTGTGCCGTTTGAGGAAGGTAGGCGAAATTAAAGTATTTTGGTTCTGTTGCTGAAGAAGATCAGCTCTATCTTACTTGGGTTAACATTAAGGCCGCTCGATGACGACCAATAAGATTTCGCTCAACGGTGTGGCTAAAAAATATCCGAGCCTGACTGAACGATTGATATCTCCATGTATACCCCTTCTAGGTTGTCCAGCCAGACAGGGTGGAAAGGTGATGTATATTGGAAAGATTTTCCGTCAACCTTTATCAAATTTGGTTAGGGACAAACCGATTTCGGCATTTTGCCATCTTCATTTAGCTGGGGCAGGAAGAAGTTAGTAGTTTTAGTCGTTTAAACATTTTTTGTGTATTTATTGCTTTGATTCATTTATTGTTTTGTAATTTTTTGTTAAAGCGTGTTTGTCTCATGATTCAATCACAAGAGAATTGACCGGTTGACACATTTTTTGACAATTGCAGCCATTTTGCTCCCAAACCCAATTAACATCCTCCGTTAACTGTGTTGTTGCTTTGCGATTTTTCGACATATATTAGTAGTAGAAATGGGAAGCAATCAGTTTACAAATACCCGATAAGTAAAATAAATAAATAAATGTAAGGCGCGATAACTTCCAAAGAGATTTAAGGCCGAGCTTTTCTTCCAATTTGCGTCGTGCTTCTTTTTAATGGTTCCTACAAATTGGTGGGACGGGACCTATTTGTTTTATGCCGACTCCGAGCGACATCTGCGAGGCAGATGAGTTTTCACTTAGAGCTTTTCATGGCAGAAATACACTCGGAGTGCTTGCCAAACACTGCCGAGGGGCGACCCCGCTTTCTTTCTTTTCTAAAATTTTGATGCTGCTTTGCCCGATAAGTACTGAGCTGCAAAATTCCAATTTTTTTAATTTTATGACGAATTTATTAACTATGCCATGATTTATAAGGGTGGTTGAACATAAGTAATTTTATGAAAAGTGAGGACCCCAAGAAATAGTGCACTTTCGAAAACCTATGAAGATACGAAACCTAAACCAATTTAAAATTCATCGTGCAACGTCAAAAAATGAACTAGTAAATCGATTCACCTAAAAATTTCATAAGGAAATAATGGAGAAGCCATAACGAAATGTATTCATTGAGCATATTAACTTATTCATTCCGTATGTTCGGAACATACCTCTCCATTAAAGAATTTGTGGAATCGTCTTTTGTAATAGTCGGACCTCGTGAGGCAGTATCAAACGAAGGTGTTGAGAATATTCTAAATTAGCGGTTTATCCGTTACGCTTCCATAAATACTTAAACAGCAAATAGATTTCCGAAATTTCAGAATAAAAAGGTGAATACTCCCTTTGTAGCAGGATCGTACAAAAGCTCAACTCTTCTGTCAAAGTCAGACCAGAATATAAAGTTCTAAGGCAATAAGCCATTTTCTTTTATTTTTTCTCAGTTTATTGGCTGCTGAGTAGACCATCGCCCAATGTCGGCTGCCAGTTCGAAATCGTCTTATCTCAAAATACTTTTCAAAAATTTTCCATTTTAGGGTTTGTCACAAATGTCCTATATCAGAAGTAAGTTGAAGAACACCTTATCATTAACTCCCTCTTGTGTCAAAATGCATTAAACTTATGCTCAGATAGGGAGTTTTTGAAACAAATTTTGAGATAGCGTATTTTCGAATAAAATTCTGACATACGACATTCTTCTAACAAATTCTGAAAGAATGACAAAACCAACATATCTCTAAATCATTTCACGAAATATTTAGTAGAAAATTAATTATTTCCCCAAAAACCTGTTGGCATTTCCAAACTTATCACTACTTATATACTGCTAAAGGTACGTCTACTACAACTTTCGCTGAGGGGGATTGAATTATTCCCCGTTTTCCTTACTTCGTAAAAGCAACCCGTTCAGATTTTTAAATTTGGGAGTGTCAAAGCTCTGTCATCATTGGCGAACAAACCTCTAGTAATTGAATCATGTGCATGGCTCATTTCATCGGCTGATTTTATTTTTTTCATTTCACTGGAGTAGGAATTGTCAAAAGGAGATGGCAAACGCAAAATGCAATCAACACATTCACAATATTTTCTTACACACACAATAACTGCAAAGTTGTATGCTTTCATTCCATTCCATTCGCCTAACACCAACACACAGATTTTGACAATCTGAACAAAGGTATGTTGTTGCTGTAGAGATGAGCCAACCACATAGTTGAACTATGATCATGTGTTTGTCTGTTGTACTTGTTTTTTGTAAACAAGTTATAATTCATATTCTTTCCTTATTCTTTTTCAGATTCTTCCGGAAGGCCAAGTGCTCTTAAAATTATAACATTCCTATTAATAGGAGCTGCTTTCTTAATAACAAGTGCCGCAATTAAACAAGCTTACTACGATTAAATTGCATCTAAGTCATATTGTTTAAACCATGTTAAATACTACTTAGCTAACAAAATAAAAACAATATATTAACATATACACCGATATCAAGCTTTACATAAAAAAGTTTTTAAATTTGAAAACAATTTTAGCACTAAATTAACGAACAATATTGAATTACGCAATGCACAATCATTTTAATTCTAGTGAAGATGTTAAACATGAAGAAGAAAACAGTAACTTAAAAAAATATTCGTAAAATAGTGAAAATATATGAACTCTGTGAAACACACAAACAAAAAAAAATTTAAGCAAAATTTTAAAAGCAATACCTTAATCAATGCAAAAATAAAATTGTATATTAACCTGGCTCGATTTGTATGGACGAAAGTTAACCGATATCGCAACATCGATTTTCCGATAGGATTTGGGCTCAGGAAAAAAAGTTCTCCTACGCATACCCAAAAAAATAATTTTCAAGCCTGCGAAATTTCATTTTTTTGGCTTTTTTCGACTTTGATTTTTAAGGTTTTTTTCATGACCTACGAAAAAAAATTCCATAAAAAATATATATTTTTTTTTAAAAATTGTTATCGCCAACGTTTTTAGCGAACATGTTTGGGTCACAGAGCATACATGAAAATTTTACAATCAAATGAAATTTTTTTTAGTAGGCCATGAAAAAAACCTTAAAAATCATAGCCGAGAAAAAGTAAAAAAAAAAATAAAAAAAAAAATAAAAAAAAATTAAATTTCGAAGGCTCGAAAATTATTTTCTTGGTTATGCGTATTGGAACATTTTTTCCTAAGCCCAAATCCTATCGAAAAATCGATGGCGCGATATCGGTTAATAAATCGACCCAGTCTATTGTATATGACTTAGTATAAGGGAGTTCAGGTGTAGCATCATTGCACTTCAAACTTGCGTAGCATAATTTATACAATGCTCTAACAAAATATACGCTTTTGCATTTGCTACGTCATTGCAAATACGAAACATCAAACACCGTAATTTTTTCAAGCCAGCAAGTATCAATACAAAACAAAATGTGGAATAAAAAAAAATTGTAAATGAAAAAAAGTTGCTCACGATTCGTAGCTTATATTTGCTATAGCAACGTTTCTAACGTCAAACACATAAAATTCTGAACTCCCTTAATAACTTTTTATTTAGTTATGTAACTAAAGCAATGGTGCACTCGAGAGCTCCGAAGAACTAGTCGACATTCACCTATGTGGCGTGTGAGCGCAGCGACAGGGATTCAGTCATGGCGGAACCAGGCACAAGTGATAGAAACTTTAATAATATTTTAACGAATTTAGTGAAATTCCCCTTATTCCAAACCTTCTGCTAACGTTCGAATCTGTTGAATAAATAACTCCAATATTCAATAATGCAAAATGGTCTTCATTTTGCGCTGCTTTTATACTCTCGGTTTCCTCGTTCACCTATTTCTTCTAAGGTCTAGTATTTTCGTGATCTTCATGCTTGGTTACCAACTATATGCATATATATTTGTAGTTTGTATCCATATGCGTGTGTATATGTGAGTACTACTTCGGCTGATGATGACATGTTTGTGAGTATCTCTCTGCTACCTTGTATGTATGTGTATACATGATGATTGATTTGTTTACGTACATACGAGTGGCTGCTTAGTATCGGCTTAGTGATTGCAGTATCGCTTAGTGGTGATAATATTCGTCACAATATGTTTTGACATTTAAACTTCTGGCGCAATACGATTTTGGCATTAAAAAACAAAGTAAATGTCCAGCAAACATTTGGAGTCAAAAACAAGTCAGAAAGGAGTCCTAATTCGGATCATTTAAGCTCACTGTGAGCTCATTTATGAGTCTGAAGTTATTGTATCTCCCTTCTCGCAATGGTCATACGATATGAGCATTATTATTACGAAGGCCGCCGTGAATCCTGGGTTCACTCCCCGGGCAAAGCATCATCAAAATTTTGAAACAAATTTTTTCAATTAGAAGAAAATATTTCTAAGCAGGGTCGCCCCTCGGTAGTGTTTGGTAAGCACATCGAGTGTATTTCTGCCATGAAAAATTCTCAGCGGAAACTCGTCTGCTTTGCAGATGCCGTTCGGAGTCGGCATAAAACAAGTAGGTTCCGTCCCGCCAATTCGTAATAAAAGTTAAAAGAAGGAGCACGACGCAAATTGGAAGAAAAGCTCCGCCCAAAATCTCTTCGGAGGTTATCGCGCCTTACATTTATTTATTTATATGAGTCTAAATAGAAGTCAGATAAGCCTCCTAATACCCTCATAAAAAACTCAGAGTTTGCGTCTTATATTCTTTACGGATTTATGTGCTCTAAATTGGGGATTAGGATTTGCCCGTTTAGGGCGGATTTTGTATGCCGATCCAAATCAAAAATATTAAGGGAAGAATCGCTTAAGTAAGAGTTTTCATAATCACCATGAATTTATCTGCAGTGACATACCAGATAATACCTGACATACCAAAGAGGTTAAATTAAAATTTCGTTTGAAATAAAAAAATTCTAATTTTGATCGTATAGGAGTTATAGTCCCTTTTATGATTGAATTTTTTTTTTTAATATTTCTGAAATCTATATTTCTCTCATATATCGAACCATAATTCAACCACAAGAGGTTTGCTTGGCTGACACATTTTTTGAAAAATTGCAGCCATTTTGCTCCCAAACCGAATTGACATTCTTTAACTGTGTTGTTACTTTGCGATTTTTCGAAAGATATTAGTAGTAGAAATGGGAATCAATAAGTTTACAAGTACCCGATAAGTAATGAGCTGCATAATTCCTTAGAACAATTTTTTTTTTAATTTTATGATGAATTTATAATGGAATGGGATCTATTAGTGTGGCTGAACCTAAGTAATTGTATGAAAAGTGAGGACACCAAGAAATCGTGCACTTTCGAAAACCTATGAAGATACGAAACCCAAACCAATTTAAAATTCATCTTTCAACGTCAAAAACTCAACTAGTAAATCGATTCACGTAAAAATGTCATTAGGAAATAATGGAGATGCCATAACGAAATCTACTCAATTACCTTATTCATTCCGTATGTTCGGAAAATTCGTCTGTATTTAAGAATTTTTGGAGTCGTTTTATATTTGGAATATTATGCATATACTTATTTGGAATATTTGTCAGGTAGTATAATACGAACGTGTTCCGAATATTCTAAATTAACGGTTCATCCGGAACACTTCCATGAATACTTAAACGGAAAAAAGTTTTCCGAAATTTCATAATAAAAAGGTATATATGTACTCCCTATGTAGCAGGACCGCACAAAAGCTTAACTCTTCTGTCAAAGTCAAGGCCGAAATATAAAGTTGTAAGACAATAAGCCATTTTCTTTTATTTTTTTGTTAGTTCATTGCGGCTGCTAAGTAAAGTATCACCCCATGCCGGGTGCCAGTTCGAAATCGTCTTATTCCAAAATATTTATCAAAAATTTTCCATTTTAGGATTTGTCACAAAAACGCCCTATATCAGAATTAGGTTGAAGGTTGCTTTTCATTAACTGGCTCTTGTGTCAAAATGCATTAAACTTATGCTCAGATAGGCAGTTTTTGAAACATATTTTGAGATAGTGTATTTTCGAATAAAATTCTAACGTACGGCATTCTTCAAACCAATTCTGAAAGAATGACCAAACCAACATAACTCTTTATCAATTCACGAAATATTTAGCAGTAAATGAATTATTTCCCCTAAAACCTATTGGCATTTACAAATTATTTATCACTACTAATTTACCACTAAAGGTACTTTTCTACTACAATTTTCGCTGAAGGGGATTGATTTATTGCCCGTTTTCCTTACTTTGTAAAAGCAGCACGTCCAAAGCTCTGTGATAGTTGCAGAACTAACCTCTAGTAATTGATTTATGATATCCGACTTCTATCTGACTCATAAGTTTTAGTGCTCCCAAAAAGTTTAGAGGAAGAATTTTTATTTGTGTTTGTATATCACCGTGCTGTTCTTGTTGTTATTGTTGTAGCACTGCTTCGCCCCATCCAACAGGTGCGACCGATCACAAATTGTCATCAACATCCTCTAACGGGAGTCCAAGGAAACTTGTTGTTTCAACAGGGGTGGACCATAACGATAGGGGTGTTAGAGGCGTTGGTTCCACAATACAGTTGAAGATATGGTTGGTGTAATGTGGGGATACGTTACAAGCAGGACATATATTTTGTATGTCGGGGTTGATTCTGGATAGGTAAGAGTTTAACCTGTTACAGTATCCAGTTCGAAGTTGAGCTAGAGTGAATCGCGTTTCCCCAGGGAAAGCGCGTTTCTCTTCTACAAGTTTTGGGTATTGTTCCTTGAGTACAGGATTCACCGGGCAATTCCTGGCAGTTTACTGAGGATCTTCCTGTGTTTTTTGGCTTCATACGGCTATGTTCTCAGGTGCTGTATTTCCTCATAATGCTTACGGAGATGACTCCTTAAGCCCCTTGGCGGTGTTGGCTCATCAATCAGATGTTTGTTGGGATGCCCAGGTCTCTGGGTATTCAACAGGAACTGTTTGGTTAACATTTCATTTCTCTCCCTAATGGGGAGTATTCTCGCCTCATTATGTAGGTGGTATTCTGGGGACATAAGAAGGCAACCCGTGGCGGTTCTGAGGGCAGTATTTTGGCAGGCCTGTGGATTTGCAACCTCACCGTGCTATCACCTTGTATGGTTCCGCCCAGGATTCAGTAAAGTAAGCAGTCAATCAGTTTTGCCTTGTACTTTAAGCAGTAAACAGCTCATGCGTGAATTTTTTGCTCAAACATTCTCAATGTGAACACATACTAGTTACTACAAAAAAAGTTGCGTTTGTATTCAGAGCTTCGACGTTGTGCACCACAGAACTAAAGCAATTTATGTTTAAGCAAAACATTTAAAGTCAATCATGTAAAATATTTGTACAAAAAAAAAAAAAAAAAACAATACGAATAGTTTTTAATTCTTACTTTATTGTACATATTAACTTTAAATTGTATTTGAAAAAGAATAAAATTCATATTTTTAAGATCAGGTCTAAGTCACACTCTACTGCACTTAAAAACTTTAAGCATCAATACTTATGTATACTCTACAGCGCATATCAATTGCGCTCATTATGTGAATGCGTTACTATAAATAATTGACAAATTTGATTTAATGTAAGATTAGTTATACTATTTAGTTAATAAATCTTTTGAACTTATTGCCAAACAAATTTGGTTTTTAGTTTGTTTATCTTAAAGGGTCTGGGGAAAATTTTTTTCTGCATATTAGAAAGCTCAGCCTAAACAAACTCCCTTTGTGTAAGACTCAATTCGCCCATCAGTCGCGAAAATTCACGGAGACGCGAAAAATTTAAAGGGTTTGGGGTCTAAAAATATAGCCCTCTGCGCTGTTACTCATATCTCAGGGACTTCCGATAACACGACACATCATGCCATTGCACAAGCTATGATTGGCAAGCATAAACTGCCAATGAACTTTCGCTGGCCTTCAGCTATGATTGAGAACAGAGTCAAAAGGTGCACTGCCCTCAAGTGGCTCAATGAAACCAGGTTAATCCAGTTCATATTTCCACACCCCGTGAGCACGCTGTTAGGCCTAATGCCACGGGGAGGAAACGCTATCTAATCGCCGCTGCCTCGAATGCGCATTTCTCTGAGCTCCCTCTCCGCATGCATCAATCGCATCAAAGGAAATCCATTTTGCTTTCAGCATTCTAGTACTCTGTTGTCTGCACATTCGGTGAACGGAATTCGTCATATAAGGTTCCTTCCAAAAACTCCGTATACAGAGAGTCGTTCATAAAGAAAACGAGCGCAATGAAAGATTACATGTTCTGCGTTTTCCAACTCAGTGGATAGTGTGGACAGAAAGGATCTTCCTCTGTCCTATGCTTATGTAAATACTTGTTCAAACCGGCGTGCTCTCTTAATATCTATGTGAGGTGGTAGTAAAGTTTACCGTGCTTCTGTTCGTAGCATACCGCTATATTTCGAACCAACGTGAAAGTCCAGCGCCCTTCGATTCTTCGCGCCGTTATTGGCACCTTACCATTGTGCAAGACCTTCCGTTTTTCTTGGCATCTTCACATGGCCGCCCGATTCCAATGCCATACAGGTCGGCCATTTCGCTCAATAGCAGGTCTACTGGGAGTTTCCGAAATGAAACAAGGATCGCATCATCGGACACCATCTGAACAGCACTTGCTATTCATATAGCTGCCAGTATATCTTTTTATACTCAGCGTGCTTTGCACACAGAGTATATTAACTTTGATTGGATAACGCTTGATTGTACAGGTATAAAGGAATCGAGATAGATATAGACTTCCATATATCAAAATCATCAGTATCGAAAAAAAATTTGATTGAGACATGTCCGTCCGTCCGTCTGTCCATTAACACGATAACTTGAGTAAATATTGAGATATCTTCACCAAATTTGGTACACGAGCTTACCTCTGGACCCAGAATAGATTGGTATTGAAAAGAGCGAAATCGGATGACATTTTGGAAAACACAAAAAACCTGATTATTTAGTAAATAATGCACCTAGATCGTTGAAATTTGACGTGTGGTCTAATATTGAGACTTTTGATAAAAATTTGAAAATAATTTTAAAATGGGCGTGGCACCGCCCACTTGTGATAAAATTAATTTTACAAATATTATTAATCATAAATCGAAAATCGTTAAACCTATCGTAACAAAATTCGGCAGAGAGGTTGCTTTTACTATAAGGAATGCTTTGAAGAAAAATTAACAAAATCGGTTAAGGACCACGCCCACTTTTATATAAAAAATTTTTAAAAGGGTCGTGGACGAAAAAATAAGCTATATCTTTGCACAAAAGAGCTTTATATCAATGGTATTTCATTTCCGAAGTGGATTTATAACAATAAATAGGAAAAACTTCAAATTTAAAAAAATAGGCGTGGCACCGCCCCTTTTATGACTAAGCAATTTTCTATGTTTCGGGAGCCATAACAAGAAGAAAAGTTAACGGATCGTAATGAAATTGTGTACACATATTTTCCTTATAGCCGAAAAAATTTCTAGTAAAAATGGACGGGATTAGTTGCTGTCTACCAATCCTAAAACAACTGTCCTAGTGCCCTTTACACAGAGAGGAAAACTATCCATGTCAAAACCGATCCAAGGTGGCACCAAACTCCTACCTTAAACAAAAAAAAAAAAAAAACAAGAGCTTTCTTCACCTGCACTCGAATGTCTGGCAAAAAATGAGGGCTGAGAAGACTCAGCTCCTTACTTTACTATGGCGGCCTTGCCTTTTTCTTTAATCATCCTTGTCCTTGAAATGATGTTTTTGGAGTGTCCTGGCTTATCTATAGTAACGAAGTTTTGGCTTGTCCAAGTTTTATCTCCATACTTCTTATCCACCATCTTAAGGGAGATGCTGAATTTGATATATACCTTCAAATGTCCTGCGTAGTACTCAATGTTAGATCAAACACATTACTTGATATTGGCCCAACGTAGAAACGCTACTTCAGCTAGTCACTTAAAGATTCCTCTCGAGTATACGACAAAAAAAAAATCGGCTCTGTCTTTTATATCGCTACTTTATCACACATTGTTGTGCGCATTCGGCGCCTATCACCAGCCGTCCTTTACACATTTCTTGATCCGCTCCTTTGCACTTTTCTGGTGAGCCTTCCATGTTGTGAGCCATGTAGCAGGATGTCAGGATACAGGCATCTACATTTTTCCTCTTTATAGCAATCCCCGATCGTCGAATGAATCGCGCACATGAGTGATTGCACATTTCCTCCTGCCAAAGGCGAAAACTTTGCTACAGGTCTTAGACATGGCCTCTGCATCATCGTTCGTTGGCTTTTTATTTGTAAGACCCGCAGCATTATTGAGCTGCTTATCTTCCTCCAACACATTCGTAGTTACACCTGTATTTTCTTCTTCTTTTTCTTACGATTCTTTTTGAAATTTGTACCAGTCCGTTGCCTTAGGGTTTTTAAAGATTTTAGCCTTCTCTACCCTCTTTAGGGGGATTCTGAAGCTGATATATGCAGTCTGAGAATGATGGCCTCTCAAGGACCCTCCATTCATACCCTGATATATCATGTTCAGAACTCAATGTGATGTCAAGCACATTGCTTGACGTAGGATCAGCATATGTAGGCACTTTACCCCTTTTGGCCACCTGCAGACCACTCTGTAGTATGAAACAAAAAAGGACTCACCTCTATCATTATTATCATCCCTTCCCCATACGCTGTGATGCGCATTCGCATCCGCGCTTATGAAAATCCGTCCTCTCCACCCTTCTTGATCCACCAGCCTTTTGAACATATCTGGTGGGGCTTCCACGTCATGGGCCATGTAGCAGGATGCCAGGATAAGGGAAGGGTCTTTCTTTCCCACTATTGTGACTACCGCTAGGTCTTCGGTGTTGAAGTTAGATAGCATGCACGAAGGTTTTGAAAAGTCGTATGTTGATGTTCCTTCGCCAGATAAATATCTAGTACGTGTTAGTAATAAGCACCATAAAGGTATTTTCTCGACCATTTCGGCAACGATTTAATACGACCACAAAGCTTCTAGACCAACCCATCACCTGGTTCTATCAAGAACTTGGGGTCGTAAGAATTTCCCCTGCTAAATGTGTGTATGATACATATTTATAACAGGATTCGCCACGGGAAGATGAGGTTGACAATTGGATTGCGGGAACTGTGAACTTATAAAGCATTGTACTGTGCTTAACAAACCCTTGAGACCCTATTCCTCTTCGTCGGTTCTTCCCGAGTACAGATGAATACTGGCCATGCTCAAACTTGCTTTCCCAAGCACTGTCCACAGCATATCCTCCTTTGTCTGTTTTGAAGCAGGGCAGGCTGACGCTCCGGCGTAGGCCGAAATACGTAAAGTACCTTCCAATTCTGCGCCGGTACATTCGGATCCTGCAGAAGGAACAGCGCATTCTTCGACTTTACTACAGATGGGATCCAACCTAGTACAACTTTTTTTTGGTGGGTAGTCCCAATCTATGCACACATGAAGGTTTACATATGGTACTAAGTATGCGTGATTATAAGCTCTACTAAATTTGGATATTTGGCACAAATCACGCAGTTGTTATGACATAAAATCACTACATGTCCTTGAAAACGCTTATTTCCAAAATTTACTGTCTACGACATAGATAAGTATTATGTGCACATGTATGTTTAAACGGTTAAGCGCCAATTGGGTAAGTAATGTATTGTAACGAATTTTGGGAAATGCCGCTTATTTGAAACCTTCTGCTAACGTTCGGATCGCTAAACTGTTAAACAAATCGCTCCAATATTATGTATTGCAAAATGGTCTTTATTAGCCTACTTTGGGAGTAGTACATTTATACTTCACTTCGCAACTGATAGCTTGTTTAAATCAAACTGATTAGTTATTACTCATTTTGCGCTACTTTTATACTTACTGTTGCCTCGTCTGTATATTTCTCCAAAGGTCTAGACGGATCATCTTCTAGAACTCTCGTAGCTCGTGCTTGGTTACGAGCTATATACGTGTATATCTGTAGTTTATAGCCATAACGTGTGTATGTGTGTGTAACTACTTCGGCTGATGACTACTTGTGTGTGCGTGTGAGATATCTTTACGTCGCCCTCTAAATAAGTGTTGCTAGCTTTAACGTGGACATGTATATAAGAGTGGCTGCTTCATGTTTTTGTTGTTGCGTGATTATTTACTAACAGCCTAGTGATGTCAACATTCGCCACAGTATGTATGTATTTACGTCCTTCATTACCATCGATTCCATCATAATCAATATTTCTTTTTTTTAGTTCCTTGAAATGAACCTTATGACGTCACAATGCAGTGTGGCGTGTGGCGTGTGGCGTGTGAGCCATCATTATGAATTTGCTTAACTAAAATTGTATAATTCTCATGCCAGCAAGTGATTTTGGCCTCTCTTTGCCCGATATGTTTCAATCTATCATCGTGGTGCTTGAAAAGAGTAGTAAATAAATTCGATCACGCAATTCGGTCAAGTGCTAAAATAGCGGAAAGGACATTAAGCCCGAAATTTGGTAATACAGCAGCGAACAGAAAATTAGTGGTGGCATTTTTTTTTAATTTCTTCAGTAACATTCCTCTTGTTTTATTTTTGATATTTTAAGAAAAAATTTCTATCAATTGTATATCTATAACTATGCAAACCAATCTCGAAAACATTTTCGAAAAAAAATCTAAAGTTCGATAGAATTTCACAAAAGTTTCGAAGTTTTTAGTTTCAGTTCTCTAATTTTAGTCTAACAAAGAAGAAATTATAGGTCTCTCGAATATCGCACTGATTATACAAAGCTGAGCAGAGCTCACAGAGTACATTAATTTTGTTCGCATAACGGTACCCCGTAACGGCATAAACTAAACGAGATAGATATAGACTTTTGGACAGTGGGCGTGGCTCAGCCCAATTTTAAAAGAAGGCAATTTAAAAGTTTTGCAAGCTGTAATTTGGCAGCTGAGTATGGTTAACCTGAAATTAGCTTTGCTTACTTGTTTTTGGTTATATTTTTCCGAAGGGTGCTCTAGATTTTCTTCTATATACTAAGTATTTAAGAAACGAAAGTTGTGCACTTTTTAGGGAGGCAAATCTAGAAGACCATCCGGAAAAAAATGGCCAGAATTCAATGCGAGCCTTGAGAGACCTATAAATTATGCTTTCATAGACTAAACTTGATTGGCTTCAGAACTGCATACTCAAAACAGGTCTTAGAGACTCCAAACAAAAATTTCGAAATTCTCGAAAAATTTTGCAGAATTTTAAAATTTTTTCAAAATTCACGATAGGTTTGAGATTAGCCGATAATAAAAAGTAAAATGCCCTCAATCTGTCTATGGAACACGACTTCTGAAGGCTTTTAGATGATAACAAAAATAAATGTAAGGCGTGATAACCTCCGAAGAGATCTTAAACCGAGCTTCTCTTCCAATTTGCGTCGTGCTCCTCTAGATTTTCACTACAAATTGGCCGGACGGGACCTTAAATTTTTTGATGCCGACTCCGAACGGTATCTGCAAGGCAGATGAGTTTTCACTGAGAGCTTTTCATGGCAGAAATACACTCGGATCACTTGCCAAATACTGCCGAGGGGAGACCCCGCTTAGAAAAGTGTTCTTCTAATTGAAAAACTTTATTTCTAAAATTTTGATGTTGCTTTGCCAGGGGTGTGAACCCAGGGCATACGGTGTGATAGGCGGAGCATGCTACCATCACACCACGGTGGCCGCCTATGATGATAAAAAAGCTTAAATGAAATCATCCGATCGGCCCTTTTTTCTTAGGTTGAAAAAAGTAAATTTTTTTTGTAATCGGTTTCAAAATAGTACATAAATAACAATTTTTAATTCGAATATGCAGAAATATACAATGTTTAAATAAAATTTTTATAAAAAAAGCAAGTAAGGACGGGACTGTCTTCGGCTGTGCGGAAGAATTCATACCTTTCATGAATGGGGCTGAACAATAATCCTATCCCGTTCCTTTTCTCCAAATAATCGGATGTATAAGATAAGAAATATATAGTGAACAGATCTACATACCTAAACGATTTTTAAGATAAATATAAAATAAAAAATGGCAAAAAACCCCTTTATCTAAATTGCTTCTAATGAAATGAAATCTGAACGATCATATTATATATAGCTCCGATCGAAATGTTTTTTACAGGAAATCTTCTATGATATATTAGAATATATATCACCAAGTTTAACGTTGTTATATTGGAAATTAAGGGAGAAATTGGCAAAAATCTTTCTATCTGAACGATCGGTTGTATGGGATAGGTATATACTATATACATATAGCTCCGATCAAAGTGATGTTTTCAGGAAATGTTCTATGATATATTAAAATATATATCACCAAGTTTCACGTTTATACTTTCTAAATTAAGGAAGAAATGGTAAAAAATCTTTCTATCTGAACGATCGGTTGTATGGGAAATATATTATATATAGCTCCGATCGAAATGATTTTTTCATGAAATCTTCTAAGATATATTAGAAAAAATATCACCAAGTTTAACGTTGTTATATTGGAAATTAAGGGAGAAATTGGCAAAAATCTTTCTATCTGAACGATCGGTTGTATGGGATATATACTATATATAGCTCCGATCAAAGTGATTTTTTCAGAAAATCTTCTATGATATAATAAAATATATATCACCAAGTTCACGTTTATACTTTCTAAATTAAGGAAGAAATGGTAAAAAAATCTTTCTATCTGAACGATCGGTTGTATGGGAAATATATTATATATAGCTCCCGATCGAAATGATTTTTACAGGAAATCTTCCACGATATATTAGAATAAATATTAGCAAGTTTAATGATTTTATATTGGAAATTAAGGGAGAAATGTCTAAAAATCTTTCTATCTGAACGATCGGTTGGATGGGATATACATTATATATAGCTCCGATCGAAATGATTTTTTTCATGAAATCTTCGACGATATATTAGAATAAATATCACCAAGTTTAACGTTGTTATATTGGAAATTAAGGGAGAAATTAGAAAAAACCTTTCTATCTGAACGATCGGTTGTATGGGATATATACTATATATAGCTCCGATCAAAGTGATTTTTTCAGAAAATCTTCTATGATATATTAAAATATATATCACCAAGTTTCACGTTTATACTTTCTAAATTAAGGGAGAAATGGCTAAAAATCTTTCTATCTGAACGATCGGTTGTATGGGATATATATTATAAATAGCTCCGATCGAAATGATTTTTTTATGAAATCTTCTATGATATATTAGAATAAATATCACCAAGTTTAAAGTTGTTATATTGGAAATTAAGGGAGAAATGGCTAAAAATCTTTCTATCTGAACGATCGGTTGTACGGGATATAACTATATATAGCTCCGATCGAAATGATTTTTACGGGAAATATTCTATGATATATTAGAATAAATATCACCAAGTTCAACGTTTTTATATTGGAAATTAAGGGAGAAATGGCTAAAAATCTTTCTATCTGAACGATCGGTTGTATGGGATATATATTATATATAGCTCCGATCGAAATGATTTTTTCATGAAATCTTTTATGATATATTAGAATAAATATCACCAAGTTTAACGTTATTATATTGGAAATTAAGGTAGAAATTGGCAAAAATCTTTCTGTCTGAAAGATCGGTTGTGTTGGATATATACTATATATAGCTCCGATCAAAGTGATTTTTTCAGAAAATCTTCTATGCTATATTAGAATATACATCACCGAGTTTCACGTTTATACTTTCTAAATTGCGGCAGGAATGACCAAAATCGTCTTATCCGAACGATCGGTTGAATGGGAGATATATGTTATAGGCATCCGATCCTACCGGATCCGACAACTATCCAATATAATACAAAAATACATCCTTGAGCCAAATTTCATTGAGATATATAATCGTTATACTTAATCGTGAGTCTATCTTCTATAAATCTCAACGTTACAAACATCGGACCAAAGTTAATATACCATTTCATGTTCATAAAAGGTATAAAAATATTAATTTTACCGTTAATTAAAATATGTAAAGAGTAAGCTTGGAGCATTTGGTCTGTTTACGTTTATTTTAGTATAAGCCGATGCTACATGTAGTAAGATGCTACATTCAGTGTACTAATTGCTTGCTTATCCATCGTATTCAAAAGAAAGTAATCACGCATACAAAAACGGACTCTTATTACATGCTGAAAATCGGTTGAAACTGTGATTATTGTGTAAAACAAAGAAAAAGAATTTGTTTGAAATAACTGTTACTTTGGAACAGAAAATAAACGAACTTATAGTGTATAGGAGCAGTGACGAGCGGTTGCCGAAATCATTGTGTGGAAATTGTAGAAACAATTTGTATCTGAAGAAAGAAAGTGACAGTGAAACATCTAGTAAATTACCCGATTATTCCGACTACCATATTCCGTGTAATGCTCGGTCAAGGGCTGGAACCTCATGTGAGTGTAAATTGTGTAAGACAGTAAGTTGTTTTAGAAGCAAGTTTTCTAGTCAATCAAAAAAAGAAGTAAGTAAACAAAATTATTTGAACCGTAAATGCAACTAAATTGTCTATGAAAAATTACAAACCCAATCAAGTGACTGTTAGTTCTGCTTCTTCATCAAATGAAACAAAAGAAGAATATTTAATATCTGCGAAAGATATGCCTCAAATAAGTACTGATTTTGGACTGTGAACAAATTCTACATTTGGTAGTGCTCGGTCGCTACGTATGTCAACAAGAAAAAGAAGAATAACTATCAACTGATTATAATCGAACCAAACTTCTTTTCTGAAGAGAACTATAATAATCTATCTGTTTTATGGAATTTGTTCCTATTGAAAGATTTTGATCGATAAATTGCAGCTGATCTAAAACTAACAAACATTTTAATTGGATTAATGCCGCATAGTAGCAGCTAGCCATGTACGTAGTGCATTGCACCCAAAGATGAATTAGATCATCTTGGAGAGCTCCGAACTAGAGGAAGTTCCATGTCAAACTCCGAAGCATGGAAAAATAGTGGTAGCAAAAAACAAAATTGCAAAAATTATTATAATTGTTCACATTCCCCTATGATTTCAGACAACAAAGAAATTAATAATTGATTTAATTGTACCTCCAGAATTACATCACCTATCAAGGTATTGTAAACTACCTATTTGATAATATGCATAAAAACTTTCAAGACATTGCTGAACTGTGGGCAAAAAAATGCAATGTAAGTCGAGAGATAATGTATGGAAATTGAGGCTTTTCCGGAAATTCTTGCAAAATTTTGCTTAACATAGTTGATATTCTACGTCAGCTTTGTGAACAATCGAAAAATTTTAGCTGCATGAAGTATGTCAAATGTTTTGCAGATTTCAATAATGTTGCTGACTCTTGTTTTTCGATTGAAAGAAAAACTACCTACAGCCAAAACATTTATGTATTTCAAATCACCTATAAAGATCTAAGTATCAAAGTGACCCCAAAAGTTCACGCCGGTTTTTACACGTGCAAGATTTTTGTAAAAGTCGTGTCTTTTGGTTTGGTTTGGTTTTTTCTCAGAATAAGCTGTCAATCTGCTCATGATGACTTCAAAAAAATTTGGAAGAAATACAAAGTTCAGAAAACTAATGATAGGTATTCTGAAAATTTGTTAAAGGCCGTTTGTGAATATAATAGCAGACATCTGTAACGTTATTTATTGCCTACGTAATGATGTGAAATATTTTCAATAACGATACAATATATATTACCTTTATTTATAAAAATAATATTAAAACATTGTTTATTTCTGCATATTTAAACTAAAAATTGTTATTTATGTACCTTTTCACATTTATATAGTGATATGTAATCACAGTCGATGGAAATTTTGAAAAACAAAAAAATATTTTCTACTCGATTATAAAAAAAATTACTTTTTCAACCTAAGAAAAAAAAACGGCCGATCGGATGATTTTCATTTATGCTTTTATATCATCTAAAAGCCTTCAGAAATCAGGTACCATAGCCAGATTGCGGGTATTTTACTTTTTATTATCGGCTAGTCTCAAACTTACCGTGAATTGTTTTCGAGGCTCGTTTGCATAGTTTTAGTTAGAGGATTCATACAAATTGTTTCCTTAAACATCGATAATAAAAAAGGAGGTATTTAATTGAAGAAATTTGAAAAAAAAAACTGCCACTGCTATTTTTGTGATCGCTGCTGTATATGCATGTAATTATATAAAGACATGCATATATGAATTGTTTAATTTTTTTGCTAAGGAATTTCAAAAGTTCTTAATATTTTTCGGATTTAATTCATTTAATAGCATGTTGTTGTGTAATAAGGGATTTTGGTTACGGTTGCCAATTTATTACAGCGCAGCTCGCCCAGTGTATGATTGTCCTTGAGGACCATAATTTGTCGTGCGTAACCTTGAAGATAAATAACAAATAACATGAATTATTTTGAAGCAACTATGTTGTTCTTGTGACAAATTACAAAATTCCAAGGAAACTAGTTGACTTAATACAGGGTTTTTCAATTGGGACTGGATGATGCGGGCAACAATGTTCGTATTTATATTTTTTGGATATATTTACTACTATGAAGTGGAAGAGTACAAAGGAAAGGGAGGATAACACGAAAATAGAGGAGGGAACAAAAAAGAGGGAGGTAAATACGCTGAACATGATGAAATAAAAGGAAAATGAAAAGGGAAATGGAGAGGGAGGTGAAGTGCAAACTAAAGTATGCTGAACCGGAGGTAGTGTGGGAGCGGGAACCGAAGATAGAGAGTGAGAAGAAGAGTGTGAATGGCAAACTTTAATAGGAACTCAAGGGGTTGTGTAGCGCAAATTATAACATCTCCTACCCAATTATCAGCCTCAGCCAGGCGTTGTGAGTAAAATTTGTAAACGTAAACACATAAAGCAGGAATGACTCTGCCGACTTCAAGTTCCGCACGTAAGTGGTGGGTTTAATTGGGAGTGGTGGGTTGAAGGATAGACGTGGTCATATCAAATCGTTTCCAACATGATCGGGCTAGTACTTTAATGATGCTAGTGTCCGATAAAGGACCACCACCACCTAACACTGACCTTTAAACTTGTGAGAGAGTTCCTTTATATCTAAAAGAAATGGAAGAAGGAGAAGACTAAGAAGAAGAAGGAGCGAAATTCTTGGCGATTACAATGTACACGACAATTCAGCACTACCAACTTGCCAACCGAAGGCAGGTTACAGCGATTAACAGAGCAAAAAAACAATGCGACAATTACCTAGTCCGATGCATGAACCTTGTCCACACTAGTAACAGGAAAGAGTTTATGCCTCCAGAAATCTCCATCGTGACGGCAGGACTCTTCTCTGGAGCGATCGATAGATTTATTTATTTGCAGTAAGGGGTGGAAAGGTTGGGAAAACGGGAAAGGGTTAAAGTAAAGGTAAACAAAGGGTGAAAGTGTCGGATTGCAAACGAAGTAGGATACGAAGAGAGTAGAAAAGCGAAAGAATGAAGACAGAGTAAAAAGGAATAAGAGGATGGGGAAAAGGAATGAAACAAGAAGTATAGAAGGAAGGTGAAAAGAGGATGGGGTTGACCTAAAGGTAAATAAAGGGTGAAAATATCCGAAAAATATGAAGACAAAGTAAAAAAGAATATGAAGATGAAGAAAAGGAACATGAACAAGAAGTGCAAAAATCGGGGGGAAAGTGGGAGGGGCTAAAGTTAAGGTAAATAAAGGGTGAAAATGTCGGAGTGCAAGCAAAGGAAGGAAGGAAGAGAGAGCAAGAGCAAAATAATGAAGACAAAGTAAAGAGGATGGAAAGAGGTGTAAGAGGATGAAGAAACGGAATAGAAACAAGAAGAACGACAAGACAACTGTACCTTGATATTCAAAGTTGCTGTTCTTATGGTCGTTTTATTAATATAAGATACTCTTTGATATATCGAGTAATGGGTGAAATATATCTTACCTGCAAGTTGGAAAACATCTTATTAGAGAATATTTTTCAAAAGCCTTCTATTTCAGAATTTGTTTAAAAGCGCTCTATCTCAGATTTTAGAACTTTTTCCATAAACGCCCCCGCCAATGTCAAAATGTTTTGAAATTAAGCGCAGATTTGACGTCAGAAGTCGCTATATTGGAAAGATAGTTTGATGGAGACAAAGCAATTGCACTGCTTTGCCATATTCAGTGCAATTTTTCGTTCTTGAAATGACACTGAAGATGGTACAATGCCGAAACAGTACAATTTCAATACCAAATTTTAGTAGTGATGACTGGAAATCATTCCAACATACGTAAACTCTACAACCTGTAGAAAATTAACAAAACAAAGTGGTATAGTTCTACGATTTTGTGCGGAATCCAAGCGAACCCCTCATTTTCAAAATAAATCCCGACTTTCATATCCACCTTCACGCAATGCAAAGCTCTATAGCTTCAAAGCTTCCGCAACCCAATTGTCAACCTCACCTACGCGAGGGGAATCCTGCTACAAATATGAATGTACCATACACATATTTAACAGGCGAGGCTCTGGTGAGCCTACGTTCCTCATTGAACTAGGGAGGCGGGAAGGCCTAGAAAGTTTAATGTGGTCATATAAATCGTTCCGAGATGGTCGGTCTAGTACGTTAATGATGCTTTGCTACCGGAACGTACCAGATCTATATCCGCAAAGGACCATCAACATCGATAACACTCCCCAAACTCTTCGGGCATGCTGGAATCACCAGGTGAAGTAAATAAAAAATGACAGAAGATGTATGCTATCTGAAATGGTAGGGATATATTTTCAAAGGTCAGAAGAGGGTAAAATTTGTACCCACCTCGAAAAAATAGGAGTAAAAAAATAGATACCTTGCTATGAAAGCCATTACAGAGACTGTTTTTTTTAGCATATCAGTGCCACCTAAAGTCAATGCAAAAGGGGATACAAAGGTATAGTGCGTGTGACTAATGTTACCAAGTTATTATTTACTAAAATATGTCAGGGGATATACTAGCCCCGCGGCAGTCGGCCCAGAACCAGAAGATGCTGATCCGATAGAGCCGGATTCAGATATTCTAAATTATAATCCATAACTGTAACATTCCTATTATCTTAGTGGTCTGATTTTTAGGGGAAAAAAAGTGAGCTACAAATTTTGTGTAACTATATTTAGAATTCCATTGTTTTAATCAATTGTTTACATAAATAAGGTGTAATACGATAGTTTTGGTGTCCTTGTTGTAGGAATGACAAAACCATTCATCGAATGTCTCCGTTAGCGCTGCACAGGTGAAAATCCTTAGTTGGATATGACGTGAATACAAATAGTTTGTTTTGGCAAAGACCTGTTTAAATTTTTTAAACGGTTTTATGTAGCTTGACAGGCTGGCTAGTTGGCTGACTGGCACGAATTTTGTAATTGAAATTTAAGTAACTTCCAGATAGGCTACAAGCTTCGAACTTGGAAAATAGTTCAGAACCCGATCACAATGCAATAATAAGAAAAAAATGCCGCTAGGTGGCGCAAGGATCGAGATATTCAAAAAAACCGTATTTGTGGTCCGATTTGGTCCATATTTGGAACAAATATTACATACAGTCCGGTAGAAGTGACTGCAAATTTTTTTGGAGTTGGAGAGGGACAAGCATAAAGTCTTTGGAAGGATTATGTATTGAGGACTTAGATTGCAACAAATTGTCAGGAAAGAGTCCTTGTAATAATAATGAGTCGCTAAATGAACTAAATAGAATGAGAAATAATAGGCAATTAAATAAAGACTAAAAAGTTGAAAATAAAATAATTAAAAAAATTTTTTAAGTTAAACGGTTTTATTGAAAACTATACTTACATGAAGTAATAATAATATTAAAAGCTAGAAAATAATTAGGTAGGTCCTAGGTACTAGTCATCACGCTCCTCATCAATCGAAGGGTGTTGATCAGAAAATTAAATAAAAGCGTTGGTTGCGTGAAATTTCTAAAAATGTGAGGCGTAGCATAACCTGATTAAGGTTCAGTTGGTCTTACTTATGACTATCAATAGAAGTTTGACGAGTCCAACGCTTTTATTTAATTGTCTGATCAACGCCCTTCGATTGATGAGGAGCGTGATGACTAGTACCTAGGACGTACCTAATTATTTTCTAGCTTTTAGTATTACCATATTTTACTCCTGAAAAATGCAAAAAACAACACTTTTTCAGGGACAACATTGGTGAAAAATTTTCAGAGAGCAGAATGACAGAACAAAGAAGAATTTAGAGCGAGATAATTGACGGCTTACTTCACCTGGTTATTCCACCTTGCCTTCGGGGAATGTCCTTGTCATTGTGAATTCATACAAGTGAAAAATCATTCTATTCCTCCATTGCCATATCTACCTGTCAAATAATAGCTGACAGGGAGAACGGCTGTCGCGAATGGCCAGAGAATGGAAGAAAAGTTGGTGTTTTGCTCGCGGTTATTAAATTGAAGTGCCATGAATTGCACATTTGTGTTTCAAATCAGCTTTTCTTTTAAATGTGTATACTGAAAATCAGACTACATATTTTTATTCATTTCTAAAATCAAGTTAATAGCTTAAATGTGAGCAGCGAGTTATGCAAACATTTTAAAATATGTAATAATGCAATATACCAGTCCTCTAAAAAAATGTTTGAAAAACACTATTGAGCAAATGATTTAAGTAATCGAACAGCGATTGAATAAGTGATCGAAGCTGTTTACTATTGTGAACGTTTTTATCAAACATTCGCCACTTGTATGAATACACAATGGCCTTTGTCGTTAATACAACAAAAACGACATACACATAAAAAATTTTAAATGGCACCTTGAGATATAGAAAATAAAATAAAAACTTCTGGTAACCCATTCTCTGTCGGATTTGTAACGAGAATTTGAAAATTCAATTTAGACGTGCTTCAAAAGTAGACGAAAACATTTTTTTTCATTCACGTGCAAAACCATTGATAGCAGCATGTCGTGTTTATGCCAATATTTTGTTACAACGAAAAATCGAAAGCTCATTGGACTCAGCTCGGATGGCAGTGAACTCAGTTCATTTTTCGCAACACAAAATAAGGTTGATTTAAAAAAGGAGGAGATCAAGCAAGAGTAATGAAAAAAAGAAAAATAAATTTGTATTATTTGATGTCTAATTCAAACTCTGCTTGTATTATCCAATTTTAGTTCAGTTGCCAGTAAACTAAGCGAAGAAGTCTCGGCAACAGAATTGGCAGCGGCTAAAGCAGAAATTTGGATACTCAAAAAGCATTTGAATGAAGCGCAAATATCCATTGAGAATTTGGAAAATCTTGTACGCACCATTCTGCTCAAGCAAAATGAGCTGCTGGGCGAAATGTATGAATTGAAGCAACAAAACTATGAATTACAGGATGAATGTCGCATGCAACGCGACTATCAGACGATGGAGCGCAATGCTATGATGCGTGAGATGCATGAGATCAAATCGTTGTTGGGTGATCGTACAAGGCTGCTGGTATCTATAATGCTCAAAGACATATCATAAACGAGTTCCATATGCAAAATTCATAACACTTCTACTTTATTTTTTACAGGAGGATACCGTTACACGCAATACCGAGTTGACTTCTGCCTTACAGGATGCTAACGAGAAAATCTATGTTATGGGCATGAAATTTTTAAAGTTGAAGGCATCACGTTCCTCGAAACGCCCTCCGCCAGCTACCCAACCGACTTCGGGTAGTAATACGGATCGTTCGAATTCGGGTTGATTACCAATAAAGGAGCAATTGAACGGAGACTAATAAAATTGTTCGTTATCGCACAAATGTTTATTTTTTAAATATATTTTTTATTTTAAATACCAGCTCTGAATCAGATAAACTTACTTAATTAGCGGTTATAAAGTCTAATAAGGCGCTCCAGCCGCTTATTCGCCCATTGGTAAGACCAAGAGAATTTAAATCGTTTTCCACTTTGTCATTCCATCGGAGTAGGGGCCGCCCTCTTCCTCTGCTAGCATAGACGGGTTCCGATGAGATACCTTTATTGGTCCGAGCATCATAACATGACCTAGCCTGTGTAGCCGCTGTGTCTTAATTCGCCGGACTAGGTTTGTATCGCGTAAAGCTCGTACAGCTCATCATTAAATCTTCTTTGGTACTTGCCATCTTTTTTTTCAAATACTCCAAAAGATGTTAGGTTCCATGCTTGTGCACAATATAGTAGGAGGGGAACAGTTAGTGACTTGTAGAGCATGATTGATCTTCGTTTGTAGAGAGAGGACTTTACTTTTCAATTGGATTTCATATCTGATGTTGTTGTTTATATTGATGCTGGTTCCCATACAACGAATTTCCTTATTATTTCGAAATTATGGCTGCCAATAATAACGTGTCAGCTCCTGGAGAGGATCGGGACAGGGAGAAGCACACATCTATATTGGGCGCCAGGGCATATGGGAATAGATGGGAGTGAAAAAGCGGATGAACTGGCTAAAAAGGCGCATCCCTTGAAGCTTGCTCCGTAGACGTCCCACTTAGACTGGGAGAGATTAAGCGAAGGCGAGAGTTGCACACCATCGACCAAGCCGGAAAGGCGTGGGTTCAAGCACGGAGCTGTAAAGTGTCGAAGATTATGTGTAGGTCTAACAACCTTAGATTAACAAAGTTGCTTCTATCATTAAAAAGAGAGGACTGTAGACTCATGACAGGTATTCTGACTCGACACTGCCTTCTGGCGCCACGTGCCTTTAAATTAGGCTTGGTTAGTGATAGGAGAAGTAGGAAGTGCGTGTTGGAGAAGGGAACGATCGAACACGTTCTGTGCTCATGCCCTGCGCTTACCAGGCTAAGACTCAGCTATTAGGTGTGATACAACTGTCAGATCTAGAAGCAGCAAGTGGCTTAAGTCCTACGAAGTTTCCAGTATTTGCCAAGAGACATAGGTCCTGGTTTTTGATAGGGTTTCTCAGTTTGGTATTTAAAACAAATTTCTGGTAACACTACGGACTCATTCAGTCTATGTGAGGTTCTCATGGACCGGCCAATTCAACCTATCCTAACAATAACGTGGTTGCCAGTGCGCTGACTCTTTGCTTTATGGAAACAGGTACTTCATTTTGTCCTCATTCACTATAAAACCCTTCTCATCCTCGTCTTTTTCCAGTTTAGAGTAGGTAGAGTTTATAGGCCGATTATGTCTATGTCGACAGCATTCGCCAATAATTGCACGCTCTTATGGGATATTGTTCCAGGGCGGTTAAGTCCTTCAGCTGGTACAACTTTTTCCAGCAACAAATTAAAGAAATCGCACGATAGGAGGTCACTCTGTCTTAAACCTCGTTTCGAAGAGATCGGAGAAGTCCTTCCCAATTTTGACTGAGTTTATGGTTGATTTACCAGGTCTGCAGTCGCACTTATGAGGTTAAATCAGCAGTCTGCAGAATTCCCCTTATTGTGTACTAGGCAAAGCATACGTAGGTTCCAATCGGCGAGCATGCACTCGTCCAACCATACTTTGCATAGAAGTTGTGCATGCGCCTTAGCAATTCCTCGCTGCCGTATCGGAAAAAATCTGCAGGAAATCGGTCGGATAAGCTACTAATAAATAAAAATGAACTATTAAATACTTGTCGCGATATACCGACGAGAACTATGCCGAGTTTATGCTACAATTTGCATCATGTTGTCTTAACTTTTTCCTACAAATTGGCCTGACGCCACCAACACGTTTTATGCTCTTACTCTAAACGGCATCTAGTGGCCGCCGTGGTGTGATGGTGGCGTGCTCCGCCATCCACACCAAAGATCCTGTGTTCACGCCCCGGGCAAACCAACATCAAAAATTTTAGAAACAAGTTTTTTCAATTAGAAGAAAATCTTTCTAAGCGGGGTCGCCCCTCGGCAGTGTTTGGCAAGCCACTCCGAGTACATTTCTGCCATCAAAAGCTCTCAGTGCAAACTAATCTGCCTTGCAGTTGCCGTTCGGAGTCGGCATAAAACAAATAGGTCCCGTCCCACCACTTTGTTGGAAAAATCGAGAGGAGCGCGACGCAAATTGAAATAAATCTCTTCGGAGGTTATCGCGCCTTACATTTTATTTTTATTTTTTTTCTAGTGGCATCTGCAAGGCAGATAAATTTTCGCTGAAAAGCTTTTCATGGCAAAAAACACTCCGAGTTTTTCCCAAACTACTGCTGAGGGATGACCCCGCTTAGAAAAATCTTTTCTAAACTATTTTGATGTTGCCTTTCCGGGGCTTGTGCCCCATTTTTATAAATGACTAAAATGCTGGGTAAGCCTTTTACTCCTCGGTGCGTTACTACGGAAGGCATCTTGTGGATAGCGTGAGAGCTAGTCGTCGATTTATCTGCAGAGCAGCCAAATATGTGGCTGAGCGGTTGACAGACTGACATCTATGCCGGTCTGCCTCATAGTATGGGGGAAAAATATCGGTGACCGCTAGCTACCAGCTCCCCTAATCATAAGGTATTTGTCTGTAATTCAAAGGAGCCTATCCGACGCCCGGACGCCTCGGGAAGAAACGGTGGTTTACCACAGTAAGGAGCGCTGCTTGTGGTAGAGGGTTTCTTCCCCATATTTAATATAAGACAGATGAGCTCGCCGTATCGTGCAGGTGGTCGTCCGACTAAGATGAATAATTCATATTTTAATGTTGATAAGGAGGAGGAGAGATAGAGAATAGCGCCGCAAGCTAGGGAGCCAAAAACGAGGCGTCGGAATCTGAGAGCGAAAGTAGCCGATATTGCAGAACGTGTAAGAAAGTTATTTTCCAGTACCATGCCGCTCTGAGAATTGTCCAACGCTTAGAAGCAGTCGTCGATCTAGCAAACCAAGAGAGTAAGCGCTTGGAATGGGCCGCTGAGGCAGTAGAAGTAGGTCGAAAGCATTTTAAAAGTATTATTATTTAACTTTTGGTACTACAACGGTATGAGAAGGAAGAAGCACGCCGAACCACCTGAGCAGTGTTCCTTCGTCCATTGTTTTCGTGGCCCCATACAACCCCTATTGTGAAGTAGTCTTCCTGTAATTTAGCACGCAGTCAATCCATCTTGTTATGGCTGCAAGTGGTTCAATGTACTTAAGAATTTCATTATCGCCTGTTTACAGACATTGTTGAAAGCCCCGGCAATGTCGAAGAAGACTCCTAAAGCGTACTTGTTATATTTCACTTTGTTAATAACCATCCCAAGCAGTGCCGTGTCTACCGTCTTGCCTTAGGTGTACGCATGTTGTGTTTTTTTCATCCATGTTGGACTTACATATATACACATCGATAAGCCTCTCAAAGATTTTTAAAAGAAATGATGTTAAGCTTATGTGTCCGTAGTCTTTCCGATACCCGCCTTTGGTAAGGAAACTAAAATTTTTTTGTAAAAAGTTCATGACGCAATAAAACCAGGCATGTGATCTCAGTAGTACAACAATACAAATTTGACGGCCCTCATAATCCAGTCATGAGTCTTAAAGTAGTAGGTAGGGAAAATGTTTGGTACTATTTTGCTACTTTAGCAATGCGAAAAAGAGTCAAACTCGATATATCTCACACATTGAAAACGGTAATATGAAAGAAAAGTGACAAGAAAACAGAGGAAATAGGAAGAAAAAGTAGAGGAACCTGAAGGTAAGTGGGAAAAGTAAAAGTAAGTAAAAAGAGACCAAGAGGAAGAGGGAAAGTAAGAGTAAATGTAAGAAAGGGTAATGGTTTGAGAGAATTTAGTAAATAGAGGTTTACATTCAGAGTAAGGATAATATAAGGATAAGATTAAGAGTAATAAGGATAGTTAGGCTTGGATAAGAGCAGCAGCAGGAAGAGTAAGAGGAAAAACGGGAAGAATTACCGAAGAATGAAAGGTAAAGTAGAAAATGCAGAGTGTATAGGAAGTAAGACAGGATGAAAAAAGTTATCCAGAGGAGAGGCAGGTAGATGGATAGAGAAATTCATAACCATGTCTGTCGGGTTTGATCATATGGCTATTTCATGGTTTTCTAACCATTTCCAGGGTCAACCAGACCTGTTTAAAATAAAGTTTTGATAGGCCACTTATTTCTTTTTTTGCCATCAATGAATTTCTATAAGCTTTGATCTTTTGAAGCATCGTTGCTGTAAAACCTCTGCCGCTTTATATTTTTACGACAGCCACCATTTTCTGCTCAATGAATCTACCTTTAAACGCTTCGTTCGCATATATAAATGTTGGGTCTCGGAACAGTGTACCGCCGATCTTTAGCTTTCGTATTACAAACCTCACAGATACTCTTCCGCGATTTCATGACTTTGTTCCAGGTCGTCAATTATCTAACTGACGTCAAAGGTCTGTTTCCATATTGCTTAGTTGTAGGCAATGGGATACTCTGAAGATCCAGCTATTCAGTTCCGTTGATTAAAACTTTTCCATTTGCAGTCAGTAAAAGAAAATAAACCCTCCCACAAAAGGAAATACAGACCCGAAGGCGTTGTTTTTCTGCGCGTTACTTCATACTCCAGAAAGGCATTAACGTAATATTTTTTTATAATACTAAAAAATCAAAGCTGCAGATCAAGAAGTTACACTTACAATTATGAGGCGAAGAAATGCGACTCCATTTTGTAATAATGACTTCAACTGTCTGGTTTTATTGCGCCATGAAAAAGCCTAACATTTTTTTGGGGCTGCTGATAGATGTTCGTTAATGAAGCAAGTGGCCCTTTGTGAACAGGAATAGTTAATTATATCATAAAAAAAAAATTGTAATTCCACTAAGATTCTGTGTGAAATTACATATATTTAACGTAAATATAACACATTTTTGTAGCGTTTTGGATTTTTATTGAAAATAAGGTACGAAAGGGTGATCACATACATATAAACTTAAGACACTGATGAACATAATCTAGAGCGGTCGGTTAAAATATTTATTATTTCCAAAATTTTTTAATTCTTAAGAATGCATTTACATATGTGAATGTATACTTATATTAGAATATAAAGCGAATATCGGATAAGTATGTCAGTATGTACATATATAAATTTTTGTGTGATTGTATTAAATTAACATTACTTTTATTAAATGTTAAGTTTATGTTGAATGCCCTTACATCTAATAATATGTAGATATGGATTTTTGTATTTCTGTATAAGGTACAAATTGTAGATTTAATTCGACACATTTAGTTCATAATAAGTATGTATTAGGGCGTGCCAAAAAGAAAAATAATTACTTTTTTCCTTTTGTATAATGAATATATTGTTCAGTGCATCCAAAAAGAGAGGCTGTAAAAATTTTAGCTTTTAATTTGAATGTGTAGAGGTGCCTCATCGCGACTTTGGAGTTTTTTCATACAAATCGAATAGGGAGCTTTCAAGTTTTTATAAACCGCTAAACATTAAGATTAAAAACTATATAATATTTTCACTACACCAAGAGAAAAAAAAATATTATTTTTTGCACACCCTAATATGTATGTATTCTAATTTTACAATTTTTTTCAGTGCGATCTTTAACATTAAACAAGTGAATGAGAGACCAAAGTGATGACAACGACATGACCAAAATTCCGAGTGCATTGCAGTTTTATTTAAATTTACATTGAAATCTTGTTTTTTTTTCGACTTTTTATAGTACCAAATAATGTTGTCAATCTCTGTGACCAGGCAAATGAACTGGGCGGTGGTACTTTGTTATGGGATGTACAAAATAGCCAATTATTTGAGTAAATATATATATTACAGTTGGGTGTACAACACATTCTCCCCATTAAAAATCCCGAAATACAAAATCGGGAAACGACCAAATCCCAACAGTACATAATCCCGACACGACCAAATACCTACCATTCATAATCCCGACAACATCTAAATTAGGAAATTATATATGATGTCATAAAAAAGACACATCTTCGGTATTGTTCTACTATTTTAAACATCTCTACACAATAACACTTACCAGATCTAACACCAACTACGCAATCCACAGTATTTTTGCGCAGAACACCTTTCTGCGTTGACGGCCTTCGCCCGCGCTTCAAAAAAAAAAAAACAAGTAATAAATATTAGTCTACCAAACTCCGGCTACGCGAACTACAGTATTTCTGCGTAGAAGGCCTTTCGGCAAAGGCCGCCTTCGCCCGGGCCAAAAAAAAAAAAAAAAATAGCTCTTAGCCAATCCAACACCAACTACGCAGTATTCCTGCTCAGAATACCGAAATTTTAGTAAATTTTTCTGGATTGTGTGTTGTCGAGATTTGGAGCTGTCGGGCTTTTGCATAGTCCGGATATTGTCTTGTTGGGACTTAGTTATGTCGGGATTTTGTTTTGCCTGGATGTTGTCTTGTCGGGATTTTTAAAAATTGTCGGAATAATGGGGGGCACCTATTACAGTTCGATATAACAGTTCTATATTTTCGATATAATTATTACATATATTTATATAATGGGATGAGGCACGTTAGTTCGTTATATCGAGCCCTAACCTTAAGAACACTCAAACAATATAATACATCCATATACTCCTCTGTTGAATTTACTTTAACCTGCTCCTCTCCTTCCCTCTATTTTCATCCCTTTTCCTTCAGTACTCCTACGCTCTCTCCTGAATCCGATGCTTTTACAAGTCTATCTACCCTGTCCTCACTCTTCCTATTAAGTCATACTTAATTGATGCTATGGTCTGCGTGGACAAAAAGTCTTTCTATGAGAAACTGCAAAATATATACTCTGACTTGCAAAGAAGTGGTGGGTAAACGGCTTCGCTAAGTCATTTCCGGTGAACCCCGGTTTCAATATAAGTACATCATTCAACTCTTGCAGAAGAGGAAGTAGATTTCTCGGGGAGACAAGAATCATTTTGGCCCAATTAATGTATACCGTAACCGGTTAAACTCTTACTTGTCTATTCGTAATGTATGCCTTAAATGCGATATGTTCTCACGTGATGCCAACCATTTTTTCAATTGTAATGTGGAACACCTCGCCCTCTAACAGCAGCATCCCTATTATCCAACCCTGTTGCAACTGCTAGTTTCCTTATACTCCCGTTTGAGAACTTTGATGACAATTTGTGAGTGGTCGCACCTATTGAATGGGGCGAAGCACTGCTAACACATTAACGAGGGATCTTTCCCATCGGGTTGAAGTTCATTGACTACGCAGCGGTTCGATATATGGTAAAAGATACATCAAGCTACTTGGCTGTTACATCATCGGCAGGCATAGCATCACCAATTCGGATCTACCTCTTGTGACAGGCAAGATGTCCACCTGCAAATAAGAAAGTGCCGGAAGTGCACCAAGAGTAGGTGTTCACGAAATGATTACTCTACTCGGCTTCCATGCTTCTTAGTGTTAGCAATCCTCAACCGGACGATGAAATTGGGGTATTTATCGACCAGCATTTGTTTCGATTCCAATGCAGCTTTTGAAAACGCGAACGGAAGTTGCCTTATAATCGCTTTGTCTGAATTGAAGTTTGAAACGCTTTTTAAAATGGCGATGAGCAACATCAATGTTTCGGACATGTTGGCCTTCATTACGTGCGATTGCTTTACCCTGATTCTGAAGGAGATAATTCTACCAGCGGATCTAAACCATGACCGTTTCTGCAATCTGTTATAGGAACGTACAGTTGCTGGCGTATTATGATTACAAACGCTTCGCTTCCCTGGCTTGTATAAAGTGTTGAAATAAGTAGGTAATGCGCTGAACGAGGCAAGACCAAGTACTTGCTGTCATCAAAAAATTAACTGGAGGATTTGGCACTTTCTCTTGTCAGCAAGCGCTACTTTGGTATGAGTACACACAGTTGAAAAATAAAGTCCTGACTCAAAGAACAAAAATCACGCTCTATAATTCGCTTATGCTGATGTATGGCGCGGAGTCATTGGTACAGTGCAGAGAGTAGATGGTTGTTGGAGTATTCTAGAAAAGATTTATTATCCCATCCGTGAGGAAAGCGGTATGTATTGAAAAAATATTGATGATGGGCTGATGAACTTTACGCAGATATGTGTATAGTGGGTCAAACAAAAGCTCAACGGCTTCTCTGGCTCATGTTGACATGAAACAAGACGGATCAAAAGGTATTCCTTAGGCAAGATGGAGGAATACTTGAACTTCCTGGGCGTCAGTTATTCTGAAATAGGAATAGCTGGCGCGACTTATTACGCGATGGCCAAAATTGTCAAGTGGGATAAGCGTCAATTAATGATGTCTTCAAAAATCTTATTTGCTTCAGACCATTTTGCTGTTAGGACTCTACATGTAATTACGCAGCTATTAAATAACGGTACAACTACTTATGCTATAAACTTGTTCAATATGAATATTGGGTAAATATTTCCCATGCAATCAAGTAAAATTATCGATTTATTCTAATGTTTGTTGATATGTTTTATGTTAATAATCGAGTATGATGATTAAGCTTTCCAATAACATTTTTTTTTTTTTACTACATCTAAAGCTACATATGGGGTATTCCATCCCATTTCGACCAATTTTGAACCCGACCCCTTTAGAATTGGCTGAAAGTTTTTCTTCTTTTTCTAGCTTACGAAAGACGTTTTTCAGAAGTTTCTCAAATTTTTTCATCCATCTCAAAAAAAGTAATGAATTAAAAAAAAACACCTATAATCGAAAAATCTCGTAAAAATGAAAAATTACAAAACAAAAACTTTAAAAATTTTTTTGAATTTTTCCCGAAAAGTACATTTAAAAATACATTAAAAAAAAAAAAAAGATCCAAAACGGTCAATTTTTGAAAAAGTTATAGCATTTTGAAAACAAAAACGGTGTTTTTTTAAAAATTCATAACTTTTTTTGAGTTGGATGAAAAAATTTGAAAAACTTCTGAAAAAAGTCTTTCGTAAGCTAGAAAAAGAAGAAAAACTTTCAGCCAATTCTAAAGGGGTCGGGTTCAAAATTGGTCGAAATGGGATGGAATACCCCATATACATCCATTAATTTATGTAATCTAGCAAACTGTACTTCTGAGCAAATCCTTATTCTAATTTAAACGAAAACTCTTCAGAAATTCGTTATAGCAAAATGCTGAATTTGCAAAATAAAAAAATTTTAACTGTAATAGAGTAGGGGGATTCGCTTTGTCTTGCACGGATTGCACGGAATGCATGGTTTGCACGAACTGTACAGTTACAGAAAAAAAATACATGCAAAAAAATATATGCAGTGGGTGCAATTTATGTTATGCTCACACCTATGTATATTTTCGTGCAACGAATGATAGGAAATCAGCATCAACCCTGCTTCAATGGTATTCCTCTCAATTCGCTCATTTCACTCACGAAAAGATTGAGCCATGATACAAAAGTAGGTAGGTCCACTCAAAATTGTTTGACGTATTTGGAGATTTTTGAAGTTCCATAATGTTTGTTGTTTTGCCAGAAGCGTTGCCATGCTGTTACTGTTTAAGGCGAAATTGTGGTTTTGTCGAGATGGAAATTTCCGTTAGGATGAAAACGTAATGGTCATCTCAGACAATAATAATATGCTTTAGCTAGATTTATGTGCATACGTATCGATTGAGAATACAGTAAAACATGCAATTTTATTGAAAAATAGTGGATAATGACTCATGCATTGGTTAATGGCTCATATCTTTATGGCAGCTTGAACCTTAGACAGAAAAAAAGTTACACGAAAAATCCTAATTGCGGTGTCGGTTTATAAAGACCTCCTTTGAGTAAGCAATTGACAAACGTGCATGTTTTGTCAAAATGTTCTGAGCAAAGGTACGGACACTTAAGAAGGCTATACTCCCTTGCTTTGCATCGATCCATGTTTTTTCACCAAAACAATTTTCGGGAGCTCGAAAAACTTATTAAAAACGTTCTTTTCTAGGCTGATATTTCGTATTAAAATATTTCCAAGACATGGGGCTCATTTTTTTTCTTCTTTATTTAAAATAACTAAGAAAGTAATTTAGTCATATTCGTTAATATGAAATCCATCAAAATTAGAAAAATTCGTAACATTTTTCAATCTGGTAGCTTGTTTTTGGTGAAATTGTCATTGTCCCCGCAAAAGTCAAGTGGCTAACATCACACTAAATGGAACTACCTTTATTTTTTGTATCATGGATTGAACAACCTTTTTTTATTTTTTTCGTATTTTGTTATTTTAGGTGCCAATTTTTTGACACTTCGTAGTGATGCATGCAATAACATCGCATTGGAGTGCTCTCGTAGTCTTGCATATTTTGTCTAAACAATGCGTGCAATCCGTGCACCTTTCAAGAAAAAACGAGCCTCCCTAGTGTGTTATGTAAATACTATGTAGATATTAAATTATTTAAACACAAAGTTGCAATGAAAATACTTCTACAACTTTTCTATTCACTGAATGAACCGATTATAAATCAAGTCGACTGCTGTTGAACCATTTTAGAAATGCGTCTTCATGCGTGCAAAAACAAAGAACGGCGTCATTGTTGAGATCAGCGATAATAAAAAATTTGAAATCGTTTGTTGTGAAGCTGTAAATAAAATTTAGTAAATTAGGTATGCATTATACAGTTATTACAAAAGACACCCTGCAAAAAATTGTGCGAATTCTGCCTAAAAAGAGTGATCTGCGATTGATCTCTTTTGTCTACAGTGGGGTATATTTGATTCTCTCTAGTCTTTTTTGGGCACAGTTGTGATTTATCAGTTGAAAATATATGTAGTCAACATTGTGAATTCATACAAGAGAAGAATCTTTCTATTCTTCCATTGCCATACCGACGATGAAATTAATATTCAGGTGTTCTCATCCCGTTGACGTTTTCCCTTATTCTGACAAGTTCGGCATGCATAGTTTAGAGGGTTGTCTATCATACAGAACTGCCTTTGAGTTATACTACGATCGTAGTAGATTTTACTATACGTTTAGAAGTATTATAACTATATAAGCCGTTACTAGAATTGTTTAGCCAAAAAGAGTAACGGAACTTTGTATTCTCTAACAAAATATACATAGACAAAATTTTGCAGAAAACTTATTTATTTGAAGAATTTGTACGAAAAATTAAGCAATCCAAATTTATTACTTTTGAAATACACGTAAATACTGGCATTTAGGGCTGCCGAAAAAGTGAGGTTATGTTGTTGACATCACCTTTATTATTACATCATGGCCATACCAACCTGTCAAATAAAGCTGATAGGGAGAATGGCTGTGGCGAATGGCCAGATAATGTTTTTTGCTCGCGGTTATTAAATTGAACCACCTATAAATGTTATTGGGATTATACATCCCAGGATAACGGTAAGGATTCCGGTATGCCACACATCTTATATTTTAGGCATATTACAGTATTTGCTGTCGTAATGATGAAAACTCGACCTGATTTCGAAAAAAAAAAACTCAGGGGTGAAAGGGTTAAGTAATCGAACAGCGATTGAACAGGTGATCGAGGCTGTTTACTATTGTGAATGTTTTTGTCAAACATTCGCCACTTGTATGAATTCACAATGGCAGCCAATTTCAAGAAACAATAAAAAAACCGCAACAAAACGGGTAAAATAAAAACAAGATTCTGTGGAATTGAAACGAATTATTTAAAAAATTCGAGTTTTAAACAATTATAAGATCAGTAGGAGTTCCCGTACGGGTAGAAAAAAGACTTGTTCGATAGTGTTTTGTAGGGGCGCATAAAGGACCCGTGCGACAGTATCCGTTCGCGAACAAAAAAGACTTACCCGATAGTGCCCGTAAGAGTACTAAGAGAATCTGTCCCACAATACCCGTAGCTGTACAAAGAGGAACAGTCCGACACTACTTGTCAGTCAAACCAATTGGTCTCTCTATAAGACATGCTCAAAACAAAAGGGATCAAGCCAATCCACATAAAGGGATCAAAACTGGCTATATTCGCATATTATTTTGCGACTCATCACGGACTCATCCTAGAATATTCGCATTTTTTGCAGGGCACAAACTCACCACCACTACAAATATCACGTAAAGCATCTTCAAAATATCCGCTATCATTGTCGCAGAGACAAATTTTAGTTTTTGAAATAAATTTAGCTACACCAATTGTACGATTGACACTCTCAAATTGACAAACCAAACCATCTTCACATTCATTGCTGCTGTTGCATTTGTGACGTAAACCTGAAAATTAATGAGAACCAAGCATATTAAACAAGATAAAATTATAAAATTTGAGATACTTAAAATATTTATTAAAATATATCAGAAAAAAATTTAAATTTATGTTCTAGACCCATGTTCAAGTAATAATTTTTACACCGAAATTAGTGACGGTAATAATCCAGAACAGGGGTCGACTGCTAAAACGCGTCCAAAAATATCGGGAGAGGTATCAAACGAGGCGTCTTGACATCACTATTAATAATCCGAAGGCGGAAAATAAAAATTTTAGCTCGATAAAAGGTTAACAAAAAAATTAAAAAATTACTCCGGGTCCCTCCGAAAGCGGGGTGGGATAAATAGTATTTTTTCGGGGTGGAATCAAAATTAAATCCGTGCAAAATCCCATTATACAGCAAATTTTTTTCAGTGCACAGCAACATTACAACAACCACATGAAAATTGCCAATTTCAACTGTAAATATTCCGGACAGACATACAATGTTCTTGTCCACCATCGGATTATTGTTGTCGATGTCAATACTCGTCTTTTGACACTACTACCGATATTTTTGGACGCGAATTAGCAGTCGACCCCTTTTCTAGACTTTTACCTGAATGACGCTTCTAAAATTAACAAATCGGGTAAGCTGTCCTTGAATTAACAGTCATCGATCGCATTCAACCAAGTTTCTTGTCAAGAGAACAAATTTGTGAATTATTTCAACGGAAGAAAAACTGTTGGTCTCAAGGTAACGATATGAGGTGACGATGATACATGTATTCTCAATAAACGCGATTTTTGATGTAAAAACATCCTTGCTCACAATATGGAGGAATCCTGAATGTAAGCGTAAGATGTAACTGTAAGCGCAAGCGTAGGACTAGTCTTTGTAAGAAGTATAACATATGGGGGATGCACGTAATGCGTAATGTGTAATATTGGCATATGTAATGTTTGGTAACTAGAGAATGTGTAAGCATATGTATAAATCACACATTATACATTTGCTGGTATATGGTCTATGTACTGTATGTATAAGTGCAGGTGTAGTGTGTGGTATTGGTATGCAGTGTGGAGTAATAAAGAACGTAAGTAAAGTCACTGCATTGCAGCGTAATATGGGATAGACTGGGTTCGTCCCCATACAAAAAAAAATTACAAATGTCCGCCCCTAAATTTAAAATATGTATGTTGAGAGGGTTTCGGAAAAATTTTTATTTTTTTTTGATCCTTCGAAATATAGCCGAAAAGGGTTTTTTGTTGTAACTTAGTTATTTGACGTCCGATTTTTAAAATTGATATGTCATTATTTTGGCCTTGAGGAGCTTCACTTTTCTTTCTAATGTCCTTTGAAGCTACGTCGTTTTCACATGATTAGTTCAGCTAACAAAAGTGTACCCCCCACCCTAAAGTATCATTTTTCCTTACCAAACGAAAGTACTTAAAAATTCAAGAAAATGTTGCTTTCAAGCCATATTACTAAATTAATAATAAACAAAGAAGTTATAGCACTTTCAATATTTATTGCAACTGTTATTTTACCTGATTCTTATTATACTTATACTTGAAACTCATGACATTTTTGGAGGATTAAATAATTGGAAGTTAAATAACCAAGTTACAACGGAAAAACATTTACGGCTGTATTTCGGAGGATCAACAAAAACATTTTTTCCGAAACCCTCTCAACATAATCTTAAATTTCGGGGCGGACATTAGCAACTTTTTTTTCGACTCAGTCTAATATGGGAGATAGGTGTAACCCTAGAATTTGTTTGTACAATATGGGTATCAAAAGAAAGGTGTTAATGAGTATTTTAAAACGGAGTAATCCTTAGTTCCATAGGTGGACGCCGTTTCGAGATATCGCCATAAAGGTGGACCAGGGGTGACTCTAGAATTCGTTTGTGCAATATGGGTATCAAACGAAAGGAGTTAATGAGTATTTTAAAAGGGAGTGGGCCTTAGTTCTATAGGTGGACGCCTTTTAGGGGTATCGCAATAAAGGTGGACCAGGGGTGACTCTAGACTTTGTTTGTACGATATGGGTATCAAATGAAAGGTGTTAATGAGTATTTTTAAAAGGGAGTGGGCCTTCGTTCTATAGGTGTTCGCCTCTTCGAGATATCGCTATAAAGGTGGACCAGGAGTGACTTTAGAATATGTTTGTACGATATGGGTATCAAATGAAAGGTGTAAATGAGTATTTTAAAAGGGCGTGGGGCTTAGTTCTATAGGTGGACGCCTTTTCGAGATATCGCCATAAAGGTGGACCGGGGGTGACTCTAGAATGAGTTTGTACGATATGGGTATCAAATTAAAGGTATTAATGAGAGTTTTAAAAGGGAGTGGTGGTAGTTGTATATGTGAAAGCGTTTTCCAGATATCGACCAAAATGTGGACCAGGGTGACCCAGAACATCATCTGTTGGATACCGCTAATTTGTTTATGTATGTAATACCTGCCAAGATTTTAAGGGATTTTTATTTCGCCCTGCAGAACTTTTTCATTTTCTTCTACTTAATATGGTAGGTGTCACAACCATTTTATAAAGTTTTTTCTAAAGTTATATTTCGCCTCAATAAAACAATCCAATTACCTTACCATGTTTAATCCCTTTTTTCGTATTTGGTATAGAATTATGGCATTTTTATCATTTTTCGAAATTTTCGATATGGAAAAAGTGGGCGTGGTCATAGTCGGATTTCGTTCATTTTTCATACCAAGATAAAGTGAGTTCAAGTAAGCACGTGAACTAAGTGCATTAAAGATATGTCGATTTTTGCTCAAGTTATCGTGTTAACGGCCATGCGGAAAGACAGACGGAAGACTGTGTATAAAAACTGGGCGTGACATCAACCGATTTCGCCCATTTTCACAGAAAACAGTTAACGTCATAAAATCTATGCCCCTACCAAATTTTAAAAGGATTGGTTAATTTTTGTTCAACTTATGGCGTTAAAAGTATCGTAGACAAATTAAATGAAAAAGGGCGGAGCCACGCCCATTTTGAAATTTTCTTTTATTTTTGTATTTTGTTGCATCATATCATTACTGGAGTTGAAAGTTGACATAATTTACTTATATACTGTAAGGATATTAACCTTTCTTTTAAAATTTGAATAAAAAAATTTTTTTTTTAAAAAGTGGACGTGGTCGTTCTCCGATTTTGCTAATTTTTATTAAGCAGACATATAGTAATAAGAGTAACGTTCCTGCCAAATTTCGTCATGATATCTTCAACGACTGCCAAATTACAGCTTGCAAAATTTTAAATTACCTTCTTTTAAAAGTGGGCGGTGACACGCCCATTGTCCAAAATTTTACTAGTTTTCTATTCTGCGGCATAAGTTCAACTTATCTACCAAGTTTCGTCGCTTTATCTGTCTTTTGTAATGAATTATCGCACTTTTTCGGTTTTTCGAAATTTTCGATATCGAAAAAGTGGGCGTGGTTATAGTCCGATACCGTTCATTTTAAATAGCGATCTGAGATGAGTGCTCAGGAACCTACATACCAAATTTCATCAAGATACCTCAAAATTTACTCAAGTTATCGTGTTAACGGACGGACGGACGGACGGACGGACGGACATGGCTCAATCAAATTTTTTTTCGATCCTGATTATTTTGATATATGAAGTCTATATCTATCTCGATTCCTTTATATATGTACAACCAACCGTTATCCAATCAAACTTAATATACTCTGTGAGCTCTGCTCAACTGGGTATAATAACATAAAATAGAATAAAGTAAAATAAAATAAAATTAAATAAATCAGTATTTATCTCATTCTTGGCCGTTAGTATTTAGAATAACTAAAATTTTTGGTTGAGCTCAAGGCCGTGTTTTCTTAAATAAAACACTTGGATGTGTATTTTATTTGGGTTTTTATTTTTCAATATTTCGACTTCAGTCTGAAGTCATCCTCAGGAATCTTAAGCTGCGGCCTTGAGCTCAACCAACCAAAAAGAAGAATCAGAAGAAAATAAAGTAAAATAAAATTATATTAAAAAAAATAAAAAAAATGTGTAGGGAATATAAAAGGAGCACCACGCAAATTAGAAGGGAAGCTCGGCCGTAATCTCCTATATAAATATATTGATTTCGTTGTCGAAAATGTACCTATCTGAAACATGTCCAAGAAACCAACGCCGTTTGCAAATTTTCTCTAATATCAATAGTAAGAGTAGCGGTATCAAGCAATATGAGCCTGCCTCGCTAATTAAATACACATGTATCTATTTGTTATCGAAAAGTTATCGACTTCTCATCGCAGTGTTACCAGTTTTTTATCGGCATGTTATTGATTTGTTAACGCCGAATCTTTGGCATGTTATGCTACACATTCCTATAAAACTTTGTTTTAAACCGATGACAAATGTATAACCCTTCTATGACAAGCCGATAACTCATAAATAACATGCCGATTACAAATCGATACGTCGATGATAATTATTCGTTATCGATAATAAGCCGATTACAAAATCAAATGAGTTGTTACCAAATAAGTAGCCGACCAAACTATTTTCAAAAAGCCTGGAATTACTTGTTTCTGGTAAAGTTTCACCTGTTGTGGATTAACTTCAACCCCTGTTAGTTTCCAGATGTACACATGTATGTTCAACTGCTTGATATGGCGATGTCCTAGGCGGTAGAAATTGTCCCGCGCCTCATTACTAGTTTCGAACTAGAGAAAATCTAGTGCGATAGTAACTGGATTTGCGCTAATTCTAAAATGGACAGTTTTAGGTTTTATGTTTCATATTTAACATATAGGCTACCTACAAAAAAAAAAAAGTACTACTAGCTTTAACGAGCTGCTACTATGATCCCAGCAGGTTTGCTTGTCGTAAGAGGCGACTAAATTACCAAATTGATTCAAGGAGTTGTGTAGCGTAACCCTCTCAAGGGTTGCCAGGGCAATATATAGCTTCTCCAAACCAATTGTCAACCTCACCTACCTGTGGTGAATCCTGCCAAGTCTCTTGCGATTCCGAACTCCTGCTGGATCTAGGGGGTAGGGGGCGGGATGGTCTAGAAGGTTGAATGTGGTCATACCAAATCGTTCCCGAGATGGTCGGGCTAGTACCTTTATGGTGCTTGTTACCGGAAAATACCGGATTGCATCCGGTAAAAGACCATCAACATCGATAACAACAACAGCTTCGACTACGAGTATGCCTTCTTTCTCTTCACTTTAAAGCCTTTCTCACTGATATTTCCCCACAGGTTCGGACCTTAAGAAAAGGCTGATAAAATAGTACTAGAAACAACATGTAGAATTTCTCTCCGGTTTGGTAACAACGACATAGCCCCAACAAAAGAACTAGATCTAAGCTGCAAACTTTTACACTAGTTCGAAGCTTTCGAATTGGTAACAAAAAACCAACTAGTTCTAAAGTGGAAACTTCTATCAAATTCGGAACTTTAGCAAAGGTAATGCATTGGGAATTTCCACCGCCTAGGACATCGCCATGTTAAACTCGATATTTGAAAGTATGTAAAATGGATAGAAGGCGATCTAAGGTGCAGTGAGATAACTCCCAAATGCAATAACTCCCAACAAAAAAATGAAATAACTCCCAACTGCAATAACTCCCAACAAAAAAATGAAATAACTCCCAAATATTTTCCATACAAATTGGGACTTATTTCATAATGAAATAGCTCCCAATTCATTGGGACTTATTTCATAATGTTTGCTGGTAATTATTTCATAATGAAATAACTCCCAAATGAAATAATCCTCAATAAAATTTCCTTGGGAGTTATTTCATTTTCTTAAAAATACAATTTTATCAAACTTTGACGTTCTTCTAACAGTTTCTATGGGTCGGCTATACATTAAGGGACCAATTGGTTTTATTCGCAAACCAAAGAGGTTTGAACTTTAAAATTTTGCACATAGGTTCTCAGGGAGTTCCCCAACGAGAATCAGTAAGTAATTTTTAATTGTTATTAACAATTTACTAGTAATTAGTAGTTAAAGTTACCATGGTATAACTATCACTTTTTATCTACATACGAACACTTTCACAAGAATTTTATACATAAGTACACTTTAAAATGTTTATAAAACCACAATCAACTATTTTCATTTGTTTAAATTTGCGTATTATTGTAAAATTTAATGATTTATTTGTTTACTTTGCGCGAACACAAGCACACAGCCATTTTATCTAATTCACTATTTGCTTGGTGGTACCAGATGCTTTAAATTGTTCCAACAAATGGCGGTAGCCACGGTTATACCACACATCCGGACTTGGCATGGCGTAGCCCAGGGTTATTTTTTATAAGCGCGGCCGAAGGCCGCCTATGCAGAAAGGTGTTCTACACATACTTGTTCCTTTCATTTTTTAATTCTTATGTTAATTTCATAAAAAAAATGCGATTTTTTTAAATAAATTACGTTTACTTCGGCGACACTATTCAAGTTTTCTTGTAATTGTAACTTTTACATATGTACATAATAGTTTGCTGTATTTTTCAAATCTCATTGTAACTGATTATATAGTGTAAAGATAACATTTCAAATTTTGATTTGGGATTTATTTCATTTTTTTTGGGACTTATTTCATTTGGGAGTTATTTCACTGCACCGGCGATCTAATACTGAATCCGAGCGCACCAGTTTTGAACAAGAGATTTTCCCTACAAGGTAGTTCCGAATGGAGCTAGATATTTTCCCTACATGGTAGTGCATTAGTTCCCTACGGGGTATTCACATCTATATGGTTTTTGATATTTAGCACATATTTTCTAAAACATTATCCTCGCTGTCATATAAGCTCGAAAGTAACACTTTTCAAGAGCCAAGCAAATAAACATTAAGTGTATATAACAATAGGTAAATAACTACCGAGGTGATAAAAGTATAGCCAAGATATGCAAATAAAGAAAAAACACATTTCGCAGAAAAAATGCATTGTTTAATTTTCATTTGAGTTACAAAAAAGACAAGGAGAAACTACAGTAAGGGAAGTGTTAAAAAAGAAAGGGTAATCTAACAAGTAAGGAAGGCTAAGTTCGGGTGTAACCCGACATTACATACTCAGCTGAGAGCTGTGGTGACAAAATTGTCTTTTTCATGGATACATACAAATGGTAATACTAAAAAGTGGGGCAGCTTTCCGTTGCTATCTTTCTTCAGCTTTAAATTCGTTTAATTTGAATATTTTTTTTACATATGAAATTTTGGTTAAATTTGAACGCATTTCTTTAACATTTTTTTTTTTAAATCACCCCCGAAATATTTTCCTTTATCCTTTGTTAAATAAGGGAAAATCACCATATAGAAAAATGAACCTGTGTTTGTATGTCATGGGTATCAAATGAAAGGTGTTAATGATTATTTAAAAGGGAGTGGGCCTTAGGCCTATAGGTGGACGCCTTTTAGAGATAACGCCATAAAGGTGGACCAGGGGTGACTCTAGAATGTGTTTGTACGATATGGGTATCAAATGAAAGGTGTTAATGCGTATTTTAAAATGGAGTGGTGGTAGTTGTATATGTGAAGGCGTTTTCGAGATATTGACCAAAATGTGGACCAGGGTGACCCAGAACATTATATGTCGGGTATCGCTAATTTATTTATATATGTTATACCACGAACAGTATTCCTGCCATGATTCCATGGGCTTTTGATTTCGCCCTGAAAAACTTTTTCATTTTCTTCTACTTAACGTTTTTTCTAAAGTTATATTTTGCGCCAATAAATCAATCCAATTACCACGTTTCATCCCTTTTTTCATATTTGGTATAGAGTTATGGCATTTTTTCATTTTTCGTAATTTTCGATATCGAAAAAGTGGGCGTGGCTGTAGTCGGATGTCGCCCATTTTTAATGCGAAGATAAAGTAAGTTCAGATAAGTACGTGAACTGAGTTTAGTAAAGATATATCGATTTTTGCTCAAGTTATCGTGTTAACGGCCGAACGGAAGGACAGACGGTCGACTGTGTATAAAAACTGGGCGCGGCTTCAACCGATTTCGTCCATTTTCACAGAAAACAGTTATCTTCACAGAAGCTATGCCCTTACCAAATTTCACAAAGGATTGGTAAATTTTTGTGAGACTTATGGCATTAAAAGTATTCTAGACAAATTAAATGAAAAAGAGCGGAGCCACGCCCGTTTTGAAATTTTCTTTTATTTGTGTATTTTGTTGCAGCATATCATTACTGGAGTTGAATGTTGAGATATTTTATTAATATACTGTAAAGATATTAAATTTTTTGTTAAAATTTGACTTAAAAATTTTTTTTTAATGTGGGCGTGTTCGTCATCGGATTTTGCTAATTTTTATTTAGAACAGATATAGTAATAGAAGTAACGTTCCTGCTAAGTTTCATCATGATATCTTCAACGACTGCCAAATTACAGCTTGCAAAACTTTCAAATTCCCTTATTTCAAAAGTGGGCGGTGCCTCGCCCATTGTCCAAACTTTTTCTAATTTTCTATTCCGCATCATAAGGTGAACCTACCTACCAAATTTCATCGCTTTATCCGTCTTTGGTAATGAATTATCACACTTTTTCGGTTTTTCGAAATATTCGATATCGAAAAAGGGGGCGTGGTTATAATCCGATTTCGTTCATCTGGGATAAGTGCCCTGGAACTTACATACCAAATTTCATTAAGGTTCCTCAAAATTTACTCAAGTTATCGTGGTGTACGGACGGACGGACGGGCGGACGGAGGGACATGGCTAAATGAATTTCTTTTTTCGCCCAGATCATTTTGATATAGAAGTCTATATCTATCTCTATGCCGTTACGGGGTACCGCTATACGAACAAAATTAATATACTCTGTGAGCTCTGCTCAGCTGAGTATAAAAAAAATTGGCATATTTGTGAACGCTAAGATAAAAAACCAACAGAAATTATTTTTGTGTGGGAAATGAAATGTCCTCGAAGAAAATGATGTTGAAAATTTTAGTGAGCCTCCAGTGAGTAAATGCAAGCAATGCGACAATATTTCAAATTTTTTTTTTCATGATTTTATAACACAACGACTTTAAATAAGCAATGGCGCATGTAAACAACAACATAACGAGGGCAAATGCAATCAAATGAATATGAAGTAATTAAAATAGCTCTGCAGTGTAAATAAAAGACATAGTAGTTAAAAAGTTCGTTTTTAGTCATTGAACTGTGAGGTACTAAGACCCTTCTGGCAAACAAACATAAACCGACTTCGTATGCGCACAACGCTTCATATTCCTTTTTCTAAAGAAGCCATCTGTTATGTTAATTGGTGATGAAATTATTACAGCAATAAAACGGTTAAATGACTAATGTGCACGATTTCGAAATTCGAATGTCATTAAGTCATAAGGAAATAAGAAAATGTCATTGTGTACTCTTCTAAGGTAAGTTAAGTAAAAGTGAATTTGTTCTTGCCACTAGATGCTTGCATGTAAAATAATTTCATGCCAATGAACACGAAATTGTAACTAAGAAAGGTTACATTGTGTTTACAAATTAGATATCAAAGTAGTAGGTACTACAGTAGAGGTTCGATAATATGGACGCTAGATAGACATGTAAAAGTTGCAATTCGAAAAAATTCAGTAATTGCAAACAAATGATATTGACCAAAAGTGATACTTCCATGCCCATTTTCCCAAATTTTACACGCTTTCCATTTTTAAACGGTTTTATTTAGCTTGACTTGATAGGCAGGCCGCACGGCCGTTGTGAACGAATTTGTCATTGAAATTTAAGCAACTTCCCGATAAGCTACAAGCTTGAAACTTGGAATATAGTTCAGAACCCGATGACAATGCAATAGTAAGAAAAAAATCGCCGCTAGGTGGCGCAAGGATCGAGATATTCGCAAAATTCGCATTTGTGGTCCGATTTGGCTCATATTTGGAACACATAATACATGCAAGAATAAAAAGTGACTTATGAAAAAAATCGCCGCTGGGTGGCGCAAGGATCGAGATATTCAAAAAAATCGTATTTGTGATCCGATTTGATTTGGTCCATTTTTGGGACACATAATACATACATGAATAGAAAGAGACATATGATGCCCGATTTGGCTCATATTTGGAACAAATATTGCATACAGTCCGGTAGAAGTGACATCAAAATATTTTGGAGTTGGAGGAGGGACAAGCATACGTGATGCAGAGTCGAGTAAAGTCTTTGGAAGGATTATGTATTGAGGACTTAGGTTGTAACAAATTTTCAGGAAAGAGTCCTTGTAATAATGAGGCACTAAATGAACTAAATAGAATGAGAAATAATAGGCAATTAAATAAAGACTAAAAACTTGAAATAAAATAATTAAAAAAAAAATTTTTAACGGTTAAACGGTTTTATTGAAAACAATACTTACATGAAATAATAATAAGAAAAGCTTTACAATAATTAGGTAGGTCCTAGGTACTAGTTATCACACTCCTTATCAATCTAGGGCGTTGATCAGACAATTAAATAAATGTGAGGCGTAGCATAACCTGATTAAGGCTCAGTTGGTTTTACTTATGACTATCAATAGAAATATGATGCGTCCAACGCTTTTATTTAATTGTCTGATCAACGCCCTAGATTGAGAAGGAGTTTGATGACTAGTACCTAGGACCTACCTAATTATTTTATAGCTTTTCTTATTATTACTTCATGTAAGTATTGTTTTCAATAAAAACGTTTAACTTAAAAATTTTTTTTTTTAAATTATTTTATTCGTTATAAAGTTACTTCACTCGCCAAGTTTCATCAATTTGTCAGTATTTGTTAATACACTATCCCATTTTTACATTTTTCGAAATTTTCCATATCGAAAAAGTAGGATTGGCTGTTGTCTGATTTCTAACATTTTCAATTTATTTTGAGTTCAGATTACACGGGCTTATCTGAACTCAAATTAGGTGAATATATCTAAGTTCTTGCTCAAGTTTACGTGGTAACGGACAAACGGGCAGCCTATATATAGAAAGTGGGGGTGTTTTCTAAGAAGTTTCGTACGTTTTAACAATTTTGTAGGGAGAGGTTTTCTTAAAAAGGGGCTTCTTTAAAAAAATTTTAATTTTCGTATACCATATCACTACTGAGCTGAAATATCAGTATTATTTAGGCATACATCGCAAGAATAGAGTATATGTATATAAAGCAAGAACAACCTTCATGATTTCTCCCATGTCTTTCAATTTACGGCTTGTAAAACTTGTATATCTTTTTTCTCTAAAGTAGGGCCCAGTTTCTACAATTTTTCTGAAACTTCAATTTTTGGTCATGAAATCACCCAATATATCAAAATTTCGTCACTTTATCAGTCTTTGGTAATGAACCAAGTATTTCTTCTTTTATTTTGATACAGATTTTTTGAAAGTGGACGTGGTTGCCAACCGATTTCGTTTATTTTAACAGCGCAAATATAAAATAGCTAGGACAATCTGCATGATAACTTTCAATGGTTTTTAATTTACGGCTTGGAAAACTTTAAAACCTTCTGTCTCTAAATGTGGGCGCTACCACGCCCATTTTCCAGAATATTTACAAATTTCTATTTTTAATCATACTGTAACGAATTCTGGGAAATTCCGTTCGAATCGCTGCACTGTAGAATAAATAACTCAAATATTCAGTATAGCAATATCTCCTTTAGTTACAACTTTACTATAGTAGTAGCTTGCGCTGCTTTTATACTCTCGATTAACTCGTTCACCCATTTCTCCTAAGGTCTAGACCGGTCTCCTTTATATATGTGATATTTACGTTTCTCTTCTAGTTTTATGCTTGTGTATGTGTGAGTAACAACTTCTGATCTTAGCCGCCGACTACATATTTGCATGTGAAATATTCTCTTCGTTGTTAACTTCGCTGTGGCAGCCTACTTTGATGTTGTTGTGCATTGATTTACTAACAGCACAGTGATGTATAGAACGGCTTATATTCGCCACAATATCAAGTTTTTTCACCTTATCGGCTTTTAGTAATGAACTATCCCAGTTTTTCCATTTTTCGAAATTTTCCATATCGAAAAAGTGAGCGTAGTTGTCCTTCAATTTCGCCCTTATTCCATACCAGGCAAGCGTATACAAAGTTTCGTAAGTTATCTAAACTTTGGCTCAAAGTATTGTGTTAACTTGCGGACAGACATGGCTCAATGAAAATCTTTTTCGATGCTGATAATTTTGATATAAAAAAGTCTATATCTTTCCTTTATAAAGTTTAGAACATGATACATCGGGGTAAAAGTGGAGACCCTTAACTGACCAACCAGACCATTAAGTGTATATCACCGTACTTCTGGAAGAAATAGTTATAAATACTTATAAAAGAGAAATTTACAGAGAAATAAGGGTTTCGTATACAAATTTTCATGCAAGTACATAACGGGAAGTGTTTCCATAGAAGTGAAACGTGCTTTGATACATTTTTTCCATTGGGATAAGAAGCTGACGAGTCGAGAGATAGCCGGAATATGAGGCAAACAGTACTGGTGGTCAATTCCGAAATTGAATGGGTAGTACAAAGTTTCACAAAATATTGGTTGCTAGGTCCAGGTTGAACTTTCCCAGCTATGATGGCAGGTACAAATTTTTTCGGGACGTGGCTCAACTGTAAAGAAGATACCTGGAAGCATTCCTTAATGCATAGTTCCAATCCATTATGAATATAGAGTGAGCAGGTCAAGATTTGGCGATCAATTCCAAAATTAAATAGCCTATACGGACTTTTACACAGTTCAAGTCGAGGATCCAGATGGAGCGTTCCCTGCTATAAATCAGGTAAAATTTTCAAAAATGACAAAGGACTGAAACACAGACCACATCTTTGAATGTTGGCTCAGACCGTCTTTGTAAGGGTGGTACAGGAGCATCAAGAGAGGTTTATTCTTCTTAAGCCGTTGGGCATAATTCGGTGGAAGTCTGCCCCTTCTCTTACTAGAAAATTTGGCTGAAATATGTTAATTTATTTTTAAATCTGGCAATATCAAAATAACTCATTTGTATTAAATAACCACACGTCTATATATATATATACTAATTAATAAAAAGTCACTTGAAGTACGACTGTCAACGGAGATTCACGTGTTCTAATTAATAGGTTATGGGCCTCACGTCTTTTTTTTACTTAAATAATTTAAAGAAAAATTAGTTAATCTTTAACTTTGTTTTACCAAACAATGGCTACCAATTATATACAAAGTGTGCCGAAATTGAAAGGCAGAGAAAACTACGATGAATGGTGTTTTGCGGCTGAAAACATGTTGGTACTGGAAGGAAAGGTTCACTACATTAAATCTAATTCCCAACAAGAAAAAAAAGTTGAGGAGGATGCAAAAACTAAGGCAAAGCTAGTATTGACCATAGACCCAAGTTTGTATGTGCATATTAAGGCAACTAACACCTCGGAAGAGTTATGGGCAAAACTGAAAGCAATGTTTGATGACTCAGGTTTTTCGAGGAAAATAACATTGTTGCGGCACTTAATCTCGTTACGCCTAGAAAACTGTAATTCAATGACAACGTACATAACCCAAGTAGTTGAAACAGCACAGAGGTTGAATGGTACAGGTTTTCAGATTACCGACGAATGGGTAGGTTCCTTACTTTTAGCTGGTTTGCCAGAAAACTTTTCGCCAATGATAATGGCAATCGAACACTCTGGAATCAGTATAACTGCTGACGTCATCAAGTCAAAGTTGCTGGACATTGAAGTCTCTAAATTCGACAATGAATCAGGTAATGCTGCATTTGTTGCGAACAAAGCACAAAGAAAATACGTGAAAAACAATAGCAAGCATACATACGGAATGTCAAATAAAACGCAACTCAGTGCACAAAATAATATTACTTGTTATAAATGTAAGCAAGCTGGTCATTATAGGAATCAGTGTCCTCTATTGAAAAATAAACAATCGAATGCGTTCAGTGCCGTGTTTCTGAGTGGTAGTTACGACAAAAATGAATGGTACGTCGAATCCGGCGCTAGTTCACACTTAACAGCAAATCGGCATTGGATTCAAAACGTTAATAATTCCCCTGGCATGTTAGAAATTATAATTGCAAATGAAACAAAATTACCAGTTGTGTGTTCAGGAGAAGTAAATATTGTCACTGGTTATAATTACGATATCACAGTAAAAAATGTGCTGTGCGTACCAAGTTTAACGACGAACTTATTGTCTGTAAGTGCCCTGATCGAAAGTGGAAATCATGTATCATTTGAAGCCAACCACTGCTACATTCGCAACCAAAAAAATGTTGTTGTCGCTAAGGCAGACTTGGTTAATGGGGTTTATAAATTAGATTTAAAACAATGTTCCGTTTTAGCAGCAAAATCGTTAGTGAGCGCACAGCTATGGCACAGACGTTTAGGACATATTAACAGTTCTGACTTGAACAAAATGAAAAATGGAGTTGTTGATGGTGTAGATTACTCATTTAATAATGACATCAAGAAAAGTTCATGTGTGACATGTTGTGAGGGAAAACAAGCAAGATTGCCGTTCCCATCCAAATTGCACAAAAGCGACGACGTTTTGCAAATTGTACATGCTGATCTTTGTGGTCCCATGGAATCGAGGTCTATTGGAGGTGCAAGGTATATTTTGTTATTTGTAGACGACTATAGTCGCATGACATTTATATATTTTTTAAAAGAAAAGTGTGAAGCTTTTGAGAGGTTTAAAGCATTCAAAGCAATGGTAGAAAACCAACAAAATAAGAAAATCAAGATTTTGCGCACTGACAATGGTGGCGAGTTTTGCAATAAAAGTTTTGACAAGTTGTTATTGCAGGACGGTATACTACATCAAACCACTTGTCCATATACTCCCGAACAAAATGGTGTTTGCGAAAGGGCTAACAGAACAGTAATTGAAAAAGCAAAGTGCTTATTATTTGATGCTAATTTGCCAAAAAAGTTCTGGGCGGAAGCTGCTAATACAGCTGTTTACATAAAAAACAGATCCATTTGTTCAACGTTAGGAGACAAAACTCCACATGAAGTTTGGTTCTCTAAAAAACCGAACCTTGGTCATATTCGTTTATTCGGAAGCCCAGTTATGGTACACGTTCCAAAAGAAAAAAGATTAAAGTGGGACAGAAAATCTGAAAAACATATTCTTGTTGGGTTTTCCGAAAATGTTAAAGGTTATCGTGTCTACGATCCGAAAAAAAATATTGTTACTGTGAGAAGAGATGTTATCATTATGGAAGATGCGTTAAAAAGCACAGACAACGACAGTTCTATATGGATTTACAGTGCAGATTCTTCAATCGAAGAGAAAGAAAGTAAAACAGTCGAGGAATGTATACCATCGAAGGAAGAAGACGAAAGCAGAGATTCAGTGGGGGATTATTCATTAAATGAATCTCTGCATATTCCAACCTCAACCAACCCTGATTACACCTGTTCAGATGAAAACACCTCAAGTGAAGAAGGTCAAGAAGTGCAACAATCTGCTGAAATTGTTAAAGGCAGAAGAACGAGGAAAGCTCCAAACCGTTTTGGTTTTACTAATATGTGTGTTTCCAAAATCGTTTCAGAACAGATTGATTTTACAGAGGCGTTAGAAGGTCCAGAAGCAGATCAATGGTCATTCGCTATGCAAGAAGAGCTACAATCATTCAAAGACAACGATGCTTGGGAGATATCTGATATACCACACGGGGCATCAGTAGTTAAATCTAAGTGGGTCCTTAACAAAAAGCTTGATGTAGAAGGTAACGTGCGTTTTCGAGCCCGACTTGTGGCGAAAGGTTTTAGTCAGAAGTATGGAATAGACTACTCCGAAACTTTCTCACCTGTGGTAAAGCACTCTACGTTGAGAATGTTATTTGCTATTAGCGTGAAATATGCGATGAATATCACACACTTAGATGTAACTACCGCTTTTTTAAATGGTCATCTGAAGGAAGATATTTATATGTCGTTTCCAGAGGGATATGAAAAGAAAATTATTGGGAAAGCTTTAAAATTGAAACGAGCCATTTACGGTCTTAAACAATCTTCTTTAATTTGGTACGAAAAAGTAAAAGAATGTTTATTAAAATTAGGGTTTAAAATTAGTTTTTATGAACCTTGTCTATTTACAAAAATTGATAATGATGTAAAAGTTATAGTTACAATCTATGTAGATGATTTTTTGATTTTTTCAAATAACCCAAAAGAAACAGAAATGTTGAAAAATGTGTTAAACTCACAATTTAAAATAAAAGATCTAGGACTTGTAAAACGCTATTTGGGTATGAGAATTCAACTGAATGGAAATTGCAGCCAAATAACTATAGATCAACAAGAATATATCGAACAATTATTATGTAAATTTAATATATCAAGTTGTAAGCCAATCGATACACCTATTGAATGCAAACTCACTTTTGATCAATCTAAAACTACTTGCGATAATGTTCCATTTCAAAAACTTATCGGCTCTTTGATGTATCTAGCCGTTCTAACAAGACCAGACATTGCATACGCAGTAAGCTATCTTAGCCAATTTAATAATTGTTACAAAGAAATCCATTATGTTTATGCGAAAAGAATTTTGAAATACTTACAAAAAACAAAAGGTCACTGCTTAAGATATACTAAAGAATGTAATGAAATGTTGACAGGTTTTGTTGATGCTGACTGGGCGAGCGACAGTACAGACAGAAAGTCATATACTGGCTACTGCTTTACGATGTTTGGTTCTGCTATTTCTTGGCAAAGTAGAAAGCAGAAAACAGTCTCTTTATCCAGTATTGAAGCAGAGTACGTAGCTCTCTCAGACGCATCTAGAGAAGCTGTTTACTTAAGAAATTTACTTTATGATATCACTAAACAATTTTATATGATACCTATATATTGTGACAACCAAAGTGCATTAAAACTTGCAACAAATCATCAGTCGCATAATAGAACTAAACATATAGATGTTCGTCACCACTACATAAGAGATGTTGTTAAAAACCAAATGGTTTCACTTAAATATGTATCAACTGACGAAATGCCTGCTGATTTGTTGACAAAGGGCCTTATGCCAACGAAGCATTACAAATTCATGAAAATGTTAGGAGTTACACCAATATAAAATAAAACTATTGTATTTAACGCTAAACTTTGCAGCTATTTTGATAAGTGGGGGTGTTAATTTATTTTTAAATCTGGCAATATCAAAATAACTCATTTGTATTAAATAACCACACGTCTATATATATATATACTAATTAATAAAAAGTCACTTGAAGTACGACTGTCAACGGAGATTCACGTGTTCTAATTAATAAAATACATTTTGGGCTGGAGCGCCTTCATGCATGTGCACAACATGGTCTAGCTGGCATAGACTTCGCCTATAGCCAACGCCTTTTATTCGATGTACTATGGTCAAATCAGCGTAAATCTAATATAGCTCATAGCTAGACCTCCACCAATACACGTAGGACCATAAATCTTCCTACAATACTTTCCCTCAAATATTCCAAGGGTTTCTTTGAACCCCACAATGATTCCGGGAGGCACCTAAAGGCAGTTATAATATTGTTATATTGTTTGTTGAGAGAGGTGTTCACTTCTCAATTCCTCTTACTTTAAAGGACCACTTCTTAGTAGATGTTGTCGTTGGTTCTCAGACAGAGGAAACTCTTCACAATTTCGAATTTAAAACTTCCAACCGTGGTGCGGTGGTAGCGTGCTCCACCTACCACACCGAAAATCCTGTGCTCACGCCCCGGTCAAAGCAACACCAAAGTTTAAGAAACAAGTTGTTTTAATTAGAAAAAAGTTTTACTACGCGGGGTCGCTAGTCGGCAGTGATTTGGCAAACATTTAAAAGCTTCTCAGTGAAAACTCACCTGCCTTGCAGATGTCGTTCGGAGTCGGCATAAAACATGTAGGATTTTGTAGGAAAAATTAAATGGTGCACGACGCAAATTGGAAGAGAATACGAAATATTTTGCGTAAGAGTTCATGTTTGCTTTTTACGTACTCTTAGTCCCCATAGTTGATCAACTTGGTAGATAGTAGGTTGGTTCCCAGTCCTTTTAAGATATTTACACTTCATCACAGGTGGATGTTCGAACGTACGCATACTTGCATTCTTCCTATCATCCAGTATCTGACACTCCACACACTGAAGCTCTTCCATAGCTCTTTATCTTTCCTTGACTAGTCGTCGCTATTCGTTCGCTACGATACCACTCACATATTTCACGGGTTGCTGTGCCTTTGTTCGCTTGTCCCTATAGGTAGTGTTCTATCTGTCAACGTCAAGTGGATAAGTAAATGCAAAGGCTTGGTTTTAGAAATGCAATATTCCAGTAACCATATTATTTTTTCATAAAAGTGTCGGAATCGATTTTCGTATATTCACTTTGCAACAATTGTCCGAATTATTGCCGTTCTACTGTATAGAATTTTTATGAGCCTAGCTTTTCTTTAATGGCTAATTTTATGTAAGTCTATACTTATGTTGGTATATCCATATAAAAGATGTTCAAGGAGTTGTAGGCGGGTTATTACATTCAATATTTAACGAGACTTGATTTTTAATTTTGTTGCATTTATAAAAATGCATTTTGGGTAGCCAATCAATATTACTCATACGACATGGCGCACGTTTATGATGCCTCGACCTCATAAGCATGTGTGTACACGTACTAGTGGGTATTAATCATGCGCCATGTCCAATTAAATGATAATTTTAACTTGGAAAGCTTCATACAATTAAGTAATTAATTTTGCTCTTGATCTGACCACCTAAATACTACATCTTTCCGCAATAATCGATTCAACGGAGCAGCGATAATAGCATAACCCGGTACAAGTTTTCTAAAATATCCGCTTAAACCGAGAAAGTGTCTAACTTCGCATATACACTTTGGAGTTTTAAACTCACGCACAACCAACCGCACTTTATCTCATTGTCATTAATTATTTTGCTATTATTTAAGTTAACGTTCCCTCACTAGGGTAGGCACCTTGTCGTTGGTGTGAGGGCTTAGCCGAACTCCATAGCGGCCGACTATGAGGCGGAGCTGTTTAGGACTGACATCTACGCCGTTTCGCCTCATAGGAGGGCGGCGGGATGTCGGTGACGAAGAACTGCCAACCCCATAATCCAGGGTGTTATGCGGACAGTGCCTATTGGACGATTTGCAGCCAGGGGATAAATTCGGCTGTATTCGAACGGAGCCTTCCCGATACCGGGCCACCTTGGGAAGTATTTATGGCCTTACCACAGTAAGGAGCGCTGCTGTGGCGGACGCTTCTTTCCCCGTATATAATACTGGACCGCTGAGTCCGCCTTGTCGGGCAGGTGGTCGTACGACCAAGATGAACGACTCATTACCTGATTGTAATAAGGACGATGTAAAGAGGAGGACTGAGTCGCAATCCAAGGACGAAAAATACGAATTAAGCGATGCGTCGGACTCGGGGAGCGAGAGTAGTGCTGATTCAATGAACTCCGTGTTGGAGAAGCACACGAATGAAAACGGAGTAGAAGAGTGGAGAAGGGTACGAAGCAGAGGAAGTAAAAGAGCTCTCTCGCAGTACCGTGCAGCACTAAGAATTGTACAACGCTTGGGAGCAGTGGTCGACCCAACAGAAGTGGAGATTGAGTGCTTGGAACGGGCCCATGAAGTGGTAGAAGTAGGTCGAAGGCAGTTCAAAAGGTTTGTTGCGAGAAACCCTCGGTTCTGAAATCGGTACGAGGAGGAAGAAGCGTTGAATGGCAGAATGAAGAGGCAACGTTCGGCGGAAGGCGACAAACCTGCTTTCAAGAGGCAGAAAGGACCCAGTCCTAGGTAGGCCCAAAGCTGTAAGACAGATGGGCTCCAATAACGAGGTAGCAACTACCTCGAAAGCTGCGAGTCAGAGGGAAGTTCCAATTACGGAAGTAGGAGATAAGCCAAAGGGAGATAACGCTAAGACTCCGGCTTTCTCGGAGGCCCTAAAGGGAGTTAACGCTAAGACTCCGACTTTCCCGGAGGTGGCAAAGGGGATAACACTAAGACTCCTGCTTTTTCCGAGAAGATGAGTGATGTGGCAAAGCTGTCACTGACTGTGGCGCTGGTTGATCGTAGCAGTCCTTTCGGACAAATGACTACTGAAAGGTGGAGATCTGTGGAAAGGGAGCTTATTAGCTTAATGCGTAAGATGATGCGGGAACAACCAAGAAAGCCCCTTCCAACCTTTGATTCGGGGGGATGGTATAATGGTGTGAAGATGATAGCGTGCGGCAACATCGCGAGCTTGCGTTGGCTGGAGGAAGTGCTTCCAAACCTCCAAAGGCAAGGCACGAACGCGCGGTTTGGTTTGAGGTGGTGGATAAAGCGCAAATCCCCACGGTACCAAAAGTTAAGGTATGGATACTGTTTAACGCATTGACGCAAATGCGTATTTCTATATTAATTCATTTATTGAATTTAAACTCTTAAAGCTAACAATTGGAACTTAAACGCTGATACTTCACACAGCAAATATATAAAATGGAAAGATAACTAATTCCACATTGGAACGAAAATTTTATGAGATGAAATTTGAATAGTGAATTTGAAGGATATACTTCGGGATTTTGATCCGTCTTGCGGCCGCGCAAGGGCTAGGTGGGGTTCGAGACCCAATCCCACGCAAGGGTGGTGATGACCGCGCAAGGGTTAGATTAAGTTAGGGGAGCACCGCAGCGCAAGTGCTACCTCTGTTGCTTTTATATTGACAGATATAACTTACGATTTTGGGATAATACTTCCTTTGCTTTTCTCCTGGAGTTGGATGTGGCGTAGATGATGATGGTTGTACTCGCGCCGGAGTTGATGATGCGATACAAATTTTATAAAAAGGTATATGATGCTGGTTGCTGGTAGGTGTTCAGTGTTCCACGTAAACAAGAGAGCGAGTTAATGCATTGCACTTGTATTTATAGCATAGATTAGTGATGGAAAGCAATTCCAACACTGTTGACTGGAAGCACTGGATTGCAACTCCAGTCTACTCTACCGCCAGGGTTGTATGAACGCAAGTCATAACTAGTGAAGTGAACGAAAGTCACTTGGAGAAGTGATCGCAAGTCACAGGTGGGGTTAGGTGACAAAGTTCAATTAAGGACAGGAATATCATTTGCTATTTAAGTGAATACAACTCACTTAAACATGGCGGTCCCTTGCACTTGTGCAAGGCCAAACCGTTGAATAATATCTTCAGGTTGAGAGTTAAAGTTTATCTGATAGGTACGTATAATTCGATAGTGTGATTGTTGCAGTTTGTACAACTTTGAAGAAATCGATGTTTGAATGATGAATTTCTGATGGCTGAATTTCCATCCCAGCCGATATGATTTTGTGGATGATGATAATTGATTCCCGAAAGTAGTTTCTGTAATTAAAGTCACTTTTAGCAATCTTCAAAGACATATTGTTAGGATGGTTAATGATGCAGAAATAGATATGACAACAGAACCGAGAAAGAACTGGTATGCTGGCATCCTGATGTTATGCCGCTTCTGATAGATAGATTTTAATACGATGTTGTTGAACTCAACAATGAGTTTCGTTAGCTGCGTTATATCCCGATTATTTATTTCCGGGTCTGCGCCACAGCTCGATAATGGATGGTTTTCGAAAGTGGACTGTATATGATAAGACTTTATTTAGAGATCTCTCGCAAGAGGCTTGACAAAACCAAAATGAAAAAAATGTTGAAAAGATATTTCTCGTTCAAATTGAGACATGCTCGACTCCGAAGGAACTGGAGTGTTGATTCATGTGAGGCCCGTGGTCTGTAGTTGGGAGCTTTGGGGATTCCAATATTTTGTATGTTTGTAGAAATAACGTTAAATAAATGCATTCTCCATATGTTTGGAGGATTTTTCACTCGAGAGAGTAAAATTATTTTTGAGATGGGAAGATTATATAAGTGTTTGATGCTGTGAGCCATTAGAAAAACTCCACACAGTTCCAATATATATATGCACAGTTCCAGCATGTATATGCTGACTATATGCGATATTTCAAAATTAGTTTTTGAGAAGCCATGATGTGAAATGGATGAAGACCCATTATGGGAAAGGGAAATGAAATATATTAGCAATATAAATATTCTAATATAACTTTTTAATGGCGATAGCAATCCTGCGGGGCCAAGGAAATTCGAATACGTAGAAATGATTTGTTTTTTCCTTTCTATATTTCCTCCCGAAGATGTAATAGAAGTGGTGCCCTTGGGTGGTGACCGTTTGGCGATAGATTGCAACTTTCCGCTAATAAATGTTGTTATTTCTCTAGGGGTAGAGAGTATAAAATTCTTGCTTTTTGTTGGAACACTTGCCTGAATTTCAGACTTTTTGGAAGACGATGACTCTTTGCAATTGCTTTGGGTTAGATAGAGGATGGGATGTCTGGTATGCAGAGAGGATTCGGTTCGCAATAGGTTGGTGGTATTTGTAGAAAGTGTGATTGATGTAGCCTTTGATCCGGGCTTTCTCGTCACTGGAGGATGTAACATGGTATGAGTATGAAAGGTAGAACATTGGGTGGAGGTTAGTGGTCCGCTCAGATACCAACCAAAAACGGTATTTTGCGCAAGCAAACTTCCAAAAACTTCATATCTTATCCCCTGTAGGAGGACCTGGGGTATAAGGTCACTGCCAATGACAAGATCAATGGGACCGGGTGTGTAGAAGTATGGATCCGCAAGATCTAAATCCTGAATTTCCGAAAGATTTGGTTATGATAGTTTAAAGGAGGGAAGAAAACTGGTCAGCTGTTTTAAGACGATGACGTTTGTATGGATACGAGTGTGATTGAGTTTCAATACTAACGTGAGTTGACAGACACGATTAGCATTTTCTACTACTTTTCCGCCCATCCCAGCGACTGAAAAATTTTCTTTATAGGTAGGTAGTTTTAAACGGTGTTGTATTTTTTCGGACACGAGGCTCTTTTGTGAACCTTGATCGATTAGTGCTCTTAGCGTGAAGATAGAGCCCCTGTGTTCGATGCTCACTAGGGCTGTGGGAAGGAGGGTTTTCTCGTTGTTAGTGGAGAAATTAGCCTGAACTTCGGAGTCAGGTTTTTTGGGAGAAGGAGACTCTTCCCAATTGCCGTCGGTTAGGTTGAAGATTGGATGCCTGGACTCTTGGGAAGATTCGGTGTGTAATAGATTGGTTGTCTTTTTTGCGGACGTGCTAGGCGTATCCTTTGATTCGGGCTGGTTGGTTAAGGGAGGGTGTAACATGGTGTGATGGTTTTTCTTACAGTGCAGACATCGGAAAGCACTGGGGCAGTTGATAGATGAATGGTTGTAAGCGAAGCAATTCGTGCAAACCGGATATCCTCCACAAATTTGATACGCTCTGGTACGCTTAGTTTTCGGAATTCGGGGCAAGATTTCAAGGGATGACTGTCGTTGCACAATCTACAAGTAAACGCAAGTTTTTCTTGAGAGTGATAAGATTGGATTTTAGGCGAGGATTTCGATGGGAACGAAGTGCGTGATTTAGTGCCTTTATATTCATGTAGGCGTTCAACCACTTCGTAACGCTTGGTCAGAAACTGGTTCATCTGCGACCAGATAGAAAGTTCTTTCCTAGATTCTAGGGACTGTTCCCACAGAGACAGCGTTTCTTCTGGTAGCTTTGAGGAACATAAATAGATTAAAATGGGGTCCCACTCGGAAACGGAAATTCCTTGCGTCTTTAGGATCACAAGACAATCATTGATGGTGTTCTGTATCTTTTGAATTCCTTCGCTACTCTCCGAGGTAGCTTGAGGAATGTTGAAAAGCAATTTCAATTGTTTATCTGTTAAGATTCGTTTGTTTTCGAATCGGGCTTTTAGCGCTTCCCATGCTAATGAAAAATTATCATCGGACAAGGGGTACTGCTTTACGATTGCGCCTGCCTTTCCTCGAGTCTTATTTCGCAAGTGATAGAGTTTCTGTACGGGAGTCAGTTTGGGATGGTTGAGGTAAACGGCCGTGAACATATCACGAAAGGATGGCCACTCCTCGTAACTACCGTAAAAGATTTCTGTATCACACGGTGCCACCTTGAGACATGACACCGAGCTTGGACCGAAAGGCAGATACTGACGGGAGGTATTGCCAGACTCTGATGAATTCCCACGAAGGATTTTTAATTGGTCCAATATATGTTATTTACAGATGTAGAAAGAGTCGGCACAAAGCTGAAATTTGTTGTGGGCTTCCTCTTTAAACTCTCCAGAAACTGCGCTGTCCTCAGCTATGCCGACGTTTTCATAGGCGTTTTTAACGAAGCCCAGCGACCGTTGAGGTCCTCTAACTTGACCTCCAATAAAGAGTCCGTTTGGTCATCAGGATCTTCCTTTTGAAAATTGGTGCAAAATTTCACCACATTGTTGGAGTCGAAGATAAATTTTGACATGATTTCTGTTGAAGAAGGCATGATTGGAGACGGTATCAAGGGTCTGAGTTGATAAAAAATGACCTGGAAGACAAGCTGGGTGGAGATTATTTTAGTTCACAATTGGCATTGTGCGCGAAGATTCGGGTTTGGAAACTTCAGCACTACAGACGCAAGCCAAGAAACACTTATTTGGAGAGTGGACTTTCCGTCTGTCGCTCAGAGGGATAACGATTCTTTGAAAACGAATGGGCACTTAATCGGTTTTGCACTGCTCACGAAGAGATTCACCAAAGGAGACTAATCAATGTTAATCATGGAATGCCCCACTGATATCGAAAGGATTTCACAAAAGGGAACTTAGTACGGTTTACAAGGGAATTCCCCCAAAATTCACTGAAATATACGTATGATGTTGAATTTTTTGTGATATAAAATGTTTGTGTGATGTATAAATAAACGTGGTATGTGTAGAATTGATGGATGATGATGGAGATATGTAGATAAGAGTGGTAGCAAACACGTTATATGAAAATAACGTGGAATCTTCAATATTTGAGAAACCCAAGATAAGCGGTTTTCTCAAAAGATGTAAGGGTTGACCGCAAGCAACGTAATAACGCATTTATTTACGTGCTGAAGTGCGCAGCTTTTAAGATTGTTGGTGCTTGGAATGTGTAAAACACATGCCTACAAACCGGCGTTTCTATGTACATATATGCACCTCAGCAACTAGTGGTGTTGTATATATATACGTAATTGGGAAAATTCAAATATGCAATTTATTAAATTTGAAAAAATTTTCGTATAAAATTTGGATTTTCGTTAACTTTTTGAAACGCAAGTTAATTTAAAGGGAAATGAGATTGTTTGGTCTGCTAGCGCAAATAGCGTGAGCTACATGCAATTTGTAACTAAGTAAATATACATATGTACATGTGCATATGTAAAAGCCAAAGAGAGGTTGCTAGCGTAAGCTACGAGCGAAAAAACTATGTATGCCGTGTATTCGCATCCCGCTATTCGCAAGACAGCGTACTGGAAGAACATATATACATATATACGTGTGTATATGCGCATATAACGGTTCCCGTTAACTATACCGGATTTATATGCCAATATATGTATGTTCTTGAAAAAATGTTAATTGATGGACTTACGTTCCAATCCTGACGGTTCTCATGTCGCAATAGGTATTTTCCGGAATTTCTTCACAAATGGATTTGCCGCAACAATTTCGCCAGATGCTTGTGATCGCCTTTTTTGTTTTTGTCCACTGGACCACTTCTCAAATAATGCTGTTGTGTGCAAATTGTTGGAGACCACAGATTGCCACTAATTCAAATTTGGCTCGCAAGGACCAAATGTTTAACGCATTGACGCAAATGCGCATTTCTATATTAATTCATTTATTGAATTTAAACTCTTAAAGCTAACAATTGGAACTTAAACGCTGATACTTCACACAGCAAATATATAAAATGGAAAGATAACTAATTCCACAATGGAACGAAAATTTTATGAGATGAAATTTGAATAGTGAATTTGAAGGATATACTTCGGGGTTTTGATCCGTCTTGCGGCCGCGCAAGGGCTAGGTGGGGTTCGAGACCCAATATCACGCAAGGGTGGTGATGACCGCGCAAGGGTTAGATTAAGTTAGGGAAGTACCGCAGCGCAAGTGCTACCTCGGTTGCTTTTATATTGACAGATATAGCTTACGATTTTGGGATAATACTTCCTTTGCTTTTCTCCTGGAGTTGGATTTGGCGTAGATGATGATGGTTGTACTCGCGCCGGAGTTGATGATCCGATACAAATTTTATAAAAAGGTATATGATGCTGGTTGCTGGTAGGTGTTCAGTGTTCCACGTAAACAAGAGAGCGAGTTAATGCATTGCACTTGTATTTATAGCATAAATTAGTGATGGAAAGCAATTCCAACACTGTTGACTGGAAGCACTGGACGGCAACTCCAGTCTACTCTACCGCCAGGGTTGTATGAACGCAAGTCATAACTAGTGAAGCGAACGCAAGTCACTTGGAGAAGTGATCGCAAGTCACAGGTGGGGTTAGGTGACAAAGTTCAATTAAGGACAGGAATATCATTTGCTATTTAAGTGAGCACAACTCACTTAAACAGATACCATGCGTGATGAAGTTGGAGGATACACTGCGACTTCTGCAGAATCAGAATCCGAAAATACCGACACAGGATTGGAAGTTACTTACTGTATCTCGGCCTACCGAGGATGGTCCGTTCTACATCTTCCAAATTAACATACAGGCGGAGGATATTTTGTACACGCAGCTTGGCAAAATGTCCTTTGGCACTTGCAAAATTTACATGCGACTCAGGAAAAGAAGTCCCGAGGATAAAAACCCTAACACGCTATAGGTGGGCGAAGTCGAAAAGTACCTCAAAATCCTAAGGGAAAAAAGACAGGTGGAGGTCCCCGACGTCACCACGAACGCGCTAGAAGAGGACCAACCGCTAAATGGTGCTGTGACTCGCACAGAGGAACACCCGGCACAACAGTCCCGAGAGGCTGAAGGGGGCCTCGAATACTCTAAACCAAAAGGGCAAGGGGAGGACGACGACGTCAAGACGAAGGTGCTGGAGGGGGACAATCAGCCCAATGGTGCTGCGAGTCCTACAGATAAACCTCCAACACAGTAAAGTGGCGTTGAGCGAACTCCTCTTAACCCTTGAGGAGGGTTCGTTTGACGTGGCGCTGATCCAGGAGCCGTGGCTCTCATCGGGAGGAAAGGTTTCTGGACTTAGCGCGCGCGGGTTTGGCGTTTACTACGCACAAACGGAAGGACGGGTGCGAGCTGTAGTAATGGTAAGGAAACAGCTGCATTCATATATGCTGCCTAATTACACCACCGAGGATCTCGTAGCGGTGGCCGTTGAGCAAAAGAATAAGCAGGCATTTATCCTGGCGTCCTGCTACATGGCCCATGCTGCGGAGGTTCCACCGATGGAGTTCAAAAGCTAGTACAGGAGAAAGAGCGCAAAGGGCGGTTGGTCATAGGCGCAGATGCATATGCGCACCACAATTCGTGGGGAGGAGCAGATACGAACGAGAGAGGCGAATCTCTATTTTGTTACATCCTGCAAACCAATTTGCAGATAGTCAACAGGGGAAATGTCCCTACATACATTGGTCCAACATCCTGGACCTCCTGTTCTGGATATTACATTGAGCTCCGAGCGTAATATATCAAGGTATGATTGGAGCATTCTGGATAGACCATCCTTCTCCGACCATGCGTATATCAGCTTCAGCATCCCCCTAAAGAGGGTAGAGAAGGGAGGAACCTTTAAAAAGCCCTAGGTCAACGAACTGGACTAAATTTCAGAAATATGTAGAAACAAAACTGGGACAACCCAAAGAGGTTGCTAATGTAGAGGAATTGGGAATGAATTCCTAACAAGGACGCTTATGACTGCGTATAACAAAGCTTGCCCTCTAAGAAGATTCAGAGGGAAAGCAAAGCCGCCATGGTGGAGCAATGAGCTGAGTCTTCTAAGAAGACAGGTAAAAAAAAAGTTTAAGCTCGCAAATACCGCGGAAAGCGAAGCGTGGCGGGACGAGTACAGGGATCTGCTGAGGATCTACAAGCGTGGAATTATCAGGGCGAAGAGAAACTCATGGAAAAGTTTCTGTACGGACATAGAGTGCTCCAGCGAAACAGCACGGTTGAAAAAAGTCCTAGCAAAGGGAAACATAGTCCAGAGACTAATAAAGAAATAGAACGGGGAATGGTCACGTAATAGTGAGCAATCCCTTGAGGTGCTTCTCGATACACATTTCCCATCGGGAGACGGTTTGAAGAGCCAGCAGACATCACTCACACTTCGATCACGGAGCTTGTAGTGCCGGGCGGGGTGACCGATACCAAGATCGAGTGGGCAGTGAAGACGTTTTCTAAGTTTAAATGGCCGGGCCCAGATGGTATATTTCCGGCCATGCTACAAGTTTCAAATAGGGCGGTCGTGGAATGGCTTAAAATAATATTCGATGGGTGCATAAGACTGAATCATGTACCGCACTCTTGGAGAACTGCTCGTGTAGCTTTCCTACCAAAGGCGGGGAAGATCGGTCACGTGTATCCCAAAGACTATAGACCCATTAGCTTAACATCTTTTCTGCTCAAAACCTTTGAGAGGCTGATAGATGTGTACATAAAGTCCAACGTGGATGAAAAGCTGCTCTCCACAACACAGCATGCGTACACCAAAGGTAAGTCGGTAGACACCGCATTGCATAGGGTGGTAATAAGCATAGAGAAATCCCTGGAATATAAGGAGTATGCTTTAGGAGTCTTCTTGGACATTGCCGGGGCTTTCAATAATGTTGCAAAATGGGCGATTATGGATGGTCTTAATTACATTAAAGTACATCCTGCCTTAATCAGATGGATCGGCTGCATGTTAAATTGCATAAAGATTACATCACAATGGGGATTGTACGAGGCCACGAAATCAGTGAACAGGGGAACGCCGCAGGGAGGGGTGCTATCACCTCTGCTGTGGACGCTGGTCATCAACCAACTGCTCAGGCAATTCGATCAGGGACCCGTAAAACTTACGGCTTACGCAGATGACATTGCAATTGTCATAAGTGGAAAGTGCCATATTTTGCATTTAATAACGTTGAGTTTTGAACGTTATTTTAAAAAATTAATTTTTGACATTCCATTTCAATTATGCTTCGACAGAAACACGTCTACACCAACACATCGAGTTAACGATTCGCATTACCTCAGGAAGTCATAATGACCATTTTAGATTTTATTCAAAATCCACCGGAAATAAATAAATATTCTGCATTAAAACAAACATTGATTGAAAGACATTCCTTAAGTGAGAATGCGAAATTAGGTAAAGTGTTGTCCGATTCTGAAATGGGTGATCGCAAGCCTTCGGAATTTTACCGATCTTTAGTTCTACTTTCTGGTTCTAATTTTAGCCAAGAAATGTTAAAGAAACTTTGGATGCGAAAATTACCCAAAAACTTGAATGTAATTTTAAGAAGTTCGAATTTCAATGACATAAATGATCTAACTAAATTAGCTGGATAACGTTTGGGAAGTTATCAGTAAAAATTAAATTGCTTTGATAAACAGTTCTCAAAATTCTAAAGGCGAAAATTCTATTATTACTAATTTGGTTAAGGCAACATCTTTAATTTGTGAAAATTTTCAAAAATTATATTTGGAATTAAGTGAAATTAAGAAAGAAATTAGGAGTAATTATTCACGTTCAACAAGTAGAAATAGTTTTATAAGTCCTTTTAGATATCGTTCGAAATCTCGTGATAATCCCAACTGGTTATGTAGATATCATTACAAATTCGGAAATAGAGCTAGGAGATGTGAAGAACCATATGCGTTTGTAAAAAATAGTAATCCAACAAACTAAAATGTTCCGTTGTTGCAGCGACAAATAACGGAATTTCAGAAATATCAACTCGTCGCTTATTTATATTTGACAAAGAAAACAAGTTAAAATTTTTGATTGATAGTGGGGCAGAAATTTCTGTGCTTCCAGCTTCGAAATTCTCGTGTACAAAAAAATCATCAGATATTATTTTAACAGCAGCTAATGGTTCAACGATTTTTACATATGGAAAAGAACTTGTAAATGTTAATTTAGGTTTAAGGCGGGAATTTCCTTTTGTGTTTTTGATCGCTGGTATAGCAAAAACGATTATAGGTGCAGATTTTTTATGCAAATATGGACTTCTTATTGGTATTAAAAACAAATATTTAATAGATCCATTAACAGATTTATCAGTTAACAAAATTTCGTACTATTGTAACATCTCTCTTCCAAAAATTTTTTCAGTAGAAAATCAATACACAAAATTGTTGAAAGAATTTCCTTCTCTTATAGAAGAGCCAAATTATTCAAAACCAGTTAAACACACCACAGTTCATAAATTTGTTACAGAAGGCAATCTTCCTTTCTCAAAGCCCAGACGTCTAGACCCAATAAAATTTAAGGTAGCTAAAACTGAATTTGATTTTCTTGTAAAAACTGGAATTTGTAGACCATCAAATTTCTCTGTAGCTTCACCACTTCATTTAGTACCGAAAAAGGAGAGTAATGATTGGCGTCCCTGTGGTGATTTTAGACGACTTAATACTGTTACTGTTGCTGACCGCTATCCTTTACCACATATTCAGGATTTTAATATTAATCTAAGAGATAAAAAGATATTTTCAAAATTAGATCTTGTTAGAGCGTATCACCAAATTCCAATGGCAGAAGAAGATATTTATAAAACGGCGATTACTACTCCTTTTGGCATGTTTGAGTTCATTCGAATGCCCTTCGGTTTGAGGAACTCAGCACAAACTTTTCAAAGATTCATCAATGAAGTTGTAAATGAATTAAATTTCTTTTAGTTGCTAGTGAGAGTGAAGAGCAACATATTAAAAATCTCCGTATAATTTTTGAACGTTTGTCTGAATATGGTTTGAATGTTAAACCAAATAAATGCATTTTTGGTGTTACTAGAATTGATTTTCTAGGACATAGTATTTCTGAATTAGGCATACGCCCATCGGAAAATAGAATAAAAGCTATTCGAGATTCTGAACTACCAAAATCCATTAAACAAACTCAAAAGTTTATTGGTATGGTTAACTATTACCATAGAATTTAGTGGAGTTATATATGATCTAATAATAAAGCAAGTAAAAACCGAGACAAAACTCTAGTTTGGGATGATAAATCTATTAAAGCGTTTGAATGCATTAAAGACAAATTTGCATCTAAGGTTTTGTTAAATCATTTTAGCAAAGATACAAAACTGACTTTAACTGTAGATGCATCCAATACGGCAGTCGGTGGTGTTCTACAACAAAATTTTAACAATAAGTCTGAGGCTCTCGCATTCTATTCGAAGAAACTTTCTCCAGCTGAAATGAAATATAGTGCTTTTGATAGAGAGCTATTAGCAATTTATCTTAATATTAAACATTTTCGATACCTATTAGAAGGAAGAGAATTCACTGTGTTTACTGATCATAAGCCCTTAGTTTTCGCTCTAAATTCAAAAACTGAACGTAGTCCACGACAAACCAGGCATCTTGAATTTATTGCACAACACAATTTACAAGTGATATTCAGCATATTACTGGACAAGCAAATGTGGTAGCTGATACTTTATCTAGGGCATTTGAAAAAGAAGAAATTCAAAATTCAGAACTTAATTTTAAAATTTTAGAAAAGGAACAGCAACAAGATGATGAACTAAACAATCTTGTATCTCAACAATCATTTCAAAATTTAAAATTAGTTAAAATTCCTGTTTTAAATTTCAATATATGGTGTGAATCATCCGGAGATTGTCCTAGACCGTTCGTTCCAAATAATATACGCAAAACAGTATTTGATAAGTTACATGGGATAGTGCATCCGGGTATTAAAGCCACTCGCCGTCTAATTAAAAAAAAATATTTTTGGCCAAACATGAATAAAGAAATTAATTGATGGTCCAAAGAATGTATTAGTTGTCAAAAATCTAAAGTTTATCGACATACGAAGTCACCAGTTAGTAAAATTTCAATACCGAACAAAAGATTCGAACATATTCATTTAGATATTGTAGGACCTTTACCTATTTCAAAGGGACATCGCTATATTTTGACTATTATCGAGAGGTTCACACGTTGCCCAGAAGCATACGGATTAAGGAAAATTTCTGCAGAAACAACTGCAAATAAATTTTTACGTAAATATATATCTCGGTTTGATGTACCTCTAGAAATAACTACTGATCAGTGTGCTCAATTTACTTCAAAATTGTTTACAGAATTAACAAAGTTATTAGGCTGTCATCAAATTATAACGTCAGCTTATCATCCTCAAGCGAATGGCATGGTAGAGCGATTTCATAGGCAATTTAAATCTTCTTTAATGGCTGCAAATGGAACCAGAGATTGGTATGTAGAGCTACCTCTAATACTGTTATGCTTGCGATCAACATTTAAAGAAGATATTTCGGCTACACCGGCCGAAATGGTTCTTGGACAAAATTTACGATTACCCGGTGAACTTATTGTTCCAACATCTGAAAATTCATCGTCAAATGAAATTTTGGGTAAATTACGTGAAAAATTTAGAAATTTTCATTCGAGTTTAAATCATCATAACTGCAATGTTGGTTTTTATGTTCCGAAAGATTTAAAAAACATGTAAATTTGTTTTTGTTCGTTTAATTAATAAGCGTTCTTTACAACAACCGTATGAATGTCCATACAAGGTACTTGAAAAAAACAAGAAGTATATTAAAATAGAAATTGATAATGAAATCAAAACTATCCCGATTGACAGGCTAAAACAAGCGATTATTGAAACGTTACCTAACAACTGTAACAATCATCACAATAACATTAGAACAAAAAAGAAAGTCACATTTAATTTATTTAATGTTAATTCTCTGGAAGGGGGAGTAATGTAGGGTCCTTATTATTTTTATTTAACTTTGTGTTTAAGTTATTTTGAACTTTGTAATTGTAATTTGTTCTATCAATATTTTAATTTTCAATTATATATATATATTGATTTTTTAATTTTCAAAACTTTCATCATTATTCAATTTTTACATCAAGAAGATATAATCCTGATATGTGAATATTCATATTAATAAAAAAAAAAAAAGATACTACATTCTGGGCTTTCCAACGCCTTTATTAAGTTGGATTCCAAGTCATCTTGAAAATAGGAATCAGCGAGTTTTCCTCAACAACAATCTTTCAAAGTCGGTAAATGTAAGTTGGTAAATGTAAGTAAGGGTAGCCATTTGGGTCCATTACTTTTTACCCTGTTCATTAATGACTTACCACAGGTTATCTTAGATTCTAGAGTTGTTATGTACGCAGATGATGTAAAACTTTGTTACACATATCTGCCTTCAATCTTGTTTTGTTTTGATCAGCTTCAGGCCGATATTGACTCATTTCAAAGCTGGTGTACTGCAAATTTACTTTTTTGAGTTGCTCTAAATGTAAGCAAATGACTTTTCACCAGGTGAAGCCGGTCCTGACATTTTATATACTTAACGGCAACCCTTTGGAGCTCTAAATGTAACGTACTGCCATACACTTATGTTTAGCCTGTTATTTAATTTTATTTTTTCTTATGCAATGCGATGTCAAATTTTCATAATATACACATTTTCTAGGTACCTCTTTTAAAATTTTTAATTTTAAGGATAGCTCTGTATTTACATATATATATATATCGGTTCTATTACAATAAATAGTCGAACGCTTTGTATTTGCGTCGACTTTAATAAATAAAATAAAAATAAAAATGAATGCCAGTCAAATAGTATGCTAACATTTTGCTCACTTTCTCTCTTTAACTGTTCTTTTTTGTAAATTTTCACTTAAAAATTTTAATTATTACAAATGAAAAGCTGGTTTTGCAACCACCAATATTTTGGCACAACTTTTGACTGTTTTTTATAATTTTGTATAACACTAACGAAGAGTGATCATGTCCTGCAAATAATCGATAACTCTGACAGCATCGCATTCCAAATGTTTCCCAAATAGTTCTCTAATCGAATTCTAACCTATTTCTCTAATCTAGTTTTCGATTAGAGATGCACTAGAAAACTAACGTTAGATACTGTGTATGCTGGGATTGTTGTTGTTGTTGTTGTAGCAGTGCTTCGCCCCATTCAATAGGTGCGATCGATCACAAATTTTCATCAAGGTCCCCTAACGGGGGTCCAAGGAAACTTGCAGTTTTAAAAGTGATGGATCATAGTGAGAGGGTTGTTAGAGGCGTTGGGCCCACACTATAATTGAAGAGATGGTTATTGTCATGTGCGGACATATTGCAAGCAGGACATACATTTTGTATGTCGGTGTTGATTCTGGATAGGTGAGAGTTTAACCTGTTACAGTACCCAGATCGAAGTTGAGCTAGAATAATGCGCGTTTTCCTAGGGAAAGTGCGTTCCTCTTCTGCGAGTTCTAGGTATTTTTCTTAAAGATCTGGATTCGCCGGGCAATTCCTGACATAGAAGTCGACGCCTGTTTGTGGATATCACTGTGGACCTGCTTGTACTTTTTTGGTTCACACGGCTGTGTTCTGAGGTGCCGTATTTTCTCATAATGCTTACGGAGATGACCCCTTAACACCTTGGAGGTGTAGCCTCATCAATGAGATGTATGTTGGGATGCCCCAGGATTGTGGGTATTCAACAGAAACTGTTGTTCAGCATTTAATTTCTCTCTCTAATGGGCCGGCCAATTGTTTTGTAAGTGGTAATGAGCGTTTCTTTGTCTTTACCCCAATCTCTCTCCGTTCGAGCAGTTCGAAAGTAAACGAGGTTTTAGACAGGGTGACCCCCTATCGTGCGATTTTTTTAATTTGATGCTGGAGAAAATTATACTAGCTGCAGAACTTAACCGCACTGGAACAGTATTCTATAAAAGCGTGAAATTACTGGCATATGCTGATGACATTGATATCATCTGCCTAAACACCCGCGCTGTTAGTTCTGCTTACTCCAAACTGGAAAAAGAAGCGGTAAAGGTAGGTTTGATGTTGAATGAGGACAAAACGAAGAACCTGCTGTCATCGAGCAAATAGTCAGCCATAATTTCGAAATAGTAAAAAAATTCGTTTATTTGAGAACCAGCATCAACACTAGCAACAACATCAGCACTGAAATCCAGCGAAGAATCAATCTTGCAAATAAATGCTACTTTGGACTAGGTAGGCAATTGAAAAGTAAAGTCCTCTCTCGGCGAACGAAAATCATACTCTACAAGTCACTTGTCGCATCCGTCCTGCTATATGGGGCAGAAGCATGGACCATGACAACATGAGAGGAAGTGGCTTTGGGAGTGTTCGAGAGAAAAGTTCTTCGAAAGATTTATGGACCTCTAAGCGTTGGCGATGGCGAGTACCGAAGAAGTTTTATTCATGAGCTGTACGAGCTATACGCAGACATCAACATAGTCCAGCGAATCAAAACGCAGCGGCTGTGCTGGCTAGGCCATGTTTTGCAAACGAAAAAAGAAAAAAGAAAGTGTTTCTATCGGAACCCGCCTATGGAAGCAGAGGTAGAGGGCGGCCCCAACTCCGTTGGAAGGACCAGGTGGACAACGATTTAAACTCCCTTGATGTGACCAATTGGCGCCGGTTTGCGGAGCGAAGGTGAGACTGGCGCGCCTTGTTTGACGCCCATAACCGTTTAGACGGTTAAGCGCCAATTAAGTAAGTAAGTAAGTTACGAGGACGTAGGGTTTTGGGGTCTAGCCCAGAGCATCCCGTCCGGTGCAACCATCCCTTACACGTGACACACTGACAAGAGTGCGACCGTCTTAAAAAATATTCCTTTCTGGCAAACGCAGCAAAACCATTTCTCTGGACCGGGATCAGGTACAGGTCCCGGATTGGGTTCGATACCTTCCCGGAGCAGGAGAATAATGCCCAGTCCCGTTGCAAGGATCTGTTGGGAGGATGACAATTTGTGGGAGAGACGGAACAAATAAATGGGGTTACACTGAAATGACAGCCCTTGGTCGGGACACATCCCGAGTTGCTCCAGTTCATACACACGGCTGCTTTGGGAAGGGATACGGCGATGGCAGTAGCGTGCTCCGCCAAACACATTTACAGTCTTGGGTTAAAGCCCCTCGCAAAGTAACATCAACAACTTAGAAAAAAGTTGTTTCAAGTGGAAGACAATTTCTTCTTAGCGGGATCCCCACTAATCAGTGGTTTTGCAAACACCCCGAGTGTATTTCTGTTGGCATTACACATGTAGGTTCCGTCCCTCCAATTTGTAGGAGACATTAAAAACAATTGGAATTGGCAATTCGAAACGAATTTTAGGCATAAATTTCCTTGGAGGTAAAACGCGCCAAGTATTTTTTTTAATAGTGGCATCGCTTTCCGAGGGTTTTCTAAAAAGCTCGATCAGTGCGATATCCAGCGACACCTATTGCCAAATAAAATCTTATTTTGGTAAAATATCTTGCCCTGGAACAATTGCCATATTCATAAAGCCCAATTCGTAATCACATTTTCACTTAATCATAGATAAATGTATATTGGCATCGCTTATTGGTGCCTTAACCTAGAAAAGTTATAACTCCATAAAATCAAAGAAATTGATTGTGTGGTGAACTCCACTAATTTGTTCTTCTGGACTCAACTGGCAAAAAAAACTCGTATACTGGCGTGTTCAACCTTCTTATAATTTCAATTTCTTTGATAAAATAGAAAATACGAAAAATTTCAAAACGAAAAATAAAATCCCCCAAAATGTGAATAAATTCGACAACGCAAAAATTTATAGATAATAGGTATGGCGGAAAACCAAAACTTAATTGGTTGGCTATGGTATCGTTATGACTAAGGCGTTATTCTATGGCTTCAATAACGGATCAAATTGACTTCCAAAGGAATCGTTGGATCAGCTGCTTTACACGGAGTTTGCCAGGGCCATAAAGTATTCATTCTGCAATTTTGTTTTCATCTCGTGGGAACTTCATACACGAGGGAACTTTAAAGTTGTGATCAACGTTTGGTCTCACAACTTAATTCATTTACATGCGTCACACTTTCATTGCGTACAATAAAAAAAAACTTATTTATTTACAATTATAACAATTTATTTAAACATGATATAAACAAGCAATATCATCATTTCCAATGCTGAGCGGAATATCACCATATCTCAACTGCTATCTCGAAAACGTCTATCTCAAAATATTTCGAATTTCGCGATCATTCGAGTTAGGGTGATATTCCGATGAGTTAATTTATAATAACACATTTAAATTATTATATTTTGTTATAAACTCTCGAGCTCTTGTACATGTTAAATCTATATATATACACGGTTCGTTGGCGCCATTACACGTTTTTTGTGCCACCGCACAAAGTTGTCCATCGCAAACTCCTGGTGTTCCATATTCTCCAAACCACATATCCTCTTCATTGCCTTTTATACCAATTTTTATTGTTGGGTATTTTTGCGGTGTTGGTTGATTGCATTCTTGTATCTCCACGGACTTAGTTTTAAAAAAAGGACAATCAGTTTCACTGGATTTACGTAACAACGAATCCCATCCACTAATTTTCATCGTTGATCCCAGTTCTAATGGACGATTGTAAAGCTTTATTATTTTTACTGCATCATTCTCGTCAAAGGGGCAATTAACTCTAACCATAGCTAAATCAGAACGACTTTTGGTTTCATATATTTCATCATTAAAAATTAAATAAGCCGCTCTGCGTTTGTACACTTCTTCACTGTATATATTGGTTTCACCAGCTACAATGCCGATTAAGTTTCTATATGTATAATATACGCAATGCCTAACTGTAAGCACCCAATCAGCACTGATTATGGAACCAGCACATAAATAATCTTTATTATTAAATATTGCAGCTGTATGCGGGCTTCCCTCTATAGTTGCATCTTCGCCTTTTATAACATGAAATTGCCCAGAACAGCAAAGCAGCGCAATCAGCAGTGCGACTGTATTTCGTAGAGTCATTTTAATTTAAAACCTTTTCTAACACTTTTAAAGTATATAGTACAGCGATATTAATTTTGTGGGCGCTATTTATACCTTATTGAGTTGTGTAAATAAAAAATAAGATTCCAGGAATTTAAATAACAAAAACACCTAAATTGAAGTTAAATCTACACAAGGCCAATCTCGTTATACCCAGCGTGCTTTGCATTTAGATTGTACTAACTTTGGTAACATAACGGGCATAAACGAATCGAGATAAACATAGACTTCTATATATCAAAATGCTGAGGATGAAAAAAGGAATTGATTGGGTTATGACCGTTCAACTGTCCGTCCATCTGTCCGTCCATTTGTCGGTGCACACGATAACTTGAGTAACAAGTAAGAAAGGCTAAGTTCGGGTGTAACCGAACATTACATACTCAGCTGAGAGCTTTGGAGGCAAAATAAGGGAAAATCACAATGTAGGAAAATGAACCTGGGGTAACCCTGGAATGTGATTGTATGACATGGGTATCAAATGGAAGGTATTAAAGAATATTTTAAAAGGGAGTAGGCCATAGCTCTATAGGTGGACGCCATTTCTGGATATCGCCATAAAGGTGGACCAGGGGTGACTCTAGAATGTGTTTTTACGATATGGTAATCAAATGAAAGGTGTTAATGAGTATTTTAAAAGGTAGTGGGCCTTAGTTCTATAGGTCGACGCCTTTTCGAGATATCGCCATAAAGGTGGACCGGGGGTGACTTTAGAATGTGTTTTTACGACATGGGAATCAAATGAAAGGCTTTAATGACCACCAAAATGTGGACCAGCGTGCCCATAACATCATCTGTCGGGTACCGCTAATTTATTTATATATGTAATACCATGAACAGTATTCCTGCCATGATTCCAAGGGCTTTGGATTTCGCCCTGCAGAACTTTTTCATTTTATTTTACTTAATATGGAAGGTGTCACACCCATTTTTCAAAGTTTTCTCTAAAGTTATATTTTGCGTCAATAAACCAATCCAATTACATTGTTTCATCCCTTTTTTCATATTTGGTATAGAATTATGGCATTTTTTTTTTCATTTTTTGTTATTTTCGATATCAAAAAAGTGGGCGTGGTCATAGTCGGATTTCGGCCATTTTTTATACCAATATGAAGTGAGTTCAGGTAAGTACGTGAACTGAGTTTAGTAAAGATATATCGATTTTTGCTCAAGTTATCGTGTTAACGGCCGAGCCTAAGGACAGACAGTCGACTGTGTATAAAAACTGAGCGTGGCTTTTCACAGAAAACAGTTATATTCATAGAGCCTATGGCCGTACCAAATTTCACAAGTATTCGTTAATTTTTGTTCGACTTATGGCATTAAAAGTATTCTAGGCAAATTAAATGAAAAAGGGCGGAGCCACGCCCATTTTGAAATTTTCTGTTATTTTTGTATTTCGTTGCAGCATATCATTACTGGAGTTGAATGTTGACATAATTTACTTATATACTGTAAAGATATTAAATTTTTTGTTATAATTTGACTTAAAATTTTTTTTTTAAAGTGGGCGTGTTCGTCATCCGATTTTGCTAAGTTTTATTTAGCACACATATAGGAATAGGAGTAACGCACTTGCCAAATTTTATGATGTTATCTTCAACGACTGCCAAATTACGGCTTGCAAAACTTTCAAATTACCTTCTTTCAAAAGTGAGCGGTGCCACGCCCATTGTCCAAAATTTTACTAATTTTATGTTCAACGTCATAAGATCAACCCACCTACCAAGTTTCGTCGCTTTATCCGTATTTGGTAATGAATTATCGCACTTTTTGTGTTTTTCGAAATTTTCGATATCGAAAAAGGGGGCGTGGTTATTCTCCGATTTCGTTCATATTTAATAGCGATTTGTGATAAGTGCCCAGGAACTTACATACCAAATTTCATCAAGATACTTCAAAATTTACTCAAGTTATCGTGTTTAGGGACGGACGGACATGTCTAAATAAATTTCTTTTTTCGCCCAGATAATTTTGATATATAGAAGTCTATATCTATCTCGATTAATTTATGCCGTTACGGATTACCGTTATGCGAACAAAGTTAATATACTCTGTGGGCTCTGCTCAGCTGAGTATAAAAATTTGAAATTTGTTATATGGGTTCCTTGGCGCTCATCTCTAATCGCTATTAAAAATGGGGGGAATCGCATGGTAACCATGCCCACTTTTTACTTATATTACATTTCGAAAAACACATAAAACCTGATTATTTAGTAAATATTTAATCTAGAATGTTTAAATTTGATGTGTGAACTGATATTAAGACTCTTGATTTTTTTTGAAAATGGGCGTGGCACCGCCCACTTGTGATATAATCAATTCTACAAATATTATTAATAATAAATCAAAAAACGTTAAACCTACCATAACAAAATTCGGCAGAGAGATTGCCTTTACTATTAAAAATGCTTCGAAGAAAAATTAACGAAATCGGCGAAGTACCACGCCCATTTTTATATAAAAGATTTTCAAAAGGGTCGTAGACTTGAATAATAAGCTATAAAATGTAAGGCGCAATAACCTCCGAAAACATTTTAGGCCGAGCTTCTCTTCCAATTTGCGTCGTGCTCGTTACTTGTTTTATACCGACTCCGAACAGATGAGTTTTCACTGAGAGCTTTTCAATGCAGAAATACACTCAGAGTATTTCTACAGTCTCAAACCAATTAATAAATCTTTCGTACCGAAATTTGAAAAAGTAATTGATCTGAAATTAACTGTACAATTCAAAGTCACGCTGAGTATATAATATTCCGTTACACCCAAACTTAGACACCCTTACTTGTTTTTTGTTTGTTCTAATTAGCTGAACAAGCTCTTTAATTAGCTGTTATACAAATAACAAGTCAAATGTATTTATTGATATTCTAGCGAAATGAAATGACGCATTTTGCTATGTTTTTTCAAAACAAAATTTCTCTGCAATTGTTTGTTTATTTATATATGGGTGAATCCCAAAAAGGTCCAGCACGAACCGAAAATCAAAAGTGGCCAGACTCTATTTCTATCACTTGGGATTAAATGTCAAATATGTGTACGATATTAAAATCAATTTGTTTCTTCTTTCCCCTCATCCTGGACAGAGAAACATGATTTCAAGAAAGGCTTCATCGGTTTTGCAAATTTGGGTGTGCTATTAATAAAATATAACGTCCTTTTGCTTTTAATAAAATTTTGTCTTACTTATAGAAGTGGTTAAATGGGAATATCTTATCCAAATTTCAATGGATTTAGAATGGCCTCTTTAGGTTAGGTTGGGTTAGGTTAGGTGGCAGCTGCTCTGATAAGGAAAGCTCACTTGGACAAACCGAACGTCCGTTGTGATACCACATACCACAAAAATAACGTTGACGTAGATCTAGCTACTTAGAGAATCGTTGGGTAGCAACGATAAAGTTCCGAATGATACCGGTCTCAACCTTCGATAAATCCTTGCCTAGTTCTGGCAAAAGCTGGGCAATCAAGCATAAAGTGATTTGGTGATTCCACCTCATCATCCTCTGGCCTCGTATTTTGTACTTTTGTTCTATTTCTTCTATAAAATTAACATTTGATGACCTGAAAATCGAAGAATTAACAGAGGAAAAGTCATAGACCAATATATGGCTCCGCTTATGAAAGGGGGGTGTTGGGCCCTTAGCACGGACTTTGAGGGCGTATTCGAAATTCGAGCTTTGCAAATTTTGTTTACTCTACTAGACCGAAAACTTGATGTCTCGTAAAGAATATATTCTCAATGTTTTATATTGTAATTCATTGAGAAAAAATGTTCGCGTCCATAAACGTACTTAATCTTATATCCAGCGTTTTAAAAAGATATTTCAGATTTCGCATAATTACGGACAGTGGGTCTTTATTTCATCTTCTGTCTCTCATTTAAGGAATGTAAAATCTCCTCTTAGCTTCTTTAAGTTTTGCATGCTTTCACAAGCATTAAAAATGACTTCTATTTCTTGTCGGCTCCGAGCTTCATCATATATGGTCATATATATATACGTACTTACATTTTTGAGGTACCCACAATTGGGCTTCAAATATTGTAATATCCGCTCAGTCCGCTGTTCATATTCTCTTTTATGCACGTTCAAATGCGTGCGAATAACACGTCCGTTACCATGGACTTGCCCATATTTATTTGCAAAGTGTGTTATTAAGTTGACATGCGTTCATTTTTTTAATGAACGATAAAATGGGGACACCTAATTAGTTTTATCTGTTTTGAGACGTGTAATTAAAAAATAAGATTTCAGCAAGCTGAAATAACAAAAATACATCTAAATTGAAGTTAAAGCTACACAAAGCCAATCTTGTTATACTCAGCGTTCTGGGCTTGATCCCAAAACCCGACGTCCACGTAACTTCTATAAATCTTTTGTGGCTCCTTGCTGTTCACGCCCAAGAGCGTCCCGTAGTCTACGCCTAAGCGCCCCCCCCCCCCCCCCCCCACTACCTTCCAGCAGCCCCGCTGATCAGCAAGCCACAACAAGTACCCGCGCCTACTCGCGCCCCACGGCGCCAACAACTCAAACAGCTGATACCACTCATAACTACTACCTTCGTAGTAGAGTTGGTAGCAATGCTGAGCATCAGCCCCTGCCCCCGTCTTCTCCCCCCCCCCCCTTTCCGGCAGCAATCGTGCAGGTCAGGGACACAGACTCTTAGTCCCTACCTCCGTTTGCACCGTCTGCCAGCACAGAATATATAGGTTTGCGACATCCGCCCAATGCAGCTCTTGCCTTGGGTGGTGCCACTTTCCTAGATGTTCTAGTCTCCGCGACGGCAACCCCCCGACGGGTTTCATCGCGCCATGTTGCCAGGTCGCAAACCCAAATCATCCGGGTACCCCAATGCTTGCCCAAGGACGCCCAGTCCCAGGGCCATAACAGCAATTGCGTCCTGGCCTTTCACAACCCAGGCGTAGTCACCCGTCACTTACCGCCAGAGTGGCGGCGTCTCCCCTTATGCACTTCAGAATTCTGCAGTTAAACTGTAATGGACTAACTGGGAAGATTACGGAGATAGTCGATTTCATGAAGCGGCACAACATCCGCATTGCTGCGATTCAAGAGACTAAACTCACAGCAAGATCTGCATTGCAGACCTGCTCTGGGTATAATGTTAACAGGAAAGACAGCGAGAGCGGAAATGGAGGCGGCCTCGCGTTTATCATACACCACTCTGTGCAATATTATATATTTGATCCTGGCATCGACCGCAGGGACAATGTCTTAGAACGTCAAGGCCTATCTGTCCGGTCAGGCGATGCAAACCTAGAAATCATCAACATCTACATCCCTCCGGCCACCTGTTGCCCCAGTGGATACCGCCCTAATATCAGGGCCTTACTCATTGGCAACAATCGCATTATCTTAGGTGATTTCAATGCCCATCATGATCTATGGCATTCAAACTTGCGGGCAGACAGTAGGGGTGAGATGTTGGCGGATCAAATAGAAGAAACGACGTTCTGCACAATAAACGGAGACGCCCCCACACGTATGGTAGGAAGCTGTCACAGCTCGCCAGATATCTCAATCGTGAGCGCAGAACTCGTAAACTGCGTCAACTGGCAGCCGATGGTAACATTGGCATCCGACCACCTGCCCATACTTATTTCGCTCGAGCCTTCCGCCGACTTCATCGTCGCAGAGAGAAGCACTTTCATTAACTTTAAAAAAAGGAAAGTGGGACGAATACAAATCCTTTACAGACAACCGCTTTGCTGCCCTCCCTATCCCAACTGATTCCCGCCAAGGGGAGCGTGCTTTCCGCAAGGTCATTGAATCCGCCTCGGCACATTTCATTCCCGCCGGGAGAATTCCCGAAATTCGGCCCACTTCCCGGCAGAGGCCGCAAGTTTAGCGAGAGAACGTGACCTTATAAGACAGCTCGATCCCGGCGACCCCCAAATAAGGGATATACACCAACGCATCAGATTGCTTGTGGATGAACACAAGCGGGCGAAATGGGAGGAGCACCTAAGAGGTTGTAACCTCTCAACCGGTGTGGGTAAACTTTGGTCCACCGTAAAGTCCCTATCGAATCCGACTAAGCACAAAGACAAAGTTTCCATCGCCTTTGGCGACAAAGTGCTGTCGGATGCGAAAAAATGCGCGAGCGCTTTCTGTCGACAATATATAATGCATCCTACGGTCGACAAAGATAGACGGAGAGCCAACAGATACGCACATAAACACAAATTCAGCGCGTCACCAATCACCATCACCGCTAAAGAGGTTGAGGACGCCATTGGTCGTGCTAAACCATCCAAAGGAGTTGGCCCAGAAGGCATAGCCATGCCGATGCTTAAAAGGCTAGGGAAAGAGGGTTTCAAATATTTAGCGCATGTCTTCAACTTGTCTCTTTCCACCTTTGTCATACCCGAATGGAAAATGGCCAAGATGGTCCCGCTACTAAAGCCTGGGAAACCAGCTAACATAGGTGAGTCGTATCGTCCGATATCTCTCCTATCGCCAGTTGCAAAGACGCTTGAAGCCATTTTGCTCCCTTATTTCCAAGCAAATTTGCAGCTATCCCCTCATCAGCATGGCTTCAGAAAACTCCATAGCACTACCACCGCGCTAAATGCCATTAGCACCCAGATAAATTGCGGTTTAAATCAATACCCCCACCATAGAACAGTACTCGTAGCGCTAGACCTATCAAAAGCTTTTGATACGGTCAACCATGGCTCGTTACTGCAAGACCTGGAAGGGTCTACCCTTCCCCCATGTCTTAAAAGGTGGACTGCAAATTATCTGGGTTGTCGGCAGGCTTCGGTGCAATTTAGAAACGAAACATCAAAACCTAGGAGAATTAAACAAGGGTGCCACAGGGTGGTGTCCTATCCCAACTTTTGTTTAATTTCTACATATATAAGCTACCTTCACCACCGGAAGGAGTCACAATCGTTTCCTACGCCGATGACTGCACAATAATGGCCACAGGCCCAGGCCCAAAGATCGATGCGCTATGCAATAAAATAAACGGCTACCTCCCTGATCTCTCCAGTTTTTGCGCCTCGCGAAACCTGGCATTATCACCGACTAAATCTTCCGCGACCTTATTTACAACATGGACGTCCAAAATGTCGACCATTTTGAACATCCACGTCGATGGCACTACGCTACCGACTGTCCTACACCCCAAAATCTTGGGTGTGACGTTTGATTAGGATCTACATTTTGGTAAACAATTGTTCCGAGAATTCAGAGCAGTAACAAAATCCTCAAATCCCTCGCTGGCAGTACCTGGGGAAAAGATAAAGAAACGCTCATGACTACATACAAAGCAATTAGCCAGCCGATTACGTGCTACGCGTCACCCACATGGTCGCCAAGCCTAAAAATTACCCACTGGAATAAACTACAGGCCTGCCAAAATATTGCTCTCAGAATCGCCACGGGCTGTCTTCTTATGTCCCCAGAGCACCATCTGCATAATGAGGCGAGAATACTCCCCATCAGGGAGAGAAATGAGATGCTGACCAAACAGTTCCTGTTGAATACCCAGAAACCTGGGCATCCCAACAGACATCTGATTGATGAACCAGCACCGCCTAGTGGCTTAAGGAGTCATCTCCGTAAGCATTTTGAGGAAATACGGCACCTGAGAACCCAGCCGTATGAAGTGAAAAAACACAAGCAGGTCCTTGGTGAACTCCATAAACAGGCGTCGGACCTTTATGCCGGGAATTGCCCGGTGAATCCAGTACTTAAAGAAAATTATCCAAAACTCGCGGAAGAGGAACGCATACTCCCCAGGGAAACGCGTGTCACTCTTGCTCAACTTCGTTCTGGATACTGTAACAGGTTAAACTCTTACCTATCCAGAATCAACCCCGACATACAAAATGTATGCCCCGCTTGCAATGTGTCCCCACATGACACCAACCATCTCTTTAATTGTAATGTGGAACCAACGTCTCTAACACCCCTTTCCTTATGGTCCACCCCTGTTGAAACGGCAAGTTTCCTTGGACTCCCGTTAGAGGATATTGATGACAATTTGTGATCGGTCGCGGCTATTAGGTGGGGCGAGCATTGCTACAACAACAACAACAACATAAACAATACATTTCTTCAGTTTCTTAGTAGTAGTAATTTTGTTTGAGTCGTAAGCCACCTTTGGCCGGGTCACATATGTATATAAACCGATCCCAAACCAACTATCGTTTAATACCCATACCGTATGAACATATTATAGAGTTATCCTGGTCCACATTTTGGTCGATATCTCAAAAACGTTCCTAAATCTTTGCAGTTTTTTAGCCTATAACAATGCGACCCACCACCAAATCTAAGCTCAAAATTCCATCCCAATCGGTTCAGCCGTTCTCGAGCTTTGAGGTCCAGACAAAAACGGCTTTCAAAATATATATTTGTATAGAGTATAGATATAGAAAAAGGAAAAAAAATTAATTTTTGAAAATGAGCGTGGCACCGCTCCTTTGGGACCAAACAATTTTCTATATTCGGGGACCATAACTCTAATAAAAATTAAAGGATCGTAATAAGATTGGGTACACATATTTTCTTATAGGAAATATTTCTTGGAAAAATAGTCGGGTTCCGTTAAAAACCATGCCCACTTTTATATAAAAAGGCGTTTAAAAGGATCGTACGGTAGAATAATAAGCTATATCTTAGCGAAAAATAGCTTTGTATCAATGATAGATCACTTATGAAATTTTATTGTAAGAGGATATTAGGAGACATTTTTCTAATGGGCGGTGCCACGCCCCTATTCCGATCAAACATTTCTAGAGCCTCAAAAAAAAAAAGAAATCCCTCGTAACAAAATTCGAAAAAGTAATTCATCTGTATTGAACTGTACAATTCAAACTCACGCTGGGTATATAATACTCGTTTACACCCAAACTTAGACACCCCTACTTGTTTCTTGTTTGTTTTAATCAGCTGAACAAGCTCTTTAATTAGCTGTTATACAAATAACAAGTCAAATGTATTTATTGATATTCTAGCGAAATGAAATGACGCATTTTGCTATGATTTTTCAAAACAAAATTTCTTTGCAATTGTTTGTTTATTTATAAGTACGTGGACGAATCCCAAATAAGGTCCATCACAAACCGGATATCAATAGTGGCCATACTTTATTTCTATCACTTATTATATTAAAGGTGAAATATGTGTATGATATTGCAATCAATTAATTTATTCTTTCCCCTCATCCTGGACAGAGAAACATGATTTCGAGGAAAAACTTCATCGGTATTGCAAATTTGGATGTTTTACTAAGAAAATATAACGTCCTTTTGCTTTTAATACAATTTTGTCTAGTCTTTTATTATACTTTTCATGAAAATGAAATGATTTATTAACTTCGTCACGAATCTCAAAATTGTAAGTCCTTAAAGGAAAATAGATATACCCACCATTAAGTATACCGAAATTATCAGGATGAAGAGCTGAGTTGATTTAGCCATGTCCGCCTGTCCGTCTGTCTGTTTGTATGAGGGACTAGCTCAATTTTCGAGATATCTTGATAAAATTTGGTGAGCGGGTATATTTAGGAAGCTTCAAACTTCACCACATGCTTTCGTATATTGCACTTATTATTGTCTGAAAAAAAGGATGAGATCGGTCATATATATATATATATCCCCCACAAACGGTTGTTCCGATAAGAAGTTTTTCGTAATTACTGCGCAATTTTAACATCAAGAGGCTTCAAATTTCTTCAAATGCTGACGTTTAGAGCATTAATTGTTGTCTGAAAAAATCATAGAGATCGGTGGTATGTATAGTATGGGGTACATATAAACTGCCATTTCTGCCCACTTTTTTTACAATTTTTAAATTTTTCGAAATTTTCCATATCGCAAAAGTAGGCTTGGTTGTTATCTGATTTCTAACATTTTCAATGCAAATTTATTTTGAGTTCAGATAAGCCCGTGTACAAAATTTAGTGAATATATCTCACTTCTTGCTCAAGTTTATGTGTTAACGGGAGACGGGAAGCCTCTATATAGAAAGTGGGTGTGGTTTCTAAACAGTTTCGTACGTTTTAAAAATGTTTACGTTTTTCGATTATGGCACACAATAGTATTGTAGAGAGGTTACATTAAAAAGGGGTTCCTTTAAAAATTTTAAGTTTTCGTACACCATATCACCACTGAGCTGAAATATCAGAATTATTTAGGCACACACCGCAAGAATAGAGTATATGTATATAAAGCGAGAGCAACCTTAATGATTTCTCCCATGTCTTTCAATTACGGCTTGTAAAACTTTTATATCTTTTTTTTCGAAATTTGGGCCCATTTTCTACAATTTTTTTCAAATTTAAATTTTTGGTCATAAAGTCACCCAACATATGAAATTGCATCACTTTATCAGTCTTTGGTAATGAACTATCGCGTTTTTAATTATTTTTTTCGAAATTTCGATACAGGTTTTTTGAAAGTGGGCGTGGTGGCCAACCGATTTCGTTTATCTTAACAGCGAAAATATATAATAGCTAGGAAAATCTGCATAATAACTTTCAACGGTTTTTAATTTACCGCGTGGATACCTTTTAAATCTTCCGTCTCTAAATGTGGGCGCTACCACGCCTATTTTCCACAATACATACTTACAAATTTCTATTTTCAATCACAATGTAACGAATTCTGGGAACATCCGTTCGAATCGCTGCACTGTAGAATAAATAACTCAAATATTCAGTATAGCAATATCTCCTTTATTTAAAACTCTACAATGGTAGTAGCTTGCGCTGCTTTTATACTCTCGGTTACCTCGTTCACCCATTTCTCCTAAGGTCTAGACTTTTCTCCTTTATGTATCTGATATTGACGTTTCTCTTCTAGTCATATGCGTGTGTATGTGTGAGTAACAACTTCTGCTCTTAGCTACGGACTACATATTTGTATGTGAAATATTCTCTTTGTTGTTAGCTGCGCTCTTTACATGTATGTGTGGCAGCTTACTTTGATGTTGTTGTGCATTGATGTACTAACAGCATAGTGATGTATAGAACGTCTTATATTCGCCACAATATCAAGTTTTTTCACCTTATCGGCTTTTATTAATGAACTATCCCAGTTTTTCCATTTTTCGAAATTTTCGATATCGAAAAAGTGAGTGTGGTTGTCCTTCAATTTCGCCCTTATTCCATACCAGGCAAGCGTATACGAAGTTTCGTAAGATAGCTAAACTTTGGCTCAAAGTATAGTTTTAACTGACGGACAGACATGGCTCAATGAAAATATTTTTCGATGCTGATAATTTTGTTATAAATAAGTCTATATCTTTCCTTTATAAAGTTTAGAAAAACATCGGGGTAAGTGGAGGCCCTTAACTGACCAACCAGACCATTTATGTGTATACCATCTTACATCTGGAAGAAATGGTTATAAATACTAATAAAAGAGAAATTAACAAAGAAATAAGGGTTTCGTATACACATTTTCATGCAGGTACATAACGGGAAGTGTTTCTATCGAAGTGAAACGTGCCTTGATAAATTTTTCCCATTGGGATAAGAAGCTGACGAGTCGAGTGGTAGCCGGAATATGAGGTATACAGTACTGGTGGTCAATTCCCAAATAGAATGGGTAGTACCAAGTTTCACAAAATATTAGCTGTTGGGTTCAGGTCGAACTTTTCCAGCTACGATGGCAGGTACACATTTTTTCGGGACGTGGCTCCATTGTAAAGAGGATAACTGTAAGCATTCCGTAATGCATAGTTCCTATCCATTACGAGTGAGCAGTTCAAGATTTGATGATCAATTCCAAAATTAAATGGCCTATACGGACTTTTACACAGTTCAACTCGAGAATCCAGACAGAGCGTTCCCTGCTATAAATCAGGTAAACATTTTCAAAAATTACAAAGGGCTGAATCACGTACCACATCCTTGAATGCCGGCTCCGATAGTCTTTTTAAGGGTGGTGGAGGACCATCAAGAGAGGTTTATTCTTCCTAACCAGTTGGGTTTAACTCAGGGGAAGTCTGCCCCTTCTCCTACTAGAAAATTTGGCTGAAATATATTTTGGACTGGAGAGCCTTCATGCATGTGCACAACATGGTCTATCTGGCATAGACTTTGGCTGTAGCCAATACCTTTTATTCGATGTACTATGGTCAAATCAGCGTAAAACTGATACAGCTAATAGCTAGACCTCCACCAATAAACGCAGGACCATAAATATTTCCAAAATACCTTCAAATTTAATAAATATTTCCACAAATACCTCAGATATTCTAAGGATTTCTTTGTACCCCACAAGGTTGCGGGACGTACATAAAAGCAGCTATAATGGGGGAGTTATAAATAGTGTTTTTTGTTTGTCGAGAGAGATGTTCAGTTCTCCATTCCTCTTACTTCAAAGAACCACTTCTTGGTAGAAGTTGACGTTGGTTCTCAGACAGAGGAAGTTCTTCACAATTTCGATTTTAAAACTTCCAACCGTGGTGCGGTGGTAGCGTGATCCGCCTACCACACCGAAGATCCTGGGCTCACGCCCCGGTCAAAGCAACACCAAAGTTTAAGAAACAAGTTGTTTTAATTAGAAAAAAGTTTTATTGATGGTGATTTGGCAAACATTTAAAAGCTTCTCAGTGAAAACTCACCTGCTTTGCAGATGTCGTTCGGAGTCGACATAAAACATGTAGGAATTTGTAGGAAAATTAAATGGTGAATGACGCAAATTGGAAGAGAATACGCAATATTTTGCGTAAGAGTTCATATTTGCTTTTTACGAACTCTTAGTCCCCATAGTTATTGAACTCGGTAGATAGTAGGTTGGTTCCCAGGCCTTTTAAGATATTTACACTTCATCACAGATGGATGTTGGAAGGTATACATACTTGCATTCTTCCTATCATCCAGTATATGATACTCCTCACACTCAAGTCCTTCCATAGCTCTTTATCTTTCCTTTACAAGTCTACGCTCTTCGTTCGCTACGATACCACTCCTATATTTCATGAGTTGCTGTGCCTTTGTTCGCTTGTCCCTATAAGTGGATAAGTAAATGCAAAGGCTTGGTTCTTAGAAATGCAATATTCCCGTAGCCATAGTATTTTTTAATAAAAGTGTCGGAATCGATTTTCGTATATTCATTTTGCAACAATTGTCCGAATTATTGCCGTTCTACTGTATAGAATTTTTATGAGCCTGGCTTTTCTTTAATGGCTAATTTTATGTAAGTCTATACTTATGTTGGTATATCCATATAAAAGATCTTCAAGGAGTTGTAGGCGGGTTATTACATTCAATATTTAACGAGACTTGATTTTTAATTTTGTTGCATTTATAACAATGCATTTTGGGTAGCCAATCAATATTACTCATACGACATGGCGCACGTTTATGATGCCTCGACCTCATAAGCATGTGTGTACTCGTACTAGTGGGTATTACTCATGCGCCATGTCCAATTAAATGATAATTTTAACTTGGAAAGCTTCACACAATTAAGAAATTAATTTTGCTCTTGATCTGACCACCTAAATACTACATCTTTCCGCAATAACCGATTCAACGGAGCAGCGATAATAGCATAACCCGGTACAAGTTTTCTAAAATATGCGCTTAAACCGAGAAAGTGTCTAACTTCGCATATAAACTTTGGAGTTTTAAGCTCACGCACTGCCTGTGTTTTAGCTAAACCAGGAGAAACACCATCAGGAGTTAAATCGTGACCCACAAATTTTATCGTTAATTTCAAAAATTCACACTTCTGTAGATTGAGAGTAACGTTAACTTTATGTAAAACTTTCAAAACACGCTCCAACTTTTCATACATTTCATCCACGGTTAAACAACCGTTAAGTATATCGTCCATATAACTTATCATGTCATCAAGTCCAAGAATTTCATTAATTTTTGCGAAGAACTGTTGAAAAGCAGCCGGGCATTTTTAAGCCCAAACGGCATGCGCTTAAATTCATATAAACCGTTTGTCGTGATAAAAGCAGAAAATTTCCTTGCGCATGTGTTGATTTAAACGTCGGAAATCTGCACACAATCTTTCGCTCCCGTTTTTCTTTTTTACTAAAAGCATAGGACTAGCATCAGAATCGGAATCAGACTTACAAATTATATCATTATATATAAGTTCTATTAACATATCCCCGATTAACTGTTTTTTAGGCTCAGGAACACGAAATGGTTTTTGAACAATGGGATTGTTAGTATCCAAATCTATTTTCATTTTTACGAGTTCTGTACCTCCAATTTCACTCAAGTCCGTTGCAAATACATTACGATATTTATTTATCAAACTCACCAACTTATTTATTTTATCATTTTCGTCGACACCGCACTTTATCTCATAGTCATTAATTATTTTGCTATTATTTAAGTTAACGTTTTTATTGCATAGGTACATTTAACCCACTAATTTTGCCGTTTGAAATCACCATTTGCATATTTTAAACACATCTTGTCCCAATAACACATCTACCGTCAAAAATGTATCACCAACTATTTAAAGATACACATCTTGCTCAATACCTTCAGACTTCAAATTGACATGTACTCTTGAATGGTGTAATGGTCATGTATGATAGTTTTATCGCCTTCATTTCGCAACAGAAAAAAGTTGCATGCGATAAAATTGAACATCTGGCCGGCCTATGGTGCTGAATTAAGGAGAGCTAGCGAGCGAAAGCTCAACATTGCTTAACCTAGGAAAAATAGAAGCAAATGTCAAAATTTGGAAGCCAAAATCATTAAGCCGGAAGGTATAAATGGGCTCACGCGGCTACAGTTAGCCTCTTTTTTGGAAAGTTTCTCTACCAAGCGAACAAGTGAGTTATTCCTATATTCCGCCAGTTATCGTGAAATCATAAAAGTTATAGTAGCAGCAAAAAATAAAATCTATAGTGATCCCAAACTGAATACGAATCTGCGACATTTTATTCTCGCGATATATCCTGAAAAATAGGAAAACCACGTGCTGGAAAAGATAGCTCTGGGCGGAGCAAAAACTCCTTCTTCCTTACCACCAACTTCAATCACTCATCATCATTTTAAATTTCACGTATTTAAATACCTACGTCATTATCATCAACAACAACCACACCTGTCAACAGAATTCCTGGCTAGAGGCCACATCACCTAATCTTCAATTTATTTAGGAGCTAGTTCATTATGGAATCCACGCATCTGATTCCATGTAACCCTACATCATCTAAGGTTTGGTAAGAGGAAAACAGTACAGAGAGAATCCTGCTTGGAGTAATGACTCCCCTACGGGCGCATTAGATCCTCAGGGATCACCCTTCATCCTAACGTCTATCGCCTCATAAAGTGCATACCAGGCGCGCATAAGTAGTAAGGCTGGCTGTAGTGGGTTAACAAACGGACAAAAGTCCAAAATCTTGGATTAAATAGTGTAGGAAAACTAGTTAACAAAAAAAAAAATAATATGAAGTAGCCAGTTTACAATCTTCTGAAAAAAAAAAAATATGTTCAAAAAAAAAAAAAAAACAAAGCCAAAAATATGTATAGCATGAAGCTAAAGTTATAAGTTAAAGTTACATCCGTTTAGGAAAATAAGTTCACACAAACAAGAAAAAAAATTGTTATTATATACCTATAGTTGCACTACAATGTTAAGAGGTGGCTTCCCCGAAATTTGAGAAAGGAGAGTAGGACGATTGTGGTTGTGTTAGGATATTTGATTTGCTCTTTTTTGGAAAAATGACTCCATAACCACTACCTATGTCGAATGCCAAAAGAAGTGCAAATTTAAAAATTCAATCTTAGAGTTTCGAAAAAGAAAATTCAGTTTTTTTTTTAACCGGCTAACGTTGCATAGTACTTTTGCCAAAGTAATGACGTGACAGTTATCAAAGCCCCAATTTTAGCTACGCGAAACTTAAACAACACCAAATAAACGACCGCTCCTGCATATTTGACGCTGAAAGGCCTTTCAACGGGAGATATCATGGACAAACATATCTACATACACATGAACACATGTATGTAAGTCAATTTTACCTTTTTTGGCTTTTTCTTTGATTGATTTTTTTCTCGCGGATTGACATAATTATGTACATACATCTTTAGTAAGGCATAAGCATATACATTTGCACATATGTACGTATGCAAGTCAGTGCAACTTTTTCTGATACCTAGCTACATAATTCTGTCAACCCAATAACGCTCACCTTCGTGTTACATAGATTGTTTTGTTAAGTCTAAAGCAACAAGGGAAATCATCCCAGTTCCTTTGATTAAAGCCACGAGATCGATCCCTAATACAACTGCCGTTAGCTTCCGTTTTTGATTTTCGAGTAAAAGGGTTCAAATAAGTTTTAACTTCAACTAATATGTTGTTAATAAGTGCCAACAATTTTAACAAATAAAACTGATATAGTCTTTAAATTTGATTAACATAATACACAACCCCAAAAATGATACCTTTCACGTAAATAATAATATTAATCTATATCTAAGCCAAGTTTTACCCTTTAGGAACAAGATTAATTAACATCAGGATTTATCCAAATCTAATGAGAATTGAACGATTTGCTTAGAATAGCTTATCACCCTAGTTTAAGGTTTTTCCTTCAATGAATAAAATTATAAAGTCAGCTTATAACGTATTACGTTTTTGGAGTTTTCCTGAAGGCACATGGTGACATGAAGAGGTAAGGAAAGTTCATTTTAGAGGGGATCTTCACCATCAAGTTGTAACGAGGATCGTGGTTGGGAAAGGGTTAAAAAGGCGAGTGTGGAATTTCATCTGGGACCTCGCATACCAATCCGTACGATTAATGTTCAAGGGGTTCGTTTTATTCGAGTCTTTCATGCGGCCCTACTTCTTTGTGGTTTAAATCAGTTAGTTCTGTTAGGAATCCTAATAAATTTAAAGTTTATGTGAATGCAGAGGTGGCAAGGCAAAATCCGGCTCTCGCCGCAAGAGCTAAGGCAAGAGGATTCCGTCCGCCGCGACCCTTCTACTGCCATTAGGTAAATATCGGTTCCTACTCTTACCACCCAGGCACCCCTGTGTCACTACCTACCATTGTAAGCGGTCATACCCAGTCACCTAATAATCACCACAGTCAGCGATACCTCGGGTTAAGTGGACGGTTACAATGGGCATGAATCACACCGCCACAAAACTCGCTTATCCTTAAAGCAGACTTTTCTTCGACGCCTTTTCTTTGATCTGCCCCTGTTTTAATGATCATACTACACTCAAAACTTTGCTGATAAACCACATATTAGAAATATTTATTTATTTTTAAATTTATTTTATCATTTGTAGTCATCATAAATTAATAAACAAAAATTTCCATTTTGAAGTTATTCAAAAAATTTCAAGTTAAAAAGAGAGCTTAATTTAAAATTATTTTGAAAATTAAAGTACAAAGTACAAAGTAGTTAACACTATAACTACCTGTATCGATCGGAGCTGTGAACGTTTTATCGTTTATTGTAACCACTTTCTCATCATCTTTTTCAGGAATTACCGTTTCATATTCCGTTTTGGTCGTACGCGTCGAAGCACTTTTCTTGCCACAATTTTCAGGCTCGGTTTTAGGATGAACTTTTTGACAGTCGTTGCACCTACGTCTACGTTGTGGTTGAGGATATTTCGATGAATTGTGCCCCTTTTGTTGACAATTGATACATATTAACTATTTATCGCTTTCACGTTTTTCAGCGTCTGGCGTTTCACCGGATTTTGTTTCAAAATTTGTCTTTTCAGGTTTGAACGTACGCACGGGTAAGTTTTTAGAGTAAAATTTGCGCATTGAACTAAACCGATTTGCTGCAATAGCAATTTGAAACTCACGTTGTTTAATACCGTCTCTTGCGTATTTAACAATAGATGATCCACTTAGCACGAACCTCTTACCTAACGCACCGATACGGAAACAATAGTCAAGGAGACTTTCGTTTGGTTTACGCGTCGTTTGAGACATTTTAAAATGGATATTTGTTTATTTATTTATTTATTTATAGTTTGCACAACCCTCATATTAATGCCACAGTCAATAAAGCGAGAGGAGTTTTAGCATTTGTGAAAAGATGGACAAAAGAGTTTAGTGATCCTTACGTTACAAAAACCCTTTTTGCATCATTGGTGAGGCCGATATTAGAATATGGATCGATAATTTGGAATCCGCGTTATCAAGTTCATGTGGATAGACTAGAATCAATTCAAAAACAGTTTTTACTTTTTGCCTTGAGAAATCTTCAATGGGACTCTCCGTATAATCTTCCTCCTTACACTAATCGATTAAAACTAATAAATCTTCCTGCACTTGCAAGTCGTAGAGAAATGCTAGGTGTACTATTTATGGCTAGACTTTTAAATGGATCGATTTCAAGCCCATTTCTTTAGAACGAAGTAAACTTGAATGTTCCATGCCGAGTTTCAAAGCATTATAAACATATAATTCTTAAACAATGCAGAAGCAATTTCCAACTACACGAACATTTTCTATGTTTGTGTGAAGATTATAACTCTCACTCGAGAATAATTGATGTTTCGGACTCGCTCTTTGCCATAAAAAAGACGGTTCTATCTTCTCTTAGTAATTAAAAAATTATATTTACTTTTAGTCTATTGTATTTTGTGAATCTATATTTCTCAGCTGATGAGTTTCTCTGTAGCTGAGCGGTTTTAGATCTCGGCGCTTAAGAAGCCACTGCCTCTCAAAGACTCGGTAACAAAAAAATTATAAATAACACATAAATAAGAATTAGGATACATAAAAAAAAAAAAAAAAAACAAAAAAAAAAAAAACAAGTATGTATGAATTAAAAAAAACCCAAAAACAGGATTAGCCTGGTTTCATCGGGCCACTTGAGGGCAGTGCGCTGCCACAATGTCCGAGAAAAAAGGTATAACATAACATATATATGTAAATACAGAAAAGTTAAATACATACAAATTTTCAATAGTATATATTATCATACATTCACTTAAAACTTTAAAGATTTAGAGTAACTTAAGAGTTAAGAAAAGAAAATGCTGCTAGTTTGAAACACCCTGCTTTTTTAATAGTTTTTGTTTTGGAAGGACGTGAGTTCCATAGACAGATTTTACTGACAAAGAACAGACTTGAGGCTGTTGTGTATTTAAAATTAGGGACCAATAGATTTAGGGTCCGAGTGGACTGACTACTTTGGAATGAAGTAACTTATACAAAAAGCATAGATTTCTAAATTTTAAGAAGTTATTAACATCACTTTCGAGAATTTGTACGGCATATGAAGATATATGATCAAATTTCTTTTTAGAAAAAACGAAACGGGCAGCATTGTGTAAGGCAAGCTGCAATTTATTATTTCAAGACGAATAAAGATTACCGTATATAAGTTCCCCATACGAAACTTGAGGAATTAAAAGAGATTTAACCAGCTACATTTTTGTTTCACGTGGTAGTAAGTGGGCAGTTCTGTACAAATTTCTTAGGGTATTATATATTTTACCAATCATAAGGTTAACATGGTCAACACAAGTTAATTACGAGTTTATTCTGAAGCCTAAATTGGTGACCACGTCTTGGAATAATATTTTGCTTCATTAAGTATAACTTTAGGAAGGCTGTTCAAGTCATATGTTGCGCTCGATACTGCTAGCGCTTAGATTTCGTTGCATTCAGATATAACTTATTTCTGTCAGCCCAATGTCTTATGCGTGATAAGTCTTCATTCAGCCTGACGAACAAGTCTTCGGTAAGCCCAATATAGAGATATACGCCGCCGCCGCAGCAGCCAATTTTTCTCGTTTTCCGCACGCCGCCGCCTAATGTTAAAAATATCGGCGCGGCGGCGGCGGCGTCCGGCGCGTTACTATATTTTCTTCTCGTTTAAAACTCTTTAGGCCATTTATTGTTCATGTCCAAAATTGGTCGCATATGGTCGAAAGTGGCATCAACGGATGCGCATCACTGCCACTTATAAGAAATTTGACTCTTTCTGACTGTTCAAAAGTTATTTAAAAAAACAGATGCTTTCGATGCAAGCTTAACACCGACCTTGCAACACCCAATTCACCAAGTTATTAAAACAAAACACTAAAAGAAAAGTTACAATATAATAACTTCATATGCTCACTTTGCATACTTTTTCAAAAAATTAATAATGAACAATGAATTCAAATAAAATGACCCAAGGCGAACATGTTTTCAAATTGTCCTCAAGTTGTTTAAAAAAGCAAAATACCCCAAAAAGATGCTGATTTAAAAAAAAAAAAAAACTTTATATTGCGATTGGCTGAAAGAATAAGCGAAATCAGTCATGCAAAATCCTTCAGTAGGTTCTAGGGACATAAACACTCCTTTGAAATGATTCTTACCTCATACTTAAGTTGAGGATATACGTACGTATGAGAAGGGTTTGAAAAATCACTTGAGCTTACATTCAACCATCTTTTGTCTATTTGCGAAACTATACAATATCTTCTGAACTGTAAATTTTTGATTTTCACAATTCATCCTTCAACACCCAAGTCTCCCGCTTTGACATTTCCTAAAGTTGGCGGCCCTATCCAAAACTAGTCTCTTGGAGTGAATCACATTGATTATAGCCTATCAACCAAGTTTAAATATCACCTACACGTTACGGCTCCTTTTACAAATGTGAATACGTAGGCACATATAGTTACCAGGTTAGGCTTTGTCTTTCACAAGAACACTCAAAGTGGTAAAGCAAAAGCTTTCCCAAGACAGCCGAACAAATGACCGTGCTTGCTACTACCATAATATAGTGGACAGTCGAACTAGTCTGAAAACTGAAGCTACACGGTCATCCATAATGAGCTCTTATATCATAAGGCCGGAAAATAGCAGTTAACATCTTTCATCTTAAAATCGGTCGATTTTCATTATATAATATCGTTTTGATTTAAAGAAGACTATTGAAATCAGTGTTGTGAACACAAACGTCTGCAAACTTTGGTCTACATTTTAAAAATTTTATCCAGGGTCCTTGTAAAGTTTTAATTATGTAGATGCGCCGAGGATTATACGATTTTCACCCATGAGTTACGCAATGACATCCACTTAGACTGCTTATGATATCGAGGGCGATATCCTTGGACGAATGGTCTAACGTTTCAAGGTGTTTCCCTGTTGTAGCTCGGAAGCATAGCGCGACCACAACATCAGTTAGAAAGTCTTCGGAGCTACACCTACAGCTTCTAAGAAAGCGACGTCGACGAAGGTATGAGTTCGAAGTCGCAGTACTACAGCTTCTGTGCTGGCATATGGTGTGAGGGTCAGGAGGCGTGGTAGCGACTGGTGGTCGGGATTGCTACTGTTCGCACATCGGGAATTGTAACTCTTAAAACAGCGGAAAAACTGCAGGCGCCCAGTACCACGAGAGTCATCAGTATTAATAGAACATTAATAGCAATCGTAAGGCGCCTTTGTGCGTGACCATCAAGGAGCCACACATGATTTAAAGAAATTGTGTTCGCGACGATTATTAGGAGTTAACCCCTGGTGAAACTACGCTTTGCACGAGATATACAGAGAAAAGTATGACCATTTTATGGATCTCTATATCTTTTCAGCAGACGCAGCAATACTAATTCCAAAGACCGGGGTTAGATTCGAAGCCTCTCTGGAGTAAGTGAACGAGGGACAATCCCTCCGCGAGGAGCTACTCCTGTAAATTTTTGAACGATCTGCGAGATTTTGAGGCAAAACCCACGGATCTTTCCGAAACGGCCTAAAAGTTGATTTCCTCAAATACATACAAACAAAACCTTTCCTAAATATTATTTTTTTTTTTTTTTAAATAGAAAAATCAAGCTTTTTAAAGTAAGAACACCGGCGTACGCCGGCACGCCCCCCATGCCGCCGGTATATAATAGAGCCTACGCCGCCGCCGCCGATAAAGTGATCGTCGTAAACCTCTAGCCCAATAGGGCGTGACAAGTATATTTGTGTGTCGTCCATATAATAATGGATGACGCGTTTTCACACACTTTTATTGAATTACAAAAACAACACAACATTCAAATAAAGTTCCTAGTCAAATATGTAGATGATATTTTCGCCATCATCCCAAGAAAGGACACAAATACAATATTAGATGTTTTAAATAAATACCATAATCGCCTAAAGTTTACGATCGAAAAAGAAGGAAACAACAACATCCCCTTTCTAGACACACGTATACACAGGCTCAATAATAAAATAATATTGGATTGGTTCTAGAAACCAACCTCTTCTGGGCGCCTCATAAACTTTATATCTTCACAGCCTTTCATTTACAAAATAAATATGGCGAAGAACTTTATAGACAAAATATTATCTATCAGCCATCAAAGTTTGCATGACGCAAATATTAGGAAAATTAAATTGACGCTTAAAAAGTATAGTTATCCGGACCATATCATATCTAATTTAATAAATCAGAAACAAATGGAAATATAAAATATAACCCAAAAAACACAGTCTTCAGATATAAATAACCAGACAAAGCAATACTTCAGTGGCACTTACATTCCTAGGCTCACAGAAAATTTCACACATGACTTGACAAAAACATCAAACACAAACACTACACTAGCATACAGGTCAAAGTGCACTTTGGCAACGTGCTTTACAAAAACAAAAACACCCATAGATCTCCAACAACGTAGCAATGTAGTTTGCGAAATTCAATGTAAAGGGAATGAAGGAGATAGCTGCAATAAGGTCTACATTGGGACCACAGAAGAAGATAGCTGCAACCAGGTCTACATTGGGACCACAAAGCGGGCCTCGGCACGCGGGTAGCTGAGCACGAATCCGATATACGTAAACAAAAACAAAGCACAGCTTTGGCACAGCATGCAATAGAAAATAAACACACAGCTGATTTTGAAAACATAAAAATAATAGACACCGAAAGGAGAGAAAAAGCGCGTTGCACCTTGGAAAGCCTAAGAATTTTGAAAAAAAGAGGAAACACAATAAACAAAAAAGAAGATACAGACAATATCGCCGCCGCGTACCTATTATGTTTGTGATTTAGTTTTTAGTAAGACAAGTTTACCGCATGTAGGTGGTATCGATTTTTCCACTCTATTAACTTTCCACAATTTTTTTTAATATTCAAATGTTTTTAAATGTTTAAATGTTTTAGTGAAAATTGTGTTTTTCGTTAAAATCCATTTTTGTAAGTAAGAAAATACTTTTTGTGCAAACAATATTTATTTGCAATATTTAAAATTTTAATTCTATATGTATCTGATTGTGTTCTTTGTTGTTTTTTGTATTATTAAATAAATGCAGTGTCACGCTCCTGAAGATGCCAAGGAAAATTGGCGAAACGTCGAGCTGAAAGGTGGAATAATCTTTGTTTTATTTGCATCCAACACAATAGATCTGCGTAGCTTAAAATATACGTAAAAACTAATTTATTCCGTTTTCTTTGTACAATCAATTCAACTGAAGAAAAATTTTAAAAACATTTTTAAAAATTTTATATTTGCTTGACTCGACGTTCATTGGCTACTTTGTCCTGAATTCAAAAGTGAGAGCAAAGTAAAGTAGCACAAAGTGGTTTTCTGGATTGCCTTACATATTGATAAGTGAACTGCTTTTCTACCAACTTTCCAATACAAGTAATGTACGCTCCACCTTTATGTTTTCATTTCTCATAAATATTTTTACAATTTCTATGTCAAAATTTTAAAATCTAAGTTCAGCAAGAAATGTCTTTATATAAGAACACAGTTTTCGCTGATTTTTGTCCATTTGTATAAAGGAAAAACTTATAACTTTTTTATTTTTTTTTTATTGTAATATTGACTTCACCTGGCTGGTTTCTTGCATCATGACCTAAACTAAACGAAATTTTCGCTGTCACTTATTCCTTCAGTATTTAGCTCGGCATTGATTTGGAATATAGATGAGGCCTTTTTTCTCCAGTCAAATAGTATGCTATCATTTTGCTTACTTTCACTCTTTAACTGCTTTTTTGTAAATTTTCACTTACAAATTATAATTATTACAAACTAGAAGACCCGGCAGACGTTGTCCTGCCCTAAATTTGGCCAATCTGCATACATTTTAATAAGCTTTTTCCGTCTGACCACATTTTGGCCTATATTCCGAGACCATAGTCACCCAGGGGTATGAAAATTACCCTCTAATAAAGCACTCATCAACAGCCTCCATTTGATATCCACATTCTATAAACACATTCTAGGGGTACCGGGGTCCACGTTTTGGCCTATATCTCGTGACCCTAGTTACCCAGGGGTATGAGAATTACCCTCTAATAAAGCACTCATCAAAAGCCTCCATTTGATATCCACATTTTATAAACACATTTTAGGGGTACCCGGGTCCTCGTTTTCGCCTATATCTCGAGACCCTAGTCACCCAGGGGTATGAAAATTACCCTCTACTAAAGCTCTCATCAACAGCTTTCATTCGATATCAATATTCTATAAACACATTCTAGTTGTACCCGGGTCCACTTTTTGGCATATAGCTCGAGACCCTAGTCACCCAAGGGTATGAAAATTACCCTCTACTAAAGCACTCATCAACAGCTTTAATCTGATATCAATATTCTATAAACAGATTCTAGGGGTACCCGGGTCCACTTTTTGGCCTATATCTCGAGACCCTAGTCACCTAGGGATATGAAAATTACCCTCTAATAAAGCACTCATCAACAGCCTCCATTTGATATCCACATTATATAAACACATTCTAGGGGTACCGGGGTCCACGTTTTGGCCTATATCTCGAGACCCTAGTTACCCAGGGGTATGAGAATTACCCTCTACTAAAGCACTCATCAACAGCTTTAATCTGATATCAATATTCTATAAACAGATTCTAGGGGTACCCGGGTCCACTTTTTGGCCTATAGCTCGAGAGCCTAGTCACCCAGGGGTATGAAAATTACACCCTACTAAAGCACGCGTCAACAGCTTTCATCTGATAGCCATATTCTATACACACATTCTAGGGGTACCCAGGTCCACGTTTTGGCCTATATCTCGAGACCCGAGTCACCCAGGGGTATGAAAATTACCCTCTACTAAAGCACTCATCAAGAGCTTTCATTTGATATGCATATTCTAGGGGTACCCGGGTCCACGTTTTGGCCTATATCTCGAGGAAATATGCTGTTTTGAGTATTTTCCCGGCAAGTATTCGAATTTTTCTCATCTTTTAAACCTTACCTAGACCTCCAGCGTGAACAGCAAGGAGCCACAAAAGATTTGTAAATGCTACGAACACGTGGGGTCCGGTGCAACCATCCCTTACACGTGACACACTGACAAGAGTGCGACCGTCCTAATAAATATTCCTTTACGGCAAACGCAGCAAAACTATTTATCTGGACCAGGATCAGGTACAGGTCCCGGATTGGGATCGATACGTTCCCAGAGCAGAAGAATAATGCGCAGTCTCGCTGCAAGGATCTGCTGGGAGGATGACAATTTGTGGGAGAGACGGAACAAATTAAATGGGGTTACACTGAAATGACAGCCCTTGGTCGGGACATATCCCGAGTCGCTCCAGTTCATACACGCGGCTGCTTTGGGAAGGAATGCGGGGATGGCAGTAGCGTGCTCCGCCAAACACATTTAAGGTCTTGGGTTAAAGCCCCTCGCAAAGCAACGTCAACAACTTAGAAAAAAGTTATTTCAATTGGAAAACAATTTCTTCTAAGCGAGATACCCACTAAGCAGTGGTTTTGCAAACACCCCGAGTGAATTTTTGTTGGCATTATATATGTAGGTTCCGTCTCCCTCCAATTTGTAGGAGAAATTAAAAACAAGCACAACGGCAATTGGAAACGAAGTTTAGGCTTAAATTTCCTTGGAGGTAAAACGCGCCAAGTATTTTTTTCAAATAGTAGCACCGCTTTCCGAGGATTTTTTTCAAAGCTCGATCAGTGCGACATCCAGCGACACCTATTGCCAAAGTAAAATCCTATTTTGATAAAATATCGCCACTTCAAGGGCCCTGGAAAAATTGCCATATTCATAAGGCCCAATTCGTAACCATATTTTCACTTAATCATAGATAAAAAATGTCAGGGATGCACCTTAACGTTAAGCTAATCGTTTATCAAAAAATTTCCACCGTTTCCGTTGAAACACTTCGAAATATTATCGATAAAGAAATTATCAAGATAAATTGTATCTCGTTTTTAACCGAAACGAAAAGCTTTCGTTAAAGTTAAAAACGTTAAGAAAAACGTGATACTTTGTGTTTGAATTGTGCTGGCAATGCTATAGCCATGGTGAAGCCGTAAGGTGGTAACAGCGAGCGGACATACACAAACAAACTCCATGTAATTTGTTTGTGTAATTCGTTGGTCGTAATGTCAAAAATACTCTGAGAAATGTTCGTACTGTCAAAATTCATCAGAGAAGTTGCAATCAGCTTGGCTAATGCTTTCACCTTTAATGACTACGCCATCAATCAGCTTTGCCAGCATAGTTTGAAATTAATAATCAACATAAACGATTTGATTTCGTTTTGATATGGCAGAAAACGAAACAAAATCATTTCGTTAAGTTGACGTTCTTAACGTTAATAAACGAAACGAAATGACTTTGTTTCGTTTATTAACGTTAAATATCGTAACGAAATGATATCGGTTCGTTGGTTAAGCATGCCTGAAAAATGTCATAACTTCATAAAATAGAAAATACGAAAATTTCAAACAAAAGATACAATCCCCAAAATGTGAATAAATTCGCCAACGAAAAAATTTATATTTATTTAATTTATATTTAAGTAATTTGTTGGCTATGGTATCGTTATAACTAAGGCGTTATTCAATGGCTTCAATAACCGATTAGATTGACATCCATCTAGAAATCGTTGGATCAGCTGTTTTACAGGGAGTTTGCCAGGGCCTTAAATTAGTCATTCCGCAGTTTTGTTTTCATCTTATGATCTATTCATACACGAGGAAACTTTAAAAAGCAAAGTTTGGTCTCACAACTTAATTCATTTACATGCGTCACACTTTCATTGCATACAATAAAAAACATTTATTTATTGACAATTATAACAATTTATTTAAACATGATATAAACAAGCAATATCATCATTTCCAATGCTGAGCGGAATATCACCATATCTCAACTGCTGTCTCGAAAACGCCCGATCTAAAAATGTTTTGAAATTCGGCGCTCAGTCGAGTTAGGGTGATATTCCAATCAACATTTAAGTGAAAACATGCGCACTTCTTAGAAAGTCTAAAACATCTCGATTATACAAATCGAAACAATTGCTAATTGCTTTTGTTTGTCCTTCTCTTACATTAAAGGGTTCATTCACATTTACAATAGCTATCTCACCACGACAATAAATGTCCTCCACATGGCGTTGTTGCGAACCCAATAGAATGGTGAGATCCTTCGCAGGTTTCCCTGTTACGAAAGACACAGGTGTATACACAGATTTTCTATTGGATAATAAGAAACCACTGCCACATCGGCCCCCATTATAACGTATTTCTACCGAATATTTGGGTTCCTGTACTTCATATGTACCTTGCTGTACTTCCTGTGTACCTTGGCCATCTTCAGGTTGCGCATCCGTATTAGTTAAAATACAGATAAGTAGGAAAAGCGGCAGCGCGAACTGATTTTGTAAATTCATTTAAATTTAAAACTTTCTCTACCACTTTTAAAGAATAAATTACAGCGATATTAATTTTGTGGGCGCTATTTATACCTAATAATCGAGCAAATAAAAAATAAGATTCCAGGAATATGAAATGACAAAAACACATCTAAATTTAAGTTAAAGCTAAACAAGCGCAATCTTGTTATACTCAGCGTGCTTTGCACTTAGATTGTATTAACTTTGGAACATTACGGGCATAAACGGATTGAGATAAATATAGACTTCCATATATCAAAATGCTGAGGCTGAAAAAAGGAATTGATTTAGCCCTGTCCGTCCATCCGTGCGTCCATTTGTCGGTGCACACAATAACTTGACTAAATATTAAGAATAAAATATTGCAATTAGGTATATGGGTTCCTTGGCTCTTATCTCCCATCACTATTAAAATTGAGGGAAATCGGATGGTAACCACGCCCACTTCTTACATGTATAACATTTTGGAAAAGACATAAAACCTGATTATTTAGGGTGTTAAAATTTGATGTGTGAACTGGTATAAAGACTCTTGGTGTTTTTTGAAAATGGGCGTGGCGCCGACCACTTCTGATAAAATCAATTTTACATATAATATTAGTCATAAATCACAAACCGTTAAACCTATCATAACAAAATTCGACAGAGAGGTTTCCATTACTACAAAGAATGCTTCGAAGTGCGGAACAAATTAAATGGGGTTACACTGAAATGACAGCCCTTGGTCAGGACACATCCCGAGTCGCTCCAGTACATACACACGGGAGCTTTGAGAAGGGATGCGGGGATGGTAGTAGCGTGCTCCGCCAAACACATTTAAAGTCTTGGGTAAAAGCCCCTCGCAAAGCAACATCAACAACTTAGCAAAAAGTTGTTTCAATTGGAAAACAATTTCTTCTAAGCGAGATACCCACTAATCAGCGGTTTTGCAAACACCCCGAGTGTTTAGAAAGAAAAATTAAGGAAATCGGTGCAGGGCCAGGCCTATTTTTATAATGTTGTTTCATTTTTCATGCGAAATTATAACTAGGTAAAGGAAAAAATTTTAATTTTTGAAAATGGGCGTGGTACCGCCCCATCTATGACCAAACAACTTTTAATGTTTCTGGAGCCATAACTCGAAGAAAAATTAAACGCTCGTAATAAGATTTGGTACACATATTTTTCTTATAGCAGGAATTATTTCTTGGAAAATTGGACGGGATCGGCTAAAGACCACACCCACTTTTATATAAAAGATTTTTAAAAGGGTAATGGCCGAATAAAAGAAGCTATATCTTAGCGAAAAATAGTTTTGCATCACTGATATTTCACTTAACAAGTTTTATTGTAGGAGGAAATTAGGAGACATTTTTATAATGAGCGGTGCCACGCCCCTATTCCGATCAAACATTACAAAACATTTCTAGAGGCTCAGTAAACAAAAAAAAAAGTCCCTCGTCACAAAATTCGAAAAATTTATTTATCTGAAATGAACAGTACAATTCAAACTCACGCTGAGTATATAAGATTCGGTTACACCCAAACCTTAACACCCTTACTTTGTTTTTGTTTATCTTTCTTTTAATTAGCTGAACAAGCATATTTTGTTCTATCAAAATAACAAATTAAACGTACATATCTATTGATATTCTAGCGAAGTGAAATTACGCATTTTGCTATACTTTTTCAAAACAATATTCGTTTGCTTATGTATATATGGGCGAATCCCAAAAAATGTCCATCACGACCCGAAAATAAAAAGTGGTGCTTTATTTCTATTACTTGGGATTAAAAGCCAATATGTGTATGATATCAAAATTAATTAGTATCTTCTTTCCCCTCATTCTGGACAGAGAAACATAATTTAAAACAAGTAAGGAAGGTTAAGTTCGGGTGTAACCGAACATTACATACTCAGTTGAGAGCTATGGTGACAACACAAGGGAAAATAACCATGTAGGAAAATGAACCGAGGGAAACCCTGGAATGTGTTTGTATGACATGTGTATCAAATGAAAGGCATTAAAGAGTATTTTATGAGGGAGTAGGCCATAGTTCTATAGGTGGACGCCATTTAGCGATATAGCCATAAAGGTGGATCAGGGTTGACTCTAGAATGCGTTTGTACGATATGGGTATCAAATGAAAGGTATTAATGAGTATTTTAAAAGGGCGTGGACCTAAGTTCTATAGATGGACGCCTTTTCGAGATATCGCCGTAAAGATGGACCAGGGGTGACTCTAGAATGCGTTTGTACGATATGGGTATCAAATGAAAGATGTTAATGAGCATTGTAAAAGGGAGTAATCCTTAGTTCCATAGGTGGACGCCGTTTCGAGATATCGCCATAAAGGTGGACCAGGGGTGACCCTAGAATTTGTTTGCACAATATGGGCATCAAACGAAAGGTGTTAATGAGTATTTTAAAAGGGAGTGAGCCTTAGTTCTATAGGTGGACTTCGTTTCGAGATATCGCCATAAAGGTGGGCCAAGGGTGACTCTAGAATTCGTTTGTGCAATATGGGTATCAAACGAAAGGAGTTAATGAGTATTTTAAGAGGGAGTTGACCTTAGTTCTATAGGTGGACGCATTTTCGAGGTATCGCAATAAAGGTGGACCAGGGGTGACTCTAGACTTTGTTTGTACGATATGGGTATCAAATGAAAGGTGTTAATGAGTATTTTTAAAAGGGAGTGGGCCTTCGTTTTATAGGTGTTCGCCTTTTCGAGATATCGCCATAACGGTGGACCAGGGGTGATTTTAGAATTTGTTTGTACGATATGGGTATCAAATGAAAGGTATTAATGAGTATTTTAAAAGGGCGTGGACCTAAGTTCTATAGATGGACGCCTTTTCGAGATATCGCCGTAAAGATGGACCAGGGGTGACTCTAGAATGCGTTTGTACGATATGGGTATCAAATTAAAGATATTAATGAGGGTTTTAAAAGGGAGTGGTGGTTGTTGTATAGGTGGTCGCATTTTCGAGATATCGCAATAAAGGTGGACCAGGGGTGACTCTAGACTTTGTTTGTACGATATGGGTATCAAATGAAAGGTGTTAATGAGTATTTTTAAAAGGGAGTGGGCCTTCGTTTTATAGGTGTTCGCCGTTTCGAGATATCGCCATAAAGGTGGACCAGAAGTGACTCTAGAATTCGTTTGTGCAATATGGGTATCAAACGAAAGGAGTTAATGAGTATTTTAAGAGGGAGTGGGCCTTAGTTCTATAGGTGGACGCCTTTTCGAGATATCGCCATAAAGATGGACCAGGTGTGACTCTAGAATGCGTTTGTACGATATGGGTATCAAATGAAAGGTGTTAATGAGTATTTTAAAAGGGAGTAATCCTTAGTTCGATAGGTGGACGCCGTTTCGAAATATCGCCATAAAGGTGGGTCAGGGGTGACTCTAGAATTCGTTTGTGCAATATGGGTATCAAACGAAAGGAGTTAATGAGTACTTTAAGAGGGAGTGGGCCTTTCTGGACCAGGGGTGACTCTAGACTTTGTTTGTGCGATATGGGTATCAAATGAAAGGTGTTAATGAGTATTTTTAAAAGGGAGTGGGCCTTCGTTCTATAGGTGTTCGCCTTTTCGAAATATCGCCATAAAGGTGGACCAGGGATGACTCTACAATGAGTTTGTACGATATGGGTATCAAATTAAAGGTATTAATGAGAGTTTTAAAAGGGAGTGGTGGTAGTTGTATATGTGAAGGCGTTTTCCAGATATCGACCAAAATGTGGACCAGGGTGACCCAGAACATCATCTGTTGGATACCGCTAATTTATTTATATATGTAATACCTGCCAAGATTTTAAGGGTTTTTTATTTCGCCCTGCAGAACTTTTTCATTTTCTTCTACTTAATATGGTAGGTGTCACAACCATTTTATAAAGTTTTTTCTAAAGTTATATTTCGCGTCAATAAAACAATCCAATTATTTTAACATATTTCATCCCTTTTTTCGTATTTGGTATAGAATTATGGCATTTTTTTCATTTTTCGTAATTTTCGATATCGAAAAAGTGGGCGTGGTCATAGTCGGATTTCGTTCATTTTTCATACCAAGATAAAGTGAGTTCAGATAAGTACGTGAACTGAGTTTAGTAAAGATATATCGATTTTTGCTCAAGTTATCGTGTTAACGGCCATGCGGAAGGACAGATGGACGACTGTGTATAAAAACTGGGCGTGACATCAACCGATTTCGCCCATTTTCACAGAAAACAGTTAACGCCATAAAATCTATGGCCCTACCAAATTTCAAAAGGATTGGTTAATTTTTGTTCGACTTATGGCGTTAAAAGTATCCTAGACAAATTAAATGAAAAAGGGCGGAGCCACGCCCATTTTGAAATTTTCTTTTATTTTTGTATTTTGTTGCACCATATCATTACTGGAGTTGAATGTTGACATAATTTACTTATATACTGTAAAGATATTAAATTTTTTGTTAAAATTTTACTTAAAAAAATTTTTTTTTTAAAAGTTGGCGTGGTCCTTCTCCGATTTTGCTAATTTTTATTAAGCGCACATATAGTAATAAGAGTAACGTTCCTGCCAAATTTCATCATGATATCTTCAACGACTGCCAAATTACAGCTTGCAAAATTTTAAATTACCTTCTTTTAAAAGTGGGCGGTGCCACGCCCATTGTCCAAAATTTTACTAATTTTCTATTTTGCGTCAGAGGTTCAACTTATCTACCAAGTTTCGTCGCTTTATCGGTCTTTTGTAATGAATTATCGCACTTTTTCGGTTTTTCGAAATTTTCGATATCGAAAAAGTGGGCGTGGTTATAGTCCGATATCGTTCATTTTAAATAGCGGTCTGAGATGAGTGCTCAGGAACCTACATACCAAATTTCATCAAGATACCTCAAAATTTACTCAAGTTATCGTGTTAACGGACGGACGGACGGACGGACGGACGGACATGGCTCAATCAAATTTTTTTTCGATCCTGATTATTTTGATATATGGAAGTCTATATCTATCTCGATTCCTTTATATATGTACAACCAACCGTGAGCTCTGCTCAACTGAGTATAAAAAGGCTTCATCGGTTTTGCAAATTTGGAGGTTTTACTAATAAAATATAACGTAACTTTGCTTTTAATAAAACTTTGTATAGACTTTTATTTAGCATTAAAAAAACTTTGGAAAACGTTGGTCTTAAAAATTGATCCTGCCCTTATCCTCATTATTTTCCTAGTAAGAAAACCGACTTGAAATTGAAATAGCTTTCAGATGTTAAATAGGTCTGCTTACTAAAATTTTTCGGGAAAGTTCGGGTAACATTTCTTATTGGTGCCTAAAATTTGTAAAGTCCATTACCTCTCTTCCATTAGTTGATCCATATATTGTCCCATAACTTTGTGCCTGTTTAGCCAATGAACAAAATTTATATGTTCTCAGAAAGAGGGCATTTTGCGCTTTCAGCAGTTTATAAACTGTTAATTGATTCTTGGAAATGTTAGAGAAATCTTACAAAATATGATGAAAATTTAAATTGTTGTATCTCTTTTTTAATTTAAATATATACAAAGGATTACTGAGGATAATCTGTAATCAGTTCTGATTTCAACAAGCTATGAGTTTTAAAGATTAATGTAGGTTTTATTTGTGTATTCAACAATTTCATATGAAGACACGAAAGGAGGCAGTAAAAACTAGCTAGCAATTTTCTTGTGGATCTTATCTGAAAGTATAGAAAGTATAGAAATGGTTAAATGGGAATATTATATTATCCAAATTTCAATGGGTTTAGAATGGCCTATTTAGGTTAGGTTAGGTTAGGTTAGGTTAGGTGGCAGCTGCCGTTATAAGGAAAGCTCACTTGGACAACCGAACGTCCGTTGTGATACCACATACAACAAAAATAACGTTGACGTAGATCTAGCTACTTAGAGAATCGTTGGGCAGCAACGATAAAGTTCCGAATAATGATATCGATCTCAACCTTCGATAAATCCTCGGGAGATGATCCAAGTGCGTCGCGACCTAAGTACTTTCGCCTAGCTCTGGCAAAAGCTGGGCAATCAAGCATAAAGTGATTTGGTGATTCCACCTTATCATCCTCTGGCCTCTTTAAATTTTGATTTATTTTGCATTTTTGTTCTTTTTCTTCTATAACATTAACATGATGACCTAAAAATTTATCGAGGAATAAACAGAGGGAAAGTTATATACCAGTATACGGCTCCGCTTATGAAAAGGGTGTTTTGGGCCCTTAGCCCGGACTTTCAGGACGTATTCGAAATTCCAGGTATGCGGACTTTGTTTACTCTACTAGACCGAAAACTTGAGGTCTCGCAAAGAATATATTCTCAATGTCATTAACGGGCCGATTCTGAGCGTTACCGGTAAAATAGTCCCCAGAACATTATGTAACCGAAAATCGTTACCAGTTCTTTTATTCGCGATTCTGGCCAAAGTGGTAACGCTGTCATCATCGAAAAACTCACCAATGTCTGTGGTGAAATTTAAAATTTGGTTTTCTTCGCTTTATCCATGGCGGAACGGTACAAAGTGGCAGCATGCGACAGCTGAATATAAACTTTTTTATTTGATTTGATACATCAACTTCCGGCGCAGTTCGATTTTGACATTCGTCCATCGAATTTACAAAAACAAAGTACATGGAATTTTTATTTATGTTTGTAGGTATGTCACCATGCTGCCACCTTGTATGGTTCCGCCATGGCTTTACCGAAACTCGTAGATACGAGGTTAACAAATAAACGAGACGATGTGTATATATGTACATACGTGCATAAGATTTTACATAGTTATATTGTAATTTATTCTGTGAAAGTACATAATGTAAACAAATATATAATATATAGCAAGAGGCAAAACTTTTTTACAATTATCTTTACTTATTTGCGCTTACAATTCTTTATTTTTCAGTTTTGCCTTTTTCTAAACAACAGCTGTTGTTTGGTTATTTCGATGTAACCACCTACTTTTGTGGGTAAAAAATTATCCGGCTGCTTTCGCGGATAGAATACCAAAAGGGTGTAAAAGTTTCCACATGATTTCGTTACCGTGGTAAAGAATGTTGTTACCACACTAGAATCGGGGCGTTAGTGTAATTCATTGAGAAATATTGTCGCGTCCGTAACCGTACTTAAGCTTATATCTAGCGTTTTAAAAAGATATTTTAGATTTCGAAAATGTTCTGGCTTTGGGTCTTTATTTCGCTTTCTGCCTCTCATTTAAGGAATGTAAAATCTCCTCTTAGCTTCTTTAAGTTTTGCATACTTTCGCGAGCATTAAAAATTACTTATGTTTCTTGTCGGGTCCGAGCTTCATCATATATGGTCATATATATGTACTTACATTTTTGAGGTACCCACAATTGGGCTTCAAATATTGTAATATTCGCTCAGTCCGCTGCTCATATTCTCTTTTATGCACGTTCAAATGCGCGTCCATTACCATCGACTTGCCCATATTTATTTGCAAAGTGTGTTATTAAGTTGACATGCGTACAATGAATGTTTTTTTAATGAAAGAGACAATGGGGCCACCTAATTAGTTTTATCTGTTTTGAGACGTGTAAATAAAAAATAAGATTTCCGCAATGTGAAATAACAAAAATACATCTACGTTGAAGTTAAAGCTACACAAAGCCAATCTTGTTATACTCAGCGTTCCTTGCACTTAGATTGTATTAACTTTGGTAACATAACGGGCATAAACGAATCGAGATAAACATAGACTTCTATATATCAAAATGCTGAGGCTGAAAAAAGGAATTGATTTAGCCATGTCCGTCCATCCGTGCGTCCATTTGCCGGGGCACACAATAACTTGAGTAAATATTGAGAATAAAATATTGCCATTAGGTATACGGCTTCTTTGGCGCTCATCTCCCGTCGTTATTAAAAATGAGGGAAATCGTATGATAACCACGCCTACTTTTTACATATATCACATTTCGGAAAACACCTAAAACCTGATTATTTGTTAAATAGTTCATCTATAATGTCAAAATTCGATGTGTGAACTGATATAAAGGCGATTGATTTGTTTTGAAAATGGGCGTGGCACCGCCCACTTGTGTTAAAATCAATTTTACAAATATTATTAATCATAAATGAAAAACCGTTAAACCTATCATAACAAAACTCGACAGAGAGGTTGCCTTTACTATAAAGAATGCTTCGAACTAAAATTAACGAAATCGGCGAAGGATCACGCCTATATTTATATAAAATATTTTTGACACGGTCGTGGACGAATAAAATATGCTACATCTTTGCAAAAAATAGCTTTATATCAATGTGGTTCCATTTTCCAAGTGAAATTATAACAAGCAAAAGGAAAAAAATTTAATTTTTGAAAATGGGAGTGGCACCGCCTTTTTTATGACCAAACAATATAACTCGAATACTTAACTCGAAAATTTAGGGGATCGTAAAAAGATTGGCTACAAATATTTTCCTTATTGCAGGAAATATTTCTAGGAAAAATGGACGGGATCGGTTAAAAACCACGGCCAATTTTATAGGAAAGATGTTTGAAGGGATCTTAGACTAGAATAGTAAGCTATATGTTGGCGAAAAATAGTTTTATATCAATGATAGATCACTTATCAAGTTTTATTGTAAAAGGAAATTAGGAGAAAGTTTTTTAATGGGCGGTGACACGCTACTATTACGATCAAACATTTCTAGAGCCTGAAAAGGAAAACAGCAATCCCACATAACAAAATTCGAAAAAGTAATTTATCTGAAATGAACTGTACAATTCAAACTCACGCTGAGTATATAATATCCGGTTACACCCAAACTTAGACCCCCCTACTTGTTTCTTGTTTGTTTTAATTAGCTGAACAAGCTCTTTAATTAGCTGTTATGCAAATAACAAGTCAAATGTATTTATTGATATTCTAGCGAAATGAAATGACGCATTTTGCTATGATTTTTCAAAACAAAATTTCTTTGCAATTGTTTGTTTATTTATTAGTACGTGGACGAACCCAAATAAGGCCCATCACAAACCGGAAATCAAAAGTGGTCAGACTTTATTTCTATCACTTATTATATTAAAGGTCAAATATGTGTATGATATTGCAATCAATTAATTTATTCTTTCCCCTCATCCTGGACAGAGAAACATGATTTCAAGGAAAAAATTCATCGGTATTGCAAACTTGGATGTTTTACTAAGAAAATATAACGTCCTTTTGCTTTTAATACAATTTTGTCTAGTCTTTTATTATACTTTTCATGAAAATGAAATGGTATATTAACTTCGTCACGAATCTCAAAATTGTAAGTCCTTAAAGGAAAATAGATAGACCCACCATTATTTTATTTATTTATTCATTGCCCAAAAAATCACATTACAATACAAATTTTACGAACTTATTTTAAAAATTTAGTTATCCTAACAAAAATTTGTACTTATCTAGGAGTTTGAAATTTGTTCAGTTACTTTCCATATACAATTGATTATGATTATTTTTTTTTTATACATTTGTCTTTGAAAAGAATTATTTAAAACTTATTAATTTTCCTCCGAAAAGGACTTAAAAGAAGATATGCTAATATGTTATCTGTATATGTGGGTATATAATATGTTTTTAGATACATAAGTATGTAACTTATGGCCACTTCTTTATATATTGGTCTGTATTATAAACTAAACTTTCTGCGTTGGTATTTGTAGGGTTATATATATATTCGGCGGTCACCGTGGTGTGATGGTAGCGTGCTCCGCCTATCACACCGTATGCCCTGGGTTCAACTCCCGGGCAAAGCAACATCAAAATTTTAGAAATAAGATTTTTCAATTAGAAGAAAATTTTTCTAAGCGGGGTCGCCCCTCGGCAGTGTCTGGCAAGCGCTCCGATTGTATTTCTGCCATGAAAAGCTCTCAGTGAAAACTCATCTGCCTTGCAGATGCCGTTCGGAGTCGGCATAAAACATGTAGGTCCCGTCCGGCCAATTTGTAGGGAAAAATCAAGAGGAGCACGACGCAAATTGGAAGAGAAGCTCGGCCTTAGATCTCTTCGGAGGTTATCGCGCCTTACATTTTTTTTTTTTTTTTATTTATATTCAACTTTAAATGTACCTACTTTAAGTAAATTGAATTTTTTTGTTTTTGTTAATTTTTATTTTTCAATTGTAAAATATTGTCTTTCAAAAATTTTCATTCGGTTGAAATATTTAAAAACTTTTTGTAACATACTTTTAGGAGCGGTTAAATAAAAATATTTTATAAAAATAAATAGTGCTTATTATTAAATAGTGATTTATATATTAAATACCACATTGGCGATCTAGCCAGCCAAACATAAAAATCGTCCTTCAAAAAACAACGAATCAAATTTTAATTCTTGTATGCTGTATGAAATAATAACGCCACCAGTTGATGTTCAGCAAAAATCGATTTATTCTCTTCCTAGTTATATATTATGCGAGCGGAAACCATATTGACTTCCGAAAACGATACCATAGTTCTGTTTACTATATCCAACTTATTACGTTTTTATCAGCAAATTCTTAAACAAATTGTTAAAGGTGGTGCACTTGAACAAACTTTAATTGATTTACAAAAGACCAGCGAAGAGATTTATTTAAATTCACTTTCAAATAAAGTGCGTAACATCTTGCAACGTCCAGCTCTAACTCGCTAAAAGTTTTGTAATTCGTACCTTTAAACTAGTGTGAAGTGTCCTCACTACTCGAAGAAATATCTGAAAAACAAGTTGAAAATATATACCAAATATATCGTGAACATCACAAGAGCCCTCTCTAACGCGTATTTGACGTAGACGTGGTGGTCCAAAAACTAGATTCACTTCTATAAAATTAGTTTATTTTCAACTGCACGACGTCGTCTTCGCCGTATTTTTGGATTGTCATTATTTCAGGTGTTACGGCTGCATCATTAACATCAACCTTTCAATCAAACATTGCAAGAGCAACAACAATAAAAGCTACAAATACAAAACAATTAAAGCCATTGCACAATACATTGTCCAATTTCATCAATCAATTTTAAAGCCATTGCACAATACATTGTCTAAATTCATCAATCAATTTTAAAACCATTGCGACAAATATTTGGTGAGCTGTATCTAGTATTAATATTATTTATATGTATCTGTATATGTATCAAAATAGATTAATAATTTGGGTTTTGTAAACGCTCCTTTCCGAACATTTTTATTTCTTCCTATAATATAATTTTTGTAGTTATTTCTATTAACAATGTTTCATTCACCATCAAATAATATACGTACATCTACACCACGAAATCAAGTAAACGATTCACTTATTGATTTGGATAATGAAAATTATCAAAATGATTTACCAAATCCATATGTGAATCAAAATAATGAAATTTTTGCTACATCGGTAAAACTTCCCCAATTTTGGACTAATTGCCCTGAAGCATGGTTCATCCATGCTGAAATGCAATTTAGTCGAAAGAACATTACTCAGGAAGGGACAAAATATGAATATGTCATAACTGCACTTCCACAGGATGTAATTATGACAGTTCTTGATTTTATTCAAAATCCTCCTGAAAATGACAAATTTTCTGCATTAAAGAAAATTTTAATTGAACGGCACTCATTAAGTGAGAATGCCAAATTAGATCGAGTGTTATCCGATTCAGAAATGGGAGATCGTAAACCTTCTGAGTTTTATCGGTCTCTAGTGCTACTCTCTGGAAACAATTTTAGCAAAGAAATTCTTAAAAAGCTTTGGATAGGGAAGTTGCCCAAAAATTTAAGTATTATTCTTACTAGTTCGAATTTGAATGAAATAAGTGAATTAGTTAAATTAGTCGATAATATTTGGGAAGTTTATAATAAAAATGAAATAGCCTCAGTTAGTAATTTTCCAAATTCTAAAAGCGAAAATGCAATTATTTCAAATTTGTTTCAAACAACTAACATGATGTGCAAAAATTTTGAAAAATTGTCATTAGAGATCAGTGAAATTAAAAATCAGACGAGTCAAAATTATTCAAGGTCCCGATCTTTTAGTAGGAATCGTTTTAGAAGTCCTTCTAGATATCGATCAAAGTCTCGTGACAACCCAAATTGGCTCTGTAGGTATCATTATAAGTTTGGTAATCAGGCTTTGAAGTGCGAACAACCATGCGTTTTTAAAAATAATAGTTCGTCAAACTAAAGTTATCCGTTGTTACGGCGACAAACAACGGACATTTAGACACCTTTACACGTCGCTTATTTATTTTTGATAAAACAAACAAACTTAATTTTTTAATAGATAGTGGAGCAGAAATTTCAGTGCTTCCGGTTTCAAAATCTTCAAGTTCGAAAAAGTCATCAGATATTATTTTAACTGCAGCTAACGGTTCAACGATTTCGACATACGGTAAAAAACTTTTAAATATTAATTTAGGACTGCGTCGCGAATTTCCGTTCACGTTTTTAATAGCGGATATAGCTAAACCAATTATCGGTGCTGATTTTTTGTGTAAATATGGTCTCTTAGTTGATGTTAAACGCAAATGCTTAGTAGATCCGATAACAAGTCTTTCAGTTAACACAATTTCATGTGTTTGTAATGTTTCGCTACCAAAAGTTTTCGCTGTTGATAACAAATTTACAAAGTTACTAAAAGAATTTCCTTCTTTATTTTCTGAACCAGATTATTCAAAACCAGTTAGACATACAACAGTTCACAGATTAGTCACTGAAGGAAATTTGCCATTTTCTAAACCAAGACGTTTAGACCCCATTAAATTCAAAGTAGCTAAAACTGAATTCGATTTTTTAGTAAAGACAGGGATATGTAGACCTTCTAATTCAGCAGTAGCATCTCCTTTACATCTTGTACCCAAGAAGGAGTTAAATGACTGGCGTCCTTGTGGAGATTTTAGAAGATTAAATGTTGTAACAGTTCCTGATCGTTATCCTTTGCCCCATGTTCATGACTTCAACATGAATCTAAGAAATAAGAAAATATTTTCAAAATTAGATTTGGTAAGAGCTTATCACCAAATTCCAATGGCAGAAGAGGATATCTATAAAACTGCAATCACTACGCCTTTTGGCATGTTTGAATTTGTACGAATGCCTTTCGGGCTTAGGAACTCCGCGCAAACTTTTCAACGATTTATTAATGAAGTAGTTAATGATTTAGACTTTGTTTTTACATATATTGATGATCTCTTAGTGGCAAGCGAAAATGAGGAACAACATTTCAAAGATCTTCGCGTACTATTTCAGCGCCTAACGGAGTGCGGTTTAAATATAAAACCAAGTAAATGTACTTTTGGCGTAACAAATGTTGACTTTTTAGGACATAATATTTCTGAAACGGGAATTAGACCCTCAGAAGAAAAAGTTTTAGCCATTCGAAATTTTGATCGTCCAAAATCTATTAAGCAGGCACAAAAATTTATTGGTATGGTTAATTATTACCATCGATATATACCAAAATTAGCAGAGTTTACGACAGTTATCTATGATTTAATTAATAGAACAAATAAGAAGCGAAACAAGATTTTAATTTGGGACGATACATCTAATAAAGCTTTCGAATGCATTAAAGAAAAGTTTGCATCTGCGATATTGTTAAATCATTTTAACAAAGATGCAAAACTTTCTTTAAATGTAGATGCGTCCAATACGGCAATAGGTGGTGTCATACATCAAACGTTTAATAATAAGTCAGAACCACTTGCATTCTTTTCAAAGAAATTGTCTCCATCCGAAATTAAATATAGTGCATTTGATAGGGAACTATTAGCTATTTATTTGAACATTAAAAATTTTCGTTACCTTCTACAAGGACGTGAATTTACAGTTTTCACAGATCACAAATCTCTTGTATTTGCTTTAAATTCAAAAACAGAACGCAGTCCAAGACAGACTAGACATATGGAATTCATTGCTCAGTTTACAAATGACATTAGGTATATTAAACAAGACAAGAAAATGTTGTAGCTGATACATTATCTCGTGCGTTTGAAGTAGAAGCGATTAATAATTCGGACATTAATTTAAAAATTTTACAAAGTGAACAACAACAAGACAGTGAATTAAGCAAACTTACCTCAGAGCAAACATTTTTAAATTTGAAACTAATAAAAATTCCTGTTCTTAACTTTAATATATGGTGCGAAGTGTCAGGAGAAAATCCTAGGCCTTTCATTCCAAACAATTTAAGAAAAATAATATTTGATATGTTACATGGGATTTCACATCCTGGTAGTAGAGCTACACGTCGTTTGATAGTTAAGAAATATTTTTGGCCTAAAATGAATAAAGATATTAATACTTGGTCTAAAGAATGTATAAGTTGTCAAAAATCGAAAGTACATCGTCATACAATACAGTTATGAAAGTTCCAATTCCAAAATCTAGATTTGAACACATTCACTTAGATATTGTTGGACCCTTACCTGTTTTAAAAGGATATCGTTACATATTAACTATAATTGATAGATTTACACGTTGGCCAGAGGCATTCGCACTAAGAGATATTTCTGCAGTTACGGTTGTAAATAAATTTTTTAAAGAATATATTTCACGTTTTGGAGTTCCATTAGAAATAACAACAGATCAGGGATCTCAATTTACTTCAAACTTGTTTTCAGAATTAACGAAACTTCTTGGAAGTCATCAAATAACAACTTCTCCTTATCATCCCCAAGCTAATGGAATGATAGAACGTTTTCATAGACAGCTTAAATCTTCAATAATGGCTAGGAATGGATCCAGAGATTGGTATGATGTTGAAATAATAACTTGGAGTTTTAAGTTCAATATTTCCTATTGAGAACATATTTCTAATAATTAGAATGAATAAGACATATTACATATATTGATGAGTTAACTATATGTACACATGAATTTTATCTTTTAGTCCTCATTAAATCGTTGAACTAAGAAGTGCTTTTCTTTTATTGTACCGGACATTCACGCAAGTATACAAATCCCCTTCCAAATTCCTACCAACAAAGGTTATGGGCCCAGATCGTGTGTGAAGTTATTTAAAATTTAATAATTAATCGGGTTTTACAAAATAAAATTTTAAAAATGAATTCGAGTTTGCAAATCGAAAAACTGAGCGATAATAACTATGATGTGTGGTGCATGCAAATGCGCAGCATATTGGTTAATATGGACCAATGGCGCATCGTTAATGAAGATTGTAAGCGCAGTGATGAAAATGCAGAAAAGTGGGATCAAGATGATCAAAAAGCGCTAGCTAATATTATTTTATCCGTAAAACCGACGCAACTCAGCAATATTAAGGCTTGTAAAACTTCAGTGGAAGCATGGAAGAGGCTTCGAGATGTTCATGTGCCGAGGGGACCTTTACAAAAAGTCTCGCTTTATAAAAAGTTGCTTGGTTGCAGTATGTCTGCTGGTCAAAGCATGTCAACTTATCTAAATTCGTTTGTCGAAGTCGTAGATAAATTAGCCGAAGTGAACATCGAGTTGAACGAAGAGCTAAAAGTCATAATACTATTATCTAGTTTGCCGTCCGAGTACGAAAACTTCGTGGTAGCTATCGAGACTCGTGATGAATTGCCGAGTTTCAGTACTTTAAAAGTAAAGCTCTTAGAAGAGGGTGCTAGAAGGGAACAACAAGCAGATCAAAAAGCTCCTGCGCAAGCTGTTTATACAAGTGTAAGAGAATCAGCGCATAATGGTAATAAAATAAATACAAAAGCAAAAAGTCATGTAAAGTCAAATGAGTTCAAGGGTAAATGCTTTAGTTGTGGCATGCGTGGCCATACGGCTTCACAATGCAAAAGAAAGGAAAAACAACAATATGATCGTGAAGATAAACAAAGTTCTAAAATTAACGAGCTATCTTACGCTGTATATGCTGCTGCTGTGGGGGATGAACGAAGTAAATACAATTGGTGTGTCGACAGTGGTGCAACGACACATATGTGTTGCGACAAGAATATGTTCGTGTCATTCATCGAAAAACGAGAAAAAGTTATGTTAGCAGCAGATAATTTCACTTACTCACAAGGTATAGGTACGGTCAAAATAAAAACAAATGAATGTGAAATAGAGCTACGTGATGTATTGTTTGTGCCTTCACTGAAAATGAACTTTTATTCTGTTAACAAAGCTCTGCAGCATAAACATACAGTGGTATTCAAAAACTATGTTGTGGAAGTAAAAAATTCCATAGGGTTAACATTGCTTAGAGCTAGATTACAAAATGATTTGTTTATATTCAATGCGCAAGTACAAGGTTCAAAAATTTATTTAAATAATTTAAAGTGGCATAATCGATATGGTCATATAAACTTCGAAAGTTTAAAGAAAATTGCCGACAAAGGTTTAGTGCGAGGTATGGACACAAACGATGTGAAAACAAAAACAAATTGTGACACATGCAACAAAGCAAAATTAAGTGCAATGCCTTTTCCAAAAAAATTTGAAATTGAGTCAAAAGAAATATTAGAGCTGACTCCCACCACTCAGCACGAGTTTTTAAATAGCCTGCTAGATACATCTCTTCTCCAAATGAATAATATTTTAAATTCCAAAAGGAAAATCTTAGACTTAGTGTTTACAGATGACTCTGCGGGTATTACTCTAACCCGAACTCCCCCATTATCCCTACCTGAAGACCCTCTACATCTTACCCTTGAGATAGTACTGGATGTTGTTAAACTTGCGATGCTCGATGTTCCTAAACCGAATTCCCGACCCCTTTCGAGATGTTTTTCAAAGAAGAATTTTAGTGAGCTCAATAAATTGATTGCTGTCCATGACTGGTTGAGTCTTTATGCGTGTACAGACGTAGAAACAGCGGCATTCTTGTTTTATAGCTCTCTTGATGCTCTCTTTGAAAGCTGTGTTCCCCTTCGTTATTCCAGTACTACCTTACCCGTGGTTCTCAAGGCAACTATTAAGACTTGATAATATTAAATCTAGACTCTATAAGCGTTTCAAAAGATCTGGAAAAGCTATGAATTTTTCTAAATATTTAGTGGCGCGCTCCAATTTTGATGGTCTCAACCAGCAGTGTCACAAAGGTTACTTATCAAGCAGCAAATTCCAATTTATTAATAACCCAAAACGTTTCTACAGATTTGTTAATTCAAAAAGGAAAACTTCTGGTTTTCCATCTACTTTTATTTATGGGTGCAAAAACGCAAATTTAAATCGCAGATTTATTTAATGAATTCTTTAAATCAACCTATTCATCCCAATGTGTCAAGTCTGATGTTTATCCATATAGCTTGGAAAGTTCTAATAATATTTTAAACCCATTTATTGATAAAGATATTGTTCTCCATAGTCTTCTTGCATTGAAACCGATAACTTCACCGGGTCCAGATGGTGTTCCTACTTGTGTACTTAAGTACTGTGCTGTCAGCTTATCTGAGCCTATCTTTAAATTATTTAAGCTTTCTCTAGAATCCGCATCATTCCCATCTATTTGAAAACAATCGTTTATAATAAAAAATAAAAAAAAATAAAATAAATGTAAGGCGCGATAACCTCCGAAGAGATCTAAGGCAGAGCTTCTCTTCCAATTTGCGTCGCGCTCCTCTTGATTTTCCCTACAAATTGGCCGGATGGGACCTACATGTTTTATGCCGACTCCGAACGGCATCCGCAAGGCAGATGAGTTTTCACTGAGAGATTTTCATGGCAGAAATACACCCGGAGCGCTTGCCAAACACTGCCGAGGGGCGACCACGCTTAGAAAAATTTTCTTCTAATTGAAAAACCTTATTTCCATAAATTTTGATATTGCTTTGCCCGGGGTTTGAACCCAGGGCATCCGGTGTGGTAGGCGGAGCACGCTACCATCACACCACGGTGGCCGCCACCTTTGCATAAAAACGGTAATAGGTCTAATATTGAGAACTACAGAAGCATAGCTAAGCTCTCAGCTATCCCTAAAACCTTTGAGCGGATAATTACATACCAGCTTCAATATCTGTGTAGCTCTTTAATATCACCTTGTTAACATGGTTTTGTGCATCGGAGATCAACAACTACCAACTTGCTTGAATTTACGTATTTTGTTATGAATGGTTTTTTTAGATTGCAAACAAACAGATGTAATTTACACCGACTTTAGTAAAGCATTTGGCTCTGATAATCATGAGCTCTTAGTTCCTAAACTTGATCTTCTGGGCTTTCCAACGCCTTTATTAAGTTGGAATTCAAATTATCTTGAAAATAGGACTCAGCGAGTTTTCTTCAACAACAATCTTTGAAAGTCATTTGATGTAACTTCTGGCGTGCCCCAGGGTAGCCATTTGGATCCATTACTTTTTACCCTGTTCATTAATGACTTACCACAGGTTATCTTAGATTCTAGAGTTTTTATGTACGCAGATGATGTAAAACTTTGTTACACTTATCTGCCTTCAATCTTGTTCTGGTTTGACCAGCTGCAGGCCGATATTGACTCATTTCAAAGCTGTGGTACTGCAAATTTACTTTTTTTGAGTTGCTCTAAATGTAAGCAAATGACTTTTCACCAGGTGAAGCCGGTCCTGACATTTTATATACTTAACGGCAACCCTTTGGAGCTCTAAATGTAACATACTGCCATACTCTTATGTTTAGCCTGTTATTTAATTTTATTTTTTCTTATGCAATGCGATGTCAAATTTTCATAATATACACATTTTCTAGGTACCTCTTTTAAAATTTTTAATTTTAAGGATAGCTCTGTATTTACATATATATATATATCGGTTCTATTACAATAAATAGTCGAACGCTTTGTGTTTGCGTCGACTTTAAATAAATAAAATAAAAATAAAAATGAATGCCAGTCAAATAATATTCCAACATTTTGCTCACTTTCACTCTTTAACTGTTCTTTTTTGTAAATTTTCACTTACAAATTTTAATTATTACAAATGAATAATTGGTTTTGCAACCACCAATATTTTGGCAAAACTTTTGACTGTTTTTTATAATTTTGTATAACACTAAAGAAGAGTGATCATGTCCTACAAATAATCGATAACTCTGACAGCATCGCATTCCAAATGTTTCCCAAATAGTTCTCTAATCAAATTCTAACCTAGTTCTCTAATCTAGTTTTCGATTAGAGATGCACTAGAGAACTAACGTTAGATACTGTGTATGCTGGGATTGTTGTTGTTGTTGTTGTAGCAGTGCTTCGCTCCATTCAATAGGTGCGATCGATCACAAATTGTCACCAAGATCCTCTAACGGGGGTCCAAGGAAACTTACAGTTTTAAAAGTGATGGATCATAGTGAGAGGGGTGTTAGAGGCGTTGGGCACACACTATAATTGAAGAGATGGTTATTGTCATGTGGGGACATATTGCAAGCAGGACATACATTTTGTATGTCGGTGTTGATTCTGGATAGGTAAGAGTTTAACCTGTTTCAGTACCCAGATCGAAGTTGAGCTAGAATGATGCTCATTTCCCTAGGGAAAGTGCGTTCCTCTTCTGCGAGATCTAGGTATTTTTCTTTAAGATCTGGATTCGCCGGGCAATTCCTGACATAGAAGTCCGACGCCTGTTTGTGGATATCACTGAGGACCTGCTTGTACTTTTTTGCTTCACACGGCTGTGTTCTGAGGTGCCATATTTCCTCATAATGCTTACGGAGATGACCCCTTACCACCCTGGGAGGTGTAGCCTCATCAATGAGATGTATGTTGGGATGCCCAGGTTTGTGGGTATTCAACAGAAACTGTTTGTTCAGCATTTAATTTCTCTCCCTAATGGGGAGTACTCTCTTTTCGGCCGGCCAATTGTTTTGTAAGTGGTAATGAGCGTTTCTTTGTCTTTACCCCAATTGCTGCTGGCAAGAGATTTGTGGATTTTATTACTGCTCTGGATTTTAGGAACAAATGCGGTTGCATGCTCTCCAAAATGTAGATCCTGATCAAACGTCACACCCAAGATTTTTGTAAGTGGTAATGACAGTTGGTAGCGTAATGCCATCAGCGTGGATGTTCAATATAGTCGATATTTGGCGCGTCCATGTTGTAAATAAGGTCGCCTATGATTTGGTCGGTGACAATTTCAGATTTCACGAGGCGAAAAAACTGGAGAGATCTGGGAGATAGCTATTTATTTTATTATTGTGCAGTCGTCGGCGTAAGAAACGATAGTGACTCCTTCTGGTACTGAAGGTAGCTTCGATATGTTGAAGTTAAAAAGAAGTGGGGATAGGACACCACCCTATGGTACTCCCTGGGTTTAGATGTTATGTTCCTGAATTGCGCCGATGCTTTCCGACCAGATAGATAATTTGTGGTCCACCTTTTGAGATTTGGAGGACTGGAGGACCCTTCCAGGTCTTGCAGTAACGTGCCGTGGCTGACCGTATCAAAAGGTTTGGACAGGTCTAGCGCAACGAGTACTATCCTATGGTGTTGTTTTTGATTTAATCCACAATTTATTTGCATGTTAATGGCGTTTAGCGCGGTGGTAGCGCTATGTAGTTTTCGAAATCCATGCTGATGATTGGCTAGACGCAAATTTGCAGTGAAATAGGCAAGCAGACTGGCTTCAGGTATCTTAGCTAATGGCGATAGCAGAGATATCGGACAATAAGAACCTCCTAAGTTAGATGGTTTCTCAGGCTTTAATAGCGGAACAATAGCCGTTTTCCTTTTTTCGGGGATGACGAATGTGGACAGGGACAGGTTGAAGATATGCGCTAGATAATTAAATCCCTCTTTGCCTAGTTTTTTAAGCAGCGGCATGGCTATGCCGTCTGGACCTACTGCTTTAGATGGTTTAGCATGAACAACAGCGTCTTCAAGCACTCTGGCGGTGATGATAATTGGGGAAGCGCTGTATTTATGCTTATTTGCGCGTCTGTTCGCCCGCGTCTGTCTTTGTCAACCGTAGAATGTATTTCATATTGTCGCTACGGTGCAGACTACGGACGCCCTTGGGCGTGAACAGCAAGGAACCACAAAATATCTGTAAATGTTTCGAGGACGCGGCTAAAACCAAGGAAAAAAAAACACAAGGAAAGCTAGACGTCGAAAAGCTTCAATCATAACAGACAGCCAATGATTTCGCAACTCGACTCTCACACCTGCTCTCTGAGAGCACAACTCATCCTGAAGGAATACAGGAGCAGTGGGAGCATATTTCCAAAGCACTTTGTACTGCCGCCGAGGAAAAAATTGGTTACCGGCGACCACGAAAAAACAACTGGTACGATGAAGAATGCCGCGTTGCAACTGAAAGAAAAGACGCTGCCTACAGGGCTACGTTAAAAGCGAGCAAGACAAGAGGAGTGTGCGAACGCTATCGTGAGTTGAAAAAGGAAGCGAGACGCCTTTTCAGGAAGAAAAAAGCAGAAACAGAAAGGCGTGAGTGCGAGAAGCTTGAGCTGCTAGCTACCAGGAATAACGCCCGAAAATTTTACCAAAAAATACGGCGACAGACGGAAGGTTTTAAGACCGGGGCAAAATCCTGTAGGAACGAAAACGGCGACCTTGTAACTGATGTCCAGAGAGTTCTTAGATTATGGAGGGAACACTTCTCTGTTCTCCTAAATGGAGGCAGCAATTCATCGTGCAGAGATGAAGAACCCGATCCCGCAATCGATGATGATGGAATATATGTCCCCCCGCCCGATTATGACGAAGTTAGAATAGCAATAACCAGATTGAAAAAGAACAAGGCCGTGGGCGCTGATGGATTGTCTGCGGAGCTATTCAAGTACGGCGGCGAGGAGTTGGTAAGGCGCATGCAGCAGCTTCTATTCAAAATATGGGCGGACCAGTGCATGCCCGACGATTGGAATCTAAGTGTTCTTTGCCCAGTCCACAAGAAGGGGAATACTGCAGAATGCATCAACTATCGTAGAATCAGCCTTCTTAATATCGCATATAAGGTCCTTTCAAGTGTATTGTGCGAAAGATTGAAGCCCACTGTGAACCGGCTGATTGGACCTTATCAGTGCGGCTTCAGACCTGGTAAATCTACCATCGATCAGATTTTCATAATGCGCCAAATCTTGGAAAAAACTCTTGAAAAAAGAATCGACACACATCATCTCTTCGTCGACTTTAAAGCCGCCTTCGACAGCACGAAAAGGAGCTGCCTATATGCCGCTATGTCTGAATTTGGTTTCCCCGCAAAACTTATACGGCTGTGCAAAATGACATTGAGCAACACCATCAGCTCAGTCAGAATTGGGAAGGACCTCTCCGAGCCGTTCGACAGTAAACGAGGTTTTAGACAGGGTGACCCCCTATCGTGCGATTTCTTTAATTTGATGCTGGAGAAAATTATACTAGCTGCAGAACTTAACCGCACTGGAACAATATTCTATAAAATCGTGCAATTACTGACATATGCTGTTGACATTGATATCATCGGCCTAAACACCCGCGCTGTTAGTTCTGCTTACCCCAAACTGGAAAAAGAAGCGGTAAAGGTGGGTTTGATGGCGAATGAGGACAAAACGAAGTACCTGCTGTCATCGAGCAAATAGTCAGCCATAATTTCGAAATAGTAAAAGACTTCGTTTATTTGGGAACCAGCATCAGCACTAGCAACAACATCAGCACTGAAATCCATCGAAGGATCAATCTTGCAAATAAATGCTACTTTGGACTAGGTAGGCAATTGAAAAGTAAAGTCCTCTCTCGGCGAACGAAAATCATACTCTACAAGTCACTTATCGTACCCGTCCTGCTATATGGGGCAGAAGCATGGACCATGACAACAGGAGATGAAGTGGCTTTGGGAGTGTTCGAGAGAAAAGTTCTTTGAAAGATTTATGGACCTCTACGCGTTGGCGATGGCGAGTACCGAAGAAGATTTAATGATGAGCTGTACGAGCTATACGCAGACATCAACATCGTCCAGCGAATTAAAACACAGCGGCTGCGCTGGCTAGGCCATGTTATGCGAATGAAAAATGATGCTCCCGCCAAGAAAGTGTTTCTATCGGAACCAGACTATGGAAGCAGAGGTAGAGGGCGGCCCCCACTCCGGTGGAAGGACCAGGTGGAAAACGATTTAAACTCCCTTGATGTGACCAATTGGCGCCGGTTGGCGGAGCGAAGGAGAGACTTGCGCGCCTTGTTGGACGGCCATAACCGTTTAGACGGTTAAGCGCCAATTAAGTAAGTAAGTAAGTTACGAGGACGTAGGGTTTTGGGATCTAGCCCAGAGCATCCCGTCCGGTGCAACCATCCCTTACACGTGACACACTGACAAGAGTGCGACCGTCTTAAAAAATATTCCTTTTCGGCAAACGCAGCAAAACCATTTCTCTGGACCGGGATCAGGTACAGGTCCCGGATTGGGTTCGATACCTTCCCGGAGCAGGAGAATAATGCGCAGTCCCGTTGCAAGGATCTGTTGGGAGGATGACAATTTGTGGGAGAGACGGAACAAATAAATGGGGTTACACTGAAAAGATAGCCCTTGGTCGGGACACATCCCTAGTTGCTCCAGTTCATACACACGGCTGCTTTGGGAAGGGATACGGGGATGGCAGTAGCGTGCTCCGCCAAACACATTTAAAGTCTTGGGTTAAAGCCCCTCGCAAAGTAACATCAACAACTTAGAAAAAAGTTGTTTCAATTGAAAAACAATTTCTTCTTAGCGGGATACCCACTAATCAGTGGTTTTTCAAACACCCCGAGTGTATTTCTGTTGGCATTACACATGTAGGTTCCGTCCCTCCAATTTGTAGGAGAAATTAAAAACAATTGGAATTGGCAATTCGAAACGAAATTTAGGCATAAATTTCTTGGAGGTAAAACTCGCCAAGTATTTTTTTTTTTAATAGTGGCATCGCTTTCCGAGGGTTTTCTAACAAGCTCGATCAGTGCGACATCCAGCGACACCTATTGCCAAATAAAATCTTATTTTGGTAAAATATCTTGCCCTGGAACAATTGCCATATTCATAAAGCCCAATTCGTAATCATATTTTCATTTAATCATAGATAAATGTATATTGGCATCGCTTATTTGTGCCTTAACCTAGAAAAGTTATAACTCCATAAAATAGAAAATACGAAAAATTTCAAAACGAAAAATAAAATCCCACAAAATGTGAATAAATTCGACAACGCACAATTTATAGATAATAGATATGGCGGAAAACCAAAACTTAATTGGTTGGCTATGATATCGTTATGACTAAGGCGTTATTCTATGGCATAACGGATCAAATTGACTTCCAAAGAAATCGTTGGATCAGCTGCTTTACACGGAGTTTTCCAGGGCCTTAAAGTAGTCATTCCGCAATTTTGTTTTCATCTCGTGGGAACTTCATACACGAGGGAACTTTAAAGTTGTGATCAACGTTTGGTCTCACAACTTAATTCTATTACATGCGTCACATTTTCATTGCATACAATAAAAAACACTTATTTATTGACAATTATAACAATTTATTTAAAATTGGTAAAAGCAAGCAATATCGTCATTTCCACTGCTGAGCGGAATATCATCATATTTCAACTGCTGCTTCGAAAACGTCTATTCAAAATATTTCGAATTTCGGCGATCAGTCGAGTTAGGGCGATATTCCGATGAACAGTTAATTTATAATAACACATTTAAATTATTATTTTTTGTTATAAACTCTCGAGCTCTTGTACATGTTAAATCTATATATATACACGGTTTGTTGGCGCCATTACACGTTTCTTGTGCCACCGCACAAAGTTGTCCATCGCAAACTCCTGGTGTTCCATATTCTCCAAACCACATATCCTCTTGATTGCCTTTAATACCAATTTTTATTGTTGGGTATTTTTGCGGTGTTGGTTGATTGCATTCTTGTATCTCCACGGACTTAGTTTTGAAAAAAGGACAATCAGTTTCACTGGATTTACGTAACAACGAATCCCATCCACTAATTTTCATCGTTGAGCCCAGGTCTAATGGACGATTGTAAAGCTTTATTATTTTTACTGCAGCATTCTCGTCAAAGGGGCAATTAACTCTAACCATAGCTAAATCAGAACGACTTTTGGTTTCATATATTTTATCATTAAAAATTAAATAAGCCGCTCTGCGTTTGTACACTTCTTCACTGTATATATTGGTTTCACCAGCTACAATGCCGATTAAGTTTCTATATGTATAATGCAGGCAATGCCTAACTGTAAGCACCCAATAAGCACTGATTATGGAACCAGCACATAAATAGTCTTTATCATCAAATATTGCAGCTGTGTGCGGGCTTCCCTCTATAGTTGCATCTTCGCCTTTTATAATATGAAATTACCCAGAACAGCAAAGCAGCGCAAACAGCAGTGCGACTGTATTTCGTAGAGTCATTTTAATTTAAAACCTTTTCTAACACTTTTAAAGTATAAAGTATAACGAGATAACTTTTGTGGGCGCTATTTATACCTAATTGAGTTGTGTAAATAAAAAATAAGATTTCACGAATTTAAATAACAAAAACACACCTAAATTGAAGTTAAATCTACACAAGGCCAATCTCGTTATACCCAGCGAGCTTTGCACACAGAGTGTATTAATATTGGTAACATAACGGGCATAAACGAATCGAGATAAATATAGGCTTCTATATATCAAAATGCTGAGGCTGAAAAAAGGAATTGATTTAGCCATGTCCGTCCATCCGTCCGTCCATTTGTCGGTGCACACGATAAATTGAGTAAATGTTGTGACGAATATTAGCAACACCAAGGGATACTATCATTAAACCGATGCAAAGCAGTGACTTGTATGCACATCAATAAATCAATCATTATGTACGTACACGCAGCGGAGAAGAGCGCACAAACACATGCAGATATCTTATCTGAGATGCTCCCAAAAGTAGGCAATTATAATTGTGGAAGTGTCGCTCACAAATACACGCGCATATGGGAAGCTATACACGTGCATCTGTAGTTATAATTTTATAGCAGAAACTAAGTAATTTCTGGAAGAGCCTAGAAGTATGCAAACGAGAAATCACAGAGTATAAAAGGCAGCAACAGTAGAGGCGCAACAATCAGTTTCATTTAAGCAAGCTATTGGTTGTGAAATATCAGTGTTATTGTGAAGTACTTTAATAAAGGACATTTTGCATTATTAAATATTGGAGTTATTTATTCAACAGTTTAGCGATACGAACGTTAGTAGAAAGTTGCAAATAATAGAAATTGCACTAAATTTGTTACAATATTAAGAAAATAATATTGAAATTTGTTATATGTGTTCAATGGCGCTCTCTCCTATCGCTATTAAAAATGAGGGGAATCGGATGGTAACCACGCCCACGTATTACATATATTACATTTCGAAAAACACATAACACCTGATTATTTAGTAAATAATTCATCTTGAATGTTTAAATTTGATGTGTGAACTGATATTAAGACTCTTGATTTTGGTGCCGCCTACTTGTGATATTATCAATTTTACAAATATTATTAATCATAAATCAAAAACCGTTAAACCTACCATAACAAAATTCGGCAGAGAGATTGCCTTTACTATAAAGAATGCTTCCAAGGAAAATTAAAGAAATAGGCGAAGAACCACGCCCATTTTTAAAAGGGTCGTTGACTAGAATAATAAGCTATGAAATGTAAGGCGCTATAACCTCCGAAGAGACTTTAGGCCGAGCTTCTCTTCCAATTTGCATTGTGCTCCTTTCAATTTTTCCTACAAATTGGCGGAACGGAACCTACTTGTTTTATACCGACTCCGAACATGTGAGTTTTCACTGAGAGATTTTCATGGCAGAAATACACTCAGAGTGCTTGTCAAACACTGCCGCTTAGAACAATTTTCTTCGAATTGAACAACCTCGTTTCTAAAATTTTCATGTTGCTTTGCCCGTGAACCCACGATCTTCGGTGTGGTAGGCGGGGCACGCTACCATCACACCACGGCGGCCGCCAATAAGCCATATCTTAGCGAAAAATAGTTTTGTATCAATGATAGATCACTTGTCAAGTTTTATTGTAAGAGGAAATAAGCAGCAATTTTTTAATGGGCTGTGCCACGCCCCTATTTCGATCAATCATTACAAACTATTTCTACAGCCTCAAACAAATTAATAAATCTTTCGTACCGAAATTAGAAAAAGTAATTCATCTGAAATTAATTGTACAATTCAAAGTCGCGCTGAGTATATAATATTCCGTTACACCCAAACTTAGACACCCTTACTTGTTTTTTGTTTGTCCTAATTAGCTGAACAAGCTCTTTAATTAGCTGTTATACAAATAACAAGTCAAATGTATTTATTGATATTCCAGCGAAATGAAATGACGCATTTTGTTATGTTTTTTCAAAACAAAATTTCTTTGCAATTGTTTGTTTATTTATATGTGGGCGAATCCCAAAAAAGGTCCATCACGAACCGAAAATCAAAAGTGGCCAGACTCTATTTCTATCACTTAGGATTAAATGCCAAATATGTGTATGATATTAAAATCAATTAGTTTCTTCTTTCCCCTCATCCTGGACAGAGAAACATGATTTCAAGAAAGGCTTCATCGGTTTTGCAAATTTGGGTGTGTTATTAAGAAAATATAACGTCCTTTTGCTTTTAATAACATTTTGTTTAGACTTTTATTTAGCATTAAAAAAGACTTTGGAAAACATAGGTCTTACAAATTGATCCTGCCCTTATCCTCATTATTTTCCTAGTAAGCAAACGTCGACTTGAAATTCAAAACGCTTTCAAATGTTAAATAGGTCTGTTTACTAAAATTTTGCCGGAAAGTTCGCGTAACATTTCTTATTGGTGTCTAAAATTTGTCAAGTCCATTACCTCTCTTCCATTTATTCCAAGATATGAGTTTTAAAGATTAATGTGGCTTTTATTGGTGTATTCAACAATTTCATATGAAGACACAAAAGAAAGAAGTGCAAACTAGCTAGCATTTTTCTTGTGAAACTTATCTGTTTGAAAAAAATAAAGAAATGGTTAAATGGGAATATCTTATCCAAATTGCAATGGATTTAAAATGGCCTCTTTAGGTTAGGTTGGGTTAGGTTAGGTGGCAGCTGCTCTGATAAGGAAAGCTCACTTGGACAAACCGAGCGTCCGTTGTGATACCACATACAACAAAAATAACTGTGACGTAGATCTAGCTACTTAGAGAATCGTTGGGTAGCAACGATAAAGTTCCGAATGATTCCGATCTCAACCTTCGATAAATCCTTGCCTAGTTCTGGCAAAATCTGGGCAATCAAGCATAAAGTGATTTGGTGATTCCACCTCATCATCCTCTGGCCTTTTTAAATTTTGATGTATTTTGTACTTTTGTTCTATTTCTTCTATAAAATTAATATTTGATGACCTGAAAATCGAAAAATAAACAGAGGAAAAGTCATAGACCAATATAAGGCTCCGCTTATGAAAGGGGGGTTTTGGGCCCTTAACCCGGACTTTGAGGGCGTATTCGAAATTCGAGCTTTGCAAATTTTGGTTACTCTACTAGACCGAAAAGTTGATGTCTCGCAAAGAATATATTCTCAATATTTTATAGTGTAATTCGTTGAGAACAAATTGTCGCGTCCATAACCGTACTTAAGCTTATATCCAGCGTTTTAAAAAGATATTTCAGATTTCGTATAAATACGGACAGTGGGTCTTTATTTCATCTTCTGTCTCTCATTTAAGGAATGTAAAATCTCTTAGTTTCTTTAAGTTTTGCATGCTTTCACAAGCATTAAAAATTACTTCTATTTCTTGTCGGGTCCGAGCTTCATCATATATGGTCATATATATGTGTTTACATTTTTGAGGTACCCACAATTGGGCTTCAAATATTGTAATATCAGCTCAGTCCGTTGATATATAAAGGTGCGTGGCACCTCCCATACAAATGGAATCTTTGGTACTGCATAACTTTGAAGGTATACATGCCAGAACATTGAAATTCAGTAAGGAGTTATATGAGGTGAATCCTTAACACCACCTAGAAAATGTGGAATTGGGAAAAAAGGGAGCGTGGCACCTCCCATACTTATGGAATATTTTATACTGCATATATCTGGATGTCGTAATGGTAGGATAATGAAAATTGGTAAGGAGCTATGTGACGTTAAGTCCTAACACCTCCAGTAAAATGTGGATTGGAGAAAAACTATGCCTGCCGTACAAACTTAAGTTATTTTAACACCTAAAGTTTGACTACATTGTTGAGTTCAGCTGTTATGCCTTTTGGAAGTTTATTAATCTGGCGCTGTTAAAAAAATGTTTTAGCTTCAGTCTATCTACATCTTCTATAAAAATCAAACTCTGTGTGTGTGTTCCCTATTAAAACATGTTTGCCATACTTAAATCATCGCCAAATTTTGGCTCTAGGTTCCTTCGATCAAGACGAAAGCTTTTCATATTTCAGAATTAAGGATTTTAAATTTAAATGTTTTGGTTTTTTGGCTATGCGAACGAACTATCTTAGCTCCCAAAAATGATCATGTTAACAAAATCAATTTCCTGGTGAAGTGACGAAATATAAATCGATCGACACAGTTACAGATGAAGATAAAATTGTGAATTATCCAAATGCATTTCTAAACTCCTTAGAACCAAAAGGAATGCCTGCGCATATATCAGCTTTGAAAATTGGCTCACCAGTCATGCTTCTTCGGTATTTAAATCCGCCAAAATTGTGCAATGTAACCAGACTTTGCGTTTAGAAATTAATGCCGAATGTAACCGAAGCAACAATAATCAGCGGTAAAAGCAAAGGTGAATATGTGCTCATACCACGAATCCCAATGATTCCTACAGATTTGCCGTTCAATTTTAAGCGCTTACAGTTTCCTGTACGCCTTGCTTTTGCAATTACAATCAACAAAGCACAAGGACAATCGCTTACTGTTTCAGGCTTATGTGTACAAAATTAAATTCGATATACAAAACAATAAATTAAATTATCAACAAACAAAACAGAAAAAATAACGCAACATTCATTCGATCTCGCTAGTTTGTTATATGGGTTCCATGGCGCTCATCTCCTATCGCTGTTAAAAATGCAGGAAATCGGATGGTAACCACGACCACTTTTTACATATATTACATTTTGGAAAACATATAAAACCTGTTTTTTTTTTTTAATGGGCGTGGCACCGCCCACTCGTGGTAATATCAATTTTACCAATATTATTAATCATAATAAACCGTTAAACCTATCGTAACAAAATTCTATAAAGAATGCTTAGAAGAAAAATTAACAAAATCACCGAAGGACCATGCCCATTTTTATATAAAAGATTTTTAAAAGGGTAGTGGACGAATAAAATAAGCTATCAGGCCTGTTCTGGATTCCGATTCCGATGAATTTTTTCGGAATCGAAATGGATTGGTGTTCTCAATTTCGATTCCGACCAAAAATTATCGGTTTGAAAAGTATTGCCTCTGAGCAGTCGGAATGAAAATTAATTGGCAGATTATACACAAATGTTGCGATATTTGTCTTTCAAATATTTTTTTTTTTAAATTCTTCATTTTATTTGGAAGAGTTGTGTGTAATTTTTGTTTAAATTTGAGTTAAATTGGCATAATAAATCTTTCTTTAAAAACTTCTATCAAGAAATCTATTAGGCAAATAAATCGATGCTGATCGAAATGAAGTCGACCTGTTCTGAATTCCGATCCAGCGCATTTTTATGATTCGCACGCACAATAGCACGTATTCTTGCGTCTGCGCATCAAAAAACATATCTGCAGGCATTTTTTAATTAAAATAAAATTTTATGATACTTAAACCAAAACACATAAATAAAAACAGCTGATTAAACTGGTTACCGAATCGGAATGAAAACGATTCGAAATCGACTTCGAATCGATTTTTTACAATCGGAATTGAGAACACCAAATAGAAACCGAGTCGAAATCAATGTCGTTTTACTTTTCATTCCGAGTCGGAATTCAGAACAGGCCTGTATATCTTTGCAAAAAAGAGCTTTATACCAATGGTGTTTCATTTCCCAAGTGAAATTATAACAAAACTAGCAGACCCGACAGACGTTGTTCTGCCCTAAATTTGGTTTATCTATGTACATTTTAAGCATTTTAATTTAAGCTTTTTCCATCTAACTCTGCCCTCCCCCCCTCTACACTTTTTCCTAATCTTTTTATTCACTCCTCCCTCCATCTTTTTCTCTTCATCTATCACCATCTTCGTCGCCTTCTATCTCTTTCTCAGTCTTCGCATGCATATTTGTCAGTTTTGCCAGGTTGATGCGACTAAACCGAATATCACAATGAAAATTACTTTAAAGCTCTCAGCAACAGCTTTCATTTGTTATCCATATTCTACAAACACATTCTAGGGGTACCCGGGTCTACGTTTCGGCCTATATCTCGAGACCCTGTGCGTCGGTCGCAACCAAACCTATGTACAAACCAACTTATGTGAAAGTTTGAACAAAATCGACCGAGGCATTTGTTCAAATACCGGCGACCAACTAACATTTTAGCCTTTCTTATTATATATATAGATTATAGGTATCCAAGAAAAGGTATTGACGGTCATATCTATACAAAACCAATTTTATTTGAATATTTATTATTTTTGGGGATATTAATCCAAATATGAGGGTGAGGTTGGAGGTAGAGTAGAATGATAATGGGAGTTAAGGGAAGCAGCAGAGTGGACATGGCGGTTTCAAAGAGTATTAATGGAAGCGCAGGACAGAGGAAGATCCTCATAGCCCAATGTGTACCATGGAGTTAGAAAACGCAGAACACGTCATGTGCCGCTGCCCCCGTTTCCACGAAGAAAGACTCACCTTGCATGTAGTCTTTGGGGAGAATTTAGTATCACATTTGTGCAACAGGAAAGAGTGCTGGACTGCAGTGAGCAAAATGGCATTTATAGTAATGACACGCCTGATGGATGCTGAGAGGGAGCGCAGAGAAATGCGCATGCGAAGCAGTGGCGATTAAATGGACACTCAGAGCAAATAGCGGGAACCTGCATGCAGGGACAACAGTAGGCTCTTAAAAAATGAGAAATATGGAAAGCCACCCTGAAGTAATGCGAAAGTGGTGCCGGGGTGGGCGACGCTTCCAGAACGGGGCTGTTTTTTAGTCTACGGACAGACGGTTGCTGCGACGGCAGCAATTTTGGTGCATTAGGCATTCAGCCTCCCCGCCAAAAAAAAAAAAAAAAGGGAAGCAGCAGAGGAGGGGGGGGGGGGGGGGGGGGGGAGTCAAAAGCGCCGGGAAAGGAGATGATAAATCGCACACCTGTAATTATTTACTTGCGATGGGGATTGCTTTTTTTGCCGTCTAATCGTTATGTCATTGACTATAATGTCACTTTATCAGCTGTTATTTAAAAATTTGAATTTAGTTTTAGACAATTCGTTACGATTTTCGGTTTATTTAAAAGTTAATATTTGCGTATAAGTATTTCTTACTTTTGTGAAAGTTTATGTAGCGAATGTGTGTGCATTTGAAACATAACTTAAGATCAGTGAAAGTTAGTTTTTACGAATTGAAAAATGCCGAAAGTGTTCACGACACTATCCTGAAAAACACCGCACAATACGTTAACGGCTGCTTCATATCGTGTAGAAGAACGGGTGCGGTTTATTTGTTTTACAATAGATGCGCGTTTGATTACCATGCAAATATAGATTATCCTAAATCAAAAGACCTTCAAATAGGAAGAATGAATGTAGTTTGTGTACATTGGGGTGCGAACAAATGGAGTAGCGAGGCTCCAGGCCTTTGTTGTGCGGGAGGTAAAGTTATTATTTCCAATCTTCAGGAGCCACCGGATCCGCTAAAGTCCATAACTCTTGGTAATCATCCATTACCAAAGCATTTTCTAAATAATGCAAGAAGGTACAATAGCTTATTTCAAATGACGTCTTTTGGTACACATGAGATAAGAGAAGGCAATTTCATGCTGACATACAAAATTCAGGGGCAGGTATACCACCTCATTGGATCATTATTGCCACAACCGGATGTACTTGCTAAATACTTACAAATTTATTTTATTTCTGAAGCTGACCAAACATCTATTCGCTCAAATATGAATCCTTCGTTAAATGTGGAATTTATTGAAATGCTTCAAAATTTATTGCACATGTATAATTCATAAATTTCAAGCTTTAAGTGCAAATTAGAACATATGTCCACGCACAAGTCTGCGAATGATTTTCGGTTAGTTATACACGCGGACAAATTACCGGCTAATGATCACAGAGGACGATATCAAGCACCTTTAGTAAATGAAGTAGCCGTCCTTTTGACAGACGAAGACAAGGAGCCTAGAGATATTGTATTGCACTGTCGCACAAGGCAACTCCAACAAATCTCTGAGAAGTAAACAAATGCAGGTGTGCGATTTATCATCTCCTTTCCAGGCGCTTTTGGTTTTTCTCGCTCTGCTGCTTCCCCTAACTCCCATTCTCATTCTAACCCACCCTCACCCTCATATTTGGATTAATATCCCCAAAAATAAGAAATATTCCAATAAAATCGGTTTTTTTTATAGATGTAACCGTCAATACCTTTTCTTTGATACCCACAATATATGTTACCCGGCCTATTAAAAGGTGGCTTATGACTCAAAAAAGAAATTGCGAGAAACCGCTTTTAACGATAAACAATACATTTCTTCAGTTTCTTAGTAGTAGTAATTTTGTTTGAGTCGTAAGCCACCTTTTCATTGGCCGGGTCACATATGTATATAAACCGATCCCAAACCAACTATCGTTTAATACCCATATCGTATGAACATATTATAGAGTTATCCTGGTCCACATTTTGGTCGATATCTCAAAAACGTTCCTAAATCTTTGCAGTTTTTTAGCCTATAACAATGCGACCCACCACCAAATCTAAGCTCAAAATTCCATCCCAATCGGTTCAGCCGTTCTCGAGCTTTGAGGTCCAGACAAAAACGGCTTTCAAAATATATATTTGTATAGAGTATAGATATAGAAAAAGGAAAAAACTTAAATTTTTGAAAAGGGGCGTGGCACCGCTGTTTTGGGACCAAACAATTTTCTATATTCGGAGACCATAACTCTAATAAAAATTAAAGGATCGTAATAAGATTGGGTACACATATTTTCTTATAGGAAATATTTCTTGAAAAAGTAATTTATCTGAAATGAACTGTACAATTCAAAGTCACGCTGAGTATATAATATTCCGTTACACCCAAACTTAGACACCCTTACTTGTTTTTTGTTTGTCCTAATTAGCTGAACAAGCTCTTCATTTAGCTGTTATACAAATAACAAGTCAAATGTATTTACTGATATTCTAGCGAAATGAAATGAAGCATTTTGCTATGTTTTTTCAAAACAAAATTTCTTTGCAATTGTTTGTTTGTTTATAAGTACGTGGACGAATCCCAAATAAGGTCCATCACAAACCAGAAATCAAAAGTGGTCAGACTTTATTTCTATCACTTATTGTATTTAAGTTCAAATATGTGTATGATATTGAAATCAATTAATTTATTCTTTCCCCCCATCCTGGACAGAGAAGCATGATTTCAAAGAAAGGCTTCATCGGTTTTGCCAATTTATAGGCCCACCATTAAGTATACCGGAATTATCAGGATGAAGAGCTGAGTCGATTTGGCCATGTCCGTCTGTCCGTCTGTCTGTTTGTATGAAGCACCAGCTCAATTTTCGATATATCTTGATAAAATTTGGTGTGCGGGTATATTTAGGCGTCCGATGAAACATTTGTCGGTACCGGCCGGATCGGACCACTATAGCATATATCCCCCATATAACCGATTTTTCAGAAAAGAGGATTTTTGTCATATCTTCCTTAATTTATCATATCGAAACTTCAAACTTCACCACATGCCTTCATATATTGCACATATTATTGTCTGAATAAAGGATGAGATCGGTCGTATATATAGCATATATCCCCCACAACCGATTGTTGAGATAAGAACTTTTTCGTAATTACTGCGCCATTTTACCAGCAAGAAGCTTCAAATTTCACCGAATGCTTACGTTTAGAGCATTAATTTTTGTCTGAAAAAATCATAGAGATCGGTGGTATGTATAGTATATACCGCCATTTCTGTCCCCTTTTTTACAATTTTCACTTTTTTCGAAATTTTCCACATCGCATTGGTTGTTCTGATCTCTAACATTTCCAATGCAAATTTATTTTGAGTTCATATAAGCCCGTGTACTAAATTTGGTGAGTATATCTAACTTCTGGCTAACGGACAGACGGGAAGCCTATATAGAGAAAGTGGGCGTGGTTTCTAAACAGTTTCGTACGTTTTAACAATTTTAACGTTTTTCGATTATGGCACACAATGGTATTGTAGAGAAGTTACATTTAACAGGGGTTCCTTTAAACATTTCAAGTTTTCGTACACCATATCACCACTGAGCTGAAATATCAGTATTATTTAGGCATACACGGCAAGAATAGAGTATATGTATATAAAGCAAGAGCAACCTTCATGATTTCTCCCATGTCTTTCAATTAACGGCTTGTAAAACTTGTGTATCTTTATACTCAGTTGAGCAGAGCTCACAGAGTATATTAAGTTTTATTGGATAACGGTTGGTTGTACATATATAAAGGAATCGAGATAGATATAGACTTCCATATATCAAAATAATCAGGATCGAAAAAAAAATTGATTGAGCCATGTCCGTCCGTCCGTCCGTCCGTTAACACGATAAATTGAGTAAATTTTGAGGTATCTTGATGAAATTTGGTATGTAGGTTCCAGAGCACTCATCTCAGATCGCTATTTAAAATGAACGATATCGGACTATAACCACGCCCACTATTTCGATATCGAAAATTTCGAAAAACCGAAAAAGTGCGATAATTCATTACAGAAGACAGCTAAAGCGACGAAACTTGGTAGATGAGTTGAGCTTATGACGCAGAATAGAAAATTAGTAAAATTTTGGACAAATGGGCGTGGCACCGCCCACTTTTAAAAGAAGGTAATTTAAAGCTTTTGCAAGCTGTAATTTGGCAGTCGTTGAAGATATCATGATGAAATTTGGCAGGAACGTTACTCCTATTACTGTATGTACGCTTAATAAAAATTAGCAAAATCGGAGAAGGACCATGCCCACTTTTAAAAAAATTTTTTTTTTAAATTAAAATTTTAACAAAAAATTTAATATCTTTACAGTATATAAGTAAATTATGTCAACATTTAACTCCAGTAATGATATGGTGCAACAAAATACAAAAATAAAAGAAAATTTCAAAATGGGCGTGGCTCCGCCCTTTTTCATTTAATTTGTCTAGGATACTTTTAACGCCATAAGTCGAACAAAAATTAACCAATCCTTTTGAAACTTGGTAGGGGCATAGCTTTTATGACGTTAACTGTTTTCTGCGAAAATGGGCGAAATCGGTTGATGCCACGCCCAGTTTTTATACACAGTTGTCCGTCTGTCCTTCCGCATGGCCGTTAACACGATAACTTGAGCAAAAATCGACATATCTTTAATGAACTTAGTTCACGTGCTTACTTGTACTCACTTTATCTTGGTATGAAAAATGAACGAAATCCGACTATGACCACGCCCACTTTTTCGATATCGAAAATTACGAAAAATTAAAAAAATGCCATAATTCTATATCAAATACGAAAAAAGGGATGAAACATGGTAAGGTAATTGGATTGTTTTATTGACGCGAAATATAACTTTAGAAAAAACTTTATAAAATGGTTGTGACACCTACCATATTAAGTAGAAGAAAATGAAAAAGTTCTGCAGGGCGAAATAAAAAACACTTAAAATCTTGGCAGGTATTACATATATAAATAAATTGGCGGTATCCAACAGATGATGTTCTGGGTCACCCTGGTCCACATTTTTGTCAATATCTGGAAAACGCCTTCACATATACAACTACCACCACTCCCTTTTATAACTCTCATTAATACCTTTCATTTGATACCCATATCGTACAAACTCATTCCAGAGTCACCCCTGGTCCACCTTTATGGCGATATCTCGTAAACGCGTCCACCTATAGAACAAGCCCAACGCCATTTTAAAATACCCATTAACACCTTTCATATCGTGCAAACATATTCTAAAGTCACCCCTGGTCCACCTTTATGGCGATATCTCGAAAATGCGACCACCTATACAACAACCACCACTCCCTTTTAAAACCCTCATTAATATCTTTAATTTGATACCCATATCGTACAAACGCATTCTAGAGTCAACCCTGATCCACCTTTATGGCTATATCCCTAAATGGCGTCCACCTATAGAACTATGGCCCACTCCCTCATAAAATACTCTTTAATGCCTTTCATTTGATACAAATGTCATACAAACACATTCCAGGGTTTCCCTCGGTTCATTTTCCTACATGGTTATTTTCCCTTATGTTGTCACCATAGCTCTCAGCTGAGTATGTAATGTTCGGTTACACCCGAACTTAACCTTCCTTACTTGTTTTTCTCTAAATTTGGGTTCATTTTCTACAATTTTTTTCAAATTAAAATTTTTGGTCTTAAAGTCACCCAACATATGAAATTGCGTCACTTTATCAGTCTTTGGTAATGAACTATTGCATTTTTTCTTTTTTTCGAAATTTCGATAGAGATATTTTGAAAGTGGGCGTGGTCGCCAACCGATTTCGTTTATCTTAACAGCGCAAATATATAATAGCTAAGACAATCTGCATGATAACTTTCAATGGTTTTAATTTACCGGGTGGAAAACTTTTAAATGTTCTATCTCTAAATGTGGACGCTACCACGCCTATTTTCCACAATAAATACTTAAAAGTTTCTATTTTTAATCATACTCTAACGAATTCTGGAAAATTCCGTTCCAATCGCAGCACTGTAGAATAAATAACTCATTTATTCAGTTCAGCAATATATCCTTTATATACAACTCTATTATAGTAGTAGCTTGCGCTGCTTTTATACTCTCGGTTACCTCCTTCACCCACATCTCCTAAGGTCTAGACTTTTCTCCTTTATATATCTGATATTGACGTTTCTCTTCTAGTTATATGCGTGCGTATGTGTGAGTAACAACTTCTGCTCTTAGCTGCCGACTACATATTTGTATGTGAAATATCCTCTTTGTTGTTAGTTTCGCTGTTTACATGTATGTGTGGCAGCTTACTTTGATGTTGTTGTGCATTGATTTACTAACAGCACAGTGATGTATAGAACTGCTTATATTCGCCACAATATAAATTCACCTTATCGGCTTTTATTAATGAACTATCCCAGTTTTCCCATTTTTCGAAATTTTCGATATCGAAAAAGTGAGTGTGGTTGTCCTTCAATTTCGCCCTTATTCCACACCAGGCAAACGTATACAAAGTTTCGTAAGCTAACTAAACTTTGGCTCAAAGCATGGTGTTAACTGACGGACAGACATGGCTCAATGAAAATCTTTTTCGGTGCTGATAATTTTGATATAAAGAAGTCTATATCTTTCCTCTACAAAGTTTCGAAATACATCGGGGTAAAAGTGGAGACCCTTAACTGACCAACCAGGTCATTTATGTGTATATCGCCTTACTTCTGGAAAAAAGGTTATAAATACTTATGAAAGAGAAATTTACAAAGAAATTAGGGTTTCGTATACAAATTTCGTCTTTGTAAAGGTGGTGTAGGATCATCAAGAGAGGTTTATTATACCTAACCAGTTGGGTTTAACTCAGGGGAAGTCTGCCCCTTCTCCTACTAGAAAATTTGGCTGTAATATATTTTGGACTGGAACGCCTTCATGCATAGACCTTGGCTGTAGCCAACGGCTTTTATTCGATGTACTATGGTCAAATCAGCGTAAAGCTGATACAGCTCATAGCTAGACCTCCGCCAATAAACGCAGGACCATAAATATTTCCACAATACTTTCGCTCAAATATTCCAAGGATTTCTTTGTACCCACAAGTTTCCGGGACGTAAAAAAAAAGCAGTTATAATGGGGAAATTATAAATAGTGTTTTTTATTTGTTGAGAGAGGTGTCCACTTCTCAATTCCTCTTACTTCAAAGAACCAATTCTTGGTAGAAGTTGACGTTGGTTCTCAGACAGAGGAAGTTCTTCACAATTTCGAATTTAAAACTTCCTACCGTGGTGTGGTGGTAGCGTGCTCCGCCTACCACACCGAAGATCCTAGGCTCACGCCCAGGTCAAAGCAACATCAAAGTTTAAGAAACAAGTTGTTTTAATTAGAAACAAGTTTTACTACGCGGGGTCGCCATTCGGCAGTAATTTGGCAAATAAACCGAGTGTATTTCTGCCCTTAAAAGCTTCTCAGTGAAAACTCACCTGCCTTGCAGATGTCGTTCGGAGTCGGCATAAAACCTGTAGGATTTTGTACGAAAAATTAAATGGTGCACGACGCAAATGGAAGAGAGTACGCAATATTTTGCGTAAGAGTTCATATTTGCTTTTTACGAACTCTTAGTCCCCATAGTTGATCAACTCGGTAGATAGTAGGTTGGTTCCCAGGCCTTTTAAGATATTTACACTTCATCACAGGTGGATGTTCGAACGTATGCATACTTCCATTCTTCCTATCATGCAGTATCTGACACTCCTCACACTCAAGCCCTTCCGTAGCTCTTTATTTTTCCTTGACTAGTCGTCGCTCTTCGTTCGCTACGATACCACTCCTATATTTCATTAGTTGCTGTGCCTTTGTTCGCTTGTCCCTATAGGCAGTGTTCTATCTGTGAACGTCAAGTGAGTAAATAAATGCAAAGGCTTGGTTTTAGAAATGCAATATTCCGGTAACCATAGTATTTTTTAATAAAAGTGTCCGAATCGATTTTCGTATATTCCCTTTGCAACTATTGTCCGAATTATCGCGGTTCTACTGTATTAAATTTTTTATGAGCCTGGCTTGTCTTTAATGGTTAATTTTATGTAAGTCTATACTTATGTTGGTATATCCATATAAAAGATTTTGAAGGAGTTGTAGGCGGGTTATTACATTCAATATTTAACGAGACTTGATTTTTAATTTTGTTGCAATTATTACAATGCATTTTGGGTAGCCAATCAATATTACTCATACGACATGGCGCACGTTTATGATGTCTCGACCTCATAAGCATGTGTGTACACGTACTTGTGGGTATTACTCATGCGCCATGTCCAATTAAATGATAATTTTAACTTGAAAAGCTTCATACAATTAAGTAATTAATTTTGCTCTTGATCTGACAACCTAAATACTACATATTTCCGCAATAATCGATTCAACGGAGCAGCGATAACAGCATAACCCGGTACAAGTTTTCTAAAATATCCGCTTAAACGGAGAAGCTGTCTAACTTCGGACGTAATCTCTGGAGTTTTAAACTCACGCACTGCCTGTGTTTTAGCCAAACTAAGAGAAATACCATCAGGAGTTAACTCGTGACCCAAAAACTGCATCGTTAATTTCAAAAATTCACACTTCTGTAGATTTAGAGTAACGTTAGCTTTTTGCAAAACTTTCAAAACACGCTTCAACTTTTCATACATTTCATACACGGTTAAACTACAGATAAGTATATCGTCCATATAACTTATCACGTCATCAGATCAAAGATCTTCTTTAATTTTTGCGATGAACCGTTAGAAAACAGCCGGGGCATTTTTAAGGCCAATTCAGTTTGTCGGGATAAAATCTGTAAATTTTCTACTATTTTCCTCAATAGGCGTGCTCCGCCTATCACACCGTATGCCCTGGGTTCAACTCCCGGGCAGAGCAACATCAAAATTTTAGAAATAAGATTTTTCAATTAGAAGAAAATTTTTCTAAGCGGGGTCGCCCCTCGGCAGTGTTTGGCAAGCACTCCGGGTGTATTTCTGCCATGAAAAGCTCCCAGTGAAAACTCATCTGCTTTGCAGATTCCGTTCGGAGTCGGCATAAAACATGTAGGTCCCGTCCGGCCAATTTGTAGGGAAAATCAAGAGGAGCACGACGCAAATTGGAAGAGAAGCTCGGCCTTAGATCTCTTCGGATGTTATCGCGCCTTACATTTATTATTTTTAATTTGATAGTAACCACTATTAAGATCTAACACCGAGAAATACTTAAAATGCTTTTCCCGTTGTAACTCTTCTTCAATATTTGGCGTCGGAAATATTTCCTTGCGCATGTGTTGGTTTAAACGTCGGAAATCTACACACAATCTTTTGCTCTCGTTTTCCTTTTTTACTAAAAGCAAAGGACTAGCATAAGAATCGCAATCAGACTTACAAATTATATCATTATATATAAGTACTATTAACATATCCCCGATTAACTGTTTTTTAAGCTCAGGAACACGAAATGGTTTTTGAACAATAGGATTGTTAGTATCCAAATCTATTTTCATTTTTGCGAGTTCTGTACGTCCAATTCCACTCTTGTCCGTTGCAAATATATTACGATATTTATTTATCAAACTAACCAAATTATTTATTTTATCATTTTCGTCCACACCGCACTTTATCTCATCGTCATTAATTATTTTGCTATTATTTAAGTAGACGTTTTTATTGCATAGGTACATTTAAAACACTAATTTTGCCGGTTGAAATCACCATTTGCATATTTTTAAACACATCTTGTCCCAATAACACATCTACCGTCAAAAATGTATCACCAACTATTTAAAGATACACATCTTGCTCAATACCTTCAGACTTCAAATTGACACGTACTCTTGAATGGTGTAATAGTCATTATCGCCTTCATTTTGCAACAAAAAAAAGTTGCTTGCGATAAAATTGAACATCTGGTCAGCCTATGGTGCTGAATGAAGGAGAGCTAGCGAGCGAAATCTCAACATTGCTTAACCAAGAAACAATAGAAGCAAATGTCAAAATTTGGAAGCCAAAATCATTAAGCCGGAATGTATAAAGGGCTCACGCGGCTAGAGTTAGCCTCTTTTTTTGGAAAGTTTCTCTACCAAGCGAACAAGTGAGTTATTCCTATATTCCGTCAGTTATCGCGAAATCATAAAAGTTATAGTAGCAGCAAAAAAGAAAATCTGTAGTGGTCCCAAACTGAAGACGAATCTGCGACATCCTATTCTCGCGATATATCCTGAAAAATAGGAAAACTACGTGCTGGAAAAGATAGCTCTGGGCGGAGCAAAAACTACTTCTTCCTGTCCACCAACTTCAATCACTCATCATCATTTTAAATTTCACGTATTTAAATACCTACGTCATTATCATCAACAACAACCACACCTGTCAACAGGATTCCTGGCTAGAGGCCGCATCACCTAATCTTCAATTTATTTAGGAGCTAGTTCATTATGGAATCCACGCATCTGATTCCATGTAACCCTACATCATCTAAGGTTTGGTAAGAGGAAAACAGTACAGAGAGAATCCTGCTTGGAGTAATGACTCCCCTACGGGCGCATTAGATCCTCAGGGATCACCCTTCATCCTAACGTCTATCGCCTCATAAAGTGCATACCAGGCGCGCATTAAGTAGTGGGTTAACAAACGGACAAAAGTCCAAAATCTTGGATTAAATAGTGTAGGAAAACTAGTTAACAAAAAAAATAAAATAAAATGAAGTAGCCAGTTTACAATCTTTTGAAAAAAAAATACATATGTTCAAAAAAAAAAAAACAAAACCAAAAATATGTATAGCATGAAGCTAAAGTTATAAGTTAAAGTTACATCCGTTTAGGAAAATAAGTTCACACAAACAAGAAAAAAAATTGTTATTATATTCCTATAGTTGAACTACAATGTTAAGAGGTGGCTTCCCCAAAATTAGAGAAAGGAGAGTAGGACGATTGTGGTTGTGTTAGGATATTTGGTTTGCTCTTTTTTGGAAAAATGACTCGAAAACCACTACCTATGTCGAATGCCAAAAGAAGTGCAAATTTAAAAATTCAATCTTAAAGTTTCGAAAAAGAAAATTCAGTTTTTTTTTAACCGGCTAAAGTTGCATAGAACTTTTGCCAAAGTAATGACGTGACAGTTATCAAACCCCCAATTTTAGCTACGCGAAACTTAAACAACACCAACTAAACGACCGCTCCTGCATATTCGACGCTGAAAGGCCTTTCAACGGGAGATATCATGGACAAACATATCTGCATACATATGAACACATGCATGTAAGTCAATTTTACCTTTTTTGCCTATTTTCTTTGATTGATTTTTTTCTCGCGGATTGACATAATTATGTACATACATCTTTAGTAAGGCATAAGCATATACATTTGCACATATGTACGTATGCAAGCCAGTGCAACTTTTTCTGATACCTAGCTACATAATTCTGTCAACCCAATAACGCTCACCTTCGTGTTACATAGATTGTTTTGTTAAGTCTAAAGCATCAAGGGAAATCATCCCAGTTCCTTTGATTAAAGCCACGAGATCGATCCCTAATACAACTGCCGTTAGCTTCCGTTTTTGATTTTCGAGTAAAAGGGTTCAAATAAGTTTTAACTTCAACTAATATGTTGTTAATAAGTGCCAACAATTTTAACAAATAAAACTGATATAGTCTTTAAATTTGATTAACATAATACACAACCCCAAAAATGATACCTTTCACGTAAATAATAATATTAATCTATATCTAAGCCAAGTTTTACCCTTTAGGAACAAGATTAATTAACATCAGGATTTATCCAAATCTAATGAGAATTGAACGATTTGCTTAGAATAGCTTATCACCCTAGTTTAAGGGTTTTCCTTTAATGAATAAAATTATAAAGTCAGCTTATAACGTATTACGTTTTTGGAGTTTTCCTGAAGGCATATGGTGACATGAAGAGGTAAGGAAAGTTCATTTTAGAGGGGATCTTCACCATCAAGTTGTATCAAGGATCATGGTTGGAAAAGGGTTAAGAAGGCGAGTGTGGAAGATTACCTGGGACCTCGCATACCAATCCGCACGACTAATGTTCAAGGGGTTCGTTTTTTCGATTCTTTCATGCGGCCCTACTTCTTTGTGGTTTAAATCAGTTAGTTCTGTTAGGAATCCTAATAAATTTAAAGTTTATGTGAATGCAGTGGTGGCAAGGCAAAACCCGGCTCTCGCCGCAAGAGCTAAGGCAAGAGGATTCCGTCCGCCGCGACCCTTCTACTGCCATTAGGTAAATATCGGTTCCTACTCTTACCACCCAGGAACCCCTGGGTCACTACCTATCATTGTAAGCGGTCATACGCAGTCACCTAATAATCACCACAGTCAACGATACCTCGGGTTAAGTTGACGGTTACAATGGGCATGAATCACATCGCCAGAAAACCCGCTTATCCTTAAAGCACACTTTTCCTCGACGCCTTTTCTTTAATCTGCCCCTGTTTGACTGATCATAGGTTAGGTTAGGTTAGAGTGGCTGCCTCCGCTGTCCGAACGGAGACTCACGTAGGCCGTTGTGGCCCGTTGTGCTACCACGCGGGGGCCCCTATTTCCTGTCACCCTACTTTCGAAGAAGAAGAAAGTTTAGACCCCAGTAAGGCTAAACTAGCGCGTTTGCCTAATGAAACGCAAGATGTTGTTTGGGTTTATAGATTCAAGCTCCGCAAGGCACCCAAAAGAGTGTCTGTGGAGGCATTGGTACCTGGTTTTTGACAGTGCGGGATAGTGGCACAGATAGTGCTCAACGCTTTCTATCTCCTCCTCGTCCCTACAGCTGCGGCAGAAGTCATTTGTCTGCAGGCCCATATAGGCACCTTGAGTGCCCATGAGACAGTGAACTGTAAGAAGGCCCACTAGTGGGCTTAACAATATCACCGATCGCGATCTCTTTTCATCCAGCTTAGGCCAGATTTGCTTGGATATACTACATGTAGGTTCCCTCGCCCATCTGGCGTTTGCTTGATCCGTGAAAAGAGATCGCAGGTGGTATTTGCAAGTGTTTAGAGGAGGGCTGGCCCAACCAACGGAGGTTATTGTTTGCAAGCTGGTGCCTTCCCTATCTAGCTCATCCGCGGAGCAGTTTCCTGAAATGTCACAGTGGCCAGGAACCCATATTATGCTTAGGTTGCAATTTTCAGCTAGTTTGTTGGGGGTTTCTCTGCACTTCAATGCCACTAGTGACGAGGTGTTACTGCATTGCAGGGATTTTATGGCAGCTTGGCTGTCAGAGAAAATTGAAATAGAATTGGTCACCTACAGGTTAGCAAGATAGCGGGCTGCTTCCCAGATAGCTATGAGTTCAGCCTGAAAAACACTGCAGTGATCGGGTAGGCGAAAGCTCTCGCTTAGATTGAGCTTCTCCGAGAATATTCCGCTGCCGACTCTGTTGTTTAGTTTAGAGCCATCTAACTTGACTGATCATACTACACTCAATACTTTGGTGATAAACCAAATATTAAAAATATTTATTTATTTTTAAATTTTTTTTTATCATTTTTAGTTATCATAAATTAATAAAAAAAAATTTTCAAGTTAAAAAGAGAGCTTAATTTAAAATTATTTTTAAAAATTTAAGTACAAAGTACAAAGTAGTTAACACTATAACTACCTGTATCGATCGGAGCTGTGAACGTTTTATCGTTTATTGTAACCACTTTCTCATCATCTTTTTCAGGAATTACCGTTTCATATTCCGTTTTGGTCGTACGAGTCGAAGCACTTTTCTTGCCACAATTTTCAGGCTCGGTTTTAGGATGAACTTTTTGACAGTCGTTGCACCTACGTCTACGTTGTGGTTGAGGATATTTCGATGAATTGTGCCCCTTTTGTTGACAATTGATACATATTAACTATTTATCGCTTTCACGTTTTTCAGCGTCTGGCGTTTCACCGGATTTTGTTTCAAAATTTGTCTTTTCAGGTTTGAACGTACGCACGGGTAAGTTTTTAGAGTAAAATTTGCGCATTGAACTAAACCGATTTGCTGCAATAGCAATTTGAAACTCACGTTGTTTAATACCGTCTCTTGCGTATTTAACAATAGATGATCCACTTAGCACGAACCTCTTACCTAACGCACCGATACGGAAACAATAGTCAAGGAGACTTTCGTTTGGTTTACGCGTCGTTTGAGACATTTTAAAATGGATATTTGTTTATTTATTTATTTATTTATAGTTTGCACAACCCTCATATTAATGCCACAGTCAATAAAGCGAGAGGAGTTTTAGCATTTGTGAAAAGATGGGCAAAAGAGTTTAGTGATCCTTACGTTACAAAAACCCTTTTTGCATCATTGGTGAGGCCGATATTAGAATATGGATCGATAATTTGGAATCCGCGCTATCAAGTTCATGTGGATAGACTAGAATCAATTCAAAAACAGTTTTTACTTTTTGCCTTGAGAAATCTTCAATGGGACTCTCCGTATAATCTTCCTCCTTACACTAATCGATTAAAACTAATAAATCTTCCTACACTTGCAAGTCGTAGAGAAATGCTAGGTGTACTATTTATGGCTAGACTTTTAAATGGATCGATTTCAAGCCCATTTCTTTAGAACGAAGTAAACTTGAATGTTCCATGCCGAGTTTCAAAGCATTATAAACATATAATTCTTAAACAATGCAGATGCAATTTCCAACTACACGAACCTTTTCTATGTTTGTGTGAAGATTATAACTCTCACTCGAGAATAATTGATGTTTCGGACTCGCTCTTTGCCATAAAAAAGACGGTTCTATCTTCTCTTAATAATTAAAAAATTATATTTACTTTTAGTCTATTGTATTTTGTGAATCTATATTTCTCAGCTGATGAGTTTCTCTGTAGCTGAGCGGTTTTAGATCTCGGCGCTTAAGAAGCCACTGCCTCTCAAAGACTCGGTAACAAAAAAATTATAAATAACACATAAATAAGAATTAGGATACATAAAAAAAAAAAAAAAACAAAAAAAAAAAAAAACAAGTATGTATGAATTAAAAAAAAACCAAAAACAGGATTAGCCTGGTTTCATCGGGCCACTTGAGGGCAGTGCGCTGCCACAATGTCCGAGAAAAAAGGTATAACATAACATATATATGTAAATACAGAAAAGTTAAATACATACAAATTTTCAATAGTATATATTATCATACATTCACTTAAAACTTTAAAGATTTAGAGTAACTTAAGAGTTAAGAAAAGAAAATGCTGCTAGTTTGAAACACCCTGCTTTTTTAATAGTTTTTGTTTTGGAAGGAAGTGAGTTCCATAGACAGATTTTACTGACAAAGAACAGACTTGAGGCTGTTGTGTATTTAAAATTAGGGACCAATAGATTTAGGGTCCGAGTGGACTGACTACTTTGGAATGAAGTAACTTATACAAAAAGCATAGATTTCTAAGTTTTAAGAAGTTATTGACATCACTTTCGAGAATTTGTACGGCATATGAAGAGATATGATCAAATTTCTTTTTAGAAAAAACGAAACGGGCAGCTTTGTGTAAGGCAAGCTGCAATTTATTATTTCAAGACGAATAAAGATTACCGTATATAAGTTCCCCATACGAAATTTGAGGAATTATAAGAGATTTAACCAGCTACATTTTTGGTTCACGTGGTAGTAAGTGGGCAGTTCTGTACAAATTTCGAAGGGTATTATATATTTTACCAACCATAAGGTTATCATGGTCAACACAAGTTAATTTAGAGTTAATTCTGAAGCCTAAATTGGTGACCACGTCTTGGAATAATATTTTGCTTCATTAAGTATAACTTTAGGAAGGCTGTTCAAGTCATATGTTGCGCTCGATACTGCTATCGCCTTAGATTTCGTTGTATTCAGATATAACTTTTTTCTGTGAGCCCAATGTCTTATGCGTGATATGGCTTCATTCAGCCTGACGAACAAGTCTTCGGTAAGCCCAATATAGAGATATACGCCGCCGCCGCAGCAGCCAATTTTTCTCGTTTTCCGCACGCCGCCGCCTAATGTTAAAAATATCGGCGCGGCGGCGGCGGCGTCCGGCGCGTTACTATATTTTCTACTCGTTTAAAACTCTTTAGGCCATTTATTGTTCATGTCCAAAATTGGTCGCATATGGTCGAAAGTGGCATCAACGGATGCGCATCACTGCCACTTATAAGAAATTTGACTCTTTCTGACTGTTCAAAAGTTATTTAAAAAAACAGACGCTTTCGATGTAAGCTTAACACCGACCTTGCATCACCCAATTCACCAAGTTATTAAAACAAAACACTAAAAGAAAAGTTACATATATAATAACTTTATATGCTCAATTTGCATATTTTTTTCATAAAATGAATAATGAACAATGAATTCAAATAAAATTACGCAAGACGAATATGTTTTCAAATTGTCCTCAAGTTGTTTAAAAAAGCCAAATACCCAAAAAAAGTGCCGATTAAAAAAAAACTTTCTGCTGCGATTGGCTGAAAGAATAAGCGAAATCAGTGATGCAAAATCCTTCAGTAGGTTCTAGGGACATAAACACTCCTTTGAAATGATTCTTACCTCATACTTAAGTTGAGGATATATGTACGTATGAGAAGGGTTTGAAAAATCACTTGAGCTTACATTCAACCATCTTTTGTCTATTTGCGAAACTATACAATATCTTCTGAACTGTAAATTTTTGATTTTCACAATTCATCCTTCAACACCCAAGTCTCCCGCTTTGACATTTCCTAAAGTTGGCGGCCCTATCCAAAACTAGTCTCTTGGAGTGAATCACATTGATTATAGCCTATCAACCAAGTTTAAATATCACCTACACGTTACGGCTCCTTTTAGAAATGTGAATACGTAGGCAAATATAGTTACCAGGTGAGGCTTTGTCTTTCACAAGAACACTCAAAGTGGTAAAGCAAAAGCTTTCCCAAGACAGCCGAACAAATGACCGTGCGTGCTACTACCATAATACAGTGAAAATAGCAGTTAACATCTTTCACCTTAAAATCGGTCGATTTTCATTATATAATATCGTTTTGATTTAAAGAAGACTATTGAAATCAATGTTGTGAACACAAACGTCTGCAAACTTTGGTCTACATTTTAAAAATTTTATCCAGGGTCCTTGTAAAGTTTTAATTATGTAGATGCGCCGAGGATTATACGATTTTCACCCTTGACTTACGCAATGACATCCACTTAGACTGCTTATGATATCGAGGGCGATATCCTTGGCCGAATGGTCTAACGTTTCAAGGTGTTTCCCTGTTGTAGCTCGGAAGCATAGCGCGACCACAACATCAGTTAGAAAGTCTTCGGAGCTATACCTAGAGCTTCTAAGAAAGCGACGTCGGCGAAGGTATGAGTTCGAAGTCGCAGTCCTATAGCTTCTGTGCTGGCATATGGTGTGAGGGTCAGGAGGCGTGGTAGCGACTGGTGGTCGGGATTGCTACTGTTCGCACATCGGGAATTGTAACTCTTAAAAACAGCGGAAAAACTGCAGGCGCCCAGTACCACGAGAGTCATCAGTATTAATAGAACATTAATAGCAATCGTAAGGCGCCTTTGTGCGTGAACATCAAGGAGCCACACATGATTTAAAGAAATTGTGTTCGCGACGATTATTAGGAGTTAACCCCTGGTGAAACTACGCTTTGCACGAGATATACAGAGAAAAGTATGACCATTTTATGGATCTCTATATCTTTTCAGCAGACGCAGCAGTACTAATTCCAAAGACCGGGGTTAGATTCGAAGCCTCTCTGGAGTAAGTGAACGAGGGACAATCCCTCCGCAAGGAGCTACTCCTGTAAATTTTTGAACGATCTGCGAGATTTTGAGGCAAAACCCACGGATCTTTCCGAAACGGCCTAAAAGTTGATTTCCTCACATACATACAAACAAAACCTTTCCTAAATATTATTTTTTTTTTTTTAAATAGAAAAATCAAGCTTTTTAAAGTAAGAACACCGGCGTACGCCGGCACGCCCCCCCATGCCGCCGGTATATAATGCCGCCGATAAAGTGATCGTCGTAAACCTCTAGCCCAATAGGGCGTGACAAGTATATTTGTGTGTCGTCCATATAATAATGGATGACGCGTTTTCACACACTTTTATTGAATTACAAAAACAACACAACATTCAAATAAAGTTCCTAGTCAAATATGTAGATGATATTTTCGCCATCATTCCAAGAAAAGACACAAATACAATATTAGATGTTTTAAATAAATACCATAATCGTCTAAAGTTTACGATCGAAAAAGAAGGAAACAACAACATCCCCTTTCTAGACACACGTATACCCAGGCTCAATAATAAACTAATATTGGATTGGTACTCGAAACCAACCTCTTCTGGGCACCTCATAAACTTTATATCTTCACAGCCTTTCAAATACAAAATAAATATGGCGAAGAACTTTATAGACAAAATATTATCTATCAGCCATCAAAGTTTGCATGACGCAAATATTAGGAAAATTAAATTGACGCTTAAAAAGTATAGTTATCCGGACCATATCATATCTAATTTAATAAATCAGAAACAAATGGAAATAAAAAAAAAATATAACCCAAAAAACACAGTCTTCAGATATAAATAACCAGACAAAGCGATACTTCAGTGTCACTTACATTCCTAGGCTCACAGAAAATTTCACACATGACTTGACAAAAACATCAAACACAAACACTACACTAGCATACAGGTCAAAGTGCACTTTGGCAACGTGCTTTACAAAAACAAAAACACCCATAGATCTCCAACAACGTAGCAATGTAGTTTGCGAAATTCAATGTAAAGGGAATGAAGGAGATAGCTGCAATAAGGTCTACATTGGGACCACAGAAGAAGATAGCTGCAACAAGGTCTACATTGGGACCACAAAGCGGGCCTCGGCACGCGGGTAGCTGAGCACGAATCCGATATACGTAAACAAAAACAAAGCACAGCTTTGGCACAGCATGCAATAGAAAATAAACACACAGCTGATTTTGAAAACATAAAAATAATAGACACCGAAAGGAGAGAAAAAGCGCGTTGCACCTTGGAAAGCCTAAGAATTTTGAAAAAAAGTGGAAACACAATAAACAAAAAAGAAGATACAGACAATATCGCCGCCGCGTACCTATTATGTTTGTAATTAAGTTTTTAGTATGACAAGTTTACCGCATGTAGGTGGTATCGATTTTTCCACTCTATTAACTTTCCACAATTTTTAATATTCAAATGTTTTTAAATGTTTAAATGTTTTAGTGAAAATTGTGTTTTTCGTTAATTTCCATTTTTGTGCAAACAATATTTATTTGCAATATTTTAAATTTTAATTCTATATGTATCTGATTGTGTTCTTTGTTGTTCTTTGTTTTATCAAATAAATGCAGTGTCACGCTCCTGAAGATGCCAAGGAAATTTGGCGAAACGTCGAGCTGAAAGGTGGAATAATCTTTGTTTTATTTGCACCCAACACAATAGATCTGCGTAGCTTAAAATATACACAAAAACTAATTTATTCCGTTTTCTTTGTACAATCAATTCAACTGAAGAAAAATTTTAAAAACATTTTTAAAAATTTTATATTTGCTTGACTCGACGTTCGTTGGCTACTTTGTCCTGAATTCAAAAGTGAGAGTAAAGTAAAGTAGCACAAAGTGGTTTTCTGGATTGCCTTACATATTGATAAGTGAACTGCTTTTCTACCAACTTTCCAATACAAGTAATGTACGCTCCACCTTTATGTTTTCATTTCTCATAAATATTTTTACAATTTCTATGTCAAAATTTTAAAATCAAAGTTCAGCAAGAAATGTCTTTATATAAGAACACAGTTTTCGCTGATTTTTGTCCATTTGTATAAAGGAAAAACTTATAACTTTTTTATTTTTTTTATTGTAATATTGACTTCACCTGGCTGGTTTCTGGCATCATGACCTAAACTAAACGAAATTTTCGCTGTCACTTATTCCTTCAGTATTTAGCTCGGCATTGATTTGAAATATAGATGAGGACACCTTTTTTCTCCAGTCAAATAGTATGCTATCATTTTGCTTACTTTCACTCTTTAACTGCTTTTTTGTAAATTTTCACTTACAAATTATAATTATTACAAACTAGAAGACCCGGCAGACGTTGTCCTGCCCTAAATTTGGCCAATCTGCATACATTTTAATAAGCTTTTTCCGTCTGACCACATTTTGGCCTATATCCCGAGACCATAGTCACCCAGGGATATGAAAATTACCCTCTAATAAAGCACTCATCAACAGCCTCCATTTGATATCCACATTCTATAAACACATTCTAGGGGTACCGGGGTCCACGTTTTGGCCTATATCTCGCGACCCTAGTTACCCAGGGGTATGAGAATTACCCTCTAATAAAGCACTCATCAACATACTCCATATGATATCCACATTTTATAAACACATTTTAGGGGTACCCGGGTCCTCGTTTTCGCCTATATCTCGAGACCCTAGTCACCCAGGGGTATGAAAATTACCCTCTACTAAAGCTCTCATCAACAGCTTTCATTCGATATCAATATTCTATAAACACATTCTAGTTGTACCCGGGTCCACTTTTTGGCATATAGCTCGAGACCCTAGTCACCCAAGGGTATGAAAATTACCCTCTACTAAAGCACTCATCAACAGCCTCCATTTGATATCCACATTCTATAAACACATTCTAGGGGTACCGGGGTCCACGTTTTGGCCTATATCTCGAGACCCTAGTTACCCAGGGGTATGAGAATTAGCCTCTACTAAAGCACTCATCAACAGCTTTAATCTGATATCAATATTCTATAAACAGATTCTAGGGGTACCCGGGTCCACTTTTTGGCCTATATCTCGAGACCCTAGTCACCCAGGGATATGAAAATTACCCTCTAATAAAGCACTCATCAACAGCCTCCATTTGATATCCACATTCTATAAACACATTCTAGGAGTACCGGGGTCCACGTTTTGGCCTATATCTCGAGACCCTAGTTACCCAGGGGTATGAGAATTACCCTCTACTAAAGCACTCATCGACAGCTTTAATCTGATATCAATATTCTATAAACAGATTCTAGGGGTACCCGGGTCCACTTTTTGGCCTATAGCTCGAGAGCCCAGTCACCCAGGGGTATGAAAATTACCCCCTACTAAAGCACGCGTCAACAGCTTTCATCTGATAGCCATATTCTATACACACATTCTAGGGGTACCCAGGTCCACGTTTTGGCCTATATCTCGAGACCCGAGTCACCCAGGGGTATGAAAATTACCCTCTACTAAAGCACTCATCAAGAGCTTTCATTTGATATGCATATTCTAGGGGTACCCGGGTCCACGTTTTAGCCTATATCTCGGGACCCTAGTCACCCAGGGGTATGAAAATTACCCTCTACTAAAGCACTCACCAACAGCTTTTATTTGATATCCATATTCTATAAATACACCCTATTGGTACCCGGGTCCACGTTTTGGCCTATATCTCGAGACCCTAGTCACCCAGGGGTATGAAAATTATCCTCTACTAAAGCACTCATCAACAGCTTTTTTTTGATATCCATATTCTATAAACACACCCTAGGGGTACCCGGGTCCACGTTTTGGCCTATATCTCGAGACCCTAGTCACCCAGGGGTATGAAAATTACCCTCTACTAAAGCACTCATCAACAGCTTTCATATGATATCCATATTCTATAAACACACTCTAGGGGTACCCGGGTCCACGTTTTGGCCTATATCTCGAGGAAATATGCTGTTTTCAGTATTTTCCCGGCAAGTATTCGAATTTTTCTCACCTTTTAAACCTTACCTAGACCTCCACGAATAGTTCAAGACCAAGATAAGATAAATCCGTTCAGCCGTTCTCGAGTTTTAGCGAGACTAACGAACAGCAATTCATTTTTATATATATAGAAGATAGAAGATGAAAAACTGGTTTTGCAACTACCAATATTTTGGCAAAACTTTTGACTGTTTTTTATAATTTTGTATAACACTAAGGAAGAGTGATCATGTCCTACAGATAATCGATAACTCTGACAGCATCGCATTCCAAATGTTTCCCAAATATGTAGTTCTCTAATCTAGTTTTCGATTAGAGATGCACTAGAGAACTAACGTTAGATACTGTGTATGCTGGGATTGTTGTTGTTGTAGCAGTGCTTCGCCCCATCCAATAGGTGCGATCGAGAAGAAATTGTCATCAAGGTCCTCTAACGGGAGTCCAAGGAAACTTGCAGTTTCAAAAGGGGTGGACCATAGTGAGAGGCGTGTTAGAGGCGTTGGTTCCACATTACAATTGAAGAGATAGTTGTGTCATGTGTGGACACATTCCATGCAGGACATACATTTTGTATGTCGGTGTTTATTCTGAATAGGTAAGAGTTTAACCTGTTACAGTGCCCAGATCGAAGTTCAGATAGAATGACGCGCGCTTCCCTAGGGAGAGTGCGTTCCTCTTCTACGAGTTCTAGGTATTTTTCTTTAAGAACTGGATTCGCCGGGCAATTCCTTACATAGAAGTCCGACGCCTCTTTGTGGATATCACTGAGGACCTGCTTGTACTTTTTTGCTTAACACGGATGTGTTGTGAGGTGCCGTATTTCCTCATAATGCTTACGGAGATAACTCCTCAAGCCCCTGGGAGGTGTAGCCTCATCAATGAGAGGTCTGTTGGGATGCCCAGCTTTGTGGGTACTCGAAAGAAACCGTTTGTTCAGCATTTCATTTCTCCCCCTAATGGGGAGTACTCTCGCTTCGGCCGGCCAATTGTTTTGTAAGTGATAATAAGCGTTTCTTTGTTTTTACCCCAAGTGCTGCCGGCAAGAGATTTGAGGATTTTATTACTGCTCTGGATTTTAGGAACAGTTGCGGTTGCATGCTCTCCAAAATGTAGATCCTGATCAAACGTCACACCCAAGATTTTGTATGTAAGACAGTTGGTAGCGTAATGCCATCGGCGTGGATGTTCAATATAGTCGATATTTGGCGCGCGTGTTGTAAATAAGGTCGCCGATGATTTGGTCGGTGAGAATTTCAGACTTCGGAGGCGAAAAAACTGGAGAGATCAGGGAGATAGCTATTTATTTTATTAAAAAGCTCATCGATGTGTGGGCTTGGGCCTGTAGCCATTATTGTGCAGTCATAGGCGTAATAAACGATAGTGACTCCTTCTGGTGCTGAAGGTAGCTTCGATATGTTGAAGTTAAACAGAAATGGGGATAGGACACCATCCTGTGGTACTCCATGTTAAATTCTTCTGGGTTTAGGTGTTATGTTCCTGAATTGCACCGATGCTTGCCGACCAGATAGATAATTTGAAACTAGGAGGAATGGAGGTCCCTTCCAGGTCTTGTAGTAACGTGCCGTGTCCGACCGTATCAAAATCACAATTTACTTGCATGTTAATGGCGTTTAGCGCGGTGGTAGTGCTATATAGTTTTCGAAAGCCGTGCTGATGATTGGCAAGACGCACATTTGCAGTGAAATAGGCAAGCAGACTGGCTTCAAGTGTCTTGGCTAATGGCGATAGGAGAGATATCGGACAATAAGAATATCCTATGTTAGCTGGTTTATCAGGCTTTAATAACGGAACCATGGCCATTTTCCCTTTTTCGGAGATGACGAAGATGGACAGGGATAGGTTGAAGACATGCGCTAGATAATTAGATCCCTCTTTGCCTAGTTTTTTATGCAGCGGGATGGCTATGCCATCTGGACCCACTGCTTTAGATGGTTTAGCATGAACGACAGCGTCTTCAACCTCTTTGGCGGTGATGTTAATTGGGGAAGCGCTTTGTTTATGCTTATGTGCACATCTGTTGGTCCGCCGCATTTATATTGCCGCTAAAGCGCAGACTACGGGACGCCCTTGGGCGTGAACAGCAAGGAGCCACAAAAGATTTGTAAATGCTACGAACACGTGGGGTCCGGTGCAACCATTCCTTACACGTGACACACTGACAAGAGTGCGACCGTCCTAATAAATATTCCTTTCCGGCAAACGCAGCAAAACTATTTATCTGAACTGGGATCAGGTACAGGTCCCGGATTGGGATCGATACCTTCCCGGAGCAGAAGAATAATGCGCAGTCTCGCTGCAAGGATCTGCTGAGAGGATGAAAATTTGTGGGAGAGACGGAACAAATTAAATGGGGTTACACTGAAATGACAGCCCTTGGTCGGGACATATCCCGAGTCACTCCAGTTCATACACACGGCTGCTTTGGGAAGGGATGCGGAGATGGCAGTAGCGTGCTCTGCCAAACACATTTAAGGTCTGGGGTTAAAGCCCCTCGCAAAGCAACGTCAACAACTTAGAAAAAAGTTATTTCAATTGGAAAACAATTTCTTCTAAGCGAGATACCCACTAAGCAGTGGTTTTGCAAACACCCCGAGTGAATTTTTGTTGGCATTATATATGTAGGTTCCGTCTCCCTCCAATTTGTAGGAGAAATTAAAAACAAGCACAACGGCAATTGGAAACGAAGTTTAGGCTTAAATTTCCTTGGAGGTAAAACGCGCCAAGTATTTTTTTCAAATAGTAGCACCGCTTTCCGAGGATTTTTTTCAAAGCTCGATCAGTGCGACATCCAGCGACACCTATTGCCAAAGTAAAATCCTGTTTTGATAAAATATCGCCACTTCAAGGGCCCTGGAAAAATTGCCATATTCATAAGGCCCAATTCGTAACCATATTTTCACTTAATCATAGATAAAAAATGTCATAACTTCATAAAATAGAAAATACGAAAATTTCAAACAAAAAATACAATCCCCAAAATGTGAATAAATTCGCCAACGAAAAAATTTATATTTATTTAATTTATATTTAAGTAATTTGTTGGCTATGGTATCGTTATAACTAAGGCCTTATTCAATGGCTTCAATAACCGATTAGATTGACATCCATCTAGAAATCGTTGGATCAGCTGTTTTACAGGGAGTTTGCCAGGGCCTTAAATTAGTCATTCCGCAGTTTTGTTTTCATCTTATGATCTATTCATACACGAGGAAACTTTAAAAAGCAAAGTTTGGTCTCACAACTTAATTCATTTACATGCGTCACACTTTCATTGCATACAATAAAAAACATTTATTTATTGACAATTATAACAATTTATTTAAACATGATATTAAAAAAAGCAATATCATCATTTCCAATACTGAGCGGAATATCACCATATCTCACCTGCTGTCTCGAAAACGCCCGATCTAAAATTGTTTTGAAATTCGGCGCCCAGTCGAGATAGAACACGCGCACTTCTTAGAAAGTCTACATCATCTCGATTATACAAATTGAAACAATTGCTAATTGCTCTTGTTTGTCCTTCTTTTACATTAAAGGGTTCATTCACATTTACAATAGCTATCTCACCACGACAATAAATGCCCTCTACATTGCGTTGTTGCAAACCCAATAGAACGGTGAGATCCTCCGCAGGTTTCCCTGTTACGAAAGACGCAGGTGTATACACAGATTTTCTATTGGTTAATAAGAAACCACTGCCACAACGGTCCCCATTATAACGTATTTCTACCGAATATTCGGGTTCCTGTACTTCGTATGTACCTTGCTGTACTTCCTGTGTACCTTGCTGTTCTTCCTGTGTATCTTGGTCATCTCCAGGTTGCGCATCCGTATTAGTTAAAATGCAGATAAGCAGGAAAAGCGGCAGCGCGAACTGATTTTGTAAATTCATTTTAATTTAAAACTTTCTCTACCACTTTTAAAGAATAAAGTACAGCGATATGAATTTTGTGGGCGCTATTTATACCTAATAATCGTGTAAATAAAAAATAAGATTCCAGGAATATGAAATGAAAAAAATACATCTAAATTTAAGTTAAAGCTAAACAAGCGCAATCTTGTTATACTCAGCGTGCTTTGCACTTAGATTGTATTAACTTTGGAACATTACGGGCATAAACGGATTGAGATAAATATAGACTTCCATATATCAAAATGCTGAGGCTGAAAAAAGGAATTGATTTAGCCATGTCCGTCCGTTTGCCGGGGCACACAATAACTTGAGTAAATACTGAGAATAAAATATTGCAATTAGGTATATGGCTTCCTTGGCGCTCATCTCCCGTCGTTATTAAAAATGAGGGAAATCGTATGATAACCACGCCTACTTTTTACAAATATCACATTTCGGAAAAACACCTAAAACCTGATTATTTGTTAAATAGTTCATCTAGAATGTCAAAATTTGATGTGTGAACTGGTATAAAGACTCTTGATTTGTTTTGAAAATGGGCGTGGCACCGCCCACTTGTGGTAAAATCAATTTTACAAATATTATTAATCATAAATGAAAAACCGTTAAACCTATCATAACAAAACTCGACAGAGATGTTGCTTATACTATAAAGAATGCTTCGAACTAAAATTAACGAAATCGGCAAAGGATCACGCCTATATTCATATAAAATATTTTTGATAGGGTCGTGGACGAATAAAATATGCTATATCTTTGCAAAAAAGAGCTTTCTATCAATGTGGTTTCATTTTCCAAGTGAAATTATAAGAAGCAAAAGGAAAAAAATTTAATTTTTGAAAATGGGCGTGGCACCGGCTTTTTTATGACCAAACAATTTAACTCGAATACTTAACTCGAAAATTTAGGGGATCGTAAAAAGATTGGCTACAAATATTTTCCTTATTGCAGGAAATATTTCTAGGAAAAATGGACGGGATCGGTTAAAAACCATGGCCAATTTTATAGGAAAGATGTTTAAAAGGATCGTAGGCTAGAATAGTGAGCTATATGTTGGCGAAAAATAGTTTTTTTATCAATGATAGATCACTTATCAAGTTTTGTTGTAAAAGGAAATTAGGAGACATTTTGTTTAATGGCCGGTGCCACGCCACTATTCCGATCAAACATTTCTACAGCCTCAAAAGAAAAAAAGCAATCCCACGTAACAAAATTCGAAAAAGTAATTTATCTGAAATGAACTGTAGAATTCAAACTCACGCTGAGTATATAATATCCGGTTACACCCAAACTTAGACACCTTTACTTGTTTCTTGTTTGTTTTAATTAGCTGAACAAGCTCTTTAATTAGCTGTTATGCAAATAACAAGTCAAATGTATTTATTGATATTCTAGCGAAATAAAATGACGCATTTGGCTATGTTTTTTCAAAATAAAATTTCTTTGCAATTGTTTGTTTATTTATTAGTACGTGGACGAACCCAAATAAGGCCCATCACAAACCGGAAATCAAAAGTGGTCAGACTTTATTTCTATCACTTGTTATATTAAAGGTGTCAAATATGTGTATGATATTGAAATCAATTATTTTATTCTTTCCCCTCATCCTGGACAGAGGAACATCATCGGTTTTGCAAATTTGGATATTTTACTAAGAAAATATAACGTCCTTTTGCTTTTAATACAATTTTGTCTAGTCTTTTAGTATACCTTTCATGAAAATGAAATGGTATATTAACTTCGTCACGAATCTCAAAATTGTAAGTCCTTAAAGGAAAATAGATAGACCCACCATTATTTTATTTATTTATTTATTGCCCAAAAAATCACATTAACATAAAAATTTTACGTACTTATTTTAAAAATTTTGTTATTTAGTGTTATCCTAACATACATTTGTATTTATCTAGGAGTTTAAAATTTGTTCTGTTTTTTTCTATATATAATTGATTATGATTATTTTTTTTATACATTTGGCTTTGAAAATAATTATTTAAAACTTATTAATTTTCCTCCGAAAAGGACTTAAAAGAAGATATGCTAATATGTTATCTGTATATGTGGGTATATAATATGTTTTTAGATACATAAGTATGTAACTTATGGCCACTTCTTTATATATTGGTCTGTATTATAAACTAAACTTTCTGCGTTGGTATTATAGGTCTTGTAACGTCTATGATAGTAAATTGTTTTGTTATTTTTATTTAGTAGAGAATTGTTTTTTTAATATTTTTAAATATATTGGCGATAAGTATCTTTCTGTTTGCTTTGACAAATATTTACTGATCAACTCGTTTTCTAAGTATGTAATTCTTTCAACAAATTTATCTGAGGATTTAATTAAAAAAGAATCTGTTCGTGAAATTTTACATTTTTCATATAAAACTTTAGTGGAAATTCTCTTCCTGAAGTTGCCAGTTCTGTATGGTTGGCGGTTGAGCCCGCTACAAAGTCGCAGGATATATCGCTCAAATCGTCTGGGTCTCTCCATTTGGCTCGACGAGATGTTAAACCATATAGGATGAGCATATAAGATTACTGGTCTTATTATTTGTTTATATATATTCAATTTAATACAGTTTGAAAGGCCAGCCTGCCTTCTAATTAAGTTGGAATAACCGAAAAACATTTTTTTTTTGCTTTTATCAATATAAAATCTATGAGTCTCGCAAAGGTAAATTTGCTATCAAATAGTACTCCCAAATATTTTATTTGCTCTTTGTTGTTTATATTTATTCCATTAATTTTTATTTGGGGCTCATACTTACGTGCATTTGGAAGCAAACTTTTTTTTCCTCATAATAATTATAGTTTCGCTTTTAGTGACATTTAATTTTAATTTCCATTTTTGAAAATAACTATTTATTTGGTCAAGGTATAAGTTAATTGCTTCGTTGGGTTTAGCTATGCGCGAATGAGATCCTAGTATGAGAATATCGTGCGCGTATATAACTTTTATTTCAGAATTGTTTGTTATAGTGCCCACTGGCGGATTGGGAAAATCGGCTAGGAATATGTTATACAGGAACGGGCCTAATAAAGTCCCCTGGGGCACACCTGCGCCAACGTCTCTTATCATAGAATTATGTATACTAGTATCGTCTGTGGTCGAAATTCGTCCAACTTGTGTTTTTTCAACTCAGTCTATGCATCCAATGTTGGGGGTAGTGCAATAATGCGTTAATAGTTAAGCAGTGAGTGGAAATATGGCAAACTGGTCTAACTCATTACAAATTTTGAATTTGATCTAAGGCATTGTACTTTTTGATTATATTTTCTTAAATTTTCTACAAACTTTTCAAATGTAATTATAACGTTTTGGTATGGAGCTGCTTAAACAAAAATTTAAAAAATTTGTAAAATCAAATGAAATTGACATAGAATTATGATGAAATTACTTGAAATTGAATTGAAAAATAGCTTTTTCCACACCACCCGTGAGATACGCCGTTGGCGCGCTACCGAAGTTAATTTTTCGTGCTCGGTTCCCCAATAGGTCTATATCACCTATGTAAACTACATATACATATATCGCCCATTTACTTCAATAGTGTCCTAATTCAAAAAACACGTAGTTTTAGTTAAGTACGAAGAAATGTTCTAACGGAATTTAGCCAATTTAACGCCACCCGTTAGGTATACAATGAGCGCTTTACCGAGTTTAATTTTGTATAAATAAATATGTAATATGTAAGTGTGACACAAAACGAAAATTTCGAATAGAATAGAGGTTACCTTCATAAAAAAATAAAATAAAAATATAAAAAAATTATGTAATGAGAAAGAACGCAGAGTTAACTAAAAAAATTTTAAAGGAAAGAAAAAAAATAAAGTACTTAAAGTGCGAAAAAATTAAGTGAAGTGAATAAACAGATCCATATAAAAACACAATAAGTGCACTTAGACTTTTTTCCGGGTTTTAATGTTCTCATTGTGGAAATATGAAGATTCTAATGTTCGGATATTTAATGTTGGGATTCCCATTGAGATCTATGTACGTAATTAATTTGTATTAAAATTGTAAACACTCCATTTCATGAATATATATGACCATATCTACCATAAAATATCGTCCCTGAATGATATAATACTAAGATATAGCAAAGCAGAATAAATTAGAAAGAAAAGAAAGACAAACAAAAACATTGAAATTATTCACGCAAACATATTTACTAAAATAAAATTAATTTCATATTTGTTTGAATGTTTCTTGCATTGAAAGGGTAATATCCTCAAATCAGCTTATACCATTTTCACACAGAAATTTAACCGAATTACAATTCTATTCAATGAAATAATTAAGTTTCCCTTTTCATACAGGGCCTTTTGCTTCATTAAGTGAACATCTGTCAGCAGCCCTCAAAAATATTTCGTTTTTAAAAAATATAGTTAAAATGGAAAGCATCCCTTTCCTTCTTAACAATAAATACAGTCAAAATAAAATGCATGCGCAACTACCCATATACCTATGTTGCGCCTAACCAAATGTATGCCTATTTTCGAAAAACCATATTATCTTTTGCAGCAAATGCAGAGAAAATTAAATTTTGAATTTTTTCGTGTTTTTCTATTTTTTGTAAATTATGGAAAATAATTTATTTTTGATTGTCATTTGTTACATTGACAATAAAATTCGAACTCCAAGCAAAACCGATTGCATTTTTCACTCGATTAGGCATTCAATAAAGCAATAATGACATAATTAAGAATTTGTATTTTGTATGAAATATTGAGTTAAATTAGGCCTTTGATGTAGAAAACTCGACTAATTATTTCATTAAACCTCTGTGTGAAATTGACATTATTCTAGAAAAAGTTACATATAATTGCCCGTGCGAAAATACAGGGCTAGGCAAATATAAGCCAGCTTTGTCAAAGGTTTGACTTTGTGCTTTATTAATTGTCATACCGAAAGCTACTTTTAACGGAAACTGTTTTCTTGTCTTCTGGAAACGTACAGTTGGATCTGACGGGGTAAGTTTAATCGAGGTATAATTGCTATCTTTCCCGAGTCGATTAATTTTACAGTGATTGTGTTCTCGCCTAAATGAGTGACGACCAACCTTGCACCATTTATAAGTCCTGCTTTGGCAATGAGGTTACGAATAAGCATTATGATTGCATTTTTCTTCAAAAGAAGTTTAGGGGGGGCAAGCCGGAAGGACTTAGGGAATTAAGAAACGCAGTGGGATAGCATTATGGGTTTCATCTTGCTCAACTCTATCGCAACTTAGATATCTTCTACTATCACCTGACAAAAAATAGACACAATAAACTCATTAAAATTAGAGCAATCGTCATTTTTTGGACATAAAATAGCTATTGAATGAAAATTGGATATGTTTCTGTAATTTATCTCATTTGTTCCAAAGACTTTAGCGGTTTTAGCGGTGAGGTTATTATGATCAATGTAGCATTTTCGAGGTATTTTAATCGTATCTTCGGATATATTTGATTGAATTTCTAAGTCACCATTTCCTAGTTTCACAACCAGTTTTTTAACTTATGGTAATTATTTGCTCGCATATTTTGGATTAATCGTCGAATTCTTACTTTTGCCCACAACGGTGAGCGTGGAAAGAACTTGTCTAAAATCACCTCCAAATACAAATTTTTTTCGCCCAAATGGCAAATTAACATTCATGATGTTTTTTAAAAGATTGTCAACAATGGTAATTGCATCTTTAGGAACCATAGCTACTTCGTCCCAAATAAATAAATCGGTTTCACGCAAAATACAAATTTAACAACTTACCACGTATGTATGTATGTAGGTATTTAACTTAAACGGTTTTCAAAGTTTCAAATCAAAAATCAACCGAAATCAGCTGTTCTTATTTGCTTATATCGGCTACGATGTCACCATAAAAATTAGGAAAGTTTTATGTACGAATGTTTTATGAACGTATATATGTATGTATGTATGTATGTATATATATAAGTCTTTTGTCAAATATCAACAGAAATCAGATGTCTATCTATGCAGCGCCATCTAGCGTTGTGTAGTGCGAATGCAGTGCAAATATTAACAATAGTGCTATAATACAAATAGATTTCTTTTTGTTCTCACAATCGTTTATTTTTAACAAAAAATATTTTAATAAAATATAGCTAAGCAAAAGCACTACGACAAAAATTCCCCAAAGTTCGCTAATAGCCCAAATCTCCATCTTTACAACCAAAACTTTATTCATAGATTTGGCTTTCAAATAAGAGCGAACAAGTAAGGAAGGCTAAGTTCGGGTGTAACCGAACATTACATACTCAGTTGAGAGCTATGGAGACAAAATAAGGAAAATCACCATGTAGGAAAATGAACCTAGGGTAACCCTGCAATGTGGTTGTATGACATGTGTATCAAATGGAAGATATTAAAGAGTATTTTAAGAGAGAGTAGGCCATAGCTCTATGGATGGCCGCCATTTAGGGATATCGCCATAAAGGTGGACCAGGGCTGACTCTAGAATTTGTTTGTACGATATGGGTATCAAATGAAAGGTGTTACTGAGCATATTAAGAGGAAGTGGGCCCTAGGTCTATCGGTAGACGCCTTTTCGAGATATCGCCATTAAGGTGGATCAGGGGTGTCTCTAGAATGTGTTTGTACGATATGGGTATCAAATGAAAGGTGGTAATGAGTATTTTAAAAGGGAATGGGCTTTAGTTCTATAGTGAACGACTTTTCGAGAAATCGCCATAAAGGTGGACCAGGGGTGACTCTAGAATATGTTTGTACGATATGGGTATCAAATGAAAGCTGTTAATGAGTATTTTGAAAGGGAGTGATCCTTAGTTCCATAGGTGGACGCCGTTTCGAGATATCGCCATAAAGGTGGACCAGGGGTGTCTCTAGAATGTGTTTGTACGATATGGGAATCAAATGAAAGGTGTTACTGAGCAGTTTAAGAGGGAGTGGGCATTAGGTCTTTAGGTGGACGCCTTTTCGAGATATCGCCATTAGGGTGGGCCAGGGGTGACTCTAGAATGTTTGTACGATATGTGTATCAAACGAAAAGTGTTACTGAGCATTTTAAGAGGAAGTGGGCATTAGGTCTATAGGTGGACGCCTTTTCGAGATATCGCCATAAAGGTGGACGAAGGGTGACTCTAGAATGTTTGTACGATATGGGTATCAAACGAATGGTGTTACTGAGCATTTTAAGAGGGAGTGGGCATGAGGTCTATAGGTGGACGCCTTTTCGAGATATCGTCATTAGGGTGGGCCAGGGGTGACTCTAGAATATGTTTGTACGATATGGGTATCAAATGAAAGCTGTTAATGAGTATTTTGAAAGGGAGTGATCCTTAGTTCCATAGGTGGACGCCGTTTCGAGATATCGCCATAAAGGTGGACCAGGGGTGTCTCTAGAATGTGTTTGTACGATATGGGAATCAAATGAAAGGTGTTAATGAGTATTTTGAAAGGGAGTGATCCTTAGTTCCATAGGTGGACGCCGTTTCGAGATATCGCCATAAAGGTGGACCAGGGGTGTCTCTAGAATGTGTTTGTACGATATGGGAATCAAATGAAAGGTGTTACTGAGCAGTTTAAGAGGGAGTGGGCATTAGGTCTTTAGGTGGACGCCTTTTCGAGATATCGCCATTAGGGTGGGCCAGGGGTGACTCTAGAATGTTTGTACGATATGTGTATCAAACGAAAAGTGTTACTGAGCATTTTAAGAGGAAGTGGGCATTAGGTCTATAGGTGGACGCCTTTTCGAGATATCGCCATAAAGGTGGACGAAGGGTGACTCTAGAATGTTTGTACGATATGGGTATCAAACGAATGGTGTTACTGAGCATTTTAAGAGGGAGTGGGCATGAGGTCTATAGGTGGACGCCTTTTCGAGATATCGTCATTAGGGTGGGCCAGGGGTGACTCTAGAATGTGTTTGAACGAAATGGGTATCAAACGAAAGGTGTTACTGAGCATTTTAAGAGGGAGTGGGCATTAGGTCTATAGGTGGACGCCTTTTCGAGATATCGCCATTAGGATGGGCCAGGGGTGACTCTAGAATGTTTGTACGATATGGGTATCAAACGAAAGGTGTTACTGAGCATTTTAAGAGGGAGTGGGCATTAGGTCAGTAGGTGGACTCCTTTTCGAGATATCGCCATTAGGGTGGGCCAGGGGTGACTCTAGAATGTGTTTGTACGATATGGGTATCACATGAAAGGTGGTAATGAGTATTTTAAAAGGGAGTAATCCTTAGTTCTATAGGTGGACGCCTTTTCGAGATATCGCCATAAAGGTGGGCCAAGGGCGACTCTATAATGTTTGTACGATATGGGTATCAAACGAAAGGTGTTACTGAGCATTTTAAGACGGAGTGGGCATTAGGTCTATAGCTGGACGCCTTTTCGAGATATCGCCATTAGGATGGGCCAGGGTGACTCTAGAATGTGTTTGTACGATATGGGTATCAAATGAAAGGTGGTAATGAGTATTTTAAAAGGGAGTAATCCTTGGTTCTATAGGTGGACGCCTTTTCGAGATATCGCCATAAAGGTGGACCAAGGGTGACTCTAGAATGTTTGTACGATATGGGTATCAAACGAAAGGTGTTACTGAGCATTTTAAGAGGGAGTGGGCATTAGGTCTATAGGTGGACGCCTTTTCGAGATATCGCCATTAGGGTGGGCCAGGGGTGACTCTAGAATGTGTTTGTACGATATGGATATCAACTTAAAGGTATTAATGAGGGTTTTAAAAGCGAGTGGCCCTTAGATGTATATGTGAAGGCGTTCTTGCGACATCGACCAAAATGTGGACCAGGTGATCCAGAAAATCATCTGTCGGGTACTGTTAATTTATTTATATATGCAATACCACTAACAGTATTCCTGCCAAGATTCCAAGGGCTGTTGATTTCGCCTTGTAGAACTTTTTCATTTTCTTCTACTTAATATGATAGGTGTCACACCCATTTTACAAAGTTTTTTCCAAAGTTATATTTTGCGTCAATAAACCAATCCAGTTACCATGTTTCATTCCTTTTTTCGTATTTGGTATAGAATTATGGCATTTTTTTCATTTTTCGTAATTTTCGATATCGATAAAGTGGGCGTGGTTATGGTCGGATTTCGGCCATTTTTTATACCAAGATAAAGTGAGTTCAGATAAGTACGTGGGCTAAGTTTAGTAAAGATATATCGGTTTTTGCTCAAGTTATTGTGTTAACGGCCGAGCGGAAGGACAGACGGTGGACTGTGTATAAAAACTGGGCGTGGCTTCCACCGATTTCGCCCATTTTCACAGAGAACAGTTACCGTCATAGAGTCTATGCTCCTACCAAATTTGAGAAGGATTGGTAAATTTTTGTTCGACTTATGGCATTAAAAGTATTCTAGACAAACTAAATGAAAATGGGCGGAGCCACGCCCATTTTGATATTTTCTTTTTTTTTGTATTTTGTTGCATCATATCATTACTGGAGTTGAATTTTGACTTAATTTACTTATATACAGTAAAGATATTAAATTTTTTGTAAAAATTTGAATTTAAAAAAATTTTTTTTTAAAAAGTGAGCGTGTTCTTCATCCAATTTCGCTAATTTTTATTTAGCACATATATAGTAATAGTAGACACGTTCCTGCCAAATTTCATCATGATATCTTCAACGACTGCCAAATTACAGCTTGCAAAACTTTTAAATTACCTTCTTGTAAAAGTGGGCGGTGCCACGCCGATTGTCCAAAATCTTACTAATTTTCTATTCTGCATTATAACGTCAACCCATCTACCAAGTTTCATCACTTTAACCGCCTTTGGCAATAAATTATCGCATTTTTTCAGTTTTTCGAAATTTTCGATATCGAAAAAGTGGGCGTGGTTATAGTCCGATATCGTTCATTTTAAAGAGCGATCTGAGATGAGTGCCCAGGAATCTACATACCAAATTTGATCAAGATACCTCAAAATTTACTCAAGTTATCGTGTTAACGGACAGACGGACGGACGGACGGACATGGCTCAATCAAATTTTTTTTCGATACTGATGATTTTGATATATGGAAGTCTATATCTATCTCGATTCCTTTATACCTGTACAACCAACCGTTATCCAATCAAAGTTAATATACTCTGTGAGCTCTGCTCAACTGAGTATCAAAAGGGATCGGCACATAAAAACAGCAATTAGAAATAATATATATGATATGATAATTGACCGCGGAGCTGAAATATATGGGGCATATGACTAAAGCATATAAACAAAACTGTATCAAAAGAAGAGGAGCCTATTCTAACTTCATATGATATTAGTTAATTACCCTCAAGGGAAGTCAGTAACAAGTGATACAAAATTCTGGCTCAGAACTAGACATAGAGTGCCAAATAAGCTAGATTTTCAGTTATAAAATCGACAAAAAAATTGCTAGCAGCTTTAACGAGCTGCGGCTACATATGAGTATGCCTCTTTCTCAACACTATTCCACCAGTACGTAACTATCGGGAAAGTACCAAAAAGAAATTTGTATATATGTATGTACATTAAGCTGGGTCGATTTATTAACCTATATTGCGCCATCAATTTTTCGATAGGTTTTGGGCTCAGGAAAAAAGTTCCACTAAGCATACCCAAAAAAATAATTTCAAGCCTGCAAAATTTGAATTTTTTTATTTTTTTTTTTCTTTGATTTTTAAGGTTTTTTTCATGACCTACTTAAAAAATTTTGATTTGACTTTAAAATTTTCATGTATACCCTGTCCCACTCAAAATTGTCCGCTAAAAACTATGGCGATAACAGTTTTTTGAAAAAAAAAAAAATATTTTTTGGGTTTTGAGGAGTGTTTTGGTGAAAAAATTAATTTTTTCGCCATTTTTTAAGGGTTTCTTCAGAAACGTGCAAAAGTGTTGCCGATGAAAACGGATTTGTCTCATAGTTCATAACCCACTTAAAATTATGCGATAGAAACGTTTGGCATTAACAGTTTTAAAAAAAAAATTTTTTTTGGTTTTTGGGACTTGTTTTGGTCGAAATCGATTTTTTTCATTTTCAAGGCTCCAAATAATTTTTATGTATATGTTTCCGTTAGACCCACCAATAAGTATACCAAAACGATCAGGGGACGAGCTAAGTTGATTTAGCCATGTCTGTCCGTCCGTCCGTCTGTCCGTTTGTTTGAACGCAAACTAGTCCCTCAATTTTTGAGATATCTTGATAAAAATTGGTGAGCGGGTGTATTTGGGTGTCCGATTAGACATTTGTCGGAATCGACCAGATCGGACCACTATACAATATACCTCCTATACAATCGATTGTTCAATAAGAGGGTTTTCGCCATTTCTGACTCATTTTAACAGCTAGCAACATCAAATTTTACCACAAGCTTACGTATTGGGCATAGATGGTTGTCTGAAAAAATCGTCAAGATCGCTAATCTCTGTTGTAATTTAAAACAAACCACGCGGAGCCCTCTAATTAAGCATTTCAAAAGTTTTCAAATTCAATTTCCAACGTAACATTTGCGGAAATCTCCACATTCACTTTTAGTATGATTATTGAAAACCAAATTCCGACGATATATGTACCTACATATACAGAATATGTTCCCACAAAAATTGTGGCTAGAAGTCAATGTAATTTTTCGCTACTTTCAGAATAAAATTTATTGTCTCTTGTATGTTGGTGATATAACTATTGGCGTAATATTATAAGCAAATATTTTGTAATTTGAAGGCAAATATTCAACTTTTTCCGACCTCAAAAAATTAAAATTTTTTTAAATATACTTTTTAAATACAAAAAAATGTCAGTGCTCATACAATTTTGTACATGTATTGTGATTTGCTCTTCCATATAAAAAATTTTGAGCAGCACTGTAGATGTACTTACATTTTTGAGGTAGCCACAATTGGGCTTGAAATATTGTAATATCCGCTCATTCCGCTGCTCATATTCTTTTTTATGCACGTTCAAATGCGTGCGAATAACGTGTCCATCACCATGGCCTTGCCCATATTTATTTGCAAAGTGTGTTATTAAGTTGACATGCGTAAAATGAATGTTTTTTAATGAACGATAAAATGGGGACACCTAATTAGTTTCATCTGTTTTGAGACGTGTAAATAAAAAACAAGATTTCAGCAATGTGAAATAACAAAAATACATCTAAATTGAAGTTAAAGCTACACAAAGCCAATCTTGTTATACTCAGCGTGCTTTGCATACAGAGTGTATTAACTTTGGTAACATAACGGGCATAAACGAATCGAGATAAATATATTCCATATATCAAAATGCTGAGGATGAAAAAGGAATTGGTTTAGCCATGCCCATCCATCCGTCCGTCCATTTATCGGTGCACATGATAAGTTGAGTAAATATTGAGAATGTAAGGCGCGATAGCCTCCGAAGAGATTTTAGGCCGAGCTTCTCTTCCAATTTGCGTCGTGCTCCTCTTGATTTTCCTACAAATTGGCCGGACGGGACCTACATGTTTTATGCCGACTCCGAACGGCATCTGCAAGGCAGATGACTTTTCACTGAGAGCTTTTCATGGCAGAAATACACTCGGAGCGCTTGCCAAATACTGCCGAGAGGCGACCCGCTTAGAAAAATGTTCTTCTAAATGAAAAACTTTATTTCTAAAATTTTGATGTTGCTTTGCCCGTGGTGTGAACCCAGGGCATACGGTGTGGTAGGCCGAGCACGCTACCAGCACACCACGGTGTCCGCCATGGGATGAGGGAAACCGTATGATAACCACGCCTACTTTTTACATACATAACATTTTGGAAAACACCTAAAACCTTATTTTTTGTTAAATAGTTCATCTAGAATGTCAAAATTTGATGTGTGGACTGATATAAAGACTCTTGATTTTGTTTGAAAATGGGCGCAGCACCGCCCACTTGTGATAAAATCAATTTTAGAAAGATTAATCATAAATCAAAAACCGTTAAATCTACCATAACAATACAGAGAGTTTGCCTTTACTATAAAGAATGCTTCGCAGAAAAATCAACGAAATTAGTTAAGGACCACGCCCATTTTTATATAAACGATTTTTAAAAGGGTCGTGGACGAACGAAATTAGCTCTATCTTTGCAAAAATGAGCTTTGTATCAATGGTGTTTCATTTTCCAAGTGAAATTATAACAAGAAAAAAGAAAAAACAATTTATTTTTGAAAATGGGCGTGGCACCGCCCCTTTTATGACTAAACAATTTTTTATGTTTCGGTAGCCATAACTCGAATAATTAACCCGAAAAATTAAAGGATCGTAAAACTATTGGGTACACATATTTTCCCTATAGCAGGAAATATTTCTAGGATAAATGTACGGGATCCGTTGAAAACCATGCCCACTTTTATAGAAAAGATGTTTGAAAGGGTCGTAGACTAGAAGAGTAAGCAATATTTTAGCGAAAAATAGTTTTGTATCAATGATATTTCGCTTACCACGTTTTACTGTAAGAGAAAATCAGGAGACATTCCTTTAATGGGCGGTGCCATGCCCCTATTCTGACCAAGCATTACAAATCCATTGTACAGCCTCAAAAAAAATTAATAAATCTCTCGTAACGAAATTCGAAAAAGTAATTCATCTGAAATGAACTGTAGAATTCAAAGTCACGCTTAGTATATAATATCCGGTTACACCCAAACTTAGACACCCCTACTTGTTTCTTGTTTTGTTTTAATTAGCTGAACAAGCTCTTTAATTAGCTGTTATACAAATAACAAGTCAAATGTATTTATTGATATTCTAGCGAAATGAAATGACGCATTTTGCTATGTTTTTTCAAAACAAAATTTCTTTGCAATTGTTTGTTTATTTATAAGTACGTGGACGAACCCAAATAAGGCCCATCACAAACCGGAAATCAAAAGTGGTCAGACTTTATTTCTAACACTTATTATATTCAAGGTCAAATATGTGTATGATATCGAAATCAATTATTTTATTATTTCCCCTCATCCTGGACAGAGAAGCATGATTTCAAAGAAAGGCTTCATAGGTTTTGCAAATTTACAGACCCACCGTTAAGTATACCGAAATTATCAGGATGAAGAGCTGAGTTGATTTAGCCATGTCCGCCTGTCCGTCTGTCTGTTTGTATGAGGGACTAGCTCAATTTTCAAGATATCTTGATAAAATTTGATGAGGGGGTATATTTAGGTGTCTGATGAGTAATTTATCGGAACCGGCCGGACCGAACCACTATAGCATATAACCGATTTTTCAGAAAAGGGGATTTTTGTCATATCTTCCTTAATTTTTCATATTGAAGCTTCAAACTTCACCACATTCCTTCGTATATTGCACATATTATTGTCTAAAAAAAGTATGCGATCGGTCGTATATATAGCATATATCCCCACAACCGATTGTTCCGATAAGAAGCTTTTCGCAATTACTGTGCCATTTTACCAGCAAGAGGCTTACGTTTAGAGCATTAATTGTGGTCTGAAAAAATCATAGAGATCGGTGGTATGTATAGTATATACCCCATATAAACTGTCATTTCTGCCCCCTTTTTTACAATGTTTACATTTTTCGAAATTTTCCATATCGCAAAAGTAGGCGTGGTTGTTATCTGATTTCTAACATTTTCAATGCAAATTTATTTTGAGTTCAGATAAGCCCGTGTACTAAATTTGGTGAGTATATCTAACTTCGGGAAGGCTATATAGAGAAAGTGGGCGTGGTTTCTAAACAGTTTCGTACGTTTTAACAATTTTAACGGTTTTATATTACGGCACTAATAGCATTGTAGAGAGATTAGCTTAAAAGGGGGCTTCTTTAAAAAAATTTTCAGTTTTCGTACACCATATCACTACTGAGCTGAAATATCTGTATTATTTAGGCATACACCGCAAGAATAGAGTATATGTATATAAAGCAAGAACAACCTTCATGATTTCTCCCATGTCTTTCAATTTACGGCTTGTAAAACTTTTATAATTTTTTTTTCTAAATTTGGGCCCATTTTCAACAATTTTTTTCAAATTTCAATTTTTGGTCATAAAGTCACCCAACATATGAAATTGCATCACTTTATCAGTCTCTGGTAATGAACTATCGCATTTTTTATTTTCATTTTTTTTTCGAAATTTCGATACAGATTTTTTGAAAGTGGGCGTTGTGGCCAACCGATTTCGTCGAAATTTTCCAGCTAAGATGGCAGGTATACATTTTTTCGGGACTGGCTCCATTGTAAAGAATATACCTGAAGGTATTCCTTAATGCATATTTTCTATCCATTACGAATATAGTTAAAGTGAGCAGTTCAAGGTTTGGAGATCAATTCCAAACTAAATGGCCTATACGGACTTTTAATCAGTGCATGTCGAGGATCCAGGCGGAACGTTCCCTGCTATAAATCAGGTTAACATTTTCTAAAATTACAAAGGGCTGAATCACATACCACATCTTTGTATGTCGGCTCCGATCGTCTTTGTAAGGGTGGTCTAGATGCATCAAGTGAGGTTTACTCTTGCTAACCCGTTCGGCTTAACTCGGGGGAAGTCTGCCCCTTCTCCTACTAGAAAATTTGACTGGCATAGATTTTGGCTATAGCGAATGCCTTTTATTCGATATACTATGGTCAAGACAGCGTAAAGCTGATATAGCTCATAGTTAGACCTCCATCAATACACACAGGACCGTAAATATTTCCACAATACTTTCCCTCAAATATTCCAAGGATTTGATTTCTTTGTACCCCACAAAGATTCCGGGAGGCGCATAAAGGCAGTTATAATGGGGAGTTAGAAATAGTGTTTTTTGTTTGTTGGGAGAGGTCTTCACTTCTCAATTCCTCTTACTTCAAAGAACCACTTCTTGGTAGATGTTGTCGTTGGTTGTCAGACAGAGGAAGTTCTTCACAATTTCGAATTTAAAACTTCCAACCGTGGTGTGGTGGTAGCGTGCTCCGCCTACCACACCGAAGATCCTGGGCTCACGCCCCGGTCAAAGCAACATCAAGGTTTAAGAAACAAGTTGTTTTAATTAGAAACAAGTTTTACTACGCGGGGTCGCCACTCGGCAGTGATTTGGCAAACACACCGAGTGTATTTCTGCCCTTACGCGGGAGTCATTGGTGCCGTATGTCGTATCGCTGTAGTCGTATCCCTAACGTAATCAGCTGTTTATCGTTACGACGGTAAACCAAAAACCAATTGGTTGGCTACGATACGGTTACGACCTTAGCGGCACCAATAATCGATTGCATTGATTCTCATAAGGTTGGTCGAATCAGCTGTTATAAGGTTACCGATACGGTTACCGATAAAGCACCACTGTCTGCAGCTTTAAAAGCTTCTCAGTGAAAACTCATCTGCCGTGCAGATGTCGTTCGGAGTCGGCATAAAACATGTAGGAATTTGTAGGCAACATTAAATGGTGCGCGACGCAAATTAGAAGAGAATACGCAATATTTTACGTAAGAGTTCATATTTGCTTTTTACGAACTCTTAGTCCCCATAGTTGATCAACTCGGTAGATAGTAGGTTGGTTCCCAGGCCTTTTAAGATATTTACACTTCATCACAGATGGATGTTGGAACGTTGCTTGGCCCTATAGGCAGTGTTCTATCTGTCAACGTCAAGTAACCATAGTATTTTTTAATAAAAGTTTTTAACAGCCTGGTTTGTCTTTAATGGTAAATTTTATGTAAGTCTATACTTATGTTGGTATATCCATATAAAAGCTTTTGAAAGAGTTGCAGCTGGTTATTACATTCAATATTTAATGAGACTTGATTTCTAATTTTGTTGCATTTATTACAACGCATTTTGAGTAGCCAATCAATATTACTCATACGACATGGTGCAGGTTTAAGATGCCTCTAACTCATAAGCAGTGCTGCCATTTTGCTGCTTTTGGAGCCAGATCTAGCCCTTTTTTTGCGTTTAGCTCCAAAAATTCCGGTTTAGCCCCTAGCTCTTTTTTTGGCCCTTTTTGGCTCCAAACCTATTTCGGCAATTCGTATTGTGAAATTTGTAATGTGTTTTATGTGTGCCGAAGTTTTATTTTGTTTGTTTCGTAATGTATGATGGGCTACTCGGAACTAAACTGATAACAAAATCTTTAATCGATAAACTGTGTCATGTGCTCTCCAGCTTGTGCAACAGCATAGTGTCACCTTCTGAGAGATTCGACCCTTTAACCTCAAATTATAAAAATTTTTTATCTCCCGTACCTTATTTCCATTATACCTTTGAAGAATATACACGAATTAAAAAATAAGGTAAATGCATAGACGAATTCATTGAAAGAAAGATACGTAAAATATGTCGCGACTTCATAATTAAATTAACAGAGCAATTAAGGCAACGCTTGCCGCACAATATAGAAACGCTTAGCAAAATAGATTTCTTTTCGGTTGAAAACACATTGAGAATTGTAAAACCTCAATGGTTTTGATATTTCACAAATGAAAAAAAAAAAAAAACAAGTATAGCGCTGATAAAATAACGAGTTTAAAAATGCAGTGGAAAAATATCTATCTCCAAAATTGGAGAAATGTGACTTCATCATTAAGTTTTTTGTTTTGTTAAACAGTATAATTCCAAAAGCTTGTCGATTTTGAGCTGTTACTAAGTAATGCTGAAGTTGCAAGAACGTTTTCAAAGAAGAGTTTGATTAAAAGCAAACACAGGAACAAAATGAGTTTATGCTTTTTGTTTTAATGGTGTGTTCAATTTATGCTTATTATTAAGAATTCATGAGCTTAATACCGTCTTGTAATAATTGAATGTTCAATTATTATGTTTTTCTTAGAGAAACTGAAAAGAAAGAAAGAACCGCAACGAATTCATCATCTGGCAATTTCGTAATGTTATCAGAGGTGTCACCGAGATTCGAGATTCTTTCTTTTCAGTTTCTCTCAGAAAAACATAATAATTGAACATTCAATTATTACAAGACGGTGTTAAGCTCATGAATTCTTAATAAAATGAGTTTAGTTATGTTGAATTCGCTTCTGACAATAAGAAGTAGTCTTAAACGGCTGAAGAAATGCTGTGATGACCTTGAAATAAACAACGATCTCTTAAAATTAATGAACACAAAAAATATTTATGAGTGGAGCAAAAATAATAATTCATCTTCTGGGGAGGAAATCTTAGATTTTGAAGTCTAAGGCCCTACAAACCAGGGGCGGAAACTGTTATTCCTTTTAAAATATATTTACTTGCAAAACTATTAATTTTGGACTTTTAATATATTTGGATCAAGATAAAAATTGTTTTCGGTTTTTAATTTTTTGAGTCCGATAGAACTAGTTAAACTCGGACTTTTAAAAATAAAAGTCCTGAAATAAAAGTTAAATCCGCATTTTTTAAGACCAAAATAAAAGTCCGCCTTGATAACAAAGAAACGGCTTATCCGAACTAAAAAAATGTGTTTAATTCGGAGAAGCCGTTTCTTTGCTATCAAGCCGGACTTTTATTTTGGCCTTACAAAATAAAAGTCCGGATTTAACTTTAATTTCCGGACTTTTATTTTTAAAAGTTTTAAAAGTCCGAGTTTAACTAATTCTATCGGACTCAAAAAATAAAAATACAGATTTTACTTTTATATGTGGACTTTTATGGAAAAAGTTCAAAAAATAAAAAGGATGCATGATTCGACATGATATTGGTAGAGGGATACCTGGGAACTCAAACATTTTCACCTAGGACAATTTTTTAACCAAGACTTTTCCGACTCTGAAAAAAAATTACTATTTTCCGTCCCTGCTTCAAATATATCTCGTCCCAACATAAACTTGAATATCGCACACACGTTTTTTAATGGTGATTCGTACACCCGTAGAACGTTAAGAATTGAATAAAAAAATGGAAAAAATTTCGATCGATCGACTCGATCATACATATCCATATGTATTCTTGATGATGGCTTCAGGTTGAAGTCGAAATATCGAACAAATAAATATATTTTGAATACTACTAAAAAAAGAAGTTTTATTCAATAATCTGGCCTAAAGCTCAATTAAAATTATCAAATTATATTAAACAAGGCTATTAAATTTACCAATAAAATGAAAAAATTTTAATTAATTTTAATCTGCCAACATTTTGGCAAGTCGTATTTTTGGCGTGCCTATAGCATTGCCGTCATTGCAGTAGTGTGAAAAATACTTATAACTTTTTAACCATACCTTACCACCAAATGGCAAAACAAAAGTTAAAAAGAAAACATATTTTTATACTCAGAGTGCATTGCATACAGAGTATATTAACTTTGATTGGATAACGGTTGGTTGTACAGGTATAAAGGAGTCGATATAGATATAGACTTCCATATATCAAAATCATCAGTATCGAAAAAAAAATTTGATTGAGTCATGTCCGTTCGTCTGTCCGTCTGTCCGTTGACACAATAACTTGAGTAAATATTGAGATATCTTCACCAAATTTGGTACACGAGCTTATCTGAACCCAGAATAGATTGGTATTGAAAATGAGCGAAATCGGATGATAACCACGCCCACGTTTTATATATATATATAACATTTTGGAAAACACGAAAACCCTGATTACATATTTAGTAAATAATGCAACTCGAATGTTTAAATTTGACGTGTGGACTGATATTGAGACTCTGAATAAAAATTTGAAAAAAAAATTTGTGATAAAATCAATTTTACAAATAGTATTAATCATAAATCAAAAATCGTTAAACCTATCGTAACAAAATTCGGCAGACAGGTAGCCTTTACTATAAGGAATGCTTTGAAGAAAAACTAACGAAATCGGTTAAGGACCACGCCCACTTTTGTATACAAGATTTTTAAAAGGGTCGTCGACGAATAAAATAAGCTATATGTTTGCAAAAAAAATGTATCAATGGTATTTCATTTCCCAAGTGTATTTATAACAATAAATAGGAAAAACTTTGAATTAAAAAAAATGGACGTGGCACCGCCCCTTTTATGACTAAGCAATTTTCTATGTTTCGGGAGCCATAACTCAAAGAAAAATTAACGGATCGTAATAAGATTTGGTACACAAGTTTTCCCTAAAGCAGGAAATATTTTTTTCGAAAAAATGGACGAGATCGGTTACGACCACGCCCACTTTTATATAAAAGATTTTTAAAACGGTCGTAGACGAAAATAATAAGCTATATCTTAGCGAAAAAAGCTTTGTATTAATAGAATTTTACTTTATAAATTGAATTATAACATTAAATTGGAAAATACTAAAATTTTTGAAAATGGGTGTGGCACCGCCCCTTTTACGACTAAGCAATTTTCTATGTTTCGAGAGCCATAACTTGAAGAAACATTAACATATCGTAATGCAAATGTGTACATATACATATTTTCTTTGTACCAGAAAATATTTCTAAATAAAATGGACGAGATCGGTTAAGGACCACGGCAACTTAGATATAAAACAAGTTTAAAAGGGTTGTAGACTAGAATATTAAGCTATAACTTAGCAAAAAATAGTTTTGTATCAATGGTACTTCACTTATCAAATTTTATTGTAAGAGGAAATGGGGAGACATTTTTTTTAAACGGGCGGTGCCATGTGTTATGTAGAAAAGTAATTTATCTGAAATGAAATGCGCAATTGAAGCTCACGCTGAGTATATAATATTCGGTTACACCCGAACTTAGACACCTTTACTTGTTGTTTTTAAAAAATATAAAATGAACTATAAAAACAGTATTATTTATGTGCCTCTCTTGTACCCTATTTTTTTTTATTTTTTTTTTTTTCAGTTTACTGTACCTTTTTTATACTCAGTTGAGCAGAGCTCACAGAGTATATTAAGTTTGATTGCATAACGGTTGGTTGTACAGGTATAAAGGAATCGAGATAGATATAGACTTCCATATATCAAAATCATCAGAATCGAAAAAAAATTTGATTGAGCCATGTCCGTCCGTCCGTTAACACGATAACTTGAGTAAATTTTGAGGCATCTTGATGAAATTTGGTATGTGGGTTCCTGAGCACTCATCTCAGATCGCTATTTAAAATGAACGATATCGGACTATAACCACGCCCACTTTTTCGATATCGAAAATTTCGCAAAACAACCAGACAGATAAAGCGATGAAATTTGGTATGTGAGTTGAACTTATGACGCAGAATTGAAAATTAATAAAATTTTGGACAATGGGCGTGGCACCGCCCACTTTTGAAAGAAGGTAATTTAAAATTTTGCAAGCTGTAATTTGGCAGTCGTTGAAGATATCATGATGCAATTTGGCAGGAACGTTACTTCTATTACTATATATACGCTTAATAAAAATTAGCAAAATCGGAGAAGGACCACACCCACTTTTAAAAAAAAATTTTTTTAAAGTAAAATTTTAACAAGTAATTTAATATCTTTACAGTATATAAGTAAATTATGTCAACATCCAACTCCAGTAAAGATATGGTGCAACAAAATACAAAAATAAAAGAAAATTTCAAAATGGGCGTGGCTCCGCCCTCTTTCATTTAATTTGTCTAGGATACTTTTAATGCCATAAGTCGAACAAAAATTTACCAATCCTTTTGAAATTTGGTAGGGGCATAGATTTTATGACGTTAACTGTTTTCTGTGAAAATGGGCGAAATCGGTTGAAGCCACGCCTAGTTTTTATACACGGTCGTCCGTCTGTCCTTCCGCATGGCCGTTAACACGATAACTACAGCAAAAATCGACATATCTTTACTGAACTTAATTCACGTACTTATCTGAACGCACTTTATCTTGGTATAAAAAATGAACGAAATCCGACTATGACCACGCCCACTTTTTCGATATCGAAAATTACGAAAAATGAAAAAATGCCATAATTCTATACCAAATACGAAAAAAGGGATGAAACATGGTAATTGGATTGGTTTATTGACGCGAAATATAACATTGGAAAAAACTTTGTAAAATGGTTGTGACACCTACCATATTAAGTAGAAGAAAATGAAAAAGTTCTACAGGGCGAAATAAAAAACCCTTAAAATCTTGGCAGGTATTACATATATAAATAAATTAGCTGTATCCAACAGATGATGTTCTGGGGCACCCTGGTCCACATTTTGGTTCATATCTGGAAAACGCCTTCACATATACAACTACCACCACTCCTTTTAAAACTCTCATTAATACCTTTAATTTGATACCAATATCGTACAAACACATTCTAGAGTCACCCCTGGTCCACCTTTGTGGAGATATCTCGAAACGGCGTCCACCGATGGAACTAAAGATTACTCCCTTTTAAAATACTCATTAACACCTTCCATTTGATACCCATATCTTACAAAAAAATTCTAGAGTCAACCCTGATCCACCTTTATGGCGATATCCCTAAATGGCGGCCATCCATAGAGCTATGGCCTACTCTCTCTTAAAATACTCTTTAATATCTTCCATTTGATACACATGTCATACAACCACATTGCAGGGTTACCCTAGGTTCATTTTCCTACATGGTGATTTTCCTTATTTTGTCTCCATAGCTCTCAACTGAGTATGTCATGTTCGGTTACACCCGAACTTAACCTTCCTCACTTGTTATAACTTTGTTTAAGTTTGATTTGAAATAGATGTCAAAACTTATATTGAAAGATATACATATGCTTTTATCTCTTTTTGCAACGGGTTTTAGATTTTCTTGAAGAAATTTAGCTCTTTCCAGCCCTTTGTTTCTAGATTCTAGTCCCAAAGAAATTTTTTTCTGGTAACACTGCTCATAAGCATGTGTGTACTCGTACTAGTGGATATTACTCATGCGCCATGTCCAATTAAATGTCAATTTTAACTTGGAAAACTTCACACAATGAAGTAATTAAAAGTTTTTGGATTCTGGGTCAAATTGGGTCAAATTGCAACACATAAGCCGAAACCGGAACATTAATTAGAATCAGTTTTATTTCTTTCTGTAGTTTTAGTATAGGCATTTCCGTTTTATCCTCATTAAATTATTCTTTAGAGGAGAGAGAGAATTTAACGGGTAGCCAGAAAAAGCAATTCGGTTTATCTAAAACAAAAAGAGCTTTCTCAGTGAAATATTTTGCATTTTGAATTTTTTTCGGTTTTTCATAGTTGAATAACTTTCAGTTTGAAAAAATTTCACTAAGATTGTTTAATGTGATTTATTGCCAAAGGTTTTTTTGAAACTTTAATTTTGCGACTGTGAAAGGTTTCAATATAATGTATACTTAAAGCTATGTCATCAGAGTCAGAATCTGCAAAAATTGTTATTTCTCAAAATTTAAACCACGATTAATCATACTTCGTATACTTTTGGTGTCATCTAGAGACATTTTCCGCGATAACAAATATTATCGAAAAGTTATCGGCGAAATATTGGTTTATTATTGAAAATTTATCGATTAATAATCCAAATGTGATCGATTTGCTATCGGAAAATTATTAACTTTTCGGGATCCAACTCGATACTTTTTTGTTATAATATTGGGATCCTTATGGGAATATTTTGAGATGATTTCGGCCTTATTTTGTATTTTTTCGGGATTGTTTTAGGTACTATTTTGATATCACTTTGAGAATGTTTTTGGACACAATTCGAGATTATTTAGACGATTATTTTCGGATCATTTCGGAGCAATCCTGTATACTTTCGGAATACGAAAAGTGTCATTTATTGAGGGGCTATCCGTTCATCGTTGAAAAGTTTCGGTATTCTATTGAGTTTTTATACTCAGCGTGCTTTGCACACAGAGTATATTAACTTTGGTTGGATAACGATTGGTTATACAGGTATAAAGGAATCGAGATAGATATAGACTTCCATATATTAAGATCATCAGTATCGAAAAAAAAATTTGATTGAGCCATGTCCGTCCGTCCATCCGTTAGCACGATAACTTGAGTAAATATTGATATATCTTCACCATATTTAGTACACGAGCTTATCTGGACCCAGAATAGATTGGTATTGAAAATGAGCGAAATCGGATGATAACCACACCCAATTTTATATATATAAAATATTGGAAAACACAAAAACCCTGATAATTTAATAAATAATACACCTAGAATGTTGAAATTTGACGTGTGGACTGATACGCAGACTCTTGAGACAAATATGGAAATTTTTTTTAAAATGGGCGTGGCACCGCCCACTTGTGATAAAATCAATTTTACAAATAGTATTAATCATAAATCAAAAACCGTTAAACCTATCGTAAAAAAATTCGGCAGAGAGGTTGCCGTTACTATAACTTACGAGATCGGTTAAAGACCACGCCCACATTTATATAAAAGGTTTTTAAAAGGGTCGTAGACGAAAATAATAAGCTATATCTTAGCTAAAAAGAGCTTTGTATCAATAGAATTTTACTTTCTTAATCGAATTATAACATTAAAATGGAAAACACTAACATTTTTGAAAATAGGTGTGGCACCGCCCCTTTTATGACTAAGCCATTTTCTATGTTTCGGGAGGCATAACTCGAAGTAAAATTAACATATCGTAATGAAATTGTGTACATATATTTTCCTTATAGCAGACAATATTTCTAGTAAAAATGGACGGCATCGGTTAAATACCACGGCAGCTTAGATATAAAACAAGTTTAAAAGGGTCGTTGACTAGAATAATAAGCTATAACTGTAAGAAGAAATGGGGAGACATTTTTCTTTTAAACGGTCGGTACCACGTGTTATCTAGAAAAGTAGTTTATCTGCAAGAATGTACAATTGAAGCTCACGCTGAGTATATAATGTTCGGTTACACCCGAACTTAGACACCTTTACTTGTTTTGGAATGCTTTAATAACAAGTTCGAGATCACTTTGGAAATGTGCTCTAGGGGTACATTTCGGAATTATGTGCACGACTAATTTGGGAAAATTTTAGTACTTTTTAAACGGTTTTATTTCGCTTGAGTTGACAGGCTGGCTGGTTGGCACGAATTTTGTAACAACCCGATGACAATGTAATAATAAGAAAAAAATCGCCGCTGGGTGGCGCAAGGATCGAGATATTCAGAAAAATCGTATTTGTGGTCCTATTTGGAACACATAATACATACAGGAATAGAAAGCGGCCTATGAAAAAAATCGCCACTAGGTGGCGCAAGGATCCAGATATTCAAAAAAATCGTATTTGTGATCCGATTTGGCTAATATTTGGAACACATAATACATACAAGAATAGAAAGCGACCTATGAAAAAATCGGCGCTAGGTGGCGCAAAGATCGATATATTAAAAAAAATCGTATTCGTGGTGGGATTTGGTCGATATTTGGAACATATAATACGTACATGAATAGAAAGCAACCTATGATGTCCGATTTGGCTCATATTTGGAACAAATATTACATACAGTCCGGTAGAAGTAACATCAAGATATTTTGGAGTTGGAGGAGAGACAAGCATACGTGGCTCAGAGTCGAGCAAAGTCTTTGGAAGGATTATGTTTTATGATTTTATTGAAAACAATACTTACATGAAGTAATAACAATACTAAAAGCTAGAAAATAATTGTGTAGATCCTAGGTACTAATCATCACACTCCTCATCAATCTCAATTGAATAAAAGAGTTGGACGCGTGAAATTTCTATTGATAGTCATATATAAGACCAACTGAACCTTAATCAGGTTATGCTACGCCTCACAATTTTAGAAATTTCACGCGCCCAACGCTTTTATTTAATTGTCTGATCAACGCGCTAGATTGATGAGGAGTGTGATGACTAGTACCTAGGACCTAACTAATTATTTTCTAGCTTTTAGTATTGTTATTACTTCATGTAAGTATTGTTTTCAATAAAACCGTTTAACTTAAAATTTTTTTTTTAATTATATTATTTAGGATTAATTTGAGATCATTATGGAATCGTCTTGGGAATATTCGGGGTGATTTTGAGATAACTTTCGAATTATATAAGCGATCGACTGGAGATCAATTCGTGACTATTTTGGAATCCTTTTGCCAGAGTTCAGAAAAATTATATGAATACGAAAAGCTATCGTGCTGTTATGAATGGTGGCTTGTTATTGACATGTTTTTTGTTTGTTAAGGACGTGCTATCGATAACAAATGCTATCGACGAGTGAATGGCTTATTATCGGTGAATTATCGTCAGGCTATCGGTTCATTATTGAAATGTTATCGATAGCACGTATATTTTTACTAAAATCCGATATTTTTTTGATAACCAATCTATAACTTCGCGAAAATAAATCGATATATTTTCGATAACTTTTCGATATTAAACCAATAACTCACCGATAACGTTTGTTATCGACTACAAATTTATGAACCTTATATAACTCGTTTATATCTCGTCCATAATACGCGATTAACAAAAGGATAATAAACCTATAACTCGTCTTAACATAACATGATTTATATTCTTTCGGTGAACGGTTGGTCTCCATCACGGACCTTTGTATAAAAGTTATTTCAACAGTGGTCATTATATAACTATTTTAATTGAAAATATCGGTTGTTAGAACTGTTATTTGCGATCTCTAGTTTATGGTTATATATTTTCTAAATCAATTTCCAACTCACTTTTCAATACATCCTGGCAATGTCCGTTGACTGGTGTGGTATCATCACCGCACAAGCAGCGCTGCTTATAATCGTTTGGATCCTTGACGCAGCTTGTTTTATCTATCGTTAGGCAGTCATCATGGGTGTTACATTCTTTGCCTTTGACTGAAACAAAATGAAGTAGAATGACAAAAAAGTTAAGTAGTTACTCAAAATACTTTTTTAACGAAAATGTTAACATCGTAATTTATCCGAATCAATAACTTTGATATCATTGATTTAGCATGCAAAATCTCAAGGTTAATGGCTTATAAAATAAACCTGTAACTCACTCACTTTATTTGAGTTTTTTTTCACTTTTGGTCTAACATTTTGAGTACTCAATACCTCAGGGTTTTGTCGGAAGTTAGGCGTAGAAATTTATGCAAATATATTCCTGTTAACAAATACAAGCAAATGTAAATATGTATGCGTAAAAATTGGCGTAAGTCACGAACTCGGCAATCAGTTTTATTAAAACAAAGGAGAGTATTCGATAAAAGCAAAAGCGCAAAACCACAAAATAAGGATTTTTTTTTTCTGGAATGTCCCTTGGTCAACTTTTGATTTGCAAAATATACAATAGCCAACTGTTCAGGAGGTTCGATGTGGCACCTGTCAAACCTACGGCTTACGCACACGACGTTGCAGTTTTCATAAGTGGACCAACAATTAGCTCTTTGGTGGTTCGGGCGTTACGGAACAATTCGCCATACATCTCCATTGTAAGCGCATGGCTTGTAAATGGTAACATTGGCATCCGACCAACTATCTATACGCTTCTCGCTCCAGCCTAATTCATCACATTTGAGACGGGCACTTTCATCAACTTTAAGTAAGGAAAGTGTTCCGAATATAAATCATACACAGATAAACTTTTCGTTGTCCTCCCAATACCGAGTGATATCTGTCAATCCGTTAAGGTGAACGTGCTTTCAGCAAGCTCATTGAAATCGCCTTCGGCTCTTTTTCTCAAGCCTATGCATTCCTACAGACATCGCATTAAAGACGCCCCGTCTCTCAGGAACTTTAGAAGATATCTCCGTAAGCAATATGAATAAATTCAGCACCCAAAAACTCAGCCGTATGAAGAAGAGAAACACAACAAGGTTCTCAGGCACATCCAACAAAACTATTCAAATTACTTACTTACTTAATTGGCGCTTAAACGTTTAAACGGTTATGGCCGTCAAACAAATCGCACCAGTCGCTTTTCGTTCTGCAAACGGGCGCCAATTGGTCACACCATGGGAGTTTAAATCGTTTTCCTCCTAATCTTTCCAACGGAGTGGGGGCCGTCCTTTCCTCTGCATCCATAGGCGGGATCCGATAAAAATACTTTCTTATCCGGAGCATAGCCGCTGCGTTTTAATTCGCTGGACTATATTGATGTATGCGTAAAGCTCGCACAGCTCATCATTCCCCAGCGGGTTAAGGGGCTTAGACTATACCCACGCCAGGTATGCCTGTCGTAAGTGGAGGCTAAAATACCAAATTAATTCAAGGGGTAGATATTTGGTGTTGTCCTTATTCACCATTAAACCCATTTTTACCGGTTCCTTTTCCAGTTTTGAGTAAGCAGTAAATACGGCCCGGGTGTTCAGGTCGATGATATCAATGTCATCAGCATACGCCAGTAATTGCACGCTTTTATAGAAATTACTATGCCAACAATTACCCTGTGAATCCCGTTCTCAAAGACAAATACCCTCAACTTGCAGTTGAGGAAAGCAACTTCACCAGGGAGAGGCGCGTCAATGTAGCTCAGCTTCGAACTTACTTATTCAGAATCAATCCCGATATACCCAATGTATATTCCGCTTATAACGGGTCCCCTCATGACACCAACCATCTTCGGATCTAACACACATATTTTTTTGGTTCAACCGTGTTAACACAACAAGTCGAAATCTCGTTAGAGGATAGAATTGATGGCAATTTGTGAGTGATCTCACCTTTTGGATGGGGCAAAACACTGCTACAACAACAACTAAACGTTAAGCAAATAGCTCTAGTCGCGTTTCTGAGAGAGCTTAAAATTTTTCGAATAATTTAAGTACATAAATAATTAAAAATATATATACAAAGTTAGTTACATGGCGTTTATTCGTCTGCTTTGGCTTATTATAGAACTAATAAATTAGAGTTCTAACTTTAACTGTCAAGCTTTCTTTGAACAAACCAAAATGATAAATTGCTGCGGACACGCCCGTTATATTAGTGGTTAATTAGTAGGACGAAAGTACATATAACACAAGTAAAGGAAGCACGTGATGAATGTGACTGCCACTTGGTTATAAAGTCTACGCAATTCTAATTTATGATTCAAACTATTCTAGACAAATGGGTAAGAGTTCTGCAAACAATAAATTATTATCGACTGTCAATCTGATATCTAATCTATTAACGTAGATTTCACATCTTGTGAAAGTTCACATAGTGTTAAAGAAAGAAGAACAAGCGGCTAAGTTGTTGCTTAGCTTATTAATAGCAAAAGTGATTGAAGTATAAATGAATTTATTTTGCATTGTATTTTCAACAACGATTGTTTGCTCGACACCTGTTGTTATAAAAATATCCTATTTTATTATTTCTAAACAACCTCACTATAGACTATAGAGATATTATTGAATCGATAACACTGACTGCAAGACAATCATAAAACATACACGCAGTCGAATGGAAAGTCAGTCAATCCTGAATGTAAATATATTTTTATGTATTTCTAATTATAAGCAAGAATGAAAAATACTCCCCAAAAGTTTTGAGGAGTGTTATCTGTGTTGATGATCCTTTGCCGGATATAGATATATTTATTTATTTATTGCAGCTTAATTAAGCCTAGCTTATATCTATTTACAATCAGCCCAATTCTAAATAAAAATTCCTTGTGAGTTTTTTCACTTCTCCCTTTCCTCCTATTCTGAACAATGTTCGAAAAAGCGGAAACCGGTTATGGGAGAAAAGGAGGTATTATGAATGTGAGGGAGAGGGAGATTTCTCTACCATTTCATAGGAGTTTTTTCACTAGTTAAATTAAAGGGAATTCATCAAAATAGTTAAAGGAAATTGGTTCTTTTAAGAAAGAACACTTATTTGTACAAACTTGTGCTAAAATATGTATTTACATTCTACCCCAATATTCTCACTGTTAATACAACAACAACAACAGCCACAATATTTATTTTAAGTCGAAAAGTATATCATAAGCAACGGTAGAGCTCTTGGTATGCATATTTGATGCAGCCATCCAGAAATTGTGCAAAGATTTGTTGATAAGGCTTAAATAGATTTTGGCATATGAAGAAGTAGGAGTTCAACTTAACTTGGCCGCCAGAAAATTGCTTTGCTGAACGAAAGCAGGCAACTCCGGCAGATTTGTGTTATGCGGCCGTCTTCTTCTTATGTTCCGTTGTTAATGTTGCTGTGGAACCAATTCATTACTAATTTCAGTGAATACCACATGAAATGCAATTAATACTGTGCATTGTTTATATTTTATTTCTTAATTTCCAACAAATTTGCAACAATAATTAAACTTTTCAATCTTTTAAACAAAATAAGAAATGTGCAACGAAATTTCAATTGACAAAACAGCTGACTTCGAAAATTCCAAATTCCTGTTCCCCAATTATTGTTCTCCCTAGGAGAACAGAATTGGAGGAATTTTTCCGCGGGAATAAAAAAATCCGCGAGAACAAAATTCCGCGAGAATATTTAGAATTGGTCTGAATGTATATCTTAATGTATAAAAAACACGTGTCACACGATTGAGGCCAATGGACTCCTAAACTACTGAACCGATTTTGAATTTGTTTTGCACCCCATGTGTAGTTTGATCTAACTTGAAATATAGGATAGGTGACTGGGTAACTAGGGTCTCGAGATATAGGCCAAAACGTGGACCCGGGTACCCCTAGAATGTGTTTATAGAATGTGGATATCAAATGAAAGCTGTTGATGAGTGCTTTATTAGAGGGTAATTTGCATACCCCTAGGTGACTAGGTTCTCGAGATATGGGCCAAAACGTGGACCCGGGTACCCCTAGAGTGTGTTTATAGAATATGGACATCAAATGAAAGCTGTTGATGAGTGCTTTAGTAGAGGGTAATTTTCATACCCCTGGGTGACTAGGGTCTCGAGATATAGGCCAAAACGTAGACCTGGGTACCCCTAGAATGGGTTTATAGAATATGGATATCAAATGAAAGCTGTTGATGAGTGCTTTAGTAGAGGGTAATTCTCATACCCCTGGATGACTAGGGTCTCGAGCTATAGGCCAAAAAGTGGACCCTGGTACCCCTAGAGTGTGTTTATAGAATATGGAAATCAAATGAAAGCTGTGGATGAGTACTTTAGCAGAGGGTAATTTTTAAACCCCTGGGTGACTATGGTCTCTAGATATAGGCCAAAAAGTGGACCCTGGTACCCCTAGAGTGTGTTTATAGAATATGGAAATCAAATGAAAGCTGTCGATGAGTGCTTTACTAGAGGGTAATTTTCATACCGCTGGGTGACTAGGGTCTCGATATATAGGCCAAAACGTGGGCCAGTGAATGCCTAGACAGTGTTTATACAATATGGATATCAAATGAAAGCTGTTGATGAGTGCTTTAGTACAGAGTAATATATTATCCAGAGACGGACTGGGACTGGGACTGGGATTAGGACTAGGACTGGGACTGAGACTCGGAGTGAGACTGTGACTGGGACTGGAATAAAATACATACCACCTTCTGAGACAGGCAATAAGGGATGCAGAAGAATGAGAAGAAATTGAGAGAAGAGAAAAGAGAGAAGGAGAAGGAGATTGAGAAAGAGATAGAATGAGATGAAGATGGAGATAGATGAAGGGAAAAAGACTGAGGGAGGAGTGAATAAAAGGATTAGGAAAAAGTGCAGAAGGGGGAGAGCAGAGTCAAACGGAAAAAGCTTGTTAAAATGTATGCAGATTGACCAAATTTAGGGCAGGACAACGTCTGCCGGGTCTTCTAGTACATATATAATAATCTTAACTAGACTAACATATAATTCTAACTTAGTTATATCTATGAACTACCGTATGGTGCTGAACTGTGGCAGACCCCGGCGGTGCACTGATATGATCGAGTGATGCGTTGCAGTATGTGCTTCGGCGACTTTATTGTATGCGCACAAGAACTTGGAAGTGAAATTGTTGGAAGACGCTTTATATAAAATTACTTAGCAGGCATACATTTTTATTGGTTCTATGGAAGCCTGCCTATACAGTACTAAATGGGTAGTGTTTTGCAATGAATATACAATTTTTTTTTAATCTATTGGCATTACATGATTTGATATCATTAGGTAGCTCGTTATAGCATTTTAATCCCTTATAATACAAGTTACATTTGTCTGCTTCAGTTTTGTAAGCAGGTAGGTTGAATATTTACTGAATGCATATCTTTTACATATTTGATGTTACTCTTTAATTACCGTCTATTATGTTCTTAATAAATTTCATAGAAAAACTAGAAACCCGGAAGACGTTGTCCTCCCTAAATTTGGCCTATCTGCGTACATTTTAATAAGCTTTTTCCGTCTGACTCTGTCCTCCCCCCCCTCTTCACTTTTTCCTAATCCTTTTATTCCCTCCTCCCTCCGTCTTTTTCGCTTCATCTATCTCCATCTTCGTCTCATTATATCTCTTTCTCAATCTCCTTTCTCTTTTCGCTTCTGTCAATTCTCATTCTTCTGCATCCCTTATTGCCTGTCCCAGAGGGTGGTTTTATTCCAGTGTTAGTCCCAGTCCCACTCCGAGTCTCAGTCCTAGTCCTAGTCCTAACCCCAGTCCCAGTCCGTCTCTGGATAATATATTACTCTGAACTAAAGCACTCATCAACAGCTTTCATTTGATATCCATATTGTATAAACACTGTCTAGGCATTCACTGGCCCACGTTTCGGCCTATATCTCGATACCCTGTACGTCGATCGCAAGCCTATGTAGTAACCACCACGTGCGGTTTACGCAACTTGTGTGAAAGTTTGAACAAAATCGACCGACGCATCTCTTCAAACACCGGCGACCAACAAACACACATTTTAGCCTTTCTTTTTATATACATATATAGATTTTTATTTTTCACACTTCACTATTTTATTAAAACGAAATGCAGATTTTCGTTGGTTTTGAAATTCGGCTTAAAAATTGCACATGGAACAACTAAAGACTCTCCTGAATTAATGTCATAATAGCACCTCTAAATCGCGAGCCCCTCAGAAACCCCCAACCTCTCGGCGGGCCTGGTGATGTGCTATACTTGATATCATTCGCTATAATATTTTTTATTGATAAGCACGTTGGTTAATTAAACACCAACCAATTACACAGAAGTATATCCGCACCCCATGTGAGTGCCGGTGCGTATACGTAACATTTTATTATTACGTATAAACAAATAAAAAAATTTGCAATAGACTAATATTGCGACTATAAACTGAGATATAACCCATCCCACCGTGGTGTGATGGTAGCGTTATCCGCCTACCACACCGTATGCCCTGGGTTCGCACCCCGGGCAAAGCAACATCAAAATTTTAGAAATAAGGTTTTTAAATTAGAAGAAAATTTTTCTAAGCGGGGTCGCCCCTCGGCAGTGTTTGGCAAGCGCTCCGGGTGTATTTCTGCCATGAAAAGCTCTCAGTGAAAACTCATCTGCCTTGCGGATGCCGTTCGGAGTCGGCATAAAACATGTAGGTCCCGTCCGGCCAATTTGTATGGAAAATCAAGAGGAGCACGACGCAAATTGGAAGAGAAGTTCGGCCTTAAATCTCTTCGGAGGTTATCGCGCCTTACATTTATTTATTTATTTATATTTCAAGTTAGATCAAACTACACTCGGGGTGCAAAACGAATTCAAAATCGGTTCAGTAGTTTAGGAGTCCATCGCGGCCAAAGATTTGTAACACGAGATTTTTATATTTCAAAGTAAAATAAAAAAGTTTCTGTCTAATGTTTAGCCAATTTAGAGCAGAGAGCATGTCTCTGATAGGTGTGTCATAGCGTTTTTTGAGAATGAATCTCATAGCTCGGTTCTGTTGCTTTTGCAGCTTGTATATCTGACTATCTCACAATATGAAAAATATAGTCGGACAGTAAATAAAATGTTGTTCGATTATCGATCTATACACCATTGCTTTGTATTTCTTATTTAAATATTTGCAGGTTCTCTGTTTAAAATATATGTTTTTAGGTATTTTTCCCACTGTATAATCAACGTGCTCATTGAAATTGAGTTTATCGCCTATTTTTATTCCCAAATATTTCATGGTATTAACTTTTTCGATTACTTCGTGGTTAATATTTAAATTTTGTAGGTCACTATTCCGGAAATTTCGTCTGGAAATGACTATAAATTTGGTTTTGCTGACATTCAGTTTAAGTCTCTATTCGCATAACCAATCATAAACACTATTCAGATCTTCCTGACTTTTACTATATATTTCAGTTATATTTTCTCCACTAAGCATCAGTAGTGTATCATCCGCGATGAGTTTAATATCACAGTAGTTTATAGAATTAGTTATATCATTGATATAAATATTGAACAGTAATGGTGCCAGCACCGATCCTTGCGGTAGGCCAATTGGTACCTCTCTTTTCTCCGATAAGGATTTTCCAACTATTGTTCTTTGATTTCTATTAATGAGGAAGTCTTCAAACCATCTTGACTCATTACCAGTGACACCTATTTTGGCTAGCTTTTTTATTAGTAGCTTTTGGTCTATCGTCTCAAATGCACGTTTTATTCCTGCTTAGGTCTTCTTTCCAGTTCGCTATAACTAAATTCAAAGCACTTTCACATGAATGCTTCTTCCGAAAACCAGATTGCTGGGGGATAATAATTTCATTATCTTCTAAGTATTTTACCAGCTGGTTTTTTACCACTGTTTCTAGTATTTTCTCGTCACATTGTAACGTATTAATTGCTCTGATCTCATCCGCTTTAATGGTATTGTTAACCTTTTTTATCGGCACAACTACGGAAGATTTCCGTAACTTAGGAACTATACTTTTATCTAAGCTTTCGTTAACAATTTGAGCGTAAAATAACCCTGTATAAGTTATAACTCCTTCCGAAATGAGCTTTTTCCCTCCAATTTTGGTTTTGAACCTGCTTACTATTTCAAGTACGTCAGTTGTAGTAACTTTTTGAAACATAAAAACATTTGTGCCATTTGGCACACCTAGAGTACTATCATAATTAACGGAAATAACTGGGATATGCAGGCTGATCTCCAATATACTGTCAATAAAGTAATTATTTAAAGACTGCGCTATTTCACGTTCCTGATTATAAAGTTGGTCGTTTATTATTATTTTTTGAATGCCATTATTTTCTTTAGCCATGTTAATGCAATTCTTTAAGCTTTTCCACATGGCCTTACTGTCACCAAAATTACAATCGATTTTGTGTTCCATATACTTCGCTTTTTTAATCTTAATTAGTTAATTAGTTGTTTATATTTACGTTTTTTAGCGATATATTCATTCCATTCCCCAGTTGGTATAGCGAGTTTGTAAAGATCTAGTTTATTCTTGTTCAAATTTGAAAGTTCAAAATCATACCACTTGTTCATAAGCTTAACACTGACTTCTTTGGAGTATCTCAGTGTGGCCATTGCATTTGATAGGGTATTATGTAGCAAATTAGCTTTAGTTTCGATACTCAAGTTTTCAAAGTCAGTGAAGTAGAACTGTCGTAATTGGTTAATAAGACTGTCACATGTATAACCCAAGAAATTATGGGTTTCCTAGTTCTCATTTGAAGTAATTTGTCTAACTTGATATTAAATTGAATAGTTTCATGATCTGAAATCTGATATTCTTCTGCACATGATATTGAGCTACTATCTGTAAACCTATTTTTTGTTCCATAGCAAAGGACCGAAATAAGTCAACTAAGCAGTTAGTATAGGTAGTGCTCTTAATGAGGTTTATGTTGAAATCGCCGACAAAGATAATATTATCCTGTGTTAAGCAATTATTATTTAAAATATCCTGCAAATACGTAATAAATTCCCCATCACTCGAGCTTGGTGAGTGATAGATCACAGCTATCTGGTACGTTCCGGTAACAAGCACAAGTACCTTAATACAAGCACGATCATCTCGGGAATGATTTAACATAAACCTTCTAGGCCATCCCTCCCACCACACTCTATTTCAATGGAAATGATGATGCTGCTCAATTCAGTTTCCGCAGTCTTATGAGTTTTGCAAGGAAACTGAATTCAGACATAACGGCATATAGACAGCACTTTTTCACGCTGTCGAAGGCAACTTCAAAATCGATTAAGGGGGAATGTGTCTATTGCCTTTTTGTGGGCTTTTAACAAGATTTTGCGCGTAGTAAAAATCTGGGCGATGGAATATTCACCAGGTTTGGAGCACAACTGATAAGGTTCAGTCAGCCGACTCACGGAGAGCTTCGATCTTTCGCATAATACGCTTGACAGGACCGTACATGCGATATTAAGAAGGCTGATTAGACGATAGTTTACGCAGTTTGCAAGGTTCCTCTTCTTGTGGACTGGGAAAAGAACATTAAGGTTCCAATCTTCGGGAATGCGCCTTACAAACTCCTCACCGCTTCGCAGGCAATCCATCAGCGGCCGCCGTTGTTTTTAACCTCGTTATTACTATTCTGACTTCATCATAATCGCGTGGGGGACATTAATTCCATTATCATCGATTGTGTGGTCGGGTTCATTATCCCTGAGCGATACAATGCTGTCTCCATTTAGGAGAGCAGAAAAGTGTTTCCTCCATAAGCGAAGTACTCTCTGGACATCGGTTACAAAGTCGCCGTTTTCGTTTAAACAGGAGTTTGCACGGACTTAAAAGCTTCCGTTTGTTGCCGAATTTTTTTGTAAAATCGACAAGTGTTATTCCTAGTGGCTAGCAGCTCAAGCTCCTTGCACTGTTTTCTTCATGCAAAGGCGCCTTTGGGCCCTGTAGACAGCGTCTTTGTTTTCGGTTGTTTTTCCATGGTCGCCAGTAACCAATTTTTTTCCCCTGCAACGATACGAACTGGAGCACGCTAGGAAGGTCATTAATGCACAAGAGAAATAACAAAAGAGCTAGGATTGAACCTTGGGGAACATGTCGCGAAACGTCTAACCAATATGACTTTCAACTATTTTTGCATACTTGCTTGTTTCTGCCGTCTAGATAAGAACTCATTAGATTGGTTGCATAACTTGAGAAATTTCACAACTCAGTTTATTGCATAGTTAGTAAGGAATGATCGACAGAATCAAAGGCTTTGGAGTGCTCAAAAAGGGTTAGGAAAGCCATAAAGTTATCATCACTGCAAAGTATGTCTTCTATCACAGAAAAGAGTGCCGTAGAACAGCTTATTTTTGGTTTGAAACCAGACTGTTGGTCCGTCAGGAGTTTATTTTCTTGCACATATGTAGCGATCTGCCCATGTAGAGAAAGAAAGAAAAAATTAGTAGTATGGCAATTGAACTGTAGAATCATTTTGCTTGGGAATTGGCACAATTTTAGCAGCTTTTCACCAATTTAGAAAGACATCGGTCGTGATGATAGGATAGGATGATTTTCAAATTTAGCACATATTCTGTCTAATCGCATAGCGTTCATCGAAACTCGAGAGGACTTGCATCAACAACACAGTAATTGCCAATACATACATATGTATATTAGCAGCCGAAGCAGGTGGTTTAACAAAACTATGTTGTTGCTGTTATTATAGCGGTAAAGAAAATATTCGAAGGTTTTGCGGAGTGTTATCGATGTTGATGGTCGTTTGCTACAACAAACACCATTAAGGCACAAGCCCCACCATCTCGAGGACGATTTGACATGACCACGTCGAACCTTCTAGCCATTCCGCCGCATGCCCTAGTTCCACGAGGAACTTGGGGTCGCCACAGTCTCGGCTGTTAAAGAAACAGGATTCGTTACGGATAGCTCAGGTTGAAAATTGATTTGGAGAAGTTATAAATTGCGCTAACAATCCCTTGAATAATTTGCTTATTTTAATTGCCTCTTACAACAGGCATACCTAAGGCGTGTTTATTCTAAGCTCCTCTTACTCGCTGGGGGTTTTAACAAAACAATCGTTAAAATCAACATCGGGGAGGACAGAGAGATCAGCTTTGAATTTGTCAGTCCCAATTCTCTTAACGTATTCCAAATTTCCTTCGAATTTAAAGCTGAACTGATCTTATGAACGGTAAGTCGATCTGCTTTGAATCGCACATATAGCACACCTAGATCAATATGGAGCTAAATCAAAAATCGCTAATTTTGAAGTTTTGAGTATCTCTGGACTTCTCAATACTCATTACCTACCGAAATGTATACTCTATTTACTATAAGCTTCACTTATCAGTAATACAAGTTTTATTTTGTTGTGTTGATTTTCCGACGGGGTGGATAAATAATGTATATTGGAACGATTTTCCGTCATCCCTTGTCAAATTCAATTCAATTCAATTCAATTTATTTAATAATTTGTACAAGTAAGACTATTGTCTCTTAAAGTACATCAACATTTGGAAATAAAACTAATACGTATATATGTTAAAATACGATTACAAAATAATAATAATAATAATAAATTACTTAACTATACAAGTTTTTTTTTTTTTTTTTTTTTTTTTTTTTTTTTTTTTTAAAGTGAGCTATGACAGCAAAAAAAAGGAGAAGAAAAATTATATAAATCATACTAGACATGTATTTATGTATTGTATGGATAGATTGATATATAGATAATTTAATTGTACAATATTAATAAAATGAAGTTGTGGAAACAGTTATATACTTTTTCCTGCTATTGCAAATATTCAAATAATGCCAATTTAAAGCGTCTACTATTGCGTTCATTTTTAATTTTATTTGGTAATGAGTTCCAAAGTTTTACAGCACTAACAAAGAATGTTCTAGATGATGTGAGATATCTGTACCATGGAACAATAAGATTGCAAGTTCTGTCTGATCGAGAGAAACTTAGATTTCTAAAAAGATAATCAGGCTGCCTTCTATGAATAAGTTCATTTAAGAAGACTAAATTGCGGTAATTTAAAAAATCTACAAGGCTGCAATTAAGGATTTTGATAGAGAACTCCGATATATGGTCAAATTTGCGTTTGGAAAAAATATATCTAGCACAGTTATTTAAAGCAAGTTGCAACTTTCTCTCACAATCAATATTGCTGAATACGGTCGCCCCAAATGATATCAGTGGAACTATAAGAGTTTTCACCAGCTTTAATTTAACATTAATTGGCACAAAGTCCGCAGTGTACCACAACTTTCTTAATACAAAGTATATTTTGCTCAAAATATAGTTTATATGGTCCTTGCACCCAAGATAAGAATTTAATTTAAACCCAAGACTAGTAACAACAGGCTTTGAAAGGAAAGTGATGACAATGTTTCAACCAATTGCCAGGAATATTTAAAACATGTGGCCTTTATCTTGGACGCGTTAAGATTTAGTTTGTTATCATTTGCCCAGGAAGAGATGCTTTCAAGGTCTTCATTCATCCTGAAAACTAAGTCCTCTGATAAACCAATCGGCCGAGATAAATATACCTGAGCGTCATCAGCATATAAGTGTATCGATACACTCCTGCAGCAATAAGTCATATCATTAATAAACATCGTAAACAAAATCGGACCAAGTATTGATCCCTGTGGCACCCCCGAATCAAGACGCTTCATTTCCGAGCAACTGTTGCCGACCACTACTTTCTGCCACCGATTACGTAGATAATATTCTAGCAACCTCACAGCACTACATGAGAAACCGAAGTATTTACTTAGTTCTATTAAAAGAATGGAATGATCCACTGTATCGAAAGCTTTGGAAAAATCTAAAAGCGCCAGAATAGTTAAATCACCTCGGTCATACGCTGGACGAATGTCTTCAATAATTTTAAGCAAGGCGGTATTGCAACTATGGAATGCTCTGTAACCAGGAGTCCATTGGCATTAAGGTACTCTGTGATTTGTACAGCCGCTAATTTCTCCCAGATTTTTGACAATACTGGCAATATGCTGATCGGGCGAAAATCTGTCAACAATGTAGCCGACGGTTTCTTAGCAACTGGAATGATTTTCGCTATCTTCCAAGAGCTGGGAAAGGTTGATGTTGTTATAGAAAAGTTAATAATATGAGTCAGCGTTGGAGCTATGCTCTGGATTACTAATTTCAAAAACTTTAGACTGATACCATCATTCCCAACTGCATTATATTTAATAGAACTCATACATCTTAATACATCGCACTAAACTGAAATAAATTTACTTGTTTATAAACCAATGTTTCATTTATTTTAAAGTCCACATTATTCTGGAATTTGCACGACTGCAAGAAGTAATCATTCATATTATCAGGGTCCAAGTCACATTCTGATTTAATTTTTCCCCCATGCCCAGAGTGTTTAGATTTTTCCACAGACTTTTTACTGGCAAACCAGTATCAAGCTTAGCCTGGAAAGATCGTATCTTGGAATTTCTGACTAATAACGTGGCGTGATTTCTGGCTTGGCGATACAACTCCCAAACCGTCTCTGAATTATCTTGCTTCCAACAGTTGTACCACTTATTACGCACTTTGATAGCCGACATTACTTCATTAGTAAACCACGCTTGTTTCTTGGTTTTTATTTTCACTTCCTTGAGTGGAACATATTTATCAAATAAGTATAAAATTTGTGTAATTAGAAAATTAAGCTTAAGATTTATATCAGGAAGGAACCATACACTATTCCAATGCAAAATACCAGCCTCATACAAAAACTCAGATAGATTAACTGATTTAAAATCTCTGTAATAAAAATGTGTTGTGGTTTTACAACTGAGGTCAATGTTATACGATATGAAGAGCATATCATGATCAGATACACCAGCAAGTCAGAATTGGTCACAATGAACTACCTCGGAGCTATTAGATGTGCATACTAAGTCTAGCAAGCTAGGTATACAATTTGGTGAAAAACCGTGTTGGAAATTTATTAATCGCATCTAAGCCAATGGACTTTAAGTTATTAATTAATTTTAGCGATCGGGAGTCGTTATTAAAAATGTCTATATTTAAGTCCCCGCAGAGTAAAATATGCTCATATTCACATGAAAGTTGGGCCAGTTGCGAGAACAAATCAACCATCTCAAATAATTTGCTAGGGTTGTACGCACATATGATTAAACATTTATTAAAACTACTACCAACTTCCATAATAATGTACTCCACTGGATCATTCAAACTTGATTTAAAAATTATTTTCTGGGGAATTTTCGTTTTTCAATATATGGCAACACCCCCACCCCTGGCTCCAGTTTTCCTTTCATTCCTAGTCAACTTGTAACCATGCAATTCATACAAATTATCTCCAACATCTTCTTTGAACCAGGTCTCTGTCACGCATATGATATCTATTTTTGATATCTATTTTTGAGTTGCCCAAGATGAGGTTCATATAATCAACTTTGGAACGTTAAATTTGGTTTTGAGACAAACCGGTTTCGGCGTTATGCCATCATCAGTGTCGATTTTCGTTCCGATCTGTTGTTGTCGTTTGTCCTGTATTTATAGTTCCTAGGTACATGAGCAGGTACTGTCAAAATTTATGCTTGTGTATATTTAGTTATGTGTATGTGTGTTCATTCAATCGACTAAAATTACGGATTTTTGCCTGCCCCAGTCAGCCACACAAATCGATCAGTAAAAACCACCCTCGGTTCTGAATGAACACACATACACATAACTAAATATACATAAGCATCAATTTTGACAATACCTGCTCATGTACCTACAAACTATAAATACAGGACAAACGACAACAACAGATCAGAACGAAAATCGACACTGATAATGGCATAACGCCGAAACCGGCTTGTCTCAAAACCAAATTTGACAAGGAATGACGGAAAGTCGTTGTAATATACATCAATAATAAAAGTAGTTGTAAAACATTAAAAGTGCCATTGGCCCATATGCGAGAGGCAGTCTGTTTTCTGAACATTGCCATTTTTTTAGTTGATCGCTGTTTTGACCCAGGTGTGAGATGTACATATCATCCCCAGTTTGGGATGCATTTCTTTACGTTTAGGCCCGGTTTTTCAGTAGTTGGTTAAGCTAAGCTTAAAATAGGTTTGCTCAAACTCTAGTCAAATTTAAACTCCAGTTACACTACTGATCAGTTTTAAAGTAAAAATTTAAGGCGCCTTTGGGGAAGGCTTTTTTGTACGGCAAAATTGTTTTTTGTATTATCTAGATAATGTTTGTTTGTAGTTTTAAGTTGCTTCCATTCATTTTCTTGAATGAAAGACTACCTTGGCCCGGCTTACGTAGAAGCTATAACGCCATAACTAATTCTTATTTTGTGAAATCTTTCAGATATCTAGATTGGTTTCTTAAACTTTTTTTGCTGTCTTTAGATTGCTGTACAGTTGCTCCACCAACACACAGTTAATGCACTAAGGCCAGAACCATGTGTGTAGGTTTCTGCGTAATTGAGGCTACTATATATTTAAATATATTCCGATTTAATGGTTTACTCCAAGTACGAAAAATTTTTTAGTTTTTTAAATGCTTTTAAATTAATCTTTTGTCATTTCGTTTCCCGCACTATCCGCCATTTTATTCTCAACCACATGAATAGCGTCCTTTTATAGCATGCGGTTGAGTTGTGGGGAAAAACGAACTAGACGCGACGACGTTACAAAACGAAGTGTTATCTAGATAATGTGTAGATACGACAACAGCTGGATTTTGCTTACCTAACAAACATGTAAAAGATACTTCTCCAGCGAAATATACATCTAGTTCCGGAGGTGATATCCAACATTATTATCTAGTTATTCTTAAACAGATAGTTCTCAAGTTGATATCCAATTTCATTTCCAATTAACTATCCAACCTTTAATAAATTTTGTAAAATTTATAGTTCTCGAGTTGATCTCCAACGTCATTAGCATTTGGGCACGTGAAATTTCTAAAAATGTTACGTGTGACATAACCTGATTAAGGTTCAGTTGGAATTACTTATGACTATCAATAGAAATTTGACGCGTCCAACACTTTTATTTAATTGTCTGATCAACGCCCTAGATTGATGAGGAGTGTGATGACTAGTACCTAGGATCTACCTAATTATTTTCTAGCTTTTAGAATTATTATTACTTCATGTAAGTATTGTTTTTAATAACACCGTTTAAGTTAAACAATTTTAAGATCGCGGGTTGGAATCGAGCTCAAGGCCTTACAATAATTATTTTATCATTATTATTGTTATGATAATTTTTTCTTAATTGAAAAAATTATTAAATTAGAACAGAAGAAAGAAAAAATTTAGACAACTGCCAAAGCTCGTTGTATAGAGCCATTTCGGGAACTGCTAAATTCCTTCATCGGAAACGTTTTGGCGCCGCTGCTATAACCATTCAGCCATCACAGCCGTTTTTTGTTTGTCTTCATTACTCTTACTTCAATTCTGGTTTTTGCCAATTGATATTCACAGCACTGCGACATCTGTTGCAGAATGCATGTGAAAATTGGACTTGTTTGATGGCAATGATGCCATAGTGTCATATTTCATTGACACTTTTTCCCCGTGCTCTGGGATGTATTAACAATTAGCACCGGCGCCTAAACGTTGCGATGAAGGAATTTAGCAGTTCCCGAAATGGATCTATACAACGAGCTTTGGCAGTTGTCTAAATTTTTCTTTCTTCTATTCTAATTTAATAATTTTTTCAATTAAGAAAAAATTTATCATAACAATAATAATGATAAAACAATTATTGTAAGGCCTTGAGCTCGATTCAAACCCGCGATCTTACTAATCTGTAGGCCGATATAACAAAAAAATTGTTAAATAATTTTTTTTAATTATTTTATTTTCAAGTTTTTAGTTTTTATTTAATTGCCTATTATTTCTCATTCTATTTAGTTCATTTACTGACTCATTATTATTACAAGGACACTTTCCTGACAATTTGTTACAATATAAGTCCTCAATACATAATCTTTCCAAAGACTTTACTCGACTCTGCGCCACTTATTTGTGTCCCTCCTCGAACTCCAAAATATTTTGATGTCACTTCTACCGGACTGTATGAAATATTTGTTCCAAACGTGAGCCAAATCGAACCACAAATACGAGTATTTTTAATACCTCGATCCTTGCCACACCTAGCGGGATTTTTTTTTCGTATGTCGCTTTCTATTCATGTATGTAATATGTGTTCCAAATATGGGCTCAATCGCACCACAGATACGATTTTTTTTAAACATCTCGATCCTTGCGCCACCTAGCTGCGATTTTTTTCATAGGTCGCTTTCTATTCATGCGTGTATTATGTGTTCCAAATATGAGCACGATCGGACAATAAATACGATTTTTTTGAATATCTCGCTCCTTACGCCACCTAGCGGCGATTATTTTCTTATTATTGCGTTGTAATCGGGTTCTGAACTATATTCCAAGTTTCAAGCCTGTAGCTTATCGGCAAGTTACTTAAATTTCAATTACAAAATTCGTGCCAACCAGCCACCCTGTCAAGTCAAGCTAAATAAAACCGTTTAAAAAAAATTCCCTCTTTTGCTGAGTACACTATGATTCTCAAGTTGAGCCACTTTTTCGTAACAACTTTTAAGATTTTAGAGATATTCTAGTTATCAACATGAGCTCTAATGTTACTCAAGCCCAAATGCTTGTTGGGTATATTCGGCACCATTTCGCACGAACGCAAATCACCCATAGGTTAACTAGAGTTTAATCCTGCCAGATCGGCCGCTTAAGCTTGGCATAAACTTCAGTTAAAGTAGACAGAACTACTACAGAATAAGTTTAAGCGCAGTTTAACTGACAAACTGAGTAGATTTTGTCCTGAATCAAGCAAAGACCACAAAATGTCAAAATAAACTCAAATCATTTTTCAACATCAGTGCCGTTATTTCCGGGGTTAGTCTTGCATCAGATTTATGATCTTGCAACGGTGAACATATTTACCGTCAATTAAAATAAAACAAATAGCCTCAAAACTTACTTATTGGTGTTGGTGCTGGTTTGTCACTATTTGTTTTACCAAATGTTGTTAAAGCCGTCGAACTGACGCCAAATAGTATTATGAAAACGCCAAACAACATCGTCAAGCTGCCGCATTGTGTGAAACGTTTTAAGGGCTGCATTTTGTGTATGCAATGGTTTTTGTTACTTTTGTTGGAAATAAATTATAACGAAGTTTTTTTTTTTTGTTTTTTTTTTTCTAATCAATTTTTTTTTTTTTTTAAGTTTAATTCTTTTGGTTTGCTGCGTTAGGTAATCACAAATAATTGAAAATAATCTTTGTTGTGTTATTCCACTACAACAACTAAGAGTACCTGCGCCACACTCAGTGAGTTGGCACTTCCGGTTTGTGGTGTGAATATGACCAGCGCGCGCTCAAAAAATGGTAGTAAAGTAGCGCTTTTAGTATACCAAATGAGTCAGTTTTTGAAATTGAAAATTTGCAGTATTTTAGTTTTCTATTTTTTTTTACTAAAATTTCACTTAGCACTATTTATGACGTCTCAAATAATGCACAAAAGTTTGGCTCAGTAGTTTCCGCTCTCAAAGGTTTTTCAACTGAGTTTTTTTTTTTTATAAATGAAAACTTCGATTACTTATTATAATTTTTTGTATGAATTAAATTAAATTTTCACTTGTTATTGTTTGTTTGGAAATCTGCTGAAGACCGAATCTTCCGAAATTTATTTGAATTATTATTACTTGTCGCATGAACGTTGTGATTGCAAGTGATTGTTTTTGCAGAAAACTTCAAGTTTAAGTTTGGTTTGCTTTTGTAGGTTTTCGCCTCAATGCGCGCCAATGTCTCTCTGCCGCCGTTTTTTTTTTTTTTTTTTTTTTTGCCTCCTCGCTAGTCCGTACTTCTTGACACGCCAACCCAACGCATTGAGTTAAGTTTTGTACTGGCTCACAAGTGCATACAGTCATTGGCGATTAAAATGATATAATACATCAAAGCACAATTTTCAAAAAAACAGACAAAACTATAGTTTTGTGTCCCTGCTCGGGCCCCTTTTGAATTTGGAATAAAAACTCTGAACTTGAATTTTGAACTGAAAAACAAGGCGGAGAGCGCTGATGGATTGCCTGCAGAGGTATTCAAATACGGCGCCGACTAGTTGGTAAGGTGCATGCATCAGCTTCTTTGCAAAGCTATGGTCGGACGAGTGCATGCCTGACAATTGCAATCATAGTGCTCTTTGCCCTGTCCACAAAAAGGGGGATCCTGCAAACTGCGCTAACTATCGCGGAATCAGCCTTATTAGCATCGCAATCAAGTGTATTGTGCGAAAGATTTAAGCCTGTCCTAATTCGGCTGATGAGATTTATCAGTGCGGCTTCAGACCTGATAAATCGACCATCTACCAGATTTTCACTATGCGCCAAATCTTGGAAAAACCCACAAGAAACATAATTGACAGCATTACCACAGAGCCTCCTTCGACAGCACGAAAATATGAATTTAGTTCCCCCGAAAAATAATACGGCTGTGCAAAATGGCGCTGGCAACACCGTCAGCTCAGTCAGATTGGGAAGGACCTCTCCGAGCCATTTGAAACTAAAAGAGGTTTTATACAGGGCGACCCCCTATCTAGAACAATATTCTATAAAAGCATGCAATGACTGGCGTATGCTAATGACATCGATATCATTGGCCTCGATACCCGTGCAGCAAATTCTGGTTACTTCAAACTGGAAAAAGAAGCGGAAAAGTTGGGATTGATGATCAATGAGAACAGTACGAAGTACTTTCTGCTATCAAGCAAAGAGTCAGTGTATTTGCGCCTTGCCAAACATACCACTGTTAACAGCCATAATTTCGGGATTGTAAGAGACTTTTTTAGCAGAGGGGACCTACGAACTATCTCTATACGGGACACCGTAGTCTGCGATATCACCTAAGTAAATTAAATCTATTTAATACACAAATCTGTCGCTTTTGTGAGCTGGAGGATGAAACGGTGGTTTACATTCTCTGCGAATGCATCACTCGAACAAGGCATATACTCATCCATATAGGTGACGTGGCTCTTAATTCCTTCGTGAAATGGAGTAACAAACCTGTTCGGTTTCTGATATCCGCGATTATGAGATGCACCTATGTTGAAGAGTCGTAAACCATGCTTCTCTCATTCCCTTCTAATATTTTGGGGTATACACTTAAAAAAAAGTGTTGTCCCATTTTGACTACCCCACACTGTATGTATGCATAAACACTTGTTGTAGGTAAACTCTCATAAAATTCGCTAGCAAATATTTAACATGATGGGTAGCATATATTTCGCTTTATACCCCTGTCGGAGGGCAGGGTGGCGAGTAAGAGTAAAGCAGCTATATAAATCGCATTCGTAAGAAATTGGTTGAGCGCAAGAAAGTGAAATATTTACATTTTTTCACTCATATTTCCAATTACTTTTGTGAATTTACGAGCTTTGTTTTTTTTTTTTTTTACCCCTCCCCCCTATTAAGCAAATGTATGTTTGTATTTATCAGGCATGCTTAACGAACGAAACGATATCATTTCGTTACGATAATCAACGCTAATAAACGAAACGAAGTCATTTCGTTTCGTTTATTAACGTTAAGAACGTCAAATTAACGTTAATTTGACGATCTTAACGTTAATAAACGAAACGAAGTCACTTCGTTTCGTTTATTAACGTTGATTATCGTAACGAAATGATATCGTTTCGTTCGTTAAGCATGCCTGGTATTTATGTTTTATTTTGTAGTCGCTCTTTTGTTGCCATTAGCATTAACGGTAGTCAAAGGTTCTGTTTTTTGTATTGTATAGTTTTTACTTACATACATTTTCGTGTCCCACGACCTCGGCCTCGTCCTGGCTAAATTATTGGCTGTGCGCTTGCCACTAGCCAAAATTGAGCGAGGGTAATAATGATAATGATGACGACTTTAACGGCAATGACGAAAGACGAAAAGGTGAACGATGAAAAGCGAAGGTAAAAAAATGTGTGAAAGTGACCTCCATAATAGGGAGTCGAGTTGAGCAAGCAGCTCAGCGGCTAAGTGATGTAGCTAACTAAGCTTAGACTATGCTAGAGCTACGCAGTACGGCAACAACAAAATTGATGTATGTAAATATATTATAATATCATTAGATTGTTTACAGCGATATACGGTAAGATGGGAAAACGCAATTAGATAAAGTTAATATGCAGTGGAACATCTTTGAGCTCGGTATATTTATAAGAGAATAACACTGTGCAGCAGCTATACCTTCGTAAGGATTTTAAGGACCTAACCAAGCTACTTGAGACAAAATGACGTTTCAGAAGACTTCTTTCAACGGTCTACATCTATTTGAGAGCCAGAAATCGTGAAGAGCAGTGAAATCGAGAAATTCAACGGAGAATCATTTTTATCGTCAAATGGTCAAAGATGTGTCTTGACGTAATATTATGTATATGATAAAATCTCAACGTTACTTTATCAACATCAGATGGGATTATCATTGAGCTATTTACAAATGGTTTCTCAAAAATTGTATACATATATCCTTCCGTTAAGCCAATAACGAGTTCTATATCAACAATCTTTAGTCACTAACAGAAAGACTCTCTGGAAGACTGATTGTGTCATAGCTATAAGAGATTTAAAAAGGCCGGAGATCTAAATGAAACAGGACAGAAATACGTTCGCCTTGTTTTTGCAAAAGCTGGACATTCAGGCAAAAATCAACCCGATGATTCTACCTCATTATCTTCCGTTCAGCTGTAAGTCATTGATAGATGAGAATTAATGAACGCTTTATCTCGCCGACCCGCCGGCTACTCTTTTTCTGTCAGCAGGCTCTCCTGATCCGAGGCCTATTTGTACAGGGTGGTCTGCATAACTCCAAATTATCTACAGCCCGCGTTATAGTTGCCCGAGATATCGCTATGATCCCGGACCCAGATTATCTTAAAATAGTTCAATGCAACCGCAAGCGAGATTAGGAGTAAATGTATAATTGTTGGAATAGGAGCCCATCCAACCCATAATTAACAGCCGTAAAATCTACTTTTAGCGTCTTAGAAGTAAAAGAAATACCCCTCCCAAACTGCAACTCCAGCTTCGACGCATCTTTTAAGCAGCTAACTAGTTCACTTCCCCCCATAAGTCCCTTTCCACAGTCCTCAATCAAGGGAGTTACTATGTGAACGATTATGAGAAGAACAGTGGTCGGCGCACAACATTCTTTGCCACCTGATATGAAATCGAAGTTGGTAAGAATATTGGAATTTCTGAAGTCAGTAATTCCTTAGCCCATATCACAAAACATTATCAGCAAGGAGGCTGTAACCGCTGTTACAAAGCAGCGCTGCTTACTGAACTAATGCAATTCTCGCCAGTTCCAAAGCTCTCCAGTAGACCAGCATCCATAAGTACACCGCAATCGCCTTTTCAACCCTCTCTTGGTGAAATTATCCAGCTGTTAGCCCTGCTATATTACAAGGCTATTGAAGCCTTCCCTGATCTATTTCAATCGCTAAGTTTACAGAAAAGAATTTAATAAATTTAGCTTGATCAATCAAAGGAAGCCTTTCCGTGTTGCCAAGATTGTCCGCCATTCCATACGACTCCAGAAATCCATACAAAATATCGTGGAATTGGTTCGAATTTTCAGGTCTTCTGCGGTGACAACATTTTTGCAGCCGATGCCTTCTGGACTCACCAGAAGCTTTCGATACCACAACACAGAGTAGAGGAGACAAAACAGCTCCCTATAGAGCGCTTCTTTACACCCTTCTGTAACTTTTGAGACCATCCTACTCATCTATTCCTCTGCACGGAATTTAGTTAGTGAATTCAATCGGAAGCACATCGACACCTAAATCAACCAGTTTCCTTTTCATACCTCCAGGAAGGGCATTGAAAATTGCCCCTTCTATGTTTAGATAGATATATTATGGCGGCCGCCGTGGTGTGATGGTAGCGTGCCCCGCCTACCACACCGTATACCCTGAGTTCACACCCCGCGCAAAACAACATCAAAATTTTAGAAATAAGGTTTTTCAATTAGAAGACAAATTTTCTAAGCGGGGTCGCCCCTCGGCAGTGTTTGGAAAGCGCTGCGGGTGTATTTCTACCATCAAAAGCTCTCAGTGAAAACTCAGCTGCCTTGCAGATGCTGTTCGGAATCGGCATACAACATGTAGGTCCCGTCCGGCCAATTTGTAGGGAAAATCAAGAGGAGCACGACTCAAATTGGAAGAGAAGCTCGGCCTTAGATCTCTTCGGGGGTTACCGCGCCTTACATTTATTTATTTATTTTTTTTTATGTTTAGAAAAGCAAGTCATTTACATTAATTGGTCTTTACAATAGGTGCTCTGGGATTCCGATAGTAACGGCCAAGAATCCTGTTCCGTATTTGTAAATATATCCAGTGCTCCAATGCCTTTAAGGGAAAGTGCGAAAGGCTGATAAATCTAAAGCCTTTTGGGGATTGCTACTACCGGCCTTTGGAGAAAATGTAACTTGGACTATGTACCAAGACCTTGATATGCAGCGCAGTTTAAGGCGATTCATGTAAATGATAAACAGCCAGCAGCGGGAAGTGCCCAGCGACTTTTGATGTTGCGCAATAATAATGTGTTACCGCCAAGCATTCCTGTAGAGCCATTCGCAGCTGGCTATTGAGGTAGAGCTTTCTGCGTTACTGGGATATTGAGAAAATTATTGTGAGACAGGAGCATCAGGAACCGTTCTCTACTCATTGTCTTGCCAACAGTCACATGCCTCCGGTACCTCGAGGGTATCTTATTTGAAGAGCCGCACTATGGAAGCAGTAAAGAAGTCAGTTTATTTCGTTCACTACACAGAATCGTTCAATCCTAAATCTGATCTGCTAGTTCCTTAAAACCCAGATTGCCTTTCAAAACCTCCTGTTGTTGTTGGATGAGGACACTCCCAGAAGGCCTTGTGGAGTGTGATCAATGTTGATGGTCCTTTTCCGGATGCAGAGCCGGAACATTCCGGTAACAAGCACCATTAAGGTACTAGCCCAACCATCTCGCTAAAGATTTGGTGTGACCACATGAAACCTTCTAGGCCATTCAGCCCACCCACCCCCTAGTTCCATCAGGAACTGGGGATCGCCAGAGCCTCGGCTCTTAAGGAAACAAGATTCGCCACTGGTAGATGAGGTTGACACTTGGATTGGAGAAGATATATATATTGCACTGGCAACCCCTTGAACCAATTTGGTATATTCTAAGCCCCCTAACCTTCTCTTACCGTCTTTGTACATCTCGGATAAGGTTAAATTAGGTTGAACTGGCTGGTCTGTTAGAACCCCACATGAACTGAATGAGTACATAGTGTAGCCAGCAGTTTGTTCAACGACCAAACTGAAACACGATATCAGAAACCAGGACCTATCTTATAAAATAACTCCCTCCTCTTGACACATAGTAGAAGCTTTCTTTGACTTATGCTACTTGCATAGTATCCGAGCTTCCACTCATACTATGGTGGGCATGCCCATCTGACATACTCCTTGTTGCGACGCTGAACGGTGTTTAAATTTTCTTGATGTCCATTGAAGGGGCTATTGATGATGATGTAGGTACTATTCCTATTTGGTTTCACACCACTGTATTTGATATATGTAGAACTTTGGATCGAATAGATTGGCATAAATATTTTGTTGAAAGTCAAAGTAACATTTGGTAACAATATAAAAGTAATAAGTAAGTATATGTATGTATGTATTTATTGCACAACAATTTTGACAAATTATTTAACAGTGCTAGTCATGAATAGCATGAGCTATAAAAATTGAACATTTATAATAATAAATTAGATTAATCAAATTAAATTAAATATAACGGACAATAGTGAAATATTTATGAATGTAAATGTAAATCTTAAAACTAAAGAAAAGTAGTTAATAAATATTAAAAGACAGCAGTAGTGATGACAACCTTTGGCTGGTTATAGATTGAATAGTATTTAACAAATAAAGAAAGAAGACACAGAGAAAGAAAAAGGACTTAGAAATGAAAATTTTAACAACAACAATTTGAGATCCAGTTTAAGAGTCGTTAAAAAATGATGTTAGCTCTTTTCTGAAGTGCAGAGCACTACTTAAGAGTCGAAGACTAGTAGGTAGCGAGTTCCAAAGACGTATTGCAGTAACAAAGAATTGGCGCTCAGAGGTTAGCGAGCGGTATCTGATGTGATTAAGAAGAAGCACCGATCTTGATTATTTCAGAAAAATAAGCTTACGATATAGATAGTCAGGTTCCTTCGTGTGTATCAATTTATGGAGGAAGGACAGTGTTTTGACTTTTAAAAGATTTTCGAAAGAAATGTTTAGCAACCTTTCAGCATGTTGAGATACGTGGTCAAATCTTTTCAACCCACAAACATATCTAGCAATGTTGTTGTAAACAACATTTAGTTTGTTCTTGCACAGATAGTCACAGTTTGAGTAAATCACACAACCATGGAGTAGCGTAGGTATTAAGTACGCTTTAGCCAGAAGTAGTCTTATGTGCAAAGGCGTGAAATACTGTGTTAACCATAGTGTACGAAGCATTCCATACACTTTCCCAACCGTTCTAAAAATATGGTCTTTCCATGTAAATGTTTTGTTAAAAATTACACCTAAGTTTTTCGCCGTATCTACGTATTCTATAACGGAATTGTCGAACACTACATTCTCTAAATCATTAGTGGGAAAAGACCTTCTATGAATAACAATACATTTTGACTTATTCGGGTTTATATGAGTATTGTTAATGTTTCACAACGCCAAAACATGGCATAAAATAACAAACACAAAAACAACGAAACTATGGAAAAATAAAAAAATAAACGCTACAAATATTCACGCCCACATCATTCCCAGCAATCGCAGTTGAATTTGCGTGCAAATGAACTTTGCCAAAAATATTTCTAGTAAAATCCATATACCTAACGGTTATTACACTTAAGACATGGTGTGTGGCACAAATATCACATACAAACATAAATATGTAAACAAAACAGTTACATTCACACTGCGCGTAGTGCCAATTTCTCAACATTTGCGCCTAAAATTACTTTGTCGCTTGAATAATTTTCATTCACGTAGGCATGTGTGAATTTGTGTGTGTGTATGATACGGTCAAATAGTTCTTAAAATAATTTTTGAGTTGTGAAAATTCGCCTGAGCTCCAAGAGTTTACTATAATTAGGGCAATTCTTTTAATGTCAATTATATATTTGGACATTAATTATAGTAATTTCGGAAACACAAATTTTCACATACCAATACACTCATATAACTGTGTAAGTTAAATATTTACAAACATTTTTTTAAATTTCTACCATGACCCTGTGTTTGATTATCATGGTAGCATGTAATAGAATAAAGCAACCTCTTTTTAAATTTTCATAAACTCTTATTAATTCGTAACTGGCGCGAAATTCTCTTAAGACATTTTACTTCTCACGCATTACCCGTAAAAGTAAGCAGATATGCTAAATTAGCTTATATATTTAAATTTAGTGCAACCTTTCCTCAATTGTCGCAATAATTAATCAAAAAAGTTTTACCAGAGTCCGACCTAGTTTGATGATTTATTAGCTTTAATTAAAAGCAAGGAATAAAGCCTAATCCGCACCACTTCGGTTTCAAAGCCGAATATCTAAACGTTTTTTATGTGAAAAAGAATTATACCAAAGCTTATTCAAATACAGGAACCGGTTCCATTATTAATACACAGGCTGACAAAATTAAGAAAACGGCCAGATCCAGAAACGACATAATACATTATGAAAGGTCTACGACTCGCTTAAGCTGAATATCGAATAAAATTTTTGATGTGTAAACATCTTTGCGAACGGTGTGGCGGATTCCTGGATGAGAGCGTAAGTTCTTTGTAAGTGGTATGTCGGAATATATCCAGAATGTAAATACAGCTGTAGTTTGTGGTATTGGTATACTGTATGAAGTAATATAGAATGTAAGAGGTATACTCCCTACATTGTAGCATAATGTTAGAGCAATGTACGTGTTAGAGTTCATATGAGCGAATTCACACAGCGTGTCACATACATATCATTTAAAGTCTCTTAGTATGTACACAATTTTTATGCATGCAAATGCACGATGTATACACAGATTGTTTGTTGTTGATAAAAAGCCAGATTTTGTTTACAAAAACAAAGTACGTTGTTGGCATTCAAATTAAAGTTGGAAATTGCTCCTTGATAGGATTTTGCTGGTTATTATATCTTTGTACAGCTTCTGTTTAGATTTAGATGAAACAAGTAAGGAAAGCTAAGTTCGGGTGTAACCGAACATTACATACTCAGCTAAGAGCTTTGGAGACAAAATAAGGGAAAATCACCATTTATCAAAATGAACCTAGGGTAACCCTGGAATGTGTTTGTATGACATGTGTATCAAATGAAAGGTGTTAATGATTATTTAAAACGTAGTGGGCCTTAGTTTTATAGGTGGTTGCCTTTTCCAGATATCGCAATAAGGGTGGACCAGGGGTGACTCTAGAATGTGTTTGTACGATAACCCGTATCAAATTAAAAGTATTAATTAGGGTTTTAAAGGGGAGTAGCCCTTAGTTGTATATGTGAAGAAGTTTTTGAGATATCGACAAAAATGTGGAACAGGGTGACCCAGAACATCTTCTGTCGGGTACCGCTAATTTATTTATATATGTCATACCACGAACAGTATTGCTGCCAAGATACCAAAAGCTTCTGATTTCGCCCTGCAGAACTTTTTCATTTTCTTCTACTTAATATGGTATGTGCCACATCCATTTTACAAAGTTTTCTCTAAAGTTATATTTTGCATCAAAAAACTAATCCAATTACCATGTTTCATTTCTTTTTTCATATTTGGTACAGAATTATGGCATTTTTTTCATTTTTCGTAATTTTCGATATCGGAAAAGTGGGCGTGGTCATAGTCGGGTTCCAGCCATATTTTATACCAAGATAAAGTGACTTTAGATAAGTACGTGAACTAAGTTTAGTTAAGATATATCGTTTTTTGCGCAAGTTATCGTGTTAACGGCCAAGCGGAAGGACAGACGGTCGACTGTGTATAAAACCTGGGCGTGGCTTCAACCGAATTCGCCCATTTTCACAGAAAACAATTATCGTCATAGAATCTATGCTCATACAAAATTTCACAAGGATTGGCAAATTTTTGATCGACTTATGGTATTAAAAGTATTCTAGACGAATTAAATGAAAAAGGGCGGAGTTACGCCCATTTTGAAATTTTCTTTTATCTTTGTATTTTGTTGCACCATATCATTACTGGACACGAATGTTGACATAATTTACTTTTATACTGTAAAGATATTAAATTTTTTGTTAAAATTTAACTTTAAAAAAATAATTTTTTTAAAAGTGGGTCAGCCTATCGATAAAGGATTCCAGGTTCGAATCCAGCTCAAGGCCGATGTCAATTATTATTATTATTTTTTGAAAATTATTGCTCCTTTTAATTTTTTGAAATATTATTTTTAAATTCGTAATAGAAGATAGAAAATTTTTCAGACACCGAAATAAAAAAATAATTTTTGAATTATAGGAAAATTAAAAAAAGAAATAATTATCAGAAAAATTATTGTCATAGGCCTTGAGCTCGAATCGAACGTAGAATAAACTAAAATATAATAAAATAAATATTTACAAAGCTTCTCATTCGCAACGAAAAAGAAACTTTACAAAAACAAATATACATTACAAACAAATTTATATAGACAGAATGTCTCAATTGTGTTGTTAGTGTAGAAATGAGATAAACTGAATTAAGCAAGGAAACAAATACAAGCAGGTTAGCCTAGTGATTAGGGCAGCTGCAGTGTCACCTTGTGATTCGTGGCGGATGATGATTACGTGGCGGTTCTTGAAATGGTACCATTTCCATATGCCAGTAAACGTTTCTTTCTTTCTTTTCAGTTTCTCTTAGCAAATCATAATAATTGAATATTCAATTATTATAAGCCGGTGTTAAGCTCATGAATTCTTAATTAAAAAGTATAAAAGTATATAAACATAAATATAATAAAATAAATAAAATAAAATGAAAATAAAATAAATCAAATTAAATGAAAATAATAAACAATTTTTGTTGATTCGAACACGCGATCTGAAAATAATAAATAAAAATAAAATAAAATAAAACAAAGTTAAATAAAAATAAATAAATCAAATCAAATAAAGTTAATAAATAAAAGTAAAGTGAAATAAAATAAAATGATATTAGAGAAAAATTGTAAGTTTACAAACGGCGATGGTTACTAGGACATGTTTCTGAATTTCACTTCTTCATCAGCTAGCTTTTCGGGAGCTGAGCGTTGAACTCGAATCTCCAACATTCACATCAGTTCAAGCCTTTAGCTGCTAAGCCATATGAATGTTCCGTTGTTCGCTGTACAATTGGTCTCTAAGAGTTGCCTTTGTACAGCGAACAACGGAACATTCATATGGCTTAGCAGCTAAAGGCTTGCACTGATGTGAATGTTGGACATTCGAGTTCAACGCTCAGCTCCCGAAAAGCTAGCTGATGAAGAAGTGAAATTCAGAAACATATCCTAGTAACCATCGCCGTTTATAAACTTACAATTTTTCTCTAATATCAATTACAAAAACGATTGTATAAAGCAATATGAGCAAAGCTCGCTAATTAAATACATAAAATAAAATGAAATAATAAAACAGAATAAATCAAATAAAATAAAATAAAAAAAGGAAATAAAATAAAATAATATAAAATAAATAAAATAAAAAAATAAAATGGGATAAATTGAACTAAAATAAAATAAAACAAAATAAAATAAAACAAAATAAAATAGAATAAAATAAAATAAAAAAGTATAAAACAAAATAAATAAAATCCAATAAAATAAAAACAAAAAAATAAAATAAAAGGTAAAGTTAAATAAAACTAAATAAAATTAAATCAAATAAAAAAAAATAAATAAACAAAAAAAAATAAAATTTAATTCAAAAAAATTAAATAAAGTATATAAAAAAGCAATATAAAACCAAATAAACAAATTAAATTAAAAAAATAAAAATAAACATAAAAAAAAATTTAAAAAAAAGTTTATCAAATACATCATTACCATTAATTGGCGCTTGACCGCCTAAGCGATTTTGGATGTTTCGTCACAAGTCAGGCTAGCTATCCCTGTTTTGTGATGACAGAGGCTAATTGTGACCATCAAGCGAGGTCTTCCTCCACCTGCCTCTCCCAACTCAGTGAAGGTCTCCCCTTCCTCTGTTACCAAACTGTGGTATCAACTAAAATACTTTCTTGGCCGGAGCGTCTTCGCATGACATGACATAGCTGGCGAAGCCTTTGTTTTATATTCGCTGCACTATCGTCATATCTGCGTAAAGCTTATACAGCTCATCAATCTACCTCCTTCGATACTCACCGTTGCCATCACAGACAGGACGATAAATCTTCCGAAGAACTGGGCTCTGGAACACTCCAATAGCCTAGCCATATCATCTACTCTAGACACTGTCCATGATTCCGAGCCATACAATAGGACAGGTATGTTGAGCGAATTTTAGAGCGTGATATATGTTTATCGAGGTAGGACTTTACTTTTCAATTGCATACTAAGTTCAAATTAAAGCTTGTTGGCAATAGTTATTCTCCGTTTGATTTTTAAGCTGACATTGTTTTTGCTATTAATATCATGATACATTTTATATTATTGTTATGATACATTTTTTCTTAAATGAAAAATATTTTTATTGTTAGGCCTTGAGCTCGATTCGTACACGCGATCTTACAAATCAATACGCCGATGTAACAACAAAAATTAATTTAAAAAATAAAATAAAATTAAATAAAATCGATTTTTAATCAAAAATTTTCGGTTTGTTATCGAAAAACTATGGGTTCATCAGCGAAAAGTTATCGATATGTTACAAATTTTTATCGGAGAACTTTCGAAAAGTTATCGATTTGTTTTCTGAAAGTTATCAATTACTTATGGAAAAATTATCGATATGTTATCAAGATTATATCAAACTTTTTTTGAGACTTATAGATTTATTATCGTTGAGTTATCGATTTTCGAATTTATCGGTTTGCTATCAAAAAGTTATCGATTTCTTAACGGATTGTTACCAGCTGGTTATAGGTATGTTATTGATTCCTTACCATTGACTCATCGGTTTGTTATGGTACCTATACAACTTTAATATAAAATCGATGACAAATGTGTTACGCTTCTATGGCAAGCCGATAAGAACGCAAAACAAAACCGATCACGTGGTAATAAAAAGCCGATTACAAACCTATAAGTCGACCATAACTATTCGTTATCGATTATAAGCCGATTAAAAAGTTTACGGATCTCCGCTCAAAAAACCCGATCACTTTTGTTTCCGATAAAGTTACCTTCGTTGCGGTTTAACTTTAACCCCTGGGCAAGCTCTAGTTAACTTAAAAAATCGTGTTTTAGGTACACGTTTCGTGAGATGCGAAAATAATTATACAGCAATTGTGATAACTTTATCGCAATTATTCGCGATTTACGCATTTCTAGTTAAATATATTACAAACAAGTAAGGGTGTCTAAGTTCGGGTGTAACCGAACATTATATACTCAGCGTGAGTTTGAATTGCGCAGTTCATTTCAGATAAATGACTTTTTCGAATTTTGTTACGAGGGCTTAATTTTTTTTAGGCTCTAGAAATATTGTGTAATGCGTGATCGGATCTTATCACGATCCAGTAATTTTTCTTCGCGTTATGGCAGCAGAAACATGGAAAATTGCTTAGCCATAAAAGGCCGGGCGGCCACCGTGGTGTGATGGTAGCGTGCTCCGCCTGCCACACCGTATGCCCTGGCTTCGCACCCCGGGAAAAACAACATCAAAATTTTAGAAATAAGTTTTTTCAATTAGAAGAAAATTTGTCTAAGCGGGGTCGCCCCTCGACAGTGTTTGGAAATCGCTCCGAGTGTATTTCTGCCATGAAAAAGCTCTCAGTGAAAAGTTATCTGCCTTGCAGATGCCGTTCGGAGTTGACATAAAAAATGTAGGTCCCGTCCGGCCAATTTGTAGGGAAAATCAAGAGGAGTACGACGCAAATTGGAAGAGAAGCTCGGCCTTATATCTCTTCGGTCGTTATCGCGCCTTACATTTATTTTTTTTTATAAAAGGCCGGTGCAACGCCCATTTTCAAAAATTTGTATTTTTTCCTATTTTGCGAAAAGTAATATAATTGATATAAGGCTCTTATTGCAAGGATATGGCTTATTTTGTTCGTCCACATACCTTTTAAAAATCTTTTATACAAAAGTGGGAATGATACTTAACCGATCTCGTTAAAATTCCTTCGAAGCATTTCTTATAGTAAAAGCGAGCTCTCTGATGAATTTCGTAATGATAAGTTTAACGGTGTTTGATAAATAATATTTGTAAAATTGATTTTGTCACAAGTGGGCGGTGCCACGCCCATTTTCAATAATGTTTTCATTTTTTATCAAAGGTTTCAATATCAGTCCACACTTCAAATTTCATCATTCTAGGTGTATTATTTACTAACTAATCAGGTTTTTTGTATTTTCCAATATGTTACATATAAAAAAAGTGGGCGTGGTTATCATCCGAATTCACTCATTTTCAATACCAATCTATCCCGGGTCTATATAAGTCCGTATCCAAATTTGGTGAAGATATCTTAATATTTGCTGAAGTTATCGTGGTAACAGACGGACAGACGGACGGACGGATATGGCTTAATTAAATTTTTTTTCGATACTGATGATTTTGATATATGGAAGTCTATATCTATCTCGATTCATTTATACTTGTAAAACCAACCGTTATGTTACCACAGTTAATATACCCTGTGTGCAAAGCACGCTGAGTATAAAACAAGTAAGGAAGGCTAAGTTCGTGTAACCGAACATTACATACTCAGCTGAGAGCTTTGGAGACAAAATAAAGGAAAATCAACTTGTAATAAAATGGTCCTAGGGTAACCCTGGAATGTGTTTGTATGACATTGGTATCAAATGAAAGATATTAATGAATATTTTAAAAGGAAGTGGCCCTTAGTTGTATATGTGAAGGCGTTTTCGAAATATCGACCAAAATGTCGGTGACCCAGAACATCATCTGTCGGGTACGCTAATTTATATATATATATATATATATATATATATATATATATATGTAATACCACGAACAGTACTCCTGCCATGATTCCAAGGGCTTTTGATTTCGCCCTGCAGAACTTTTCCATTTTCTTCTACTTAATATGGTAGGTTTCACGCCCATTTTACAAAGTTTTTTCTAAAGTTATATTTTGCGTCAAAAAACCAATCCAATCACCATGTTTCATCCCTTTTTTCGTATTTGGTTTAGAATTATTGCATTATTTTCATTTTTTGAAATTTTCGATATCGAAAAAGTGGGCGTGGTCGTAGTCGGATTTCGCCCATTTTTATTACCAAGATAAAGTGAGCTGAGATAAGTACGTGAACTAAGTTTGGTAAAGATATATCGATTTTTGCTAAAGTTATTGTGTTAACGGCCGAGCGGAAGGACAGAAGGTCGACTGTGTATAAAAAATGGGCGTGGCTTTAACCGATTTCGCCCATTTTCACAGAAAACAGTTATCGCCATAGAAGCTATGCCCTTACGAAATTTTACAAGGATTGGTAAATTTTTGTTCGACTTATGGCATTAAAAGTATTCTAGACAAATTAAATGAAAAAAGGCGGAGCCACGCCCATTTTGAAATTGTCTTTTATTTTTGTATTTTGTTGCACCATATCATTACTTTTACTTACATACTGTAAAGATGTTAAATTTTTTGTTAAAATATGACTTTTAAAACTTTTTTTTTTAAAGTGGGCGTGTTCGTCATGCGATGTTGCAAATTTTTATTTAGCACACATATAGTAATAGGAGCAACGTTCCTGCCAAATTTCATCATGATATCTTCAACGACTGCCAAATTACAGCTTGCAAAACTTTTAAATTGCCTTCTTTTAAAAGTGAGCATTGCCACGCCCATTGTCCAAGGTTTTACTAATTTTCTATTCTGCGTCACAAGATCAACTCATCTGCCAAGTTTCATCGCTCTATCCGTCTTTGGTAATGAATTATCGCACTTTTTCAGTTTTTCGAAATTTTCGATATCGAAAAATTGGGCTTGGTTATAGTCCGATTTCATTCATTATACTCAGTTGAGCAGAGCTCACAGAGTATATTAAGTTTGATTGGATAACGGTTGGTTGTACAGGTATAAAGGAATCGAGATAGATATATACTTCCATATATCAAAATCATCAGGATCGAAAAAAAATTTGATTGAGCCATGTCCGTCCGTCCGTCCGTCCGTCCGTTAACACGATAACTTGAGTAAATTTGAGGTATCTTGATGAAATTTGGTATGTAGGTTCCTGAGCACTCATCTCAGATCGCTATTTAAAATGAACGATAGCGGACTATAACCACGCCCACTTTTTCGATATCGAAAATTTCGAAAAACCGAAAAAGTGCAATAATTCATTACTAAAGACAGATAAGGCGATGAAACTTGGTAGGTAAGTTGAACTTATGACGCAGAATAGAAAATTAGTAAAATTTTGGACAACGGGCGTGGCACCGCCCACTTTTAAAAGAAGGTAATTTAAAAATGTGCAAGCTGTAATTTGGCAGTCGTTGAAGATATCATGATGAAATTTAGCAGAAACCTTGCTCCTATTACTATATGTACGCTTAATAAAAATTAGCAAAATCGGAGAAGGACCACGCCCACTTTAAAAAAAAAAAATTTTGAATGTAAAATTTTAACAAAAAATTTAATATCTTTACAGTATATAAGTAAATTATGTCAACATTCAACTCCAGTAATGATATGGTGCAACAAAATACAAAAATAAAAGAAAATTTTAAAATGGGCGTGGCTCCGCCCTTTTTCATTTAATTTGTCTAGGATACTTTTAATGCCATAAGTCGAACAAAAATTCACCATTCTTTCTGAAATTTGGTAGGGACATAGATTTTATGACGCTAACAGTTTTCTGTGAAAATGTGCGCAATCGGTTGAAGCCACGCCCAGTTTTTATACACAGTCGTCCGTCTGTCCTTCCGCATGGCCGTTAACACGATAACTTGAGCAAAAATCGAAATATCTTTACTGAACTTAGTTCACGTACTTATCTGAGCTCACTTTAACTTGGTATAAAAAATGAACGAAATCCGACTATGACCACGCCCACTTTTTCGATATCGAAAATTACGAAAAATGAAAAAAATGCCATAATTCTATACCAAATACGAAAAAAGGGATGAAAAAAGGTAATCGGATTGGTTTATTGATACGAAATATAACTTTAGAAAAAACTCTGTAAAATGGGTGTGACACCTACCATATTAAGTAGAAGAAAATGAAAAAGTTTTGCAGGGCGAAATCAAAAGCCCTTGGAATCTTAGAAGGAATACTGTTCGTGGTATTACATATATAAATAAATTAGCGGTACCCGACAGATGATGTTCTGGATCACCCTGGTCCACATTTTGGTCGATATCTGGAAAACGCCTTCACATATACAGCTACCACCACTCCCTTTTAAAACTCTCATTAATACCTTTAATTTGATACTAATATCGTACAAACGGGTTCTAGAGTCACCCCTGGTCCACCTTTATGACGATATATCGAAAAGGCGTCCACCTATAGGACTAAGCCCCACGCCCTTTTAAAATACTCATTAACACCTTTCATTTGATACCCATATCGTACAAACAAAGTCTAGAGTCACCTCTGGTCCACCTTTATGGCGTTATCTCGAAAAGGCGACCACCTATAGAACGAAGGCCCACTCCCTTTTAAAAATACTCATTAACACCTTTCATTTGATACCCATATCGTACAAACGTATTCTAGAGTCACCCCTGCTCCACCTTTATGGCGCTATCTCGAATAGGCGACCACCTATACAACTACCACCACTCCCTTTTAAACCCCTCATTAATACCTTTAATTTGATACCCATATCGTACAAACACATTCTAGAGTCACCCCTGGTCCACTTTTTTGGCGATATTTCGAAACGGCGTCCACCTATAGAACTAAGGCCCACTCCCTTTTAAAATACTCATTAACACCTTTCGTTTGATACCCATATTGTACAAACGCATTCTAGAGTCACCCCTGGTCCACCTTTATGGCGATATCTCGAAAAGGCGACCACCTATACAACTACCACCACTCCCTTTTAAAACCCTCATTAATACCTTTAATTTGATACCCATATCGTACAAACAAATTCTAGCGTCACCCCTGGTCCCCCTTTATGGCGATATCTCGAAACGCCGTCCACCTATGGAACTAAGGTTCACTCCCTTTTAAAATACTCATTAACACCTTTCTTTTGATACCCATATTGTACAAACAAATTCTAGGGTCACCGCTGGTCCACATTTATGGAGATATCTCGAAACGGCGTCCACCTATGGAACTAAGGCCCACTCCCTTTTAAAATACTCATTAACACCTTTCGTTTGATACCCATATTGTACAAACGCATTCTAGAGTCACCCCTGGTCCACCTTTATGACGATATCTCGAAAAGGCGACCACCTATACAACTACCACCACTCCCTTTTAAACCCCTCATTAATACCTTTAATTTGATACCCATATCGTACAAACATATTCTAGAGTCACCCCTGGTCCACTTTTTTGGCGATATTTCGAAACGACGTCCACCTATAGAACTAAGGCCCACTCCCTTTTAAAATACTCATTAACACCTTTCGTTTGATACCCATATTGTACAAACGCATTCTAGAGTCACCCCTGGTCCACCTTTATGGCGATATCTCGAAACGGCGTCCACCTATGGAACTAAGGATCACTCCCTTTTAAAATACTCATTAACACCTTTCGTTTGATACCCATATCGTACAAACGTATTCTAGAGTCACCCCTGCTCCACCTTTATGGCGCTATCTCGAATAGGCGACCACCTATACAACTACCACCACTCCCTTTTAAAACCCTCATTAATACCTTTAATTTGATACCCATATCGTACAAACAAATTCTAGCGTCACCCCTGGCCCACCTTTATGGCGATATCTCGAAACGGCGTCCACCTATGGAACTAAGGATCACTCCCTTTTAAAATACTCATTAACACCTTTCGTTTGATACCCATATCGTACAAACGTATTCTAGAGTCACCCCTGCTCCACCTTTATGGCGCTATCTCGAATAGGCGACCACCTATACAACTACCACCACTCCCTTTTAAACCCCTCATTAATACCTTTAATTTGATACCCATATCGTACAAACATATTCTAGAGTCACCCCTGGTCCACTTTTTTGGCGATATTTCGAAACGACGTCCACCTATAGAACTAAGGCCCACTCCCTTTTAAAATACTCATTAACACCTTTCGTTTGATACCCATATTGTACAAACGCATTCTAAAGTCACCCCTGGTCCACCTTTATGGCGATATCTCGAAAAAGCGACCACCTATACAACTACCACCACTCTCTTTTAAAACTCTCATTAATACCTTTAATTTGATACCCATATCGTACAAACAAATTCTAGCGTCACCCCTGGTCCCCCTTTATGGCGATATCACGAAACGGCGTCCACCTATGGAACTAAGGTTCACTCCCTTTTAAAATACTCATTAGCACCTTTCTTTTGATACCCATATTGTACAAACAAATTCTAGGGTCACCGCTGGTCCACATTTATGGATATATCTCGAAACGGCGCCCACTTATGGAGCTAAGGCCCACTCCCTTTTAAAATACTCATTAACACCTTTCGTTTGATACCCATATTGTACAAACGCATTCTAGAGTCACCCCTGGTCCACTTTTTTGGCGATATTTCGAAACGGCGTCCGCCTATAGAACTAAGGCCCACTCCCTTTTAAAATACTCATTAACACCTTTCGTTTGATACCCATATTGTACAAACGCATTCTAGAGTCACCCCTGGTCCACCTTTATGGCGATATCTCGAAAAGGCGACCACCTATACAACTACCACCACTCCCTTTTAAAACCCTCATTATTACCTTTAATTTGATACCCATATCGTACAAACAAATTCTAGCGTCACCCCTGGTCCACCTTTATGGCGATATCTGGAAACGGCGTCCACCTATGGAACTAAGGATCACTCCCTTTTAAAATACTCATTAACACCTTTCGTTTGATACCCATATTGTACAAACGCATTCTAGAGTCACCCCTGGTCCACCTTTATGGCGATATTTCGAAACGGCGTCCACCTATTGAACTAAGGCCCACTCCCTCATAAAATAACCTTTAATGCCTTTCATTTGATACACATGTCATACAAACACATTGTCACCATAGCTCTCAACTGAGTATGTAATATTCGGTTACACCCGAACTTAACCTTCCTTACTTCTTTTAAATATCGATCTGGGACGAGTCCCCAGGAACCTACATACCAAATTTCATTAAGATACCTCAAAATTTACTCAAGTTATCGTGTTTAAGGACAGACGGACGGACGGACGGACATGGCTAAGTGAATTTCTTTTTTCGCCGAGATCTTTTTGATATATAGAAGTCTATATCCATCTCGATTAATTTATGCCGTTACCGGGCACCATTATGCGAACAAAGTTAATATACTGTGTGAGCTCTGCTCAGCTGAGTATAAAAAATTAGTGACACTTATGAATGTGTGTAAATATGATGTACATTCAATTATGAATATTGTATGCGAATGCGGCACGCAATCAGCTATTAAACATTGAATTAAACTATTTAATTACATAGTACATTTCAACCAACCAGTTTTGTCACTCATACGCCATGTAGATCCTCATGCTTAGCGATGCGTTTTAAAATAACATTTAATTACTTGTGAATTTATTCTTATTGCGCAAGGAAAGTGGAGGCTTTTCGAACTTTATTTCACTTATGTCGCTTTATAAGATCACCCAAGACTAAGAAATACAAAACGCACAAATATTTAAATGCGAAAAAAGGAATTTAGTTGACTTAATTTATATTTATGCTTAAATGGTGTGCGTGCTAATAATTTGTTTTATGCAAATAAGTCCGACGCTATGCCGAATCGGTCATCTGACCATTGCAAATTCCTGTGCTAACTCATTTATTCTTGCTTTTTTACTGGCAATTCAAATGTAGTATACTATTAACAGTAATAATAATATTGTTGCCGTTACAATTGCCACTACATACCATTACCACAGCCATAACAATGGTTCGTGCAACTAACTTTCCGTTTCGGCAAACTTTTCCACTTTTCAACTTTCCGCCAAGTTACTAAGATTAAGTGTATAAGTTTTATAAAAAAACATAAAGTAAATAAATTTGCAAACCGTCTGTGATCGATTTGAATTATTAATATGTATGTACATATATTAGGGCGGGTCAAAAGTATGGGGAAAAAAACTTCAGGTGCAAATCCAGTTTCTGAATCTATGGGTCATACTAAGTAATATTGTCCATGGGACCATAGGTCTGAAATGAATTACGAGCCTCCCTAATTTTGTTAGAAAATATTTTTATTTTACAAATTTCTATTATTATTCTTGTTAGAAAATATTTTGGGCTATTTAAAAATTGAATTTGCCATATGGAAAAGTAAAATATTCGTCGATTTTTGCAACAAATTCGTCGATTTTATCAAAAAGAAGCGATAAAATGCAAAAAAAAGGAGGAAAGTGCCCTATAGCGACGAATATTTTACTTTTCCATATTGCAAATTCAATTTTTAAATAACCCAAAATATTTTCTAACAAGAATAATAATAAAAATTTCTAAAAAAAAAATATTTTCTAACAAAATTAGGGAGGCTCGAAACTAATTTCAGACCTATGGTCCCATGGGCAATATTACTCAGTATGACCCGTAGATTCAGAAACTGGATGTGCCTTTTCAACAGTAAATTTGATCCACCCTAATGTATCTATATGCATAAATGTGGCCAGACGGCAATGTCTAAATGTGGCAAAATGTATGTGCTGTGTGTATGTATGTGTCTAGATAAATGTAAACATATCAACTTTGTTTTTTGGTTTTGTGCTATAAATACTTTTAAGCATTTCACAAGCGGTCATTTGCAACGCTTCTTATTCGATTCACGCGAAAGAATGGTAAGAATGAAGTGTGAGTCGCTTGCTACCTTATTTTCCAGCAATTTCTCATAAGGCGTGGTCGACTCAAAAAATAAAGTTGGAAAATAAAACTTCGTCATGGTTTAGTTGTTGTCATTTTGCGGCTTGGAGAGGGAAGATACCGAATGTAGCATAATTGCTACAGTCGGAGCAAGCGTGTGTAAAGACTGCATTTGTCCATAGTGTTACCACAATATGTTTCACGAACAAACGGATTAACCCCAATCAGGTGCCAGAACTTTTATTATAGAATAACTACGACCTCTTCGCAAATACTTGAAGTTTTCTTGGACCCAGCTTAATTGCTGCCTCGAGATCTGGCAACTCTGCCGCCTCTAATAACTCGAGCCTTGAGCTGGCGAGCGCAGACCAGACACAGAACGTACTCAACTGTTTCTTCCTGCAGCTAACACTTCCTAAATCTGCTTTTACTGCAGAGTCTCGTTCGTATGCCCTTTGTGAGCCTTAAAACTTCTTTTTTCAGAGATATCAGCCACTTTGTGAGTTCTATATCGTAGTCTTTGCACATTATCTTTGAAATTTTGAAGCTCAGCATTTTTTCGACGCCTTTCATGTTTGATGGATCACATGCCGCCCCTAATAACTGGAGTCTTGAGCTGGCGAGCGCAGACCAGGAACACAGAACGTGCTCAACTGTTTCCTCCTGCAGCTCGCACTTTCTAAATCTGCTGTTACTGCCGAGGCCTAACTTATAATCATGTGACGCCTGAAGGCAGAGTCCAGTTAGTATGCCTTTCGTGAGCTCTAAACCTTCTTTCTGGAGATATATAAGCGACTTTGTGAGTCTTATATCGTAGTCTTTGGACATTGTCTTTGAAATTTTGAAGCTCAGCATTTTTATCGACGCCTTTTATGTTTGATGGATCACATGCAGCCCCTACTAACTGGAGTTTTAAGCTGGCGAGCGCAGACCAGGAACACAGAACGTGCTCAACTGTTTCCTCCTGCAGCTCGCACTTTGTAAATCTGATGTTACTGCCGAGGCCCAACTTATAATCATGTGACGCCTGAAGGCAGAGTCCAGTTAGTATGCCTTTCGTGAGCTCTAAACCTTCTTTCTGGATATATATAAGCGACTTTGTGAGTCTTATATCGTAGTCTTTGCACATTATCTTTGAAATTTTGAAGCTCAGCATTTTTATCGACGCCTTTTATGTTTGATGGATCACATGCAGCCCCTACTAACTGGAGTCTTAAGCTGGCGAGCGCAGACCAGGAACACAGAACGTGCTCAACTGTTTCCTCCTGCAGCTCGCACTTTCTAAATCTGCTGTTACTGCCGAGGCCTAACTTATAATCATGTGACGCCTGAAGGCAGAGTCCAGTTAGTATGCCTTTCGTGAGCTCTAAACCTTCTTTCTGGAGATATATAAGCGACTTTGTGAGTCTTATATCGTAGTCTTTGGACATTGTCTTTGAAATTTTGAAGCTCAGCATTTTTATCGACGCCTTTTATGTTTGATGGATCACATGCAGCCCCTACTAACTGGAGTTTTAAGCTGGCGAGCGCAGACCAGGAACACAGAACGTGCTCAACTGTTTCCTCCTGCAGCTCGCACTTTGTAAATCTGATGTTACTGCCGAGGCCCAACTTATAATCATGTGACGCCTGAAGGCAGAGTCCAGTTAGTATGCCTTTCGTGAGCTCTAAACCTTCTTTCTGGATATATATAAGCGACTTTGTGAGTCTTATATCGTAGTCTTTGCACATTATCTTTGAAATTTTGAAGCTCAGCATTTTTATCGACGCCTTTTATGTTTGATGGATCACATGCAGCCCCTACTAACTGGAGTCTTAAGCTGGCGAGCGCAGACCAGGAACACAGAACGTGCTCAACTGTTTCCTCCTGCAGCTCGCACTTTCTAAATCTGCTGTTACTGCCGAGGCCCAACTTATAATCATGTGACGCCTGAAGGCAGAGTCCAGTTAGTATGCCTTTCGTGAGCTCTGAACCTTCTTTCTGGAGATATATAAGCGACTTTGTGAGTCTTATATCGTAGTCTTTGCAGATTATCTTTGAAATTTTGGTGCCCCGCTTTTTTATTCACGCCTTTCCTCCTTGATGGATCACATGCAACTACTGTATCCTTTTAATTTTTCCCAAATGGATTGGGACGTCTATCGTTGCATCCTTCTTTGCCAGCTCATCGGCCTTTTCGTTACGTTCTATCCCTTTATAACCGGGAACCCAGTCCGGCCTGAGAAAATGTTTTCCTGACTATCAATATAAATATTGATGCGATTACAGCTTAACCACGCTTCCTCCACAATTTCTGCTGCTTTCTTCACGGCTATAATTTCCACCTGAAAGACGCTGCAGTACTCTGGCAGCATGTAGGATCTACTTCTTTATGGATCGACGCAATAAATAGCAGACCCGACCCATTCCGTTAACTTGAATCCATCTGTATACACGTGTATATTATGTTCTGTCGTGGCTCTCAGGTCTCTTTTGAAGCTCAGGCACGGCACTATATATTCCGTTTGCCCGTTATTAGATGGCGCTATCTGCTATGGCCACTGGCCTACACTCAAGCTGCCCCGAGGCCTTGTTGCACTGGCTGACATGATATTTTTGGCCACCAGATCTGTAGATGGGATGTGTAGAATGGCATGTAATGTTGCTGTCGGGCTAGTTTTTAGAGCTCCCGCAATGCCAATCATTGATAATCTGCATACCGCCCCCAAGTTTTTGAAACACGTACTTTTTTGTGTGGCTGTCCACCTAACAAGGCCCCCATAGTCAAGTATGGGTTTGTCAATTACGGTAAATATCCAATGAGATATTATACAGCATACCTCTCACAAAGACTACGCCTACATTTACGTCTCAATATAAAAAATTATTTTAAAAATTTTTTAAGTTAAACGGTTTCATTGAAAACAATACTTTCATGAAGTAATAATAATACCAAAAGCTGGAAAATAATTAGGTAGGTCCTAGGTACTAGTCATCATACTCCTCATCAATTTAGGGCGTTGACCAGACAATTAAATAAAAGCAGAGCCGGGCATTTACACATAAATGTTCTACTGTCTCCCTGGCATTTGGATCTTTGCAGCTTCTGCAGTAGTCATTATACGGAAAGCCCATCTTTTCCGCATGAGTACCTACTGCCCAATGACCGGTGCAGACTACTATCAGCTTGCGTGTGTTGGTCCTGGATTTGTTCAGAAGACTTCTCGTCCTATTTCCATCATATTTTGGCCAAATGGATTTTGATATTGCACAGGTGGTGATGTTTTTCCACTTTGTTTTTGCTTTCTTCAAGTAGCAGCTTTAGATATTCCCCTTGGCTACTGCTAAGGGTATGCCTACTTCTACACTGGTTATTTCCTCGTTCATCTCCGATGAGCCCCTGCGTGGCAGCTCGTCGGCCTTCTCGTTACCCTCTATCCCCCTATAACCCGGGGCCCAGATAACGCATAGTTCTAGATTGGTGGATAACTGGGATATGACACCCTTACAAGCCCACACTAATTTTGAGTTAATGTGTGGCGAGGAAAGCGCTTTTATCGCTGCTTGGCTATCCGACAGGATGCAAACGTTACCAGCTACATTCAAGCCCTCCAGTGATTTGCAGGCTTGCCAAGTGATTTGCAGGCTCGCGAGGATTTCTGCTAGAAACACGCTGCAGTGCGAAGGGAGTCTGAATGATGCAGACAAATTTAGGGACTCAGAGTAGACTGCGGCCCTACTCCCGATTCCATCTTAGAGCCGTCAGTGTAGATTTGGATGTCGTCGACCCTTATGCCCGGGTTTCTCTTCCACTCGTTCCTGCTTGGAATGGCGCTATTACAACCGCACTCAAACTTCAGTTTGCGAGGGTAGTAATCTCTCTCGGTACTAAATGTACCATCCGGAAATTTCTCTAGGTTACTACTATGCCCTTGCTGAGTATCCGTCCAACACCCAGACTCCCTGAGTCTCAGTGCGGTTTGTGATGATGTACAAATTATATGCAAGTCGATCGGAAGCAGGTGCAAAATGGGGTCTAAAACAGCTGTGGGACAAGTGCGTCCGGCCCCTATGGCACCAACACACCCAGTGCGCTGGACTTTTTGCAGGCTGGTGAGATTGTAGCTATTACTTAGAGCTTCCTACCAGACTATGGAACCATAGCTAAGCACCGGTTGCACCACCGCCTCGTACATCCAAAGTACCATGCTTGGCTTGAGTCCCCATTTCTTATCAAACATCGATTTCCAGGCTTGGAAGGCGTTGCAAGCCTTCCATACTCGCTCTTCGATGCATACTTTCCAATTCAACTTGCAGTCAATTGTTAGTCCCAGATACTTGGTACTCGATGACAGTGTTAGTTGCTCGCCGTTTAAGAATGGTAGTCTGAAGGCAGGTGGCTTGTACTTCCTCGTGAAGAGAAACAGGTCCGTCTTGTCGAGATTTAACCCAAGACCACATCCCTGTGCCCACCTGCTGAGTTCAGCCAAGGCCATTTCCATGATTTCGCTCATTAAGGAGGGGAAATAGACCAAGATCGCCACGTCGTCGGCATACGCCACGATCTTAACCCCCCCCCCTGCGGCAAGTTTTCCTAGGATTTAATTTATGGTGATCAACCAAAGCAGAGATGAAAGCACCCCCCCCCCTGTGGTGTGCCATCGCATACTTGCTTGCCAAAACGCGCCTTCCACATCAACAAACGCAGCCAGAGTGAACTGCTTGTGATGAAGGGACTTTTCCACCGTTCGAACTACCTCATGTAGCGCGGTTTCTGTGGATTTCCCTCTCAGGTGCACGTGCTGTGCTGTGAAAAGTGGAGCCTCTCCTAGAAGCTCCCATATATGTATTCCTAGTAGCCTTTCGAAAGGACATGAGACTTATTGGCCGAAAGTCTTTGGCTACTTCATGCCCCCTTCTGCCGGCCTTAGGAATGAAAACCACCCTTGTTTTCGTCCACGAGACCGGAATGTGGTTGAGACGAATGCGTTTCCCGAAGATCTCCTTTAGTTCCTTAACCAAAGATTTCTGAGTCTTCTGCAGCATAATAGGTAGAATACGATCCACCCCCGGTGATTTATATGGAGAGAAGCTTCTTCTCCGCTAAAAGGTTGTCTATGAGGCCAACAGGTACTTCCTGATGTGCCGTCTTTGTATCTCTTACTCATTCCTCCGATCCATCCGGGCAGTGAGCATCTACAAGGATGTTTAGAGTCTCAGCCGCCGATCCTGCCCGTGTTCCATCGGCGCGCTTGACAAATGTCTTGTTTGAATGACTCTTGGCAAGCATCTTTCCCAGCTTGGCTGAGTCCTTCGTGGACTCAATCGACTCGCAGTGTTCTCGCCAGGAGCTTGATTTTGCTGTCCATATGGCTTCCTTATACTCACTCAGAGCCGTCCTGTACTCCTGGAAATCATTCCTGAAGTGACAGTCGTTGAAGACCCTCCTCAGCTTTGACCTCAGGTCGCTGAGATTTTTCTCCAACCACGGTGGGAAGGTCTTTTTGCTCACCGAAATTGGACAGGCGGCTTTAAAGGCCACATGAAAACTTTTCTCCAGAGACCGCACTCGGTCGCCAAGACTGTCTGTAGATTGAATAGGCATCCTACTTATATGGAGTCTATCACTGACTATCTTGTCAAATAGGCTGCAGGACGTCCGTTTAGGGTTTCTGTGCGGCTGACTTATTTCTTTTTCCCAGACTATGTTGAAAAGGATCAACCGGTGATCCGACAGGGAAAGCTTTCTCGACACCACCCAGTTTCTTACCGTAAGCTCCCGGGAGTCAGATGTTAGTGATATATCAAGGACTTCCTCCCACCAGGGTAGTTCGCCGTACTCGGAAAACTAAAGGTGGGAGAGCTGCCTTGTTACATATGTAAAGGTAATATAAATTCAAACAGAGACTCACCCCTTTCGTTTATCTCGCTGCTCCCCCAAACCGCGTGCCTTGCGTTGGCGTCGCAACCCATAACGACCGTCTCCTTTTTGGCTGTTTGTGCCATAATTTACGCTACCTCCTCTGGAGGAGCGGGGCGATTGTGGGCCATATAAGCCGGGGCGACCGTCATGATTTGGCCGCTTCTTGACTCTACCTGGACCACAGCAACGTCGTAAGTACTGAAATTAGGTAAAAAGAAAGCATTAATAGTATTCCTAACGAGGATACAAGTCCTCGGGTTACCTTCTTAATGTGTTTAAAAGAGGTTATAGTTTCGGGTGTTTAGGCCCATAACCTGTGACCACCAGACCCATGGTCCTGCACTAGGCAGACATCAATGTCATCCTCCCTGAGGAGGACCAGGAGGTTATCCGAGGCGACTTTTGAGTGCTGCAGGTTAATTTGGGCCACCCTGATCATTGGGTTGAGACTCACCTGCTCCCTTCCGAGGATTGACGAGCCATCCTCACCCAGCTCGGCCAGGTTGAGGTTCCCCAGGAGTTTGTTGGCTTCGTGAATCTCCTCCAGATTATTATCTGGTGCCACTGCCGCCGGGAAAACCTTCACTTTGGCCTCCCTCAGGCCAAACTTCAGGCGGTTTCCTCTTCGCTCGAGTGCCCCCAAGGCTCTACCTTGATCAGAGCCCAGTCGTCCATCGGGACGGCCGAGTTCTGGAGCTTTAGGCACTGTATTATCTTTTGTGCCTCCAGTTTTAGTTTTGGCATTTTGGGTAGCCCGCTGCGCGCCCGGGGCCTCCTGGGAACATCTGAAGCTAGGATGACCTTTAACGTAAGGCCATCAAATGCGTTGCTAATTTTAGCCACGCCTCTCTCAAGAAACTCCCTTGAGAAGCCATCCGCGCATTTGATTACCCTGCAGCCGCGGCATACCTCCTCGCAGTTGAAGGCGGGAACTGGGTTTGTACCTTCATCATGTGCTCGACGACCATCTCCTATAGCCGTCCCTCGATGCGGGTATTTCCATTTTTTCCAACAGCCAAGCTGCCATAAAATCCCTGCAATGCAGTGATACATAGTCACTTATGGCGTTAAAGTGCAGTGAAGCTCACAAGCAAGCTGAAGAAACAAGCAAGCTTATAAGTGTAACCTGAGCATAATATGGGTTCTAGGCCACAGGTAAATTTCGGGAAACTGTGCTGTTAATGAGCTAGCAAGGGAAGGCACCAGCTTGCAAATAAGCACCTCTTCTGGCGGAGTGAATCCTCCTCTAAATACTTGCAGACAATGGCTGCGATCTCAGTTCATGGAACAACAAGCTAACGCAAGATGGGCCATGGAACCAACAAGTAGGGTGTCTAAGCAAATCTGGCACAAGCTAGACGAAAAGAGATTGCGATCGGTCATACTTCTGAATCGCCTCAGTTTTAGCTCATTAGTTAAATAAAATATAATAAATAGTATTCTATTAGGTCACTACCTTATGGGCGCCCATATAGCTCATATGGGCCTGCAAACAAAAGACTTTTGCCACAGTTGCAGGTAAAGAAAAGGATAGAAAACGCAGAGCATTATATATGGCACTGTCCCGCCCTGTCGAAGACCAGGGACCAATGTCTCCATAGACACTTCTATGGGAGTATTACGGAACTAGAATTCGCTACATTAGGCAAACGCACGGTTACCTTTTTGGGTGTATGAACCACATTCTAAAGGGGGAAAACAAGGGCTCCTTCGTGGTCTCGCAACGGGGCACAATGACTTACGTGAGTCTCCGCTTCAGCAGCGGAGGCGGCCACTTCAACCTAACCTAAAGTTAGATTAAATCTATGGATAATTTCAATCTGAATAAGTTACAACGGTTTCGTGTTTAATTCGTATATCTTTACATGTAATTATTAATAAAAGAATATTTCAAAAATTTAATAGAATGTATATTAGGGTGGGTCGATTTTTATGGACGAAATTTAACCGATATCGCGCCATCGATTTTTCGATAGGATTTGGGCTCAGGAAAAAAGTTCCACTACGCATACCCAAAAAAATAATTTTCGAGACTACGAAATTTCATTTTTTTTTTACTTTTTTTTCGACTTTGATTTTTAAGGTTTTTTCATGACCTACTAAAAAAATTTTCATATGTATGTTTTTTTTTTCAAAAATTGTTATCGACAACGTTTTTAGCGGACATTTTTGGGTCGGACAGGGTATACATGAAAATTTTACAATCAAATGAAATTTTTTTTAATAGGTAATGAAAAAAAACCTTAAAAATCAAAGTCGAAAAAAAGTAAAAAAAAAAATGAAATTTCGTAGTCTCGAAAATTATTTTTTTGGGTATGTGTAGTGGAACTTTTTTTCTTGAGCCCAAATCCTATCGAAAAATCGATGGCGCGATATCGGTTAATAAATCGACCCAGTCTAATGTTCATACCTGAATTAGGTGGATATAATGTACAACCCACCAGTTTTGAAAAGCATTCATACTACTTTTGGTATAATTTTAGTGTAGAGCATGCATAACTTATGCCATTCCTTATAGTTTAGTTACGAAAGGAACAATTTCTTATTTGCCGCCTTAATCGCGCCTTAGCATGTCACCGTTTTAATTTGTGTGTATTTTCTAACTAATAACTTCAATGGCGGTGTATGCATGTAGATAAAAATCCAAAATTATTTTTTGAATTACCCCATCATTGTAATTGATTTGAGTAATTTCACTTTTGTTATAACATCTACACATAAACGTCTAATCGCTTTCCTCAAAACAATCCTTTCGAACTCAAAAGTAATGTAGAGAAGTCCTTTCAGGGCCGCATTAACCCTCAACGGGGCCCTAGGCAACCATCAATTTGGGAGCCCTTTTTTCACGTCCGTGGCCTTCTTTTATCGATTAAAAAATACAAAAATTACTATCTACATTTTAAACATGTCGTTTTCGGCAAATTCATTAATTATATCATCAATATCGATTTTGTTCAACAAATCTGACTCAATGCAAAGTATACCTAACATCTCGATTCGCTCTTGTTGCGTTGTAGCTCTTTCACTAGCTTTTATTCTTTCTAATTGCGATAAGGATCGTTCGGCAGAACAATTTGTGATCATTAATGTTAAAAACATCCGAAGAGCTATTTCTGTGCTAGGAAATATATCGGCTAATTGATCTTCCATTAGAATCTTATACAAATGACTATGAGTTTTTTGTGCATCATTGTACCTGGAGTTCACGTAACTTTGGAATTGTTCCATTTCAATAAAAAATTCTTCCAAATCTCTAGAACATAGGCGAACTAAGTTATTTATAGTTTCGTGGAGGTCTCCATCAATTAGAGAAAAGTTGTTGAGAAACGCAAAACTCTCTGAAACTTCCATATATACTTTCGCACGTCGTTTGATTTCACTGTGAAGATGATTTCGAGGAAATCTTTTGTCCTAAAATCATTGCGAGGCGAAAATTCTACTTCTGGAGCATTTCCGTCATTAGATTGTTTTTTTCTACGACGATTACGTTTTACGATTTCTGTATAACCTACACCAGGTAATAATTGTTTAGTTTTTTCCTCAGTAATCAGTTTGATTTAACCACGCTTTTGTGAAGTACGCGATATTGAAGTATAATTGCACTAGTCCCAAAGTAGGCTAAATATAGACCATATTACAATACTGAATATTGGAGTTATTTATTCGACAGTTCAGCGATACGAACGTTAGCAGAAGGTGCAAAATATCAGGAAATCCACAAATTCGTTACATTCATTTATTTGTCATCCATCAATCGTTCACTCATTCATCATTCTAGTTTTAATTTCCGCTTGAAGGCTTCTACAGTGCATCAGAATCTAGACCCTCTGTTCCAAAAATAACCGAAATTTTTCAAAATAAAAACAACCTGTGTACGTTTTGAGATAATTTTTTTTTATTATTCAATATACTCTCCTTTCCCTTAGATACACTCTTTTGCACGCTCATGCAATTTTTCAAATGAGTCGGAAAAGTCCTTTTTAGGAACCTTGTCTAGTTTGTCAGTCGTTGCCTTTTGAATTCGGTCAATTGAGTTTTATTTAATTGAGTAAAATTTATTTTCAGTTCTGATTATATTTTTCTTTCACTCTCTAGAATTTTATGTTTGTAAGAAAATTTTAAAAGTCTTTTTCATTTTCCGAGGGCCCCCTAAAATCGGGGGCCCCAGGCAACTACCTATTCTGCCTACTTGTTAATCCGATCCTGAGTCCTTACGGGCTGCATGCTTGCACACTACAATTTGGTGTTATTACACATCCGTGTTACCGAACAATTGCCAGACTAATGCATGCATGCTGCTAGCTGATAGGCCGTTACTTACAACGGTGGATTTTTTTTGGATACCCTGCAAAAAATGTCTTATTTTATTTCCGGAGAAGGACTTTGAATAATCATAACTACTTTTATGAATGACAACTAGGTTAGGTAGGGTTGAACTAGCTGAACCGTGAGGACTTTTGCTACAAAACCACTCCGCCCTTTTGCCAAATACTAGAAGCTTTCTATGCTATTTGCTGCTTCAAGATCTGATAGCTATGCGACTGTGCTGGAATCTTAGTCTTGCGAGCGCCAGACATGAGCAAAATACGTGCTCGATCGTTTCCTCCTCTAACTCGCACTTCTTACATCTGCTATCACTGACAAAGCTTCATTTAAAAGCATGTGACGTCAGAAGGTAGTCCCCTCTTTTCAATGATAGGAGTAACTTTGTTAGTCCAAGGTTGTAAGAACTACACATGATGTTCGACACTTTGCAGCCCCACGCTTGATTCCACGCCTTTTCTACTTGGTCGATCATGTGCAGCTCTCGCCCAATTTGATTAGAACAGTACAAACTTCGACCTATGCGCACTGTTTAGCTCGCTCATACGCTTTTTCATTTCCATCTATTCCCATATGCCCAGGGACGCAATATGAATTTATATTTCTCCGATCCTTTGAAGGGATCGTATACACTCTAACATATTTGTTGTGATATGAGAAATAAAGCCTTAATTGCAAAATTCTCGGAGCTGCAGTTTAAGCTACTTTCCTCCAGTGTTTCTACCGCCTTTGTCGCGGCTACAAATTCCGCCTGAAAAACACAAAATTGATTTGGCAGCTTGTGCGATTTGTTCATTTCCGGATCTGCGTAGTATATCGCACCCCCTTACTCCTTCCATTACTTTGGTACCATCGGTATATATGTACGTGCCCTTGAGTCTCGTCGCAGTGTTTTGAGTGACCGACCAGCAAACGAAGACTGTTAATATCCAATGAGAGATAGAGAGAGGGCGATAGCATTATTTTACATGCATAAAGTATTGTTTTTGTTGTTGTATTAACGATAAAGACACTTCCCGAAGGCTTTCCGGTAACAAAGCACCATTAAGCTACTAGCCCGACCATCCCGGGAACGATTAATATGGCCACATTAAACCTTCTTGGCCATACCGCCCTCCCCACCCCTAGTTTCATGAGGAACTTGGGGTCGCTAGAGCCTCGCCAGATAAATATGTGTATGATACATTCATATTTTTAATAGGATTCCCCTCGCGTAGGTGAGGCTGACAATTGTGTTGCGAAAGCTTTGAAGCTATAACGCTTTGTATTGTGCTTATCATCCCCTTGAATCCCTTCCATAAAGTACTGTCCAGGCCTTCTTCGGTCCCTCCTCCACGTTAAACCTTCACGACAACTTACTGTCTAGAATGATTTCTAATTATTTTGAATAAGTTTTTTTCTGCAAGGTCACACCTCCTGACTTGGGCCTAGACCATTTCTAGACTTTATACCTCTTAGTATAAACAATACCATATCCAACTTCTATGGGTTGGCGCTCAACCCGGCATTATAATTATTGGAGAGCACCTTCCACTTATGACAACTGCAACGTCATCTGAGTACGCCGCAAATTTGATAGGTCCGAGCGTCCACAGCAGCGGTGACAATACCCCACCTTAAGACTTGTCCCTGTCCACCGACTTTGTGGCTTCATACAGTCCCCACTGCGAAAAAATATATTCCTGCAATTAGACATACAACCAATCCATGTGCTTAGGGCTGGCTGTACTTTAATGTACTTAAGACCCTGATCACCTGTTTGAAGACATTGTTGAAAAGCCAGGTAGCGTCTAAAAAGACTGCTAAGAAGTACTTTTTATATTCCAAGGCTTTCTCTATGTTTATAACCACTCTATGCAGGGTCGTGTCTACTGACTTTCCTTTGTTGTCCGCTTGTTATGTTTTGGGGCACAATGTTTCATCCATGTTGGACCCTACATACGCATCTATCAGCCTTTCAGGGGTTTGGAGCAGAAATTATATTAAGCTAGGCTAACCTAACCTACCAATGACTAATCTTCCCCGCCTTTGGTAGGAAAACGACACGAGTAGTTTTCCAAGAGTTGGTTATATGATTCAGTCTTATGAACCCGTCGAATATTGTTTAAGTCATTCCACGATCGCTCTTCTCGAGATTTGTAGCACGGCAGGGAATATACAATCTCAGTCCGGCGGTATAAACTATGATAACTACTAAAATAATTGTATTGAATGGTATATGAAGAACATGCACACATAAGTATATTAGGGTGGATCGATTTATTAACCGATATCGCGCCATCGATTTTGCGATAGGATTTGGGCTCAGGAAAAAAAGTTCCACTACGCATACCCAAAAAAAATAATTTTCGAGCCTGCGAAATTTCATTTTTTTTTTTTTTACTTTCTTTCGACCTTGATTTGTTAGGTTTTTTTCATGACCTACTAAAAAAAATTTGTTTCAAAAACCTGTCATCGCCAACATTTTTAGCGGACATTTTTGGGTCGGACAGGGTATACATATGGCATTTTTTTAGTAGGTCATGAAAAAAACCTTAAAAATCAAAGTCCAAAAAAGTCAAAAAAATTAAATTTCGCAGGTTCGAAAATTATTTTTTTTGGCATGCGCAGTGGAACTTTTTTTTTCCTGAGCCCAAATCTTATCGCAAAATCGATGGTGCGATATCGGTTAACTTTCGTCCATACAAATCGACCCACCCTAATGTATATAATACTTATGACACCGAACTTGGGTTTCTCACAAAGTGCAATACTGCACATGCAAATCATTTATTGTGCTTCTGTTTTTATTCCTGTGTGCAGTTGATTCTCACTGTATTTGTATGTTTTATCCAAACTGCAATCACCACAAAATTAACCTTTGGCCCAATGGCAAGCGTCGTCAGTTTTTAATTTATCATTTGGTCAAAGTGGTTCAAGTGCATTTTTCTACTTTTCCGGTTTGACAACCGTCCTTGAAAATGTTTCATTCAATAAACCAACAAATAGCATGTGAAAGGTGAATGTATTAGTGTACATATGTATGCATGTGTTATGTATGGTGCTATTTCCATTTTTATACCTTTCATGAACATAAAATGGTATATTAACTTTGGTCCGATGTTTGTAACGTTGAGAAATATAGAAGATAGACTCACCATTAAGTATACCGAATTGATCAGGGCGACGAACTGAGTTGATATAGCCATGTCCGTCTGTACGTCCGTCTGTTCGTCCGTCTGTCTGTTTGAACGCAAACTAGTCCCTCAAATTTTGAGATATCTCGATGAAATTTGGCACAAGGATGTATTTTTGTATTATATTAGACATTTGTCGGATCCCTTAGGATCGGACCAGTATAACATATATCTCCCATACAAACGATCGTTCAGATAAGACGATTTTGGTCATTCCTGTCACAATTTAGAAAGTACAAACGTGAAACTCGGTGATATATATTCTAATATATCATAGAAGATTTTTTGAAAAAATCACTTTGATCGGAGCTATATATAGTATATATCCCATACAACCGATCGTTCTGATAGAAAGGTTTTTAGAAATTTCTCCCTTAATTTCCAATATAAAATCGTTAAACTTGGTGATACTTATTCTAATATATCATAGAAGATTTCCTGCAAAAATCATTTCGATCGGAGCTATATATAATATATATCCCATACAACCCATCGTTCAGATAAGGGGTTTTTTTGCCATTTTTTATTTTATATTTATCTGAAAAATCGTTTAGGTATGTACATATCTTCACTATATATTTCTTATTTTATACATCCGATTATTTGGAGATTACGAACGGGATAAGATTATTGTACAGCCCCATTCATGAAAGGTATAAAGTCTTCGGCACAGCCGCAGACAGTCCCGTCCTTACTTGTTTTTCTTACCTTCTTACTATTCAATTGGCATTTGTCGAATTGGCATTCTTTAAGAAGTTCCAACAAAATTCAGATTTGGAATTTTGAATTATTAAGAAATAGGGTGACAAAAGGTCAATGAACACAAGGTAAATTGACTTTATGGCCACTTCAAATGGTTACACCCTCTCTTAATTCGACTTTATGTCCACTTAGGAAATTTTCGTTTGACCTTATGACCATTTAGGTGAAAGGCCCATAACCATATAGAACAATTTAAGATCAGCACAAGCGCAAAAAACTTCTGCAGAATTGGATAAATATGTTCCCTTATTTCATAGGAATCCTCAAGGTCTCAACTTTCATTCCGATTATGCACTTTAATGAAATCGGAATTTGGAAAAATAGGGCCGCACGATTTTTTATTCCAAATTTTCACTAATTTATACTTATCTTAGAGAAATCTCTAAATTTTTAGTGGAATAAATTCTTTTCATCTCAAAAAGGACCTCATTGAGCATTTTATCCGATTTTTCACTATAACTCAACAGTTTTCGTCATTCTAACACGTGGAAGTGCGAAACAAAATGACTGATCTTATGGCCACTGTTTCTTCTTTATTCCTTTTTCTTTAATTGGCGCTTAACCCGTCAAGGGCGTTCAACCAAAACATTTTGGACGTACAACTGGAATCACTTAAGATACTTAAATCTTTTTTCACTTGCTCTTTGTAATGTAGTGGGGCATCAATCCTCCTTAGATTACACAGGTAAATGCCGATTAGCACACAATTCGCATTCGCCGGCGTAGCCGCTGGGTTTCTAGTTCACTCGTAGACGTAATATAGTTCATCTTTAAATCTTCTGCCGTACTTGGCGTACGCAGCGCGTAGAGTCCATAAATCTGTCTAAATACTTTTCTCTCGAATACTTGCAGCGTCAGCTTAGCTTTGTAACAAGTCACGTCCGTTATCTCTATTTCACATAAACTGAAGCCTATTGGGAGCAACAAGAGTTATTACATCTGTCTCTGTCTGAATTTTCCCCTTTTCTCTGCGGCTAAATAGCAGGAATACTTTCTGGGTCGGGGCGTCTTCATCTATTCCTATAACATCACTGAAGCCTTCGAGCTTTTATTCCTTTCACTATATTTTTATACACTACGGACTCACTCAGTCTATGTGAGATCCTCGCGGACCGGCCAGTTCAACTTAACTGTACTCATATATATCTGCGTAAAGCTTATAGAGCATATCAAACTTCTTTTGATACATGCCGTTGGCATCACGGATTTACCTAGAACTTTTTTATCAATAATCTAGAAGTTATTCCAGCTTCTTTTGACACCGTCTATGATTCCGTGCTATGAAATAGAGCAGATATGAAGAGTTATTTATTCATCAATAGATTCATAGACTTTGCATGCTGGAATTAGAGGCAATAGGATGACCGATGTCAACGCGACCTCATACTTCATTTCGTGCTAATTGACCTTTGGCAGGAACTTCGTGGATTTTCCGTCAAAAATGCAGTTGACAGAGTACAGCAGGATGGGAGCAATGGTCTTTCTTCGAGCAACTTAAGGTCACACTGGTCATCTCTTTGACAGGCTTATGGAGCTTCTTACTCCGGTCACAAGAGTATTAGGGGTGATGAGAACAAAAAAAGTGACTGACATAGTGTGTTGGTAGCGTCTCCCACACTGAAGGTACTGGTTTTAACTGCCGGGTAAAGCAATCAAAACACATTTTTAAACTCGGCCGCCCCTCGGCAGTGGTTAAGCAAACACTCTGAGGATACTTCTGTCATGAAAAGCATCTGCCTTGCAGAGTCGTCATAAAAAATCTGGGTCCCGTCCCAAGATGAGGAAAATCGCTCCAAGTAAGGTTCAAGGCTAGCATTTTCCTCAATTAAATTTCATAGAAATAGCGGACTAAATTCTGCACGGATCCTTACATTATCTGTGTCTGCATACGCAAAGGATATCATATACTAAGTTCTTCCACCTGTAACGGTGGAGTTACTACATACAAAATAGATCCTCAGAAGATATTTACTCTTCCTTGCTTGCTGATGTACAGAAACTCATTTTTGAAAAAAAATGTCCTCTTTTAATGTCACGCTTATCTTAAGCTACCTAAGAAGTACGTACAAATCAAATCGTCATTTAACGGAAGCACTTAAACAATCAGTAAAAGCCTCACACTGGGAAGTGACGTGACGCAATGGGTTTATATTACATCGCCTACAGGCGACGTCAACAGGGTATGTTAGTACAGTAAAACTAAAAAGTAAATGTGTAGGACGATTAAACTGATTCACTGATTACATGTTGGCTTTCTGATTTCAAGTTGAGCTATGTATATATAATTAAAAAAGTAAAAGCTGAAGTGCCCTCCTCAACTACGAATGTATATACATACATACGTAGTACATATGGGGAATTCCATGGAAAGTCTATCAGTAGGATGATGTCCAACATTATTTTCCAGTCCTCAAAGCTTTGAGAAATTTTTAGTTCTCACGTTGATATCCAACATCACTTTCCAATTATTCCTCAATCTTTGAGACATTTTTTTTTCTCATGTTGATATCCAACATCATTTAAAAATTCTTCATATGCATTTAATTTAAAAAATGCTCAAATTGCTTTATACAGTTGTTTTTGTTATTGATATTAGAAAGAATTTTACTTCTTCATCAGCTAACTTCTCGGGAGCTGAGTATTGAACTCGAAATCTCCAACATTCATACTTCATACTCGTGTAAAGGCAGATGGCTTTATCCAATCAGCCATATGAATGTCCCGCTGCTCGCTTTGAAATTGGTCTCCAAGACTTTCTTTTTATTGCTATTCCTTCATACGCCAATAGATACACACTAATTCTATATGTTTTTAATCCTAATTTGTTGAATACTTATAGGCGCGCTTCCAAGAGCTTAGTAACATTGGATTTTTAGTTAGCAGTGCTTTATAAGTAATGCTTCCGCTGTTAAGTTCTCCTGGAACCAATTACGGCAGTGATTCTAAAGATTTCTTTCCTTGAATTATTTAGCAGATCCTTTGTTCTCCTATTATCACATGTCGACCAAGTTTGCTTGGTTAGCTTTGCAGATCTCCGATGAGTACCAGTCGGAGATCGCTATCTTCTGCAATCTGATATGTATGTTTCTTTCTGCATGATATGTATGTTTCTGCAGTAGTGCCCATGCCCGTACAAGTCATCTGTCTTTTTGTGGCCTTCAATGTTTCCGCGGCATTCTATCCCTTTTTTAGCTGCTGGCGGCCTTAGACGTAGTGATGGGGGAGTTAAGCGTCATGAATGCTGCTTGACTATCTGAGAAAATTCATGCATTGCGCCCTCTCACAGAGTCCTCCGGCAGGAGCGTATGTACCCCGAACTTTCATTTGAATATTATTAGCCGAGTCAGAAAGACGGCCTAACAGCGATACCTTCAGTTGCTCAAAAAATACACCAGTTTCCACGCCGCAGTCCATGTTTTGATAATCTGATGACGGAGCCACACCGGGAAGTATTCTGAGATCCAAAGGTAACTGGTTTAGTAGCACATTTAGTGTGAACGCTGCTTGCTATCCTCTATTTACATTTTTAATATTGTATTGTTCATCCATAGCCGATCACCATATAATAGCCCCATATGTTAGTATGGGTCTGCTGAAGGCCATTTATAGCCACAGAAATCTGGGTTTTAGACCCAAGTTTTCTCAGACGAATTCTTTAACACAAGTATAAATTTATGCAGGCCTTTTTAACCCTACGTTCGATATTAGTTTTCAAGCTAAGCTTACTGTTTATTTCGATGCCAGTTAAGAGCATCCGAAACTGTGGTATTTAGTTCTTGCTAGTAAACAGTATAACAGAGAAAAAACTACTTCGGCTTACACTACGGGCGCATTTTACTGCCTAGGCGTAACTTATAGTCGAGGGAAACGGACCCGTTACAGCCATTATAAAGTCTTTTGTGTCTGCTACCATTTTTACTCCATTTTTATTGAGCTGTAAAGGGCTCTCATTCAGTGCGATGGCCCACAGAAGCGGTTAGAGAACTCCTCCATGAGTAGTTTCTCTGCTCATGGGGCGGTTAGTTGTAACCAACCCACGCTAGCGTGTATTATCATATTTTTCAGCATTGATTTCATCTATTTGCAGATATGACCCCTCCTTCTATAGCTAAACAAGTTTTCAGGGTGTAATCTTTGTATGATCTCTCTATAACGCCATAGAAAAATTGTGTCTTTTTAGGTCCTACCCTTATGTCGATATCTAAGATCCATTCCAAAGTTTTCAGCATGAAGTGGGTAAGACTTATGGGTCTGTAGCCTTAAGGGTACTTATGTGATCTTCAGCCTGCTTTAGGTAGGAAAACGACTATAACTCTTCTACAGCTTTGAGAAATATAGGGTAATTGTAGGCTCATCAAGTTTCTCTAATGGACGGAACGGAAACCCCAATTAGGTACCAGGACATATATTATAAAATAGCTCCATCTTACTGGCAATTACTAGAAGTTTCCTAGGGCCCAGCTGAATGGCTTCCTCGAGATCTCTGCCGCTCATTTAGCTGGAGCCTTGACCTCCTCGATTCTTCGAGTGCACCACCCCCCTTATTACTTTACCTTCTATCACTTTATGACCGGAAACCAAGTAAAGACATATAGTCCGACCTTGGCGAAGTTTCTCTAATACTTGTTTACTTTCCAGGATACTTCTTGATGAAGTACTCTGTGAAATTGTTGCCTTAATCGCCGCCTAACTATCATAATATATATAAATTTCGTTTTATCCAACTTGGAAGATAGGATAACGTTCCTGTGAAGTTTCTTTCCGGAAATTGGACCAGAGACCGATCTATTCGAACAAATTCTATTCACGGTTCGATTTGCCTGAAAGTAGGCAGCCCTTTGCCTATATTAGCATTTAAGATACTTTTTTGCCGGGAAGGGGACCGGGGACCAAACTTTCCAAACAAATTCTCTTCTTGGTTCGATTTACCTGAAATTGGGCATATAGGTGCCTAGATTAGTATTTATGATCCTTTTTTCGGGAAATGGAGCAGGGACCGACTGGAACTGAGACTTGGACTGGGAACGCGACTGGTAATGGGACTGAGACTGGGACTGGGACTAAGAAAAGGGGATGAAGAAAAACTAGAGAGAAGAGAAAAGAGGGAAGGAGAAAGAGATAGAGTTAGACGAAGATAAAGAGATATAGATAGATGGAGCGGAAAGAAGTTAGGGAAAATACGGAGAAGTTGAAAGGGCCACAGATAAAAGAAAGGTAGAGGGATAAGGAAAGACGTAAAGAGGGGAAGGGAGAGTAAGCGGTAAAAACTGCTTAAAAGTTATGCAGATAGACCAAAGCTAGGGCAGAGCAACGTCTGCCAGGTCTGCTAGTCAATATATATGTATATTGACGCGACTGCAACTTAAGCACGATTCCTCCAGAACTCCTGCTGCTTTCTTCGCTGCTACAATTTAAGCCTGAAAGACACTACAGAGATCTGACAGCCTATAGGATCTATTTATTTCTGGATCGAAAAAAGCAAACAGCAGACCTGACCCCTTTCTCTAGTTTAGAACCATTGGTTTACCCGTGTATAGTATATTCTGCCATTGCAGCCCTTGCCTTGCGCCAAACGTCCGACTCTATTATGACCAAGGATCTCATTCGAAGCTCAAGCGGGGGACCATGTTATCTATTCGCCATATGGCCTGCACTTAAGCTGCCTCGAGGTCTTAACCCTTGTTGCAGTTGTTAACGCTATATTCTTAGCCATTAGGTCTGCAGGCTTGATGTGCAGAACTGCAATGGGATAATAATGATAATTATTTTTGCAATCGGTATGCAAAATATATACTAGGTAGGATTGACATGAAAATCCCCAAATGTTAGTTTTTAAAAAAGCGAAAGATATCCATGCCGCGCACCATTTTGGAAGTTCAAGTAGTTAAAAAATTTTTTTTTTTTTGTTTTTTTGTTTTTTTTTTTGTTTTCAATTTTCTTTATTACCTCATTTCATTTAGTGGGTTGTGTGGGTGCTACTGCTTGTTGTTAAATTGATGACGGCTTGGTTGAACGCAATTCATTCATTACGTCATGAATTGTACAAATGGCGTTGTTTAAGCGAATTTACTTGCGAATTAGGCGTTAACCTGCAACACTTTTTTTTTGATTGACCATCATATATATTATTTCTAATTGCTGTTTTCATGTACGGGTCCCTTTTTCGCTCTTATTTGGAATCCAAATCTATAAATAAAATTTTGGTTGTAAAGATGGAGATTCGAGATATTAGCGAGCTTTGGGCAATTTTTGTCGTAATGCTTTTGTTTAGCTATATTTTATTAAAATAATTTGTTAAAAATAAACGATTGTGAGCACACAAAGAAATCTATTTGTACTATGGCACTATTGTGAATATGTGCACTGCATTACCGGCAGTTGCTCTCATGCACCAGGCAGCTGTAGTATTACTTAAAGCAACTTTAGGGCAGTTTTATATGCTTACTTACTTACTTACTTAATTGGCGCTTAACCGTTTAAACGGTTATGGCCGTCCAACAAGGCGCGCCAGTCGCTCCTTCTCTCTGCCAACCGGCGCCAGTTGGTCACACCATGGAAGTTTAGATCGTTTTCCACCTGGTCCTTCCAACGGAGTGAGTAGCCAAGCCAAAAAAGGTCGTTATGTTAGTCACTGGAGTCGCATGAGTGAGGAGAAATTTATCTGATTCAGGAAGCTGTTTTGATTGCGTGACCTGCAGGTCCTTTAAGCAAAGCGCCTTCCGTGTTGATTGTAAAATCTCTTTCTCTTCCTCTATTTAAATACTCTGTTTTCAAGCATTACTCAAAATAGGTGAATGAACTAGTTCTCCATTGATTTAAATAAACTTAAATCTTTGCTAGTTTCATGTCGAGGCTCATTGGCACCGTTAAACGAAGACGCGAAATTGCAGTAAAACTTTCATTTTGTAACCAAGTACGATGATGACGTTGTTATTGGCATTGATCTGCATCGTTTTGGTCTATTGGTAATGTCTTGACACAGACTAAAGGACTTTGGAACGAAGTGCATCAGGTTGAGCATTTTATGAGTGCTGAGAAATACATATAGCATATGTATATGTATGTACCAATGTATGTGTAGTCGTTTGTAAATATGTATTCATTTGCAAATCAGTTGTAATAAAAACAAATTTAAATGTGCATATAAAGTGAGGTTAATGAGTGCCCTCAAGTAAGTTCGTTGCGAATTGCGTGAATAACCGTTATGGCGGGAAACTTATGCCCAAACACGCACACATGCACACGGAACGCTGAGCTAAATTTTTGCGCAACTAACAGCGCCATTTAACATACTTGATTAATATCCGGACTCCGGAATAACTCACGAACAATTTAAATAAACTCCCAATATGAGTTGTTTAGATTAAGTTAGTTTAAACTGCACGGTCAATAAAGGCCAACATAGGCTGAATCTGTCCATATCGTTACCAGAATTTGTTTGACGACTAAAAGGAAAATCCCCAATTAGGCAACAGGAGTTATTTTATAGAATAAATCCCTCCTCTTGAGAAATATTAGAAGTGTTCTACGACATTGCTTAATTGCTGCCTCGATATCTTGCAACTCTACGGCCCCAAGTAGCTGAAGCCTGACCTCGCAAGCGCAGGACACAAACGAAAAACATGCGCAACCGTTTCTTCGCGCAGCACGCACTTCCTAACTCTGCTATTACTGGCGATGCCTAACTTATAGGCATGTGACGCCAGATGGCAGTGTCCAGCTAGTATGCCCATCGTGAGCCTTAAGTCTTGTCTCTTTAGAGATAAGAGTAACTTTGTGTGGGAAATTTTCAGCCCCGCGCGTGATGGACCATACGCAACTTCTTTCTCCCATTGATTTCTCTCAAACGGATTGGAACGCCTACTGTAGATTCATCGAATTCTGCTCACTCCTTTGCCAATGCATCGGCCTTTTCGTTACCTTCTATTCCTTAATGACTGGGAACCCAGTACAGATGTATCGTCCGGCCTGAACGAAGTTTCTCCAATAGTTCTTTGCATTTCATGACCCTTTTTAATGAAGTGCTTTTTGAGATTAATGCCTTGATCGCCGCCTGATATATCAATCAATATATATGAACATTGACGCGACTGCAGCTTGAGCACGGTTCCTCCAGACCTTCTACTGCTTTCTTCACGGCTACAATTTCCGCCTGAAAGACACTGGCCGCCTGTAGGATGTACTTATTTCGTTAATTTGGAACCATTGGCATACACGTGTATTGTATGTTCTAGCATTTCCATACCCTTGCGCCAACCTTCCGCCACAAGGTCTCCGTCGAAGTTAATGCGCCGTGCCATGTAGTTCGTTCGCCCTATACATATGTAAAGGCCCTTTACTGCTGCGACCAAACGGTGTAATTAGTAAGATATCGAATCCGAAATTGAGATTTCGGGATTTGAAAATGCCAATCCCGGGATTGGCGGCCACTGTGGTGTGATGGTAGCGTGCTCCGCCTACCACACCGTATAACCTGGGTTCACACCCCGGGCAAAGCAACATCAAAATTTTAGAAATAAGGTTTTTCAATTAGAAGACAATTTTTCTAAGCGGGGTCGCCCCTCGGCAGTGTTTGGCAAGCGCTCCGAGTGTATTTCTGCCATGAAAAGCTCTCAGTGAAAACTCATCTGCCTTGCAGATGCCGTTCGGAGTCGGCATAAAATATGTAGGTCCCGTCCGGCCAATTTGTAGGGAAAATCAAGAGGAGCACGACGCAAATTGGAAGAGAAGCTCGGCCTTAGATCTCTTCGGAGGTTATCGCGCCTTACATTTATTTTATTTAATCCCGGGATTCCGTGATTTTTAGGGATCGTCCAGAGACTGTAACCTTTGAAATTGGGTTCAAAAATAGTTATGTGAGGTGTACAAATATGAGTACAAAAAACGTTTATTAGAAATATGTCTGTTGAAATTGGGTCATAGAAATTCGAAACGCCTAAGAAGGCTGTACTTTAAAAGGAAAAGAGGTTTTCTTGTGATTTGAAATTGAAACTTAAAGAACCAATTAAAGATATCAAAATTTGCAATATGAGTTCCTGAATCCTGATATTCCAAAAGCCCCCATCCAGGAATTTCGCAATAGCAAAATGGCTCGGGAGGCCTGAGTGTCGGGATCGGGACTCCTGGGAATCGATGCCTTAGTAGTTCTATGTAAAAATGCCGTACCTAAATTATACATCGCACTCCTCACAGGATGGATATCTCCCTGTTGAGGGTTTATGAGATATCTGGCCTTAAAGCCCGTTTGCTCATTATGAAGCCACTCGTCAAAGCTCCGATCTTCTACCATTCCTCTAGACCCATAAAATTGAACGACCGTGTTTGCTCGGCATGACGCAGCATGGCCCCAATTCAAAATTCAAATATCAAAGAGGAATTGGATTAACAATTGATACAATTTTCTGTACAGGTCATGGAAGTGACAAAACGAAGCACTCGATAATTACTATCACAGTTTCATCCCTATTTTGCAGCCACGCCCATACGTTTTCCTTGTATTCAGTTCAGACATTGTGCATTATTAATACAACCTGCAGGCATAGAGGCAGTCGATTGTACCATGTAACCATACAAGTGGGTTCTAATTCCTATTTGGCATTCGGCTGTTCTGGCTAACATCGAAAATAATGTCAGCTTAAAAGTCATACGGAGAATAATTCTTGCCAATAAGTGTTGCTTTGGACTGAATTTAATATTAAAGCCCTCTCCCAACATAAAAATCGATCCTGCTGCATTATTCCGGCATGGAGAAGATGAGATGGCCCTTGAAGTGTTCGAAAGAAAAGTGCAGGCATGTTCCATTTCTCATTCGTAGGATACCTTACTTTGGTATAGTCCATGTTAAAAGTTAGGCGAATTTTTACACCATCTAATAATTCTCTTGCCATACCATCTACAATCATTGTTTGCTCATATTCTGCTAGGTTCTTCCCACATGTTGGATTTTCTTAACATCCTAAGATCCCCTTTGGCGCCAAATCCTGCACGAACACATTCGGAGACACCCAAGTTTCCAAGATTTAGTTAGCTACCAGTATCCATAAAGGAAGGCGACATCTCACCTTCCTAACTGATGCCCCTGATAGTCGTCCCAATTCCCGCTACGTTAGCGACCCTACTCTTAAGCTTAGAATCAATTTCAAGACTTCGTGAGCACCATGCGGTGTAAGTGCCCTGTAGATGGCCTTCGTTTAGACGTTATTGAAAGTTTCAGCAATGGCAAGGAAGCCTACCAAGGTGTACTGCTTGCAAGTTAGAAACTTCTCGATGGGGCTGAAGGTTGATTTACATAAGGGCTTCAAAGCGAAGTAAGCGAGGAAGCTTTTCATTGTTATCGTATGGCGCTGTCAAAGGATCAAATCGAAGCAACGCTACCAAAGCGTTTATGCAAATTTAATGTTTTCCTATGAACTGTTATTTTAGAGCGGTGATTCACATTCATATCTATATGTATATACATTAGAGCGGGTCAACTTTTTTTCCATGAGGAGTATAGCAAAAACGTAATCTATAGATGATTCTAGAAAAATTGTTGAAGACACCATAGCTGTATGTCCGATTTCGAGTCCCCCACTTTTGCAAAATGGATATTTTGCCATATGAATGTAGGGTTTGGCCAACAAATCTTCATAGCTTCTGATAGAATTATAAGAAGAAATATCAGGCTTAAATTATGAGAAACTTTTAACTACTATATTATCATTTTTAACAAATTTCTTAAGAAAAAAATATAATTATATACATATATAATTTTGGAAATTTTTTTTTCTTTACAGCTTTTTGTATTTAAATTTTAAATGGATGAACCAAATCCTTCTACATCATCTGAGTCCACTTTATCACATATACTTGAACACGATATTATTACATTTGGATTATCAAGTGAATTAAATAATCTGAATTTACCGTCTAGTCGGGTGCCTTTGATGGGGGTGTTGCGCCTTGCACTCACCGGCGTCATCCCAAATCGTCGACTCGTAGGTGTTTTTTGCACCCTCCTTCCCTAGAGGGGCGGAGACTCCTCGTGGTGGCATCTAGTAAAGCTTTGGCGGCGAATTCGCGCGGCGACCTTTCCCCCCCCCCCCTCCCTTAACCCTATCTTCCTTTCCTTTTCCCACAATCTTCCTTTGCATCTCCCCTCCTCCTTAAAAATGGGCTGCTTATAAAACGAAAATAAATATATATAAAAAAGCAATCCGAAATGAAAAGCGATCCTCCTGGAGGGATTTCTGCGGCAGTATTGAATCCACATCCGCGGCCTTCCGCTTAAGGAAGGTGCTATCAAAATCTCCAACTCAGCTAAGTTACGTCCAAAAGCCGGATGGGCACTGGACGGACTCCAGCGCTGAAACCATAAACTCGCTTATGGATACACACTTCACAGCAGCGCGGGCGTGTCTTCAAATATTGTTAGCGGAGGATCACCTAATGATCAGCTAATATGCGAAATCACAGATGATAAAAGGATTGATTGGGCTTTACAGACCTTTAAGACCTTCGCCGGGCCGGATGGAATATTTCCAGCTCAGCTACAGTATATTGCCGAACTTATAAGGCCCTGGATAAAATGGATGTTTATAGATTGTCTTAGGCTCAATTACGTACCAGCATCGTGGAGAGAAGTCAACGTGGTCTTTATCCCCAAGACAGGGAAAACCTCCCACTCTAAACCAAATGATTATATGCCTATAAGATTTCTATATATAGCTGGTGCCTTCAACAACGTTCTCCCGGAGGCCATCACCTCGGCGCTGACTGATCTTGCGGTTGACGCGTGGCTGGTGGAGGTTATATACAATCTGCTTACGCGTAGGCAGATTAAAACTGAGCTAGGAGGATGCGTGTTCCGCAGACCGGTCGGCAGAGGCACTCCGCAGGGCGGCGTTTTCTCTCCGCTACTTTGGGTGGTTACCGTCAACCAACTACTACGCCTCATGGAGGCAGAAGGTCACCAAGTGATCGCGTATGCAGATGACATCTGCGTCACCATGCGGGGGAAATTTCCGCAAACTCTTTGAAACCTAATGGAAGGGGCACTATCCAAAATTTCGCACTGGGCCACAGCCACAGGTTTGGAAGTCAAACCGGATAAAACCGAGCTTGTCCTCTTCACGAGGAGGTAGAAAGTACCAAATCTAACACCGCCAAGAATTGGGAGTACGTTTTTAGCGTTTAGCGATCAAGTCAAGTATTTGGGAGTCATTCTGGATAGGAAGCTATTATGGAGTTACCATATAGTGGAGCGATCCAAGAAGGCAGCAGCAGCGCTGCTCACCTGCAAGAGGGCAATTGGCACTTCCTGGGGATTCTCCCCTAAGGTGGCCTACTGGATTTACACAGCCATTGTACGCCCGATTCTTCTTTATGGTGCCTTGGTCTGGTGGCCTGCACTAGCTAAAAGTACCTATCTTAAAATGCTTCAAAAGGTCCAACGGAGTTCGGAGCTCTGCATTACTGGGGCTCTCGGCTCCACTCCATCTGAAGCACTCAACACAATGCTATACCTTCCACCTCTTGACCTGGTGGCGAAAGAAATAGCGGTCATCGCCGCTCTACGCATAAGGGAAACAGGTCTCCGATCAAATGGATCTAGTGGACATGCAACAATCCTGGGAACGAACGCCCCAGTCCCAATACCGGAATACCAGACAACATACGGTACCAGGTGCCATCAACATATTCACGGATGGTTCTAAGTTTGACGGGAAGGTGGGAGCAGGCCTCTTTTCACTGGATCTGGGTCTAGAGGTCTCTTTTCGCCTACCAGCAATACCCAGGGCTGTGAAACATCACTGGTCTATGCCTAAGGATGGTAAACGTGTGTTTATTTTCTCAGACAGCCAGGTTGCATTAAAGGTCCTGGACTCATCGTCGACAACGCAAATTCGGTCACTGAATGACGCAGATCTCTTAACGAGATGGCTCAGCACTTCAGTATCAGCCAGGGTACCTGGGCACGGGGAAATTGAAGGCAACTGCAGACCAGACGAGCTGGCCAAAAGAGGCACCACCGACCATATCCTTCCGGGAAATTATTCGGTAGGTATACCCATGGCCACTTTCAGGCTTCGTGTGAACACAAGCACTATAAGAATTGCAAATGGACTATGGTCAGCCATATCATCGTGTGAGACATTGAGGCTAACCTGACCATCATACGACAAGGGGCGCACAAGAGCCCTTCTGATTTTAAACAAATCAGTTCTATCGTCCCTTATAAGGGTTCTAACAGGGCATTGTTTAATAGGCACGTATGGTGCTAGAGTGGGGGTCTTCGACTATTGTCGCAGCTGCATATGTAAAGAAGAGGAAGAGAGTGTCCAGCATCTTCTCTGTTATTGTCCAGCGCTTAGTAGGCATAGGTTGGCCATCCTTGGTAAACCTTTTCTACATGACCTTGCTGAGTTCTCTAGCTATGAAGTCAAGGCTCTAGCAAAATATATAAATTCCGCGAAATGGTTTGACCCGCTTTAGGCAGGATAGGGGTCCTCTTTGAGACCGTATAGGGTATTACAATGGGCCCATTGGTGGCTTAAGTAGGGAGCTGTTACCATAGTGCCCAGCTCAGCCCTCGCAACCTAACCTAACCTACCGTCTAGTCCTGATATTTTAAGATTTTATTTTTTTTTTAAGTGATCATACTAAAATTCAAAATGAAATGTTTTCGCATAAAAATTTAACTCCTCATGCAATTGCTAATTGGTTGAAATTTGGAATAAATTGAATATTCAACTAATTGGTAGACGTAGTATTCTAAGAAAACTAAATGTTTTAATTGAAAAATATCACGAAAGCATTAAACACAGAAAAAAAGTTCAGGAATTTACAGCATTCGTACAATCAACAAATGAATTATTTTATATTGGAAAATGTAAATGCAAGTTAGAAACAGAATGGTCATGCGGTTTGATACCAAATCATTTAAAAGAATTTATGATGGACCAATATAATGATAGAAAATTCACAATACCTGAATATATGGATGACATTGTAGAAGAAACACCTGCAACAATACCAACAATGCCAACAGTTAGTGATGATCCAACATACGAACCACTTGGAACAGATATGGAAACAGGTGAAGCACAAATTGCAAATGAAGCAGTTGCAGAAGTATCTGTTACAATGAAACGAGCATACATTTCGAGATGTTCGTGGTGAATTTGTCATAATAGATAAATCTAAAGTTGCAAGAGAAAAAAATAAAGCTAAAGATCAAGTGCTTGGTAAACGATACATAGATTCCAACATAACTGCATTTTCTTTCGATTGCAGAAAAAATGATTCATTAACTAAAGAGAAAATTAATGAGAAATTTCATACAAATAAGGTAAAAGACCCCCATTTAGTTGTTCTAAAAGAGCTTAATGCTGAATTACTTGTTTATGTTAATTTGGGTGAAGAAGAAAATGCAAAACACAATTAAATGCAGCGATGGAGAACCAGCTAATACGGGAATAGATAATGGTGTTATAAGACTTTTTGAAAAGCATTTAAATATACCACTGCACTGGTGTATATGTTTGCTTCATTTAAATGAATTACCATTTGGTCATTTATTCAGAGCATTAGATAAAACAGTCACGAGTCGACCAAGAGCAGCAAGTGGAAAAATATACGAAGACATTCAAGACTGTGAAAAATTTTAGGTATGCATTTGTTAAAATTATTTTATAATATTTTTTCAATCAAATTAAAATAGGAAAATTATACTAGTTTTAATTGATCTAAAAAAATTATTTTTCAGGTTGTAAGTGATTTTGAACCAATAGCATTGGAAAATATGCCTTGTATGATCAGTGATGAACAAGAACGAGAATTATCTACAGATGTTAAATATTTATATCAATGGCCAAAGCAATTTCAAATGTTGCTGTTTAAGTTGATTTAGCTAACATAAAACCAGAACCAGTTGTACATTCTCGATGGCTAACCAAAACAAGCAGGGCAGGCTTGATATCTCTACTAAAATTTAAAAACACTATAGATATTAATACAGATTCTGAAATGTACGTAAAATACTTTTAAAGTAAGCCCAATATGATATTTTTCCTATAATTCTATCAGAAGTTATGAAGATTTTTTGGCCAAACCTTACATTCATATGGCAAAATTCTATTTTGCTGAAGTCGTGGACCCGAAATTAGACATACTGCTATGGTGTCTTCAAAAATTTTTCTTAGAATCATATTGTATTGCATTTATTAGGCAGTTCATCCTAGCACAACAATTTGGCAAACATTATTTTATAGTGCTAGTCGATAAAAGACATAAAATAGGAACAATTTAAACTTGAAACTTAAAGCTAATGACTATGACTAAGAAAAGGTTACAATAAAAAATCTATTTAATAAATAATAAATAAATAAATAAACGAATGATAGAGTACATTTACTTAGTCTGAAATCAGTATTTTAATTGTCTAGGTTATTATAGAAACTTGTTAATTCTTTATTGAAGAGCAGAGCATTGCTTATAAGCCTAAGTCTAGAAGTGAGCGAGTTCCAAAGACGTATGGAAGTAATGAAGAACTGGCGATCAGATATTAGCATGCGATGTCTGAAGTGGGTAAGGAGAACAGATCTAGACGACTGGAAAAAATTTAGCCTCCGATACAGATAGTCAGGTTCCTTAATATATATTAATTTATGTAGCGTAGTGAGCGTTTTAAGTTTAATAAGGTTATCGAAAGAATTGTTAAGCAACCTGTCAGCATGATGAGAGACGTGGTCAAGTCTTTTCAACCCATAGACGTATCTAGCAATGTTGTTATAAACAACATTAAGTTTCCTATTGCATACATAGTCATATTAGTATGTAGATTACGTTTTTGCTATACTCCTGATGAAAAAACAAATACATCCATACAATTTGACCCACTCTAATATACATATATAATTGTGTATCGGCAATGGGTCGATTTATTATCCGATATCGCGCCATCAATTTTTCGATAGGAATTGGGGTCAGGAAAAAAAGTTCCACTACGTATACCCAAAAAAAAATTTTCGAGCCTGCGAAAAAAAATATTTTTTGGGTTTTGGGGAGTTTTTTGGTTGAAAAATTTACCCTTTCGCCATTTTTTTTTTTTTTTCGCAGGCTCGATTTTTTTTTTTTTGGTATAGGATAGGATAGGTTAGGTGGTAGCTGCCCTGATAAGGATAGCTCACTTGGACAACACGAAGGTCCGTTGTGATACCACATACACCAAAAATAACGGTGACCTAGATCCAGCTACTTAGAGAATCGTTGGGTAGCAACGATAAAGCTCCGAATGATACCGATCTCAACTTTGGATATATCCTCGGGAGATCCAAGTGAGTCGCGACCGAAGTACTTTCGCCTAATTCTGGCAAAAGCTGGACAATCAAGCATAAAGTGATTTGGTGATTCCACCTCATCATCCTCCATACAGCTGCAGCAGTATGCGTAGTGGAACTTTCTTTCCTGAGCCCAAATCCTATTGAAAAATCGATGGCGCGATATCGGTGAACTTTCGTCCATACAAATCGACCCGACCCAATATATTTAGTTATTTGTTACTATAATTTCTGGTTTATGGTCTAATAAAGTTAGTGGTATTGGAATGTGTTAACGACTTTGGGTATAGTGAACTTAGCGCTAACTCAGAGTTATTGCTTTAATCGTTTTCCGAAACATGTTTTCTTAAACATACATACAATATAATTTTGCATGCACACGCACATTTTCATAGACAAACATACCTATGCATATGTGTGTACATCACTGCCAAAAGACCTATACACATGTTTAAATTGGCGAATTGGACTGCAAATGCTGAATCAAATGCCGAGCACCACTAGGCGTATGAGCAACATTTTGTGAAATAATTTATGAAATTTAATTTACACAAAGAAATAAGGTAGAAACCACTTATGGGTTCAATTGAGTGATAGTGGTAATGCACAGCAGCAACTAAGTGCAGTGCGACGTAAATTTCGTGAAGAAAAAATTTCAAGTTTACACCAAATAGGCCATTAAGGGTTAAGACGGATTTACATAAAGGCTTTAGTCGCGCTGCTTCGCCTTGACGCTCTGACAGCGCTATGAGATAACAATGGCCGCTTTCATTTCATTTTCATTTATTGATAAGTTACATTAGTACAATGAGATCTATGATCTCTTATAGTACAACAGTATATGGAACAGCAAAAATACAGATAATTCTTCAATCTAGGCAAGATCATAACACAGGAAAAAAAGAAACAAATACAGATATAGAAAAAAAAGCATAAAGTCAATAATCACAGATAAATTATTATTTAAATAGTGAAACTTGTGAGCAGATCAACTAGAGAGTATTAATTTATTTTACCGGTAGTAAGCATATAAAACTGGAGGGTGGATCCGTGTGTAGAAGTCCACGAAAGTGGGAAAAGCTTCTGACCGCCATTCACCTGGGAATGGCCAGAGTGATTCTTTTGCATGCGTTTCAAGCAGCTCACTACTGCCGGTCGCTTGCGGCCAAGTATCCTCTGGGTAGGCGTTAAACATCCGGCCCTACAGTCGGAAAGTTCAGCCTACACAATGAAACTTCTCCTAACGGACTGAGGCTGATTGACTTTGCCGGTGCTCGAAACATGGTCATATCCAGGACGAGGTTCATGCATAAAAAGATACATCAAGCTACATGGCTGTCTCCTGATCGAAATACTCGCAATCAGATCGATCACGTTGTGATAGACGGACGGCTTGCCTCCAGTGTTTTAGATGTGCGCACGATCCGAGGACCTAACATCGACTCGGACCATTATCTCATTGCAGCAAAATACGCACCCGCCTCAACGCGGCTAAAACCAAGGAACAAAAAACACAAGGAAATATAGACCTCGAAAAGCTTCAATAACAACAGACTGCCAATGATTTCGCAACTCGACCCTCACACCTGCTCTCTGAGAGCACAACTCATCCTGAAGGAATACAGGAGCAGTGGGAGCATATTTCCAAAGCACTTCGTACTGCCGCCGAGGAAAAAGTTGGTTACCGCCGACTACGAAAAAACAACTGGTGGAATGCCGCATTGCAACTGAAAGAAAAGACGCTGCCTACAGGGCTATTGTGATTTGAAAAAGGAAGCGAGACGCCTTTTCAGGAAGAAAAAAGCAGAAGCAGAAAGGCGTGAGTGCGAGGAGCTTGAGCTGCTAGCCACCAGGAATAACGCCCGAAAATTTTACCAAAAAATACGGCGACAGACGGAAGGTTTTAAGACCGGGGCGACCTTGTAACTGATGTCCAGAGAGTGCTTAGATTATGGAGGGAACACTTCTCTGTTCTCCTAAATGGAGGCAGCAATTCACCGTGCAGAGATGAAGAACCCGATCCCGCAATCGATGATGATGGAATATATGTCCCCCCGCCCGATTATGACGAAGTTAGAATAGCAATAACTAGATTGAAAAACAACAAGGCCGTGGGCGATGATGGATTGCCTGCGGAGCTATTCAAGTACGGCGGCGAGGAGTTGGTAAGGTGCATGCAGCAGCTTCTTAGCAAAATATGGGCGGAAAAGTGCATGCCCGACGGTTGGAATCTAAGTGTTCTTTGGGGGGATACTGCAAAATGCACCAACTATCGTGGAATCAGCCTTCTCAATATCGCATATAAGGTCCTTTCAAGTGTATTGTGCAAAAGATTGAAGCCCACCGTGAACCGGCTGATTGGACCTTATCAGTGCGGCTTCAGACCTGGTAAATCTACCATCGACCAGATTTTGACAATGCGCCAAATCTTGGAAAAAAACCGTGAAAAATAATCGACACACATCACCTCTTCGTCGACTTTAAAGCCGCCTTTCGACAGCACGAAAAGGAGCTGCCTATATGCCGCTATGTCTGAATTTAGTTTCCCCGCAAAACTTATACGGCTGTGCAAAATGACGTTGAGCAACACCATCAGCTCAGTCAGAATTGGGAAGGACCTCTCCGAGCCGTTCGAAACTAAACGAGGTTTCAGACAGGGTGACCCCCTATCGTGCGATTTCTTTAATTTGATGCTGGAGAAAATTATACTAGCTGCAGAACTAAACCGCACTGGAACAATATACTATAAAAGCGTGCAATTACTGGCATATGCTGATGACATTGATATCATCGGCCTAAACACCCGCGCTGTTAGCTCTGCTTACTCGAAAATGGAAAAAGAAGCGGTAAACATGGGTTTAATGGTGAATGAGGACAAAACGAAGTACCTGCTGTCATCGAGCAAAGAGTCAGCGCATATGCGCCTTGGCAACCACGCTACTGTTGGCAGCCATAATTTCGAAATAGTAAAAGACTTCGTTTATTTGGGAATCAGCATCAACACTAGCAACAACATCAGCACTGAAATCCAGTGAAGAATCAATCTTGCCAACAAATGCTACTTTGGACTAGGTAGGCAATTGAAAAGTAAAGTCCTCTCTCGGCGAACGAAAATCATACTCTACAAGTCACTAATCGTACCCGTCCTGCTATATGGGGCAGAAGCATGGACCATAAGAGTGTTGGGAGTGTTCGAGAGAAAAGTTCTTCGAAAGATTTATGGACCACTACGCGTTGGCGATGGCGAGTACCGAAGAAGATTTAATGATGAGCTGTACGAGCTATACGCAGACATCAACATAGTCCAGCGAATTAAAACGCAGCGGCTGCGCTGGCTAGGCCATGTTATGCGAATGAAAGATGATGCTCCGGCCAAGAAAGTATTTCTATCGGAACCCGCCTTTGGAAGCAGAGGTAGAGGGCGGCCCCCACTCTGTTGGAAGGACCAGCCGGAAAACGATTTAAACTCCCTTGGTGTGACCAATTGGCGCCGGTTGGCGGAGCGAAGGAGCGACTGGCGCGCCTTGTTGGACGGCCATAACCGTTTAGACGGTTAAGCGCCAATTAAGTAAGTAAGTAAGTAAGCATATAAAACTGCCCTAAAGTTGCTTTAAGTAATACTACTGCGAATGGACATTGGTATCGAGTTCCATGTACGAATGGCATTTACAAAGAATAGCCGCAGGGAGGTAAGGTATAGAGATACACGCCGCCGATACACGCCGCCGCCCAATTCCAAAAATATTGGAGCGGCGGCGGCGGCGTCCGGCGCGTTACTATATTTTTTACTCGTTTAAGACTGTTTGGGCCATTTATTGTTCATGTCGAAAATTGGTCGGATATGGTCGAAAGTGGTATCAACGGATGCGCATCACTGCCAGTTATAAGAAACAATGTGCGAAATTTAACTCTTTCTAACTCTTCAAAAGTTATTTAAAAAAACTGGCGCTTTCGATGTCAGCTTAACACGGACTTTGCATCACCGAATTCACCCGGTTTGACAAATTTCTAAAATTGGCGGCCATATCCAAAACTAGTCCCTTGGAGTGAATCACGTTTATTATAGCCTATCAACCAAGTTTAAATATCACCTACAAGTTACGGCTCCTTTTACAAATGTGAATACGTAGGCAAATATAGTTACCAGGTGAGGCTTTGTCCTTTGCAAGACCACTGAAAGTGGTGGAGCAAAAGCTTTCCCAAGACAGTGGAACTAATGACCATGTGTGCCACTACCCTAACGTAGTGGACAGACGAACTAGTCTGAAAACTGAAGCTACGCGGTCATCCATAATGAGCTCTTATATCATAAAGCCCGAAAACAGCAGTTAACATCTTTCAACATAAAATCGGTCGACTTTCATTCTAAAATATCGTTTTGATTTAACGAAGACTATTGAAATCAATGTTGTAAACACAAACGTCTGCAAACTTTGATCTACAATTTAAAAATTTTATCCAGGGTCCTTGTAAAATTTTAATTACGTAGATGTACCGAGGATTTTACGATTTTCACCCATGAATTACGCAATGACATCCAGTTAGACTGTTAATGATTTGGAGGGTGGCAACCTTGGCCGAATAGTCACTCCATACCGTTTCATGATGTTTCTCTGGTGTAGCTCGGCAGCATAGCGCAACAAAAACATCCGTTAGAAAGTCGACGAAGGTGTTGTGTTCGCGACGATTGTTAGGAGTTAATCCCAGGTGAAACTACGCTTTGCACGAGCTATACAGACAAAAGTGTGACCGTTTTATGTATCTCTATTTCTATTCAGTAAACGCAGCAGTACCAATTCCAAAGACCGGGATAAGGTTCCAAGCTTCTCTGAAGTTGTGAACGAGGCACAATCCCTATGCAAAGAACTACTCCTGAAATTTTTAACCGATCTGTGAGATTTTGAGGCAAAAACACCGAATCTTTCCGAAATGGCCAAATCGTTGATTTCCTTAAATACATACAAACAAAACCTGGTAAAAGTCTAGTTGAGGGGTCGACTGCTAATACTCTACCAAAAATATCGAGAGAGGTGTCAAACGACGCGCCTTGACATCAGTGTTAATAATCCGAAGGCGGAAAATAAAAAATTTTACTCGTTCAAAAGATATGAACGAAAAACCGAAAAATGACCCGCGGGTCCCTCCGAAACGGTGCACAGTGTTTCGTGTAGAACAAGCTAGCTGGACAAAAACAAAGTTCTTATTCCAAGAAAAGTGTAATGAGAAATGAAAGAAAACAAACAAAATAACGGGATTTTTGCTTTTTTTTTGATATTTTTGCTCATTTATATTGAGTAATTGAAGTAAGAAGGCAGGAGTGGCAGTAAATTGCATTGATTAATTTGCAAAATTCTTGTTGAATATTAAGCTTCATATTTCTTTTAAGTGAACACTTTTATATAATTTTTTTGATGGATTCTAAGCTCGGAGGTAAGCAAAATTTTTTAATGGTAATTCTTTGGCAATTAGAGTATTTTCAATATATTTAACATTCCGTTATTAAGAAGACAAGGTATTTTTTCTCTATATGTTTAATTTTAGGGACAAAAAAGTTACATACATCCGCGGACATCCGGGCTAAATTTTACATATGTTATAGTCAAAAGTATTCTCTAATAGTCGAAAGAAAAACCATTGCGAATTCTTTGCACACCTATTTTTAATTTTTTTTTTGTAGATTTAGTTATCTCTACATATAAAATAGGATGTATGTACGTACCAGCTCCGACGAGATATTTTAACCTTTAAAGCTGACCTACAAACAGCAAAACCAATTCCCGGGTACAGAGAACAAACACGTAGCCATAAAACACACAAAAATTAACGCGCAAGGTGAACAAGAGCACACCAAAAGAAAAAAGGCGAAGATCACTGACTTCAACCTGCCACAACCTACCGCAACAGTCACCAAGGCATAAAAACAGGTACATACAAAGCAATCCTAATGCAGGTATAACCACACAGGAACGCTACACAAAACAACCCCATTTGGTAGCATCTACGCCAATACCTGAATGCAATATAAATACTGCACAACTGATAACAAATCAGAACGATCAACGACACTTAAGATGGCAGCACAACAATCATCAACTATTCACCCTGTCGGAAAATCAACAACACAAAGCAGTTTAGTTATAACCGTACCAAGAACGGAGTTTTTTGACATTTGGGTTCAACATTCGAAGGAAACCAGATATAAAGAATTATTGAGTTTTGTTGTACTTAAGTGCGATTTAAGCGAAGCAGCCGAGTATTCAATAAAAAGTTTAAGCTTACAAATATCGGCATATTCGTCGAAGCTGGATCAAAAGTGGAACACTTCTGGAAGACATAAGGAGCGACTTTTGAATAAAAACTCGGAGTGGCTTTCGGGTTCAGACTTCACATTTACAATAACGGTGGATTCAAAGTTGCCATCAGACCAACCAACCACTTCTTCAGGTAATCCCGGCCCCGGAAGACGAAAGGACTTTGTTAGCTGCAGTGAAAAAACTAAACGGCGTCGAGTGGATGACCTCTTGCAATCTAGAAGTCCTGGTGAGTTGCTTTATGCGGCAGAAGTATCAACGCGTATGTCCGGCAACAGAAATGTTGCTAACATTATAAAAAAAATCACAGGAAACCACTCAAATATCCGGCAAAAAGATGACATGTGAGCCAGATGCAAGATGCTTGAGCAATGTAGAAGCTTTAGCATACTACGTAGATAGCAAGCCGACGACTCATGGGTACAAAACGACTCGGAAGTGGAGCATCAAGGCAGGCCATAATGTTTATCCATCATTTTATAGTCTAAGAAAAGCTAAGGCAGAATGCTATCCAAATGAAATTGATGTGGGTGAAACACGTGCGGAAATTAAAGTCCAGTCCGTATTAGATAAAACTGTTGAGCATTTAGTTTTAGAAAATCAAGACGTTTTTGTTAGTTTATTACCTACAAACTTGACGTATACTTTAATCAGCAAGTGGGGTTGCGATGGTAGCTCTGGCCATAGCACATATAAGCAAAAGTTTACATGCAGTTCTGACACTGATGAGTTTTTTTATATTTTCTTTCGTTCCTCTTCAATTACAGGATGAAAAAGGTAACATTGTTTGGCAGAATCCTCGACCTTCTTCTACCATGTATTGTCGTCCAATTAAATTAATTTTTTCTAAAGAAACAAAAGATTTTATTGTTTTTGAAACGAACAAAGTTTTAGAGGAGATAAATGCGTTGTTGCCAACAAAGTACATGCTCGAAGAATACGAAGTTTCCGTAAATCACAATATGCTTCTAACAATGATTGACGGAAAAGTTTGCAATGCTTTGACTGAAACTTCTTCTGCACAAAAGTGTTATATTTTTGGTGCCACTCCAAAAGATATGAATAATAAGTTACGGGACTTTACGCCTAGCCGAGATAATCTTGGTTTTGGTTTGTCTACGCTCCATGCATGGATAAGATGTTTTGAATGCTTGATTCACATAAGATCGCCTCGAAGTAAAAAAATGGTAGCTTAGGAATGAGGCAGATAAAGAGAGTGTAAAGCTACGTTCCAACGAAATCCAGAATAAATGTAAAAGTGTACTTAGATTGATAGTAGATAAACCAAAACCAGGTTTCGGCAATACCAATGACGGCAACACTGCTCGTAGGTTTTTAGAAAATTCTGAGGCTAGTGCTGAGATTACGGGATTGGATGTAACGCTCATCAAAAGATTCGACACTCTCCTTCGCGCATTAGCATCTGGGTACAATATAAATATTCAAAGATTTGAAAAATTTGCGGTCGATACTAAAAAACTATACATAAATCTCTATCCATGGTTTAATAAGCCTGTTACAGTTCATAAAATCTTAGTGCATAGTACTGATATTATAAAATCAGCAATCTTACCTATTGGTCAACTTTCTGAGGAAGCACAGGAAGCCCGTAACAAAGATTTGAGACGATTCAGGGATGATAACACACAAAAGCAGTCGCGTGAAGCCACGAATATAGATCTTATGAATATGTTGCTTATAACATCGGATCCTTTAGTTAACAGGGAGATACTTAAGAAAAAATTTAAAAGTCTGACTTAAGAAGTCTTAAATTTACTGTCCTCCGATAATGTTGAGGAGTCAATAAATACCCCAGTTGTTTCAAGCTTTCACAATAGTGTTGCTGATGCTCATGACTATTCCACAAGTGACTCATCGAATGAAAGTGATGATAGCGAATAATAACATAATTATAAAAGATAGGGTAGGTTATAACTTTATTGGATCAGGTTTTATTTAATTAAAATCTATTGTCTTTTCTACTTTGTATGATACTCTACCTTTAGGTTTTTGTAATAAGTAATTTTCACATAATTAATTTAATAATATAATTTATTTACATTGCTATTATAATAATTGTAATTCACTTTTACATTCCTGACTGGTACTATAAAATAATTTTGTAAAAATTGTAGTGCCAGGATAAATACTCAAATAAATACAAAATATGTATGTACATATGTACAGTCACTCACATAAATATGTAGACACCCCTTTTTGGACAATTCTTAGAAATTTCGCTTTCGCAAATTTATTTTAACTAATTTCCCATAAGAAAATTTGTCACGATCTATAACAAAAACTAAATTATATTTAAAAAATGTTTGAAAAATTCGACGAATTTTCCTAAAAAATTTTAATTTTTTTTCGGAATTTTTAGAATTTTTTAGATTATTGAGATTTGTATTTCATTCAATTTAATTACAATAAAGTAATATTCTTAAGTCTTTTAAATTTTTTTGGATCTATGTCACTTATTCACATGAGTTACTGTATATGAAATAAGCAAATGTATGCATATGAAGTAAAATTTTGGAAAAAAATAAGAAAAAAGAACATATGGCTGAAAAATATGACGTAGTTGTAATAAATTACTGCATATGAAACGGAAAATCACATAAAATAATTTTGTCCAGCTAGCTTGTTCTACACGAAACACTGTGCGGTGGTGGGATCCACAGTATTTTTGTGCAGAACACTGTCGGCCCTTCGGCCGCGCTTATAAAAAATTACCCTGGGTAGGTCCAACACCGGTTTGGAGACCAAAACTATATCCCCGCAAAACACTTCTGATCAAATTTATTTGTGTGGGTACAACAACATTACAACAACCACATGAAAATCGCCACCTTCAATTGCAAATATCTCCGAACAGAGATAAAATTTTTTTTGGTTGCGTGTTAGCAGTCGACCCCTCAACTAGACTTTAACCGAAACTAAATATTATTTTTTTAAATAGAAAAATCAAGCTTTTTAAAGTAAGAACACCGGCGTATGCCGGCGCGCCGCCAGGCCGCCGCCGCCGATAAAGTGATCGGCGTAAACTTCTAGTAAGATAGTTATAACTTGGTACAATCAGATCATGAGTCCGGGAGGACCTGGGAAAAATTAGCTTATCATAAAGGTATCTAGGCTCCTTACATATAATAAGTCTGCAGAGGAAAATACAATTTCTGGCCTTTAGATAGTCACCTATATCACACCCTAGTAATCGTGTTCTCCAATTCGAAATATGGTCAAATTTGTCTAACCCGAACACACAGCGCGTAACGTGGTTGAAAGCTACATCGATCTTATGGGCAGAATGCGAGCTCAGCTTAGTGTATACCAGTTCGGGATAGCATATAGCCGACAAAATTAGCTATATTAAAATTAGATCGATGGCGCGATATCGGCTAACTTTCGTTCATACAAATCGAGCTTGGTTAATGTATATAAACCTAAACTTTGCCTATAAACCTAAGGATAATCAATAAAAATTTATAAAAGTTGAAAACTGCAGCTGAGATTAAAAACGTTTAAGCCGATATACATAGAAAACATAGGGTTGGACATTTCGAGACCTTAATAACAAGTGTGTCAGTTCGCTTAACGTAACAGAAAGGCGGTGGCACAATGACATTTTTCATATAGATGCGATTAACACAAGCTTATGCATTCCAATAACATCGCCACAATCAACCCAGATGTTGCGTTTGTAAATATGAAGGAACTTCAGACTTGGCAATTGAAGTTTATTACGCCTTGCCCATTCACAAACAAAATTTCGCGAAGCACTGTTGTAAACATTCCCTCTATACAACAAAAATACTTGCTAACATATTTTGTGTGGTATTCGATTGTAATATTGCAGTTTTTAATTATGAAAAATGTTAGAAAATTTACCAACCAGTGGGAAAAATAATTTCACTTGCAAAGTGTGCCAACACCCTTAGCCAAAGCAAATGTCAAATTCTTCTTCTTATGATTTGCTTGGAACAAAATTGGGCAGTTGGCTACTTTTCAATATCAGATGGCGCTAGTGTCGCTCATTCTAGCATTCTGCATAAAAATACATGCAATATACTCATAATGCATAAGCATGTGTTAAACTCATCTATATGAAAGACTGCTTATGTGTCGGAGCTGGAAGGGTTCAAGCTGCAGACATTGGTGCGTTATCGGTAACCGTATCGGTAGCCTTATAACAGCTAATTCGACCAGCCTTATGGGAATCAATGTAATCGATTATTGGTGTTGCTAAGGTCATAACCGCGGCCAGCGTGGTGTGATGGTAGCGTGCTCCGCCTACCACACCGTATGCCCTGGGTTCAAACCTCGGGCAAAGCAAGATCAAAATTTTAGAAATAAAATTTTTCAATTAGAAGAAAATGTTTCTAAGCGGGGTCGCCACTCGGCAGTGTTTGGCAAGCGCCGGGTGTATTTCTGCCATGAAAAGCTCTCAATGAAAACTCGTCTGACTTGCAGATGCCGTTCGGAGTCGGCATAAAACATGTAGGTCCCGTCCGGCCAATTTGTAGGGAAAATCAAGATGAGCACGACGCAAATCGGATGAGAAGCTCGGCCTTAGATCTCTTCGGAGGTTATCGCGCCTTTCATTTATTTATTTATTTAAGGTCGTAACCATATCGTAGCCAACCAATTGGTTTTTGGTTTTCCGCCGTAAGGATAAACAGCTGATTACGTTAGGGATACGACTACAGCGATACAACAAACGGCACCAATGACTCCGCTTTAACTGTAGTTTAAACTCGAGTATAAAAGCCTCGACACATAAGCAGTTTTTCATATACATGCATTTTGCTCAATCTTATGAATTATGAGTAGATTGAACGTATTTTTATGGAGAACGGTAGATTGAGTGACAGTCGCCATCTGAAATGGAAAAGCAGCCAACTCCTAAATTGTGTTGCAAGCATAAGAAGAAGAATTTGACATTTCCTTTGGCTAAGGTTGCTGGCACCCTTTAGAAGTGAAATTATTTTTCCCACTCGTTGATAACTTTTCTAAAATTTCTCGCTATTAAAAAATATAACAAATGAATACGACACAAAATATGTTAGCAAGTATTTTTGTTGTATAGGGAGAATGTTTATACGAGTGCTTCGCGAAATTTTATATGCGAATGGGCAGGGCGAAATAAACTTCAATTTGCCAAGTCTGAAGTACCTTCATATTTATAAACGCAACATCATGGTTGATTTTGACGATGTTATTGGAATTCTTAAGCTTGTGTTAAACGCATTTATATGAAAAATGTTATTGTGCCCCGGCCTTAAACGCCCGCGTCACAAATCACAAAAGAAGATTTGGCAATGCGCATGCGAGGCATTAGATCAGCTGTTTTTTTTTTTTGACGTATGAATTGATCCGTTTTATTTAGTAGCGCTTTTATTTACACATAGTTAGTGCTATTTGCGAGTTTTAATTAAGTAATTATATTAATAATGCGTTGTGCTGTGTTTGGGTGTAATAACAACAACAAGAATTCCAATAAAAAGAAATGGAGATTTTTTCATTTTCCGAAGGATGCAGTAGTGGCTAAGAAATGGCTTAATTTTTGCCGCCGAAAGGACGTGGTGAATCTCAAATCAGCATGCATATGTGAAATACATTTCACTCACGAAGATTTCGAAAGAAATATCCAATATGAAATGGGTGAGTATATAAAATTTCTGATAAATAATTCATTCAATTAAAATAAATATTTAAAATTTTAGGCTTATGTACCAAAAATCCCACAAAGCTACTACCCAGCGCGATTCCGACGAAATATACAACCAATGAAGAAGAGACAAATCAACGTCAAAAGAGAGATGAGGATCGTTCAAGGAAGCAGCTGGTAGAAAAATGGTTGAATGATTCAGCTGGCTCAATGGATGAAAGCGAAACTGAGGATAAGGCTGAGGCACAAATCATCGTTGCACCAATGGTTGACGAGAAGGATGCGAAAATTCAACAATTAGAAAAAGAAAAGTAAGTAATTAAAGTCAATGTAAAGTACTATGTTTCGCTATTTTATTAATAACTAGCTTATGCCCGTGAGTTTTACCCCACGTTTTTATAAAAATATGCAAGCTACGCGTAACTGGCCATGGGTAAAAAATGAGTTGGTAAGATTGACTTCTGCTACAGCTAATCACTGTTGTTGTATGATATATTCATATTTGTAACAGGATTCCCCTCGCGTAGGTGAGGTTAATAATTGAGTTGCAGAAGCTCTGAAGATATAAAGGTTTGTATTACGCTCATCAATCCCTTGATTCGCAGCTAATGATCGTTCCTGAGCTTCATTGAATAGGAAATTTGAGGCATTTAAAATTGAAAAGACAAATATATCGATATCAATGGAATCCTTGGTTTTGAACTTTTTGTTTCGAAATTTTCCGATAAAATGAATTTCTTCAATGGCATTCTAAAAATTTTGCGATAAAAAGCCTTATCCCACTACATAAGCGTTGAGAATCGAAATAACGAAGCATAAATATTATGATATTATGGGCCCTTTTTAAGGATCAATCAATGAGGAGAAATTTCTGATGGCTCAAAAGAGCTAATAAACTCAATCGGATACTCACAGCTTGGGACTCTTCCACGGCTGTTAATAGAGTGACAAGTTGTCTTGGTTCTAGAGATATTCAGGCCTGTTCTGGATTCCGATTCCGATCACTTTTTTCGGAATCGAAATGGATTGGTGTTCTCAATTTCGATTCCGACCAAAAATTATCGGTTTGAAAAGTATTGCCTCTGAGCAGTCGGAATGAAAATTAATTGGCAGATTATACACAAATGTTGCGATATTTGTCTTTCAAATAATTTTTTTTTAATTCTTCATTTTATTTGGAAGAGTTGTGTGTATTTTTTGTTTAAATTTGAGTTAAATTGGCATAATAAATCTTTCTTTAAAAACTTCTATCAAGAAATCTATTAGGCAAACAAATCGATGCTGATCGAAATGAAGTCGACCTGTTCTGAATTCCGATCCAGCGCATTTTTACGATTCGCACGCACAATAGCACGTATTCTTGCGTCTGCGCATCAAAAACCATATCTGCAGGCATTTTTTTAATTAAAATACAATTTTATGATACTTAAACCAAAACACATAAACAAAAACAGCTGATTAAACTGGTTACCGAATCGGAATGAAAACGATTCGAAATCGACTTCGAATCGATTTTTTACAATCGGAATTGAGAACACCAAATAGAAACCGAGTCGAAATCAATGTCGTTTTACTTTTCATTCCGAGTCGGAATTCAGAACAGGCCTGATTATTAACATTCTCATTTTAAGGTACCCAAAATGCCTTTTCTCAAAGCCATTAATAGTTTGTAAAGATAGATTCAATATTTGGAAGTAAAATTAGCTATTAAAGCTTCAGGTGATGTGATAATTTCACAAAAGCTTGCAGGAAAACAAATCAAATATTTTAGTAAAGAAATAGGAATTTTGCCATAATTAATTTCAAGAAGTTGTTGAGCAAAAGCTGCTGCTGAAGTGTTTCCGCCAAAATGCCTTCTCATTTCTAAAGAGAGTAAATTTTTCTACGTAAAGCCGCCTATAGACGTAAAAGCACGCATTTACTTCAACTGCGGCTGTTCCAGCAAGTAGCAGGAAAGCACCACCTTTGGGATGATCATTACACCTTAAATTCTTAAGGGTTCGGTCTAAAACTAACGACTGTTTATGTGTCATGGTGCACACATCGCACACCCACACTTTGGTCTGACCCCTTTCCTTATGTTGTACATAGGTGTATCAGATGTTTGCAGACAGTGGTCGTTTAAATGAGGAGTTGTACGTCCACCACACAAAGGGTATCCGCGGCATCTGAGAAAGCAACTGACACAGTGATTTCTCTTTTTATTCTTACATCAATTAATATCAAATTAAACAGAAATATTTTTTTCCGGTTCCTCCAGGCGTATCCGAAAATACCAACCCTAAAGACAATATAAAAGAATACTAAAAGAACAACAGCCAAACCCAACTCTGCAATCAAACTTTAGGTGTTGAAGTAACCTGATTTTTTTAAGGCAGCCATAGTTCTGAAAGCCCCATTTATCTAGTTTTTTTTTTACTTCCATATATTACTGGTGCTGTTAGGACTTAGCGTCATATAGCTCCATTTGTATGGGAGGTGCCACGCCCTTCTTACTCACCCCTTATTTTCTTAGTAGAGTTAGGGATTGATCCAATTTAACTCTTTACTGGATTTCAATGTTCTTGCATGAATACTTCCAGAGTTATGCTGTATCAAACATTCAATTTGTATGGTAGGTGCCACCCCTTTCTTTATATTGAAGTTATGTTTAGCCTATGGGCATCTTTGGAAGGTTTCTAGTGAGTGATTCAAATTTAGTTGTGATCGGCCGATCCGTTTAGTGCGCATGCCGATTTATACCTACACACAAACATTCATAATTTTAACTTTATATATATATAGACTAGAAGACCCGGCAGACGTTGTCCTGCCCTAAATTTGGCCTATCTGCATACATTTTAATAAGCTTTTTCCGTCTGACTCTGCCCTCCCCCTCTTCACTTTTTCCTAATCCTTTTATTCACTCCTCCCTCCGTCTTTTTCGCTTCATCTATCTCCATCTTCGTCTCATTCTATCTCTTTCTCAATCTCCTTCTCTCTTTTCTCTTCTCTCATCTCACAATTTCTTCTCATTCTTCTGCATCCTTATTGCATGTTTAATTAAACACCAAGCAATTACACGGAAGTATATCCGCACCACCTGAAAATATGAGTGCCTCTGCGCATACGTAACATTTTATTATTACGTACAAACAAATAAAAAAAATTGCAATAAAATAATATTGCGACTATAAACTGAGATATAACCTATCCTATGTCTCAAGTTAGATCAAACTACACACGGGGTGCAAAACAAATTCAAAATCGGTTCAGTAGTTTAGGAGTTCATCGCGGCCAAAAATGTTGTGACACATGTTTTTTATATATTAAAATAGAACATGTGGATAGACTGAAGTTAACAAAAAAATTTTAATTTTAAAGATTAATAAACATCCAAAAGGAATAACAGCCAAACAACTCTGTAGTCAAACTTTAGCTGTTATAATAATCTAAGTTTGTACCGCAGCCATAGTTCTGAAAAATCCCATTTGTAGGGAAGGTGCCACGCCCCTTTTCCCCAATTCAACCATTACTACATCCAGAGATATGCAGTATGATAAATTCCATTTATATGGGAGGTGCCACGCCTCCTTCCGCCCACGCACATTTTCTTGAGGGTGTAATCGCATATAACTCCTTACTGAATTTCAATGTTTTAGCATGAATATCTTCAGAGTTATATAGTACCAAATATTCATTTTGCATGGGAGATGCCACGCCCTTTTTATATATCGATATTATTTTTAGCGTATGACCATCCTTGGAAGGTTTATAGTGGGTAGTGCAAATTTGGTTGTGATCGGTCGATCGGTTTAGGACGCAACTCGATCTATCCCTACATACATACATAATTTGAATTTTATATACATACATATATAGATAGATAGATATACTCATATTTTGCAAAAAAAAATTTTAGAATAGAAATTGCATGGAAGTGTGTGGTTACGACCAATATACAAATATGTGTATAAGATTGCCGATTTCTTTTGTCGTTAATATCATTGCTATTATACATATTTCAGGGAGAAGCTAAAGAAAAAAGTAATTAGCTATAAAAACAATTTTGCAAAGCAGTTGGCAGAAGTGAAGCGATTAAGAATTTGCGCCAAAAAATCGGAGTTCCACCGAATCAACTTGGAAGAAAAACTTTTAACAGTCTTCACCAAAGACCAAGTATGTGGTTTTACTTACTTGTGAATAGTTATGTATTAGAAATAATTAATGCTCTTTGCTTCAGGTTGAAAAACTGAAAAAAGAACATCGGACGAAATTCAAACATTGCTAATGCATATATTTTGGGCATTATTTCAACAAATACTTTCGACGTGTGGCAGAATTTTGTATCGACCTGCATGTTCAACATGTGATTTAACCGTAACAACATTTTATTTAAAGACTATATCATTCATTAAAATAAAAGATATTTTTTACAAAACCGCGCTCTTATATTTCGCAAGAAAAACTATATAACAGCAAATCAGCTGTTCGCTCAAGGGTGAACTATGACGTAAGTAGATGCGCAGAACGAAGATTTGAACTCGTGAATGCGCATGGGTACACTTTTTTTGGCCACTTATATTTGTGATAAGTGACTGGTAAAATAAAAATACCTTCTCTTTCCATTAAAATAAATATAAGGCGCGATAACCCCCGAAGAGATCTAAGGCCGAGCTTCTCTTCCAATTTGCGTCGTGCTCCTATTTTTTTCCTACAAATTGGCGGGATGGGGCCTACTTGTTTAATGCCGACTCCGAACGGCACCTGCAAGGCAGATGAGTTTTAACTGAGAGCTTTTCATGGCAGAAATACACTCGGAGTGCTTGCCAAACACTGCCGAAGGGCGACCACGCTTAGCAAAATTGTCTTCCAATTGAAAAAACTTGTTTCTAAAGTCTTTGATGTTGCTTTTTCCGGGCGTGAACCCAGGATCTTCTGTGTAAGGCGGAGCACGCTACCATCACACCACGGTAGCCGCCGTTCGATTACTCCGCCAGAAAAAAGATAACGCAAATATCATTTATCATAACTTGGCATTAATTGATAATAAACTCAAATTTGAAGATCATATAAATTATACAATTAAAAAAGTTGCTAATAAAATAAGAGTCATGCAGAGGTCAACTAAATTCATTCAAAAAAAGTACAAAATAATTTTATATAAATCAGTTATAGAATCGCACTTCGTGCACTGCCCGTCAATTGTATTCATAATATCGGATAAAGAAGTAGACAAGCCCCAAAAGCTTCAAAATAGATGCATGAGATTTATTCTTCAGAAACCTAGAGATACATGCACGGCTTACATGTTGAAGACTTTAGACTGGTTAAGTGTGAAACAAAAGATTTTTTTCCACTCCATGAAATTCATATTTAATATCAAACATGGAAATGTACCTGAGTATCTAAATAAAAATATAGCATTAGTTGAGCAAACTCACAACATAAATACGAGGAACAAACATAATTTCATATTGAAGTTTTTTAGAACTGAAATTGATCAACAGAACTTTTTCTGCAAGAGTCTGAAAAGTTACAATGATCTGCCTATGGATATAAAAAGTTGCAACCAAATAACAGTATTTAAAACAAAATTGTATGAATATTGTAAAACCTTAGCTATAAGATAAAAAAACTGTAATATATTCTAATTTACGAATTAGCCTTCTGGCCTTAATAAATAAATAATAATAATTGCCTACGTATTTTTAGCCGTTGTGTCGTGACATTCATCTGTTTTGCGACAACTGGCGCCAATTAGGAGCACTGAGGGAGATAAAGTCTTCGTCCACCCGTCTTTCCCAATCTGGAACACTACGAAGATGAGGACACCGTCTATGATTCCGAGTCATACGTCAGTCCAAAGTAGCAATCGCTGGCAATAGTTACTTTCCGTTTCATTACGAGACTGACATTGTTTTCGATATTAGACCTAGTTGCCAGATAGATAAAGGTCCTCCACATTCTCAAATTTGTCGCGCGATATTGAGTCATCTTGTTCGAATGTTTTGGATTTTTCAGAACTTTGTTAAATATAACGGGAATTATCTCGGAAATGCCTGGACTATCACCGAGTTCTCTCTGGATAATTTCGGTATAGTTTTTAGAATTTTGCCTATGTTTACAAATCCTTTCATGGCCTCTTGCGGAATTGCTTTCGGTAGTGTTTTAAGGATCGGAGCTAGTTCGCTGTTTTTTCTATTGTTCTAACAGCCCATTCGGCTTAAACAAATAATCATGCCTATAACGGTATCCGGTGAACGCTTTGCGGAGGGAGGTCGAATTGAAACAAACAAAAAGGTCGAGAATTCGATTTTTAAAATTAGATAAAGGAAATCTTATTCTGAATTTATTTGCTTTTAGGACTGAAATGAATTTAAAAGAAATGTAATTAATTGCTTTTTTATAATTTTTAAACTTGCTTCTCTCCGCAAAGCATCAGTTGGATACCGTAAAGACGCACGAATAACGCCTCTAACACCCCTCTTATTATGGTGCACCTCTGTTGAAACAGCAAGTTTCCTTGGACTCCCGTTAGAGGACATTGATGACAATTTGTGATTGGTCGCACCTATTGGGGCGAAGCACTGCTACAACAACAACGAATGTTTGATCTTGGTCTCTTGGTTTTTAGTACATTATTTAATACCCTCTTGCGAGCGGAGTCGCAGTTAAACGCTATGAAACTATAAATTGTTCTTTACTTTTACAAAGATATTTTATTACAACACGAGTTATGCGAAAAAGCTCATAGAGTATGTATGTTTATATAATATTTAAAAAGAACATAAATGTTAAGACAAGATCTTGTTGCGCTAGACTTAAACCAAACATATGAAGATAAATTAAAAAAAATAATAATAATATAAGTAAAAATAAGAAAAACTAAGTTAATATGCAGCTACTAAGAATCAAGAGTACATAAGTAAAGAGTTTGTTGAAATTAACCGTTTTATATACTTATATTTGTTGTTTTCTTTGAATATTATTATGATTATAGTTTGAATTTTTGCAATCCATTAACGAATATCTAACATTTAATATTCTAAAGCGTACGCTGTTCATTTTGTTGCACATTCGTCGTCGCCGCATCATCATTAATACACATCCATTGATTCTCGTTATTCTCCTTCCATAATGTAACCTTATTGTCGCCGCCGGTAACAGCTAAAATATTTCCTGTCAAAGACCAGCTAACACTCCATACGACATCATCAAAAGTATGCAAAATTGTCGATGACCAAGTAGTTAAATCGGTACTATTCCAAATAATCACATGACGGTCCTGGGATGCAGAGGCGATTTGCGAACGAGCTAGCCCAATAGAAGGCGCCCATGCAACATCACGCACCCAATCAGAGTGCCCTTCAAGACGATTCTCTTCAACCCAACGATCAGCATCTTCACGCCAAATTTTCACACAATTATCACAACCAGCACTAGCTAAACGCTTTACGGCTGTATTACGTGCCGATGCACGTTGATCAAATGCTGGTTCGGGCACAGTCGAAGAGCACCATGAAATTGCATTACAACCAATTGTATGCGCATTTGAAATTTTCTTACTATCCCAAACACCATATTCCATGTTACAAGTGAGTATGGATATCGAACCATCCGAACTGCCACAAGCGAGTATTAGACCATATTCAGCGGGAGCAAAGGCAACAGAATTTACCGATGAATCGTGATTATTGTATTCGTAGCTATAATTTAAAAAATAAACAAAAACAAACATTTTAATAAATGATACGCTTATCGAGTGAAAATTTATGTTCGTTTACATAAATATGCATAGTTGTGTATACTTACAACTTGGTCCAATCATTCGATGCACCTTCCTTCCATACAATAACTTTCCGATCATATGAACACGATGCTAATAAGTTACCAAATTTAGGATGTGCCCAAGCTACTTGCCACACAGGTCCTTGATGACCCTTGAGGTCTGCAACCAGTATTTGATTACCATTTTTCACGTCGAATACTTTGACAGAGCCATCTGATGAGCAAGTGGCCAAATGTAGTCCATAGTAATCCAGTACAGCATTGTGAATCATGTCCTCATGTCCGGTATCAACTGTGTTAATTAAGCTCACCATTTTTTATGGAATTTGTTGTTGAAAATTGGATTAAAACGCAAACAATGTATTTTCTTATAGATCAAGGCGGCTTCTGAGATAATTCGTTTTCTTTTGACGTGGAGCTATTCAAAGTGATGCCAGATATCAGATATATAGATTTCAAACATTCATCAGTGATGTCAAATTTACATCACCTTATAGAAACGCATGTCGTTAATAGCTCCGACACATAAGCAGTTTTTCATATATATGAGTTTAACACAAGCTTATGCATTATGAGTAGATTGCATGTATTTTTATGGAGAACGGTAGAATGACCGACACTGGTGCCATCTGATATTGAAAAGTAGCCATATACCAAATTTTATTCCAAGCAAACCAAAAGAATAAGAATTTGACATTTGCTTTGGCTAAGGGTGTTGGCACACTTTGCAAGTAAATTTATTTTTCCCACTGGTTGGTAAATTTTCTAACATTTTTCGCAATTAAAAATTGCAATATAACAATCGATTACGACACAAAATATGTTAGCAAGTATTTTTGTTGTATAGGCAAAGAGTATATATTTGTCAAGAGGCGTCACTCGATACTTTTGTTGTTGCCAAATCAAATTACTCGATGTTTTCTCAAGGTAGTCGTTGGTTTTTTTTATCAGATGTATTTATAAAAACGCCTTCTATACATTTTCGTGGGGTATTTGTGTTTATTTTACTGATTGTATTAAATTAATTAATTAATTCTCTTTCCAAAAATCGTAATTATGCAAAGTCACTTTACCGCATAACTATATAGGATTCAATTAAAAAAAACTAAACAAAACTTCCTTGAGAATCACATTCGACATGACAGGGTTGCTTTGGCAACAACAAAGTATCGAGTGACGCCTCTTAACAAATATATACTCTTTGGTATAGGGAGAATGTTTATAGCAGTGCTTAGCGAAATTTTGTATGTGAATGGGCAAGCCGTAATAAACTTCAATTGCCAAGTCTAAAGTTCCTTCATATTTACAAACGCAACATGTTGTTGTTGTTGTAGCAATGCTCGCCCCACCTAATAGCCGCGACCGATCACAAATTGTCATCAATATCCTCTGACGGGAGTCCAAGGAAACTTGCCGTTTCAACAGGGGTGGACCATAAGGAAAAGGGTGTTAGAGGCGGTGGTTCCACATTACAATTAAAGAGATGGTTGGTGTCATGTGGGGACACATTGCAAGCGGGGCATACATTTTGTATGTCGGGGTTGATTCTGGATAGGTAAGAGTTTAACCTGTTACAGTATCCAGAACGAAGTTGAGCAAGAGTGACACGCGTTTCCCTGGGGAGTATGCGTTCCTCTTCCGCGAGTTCTGGATATTTTTCTTCAAGTACTGGATTCACCGGGCAATTCCCGACATAAAGGTCCGACGCCTGTCTATGGAGTTCACCAAGGACCTACTTGTGTTTTTTCGCTTCATACGGCTGGGTTCTCAGGTGCCGTATTTCCTCAAAATGCTTACGGAGATGACTCCTTAGGCCCCTAGGCGGTGCTGGGTCGTCAATCAGATGTCCGTTGGGATGCCCAGGTTTCTGGGTATTCAACAGAAACTGTTTGGTCAGCATCTCATTTCTCTCCCTGATGGGGAGTATTCTCGCCTCATTATGCAGATGGTGTTCTGGGGACATAAGAAGACAGCCCGTGGCGATTCTGAGAGCAGTATTTTGGCAGGCCTGTAGTTTCTTCCAGTGGGTAGTTTTTAGGCTTGGCGACCATATGGGTGACGCGTAGCACGTAATCGGCTAGCTAATTGCTTTGTATGTGGTCATGAGCGTTTCTTTATCTTTTCCCCAGGTACTGCCAGCAAGGGATTTGAGGATTTTATTACGGCTCTGAATTCTCGGAACAATTGCGGTTGCGTGCGCACCAAAATGTAGATCCTGATCAAACGTCACACCCCAGATTTTGGGGTGTAGGACAGTCGGTAGCGTAGTGCCATCGACGTGGATGTTCAATATGGTCGACATTTGGGGCGTCCATGTTGTAAATAAGGTCGCGGAAGATTTAGTCGGTGACAATGCCAGGTTTCGCGAGGCGAAAAAACTGGAGAGATCAGGGAGATAGCCGTTTATTTTATTGCATAGCTCATCGATCTCTGGGCCTGGGCCTGTGGCCATTATTGTGCAGTCATCGGCGTAGGAAACGATTGTGACTCCTTCCGGTGGTGAAGGTAGCTTAGATATGTAGAAATTAAACAAAAGTGGGGATAGGACACCACCCTGTGGCACCCCTTGTTTAATTCTCCTTGGTTTTGATGTTTCGTTTCTGAATTGCACCGATGCCTGCCGACCACCCAAATAATTTGCGGTCCACCTTTTAAGACATGGGGGAAGGGTAGACCCTTCCAGGTCTTGCAGTAACGAGCCATGGTTGACCGTATCAAAGGCTTTTGATAGGTCTAGCGCTACGAGTACTGTTCTATGGTGGGGGTATTGATTCAAACCGCAATTTATCTGGGTGCTAATGGCATTTAGCGCGGAGGTAGTGCTATGGAGTTTTCTGAAGCCATGCTGATGAGAAGCTAGCTGCAAATGTGTTTGGAAATAAGGGAGCAAAATGGCTTCAAGCGTATTTGCTACTGGCGATAGGAGAGATATCGGACGATATGACTCACCTACGTTAGCTGGTTTCCCAGGCTTTAGTAGCGGGACCACCTTGGCCATTTTCCATTTCTCGGGTATGACAAAGATGGAAAGGGACAGGTTGAAGACATGCGCTAAATATTTGAAACCCTCTTCCCTAGGTTTTTAAGCATCGGCATGGCTATGCCGTCTGGGCCCACTGCTTTGGATGGTTTAGCGCGACCAATGGCGTCCTCAACCTCTCTAGCGGTGATGGTGATTGGTGACGCGCTGAATTTGTGTTTATGTGCGTGTCTATTGGCTCTCCGTCTATCTTTGTCAACCGTAGGATGCATTATATATTGTCGGCAGAAAGCGCTCGCGCATTTTTTCGCATCCGACAGCACCTTATCGCCAAAGGCAATGGAAACTTTGTCTTTGTGCTAAGTCGGATTAGATAGGGACTTTACGGTGGACCAAAGTTTACCTACACCGGTAGAGAGGTTACAACCTCTTAGGTGCTCTTCCCATTTCGCCCGCTTGTGTTCGTCCACAAGCAATCTGATGCTTTGGTTTATATCCCTTATTTGGGGGTCGCCTGGATCTAGCTGTCTTATAAGGTCGCGTTCCCTCGCTAAGCTCGCGGCCTCCGCCGGGAAGTGGGGCCGGATTTCGGGAATTCTTCCGGCGGGAATGAAATGTGCCGAGGCGGATTCAATGACCTTACGGAAGGCACGCTCCCCTTGGCGGGCATCAGTCGGGATAGGGAGGGCAGCAAAGCTGCTGTCTGTTGCAGTAATTTGCTTACCGGGCTAAAGGTTAGCATGTTTAAAATACGTAGGTCGTTTTGTTCATCAAATTTAAGTAGATAACTCATCAGTTGTTTGCATCAGAGCGATAATTTTTGAGATAGTTATTAAAACTGTTTAAAGGTTGTCAAACGTTGTTTCTCGTTGTATATCCTTTATATCTGGCGAGCTATGACAGCTTCCTGCCATACGTGTGGGGGCGTCTCCGTTTATTGTGCAGAACGTCGTTTCTTCTATTTGATCCGCCAACATCTCACCCCTACTGTCCGCCCGCAAGTTTGAATGCCATAGGTCGTGATGGGCATTGAAATCGCCTAAGATAATGCAATTGTTGCCAGTGAGTAAGGCCTCGATATTAGGGCGGTATCCACTGGGGCAACAGGTGACAGGAGGGATGTAGATGTTGATGATTTCTAGATTTGCATCGCCTGACCGGACAGATAGGCCTTGACGTTCTAAGACATTGTCCCTGCGGACGATGCCAGGATCAAATATATGATATTGCACAGAGTGGTGTATAATAAACGCAAGACCGCCTCCATTTCCGCTCTCGCGGTCTTTCCTGTGGACATTATACCCAGAGCAGGTCTGCAATGCAGATCTTGCTGTGAGTTTAGTCTCTTGAATCGCAGCAATGCGGATGTTGTGCCGCTTCATGAAATCGACTATCTCCCTAATCTTCCCAGTTAGTCCATTACAGTTTAACTGCAGAATTCTGAAGTGCATGAGGGGTGACGCCGCCACTCTAGGGGTAAGTGACGGGTGACTACGCCTAGGTTGTGGAAGGCCAGGACGTAATTGCTGTTGTGGCCTTGGGACTGGGCGCCCTTGGGCAGGCATTAGGGTACCCGGATGATTTGGGTTTGCGACCTGGCAACATGGCGCGATGAAACCCGTCGAGGGGTTGCCGTCGCGGAGACCAGAACATCAAGGAAAGTGGCACCACCCAAGGCAGGAGCTGCATTGAGCGGATGTCGCAAACCTATATATTCTGTGCTGGCATACGGTGCAAACGGAGGTAGGAACTAAGAGTCTGTTTCCCTGACCTGCACGATTGCTGCCTGAAAGAGGGGGAGGAGAAGACGGGGGCAGGGGCTGATGCTCAGCATTGCTACCAGCTCTACTACGAAGGTAGTAGTTATGAGTTGTATCAGCTGTTTGAGTTGTTGGCGCCGTGGGGCGCGAGCAGCAGCGGGTACTTGTTGTGGCTTGATGAGCAGCGAGGCTGCTGGAAGGTAGTGGGGGCGCTTAGGCGTAGACTACGGGACGCCCTTGGGCGTGAGCAGCAAAGAGCCACAAAAGATTTATAAAAGTTACGTGGACGTCGGGTTTTGGGATCAAGCCCAGAACAACCTGTCCGATGCAACCATCCCGTGCACGAGACACACTGAACAGAATATGACCGTCCTAAAAAGATTCTTTTCTGGCAAATGCAGCAAAACCATTTCTCAGGACCGGGGTCAGGAGACGGACCCGGATTGGGTTCGATACCTTCCGGAGTAAGAGAATATGTAGCAGTCCTGCTGCATGGAGCTGCTGGGAGGATGACAATTTGTGGGAGGGACGAAACAAATTAAATGGGGTCACACTGAAATGACAGTCCTTGGTCGGGAAAAATCCCGAGTCACTCCGGTACATAGAACCGACTGCCTTGGGAAATGCAACATCTTGGTTGATTGTGGCGATGTTAGTGGAATGCATAAACTTGCGTTAAACGCATCTATATGAAAAATGTCATTGTACCGCGGCATTAATGTGCAAAGCAACATGTCTCAAGCACATCCAAAGACAAACGCGTTGGCCGCGGTGCTTCGCTTTGACGTCTACTGCTTTGCATCAACATATCATATAACTTATAACTTTAAACGAGCAATTCTTGTATATTTGTATAGCCGAACGATCTCGGGAGCGGCTCAACCGATTTAAATGAAATTTGGTACAGAGATAATGTATCACCTTCTAAGACTTTTTACGTAGGTGTTGCCACTCAGAATGTTTCACAACCACCTATTCGAAATTTAAAAAAAAAAATTGCAATAGATATGCCGATATGGGTATCAAACGAAAAGTATTTCCCTCCGCATTACAATAGGGACATTTTTGAGTATCGTTGCCATTTAGGGTTGCTACCTATTCGAAATTAAAAAAAATTGCATGAGATATGCCTGTATGGGTATCAAACGAAAGGTATTTCACCCTGCATTACAATAGGGAAATTTTTGAGTAGGGTTGCCACTTATTCGAAATTAAAAAAAATTGCATGAGATATGCCGATATGGGTATCAAACGAACGTATTTCACTCCGTAATACAATAGGGAAATTTTTGAGTAGGGTTGCCATTTGGGATTGGGGTAGTGAGACGAAATAATATCTACTCTACTTACTCATATTCTATTAAAGCTTTAAAGGAGAACATTAAAGTTAAAAATATTCGTTAAAAAATCTTACACACGATTCGACTTAATTTTGTTAATTTCACAGACGCTAATAAGTTTGAAATGCAATATCAAGGCACCATGGCAAATTCTAGCAAAATATATATAAATGCATATTTTTGGCAAATATGAAATAAATAATTCTCACAGATTACTATTAGAAAGATTTCTCACCATAGCAAAAAGATATCTCACCATGGTAATTTGCTACCCTTGCACACTAGAGGCATATGTTCAATTTGAAAACGACATCTAACCATTTAACTGCTTACCAACAGATATTTTCATAACTGATAGTTGTCATTCGTGAAATTTACAAGTTTTTAGAATGTAATAAAATTGTGAGACTTTAATTAAGAAATTAATAATTTGGCGCATGAAGATACTCGACCTAAATAACTTAGTTCCCGATTTCACTAATTGTCATAACAATCCGTTATACTATCGGCTGGAATTACCCTTTTGAAATTTTTCATTCCAGTTCATTTTGCGGTTAGTGTTTGATATGTTTTTGAAATCTATTTTTAAGGAAATCACTTATTGGTAAGTAAAAATATATAATATACGTACATATAAAAAAAGTAGAGTTTGATTAATGATGACATGTAGAACAAAGAATGTTATGCGGCATATTCGAAGATTTAATTTATTTATTTAGATGCAGATCTCACTACCGGCAAGTAAAAATTGTTATTGTGTCTTGTTTGATAGCTATGGACCTCTCTGTTTAGTCTGACATGTTCACTTAGGTAATGTTATGGTATCGCATCTATGATGGAAGCAGTAAGAAGGCGGTCGGCATGAATTGTTGGTGCACATTGGCTAGTCGTTGTCGGCTGGGGCGGGTCCTTGCCAACCTTACTCTTCCTGCGCCATAAACAGAAAAAAGTTCCTATCATGCCTATCAAAACTAGCTGTCAAAAAGGGCAGAGACCGACTCAAAACGCTTGAAATTCAAAATAAAACAACATCCGGCCGAACCGGATGTCACGGACAGACCGTTGACATTCAAAGATTTAAAAATTCAAAAAAAAAAAGAAACTCAAAATAAACTAAGCGCAAAAAAAAAGAACTAACCGAACCGGAAACGACCGGTTACTAACTGCTGAAATAAAAAAAAAGCTGAAAAGTAAAAATAAAAAGGTGAAAAACAAAAAGGGCCGAATATACATGGGGGCGCTGCGGGTGTTGTTGCGACGCCCGGTGCTTATGTCCCACCCTCAAAAAACCATGGCCACCGACGCACCTATAATTTCGGTGGCCCCTTACCTGTTTCTCTAAGTGCCTTCTAAATAAATGGCGACGTCAGCATTCCCATTTTAAATTACAAAATTTATTCAAACTTCATTATTACTATTTTGTTGTTAAATCTTTTTTTTTGAAAAGCATTGAATTATTAGCTAAGTTTCTAATATAAACTATACTCTCTAACAACAAAGGTATTCAAATTAATCCGCTTATATTTTATTAACAAAACAAAATATATATAAAGTTCGGTTTTGGTTATTATCATAAGAGGGTTGCCCTTAAAGTACATTGTTGCAATAGTCACTTATTATCTGCTTTTTTTTTTGTGTAAAGCTAATGCTTATGGTATAATGATAATGATATCTAATATGTACTAAGACGAGTATTTACAAAAGCAATTAAGATGAAATTGCGATAGTAATATGTATTACGTGCACGTATATTACTTTCGTCTCGTTGTTCGAAAAATATGGTCTACAATAAGAATTCATATGTATATATATATATATACATATATATATTGCATTAGTATTATATAAGAAAAAAAAAACTATATGGAAATCCTTTTGCCAATTCGTGCATAATCGACGAATGGCTTCTGTCGCAAAAAAAATTGTCTTTAACTTTATGGTTGAGCTCCCAAAATGAATCGCTAAAACGTTTCACGTGATAAAGACGGCTTATTATCAATAAAATTTATGAAGCTAACTTCAAACATTTTAAAGCGACAAAATATATTACTAAACTGATAAAAAAAAGATGTATGCCCTTTTTGTAAAGCTACTGTTTAGGTAGATACTATGTAGATTGAAAAATTTAATTATACTCGTAAATGGCTGAATACATTTTTAGTTATTTTTAAAGAGTTTGGTTCAATATAATGTATATAAGATGTATTCTCAAATAAACGGCGTAAGTTTGAATTAGCGTTGAGCGTTAATTTCTGCTTGACCTGACTGAGACAAAACTGCCTGTTTTATTTGTGAACAGACCTTTAAAATGTGTAAACAATTTTTGTATATTACACTGTTGTTGCATTATCTAATATTTTGTCAAGGTTCCGAACATAAGTGTTCATGTACTAATTATTTCGGTTAGATAATTGATACAAGCTAATCTTAAATAATGGGAACTATTTAGGTGTATCCCCTTTTTCTTTTTTTTTCCCACTCCACCCTGGTATGGTTGCATGTAGCATGTATGTAGTGTATTTAATGAAATATATATGAAGGAAGAAAACAATCGTATATAGGTAAATTTAAAAACTAATTATAAATACAACTTTAGCTTGGCGTTCCAAGCGCCCTTTTTCTTTTGCCAGCGCATATTTATTTATGTACCTATATACTATATAATTATGTATACCATCCAGTGTAGTATACTACCATTTGAATTTGAATACTTTTCGTGTCTTCTGCTTTTCCATGCAAATCAAAATTTCTAATTTTCTTTATTAATTTTTTTGGAACGAACTCACCCAAGTCAGGTTGCAGGCCATTGATGTTGGCTCTGCCGTGGTCGTTGTCGTTGCAGGTTGGTGTTGATATGGTTGGTGGTTCGTGTTGACCTTTACGATCTGGATGACTTGGCAATCTTGGCGTTAGTTGTGTTATGCAGCAGCGTACTGCTGGCCCTGGAGGCGGAATTGGTGTCGGACGCTTTTCCGATGGTGGTAGGGTACTTCGTAAACGTAGAGAAAGGGGTTTATCTTCGGATTGCAATGGTTCTCATCACCGTTTAGCTTCACTGGATATTATACACGTTGAGCTCCGACACTACCGTGATAAGGTTTGCTACCACCTAACTGTTCCTCTAGTAGTTGGATTCGGCCTGCAATTCCTCGCTGCAGTCTTTTGGTTCTTCCACAATGCTCGCTTGAATACGTGCACAGCCGGCTAGGGTGTTTGGCGATTAGTTAAATATAAGTGGGGATGTGCAGTTGATGTAGCAACAATGTTAATAAAGCAGTTGGCGCCTTGCTATTGAAGTTGAGCCAACCGATGTTACACGATCCCCTTTTTTTTATCTATATATGCGGGCCGCCACAAAATTTTGCTGCCGCCTATCACACTTTTTCCGGAAAACTCTCTGAATATAAATGGGGATGTGCAGTTGATGTAGCAATAAGGTTGATAAAACAGTTGGCGCGTTGCTATTGACGTTGGGCCAACTGATGTTACACGATTTCCTTTATTTTTCTTTATATCTGGCCCGCCACAAAATTTGGCTACCGCCTATCACACTTTTTCCCTGAAACTCCTCAGAATATAGGTGGGGATGTGTAGTTGATGTAGCAATAAAGTTGATAAAACAGTTGGCGCCTTGCTATTGACGTTGGGCCAACTGATGTTACACGATCCCCTTTTTTTATAATCGCCGGGCCGCCACAACTTTTTCTGACACAAATCACAATCTTCTTCTTTTTACTTCTTGCCGGAAACTCATGGCAATTTTCGCTAGTGATCGCCGGTCTGTTTTTTTCTTGTTTTCAATACTTTTGTATCGCAACTTTCGCCCCATCACCAGTGACTAGGTGTGTTCGCAAGAAAATGCGCCCAAGTGGACCGTAACCGTAGACCATAACAGCAGACCGTAACAGTAATTCGGCAGGTTTCCCAACTTTATGTTGAGTATAAACTTCAATGTGTAGTAAGTGATGTTCTGTTTTACACTAAGCCAGTTTAAGCTGTCTAGTAAATCTTTAATTGGGGTATCATACCGTTTTCTTAATATGAAACGCATAATTTTGTTTTGCTTAATTTGTAGCCTGGATTTTTGCTTTCAACTAATGCGAATAGGATTGTATGATAGTAAATGAAATGTGGCTCGATAATGGATCTATAGACCAGTATTTTGTATTGCATACTAATATGCCTGCATGATCGAAACATGAACCCTATTTTTTTTTTTGGAAAATTTCCCTTCGATGTATTTTAGATGTTCATCAAATTTTAATTTGTCATCTATAATTATTCCCAGGTATTTTATTCTGGTTACTCTTTCTATATGGGTATTTGCTATTTTTAGCGACACATCATCTCGAGTCACTCTAGACCTCATTATCATCCATTTTGTCTTTTCTATGTTTATTTTAAGCATATTTTGGCACAACCACTTATATATTGCCTGAAGGTCCGATTGTATTTTTGAGGCTGCCTCATCAATTGTGTTACCGCTTATAGTCAAAAGTCTCTTATTTTGCAGTATTTGATAAAGTTTTTAATATAATTTATGTAAATTATAAAAAGAATTGCTGCAAGCACCGATCCCTGTGACAATCCTATTTCAACGTCCACTTCGGGGGAAATCTTACTTCTTATTACAGTTTTCTGCTTTCTTCCACTAAGGTAACTTTTGAACCAGTTAAGCGCTATGTTTCTAATGCCAATTTTATACAGTTTTTTTATAAGAATATCTCTGTCTACTATTTCAAATGCTCTTTATAGGTCGAGGAATACTGAAATTGTAAATTGTTTCTTCGTTCTACTTTCTTTCCATCCTGCTATTACCAGGTTAAGTGCAGTTTCACACGAGTGTTTTGATCTAAACCCCGACTGCTCATTTATAATAATTTCGTATTTATTTAAGTAATCCAGCAGTTGCTTCTTAACTACAGTTTCTATTATTTTCTCATCGCTAGGTAACGTATTTATAGGTCGTATCTCCTCTGGTTTAATTGTTCCCTTTACTTTTTCCACAGGCACAATTACTGATGTCTTCCAGAGTCTGGAAATACACCAAATTGGAAACTTTCATTAATTACACATGTGAAGGTATAGCCTAAGTACTCCATGCTGTCTTTTAATACACCCTTCGTTACTAATTTTTTTCCTCCGTACTTGTTTTTTAATTTCGTTGTAACTCTCATAATTTCTTCAACATCTATTTCCTTCAGTTTAAACAAGCTTCTGCTTATCTCCATTTGATTTCCACCCGCTTCGAAGATTTCAATGCTATCTCTGATTCTGATTATGCTCTCATTAAAGTAACGGTTTAATTCAGTTGCTATTTCATAATCATCTTCAATAAGAGCACCATTAACAGAAATTTTTTGAATTTGTTCTACCTCACTACTCAGATTTATGGCGTGTTTTAGACATTTCCACATTAACTTTTGGTTATTAGTATTTCTTGAGATTTTGTTTTCCATAAATGTTTTCTTTTTTATTTTAACTGCTTTTTTGTAATATCGTTTTATTGTAATATAGTTATCCCAAATATTGGTTCCCTCTGCTATTTTAAATTGTTCATATTTCAGCTTATTCAACTCTGTTAGTTCATGGTCGTACCATTTATTAATCAATTTAACTGGAACTCGTTTTTTATATGTTAAAGTGGCCATTACGTTATTAAGGATACTGTTTATTCTTTGGACCTTTAGGCTAACTTAGAAGTTGTTTAGTTCAGCTAAATTTTAAGTTCTAAGGAGATTTACTAAGTGGCCTTTTGCATAGTTATTCCAACACACGCGGTTTTCATAGATTCTCATTTGGTACTTCTTTTGAATTGGTAGTTTGAATGAAATAGTTTCATGATCTGATATTTTATGCGAATCCAAATTCGATACTTCAACTTCAGTTTTGTTACTAAAGAGTGGATCTATTCTCGTTTGCGTTGTTTCTGTTATTCTTTTATTAAAATTAATTAATTGATACATTGCTAGTGATTCGAATATCCTAATTAGCTGTCTCGAGTATGTTGTGTGTGTATTGAAATTTATATTAAAGTCGCCAATAAAGATATTGTTGCCGCTTTCAGAAAAGCAATCTTCCATCATCTCATTAATATGTATTATGAATTCGGCATCACTGGTGTTTGGTGAGTGATATTATTATTATTATTATTATTATTTTATTTATTACGGCCAAAGAAGCCTAATTCATTGTATAGTACAATTTACAAAATTCATAATTGTTTCTTAAAACTATTTCATTAAAAAGAAATGATGTATATTGGAACGATTTTCCGTCATCCCTTGTCAAATTTGGTTTTGAGACAAACCGGTTTCGGCGTTGTGCCATCATCAGTGTCGATTTTCGTTCTGATCTGTTGTTGTCATTTGTCCTGTATTTATAGTTCGTAGGTATATGAGCAGGTATTGTCAAATTGATGCTTGTGTATATTTAGTTATGTGTATGTGCTGTGTGTTCGTTCAGAACCGAGGGTGGTTTACTAATCGATTTGTGTGGCTGACTGGGGTAGGTAGAAATCTGTGATTTTAGTCGTTTGACCTTCTTTGTCGGTTTTTTGTTTTGGTGTGTTAATTGTTTTGTGTTTATTTGTTGTTGTGCGTTTGTCTGTTGTACCTGTGTGATTAAGTTGTTTCCTGTAAACAAGTTTTAAAGGCTCGAATATTGTGTCAGAAATGGTGTTTATCTGTTCGTTTATTATTCTACCGTCGAATGTTTTCTGTTTGTAGATTTCCATGTTTTCGAGTACGTTGAGACGTCGGCCCTTTTCTTGTATGTGAAGAACCCTAACTGTTTTATTGATGTTTGCTGGGGAACATTCATTCTCGACCATGTGATTCGCGAAGTTAGACTCGGGTATAATGTTTGGATTCCGTATTTTTTTGTTGTAATCTCTAATATGTTCTCTGAACCTCGTTCTTATTTGCCGTCCTGTTTGTCCTATGTATCTATGCTGGTATCCGCAGGTAAGCTTGTATACGCCGTGGCTGCTAAGCGGATCCTCTGAGTTAATGTTAGTTCTTAGTTTTCGCCCTAGATTGTTCGATGTTTTGAATGCTGTGTTAATGTTGTATATTTTAAAGAAATTTGCCAATTTATATGTTGCTTTTCCAGTATATGTCATAGTCGTCCAGCTATTATTTTCTTTTTCATTATTTCTTTTTGGTTCTCCATATGTCCTTCTGAGCTTATCTACTAGTGCTTTTTTATATCCGTTGTTTGCAGCGATATTATATATGACCTCAAGTTCTCTCTTATATGCCTCTTGTGTAAGAGGTGTTCTTTCAAGTCTATGTACCAAGTGCCTTAATGCTGCATTTTTATGATGTTGAGGGTGATTTGAGGTATTGTGTATTATTGTGTCGGTGGCCGTTGACTTTCTATATATGTCATAGTTAAATCTTTTGGCTTCTTTATCAATATTTATCGTGAGGTCTAGATAGTTGATTCCTCCGTCTTTTTCGGTTTCCATTGTAAATTTTATATTGCCGTGCTGTTTGTTGAGGTACTCCAGTACGAGCTCTTCGTTATTAGTAGTTAAAACGCATATTATGTCATCCACGTATCTAGCATAAAATGACACGCCTAATTTGGACTTCAGCTCCTGTATGTACTTTTCTTCCAGATTTTGCATGAACACTTCCATAAGAATTGCTGATGTGGGGCTTCCCATTCCAAGACCGTTTGTTTGTCTATATATTTTATTGTTGAATTTAAAATAGTTTTGACGTAAAGTGGTTCTTAGCGTATTTGTGATTTGCATACTTTTTACTTTGTTTTTTGTGTTATGAACTATTGTTGAGCTAACTATGTCCAAAGTCTCCGATAGTGGTATAGATGGTTATAGATCTTTTATATCAAAAGATACCAATTTGCTGTTTCTTGTTAGCTCTACGGTCTCGAGTCTCTCTATTAGTTCTGTTGTGTTAGCTATTGCATATTCGTTCCTTAGCTCCAGAGTGTCTATCAATATCGTTTTTAAATATTTGGACAGTTTGTAACATGGTGCCGTTTTAAAATTAATGATGGGCCTCATTGGCGTGTCCGGCTTGTGGATTTTTGGTAGCGCAACCAGTGGAGGAGCCGAAGGGTTCATTTGGACCAATCTATGTGCCATGTTAGAATCTACTATATTTGTTGCATTTTTTATAGCAACTTTGATTTGTTTTTGGTATTCATCTGTGGGATCCTCTCTCATTCTACGACATTTCATTTCCTCTATGAGATCCTCGGTTTTGGATATATATTTCTCTTTTTCGATTAGCACAGTGGTGTTTCCTTTGTCCGCTTTCGTTGTGACAATATTGTTTTTCCTTAGTTTATGCCGTAGATTCTTTATTGTTTTCTCTTCTGTATTCGGTTTTTGTCCTTCCTGTGCTTTCACCTCCTTTCTTATGATTTCTCTGCACATGTGTCTTGCGTGCTCCTGTTCTTCCTGTGGTATCAATGATATTGCGATCTCCGCATCTACAATCGCTTGCTCCGTTTTTCTTACTGTATTCTGGTCCATGATATTGTGCTTCAGGCCCTTTTCGAGAAGTTGTGCCTCTTCCTTGGTAATGGCCACTGTTGTGAGGTTAACGAACTTGTCATGAAACTGGTGAGTGTTTTGGTTTTGGTTACCCTCTCGTCGTCCTGCCAGCTTGTCCAATTTTCGGTTCAGCGACCTGTATTTTTGTTGTAGTTCCTGATCGACCTCTGTCTTAATGCGGTCGAAGCATTCGATTAATACAGTCGTAGGTAGTTGTTCTGCCAATCTTAAATGGATAGATAATAACTCGGCATTTATCTCATCCTTCTTCGAGTATAAGCTTTCCAACTCATATTTTAAAAAATCCTTTTCCGCTTTTCTAACTGTTTTCCTGCTAGATTTGGTATTTGCCTTTATTGTTATTTTTGCGAATTTCGGAGTAACATTCAATTCCAGGCATTGTTTGTTGAACCAAATGCTCGCCTTTGCTTTATATATTTTCAGTAGGCGTCGCTTGTAAATTGTTAGTAGTCCGTTCGCGTTCAAGTTAAAAGCCTGACAAGCAATAACTGACTTATCTTGTTTGGTTGATTTTCCGACAGGGTGGATAAATGATGTATATTGGAACGATTTTCCGTCATCCCTTGTCAAATTTGGTTTTGAGACAAACCGGTTTCGGCGTTGTGCCATCATCAGTGTCGATTTTCGTTCTGATCTGTTGTTGTCATTTGTCCTGTATTTATAGTTCGTAGGTATATGAACAGGTATTGTCAAATTGATGCTTGTGTATATTTAGTTATGTGTATGTGCTGTGTGTTCGTTCAGAACCGAGGGTGGTTTACTAATCGATTTGTGTGGCTGACTGGGGTAGGTAGAAATCTGTGATTTTAGTCGTTTGACCTTCTTTGTCGGTTTTTTGTTTTGGTGTGTTAATTGTTTTGTGTTTATTTGTTGTTGTGCGTTTGTCTGTTGTACCTGTGTGATTAAGTTGTTTCCTGTAAACAAGTTTTAAAGGCTCGAATATTGTGTCAGAAATGGTGTTTATCTGTTCGTTTATTATTCTACCGTCGAATGTTTTCTGTTTGTAGATTTCCATGTTTTCGAGTACGTTGAGACGTCGGCCCTTTTCTTGTATGTGAAGAACCCTAACTGTTTTATTGATGTTTGCTGGGGAACATTCATTCTCGACCATGTGATTCGCGAAGTTAGACTCGGGTATAATGTTTGGATTCCGTATTTTTTTGTTGTAATCTCTAATATGTTCTCTGAACCTCGTTCTTATTTGCCGTCCTGTTTGTCCTATGTAACTATGCTGGCATCCGCAGGTAAGCTTGTATACGCCGTGGCTGCTAAACGGATCCTCTGAGTTAATGTTAGTTCTTAGTTTTCGCCCTAGATTGTTCGATGTTTTGAATGCTGTGTTAATGTTGTATTTTTTAAAGAAATTTGCCAATTTATATGTTGCTTTTCCAGTATATGTCATAGTCGTCCAGCTATTATTTTCTTTTTCATTATTTCTTTTTGGTTCTCCATTTGTCCTTCTGAGCTTATCTACTAGTGCTTTTTTATATCCGTTGTTTGCAGCGATATTATATATGACCTCAAGTTCTCTCTTATATGCCTCTTGTGTAAGAGGTGTTCTTTCAAGTCTATGTACCAAGTGCCTGAATGCTGCATTTTTATGATGTTGAGGGTGATTTGAGGTATTGTGTATTATTGTGTCGGTGGCCGTTGACTTTCTATATATGTCATAGTTAAATCTTTTGGCTTCTTTATCAATATCTATCGTGAGGTCTAGATAGTTGATTCCTCCGTCTTTTTCGGTTTCCATTGTAAATTTTATATTGCCGTGCTGTTTGTTGAGGTACTCCAGTACGAGCTCTTCGTTATTAGTAGTTAAAACGCATATTATGTCATCCACGTATCTAGCATAAAATGACACGCCTAATTTGGACTTCAGCTCCTGTATGTACTTTTCTTCCAGATTTTGCATGAACACTTCCATAAGAATTGCTGATGTGGGGCTTCCCATTCCAAGACCGTTTGTTTGTCTATTTATTTTATTGTTGAATTTAAAATAGTTTGCTGCAACAATATAGTAGATTCTAACATGGCACATAGATTGGTCCAAATGAACCCTTCGGCTCCTCCACTGGTTGCGCTACCAAAAATCCACAAGCCGGACACGCCAATGAGGCCCATCATTAATTTTAAAACGGCACCATGTTACAAACTGTCCAAATATTTAAAAACGATATTGATAGACACTCTGGAGCTAAGGAACGAATATGCAATAGCTAACACAACAGAACTAATAGAGAGACTCGAGACCGTAGAGCTAACAAGAAACAGCAAATTGGTATCTTTTGATATAAAAGATCTATACCCATCTATACCACTATCGGAGACTTTGGACATAGTTAGCTCAACAATAGTTCATAACACAAAAAACAAAGTAAAAAGTATGCAAATCACAAATACGCTAAGAACCACTTTACGTCAAAGCTATTTTAAATTCAACAATAAAATATATAGACAAACAAACGGTCTTGGAATGGGAAGCCCCACATCAGCAATTCTTATGGAAGTGTTCATGCAAAATCTGGAAGAAAAGTACATACAGGAGCTGAAGTCCAAATTAGGCGTGTCATTTTATGCTAGATACGTGGATGACATAATATGCGTTTTAACTACTAATAACGAAGAGCTCGTACTGGAGTACCTCAACAAACAGCACGGCAATATAAAATTTACAATGGAAACCGAAAAAGACGGAGGAATCAACTATCTAGACCTCACGATAAATATTGATAAAGAAGCCAAAAGATTTAACTATGACATATATAGAAAGTCAACGGCCACCGACACAATAATACACAATACCTCAAATCACCCTCAACATCATAAAAATGCAGCATTAAGGCACTTGGTACATAGACTTGAAAGAACACCTCTTACACAAGAGGCATATAAGAGAGAACTTGAGGTCATATATAATATCGCTGCAAACAACGGATATAAAAAGCACTAGTAGATAAGCTCAGAAGGACAAATGGAGAACCAAAAAGAAATAATGAAAAAGAAAATAATAGCTGGACGACTATGACATATACTGGAAAAGCAACATATAAATTGGCAAATTTCTTTAAAAAATACAACATTAACACAGCATTCAAAACATCGAACAATCTAGGGCGAAAACTAAGAACTAACATTAACTCAGAGGATCCGTTTAGCAGCCACGGCGTATACAAGCTTACCTGCGGATGCCAGCATAGTTACATAGGACAAACAGGACGGCAAATAAGAACGAGGTTCAGAGAACATATTAGAGATTACAACAAAAAAATACGGAATCCAAACATTATACCCGAGTCTAACTTCGCGAATCACATGGTCGAGAATGAATGTTCCCCAGCAAACATCAATAAAACAGTTAGGGTTCTTCACATACAAGAAAAGGGCCGACGTCTCAACGTACTCGAAAACATGGAAATCTACAAACAGAAAACATTCGACGGTAGAATAATAAACGAACAGATAAACACCATTTCTGACACAATATTCGAGCCTTTAAAACTTGTTTACAGGAAACAACTTAATCACACAGGTACAACAGACAAACGCACAACAACAAATAAACACAAAACAATTAACACACCAAAACAAAAAACCGACAAAGAAGGTCAAACGACTAAAATCACAGATTTCTACCTACCCCAGTCAGCCACACAAATCGATTAGTAAACCACCCTCGGTTCTGAACGAACACACAGCACATACACATAACTAAATATTGTAACGAATGTTAGTAGCACTGAGCAATGCTATCGTCTCTAAGCCGATGCTAACCAGCGACGTGAATGCACATCAATAATTCAATCATTATGTATCTACATAAACGAATAAATTATTGATGTGCATTCACGTCGCTGGTTAGCATCGGCTTAGAGACGATAGCATTGCTCAGTGCTACTAACATTCGTTACAATATACACAAGCATCCATTTGACAATACCTGCTCATATACCTACGAACTATAAATACAGGACAAATGACAACAACAGATCAGAACGAAAATCGACACTGATGATGGCACAACGCCGAAACCGGTTTGTCTCAAAACCAAATTTGACAAGGGATGACGGAAAATCGTTCCAATATACATCATTTATCCACCCTGTCGGAAAATCAACCAAACAAGATAAGTCAGTTATTGCTTGTCAGGCTTTTAACTTGAACGCGAACGGACTACTAACAATTTACAAGCGACGCCTACTGAAAATATATAAAGCAAAGGCGAGCATTTGGTTCAACAAACAATGCCTGGAATTGAATGTTACTCCGAAATTCGCAAAAATAACAATAAAGGCAAATACCAAATCTAGCAGGAAAACAGTTAGAAAAGCGGAAAAGGATTTTTTAAAATATGAGTTGGAAAGCTTATACTCGAAGAAGGATGAGATAAATGCCGAGTTATTATCTATCCATTTAAGATTGGCAGAACAACTACCTACGACTGTATTAATGGAATGCTTCGACCGCATTAAGACAGAGGTCGATCAGGAACTACAACAAAAATACAGGTCGCTGAACCGAAAATTGGACAAGCTGGCAGGACGACGAGAGGGTAACCAAAACCAAAACACTCACCAGTTTCATCACAAGTTCGTTAACCTCACAACAGTGGCCATTACCAAGGAAGAGGCACAACTTCTCGAAAAGGGCCTGAAGCACAATATCATGGACCAGAATACAGTAAGAAAAACGGAGCAAGCGATTGTAGATGCGGAGATCGCAATATCATTGATACCACAGGAAGAACAGGAGCACGCAAGACACATGTGCAGAGAAATCATAAGAAAGGAGGTGAAAGCACAGGAAGGACAAAAACCGAATACAGAGGAGAAAACAATAAAGAATCTACGGCATAAACTAAGGAAAAACAATATTGTCACAACGAAAGCGGACAAAGGAAACACCACTGTGCTAATCGAAAAAGAGAAATATATATCCAAAACCGAGGATCTTATAGAGGAAATGAAATGTCGTAGAATGAGAGAGGATCCCACAGATGAATACCAAAAACAAATCAAAGTTGCTATAAAAAATGCAACAAATATAGTAGATTCTAACATGGCACATAGATTGGTCCAAATGAACCCTTCGGCTCCTCCACTGGTTGCGCTACCAAAAATCCACAAGCCGGACACGCCAATGAGGCCCATCATTAATTTTAAAACGGCACCATGTTACAAACTGTCCAAATATTTAAAAACGATATTGATAGACACTCTGGAGCTAAGGAACGAATATGCAATAGCTAACACAACAGAACTAATAGAGAGACTCGAGACCGTAGAGCTAACAAGAAACAGCAAATTGGTATCTTTTGATATAAAAGATCTATACCCATCTATACCACTATCGGAGACTTTGGACATAGTTAGCTCAACAATAGTTCATAACACAAAAAACAAAGTAAAAAGTATGTAAATCACAAATACGCTAAGAACCACTTTACGTCAAAACTATTTTAAATTCAACAATAAAATATATAGACAAACAAACGGTCTTGGAATGGGAAGCCCCACATCAGCAATTCTTATGGAAGTGTTCATGCAAAATCTGGAAGAAAAGTACATACAGGAGCTGAAGTCCAAATTAGGCGTGTCATTTTATGCTAGATACGTGGATGACATAATATGCGTTTTAACTACTAATAACGAAGAGCTCGTACTGGAGTACCTCAACAAACAGCACTGCAATATAAAATTTACAATGGAAACCGAAGAAGACGGAGGAATCAACTATCTAGACCTCACGATAAATATTGATAAAGAAGCCAAAAGATTTAACTATGACATATATAGAAAGTCAACGGCCACCGACACAATAATACACAATACCTCAAATCACCCTCAACATCATAAAAATGCAGCATTAAGGCACTTGGTACATAGACTTGAAAGAACACCTCTTACACAAGAGGCATATAAGAGAGAACTTGAGGTCATATATAATATCGCTGCAAACAACGGATATAAAAAAGCACTAGTAGATAAGCTCAGAAGGACAAATGGAGAACCAAAAAGAAATAATGAAAAAGAAAATAATAGCTGGACGACTATGACATATATTGGAAAAGCAACATATAAATTGGCAAATTTCTTTAAAAAATACAACATTAACACAGCATTCAAAACATCGAACAATCTAGGGCGAAAACTAAGAACTAACATTAACTCAGAGGATCCGTTTAGCAGCCACGGCGTATACAAGCTTACCTGCGGATGCCAGCATAGTTACATAGGACAAACAGGACGGCAAATAAGAACGAGGTTCAGAGAACATATTAGAGATTACAACAAAAAAATACGGAATCCAAACATTATACCCGAGTCTAACTTCGCGAATCACATGGTCGAGAATGAATGTTCCCCAGCAAACATCAATAAAACAGTTAGGGTTCTTCACATACAAGAAAAGGGCCGACGTCTCAACGTACTCGAAAACATGGAAATCTACAAACAGAAAACATTCGACGGTAGAATAATAAACGAACAGATAAACACCATTTCTGACACAATATTCGAGCCTTTAAAACTTGTTTACAGGAAACAACTTAATCACACAGGTACAACAGACAAACGCACAACAACAAATAAACACAAAACAATTAACACACCAAAACAAAAAACCGACAAAGAAGGTCAAACGACTAAAATCACAGATTTCTACCTACCCCAGTCAGCCACACAAATCGATTAGTAAACCACCCTCGGTCCTGAACGAACACACAGCACATACACATAACTAAATATACACAAGCATCAATTTGACAATACCTGCTCATATACCTACGAACTATAAATACAGGACAAATGACAACAACAGATCAGAACGAAAATCGACACTGATGATGGCACAACGCCGAAACCGGTTTGTCTCAAAACCAAATTTGACAAGGGATGACGGAAAATCGTTCCAATATACATCATTTATCCACCCTGTCGGAAAATCAACCAAACAAGATAAGTCAAAAAGAAATGAGTAAATTTATTGTTTAACTAGTATTAAATATTTAAATTTTTACAATATAGAAATAGTTTTTCTTTAAACTTAACAACGTTTTCACAGTCTTTTATCTCTGATGGTAGTTCATTATACATTTTATAGCCTACGTATTCTAAGGTCTTTTTTGCGAACTCGGTTCTTACTTTGGGCAGTCTTAAATTTCTGCTACTCCTAGTTCCATAGTTATGGATCTCATAATTGTACTGTATCCTATCACTCAGATAATTTGGTAACATTCCCTGTGTTATGTAATGTATAAACTTCAAAGAGTAATAACAGATTAATTGCTTAATACTAAGCCAATTTAACATAGGAAGCATAATACTTTTTGATGTTCTATAAGAGCATTTTAGTATCAAACGCATTGCTTTGTTTTGCTGTATTTGGAGCTTATTAATTAACGTATCATTTGTTACTAGTAGTATTGATGGGCAGTAAATAAAATGTGGTTCTACAATTGATCTATATACTAATATTTTATGATGTTGGCTAATATGCTTACATGTTCGATACATAAATCCTATTTTCTGTGCAATTTTCTTCTCTAAATGATTCATGTGTTCTGTGAAACTTAGTTTCTCATCAATTATTACACCTAGGTACTTCATTTGACCTACTCTTTCAATTGCATTGGTTTTTATTTTCAGACTAGACTGGATTAAGTTATTATGGTTCTTGTTAAATATCATATACTTAGTTTTATCAAAATCAAGTTTTAGCTTTCTACTGCATAGCCACTTAAATGAATTATTTAAGTCTTCTTGTATTTTCATGACAGCGCAATCTACATTTTTGTCACTAATGCTAACTAATGCATCATCCGCAAAAAGACTTATTTTACAATTTCTCAAGCAAGTTTTTATATCATTGATGTAAATTATAAACAATATCGGAGCAAGTACTGAGCCTTGTGGCAGCCCAATGTTAACATCAACAACCGATGAAACTGCGTCTCCAATTACCGTCCTCTGCTTTCTGTTACTGAGGTAACTAAGAAACCATTCCAAAGCTTTTCCCTGGATCCCAATTTTATCCATTAACTTCAGCAATTCATTTCGATCGATTGTTTCAAACGCCCTCTTTAAGTCTAAAAAGCAAGATACTACTACCTTTTTATCAGCAACAGCCTCTTTCCACTCTGCAATTACCATATTCAATGCTGTTTCGCAGGAGTGGCCTTTCCTGAAGCCTGATTGCTCTGGTATGATTATATTATGATCGTTTAGGTATGCTACTAGTTGCTTTTTCACCACTGTTTCCATAATTTTTTCATCAATAGGTAGGGTATTAATCGGACGCAGCTCGTCAGGTTTCATTGTATTTTTTACTTTTGCCACTGGTATTATTGTGGATATCTGATATAACGCACAAACCCTCCACTTAGTTATACATCGTATTGTTTCAAACACAATACACCATATATTATTACCTATGCCCCTATTGGTTGCCGAGCAAAGCTCGGTCGCCCAGATACCTAGAATAAAACACCCTGCACAAATCTTTTATTTTAAAGCGATTTTGAAACGTCTTGCGATTCACCATGTAGGTTCAATTGCCAACTCTGTTTCAGAAACAGCTGATAATTGTTTTGATTTGCTTTTCTCTGATATCGCAGCGTTGCTGTTCCTTAACGCATCGGTGGGTGGGCTCTGTCGCCCAGAAGTTTGTTTTTCGTATAAAGCTGCTGAAGGAAAACACTCTTTTGTTATACAACCGGCAATATCTTTTATACAAAAGAACGTACCATGTGGTAACTTCAAAACATTTTCCGCCAAATTAGAGCTGCTGTTTTGTGGAATTTTTGCAAATCGTGTGATGAAAATATTATTAATGATATTATTGACGGTGTAAAATGGAGGAATCTGGAGGATACAAACCAAAAGTTCTACAAAACACAGGCAAATTTCAGTCAGATACACGCGCAGAAGGGTAAGTAATAAAGTTAGTACTAGGCTTAGTATTAAATGTAGAGAAATGTGAAATTTACTTCGGCCTTACATTGCAGCGACGACTTCTTCAATGAGGCAGGGTATCGACAGTCGCGAGAAAATGACAAAATCGATTCCAAATATGGTTTCAATCGTGTGAAGGATAGTATAGAGCGCACTGGATATCTAATAAATATGCATGCGGTAAGTGACAGGGCGTGTGTTCCGCCACATTAAGATATATAGGCACCAGTTTGTACTTTTTACGAAATTCATGTGCAATGTCCAATGGGGGTTTTTAAAGATGCTTCTACAAATTTTAATTGGGGTATGTGGCTACCTTGTTACACGTAATCGAGGGCAACAGAAGGCAGACGAACTTGCAAGGTCAGGGGCAGTGCTGTAGGCTGCGGAGTCGGTCGAGATGCGGCTAAACTACCAAATTGATTCGAGGGGTTTTGTAGCGCAACCCTTTCAAGGGGTTGCCAGCGCAGTTTATAAATTATCCAACCCAAATGTCAACCTCAACTACCCGTGGCAAATGCTGATTTAGCAACGGAGGTTCTGGCGACTTCAAGTTCCTCATGGATATAGGGATGGCCTAGAAGGTTCAATATGTTCATACTTAATCGTCCCCGAGACGGTCGGACTAGTACCATTACGTACCGGATCTATATCCGACAAAGGATCAGCAACATCGATAACACTCCCCACAACCTTCGCCTCGCGAAACCTGACATTGCCACTGACCAAATCATCGGCCACCTTATTTACAACATGGACACGGCAAATGTCGACCATATTGGACATCCACGTCGATGGCATTACACTACCGACTGTCCTACACCCAAACATTTTGGGTGTGACGTTCGATCAGGTTCTACATTTTGGAGAGCATGCAACCGCAATTGTACCTAAAATTCAGAGCTGTAATAAAGTCTTCAAATCTCTTGCCGGCAGCACTTGGGGTAAAGACAAAGAAACGCCCATTACCACTTGGACGGCCGATTGCGTGCTACACGTCCCCGATATGGTCGCCAAACCTAAAGGTTGCTCACTGGAAGGAAATACAGGCCTGCCAAAACACTACCCTTAGAACCGCTAAAGGCCATCTTCTTATGTCCCCATCACACCACATATACAATGAGACGAGAGTACTCCCCATTCGCTTCCCAAGGCCGTCGGTTGTATGTACCGGAGCAACTCGGGATTTTTCCCGACCAAGGACTGCCATTTCAGTGTAACCCCATTTAATTTGTTGCGTCCCTTCCACAAATTGTCATCCTCCCAGCAGCTCCTAGCAGTGGGACTGCTTCATATTCTCTTGCTCCGGGATGGTATCGAACCCAATCCGGGTCCGTCTCCTGACCCTGGTCCTGAGAAATGGTTTTGCTTCATCTGCCGGAAAAGAATCTTTTTAGGACGGTCATACTCTTGTCAGTGTGTCTCGTGTAAGGGATGGTTGCATCGGACAGGTTGTTCTGGGCTAGACCCCAAAACCAGACATCCAGGTAACTTCTTCGTTTGTTTCTCCTTGCTGTTCACGCCCTAGGACGTCCCGTAGTCTGCGCCTTAGCGCCGGGTACCCCAATGCTTACCCAAGGACGTCTAGTCCCAGGGCCACAACAGCAATCGCGTTCTGGCCTTCCACAACCCAGGCGTAGTCACCCGTCACTTACTCCCAGAGTGACGACGTCTCCCCCCATGTACTTCAGAATACTGCAGTTAAACTGTAATGGATTAACTGGGAAGATCACAGAGATAGTCGACTTCATGAAGCGGCACAAGATCCGCATTGCTGCGATTCAAGAGACTAAACTCACAGCAAGATCTGCATTGCAGACCTGTTCTGGGTATAATGCCCACAGAAAAGATCGCGAGAGCGGAAATGGAGGCGGCCTCGTGTTAATCATACACTACACTGTGCAATATCATATATTTGATCCCGACATCGACCGCAGGGACAGTGTCTTAGAACGTCAAGGATTATCTGTCCGGTCATCAACATCTACATCTCTCCTGTCACCTGTTGCCCCAGTGGATACCGCCCTGATATCAGCGCCGTACTCACTGGAAACAATCGCATTATCTGAGGCGATTTCAATGCCCATGGGATTCAAGGGGTTGTGTAGCGCAATATATAGCTTCTCCAACCCAATTGTCAACCTCACCTTCGAGCGGCGAATCCCGTTTCACTAACAGACGAGGCTCTGGCGACCCCAAGCTCCTCATGGAACTTGGGTGTGGGGAGGGAGGGATGGCCTGAAGGTTTAATGTGGCCATATAAATCGTTCCCGAGATGGTCGGGCCAGCACCTTAATGGTGCTGTGTTACCGGAGCGTATCGGATCTGTATCCGACAAAGGACCATCACATCGATAACACTCCCCTAAGCCTTCGGGGAGTAACCTAATCGCTACAACAACAACAACAACAACATTTCAATGCCCATCACTATCTATGGCATTCAAACTTGCGGGTGGACAGTAGAGGTGAGATGTTAGCGGATCAAATAGAAGAAACGACGTTCTGCACAATAAAAGGAGACGCCCTCACACGTATGGTAGGAAGCTGTCACAGTTCGCCGGATATTTCAATCGTGACGGCAGAACTCGTAAACTGCCTCAACTGGCAGCCGATGGTAAATTTGGCATCAGACCACCTGCCTATACTTATTTCGCTCGAGCGTTCCGCCGACTTCATCGTCGCAGAAAAACGCACTTTCATTAACTTTAAAAAAGGAAAGTGGGACGAATACAAATCCTTTACAGACAACCGCTTTGCTGCCCTCCCTATCCCAACTGATTCCCGCCAAGGGCAGCGTGCTTTCCGCAAGGTCATTGAATCCGCCTCGGCTCGTTTCATTCCCGCCGGTAGAATTCCCAAAATTCGGTCCCACTTCCCGGCAGAGGCCGCAAGTTTAGCGAGAGAACGTGACCTTATAAGACAGCTCGTTCCCGGCGACCCCCAAATAAGGGATATACACCAACGCATCAGATTGCTTGTGGATGAACACAAGCGGGTGAAATGGGAGGAGCACCTAAGCGCTTGTAACCTCTCTGCCGGTGTAGGTAAAATTTGGTCCACTGTAAAGTCCCTATCGACTCCGTCTAGGCACAATGACAAAGTCTCCATCGCCTTTGCCGACAAAGTGCTGTCGGATGCGAAAAAATGCACGAGCGCTTTCTGCCGACAATATGTAATGCATTCTACGGTCGACAAAAATAGACGGAGGGCCAACAGACACGCACATAAACACAAGTTCAGCGCGTCACCAATTACCATCACCTCCAAAGAGGTTGAGGATGCCATCGGTCATGCTAAACCATCCAAAGCAGTGGGCCCAGACGGCATAGCCATGCCGATGCTTAAGAGCCTAGGGAAAGAGGGTTTCAAATATTTAGCACATGTCTTCAACCTGTCTCTTTCCACCTTTGTCATACCCGGAAAATGGAAAATGGCCAAGGTGGTCCCGCTACTAAAGCCTGGGAAACCACCTAACATAGGAGAGTCATATCGCCCGATATCTCTCCTATCGCCAGTAGCCAAGACGCTTGAAGCCATTTTGCTGCCCTACTTCAAAGCAAATTTGCAGCTAGCCTGCATCAGCATGGCTTCAGAAAACTCCATAGTACCACCACCGCGCTAAATGCCATCAGCACCCAGATAAATTGCGGTTTAAATCAAAACCCCCACCATAGAACAGTATTCGTAGCGCTAGACCTATCAAAAGCTTTTGATACGGTCAACCATTGCACGTTACTGCAAGACCTGGAAGGGTCTACCCTTCCCCCATGTCTTAAAAGGTGGACCGCAAATTATCTGGGTGGTCGGCAGGCATCGGTGCAATTTAGAAATGAAACATCAAAACCAAGAAGAATTAAACGGGGTGCCACAGGGTGGTGTCCTATCCCCACTTTTGTTTAATTTCTACATATCTAAGCTACCTTCACCACCGGAAGGAGTCACAATCGTTTCCTACGCCGATGACTGCACAATAATGGCCACAGGCCCAGGCCCAAAGATCGATGCGCTATGCAACAAAATAAACGGCTACCTCCCTGTCCCTCTCCAGTTTTTTCGCCTCGCGAAACCTGGCATTATCACCGACTAAATCTTCCGCGACCTTATTTACAACATGGACGCCCCAAATGTCGACCATTTTGAACATCCACGTCGATGGCACTACGCTACCGACTGTCTTACACCCCAAACCCTTGGGTGTGACGTTTGATCAGGATCTACATTTTGGTGAGCGCGCAGCCGCAATTGTTCCGAAAATCCAGAGCCGTAATAAAATTCTCAAATTCCTTGCTGGCAGTACTTGGGGAAAGACAAAGAAACGCTCATTACCACATACAAAGCAATTGGCCAGCCGATTGCATGCTACGCGTTCCCTATATGGTCGCCAAGCCTAAAAATTACCCACTGGAAGAAGTTACAGGCCTGCCAAAATACTGCCCTCATAACCGCCACGGGCTGTCTTCTTATGTCCCCAGAAAACCATCTACATAATAAGGCAAGAATACTCCCCATCAGGGAGAGAAATGAGATGCTAATCAAACAGTTCCTTTTGAATACCCAGAAACCTGGGCATCCCACCAGACATCTGATTGATGAGCCAACACCGCCTAGGGACTTAAGGAGTCATCTCCGTAAGCATTTTGAGGAAAGACGGCACCTGAGAACTCAGCCGTATGAAGCAAAAAAACACAAGCAGGTCATTGGTGAGCTCCACAAACAGGCGTCGGACCTTTATGCCGGGAATAGCACGGTGAATCCAGTACTTAGGGAACAGTACCCAAAACTTGCGGAAGAAGAACGCATACTCCCCAGGGAAACGCGAGTCACTCTGGCTCGACTACGTTCTGGATACTGTAACAGGTTAAACTCTTACATATCCAGAATCAATCCCGACATACAAAATGTATGCCCTGCTTGCAATGTGTCCCCACATGACACCAACCATCTCTTTAATTGTAATGTGGAACCAACGCCTCTAACACCCCTTTCATTCTGGTCCACCCCTGTCGAAACAGCAAGTTTCCTTGGACTCCCGTTAGAAGATATTGATGACAATTTGTGACCGGTCGCAGCTATTAGGTGGGGCGAAACATTGCTACAACAACAGTACTCCCCATTAGGGAGAGAAATGAAATGCTGAACAAACAGTTTCTGTTGAAATACGGCACCTGAGAACACAGCCATATGAAGCACAAAAGCACAAGCGGTCGTTTTTGTTGCAGCGATAAGGACACTCCACGAAGACCTTGGGGAGTGTTATCGAGTTTATGGTCCTTTGCCGGATGCAGATCCGGTATGTTCCGGTACCAAGCCCGACCACCTCGGGAACGATTCTTATGACCACATGCGACCTTCTATGCCATCCCGCCCTCCCACCCCATAGATCCAGGAGGAGTTCGGGGTCGCCAGAACCTCGGCTGTTAATAAAACAGGATTCGCCACGGATAGGTGAGGTTGACAATTGGGTTTGGAGAAGCTATATATGGCGCTGGCAATCCCTTGAAGGGGTTGCGCTACACAACCCCTTGAATCTGGTATTTTAGTCGCCTCTTACGACAGATACCTATCGCGGGTATATTCCAACCCCCTAACCTGCGGAAGGTGGGGGGGGGGGGGGGGGGTTAAGGGCACAACGGTCGTCAGTGATATCCACAAACAGGCGTCGGACCTATATGCCGGGAATTGCTCGGCGAATCCAGTTCTTAAAGAAAAATACCCAAACATGAATTTCGGAAAAAGTACAAACCAGTGCATTTTATTAATATACTCTTCTTTGAAATAGGTACAAATATTTATAATATTATCCATTGCTGTATTTTCGTGTAGACTGAAATATTAGATGAAGATCGTCGTTTGGTTGCTGCCTTAGATCTATTTTTCATACAAATGGATGGTTCGCGTTTCAAATGCACCGTCGCTTATAAACCCTATATCTTGATACGCCCTGAAGAAAAACAGACACATGAAGTGGCACGTTTTCTTAGTCGCAAATACTCGGGTCAATTGGCTAATGTAGAACATATAAATAAGGAAGATCTTGATTTACCAAATCATTTAATAGGCAAGCAGCAACATTTTCTAAAGTTGTCATTTTTAAATCAGACTGCTATGACAAAGGTGCGCCGCGAGTTGGCGGCAGCAGTTAGACGAAATACAGAGCGTGAGAAGGCTAACACTTTTTATATGCAAATGTTATCATCCTCATTAGCGGCATCTCATACTGGCCATGATGAATTCAAAAAACAAGATTATATGGATCTCATATTGGATATACGTGAGCATGATGTACCTTATCATGTACGTGTATCCATTGATTTGAGCATCTTTTGTGGTCAATGGTATAATATACGTAGTCGTAGCGGTGGTTTGGAGTTGCCAATAATAACACCACGTCCTGATTTACTCGAACGGCCCGAACCTGTAGTATTGGCTTTTGATATTGAAACAACTAAATTGCCACTAAAATTTCCCGATGCACAAACAGATCAAATTATGATGATATCATATATGATCGATGGTCAGGGATATCTAATAACAAATCGTGAAATTATTTCAACAGATGTTGATGATTTTGAATATACGCCTAAACCGGAGTTTGAAGGTCATTTTATAGTGTTTAACGAAGAAAATGAAATGCATTTAATACAGAAATTTTTCGACCACATAATGGAGGTACGCCCACATATTGTTGTGACTTATAATGGTGACTTTTTCGATTGGCCATTTGTTGAAACGCGCGCAGCTGTTTATGATTTAGATATGAAACAAGAGATTGGATTTTCGAAACTGAGAGATGGTTTTTATTTGAGTAGACCGGCGATACATATGGATTGCTTGTGCTGGGTACGTATGCTATTGAATTACTGTTGCATTTTATACATATGGATTCATTTATTTCGTCTCACAGGTCAAACGTGACTCCTATCTACCAGTTGGGTCACAAGGTCTCAAAGCTGTTGCCAAAGCTAAATTACGTTACGATCCAGTTGAGCTAGATCCCGAAGATATGTGTCGTATGGCTGTTGAACAACCGCAAGTGCTTTCAAATTATTCTGTATCTGATGCTGTTGCTACATACTATTTATATATGAAATATGTACACCCCTTCATTTTTGCTTTAAACACAATTATTCCTATGGAACCTGATGAAATTTTGCGGAAAGGTTCCGGTACGCTATGTGAGACTTTGCTTATGGTACAAGCATATCGTGCGCATATTGTTTATCCTAATAAACAACAGAGTGAACTAAACAAATTATCGAATGAAGGTCATGTATTGGATTCAGAAACATATGTTGGTGGGCATGTTGAAGCTTTGGAATCGGGTGTATTTCGTGCTGATATACCATGTCGGTTTCGTCTTGATCCACAAATGGTTAATCAGCTAAAAGATAATGTAACTAAGGTATTGGTTCATGCAATTGAAGTTGAAGAGGGTGTGCCAATTGATAAAGTAACAAATTTAGAAGATATAAGTAAGGAAATAACGCAGGCTTTGCAAGGTAAAAAAAAATTTTTTTGTAGAAAGGATAATATATTTGTTTCCGGAGCGGCATTGAATGTTTCCATTTTTATTCATTTTTAAATATTTTTATTACATTATCCTAGGACTTCACGATATACCCAACCGACTGGAACAACCAGTTATTTATCACTTGGACGTAGGCGCTATGTATCCCAATATTATTCTAACAAATCGTTTGCAACCATCTGCCATGGTGAGCGAAACTGATTGCGCTGCATGTGATTTTAATAAGCCTGGTGCCAAATGTAAACGCGTCATGGATTGGTTGTGGCGTGGAGAAATGTTACCGGCTAGCCGAAATGAATTTCAACGTATACAACAACAGCTCGAAACAGAAAAGTTTCCACCACTCTTTCCAAGCGGTCCAACACGCGCATTTCATGAGTTATCGCGTGAAGATCAAGCAGCCTACGAAAAGAAGCGACTCACAGACTACTGTCGCAAAGCTTATAAAAAGACAAAAGTAACCAAATTAGAAACGCGCACTTCCACTATATGCCAAAAAGAGAACAGTTTTTATGTGGACACAGTTCGCGCCTTTCGTGATCGCCGTTACGAGTATAAAGGTTTAACGAAAGTGGCAAAAGCAGCAGTGAATGCTGCCCTCGCTTCAGGTGATGCGGCAGAAATCAAAGCGGCGAAGGGTAGAGAGGTACTCTACGACTCGCTGCAGTTAGCGCATAAATGTATTTTAAACTCTTTCTATGGTTATGTAATGAGACGCGGTGCACGCTGGCATTCTATGCCTATGGCTGGTATAGTTTGTTACACCGGCTCCAATATTATAACAAAAGCGCGCGAGATAATAGAACGTGTGGGACGTCCGCTGGAATTGGATACTGATGGTATTTGGTGTATATTGCCGGGTTCGTTTCCACAAGAATTTACAGTGCATACGACGCATGAGAAGAAAAAGAAAGTTAATATTTCGTATCCCAATGCTGTGCTAAATACAATGGTAAAAGATTATTTCACCAACGACCAATACCATGAGCTGGTGAAACCAGCGCGTGATGGTAAACTGCCTGAATATCAAATACGGGACGAGAACTCTATCTTTTTCGAAGTGGATGGTCCATATTTGGCAATGGTTTTGCCGGCAGCTAAAGAAGAAGGTAAAAAGTTAAAAAAACGTTATGCAGTATTTAACTTCGATGGCTCACTTGCTGAGTTGAAGGGTTTTGAGGTTAAGCGCCGTGGTGAATTGCAGTTAATCAAAAATTTTCAAAGTTCAGTATTTGAAGCGTTCTTAGCTGGAAATACTTTGGAGGAATGTTATGCTTCAGTTGCAAAAGTGGCCGACTACTGGTTGGATGTGTTATATAGTCGTGGCTCCAACTTGCCCGACTCTGAACTTTTTGATTTGATTGCAGAGAATAAGTCGATGTCTAAAAAGTTGGAGGACTATGGTGAACAAAAGAGTACATCAATCTCTACAGCTAAGCGTTTAGCTGAGTTTTTGGGCGATCAAATTGTAAAAGATGCTGGCCTGGCTTGCAAATATATCATCTCTAAAAAACCCGAAGGAGCACCAGTCACAGAACGCGCTATACCGCTTGCGATTTTTCAGTCTGAACCCAATGTGCGGCGCTACCATCTGCGACGTTGGCTCAAGGATAGTACAATGGGCGATGCAGATATACGCGATGTGCTCGACTGGAATTATTACATAGAACGTCTAGGCGGTACCATACAAAAGATTATCACCATACCAGCAGCATTACAGGGGCTCTCAAATCCCGTGCCACGCGTTCAACATCCCGACTGGCTGCATAAGAAAATCCTGGAAAAGAATGATGTGCTCAAACAGCGACGTATTAACGAAATGTTTATGCCTAAAGCGAAAACGGCGCGTGAAATACGTGCTACCAGTGAGGTAGCTGATATGGAGGACTTAGTTGCAAGCCAAGGCGCTGAGGGCGCACTGGGTGGACGGCCGGTGGTAACAAAGCGTAAGCGAGCGCATTCTGGTGAAAATGAAGGAGATAACGAGAGTGAAGCAGAAAAAGTGCCAGAGGCTACAACTTGGCGTCAAGCACTTGGTGCGCCACCACCCATCGGCAAGACGCGCGCTGAAATTATAGAATGGGTGCGTTTTCAAAAGAAAAAGTGGGAATGGCAGCAAGCACGTCGTCAGCGGGTGCATCAAAGAAATAAGCGTCCACGCAATGAGCAAAGTCACGCGACAACAATGGCCAGCGCAAGAGATGGCGTTACAGCAACGGGTACAATAGGCGGTTTCCTAAGACGCGCACAACGCGCGCTCATCGATCAAATTTGGCATGTACTACAAATTGTGCCAAACGATGATTTGGGGCACTTTACGGTATGGCTAATGATTGGCGAAGAGCTGCATCGTGTCAAGTTAATTGTACCGCGCATATTTTATGTGAATCAACGCAGCGTTGCGCCACCTGAAGACGGGCAAATGTGGAAAAAAGTTAATCGCATACTGCCGCGCGCGCGTCCTGTATACAATCTCTATCGCTACAGTGTGCCTGAGCAAGTATTCAAAGATAATTGTTTGGGTATGTTGGCTGATTTGGCAACGCCCGATATAGAGGGTATTTATGAAACGCAAATGTCTTTAGAGTTTCGCGCGCTCATGAATATGGGTTGCATGTGCTCGGTACAGCGTCAGGAAGCGCAACGTTTAGCTACGCTAGCTACTAAAGATTTGGAAATTTTTTCAATAGAACAACTCGAGCAACGTTTGCAAGGACATACTTATTTACGAGACGCACAACATAGAGTACGTAAAATTTTCCTCTACCAACATAATACACCAACAGCGAAAAAAGAAATTTGGGGTTTATTTTTGCTATCCAGCCGTAAGGCTTTAATATTCGCGCTCGATACGGTGCGCACAAATCAAATGCCAAGTATGCGCACGCTTTATACCGCTGAGCGCTTGGCTTTAATTAAGACTATGAAAGATGTGGCAGAAGTGGAGCGTTTACCGCCGGAAGAATTTAATTTTGAGGTGCTTATCGAGGTAGATGTGAAACAGATTTATCGGCATATACAACGCGCGCTCAGCAGTTACAAGGAAGAAAAACGCGGCCCCTCAATGTTGTATGTGCAAACGGCAACGGAGGCGCGAAAATTGAATTCAACAATGCCAATTTTACTCGACTTCCCGCAGGCGCGTATTCATATTACTGACGATGCTTCGCTTTTGTCAGGTTTGGATTGGCAGCGGCAGGGTTCGCGTGCGCTGGTACGACATTTTTTGCATTTAAACAATGTGGTGGAGCTGATGTTGGATCAGTGCCGCTATTTTCAGGTAAGTTGGTTAAGCACGTATTACATATTTTTAATCTCATATTTTTGCCATTCAGGTCCCAATCGGTAACATGCCACCTGACACCGTACTCTTTGGCGCAGATCTCTTTTTTGCGCGTATTTTACAACGTAACAACTTCGTGCTTTGGTGGTCCAACACCACTCGTCCTGACTTAGGCGGGCGCGAGGCTGATGACAGTCGTCTGTTAGCTGAATTTGAAGAGAGCATTTCTGTTGTACAAAATCGTCCAGGTTTATTTAATGATGTATGCGTTGAACTGGCGCTGGATAGCTTGGCTGTAAGCTCATTACTACAATCGAATCGCATACAAGAAATGGAAGGCGCCAGCTCAGCTGTAACTTTTGATGTTATACCACAAGCTTCGTTAGAGGAAATGATTGGTACTGTACCTGCGGCAACGCTACCAAGCTATGATGAAACTGCACTCTGTTCGGCTGCCTTCCGCGTCTTGCGTCACATGGTCAATGGATGGCTGCGTGAAGTAGCGCTAAATCAAAATATTTTCGCTGACTTTCAATTGATACACTTTTACCGTTGGGTGCGATCATCAAATGCGCTACTCTACGATCCGGCGCTAAGACGTACCCTAAACAATTTAATGCGTAAAATGTTTTTACGTATTGTGGCTGAATTCAAACGTTTGGGTGCTACAATTATTTATGCGGACTTCAATCGTATCATATTATGCTCAGGCAAGAAAACGGTATCGGATGCTTTGGGTTATGTGGAATATGTGGTGGAGAGTTTGCGTAATAAAGAACTTTTTCATTCCATACAACTCTCCTATGAACAATGTTGGAATTTTATGCTTTGGTTGGATCAGGCTAATTATGCTGGCATCCGAGGTCAGCTACCACCAGGTGTCACAAGTGATACAGTCTTGGGAGGTGTGGATGATGATGACGAAAACGATGGAGGAAAAGCGAATGGCACATCGAAATCTAGGAGACGCTTGACTGGTGACCATGATGCAGATGAAGATGACATTGAAGAAATTCAACGCGCTGATGAAACTGAAGAAAATGGTTCTACCCTCGCTGAAGGCGAACAACAGTTATCATTGGAACTCAACTGGACTATAGGCGAACATTTACCTGATGAGAATGCATGCCGTGAAAAATTCGAAACTCTTCTCACCCTTTTCATGCAATCGTTGGCGGAGGGCAAGAGCACACGCCAAGCTATGAAAGATATTTCACATACTGCATTTGATTTTGTATCGAAATTACATAAAAATTATGGAAAAGGGCGTCCAAGTCCTGGCTTGGATTTAACTCGTACGTTGGTTAAAGCTTTGAGTGTTGACAAGACCTTAGCGGAGGACGTGAATGAATTGCGAAAGAATATGTTGCGTCTTGTAGGTGTTGGCGAATTTTCCGATATAGCTGAGTGGACAGATCCAAGTGATACCTACAATATTGCTGAAGTTATTTGCAAGGCCTGCAATCATTGCCGCGATTTAGACTTGTGCAAGGATAAACATCGCGCTATGAAGGATGGCATGTAAGTGATTAATTTTGTTTTAGTGTAATTTAAGATAAAAATTTAGTAATGGTGTGCACACGCTCGAGCGGCGAAACCCGTTTCACTAACAGACAAGGCTTTGCCGACCCCAAGCTCCTTATGGAACTTGGGGGAGGGATGGCCTGAAGATTTAATGTGGCCATACAAATCGTTCCCGAGATAGTCGGGCTAGTACCTTAATGGTGCTGTGTTACCGGATCGTACCGGATCCGGCAAAGGACCATCACATCGGTAACACTCCCCAAAGCCTTCTGGGAGTAACCTTATCGTCACAACAACAATAACAACGCTGCACATTGCAATCTAGCAGAAGAACAGGACTAAGATGTGTTAGAGGCATAGTAATTTAGTCCCGAAATATAGATTAAAAAAAATAATTTCCTTCATCCGGCCTTCCTAGATTGCGTTAGAGGTCTTAACATCAAAAAACTTTATAAAATAGTTAAGAGATAGGGCCAGGTGGGAGACTTCCCGAATAACAGGGTTCAATCAGGACCACACTCAAGCTATGTCGGTTCTGCGACAGCGCGGATGAGACTCTCGAGCATATCCTACTCGAATGTGATGATGTAACAAAAAGAAAAGGAAGATTCTCGAATCGCTGCAGTTAGAAGGTAGGTACATACATTCCCTAAGCCCGCGCACCATTCTGGAGATACTGAGTTCTCAGCTTGGACAAGGCGGGTAACAGAGCAAACCTCACCATAAAATATAAAAAAAAAAAATAAATGTAAGGCGCGATAACCTCCGAAGAGATCTAAGGCCGAGCTTCTCTTCCAATTTGCGTCGTGCTACTCTTCATTTTCCCTACAAATTGGCCATAAAATATATATATCTAATTAAGTAAGGTGTAACCCATAATTCGGCCTTTAAGTGACCCTTCGTTTGCATCACTCTTGCCTCAGTCGGGACCACCTTGAACTGTTACTGTACAGTTCTTTTTCCGGACGAAAAACAACTTCTGACGGCAATATGTCGCTTTTGCAGAAGTTAGACAGTCAAACATGAAGTGACTTGGTTTTCTCCTCCTTATCATCCTCCTCGAAGCTGTAGGGGAAGTTTTTCTAGTAAAAGAGGCGTACCCATCGACGCCCATTGGACAATCGCCATGGACAGATAAGCCTTGACGAACCCAATAATGGCAGACAACAGCAAAAGCGAAGTCGCAAAGAGTAGTGTCTGTCCAATATTTGCATGGCTAACTGTCGGCCCGTCTGAAAACAGCAGGTCACAGACTTCCCGCAAAACCCCGAATTGGATACATACCTTAGAGTACGTACGGGTAGATGTAAAATTCTATAACACACGTTAATATACCAACCGCCGCTTCCTTTAACGATAAAAAACCTTGAAAGGCTTTAAAGTGATCGGGAAAATGTAAATGGCGACTTCACCTAGGCCATTTTCTCAGATATAATAAATAATTTATAAATTCTTTTCAGTCCCGTTTGGCTGTGCGCCCAATGTTTTGTGGCCTATGAAAATGAAGAAATCGAAATGCGCATTATTGACGTGGTACAACGTAAAATTATGTCCTATGTGCTGCAGGATTTGCGATGTCTGCGGTGTAATGAAATTAAACGTGAAAATCTTGCCGAATATTGTCCATGCGCAGGCGAGTTTGTGCCACTTATCAGCGGTACCGAAATCAAAAGGCTATTGCAGACATTCAAGCGCGTGGCGGAATATCATAAAATGCAGTTACTGCAGGAGACAGTCGAGCAGATTATAGAAACAAAATAATTAACATAATTTAGCAAAACTAATTAGGTAATTAAGACTTATTAAATATAGAAGTATGTTTTTGTTTTAAAATTAAATTTCCTTTTTATTTATTTTTTTTTCAAATAGATCTTGTTTTTGTAAAGAAATAAATTGTTTAATGCGCTGCTAAGTTATACATAGCAAGCAAGAAAATTTTGTTGGCTGCAATCCACTAACAATTCATCAATCCACCAATTATAAATATTTAACCTATGAAAATTAGTATATTTACTTAGCTTGTGTGATGGGATCGATCTTGACTTCAGGAAACTTGAATTCAGGGAACTTAGTCATATCGATCTTGCCATCACCACCGTATTGTTTAGCCACGCGCTCCAATTCGTTCTTTAACTCGCGTTCTGTTTCGGGTGTAGGATCAACCATTTTGCCACCACTAAAAGAAAGAAGCAAAGGAATAAATTGCAATTAAAACTTTCGCATCCGCATGTTCATAAAATATATACCTGCTGCGTTTCTTGTATTCACGCACTTTATCCAAGAACAGCTGTTGTATGGGATCTGAGACCTTGTTCAGCGCCGGTCCTACAATGCCAATATTACGACGTGCCTCGATGCGTAGCATGCGTACACTGGACAATATTGATTGCGACATCATCTGCAATAAACGAAACGTTTGAATCGTAAGTAGGAATTACTTTGTGGTTAATACATTGATTATATCTAAAAATTATCCAAGTCAGTAACCTAGAAAAGGTTATGTAATGCCAACTTATTAAATGGCATGCGAAACTACGGCTCTCTTCGCGTTTAACTTGTCTTTTATTGAAGAATAATGTTTCTGCTAGTTTTCTTATGTGAATTATTACCTTTTCTAAAACAATTTTGCTATGATTTCACACAAATTCTAGGTATGGCTGAAGGCAACTGCTTTTCGGATCTGTCAAAAATTTGGTCGACAATTGAAATGTCAAATGTGTGCATAAGCAATATTGGTTGCCGTTGATGGGGATATGTCCATTGTTTTACACACTATTCCCCACTAGAGGGCGCAGCACACATTGCTGGCCAAAGAAGTTGAAATTGCAATGCGTATATCGTTTTCGGTAACAAGGTCGTCGGACAGAGGCATATATACACACGCTTATCCATCTCAATGTTTACACACCTTCCTTGGCGACAAAAGCAAAAAGAGTTTTTGTAGCAGTGCTTCGCCCCATCCAATAGGTGCGCCCCAAGGCGAATTCATTACATTCAGTATATATTAGCCTTGGGTGCGAACGATCACAAATTGTAATCAAAGTCTAACGGGAGTTCAAGGAAACTTGCTGTTTCACCAGGGGTGGACCGTAATGAGAGGTGTGATAGAGGCGTTGCTTCCACAAGTATGTATGCAAGTAGGACATACATTTTGTGAGTCGGGATTGGTTCTGGATAGGTAAGAGTTTAACCTGTTACAGTATCCAGATCGAATTTGAGCTAGAGTGACGCGCGTTTCCCTAGGGACAGTGCGCTCCTCTTTCGCTAGTTCTGGGTATTTTTCTTTAAGTACTGCATTCGCCGGGCGATTCCTGGCATAGAGGTCCGACGTCTAATTGTGGATATCAATGAGAACCTGGTTTTGTTGTTGTTGTTGTTGTTGTTGTAGCGATAAGGTTGCTCCCCGAAGGCTTTGGGGAGTGTTATCGATGTGATGGTCCTTTGCCGGATGCAGATCCGGTACGCTCCGGTACCACAGCACCAATAAGGTGCTAGCCCGACCATCTCGGGAACGATTTATGTGGCCACATTAAACCTTCAGGCCATCCCCTCCCTCCCCACCCCCAAGATCCATGAGGAGCTTGGGGTCGCCAGAGCCTCGTCTGTTAGTGAAACAGGATTCGCCGCGGATAGGTGAGGTTGACAATTGGATTTGGAGAAGCTATATATTGCGCTGGCAACCTGAAGGGTTGCGCTACACACCCCTTGAATCTGGTATTTTAGTCGCCTCTTACGACAGGCATACCTACCGCGGGTATATTCTGACCCCCTTACCCGCTGGGGTAACCTGGTTTTGTATTTTTGCTTCATTAGACTGTGTTCTCAGGTGCCGTATTTCCTTATAATGCTTACGGAGATGACACCTTAAGCCTCGCTTCCCAAGGCAGTCGGTTCTATGTACCGGAGCGACTCGGGATTTTTCCCGACCAAGGACTGTCATTTCAGTGTGACCCAATCTAATTTATTTCGTCCCTCCCACAAATTGTCATCCTCCCAGCAGCTCCTTGCAGCAGGACTGCTCCATATTCTCTTACTCCGGGAAGGCATCGAATCCAATCCGGGTCCGTCTCCTGACCCCGGTCCTGAGAAATGGTTTTGCCGCATCTGCCGGAAAAGAATCTTTTTAGGACGGTCATACTCTGTTCAGTGTGTCTCGTGCAAGGGATGGTTGCATCGGACAGGTTGTTCTGGGCTTGATCCCAAAACCCGACGTCCACGTAACTTTTATAAATCTTTTGTGGCTCCTTGCTGTTCACGCCCAAGGGCGTCCCGTAGTCTACGCCTTAGCGCCCCCACTACCTTCCAGCAGCCCCGCTGCTCAGCAAGCCACAACAAGTACCCGCTGCTGCTCGCGCCCCACGGCGCCAACAACTCAAACAGCTGATACCACTCATAACTACTACCTTCGTAGTAGAGTTGGTAGCAATACTGAGCATCAGCCCCTGCCCCCGTCTTCTCCCCCGCTCTTTTCCGGCAGCAATCGTGCTGGTCAGGGAAACAGACTCTTAGTCCCTACCTCCGTTTGCACCGTCTGCCAGCACAGAATATATAGGTTTGCGACATCCGCCCAATGCAGCTCCTGCCTTGGGTGGTGCCACTTTCCCAGATGTTCTGGTCTCCGCGACGGCAACCCCCCGACGGGTTTCATCGCGCCATGTTGCCAGGTCGCAAACCCAAATCATCCGGGTACCCCAATGCTTGCCCAAGGACGCCCAGTCCCAGGGCCACAACAGCAATTGCGTCCTGGCCTTCCACAACCCAGGCGTAGTCACCCGTCGCTTACCCCCAGAGTGGCGACGTCTCCCCTTATGCACTTCAGAATCCTGCAGTTAAACTGTAATGGACTAACTGGGAAGATTACGGAGACAGTCGATTTCATGAAGCGGCACAACATCCGCATTGCTGCGATTCAAGAGACTAAACTCACAGCAAGATCTGCATTGCAGACCTGCTCTGGGTATAACGTCCACAAGAAAGACCGCGAGAGCGGAAATGGAGGCGGTCTCGCGTTTATCATACACCACTCTGTGCAATATTATATATTTGATCCTGGCATCGACCGCAGGGACAATGTCTTAGAACGTCAAGGCCTATCTGTCCGGTCAGGCGATGCAAACCTAGAAATCATCAACATCTACATCCCTCCTGCCACCTGTTGCCTTAGTGGATACCGCCCTAATATCAGGGCCTTACTCACTGGCAACAATCGCATTATCTTAGGTGATTTCAATGCCCATCATGATCTATGGCATTCAAACTTGCGGGCGGACAGTAGGGGTGAGATGTTGGCGGATCAAATAGAAGAAACGACGTTCTGCACAATAAACGGAGACGCCCCCACACGTAAGGTAGGAAGCTGTCACAGCTCGCCAGATATCTCAATCGTTAGCGCAGAACTCTTAAACTGCGTCAACTGGCAGCCGATGGTAACATTGGCATCCGACCACCTGCCCATACTTATTTCGCTTGAGCGTACCGCCGACTTCATCGTCACTGAAAAACGCACTTTCATAAACTTCAAAAAAGGAAAGTGGGAAGAATATAAATCCTTTACAGACAGCCGCTTTGTTGCCCTCCCTATCCCGACTGATGCCCGCCAAGGGGAGCGTACCTTCCGTAAGGTCATTAAATCCGCCTCGGCACATTTCATTCCCGCCGGGAGAATTCCCGAAATCCGGCCCCACTTCCCAGCGGAGGCCGCAAACTTAGCGAGAGAACGTGACCTTATAAGACAGCTTGATCCAGGCGACCCCCAAATAAGGGATATAAACCAACGCATCAGATTGCTTGTGGATGAACACAAGCGGGCGAAATGGGAGGAGCACCTAAGAGGTTGTAACCTCTCTACCGGTGTGTGTAAACTTTGGTCCACCGTAAAGTCCCTATCGAATCCGACTAAGCACAAAGACAAAGTTTCCATCGCCTTTGGCGACAAAGTGCTGTCGGACGCAAAAAAATGCGCGAGCGCTTTCTGCCGACAATATATAATGCATCCTACGGTCGACAAAGATAGACGGAGAGCCAATAGACACGCACATCAACACAAATTCAGCGCGTCACCAATCACCATCACCGCTAAAGAGGTTGAGGGCGCCATTGGTCGTGCTAAACCATCCAAAGCAGTGGGCCCAGACGGCATAGCCATGCCGATGCTTAAAAGCCTAGGGAAAGAGGGTTTCAAATATTTAGCGCATGTCTTCAATCTGTCTCTTTCCACCTTTGTCATACCTGAGAAATGGAAAATGGCCAAGGTGGTCCCGCTACTAAAGCCTGGGAAACCAGCTAACATAGGTGAGTCGTATCGTCCGATATCTCTCCTATCGCCAGTGGCAAAGACGCTTGAAGCCATTTTGCTCCCTTATTTCCAAGCAAATTTGCAGCTAGCCCCTCATCAGCATGGCTTCAGAAAACTCCATAGCACTACCACCGCGCTAAATGCCATTAGCACCCAGATAAATTGCGGTTTAAATCAATACCCCCACCATAGAACAGTACTCGTAGCGCTAGACCTATCAAAAGCTTTCGATACGGTCAACCATGGCTCGTTACTGCAGGACCTGGAAGGGTCTACCCTTCCCCCATGTCCTAAAAGGTGGACCGCAAATTATCTGGGTGGTCGGCAGGCATCGGTGAAATTTAGAAACGAAGCATCAAAACCAAGGAGAATTAAACAAGGGGTGCCACAGGGTGGTGTCCTATCCCCACTTTTGTTTAATTTCTACATATCTAAGCTACCTTCACCACCGGAAGGAGTCACAATCGTTTCCTACGCCGATGACTGCACAATAATGGCCACAGGCCCAAGCCCAAAGATCGATGCGCTATGCAACAAAATAAACGGCTACCTCCCTGTCCCTCTCCAGTTTTTTCGCCTCGCGAAACCTGGCATTATCACCGACTAAATCTTCCGCGACCTTATTTACAACATGGACGCCCCAAATGTCGACCATTTTGAACATCCACGTCGATGGCACTACGCTACCGACTGTCCTACACCCCAAAATCTTGGGTGTGACGTTTGATCAGGGTCTAAATTTTCGTGAGCACGCAGCCGCAATTGTTCCGAGAATTCAGAGCCGTAACAAAATCCTCAAATCACTCGCTGGCAGTACTTGGGGAAAAGATAAAGAAACGCTCATGACTACATACAAAGCAATTAGCCAGCCGATTACGTGCTACGCGTCACCCATATGGTCGCCAAGCCCAAAAATCACCCACTGGAAGAAACTACAGGCCTGCCAAAATACTGCTCTCAGAATCGGGCTGTCTTCTTATGTCCCCAGAACACCATCTGCATAATGAGGCGAGAATACTCCCCATCAGGGAGAGAAATGAGATGCTGACCAAACAGTTCCTGTTGAATACCCAGAAACCTGGGCATCCCAAAAGACATCTGATTGATGAACCAGCACCGCCTAGGGGCTTAAGGATTCATCTCCGTAAGCATTTTGAGGAAATACGGCACCTGAGAACCCAGCCGTATGAAGTGGAAAAACACAAGCAGGTGCTTGGTGAACTCCATAAACAGGCGTCGGACCTTTATGCCGGGGATTGCCCGGTGAATCCAATGCTTAACGAAAATTATCCAAAACTTGCGGAAGAGGAACGCATACTGTCCAGGGAAACGCGTGTCACTCTTGCTCAACTTCGTTCTGGATACTGTAACAGGTTAAACTCTTACCTATCCAGAATCAACCCCGACATACAAAATGTATGCCTCGCTTGCAACGTGTCCCCACATGACACCAACCATCTCTTCAATTGTAATGTGGAACCAACGCCTCTAACACCCCTTTCCTTATGGTCCACACCTGTTGAAACGGCAAGTTTCCTTGGACTCCCGTTAGAGGATATTGATGACAATTTGTGATCGGTCGCGGCTATTAGGTGGGGCGAGCATTGCTACAACAACAACAACAACAACAACAACACCTTAAGCCTCGGCATGTGTATGCTCATCAATCAGCTGTCTTTTGGGATGCCCAGGTTTCTGGGTATGCAACAGCAACTGTTTGTTCAGCATTTCATTTCTCTCCCTAATGGGGAGTACTCTCGTCTCATTGTGTATGTGGTGTGGTGTGTTGGCGACATAAGAAGACAGCCCGTAGCGTTTCTGAGGGCAGTCTTTTGGCAGGCCTGTATTTCCTTCCAGTGAGTAGCCAATTGCTTTGTAAGTGGTAATGAGCGTTTCTTTGTCTTTACCCCAAGTGCTGCCAGCAAGAGATTTGAAGATTTTATTACGGCTCTGGATTTTAGGAACAATTGCGGCTGCATGCCCTGATAGATCTTGATCGAACGTTTCACCCAAGATTTTTGGACCTCGACATGGACGTTTAATATGGTGGACATTTGGCGCATCCATGCTGTAAATAAGGTCGCCGATGATTTGGTCGGTGACAATGTCAGGTTTCGTGAGCCGAAGAAACTGGAGAGATCAGGGAGATAGATATATATTTTATTACAAAGCTCGTCGATGTGTGGGCCAGGGCCTGTTGCCGTTATTGTGCAGTCATCGGCGTAGGAAACGATAGTGACACCTTCTGGTGGTGAAGGTAGCTTCGATATGTTGAAGTTAAACAGAAGTGGGGATAGGACACCACCCTGTGGCACCCCTTGTTTAATTCTTCTTGGTTTTGATGTTGCGTTTCTAAATTGCACCGATGTCTGCCGGCCAACCAGATAATTTAAGACTTGGGGGATGGGTAGACTCTTCCAGGTCTTGCAGTGTTGTTGTTGTAGCGATAGGGTTAGAAGATCAGAATATACCCGCGGTAGGTGTACCTATCGTAAGAGGCGACAAAAATACTAGATTCAAGGGGCTGTGTAGCGCAATCCTTCAGGTTGCCAGCGCAATATATAGCTTCTCCAAACCCAATTGTCAACCTCACCTATCCGCGGCGAATCCTGTTTCACTAACAGACGAGGCTCTGTCGACCCAAAGCTCCTCATGGAACTTGGTGGTGGGGAGGGAGGGATGGCCTGAAGGTTTAACGTGGCCATATAAATCGTTCCCGAAATGGTCGGGCTAGCACCTTAATGGTGCTGTGTTGCCGGAGCGTACCGCATATGTATCCGGCAAAGGACCATCACATCAATAATACTCCCCCAAAGCCTTCGGGGAGCAACCTTATCGCTACAACAACAACAACAGGTCTTCCAGTAATGGTTGACCGTATCAAATGCTTTTGATATCTGGGTGCTATAGGCATTTAGCCCGGTGGTGTGTTATGAAGTTTTCTAAAGCCATGCTGATGAGAGGCTAGCTGCAAATTTGCTTTGAAGTAGGGGGGCAAAATAGCTTCAAGCGTCTTGGCTACTGGCGATAGGAGAGATATCGGGCGATATGAATCTCCTTTAGCTGGTTTCTCAGGCTTGGCAATTTTAAATTTTTTGGGAATGACAAAGGTGGAAAGGGGCAGGTTGAAGATGTGCTAAATATTTGAAACCCTCTTTTCCTAGGCTGTTAAGCATCGGCATGCCTTATGGGCCCACTGCTTTACGTGGTTTAGCTTAACTGATGGCATCCTTAACCTCTTTGGCGGTGATGGTAATTGGGGACGCGCTGAATTTATGTTTATGTGCGCGTTTGTTGGCCCTCCGTCTAACTTTGTCAACCGGAGAATGCATTATACATTGTGGGCAAAAAGCGCTCGCGCATTTTTTCGCATTTCGCATGTTCCTCCCATTTCACACGCTTGAGTCCATCCACAAGCAATCTGATGCGTTGGTTTATGTCCCTTATTTGGCGGTCCCGGGATGGAGCTGTCTTATAAGGTCAAGTTCTCTCGCTAAATTTGCGGCCTCCGCCGGAAAATGAGGCCGAATTTCGGGAATTCAGTCGGGATAGGGAGGGCAGTAAAGCGGTTGTCTGTAAAGGATTTGTATTCGTCCCACTTTCCTTTTTTAAAGTTTATGAAAGTGCGTTTTTCTGTGACGATGAAGCGGTACGCTCGAGCGAAATAAGTATTGGCAGGTGGTCGGATGCCAATGTTACCATCGGCTGCCAGTTACGAGACCTGCGCTCACGACTGATATATGGCGAGCTGTGACAGCTTCCTACCATACGAGTGGGGGCGTCTCCGTTTATTGTGCAGAACGTCGTTTCTTCTCTTTGATCCGCCAACATCTCACCCCTGCTGTCCGCCTGCAAGTTTGAATGCCATAGATCGTAATGGGCATTGAAATCGCCTAAGATAATGCGATTATCGCCAGCGAGTAAGGCGCTGATATTGGGACGGTATCCACTGGGGCAGCAGTTGGCAGGAGGATGTGAATGTCGATGATTTTTAGGTTTACATCGCCTGACCGGACAGATAAGCCGTGACGTTCTAAGACATTGTCAATGAAATATATGATATTGCACTGAGTGGTGTATGATAAACGCGATACCGCCTCCATTTCCGCTCTCGCGATCTTTTCTGTGGCCATTATACCGAGAACAGGTCTGCAGAGCAGATCTTGCTGTAAGTTTAGTCTCTTGAATCACATCAATGCGGATGTTGTGCCGCTTTGCGAAATCGACTATCTCCGCGATCTTCCCAGTTAGTCCATTACAATTTAACTGCAGAATTCTGAAGTGTAGCGGGGGAGACGTCGTCACTCTATAAGTAAGTGACGGGTGCCTACGCCTGAGTTGTGAAAGGCTAGGACGCAATTGCTGTTGTGGGCCTGGGACTGGACGTCCCTGGGTAAGCATTGGGGCACCGGTGTATTTGGGATTGAGGCCTGGCAACATGGCGCAATGAAGCCCGTCGGGGGTTTCCGTCGTGGAGACCAGTTCATCTAGGAAAGTGGCACCGTCCAAGGCAAGAGCTGCATTGGGAGGATGTCGCAAACATATATATTCTGTGCTGGCAAACGGTGCAAAAGGTGGTAGGACTAAGAGTCTGTTTCCCCGACCTACACGCCATGAGGCGCGAGCAACAGTGGGTACTTGTTGTGGCTTGCTGAGCAAGGGGGCTGCTAGAGGGTAGTGGGGGAGCGCTTAGGAGCAGACTACAGGACGCCCTTGGGGGTGAGCAGCAGGCGGTCACAAAGGATTTGATAAGAGTTACGAGGACGTGGGGTTTTGGGATCTAGTCCAGAACATTCCGTCCGATGCAAACATCCCTTACACGTGACACAAGCGTTCTAAAAATATTCTTTTCCGGCAAACGCAGCAAAACCATTTCTCTGGTCCGGGATCAGGTCCCGGATTGGGTTCGATATCTTCCCGGAGCAGGAGAATATGGCGCAGTCCCGCTGCAAGGATCAGCTGGGAGGATGACAATTTGTGGGAGGGATGCAACAAATTAAATAAGGTTACACTGAAATGACAGCCCTTGGTCGGGAAAAATCCCGAGTCGCTCCGGTTCATAGAACCGGCTGCCTTGGGAAGCGAACAACAAGAGAGTTAGCTATCTACCTAATACGCGTCTTCAACCTATCACTATACTCGTATTATTCCTGAAAAATGGAAACTGGCAAAATACTACCAACACCCAGATGAATTGTGGTCTAAATCGTGAAAAGCTCACTCATGGCAACCGACGTGATAAAATTTTCGATCCGACTAGGGGGCCAAAAACATGCCAAGGGTCTATGAAATTCACAAACGAAACACCTAAATTCAAAAATATTAAGTTTCACTTCTAGGTATCGCAACTCCCTTCCCCCAACAAAAGGAGCTAAATAGTTCTCTATGCGCTGGCCCATCCTTAGTTGGGATGTGGCGGGGTGATCCCAACGACAGTCGGTTCCTCTGACTAAAATAGTTTATTTAACTAAGAGTTGTTTTAGGTTAACCCTGGTAATCTTGATAAATTCAGTCTTAATAATATGCTAGAGTAACTCGATAACCATCAGAATTGCTTTCACCTTTCTCGTCGGTGTCGGCTGCTTAGCTTAGCTGCTGCGAAGGCTTAAACAAAACTATGCGTCTAGTTCCAAAACCCGAATAAAAAGCAGTAACTGGGTTCGAGCCAGAACCGAAATCCGATTTAAAACTAAATTCAGACAAAAGCAAAAATTGTTCCAAATGTCACTTCTTGAGCACATTCATCTAATATTACATTATTGTAGCGGCAGAAACAATGCTCGAAAGTTCTGGAAAGCGTTTCCGGAGTGACATGTTGAACTAACCGTTCTGTTAGGATATCACATAGACTGAAAGAGTCCGATGTATTTGAAGTGAGTGACAGACTTTAACCAGATCTGAGTTGATCAGCCACATTATAAACTTTACAGGTTTGCATAGTTTTCCTTCTACCGCAAGCTTCCCATCGAAGCCCACAATCCTAATTCCTTTGCTTCGTCGGCTTGAAGTCCAGCAAGATTGACCAAGATTGAACGCATGGAAGCAGCGGCCAAACCTTACTTTGTTGAGCGGTCATCTCAAATAATGACACCAAAACACTAAAATCCGGTTTTCAGTGCTAGCATAAACTCATGTTAAAGATGACTAGAGTTTAATCTTGCCACTTTGTTTTATACTATAACATTTTACTGCTAATCTCAGCTTATGCGGCCGGGTTGAACTGTAGTCAACTTAAACTGGAGCTTAAGCTCGCTCTAAAAAACCGCACCTAAATAAACTAAAATAAACAACCATATCTCAACACTTCAAACAGTTTCAAGTCTTTTAATTAAAAAAAAATCATGATCGGCGACGCTATAATCGCTGCTTACTGCGACAGTAACTGCGCTTGAAAGCGCGCTTGGAAGTTCATTCATAAATTGTGAATTGCCAACATGCGTAGTCAACACACACCACCATAATATCACCTACTCACATTCTCATGCATGACGTAGGTGCGCCACAACCGGCGTTGATGCACAGAAAATCCAATCAAAATGAGTACCTTATATTAAGCTTATTTTATTCGATCAATATAAGCTGAATTCTGATATTTTATAAGGCATATTTTGCACATAATTGAAGTGCGGTAGTGTAGGAAACATCATCGTCATATACATATGTATGTATATTATTTCTAATTGCTGTTTTTATGTACGGGTCCCTTTTTCGCTCTTATTTGGAATCCAAGTCTATAAATAAAGTTTTGGTTGTAAAGATGGAGATTCGGACTATTAGCGAGCTTTGGGCAATTTTGGTCGTAGTGCTTTTGTTTAAAAAAAAAAAAAAAAATGTAAGGCGCGATAACCTCCGAAGAGATCTAAGGCCGACCTTCTCTTCCAATTTGCGTCGTGCTCCTCTTGATTTTCCCTACAAATTGGCCGGACGGGACCTACATGTTTTATGCCGACTCCGAACGGCATCTGCAAGGCAGATGAGTTTTCACTGAGAGCTTTTCATGGCAGAAATACACCCGGAGCGCTTGCCAAACACTGCCGGTGGGCGACCCCGCTTAGAAAAATTGTCTTCTAATTGAAAAACCTTATTTCTAAAATTTTGATGTTGCTTTGCCCGGGGTGCGAACCCAGGGCATACGGTGTGATAGGCGGAGCACGCTACCATCACACCACGGTACTTTTGTTTAGCTATATTTTATTAAAAAAATTTATTAAAAATAAACGATTGTGAGCACGCAAAGAAATCTATTTGTACTATGGCACTATTGTGAATATTTGCACTGCATTACCGGCAGTTGCTATCATACGCCAGATGGCAGCGCAATTTTAATTGATTGACAGAATAGCTGATTTCTGTTGATATTTGATAAAGATACCTTTATATTGGTTGCGCAAGATGCGCACGGGTCCGGCTCGTTTCTTATACTTCAAATAACTTTTCATTTAATAGATGTTTCCTTATTATATCTATTATCGTATATCTCATATCGTAGAAAGCAGAGCTGCTGCCGCGGATTTTATTTATTATAACCGCCTATGCAATTTATTGTTGTGCATTAATGTGTTTTTAGCCGGCACTGCAGTGTTGCAGTGAGACTCTATTAATAAAACAATACATTGCCCAGCACAGTGGGCAAAATAACCAATTGGTCGCCTTAAATATCTGTGTTTATCTGATATGTTTACTTCCTTTTTTCTATACTACAGTGCTTGGGGATGTGGCGAAGTGGTTTTATACGTAAAAGTAATTTACAAATAAACACACAATCCAAATTGGCAGAGCAATAAGATCCTTATGATGTGTGTTAAAAAACTTCGATTACTCTAACGTAACAGCAAGATTAAGGAAAGTCATATTTAGGGGAGCCCCTTAAGACATTTATTGAAGCCTTCACCTAAAGATGGTGCGTAGAAGATGATTTTACACTCCGATATCGGAGCAAGTAGCGCCAGGGCTGACGACTCTTACCAGGCTTAAGGTGGCGCCTCTTTAATCAGATGTCTGTAAGGATGCCCAGGAGAACGATCATTGACGATTTCAAGATAATCTTTAATTGTTGTATGACACTGAATTTTGTGCCGCACTCTTGTACAAGGGATAGCGCTGTATTTCTAGAAGATTAATTATTTGTACCCGAAAGGCCGAAAAGCCCTACATATAAAGTCGAGTAAAAGAATATAACAGTGAACCAAGGGCAAGTGGGTAGCCACTGTACTGCATAGAGTAGAAACAAACATAGAGAAAAATATGGAATACATACAAGGAGTGCGCCTTAGGTCTCTACAGTCTCTACAGTCTTTCGAAATAGTTGATCATGCATAATCTTAGGAGGATTGCTTTGCAGTATGACGTCGGTTATAAGGGGCACACCAAAAGGCGTGGTATTATCAGTGCCAACAACTAGTTTTGAATACCTGGGAATTCGACGCTTTGTTCTGTTTGCCAGCAGCTATATGACCCCGAAATCTACCAGGTGTGAGCTAGTAGGGGTAACCCTACAGAATAATAATAAACAGCAAGTTGTATTGGAAGCTCATTGAAGCGGTCGTCTGCACTAGTTCTTAAAGGAGGTCTGCAAATTATATGCCTGGACGGCGGGCATCGGTGCAATTCAAGAAACTAACCTCTAAACCCAGAATTTTTTACTTGGGGTAAAGAAAAAGAAACTCTCACTACCCCTTACAAAGCAATTGGCCGGCTGCTTGCATGCTACACGTCCCCAATATGGTCGACGAGTCTAAGGGCTACATATTGGAAGAAACTACAGGTCTGTCAAAACACCGCTCTCAGAACTGCTACAGGTTGTCTTCTTATGTCCCCAGAACACAATCCACGCAGTGAGGCGAGAGTACTCCGCATAAGGGAGGAAAATGAAATGCTGAATAAACAGTTTCCGTTGAATACCCATACACCGGGGCATCCCCACAGGTGTCTGATTGAAGAGGCTCGCCTCCCAGGGACTTTAAAAGTCTTCTCCGCGAGAATTATGAGGAAATACGGCACCTGAGAACTCAGACGTATGAAGAAGAAAAACACAAAGAGGCTCTCAGTGATATCCACAAAAAAGCATTCCTAAAGACAAATGCCCCGAACTCGCCGTAGAGGACTAGTTAGACGCTAGTCACTCTAGCGCAACTTCGGTCTGGTTACTGTAATAGGTTATACTCTTATCTATCCAGAATCAACACCGATATATGTACATAATATACATACATATGTCCTGCTTGTAACGTGCCTCCCCCATACCAACCATTTTTCCAATTGCCATGTGAAACAAACGCCTCCAACATGCCTTTCTCTCCGGTCCACCCCTGTTGAAACTATAAGTTCCCTCGGACTCCCGTTAGTGTATATTGATGACAACTTGTGAGCAGTCGCACCTATTGGATGAGGAGTAGCACTGCTACAACAACAACAACAACCGCTTAGTGGCAGTCCACCCCATTCGGCTGCGGTGTTCGGTCCACCCCTTTTGAAACTACAATCTTCCTCGGACTCACGTTGGTGGATACTTTGCGAATCATTGCTACAACAATATGTTAGTAGCAGATTGCCCAGCCCTGGTATAGGTTTATGTCGGTATTTGATTTAAAATTTTCCACTGTGCGTTGCTGTCTCGAAAACGGGAAAAATAAAAATTGCATTTCATTAGGCTCTGCTGTAGATAAAGTTGGCAAGTACCATCGTCAACACCTGGCAGCAAGAGACGCTACCGCTCTGCTCATCGCCCCTCAAACGAATGCATCTAAAAGACTTTTACGTGGGTCGTGCCAAGTGTGGACACTTTTTAGTTTTCTTTTAAAATTGCTTGAATTACATACATATCGCTCATTTACTTCAATAGTGTCATAACTCAAAAAACACAATTTTCCAGGAGAGCCATCCAAAGATTTTAACTGTCATATGTTGCGCATATAAAGGCATATTTTCATTTTTATAGCACGTGGTAAATTTTTAACTGATTACAAATATTTTTGTATACAACATAGCTCACGATATTGGCTACGTTTATATGTTATTAACTCAAAAGTCGTGTTTTTTGAGTTATGACACTATTGAAGTAAATGAGCGATATGTAGTACATATAACTAAAAAGAAAACACAAATGTTTCAAAATTCAAAATTGTGTGTAGTACTAGTATTGGTGGGATAACGTGTAAAGTGCATGGGGAAGAAACCCCAGGAGAGCCAAAGAAAAGAATAAATTCTCCTATGGATCGACAAATTTAAAATGGCATGAGTTTCTCTCTTAAGGCTACAAACCAACGCTCTCCCAATGATAAATGTGCTTTTGTGATGAATGATATTTCAGTCGACGTCGACGTCGCTGTTGGCGTATCTTTACTCATTGCTCCGTATCTTGTGAATACAAATATTTGTATATGAGTGTATTGGAAAAATCACTTTCGTATATACTCTCTGTTTGTTCTTTTCTTATTTATTATGCCCAGTGGTATATTTAAATGAAACATTTAAACACATTTGTATGTTTGTACATATATAATTGCGTTTATTTGTTTAAGCAAAATAAGAATGAAATAAGATGAATGAGTAGTACAAAATGAAAGCTTAATGTAGATCAAATGATTTGCGATTGCTACTGAACGCAACGAATGAATGAATGAAATGACCCAGTAGGGCAGTTTTGTGAAATATACACCTCACTAGGCCAGGTCCCTTGGCTGAGCGGCTTTGCAGCCAATATCTACGCTGTTCCCCGTCAAAGGAGGGCGTCTGAACGACTGTGAGCAAAAACTATCAACTCCTTTTATGCAATGATGAATGTTTTGAATACCGTGCTTATTGAAGGATTTGCAGGCCTTAACTCAACATGGGACGTGCTGTGATAAACTGTTATTTCGCTCCATGTTTAACATTAAACCGCTGAGCCCGCCTTTTCGGGCAATAGCATAAGCTGCGAAATTTTTAACAACGCAAATTAAGGAGATGGAAAATGACGTAGCAAACCGAGAAAGAAAGATCTAAAAGCGATGATTAGAAAGTGGGTAGCGGGATAAACGTGGAGTTTGTGAATTCGGCGAGGGAGCGGTCTGTGAGCCGGGCATATGGTTTGAGTTGATAAAAAGATAGAGACAGGGAAGGGAAGAAATCCCTCTCACAATACTGAGCAACTTTAAGAATGATCCAGCATTTCGAAGTTAGTGCGGAAGTGGAAGCAGGTGGGAGATAAGTAGGTAGCTGACAACAATTTCGCGGCAAGCGATCTACGCTTTCGTTTCTGAATTAAGACGGAAGATGCCGCGGGCGGCAAGAACAGACAGCGAGCGGCTGAGGGCGAAAAGCTCCTTTTAAGAGTCCATAGGGGGGAGGGGGTGGCAGCGTGAAGCCAGCTACTATCAATGACAAGATTTTCACCCCCAAATTTGTAAGACAGGGCGTATAAGATGCTGACAACACCGAGTACCCGTGTACGTCAAAAGATGAAGAGAAGAAAAATGAAGGTAACGGTGGTATTGCACAAAAAAAAATTAAGTGGTTGAGAAGAAAATTTGAGGTGAGAAGGATGTTCACGCAGCGACTAGGGCTGTTCTCCAAAAGATGAAATTAGTGTCGCAGTGGCTCCTCGCTGAGGGACTAATAGAACGCAACAAAATCCTTGGGCAGATGTCCTAGAAAAGGTGGAGATATGCAGCAAGACACCTGCTTAGTGTCATAATCAGAATGATGTGGGACAAACCAAATAATAATAAATAAAGCATCCTTATAATAGCTGAAGTCAATTTTTGTAGACCTCTAAAGCCAAAGGTAAGTTGCAAGGTCACGTTAAATATGGCGCTGTTCCCCACAATATCAAAGGTCTAACTATGGATACGATGTCTGCTGTAGTCGTAGGACGTGCTGCAGTTATTGCGGCGTCATAATCCGAACATAACGACACGGCATCGGAAATTATTCTGTGTATGTTTAACCACGGAGAAAAGTTAGCACTCCTGTTGTACCTAGAGCTGGGGAAAATGCACTGCAACACCGATTGTAATTTTATCTGGCTCAGGGAGAGAAGTTCTAATGTAGTTAGGTTCTCGAGGTCGGAGAACATGAAAATAGCGGTACAAAATTACGGCGTATATGCGTAATTAACAATTAAGTTTCTTCATGCACATTACAGAGGCTTTCATCAATCTCTAAACGAGTTGATCCAGCCTTAACAAAGTTGAATCGTCTGCAAAGTAAGCTGCGGAAAAATTACTTCCAAATCCGATATATGTATATGAGGCGAGGAAATCAGTAAACAGGGACGTGCCGCAGGTCGCGGTATTATCAATACTAGTAGGTACGTTGATCATCAACCAAATGCTTAGGCAGCTCAACACGGGGCCAACCATTCGTATGAGGGATGCAGAAGACCTTTCGGCTTTCATACAAAGCAAACATTTGGCAACTTGTTATATAAGAGCTGAAGTCCTTCGGGATGCACATCTCTGACATCGAGTTACTCGCCAATGTTGAAAAGGGGGAGCTAATCTTGTTTACTATGAAATATAAGGTCTCGCATTGGGCTAGGTCGTAGTTGAGAAGAGTAACCCTGCACGGGGAAAACGACAAAATATGTTTGGGAATCATAAAAGGCAGTAAAGAAAAGGAGAAGGCGAAGAAAGTCTTCATGACAAAGTAGGCATTTAAGAGAATACTTGGATGCACTTGAAGCCAATCGCTCTCCCTCTCACTTTGGAAATTAACGGTGATTGACAATCCCATTCTTTTCTATGGCATCTTTGCTTGGTGGTCAACATAACGACAATAATCTCTGGTATCCGTGGTAACGTGAAATCAGGACGTATGATAAATATATAGCAAGCTTTTACTTCCTTTATATTAGGTCGGTTGAATGTTTGTCCACTTTCCATACAAATCTTGCAATCGATTTTTAAATAACTTCTCATTGAGCTACAAACGTGAAACTGTACACATAGGTTAGAACACCGTGACAATGCATCAAAAGGACAAAAAATTCCGTTAGGTGGCGCACGGATCGAAAAAATTAGATAATAATTTGAAAATTTTCAAACCAGCTTTTAAATAACTTCTCGATGAGCTAGAGAAATTTCAAACTTAATTTAGAGGTCGGTGACAGCCGATGACTAGATACAAAAAGATTGGCTAGGGGGCGCACGAGATGAGATATTTAGAAAAATCAAACGAACTGGAGAGAATTCGGGACTGATTTTTATATAAGTTCTCACTGAGCTACAACTGTAAAACTTCACAAATAGGATAAGACGCCGAGAAAATTTAAGAAAAGGAGAAAAAATTCCGCTAGGTGGCGCACGGATCGAATTATTTAGATATTTACTTACTTAATTGGCGCATAACCGTCTAAACGGTTATTTATGGCCGTCCAACATTATTTAGATAAGAATTTGGAAATTTGGTGTGACAGATCGATTTTAAAGTAACTTCTCCTTGAGCTACAGACATGAAACCTCAGAGACAGGTTAAGACACCGTGACAAAGGAACAAGGGGAGAAAAAAAATGATAATAATTTGGAAATTTGAAACCGGGTTTTAAGTAACTTATCGATGAGCTAGAGGCTAAAAATTTTGAGCTTAATTCAGAGGTCGATGCCAGCCGATGACACAATACAAATAGGGGGCGCACGGACTATTTAGAAAAATCAAACGAAACGGAGGGAATTTTGGGATTGATTTTGTGTAAGTTCTCATTGAGCTAAAAGCATAAAACTTAACACAGAAGACACCGAGAAAATGTAAGAAAAGGAGAAAATAAAAATAAAATAAAAAAACTTTAAGCACTTCCTTTATATAAATGGACAGAAATCAGCGAAAAATGTCTCCTTATATAAAGATATATTCTTTCTAAACTTTGATTTTTATATTTTGACATAGAAATTACAAAAATATTTATGAGAAGTAAAAATATAAAGGTGGAGCGCACATTACTTGGATACGAAAGTTGGTAGGAAAGGAGATATTATTAGTCAATCAATTGCACTCCACCTTTATATTTTTACTTCTCATAAATATTTTTGCAATTTCTATGTCAAAATATAAAAATCAAAGTTTAGAAAGAATATGTCTTTATATAAGGAGACATTTTTCGCTGATTTTTGTCCATTTATATAAAGGAAGTGCTTAAAAATGTTTTTATTTTATTTTTATTTTTCTAATTATTTTAAGTTTGAGCTGCTTCCTACCAGCGCAGAGATGGGTGCGACCCTTCCGCTCCACGCTGGGTTCGCTAATGACGAATATTTATATATACATTTGTAAGTATTTACATATACATATACAAATGCACAAAAAAAATTCTAAAACATTTACTCAGAATTATAGCAAATCTCCATGCGACTCTCACTTTTCGGTTTGTTATCAGCGGTGTAGCGCAGCCATCATTTAGCTTCCAAGCTCCACAAACTTTGCGTGTCCATAATATTGAATTGCATACAAGCAAAACTTATCTACATACATGCATACATACAAACTTTGAATATTTATAAATGCAAAATAATGAAAACCCCAGGCATGATAGCGCGCTTTACAAATCTGTTGAAAGAGACAGGAGCCCCCATAGTTAAAACGATCGTCAAGAACAGCGCTGCACTCAAATACGCAACAGAGCAAAGTTGACGTTGACTGCGACGTCGACTGTGGCCGCGTAGTAGCTATGAATATTGCAGGAATAGAGGAGCATTTTTGTGACAGAACAACAGTGAGCTGTGCGGTTGACTTTCAGTTGATAGCGACACTCTGCATGCGGCAAAGGCATTTCAATTTCATTGTGAGCGGGCGGATTGGAAAAAATACTTAGTGCATACTTACAAACATAAAATTTTTTGAAAATAAGATTTTAAAAACTGATATAAGCGTGATACAAATGTGAAAAAAATGTAACTGGATTTCCAAAAAAATCACGAATTTGGTGTAGGTAAAAACTGTAAAATTAAAAAGCAAAATACAAAAAAAAAAAAACAAAAATGATTTTAACGTAATTAAGAAATTTTGTGCAAACTTAATTTAAACATTTAAAAAAATCTTCGTTGAAAAATAATAAATAGTATACCTATGTATGTATATTTTGAAGCAGTGCTATAGTGAGTAATAATTAAAACAAAAACAAATTGAAAAAAATGCATTAACAATTTTATGCACTGTGGGTTCAAATAGTATATAAAAGCTAAAAAAAATTTAAAACTTGAAAACCAGTTAACTTTTATAAAAACGTGTTGGCGTTTGAATGATAAATTTTGTGGCAATCGAAAAGCCTACATAAAACTGCATTTACTAACATCAAACATATGCTTATCTGTATGTATGTACCTACGTATGTATGAATGAATAGATTTGTACAAGAATATAATGTAACAGCTCCAAACAAAAACAAGCAAAAGTAAGACTATACTCCAAGTCAGCGCCAATAGCAGTCGAAACTGCGTAAAAATCAAAACACTGTCTGGCAACATTTGTATGAACACGCAAACGACATACAAATAAACAGAGATACCGCCAAACTCAAAGAGCTGGTGGCGACTATATTCGACTCACTTGCATATGTGCACATCTCGAATACCGGCAGCCTAAAACAAAAAAAAAAAAAAAAAAAAAAAAAAAACAAAGAGAGTCAAACAAACTAACGATAGCCTGATATAGTTGCTGAGACGACCGACCGACCACGCAGCTAACATACGCAGCAGGTACCAACGTACGAACTCGCAAGTGAGGCTTGTTGTGTCTACCTACTTATCTACCTACCAAACAATACTTAGTGGTAGTGGCATATTATCGCAGAGTCCTATAAAATTTAAACTGATCTCAACAAACGTGAAAAATTCAACATAAACTACAAATAATAAGAAAGAAGAAAAAACAAAAACGGCAAATTTTAAGGAATAGCAACAGTTGTTTCAAAAGAAACACGACGATTCTTCCAATCTGAATTAGATACGATCCGATTAAGGGTAAATAAATATTTTTTGTTGCTGCGTGTGTGGTGTATGTGTGTGTGTAATCCTGATTGAAGATATCATTTGTTTATCAATTTGCTGATTGTATATATTTGTGATGAGTAAGCAAAAATAGCAGTGAATTTAGATATAGAAAATAAATTGAAATAAATATCTAGAATAATAAACATACAATAAAAGTGCCTGATAAACTGAGTTGGTGTTGTGAAAAAAAAAAATAAAAATAAATAAAAAGAAAAAGAAAACAAATAAATAGACAGTGGAAATTGTACTGAAAAAATAACACGCCAAATAACTACTCTATGGCCATACTTAACTAGTTGAGATTTGATTTGAAAAAAGTACCACAGGTCAAATAAAATTTATCAACAATTTAAAAAAAAATAATTAAATAAAATAAAAAACGTTAAAATTTTTTTGAATGTGAAAGTTGTATTTATTTTTTGCTAAAAAATTACATATTACAATTTAACACATATTGATAACAACTAGTGCCAAAAAGATATATGCAATAAAAATAAAACAACGTGAAAAATGTTTACTTGCTAAATAAGTGTTTCCAAAAATAATTTGAATGCTGTCATTGAAGATTTAAACAAAAAGTTAATTAATTTAAAATTAAAATATCAGCGTTAATTAAATAACTTAATTTAATCAACCCATGTTGCTGAGTACAAATTTTTCAGCAAATTTGAGAATTTAATCCAGACTGTCAATCATAATACAAATTTTGTTTGAAAAAAACCTTAGTTGAATTTGCATAACATTTAAATCTGCAACATAAGCGATTTTCATTACTGGCAAATTTGCCAGCTACTGGTAAGTAAATATTTATGAACCTAATCTCATTTCATAATACTTCACTAGCGTACAATGTTTTGTTATATAGATTAAACTAGCAGACCCGAAAGAAATTGTCTGACCCCATGACGGAGCCAGATACATAGGGCATGACCCCAAATCAGCTGATTTATACTTTTTTAAATCTGATTTGACATTTGAACTTCTGGCGCAGTAAAAAAGAATTTTCAAAAAGCTTTATAGCTCACTCTTCCTATATTATCCACTTTTACTTACCTCTTCCGCGCTCATTTTTCTCTGACAAAATGTCTTTCTAATTAAATTTGTTAAATAAAACGTTCCAAAATGGTTCAAATGTAATTTTTTTTTTAAATAAATAAAACTAATGCAGCTACGAGGTTGAATATTGGCAAGGCCCAAGTGATGGTGAACGTAAGAACAAGATCAAACATTTGGTCAATCGTACTACATCCATCGTTATATCCAGTAGAAAGCAAAAGTGAAATTTTGGATTTTACATTATTCATTAAACTACTGCGACTATACCTATTTTTTGATGTGTTATATTTGGGCTCATACGAATTTTTGAGAAATTCTTGATTTCTTTACAGCTTTTGCTTTCGTTCGAATCTCTGAATTGTCGCATAAATAACTTAAATACTCAGTATAGCAAAATGTTCTTTATTTACACTACTTTGGTAGTAGTACTTCACGATTAGACTACTCGCGTACTGCAATTATAGTGTGTTAAAATCAAACTAATTAGGGTTGATCACATTCAACACTGCGCCTACAGACCACAACCACAATAAAGCAAGGCCTGACGACAACCGTAGCCAAGCATTGCCTTCTTGATTACTTTGAAAGCGGCAGCGGCCACCAATGTCGTGATTGATTGTCGTGCTGCTCTGTCGCGCCGAAAATAGCGACGCTCATAAGAACATGTGTAAAAATAATATGACAGATTTGGCGGCTACACCGCCGTCGTAAATGTAGTCAGCCCTATTGACTGTTCCCTAGCTTGCACTGCTTTTATACTCTTGGTTGCCTCGATCGCCTACTTCTAGGATCTAGGCCAGTGGTCGGCGTGCCATAGCTCAACTGAGCCAGACTTGCTTCACACATATTCTTACTCTCCATCATCAGTCGTTCGCGAGACAGCAACGAATAAATACTGCGTGCGGTTGTCGCCAAACATGTTAAGGTGCCATGTGAGAAATATTACGATTGGGAAACGCATGACGGCCTTTCCATATGTAGCTTATCTTCCAAACATGTTTAGGTTTGGGTTTTTACCTTTTTGGGTATGTTATATTAAATAACTTTTCATTAGAATATGAGTTTTTTAAATTATTTTAACAAAAGTTGTAACAATTTCATTCTGGACTCCATTTTTTTCTGAGCCAAAAAAAAAATGTAACTTCAGCACTGCTATAGAATGTTAAAAGAAACTTAGCGAAATAGTCAAGAAAATTGACTTGAATGTATCTTTATCTTTTCATTTTTTCAGTCAGCTCCAAATATTTTAAACATTTTGTATTTCCCCGAGAAATGTTTCAAAATATTTCTCAATTAAAATTAAATTTTCCAAAATTCTTGCTATAAATGCATCCACTGCAAGTTGTAATTTTAACATTAATTTGCTACTGGGATGCTCATGCTCTCGCTCTCACTAATACACTTAAATTTTAATTTTTGCCGACCACTGGTCTAGACTTTTTACAAACAGCCTTCTCGAACAGTTATATCTTATACTTGGTTATTTAGCTGTATACTTGTATGTGTGAGTAATCTCATCTGCGCTCTTAAATGGTGATTAAATGATATGTGACTGTTGCTCTTTCTTCTTTGCTCTTAGCTGCTGACTACATGTATGTACATATTAGAGGTTTACGCCGATCACTTTATCGGCGGCGGTGGCGTTGACTCTATTATATACCAGCGGCGGCGGCGTGGGCGGCGCGCCGGCATACGCCGGTGTTCTGACTTTAAAAAGCTTGATTTTTCTATTTAAAAAAATAATATTTAGGAAATGTTTTGGGTAAAAGTCTATCTGAGAGGTCGACTGCTAATATGATACCAAAAATATCGAGAGAGGTGTCAAAAGACGCATATTGACCTCGACAACAATAATCCGAAGGCGGAAAAGAAAAATGTTATCTCTGCTCGGAGATATTTGCAGTTGAAGTTGGCCATTTTATGTTTTCACATTTCAAAAAAAATTGTGAGCAGAAGAGTTTTGCGCGGATATAGTTTTGGTCTCCGAACCGTTGTTGGACCCACCCAGGGTAATTTTTTATAAGAAGGTGTTCTGCGCAGAAATACTATGGATCCCACCGCCGGTTTCGGAGGTACCTGCGCGTAATTTTTCGGGTTTTCGTTAATATCTTTTGAACGAGTTAAAATTTGTATTTTCCGCCTTCGGATTATTAACACTGATGTCAAGACGCGTCGTTTGACACCTTTCTCGATATTTTTGGTAGCGTATTAGCAGTCGACCCCTCAACTAAACTTTTACCAGGTTTTGTTTGTATGCATTTAAGGAAATCAACGTTTTTGCCATTTCGGAAAGATCCGAGGTTTTTGCCTCAAAATCTCACAGATCGGTTAAAAATTTTCAGGAGTAGCTCCTTGCGAAGGGATTGCGCCTCGTTCACTTACTTCAGAGAGGCTTCCAACCTAACCCCGGTCTTTGGAATTGGTACTGCTGCGTTTGCTGAAAAGAAATAGAGATACATAAAATGTTCACAATTTTGTCTGTATAGCTCGTGCAAAGCGTAGTTTCACCTGGGGTTAACTCCAACAATCGTCGCGAACACAATTTCTTTAAATCATGTGCGAACAGTAGCAATCCCAACCACCAGTCGCTACCACGCCTCCTGACCCTTATACCCTATGCCAGCACAGAAGCTATAGGACTGTGACTTCGAACTCATACTTTTGTCGACGTCACTTTCCTAGAAGCTCTAGGTGTAGCTCCGAAGACTTTCTAATGGGTGTTTTTGTCGCGCTATGCTGCCGAGCTACACCAGAGAAACACGTTAGGGAGTAACTATTCGGCCAAGGATGCCGTCCTCGAAATCATAAGCAGTCTAAGTGGATGTCATTGCGTAAGTCATGGGTGACAATCGTATAATCCTCGGCGCATCTACAGAATTAACATTTTACAAGGACCCTGGATAAAATTTTTAAAATGTAGACCAAAGTTTGCAGACGTTTGTGTTCACAACATTGATTTCGATTTCAATAGTCTTCGTTAAATCAAAACGATATTTTAGAATGAAAGTCGACCGATTTTAAGTTGAAAGATGTTAACTCTTGTTTTCCGGTCTTACGATTTAAGAGCTCATTATGGATGACCGCGTAGCTTAGTAGGACACACGGTCATTAGTTCGACTGTCTTGGGAAAGCTGTTGCTTCACCACTTTGAGTGTTCTTGCGAAGGACAAAGCCTCAGCTGGTAAATATATGTGCCTATTCACATTTGTAAAAGGAGCCGTAACGTGTAGGTGATATTTAAACTTGGTTGATAGGCTATAATCAATGCCGCCAACTTTAGGAAATGACAAACAAGGAGATTTGGGTGATGAAGGATGAAGAGTATGAAAATCAAAATTAACATTTCAGACGCTATTGTATAGTTTCGCATATAAACAAAAGATGTTTGAATGTAAGCCCAAGTGATTTTTCATAACCTTCTCATACGTACATATGTCCTCAACTTAAGTATGAGTTAAGAATCATTTCAAAGGAGTGTTTATTATTTTTATTATTATTATGATTTTGCATCACTGATTTCCCTTATTCTTTCAGCCAATCGCAATATAAAATTCTTTAAAAAATCGGCACCTTTTTTGGGCAACTTCCTTTTTTTTAACAACTTGAGGACAATTTGAAAACATGTTCGCCTTGGGTCATTTTATTTGAATTCATTGTTCATCATTAACTTTTTGAAAAAGATATGCAAAGTGAGCATATAAATTTATTATATAACTTTTCTTTTAGTGTTTTGTTTTAGTAACTTGGTGAATTGGGTGATGCAAAGTCCGTGTTAAGCTGACATCGAAAGCGCCTGTTTTTTTAAATAACTTTTGAACAGTTAGAAAGAGTTAAATTTCGCACATTGTTTCTTATAACTGGCAGTGATGCGCATCCGTTGATACCACTTTCGACCATATCCGACCAATTTTCGACATGAGCAATAAATGGCCCAAACAGTCTTAAACGAGTAAAAAATATAGTAACTCGCCGGACGCCGCCGCCGCCGCCGCCGCCGCCGCCGCGCCGATATTTTTGAAATTCGGCGGCGGCGTGCGAAAAACGACCAAAATCGGCGGCGTATATCTCTAGTACATATGTGAAATGTTCTGTTCTTAGCTTTACTGAGGCTGCTTGCTTTAGTGTTTACATGTATGTGTTGCTGGTTGTTTTGTTGTTGTTGTGCATTTGTTTACTAGCAGCATGGTGATGTATCGCAATGCTATTATATACGCCACAATACAGCTGTGTTCAAAATAATAGAACGAAATTTAAATATATTATTTTAATATGGATTTTCGGAATTTCTGGGCAATTAAACTTTCTTATTCATTGTGAACTTTTGTTGCTCAATTATTTGCAATAAAAGCAAGGCTCCCCTAGTTCAGTGTACTAAAAATACCTCAAATCATATCACGACACGTCACCAATAAAAATTACTTGTCTTCTGTTCGCCTGACACTCTGTGTTTCGTACTTGCGTTCCTTGAACAAGTCGCCCTGGAACACCACAAGGGCATTCAACTGCTTGACAAATCAAAAATATTGCTAGCTTAAGCGGTTTAAAAAATCAGGCTCATCAAGATATTATATCGTTTATTCAATTTTACGTCATGAATATAATTTTCTGAATAGCCAGTGCTACAGGAACTACATAGATAAGCTAAAGCTTCATTTTTCTTCCAACCCGAAGTCAATATATGGCTTTGTTACTTGATTATTTGACTCAAACTACTCACTAAATTGTGAGTCCGCTCCAGCACAACTCAGATTCACAACTGGCTTACCAATGCTTGACACTATGCGATTTATGTCAATATCTTCTACGTTCGAATCGCTAAACTGTTGAATAAATCAATCCAATATTCAGTGTTGCAAACTGCTCTTTATTTAGATTACTTAGGGGTAGTATTTCACAATTATACTTCACAACGAATACCGTGTTTAAATCAAAACTGATTGGTTATTACTCAGTTTGCGGTGCTTTTATACTATCTGTTGCCTCGTCCGCATATTTCTCCAAAGGTCTAGACGTTTCACAGAGCTGCTGTATCTCCTGCTTGGTAATTTAGTTATATGCGTGTGTATGTGTGAGTAAGAGCTTCGGCTGATAACTACATGTGTGCGTGCGAGATATATCTTCACTTCGAGCTGCTGGTTATGTGTGTGCATATACATAAGAGTAACTGCTTCATGTTTTTGTTGTTGCGTGATTTTTTACTAACAACCTAGTGATGTCAACATTCGCCACAATATGCACAAAAGTATGAAACGACCCTGCAAAAAATCTTGCGATTAATCCCTAAAGAGAGTGGTCTCCAATTTATCCTTTTTGTCTACATTGGGGCATAATTGATCCCCTCTAGTCCCTTTTGGGTATAGTTTGGATTAGTCAGTTTAAAATCTATGTAATCCATTTTACGTACGACGTATAATACGAAAACGTCTATTCTTCATTCGTTCCCTTATTGGTACAAATAGGAATGTTCCTGAGTACAATTAGTCTCTTTATAGGTCATGCTCGTACAAAAGCGAACAATTCAACGCATACAAAAAGAGGAAAACTGGCATTAGTCGCATACTCCTTTGCAATTTATCCCGGGCTCGTTCCAGACGAATCGCACATTTTGAAGGGTATGAATGTAAGTACATATGTAAATAGTTACGAACTGAATACGAAAGGAAAATAACAAAATCTTTGCTATACTCATCATGATCTTCCTCAACCTCCGTGTATATGTATATGTATGTATTTACTTCTTCTTGGACCATACGATATGAAAACAGCATCTTCGCACAATGATCGCAGCAGCAGCGCAGCATCTGTTACGTCTCTAATTACTCGAATGTTGCACATGTGTGCACACTTTTTTTATGATCGTTGGGTTGCACATGTCCTACTGTGAAATCAGTACTATCTCTCACCATTACTTATTGTATGCACATTCAAATACAAACACACATCCATATGTATGTGCGTATGCTTCTTTTTTAACAGTTTATTGATCGCATCAAGTGTATAGCAACAACAGCTGTAAGATATCACTAAAAGAAAAAAGCAGTACAAAAGATAAATTTTTGCTTTCACTAGGTTTGTACAACCAATAATTTTAGTTTAAACTGTCTGCAGAGCATTTTATGTATTTTTTACACTTTTCAAATTGTCGTTAAGTAGAATATATAGATGATACTTTGACCATCCTTTGAAAAAGACTAATTAAAAACCTTTCTCTATAGCATTTATTATATTAATTGTCACGTGAGTTAAATGCAGGACCTTGATAAACACATTTTTAAGAGATACGGTGCGAGTCACGCCTTACCATAACTTTATAATGAGTTTGAACAATCGACCAGCTCCTCACGTCCATCATCCTTGACTTCAGGGAGGCTCTAGCTAAATGATTTTCGAAGAATTTTCTTTATACTTCGGCAGTGTGCTAAACAGTTCCATGGCAAATCCTCTGCCCTTCTGATACCATCCGTAATGTATGTAACCACATAGTTCTTGTGCCCGTTGAATACCAAAACTAATCTGCATATGCCCCTCTTATTCATTCTAAAAATAGCTGTAGTCTCCTTGCAATAAAGGGCACTAATATATCTTATACTTCTTTTATATAAGTTCGCGTTCATGTTTGTTTGTAATTTTCAGTATAAGATTGGGAATGGATTTTTGAGTAGTTTCTCGTAGAGCTAAAGTTTTTGGACTTAAAGCTTACTTCAAAACCCAATAGCGATGCAATGTGAGGGGAAATACTGTCGCAAGGTTGCGCCGGGAATGTGATATTTAAGAAAGACATCCGAATGTGGAATTTTGCGCTTAAGTTATAAGTAAACTACCGATAACCTAGAGCTCAGAAGCTTTGCACATAGCTTATAAGGGATAAAATATAATGTATGGAATAAAAAAATATTGTCATTGAGCTACAAAAATGGAATGTTTCTTTCAGTTCGGGGCATTGAAAAAATGATAAAAAAAAGACAAATGCCCACTGGGTGGCATCCTGTTTCTTTAACAGCCGAAGCTCTGCTTGGAACTAGAGGGTAGGGATGGGATGGCCTAGAAGGTTCAATATGGTCATATTATATCGTTCCTGAGACGGTCGAGCCTATACCTTAATGGTGCTTGTTAACAGAACGTACCGGATCTATATCCGGCAAAGGACCATCAACATCGATAATACTCGCCAAAACCTTTGGAGAGTGTCCTTATCGCTACAAAAACAACAACAAGGTGACGCATGGGTCTTGATAAATAGATATTTGATACGAGATTAGGAATCTTTGTATCGAATTGGCGGGGGAGGGTGGGGTAAATTTTGCCTAACATTTTTAAGAGATGCCATTGAAAGTTGAATCTTCACACATAGCTTAGAAGTAGAAATATTAAAGGAAATAGCTTAAACTGCAGCCGCGCCAATTTTTACATTCACAGCCAAGCAGCATCATGTTATACCTTGTCAGTGATAACAGATGGAGGAAGTGCGAGTTGTGGGAGGAAACAATTAAGCACGTTTTGTGCTCGTGCCCTGCGCTCGCATTGCTGAACCTTCAGCTATTAGGACTAGCACAGCTATCAGATCTATAAGCAGCAACTACCACAGGTCCTAGAAGCTTCTAGTATTCACCAATTGGACGGAGTTATTTTATAACATTCTGGCCTGTTTTGTAGCAGGGTTTTACAGTTTGATCGTTGAACAAACTTGTGGTAACGCTATGGACTCAGTCAGTCTATGTGAGGTGCTCACCGACCAATCAGTTCAATTTAACCTAACCTTTTAATAAACGATTCAAAACGAAGCGAAAATGTGTCTATTATTTTTTTATTTTTGATTACGAGCCGGACCCGTGCCAAGATTCGCAACCAATATAAAAATCAGCTATTCACAATAGTGCGACAGTACAAATAGATTTCTTTGTGTGCTCACAATCGTTTGTTTTTAACAAATTATTTTAATAAAATATAGCTAAATAAAAGCACTACGACCAAAATTACCAAATCTCGCAATTAGCCCGAATCTCCCTCTTTACAACCAAAACTTTATTCATAGATTTGGATTCCAAATAAGAGCGAAAAAGTGACCCGTATATAAAAACAGCAATTAGAAATAATATGTATGATATTTGATTTTGAAATTCCAAATATGAAGGTAACTTTGCTCTGCTTACATAACCTCGGCTTACACAACCTCAAACTTTGCTTGCTCTTTCCTCTAGCCTTGAGAAAGCTGCAAGATCTTTTCTTCCCCAGAAGCATGCCCATAAGCGTCTTGCTAACTGTTTTATGATATCCAAATTAATTACAACTTCAAATTAGTTGAAACTATCTTGATTGTATTTCAGTTAGGCGAAGCAGTAGTATACATACATAGTACAAAGTAACTACATACATATTTACCAAGTTTAATGTACATATGTATGTATGTAGATATTTATTCTGGGAATATAGACAGCCATATCCCAATTCCAACGCTTCGAGGCTATATTTATACATATCTTGGGAATACTTGTTAGCTATAAACCTGATTTAATATGAGATTTTGATGATAGATAATCGTCCTCATGTACTCACATGGTACATAACTTCACACGTACACATACATATATGCACCGTATATGTATTTAAAATTAGCCGGTAGCAAATCATTCATAAAACATGGAGAAGGTCAGTTTTAAAAGGCATAGAATAAATGGATGAGGTACGTTTGAAAATAGTAAAAGGGAAATAGAAAAGCAATGCAAACAGTTAAAAAATAACATATAATTTAATGAATAAAGGTAGCAAATAAAATTTAATTCAACAAAACGATTTTAAACAGCTAACCACAAAACTGACAAAACAGCGGTAGAAAGAGAATACCCAAACTAATCACGGGTGCAGCTAATGAATAGTTGCGTGACTCCATATAAGAATATTAGCTAAAGTGAACACCAGTTCAGTGCACAAAGTGACTGGTAAAAATAAAATAAAAAAATAAATATAAACGATGTACTCGACCCTATCATCAGCACTTTGTTATGCTACAAAACAATTATAAGCGACGACGACTATGAAGGGGCATATTTGAATTCATATTCCTCTATCAAATTATTGCTACAGAACAGTGCAAAGATCAGTATAACATCAAGTAGCAGGAAAGTTTGGTGTGTTCCACAAATAACTGCATATAATCGTCTAAATGGGAGATTGCCGTATGACGGTTGTCAAACGATTGAAGACGTACACTGAAAGAAATGGTGCTAGTAAAATCCTCAAATCTGTTCTGTTGTTCTTGACTTAACAGAGATTCGGTGAAATTGATCGAATTACGGTTAATTCGACCGAGTTCTTCAAGTCAAGCGAACAGATTAGTTTAGTAATTTCAACAGAACAGAACTTGTCGCTCTTAAGTTAACAAAATTCTGTAAAATTGACAGATTCTTAATCAATCTAACTGATTTTTTTGTTAACACAACTGATCTCACTGATCATTTCAACAGCGATCAAAGGTCAATACATGAGCAAATTTCAAAGATAATTTTACGCTCACTGCACTCTCTACTTTGTACTAATGACGATGGTGCCACTTGTTAAAAAAAAACACCAAAATAAGAAAACCACCAAATCGAAAAAACACACAAAATGGGGAAAACAACAAAAAAACTAGTTTTTCAGTTATCAATACAAAACGAAAAACCCTTTTTTGAATATACTATGCAAAAAATTATGAGATACCGGGACACCTATTTATCGGGTACAATTTTGCAACTTCTCCTCCAAGCGAAATTCAAAATTGCGCCCTCTTGTTGCAAACGTTTTGTTTGAACGAACAGGATTTTTCCAAAGTTAGTAACATTTTGTTCAAGTTTTTACGAATTTTCACTCACGTGATGTTTCTGACAACATAAAAGTTTGAGTTGTTTTGGAATCGTTTCAACGTAAAGTGTTACGAAAATTAAACTTGCCTAATTACATGTAAAGTTACTTCAGTGGTGAATTACCTTCCCGCAATTTGATTCTTTACTTTTCTATAACTTACAAGTTCTCTATTTAAAATGTTATGTCAAACATTTATACTAAAAGTTTTGTTCGAAACAATCAAGTGTGGCAACTACATGCGAGAGAAGAAATTGAGAATGAGCTGAGCTGCAACTGAAAGAATTGAGAAACAGTTTTGTGACTACTATTTTCATTTCTATTTGCAAAGCGAAGTTCAAAACTATAAATTAAATAAATTATAAAATATAAAATTTAATAAAACAAAATAATAAAGTGTATAATGTTTAATTTGTGCCAGCATATTTGATGTGCGCCCAATTGAAGTTCGGTTAGTAAGTGCCACCGTGGTGTGATGGTAGCGTGCTCCGCCTACCACACCGAATGCCCGGGGTGTGAACCCCGGGCAAAGCAATATCAAAATTTTAGAAATAAGGTTTTTCAATTAGAAGACAATTTTTCTAAGCGGAGTCGCCCCTCGGCAGTGTCTGGCAAGCACTTCGAGTGTATTTCTGCCATGAAAAGCTCTCAGTGAAAACTCATCTGCCTCGCAGATATGCCGTTCGGATTCGGCATAAAACAAGTAGGTCCCGTCCCGCCAATTTGTAGGAAAAATTAACAAGGAGCACGACGCAAATTGGAAGAGAAGCTCGGCCTTAGATCTCTTCGAAGGTTATCGCGCCTTAAATTAATTTTTTTTGTCGCAACAACTTTTTTTGTTCATTTGACTACTAAAACGGTCAATTACGAATCAAAGATTTGTGCGCAGTTGATTCAACATGTTGTTGCGATGGATAAAAATTGACAGAAATTTCGGTTGAATTGACCCGTATTTTGGTTGATTTTACTAGTCTTTTTCTTTCAGTGTAGGATCTCAAAATTTATTCGACGAAATCCTAATCTCAATATTTTTGGTCTAAAATAATTTTTGTATTTTTCTGGGCCCAAGGGCCCGAATCGTGTTATACGATCCGTTATCGCAATCAATTTTTAAGATCATCATAGCTCTGAAATGGTGAATCGGATTTTTTATTTTATTTTTTCGGAAAGTCAAAAACAATGGTTCTTACTGACTAAAACGAATAACTAAACCTAGCTACAAAACAGAGTTAAGTATATTAATAAAAATATACTTTGGATAAGAAAAATCAAGCATAATAGAATTAGGTTCACGTAGAGAGCGCGACAATGGAGCATTTATCGCATAGTTAGTATACTTATGTTTAATATAAAAGGTGTTATGAGAACGAAGAGACTTCGTTCGAATAAGAAAATGAATCGCGTGCAGTAAACAGGAGCAATCAATATCTCTATTAACAACTCAGAAAATGAACGACAAGGAAAGGGTTGACCTTCTGAGTTCTAATGGTTTCAAATTAGCAGCAAGCGGGAATAATAAGAAGGGACTGGGTCTGAGAAATGTAAGGATTTTAGACAAAATTTTAGGAAGATCTTTTGTACTCGCTCAATCCTGTCGCTTGCAAACTTGCGATAAGCCCTCCAAATAAATGCAGCATTTTCCAGTTTGGAACGAACAAACGATGAGTATAGCAATTTCAAGGTATAGGGATCTGAGAAGTTGGTGCTATTACGCCTCACGAAACCTAAGGAAGCACACGCGCTTGAAATTACATACATAGTTAATATGGTTACTGAAAGAGAACGAGGAGTCAAAGATAACCCCTAAGTCTTTAATCTCATGAAGGAAGTGAAGGGGACTACCCAAGATTGTATATGTCGTTGGTAAGACATTGCGAATTTTGGAAAAAAGCGACACGAAAGCACTTGTTGAGATTGAGAGATAAACGCGAATTACGGCACCAGATTGCGAATCTATCTAAGTCTTCTTGGAGACGCTGAGCGTCATCACTATTTTTAATAATGGAGAAAACTTTTAGGTCATCAGCGTATAGTAAGAACTCCGATGACACAAAACAATTTCCTATATCATTGTTGAACAAAATGAAAAGAAGAGGACCTAAGATGCTCCCTTCCACAGAGGTGGCAGTAAAAGAGGTGGAAGATACACCCTCAATAGAGACCATGCACCGTATGTTACTTAGGTTGGAATACAACCACTTGAGAAATACAGAGTGAAAACCGAGCGAAGCGAGTTTACATAGTAGCATATTGTGAGATACCTTATCAAAAGCCTCAGAGAAGTCGGTATAAATGCAATCTACTTCATGGCTTGAAGAGAACGCATCAATGCAATATTCACTAAACAAGGCTAAGTTTGTGACGGTAGACCTTCCTACAACAAAGCCATGCTGGTTTAGGCTAGGTTGAACTGGACGGTCCATGAGGACCTCACATAGACTGATTCAGTCCGTAGTGTTACCAGAAGTTTGTTTTAACGGCCAAACTGAAAAACCCTATCAAAAACCAGGACCTATGTTATAAAATAACTCCGTCCTCTTGGCAAATACTAGAAGCTTCCTAGGACTTAAGCCACTTGCTGCTTCTAGATCTGATAGCTGTATCACTCCTAATAGCTGGAGTCTTAGCCTGGCAAGAGCAGGGCACGAGCACAGACCGTGCTTGATCGTTTCCTCCTCCAACCCGCACTTCCTACATATGGCATCACTGACCAAGCCTAATTTAAAGGCATGTGACGCCAGAAGGCAGTGTCCAGTCAGAATACCCGTCATGAGTCTGCAGTCCTCTCTTTTAATGATAGAAGCAACTTTGTTAGCCTAAGGTTGTAAGAGCTGCACATAATTTTCGACACTTTATATCCCCGCGCTTGAATCCACGTCTTCTCCGCTTGAACAAATGACTTCTCGTACTCATTAGATCCATAAGTTATTATAAATTTTAAGAACAGTTTGTAGGTGATGATAACGAGGCTAGCAGAACTCAAACGAGAACGCAAAGGAAATTGCAACCGAAACTTATGGAACCCAAGCAGCAACTGAATACGAACGGGAATCGAAAAGAAAACTGCAACCGAAACCGAAATCGGATAAAAACGAAACCTAAACCTGAACCGAACACGAATGAAACCGGAATCAAAACCATATAAAAACATTTCTAATAGTTTATGAATTTCATACAACGTAATACTTTCATTTATGTTCCAAATTTGTTATAACTCTAAATAAGTGGCAACCTGTTCAATAGGCCTTCAATGGCAACGCCTACGAATTCCAAAAGGTGTGTGGCGCAAGGTTATACCGGTTTACCTTTTTAGTTTTGTTCCTTTCTGTTTGCAAAAGCTATTATTTAAATATCAAACTCAAAAATTTATCAACATATGTATATTATATAAAGAAAGTTTTACAATTTTTGTATCATATTTTCATTCTCCTCTTGTGGTATTGTCTATGTGTGAAGTTTCAGGCTTGTAGCTTACTGGTAAGTCTGTTTAAAGTTGATCGCCAGATTCCCCCTTCCGTACGAGTTTCTTCATACTTAGATCTGTGCGAAGAACTTTTTGCGATAAATATTTCATTTGGTAGGTATTTCACACCCTTTGTCCTCTAAGATACGTTTCAAGAAACTATGTGTAAGGATTCAAGATTCTAGCTCGCAAGATTCCATATGCCCAGTATGGACTTTCTCGAAAAAGTGATATCTCGATCCCTGCCTAATGTAGAGAATCTTGGTGTACTAAATATTGCATTTTAATATGGCTCTGAGCCACTTTGAAAGTTTCAATTCTCTAGCTCTCTGAGAAGTTACCTAAAATATATCCCAAGATTTCTAGTCTCGTATGAATTTTTAAACTATCTCGACCCGTGCGCAACCTAGCGCAAGTTTTTTCTCTTTTCGCATTGTCACAGTGCCCTGATCCTAGTATCAGGATTCATAGAGAAGTTACTTAAAAAGTCGATCGCAATATTACACGTGCTCTGTTTTGATTTTCCCAGGAGCTTTTATCATTTCGGCCCCCTCCCCATCTACTGGATTTTTTTTTTTGTTATCGCATTTTGTTAGATTTTTAAGCTTTGTTCACTGTTTCAAGTCTCTAGCACACTCGGAAGTTACTTAAAACTCGACCGCTACATTTTCAAATTCGGGTTCTGAAGTATCTTCTAAGTTTGAAAACTCTTGTCCCACGGGAAGCTACTCAAAAATCCACTGCTAGATTCCGTGATTCTGTACTGAATTTGCTAAAAAACATGGAACAGTCCTTATATAAAAGAAGTGAGAATGATATAAAATTTACTTCGTTAGTTTCAATGTTGACATATTTCACGAAATTTTACCAAATCCGTATCACCTTTTTACGAAATACAAATACGTAGATAAAATAGTTCAAATTATTCCAAAAAATGACATCAGAATTTTACATTAGGGGGACTCATGTAACCGTATAAATGCCTTATAAAGTGTGTAAACGTATAAATTTATCTAGTTTACGCACCAGCTGTCAAATTTTGTATGAAAAATCATTTACACAATCTGTATAAATTTACGCGCACATTTCATTGTGTAAACGCGGTAAACTCAAAGGAATGCAACCTTGCAGACATTACAGACGGCATTTTCATCAAAAATCTCCAACATCAGCAAGTAAAGGCGTTTTAGTTTTGGTTTTTCACTTAATCTTGGTATTTTTTAATTTGTATAACAATCAAAAAAATTTTTTTGGAAATAATACAGCTGAAAAACAATCAAGTTTATCAAGAGCATTACTAGGTGCGTTCATATAACCGCGTGTGTAAATGGATATAATTTTACACCTTATAAGTTTATATGATATCATGAGTCCCCCTATTATCTTCAATTAGAAGATCAAACCAAACGTAACTTGAACTATTTTGTTCACTATAAATATATTGTGGAATTCCCCATATCTAATCAGTTAAGTGCTCTACGCAGCCGAATGTTCAAGGTTGTAAGGCTGTTTTTTTTTTTATCAATCCTACGTAAAATGTCGCATGTTTTTAAATTTTGTTACAAAACAAATTGAAATCAATTGGAATATTGATAACTTACGGAAGAATTTAGCAACACAAAATGTTTGCCCTTATCTGTAGCAACATTGAGGAATTGACAAATCGTTTTAAGTACATAGATACGATCATTTACATAGAATTGATTGAGAGTTGAATAAAAAGCCTCAATTTTTTCATGACTTTACGAAAAGAATGTCAAGAAAGACACGATACAGTAATACTGAGTGAAAAGTGAAGAGGCAAAAAAGGAGGTGTGTGGTTTAGAAAATCGTAAACTGCTGCTGTACGCATGATGTGTATGAATTAAAGGGGCGATAACTTCCGAAGAGATTCTACGCCGAGCTTCTCTTCCAATTTGCGTCGTACTACTTTTAATTTTTCCTACAAATTGCCGGGACGGGACCAACTTGTTTATGCCGACTCCGAACGGCATCTGCGAGGCAGATGAGTTTTCACTGAGAACTTTTCATGGCAGAAAAACACTCGGAGTGCTTGCCAAACACCGCCGAGGGGCGAGCTCGCTTAGAAAAACGCTTTCTAATTTAGAAAAACACTTTCTAAATTTTTAAATTTCGTAATTTTTTTGCCCGTGTTTTGGACCCAGGATCTTCGGTGTGGTAGGCGGAGTACACTACCATCACACCACGGCGGCCGCCATTTTCTAACAATTTCGAGATGTTTTTGGGACTATCTAGGAATCATTCAGAATTTTTTTCCAGAATAATTTCTGGACTCTTTCAATATAATTTCTTGACTATTGCGAAATGTTTCGGGACTTTTTAGCGACCGTTTTAGGATTATAATCGTATAATTTCCGATACGTTCGGAACTGTTTCGTCATCATATAAGAGCTAGATTAAAGTTGACCAGACGTAAAGAATATAGCGCTTGTAATAGTCCCGAATGGATTTTGGATACAATCACGAAGAGGTTTTGAAGTGATCACGAAATGATCTAAATGAAAAAATCCTTAAATGATGTTGATTGAATATATAATTCCAAGAAGATCCTAAAGTGACTGCGAAAGTGATCACGAAAACGCCCCTAAGTGATATGAATGTTAACCTAATATGGACCTGTAGTGATCACGAAATAGTTCCGAAATTATTATCTACTATATACTTAAATAAATACGACGAAAATTACCTTTTTGTTGATATAGCAGTAAATAAAAAGATGATAAAAAAATTTTAAGGACTACCTTCATATAAATGGACTAAAAATTGGAAGGCGATTTTTCCTTTAATACATAGTCTTGTCGAATTTTAACTAAAAAACTTTAACAATAGCTCTTGTAAAAAAATTTTGAGATTTTATACTATAAAGGTGGAGCGCAATTTTTCAATTTAAGGCAAACCATGTTCTTGGGATTAACTAATTGATTATTTAAAATTTAAGCACGCGCTCTACCTATATAATTTTAAATCCCAAAATTCTTTTACAAGAGCTATTGTTATAGTTTTTAGTCAAAATTCAATAATACTATGTCTGCATTGGTGGAAGGTGCCGCCGGACCTGAGCGATAGGCTGCAGATATATACTGACGGCTCCAAACTGGATTATAAAGTGGGTAGCGGTGTCTTTGCACCTCAACTAGGGTGGAATCTATCATTTAGCCTACCCGATCATTGCAGCGTTTTTCAGGCGGAGGTGGCTGCTATAAATGAGGCCGCTGATCACCTGGGGAAGGCTGCTCACGGCTATAACCAAATTTGTATTTACTCTGACAGCCACGCTACACTAAAAGCACTTGGATCGGTCACATGTAAGTCCAGGACAGTAGAGAAGTGCCGCAAATCTCTTAACGAGACCGCTGAACAAACTTCCCTCAGTCTGGTATGGGTGCCTGGACACTCGAATATACCGGGCAATGAGATGGCTGACGAACTTGCAAGAGGGGGTACATCCGTTCCGCTTTCGTCGTCCTGAAAGGGATTGAGCATGCCGCTCGCTACCTGTAAGCTCATTTTGAAAGGGATTTTGCTTAGGGAAGCGGGTGTGAGTTGGAGCAATCTTGAATCCTGCTACCACTCCAAGCTCGTGTGGCCTGAATGGGACGTGAGACGCACAAAAACTCTCCTTCTTCTTGGTAGGGGGGGAGGGAGGGGCATATCTGTGGTGATTGGACTTATAACCGGCCACATAGCAATCGGGAGGCACGCACAACGGCTGGGTGCTCCCTATAATGATTACTGCAGGAGCTGCAAATACGAAGAGGAGATAGAAACAGTCAAACATTTTCTGTGCGATTGTCCCGCGCTTTGGCACAAGAGGAAGAAATCTCTGGGATCTCCCTTCTTTCACGATCTTTGTGATCTGGCGAAGTTGGAACCTAAGAAACTCCTCACGTTTGCTGTATCGAGCTGTTGGTTTGAGTAGGGGAGAGATCCACGTTGTATCACAATGGGACCTTTTTGGGCCTAAGTGCACTGGTGCTCGCACCGGTGGCCACTCTAACCTAACCTAACCTAACCATGTCTGTATTAAAGGAAAAATCGCCATCTATTTTTTGGTCCATTTATATAAAGGTAGTCCTTAAATTTTTTTTATCATCTTTTTATTTTCAATTTTTTAGTTCTGCCTACAAAAAGGCAAATGCAACTTTGATTAGTAATTTAAGTAATTCCTAAGTGAAAATTCTTATCTTTATTTATTTGTTCAAAATAGCAAGATTTAAGAGAATTAGTGGAACTTAAGCTGACAACACTGGCGAAAACAACAGAAATCCACCTCGTTTGTCAGCTACTTAATTTGCACCGCTGAAAATGGTGGTGAAATCTGCATACGCCTGAAAGTCTAAAAGAAACGTGGTGAAAGTCGCGTACGCCTAAAAGTATGCAAGGACGTGCATTGAGTTGGTATGGCCAAATTTTCTAAATAGTTCGACTTGTGCGTTACGTAGCTCAAATTTTTTGATCAAACATTGCGCTGTCACCGAGTTTTAAACTATATTTCAGGTTTCAAGTCTCTAGATATACAGGAAGTTAGCTAAAAATCGATTGCAAGATTACCAAAATAAATCAAATTTTCCTAATATCTCGATCCATGCGCCACCTAACGGATTTTTTTTGATAAAATATTGCATTGCCACCGGGTTCTGAATTATGGCTCAAGGTTCATATCTCCAGCTCACCGGGAAGTTACTCAAAAATCGATTGCAAGATTCCCTAGTTTTTCAAGGATTTGTAGTTATCTCACTTAGCGCGCCACCTAGCGGAATTTTGGTTTCTGTAAATTGTATTGTCACCAAGCCTCGCACTATGCGCCAAGTTTCAAGTCCCTAGGTCACCGGGAAGTTACTGAAAAATGGATTGAAAGATTCCCAAATCAAAATTAATTTTCTTAATATCTCGATCCATGCGCCACCTAGCGAATTTTTTTTGATCAAATATTGCATTGTCACCCGGTTCTGACTCACGACCCAAGTTTCAAGCCTCTAGCTCACCGGTAAGTTACTTAAAAATCGATCGCAAGATTCCCTGCGTTTTTTTCAGGGATTTTTGTTTATCTCGATTCGGTGGCATCTTGTTTTCCACGAATTGTAGTGCACTCGCAAACTATGTGCCATGTTTCAAGTCTGTGGATCACCGATAAGTTAGTTAAAAGTCGATCGCAAAATTTCTATTTTAAAATTAATTTTCTGTATATCTCGATCCGTGCGCCACCTAGCGGATTTTTTTCATTGGCATTGTAATGTCTCCCAGATCTGAACTATGTTCTAAGTATCAAGTGTCTCGCTCAACGGGAAGTTACAAAAAAAGACTTTTCCGTGGGTCAAAAATTCGTATGGAAATGCGGAAACAAACATGAAAGGGACTTAATATAAAGGTTATAAAAATAAGCAATTTAAATAACAAATGAAGACATTTTTCTAATTCGACTTTTTGTATTTAAATTGCGAAAATAGCTAATAAGTATGCAAGCTCTCTGAAATGAAGCTGATTTTTGTCGCTCATTCCCACTAATTTGTCAATCGTTTAGCAATATATGTAATCAGATTTTTATACTCAGCTGATCAGAGCTCACAGAGTATATATTAGTTTTGTTTGCATAACGGTATTCCGTAACGGCATAAACTAATCGAGGTAGATATAGACTTCTATATATCAAAATGATCTGGGCGAAAAAAGAAATTAATTGAGTAATGTTCGTCCGTCTGTCCGTCCGTCCGTCCGTAAACACGATAACTTGAGTAAATTTTGAGGTATCTTAATGACATTTGGTATGTAAGTTCCTGGGTACTTATCTCAGATCGCTATTTAAAATGAACGAAATTGGACTATAACCACGCCCACTTTTTCGATATCGAAAATTTCGAAAAACCGAAAAAGTGAGATAATTCCTTACCAAAGACGGATAAAGCGATGAAACTTGGTAAGTGAGTTGATCTTATGACGCAGAATAGAAAATAAGTAAATTTTTGGACAATGGGCGTGGCACCGTCCACTTTTAAAAGAAGGTAATTTAAAAGTTTGCAAGCTGTAATTTGGCAGTCGTTGAAAATATCGTGATGAGATTCGGCAGGAACGTTACTGTGTTATATGTGTTATATGTGTTCTAAATAAAAATTAGCAAAATCGGAAGACGCCCACTTTAAAAAAAAAATTAAAAGGTCAAATTTTAACACAATTTTTTTTATCTTTACAGTATATAAGTAAATTATGTCAACATTCAACTCCAGTAACGATATTGTGCAACAAAATACAAAAATAAATTAAATCTCAAAATGGGCGTGGCTCCACCCTTTTTCATATAATTTGTCTAGAATACTTTTAATGCCATAAGTCGAACAACGAAAAAGTTTACTTATCGTTGTGAAATTTGTTAAGGGCATAGCTTCTATGCAGATAAATGTTTTCTGTGAAAATGGGCGAAATCGGTTGAAGCCACACCCAGTTTTTATACAAAGTCGACCGTCTGTCCTTCCGCTCGGCCGTTAACACGATAACTTGAGCAAAAATCGATATATCTTTACTAAACTAAGTTCACGTACTTATCTGAATTCACTTTATCGTGGTATAAAAAATGACCGAAATCCGACTATAACCACGCCCACTTTTTCGATATCGAAAATTACGAAAAATGAAAAAAATGCCATAATTCTGTACCAAATATGAAAAAAGAGATGAAACATGGTAATTGGATTGGTTTATTGACGCAAAATATAACTTTAGAAAAAAACTTTGTAAAATGGGTGTGACCCCTACCATATTAAGTAGAAGAAAATGAAAAAGTTCTGCAGGGCAAAATCAAAATACTGTTCGTGGTATTACATATATAAATCAATTAGCGGTACCCGACAGATGATGTTCTGGGTCACCCTGGTCCACATTTTGGTCGATATCTCGAAAAGGCGTCCACCTATAGAATTAAAGCACACTCACTCCCTTTTAAAAGACTCTTTAAATATAAAAAAAATATTCAAATAAAACGAATTGATAGCTGAAGAAAGATAGCAAAGGCAAGCTGCACCACTTTTTAGTATTACCATTTGTATGTATCCATGAAAAAGACAATTTTGTCTCCAAAGCTCTCAGCTGAGTATGTAATGTTCGGTTACACCGAACTTAGACTTCCTTACTTGTTTATTCAAGGTTTCCTTAAGCCCAAAAGCCTGCGACAATAAATCGCATATAATTATTTCGCTTGAAATCAAAGAATCCAGCTAGCTTCCCATTCATACATAGGTACTTTGTTGAAATTTATTTTAACGCCGTCCTCGCCGTTTTGAAATTCTCCTTTTAATATTCTTATTCGAATTGACAAAATCTTCAGTAGTGGATAAATATTATTTCATTGCTCGTTGAGCATTTTCTTTCTACATAAAAGTGATTGTCTACATAACGGCATCAGTGTTCAAGATCTTCTTTGTATTTTTTGCATTCCCTTTTCATTGTATTACTCACGATCATTTTTTTCATTCTTTCAAGGGTATTTTGCTGTAACAGGTTGACTTTTATGTTCCTACGAAATATGAAGGGATCGATTTCATTTACTCACGTACACACCCTGAACAAGAGAGCGGTTAGAAAGGGATAGTAATAAATGCTTGTAAAGTTGTATATGTATCTGCTTGAATTCCTTCAAAAACCAAGTGAAATACAGTCAGTCATAGTCGTAGTGAAACAGTCAGTAACGTATTTAAATACCTTTCCTTTATCGCATAGTCTATGTTATAAGACCAAGTTTTAAGCTGTAATCCCAATCCGGTATACCAATTCATTCCACTTATGTATCTGCAATGCTACGGGTAGGAGCGAATTTTCCCATGAGCAATATCTGCGTCTATAATTTCGAAACCGTTTCGAGATTATTTGGGGACTACGAGAGTATTGCGAGACCATCTTCGGGTAATTCGGGAGTGTTTTTAGGATAATTTCTCTTCTATTTCAGGTTGATTTCGCAATAGACTTGAAACTATTTCGGGACTATTTCCGAATCGTATCGGGATTGTTTTTTGGATAACTTCAGGTCAATTTCGTAGAAATTTCGGAAATATCTTCTAAATATTTCGCCATACTTTTCGGAATAATTTATCGACGCTTTTGTAACTGTTTCGGGACCATGAAAAGATTATGTTCGGGAACTTTCAGAAGAGATTGGCACACTTTCAGAATAGCTTCGTTCGTGACCATTTCAAACTCACTTCGGAACTATCTCCAGATAATTTCGAAATTTTTTATGATTTGGGGCTGTTTTAGCATAAATCCAACCATCTCTGTACCAATTTGGGTTCATCTTTTGATTATTTAGGGATAGTTTTCGTTATCATTTTGCCACTTTGTTCGGTATAATTTTTTGAACTGTGTATGTTTCCAGGCGGTGTTGATTATTATTATTCGAAATAAACTCTAAACTATTAGCTATCGGCGAGGAAAATTTCATTCAAATTTGTTCAGCCGTTCTAGCTTGATTGAGTGACAAAGGCAAACAAACATCTGGACATCAATACATCCCAACAATAAAAATTATTATATTACTATGCTGTTAATAAATAATGGCAACAACAAATACAGTAAGCAGCCAAACTTATGTACATGCTCACACATAACTAGCAGCTCGAAGTGAAGAGATATCTCACACACACATGTAGTGATCAGCCGAAGTTGTTACTCACACATACACACGCATATAGCTCAATTACCAAGCAGGAGATACAACAGTTCTAGAAGGCGAAACGTCTAGACCTTAGTAGAAATATGCGGACGAGGCAACAGAGAGTATAAAAGTAGCGCAAGCTGAGGAATGCCTAATCAGTTTTGATTTAAACACGCTATTGGTTGTGAAGTATAATTGTGAAGTACTACTCCCAAAGTAATCTAAATAATGACCAGTTTGCAATACTGAATATTGGAGTGATTTATTCCACAGTTTAGCGATTCGAACGTTAGCAGATGGTGCATATATATCAGAAATCCCCAGAATTCGTTACAATATTAATAATAGAAGAGTAAAAAGATATTTAGATTTTGGTCTATACATTTTTAGAAAAGCAAGCAAGCAGTTTTCGGATCAGGTATAGGATCTTTTTGGGACTAATTAAGGGCTAAATTCGGGAGTTTCTCCGGACAATTTCGGCACTATTTTGGTATCCTTTCAGAACTATTTTCATATAGTGTCGGCGTTGTCTATTAGCGGGACTATTGCAGCATAATTTCTTGACTTTTGCGTAATTGTTTTAGGACATCAGAGTCTTGGGATTTCGGCATTTTTTTCGCAATGATTTGGGAACTATTTCGGAGCTATTTTGGTTTTATTTGAGGATTATTTCGGGACTATGTCGAGGCTATTTTCGGTATTATATCAAAACAGTTTCGGGTTAATTTTGTAATTATTTTCGAAATCATTCATGAAATTTTTTCGGAAGTTTTTCGGTATTATTTGAGTACTATTTCGGGATAAAGTCGAGATTGTTTTCGGTACTATTTTGAAACAGTTTCGGTTTAATTTTTGAGATTATTAGCGACAATTTCGAAAGTATTTCGGGAATATCTCCATATAGTCTTGGGATTGCTTCCGTGATATTTTCGGGGCCAAGTTAGGTGCATTTCAGGATTAACTTCAGGATCAAGTCGGTGCATTTTGGAAGTTATATAAATTATTTTCGAGATCGTTTTTGAACTATTTCAAAGCCTTCGTGATATTTCCGGGGCCATGCTTGGTTAATTTCGGGATTATTTTAAGGATCAAGTCGGTGCTTTTTGGAAGCTTTGTAAATTGTTTTCGAGATTTTTAGTTAAAAATACCATCAAAGCTGAGGAGATACGACCTATTAACACGTTACAATGTGATGAAAACATTTTGAAAACAGTGGTAAAAAATCAGCTTGTAAAATATTTAGAAGATAATGTAATTATTATACCTCAACAATCTGGTTTTCGAAAGAAACATTCCTGTGAAAGTAATTTGAATTTGGTTGTAGCTAACTGGAAAGAAGACTTAAGCAGGAAAAAACACATATTAGCTGTGTTTTTGGATTTAAAACGTGCATTCGAGACGATCGACCAAAAGTTAATGGTGAAAAAGCTTTCTTACATTGGCGTTTCTGGTATAGAACTAAAATGGTTTCAAGACTTCCTAATTAACAGATACCAAAGAACAGTGATTGGAACGTCCGTATCGGATAAAAGGGAGGTACGTGTTGGTCTACCTCAAGGGTCTGTCCTGGAACCCATACTGTTCAATATATATATTAATGATATAACTAGCTCCATAAAGCACTGTGAAATAAAATGGTTTGGGAACAATATTACTGAAATATATGCTAAGCTGCAAGAAGATCTTAGCAGCGTATATAGTTGGTTATGCGTAAACAGACTGAAACTGAATGTCAATAAAACGAAATTTATGGTTATATATAGACGCAATTTTCAAAACAGTGAGCTACAAAACTTAGATATAAATAACGAACTAATTTAAAAAGTCAGCACCATAAAATACTTGGGAATAAAAATAGATAATAAGCTGAATTTCAACGAGCACATGGATTATACGGTAGGAAAAATAGAGAAAAAGTTATATTTCACACAACGAACCTGCAAATATTTAAATAGAAGGTATAAAATCATCGTCTACAGATCTATAATCGAACCTCATTTTATTTATTGCTCAACTTTATTTTTCATCTTGCGAGATAGTCAGATCTATAAGCTACAAAAGCAACAGAACCGAGCTATGAGATTCATTCTCAAAACACGGTATGACACACCTATCAGAGACATGCTATGCTCTCTTAATTGGCTTAGCATTAGACAGCAACTTTTTTATTATACCATGAAATTTATTAAAAACATAATATAAAATATGTAAAAGATATGCACTCTGTAAATACTCGCAATAAAAATGGTTTTAATCTGCCGGCTTATAAAACTGGAGCAGACAAATGTAATCTGTATTATAAAGGTCTTAAATCCTATAATGAACTACCGAATGATATTAAATCATGTCATTCTAATAAATTTAAACAAAAATTGTACAATTATTGTAGAACACTACCAATTTAGTGCTGGACAGGCGGGCTTCCATAGCATCGATAGAAGTGCAGCGAAACTATTCTGCTATGTAGCGCCAAGACTTCCAAGCTCTTTTACGCATACAAAAAAGGTTGCCGAAGCACATACTGAAATGCATCACTCGATTAACTCAGTGCATCGCCGTGCAGATGTTGCCTTCGCGCTGTACTAACATCATGCGTAAAATGCCTACATACTACACTAGCACAACACTTTGTTCGCTTGATCTGGAAGTCTCCCATCCATAGTACTCCAAGGTAGGACATAGATGTAACTATTCTAGATTACATAGTTCAGAAGAAAATTATAAACATGTAAAATATATTTAAGTTATGCTAAGGAAAGCCGTAATAATTAAATAAATAATTGTTTCAGAACTATTTCAAAACTATTTGTGGGTAGTTTGGGAATATTTTATGAGATCCTTTTTCGGAGCGTTTCGCTGTTGTATCTATCTCTGAATCATTTTGAGGGTGTTTTAAGATCATCTTAGGACTCGGGATTATTTACACTAACGCCGTGACGCTCTTGACATTTTCTTACTAAAAGAATTATTTGAAAGTACGCATTTGAGGCCTGTGTAAATGTAATATAAGCTAGATGAAGGAAAAATTATTTTGGGTATAATGACAATGAAACATGTTTGAGAAAAAATTTGCCCAAACTGATATGGTCTTGGAATCGAATTTTATGTACCTTCTCGTTGAGCTACATTGCGACAGAGGGAAAGAATATGCTGGGTGGCAATAGAGATATTCATGGCGCAAGGATTGAGATATTTATAAAACCGATGAAATGAGTATTTGGGAAATGCGATTTGTATGAGGAAATGTGCGCAATCGGAGTTTTTCTGCCAAAATTACGCATTTAAATAAATAAATAAATGTGGTATTAGCGGAAAGTTTCTTAAAAATCGACAGCAAGATTTCTATGGTTTTTTTTCATTTGCCGAGTTCAGAGCGGCATTTCAAGTCTCGGGTTTCTAGCTCAACTGAAAGATATTTAATATACTGGAAGCATCTATATTTTTGTATATATAATAGGCGGACAAACAAGAAAGTAGTCCATTCAGTCTTTCTTCTGTGGTTGCGATCCTACTTCACGAACAGAACAACGTTTGTAGAAATCGATGGTACTGTGTCTTACTCTTTTGTGGCAACCTCCGGAGTACCGCAGGGTAGTATTCTAGGCCCGCTTCTTTTTGTTCTGTTTATCAATGATATCCGGTCCTGCTTTAATCACTCGCAATTTCTTCTCTATGCTGATGACTTGAAATTGTATTCTAGAGTTACCTGCGTGGCTGACGCGCTTCGGCTTCAAAATGAACTTAACAATCTTACTGATTGGAGTCACAAAAACAAGTTGTTGCTTAACATAAAAAAATGCTTTCATTTAACCTTGTCGCGTACGCGTAATCGTATAAATTCAACTTACTCGATTCTTAACACTCAACTGTCCTCAGTTGAGGTATTTTCTGATCTAGGTGTTCTGTTTGACTCTGGTTTTACCTTTGTCAGTCATGTGAATACAGTTATCCCTAAGGCTTTTTCGAATTTGGGCTTTTTGAAGCGTTATGCGAAAGACTTTAAAGATCCCTATACAAGAACATCCCATTTGACTTGTGTTGCCCGGTCTAAGTTGGAGTACGCTTCAATTATCTGGCACCTATTATATAGTTCTCATTCGGACAGAATCGAGCGTGTACAGCGTAGCTTTACTCGCTTTGCTCTCTACCCACTTCATTTCGTCGATCCCTTTCCATCCTTTACTGCACGATGTTTGCTCATAAACTTGAAATCTCTCTCTAGTAGGCGCAGAATTCATTCGATAATGTTCATTTTCGACACTGTTAATGGCTTAATTGATTGCGTGAATCTGCTCGATCAACTTTGCTTCAATGTCCCAAATCGCATCCTACGTTCCCACTACCCTTTCCATCTTACTACAGTTAAATCTAATTATCACTATCTCGCGCCCATTACTAGGACTGTCAGTGAAATTAACAATATTTACAAACCGCTTGATCTCGATTTCGCAATGCCGAGATCCCAGTTCGTCGATAAGATTACTTCATTTTATTCCTAGTACTCAATTCCAGCCAATTTAGTCAGTTTTTCGCAGCACTGTATGTGTGTGCGTATGAGTCCAGACATAAAACTTGTGAGAATGTGGTTGACCCCTTTGTGGTTTAACGGTAAAAAGTTAGCATTTTTTAAAGCAGATTTTATTCCTTGAATAACTCTTATGTTGCAAGAACCGATAATCAAGCAATAAGCATACAGCATATAACGGTCATATCAGCTGGGTACACAATTTTTTTATACCCAGCTGTACTTGTACACAGGGTATTATAACCTTGATTGGAAAACGGTTGGTTGTACAGGTATAAAGGAATCGAGATAGATATAGACTTCCATATATCAAAATCATCAGTATCGGAAAAAAAGTTGATTGAGGCATGTCCGTCCGTCCGTTCGTCTGTCCGTTAACACGATAACGTGAGTAAATATTGAGATATCTTCACCAAATTTGGTACACGAGCTTATATGGACCAAGAATAGATCGGTTTTGAAAATGAGCGAAATCGGATGATAACTACGCCCACTTTTTATATATATAACATTTTGGAAAACACGAAAAACCTGATTATTTAGTAAATAATACACCTGGAATGTTGAAATTTGCCGTGTGGACTGATATTGAGACTAGTGATAAAAATAAAAAAAAATTTTTAAATGGGCGTCGCACCGCCCACTTGCGATCAAATAAATTTTACAAATCATATATATTATTTCTAATTGCTGTTTTTATGTACGTGTCCCTTTTTCGCTCTTACTTGGAATCCAAATCTATAAATAAAGTTTTGGTTGTAAAGATGGAGATTCAGGCTATGAGCGAGCTTTAGCCAATTTTGGTCGCAGTGCGTTTGTTTAGCTATATTTTATTAAAATAATTTGTTAAAAATAAACGATTGTGAGCCCACAAAGAAATCCGTTTGTACTATGGCACTATTGTGAATATTTGCACTGTATTACCGGCAGTTGCTATTGTACGCTAGATGGCAGCGCGATCTGTAAGTTTTAATTGATCGACGCCAGTTGCTATTATACGCGAGATGGCAGCGCAAGCTGTAAGTTAATATAACAGCTGATTTCTGTTCATATTTGATAAGAGACTTTTATATTGGTTGCGCGAGATGCGCACGTGTCAGGCTCGTATTAATCATAAATCAAAAATCGTTAAACCTATCGTAACAAAATTCGGCAGAGAGGTTGCTTTTACTAACGAAATCGGTTAAGGACCTCGCCCAATTTTATATAAAAGATTTTTAAAAGTGTCGTTGACGAACAAAATATGCTATATCTTTGCAAAAAAGTGCTTTATATCAATGATATTTCATTTCCCTAGTGGATTTATAACAATAAATAGGAAAAACTTCAAATTTAAAAAATTGGTCGTGGCACCGCCCTTTTTATGACTAAGCAATTTTGTATGTTTCGGGAGCCATAACTTGAAGAAAAATTAGTTCAGAATAGAACCATAAGTATATGTATTGTTGCGCAGTCTTGTAACACTATTAAGCACACAAGACAAAGAACAACAGCATTTCAAGTGTACAGCTGGGTATGTAATGTTCGGTTTCACCCGAACTTAGACTTCCTTACTTGCTAAATTTAAGAATGCTGTCAATGGTCAATGCATGCCATAACTAATTTTTGGAGACTTGAGGATAGATTTACATATATATCAAATGATTATTAATTCTATAAACCTTTGTACATACTTCGTAAAGACTTTCAATGAACGATGTTTCCTCTGTAACAACACATACACGGTTGCCACTTTGGTACATTTGGACCAAAAATGGTCCCTTCCAACCCCATCTGGTCGGCTGGTCCCTTTTCTTCAATTTTTGTCCTTTCTAGGCAGTTGCCACGATTTTGGTACTTTTCTTTCTTTTTCTAACTGTAACTGTAAGGCGCGATAACCTCCGAAGAGATCTAAGGCCGAGCTTCTCTTCCAATTTGCATCGTGCTCCTGATTTTCCCTACAAATTGGCCTACATGTTTTATGCCGACTCCGAACGGCATCTGCAAGGCAGATGAGTTTTCACTGAGAGCTTTTCATGGCAGAAATACACCCGGAGCGCTTGCCAAACACTGCCGAGGGGCGACCCCGCTTAGAAAAATTTTCTTCTAATTGAAAAACGTTATTTCTAAGATTTTGATGTTGCTTTGCCCGGGAGTTGAACCCAGGGCATACGGTGTGATAGGCGGAGCACGCTACCATCACACCACTTTCTTTTTCACTCAGGTAAAAATTTACAATATTGCACAAAAAATTTACCGCACATTCGTTAACCCACATATAATATTGAATTTACTTCAATATATTTCTCACCACAAATAATTGCTCAGTCAATAAAATGTACTAGAAAAGTGACATTTCACCTAGGAAATAATTTAGGTGAGGCATTAAAAAGAAAAGTGTTGGCAAACACACTGTCCTTAATTGTTGATGAAACAACCGTCTTATAAAAAAATCTTGTTTTATAATAAACTAGCAGGGTACCCGGCATTGCTCGGGTTTGGCAGATACTAATCTAAATAAGAAGGTGTATTTTAACGAATTCCTTCCCGTTACTCAACGTCAAGCAATCATTATATAAGATTTTATAGATCTTCTTCAAAATGTATCTCCCAATTTTTGTCATTCCTACCCTTTATAATTTCCTTATATCTCACTCTTATTTTTTACACCCTCTACCTCTCTCCTTCTTTTTCTTAGATCCCTCATTCCTCTAATTTATCATTCTGTGCTTTATTTTTCAAATTTTATTTGGTCACACCAATTCATACTCAAAATCTCATAACTTAATCAAAATATTTTAGCTGTACAATTTTTGTCTATCATCTCATATAGACAGCTATTTTTACAATGGAATGCTTAAATTTAATAAAATTTTTTAAATCACTCAATGTAATCGCTTTAACATTTTGTGAATTCAATATTATAACCAAACAAAAGTACGTACATGGCGTATGAATAACTTTTGCTGACATATACAATTTGTCGCACCACCCAGTGGCGCACGTGAAATCGAAAAAAAAACTTTAATTTAAAATTCTTAGTCCTGAATATGAAAAACCTTCGTCTTGATATAGGTTCCTATAGCCAAAATTTGGTGATGATTGAAGTGTGGGAAATACGTTTCCATAGGGAACACACACACACAGAATTTGATTTGTATATATAGAGATATAACAATTATGGCTAGATATTTCGATCGGTTATTAAACACTTAGTGAAATGCTTTTGTCGTTTGTTGTAGTAGAGCTAAACGTATGTATTTCAAATGCACGTCGTTCTCTCTAAGAAACTTGACAGGGCGTCAAGTTTAATGAATTGAAAACTAATTAAAATAATGAAACTAACACACTGTCTTATATTAAGTGTACTTGCCACTCACTTAATTCAATCATACCGAGATATATTGAGATTTTGCGAAGGAATAAAACTACCTCTATCAACGTGCCAAACAAATAGTAAAGCTAACGACAGAGTGAAAGCGAGAAGCGTTGCTACAATATAAAGATAGAAAGCTATTAAACTGAATTTTTATTGAAAAGTGACACTGTTGACAGTGCCAGAAACGTTTCATGCTTGTAAAATATATGAAAATAAAAATTGTTTCACGCCTAGCATAGCTTATAGCGAGCACTCTGCCGTGAGCCTAACACTTTCAAAATTTTGCAAAGAAATGCTATGCATTACTTTACGTTTGGCACGTCGATATTTAAATCTTTCTCACTCAGCTCAATGAGTTCAAAAATTCCAGGACTTGTTTGGGGTTAAGCCACGCAAGGTATTCTAAAACTAAGTATCTTGCTTGCCATAAGAAATCTTTTAACTGGAAGGCAGATATACTTCGTAAAGGCGATAACTTTATAAATGTACAACGAATGCGATTAACAAATTTTATTTTTATATTCAAGTTTTGAAGCAAATACAAAAGAGATTTGATTTTGGAAGAAATATTTTGTGCAAAATTATCCCCGTAGGTGCTAGCAAAACCCCATGAGGCCTGGCATCAAAACTCAGACTTACTGAATCTAGGCTATGATATAAAATTTAAACGTTAAGGGAAAAAAGTAAGCGTCTATAAAAATAGCACTAACAAAATTGCTTAGTTTCATTTGTGCTTTACTGAGTTTTCCACATAGTTCTGCAATACCAGAATGCAAATTTTTGAACCGTTCCCTACTAAAATCTAACTGCGCTATACATTTTATTTCATTGCAATCAACAACATAATGCTTGAACTAAGAGCTTTGTGAACGACATAGACTTATCCTAGAAATGTGAAAATATAATACTGTGGCGAATGTTGGCAGCACTAGGCTGTTAGTAAATAAAGGCACAACAACAATAAAGCACGCTGTCACTCTTGTGTACATGAACAAATCAATTATCATTTACACACATACATACAAGGCAACGAAGAGATACTCACAAACACATGTAATCATCACCAGCATATGGCTATAAGATAAACATAAACTACAAATATACATGTATATAGAAATTACCAAGTAGGAGATACAATTATTCTGAAAGGCGAAATGTCTAGACCTTAGTAGAAATATGCAGACGAGGCAACAGAGAGTATAAAATATATTATTTTGCAATACAGAATATTGGAGTTATTTATTCGACAGTTCAGCGATACGAACGTTAGCAGAAGGTTTCAAATAAGCGAAATTTTCCTAAATTTGTTGCAATACCATGAACTACATTTTCTTTTTGTTTGTTCAGCTTGAAATAAAGCAAAGTCTTTACTATGTCTAGTAAAATTTTATATAGGAAACCATAGAAACATCCTAAAGTTTTATATTTTACAACGAATACGACACTCTTGTATACCTCTTTTCGATGAATTTTGGTCCAAAATAAAAACATGGCGTGGCAACCGTGGTCACATATTCAATAATTTAGCACAAAAATAAGTGTAGGCGCAGTTTAGACGTTCAAGTGTCGTTATAAATAAATTGGCGTTAATTATGCAATTTAGCAAATAGTAAAGTCAATTAATTCTGGTTATACTAATAAAATCTACATAAACTAATATGTAGTTAAAATCTTTTAAAATCACTTTATAAGGACAAGTATATATATTGGTTATCTTTTTTTTAGATTTATAAGCTTGAGCGAATATAAAAAAAATGAAATTGCGTTGACCACAAACCCACGCCTTCTTTGACTTCAAGAAACCTCGTTATATACCCCATGTTGTGAAAAGTTCTTAGAGCTATTAATGGCTGCAAATTATGAGCTTAAGTGGTAAATTGTCCATGTTGCTAACGCAATGGACGCTAACAGCGCACGAAATTAACGCAATTGCGTTCGCTCGAGCCTTTTGCCGCCGCTTAACTATTTTGTTTAACATAAAACATTCTGACAAAAGTCATTCAAATACCAAAAGCCAAGTAACTGAAAGGGATTCAAGGAGTTGATAAGCGAAATCAAAGCTTTAAGCTTCACAGCTTCGACTACTTAATTGTCAAACTCACCTACGCAAGGGGGATCCTCCTATTTAGCTGAAGAGGCTGTAGCGACCGCAAGCTCCGCATATAACTTCTGGGTGCAGCAGGCATATGGCCTAGAAGGTTCAATGTGGTTATATTAAATCGTTCCCGAGATATTATGGGTTAGTTAGTACCTTAATGGTACTTTTTATCGGAAGGTACCGAATCAATATCCGGCAAAGGACTATCAACATCGATAACACTTCCCAACACCCAACAACAACAACAGTAAGTGATTGAAACTAGTGAAAAAACCCATAAGACATGTTGACTCTAAGCTTTTGTATGACTAAATAAACATTTTAAACTAGTGGGCTAATGACGAGGTCCCCCTTTTTTATTTTGTCGCGAGCAGCGAAGCTATACATGCAGAAAATATCACTCAGCCAAGACACCGTCCCATCGACTGTTCTCAAGTTGCTCCGAATCTATTTTAAATCTGACCGATTAACGTATAAATGAAAATTAAATTTCTGGTGTCACAGATATCAGGTGTTCGTCTCTTACCACATCCGATCCTTCCTCTCATCGTTCTCTGTTCAATAAAGATAGTAAAAATACGAATTTTCAGTATTTAATCGGACTTATGGCTGTGTGACTAGGGGTTAGTCACATTTTATAACAAATATACCTCACCGCTAGTATATTCGAACCCCTAACCCGTTAGATCTATGAGAGGTGCCCGTTTTGAGTTTAGATTTGCCCATAAGATCATGTAAATATGACTAACCGAGAGCTGGAAATCATTCCTGATGCTAGCATAGGAAAACAGATGCACCGAAAATCCTCCGACGGCGCATACTCTTTAAAGCAGTAACGTAAGTAAAGCCAGGCTTTAAGTTCTGACCCAAAACTTTATAGTTGGTCCTAGTGAAGGCGGCACAGATGTACTGAGCAGCCGTCTCGTGCATCAAAAATTGCAATAAATACAAAAAAGTTACTGTCAGTTGAATGTTCGACTGGGTGACCGAAAGTTGCCTTTACCGATAGGTACGTCTTATTCCGGGTATATACTAGCCTTCTTTACCAGCTGGACCTATGCCTTACTATGAAAGCTACCGAGTACGAGATATCTTTGTAAGATCATTGAAATATGGTTGGCCGAGAATCACCAGTCGTCTTCTACTTATCATCGGAAATTTAAAAAGAGAACGATGTACAACCTGCTCCTCCTCAATACAGCTGTAGCTGCAACAGTTATCTTCAGAGCGGGTATCCATATAAGCCGTGTGTGAGCCCCTTAACATTGTTTAGTAAAAGCACAAACCATCATTCATTACTAAGGGTTTCCACTAAAATAGACAATTTTGCAGATTGATTTAAGGAACAGGCCAAAAGTTGTGCGTCCTTTTTTCTATTATAGAAAGGTCAAGTTGGCCCACATGTTTTAAAATAGGCCACTTAATTTAAAAAGGCCATGGCTGTATCGCTCGGTTAAATTTCAAGAACGATATGGGCGGTCCTACCTTTCCAACTCATCTGCTTTACAGTTGCGTTCTATTACCAGGTACCTTCTATAAAGTTGCTGGGTCATTTCATCAATCGATCTGCGGTATTGTGTGGTCGGGTATGTGTTTTGTACGTACATATGTATGTCTCTTTAGACTCGCAGTGCAGCCTGATTGTTTGACAATTTATACTTGTTACCTATCCTCGGGAAAGAGGTTTTATTTGATTTGAATCATTTACGAGCAAAGTTGATTGAAAGCTTGGTTGTGTGAATTAATGAGGTGCTCTGGTCCCGAAAATATTTCTATGGGAAATCGCCGATGGCAGTAGAAGATGGTAAAGCTTCCCCACCCATTGTGAAGGTGAGGTCTGTTATAAGAAAATAAAACCGATTGGTTGGCTATGTAGGGCTCGACTAGACTCATCAAGGTGATAAAGTGTCAATTTAGAAGAAGAAAAGAAAGGGATGCAATACAAGTAACAGTTGCGAGCTCAAATAATGCAAAATCTACCTACAAATAAATTGCGTATAGGCATGGGATTTGGAAATGGCATAAATTAAAAATTTTGTCTTTTTTAGAGTGTTGATTAAATCCCGGCAATTAAAAAAAAACACAGGCACTTTTTCACTTTCGTATAGTTTTATTTGTACGATCATGGCCCTTTTTCAAAACCGGGTAATTTTTCGGATCAAGGTACTTTTAAAGCACAGTGTACTTTTTTAGAACTGGGTACTTTATCTGATACGGGTTGTTGTTGTTGTTGTTGTACGATAAGGACACTCCCCAAAGGCCTTGGGGAGTGTTATAGATGTTGATGGTCCTTCGCCGGATGCAGATTCATTCATTCCGATACCAAGCCTAACCATCTCGGGAACGATTTGTTATGACCACATGTGACCTTCTAGGCCATTCCCCCTCCCACCTTCTAGATCCATGAGGAGTTCGAGGCCGCTAGAGCCTCGGTTGTTTATGAAACAGGATTCGCCACGAATAGGCGAGGTTCACAATTGTGTTGGCGAATCTATATATTGCGCTGGCAATCCTTTGAGAGGGTTGCGCTACACAACCCCCTGAATCCGTTTGGTATTTTAGTCGCCTCTTACGGCAGGCATATCTACCGCGGGTATATCCTAACACCCTAACCCGGGTGCTCTTTTAGAACCGGTTTTTTAAGCCGGTGCCTTTTTTTTAGAGCCGGGTAAGTCATTCGGCCAACGAACGCACTTGGGGCAGTTTTCACCATCTTCAGTTAGTCTCTCGCCTGCGTTAAGTCCAAGGAAAAAGTGTTAAAAAAAGTCAGCTGTTTGGCTTGTCTTCAAGTATTCAAAATAGTGTTTTGCGATTTTTTTCTACAAAATATTCACAATTATCGGTTTAATCGGTGTTTGGACACCCTTTGTTGGTGAAAATGAAAATGTCAAATGAAGCTATCTGATAGATTGCTATACTTCAGGTAAAATCTGAGTTACCTGGAGATGGTGAAAACGGCCCTTAAAGGGGTGAAATATAGTAACAGTAACTGTGTACAGGAAAACGTCTGTCGGGTTCGCTAGTATTGAAATAGTTGTTTGCTTCAATATATACACATATTTGCAGACCACGTATAAGTCAAGTGCAGGAAAATCAGTTCAGTAGTCAGCTGCTTGACAGCTTTCAGACAAATCACTGGCACTGAATTATGCGTTGGGGTTTAGCTAGAAAAGGTGTGTACTATACGAATGCATAAAAACCTGCACAGTTCTATGAGTACCTGTAAATGTGCAATTGTCGCAATAATTGACTGAATGCTGTCGTAAATGTGTCGGATATGCTCAACAAGTACGAATCGCTGCTGATGAGGGGAACAAAAATCTAGACATTTAGTGAATGAGATTTGATATATGCCAATTATGCTGAATGCATTAAATAGTAGTGAATGAGGTTAAATAGCAATTTCCGTGTAGTTTATATGCTCCCGTGCGATAATGTCGCCAAGGGGCGGTTTGGTATTTTCCATGTAGCAAATGTAAAAAAAAAGTGGAATTTTACATACGTATTAGTAAATTTCATAATTGGAATTTTTATCGCCTCTGAAGCACATGCTATTAAACTGTTTTTTTTTTATACTCGGCTGAGTAGAGTTCACAGAGTATATGAACTTTGTTCGCATAACGGTAATCCGTAACGGCATAATATTAAAATGATCTGGGCGAAAAAGAAATTCATTTAGCCATGTCCGTCCGTCCGTTCGTCCGTAAACACGATAACTTGAGTAAATTTTGAGGTATCTTGATGAAATTTGGTATGTAGGTTCCTAGCCACTCATCTCAGATCGCTATTTTAAATGAACGATATCGGACTATAACCACGCCCACTTTTTCGATATCGAAAATTTCGAAAAACCGAAAAAGTGTAATAATTCATTACCAAAGCCGGATAAAGCGATAAAACTTGGTAGGTGCGTTGACCTTATGACGCAAAATAGAAAATTAGTAAAATTTTGGCACCGCCAAGTTTTAAAAGAAGGTAATTTAAAAGTTTTGCAAGCTGTAATTTGGCAGTCGTTGAAGATATCACGATGAAATTTGGCAGGAACGTTACTCCTATTACCATATGTGTGCTAAATAAAAATTAGCAAAAACGGATAACGAACACGCCCACTTAAAAAAAAAAATTTAAAAGTAAAATTTTAACAAAAAATTCAATACATTTACAGTATATAATTAAATTATGTCAGCATTCAACTCCAGTAATGATATGGTGCAACAAAATACAAAAATAAAAGAAATTTTCAAAATGAGCGTGGCTCCGCCTTTTTTCATTTAATTTGTCTAGAATACTTTTAATGCCATAAGTGGAACAAAAATTTACTGATCCATATGAAATTTGGTAAGGGCATAGTTCCTATGCCGGCAACTGTTTTCTGTGAAAATGGACGAAATCGGTTGAAGCCACGCCCCGTTTTTATACACAGTCGACCGTCTGTCCTTCCGCTCGGCCGTTAACTTGAGCAAAAATCGATATATCATTACTAAACTCAGTTCACGTACTTATCCGAACTCACTTTATCTTGGTATTAAAAATGGGCGAAATCCGACTATGACCAGCCCACTTTTTCGATATCGAAAATTTCGAAAATGAAAAAAATGCCATAATTCTATACCATATACGAAAAAAGGGATGAAACATGGTGATAGGATTGGTTTATTGACGCAAAATATAACTTTAGAAAAAACTTTGTAAAATGGGTGTGACACCTACCATATTAAGTAGAAGAAAATGAAAAAGTTCTGCAGGGCGAAATCAAAAACCCTTGGAATCATATCAGGAATACTGTTCGTGGTATTACATATATAAATAAATTAGCGGTACCCGACAGATGATGTTCTGGGTCACCCTGGTCCACATTCACATATACAACTATGGCCCACTCCCTTCTAAAATACTCTTTAATACCTTCCATTTGATACCCATGTCATACAAACACATTCCAGGGTTGCCCTAGGTTCATTTTCCTACATGGTTATTTTCCCTTATTTTGTCTCCAAAGCTCTCAGCTGAGTATGTATGTTCGGTTACACCCGAACTTAGCCTTCATTACTTGTTTGATTTTGCATTTTAGTTTCTTTTCTTGATCCAATCTAATGTTTAGGTTTATGAAATAAATTTTTTTGTTTGGATAATTTTTTTTTACCTTTAATTCAGTTTCGTTAAAAAATTTATTCCACATTTCGACATGATGGAATGAAATAAAGTTGTGAATTTCAACAAAATCAAAGAATTATAATGCACCGAAATATACATATATGTACACAAATATATATCTATCTCCATACATACATACCTATGTACCTAACAGTAGTAAATTCTTTTATAAACATACTTTTATCCTTCGCAAAGCTATAAATACTCTGCACGTTAGAGTGGCTCGTGTTGTTGTTGTTGCAGCAGTGTTTCGAGCCATTTAATACGTGTGATCACTCATAATTTGTCTTCAATATCCTCTAAAGGGAGTCCAAGGGAACTTGCAGTTTCAACAGCGTTGAACCAAAGAGATAACGGTGTTACGAGGCGTTGGTTCCACAATTGCACTTGAAAAGATGGTTGGTGTCATATGGGGACAAGTAACACACGGGACATACTGCCATCTATGTGGATGTCCAATATTGCCGACATTTGCCACGTCCACGTTGTAAATAAAGTGCCGAGGATTTGGTTGGTGACAGTGCCAACATGGTAATTTTTCATTGAAATTATTTATTTCCCATTAAACTACTCGACTGACTTTGTTCTGCCTGACAATTTGTTTGCGTACATTTAAAAAGTGAGTCTCTTCACCTCTTCACTCTCTCTCTCATACTAATTCATTTTTCTTCTACTTTGTCCATCCCTTATTCCATTGATCTGTCTTCCACACCCACTCCCGCAACCAATCCCACTCCCGCAACCAATCCCACTTTCATTTCTACTCCTATTAACACTCCAATTGCCATTTCCACTCTCACTTTCATCCCTAGACCGTCCCACTACCATTCCCATTACAACTCCCTATATCTCTCTCACCTCAACTTCCTCATATATAGATTCTCTTTACTAAGCATTGAATAGCTGCTTCATCTGACCGACCGAATTCCATATGAAACTAACGAAGTTAAGACTTTTTAAATCGCATTCGTTTTTATATTATTCCTCCCTGCGAAGTACTCACCTCCTAATAAAGAAAGGCAATGGTCATATTGCAGCTTCTGCAAAAAAATCTTTTTATCTTCCTGCCTCACCCTCCTTATCTCTATGTTTGATCCCTGTCTGTATCTCGCCCTTTTCACTTTCACAATTTTCTTTCCTATTGTTCTTCCCATTCGCCTCTCTTGCTTTCTCCAATTTTCTTCCATTTCCTACTCCCATTCTTTTCTTTATTTTTTACCCTCTCCCTTATATCTTTCTCCCCTTCTCAATTTCCACTCCAATCTTTTATATTCATTTTCCTCTTTTTCTGCCTATAGCTTTTAGGTTAACTCTCCTTTTCGTCTCGCTCTTCTTCTTTACAACTGCCATTTTTTAAAACCCTCAATTACACATCATATTTGATACAAATTTTGTGTAAACATCTATCTTAGAAACCATCGCAACTATAATTTGGAAAATTAGTTCATACGATCTTGAGTTTTAAAGTTACCAACAGATTTTAGATTCGTATTTATATATAAAAGATTAGCCAAATGGCCGACCGGAGTGATAAGAATGAAAACGCAACAAATTGTGAATCTAAAGCATCCTTGAATCCCTTCATACACACAAACGAACTTTCATCAAAATCGGTCCAGACGTTTAATAGAAGTTTAGCCACAAATACGCGATACCGATTCAAAACTGCGATAATTTCGAGTGAAAGAGATATTCCTTAAAGTTTGAGTCAAATTCCAATCTAAATGTCAAACCCGTCACAATGAAGAACCTCTATTGCGTAATTTTCCGACAGAATGTAAAACCTATTTACATTAGAACTATTTTTCGTCATACCTTTTCAAACATGATCGTTCCGGTATTTTGTCATTTACAGCTCCAAAACGAAAAATGACACCGAAGATGGCACAACGCCGAATGAGGTTTAGTAGTGATTCCAGTGGCAACTATATTTCTTCTATTGGAACGCCTTTTCGTTATCCCCTTGCCGAATTTGGTTTGAAAACAGTCCGGTTTCTGCATTGTATCATCTTCAGTGCCAAATCGAAAAATAGTACTGAAGATAGCACAACGTAAAAGCCGTTTGCGAATAGAATTGTAAGGAGTATGATGTTATTGGATCGATTTTACGCCACCCCTTGCCAATTTTGATTTGGGCATAAACCGGTTAGGGAAAACAGGTCTTACCATTTTAAGAAGGGCTTTAATACAAGGACTATTTTTAAATATTATAGTACTGAATCTGATCTTACCACTCTTAGGGGAGTTTTTCAAACCCATCAAGTCATGGTGGATGTCAGCTTACCAAAGTCCAAAGTTTGTATATGATCAGAATGACGATCACTCATCAACAGTGAAGTTCGATTAAAAAATTTTAACATTTATTTCTTAGCTTGCAATTTGTATGTATCTCCCAGAAAAACTGCAGGTCAACAAGAACTTATATATGTACTTACTTATTTTCTCTCCACTATATCAGCGAGAGGCCACTCTAATGTGCATGTGTAACAATAAAACTCAACTCAATTTATTATGTGAATAAATTTGATAAAGCTTTAATCATTCATTTAACAGATTTTATTTTCTTGCCTTTGATGAATTTTTGGAATATTTTGGCATAGTTAGATATCTGTATATATTTACATATCGCCCACCTAGATCAATAGGGTGCTAACTCAAAAATTTCGAAGTTATGATTACCTGTAGGCTTCCTAATTCAATAGCTACTATATTGCATACTCGATTTACCAATACCTCCACTAATCAGCGTGAAAACGATTTGTAAAACATAAACATTGCTTTGGCGCATACAGGGGATGCATTCGGTATTTTCGCGTTTTCGGAATATTGCGGTTTTTTCAGTTGATCGCTATATTGACCTACGTGTGCTGTGTTATGTGGGTATACGTTTATATAGAGAATCATACATTACACAAAAGTTAGCATGTTTACTCTAAAAAATATATTATTTTGAATTTGATACCGTTAGCTGACCTTCATAGTCAAATCTTTTGAGAAACAACAAGTTTGATACCTATTAGCAAACGATTAGAAAAAGAAAGTAAGAGCTGGTACAGAAAGTTCTACAAAAAGTTGGCGAAAATCACAAGATCATCCTATGACACTGACCGAAGAACGGCCTTGCGCTTCAACAAAGGTGGCTGAGTGAAGACAAGCCAAGAAGTGGCTACCCAAAATGAGCAGCAGACGCCATGTTGGAGAATAATGTTCAATTCCATTTCAACAAATAGCCAAAACAACACATGTGAAAGTCACGCGAATCGAGCAGAGAAATGGTGTTAAAACTTACAAAAAGAAAAAAGAGTTCCAAAACTGGGAGACAAATGACAAAGCGTGCAGCGTGGCATTCATATGGATGAATGGATAGAGGTGTATGCCTCAACACCAATAAGAAGTATTAAGGTTGGAGATTTCGAGTCCAAAACTCAGCTCCCGAAAAGTAAGCTGATGAAGAAGTGAAATTCAGAAACATATTAAATACATACAAATAATATTGGCTCCCCCGTGGTGTGATGGCAGCGTGCTCCGCCTACCACACCGTATGCCCTGGTTTCGCACCCCGGGCAAAGCAACATTAAAATTTTAGAAATAAGGTTTTTCAATTAGAAGAAAAATTTTCTAAGTGGGGTCGCCCCTCGGCAGTGTTTGGCAAGCGCCATGAAAAGCTCTCTGTGAAAACTCATCTGTCTTGCAGATGCCGTTCGGAGTCGGCATAAAACATGTAGGTCCCGTCCGGCCAATTTGTAGGGAAAATCAAGAGGAGCACGACGCAAATTGGAAGAGAAGCTCGGCCTTAGATCTCTTCGGAGGTTATCGCGCCTTACATTTATTTTTTTTTTTATTGAACAGCAGAACCGTTTCTAATAACGCACTGCTAAAAAACCAATGTCACTAATCAAAGTTCTGTTGATCGCGCCTGAAAATATTCCAAAACAATTTGGGTTAAAACATATATTATACAAATGTACCTAATTGTGTATAAAAGGAATAGCAACAAAAAAGCAGTTCTAAAACCGGGTTTTTCAGTGTGAGTTTAAACTCCAGTTAAAATTGACTAGAGTTTAACCCAGGGATGCACCTTAACGTTAAGCTAATCGTTTATCAAAAAATTTCCACCGTTTCCGTTGAAACACTTCGAAATATTATCGATAAAGAAATTATCAAGATAAATTGTATCTCGTTTTTAACCGAAACGAAAAGCTTTCGTTAACGTTAAAAACGTTAACGAAAACGTGATACTTTATGTTTGAATTGTGCTGGCAATGCTATAGCCATGGTGAAGCCGTAAGGTGGCAACAACGAGCGCACATACACACACAAACTCTATGTAATTTGTTTGTGTAATTCGTTGGTGGTAATGTCAAAAATACTCTGAGAAATGTTCGTACTGTCAAAATTCATGAGAAAAGTTGCAATCAGCTTGGATAATGCTTTCACCTTTAATGACTCCGCCATCAATCAGCTTTGCCAGCATAGTTTGAAATTAATAATCAACATAAACGATTTGATTTCGTTTTGATATGGCAGAAAACGAAACGAAATCATTTCGTTAATTTGACGATCTTAACGTTAATAAACGAAACGAAATGACTTCGTTTCGTTTATTAACGTTGATTATCGTAACGAAATGATATCGTTTCGTTGGTTAAGCATGCCTGGTTTAACCGTACCACTTCGGCCGCTTAAGCTGAGATGAGCAGCAAAATTGTATGTTATCGAACAAAGTGGCAAGGTTAAACTCTATTCAACTTTAGCTAGAGTTTAAACTCGCACTGAAAAACCAGGCATAAGAGACAATGACGAAGCATGAAGGGGGGCATTAATATGAGCAATATGAACCTGTCTCGCTTATTAATTACATACGTTCCAAAAAAGACCTCAAAAAGGATTTCCCTTGCACGTAAGCTGTGTGAGAACGAATTAGCAAACAAAAATATTTATGTGATTATGGAAGACGAAACGTAAATGGACCTGAAAATGTTGCCAAGCACCCAGTTCTACTGCTTGCAGTCTGGAGAGAACATACCTAATTCGAAAAAAACCATGCAGATAGAAAAGTTTGACATGAAGGCTCTGATTTGGAAATTTATTTGTGAATGCGGGCATAAATCCACGCCGTTCTTTACGATGGTAACCATCAACACAGAAATTTAGGTGAACGAGTGTCTTAAAAAAACGTCTTCTGCCACTCCTAGGTCGACAGAATGGTCCAAATATATTATTTCCGGACTTCTCTTCAGCCCATTATGCATGTGTCACCTAAAATTGTTTCGAAAATAACAATGTACATAATGTTAGCAAATACTTGAAGGCCTCAGTTGCGGCCAATTGAGCGATATTAGGCTCTGATGAAATCAACAAAAAACCATAAGGAAGCCGGATGCTCACAATGTCTATAAAACTAACTTTGTGGTCATTTAAAGTGGTAATAACGTCTAACGACCTTCTGGCCGTTGATCTTATGACACCTCACCTTAACACCAATATTTAATTTATATCTGTTTTGTGTTGCGCTCTTCTGAATGTCGGAAACAGTACATATTGTTCAACAAAGTTTGGCAAATGGTATTTGAATTTCTTATGCCCACCCTAATGCAAAAGAACTTATATGAGTATGCACACAACTCAAGTCTTCTATTTACGCCTGCATGCATACATAATTTTTTTTTTAACTAATTGTTTATACATGCATACATACTTATACAATCCTATATACCTACAAAGACACTTAAACATAAAAGTTGGCAAATAAGTTGAAATACTGAAGAAAAACAGAGATTGAGCTAGTCCTAAAAAGACCTAACTTGTACCAACCACAAACCTAAATTTTTGGACAATAGCGTATTGCTTCGAGTTAAGAAATCTGAACAGAACCTCTTATTTTAGTTCTGCTGCTTTCGGCAGATCCATGCGCAAAGTCATATTTGGTTTAAAAGACCGCTCACAGTTGTGAGGTTACTCATATGCCCCGGCTGCTACTGCCTTTAAACAAAAAATACGTGAATACCAAGTACTCGTCAAGCTCGATGTGTAATCGTACAGGTGTACGTCGGGAATTAATTTTTTTTTAAGGTGACTAGAGCTCGCCCAGGGGTTGAGGTAAACCCATAACAGAGGTAACTTTACTAGAAACAAATAGTTCCGAGCTTTTTGGGAAGAGCTTCATTGGCTTCTTATTGGTAACAAACAATATGGCTTTATAATCGGCATATAATCGACAACGAATTATTATCGTCGACTTATCGGTTGGTAATCGGCTTGTTATTGCCGAGTCTTTTTTTTTTATTTGTTTATTAACGGTCTTTCACAGATTTTTTATTAAAGTTTTATAGATATCTGCATCAAAATAAGCCGATGAGTCGTCGCTACCAAATCGATAAAATTCCGACAAGAAGCTGATAACACTTCGATTAGAAATCGGTTATTTTCGATAACAAATCGATACATCTCTCATAACACGCCGATAACAAATCTATAAGTTTCCTAAAAAAAATGTATGTCCTTTTTATTAAATATCGATAACTTTTCGGTAAGTAATCGATCACTTTTTTATAATAATTCAATAAGTTTTCCATAACACTCCGATAAGAAATAGATCAAAATCCGATAACATTTCTATAATTTTACCATGATAATGCAAAACTTTTCGTTAACATACTGGTTTAAAAATCGATTTAACTTAATTAAATTTTAATTTAATTCAATTCAAATAAATTTAACTTAATTTTTTTATTTTTCTTATTTGGGTTTGTTTTATTTCATTTTTTATTTTACTTTTGTATTTTATCTTATTTTTTTAATTAATTTAATTTAGTTTAATTTAACATTTTTAATTTTCCATTACTTAATTTTATTTTATATTATTCTGTAAAATTTTTTCCATTTCTTTAAATAATTTTTTTATACATACTGATTTTTTTTTAGATTTAATTGTATGAATTTTATCTTATTGCAATTATTATTTTTTCTTTGCACTTTATGACTTCATATAAACTAACCAAATAATACAGAAAGATGTTATAAAACCCTCAATAGAAAAAATCTCAACTTTATCCTAAATACCTAATCACTTGCTTTGTAACACTTTATTTCTAACAGTCAGTTCTTTATTTCTAACAAAACAGCAGTGTATCCATCTGTTCGAGCACTTGCATGCACAAAAATGTGTGTATTTGCTCGGAAACTGTGTGAGTGCATTCATATCAACTCTACAGCGTGCCTTGCTTTACATTACGCTACAATGTAGTAACAATTTTTCCGCTCTCATTATTTATTACTCCATTCAACATACCAATAGCACACATATACTTTCTCTAGTACTCTATACACTACATGTTATAATATTACACAATACGCCTGCATTTTGACTCTTAGTTTGTTCTCTATATATCACATCCCTAACAAAGACTGCGTTACGCTTACACTAACGCTTATATTCAGGATTCTCCCATACCGTAAGCAAAGTTGTTTACACATCAATAAATTATGATAATTCAAACTTATCAAGCTGTGAATTCTTGTGAAAATCGTAATTGGGTATTTTATTACACACTAGCAGGGTACCCGGCATTGCTCGGGTTGGGCAGATACTAATCTAAATAAGAAGGTGTATTTTAACGCATTCCTTCCCCTTACTCAAAGTCAAGCAATCAGTATATAAGATTTTATTGATCTTCTTCAAAATGTATCTCCCAATTTTTCTCATTCTTACCCTTTATAATTTCCTTATCTCTCCCTCTTCTTTTTTTACACCCTCTACCTCTCTCTTTCTTTTTTCTTAGATCCCCGATCCCTCTAATTTACCATTCTTTGCTTTATTTTTCAAATTTTATTTTCTCACACACAATTCATACTCAATATCTCATAACTTAATCAAAATATTTTAGCTGCACAATTTTTGTCTATCATCTCATATTACTTACTTACTTAATTCGCGCTTAACCATCTAAACGGTTATGGCCGTCCAACAAGGCGCGCCAGTCGCTCCTTCGCTCCGCCAACCGGCGCCAATTGGTCACACCAAGGGAGTTTAAATCGTTTTCCACCTGGTCCTTCCAACGGAGTGGGGGCCGCCCTCTACCTCTGCTTCCATAGGCGGGTTCCGATAGAAACATTTTCTTGGCCGGAGCATCATCTTTCATTCGCATAACATGGCCTAGCCAGCGCAGCCGCTGCGTTTTAATTCGCTGGACTATGTTGATGTCTGCGTATAGCTCGTACAACTCATCATTAAATCTTCTTCGGTACTCGCCATCGCCAACGCGTAGAGGTCCATAAATCTTTCGAAGAACTTTTCTCTCGAACACTCCCAAAGCCGCTTCATCTGCTGTTGTCATGGTCCATGCTTCTGCCCCATATAGCAGGACGGGTACGACAAGTGACTTGTAGAGTATGATTTTCGTTCGCCGAGAGAGGACTTTACTTTTCAATTGCCTACCTAGTCCAAAGTAGCATTTATTGGCAAGACTGATTCTTCGCTGGATTTCAGTGCTGATGTTGTTGCTAGTGTTGATGCTGGTTCCCAAATAAACGAAGTCTTTTACTATTTCGAAATTATGGCTGCCAACAGTAGCGTGGTTGCCAAGGCGCATATGCGCTGACTCTTTGCTCGATGACAGCAGGTACTTCGTTTTGTCCTCATTCACCATCAAGCCCATCTTTACCGCTTCTTTTTCCAGTTTGGAGTAGGCAGAACTAACAGCGCGGGTGTTTAGGCCGATGATATCAATGTCATCAGCATATGCCAGTAATTGCACGCTTTTATAGTACATTGTTTCAGTGCGGTTAAGTTCTGCAGCTAGTATAATTTTCTCCAGCATCAAATTAAAGAAATCGCACGATAGGGGGTCACCCTGTCTGAAACCTCGTTTAGTTTCGAACGGCTCGGAGAGGTCCTTGCCAATTCTGACTGAGCTGATGGTGTTGCTCAACGTCATTTTGCACAGCCGTATAAGTTTTGCGGGGAAACCAAATTCAGACATAGCGGCATATAGGCAGCTCCTTTCGTGCTGTCGAAGGCGGCTTTAAAGTCGACGAAGAGGTGATGTGTGTCGATTCTCTTTTCACGGGTTTTTTCCAAGATTTGGCGCATTGTGAAAATCTGGTCGATGGTAGATTTACCAGGTCTGAAGCCGCACTGATAAGGTCCAATCAGCCGGTTTACGGTGGGCTTCAATCTTTCGCACAATACACTTGAAAGGACCTTATATGCGATATTAAGAAGGCTGATTCCACGATCGTTGGTACATTTTGCAGTATCCCCCTTCTTGTGCACTGGGCAAAGAACACTTAGTTTCCAACCGTCGGGCATGCTTTCGTCCGCCCATATTTTACTAAGAAGCTGCTGCATGCGCCTTACCAACTCCTCGCCGCCGAACTTGAATAGCTCCGCAGGCAATCCATCAGCGCCCACGGCCTTGTTGTTTTTCAATCTGGTTATTGCTATTCTAAATTCGTCATAATCGGGCGGGGGGACATATATTCCATCATCATCGATTGCGGGATCGGGTTCTTCATCTCTGCGCGGTGAATTGCTGCCTCCATTTAGGAGAGCAGAGAAGTATTCCCTCCATAATCTAAGCACTCTCTGGACATCAGTTACAAGGTCGCCGTTTTCATTCCTACAGGAGTTTTCCCCGGTCTTAAAACCTTCCGTCTGTCGCCGTATTTTTTGGTAGAATTTTCGGGCGTTATTCCTGGTGGCTAGCAGCTCAAGCTCCTCGTACTCACGCCTTTCTGCTTCTGCTTTTTTCTTCCTGAAAAGGCGTCTCGCTTCCCTTTTCAACTCACGATAGCGTTCACACACTCCTCGCTTTTAACGTAGCCCTGTAGGCAGTGTCTTTTCTTTCGGTTGCAACGCGGCATTCTTCATCATACCAGTTGTTTTTTCGTGGCCGCCGGTAACCAATTTTTTCCTCGGCGGCAGTACGAAGTGCTTTGGAGATATGCTCCCACTGCTCCTGTATTCCTTCAGGTTGAGTTGTGCTCTCAGAGAGCAGGTGTGAGAGTCGAGTTGCGAAATCATTGGCAGTCTGTTGTGATTGAAGCTTTTCGACGTCTAGCTTTCCTTGTGTTTTTTGTTCCTTGGTTTTAGCCGCGTTGAGGCGGGTGCGTATTTTGGCTGCAACGAGATAATGGTCCGAGTCGATGTTAGGTCCTCGGATCGTGCGCACATCTAAAACACTGGAGGCATGCCGTCCGTCTATCACAACGTGATCGATCTGATTGCGAGTATTTCGATCAGGAGACAGCCATGTCATATAGACAGCTATTTTTACAATGAAATGCTTAAATTTAATAAAATTTTTTAAATCACTCAATGTAATCGGTTTAACATTTTGTAAATTCAATGTTATGACCAAACAAAAGTTCTGCACTTAAGTACGTACATGGCGTATGAGTAACTTTTGCTAACATACAAAATTTGTCGCACCACCCAGTGGCGTACGTGAAATTGAAAAAAAAAATTTTTTTTTAATTTAAAATTCTTATTTCTGAAAAATGAAAAATCTTCGTCTTGATATAGATTCCTATAGCCAAAATTTGGCGATGATTGAAGTGTGGGAAATACGTTTCCATAGGGAACATACACACACACAGAATTTGATTTTTATATATATAGATAGATTTACATGTTGTTATTGTTCTAAATTGATTTGCATTTCTTTTACACTTACATACTTATATACCAATATATTTACATTTACATACCTACACACGGAACCAGGTTAAAGTATTTTTTTATTCGCCCGCATAAGTTTGGCAGTTTGAAATATATTCCCTATAGTTATGTTGTTGAAAATCTTTCGTATTGAAATGTTAGTGTAAAATAAATAAAAAATTTGTGCTTGAATAAAGTTCCTACTCATTCATCAATCGCGTAATAAATTATAAAAAATAAACATACAGCAGCGTACACGGAAATAGGGATGGTAATTTTTACCAAATTTCCTCCATTAAATTTTTTTTGTATGTGGAAATACTTTTTAGAACAAATTTTTTCCTGCAAAGAATAAAATAAGCAAAGAAAGCAATTGCGAAGAGTTGCATAACAACAAAGGCATGGCTTTGGCTGAATGTATTCTAACATGTGCGGGTGTGCGGGTGTGCGGGTGCGTGTCCCATTCCCGGGAGAAAAGGCTTTGTAGAGATTTACTAGTTATGTACCAAAACAGCAGAAAAATCAGAAAATTCGGGAAAATTTAACAAAAATTTCGAATTTATTAATTATTTTTCTATTTTTTTTATCAATTTTACTAAGTACAAGACCCAGCGGGCGTTGTTCTGACAAAACTTTGGTTTATCTTTTAATAAGTGTTCATGTTGTACTCTCGCTCTCTCTCTCTTTTCCCTTTCCTTTTACTTGCTCCTCCCTCTCCCTTTTCCTATCCCTCTGCGTCTCTCTACATCTCCACCTTTTTCTCCCCTTTCCTCTCTATCTTTGTATCCATCTCTTTCGCTTGCTCCCTCCCCTTCTCCACCCACCGTTTGCTTTATCTTCGTCTAGCTCTATCTCTATCTCATTCTCTTTCCTCCCTCACTTTTCTTTTCTCTCGTAACCTCTTTTCAAATTTTTAGCATACTAAAAGAAAATATCCGAAATATTAATGTAAGTGAATTACAAAAAATCGTATCATAAATAAGACGCATAGATCGGTCCCTTATCCGCTATGCACAAAAATAGCATAGTGCATCTCATAATCTAGGCAAGACGCTATCAATGTATGCAATTGCATCCTAAATATATTTTTTTAGAATTGTTTGGTCCCTGGTTCAGTTCCCGAAAACAACTTATCAGGTGTTTGTGGATCTATGTATCTTGAAAACATTAAAAAATCGTCAGAATGTAGGGAACGGACATATGTTTAATATTCTCTATACCAATCATTTAAAAATTTTAACAAAAGGTTATGTACATATTGCGGCGAATGTTAGCATCACCACGCTGTTAGTAAATAGTCATAACAACAAAAACAGCAAGCAGCCACACTTATGTACACGTACCCATTAAAGCAAGCAGCCACACTTATGTACAAGGAAACGAAAAATATTCCATACACATAACCAGCAGCTAAAAGCAGAGAGATTATTTCACATACATATATGTAGCCGGCAGCTAAGAGCAGAAGTTGTTACTCACACATACACATGCATATGTCTAGAAGAAAAACTACAGATATACATGTATATAGCTAAATAACCAAGCATGAAACACAACCATTGAAAGAAGGCGAAACGTCTAGACCTTAGTAGAATTATGCGAACGAGGCAACAGAGAATATAAAAGCAGCGCAGGCTCAGGAAAAATAGCCAGTTTGATTTAAACATGCTATTAGTGAAGTATAATTGTGAAGTACTACTACCAAAGTAGTCTAAATAAAGACCATTTTGCAATACTGAATATTGGAGTTATTTATTCGACAGTTCAGCGATTCGAACGTTAGCAGAAGGTGCATAATTATCAGGAATTTCCCAAAAATCGTTACAATATGTTCCAAAACAATTTTTGCGGTTTAATTGGTTTAGTTGCAAAAATGTATGTAAGACGATTTTAGAACATATGTCGTTGTAAGTTTTCGCTAGTGGGTGGTATAATCACCCAACTTTGTGACCTATAACTCAGAAAGAAAGATCTTTCGCTTGTCTTTATTGCGAAACTCATTCTAGGAATATCTCTGGTTCATATTTAGGTAAATGTCTTTCAAAGAAAGTAAGGTGATGAAATTAAAAGCATCATTTGTTAATACACGCATGAATACCTTTCGTTTGTTACCTAAATATAACGTGTAAATGCATTCAGGGATACACCTGGTCCACATTTCGGCCTCTATCTCGTAAGCATTAGTTCTTTGCTAAATCACTTATCAGAGGCTTTCATTTGAAAGATACCTGGATCAATATGTTGCGTCTCAAGGCGCCTAGGAGCTCGAAACTTATCCTAAACAATAAGTTAGACCTAGGTTAATGTAACTGTAAAAGTTGCACTAAGTTCAATGCAGTGGTTTCTGACTGATGCGAGTTCAAACACACCGACAGACCAACACAAATTTTCAAAACTGTTGAAATGGGTTCAGTGGGGCTAATGACCCCTCCTATAAATTCTTATTAAAAACCTTTTAGTATGTGCCGACATCGACAATTTACAATCCTATTAAATGTGTATTTACCTTGAACTGTTACGCAAACCACGCGTTATACTTGTACTTGTTGTACACTCTTAATCGGCGATTATTGGATGAAGTTCGGCAACCCCCAACCAACTGCTCCATCATACTTCCTGTGATAAAAATGCATAATATTCAGATATGTACAAATCTATGTATATGCATACATAAAAATGTATATATTGTAGATAAACATACGTTCCAGGAGATTGGATGTGTTTTGTTCTTAAATTTTTAATAAGTATATGTATGTATGTCGAGTACTTTGTATGTAGTTTTATCAGTAAATGCCTTGTTTTACTTTCTGTTCTAAATAGAACTTCTTTGTTTTCTATTAAGAGAACATTTGATGCATCCATGGCATGAAGGTATAGTGCCCGCCTATCGCACCGAGGGTCTTAGAGTAAAGTCCTGAAAAAGTAAACTTAAAATACTTTAAAAAATTCCATTTGTCGTTCGAATTTAGCATGCAACTTGTAGGTCGCGTCCCGCCCATTAATTGCAAGAGAATATCGGCCTTAATCTCCTCGGAAACATATATCGCACTACGTTATTATTCTCATTATAAAGTATTTGTTTTGTGTAGCTATCAACTAATTTGCAGCCATTGTGTATAAACTTAGAGATAAAATATGTTCATGCCGAACACATCTGGCCGCGCTGTAATCACAAAATGAAATGGCGTCGTTTTTTCTTATATATATGTATGTAAACTCCCATACAAGGTTTGCACTGAAGCGAGATTGTTTTTGCTATAGATGGGTGGGACGCAATCACTTGACTTTTTGGTTTAGTTAAGGGTCAATAATCCCTATATATTTACAAGAAGACCCGGCAGACAGTGCCCTGCCAGAAAAGCACCTTGTATACATTTGGAAAATTTAACTCCTCATCTTTTCTCTTGCTCCATCTTCCTCATCATCTTCTTCTTATGCTTCCTTCCTCTTTTTTTTTGTTCCTAGTCCTTTAGATTTTTTCCTGTTGTTGTTGTTGTAGCCACAAAGACATCCCGAAGGTTTTGGGGAGTTTTATCGATGCTGATGGTCCTTTGCCGGATATAGATACGGTACGTTCCGGTCACAAGCGCCATTATGTTACAAGTCCTTTTAATTTTTTCCTATTGTTGTTGTTGTTGTAGCGATAAAGACATTCCCCGAAGGTTTTTGCGATTTGCATCAATGCAAATCCCGGTTACAAGCACCATTATGGTACAAGCGCGGCCATCTTGGGAACGATTTAATATGACCACAGTGAACGCTTCTAATATTTGCCAAGATAATGGAGTTATTATATAACATATATAGGTCCTGATTTTTGATACGGGTTTTCACATTGGTCGTAAACAAACTTCTAGTAATGCTGCGGACACATAAAGTCTACGTGAAGTCCTCACAAACCAGACAGTTCTGCCCAATCTAGCCCTGTACAGGGGGTTAGGTAGGTTAGGTTGAACTGGCCGGTCCATGAGACCTTACATAGACTGAAAAAGTTCGTAGTGTTATCAGAAGTTTGTTTAACGACCGAACTGAAAAACCCTATCAAAAACCAGGACCTATTTATAAAATAACTCCGTCTTCTTCGCAAATACCAGAAGCTTCTATGCCACTTGCTGCTTCTAGATCTGACTGCTGTATCACTTCTAATAACTGGAGTCTTAGCTTAGGCAAGCGCAGGGCACGAGCACAAAACATGCTCGATCGATTCCTCCTTCAACCCGCACTGAGTATACAGTCCTCTCTTTTAAATGATAGAAGCAACTTTATCAGTCTAAGGTTGTAAGACCTACACATAATATTCGACACTTTACAGCCCCGCGCTTCATTCCCATCTATTACCATATGCCCTGGGACCCAATACAATTGTATGATTTTCCCTGTGTACACATGTATCGCTTCGTCCGCCATTTGAGCACCCTTGCGCCAACCATCTATCTCTATTGTGGCTTTAGGTGCCTCCTCGAAGAGCAGATACGGAAGAGGGGGGTTGTAATACCCCCTGATCGTCTGTTCTTTAACAGATGCACTTTGGATAAGCTAAACAAGCGTTGTGTAGCTACAGTGACAGCGGGGTCTCTCTACTTGACCGAAATTCGCTCTCCCCCCTATAGGAATAGAAAAATAATTGGTAAGGAATATGAAAAGAAAGGTGAAAGGACAGAGAAAGAAAAACATAAAAATTAATAGGAGAGACAATTAATGATAGGGAAAACGAAGAGGTAGAAATAGTTTTCCTATAATTAATTGTTTGTCTATTCACCTCTCTTTTAATATTCCTAATCTATTATTATACTCAGTTGAGCAGAGCTCACAGAGTATATTAAGTTTGATTGGATAACGGTTGGTTGTACATATATAAAGGAATCGAGATAGATATAGACTTCCATATATCAAAATAATCAGGATCGAAAAAAAATTTGATTGAGCCATGTCCGTCCGTCCGTCCGTCCGTTAACACGATAACTTGAGTAAATTTTGAGGTATCTTGATGAAATTTGGTATGTAGGTTCCTGAGCACTCATCTCTATTTAAAATGAACGATATCGGACTATAACCACGCCCACTTTTTCGATATCGAAAATTTCGAAAAACCGAAAAAGTGCGATAATTCATTACAAAAGACCGATAAAGCGACGAAACTTGGTATATGAGTTGAACTTATGACGCCAAATAGAAAATTAGTAAAATTTTGGACAATGGGCGTGGCACCGCCCACTTTTAAAAGAAGGTAATTTAAAATTTTGCAAGCTGTAATTTGGCAGTTGTTGAAGATATCATGATGAAATTTGGCAGGAACGTTACTCTTATTACTATATGTACGCTTAATAAAAATTAGCAAAATCGGAGAAGGACCACGCCCACTTTTAAAAAAATTTTTTTTAAAAGTAAAATTTTAACAAAAAATTTAATATCTTTACAGTATATAAGTAAATTATGTCAAGATTCAACTCCAGTAATGATATGGTGCAACAAAATACAAAAATAAAAGAAAATTTAAAAATGGGCGTGGCTCCGCCCTTTTTCATTTAATTTGTCTAGGATACTTTTAACGCCATAAGTCGAACAAAAATTAACCAATCCTTTTGAAATTTGGTAGCGGCATAGATTTTATGGCGTTAACTGTTTTCTGTGAAAATGGGCGAAATCGGTTGATGCCACGCCCAGTTTTTATACACAGGCGTCCGTCTGTCCTTCCGCATGGCCGTTAACACGATAACTTGAGCAAAAATCGATATATCTTTACTAAACTCAGTTCACGTACTTATCTGAACTCATTTTATCTTGGTATGAAAAATGAACGAAATCCGACTATGACCACGCCCACTTTTTCGATATCGAAAATTACGAAAAATGAAAAAATGCCATAATTCTATACCAAATACGAAAAAAGGGATGAAATATGGTAAGGTAATTGGATTGTTTTATTGACGCGAAATATAACTATAGAAAAAACTTTATAAAATGGTTGTGACACCTACCATATTAAGTAGAAGAAAATGAAAAAGTTCTGCAGGGGGAAATAAAAAACCCTTAAAATCTTGGCAGGTATTACATATATAAATAAATTAGCGGTATCCAACAGATGATGTTCCCGGTCACCCTGGTCCACATTTTGGGCGATATCTGGAAAACGCATTCACATATACAACTACCACCACTCCCTTTTAAAACTCTCATTAATACCTTTAATTTGATACTAATATCGTACAAACAGGTTCTAGAGTCACCCCTGGTCCACCTTTATGGCGATATTTCGAAAAGGCGAACACCTATAGAACGAAGGCCCACTCCCTTTTAAAAATACTCATTAACACCTTTCATTTGATACCCATATCGTACAAACAAAGTCTAGAGTCACCCCTGGTCCAGAAAGGCCCACTCCCTCTTAAAATACTCATTAACACCTTTCATTTGATACCCATATCGTACAAACGCATTCTAGAGTCACACCTGGCCCATCTTTATGGCGATATCTCGAAAAGGCGTCCACCTATAGAACTAAGGCCCACTCCCTCTTAAAATACTCATTAACTCCTTTCGTTTGATACCCATATTGCACAAACGAATTCTAGAGTCACCCCTGGTCCACCTTTATGGCGATATCTCGAAAAGGGTCCACCTATAGAACTAAGCCCCACGCCCTTTTAAAATAATCATTAACACCTTTCATTTGATACCCATATCATACAAACAAATTCTAAAGTCACCCCTGGTCCACCTTTATGGCGATATCTCGAAAAGGCGAACATCTATAAAACGAAGGCCCACTCCCTTTTAAAAATACTCATTAACACCTTTCGTTTGATACCCATATCGTACAAACAAAGTCTAGAGTCACCCCTGGTCCACCTTTATTGCGATACCTCGAAAATGCGTCCACCTTTAGAACTAAGGCCCACTCCCTCTTAAAATACTCATTAGCTCCTTTAGTTTGATACCCATATTGCACAAACGAATTCTAGAGTCACCCCTGGCCCACCTTTATGGCGATATCTCGAAATGGCGTCCACCTATAGAACTAAGGCCCACTCCCTTTTAAAATACTCATTAACACCTTTCGTTTGATGCCCATATTGTTCAAACAAATTCTAGGGTCACCCCTGGTCCACCTTTATGGCGATATCTCGAAACGGAGTTCACCTATGGAACTAAGGAATACTCCCTTTTAAAATGCTCATTAACACCTTTCATTTCATACCCATATCGTACAAACGCATTCTAGAGTCACCCCTGGTCCATCTTTACGGCTATATCCCTAAATGGCGTCCACCTATAGAACTATGGCCCACTCCCTCATAAAATACTCTTTAATGCCTTTCATTTGATACGCATGTCATACAAACACATTCCAGGGTTTCCCTCGGTTCATTTTTCTACATGGTTATTTTCCCTTATGTTGTCACCATAGCTCTCAACTGAGTATGTAATGTTCGGTTACACCCGAACTTAACCTTCCTTACTTGTTTTTCTATTCCTGTTCATTTTCTTGCTCCTTCTGCTCTTTCTATTTCTAGCCCTATTCCTTGCGCTATTATTAGTCTTCTTTCTATTCCTTTTTCTATTCATATTCCTTTTGCTATTTCCATTCTAATTCCTATTACTATCCATTTTCCTATTCCAACTTCTATTCCCTCTTTCTTGCTGCTTCTCTCATTTCTATTCCCACTCCTATTTCTATTTCCGTTCTTATTCCAATTCCTATCCCCATCCCTTTTGCTATTTCTATTCCTATTCCCACTCATTCTCCCTCTTTCTTGCTCCTCCTATTTTTATTCCTATTCCTATTTATATTCCTAATCCTGTTCCCCATTTCTTGCTCCTATTCCTATTCTTGTTCCCATTCCTGTTTTGTTCCTATTAATATTCCTAATGCTAATAGTATTCCTATTCGTACTCCTTCCCCTATTCCTATTCCCGCTTTCTCGCTCCTTCTATTTCTATTCCTACTTCAAATAATATTCCTACTCCTATTCCTATTCTATTCCCCTTTTCTTTCCCCTCCTCCTATTTCTATTCCTACTCTTTTTCCTAATCCTGTTCTTATTCCTATTCCTACTCATACTCCTTTTTCCCCCTTTTTTGCTCCTCCCATTTATATTCCTTTTTCTATTCTTATTGCTATTCTTGTTTCTTTTATTATTCCAATATCCAGAAATTATGATGAAGATGGCTCCCGATCTTGGGAAGAAAAATGACTTGGCGAAATTTGAAAAATAGTCTTGCTCTCTCCCTCGTTTGCTCTCGGATTGGGCCGCCATTTTCCTCAGTCTATACCCCATTTTTTTGCCTTCTTTTCATTTTTCTATTTCTCTTCCGCTCCATTGCACTGCCTCTCAATCCTCTTCATTTTCTGTCTTTATAGCATGTATGTTTAAAATATCGTCCCGAGAAGAACCCACACATGCATTCGCACCATTGAATCAAATTCTTCTTAATTGCAAGCGTTTTTTTGAATAAAATTTTCCAAATTAAGGGCTTCAGCGGAAGAGGAAGAGAGACAAATAATTATAAGGAAAGCAATTTTAACGCCTTCTCCTATCAGAAATGCGTCAACGCGGCATCTTTGTTGTGGCTTTTATTGTTATTGTTGTTGTTGTTACTATCGGAGCTCTTCACCAGATACAAAATTTTATGCATGCACAGATACGAATTGTAGTAAAAGTAAAAGAAAAACTTAGAAAATCTAAATATAATGAGTGCATCCCCGCCAAAAAGCGAACCTTTGATGTCGCCTACCTTGTTGACGTATTGACTTGAGATACACTTCCCTACAAAGTCATCATACAATCACACATGCATACATACATACGTACATGTATTTGTATGTACATTAAACTATACACAATTGTTTGTCTACTTCTATTATATCAATATTTATCTATACTAATTATGGTGTTTATGAGGAACTTTGAAATATGCCGATATTTTTCAAACTAACTAATAAACCAAATCATTGTTTAGAAAAAAGATAACATCCTAATTGATTGTGAGATGGTGTGTGGAGAAAGAATTTTGGATGAGAAATAAAACAAAATAATATAAATTTAGTTTAAAACAAGTAAGGAAGTTTAAGTTCAGGTGAAACCGAACATTACATACCCAGCTGTACACTTGAAATCCTGTTGTTTGTTTTGTGTGCTTAATAGTGTTACAAGGCTGCGCAATAATATACATACATATGGTTCTCCTCTGAACCAATTTTCGTTTAAAAGAAGCAAAAAGGATACAGAGGCTAACACCAATGACATTGAGCGGGTAATAGTGCAGTTTTCCTTCAGATATGGGGATTTCCCTCTGTCTATTTTAAAATAAAGATATAACAGAACAATAAACATAAACACACAAGTGCCATTGTACTAAAAAGTGTTATTACAAAAAAAAAGGGGCAGGGTTATTAACGGAATTTTCCAACTTTTACTAGAAAGAGCTTATTACCTGTATCTACGCGCTTTTACAAAATCTTTTATATAAAAGAGGGCGATTTAACCGATTTAGTCCATTTTTACTGAAAATATTTCCTCTTAAACACCAAATTTTTGGTCGAGTTATGGCCCCAGAAGCGTTGAAAATTGCTTAGACAAAAAAGGGGCAATGCCACGTCCATTTCTCAAGATTTGAATTTTTTCCCATTTCTTGGTATAATGGCACAAAATACGATTGTTACAAAACTATTTTTCGCTAAGATTTAATTTATTATTTTCATATACGACACTTTTATAAATCTTTTATATAAACGTGGGCGTGGTATTTAACGGATCTCGGCCATTTTTTCTAGAAATATTTCCTGCTATAGGAAGAATTTGTGTACCCAATTTTATTACGATCCGTTAATTTTTCTTCGAGTTATGCCTCCCGAAACATAGAAAATTGCTTAGTCATAAAAGGGGCGGTGCCATACCCATTTTTTAAAATTTGAAGTTTTTCCTATTTATTGTTATAAATCCACTTGGGAAATGAAATACCATTGATATAAAGCTATTTTTTGCAAAGATATAGCTTATTTTTATCGTCCACGAACCTTTTAAAAATCTTTTATATAAAAGTGGGCGTGCTCCTTAAACGATTTCGGTAATTTTCCTTCAAAGCATTTCTTATAATAAAGGCAACCTCTCTGCCGAATTGTGATACGTTAGGTTTAACGATTTTTGATTTATGATTAATAATATTTGTAAAATTGATTTTATCACAAGTGGGCGATGCCACGGCCATTTTAAAACATTTTTTCAAATTTTTATCAAGAGACTCAATATCAATCCACACGTCAAATTTCAACATTCTAGGTATATTATTTACTAAATAATCAGGTTTTTGTGTGAGTGACTGCTTGTATCGGCTTAGAGATGATAGTATGGCTTAGTGTTGCTAATATTCGTCACAATATATAAAAAGTGGGCGTAGTTATCATCCGATTTCGCTCATTTTCAATACCAATCTATTCTGGGTCCAGATAAGCTCGTGTACCAAATTTGGTGAAGATAGCTCATTTACTCAAGTTATCGTGTTAACGGACAGACGGACGGACATGGCTCAATCAAATTTTTCTTCGTTACTGATGATTTTGATATATGTATGCAAGTCTATATCTATCTCGATTCCTTTATACCTGTACAACCAACCGTTATCCAATCAAAGTTATAATACCCTGTGTACAAGTACAGCTGGGTATAAAAACTAACTGTATCTACAATCCACTTAGATATTTGATGTTGATAGCACCGTAACACAGAGGTTCATGTCTCCGCTATTAAGCACAACTCGTTTTGTAGAGAGTTATTTAAACCTGTGGAGTTCCCCATCTAACTGCAAAAAAAAGCAAATTAATAAATCAAAGCATTGCATGTAGCATCACACTAACAATTGCTAAAATCAACAACTAATTTGTAAGGTGGTGTTATTTGCTGAAATTCAACAGTCAAGTGATAATTAAACGATGCGCCAGATAGATTGTCAAGTTTTTGTTAACAACGTCAGTAAAAGCACTCGTTATGCCGTTATCTATATTTTTTATTAAATATTTTGAACTAATTTGTAGTTTTTTCTGTCATGTGAAGTTCAAGCTCTAGACTGTGCTAATATTGCATGTTTATGTTTAGACTTGGTAGTAAATTTTATTAGACTTTTAAATTGTAATGTGACATCAATCTTAGTTCGCTGGATCGTTTTTTGGCATGGGCTGCTACCGTAAATCGAGTAGGTTTGCGACATACATATATATGTGTTGTCTCGACCGCACTACTTCGTGTTTACATAAAGACAGATCAAAAAATGAAGATAATAATTGATTTCTTTGAAAGGATTAAAAGTTATATGTTTTTGTTTTTCATGTGTAAAGATCTTTGCTCGCGGTAAGGGTGATGTGTGCTTTAAGTATGCTGTGTCCGTATCGTGTCATACGATCCGTGATCGAGTGCCATTTTTTAAATCACAATAGCTCCGTAATTGTGAATCGGGTCAATGAAATATGTGAACGTGGGACAACGCGTAATTACTAGATACATAATATATTATTATTATTTAAATACATTCATAGTCTCATTACGTAAAGGCCCCTGTATGGAATGAATGTATAAAGAATGAGAGCGGCCGAGTAAATTTTCATTTATAAATACATAAATAAATGTAAGGCGCGATAACCTCCGAAGACCTCTTAGGCCGAGCTTTTCTTCGAATTTGCGTCGTACTCCTTTTATATTTTCCTACAAATTGGCGGTTTTATGCGGCCGCTGAACGGCATCTGCAAGGCAGAGGAGTTTTCACTGAGAGCTTTTCAATGCAGAAATACACTCGGAATGCTTGCCAAACACTGCCGAGGAGCGATCCCGCTTAGAAAAAATTTATTCTAATTAAAAAAACTTGTTTCTAAACTTTGGATGTTGCTTTGCCCGTGGCGTGAAGCCAGGATCTTCGGTGTGGTAGGCGGAGCACGCTACACACCACTGCTACCGCTATTTCATTTATTTTCATTTACTATATTCATATATAGCCCCCTTCGCCTTCCTAAATTCCATTTTGCTGTGGTTATGTTGTTTGAGGTGCATTTTAAAACTAACGTACGAGATTTGAGAATAAGGTTAGTCCTCAAATGTTAATCAAATTGAGATTGAACGAAAATTTGTATTAGGATCATGGATTGTATACTACTGTACCACTACATTCTCTCTCCTTTTACATCGCTTGTATATCCATATTTCTTTTTCTCGCCCTCTTCTGCAGATAACATGCCGACTGATTTCATCCTTGTTCCTTGCCTTTTCCTAATATCCTGTATTTATCATTCTCTTTGCCTGCTGTTATTAGCCTTCTCTATTTTTCACATATAATTCTCTATTTCTCACCTTGTTGCCCATTGGTTATGTTTCGCTTTTTTCCTATTTTTCAGTTCGCTTTTAGGCTAAAACGTATATATTGTAACGAATTTTGCGGAATTCCTGTCTATTTTGCAGCTTCTGTTAACAAATATTTAGCATAGCAAAACGTCTTTTACGTAGACTACTTTGGGAGTAGTAGTTCACAATTACAATTATCGCGTACTTCACTAATAGCGTGTTTAAATCAAACTGATTGATTATAATAATTATCGCGGTGCTTTTATACTCTCAGCTAGTCTCGTTCACCTATTTCTCCTAAGGTCTAGAGTTTTCACGAACTTACCTTCTGGAACAGTTGTATCTCCTACTCCTGCTTGGTTATTTAGCTATTTTCATGTATATCTGTGTTTACCCTGCAAAAAATCGTGCGATTAATGCCTAAGGGGAGCCGTCTGCGATTGATCCCTTTTGTCCACATTGGGATATTATTGATCCCCTCTAGTCCTTTTGAAAAAAAAAAAACAAAGAGCAACGAAATTAATAAAATAAAGAGATTAAATGTGATTGAATAGAATTATTTAAGAAAAATGCGGAGCTCTATACTGAACCTAAAATACTAGGACCATATGTTTCATTATCGTAATACTTGTTTTGTTTTTATTAATCTACAACACTAATTATAAAATCCGTAAGAACAAAGAGAATCTGTCCGACATTACCCGCAGGGGTACAAAGAGGACGCGAAGAACAGTACCCGTAAGGGAATAACGGATAGTGGAAAAAGCATCTGTCCGACAATACCCGTAGGGGTACAAAGAGGGCGCGACGAACAGTACCCAAAGGGGTACAAGGAGAAAGTGTCGAACAGTACAAAAAGGATCGACAGTACCCGTAAGGGTATAAAGAGGACCAGTGCGACACTACTCGTTCAGGCATAAACAGGTACATGCTCAAACAAAAGGGATCACTCCAACCCATATAAAGAGATCAGAACTGGCTATAGTCGCATATACCTTTGCGACTCATCTCAGATTCACCCTAGACTAATCGCATTTTTTGCAGCGTATGTTTTTCTTCTAGCTATATGCGTGTTTATGTGTGCGTAACAGCTTCTTCTCTTAGCTGATGATAACGTGATGTGTGATTGTTTCTCTTTCTTTATCGTTCTTATCTGCTCACTACATATATGTATGTGAAATAATCTCTTCGTTTCAAGCTGCTGGTTATGTGTGTGAAATATTCTTCATTGCCTTCTATGTATGTGTGTAAATGGCTTACTGTTGTTTTTTTATTGCTTTAACGCTTGCATTAATACATTCTTACGCTACTTGTTTTGGGTATTATGCTTATGTACTTCTATGCATACGACCAAATCCACGGCTATTACTCAAAATTTGACCTATTAATTATTTATTGGATATTTATAGAAAATGTCCCTTAGGAACATCTGTTTATCAATTTAACATATCTAATGTAGCCGATTATTCGGATATCATGGGAATGGGAAAAGATTTTTGCTCAGCTCTGTTCATGAATGGTATAAGGGCTTCGAACCATCCAGGCAGCCAGTTCCGTCCTTACTTGTTTATTTTAAATTTTATTTATATTTATATATTTATTACTTTGCAACTTTGTATTAAATAGTAAATTACTGCAATCTCTCATTACAGATGCCTACACAATATGGAAATTGCGATTTGTAAAACAGAGTTGCCAACAACAAGATTTATGCAACCAACTTCACCATCATCCTTCTACCAAAAAAATAATAACGCCACTCATTTTAGTGATTTAATCAATTTCAATACAAATTATTTATTCAATAATAATAATAAAAATAATAATCAAAATACCATAAGCAATAGCCATAATAATAGTGCCAGTGTTAGTGCAAATATCATAAGTGATAATAATACAAATATTAGTGTTAACAATAACAATAACTCAATTTCAACCAACAGTAGCCAAAATAATAAAGGCAATATGCGTCTGAAAAAGAATCGACGTGTGACTTTCCTTAAGAATCTGATCGAGGTAAGTGTTGCACATTACAAAAAAAAAAAACAAAAATAGAACTAAATTAATTAAATATTTGCAATCTTATTCAATACTCATTATTAAAATGCAATGCGTGCTATCGGCATTCGTATAATTTTTATATTAGAAAAATGTTGTTGTATATGGAATGCGAACTTAGTTAAGTCAGCGTACATTAGGGATATTCTGAGTTAGATAAACAAAATTTGTGTCTACAAAGTAACTTCCCAATCAAGTTTAGTTACTTTTCAAGCCATTAGGCCCACTTCCAGACCGACAGGTTAACTAAGAGTTTTGAACATATTCTAAAATGAATTCTGATAAAAAAAAGCTAAATTCGCGTTCAGAAAGTCGCCCTTAGGCTGACGACGGAGTGCATGCTGTAAGCTATGCTAGGCGAGAAGCAATTTTACTTTCATATATTTTACAAGTTTTAACCCTTCTGTTACTTTAAGAAAAACTTACACACGTGTTGTTAAAAATATTTTGATACCTTTCATGAAAATTAAATGGTATATTGAGTTTGTTACGAATCTGAAAACTGTAAGTCGTTAACGGATATGAGATAGACCCACCGATAAATATACCGATATGATTAGGATGACGTACTGAGTTGATTTAGCCATGTCCCTATGTCTGTCTGTCTGTTAGAACTCAAACTAGTCCATTAATTTTGAGATATCTTGTTGAAATTTGGTGAGCGTGTACCACCCATCGTGGACCACTACAGTATATATTGTAACGAATTTAGGGAAATTCCGCTTATTCCAAACCGTCTGCTATCGTTCGAATCGCTAAACTGTTGAATAAATCACTCCAATATTTAGTATTGCAATATGGTATTTATTTAGTCTACTTGGGAGTAGTACAATTACACTTCAATATCACGTACTTCACAACAGCGTGCTTAAATCAAACTGATTAGATTACTCAACTTCCGCTGCTTTTATACTCTCTGTTGCTTCATTCGCATATTTCTACTAAAGTCTAGACGTTTCGCCTTATAGAACTGCTGTATCTCCTGCTTAGTAATTGTGATACATACATATATGCGTGTATATGCGTGAGTAACAATTTCGCTGATGACTACATCTGTGTGTGAGTTATCTCTTCGTTGCCTTTTATATATGTGTGTAAATGATGATTGATGTGTTCATGTATATATACGAGTGGCTGCTTCATGTTTTTTATTGTTGCGTGATTATTTATTTAGTATCAGCTTAGTGATGCTAATATTCGTCACATGACACCGTCTGATAGTAACTATATAATATATCCCGTACAGCTGATTGTTCAGATTGTATGAATTTTTCAAATTTCATCAGGTTATTGTTCAGCTCCATTAATGAAAGGTATGAGGCCTTCGGCGCAGGCTAAGGCAGTTCCACCTTTAACTTGTTTTTATTTTACTAGAAAAAAAAAAACAAATGAACGTAGTAGCATCGTAGCAGCTTAACGCTAGTGTTCACGAGCACCCCTAATACACCTAATAAATGAGAAGAATTTCTATATTAATTTCTCACATACATATTTGTTGTTGCACATAATTAGCTTTTGTGCTACGTTTTATGGCAGTGACTGCGTTTGTTCTTGGCATACATATTTTTATCCATAAATTGCGAGCAATGGAAATGTGTGATAAAAATTTTAAATTACAAATCTATGATTTTGCATAACAATTTAACAATGTGCAATACTTGGCTCTGTATTGGACTTACTTTTAAGAAGGTAGCATCCAAAATATGCAAAGCATAGCTTCGAAGTTCTAACTTAAATCCATCCTTATATATTTTCTTTGGCGGCCACGGTGGTGTGATTGTAGCGTGCTCCGCCAATCACACCCCGGGCAAAGCAACATCAAAATTTTAGAAATAAGGTTTTTCAATTAGAAGAAAATTTTTCTATGCGGGGTCGCCCCTCGGCAGTGTTTGGCAGGCGCTCCGGGTGTATTTCTGCGATGAAAAGCTCTCAGTGAAAACTCATCTGCCTTGCAGATGCCGTTCGGAGTCGGCATAAAAAATTTAGGTCCCGTCCGGGCAATTTGTAGGGAAAATCAATAGGAGCACGACGCAAATTGGAAGAGAAGCTCGGCCTTAGATCTCTTCGGAGGTTATCGCGCCTTACATTTATTTTTTTATTTTTTATATATTTTCTTTATTGTCATGTTTATAAAATTAAAGAAAAACTGATTGGCCGTTAGTGTTTAAAAACTGAATTTTTGGTTGAGCTCAAGGCCGGGTTTTCTTAAATAAAACACTTGGATGTGTATTTTATTTTGTTTTTATTTTTCAATATTTCGACTTCAGTCTGATGTCATCCTCAGGACTAGAAATAACATGAAACATAATTATTAAAACCAAAAAAGGCATCAACAAACATTCAGACTGAAGTCGAAATATTGAAAAATAAAAACAAAAAAAAAATACACATCCAAGTGTTTTATTTAAGAAAACCCGGCCTTGAGCTCAACCAAAATTTTCAGTTTTTTAAACACTAACGGCCAATAACGAGACAAAATAATATAAAATTAAAGGGTAAAATGGAGGCATTGTCTGCCTTTTTTCTTCCTTTATATTAGGTCGGTTGAATGTGTGTCCGCTTTTCATACATATCTTACAATCGATTTTTAAGTAACTTCTCTTGAGCTATAAACATGAAACCTCAGAGACAGGTTAAGACACCGTGACAAAGGAACAAAAGGAGAAAAAAATTCCGTTAGGTGGCGCACGGATCGAAAAAATTAGCTAATAATTTGGAAATTTGAAACCGGGGTTTAAGTAACTTCTCGACGAGCTAGAGGCTTAAAATTTAGAGCTTAATTCAGAGGTCGATGACAGCCGATGACACAATACAAAAAGTTTCGGTAGCGGGCGCACGGACTGAGATATTTAGAAGAATCAAACGGAACGGAGGGAATTTTGGGATTCATTTTTATGTAAGTTCTCATTGAGCTACAACTGTAAAACTTCACAGATAGGATAAGACGCCGAGAAAATTTAAGAAAAGGAGAACAAATTCCGTTAGGTGGCGCACGGATCGAATTATTTATATAAGAATTTGGTAATTTGGTGTGTTAAGATCGATTTTAAAGTAACTTCTCATTGAGCTATAAAACTTAACATATAGGTTAAGACACCGAGAAAATGTAAGGAAAGAAGAAAATAAAAAAATGTTAAGCACTTCCTTTATATAAATGGACAAAAATTAGCGAAAAATGTCTCCTTATATAAAGACATATTCTTGCTAAAGTTTGATTTTTATATTTTGACATAGAAATTGCAAAAATATTTATGAGAACTAAAAATATAAAGGTGGAGTGCAATTGATTGACTAATAATATCTCCGCCAATATGTACATATATGAGTACACGTGTCTAATTACCATAGCAGCCAATAATGCTTTTGTTACACTTTGTAATTTATTGTTTTATTTTTATTTTTTCGAAGATCCTATTTTTTGGCTCGTTATAATACATTTTATATTAGTTAAAAAAAAAAAAAAAATACAATTCAAATGATAAAAGAAAGCAGATCACGCCTACCTTTAATTTTTTTTTAATATCGAGCTTCCAAAGTCGACATTTATGTTTTGAAGGCTAACTACGAAAAACGGAGAAATTACTTTTTTGCTCATAATTTGGTCCAATATCGAGAAAAAAGTTGATTTTGTCGTTATGTGTTTTATTTGATGCCATTCTTATAATTGTGGGTCTTCAACCCTTAGATTTCCCCCAGTGTAAAAACTATTAAGTATAAAATATACTGCAAAAGTAACGATATGATATCGGATCATATCAAAAATGTACACAATGCATAAATCTCAATAAGTATACCGCTTTCAACTAATTGTGAGTTAAATATTTATTCAAATCAAAAGTTACGCAGCAGTTGAACTGTCAATTAAATTACTTTCTTTTATCAAATTTCTTGATTACTTGTTGTCTTCCGCTGCATTCGCAAAAAGGTCACAATTAAATATATTTATGTTCACAAATTCAATCATACAAATGTACAAATAGGGATGTAACGGAATAGTATTTTATCACAACTGGAGTTAGAAGCTGAAATCATACACAAAATACGTCTATAATCCGTAGCAGGATAAAAAATTACACTGAAGATGGCACAACACGGAAAGTGGTTTATCTCCAAATCAAATGTGGCAGGGAATTGCGTAAAGTAGTTCCAATATACATCAGTTATCCGTCATTCCTTGTCAGATTTGGTTACGAGAACGAAAATTGACACTGATGATAGCACAACGCCGAAATCGGTTTATCTCGAAACCAAATTTGGCAAGGGATGACTGAAAATCGTTCCAATAAACATCAGTAATCCACCCTGTAAGAAAATCTTCAAAAAAAAAAAAAAAAAAAAAATTAACAAATTATCCACTCTGTCGGTTCAAAAGCTGAATGCTGGCATATAACTGAGGGATATTAACGAACCCGATCTCACACTCAAGGGTCCGAAAATCATATATGTAAAGCAACAACATATACTCGATATTGGCTATATGTGAGCTTCACTTTTCAAAGGCCCGTAACGGCTTTAGTATGGAAGATCTTGGCTTATTTGCCACTGCTTGAAGACCAACATGCAAATAATAAATTTTATTCATATGAATATTCCGCAGTCACATATATTTGTTTGTATACATATATGCATGTATTATGTATTTGTACATTTATTTATTTATATCTTCCTCTTGAGGGCGTAATTATAAGCACTCTGTAAATGAACGTGTGCCTCGGACAAATTTGCTATGCTAGTCATGTTATTAACCAGATTTGTGCACAGCCAAATGCAATAGACTATTCTTCTTTTACTTGCATGTACGATATGTATAGTACATATTAGCATATATGGGCAAGTCCACGAGAAATTTGCCTGTTTTCAATATTTCCAAACATTTATGGGGGTTGACTTAATAGCAATGATGGCACATAAAAAAAGTGGTCTGGACTTGAGTACAAGGTCATATACACATATGTATTTCGGGGTGCTGATTCCGAATTCTCAGTCACATTTGCCAATACACCCCTTAAAATCTCGGGTTATTTACAAGAAAAGTCGTAAGTAGAAAAATTGCATTTCTGAAAATAAAACCAAAAATTTTCCAATTAAAGCGCGGTATCAAGATCGTGAGAAATGAAAAATTCCATACAAGAAATAACGCCAGGAATGCTCAAGAAAATTTTCGTTGGTCAAGTAGTATCCACATCTCAAGAATACCCATACGCTTTCTGCTACCTTTTTTGAAAGATTGTTTAGAAAACGTCCCCAGGGCATCCCTGATTCCGCCCACATATATATGTATGTGCGTCTCATTATTTCTTAAGCAGCGACCCTGTAGGAAACGCAGTCGGTTACAAACTAGGGATAAAAGTGTCTGTATTTATGAATATTTTGAATGGAATTTGCAATTCTATTCGAGCACAAGTGCTCTTTTTCCCTTGCTTAATGTATTCTCCTTTCAATCCGAATATGTTAATTTTAACAAATTGTCTTCTAAATCTGACTTTTGCCGTCTTTCAGTGAGTTTTACAGCTCCGTCTCACGCTCAATTCTCACAGGAATGATCTGGATCATTGAGAGACTTGAGAAGCAGATGTCGTGAAATTTTCGCACACGTGAAATGTGAAGGGCAGATGTCGCTGCTGTTTTTCATTTAACTCATACGGCGAAAGGCTAAGCAGCGACATCTATTTTTGAAAAAGTAGGTATATTAAAGGCCGCATTGCCAACCTAAAAAGAAGTAATTAACAAATTATCTGGCTCACAAATTGAACCAGACGTCTATCTGGATTTATCTGGCTCAAATCGTTGTTGTTGCATTTACATGCAAAATTATTTATCTGGCACAGGATTTTGCCACCGGATGATAGCTTTTGTCTTTCTGTCTTGCTGAATCTGACTTTCGTGTCATGCAGGGAAGTAACGGCGCTACAAAGAGAAAAGAGAGATAAAGGAAATGACAAAATTACGTGGCTGCTGCCATTTTTCACACAACAAATATATACCAAATTTTTCTTGAGCTATTTCTCATGATGTGGCTACCGCGCTTAAATTGATGATATTTCTAGTGTATTTTGAAAGTTGTGAATAGGAGTTCGAAATATGCACTTGGATTCGAAATCCGATTTTATAAGAATGAAATGGGAAGTGAGCTACCTTTGGCTTGGCCTCACAGTATTTCAATATTTAGATACAAATAATTATTGTGTATGAAAACCACAAAGCCGATATTATCAATAATAAACACAATCAATAAAGTAATAATAACACTGTACATCACCCAGTTGGATACTGGATCAAACCAATTTTTTGAAGGGATTAATCTCTGAGCAAACGAGTAGTTTCTCCGTTTTTTATACTCAGCGTGCTTTGCGCACAGAGTAGTATATTAACTTTGGAAACATGACGGTTAAACCTAACGGCTTAAACGAATCGAGATAAATATAGACTTCCATATATCAAAATGCTCAGTACGAGAAAAGGAATTGATTAAACCATGTCCGTCTGTCCGTCCGTTTGTCTGTGATCACGATAACTTGAGTAAATATGGAGATATATTATTGAAATTTAGTATATTTGCTCCTTGGCACTTATCTCACATCGCTCTTTAAAAAGAGCAAAATTGGATGATAACCACGGCCACATTTTTACATATATAACATATTGGAAAACCCAAAAAACTTGATTATTTCATTTAATTTTTCATTTATTTTGGGAATTATTAGTACAATAAGACCATCTACCGGCCCTTTATAGTACAAAACATTATTACATGAACATTTTTATAAACATTTAAGTAAACAGGAACAATAGAATTTAAATCTATCTAATCTTAGTAAGTGGGTTCGCACCCCGGGCAAAGCAAAATCAAAGTTTTAGAAATAAGGTCTTTAAATTAGAAGAAGATTTTTCTAAGCGGGGTCGCCCCTCGGCAGTGTTTGGCAAGCGCTCCGGGTGTATTTCTGCCATGAAAAGCTCTCAGTGAAAACTCATCTACCTTGCAGATGCCGTTCGGAGTCGGCATAAAACATGTAGGCCCGTCCGGCCAATTTGTAGGGAAAATCAAGAGGAGCACGACGCAAATTGGAAGAGAAGCTCGGCCTTAGATCTCTTCGGAGGTTATCGCGCCTTACATTTATTTATTTTTTAATCTTAGTAAATAATACACCTAGAATGTTGAAATTTTATGTGTGAAGTGATATTAAGATATTTGATAAAACTTTATAAAAATGGGCGTGGCATCGCCAACTTGTGATAAAATAAATTTTACAAATATTATTAATCATAAATCAAAAACCGTTCAACCTATCCCAACTAAATTCGGCCTTTAATATAGAAGAAGAAAAACTGACGAAATCGCTTATATAAACAATTTTTAAAGGGGTCGTGGACGAATAAAATCAGCTATATAAAACGTCCCCAAGGAATTCCTGATTTCGCCAATATCTATATATGTGCGTCTCATTATTTCTTAAGCAGCGACCCTGTAAGAACACGTCTGTTAAATACTAGGGATAAAAGTGTCTGTATTTATGAATATTTTGAATGGAATTTGCAATTCTATTTGAGCACAAGTGCTCCTTTTCTCTTGCTTAATGTATTCTCCTTTCAATCCGAATATGTTAATTTTAACAAATTGTCTTCTAATTAGCTTCAAATCAAATATATTTCTTTTCCCAAGTGGAGTTATAACAAGAAATAACAAAAAAATCAAATTTTGAAAATGGTCGTGGCACCGCCCCTTTTATGACTAAGCAATTTTCTATGTTTTGGGAGCCATAACTCGAAGCAAAATTACCGGATCGTAATAATATTGGGTACACATATTTTCCTTATAACCGGAAACGTTTCTAGTAAAAATGAACCGGATCGCTTAAAGACCACGGCCACTTTTATATAAAAGATATTTAAAAGGGTCGTAGACTTGAATAATAAGAAAAGTAATTTATCTGGAATGAAATATTCAATTGAAGCTCACGCTGAGTATATAATGTTCGGTTATACCCGAAATTAGGCATCCTTACTTTATATTAACATATTTTCTTTTGGTTGTCATAAGTTTGGTTAGAAAAGAAGTGAACAAGTTTTCTTAATTCCAAAACAAAAAGTTATAGCTTTAGTGGATCTGCCCATAAATCTCTATATGCTAGTTTGTTATTGTTGGCTGTCATTTAAAGTGCTCATTCAAAAGCATACAAACATAATAATAACTTTGCAAATAAGCTTTTCAGGGGTAAGTTTGTATGTTTGTATGTACTTATGTTTATACTTAAAAATAGAAACAATTTGCAGGCGTTGAGTGACAGCGGTGACAACGATAAGTGTCTTTAAATAGACATATTTTTACAGGTATATACTAGGCTGGGTTAATCCCCAAACAAAATAAAGCTTAGGTATAGAGGGTGACGAAAAATAGTTTATGATTTTTTTTTGATCCGTGAAAATAAAGCCGACATTTTTCTGCGCTAATACCCGAGAAAAAATAAAGTGCTGCTCAAGACCAAAATAACGATTTGTGGGGTGTTTCATCGTCCCGGGAGCAACAATTCTATGCAATATTTCATGTTAACCCTTTCAATACCGATTCTGTTTAAAGGATAAAACATGTATAATGATGACAAGTTATTGCTTGTGATCTAAACAACATATGTGACCCGGCCTATGTAGAGGTGGCTTATGACTCAAAAAAAATTATATATACTAAGAAACTGAAGAAATACATTGTTTATCTTTAACAGCTGTTTCTCTCAATTATCATTTTTTTTTTAGTCATAAGCCACCTTTTCATAGGCCGGGTGACATATATAGAAACACTATTTCGAGGAATTGAGAAAATGTCATGGGAAAACAATGATACTGCTGGGACATACATACATATGTATGTGCCCCAGTGGTAAACACTGCTGGTAACCATATGTATATCCCAGGAGATTTAGATTCTGATCTATATCATATACAATTTTAAGACTATCAAACTCATAAATGTTTATTATTTTTCGTACTATAACACCTGTCCATTTTCCACAAATTTCATAATTAATAAAACATAATGGCCCCTAATCATAGTCGCTGACTAAAATACTCTTTAGTTAAAATCTTGCCTAAATTAAAAATGGGATTTAAAATTTTGTTCTGTCATAGAATTATTAAACACAGTTTTCAGCTAAAATGAGCATGGACAGGGTATCCGCATGAAAAAAAGGTATTGATTGGCGCTATGAAGACATTTTTTTTAGAAATTTTAAAAGTTCACCCTGTTCCTTACAACCGTTGTTACTTGACTCCACGTATAAAAATGGTAATTATACCTTTCATGAACATGAAATGGTATATTAACTTTGGTCCGATGTTTGTAACGTTGAGAAATATAGAAGATAGACTCACCATTAAGTATACCGAATTGATCAGGGCGACGAACTGAGTTGATATAGCCATGTCCGTCTGTCCGTCCGTCTGTCTGTTTGAACGCAAACTAGTCCCTCAAATTTTGAGATATCTCAATGAAATTCCGCACAAAGATGTATTTTTGTATTATATTAGACATTTGTCGGATCCGGCAGGATCGGACCACTACAACATATATCTCCCATACAACCGATCGTTCAGATAACACGATTTTGGTCATTACTGCCGCAATTTAGAAAGTATAAACGTGAAATTCGGTGTGTATTCTAATATACCTTAGAAGATATCCTGAAAAAATCACTTTGATCGGAGCTATATATAGTATATATGCCATACAACCGATCGTTCAGATAGAAAGATTTTTGGCAATTTCTCCTTTAATTTCCAATATAAAAGCGTTAAACTTGGTGATATTTATTCTAATATATCATAGAAGATTTCATGAAAAAATCATTTCGATCGGAGCTATATATAATATATATCCAATACAACCGATCGTTCAGATAGAAAGATTTTTGGCCATTTCTCCCTTAATTTAGAAAGTATAAACGTGAAACTTGACGATATATATATTTATATATCATAGAATATTTTCTGAAAAAATCACTTTAATCGGAGCTATATATAGTATATATCCCATACAACCGATCGTTCAGATAGAAAGATTTTTGGAAATTTCTCCCTTAATTTCCAATATAAAAACGTTAAAATTGGTGATATTTATTCTAATATATCATAGAAGATTTCCTGAAAAAATCACTTTGATCGGAGCTATATGTATATAGTATATACCTATCCCATACAACCGATCGTTCAGATAGAAAGATTTTTGGCCATTTCTCCCTTAGTTTCCAATATAAAAGCGTGAAACTTGGTGATATATATTTTTATATATCATAGAATATTTTCTGAAAAAATCACTTTAATCGGAGCTATATATAGTATATATCCCATACAACCGATCGTTCAGATAGAAAGATTTTTGGAAATTTCTCCCTTAATTTCCAATATAAAAACGTTAAAATTGGTGATATTTATTCTAATATATCATAGAAGATTTCCTGTAAAAATCATTTCGATCGGAGCTAAATATATATCGTTCAGATAAGGGGATTTTTTGCCATTTTTTATTTTATATTTATCTTAAAAATCGTTTAGGTATGTTGATCTTTTCACTATATATTTCTAATCTTATACATCCGATTATTTGGAGATTACGAACGGAATAAGATTATTGTTCAGCCCTATTAATGAAAGGTATGAAGTCTTCGGCACAGCCGAAGACAGTTCCGTCCTTACTTGTTTTTTACTTGACAAAAACTCTTACAATACCACAAATATTGTCAAAGGAGTACCTGAAAAAGCGTTTTGATCATAATCCTGTGGCGGACACTTCTACTTAAAAGATATTAGCAAACGTTTTGTAAATATTCGCTGCTTTTTATCAACCGTACCGTCAATTTAAAATTGAGTGCACAATCTATTAATTGAACATGAACATACTTATTTGAAGAAAATTTACTTAATTTCGTTCTTAAAAAATTATTTAAATCTCGCAACATAAACGAATAAATAGTTAAAGCGGATTTGGGTCCCTTAAGCAAAGGAAACAACAAAGCGATTCACAGAAAGTTGTTTGCATTAAGACAGATGTGACGGTCAAAATGATGCAAACCTTAAATAGGGATATCTCTAACCTCGATGCTAATAAGTATGCAGGTATTTCAATGATAATCAGGTTAAATTAAATTTAGGTTTGGCTTCGCAAAGTCAGCATAAATAAAAGGAGCTTAGTATAGTTTTCCATAGGAAAGAAGTGACCTAGAATGTTGAGCCATTGTACATGGACCTGCAAAGTGTAAGTCGCTTTTACAATAAAAAATCATTGATCTCAAGTCTATTATGACATAGACTAAGAGTGTGATAAAGGGGGGAAGTAGTTCAGCAGCGCCCGTACCAAGCAGTTCTTAAAGTTTTTGTTGCTAATTCTTGTTGTATTCCGTGTTTTATTTCACGCTTTCTTTTAAGAGGAATTGGCAAATGTAAAGGGGAATAGAAGACACAAAAGGAAATGCCATAAGAAATTGTTCTTTTATTAATAGATAGTCACAAAAAACCGAATAATTACCCACGAACGGCTGCGAAACTGGTGAAAATTGTATCAGCGCAAAACGCATTTTTAGTTAAATCTTTTCTGTGTACAACAATATCACCAAAATTACATCAACCACATGAAAGTCTTAAACTATTTTTTTTGCAAAAATATCTTGACAGAGTAAAAGTATTACTTTGCCGCCTTCGGATTATTGCTTCCGAAATTAAAACGCGTCATTTGACACCTGTCCCGAACTTTTTTGACATGTATTAAAAATCGACGCCTGTGGTAAATAATTCCTTCCATTGAATAGTTATTCCTAAATTTAATGCCAAAAGCAGTATAGGATGCTACTTTTTCCTCAAAAGATACTAAAATATCAAAACTCACAAATATCTTTGAATGCGGAATAGTCTTAATTAAAGATTTCGCATATGTGGAGCCAAGTAACCATCCCACATTTTAAGATTATGTAATTTTCGTCATAAACATATCATACGCATTCTAGGTATAACAAATTATCTCCTGATGCATAATTCCCTGTCGGGGAAGCCTTTTTATACTCAGTTGAGCAGAGCTCACAGAGTATATTAAGTTTGATTGGATAACGGTTGGTTGTACATATATAAAGGAATCGAGATAGATATAGACTTCCATATATCAAAATAATCAGGATCGAAAAAAAATTTGATTGAGCCATGTCCGTCCGTCCGTCCGTTAACACGATAACTTGAGTAAATTTTGAGGTATCTTGATGAAATTTGGTATGTAGGTTCCTGAGCACTCATCTCAGATCGCTATTTAAAATGAACGATATCGGACTATAACCACGCCCACTTTTTCGATATCGAAAATTTCGAAAAACCGAAAAAGTGCGATAATTCATTACAAAAGACCGATAAAGCGACGAAACTTGGTAGATGAGTTGAACTTATGACGCCAAATAGAAAATTAGTAAAATTTTGGACAATGGGCGTGGCATCGCCCACTTTTAAAAGAAGGTAATTTAAAACTTTTGCAAACTGTAATTTGGCAGTCGTTGAAGATATCATGATGAAATTTGGCAGGAACGTTACTCTTATTACTATATGTACGCTTAATAAAAATTAGCAAAATCGGAGAAGGACCACCCACGCCCACATTAAAAAAAATTTTTTTTTTAAAGTAAAATTTTAACAAAAAATTTAATATCTTTACAGTATATAAGTAAATTATGTCAAGATTCAACTCCAGTAATGATATGGTGCAACAAAATAGAAAAATAAAATAAAATTTCAAAATGGGCGTGGCTCCGCCCTTTTTCATTTAATTTATCTAGGATGCTTTTAATGCCATAAGTCGAACAAAAATTAACCAATCCTTGTGAAATTTGGTAGAGGCTTAGCTTCTAGGACAATAACTGTTTTCTGTGAAAAAGGGCGAAATCGGTTGAAGCCACGCCCAGTTTTTATACATAGTCGACCGTCTGTCCTTCCGCTCGGCCGTTAACACGATAACTTGAGCAAAAATCGATATATCTTTACTAAACTCAGTTCACGTACTTATCTGAACTCACATTATCTTGGTATGAAAAATGAACGAAATCCTACTATGACCACGCCCACTTTTTCGATATCGAAAATTACGAAAAATGAAAAAAATGCCATAATTCTATACCAAATACGAAAAAAGGGATGAAATATGGTAAGGTAATTGGATTGTTTTATTGACGCGAAATATAACTTTAGAAAAAACTTTATAAAATGGTTGTGACACCTACCATATTAAGTAGAAGAAAATGAAAAAGTTCTGCAGGGCGAAATAAAAAACCCTTAAAATCTTGGCAGGTATTACATATATAAATAAATTAGCGGTATCCAACAGATGATGTTCTGGGTCACCCTGGTCCACATTTTGGTCGATATCTGGAAAACGCCTTCACATATACAACTACCACCACTCCCTTTTAAAACTCTCATTAATACCTTTCATTTGATACCCATATCGTACAAACTCATTCTAGAGTCACCCCTGGTCCACCTTTATGGCGATATTTCGAAAAGGTGAACACCTATAGAACGAAGGCCCACTCCCTTTTAAAAATACTCATTAACACCTTTCATTTGATACCCATATCGTACAAACAAAGTCTAGAGTCACCCCTGGTCCAGAAAGGCCCACTCCCTAAAATACTCATTAACACCTTTCGTTTGATGCCCATATTGTGCAAACAAATTCTAGGGTCACCCCTGGTCCACCTTTATGACGATATCTCGAAACGGCGTCCACCTATGGAACTATGGCCCACTCCCTCATAAAATACTCTTTAATGCCTTTCATTTGATACACATGCCATACAAACACATTCCAGGGTTTCCCTCGGTTTATTTTCCTACATGGTTATTTTCCCTTATGTTGTCACCATAGCTCTCAACTGAGTATGTAATGTTCGGTTACACCCGAACTTAACCTTCCTTACTTGTTTCACTTTCATTTAAGTTCATCGTGCTTAAATAGCAAATTGTTTAATTTCTCGCAACTTTTAACAGAAGATCACCAACTTAAAACCTATCTTAAAAAATTAAAATCGGGCTCATGTCATTTTAAATTTGAAATAGTTTTTTAAAGATAAAATAGTGTTTAAGTGGACTATCACAGACATAAAATGATATTTAATTTAGAACCATGTTTAAACCAATAAAACTATTTTATTTCGACTATGATTACGGCCCAATGTATCTATAATTGATGTTTTTCCAATAATTCTTCCTAGCACGTGCCACGATCTAACGGCGGCTGCAAAATGCATGTGTATACAGAAAAATTAGATATAACGGGTCATACAGAGCATAACTCGTAAAAAAATTGATTAGAAAAAAATACACATCGATGCAAAAAAATATTTGGCATTTAGTAAATAATGCGAAAGCAATTACTGGGACGTATGTCGTTTCCCGAGGCAGTCGGTGCTATGTACCGGAGCGACGCGGTATTTTTCCCGACGAAGGACTGTCTTTTCAGTGTAACCCCATTTAATTTGTTGCGTCCCTCCCACAAATCGTCATCCTTCCAGCAGCTCCTTGCAGCCAGACTGCTCCATATTCTCTTGCTCCGGGAAGGTATCGAATCCAATCCGGGTCCGTCTCCTGACCCCGGTCCTGAGAAATGGTTTTGCTGCACCTGCCGGAAAATAATCTTTTTAGGACGGTCATACTCTTGCCAGTGTGTCTCGTGTAAGGGATGGTTGTATCGGACAGGTTGTTCTGGGCTAGATCCCAAAACCAGACGTCCACGTAACTTCTATAAATCTTTTGTGGCTCCTTGCTGTTCACGCTCAAGGCCGTCCCGTACTCTACCCCTTAGTGCACCACCCCCAGTCCCAGGGCCACAACAGTAGTTGCGTCCTAGCCTTTCACAACACAGGCGTAGCCACCCGTCACTTACTCCCAGAGTGACGACGTCTCCCCCGTCGCACTTTAGAATTCTGTAGTTAAACTGTAATGGATTAACTGGAAAGATCACGGACACAACATCCGCATTGCTGCGATTCAAGAGACTAAACTCAGCAAGATCTATTCTGCAGACCTGTTTTGGGTATAATTTCCACAGAAAAGATCGAGAGAGCGGAAAAGGAGGCGGCCTCGCGTTGATCATACACCACTCTGTGCAATATATATTTGATCCCGACATCGGACGCAGGGACAGTGTCTTAGAACGTCAAGGCTTATTCGTCCGGTCAGGCGATGCAAACATGGAAATCATCAACTACATCCCTCCTGCCACCTATTGCCCGAGTGGATACCGCCCTAATATCAGCGCCTTACTCACTGGCAATAATCGTATTCTCTTAGGCGATTTCAATGCCCATCACGATCTATGGCATTCAAACTTGCAGGCAGACAGTAGGGGTGAGATGTTGGCGGATCAAATAGAAGAAAGGACGTTCTGCACAATAAACGGAGACGTATGGTAGGAAGCTGTCACAGTTCGCCGGATATATCGATTGTGAGCGCAGGACTCGTAAACTGCGTTAACTGGCAAGCGATGGTAACATTGGCATCTGACTACCTGCCTATACTTATTTCGCTCGAGCGTACCGCCGACTTCATCGTTACAGAAAAACGCACTTTCATAAACTTAAAAAGAGGAAAGTGGGACGAATACAAATCCTTTACAGACAACCGCTTTGCTGCCCTCCCTATCCCGACTGATGCTCGCCAAGGGGAGCGTGCTTTCCGCAAGGTCATTGAATCCGCCTCGGCTCGCTTCATTCCCGCCGATAGAATTCCCGAAATTCGGCCTCACCTTCCGGCGGAGGCCGCAAATTTAGCGAGAGAACGTGACCTTATAAGACAGCTTGATCCCGGCGACCCCCAAATAAGGGATATAAACCAACACATCAGATTGCTTGTGGATGAACACAAGCAGGCGAAATGGGAGTAGCACCTAACGGTTGTAACCTCTCTGCCGGTGTAGGTAAGCTTTGGTCCACCGAAAAGTCCCTATCGAATCCGACTAAACACAATGAAAAAATGTCCATCGCCTTTGGCGACAAAGTGCTGGCGGATGCGAAAAAATGCGCGAGGACTTTCTGCCGACAATATATAATGTATTATACGGTCGACAAAGATAAACAGAGGGCCAACAGACACGCACATAAACATATATTAAGCGCGTCACCAATTACCATCACCGCCAAAGAGGTTGAGGATGCCATAGGTCATGCTAAACCATCCAAAGCAGTGGGCCCAGACGGCATAGCCATGCCGATGCTTAAAATCCTAGGGAAAGAGGGGTTTAAATATTTAGCACATGTCTTCAACCTGTCTCTTTCCAACTTTGTCATTCCCGAAAAATGGAATTTGACCCAGGTGGTCCCGCTACTAAAGCCTCCACAAACAGGCGTCGGACCTCTATGCCAGGAATTGCCCGGTGAGTCCAGTACTCAAAGAACAGTACCCAAAACTAGCGGAAGAGGAACGCATACTCCCCAGGGAAACACGATCCACTCTAGCTCAACTTCGATCTGGATACTGTAACAGGTTAAACTCTTACCTATCCAGAAACAACCCCGACATACAAAATGTATGCCCCGCTTGCAATGTGTCCCCACATCACACCAACCATCTCCTTAATTGTAATGTGGAACCAACGCCTCTAACACCCCTCTCATTATGGTCCACCCCTGTTGAAACTGCAAGTTTCTTTGGACTCCCGTTAGAGGATATTGATGACAATTTGTGATCGGTCGGACCTATTGGGTGGGGCGAAGCACTGCTACAACAACAACAACAACTGGGACGTATGTGCCCCATTAGTATTGAAATGGTTAAAGCATCTTGATAAAATCAAGCGTGGATTTTTGGTTCTAATAGATAGGTTGGCAGATTTAATATTCAATTGTAACCCAAATTATAACCCACCACCTGTGACAAGAGGTGCGACAAAATATAGAGGCATATTAATTTAAGGACCGCGCCTATTCGTGCGGAAAATCATATACAAAAATTTTCAAAATAGTTATCATAAAAATTATTGTTCTGGCCTTGAGCTCGATTCGAACCTGACAAATATTTTTAGGTATTTTTCTTCATGCCACTTACAAATATTGGAAAAACGTTTCCGGACAAACAGCCACTTTCTAATTTAAAATAGAAGTTAAGAAGGCGTAACCTTTATGTTGTAAAAAAATGCTATAACGAATTTGGGGTTTCCGATTATTTTGCACCTTCTGATAAATTTCAAATAGCTGAACTGTCGAATAAATAATTCCAATATTCAGTATTGCAAAATGGTCTTTATTTAGACTACTCTGGGACTAGCACTTCACAATTATATTTCACTAATAGTGTTTTTAAATCAAACTGATTGACTGTTCCTCAGCTTGCGCCGCTTTTGTACTCTCTGTTGCCTCGTTCGCATATTTCTCCTAAGGTCTAGACTTCTCACGAACATGCCTTCTGGAATAGTTGTATATCATACTTGGTTATTTAGCTATATGCGTGTGTATGTGTGAGTAACAACACTTAGCTGATGATAAAGTGATATTGGATTGTTTCTCTCTCTTCAAGCTGCTGGTTATGCGTATGTGTGGCTGCTTACTTTGATGTGTTCATGTACATAAGTGTGACTGCTTGCTTTATTGTTGTTGTGTCTTTATTAAGTAGCAGCATAGTGATGTATAGAACTCCTAATATTCGCCACAATACTATTGCTAAAAAAAGCTATTTTCCAGAATACCTTAAGCTCACTTTAAAAATATAAATAAATGTAAGGCGCGATAACCTCCGAAGAGATTTTAGGCCGAGTTTCTCTTCCAATTCGCGTCGTGCTCCTATTGATTTTCCCTACAAAGCAGATGAGTCTTCACTGAGAGCTTTTCATGGCAGAAATACATTCGGAGCGCTTGACAAACACTGCCGAGGGGCGACCCCCCCTTAGAAAAATTTTCTTCTAATCTAACTCACTTTAAGTCAACTATAAAAAGGTAGCTATCAAATTAGTTGTCGAGTCATGCAACGTTGCCATAGTAATAGCTGAATTGAAGTTAATTGCAAAATCGATGACAGTCAAACCATCACTAGAAGTTCATATCTTATAAAAAGTGCGCGTACACTGAACAAAAAAGCTGGTACAATCAACCGAATTACGTGCCAATGCATCCAATATTTCGGTAAATTTTTTCCAGCACAAATAGCTGTTGAATCAACTCAGGCACAAACTGTTGATTGTGGATTAACCGTTTCAACAGTCAAATCAACAAAAAACAAAAGTTTATCAAGTGTAAGCCACACCTCTGTAAAACAAAAAAAAAATACCTGGTTCGACTCGAGCTCAAGGTCTGTGAAAATAATTTTGGAAGGAAATGAAATCCTTTATCAATAGGCCGAAAAAACAATTGTTTATCTGTCATTTTTACAGAATATTGTTAACTTGAGACCAACAGTTTTTCTTCTTTTGAAATAACTAAACAAATTTGTTTTCTTGAAAAAAAAAAAATCGATTGAATTAACCGTGCTGCGATCAACTTACTTGGCCCGTATCATGTTATACGATTCGTGATCGAAATATTTTTTTTTTAAATCGCAATAGTTCTGAAAAGAGGAATTGGTTTAAGTTAATATGTTAAATAGCAGCTACGAGTACTAATGAGTACATAATATATTATAATTTTAATAAATAGTTTGACAGATTCATATTTATCGCTTGAGTGAAATTGTTTTGAAATGGTTTTATTTAGCTTGACTTGACAGGCCGGCCGGCCGCACGGCCGTTGTGAACGAATTTTGTAATTCAAATTTAAGTAACTTCCCGATAAGCTACAAGCTTGAAACTTGGAATATAGTTCAGAACCCGATGACAATGCAATAATAAGAAAAAACTCCGATAGGTGGCGCAAGGATCGAGATATTAAAAAAATCGTATTTGTGTGTCCGATTTGGCTCATATTAGGAACACATAATACATACAAGAGTAGAAAGAGACCTATGAAAAAAAAACGCCGCTAGGTGGCGCAAGGATTGAGATATTCAAAAAATCGTCTTTGTGGTCCGATTTGGCTCATATTTGGAACACATAATACATACAAGAGTATAAAGAGGCCTATGCAAAAAATACGCCGCTAGGTGGCGCAAGGATCGAGATATAAAAAAATCGTATTTGTGGTCCGATTTGGCTCATATTTGGAACACATATTACATACAAGAATAGAAAGCGACCTATGAAAAAAATTGCCGCTAGGTGGCGCAAAGGTCGAGATATTCAAAAAAATCGCATTTGTGGTCCGATTTGGTCCATATTTGGTCCATATTTGGCACAAATACTACATACAGTCCGGTAGAAGTGACATGAAAATATTTCGGAGTTCGAGGAGGACAAGCATACGTGGCGCAGAGTCGAGTAAAGTCTTTGGAAGGATTATGTATTGAGGACTTAGATAAGGTGTAATAAGGAATCACTAAATGAACTAAATAGAATAAGAAATAAAAGGAAATTAAATAAAGACTAAAAACTTGAAAATAAAATAATTAAAATAAAATGTTTAAGTTAAACGGTTTTATTGAAAACAATGCTTACATGAAGTAATAATAATACTAAAGGTTAGAAAATAATTAGGTAGGTCCTAGGTACTAGTCATCACACTCCTATTTTCTATTAATAGTCATAAGTAAGACCAACTGAACCTTAATCAGGTTATGCTACGCCTCACATTGTCTGAGCAGCGCCCTCGATTGATGAGGAGTGTGATGACGCGCAGTGAAATAACTCCCAAATGCAATAACTCCCAACAAAAAAATGAAACAACTCCCAAATATTTTCCATACAAATTCGGACTTATTTCATTATGAAATAGCTCTCAATTCATTGAGACTTATTTCATAAATTTTGCTGGCAATTATTTCATAATGAAATAACTGCCAAATGAAATAATCCCCAATAAAATTTCTTTGGGAGTTATTTCATAATTTTTTGGAGATTGGGAGTTATTTCATTTTTGTTGGGAGTTATATCATTTTCTTAAAAATACAATTTTATCAAACTTTGACGTTCTTCTAACAGTTTCTATGGGTCGGCTATACATTAAGGGACCAATTGGTTTTATTCGTAAACCAAAGGGGTTTGCACATTGAAATTTTGCACATAGGTTCTCAGGGAGTTCCCCAACGAGAACCAGTAAGTAATTTTTAATTGTTATTAACAATTTACTAGTAATTAGTAGTTAAAATTACCATGGTATAACTATCACTTTGTATCTACATAAGAACACTTTCACAAGAATTTTATACATAAGTACACTTTATATTGTTTATAAAACCACAATCAACTATTTTCATTTGTTTAAATTTGCGTATTATTGTAAAATTTAATGATTTATTTGTTTACTTTCCGAACACAAGCATACAGCCATTTTATCTAATTCACTGCTTGCTTGGTGGTACCAGATGCTTTAAATTGTTCCAACGAATGAAAAATTTTTAAATAGTACCAACGAAGAAAATGGACCTTTTTCATTCAACTCTATTTATTTATTTTACAAAAAAAAATAGAAAATTTGGAATAAAAAATTGGGCGATGCACAGTAATTCTGCGTAGAACACCTTTCTGCATAAGCGGCCTTCGGCCGCGCTTATAAAAAATAACCCTGGGCTACGCCATGCCAAGTCCGGGTGTGTGGTATAACCGTGGCTACCGGCCGAAGTCCGCCTATGCAGAAAGGTGGTCTACGCAGACTTGTTCCTTTTATTTTTTACTTTTAATAAATTATGTTAATTTCATAAAAAAAATTCGATTTTTTAAAATAAATTACGTTTACTTCGACTACACTATTCAAGTTTTCTTGTAATTGTAACTTTTACATATGTACATAATAGTTTGCTGTATTTTTCAAATCTCATTGTAACTGATTATATAGTATAAAGATACCATTTCAAATTTTGATTTGGGATTTATTTTATTTTTTTGGGACTTATTTCATTTGGGAGTTAATTCATTTTTTGGGACTTGTGGTTTCATTATGAAATAACTGGCAAATACTGGGAGTTATTTCATTTCCTTCTTTGGGAGTTATTTCATTTTCTTCTTTGGGAGTTATTTCATTTATTAAAGTTGGGAGTTATTTCATTTTTATTGGGACTTATTTCATTTGGGAGTTATTTCACTGCACCTGTGATGACTAGTACCTAGGACCTACCTAATTATTTTCTAGCCTTTAGTATTATTATTACTTCATGTAAGTATTGTTTTCAATAAAACCGTTTAACTAAAAATTTTTTCAATAAAATATGACACTATGGCATCATCGCCATAAACAAAGTCCAATTTTCACAATTATTCTGTAACAGATGTCGCAGTGCTGTGAATATCAATTGGCAAGAACCAGAATTGAAGTAAGAGTAATGAAGACAAACAAAAAACCGCTGTGATGGCTGAATAATTATAGCAGCGGCGCCTAAACGTTGCCGATGAAGGAATTTAGCAGTTCCCGAAATGGATCTATACAACGAGCTTTGGCAGTTGTCTAAATTTTTCCTTTCTTCTATTCTAATTTAAAATTTTTTCAATTAAGAAAAAATATATTACAACAATAATAATGATCAAATAATTATTGTTAGGCCTTGAGCTCGATATTAACTCGCGATATTACAAATCAGTAGGACGATATAACAACAAAAATTGTTAAAAATTTTTTTTAAATTATTTTATTTTTTACATAAGTATCGTATAACACGATATGGGGCCTGAATTTCTGAATTCATCTGTTGATTTGACTAGCTTAATTTCTTTCGGTGTGAACCTTTCAGAGTTTTTTTATAGCCACATTTCATATGCAAGAGTTTTAGCAGTTAAAAGGGAAATATATTTATGTATGTATTACAATTTTGTAGTAGCGTATACAATGATCAACGTGAAAGACTAGCCCTTAGTCGCTAATAACTGGGCATGTATTTGTCTTGCACCTAGCAATTTGTTCATATAAAATATGCTGTCTATAAATACATTTTTTTCTAAAAGTGAAGTTCATTGCTTAAGTCAAGTTAGTGTCGCTCCCTTCTATATAACTAAATAGCGCAGGTGCCTATTGAACTACTGTGAACGCGAGACACGGTAGTACATCAAGTCAATCGATCAGTTCATTGTGCCTGACAGTTGTTGCTGACAAGTTTTTTGATGTAATCTAAACTGCAAACCACGCACCCTATCCGGTCATTTGAATTGGCACTTTTTATAAATGTGCATAAATACATACATACATTTACATATGTGTATGTATCTTAGAAAATTTTATACGCAAATTCTTACTTTACTTAGAGTGTTCGTTCGTTTCGCAATCCCTGACTCTGGTTAATTCAAAATTTCCATTGTTGTATCCTTTGCTCTTAGAGAACATTCTACATATGATATCTATATACTAGAGGTTTACGCCGATCACCTTATCGGCGGCGGCGTGAGCGGCGCGCCGGCGTACGCCGGTATTCTTACTTTAAAAAGCTTGATTTTTCTATTTAAAAAAATAATATTTATGTGATGTCACTTTCTTAGAAGCTCTAGGTGTAGCTCCGAACACGTTCTAATGGATGTTTTTGTCGCGCTATGCTGCCGAGCTACACCAGAGAAAAACCTTGAAACGTTAGGGAGTGACTATTCGGATGTCATTGTGTAACTCATGGGTGAAAATCGTATAATCCTCGGGGCATCTACATAATTAAAATTTTACAAGGACCCTGGATAAAATTTTTAAAATATAGACCAAAGTTTGAAGACGTTTGCGTTCACAACATTGATTTAAACGATATTTTAGAATGAAAATCGAAGCATTTTAAGTTGTAAGATGTTAACTGCTGTTCTCCGGCCTTATGATATAAGACCTCATTATGGATGATCGCATAGCTTCAGTTTTCAGACTAGTTCGACTGTTCACTACGCCACTTTAAGTGTTCTTGCGAAGGACAAAGCCTCACCTGGTAAATACATATATGTGCCAACGTATTCACATTTGTAAAAGGAGCCGTAACGTGTAGGTGATATTTAAACTTGGTTGATAGGCTATAATCAATGTGATTCACTTCAAGGGACTAGTTTTGGATAGGGCCGCCAACTTTAGGAAATGTCAAAGCGGGAAACTTGGGTGTTGAAGGATGAAGTGTGAAAATCAAAATTTACTGTTCAGACGATATTGTATAGTTTCGCAAATAAACAAAAGATGGTTGAATGTAAGCTCAAGTGATTTTTCAAACCCTTCTCATACGTGCATATATCCTCAACTTGAATATGAGGTAAGAATCATTTCAAAGGAGTGCTTATGCCCCTAGAACCTACTAAAGGATTTTGCATCACTGATTTCGCTATTCTTTCAGCCAATGGAAATGTAAATTTTTTTTAAAAATCGGCACTTTTTTGGATAATTTGCTTTTTTTAACAACTTGCGGACAATTTGAGAACAGGTTCGCCTTGGGTAATTTTATTTGAATTCATTGTTCATTATTAATTAAAAAAAAAAATATATGCAAAGTGAGCATATAAATTTATTACATATATAACTTTTCTTTTAGTGTTTTGTTTTAATAACTTGGTGATTTGGGTGATGCAAAGTCCGTGTTATGCTGACATGGAAAGCGTCGGCTTTTTTACATAACTTTTGAACAGTTAGAAAGAGTTAAATTTCGCAATTATTTTCTTATAACTGGCAGTGATGCGCATCCCCCAGCGGGTTAGGGGGTCAGAATATACCCGCGGTAGGTATGCCTGTAGTAAGAGGGGACTAAAATACCAGATTCAAGGGGTTGTGTAGCGCAACCCTTTCAGGTTGCCAGCGCAATATATAGCTTCTCCAAACCCAATTGTCAACCTCACCTATCCGTGGCGAATCCTGTTTCATTAACAGCCGAGGCTCTGGCAACCCCGAACTCCTCATGGATGTAGGGGTAGGGAGGGCGGGATGGCCAAGAAGGTCGCATATGGTTATATAACAAATCGTTCCCGAGATGGTCGGGCTCGGTACGGGAACGTGCCGGATCTGCATCCGGCAAAGGACCATCAACATCGATAACACTCCCCAAAGCCTTCGGGGAGTGTCCTTATCGCTAGAACAACAACAACATGGGCATCCGTTGATACCACTTTTGACCATGTTCGACCAATTTTCTACATGAACAATAAATGGCCTAAACAGTCTTAAACGAGTAGAAAATAAAGTAACGCGCCGGACGCCGCCACCGCCGCCGCCGCGCCCATATTTTTGACATTCGGCGGCGGCCTGCGAAAAACAACCAAAATCGGCGGCGGCGGCGGCGTTTGTCGGCGGCGTATATCTCTACTATATACTTATGTATATTGCATATCGCACATACATACATAATTGCACATGTAATCCTATATCATATACATGCTAATATATGGATGTACCCTATGTATGTACATGCATATGTAGGTAGAGATTAAAAATTAATTTTTTTCTTCTTTATAAGCCGAAAATTGTATGTCCAGGACAGTGAACCTGTGCGCCTGCGCAATGAAATGGAAAATAAATGAAATTCAATACTTCGGTGTGTTTGAGTTTAAGCAAATGGCAGACAGCTGTATGTGCTTTTCTAAAAAAAGAGGATACTAAATTTAAATCGCACATGCACCCATATCCACTGTGTTCCACGTACGTGGGCTGCTTCTTGAGTTTTGAGCCTTGTTTTTTATGCAACTTATTTACTTGTTTGGTTTGCGTGAGTTTTTAAGAAAAGTACTTGATTCTAGCCACGTTTGCGACATAGCTCACAGCTCAAAACTCTGTAAGAAGTTTGACGTGTTTCGACACGTAATTTGTGGGCAAACGACAAATGGGATAGTGAACTACGAACAAGAGTTGGCTCCCGATGAAATTTACTCAAGTACAGTCGAAGAAAGAGTTCACGCCCTGCCTGCAGCCCATTTTTTCTCACGCATCCTCAGATACTACGGTGGAATCGAATATGTCGGTAATACCAGAACCCCCAGACTAGAGCCTGGCCAAATACGCACTCAGCGATGGCGTTCTTATTCGAGCGCTACAAATCTCCGGGAGTAGATTGCACCTAAGTAGGGTTTCTGCAGCAGTGAGAAGGGTTGATCAAACACCCAGCGAAGCTCAAGAGGGATAGGTTGCAATGGCCTATATCTCGATTGTGTGGAAAAGAGAGAAATCGATTTTTATACCCGATGTAGCTGAAAAGGCCTACTCCATTCAGGCCGATAAGCTTGACATCCTTTGCTCTAAAAGCAAAAGGGAAAGATCATGCACCACAAGATCAGGTCAAATCCTCTACAGAAAATATCGCTACATCCAGGTCATCATGCTTATAAGACAGGCAGGTCGACAACACTGCACTATATCCGATCGCCGCAGAAATACAAAGTGTGCTCACTTTGAGCCTTTTTGAACAAAGAGGGAGCATTTGATAACACGGGCCACGACAGTGTGAATCGTGAACTGGAGAGTTCACTTAGCAACTCTCTGACAGAGTTAAAGTGATACCGTCCCGGGATTTAGAGAGATTAAGAGAACAAATTAAACTCATCCATCTTCTCATACATGACAATGGAAAGCTCATTAGGTTTGAAAAGTGGTTAAAAATGCAGTTGGAAAACAAAGGTATGTGGGATCCAGACTCGAAGCGTTGTACCAGAATCGCGCTCTGATATGTTACACCGTTGGTGCGAAGACACCAGAGGATATCGAAGCGGAGATCTTCAGCCCCAGAACAAAAATGCCTAAATGTCATACCACCCAGAAAACTTCCGAGAATTTTCAAGATCGAAGTTTTTGCCACAAGTTATTGTGCAGTGATCAACCTGCAATGAGGCTACACTAATGAGAGATTCGTTATACTCAGTCATACCCAAGGGAATATTTTCAATTATGGTTAGTTCGTCAACGGACCTTGAATGCATTAAGAGATTGAATCGTCTTGGAGCCAGTACTGCACTATGGGTACCGGACCACAGAGTGGTGGATGGAAATGGGCAAGTAGACGTATTGGCCAGAAAGGCAGCGGGCGAAAGATCCATACGACTCAAATCTAGTCAGGCAGGAAGTGGCATGCCTGAGAGAAAAACACTGGCTAGAGAGTGCAGGACTGAGGCAGGCAATGGGATGATGCAACACAACGCTTTATAAAGCCATGATTAACCACCCATAAAGCAGCCTTAGAATTTTAGAAGGCACTCACAGGTGACTGCAGATTCAAAAGTAACACGAACAAACTAGGCATGTTGTCCAAGAGCATCTTTAAGTTCTCCGACAGCTAGGATGAGACATATCGAATGCGCTGCGGTTGTGATATCTCATGTGACACCCAGTGCTGAGAATACTACAGTATTGGGGTTAGGCAATTTTAAAGACCGCCCACGTTTCCAATGATCACACATATTTTGATATATGAACTTATGGATCACGCACAAATATTAGACCGTATCGAGAAATCGAAAATTGGTTGATTACTCCATAATATGAAGTATTTTGTTTACAAAGTTTGTAAGAAAAACTGTTCCCCGAACAGACCACCTATTTGCATCTTTTCCGAGATTTTCATAATAAAATGCGTACGTTTTTTGAAACTTCCGAACCAATATTATCTCATAGGTATAAACTAACGGTCTAAAACCACTCAATATTTTGCATAAACGACTGCAGGGGTGAACAAAAAGCGAAATCTCATGTAGAGTGTACTGGCAACTTTTGTTTTTGGATAAGATTAGGTGGAACTGGTCGGTCAGTGAAAACGTCAGATAGACTGAGTGTGTCGTTAGTGTTATCAGAATTGGACTGACGCTCAAACGGAAAACTCCAATTAGGCACCAGGACTTATGTAACAGAATTCGTCCTCTTGGCAACTGCTAGAAGTTTCTAGGACCTAGCTTAATTGCCGCCTCGAGATCTGGCAACTCCGCCGCCCTTAGTAGCTGGAGCTTTGACCTGGCGAGCGCAGAGCCGGAACACCGAACGTGTTCAACCGTCTTTTCCTGCAGATCGTACTTCAATGACGAGGCCTAACTTATAAGCGTGTGACGTCAGAAAGCGGTACCCAATTTGCCCATCGTTAGCCTTAAGTCTTTTCTTGTTAGAGATGTAAGCAACTTTGTCAGTTTAATGTCGAAGGATTTGCACCGTTTCTGTTCGATGGATCGTATTTAGATTTAGATTAGATTTATTCATTTTCTTTCAAAAAGTTGTTTGGATATATGTATAAAATAGGAACTTAAATTAATAAAATTAGTAATAAATGATTTCGGCCAAACGGATTGGAATATCTACCGTCCATTCATCGAGTCCTACCCCTCCTTTGCCAACTCGTCGTCCTCTTCGTTACCTTCAATCTCTTTATGGCCAGGAACCCATTATAGATGTATGGTTCGTCCTGAACGAAATCTCTCCAATGCTTCGAGAATACATCTTGATGAAGTACTGTTCGCGATTATCGCCTGACTATCAGTATATATTTTTTGGATAAGGTCTAATATACGTACGAAGATATGTACCTAGTAAATAAGTGATGATCACATATCAAATTACATGAAAAAAATTGTCTCCTCACTATATTGGCATTCTTCGTGATCAAGACATTTGGGCGAAATTGATATTGTAATGCACCACAACACCAAACTTTCTATGGTTTTATGCCACTTCCGAAATTTTTTGTGGCACTTATCCTTGCTTGATCCTCCTTTGCATATGTTGCAAATAAAATATAACAGCAAATTTGCTTCCTTTTCGTGTATCTTATAAAAATAAGACATTCGACAGTGCGATAAAACCCTCGAATGGGATTCAAGGGGTCGTTGGACGCAATATGAAAGCTTATGGTTTCGCAGCTTCCCGAACCCAATTGTCACTCTCCTACCCGAGTCGCATCCTGTTACAAATATGAATGTATCATACACAAATTGTGGAAACGACTGGCCTATAAAGTTCAATGTCGTCATATTAAATCGTCCGAAAATGGTCGGGGAAGTACCTTAATAGTGATTGTTACCCGATCGTGCCGTATTTTTATCGGGCAAAGGACCATCAACAGCGACAACACTACAAGAATAGTCTTCCCTAGAAGCTTTCTACGACCAATGCAACTTGCTGTTTCTAGATCTGACAGCTGCATCACTCCCAATTGCTGCATTCAACCTGACAAGCCCACAGCACGAGCACAGAACATGCTCTATCGTTTCCTAGTCCAACCGCACTTTCTACATCTGCTATCACTGACCAAGCCTAATTTAAAAACATGTGTTGCCAGAAGGCAGTGTCCAGTCAGAATACCCGTCAGGAGTGTACAGTCATCTATTTATACCCAGCAGTACTTGTACACAGGGTATTATAACGTTGATTGGATAACGATTGGCTGTACAGGTATAAAGAATCGAGATAGATATAGACTTCCATATATCAAAATCATCAGTATCGAATAAAAATTTGATTGAGCCATGTCCGTCCGTCCGTCTGTCCGTTAACACGATAACTTGAGCAAATATTGAGATATCTTCACCAAATTTGGTACACGAGCTTATCTGGACTATAGATTGGTATTGAAAATATGCGAAATCGGATGATAACCGCGCCCATTTTTAATATATATAACATTTTGGAAAACACAAAAAGCTGATTATTTAGTAAATAATACACCTAGAATGTTGAAATTTGACGTGTGAACTGATATTGAGACGCTTGATAAAAATTTGAAAAAATTGTTTAAAATGGGCGTGGCACCGCCCGCTTGTGATAAAATCAATTTTACAAATATTATTAATCATAAATCAAAAATCGTTAAACCTATCGTAACAAAATTCGGCAGAGAGGTTGCCTTTACTATAAGGAGTGCTTTGAAGAAATATTTACGAAATCGGTTAGGGACCACACCCAGTTTAATATAAAAGATTTTTAAGAGGGACGTGGACGAATAAAGTAAGCTATATCTTTGCAAAAAAAGAGCTTTATATCAATGGTATTTCATTTTCCAAATGGATGTATAACAATAAATAGGAAAAACTTCAAATTTAAACAAATGGACGTGGCATCGCCCCTTTTATGACTAAGCAGTTTTCTATGTTTCGGGAGCCATAACTCGAAGAAAAATTAGTTCAGAATAGCACCATATGTATATGGGGTATTCCATCCCATTTCGACCAATTTTGAACCCGACCCCTTTAGAATTGGCTGAAAGTTTTTCTTCTTTTTCTAGCTTACGAAAGACGTTTTTCAGAATTTTTTCAATTTTTTCATCCAACTCAAAAAAAGTTATGAATTTTTAAAAAAACACCGTTTTTGTTTTCAAAATGCTATAATTTTTTCAAAAATTGACCGTTTGGGATCTTTTTAAAAAATTTGTTTTTAAATGTACTTTTCGGAAAAAATACAAAAAAATTTTTAAATTTTTTTTAATTTTTCAGTTTTTCGAGATTTTTCGAATTTCGCCATTTTTTTTCTCATAAAAAACTTCAATCAATTCTGCAATCATCCCCACTAATCCCGGCGTGGGCCGATTTTTTTTATATTTTTTTTTATTTAATTAAAAAAAAAAATTTCAAAAACAAAAATTTTTTTTTATCAATTTTATTTATATAACAAAAAATGTAAGAAAATGATTTTTAAGTAATTTTTTCTTTATATAATGGTAATCTACGATTAAAATAACCAGGATTAATAACTAACACAGTAAACATGTAAGTTTTCTAAAAATAATGTAACAAATTATGAATTTATTTTCTGGCGTTTAAATATTTTACAAATTCTTTGTTCTTCTGAATTTGAAAAGTTTTTAACATACAAACAACCATTTTTGTCAGGAATTATGCAATGTAATTGTTGAGTTCCTGTAATCGATTTTGTTTTCAAAAATCTTTCATTCAAATCTTTTACTGCTGTATTATAATCATCTTCTGGGTAAAACTTGACTGTAATGTTTGGCAAGTTGTCCGGATCAGAAGTCCATTTAAAAAGTCCTTCAGGTGTCGTTATTTGATTATCAACCGCGAGTTGGAGACTTGCTCTTGCTGCATATCGTTTGGTAATGCCACCAATACCATCATAGGGACCTTTGCCATGAGCAGTCGCAAAAAAGTGCCATTCATCTTCATGATAATATAAATTTACAAAGTTTTTGAAGTTTTTAAATTGTTGAGGAGCTCCATCAGAAAAATAATAAATCTTGTCACAACGTTCAGGAAAACTCTTCACATAATCAGTAATTATTTTAATAAAAACATGAACAGCAATGGCATCATGATTATTACAATCTGAAATAATTGCTAAGCTTTTGTGTTCAAGTTTGCCATTTACTTTATAATAAATTACTACCGGAAAAATTGTTGCCTGGTTATTGTTCCAGTGAAAACCAGATGCCGCATTTTGCACTACGAATGCGTAATTTTCTGCAAAATCACAAATAATAATAAATTCATTTAGTTCTAATGTTTCTTTCAACGTTTTTAAAAATTTAGCTTGCTCTTTGGCGATGAATGAGTGAGGTTGAAGAGTTTTTAATTCACCAAAAAAAATCTTCAACAAATTCTTCTTTAGGCTTAATAAAAGTTTCTAAACTGCTTCTCGGCTTTGATATCCAATACTTATAGGTAATGCTCTCAATTTCGTGGTTCTCAAAACATGTCAGTAAAATATTAATCAATTCATCTACCCCTGGACAGTTATTACATCTATCCAAATAACATTGAAACGATGGAATTTCACATATAATTATGCTCAAGCAATCGCTATAGTGTTGAACGGGCTTTTCTGCATTTCTCGTTAAAGAATTAATATTTGCACCTGAAATGATTAAGTTAAATGAAAATTTTCGCATTTATAATTATTAATAAATTTGATATTTACCAAGCATCATCAATTTAACGTTTTGATGGATCGTACATACACAGATGGTGTGTGTTCCACTTGTCCCTGCTAACACACAATGTTTAGGTCGCAAAGAAGCAAATTTCGAAAATCCAATTTTCTCTGCAGCGTTTACTTCCCGAAAACTTTGGTATAATTCTTTTAAGTTAGACAGGCCAAGTCTTTTTTGGACGTGCACTCGATTACCATCGTCACTTCGAACTGAAACAAAGTCTTTCATACCTGGCATCAGAGCACTGTACTCATCATCGTTACAAAAATTTTGAACTTTCAATATTACTCCCTATAAAAAAGATGTAATTGAATTTTCAATTGTATTTCAAATATAAATTTAAGTTATATATACCTAATTTCGATTCAGGTGTTGAAAGTATACCTTTTTCTTCAACCAACATTTTCGATAGCCTTGTCATATGTCTTGATAAATTCATAGTTTCACAAATACGCCTTTCAGTCCATTTTTCTGGCAATAATGTTAATATTTGTATTTTCAAAGACTTTTCCGTTTCTATATCGTTGAATTTGTCACACAGCATTTTAATTAAAGCACGAAAATTTTCACCATCATCATCGATCGATTCTTCATCAGTAGAAGACAGTAAATCCTTTTTCAAGTTCTCAGATATTTTATTTATTTTGTTGTACAAAAATTGATTGCCTTTTGAACTTCTTGATGGAACTGGTGATTGATTCAACAGTTGTAAAGCACGGTTTATTACAGGTAATTGAGTTGCAGCGCTAACTTGGGATGCCGAGGTTGATTGTAAATCATCTGTGTTACTGTTACTATCAATCTGATAATTGTTTTCATAACTGTTACTTGCGGGTTGCTTAACTATTTTCGAAGCTTCTTTACGACATGAACTGCATAATAAATAATAATCACCTAATCCTAACACTACTTTCATAGCGTAAGTTGCTGGACGCAAACCAATTTTTTTATAATGAGACTCCAACTCAAAAGGATTGCAACATCGATCGAACGTAGATAAGTATTGAATACGAATGTATGTGTATACCGGCCTAATGCAGTTGCTGGACAGCGAAAGCGAGTCATTTTAATTGTAGATTACCATAATATATAAAGAAAAGAATTCTTAAAAATCATTTTCTTACATTTTTTTGTTATATAAATAAAATTGATAAAAAAAAATTTGTATTTTTGAAAATTTATTTTTTCAATTAAATAAAAAAAATCAGCCCACTCCGGGATTAGTGGGGATGATTGCAGAATTGAATGAAGTTTTTTATGAGAAAAAAAAAAATGGCGAAATTCGAAAAATATCGAAAAACTGAAAAATTAAAAAAAAAACTTTAAAAATTTTTTTGTATTTTTTTCGAAAAGTACATTTGAAAACAAATTTAAAAAAAAAAGATCCCAAACGGTCAATTTTTGAAAAATTTATATATTTTGAAAACAAAAACGGTGTTTTTTTAAAAATTCATAACTTTTTTTAGTTGGATGAAAAAATTTGAAAAAATGCTGAAAAACGTCTTTCGTAAGCTAGAAAAAGAAGAAAAACTTTCAGCCAATTCTAAAGGGGTCGGGTTCAAAATTGGTCGAAATGGGATGAAATACCCCATATGTATTATTGTGTAGTCTTGTAACACTATTAAGCACACAAAACAAACAACAACAGCATTTCAAGTGTACAGCTGGGTATATAATGTTCGGTTTCACCTTAACTAGGACTTCCTTACTTGTTTTAATGATAGAAGTAACTTTGTTAGTCTTAGGTTGTTAGATCTATGCATTATCTTCGATACTTTACAGCACCGCCCTTGAGTCCACGTCTTTCCCGCTTAGTCGATTACGTGCAACTCTCGCCTTCTCTTAATCTCGTCTCCAATTTAATTGGGACATCTACGGCGAAAGTTTCGAGGAATGTGCCCTATTGAGCTAGTTCATCCACTTTTTCATTCCCATCTTTTCCCCATATGCCATGTTGAAACATGTAATGTTAATTTGTACATAGCTCAATATTTGTTGTTTTGAAACATTTTTCAAATTTAATTATTATATTTGTGAAACATTTGCTTGACCCTTTGAACTTTATTATCAAAAATTGTATGACATCAGTAATATAATAGTGGCCCTACTTTACGGTCCAATTAAGAGAATGATTAAGACACAGTGCGCGCATTTTCGGTAATTTGAAAGTAAAATTTTGAGGAACTTCCATGAGCACATATGTACATCTTCTGCTTACTCTTAGTTTTCTCCTAACGCATGCGAAGAGGTGAATATATTCCGATTCTATAGAAAATCCGATTTGATCCACTAACGTCAAAAAAATCTAATCCTGAAGTAGAAGACAATTTTATTCAAAATCACACTAACGTTCCAACTGGTGTTCAGCAGTTATTAAACTGGTCATTCAATAAAGACTCAACAGTTCCTACAACTGATATTTTCAACTAAAACAGTTATTTCATGGCCACTCTTTAAATAACTGTTAAAAAACGGCACTGAACGTTTCGGTTTCTCACAGAGAACGGCAGTTTCATGCACGAGTGACAATAACCGAAATGCCAATACCGAAAATGCCAAAAAATACAAATTACGTTCGACGAGATATCGGTTTTTTTCGTAATAATGTTATCGACAACTCATCTGCTAGTTGTCAAACACTTCAATATAAAATCGATAACACATTGATAACCCGTTGATGACAAGCCGATAAGAAACCAATAACAAACTGGTGACTCGGTGATAACAAGCTTATAGCAAACCGATAGCTCCAATAATTTCGATAATAAGCCGATAAAAAAACGAGTTCAAGTCGAAAACGAGAGGATAACACGTTAAAAACAAACCAATAATGCACCGAGGCCAAGTCGAAAATTCACCGATATCGGTTGTTATCGATAACAAAGCGATGACACGTCTATATTTTTGCAACAATAACCGATAACAGGCCGATAAGTCTTCTTACATTAATGAATTTTTTCGAACCCTATTTATTTAATGATAATCAGCGTAAATAACCCCAAAAAAGTCTCCAAAATGATCTCAACATTACACAAAATAAGTCTCGAAAAGATACACAACAAGCCTAGAAATGTTATCAAAATGGTCCCGGAAATATCCCAACATTACTGCAAAGAAGTCTGGAAATGATCTGAAAATGGTCCCGGAATTAGTTCCCGTGTGGTTCTGGACCCGTATCGTGCTATACGATCCGTGATCGAAGTAAATTTTTAAAGTTATGGATCTAATGAGTACTGGTAGCCACCATTTGACATTTTTCCTTAGCCCGATTTACCATTTCCGAACTATTGCGACTTAAAAAATTTATTTCGATCACGAATCGTATAATACGATACGGGCCCTGGTTTAAGTTTTGAGAAAAACAAATATTTGCAGATACTCATGTTATCAAATGTTAAGTTTAAGGTTTAAATTATGTTAATTTAGCAAAGCAGACGACAAATTTATCATTTCCGAAGCCTATTTCCGTCGCAAAATAACACGATTGAAAAAATTATTGGCAATAAATCACACTAAACGATCGCACTGATATTGAGAAATTATTTCAAAATAAAAATCAATGTGAAAACCCGAAAAAATTAAAAAGAAAAAATGTTGGACTAAGAAAGCTCTTTTTTAAGCTTGGAAAGCGGCTGTTATCCGTGAGAAACCGACCCGTAGCGTAGATACAATTGATTTAACGACAAAACGAATAAACACAATTACTTTAGTTACAAAATGGCTCCGATATCTTAGCAAATACTGGAAGTGTTCTAGGATCCGGCTTATTTGCTACCTGGAGATGTGATAATACTGACGCACTTACTAAACATATCCGTGGGCTCGCTAGTGCGGGACAGAAATACAAAATGTGCTGAATCGTTTCCTGTTGAAGCCCGCAACTTCTACATCTGCTGCCACTGACTAGGCCTTATTTATAAAAATACCAGAGTACCTCGCAGACTTTATTCTGCCCGAAAACTGGTTTGCCTACATTTAGAAATTGGGGCTCGCTTACCCTCTTCAATCTCTTTTTTACTCTATCTTCCATTTTTCTTATAATTCTTGTTCTTCCCTTATTCCATTTGTCTGTCTCCCACTCCTACTCCCACTCACCAATCTCACTTTCACTCTCAATCCCATTCCTACTCCTACAACAACTGCTACTTCCGCCAAACTTCAAATTCCCATTCCCACTTCCAGTTCTAGTCCCATTCCCACTTCAACTTCCTCTCTCACTCCCATTCCCTCTTCGTCTCTCACCTCAATTTCCTCATATATGGAATATGTATACCCAATATCGAACACCTGCTTCACTTGGCACACCGATATCACCATGAATTAGATTTTTTTGGATAGGTCGGTCCCAGGTCCACTTCCCGGAATGAAAAGTTTCGCAAATAATTAGTTAATCACGGAAGTACCCCTATACCTAATTTCAAGCAAATCACACTATAAGCGGCTCCTGGTCCACTTCCCGGAATGAAAATAAATACGATTTTTTGGAATAGGTCGGTTCTGGTCCACTTCCCGAAAGAAAAACCATGCCTATTACCGTTCTGAGGGCATAATATAGAACAGCGTACATTTTCGCGTTATTCGGTGGCTTGGTTTAGGTTTAGTGCTCGGATCCCGTACATACTTTCACATTTATACATATACATAGCTTACGAAAGAAGGCTCTTCATCTTCAGAGATAGGAGCAACTTTTTTAGTCTCGTATCGCAAGAGTTATATGTGGTAGTATAGACTTTGCGGCCGAGCGCTAAAATCCAAACCTTTCCTGATTTGCTTATCATATACAACTCATGCCTCCTTCTTTTTTCCGCCCAAACGGTTTAGGGCATCTTTCGTAAATTGATCGATTTCTGTGCCCTCCTTTGCCAACTTATTGGCGTTTTCACTACCTTCCTCCCTTTTATCACGAACCCAGTAAACAAGTACGATCTGCCTTCAATCGAGAGCGTAGGCGATAGGCCTCAAGTGTATCCCAGCATTCTCTTGCATGCTTGCAGTGCTCTCTTAACACTCTCCTCCACATGGAATTTCGTTGACCATTTACTTCTATTTTAATTCCTAGATGTTGTGTGCTGTAGCAGTTAATAAAAAGAGCGTAACGCCGTAAAAAAAACTTTTGCTGTCAAATCCTTTGAAAAAAGTGTACACTTTTTCAATTAAATTAAACACTGTGGACGACTGTGGACGAGTCAAACGCACAATTAGATTTTGTGCTCGGAGTCAAATATGAATGGCCATTCATATCACCATTTAAATTCTGAATTGTATACAAAAATACATACATATGTAGATACATGGGCGTAGTCAGCCAGAAGTTAAAAGTTGCAAGCTTAAATTTACGACACATCAGGAACTGAAAAGAGATATCGGCGGCTAATTTTGAGAACTTTCCCTCACAAACTCTATTTTCAGACCTCCTATACCACGACTTGGTGATGTCCATATAAAGATAGCTATCGATCAATATCACCAATATATGTATGAATGTTCATAAATCCACGGTAATACGACTTTATGAACAAGTATCAGTTCTGCAGGGTGTTAGTTAATTCTTGTTACGAAAGTTTTGTTTCATTTAATCACACTTGCCCTGCGTAATCTGACTACGCCCATGTACGTTTGTATGCACATAATAGTAATTTATACGCATAAACAAGTCAACAAGCTGAATGATATATAATAATCGTGAACAACAACAAAATGCGTACAATAAAATTCGATCAATTATAAATATAACGCCCTGATATGTCTGAGCGTTGCAGAACCCAACAAACATTAAAATAAGATTTCTCACTAAGGAATGATATTTCTTTTTTAATACAGGGACTTGAAAGGACTTTTTTAAATTGGAACTGTCGGCAATAGTCTAGTTGAGGGGTCGAGTGCTAATACGTTTCCAAAAATATCGAGAGAGGTGTCAAACGACGCGTCTTGACATCAGTATTAATAATTCGAAGGCGGAAAATAAAAATTTTAACTCGTTCAAAAGATGTTAACGAAAAACCGGAAAAGACCGGCGGGTACCTCCGAAACCGGCCTTTGGCCGCGCTTATGTGTCCAACACCGGATTCGCACAAAACACTTATGTTCACAATTATTTTTGTGGGTACACAAAACAACAACAACCACATGAAAATCGCCAACTTCAACTGCAAATATATCCCGACGGAGATAAAATTTTTCTTTTCCGCCTTCGGATTATTGTTCTCGCGTTTTTTTACACCTCTATCGATAGTTTTTGACCCGTATTAGCAGTCGATCGCTCAACTAGACTTTTACCGGAACTGTCTAGGCTTACGATTGAATTCGTTCTACAAAACAACTTCAGCTTTTGAAAAATCTTCACTCAGTTTTCTATGGGTAACAACGATTACGATTACTAGAGGCTTAAGCTTTTTTTTCTAGTGTGCTATTATACTTGCTTACTAAGGATGTTACTGAGCTTCGGTTTCAATTTTAAAATATCAGAGCTTTCAATTAATTTACACTCCTGTTCCCAATTTATCGTCAGTAGAAATGACCTCTATGAAAAGTTGGTGAAGTGCCTTGGTTTAGAACAGAGCCCTAGATACGCGGGTATCGAGCAGTTCGAGTACACGTTTGGAGCTCGTTCGTTGCTCAACTGCACAGACATTAGCTCAAAGTTCTCGAGCTTTTGAACAATTCGAGCTGCCAGATAAAATTTGAAACATTAATTTGTCCATATATATTTGTTAAAATTATTATGCTTGTTTACTCCCATATTAACTCGCACTCCAACTCCCGTTAACACTTCCACTCTCACTCCCACACCCACTACCGCACCTACTACTAATTCCATTTTCAATTCCACTCCCACTCTCATTCCCGCTCCAAATCCCATCTCAGTCCCTTTCCCGCAATCTCTCTCCTCCCACCTTCATTCCTACTCCCATTGCCACTCTCGCTCTCATTGCGACTCCATCTCCATTCTCAGTCCCACTATCGCAATCTCTCGCTCTGATTTCCTCATAAATGGAATCTATATTCCAAACATTGAATACCTGCTTCAAATTATTGCGGAGATAAAGCCAATTTAAATTGTTCCTAATAGCGGCGTGTCAGCCTCAACATTACCAAATTCGATAAAGCTTAATATATATACATAAGTATCAATAGTTTCAGCCAAACATTCGAATTTTTGGCAAGATGAATTTTATATGGTACCGCCTACAAAATTTGATTTTCCTAAACCATCCTTAAACCATAAAAACGAAAAAAAAAAATTATCAAAATCGATCAGGCCGTTTTTGAGATTTAGCGAGACCAACGAATAGCAAGCAATAAAATTTTATAAATAATGATTTGTAATAAGACATTATCAGCCAAGTTCCGGCTTTCGAATTCGATTCTCAAATCTACAAAAATTCGTTTACTAATCGATTCGAAATTTTTTTGGAGAAATCCCGATTAGGCCTGTATAATTTCTCAATTTTTTTTTAACTAATGCTGTTATGTTGGCGGCCGCTGTGGTGTGATGGTAGGGTGCGTCGCCATCCCCACCGAAGATCCTGTGTTCACGCCCCGGGAACAGCAACATCAAAATTTTAGACGCAAATTTTTTCAATTAGAAGAAATTTTGTCTAAGCCGGGTCGCCACTGGGCAGTGTTTGATAACCACTCCAATTATATTTTTGCCATGAAAAGCTCTCACTGAAAACTCATCTGCCTTGCAGATGCCGTTCGAAGTTGGCATAAAACAAGTAGGTCCTGTCCCGCCAATTTGGAGAGAAAATTAAAAGGAGCACGACGCAAATTGGAAGAGAAGCTCGGCCTAAAACCTCTTCGGAGTTTATCGCCCCTTACATTTATTCTTATTTTTTTTTTTTTTTTTGATTAATGTTATTATATGTATTTTTTATGAAGCTCAATCGAAAAATATATTCTGATTTTGTTATTAATTTATTTTAAATTTATTACAGACAAATATTCGTATCAAGGAAGAACCTGACGATGGCGCCAAAGATAATGCACCGCCAATGTGCAGTTTATCGGACATGTCCGATCATGAAGCGTCAATTGGTAAGTCTATAAATTTTTTTTTTCTTCAAATTAAATTATTATTTTTATTTAAAAACTTAAGAATAACAAGCATTTTAAAACAATGCGTATTCAAGGAAAATTGCTTTTCATGCGTCGTATTTATATAGAATTTTCTTTTATGCCCGCAGTAACTGATTCAGCTGATATCATCATAAACTGATTTTACCTACATGTAAAATCATGTGAAAAAACCTTCAGCTTTTTATTTCAGCTTTTTTATACTTAAACTCTAAATATACTGTAGTAAATGACTTTACGTTATAAATTGATAGCTTTTGGTCAGGGAGCGTAACAGTTCAATTATGTAAGTGTTTTGAAGAACTTCCTTTTCCAAAATTTGCTGCAAAAGTGCACTATCGAGATAGGACTCAAACAAAATTCTAAGGTTTTATCGATAAAATGCTTGGGCTGAAGCGTTGCTATAATATTGTAACGAGTTTTGGGAATTTCTGATTATTATTCACCTTCTGTTAACGTTCGAAGCGCTGAACTGTCGAATAAATACCTCCAATATTCAGTATGGCAAAATAGTCTTTATTTACAACTTTACTGTGGCAGTAGTACTTCACAATTACAATTATCGCGTACTTCCCTAATAGCGTGTTTAAAATCAAAGTGATTCATTATTCCTCAGCTTGCGCTAGTTTTATACTCTCCGATACCTTGTTCACCCATTTTTCCTAAGGCACAGACTTTTGGCGAACAGCTGCTTATTTATGTCTTCTTTATGTATCTGATATTTACGTTTCTCTTCTAGTTATATGCGTGTGAATGTGAAATATTCTCTTTGTTGTTGGCTTAGCGGTTTACATGTATGTGTGGCAGCTTGCTTTGATGGGTTACATGTACATATTTCTGGCTGCTTACTTTGCTGTTGTTGTGCATTTATTTACTAGCAGCATAGTGATGTGTAAAACTGCTAATATTCGCCACAATATAAAGATAGAAAGCTCTGCAAATTATTTCTTATGCAAAATTCTAAAAGTTGTGCCAGAGACGTTTCAAGCTTATTGCGAGCACTCTGCCGTCAGCTTTAGATGAGAAGTTTTTGAAAAAAATTTAAAGCAGGCCATTCTTTAAAAGTTTGCTGAGTTGTTCTTAGATAAGAAGCTTAGACCTAATTTACATATAAAGACGAGATTAGCTTTCTTTTCGTACTTCTCTTAATCAGTTTTGTAAATAGATTTCTCATATAAAATTTCCCTTCGATAATCGGCAATTATGACCAAATTTCAGAGATGTATTTTTTTTTTAATAGAAAAAATACCAGCCCTAGAATGTAATCTCTAATTGGCAGCACGAAATAAAAGAGAAATGTGAAAGTTTGACGCTGGTAATCTAGTTCATAGGGATGGGACATATGTAGATAAGGGCATGTGTAAACGTGGTCTTAGGCTTGTTATGTACTAAACAGAAAATTTTTGCAATCTTGCAATCATTCTATATTTAAATTTCCATAGTAAATCTATTATTCTCGTTTTCCGTCTCTGCAGTTGGTAGTGATTTCAGTAATTAAAAATCCACTTGATTAATAACCGAGTATAAAATTGTCCGTTAACTTTGTATTTTTTGCTGTTTTTAAGTAATTGTTTAGAAAATATTTACATTGTTATCGTAAGAATTGTTTTTTAAAGTTTACGAAAAAAGCCAGTGTGCGTTACATATGTACATATTTGTACATATATGCACGTTAAGGTGGAAATTAAATAATAAATTGAAATCAAAATTTTCACGTTATAGTATCGGTCCCATGAGAGGCGTACCAGTGTAATTGTTAGCGATGAAACGATACTAGTAAATACAAGAAGATCGAAAAAAATTAGTTTAAACGCAAATTTCTTTCTGCGCACACTTTATCATTGTTAATAAAATCAGTAAATATATACAAGGTGCGACCATTGAAGAGATTTGGACCTAGAGTCTATTCCAGTGCAAATTCATTTTCGGAAGATTTTTATGGCGCAAATTGACTTGAAGTTTTTGCCAAACCACTGTGAAGAGCCGAACCCACTGCGACTACTTTTTTCTTTATGTTTCTAAAAAAACTAAGTGTGTGTCTTTCTTTTGGTCGTCCTAGCTATAAAAAATTTTGTATAAGTGACCAGGACCACATTACGCCAGGCAATTTAAATTTCATTTTTCCGAAAGTCAGAGTGTTTGGCTCAAACTTGATATTTGTGTATATGTATCCTATATACTAATCTGTAGAGGGCAGTGCCACGCCCAATATGAGAAAAAATTTAAATACGCTATATCAACGGTACAGAGATTTCATACATAGGGAAATTGATGTATGGCGAGGTAGAGGGAGTAGAAGTTAGAACGGGACGGAGAGAATGAATGAGAAGTTTACGAAATTTTCATGCTGGACAATGCTTTAAGAGTACGCTAGTCTATCTAATATATAAAATTCTTGTGTCACGGTGTTAGAGGCTTAACTCCTCCGAAACGGCTGAACCAATTCTCATGAAATTGTGTGAGCATATTGGGTAGTTCTGAGAATCGGCAAACGTCTACCTTTTTTCGCTACGTGGCTAGGGTCTTGAGATCAAAACGTGGACCCGGGTACCCCTAGAATGTGTTTATACAATATGGATATCAGATGAAAGCTGTTGATGAGTGCTGTAGTACAGGATAATTTTGATACAACTGGGAGGCTAGGGTCTCGAGATATAGCCCAAAACGTGGACCCGGGTACCCCTAGAATGTGTTTATACAATATGGATATCAAATGAAAGCTGTTGATGAGTGCTATAGTACAGGATAATTTTCATACAACTGGGAGGCTAGGGTCTGGAGATATAGCCCAACACGTGGACCCGGGTACCCCTAGAATGTGTTTATACAATATGGATATCAAATGAAGGCTGTTGGTGAGTGATATAGTACAGGATAATTTTCATACAAATGGGAGGCTAGAGTCTCGAGATATAGGTCAAAACGTGGACCCGGGTACCCCTAGAATGTGTTTATACAATATGGATAACAAATGAAAGCTGTTGATGAGTGATTTAGTAGAGGATAATTTTCATACCCCTGGGTGACTGGGGTCTGGATATATAGGCCAAACGCGGGCCCGTGAACGCCTAGACAATGTTTTTACATTGTGGGTATCAAATTAAAGCTGTTGATGAGAGCTTTAGTACAGGGTAATTTTCATACCTATTGGTGACTAGGGTCTCGAGATATAGGTCAAAACCTGGATCAGGGTAACACTAGGATGTGTTTTTACATTATGGGTATCAAATTGAAGCTGTTGATGTGTGCTTTAGTACAGAGTAAGTTTTATGCCGCTGGGTGACTAGTGTCTCGAGATGTAGGCCAAAACGTGGACCTGGATACACATAGAATGTGTTTTTACATTATGGGTATCAAATTGAAGCTGTTGATGTTTGCTTTAGTACAGAGTAAGTTTTACACCGCTGGGTGACTACGGTCTCGAGATATAGGCCAAAACGTGGACCCGGATACACCTAGAATGTGTTTTTATATTATGGGTATCAAATTGAAGCTGTTGATGTGTGCTATAATACAGAGTAAGTTTTACACCGCTGAATGACTAGGGTCTCGAGATATAGGCCAAAACATGGACCCGGATACCCCTAGAACGTGTGCGTATTATGGATATCAAATGAAAGCTGTTGCTGGGAGCTCTAAAGTTCATTGTATTGTTCGATTTAGTCGCATCAACCTGCCAAAGCTGATAAATACGCATGCGAAGCCGAAATAAAGACAAGAATTAATAATATCCACATACCTATTTACATACGTCCTATTCGATTTGCCTGACATTTCATATATAAATTTGCCTATATTAGTATTTACGATGCTTTTTTCCGGGAAGTATACCAGAGACGGACTGGGATTAGGACTAGGACTGGGACTGAGACTGAGACTTGGAGTGGGATTGGGACTGAGACTCGGAATGGGACTGGAACAAAACATATATCACCCTCTGGGACTGGCAATAAGAGATGAAGAAGAATGAGAAAAAATTGAGAGAAGAGAAAAGAGAGAAGGAGACTGAGAAAGAGATAGAATGAGATGAAGACGGAGATAGATGAAGCGAAAAAGACGGAGGGAGGAGTGAATAAAATGATTAAGAAGAAGTGAAGAGGGGAGGGCAGAGTTAGAGAGAAAAATCTTATTAAAATGTATGCAGGTAGACCAAATTTAGGGCAGAACAACGTCTGGCGGGTCTGCTAGTTATATATAATGCTTGGGTCATGCTGTTCTCCGCAATAAAATAATTATCCCTAAATTTCAAGGAAAAGAACTTCTGAAATTATGTTTCACACTTTGAACTGCCAGAGGGCCAAATAAACACTTTGGGCGAATGTTATGTTATGCTCAGGAATTTCACGGAAAATCCCAACCGTTTAGTGGATAGACGTTGCGTTCAAAGAACTACACAGGCCTTCAAGGTTTTTTTGTTTCGGATCAGGAAGTCATTTCTGACGTATTTCTACGTGCTTAGTCCGAATCCTTTCCCAGGTTTTTGAGATAGCCTAACCTAAATGTGCGAAAAACGCTGCTTTAACATTTTTTGAGTTTATATTTCAATAATAAGAAATGTTTTCGTACAAATCTGCTTACAGTATCTTTGAGAACAACTCTTTCCCCACAAAATCCATTTTCGAACGCCTCGATTCGATTTTTTTCCGGAGATATGGTCAATTCAAGTTGGGGTCTGTTGTCGAAGTCACATATCATGAGTTGGCCGCTAACACTTTGGGTCACGTATTTTTCTTGCAACTATTTATGTAGCTATCGTCGTTGCTACAGCTCCTACTACTATTGATATAAGTGCTACTAAAAAAAATCAAATCGTGGCGTAGAAAATGGATTTTGTGGGGGAAGAGTTGTTCTCAAAGATACTGTAAGCAGATTTGTACAGAAAAAATTTCTGTTATTACAAAATAAATGCTAAAAACATCGTTTTCTCAAAATCCTGACGTGCTGGGCCAAATATGAGGACGGATTCGGATTCAGCGCGCAAAAATACGTCGGAAATGACTTCCTGATCCAAAACAAAAAAAAAAAACCGATTTTTGCAGGCCTGTGTTATCACTCAACGATTGATGTGCACTTGTGTTCGCTGAACGCCCATAGTGATGTGCGATACTTGAACTATTTTTTTTTTTTTTACTATATTAAGTTAGCTTCGACTCACTGATTTAATTTTCAATAAAATCTAATTTCAAATCATTTCAACTTCTTTTTTTGTTAAGGACGGTGCTTTCTAATATTTTTTACCATGCCCACCCTAACCTAAGTACAATGTAGGTACATGTTTTTAAAAAAGTACGTGTGAGAAATTGCGCATATGTATGTGCTTAGTTGTTTGTGCCGACTGCGTTCTTATTTGTTATTAGTATTTTTTCTGATAATAAAGGAATTCCTAGAACTTAAAAATGAGAAAATTCATAAACGTTAGCTAAGTTCCAATGAAACTTATCCAGATCCCGATAAAAATCGCACATGTAAATACGTTGTGATTGTGATATTTATTTGGATCAATTTCGCTCTATTGATTTCGTCTTTTCGGTAGATTTTTGACAGCTAACCTCTTTACTTGGTAGCACTTACATAGATATGTACTCTTATGTGTACACATGAGTTGAGTGCTGCCAAATCGTATAGAACTGATCCGGATCATTCCAGTTACATTTGATTGCTGCATGACTTACTTGAACACCCTTATTGACTGTAACCATAGTCAAGCATTGGCTACTTGATTACAATGAACGTGCCAGCTACAAATGTAAATTATAGCTAAGATTAGCGAAAATATTTAGAAAAAAGTATTAATTATGTGAAAAAACTTAGAAATCACTGATTTTTCCTTCCGGTTAAATTATCGGTAATTTGTGGTTCAGAATTGGTATATATGTAAGAAGTGGTTTTTCCATATTTTTCTGATTAGCTAATTAAATGAGTGTTTCGAAAACGTTTTTCCAATCTCACTGCTTAGTATATAGTTTTCATGAAAAATCCGAGAAATTAAATATATTATTAATGGTGGATATTTATTAATAATTTTAATTAAAGTTTGTTTAATAAAGTCTGCCATTGAGAGAATATTTGTAACAGTATTTTATTATTATACAATTACATATACGCAATCTGGGAGCATCCCAACCATACACGATAAACAAATCAAAACTAAAAATTTGGTTGGGATTGAGTTGCAAAAGCGCTACAAAAAAGATTCTTATTACTAGAAGTCAAATCCAATATTTATTATTTGTTTGTTTACTTCTCTCACCTGCTGCATCGCCATATTCTTTGTTATCTTCTATGTATGCATTTGTGTGAGTAATGTCATCTGCGCTCTTTGTTACTGTGTATATGTGTGAGTAATGTCTACACTCGTAGCTGTTGTAGTCACGTGTACGTAGCTATTTGTAAATAAATTCTCACATCTGCTTACATCGCCGTTGTGGTCTGCAGCATTTATTTACCAGCGAAGTAGTGACTTTGTCGAAATTGATAATATTCGGCATAGGTTCTCCCTCTGTCGCTTGCCAAAAATAAAATTAGATTTATTGAGGCGAGAAAAAAAAAAACAACTCCCATAAGCACATTTAAAGAAACAAATTTACAGTTGTAAATTATTAGCCGCTGTCATCAATGTAATTAGGCCTTATGATCTTTGCCTTTTTTCTAATCGTTTGTGCCATATTCGAATCAATCGCTAAAATATTTAACTCGGTTCTATTGATATCCTAAATATGGTGTACCAAGGGTCGAGTTCTGAAGAGAAAGTTAAATATCTCTTAACTTTAACTATGGATTGTTATTTGCATGCTACTTAATTTTGTCAAGGTTTTCATGATCTATCTAAATAAGATTGTTACTTGGCAGTACTGGTAGCACCATAACAAAGCGCGCTAAGTGCCGGCAGGATGACATACATACATGCAAACATAAATATAATTTTCATATACTTTTTTTTTGTATTTTACAGGTCCCATGGTCTAGCCTTCTCGCGAACAGCTTTCTCGAATAGTTACATATTTATTTATCGTTTGTGTATCTCATATTGCCTTTGGCTATATATATACATATATATATCTGTAGTATAAGTTAGTTGATAAGCGCTCTTTATTGCTGTGTATATGTGTGCGTAGCTATTTGTTGTATCATCTGCTTATATGGTTGTGCTCGTGCAGAATTTATGCGCTAGCAGCATAGTGACGTATCTAAAGTGTTAATATTCGCCACAATAGTTTAAATGTGGGGATGTGGAAGTGAGCTTTTGCAGATATTGGCCAGTCTTTATCTAAAATATTATATCATATTATATCCCATGAAATTGAACGAAAGTCTTGATTAAAGCAATGCTACTCTAAAGTACAGTCAAGTGGGTATATTACATGGGGAATTGACATCATGTAGAAAGTTTGTAGCCGTCTCATTCATATTAAGGTAGGAAGCGCAGGTGGGGTTCAAACTGATCCATGTTTTATTCTTAAGCCACCATGGTGCGGTGGTATCGTTTGGTTACAAAACCAAAAGTCCTGAGGTCAAGTTCCGGGCACAATTAGAAAACAGTTTTCCGCCCCTCTGTAGTGATTTGGCCACTCGGCAGTGATTTGGCAAACTCCGCAAGTGTGTTTCTGTCATGAAGAGTTTCTCAGTGAAAACTCACCTACCTTGCAGCTGTCGTTTGGAGTCGTAATAAAACATTTGCGACTTACCCGCCCGTTTGTGGAAAAAATAAAAACCAACAAACCAATCGAGCAGTAATTGATATTGTGGCGAATTTTAGCATCACTAAGCTGTTAGTAAATAAAGGCACAGCAAAAAAAAAATTAAAGCAAGCTACACTTGTGTACATGAATGCATCAATCATAATTTATACACATACATAGAAGGCGACGAAGAGATAACTCACTCACACACATGTAGTCATAAGGCGACGAAGAGATAACTCACTCACACAGCCGAAGTTGTTACTCACACATACACACGCATATCGCGCAATTACCAAGCTACAACAGTTCTAGAAGGCGAAACGTCTAGACCTTAGTAGAAATATGCGGACGAGGCAACAGAGAGTATAAAAGCAACGCAAGCTGAGGAATGATTAATTAGTTTGATTTAGCTGTGAAGTGAAGTATAATTGTACTACTCCCAAATTAGTCTAATAAAAACCATTTTGCAATAGAGAATACTGGAGTGATTTATTCAACAGTTTGGCGATTCGAACGTTAGCAGAAGGTTTCAAATAAGCGGAATTTCTCAAAATTCGTTACAATATTACTTGGTGCTATCTATTGGTATCTGGTATCGCTTAGTCGGTTAAGCGCCTAAAGATGAACTACGCATGATTGATTATACATATATATTTGCAATTCCTTCAACCTCTTCATTAATATTTTACACAATACTCACTTTTTTCGTTAGCATTTACCATATTTGTTTTTATTAAAAGTCACGTCGTTTATTTCCGGCGTACATCGTCAACGTCATTATTTTTTGTTGTTACCCCATTGGCTTTGAATAGAATTATATATATTTGCATTTTAAAAGTTCACATTCGTATACATATACTTATTACATGTGTATGCACATATGCATGTAGCAATTAGGGTGCTTCAATCGTCAGCATAACCGCTGGGATGATGAATTTACTTTTGCCGCACTTCCTTTATATTGCCACAACGGTGACAAGTCTTTGCCAGCTGTGCATAAGTCAATATAAGGGAATCCATTTTTATGGTAATTAATCTTCAAAATATTATTATCTAAAGCAAAGTATTCGTAATTATGCCACTTTTTTGTATTTGACAATAATATCAAAATAAATATACCCAGTTTCCGAACCATATGGGAAGCCTCTGCAGTAAGAGCAGTTGGAGCGTTTGATCTGATCATTTCATTAGATGGCTCTGTATCCCCAAAGGTTCTTTTATGAGCCAAAAAGGGAGAGTGAACAGTTCAGTTGGTTGTTAGTGATCGGATGTTAGCATACACAATAACCCCCCAGCAGATGACCCCTGTCATTCTAATTGCAACCAATTGGTGCCTCATCGTTTTTCGAGCGTCTTTTCTCCGCATTCCTCACATAAGTATATTGTATGTGTGCTGTATAAGCTCGTATTTCATAAGTTATTGTTGTAGTTGGAGTAGCCATCGCTGCGAGTGTCATGTTCGTCGGATAGTCGCTCATGCCCCATATCGAACCATCTTCTTCGTTTTTTCAGTTCCTTTTATATTTTTGTTGTTTCTGTGTTTGCGTTACCCAATCGTCCTTGCCTGGGTGTGGGTTGGAGTTCGAGATAAGCAATTCAATTTGATTCCCACTGACCGTTCATCCATCGGTACCGGTACTTCAACTCATTGGATTAGGGTGGTGCTAGTGAGGCTTGATCGGTCAACACAATTTTATTATGAGCAACGACAAAATTTGGAATTCTACGAACTTGATTGGTATATGTAACCTTTTGTATTCGAACCTGCTTTGAGCAGCACACTTGGCTTAACTACATCATTGTGAAGCTACAAGTTCGTTAGTCTAATGATAGATATTCAGAAATTGTATGAGGACTATACACATATTTATAATAAATCAAATCTTAATTTCTGGAAGGGGCAATATCGGACAGCACTGAACTTTCTGTATTTTTACATTTAGCAGATAGCTGCTTAAAATAAAAACTAGCTCATTCATTACTTGTTTGCACTAGTCACAGCATTGATACGAAACTAACGAAAATTTTTGATGTAGCGGCAAGGAGTGTGATTGTGTGAGTCGTAAATCAACTGCCCTTCGCTTATTCGGTTAACTAATTGGGTTTTCGTGTGTGCTTTTGGTTTCACCGTACACACCGTTAGATATGTTTGTTTTCGTTTTCGCCGTTTTCATCGTTTTTTAATGAATTTTCAGCGAATTACCCCTTTGACAGTCCATTTAACAAAGAAAACATTTATAGTTGGATAAAAATATATTTTTGGTAATGTGTGAAGGTGGCGTGTATAAACAGTATTACAGTAACAAGACGCAAACCTCATTTAGGGTTCAGCACACTGCAAACGATTCAAGATTGCAAGAAATACATGCGAATATTATAAACTATTGGCAATATGAGTTTATATATTTCGGAATAGCTTTATATTGAAATAAGTGAGAGCTGAAGTAAATGATTCTAAGTTTATTCTAGGGACACATTTTAATAGTTATTTTCTTTTCCTTGATTCGAAAAAGTCCTGTTCAAGAAATTGTCCTAGGCAAAAGTTTATAGGAGCTCGAGGGTACCCATATATTTTTCATGACGAATAATGCATCTTTTTTATTTTTCGAATTTTTTTCGAAAAAATCCACAAATAAAAGTGAAATGCGGGGCTTTATTTTATCAACCCGAAAATAAGAGTTAAATACGGACTTCTATTTTGTAAGGAGTTTTAAAAGTGCGGTCCTATAGGCATGAAACGGCTCATCCAAATAAAACCAATGGATTCTAAATGTCTAGATTTGAAACCTATATGGTCATTTGAAAGTTTTTCTTAATATATATAGAAAAACTAAAACGAACTCCCGTGACTGCCTGAACTTCGTCATTTTATAAAAGCTGTAATTTCGTCAACTGATACTTCCACCTGGAGAAGGAATGTTGGTACACTAGCTTCAGCCATAATAGGTTTAGCAGATATTGTGGAAATAATGTGCGAAAAAATAGATGTCACTTTCATCAGTTTATAAACGCTGATTTTCATACATTGTCTACGTAACGATACTGGAAGTCACTAGCCTGATTGCCAGACACTTCCCATAGTGGCTTTGTCAAGCCGGACACTTTTTGTAACGCAACACTGTATTGTGGGCTCTTATACTATTAGTAAACTTGCACCTGTTTTTTGCCATGAAGTTTGCTCCAATTGAAATTTGATTAACCGCAAGAAGGATTATGTAAGAAAAGAAACTCGTCTCATTTGATGAGCCGTTCCTTAGTTCTTGGGCCGGACTTTTATTCTGTCCTTAAAAAATAAAACTTCTCTCGAAGGACTTTTATTATTGATATTAGAAAAAAATTACAAAGTTTACAAACGGCAGTTGTTATTAGGACTTCTTCATCAGTTAGCTTCTCGGGAGCGAGTATAGAGCTCGAAATCTCCAACATTCATACTTTATACTAGTGATGCCTTTATGCACTCAGCCACATGAATGCCCCGCTGCTCGCTTTGCAATTTCTCTCTAAGTGTAGCTATTTTTTTTTAAAGGAATCACTATTTGGGTCCCTGGCTCTTTCTATATAAATGGAAGTGTAAAGTAGGTCAGCTAGTCTGATGATAAAAAATCTTAAGGATTTTTATGAGGACAACAGCATCGACGAGTAAGTAATCAGTTATTTAAGGTATTTTCTTCGAACCATTAGTTACGGTGTTAACACTCTTCTACATGAATCTAGAACATATCCTGATAATATTGTGTAAAATATATTGGTATCGTGTGGGAAAATTATTTAACTTTATGCTTCAAGTTTAAGTTCATAATAAAAAAAAATAAATGTAAGGCGCGATAACCTCCGAAGAGATCTAAGGCCGAGCTTCTCTTCCAATTTGCGTCGTGCTCCTCTTGATTTTCCCTACAAATTGGCCGGACGGGACCTACATGTTTTATGCCGACTCCGAACGGCATCTGCAAGGCAGATGAGTTTTCACTGAGAGCTTTTCATGGCAGAAATACACCCGGAGCGCTTGCCAAACACTGCCGAGGGGCGACCCCGCTTAGAAAAATTGTCTTCTAATTTAAAAACCTTATTTCTAAAATTTTGATGTTGCTTTGCCCGGGGTGCGAACCCGGGGCATACGGTGTGGTAGGCGGAGCACGCTACTATCACACCACGGTGCCCGCCTTAAGTTCATAATATTGAATTATAATTACCTATGTATACACATAAATTTCTGCCCCTGAAGAAGCTAAGAAGATTAGCGAAACGTAGGGCTTGAATAGTTGAGTCCTTTGACTTGCACTAAAGCAAAATTTTGGTCGTTTGCAGCCTATTTATATTACATACATATATAAAAAGTATTGAGCAGCTTAATCAAATCTAGATAAGTAATTTATTTTGACATAGCTTAATTCGATGACTCTCTTGGGGGCCAATCAATATTGAACTCGGTTCAGCAATAATTTCATTATTCTTTGTAAGAAATGCTTTATTGAGATTGCTTTATATCTTCAAATCGAGTTCAGCTCGTACATACACATGTACATGGGATACACAGCCAGGGGCGGATTTGAGTTTTACGAGGCCCGGGACTAAAATGAATATGGGGCCCATTTAAAGGGAGTAAAATATGATCTTTTTTTTAAATAAATTAAAACTTTTAATTATGTTTATAATTTATTCTCGCAAATATTTTTTCTTTGTTACTTACATATATTTTGAAAACTATAAATTATCAATTAAAAATATTTTTTTCTTGATTTTGCTCTGGCAAAGTCACTTATCAAATCATCAAAATCAATCGATCGAAGTGGTGCGGCGCCTTCTGAAGCGCCGCAACTATGACGTTTTTCGCGAACGAAAAAACATGATTCGACGTTCGACCGGCTTCTGCGGTAAACCTTCAAGTGCCATCGATTGCATTTTTGTGATAACCTAAGCAAATGGATTCAGATTACAATGGTGTTTTTGTGATAATCTAAGCAATTGGGTTCAGATTACAATGAATATATGTCATGATATACTTACTATAGTCCGAACTCTGAACGTGCTTGCTTATATTATCTTATTCTTAACGAGTGCGTGTATTCTTTTCCATGTTACTATTGTATATAAATTGGAGGTGAAAAATTAAATTATGTGTACGCAAATACGTAATATGATATCATTTATTCGAGCTCGCGGGGCCTCCCGATGCTGCGGCCCGGGGCCATAGCCCCTGCTAGCCCCCTGTACACAGCGCCTTGAAATAATAACAAAAAAAGTCTACCTACATACACATGTTTGCGTTATTGTTGTTTTCGATAGCTCAAATTTATCAATTTCTTGAAAAGCTTGTATAAACTCTGCAATAAATGAAATCAGTTAGTCCAATGCGCATATGTATTGTTATTCATATGAGCAATAAAATGCCCTATGGGAAAGAATTCGAGAAGAGTTGTTTATTAATTGAAGTAAACGTAAAGTAAAACGTTTATCTTCTTCATTTCAGAATTGGAACAGTTTTTTCGAAGTCAAACTCCTTGGACATTACCAGTAATTATTAGATTTTTGGCACTTGTTAGTTCAGTTCAACAAGAGTTTAATTGGCCGGAATCGGAGGGATCCTTGTTTTGCAAAACGATAGAATGAAAAAAATTGGGTGTACAAGCGCCGTGAGAAGTTATACTTCTTTAATTTTATGGCAATAATAAATTACAATAAAATAATAATGGACTGGACAAAGATAGTCAAAAAAGTTAATAAAATTTAGTTTAAATTTGAAAAATCAAATACATAATGTGACCCATATTTGCATCACTAAGCTGCTACTAAATAAATGCACAACAACAATTAAGCAGCCACTTTTATATAGAAGGCGACAAAGAGATATCTCACACCCACAAATATGTAGTCATCAGCCGAGGCTGTTACTCATACGTACACACGCATATGGCTAGTAGAAAAACATAAACTACCAATATACATGTATATAACCAAGCATGAGATACAACTGTTCTGGAACACAGGTTCGCGAAGCGACTAGACCTTAGGAGCATTGGAGAACGAGATAACAGAGAGTATAATAGCCGCGCAAGCGGAGGAATCACTAATCAGTTTGATTAACACACGCTATTGCGAAGTACGTGATATTGAAGTATAATTGCACTACTCCCAAAGTAAACTAAATAAAGACCAGTTTGCAATACTGAATATTGGAGTGATCTATTCAACAGTTTGGCGATTCGAACGTAATTTCGCGAACTAATCGAATGTTATCAATTTTAAATTATGTCCACTACCATAGCATCCTCCGGCAATGCCTGAATCCGAACTTCAGTTATCAGTGGCTTATGATAAAAAGGGCTGCCTATTTACTGAATTTCAGGCAAATCGAACGATGAATAGAATTTGTTCGAATAAATCGGTCTCTGGTCCACTTCCCAAAAAAAAAAAAAAGATAATAGTAAATACTAATATAGTCAAAGGGCTACCTATATACCAAATTTCAGGGAAATCGACCAGTCTCTTTAGTACACAAACATTGGCCCTATATATACATACATACATACAAACATTCCAACAAGACTTTTGTTCAAGTATTTTAACGAAACGTTTAAAATTTATAACGAAAGAGTATTTTTCAAGAGATGTGTTCGTCGTTAACTATTAACACGCATAAACAAGTATGCAATTCAAGCTCATACGAAATGAAAATGCATACATATGTACATAAAATCATACATACCTATAAATGCACTCCCGAAGTTAAATAACTCTAGCTAAATGCAGTCAAAGCAAGTTTGCCCCTACAATTCACAGCGAACAAACACACGAACTGCATTTTCAACCTGTGACATTTGTGTTACATTTTTTAAATTTTCTCTCTTATAACGCAGTATAACGTCAATTTCATAAAGAAGCATAACGTGTTTGAAACTTTTTTTCACTTCATCGTTTCACAGAACAAAAACTCCCACCAGGGCACCCAAATTTTTTCCAAAGTTATAATTGGCAAATCAGATTTGCAGAAAGATAAGATACTTTTCACTTTAAACTTCTCTGTAGCATGACTGTGGAGTAATTCAAATTCGACAAAACGAATGTAATGGCCAAGGCAACTGAAGTTTACACCGGTTTGTCGAATCTTCAATTTGGGATGGGAAAAAAGGAGTTGCTGAAAGAGAGACCAGTATTACAAAATTTAAAATTTACATTTTTCGAAATGTTGCGTTATTCAAGTAAATGAAAGTACATCAATAAGTAACTCACGAATGGGTTACAGTCCCCACATGACACAAACCACCTTTTCCAATGCAACGTGGGACCAAGGCCTCTAACCCTCACGTCTCATCGGTCCAGCCCTATGGAAACAGCAAGTTTACCAAGACCTCCGTTAGAGGATATCGTTGACAAGTTGTATGTGATCGCACCTCTTGGATTGCGAAAAGCAGTGCTACAAAAAAAAAAAAAAAAAAAATAAAAAGCAGTAATTCACGATCTGGCTTATGCACCAGCTTTTCCTAAATGATGCGAGCCACTGAACTTAATGTCGACAACTTTTGGAGCTCTAGTAGCAACTAATTATATGTGACTTGCTAATATAAGAGCGTAAAGTGAGTTTCTTCAAAGGCTGGGTAGCACTCAGGTAATCCCAAATCGAGTAAAGGTCCCAGTTCCTACACTAATGAATACACTTTGATTTGGTGGTGATATTACAGCCAGGAGCATGCACAAACTGTGGCACAGAATTTAACTGCGCAGATGAACGGTATATGACCTAAGTTTCTAGTTCCGCGTATATGATGCGGGCGGGTTGGAGTCAAGTCGATAAACGGTGCTAAAGGTGCCGGTGTAAAGGTGAACACTTTGATGGTGAGTGGTCAATAGGGAACTCCTGACTGGTTCGCGATTGATGGTCGATGGTCGGCCGGTAGAAGCTAGAACTATGATGGGCTGAACGATGCTAAAGTACCAGTAGGAGCAGAAAATTGGTGTGAGTAGTGAACGATGAACCGATGTATGGTGGATGTAGGTGTAGTAGAAAGGTTGAACTAATGAACCACGAACCGGTAGATGCTGAGACCACAAAAATTACAAATGTATTTGGTGGTTCTGCCGTTTGAACAATATGTAATTGATGCTCTACTCAGTCTTTTGACCCACCAAACGCCTCTGGGTAACGAGAGTTATCAACCTGAATTTCTCATTATTTGACAAGCGCAAAAAGGGCATACTTGGATATAAGTCATAATAAAACATTTGAGAAGTTCACACACTCGAGGATTGCCCACCGAACGAAATGCATAAGAGCATTGACTTAAAAGCGGAATCGTACTAATTTGTTTCCAGCAAAGGCTGCTGCTCAAAAAATTAACTCATATTACTCAGTTTTCGTTGTTTATTCACAGACCCGTGAACTGTTTAGCAATTATTGTGAGATCAAGTAAACATTTTTCACTAAACACTTAATGTTTGAAAAACAAGAGATATGCCTGTTCGTAAAAGCAAAACAAAAAAACAAGTAAGGACGGGACTGTCTTCGGCTGTGCCGAAGACTTCATACCTTTCATGAATGGGGCTGAACAATAATCTTATCCCGTTCGTAATCTCCAAATAATCGGATGTATAAGATAAGAAATATATAGTGAACAGATGGACACACCTAAACGATTTTTAAGATAAATATAAAATAAACAAGTAAGGAAGGTTAAATTCGGGTGTAACCGAACATTGCATACTCAGTTGAGAGCTATGGTGGCAACATAAGGGAAAATAACCATGTAGGAAAATGAACCGAGGGTAACCCTGGAATGTGTTTGTATGACAAATATTTTAAGAGGGAGTGCGCCATAGTTCTATAGGTGGACGCGATTTAGGGATATCGCCATAAAGGTGGATCAGGGTTGACTCTAGGATTTGTTTGTACGATATGGGTATCAAATGAAAGGTGCTAATGAGTATTTTAAAAGGGAGTGACCCTTATTTCCATAGGTGGACGCCGTTTCGTGATATTGCCATAAAGGGGACCAGGGGTGACTCTAGAATGCGTTTATACAATATGGGTGTCAAACGAAAGGTATTAATGAGTATTTTAAGAGGGCGTGGGCCCTAGTTCTATATGTGGACGCCTTTTCGAGATATCGCCATAAAGGTGGACCAGGGGTGACTCTAGAATTTGTTTGTACGATATGGGTATCAAATGTCAGTCAGACCTACGAGAAACATCTTGCCCATAAAACGTTTGAAAGGTGTTAATGAGTATTTTAAAAGGGAGTGGGCCTTAGTTCTATAGGTGGACGCCTTTTCGGAATATCGTTATAAAAGTGGACGTTGACTCTAGAATGCGTTTGTACAATATGAGTATCAAACGAAAGGTGTTAATAAGTGTTTTAAAAGGGAGTGGGCCTTAGTTCTATAGGTGGACGCCTTTTCGAGATATCGCCATAAAGGTGGACCAGGGGTGACTCTAGAATATGTTTGTACGATATGGGTATCAAATGAAAGGTGTTAATGAGTATTTTAAAAGGGCGTGGGCCTTAGTTCTATAGGTGGGCGCCTTTTCGAGATATCGCCATAAAGGTGGACCAGGGGTGACTCTAGAATATGTTTGTACGATATGGGTATCAAATGAAAGGTGTTAATGAGTATTTTAAAAGGGAATGGCCCTTAGTTGTAGATGCGAAGGCGTTTTCGAGATATCGACCAAAATGTGGACCAGGGTGATCCAGAACTTCATCTGTCGGGTACCGCTAATTTATTTATATATGTAATACCACGAAAAGTATTCTTTCCAAGATTCCAAGGGCTTTTGATTTCGCCCTGCAAAACTTTTTCATTTCTTCTACTTAATATGGTAGGTGTCACACCCATTTTACCAAGTTTTTTTCTAAAGTTATATTTTGCGTCAATAGACCAATACAATTACCATGTTTCATCCCTTTTTTCGTATTTGGTATATAATTATGGCATTTTTTTCATTTTTCGTAATATTCGATATCGAAAAAGTGGGCGTTGTCATAGTCGGATTTCGGCCATTTTTTACACCAATACAAAGTGAGTTCAGATAAGTGAACTGAGTTTAGTAAAGATATATCGATTTTTCTCAAGTTATCGTGTTAACGGCCGAGCGGAAGGACAGACGGTCGACTGTGTATAAAAACTGGGCGTGGCTTCAACCGATTTCGCCCTTTTTCACAGAAAACAGTTATCGTCCTAGAATCTAAGCCTCTACCAAATTTCACAAGGATTGGTAAATTTTTGTTCGACTTATGGCATTAAAAGTATCCTAGACAAATTAAATGAAAAAGGGCGGAGCCACGCCCATTTTGAAATTTTCTTTTATTTTTGTATTTTGTTGCACCATATCATTACTGGAGTTGAATGTTGGCATAATTTACTTATATACTGTAAAGATATTAACTTTTCTTTTAAAATTTGAATTAAAAAATTTTTTTTTTTATAAAGTGGTCGTGGTCGTTCTCCGATTTTGCTAATTTTTAGCAAGCAGACACATAGTAATAAGAGTAACGTTCCTGACAAATTTCATCATGATATCTTCAACGACTGCCAAATAACAGCTTGCAAAACTTCTAAATTACCTTCTTTTAAAAGTGGGCGGTGCCACGCCCATTGTCCAAAATTTTACTATTTTTCTATTCTGCGTCATAAGTTCAACTAACTTAACAAATTTCATCGCTTAATCCGTATTTTGTAATGAATTATCGCACTTTTTCGATTTTTCGAAATTTACGATATCGAAAAAGTGGGCGTGGTTATAGTCCGATATCGTTCATTTTAAACAGCGAACTGAGATGAGTGCCCAGGAACCTACATTCCAAATTTCATCAAGATACCTCAAAATTTACTCAAGTTATCGTGTTAACGGACAGACGGACGGACGGACGGACATGGCTCAATTGAATTTTTTTTCGATACTGATGATTTTGATATATGGAAGTCTATATCTATCTCGATTCCTTTATACCTGTACAACCAACCGTTATCCAATCAAGGTTAATATACTCTGTGAGCTCTGCTCAACTGAGTATAAAAATGGGGAAAAACCCCCTTATCTGAACGATCGGTTGTATGGGATATATATTATATATAGCTCCGATCGAAATGATTTTTTCATGAAATTTACTATGATATATTAGAATAAATATCACCAAGTTTAACGTTTTTATATTGGAAATTAAGGGAGAAATTGTCAAAAAACTTTCTATCTCAACGATCGGTTGTATGGGATATATACTATATATAGCTCCGATCAAAGTGATTTTTTCAAGATATCTTCTATGATATATTAGAATATATATCACCGAGTTTCACGTTTATGTTTTCTAAATTGCGGCAGGAATGACCAAAATCGTCTTATCTGAACGATCGGGTGTATGGGAGATATATGTTATAGTGGTCCGATCCTACCGGACCCTACAAATGTCTAATATAATACAAAAATACATCCTTGTGCCAAATTTCATTGAGATATCTCAAAATTTGAGGGACTAGTTTGCGTTCAAACAGACAGACGGACAGACGGACGGACGGACAGACGGACGGACGGACAGACGGACATGGCTATATCAACTCAGTTCGTCGCGCTGATCAATTCGGTATACTTAATTGTGAGTCTATCGTCTATATTTCTCAACGTTACAAACATCGGACCAAAGTTAATATACCATTTCATGTTCATGAAAGGTATAAAAAGATCTTGAATGAGCTTAACCAATGTAATCCAACAAGATATACCCCTACATATACCTAGATAAGCGTACACTTATGTCATTCAGTGCATGCTCTTTCATTTATACGTCAGCTCAATACATTTGTATCAACTACTGGGGATCCACTTTTACCTCTATTCCAATGGGAGCTCTCTACTCACAGCACACACAGTTTCGCTCCAACAGTGTTTATCTCACTTGCAGCCACTGCTCCAACTCAGTCGCTGCTCCTCCACAGCCGCAGCATGAAACCACTGCTGCCGCGAACTGTGGCGATCGCGTTGTCTACCGTTGATCTGTATATTCTTGCTTTGTATGTAAATATGTACATATATATAGTTAGCTTTTTCAGTTGGTGTTGTGCTCTGAGACAACTTAAGCGTCCATTGAATCATTCATTCATTCATTTGTTACTTCATTCATAGTTTTTTGTGCGCTTTATTGTTTATGCGGATTGGATGTTCGTTCTCTCAGTCTCCTTCACAAACACGTTCGTTTTCATTCATAGATGTCAGGTTTTTTTGCAGGTTTTTTTCTTATTTATTTTAGCTTTGTGTTATTTGTTGGTTGTTGGCTGTGACGTGCACAGCACAGTTGTTGTATCGTATTTTAGGTTTATTTCAGGCATGCTTAACCAACGAAACGATATCATTTCGTTACGATAATCAACGTTAATAAACGAAACGAAGTCATTTCGTTTCGTTTATTAACGTTAAGATCGTCAAATTAACGAAATGATTTCGTTTCGTTTTCTGCCATATCAAAACGAAATCAAATCGTTTATGTTGATTATTAATTTCAAACTATGCTGGCAAAGCTGATTGATGGCGGAGTCATTAAAGGTGAAAGCATTAGCCAAGCTGATTGCAACTTTTCTCATGAATTTTGACAGTACAAACATTTCTCAGAGTATTTTTGACATTACCACCAACGAATTACACAAACAAATTACATAGAGTTTGTGTGTGTATGTGCGCTCGTTGTTGCCACCTTACGGCTTCACCATGGCTATAGCATTGCCAGCACAATTCAAACATAAAGTATCACGTTTTTGTTAACGTTTTTAACGTTAACGAAAGCTTTTCGTTTCGGTTAAAAACGAGATACAATTTATCTTGATAATTTCTTTATCGATAATATTTCGAAGTGTTGCAACGGAAACGGTGGAAATTTTTTGATAAACGATTAGCTTAACGTTAAGGTGCATCCCTGGTTTATTTCTTGATCTTTTTTGTGTTGAATTTCATTTTTGTTTAATTTGTATTATATTTTCGTTGTAATGGGCAGCGTTTTGGTCGTTTGCTGTTATTGCCGTTGCAATTGCAGCTGACTTTTCTTGCATTTTGACTCTGCGAATGCATTTGAATAGAGCTTAAGAAGATGACACTCAATGTCGGCATTGCCACTGACTTTTGTTGGTTGCTATTTTATTTTTGCTTTTCGTTTTTTGTTGCTATATTTAGCATTGCTACCGCTGCTGTCATGTACTTATAGTATGGTCTTTTCGTTTCTGTTGCTATTTTCGTTCTTACTTTGCTTTCCCAGCTGCATCAGAAATTTGTTTTGCTTTTAGGTTTTTCCTTTGCCTAGATTTTCACTCATCGATCACATAAAGTATTGTAATTCACATGACTTATCATTAAATTTTTGTCATTCAAGAAGGTTCAAAATAAAAATTATGACACTTGGAAACAGATCCATTTTCAAATAGTGTTCAAAGGCGTTGCCCTATGGAATCGAATCTCTATTCCTTTCTTATGTTATAATCCGAAGCTTGGAAAGTGCGGACCATTTGCACTTGATGGATTCCAAAGTTTCGGTCAGAAGCCGTGTTTCCTTTACACGTTGGAATTTAAAAGGTTTTTTTTATATGAGTTAACCGGGGATTGCCCGTATCACTTTAAATGTATGAAAACATTTATTTCAAGCAATTTTTAATTTTATAATTTATTTAATAATTTGGGAAAAATTTAAACAACGTGATATCAGGACGGACAAGGCGACAGCTGTTTCGATTATACCTTGTAAATCTCTTCAAAGCCTTTTCTCCCGGGAGCGGGAGTCGAACCCGCACTCCTACGATAGTTGAAATGGTTAAAAACGCATTCAGCTACGTCATGCCTTAGTTCTTTCGCATATATTATCTTCTACACATCACATAATTCGTATGTAGTTATGTGTTGAAGTTATGCATGTTTGTAAGGCGGTTTTCAGAGAAACTTGGTATTTGTTGTTGTTTTTGTTCTATTTATAGAACTACAACGAATTATCCAAAAAAAAAATTTCCCAAATTATTAAATTAAAAGGTTTTTGTTGGCATGAGTATCAACTGCAAGCCTACATTCATCTCTATTATAGAATAATACTATTTTTCTGATTGTACAATCGTGCTACACCCTGGCCGGGCACATCGAACATATTCCCTGAGGTGTAAAAGATATTTACTCTGTGTTCTGCACAAAGTCTCTCGAAAGTTTTTCCATATTCCGGAATAGTACTTATAGAAGGTTACCGTACATGCTATTCACGTAAAGCCAATGAAAGGCTTCTATATATTATCCTTTACTGATTATACATATATAATATATTATGTTTATCTATTATCTATTACCTTCTCTTTTATTACCTATTATCTGTTGTATATCAAACGTTATCTACTATCTATTATCTATTTTATATTATTTAATATCTATTATATTTTGTCTATTGTTTTTTATCTTTTATCTATTACCTGTTATCTATTATCTGTTATTATTATTCATTATCTTTTAATCATCACTGATTGCCGCTTAGCCGCCTAAGCGATTTTGGCCGTTTGGATAAGACCATAAATCTTCCGGAGAACTTTTCCATCTCACCTTCTCTCGCCACCGTCCATGATTCCGACAGGTATGAGCGACTTGTAGAGCGTGCTTTTTGTTCGTCGTTAGAAGACTTGACCTTTCCATTGTCTACCCAGTCCAAAGTACAACTTGTTAAGTTATTAAGTTATTCTCCGTTTGATTTTTAAGCTGGCAAGTATATAACTTTATCTACAATTCTGAAATTGCTGCGCAAAAAATTGGTACTCCTAAATTTCAATACGCATTATACTCAGATGCAACTGAAATGTATGTCTATGTTTTAACTGTACAAATGGTGTGTGTCTACTATTCACCGCAACCGCTATAGATTATACACTTTGGCCAACAGAGGTGCTTGCCTCCGCTATTCGGTACAACCCGTTTTGTAGCTAGTTATTTAACCACTGCCGCTAGATTGGCATCCTAAATTTTATATAAGTGATGGTACGCGTTGTTTTTACCCGTAAATGTAGATCTATATATACATGTAAAATAAAACAAGCTATTGTGCGTGACTAAAAAGCTATCTCAAACGAGGTTCTATGTTATAAACTAACTCTAACAAATACTAGAAGCTTTCTATGACTATAGCTATTTGCTGATTTCAGATGGGACAGCTGTGCCACTTCTTAGAACTGGCCTTTCATTCCGTTTTCCTCCTTCTTCGACCACATGCAACTCTCGCCTTCTTTCGATCTCGCCCAACATCCTTCGATGGATGCACCCTGTATAGCTAGCTCATCCGCTTTTTCATTTCCATCTATTCCCATATGCCCAGGAACCCTATATAGGTGTATATTTTCCCCACATTTAGATGTTGTGAGAGATTATTGCCTTAATTGCTGCTTGGCTGTCAATTTAAAAGTTGACGCGGCTGCGGCTTAAGCTTTTCATACTCAGCATGCTTTGCACACAGAGTATATTAACTTTGATTGGATAACGGTTGGTTGTACAGGTATAAATGAATCGAGGTAGATATAGACTTCCATATATCAAAATCAACAGTGTCGAAAAAAAGTTGAGCCATTCAGGACCACGCCCACTTTTATATAAACGATTTTTAAAAGGGTCGTGGACGAATAAAATAAGCTATATCTTTGGAAAAAAGAGCTTTATATCAATGGTATTTCATTTCCCAAGTGGATTTATAACAATAAATAGGAAAACTTCAAATTTTCCAATGGGTGTGGCACCGCCCCTTTTATGACTAAGCAATTTTCTGTTTCGGGAGCCATAACTCGAAGAAAAACAAGTAAGGACGGGACTGTCTTCGGCTGTGCCGAAGACTTCATACCTTTCATGAATGGGGCTGAACAATAATCTTATCCCGTTCGTAATCTCCAAATTATCGGATGTATAAGATAAGAAATATATAGTAAACAGATGTAAATACCTAAACGATTTTTAAGATAAATATAAAATAAAAAATGGCAAAAAAACCCCATATCTGAACGATCGGTTGTATGGGATATCTACATTTATGTTCATATTAATAGCAGTGGTTTCTTAGAACACTAATAAAGTGGATTTATCTAAAGTAAATTAAACCAAATTGAAAAACGTTTGCGTTATGTAATAACGCATTAAGGCTAGTTATGTTAAAAGCAAAAAATATTTCTTCTACATCACGTCAAGTTGTTGTAAATTTGAAAAAGGTTACACAAGTGTCAGAAAAGAATCTTCATAAAAATAGCAGTTTTAAAAGATTTTTATTAAAGAGTCACTATAATTAAAGATATATAGTGAACTAACTCAAAAAACACAAATAGTTCGCTCATATTTCGTTGTATAACCCCCATTTCGGATGACGGCGGCACATCTACGAGGCATGGAGTCCACTAAGCACTTACATCGATCCACTGGTATATTTGCCCAAGCTGATTGCACTACTTCGCACAATAACTTTGAATTGGACGGTTTTTTTCATCAACGGCGTGCTTTTTATCCCCCCATAAGTTTTCAATTGGGTTCAAGTCCGGGGATTGAGCTGGCCACTCCATTACTGCAATTTTGTTCTCCCGAAAGAAATCCTTTGCTCGCATGCTCGTATGTTTTGGGTCGCTATCCTGTTGGAAAACCTATTTTAGGACTTCCTCTTCTACATGCGGCAGACGTAAACGGTTATTGGAAACGAAATTGAAGACCCACAGCCCTCGTAATGTACCACTTTTGACCAAACGCCACTTGAAAACAGACTACAATTTGCTAAAAACCATATGTAAGCTGGCCGGTTGCAAAATGGCGAAATATTTTATGGACAGATGAAAGTAAGGTGGTACTTTTAGTTCCAAATTTCGGCGGCAGTATGTAAGAACACCACAATTTAAATCTAATCGGCCTCAGTTTACAATAAAGACAGTAAAACATGGAGGAGCAAAAATAATGGTTTGGGGCTGTTTTTCATACCATGGTGTGGGTACAATATATAAAGTTGATGGTATCATGGATCATCACAGCCAGCTCAATCCCCGGACTTGAACCCAATTGAAAACTTATGGGGGGATAACAAGCACGCCGTTGATGAAAAAAAACCGTCCAATGCAAAGTTATTGTGCGAAGTAGTGCAATCAGCTTGGGCAAATATACCAGTGGACCGATGTAAGTGCTTAGTGGACTCCATGCCTCTTAGATGTGCCGCCGTCATCCGAAATGGGGGTTATACAACGAAATATGAGCGAACTATTTGTGTTTTTTGAGTTAATTCACTATATATCTTTAATTATAGTGAAAACTTATAAATATGCATGCGAAGCCGAAATAAAGACAAGAATTAATAATACCAACATACCTATTTACATACGTCCTATTCGATTTGCCTGAAATTTCGTATATAAATTTGCCTATATTAGTATTTACGATGCTTTTTTCCCGCAAGTATACCAGAGGCGGACTGGGACTGGGTCTGAGAATGAGACTCGGAGTGGGACTGTGACTGAGACTCGGAATAGGACTGGACCAAAATACATACTGCCCTCTGGGACTGGCAATAAGAGATAAAGAAGAAGGAGAAAAACATGAGAGAAGAGAAAAGAGAGAAGGAGACTGAGAAAGAGATAGAATGAGACGAAGATGGAGATGAAGCGAAAAAGACGGAGGGAGGAGTGAATAAAAAGATTAGGAAAAAGTGTAGAGGGGTAGGTCAGAGTTAGACGGAAAAAGCTTATTAAAATGTATGCAGATAGGCCAAATTTAGGGCAGAACAACGTCTGCCAGGTCTGCTGGTATATTATATATAGCTCCGATCGAAATGATTTTTTCATGAAATCTTCTATGATATATTAGAATAAATATCAACAAGTTTAACGTTTTTATATTGGAAATTAAGGGAGAAATTGCCAAAAATCTTTCTATCTGAACGATCGGTTGTATTGGATATAACTATATGTAGCTCCGATCAAAGTGATTTTTTCAGGATATCTTCTATGATATATTAGAATATATGTCACCGAAATTCACGTTTATACTTTCTAAATTGCGGCAGGAATGACCAAAATCGTCTTATCTGAACGATCGGGTTTATGGGAGATATATGTTATAGTGGTCCGATCCTACCGGATCTAACAAATGTCTAATATAATACAAAAATACATCCTTGTGCCAAATTTCATTGAGATATCTCAAAATTTGGGGGACTAGTTTGCGTTCAGACAGACGGACGGACGGACAGACGGACATGGCTATATCAACTCAGTTCGTCGCCCTAATCAATTCGGTATACTTAATGTTGAGTCTATCTTCTATATTTCTCAACGTTCCAAACATCGGACCAAAGTTAATATACCATTTCATGTTCATGAAAGGTATAATTAACGGATCGTAATAAAATTGGGTACACAAATTTTCCCTATAGCAGGAAATATTTCTAGTAATAAAAAAATTAAAAAACATTTTTTAAGTTAAACGGTTTTACTGAAAACAATACTTACATGAAGTAATACTAATACTAAAGGCTAGAAAATAATTAGGTAGGTCCTAGGTACTAGTCATCACACTCCTCATCAATCTAGCGCGTTGATCAGACAATGTGAGGCGTAGCATAACCTGATTAAGGTTCAGTTGGTCTTACTTATGACTATCAATAGAAAATAGGAGTGTGATGACTAGTACCTAGGACCTACCTAATTATTTTCTAACCTTTAGTATTATTATTACTTCATGTAAGTATTGTTTTCAATAAAACCGTTTAACTAAAAAAAAATTTATTATTTTATTTTCAAGTTTTTAGTCTTTATTTAATTGCCTATTATTTCTCATTCTATTTAGTTCATTTAGTGACTCATTATTACAAGAACTCTTTCCTGACAATTTGTTACAATCTAAGTCCTCAATACATAATCCTTCCAAAGACTTTACTCGACTCTGCGCCACGTATACTTGTCCGTCCTCGAACCCCAAACTATTTTGATGTCACTTCTACCGGACTGTATGTACTATTTGTTTCGCTTTCTATTCTTGTTTGTATTATGTGTTCCAAATATGAGCCAAATCGGACTACAAATACGATTTTTTGGAATATCTCGATCCTTGCGGCACCTAGCGGCGATTTTTTCATAGGTCGCTTTCTATTCTTGTGTGTATTATGTGTTCCAAATATGAGCCAAATAGGACTACAAATACGATCCTTGCGGCACCTATTAGCGATTTTTTTTGTTATTGCATTGCCATCGGGTTCTGAACTATATTCCAAGTTTCAAGCTTGTAGCTTATCGGGAAGTTACTTAAATTTCAATTATAAAATTCGTGCCAGCCTGCCAAGTTAAGCTAAATAAAACCGTTTAAAAATGGACGAGATCGGTTAAAGGCCACGCCCACTTTTATATAAAAGATTTTTAAAATGGTCGTAGACGAAAATGATAAGCTACATCTTAGCAAAAAAGAGCTTTGTATCAATAGAATTTTACTTTCTAAATTGAATTATAACATTAAATTGGAAAACACTAAAATTTTTAAAAATGGGTGTGGCACCGCGGGAAGACAGTTTTTTTTGTAAACGGGCGGTGCCACGTGTTATTAGAAAAGTAATTTATCTGAAATGAAATGTGCAATTGAAGCTCACGCTGAGTATATGATGTTCGGTTACACCCGAACTTAGACACCTTTACTTGTTTTTCTAGTGTTTCTACTGCTTTGGTTACGGCTACTGCTTCGAACTGAAAAACACTGCAGTGATCTGGCAGCTTGTAGGATCTGTTTATTTCCGAAGCAGCACAGTATACCGCATACCCTACTCCTTCCATTACTTTGCAACCCTCAGTGTATACACGTATCGCCGCGACTGACATTTGCGTATCCTTACGCCAACAATCCAGCTCTATTGCGGCTCTAAGAGGGTCTTCGAAAAGCGCAGGTGCGGAATTTGATTTAACGATTTTGGTACTTCTATTTTGGTATCTTTTAGTGAGCAACACAATACAGAATAACACCTCTTCTGTCTACTTTGTTACTTTATCCGACTTCGTCAGCAGAGACATTGGTGTGCTTGAGCTTCTGGTACATCAGCAAGCTACGCGTTGATAACCATTTACCGCTAACTATGACCAAAACTTTACCAGTCTGTCAGTTTGAGCGGCCATCCCTCTAAAGCAGCTCATTAAGTGTCAGGCTCCCAAGAAATGGACTGCTACTTCGATCACTGAAAGCATTCTTAAAACGGTTTAACTCAAATACATTAAATCTTACCATTTCTCTGTAATATTTTAAAAGCACTCTTTTGAACAATCGAGACTGCCACATAAATCCACGTCATTCCCTCATTCGTCTGCCTCTCTCTCTCGTATTTGGGTACCTACATATTTGCGAATTTCGTTTTCATTTGTGTTTATGAAAATGATTTCTAAATATAATATGTGCTTTACTCACCTTCCTTAGAGATCAAATTTATATGTCCATCCATGCGTTTGAAATCGCTTTGTTACCTTGAAAATGTTGATATGGACATTTGACTGATAAATGGTGCTGCCGCTGGCAAATGACGCTCTCTACTTCTTAGCAAATTATTTCATTCATTTCTTCACGAATACACAAACAACTTTAAAGATTTCACATATCGACATTCATATGTACATATGTATGTATATAATCGCTTCTACCTTTCCATTTAGTTTTCTGGCAGCGCATTTGAATGACTTCTTGACTCAGTATTTTTATACTACTATATATATGTATATATATATCAGAGAACTGCATTGCGGCAAATTTTTTGACATTTTAAAACATATTTCATTTAAATTTGGACTACAATATTTGACCCACATTCATAGATGAGAACTTATTGTAATTTCAAAACTAGCACCAAACAAATTATATAACAAAATCCACCAGATATGCTATGCACTTGCAGTTGCGGTGCTGTTTTGCATTTCTCTGGCGCAACAGTTCAACATTTAACACGTTTTTATATGCTATGTTTTTTTTCTTCTTCTTCTTTTGCTTTTGCATTTACTTTATATTATTGCTCTTTTTGTTGCCTACCATGAAAAAACCGGCTTTTTTTGACTTATCGCTGCTGCCTCTGCTTTGTTTGCCGCATGCAACAAGTTTTACCTGCAGGGGTGTCGCACAGTGTAACCTACCACTAAAAGCACCGTTCAAATGAAGTTGGCCTTTCCAGATTTCGTTAAGGCTCGTAACAGATACTCGATTTGAAAAATGCATTACGGGTGGAAGAGTTTTTTACGTGCTGCAAATTTGATGGAATTTTTGAAATGTTTTCGCGAAATTCGTATATTTGGAAGTCTCTCACTTTTCAGAAACTTTTTTACTATGCAATTTTATGGTCCAGTCAATTTAAGTCCAACTTACCCTCACTAGGGTAGGCACCTTGTCGTTGGTGTGAGGGCTTAGCCGAACTCCATAGCGGCCGACTATGAGGCGGAGCTGTTTAGGACTGGCATCTACGCCTAACCTAACGACTAATACTGTATTTCAAAATTTTGCTTTGATTTTTGCCATTTTTTTTGGAGAGGTGTCTAAGATTTGCTTTCCTATACAAAAAAAACATGTTTTAAGTTAAATAATTTATAAAATTGTTTTCCATAATTAAAGATCCTAAGTAAAAGATGAAAATAATCACACACGAAGTAAATAAAATGAGCCAAATAAAACATTTCTCTAAATCGCAATTGAGCTTCTTCATATCTAGACCTAAATTATGGCATTTTGAGGTCAAAATAAAATTTTTTTAAAATAAAATGAACGTTTTTCAAATCAGATGAAACTTTTTCAATTCAACATAACCTATTTGTTTGGCTTGTGACATCTACAGGTTTTGCACCCAAAAACTATGAAAAGTGTAATGTAGTGGGTTTATAAATACGGCTCTCTCGGCTGCCTATTCTCAAATTCTCTACCTCAGAAATCTTGGGAAACAACCCAATTAAAATTTTTTTTCAAAATTTGCCCTGTCTTAGAATCAACTCAATATATTTTGGCGTGAACTAAGACGACTGAAAGAATTGCTTAGACAGACATTCTCAATTAAATTCTCAAATTGGGCGTTTATTAAAAAATATTCTGAGATATAGCGTTTTCGAACTAGCAGCGGATACTCCACACAATATTCGACATGTAAATACATAAGTGTGAGCCAAAAAATGTCTTTTTGTGAAGTAAAAATATTGTTTTCGACATCAAAAAAGTTAGCCCATGAAAATTACAGCTTTTAATTTTAATGTTAAAATTCTGCTCGTCGCGATTTTCGTTTTCCAACACAAATCACACGGGGGATTCTTAATTTTTATGCTTGTGCTTCAATTAATAGCACCAAAGTGATGAGCAATAAAAATTCTTTTTAAATTTTTTTAAGCTTTAATTTTGTGATAAAATTGGGGTAACTGTGACAGACGTCATATAATCCGTGAGTAAAAAATACAAACCTTGATTTCCAGTGCAATTTTATTCACTGAATTTTAATGGAGCAGTCAAAGTGTTGGAAGGAAACTAAGCTTCACTTAAGTGCAGCTTAAACGTACTCTGTACAATTGGGCATCGGGTGTCAGGGTTTGATTAAAACAAAATAATAATTAAACAAAAAAAAAAAAATTTAAGTTAAACGGTTTTATTGAAAACAATACTTACATGAAGTAATAGTAATACTAAAAGCTATAAAATAATTAGGTAGGTCCTAGGTACTAGTCATTACACTCCTCATCAATCTAGGGCGTTGATCAGACAAGATCAGCGTTGGGCGCGTGGAATTTCTAAAAATGTGAGGCGTAGCATAACCTTATTAAGGTTCCGTTCGTCTTATATATGACTATAAAACGCTTTTATTTTATTGTCTGATCAACGCCCTAGATTGATGAGGAGTGTGATAACTAGTACCTACATAATTATTTTCTAGCTTTTAGTATTATTATTACTTCATGTAAGTATTGTTTTCAATAAAACCGTTTAACTTAAAATTTATTTTTTAATTATTTTATTTTCAAGTTTTTAGTCTTTATTTAATTGGCTATTATTTCTCATTCTATTTAGTTCATTTAGTGACTCATTATTACAAGGACTCTTTCCTGACAAGTTGTTACAATCTAAGTCCTCAATACATAATCCTTCCAAAGACGTTACTCGACTCTGCGCCGCGTATGCTTGTCCCTCCTCTAACTCCAAAATATTTTGATATCTCTTCTACCGGACTGTATGTAATATTTGTTCCAGATATGAGCCAAATCGGATCACAAATACGATTTTTTGAATATCTCGATCCTTGCGCCATCTAGCGGTGATTTTTTCTTATTATTGCACTGTTCCAAGTTTCAAGCTTGTAGCTTATCGGAAAGTTACTTAAATTTCAATTACAAAATTGGTGCCAGCCAGCCAACCAGCCATCCTGTCAATCAAGCTAAATAAAACCGTTTAAAAAGGTCCATTTCAAGTCAAAAATAGCTTCATGAATCACGTGATTTGAAAAATTTTCATTTAACTTGAAAGGAAGTTCATTTGAATTGCAAAAAGTTTCATTTCGCTTGAAAAAAATTTCATTTGTTTGAAAAAAAGTTGTATTGGACTTGAAAAAAGTTTCATTGGACCTGAAAATGCTATACAACCTTTGTCTAAAAAACTGGTCATAAAAGTTCTTCAACTTTCTGGATTGCTGGATTGAGCTTTTTGGTCGTCCAAACAATAAGCAAACTATGATTTTGCTACAATGCTTCAACGCGTATCATTGTTTCATGCGTCATCTTCTGGAGGATAGTGGCTTATATTAAATGTATTATTTAAAATAAAAATATCACATTTTGTTATACACATATATATGTACATATACAAAACTGTTCAGTTAGCACTGACCTTTCCTTGTCCTCAATTCTCTATCTAGCTGAAGATGTCGCATGAAGCGTTGAAACGCGTTGAAACAATGTAGCAAAATCAAAGTTTGCTTATTATTTAGACGACCAAAAAAACTCAACACAGCAATCCATTAAGTTTTAAATTGGCCAAAACAAATTTTTTCTTTTTATCGTATTTTTAGCAGCACTCGTTACACTGTGCGCCGCTGCTGTGCACGTACACACACACACGCGCGCATATATATGCAAGTAGGTAGTAAATACTCCCTCGGTAAATGCAAGTTGACTGGTTATTGACCGTGGGCGATAGCTGCAGCAACAAAAACTTCAATATAATACAATAACAACTGCTGCAATATGCAACAACCATATGCTCGTTGCTGTCACTTTTGTCATTTGACTGTCTCTGCAGTGTTGGGCGCGTCATGATGCATGTGTGCATTCATTCATATTCTTAGCGTAAACATGTAGGTTTGGCTCACCATTCACTGCAGTCACGCAATTATATGAATAAGTATGTGGATATTGCTATTATTTTTACTTTTTTTATAGCTATGTTGTGAGTGAATCCTGCTGTTCTTTGCTTTCTCATTTCCATTCATAATTCTTCACTTTCAATGCAAAGTAATTTTCAGAAGTCATTGTATACCCTCTATAAATCTAGTTTTGCAGTTGATTATTGCTGAAGTCAGTGCAAGCAACTGATGAATAAATAAATGTGCCTCAAGAATAGTTTCCCCTTTTTTATGACTATTTACTTGTCCGCTTGAATGGACTTTTGTTTGGCTCGAAGTCAAGTTATTTCTGACTTAAGTAGGTGTCTCCGATTTTGTCGGCGCTTTCCTAATATTTAAACGTTTGCTAAGGTAGTTTAATTTTTCGCTCCGGTTAGATACATTCTTAAAAAAAAAAGCGTCATTAACACTCTTGCGATTTACGATTCCGCTTTCATTGCTGGCTGTCCTGAAAGGGTGTAGCTACGGCAGAAGACGACAGAGAATCGTTTCAATATATGTCATGATCGTTAATCTTCAGGAAGATATTGAGAATCCTTACGGAGCCTATGCCAGTATTTTGATCATCATATACATACAATACAGTACACCACTCTTGGCGTAGCTAAGTCTACAACTAAAGAAAATTAATCCTCCCCAAACATAGGCTGCAGTTGTATAGAAATTTACCATCAGCCGTTTGTGCAATTGTTCAAAACTAACCGGAGTCCAATACAACTCCGGCATTAAGCCCCAACTGTTGTCTTCAATCAAGAGACTTTCCCAGAGGTTCTCACCTCTTCTCTCTCTTATTAAAACCCGAATCAGTCTCTTGCAGGAGAAAACTACTTCATTACAGTATTTCTGATTAATCTTCCCTGCCCCCTAACACAATCCTATATAAGCTGACATCACCTTACAAGCAGACGACGCCTAGTGGTTTCTTTAAACCAAGAATGTTCATGCAATGCCTCTCTATGGCCCAAAATAGCATTAATTTGGCTCCTATTGGCTCTCAACAACTAAATAATTCGTTTTGAAATACACAAAATTAAAATCATTTGCGTTGGCTTCGCCATTCTGAACAAAGCAAAAGATACAGCCATTGATCGATATTCATAAGCTACTATTTTATTGTAATTAATTGTATGGTGTTTTTTTTTGATCCGTCATTTAGGTTATTGACGAGGACGAATTTTTTTAAGTTTTTTTGTTGGAGAAATTATATTTTCCTAATTTTGAGAACGTAATTTTCATTAGGGTGAAGGGTCCCGAAGTAATCCCAAAAAAACTGAAATGGGACCGAAAAAAACCCATAAAAATTCATGGCGCGATTTACCCCCGAAGAGATTTAGGACGAGCTTTACTTCCAATCTGCGGCATGCGACTTTTCAATTTTTTCTACAAATACATTCGGAGTGTTTGCCAAACCATTGCCGTGGGGCGACTCCGCCCAGAAAAGCTGTTTTCTACTTGAAAAAAAATTTTCTAAACATCTGATGTTGTTTTGCTCGGGACTTGAACCCACGACCTTCGGAGTGGTAGGCGAGAGACGCTACTACATTAATCGGGCGACAACTCATCCGGAAAATAAACTCGAAAAATTTCATAGCGATCCAGAAATGGAAAACAGCCTAAAAAAAAAAATTATATCGGCTCCATTTCGGAACTATGATGAGGGGATTAATTTAGGACCAGTCTTGGAATATTCAGTCTAGAAATGATACCGAAAATATTCCCGATATGGACCCGAAAAATTCCAAACGTCGTTCTAAAATGGTAATAAAAATAATACCAATATAGATCCGGGCCATTCTTAAATTACCGAACAATTGTAAAAGAAGACCCGAAGGCCCAGCGGGTCAGGGGGTTAGAATATACCCGCGGTAGGTATGCCTGTCGTAAGAGGCGACTAAAATACCGGATTGGCCTGAAGGTTTAATGTGGCCATATAAATCGTTCCCGAGATGGTCGGGCCAGCACCTTAATAATGCTGTGTTACCGGAGCGTACCGGATCTGTAAACGGCAAAGGACCATCACATCGATCACTCCCTAAACCTTCGGGGAGCAACCGTATCGCTACAACAACAACAACAACAACAAGACCCGAAATAGTATCGATATTATTCCGTCAGCAACCGTTAAATAAAACCGAAAATAATCTGAAATAGTTTTCAAACAGTCTCCAATAAAAAATTCCTAAAAAAATCCTGTATAATTCCGAAATGGTCCCTAATAATAATAACAATAGTAATAATATTTTGGCACAGTATACCTCCGAGGAGGTTAAGGTTTAGCCTCTCTTCTAATATGTCGTGCGCTGCTTCTTGATATTTTATATAAATTGGCTCTACACACGGTAAATTGGATCTACATGTTCTTAGTCAACTTCGAAAGAATCCTGCCGAGACAGATGTATTTTTCTTAGAAATCTTTCATGGTAGAAACGCACACGAAGAGCTTGCCAAATCATTGCCGAGGGTCGACCCGGTTTTAGAAAAATTGTTTAAAGTATTATATTGCTAGTGGTCGCTTCACTAGAGTCGGGACCCTTGGTTAGTTAGGCTAGTACACTGCTACTACATCACCGCTGTCGGCCGGAAAAACTTGTCAAGTGGTTCAGAAATAGGAAACGAAACAGTGCAGAAATGATTACTTAATACTCCAGCAATAATTCCAAAAGGGTTCAGAAAATAATTTCATAATTGTCTTACATATAATACCAAAAAGTCCGCGAATCGGTGCCGAAATCATCTCAAGTAGCCTAAAAATGCACCCGAAATAGTCTCAAAAGCAGACTTTAAATGATCCCGTCAGAAGTTCTGAAATAACACCGAAAATAATTCGAAATTATTCCTTAACGAGCCGGACCCGTGCGCATCTTGCGCAACCAATATAAAAGTCTCTTATCAAATATCAACAAAAATCAGCTGTTCCATCAATAAATTAAAACTTACACCTTGCACTGCCATCTAGCGTATGGTAGCAACTGCCGGTAATGCAGTGCAAAAATTCACTATAGTGCCATAGTGCAAATAGATTTCTTTATGTGCTCACAATCATTTATTTTTAACAAATTATTTTAATAAAATATAGCTAAACAAAAGCATTACGACCAAAATTGCCCAAAGCTTGCTAATAGCCCGAATCTCCATCTGTACAACCAAAACTTTATTTATAGATTTGGATTCCAAATAAGAGCGAAAAAGGGACCCGTACATAAAAACAGCAACTAGAAATAATATATATGATATTCCCGAAATATTACCGAAATACCAGAGTAGCTCCAAAATATTCGAATTCCGAAGTAACCCCGCAACAACATAGATGATCCCTCAGATATTTGAAATGATCCCGAAGTAAGTCCGACATTATAACGAAAAGATCCCGAATTTGTGACAGCACGATATCATTTCCAAAAAGATCCCAAATTAATCATAAAACAGTAACAAATTATTTTGAAAAGATCTCAGTGTTCAATGAAGTTAAGCGTCTTGAAATTATTCTTAAAAGGTCTGCACCGAACCTTGTAGGTGATCCATGAATACTTTCGTAAACGTCAAAAAAGTGCCGTGATTTTAGGTTATATGCCACGTATTTGTATTAAGCATCAAAATTTCCAAAAGTTGAAAAATTTTCCAGAGGGTATAACTTACTGACATGTGTTGGCTCATTCTCCTTTCTTTTTTATTCGTTCCTACTCACCATAAAATTTAACGTATTGCTTCACTTTATCACATTTCGTCTTATACTCATTCGATTCATTAGGGAAATCAAATTTTTTGTTTATACTGCAGTTAAATTTATTGTAAACCATTCGCGCGCAGCTGGCCAAACGTTTCATATGGAGGAGCAGTCAACTGGCAATCAGACCGGCAAGTGGGATCTTTACCTTCACCGTGCCCCCTACGAATATGTGCCTTTTGATTGTTAGCCCTTCAGCTACTGCCTCGTCTAATAGGACGATTTTGTGTATGAATTAGAGATATACGCCGCCGATAAACGCCGCCGCCGCACAGCGGTCTGGATTTGGCTTGCAATGGACTTAGGGAAATGAAAAAAATATTAGTTAAACACAAAAACTTTGATGGGGATCGATTTTAAGTCTTATTACATGACGTTTTTATATATGAGTATTTTTTCATAAAGTCTTAAACAAAAAAGTTATAGCAAATAAAAAAATTTTATGTATGGGAAAAATCACATTTTTACCGTTAACTCATTTTCCTCACATTTCTTCAAAACTTGATTAATTTATTTATATAGTTAGGGTTATATACTATGCAATGTACTCGGTTTCATGGTTCGAAAAGGTTCGCGTTCTTTTTTTGTATTTTTTTTTTTTTGTTTATTTTTTTATTTTTTATTTTTTTTTTTAGTATTGCGACTTACTTTTTAATTTTGGGTAGAATTTGAAAGCAAAAAAAAATTTTTTTTTTGTTTTTTTTTTTTAATGTTAGTATTGCGAATCACTTTTTAATTCTGTGTAATATTTAAAAACAAAAATATTTGATAACTCATATTATACATTTAATTTTTTTATATTGCATTTACATTTAACAATCAACAAAGGTTCAAATCAAAAATTTAGTTATTCCAGCTTGTTCGTTAATTTTGTTTTTTTTTTTTTTTTGTTTATATGATGCTTACTATTCCAGCTTGTTCGTTAGTACCAAAAGAGTAATTAAAAGCAAAAATTATTCGATCGGTCAATAGTCCATGAAATCTCCAAATATACATATAGGTATATGACCAAAAAAAAAGCTAAAAAAAAAACAATTTTTATTATTTTAAGTAAATGTTGCGTTTCTTACCCAATTAAAATTAAGAAAATAAAATATTTAGTTTTCTGTATCATAGTCGAGGTTTTGCGGTAGGAGTAGTAGAGATTTCACTTCTTCGGATATTTCCTCATGCTTATTAAGTAATTTCGATCTCCTCGATGAAATAAATGGGTCAGAAGTAATTACCAAATTATATAAAATGTCCTCATTTGTGGCTTTGCGGCAAATTTTTCTTGCAGGGTCTCGACGATATGCTCTAAAATCTTTATTTCTGGATTCAGCGGCTTCTTCGGACAACTTTTCTATAAGGATGGAACCAAAATGCTCTATTATTGAAGCTCCGTGTACTAAAATTTTATGCACACTTGGAGGTATGTAATACCATTCATATAGTTCGACGTAAACTCGAATGGTTTCTCTGCCGTACATGTTGAACTTTTGTACATCTATTGGGCACCCACATGAAAGTGCCCCTAATATTGTAGAGAATCTTTGAATGAGATTTTCACTAATACCAGTTATAGAGGCGGTAGTTTTAATGTCAGCGAAAAATCGTCTAGCGGCATTTCCATCATTCGTTGTACCGTGCCCTTCCTTTACCACTACTACCGATAAACCAGTCTGCTGGAAATTGGAAAAAATACCTAGATGTACACATATGCTCGTTAGGGTATATCGATATAAAACCCGGTTACTAAAAGTGTCATAACTTTTTTAAATTAGGTTTTACGAAAAAATGTTACATAACAATAAATTATGGAAAAAGATCACAGAATACGAAAATGTACATTTGAGGTCCTTAGTCCAAAATTTTCAATTTCGTTTCACTGTGCGCGGCCGAATGTCAAAAATATCGGCGAAAGTAGTATCAACCGAAGCACATCATTGCCAGTTATAAAAATCCAATAGCGAAATTAAACACTTTCTAACCGTTCATAAGTTATTTGAGAAAACAGGCGCTTTCAATGCCAGCTTAACACGGATTTCGCATCACCGAATTCATTAATTTATTAAAACAAAACACTTAAAGAAAAGTTATATAATAAATATAAATGCTCACTTCGCATAATTTTTTTCAAAAAATTAATAAATAACAATGAATTTAAATAAAATGTCCCAAAATGTCGCACATATTTTCAAATTGTCCTTAAGTTGTTAAAAAAGCAAGTACCTGAAATAGGTGCCGAATTTTATATACCGATTGGCTGAAAGAATAAGCGAAATCAGTAATGCAAAATCCTTTAGTAGGCTCCAAAGGTTTAAATTCTCCTTTGAAATGATTCTCAGCTCACACCTAAGTTGCATATATCTTCAACACGTATGAGAAGGGTTTGAAAAATTACTTTATTTAATAAATAAATAAATGTAAGGCGCGATAACCTCCGAAGAGATCTAAGGCCGAGCTTCTCTTCCAATTTGCGTCGTGCTCCTCTTGATTTTCCCTACAAATTGGCCGGACGGGACCTACATGTTTTATGCCGACTCCGAACGGCATCTGCAAAGCAGATGAGTTTTCACTGAGAGCTTTTCATGGCAGAAATACACCCGGAGTGCTTGCCAAACACTGCCGAGGGGCGACCCCGCTTAGAAAAATTTTCTTCTAATTGAAAAATCTTATTTCTAAAATTTTGATGTTGCTTTGCCCGGGAGTTGAACCCAGGGCATACGGTGTGATAGGCGGAGCACGCTACCCATCACACCACGGTGGCCGCCATTACTTTATTTGCTTAACTATAAAATAGGTACTGAAAACTTAATTTTGATTCTCACACTTCTTCATACAACCCCCAAGTCTCCCGGTTCAGTATTTCCTAAAGTTAGCGACCCTATCTAAAACTAGTCCCTTGGAGTGAATATAGCCTATCAACCATTTTTAAATAAGACCAACACGTGACGGCTCCTGTTACAAATGTGAATACGTAGGCACATTTTTTAACAAGGTTAGGCTTTGTCCTTCGCAAGAACACTCAAAGTGGTGAAGCAAAAGCTTTCTGAAGACAGTCGAACAAATGAACGGGTGTTCTACTACCCTAACGTAGGGGATAGTCGAACTAGTCTGGAAACTGAAGGCGGTCATCCATAAGGAGCTCTTATACCATAAGGCCGAAAACGAAGACCATTGAAGTCTATGTATCGAGCACAAACGTCTGCAAATTTTGGTCTACATTTTAAAACTTTTATCCACGGTCCTTGTAAAGTTTAAATTATATAGATGCGCCAAGGATTCTACGATTTTCACCCATGTATCCACTAAGACTGCTTATAATTTCGAGGGCGGCATCCTTGGCCGAACAGTTACTCCCTAACGTGTCAAGATGTTTTTTTTGTGTAGTTCGGAAGCATAGCGCGACAAAAACATCCGTCAGAAAGTCTTCGGAGCTACATCTAGAGCTTCTAGGAAAGTGACGTCGACGAAGGTATGAGTTCGAGGCAAAAACCGCGGATCTTTTCGAAATGACCGAAACGTCGTTTTCCTTAAATACATAACAAAACCTTTCCAAATATTGTTTTTTTTTAATTTTCGCTTTACAAGCCTTCCAGATACTCATCCACAAGTTAATGATATTGTTCCAGATCGTCAAACATACCACTGACGTCAGCAGTATGCTTCCATATTCATTAGTTGTGAACAATCACCCCTATTCTGCATTTCGACTTGGATTGGAAGTTTTTCGATTTGGCAACTTTGGTATTCTGTGTTCCAATCTCTTTCGATCCAACTTCGAATCGTTCGATTTTGTGTATTCTGCATTTCGATCGTAGTTCCGTTTTTCTAAGTTGCGAATTTGTTGGTGAAAAAATATTTTCTATTTATTTTTTTATTAATTTATAACAAAATTTTAACAAAAATGTAAGTAAAACTTGTTGAGAAACGTAAAAGGCAGATGGTGATTGTTTTTTTATATGTTTCCAACACAAGTGCAGTATGAGACGTTTGCTAATTTAATGGCAACAAAGCGGGATATGATGACTCCTGGGAAGCCATTCTTCGCATAAAATTCTTGCTTCGCTTGTATTTTCTCCTCTTCACTTTGTTCAAATGTTATCCACTGAGGGCACAATTATGGTTGCATTACATCCAGAAACGTAGACAGTGACTTTCACACTGTTGACTCTCCCATTCCTACATTATAATCCCCCCCTTTTCCATGCTGGTAACTGCCTTATGCAAAAAATCTCAAAGCAGCTACTACAATATTAAGAGCAGATGTCGATGCCGAAGTCCTGGGACGAATTTGCCCCGCAAAAGTATCTAACACGTACTTGAAAGCATCCTTATTAAGTCGAAAGTTTTATGAACCCAAATAAGAATATAAGTCATTAAACTTTACCACCTTTAAGTTCAATTTCTTACAATTCGTCACTCATCTCAAATGGATTACACAAATCTCGCAATATTTGCATTTCCATTCTCGCTGACTATTTTCGTATGCGTTGCTTTCCAACTCCACAAATATTGCCGCGGCCAGTATGATTCCAGTATAATAGACAACTATAATTTGTGTCTCTTCCTTGGGTCCAGTTATATGCCAAAGTAAGCTGCCGGAGTAGAGGAAGGTGAAGCAAAAACGTAAACAATCCTTGCGGAAAGAATACATAAATCTTCATAAAGTATTTTAGGCCAGTGCAATGAAATTAGCATCCATAAAATTCAGGAAATGTGAACTATATTCGTGCAGGAATCCGTTTTAGCAAAACTTGGTGGCCACGGCAGGGAATTGGCCAAAAGAATGACAAAAACATACTTACAATTATGAAAGCACATCACTCAAAAAAGTATAACACTGCGACAATATATTCTATTGCTTTTTTTTGTACAAAATGGCGTGGATAATAATATTTAATTTGTTTTATTCCAATGTTCACACATTTCGTACAAACAGCTGATTTCGAAAAATCATTTGCTCTTCCTCTTCTCGTTACGATTCCGTCGTAATGCAGAATACCCAACTTCGATTAAAGCGGAGCGTAGAACGGGAACGTAATCGAAATGCAGAATAGGGGTGAATGTGATACTCTGAAGTCCAGCCATTCAATTCAGAGGTTTATGCCGATCACTTTGTCGGCGCGCCGGCCACGCCGCCGCCGCCACCGATTAAGTGACCGGCGTAAACCTCTAGTATGAATGTGTACAAAGCATGAATGTGTATGTATGTAGGTATGTATGTACATATATATGTTGGTAGACAGATATGTTTAATTTTTCATATGGCAGTAATAACACTACTCAATCCATTCATATAAACTTGATAATGATGTTCGAAGTGCCCAAACTGGTTGTTTTTTTTTTTAGCCATATTAAAAAATGATAAACACAAGCATATGTGCATATGCATAAGACTGTTTTCTAAGCATATATGTTTGTATCTATGTGCCATCACATTTGCGGTTAGTTTTTGTATTATTTATTAATGTTTTTGTTGCTGCCTTGGGGGATCACTTGCCTGCTCGATTGCGTTGTCTCTTACGCCCCGATTCTAGTGTGGTAACAACATTCTTCACCACGGTAACGAAATCGTGTGGCAACTTTTACACCCTTTTGGTATTCTACCTGCAAAAGTAGCCGGATAATTTTTTACCCACAAAAGTAGGTGGTTACATCGAAATAACCACACAACAGCTGTTGTTCAGAAAAGACCAAAACTGAAAAATAAAGATTTGTAAGCGCAAATAAGTAAAGATAATAGTAAAAAAGTGTTGCCTCTTGCTATACATATTTGTTTACATTATGTACTTTCACAGAATAAATTACAATATACCTATGTAGAAACCTAACATGCATAATATGCATATACACATCGTCTCGTTTATTCGTTAACCTCGTATCTACAAGTGAGACATTTTCGGTAAAGCGAACACGGTTGCCACACCATGTTTTCATTTGGGACCAAAATTCATGGAAAAAAAGAACCAAATTTTTGTTTTATTTTATTAGTATAAAATACAAAATTTTAGGATGTTTCTATATAAAATTTTACTAAACATAGTGAAGACTTTCCTTTAATTCAAGCTGAACAAACAAATATATGGGCATGCAACCAAAAGTGATACTATATTTTGACATAGGATAAGTCTATGTCTTCCACCAACCAAACGTTGTGAACCTGGTTTTGGTCACAAAGCTCTTGGTTCCAGCACTATGTTGTTGATTGCAATAAAGTAAAATGTATGGTGCAGTTAGGTTTTAGTAAGAAACGGTTCAAAATTTGCGTTCTGGTATTGCCGAACTATGTATGTGGAAAACTCAGTAAATCATAAATGAAACTAGGTAATTTTGTTAGTGCTATTTTTATAGATGCTTACCTTTTCTCTTAGCGTTTAAACTTAATATCAGAGCCTAGATTCAGTAAGTGTGAGTTTTGATCCCAGGACTCAGGGATTTTGCTAGCACCTACGGGAATAATTTTATACAAAACATTTCTTCCGAAATCAAAACTCTTTTGCATTTGCTTCCTTCTGTCTTCGAGTTAAAATATTTCTTGTGCGAAGATACTTAGTTTTCAATTACCTTGCGTGGCTTAACACCACAATAGTCCTGGAATTCCTTGAACTCATTGAGCTGGGTGAGAAAGATTTAAATATCAAAGTTCCAAACGAGAAGTAATGCATCGAATTTTTTTGTATAAGTTTTGAAAGTGTTAGGCTCACGACAGAGTTCTCGCTATAAGCTATGCTAGGCGAGAAGAAATTTTTATTTTCATATATTTTACATAGTGTTGTATAACCGATCGATATATCTAGCCATTATTAATATTATTATAAAACAAGAGTTTTTTTTGATTAGTCGGTTATTTCATCAACAATTAACGACAATATGTTTGCCAACACTTTTCTTTTTAATGCCTGGCTTAATTATATCTTAGGTGAAAAGTTATTGTCCTGGTACATTTTACTGACTGAGCAATTTTTTATGGTGAGAGTTCCATTGAAGTAAATTCAAAATTATATGGGGGCTAACGAAAGCATGGCGAATTTTTGGGCAATATTGTGAATTTTTACCTGAGTGAAAAATAAAGAAAAGTACCAATCATGGCTACTGCCTAACACGGACCAAAATTGAAGAAAAGGGACCAGCGGACCAAATGGGGTTTGAAGGGACCATTTTTGGTCCAAATGGACCAAAGTGGCAACCGTGAAAGCGAAGAAAACTACCATCCAAATTTCTCCACAGACACTGGTGAGTTTCTTGGTGATGACAGCGTTACCACTTGGTCCTGAATCGCGAATAAAAGAACTGGTAACGATATTCGGTTGCATAATGTTCTGGGAACTATTTTACCGGTAACGCTCAGAATCGAGGCGTTATACGCAAGTTGTAATTTTGTTGTTGCTCCCCTTTGCGTTTGTTGTTATTGTGTGTCGCAATGGGCTTTTTGTTGCCCTGCTCGCATTTCCATGGAATTGCCGCGTTAACAATTTTTATGTCTTTACAATTTTTCATTCATAAACTTTTGTGCTTTGCAAGTTTTTTTTCTTTGCCGGGTGTTATTGTTGTTTGTTGTCTGTTGCTGTAAGTTAGCAATTCATTCATTCGGTCACTTATTTGTGTACAAATATATATAAGTATGTTTGTAAAAGTACTTTACGTTTTTCATTCATAATTGTTGCTTTTACGAGAAATCGATTATGGCAGCTGCATTCTGATTTTCTATTTTTTCCTTTTTTATTTCTTTTCTCATTTTCTTAATTTCGTGCTTATTCCGATTGCAAAAATCTCTGCAATCGCAGTTTAATAGTCAGTCACTTGCTCAGATCGAGTCTATAATTATACAGACTTTTACTCACCCGTGTATGTAGGTACTTTATACGCCCAAAGTCTGCGTACGTTGGTTATAGAATTCAAAGGGTTTCTGGCGAGAAGAGTTACTCGATAATCGCGGGTGTAACATCTGACATATCACAAATTGAATAAAATTGCAAGAAGGTTGACTGATTTCGCCGCAGCTTGAATTTTGTAGGACCAGGTTCCAGCATAAAAGAATGTATGGCATTTAATTGATGAAAAAACTTCCAAGAAAACCGACTACAGCCAGGATACGTGCAGCTGGCTCAGAAAACCTATTTGTACAATGAAGAATGCTACGACATCTCTGAGGAGAAAGACACTGTCAACAAAGCGGACGGAACTTGAGTCCGCGGATGATAGGACTTATGCCGAACAATTCTGTAACGGAATGCGGCATACGACGGAATGCGAATGAAGGACGGCGGAAATTCCTGCAGAAGAAAAGGGCAACATGGTAACAAACCCACAGGGCTTTCCAAGGTTAAGTCGGGATGGGAATACGAGTGGGACTAGGACTAGGACTGGGACTGGGGCTATGACTGGGACTGGACTATGACTGGGACAAGGACTGGACCACGAACTGGAGTTGGAGCTGAAACTGGTACTGGGACTGGGATTGCTATTATGAGTGGAAGAGAGTGTGGGAGTGGAAGAGGGAGTGTAAGTGGAAATAGGAATAGATGTGAAAGTGAAGGTGGGAGAGAAAGTGGAAGCTGGAATGAGAAAGGACAGGACGGAATTAGGTGTGGGTGTGAATGTAATAGGCAAAGAGGTGATCAGAATGGGAGGGGAAGAATGAAACTATGTGGAGATAATGATGTAAATTGATAGTTTGAATACATGTAAGCTAAATTTCGGTGAAAACAAAATCTGCTGAGTCAGCCCTACGGAAATATAAATTCGACTCTGTTAAGAATTTCGTCTACTTGAAAATCAGTGGCCCAGAAATCATTAGGAGATTCACTCTTGCCAAAAAGGACTAATCTTGACTAGGAAGCTATTCAAGCAGGCTATCCATTAGTCGCCAAACATATATTATATTCTAATTCATAGACGTTGTCGAATGAAGACTTGCTAGTCTATGGAGTGTTCGAGTGGAAGGCTCTCCAGAAGAGTTATGATCATTTTCGTAATGGCAATGTCGTATAAATAAATTAAATCTTGGTACGATTTGCGTACGAAGAGATTAAGGCCGAGCTTTTCATCCAATTTGCGTCGTGCTTGTTTCCAAATTTTCCTACAAATTGGCGGAACGAGACCAATATGTTGTATGTCGACACCAGAAGGCAACTGCAAGGCAGATGAAATTTCACTGAAAAGCTTTTTATGGCAGAAATGCAATGGGAGTGTTTGTCAAACTACTGCCGAGCGACGACCTTGCTTTTCTAATTGAATAAACTTTTTGCGAAAGTCTTAATGTTGTTTTGCCCAACACTTCAACCCAGGACCTTTCGGTGTGGTAGACGGAGCAAGCTACCATCACACTACGGCAGACGCTGAGTTCACGGTAGTCTCGTGTATCTAAGGAAATGAATAATGATAAACTTTGTGAGTTTTCCACTAATGTGAGCATAATGCAACGAAAGCTCATGAAGCTGGAAATATTCGACTTTGGCAGCAGAGAAAGAAGTATGATCACACTGAGATGTAACACATAGGCGGAAGATAACTATTTAAGCCTCTCGTTGTATTTCAAATTTTGTTTATATTAGAGAAAAATTACAAAATTTTCACACGGCGATGGTTACAGGCCATGTTTCTGAGTTCCTCTTCTTCATCAGCTAGCTTCGCGGGAGATGAGTATTGAACTCAAAATCTCCAATATTCATACTTCATACAGCCATATGAATGTACCGCTCCACAATTTGCAATTGGTCGCCAAGTGTTGCCTTTTTTGTTGCTATTCCCGTATACACCACAAGGTAAATACTAGCACAATATATGTTTTAATTCAAAATTGCGAGGAATACTTATAGGCGCGCTTCAAGAGCTTGGTAATATTGGATTTATAGCAGTGCTTTATGAGCTATACTTCCGCTTGTTCACTATTATACCAATATTATTATCTGCATCTAATATCAATAACAAAAAACAATTATGTATATAAATCAGTATGAGCATTAGGGTGGGTCGATTTGTATGGACGAAAGTTAACCGATATCGCGCCATCGATTTTTCGATAGGATTTGGGATCTGGAAAAAAAAGTTCCACTACGCATACCTAAAAATAAAAATTTTCGAGTCTGCAAAATTTCATTTTTTTGACTTTTTTCGATTTTGATTTTTCAGGTTTTTTTCATGACCTACTAAAAAATGTTCATATGTAACGTTGTCGATAACAGTTTTTTGAAAAAAATAAATATCGACAACGTCTTTAGCGGACATTTTTGCGTCGGACAGGGTATACATGCAAATTTTACAATCAAAGGAAATATTATGAAAATTTTTCAGTAGCTCATGAAAAAAACCTTAAAAATCAAAGTCGAAAAAAAAGTAAAAAAAATTAAATTTCGCAGGCTCGAAAATTATTTTTTTGGGTATGCGTAGTGGACCTTTTTTTTTTCTGCACCGGTTAATAAATCCACCCAGTCTAATGAGCATGTCTCGCTACTTAGATATTCCTTATTTAGTTAACTTTACTTTGCTTAATTTGAATTTCATGAATTTGCGTATTTAACTCTTTGTTCGTCACTGTAGCTGTAGAGTAAAAAATGTGTGACTTTATAATATTTTTGGGAAAATAAGCACTTATACTAACCAGCTGATGTCATAAGAATGTGCATAGAAACTGGATGTGATTTGTGCATGATCTTTAAGTTATCCCAAATACTTAGAGAACAGAATCTACTTTCGCATTCCGTTTTAACTAAACTTATGGGTTTTACTGAAAAGTAATGCCGTGTTTTTTTTTTTAATATTTTGTTTTATTTTTAGTGTTTGTCTCACTTTGTGTTTAATGTTTGTTCAAAATTGTTCTTTTTTATTTCTCTTTTTTTTTATTTTGCTTATATACAGGAAACGACTAAATTGTCGCATCCCGTTCGTTGGTAATTTGTTCATGGTCGCTTATTCTACTTTTGAATAGTTATTTGCATAAAGTGAGCTTATATATACACACATACACTGAAAGAAAAAGACTGGTAAAATCAACCGAAATACGGGTCAATTCAACCGAAATTTCTGTTATTTTTTATCCATCGCAACAAGATGTTGAATCAACTGCGCACAAATCGTTGATTCGTAATTGACCGTTTTAGTAGGCAAATGAACAAAAAAAGTTGTTGCGACAGCTTTGTACGAAAGTACCTATGTTGCCATATAAATAAATAAATGTAAGCCGCGATAACCTCCGAAGAGATCTAAGGCCGAGCTTCTCTTCCAATTTGCGTCGTGCTCCTCTTGATTTTCCCTACAAATTGGCCGGACGGGACCTACATGTTTTATGCCGACTCTGAACGGCATCTGCGAGGCATATGAATTTTCACTGAGAGCTTTTCATGGCAGAAATACACTCGGAATGTAACACTGGCGAGGGGCGACCCCGCTTAGGAAAATTTTCTTCTAATTGAAAAACCTTATTTCTAAAATTTTGATGTTGCATTCGGTGTGGTAGGCGGAGCAAGCTACCATCACACCACGGTGGCACTTACTAACCGAACTTCAATCGGGCGCACATCAAATATGCTGGCACAAATTAAACATTATACACTTTATTATTTTGTTTTATTAAACAAACTTTCACCAAATTTTATATTTTATAATTTATTTAATTTATAGTTTTGAACTTCGCTTTGCAAATAGAAATGAAAATAGTAGTCACAAAACTGTTTCTCAATTCTTTCAGTTGCAGCTCAGCTCATTCTCAATTTCTTCTCTCGCATGTAGTTGCCACACTTTATTGTTTCGAACAAAAATTGTAGTATAAATGTTTGACGTTACATTTTAAAAAGAGAACTTATAAGTTATAGAAAAGTAAAGAATCAAATCGGAGGAAGGTAATTCACCACTGGAGTAACTTTACATGTAATTCGGCAAGTTTAGTTTTCGTAACACTTTAAGTTGAAACGATTCCAAAACAACTCAAACTTTTATGTTGTTGGAAACATCAACATTAAAAAAGCATGTTTTTTATTATCTTATTAGATTCGTTCGCGTGTGAAAATTCGTAAAAACTTGAACAAAATGTTACTAACTTTGGAAAAATCCTGTTCGTTCAAACAAAACTTTTGCAACAAGAGGGCGCAATTTTGCATTTCGCTTGGAGGAGAAGTTGCAAAATTGTACCCGATAAATAGGTGTCCCGGTATCTCATAATTTTTTGCACAGTAAATTCAAAAAAGGGTTTTTCGTTTTGTATTGATAACTGAAAAACTAGTTTTTTGTTGTTTTCCCATTTTGTGTGTTTTTTCGATTTGGTGGTTTTCTCATTTTGGTATTTTTTGTTAAACAAATGGCACCATCCTCATAAGTACAAAGTAGAGAGCGCAGTGAGCGTAAAATTCTCTTTGAAATTTGCTCATGTATTGACTGTTGATCGCTGTTGAAATGACCAGTGAGATCAGTTGTGTTAACAGAAAAATCAGTTAGATTGACCAGGAATCTGTCAATTTTACAGAATTTTGTTAACTTAAGAGCGACAATTTCTCTTCTGTTGAAATGGCTAAACTAGTTTGTTCGTTTGACAAAGAACTCGGTCGAATTAACCGTAATTCGATCAATTTCACCGAATCTCCGTTAAGTCAAGAACAACAGAACCGATTTTTTGATTTTACTAGCACCATTTCTTTCAGTGTAGGTATGAATGAATACACATGTATGCACTTGTATGTATGTATGTATAATCGTACAAATTGTATGTTTTGACATATTATTGAAGGCACATCAAAGTACACTCCATTGCATAATTATGAACACACTTTCTAAAATTTTTAAAAACTTATTTAGCGGCGACCGCTGTGGTGTGGAGAAGCGTGCTCCGCCTACCACGCCGTAGGTGCTGGGTTCAAGTCCTCTGCAAAGCAACATCAAAAATTAAGAAAAAAGTTTTTCTAAGCGGGGCCGCCCCTCGTCAGTGATTGGGCATTAAAATCTTCTCGGTGAAAATGCATATGCACTGCAGTTGGCGTTCGGAGTACGCATAAAACATTAGTAACCGTTCAATCAACTTTTAGGGAAAATTAAAAAAGGAGCAGGAAGAGTCTCATTAGAGTTAAATCATGTGAAATTTGGTAGGGGCTCAGATTCTAGGATGATAATTGTTTTCTGTGAAAATGGGTAAATCGGTTGAAGCCACGCCCAGTTTTTATGCACAGTCGACCGTCTGTCCTTCTGCTCGGCCGTGAACATGATAACTTGAGCAGAAATCAATATATCTTTACTAAACTAAGTTCACGTACTTATCTGAACTCACTTTGTATTGGTTTAAAAAATGGCCGAAATCCGACTATGACCACGCCCACTCCATATCGAAAATTACGAAATATGAATAAAATGCCATAATTCTATACCAAATACGAAAAAAGGGGTGAAACATGGTAATTGGATTGGTTTATTGACGCAAAATATAACTTTAGAAAAAAACTTTGTAAAATGGGTGTGACACCTACCATATTAAGTAGAAGAAAATGAAAAAGTTCTGCAGGGCGAAATCAAAAGCCCTTGGAATCTTGGCAGGAATACTGTTCGTGGTATTACATATATAAATAAATTAGCGGCACCCCACAGATGATGTTCTGCGTCACACTGGTCCACATTTTGGTCGATATCTCGAAAAGGCGTCCACCCATAGAACTAAGCCCCACTCCCTTTTAAAATACTCATTACCACCTTTCATTTGATACCCATATCGTACAAACACATTCTAGAGTTACCCTTCGTCCACCTTTATGGCGATATCTCGAAAAGGCGTCCACTAATAGAACTATGGCCCACTCCCTCTTAAAATACTCTTTAATACCTTCCATTTGATACACATGTCATACAAACACATTCCAGGGTTTCCCTAGGTTCATTTTCCTACATGGTGATTGTACCTTATTTTGTCTCCATAGCTCTCAGCTGAGTATGTAATGTTCGGTTACACCCGAACTTAGCCTTCCTTACTTGTTGTTATTAAACTTTGAAACAAACACAAGCTTATGTATTGCCAAAAAATTACTGAAATGATATGCCATGAAAAAAAGATATATATTTTTGTTTGCAAGGTTTATAAAAAATTTAATATTGAAAAGTTATAGTATTACAAGTAGAATAAATCAGTTAAAACATGCGGTATAAAAAATCTAACATATGAATTAAAAACACATTTACCTGTCCTAAAAGAAAATGTAACTAGATTTGAATAAGGCTAAACAAGTGAATAAGTATTTAGGTGAGAAGGGTGTATTGCTTTTTAATCCAAAAATTCATCGAACTGCACACAATTTTTATACAACTTTATATGTGCGCGGTTAGCTTCGTTGACGTTGCAGATGGATTTTAAGGTATGTATACTATTCAGTGGAGATCTAGAAACGCCAAGGAGTATATTAAAAAAAAAATTGGAATATTTTGAAAAATCGAGTTTTGGCCAGCTAGATTGATCAAATACCAACCGTGCGTACGTGGCGAGAAACTTACGACAATACTGTAGTCGTAATGAAGGAAGCATATTTGTACGAGTACGAGAAGCGTACCAGTCGTACGAGGTTCTCCATTGAAAAATATATCAGCTGCGGAGGCTCTTAATGGTTTGTTGATATGCATATGTCCGACATCAAAGCGTCTAGATTTAGTATGTATGTAGCGAAAATGCGCTTTTATTACTATATGAAGAGTAAAACTTCAGGAAACTTGTTTTGTGTATCGGTATTTTGGTTTTCCATATCCAACATTAGCGCTGCGTGGTGAAATTTAGTGTGCGCGCTCTCCATGGCACGCAGCGACAATAGTCCCTGGAGTTCCCTGGTTCCTATAACTCTTGGGATGAAATTTGAAAACAATGGGTCAGAAATTTTTTTTAGAAACTAAAATTTATTACAACATCTTAATGCATGTATGATTTCTGCCGCTGCGCCTTATTACCTGATAGCTGACCTTTGGTCAATCTTTGTAGATATCTATGTGCTTACATTTAGAATAAAATTTCTGCGATAGGAGCACTAAAATATATTGGATGCAGAGTAAACAAACAACAAGAAAACGAAAAAAAAAACCAAAATAAATAATGAAAATAATGATTTGCAATAACAAACACAGAGGAACACCCGGCACAACAGTTACGAGAGGCTGAAGGGGGCCTCGAATACTCTAAACCAAAAAGGGCAAGGGGAGGACGAGACGTCACGATGGAAGTGCTGGAGGGGGACAAACAGCCCAATGGTGCTGCAAGTCCTACAGATAAACCTCCAACACAGTAAAGTGGCGTCGAGCGAACTCCTCCTAACCCTTGAGGAGGGTTCGTTTGATGTGGCGCTGATCCAGGAGCCGTGGCTCTCATCAGGAAGAAAGGTTTCTGGACTTAGCGCGCGGCAATTTGGCGTTTACTACGCGCAAACGGAATGACGGGTGCTAGCTGTAGTAATGGTAAGGAAACAGCTGCATTCATATATGCTGCCTAATTGTACTACTGATGACCTGGTAGTGGTGGCCGTTGAGCAAAAGAATAATCAGGCATTTATCCTGGCATCCTGCGACATGGCCCATGCTGCGGAGGGTCCGCCGATGGAGTGCAAGAGGGTAGTACAGGACGAAGGGCGGTTGGTCATAGGCAAGGATGCAAATGCGAGGCGAATCTATATTTGGTACATCCTGCAAACCAATTTGCAGATAGACAATAGGGGAAATTTCCCTACATACACTGGTCCAACATCCAGCAATGTTCTGGATATTACATTGAGCTCCGAACGTGGGACGAGTACAGGAATCTACTGAGGATCTACAAGCATGACATTTCTAGGGCGAAAATAATCTCATGGAAAAGTTTCTGTGCGGACATAGGGTGCTCCAGCGAAACAGCACGGTTGAAAAAAGTCCTAGCAAGGGAAAACATAGTCCAGGGACTAATAAAGAAAGAGAACGGGGGGATGGTCACGTAATAGTGAGGAATCCCTTGAGGTGCTGATGCTTGGTGACCGATACCAAGATCGAATGGGCAGTGAAGACGTTTTCTCAGTTTAAATCGACGGGCCCAGATGGTATATTTCCTGCCATGCTACAAATTTCAAGTAGAGCACTTGTGGAATGGCTTAAAATAATATTCGATGTGTGCATAAGACTGAATCATGTATCATACTCTTGGAGACTGCTCGTGTAGCTTTCCTACCAAAGGCGGGAAGATCGGTCACGTGTATCCCAAAGACTATAGATCAATTAGCTTAACATCGTTTCTGCTCAAACCCGTTGAGAGGCTGATAAATGTGTACATAAAGTCCATCGTGGGTGAAAAGCTGCTCTCCACAACACAGCATGCGTACACCAGAGGCAAGTCGGTAGACACCGCATTGCATAAGGTGGTGTAGTATCGCGTGGAATTCACCTCACTTCAAACACGCTTAACATTACAAATATACGTTCATCGACCCAGATAACTACCATGAGTTCATTCGCATTTGCCAAGAGCCGCCTAATATATTTATACGTCATACCAAACGGCTCAAGCGGGAATCATATTGACAATATGTAGGTCAATATAATAATTTGCTGACAAGCCATTCCTCACTATATTCCTCACTATTAAGTCATGCAGCTTTAGTATGTAAATATTAATGTAAGTATGTATATACATATAGGTTAAGAAATTTTGTATAAATAATAATGAATTTAGTCAAGAAAGAACAATTAACTAATTGCTATCCAACGCTACTCATCAGCGTTTGTCGGCTAAATCATTAATGCTTAAACATTTTCTTGACAGTGGTAATAAGCTTAGAGAAAGCCCTGGAATATAAGGAATATGCTCTAGGAGTCTTCTTAAACATTGCCGGGGCTTTCAATAATGTTTATAAATGGGCGATTATGGATGGTCTTAATTACATTAAAGTACATCCTGCCTAAACCAGATGGATCGGCTGCATGTTGAATTGCAGGAAGATTACATCACAATGGGGATTGTACTAGGCCACGAAATTAATGGACAGGGGCACGCCACAGGGAGGGATCTATCACCACTGCTGTGGATGCTGGTCATCATCCCACTGCTCAGGCGATTCGATAAGGAACCTGTAACACTTACTGCTTCCGCAGATGAAGTTACGATTGTCATAAGTGGAAAGTGACTTCCGACGATGTCGGGTTGAAAGTCAACGCGGAGAAGACGGATAAGGTCTTGTTTACAAATAGGTACAATGTGCCAAATTGGACCAGGCCTAAGTTAGGAGGAATGACCCTACAGGAGAAACCTTGCACAAAATATTTAGGAATCATCCTAGCAGTAGACTGTCATGGAAGCTCAACGTGGAGGAGAGGGTGAAGAAGGCCTCAACGGCACTTTATGTATGTAAGAGAATTCTGGGGTGTACGTGGGGCTTATCCACCTCTCTTACTCATTGGGTTTTTACAGCGATTTGTAAGCCCTATTCTATACTATGGAGTTCTTGTTCTTGCTACACAAAAAACAACCTACCTCAAAAAATTAGAGGGGGAATGTAGACTAGCTTAGCATTACGGGAACCCTGAAAATAACCCCGATGGCTGCACTGTATGTCATTATGCACATTCCACCTATAGACCTGGTAGCAAAGAACATAGCATTAACAACTGCAACCAGGCTCGGTGCATCGGGGCAGCTTGAGCGCCGACCATACGGCCATAGTAGTATAGCGTCATCAGTCACAAGACGAAAAAACTACCTGATTCCCTATCAGCGCTTCGAGGGAGATCTTAAGGCCACAATAGAGGTGGACTGTTGGCGCAAGAGGGCTCAAATGGAGGATAAGGCGATACATGTGTACACAGATGGTTCCAAAGTAGTGGAAGGAGTAGGGTCTGCTGTATATTGGGGTGATCTGGAAATATAGAGATCATACAGGCTACCGGATTACTGTAGCGTTTTCCAAGCGGGAATATTAGTCCTAACCAAAGCAGTAGAAACACTGGAAGAGAATATCTTAAGCTGCAACCGTGTTAACTTTTATATTGACAGTCAAGCAGCAATTAAGGCAATAATCTCGCATAGCACAGCATCTAAATGCGTGTTAGAGTGTAAGCAGTCTCTGGAGGAATCGGGACAGGGAAAAGCATACATCTTTATTGGGTCCCAGGGCATATGGGAATAGATGGGAAGGAAAAAGCAGATGAACTAGCTAAAGCTTGAAGCTTGGTCCGTAGACGTCCCAATTTGACTGCGCGAGATCAAGCGATGGCGAAAGGTGCACATGATCGACCAAGCGGGTAAGGCGTGGGTTCAAGCGCGGGGCTGTAAATTGTCGAAGATTATGTGTAGGCCTTACAACTTTAGACTAACAAAGTTGCTTCTATCATTAAAAAGAGAGTATTCTGGCTGGACACTGCGTTCTGACGTCGCATGCCTTTAAATTAGGCTTGGCGAGTGATAGCAGATGTAGGAAGTTCGGGTTGTGGGAGGAAACGATCGAGAATGTTCTGTGCTCGTGCCCTGCGCTTGCCAGACTAAGACTCCAGCTTTTAGGAGTGATACAGCTGTCAGATCTAGAAGCAGCAAGTGGCTGAAATCCTAGGAAGCTTATAGTATTTGGCAAGAGGACGGAGTTATTTAAAGGTCCTGGTTTTTGATAGGGGTTTTTAATTTGGTCGTTAAAGCAAACTTCTGGTAATACTACGGACTCATTCAATCTATGTGAGGTCCTCATGGACAGGACAGTTCAACCTAACCTAACGTGTGAATAAATTCGCTAGCTTAAAAATTTATAGAACAATGGCGGAAAAACAAAAACTAATTGGTTGGCTATGACTTCAATAGCCGATTACGTTGACTTGCATAGAGTTGGTTAGACCAGCGGTTTTACACTGGGTTTGCCAGCGCCTCAAAGCAGTTGCTCCGTAATTTTCTTTTTATCTCATGATCTATTCATACATGAGGTAACGTTGCCGTCTTGAACAAACTTTGGCCTCACAACTTAAGGCGTTTACTTACGTACCACTTTCATTATATACAAACAAAAATATTTATTTACTTGCAATCATAACAATTTATTTGCACATTATATATAAAACAAATATCACTATTTCGACTGCTGAGTGGAATGTCACCATATCTCAAATGCTGTTTCGAAAACGACCTATCTCAAAATGTTTCGAAATTCGGTGTTCTGTCGAATAGTGGTGATATTCCACTCAACAGTGAATTTATAACAACACCCTTCAACGTGTATAGTCTCTTAAAAATTGTTTAACTCTTTCATTTGATACATCTGTAATTAAATTCGGAATATCGTAGCTATTAGTACCGTGTGACACCCCACAAAGACGCTCATCCACAACTGCCCCTGCTCCATTATCTCCGTATGTCAGAGCACTTCCAATACATCCAGCACAAATGATTGTGTCTGGTAGAGGTTCATAAGGTATAAAAGGGTTCCGGCATTGATCATTTCCTACTATAGACATTTTAGTAGTTTTGAGAAAAGGAGAAGGATCCGTACGAAATAAACGGTCTGGGCCCCATGAATAAACTCGCATAATCGTGTCCGGTCCTAATGGGGAATCGCAGAGCTCTATATTGTGTACATATTCATCAAAACGAAATTCGGCCACTTTAAGCACTGCTATATTCATAAAATATGTTCCTCGTATATACTCATCATCAAAAAATATATCTTCCACTTCGCGTGTTTGAGCCCATGTTTCGTATAGATCACCTGTATAGTCTGTACCGGCTAGAACTAGATATTCGCTCTTCTCTCCGTGCAATACGCAATCCGCAAGTGTAACCACCGATGTCGAAGAGATTATGGAACCACCGCAATTATACATGTTGCAATGAAATATTGATACTGCATGTCTGCTTTTCATTACACAACTACGTTTTCCTCCGACAATGCGAAATTTCGCATTCGTATAAGATAAAAGACAGGTTAGAACGACGAACACAATGCGCGAACTCATTTTATTTTTTATTAAGTATAAAATACACGGAGATTAATTTTGTGGGCGCTATTTATACCTAATTGAGCCATGTGAATAAATAGTAAACAAAAACATTTCATTCAAAATTTCAGGAATTTTAAATAACAACAATACATCATAATTAAATTCAAGGCTACACAATAAAAAATCTTGTTTGTTTTCACACTAAATAAAATAAATAAATAGATGCAAGGCGTGATAACCTCCGCAGAGATTTTGGGCCGAGCTTCTCTTCCAATTTGCGTCGTGCTTCTTTAAATTTTTCCTAAATGTTTTTACGCCGACTCCGAACGGCATCTGCAAGGCAGATGAGTTTTCATTGATTAGCTTTTCATGGCAGAAATACACTCGGAGTGCTTGCCAAACACTGCGGATGGGCGACTCCGCTTAGAAAAAGTATCTTCTAATTGAAAAACCTCGTTTCTAAAATTTTTGATGCTGCTTTGCCCGGGGCGTGAACCTAGCATCTTCTGTGTGGCAGGCGGCGTACGCTACCATCACACCACGGCGGCCACCCGGAAATACAAAAAGCTTATTAAGCGTTTAAATTGACATTTCCATAAAAATTTTCTATTATAGGAACCTAATAAGCCTATTTAATTACTAACTTTAATGGAAATTTTTAACTAGTTAAACAAACAGATTCAAATTTGCGCACGAACGCGGCTTTGATAAAACATTTTGCTATACTTTTTCATTAAGAAAATTTCCTAGTAATTGTTTGTTTATATATATGTATATTTGCACAGTTGAAACGTGTTCTCAAATTGATATGTGTTTAGTGAACAAATACAGAAAAGTACAAATAGTAAACTTAATTAGCTTTATCTGTTTCCAAACTGCTAATAGTTTCTATTGTATACCGCCACAAAACCAGAAGTCGGAGCAGTGCACGAGTTTCTGAGCAACAACGCTGTTCGAACTTAAATGGGCTGACGTAATCAATATCTTTCGTTAAGTGTTAATAAGGCGTTAAGTTGTTGTGGATTTAAATGTCAGGTCATCTTTAACATATTCGTAAAACTAGCCCTAAACCACGTCGCAGTCCGCACGATATGCCAAGATATGATCTTGAAAATGGTACCGAGACCATCCAGAAAATAATCTTTAAATAGTCGCCAAATTCTCGCAGTCGCGGAGATAAGCTCATGGTGTACTTGCGTTGAAGTGACATGCGTTACACGCCATTCTCCTTCTTTTCGTATTTACTTTGCGTTTCTCGCATTACACACAACTTTGCAACTACGCTACTATGGAAGTTTCGAGAAAATGTCATGTCAATTGCCATCCTGAAAAGAGGTTCTTTTTGATCAAAGACGTGGAAGCGAGAAGACGTCCCAATACAATTGCGAAACAAGTCAGGTGCCGACAAACGAATCATTAACATAATTTAATAACTGTATTCAAATATTCCTATAAGTTTATATACCTTCGTTTGATATATAAATACATTTCTCCACAACATAAACCATCTTCACAGTTTAGCAATTTAGTACGCCTCTCTCGCTTTTTCGAACACGTGAAAATTGGTAAGGTAACTGTAATTGCCTAGTGCATGTCAAAACCACATCGGTAAAATTTAAGAAGGCAGTTGGCAGAAGCGACGGGGACCAGCACTGAGGAAGAATCCTCATTTGAAAGCACCATGGCAGAAACTGATGATGCAACAGGGACTGGTGCAAACATAGACAACGTAATTGCTACGTTGAATGCACTAAGGGCAGCCGTGGACGAACTTAAAAATAGCACTATTGAGAGTCAACGTGACATCATTCGATTGCGGGAGCAGATTCAGCCACATAACACTAATGAGAATCAGGCATCACCCGGCAGATCAGGGTATCTTTCTCAAAGTCAGCCATCATAAAGCGTGCAAGGGCAGGTCATGCCACTACGGGGGGAGGTTGGCATTACCGACGTTTAATGGCAACGTAGAAGAATGGCCGCTATTTCGCGCCAACTTCGATGATACAACTGCGATGTTTAAGTACAGCCACAGACAGAATATGATGCGCCTGCAAAAGTGTCGGCAAAAGAGGCAGTGGCCGAACGATGTGCCAGCTGTAATAGACGAGCTCGAATTTAGATTCGGAAGGCCAGACATCCTGATCAAATGTCAAATTAGCAAGTTGCAACAATTCCCCTCAATATCTGAAACAAAGCCCGATCAGATTGTGTCATTTTCGTCAGAGGTGCGCAACGTTGTGGCATTCATAAAGTCAGCGAAATGTCCACAGCACTTAGCCAACGTTACATTATTAGAACAAATGGTGGTCAAGTTACCACAAACTCGACAATTCGACTGGGCAAAGCAGGCATCGAGCATACAGGCATACAGGCATATGCGACCATAGAAGACTCGCTTCCCAAGGCAGTCGGTTCTATGTACCGGAGCGACTCGGGATTTTTCCCGACCAAGGACTGTCATTTCAGTGTGACCCCATTTAATTTGTTTCGTCCCTCCCACAAATTGTCATCCTCCCAGCAGCTCCTTGCAGCAGGACTGCTACATATTCTCTTACTCCGGGAAGGTATCGAACCCAATTCGGGTCCGTCTCCTGACCCCGGTCCTGAGAAATGGTTTTGCTGCATTTGCCAGAAAAGAATCTTTTTAGGACGGTCATAATCTGTTCAGTGTGTCTCGTGCAAGGGATGGTTGCATCGGACAGGTTGTTCTGGGCTTGATCCCAAAACCCGACGTCCACGTAACTTTTATAAATCTTTTGTGGCTCCTTGCTGCTCACGCCCAAGGGCGTCCCGTAGTCTACGCCTAAGCGCCCCTCCACTACCTTCTAGCAGCCTCGCTGCTCAGCAAGCCACAACAAGTACCCGCTGCTGCTCGCGCCCCACGGCGCCAACAACTCAAACAGCTCATACCACTCATAATGGGGGACAATGTCTTAGAACGTCAAGGCCTATCTGTCCGGTCAGGCGATGCAAATCTAGAAATCATCAACATCTACATCCCTCCTGTCACTTGTTGCCCCAGTGGATACCGCCCTAAAATCGAGGCCTTACTCACTGGCAACAATCGCATTATCTTAGGCGATTTCAATGCCCATCACGATCTATGGCATTCAAACTTGCGGGCGGACAGTAGGGGTGAGATGTTGGCGGATCAAATAGAAGAAACGACGTTCTGCACAATAAACGGAGACGCCCCCACACGTATGGTAGGAAGCTGTCATAGCTCGCCAGATATCTCAATCGCGAGCGCAGAACTCGTAAACTGCGTCAACTGGCAGCCGATGGTAACATTGGCATCCGACCACCTGCCCATACTTATTTCGTTCGAGCGTACCGCCGACTTCATCGTCACCGAAAAACGCACTTTCATAAACTTCAAAAAAGGAAAGTGGGAAGAATATAAATCTGCCACAGACAGCAGCTTTGCTGCCCTCCCTATCCCGACTGATGCCCGCCAAGGGGAGCGTGCCTTCCGTAAGGTCATCGAATCCGCCTCGGCACATTTCATTCCCGCCGGGAGAATTCCCGAAATCCGGCCCACTTCCCGGCGGAGGCCGCGAGCTTAGCGAGGGAACGCGACCTTATAAGACAGCTTGATCCAGGCGACCCCCAAATAAGGGATATAAACCAACGCATCAGATTGATTGTGGACGAACACAAGCGGGCGAAATGGGAAGAGCACCTAAGAGGTTGTAACCTCTCTACCGGTGTAGGTAAACTTTGGTCCACCGTAAAGTCCCTATCGAATCCGACTAAGCACAAAGACAAAGTTTCCATCGCCTTTGGCGATAAGGTGCTGTCGGATGCGGAAAAATGCGCGAGCGCTTTCTGCCGTCAATATATAATGCATCCTACGGTCGACAAAGATAGACGGAGAGCCAATAGACACGCACATAAACACAAATTCAGCGCGTCACCAATCACCATCACCGCTAGAGAGGTTGAGGATGCCATTGGTCGCGCTAAACCATCCAAAGCAGTGGGCCCAGACGGCATAGCCATGCCGATGCTTAAAAACCTAGGGAAAGAGGGTTTCAAATATTTAGCGCATGTCTTCAACCTGTCTCTCTCCACCTTTGCCATACGCTTGAAGCCATTTTGCTCCCTTATTTCCAAGCAAATTTGCAGCTAGCCCCTCATCAGCATGGCTTCAGAAAACTCCATAGCACTACCACCGCGCTAAATGCCATTAGCACCCAGATAAATTGCGGTTTAAATCAATACCCTCACCATAGAACAGTACTCGTAGCGCTAGACCTATCAAAAGCTTTCGATACGGTCAACCATGGCTCGTTACTGCAGGACCTGGAAGGGTCTACCCTTCCCCCATGTCCTAAAAGGTGGACCGCAAATTATCTGGGTGGTCGGCAGGCATCGGTGCAATTCAGAAACGAAACATCAAAACCAAGGAGAATTAAACAAGGGGTGCCACAGGGTGGTGTCCTATCCCCACTTTTGTTTAATTTCTACATACCTAAGCTACCTTCACCACCGGAAGGAGTCACAATCGTTTCCTACGCCGATGGCTGCACAATAATGGCTATAGGCCCAGGCCCAGAGATCGATGAGATATGCAATAAAATAAACGGCTATCTCCCTGATCTCTCCAGTTTTTTCGCCTCGCGAAACCTGGCATTGTCACCGACTAAATCTTCCGCGACCTTATTTACAACATGGACGCCCCAAATGTCGACCATATTGAACATCCACGTCGATGGCACTACGCTACCGACTGTCCTACACCCCAAAATCTTGGGTGTGACGCTTGATCAGGATCTACATTTTGGTGCGCACGCAACCGCAATTGTTCCGAGAATTCAGAGCCGTAATAAAATCCTCAAAACCCTTGCTGGCAGTACCTGGGGAAAAGATAAAGAAACGCTCATGACCACATACAAAGCAATTAGCCAGCCGATTACGTGCTACGCGTCACCCATATGGTCGCCAAGCCTAAAAACTACCCACTGGAAGAAACTACAGGCCTGCCAAAATACTGCTCTCAGAATCGCCACGGGCTGTCTTCTTATGTCCCCAGAACATTATCTGCATAATGAGGCGAGAATACTCCCCATTAGGGAGAGAAATGAGATGCTGACCAAACAGTTTCTGTTGAATACCCAGAAACCTGGGCATCCCAACAGACATCTGATTGACGAACCAGCACCGCCTAGGGGCCTAAGGAGTCATCTCCGTAAGCATTTTGAGGAAATACGGCACCTGAGAACCCAGCCGTATGAAGCGAAAAAACACAAGCAGGTCCTTGGTGAACTCCATAGACAGGCGTCGGACCTTTATGTCGGGAATTGCCCGGTGAATCCAGTACTTGAAGAAAAATATTCAGAGCTCGCGGAAGAGGAACGCATACTCCCCAGGGAAACGCGTGTCACTCTTGCTCAACTTCGTTCTGGATACTGTAACAGGTTAAACTCTTGCCTGCAATGTGTCCCCACATGACACCAACCATCTCTTTAATTGTAATGTGGAACCAACGCCTCTAACACCCCTTTCCTTATAGTCCACCCCTGTTGAAACGGCAAGTTTCCTTGGACTTCCGTTAGAGGATATTGATGACAATTTGTGATCGGTCGCGGCTATTAGGTGGGGCGAGCATTGCCACAACAACAACAACCATAGAAGACTTTTCGAACTGGCTTAGCAATGTTTGATGAAGGATCCTCAATATCAGTAGAGGAAGAAAAGGTTGCAAAAGCAGTTGGGCCAAAGGTAAAGCTCACCCACTAACGCCTAGACAAAACCAAAAATGTTTTGAGAGACGTTTTTACCGTAAAAGATCTAAATTTGCCTGAGCAGTCGTTGAAAAAGAATATTTTCAACATTTGAAATACTTGCCACTTATAAATTATTTTGCTTCACAACCGGTATTGCTAATTGGGTTGAAACACGCGTATCTAGGCGCCATGTATACAGTCGTTAAAGCTGACATTGATAATCCACTGGCAATCAAAACCCCACTAGGATGGGTCGCTTACGGTCCGATACAATCACCTTCAACAGTCAGTCGAGTTTTACTTGTCAAAGAAGATCAACAACTACACGCAACGGACAGCTTTGGCACGATTCAACACCCCTCAAACTAAAATCGGAAGACGATAAACTAGTGCGTTCAATTCTAGAGCGAACCACTAGGAGAGTCGATGAGAGGTTCGAATGTGGGTTACTATTGAAAACTTATCCTCCGAATTTGCCTTGTAGCAGGGAAATGGCTGAAAGACGCCTAATGTGAGACGAGAGACAAATTAAATGTAACAAAAAATTCGGGGAGCGATATAAGAAAGAGATGGGAAAATACGTAGAGAAAATTTATGCCAGAAAACTAAGTAGCGACGAGGTCGGTCGGACTCATCCGCACCCCTGGTGCTTGCCCACTTTGCGGTCCATAATCCAAATAAGCCTGCAAAATTGAGAATCGTTTTTGATGCCGCCGCCACAGTAGAAAACGTATCGCTGAACTCAGCTCTTTTAAAAGGGCTCCATCAAGCACATCCATTGCTAAGAGTGCTACTTGAATTTCGCCAGGGCCGAATAGGAGTGTCCGCCGACATATGTGAAATGTTTTCACAAATAATGATACGCGCACCCGATCAGTATGCTCAACACTATTTGTGGCGCGATGGTGATGGTGATGATAAACCAATTGAAGAATATGTTATGACATCGTTAATATTTGGTGCTGTATGTTCACCGTGCATTGCCGAATACATAAAAAATAAAAACGCCGAAGACTACCAAGCCCGTTTCCCTGATGCCGCATCAACAATAATCAACAAGCATTACATCGATGATTTAGTTGCCATTTTCAACGCGCCACAGCAAGCCATAAGGATTAGTCAGGACATTGTTCATGTCAACCAGAAAGCGGGGTTTGAATTGGGTAACTTTATTTCCAATTGCATAGAGGTTGAAGGAGCCATGAACAAAATGTCGTCAACTATCAGAGAAACAGTCAACATGGAACACAACGATTCTGACAAGGTCAGGCTGTTCTGGAACACGAAAGATGACGCGTTCGAATTTCATACAAAATTCCATCGTGTTCCAACGGATGTACTTGACGGAACGCGTACACCGACGAAGAGGGAACTGCTACGAATCGTGATGGCAGTTTTTGATTCTTTTGGTATGTTCTGTGATTATTTAATTTTTACTAAAATTCTAATTCAGGCGACCTGGAAACACGAGATCGCTTGGGATGAAGAACTGCCACCGGATCTCAGCAGTAAATGGTTTCATTGGTGGCAAGAATTTCGTAATGTGAGACAGTTTAAAATACAACGTTGTTACTCCCCACTTATCGCCAAGTAGGGCCAAGTAGAGGTGCACATATTCGTAGATGCAAGTCAAGTTGCGTTCGCAGCAGTTGGTTATGTCCGCGTGGTGCACTGCAGTGCAATAAATATCAGCTACATAATTGGCAAAACTCGTACGGCACCGTTAAAGCTACTATCCATGCCAAGGCTGGAACTTCAGGCCGCCGTGTTGGGGACACGAATATTAAAGTTGATTCGCGAATGCCACGCATTTGCTGCCGCCAGAGAACATTGTGGAGTGACTCCGAAACCGTTTTGCAGTGGCCTAACGCTTCGAAGAGAAAGTACAACGCATTTGTCGCTCACCGTATTGCCGAAATCCTTTGCACAACATCCCAAGACTAGTGGAGATGGGTACCCACTTGCCAAGACTCTGCTGACGTAGCAACTCGTCCGTCAAGAACATCGAAGTTCGACAGACACAGCTGTTGGGTGAAGGGTCCGGCATTTTTGAATCTCGACGAGAAGTATTGGCCAAACAAAATTGTAAATCCACCAGCCGTGCTACCGGAGGAAGTCAAGTCTCATTGTTTACTACTCGTCAAGCCTAGCAACACATTCATCGAATTCGCTAAATTAAATTCATTTACAAAACTAAAACATACGATAGAATGGGTCATAAGAGCAAAAGCTTTATTCCGTCAGAAACAGAATGCACCATCACGTCAGCCATGAGTGCTCATAGTCGAAGAGTTGTAGAAAGCCGAACACATCATTCAATTAACCGTACAACGAGAATGGTATTCGAATGAAATTGCAGATCTGTCAGCCTCACGTAAGTTGTCGAAACAAAGCTCAATATATAAATTATCACCCGTTTTAGACCAAAGCGGAATATTACGACTCAGTGGGCTCATCGATGAAGCATCGTATCTGCCATTTGCAGCGCGACGCCAATTATATTGCCTCCAAAGCACATTGTATCAGCCTTGATTGTGCAACATCACCACGAGCAGAATCGCCACCAGAACTTCGCCATAACCGTTAACGCCGTGCGCCAAAAATATTGGATACCATAGTTGAAATTACTCTTAAAAACCATACAACGTAAATGCCTCATATGTAAAATTGATAAGGCCAAGCCAAGTCACCCGATGATGGGTTAGCTACAAACCGACCGAATTACTCCGTTTGTAGGTGACTGGCGTGCACCTGTTCGGCACATTTAACGTATCCATCGGGAAACGTCGCGAGAAAAATTGGGCCGTCATATTCACATGCCTGCGATTCGAACGGCACATATTGAGCTGGCTGAAAACCTATGGACCGACTCATTCATCTTATGCCTGCGAAACTTTATTAATCGTAGAGGAACTCCGCTGAGAGGAAGGAGCGACAATGGCACCGATTTCATTGGCACTCAAAAGGAGCTAAAGGCTGGTGAACGTTTGCTTGATACGGATCGTATTCACACTGAAGCCGGAAAGCGTAACATAGATTGGATTTTCAACAGCCCAACCAATCCCAGCTCAGGCGGTTTTTGGGAACGACTTATATGAATCGTAAAAGCGCTTTTGGGGAAAACACTTCGAGATGTGGCACCGAAGGTCGACACACTACAAAGCGTGATGATGGAAGCCGAAAACGTTATCAACTCCCGGCCACTCACTGATGTACCTGTGTCACACGAAGACGACGAGCCGCTCACACCCAATCACTTTTTGAAAGGATGTGTGAACTCCACACAAACACCGCACCCCGCCGACTAACACATATGTTTGCGTAAGCAGTGGAGAATAGCGCAAAATTTGAAAGACCGCCTATGGAAGCACTGGACGACTGAATACTTGCCTCAACTCATACAGCGCACTAAGTGGCAAGAGAAGACGTGAATTTTGCAAGTAAATGATCTTGTTATAATATGCGATCCGATACAACCATTATTAAGGTCTATCCTACTGATGACGGTCAAGCACGAGTTGCCGAAGTAAAGACAAGCGGAGTATTTTGAAGCGACCAGCAACGCGCCTGGCTCGACTGATGGTTAGTGAATCCCGGGGGGATTCACGGGGGAGGAGTGTTGAGTCACCTTGCGTTGAAGTGACATGCGTTACACACCATTATCCTTCTTTTCGTATTTACTTTGCGTTCTCGCATTACACACAACTTTGCAACTACGCTACTATGGAAGTTTCGAGAAAATGTCATGTCAATTGCCATCCTGAAAAGAGGTTCCTTTTTGATCAAAGACGTGGAAGCGAGAAGATGTCCCAATACAATTGCGAAACAAGTCAGGTGCCGACACACGAATCATTATCATAATTTAATAATTAAATATTCCTATAAGTTTAAATACCTTCGTTTGATAAATAAATACATTTCTCCACAACATAAATCATCTTAACACATGGCGATAAACATAAGGAAGGATATAGTGGAATTTTTAAAAAAGGAGGATCCGATATACCTAATCGAGTCATGTGAATAAAAAATAAGCAAAAACTGTTCAGTAATTATAACAACAATACACCTTAATTAAAGTCAAGGCTATACAATAAATATCTTGTTTGTTTTCACTCGGTCCATTATAAATAAAATAAATAAATATATGCAAGGCCCGATAACCTCCGAAGAGATTTTAGGCCGAGCTTCTCTGCCAACTTGCATCGTGCTTCTTTTAATTTTTCCTACAATTTGGCGGGACGACACCTACATGTTTTTACGCCGACCCCGAGAGGCATCTGCAAGGCAGGTGAGATTTCACTGATGAGCTTTTCATGGCAGAAATACACTCGGAGTGCTTGCCAAACACTGCGGAGGGGCGACTCCGCTTAGAAAAATTATCTTCTAATTGAAAAACCTCGTTTCTAAAATTTTTGATGCTGCTTTGCCCGGGGCGTGAACTTAGGATCTTCGGTGTGGCAGGCGGCGTACGCTACCATCACACCACGGCAGCCTCCCGGAAATACAAAAAGCTTATTAAGCGTTTATAATGACATTTCCATATAAAGTTTCTGTTATAGGCGCCTAATAAGCCTATTTAATTAGTAACTTTAATGGAAATTTTTAATTAGAAACAAACAGATTCAAATTTGCGCACGAACGCGGCTTTGACAAAACATTTTGCTATACTTTTTCATTAAGAAAATTTCCTAGTAATTGTTTGTTTATATATATGTATATTTGCACAGTTGAAACGTGTTATCAAATTGATATGTGTTTAGTGAATAAATACAGAAAAGTATAAATGGTACACTTAATTAGCTTTATCTGTTTCCAAACTGCTAATAGTTTCTATTGTATACCGCCACAAAACCAGAGTTCGGAGCAGTGCACGTAATTCTGAACAACAACACTGCTCGAACTTAAATGGGCTGACGTAATCAATATCTTTCGTTAAGTGTTAATAAGGCGTTAATTTGTTGTGGCTTTAAACGTCCGCTCATCTTTCACATATTTCTAAAACTAGCCTGAAGCCGCGTCCCAGTCCGCACTATATGTCCCAACAAATCGCGAAATACTTTCAGTCGCAGAGAAAAGCACACGGTGATAAACAGAAGGAAGGATAGAGTGGAGTTCTTGAAAAATGAGGATCCAATAATGACGATGATATACTTGTTTTTTTTTTTTAATGATATTGAAATAGTTCCAAAAACAACGAACAGATCCGGCTATAGTTAAAAAATATTCGGTGGAAGGCCTTCCGATATGATTCCGATCGTGAAATAATTTCGAAAACAATCCAGAAACGGATCCGAAACAGCCCCAAGAAGATCTCGAACACAGTCTCAAAACGGTCCCGAAATAGTTCTAGAAAAATTTGAAATAGTCCAGAAAATGTTCCTTCAAATAATGCCGAAACGGTCGTTTAAAAGTCTCAAAGCATCCAATATATAAACAGTCCTGAAACGATTCCGAGTACAATCCCGAAATAATCTTGAGGTATTCCAAAAGTAGTCCCGAAAAGATTCCGTACACGGTTTCGAGTCAGACCGAAAAAGCTTATTAAAATGTATGCAGATAGGCCAAATTTAGGGCAGAACAACGTCTGCAGGGTCTTATAGTATACTATAAATGTGAAAGTTGGGAGGTTCGATGTCTGGATGAACCAAAGTAATAATAATAATAATACCCAACGGATTAAACCCTCCAAAGCCCGCCCGACCGGCGCGAGGGGCGCATCCGCATGACGCACGGATTTGTTATTGCCGAGTTGTTGATAGGCGGAGGTTTGTTAAGCGTCGAGATCTAAAACTGCTCAGCTACAGAATAAAAATCATCAGCTGAGTACTATACATAACAGTTAGAAATTACATAGAAATTATACATATATATACTACGTTGTTAAATAAGTGAACATTTTTAATTTATTTGATTTTTTTTTTTTTTGTTAAGAGTTAAGATAGGATAAGACAGTTTTCTTTATGGTAAAAAGTGAATCCGTTATATCAAATGAATTAGAATGAGTGTTAAAATCATGACACAAACACCGAAAAGATTCATTTAATTCGAAATTAGTTCTACACTGCCTCAAAAGAAGAGGTTTGTAATGTCTTGACACCCGTGATGGGACGTTGAAATTTACTTCGTTCAAAAGAATTGGACTAGAAATCAGTCCATGCAGGAGTTTAGCCATAAATATAACGCCTAGCATTTCTCTACGACTTGCAAGAGTTGGAAGATTGATAAGCTTTAACCGACTAGTATAAGGTGGAAGATTATACGCAGAGTCCCACTGAAAATTCCTTAAAGAGAAAAGTAGAAATTGCTTTTGTATTGATTCAAGTCTATCTGCATGAACTCGATATTGTGGATTCCAGACTATTGATCCGTATTCTAGTATCGGTCTAACTAAGGTGATGAAAAGGGCTTTAGTTACATAAGGGTCACTAAATTCTTTGGACCACCGTTTCACGTATGAAAGAACACCTCTAGCCTTATTGACAGTAGCATTAATATGAAGGTTGAAACTAAGTTTAGCATCTATCGTGACTCCCAAGTCCTCAAAATAGTTTACTGATAGAAGACAAAAATTATTAATTACGTAAGAGGCTGCTGGCAAAGATCTTCGAGATAGGCACATGAATTTGCATTTATTGAGGTTCAGCGGCATTGAATTTACGTTGCACCAAGTAACTAGGCAGTTTAAATCCCCTTGAAGCAAGGGACGTTCTTCGATAGACGCATAAGACCTAAAAAGTTTTACATCATCAGCATACATTAAGATTTTGGAATATTTTATAGTGGTACAGATATCATTAATAAATATCAAGAACAGAATTGGACCAAGGTGGCTGCCTTGTGGGACGCCAGAGGGAACATCGATGACATTTGAAAAAGTATTTTTAAAAATAACTTTTTGCGTTCGACCGCAGAGATACGACGAGATCCACTGGGTGAGACCAGGTTGGAAGCCAAGCCGATCCAGCTTGTAGATAAGTAAGGAGTGGGATACTTTGTCAAATGCTTTACTGAAATCAGTATAAATAACATCTGTGTGAAGATTTTCTCTAAATCCCTTAGAAACATGAGTTGCGAATTCAAGTAGATTAGTAATGGTAGATTTGCCTTTACAGAATCCGTGTTGCGGTTCTGCAATCAAAGTAGAAATGGAAAATGTTAGCTGATTGGTAACGATAGCTTCAAACAACTTTGGGATGGCCGACAACTTTGCTATTCCTCGATAGTTCTCTACACACGACCTACTACCACTTTTGTGAAGGGGTATGAGAAAAGATTCCTTCCAAGCAGAAGGAAAGACTCCACGTTTTAGGGACATATTGAATAAATCAGTTAGAGGCTGATAAATGTGCTCAGCGCATTTTTTAAGAAAACAAGTGGGAATTAAATCAGGACCGTACTTGAAAGATTCTTTCAAAGACGTTAAATATGAAAAAACTTCATCCGGATATATTTCTGGAATATTAATGGTGTTGAGTGAGTTAAGCTGAAATGGATATTCATTTGAAAAAGTATTAAATTCATTGGAATAGTTGGACTTGAAAAATTGTGCAAAGAAGTTAGCAATATCTTGATCGTCGCTAGACAAATCACCCTGGTATTTTAAAGCAGAGGGAAACCCTTTAACCCTACGTTTAGAGTTCACGAAATTATAGAAAGCTTTCGGATTGCAAGTTATTTTCCTTTTCATCTTACAGATGTACGTATTATAGCACTTTTTGTTTAATTCAAAATATTTATGACGCAAAATAGAGTAATACAAGTAATCGGAGTGAGAGCCCGACCTTTTGTATAATTTGAAGAAGCGAGATTTTCTGTTTTTTAAGGACTTCAGCTCTTTAGTGAACCATATTTGGACGGATTCGGTAGACACACGTTTTCGCTTAGGTACGTGTTTTTCCAAAATACCGTAAATGGTGGTATAAAAGTCAGAAACATTTTTGTCAATATCAACACCATATTTGGGCCAAGCCACTGTAGATAAAGTTTGATTAAGTTTACTAAAATTAGCCTTCGCGAATTGAAATCTGAAACTAGAGTCGTATTTAGTAGCAATGCTACTCGGAGAATTTCTTTCGAATTCGTATGCTATTTCCAGGGAAGGATGGTAAGGGTCTTCAGGTACAGTAAGAGGTTCACCCCGGCTTAGAGTATATTTTGATGTATCATCGACAAATACCAAATCAAGGGTCCTCCCGAACATGTTAGGAATTATATTTATCTGTTTCAGGCAAAGTTCAGTTATTTCGGCTAAAAATTCGTTGTTGGACAGGTTAGAAGAAATAGGTACAATATTCTGATCAGATATGGTCCATAATACATGCGGGATATTAAAGTCACCCAGGACTATCATCGAATCAATGGGCTTCATCAATGAATTAACAATTTTGAGCAGGGAAATATGATCCATATACACCGAAGGATCAGAAGATGGTGGGATATAGCAGACCGCGATATAGACACAACCCATTCCGAGATTGATTCTAATGCATTTGAATTCTGTAGAATCAATAATGGGTAAATTAACCTCAGCTGAAGGTACAGAAGAATGTACCGCAAGCAAAACTCCACCTCCAATTCTGTTCAAGCGGTCATTTCTGTATATTTGGTAATCATGGCAAAGAATCTCTGAATTAAATACATGAGGTTTTAGCCAAGTTTCAGTTAAAGCGATAATGTTGTAATTGCAGTTAAACGATTTCAAATACAATTCAGTTAGTTTAGTGTTTAAACCTCTAACATTTTGATAAAACAAATTTAGGGCCGATTTAACCTGCGAAAGGGGTTTAGGGGCAGAGGGGATGCAACTGTTCACGTCACCATAATTTCTAGACCTTGACCTATGTGGCCATATACTAATATAATGGCCCATAGTCATAGCCAAAATAGAGTTTTATTGGTTTTAACATGCTTCTAAATTAAGCATCATTTTTAGTCTGTTATAGTCAACTTAAACGGTAGTTTATCTTTAAAAAAGTATTTTAAATTATAAATGACGTGAGCTGCCGTCAAAAGCCTCAAGAAATTTATCAATTTGCTATTTAAACGAGTAAAACTTTGATGGAAGGGAAAAAGGCTTCTTCGACAAGCTAATATATTGTTACGAATATTAGCAAAACTAAGGGGTGCTGCCGTCTCTAGGCCGATGCTAAGCAGTGACGTGAATTCACATCAATAATTCAATCATTATGTATCTACATAAACGAATCAATAATTGCGTCTACACATATGTGCCATGTACGTATACGAGCAGCGGAGAGTCAATGCACAAACACATGCATATATCTGGGATACTCCTGAAAGTATGCAATGAGAAAAGCTATAAAATCGTGCAATTGTAGTTACAGCTGAGAAGTTTGAGAGCTGATGGACTAGAAGATTCTGGAAATGGAGGCGCCTAGAAGATGCGAACGTTGAAATCAGAGAGTATAAAAGGCAGCAAATGTAGAGGCGCTGGAATTCACTTTGAGTTGAGCTATCAAGCAGTTGTTGATTAAGCACGCAATCTTGCGGGCAATAGTCGAGTTTCATTTGAACTATCAATCAGTTTGGTTGTTAAGCAAGCTAGTTGCAAAGTATAAGTGTTATTGTGAAGTACTTTAATAAAGGCCATTTTTCCATTGTTCAATATTGGAGTTATTTATTCAACAGTTTAGCGATACGAACTTAGCAAAAGGGCAAATAAGAGGAATTGCAAGTAAATTCGTTACAATATGTACGTCAAGAACTAATGTCCATTTTATCTTTAGAATGCATATATATGTTTGTAATGAAAATTACGTAATTTTTAAATGTGCGCTGGTTACTTGGCTCCAAATGTGCAAAATCTGTAAAATCTTTAATTAAGATTATTCCGCATGATGCATATTGGAACGATTTTCCGTCATCCCTTGTCAAATTTGGTTTTGAGATAAACACAATTTCTGACACAATATTCGAGCCTTTAAAACTTGTTTACAGGAAACAACTTAATCACACAGGTACAACAGACAAACACACAACAACAAATAAACACAAAACAATTAACACACCAAAACAAAAAACCGACAAAGAAGGTCAAACGACTAAAATCACAGATTTCTACCTACCCCAGTCAGCCACACAAATCGATTAGTAAACCACCCTCGGTTCTGAATGAACACACAGCACATACACATAACTAAATATACACAAGCATCAATTTGACAATACCTGCTCATATACCTACGAACTATAAATACAGGACAAACGACAACAACAGATCAGAACGAAAATCGACACTGATGATGACACAACGCCGAAACCGGTTTGTCTCAAAACCAAATTTGACAAGGGATGACGGAAAATCGTTCCAATATGCATCATTTATCCACCCTGTCGGAAAATCAACCAAACAAGATAAGTCAATTATTCCGCATCTTGTGTGTGATTTAATATTTTAGTATATTTTGAGTAAAAATATCATCCTATCCATATTCATTTAAGTTTTAAATATAGAAATAAATATTCTTAATTTACCTAGGGGGTCGATTGCTAATAATTGTCCAAAAAAGTGGAGAGAGGTGCCAAAAGACGCGGTTTTACCTCGGAAGCAATAATCCGCAGTCGGGAAAGAAATATTTTACACTGTCAAGAGATTTTTTCAAAAAAAGGTAAACATTTCCATGTGGTTGTTGTTATTTTGATTAAGGCGATTTGCGTGAATACAATTTTTACCTAAATTTTTTTTAGAGCTGGCGTAGGCCACCTATTGAGAAAGGTGTTCTGCGCAAAAATACTACAGATCCAAATCCCAGTTTCGCAGTGGTAGGGCGCAATTTTTCAGTTTTTGTGAATGTGTTTTCTATTCCCCTTCACGTTTGCCAATTTTTCTTGAAAGAAAGCGTGAAATAACCCAGCTATACACTTGAAATGCTGTTGTTGTTTTTTGTTTGTGTGCTTAATAGTGTTACAAGGCTGCGCAATAATACATATAAATATGGTTATATTCGGAACTAATTTTTTATTCGAGTTATGGCTCCCGAAACAAAGAAAACTGCTTAGTCATAAAAGGGGCGGTGGCACGCCCATTTTTTTAAATTTGAAATTTTTCTATTTACTGTTATATATCCACTTGGGAACACCATTGATATAAAGCTCTTTTTTGCAAAGATATAGCTTATTTTATTCGTCCACGACCCTTTTAAAAATCTTTTATATAAATGTGGGCGTGGTTCTTAACCGATTTCGTTAATTTTCGTTAATTCTTCAAAGCATTCCTTATAGTAAAGGCAAGCTCCCTGCCGAACTTTGTTATGATAGGTTTAACGATTTTTGATTTATGATTAATAATATTTGTAAAATTGATTTTATCACAAGTGGGCGCTGCCATCCCCATTTAAAAAAAAAAATTTTAATTTTTAGCAAGTATCTCAATATCAGTCCACACTTAAAATTTCAACATTCTAGGTGTATTATTTACTAAATAATCAGGTTTTTTGGGTGCTTCCAAAATGTTATATTCAACTGCGCACAAATCGTTGATTCGTAATTGACCGTTTTAGTAGTCAAATGAACAAAAAAAGGTGTTGCGACAGTTTTGTATGAAAGTACCTATGTTGCCATATAAATAAATAACCCGCGATAACCCTTGAAGAGATTTTAGGCCGAACTTCTCTTCCAATTTGCATCGTGCTCCTTTTTAATTTTTCTTAAAAATTGGCGCGACGGGACCTACTTGTTTTATGCCGACTCCGAACGGCATCTGCAAGGTATATGAGTTTTCACTGAGAGGATTTCATCGCAGAAATACACTCGGAGTGCTTGCCGAGCACTGCCGAGGGGCGACCCCGCTTAGAAAATTATTCTTCTAATTGAAAAGGCTTGTTTTTAAAATTTTGATGTTGCTTTGCCCGGGGTGTAAACCCATCGTCTTCGGTGTGGTAGGCGGAGCACACTACCATCACACCACGGCGGCCGCCATATAAATACGTAAATATGTGAATACATAAATACGCATGTTTGCTACATACGCATACATATGAATATAGAAATGAAAATAGTAGTCACAAAACTGATTCTCAACTCTTCCAGTTGCAGCTCAGCTCATTCTCAATTTCTTCTCTCGCATGTAGTTGCCACACTTTATTGTTTCGAACAAAAATTGTAGTATAAATGTTTGACGTAACATTTTAAAAAGAGAACTTGTAAGTTATAGAAAAGTAAAGAATCAAATCGCAGGAAGAAACTTTACATGGAATTCGGCAAGTTTAATTTTCGTAACACTTTAAGTTGAAACGATTCCAAAACAACTCAAACTTTTATTTTGTCGGAAACATCAACATTAAAAAAGGATGTTTTTTTATTATCTTATTAGATTCGTTCGCGTGCGTGAAAATTCATAAATCCTGTTCGTTCAAGCAAAACTTTTGCAACAAGAGGGCGCAATTTGTCATTTCGCTTGGATGAGAAGTTGCAAAATTGTACCCGATAAATAGGTGTCCCGGTATCTCATAATTTTTTGCACAGTAAATTCAAAAAAAGGTTTTTTCATTTTGTATTAATAACTGAAAAACTAATTTTTTGTTGTTTTCGCATTTTGTGTGTTTTTTCGATTTGATGGTTTTCTTATTTTGGTGTTTTTTTTAACAAGTGGCACCATCCTCATAAGTACAAAGTAGAGAGCGCAGTGAGCGTAAAATTCTCTTTGAAATTTGCTAATGTATTGACCGTTGATCGCTGTTGAAATGATCAGTGAGATCAGTTGTGTCAACAAAAAAATCAGTTAGATTGATTAGGAATCTGTCAATTTTACAGAATTTTGTTAACTTAAGAGCGACAATTTCTCTTCTGTTGAAATGACTAAACTAGTTTGTTCGCTTGACAAAGGACTCGGTCAAATTAACCACAATTCGATCAATTTCAGCGAATCTCCGTTAAGTCAAGAACAACAGAACAGATTTGTTGATTTTACTAGCACCATTTCTTTCAGTGTTATAATATCGTGGAGACTTTTTGGGACTAACTCCTTATAGTTTCAATGTTTTCGGAAATATTTCACGATGGTTTAGGGAATCATATCGGAAGGCCTTCCACCGAATATTTTTTAACTATCCCCGGATCTGTTCGTTGTTTTCGGAACTATTTCAATATCATTAAAAAAAAAAAACAAGTATATCATCGTCATTATTGGATCCTCATTTTTCAAGAACTCCACTCTATCCTTCCTTCTGTTTATCACCGTGTGCTTTTCTCTGCGACTGAAAGTATTTCGCGATTTGTTGGGACATATAGTGCGGACTGGGACGCGGCTTCAGGCTAGTTTTAGAAATATGTGAAAGATGAGCGGACGTTTAAAGCCACAACAAATTAACGCCTTATTAACACTTAACGAAAGATATTGATTACGTCAGCCCATTTAAGTTCGAGCAGTGTTGTTGTTCAGAATTACGTGCACTGCTCCGAACTCTGGTTTTGTGGCGGTATACAATAGAAACTATTAGCAGTTTGGAAACAGATAAAGCTAATTAAGTGTACCATTTATACTTTTCTGTATTTATTCACTAAACACATATCAATTTGATAACACGTTTCAACTGTGCAAATATACATATATATAAACAAACAATTACTAGGAAATTTTCTTAATGAAAAAGTATAGCAAAATGTTTTGTCAAAGCCGCGTTCGTGCGCAAATTTGAATCTGTTTGTTTCTAATTAAAAATTTCCATTAAAGTTACTAATTAAATAGGCTTATTAGGCGCCTATAACAGAAACTTTATATGGAAATGTCATTATAAACGCTTAATAAGCTTTTTGTATTTCCGGGAGGCTGCCGTGGTGTGATGGTAGCGTACGCCGCCTGCCACACCGAAGATCCTAAGTTCACGCCCCGGGCAAAGCAGCATCAAAAATTTTAGAAACGAGGTTTTTCAATTAGAAGATAATTTTTCTAAGCGGAGTCGCCCCTCCGCAGTGTTTGGCAAGCACTCCGAGTGTATTTCTGCCATGAAAAGCTCATCAGTGAAATCTCACCTGCCTTGCAGATGCCTCTCGGGGTCGGCGTAAAAACATGTAGGTGTCGTCCCGCCAAATTGTAGGAAAAATTAAAAGAAGCACGATGCAAGTTGGCAGAGAAGCTCGGCCTAAAATCTCTTCGGAGGTTATCGGGCCATGCATATATTTATTTATTTTATTTATAATGAACCGAGTGAAAACAAACAAGATATTTATTGTATAGCCTTGACTTTAATTAAGGTGTATTGTTGTTATAATTACTGAACAGTTTTTGCTTATTTTTTATTCACATGACTCGATTAGGTATATCGGATCCTCCTTTTTTAAAAATTCCACTATATCCTTCCTTATGTTTATCGCCATGTGTTAAGATGATTTATGTTGTGGAGAAATGTATTTATTTATCAAACGAAGGTATTTAAACTTATAGGAATATTTAATTATTAAATTATGTTAATGATTCGTTTGTCGGCACCTGACTTGTTTCGCAATTGTATTGGGACATCTTCTCGCTTCCACGTCTTTGATCAAAAAGAACCTCTTTTCAGGATGGCAATTGACATGACATTTTCTCGAAACTTCCATAGTAGCGTAGTTGCAAAGTTGTGTGTAATGCGAGAACGCAAAGTAAATACGAAAAGAAGGATAATGGTGTGTAACGCATGTCACTTCAACGCAAGGTGACTCAACACTCCTCCCCCGTGAATCCCCCCGGGATTCACTAACCATCAGTCGAGCCAGGCGCGTTGCTGGTCGCTTCAAAATACTCCGCTTGTCTTTACTTCGGCAACTCGTACTTGACCGTCATCAGTAGGGTAGACCTTAATAATGGTTGTATAATGGTTGTATCGGATCACATATTATAACAAGATCATTTACTTGCAAAATGCACGTCTTCTCTTGCCACTTAGTGCGCTGTATGAGTTGAGGCAAGTATTCAGTCGTCCAGTGCTTCCATAGGCGGTCTTTCAAATTTTGCGTTATTCTCCACTGCTTACGCAAACATATGTGTTCGTCGGCGGGGTGCGGTGTTTGTGTGGAGTTCACACATCCTTTAAAAAAGTGATTGGGTGTGAGCGGCTCGTCGTCTTCGTGTGACACAGGTACATCAGTGAGTGGCCGGGAGTTGATAACGTTTTCGGCTTCCATCATCACGCTTTGTAGTGTGTCGACCTTCGGTGCCACATCTCGAAGTGTTTTACCCAAAAGCGCTTTTACGATTCATATAAGTCGTTCCCAAAAACCGCCTGAGCTGGGGCTTCAGTGTGAATTCGATCCGTATCAAGCAAACGTTCACCAGCCTTTAGCTCCTTTTGAGTGCCAATGAAATTGGTGCCATTGTCGCTCCTTCCTCTCATCGGAGTTCCTATACGATTAATAAAGTTTCGCAGGCATAAGATGAATGCGTCGGTCGATAGGTTTTCAGCCAGCTCAATATGTGCCGTTCGAATCGCAGGCATGTGAATATGACGGCCCAATTTTTCTCGCGACGTTTCCCGATGGATACGTTAAATGTGCCGAACAGGTCCACGCCAGTCACCTACAAACGGAGTAATTCGGTCGGTTTGTAGCTTACCCATCATCGGGTGACTTGGCTTGGCCTTATCAATTTTACATATGAGGCATTTACGTTGTATGGTTTTTAAGAGTAATTTCAACTATGGTATCCAATATTTTTGGCGCACGGCGTTAACGGTTATGGCGAAGTTCTGGTGGCGATTCTGCTCGTGGTGATGTTGCACAATCAAGGCTGATACAATGTGCTTTGGAGGCAATATAATTGGCGTCGCGCTTCAAATGGCAGATACGATGCTTCATCGATGAGCCCACTGAGTCGTAATATTCCGCTTTGGTTTAAAACGGGTGATAATTTATATATTGAGCTTTGTTTCGACAACTTACGTGAGGCTGACAGATCTGCAATTTCATTCGAATACCATTCTCGTTGTACGGTTAATTGAATGATGTGTTCGGCTTTCTACAACTCTGCGACTATGAGCACTCATGGCTGACGTGATGGTGCATTCTATTTCTGACGGAATAAAGCTTTTGCTCTTATGACCCTTGCTATCGTATGTTTTAGTTTTGTAAATGAATTTAATTTAGCGAATTCGATGAATGTGTTGCTAGGCTTGACGAGTAGTAAACAATGAGACTTAACTTCCTCCGGTAGCACGGCTGGTGGATTTACAATTTTGTTTGGCCAATACTTCTCGTCGAGATTCAAAAATGCCGGACCCTTCACCCAACAGCTGTTTCTGTCCAACTTCGGTGTTGTTGACGGACGAGTTGCTACGTCAGCAGGGTTTTGGCAAGTGGGTACCCATCTCCACTGGTCTTTTGATGTTGTGCCAAGGAATACGGCAATACGGTGAGCGACAAATGCTTTGTACTTTCTATTCGAAGAGTTATTTAAAACACTGCAAAACGGTTTGGGAGTCACTCCATAACGTTACTCTGGCGGCAGCAAATGTGTGGTATTCGCGAATCAACTTTAATATTCGTGTCCCCAACACGGCGGCCTGAAGCTCCAGCCTTGGCATGGATAGTGGCTTTAACGGTGCCGTACGAGTTTTGCCAATTACGTAGCTGATGTTTATTGCGCTACAGTGCACCACGCGTACATACCCAACTGCTGCGAACGCAACTTGACTTGCATCTACGAATATGTGCACCTCTACTTGGCCCTCCTTGGCGATAAGTGGGGAGTAACAACGTTGTATTTTAAACTGTTTCACATTACGAAATTCTTGCCACCAATGAAACCATTTACTGCTGAGATCCGGTGGCAGTTCTTCATCCCAAGCGATCTCACGTTTCCAGGTCTCCTGAGCTAGAAGTTTAGTAAAAATTAAATAATCACACAGCATACCAAAAGGATCAAAAACTGCAGTTCCCTCTTCGTCGGTGCACGCGTTCCGTCAAGTACATCCGTTGGAACACGATGGAATTTCGTATGAAATTGGATCGCGTCATCTTTTGTGTTCCAGAACAGCCCGAGGACTTTGTCAGAATCGTTGTGTTCCATGTTGACTGTTTCTCTGATAGCTGACGACGTTTTGTTCATGGCTTCTTCAACCTCTATGCAGTCGGTAAGTGTTTAACGTGAGTACCTGTCTAAGAAGACCCACCTCACGGTGTCAAACACAGATCAATGTCCATTGATCTTCTGCCCAACAAGTTGGTACCAATCGTTGAGCTGGGTGTTCAAGTCGACCAGCCTTGGTTTGGCCGGGGAGGACTATCCACCCTCCTCTTCCATTTCGTGCTAATACCACCCGGTTGCACGGCAACTCCACCGCGAGTTCCGTGCTTGTCTCAGTGTCCCTCTTTCATTGATTTAATATCTCGTCATCTGATTAACAAGTTAACCAGATTGAGATATTGTGTTTTGTCGCAATTTAGGAATGTGGCCAACCTTTCCTGTCCTGCAGTGTTACAACAATGTACAATACATTGTTGACGACGGAGCTGGTTTTGCTCAGACATTGCTTGAAGGCGGCACCTCCCTCCAACGCTATGCACCATCTTGTTATGATCAAAAACTCCCGTTCGTTGTGAGCCAACTAACGATGTAAGGTATCAGCGCAAGTGTCTTTCCTTAAGCATGAATAGCTACTTAAATGTTCCATAGAGTGAGAGCGTCATATAATTCATTGTGAATAAAACTATCTGTTTGATTCAGGACAGACAGTGATACTCACAAGTACTTACGATACAAACACTCGCAAAATAAATCTTCACTAATTATGGTACTAAACCACTTGCGCATCAAGACACATCCCGCTAGTCACAGGTATTTGTGCGTTTAAGATCATGTTGCAACGGAACCCAGCTAAACGTTCTATTCAGTTTTATTTGCAACTTTGATCTGCATTACATGCCCACATATTCTTCATTATTTGCTACTGTGGTATACAACTTCGAATAACTCGCTTTGTTGTATAAACTTCCTCTTTATTCATCATTACGCTCCGTTTTTTCCACAATTTAGGGCTGTGGCCAACCTTTTCAACCATATACCTGTGTTGGGGGGCTTTCCGCCTCAGCAATATCTTTGCAATAGCAGTTCGCCACACTGCAGTGATCTGACAACATCAAATCTGGCACATTTTTTGGATGTGGCCGTCTATTCTGCGAACGCCTCCTATTTGCAACGCAGTCTAAAGCAGCTTCAAACATCTCAAAAGACAAGATGAGCACCGGCCCACTCGTACAATTATCGATTGTTTTCGGCTGGCGATAGACATACGTTTCTCCATCTATCAAAGGTTTAGCTTCCGGTTGCCACAATTATGGGATGTGACCAACACTTTCGTCTGCCCCACAGGGTCAATTTTTCAATGAAATTGGGTATACTGTGCCAAGCAAGAGACCGAATTTTCATGGGTTTGCACGCCCCAAGGGAAAACAAGTCTACTTAGAGCGTGTCATAAAGTGAACTCTTATTTGAAACCACAGCCAACGCGATGCTCCCACAAGGGGGCCATCCCAGGACAGGAGATGAGACCTGAATACAAGCATCGTACAATGCAGTGTATCAGGTCACAACTGGGTTTTCCTGCTCCCGCGGTAGCAGTTTTTATAAAGACCGTACCTAGGGTCCCACAGGGTGATACCAGCGTCCACCCTGCTCCCTTTCGAGTAAAATCACCTTACTCATAGATTGGTTAGTCATGGTATTATGGTCGCCTTTTACGACCGGTATACCTACCGTGGGCATATTCTATCCCCTAGCCCACAGGGGTTCGACCTCTATGCAATTGGAAATAAAGTTCCTCAATTCAAACCCCACTTTCTGGTTGACATGAACAATATCCTGACTAATCTTTATGGCTTATGGCAACTAAATCATCGACGTAATGCTTGTTGATTATTGTTGATACGGCATCAGGGAAACGGGCTTGGTAGTCTTCGGCGTTTTTATTTTTTATGTATTCGGCAATGCACGGTGAACATACAGCACCAAATATTAACGATGTCATAACATATTCTTCAATTGGTTTATCATCACCATCACCATCGCGCCACAAATAGTGTTGAGCATACTGATCGGGTGCGCGTATCATTATTTGTGAAAACATTTCACGTATGTCGGCGGACACTCCTATTCGGCCCTGGCGAAATTCAAGTAGCACTCTTAGCAACGGCTGTGCTTGATCGGGCCCTTTTTAAAGAGCTGAGTTCAGCGATACGCTTTCTACTGTGGCAGCGGCATCAAAAACGATTCTCAATTTTGCAGGCTTATTTTGGATATGGACCGCAAAGTGGGGCAAGTACCAGGGGTGCGGATGAGTCCGACCGACCTCGTCGCATAATCTTTCTCTACGTATTTTCCCATCTCTTTCTTATATCGCTTATATTTTTTGTTACATTTAATTGGTCTCGCGACTCATATTAGGCGTCTTTCAGCTATTGCCCTGCTACAAGGCAACTTCGGTGGATACGTTTTCCATAGTAACCCACATTCGAACCTCTCATCGACTCTTCTAGTGGTTCGCTCTAGAGTTGAATGCGCTAGTTTATCATCTTCCTTTTCTAGTTTGACGGGTGTTGAATTGGTGCCAAAGCTGTCGGTTGCGAAATACTCTTAGACTATAGCATGTAGTTGTTGATCTTCTTTGACAAGTAAAACTCGACTGACTGTGGGGTTTTGATTGCCCGTGGACTATCAATGTCAGCTTTAACGACTTTAACATGGCGCCTAGATACGCGTGTTTCAACCCAATTAGCAATACCGGTTGCGAAGCAAAATAATTTATAAGTGGCAAGTGTTTCAAATGTTGAAAATATTCTTTTTTCAACGACTGCTCAGGCAAATTTAGATCTTTTACGGTAAAAACGTATCTCAAAAAATATTTGGTTTTGTCTAGGCGGTGTTCTATTTCAACGTTTAGCGAACGTTCGGTGACTACATTGTCATCATACCACTGAAGCGTTAGTGGGTGAGCTTTACCTTTGGCCCCAATTTCTTTTGCAACCTTTTCTTCCATTACTGATATTGAGGATCCTTCATCAAACACTGCTAACACCTCGCGTTTGCCATTTGGCCCATATGCGTTGATTGGTATTATCTTCAATAACTGCCCGCATGTGCTTTGAGTTGAGCGGCAATTTAACATAGGCTGTACTGTTTCATTTATTGGTGTAGCTTGCCGTACTGGCTGAGTTTCAGGTTCTTCACTAAGGCAGCCGCTTACATTACACTTTTTCTTTGACCGACATTTGACCGTGCGATGCCCTTTGCGCAGGCAGGTGAAGCATAACTGTTGCTCTTTTATTAATTGCCATCGTTCTTGCACAGACATTTTCTTAAATGTTTCACACTGAAATATTGCATGGATGCCTCTGCACTTATAACATTCCATTGCCTGTTCAATATGCATCACTCGACGATGGTTGACTTGTGAAGTGCTTACCTTCGTACTCACTGCGCCTACTGAAGGCATCAAACAAATAATACGTGCTAGTTCGCTAAGCCACTTCGAAAAGTCTTCTATGGTCGCATATGCCTGTATGGTCGATGCCTGCTTTGCCCAGTCGAATTGTCGAGTTTGTGGTAACTTGCCCACCATTTGTTTTAATAATGTAACGTTGGCTTAGTGCTGTGGACATTTCGCTGACCTTATGAATGCCACAACGTTGCGCACCGCTGACGAAAATAACACAATCTGATCGAGCTTTGTTTCAGATATTGAGGGGAATTGTTGCAACTTGCTAATTTGACATTTGATCAGGATGTCTGGCCTTCCGAATATAGATTCGAGCTCGCTCGTTACAACTGGCACATCGTTCGGATGAATAAGCATTGCTGCCACTGCCTCTTTTGCCGGCACTTTTGCAGGCGCATCAAATTCTGTCTGTGGCTGTACTTAAACATCGCAGTTGTATCATCGAAGTTGGCGCGAAACAGCGGCCATTCTTCTACGTTGCCATTAAACGTCGATAAATCATAAAGCTTAACTTTGGCATCCATAGCTGGAACGACCTGTCCAACCTCTCCCCTTAGTGGAATGACTTGCCCTTGCACGCTTTCTGCTGGCTGACTTTGAGAAATATACCCTGATCCGCCGGGTGATGCCTGATTCTCATTAGTGTTATGTGGCTGAATCTGTTCTCGCAATCGAATGATGTCACGTTGACTCTAAATAGTATAGTTTTAAGTTCGTCCACGGCTGCCCTTAGTGCATTCAACGTAGCAATTAGGATGTCTATGTTTGCATCACTTTCTGCCATGGTGCTTTCAAATGAGGATTCTTCCTCACTGCTGGTCCCCGTTGCTTCTGCCAACTGCCTTCTTAAATTTTACCGATGTGGCTTTGACATGCACTAGGCAATTACAGTTACCTTACCAATTTTCACGTGTTCAAAAAAGCGAGAGAGGCGTACTAAATTGCTAAACTGTTAAGATGGTCTATGTTATGTAGAAATGTATTTATTTATCAAACGAAGGTATTTAAACTTATAGGAATATTTGAATAAAGTTATTAAATTATGATAATGATTCGTGTGTCGGCATGTTACTTGTTTCGCAATTGTATTGGGACGTCTTCTCGCTTCCACGCCTTTGATCAAAAAGAACCTCTTTTCAGGATGGCAATTGACATGACATTTTCTCGAAACTTCCATAGTAGCGTAGTTGCAAAGTTGTGTGTAATGCGGCAAACGCAAAGTAAATACGAAAAGAAAGTAAATTCAACGCAAGATGACTCAACACCATGAGCTTATCTCCGCCATTGTGAATGATAACTAAGTGTGATATCTTCTGCATAGACGTCAAAATTCCAAAGTGATTGGATCACCTGATTTGTAGTTGACTATCGCTGTCTCATTCTGTATCTCTTTCTATCACCCGCTGAAGATAGGTGCCGCCATATTTAACACCCTGTCAAAACGCTAAAAAGTAGCCATATTGAACATCCTGTCAGGCTGTTGACAGATAAGATATCACACTTAGTTATCATTCACAATGATCTTCACGACTGCGAGAATTGCGCGATTTGTTGGGACTATTTAAAGATTATTTTCTGGACGGTCTCGGTACCATTTTCAAGATCATATCTTGGCATATCGTGCGGACTGCGACGTGGTTTAGGGCTAGTTTTACGAATATGTTAAAGATGACCTGACATTTAAATCCACAACAAATTAACGTCTTATTAACACTTAAGGAAAGATATTGATTATGTCAGCCCATTTAAGTTCGAGCAGTGTTGTTGCTCAGAATTTCGTGCACTGCTCCGAACTCTGGTTTTGTGGCGATATACAATAGAAACTATTAGCAGTTTGGAAACAGATAAAGCTAATTAAGTGTACCATTTGTACTTTTCTGTATTTATTCACTAAACACATATCAATTTGAGAACACGTTTCAACTGTGCAAATATACATATACATATATATATAGGAAATTTTCTTAATGAAAAAGTATAGCAAAATGTTCTGTCAAAGCCGCGTTCAAAAATTAGAAACGTTGTTTTTCAATTAGAAGACAATTTTTCTAAGCGGTGTCGCCCCTCCGCAGTGTTTGGCAAGCACTCCGAGTGTATTTCTGCCATGAAAAGCTCCTCAGTGAAAACCAATCTGCCTTGCAGATGCCGTTCGGAATCGGCGTACAAACATGTAGGAAAAATTAAAAGAAGCACGGCGCAAATTGGAAGAGAAGCTCGGCCTAAAATCTCTTCGGAGGTTATCGCGCCTTGCGTCTATTTATTTATTTTTTTCATAATGGACCGAGTGAAAACAAATAAGATTTTTTATTGTGTAGCCTTGATTTAATTAAGATGTATTGTTGTTATTTAAAATTCCTGTTTATTTTTATTCACATGGCTCAGTTAGGTATAAATAGTGCCCACAAAATTAATCTGGGTGCATTTTATACTTAATAAGTGGTCCTAAAACGCTTAAAATAAAATGGGTTCACACATTCTGTTTGTCGTTGTAAGTTGTCTTTTATCTTATACGGATGCGAAATTTCGCATGATAGGAGGAGATCCTATAGATATAACGGAAAGCAGACATTCAGTATCTATATTTGATTGTTCCGTGTATAGGTGCGTTGGTTCCATAATCTCTTCGACATCGGTGGTTACACTTGCGGATTGCGTATTGAGCAGACAGACGAGCGACTATATAGTTCTAGCCGGTACAGAATATATAGGTGATCTGTACAAACCGTGGGCTCAAACACGCGAAGTGGAAGATATATTTTTTGATGATGAGTATATACGAGGAAAACTATTTATGAACATAGCTGTGCTTAAAGTGGCAGAATTTCGTTTTGGTGAAAAAGTACAGCCTGTAAAGCTTTGCAATTCCGCATTTGTACCGCGCATGGATATGCGAGTTGATGGATGGGGTTCGATAAATATATATCATACGGCTCCTACTTATTTTCTCAGAACTGTTAAAATGCCTATAATAGAAAAAGATCAGTGCCAGGACTTTTATAACAATTTAGAAGAACCGATGATTTTACCAAACACAATCATTTGTGCTGGATGTTCTGGACGTTTTGGACCTTCTCTGATTACTGGAGATAATGGAGCAGGGGCAATTGTGGATGATCATCTTTGTGGGGTGGCGCGCGGTCATATTTACTCCACTATTCCGAATTTATTTACAGATGTATCAAATGAAAGAGTTAAACAATTTTTAAGAGACCATACACGTTGAAGGGTGTTGTTATAAATTCACTGTTGAGTGGAATATCACCACTACTCGACAGAACACCGAATTTCCAAACATTTTGAGATAGGTCGTTTTCAAAACAGTATTTGAGATATGGTGACATTCCAGCAGTCGAAATAGTGATATTTGTTTTATATATAATGTGCAAATAAATTGTTATGATTGCAAGTAAATAAATATTTTTGATTGTATGTAATGAAAGTGGTACGTAAGTAAACACCTTAATTTGTGAGGCCAAAGTTTGATCAAGACGGTAACGTTACCTAATGTATGAATAGATAATGCGATAAAAAGAAAATTACGGAACAACTGCTTTGAGGCCCTGGCAAACTCAGTGTAAAACAGCTGGTCCAACCAACTCTATGGAAGTCAACGTAATCGGCTATTGAAGTCATAGCCAACCAATTAGTTTTTGTTTTTCCGCCATTGTTCTATAAATTTTTAAGCTAGCGAATTTATTCACACGTTAGGTTAGGTTGAACTGTCCTGTCCATGAGGACCTCACATAGACTGAATGAGTCCGTAGTGTTACCTGAAGTTTCCTTTAACGACCAAATTAAAAAAAACCCTATCAAAAACCAGGACCTATGTTATAAAATAACTCCGTCCTCTTGGCAAAACCTACAAGCTTCCTAGGACTTCAGCCACTTGCTGCTTCTAGATCTGATAGCTGTATCACTCCTAATAGCTGGAGTCTTAGCCTGGCAAGCGCAGGGCATGAGCACAGAACATTCTCGATCGTTTCCTCCCATAACCCGCACTTCCTACATCTGCTATCACTGACCAAGCCTAATTTAAAGGCATGCGGCGCCAGAACGTAGTGTCCAGCCAGAATACCCGTTATGAGTCTACAGTCCTCTCTTTTTAATGATAGAAGCAACTTTGTTAGTCTAAGGTTGTAAGACCTACACATAACCTTCGACAATTTACAGCCCCATGCTTGAACCCACGCCTTTCCCGCTTGGTCGATCATGTGCACCTTTCGCCTTCGCTTAATCTCGCCCAGTCTAATTGGGACGTATACGGAGCAAGCTTCAAGGGATGCGCCCTTTTTAGCTAGTTCATCTGCTTTTTCATTCCCATCTATTCTCATATGCCCTGGGACCAATATAGATGTATGCTTCTCCCTGTCCCGATTCTTTTCAGAGACTGCTTACACTCTAACACGCATTTAGATGCTGTGCTATGCGAGATTTTTGCCTTAATCAGCTTAAGATATTTTCTTCCAGTGTTTATACTGCTTTGGTTACGTCTAATATTTCCGCTTGGAAAACGCTACAGTTATCCGGCAGCCTGTAGGATCTCTATATTTCAAGATCACCCCAATATACAGCAGACCCTACTCTTTCCACTACTTTGGAACCATCTGTGTACACATGTATCGCCTTGGCCTCCATTTGAGCCCTCTTGCGCCAACAGTCCACCTCTATTGTGGCCTTAAGATCTCCCTCGAAGCGCTGATAGGGAATCAGGTAGTTTTTTCGTCTTGTGACTGATGACGCTATACTACTATGGCCGTATGGACGGCGCTCAAGCTGCCCCGAGGCACCGAGATTTGTTGCAGTTGTTAATGCTATGTTCTTTGCTACCAGGTCTATAGGTGAAATGTGCAGAATGGTATACAGTGCAGCCATCGGGGTTGTTTTCAGGGTTACCGTAGTGCTAAGCTAGTCTGCATACCCCCTCTAATTTTTTGAGGTAGGTTGTTTTTTGTCTAGCAAGAACAAGAACTCCATAGTATAGAATAGGGCTTACAACCGCTGTAAAAACCAAATGAGTAAGAGAGGGCGATAAGCCCCACGTACACCCCAGAATTTTTTTACATACATAAAGTGCCGTTGAGGTCTTCTTCATCCTCTCCTCCACGTTGAGCTTCAACGACAGCTTACTGTCTAGGATGATTCCTATATATTTTGTGCAAGGTTTCTCCTGTAGGATCATTCCTCCTAACGTAGGCCTGGTCCAATTTGGGACCTTGTACCTCTTTGTAAACAAGACAAGGCATTGAATTCAAAGCAATTTTCCTTAATTTTAAAATGAAGATCCTTTGCTTTATTTTTAACATAAGCCCGCTAACCGGGAGCTTTTTGTCTCTCATATTCAAAAACAACCGATACAGAGATTTTTCCATCTTTGAGTACTCTGAATGACGCAAAGTTGTCCTCTTTCCAGGACCGGTAATGGTATTGTTGACACATTTAGAGATATCATTTTTATTCCGCATATTGTAGACTTTGTCACTCCATATTTACGAGCTAAATTAGTAACACTTTCACCCTTTCGTAAATATTCCAGAATATCTGATTTTATAAGCTTTTTATTATTTTTTACTTTCACTTTTGTTGTCTGTAATGGAATCTTGCAAGTTAAATTTGATACACTTCCCGGTGTCCGATTGAGCTGAAATTTTGCACACATGTATAACTCCGATGACAATGCAATATTACTTTGTTAGAATTCGATAAATTAATCGATAACACAGTTATCGGTAAAGATTTGTATTTACTTTGGCATAACAGCCTAAGTCCCATACAAACACGCCGGTACCTATCCGTGGATTGTGATATTTGGACGTGGTGAATCACGTGTCACGCGTGGTGAATCTCATCGCTTGCGAAAAGCGGAGACACAACCCTCTGTTGTATTTCTGTGTATAACCAACATAGCTGAATTTTTAAGGCTGTTTAACTCTGTATTCTTTTCTGTAATTTATTTTGCTTTTGGAAAAATTACCTATTTGAAAAAAGCTGGCTGAAAAATATTGGCATAACAGCTTAAGTTAAATCAAGAATGGAAAATCTTTGGAAAATTTGAGCAGATGTGGCAATTTCGCGCGTCCATTGAACGAAATATTGACAATCTGCTGATCATCGCTAAGAAATTAGCGACATTCCATCAACTAAGCAGCATTTTAGCAATACTACTGTTATTATTTGGCCGCTCAAACACACAAATATTAATTGTGCATTAAATCTAAAATATACAAATACACCATAATAATTTACACGGCCAAAGCCATAATAATTCACACGGGTCATCAATTCTTTCTCTGATTCAAAATCTGAACTACCAGCGCTACCGTCAACAGCTCAGTGTCATCACTGCCAGTAGCGCCAATAACACCAAACTCGTGCCTGACACACAAAAGTCGTTTCACTCAATAGCGCAAGTAAAATGTACTACGCACTCACTACTAAGAAGCTTCAAAAATTCGCTTGGAGTAATTTCGTCAATGAGCTACCATTGAGCTGGCACCGCATTGGCGCTGGCGCCATGCAATTTACATCACTAAAATTGCGCGAATGCCCAGGCTCATGACTTCAATACTTATATTTACAATGCTTTAAACTTTAAATACACCTCTGAAGTTGCTGCGCATAAAATGTGTACTAATAAATTCCAATACGCATTATACGCAGATGTAACTGATATATGTGTTTTTGTTTCACCCCCTATACTTATATTTAAAGCTTTTATAAGAACAAGCTTCTATTACTTGTTAATAAAACGAACTAAAAAGTAAAAAATAAAATTAAAGAAAAAAAAAACTTTTTTAAAAATAAGCTTTTATTATTTTGGTTAATAAAATTAACTAAAAAGTAAACAATAAATTGACTCTAAAGAAATATAACACTTTATAAGTTCATTGTAAGCTTAAACGATAATTAGGCTTTTTCGTCTGCGACAAAAAAATTCTATATTGTACATAATTATATATTTTTAACATTAAAACTTTACACATAAATTATTAAATCTTACAGTTTTTATCACAGTCCTAATTGTTCTAATAAAAGCGTGTTACATTGCGATAGCAAGAAAAGGAGATCCTAAATGTTCTTAATTATACCATCAAAATTTAACACGTTTTTTATTAGAACAATTAGGACTGTGATATAAACTGTAAGATTTAATAATTTAGGTGTAAAGTTTTAATGTTAAAAATATATAATTATGTACAATATAGAATTTTTTTGTCGCAGACGAAAAAGCCTAATTATCGTTTAAGCTTACATTGAACTTATAAAGTGTTATATTTCTTTAGAGTCAATTTATTGTTTACTTTGTAGTTAATTTTATTAACCAAAATAATAAAAGCTTATTTTTAAAAAATTTTTTTTTTCTTTAATTTTATTTCTCTTAAGGTCAAAAACTGCTTTTTTGTGTGCATTTTTTAAACTGATCAATATTAGAATTTTTTGCAAAAAAATGAAGTACCAATCATGCGCGCATGAAATGGCCAACTAACGACTTTGAAAATTTGTACTGACGACTGAACGTTAGAGAAAGCTAGCATGTAAGCATGTGTATATGAGTGAACGCGAGCATTCCTCAGCGACGGTTATGTACATTTTAAATTTAAATAACTAGGGGAGTCCCCAATTTATGAGGCTCTTGAAATTCGATAGAAATTTGAAAATCAATAATGTTCATATTTTAGAGCCTTTGCCAAAAGTTCATATTTTAGAGTACTCAATGGAAGTGAAAAAGTGTTCATATTTTGGGGTTTCATATAATAGGGTGTTAATATTATCGCGAGTGCACTGTATTACAATGACTTAATTTTGTACAACATTAGCATAGGTATATAAATTTAAAATTTAAGTTTTCCAAAAAAGGGTTAAAAAAGAAATATCATTGTCTGCTGTTAAGTGTAAAAATTGTTAGTGATTGACTATTTTATTTATGTTATTGTGTTGTTGAAGATGTTCTACTACATCTAAAGACCCTAAAAGAATCCTTTAAATACGGTCCCGATTTGATCCCAACATGTTTTCTTAAAAAATGTGCGGAATACATTTACCAGCCCCTTACTGATCTGTTTAACCTCTCTTTAAAAAATGGCATTTTCCCGACGGCTTGATTGAATCTTTTCTTATCCCACTCCATAAAAAAGGAAGCAAGTCGCCTATTGAAAACTATAGTGGAATAGCAAAGCTCTCCGCTATCCCTAAACTTTTCGAAGCAATCGTTACTAATCACCTTACATTTTCGATTTCTGCATTGATAGATAGTTCTCAGCATGGCTTTTGTAGAGCCAAATCAACCACAACCAATTTGCTTGAATTTACAACTCACGTCTTTAATGGGTTTAGAAACAATCATCATACCGACGTTATATACACTGGTTTCAGCAAAGAATTCGACAAAGTACCCCACTCATTACTTGTTTATAAACTCGAATTGCTTGGTTTTCAACCCGGCCTAACTCGCTGGATCTCCTCCTATCTTTGCGGTAGAACTCAAAGAGTCATTTTTAAAAAGATTTGTTCGAATGTCATCGATATTCCCTCCGGTGTGCCTCAGGGCAGCCATCTCGGTCCTATTCTGTTTTTGATCTTTATAAACGATATTTCCAAAACTATAATATATTCTAAAATTTTAATGTATGCCGACGACGTACAACTTTTTAAGTCATACGCGTCGGTTGAAGAACGTTCTGTACTCCAGGCGGATTTAAATCGTTTATTTACTTGGTGTAATGCGAATTTTATGCCTCTCAACATAGAAAAATGTAAATCCATGTGTTTTTCACGTGGGAACATACAGCCAGCTTCCTACACAATTAATGGCCAAACTCTGGAAAGCGTTGATGTTTTTGTCGACTTGGGAGTTACAATGAATTGCAAACTTAGTCTCAACCCTCATATTAATGCCACAGTCAATAAAGCGAGAGGAGTTTTAGCATTTGTGAAAAGTGGGAAAAAGAGTTTAGTGATCCTTACGTTACAAAAACCCTTTTTACATCATTCGTGAGGCCGATATTAGAATATGGATCGATAATTTGGAATCCGCGTTATCAAGTTCATGTGGATAGACTAGAATCAATTCAAAAACAGTTTTTACTTTTCGCCTTGAGAAATCTTCAATGGGACTCTCCGTATAATCTTCCTCCTTACACAAATCGATTAAAACTAATAAATCTTCCCACCCTTGGAAGTCGTATAGAAATGCTAGGTGTGCTATTTATGGTTAGACTTTTAAATGGATCGATTTCAAGCCCATTTCTTTTGAACGAAGTAAACTTGAATGTTCCATGCCGAGTTTCAAGGCATTATAAACCTATAATTCTTAAACAATGCAGAAGCAATTTCCAACTACACGAACCTTTTCTATGTTTGTGTGAAGATTATAACTCTCACTCGAGAATAATTGATGTTTCAGACTCGCTCTTTTCCATAAAAAAGACGGTTCTATCTTCTCTTAATCTCTCTTCTCTCTTAAAAAATTATATTTATACTTTTAATCTATTGTATTTTGTGAATCTTTATTTCTCAGCTGATGAGTTTCTCTGTAGCTGAGCGGTTTTGGATCTCGGCTCTTAAGAAGCCACTGCCTCTCAAAGACTCATTAACAAAAAAATAGAAATAACAAAATAAGAATTAGGATAAAAAAAAAAAATATGTATGAATTAAAAAAAAAAAAAAAAAACAGGATTAGCCTTGTTTCATCGGGCCACTTGAGGGCAGTGCCCTGCCACAACGTCCGAGAAAAAAAAAAAACAAAAACAGGATTAGCCTGGTTTCATCGGGCCACTTGAGGGCAGTGCGCTGCCACAACGTTCGAGAAAAAAAAAAAAAAAGGTGATAGGTATTTTTCTCTAAGTTGTAATACCATATCATTTTGTTTCAGTACATAGTTTTGTATTAGTTCACTATTTACATATGGAAAGCTGTTAACAAAGCGTTCAGATGTTTTGATCAAGAAGCTATCAATTCTCGCTATTTTGCAAGCTTTATACAAATATTTATTTGAGAATCTTTTCCTGAATGTGCCCCCCGAGTACGGGTTTCGATTGATTTTACTACATATTCGTAGCATATACCTTTCAAATACGCGTAGCCTTTCCATTTGGCTCGAAGAAATATTAAGCCAAATGGGATGGGCGTACGATAATATAGGCCTAATTATTTGTTTATAAATATTAAGTTTAATATTGTTTTTTAAGCCAGCTGGACGTCTTAGCAAGTTTGCATAGCTAAAAAACATTTGTTTTTGCTTTTGCAAGGATGTAGTCTAGATGTTTTTTAAAGGTAAATCTATCATCTATTGCTACTCCTAAATATTTAATTTGATTTTTTATTCTAACATTTTCTTCACCTATTTTGACTTGAGGAACATATTTTCGTGCATTTGGGTACAAGTTTTTTCGCAATCCCTTAATAATCGCACATTTGTTCTTGCGTGTGTTGATCTTCATTTTCCATTTCATGAAGTATTCATTTAGTATGTCATTAGCTTTAGCAATTTGCCTCTGAGATCCCAACACTAAAATATCATCTACGTATATAAGGACTTTTATATCACAGGAAGCGGGCTGAGCTTTTGTTGGTGGGTCTGGAAAGTCTGCAAGAAAGATGTTGTACAACATTGGCCCGTGCAAAGAACTTTGTGGCACACCTGCACTTACATCTCGTACGATAGAGTTGCTGTCGTCAATGGCAACGTAGTATGATCGTTTTCTAAGATAGGTATATATCATTCTACATAAATTTTTATCAAAATTGAATTTTTTGTACATCTTATAAATTATACCTTCTATCCAAGCGGTATCAAAAGCTTTTTCAATATCCAAACTAACGACTATGGTTGCTTGACGCCTATTCAGATTGGTACATACAAAATCAGATAGTATTGTCAAAGCATGCCATGTGGAATGCGAAGGACGAAAGCCAAATTGATAGTCCTTTAATATCTTTTGTTCTTCAACATGAGATTTGATTTTGTCTAGTAAATATTCCTCCATTAGTTTGCTAATATTGGATAAAAGTGATATTGGGCGATAATTAGTTATGGATTTAGGGTCGGAGTTCGGCTTTGGCACGCACACAATCTTAGCTGTTTTCCATTATTTAGGAAAATACCCTATATTATAAGATTGGTTGATTACCAAGGCAATATATTTCCAGAAAAAAGGAGACGTTTTCTTTAGGAGAAAATTTGATACTCCATCCTCGCCGGAGCTTTTTTTTATTATTTTTAAAACGCAGGCAACAGCCAAAGTCATCCGCTTTTATGAAGATATTGAGGTCTACATTGGACACTTGTATATTATCATGGTGGATTTCACCATCGGCAGTTAAATTGTTGTCGAACGTAACAATTGGGCTATTACACCCACATAGTTCAGTTATAGAGGTTTTAATATGTGATGCAAACTCAACCCCACTTATGTGTTCATTTTGTTTATGAACTTTTTCAAAGGAGTGGGCAAAAATATTGACTTTATGAAATTTTTCATGTACGAGGATGGTGTCACTGTTTCCAAAATTAGGTATATCAAAATCGATATCATTGTCACAACTTACCACACAGACCTTTTATTTTTCTGTAAGTTTGATTATTCATCCACATTTTCGCAAAATAGTTAGACCAGTATTTGTTTTCGTTCAATTGTATTTGTTCTTTAATAATTTTAGTTAGGTTTCGAACTATAGCTGGGAGTGTGGATCAACGCATTTATGAATAGTACGGCGCAAACCCTTTTTTCCGCAACAAGATCGAGAATATTTTGTGGCAGGTTTATGAGATCAGGGTTGCGAACTTTCACCTTTGGTATCGCTCCAAAGTTTATGGACGCATCCACGGCAGAATTTAAATTTGTAATCTAAAATCGATTTCTTTTTCTGTGTCATTACGATTAATTGGTAAATTATATTCGATAAGTTTGTTTGAAAGCACATTGTTGAATCTTTTTACATCAATTTTGTCATACTTAAACCTCTCAGCTAATTGGGAATTGAGTACTTTATGATCTGACATTATATTTAATTCAATTGCGCTTAAGCTTATGTTCGTATCGCTAAGCTGTTGAATATAACACTCTAATATTCTGTATTATAATATGGTCTTTATTAGACTACTTTAAGAGTACTTCGCAATTAAACTTCACTTCGCTACTGATAGCATGCTTAAATCCAACTGATTTTTTGACTACTCACCTTGCGCTCTTTTATACTCTCTGCTGCTTCATTCGCATATTTCCACTACAGTCTAGACGTTTCGCCGGCTATAACTGCTGTACCTTTCGCCTAATTAGCTATATACATGTATATTTGTAGTTTATGCGTTTCTCATAATCATATGCGTGTGTATGTGTAGCAAATTTCGGCTACAAGTATGTACGCGTAATACTGTTGTTGTTGTTGTAGCGATAAGGTTTCTCCCCGAAGATTTGGGGAGTGTTATCGATGTGATGGTCCTTTGCCGGATACAGATCCGGTACGCTCCGGTACCACAGCACCATTATGGTGCTAGCCCGACCATCTCGGGAACGATTTATGTGGCCACATTAAACTTTCAGGCCATTCCCCCCTCCCCATCCCTGGTTCCATGAGGAGCTTGGGGTCGCCAGAGCCGCGGATAGGTGAGGTTGACAATTGGGTTTGGAAATGCTATATATTGCGCTGGCAACCTGAAGGGTTGCGCTACACAGCCCCTTGAATCTGGTATTTTAGTCGCCTCTTACGACAGGCATAGCTACCGCGGGAATATTCTGACCCCCTAACCCGCTGGGGTACGCGTAATACTGTTGTTGTTGTTATAGCGATAAGGACACTCCCCGACATATGGAAAATGGGGAGTTTTATCGATGTGATGGTCCTTTGCCGGATACAGATCCGGTACGCTCCGGTACCACAGCACCATTATGGTGCTAGCCCGACCATCTCGGGAACGATTTATGTAGCTACATTAAACCTTCAGGCCATTCCCCCCTCCCCACCCCTGGTTCCATGAGGAGCTTGGGGTCGCCAGAGCCTCGTCTGTTAGTGAAACAGGATTCGCCGCTGATAGGTGAGGTTGACAATTGGGTTCGGAGAAGCTATATATTGCGCTGGCAACCTGAAGGGTTGCGCTACGCAGCCCCTTGAATCTGGTATTTTAGTCGCCTCTTACGACAGGCATACCTACCGCAGGTATATTCTAATCCCCTAACCCGCTGGGGTACGCGTAATACTCTTCGTGCCTTATATATATGGGTGTACATGATGATTGATGTGTTTATGTACACAGTGTGACTCGCTTTAATGTTTTTATGTTGGGAGTTTATTACTAGTGATGGTAATATTCGTCACAATACACTACCACTATGGGTAACTGACGATGCGCGTTTTTTTTTAGTCCCAAAGGCGGATGTATTTCATGGCGAAAAAGTTTTAATAGCTTTGTTTTTTATTACGTGCATATACATATGCACTTGAACTTTGTATGGACTGCTAAGCGCACAACTTTATCCACACTTACGAAATAGGTGTGCATAGAATTAATCCGAACAAGTTCGTGTCACCATTATTTCACCACTTTCGATTTCGGTATTCGTTATACATTATGCTCGAAAAGGTGCGTGTCTTCACTATTTCACCACCATACACTTTTGTTATACAATTGTCTAAAACGTGTTTTTAAACGCAAAATTGGATGTATATACATGTAAAAAAAACACGGCCACAAAGAACATGTAAGTATTAAGAAGCACCAACATTGGAAATAGTGTGAAACAGTAAAGCATCAAAATGTAGTAATTCACCACTCGAGTAATTCAACTTGAAATTCGGCAATTTTAAAGCTTGTCAAAGTTTTATTTTTATATTATAATTACACCTTGCGGCCACCGTGGTGTGATGGAAGCGTGCTCCGCCTACCACACCATATGCCCTGGGTTCGCACCCCGGGCAAAGCGACATCAAAATTGTAGAAATAAGGTTTTTAAATTAGAAGAAAATTTTTCTAAGCAGCGTCGCCCCTCGGCAGTGTTTGGCAAGCGTTCCGGGTGTATTTCTGCCATGAAAAGCTCTCAGTGAAAACTCATCTGCCTTGCAGATGCCGTTCGGAAATTGGAAGAGAAGCTCGGCCTTAGATCTCTTCGGAGGTTATCACGCCTTACATTTATTTTTTTTATTTTTTAATTACACCTTATTTATTTTGTGCTTTTTTGATAAACTTAAGGCGGTGTCGCCTTGTTGTCAACTTTAACCGCGTTCGCTGTTGGTGCTTCTTTCTACTTTTTTTTTCAGCGAAATACGCATGCTCTGCATCAATCACAACTGATGCAGTTGTTGAAAGAATAGACGTAAAAATATTTGTGAAAGCATATTTTAAGGAAAAAATAAAAGCGATTTCTTCAACTATATCCACCATCACTACACCGTTATCAATAGAAATGGCGATCCATCTCAATACCCAACTGATGCAGGTAAATATAAAATACGAATATTTTCAAGACTGCGTCTGGGACACACAAACGCAACACATCAATATCTTTTGGCAGCAGTAAAATTGAATATTGTGTCTCTTGTGGAGCGCGTTTAACTATTTCTCATATTTTGTACGATTGCTCGCACCTGGCTGATGTTAGAAATGAGGTTCTTGATAACAACAGCGCAATCGAAATGTTAAAAAATCCATTATATAAAAACATCAACGACATGTATCAATACGTAAAGAAAATCAGGCTAAAATTGTAACCACAACATATGAATACATATTTTACTCTTATTATTAGAATATGTTTGTATATATGTGACCCGGTCTATGAAAAGTTGGCTTATGACTCAAAAAGAAATTGCGAGAAACAGCTGTAAACAGCTGTTTTTTTATTTTGAGTCATAGCCACGTTTTCATAGACCGGGTCACATATAGTAAAAAATAAAAATTATTTTGTTTTAAGTTGTAAATAGTAGGTATTAATATGTTTTTCTAAGCTCTAAGTTGTAAATATTTAGTGTCTTAACAACTTCCCTGTCCCCATACAAAGTGCCCCAAGCCCATTATTTTTTTGTATTGCTTAATTGAATAATATGAATATATATTATAAAATATTATTTTTGTAAATAATTTGACATATATTTACCTTATTTTGGCTATTTTATTTTGTGAGTCAAATGTGACTCCTGAACGTAGCAAAAACAATTTTGTTTACCACGTTCAATGAGTCACATGTTAACATATCGGACCATAAGAAATAATTTAAGTTTTCGAATCACAATAGCGGTAAATTGATATATAAATGTCAAAAGCGTGTATTAGTGTGCTTTTTTGTTTAATTGAAGTTAGAAGTACATACAAAAATTGAAGAAAATGAGAAAAAGTTATCAGAAAAAAAATTTCGAAATTTTCTTTCATTTTCCTAAAGTTTAGGTCTTTTGATATACGCTCACATAGACTTCACAAATATATAACGACACGTTCATACCAAGAAACTGTCTTTAAGTTGTATAAAGCAATGATTCACATGTGACTCATGTACTTATTTCAATACACTATTGTGAGTCACATATGACTCATTGTACAGGGAAGTTGTTAAAATAGTTTTTAATTCTAAGTAGAGCTGATAGCCATAGTAGATAGTGCTCTCCTTTGTTAGTCTGAAAATTTATTTTAAGCCTAAATATATAATAATGTCTACTAATACTTTTTTCGTTTCGTGGAAGGAGGAAATGCTTTATGCACTGACCGGGATGATTAACATTAGCGGGTTTGTATTAGTCACTTTTAGTTCTAATTTTGCACGGCACACAAAGCAAAGCGTCAATATTGACAGCGCACCTCTATCTCATTTTACACCCACTCCTCAACCCCTTTCCAAGTGTACCACGAAAGTTATAGAAATGTACATTAGGGTGCCGTAATAAAGATCAATTTCTTCAACAAAAACTGACTCATAATCTAAGTTAGCTAATATTTAACATGTATACTTTTATATAGTTATGTAAGTTTAAATAAAACATTAACAAAACATCTGGGAGCAATTATTCCATTCAGGTATGCGTAGTATAAATATCTCAGGACCAACGTGACGTATACGCAACGGATAGCGTGCTGGATCATCGATTTAATCTCGATACTTCGACGTTTTAGATTCTTTAAATTTTTTCAGCACTAGTACAGGGTGCACTTATAAAAATAGATTTCAAATTGATAGAATTGAAATACAGTGATGGCATTTGGATTAGGCATCGTACTTACATAAAATAAACAAGTTTTATCTTTGTTATTATCTAGATTCACCTTCATAATCGTTTTAAGCTTTTAATCCTGATTTATCGTTATATATTGCAGCGCCATGAAGTATGAAGTTTTGTTAAAATTCTAGAAGTCACTGACTAACAGACCTTCGTTCAAAGACACTTTTAAGGATTCCAAACATGAAACAACTTTGAAGCGATTTTAATAAAATTCGATACAAATTTTTGAGCAAAAAAACTTGTATATTATGAGGAATTCCACTAAGTGAGAAGTTGGGAAATGAAACCTGTAATTTCGCATAATTTATAAAAGAAAATATATAAAAATTACTCTTCATAAATCATGATACCAAAACGATATTTTTTGTGTGAATTTTTTGCATGGTATCTTTTAAAACCGCAATGAGTCAAGCGTCCTACTTTCGAAGTATACACTGATGAAGTTTCACCTATTATAACATGAAAATGGTCGGGAGCTCACTCTCTTCCTGTATAAGTAATTGTGCATTATTAAGCAATCAAAACTAATAAAGACGCTGGAACATGTCTCAAAACTACATATTTTCTTCTTTTATTTCATAAAACATTCAATTTCACTGTAAAAGCCATGCAATAAACTAATGATTATCGTTGGGCGGGATTAAATGCGAGAGTACTTCCACTAGGGAGAGAAATGAAATGATGGACAAACAGTTTCTGTCGAGTACCCAAAAACCTGGGATGTCATTTTCGCAAGCATTATGAGGAAATATTGCACCTGAGAATTCAGCCGTATGTAGAAAAAAAGAGGTCCTCAGTGATATCCCACATCCGTCAGACTTCTATGTCAGGATTTGACAATTTGTGAGTGGTGCCACCTTTTTTATGAGGCGAATCACTGCTACAACAACAACATAAACAACCACAATCAACTTATTTATTTAAATAGAGTGTGACAATGGGCGTTTTCAGTAAACACAACTGCTGATCAGTCCTTAAGTCTGAACGTGCCGTTTGTGTACTGTTGGGCCCCCCAACGCTTGGGATATTTCGCCACGTTACGGGGCGGATGTTTTTTTGCTACATTCACTTAAGGTGTTTATTCTTCTAGTTGCCAGTTTTTAACAATTTAAAGTGTTTATAACCAACAATTTGTTGCTCACATGATAGTGAAGTGTTAAAAATAACCTAAGAAATCCTTTTCACGGTGTTCCTTGTTGTTGTAGCGATAAAGACAACAAAGAACCATCAACAGCTTGCTAAGCCACTTCTATTTGCTTCTGCGCTATTTCCAGAGTGTAACTCGGACCTTACAAAATCTATATTAGATATTTTATTCTTTCCAATTTTTTTAGTGCTGGAAATAATCAAGTTGCCTAAACGAATCTGAGCCGGGTTACTTTTTCCATGAGCTGAACACTCTGGGAGGCCAAAAGCGACTTTGGTATTACGTCATACGTGAATGTACAAAAAATTATACGTGAAAGTGCCAAAAAATCATAAACATCTATGCATGTATCTGTTCGATGTCAAAAAAACGTTCGGATGCGTATGCAATTTGTCTCTTTTTATAAGCTTTTATTATTTTATATATTTATTTACTTTCACTTTTGTTGTCTGTAATGGAATCTTGCAAGTTAAATTTGATACACTTCCCGGTGTCCGATTGAGCTGAAATTTTGCACACATGTATAACTCCGATGACAATGCAATATTACTTTGTTAGAATTCGATAAATTAATCGATAACACAGTTATCGGTAAAGATTTGTATTTACTTTGGCATAACAGCCTAAGTCCCATACAAACACGCCGGTACCTATCCGTGGATTGTGATATTTGGACGTGGTGAATCACGTGTCACGCGTGGTGAATCTCATCGCTTGCGAAAAGCGGAGACAAAACCCTCTGTTGTATTTCTGTGTATAACCAACATAGCTGAATTTTTAAGGCTGTTTAACCCTGTAATCTTTTCTGTAATTTATTTTGCTTTTGGAAAAATTACCTATTTGAAAAAAGCTGGCTGAAAAATATTGGCATAACAGCTTAAGTTAAATCAAGAATGGAAAATCTTTGGAAAATTTGAGCAGATGTGGCAATTTCGCGCGTCCGTTGAACGAAATATTGACAATCTGCTGATCATCGCTAAGAAATTAGCGACATTCTATCAACTAAGCAGCACTTTAGCAATACTACTGTTATTATTTGGCCGCTCAAACACACAAATATTAATTGTGCATTAAATCTAAAATATACAAATACACCATAATAATTTACACGGCCAAAGCCATAATAATTCACACGGGTCATCAATTCTTTCTCTGATTCAAAATCTGAACTACCAGCGCTACCGTCAACAGCTCAGTGTCATCACTGCCAGTAGCGCCAATAACACCAAACTCGTGCCTGACACACAAAAGTCGTTTCACTCAATAGCGCAAGTAAAATGTACTACGCACTCACTACTAAGAAGCGTCAAAAATTCGCTTGGAGTAATTTCGTCAATGAGCTACCATTGAGCTGGCACCGCATTGGCGCTGGCGCCATGCAGTTTACATCACTAAAATTGCGCGAATGCCCAGGCTCATGACTTCAATACTTATATTTACAATGCTTTAAACTTTAAATACACCTCTGAAGTTGCTGCGCATAAAATGTGTACTAATAAATTCCAATACGCATTATACGCAGATGTAACTGATATATGTGTTTTTGTTTCACCCCCTATACTTATATTTAAAGCTTTTATAAGAACAAGCTTCTATTACTTGTTAATAAAACGAACTAAAAAGTAAAAAATAAAATTAAAGAAAAAAAAAACTTTTTTAAAATTAAGCTTTTATTATTTTGGTTAATAAAATTAACTAAAAAGTAAACAATAAATTGACTCTAAAGAAATATAACACTTTATAAGTTCATTGTAAGCTTAAACGATAATTAGGCTTTTTCGTCTGCGACAAAAAAATTCTATATTGTACATAATTATATATTTTTAACATTAAAACTTTACACCTAAATTATTAAATCTTACAGTTTTTATCACAGTCCTAATTGTTCTAATAAAAGCGTGTTACATTGCGATAGCAAGAAAAGGAGATCCTAAATGTTCTTAATTATACCATCAAAATTTAACACGTTTTTTATTAGAACAATTAGGGCTGTGATATAAACTGTAAGATTTAATAATTTAGGTGTAAAGTTTTAATGTTAAAAATATATAATTATGTACAATATAGAATTTTTTTGTCGCAGACGAAAAAGCCTAATTATCGTTTAAGCTTACAATGAACTTATAAAGTGTTATATTTCTTTAGAGTCAATTTATTGTTTACTTTTTAGTTAATTTTATTAACCAAAATAATAAAAGCTTATTTTTAAAAAAGTTTTTTTTTCTTTAATTTTATTTATATTTTTTTTAAAGAAAATTCGAAATACTCAAAGCTTTAAGCAACTCAATATTTAAAACAAAAGTGTGAAAAGTGGTAAGAAAAGTCCTTGCTCACCCGGAGTTCAATCATTTGACAAAACAGCCTTGTTTTTACTGATAATTTCTGCTACACAGTGATTTAATTTCGTACTCCTTTCTCAGCAAATAGATGGGTTTCAGTTTTACAAATTTAGAAGGTGACATTATATTTTGTTTTACAATCTGGCATTAATCTAACACAAATTGTCATTAATTTAAATACGGCATTGAACGTACATTCATCATAATACCAATATTGGCATGCGTAAGATTAGTTACGTTCTGGGTTTTTCCTATTTGTTGTTATAAATCCACTTAGAAAATGAAATACCATTGATATAAAGCTTTTTTTGCAAAGATATAGCTTATTTTATTCGTTCACCACCCTTTTAAAAATCTTTTATATAAAGGTGGGCGTGGTCCTTAACCGATTTCGTTAATTTTTCTTCAAAGCATTCCTTATAGTAAAGGCAACCTCTCTGTCGTATATTGTTACAATAGGTTTAACGAGTTTTGATTTATGATTAATAATATCTCTAAAATTGATTTTATCACAAGTGGGCGGTGTCACGCCCATTTAAAAAAATTTGTGTTTTCCAAAATATTATATATATATAAAAAGTGGGCGTGGTTATCATCCGATTTCGCTCATTTTCAATTCCAAACTATTCTGAGCCAGATAAGCCCGTGTACGAAATTGGGTGAAGATATCTCAATATTTACTCAAGTTATCGTGTTAACAGACGGACGGACTGACATGGCTCAATCAAATTTTTTTTCGATACTGATGATTTTGATATATGGAAGCCTATATCTATCTCGATTCTTCTATACCCTTACAACCAAACGTTATCCAATCAAAGTTATAATACCTGTGTACAAGTACAGCTGGGTATAAAAAAACGTGTTTTGTATAAATTTCTACTTAAATGAGCAATTTCCATTAAGCATTAATATACAATCACTTTTCTAGACGCCACTGTGCGTGAGCTCAACGCTGCCTAAAAGTATGCAACATCATGCGTTTAACGTGAAATAAGCTGTTGCATGTGTGTGTATTTCTTAAAGCGAATATATGGTAGCAAATACGACAACCAACGGTACAGAGTAGCTCAAAAGATAGCAAAAAAAATTTATTCAGGGCAAACATTTTTGAGATTACTTACTTCGCCCTGTGAAATTAATTGTAGCCACTTAAAATGTTCAGTGCCACCCTGCATGACTTGAAAAGAACAAAAATTGTAAGCCCTAAAGTTGAGTTTGTAGTTGAGATGACTGTTTTGTTGTTTCATTGTTCGCTGTTTGGTGAAGTAGTTAAAGTAAAGATAATTTGTTGTTGCTCACACAAAATGCATATTATTGTTTTTAAATTGTATCAATAAATACTTTTGAATAATTTTACGTAGATTATGAATTATGAATATTACAATACATACCTACATCAATTAATTAATTCGATGTTATTTTTCTAAGAGAGTGAACACCGAATATCTAATGGTGTTTTCTTTTCTACACGAAAATGCCGCCTTCATGCCAACCCTTCAAAAAGTTGTGTTCTGTTGTAAAATCAGATTAGCCTCAATAGAGAGTTTGATGCATGTGTACGCTGTTTGTACACATACATACATTCATAAATAAATTAAATGACAAAGAAACGTTTTGTTTCTGTTAAATATTGTTTGTTTATTTAAAATTCACTTTTTATCGTTTTTTTAATAGACATTTTAATTGCTTAAATTTTTGATTGTTACAAAACGATCCGCACAGGTTAAGAGTTAAACATTGATTGATTAGTGCTTGTTCTTAAAACTAAGGTAAGAGTTAAAAATATATATTCATATTTGGTAAGCTAATTGAGCTGTAATAATAAGAAAAGGAATTTATAAGCAAAGTCTGATGAGAGAATAACGGTTATATAGTAAGTAATAAATGAGTAGTATATTAAGAAATTAGAAATTGTAGGGTAATGAATGCAAAGAAGGTAAATAGATAAATTATGTATTAGTACTATAAGTATACATATGTAGGATTAGGGTTGTGAATACATTTATGTAACTAGAGGGCATCATTATCTTTTCTCAACAACCTACCCCTAAAATGGCCAAAAATGCAACATTACTTGTCCTCGCTGCCACTGACGGTGCAGAAAACAGGCCTGTCAATTAGCTGATGAATCACACGAAGCTGAAACGAATGCTATGAATCACACGAAGCTGAAGCGAATGCTATATGTACATATGTGTCGCATCATGCCTCACTCAAAAGTAATTTGCGATCACATTTGACAGCGAGCAACCACAAGAACTGCATTTTTTTTGTAAAAATGGACCAACTCAGGCACGTACACACCTACATTTTGTACCTACATATATCTTCCATTCTTTCACAGACTATTTATACTATATTACACAATGCTCTCAACACATTTATTCATTAACTTCTTTTAAGCTAAGAAATAAAAAAAAAATACATACATATCGTTAGCTTAATTTTATTTCAATTAAATCGGATAGATTCGTGAATAAAAAGTCGGTTTTTAATTTTTTTATTTCTAAATTATTTTGTTTGGATACTATTATAAAAAGGGGAGTGTAGCCGACAAGCAACAATGAGCAACAGTGGAAAGAAAATTATTAGAAAAGTTATTAGCGAATAGGAAAGGTGGAAATTTCTTTCTGTTGGAACTTTCGCGTATACTTCGTTCAAATAGTCCGCAACGGGACGCATTTTAAAGATTCTGTCAACGTCAAGGTGGCTCCGTGGAAAACATTTGCTATTGCCATTGAAATGAAGATTTTGCCGTATCTTTTCAAATTTGTTACAAGACATAACCTGTGAAATTAGAGTTGTGCCGAGGGTGGAACTCAAATGGTTGGTTACCCTGCGTAGCTGGACAAGTTGCATACGATATACGACACCAATAAACTGTCGGACTTCTATCTCAGATACTCTAAAATTATTGTTTAGATCTTTCTGTGCCAAAGAGGGTTGTCTCATCCAAAATTTTTTTTAATAAGTTTTGGTCGAAATAAGTAAAGAAAGAACTGAATGGGAGTCTCAAGTTCCAAGATATCAGATGTCAATGAATCGTTTCCAGTAAACGACAGCTGCTTTGAGCTCAGTTCTAAACTCGTTTTCTTCCAAAGTAACGGTAGCTTTTCAGTTTTTTGTCGCTTTGATGGAGGAGCTGAAGTACATGTGATCTCTGACCGAAATGGGGTGACCTCTACCGCTTCTTCATGAATGAAGTTACGGTCGTCATCGTTCACGTACTCCACTAATTCATCCACATTAAATTCGCCTTCAAAAGAGTCTTCATTCAGCTCTCCGAAATCCGAGATCAAATCTGGGTCGAAATCAGGGTCAGCCAAACTATCATCATCAAAGTAGACGCCATCTTCACTTGCGTAATCATCATGGAGGGCGCAGGCGATCTCGCTGTCAGTAAGAGATCGTAGTCGACGAGACATCCTAAAAACATAATAAGTAACGCAGTCACGGTTTTCATGCAAGATATTTCCTCTTTTCACATAATGTAGCCTACAAGCAACAAACACTAAACACCACACACTGACAGAATACTGAGGATATATCTAAAACAAATAGTGTCACAATAAACTCAGAACTCTTACCTTATATATTTTTACAAAAAATATCCACAATATCCTCAAAAACTATTTTTTTTGTTATTACTTATATTTAGCACTAGCACAGTGTACTAAATTTTCCACTTCACTGACAATATCACTTACTTTGAAAAGGCTAACGGTACTTTATGAGCAAACACATGTTTCGTATAAAGAATGAAACGTAGACTACCCTTCAAAAAACGCGAGTACTCTATAAATAATGTAGGGAATACTCCTTTGGGAGTATAGGACTGCTCCAAATCTAATCTGTATTCATACAAAAAATGTGCTCCAATTAACATTGCGATGTCCTAGGAGAGGAGTAGGTGATCCCACTCTCGCTTTGTTTGTGAGTATTCCATAGAGTACATACGTGAGAGTACTTTCCAAAGTACTTTCACTAGTACTCCATGGAGCACCCACAGAGGATCATATGCCAAAGTACTAAAGAGTAATTGTGTCGGAAAGAATTATCGAAGTGAATTTAATTAAAATGAAGAGGGGCAATACAACTTTTATATTTTATACTACGAGTATTCTGATGTTATTTAGCATTTGCGTGAATAAAGAAACTAATATAATATTTATACATAAAACCAGTGCGCTGTTGCATTTTATCAGAGTTGCCAAAGTAAAATTTTAATATTAGTTATTTGCATGCAATATTTTACTTTTGGCAACTCTGTTCGATCGTCATCGTGTTGTGATCACGGTCGTTAAAAAAAGAGCAATGATGGGCTGATGGTGGTCCGCAAACGCATTGCAAAAGAGTATTGTTAGAGTACTCCAACATGAAGAAAATGGAACACGTAATCCAACAATTTTTGCAGGGTACAGTCTACAATGCTTGACAAAACGAATAAATAATTGCTGAGTGAATTTACGAAGGTTAAATGGTATGTTGCCTGTGGTCTACAGTATGTTAGAGAGGGTTAATGTAAAAATGTGCTAAGTCACTTTTTTTGAAAAATTGTATTTTAATGCAGTTTTAAAACTGAATAAAAAATACATCGATCACAAAAAAAAATATATATATTTATTTTTCATTTTTACGTGCAGTGGGCAATAATGTGTAAATGTGCTAAGTCATCAGCTATTAAAAAGAATATGCTAAGTCAACCTGTCAATAACATCAATCTGAATTATTAGTAATTTGTTTGTGCGCGCATTTTATTTATTTACTTAATTCATTCAGTCTAAAAGTACATGCATTGTTGTTGTTGTTGTATTAACGATGAAGAATCTCCCCGAAGGCTTTGGGGAGTGTTACCGATGTTGATGGTCCTTTGCCGGATATAGATCCGGTACGTTCCGGTAACAAAGCACTATTAAGGTACTAGCCCGACCATCTCGGGAACGATTTATATGACGAAATTACTAGGCCATACCGCCCTCCCCACCCCCTAGTTCCATGAGGAACTTGGGGTCGCCAGAGCTTCGGCTGTCAGTGAAACAGGATTCGCCATGGGTGGGTGAGGATGACAATTGGGTTGGAGAAGCTATATATTGCGCTGGCAACCACTTGTGAGGCATGCGCAACACAACCCCTTGAAATTGGATTCACCCAATTGAGACATGCCTTTGTGGTTTGATAAATGCTTTGCGCTGACCATAATCTACTTCAATTCTTACGTGTAACTACATGCTTTCTTACAGGCTAGTTAAAAATATAAAACAATTCAATCTTAAACTTATAAAAGCTGTTATTAAACTTAAGAACACTACTGAATCGATTTGCTAGATGCATAGTCCTGGTTATAGGTTCATTCATAGCATAATTCGTTTTATGAGTTATTTCGAGAAATAATCTATTATGCCGAAGATCATGCAGTGTAATATATGGAATAAATTAGATAAATCAGAGCAATTCGTGCTTAAGTTTATTACATTTTAGGCAAGCATGAGTAAGATAAAAGTTCTTCTGTAATGCAAAGCCTGAACACCAAGCAATTTGCGCCTGCTGGTATATGATGGGAGGCCGCCTGGCCAGTGAAGCATACGTAAAGCAATTTTTGTAAAATTTTTTGAACTCTCTCAATTTTATAGGAGTTAGATTCATAGAAAGGATTCCATATTATTGAGCAATATTCAAGACGACTTCTGTCCAAAGATATATAAATGTGCCGCCATAGGGTCCTTAAAGTCACTGGTGTTACGTATACTGAACCCAACCATTGCAACAAATTTTGAAACAACGAAGGAAATGTGACTAGAAAAAGAGAGTTTGGAGTCAAAAAATACACCCAAGTCTTTACTCTCTTGACAACGATTATGAGATTTAGCATTTACTTTGTAGATAAAGTATGTGGCATTTGTCTTTTTTGGAATAAGACACAACACAGCATTTGTTGGAATGTAAAAATAAATTATTGTCTGCGCACCATCCGGCAAAAGAGTCCAGATCAGAACCGTTAGTAGTATTTTGACAAATAAATAGTATTTTTTGTGAAATATATAGTTTTAGTGTTATATTGATCATTAAAGTTGAGGAGTGGTGGGAAACATATTGAGTAAAAAGTGCTAAGTTCGGAGAAAAAATTAGTTTTGAGTGCGGAAATTGTGCTAAAGTCATAATGAAACGAATTTACTGAAATTCCTCTTATTTGCAACCTTCTACCAACGTTCGAATCACTAAACTTTTGAATAAATAACTCCACTATTCAATAATTCAAAATGGCCTTTATTCAAGTACTTCACAATACTACTACTTCTCGACAGATAGCGTGCTTAAATCAAACTCATTGCTGATTGCTCAGATTGCGTTCTTTATGCTCTTCGATTTCCTCATTCCATACTTCTAGGCGTTTCCAGAATTTACTTATTTAGCAGCTATAAAATTATAACTACAGATGCACGTGTATAGCTTCTCATAGGCGCGTGTATATGTGAGTGGTTCTTGCACAAATTATTGCCTACTTTTGGAAGTATCTCAGATATATGAATGTGTTTGTGCGTTGCTCTCCGCAGCTTTTATGGACATATGGTTAGACATAATGATTGATTTGTTGATGTGCATACAAGTCACTGCTTAGTATCGGCTTAGAGATGTGAGTATCACTTAGTGTTACTAATATTCGTCACAATAAAATAGCTGCTGGGATGGCATACATGATATTATGCGCCCCACAAGCATTTATAATACTAAACGAATGACATGGCATTTCCTCTGCTCTTTGAACATCTAATGTCATTATTTATTTTATTTTTTGTATTTTTATTTCATATTGTAATACTCTAGAAATTGTAAATATTTACGAGAAAATAAAGATTATACAATACAATATTATTTATCTTTTTCAAAGCTTCTACAATCAAAAGTATTGCAACTAAGTTATCCTCATTCACAGTTTTGAAAAAAAGTTATTTCAAAAATTATTCATTTTTTTTCGTCTCCCGTAAAATTCGTAAAAGTTGACTTAGCACATTTTCACATTAAGCTAACGATATTACAAAAAGATAGTCAACAGTTTTGATGGTTGAATGATCGATTGATTCTTGGTTAAGATTGCTTGCTACATAGTTTCGTATAAGAACGTAATTTTCGATAAACTTCAAGACTTTATTTATTTAAAAGATATTATAAGACCTAACCAAGATCAGTTAGAAAAACACAAGGTTAGAGCTCGCTGCTGGCGTTTGAGAATTCCGGCTTTCACGAATTTCGAATTTGTATGTGCGTGGAACTTTCGATACCTGAAATAGTATTAATTAAGTAGTATTCGCGCTATCCTCAACAGTTTCAACTAGCTTCATTTTAGAGCTCAATTAAATTTTTTTTTACTAGCCATGACATTGAAATCATTTACGTTGGGTATGCAAATATATATATATATATATTGCATAGATATGTTTGCATATCTCAATTCTAAGTATTTTATAGCATCCACCTAAAACGCGGCAATGAACTACATATACCAATTTAGATAAGTATAAAAATCAAACTTTCAGGAGATTAAAAGTTGTGACTCATTAATGATATGAAAATAACGGCTATTTACGGGTAAATAATTGGTATATACACACACATATATGCTTCGCAATATTGAAAAATTAGATTTATATCGCTGCATCAGTTGGCTAGATACTCTTAATAAAACTGTTAAACTTCGACAAAAGTTATTGTTTTTAGGCAACCTAAAATGATCTCCTTATATAAGGCTTATTTCTTTCAATATTATTGCGATAACATTTTGCTCCCCAATATAAAAAGGTTACTTGTACCTTCTATTACAAAAATTCGTAAATGTAATCATTTCATAAAATTTAATTAGTTCCAAAAAAGAATGCGGAACCGCAAAGGAAACTGGTTGCAAGAAAGAAACCGATCCCTAAATGTAACCATTTTCAAAAAAGTAACTGGGTACAAATAGTTACCAGTGCACATATAGAAAACTATTCTGAAAAAACCTTCGTCACAAGGTAAGGATAAAAATAACCTTTTTTAAATGTAACCTTGCTAAACCTAAAAGTAACCTTCAAAAAAGTATCACTTGAAAAAAGTAGTCTCTTTCACAAAAGTGACCTTTTTCAAAAAAGTAACCCTTAGGAAAAAAGTAACCTTTTTCGAAAAAGTAACCCTTAGGAAAAAAGTAACCTTTTTCAAAAAAATACCTGGGTAAACCTAAAAATATCACTGGAAGTAAACTTTTTCAAAAAAATATCTTAGTAAACCTAAAAGTAACGCTTAAAAAAAGTAGTAGGAGGACCTTTTGGAAAAAAGTAATCTCTTTCAAAAAAGTAATCTTGGTAATACTAAATTTTCAAAAGGTGGCCTTTTCCAAAGAACTATCCTTTTTCAGAAAAGTAACCGTTTTCAAAGGTTACTTTTTTGAAAAAGGTAAAAGAAGCAACCTTTTTAAAAAAATGAAGCTTTTTTTAAAAAATACCTTGGTAAACCTAAAAGTAACCTTCTTTAAAAAAGTAACACTTGAAAAAATAGTCTCTTTCAAAAAAGTAGTCTCTTTCAAAAGAGTTCCCTTTTTCAAAAAAGTAATCTTTTGAAAAAAGTAACCTTCTTCAAAAAAGTAACCTTTTTCAAAAAAGTAACCTTTTTCAAAAGAGTATCCTTTTTTCAAAAAACCAAGGTAAAAATAATACTTAAAAAAAATAGCCTCTTTCAAAAAGTAAACTTTTTCAAAAAAATATTTTGGTAAACCTAAAAGTAACGCTTAAAAAAGTAGTAGGTGAACCCTTTGGAAAAAAGTTACCTTTTTCAAAAAAGTATCCTTTTTCAAAAAGTACTCTCTTTCAAAAAAGTTACCTTTTTCAAAAAAGTAACCTTTCTCAAAAAAATAACCTTGGTAATGGTAAATTTTCAAAAGGTGACCTTTTACAAAAAGTATCGTTTTTCAAAAAAGTAACTTTTCCAAAAAAGTTACCTTTTCAAAAAAGTTACCATTTTCGAAAAAATAGCCCTTTTCATAAAAGCTTTCTTTCTCAAAAAAGGGGCCTTTTTCTATAAGTAAACTTTTCTTAAAAAATAATGTTTTTCAAAAAAGTAACGTTTTTCAAAATAGTATCTAACCATTTTTAAAAAAAAACCTTTTTTAAAAAGTAATCTTTTTTGAAAAAGTAACCCGTTTAGAAAAAATAACCTTTTTTAAAATAGCACATAACCTTTTCCCAATAAGAAACTCGTTTTTGTTTTTATCAACAAAAAAAAAAAAAAAACAAAACGTGTTTCAAAAATTTAAACTTTTTCAAAAAAAAGTTACCTTTCTCAAGTAACCATTTACAGAAAAGTAAACGTTTTCAACAAGGTAATGATTGATGAGGTAATAATGTTGAAAGAAAATTACCTTTTTCAAAAAAGTAATCCGTTACAAAAAGTAACTATTCCGAAAAAGCAACTACTTTAAAAAAATTTAAAAATAACCGAGAGAAAACTCACCCTTTTACTGTAATTTTCTAAAAAAGCAGCTACAGTCGAACAAACTTGCTAAGACTTTTATTATGATAGTCAAAACTGTCTGGGTTCCTTCATCGTCACATCGCTGTCCCCTAACAGTTGAGCCCTTAAGGACGTATTCCTCATATCTTTTAATCGCTTACACTCTTTTTTGCTGTTTAAGTTTTTGCATTTGGCTAAGTTCATTTACATGTTACATATTCATATGGATATGCAGCACATAAAATCGTATAAAGACATTATAGGTGAAACATTCATTCATACAAAAATACAAACGTAATTATTTGTAGTAATACCCGCAACAAGTCTGCTGCTTTTCAAACCTTACCCCCTTATTTCATTTGCCATTCTTAGTGTCGTCATCTTTGTCTTGTGATCGTTGCTATGCTATTAAATTTTCACATTTCCTTATGATTTTTTAGAACAATTTTCACTTGTCTTTTTTTTGTATGTATCTGCTTGCTGCCTCCTCGCCCAGCTTCACGCCAGCTCCTGTTCCATACTAAGCTTCAGCTGCTGCCATAAACTCCAGCTGTTCTTTTCAAATCTGATCGTTCGAAGTGACTTTTATGACTTGCAGCTAACTGACGGCAAGTGGTTGCTGAAGCTGTTCATTTTTTTTAATGTTCCTATGTTCCTACTGCATGCTGCATGTATTCGTACTTAACCAAGATATGTACTCATTGCACTATTTGCGAATGCCGTTTCTGCTCCGTGTTACAACTTCTCAATCAAACAATTAGATTGCGGTTTTCTTTTACAAAGTTAAAAAAAAAAAAACACTGAGCGTATTTACGGTTGTAAAACAACAATAAAGTATACAAAAACTGTAAAATGAATGAGCACTTAGTATTGGTAATTGTTTATGGTATTATATGCGCGAGCTGCAGAAGAACAATCGTTAATTGTTCTAAAAAACAGAAGATATATGAAAGATTGTCCGAAACGATGATGCACCCAATTGCAAGGCCCATATTCCTTTTTGTCATACGCCCTGTATTAAAAACTAGATGAACAGGGCTTCAGGCAATCTTTGAGTGTAGAGTGCTATGGCTGACAAAATTTTTGTTCCAATTTCTCTCATCTCCTCCGTTTTTGGCCTCTTAAAAATTGTGTCTCGTTCTAAATCTCATGAATATATCGCAAAAGAGTTCGTAGCCATTTTCTGTATAACTTAATGAGTTCCGCTGTTCTCCATTTTGGTAGGTTAGGTTGAACTCGCCGGTCCATGAGGACCTCACATAGACTTAATGATTCCGCAGTGTTAAGAGAAGTTTGTTTAACGACCAAACTGAAAAATCCTGTCAAAAACCAGGACCTATGTTGTGAAATAACTCCGTCCTCTTGGCAAATACTGGAAGCTCTCTAGGACCCATGCCACTTGCTGCTTCTAGATCTGACAGCTTTATCACTCCTTATAGCTGGAGTCTTAGCCTGGCAAGCGCAGGGCACGAGCACGAAACGCGCTCGGTCGTTTCTTCCTCCAACCCGCACTTCCTACATCTGCTATCACTGACCAAGTCTAATGTAAAGGCATGTGAAAGGCGGTGTCCCGTCATGAACCTACAGTCCTCTCTTCTTAATGATAGGAGCAACTTTGTTAGTATAAGGTTGTAAGACCTAGACATTATCTTCTACACTTTAAATCCCCGCGCTTGGGTTGCCGCTCTTCCCGCTTGGTCGATTATGTGCACCTTTCGCCTTCTCTTGATCTCGCTCTCTACAGAGCAAGCTGCTAGGGATGCACCCTCTTTAGCTAGTTTATCCGCTTTTTAATTCCCACCTATGCCCAATATGCCTTGGGAACCAATATAGGTGTATGCTTTTCTTTCCAGGGATTGCTTACCATCTAACACACTTTTAGATGCTGTGCTATGCGAAATTAAGATAAAGCTAACACGGCTGCAGTTTAAGCTATTTTCTTCCAGTGTTTCTACTGCTTTGGTTACGGCTAATACTTCCGCCTGAAAAACGCAACAGTGATCGGGCAGCTTATATGATTTGTTTATTTCCGGATCACCACAGTATACCGCAGACCCTACTTCTTTCATTACTTTGGAACCATCGGTGTACACATTAATCGCCTCGTTCGCCATTTGGACACCCTCGAGGCACTGAGCCTCGTTGCAGTTGTTAACGCTATGTTATTTGCCACCAGTTTGAACAGTTTGACCGGCCTTTGCCAATAAATAATGTCTGGCCTGTTTAGTTACTCATCTATTCCTTATTTTCTCATTTTTAAGCTCACATAAGGGCTCTGTAACACAAAATGTTGGTACAGCAACCAGTTTAGCAAGACAGTCTAGCAGTTCGTTGAGAACTCTGAAGCATTCATCTAAAAGCTTAGAAGTAGTTGTGGAGGATTGTAAGGCATGTAGGGCAGCCCAGCTATCAGGTATGTAGACACCGCTGAGTTATAAATCTTGAATCTCCCAGAATTATTTTGATATCGATTTATTGCAGTTTGGTTCATAGATACCAGCGCCCATCCCACCAAACCGCGCGATCAAAGTGAATAAATGAGCGTATTGCCTACAATGGAGACCTCAAAATTCCGCGCGACTCTATCCTCGGCATGATTTCGATCCCTCGGTGTTATAGCATGGATAGTCTTATCGTCCGGTATCAAAGCAGTTTTGTTAGGTTTGATAGATAGTACTAGTCCCATATAAACGTTCTTTGATGGGCGGTGACTGATTTGGTTTCATGATTTTTCAATGGGCGAAGAAGGTTATCTATGACTGGATTCTACAACATAGGAGAGAGTGCACAATTGACCCAGTTTTCCCTCTTAACTCTAGGCTGATTTTTCTTCTCTTGAACATTAACAGCACCTAGCTGAAAATCTTTGGTCTCATCATAGGCAACTATAGATTGTTGCTATAAATCGATAACTTTAGGACAATCAATTTTTTGTTAAAGTTTTAAATTTCTTATCGAAAAATTATCGATTTGTTATTGAAAAGTTTTTAACAACTTTTCGAACTATCCGACTAGTCTTCGATTACAGTTCTTATCGATAATATGTGGATAACAAGACGATAAAAAACAAATAACGTACATTTAACAAGGGGATTATATTAACAGCTCGATAATTATCCATAAGAAATCGCTAACTTTTCGGTATTAAATCGGTAACAAACAGACAACACGTCGGTTATTCTCTATTAATAACATGTCGATAGAAAGCCGATAGCATGTCGATAACAATCCAATAATATGCCGATAACAAGGCGATTATAATAACAGCTCGATTCGTATACATAAATGAACTTTGTCGAATAATGCTAAAATGTTTCAAAAATAATCACGAAAAGATCGCAGAAAGTCGCTGATATAATCCCAAAATCATCTCGAAATGGCTCCGCAATGATCCAACAATGATTCCATAATCATCGCATAATAGTCCTGAAATCATTTCAAAATAGTCGTACAAATAATCCCGAAATGTTCCCAACACATCTAAAAAATCCCGAAGAGTTCCGCCAATAATAACCCAACCAAGAACATACCGATAACAAGGCGATAATAATAAGATTCCATTAATTTTTCGTATTTTAAATGAATTTTTCCATACAATGTCAACGTGATTCCAAAGTAACCCCAAAATGATTGCAAAATAGTCGCTAATAAAATGCCGAAATTATCGCGAAATGGCTCTGGAATGATCCCAGGATGGTTTCATAATGTACTCAAAGTAATTCCGAATTGCTTCCAGCAAACCTGAAAAAATCCAAATGATCCCGGAATAATTCAAAAAAAAAATTATCGAAACTATCTCAAAATGAACAGTCCAGAAGTGATCTCAAAATGGTCTCGGAAATAGTCCCTGCATGAGCTTCAAAATATACAATCGAGACCCAGTATAATTTATTTGGTTTAAATTATAAGAAAATATTTGAAAACTCTTATGATGACATAATAGCCGAGTTTTGTTTGTTTAAGTGTTTATACATCTACATTTGCGACAAAAAAAGAAACGCTCAGCGACAATTGCGCATAGCCCAATAAATTATTTAAAAACACGGCACTGCAGCAAAAGTAGCGTCTCCTCCCTCGTCCAATGTTTTCTTGATTTTTTTCTGCAAAAGTTAAGTAAATATCCATTATATTTCGTTTTTTAATTAGGGAATGTAAAACGGATTGAAAATGTCTATAAAAACTACTTTATAAACACCTACTTCATAAGTGCGGATACAGTTGTGCACTTAGCAATCCACACAAAGTTTAAGTGCAGATGTATATTCACGTAATAAAAACACAGCTAAAGTTAAGTTTACTCAATGTTAACTCTAACATAGCAGATGAGAGCTTTGCCAATCCCTAAACCTATTTACGTTCCTGGAAATCGGTTTTTTCCCGTGATGAACCGAATTGCTTTTTCCTCTCTTCATGTACCCACAACATTGTTAATATACATTTTCGACGCATCTAATAAATGGAAATTGTATGTACAGTAATGCAATCACTCTCGATCAATTTTAGAACGCTTATCAATACCAATTCTTAGACAATCGAATAATGCATTATCCCTTAGTTTGCTCTGTTTTGCTTGCCACTCTTTGCAAGAAAAGTAATACAATCTTTTTATTGCCACAATCAGAAGCTTTGCTCTTACGATGCCTACTTTAATAAGAAAACTGAAGTGCGTTTGTTTTAAGCTACACTTACAAAGCAGGACTTGCAAAGCTATTCTAACGTACTTAGTATGCGTACTCAGTAGCGGATTTACCATATAGGCAACATAGGCTAGATCCTAGGGCAGTAAAATTGAAGTCGATTAATTTTTGAAAAAAAAAAAAAAAATGCATTTGGATCTTGCTGCACCTAAAATAGTATTTTTGTCTGTATATTATAATAAATAATTCATTCTTTTTTATGCATTTCGAAATTAGAATGAAGCTGTAAATTATTTTTCCGCATAGCAGTCGTAAAAATTTGCATAAAACTTCTAATCACGCGCCTTAGAAACCTAACAGCGCGCCTGTGCGTGGCGTAAAGAAACAGCCGATCCGCAACCATGATAATCAGAATCATCTAAGAGGATACCACATTGACATCACTGCCAAAAAACGAGCGTGTATTCGATGCGAATCTTGAGCGCAAGCCCTTCTATTTCTCACAAGTATATTATAATGCATAAAATCTGAAGGATAAGTCTGGTCGTACATCAAATAATAGGCAGTATATAGTCTTCTGCTTGTCTCGCGCAGTAAATTTACTCTTATGACTGATATGAAACATCTAAGCAACGAAGAATTACGTAAGAAATCCACCATATTGAGCAACTACTACACCCAAGATTTTGAAGAAAAGAACATTTCAAATTATTCTCCGTTGGAACTGTTGAAAATGTTGAGACAGGATAATTTGCATATCTCTTACCCTAAAGTTGATATTGCGTTGCGAATATTTGTTTCAATTCCTATTGCAAATTGTAGCGAAGAGAGATCGTTTTGTTTTAAAACGCGTGAAAAACTACCTCAGATCTTCATTGGGCGAAGATAAACTGAATGGTCTTGCGTTGTTGACGATAGAATCAGAATTGTTTTTATCTATTGATTGTGATGATGTCGTTTGCGAATTCGCAGCTGAAAAATCTACATAGACGCAAAGAAATGTAAATGAGGAATGTTTGGAAAAAAGTTAAGGTTAAATTAATTACAAACTACACTGTAATAAAGCACTGAAAATCGCAATCATTGCGTTAAATATTGTTATTATGAAAATAAGGGCGGCAAGTTATGTATTGCCTAGGGGCGGCGAATATTCAAATCCGCTACTGTGCGTACTGAATAAAGTTAAAAATAAATTGAAGCATGAAATATGCTCTGGTTGCAATTTGAAATGGACGCGAGCCATCATTTAACTGCAAGTCGTTGTACTTTTTACATATGTACATATATATGTAAATGTATAAATTTGTAACAATAAACGTGTACGTAATTCCACTGTAAGAGGTTTTTCCAACGTAAGCAGTTGATAAATCGTAGAGGAATAGGAGCAGTGGGTGCTGCAGATACACACATACACTTATCCATGTAAGACTTGGTGGAGTAGCACCTGGTGTTGTGATTAATGCGTTTGCGGTAGCTCATGGCCACAAAAAAGCACACCTCCACACACACACACACACACACATACAACTATATTTACGGGTATGCGCCTGTGCAAGCTGACAATGCAACAATTGCTGCTCACCTTATATTAGCACGCTTGCATTGATTTACTCATAGAAATCGCAAAGGCACTTTTCATAGCAAATTTTTAAATGCGAATTTATTTTGTTTTTGTTGATTTGAATTGCGACGCATGGATTGCCACTTGACCAACATTTCTACAATTGTACACCACCCATTGCAATAATAGTAATAATAGATGTAGGCTGTGTGTTACAATTTACTTGTTTACGCGGTAGATATAATCTCCCTCAACTTGTTGTGCATATCATCAAATTGCATATACAAGCTGGACATTTCATACGTTCAAAATAGTAGTTTTTAAGGCTATCACAGAAAAGTATGTAGCTGCAACACTAACCAAAGCTGCTTAAACAAAGAAGCTCTAGCACACAAAATAAATAAGCACGCTAGCACCATTACCCAGCTCGATCGGCAACAATATTAATATCACAGGCTTCATTCATAATAGCAACAGTTGCTTAGCTCAATGAATGCTTTCAGTGAATGGTTCTTCGAATATTGGTACCAATATTGTTTCTTCAAATCGAGATAAAAACGTATGACTCTGGCCATTCTCTATTACATAGCTACACACTTGGCAAACGATCGGAGAATCAACGCACCTTTGCAATTTAAATAAAGTGTAGTATAGAATTAGCATGCAACCAATTAATGCAATAATGAATTTGCTTTTGATAACAACTCACATACAAACATATAAATACTTTGCAAAACTGTACAGTGTGGCAACACTGTGGCACTTATTTTAAGCCGAGTGATTGGTGGTGCTTGCTTTCAACAACGGCAATCATGTTGGTAAATGTAAACGAATCCCAATACCCGAAAAAAAGTAGTGAGTACCAAGTACTCATGAAGTTCGATGTGTAAACATACCGTTGTACGACGTCTAAAAATGAAATGCTTTTAGGTTAACTACAGCTCGCCCAGCGATCGAAGTTCAACCTATAACTGAGATAAATTAACCAGAACCAAATAATTTCGGGATTTTGAGAATAGCTTCGTCGGATTCTTACCGCGCTAATAACCGATACCGACAAGTTATTGTTTTGGTATCGGCTTATTATCAATAGCGAATCATTATAATATAGTTATCGGCTTATTATCGCCAAGTCATCAGCTTCTTATTGGTTATCGGCTTGTTAGCGACAGTTCATACAAACCGACATGTCGTCGATAACAAATTAATAGCACGCCTATAACGAATTGGTAACACTTCGATAACTTTTCGATAACAAATCGATATCTTTTTGATAACAACTTAATAACTTTGCTATAACATGTCGATAACTTTTCGTTGAAAAATCTATAATAATTTGATAGCAGATCCTTAACTTTTCAACGAATAATCGATAATTTTTAGATACGATAAAATATCGGTAAGTTTTTGATAACAAATAGGTTACTTTTCGATAACATATTGTTACTTTTTCGATATATGCTAGGTAATAAAAAATCGATAACTTTTGTTATCGATAGAAATGTTATAGTACTTCGATAACTTGTCAATAAAAAATATATAACACCTTTAACCCGTCCGTCAGAAACCATAACAAACCATTAATATTTCCATAACAAATTGATAGCTCGTCAATAACAAATAGGTAACACTCTGATAACGGATCGATTGTTTTTTGATAACATATCGACAACGTTACTATACTAAATCGATAACTTTTCAAAATTAAATCGATGCATTCTCGAAAGACAATCGATAAACTTTCAGTAGAGTCTTCCTCTACCTGCCTCTCCCAACTCAGAGAAGGTCTACTTTTTTCTCTCCTTCCAAACTGCGGTGCCGACTGAAATACTTTCTTGGCCGGAGCACCTCCGTTCATTCGCATAACATGACCTATCCTGCGGAGTCTTTGAGGTTTTATTTGCTGCACCATCTTCATATCTGCGTAAAGCTCATACAGCTCATCATTATACCTCCATAAATCTTTCGGAGAAGTGCCTCAAAGTTTTGAATTTATATCCGTCAACAGTGACGATTCGTTCTGGAATGACAGCAATTACTTGTCTTGTCCTCATTAACTGCAAGACCCACTTTTTTGCTTCTGTTTATCTAATCCAGAGAAGGCACAACTGCCGGCGCGTTTATTTAGGCCAATAGCATCAATATCATCGCTATACACCATTAGTTGTACGCTCTTATATTAGATTGTGCCATCACGGTTTAGTTCTTCGGGTTCTGTGATTGTTTCCAAATTTACCTGACCCGCTACTGACAGTCTGGCTTTTCTTGCCTGCTCATTGCTAGTTACGTGTAAGATAAGTCAGTTTATTTGCAACTCATCTCATGCTGTAGTAGGAAAAAAAAGTGGTCCAGTCCGGTCAATTGCCGATCAGTTAGCGTAAAGTTTCACCTGCTCCTTTTTAATAATATTAAAAGTGTATGCCACTCTGTTTGGACAGTTGGATGTTTGTTTGTTTGTATGCATGCATATGGAGTCACTTCGTTTCACGTCAGTAAGCCTGCGCAATCGGCGATGCTATACTTGCAACATTAGGTGGCATGAGAACGCCACACGGGATTCTATGCCCCTGTAGGGTCTTTCATAGATTTTTGGTTTCTAGTTTGAAATCTGTATGTAATTTAGAGCTATATATGGGGTATTCCATCCCATTTCGACCAATTTTGAACCCGACCCCTTTAGAATCGGCTGAAAGTTTTTCTTCTTTTTCTAGCTTACGAAAGACGTTTTTTCAGAAGTTTTTCAAATTTTTTCATCCAACTCAAAAAAAGTTATGAATTTAAAAAAAAACACCGTTTTTGTTTTCATAATGCTATAACTTTTTCAAAAATGGTACCGTTTGGGATCTTTTTTTTTTTTTAATTTGTTTTTAAATGTACTTTTCGGAAAAAATTCAAACAAATTTTTAAAGTTTTTTTTAAAGGTGTTTTTTTTTTCAAAATGCTATAACTTTTTCAAAAATTGACCGTTTGGGATCATTTTTTTTTTTTAAATATGTTTTTAAATGTACCTTTCGGAAAAAATACAAAAAAAATTTTAAAGTTTTTTTTTTCAATTAAATAAAACAAAAAATGCGCGGCCCACTCCGGGATTAGTGGGGATAATTGCACAATTGATTGAAGTTTTTTTTTGAGAAAAAAAGGGCGAAATTCGAAAAATCTCGAAAAACTGAAAAATTTTATTCCGAAAAGTACATTTAAAAACAAATTAAAACAAGTAAGGAAGGCTAAGTTCGGGTGTAACCGAACATTACATACTCAGTTGAGAGCTATGGAGACAAAATAAGGAAAATCACCATGTAGGAAAATGAACCTAGGGTAACCTTGGAATGTGGTTGTATGACATGTGTATCAAATGGAAGGTATTAAAGAGTATTTTAATGAAGAGTAGGCCATAGTTCTATGGATGGACGCCATTTAGGAATATCGCCATAAAGGTGGACCAGGGCTGACTCTAGAATTTGTTTGTACGATATGGGTATCAAATGAAAGGTGTTACTGAGCATTTTAAGAGGGAGTGGGCCTTAGGTCTATCGGTGGACGCCCTTTCGAGATATCGCCATTAAGGTGGACCAGGGGTGACTCTAGAATGTGTTTGTACGATATGGGTATCAAATGAAAGGTGGTAATGAGTATTTTAAAAGGGAATTGGCTTTAGTTCTATAGGTGAACGCCTTTTCGAGAAATCGCCATAAAGGTGGACCAGGGGTGACTCTAGAATATGTTTGTACGATATGGGTATCAAAGGAAAGCTGCTAATGAGTATTTTGAAAAGGAGTGATCCTTAGTCCATAGGTGGCCGCCGTTTCGAGATATCGCCATAAAGGTGGACCAGGGGTGTCTCTAGAATGTGTTTGTACGATATGGGAATCAAATGAAAGGTGTTACTGAGCATTTTAAGAGGGAGTGGGCATTAGGTCTATAGGTGGACGCCTTTTCGAGATATTGCCATTAGGGTGGGCCAGGGGTGACTCTAGAATGTTTGTACGATATGGGTATAAAACGAAAAGTGTTACTGAGCATTTTAAGAGGGAGTGGGCAATAGGTCTATAGGTGGACGCCTTTTCGAAATGTCGCCATTAGGGTGGGCCAGGGGTGACTCTAGAATGTGTTTGTATGATATGGGTATCAAATGAAAGATGGTAATGAGTATCTTAAAAGGGAGTAATCCTTAGTTCTATAGGTGGACGCCTTTTCGATATATCGCCATAAAGGTGGACCAAGGGTGACTCTAGAATGTTTGTACGATATGGGTATCAAACGAAAGGTGTTACTGAGCATTTTAAGAGGGAGTGGGCATTAGGTCTATAAGTGGACGCCTTTTCGAGATATCGTCATTAGGGTGGGCCAGGGGTGACTCTAGAATGTGTTTGTACGATATGGGTATCAAACGAAAGGTGTTACTGAGCATTTTAAGAAGGAGTGGGCATTAGGTCTATAGGTGGACGTCTTTTCGAGATATCGCCATTAGTGTGGGCCAGGGGTGACTCTATAATGTTTGTGCGATATGGGTATCAAACGAAAGGTGTTACTGAGCATTTGAAGAGGGAGTGGGCATTAGGTCTATAGGTGGACGCCTTTTCGAGATATCGCCATTAGGGTGGGCCAGGGGTGACTCTAGAATGTGTTTGTACGATATGGGTATCAAATGAAAGGTGGTAATGAGTATTTTAAAAGGGAGTAATCCTTAGTTCTATATGTGGACGCCTTTTCGAGATATCGCCATAAAGGTGGACCAAGGGTGCCTCTAGAATGTTTGTACGATATGGGTATCAAACGAAAGGTGTTACTGAGCATTTTAAGAGGGAGTGGGCATTAGGTCTATAGGTGGACGCCTTTTCGAGACATCGCCATAAAGGTGGACCAAGGGTGACTCTAGAATGTTTGTACGATATGGGTATCAAACGAAAGGTGTGACTGAGCATTTTAAGAGGGAGTGGGCATTAGGTCTATAGGTGGACGCCTTTTCGAGATATCGCCATTAGGGTGGGCCAGGGGGACTCTAGAATGTTTGTACGATATGGGTATCAAACGAAATGTGTTACTGAGCATTTTAAGAGGGAGTGGGCATTAGGTCTATAGGTGGCCTTTTCGAGACATCGCCAATAGGGTGGGCCAGGGGTGACTCTAGAATGTTTGTACGATATGGGTATCAAACGAAAGGTGTTACTGAGCATTTTAAGAGGGAGTGGACATTAGGTCTATAGGTGGACGGCTTTTCGAGATATCGCCATTAGGGTGGGCCAGAGGTGACTCTAGAATGTTTGTACGATATGGGTATCAAACGAAAGGTGTTACTGAGCATTTTAAGAGGGAGTGGGCATTAGGTCTATAGGTGGACGCCTTTTCGAGATATCGCCATTAGGGTGGGCCAGGGGTGACTCTAGAATGTGTTTGTACGATATGGATATCAAATTAAAGGTATTAATGAGGGTTTTAAAAGCGAGTGGCCCTTAGATGTATATGTGAAGGTGTTCTCGCGATATCGACCAAAATGTGGACCAGGTGATCCAGAAAATCATCTGTCGGGTACTGCTAATTTATTTATATATGCAATACCACTAACAGTATTCCTGCCAAGATTCCAAGGGCTGTTGATTTTGCCTTGTAGAACTTTTTCATTTTCTTCTACTTAATATGGTAGGTGTCACACCCATTTTACAAAATTTTTTCCAAAGTTATATTTTGCGTCAATAAACCAATCCAGTTACCATGTTTCATCCCTTTTTTCGTATTTGGTATAGAATTATGGCATTTTTTTCATTTTTCGTAATTTTCGATATCGATAAAGTGGGCGTGGTTATGGTCGGATTTCGGCTATTTTTTATACCGAGATAAAGTGAGTTCAGATAAGTAGGTGGGCTAAGTTTAGTAAAGATATATCGGTTTTTGCTCAAGTTATTGTGTTAACAGCCGAGCGGAAGGACAGATGGTGGACTGTGTATAAAAACTGGGCGTGGCTTCCACCGATTTCGGCCATTTTCACAGAGAACAGTTACCGTCATAGAATCTATGTACCTACCAAATTTGAGAAGGATTGGTAAATTTTTGTTCGACTTATGGCATTAAAAGTATTCTAGACAAACTAAATGAAAATGGGCGGAGCCACGCCCATTTTGAAATTTTCTTTTATTTTTGTATTTTGTTGCATCATATCATTACAGGAGTTGAATTTTGACTTAATTTACTTATATACAGTAAAGATATTAAATTTTTTGTTAAAATTTGAATTAAAAAAATTTTTTTTTTAAAAAGTGGGCGTGTTCTTCATCCAATTTTGCTAATTTTTATTTAGCACATATATAGTAATAGTAGCAGCGTTCCTGCCAAATTTCATCATGATATCTTCAACGACTGCCAAATTACAGCTTGCAAAACTTTTAAATTACCTTCTTGTAAAAGTGGGCGGTGCCACGCCCATTGTCCAAAATCTTACTAATTTTCTATTCTGCGTCATAACGTCAACCCATCTGCCAAGTTTCATCGCTTTAATTGCCTTTGGCAATGAATTATCGCATTTTTTCGGTTTTTGGAAATTTTCGATATCGAAAAAGTGGGCGTGGTTATAGTCCGATATCGTTCATTTTAAATAGCGATCTGAGATGAGTGCCCAGGAATCTACATACCAAATTTCATCAAGATAGCTCAAAATTTACTCAAGTTATCGTGTTAACGGACGGACGGACGGACGGACGGACGGACGGACATGGCTCAATCAAATTTTTTTTCGATCCTGATTATTTTGATATATGGAAGTCTATATCTATCTCGATTCCTTTATATATGTACAACCAACCGTTATCCAATCAAACTTAATATACTCTGTGAGCTCTGCTCAACTGAGTATAAAAAAAAAAGATCCAAAACGGTAAATTTTTGAAAAAGTTATAGCATTTTGAAAACAAAGTCGGTGTTTTTTTAAAAATTCATAACTTTTTTTGAGTTGGATGAAAAAATTTGAAAAACTTCTGAAAAACGTCTTTCGCAAGCTAGAAATTGGTCGAAATGGGATGGAATACCCCATATACATACATATGTATGTTCTTGAACAAATCATTTCTACAATCAACAAGAGTGTCGTATACGTCGTAAAGTTATAAGTCGTATATTTTTTCTATAATCTATGCATACACGACGAATAGCGCAGAGCAGCAGACTTTGTGATCTTCGTAATTCCTCCCAACTCTGAATTTAGTAAAACATTTTATGGAGATATTCATGGTCGATGACTTATTTTCTACTCCTTCAAACATGCGGTTAACTCCTTCTAATATACTCTGGAAATTGTGTAGTTTCAAACACCTCGACAGCAGCGACATCTTTCGAATCAGAACCAACTACTTGCAGAGCTTCGCCTAAATCTATATGACGTGTTGATCAAGCTTCCGAAAATCTTATCACAACAAATACAATTTTTAATTATTATAACTTTGGGTATACATTTTTCCTACAGGTCAGTTAAAACCTCGCGCTCTAGCAATAGTTGTTGACTTCGTTTAACTGCGCGAGAAACAGGTTGTTGCAAAAAAAAAAAAAAAAAACACAAAACATAGACAAAGTCATTACAGTAGGGGGGAATATATTTTTAATATAATAAAATCAGTTTAAAAAGCGTTTGACAACTTTTTTTCAATTTTCATCGCTAATTATTATGAGTGTGGTGCAATTTGCTTAAATCGATATTTAAAGTTTGCGGTAACTTTCTGCTTTTAGCCAGGCGCATTAACATTAGAACTATATTCATATGCTTTTATAGTAATAAATATAAAAATGTTTATTTAAAAAGCGCCGCGCCAAATGGATGAGTTAGTTAAAAGCTATTGATTTGCAATTATTAATTCAAGCTCAAATGCATTATGCGCCTAACAAGTTTTAGAAAATGTTTGCAATAGTTGTCATTCTTTTGTTCATCTTCATTAATTGGCGCTTAATCGCCTGAGTAATTTTAGCCGTTTCGTAACGAGTCCCTGTTAAGCGATTGGGAACCAATTGGGAGCACTAAGGGTGGTCAGTCTACCGCCTTTGCCTCCAACTCTGTGGTGGTATACCTCCTTCGATACTTTACACAGTCCTTACGCTCAGGACCATACGTCTTCACCAAAGCTTTTCTCTCGAACACATCAAGAGCAATCTCATTTTCTCTAAACATCGTCCATGATTCCGAGCCATACATCAGAACAGGCATCATGAGCGGCTAGTAGAACGTGATTTTACTTATAATTACTTTTATTTGCCTACTCAGTCCAAAGTAGCCCTTGTTGGCAAGAGTTATTCTCCGTTGAATTTTTATGCTGGCATTGTTGTTAATGCTTAACATGACGACCACCATTGCTATGTTACCAAATTTATTTTTTGGGTTTTAAATGGCTGCCCGCTATGATTCAAGAATTTCATAAGGACTTTTTACACTCTTTCTAAGCTGCTTATTTATTTATTTATTTTCGAAAACTCAAAAAAACAGCAGTTCTTACTGACTAAAACAAATTCAACAACAATACTACAAAACAGAGTTATGTAAGTTAAGGAAAATAGATTAAGAAAAAGAAAAATCAAGCATAATTGAATTAGAGATCCATTGAACTCTCGCAGAGCACGCAATATAGGAGTTGGTAGACGTAAGTTTAATATAAAATGGATAATAAAAACGTAGAGACCTAGTTGGTATAAGAAAGTTAATAGAGCACAGCAAGGAGGGACAATCAATGTCACCATTAATAATTCCAAAAATCAGAGACAAAGAAAGCGTCCTCCTTTTAATTACTAGGGTTTGTAAATTAGTAAGCAAACAAAGGCCGCATATTCAAGTTTGGAGCGTACAAACGTTTAGTAAAGCAATTTCAGGGTATAGCATTTTCAGGTCAAATGAAACCTTTTTCAATTAAAATGAAACTTTTTTCATTTCAAATGAAACTTTTTTCATTTCAAATGAAACTTTTTTCATTTTAAATGAAACTTTGTTCATTTTAAATGAAACTTTTTTCAAGTCAAATGAAACCATACTACTAAGGTAATTGTCAATATATTTATATCGTATTATGCTTTGCTCTTTGTAGAGACCAACGACTTACCAAACAACATAGAACGATAGCAAGGTATAGCGAGAAACATCACTTTTACCAACTATAAAGTAGAGCATGAGGACTGTGGGGAGATCCTTTTTAGCTATGCTGAAAAACATAACCGTAAAAAGTGATCTTTTCTACTCTGTGGCGCAATCACACTGCACTTCACTCGTTTGGGCCTTTGAAAAACAAAAACAAATATTCCAATATTTTTCATTGTATATTGTATTTAAATGTAATACTTAGAATATATACATATTCGAATTTATATACATACATATATATTAGGCTGCTTTTTTTCACCATCACTTTTTTCTTTACTGCCACGCTGAAATTTTGTGGGAAATACCTAAAGAAACATTCTTTGAAAATTTTAGCTCTTAATATACATATTTAGTACTCGCTCTCCGCGTATGAAGATTTCCTATATTAAATACGCGTCAACCAGAGTTTTTTTTTTAATCCCTCTATCTCAGAGGTTTTTTATGCGATTTGATTGTTTTGAAAAACATACTACCAAATATGAAAGAATGTACAAAATTACTGAGCCAATGCTGTGCAATAAAGCCGATTTTTAGTAGATTCTTTCATTCTGAGTAACATGTTTTTTGAAACAATGAAATCGCGTACAAAACCGCTGAGATAGAGGGATTTAAAAAACACTCTGGTTGACGCGTATTTGATACGGGAAATATTCATACGCGGAGGGCGAGTACTTAATATGTATATTAAGAGCTAAAGTTTTCAAAGAATCTTTCTTTAGGCATTTCCCACAAAATTTCAGTATGGGAAAAAAGCACCCTAATATATATAAATGAACCCAGAAAGTAAAACAGTACTTAAAAAAAACATCAGTTAGTGAAGGATTTCTTTTTATAAAGCTAAAGGAATTTTCATTATCATATATATAACATAATTAGTACAATCATTTTGTGTCAAATTGGCAATGCTTTGTTAAGTTTTGAACCTCTCGATCCCTATGAATACTATCATTGTCCATAATTAAAAACACAGTTTGCAAGTCTAACATTTTTGCAAAAAGCTCCAACAAAAATATTTTGAAATGTTGAGCGTTCACGTTTCTGTTTGAAACGATTTTGTGATGAACAACACCATCGATGTTAATTGCAGCGACCAGTGAAACGTTCCTACCTTTAACAGTAGGTATAACTACATGTGCTCTCTTGCCCTTTTTGGAACGAGCCTGCGATTTTCTTAGATGAAGATTAAAGCCGCATTCATCAATAAAAATCATTCTATTCCTTTCTTGAGGAACTCATTGCGAAAAATTTCTGGCGTAAGTTTGTCTCAAAGTTACTGTACGTTCCTCATTCATTTTATCTAATTCCCTAGAAGCCAACTTTAATGTTATTTTTAAAGTCTTAAGTGCATTAAATATCATTGTTTGCGACCGAATTATATTTTTGTTATCAAAAATATTTTTTTTATGTTCTTTAAAGTAATTCCTGGCTCGTTATCTACAATGGTTTCAATTGATAATTCCAATACTTCGGTTGTTAGCTTTTTTGTGCGATATCCTTCTCGGCGTTTAATTAATAATTCCCCATGGTTTGCTTTGAATCGCCCCAGCAATGTTTTTGCTGTATTCACGTTAACTGACGTCATGTTTGCAGCTTCAGCGACACTTTTACCGTCTTCGTATGCTTTTATTAAAAGTGTTTTTTTTCTGCAGAAACTTGTTGATATTGACCAACTATTCTTCTTTGATGACTATGGGGGGTTTGGTTACGCCGACGATCTTGGTTACCTTCGGCAGGCTCCCAATTATTTGAGCTACCAGAGCTGAAATCACTTCCGCTTTCACTTTCACTCATGTTCAAAGATCAATTGCAACTGAAAACGTATTGCACTTTTCTTTGCGAATTTGAATAATTATTGAATCCGTTATCTTTGGAGAAGTGCAAAGGAGAAATAATCATTTGGAGAGTAGAGGTTTTATATAGTTGTTGGTAAAAACTGTTTACTAAATATATAGTAACAGAAAAGTAACAAAAAAGCTACAGTGGGACAGTTGCCATAGTTCACTTTTAGAAGCATAATCGTTTTTGGAGTGTAAAAGCAAGTGACAAAACCTGTAGATGGACGATGCCAAATATGCTTTCATTTGACTTGAATAAAGTTTCATTTAAAATGAAAAAAGTTTCATTTGAAATTAAAAAAGTTTCATTTGACTTGAATAAAGTTTCATTTGAAAGGAAAATAGTTTCATTTAAAATGAAAAAAGTTTCATTTGACCTGAAAATGCTATATATGGATCTGAAAAATTGATGCTGTTACGCCTTAGGAAACCGAGAGAGGCATACACACTAGAGATAATGTAATTAATATGTTTATTGAATGAGAAAGATGAGCGAAGATGACTCCAAGGTCCTTGATCTCAAGTAGGGATTGAAGAGGAGCACCGGAAATACTGTGTCGTTGGTAAGGCATTGTGGATTTTTGCGAACGTAATATGATAGCACTTGTTAAGATTAAGAAATAGATGCGTGTCACGGCACCAGAGTGCTCATCTATTTATATCTTCTTGTAGACACTCTGCATCTTCAAACGTTTTAATTGTTGAGTAGGCTTTTAGGTCATCAGCATAGAGTAAGAACTCTGACGAGGTGATACAATTGCCAATATCATTAATAAACAAAATGAAAAGAAGAGGACCTGGGATACTCCCTTGGGGTACGCAAGAGGTGGCAGTAAAAGCTTGGAGGATACGTTTGATACTTTACAGCATCTATTCATCAGGTAGGGCACAACCAATTGAGGAACGTGGAGTGAAATCCAAGCGAAGCTAACTTTCGTAGCAACAAATTTTGAGATACATTATCGAATACCTTAGAGTAATCCGTGTAGATACGGTCCACTTGATGGCTAGATGAGAACGCATCCAAGCAATATTAACAAAACAATGCTAAATTAGTAACTGTAGACTGATCAACAACAAAACCATACTGTTTCGGCAGAATAAAGAAACAATCGATAACTTCTAGAAAAAAATTAGGTAAGTCCTAGGTACTAGTCATCACACTCCTCATCAATCTTGGGCGTTGATCAGATAATTAAATAAAAGCGATGGGCGTTGGGCGCGTGAAATTTCTAAAAATGTGAGGCGTACATTATTTGATTAAGGTCCAGTTGGTCTTACTTATGACTATCAATAGAAATGTGGCGCGTCCAACGCTTTTATTTAATTGTCTGATCAACGCCCTAGACTGATGAGGAGTGCGATGGCTAGTACCTAGGACCTACCTAATTTGTTATAGCTTTTAGTTTTATTATTAGTTAATGCAAGTATTGTTTTCAATAAAACCGTTTGACTTAACATTTTTTTATTATTATTTTATTTTCAAGTTTTTAGTCTTTATTTAATTGCCTATTATTTCTCATTCTATTTAGTTCATTTAGTGACTCATTATTACAAGGACAATTTGTTACTTCTACCGGACTGTATGTAATATTTGTTCCAAATATGAGCCAAATCGGACCACAAATACGATTTTTTTGAATATCTCGATCTTTGCGGCACCTAGCGGCGATTTTTTCATAGATAGCTTTATATTCTTGTATGTATTATGTGTTCCAAATATGAGCCAAATCTGACCACACATGCGATTTTTGTGAATATCTCGATCCTTGCGCCACCTAGCGGCGATTTTTTCTTATTATTGCATTGTCATCGGGTTCCCGAACTATATTCCAAGCACTGATGACATGATACGAAACATTCATTCTCTCTCAATTCGTTTCCAAGAATGGGTCTTGAAGTTCATTCGATTGTAAACAAAAGTTCATTCGTTTCCAAGAATGGGTCTTTAACATCAGATGGCTATAGAGTTGCCTAAACTACCCAAAAAAAAAAACTCCAAGAAATCCGTTCGGTTTCATTATTTTCAAAAAAATAAGCAAGTTAGGTGATAAAAACTTATTAAAATTTATAAAAAAGGCTTGTAGAAATATTTTGGGTTGATAAGTGAAAAAATACGAAATAATATATTTCGATTGCGTTGCTTTGCTATGTTGCGCTGGCACCGCCATAAGATAACAATGAACGTCTAGCCCCTTTTTCACTTTGATGCGACCAAAATGTTTATGTACATACATATGTATATCCACATATAATAAAGAATGCAAACAATTTATAAGAAATTACGAAATTAGATCACTTGGTGAAGTATCTGCGTTGTCGTCCGCAAAAGGCTATTAACCTATACGTATACCTACAATTTATCTCAGCTGTCAAAAGTGGAATGTTGCAACGCTCCACAAAAACCTGGCCTTTATGCATCCATTTACATTAATGCGAAGACTAACAAGCTGACTTTTTCACCAATCGAAAGCTGCTACCAAAACCCGTTTCGTGTGCAGCCCTTCGATGAAAGGTGTTGTCACTGATAAATTTTCCACGGGTGAAAAATAGTTATTTTTTCTTCGGATTTGTAATCCTGACAAAATTTCGAGTTTTTTGATATCCCCTTTGACAATCTTGAGTAAGTTTTCGGTGAAAATTATAAATTAAACCTTTACCATGTAAAATACCCCAAAGTTATTCTGAAATGCCCAAATTTGATTTTGAGCATGATGGTATCTATGGCCAATATTATAAAAAATGCACGCGCTCTCAGAGAGCGAGAAGTTTCATATCATGTCATCAGTGATTCCAAGTTTCAAGCTTGTAGCTTTTCGGGAAGTTACTTATATTGCAATTACAAAATTCGTTCACAACAGCCGTGCATGCGGCTGTGCGGCCTGCCTGCCAAGTCAAGCTAAATAAAACAGTTTAAAAACTCTGCAGAGCTACAACAACTACCACCTCGTTAAGACCGTGCTCAGAGATATTAACTTTGATAAGGCCCAGAATCGCAGTGAACACGCCCATTAACCGTTTTCGTTAATTTTTCTTTGAATCACTCTTTATAGTTAGGGCAAGCCGAATTTTGATAAGTTTAACGGTTTTTTATTTATGATTATTATAATTTTTATAAAGAGTTTTAAGTCCGCAAATCAAATTTCAACATTCAAGGTGTATTATTTACTAAATAATTAGGTTTTTGTGTTTTTCAAGATGTTATGTATATAAAAATTGGGCGCGGTTATCATAAATAGCGATAGGAGATGAGTTCCAAGAAATATATCTCAAAATATTTACTCGAATTATCGTGATCACAGAGAGACAGACCGGCGGACATGGCTAAATCAATTCCTTTTTCATCCCGAGCATTTTGATATATGGAAGTCTATATTTATCTCGATTCGTTTATGGCGTTACGATGAACCGTTATGTTACCAAAGTTAGTTTACTCCGTGTGCAAAGCACACTGAATATAAACACCAGTTTTGTACACGTACATATTGTTACGAATATTAGCAACACTAAGGGGTACCGTCATCTCTAAGCCGATGCTAAGAGTGACTTGTATGCACATCCATAAATCAGTCATTATGTATCTACATAAACGAATCAATCATTATGTCTAGACATATGTACGTACACGCAGCGGAGAAGAGATGCACGAACATATGCAGATATCTTATCTGAGATGCTCCCAAAAGTATGCAATTGTAATTGTGGAAGTGTCTCTCACAAATACACGCGCATATGAGAAGCTATACACGTGCATCTGTAGTTATATTTATATGGCAGTAACTAAGTAAATTCTGGAAGCGCCTAGAAGATGCAACGAGGAAATCACAGAGTATAAAAGCACCAACAGTAGAGGCGCGAGAATCAGTTTTTGATTAAGCACGCTATCTGTCGAGTAATAGTAAAGTTATTTTTTGTGAAGTACTTTAATAAAGACCATTTTGCATTATCAAATATTGGAGTTATTTATTCAACAGTTTAGTGATTCGAACCTTAGTAGAAAATTTGAAATAAGCGGAATTGCAGTAAATTCGATACAATATGTATGACCGTGTGTTTACATATCGAACTTCACGAGTACTGATACTCACGCCTTTTTTATCACTTGATGTTTGCATACTTCGTAACCAATCTCCAGAGTATCTATCCACAATTCCTAATTAACAGATTAAATCCTAGTTTAATTATAGAATAAACTCAATTCAAGTGAAATATAGTTTGGGCGTGAGCGCATTGAACACGAGTGCAGCCAAAACCGTAAAAAATTTGAGTGTGAATTTCAAGTGCTGTCAACATTTTAGCTTATCCTGCCTACATACATGTAAGAGCATTTATCTATACTATGTTTATTCAAAATATACACAATTTTTCTTTAGAAACATTGAGTGACAAACAAATTTATGAGTTCGTTAAGAAAATCGCCCAAAAGAAAAAAAATTTTTTAAATAAACAAAAGTGGATTTGTGTTGGAATGCAGCGCAATATTTTGTATAGACATTTAAATTACAATAATAATCGTAAATTTTAGAAAGTAGCGGAAGGATTTATTTTAAATAAACGCTATACTATATATATCTATAAATGTACTTGTGTATGTAAATATGTAACTCAAATCCATTTCTTCTTTAAAATGAAATGCAAAAAATAAAAGATTTCAAATTCTTTTTGCTCAGTAAATCTATTGCACTTGATGGAATAAATTTTAGCTGATGCCCCTGTACTAAATTTTATTACGTTCGCTTAATTACAGCAATAATTTTTGCTCAAGATTTAATTAAACTATCGACACTCGCTACTCATTGAATGTGAATGGGTATAAGATGCATTAGGGTAGTTCAATATTATAGGCTATAATAAACACATATCTCAAGGAACTTGTTTATATTATATGCAAATAATGAATGCCTTAATGATATGCAATATTCCAAATTTTTTATTTATGCATTTTTTTTTTTCTTATTTCAGGTAAGTCACCACTTTCGAATTTTCGTCTAGAAGAAATTAGCTAAGTTGAAGGGTAAGTATTTAACAATTCGCACAGCTGTGAAAGTAATATTGTTCGGAAGGGTGCTGACGTGAAGTCTTTAGAGAGGAGATCTTATGTGAAGTGCTCAGAAAGGAGCAGATGTGAAATCGGTGCTCGAATCGTATCATACGATCATGGATCGGCAACCATATGAAAGAAAATTACGTGATACGTCAGATATACACAAAATGGGATTATAACATACGATAGCAAACGGAACGTAATTTATTTTCAATTCATAATAAATTTTACGATCCACATTATGCTCACAATAGATTTTGAACTGTCAAATTGGTTGCCAAAAATATAAAAAATAAAGTAAATAATTGTGATGGATTCAATTTTATTGATTTGTTTGAGCTCCAGTAATAGCGAAGGCGATGAAAAGCAGTGTTAGAAGAGTGCAGTAACCCTTCGGACTTATCGAACAAAGCCCATATTATTTATGTATTATTTCTTTGTAACAAAAACTTACTTCAGTTTCTTGAAAAGATTTCGCTTAATTTAGAAATATTTTAGTTACTTTCTGGAGAAGTTAAATTTGAAGCAAACCGATACCAAACCGGATGTCTCTCCGAGAATTCCGCCAATATTTTCTTTTGGCTTAAATTAAGCTTGTTTGAATTCAACCTTTGTTAATAATAACAGTTTGAAATTTGTTACTATATTTTATTTATTCATCTATTTTAACAATTTTCTTACATTTTCAATGAAATTTGTGTGTATATCGCCAGTTTGTGTTCGAATGAAAGTGGAACGTAACGTATACGTTCAGTCACTCGTCACGTATGTTGCGATCCGAAATTACGATCGAAGTAGTACGTTCACGTATGTCATAATCCGAAAACCATTTTTTTACGTGACGGGTTTTATATGATTACGGATGTTACGATTTGGCTCCAGAGTATTGTAACGAATTTACTGAAATTCCGCTTATTCCAAATCTTCTGCTAACGTTCGAATCGCTAAACTGTTGAACTCCAATATTGAATAATGCAAAAATGGCCTTTATTAAATTACTTCACAATAACACTTATAGTTCGCAACTAATAGCTTGCTTAAACCAAACTGATTGTCGTGCCTCTACTGTTGCTGCCTTTTATACTGTCTGGTTTCCTCGTTGCATATTTCTAGGCTTTTCTATTTCCAGAACTTACTAGTTAGTTATCAGCTATAAATTACTCAGCTGTAACTACAGATGCATGATTTTATAGCTCCTCTCAAACCCCACGCGCTTGTATGTGTGAGCGACACTTGCACAACCATTCCATACTTTCGGGAGTATCTCAGATATATGCATGTGGTTGTGCGTTGCTTCTCCGCTGCCTGTACGTACATATGTGTAGACATAATGATTGATTTATTGATGTGCTTACAAGTCACTGCTTAGCATCGGCTTAGAGATGATAGTATCCCTTAGTGCTGCTAATATTCGTCACAATATTATGTGAATGGGTATATATGGACTACCGCCGGGTAGTTCTGATGCCCTATATAAGGCTCATGTGGATAATATATTGGCTGTGCATGATATAATTGGGGACAATCAACTTTGTATCCTGGGGGATCTTAATATGGGTAATATTTCATGGAGCTCTTTGGATGGTAATGCCGTTCTAACTCCATCGAATGTCACTACTGTCTCTAAGTCATACCTTATTGATAATTTTCAATTTATCGAACAAGTACAAATTAATAGCTTTCTAAACTTACTAGACAGGGTCTTAGATCTAATATTTGTAAGCTACAATGTTAACTATAAGCTCTCGATATGTGTGAATAACATCCCAACTCATAGAGCAACAAAAAATAAACGTCGGTGGTTCTCCAAAGAACTCAAACGGTTAAGGAATTTAAAGAATAAGTTCTATAAAAAGCATAAACCCTCTACCACTGCCAATGTTCGTGAGCGCTACATATTTTACAGAGCTGAATTTAATAAGCTCAATAAATTTTTGTATCGGCGGTACATTCATAATGTTGAAAACATTTTTTTGGAGCTACATTAAGTCGAAAAATAATTGTTCGGATATACCGACATCGGCCCACCTTAGAGGTGTTTCGGCCAAATCTATTTCGGAAGCGGCTGACTTATTCGCTGAATTATTTTCCTCGAATTTCATTACGGATTTTCAACAGGACAGCTGAAAAGCCATCTGCGTCAGTTGTGGCCGACACCTTTAGCTGTTCAATACCATTATCTATGTCCAAATCAGTCAAAGAGAGCTTCCCGAAATTGATGGAAGTACCTACAATTGGCAGATAATCAGACGAAAACCCACTACCATTATCCGTAACGAAATCGGGAGCGGAAGGCAGTAAAAGGAGGCAGCAAATGGAGTGCAATGAATAACAGTAGGAAGTGTAGAGTTGCATTGCATCAATATTGGTGATAAATGTAGAAAAAATAACTAAATACTTGAATATAAGCAAACGTTATATCTTAATTACTGCAAAAAAGGTGTCCCAAATGCTATATATTCCAAAATTAACACAATTTATGTCTATTTAAAAATTCAATTTGAATTTTCTTAAAGACTTTCGTAATATGGATGTTAGTAATGTTTGTGTGTGTCTGCTAACTTTGAGCGATCAGCTGTTAGTTACGCTACTTGTTAAGGTTTGACCCTGAGACTCTAGTAAAAGAAGGAAAAACTCCAAAAAAATGCTTAAACTGAAGGAAAAAGACTGGTAAAATCAACCGAAATACGGGTCAATTCAACCGAAATTTCTGCCAATTTTTATCCATCGCAATAAGATGTTGAATGAATCAACTGCGCATAAATCGTTGATTCGTAATTGACCGTTTTAGTAGTCAAATGAACAAAAAAAGTTGTTGCGACAGCTTTGTACGAAAGTACCTATGTTGCGGCATTTGCAAGGCAGATGAGTTTTCACTGAGATATTTTCATTGCAGAAATACACTCGGAGTGCTTGCCGAACAGTGCCGAGGGGCGACCCCGCTTAGGAAAATTTTATTCTAATTGAAAAACCTTATTTCTAAAATTTTTATGTTGTAACATCACACCACGGCGGCCGCCATATACATACCTAAATATGTGCATACATATAGTACACAGCATATATAAGTACAAAGTATAGAGTGCAGTGAGCGTAAAATTCTTTTTGAAATTTGCTCATGTATGGACTTTTGATCGCTGTTGAAATGACCAGTGAGATCAGTTGTGTTAACAAAAAAATCAGTTAGATTGATTAGGAATCTTGTAAATTTTACAGAATTTTGTTAACTTAAGAGCGACAATTTCTTCTGTTGAAATGACTAAACTAATTTGTTCGCTTTACAAAGAACTCGCTCTAATTAACCATAATTCGATCAATTTCACCGAATCTCCGTTAAGTCAAGAACAACAGAACCGATTTGTTGATTTTACTAGCACCATTTCTTTCAGTGTAATCGGGCTGCTAATTGGTATCCTTTCATAACTACAGCGTCGTCTCAGCATTGGAATCTGTGCAGTATTAATAATCTCGTGGTATATTCATATTTAATGTATTCAGAAACAGCATCTTGAATTCGTCAGGCTTCGCGTTTTTAACTAATGGTGTAATCTGAGCCTACTCATGTGCATCGTTTTAAAAACGAGGCACAAACAACGAAAATCTTCCTATTACTGTCCATCTTCCTCTCCCTTAACATATGTAGTTATACCTCTTTACTTTAGTGCCTTACCTCGGAAACTTTTTAGAATTCGCGCACGCGTGGATAATTTTAAGATGAAAACCATATTTGCCGAAATTTTCAAGAAATTTGTTCTCTGACACGTGTGAAAAGTTTCACAAGCCATTTCATAGTTTCCATAGTATGTAAGCTTACCAGAATTTTTTTAAGAAAAAGGAGGACAAATGTACTAAAAACATAAAAATTGCTAAGATGAGCAAAATTTTTGGCAAAAAGGAGGACAAATTTTCCGCATAAAAAAACACAAATAATTTTTTCATTTATTTATTTAGAAACATATAAAATACGAAAATGAACACTGTTTTAAACAAAAACAAAAACAATTCACAGTTTATATAACTAAAAACAGGTAAATAGCAACAAACGAATTTTAAAAAATTCTAAGTTAGTCAATGTTGATATACATACGTACATATTTCAAGGTACTGAATATAGATTTTTCCATATTTTTGCTTTTAATGTCTAGTACAAATAAAAAATTTAGCATTTGAATGAATTTTCTTTAATAAACCATCATTATTTTTTAATAAGTTATAAAACGACATACAATCTAAATCAATATTACACTTAACAATTATCATTGTTGCTAAAGTCTTCACATCATATCTTGACTTTTCACTAGTCCATATATCATTAGATATTGAAAATACTCTTTCAACATTTGCGTTTGTGCCCGGTAATCATAGAGCGATTTCTATTAGTATTTTTACGTTATTAAAAGGAATGTGGTGTTTTGTAAAAAAGTTGAATATATGGATAAATTTTTTATCAATCTCTACATCTTCTATTTCATTTAATATATTATTGCTCAACAGTAACAATACCTAGTTTGTTTTTACAAAAGAGCAAAGATTACAATACATGCTCCCTTTCGATTTCATTTTTTAACAAAACCCATTCAAACAAAAATGAGTAATCGTCATGTTTTGTCCAATTTTCTAAATATTCAAAAGCGGCTTTATAAAAATTGTTTACACCCAAGTAAAACTTCTTTTTAATTTCCGAATCGTTTCTAGACAATTTGTTTAAATTTGACTGAACAATTAATGGCAAAAAATTACATTCACATCGTCGTTTTAGCTGATCTTTCAAAGTGTTACAGTGACAACTTACTTTAGTTGCTGTTATGTTTTCCCTTTCAATCTTTTTTATTAATGAGTGAAACATGGTGGCCTGACTATGGATAAATAACAAAATTGTTTCAGCACATTTATTTAAGAAGAAGTTTTCTATATTAAGAGGACATTTTTCCAAACTTAGAAAATATGATTTCAACGGTTCAAATAATTTCAGCACCCTTTCAATTACTTGGGTTAGGCCAGCCACCTGGTTTTTGAATAACCTAACAACTTTTTGTATTCTACTGAGTCGTCCTCACAAAAACCCTTCAAAGAAGTGACCCTAACCGTCAACCGTTCAAAATGTAAATAAATTTGTACTATGATGATTTCAACATCAATGCTCATTAAACTAGAAGCACTATTCAAAGCATTTGAAAAAATATGTGCATTGCACTCTATTCCAAGGAGTGTTTTTTTACACAAAGACATTAATTATTTATGGACATTGTTAATACCATTACGATTGCCGCCTCCAAAGTTGGTATTGGTGTTATCAGCGTATATTGCAATTACTTTACTTTGTAAATTAGACAGACAAAATTTAGATTAGACACAATTTTTGTTTGAATACCTTTTTCAACATCCACATAGCGAACTAAAATAGGATACAATTTTATATGTTTGTGGTTTGAGGCATGTGACAACATAGTCACAAAAGCAGCTTTCTCTAAGTCATATTTTAGCACATCTATTGCACATTGATGAAAAACATTACGAACTATTGCCTCACCTTTAGTTCTAGCGCAGTGAAATTTTTGATTATACAAACATCGGTTAATTTTGGATAAACGGTCTAAGCTTCTAAAACTTTGGTTATGCATTACAGTGTGATATGCTGTTAAATCTTCCGCAGTTGCCAATTTCTTTTCAGAATCTCCAAATTGTTCACCTCTTACCTTGTGGGAGGAAGTTGCCAAATTTAAACTGCTTTGGTGTTTTTTTAAGAAAGATCTTTTGTTATGCTCGATCTACCGCCAACTGCAATGGTGAATTCAGCTGAGCACATGTCGCATCTCACAAAAGAATCGTCTTTCTTCTCGCATAAATGTATGAAAGCGAATTCTGCCTTTAAATTTTCGGTTAAATGACATTTTCTTTTATTTCGCGGACATGTTAGTTCTAGGGAAAAGGTTAGATTTATTATTAATATTTATTACTAATTAACTTATTACCTTTTTATATCGACAGCAACAGGTAATCCGAAAATAATGACAGCAATAGTGATTCAAGCCATATACATATGTTAAGATACTATTCAGCATAATAGCCTAGACATATAGTATTTCAGTGTATAATAGCCTGGACACATTACAAACAACATCGGTAGTTTTTAGTCAACTTCTCAAAGCGAATTGGTATTGTGAGCATCTTCGAAGCTTGCATATAATAATTTAGTGTACATATTTAGCTGACACACTAGAAAAGGAGGACAAGGAGGGCAATTTTGTCAAAAAGGACAAAAGTGGACAAGAATTTTTCGGAGGAAAAGCTGCATTTTCGGAGGACAATTCTCCTAAAAGGAGGACGTCTGGTCAGCTTAATAGTATGCTGTATTCACAAATAAGCTCTGTTGTTGTTGTTGTACCGATAGAAACACTCCGCGAACCATAAAAAACACTCCAAGGTCGATTTAGTATGACTACATCGAACCTTCTAGACCATGGCGCTCCACCCCCTAGTTTCGGAGGAACTTGGGGTCACCAGAGCCTCGGATGCTAACGAAACAGAACTCGCCACGGGTAGGTGAGGTTGACAATTGGGCTGGATAAGATATAGGTTGAGCCATATATCCCCTTAAATCATTTGGGCATTTTAGTCGCCCCTTACGACATGCACACTTGCCGCGGATATATTGTAAGCCCCTTAACCCGCAGGAGCGACAATGAACTCTCTTTGTAACAAACTAATTTCACGAACACTGCCTTAATTTAAGTATGGGGTAGTTGTTGGGGAATGTGACTGTATGTAGCGTCCGATCATCATTCGCTTCCAAATGATGTGCAAGAATCGTCCACGTAGCTTGGTGATGAGCTCTTGATATTTACTGGAGTGGTAATGTAGAAAAGCACAGGATATTAAAGTCGTGCCAGTCAAACGCCTTTGTGGGAAAATAAAGCGTCTTTGGCCTTGTGCTGGCTGTAAGTAACGAACACAACTGACGTAAGTTGAAAACGCAACACTGAGAACTGTCTTGGGATTGTTGCTATTGCTATAAAAAAACTTTCTGTCTGCCTCAGGAACGATTTCTTTGAACATGTCGAACCTTCGTGTCGTATCAACGTACTTATTGATCTTCTAAATATGTCTGTAGTAAAGATAGCCACTTTCGCGAACGATGAAGGCTTCATATACGCAGATCAGCCAACTCTTTGCACGTTGTTGTTGCGCGCGACCATTAATGACCATTCGCGACAACTCGCGAACTGTCAGCGACATTCTCTAACTGGAGTGCAAGAAAACTAGCTGGTTTGAAACACAGTGTGGTTTTGAGCGCAGTATTCAGATAGGTCTGCAACTTCCACCAGTGTGTGTATTTTAAGTCAGGCGATCATACCGGAGACGCGTAGCACTTTAGCAGCAATTCTTTATCCTTCGACAAGTTCTGGAAGTGAGAAAGATCAAAATGGCACGTAACGCCCAACACGTTCGGGGTATTTGGAAGTTGGTAACGTAATGCCATCAAATCGGAAGCCGATTATTTTAGTCTTCCGTTCTTTCTGCGTCGTAAATGACGCCGCTGTCGTATTCCATTTACGGAAGGCCACGGGCCTGTTGTCATTATTGTGCAGTCATCCGCATAGGAGAAATGGTGTAAATTCTTCTATTGTAATTCGCGGTCCACCATTTAAGTTTCGAGGAGAAGATTATCTCTATGTCTTGTTATGGTTGATTGTATCAAAAGCCACCAACAGATCTAGCTGAACGTTGATTGTCCTGTGGTCAGATTTTCCTTGATTTGACCACGATTTATTTGAGTTGTTGTTGTAGTAAAAATACTCCAAAGTTTTGGGGAGTACTATCAAGGCTAGGCTTTGTCGGTACGCTCCGGTAACAAGCCCAAGGTTGACAATCGGGTAGTGGAAACTGTGAGTCCCAATTTATTCGAGTCTTAATACGTTCAGTGCGTTGGAGGTGCTATGTATTTTTCCGTGCTGAAGACTGGCAAGCCATATATTTGTAATAAAATGAAGGAGTGGTACGGTTTTCAGGGTATACGCTACTGCTGACAGGAGAGATATCGAGCGATATGACTATCCAGGCTTTAGTAGCAGTTCAACTCCAGCCTCTTTTAATTTTTTAAGGATGATAAAGGAGGAAAAGACCTTAGGTTAAGTTGAACTGGCCAGTCAATAAAGACCTCACATTGACTGAATGTGTTCATAGTTTTACCAGAATTTGTTTGACGACCAGACGAAAGAACCCCAATCAGGTGCCAGGACATATGTTATAGAATAACTCCGTCCTCTTGGCAAATACTAGCAGTTTTCTAGGACCTAGCTTAATTGCTGCCTCGAGATCTGGCAACTCTGCTGCCCCTAATAGCTGGAGCCTTGACCTGGCGAGCACAGGACACGAACACAGAACGTGGTCAAGCATGTGACACCAGAAGGCAGTGTCCAGTCAGTATCTTCTCTCTTCAGAGATATGAGCCACTTTGTGAGTCTAATATCGTAGGCTTTGCACATGATCTTAGAAATTTTGCAGCCCGCGCTTTTGTCCACGTCTTTCCTGCTTTATGGATCATATACAACTCCTATCTTCTTTTGATTTCTCCCAAAGGGACTGGGACGTCTATCGTCGACCGGGAACCCAGTAAAGATGTATAGTCTGGCCTGAGCGAAGTTTTTCTAATGCTTCTTTGCATTCCAGACCACTTCTTGATGAAGTACTGTGTGAAATTATTGCCTTAATCGCAGCCTGAATATCAATATATAAATTGATGCGACTGCAGCTTAAGCACACTTCGTCAAGAATTTCGTAATAAATTGTCTTACAAAAATGATTATAACAGGAGTCTTAAAAGGAATAAAGCAGAGTTCGGAGTAACTGCTGTAAGAAATACTGAAGAATTGCTGGAACAAATCCAGTGATGGCAGCTACCGTTGGTGTTGACTAGTCATGACTAGATCTTACCCGCTGTATGAAAACGCTTTTCAATGCATCCCGCTGTGCAAGTGGCGCTTGTCTTACCAACCCGCCGCACGCACATCATACCCACAATGTCATGTGTACAATGCGGTGGACGGGGTAGCGTCAAGTACCTCCACAGCTTATTTTTGTTAACACCAGAACACATATACATATAAGTAAGCGCCAGATTGCTTGCTATAAACACTTAAGCTACTTATAATTATTTGTTATTGTTTTCCGAAATCCAAAAAAGAAGAAACTTAACAATAATTTAGCCTTTGGCGGTACAGACACAAAAGCGCCACATGATATTTTCACGGCAGCCAACCTGGCACAAACAAAAACACATGAAACAATTAATTGATGTTCTCGCTGTTGTTGCCACCATAATAAAATTGGGTATGTGGTTGTTGTAGTTGTTGTGACGTTTTCGTTTTAACAAGAACCATTTTTAGTTAAGATTTGCCTATGCTTCAGATATTTTTAAATGGTTGATGTGGAGGTAGGTAATGCTGCGGATGCTAAGAAAATCTTTCAATTGCATAACATTGGCAGCTGATAAAAATATCAAAAATATGTATATTAACACTAAGTACATACATACACACATGGCAAGTTGCCAAGTAGAAGAGTAAAGGAGTAAGAAGCTCTTACAGAAGCTGTTCCTCAGTGTTAAGGGGGCCTTTCCATATGAAAGGGGCCAAATTGCAAGGCCTTTTCGCTTTGCCAGGTAGATCTTATCCAAGTACCCAGTTGTTGTAAAAGATTGGACTTGTGCTTCCCAAAGCTTGTTTGTTTAACTCCTTGCCAACTCCCTTCTAGGAAGTTAGCACAGAAATCAATCTCTAAAGACAATGATAATGGTACGGAAATCGAAATCTACATGGACACCGTAACACAAATCGAAATAGGATTTTTCGCAAGATTATAATTCGAAATACGAACCGGAATTATAACTGTATTTATGTGAGAAACCGCATTCGAAACCCTGAATTGAAGCCAAAGCCACAACGACTTTCTGAAAAGTCATTACATTGGGTCGCCAACTCCCTCCCGCTAACTGGAGTTTAAGTGCTAAGATAAAGGTGACCTACCTAGGGAGATCCTAATCACATTGGCTCAACTTATGATGTTCATAAAGTATAAGAAAATACAAGGAAAAATGAAAGCCAGAGATAAAGGGAGAGTGAAAAAAGTGTGAAAGGAAAGTAAGTAAAGGAATGAAAAGACAGTAGAAGTAAGATGTGGGATGAGCGAGAGAAATGGAGCGAGGAAAAATTGAGTAACTGGCGACTAAAATTCAAGGACCCGAAGGTTCGAGGGATAAAAAACTTGTTCCAGCGCTAGTCGTATAGGTATCAGAAGGCGCTAGTAACAGAGCCTACGCAATACACACCCATAAAGGAATGCACACATCCTTAACACTCGTCTGAAACCTTAAGGAGGAACTTGAGGCTAAATTCGAGGCCTGCATTTTTCAGCACAATTGTGCTCTCATTGCCTATGCGAAAGAGCAATCAATTTGAATTTTTTGAAGACCAATGGGGTGGAAGGCAGTCGGGGTAAAGTATTAAAACGTGCTAAGGCAAAAGCAAAGATCTGCCTTTAGGAGCGATCACAACGTCAGAGCACGATCATATTCTGATCAATGTAAACGACTCCTATGAAATAAAATAAAAAAACGTCATATATCCAGCACAAAATTTTCAACCCTCTCTCCTATAAGGAAGGATTGGAAATATGCCGAGTTCACTGAGAAAGTAAACAACCCAGTTTTTGTTGATGGATCTAAGGTTTTCGCTACCCAGAAACCATGTTAAGCATTTATGAATGCGAATAATACCGATAATATGGCAGCCACCTTCTCCGATAGCCAGGCAGTTCTTGCGGCTCTCGACACAGCAGCGATAGCAGGAGGTCTGGTTAGTCAGCGTGGGGAGTGGGCCATACAAGTGAAGAGTCAGCATAGCGTATCTCTGATTTTAGTGAGGGTCATCATAACATATAGGACAACGAAATGGCCTATGAGTAAGCACGATTTGGATCGGTTTTAGATGTCACAGGAACGAATGAGATCATTGCTAATTATCAAGAGTTGAATCTTCTACCAATGGCGTGGCGAGGCTAACTATAGGTGGAAACATTTGCAATCATACAACAAAAAACAATCTATAGCAGCTCTCAAGATCAATGCGGCACTGGACAATTGGGGCTCATACAGAGAGTCCTTTCCTAGAACGCTATATCTCATGTCGCAGCTGCAATCTTCCAGGGATGGAGGAGAGATTTTCAAATCTATAAGTTTAACGGGATGGATATAGCAGTATAGAATTCCCGTAGGGACTTTCGAACCTTTGTCAGATTTCTTAAAATAATTTTCATTAGTTAGCTTACGAGTTGTAGCATTTAAACGGCATTGTAGCGCTAATTGAAGTAAAATGGGTATCGCAACAACAACCAACTAGCTAACTGCCAACATTGAAAGATCTGGTGAATGCTACGGTGCAATATGTTTTTTTTCCGGTGGAGGAGGCATCGAACGCCTCAGAGTCAATGTGGGACTTTAACTGCACTTAACCTCCTACCGTCTAAGTACCATTACCTTCTCTTAGATTAGATTGAATTGGCTAGTCCGTGAGGACCTTAAGTCGACTGAATGAGTCCATAGTATTACCAGACGTTTGCTCAACTATCAGAAGCCATAAAATATCTCCGTACTCTTCCCAAAAACCTAGAAGCCTTCTAGGTCATACACTACTTGCTGCTTCTATATCTGCAAGAGACGTGCTCGATCGTTTCCTCCTCTAACCCGCACTTTCTACATCTGCCATAAGTGACAAGTCCTAATTTAAGAGTATGTGCTGCCAGAAGGCAGTGTTTAGTCAGCATACCCATCATGACTGCAGGTTCTCTTTACAATGATAAGAGTAACTTTGTTAGTGTAAGGTTTTAAGGCCTGCACATGCACACCTTGCACCCCGCGCTTGATTTGACGCCTTTCCTACATACTCGATCATTTCCAGCGCTCGCCTTCTGTTAATCTCGCCCAATCTGATTGAAACGTCTACGCTAAAAGCTTCGAGTGATGGTCCCTGTTTAGATAGCTCATCCACTTTTTCATTTCCCTCTATTCCCATATGCCCAGAGACCCAATGTAGATTTATATTTCGCCCTATCCCGATTCTTTCCAGAAATTGCACATACTTTAACACACTATCGTTAAGTATTCCGTCGGGAGGTGGGTTGAGCGCTCGGCTCTTCGTCTGTTCACGTAGCAAATATGTGAAAGTTGCACGACATTTGATAAGCAGCGGTGCAATATCTGAGAAGTTGCGTAGGTATACCCAAAAATTCATCCAGAGCTTTTTAAGATACTACGCACTCCGGGAAATGACCGCAGAGCCATTAGCTTATTATACTACGCACTCCGGGAAATGACCGCAGAGCCATTAGCTTATTATACTGTGACGAATACTACACTAAGTACTATCGTCTCTAAGCCGATACTAAGCAATGACTTGTATGCACATCAACAAATCAATCATTATGTCTACCCATATGTCCATACGATCAGCGGAGAAGAGACGCACAAACACATGCATATATCTTATCTGAGATGCTCACAAAAGAAGGCAATAATTTGTGCAAGTATCACTCATATATACACCCGCATATGAGCAGGTATAAACGTAGATATAGCTGGTAATTTCATAGCTGATAACTAACTAGTAAAGTCTAGAATAGAAAAGCCTAGAAATATGCAACGAGGAAACCAGACAGTATAAAAGGCAGCAACAGTAGAGGTACGACAATCAGTTTGATTAAGCACGCTATCTGTCGAGCAATAGAAGTGTTATTTTGAAAGTACTTGAATAAAGGCCATTTTGCATTATTGAATAGTGGAGTTATTTATTCAACAGTTTAGTAATTATGTAATGTTTGGTTACACCCAAACTTAGTCTTCCTTATTTGTTTTTATACGAAAAAACTTCCCCTTAATTGAGTAACGTAAAGTCAATTTCGTAATGCGCAGAATCATTCGATTTAATAGCTTTTAAGTATGGTGACATAAGCAAGAAATTTTGACAAGCCCAGTTGAACTTCAAAGCCTAACAGTAATTTGCTCGAATGCACCGGTAATGCATTCAAATAATTTAAAGGAAATTAGATCAACACTGAGTGAGCGCTGCATTTGTCAAGCTTGTCAAATGATAAATAAAAAACCCAAAAATAATGTAACCAAAAAGCGTTGCAAATGCAAGTCCAATGTTGCAATGACTTGCATGCAACATGTTGCACGCCTCATATTGCGACAAAAATTTAATATCTTAGGTTAAACTTGGATTTTATATTATAATTTTAATATTAGTTATTAAATGTGAGCAGGGCCGGCCGCAGGATTTTCAGTTGGGGGGGCCAAATTGTAGTTATTTTCAAACTAATAATATTTCAATAGTTCCGCCCGTCGAGGTACAGAGAAAAATTCGTTCAATACCAATTCAACATCGACGTATGGATTGCGATGAATATTAAGCGCAGCAAGACCATTAAGGCATTGTCGATCTTAGGGAAGTCTTAAGGCGACGCAAAGTTGAAAACGTTCGTTCATTTCCAGGAGTCGTAACAGGAAAAAAACAAAACTGATTCTCAAGACTTGATGTATATTGGGGAAAGCATAAGCGTTACAAATATCAAGGCCTTCTAATGAATTATGAATCTTCATACCCTCGATGCGCTCGCTCCACAGCTGAGCCTCACTCGTCCATATTGCTGGTAATGAGACATGAAAATAGGTTCATATGTCTTGAATAATTTACAACAAGACTCTATATCAAAATGTTGAGTTTTGTCAGGGAAGAGACAAGTGAAGTTAGACAAAATTTCTCTGTGTAGTAAATAACCGATAATATTCCCAAATTCATATACATGCATATATAATTGACATGTTTAAATCATTTATATAATTTCGTTTTTACTTCAAAATTGTTTTTATATAAATGTTATTTCAAAGCCACGGTGTTCACAACGTTCATATATTTTAAGAGTTCATGATCAAAAAACTCGAGATACAGTTTTGTAGCCATTAAATTTTAGTTTCTTTTTCTAGTTCACTTTTGAGCAGTTTTAAAGTCGCCTTGACCTAAAAAAAATTCTAAAAATTCCAAGCGATTTTTAAGCGACCGTATTACCGGAAGTATTACGGGGGGTCGATTCACCAAAATCCCACCCCCCCCCCCCCCCTACGGCCGGGCCTGAATGTGAGCACCTATATATGAAGTTCAATCGCAACAACAACTTGATCTACTATAGCGTAGTATGTTGTAGCATCAACTATTATTGAGAAAAAACTACTTTTTATTAAAATTGTGTAAATTTTAATTTGAAATCATGTTTTTGCCACATTTTGGGTGGTGGTTAATATTTTTTTTTCAACATTTGTACATTCGTATGAATATTGATTGTAACGTTTGTTTGCATGGTTGCCATTAAAATAAAGCAACGCTTCATTTGCCACAAATGTGGCAATGACAGGCAACAACTACTCGCAAGCCGCTCGCTAACTATGCTGCAGCCTATTTACATTCATTCAAATAACATAGTTGTTCTCAACTAGCAATAAATGCATGTAATTGTGTCGTTGCAATGCATTTGTTGTTGTTTTTGTTTTTGTTCTGCTATAGCATTGCATTGCCTAAGCAAGTTAACTGGCGGCGGCAGGTGCGTTTTCTAATGACTGCACCGCGCGTTACGAGGCCTATCGTTTGAGGCAATCGTATGTAAATACTAACTGCTCACAAACACACTTAAATACAGTACTGTGCAATATAATAGCAGGTCGTTGTATTGAGGCGGAGTAAGAGATTCATCATCAGCAATCAAGTAACCTTCGTCAGGTGAAAGCCGTCCTCTCCATAGGTTCTAATCAACCATAGATACAGTGTGGAAATTAACGCCCTAATCACTTTTAATGTGGAAACATGTTTGCTCTAGGTATGGGGGATACAGAATGTAAGCGTAAGTGTGGTCATACACTGTTGCTTAATGTGGGAAGACTTTCGTGGTAGAGTTGAGAGCGAAATCAGTCAGCGAATTAAGGCAAGACAAGAAGAGCAAGGCGTGCTATCAATTAGTTATCGAAGTTTTAACGGTTTGTTAGGGATGAGTTATCGTTTTTCATTTCTTATCGATAAGTTATCGGTTTGCTATAGACGTGTTACCGATTTGTTACTGCATTTGTATAAATTTGCAATCGATAAAAAAAGTTATAAATGAGATACAAAACTCTTAAATCTTTTATCGAAAATTTATTGATATTTTATAAAAAAGTTATCGACGTTTTATAAACAAAATTCCGATTTATTATCGAAAGACTCTCGATAAGATATCGATTTTTATTCAAAAAGCTATCAATTTATTTTTAAAATTTTTTCGATATGTTATGGAAAAATTATTATTATATAAAAGATTACGATATTTTATCACAAAGTTATTTATTTTTTATCTAAAAGTAGTCGGTTTGTTATCGAAAATTTACCGAAAAGTTATCGATCTGTTACAAAAAATAACGATGTGCAATAGAAAATGTATCGATTTTTTATCGGATTTATCGGTTATCATGTTGGTCGGCGTATTATTGGGTTGTTATCGGCTTGTTATGAAAGAGATACCGATAAAACTTCAATATAAAATCGATGACACCTCTATAATGCTTCCTTTAACAAGCCGACAAGAAACCGTAAAGAAGTCGATGGCTCAGCGACAACAATCGCATAACAAGTCGGCAACTCGATAATTATACAACATTCGCTATCTATGATAAGCCGATAATAAAACTGTTATATTTGATATTTGTTGTTACCGATAAGAAGTCGATTGGGCTTTTCTCAAAAATCCCGAAATTATTTGATTCTGGTAAAGCCACCTCTGTTGTGGTTAAACGTGCCAGCTCTAGTCAATAGGCGTACATCTGTAAGTTCGTACATTGAACTTGGGTCTCCTACCTTCTTAACCACAACCCTACATTTTTAGTATTTTAAGAGATCGAGCATGTCGTACTACTTGAACGAGTTGAACTCTTTTTTAACGCCCTTTGGGACCAACAAAAATATCGATCTTGCTTAGTGTAACGTTGTTTCGGCTCTCTTGCCCGCGTCTATCACTTCTGCTATGGCTTTATTGTAGAGTATCCTCTCCGAAAATCATGTTGCCGCCAAGGGAGATCTCCTCCCAGCTTAGCAGCCTTGGGTCCCCAAAAATTTTAACTGATTGCTCTTTCGCATACGCAATGAGAGCATAAATGTGCTATGGAATGCACGGACCACTGTTCTTAATTCACCGTGATGCGTTGCTTTTTACTCGCTCTATTTTTATACTCAGCGTGCTTTGCACACAGTGTATATTAACCTTGATTGGTTGTACAGGTATAAATGAGTCGAGATAGATATAAACTTCCATATATCAAAATCATCAGTATCGAAAAAAAAATGATTGAGCCATGTCCGTCCGTCCGTCCGTCAGTCCGTTAACACGATAACTTGAGTAAATATTGAGATATCTTCACCAAATGTGGTAGACGAGCTTATCTGGACCAAGAATAGATTGGTATTGAAAATGAGCGAAATCGGATGATAACCACGCCCACTTTTTATATATATAACATTTTGGAAAACACAAAAACCTGATTATTTAGTAAATAATACACCTAGAATGTTGAAATTTGACCCGTGGATTGATATTGAGACTCTTGATAAAAATTTGAAAAAAAAAAAAATTATAATGGGCGTGGCACCGTCCACTTGTGATAAAATCAATTTTACAAATATTACTAATCATAAATCAAAAATCGTTAAACCTATCGAAACAAAATTCGGCAGAGAGGTTGCTTTTCTACATGGAATGCTTTGAAGAAAAATTAACGAAATCGGTTTATGAACACGCCCACTTCTATATAAAAGATATTTAAAAGGGTCGTGGACGAATAAAATAAGCTATATCTTAGCGAAAAAGAGCTTTGTATCAATAGAATTTTACTTTCTAAATTGAATTATAACATCAAATTGGAAAGCACTATAATTTTTTAAAATGGGTGTGGCACCGCCGCTTTTATGACTAAGCAATTTTCTATGTTTTGGGAGCCATAACTTGAAGAAAAATTAACATATCGTAACAAAATTGTGTATACATATTTTCCTTAGAGCAGAAATATTTCTAGTAAAAATGGACGGGATCGGTTAAAGACCGTGGCAACTTAGATATAAAACAAGTTTAAAAGGGTCGTAGACTAGAATAACTAGCTATAACTTAGCAAAAAATTGTTTTGAATCAATGATATTTCACTTATCAAGTTTTATTGTAAGAGGAAATGGGGAGACAGTTTTTTTTAACGGGCGGTGCCACGTGTTATTAGAAAAGTAATTTATCTGAAATGAAATGTGCAATTGAAGCTCAGTAATTTATCTGAAATGAAATGTGCAATTGAAGCTCACGCTGAGTATATGATGTTCGGTTACACCCGAACTTAGACACCTTTATTTGTTTCTTCTACACTTTTCAGAAGGAATAATGATTATATAGCCATTGGAGAGTTGGGATATCCTTTGTCCTTTGTCATAGAGGGCTTTTGTTACGGCTAATTTGTTCTAGATAAGCAAGAAGCAAGAGCTTGGGACATTCCTGTGCTTAGTGCTGCGCCCAAAGGCTTCACTGTCTAAGTTGAGTTATTCGAATTGGCAGCAAATAGAGGAGAGATTTAAACATAGATACCGATAAATGGAGGCTTACTCTCCTTTCATCGCTATTGCAGCCAAAAATCCCCTGCCCGAAGTGTAGAGAGTGTTACGTATAGAGGCAGTCTTCTATCTTATCGAATTCGGTACGTTTTACTTTGGTACGTTCATGTACTGGCCTACTACGCCTTTTCTTCCCACAAAAGTCAAATCAAACTTATAGAGAATTCCACATAACCGCCTCAAGCGAAAGTCTAAATTAGACCAAAGTTATCATTTCCAAATTGCGTAAATAAGAAACGGGTATGCATAAATCACGAATTCTCCATCATCAATTAGTATGTACACAATTGCACATAACTCGATGCCAATCGGTCAAATGCATAACACCCAGCGGGCCAACTTACTTATGTGGCATAATTACCAGTTACACCTTTTAATCTTGCCACCACTGCCAATCTGGCAGTAATAATCTTGCTTTAGAATCTTCAACTTGCATTGGCATAACTCAACAAATATCAATTCAATTCGATATGCAACTACAACTACTTTTTTATCTATGTTTGCATATGTAACCAAAACGTAGGATTGATTGTTGGTTAGTTTCTGATGAATGCGCACCAAAGAAAAAAATAGGCGCGCGAGCCAGTTGATGTGCAGTTACAACATCGTTGTCAGGGAGTGAACGAGTGCTTTTTTTTTTTAATTTTGTATTCAATTGTATGCTGCCATTTACAGTATTGTGCAATACAATAGCAACTAAAAACAAGTAAGGAAGGCTAAGTTCGGGTGTAACCGAACATTACATACTCAGCTGAGATCTTAGCTGCGTTGATTTCGTGGGGTTTTGAGATGGTTTATAGGTGGTTTTTAATTCCAAATCACATACGTTTGGGAAATATTGACCAAATTGTAGACCAAGGGTGACGTTTTTTGGAACGATTTTCCTTCATCCTTTGTCCAATAAGGGAAAATCACCATGCAGGAAAATGACCCAGGGTAACCTGGAATGTGTTTGTATTACATGAGTATCCAATGAGAGGCACTAAAGAGTATTTTAAAAGGGAGTGTGGCTTAGTTCTATAGGTGGACGCCTTTTCGAGATATCGCCATAAAAGGTGTAACTCTATAAGGTGTTTGTACGATATGGGTATCAAATTAAAGGTATTAAAGATGGTTTTAAAAAGGAGTGGCCCTTTCGAGATATCGGCCAAAATGTAGACCAGGGTGGCCCAGAACATCATATCTCGGGTACCGCTAATTTATTTATATATCGCCCATTTTCTTCAATAGTGTCATAACTCAAAAAACATGACTTTTGAGTTAATAACATATAAATGTACCCAATATCATGATCTATGTTGTATAAAAAAATCTTTGTGATCAGTTAAAAATTTACCACGTGCTATAAAAATGAAAATATGCCTTTATATGCGCAACATGTGGCAGTTGAAATCTTTGAATGGCTCTCCTGGAAAATTGTGTTTTTTGAATTATGACACTATTGAAGTAAATGAGCGATATGTTGTTCCACGAACAGTATTCCTGCCCTGATTCCAACGGCTTTTGGTTTCGCCCTGCATACCTTTTTCATTTTCTCCTACTTGATATGGTAGGTGTCGCAGCCATTTTACAAAGCCTTTTTTAAGGTTATATTTTGCGTCAAAAAACCAATCCAATCACCATGTTTCATCCCTTTTTTCGTATTTGGTATAGAATTATGGCATTTTTTTCATTTTTCGAAATTTTCGATATCGAAAAAGTGGGCGTGGTCATAGTCGGAGTTCGCCCATTTTTAATACCAATATAAAGTGAGTGCAGATATGTATGTGAACTAAGTTTAGTAAAGATAATCGATTGTTGTTCAAGTTATCGTGTTAACGGCCAAGAGGAAGGACAGACCGTCGACTGTGTATAAAAACTGGGCGTGGCTTCGACCGATTTCACCCGTTTTCACAGAAAAACCTTATCGTCCTAGAATCTAAGCCCCTACCAAATTTCACAAGGATTGGTAATTTTTGTTCGACTTATGACATTAAAAGTATTCTAGACGAATTAAATGAAAAAGGGCGGAGCCACGCCCATTTTGAAAATTTCTTTTATTTTTGGTATTTTGTTGCACCAAATCATTACTGGAGTTGAATGTTGACATAATTTACTTATATACTGTAAAGATATTAAATTTTTTGTTAAAATTTGACTTTAAAAAAGTTTTTTTTTTTAAGTGGGCGTGTTCGTCATCCGATATTGCTAGTAATAGTAGTAACGTTCCTGCCAAATTTCATCATGATATCTTCAACGACTGCCAAATTACAGCTTGCAAACCTTACCTTCTTTAAAAGTGGGCGGTGCCACGCCCATTGTCCAAAATTTTACTAATTTTCTATTCTGCGTCATAAAGTAAACCCACCTACCGAGTTTCATCGCTTTATCCGTCTTTGGTAATGAATTATCGCACTTTTTCGGTTTTTCGAAATTTTCGATATCGAAAAAGTGGGCGTGGTTCTAGTCCGATTTCGTTTATTTTAAATAGGGATCTGAGATGAGCGCCCAGGAACCTACGTACAAAATTTCATCAAGATACCTCAAAATTTACTCAAATTATCGTGTTTCGGGCGGACGGACGGACATGGCTAAATGAATTTCTTTTTTCGCCCAGATCATTTTGATATATAGAAGTCTATATCTATATCGATTAGTTTATGCCGTTACGGGGTACCGTTATGTGAAGAAAATTAATATACTCTGTGGGCTCTGCTCAGCTGAGTATAAAAAATTTAGAATATATAGTGTTTTAAATAACCTAATTTCGTTTATAACTCGATCATATTTTAAAAAGGTACTTCGCTACTTCAAGGCAACCTAAACATAATCGATGTTGATGGTCCATTGTAGGATGGCCCGACCATTCCGGACAACATTGAACCGCTGGGATAATTCCAAGCACCATAGTATAGGCTTGCTGAAAGGTTCGCAATGCTTACTTTTTAATCTATTTGGAAATTCTCACCATGTAGGCAATATCATACACGATTAATTTCTGTGTTATAATCGTCTGAGAATATGTATATCATGGAATATGTTGTGGGAGTGGACGAGATTCCGAGCAGCAAACGTTAAATTTTCGCACAACAATTAGGTTCTGCACTGTGTGGCTGGTGCAAAAGAACGTATTTCCAAGCCATTCGTTTGAATTATTGCCTATAATTATTTAGACCAACAAATATGCACCTTTTATTTAGGAAGAGTGAATCAGAGGTATCAAAACAAATGCTTTGATTGCTGCAATCCACACAAGAACAGCGGAATAGTTCCGGCATTCCCAAATTTGACCTACACGTGCTTTAGAAAAGTGTTTGAAAATGTCTATAAGGCCTGAAGGGGACTTTGAACATTATCGCATTCAGCAAAACACGGCTGTCCAGCATGCCTCTGGCTAATTTCGCTACGAATAATAAATCAAGAATTTCCACGCGACTTCGTTTCCGACAGTTAGAAGAAAGAGAAAATATTCTATGCAGGATTTCACTGCATGCCTCTCAACGCAAGGACCAGATATTTTTTTTAAACAGACTCAAATTTATCTCAATGAAACCTATATCGTGGGAGCATATTCCAAAATTGATCTTATTAGCAAGGTGAAAGGGATTCTGGTGATATAGAGGCCATCGTATTCTTTAGTCCACCGCTTTATAAATGCTAAGTTCCCTTTAGCCATATTCACACTGCTTTCAATATGTGATTTAAAGTCGAGTTAAGGGTCCATATCACGGCGACTGAAAGATCATCGTAATTGGTTGCAATAGCTGGAAGAAATCGCCGTGATTAACTGACTATCACAGTCGCATCATAACCCACAGATTTACTGATTCACAGTGTCGCAATGTCGCATTTAATTTTTCGGCTGTGGGGAGAATTGCAATTGCGCTCGTGAGTAATACTATTTTCACACAGACGGCTTATTGAATAATAAAGGCAGTTTTCTACATTAAGACGCTTATTGAGCTCAATCTTCTCTACAAAATTCGAATCTATAATTATTTCATTAGTAGCTAATCGAATGCCTAATGAAGTCAAAAGCACAATGCAACTCTGTTGGCGGCGTTCCGCTTCTTAGTTTTTGGTGTGTTCAGTGCTTAAAAATGTCATTTGTCAAAGTAAATGTCATAGTCTGCATGGCGGAACGATACAAGGTGGCCGCATCCAACAGCTGATTATAACCTTTTTTATTTGATTTGATACATCAACTACCGGCGCAGTACGATTTTGACATTTGTCCATCGAATTTACAAGTACATGGAATTTTTTTTGTTTGTAGGTATGTCACCATGCTGCCACCTTGTATCGTTCCGCCATGATTGTCTGTCATATAGCATTGTCATATTATTCGCTTGGTATTTCATCCTTCATACTTATCGAGCAGTTACTTCTGTGTGAAAGCAAAAAAATTACGATTTCATTAGAAGGTGAAATGAGATCATTAAGTTTATGTGTGAAAACAGTATAACGTACGCCTGATTTTTAACTGCGATACAAAACGGCGACGGGCAAAAACCGCCCTGCCACTGTAAAGTCACGAGTCACCAATCATGGTGTTCCCAAAAATCGCATGATCTGCCATTTCTAGTTACAGATGTGATTGACACATTGATAAATATAGCATTGCCGCGATATGGCTGGTCTGCGGTGCATGATGATAGACAGCAGAGAGTTGTCGAAGACAAGTTCAGTAAAAGAGCCGTCGTAACTGGTATATTACAGATTAACTAATGGCAGAATTATGTTCTAACTATAGCAGACCGGCTTTGCATGGTAGTACTATGCATCCGCAGGATGCTGAAATATCGACGGCCGGGCTTTGAATACCCGATCACCGATATACACATACAGCCTTATTGTAAACTTCGCGTGTATGCAATTCCCAATGGAAAAATTCCCACATTTGTTCTGTTCTCATTGTGAATTTTACATGTGAAAAATTTCCCATTTTCGAAAAATTACCCTAACCGTCAACAAATTTTTTTCCACGTGAATGTATAGAATTTGTTCGCAAAACTGAAAGTGGGGAACAACACTCGATAAAATGTAAGGATTGTTTATTGCTTATTAAACTTAGTTAAGAATTATTTTATATCACATTAGGTCTATAAACAAAACTCAGTTGACTTTCTTGGTAAGCACTATGGCCGAAAATCCTGAAAACGGAAAGGGCTTCCAAAAAAAAAAAATAAAGATAAAGTGCTGGCTTTTTGGAAGAAATTGAACAATTCCCTCAATAGCACGGGCCCACCATCAAAATCAATATCCGAATGAAAAAAGGTGACAATCAATGCAATGTGGCTATGGAATGTGCCATAATTTATATAGCCATTGCTTACAGGTTTGGTTTGATCAAAAACGATACGTACGAAACAAGGCTGTCGAAAATACCAAAAATAGGAAAAAGACTGGTAGAGGACCTTGCAAGCAACATGTTTTTTCTGTATTAGAATAGTCAATTTTGGATATAACTGCGTCAGTAGCAGCTGCGGAAGGTTTCGAAGATGGCAAGCCTTTTGGTTTGAATGCAACGAAATCAACTGGCAAGCAACGTGAAAATAACAGCAGTGATGAAGACAACAGCTCTAGTGAGGACTCTGAAGTCGAACTTAGTTGCATGGATAATAGCTTGGACGAAAATAGCACCGAAACTGCCGGTGACACGCAAAGGGAAAGTGCTTTGCCTGCACAAAAAACCAGCCAGCAAACTCGCAAAAAAATTAACCCTTCGGAGCTATTAAACATTGAACTAGATGTTCAAAAAGAAATGAATGACAACGTCAGAAAGGGCTTGGAAATCCAGAGTCATCACTATTCTGAAAGAGAAGGCCACTTAAAGGAATTAAACCAAGGACTCGAAAACTTTCAAAATATTCAAAACAGTTTACTAAAGGAAACAAAACGCCACAATTCGGAAATTGAACGGCTCAGAAAAATTGAAGTTGACCGTAAACTCATACTTATAAACAGCCAAACCGAGGTTCAAAATTTGAAAATACTAGCTGCAAAGAAAATCTTAGGCATTAATTAGAATGTTTCGAACGTTTTTGTAAAAAAAAAAATGAATTTTATGTACTTTATTTTTTCAAATTGGTAAAGCAAGATTAACAATAAAGCCGCTTTTGAGCTAATACAAATCAGACATTTCTTTGAAGAGTGTCATTCAATTATAAAAACATTTTGTCATAAATTTACATAAGGCAATTGCCTATATTTGCTCTAATACGCTTAGCCTCATTGAGGTATGATGAATGCGATTCAGATTCTTCGAACTGCACGTGTTCAGAAATTTCCAGTTGAGAAGCTCTATTTGAAATAAAAGGTGTGTCATCGCACCGATACTTTAAGCATATATTATGCAACGCGCAACAGACATTAGTAATTTGAGCTGCTTTCTTAGGCGAATAATGTAGCTCCTTGGCTCCTAGTACACACCTCCATCTATTTTTTAAGACGCCATTGATCCTTTCCACAATGTTACGTCCACGTGCATGAACCTGATTAAATTTGCTTTCTGTGGAGCCCTCTTCCGCTGATCTGTGGGGTGTTAGCAAGCAAGGCTCCAGTGGATATCCAGCGTCGCCTATGAACAAAATTTGATTTTGGGACTTACAGATTTCATTAAAATTTTACCTAGCAGCCAAACATTTCTAGTGCCTAGCAAGTAATGCTGCTCCATTGAAACCCTCAATTCACTTGTATTCCAAATTAATGAGTCATGGCAGGCTCCAGCGTGTGTAGCATCGACGTACCTTATTGCCATTTTGTTATCACATACCTGCAGATAAATTTATGAACATGCGTAAAAGCATACACAAAGTTTACCAATCTACCAGCATAACATTCATACTATAGTAACCCTTTCTGTTATAATATAAGTGTTTATTATTCCTAGGGCCTAATTTTCTAACGTGTGTGCCATCTATGCAGCCAGTAATGCCTGGGATATTAAATTGTTGATGAAAATCCAAAGCAATTTCACGCATTTCGTCTTTAGTAGGCCATTTTATCCACTGATTGCAAAGGCACTCCTCAAAAACATTCAATACTTCAGACAAGACGTGGCTAAAACTTGACTGCGATAAGCCAACATCCACTTGCTTCCCTACTCACTTTTGGTATGCTCCTTCACCAAAAAATCTTAGAGCAGCTGAAAGCTTTACGACTGTGTCTATTGCAAAACGTTTACGTTGCACTGGCAGACCACTGTGCAATACATCCAACAAATATTTGAACGCCGGCTTATTTATTCTATACAATTGGTGAAAGCTATTTATAAATAGTTAAAACGCGATTATTTATTTGGTTTACGAGTATAATTATTTGCATGTTTACCTTGCATTGGGTAATTCAAGGGGATTACACTTGTCGCGTAATATCCTCATGGACACTCATTCAGCCAATTGCTGACTGGTATTAGTTTCTTCTTCAATTAAACAAAGGCGCAAGTAAGCACTAATCATTACAATTTTAATATTTAACGCAAAAATAAAAATGTTTGACTACACAACAGCAATTTTTTCTGCAGAAATTTGTAAACAAAACATGAGTGATGTTCACAATAGCATATTCGAAATTCGAATATAAGGATTGATTCACATTAAATTAACGATACGAATTTTTTGTTCATGGGAAATAAAAAATTCATGAGATTGATTTATACACATGAAGTTTACAATAAGGCTGATAGTTTCATAAAGCATGTTACGAATTGGCCGAGAGTGATGGAGAGCCTTAAATACCGATGCACATATCGCAATTGTCTGACATGAAATGCATCTAAAGTGTGTAGCAGCTCTGCAGCGAATCGCACCAGCTTCGAACTAGTACATAACTATCTTACTAAGAGACCGTACTAGTCCCAATTCAGTTCTCTCGCAGTGCTCTCAACTGTACCCCCAGCGCATAACTTTAAAAGGCGTTCTGAGCTGGTTCAGTCTTAGGTGGATCTGAGATAGTTACAGCCCTTCATCGATTAATTTAAATACATATAGGCTTAAGCGCTGTTGGTCCAAGTGTGGTTGCCAACTGTTCCGCTCTGCATGTGATTAGCACCAGTTCGGAGGTAGTCATAAAAGGCTGCAGGTATGTTTTTCGCATTAATACGGATGGCTTCCTGAAAGATAACGGACAGTACGCAAGTTGAGAAATGCGACTGTTTGCGTCATGCCGAAATGTCTCTTTGTCACGCTGTAAAGCGCTTTACGACTTGACTTGAGTCAAGAATCCTAATAGAAACTCTGCCCGCCAAACCAGGCGCTGGGCGTGGATAATATGAGGAACATTGTAGGCGCCCTATGTACAGCCCAATCAAGAAGAAAAGAGCAGCACAACATTCAAGAAGACCACGATGATGAGCTGTATGATTTATGTTCTTTGTCAACTCTTCACCCCCGTTTTTTAACAGCTCATCTGGTATTATGTCGTTTCCCTTCGCTTTATCATATTGTATCCGGGAACTGCAACTAGGCCCAGTGCCTCGGGGCAGCTTGAGCGCAGAACACAGGGCTATAGTAGTAGAGCGTCATCAAATACAGGGGAACAGACTATCTGCTTCCCTATCTGCGCTTCGAGGGGGCTCTTAAAGCCACAATAGAGGTGTATGGTTGGCGCAAAGGTTCGCGAATGGTGGATGAGGCGATACATATGTACACCGATGATTCCAATGTAGGCGTCGGTCCAATCCCGGGGCTGTAAAGTATCGAAGATGATGTGTAGGTGTTACAACTTTAGACTAGCAAAGTTGCTCCTATCATTAAAGTAGATAACAGTAGACTCATTACGGGTATTCCTACTGGGCACTGCCTTCTGGCGTCACATGCCTTTAAGTTAGGCTTGGTCAGTGATATCAGATGTAGGAAGTGCGGGTTGGAGGAGGAAACGTGCCCTGCGATTGTGAAGCAAATACTCCAGCTATTAGGAGTGATACAGCTGTCATATCTGGAAGCAGCAAGTGGCTTAAGTCCTACAAAGCTTCTAGTATTTGCCAAGAGAACGGAGTTATTTTATAACGTAGATCCTGCTATTTGATAGGGGTTTTCAGTTTTGTCGTTAAACAAACTTCTGGTAGCACTACGGACTCATTCAGTATATATGAGGTCCTCATGGACTGGTCAGTTCAACTTAACCAAACCTATCCACGATATTGCAATTGTCAGTACGTCATAGTTAGGTGGCCATACGTGCCATATTCCTTCTTCATTCACAGGGGTATCTGGTTAGACATCTACATATCTCGCTATTTAGCACTGAGACTTAGAGTTTCTTTTATAACCTAAGCACGCTCTTTACTGCTGCTACCATGTATCCTTTATTGTTTTGTTAGAACTTATCAAGGAAATACTAGGCCAATGCCCTACAGACAATTGGCGGTTTACCACAATTTTATACCTTGAGCGAAAGCATCCAGTAAATGAAAGCTGAGTTGATTTGGACTTCTTCGTCTCTCTGTTTGAATGCAAACTAGTCCTTCAATTTTGAAATATCGGAATTAACCGGATAAGACCGCTATATTATATATCTCCCGTACAATCGATTTTTCAGACAAGCGGAGTTTCGTTTCTCATTCTTACAGCTGGAAGCTTGTTATTTCACTAGATGCTTACATATATGGCTTACATTCATGTTTAAAAAATTCAGCAAGATCGGGTGTGTATATAATATTGTTACGAATAGTAAGGGGTACTGTCATCTCTAAGCCGATGCTAAGAGTGACTTGTATGCACATCCATAAATCAATCATTATGTATCTACATAAACGAATCAATCATTATGTCTACACATATGTACGTACACGCAGCGGAGAAGCAACACACAAACACATGCAGATATCTTATCTGAGATGCTCCCAAAATTATGCAATTGTAATTGTGGAAGTGTCGCTCACAAATACACGCGCATATGAGAGCTACACATGTGCATCTGTAGTTATAATTATATTCCAGTAACTAAGTAAATTCTGGAAGCGCCTATAAGATGCAACGAGGAAATCACACAGTATAAAACCAGCAACAGTAGAGGCGCGAAAATCAGTTTGATTTAAGCAAGCTATAAATCAGTTGCGAAGATAAGTGTTTATTGTGAAGTAGGTACTTTAATAAAGGTCATTTTGCATTATTGAATAGTGGAGTTATTTATTCAACAGTTTAGCGATACGAATTTTAGTAGGAGATTTGGAATAAGCGGAATTGCAGTAAATTCCTTACAAATATATGCCATTCAACCGATAAGAGGCTCATCGGTTTTATAACCCACAGAGTAGGGAGGTGTAGTAGGTAGTCTTGCGAACTTTTTCTTAGTAAAAAAATTATCTTTTAAGTATGTAAGTTTATTACATCGATGAGTGTAATTAGCCATAATTATAACCATTTGCGCATTATTATTATTGTTTACAACCAATTTAATGTGCAACGAACTTTTTGTTGTTGATTTTTTTGCTATTCAATTAAATGTTGCATTCAGTTGCGCTATTGGCTTGATGACAATCAATTAAAATGCAATTTATTGTTGTATATATTTATGCATAATCATACATACATTTGTATGTACATATTTTATATTCATTTCAGTTGCGGTGAAATTGACCCCAGCTATTCAATTCATAAATTAAGTGCATTTACACTATGCATATCGACATCTATCCATCTGCATAGTGTAGTTACCAAACTAATTGCATATATTATGCTAATTTAAAGCTAAACCAAGAAAACAATAAAAAATAAGTAAGAATCGTTGTGTAATTAAAATTGTATAAGAAAGTTATTAAGCAAAATTTGTGTTCACTTATAATCAATGGCTCAAGTGACAACTGATGAATGTAATAAAGCGATCGTTGAACCGTGAAGCCAATGAATCGGACCACCAAGTTTTTGAGTTTCTATGAATGAAATTTGCTTTTTTGTTTTAGTATTTGGTATAAGAACATTTACATATACATACATATTAAGGTGGTTCTTAATTGTTAAATTATCTATACTTTTTTAGAGAATATCCCATATAAATTATTGTTAACCCTCTCATGCCCGAGTTAAAGCGGAAGGGCCTAAACAATTTTTTAGATATCATATACGTTAATGTTGACCTGGATATAAATTGACATAAATTTCAAAGTCATAGGTGTTTTGGTTCGCTAGTTACAAGATGTTGCCTATAGGCAACATTGGGCAATGGTGCTAAACTAAAAACATATTTTATGCATCGTTTATTAAAATTTAGGTATGGTAAGACACAAAACAATTTTTTTTGGGATTGCAACACAAATAAACATTGCATTTGTGGCATAGCCTGCATCTTCCTTTTGATCCCCATAATACCCAGTGAGCAATATTGTCAAATCGTATAGATATTTCAGGTTCTGAAACGTATGATCTTTTTTGGACGTTTAATTCAGAGCCCATCAAAATAGCAGGTGATGGTGGTCCCGATGGTGAACAGCTTGTTGATGGCTGCGCTGAGGTCATCGTTGAAGGCAGTGATGATGTGCGACCTCTTTTTCTTGCAAAAGCTGCTATTTGCGTTGCTCTCGAAAGCTCATTAGCAATACCCAGCTGAAATTTTATTAGCTGCATATGGCTCTCATCACCGTCGGTATATTTAACGTCTCTGCGATACAACATCCAACTATTGACTACAGACGAATTTATACACCAATAAACTATACGCATATACCATTTATTTGAACGATTGTTGATTTTGTACAACTCTAAAAGCATATCAGCAAGATCGACCCCTCCCATGTGTTTGTTATAGCATTCAACGATACCAGGAGGAGGTATGTTTATAAACTTCTTCTCTTTTCGGCACCATCTCTTGCACTCACTCATGGGATTTGTACCTGCGTAGTTAGAAAGCAGTTGCACACTCTTGTTATCATACCAACAACAAGCTATCAAATCATGCATTGCATCAAATTTAAAATCGCTTGATCCACGACCTCGTTTTTGAAGATCCTTTTCAATCTGTTACTTCGGATTGTACCTACGGCTAGTATACCTCTCTGCTTTAGAGCAATCATCAAACTTATTGACGTAAACCAATTGTCAAAAAATAACTTAAAATTTTGGATCATGGGAATATTGGTAGCCAGATCTAAAACAATATCTGATGATATTCCCAAACCAAAAGACTTGCACGTTCCTTCTCCAATGTAGAGGGTGAAATCGTAAATAATGCCAGATACACCAGCCCTAGTGAACATCGTGAAGCCCCACTTGTGGGGCTTATTCGGCAGATATTGTTTCAAACTATGTCGTCCTAGTAAACATATATTTTCGCATTACATAAAAATCTACAATCTACATATGTGCGAATAAAACTAAATACCTTTATATGCAATCATTTGGTCGTCAACACTTTGGAATTCTTCTTGAAAGAACTGGACGAAGTATTCTATTGGTTGCTTTACCTCATTACAGTGCACTTCGCTTTTCCAACTGTAATCACTTTCCGCTACTTCTGAACTCCTCCATCTCAAACTTTGTAAATCTATTATCTCAATCACCTCCTGTACGATCTCTTCCTCTCCCTGAAGCTCGTTGCTAATTAGTCCCTTAATCAGACCGACTTCCACATTTTCTTCCTTATCAATCACGTTTTTCACAGATTCTTCAATGAAATTTTCTAATATTTTCAGTCCTTTCTAGTTCATCTTCTTCATTCCCCTCATCTCCAGAATCATCCCAATCAAAAATAACAATTTTTTCAATTTCTCTCTTGGTTAGACCTCTTGGACGCATCTAAGTTTGTACAATGTACCATATATAAATTTGCATTATTTGGAAATGACCATAATTGACCAATGTTGCCTAAAGGCAACATCAACTTTACATAATTTGTACAAGCAAGCTAAACACTTTTATGATTTTCTTTTGCGTTCTTATAGCCCACTCAGCATTTAGGTGATTCAATTTTGAATTTATCATACAATTGAACAAAAGAAATAATCAAATATGAATACTTTTGATGATGAAAAACTAAAAAGCATTTTTCGATCACGTTTTGGAATCATATTTGAATCAAATGTGTTTACTTTAGGTGATCAAAATTTTATAATCACTTTTCATTCAGCTTTCTGAATCTTTTATGAATATATTTGTTGACTGAATAATGAATTTTATACTTTTTGAAATTTTACTTTTCATTAAAAATTTTTATTTTTTTCTCATACACATATTTTTTCAATCATGATGCTAAGAAAAAATATATAAAAATTTTATTATTTATGCAAAAGATACTCTTCAAGACAAAAATAAGGTAATGCTGCTCGTGAACGAAGATTTCCCGAACGATTTCTCCCCTTCAGCTTCCCAGGAAATACATAATGATTGGACAAAACATAGGTTGTGAGCTATTTGAACCCCAGGTAAGTGAAACTATCTTGACATACCTGGATACGGCTTCAACATCCCGTATCGTATCCGTATTTTAAGATGCAGACGATAATGGTGATGTTGGATGTTGTGGTCGCAGGTGCATATCGGTCAAGTTTGTTTGCGAGTTAGCTGTGGTTCGAATAGCTCACTTTCGCATGCCCCTGATGAAAAAAGATTATTATGTAGTATCCTATTTGGAATGAGATGTGAAGAATAGATGCATTATAATGGCATTCAAAAATGATTCAAAAATCTCAACCAAAACGATTGAAATATATTCACGAATATGATCAGAAAATGACAGTGAAAAGCAGTCAAATTTTACTCTAAAACTATTCAAGCTCAATTTTACAATGATATCAAATATGAATAAAAAGCGTTTCGAAATAGGAATCATAAATGATTATTCAAGAATAATCACATTTATGGTACATTTTTCTCCCGACGATACATTAATTTTTGAACAGAAAATGCTTTTAAATTTGAACGTTTTTAATCATCTTGGGGTATGATATTTAAATATTTTTTTGATCAAAATTTTCAAAAAATGCTGGCTGGGAGATATCTCACTTTTATTTAAGTCTACTAGTCACTTGTTTTTTCAAAAAAGTATTTTTGCAGTATCTTTTTACACTTTTCTGATAAACACTTAACTTGCGAAATAATCACTACAAATTCTATCAACAGATAACGGATCCTAAATGATAGCGTGTACAGCTTGCAAAAGAAAAACAGGACTGCATGCTTCTATAACTCATGAGCTTAGCAATGCATGTCAAGATAATAGAAATAACGGGACATAAATGCTTCTAAGTATAATGCTGCCTATGGGCAACATTGGGCATGAGAGGGTTAAGGGCCAAAATTAAGACTTTTCTTTCGATACTCAAAAAGTTAAAATTAAATAAGACGATTCTCTGAGTCTAGGAAGCGTAGAAAACGTACAAAATATTTCACGTTATTTTATCCAAATATACAACACTCAGAAAACCGGCCACTTACCGAAATATCTTTCTTCATTCTGATCCTTCACTTATCGCCAAACTGCCGTGCACAGGAAATTATTTTATTTTTTTAATTCAAAATTCAATTTCACAATTCTTGTCACATTTATAAAATTTCTATTCAAATGTTCATGGGTCTTAGCATTATAAAGGTTTACAAGTAAGATATGTTTGCTTAATCCACTTTCTAACACTACGCCGTTTGACACTGACCGAAGTGTCAAAATTGCCGGGGTTGTTGCCATCGGTATCGACGCAGGGATGCAATAATTAGCGAAAAATGGAGTGGAATTTCAGATATGGATTGCTGTGATGGTAAATTTTGTCAGACATTGAAACATATAGTGCATTATATGAGACCTACCGAAGTCGTATAATAGGGTATCCAAAGACTCGTAGTTATATCACCATTAAGAGTCCAAACACGGAAGTCAAGTTTTTCGACCCGTTCAAAAGTTATTCGCGAAAAATAGTACTACAGCTACTACACACCCTACTACACTACAGTTTCTACACTATTTTGTACCAGAGGAGTACAACGCTGCCGAATAGCCTCCACAAAATATGAGATAGAACAAACATTATGGTCAGGTGAGCACAACTGTGAGCGAACATCTGGTACATATCTTACTTGTAAACCTTTACAATGGGTTTGAACATGACGCAATAAAACTAGACAGGTGAATTCAATAGTACAACAACAAAAATTTAACGGCCCCATAATTCGATTATGAATTTTAAATTAGTAGGGATAGAGGATTTTTGGTACTATTTTGCTACTTTTTTACTACCTTTGTAATGTAATTTGCGGAAAACGCAAACTCTATATAAATATCTCTACATTGGAAACGGGGACGTGAAACAAAAGAGAAAACAGAGGAAATGGGAAGAAATAGGAAGTCGGCGGGAAGTCCTAAAAGTGAACAGAATAAGAGAAAGATGGAGAGTGAGAGTAAACGTAAGAATAATGGTAATGGTTTGAGACAAAGTAGTAAAAAGAGGTTAACACGAATATTGAAAATAAAGATAAGAATAAGAGTAATTGTGAGATATAGAATTGGTTAGGAGCAAGAGCGGGAAGAGAAAGAGGAAAAGCGTGAAGATTTACGGAAGAATGAAATGGATCGGGAAATTGAATGAGCCGCATAAGATAAACTAGAAAATGCATATGGGAGAGGGAATAAGAGAGGAAGAGGGTTGATAGACGAGAGGCAGGTGGATAGATATAGAAAGACAGAACAAGGTCAGTCGGGCTTGATCATAAGGCTGGAAGTATTTCATGTTTGTCTTAGCGGTTTTATGAATATCCAGAAATGTTTAAAATAAAATTCTGATAAGTCAATGTTATTTATTTTTATACTCAGTTGAGCAGAGCTCACAGAGTATATTAAGTTTGATTGGATAACGGTTTGTTGTACATATATAAAGGAATCGAGATAGATATAGACTTCCATATATCAAAATAATCAGGATCGAAAAAAAATTTGATTGAGCCATGTCCGTCCGTCCGTCCGTCCGTTAACACGATAACTTGAGTAAATTTTGAGGTAACTTGATGAAATTTGGTACATAGGTTCCTGAGCACTCATCTCAGATCGCTATTTAAAATGAACGATATCGGACTATAACCACGCCCACTTTTTCGATATCGAAAATTTCGTAAAACCGAAAAAGTGCGATAATTCATTACCAAAGATAGATAAAGCGACGAAACTTGGTAGATGAGTTGATTTTTTGACGCAGAATAGAAGATTAGTAAAATTTTGGACAATGGGCGTGGCACCGCCCACTTTTAAAAGAAGGTAATTTATAATTTTTGCAAGCTGTAATTTGTCAGTCGTTGAAGATATCATGATGAAATTTGGCAGGGACGTTACTCCTATTACTATATGTACGCCTAATAAAAATTAGCAAAATCGGAGAAGGACCACGCCGACTTTTAAAAAAAAATTTTTTTTTAAGTAAAATTTTAACAAAAAATTTAATATCTTTACAGTATATAAGTAAATTATGTCAACATTCAACTCCAGTAATGACATGGTGCAACAAAATACAAAAATAAAAGAAAATTTCAAAATGGGCGTGGCTCCGCCCTTTTTCATTTAATTTGTCTAGGATACTTTTAACGCCATAAGTCGAACAAAAATTTACCAATCCTTTTGAAATTTGGTAGGGGAATAGATTTTATGATGCTTACTGTTTTCTGTGAAAACGGGCGAAATCGGTTGATGCCACGCCCAGTTTTTAAACACAGTCGTCCGTCTGTCCTTCCGCATGGCCGTTAACACGATAACTTCAGTATATTTTGAGGTAACTTGATGAAATTTGGTATGTAGGTTTCTGAGCACTCATCTCAGATCGCTATTTAAAATGAACATTATCGGACTATAACCACGCCCACTTTTTCGATATCGAAAATTTCGTAAAACCGAAAAAGTGCGATAATTCATTACCAAAGACAGATAAAGCGACGAAACATGGTAGATGAGTTGAATTTATGACGCAGAATAGAAAATTAGTAAAATTTTGGACAATGGGCGTGGCACCGCCCACTTTTAAAAGAAGGTAATTTAAAACTTTTGCAAGCTGTAATTTGTCAGTCGTTGAAGATATCATGATGAAATTTGGCAGGGACGTTACTCCTATTACTATATGTACGCCTAATAAAAATTAGCAAAATCGGAGAAGGACCACGCCCACTTTAAAAAAAAAATTTTTTTAAGTAAAATTTTAACAAAAAATTTAATATCTTTACAGTATATAAGTAAATTATGTCAACATTCAACTCCAGTAATGACATGGTGCAACAAAATACAAAAATAAAAGAAAATTTCAAAATGGGCTTGGCTCCGCCCTTTTTCATTTAATTTGTCTAGGACACTTTTAACGCCATAAGTCGAACAAAAATTAACCAATCCTTTTGAAATTTGGTAGGGGCATAGATTTTATGATGTTAACTGTTTTCTGTGAAAACGGGTGAAATCGGTTGATGCCACGCCCAGTTTTTATACACAGTCGTCCGTCTGTCCTTCCGCATGGCCGTTAACACGATAACTTGAGCAAAAATCGACATATCTTTAATGGACTTAGTTCACGTACTTACTTGAACTCACTTTATTTTGGTATGAAAAATGAACGAAATCCGACAATGACCACGCCCACTTTTTCGATATCGAAAATTACTAAAAATGAAAAAAATGCCATAATTCTATACCAAATACGAAAAAAGGGATGAAACATGGTGAGGTAATTGGATTGGTTTATTGACACGAAATATAACTTTAGAAAAAACTTTATAAAATGGTTGTGATACCTACCATATTAAGTAGAAGAAAATGAAAAAGTTCCGCAGGGCGAAATAAAAAACCCTTAAAATCTTGGCAGGTATTACATAAATAAATTAGCGGTATCCAACAGATGATGTTCTGTGTCACCCTGGTCCACATTTTGGTCGCGATCTGGAAAACGCCTTCACATATACAACTACCACCACTCCCTTTTAAAACTCTCATTAATACCTTTAATTTGATACTCATATCGTACAAACACATTCTAGAGTAACCCTGGTCCACCTTTATGGCGATATTTCGAAACGGCGTTCACCTATAGAACTAAGGCCCACTCCCTTTTAAAATACTCATTAACACCTTTCTTTTGATACCCATATTGTACAAACAAATTCTAGGGTCACCCCTGGTCCACCTTTATGGCGATATCTCGAAACGGCGTCCACCTATGGAACTAAGGATTACTCCCTTTTAAAATACTCATTAACACCTTTCTTTTGATACCCATATTGTACAAACAAATTCTAGGGTCACCCCTGGTCCACCTTTATGGCGGTATTTCGAAACGGCGTCCACCTATGGAACTAAGGATTACTCCCTTTTAAAAAACTCATTAACACCTTTCTTTTGATACCCATATTGTACAAACAAATTCTAGGGTCACCCCTGGTCCACCTTTATGGCGGTATTTCGAAACGGCGTCCACCTATGGAACTAAGGATTACTCCCTTTTAAAATACTCATTAACACCTTTCTTTTGATACCCATATTGTACAAACAAATTCTAGGGTCACACCTGGTCCACCTTTATGGCGATATCTCGAAACGGCGTCCACCTGTTGAACTAAGGATTACTCCCTTTTAAAATACTCATTAACACCTTTCATTTGATACCCATATCGTACAAACGCACTCTAGAGTCAACCTGATCCACCTTTATGGCTATATCCCTAAATGGCGTCCACCTATAGAACTATGGCCCACTCCCTCATAAAATACTCTTTAATGCCTTTCATTTGATACACATGTCATACAAACACATTCCAGGGTTTCCCTCGGTTCATTTTCCTACATGGTTATTTTCCCTTATGTTGTCACCATAGCTCTCAACTGAGTATGTAATGTTCGGTTACACCCGAACTTAACCTTCCTTACTTGTTTTTTTTACCATCAACTAAATCTACACTCAGAGAAAAAATCGTTCTAAAATGAACGAAACAAGTTCTAAATTAAGAAAATTCGTTGACAAAGTCTGTTAAGTACGTTTTTCCTTAACTCATGACCGATGAGCTTGTTTTAAGAACAGTTTTTCCAAGCACACCGTTCGTATTTTATGACCACTTTGGTATTGATGTGTGAACCTTCTGTGCTCATTTCAAGCACTACTTGGGTTTAGTTTAAAACTTTTCGTTCTCACGCTTCGAAAAGGATTTATGATCAATTTAAAAGTTTTCGGTCTCAATTCAAGAACGGTTTGTGGTTGATCATGGGTCTGAGTGGGAAGGTATTTTTTTCAACTAGTACCCGTTTATTTATTTTTTTATTAATAATAATTTTTTTATAATTAATAAAAATATTAATAGCAAAAAAACTATTATTAAAATCCAAAAGATAACAAAAAATGCATAATATGAATTTTTTCATATATTTCTCTTGTTGAGAAATTCTTCTTATTTGTTGATGAAATCTGAATATATACTTAAAATATTTCATAACAAGTTTGAGAATTACCCGTGCATATGTGAATGGAACTGAACGAAAAGTAAAAGTTAAAAAATAGAAGATAAAAAAATTCAGAGTTTGACGGTGATCGAACTCGCGCCACATGATCGCAACCGCAACATTATAGCAGCTAGGCCACTACAACTGCTTCTTTTTTCTTGAAATTAATTGAAGAACATTGTACTTAATTTTGAGAACATCGTTCTCAATAATAGAACATTTGTTCATATTTTAAGACCAACTGTTATCTTTTCAAAAAAATGGTGTCAGTTCAAGAATAGGTCGTTCGTTTTTCAAGAATAAAAAAGTAGGAACATGAAAAGCTTGAATTGAGTCCGGTTGGGCTGGATTTTAGAACGGCGTTTTTCTCGGAGTGTATAAGCTTTGATTTGTTGAAGCATCGTTGCTGTTTAGCACCCGCCGCTATAGATTTTTACAACAGTCACCTCTTTCTACTCAATTAGCCTATCTTCTAACGCTTGGTTTACATAGATAAATGTTGGGCCTTGGGACTATATACCATCAATCCCAAGTTTTCGTATTAAACTCGTCCCAGATACTTATCCGCAACTTTATGATATTGTTCCAGATCGTCAGTCATCTCATTGACGTCAGCAGTATCCTTCCATATTCCTTAGTTGTGGACAATGTGATTCTTTGAAGATCCATCCGTTCAGTTCTGGTGACTTAAACTTTTCCATTTCCTCTCAGGAAAAAGAAATAAGACCTCAGGCGTTATTTTTCTGCACATTACTTCATATTTCAGACAGGCGTTAATGTAGTATGTATACAGCAAAATGGAGAACTTTTAATATTTTGTTTAGATTCTAGACAGAATATTTTGATTTCTAATACTAAAAATAAATTAAACCACCCGATAACATATATAAGTTTTAGTCTCGATAAGAAGTGGTTAAGGAACCGCACATTGGTTAAATTTCAGACATTCATATATTGAGCCATCATAGGGTAAACTGAGCTTGGACTCCTGTACAACACAAACGATAGTATTATTAATTTCGAGTATTAAACAATATTTCCACTACACTGAAACAAAATATATATTTGGAACTAGTTTCTCGCTTTTGTGTCAATATCTTAGGCATAATTCTAAGATAGGTATTTTGGACTACAAATAAGTCCTTACGACGATATTGCCGGATTAGCTTACGAAACTCGGTGCTTATTTAGTGGAGGCGACGAACACGATACCCACACTCCAGATAACGATTTACGACGAAGTGAGCATTTCGCTGCTAACTTACATCTTTTCAAAGTTAACTTTTTATCGCAACTAATAACTAACCAAATTTCATATTGGAAGCCGTGGGAAAAACGACCCGACTTAAAACTTTAAAGCCCTGTCACATAAGGAGTTTTTCAGATAGATGCGTTAAACTCAATCTTATGCATTATGAGTAGATTGCACGTATTCTTAAGGGGAACGGTAGATTGAGTGACACAGGCGCCATCTGATATGGAAAAGTAGCCAACTTGCAAACTTTTGCTGCAAGCAAAGCATAAGAAGAAGAACTTGACATTTGCTTTGGATAAGTATGCTGGCACACTTTGCAAGTGAAATTATTGTTCCCACTCGTTGGTAGGTTAGGTTAGGTTTTCGCAATTAAAAACTGCAACAAATGAATATGACACAAAATAGGTTAGCAAGTATTTTTGTTGTATAGGGAGAATGTTTCCAACACTACTTCGCGAAATTTTGTATGTGAATAGGCAAGGCGAAATAAGCTTCAGTTGTCAAGTCTGAAGTTCCTTCATATTTATAAACGCAACATCTTGTGGCGATGTTACTGGAATGCACAAGCTTCTGTTAAACGCATCTATATGAAAAATGTCATTGTGCCGCGGCCTTTAATGCGAATACGACACTCTTGTGAACTGCATATTTTAATTATTAACTGGATATTTCACTCAAATTAATATTGTGATATGTATATGGCCTCGAGCTCGTTAAATATTTAAAATTTATAAATCTAAGGCCGAAAATAATCAGAAGATAATTGTGACGAATATTCACATCACTAAGTGATACTAGCATCCCTAATCCGATACTAAGCATCCACTCGTATGTACGTAAACAAATCAATCATCATTTACATATGTACATACAAGGCAACAGGCAGATACTCAACATCAGCCGAAGTAGTACTCACATATACAGACGCATATGGCTACAAACTACAAATATACATGTAGATTGCTGGTAACCAAGCATGAAGTTCACAAAATTACTAGACCTTATGAGAAATAGGTTAACGACGAAACCGAGAGTATAAAAGCAACTCAGGCTGAGGCATGACTAAGCAGTTTGATTTAAACACGCAATTAGTTGTGAAGTAAGAGTTATTGTGAATCACTCTGAAAGTAGTCTAATAAACACCATTTTGCATTATTGAATATTGGAGTTATTTATTCGACAGTTTAGCGATTCGAACGTTTGCAGAAGGTTTGGAATAAGCGGAATTTCTCTAAATCTGTTACAATATCTAACTTCAGAACACAATCCTTTTATCGGTGAATGGAAAAAATCCTTTTTACGCTATAAAATAGTACCGCATTTTAAACTAGAAAAAAAACGATGGATATTTTATCGACATTCTAAAATATATTACTTCATTTAAAAAAAAAAAATTGTATTGCCATTATATACAGTTTACTACATGCGATTGTAACAACATTGATGAGGAAGATAATGATGATGATTAAAGCTAGGCTGGCAGGTAAAAGCCAAATAATCCAAACAGTCAACCCGCCTACTGGTCAGCTACAAAAAAAGAGGCAGCTTCTGCACAAAATGTATGTATGTGTTTGTGCGTGTGTGTGTGTAATCATACAATCTATTTGTTTGTACAATTATACGTTCATCAACAAAGCAACGCGCAATACAGTAGCCACAACAACATCTTTTAATGATCTCGCAGCCATAAGGCATTCAACATTGTTTGGCAAGAAGGAAGGCAAGAAAGAATGAATGAATGAACTATCGGAGGCTTGAAACCGGCGGGATAACTAGTTCAAAGAAAACACCATCATTATCCACTAAAACAACAACAACAATGACAGTATGAATTATATGTATACTTATGTATAAGAATAGGAGCTTAAGTTTAACGCCAACAATAACGCCACCTCAACCATCACCGACAACAGCAACTACAACAGCTATCATGTACAGCATCAATAGTTGTAACAACAATTACAAATAAGCAACAGCAGCAGCAATAAACAGTAGCTACAACAACAAATTTTTATATATATTTTTACAACAGCAACAATCTCTGGTGGCTTTGGCAGAAAAATACAGGCATCATCATTGTCATTAACTTTATCTTCATGCTGGCAACATTCATTCATGACTTCGTGTGGATAACCATAAGTACCCAACAAGAAAGGAGTGCGTTTTAAAGATGACTTATTTGACTGCATTAAAAAGTTACGATGTAACTGCAAGTTTTAGTTAGCTGCATTAATATTAATAAAAATCGTAGAACTTTGAGTGCGTGAGTTAGTTCTCATCGCATTCATACTTAAACTACTCGACCCACCTCACTGAAATTTTTTACAAAATTATTTTCACGGGCCTAAAAAGAATATTTTCGATATGTTATTTCAATATCTTATACGGTTAAGGCGATATAGACGCAAATGCGAAACAAATCAAAGGCAAGTCTAAACTTCTCAACTAAAGGTCACAGAGTATTATTTAATTTCGATGGATCAGAACGTTTTGCAGATTACGCCCAAGATACGGAGTCAGATAGCTATAAAATCCGTTTGTACATTATGGGTATCAACCTTAAAACGTAACTAAGTTCTACATCATATCTTCTTACGCCATAATTTGTTGGGAACTCGCATTTGTTGGCATGTGTGAGGCATTGTTTTTCTTTGTGTGAGTGTATGACGCATACGTGCACAGTTTTTCGGTTAGTAAACCGGATGTGCCTAATCATTGCTAGTTTGCTTCAAATTAAATATGATTTTTTTCTTTCGACTATTTCGCTTTGTTTCACATTTACACACGCATGTGTATGTATGCACATTAAACAGTTCGAGAAAAATTATTTATGTCTTGCGAATAAAGGGAAGGAGGGAGAGGAAAAGAAAGATAAGAAGTCAAAACCGAAGTGCTATCGGCTTGTTAGCGACCTGTTATGGTGCTATCCATTTCCTATTGACGAGTTATCGGTTCGTTATAGTTATGTACTCGACGAGGGGTACACACAATTTATCTATTTGTTATCGAAGTATTATAAATTTTATATAACATATATTAAATATAAATTATATATGTACATATAACATATATAACAAAGGCTATCGATTCTTTAGCCACAAGTTATCGGTTTGCTATCGGAAAGTAATTGATTTATTACCGAAAGGCTATCGATCATTTATCGATTTGTTATTGAAAAGTTATCGATTGGTTTCATTATGTTATCGAAAAGTTATCGGGTTATCGATAAAATGGCGATTGTTTTTCGGCGTGCTATCGATTTGTTATAGACAACAAATTGCCGGTATCGCCATATACCATATATGTATGTAGAAGCTATCGGAAATTTAACGATTAATTTTCGATAATTTATCGACTATTTATCTTAATCCTGTTGAAAATTTATCGAATTTTATGAAGTTATCGAAGTTACCGAGAAGGTTTTGATTTTTTATCGGTATGCTATTGATTTGTTAACGGCAATAACTTGCCGGCATGGCTTTTTCTGATAGAAGGCGATGAGATTCGAGTCCTATAAGTATAGGAGTTAAGTGCCCATTACTCATACTTAGCATAGATTTGACTTGACTTGGGAACTGTCTCTTTCAGTTCTGTTAAATGAACATTGCATGTTACTGATTACTCAAAACTTAGCAACACTTAAATTGACTTAGAAGTCTGATGAATTTTGATTTTCTATCTAAGTTCTAAGTGACGTTTACATTTTGAGATGCCATTTGTTTGTTTCCATTTCTTTTTGACATTTTGTCATACAAATTTACATTTATGTCAATAAGTGGAGTATAATCGTGGCTAAGTTGCCAAGTTTACGCCAAGTCAAGTCAAGTCAAGTCTATGCTAAGTATCAGTAATGGGCTGTTATTGCTTGTGACATATGGTACTAAATGTTGTATACTTTTCTGCGCACTTGATATTGTTGTAGACATTTTGGGCTATGAAATTTTAGCGTAACGAAATCTGCACCCGTATCCCAAAATTTGCTAACGCTGAAACTCCATCGCTAAAAATATCTAAAACAGTAGAAAAATATGCAATATTTAGTACCACATGGTCATAAGCAATAACCGCCTAAGTCCGATGTAGGAGTATTTGAGTTAGGCTGTTATTCCTTGTAATCATATGGTACTAAATGTTGCATACTTTTCTGCGCACTTGTTACTGTTTTAGATATTTTTAGCGATGGAATTTTAGCGTTAGCGAATGTTGGAATTCCGGGGTCGGAATTTTGGGGGTAGGTTTTTAATTGGTATGACGGGGCGTATGAGGAACATTCAATAACACTTTAGGAATGGTGCCCAAATGTAACTCTTCTGCTTTACAGAATTATACCACTTTCATACAAAAGGTTTATTAAATCAATAAATTTCTTAGCCCTCAAATATTATTTTGGTTCTTAGAAAAGATAATTGCTGGAAAACAGTATTTTTCTCTTTGAAGGAATTGAGCTCAATAAGAGCATTAATGACTAATTAGTTCATTAGTTCTCTGTATGAAATTGAAATAAGAGTTCTCTTTCGTGAACTACCATTTATTTACAGATCATCATAGTATAGTAGGGATAAAGATGACTCCGTCATTTCAAATTCAGAAGAATTCCCACATTCATATTAAATTGGCCGCACATTGCCAAGTTGTGGGGTTGCTCATGACAATTCCATCTTTGATACTGAATATCACTGAAACTCGATAAATGGTCATATGAGGCTTATCCTCCAGGCCAAGAGTAAAGAGGGCGCGGCACCTTCCATACAAATGAAACGTTCATTTTTCACATCAGCGAAAGTAATTAGTCTACTGCTATTATGGTGACCGAAAGTAATTAGGTAAAATAATGAAAATTCTTAAAGATTTCTTGAGGGTTAATTCCTAACACCTACAGTGAAATGTGTGTTAAAAGAAACCTGGGCGTGGCACCGCCCACACATGTTCATTTGCATTAACAAAAAATTTATTTAAATTTTTTTTTTTACCAGTCTAATGTATAAGAATGGCACATTTAAAGTGTTTGCACATTAAAAGCGATCGCCTGCACGTTTGTATGTGTATGCGTGTTATAGGGTGTAAGTGTACAACACTTCTCCTCCCCATTTTAGTAGTACTCACAAGTTTTAAGATCTTTTATTTACTGTTACGCTAACCAACGGCTAGAGTGTGCGGGATTGTTGGTCATTGGGATGCTGTGTATATTTCCACAGAAATGTTTACAAGTTAAAAATATACAAACTGACCCTCCCGTTTTCACATGTGAAATCAGACACAGATGCGGTTATAAAATATGTGAAATTACTTACAATTGAAATGTTGGTTTTACAATTCTATGATGTCTTCAAATTCTAGCATTAACAAGTTTCTGGTGAAGCTCTCATGTTTCGAGCGGCAATTCTCTTAATACTTGCGGAGTTGCGTGCAAAAGCCACGTGTACCCTAGATGCCCTTTTTGTCCATTATAGCTGAATTGAATGACCAGTCCCAATTTTACATCGCGTTTATTAAGGCCTAGGATATCAAAACTATCAGCATATACGTGCAATTGTATGCTCTTTTAATAGATTGCGGTTTAGGCACTCCTTTAGAATTTTCTTCTCAAGCACGAGGTTAAGAAAATCAATCGATTGAAAGTCGCCTTGTGTAACGCAGATGACCTCACCAACGATTGGCAAAGCCATATAGGCTTTGCAGGGAAGTCAAACCCAACTATATCAGCTTTGTGGATATTTTTATCTTGAGGCTTCTACAGGATTTGGCGTATCCTGCAATCTTGTCGGCAATAGTTTTACTAGGTCTGAAGCTGCACTGAAAAGGTCCCAACTGTTCATAGACTTTAGCAATTTGAACAATGGTTTAGGTGAAACCTTTTTAAACGGTTTTATTTAGCTTGACTTGACAGGCTGGTTGGTTGGCTGGCACGAATTTTGTAATTGAAATTTAAGTAAATTTCCGATAAGCTCCAAGCTTGAAACTTGGAATATAGGTCAGAACTCGATAACAATGCATTAAAAAATCGCCGCTAGGTGGCGCAAGGATCGAAATATTCACAAAAATCGTATTTGTGGTCCGATTTGGCTCATATTTGGGACACATAATACATACAAGAATAGAAAGTGACCTATAAAAAATCGCCGCTAGTGGCGCATGGATCGAGATATTCACAAAAATCGTATTTGTAGTCCGATTTGGCTCATATTTGGAAAACATAATACATACATGAATAGAAAGCGACATATGAAAAAAAAAAAATTGCCGCTAGGTGGCGCAGGGATCGAGATATTCACAAAAATGGTATTCGTGGTCCGATTTGGCTCATATTTGGAACACATAATACATGCAAGAATAGAAAGCGACCTATGAAAAATTCGCCGCTAGGTGGCGCAAAGATAGAGATATTCAAAAAAATCGTATTTGTGGTCCGATTTGGTCCATATTTGGAAAACATAATACATACAAGAATAAAAGGCGATCTATGATGTCCGATTAGGCTCATATTTGGAACAAATATTACATACAGTCCGGTAGAAGTGACATCAAAATATTTTGGAGTTGGAGGAGGGACAAGCATAGGTGGCGCAGAGTCGAGTAAAGTCTTTGGAAGGATTATGTATTGAGGACTTAGCTTGTAACAAATTGTTAGGAAAGAGTCCTTGTAATAATGAGACACTAAAAGAAACTAAATAGAATAAGAAATAAAAGGCAACTAAATAAAGACTAAAAACTTGAAAAAATAAAAATAATAATTAAAAAAAAAAAATTGTAAAGTTAAGCGGTTTTATTGAAAACATTAAGCTGTCTCATGCCGCCGTAAATGTCCGGGATAGTTTTTTCTTCTCGTATCGGCTGAGCACACTTAATTACCAATATACAGGCAAGCCCTCCAACGATATTTTGCATACAATTTAATGGATACCTTTTTCCACCCCTTGACCTCCGTTTTTGAACAGCTTGGCCCTCGGTAAAATTTTCTGGCGTAACTCATATCAACCAGCATCTAAAGCTTCTCACCCTCTCTATCTTCTACCTCAGTTTCTTTTTTCCTAAATAGTAGGCGTCTCTCTTCCCTCTCTGCATAACGATAACGCTCATTTATAGGATGACCCTGTTGACTGCGTTCATACTTTCCAATATGGCTTGACATTTCCCATCACACCAATTATTTTTCCGGGTTAGTATCAATGGCGTTATTGGAACAACATGAACCTGGTTCGCGGATCGCTGGAAGTTGGAAAATAAGTGTGTAGGGCAATCTTCCAAGCGAAAGATGCCGCTGGATGGGACACTACCCAGTACGACTACAGTTATGAAAGTTAATATCTACTCAGATAGCTTATCGGCTATTAAAGCCTAGTGTTCAATTATAGTACTAGGTTGTTCTGGAAGTGCCTGACCTCTTTCATCGGGGGTGCAGGCGATAACTGGAACTGTGTGTAGGGTGCTGCAGATAATTCGGTGTTGCTATGTCTACCTGTGGTTTGCATCTATTCAAATGGGCCTCGAGTCAGCTAAGCAAACGTAAGGCGGACGCACTTCTTGCAGGCTAGCGAGACAACCTTCTGAATAGAAGTGAACTGCAGGCGATCTGCTGAAATTATTGGGTTCACCAAGGCTCAGCTCTCAATGGTTATTGAAGTTTTAACGTGGCACTGCCCAGGAGCTTTTGAGGTGCGTCTTAATATATTGGAAAACGTTCTTTGCTGCAGCTGAATGGAGGATTTATCTCAGCCGAGATCTGTTTTATTGGCAACATATCGTTGCCAGCAAAAAATTGTAAAAGTAGCTAGAGTTTGAATCACAGCTATCTTAGCACAAGGAACCGCCAAGCTGCCTAAGTGAGGTTGCCCTATCGGGATAGTTTACACGGAACCTTACCTATTTCTCGAGCACCTGTTCTGATTGGAGTGCTTATAATTGCTGCAGAGTCGATTTTTTTGACTTTGTGTAGTGCGTTCGTCCAGAACACTGATGTTAAACCGATTACGACGTGACCAATTTAATTTCATGTTATTTGTGCAGCAGGAAACCAAGTACATTAGTGTGTCTTTTTATGCTGCAACTTGGTACTAAAGATGTCCACATTTCGCAGCGTCCAAGTCAATCAACCTTAACTCGTTAGAAGATGCCATATTGTGAAGATTGAATGCGTGGCTTTTGAAACAAAGTTCGCTTCCTTGCCCTACCTTGGCTTTATAGTCCCCAAGTACAATTTCGATACGACGGCAAGGCAAGTAGCATAGTCTTTTCTAGTTATTCATAGAGCTTTGATCCACCTTAGTCACATTATCAATTGGTGCATAGATGCTGATACAAGTTTTATGGAAAATCCTCGTGATCGGATCTCGGCGAATGTCTCTCTCTCACCACAAAACTAACATCGTGGCTATGTTTCGCACTATTCTCCTAATAGTCGTTGTGGTACATGCCGTAAGGTCCTAATATATTTAGTCCGCCCATCACGTTTTCTGTATGGCGGTGGGGCAGTTTTTGCAAAATCAAAGTCTTTAAAACGTTTCCTACATCGTCATTGAAAAAAAAGTTCTCTTACGAGGTTTTCTATTTTATTTTTTCATTGGATGTGCTTTTAACTGACGGATCTAAAGCCCAGCGCACAACCTTGCTACGAAATTAAGAATTACACGTTAATATAGATAGTCAATTGATCCAAGACAGTCGTCCGGATCACATTTCATAGTGAACAGACGCTGCAAGCTTCGGAGGGTCCTTAAGACAAGTAAGCAGGAATGGATTAAAGACGCCATGTAGCTAGGATTTTAAATTCGATCTGAATTAAATCAATGTAAACAAAATATTGGAAAATCGGGCTTTCTGTCAACCCAAGTTCCATAACTTACATGCATGCGCTTCCCTTGCTACGTAATAATGGTCACAAAGTGTATTGCAAGTCATGCTTAGTTAAAACTATAAGAGATGAGTGTCAACCAATTCACACCAACAAATTGACATTTACAAGTGCAAGCCCAAGCGCCAACAAAACAAGAAAACGTGGGCATGTTTCCCAGGCCCATCAAAGCTGTCATTACAAGTAAGTCAGTTACAACAAAAAAGGCGAAACTTGTACACGTTTTTCATTCCGGAAATATATCCTGATTCACAGCTTGTACGTTAAAAGCACTTGTACGAGTGTATGTATGTATGTAGTGATAACGATCAATGCAGATCGCTGATCACTTTCGCACAGGTCGTCATAAGACTAGATGATATTAACTGTTTTGCATGTTGGGAACTTCCGTAGTAACGTAGTGTGAATTTTCAATAAACCAATAGCGTTGTGGCAAAAGGGGGAGGGTAGGAGTAGAATATCTTTAATAAATGACATTTTGCGACTTAATTTTTTTTATACTTGCCACTTTTCCTTTGAGAGACTGTATTAACTTATTTTTTGTTTTCTGCATTCAGCTACTTTTTTTTTCATTTTCAAGGCGACAACATCCTTCCTTTTGATCCATTTTACGCTTGTCATAGGCTACGCAAAAATACTATTTTAAATAGTATACCTACATATGTATACTCGTATATGAATATTCTTGCTGTTGCTTTTTGTTATTGTTTGTTGCGTAGCAACTTTTAGAAGTAGCTCTTTTTTTATTGTTGTTGGCACGATACGCAATCGACCGGTGAGCGGATGTGCTGAAATAGGTTGATTGCATCGTATTTAAAACACTGCAGCGGGTAAGATGACGAGGCAGCAGGAAAGACAACAAAGTAAGACGAGCTTCTATGGTGTGTTAATATGTGTATTTGTATAACTTTGTACGGCAATAGAGAGCTTCGGCTATGCGTGTTTTTACTTAACACAACCAACACACACACACCTGCAATCATTCTTGTATCATCTGTTCTTCGATCTGCTGCGGGAAGCTGACCAATTCTGTCTACTTCAACCAGATCAGTCCACTACAGGTTCTTATTTTCTATTTTACGAGTTAGCAGATGGTAATCATAGATAAAAAAATAGTGGCTGGTCAAAGCGTTGGCCTAAAGGTGAATTCATCATCAAATGTGATCGTGCTACACTCACGCGAACGCGACAGCGAACAAATTTTGTAAGACCATGTAGGTAATAGAAGAGAAGCTCGACTAAAAATCTCTTCGGAGGTTATCGCGCCTTACATTTTATGTAAGTAAGTTTTGTATGGTGTAAGGCTATTTCATAATTTTTTAAAAAAATTTTTCTTTTATTAAATATCTTTTTTTAAACTTGTGTATACCCAGCTGTTTTCGTTGTATTACTTGTACTTGCAATATCGTGAAGTAGTCGCGATATTTAGTAGGAAGCTTGCGATGCTCGCAAAAGTGATCCTATTCGAACTATGGTTAACAAAAAAAATAATAATTTTAAGAAGTTTCTAAAGCTCGGTGATTTTCGTACTCTCTCTCTACCTCTTGCTACCAACTAAGCTAACAAGTACCTAAAAGATTTTTCCCAGAATGTGGACCAGGGGCCGATCCATTCGAAAAACTCGTAAAGTTTGATTGGCTTGATATTTGATGGAGGCTACAACTTCGATTAACCTATTTGATACTTTTTTTGCAAGGACGTTGATCAAAGACCGATCTGTAAAAAAATCAAATTCTGCTTATTTTGCATCTGCTATCGTTGGAATCGCTGAACTATCAAATAAATAACTCAAATATTCAGTATAGCCATGAAAAGCTCTCAGTGAAAACTCATCTGCCTTGCAGATGCCGTTGGGAGTCGGCATAAAACATGTAGGTCCCGTCCGGCCAATTTGTAGGGAAAATCAAGAGGAGCACGATGCAAATTGGAAGAGAAGCTCGGCCTTAGATCTCTTCGGAGGTTATCGCGCCTTACATTTTTTTTTTATTCAGTATAGCAATATTTCTTTTATTAAGACTACTTTGGGAATAGTCTTCCCAATTCCGATACTCGCGCTCTTCGCTAAAGCGTGTTACAATCAAACTGATTGATTACCGCTTGCACCGCGCTACTTTTATACTCTCAGGAAGCCTCGTTCACCTATTTCTCCTAAGGTCTAAACTTTTCACGAACATGCCTTCTGGAACAGTTGTATCTCATACTTAGTTATTTAGCTATATACATGTATATCTGTAGTTTATGTTTCTCTCCTAGCAAATGCGTGTGTGTATGTTTAAGTAACAGCTTCTGATCGTTTCTCTTTCTTCTTCGCTCTTATCTGCTGTCTACATACTTATGTGAATGTGAAATAATCTACTCGCTTCAAGCTGCTGGTTATGTGTGTGAAATATTCTTCGTTGTATGTGCGTAAATGGCTTACTGTATTTGTGTTGATTTACTAAGAGCATAGTGATGTTAGAAATGCTAATATTCGCCACAATACATATGGTTCGAAAGCAAAAAGATTTCTATTTAAGATGATTGAAATCAGCTGGTTACCTCTTTATCCTCAAAATAAAAAATTTCTTAAACGCCGGAAAATTATCTACAGGAGCGAACAAGAAAATAATAATGGTAATTTTTATAAAATTTCGCCAAGAAATTTTGTTTTTCGATATTTTAAGAAATCTTCAATGTATTCGGTAACTGAATGTTAGAAACTTGGTATTAAAGATGTCGAATGTTTTGAAAATCACAGAAATGTGCTATTTTTGCGACTTCAAGTGCCACAAAGTTAGGCTAGTAATCGGGTCCATTTTTTCGATATTTAAAAACATAGAAATTTAGCTAAGACACTTTTTCAATTATTTTGTCCAAAGTCCAAACTTCTCGGTATCGAAAATTTTGGAATTATATCACGAGTTCTTATTTGTGATGCTTACATCGGTAGAAAGTTGAAGTTTTAATATAATGGCCATACAAATTCGATATCGGAAATTTCTCTAACCACAGGAATGCGTTTATTTGAAGCTAGAAGGGCCACAGAGTACGACTCGGCCTGAATTTTTGATTTCTTAAAACTTTAAAATATTTTAGCAACCGGGTGTTAAGAATTTCATAAAAAACTAGTTCTTTTGAAGGTATCTCTATCAAGCCTGCTTCTCCATACCGTAAACTTCTAAAAACGAGCCCTTTATTGAGCAAATTGAGCTAGATACTTCAGCAGCTGAGAACCTCACACTTCTCGATATTGAAAATTTGAAAATAGAGAAATGTTCTATTCGGAATGCTTTTCGGTAATTTTACTTCACAAAATAACAAAAATCCATTTCATTAATGCCTTCATTTGAAATCGGTTCAGCCGAGGCTTGCTGAGCTTGCAGGAGCCGCTGCCAAAGCGAACTAAAATGGGCCAGTGAAATTTCGAAGTCTGAATTGGTCGGCATATGCGACTTACATGTGCCCTTTCATGAAGCTAAAGCAACAGGGGAGGAGGATATATTTCGTGATATATGCAAAATTTTGTTGGCTTTTGATGGCTTAGCCTGGTACTTATAGTGCCAAGTGCTGTTTTCATAATACCCAATTAACTTTGCCTTCAATCACAAGGTATTCAGCCTGCTGTAAAGTTTAGCATAAGGTGACATAAACTAGCATAACATAATATAACTTGGCATTAAGCAATATGAAATAACATGATATAAAATAACTTAAGATATATTAATTGAACATAGCATAAAATGACACAGCGCAGTTAAATATAATTTAACTTTAGATAACAAGCAAAAACATACCATTTATACTTTAGTACAACATAAAATAACATAAAGTAACATAACTAATCGTGAAATACACAGAATAACGGAACAAAATTTAAAAAATTGACATGAAATAATTTAGCAAACAAATCTGAAATAACATGACAGAATGAAATTTAATATAAAATAGTGTGGCGAATATTAGCATTTCTAACATCACAATGCTGTTAGTAAATAATCACAACAACAAAAAAAGCAAGGAACCGCTTATGTACATATACACATTAAACCAAGCAGCCAAACACTTATGTACAAGGCAACAAAGAATATTGCACACACATAACCAGCAGCTCGAAGCGAAGAGATTATTTCACATACACATATGTAGTTAGCAGATAAAAGCGAAGAAGAAAGAGAATCAATCACAGATCACGTTAACATCAGCTAACAACAGAAGCTCTTACTCTCACACACACACGCATGTAGTTAGAAGAAATACATAAACTATAGGTATATACATGTATATAGCTAAATAACCAAGCATGATGTACAACTGTTCCAGAAGGCATGTTCGTGAAAAGTCTAGACCTTAGGAGAAATCGATGAACGAGGCTAACTGAGAGTATAAAAGCAGCGCGGTGCAAGCGATATTCAATCAGTTTGATTTAAGCACACTATTGGTGAAGTATAATTGCAGTTGTGAAGTACCATTCCCAAAGTAGTCTAAATAAAAACAATTTTGCAATACTGAATATTGGAGTTATTTATTCGACAGTTCAGCGATTCGAACGCTAGCATAAGGTGCATAATTATCATGATCACCCCAAAATTCGTTACAATAGCACAAATGTATAAAATATCAACAACTCAGTCGATGTCTCGGCCTTTCTCTACTGAAAATACTTAGGCTGATGACAGGGTGGAAGCGTTGCTATAATATAAAGATAGAAAACTGTGAACATAATTTAGCACACAACTAATTGTTGTATCTCCTTCGATATACGCCGTAGACATCACTTGAAGGACTATAAATATACCGGAGAACTCTTCTGTCGTTTACGACAAGGGAAATACCTTCTTCCCCGACGTCATTGCTGATTCCGAGCAACCAATACTGACAGGTATGATGACAGATTTAATGAGCGTGATATTTGCATGCGAGAGAGGAATTTTGTTTTCATTTGGGAATTCAGTCTAATTTAGTACTTTTTGTCAAGAGTATTGCTAGACCAAGGTTATTAGTCATGTCATAGCTTTTTAAAATAATAATATTATTTAGATTCACCAATAGGCCTATAAGATTTTGGCTTAACTCTTAACTGATTGCTTTTAACTTTTTCTTTTTTGTTTAAATTTTGATTATGCTTGATTTCTATAATTAAAATCTAAATTATGTTCAACCGAATATTTTTCTATTCCCAAAAAATTTTATAATTTTTTTATACCCACCAAAATGACAGCATGTATTTCAGTTTCGTTTCAAAACATATTCGCATTCGCTTGATAATAAATGAAATTCATTGAGTATTTTCTCGTACAGATTTCTGTGCTTTCCCCCATTCAAAAGCACGCCAACCACATAAGATCTCCCTCTAGCCAAATACACAAAAGCAACAACTACTGAACAGTTAATAAAATTGTGTTATTACTTTTGATTGTTGTTGTTGTAATTTTTAAAGCAGTGGTTTGCTATTTTATTGCGCTCACATGGGTTTGGTTTTTGGTTTTGCGCATTGATCGAACCGGATGAGCAGCTGGTTGTTCGGTTACTCGGTTGTTTGCCTGACCGGCTAGCTAGTTGTCTTGTTAGTTGGTTGGTCAGTTGGTGGGATCAGGTAAGCTCAATGGATGGATGAATAACAATCAGCATGGGCAGCAATAACAACAAAAACAACGTTTACTACAACAACAAACAGCGCGATAACAACATCAGTATCCCGCATCCAGCATCCAGCTTCCAAACAAATAGCAGTCAGCGGTCAGTAGCTTATAGCAAAACCAGTTCCATTGAGAAAAAGCGCCACAACTATGAATTAATCTGTGGTAAAATAGAAAATTCACTTAGAACCCCTTCACTCCACCTTCACCCACCCTCATTTATGTGTGTTCGCATCGAAAAACTAACAAATCCACAAAGTAACAATGAGATGCAAAAGTACTATTAGTGCAAATGATTATTTGGGGCGGTTGTTGGCGGCGGTGGTGTTGGTGGGGTTGGACGGTGAACGACAGGTGGTCACAAATGTTCGTTTGTTTGCATGAAAATGTGTGTGTATGAATGTGAGTCGGGTGAGGAGGCACTGTGATAGCACGCATATACCAACACATATGGCAGCGCAAACGTAAAACACTCAAGGCGAATAACGAGCGCACAGCCTGAGTAAATTAGCTCGGAGAAAATCTAATAGCGAGCGGACAAGGGAGTCGTAATCAGCCGTCGACCAAAGCAGCCGTCGTTACTATAATTATTCGCTGTACCAACCTACTTTAATTGTAATCCACTTTAAACCATAACTTTAATTGTACTTATTTTTGAATACTCAACTTTGAATTGAATAATAAACGTTATTAATTGCATAACTTTACATTTGGGGGCTCAACCTGCCGAACCTTAATACAAATTGAATCAAACTTATGTAAGTTGCAGCCGAATTGAAGAACAATAGGCAAGCAGTGCAATAAAGTGAAGTTGGCAAAACAGTACTTCTACAGTTGCAGTTCAGTCGCAAAAAAAAAAAAAAAAAAAAAAGGGTCGTTGATCGGTCAAAAAAAATTCCGTTCAACGCATATGACTCGTGCTAGTCGCCAAAGCGCAGGCGATTCAAAAAACACCACCAAAGTCAAAAAGCAGACAAAGCAGGTAGAGGAAGTGAGACGGCGTTACAACACACGCTCAACAAAGCAGGCAACGAGGTGGAGAGAATACGCTCAGACAGCTTCCAAGAAAGTCATGGCCGAAGCAGAACAGCAGAAAGCAGTAACAGAAGCAGCGGCAATGGCAGAACAAAACAAAACAGTGGAATGTAAGAATAATGAATTGCTACAACAGCTGGTGCAATTGCTTACATTGAAAATCCAAGCAGACGAAACAAAGCAGGCCGAAACCAAAATTACGGCAGAAAGTTTTGGCAAAATTATACCCGAATTTGATGGAGGAAATATGCCAGTGAAACACTGGTTTACTAACTTTGAATTAAACGCAGCTGCATACGGTTTGAACAATGTACAGAAGTACGTGCAAGCAAGGGCGAAAATGACGAAAACTGCGAAACTTTTTCTTGAATCGGTAGCTGTTTACGAATATGGTGCAATGCGCACAATGTTGGAAGACGAATTTGACAAGTCAAAAATGTGTAGTGCTGATGTTCACGCAGAGCTACGAGAACGGAAAAAACAAAAGAATGAGAGTTTCCACGAATATGTGCTGCAGATGAAGAAATTGGCTACACGTAGTAATATAGACACGCAGTCGGTGATTCGTTATATAGTTGGTGGACTGCAATTAAAAGACGAATTTAAATACAACCTTTGGAGCTGTAAGTCATATAAGGAATTGCAAGATCAATACGAAGTTTACGAGAAAATAGTTTTGCGGGAAAAAAGCAACAAAGAGCATAAAGGGCAAGTACACGTAAACGAGAAGCGTTCGCACATTTCAAGCGAAAAGAAAACACATTGCTTTAACTGTGGTGCTACGGATCATATGCGGAAAAATTGCCAAGCAGAAACAAAGTGTTTTCGTTGCAATAAAAGTGGGCATATGTCGAAAGACTGTCCAACTGTAGCTGCTGCTGTAAACCTGGTTCATAATTCGAAACGCTGTAAAAACATAAAGATTAACAACGTCGAAGTAAGCGGGTTAGTAGACACGGGCGCAGATATAACTATTATGAAAAAAAGTACATTCGAAAAAGTTGGTGGAGGTGTGCTGCAAACATATATGCAACAGCTTCGCGGCCTCGGTACTAAATCTACAAAACCAATTGGGTGTTTCGTTGCTGAAGTAGGTGTTGACGACTTACTGACGCAGCAAAAATTCATTGTAGTATCTGACAAAGACGTTATGTATAATGCGCTACTGGGTTACGATTTTATTTCGAAGTTCAACTTGGCGGCGACGGCAGATGGATATAAGTTTTCTCCACTAAACGTGGGGGAAACTTATGAGGATCTTAATCAGATAAGTATTTATAATGTAACCGACACAAATTCTCATGTTGATGTTCCTCCGCAGTACGAAGCCGAAATTCGCTCCTTGATTGCCAACTACAAGCCAATCGATTATGTTGAGGAATGTCCAGTTGTATTGAAGATCATTCCGGATGGTAACGTTGTCCCGTTCAGGCACGCCCCAAGTCGCATACCATTCCACGAAGTTGAAGCAGTCAACAAGCAAATTGATGAGTGGCTTAAAGCTGGAATCATAAGACAGTCTACGTCCAACTTGGCCAGCCGCATGGTTATCGTGAAGAAAAAGGACGGTACGTGCCGCATTTGTGTGGATTTTCGAAAACTTAACTCGGCTGTACTAAAAGATTGTTTTCCGGTCCCTATAATTGAGGACGTACTCGAAAAGTTGCAGAAGTCGAAATTTTTTACGGTTTTGGATTTGGAAAATGGGTTTTTCCACGTCCCCATTGAAGAGAGTAGCAAAAAATACACCGCTTTCACAACAACAAGGGGGCTTTACGAATTTAATAGGGCTCCGTTTGGCTTCTGCAACTCTCCCGCCGTTTTTATACGTTTCGTTAACTACGTCTTCCAGAATCTAATAAATAATAACGTATTAGACTTATATATGGACGATATTATCATTCACGCAGAAACAGCTGATGATTGTCTTCGTAAGACAAAGCTGGTTTTTGCAACGGCAGCAGAACACGGTTTGAAAATCAAATGGCCAAAATGCCATTTTATGCAGGCATCTGTAAGTTTCCTGGGTCACTTGGTTAAAGATGGATGCGTGTGGCCAGGCAAAGAGAAAACGGATGCGGTTAACAAGTTTGCAATCCCAAAAAATGTTAAGGCCGTGCAGTCGTTTTTAGGCCTAACGGGATTTTTTCGAAAGTTCATTAAAGGATACTCACACATCGCCAGACCATTAACAAATCTACTACGTAAAGACTCTGTGTTTGCTATCGGTCCAGCTGAAGTCGAAGCTGTACAAACGCTGAAAAATTGTTTGACTAAAGAGCCAGTACTAAGGTTGTACAACAGAAATGCAAAGACTGAGGTACATACAGATGCGTCGAAGGATGGTTTCGGTGCAACACTATTGCAATGGTATAGCGGCCAGCTATACCCAGTGTACTTCTGGAGCAAAAAGTCGACGGGGGCAGAAGCGCGACAGCACAGTTATGTTTTGGAAGCGAAGGCGGTATACCTCGCGTTTAAAAAGTTTCGTCACTACCTGTTGGGTATTCATTTTAAGCTAGTGACTGATTGCGCGGCGTTCAAACAAACGTTAAGTAAAAAGGATGTACCCCGAGAAGTTGCCTCGTGGGTGGTTTATTTGCAAGACTTCGACTTTAGTGTAGAACACCGAGCAGGCGAAAGGTTAAAGCACGTTGATTGCCTCAGTCGATACCCACAGCAGGTTATGATAGTAGCGTCGGAGTTGGCGGCTCGTATTAAAAAAGCACAGCAAGAGGATACAATGACTAAAGCAATCGCAGATCTACTGGATAGCCGACCATACGGAGCTTTTAAAATAAAAGGTGGGCTGTTATATAAAAATATTGAGGGTAACGATCTTATGGTGGTTCCAAAGCAGATGGAAAAAGAAATTATTGTCGATGCTCATACTGTTGGTCACTTTGCGGTGCAAAAAACTATGCATGCTATACAACAAAATTATTGGATACCACACATGGAACAAAAAGTTACGCAGGTAATCAACAATTGTGTGAAATGTATCATTTATAATAAGAAGTTGGGTAAAAAAGAGGGTTATCTGCACGTAATTGATAAAGGTGACCAACCATTGCATACGTTGCATATTGACCATCTGGGACCAATGGACGCTACCTCAAAGCAGTATAAATATATCTTAGCAATCGTCGACGCGTTTACCAAATTTGTGTGGCTGTACCCCACAAAGAGCACAGGTTGCGAAGAAGCGGTTCAGAAGCTGGAGTCATGGTCTGCGGTTTTTGGAAACCCCGCACGCATAGTTACCGATAGAGGTGCCGCGTTCACGGCACATATGTTTTCCGAGCACGTAAAGGAGAGGGGTATTGATCACATCTGGAGCACTACCGGGGTCCCACGTGGAAACGGACAGATTGAAAGAGTGAATCGAACGGTTATGTCGATTATTGCAAAGCTCTCGGCAGAAGAACCTGCAAAATGGTTCAAGTTAGTTCCAAAAGTACAGCAAGCTATTAATTCACATACTCATGCGTCTACAAAGCGGCCGCCGTTTGAACTTATGTTTGGTGTCAAAATGAACCACACATGCAGTGATCAGATACAACTTTTACTCGAGCAGGAGCTATATGATGCATACGACGAAGGGCGGCACAATTTGCGGCAAGAGGCGAGGCACGAAATCGAGCGCGCTCAGAACCAATACAAAAAGCAGTTTGATAGCAAACGAAAGAAGGAATACGGGTACAAGATCGGCGATTTAGTAGCAATACGACGCACGCAGTTTGTAGCCGGACGAAAGCTGGCTAGCGAATATCTCGGCCCGTACGAAATCACACAAGTTAAACGAAATGGCCGGTTCAACGTTAGAAAGGCGGCAGATGTAGAGGGGCCATGTAATACGTCCACGAGTTGCGATAATATGAAACTTTGGAAGTATACAGTCAACAACGAAGAGCTTTTGTCATCTGAGGCAGATGACTAATCAGGGTGGCCGAATGTAAGTCGGGTGAGGAGGCACTGTGATAGCACGCATATACCAACACATATGGCAGCGCAAACGTAAAACACTCAAGGCGAATAACGAGCGCACAGCCTGAGTAAATTAGCTCAGAGAAAATCTAATAGCGAGCGGACAAGGGAGTCGTAATCAGCCGTCGACCAAAGCAGCCGTCGTTACTATAATTATTCGCTGTACCAACCTACTTTAATTGTAATCCACTTTAAACCATAACTTTAATTGTACTTATTTTTGAATACTCAACTTTGAATTGAATAATAAACGTTATTAATTGCATAACTTTACATGAATGAGTATGTGATTTCATTCAGGTTGTTAATAGTTAAGTCCATATACATATGTATGTATGTATGTATGTGTACCTATTTTTATATCTACTTGCACAAGCCTGTGTTTTATGAATGAATTGATCGAGAGATGAAGTGACGTTTCATTTTTCTTAAATCAAAGAAAAAATTTTAAGAAATTAGTGCGAAAAAATAAAACAAAATATACGTGCTATAATAACACTGGTGGCCATATAGCACCTTTTGTCTGTTGCATGGAGTTTTTTCTTTTGTTTCTCATTAATTTGCGGTCGAATTTCCTGTAGCTGCTGGAGTTTTTTGAAAAACTAGTTTCAAACTAACAAAAAAACACTTCTCAGTTGACATATTACCATAGTAGGTGTAGTTACTGCTCTAATCAATTGCGTTATTTATTATGAGTTCATCAAGTAGAAGATGTGTAAACAATCCAAACAGTTTTTGTTTTATTTGTAGTGCGTATATGTTCAAGGAATTTCGTTTGAATCCGTCAGACCTAGTGAAATGAGCTTATATGGACTTATTGGGTTCCCATATAAAACTAATAACAAAAGCTGAATTCCAAGTTTCGTATGTAAAACTTGGGTCGAGTCAATACGCTTATGGACAAATACCTGCTTTCGAGTATCAAACTCATGTGATATGGCGTAAACCGTCGGACCATCACAGTGCCTTTTATTTTTAGTAAACTTAACTGGAGTAAACCGCAAAAATCACTCTAAATGGATTTATCCCAACTTAATAATTGCTGGCGGCCGCCGTGGTGCGATGGTAGCGTGCTCCGCCATCCACACCGAAGATCCTGGGTTCACGTCCCGGCAAATTGTATAAACAAGTTTTTTCAATTAGAAGAAAATTTTTCTAAGCGGAGTCGCCCCTCGGCAGTGTTTGGCAAGCACTCCGAGTATATTTCTGCCATAAAAAGCTCTCAGTCTGCCTTGCAGATGCCGTTCGGAGTCGGCATAAAACAAGTAGGTCCTGTCCCGCCAATTTGTAGGAAACATTAAAAGGAGCACGACGCCAATTGGAAGAGAAGCTCGGCCTAAAATCTCTTCGGAGGTTATCATGCCTTACATTTACTAATTGCAGGCTTCAATATTTGAAACAAGGGTAAAAAGTACTTTAGAGTCATTCATAAAATCCCATGAGCATGAACAGAACCTGTGGCCACTACATAACATGTATATGTAATATGTACATTAGGCTGGAGCGTCAACATATGAAAAAAAAATTTTTGTTCAAGTTTCAGAGTTCTAATAGGGGGGATAGGTGCCTTATAATAACAAAAAAATACCCTCTTTTTTATTGAAATCGGTCAATGTCTTCTGCCTCCGCAGTGCCTTCAAAGTATAATGCTATTAGCTCTGTGAATTTTGAGTTTTCGATCAAGTTTTTCCGTAGTTTAAATCTTTCTCTTCGTACCTTGTGTCTATCAATTACCTCGGCATCAGGTCCAATGTCGAACAGAACAGATGAAGCTATTGCCGCTGCTGCTCTGTCTGATACTCCATATCGATCACATGTCTTCGATAACGTAGGAAAATGGACGGGCACAGACTTTTTAATTTTCTTCACAGGAGCGCTTGTACCAATTGTGTATTCTGAAATTTCTGAATCCGATGATGCTGCGGAAGAAATGCTCAGGTCTAAATCCGCTAACGTTGAACTATTTTGGGATGTGCTTGGGCGATTTTCTATTTGCTGTTTCCTTTTCAAAGTTCTTTGCAACTGAGGCAGAGACGTCAACTCCACTGATTTTCATCAATCACAACGTTCCTTGATCTATCAGAAAAGTTTGCTTTTGTTGAGGAACCTTTTTATTTTTAGGACAAATGCACCGACTTAATTCTTTGCACCTGCTAAATCAAAACGTTTCGCACTACTTTACCGAAAACTTTTTAACTTTTCTGGGGAAAGCCTTTTGATAGACTTAAGTAGGTTTTTATATTTTAAATGAAATGCCTTTAACAGTTGAATGACCCTCGTTCGTGTTACTGTCGGAATAGATGTAGTTCGCCAAATACTTTCTATTCTGGACGTCACGATATCTGCTATCTCCGAAAAAGTGGGTTCTTTTGCTGTTTTTAATTGCAATTTCAGTTGATGTCTCGTCCATTTATATAACTTTATCACATCTTCGTATGTAGGTAAAACATTATCTTTTATCATTCAAGGTTCGAATCGAGCTCAAGGCCAGAACAATAATTTTTTTTTTTCAAATGATAATTATTGTTATTTTTTAATTTTTCTAAATTTGAAAAATTGAATTTTGTTTTTGGAATAGTAAGTAGAAAATTTTTCAGACAACCTGCCATAGCTGCGCAGATAGATCCATTTCGAAGGGTGCTAAGCCTTCATCATCAGTACGCTTGATGAAGGCTTAGCACCCTTCGAAATGGATCTATCTGCGCAGCTATGGCAGGTTGTCTGAAAAATTTTCTACTTACTATTCCAAAAACAAAATTCAATTTTTCAAATTTAGAAAAATTAAAAAATAACAATAATTATCATTTGAAAAAAATTATTGTTCTGGCCTTGAGCTCGATTCGAACCTTGAATGATTTATCAATAGGCCGATAAAAACAAAAACAATCATTATCTTTTATTTCACAAGTATCCCCAAAAATAGGACATTTCACACTTCGAGTTCTTTGCATACTGACCGATTGAAATCAATAAAAACAGCACTGAAAACAACGCGTGCGTGACAAGTTCCGGAAAATATATTTTCGAATACTTCCGAACTAAGCTTATAAAAACAAGACTGATTTCTACGTTTATAATAGATCGAAAAAATTAAGGCACAGGACGGCGCTTAATTATAAGCCTACGAGAATTCGACGCGCACCAACATTAAACAAACTTTTTTTAAAAATGACTCTATTTGCACTGCTTCAAAGAATTTCACTATTGTTTATCTCGGCTACTATTTTTTAGCATTAATACTATGCAACAAGTGTTTTAGGAAACATCATACCCTTTTAACGAATGCAAAAATAAAATTTCTTGGGTAAAAATAGAAAATTTTTGATTGAGGACTTTCAATATAGCAGGGCTTATAAAGTCAAGGGCACATCATAATGTTGTACTAGTACGCTTAGAATTTTCGTAATTAAATTTACTACAACATTGAAGGGCTAACTTTTTTTCGTCCATAGACTTTTTCTGATTTTAAAGTGGTTAAATCTAAAATTAAAAAAAAAAAATTCGTTATTTTTTCAAAGTTTTTTTAACGTTTTTTGGCATAGTGGCCAAACTACTGAAGATAATTATAGAGTTAAAGGCAAAAAATGTTTATGGGAATTAGTATAATGTATAATTCAGCAGTTTAAATCGAAAAAATAAAAAATGCAAATTTTTTAGGTACCTATATGAAGTAGTGTTTTGCAAAATTGCGAACTTTCATATTTTCACCGCTGCGGAGGCAGTTACTCTAATCCGAATTGAACAAAATTTTGCCAGACGTAATTTAAGCCCAAAAGGCACCAGATTTTCACTATTAGATTGCAGTCTGATGAAAAAAAAAATTTCGCTCCACCCTAATGTACATATGTATGTATATGAATATAAGCAGCTTCTGGCAACAGGTTGTGAAAGGTGGCGCTATGGGGCTAACATTATAGTAATTCTTTCGGGCAGGCTGTGCGTAAAAAATTGAACGTTGTTTTTAAACGGCGCTGAATACCAGCTAAATGTTTATGAAGTGAATTTATTTTACGATATTCTAAATTTAATTTTAGGGCCATTTGAGAAAACTCAGTTTGACCTTATGATGATTTCGTGGAAAAGGCCATGACTCTATTGTAAAATTATCACCGCACCACTTTCTAATACGTTTTTTTCACTGAAATGAACTGAGAATGTTCGAAAAGAAGCTCCAAACGCCAAGGCGAAAATTTAGTTGAAAAGGTTTTTCAGTGACTACCCCCCGGAGCCCAACAGAGCAAATAGCAATAATTTTGTTTTTCTCCTCCTACATTACAAATATTATTTAGTTTGGAGTTTTTATTCTGCTATTTGCTCCGCTCTAAAACACGACGTAGCTCGTAGCAGAGCATAAGAGATGCTATCACTTGTTTATGCTACGGCTCTGCTCTATGCTCTGTTCATGCTCAGAGTCGGAGCAGTAGCAAATCATATCTTTTGCTGCTACTGCTACTCTGAAGTAGCAAATCTAAGCACTGGTACTATTTATGCATTCGAGTTTAAAATATTCCATAGTTATTAAAATTTTCGACTTAACAAATATATAGCCGAAATAATGATACGTAACTGTAAGTTCATCAGTAAATATTACAATAGGGATGCGAAAAAAACTGGTAAAAATATGAGTGGTCTTTATGACACTTTCAGGAAAGCGGAATGGTTATAATTTCAATATCCTTCATACTGTTATCATTCGAAATTTGGTGTTTGGACCATTTTTATTCCATAACTTCAGTTAATCTTGTCGCTCTTTGAAGTAGTCATCGTAAAGGCCGTTTACCTGGGTGGCATCCTATATAGCTTTGTAATTTTTACAGTTTTTTAGAAACTTATCTTTAATAAAAATTGTATTAAACTGCTTTTTGAACCAATTTCACACAGAGAGCTAATGAAATCATTAAACTAGCGCTTATTGAACTCAATCTCTCATGCGTTATAAAAATTCTTAATTATTGAATGATGAGTCTTTATTGAATGCCTAATCAAGTCATGAATCGAGTAAGATTTTCCTAGTTCTCGGATGTTAATGTCAATGTAACAAATCTGCAGCGAATCCCACTAATTCCGAACTGGCGCAGAACTGTTCGATCAAGAGAGGGTCCTAGTTTTTATTACGTCCCCTAGCAGTGCTTTCAACTAACACCTTTAGAATGGCGTTGCCTTCTTTGACTTCAACGCTGTTGGTACAAGTGTGGCTACCAACTGTCCCGCTCTGCTTCCGATGAACACCTGCTTTGAGGTAGTCATAAAACCTGTAGTGCGAAAATGTCGCTTTGGCTGACTGTGGGGTAATGACAAGAAAAAAATATTAATTTTCAATATTTTTTGAAAAACAGTAGAAATGGACTTCTGGCCGTAGAGGCTTTCCTAATGGATACCTCATGGGCGCATCCAGCGGATTGCAAAGATAGGCGGAGGGGTTTCAAATTGTATACTTTCCCCAAATATGTTTATTAAAAGCGAATCTCAAAGGCAAGTAATTCAAAAATATCGATATTAAAGTTTTTTTTATTGAATTTGCTTGTAAATATTGATTTGTGTCTCTCATTCGAATCGTGTTGGCTGGTTCATCACCTTTCCACTAACTTCAACACCAATTTGCTCACTGCCATCAAAGTGTATGAGTTGCAAAACGGATCGGCGGACATGAAAGACAAGTTAAGGTAAAGGCGGCTTATTTGTTTGCTGAAAGAACAAAAAAAAAATGAAAGCAACAACAAGAAAACGAGCAAGAAAAACAAAAATGAAACTATAAAACACAAAATTATTTGTTTGTATATTTGTGTATGGCATAATTGTTTGTTATTTTATTTACCTGCATGTATGTACATATGTATGTATGTATGTACTATCTACATACAATTGTGGGCACATTTGTGGCATTACAATATTTAATTTGTATTAACAGTAAAGGTGAAATCTGTTAAAAGCATAAAATACGCGCAATAATACGCTGTATGGAGAAATGTTTTTGAAATATAAGGAGAGGCTGAGATAAAGAAAACGCATAAATTTGCATTAAAGGGAGCGCAACAGTTGTCAATTTTTTTTAATAGAAATTTATTTTTATTAATAATTTGAGATATATTTTCGCTTTGAAAAACTTTTTTGAACTTTTTATTTCTGACATTTAATAAATATTATATTCCAAACGGAAAAAAAATGTACCGACAGAAATAAAAAGTCCAAAAATAACTGAAATAAAAAACTAAAAATTAATGTTTTGTTTCGAGTAATATAAAAACCTAGAAAGTAAACTCTTCGAGCAATATAAAAAACTGAAAAAATTAAAAATAATTTTTCGAGCAATATAAAATAATAAAAAAAAAAGTAAGGACGGGACTGTCTTCGGCTGTGCCGAAGACTTCATACCTTTCATGAATGGGGCTGAACAATAATCTTATCCCGTTCGTAATCTCCAAATAATCGGATGTATAAGATAAGAAATATATAGTGAACAGATGTACATACCTAAACGATTTTTAAGATAAATATAAAATAAAAAATTGCAAAAAACCCCCTTATCTGAACGATCGGTTGTATGGGATATATACTATATATAGCTCCGATCAAAGTGATTTTTTCAGAAAATCTTCTATGATATATTAAAATATATATCACCGAGCTTCACGTTTATACTTTCTAAACTAAGGGAGAAATGGCCAAAAATCTTTTTATCTGAACGATCGGTTGTATGGGATATAACTATATATATGTAGCTCCGATGAAAGTGATTTTTTCAGGATATCTTCTATGATATATTATAATATAATCACCAAGTTTCACGTTTACACTTTCTAAATTGCGGCCGGAATGACCAAAATCGTCTTATCTGAACGATCGGTTGTATGGGAGATATATGTTATAGTGGTCCGATCCTACCGGATCCGACAAATGTCTAATATAATACAAAAATACATCATTGTGCAAATTTTATTGAGATATCTCAAATTTTGAGGGACTAGGTTGCGTTCAAAGAGACGGACGGACGGACAGACGGACATGGCTATATCAACTCACTTCGTCACCCTGATCAATTCGGTATACTTAATGGTGAGACTATCTTATATATTTCTCAGCGTTACAAACATCGGACCGAAGTTAATATACCATTTCATGTTCATGAAAGGTATAATAACTGTTATATTACGAGAGAAATAAAAATCTCAAAAAGTAACTGTTATTTGTCAGTCGAAATAAAAAAAACTCTCAAAATAAATGTAATTTTTCCAGCGAAATTAAAACCTCTAAACATAACTGTTATATTTCGAGCGAAATAAAGAACTTGCAAAATTAGCGATGGTTCAAAAAACAAACTACTTTCTGAGCGAATCTGAAAACTGTGAAAATATATGATATTTTCGAGAACAATAATAATAAATAAATTATACGCCGCGATAACCTCCGAAGAGATTTTAGGCTGAGCTTCTCTTCCAATTTGCATCGTGATCTTTTTAGTTTTTCCTACAAATTGGTGCGACGGTAATCTGCAAGGCAAATAGCTTTTTTTCAGAAATACACTCGAATTATTTGCTGAATCACTGCCGAGCGGCGACCCCGCTTAGAAAAACTTGTTTTTTAATTAAAAAACCTCTTTCTAAATTTTTGATGTTGCTTTACCCGGAGCTCGAACCCAGGCTTGGGGCGGACCACGCTATCACCACACCACGGCGGCCCCCGAGAAAAATAAAAAACTCCAAAGATAATTATTATTTTCCCAGCGAGATGAAAAACTCTAAAAATTATTTTCTTTCCGAGAGAAATAAAAATAAAAAAAAAACTTTATTTGTCGAGAGAAATAAAAAAGCTAATCAAAAACTTTTATGTTTCGAGCAAAATAAACAACTCATAAAGTAACTGTTATCCGTCGAAATAAAATCTCAAAAAATAACTGCGAAACAATGTACGCATCGGTATACTTCATGTGTAGGGATTAGAGATATACGCCGCCGATAAACGCCGCCGCCGCCGCTGCCGCCGCCGATTTAGGTCGTTTTTCGGACGCCGCCGCGCCAATTTTTTTGACATTCGGCGGCGGCGCCCGGCGCGTTACTATATTTTCTGCTCGTTTAAGACTGTTTAGGCCATTTATTGTTCATGTCGAAAATTGGTCGCATATGGTCGAAAGTGGCATCAACGAATGCGCATCACTGCCAGTTATAAGAAACTAATTGCGAAATTTAACTCTTTCTAACTGTTCAAAAGTTATTTAAAAAAACAGGCGCTTTCGATGTCAGCTTAACACGGACTTTTCATTACTCAATTCACCAAGTTATTAAAACAAAACACTAAAAGAAAAGTTATATAATAACTTCATATGCTCACTTTGCATATTTAAAAAAAAAATTAATAATGAACAATGAATTCAAATAAAATGACCCAAGGCGAACATGTTTTCAAATTGTCCTCAAGTTGTTAAAAAACAAAATACCCAAAAAAAATTATATTTCGTTTGGCTGAAAGAATAAGCAAAATCAGTGATGCAAAACCCTTTAGTAAGTTCTAGGGGCATAAGCACTCCTTTGAAATGATTCTTACCTCATACTCAAGTTGAGGATATACGTACGTATGAAAATGTTTTGAAAAATCACTTGGGCTTACATTCAACCATCTTTTGTTTATTTGCGAAACTATACAAAGCGCCTGAAATGTTAATTTTGATTTTCACACTTCATCCTTCAACACCCAAGTATCCCTGTTTGACATTTCCTAAGGTTGGCGGCCCTATCCCCAACTAGCCTTTGAAGTGAATCACATTGTTTATAGCCTACCAACCAAGTTTAAATATAACCTACACGTTACGGCTCCTTTTACAAATGTGAATACGTAGGCACATATGTATATTTACCAGGTGAGGCTTTGTCCTTCGCAAGAACACTCAAAAGCATTCCCAAGACAGTCGAACTAATGACCGTGTGTGCTACTACCCTAACGTAGTGTACAGTCGAACTAGTCTCAAAACCGAAGCTACGCGGTCATCCATTATGAGCTCTTATATCATAAAGCCGGAAAAGAGCAGTTAACACCTTTCAACTTAAAATCAGTCGACTTTCATTCTAAAATATCGTTTTGATTTAAGGAAGACTATTGAAATCAATGTTGTGAACACAAACGTCTGGAATCTTTGGTTGACATTTTAAAAAATTTATCCAGGGTCCTTGTAAAATTTTAATTATGTAGATACGCCGAGGATTATACGATTTTCACTAATGAGTTACGCAATGACATCCACTTAGACTGTTAATGATTTGGATGGCGGAATTCTTGGCCGAATAGTCACTCCATAACGTTTCATGGTGTTTCTCTGGTGTAGCTCGGCAGCATAGCGCAACAAAAACATCAGTTAGAAAGTCTTCGGAACTACCTAGAGCTTCTAGGAAAGTGACGTCGACGAAGGTATTATTAGGAGTTAATCCCAGGTGAAACTACGCTTTGCACGAGCTATACAGACAAAAGTGTGATCATTTTATGTATCTCTATTTCTATTCAGCAAACGCAGCAGTACCAATTCCAAAGACCGGGATATGGTTCCAAGCTTCTCTGAAATTGTGAATGAGGCACAATCCCTATGCAAGGAACTACTCCTGAAAATTTTTAACCGATCTGTGAGATTTTGAGGCAAAAACACCGGATCTTTCCGAAATGGCCAAAACGTTGATTTCTTTAAATACACACAAACAAAACCTTTCCTAAATATTATTTTTTAAATAGAAAAATCAAGCTTTTTAAAGTAAGAACACCGGCGTACGCCGTTATATAATAGAGCGTACGCGTCCACCGCCGATAAAGTGATCGGCGTAAACCTCTAGTAGGGATGTTCCATCGTCACGGGTGGGACAGTCATACGCAATATTTCATCTTTGCTGACGCATTCTGAAAAAACCAGCTTGAGATTTCTGGTTCTAATGAACAGGTTGAGACACTTCATTCAACCATAACTGTTATGTAAAAAAAGGCACAATATTTTTCTATATATGCAAGTTATAGTAAGTCACGGGTGGGACAAAAAATAGACGCAATTCATTAGTGAAGTTATATATGTACATATAATAAGATCTCTGCGATTATATGAAAGAGCTTATTTTGTAAAAACTACTGTAAATAGACGAACATTTGGGAAACCAAATTTCTAAAAAAAAATTAGTAATTTTTCTTAAATAGTAAATAGTAATAGCTAAAATCCAACACATAAGTGTCACGGGTGGGAAATGTTCGAATTAAAAGCATTCAAAAATGTATTGAAAATTAACGTTAAGGTTAAATTTAATATTTTAAGGTTGATTCAAAGTTTTTACAACATATAACCAGTTTTATAAGAAAAATTATTGACGCACACAGGTTCACCTTCTCATGGAACCTCCCATCCTTGTAGCATGATGCTTCTGGTTCAAAATTTTGACCAATACTAGTTTTTTCAATCCCTGCCTTATAATCATTGCATATGTTTGTACATATGCGAACGTAATAAAACTTAAAACAAAACATGATCATCAATGCTACAAAACAATCAAATTGCTGATCAAAAAGAAACTTTTACGTTAGCATGTACTCATATAATAAGAAATGAAATGAGCAAAAGCTGTAAGGAGTTAGTACGTAAAGCAATTTGCTGTTTTGAGCTAAAACCATGGCAAAGTGAATATAAATTATATCTATATGTGTTAAGAATTCTGGTTTTTATCTCTTGCATATATATTTGAATATATAAATTATGCCCTTTCAAAACATATTTATGCGTTTCCTTAATATTTTATGCCATTTTATATTTAGTATAAAGAAAATTTAAAAATAAAAACTATAAATATTTCGTTTATGACTATTTTACGAGCGTTTATATTTAACTTTACTTTATTAATCAATATGAAATGTTTGTGTGTAGTAAATCCGATGGTTTCACTAAAGTGCCGATCAAGCAAATGTTCGCGTATTTAGCGGAAAAAGTACTTAATTAGCTGGAAATTTGATGTTTATAAACATATCGTTCACACAAAAATTCCAAGAAACAAGTTAATATCTCTTTTCATATGCACATAAACACAAATGTGTGATATATTCCAAGAACTTCGAGCGAATCTACTTGCCCCGAACAACACTACCATGCTCATATCAACCATCTCCACCCACTTCTTGAATTATCCTCATCTTTGAAACGCTTTCTGTTTTATCTTTCCCAAACTATTTACTAATCATAAACTATTGAAATTTATTTGAAAACAATAATAATATGATTTTTTCGATAAAGATTTTGAAATGTTGCTCACTAAATTTGTGTGTTGCTGTGCGTTGCTAGTTGCCGTTTGTATGTTGTCGGTTGTTTTGTTTGTTTGTTTATTGTTGTTGAAGCTTTTGATTGTGAATGAAAACATCAAACGACAAAATTACTGACATATTCACTGCTCGTCAAAAAAAAATTAGAAGCAATATCTACACGCGACTAAAATTCGTATGAGGAAAAATTAAGGAGTGCACCCTGTAAGAAATAGATTTTGTCTGGCAAACACGAATTAGAATCTCCGCAAAGGTTCTCCCTGTTAACCAATTACACGCAAACATATCTGTATCACATAAAAAGACGGGTACCGGTGCGTGTACGTAACATTTGTACTATTAAAATAAAAAATGTAAGGCGCGATAACCTCCGAAGAGATCTAAGGCCGAGCTTCTCTTCCAATTTGCGCCGTGCTCCTCTTGATTTTCCCTACAAATTGGCCGGATTGGACCAACATGTTTTATGCCGATCCCGAACGGCATCTGCAAGGCAGATGAGTTTTCACTGAGAGCTTTTCATGGCAGAAATACACTCGGAGAGCTTGCCAAACACTGCCGAGGGGCGACTCCGCTTAGAAAAATTGTCTTCTAATTGAAAATCCTTATTTCTAAAATTTTGATGTTCCTTTGCCCGGGGTGTGAACCCAGGGCATACGGTGTGGTAGGCGGAGCACGCTACCATCACACCACGGTGGCCGCATTTGTACTATTATTTGATATAAATGACAGTTACATATGTATTTGGGGTATTCCATCCCATTTCGGCCAATTTTCAACCCGATCCCTTTAGAATTGCCTGAAAGTTTTTCTTCTTTTTCTAGCTTACGAAAGACGTTTTTCAGAATTTTTTCAAATTTTTTCATCCAACTCAAAAAAAGTTATGAATTTAAAAAAAAAACACCGTTTTTGTTTTCAAAATGCTATAACTTTTTCAAAAATTTACCGTTTGGGATCTTTTTTTTTTTAAAAATTGTTTTTAAATGTACTTTTCGGAAAAAATACACAAACATTTTTTAAGGTTTTTTTTCAAATAAATAAAAAAAAAAAAATTGGCCCACTCCGGGATTAGTGGGGATGATTGCAGAATTGATTGAAGTTTTTTATGAGAAAAAAAAAATGGCGAAATTCGAAAAATCTCGAAAAACTGAAAAATTACAAAAAAAACTTTAAAAATTTTTTTGTATTTTTTCCGAAAAGTACATTTAAAAACAAATTTAAAAAAAAAGATCCCAAACGGTCAATTTTTAAAAAAGTTACAGCATTTTGAAAGCAAAAACGGTGTTTTTTTTTTTAAATTCATAACTTTTTTTGAGTTGGATGAAAAAATTTGAAAAAATTCTGAAAAACGTCTTTCGTAAGCTAGAAAAAGAAGAAAAACTTTCAGCCAATTCTAAAGGGGTCGGGTTCAAAATTGGTCGAAATGGGATGGAATACCCCATATACAAAAATACGGCAATTCGATACGACATCAATACTTAATATACGCCCAAAAATATAGGTTGTCAAAAGACACGTTTTGGACCCAGAATCACGAATCCGAAGACCTTTGGATATGTATTAAGAGTGTTATGCTGTCGTTGCAGGCCATTATCCATTAATTAAAAAACAAAAGATACAAGCTAAAATAAAAGTTCTAAAAAGGAAAACACCTAGGTGGCGCACGCATTCCTTGTGACCGTGTTGTTTTGGTTATCTTCAGGATTTTCAGAACCCCCTCAGGATTTTCACTACCTCCTACAAAAAAAAAAAAAATGGTCCATAAAAACATGCCACGTGGCACGGCCATTCCTTTATTCTTCCTACGCCGTTATTATATAATGCTTTGAGCAGATTCAGTTTTAAGCAAACTGCTACAAATACAATCTCATCTTAATATGCGACAATTTGAGTGTCTTTCTATAGATCGATCTTAAGCACACCGTAGTACATTGCATTCCATATTGTAGGGCCAAGGACAGATGCCGCCGTTCAAGTTAAGCTTTCTTGGTCTCTCATCCATTTAAAGTAGGTATACTCTGTTACTAAAATAGATGACCTTATTCTGCGTAGTTAAGTTTCGCAACGTCGTCATTATCTGCATTCCGTTCGCGGTATTAAAAGTATTTCTAATATCCAAAATAAGCAGTGCACAAATTTTGCTTTCACTTTACTTCTACGTGGTGTGCTGCAGGTGCTCACTAATAATACGCTCGAGCATCTTTCCTAGCGAATCCAATATACAAAGTAGCCTCTATGAGGATTTCTGGTCGAGCTTCTTACCATGTTTCAGCAAAAGGACCAGATTTTGACGTTTCTATGAGCGGTGGAAGATGCCCTCTTGTATACAGGCGGTGAAGAGATCCGTTATAAACCTTATCGCTGCTTTAAGGGCTATATTTAGCACTTCATCGAGACCTAGGCACTTATTATCGGCAGTTATGTGTGCTGCTTCCAGTACCTTCTGCTCTGTTATTCGTGGGATTTCCATACCTTCGTGATCCTGTGTCGGTAAACAAGTTTCTAGCATTCTTCTCATTTGTAACGCACATGTAGGCTGCTCTGATTCCAGACAACACCTCTGCCTCTTTCATCGTGCTTTAGGTTATTACCTACGCTTATCGGCTCTTTAGTCATTTCTTCCAATATACAAAAGTCCGGCGGTCTTTTACTTCACTTCGGGGCATTGCAGCATCATATGCCATACATACTGATTAGATATTTGAACCAACAGATCCTCCGTATGCGTTTTTTGTATAGTGGCATCATTATAAAAATATATTGTTTCCATTTCCTTCTTTGTAGTTGGTCGGGAGCTATCCTTCATGCAGTTCCCACTCTAATAGCTTTGTGGTCGCTGAGTGTGTAGATGTTAGTGATAGATTGATTTGATCTTGCTATTATTTGCTTATTAGCAAACGTTTTAGCCTCAGAGTCCTAAGGCGAGGTATAGGTATGCTATTTAGTTGATTTTTAAGTAAAAATACTTCATATCAGTTACTTAATTCATTTTTCAACTATGAACATAATCTGTCGCATGCAGATTTTTGAGTATATCGACTTCAACGCCATCTATCAAATAAATTGTATACCAAAATATCAATTCTTATAAAGTTGATATATATTGGACACCTCAGTCACTCAACAGTGCAAAATATAATTCCGGAAGCAGAATATAGCACGAAAAAAATTCTATGAAAATGCCCACTCCGAAACTTTCGTTTGGTTCATATTTATCTCAATCTCAGAAAGATATAGAAATCACACATATGGAGACTCCTGAGTAAATCTACGTTGATATCTTCAGACTATCGGAATGAAATACAAAGTTTAAAAAAAAAAAATCTGACGAACCGTTTCGGAGGGGTTCGTTCACAATAATTTATATTTTTGAAGATATTGTTACGCATATTAGCAAAACTAAGGGGTGCTGCTATCTCTAAGTCGATGCTAAACAGTGATATCATGCACATCCATAGATCAATCATTATGTATCTACATAAACGAAACAATAGTTGCGTCTACACATATGTACCATGTACGTATACGAGCAGCGGAGAATCAATGCACAAACACATGCATATATCTGAGATACTCCTGAAAGTATGCAATGAGAGAAGCCATAAAATCGTGCAATTGTAGTTACAGCTGAGAAATTTGAGAGCTGATGGCAACTAGTAGACTCTGGAAATGGAAGTGCCTAGAAGATGCGAACGTTGAAATCAGAGAGTATAAAAGGCAGCAAATGTAGAGGCGCTGGAATTCAGTTTGATTTGAGCTATCAAGCAGTTATTGATTAAGCACGCAATCTGTCGGACAATAGAAGAGTTTCATTTGAGCTATCAATCAGTTTGGTTGTTAAGCAAGCTAGTTGCAAAGTATAAGTGTTATTGTGAAGTACTTTAATAAAGGCCATTTTTCCATTATTCAATATTGGAGTTGTTTATTCAACAGTTTAGTGATTCGAACTTAGCAGAAGGGCAAATAAGAGGATTTGCAAGTACATTCGTTACAATATGTACTATAGAGAGATATGCTGCTAGGCGAGGTATAGCAAGGTTTCAAGAGTAATTACCGATTTTTGCCCATTTTGTCTCTCTCTATCACTCTCTCTCTTCCGAAATAGCATTGGCCTGTTATTTAGATACTCCACATAAAATATGAGCTCTAGAACGCTGTAGGGTTGTAGACAATTATTTTTTGGAAAATTTTACCAGTGATGTTCCCAGACCAAATCACGTTGTGAACAGGCCCCACTGGGTTTCGAGGCCAGTGCTATTTAATTTCCTACAGGGTATTCAAAGGGTATAGCCAAAGCGAAAGCTTATTACTGAAATGCACGTGAGTATCCGTTACTCATAATAACCGACTCTGCGTACCCCTCTTTTACATGTACACGCACTTCTCACGCCTGCGAATGTTTTTTTTTTCCTTTGGCACTCTTTTCGTTTGTGTTGTTGGTACAATAAGATTTAACGCAATTAAAAATATTTCTCAAACAATTACAATTCATAATACGTTTGTCGGTTGAAAAGTGCATCCGACAAACGCGCCGCCTCAACACTTTCAGTACCTACAAATTTAGTTATAGTTGATCAAAGGATTTAAAAGTGCTAAGCGCGTCAATGCTGATCGACAGAACGCTATGAAGTGCACCGACTATAAACGCCAATACCCTGGTCCCTTACATCTTACGCTACCACCTGTGCTTACTAAATACAACAGCTATATGTGGGTACTTTGCTCAAGTGCACATGGCAGACACTCTGGAAGTTTGCGAGAAAACAGAGAAGGGGTAGACTGTGTGGCAACATGAAAGCACTACTGCGAGACTGCGACTGCCTTTTTCACCAGATGTTTGGTGGGGGTGGTGGGTGGTAAGGGGATAGAACTATGACTAAAGTAAAGCAATGCCAATGGTAAATATTATACAAAAGCAATCCCCTTTCACTTACTTTCCCCACATGATATTGGAATTTATTAAATATGTTTCGCATTTTGGTGTTAGAAATCTAATAAATAGTGTGAACCAAATACAAAAACTACAACATGCCACTTACGAGTTGTACCTAGGTTAACTTCTTGTGTGTGCAATTTTTGACGAGACGTGTGCTGTGCTGTGAGCTGCCTACACGCTGTTCGCAATATGCCTGCCTTGATCTGCAATGATCTGCAACGATATGCATTGATCCCCAGAGATCATAACTGACTTCGTCATTGATTTACAGTGAACGAACAAAACACAAAACGTGATAAGTGTGCAACAGCAAGCCACAGCATCAGCGGTAGTGAACAGCTACGCAACGGGATGTCTTGTAACAAAATTTGATTTACGATTTTATGTACAGCAGGCATTCCCCTGTAGGCGCCGATTTTAATGGATTTTGCATACTAAATTGTTTAATAAATTTGAATAAATTGATTTTCGCACTCATTACTTTATTACGTTGCACTCTTGTTAGTAGTTGAGATATTGATTTGCTAAGTGTTTTTGTATTCAATTATTTTCACTTTAGAATGTAAAATACGAGTTTTGGCCCAAGAGTGAGCTATAAGGTTTCGGCGGGCATCGGTAGCATTTGAACGGCTTACCTACTTAATAGTTAATGACGACTGAGTAGAATATCGTGCCCTCGCGGTTTACAGTTCAAAAACGTGCTACCGCGAAATTGTTTGAACAAATACCTATTCCAACAATTTTTTGGTGTGTTAATATCCTTGCGCACGATGTGGATCAATCCATAATGTAAGTGTAAGCGTAGTATTTGAATGTGATGTGATATATGGAAGAATACAGAATATAAGCATAGGGTGAGTTTGGTATGATGTACAGGGGAATACAGAATGTAAGCGTTGTCACTAAACTGTGACGTAAAGTAAGAACAATGTGCGTGGTAGAGACAATAAGGGGGAAATAGAACAGCAAATAAAGGTAAGGCAAGGAAATTAAATACAAGTCAAGCCAATAAACAACAAGTAAGGAAGTCTAAGTTGGAGTAAAACCGAACATTACATACCCAGCTGTACACTTGAAATGCTGTTGTTGTTTGTTTTGTTGTTAGTGTTACAAGGCTGCGCAATAATACATATACATATGGTTCTATTCTGAACTAATTTTCTTAGAGTTATGGCTCCTGAAACATAGAAAATTGCTTAGTCATAAAAGGGGCGGTGTCACGCCCATTTTTTAAAATTTGAAGTTTTTCCTATTTATTGTTATAAATCCACTTGGGTAATGAAATACCATTGATATAAAGCTCTTTTGCTTATTTTATTCATCCACGACCCTTTTAAATATCTTTTATATAAAAGTGGGCTTGGTCCTTAAGCGATTTCGTTAATTTTTCTTCAAAGCATTCCTTATAGTAAGGCAAACTCTCTGCCGAATTTTGTTACGATAGGTTTAACGATTTTTGATTAATAATATTTGTAAAATTGATTTTATCAAAAGTGGGCGGTGTCACGCCCATTTAAAATTTTTTTTTCAAATTTTTATCAAGTGTCTCAATATCAGTCCACACGTCGAATTTCGACATTCTAGGTGTATTATTTACTAAATAATTAGGTTTTTTGTGTTTTCCAAAATGTTATATATATAAAAAGTGGGCGTGGTTATCATCCGATTTCGCTCATTTTCAATACCAATCTATTCTGGGTACAGATAAGCTCGTGTACCAAATTTGGTGAAGTTACTCAAGTTATCGTGTTAAAGGACAGACGGACGGACGGACAGACGGACGGACGGACAGACGGACGGACATGGCTCAATAAAATTTTTTTTCGATACTGATGATTTTGATATATGGAAGTCTACATCTGTCTCGATTTCTTTATACCTGTACAACGAACCGTTATCCAATCAAAGTTATAATACTCTGTGTACAAGTACAGCTGGGTATAAAAATATTATGAAAGAAAAGGAAGAAAAGACAAGGAACGGTTTTTTGTAACAGTGTTATCGACGTGGTTTATACCAATTATCGATTTGACATCGATGTGCTATTGATTTACAATCCATAACAAACGTTATCGTTATCGATTTACTATAGAAAAGCTATTGATTGTGTATCGAAAATTTATCGATTATTTATCGAAAAGTTATCGATGTTTTATTAAATATTTTTCGGTTAGTTATTGAAAAATTACTGATTATTTACCGATTATTCATTTATTATTAATTTAAAGGTTATCGATTACTTATCGAAAAGTTAACGATATGCTATCAAAAAGTTATCGATTTGTTTTCGGAGTGTAACTAATTCGCTTGTTGATGATTTATCAAAGAAATATTGATTTGTTATAGAAAAATTGTCAATTTGTTATAGCAAAGTTATCGATTTGGAAAACAAAAAATTTTGCATTTGATATCGAGAAGTTATTGAATCATTGTCGTAAAGCTATCGATTGTTTTCATTGTAAACTTGTAGAAATGTTATCAAAGAATTAACTATTTGTTATAGAAAAGTTAACGATTTGTTATCGTAGTGTTACCAGTTTGTAATTATTTGTTTCTGATAAAATTACATCTATGATGGCTTAATTTTAAGCCCTGGGCGAGCTCTAGTTGATTTAAAGACGTTCTTCAACACATGGAACGTAACGAGAACTTGGTACTCACACCTTTTTTTTTAAACTCCTTTTCCAGGACTTCAAATTTCGAAGCGTTATCTGAAAAATGTATTTCAAAAATGCCTTTTTGTGATATTGCGCTTGAAGAACGCCCTATCTCAGAATGTTTTGCATAAACGCTCTTTCTCCGCATAAATTTAATGCATTTTGAGTTGAGATATAATGTTTTTGAAAAGTCCGAGATGGAGAATGTGCGGAGCACGCCGCTACCACACCACGGCAGTCGCTAGGATGCTATTCAATGAAATTTATAAATAGGGCGTTTTTGAAAATAATTCTAATGTCCGTGATAAAGGCCGTTTTAAAAAAGTTGAAACAACTTCCGAGATGGACTGATATTCCACTCTGCCGTCGATATATTTTGACGAATGTTATCAAATATCTGAGAGCATTACGAAGCTCATAATCTTCTACCACATGTAAACAAACGGTGTTACAACAACAACGACAACATAGCAACAGATAACGAAAACCACAAATACACATGTATGAAGCAGCACAAGAAGCAGCGAATAATAGTAATACTCTACGATTCGCTTATAACGATATGAGTAGAGACATCAGTGCATAGACACTGTCGCTCTGCTGACCTCTAAACGGCAACGCTAGAGATGACAAGTCAGTTTAATTTTAATCATGAAAATTTTGTTAGATGATGGGCTCCATATCTATCATCGTCGTATGTCAATATGGATTATCTGTTCTAGTTCTCACTTTACTTGTGAGTACAGCATAAAGAAATTTTTGGAAAATATTCTGCCGTAATTGTTCTATGGAGTACTCAGACCTGAAATAGACGATCAAGCTGTAATACATCTCATACTCCTTAAATAGTACTACGCAACTGTTCCTTCAGGGGTATAAGCGTCCGCCACAATTTAGTCTCATTCATATTAAAAGTTCTTGAACCAAAAAGTTCTGAGATGAGGCGTTTCGAGGAAAGAGTTCGATCTACAGCCATACGTATTTTATACAATTTTTAGTTTTTTTCAAATTTAGTTAAATTATAAATCAACCACTTAAAAAATTACCAGTAGCCTAGTAAAATCCTTCAATACACTTAAATCCTCTAACGAGCACTTCATTAAATTTTAAATTCATATTATAAGCTAAGAGTTATTTTTATACCCAGCTGTACTTGTATACGTGGTGTTATAACTTTGATTGGATAATGGTTGGTAGATATAGAATGCCACATAATGAAAACATTAGTATCGAACAAAATTTTGATTAAGCGATCTCCGTCCGTCCGTCTGTCCGTCCGTTAACACGATAACTTGAGCTAATGTTGAGATATCTTCACCAAATTCGAATTGCACGCTTATCTGGTTCCAGAATAGATAGGTATTGAAAATGAGCGAAATCGGACGACAACCACCCCTACTTTTTCGATATCGAAAATTTAGAACAATTAAGAAAATTCAAAAACGAATCCCGCAAAGCTAATGAAATTTTATAGGCGGATTGGTTTTATGACCCAAAATATTTAAAAGAAGAAAACTTGGAAGTTTAACAAGCCGTAAACCAAAAGCCGTTAAAGATATTACATTGAAATTTGGCAGAGACACTATCTTTGCTAAATTATATAGACTGAGTGAAGATAAATAAAATCGGTTAAAGATCACGTCCACTTTTTCTAACGGGATAACCTTAACAAAGTACATCTTACTGATATTCTAACTCACTAGTTGTATGGATGAGCTAAGAACAAAACTTAACAAATTTTGAAAATGGGCGTGGGCTCTATTTTTTAAACGGTTTTATTTAGCTTGACTTGACAAGCTGGTTGGTTGGATGGCTGGTTGGCTGGCACGAATTTTGTAATTGAAATTTAAGTAACTTCCCGATAAGCTACAAGCTTGAAACTTGGAATATAGTTCAGAACCCGATGACAATGCAATAATAAGGAAAAAAGCGCCGATAGGTGGCGCAAGGATCGAGATATTCACAAAAATGTATTTGTGAGCCGATCTGGCTCATATTTGAAGCACATAATACATATAAGAATAGAAAGCGACCTATGAAAAAATCGCCGCTAGGTGGCGCAAGGATCGAGATATTCACAAAAATCGTATTTCTGGTCCGATTTGGCTCATATTTGGAACACATAATACATACAAGATTAGAAAGCGAGCTATGAAAAAAATCGCCGCTACGTGGCGCAAGGATCGCGATATTCACAAAAATCGTATTTGTGGTCCGATTTGGCTCATATCTGGAACAAATATTACATACAGTCCGGTAGAAGTGACATCAAAATATTTTGGAGTTGGAAGAGGGACAAGCATACGTGGCGTAGAGTAGAGTAAAGTCTTTGGAAGGATTATGTATTGAGGACCTAGATTGTAATAAATTGTTAGGAAAGAGTCCTTGTAATAATAATGAGTCACTAAATGAACTAAATAGAATGAGAAATAATAGGCAATTAAATAAAGACTAAAAACTTGAAAATAAAATAATTAAACAAATTTTTTAAAGTAAACGGTTTTATTGATAACAATACTTACATGAAGTAATAATAATACTAAAAGATAGAAAATAACTAGGTAGGTCCTAGGTACTAGTCATCACACTCCTCATCAATCTAGGGCGTCGATCAGACAATTAAATAAAAGCGTTGGACGCGTCAAATGTGTATTGATAGTCATATATAAGACCAACTGAACCCAACGCTTTTATTTAATTGTCTGATCAACGCCCTAGATTGGTGAGGATTGTGATGACTAATACCTAGGACCTACCTAATTATTTTCTAGTTTTTAGTATTATTATTACTTCATGAAAGTATTGTTTTCAATAAAACCGTTTAATTTAAAACATTTTTTTTTTTAATTATTTTATTTTACTCTTTAAAAGATACTTTTAATGTCATAAATCGAACAAAAATCTCGCAATCCGAACGAAATTTGATATAAACATTTTTTCCATAGCTACAGATGTTTAACCCACACAAGTTCATAAGTATATCCTTTTGCTTCTTTTGAACGAAAATGAGCAGAATAGAGCCATATATGTGACCTGAAATCATGAAACTACCCTATTGTGCGAAAATACCATTCTTCACTTTTTGAGTGATTCTTATAGGAAATTTAACGCTCTTATAGGAAATTTAACGCTCTTTCCGCAGTTGTATATCTTAGTTTTTGCAAAAATCGCATTTAAAGCCAAATCGGACTACAAATTCGATTTTTTTAAATATTTCGATCCATGCGCCACCTATCGGAGTTTTTTTCTTCTTATTACTGCATTGTCATTGGGTTCTGAACTATATTCCAAGTTTCAAGCTAGTAGCTTATCGGGAAGTTAATTAAATTTTAATTACAAAATTCTTTCACAACGGCCAGCCGCTACACATAGTCAAGCTAAACAAAAACTTTAAACGCATTTTTCTCGCAAACTTGTTTTCGCACAATAGGGTTGTTTCATTATTCCAGGTCACATATGTGTTATTGCACAGCCTTATAACACTATTAATCACACAAAGCCAACAACAATAGCGTCTCAAGTGCACAGACGGGTATGTAATGTTCGGTTTCACCCGAACTTAGACTTTCTTACTTGATTTCTCTTAATACAACAATTATCTCCAAACTCATAATGAATAATTAAAATCGTTTGTCAAAAACGAAAAAAGTCTTTTCATTCAATAATGCTAGTCTTAAAAACTGTCTTAATTTTAAAATGCCATACGAACTGCCAGTACTTCTCAGCTTTATCTCTTTCATTTAATTTTCTATTTATGACTATAGAATTTTTTTTTCACATTTCATTTAACTTTTGGCTTTGTAATGTGTTAAATGTGATTGTCTGAAATCTGTAGATTTAATTGATGTACGGTGAAAGGAATCTTTTTATCTCTCAATATTTAGTTGTCAACGCATCAGCATTCTGTGCTTTACTTTACACGGGTTTTAAGTTGACTTGGCTGGCTTTGTTAATTGCCTTTAATAGTTTAAAATGTGACTGAGCATTTAATTGGCCGTGGGCGGTTAAGGCACAAAATACGAAATCACAAATTGAAGAAAAAGAAAAGCAGCATAAAAACAACATTCGAGTAATTGTAAAACTATTGATAACAACAAAAAGTCGTATGCGACTGTCAACATTCATGCAAAAACCCTCCGCCAGTAACCCTCCAAATATTTGCAATTGAATTAAATTATTCAGACGTAAGCGTACAATATGTTCTCTATAAACTATAAACTGACTGGGCAGAATATTGTCATTTAGCGGGTGGGTTATAACTTGGATTTACTGCGTATGCATGTATGTGTTGATTACGCAGGGTTTCGTGACAATGTAGCGAAAAATTTAGCAACGAATCAAAGCAGAGAGACCATTACTGCTATATTTTTTTTTATTGTTATTATTATGACACAATTTAGCGCAAATTGTTTTTATTTCAAATGAAAATATGTAAGCACATTTTTGTGTTATGTAACACAAAATTATTTATCGCAAATAAATATTTGTATAAGAATGTGTGTACAGCGCTAGAATTTTTATTATCTTGCAAATGCTTTACTGTTTCGCCACACCTTTTGTGATCTATTTAATATTTCTTAATTTTAAATTATCAATAGGCAGCTTTACTATACTCAATTACTTACAAAAAGTAGTATCTACAATAGTTATTACAATTGAAGCTTCTGCTTTGAAAATATTGGGAAACGGGTTAAAAGAACGCAAAACGCAGCATTTTGGGTGACATATGACAACCAAAAAAACACACACTTAATCAAAAACTGACTGTGAACTAAAAAGTAGTGTTTATCAAATATTACAGTTAAATAAATATTGTCTGATTAGTTGAAAGAAGTTGAATGAATACAGAGCGTGTTGGGTGACTTTGTAACACCAAAATAACAAAACTAATGAAAAAACTGAATGTCAAATAACAATAAGTACGGTCTCCAATATTATAATTGTAAATATTGGCTAACTGTTTTAAAAAGCAAAAGACTTAGCATTTTGGGCGGCTTTTCCCGGCCAAAAGAACACACCCAATAAAATAGCTGAATGTGTAATAACAATAAGCAGTTACTCCAATATTATAATTGAAGCTTCTGCTTCGAAAATATTGGGAGATAGGTTAAAAGAACGCACCACTTTGCATCACCAAAAGAACAGACCTAATGAAAAAGCTGAGTTTTACACAATAATTAGTGTCTGCTTTGAAAATATTGGCTAACCAGTTAAAATAGCATAAAACACAGCGTTTTGGACAAGGTTGCACGATCAAAAGAACTCGCTTAATACAAAAACTGAGTGTGAAATAACAATAAGTAGTATTTCGAATATTATATCTGAAGCTTCTGCTTTGAAAATATTGGCTGATTAGTTGAAAGAAAACAGAACATTGCATTTTGGGTGACCTTGAGCCGCCAAACGAACACTGCTAATGAAAAAACTGAGTGTGTCAAAACAATAAGAAATGTCTTCAATATAAGATTTCAAGCTTCTGTTTTGAAATTATTGCCTAACTGGCTGAAGCAACATAAAAAACAGCATTTGAGGCAACTTTGTACCACCAAAAGAACTCAGCTAATGAAACAATTGAGTTTGAAATAAAAATTGTTAGTATGTACGTTCCTTTTGCAATGTGGGCTTTACCGAAGATGCCCATACTCGCGCAGTTTGTGTTGTCATCGTTGAGCATTGGTCTGGTGGACTTAACAAAGGCTAAGGGCGAGTTTGTCAAAACTATAAAATTGAAAGAGGTTTTTAGTTCAAGTACAGAGCACTTTGCCACATTTTGCAAAACGAGGTAGAGAGATAAAAAGAGCTTGTCCATGCTTTGACAAGTAAAACCAAACTTCTTTCCTTTACGTTGCCAAAACGGAACAACCCCGCGCTATATCTTTTTTCTGAGCTACAAACTGTATGTTGAGGGATCGAAGAAAGAGCGGACTCCCCCATGAGGGGCATCGGGTCAAACAATACCATATCCGCCTGATCAGACGACAACATAGTGATCCGACTGATAGTATAGGCATTATATTCTGGTAGAAGGCGACATTACTGAATTAAAATTTGGGAGGCTGCAAAAGAGTACGCTACTAGGAATATAAAATGGACGAGATAATCTACCACGGAAAGTGCTCAGCGTTATTATACTCAGTTGAGCAGAGCTCACAGAGTATATTAACTTTGATTGGATAACGGTTGGTTGTACAGGTATAAAGGAATAGAGATAGATATAGACTTCCATATATCAAAATCATCAGTATCGAAAAAAAATTCGATTGAGCTATGCCCGTCCGTCCGTCCGTCCGTCTGTCCGTTAACACGATAACTTGAGTAAATTTTGAGGTATCTTGATGAAATTTGGTATGTAGGCTCCTGGGCACTCATCTCAGATCGCTATTTAAAATGAACGATATCGGACAATAACCACGCCCACTGTTTCGATATCGAAAATTTCGAAAAATCGAAAAAGTGCGATAATTCATTACCAAATACGGATTAAGCGATGAAACTTGGTAAGTTAGTTGAACTTAGGACGCAGAATAGAAAAATGGTAAAATTTTGGACAATGGGCGTGGCACCGCCCACTTTTAAAAGAAGGTAATTTAAAAGTTTTGCAAGCTGTTATTTGGCAATCGTTGAAGATATCATGATGAAATTGGCAGGAACGTTACTCTTATTACTATATGTCAGCAAAATTTCATTAGCAAAATCGGAGAAAGACCCCGCCCAATTTTTAAAAAAAAATTTTTTTTAATTCGAATTTTAAAAGAAAAGTTAATATCTTTAGAGTATATAAGTAAATTATGCCAACATTCAACTCCAGTAATGATATGGTGCAACAAAATACAAAAATAAAAGAAAATTTCAAAATGGGCATGGCTCCACCCTTTTTCATTTAATTTGTCTAGGATACTTTTAATGCCATAAGTCGAACAAAAATTTACCAATCCTTGTGAAATTTGATAGAGGCTTAGATTCTAGGACGATAACTGTTTTCTGTGAAAAAGGGCGAAATCGGTTGAAGCCGCGCCCAGTTTTTATACACAGTCGACCGTCTGTCCTTCCGCTCGGCCTCTAACACGATAACTTGAGCAAAAATCGATATATCTTTACTAAACTCAGTTCACGTACTTATCTGAACTCACTTTGTATTGGTGTAAAAAATGGCTGAAATCCGACTATGACCACGCCCACCTTTTCGATATCGAAAATTACGAAAATCGAAAAAAATGCCATAATTATATACCAAATACGAAAAAAGGGAGGAAACATGGTAATTGTATTGGTCTATTGACACAAAATATAAAAAAAATAAATAAATGTAAGGCGCGATAACCTCCGAAGAGATCTAAGGCCGAGCTTCTCTTCCAAGATGCGTCGTGCTCTTCTTGATTTTCCCTACAAATTGGCCGGACGGGACCTACATGTTTTATGCCGACTCCGAACGGCATCTGCAAGGCAGATGAGTTTTCAGTGAGTGCTTTTCATGGCAGAAATACACCCGGAGCGCTTGCCAAACACCGCCGAGGGGCGACCCCGCTTAGAAAAATTTTCTTCTAATTTAAAAACCTTATTTCTAAAATTTTGATGTTGCTTTGCCCGGGGTTCGAACCCAGGGCATACGGTGTGGTAGGCGGAGCACGCTACCATCACACCACGGTGGCCGCCAATATGGAAGCAAAATATAACTTTAGAAAAAAACTTTGTAAAATGGTTGTGACACCTACCATATTAAGTAGAAGAAAATGAAAAAGTTTTGCAGGGCGAAATCAAAAGCCCTTGGAATCTTGGAAGGAATACTGTTCGTGGTATTACATATATAAATAAATTAGCGGTACCCGACAGATGAAGTTCTGGATCACCCTGGTCCACATTTTGGTCGATATCTCGAAAAGGCATCCACCTATGGAACTAAGGCCCTCTCCCTTTTAAAATACTCATTAACAGCTTTCATTTGATACCCATATCGTACAAACAAATTCTAGAGTCACCCCTGGTCCACCTTTATGGCGATATCTCGAAAAGGCGTCCACCTATAGAACTAAGGCCCACGCTCTTTTAAAATACTCATTAACACCTTTCATTTGAAACCCATATCGTACAAACGAATTCTAGAGTCATCTCTTGTCCACCTTTATGGTGATATCTCGAAAAGGCGTCCACCTATAGAACTAAGGCCCACGCCCTTTTAAAATACTCATTAACACCTTACAACTAAGGGCCACTCCCTGGCCTACCTTTATGGCGATATCTCGAAAAGGCATCCACCTATGGAACTAAGGCCCTCTCCCTTTTAAAACCCTCATTAATACCTTTAATTTGATACCCATATCATACAAACACATTCTAGAGTCACCCCTGGTCCACTTTTATAACGATATTCCGAAAAGGCGTCCACCTATAGAACTAAGGCCTACTCCCTTTTAAAATACTCATTAACACCTTTCATTTGATACCCATATAGTACAAACAAATTCTAGAGTCACCCCTGGTCCACCTTTATGGCGATATCTCGAAAAGGCGTCCACATATAGAACTAAAGCCGACGCCTTCTTAAAATACTCATTAATACCTTTCGTTTGACACCCATAGTGTACAAACGAATTCTAGAGTCACCCTGGTCCCCTTTATGGCGATAACACGAAACGGCGTCCAGCTATAGAAATAAGGATCACTCCCTTTTAAAATACTCATTAACACCTTTCATTTGATACACATGTCATACCAACACATTCCAGGGTTACCCTCGGTTCATTTTCCTACATGGTTATTTTCCCTTATGTTGCCACCATAGCTCTCAACTGAGTATGTAATGTTGGGTTACACCCGAACTTAACCTTCCTTACTTGTTTTTCATTTGTTTTCTGCATGTGCTGGGGCAAATTAGGCCGTAAAAGAAATTCATAGACTGAGGGAAGCCAACCAACTTGTGAGGCTACCGCATTGAGCGGCTTGAAAACTAACTTGCGATCTTAAACGGACTATATCGTGTTAGCTGCTGACATCCAGGTATATATCAAATAGAAAGTACCACTTTAAGGTGACAGAGATACGCCGTAATTACAATCTATACTGACGGCTCTAAAAAAAGAGCCTGTACGCGAACGATAAGTCATGGTCAGGTAATTTTACTGGCTTTAGTACGACTCCGTCGACCAACAAAACGCTCTTTGTTTACAGCCCAACTGCCATAAATAAAGTAGGATTAGGTTATCTCTATTTGCTGTAATGAAATCGAAGTGAAAGAAATCTCATTTGAGAAATGGACATAAACGAGGAATAAGTCTGCACAACTACCACTGCTTGTCCTCAAGCGGAGTATCGGAAAATTTATTGTTCGGGCAATTACCTTGCAATTAACCAATCCTGTGAGCTTTCTGGGTGTATACGACTATGTTTTGGACAAAAAAAATGCGAGAGTACCAAGTACTTGTAAAGTTCGATGCTTCAACATACAGAAGCTCGCCAAGAAATTCGAGAAAAGATTCGTCGGATTCTTATCAATAACAGCCAACCGATACCGATAGGTTAATATATTAATATTGGCTAATTATCGAAAGCAAACGTTTTGTCGAGTTATCTGGTTGTCATCGGCTTTTTATCACGAAATCATCGGCTTCTTACCGGCTTGTTATCGACGGGTTACGGATGTGTCATCGATTTTATATTGCACTTTTATCGGTATCTGTTTTATAACAAACCGATGAGTCGTCAATAATAAATCTGTTACACGCCGATAACAAATTGGCAACACCCAACAAGCTGATAACTTTACGAAAGCAAATCAAAAGTTTTTTGATAACATTTTCGTTAGCTTCTCGATAAAAAAAAATCTATTAAATGCCCATTCCAAGTTCTTAAAACTCCGATAACAAATCGAGAACCTTCGATAATTTTCTAATAACGTATCGATAACAATTTTTTTCATAACGAATCGATAGCACGCCGATGAAAAACCGACTACACTTCGAGGCACCACCTTTCGACATAACCTATAAACAGTAAGCCGGCTTTCAATCGTATAACCTGAAGAACTGTAAATACATTATTTTTGGTATTCGAATTTTTTTAATTTAGTCCATTAAAATTTTATGAAAAGTTATGCAAACACAAAGAGAAGGACGGGTTTTCCCTTAGATAATAATCAAATCTTCAAATACTTAATTCCAATTACTACTCACTTAACCAACAAATATTACAAAATTTCAAAGTTTACAAATTTTTAAACCGTCATCCTATAATTTCTTTTTAATTATTGAACAAATTAATTTCTTAATCGCCAAAGCATACAAAGAAACAAGTAAGGAAGGTTAAGTTCGGGTGTACCCGAACATTACATACTCAGTTGAGAGCTATGGTGGCAACATAAGGGAAAATAACCATGTAGGAAAATGAACCGAGGGAAACCCTGGAATGTGTTTGTATGACATGGGTATCAAATGAAAGGCATTAAAGAGTATTTTATGAGGGAGTGGACTATAGTTCTATAGGTGGACGCCATTTAGGGATATCGCCATAAAGGTGGATCAGGGTTGACTTTAGAATTTGTTTGTACGATATGGGTATCAAATGAAAGGTGTTAATGAGTATTTTAAAAGGGAGTAATCCTTAGTTCCATAGGTGGACGCCGTTTCGAGATATCTGCATAAAGGTGGACCAGGGGTGACCCTAGAATTTGTTGTACAATATGGGTATCAAACGAAAGGTGTTAATGAGTATTTTAAAAGGGAGTGGGCCTTAGTTTTATAGGTGGACGCCGTCTCGAAATATCGCCATAAAGGTGGACCAGGGGTGACTCTAGAATGTGTTTGTACGATATGGGTATCAAATTTAAGGTATTAATGAGGGGTTTAAAAGTGAGTGGTGGTAGTTGTATATGTGAAGGCGTTTTCTAGATATCAACCAAAATGTGGACCAGGGATACCGCTAATTTATTTATATATGTAATACCTGCCAAGATTTCAAGGGTTCTTTATTTCGCCCTGCAGAACTTTTTCATTTTCTTCTACTTAATATGGTAGGTGTCACAACCATTTTACAAAGTTTTTTCTAAAGTTATATTTCGCGTCAATAACCCAATCCAATTACCATGTTTCATTCCTATTTTCGTATTTGGTATAGAATTATGGCATTTTTTTCATTTTTCGTAATTTTCGATATCGAAAAAGTGGGCGTGGTTACGGTGCGATTTCGTTAATTTTAAATAGCGATATGAGATGAGTGCCCAGGAACCTACATACCAAATTTCATCAAGATACCTCAAAATTTACTCAAGTTATCGTGTTAACGGCCATGCGGAAGGACAGACGGACGACTGTGTATAAAAACTGGGCGTGGCTTCAACCGATTTCGCCCATTTTCACGGAAAACAGTTAGCGTCATAATATCTATGCCCCTACCAAATTTCAAAAGGATTGGCAAATTTTTGTTCGACTTATGGCATTAAAAGTATCCTAGACAAATTAAATGAAAAAGGGCGGAGCCACGCCCATTTTGAAATTTTCTTTTATTTTTGTATTTTGTTGCACCATATCATTACTGGAGTTGAATGTTGACATAATTTACTTATATACTGTAAAGATATTAAATTTTTTGTTAAAATTTTACTTTAAAAAAAATTTTTTTTTAAAAGTGGGCGTGGTACTTCTCCGATTTTGCTAATTTTTATTAAGCGTACATATAGTAATAGGAGTAACGTTCCTGCTAAATTTCATCATGATATCTTCAACGACTGCCAAATTACAGCTTGCAAAATTTTAAATTACCTTCTTTTAAAAGTGGGCGGTGCCACGCCCATTGTCCAAAATTTTACTAGCTTTCTATTCTGTGTCATAAGGTCAACCCATCTACCAAGTTTCATCGTTTTAGCTTTCCTTGGTAATGAATTATCGCACTTTTTCGGTTTTTCGAAATTTTCGATATCGAAAAAGTGGGCTTGGTTATGGTCCGATTTCGTTCATTTTAAATAGCGATCTGAGATGAGTGCTCAGGAACCTACATACCAAATTTCATCAATTTACCTCAAAATATACTCAAGTTATCGTGTTAACGGACGGACGGACGGACATGGCTCAATCAAATTTTTTTTCGATCCTGATTATTTTGATATATGGAAGTCTATATCTATCTCGATTCCTTTATACCTGTACAACCAACCGTTATCCAATCAAACTTAATATACTCTGTGAGCTCTGCTCAACTGAGTATACAAAAAATCACACGCGAATCCCTTAATGATCAAAAATCGCACAGAAATACGGTAAACATACATACATACATACGTATGGAGATACGTGCTCTTGAAGTACTTACGATCGTCACTTTTGATCCACAGTTCCCATGACACAATCTATATTTATACACGACTTATGTATGATTGTATGTATGTAAACCAGTTTCAAGATCTTCCCCCACCAAAAATATATATCGGTATTGCCAAAAAAAGTAAATAAATAATAAATTGTGAAACTAAGCGCGTACATTTGCGAAGGGAATCAGCGAAATCTGCAATAAAGAGAGCGCCGATCAGTTTTAAGGTACTAAATAAGTGGATATGTATTTATGTATATATCCTATATTGTACATATGTCTACTTAACTAACAAATGTTGTTCCACATTTCGGGATTTAAATCAGCGTTGCTACGTAACTCTTTATATGTCACATTCCTTGTCAAATTGGACAAAAATTTCCTTTGCATTTCACAGGTAATCTGATTTTATTGTGTTTCTGATTTCGGGGGACTAAAACTTGAGCGTTTTTAAACACAGAATCTTTCAATATATGTCAACTCAACACTTATTCTGAATTTGAATCCACGTTCATAGTATTATAATGACTGCGGTGTACAACCAGTGCATTTATTGCGACTTTGAACTGCATCCTTTCCACTGTACCAGTCCGCAACTAGGATTAATGCGCTATGCAGTAGCTCGCTTAAAGTTTAAGGATACCTTCCAATTGCTTTTAGGAGTATGTCGTCAGTGTATGTCATGACTTGGCAACCAGTCTCTTCTTATTTCAATTATAGGGTCTGCTCCTCTTCCGCTGTAAAGAGGATAATACACCTCATTCGATAATGCTCGTGAAATATTACCGTGTTATGCAAGTTTCGATCTAGTATCATACGTAGCAGGGACTCGATTTCGGTTTTTTGATAGACGATGTTATCCGCTCCTTCTTCAGCAAGAAGTCTATCTAGAGCTAAGTCCTTGAATGCAATGCCTGTTCCTTTATTTCTGATGTTAGCATGAAGAGCTGGCTGCATAGACCTGTCTTTGTAATATGAGTGTAGGAAACAAGAACTGTATTTGTAAGCTATTTTTAATATGCACATCCAGAAGCCAATCTTGGGTTAAATATTTATTTATTTATAATTATTTCAATCAAGATTTGATGGCGCATTCGACCTTGTGAACGGAGATTAAATGCTCCATGGAGGTGCGAGCTAGTACCGTCATCATACAAATATCGTTAATAATCCCCTCGGGGGGTGTCTTTATCGTTGCTAGAAGAAGAAGACCTGATAGAGAGGCAGAAATGACTGACTCCATTTGTTGGACGGTCGATACCGTTTAAATGGCTAAGCGACAATTAAAGAAAGAAAAAAGGTTATGGGGGCCTTCGTTTCGGCTTGCGGTAACAAAGGTAGCTTTCCTCCCATATTACTTAAGCTGAGATTATTAACAAGTTTAAAGCATAATTGGCAGCTATCGGAGCTTTGCTTCTATTGCAGCACTACTCAGGCTACTGGTGCGAAAATCACGGGAGTCGTGGGACATGCACGCGGACCATGGTGGAGCCTTCGTCTATTTCAACTGCTTCCTTGTCATTACTTACTGTGGTCGAGTTTCGTTACGTTGACGTTGTTGAACTGCAGTCATGAGCCTATGTTTCTTGGGTCCATTCAAGGTGGTTTTCCCGCTGGTTCAGAGGGCTTGCCGTTCTCGCCAATTGTTCACTGCTGACACACGGCGGGAACCCTGTTTCTTCATGGTGGGGCTGTCTTCCATCATTTTATTAGGAGAAACTTGTCAAGCCTTGCTTAATTTTAGAAGCAGTAGACTCTGCATTTCTATCAATTAGTGAGAACTTATCGTTTATTGACCTTAATTAAATTAGTAAATTATTTCCGCTTTGGCGTGGGCTGACCCATATGTTGTGTGAAATAAATATTTGCACAAAAAAAAAAACACAAAGAAAATTGAAAACAAAGGAAAAAGTAATATAAAATTTAAATGCTTGAAAATGTTAAGGCAAATGTGTACGAACAAAAAAAAAACACAAAAAATAAATTGTAGAAGAATCACTTAAAGGAGCCACTTCAGGGTTAAGCACATTGACCGACTATGAACAGGCCAATGCAAGGTGTAGTGTCAGTCCGAAATAAAGGGACCGAGTATATATATATGTATGTATGTATGTATGTATGTATATATGTGCGTAAGGCGTGATTTGGCTGATTTAAACTTATTAAAAATCGTACAAGTACTACTCGTAAAAGTGAGGGCGGCAAATGTGGCGTTGAATGATTTTCGTTTCGAAATTCCCACGACGGTGCTGCGCTTTAGTAAGACAAACAAGAGGGGAAGAAGTGTGGCGCAAACGGAAAAAAGAAATCAGCAAAAGGAGGCTGGTATCAGTAGCTTAACAACTTCACTGGACATAAGCGAGTACATAAATGCGACAGACAGACAGACAGAGAGTGGACGTCGCTGCAACAGGTACTTAAGATGCAAAACCAAACGCGAATGTAGAAAAGTAATGAGCCCCTTTTCGTCCACTTTTCCTACAAATTTATTTATTTTTTTCTGTGAATACACAGACTGTTTAAATAAGATGTGATAATAATAAAATTCTTTACTTCAAATGCTACCAAAAATGGGTTAAAACACAATTTAATCTAATATCTACCACATACATACATACATACATACAAATGTACTTGTGTATGTGTATTTGTTTGCAGGTTTCTGTGGCTTTGAAATTTGAGTAGATATTTTACTGCTTGAATTTTTGTACATATTAAATTGTAAAGGATAATAAAATCCTTGCAGACGAATTGAAAAAAAAAAAATAAGATTTGTACACGCAAAAACGCAAAGAATATAAAATTTACAAAAAAACAAAAATAATTAAAAAGGCAGAAATAATAAAAAGATGCAATGATTTGAAGGCAAAACAATGCAAGCGAAACGCCTTAAGCGTGGGAAATTTCAATTCAACGAAATTTAGTGATCTCTTTCGGAGATATTGGAAATGAGGAACCACTAGTGTGAGAAATATTTTTTGTTTTAAATGTAAATGGTTTGAAAAAAAAGTGCACGAACGCAGAGAAAGACAACTTAAGTTACTAAAAGCAGCGATAATGAAAAAAGCCTACTAACAAAGTTCACAACTGTCAAACGAGTACATTGGGCCCTGTCTACTTTCAGCCCATTCAAGTCACCAGGACCGGATAGGGTATATGCTTGTCTGTTACAGCAAGCGATAAATCATATAGCACCAGTCTTATCCACTTTACATAAGGCATCACTACTGCTCGGCCATAATCCAAACAGGTGCGCAGAGGTTAAGGTAGTATTTTCACCAAAGCCAGGGAAGCCCGAGCAACTGCCCTCGTCGTATCGACCAATAAGCCTGAGCTCGTTTCTCCTAAAGGGTGTGAAGAAAATCTTAGATCAGCATATATGGGAGGTCAATCTAAATAAACTCCCTCTGTGTAGGAATCATTTCGCCTACCAGTCAGGGAAATTCACGGAGACGGCTATTCATAGCATAACGGTAAAAATTGAAAAGGATCCAGATTCAAAAAATATAGCCCTCTGCGCTTTTATTGACATACTCGTATTATTTCGATAACACCACACATCAAGCTATCGAACAAGCTATGATTGACAAGGACATAAGCCCTATGATAATTTAATGGGTGCTGTCCATGTTAAAGAGTAGAAAATCCATTTGGAAATGGGTGGGACAACTGAATCAATTGCTGTCACAAGAGGATGTCCACAAGGAGATGTGCTCTCCCCTCTCCTGTGGACCCTGGTCATAGATCACCTCTTTCAATTAATAAAGACCAATGGATTTGACACACAAGGGTATGCAGATGATCTAGTTATTTACATGCCACGGATGCACGAGGAAACAATATCAAATCGCTTGGAGCAAGCCCTTGGCATCGTAGAGAGGTGGTGCTTCACCAAAGGACTGTCTCATTCCTAACAAAACTTTTCTAAGGCCTTTCACCAGGAGAAGGAAAGCATTCATCCCGGAACCTTCCTTGGGTCGATCTAGAATAAAATTCTCAATAGAGGCGAAATACCTAGCTCATTTAGATGCTATCCTAAACAAAACGAAGAGCTTTTTTTCGCCTGTACTCTACTCTGCGGCAAAACATGGAGGATATCTCTAAAAATGGTTTACTGGACATTTAATACTGTTGTAAGGCCAACAGTCACCTTTGCTTTCCTAGTTTGGTGACAGAAGGCCATGCAAAAAACGGCAACAGCAAAACTAAGCAAGCTACATCGACTATTTTGCATTGGCTTAATGGGTGCGATGAGAACGTCCCTGCTGATGCACTTAGTGTTTTAGTGGGAATACCTCCCTTCCCTATTCTGACAGAGAAAGAGGCAACACTAGGCGCACTAAGACTTCATTACATTTCGGATTTGAGGCCAGGAAATATGATAGGGTATATGAAAGCAATAAGAAAATTCATAGGAAATCCCACAGTACAACTGAGTGACGTAAGCTTAGACCCTTAAGCTTAGAATCTCACGGAACTTTGAAGTTTCCATTTTGGACAGGACCCACTGGGAAACAGGGAATCCTTATAATGACCCTAACTCATTAGAGAAATCGATACCAATGGGATGCTACCCCGCCATATCCAAATCCATGCAGTAGAAGTATGCGTAGAGAATGTCTGCGGACAGGTACATCCATTATGTCGCATAGCCAGGCGGCCAAATTCTACACAGTTACATCTAAGCTAGTGGATGACTACATTGGCACCGTTAATGGCATGGGAGCCAAAAACAAGGTTATGTTAGGATGGGTTCCTGGACAACAGGGACATGAAGATAATGAACATGTGGATTACCTAGCAAAGCAGGGTGCTATAACAGCATTCTATGGTCCAAAGGCCTTTTGTGAACTCACAAAGGCACACACCCAGGAAACCATAAGTAACTGGGAAAAAAAACAATTCAGACGTCACTGGATTGACTGCCCAAGGCAAAGACAGGCCAGTCTGTTTATACTTCCGGCAGTGAAAGTATCAGCCAAACTCATTAATCTAAGCAGGGAGGACCTAAGAACTTTCACTGGGTACGGGGCACTGTGGTCTACGATATCACCTAAGTAAGCTAATCTATCCGATACTCAAATTTGTTTTTTCTATGAGCTGGAGCATGAAACACCGATTCACATTCTCTGCAAATGCGTCGCTCTGGCAAGGCAGAGATTCTCCCATCTAGGTGGTGTGACTCTTAATCCCTATATGATATGGAATGAAAAGCCTGAAGAGTTACTAAGATACATTAAAAGCCTCCAAATACAAAATTAGGCTCAAATGTCATGCACAATAGATCTGCACAAAGGTCGCAGTGCTTCCAGGCCTAATAATAATAATAAATACTAGAAGAAGATAACATAGCTGCTTTTTATGTTCAAATAAGTTAAGAGCCGAAGACGCAACCAGGAGATAACTTTTGAATTCTGGCCCTAGCTTCAATTTCAACCATTCGAAATCCACGCTGCAGTCAAACCTACTAGTTTCATACTAAATGAATACTAGTTTCATGAAAATCCCAACTGGTTAGAGTTCTTTCTTTTTTCCATATAAGGAACTGGCATTTTTAAAACGGCGATGCTATACGAAATACTAATTGTCAGTCTCTGTATCAACATCATACCACTTGACATACAGTCAGTATATGCATCAGAGTGATATCAGTTGACATGTGCCTTTTCATACAAACATCAGCATCCTACAAGTTAATAACTAGTTTATAGTACGGTACACACCGGTCGGTCTTACATGGAGTTGGTGGCCACAAATTCTTCCAGTAGAGATATCAACGTGAAACTTTGGTCACGACTTTACAAATATGTGAGAATTATTTTTTCATAAAATTGGTGCGGGTGATACTTTCATACCGACCCACAACCACCCACTTTCACCGAATGCATACAAAAAGTAAGTAGATGTGGGGCGGAGGGGAAGTGGTAAGATGTGTCTAACTCAAATACAATGGTAAATAGGATTAAATAAAGAAATTAAAGTTATTAAAAGATCTTACATACATAACAATAACAAAACAACAAACACACACAAAAGTTTGCATTTGCATATCGTCGACTGGATAAAATAATGTCGTACGTTCCATGTGAGCACATATAACATACGATAATAATTTATCAGGGTGACGCTATCAGAAAACTGTCGCAAAACATAGTTAGGGGCAGAAAGTGGCAGCTGAACACTTTAGAATCTTAAAACTTTGACCAATAACAAGATATAAGCCCCATCGTGAGGATCGGTGAGGAACCCAACTAAAACTTTAGCTGAAAAATGAAATATTTGTGCAAATAAACACCAATAAAGGCATTGGTGAAATTCTAAATAACCAAAAAAACAAAACAACAACAAGCTAAAGACACTAAAATTATTTCATAACGAAATAAATACCTTTGACTTCAAAATTCATTTTTATTTATTTCAATGCAATGATATTTTATGTATTTTTAAATAGCTTAAACTTCAAAAACCAACTAATACCATAACCTCACTTTTGAAGTTATTCTTAAAGAGTACAGTTTGAATACAACAAAAACAAATATACCTTTGAAAAGGCTGTTCTAATAAGAGATACTAACGACACATTTGGTGACAAACTTTTCACTTTGATATTTTTATTTTTGGCCTATGAAACCGACCACTGTGCGGTAGTATTTTTCGTGTGGAAAAATAATGCAAGAATTGCTAAATAATTAGCTAAAACTCATTTTTGTTGCCAATTCAATCATAAAATATTAAATGTGAATATCAAAATATCCTCAAAATTATAATCAACAAGTAAGGAAGGCTAAGTTCGGGTGTAACCGAACATTACATACTCAGCTGAGAGCTTTGGAAACAAAATAAGGGAAAATCACCATATAGCAAAATGAACCTAGGGTAACCTTGGAATGTGTTTGTATGACATGTGTATCAAATGAAAGATGTTAATGATTATTTAAAACGTAGTGGGCCTTAGTTCTATAGGTGGACGCCTTTTCGAGATATCACAACAAGGGTGGACCAGGGGTGACTCTAGAATGTGTTTGTACGATATGGGTATCAAATTAAAGGTATTAATGAGGGTTTTAAAAGGGAGTAGCCCTTAGTTGTATATGTGAAGGCGTTTTCGAAATATCGACCAAAATGTGGACCAGGGTGACCCAGACATCTTCTGTCGGGTACCGGTAATTTATTTATATATGTCATACCACGAACAGTATTCCTGCTAAGATTCCAAGGGCTTTTGATTTCGCCCTGCAGAACTTTTTCATTTTCTTCTACTTAATATGGTAGGTGTCACACCCATTTTACAAAGTTTTTTCTAAAGTTATATTTTGCGTCAAAAAACCAATCCAATTACCATGTTTCATCTCTTTTTTCATATTTGTTACAGAATTATGGCATTTTTTTCATTTTTCGTAATTTTCGATATCGCAAAAGTGGGTGTGGTCATAGTCGGATTTCGGCCATATTTTATACCAAGAAAAAGTGAGTTCATATAAGTACGTGAACTAAGTTTAGTTAAGATTTATCGATTTTTGCTCAAGTTATCGTGTTAACGGCCGAGCGGAAGGACAGACGGTCGACTGTGTATGAAAACTGGGCGTGGCTTCAACCGATTTCGCCCTTTTTCACAGAAAACAGTTATCGTCCTAGAATCTATGTCCCTACCAAATTTCACAAGGATTGGTAAATTTTTGTTCGACTTATGGCATTAAAAGTATTCTAGACGAATTAAATGAAAAAGGGCGGAGTTACGCCCATTTTGAAATTTTCTTTTATCTTTGTATTTTGTTGCACCAAATCATTACTGGAGTCGAATGTTGACATAATTTACTTTTATACTGTAAAGATATTAAATTTTTGGTTAAAATTTTACTTACAAAAAAAGTTTTTTTAAAAGTGGGCGTGTTCGTCATCCGATTTCGCTAATTTTTATTTAGCACACATATAGTGGTAGGAGTAACGTGCTTACCAAATTTCATCATGATATCTTCAACGACTGCCAAATTACAGCTTGCAAAACTTTTAAATTACCTTTTTTTAAAAGTGGGCGGTGCCACGCCTATTGTCCAAAATTTTTCTAATATTCTAGTTTACATCATAAGGTCAACGCCTACCAAGTTTCATCGCTTTATCCGTCTTTGGTAATGAATTATCGCACTTTTTCGGTTTTTCGCAATTTTCGATATCGAAAAAGTGGGCGTGGTTTTAGTCCGATTTCGTTCATTTCAATTAGCGATCTGAGATGAGCGCCCAGGAACCTACATACCAAATTTCATCAATATACCTCAAAATTTACTCAAGTTATCGTGTTTACGGGCGGACGGACGGACATGGCTAAATGAATTTCTTTTTTCACCCAAATCATTTTGATATATAGAAGTCTATATCTATCTCGATTAGTTTATGCCGTTAAGGATTACCGTTATGCGAACAAAGTTAATATATATTTTGTGAGCTCTGCTCATCTGAGTATAATCAACTACAACGTTTTTGCTGTGCAGTGCGGCTTTTGACTGCTGGGTATAAGACTGTCCGTGGTTTATGGCACTTTTTTTCTGTGGAGCTTTTAGATAATACTGACCGGTCAATAAAGACCTCACATAGACTGTATGTGTCCATAGTGGGCTGCGGAGTTGTGTTATTTTCAAAATTTTATGAAATAATTTTTTTAGTTTTTTCTTTTACATAATTGTCTCCATAAACTTAAATTCGTGTCATTTAGCCATTTTGTGATTCAAGTATTTGAAATACTAGTTCAAATACATGTATCTACATATGCATACAAGGTTTTTTAGCTACGAACTTTTGTCCATTTTGCACTTTTCCTATGGCCCTTTAAGATGATTTTACGCCAATGGCACGTATGGAGGCGGAAATTACTATCTTAACTAAGAGTTTTCGTCGCAACTATAAATTACGTTAAATTATTATTATTACGTATTAACGATTAAAGCAAATTTAACCTTGACTTGCTTTAAGCAGAACTCTTCCTCTAAATTGTGGCATATAATTGTTGATGTTTCTTTCATACATGTACAATAGGGCGGGTCGATTTAAAAATCGCTCATTGCTCTGTGAAAATCGTATTCTAGGGATCAAAATAAGAAACTTTGCAGAAGGAACTACACCTCTAAAACGAATTCTGATGCCCCCCCCCCCCCCCCCTTTGGGTCGAACTTTTGGCTAGGGGCAATTTCAATTCTACCTGCTGTGTCTTGTGGTGGCTTAAAAAAAACAACACAAGCAATTTTACGATCTGCAATTGTGTCACAGCGATGCCTTGGTTTTAAAAGGGGGTTGTAAAAACGCTAATTTCTAATATTTTTTTTAATTTCTTTTCTATTACTAAGTTAAATTAATTTTTTCATTTACATATGTTCTGACTAAATAAATTTCTAATGAGAAAAATAAACTCCAAAAAGAAAAAACATAGGCATTTCATAGTGGGATTTTTCAAAATTTGCCCCTACGACCCAAAGGGGGGGACATCAGAATTCGTTTTAGAGGTATGGTTCCTTCGGCAAAGTTTCTTATTTTGATCCCTAGAATTTGATTTTCACAGAGCAATAGCCGATTTTTTTTCCTCGCCACAAATCGACCCGGCCTAATGTACAATGTAGGTAGGACTTTGAAAAACTACCCGGAAGTATGAATATGTAATCTGGGAGGTACAAAGAATTTTTATTGATAAAAACAAGCTAAGTAAAAAAGAAAGAATTTTTATTGATAAAAACAAGCAAGTAGTATACTAGTTTACTATGATCCAAATAAGACATTAAAAGTCATGCAATGTTGCCATGAAAGTAACCACCACTCACTACTTTTTGGTTGTCGCATTACCTACATAGCCCAAAGAATGACGCCTAAAAATACTATAAAAAAGAGCAAGAGAGCCTGCTTCAAGGAACTGATGGATAGTGCTGATCTTGATCATTGGGGATTGGCATACAGAACGGTGATGGCGAAAATTAAAGGGCGGAAATCAGAGTAGCCTACATGCCTGATGCTAATGAGAAGAATCGTAGAAACTCTTTTTCCGACACAAGATTACCGGACCTAGCAAAGTGAGGTTCTCGAAGGAATGGAAATCCCAGAAATAACAGAGCAGGAAGTACTAGATGCAACACAAAGAGTTGCGGACAGTAAGTCTCCAGGACCTGATGGAGTGCCAAATATAGCTCTTAAATCAGCGATACGTCTTGAACATCGATATTTACGGATCTCTTCAATGCTTGTTTCAAAGACTGGTTCTATTGCTGAAACCTGGTAAGATGCCCGACCAGCCATCTTCATACAAGCCACTTTGTATGTTGGATTCAATAGGAAAGATTCTCGACCGTATTATTAGTGGGCGTCTGCAGCAGACCCTGGAAAGTCCAGGTGGCTTGTCAAATAGTCAGTTTGGATTTCGAAAATCGAGATCCACGATAGATGCAATACAAACAGTTGTCAATATAGCCCGTGGAGTCATAACCGGAGGCCAAAGTAAAAGGAAGCTCTGTGCACTGATAACTTTGGATAGTAGAAATGCTTTTAACACCGCGAACTGGATGCAGTTAATGACAGCGCTACGAAACTTTGGCACACCTGCTTACCTGCTCCGAATAACTGGTAGCTATCTAAGCGACAGAGTACTCCTTTTTGATACGGATGAGGAACCAAGAAAGCACAACATCACGGGCGGTGTCCCTCAGGGATCTGTTCTAGGTCCAACTCTTTGGAAAGCGATGTATGACGGGGTGCTACAAATGGAGGCACTAAAATTGTCGGCTATGCAGATGATATTGTCGCAGTAGCAGTGGCCAAGAAACTTGATCTGCTCCAAACATTATGTAATGACGCCGTGGGAAGAATAAAGGAATGGTTGACGAACATGGGGCTGGAGATGGCTAGCAATAAGACAGAAGTGGTTCTGGTGAGCTCAAAGCGGACTGTGGATGAGTTGGTCCTATCCATAGGAGATTATCAAATAAATTCAAAGCCTTCCTTGAAATATCTAGGAGTACTCATTGACTCAAAACTAACTTTTAGGGAGCACTTCAGGGCGGTGGGGGATCAAGTTTCTAGAGTTAGTGGAACCCTAACGCGAATGATGTCCAACATCGGCGGCCCAAGCGAAGCTACCTGTCAGCTATTATCCAACGTAGCCAGCTCTATAATATTATATGCAGCACCAGTATGGCACGGATTTAAAATAGTCCACCAAAAAGATATACTAGCAGCCTACCGCATTATTGCGATGCTAATAGCATGTGCTTATCGGACGGTGTCCGACGACACGATCCATGTTTTATCCAGGAAAATCCCATTAGATCTACTCTCAGGTGAAATGGCCTATCTGTATGGCATTGGAATCAGCCGACCATCTGAAGATGCTAAGAAAAGCGCAAGGTCACGAACAATAGTTAGGTTGCAAGAACGGTGGGAAGATTCGAGAAAAGGGCGCTGAACCTTCATTCTAGTCCGGAATATAACGGAATGGTACGAGCGAAAACACGGCGAACTAAATTACCACCTCACGCAGATATTGAGCAGGCACGGCGGCTTCAAGGAATATCTACATAAGCGTGGGATAGAGGAGGATCCTTTCTGTCCAAACTGTCCCTCCGAATTGGAAAGCGCCGAACATGTAATGTTTCACTGCCCTCGTTTTCACGGCGAAAGACTGTCTGTAAACAGAGTTTTTGGAGAGGAACCTTCCATTAGGAATTTAGTTCCACGAATGTGCGGACAAATACATTGTTGGATTGCTGTGAGCAAGATGGGCTTTATATTAATGGCGAAATTGATGCATGCTGAAAGGGAGCGCAGAGAAATGCGCATACGTCGGGGAGTGTCGTTATCGCTACAACAACAACAAATAAACATACGAAAGACGAACAACTTAAGCCCACAGTCACAGTTCTTTGCGTAAAATTTAACTATTCATGTTTAAAGCGACAACCACTACTTGATGTATATGGGTGTTATTGTTGTAAGCAGCAACATCTAAATTTCATGCAATGAACTATGGCTGTCGGCTTACAGTCCTTCGTCATTCGTAGTCAGCAGTTCAGCAGTTGGTTTCATATACGTAAATATTGGCACATTTCATTTCATTTTGTAGTAGTAACTTCGTTCGTAATGCGAGAGTCACTATTACTGCACAAAAAATGGCTATGAATTGGATAGGTGAAATAGTCGAACTCCTATTGCCTGGTTATTTTTCAGTCAGTAACTCAAGTCTGAATGTCTTCCGAAAAGAAAAATTTACTTGAAACAGTCGTCACGTAAAAAAAATTAGCACGAGTTTTTATAGGGAACTAACTTTAAGGTGTCTTCGGTGTACCGAAGTACCGAAGAAGACTTAATGATGAGCTGTACGAGCTATACGCAGACTTCAACATAGTCCAGCGAATTAAAACGCAGCGGCTGCGCTGGCTAGGTCATGTTATGCGAATGAAAGATGATGCTCCGGCCAAGAAAGTATTTCTATCGGAACCCGCCTATGGAAGCAGAGGTAGAGGGCGGCCCCCACTCCGTTGGAAGGACCAGGTGGAAAACGATTTAAACTCCCTTGGTGTGACCAATTGGCGCCGGTTGGCGGAGCGAAGGAGCGACTGGCGCGACTTGTTGGACGGCCATAACCGTTTAGACGGTTAAGCGCCAATTAAGTAAGTAAGTAAGTAACTTTAAGGTGACGTAAGTAGTTCTCAGGGGTGCATCACTCATAAAGAACCGCTATTCTTAATTTTTAAGTATCCAATTTCAAAACAGTAGCAACAAATTAAATGGGCTTAAATACTCCGCAGCCTGGGCATCCTAAAAGAGAACTGAAGAAAGAAAACTTCCCTCAGGCAGTGATCGATGATTTGTATATATGATTCCTAGCAACTGGGTAGGGTCACGAGGTATTTAATTTGACTGGAAGGGGCGGAAAATCATTCCATGTACATCAATTATCCATTCTGTCGAATTATTTATATTATGAATGGCTGAGTACACTTCATAGAACCAAGTGTTTCTGAAAAGATTTTGTCAGGGAAGTGACTCACGAACCTATTTCGTCAAAAAAATAATTTTTATGATGCGATTCACTTGAAAACTGGTACGTAAGTAGCCTTGCCCTCAGGTTTGTGACCAATTGCTGAAAGTCTGGAGAAAACGTGGGAGAGAGCAGAGAAATAATTTCTTTTTTATGATATGTTTTCATTCTGTACGGCAGGTGTTCACAAACAAGAACTAAAGCAAAAAAAAAAAAAAAAAATACATAAAACAACTCACTGCTTGCCTTCCATGGCTCATCATCATCAGCACTGCGTTTTGGATTCAATTAAAAATCGTTTAATATTGCACAATGTGTCAAAAATGTTTAATAGTGTCACAATATTTTTACACTCAACGCACTAATAATTTTATGCAACCAGTACAACAATAACAACAAAAACAAAAACAACAGCAACAACAAAATAATGTAAAATTTAAATTTTTAAGCAAAAACCAAAAAATTTTGTCAAACAAGTAAGGAAGGCTAAGTTCGGGTGTAACCGTGTAACCGAACATTACATACTCAGTTGAGAGCTTTGGAGACAAAATAAGCGAAAATCACCATGTAGGAAAATGAACCGAGGGTGTTTGTATGACATGGGTATCAAATGGAAGGTATTAAAGAGTATTTTAAAAGGGAGTGGGCCATAGTTCTAAAGGTGGACCAGGGGTGACTCTAGAATGTGTTTGTACGATATGGGTATCAAATTAAAGGTATTAATGAGGGTTTTAAAAGGAAGGGGCCCTTAGTTGCATATGTGAAGGCATTTTCGAGATATCGACCAAAATGTTGAGCAGGGTGACCCAGAACATCGTATGTCGGGTAGCGCTAATTTATTTATATATGTAATACCACGAACAGTATTCCTGCCAAGATTCCAAGGGCTTTTGATTGCGCCCTGCAGAACTTTTTCATTTTTTTCCACTTAATATGCTAGGTGTCATTTTACAAAGTTTTTTCTAAAGTTATTTTTTGCGTCAATAAACCAATCAAATTACAATGTTTCATCCCTTTTTTCATATTTGGTATAGAATTATGGCATTTTTCTCATTTTTCGTAATTTTCGATTTCGAAAAAGTGGACGCGGTTATAGTCGGATTTCGGCCATTTTTTGTACCAAGATAAAGTGAGTTCAGATAAGTACGTGAACGTAGTTTAGTAAAGATATATCTATTTTTGCTCAAGTTATCGTGTTAACGGCAGAGCGGACGGACAGACGGTCGACTGTGTATAAAAACTGGGCATGGCTTCCACCGATTTTGCCCATTTTCACAGAAAACAGTTACCGTCATAGGGGTCTATGCCTCTACCAAATTTCAGAAGGATTGGTAAATTTTTGTTCGACTTATGGCATTAAAAGTATTCAAGACAAACTAAATAAAAAAGGGCGGAACCACGCCCATTTTGAAATTTTCTTTTATTTTTGTATTTTGTTGCACCATATCATTACTGGAGTTGAATGTTGACATAATTTACTTATATATAGTAAAGATATTCAATTTTTTGTTAAAATTTGACTTAAAAAAATTTTTTTAAAAGTGGGCGTGTTCTTCATCCGATTTTTGTAATTTTTATTTAGCACATATATAGTAATAGTAGTAACGTTCCTGCCAAATTTCATCACGATATCTTCAATGACTGCCAAATTACAGCTTGCAAAACTTTTAAATTACCTTCTTTTAAAAGTGGGCGGTGCCACGCCCATTGCCCAAAATTATACTAATTTTCTATTCTGCGTCATAACGTCAACCCACCTACCAAGTTTCATCGCTTTATCCATCTTTGGCAATGAATTATAGCATTTTTTCTGTTTTTCGAAATTTTCGATATCGAAAAAGTAGGCGTGGTTATAGTCCGATATCGTTCATTTTAAATAGCGATCTGAAATGAGTGCCCAGGAACCTACATACCAAATTTCATCAATATACCTCGAAATTTACTCAAGTTATCGTGTTAACGGACAGACGGACGAAAATGGCTTAATCAAATTTTTTTTCGATCCTGATGATTTTGATATATGGAAGTCTATATCTATCTCGATTCCTTTATACCTGTACAACCAATCGTTATCCAATCAAAGTTAATATACTCTGTGAGCTCTGCTCAACTGAGTATAAAAATCATGCAACATGTATGCAACAATTTGTCGTTGTTGCTGAGTCAAGCAACATTTATTTTTATTCATTCATTCATAAATACGTCGATATGCATGTATGTGTGCGTGCATGCTATAATTTGTGTATATCTTTGTATATGTGTCATATTTTCGTTGCAGCGCATATTTTTCAAGTGTTGAGTGTGTAATTTTATATTTCCGGTGTAAGTAAGTTGAGTGATAGTTGTTGTTGTTGTTATTGTTGTAGTGCTGGTGTAATGTGCCGCGTTGCAGTTGCTTTAGGCTACCGCATTGGCATTCATTTTACACCGACTCACGGTCTTTATATGTTCTTGCTGCCCTTTGTATGTTTGTTTGTTTGCTACGTCCATCAGCTGTTTAAGTAGCACTGCAATTTCACTGTTCAGCCGATACATCTGCCATTTGGCAGTGCGTAGAGATTCCCTTAAACTTATTTTTTTATGATTATCGTTTTATTTGCTGCAAAAAAAAATTTTTTGTAAAAAAAATTGATACAATTTCCAGTATTTTTATACTCAGTTGAGCAGAGCTCACAGAGTATATTAAGTTTGATTGGATAACGGTTGGTTGTACATATATAAAGGAATCGAGATAGATATAGACTTCCATATATCAAAATAATCAGGATCGAAAAAAAATTTGATTGAGCCATGTCCGTCCGTCCGTCCGTCCGTCCGTCCGTCCGTTAACACGATAACTTGAGTAAATTTTGAGGTATCTTGATGAAATTTGGTATGTAGATTCCTGGGCACTCATCTCAGATCGCTATTTAAAATGAACGATATCGGACTATAACCACGCCCACTTTTTCGATATCGAAAATTTCGAAAAACCGAAAAAATGCGATAATTCATTGCCAAAGGCGGTTAAAGCGATGAAACTTGGTAGATGGGTTGACGTTATGACGCAGAATAGAAAATTAGTAAGATTTTGGACAATGGGCGTGGCACCGCCCACTTTTACAAGAAGGTAATTTAAAAGTTTTGCAAGCTGTAATTTGGCAGTCGTTGAAGATATCATGATGAAATTTGGCAGGAACGCTACTACTATTACTATATATGTGCTAAATAAAAATTAGCAAAATTGGATGAAGAACACGCCCACTTTTTAAAAATTTTTTTTTTAAATTCAAATTTTAACAAAAAATTTAATATCTTTACTGTATATAAGTAAATTAAGTCAAAATTCAACTCCTGTAATGATATGATGCAACAAAATACAAAAATAAAAGAAAATTTCAAAATGGGCGTGGCTCCGCCCAGTTTCATTTAGTTTGTCTAGAATACTTTTAATGCCATAAGTCGAACAAAAATTTACCAATCCTTCTCAAATTTGGTAGGGACATAGATTCTATGACGGTAACTGTTCTCTGTGAAAATGGGCGAAATCGGTGGAAGCCACGCCCAGTTTTTATACACAGTCCACCGTCAGTCCTTCCGCTCGGCCGTTAACACAATAACTTGAGCAAACAACGATATATCTTTACTAAACTTAGCCCACCTACTTATCTGAACTCACTTTATCTTGGTATAAAAAATGGCCGAAATCCGACCATAACCACGCCCACTTTATCGATATCGAAAATTACGAAAAATGAAAAAAATGCCATAATTCTATACCAAATACGAAAAAAGGGAGGAAACATGGTAACTGGATTGGTTTATTGACGCAAAATATAACTTTGGAAAAAACTTTGTAAAATGGGTGTGACACCTACCATATTAAGTAGAAGAAAATGAAAAAGTTCTACAAGGCGAAATCAACAGCCCTTGGAATCTTGGCAGGAATACTGTTAGTGATATTGCATATATAAATAAATTAGCAGTACCCGACAGATGATTTTCTGGATCACCTGGTCCACATTTTGGTCGATATCGCGAGAACACCTTCACATATACATCTAAGGGCCACTCGCTTTTAAAACCCTCATTAATACCTTTAATTTGATATCCATATCGTACAAACACATTCTAGAGTCACCCCTGGCCCACCCTAATGGCGATATCTCGAAAAGGCGTCCACCTATAGACCTAATGCCCACTCCCTCTTAAAATGCTCAGTAACACATTTCGTTTGATACCCATATCGTACAAACATTCTAGAGTCACCCCTGGCCCACCCTAATGGCGATATCTCGAAAAGGCGTCCACCTATAGACCTAATGCCCACTCCCTCTTAAAATGCTCAGTAACACCTCTCGTTTGATACCCATATCGTACAAACATTCTAGAGTCACCCTTGGTCCACCTTTATGGCGATATCTCGAAAAGGCGTCCACCTATAGAACTAAGGATTACTCCCTTTTAAAATACTCATTACCACCTTTCATTTAATACCCATATCGTACAAACACATTCTAGAGTCACCCTGGCCCACCCTAATGGCGATATCTCTAAAAGGCGTCCACCTATAGACCTAATGCCCACTCCCTCTTAAAATTCCCAGTAACACCTTTCGTTTGATACCCATATCGTACAAACATTCTAGAGTCACCCTTGGTACACCTTTATAGCGATATCTCGAAAAGGCGTCCACATATAGAACTAAGGATTACTCCCTTTTAAAATACTCATTACCACCTTTCATTTGATACCCATATCGTACAAACACATTCTAGAGTCACCCCTGGCCCACCCTAATGGCGATATCTCGAAAAGGCGTCCACCTATAGACCTAATGCCCACTCACTCTTAAAATGCTCAGTAACACCTTTCGTTTGATACCCATATCGTACAAACATTCTAGAATCACCCCTGGCCCACACTAATGGCGATATCTCGAAAAGACGTCCACCAATAGACCTAATGCCCACTCCCTCTTAAAATGCTCAGTAACACCTTTCGTTTGATACCCATATCGTACAAACATTCTAGAGTCACCCTTGGTCCACCCTAATGGCGACATTTAGAAAAGGCGTCCACCTATAGACCTATTGCCCACTCCCTCTTAAAATGCTCAGTAACACTTTTCGTTTGATACCCATATCGTACAAACAAATTCTAGAGTCAGCCCTGGTCCACCTTTATGTGATATCCCTAAATGGCGTCCATCCATAGAACTATGGCCTACTCTCTCTTAAAATACTCTTTAATACCTTCCATTTGATACACATGTCATACAACCACATTCCAGGGTTCCCTAGGTTCATTTTCCTACATGGTGATTTTCCTTATTTTGTCTCCATAGCTCTCAACTGAGTATGTAATGTTCGGTTGCACCCGAACTTAGCCTTCCCTACTTGTTTTATTTTGTATTACAATGTTATTTATATATTTTTATACCTTTCATGAAAATGAAATGGTATATTAAGTTTGTCACGAAGCTCAAAATTGTAACTCCGTAAAGGAGAAGAGATAGACCCACCAATAAGTGTACCGAAATGAACAGAATGAAGAGCTGAGTTGATTTAGCCATGCCCGTCCGTCTGTTTGTATGCAAACAAGTTCCTGAGATATCTTGATAAGATTTGGGGAGCGGGTATATTTAGGTGTCCGATTAGACATTTGTCGGAACAGGCCGTATCGGACCACTAGAGCATATATCCCCCATACAACCGAATTTTCAGAAAAGAGGACTTTTGTCATATCTTCCTCAATTTATCAGGATGAAGCTTTATACTTAACCATATGCTTTCGTATATTGCACATATTTTTGTTTGAGAAAATTGATGAGATCGGTCGTCTATATAGCATATAGCCCCCACAACCGATTGTTCAGATAAGAAACTTTTCGTAATTTCTGTCCCATTTTAACAGCTAGACGCTTCAAATTTCACTAAATGCTGACGTATATAGCATATAATGTTGGCTGAAACAATCACAGAGATCGGTCGTATACACGGTATGTATCCCATACAACCGATTGTTCAGATGAGAAACTTTTCGTAATTTCTGTCCCATTTTAACAGGTAGAACCTTGAAATTTCACCATATGCATTCGTGTATAGCAAATATTGTTGTCTGAAAGAATGGTATTATAGATCGGTCGTATAGATAGTATGTATATATCCCATGCAACCGATTGTTCAGATAAGAAACTTTTCGCATTTTCTACACCGTTTTAACAGCGTCTCCAAAACTATCGAAACCAGAAAAAAAGTGAAAAATGTTTTTAGTCATAAGCCACTTTTTCATAGACCGGGTCATATATATTGTTGTCTGTGAAAAACATAGAGATCGGTCGTATATACAGCATATGCCCCTACAACCGATTATTCAGATAAGAAACTTTTCGCAATTACTACACCATTTTAACGGTTAGAAGCTTCAAATTGCATCAAATACTTACGTTTACATCATATATGGTTGAGATAAGTGATCCGTCGTCAGAGCTATTTCATGCAGACCACAAAAAACATGAAACTTTGCATTATCACACAAAGTACCGACCTAATTTTTTATTTTATATTTACCTTAAAAATCTGTTAAGTATGTACATCTGTTAACTATATATTTCATATCTTATACAGCCGATTATTTGGAGATTACGAATGGGATAAAATTATTGTACAGCGCCATTCATGAAAGGTATGAAAGCTTCGGCACAGCAGAAGGCAGTCCCGTCCTTACTTGGTATTACTATTATTATTAGAGAAAATTTACAAAGTTTACAAATGACAAAAATTTCGCGATGCACTGTTATAAACAAAGAACAAGAACTGCTAACATATTTCATGTTCTATTTACTTCTTAAATTGCAGTTTTATCTGTGAAAAATTTTAGAAAACTACCAACAAGTGGGAAAAATAATTTCACTTGCAAAGTGCGAAAGCAATCCTAGCCAAATCAAATGTCAAATTCTTCTTCTTATGCTTTGCTTGCAACAGAAGTTAGAAGATGGCTACTTTTTCAGTTCAGATGGCGCCAGTGTCGCTCAATCTACCGTTCCCCTTAAGAATACATGCAATCTACTCATAATGCTTAAGATTGTGTATAACGCATCTATATGATAATCTGCTTCGGTATCGGGGCTTTTACTCAATACTATTTTTTCGTTTATTTACATATTAACAATTTTTTTTTCAACTTTTATTGGGCTTCGTCGCTTTTAACACATTGTTTATTTCGTTTTATTTTTGTACTTTTAAAACTTAAATAAACAAATTTATGGAGTTCAAATTTTTTTCCTGGAATTGCCACAACTGCACTGCTCAATGTTCCTTAGTCGCTGTCTTTGCATTTTTTTATTTTATATTTGATCAAATAAATTTTAGTCAGACTCTTCGCGGAATCAGCAATTGCAGTTGAAACTTAATCTAACGTAATTTTTTATCCATTTCCTTACTTAATTTGATTTTAACTTAATATATACTTGCATACTTGTGGAAATGTATAAAGAAGATAAAATTTTAAAAGACGGCAAATGATCCACCTCGCCACAAAATATGTAAACAGCGGAAGGCCTTAAGGTGGGGTATTATCACCAATGCTGTCAGCGCTTGTCGTGAACCAATTGCGACAGAGGAGCAGTCAAATTCACGACGTATGCAGATGATGTTAAAGTCATCATAAGCGGCAGATGTCAGATAACCCCGTGTTGGGCTTTTGTTTGGCTCCGGCTTTGGTTTCATTTAATTTCGGTTTTCGTTTCAATCTGATTTGGTTTCGGTTTTAGTTGATTCCGGTTCCGGATTTCTTTCATTTTCCGGTTACAATTTCATTTTTCGGATTTTGTTACGATTACGGTTTCGTTTCATTTCCCAGTTTCAGTTTCATTTTTCGGTTTTTGTTTCGATTACGGTTACGTTTGTCATTCAGAATCTGGTTTTGTTTCATTTTCCCCACTTCGTTCCGATTTATGTTTCGTTTAATTTTTCTGTTTTTGTTTTGAGTACGGTTTCGCTACATTTTCCGGGTTTCATTCCAAATCCGGTTTTGCTTCATTTTGCGGCTTTCGTTCCGATTTCACTTCATTTTCTGGTGTAATTTTCCGGTTTTTCTTCAGATTCTGGTTTCGTTTCGTACTCCGGTTTCAGTTTCACTTTTCGGTTTTGTTTCGATTCCGGTTTCGTTTCATTTTCCAGTTTCAGTTTAATTTTTCGGTTTTTGTTTCGATTATGGTTTCGTTTCATTTTCCAGTTTCAGTTTAATTTTTCGGTTTTAGTTTCGATTACGGTTTCGTTTCATATTCCGGTTTCAATTCAGAATCCGGCTTTCGTTTCGATTTATGTTTCCTGTCATTTTCTGGTTTTCGTACCGATTTCGGTTTCACTTTATTTCATGATTTCATTTTCAATTTATTTCGGTTCTAGTATACTCATTAATAGTGCTTATATTCTTTAAGGCGGGAAACTTTATTAAAAAAAAAAGCTCTTAGAAATATTTTTTAATAAAACAGCGCAAAACATCCAAATTGACAAAATTTTTCACGAAATGATTTCAAGCAAATTTGAACGATATTTCATTGTAAAAAGATACGATCTATTCAAATTGGGCTTACCCTAATGACTATACCATTTATCATTTTGTACAACAAACTTAAAATTTCCAAAAATGTGTTTATCCTTTTTATTTAAAGATATACAAGAATTATGAATCATACTCTGAACAAAGTAAACATTAGAAATATGAATTCATATGAAAAAAAAAAAAAACTCTTGCTTAGTAAGAACATAAATGTAATATTACAAGCAACTGGTGCATGGTCATAATAGCTAAACTAAATACGAAGTGCATCTATGTTTGCTATATTTACAAAATCTAAATGTCGATCTGCTTAGTCATCATCATCAGGAGCAGAATGCCACTTGTTTTAGGCCAAAAGTGCTCGTAAATCAGATTACACTTAAAGCAAAACATATATATATATCTAGTATGTTTGTATGTGTCTCTATTAGCCTCAACAAAAATTCCATTCATAATGCGTTTTACTCACGCAGCAACGTTTTGTACATTTTTACATACAAAATAAGGCAAAAAAAAAAAAACAAAACTAAGAAGATGTGAAGTAGATAAATAAATATCGTAATTGAATTCGGAAAAATGTTCATATTCAAGTTGCAAAAAGAAAACAGAAAACTTTGAGAAAAAAAAAAAACAGAGGGAAATTGCATATTCGTTGCCGCTTAGCCATTTAGTTGTTTAATCTTTAACGCTTTTGCAGTTACTTAAAGGGTGTTTTTTCACTATTTTTCTTACTGTAGGCTGAGTATGCATTTATTTTTGTTGTTGTGTAAATTTTAGATTATGTAGCGGACATGCAATAATACAACAATTATGATGAGGTTCTATAAGAAATAAGAAGATATGATATGCAAGTTGATCTTTATACCCAGTTGCCGCGTCCTTAAACTAGATTGTTAAATGAAAAAAAATGTATTATTAGTACCATAAGATAGCTAGCTTTTCGGATGACTCCCACGCCCACTTTTGAGAAATTATAACTTGAAAAACGTTATAAGGTGATACAGGTTGCGGCTGGGTAGATCTTCAGCATTTCAGTTCTTCTCGTTCCGTTATGAGGCCACAATAACCAACGGAGGCGTTGATTTCGAATAGCTCAAAATAAGGCAAACATCAACCCTTAGTAATTACCCCTAAATTGCATCCATATTGTGGTATTCGCCTTGCCCTTGCAAATGTGTTAATCATGAAGTGACTAGATGACTCTATCTCGTCATCTTCCATGCAACAAAGACTGATGCAATTGTCCAGAATACCCCGCTGTGTCTCATGTATCTTTATCGGGTAGCGCCCCGTCAGCACTCCACCATTGGGAAAGGGCTCATAGTGAATTGTTGGAATTCCGTTAGCGTATGAAATCGACAACTGGCCAGTGAGACCCTGCGCCGACGTTGCCAGTGGTGGCAAGCGGTATTCCGAATACCTATTGAGATCCACCTTCGGCTCACATCTTCAAGATTGATGCTGAGAGATTCATATGACAATTCCGACTGATGTTACTATGTAAGCGCAGATAATTTATATCCAAAAGTAGCCTAATGCAACAGGAAGCGTGTTAAGCTATTCCCCGACATAGCGACATGGCTGTCGGAGAAGATGATAGTATCCCTAATACATCATGTACCGTATAACATCTCATTCCAGACAACCTTACTAACGCTGACCTACGGTTGGAAATAAAATTCCTGGTTTAGATAATTTCCTCACCCACTCCTTTCTTGATGGTATATGAGTTGTGAAGCAAAGGGGGAAAAAGGTGCACAGTAACCTGCCTTGGCAGGGCAGAAGCTGAAGCCAGCTAGAATTCTGAACTGTTCATTGCCCATAAGTCTATATCCCGGGTCATGGAGCCTATTAACAGCACACGGTCATCCTGACAACAATATCCACTGTATATATATTCAACATTGTATTCAAAGCCAGACTTGATGTTGAGTGAAGAACACCACTGATTCCAATCAGCACAACTCGTTGCAAAGTTTTCAGCTTTTTGACATTAGCAGCTCTAGTGTGCTCCACCGCACCTATACTCGTATCAAACTAACCACCATATCAACCGACCAGTGCACTACCCTAGGATTTGTCAGCGGCCCCATGGCTGGCAGTAGTAAAAGGCGACCGATGTTTTCCTAGCCCTGTCCCATATATTAAGTTTCCAAGACAACTTGCTGTAAACTATAATACCAAAGTACATATCTCTGCCCAATAAGACCAGCGGTACTCCAATAAGAAAGGGTCGTCTGAATACAGAATATTGTACCTCCTCGTTTATTAGATAAGTGCGGTTTATTTAGGGCTTACATCTAGTTCGCAGGTATGCCTGATTTTCTTGACCTATCGAACCTTCGAGTCTGTGGACGACAACCATTTCAATATTCTAAGCCCCTTAACCTGCTGGGATACGGCGTACCCCCTTTCACCCTTATCTAGGCCACTTTCTTCCCTCCACTCTGCTGTGACAGTCTTGTCGCTAAGAAGTCTATTGAACGGGGCTGTATGACCAATGACTGTTTGACTTCAAATTATCAAGCTAGCAGACAGCATGATATATTGCAAGCTCCTCTGTTGTCAAGTAATGCGTCCCGCATGTCCCTTTTCAGCTACGTTGTTGAGAGGTCGTCGACTGCAAACCCAATGGGCATCTAGTACCTACGCCCACCCTGGAGGTCTTCGCAAATTTCGTCTCAAATACAGTAACATTGTGGAGCAATTGACAGCTTCTGGTGGGTGCGCTGATATATATTTTTTTTATAGAATAAAGATATTTGTCGGAAAAAAAATATTGTTTCGTCCAGGATGAAGTAAATTTAAGAAAACAAAAAAATTTAAAAAAATATTCAAAAATTTTTGTATTGAATTTTTAGGGCGAATGAGGACAGCTTTTTTTAAGAAAGTTATTGATCGGCAATTTCGTGGGTTTGTAATATTCGGGTTTATCATTTTGTTTTTAATTTGTTTACATATAGTTTTCAATTCACTTCTTTTTATAAATCTTTGTATGTTTGTAATCACGCAAGCACGCGTGCATATCTTTATAGGCCCTTTTTCTTTTCTTGGCTCCAATTATGCGGTTTGTGATAATGGCAGGCGATCGTCTGCACTGACGCTCATAACTACTCAAGTTATAAGCACGTAGGTATGTACATCTACATACATATGTATACTCTGTTAAGCACAATTTTAACAAGTAAGGAAGGCTAAGTTCGGGTGTAACCGAACATTACATACTCAGTTGAGAGCTATGGAGACAAAATAAGGAAAATCACCATGTAGGAAAATGAACCTAGGGTAACCCTGGAATGTGGTTGTATGACATGTGTATCAAATGGAAGGTATTAAAGAGTATTTTAAGAGAGAGTATGCCATAGTTCTATGGATGGACGCCATTTAGGGATATCGCCATAAAGGTGGACCAGGGCTGACTCTAGAATGTGTTTGTACGATATGGGTATCAAATGAAAGGTGATAATGAGTATTTTAAAAGGGAATGGGCTATAGTTCTATAGGTGAACGCCTTTTCGAGAAATCCCCTCTAGAATATGTTTGTACGATATGGGTATCAAATGAACGCTGTTAATGAGTATTTTGAAAAGGAGTGATCCTTAGTTCCCTAGGTGGACGTCGTTTCGAGATATCGCCATAAAGGTGGACCAAAGGTGTCTCTAGTTGTACGATATGGGAATCAAATGAAAGGTGTTACTGAGCGTTTTAAGAGGGAGTGGGCATTAGGTCTATAGGTGGACGCCTTTTCGAAATGTCGCCATTAGGGTGGGCCAGGGGTGACTCTAGAATGTGTTTGTACGATATGGGTATCAAACGAAAGGTGTTACTGAGCATTTTAAGAGGGAGTGGGCATTAGGTCCATAGGTGGACGCCTTTTCGAGATATCGCCATTAGGGTGGGCCAGGGGTGACTCTGGAATGTGTTTGTTCGATATGGGTATCAAATGAAAGGTGGTAATGAGTATTTTAAAAGGGAGTAATCCTTAGTTCTATAGGTGGACGCCTTTTCGAGATATCGCCATAAAGGTGGACCAAGGGTGACTCTAGAATGTTTGTACGATATGGGTATCAAACGAAAGGTGTTACTGAGCATTTTAAGAGGGAGTGGGCACTAGGTCTATAGGTGGACGCCTTTTCGAGACATCGCCATTAGGGTGGGCCAGGGGTGACTCTAGAATGTTTGTACGATATGGGTATCAAACGAAAGGTGTTACTGAGCATTTTAAGAGAAAGTGGGCATTAGGTCTATAGGTGGGCGCCTTTTCGAGATATCGCCATTAGGGTGGGCCAGGGTGACTCTAGAATGTGTTCGTACGATATGGGTATCAAATGAAAGGTGGTAATGAGTATTTTAAAAGGGAGTAATCCTCAGTTCTATAGGTGGACGCCTTTTCGAGATATCGCCATAAAGGTTGACCAAGGGTGACTCTAGAATGTTTGTACGATATGGGTATCAAACGAAAGGTGTTACTGAGCATTTTAAGAGGGAGTGGACATTAGGTCTATAGGTGGACGCCTTTTCGAGATATCGCCATTAGGGTGGGTCAGGGGTGACTCTAGAATGTTTGTACGATATGGGTATCAAACGAAAGGTGTTACTGAGCATTTTAAGAGGGAGTGGGCATTAGGTCTATAGGTGGACGCCTTTTCGAGATATCGCCATTAGGGTGGGCCAGGGGTGACTCTAGAATGTTTGTACGATATGGGTATCAAAGGAAAGGTGTTACTGAGCATTTTAAGAGGGAGTGGACATTAAGTCTATAGGTGGACGCCTTTTCGAGATATCGCCATTAGGGTGGGCCAGGGGTGACTCTAGAATGTTTTTACGATATGGGTATCAAACGAAAGGTGTTACTGAGCATTTTAAGAGGGAGTGGGCATTAGGTCTATAGGTGCACGCCTTTTTGAGATATCGCCATTAGGGTGGACCAGGGTTGACTCTAGAATGTGTTTGTACGATATGGATATCAATTTAAAGGTATTAATGAGGGTTTTAAAAGCGAGGGGCCCTTAGATGTATATGTGAAGGCGTTCTCGCGATATCGACCAAATGTGGATCAGGTGATCCATAAAATCATCTGTCGGGTACTGCTAATTTATTTATATATTCAATAACACTAACAGAATTCCTGCCAAGATTCCAAGGGCTGTTGATTTCGCCTTGTAGAACTTTTTCATTTTCTTCTACTTAATATGGTAGGTGTCACACCCATTTTACAAAGTTTTTTCCAAAGTTATATTTTGCGTCAATAAACCAATCCAGTTACCATGTTTCATCCCTTTTTTCGTATTTGGTATAGAATTATGGCATTTTTTAAATTTTTCGTAATTTTCGATATCGATAAAGTGGGCGTGGTTATGGTCGGATTTCGGCCATTTTTTATACCAAGATAAAGTGAGTTCAGGTAAGTACGTGGGCTAAGTTTAGTAAAGATATATCGGTTTTTGCTGAAGTTATTGTGTTAACGGCCGAGCGGAAGGACAGACGGTGGACTGTGTATAAAAACTGGGCGTGGCTTCCACCGATTTCGCCCATTTTCACAGAAAACAGTTACCGTCATAGAATCTATGCTCCTACCAAATTTCAAAAGGATTGGTAAATTTTTGTTCGACTTATTGCATTAAAAGTATTCTAGACACACTAAATGAAAATGGGCGGAGCCACGCCCATTTGGAAATTTTCTTTTATTTTTGTATTTTGTTGCATCATATCATTACTGGAGTTTAATTTTGACTTAATTTACTTATATGCAGTAAAGATATTAAATTTTTTGTTAAAATTTGAATTAAAAAAAAATTTTTTTTAAAAAGTGGGCGTGTTCTTCATCCAATTTTGCTAGTTTTTATTTAGCACATATATAGTAATAGTAGTAACGTTCCTGCCAAATTTCATCATGATATCTTCAACGACTGCCTAATTACAGCTTGCAAAACTTTTAAATTACGTTTTTGTAAAAGTGGGCGGTACCACGCCCATTGTCCAAAATCTTACTAATTTTCTATTCTGCGTCATAACGTCAACCCATCTACCAAGTTTCATTGCTTTAACCGCCTTTGGCAATGAATTATCGCATTTTTTTGGTTTTTCGAAATTTTCGATATCGAAAAAGTGGGCGTGGTTATAGTCCGATATCGTTCATTTTAAATAGCGATCTGAGATGAGTGCTCAGGAACCTACATACCAAATTTCATCAAGATACCTCAAAATTTACTCAAGTTATCGTGTTAACGGACGGACGGACGGACGGACGGACGGACGGACATGGCTCAATCAAATTTTTTTTGGATCCTGATTATTTTGATATATGGAAGTCTATATCTATCTCGATTCCTTTATATATGTACAACCAACCGTTATCCAATCAAACTTAATATACTCTGTGAGCTCTGCTCAACTGAGTATAAAAATATCACAGCTCACTCACTTACCATTATAGCCAGTTACTCGCTTGGCTTGAAGGGCTCATCTGACAAGCTATCACATTTTGCTTAGTTACGATTCCATGCATACATACGTATGTATGTACATACAGACAAGCGAGTACCTACATATGTGGCCATGTTTGCGTGACAAGCGTTTCGTCTTACAAAGCAAGCCAGCAACTCCCTCCCTTACCCCCTCTCTTGGTTCGCACGTAATTTCAATTCATTCATCGATTTCATTCATTCATAAGAAATTTCTTTTAAACTACCTGCATACAAGCAATTTTGTTATCTCAGCTACTACTGACTGCTCCGTTGACTGCATTTGTCTTTCTTGTTTTGCAATAACGATCGTATTACTCCCTCTCTGTACCGCCGCAGTTTCGACCATTTGCGGTGCATGTCTCTAATGCTCCAGCGCTTGGGGCTCATTGTAAATACTTTACCGCACCGCAAACCTTCGCCGTCTCCATCGTCTTCTCCAACATCGTCTCATGGGTTGATTGCCGCCTGAGAATGAAGGTGTTCGATCTGATCAAGTAAAAAGCCGGCTATATGGTTATGGTTGTTTAGTATATGTATGCATGTGTGTTGCTACTCGAACGGAAGCAGCGGAAGCGGCTACAGCAACACTACACACAATCGGCAATCGTAGTACTGCACAGTGGTACAGATTCATACATTTTTTGGATAAAAAAATAGTTGGCAAGACGACAAAAGTTTCAATTTGTAAGTTTTTGGGCTTGGTTTACAATCGGTTGAGTGACCGCTACCCTTGGACATGAGAAACTCACTAAATGTCCGTTACATAGACAACCGCTGCTCTATCAGAGTTGTGCGAGATCCCAGCAAAGCAAACATATACTAGATGTTGGTCCGTTAACTCCAGGGTTACACCTTCGTCTAGCCTAGTCTAATACACTTTCCTCGCAAAACCTTGGATGGTAAACATAAAATGGATTTAATAATTCCGTCTATTACTCTGCCTTAACAAAATCAATTGTTCAGTGTATTGATTCCTACCACATTGGGTTAAATAAGGTAGCCCCTTGTCGGGACATCAAACATCAGGAATAAGGTCTTAATGTCTCAGTGAGTTCTGTTCAGCGTTTTCATCCATCCACGTCTTCACGCCCATCTGTCCCACTAAAAACTTGAAATAACATATATAACGAAATATAATTTTCGGTTTTATGATGTTCAAATGCTCTTTGAAACTATAGAGGACTTCACACGTTCCCGCTTACTGTAGCGAGTCGGTTGTAGGAATTACGAGCCATGAAAAGACCCAGTTGCGGAGCAAGGACTTCCATTGTTCCTGTGTCATAAAGAACGGCTTGCCTACTCAACGGTTATCACGTTGCCCTGTATGTTATGATACATAAAAAGGTGGAAAAACTCTATGCCGCCTCCCCAGATGCCCGCTCCCTACACTGAACAGTCTACTATATTTAATCGTAGTCCATCCCAGAACCGGAACAGCTACCTATCGGAAAATATGGCTACCATTATATTGGAAAAAGATTCCCGCTCTCACGCCATAAGCCATTTTTGATCCACCCTTGACAATTGAGATTTTGAATGTTTGAGAGAGTTCCCCATCCTTCCAGCAATCTCGTGAGGCATATGTGATCAGTTTTTGTTGTTATAAAGGATTAGTTTGCATTGATGTATACTCTTTTCAGAGGTCCAGCTTTCGAAGCTGGCTACATAAGGCCTCTAAAGGGTAAGATCTTATAGCCCCTGTGATCGCCTAACAGAAATATCGTTGAACTTTTCTTAGCATGTTGTTTATGTCGTTCACCTCGACCGCCTTTCACCAAACCAGTGCTCCTCGCTCCTAAAATTCCACATACAGCTCACGCCTTTCTTTTCTCAAAAGTATGCAGTCGTTGAAGCTAAAGTCAAAGCTTATCAGAATGCTTAGGTGTCCGTAATTCGGAAGTATGTTGCTCATATCAAAGATAATTAATTGGGCTTATACTGAACCCCCACTACATTCAACGCCAAACCCAATAAACATTTACGCTTGAGTCACATTAGAGCTCAAGTTAAGAACTAACATACTTCTCAAACCTCAAGCGTTGCTTCTCAGCAGTCGTTCTCGAAAAATGGTGTTCCTCAAGTTAAGAGAGCTTGGGGAATAATTCGAAAATGTTGTTGGCAACCGCCTTGAATAATAATTAAAGAATGATGTTGGATTTCTACTTGAGAATTATACATTTCTTAAAGTTTATCAAAGGTTCGCGAAAAGTTAGAGAATGATGTTGGAGATCGCCTTGAGAAATATAAATTTCTCAAAGGTGGGATAATAATGTTGGAGAGACCTTGAGAACTTTAAATTTCTTAGAAGCTGGAGAGTATCTAATTGAAGCATAATGTTGAATTTCAGTTTGAGAACTATAAATTTGTCAAATGGACTGATCTTGAAACAATTTTTGTTATATAACAACAGGAACGCTATATACATTGAAAAACTCGTCCTAAGCTATACGAATATCAGACTTTTAGGCTTTACAGTTTTCATATTTTGCGCTTAACTCCCACTGTGCAATGCGTCAATTATAACAGCAATAAAAAATAAGAAAAAAACCCATAGATATAAGACAACACTCTCAGTATGTTTGATATGCTATACTATACGCGTGTATCTTTATGGGCCACAGGCAAAAGGAAAATAGAAAAAACAAAGAAATGTGAAAAAGTGCTCGTAATATCAAAAAAACACAATACTCAGCTGCTGATCGTGTTCGCTTGCCTGGTTTTTAATGGCGAAGAGGGTGTGAAGCAATATGAGAAATTCATTCATAAATTTTACCTTGCACACAGGCTACCATGCAGCCAGTACTGATAAAAATACGAGTGAATATATCTGAGCGAGCAAGTGATCGTATGTATTCAAGAACTGATCGAGTACGAGTACATTTTGTACACATGTACTGGCATATAAATTTACCGGTTGCCAGGCTATGCGAGTCTATAACTACACAAGTAATCTGAGCGCAAGTGCCTGCCGTGGCTATCAAATGTGCTCGTATGGATGGTTGGATAGCTGACTGGCTCTTAGGCAGGCCGTTTTTTTTTGTTCGATTGATCGCTTGTGTACGTGCCGATGTATTGTGCAGTATACAAACAAGTGTATTTATATATCGACTTGCATATGCTGCATTTAGAGAAAGATTGTATTGCAACCAGCTGTGGAATATTTGACTTAAGTGTTTGAAGAATCAGTTTGTGGTAGATTTGCTGGTAGCAAGTCTTCAGCTCTAAAGATAATAGTTATCAATAAATGGAGACCATTGCAACAAACAAATATGCAAATATAATAATAGTGTAGCTATTTAAATAATAGTGTAGCTATTTGCTTCTTAAGTTTTGGTGATTGTTGTTGTTGTTGCAAAGACAAAAACACTTCCATAAGGCAGTCCTTCGCCAAAGATGAACCCGATACCGCTTGATACTAGAACTAATTAAAACTAACCACAATGTTCCTTGAGCGATTTGTTTTACCCCGTAGTTTTGGTTGAGTTCTACTTGTAATTGATATTGTTGTAGCCGCAAAAAAATGTCCCGTAGGCACAGAGGAATATGAACAGTTCTTAGACGGATATGAATCACGCCGGGACCAGTACCATGTGCTACTAGCTTATTTGCTCCGAACCGGTTTGCAACTATCGAAACAGTCTGTAGATTACAGTCGCCTCGTAGACGGAAATTCATTACCCCGGAAATATTTTAAGGGCCGTTTTCTCATGAAAGCTTTAAGGTTTATCCGTCCTACAAAACCATCTTTTGTGAACAAAATTTGTGTTTATAGGGCAAATAAATTTTTAGGCTCGTATGAAATACCGGCCCAAAGCTCGTTAATACGATGATATTTGTACGTCATTAACCTTTGTGATACAGTATATTGATAAATAATATGATTTCGTGATAAATTATGTAATCAGGATTTCCCGTGAAATCGTTGTCCTTTTTTGCTGTTGTTTTGTTTTTTTGCTATTTGTGATTTCTTTCTGTTTAAATTTTATGACCCATTTTGTCGTTGTTTTAGTTTTTACTGCTATAGTTATTTTGTTTCCTTTTTTTTTGTTAATTGCCATATCTTTTTCTCTTGGTTAAGGGGTTATTTGTTGTAGTTTTTCGTGTTGGCAGTTGTATTCATCATCCTTTACTTGCCTGTTGTGTTTTAAGTGGTTTACTTTTGTGTTTTTTTTGGTTGTGTTTCTTATAAATTCGTGAATTTTAATGAGTTGTTTTTCTCATTATTTTAATTCTTGCTGCGATGTTCCTCTTTAGTGTGTTCCGTTTTGATCTGTTCCTCGTTGTTGTTACCATCATTGCTGTTACTCTCATTCTTGTGTTCTTTGGGGTTATATATCTCGTTACTGTGTAGCTGGTTGTTGTGTTCCTTGGTAATATTTTGCACTTGTTTTTGTTAGTTTTCACTGATTTTGTTTTTAAACGATTTTATTTATTTCTTGTTTTATTCTGGTTGCTGCTCTTAGGCAAATTTTTTTATGTTTTTTCTTTTGTTGTTGTTAAATATTTATTACACTAATATTGTGCTATTTAGCGCTGTGATTTTTCTTGTTGTTTTCGGTATTGGTTTCGATTTTTTTATTTTTCTTGTTGTAAATTTTGCTTCTTTTGATATTATCCTTTTTGTTATTGATTTTTCTTGATATTTTCTTGTTTTTTTTTTTTTTTTACTTCTGTGTTATTATTTTTCCTGTTCTTCTGTTTTTCTTTATATATATGCCGTTCCTGTTGCCTTTCTTGCTGTTGTTACTTTTGTTGTTATTTTTCATATTGTTTTTTCTGATTTTCCTGATATTCAACTTGGTTTGGTTCTTTTGCTTTTCTTAGTATTATTCTTGTTGCTGTTCTTTCTTTGTTATTGCTTATCTTTGTATTTATCTTTTAATTTTTTAGTAATTTTCTTGCTTTTTTTTGTCTTATTCTTGATATTTTTCTCGCTATTATTTCTTTTGTTTTATTTTCCTTGCACATATCTTCTTACATTTGCCTTTCTTATTGTTACCATTTCTTGTTATTCTTCTTTGTGCTGTTTCTCCCTTTCTTTATATTTCCCTTATTTCTTTTGCTTTGCTTGTTATTCTCTTGTTTTTATCCTCTTGTTATTTTTGGGTGTTATTGTTGTTTTTGTTTTTCTTGATATTTAGGTATCTAGTTTCTTTTGATTTTTTGCATTTTTTGCTATTTTTTTGCTCGTGTTTCTCCTTCATAAATATATTATTTCTTTTCTTGTTATCTTTCACGCTGTTGTTGCTTTTCTTTGCTCGTTTTCGTTGTAAGTTTTAATTTTGTTGATTTTTCTGCTCTTCTCTATATATATCCTTTTTATCTTTTCTCGTTATTTTCTTGATTTGGTTCCTCTTGTAATTTTTGTTATTTTATTTATTGATCTTTTTTTGATTTTCTCTTGTCCTTTAATTGTTCTTATGGTGTTTTTGTTTTTTTACGTGTATAGGTTTATCTCGTTTTTTCTGTTCCTATTATTTTGTTTTTAATTTGTTATGGTTTTTTTTTTCCTACTTTTCTTCTAAATATTACCCTCTGTTTTCTTTTTTTCTTTATTTTTCTTGTTGTCGATGAATTTGTTGTTGTGCTGCCTGCTGCGTTTGCTTTTATCTTGGACTTTTCTTTTTGTTTTTGCTATTTTATCTTGTTTTGTTTTTTTACCAGTCTCCTGCTCGCTTAATGTACAATTGCTACTCTTCTATACGTATCTTATTCTAAAAATCCAACAAAAAACTTATTAATTCTAATATATCAAATATTTTGATTTCTAACACACACAAAAAATACCGAAAATTAATCACTTGTATCACCCTGTGTTCAATTTACGCGATAAATATTTGTGCATATGCAAACGTACGTACGAACAAACAAACATACATCAATTTACCAAATCTTGTTTAATGTTCTTCTTTCTGTTTTAGCGTATTTTACAAAAATTTTCCCTCAGCCATAGCCATTCAAATCAATGCGTTACGTTGTTGTTTGTATGCGCCTATAGTTAATTTTATTTTTTGTTTTTATTTTTTATCCGACTTAGTTTACATGCAACATACATACATTAATACTGGCATACATACACACATACATAAGTACATGAAAATAATACAAAATAAACCACATATTGATGTTGAGATACGATGATGGCCGTTTCCGTTTCACATACAAGCATACATACATACATAAGAATAAATGCAAATTGAAAAATTCAACTGTGAGAGCATATTTATTCTCAAGCGCTCAACATTTATATATGTATGTGTGTGTCACCGCTCTCACATAAAAACAAACTACTATCATCGATCACCCGCTGTGTTTTTGTTGCTTACAAATTTGTGAATGAATTTTTCCTGTAGTTGTGCCGTTTGTGTTTATTTTGCTTTTGATTTTTGCTTTACTGATTTCGGCTCCTTGTGTGCCAAGCGCGCTGCTACACACACACGCACATACTTTCTTGTGATCATCACTCGTTTTTCATTGATATGAGTAGTTACGTATCCGCTCTCTATTCTGTTTATTCTCGATATCATATTTTTGCTTCTTCTCTGTGTCTCTTTCTCTTTATATCTCAATCTCTGTGAGTGGTTCATTTTGTTTATTTTATGCGTTTGTATGCGTATCGCTTAGGATATGCTGTTGCTGAGAATGTTTCGTTTGACGGCATTTTCGATCCGTTTCGCTTCAGTTTGTCTCTACGAATCCAATAGATACAGAACGTTTTTGTTATACATTTTTAAAAATTTTGCCATAATTAATGGTCGTATTTGTTAGTTAAAAAGTGAAATTTTAGAGAATATTTAAATTCAAGTGAATATTTTTAATTTTTCTTGTGAATTTAAAAATTGATTTTTTTTTATAACCTGGTGTTCTTACCGCCAACACCACCACCTTCTGAACAGGGGGTAAAAAGTACAATAAATATATATAAATGTGTGTGTACGTGTGTGAGCAAGTGTATGTGTAAAAATGCACCCAAAATAAAAACAATAATCAAATTGGCAGCTATTATTTAAACTATTATTCAATTTGCATTGGTTACCCTGATAAACGTCATACAAAATTAGATGTAAACAAGTTTATTTGTGCGCTTTTTTTCGGCTATCCGCATAAAATACAACTCGCATTATGCGATTCAAAACAACAGCGTTTGTTTTTAATGAAAAATATTTTGATAGTTAATGACTCACTGATAAGATAAAATTTATATATGTTTATATACTTATGTACATTAGGGCGGGTCAAATTGTATGGGGAAAAATGGGGTCCATGGGACCATAGGTCTGAAATGAATTTCGAGCCTCCTTAATTTTGTTAGAAAATTTTATATCCCAATCCGAATCCGAATTTGACTTTTATTTTCATGTATTTTATTTGTGAGAGCTGCTGCTCGGATTGGGATATACAAATTTCTAACAAAATTAGGCAGGCTCGAAATTCATTTCAGACCTATGTTCCCATGGACAATATTACTCACAATGACCCATAGATTCAGAAACTGGATATGCCTTTTCAACAATAAATTTGACCCACCCTTATGTATATATATATGTTTACAAACATACATATATGTATGTAATTTTGCATATCATCGGCAAAAGTGCTAGACCGCTTATCAAAAATTTGCAACACCGCGTAAAGAAGACTTAATAATAAGAATTCCCATGAGGTTTTGTTTTTGAAATTTGGTTCTCATTTTTATTGCTGTTGTTGTGTTGTATGTTGTGTTGTAGCAAAAAGATACTCTTTGAGGTTTCAGCAGAGTATTATCGATATTGATCTTCCTTAGCCGTATATAATCAGGTACGTTGCTCTAACCCTCGGTAACTATGGGCCTAAGGAACCTGCGATCATCACAGACTCGCCTGCTAAATATGTTATGATAAAATCATTTTTGTAGCACCCAACTCGTGATAGGATAATATGTGAAGCTCGTGATAGGATAATATGTGAAGCTATAAAGCTTTGTTGTTGTTATTGATTTTGTTGTTATAGCGATAGATACACTCCGAAAGTTTTGGAGAGTGTTATCGATGTTGATGGTGCTTTTGTTACGTTCCGGTAACAAGCACCATTAAGGTACTAGCCCGTCCATCTCGGTAACGATTTAATATGAACATTGCACACACACACTGAACCTTATAGGCCGTCCCGCCTCCTCACCCCCTAGTTCGATGAGGAACTTGGGGTCGCCAGAGCCTAAATATGTGTATGATACATTCATATTTTTAACAGGCTTCGCCTCACGTAGGTGAGGTTGACAATTTGGTTGCGAAAGCTGTGAATTGAGCTTATCAACCCCTTGAGTTCTCAAAAAATCTTTGTATTGTGCTTGGCAGCACCTAAATTTTTCTAAAAGACACTTAACCTAAATGCTTCGAACATCGTACATCAATTGTTAGCTAGTTAGGTTGAACTGGCCCTTTCGTGAGGACTTACGTCGATTGAATTTTAATTGTTAGTTAATCTCCAACAGTGTTTTTATACTGTCCACCTGTACTAAACGCCTTGAAATAACCAGTCATAAAAGTCCTGAACTTAAACATCGATAAAATAGATATTTCCCTTCGTTTGTCTGTTCGCTTTCTTTGTACAATTACTATTCTTATTTTATCTAATTCTTTTTGTTATTCATATTTGTATTCTTCCCTTAATCCCCATTTCCATTCGGAACCCCATTGTTTTTCCCTTTCTCTTCCGCTCGGTCCTTCTCATTTCTGCTTCGACCATAGTTTGATCTCTATATGAAATACTAACACCGCACAATTCCTGCTTAGTGTATCATATGCCACTCCTATCTCCTTCGGACTTCTCCCAAACGGATGGGGACATCCACCAGCGATTCATCGAGTGCTGCACCCTCCTTTGTCAACTCATCGCCCTTTTCGTTACCTTTTATCCCTTTATGGTCGGGAACCCAGTCTGGTACGACCTGAACAAAGCCTATCGAATGCTTATTTGCATTCCACTACACTTCCTGATGAAATGCTGCGTCATATTATTGCTTTGATCGCCGCCTGCCTATGAAGCAAGCTTCTTCCAAAATTTATGTTGATTTCTTCTTTCCTTCAAAATATTGACCTTATGACCACTTGAGAAAAAAAGATGTGACTTTAGCAGTATGGTCATAATGACAATACCATTGACATTGTAACCATTTGAAGTTTGATGTTGTGACCATTTCATATGGTCATCACTTCAATTGACGTTGTGGCCATTTGAAGTGGTCATACGGTTAAATGGCGTTATGGGCGCTGACCTTATGTCACATCTCCATTACTTATATAGTGACGAATGGCAATGGGAGTGACTGCTACGCAATGTGGATTTTTTGTTTAAAATAATCAGCCCCTTATGTGGAAAATTAAACACTCGAACCGTATCTGTCAATCCCAACTCATATGTACGAAAATATCTGGAGCTATGCATCTGAAAAATGAGCATGAAATGGAGCTGGAAACACACACCGGATAAGAGCTTTTATCTTTGAAGTTTAACGTTATACGATTGTTCCCAATTTGTTGTGCGCTTTACTGTTAATCTTGTAGATCTCTTAAAGTTTAGAATTTATGAGCGATCCCCCGAAATTGCATAAATAACAACACAAACCATATGTACATACATACATACATACATAATAGTTAATCAAGTGAAAATAATCAGTCAACCAATTTGTTAGCAAACAGTTATAAACTGATTGTAATGCCAAAAGTCAAATGATATGTGTAAATAAATTCAATAAGGCAAATTAGATGAAATAAAGGGCAGTGGTGGATCGCTAGTGAAATGAAAGTGTTACTGGAGAGAGTGCGCTAAGCGTGCGTGCGCCTAGCAATAAATTTCTTTGTGAGCGATACAATTGAATTTGTACAAGAACAATAACAACTATAACGACAATAATAACTGTAACAAGCGCTACAACAACAACAACAAAAGCTTAACAATCGCTTCTGACATGCCGTTAAAATCAAACCAAACAATTTTGACCTGCAAAGTCAACGAGTGGCATGACCCTTTCAACACTAACGCCAACCAACTCCAGCCACTTTACAACTTTGTAATGGGTGTAAACATATTGCGCCAGAACAAATATACATACAAATATACAACAAAATCAGTATTATAGCTGGCGTCTGCCATCATATTGTGATTATTTGAATTGTAGACTTTCTTCAATTTACGCCCTTTCTTTGCTTTCTATGCGCTCGATTGCATTCTTGTGCCACAAAGAAATAAAAAAAAGTATTTGTTATTTACCAGCCAAGTCATCTGACTCTTTCTAGATACGCGTGAAAGCATTGCTAATGGTGGGGTTGGAAGAAATTTACACTGGCGCGTAGATTTGTTGAGGAAGGTTGAAAAGGGGTTGGTTGCAGAGAAGAGTTTTATTGCTATTAAGAAGTATGTAGTTTAATTGAGGATGGATAGAAAAGGCAAGGAGTAATAGAAAAGTAACAAGTTACTCACTCCACAGCTACCTACACTATTACGGGCACCAGGTTCACTACGATCCGAAAAAATATCGCCATTTTTGACATTGAATGCATAGCGACTATATTCGATAGTTTCATGACGATTTTTTTAAGAAGAGATGATACAAGGCCACCGTGGTGTGATGGTAGCGTGCTCCGCCTGTCACACCGCATGCCCTGGGTTCAACTCCCGGGCAAAGCAACATCAAAAATTTTAGAAATACGATTTTTCAATTAGAAGAAAATTGTTCTAAGCGGGGTCGCCCCTCGGCAGTGTCTGGCAAGCGCTCCGATTGTATTTCTGCCATGAAAAGCTCTCAGTGAAAACTCATCTGCCTTGCAGATGCCGTTCGGAGTCGGCAAAAAACATGTAGGTCCCGTCCAGCCAATTTGTAGGGAAAAATCAAGAGGAGCACGACGCAAATTGGAAGAGAAGCTCGGCCTTAGATCTCTTCGGAGGTTATCGCGCCTTACATTTTTTTTTTATGATACAAGGTCAACGTGCAGTACCTCAATTGACCTAATGACCGCTTCAAATGGCCACAAAGTCAACTGAAATAGTCAAAACGTCAAATTTGCAATGCTTACAATATCAACGATACTGATATTATGACCTTTTAGATGACTTAATATGGGTTGATGCACATTTTCTCAAGTGGCCATAAGGTGAAGTTTATTATTTCGCACCCCCACGCATTAAAATATTTACAACTCGTCAATTTAAAATTATGTTTTAAGACTATGTTTGAAATCTGTATTCCAAATTTTCTATAAAATTTTAATTGAAGAAGTCCTTGTTATCTCAGAGAGGACCTCATTGGTCAGTTTCGCATTAAATCGTTTACGATTCTCCCAGTAGCTATAGCTACTTCACCGTAATTTTATGTATTATCACAACGGACCTTCATGCTGTCCAAGTGAGCTTCCCCCCACGAGGGCATCTACCACCTAACCTAAGCTACTAATATTTTAATACTTCGAGGTACGAAACAAAACAACTACCCCCATCAACACCCCAGAAGTTTCATAAAGTCGACAATCAATCACAATTTCAACGTCAGGGCTTCTTACCACATTTTGTTTTGTTAGACCTTACATACATTTAACCAAACGCATTCTACTGAACATAGCAAATAATGACAGCGACAGACGTAAGGTAATGTAGTATCGCAATTGTAGGAAACTGGGAAAGCAGGTCTCAAATACCCAGCTAAGCAACTGCTAAAAATGGAAAATAAGCGAAATATGGCTGAAGTACAAAGCTCAAGCACAGACTTCACGATGGCACCAGAGTGACTCGGAGTCGGAATTTTTCGGCCTGAAAGCAATTTGTTAGTACCATCGGTACCGGTCCAATACATCAGGCGGATGAGCGTGCGTCGTGGTTACTCATATGATTGCTGAGTTAACTTCACTGGCACCTGCTAATGGAAGGGAGCTGGTGATAAACTACTTCAGACAGAAGCTACTCAGCCTGTTTGACCTGTATAAAACGCTCTTATACAATAAAAGAGAAGCAGAAGTAAACGCACTTTTGAGAACAACAATATTTAAACGTTCCATGATATATTACTCGAAAACATTCTGAGAACTGTCACAGAAAATTCTTCTTTATATTATGTGGGTTTGATATTTGTCCGCAAATTTCAATAGAAAATTGGAAATCTATCGATTTTTAAGTAACTATGCTATGCGCTAGGTGGCACAGTGATCGTAAAATTAGTTATGTTTAAAACAAAAGGTCTAGTTTAGAAATTTTACGCACGCGTTTTAAGAAATTTTCCGACAACCGGTAGACTTTGAACATAGACTAGAGCCCTATTAAAATGCAGTATTAAAAATTAAAAAAAATAATAATTGTAAGGCGCGATAACCTCCGAAGAGATCCAAGGCCGAGCTTCTTTTCCAATTCGCGTCGTGCTCCTCTTGATTTTCCCTACAAATTGGCCGGACGGAGCCTACATGTTTTATGCCGACTCCGAACGGCATATGCAAGGCAGATGAGTTTTCACTGAGAGCTTTTCATGGCAGAAATACACTCGAGGGGCGACCCCGCTTAGAAAAATTTCTTCTAATTGAAAAACCTTTTTTCTAAAATTTTGATATTGCTTTGCCCGGGGTGTGAACCCAGGGCATCCGGTGTGGTAGGTGGAGCACGCTACCATCACACCACGGTGGCCGCCGTATTAAGGATACAAAACTCTTCTAGATTAGGTAGGAATCGAGATATTTAATGATTTTAGAAAATCATTCGGAAAAATCTCTAATTGAGTTAAATACCTGAAACATTACACTTAGATCAGGGCAACGTAACAATGCGAGAAAATGAAAAAACTGTCCACTGGATGGCGCATGGATCGAGATAATTGAAAAATTTATACGAGACTATGAATCTTTAGTTTGGGTTTGCAGTAAATTTCCCATGAGCTAGAGACAAAACTTTGAAGATTTCATATAACGATATTAAAATGCAATGTTTAGGTTAAAAAGTTCTACTAGGTGGGGGAGGCATCGCGATACTTAGGGATCTTCGTGCGATCAAAAATTTTAAGCAAAAGTATAAAGGTATAGCGCAATTACTGCATCGAGGTAGCATCTTTATTGGAAAATTTTCGGTAAAAAAGATACTAAACGTGTTCAAAAAAAAAAAAGAAGAAGAAAGTAACTTTAATGATGTTTTCTTTAGCTATAGTTTGACTTTGGCTAAAACTGGCTTAGAGTAGGTAGTGTTTAACTTCGGAAATCGTTGTTCGCTCTGTCTTTACCCTGCTTCTCAGGCTTTCAATTATCAGCTCAAGCAAACTAGACTGACGTCATGAATTTGTCAATACTAATAACGGTGCAAATTTTAATCTTAGTCCCGATCTGAGTCTCAGCCTCTATTTCAGGCTCAGAGTAGCTAGCAACTATGTTAATTCTGTCCACGATGGTCGCTTATCTTCAGTGTCAACGAAGAACTTTTTGTCAGTTTCGCAAATTTATTCACGTCAAAGATGTATGTGGCCTGTCATTGTCATAATGGGCTATAACTACAAAACTTCTTTCCGTTCTCGCAAATACACATAAAAACATTGTTTGAAGTAAAAACCGGCCTTAAATAGGATATTTTTGAGATACTTATTCCACTATTAAATCCATATTTCGCCTTAATTGGCTTCAAGATCTATAAAGTTGTTCCATTCTATCAAAGCTTCATCTAGTTTTTAAAAATCCTTGTTTTCACTCAATGAAGTATTGTTCGAGTTCGGCACTTTGCGTAGTTATAATTAAAAGTGTAAGTTTTAATAATATTAAAACGTGTTGGCCTCGCATGGGACCGATGATATGGAATCGTAATTTCATAAATTTTTGATTGGGGAAATACGTAATGGGCGAGGAATTGCAATTTGATTACGCTAATAGCTTATCAATTTCACTCTAGGTACCCAAACACAAAACAAAATCAATGTTATCACACAAGTTAAAGAAAACCACTTAAATCTAGATGAAAGTTAATACAAGAAAAGAAACTGTAAACGAACTCAAAAAACTTCTACTAAGCAACAAACCTACAGATGAACAAACGCAAATAAAAAAAAGTGTTACGTTAAAAGCCTTTAAGCGTTAATAAATTTTTTTCCGAATTGCTATTTATTGATAAAAATATCGTTTACGTAAGAAATTGTGTGAATTCCTATAAAAAGAGTATGACAAATGAATGGATCGATTGGGCAGATTGCCGTTTGCGGGTGCCTTTACGTGCCGGCTACAATCACCATCAATCGCTACTTAATAACAATTATACTGGATTTTCGAATAAATTCCATTTGCGAACGCATAAATTGCAACAATTACATACGGCTGGTGTGAAGTTAAAAGGTAAAATTTAGTAGCTATAAATACATTTCTACAATCTATATATATATGTATGTACAAACCATATTTCGATAAAAAGTACGTATGTTTATTGGTTTAATTAATGACGATGATTGATTATTTGATATTGAAAAAGTCTGTGTATCTCGCTAATGACTACTTTAATAATAGCAATTGGCTGGGTTGTTGTTGTTGTCGTTGTTGTTGTTGTTGTCGTCGTCGTTGTTGTTGTTGTTGTTGTAGCGATAAGGACACTCCCCGAAGGTTTTGGGGAGTGTTATCGATGTTGATTACATTTGCCGGATATAGATCCGGTAACAAGCACCATTAAGGTGCTAAGCTCGACCAGCTTGGGAACGATTTAATATGACCACATTGAACCTTCTAGGCCATGCGGCCCTCCCAACCCCTTGCAGTAGTGATATAACTTTTAAAAGAAGTATCGATACCGGTACTCATATAAAATACTCAGATCAAAGTATCGATGCTGGTACTCATACTCAGTAAAAGGTATCAAATATACTCGATCCAAGTGAGTACTTCGGAATTTTTACCAAAAGTGAAGAATTTTTTTTTAATGCGGTCATTTGCTTCGAATTTAGTAGAAAAGAAGTAAGGTAGTTTAGGTTAGGACGAAACCAAAGCATAAGTGTGTTCTTACATATATTTTAGGGATACATTTAAAGAGAAACGTCACGAACATTAAATGATTTAAAAGATTTTTGATCGACTTAAGGCATTCAAAACACCTATTTACACTAAGAAAAAGCAAGCACTCCGTATTTTCCATGAAAAGCATTCCATTGAAAAATCATCTGCCTCAATGTGTACGAAATTAAAAAAAGCACGATGCAAATTGGAAGAGAAGCTCGGTCTAAATCTTCTCCGAGGTAAATCGCCTCAAGTATTTTTTATGTGATTAACTGTTTTGTGGAGACATTAACCAAATAGAAAGGGATCAGTACGATTTTCCTTTTCGATTTTCCCACTTCATTAGTATTTGTTAGATCATTGTTCTTCTTTTTCCATTTTTGAAGGTGGGCGTGGCTGTAATCTGATTTCGACCATTTTCAGTACCAATATATCGTCGACTATGCTGTAAAAGCCGCTAACTCCATCCACCAAAATTTCACATCAGAACGATCAGCTTCGGCACATGGTAAAGTATCGGGGAAAAGTATCGAGGTAAAGTATCAATACTTGGATAATAGCATCGTGTACGAAATACTCGAGCATTTTTTGGAAAATTATCGATACTACTCACTCAGTACTCGTAACGTTCTATCACTACTTGTCAGTAACAAAGCTATTAATGTAGATCGAAATTGATAGACGTTATTTACTGTGAGGTTTCCACATTAGATGAACTTTAATTAACAGCTCATCTTAGTTCAGAAATTGCATTCTACCTTGATAGTTTTACAAGCTGTTGCTAAAATTTCATGGTCCCAGTTCATCAACATTAAGGGCCAGATTATATATTACGCCGATACGCTTGCGTCGGAGTTACTCACATTCATAGTCACGATTATATAATAACAAAAATTTCGTAAATACATTCAGGTTTACTCTCACTCACTGAAGTGAATTAATGCTCTTATATGATAGCAATTTTGGTTCACACGAGAAAAAATGACTCGTTGCGTTATACATAATTTGCCAATTAGTCAGTGATAAAGTACTAATTTTCCGCTGCGTTTTGATCTGTTTATAAGAAGATAGTGTTTAAAAATTGTTTTTCGCCTTTTTCATGTTTAATCAAAATAACTTTAAAAAGTAATTCTATGTAAAAAGGGATAAGTTATGACATTTTTCTTATGACGTAATAAATTAGGTACAAATAAACTTACTTATTACGCTCATGACCTTCGTACATTCCACACTAGAGCTGCAAAAGTATCGATATTCGGCATACTCGATATTTTCGATATTTGAGAGGGAGGGTATCGATATATCGCGATATATATCGAATTTTTTGTTATAGTGAAAAGCGCTTACTCAATTTAAAAGCAATATCAGGTATATATCAGACATTTATGTAAATATAATATATACATGTATATATATGTAATATTGTCTTCATAACTTCGAAACTATCATAAAACACATTCTGCAAAGTTGTCCGCGATGGTAGCTTATACAGCGGATCGAGGGTATATACAAAGTTAGAACACCCTTTGTCATCCACTATGGGAAAAGGTCGAACGTCTGCGATGGCTAAACCCCAGTAGGGTACTGGCAAAAGCCTTTTACGTGATGATGGATCTTCATATGTTTTTTCATATAAACATTAATCTTATTTGGCGAGCTATGTGAATCTTTAGTTGTGAATCTGTAGTTGTATGCGATCGTTCTAGATAATGAAAAAAAATTGGACTTATTACCACTAGTTGTATAACATTTTTTGCAATAGTATTACTGATTTTGTCCAAATGGGTCCAAATGCTCGACTTTGTACTTCGTAGCTTTTTGGCAATGCAATTTTCGTCTTCAAACTCAATGATGTCTTCTGTTGCGTGTATATCTACATATACGAATACATGTATATATGTGTATATAATATGAAAACAAGTAAGGAAGGTTAAGTTCGGGTGTAACCGAACATTACATACTCAGTTGAGAGCTATGGTGACAACATAAGGGAAAATAACCAAGTAGGAAAATGAACCGAGGGAAACCCTGGAATGTGCTTGTATGACATGCGTATCAAATGAAAGGCATTAAAGAGTATTTTATGAGGGAGTGGGCCATAGTTCTATAGGTGGACGCCATTTAGGGATATAGCCATAAAGGTGGATCAGGGTTGACTCTAGAATGCGTTTGTACGATATGGGTATCAAATGAAAGGCGTTAATGAGTATTTTAAAAGGGAGTAATCCTTAGTTCCATAGGTGGACGCCGTTTCGAGATATCGCCATAAAGGTGGAGCAGGGGTGACCCTAGAATTAGTTTGTACAATATGGGTATCAAAAGAAAGGTGTTAATGAGTTTTTTAAAAGGGAGTAATCCTTAGTTCCATAGGTGGACGCCGTTTCGAGATATCGCCATAAAGGTGGACCAGGGGTGACCCTAGAATTTGTTTGTACAATATGGGTATCAAAAGAAAGGTGTTAATGAGTATTTTAAAAGGGAGTTATCCTTAGTTCCATAGGTGGACGCAGTTTCGAGATATCGCCATAAAGGTGGACCAGGAGTGACCCTAGAATTTGCTTGTACAATATGGCCATCAAACGAAAGGTGTTAATGAGTATTTTAAAAGGGAGTGGGCCTTAGTTCTATAGGTGGACGCCGTTTCGAGATATCGCCATAAAGGTGGACCAGGGGTGACACTAGAATTTGTTTGTACAATATGGGTATCAAAAGAAAGGTGTTAATGAGTATTTTAAAAGGGAGTAATCCTTAGTTCCATAGGTGGACGCCGTTTCGAGATATCGCCATAAAGGTGGGCCAGGGGTGACTCTAGAATTCGTTTGTGCAATATGGGTATCAAACGACAGGAGTTAATGAGTATTTTAAAAGGGAGTGGGCCTTCGTTCTATAGGTGGACGCCTTTTCGAGGTATCGCAATAAGGGTGGACCAGGGGTGACTCTAGACTTTGTTTGTACGATATGGGTATCAAATGAAAGGTGTTAATGAGTATTTTAAAAGGGCGTGGGGCTTAGTTCTACAGGTGGACGCCTTTTCGAGATATCGCCATAAAGGTGGACCAGGGGTGACTCTAGAATGAGTTTGTACGATATGGGTATCAAATTAAAGGTATTAATGAGAGTTTTAAAAGGGAGTGGTGGTAGTTGTATATGTGTAGGCGTTTTCCAGATATCGACCAAAATGTGGACCAGGGTGACCCAGAACATTATCTGTTGGATACCGCTAATTTATTTATATATGTAATACCTGCCAAGATTTTAAGGGTTTTTTATTTCGCCCTGCAGAACTTTTTCATTTTCTTCTACTTAATATGGTAGGTGTCACAACCATTTTATAAAGTTTTTTCTAAAGTTATATTTCGCGTCAATAAAACAATCCAATTACCTTACCATGTTTCATCCCTTTTTTCGTATTTGGTATAGAATTATGGCATTTTTTTCATTTTTCGTAATTTTCGATATCGAAAAAGTGGGCGTGGTCATAGTCGGATTTCGTTCATTTTTCATACCAAGATAAAGTGAGTTCAAGTAAGCACGTGAACTAAGTTCATTAAAGATATGTCGATTTTTGCTCAAGTTATCGTGTTAACGGCCATGCGGAAGGACAGACGGACGACTGTGTCCGTCCGTCCGTTAACACGATAACTTGAGTAAATTTTGAGGTATCTTGATGAAATTTGGTACGTAGGTTCCTGAGAACTCATTTCAGACCGCTATTTAAAATGAACGATATCGGACTATAACCACGCCCACTTTTTCGATATCGAAAATTTCGAAAAACCGAAAAAGTGCGATAATTCATTACCAAAGACAGATAAAGCGACGAAACTTGGTAGATGAGTTGAATTTATGACGCAGAATAGAAAATTAGTAAAATTTTGGACAATGGGCGTGGCACCGCCCACTTTTAAAAGAAGGTAATTTAAAACTTTTGCAAGCTGTAATTTGTCAGTCGTTGAAGATATCATGATGAAATTTGGCAGGAACGTTACTCTTATTACTATATATATGTTTAATAAAAATTAGCAAAATTGGAGAAGGACCACGCCCACTTTAAAAAAAAATTTTTTTTAAAGTAAAATTTTTACAAAAAATTTAATATCTTTACAGTATATAAGTAAATTATATCAACATTCAACTTCAGTAATGATATGGTGCACAAAATACAAAAATAAAAGAAAATTTCAAAATGGGCGTGGCTCCGCCCTTTTTCATTTAATTTGTCTAGGATACTTTTAACGCCATAAGTCGAACAAAAATTAACCAATCCTTTTGAAATTTGGTAGGGGCATAGATTTTATGACGTTAACTGTTTTCTGTGAAAACGGACGAAATCGGTTGATGCCACGCCCAGTTTTTTTACACAGTCGTCCGTCTGTCCTTCCGCATGGCTGTTAACACGATAACTTGAGCAGAAATCGACATATCTTTAATGAACTTAGTTCACGTACTTACTTGAACTCACTTTATCTTGGTATGAAAAATGAACGAAATCCGACAATGACCACGCCCACTTTTTCGATATCGAAAATTACGAAAAATGAAAAAAATGCCATAATTCTATACCAAATACGAAAAAAGGGATGAAACATGGTAAGGTAATTGGATTGGTTTATTGACGCGAAATATAACTCTAGAAAAAACTTTATAAAATGGTTGTGACACCTACCATATTAAGTAGAAGAAAATGAAAAAGTTCTGCAGGGCGAAATAAAAAACCGTTAAAATCTTGGCAGGTATTACATATATAAATAAATCAGCGGTATCCAACAGACGATGTTCTGGGTCACCCTGGTCCACATTTTGTTCGATATCTGGAAAACACCTTCACATATACAACTACCACCACTCCCTTTTAAAACTCTCATTAATACCTTTAATTTGATACCCATATCGTACAAACACATTCTAGAATCACCCCTGGTTCACCTTTATGGAGATATCTCGAAAAGGCGTCCACCTATAGAACTACGTCCCACGCCCATTTAAAATACTCATTAACACCTTTCATTTGATACCCATATCGTACAAACGCATTCTAGAGTCACCCCTGGTCCACCTTTATGGCGATGTCCCGAAAAGGCGACAACTACCACCACTCCCTTTTAAAATCCTCATTAATAACTTTCTTTTGATACCCATATTGTACAAACAAATTCTAGGGTCACCCCTAGTCCACCTTTATAGCGATATCTCGAAACGGCGTCCACCTATGGAACTAAGGATTACTCCCTTTTAAAATACTCATTAACACCTTTCATTTGATACCCATATCGTACAAACGCATTCTAGAGTCAACCCTGATCCACCTTTATGGCTATATCCCTAAATGGCGTCCACCTATAGAACTATGGCCCACTCCCTCATAAAATACTCTTTAATGCCTTTCATTTGATACGCATGTCATACAAACACATTCCAGGGTTTCCCTCGGTTCATTTTCCTACTTGGTTATTTTCCCTTATGTTGTCACCATAGCTCTCAACTGAGTATGTAATGTTCGGTTACACCCGAACTTAACCTTCCTTACTTGTTTGTCTTACCAAAGTTTTGGAAGCTGGTAATTCTGCCGCTAGAAAAAGGAATAAGAAATGGGAATAAAGTACTCGATATTTAGAAAAAACATCGATAATCGCACCATAAACCTGGTATCGATACTTTTGCAGCTCTATTCCACACATTCAATGATAAAAAAATATTACCAACTATTTAATTGTATAATTATTTGCTGTTTTAACTTCATCTATTGATAACAATTGTTTCTATTATTTTACAGATGTGCCAACGCAAATTCCACCACTCACCCCCGGTACAAATCGCAAGGTAGCGGAAGTGTTAAAAGCCTCCTTTGCTTCATGGGAAAAGGAGGTGCAAAACTGCAATATAACCAAAGGTAATTTAGTTTATATTTAAATGGCATTGAGCTTTTAGAAATCAATTAAATTTTTGTCAGTTCTATGGATTAGAATATTTGAAATATCAATTTGTAGAACATAATTTTTTTACAAACAAATTTCAGTAACCTTGCCTAAAATTTCGAGGTCTTAGTAGATCTGTAGGTAGCAAAGAGAGCAGATGTTCGTCAGCTAACATTTCCGTCCAAAAAACGTCATATTTGATTTATCTAGTCGAGTGTAGTGAGCGTGTTTTGTTTGACAATATTCGAAACTTAATTGACGAACGAGTTTTGAATAAGTAAGAGGGCTTCCCAAAGAATCCAGCCCAGCTTGACTCTCGAGAAAGACGCATAAATTCCTGCCACTACACCACAAAGCCCAAATCCCTGAGATGCGAATACCGCAGCCGAAAAGACCAAAGCAATCCCTCACACAAAACTGTTAAGTTCGTTTTCGTTGTACAAAGCCAGTTTCGAAGCCGTGCTCCTGTAATGTAGGAGTCTGGGTTTTGGGTTTCAGCCAGCATTGCGCCTCAATGAAGTGAAAATTAAATTGCTTTTCGACTTAACATCGCTCTATCATAGTCCATGGATTGTCATTCTTTGTTGCAGTAACCTTTCCTAAGTAGACTAAAAAACGTTTGGGCAGACAAAAGCGGCCTTAACTTAAACCCTAGTAAAATGGAGCTAATACCGTTTACTAACAAGAACGAAATACCACAGTTTCGTCTGCCCTCTCTAAATGGTACGGCCTCTCTTTCTATGAGAGTCAAGTATCTGGGCGTAAAAATAGAGAGAAAGTTCAGCTGTAGATCGAATATCGAGCGTAGGGTCGCAAAGGCTTACACAGCCTTTTATTCGTATAAGAGAATCGTCAGCAGAAACTGGGCTCTAAGACCCAAACTCTTGATGTGGCTATATACGGCCGTCGCCTGACCCATATTAACATATGGAGCCATGACATGGTGGCCGGCCATGAAAAAACCGTACAACATTAAGATGATGGATAGAGTACAGCGGACAGCCCTCGGATGGGCAACAGGTGCACTAAGGTCGTGTCCAATCAACGAACTAACTAGCTACCTCTGGACATTCACCTACGTGAATCTGCAATTTCTTCGGTGGTAAGACTTCGCGAATCTAACTGCTGGAACTCGGGGCGACATGGCCCTATCAATATGCACAGGATGCTTCCTGATATAGCTCCCTCACTATGTTTTAACAGGCGTCATAAGGTTCACTTCCCCTCAAGAGGTGACTGGAGTGGCGACAGGTTGCAAAGCAAAGACGCAATTTCAGTCTACACCGACGGTTCAAAAATGGAGTGCGGTGTGGGAGCTGGCGACTTCTGCGAACATCTTAAGGTGTCTCTGTCTGTTCGTCTACCCTATTTTGCTTGTATCTTCCAAGCGGAATTTCTGGACATAGAGAGGGCGTGTACGCTCCGGTGGGAGGGCTCGATGAAAGGCGCGAGGTGTGCATTTACTCAGATAGCTAAGCAGCGCTCATGGCGCTTAACTCCTCCATCACTTCGTCTAAGGCCGTCAGCAGCTGCAAGAGGTCGCTTCAAGCCGCAACTAACTTTGCAAACATAACCCTCATATGGGGCAACGAGAAGGCAGGTGAGTTTGCAAGGGCAGGGGCACTGCTGGACGCTGCGGTGTCAGTCGAGATGCATCGTCCACTTATATCAATTAAAAGAAACATCCACAGCAGATTCAAGGAGTTAGCTGTATCCAGCTAGTACTCCTCGGACACCTGCAGGATAATCAAACGAACCTGGCCGAATTACGACAGTAAGAGAACAGAGGACCTCCTAAATAGATCAAGGAAAGAAATATTGATGATCACTGCCACAAGAACGGGACACTGGCCGCATGGCTTGCATGCTGAAAGAATGGAAATCCCTTTTAACAGCATCTGCAGGAGCTGCGGCGAGGAAAGCAGCAAAGAAACAGTCGCGTACTACTTGTGTGAATGCACAGCCCTAGCACACACTACGTTTCTAACTATGGGCAGTTATGTATATACTTCCGGAACTTAAGGAAGTAGCTAAATGCTCTGTAGAAGATATCAGCAGGTTCATCGTCCGCTCCAAATGGTTCGAACGGAGTACCGATTTAGCCATACGATATCAAAAGCAACTGGTCTTAAAAGGCGCCTCGTGCGCTAATTGGGCTCGGATCTTTGGTATCCGAGCCTCACAGCAACCAACCATAAACTTCTAAGGAAAGCCGTTTTTTCAAACATATTCTGAAATAGAAACAATTTTTCTAATTTATTTAATAATTTGGGAAAAATTTAAACAACGTGACATCAGGACGGACAAGGCGACAGCTGTTTCGATTATACCTTGTAAATCTCTTCAAATCCTTTTCTCCTGGGAGTGGGAATCGAACCCGCACTCCTACGATAGTTGAAATGGTTACAAACGCATTCAGCTACGTCATGCCTTAGTTGTTGTAAAGTTTTTTCCCAATTGCCTTCTTTCGCATGTATTACCTTCTACACATCACATAATTCGTATGTAGTTATGTGTTGAAGTTATGCATGTTTGTAAAGCGGTTTTCAGAGAAACCTGGTATTTGTTGTTGTTTTTGTTCTATTTATAGAACTACAACGAATTAACCAAATCTTGCCTACTTATATGAGTTAACCGGGGATTGCCCGTATTGCTTTAAATGTATGAAAACATTTATTTCAAGTGGTGTGATGGCAGCTTGCTCCGCCTACCACACCGTATGCCCTGGGTTCGCACCCCGGACAAAGCAACATCAAAATTTTAGAAATAAGGTTTTTAAATTAGAAGAAAATTTTTCTAAGCGGGGTCGCCCCTCGGCAGTGTTTGGCAAGCGCTCCGGGTGTATTTCTGCCATGAAAAGTTCTCAGTGAAAACTCATCTGCCTTGCAGATGCCGTTCGGAGTCGGCATAAAACATGTAGGTCCCGTCCGGCCAATTTGTAGGGAAAATCAAGAGGAGCACGACGCAAATTGGAAGAGAAGCTCGGCCTCAGATCTCTTCGGAGGTTATCGCGCCTTATATTAATTTTTTTTTTTTTTAATAAGCTGTCGCTTTGTCCGTCCTGATGTCACGTTGTTTAAATTTTTCCCAAATTATTAAATAAATTATAAAATTAAAAATTGCTTGAAATAAAATTTTTCATACATTTAAAGCGATACGGGCAATCCCCGGTTAACTCATATAAGTAGAAAAAAGTTTTCTTTTTTAAAAAGGGCAGCTGAGATAAATTGATACTCCACTCAGTAGTCGATATATATATATATATAGCTATGAATATACATTTATTTAGTTCCTGAACTTACTCCCACACATGACTTACAACAACACTTTATTAATTATGTAAATAAGTGAATTTGTATGTATGTATCTTGTTAATATTCTAAACAAATTTACAAGCATTTGATTGCTTTTGTCAATAATGTTAATTAAGGCAAATTACAAGTGAAATAAAAAAATTATACATACAAACATATATTGTAAACATAGTTAAATGAGCATGCCAAATGCATACAAATAACGTTTTAAAATTTTTTTTTGAAATTTAATAACAACAAAATTTATGTATGGGAATAGTTCTCATTGCATTTTAAATGATTTCTAATTATTCAATGCATACATATTTACATATAATGCTCACATACGAAACATATTGTTCATTTTCAATAATACCATTGTTTTTGTTTTTTCGATATCACCACTTTCAGATCCACGCGAATGGACGGAGGAACATGTCATCTATTGGCTCAACTGGGCAATTAAAGAATTTTCCTTGGTCTCAATGAATTTGGAGCCATTTATAAAAATGAAAGGACGTGATATGATTGAATTAGGCAAAGACAAATTTCTAGCGATAACGCCACCATTTACAGGCGATATATTGTGGGAACATTTGGATATATTACAAAAAGGTGAGTAGTGGGGAAAAATATTTTTTGATATAAAATAAAAATGAAATAAGTGAGATGTGAAAAAAGAAAAGTTCAAAAAGGATACGTGTCTACTTAAGTACGTGCGCTTTTGTTTATAAAAAATTATTGAGAAAATGGTATTCAGGGTTATCAGTTAAGCATTTAGCGCCATGTAAGTGTACAATAACAACTATCTACGTACTTTGAATACTAAATCAAGACAGGCGCCAGTGGTGATATATCATCTCCATTTTATATTTCTGAAAACAATAACTACAGCTATAGCAAATTCAATTTGGAAACAAATTTATTTTCAACAGCAAATATTACAACTTCATATACCTACGCCTTTCGCTTCTTCATTCTAGCTTGTCACATTAGCACGTTATTCACTTATCTGCTTGAACATTGTTTGTGGCCAGTGTACTTATTACGAGCACATGAGCAGATAAGCTGTTAAGCATACGTTTTTTTGGCAAAAAAGTGACTGGTTACAAAAAGTTAGCATGTTACAGAAAAGTGGCCAGCTCTGGGAAAGCAACCGGGTGCTAGAACACTAACCAGTGGCCGCTTTCGGAAAAATAAGCGCGACTCCGACAACGTAGGGGAGCTCAAAAAAGTACACTCAGATAAAAAATTGTTCTAAAACGAACGAAACAAGTCCAAAATATATTTTTTCATATATTTCTCATATTGATAAATTATTCTTATTTGAAGACGTAATCTTCATGTATACTTAAAAAATTTCATAACAAGTTTGAGATTATCTGCGCATATTTGAATGCAAAATCTAATTGAACGAAGAATAAAAGTTAAAAAAAATTGTTTTAAAATTTTTTTGAGTTTGACGGTGATCCAACTCGCGCCACGCGATAGCAACCGCAACATCATAACCGCTGGGCCACTACGACTGCTTGGTAGCTTGTGGAAAGTATTGTATTGTAACGAATTTTGGAGAAATTCCGCTTATTTGAAACTTTCTGCTAACATTCGAATCGCTAAACTGATGAATAAATCACTCCAATATTCAGTACTGCAAAGTGGTCTTTATTTAGAATACTTTGGGTGTAGTACTTCACAATTATACTTCACAACCAATAGCGTGCTTAAATCAAAACTGAATAATAATTGCTCAGCTTGCGCTGCTTTTATACTCTCTGTTGCTTTGTTCGCATATTTCTCCTAAGGTCTAGACGTTTCACTTTCTATAACTTTTGTATCTCCTGCTTGGTTACCATCTATATACTTGTATATTCGTAGTTTATGTTTTCTACTGCCATATGCGTGTGAATATGTGAGTAACTACTTCGTCTGATGACTACATGTGTGTGTGTGAGATGAGATATCTCTTCATCGCATTCTACATAAGAGTGGCTGATTTATTGTTGTTGTGCATTTATTTTGTAGCAGCTTAGTGATGCTAATTTTCGTCACAGTATTTAACATTGTAGCGCACACGAATTGTAGCGTTCCTTTTTTCTTTAACTTTATTTAAGAATATTGTACTTAATTTAAGAACACTGTTGTCATTAATAAAACATTTGTTCATATTATACGACCAGCCGTTCTCTTTTCGAGAAAATTGTATCAGCTCAAGCACAAGCTTTTTGTTTTAAGAACTGGTCGTTCGTTTTTCAAGAACCAAAAAGTAAGAACATTAAAAGCTTGAACTGAGTCCGGTGGTGCTGGATTTTAGAACGGCGTTTTTCTCTGAGTGTAATTCGCAAAAAAGTTATTGGTTCGAAAAATTCATCAATTCTCAATAAGGAACCGGTTCCGAAAGCGTCCACATTTCGAAATAGCTACCGTTTCTAAAAAATAACCAGTTGCAAAAAGAAGATATATGATGAAGAGTTCGTGCTTGTATAGCTATTGAGCGTATTTTGATGTTTTCGTGATTCGCAAAGCTTCTGTCCAGCTACCGTTTTGTCGATTATTTCTAGTCATATTTTGGCGCCATTGTAAACGAAGGTACCACACCTCCGTAAGAAAAACATTAGCAATAGTGACTATCTGATTCTAATACTATATGTAGTTCTAACAATGCTGATGGATTTTCATTGACAAACAGGTGGGCGGATCAAATGAACATTGTTATTGGTTGCAGAGTCAAAGAAAAATCTGTTCCATCTCACTGTTTACATTTTCTTCAGGTGATGTCGAACCATAGGTAAACTTTGCACAGTATAAAAGTTGTTTAAGGTTTGAGGCTAGTTATGCCGCTAGGTCAAGTCGTTTGCGTTCTTCTGTGGAATGGTGACATTGCACCATGATCAAATCCGTTAGTGAGCAATACAGATAACCTTATTATTGGAGAAAAAACTCACTCGATAAATGTATTGTCCTAATTTGTTTGCTAAAAATTAAATATTTAGGTTGAAATCTTGAAAACACTTAACACGAACTGACATTACCACATTAATTGTCGCTGGGCCAAGAGCCTGAGCCGAAGCCATGTTGTTCCAGGTTATAGAGAGCCTGGAAACCATAATCGCAGAAACATGGTATCCTGTTAAAGTAACAATAATGACAGTTTTTAATTTGAGCTTTTTCCTTGAAGAAATTGTTTGCGAAAGTTGTTAGCCTTTGATGAAATTCTGAGCTGAGGTGTCAAGTTATCAAATCTTTTCAGACTTTTATATATTACATGTAAAACAGACAATTAGAGAGCTGGGAGCCAATGTAAGATGAGTCGAATGTGATTTGGCAATTTAAAGTACTTGATTACTTAAAAAATCGATTCAGCTTCCAGCTCTTTCGCGTTACCTTTAAATTACCAGCAAATTAACTTTATTATATAACTAAATAATATAACAATATTCCACTTGCATATGGTAAATCGAATTAAATATTTACATACATCGACAACAACAAGGAAATTTAAAATAAAATTTAATTTAAACTTCCGCTAATACAACTAAAAACAAATAAATGGGTGACTTGAGTTATGCTATGAGAGGTTTGGAGGTTGGAGTGTAACAATTTTGCAGCTGCTGTTTTGACTTGTAACCTGTTGCTCTGCTGCTATAAGTCGACTATTCCCCTGCATGCATTTTGGTTGGGCAACTTTGATTTTTCTAACTTACTTTGGTGCTTTTCTAAATGTGGAACCACAGCCAACTGTCAATATCATAAAATAAGGTAAAATAAAAATTTAAGTAGAGCAAAAAGAATGAAAAACATGCACACGCTAAAATTATGTGTAACCACACATACATATACACTACAAACATACACACATACTTAACTTAAAAGCAAAAGCATCTACATACATACCTACTCCTCACAAAACGGATGTCTTCGAGGTAACAAAATCACCTGGGCTGCTGCTGTCCGTCCTCGCAACAGCAACTGGACCAGTAACAGCAGCCTGCACAGTCTCTATCGTAAGTGGTAGCCGTTCACTTTTCATTGATTTTCCACTTCCATCCAACATAGTTGTCTACTTTTTCTTTTTTTTGTTGGTTCTTTTCTTTTTTTTTTTGTTATTATTGAAGGTAAATTCGATTGTGAATGGGTTAACTCACTTGGCCTATGCATCTCGCAATTTTGCGTATCTAAAACGCCTTTTACGCCTACGCTCGAATAATAGAGGCAGCGATTGGTCGCGTGCTGAGCCTTTCGTTTGGTCACTACTGTGTAAATATATATGGCAACTTTATACGACTACTTGTTTCTTGTTTTCTATCTTAGTTGCTCGGCTGGTTATTTTCGCCGTTGAATATGTTCCTTTAGTGCACTGATAAGGTTAATTTTTCAAAGGAAACAGACAATAATCGCAATCAAACGAAAAATTGGTTTTAAAGTCAATTTTTTAAGAAGTGAATGAAAAGTTAACATTTATTGAATACCAAACGGCAAAAAGTTTGAGCTGAAATCTGAAACTTGTTTAATGAAGAAAAATCGAATGTGCTGTGGTCTGGTTTCAAACCGACGTGCGGGGGATTTTCAAAGTTTGCTCTACATACTGAGCTATCACATCTGTCTAATAAAATATATCTATGTTAAGATTTTTAAAATTTTTTTGTTTTAGTTTTAAAAGAATTTTGAGATTTTGTATTTATTATTCAAATAAGTTTAAGATTTAAACCGAATAAAATAAAAAAATAAAAAGCACAGTAGTGAGTTGAGAGGTTTCCAATTTTGTTCAAAATAGTTTCAGAAAGTGCTTAAATCGAAGAAGTAATTAAAATTTAGACTCAAATTTCTAACCGTGTAACAGATTATCCCCCGTGACTTGGGCTTGGCAAACCACCCTTCCGGATTCTTTAAAATTAAACATATTGGATATGAGATCTGTTTATTAATTTTAACAGTATTTACTTACCTACTCGCAGCTTTCTACCTTGCCCCCTCTCGCCCCGCACCCTCTATTCAACTCTCGCTCTCTTCCTCCAACTATCCCTATCTATCTTTACATCTTCTCCCTGAATGTGTTTTCACAAATATTCATCTTGGTCTGTCCCTCACTCAATTAATTCTCCTAGATCTTTTCCCCGGTTCTCTAAATTTTATTCTCTCTTCTCTCTCTACCTATGTTTAACTCCTTTTCTATTTTCATCGTCGTTTTCATCTCACATTTCTTTATGTTCTATCTTTCTTATATTTTTTTCAATATCATAAATAGATCGTTTCGGTAAAAGCAACTTCTCATTATTTCTACCCACCAGGGTTTCTTCATCATGTAAAAAAAAAATGGCTTTATCGATTGATATTTCGCTCTATTCCGCTTTGTTTTCCTATAAAGCTTCTTTGGGTGGTGGTTAGAAGAAAAACTGAGCTATATCCACAAAATTTCCCATTGTACTCATTGTGATGCGCTAACTGATCTCAAGCACTGCTAAACCGGCTACAGTAAATCCGTAGGATCTTTGAGAAATAGTTAGTCGAGAATAGCTAACTATTTTCTATTTAGAGGTCAAAAATGATACAGCAAATACTGCCGGCTTTGCTGCTCCTAAATATACTTGCAGTTGCGATCAATGTCCATTCTAACTGCGTGAGTGTCTATCAAACAATGCCTAGTGAGAACCCTTATCAACTGCAATATCCCCCTGGCCAAGTAACCATATAAGGCTGACACTGAAGTGATGGACCATCTCATTGCGGAATCTGTGAAATCCAGTGATTGGCTTTGTGGTTCCTAAAACCCCGTCTCCTATGCCCACTCCACCTCCCTTTCCTATTACTATTCCTCTTTTCCAGTACATGCAGCAAACCTATTTCTCTGGACTGGGATCAGATACTGGTCCCGGATGGGGTTCGATACCATCCCGGAGCAGGAGAATATGGCGCAGTCCCGCTGCAAGGATCTGCTGGGAGGATGATGATTTGTGGGAGAGACGTAACAAATTAAATGGGGTCGGGTAAAATTTCGAATTTCGAGTCGTTCCGGTACATAGAACCGGTGGCCTTGGGAAGCACTGCTACAACAACAATCACAACATTGTTGTTCCTCAACAATCTATCTCCCTTCCCTTTTCGTCCATCTGTATTCAGGTACTTTTATAAAGCTTATTCTTAAGAATGTGTTTGGTCGTACCCTTCTTTGATAGGTCATAAACTCTACAGTTGCCTTCAACATTCATTTCTGCAGGTACCCTTATAAGACGGCTTCTAAAGTGCTAGGCCGTTTCATTGAGAGATATACGGCATTCAGTAATCAACTTTGTGTTGTCTTGCACTCCATCTCTTTCCCATTACTATTCCTATCCCATCTCTCGCCGTTTTTTGTTTCCGTTTGCTTCTTACGAACATGAATCACCCGTTAAAAGTAGCATATTCTCCACTTTCCCTTGCTGCAAGAATCAAACAATACATTGTCGACGCCACGGTAAAAAGCTGCTAATTCCACAAACTCCGGCTGAAATGTACAATATTGAGTTTTTTCGTTCTACTGTAAAATTTTGTAGGATGGAGTTACCAGCTTTTATCGTGGCGTCGACTTCATACTTGTTCACTATCATGTCTTCTAAATATATATTTTCTCTCTCTCTTTCTACTTCTAGCATTTTCCCCAACAGTGTTCGGTAATAATTTTTTGTATTAAGTGAACCCATCCTATTTTCTGATATTATTTACATTAGCACCGATTACTTTTGCTGCATTTTTCGTGTTTTATTTTAAATTTTTATATGCATTTGATTTAGTAAATATTGCAGTTTTGATGATTTTCATATTTAGTTTTTACATTTTTATGTTTATTTTTTTATTACCAAAATTATTGATGCATTCAGATTGTGAAAAAATCGCCGCTGAAGATGCTCAAGAACAGAATGGCTTCGAGGCAGCCACAACGGCTTCAGTTTGTGGATCAGATCATCAAGTGGGCAATTATATGAGTGGTAATAATAGTAGCAACAATAACAACAACAACAACAGCAACAATAGTCACAATAATCACAGATTAGCGCCAGATTATACAACACCGCCAGCCAGTGATAAAAGTAGTTTTCATTCGCCATCGGTGCATCATAGTGGTAAGTGGAAAAAACTCTTTGTTTTTGCTTATATTAACTAAATATGTTTTAAAAACTTTTGGGAACGATTACATCAAAAATTACTCAGAACTGCAATGGTAACTCGGAAAATTGATCATTTTTTCCAAAGTTTATGGCACTACAAAAAAAAACTAAACAATTTATTCAAAACATCTGAGTTTATTAATTTCCTAGTTTATAAGCGGATGCAATTCGTTTTAGATGTTTTTCTTTTTGGTAATTTTTTGTTTATGGCAATTTTTGAAAAATCAAGTTCAGCAATTTGGTTACATCTGTGCGCGCAACTCTTCCGCAATATCATTTATTATTTATTTCGCGTGCGCATCCGGCGTGAGCCAAAACACACCCAAACATACAAGCGCACATATGCAGTAGTGACGCACGGAACCGTAAAACCGGTCCAGAAACAGCTTCTTTGTATAATTTACGGCTCTCAGCTTATATAACGAAGCTGAAAACATCTGTGAAGTAACGAGTTCGGATTTTCTCGCAGAAGGAAGGAAGCCAGAAAAAAAATTTAAAAATAACTCTTATTTTCCGATCGAAATAACGTTTTAAAATAACTGTTATTATTCCAGCGAAAAAAAACTCCAAATCGACTGTCAAAGAATAAAAACTCAAAAAAAAAAAAAATCACTACTTTTTATCGATCGAAATGAAAAACTAAAAAAATAACAATTGTTTCTCGAGGGAAACAAAAAATTGTTATTTTGCGAGCACAATAAAAAACTCACAAAATAACTCTTATTTTTCGACCGGAGTAAAAAAACTGAAACACTTACTGCTATTTTCCGATCGAAAATAAAAACTCAAAAAATATCCTTTATTTCCGGAAGGAAATAAAAAATCGGCGAATAATTAATATTTGGCGAGCACAATAAAAAAATCAATAATAACTGTTTTTTTCTATCGAAATAAAAAAATTAACTGTTATTTACCCAGTAAAATAAAACATCCAAAAAATAACTATTATTATTCGATCGAAATAAAAAACTCTAAAATAACTGTTATTTTCTGAGAAAAAACTCAAAAATAACTGTTATAAACAACTCAAAAATAACGGTTATTTTCCGAGAGAAAAAAACTCCAAATATAACTTTTATTTTACAAGCGAAATAAAAAGACTCAAAAAATAACAGTAAAATAAAAAAACTCTTAAAATAAGCGAATCGAAATATCAAAACCGAAAGCTGATATACCCGTGTCAGCTAATAAAAAAATACTCGGCAGAACCGACTCGTTAAAAAAGCCTCTCCACACATCTCTAATGTTCACAACTATGCAACAACAAATATTGATGAATTAATGATCTTCTCAGCTTTTAAAAGCATGAACTATTTTCCTATAGTCGTAATACCAAAGTCAATAATAAATTATCAAAAGAGTTTATTAGGACTTTTAATTTGAATGCTTCATTTCATAGCGTCGTCGTTGATTTGATTTTAATTTATGGCATACATTGTATAGTATATCGTTTATTAATTGCTAATTTGAACTTTGTTTGGACAAACTATTAATTTTATTTGTTATTTTTACTAATTTTATTTACTACTTATAAATATCTGAGCAATTTGAATTGAAACGGAAATTAATTTTCAAAAAAAAAAAAAACACAAAAGAACAAATATCATTATTTAAGATAGGCAACTTATGGTAGCAGGGGAACTAGATTTGTATGAGAGATGCTCGCCCGCCCGCTTCGTTATGTGGTAGCTGGCTGACACCGTTGGATGCGATTGGCGCCAGCCACCGACCGCCAACAGCGCACGTAAAATTTCTGTTTGTGTTTGTTTTTGTTGTGCTGATACGTTCATCTCCTACTTACCTCCTACTTTTGTTCGATATGATATCTAATGTTTAAAATAATTATTTTAAATATATTATTTCCCTTTAGTACGGTACAAATTGATTTAAAGTTGTTGTTGTTATCTTTACTTCAACACCTCTTTACAGTCGCTCACAATGAAGTAAACTCCATTCTTTATTTTTTTTTCTTACCATGTTTTTGCAATTATTTTATTGAAAAGAAGGAAAACACTTAGCTCCAAATTTGCGTAACGTAAATGGACAAGAAAAAGTCCCGAAAAGTTCCCAGTGATCTCGAAAATTATCTGCAAAAATTTTTAAAGGTAATTCCAAAATAGTCCTTAAATAGTTCTAAAAAAATCTTGAATAATCCCAAAACAGCCCTGAAATAATTCCTAAATTATTCAGAAAAATTGTAGAGATGATTCCGAAATGATCCTGAAATAGTTCTGAAAAAATCTCGAAGTGATTTCGAAATGTTTAAGAAATAAGCCTAAAACATTCCCGGAACAATCTTGAAAAAGTCTCGAGCAACTTTTAAATCATCCTGAGATAGCTCGGAAAAAATATCTAATTGGTCTCCGGAATTTTCCTGAAATAATCCCAAAATATTTCTGAATCAATGCACGATCAAATCAGATTATGCCGAAATGGTTCTGAAATAATCTCGAAATATTCCTGAATTAATTAATGATCAAATCAAATGATAGTGAAAAGTTCCAAAAAATGCTAGAAGTGTTTCTAAAATAATCTCGAAACAGTACGAAAGTGATCCTACAAAGTCTAAAAAGCAATTTCCTTAAATAATCCTGAATTGTTCCTGGATCAATTCACGATAAAGTCAAATGATCCTGAAATTTTCTGAAAAAAAAAATTTCCAAATGTTGCTGAATCAATTCATGATCAAATCAAGTGATGTGGAAATAGTTCCGAAAAGAACCTCAATTTTCCTGAAATAACGTCGCAACAGCCCCAGAATAATACGGAAATGTGCCCGGACAAGTGTTGGAGGAATGACACTGGAAAAGCTTCGAAGAAATCCCAAAGGTTACCTGGAATAGTCCCAAGACAGCAGCGAAACTATCACGAAATAATACAGAAAAAGTTTCGAAAACTATTCCGAATTTACTCTGAAAACGTTCCGATAAGAATATCCAAAGGTTTCGGAAATAACCATAATCTCCTAAGAGGCCCAGAATAGTCCTGAAGTGATCCCAAAATCCTTCCGAAATAGTCCCGAAACAGTTCCGGTAACATTATTAAAATGGTTTTAATTTGGGCTTAACCTTCTTAAAATTTGTTTTTCTGAATACGGAGTAAATTTATAATTTTTTTTTTCATTGGAAGTAAATAGCAACTTTATATTTTGATTTTTTTTTTTTTTTTGAGTAATAACCTTTAGCTAAAGAAGTTAAGATGCGGGACACTACATTCATACAGGGGCCGAATCGTAACGTATGATCACTGTACGATACGAAAGAAAATTACCTGATACGTAAGTCGTATAAGTAAAATGTAATAATGGTATCGTTCTATGCTTATTCTTTCTTCTCATATTTTTCAAATTTAATTTATCTTTTTGTTTGACTTTTTCTTGATTGTTTTATTTATTCTCCGATTTCATTGACATCACTTAAGTTGTTGCTCTCATATCAGCTCAACCACATGTGTATGAGGTGTCCGCTCAATGGCATTGTTAGCTCTCTATGGCTCACAACATCACTTTGGCTCCGTTTGGCTCCCTACAACGAGCAAATCGATTTCGTATATCAGTTAGTTAGTTTTTGCAGATTTTTTTTCTCTCTAAGCTCTGTTTTATTACAAAAAAAAAAAAAAAAATAAACTTTCATTCAACAAAATCGATGGACTAATACAAATGTTATAAGCATTCAAGTAAGTAGATCCATTTAGTACTTAAGTACCCTACTGGTACATATGGGTTAGTATTCGTATATCAGTTAGTAAGTTTTCGAAATTGAAAAAATCCGTAAAGATTGTTCGTTATCTTTAAATCTGCAGGGTCTAGCAACACAGTATGCACAGTTTATAGTAAATTTTATTACCTTTTAAAGGCTTCAAACCGTTTTGGAATTGCTCAATTCGTTCTTAAGATATATATGATGAAGTGGACCCAATTTTTAATTTTTTTTTTTTGAAAAACGGTAATTCGTAAATATCTCAAAAACGCTACCATAGAATTAAAAATAATTTCATAATGGCGTCTCTGGTGCAGAAAAAAAGTTGGAAGTTGCGGTCCAGTGTTATCAGAGCATGCTTTGCGTTATATTGTCTTTGCTGCGACACATACTCAAAGCATACGGTACATCAATTAATCGATTTTCACACACTGAAGAATATACGTTTAAAAATTTAGAAAATTGATAAAATTTGCTCACAAAATTTCTTAACATTGCCAATCCCATTTTTGTTGCAAGTGACTGTAGCTCAACAATTGGCGCTATCACTGCAATAAAGAATATTAATGAATATACAAATTTTAAGTTGCAGATACATTTGTAGCATTGACAACTAAGCATACGCATGTACGTACTAAAATAAATTTCATAGTAAATTTTTTTATTTATTTTGTTTTAAATGTTTGTATGCTTGAATGTGCATTTCCTTTTTGAAATCATCGCGTAGCTGTCGTGGTGTTAACATGATATGTAGTGTATAAGCAATAAATTTATTTATCGTTTTTATTAGTATAATTCACGGTGGCTTAATTGAGTTCTGGTGGCATACCACACATTAAATGGGATAAATTAAAAAAATTTAAAAAGAAACTAGGAAAAAAGCGAAAGCAGTAAATGCAGATAAATGCGTGCATATGAAGATTATTAGTAAGTTTTTTCTTCAAGATTCTTCTGCTGCCTTCTATGGATGCCACAATTGCTATGCTGTGGCTGCTGTGCAACTCAATGTTGTTGTTGTTACTGCTGATGATGATGATGACATGGCGTAGCAGCTCATTTAATATTAATTTCTTGACCACCACTCACTTGTCCGCCTTTGCTTGCCACCGTCTGTCAGTCGCGTTGACATTATAATAAATTAGTTGAATTTATGAGCTTCAAATATAATACATATATGTACATTGTATATATATAAATACATAAATATTTGCACAAACAAAATATTAAATATGACCAAAAATGTCTGAAAACACAAATTAAATTTAATTAAATGTGCTGAAGCTTAATCAAATTGAGACGTAATAAGAGACAAGTAAATAAGCGCTTAGAAACGATGAAGTGCTCAAAACTCAAACGAAATATTGTTTAATAATTTCTTTAATTGGAGCAACTAAAATAATTATGGTAATGACAAAAGCAACTAATGAAATTTTAGTTTAAAAAAAAATTAGACGTGCCACGCAATTCCACACGCAAAGAAGTATTTAACATGATTCTAGGATCGAACACGAGGTCAAGGCCTTAACAATGGCGTAGAAGCATGTACCACGACAACATCAGAAAAGCGGATGTGGAGGTGTTCGAGAGAAAAGCTCTTCGAAAGATTTAGGGGCCTATACGTGTTGGCTATGGCGAGTACCGAAGAAGATTGAATGATAAGCTTTTCGAGCTTGGCGCAGACATCAACATAGTCCAGCGAATTAAAACACAGCGGTTGTGTTGGCTAGGCCATGTTATGCGAATGAAAGATAACGTTCCGGCTAAGAAAGTATTTTAGTCGTAACCCTCCTATTGAAGCAAAGGAAGAGGGCGACCCGCACTCCGCTTGAACGACCAGGCGAAAAACGATTTAAACTCCCTTGGTGTGACCAATTGACGCCAGTTGGCAGAGCGAAAACGTGTCTGGCGCTCCTTGTTGGACGGTCATAACCGTTAACGCTGAAGTGCCAATTAAGTAAGTAAGTAAGACTTTTTAGCTAGAATTTAGGAAATACAATTTCAGACACCTGCCTCAACTGCGCAGATAGATCCGTTTCAAGGATTGCTAAGTCCTGCTCGTCAATACGCTTTAAGCCCGTCGCGCTACTTGACTATCATACCTATGTTTTGTCTATCTTATAACTTGATCTGTCTTTTCCGATCCATCAGCCTTTTTTTCTCGGCGTTACGCCAAAGCAATAACAATTAGAAACAAATTCTTTGTTCATTGAGCATGTTCGGAACGTTCGTCCCCATTTAAGAATTTGTGGAATCGTTTAATATTTGGAATATTATGAATATAATTATTTGGAATATTCGGATCTCGTGAGGTAGTATCAAACGAACTTGTTCCGAATATTCTAAATTAACGGTTTATCCGGAACACTTCCATAAGTACTTAAACGTAAAAGAACTTTCTAAAATTTCATAATAGGAAGGTAGCAGAACCTCACAAAAACTTAATTTCTCAAGTCAAGACGGAATATAAAGTTTAAGACAATAAGCCGTTTTTTATATATGTGACCCGGCGAGCCACCTTGGCGTATGACTCAAAAAAAAACTACTACTAAGAAACTGAAGAAATGCATTGTTTATCTTTAACAGCCGTTTCTCGCAATTTCTTTTTTGAGTCATAAGCCACCTTTTCATACGCCGGGTCACATATTTTGTTGTTAGTTCATTGCTGCTGTTAGTTCGAAATCGTCCAATCTCAAAATATTTTTTATAAATGTCCCATTTCAGGATTTGTCACTATATCAGAATTAGGTTGAAGAACGCCATATCTCAGAACGCTTCTCATTAACTCCCTCTTATCTCAAAATGCATAGAACTAACACTCAGATAGAGTTTTTGAAAAAAATTTTGAGTTAGTGTATTTTTGAGTAAAATTCTGACGTACGAAATTTTTTGAAAAAATTCTGAAAGAATGACCAAACCAACATAACTCTTTATCAATTCACGAAATATTTCCCCCAAAACCTGTTGGCATTTACAAATTTATTATCACTACTAATATACTACTAAAGCAACTTTTCTACTATAATTTTCGCTGAAGGGGATTGAATTGTTCCCCGTTTCCCTTACTTCATACAAGCAACCCGTCCAGATTTGTGAATTTGGAAGTGTCGAAGCCCTGCCATCATTGGAGAACAAACCTTTAGTAATTGAATCATGGGCCCGTATCGTGTTTTACGAATATGTATCGAAAACAAATTTCACTCGAAAAGACAAATATGAATCTGTGAAGCATTTCGTAAATATTATAACACATTATGAATCTTATAAGTACTTGTAGCTACTGTTTCACGTATTACCTCATTTCCAATTACCATTTCAGTGCTACTTATTGCGATTAAAAAAATTTAGTTCGATCACGGATCATTTAACACTATTCGGGCCCTGGAAACTACAAAAAATCAGCTACAAACTAGTTGGAAAATCAATGCCTTATCATACTTTCTTGAAAAAAATTTGAAATCAAAAATCTCATACTCTTCACCGCCAATAATGAAGTAAGCTCGTCTTCCACTCTAGTTTGAGAATTGAAGATAGTCGAAAGCGCCATGATGTTGCCTTTTAAAAGTCGCTTGTTTCCCGGCATATGAATATATGAAACATAGCGCTTTTATGTTAATTTACTATGATTTTTATACTCAGTTGAGCAGAGCTCACAGCGTATATTAAGTTTGATTGGATAACGGTTGGTTGTACAGGTATAAAGGAATCGAGATAGATATAGACTTCCATATATCAAAGTCATCAGGATCGAAAAAAAATTTGATTGAGCTATGTCCGTCCGTCCGTTAACACGATAACTTGAGTAAATGTTGACGTATCTTGATGAAATTTTGGTATGTAGGTTCCTGAGCACTCATCTCAGATCGCTATTTAAAATGAACGATATCGGACTATAACCACGCCCACTTTTTCGATATCGAGAATTTCGAAAAACCGAAAAAGTGCGATAATTCATTAACAAAGACAGATAAAGCGTTGAAACTTGGTAGGTGAGTTGAACTTACGACGCAGAATAGAAAATTTGTAAAATTTTGGACAATGGGCGTGGCACCGCCCACTTTTAAAAGAACTTAATTTTAAAATTTTGCAAGCTGTAATTTGGCAGTCGTTGAAGATATCATGATGAAATTTGGCAGGAACGTTACTCCTGTTACTCTATGTACGCTTAATAAAAACTAGCAAATTCGGAGAAGGACCACGCCCACTTTTAAAAAAAATTTTTTTTAAAGTAAAATTTTAATAAAAAATTTAATATCTTTACAGTACATAAGTAAATTATGTCAACATTCAACTCCAGTAATGATATGGTGCAACAAAATACAAAAATAAAAGAAAATTTCATAATGGGCGTGGCTCCGCCCTTTTCATTTAATTTGTCTAGGATACTTTTAATGCCATAAGTCGAACAAAAATTTACCAATCCTTTTGAAATTTGGTAGGGGCATAGATTTTATGATGCTAACTGTTTTCTGTGAAAATGGGCGAAATCGGTTGAAGCCACGCCCAGTTTTTATACACAGTCGTCCGTCTGTCTTTCCGCTCGGCCGTTAACACGATAACTTGAGCAAAAATCGACATATCTTTACTGAACTTAGCTCACGTACTTATCTGAACTCACTTTATCTTGGTATAAAAAAATAACGAAATCCGACTATGACCACGCCCACTTTTTCGATATCGAAAATTACGAAAAATGAAAAAAATTCCATAATTCTATACCAAATACGAAAAAAGGGATGAAACATGGTAATTGGACTGGTTTATTGACGCGATATATAACTTTAGAAAAAATTTTGTAAAATGGTTGTGACACCTACCATATTAAATAGAAAAAAATGAAAAAGTTCTGCAGGGCGAAATAAAAAACCCTTGAAATCTTGGCAGGTATTAGATATATAAATAAATTAGCGGTATCCGACAGATGATGTTCTGGGTCACCCTGGTCCACATTTTGGTCGATATCTGGAAAACGCCTTCACATATACAACTACCACCACTCCCTTTTAAAACTCTCATTAATACCTACAATTTGATACCAATATCGTACAAACGCATTCTAAAGTCACCCCTGGTCCACCTTTATGGCGATATCCCTAAATGGCGTCCACCTGTAGAACTATGGCCCACTCCCTCATAAAATACTCTTTAATGCCTTTCATTTGATACACATGTCATACATTCCAGGGTTTCCCTCGGTTCATTTTCCTACATGGTTATTTTCCCTTATCTTGTCACCATAGCTCTCAACTGAGTATGTAATGTTCGGTTACACCCGAACTTAACCTTCCTTACTTGTTATTTTATCTCTTTTATCTTTTTTATATCTTTTAAGTTCATTTTTATAGTATGTCCATTCCCATTTAATTTTCTTTCATTCACATTTGTTAAGTAATTTGCATATTGTATTTATTGCCTTATTTGCATATTATACCATTAACAAGGTAATTTTGTTTCAGTTTATGCCACTGTATTTGTTTGTACGTGTATAATAATAACATTTCAGCAACAGGGTCTGACCATCAAAGTATTTTCTTTTGGTTGTAATGAGAGCGCTATTACTAAATGTTTATATAAGTCACTGTACGTACATACTTATATGTGTAAAGGGATTTCTGCATTGCATTTTTTTTATTAAATCAAGTCTATTTATATCCTTGAACCCGTTTTACACTCATTCATTTTAAAGCTCAGGCGCTTAAAGCCCCGTCACATAAGCAGTTTTTCATATAGAAGCGTTTAACTCAATCGTATGCATTATGTTTAAATTGCACGTATTTTTAAGGAGAACGGTAGATTGAGCGGCACTGGCGCCATCTGACATGAACAGTAGCCAACTTGCATACTTTTGTTGCAAGCAAAGCATAAGAAGAAGAATTTGACATTTGCTTTGGCTAAGGGTGCTGGCACACTTTGCAAGTGAAATTATTTTCCCACTCGTTTTTAACATTTTTAACATTTTTCGCAATTAAACCTGCAATATAACAAACGAATACAATACAAAATATGTTAGCAAGTATTTTTGCTGTATAGGGAGAATGTTTAAAACAGTGCTGCGCGAAATTGAATGGGCAAGGCAATTGCCAAGTCTGAAGTTCCTTCATATTTATAAACGCAACATCTTGTGGCGATGTTACTGGAATGCATAACTTGTGTTTAACGCATTTATATGAAAAATTTCATTGTGCCGCGACCTTTGGTACTTAAGGTCCTACTTATGCATATGTAAAAGCTAATGTGTACGTCATAATGAGGTTTTCCATTCCAGGTGCTCACTAGAATGTTCCATCTTTATTTATACTCAGCGTGCTTTGCACGCAGAGTATATTCATTTTGATTGGATAACGGTTGGTTATACAGGTATTAAGGGATTCGAGATAGATATAGACTTCCATATATCAAAATCATCAGCGTCGAAAAAAAATTTGATTGAGCCATGTCCGTCCGTCCGTCCGTCTGTCCGTTAACACGATAACTTGAGTAAATATTGAGGTATCTTCACCAAATTTGGTACATGAGCTTATCTGAACCCAGAATAGATTGGTTTTGAAAATGAGCGAAACAGGATGATAACCACGCCCACTTTTTATATATATAACATTTTGAAAGCACAAAAAACCTGAATAGTAAATAATACACCTAGAATGTTGAAATTTGACGTGCGGGCTGATATTGAGACTTTTGATAAAAATTTTAAAAACAGTTTAAAATGGGCGTGGCACCGCCCACTTGTGATAAAATAAATTTTACAAATATTATTAATCATAAATCAAAAATCGTTAAACCTATCGTAAAAAAATACGGCAGAGAGGTTGCCATTACTATAGGGAATGCTTTGAAGAAAAATTAACGAAATCGGTGAAGGACCACGCCCATTTTTGTATAAAAGATTTTTAAAAGGGTCGTGGACGAATAAAATAAGCTGTATCTTTGCAAAAAAGAGCTTTATATCAATGGTATTTCATTTCCCAAGTGGATTTATAAAATTAAATAGGAAAAACTTCAAATTTAAAAAATGGGCGTGGCACCGCCCCTTTTATGACTAAGCAGTTTTCTATGTTTCGGGAGCCATAACTCGAAGAAAAATTAGTAGAATAAAACTGGGTACACATATTTTCCCTATGGTAGAAAATATTTCTGGTAAAAATGGACGGGATCGGTTAAAGACCACGGCAACTTAGATATAAAACAAGTTTAAAAGGGTCGTAGACCAAAATAATAAGCTGTAACTTAACAAAAAATAGTTTTGAATCAATGATGTTTTACTTATCAAGTTTTATTGTAAGAGGAAATGGGGAGACATTTTCTTTTAAAGGGCGGTGCCACGTGTTTTGTAGAAAAGTAATTTATCTGAAATGAAATGTGCAACTGAAGCTCACGCTGAGTATATAATGTTCGGTTACACCCGAACTTAAACACATTTTCTTGTTGTACCGGTAATTGCATTGAAATGCTAGTTGGATAAAGGGTGTGTGCTGTGATAGCTTAGACTGTTCTGTTTTTTGAGTGTTCAATGTACCAAAATCCCACTACACATATGTGTTTATATGTTCTAAAATTTTCCTTGTCATGCATAAACTTTAATACAAATAACTTGCACACACTTACACACTCACCTTTATTTAATTTTATTATTGCAATCATAATAATTTGTATTGTAAAATGCATCATGCGTAAAATGGTTGTCCATGCCTGACGTATTGAGCAACACTATAAATGTTTACCCAGGTAACCATTAAGGTTTTGAAATTACAAACGATAAAGATTTATTTTTTAGAGCCTTTTTCTTGTAAAGTAAATGGTCCTCTGGCGCATTCAATCAAACTCAGTCTGCAGGGGATTCCACAATTCTTTGCAAACGATGACAGTTTCTTATATGCTACGATATACTGCGAGATTTAGACAGTAATATAAAAGTAGATTTGTAAGAAATTTTCATTTGGTTTACCAGAAAACTTCTGCAAATAAATCTATCGAAAACTAATTTCCTAATTTTCAACAATTTTAGCAAAATTCCTGATAAAAGTGCTCTACCTGCAATAATATACAACGGTAACTTTATTTCAAGAGTAGAAAATTTAAAATACCTGTGTATTTAATTCGACGTATATTGGTATGAACAGATCCATAAAACAAAGAAGCAGAGAATGTGTAACTAAAGAGAACCGCCAACAGAACGAATAGTGGGAAACAGTAAAGCATCAAATCGCGGGTAGGTAATTCACCATTGGGGAAATGTGGCATGAAATTCGTCAATTCCAATGCTACAATTTAACTATTTTTTAACGTTTTCAATACATTTTTTTTTTTTTTGAAATTTCAACGAAAACACCGCGTTTTTTGTTAATCTTCAAGTAGGTGAATTACGTACCACCAGTTTGACAATTTCTCTTGCTGTTCGTCGTTCGTTATTCTCTATAAATTTACCTCTCTGCAACTACGGCTTCAATACAATTCTTTCTTTCTCTCTCGTATCAATTATCTAAACTCAATTTAGAACAGATGCTCAGAAGAATCACAAATGCTTCACAATATTATAATGAAAAATATCCTTGCACTTTACTACTGTCTTACTAAAATTTTAGATTATAAATAGGACACAAGTCAGAAATAATTGGGGTATTCACGTCATCTCGTTATCAACTTATCTGCTTAGAAAATATTTATCTCCAGTGTAGTTTAAAACTGTGTTTAAAATAAAAGCACATAATAAGATAAGCTCACAACCAGGGCCACGTTAATACGCCAAATACTATTATCATCATAAATATTAACCACATAATTAAAATTTTTAAACTTTTCTAGAGTTTTATTGTATATATATCTAAGAATCATACTTTGCGGGAACAGATAGTATTTTAGCTTCGCGGTTACATACCTCGATGGTTTGAGAAATATGTTAGTTACAGATTTGATTTGCAGCACTTTTAAACAATCTCTGCTCAAAATTTCAAATTGTGAAAATAATGACACAAATTGGAGAGGCGTATTGATTCTCGGTATTTAGTTAATCATGCTTGAGATCGGTTTCACCATTAAAGGTTTCTGTTGATTTGGAAAGTCCGGAAAGCTCCATAATACAAATGCGCCTTTTAATTTGGGGAAGTAATCAATAGTTGTTTGAAATGAATTTGGTGTTTTGAAAGTAAAGTTAGTTCCTAAATTGATATCTAGCAAAAATGTGTATTGGGTAATTAAACTTACTTACTTTATGCACACTCATAATGAGAGTACAATGCACTCCAAGACAAGAATGGCAATGTTGAATAAAAGTAAAGGGTGAGCCATTACGAGAATGAGTCTGGATTTACATAGAAGTTGGCTACTCTCTATTTTACAGTGCTTCCACTTTCGCGATTTTATGCAAAATTGTATTCCCCTTTCAACAGAAAGTTATATCGCGCAATCAAATTTTTTTCACAACTGGCAAACGAGGCTAAATTCACGTATGCAGCAAAGTCTGAAAGGAAGCTCATGGAGTTTTAGCTTAACCACGCCAGTTAAAAGCTTATATTCAAATCAGTTTCCAGCTTAAAAGATAGTAACTTCGAACTGGGCACCTTAAAGATCTGAAACCTACTAAAGGTCAGCCTTTTTTTAGCCAATCGCCAAGTTTTCGAGAAAAAGGCGTTTAAAGTTTTTGTTTAGCTTGACCCTGTGTAGCGGCTGGCCGTTGTGAACGAATTTTGTAATTAAAATTTAATTAACTTCCCGATAAGCTACAACCTTGAAACTTGGAATATAGTTCAGAACCCATTGACAATGCAATAATAAGAAAAAAAAAGCTTCGATAGGTGGCGCATGGATCGAAAAATTTAAAAAAATCGCATTTGTGGTGCGATTTGGCTTTAAAGGCGATTTGTGAAAAAATATAGAAAACTGCGGTTTGTTCCATTGGAAAGAGCGTTAAATTTCGTATAAGAATCACTGAAAAAGTGAAGAAAGGTATTTTCGCACAATAGGGTTGTTTCATGATTCCAGGTCACATATGCATATAAGCATGGTCGTAGGCTTGAACAATATTGCGGGTTAAATCTTATTCCGAAAGCTAAACTGATTTGTTAGCACTTGCCTAATGAAACAATATTGTGTTTAGCCATACTTATTTCAAGCTCTTCTTTGTGGCCTTCAAGTCAACTTCATCAATATGACTACTAACCAGCACAGCTGGTATCGGATGAGTTCAGTTCTAATAATAGAAAAAGCCCAACGAATGCTACGCCAGGCGGACACGTCCAGGTACAAGCATACATTTTTGGTCCTGATGCCACCTTTTCAAAAACACGGTAGCTTAGAATTTGGTTGAAGACGATTCTGTCTCACAATTAGTTTCAACAACACTCGATCTTAGAATTTTGCTGTAGAAGCCATACTTCAAAATTGTTTCATAAATGCCCTATCTCAGTTCAAATAGGATTAGGCAACTCAAAAGCTTTAAAAAAGTGCATAGCTAGCAACATTCGATTAGCTTCGAAGTTTTTATTTTATCTACATACATATGTAAAAATGCTACTTTGGACTAGGTAGGCAATTGAAAAGTAAAGTCCTCTCTCGGCGAACAAAAATCATACTCTACAAGTCACTTATCGTACCCGTCCTACTATATGGGGCAGAAGCATGGACCATGACAACAGCAGATGAAGCGGCTTTGGGAGTGTTCGAGAGAAAAGTTCTTCGAAAGATTTATGGACCTCTACGCGTTGGCGATGGCGATTACCGAAGAAGATTTAATGATGAGCTGTACGAGCTATACGCAGACATCAACATAAATAAAATAAATAAATGTAAGGCGCGATAACCTCCGAAGAGATCTAAGGCCGAGCTTCTCTTCCAATTTGCGTCGTGCTCCTCTTGATTTTCCCTACAAATTGGCCGGACGGGACCTACATATTTTATGCCGACTCCGAACGGCATCTGCAAGGCAGATGAGTTTTCACTGAGAGCTTTTCATGGCAGAAATACACCCGGAGCGCTTGCCAAACACTGCCGAGGGCGACCCCGCTTAGAAAAAGTTTCTTCTAATTGAAAAACCTTATTTCTAAAATTTTTATGTTGCTTTGCCCGGGGTGCGAACCCAAGGCATACGGTGTGTTAGGCGGAGCACGCTACCATCACGCCACGGTGGCCGCCAACATAGTCCAGCGAATTAAAACGCAGCGGCTGCGCTGGCTAGGCCATGTTATGCGAATGAAAGATGATGCTCCGGCCAAGAAAGTGTTTCTATCGGAACCCGCCTATGGAAGCAGAGGTAGAGGGCGGCACCCACTCCGTTGGAAGGACCAGGTGGAAAACGATTTAAAATCCCTTGGTGTGACCAATTGGCGCCGGTTGGCGGAGCGAAGGAGCGACTGGCGCGCCTTGTTGGACGGCCATAACCGTTTAGACGGTTAAGCGCCAATTAAGTAAGTAAGTAAGTACATATGTTTTTTATTACGCCCCCTACTAAATTTGTATCAGCGCGCACTAAATTTATTCAAGCATAAGTTTTGTTATCAGCAAAATCTTTAAGAACATTCGAATATAATTGGTATGGCATTGATTAAAACACATTTGAAAATTATGTTATAATGAAAAATAACAAAAATGTATACGTTTATTTGCGAGTATATATATTGCACGCCTAGATCTCTAAGGAGCTAAGTCAAAAATATGAAATTTTGAAGATATATACATTTACCAACGGACTTACAATAGTCAGTCAGCTTTTCGCGTTTTTGGAAGATTGCGATTTTTTGAATTGTTTAGATTTATGTGTGCGATATGTTTTTAGTATGTACAGCTTTGTATTAGTGTATGGCATGTGCCTAAAATAACCAGCACTTTAATTGCCAACTTTGTTTCTATTTAAAACTTCTTTTATTGTTATATTTTTTTATTTCACATTTTTCATTATGATTTTCATTACATTGAAGTTTCATCGGTGTTATGTATGTAGCTACAAAGTTAACAGTATACGTGTAAATACGAGTCATTTGTTTTACAAATTTGGATCTTAGTTTTATTTTTTATTTTTTTTTGCGTGCAAATATCTAAGATATACTAGCCTAGTTATGCTCTCAACCAAATCAGCAGAAGACCCTGGCTTTTTGGCAGCTACTACGTACTTGAGTATTGTTTAAGTACTTACTAAGTAAGTTAAAAGCTGCCATTCATTGCCAATTGCCTCAACAAATGATACCGATGTGTGTGGGCAGGCTGAGGATGACGAGAGTTGGGCTTGCTGACGTAAATTATGGTAGTATATGTATGTGCATAAACTTGTGTGTGTGTTTATATGGACATATAATAAACAAAAAATGTGATGAATTGCAATAATTTTGTATAGAAGGAACAAAAAAACGACTATAATAAAAATAAGTTGGTGAGTCAACAGATGGGGTTGCGGCAACAGGCAGCACAATGCCAAAAGCGCACACCATCAAAGTGCGAACGAAAAATATTAGTCTAGAAGTGTTCTTGGCATTTAAATTCAGTATTGAAACTTCTAATGCATTTCTTTGGTGGCACCCTTGTCCGCTTGACTTACCTGAAAAGGCTCTTGCCATACTTTAAAATTTTAAGCTGCTAAAATTTTTTTACATTTCTTGATATTTTCAGTCATTATTTGGACTTTTTTGTTGATCGTGAAACTTGTATCCATTCAATGCAATTTTCTTTAACATTCACAATTAGAGTATTCACAAAATGTGGCAAGTTGCCAAGCGTAGCAAAAAAAACAAATAAGAGATCATGAAACTCTGTGGTCAAATATCTGCTAAAATTTTTTTATTTAGACTGAAGCTAGAAACGCAAACACAACATTTTTTTTAATCGCTGGCACATCTCACGTCAAAGATTGGTCTATCCTCACAACAGATTAATAATCTCTTTGGGCATATATTTGTGAGCATATATATTGTGACGAATATTAGCAACACTAAGGGATGCTATCATCTCTAAGCCAATACTAAGCAGTGACTTGTATGGACATCAGCAAATGAATCATTATGTCTATACATATGTCCATACAAGCAGCGGAGAGCAACGCACAAACACATGCATGTATCTGAGATACTCCCAAAAGTAGGCAATCATCTGTGGAAGTATCACTAAAATATTCACGCGCATGGGCTATGCGAGAAGCTATAAAATCGTGCATCTGTAGTTAAAGCTGAGAAATTTATAGCTGCTAAACGAATAGTAAATTCTAGAAATCATGGCGGAACGATACAAGGTGGCAGCATGGTGACATGCCTACCAACATAATTAAAAATTCCATGTACTTTGTTTTTGTAAATGCGATGACCAAATGTCAAAATCGTACTGCGCCGAAAGTTGACGTATCAAATCAAATAAAAAAAGTTTATAATCAGCTGTCCCATGCTGCCACCTTGTATCGTTCCGCCATGCTAGAAATAGAAACGCCTAGAAGTATGCGAACGAGAAATCAAATAGTATAAAAGGAGGCAAAGCTGAAAATCAGTAATCAGTTTAAACGCTATCTGTTGAGCAGTAGAAGTGTTATTGTGAAGTACTTTAATTAAGGCCATTTTGCATTATTGAATAATGGAGTTATTTATTCAACAGGTTAGTGATTCGAAAGTTAGTAGAAGGTTGCAAATAAGAGGAATTGCACTAAAAAAATCGCTACAATATATTTGTGAGCATATGGTCTAAAAGATGACTTTTTTGGGCTATATATAGAAATATTGGTTTACCTTTATCATCTGATTTTGGTCAGAGGATATTTTGATTCTTCTACACTACATACTGAAAAAAGCTCGATATCGACTGATGAGCGCAATATTACCTTGTAATGTTGTATTAAAAATATCCTTTTTCAGAATCAGTGTGAAGAATTTATTTCAAAAATGCTCTCTGCATAAATTCATCACATTTTGACTTGAGATAAAGCTTTTTTGAAACAAATTGTTAGACAGGGAGTTATTCAACCAAAATCCAAGATAGGCCGTTTTTGAAAATATTCTGAGGTAGGGCGTTTTCTAACCAATAAGGAAGTCGATATATAGATTTCCAACTACGCTTTGCTGTTTCAATATATTCAAATAAAAGCGAGAGCCCTGTTTTTAAAATAATTTGTATGAGATACATAGTTAAGGCGGGCGGATATTGCGGCCCGGTCGTTGGTCAGGCTTCGTGATATGGGCTATGGGCTTTCCAATTTCGAGCATTTTAGCATTCTTACCAGGTTCGATGTTATCTTTGATAGGACGGACTGTTGTGCGCCGAAAACTCCTGTCTATGCAACCTTTATCCCAGTCATTCCCCGGTAGAGAAATGGGCAAAGGGACTTATTTGGGGAAATGGACCAGTTAACTTGTTCACGGATGGATCGCAGTTCGACGGAAAGGTTTAAGTTGGCTGAAGTTACCACGATTAAGGATGCGGTAAATAAAATGCTATCCAACGCTACTACGGTTAGGGAACTTAACATCTAATCGGGTAGCCAAGCGGCTATCAAGGCTTCGTTTGTGATTGTATCGAACTATTTTATGATAAGGATTATCTGAGTCCCGGGCCATAATGATATCCCGAGGAACTGTCAAGCAGATCTAGAGATTTCTAACTCCGCTGGACACCTGTGGTCTGCTCCTGCTTAGATGGGCACGAGTCAGCTCAGCAAGCTTTGAGCGAACACCACCTCTTGTAGGTGGATGACAGGAGGTCTGCCGAAATAATCGGGTTCATAAAGCTCATCTATCAATGGTCATTGGGGTTTTAGCAGGACACTTTCCAATGGGTATCCATGCGGTACGTCTCGATTTCTTAGAAAATTCACAATATTTAGCTCAACAATTGAACTTAAAACGACCACTTCGACCACACTGCCAAATTACCTGCAATGCATAGTAAACACCCTTAAAATGTAATAATTCAGCTAACCTTTTTCCCTATTAGCTTTTATATAAACTTGGCATGCGCTTTTTTTATAAGAAAGCTCGTACAATCAATAACTAAAAGAAAGAAAAAGTCAACAAACTTTGCAAAATTTGAATTAAAGATAATTTTTTTTTTTTTATTTAAAACATTTAGTTGTAACCAGAAAAAATGTTCCTTGTGGTTTTGTTTGTTTTATTAGTGCAAACCTTATTTAAGAGAAACCAACTTAAAACTCACATCTCGACCAGACTCATCTGCCTTGCAGATGCCGTTCGGAGTCGGCATAAAACATGTAGGTCCCGTCCGGCCAATTGGTAGGGAAAAGCAACAGGAGCACGACGCAAATTGGAAGGGAAGCTCGGCCTTAGATCTCTTCGGAGGTTATCGCGCCTTACATTTACTTTTTTTATTTAATTTGTAAGAAATAAGCGATTGCGAACACACAAAGTAATCTATTTGTACTATGGCACTATTGTGAATATTTGCACTGCATTAACGGCAGTTGCTATCATACGCTAGATGGCAGCGCAAGCTGTAAGTTTTAATTGATTGATAGAACAGCTGATTTTTGTTGATATTTGATAAGAGCCTTTTATATTGGTTGCGCAAGATGCGCACGGGTCCGGCTCGTATACTTTATTTTGTAGCAAAAACCGTATACATCGATATACTCAAATTTTTTAAAAAATTTTATACATTAAAATCCATTTAAAATTAAAAAAATTGTTCATCGATTTAAAAAATTGTTTGATATTAGTACAGACTTAATTAAACTAAAAAAAATATGATCTCACTGGTAATATATATGCTGCTTTTCTATTGCACATTACTGTATTCCTCCAAAAATCACCAAATCCAAATTAGTTGCCACTAACAACAGCAGTTGTGTGTGAATGTGTGTGTGTAGATCGGACATTGACTGAATATCTGTTTAAAAATTCAACCGAAAATGCGGCCAGCTGTAACGGTTTACAATACTTCCCCTTCTTCTTCTTCTTGTTCTTCTTCAAAACATAGCAACACAGCTTAACGCTTTTAGTGGCTTTTCATTTGTTTCATTAAGTTGAGACGCCCTGCCCTCATCAAGCGTCACCTTCAAAAATAGTTCTTCAAATTATGCAATTTAAATGTCTTAAATGAGGTGCTTAACATATATGAACATACAACAACTGCTTACATATGACTACGCGTATGTAGTATATAGTAAATGTAGGTAAATATATAATGTACTTGTGTATGACAGTAATTTGTAGGCTTGTCAGTTGTTTATATGGTGAGTCGGGTCGTATTGGATCGGTCTGTAGGTATTTACTTAGATTTTTGTTTTTTGTTTTTGTTTTACACTACTTATATCTACATATTCAATCGCATATTTTCATCACTTTACTAAGGCTAAGTCGCTTTTAATTTCTCGCTCATTCACCTTTTTATAAGGCAAAGCACCCACAATCCCCACTCTTCCGTCACACCACCATGAAAGTCAACAAAGAAGAAAATGATGAAATGTATTTTCGACTTTTTGCGCTTGGTTGACGCTAAAATGAGAGTAAACGCCTTACGAGCACTAACAAATACGAGCTTAAGTGGAAAATTCTGTAAAAAAAGAATATGCAAATATTTAATAGAGCTTTTTGGATTTGGCATCTGGAATTAAAAGTTTCAAAAGCGTGGCATTAATTGTTTGAGGTATAAATCACGAAAACGTATGCCGAAACTTTGCTTATCACTGGAAATAAGGTCTTTAACCTTAACACAAACTTTAATCCATCTCAAACCTAACTGAAATGGATTTTAATAGAAATGGTGTTCTCAAATGTTTTCTCATTTGGTCTCAATTTAAAAGCTAACATTTGAGAAGAGTTTGAGAAAACTGTTAAGCTGCAATCTTAAACAGTGCCGTAGATCATATTGTGGAATATATTTAAAATCTCTTAGAATTTTTCTGTTGGAAAATCATATCTTTATATATAAAATTCTTGTGTGTGTGTATGTAACTGAACTCCTGCTAAACGACTGCACATTTTTTAAAGAAATTTTGTATGTGTTCATGGGGATTTGAGAATGGTTTAAATCAGACCTGTTAAATTTGAATTAGCATTATTAATCAATTAATTAGATGCCTATTTTAATGGCCAATGATTATTTCAATTGTTTTCCGAAAAAAAAAAAAACAAATACTAATTGATTCCCATTAGAAAAAAATCTTTTTTGATTACTTGTTTAATCAATTGGAAAGTAATCATTAAAAATGGAAAATAATGGCAAGTAATCATTAAATGGCTTTTAAAGAGAATAATCAATTGAACTGGTAAGCATTGCAATTAGTAATCATTATTTAACAGGCATGGTTTAAATAAACAATTCGGTCTAGTGGAAAATATTTTAGACCTTAATTTCTTTGGCAGCGATTGCAAACTATTGGGTGCTCTAGTATATATATATCGGGTATTCCATCCCATTTCGACCAATTTTGAACCCAACCCCTTTAGAATTGGCTGAAAGTTTGTCTTCTTTTTCTAGCTTACGAAAGACTTATCTTGTTTGGTTGATTTTCCGACAGGGTGGATAAATGATGTATATTGGAACGATTTTCCGTCATCCCTTGTCAAATTTGGTTTTGAGACAAACCGGTTTCGGCGTTGTGCCATCATCAGTGTCGATTTTCGTTCTGATCTGTTGTTGTCATTTGTCCTGTATTTATAGTTCGTAGGTATATGAGCAGGTATTGTCAAATTGATGCTTGTGTATATTTATTTATGTGTATGTGCTGTGTGTTCGTTCAGAACCGAGGATGGTTTACTAATCGATTTGTGTGGCTGACTGGGGTAGGTAGAAATCTGTGATTTTAGTCGTTTGACCTTCTTTGTCGGTTTTTTGTTTTGGTGTGTTAATTGTTTTGTGTTTATTTGTTGTTGTGTGTTTGTCTGTTGTACCTGTGTGATTAAGTTGTTTCCTGTAAACAAGTTTTAAAGGCTCGAATATTGTGTCAGAAATTGTGTTTATCTGTTCGTTTATTATTCTACCGTCGAATGTTTTCTGTTTGTAGATTTCCATGTTTTCGAGTACGTTGAGACGTCGGCCCTTTTCTTGTATGTGAAGAACCCTAACTGTTTTATTGATATTTGTTGGGGAACATTCATTCTCGACCATGTGATTCGCGAAGTTAGACTCGGGTATAATGTTTGGATTCCGTATTTTTTTGTTGTAATCTCTAATATGTTCTCTGAATCTCGTTCTTATTTGCCGTCCTGTTTGTCCTATGTAACTATGCTGGCATCCGCAGGTAAGCTTGTATACGCCGTGGCTGCTAAACGGATCCTCTGAGTTAATGTTAGTTCTTAGTTTTCGCCCTAGATTGTTCGATGTTTTGAATGCTGTGTTAATGTTGTATTTTTTAAAGAAGTTTGCCAATTTATATGTTGCTTTTCCAGTATATGTCATAGTCGTGCAGCTATTATTTTCCTTTTCATTATTTCTTTTTGGTTCTCCCTTTGTTCTTCTGAGCTTATCTACTAGTGCTTTTTTATATCCGTTGTTTGCAGCGATATTATATATGACCTCAAGTTCTCTCTTATATGCCTCTTGTGTAAGAGGTGTTCTTTCAAGTCTATGTACCAAGTGCCTTAATGCTGCATTTTTATGATGTTGAGGGTGATTTGAGGTATTGTGTATTATTGTGTCGGTGGCCGTTGACTTTCTATATATGTCATAGTTAAATCTTTTGGCTTCTTTATCAATATTTATCGTGAGGTCTAGATAGTTGATTCCTCCGTCTTTTTCGGTTTCCATTGTAAATTTTATATTGCCGTGCTGTTTGTTGAGGTACTCCAGTACGAGCTCTTCGTTATTAGTAGTTAAAACGCATATTATGTCATCCACGTATCTAGCATAAAATGACACGCCTAATTTGGACTTCAGCTCCTGTATGTACTTTTCTTCCAGATTTTGCATGAACACTTCCATAAGAATTGCTGATGTGGGGCTTCCCATTCCAAGACCGTTTGTTTGTCTATATATTTTATTGTTGAATTTAAAATAGTTTTGACGTAAAGTGGTTCTTAGCGTATTTGTGATTTGCATACTTTTCACTTTGTTTTTTGTGTTATGAACTATTGTTGAGCTAACTATGTCCAAAGCCTCCGATAGTTGTATAGATGGGTATAAATCTTTTATATCAAAAGATACCAATTTGCTGTTTCTTGTTAGCTCTACGGTCTTGAGTCTCTCTATTAGTTCTGTTGTGTTAGCTATTGCATATTCGTTCCTTAGCTCCAGAGTATCTATCAATATCGTTTTTAAATATTTGGACAGTTTGTAACATGGTGCCGATTTAAAATTAATGATGGGCCTCATTGGCGTGTCCGGCTTGTGGATTTTTGGTAGCGCAACCAGTGGAGGAGCCGAAGGGTTCATTTGGACCAATCTATGTGCCATGTTAGAATCTACTATATTTGTTGCATTTTTTATAGCAACTTTGATTTGTTTTTGGTATTCATCTGTGGGATCCTCTCTCATTCTACGACATTTCATTTCCTCTATGAGATCCTCGGTTTTGGATATATATTGCTCTTTTTCGATTAGCACAGTGGTATTTCCTTTGTCCGCTTTCGTTGTGACAATATTGTTTTTCCTTAGTTTATGCCGTAGATTCTTTATTGTTTTCTCCTCTGTATTCGGTTTTTGTCCTTCCTGTGCTTTCACCTCCTTTTTTATGATTTCCCTGCACATGTGTCTTGCGTGCTCCTGTTCTTCCTGTGGTATCAATGATATTGCGATCTCCGCATCTACAATCGCTTGCTCCGTTTTTCTTACTGTATCCTGGTCCATGATATTGTGCTTCAGGCCCTTTTCGAGAAGTTGTGCCTCTTCCTTGGTAATGGCCACTGTTGTGAGGTTAACGAACTTGTCATGAAACTGGTGAGTGTTTTGGTTTTGGTTACCCTCTCGTCGTCCTGCCAGCTTGTCCAATTTTCTGTTCAGCGACCTGTATTTTTGTTGTAGTTCCTGATCGACCTCTGTCTTAATGCGGTCGAAACATTCCATTAATGCAGTCGTAGGTAGTTGTTCTGCCAATCTTAAATGGATAGATAATAACTCGGCATTTATCTCATCCTTCTTCGAGTATAAGTGTTCATGCAAAATCTGGAAGAAAAGTACATACAGGAGCTGAAGTCCAAATTAGGCGTGTCATTTTATGCTAGATACGTGGATGACATAATATGCGTTTTAACTACTAATAACGAAGAGCTCGTACTGGAGTACCTCAACAAACAGCACGGCAATATAAAATTTACAATGGAAACCGAAAAAGACGGAGGAATCAACTATCTAGACCTCACGATAAATATTGATAAAGAAGCCAAAAGATTTAACTATGACATATATAGAAAGTCAACGGCCACCGACACAATAATACACAATACCTCAAATCACCCTCAACATCATAAAAATGCAGCATTAAGGCACTTGGTACATAGACTTGAAAGAACACCTCTTACACAAGAGGCATATAAGAGAGAACTTGAGGTCATATATAATATCGCTGCAAACAACGGATATAAAAAAGCACTAGTAGATAAGCTCAGAAGAACAAAGGGAGAACCAAAAAGAAATAATGAAAAGGAAAATAATAGCTGGACGACTATGACATATACTGGAAAAGCAACATATAAATTGGCAAACTTCTTTAAAAAATACAACATTAACACAGCATTCAAAACATCGAACAATCTAGGGCGAAAACTAAGAACTAACATTAACTCAGAGGATCCGTTTAGCAGCCACGGCGTATACAAGCTTACCTGCGGATGCCAGCATAGTTACATAGGACAAACAGGACGGCAAATAAGAACGAGATTCAGAGAACATATTAGAGATTACAACAAAAAAATACGGAATCCAAACATTATACCCGAGTCTAACTTCGCGAATCACATGGTCGAGAATGAATGTTCCCCAACAAATATCAATAAAACAGTTAGGGTTCTTCACATACAAGAAAAGGGCCGACGTCTCAACGTACTCGAAAACATGGAAATCTACAAACAGAAAACATTCGACGGTAGAATAATAAACGAACAGATAAACACAATTTCTGACACAATATTCGAGCCTTTAAAACTTGTTTACAGGAAACAACTTAATCACACAGGTACAACAGACAAACACACAACAACAAATAAACACAAAACAATTAACACACCAAAACAAAAAACCGACAAAGAAGGTCAAACGACTAAAATCACAGATTTCTACCTACCCCAGTCAGCCACACAAATCGATTAGTAAACCATCCTCGGTTCTGAACGAACACACAGCACATACACATAAATAAATATACACAAGCATCAATTTGACAATACCTGCTCATATACCTACGAACTATAAATACAGGACAAATGACAACAACAGATCAGAACGAAAATCGACACTGATGATGGCACAACGCCGAAACCGGTTTGTCTCAAAACCAAATTTGACAAGGGATGACGGAAAATCGTTCCAATATACATCACTTACGAAAGACGTTTTTCAGAATTTTTTCAAATTTTTTTAAATTTTTTCATCCAACTCAAAAAAAGTTATGAATTTTTAAAAAAACACCGTTTTTGTTTTCAAAATGCTATAACTTTTTCAAAAATTGACCGTTTGGGATATTTATTTTTTTTTAATTTGTTTTAAATGTACTTTTCGGAAAAAATACAAAAAAATGTTTAAAGTTTTTTTTTTTAATTTTTCAGTTTTTCAAGATTTTTCGAATTTTGCCATTTTTTTTTTCTCATAAAAAACTTCAATCAATTCTGCAATCATCCCCACTAATCCCGGAGTGGGCCGATTTTTTTTATATTTTTATTTAATTGAAAAAAAAAATTTTCAAAAATAAAAATTTTTTTTATCACTTTTATTTATATAACAAAAAAATGTAAGAAAATGATTTTTAAGTATTCTTTTCTTTATATATTATGGTAATCTACGATTAAAATGACTCGCTTTCGCTGTCCAGCAACTGCATTAGGCCGGTATACTTAGAAAAAATTTTTTTTTTCAATTAAATAAAAATAAAAATATAAAAAAAATCGGCCCACTCCGGGATTAGTGGGGATGATTGCAGAATTGATTGAAGTTTTTTATGAGAAAAAAAATGGCGGAATTCGAAAAACCTCGAAAAACTGAAAAATTAAAAAGAAAAAATCTTTAAAAATTGTTTGGTATTTTTTCCGAAAAGTACATTTAAGAACAAATTTAAAAAAAAAAAAAGATCCCAAACGGTCAATTTTTGAAAAAGTTATAGCATTTTGAAAACAAAAACGATGTTTTTTTTTTAAATTCATAACTTTTTTTGAGTTGGATGAAAAAATTCTGAAAAACGTCTTTCGTAAGCTAGAAAAAGAAGAAAAACTTTCAGCCAATTCTAAAGGGGTCGGGTTCAAAATTGGTCGAAATGGGATGGAATACCCCATATATAAACATATATATACATACATATGTGGGTGTGGATGGTATTGTCGAATAACGAATTTATTTGCAGCAGATTTCAGTAATAATGTAAGAGTCAATCTCTATGGAACATGACAATTCGAAAATTTCCATACGTTGCACTTTTACATGGCAAGATTAACACATACAAAATTATTCTGTAATATACACTGAAAAACCTAATTTGGGTTAATTAAATAACGATAAAACCAAAAACTAAAGTTCCATTGTACCTTAAGCCTCGAACGAGATTTGATCGTCACACAATTATGAGTTTTGCATTTTGTAAGCAGGGGCAGGGATTAAACATAGCAAACCCCAAATAAATTTGTAAGATATTTTTTTAAACCGGCAAATCCCAAGCTCGAATTTTAGACTTCAAAATAAATATCGACAGGTGAATTTAACAAAAAATTTCTCACTAAATCTATCTATCAACAAGTATTTCGATGTACTGATTCCCAATATGAAGCCTTTCTGCTCAAAAAGTCCGAAAGCTTTGAAAAAGTTGAGACTACTGGGGTTCATCAAAGAAGTGCTTGAAGTGTTCAAACTCAATGTGAATAAACTATTATTCCCTACGTGAAAATTCATGTCAGTAGATGGTTCTGTCATATAACAGATCGCCTTTTCGTTTTGTGGGCCAGTGATAGTGTGGAGTGTTTCAGATGCTTGCAATCCCTTGCCGGATATGAATCCTGTACGCTTCGGTACTAGCACCTACATAGACTGCCTGGGAAACGATTTATCCTGACCCCTCGATCCTTTGCGACTATATATTTTGATCGCATTTATGCATGCCCACTATTCTAAGCCTCCTTAGCCTTGAGCCATTTTCTTGTATAGACAGAGTCGTTTATGCAAAGATCAATGAAGTTTTTCGCGTCTGAATAAAATTCGTCTGTAGTTTCGTGCAAATTGTCTACCTTTCCAACGTGTTTCTACTATAAAGAATAGCCGAGTTCTTACCTGGCTCGCTAATTAATTAGTCTGTAGTTTTGTAACACCTTCGAGTTAATTTGAATTTCTTTTGGGTGTACTCGGGGCGTCCAGAGTAAATAACAATGCAAAAAAATGCATATTTAAAAGTCGCGCATACCATTTGCATACGCCACATTAGGGCTACCCCATTTCTTACCCACCAATTTTATAACCTTAACCTAAAAACAAAAATACAAGTTGTGATATACCTCCGAGGAGATTTAGGCCGAGCTTCTCTTCCAATTTGCTACCTTTTAAGTTTCTCTGAAAGTTGGCGGGACGGCATCTGCAAGCAAATAATTTGCTCTGAGAAACTTTTCATGGCAGATATTTTTCGGAATGTTTGCCAAACCAGTGCCGAGGGGCGACCCCTGGGCGAAAATGGTTTTTTTTTTTTTAATTGAAAGATGTTGATCTTTCTTTTGCTGCACTTTGAGCTTTTAGTGAGTTATCAAGCTCGCTGCATCCATGTGACGGCAAAAGTTACAATCTGGATGGACTTTGAGTACTTGGCCACCTTGATTTGGTAATTGCGCTCTACTTTGATAGTTTCATTTCTTATAAGCTTTTTACAGAAGATAATGTTAAAGTTTCAAAATCAAAATTCTTCAGAATTTACAACAGTCTACTAATAAATGGAAGTTTCTGTAGGCGGGATTGCATTTAATTTACAGTTCGGCTTATTCATGAGTCACGGAATTCTTCAGCATTCCTCCTACTTCGAAAGTCTAAGCAAAAACTTCTTTCAAATGAGCAACTTTGTTAGGTTTTTTCCAAATTGTAGTAAGTCAATATTTTCCATACTCACCACCACAGGGTCATGTTAGAATATAGGCTTTCCTATTCCAGATATAACTTTCTATTGAGGTATATATAGACCAAATCTAGATGGTATGGTATATTCTGTTCTTAAAAAGGCAAATATTCAGGTGTTTCACATATTGGACTCTATGTCGTACATAGGCCCGATGGGTTGTTATAAAAATGTGTTTCTTCTAGTCTAGGAGCATTAAATTTACCATCATATTTTTGAAATCACCCCATCACATATTAATAATATAATTTTATCTGAGTGCCAGACTTTGTTCTGCTGAAGTAGCTCCTGCTCGTTTGAGAATTTCTTTCTCCCAGAGATATATTGTTTTGCAAATATACTTTTATCAGACTTAATAATCAATGAACCAACCTTAGTATTCTATACGCAATACTAAGTTTGAACAGATATGTAAAAATGTACCAGCTTGTATTTAAGTATTTATTGTTCATACACAATGAGTGAGTTTCACTATTTGTAGGGCCATTGTTTCGTACGAGTAGTTACGATTTTTCATAGTTGTTAATTTTATATCCACATATACAAAATATTTGTTTTTATTTTTTAGTAATCTCGCCATTTTTTGTATACTAAATGCACGTAGTTTTTGTTCCTTGCAGCAACATTGTTTTTTGTTCAAAGTTTTTGTTGTTTTTGTTTTGTATACTTTATTTTCGAAATCGTTAATGTTGTTCTTTTGATATTTAGTGTTCTTTGTTTTCGAATGAACTCGACCATGACGATTTTCTATGGCGCAAACTTTTTCCAAATACCCATACAAACGCAGTTATTTATACGTGTGTAGTAGGTGTAGCGAATGTATTATAATGTGGACATATCACATGTAAATATATGTATATATGTAAGATAATTTAAATGCATACTTATGTACATACATATATGTGCTGTTAATAAAAATATGTATATACATATGTGCTTGGGCATATATTTATTTTTTAATTTAAATTTTTTTTTTTTGTTTTTTGTTTTTTGATTTCGGGCCGCTATCGTTGTGGCAGGCGTCTAAAGGCTACCAACTGAGAGCATTCAACGTTGAAACCAATTTAAATATGTGCATTAGACTGATTAAAAAAATTTCTAAATGCTACTTTCGCTCAAAAAGTTTAGTATAATAATGGCTGACAGAGTTTTTTTTATTGTCAATTCTTTCTTGCTGCCTTGAACATATTTCCCTTTGCATCTAAAATCTAGGTGCTTTGTTTAAAAAAATTTAAAATTTTCGAGTCAGCTCTTTGTAATATTTCCTTAGTTTTTGTTCATAGCGAAATTTTAACACTTTAAATAAATTTTTCGGAACTTCTTTTTCTCAATGTTACGGGAACTTTTATATACGGTTTATCATAATGCAACCCTAGTTAAAAATATTTCTTTTGATAGACTTTCGAATACAGTATTGGCCAATTAGATTTATTTCTTAAAAAATTTAGAAAATTTTTAGTTTCACTTACAAAAAATCTACATGAATGGCAACCTTACGAAAATAGTCTTAGTGGCAGCATCATTTTAAACAATGTTTTACCGGAATCGATATTAAGTAGCCCTCGTTTGAGCGTTTGATAACGATGTTGGCATATATTCGGAATCGGAGCGACCTAGAAAAACATTTTATGTCTTATTAATAACAGTGATAAATTAAAAATATTTTTACCAAAAAAAAAAAAAAAAACCATATCAAGCTAATCGCCTCTCGTTTCATAACGATTTTGAAAACTTACAAATATATGGCAACCTTAAGAAATCATTTAAATGGCAACACCTCTTAAAAAATACTTTGTAACGAAAAACGATGTAAAATTACTTCTTGAGACAGATGTTGGAGTGATACAGCTGTCAGATCTAGAAGCAGCAAGTGGCATAGTTACTAAAAAGCTTATAGTATTTGCAAAGAGCACAAAGTTGTTTTATAACAAAAGTCCTGGTTTTTGATAGAGTTATTCAGTTTGGTCCTTAAACAAACATCTGATAATATTACGGACTCATTCAGTCTATATGAGGTCCCCAAGGATCGGCCAGCTCAACCTAAACTAACCTCTCGTTTCATAACGATTTTTACATATTTTATGCAACCATTCATTATTTACAAATAGATGGCAATCTTATAAAATCAATTTAATGACAATACCTCTTTAAAAATATTGTTTAATGAAAATCGATAACTAACTCTTGAGAACGATGTTGCCATATTTCAGTTTACTTTTACATTATTTCAATTAGATGGCACCCTTGTCAAATCGTATTTTTACTAAGAAGTGCAGTTAATAAATGGCAAACTTGTAAAAAGAACAAAAACGTAACTTTTGATCCGGTTTGGAAGAACAAAAAAAAAAATGCTTTATAGGATCAGTCTAATGTACATATAAATATACACAGATAAGGCCCATGTATGTATATGCACTTTAGTTGTACCTTTTTTCTTAATTTTAATTTATAGTCGCGCGTCAAAAAATTACAAAATTGTTTTTAACAAAAACTTGAAACACCGATGAGTGTGAAATTAAAACTGCTTTAAAAATAGAAGCAATGCAATATAAGCAATTAAAAAAAAATTTTGATAAAAATGTGCATACATATATATGCATTTACATGAGTACAAGAGCAGTTATAAAATTGATCGGGGGAAAACTTCGTCTGATTCTAAGAGCTTCAAAGCAACTATCAGCGTCATTGACGCCCCAAGGTATTCTCAGAACATTGTTCCCCCCGCCACAATATGTATATATATAATTAACATTTATTATATATTATATACATTTATATGGGCATTATTACCATATCTCATTTACATATGGAATTTGCTTTTATTAAAGTTAATATTTTGGCAGATTTGTGAAACCAATGCTCAACCGACCAAGCCAACAATTTGACTGGCTGCATATCTGTTTATTCTGCTTATAAATAGGAAAATTATAAATTAAATATTATGAATAAAATTGAGATCAGCAATTTGTTTGAACTTTAGGAACATTCTCTAATTCGAACAGTAGTGAAACCGCGATCGCCTTTTCCTAATTCCAATTTTGCGCAATTTGTATTGCCAAGATCTAGCCTTATCGTAGTTAAGTTCACGTTGGCGATGACAAGCATTAAGGTTATCTATAGGACACTTTCAGGAAAGGTAATTCTGCAAGTGAGCATTATCTTCTGGTCAGCTTACCATCTGGTTACTTATATTAGCCGAAATCTCTAAATGCTTTTAAGGCGTCACTTTCAAACCGATATGATATAAGGAAATTTTTGTGTGCCTGTTATAAGAGTTGTGGTTTTTCCAAGATTTTGGAAATTTGTACATAGTGATAAGTCAACTTAAATTTTAGTAATTTTTTAACTTGAGCATTTATAATTGTCTTTCATTTCAAAATTAATTTTGTTTTTGCATACCACACATTCTGATGACCGATCGGTTTTTGAGAGGGTTTGGGTTTGGCAACCCTGTCCATTTCTCCAAAACTATTATATATATTGAGATAGCATATGGCCGGCTTTCCTTCTTGGGTCCTAAGCACTATGTGTATTTAATTTCAGGAACACAGATTAAGTAGTTTAAGCTTGAAAGACTTTGCAAACATACATATAAGGGGGATTCGCTTTGTTTTGCAACGGGGTGCACGAATTGCACGGAATGCATGGATTGCACGGATTGTAAAGTCAGAACAAAGTGTAGGCAAAAAATTATATGCAGTTCGTGCAATTTATACTATGCTCAAACCTGCCTCAACGGCATTCTTCGCAATCCTTTCATTTCGCTCACGAAAAGATTGAGCAATTTTTTTATATTTTTTCGTGGTATATTGCTATGTGCCAATTTTTTTTCCGCTTCGTACGGATGCATGCTAACTATAATTTCGCAATGGGGTGCTCTCGTAGTCTTGCATATTTTGTCGTAGGATATTAACAATCTCTGCAATCCACCTTGCGAGACAAAGCGAATCTCCCTATTGTCTTTAGAACAGTGATGCCCTCCAAAAATGTATTCGGCGTTCACCTACAAGTCATGTGAGCGCAGCGACTAAAAAAGCAGTGAATAAATTTTCGCTTGTAATCGTGGGCTCTTTGTTAAAATGTGTTTTACCATTCTCCTTATACACATACTACTACAAAAGAGCCGTTTGTTTCCATGCATGGTTAAGAAAGTATACAATATCTTAAGAAACTTACGAATGTCTGCTATTTATACTCCTATCAATGTTAGAAGAAAACTTGCAATTCAATTAATTATGCCGATCACTTGCTACTCTGAGCTAGTGTACTGGAAACTGAGCTCCCAGTCTGCTCATAAAATTGATGTAGCATTTAATCATGTTACACGTTATGTATTCGGCTTAGCCAGATTTGATCATATATCCAGCTGGAGAGCGCGTCTACTGGGCTGTGAAATATCCGAATATCTGAAAGCTGGAAACAGCATTTTCCTTTGTCAACTTATCATGTATAAGGAGCCTAGTTACCTATATGATAAGCTAATTTTCCCCAGGTCTGCTCGAATCAACGACCTAATAGTACCAACTTGTAACTGTCTAACATCTGGACGGCTATTCTTTGTCAATGCTATTCGCCTATGGAACTCTATTCCAGTATCCATTCGTAGTAGTCTAAATAAAAGCAACTTTAAAAATGTTCTTTATGCTCATTTTAGTTGAAACCATTATACTTCTTGAGTTTTCGCCTTCAATATGTATGAGTGTAAACAATGTTTTGTTATTGAATTTAATTATTTGTTTATTTTAAATACTTTCTTAATTTACTTCTCTATGTTTAATATGAGAATTTAACACACATAACCCTCTGTTATTACTTTTGTTTTTATTATTGCGATTTATCTTTTTGTTTGACTATAAAAGATCCAATGCTCTTTTTGCAATAAATGAAAATTAATGTACATCTACATTTGCGGCTAAAAAGAAAGCCTATCATCACTTAGATAATGTTAAGGAGACCCATCTAGCGGCAATTATTGAAGACTCGCGGCTTTAGAATTATGATCCTTTGAATTCTTTTATACAATTTTATGTGGTTACTCAAATTTATATAGGCAGTGGTTATGCATATTTGATGGTGATACAAATAAACCAGCGCCGTGACTATACCAGCGCAATATGTTACCGCAATTGCGTTATTACGCTATTTGATGTTTTGTAAAAGGTGATGATGGCCACGCTTAGGAACTAGATAAATACGTCGACAGATGTATCTTGCTTAATATGCCGTTGGCAGTCGTAAATGAAATCTGTAAGTTATTGAGTTGATGTGCGTCCAATTGATATTTTGTCAAAGATTAGATTGTAATTGTCTAGTGTAAGCGGTGGCACTAGCGCTAGTGTGCCACGGTATTAGGAAATAGTGCAACGGAGCTAAAAGCGCCACCCTCGGTATCAAAGTTATACAGCCCTAACTCTAGACTTTCTGGATACGGTCTTGAAAAATAATTAATACAATTTTTGCTGGCAAACGCAAATACTGAAAAGCAAATATAAAACACCAACTCACTTTTGTGATTATTTCGAAATTCAAGCTGCCCTATCACAAGATTCTACAGCAGCGCCACTCAATTATTTTACACATATTGCTGGTAATACCACTTATTGCACCCGCATTACCAAACGCTTACCAATGGTCATAAAACCCTAAATAAACGCATTTACATATATACATTTGAATATGTACTTTAAGTTAACACCAATGGCTGACCAGCCCACCGATGCAAAAATTTGTATGCTAATTAGCTAAGGTGATTTTTTTGTTTTGTTTCTAAGTTATATTTTTATACTCAATTGAGCAGAGCTCACAGAGTATATTAACTTTGATTGGATAACGGTTGGTTATACAGGTATAAAGGAATCGAGATAGATATAGACTTCCATATATCAAAATCATCAGTACCAAAAGAAAATTTGATTGAGCCATGTCCGTCCGTCCGTCCGTCCGTCCGTTAACACGATAACTTGAGTAAATTTTCAGGTTACTATATATGCTTAACTATATGTTTGCTTAATAAAAATTAGCAAAATCGGAGAACGGCCACGCTCACTTTAAAAAAAATTTTGTTTAAAGTCGAATTTTAACAAAAAATTTAATATCTTTACAGTTTATAAGTAAATTATGTCAACATTCAACTCCAGTAATGATATGGTGCAACAAAATACAAAAATAAAAGAAAGTTTCAAAATGGGCGTGGCTCCACCCTTTTTCATTTAATTTGTCTACGATACTTTTAATGCCATAAGTCAAACAAAAATTTACCAATCCTTGTGAAATTTGGTAGGGACATAATTTGGAGGCGTTTACCTATAGAACTAAGGCCCACTACGTTTTAAATAATCATTAACACCTTTCATTTGATACACATGTCATAGAAACACATTCCAGGTTTACCCTAGGGTCATTTTGCTAAATGGTGATTTTCCCTTATTTTGTCTCCAAAGCTCTCAGCTGAGTACGTAATGTTCGGTTACACCCGAACTTAGCAGTTCTTACTTGTTTATAGTTAGTTTTAGCTTGAAGGCTTTTTAGGCGGTTGATCTCTGATCACATCAGCCGTAAAGCCATTGTATTGCATTTATGTAAATATACAAAACCTCCAGCGGGTATACTACATATAGACAGCTATGCTTATAGTTACGAACTATTCTTTGAGTTCATTAAAATACTTAAATTCGTCAAATAGTAGCGTACGAAGTGCCTCAGCAAAGCCAACAAGCCACCCTCACCTACAATTTTTCGCGCTTCACCTTCACTTCTCATCTGTAGCATTTTTAAGTTCTACATTTGTAGGGCGTTTATTAGTTTTAAGCTTCCTCGCGCTGTTAAGTTCAACTCAGTGTTAATGATTAATTTGGTTTTGCTTATTGTTTTACTTCTTTATTATTTTTTTAAAATGTTATAATAGCATGTTATGTCTTTGTATATTGTTGCAACATGTGGAGTACATGCGTATTTATGTACGAATGTACGTGCATATATATATATATAAGTTGCTACAAATTCCAGGGTAGTATTTAAATTACATTAGCACTTCTTTTATACATTGTAACACTCGAATGACGGGCGTATGCTTCTCCAAATAGCCGACAGCCAGCACAGCCGTGAAAGACAATTGGCACTTGTTGAAATTGATACAGGAATAAGAAAAAACACGCAAGTGCTGGTGAAATCTTACTTTATATACCCAGCTGTGGATAAAAACAAAAGTTGGCTATATCGATCCTAGCTGATTCGAAAAGTCCATTGGAAGGTTCAAAAACACTTTCAGTATGGGAAACTAGGAAAGAAGCTAGGTTAGGTTAGGTTGAACTGCCGGTCCATGAGGGCCTCACATAGACTGATTGAGTCCGTAGTGTTACCAGAAGTTTGTTTTAACGACCAAACTGAAAAAACCCTACCGAAAACCAGGACCTATGTTATAAAATAACTCCGTCCTCTTAGAAAATACTAGAAGCTTCCTAGAATTTAAGCCACTTGCTGCTTCTAGATCTGACAGCTGTATCACTCCTAATAGCTGGAGTCTTAGCCTGGCAAGTGCAGGGCATGAGCACAAAGCGTGCTTGATCGTTTCCTCCGCACTTCCTACATCTGCTATCGCTGACCAAGCCTAATTTAAAGACATGTGACGCCAGAAGGCAGTGTCAGGTCAGATTACCCGTCATGAGTCTACAGTCCTCTCTTTTTAATGATAGAAGCAACTTTGTTAGTCTAAGGTTGTAAGACCTACACATAATCTTCGAGACTTTACAGCCCCGCGCTTGCGCCCACGCCTTTCCCGCTTGGTCGTTCATGTGCACCTCTCGCCTTCGCATAATCTCGCCCAGTCTAATTGGGACGTCTACAGAGCAAGCTTCAAGGGATGCGCCCTTTTTGGCTAGTTCGTCCGCTTTTTCATTCCCATCTATTCCCATATGCCCTGGGACACAATATAGATGTATGCTTCTCCTTGTCCCGATTCTCTCCAGAGACTGTTTACACACTAACACGCATTTAGATGCTGTGCTATGCGAGATTATTGCCTTAATTGCTGCTTGACTGTCAATATAACAGTAAACACGGTTGCAGCTTAAGCAATTCTCTTTCAGGGTTTCTACTGCTTTGGTTGCGGCTAATATTTCCGCTTGGAAAACGCTACAGTAATCCGGCAGCCTGTCGGATGTGCTTATTTCCGGATAAGCACAGTATACCGCAGACCCTACTCCTTCCACTACTTTGGAACCATCTGTGTACACATGTATCGCCTTGTACGCCATTTGCTCACCTTTGCGCCAACCGTCCATCTATTGTGGCCTTAAGATCTCCCTCGAAGCGCAGATAGGGAATCAGGTAGTCTGTTCGTCTTGTGATTGATGACGCTATACTACTATGGCCATATGGTCGGCGCTCAAGCTGCCCCGAGGCACCGAGCCTGTTTGCGGTTGTTAATGCTATGTTCTTTGCTACCAGGTCTATAGGTGGAATGTGGAGAATGGCATACAGTGCAGCCGTCGGGGTTGTTTTCAGGGCTCACGTAATGCTAAGCATCGATAGTCTGCATACCCCCTCTAATTTTTTGAGGTATGTTCTTTTTGTGTGGCTTTCCATCAAACAAGAACTTACTTAGGGCTTACAATCGCTGTAAAAACCCAATGAGAAAGAGAGGGCGATAAGCCCCACGTACACCCCTGCATTCCTTTACATGCATAGAGTGCCGTTGAGGCCTTCTTGACCCTCTCCTCCACCTTGAGCTTCCATGACAGCTACTGTTTGTACAAGGTTTCTCCTGTAAGGTCACCCCTCCTAACTTAGGCCTGGTACAATTTGGGACCTTGTACCTCTTTGTAAACAAGACCATATCCGTCTCCTCCGCATTGACTTTCAACCCGACATTAGATGCCCAGGTATGAATATCCCGAAGCGCCCGATCAATCAAAGAACTAATCGTTGGAAGGCACTTTCCACTTATGACAATTGCAACGTCATCTGCGTAAGCCGTAAGTTTTACAGGTCCCTCATCGAATCGCCTGAGCAATTGGTTGATGACCAGCGTCCACAGCAGAGGTGATAGCACCCCTCCCTGTGCCGTGCCCCTGTCCACTGATTTCGTGGCCTCGTAGAATCCCCATTGTGATGTAATCTTCCTGCAATTTAACATCCAGCCGATCCATCTGATTAAGGCGGGATGTACTTTAATGTAATTGAGACCATCCATAATCGCCCATTTAGAAACATTATTGAAAGGTCCGGCAATGTCCAAGGAGCATACTCCTTATATTCCAGGGATTTCTCTTTGCTTATTACCACCCTATTCAATGCAGTGTCTACCGAATTGCCTTTGGTGTGCGCATGCTGTGTTGTGGAGAGCAGCTTTTCATCCACGTTGGACTTTATGTACACATCTATCAGCCTCACAAAGGTTTTGAGCAGAAATGATGTTAAGCTAATGGGTCTATAGGCTTTGGGATACACGTGACCGATCTTCCCCGCCTTTGGTAGGAAAGCTACACGAGCAGTTCTCCAAGAGTGCGGTACATGATTCAGCCTTACGCACCCATCGAATATTATTTTAAGCTATTCCACGACAGCCATATTTGAAACTTGTAGCATGGCCGGGAATATACCGTCTGGGCCCGGCGATCTAAACTTAGAAAACGTTTTAACTGCAGGAGAGAAGCTATGTGTAAGATAATTAGTATATTTACTAGGCCTTTCTGTTTAAAAAAATGTTTTCTTGTGGAATGTAGTAAAAGTTATCTTGCTGACATTACTTAGCGATGATTCTTAACACAAATTATGGAACAAATATCATTAGATATCTTTTCTTAAAGGCGTCGTCCCTCGGTACAAGTTTAACAAGGGCTCCAGGTATATTTATTCCATGAAAAGCTTACCAGTAATAACTCATCTGCTTTGTAGATGACGTTAGAAGTCGGCGTAAATCATGTAAGTCTGTCAATTTGTTGGAAAAATGTAAAATCGGAGCTAATTGGAAGTGAAACTTGGGCTATATCGCGCCAAGTTATAATTATTATTTTTAATTTAAAAGCCCATATATTTACCCTGAAGCAAAAGATACTCATCTCAATTCGCGGTCTTGAATATAATGGCAAATCAATTGTGTTTCCCGCAGACCAGTTCCTTGAAAATATTGAAACGACAGAGCTATGAATATCTCGGGGAACTAGTTCTTCGATAGCATTTTAGTTGTGTACAGGTTTCAGCTGACTTTATGGGAGAATGTAGATATTCACATGTGAATATTGTTATTGTTATGTTAATGTTGTGAGCATTGTGTGAGATATGTAGATGGTTATGAACATACTGTGGCGAATATCAGCATTTCGATACATCACTGTGCTGCTAGTAAATAAATGCACAACAACGTCAAAGCAACCAGCCTCACATACGTTTAAAAAGCAAAGCTAAAACCGAAGAAAATATTTCACATACATACATGTAGTCAGCAGCTAAGAGCTTAGAAGAGAGAGAAACAGTTACTGACCGAAGATCACATTACTCACACATATATATGTATATATGTAGCTAAATAAGCAACTATGAGATACAACTGTTAGAGAAGTCTGTTCGTCTAAAAAGTCCAGGCCTTAGGAGAAATAGGCAAACGAGGCAACATAGAGTATAAAACTGAGGAATAATCAATCAATTTGATTTTAACACGCTATAAGTGAAGTTCGCGAGTAATTTGATTATACAGTACTACTGCCAAAGTAGTGTTGTCAATAAAGAATTTGAGTTTCTTATTCGATAGTCCAGCAATTCGAACTATAACATAAAGTGCAGAATAATCAGGAATTTCCTAAAGTCCGTTACAATATTATTTCGGTACCATTTTCCCATAATTTCATGATTGTTTCAGAATTTTTTCAGAGTTATTTGGAATTGTTTTCGAGAGAACTTCGATTTTATTTCCTAATAGGTTTTGGAATTTATCAAGAGTTAGGTTAGGTTGAACTGGCTGGTCCATGAAGACCTCACATAGACTGATTGAGTCCGTAGTGTTACCAGAAGTTTGTTTTTATCAAGAGTGTTTCGGAACCATTTCGAGATAGTGTTTGGGATTATTTTTAAAATATTTAGGATATTTAGGACTATTTCGTTCTAAAACTGATTCTTTCCGTATTCTTGTTATGATCAGTTTAAAATCCTATTGAGGTGATTTCAATACTGTAAGAGGATCATTTCGATATTATTTCAGGATTGTTTCCGTGCTCATTTCAGGACTGTTTCGCGATCATTGCAGCACTGTTGCGGAATTTGTTTAAAGAGATCACAGCGTCTGACGATCCCCTTATGTACAAATATTATTATTATTACATTTACAGTTAAGTTGCCGTTTTGCGACAAAGTAAATTTTTAGAGAATTCCGGTTCCTGGTTTGGATTCCCAATACTCAAATCGAAATAAATCGTCCCTGTTTTAACCTGTCTCTAAGTTCAGTTTACTTTGTCCTCCATTAGTTGTGCAAATTCATGTCTGTGATCGGTCGATTTTGGGCGCCTGAAAGCCCAAATGCTTATGTCGATAACTCAATTTTTAATATAAGAGGTAGATATACCAATCCAGTATTCAGTTAAAAATGCTAAGCAGTGTATATGGTTATCCCACATCTGGGTATATAAACCAAGCGTGTTGAAAAAGCGACCAAAAAAAAAATCAAACTTAAAAATGTTAGTAAAGTAAAGCAAGTTAGAATTAGTGAGTATTATACATTATGTTTTCTCTGCAGTCTTGTATTTTTATGACCTTAACAAATTTGCAATAAGCATAAATTTTCGTAGTTATGAGGGTTAACATTTTCATTTATTTAGAAGTTTAACATTGAACGCAAGATTTTCTTATTTTGAGCTTTAAATTTTAATAGGTTTTGTTATTTAATAATCTATAGTTAGTAGTAGTTGTTGCTTTAAATATTTTTTTTTTTTGTTTTTTTTTTTTTTTTTTTTTTTGATCAAGTACAAGCCCACCTGCTGCGCGTGTAAAATTTGTAGCCGATAATGAGGAATTATGACCGTGTTAATGACTTGTACAAGACTTTAATGTTTGATATGTTTTGCTTTTTAATTAATTAATTTACTAGCTCAGTGATTTTTATTTTTATTGCAACATTTTTTTTTGTTTGCCTGTGATTTATTGAGTAAACTAACAACAAACAACAACGAACTAACATTAAATATTTGTATTTAAATTTAACATTTACGATGTGTATGTAAGTTTAAACTATTTCGCGGATATTTAAATCTTAGAAACGAGTCACTTAATTATTTTTATAAGGAGAGTAAATTAACTTAATTAAATTCTGTGTTTAAGTGGTAAATCGTGAGCGTAGATAAGTGTGTAGCGTAGTAGCCTTCTTCCATTTCATGGGCTTTTCTTTAGCTAAAGTCTCTACGAGCAGAGTTGATCTCAGAGCGAAAGCGTTTTCTTTTGAGTGATTCTCTTCCTGAGACGACATTCAAACACCCAAATAGGCCAAATATTTTATTGGCGTTTATTTTTTAAATTTGGATGATAAGAAGCTTGCCTAAGATATACCAAATCGATATTGAAGAGAATGGAGAGCGCATAACTCTCTTTTGATGTGACATTGCAGCCAGTTCTTAAGTCAGTAGGGCTCACTTCATTCAACACGGCGTCTACAGACCACAACCACAATAAAGCAAAGCTTGACGACAACCGCAATGCATTGGCTACTTCATTACCTTTAATGCTGCAGGCACAAATATAAATTAAAACAATTAGTAACGAACATTTTAGAAAAAAAAATTTATTATGTTTAAAAAAAGCCCAGAAAAATATTTTAGCTTTAAGTATCTGTTATTTACTTCTATTTTAGTTTTTATTGACAAAATAAAAAGGACGCCACGCACTGTCGCTACCTTAAAATAATTAGGTTTAATCTGGCCTCAACGGCATTCGTGATCAGGGACGGAAAATAATATTTCTTTTTCGGAGTCGAAAAAGTCTGGGCAAAAAATTGTCCTAGGTGAAAATGTTTGAGTTCTCAGGTACCCCTATAGCAGTATCATGTCGAATCATGCATCCTTTTTATTTTTCGAACTTTTTCCATAAAAGTCCACATATAAAAGTAAAATCTGTATTTTTATTTTTTGAGTCCGATAGAACTAGTTAAACTCGGACTTTTAAAAATAAAAGTCCGGATATAAAAGTTAAATCCGCACTTTTATTTTTTAAGGCCAAAATAATTTTTTTTTTTAATTCGGATAAGCCGTTTCTTTGTTATCAAGCCGGACTTTTATTTTGGCCTTAAAAATAAAAGTCCGCATTTAATTTTTATTTTATAATTTTAATATATTTGGATCAAGATAAAAATTTTTTTCGGATTTTTATTACCTGAGTCCGATAGAACTAGTTAAACTCGGACTTTTATTTTTTATTTCTATATTTTTTATTTCAGGTAATAAAAATCCGAAAATAATTTTTATCTTGATGCAAATAAATTAAAACTCCAAAACTAAAAGTTTTGCAAGGAATTATATTATAAAAGGAATAATAGTTTCCGCCCCTGATCGTGATTAACTGTCGTGCTGCTCTGTCTTGTCGTGCTGCACTGCCGCGCCGAAAATAACGGCGCTCATAAGAACATGTGTAAAAATAATTTGACAGATGTCGCTTTGTAGCCGCCGTCATGGCAGATTCGGTGATCTCGGGGGTTGTACGCCTATCAGATTGCTAAGTGTGTTTCGTAAAGTTGCTGAGGCCTCAGTAGTTATTTAGTTTTTCTTATGTTAATTAAGATTGGCTGTTCTAACGTAATTAAGTCTGTACGATGTACTAAGAGAATTATGAGTAAGTGATCAGAGCGGTCGCCAGTCAACGCACTTGGCGAGTTGTACGCTGTCGATGGAGATTTCTGGCGAGCTGTGAAAGTTACCCACCCCTCGCTTTGGGACTCGTCGAATCATGCATATACTTTTGCTTACCTTGCGCAGAACTTCGAAGATTTGATCTTGAAATTTCACATGTAATAACAGACTAAAACGTACAGTGAATATCGAACTGTGTAAATAAGACTAATAACTCAAGCACCAACATACGACTACAGAGCTCACCCTAAGCGTTTTTATTAAGTTTGCTACCAAGAAAAAGTTATAATCAAAAATGCGCAAACAACAAACTTTAGCAATAAAGAAGTGCTTAATGTAATTCGAAGAACTTTTATAAGCGAAATTGCAGCTGAATTTTATCTATATATGTGTACATACGTACTTAATTTTGTAAGCCGACTGCTCTTAACTAAATTTTGCAATTCATGTAAAATGATAAATGTAAAAAATAAATATAAGGCGCGATAACCTCCGAAGGCCGAGCTTCTCTTCCAATTTGCGTCGTGCTCCTCTTGATTTTCTTCAAATTGAAAAACCTTATTTCTAAAATTTTGATGTTGCTTTGCCCGGGGTGCGAAGCCAGGGCATACGTTGTGACAGGCGAAGCACGCTACCATCACACCACAGTGGCCGCCAGAAGATGCCTTAAAGCTATATTTCTTGACCGAAATACTATTAACATCGACAACTATTTCCAAATCCTCAGCGGACTGTCTCTATCGTTATAACCTATCGCTCCTTTTATTCTAAGCATGAATTAGTAGAAAGCTTAAGGCGCTCTTGAACGATTTTCCAGTGAAAAACATTTTAAGTCCTCAAACCTATTTATCGCAGGCATCAGTTGAATGAAGGCTATATGTTGTAGTATCGCTATGACCTTCATTCTCCAATATCGTCACCACATCTAAACAATTCAATGTGAAGAACCAGACGTGTGAAGACTATATGCAGAAGCGACCAAAAAACTAGCAGTGGCAACTTTTATAGAATTTCGTTAAATTCTTCTTTATTATTTTCGATATTTTAAGAAAAACTCAGGAGTTGCATATGATACATCGAGCAAGAAAGGCGTGGACAAATGCAAAATTTCTAAGACCATGCACAAAAGCTACGATATTAGACTCACAAAGTGGCTCATATATCAGAAGAAGACTTAAGGCTCACGATGGACATACTAACTGGACACTTCCTTCTGGCGTCACATGCTCCGCTTGCCAGGTCAAGACTCCAGCTGTTAGGGGCAGCAGAGTTGCCAGATCTTGAGGCAGCAATTAAGCTGGATCCTAGAAGACTTCTAGTATTTGCCAAGAGCGCGAAGTTATTCTATAACATAAGTCTTGCCACCTGATTGGGGTTCTTTCGTTTGGTTGTCAAACAAATTCTGGTAACACCATGGACACATTCAGTCTATGTGCGTCTTTATTGACCCGCCAGTTCAACTTAACCTAAACTAAAATCGATTGGGCTACAAAACTGCATACTAAAAAATATATATATTCTCATTGAGAATAAAAGCTTCGAAATTTTAGTAAAATTTTCGAAATTTTTCGAAAATGTATTTGAGGTTAATTTGTATATGAAAATACAAACTGCAAAACTTAACACTTCTTAAATTATCGAAAGTAAAAAAAAATAATTTATTTGACGAATTTTTATAAAAAATTGCCGCAGCTGTTTTCGTGTTTGCTGCTGTATATCGTAAATCAAAATTTTAGAGCAATCTAATACTATGTACAAACACACACCAAATTGGCAATTTGTACCATTTGGGCAATTTATTACGTAATTTATCATACAATAAATTGTAATAATAAATTGCCAATTTAAAAAAAATTGCGTAATAAATTGCTTCAAACCGCAAATGCAACCTTGTAAAGTGTGTTTATTGAGTAGATTTAAACGTCAGTTACGTATGGCTCAACCTTATGGTTGGCTCATCTCATCAGCTGATTTTATATTTTTAATTTCACTGGAGTCGGGATTGTCAAAGAACATGGCAAACTCAAAATGAAACCAAAACATTGAACACATTTTCTTACAACAAACAAAAATTTCAAAGTTTTATGTTTTCATTCCATTCCATTCGCCTAATACTAACACGCACATTTTGACAGTCTGAAAAAAGGTATGTTGTTGCTGTAGAGATGAACGAACCAGCTATCAAATTATTATTGTGTAAGGTAAATTGAGTGGTATGAACACCACTCAATTTAATTCGAAATTGCCTCAATTTATTTCTTTGTTTGAACAGAGTATAAGCCTGTAAATTATGTAAAATTTTTGTAAGCTTCATAATTATTTGCTTATTAAAAAAATTTTATTTTTGTTAAAAATAAACGATTATGAGCACACAAAGAAATCAATTTGTATTATGGCACTATTGTGAATATTTACACTGCATTACCGGCAGTTGCTACCATACGCCAGATGGCAGCGCAAGCTGTAAGTTTTAATTGATTGATAGAACAGCTGATTGCTGTTGATATTTGATAAGAGGCTTTTATATTGGTTGCGCAAGATGCGCACGGGTGTGGCTCGTATCATCTTAAAATGAACCACCCTAATACAAATTTGTATGCGTGTGAATATCTCCGTACGCATTAAAAAAATAGTATTAAAACACATTTTTAATTGGTTAAAGGCGAGACATGCGCCATTTTAGTCAGCAATTTTAAGTAAAAAATAGTATAAAAAAAGGTAACAAAATTATTAATTTGCGTGTAGTACGTATGTATGTTAATTTCGATAGCGCTTGCTCAGATTTCACATGCAAATGGCTACCATATTTGTACCAACACATGTATGTATATAAACTGTCTCAGACAAGCCATAATTAAATGCAAATACTGCAATAAATAAATTAGATACTTAATTTAATGTGAGAAAAAAATTTTTAAATACAACTGACATACAAATTTTCGAATAATGAAAAAAAAGAAGGAAAAATCGACAGATCGAGCTTTCAACCTGATTGAATGGCTTTAGTTTATCGCATTAGCAGGCTATGTATGTATGTATGTGTAAAGAACGTCACATTCACATCCGGTCAAAATATGATGAATATATAATTATACACACATATACATAGCGCAATGTACTTTATCAATATGTGTATGTATGTATTTACTTGGTTTTACTCGTTAAGTAGTTGCCTGTTAATGAATGAACTGAAAGTTGGGATTAAGCAACGGTACTTGCGCTAAATCAGTCAGAGGCAAAACAAATAAATAAATATAAATAAATTTGTGTTTGCATAAGTATGAATATATGTACGTATTTTTGCTTGCTTTAACACATAATATCATGCTACAAATATAGTTAAATTAACAAAAAAAATCTTTAAAAACCGGGAAAGCGTTTTAGCAAGTGCTTTTTTTATGAATGTGTGTTTCGGTTTTTGTATGTATGGGTACAAAGCAAATAGACGCCATAGGTGTGCGCCAAAGTCGTCGGGCTCAAGCCTGAATACGAGAGCTTTAACCATATTTACATCCATGCTAGTGGTGTTGCGAATGTGTAATTTTAGTCTTGAGCATATTTGAGTGTTTGGAAACCAATGAATGTACATATACAGCAGTGAACAGAAACATGGCAGTGGCAAATTTCGTCTTCTTTTTTTATATTCGACATTTTAAGAAAGAACTTGAAAGAATTATGAAAATGAAACTATGTAAATCAATCTCAAAAACGATTTTCCAAAACTCGAGAAAATATTACGAAAACTTCGAACTTTTTATTCGAAGTTCTCTAAATTTTTTGAGTCAGCAAAGTACAAGTATTAGATTTCTGAAAACTCGCATTGATTTTTTAAACATTTTTATTTCGAAGGGTGTTTTAAATTTCCTTCCTACAAAGTGTGAAATATTTTTCTTTGTATGGAATTTGAAATACACTTCGGAAAAAACTGTCAAAAATCAGTGCGTATTTTGAGAGGCCTGTAATTTTCACTTTGTTAGACTGAAATTGGCAAGGATGAATCATGAAAAAATTCAGATAAAAATTCAAATAAAAAGTTCGAAATTTGTTCGAAACTGTTTTGTTTTTAGTTGTAGTTACAATCTTCGTAAAATAAAGAAAACATAAAACAATTAAGGACGGTACTGTCTTCGGCTATGCCGAAATCTTCATACCCTTCATGAATGGGGCTGAACAATAATCTTATCCCGTTCGTAATCTCCAAATACTCGGATGTATAAGATAAGAAATATATAGTGAACAGATGTACATACCTGAACGATTTTTAAGATAAATATAAAATAAAAAATGGCAAAAAAACCGCCTTATCTGAACGATCGGTCGTATGGGATATTTATTATATATAGCTCCGATCGAAAAATTTTTTTCATGAAATCTTCTATGATATATTGGAATAAATATCACCAAGTTTAACGGTTTTATATTGGAACTTAAGGGAGAAATTGCCAAAAATCTGTCTATCAGAACGATCGGTTGTATGGAATTTATACTATATATATATTAAAATATATATGACCGAGTTTCACGTTTATACTTTCTAAATTCAGGGAGAAATGGCCAAAAATCTTTCTATCTGAACGATCGGTTGTATGGGATATATACTATATATAGCTCCGATCAAAGTGATTTTTTTGGAAAATCTTCTATGATATATTAAAATATATATCACCGAGTTTCACGTTTATACTTTCTAAATGATCAAAATCGTCTTATCTGAACGATCGGTTGTATGGGAGATATATGTTATAGTGGTCCGATCCTACCGGATCCGACAAATGTCTAATATAATACAAAAATACATCCTTGTGCCAAATTTCATTGAGATATCTCAAAATTTGAGGGACTAGTTTGCGTTCAAACAGACAGACGGACGGACGGACGGACATGGCTATATGAACTCAGTTCGTCGCCCTGATCAATTCGGTATACTTAATGTTGAGTCTATCTTCTATATTTCTCAACGTTACAAACATCGGACCAAAGTTAATATACCATTTCATGTTCATGAAAGGTATACAAATTTTGGATGCCGTAATTTGATAAAAGTCACATCTGCTGTTCTTTTGTTCGCCGCAGTGCACGTGGCCAGGTTGATCCAGTTTAGGTTAAGACGCTCTCTAGAAAATTACCCTTTGATCCTTCTAAAAATACTCGAAACTGTTTTAATATAACTTGGTTGACATTTTTTAAATTAATATACTGTTTCGAATATTAGCATTTCTAACATCACTATGCTGTCAGTGAATAAACACAACGACAGTAAGCCATTTAGACACATACATAGAAGGCAACTAAGAATATTTCACACAAATAACCAGCAGCTTTAAGCGAAGAGATTATTTCACATATATATATGTAGTCAGCAGATAAGAGCGATGATGAAAGACAAACAATCACACATCATGTTATCATCAGCTAAGAGCACAAGCTGTTACTCACACAAACACATGCATATAGCTAGAAGAGAAACATAAACTACAGATATACATATAATGTATATAGCTAAGTAATCTAGTATGAGATACAACTGTTCAAGAAGGCATGTTCGTGAAAAGTCTAGACCTTGGGAGAAATCTGCGAACGAGGCAACAGAGAGTATAAAAGCAGCGCAAGCTGAGGAATAACACGCTTAGTGAAATATGCGATATATAATTGTGAAGTACTACTCCCAAAGTAGTCTAAATAAAGAACATTTTGTTATGCTGAATAATTGAGTAATTTATTCGACAGTTCAGAGATTCGAACGTTAACAGAAGCTGGATAATAATCAGAAATCCCCAGAAATTCGTTACAATATCATTACTTTGATCTTGGGAAGCTCTATTATATGAGTTATATATGGGGTATTCCATCCCATTTCGACCAATTTTGAACCCGACCCCTTTAGAATTGGCTGAAAGTTTTTCTCCTTTTTCTAGCTTACGAAAGACGTTTTTCAGAAGTTTTTCAAATTTTTTCATCCAACCCAAAAAAAGTTATGAATTTAAAAAAAAAACACTGTTTTTGTTTTCAAAATGATATAACTTTTTCTAAAATTAACCGTTTGGGATCTTTTTTTTTATACTCAGTTGAGCAGAGCTCACAGAGTATATTGAGTTTGATTGGATAACGGTTGGTTGTACATATATAAAGGAATCGAGATAGATATAGACTTCCATATATCAAAATAATCAGGATCGAAAAAAAATTTGATTGAGCCATGTCCGTCCGTCCGTCCGTAACACGTTAACTTGAGTAAATTTTGAGGTATCTTGATGAAATTTGGTATGTAGGTTCCTGAACACGCATCTCAGATCGCTATTTAAAATGAACGATATCGGACTATAACCACGCCCACTTTTTCGATATCGAAAATTTCGAAAAACCGAAAAAGTGCGATAATTCATTACAAAAGACAGCTAAAGCGACGAAACTTGGTAGATGAGTTGAACTTATGACGCAGAATAGAAAGATAGTAAAATTTTGGACAATGGGCGTGGCACCGCCCACTTTTAAAAGAAGGTAATTTAAAACTTTTGCAAGCTTTAATTTGGCAGTCGTTGAAGATATCATGATGAAATTTGGCAGGAACGTTACTCCTATTACTATATGTACGCCTAATAAAAATTAGCAAAATCGGAGAAGGACCACGCCCCCTTTTAAAAAAAAATTTTTTTAAAGTAAAATTTTAACAAAAAGGTTAATATCTTTACAGTATATAAGTAAATTATGTCAACATTCAACTCCAGTAATGATAGGTTGCAACAAAATACAAACATAAAAGAAAATTTCAAAATGGGCGTGGCTCCGCCCTTTTTCATTTAATTTGTCTAGGATACTTTTAATGCCATAAGTCGAACAAAAATTTACCAATCCTTGTGGAATTTGGTAGAGGCGTAGATTCTAGGACGGTAACTGTTTTCTGTGAAAAAGGGTGAAATCGGTTGAAGCCACGCCCAGTTTTTATACACAGTCGACCGTCTGTCCTTCCGCTCGGCCGTTAACACGATAACTTGAGCAAAAATCGATATATCTTTACTAAGCTCAGTTCACGTACTTATCTGAACTCACTTTGTATTGGTGTAAAAAAGGCCGAAATCCGACTATGACCACGCCCACTTTTTCGATATCGAAAATTACGAAAAATAAAAAAAATGCCATAATTATATACCAAATACGAAAAAAGGGATGAAACATGGTAATTGTATTGGTCTATTGACGCAAAATATAACTTTAGAAAAAACTTGGTAAAATGGGTGTGACACCTACCATATTAAGTAGAAGAAAATGAAAAAGTTCTGCAGGGCGAAATCAAAAGCCCTTGGAATCTTAGCAGGAATACTATTCGTGGTATGACATATATAAATAAATTACCGGTACCTGACAGATGATGTCCTGGGTCACCCTGGTACACATTTTGGTCGATATCTAGAAAACGCCTTCACATATACAACTACCACCACTTCCTTTTAAAATACTCATTAACACCTTTCATTTGATACCCATATCGTACAAACAAATTCTAGAGTTACCCCTGGTCCACCTTTATGGCGATATCTTGAAAAGGCGTCCACCTATAGAACTAAGGCCCACGCCCTTTTAAAATACTCACTAACACCTTTCATTTGATACCCATACTGTACAAACGCATTCTAGAGTCAACCCTGGTCCACGTTTATGGCCATATCCCGAAAAGGCGTACACCTATAGAACTAAGGCGAACTCCCTTTTAAAATACTCACTAACACCTTTCATTTGATACCCATATCGTACAAACAAATTCTAGAGTCACCCCTGGTCCACCTTTATGGCGATATCTCTAAAAGGCGTCCACCTATAGAACTAAGGCCCACGCCCTTTTAAAATACTCACTAACACCTTTCATTTGATACCCATACTGTACAAACGCATTCTAGAGTCAACCCTGGTCCACGTTTATGGCCATATCCCGAAAAGACGTACACCTATAGAACTAAGGCGAACTCCCTTTTAAAATACTCACTAACACCTTTCATTTGATACCCATATCGTACAAACAAATTCTAGAGTCACCCCTGGTCCACCTTTATGGCGATATCTCTAAAAGGCGTCCACCTATAGAACTAAGGCCCACGCCCTTTTAAAATACTCACTAACACCTTTCATTTGATACCCATACTGTACAAACGCATTCTAGAGTCAACCCTGGTCCACGTTTATGGCCATATCCCGAAAAGGCGTACACCTATAGAACTAAGGCCCACTCCCTTTTAAAATACTCACTAACACCTTTCATTTGATACCCATATCGTACAAACAAATTCTAGAGTCACCCCTGGTCCACCTTTATGGCGATATCTCTAAAAGGCGTCCACCTATAGAACTAAGGCCCACGCCCTTTTAAAATACTCACTAACACCTTTCATTTGATACCCATACTGTACAAACGCATTCTAGAGTCAACCCTGGTCCACGTTTATGGCCATATCCCGAAAAGGCGTACACCTATAGAACTAAGGCCCACTCCCTTTTAAAATACTCACTAACACCTTTCATTTGATACCCGTATCGTACAAACAAATTCTAGAGTCACCCCTGGTCCACCTTTATGGCGATATCTCGAAAAGGCGTCCACCTATAGAACTAAGGCCCACGCCCTTTTAAAATACTCACTAACACCTTTCATTTGATACCCGTACTGTACAAACGCATTCTAGAGTCAACCCTGGTCCACGTTTATGGCCATATCCCGAAAAGGCGTACACCTATAGAACTAAGGCCCACGCCCTTTTAAAATACTCACTAACACCTTTCATTTGATACCCATATAGTACAAACAAATTCTAGAGTCACCCCTGGCCCACCTTTATGGCGATATCTCGAAAAGGCGTCCACCTATAGAACTAAGGCCCACGCCCTTTTAAAATACTCACTAACACCTTTCATTTGATACCCATACTGTACAAACGCATTCTAGAGTCAACCCTGGTCCACGTTTATGGCCATATCCCGAAAAGGCGTACACCTATAGAACTAAGGCCCACGCCCTTTTAAAATACTCACTAACACTTTCATTTGATACCCATATCGTACAAACAAATTCTAGAGTCACCCCTGGTCCACCTTTATGGCGATATCTCGAAAAGGCGTCCACCTATAGAACTAAGGCCCACGCCCTTTTAAAATACTCACTAACACCTTTCATTTGATACCCATATCGTACAAACAAATTCTAGAGTCACCCCTGGTCCACCTTTATGGCGATATCTCGAAAAGGCGTCCACCTATAGAACTAAGGCCCACGCCCTTTTAAAATACTCACTAACACCTTTCATTTGATACCCATATCGTACAAACAAATTCTAGAGTCACCCCTGGTCCACCTTTATGGCGATATCTCGAAAAGGCGTCCACCTATAGAACTAAGGCCCACGCCCTTTTAAAATACTCACTAACACCCTTCATTTGATACCCGTATCGTACAAACAAATTCTAGAGTCACCCCTGGTCCACCTTTGTGGCGATATCCCGAAAAGGCGTACACCTATAGAACTAAGGCCCACGCCCTTTTAAAATACTCACTAACACCTTTCATTTGATACCCATATCGTACAAACAAATTCTAGAGTCACCCCTGGTCCACCTTTATGGCGATATCTCGAAAAGGCGTCCACCTATAGAACTAAGGCCCACGCCCTTTTAAAATACTCACTAACACCTTTCATTTGATACCCATATCGTACAAACAAATTCTAGAGTCACCCCTGGTCCACCTTTATGGCGATATCTCGAAAAGGCGTCCACCTATAGAACTAAGGCCCACGCCCTTTTAAAATACTCACTAACACCTTTCATTTGATACCCATACTGTACAAACGCATTCTAGAGTCAACCCTGGTCCACGTTTATGGCCATATCCCGAAAAGGCGTACACCTATAGAACTAAGGCCCACTCCCTTTTAAAATACTCACTAACACCCTTCATTTGATACCCGTATCGTACAAATAAATTCTAGAGTCACCCCTGGTCCACCTTTGTGGCGATATCCCGAAAAGGCGTACACCTATAGAACTAAGGCCCACGCCCTTTTAAAATACTCACTAACACCTTTCATTTGATACCCATATCGTACAAACAAATTCTAGAGTCACCCCTGGTCCACCTTTATGGCGATATCTCGAAAAGGCGTCCACCTATAGAACTAAGGCCCACGCCCTTTTAAAATACTCACTAACACCTTTCATTTGATACCCATATCGTACAAACAAATTCTAGAGTCACCCCTGGTCCACCTTTATGGCGATATCTCGAAAAGGCGTCCACCTATAGAACTAAGGCCCACGCCCTTTTAAAATACTCACTAACACCTTTCATTTGATACCCATACTGTACAAACGCATTCTAGAGTCAACCCTGGTCCACGTTTATGGCCATATCCCGAAAAGGCGTACACTTATAGAACTAAGGCCCACGCCCTTTTAAAATACTCACTAACACCTTTCATTTGATACCCATATCGTACAAACAAATTCTAGAGTCACCCCTGGTCCACCTTTATGGCGATATCTCGAAAAGGCGTCCACCTATAGAACTAAGGCCCACGCCCTTTTAAAATACTCACTAACACCTTTCATTTGATACCCATACTGTACAAACGCATTCTAGAGTCAACCCTGGTCCACGTTTATGGCCATATCCCGAAAAGGCGTACACCTATAGAACTAAGGCCCACGCCCTTTTAAAATACTCACTAACACCTTTCATTTGATACCCATATCGTACAAACAAATTCTAGAGTCACCCCTGGTCCACCTTTATGGCGATATCTCGAAAAGGCGTCCACCTATAGAACTAAGGCCCACGACCTTTTAAAATACTCACTAACACCTTTCATTTGATACCCATACTGTACAAACGCATTCTAGAGTCAACCCTGGTCCACGTTTATGGCCATATCCCGAAAAGGCGTACACTTATAGAACTAAGGCCCACGCCCTTTTAAAATACTCACTAACACCTTTCATTTGATACCCATATCGTACAAACAAATTCTAGAGTCACCCCTGGTCCACCTTTATGGCGATATCTCGAAAAGGCGTCCACCTATAGAACTAAGGCCCACGCCCTTTTAAAATACTCACTAACACCTTTCATTTGATACCCATACTGTACAAACGCATTCTAGAGTCAACCCTGGTCCACGTTTATGGCCATATCCCGAAAAGGCGTACACTTATAGAACTAAGGCCCACTCCCTTTTAAAATACTCATTAACACCTTTCATTTGATACCCATACTGTACAAACGCATTCTAGAGTCACCCCTGGTCCACCTTTATGGCGATATCTCGAAAAGGCGTCCACCTATAGAACTAAGGCCCACGCCCTTTTAAAATACTCACTAACACCTTTCATTTGATACCCATATCGTACAAACAAATTCTAGAGTCACCCCTGGTCCACCTTTATGGCGATATCTCGAAAAGGCGTCCACCTATAGAACTAAGGCCCACGCCCTTTTAAAATACTCACTAACACCTTTCATTTGATACCCATACTGTACAAACGCATTCTAGAGTCAACCCTGGTCCACGTTTATGGCCATATCCCGAAAAGGCGTACACCTATAGAACTAAGGCCCACGCCCTTTTAAAATACTCACTAACACCTTTCATTTGATACCCATACTGTACAAACGCATTCTAGAGTCACCCCTGGTCCACCTTTATGGCGATATCTCGAAAAGGCGTCCACCTATAGAACTAAGGCCCACGCCCTTTTAAAATACTCACTAACACCTTTCATTTGATACCCATACTGTACAAACGCATTCTAGAGTCAACCCTGGTCCACGTTTATGGCCATATCCCGAAAAGGCGTACACTTATAGAACTAAGGCCCACTCCCTTTTAAAATACTCATTAACACCTTTCATTTGATACCCATACTGTACAAACGCATTCTAGAGTCAACCCTGGTCCACGTTTATGGCCATATCCCGAAAAGGCGTACACCTATAGAACTAAGGCCCACGCCCTTTTAAAATACTCACTAACACCTTTCATTTGATACCCATATCGTACAAACAAATTCTAGAGTCACCCCTGGCCCACCTTTATGGCGATATCTCGAAAAGGCGTCCACCTATAGAACTAAGGCCCATGCCCTTTTAAAATACTCACTAACACCTTTCATTTGATACCCATACTGTACAAACGCATTCTAGAGTCAACCCTGGTCCACGTTTATGGCCATATCCCGAAAAGGCGTACACCTATAGAACTAAGGCCCACTCCCTTTTAAAATACTCACTAACACCTTTCATTTGATACCCGTATCGTACAAACACATTCTAGAGTCACCCCTGGTCCACGTTTATGGCCATATCCCGAAAAGGCGTACACCTATAGAACTAAGGCCCTCTCCCTTTTAAAATACTCATTAACACCTTTCATTTGATACCCGTATCGTACAAACAAATTCTAGAGTCACCCCTGGTCCACCTTTATGGCGATATCTCGAAAAGGCGTCCACCTATAGAACTAAGGCCCACGCCCTTTTAAAATACTCACTAACACCTTTCATTTGATACCCATACTGTACAAACGCATTCTAGAGTCAACCCTGGTCCACGTTTATGGCCATATCCCGAAAAGGCGTACACCTATAGAACTAAGGCCCACTCCCTTTTAAAATACTCATTAACACCTTTCATTTGATACCCATATAGTACAAACAAATTCTAGAGTCACCCCTGGCCCACCTTTATGGCGATATCTCGAAAAGCCATCCACCTAGGCATCGCCCAAGTTCTATAGGTGGACGCCTTTTCGAGATATCGCCATAAACGTGGACCAGGGGTGACTCTAGAATGTGTTTGTACGATATGGGTATCAAATTAAAGGTATTAATGGTATATGTGAAGGCGTTTTCGAGATATCGACCAAAATGTGGACCAGGGTGATCCAGAACATCATCTTTCGGGTACCGATAATTTATTTATATATGTAATATCACGAACAGTATTCTTTCCAAGATTCCAAGGGCTTTTGATTTCGCCCTGCAAAACTTTTTAATTTTCTTCTACTTAATATGGTAGGTGTGACACCCATTTTACAAACGCCCATTTTGAAATTTTCTTTTATTTTTGTATTTTGTTGCAACATATCATTACTGGAGTTGAATGTTGACATAATTTACTTATATACTGTAAAGATATCAACTTTTCTTTTAAAATTTGAATTAAAAAAATTTTTTTTTAAAAAGTGGGCGTGGTCGTTCTCCGATTTTGCTAATTTTTTTAAGCAGACATATAGTAATAAGGGTAACGTTCCTGCCAAATTTCATCATGATATCTTCAAATTACAGCTTGCAAAACTTCTAAATTACCTTCTTTTAAAAGTGGGCGGTGCCACGCCCATTGTCCAAAATTTTACTAGTTTTCTATTCTGGGTCATAAGTTCAACTCACCTACCAAGTTTCATCGCTTAATCCGTATTTGGTAATGAATTATCGCACTTTTTCGATTTTTCGAAATTTTCGATATCGAAAAAGTGGGCGTGGTTATTGTCCGATATAGTTCATTTTAAATAGCGATCTGAGATAAGTGCCCAGGAATCTACATACCAAATTTCATTAAGATACCCCAAAATTTACTCAAGTTATTGTGTTAACGGACATACGGACGGACGGACGGACATGGCTCAATCGAATTTTTTTCGATACTAATGATTTTGATATATGGAAGTCTATATCTATCTCGATTCCTTTATAACTGTACAACCAACCGTTATCCAATCAGAGTTAATATACTCTGTGAGCTCTGCTCAACTGAGTATAAAAATCCTATGTCGAATAACGAAGCTTCGGATAAATAATGACTTTGGTTGTTTAAGAACGATCGACCAAAATAGTAAATGATCTCCAGAATTGAAACTCTCAACATCGCTAAAGTTAAAGCTCTCTGGAATTCTTCGAGCAAACCAGATAATCTATCGGGTCTATGTCCTTAGTTATAGTCTTAAATTGACAAATAACTATCCAAGAATGTCATAGGAGTATTTTAAATGATAGTTTTAATAAAAACTGTATTTTCCTAAAGTGTTAAATTACTCCATAATTGTATGCATTGTTAGGATGCAATCAACGACTTTTATAATGCCCTCTCTTTTTAAGCTTAGCCAGTACAGCATAAACAAAGAGATGCCTTCACAATCGAGTACTCTACTTACTTACTTAATTGGTGCTTAACCGTTTAAACGGTTATGGCCTTCCAACAAGGCGCGCCAGTCGCTCCTCTCTGTCAACCGGCGCCAATTGGTCACGCCAGAGGAGTGCAAATCGTTTTCCACCTGGTCCTTCCAACGGAGTGGGGCCGCCCTCTACCTCTGCTTCCATAGGCGGGTTCCGATAGCAACACTTTCTTGGCCGGAGCGTCATCTTTCATTCGCATAACAAGGCCTAGCCAGCGCAACCACTGCAACTTAATTCGCTGGACTATGTTGATGTCTGCGTATAGCTCGTACAGCTCATTGTTAAATCTTTTTCGGTACTCGCCATCGCCAACGCGTAGAGGTCCTTAAATCTCTCAAAGAACTTTTCTCTCGAGTACTCTATCCACTAAAATATTAAATAATTTGGAAAATTTTAGAAATAAAAGACTAAGTTCGTAGTCAATCTCTTGGAAATGTCCTGCATAGAAAGGATAATTTTTAGTTTGCTTCATTAAACCATGCGAATGACAACCATAAAAAGCTCATCGAAAAATTAAAAAAAAATATCCACGTGCCAAACGAAAGCGTATATTCGTAACATCACTAATCCATACATGAAGATATGAGCTTGTATGATCAACTAACACACTGAAGTTTGTTAACGACAACTTTGACCGGATGTGAAGTTTTTTTCTTCAATCGCTTATTTGCTTGTATTTTTTTTTTTTTTTGCGGCAGGTATACTTACACATTTGTGGTCTTAGTTGATTTATTTAAGTATTAAAAACTAATATGTTGATATAAATTTTGAACAAATAATCTTAAATTCGCATGCAAGATATCATACATTAGGCTTACATAGAACTTATTTCGATGGGATGACAATGTAAACTCTTTCTTGATTCATTTTAAAAATATGTACTTAGATATGAAGTTGACACGCTACATTTTCTATCGGTACCAAATTTTTTCGAATTCAAAAAGAATTTATCTACAAGAGGGCCTTTCGCGATGGTCGGTAAGATATATTTCTGAGTCCTCAACATCCATACCGTTATTAAAGCCAAAAATGCCCATTCACTCATCCATATGGTTGCGCGATGGTACGGTAAAGTAATTTCGGCGAAAACATTACAAGTTTTTCAGAAAACTTTCTCATTTTAAAGAAAAATTTCTCAGACCCAAGAAGCAAATGTTTTAAAAAAGTGCTATTTATTAGTTTACCAATGTACAAAATTGGACGGTTTTTTAACAATCACTCCTTCTCTGATAAGCATATCTCTGTAAATAAAAAACGTCCTCCTTTTAGAAACCCAAAAATCATTAGCTGAGACCTGAATTGTATATATTTTTAGAAGCTTTTGTTTTGTTCAAAACTATGGTAGACGCTCTGGCGGTATTAACAAGTATGAAATAAGATTAGTACTTCGCAAAAGGAATCATTCCCCTCTGATGTATCAGAAGTATTTAAATAGTGGCTGAACTGGCCTTTATAGGCATCGGAAAGGCGTTTAAATGTCCTGCATGTGGCAATCGCAAAAGCCCGTCTTGACCTAGTAGTCAAGGTGGCCCTGGTTAAATGCATTAACAAACTTTTGGGCAACTGAAATGTCTCAGCGGAGTGGCCCACAAAAAAGGGAACTGAAGCACGCCTACTCGGGGTTGTGGTGGTAAACGAGCTGCTGGTGAAGCTAGAAGCCTGTACTTGCCTTCGAAGACGACCTGGCAATCCTGCTCAGTTGTAATTTTCTGCCAATAGCTGGATGTGTGTAGTAAGTTTAAGCTGTTTGGTCACTGTAGCGTCCACCAAGTGGAAGTTATCGCGACTAAGGATGCGCCTGTGCTACTACTGTGTGCCTTGAATTCAACTGTGTAGACTGATGGTGACTGACCTCGGTTGCGATTGCGTCGAACTTCTTTCATGTGGGTATAGGACCAGAACAGTATCTTGGGCAACTGTCCATGCGAAGAACAACCTAGCCGTATTTAGATGGATATAGGGAACGCGGACTTCCGCTGGCCATCTGCGGTCTGCTCCTGTATAGATGGGCCTCGAGTAAGCTTAATTAAGGCTTGGCTGACAATACCTCCTTGCAGAGTAGCTAGATCTTACTGGCCGGAAGTGGATTTCGGGGAGTCTTTTGTAATTAAGCGCTCCTTTGTCAATGATACTTGGGCTTTTGACGGGTCACTTTTTAAGGAGGGTTCAGCTGTGTGTTAAATGAACTGTATAACCCTTCCTGCTGCAGCTACACAAAGGATGATGGGGTGGGATCAACGAACACTTCCTGTTTGACCTAAATAAATAAAATTGAATTGATTAAATCATTTCTATAGTGTGAAATCATTATCTCTTTGTGTAATTTTTTTTTTTGTTGTGGACCGCTTGGAGGTTTTAAAGTGTCGAAGAACATGTGTGGTTTTCCAACCTTAGATTAACAACGTTACTGCTATCATTAAAAAGAGAGGACTGTAAACTCATGACGGGTATTCAAACTGTACACTGCCTTCTGGCATAACATGTCTTTATATTAGGCTTGGTCAGTGATTGCAGATGTAGGATGTGCGGGTTGGAGAAGGAAACAATCGAGCACGTTTTGTGCTTGTGCTCTGCGCTTGCCAGGCTAAGACTCTAGCTATTAGGAGTGATACAGTTGTCAGAATCAAGTGGCATATATCATCGAAAGCTTTTATTTTATTTTAGACGAAGATAGATAGATATGAAAAAATGCTGCCTGGGGGGGGGGGGGGGGGGGGAGGAGAATAAGCTATAGAGAGTATAAGGATGGAAAATACGGAAAAGGAGAAAGAGACGCAGAGAGCGGAGTGAATAAAACGATATTGAAAACGAGAAGAGAGGGGCGGCAGAGTAACAGGTAACAAGTTCTTAAAAATAATAAAGCTAGACCAAAGCTGGACAGAAACAACGTCTGCCGGGTCCGCTAGTTTTTTTTTTTTTTATAAGAAAGACGAAGTACTGGTTCAAGTTAAACATATCATCGTTTAAAGTGAAAAATCACCTTCCACTAATATTTTCACCCCATACAAAAATGCAGGCTTCAAATTTGGACTTTTTTTTGTAAATTGAAAGGGGTTACTTGACCAATGAGATACAAAAATATGTAAAACTGCTGTGAAAAAATATAATTTTTAATTGCCGTTTGATGCAGGTAGCCACAGCATGCCGCTCTGTACCACTGAGAACATAAAATTTTCTCACGCTCCTAACAAAAAGCTTCCAACGCATACAAATAAGTAATTAAGAGCAGGTAGTGGCCACAGCAGCCCGGATGAATGCAAAATAATGCTAGAACTCAGGTGCAGAATAGACAAAATTATTGTACAGAGTTTTAATAAATTGTTTAGTGACAGTAAATGGTGGTAGGTGATTGCAGCTACACATGCAGCTACAAACATATCTACATACATAAGTACGATCATGCTAACGGTTATGCAATTTCTTTTGTTCGATTCAACGGTCGCTGAAAATGCATTTTTTTTTTTCTTTTTAATTCCCAGCGCCGTTAGTGGACATAGCATTTCAGTGTCGGTGGTTGGTATCACTCGATGCTATTCGTAATATTAACGCTTGCTCTACAGTAATATTGAGCTGGTGACACTATATTTAATTGCATAGGGTTGATTTTTATCGCAGGACCAACAATTATTTACTCACTGCACGTGCAATCAAGCGCCTTACAAATAACTGCACTATCCTGACTCCTTGCAAACAGGATTTCTGTCAATTCCCTTACTCACGTATTTTAAATTTGTATTGCTTTTGTGTATTTTGTGTGTGACACTTGTTTTAATGCAACATTTCATTGTGCGGGTATTTAAGCAATGCACCCTCGATAGAATGAAATTGTTATATGTAGAACTAAATTACTATTTGTTACTCAGTGGAGTGTGTGTGGATGTAATAAGTGTCTACCAATATTTCTTGTGTAACCAAAGTTATGTGAAAGTGCAGGCACTCATATTATTATTTGATTGCATTGTACGTCGCATATCCTGAATTCTGTGTAATTTTCTTATTTGCTTGACAAGTGTGCGGGTGTGCTGTTATTTTAGTTATTGCTTTTATTTTCGATTGCGCATGCGTGAACACCCTCCGTTTGTAGAGGTGAAACATAAACATTAATTGAATGTGAAAATGCTGGTAGACGGATAAACGTTGTTAGAAAATCGTGAGAAAGAAATTGCGTATTTTTACATCCTAAGTAATTTGTTTATATGTCTATTATTATATTCTTATACATAAGTATGTAAATACATTTTCATTATTTTTTTAATAATATTATAATATAAATTTTAATCATATTTCGCGCTGTAGACATACCTTCGAGAAGATAAAGGTCGCGCTTATCTTCTCACAAATTGGTGGTACTTTGTGCAAGCTCCGAAAAGCATCTTTTACGGCAGATTCATTTTTCCTAGCAGTTTTTATGGGCAGAAATACAATAAATACAATCGAAGAGGTTAGCAATCCGAGGGTCGACCCCGTTTTGGCCATATTTTGTTATGTTATTTGATGTTGGTTGTACCTTGAGTATGGGTATTTTGGTTATTTAGGCTAGCACACTACTCTGCATCAATAGTTTTTCTTCATTTGAAATATTTTTTACTTATTTTATCCAATTTTTTTCCATTTTAAGCCAATTTTTTTATTAATTACTTTATTTTTTTACTGGTAAATAAATCTATTTCATAGATCATATTTGACCTTATTTTGAGTGCCTATGTTATATTTTTGTTTAACTCGCTTCAAAATTTAATATAATAATATAATAATAAATTGACTTCTTTGTTTTATTTAATTTTTATTAATTTAATTTAAATTTTAGTTAATTCTGTTTAATTCTATTTTTATATTTATATTTATACGTTTATATTAAGTCGCTTTCAAGTTTGTCCCCTCATTTCAAGTTTATTTTATTCTTTTTTGTTTTACTTTGTTTTAGTTTTTTTTGTACTGCTTTATTTTATTTTACTAAATTTTTTGTTTTTTTTTCACTTAATTTTTTTTCCTTTTCTTTTATTTTGTCCTTTTTTATTTTTTTTTATATGTTATTCTGTTTTTTTTTTTCTTTACCTTATTTTATTTTACTTAATTTTATTTTACATTGCGCTCGACCTCGAGCCTGGAATATTTTTTTTATTTTGTTTAGTTTTATTTTTAGTTTACTTTATTTTTTTGTTTTTTTATTTTATTTTAACTTATTTTATTGGATGATATTTATTTTATTTTATTTTATTTCATTTCTTTATTATGATTTCCTATTTGTGTTTTTTTTTAAATTTATTTATTAAATTTAAATTAACTGTTTTTAATTTTAACTTATTATCTGCGGCCGCCGTAGTGTCATGGTAGCGTGGTCCGCTCACCCCTCCCCTCCTATGTTCACGGCACGGGCAAAGCAACATCAAAATTTTAGAAACGAGTTTTTTTCCAATTAGAATTTTTCTAAGCGGGGTGAAAACTCATCAGCCTTGCAGATTCCGTTCGGAGTAAAACAGGTAGGCCCCTTCCCGCCAATTTGTAGGAAAAATTGAAAGGAGCACCACGCAAATTCGAGGAGAAGCTTGGTTTAAAATCTCTTCGGAGGTTATCGCGTTTTATATTTATTTTATTTTATTCTATTCTGTTTAAGTTTAATTATTTTAATTTATATCAATTAATTTTTTTTCTTTATTTTATTTTTTTTTGTTTTTTTTTTTTTTTTTGTTTTGTTCAATTTTGTAATTTTTTTATTTATTATTATGTTATTTTTTCTTTTATTTTATGTTGTTTAATTCTATCTTATTTTACTTCATTTTATTTTGTTTTACTTTATTATGTTTTATTTAACATTATTTTATAATACTTAATTTTACTTTAATTCATTTTATATTGTTTTATTTTATTTTTATTTACTTTTCTTGAATATATTTAATACTTTTAATTCAACTTTTTTTAATTCAATCTAATTGTATTTTAATCTGTTTATGTATATTTATTTTATTTTATTTGATTTAAAAAAAAAAATGTTTCCATTTTATTCTATTTTTATATATATGACATTTAATTTAATTAATTTGTTGCTTTACTTTCCTAAATGTTTCATTTTATTTAGTTTTATTTCCATGGTGGAGGGGTTTAATGACAATTATCGGATTGATCTTGTCCATTAAGCAAGATGAAACACCGCTGGAACAACAACATCGACTTCTTCTGAACACTACAATGTGATCTTTGCTGTATACCTATGAAAAATCAACCCCACAAACCGCCTTTAATATCCCATAATGCGAAACTCGTCCTTTGCGTGATTGCCTTCCATTTTAGCTGTGCCATGGCTTGCGATCTGATAATTCTGCCAACTGCCAGATTATAAAGTACGACAAACCTTAGAGAGACCCAACATTTTGGTCGTTTTAAAAAAGCTAATGATTGTGCTAAGAACGACTTCTACTTTTGACCGATATCGCGAACTTATGTCTGAAAATACATTACAAAAATAATTCTTCCAAAAAATGCTGCTTCGGTTGTCTACGAAACTTTAAGAATAAATCACTTTAACTTTCCGCTGTCTGATAGCTTTTTCTAAAGTATTAGGGAAGTGCTCTTGCTCTCGTGAAAGTATACAGGAAATTGTCAAATCTTGGTTATTCCATGAGAATTCAGAAAAAGAAATTATATATTTTTTAATTCAGTTTTTGCTTCAGCTTTTTCTATGTATGCATATGCGTATCAAATAAATGACTGCAAAACTTCATCCATATTAAATCTTTCATCGACCTTTTAAGCTCTTTAATTCACATAACCCCATTTGCAAACCATTTTAGTAGATTTAACGTAAAACCATATTTCACACAATTCAATTAACTCCTCACCAATCTCATAATTATATTTGTGGGCGCCACGGCTGATAGATTCATCTTTTTTTTACATTCAACAAAATAAATGGCAAATAAAACAAAAAAGCATTCTTAGCAAGTGCTTCCCTATCTATAACAGCTAACTATATAAATACGTATAAGGCATACAAATTGCAAAGGAGCATATCGAAAGTGATGACACGCCGTAACACTCAGCAAAAGAACTTCAATTGAAGTAGCAAATTTTAGTTTTTTTCTTTGTAGCATAAAAACAGGCGCATAACACAAAAAAGAGCAAATAATTTTGCACAAACTAATAAAACGAATTGTACAAATCGGAAATATAAACGGAAATTAAAAATACTAACAGCCACTAAATAAGCAAGAAAATTGGTTTACGTCGTATTTGTGTGTGTAAGAAATATTTCCACAAATAGGGTGGCAACGCCATTTACTTGGGCGCAAAAGACACGGTAATAAGAGATCTGATTGTGGGGCGATTTGGCGCTTATTGCTTTAAGACAAATATTATTTTAGTGTATGGGTGACAGGAAAAATGAAATAAGATTTGTGATTACTAAGCGATCATAAAGGAGCAAACCCAATAAAGCTGCTGTCAATGATGCGCATTGTGTTGTGAGGATGCTTAGTGCCATATGGGGGAAGGTTGTTTGTTTTGAAATATATTTGTTTAAGTATTTGTATGCCAATTATGACGTGGTAAATGTTGTTGGGTAATCGTACTTAAATTTCAATGTTGCTTTGTGGCGTTATTTGTAAATGGTATGGGTGGATAATCAAATTGAAAGATAAATTGATGAAAATTACTTCTTGTTGTATTTTATTGCTTCGAGGGAAAAACTGAAATACTACGAAAAGGTCAATAGAAATTTAAATTTCAAAACCACTAAATAATATTATCGTTATTATGTACATAAAAAACTGCATAAAAAACAGCTGCGGTAAAGCGCAAGTAAAATGTTTTATTGAATTTTTTTTTTAAATTTTGTTTTACTTCATATTATTTTATTTTTCTTTAATGCATTTAATTTTGTTTTTTTTTCGTATTCTACACTATTTTAATCTTATTTTTTTATTATTTTGTTTTATTTTATTTTATTAAATTTTATTTTATTTTATTTTTTTCTTTATTTCATTTCGTTTTATTTCATTTAATTTAACTTTTAACTTTTTTATTTTACTTACTAATTTCACTCTGTTGTATATTTTATTTTATTTCTATTTGTTTAATTTTTTAACTTTTATATTGCTTAGTTATATTTTGTTTTATTTTATTTTATTTTGGCGGCTGCCGCACAGTGTAACTTTTTTCACTTTTAGGATGCCAAAAAACAATGTTATCCAATCTCAAAAATGTTTTGACATGCAACAGATTAATAACCAACTGTTAAGAAAATGTATACCCAGCAAAGTAAAAACCCCAAGATCACCATGATAAGCATTATGAAACTTGGATAATTGAAACAAGTGTAAAAATCATGTCACAGTCCAAAATTTTTGACCAACTTTGTGGCCACGTGGTGGATTTTGCGATAACTGTTTTGACTTCAAACTATTTTATTTAACATACTTTGGTAGTTTATAAGTTTCAACCACGTAGGTATTTTTTTAAATTTTATTTTTTGGGTTTTAGATAGCCACTAAAAGTTTGGTAAGCTTAGAAAATTTTTCGTTTTCAATAGAATAAAACTTGCCTGATTCCGCTCAATTCCATTGAACGAATACATACACATTAAAGGGAATTTCATATAGGTCCAGATAAAAAAAAACAAACCATTGCGAAATTTTGCGTTTTTCTGTGTAATCGCCAACTTAAGGTCTCTATGCCCTCGCTCACGTATGAAGCGCATTGACCTAACAATGGAATCTTCTCAATTCAAGTGTACAATACTAGATCCCAAAAAAGACAGTTATACCTGAAATGGTAAAAACCCAGAAAAAGGAAACTTGTGCATTGAATAGCCTCCATTGTTTGTCATATGAGTTTTCCCATAGTTAACGAGTTGTGCACTTATCCCATCAACTTATGTTATGTATGCACGCCTACCTGAGGGTCATCTATTATGGGTGATACTTCTAAGCAATTGAGTGCTTCGGGAATATACATATGTATGTATACATCACATAAACGTCTACCTAACACTCTGTCGGCATATACATCATCACAAAAGTGCTGCATATGTGGGGCTTCTCCAAAAGATATGAACAATATGCGAGCCCTGTCAGAGCGAAATGTTGACAAAAGCATGCTTGCTTTCGGAATTTCCCCTTTACATTCTTGGATACGATGCATGGAATGTATGCCACACATCGCTTATCGAATGAAAATGAAGAACTGGTGTGTGCGGGCGAAGAAAATAAGGAAAAGATGAAAAAGAAGAAAACACATATCCAAAATAGATTCTGGAAAGAAGTTGGCCTTTTGATTGATATGCAAAAGCAAAAAACCGGCAACACAAATGATGACAACACTGCGAGAAGATTCTTTGGAGATCTTGAAATAACATCAGACATAACCGGCATAAACATCTATCTTTTGAAAAGGTCATACAATACTTTCATGCATAGGATGTGGGTTTCAAATAAATTCTGAAGCTTTTGACTACTATGTGACAGAGACAAGGGTACTCTATTTATCGGAATATGCTCGGTAGAATATGCCAGTGAGCGTACATAAAATTCTGTTTCATGGAAAGAGTATAATCGTGTCTGCTATTCTTCCCATTGGTCAACTTTCGGAAGAAGCTCAAGAGTCCAGAAACAAAGATGCACGAAACTATCGTGAACTTTTCACCACAAAAAAGTCAAGAATTTGTAGTAACTTGGATTTGCTGTACAGATTGCTGATATCGTCAGACCCTTTCATAAACAGTTTGCGGAAAACTCGTAGGTCAAAGCGGCCAGCATTAACGAGTTAAGTTATTGGCTAATTATCTGAACCATAGCGTGTTGACGATATTGACTCCGACTAACTTTATACCAGTTAAAATATCACTTTTTATTTATAAGTATGTACATATTTCGATTCAGTTTTTACAAATATATGTACCTATGTTGTGTTTGACTTTGAAAATAAATTTTTTTAAATATTAATCGAAAGCCTCTGAGCTAAAGTTAAGAAATATAAACAATTTTTATTTATGTATATTGCCACTGGAAAATGCTTTTAAAGTAGAAAAGATGATTATGTGAAATTTCACCTTATAAGAGGGTGAGGAGAAAAAGTGGGCGGATCACGCCCATTTTTATTCTCAAATCAGATTTAGGTATCTGCAACGCAAAATTTCAAATGAATTGCTCCATTGGTTTGGCTGTTATTAATTTTGGCAGCCTAAAAGTGAAAAAAGCTACACTGTGCGCCGTGGTGCGATGGTATGGTAGCGTGTTGCGTCGACCACACCTGGGTTCACGCTCCGCGCAAAGCAACATCAAAATTTTAGAAACAAGTTTTTTCAATTCGAAGTAAATTTTTCTAAGCGGGTTCGCCCCTCAGCAGTGTTTAGCAAGACTCCAGGTGTATTTCTATCATGAAAAGTTTCTTAATGAAGACTCATCTGCCTTGCAGATGCCGTTCGAAGTCGGCGTTAAACAAGTATGTCTCGTCCCGTCAATTTGTAGGAAAAAATAAAGGAGACAACGCAAATTGGAAGAGATGCTCGGCCTTAAATCTCTTCGGAGGTTGTCGCGCCTTACATTTATTTATTTATTTATTTTATTTGATTTAATTTAATTTTTTCATATTATTTAATTTTTTTTTTACTTTGTTGTATTTTTATTTTATTTCTTTTCCAATTTTGTTTTATTAAATTTTTTCTTTATTTTGTTTTGTTTCGTTTTATTTTATTTTATTTTATTTTGTTTTATTTTATTATTGTGCTGCATGGAAATACTTTTAAAGTAATTTTTCATTTCTTAATTAATTTTGTAAATTTATTTTACTTAATTTTTTTATTTTATTTTACCTTATTTTTTTTATTTTTTTTTTAATTAAATTTTTAAAATTTTACTTTACTTTATTTTTTTTTTAATAAATTTTATTTTGTTTTGTTTTATTTTAGATTATTTTATTTTATTTTATTTTATTTTATTTCAGTATCCCACCCGTTATTACACCGCCACTTACCTACCCGCCTTTTATTATCACTTTATAGAAATGAAAAGATTCATATAAATTTCCCTTACAACTTTTCTCAAGTCAATTAATCTCTATGGATTTACTAATTGACCATTAGCTAGCAGCAAAACTAAAACATTACATTTATCTTGCATTACAATTTGCAGCACTAAAAACAACAAATACAAAAAAAAATTAAGTGAAAGAGAGGAAGTTACGTTGTGCGTACTACATCCTTTGTGAACAACTTATTACCAATCTATAAATAAATCAATGAAAAGTAAAATGCTGATTTCGCTTTGATGTTAATACGAAAAAAGTTGTTGAGAAAAAAGTTGTCTGAAAAAATGCAGAAAAACAACAAAAATTTCTACATAATGGTTCAATCGTCCCTGCAAGTGGTCAACTGCTTGAAATTTCTACGGCCACAGCTATGCTTGTAATCGAATGACAACAGCGGCAACATAAAGCTATTTATCTATCTATATTTTGCCTAAGCTGCTGGCTAATTGAATAAATTAGCGAAAATGTTCAAAAAATTTGTTTGATGTTTAGTTGATGTACTAGGAAGAGTCAAATTTCGTGTGCTATTTTAGTTATTGTTTTTTTAAATGATGTAGCTTTTTTGACTTACAAAAGGAACTGAAGCAAAAGTTTAGAAAATAAAAAGGATAAGTAGTATACCTTTCTGCAATCCATTATTCAAGAAATTTAAATATTAGGAAATTTATGGATTTTTTTATGTTGTGGTAACACTTTGAAGCTTTTCTAAGATACTGAGCAGTGGCAGACATACATACATACGTTAAAATTAAAACAAGTTATTATATTCTTCTACTAGCTCGGAAACGGCTCACCTTATATGGATAGATTTTGGTAAACATGTACATAAATGCGAGTAATGTCATATATCCTAATATATTTTGTTTAGGTGTCTCCACTAAGGATCTTTTTATAAGGTTGCTAACTCTTGAAAATAAAAAAAGGCATGAGTACCAAGAACTCGTGTAGCTCGATTTGTACGCATGCAGTTGTACACCTAGCTATACCTCGTCCAGGGGCTGCTGTTAAACCACGACAGAGGCAACTTTGCCACAAACAAATAATGTTAGGCTATTTGAGAAGAGCTTTATCGGCTTTTTTATCGGTAACAACCGAGACCGACAATCTATTGTTTCATCATCAGCTTATTACCGATAGCAAAATTATCGTCGAGTTATCGGTTTGCTTTCGCCTTTATAATGATAAGTGTTCTGTAGCCTCAGAAAACTCAGAATGGCTGATAAATTTTGTGGACTAACTTTATTATGTATTATATTTCTTCGAGTTTTAGGTCGCTGATTACTGCATTTTTTTGTGCAAAACCCGATCGTTCCGATCTATGTACATAAGTACGTACACAGCTATCTTTATATATAAAAATCACGTGTCACATTGTTTGTCCGCGATGGACTCCTAAACTACTGAACCGATTTTGAATTTGTTTTGCAGCCCGTGTGTAGTTTGATCTAACTTGAAATATAGGATAGGTTATATCTCAGTTTATAGTCGCAATATTATTTTATTGCAATTTTTTTTATATATTTATACGTAATAATAAAATGTTACGTATACGTACCAGCACTCATATTTTCAGGTGGTGCGGATATACTTCCGTGTAATTGGTTGGTGTTTAATTAAACAACGTGCTTATCAATAAAAAATATTATAGCGAAGGATATCAAGTATAGCACATCACCAGGCCCAACGAGAGTGGGGGAGGGCGGATTAGCCCCGGGCCCGGGGCTTCTGAGGGCTCCGCGATTTAGAGGTCCTATGACATTTATTTTAATTCAGAGAGTCTGTAGTTGTTCTATGTGCAATTTTTAAGCCGAATTTCAAAAGCAACGAAAAACTGCATTTCGTTTTAATATTATAGTAACGTGTGAAAAATAAAAATCTGTATATATAAAAAGAAAGGCTAAAATGTGTGTTAGTTGGTCGCCGGTGTTTGAAGAGATGCGTCGATCGATTTTGTTCAAACTTTCACACAAGTTGCGTATACCTCATGCGGGTGGTTACTACATAAGTTTGGTTGCGATCGACCTACAGGGTCTCGAGATATAGGCCAAAACGTGGACCCGTATACCCCTAGAATGTGTGGGTAAATTGGATATCAAATGAAAGCTGTTGTTGAGAGCTCTAAAGTAATTTTCATTGTGATATTCGATTTAGTCACATCAACCTGGTAAAACTGATAAATATGCATGCGAAGCCGAAATAAAGGCATGAATTAATAATACCCATATACCTATTTACATACATCCTGTTCATTTTGCCTGAAATTTGGTATATAAATTTGCCCATATTAGTATTTACGATTCTTTTTTCCGGGAAGTAGACCATAGACGGACTGGGACTGGAATTAGGACTAGGACCGGGACCGAGACTTGGATTGGGACGGGGACTGAGACTCGGAGTGGGACTGGAACAAAATACATACCCTCTGGGACAGGCAATAAGGATGAAGAAGTATGAGAAGAACTTGATAGAAGAGAAAAGAGAGAAGGAGACTGAGAAAGAGATAGAATGAGACGAAGATGGAGATAGATGAAGCAAGAAAGACGGAGGGAGGAGTGAGTAAAAGGATTAGGAAAAATTGAAGAGGGGGGAGGGCAGAGTTAGACGGAAAAAGCTTATTAAAATGTATGGAGATAGGTAAAATTTAGGGCAGAACAACGTCTGCCGGGTCTGCTAGTAGACTATATTTTTTACATGTATATGCATATGCACTTATACTTTATATGGACTGCTAAGTGCATAACTTTAACTACACTAATGAAATTGTTACGCAGAAAATAAGTACTGCTAAATTTCAGTATGCAATATACTCAGTTGCAACTGAAATGTGTCTCTCCATTTCATCTTCACACTATTCTCCACTTCTACGACCGAAAAGTGTGTGTGTCCACGATTCATCGCAAGCGATTCAGCTAAAGGTTATAAACTATGACCACTAGAGGCGCGTGTCTCCGCTATTAATCACAACCCGTTTTCCAGCGAGTTATTTACTCTGGTATTTACCACTGCCGCGTGTCTTCAATAATCGCCACTAGACGGCCTCCTAAGCATTATCTAAGTGATAATAGGCGTTTTTTTACCCGCAAATGTAGATGTATACACATGTGAAAAAACATGGCTCATATATCCCTTGTTATTCTATTGTTTAGGTGAAAAGGCGTTAAATTTACACATCCTGCCACTATTCGTGCCACTACCTTTGAATGGTCAATCGAATGGCGATAAATTATAAACATTTTCTGGTATCGAATGTTCATACAAGCATGAAATTTGTTTTTCATATCCATCGGGCTAATAATTTTGTATATTTATTATAATATCTTCATTATTCTCCAACCCCGAGTAGGTACACTTGCGAGTAAAAAAACTGCAGCAAAAATTAATAACAATTTTTTTGAAATATTTTTATCTTTTATTTATTTCCGTTAAACTAAATGAAAACACCAATGAAATTTATAACGAAAACTATGTAAACAGACTTCGAAACAAAATTTAATAAAAACAGAACATTGCGAAACCAAACAGATGATAATCGCAAAAAAAGATGATTTCAATTTTCTAATACTTCCGGCGCAGTACGATTTTCACATAGTCCATCGAATTAAAAAACAAAGTTCATGGAATTTTTATTTATGTTTGTATGTATGTCGCCTGCCGCCAATGCGGCCATGAAACACAATGTTCACAATATTTCTTCGACAGATGTCGCAGCACTGTGAACATTTGATAGGAAAGAAACGAAATAGAAAGAAAAATTAAAAAGAAAATGAAAACGCCGGTGTGTTAGATCAATCATTAGAACACTGGGCCAAAACGCTGTTGATAAGTTGGGGTTTATTAGACCTCGAAATAGATCTATATAATATTAAATTTAAACTGGTTCAAATGCGTACTTGCAAATGAGTCACTTGACAGAGATTGCACTGGCCTCAGATTTTAATACTTTGTTTAACCATTGTATTCCTGTCGGGGTTCTTTTAGTAAGAAAATGCCAAAAGCGTTCTGGATCGACTGTGTTAATTGCATTCGCAGGGCAAATGCGATGAAATGTGCTCAAAAGTGTAATTTCGGATATGCGAATGGTATGAGGAAATGCGTACGGAATTTTTCGCAATTAGTGCAGTGCAAACGTGATATAACTTAAACATTTTTTTCAAGAACTAGAAAAATATGTCACAACAAAAATCCAAAAATTATTATTAAAGCCTTGAGCAATATCCGAACACATGTTTTTTCATAAGTCTTCATGAAAATTGCCAAACTTTCATTGAAAATTTCACTAAACTTTTTCCCTTAAAGTATTTTTAAATTAATATAGGAAAATGTCTGAAGAACCCTTCGAATGAAAAAATTGATGCGAAATTCGAGAGTCCTGAAAACTTAGAAAGGTTTTAGTCAAGGATAATAAATAAAAGAAAAAAATAATTGATGAATTTTGTTGCTAATTTTTTGCTGCCGATTTTTTACTCGCAGATGTACATATATCTTAATTATAATGAAAAAATTGCTTCCCTAAATTTTAATTCGTGCTAAAATAGTGAGTTTAATATGAACGTTATTTCCGATACAAAAATACTACACACACCACACTTGCATGCATGTTATTGTAAATAGAATACCCACCCTATCTTGTCAATGTCCGTTAGGGGTTATTAAAAATTGAAAAATTTCACATAACTAATAAACATTTGTTTGTGCAATGAGTTGTACATACAAACATATCTAAATGCTTATAATAGAAATAACCAATAAATAAATGTTCTATCATCAATGTCGGCTCGCTGGCAATGCAAGTGCGTGGGAATTAAGGGTATCGATGTTGGTGGATAAAGTGTGGGTGGTTGTCATAGGGTTAAATTTGTATATATGGTTGCACGTGTAAACGTATTATGAATGCGCATTGATGGTCAGACGACGAGATGCCATTGAGGGCTATTCATGGTACAAAGTAATTATAAGGTAATTGGTTATATGAATTTATGTATACATACGCACATACATATACGTGTAGGTAGCCATTATATTGTATCGAAAATTAATAGCTTATGAATGCAAGTAGATAATTATCTGTAAACAGCTGTGCAAATGTGAAAATTGTGTGATATTTTAAGGTCAATAATTTGTAAAATGGTATTTAATTGGAAATTTTATATTATATAACCCTAGAGTCATGTACCCGGAACCTAAGGGACAACTTTATTAAAAAGCTTAATAAAGTTACAGACATTTTTCTCATAGAGGAAACTTACCAAAGTTTTCCTTTTTGTGAAAATAAATGTTCACATGTCTACGTTGATAAGCGACTAAACGATCAGTCGGCTAATCGGTTAATCGTAAACAAAATTTGTTTCAAATAAGTAAGAAAATCTGAGGTCGAGCGAAACCAAACATGATATACCCAGGTGTATGCTATCACATATGTGTATATTAAGATGTGAAGGGAAATCTCATGAAAATTAAATGATTAAGTGCAAAGTTTTACGTGCGTGCCTGCCCTTGTTGGCCTAACCTCATGGTGAATCCAAGCATACATATCCAGCCCAAGACTAGCTACCTTGGTAAAATTAAATAATGTGAAAGCTGAAATATCCTATTTTTTACTTACTTGCTTTTTTTGTTTTTCGAAGCGAGGAATAGTTGGCTGCGTCACAATAATACCCGTGACGAATTCTGTTTCTTTATGGCCTAGAAGGTTTCATGTGGTCATACTATATCATTCTGGAGATGGTCGAGCTAGTACCTTAGTGGCGCTTGTTACCACAACGTACCGTATCTGCATCCGGCAAATGATCATCAACATCGCAGACAGGCCCCAAAACCTTCGGGTAGTGTCCTTATCGCTACAACAGCAATAACAAAAGCTTCAAATACAAACGCAACATTTTTGGAGTGATATGTGTAAAAATGAAGTATGTACAGTGAAAGAAAATTAGCATAAAATTCGCGCATGAAATGCTTACTGCTTGCTTTAGTGAATGTCCATGGCATTGCTCACCAGACATGTAGGTAAATGCCAAAAAGCTTTCCGAAGCTCTTGAGGGCATCTATGATTTGAAGACAGTTTCATCGATTTCATAAACATGTCTATAACAAATTGGTAACACTCCTATAAGTAATCGATACATTTTCGATAAAAAATCAATAACATGCCGATAACAAATTATTAACACTACGATAGCAAATCCATAACTTTTGATAACGCATCGATAACTATTCGACAAAATAACTTTGATTCGATAACTTTGATCGATAACGTTTCTAAAAAAATCGATAATTTTTCACACTAAATCGATAATTTTTCGATAGCGAGACGAAAATAAATCGACAACTTCTTTTAAACTAAAGGAATATAGCATACCGCTCCCAAACACTACGCTTACGCTTATACTTACATACCTTACGCTTGTGTTAGGTCTCCCGCATATCGTGAGCCCAGATGTCAATAATCAAAGAAGAAATTGTCATAATCATCCAAAAACTGAAAGTGATTGCCTTTGCGCATACGCAGTGAGAGCACAATGGTGCTACGGAATGCAAACCGCTGATTTAAATACTTCTAGAAGGCTTGTGAATGCATTTTTAACCACTGTGATGATACATCGAAAAAAGCTTACAATCTGAGGCCTTAAATTTATAAGACTATACTTAGTACCTTAATTTTTTTAACAAAATACTTATCTGAGAAATTACACAAGATTTATTAGAGATCTTAGTACTTAAGAAATCTTCCAGTTAAGGTCGTGATTGAAAGCCATCTAAAGTAAATACAAGACGTTGTAGGAGGGACACAACAAATTAAATGGGGTTACACTGAAATGACAGTCCTTGGTTGGGAAAAATCCCGAGTCGCTCCGGTACATAGAACCGACTGCCTTGGGAAGCGTTGTCACAAAGCGTAGTAGTGGCGTGCAACTTAATGCCCGATCTGGAGATGTGACATTTTCAAATTCACATCCTTTGCTTCATGTAGAGTTGCACTCTTAACTTCAAACTACCTTTGCAAAGCTGATTGGCAAAGCGAGTCGAGCCGAAGGTTCAAAGGTCAAACAAATTAGCAATGCGTCCTATTGCCGACAATCTGGTAACAGAGGATGGTAGTACCGGCACATAATGGCTTTAAATGCGCCAAACGACTGCCCATATCCTTAACCTCCGAAGAGTTTTGTTGCGACTACAATAGCAATAACAGAAAAAGTTATAAAGAATCTGGCAAGTTACTTTACTCTAACAGGTTTATACAGACCTATATACACATTTCAAACATACATACATATGTTAATATACAAACATAGGTACTTGATATGAAATGCACATCTGTGCCTACCAACGCACCAAACACAAAAAAAAAAAACACGAAGAGAATTAACGGCTGTTTGGCTGTTGCGCCAGCATTATGCACCTGTCCAACTATCAACATGACAGCGCAGCAGCGGCACCAACAAAGCAAACAAAAAATATAAAAATAAATTGACCAAACTCGGTTCGGCTAGCCACTCAAGCCATAGTAATAAACTCGCACAACATTCGCAACGAAGCAAGGGGCGACACATGTGTGCCGCAGACAAGCAGCAACTGTTGTGATATGGTGTTGTTGTTTTGTTATAATTGTTGTTATTTTTATTGCTGTGGAGAAATGAGTTCCTTCTTTTCACTGTTCTGGCTGATATTGATGCTCATTTGGCACCCCAGTATCAACGGTGTTCACTAAGCAGTCAGTCACTCGTCGCTCGTTTTTTCATTTATGAGCTCGATTTTGTTTTTATACTCAGCTGAGCAGAGCTCGCAGAGTATATTAACTTTGTTCGCATAACGGTAATCCGTAACGGCATAAACTAATCGAGATAAATATAGACTTCTATATATCAAAGTGATCTGGGCGAAAAAAGAAATTCATTTAGCCATGTCCGTCCGTCCGTCTGTAAACACGATAACTTGAGTAAATTTTGAGGTATCTTGATGAAATTTGGTATGTGCGTTCCTGGGCGCTCATCTCAGATCGCTATTTAAAATGAACGAAATCGGACTACAACCACGCCCACTTTTTCGATATCGAAAATTTCGAAAAACCAAAAAAGTGCGATAATTCATTACGAACAAGTAAGGAAGGTTAAGTTCGGGTGTAACCGAACATTACATACTCAGTTGAGAGCTATGGTGACAACATAAGGGAAAATAACAATGTAGGAAAATGAACCGAGGGAAAACCTGGAATATGTTTGTATGACATGTGTATCAAATGAAAGGCATTAAAGAGTATTTTATGAGGGAGTGGGCCATAGTTCTATAGGTGGACGCCATTTAGGGATATAGCCATAAAGGTGGATCAGGGTTGACTCTAGAATGCGTTTGTACGATATGGGTATCAAATGAAAGGTGTTAATGAGTATTTTAAAAGGGAGTAATCCTTAGTTCCATAGGTGGACGCCGTTTCGAGATATCGCCACAAAGGTGGACCAGGGGTGACTCTAGAATGTGTTTGTACGATATGGGTATCAAATTATAGGTATTAATGACGGTTTTAAAAGGGAGTGGTGGTTGTTGTATAGGTGGTCGCCTTTTCGAGATATCGCCATAAAGGTGGACCAGGGGTGACTCTAGAATGCGTTTGTACGATATGGGTATCAAATGAAAGGTGTTAATGAGTATTTTAAAAGGGAGTAATCCTTAGTTCCATAGGTGGACGCCGTTTCGAGATATCGCTATAAAGGTGGACCAGGGGTGACCCTAGAATTTGTTTGTTCAATATGGGCATCAAACGAATGGTGTTAATGAGTATTTTAAAAGGGAGTGGGCCTTAGTTCTATAGGTGGATGCCGTTTCGAAATATCGCCAAAAAGGTGGACCAGGGGTGACTCTAGAATGTGTTTGTACGATATGGGTATCAAATTAAAGGTATTAATGAGGGTTTTAAAAGGGAGTGGTGGTTGTTGTATAGGTGGTCGCCTTTTCGAGATATCGCCATAAAGGTGGACCAGGGGGACTCTAGATTGCATTTGTACGATATGGTTATCAAATGAAAGGTGTTTATGAGTATTTTAAAAGGGAGTAATCCTTAGTTCCATAGGTGGACGCCGTTTCGAGATATCGCCATAAAGGTGGACCAGGGGTGACCCTAGTTTTTGTTTGTACAATATGGGTATCAAAAGAAAGGTGTTAATGAGTATTTTAAAAGGGAGTGGGCCTTAGTTCTATAGGTGTACGCCTTTTCGAGGTATCGCAATAAAGGTGGACCAGGGGTGACTCTAGACTTTGTTTGTACGATATGGGTATCAAATGAAAGGTTTTAATGAGTATTTTAAAAGGGCGTGGGACTTAGTTCTATAGGTGGACGCCTTTTCCAGATATCGCCATAAAGGTGGACCAGGGGTGACTCTAGACTAAGTTTGTACGATATGGGTATCAAATTAAAGGTATTATTGAGAGTTTTAAAAGTGAGTGGTGGTAGTTGTATATGTGAAGGCATTTTCCAGATATCGACCAAAATGTGGACCAGGGTGACCCAGAACATCATCTGTTGGATACCGCTAATTTATTTATATATCTAATACCTGCCAAGATTTTAAGGGTTTTTTATTTCGCCCTGCAGAACTTTTTTAATTTTCTTCTACTTAATATGGTAGGTGTCACAACCATTTTATAAAGTTTTTTCTAAAGTTATATTTCGCGTCAATAAAACAATCCAATTACCTTACCATGTTTCATCCCTTTTTTCGTATTTGGTATAAAATTATGGCATTTTTTTCATTTTTCGTAATTTTCGATATCGAAAAAGTGGGCGTGGTCATAGTCGGATTTCGTTCATTTTTCATACCAAGACAAAGTGAGTTCAAGTAAGCACGTGAACTAAGTTCATTAAAGATATGCCGATTTTTGCTCAAGTTATCATGTTAACGGCCATGCGGAAGGACAGACGGACGACTGTGTATAAAAACTGGGCGTGGCATCAAACGATTTCGCCGATTTTCACAGAAAACAGATAACGTTATAAAATCTATGCCCATACCAAATTTCAAAAGGATTGGTTAGTTTTTGTTCGAATTATGGCGTTAAAAGTATCCTAGACAAATTAAATGAAAAAGGGCGGAGCCATGCCCATTTTGAAATTTTCTTTTATTTTTGTATTTTGTTGCACCATATCATTACTGCAGGTGAATGTTGACATAATTTACTTATATACTGTAAAGATATTAAATTTTTTGTTAAAATTTTACTTTAAAAAAATTTTTTTATTAAGTAGAAGAATGAATCTTGCCAGGAATACTGCTCGTGGTATGACATATATAAATAAATTAGCGGTACCCGACAGATGATGTTCTGGGTCACCCTGGTCCACATATTTGTCAATATCTCGAAAACGCCTTCACGTATACAACTAAGGGCCACTCCCTTTTAAAACCCTCATTAATACCTTAAATTTGATACACATATCGTAAAAACACATTCTAGAGTCACCCCTGGTCAACCTTTATGGCCATATCCCGAAAAGGCGTCCACCTATAGAACTAAGGCCCACTCCCTTTTAAAATACTAGTTAACACCTTTCATTTGATACCCATATCGTACAAACACATTCTAGAGTCACCCCTGGTCCACCTTTATGGCGATATCCCGAAATGGCGTCCACCTATAGAATTATGGCCCACTCCCTTTTAATATACTCTTTAATACCTTCCATTTGATACCCATGTCATGCAAACACATTCCAGGGTTTCCCTCGGTTCATTTTCCTACATTGTGATTTTACCTTATTTTGTCTCCAAAGCTCTCAGCTGAGTATGTAATGTTCGGTTACACCCAAACTTAGCCTTCCTTACTTGTTTTTTTGTTTTTTTTTTTTTTTGTTTTTGGACGCATTTGCGTATTAGCTTATACGTAAATTTTTTGTTATTCTCAATATTGCATGAATCGCTGCTGCACTCTCATTACTCTGAGCTGCACTTCACTGCATCTTTACCACGCTGCGGCTCAATTCACTTCGTTGCAGTTCATTTCGCCTATAGGAGATCTTACACTAACAAAATTGCATATAACACTCAATATTTGTATAGGTGTATGCGCCTGTGTGTATATTTACAAAGTGGGCATTTCTCACAGAATTCATTCAACGACAAACATTTCCTAAATTTTTTGGTTTCGACTTTTGCTTTTTAACTTTTCCTTCCCCGCAACCCAGTACAATACATACTTGCTTACATATCTTGTGAGAATATCATATTAAATATTTAGTGTATTTTTGTATGTAAAAATTGTCACTACTTCGTGGCTTGTATGTAGGTTATTTGTTTTTGCTACGTCCGTTTTATGTTGCATTTATTTATTTTTGGCTCTCACGCCGCACCCGCATCCTGCCACTATTGCTAGTGTTAGTGTCCATGACCGAGGACATCGTCGGCGACGTATTTAGTGTGCCTGTGTGTGAGTTTGCGTGAGTTGGTTGCATATGAGATCGTTTACCAGATCAGCATCGACATTCTGATGAGTGAGGGTCGTATATTACTCCTGCATTATCTTTTTGTATTGTTGTAGTTGTTTTGACATAGTGCTTGTTCTTATGGCTATTTATAAGATATGTTATCTTCCAGTTACCTGTCAGCTACCCCATATCGGAGCTGCCACTTGCTTTCTTCGTCAGTGCGGCACAGTGGGGTGAATTACAACGAAAATTAGAAAAAAAGCAAGAACTTAAGTAGATTTGAACCTGAATTATGAGACTGGTCAAATTATATTTCCAGAGGCGATTCCATAAAAAAACTTTATTATATTGATGCACGTTGTCCAGTCACTTGAATCAGGGACCTACTGGTAGTTTGGCCAGCATACTACGTCTTGTCACGGCGGAAGCTTGGCAGGGTACAATTGGGATTAATCAGGAAACAGAGACTGTTAAAAAAAGAGTTGGTAGTCAAGAAAGGGCGAAATTAAAAAAACGAAATAAACCAGCTCGATAAAAGAACTTGAGAAAACAGAGAGGCTTATAAGCGGAAAAAGAAGAAATCAGGAAAGGGAAAAACTCTCAGAACATATGAAAGCAAAAACTAAGAGACAGAGTCACAAGAAAATGGAGACAAAAACCAAAAAAAATACAGGGAAACATATAACCAAGAAAACAGTAAGTGAAGAAGAAACCAAGGAAACAAGAAATCAGGAAAGCAAAAAACAAAAACTACGAAGCAGGAAAGCAGAGAGATCAATCTAGCGGCGAAGCAAGAGTACAAAAAAACCAATAATCTAGGAAAACAAAAAACTAACAAGGCAGAAAACGAGGGAAGAATAAATCAGAACAGAAAGGCTAAGAAACAGAAAAATTGGAAATCGGGAAGGAATTGGAAAAACAATAAAAGGAAAAAAACTAAAAACAAGATCAGAAGGAACTGTGAAAACAGGATTGACTCAAAAGGAAACAAAAAAAAAACATTAAAACAGAAGCCAAAAACCAGAAAACAAGAAATGAAAATAGAGAAAATTAAAACTGCCAAAAAGAAAAACAGAAATGAAGAGATCAATATATTGGGAAGCGAGAATACAAAAAAATCCAGCAATCTAATAACAGGCAATATGAAAAGAGGAATACTTTATATTAAGAAGAAAGAAAGGAAAAATTGAGAAGAGGGTCATCAAAAAAACTCTAGAAACTGAAAAAAAAAAAAAATACGAAATGAATAAACAAGAAAACGGGAAAATTGAAAAGACTAAAAATAGGTAGTTGGAAATCGGGAAAACTTGCAAAACGAAAACAAGGAAGTAAATTATTAAAAATAGCAGAGAATACTAGAAAACTTCAAATCTTGAAAAAGTTAAGAAAGAAAACAAAAAAGTAAAAAAAGAAAACAGGAAAATAAAGAAATCGGGAACCATGAAAACAAAAACGTAAAAAAAGAAAACAGGAAAATAAATAAAAATCGGGAATGATGAAAAACTTAAAAACTTTGAAACACTAAAAAACTCGGAAACATCTCAGCGACTCTCTGGTTTCGATTGATTGTTTCTTTTACTGATTTAGTTACGTCTACGGACTGTGGGTGAGGAGCTATTACGGAAAACTAAGTTTCTGGTTGTCTAGAAGACGGCGCGAGGCTGGTTAATGAAATCGTTTCTGTCATGGGTTGATACACTCTGTAGCAACTCTAACCTAACCAGGTTTTCACGAAGATCTATGTGGTATAATGTAGTGTAATATTTGAAAATGTTTCCCAGTTTTAGGGTGCTCCTGGATCCTTATCGCATTATGGTTTCGGCTGTCAGATTTGGAAGGTACTTCACAGATCCAGGCAAATTTATATTTTGAATATTTTATGATAAAAGCGTGAAGAACTAGAACTTTGTTTTAGAGCGAAGTCCAAATTTTTGCCTTGGTTCTTTTCTTTAAAAGGTTTTATAGATTACTGAAAGTATCGCACCAAGAATTTCACTTACTCTTTGTGATTCAGCGGAAAAGGTTTTATCATGAAATATTTACTTTGGTTATGATAATGCGTCTAATTGGCCACTGTGCGCTGCCACTTTTGCTCCTGCGGTTCCCTTATTATCTGCTGATCCTGCGTTCCGTATACTTCTGACTCATTTGTGTATGTGTTTATGTGCATGTGCGCGGACGTTTATATTTTGCCTTACTAATTTGAGTTTCACTATCAAACCGACAATTATAAAAAAAGGACAAAGGAAAAGGAAAAGTAACAAAAGCGGCAAGTGTTTTATTTTCTTTATAGTTTTTGCCAGCTTGAAGTGATAAACTTTCTTCGTATTTTTTTTTTAATATTTATACATACAAACCGTACATGATGTATGTATATCTAGTCGTGCCACAATACCTACCTGCATTAACTACTCATACACTTAGAATTCAATCTATTTGACTGCTCAACTAACCTCATAAACTTACCTTCAGAAATACTTAACCATATACCTTTACAAATACATATACACATATATGGCCTTCTGAATGTCTTTAACTAAGTTCATTGCATTTGCTCTTAGGCATAAAGGAAGAAAAGGAAGTAAATTACCGGATGTGATTTTCTCATTTGTGTACGTTGTTCTTTTGTCAATTTGTATTGTCTCCTGTGGAGTTATTGTTTGTGTAGTTTTGGGGCAAAATGCCAATTGCGATTTCCAGCACTTTGTGTGTATACAAAAAATATATGCATTTCATTCATAAAAAAACACGCACAAAAGTATGTAGATGCATTCTACATAAGAATCTAAGTGGGTGCTTCTCCTTTTTTTTTACGAAATTTCTAAGATGTTGTAATAATGCATTTTGGCAATTAGTATTGAGCGCATTTTGTGTTACTGATCTCTTTGAATGCACTCAGGTAAGTTGGAATTTTTTTCTGCGGCATAAAGTTGAACAGATTACAAATATAATCTATGGAGTAAGAATGGTATATTATTTGCTTACATTCGTAATTTTCAAGGAATTGTAGTTTTTTGTGGATATGAGCTCGAGTGGTTTAAATGAAGTCGGTCAATAAACTAATTAATATACATAAACAAATACAAGACGCGATATACCTACGTGGAGATTTAGGGCGTAATTCTATTCCAATTTGCGTCGTGTTACTTTTTAGTTTTTCTTACAAATTGTCAAGACGGGACAGACATGTGGTTAATATATATTACTTATAAATATAGCATGAGCCAATACTTTACAAAATTTCTCTCGAAATTCACCTATACCTAGTACTTCGATTGCTGAGAAGAATATCACCAGATCTCATCTAATGTTTAAAAAGCGCCCTATATCAAAATTTGTTCCAAAAACAACATTTCTCAGCACTTTGAGGTGATGAGATATCTCAATGCACTGTGGGCTAACATATTAGATTTACAAAACTTATTCTGAAATAGAACTTTTTTTTTTAAATTTCAAAATGTGTGTTTCTTTAAGCAAATTCTGAAGCAGAGAATTTTCGAACGATGATAGCCTAGATAAGGTGATATTCCATTCAGTTGTTGGTATGAAAGAAGTATGCTTCCTCCTTCAAGTTGAACTCCCACAACAACTCGCTATCAAGAATGACTCCCAGATAGTTTTACAAGGTTTCTCTATGCCAGCCTGTGAAAGAGTTAACGCTATAGCGATAGCATTGACATCAGAGTTTCAATAGCTTGAACTTTTCATATAAACTCTAGATATGCTCTAGCCCTGTAATACTCTCTAGAGCGTGGCCTGAAAATATTTTCCTATACAAGCCCAATTTAGAAAAGTGTTCGTTGATCAGAGTTGAGTACTGTACTCGCTGGGCTACGTAATAGTCCGTAAATAGGAAAAAGTCCACGCTAAAACCAGTCTAGGCCTTAGATTTTGTATAGAGTTTCCAACATTATTTCCAAGCCGGGATGCATCTTGTTAGCTAAACCTTTTGGTACTTTGGTTTGGCTCTTTGGTCCTAGGTTCGCAATTCTGCCGCAAATAATCTTAAATGGACCACGAAATAGCCCCAAATTTACTCCATTTAGTAACATAGTCCCAGGTTGATCCCGAACTAACCATAAGGTGTAGCAACAGCAAATACACTCTTCATATTTCTTGGATAAAAAAACAGTCCTTGGCTAACAATCGACTGTCATGAGACTGCGTGCGCTATCTCAACCAGCCTTGCCGAAAAAATGGGAGATAGTCAAGCAAAGCGACAGTTCTGCACCAGAGGTTTAATGACTACCTCCGAACTAGTGCTAATCGGAAGCAGAACGGGAAAGTTGGTAGCCACATTTGTATTAACAGCGCAGAAGTCTGAGCTACATATTATGTAAATGAGTTAATCCAATTCTGCGACTATTTTAGAACCACCTACGGCGGCACCAGCTAAGAACGCGCTCAAAAGTTCTGCAAAGGTGGGTCATTTCTAGGAAATCACAATGTTAAAAGTGTCAGTGAAAGCACTGCGAATGAACCGTCCCTTTATGCGATAGTTCTGAACTAGTGCGATTAGCTGCAAGAAAATTATAAAAATAAACTCCTTGCTATCACACATATCTACACACATGAACAACAATTCATATAAGATATTTCTTACATCTGGCACATCCCTGCATTCCTTAATATATACATAATTATTACCCCTCAATTGCTCTTCTTTTAAACACCTCTACAAGTTATTTACTCAAATACTCGTTTACTTGTTCCTTTCATTATGATCACTTTGCGACGATATCTGGTTTCATTTCCGCTCTGATATATATTTATATACTTATATACCATATATATATGTATATATGTTTGTAAACTGATCGACATCGCGTAAAAGTGGTTGTTTATAAACATCCGAAACACATGTATAGTTATATTTTGATAACTAGGTAAAAAATATATATATATATTCAGCAAATAAGGTTAATGAATGAGTGAATATTAATACCCTTAACATGAAAAATAAAAACAAGATAGCATATACACACATCGAAAGTATTAAGAAGGATTGTTATGTAAGAATACAAAATTTTATTATTCATTCACCATTAATTTTTCTGCAGACATCTTGGCTGTGATTTTTATGGTTTGAAATGGTGGTTGTCAAAGGAAGCAGAAGATCACATTAAATTATAAATACATATGAAAAATATGTGCATATGCTTAAGCGTGTTTAAGGAAATAAATATTTAAATACTTAAATTTCAAGTCTGTTTAAGAAATTCATAAAAATATAACTTTCCTTCTTCAGAAATACGGGTTTAAATAAATGAAGGAATTATGTCATGAGCACATCAGTGACATCAACAGTTTTCAGCTCCTCCAGTTGTGTTTGTCTCTAAAAGCATCTAACTTGAACTAACCTGCCAACGGAATCATAGCCAATATAGACATAACAAACTCTAAGCTGAGTTGGTTAATATGCTAGGGAGGGAATTTTGATAAAAGCATTTGTTTAGTTGATGTGATCGCATATGATGTGATTTGATGTCATATGACCTGGATTGCATCGATATGATGTTATGCGATTTCTCTATATATTTCAAAATATAAAATAACGAACTTTCTTTGTGTAACCTTGCCTTATTTTTCTAGCATTATGCGGGGTAATTTCTATTGCCGCTTTATGTGGAAAAAATATTCGAAGCCTGCAGTTCCTCTTCGAAATCATAGCCGAGGAAAACAACAAAGTTTTCCAAAAGATTTTAAGTGATCGTAAATAGTGTGATATGTTATCGATTATATTACTATGCTGTGTACATGCAGATTTTTGTGAATTCATTTTCTGTCTTATTCCTTTGAGTACATTATCAAATATCTGCATCATTATGTTAGCTGATATGATCTCAAAACAGTTGATATGATATGACTTAACTTGAATTCTATTGCTCCCTGCGCCCCTCTCTCAAGGCATGCGGCATAACTTAATCCATAAGAGACAATGCAAAAGAATTAAGCTCTTAGCGAGCTGGCAAAAATACTAATAAATACTAATGTGTCATGAAACAAATTTTGTAAAAAGCCTTAATTGATGTGATCGCGTATGATGTGATTTTCTTTCATTTCACCTTGACAGATAAACACAATTTCTGACACAATATTCGAGCTTTTAAAACTTGTTTACAAGAAACAAAGTAATCACATAGGTACAACAGACAAACACACAACAACAAATAAACCCGAAACAATTAACGCACCAAAACAACAAACTCACAAAGAAGGTCAAACGACTAAAATTACGGATTTTTACCTGCCTCTGTCAACCACACAAATCGATAAGTAGAAACCATCCTCGGTTCTTAATGAACACACAGCACATACACATAACTAAATATACACAAGCATCATATACCTACGAACTATAAATACTGGACAAACGACAACAACAGATCAGAACGAAAATCGACACTGAAGATGGCACAACGCCGAAACCGGTTTGTCTCAAAACCAAATTTTACAAGGGATGACGGAAAATCGTTCCAATATACATCACTAAGAAACAAACATTTTCAAAAGTTTTTTAGTGTGAGTTGCTATTATATGTTCTCGATTACACTGATATGCTTTTTTGCGTTGACTTGACATCACATGACTTTGATTTTATTGAATGTGATCCCGGGGTTTCGTACGTAACTTTTTATGATATTTTCTTTTCTTTAGTAAAATAAAATATTGTTTTTTTTTTTTTTAATTTATTACCGTCTAACACTCTTAGCAGGATGTGGTTTAACTTTATCGTACTTGGTATGACTAATGTAGGATGAACTCTGCGTAACATGACATCAATTTAGTTGAATTTGAATGCGAGTTTTTCATTTATTCCTTTTATAACACTTGACTTTCCTCAATATAATATGGAGGTAGCATTTAAATTTATAATCAGTGTTCATATCTTCCAGAGTAAAACAAAAAGCAAAAAACATGTGCTTTCAGATTTAGATCTAGGTAGTAAAATCTCTTATTAGAATTTGTGCACTCAGAGAGCGATGTGCCGCTTAACTCTTTATAAATTGCGACTCATCGTGATAACTTCGTTTCACGCATATCCATAAGCTGAAGGCTCAACCAATTCAGGGACAACTCAAGTTCAAATCACACCTACTTATGTTTAGTTTTGCTTGTCATTATGCAAATCAAACCTTTACATGCACACATAAAATCATACATCATACGAATACTTACAAATATAGAAATTAATTATGACTAACCTGTTCCTTAAGCCACTTACTTATAATGGCTCTATCAGTTAACCACCCAGCCGGTGCCGTTACTAAGTTTTCTTGCTATAGGCGTAACACTTTACGATTTCCTTCCGTTCCGTTTAAATGAAGTTTTTTTGTTTTAGAATTTTGTTGTGAGCGATGAGTAACCGCTTAAGTTCTGTTATCAGGCATGAATGTATGTAACCGGGCTTGCTTCTAGAGACATAATTTAATTTGTAGTTTTCTTATATTGTTTTTATTGCAAGTGTCATTCGCTGTCAATGCGCGATCATAACAGGTTGAAGATGTGGCAGGAGGTCCCCCTATGTAATTATCATATATACACTGGTGGTAAAAATTATAGATACATGGCATGATGAAAGGTTGCAAAAACATATTTTTAATGTATTTTCTCTAGAAGATGTATGTATAAGTGACAACAATTAAAATAATATAAATTATATTTTTTTGTTGATGAAATTTTTGTTTTTATTTTTGCGCTTCCGATCACTAAGGTGTACACTCATTGTAAGGTTGCATTACAAATCCTCAAATTTTACTTGTAATTTGAAGAATGTATTAATGAATATAGCGTGATAAAATTGTCCAGCTTTGGGGAATTTATGATGCCGTCGAAGTTGCCGCAGCGTCTGGAAAAGCGCTGTCTTGTTGGTCGAAAAGGACGCGTTTTCAAGCCATTCTCTCTTGATTTCATTATTATTTATTTACTCAGCTTCGTATGCATTTGTATGGGTCTCTCCGAGACAATTGAAACTAAATGACCGCCCAGACCGGGCTATCCCGTCTTATAAAGAGAATGTATTCACAATACAACCAAAATTATTTGAAAAAACTATCCAATATTTCTTGTAGAGATTTATATATACGAGATTTCGGGTGGGAGAGGTAGAAGTAGGAGCTAGACGTAAGAATAGGACTAGGAGTGCAAGTTGGTGTCGAAGTAGGAGAGGAAGAATAAGCAAGAGTGAATCAGGCTATGGAGAAGAAGTGAGAGATAAAGAGGGAGTAGGAGAGTGATAAGAAAACGATGGAAGAGAGTGATAACAGGGAAAAAGGCTCACTTTTTAGAAATTGGCAAGCCAATTTCCGAAACCCATAAAAAATAGATCAATCCCGTCAATACTCAGTGTTTCTATTGGTTTGCACAATACTGCATAGGTGGCATAGATATTAAATACATTAATATTAAACCATGAACAGTTGTTGTATTTTGTTATTTATTGTGTTGTTGCGTTTCATTTCAAATTGATCTCGCGTCATTTGGAAAATTTATATGCGTTACGCGCACAACAGACACCAACGTGTATGTACGGTTTTTGTGCCTTAGTAGCTGTTGCGTCGTCGTCGATGACATCCGATTTATATTAACAGCAGTTGGGGCAACAGGGGCAGCAAAATATTATGTGCAACATACTACGTGTTGCAACTTGAGCGACCGTCACGACGATGAGACAATAATGAAAGCGCGACGGTGTGTATGTGGGAGCAGTTGATAAACAAACATACAAACATATGTTTCTGCTGTGAGTAAGTGAGTATCCTCACACGTTTGTATGCATGTGCGTGGTGTTTACAGCGCGCCATTGAAAACACCGGAAGTGCACATTACATTATTATTCGAATGAAAAAAAAAACGCTATCACGTGATACTCACACATAAACATATATGTACGCGTGCATACACCTGCAGGCTAGTATTCGTTGATATGCGTAGCAGCGGCGGCGGTGGTTACGCATGCGCTCTGTTGTTCAAGACCCACGTGTTTGAAGTTTTTGAAGTAGTGCTCCCCTCAAGTGAATCAAAGTTGTGTTTGCTGGAAAATCACTGGATATAAAATACATATCTATATACATATGAGTAACGCTAATAAGAAAATATCAGATGTTGTTGCTGCAAGGACACGTGTTGCTTTGTGCTTAAATTGTGTAGGAAATAAATGCAGCTGAATTCAATTGAATTGTAATACAAAAATTAAATATCCAATTTAATTGAAGTCTTGATTGCTTTTATCTTACTACTATTGCATTCCATTCATTTGGTATTGTATTTAGCAATCTTTTCTTTTTCTACTATACTTACACACCAACATACTTTTCTCTTAATCTTGCACTTATGGCCGTTTGTCTTTTTTACTTGCACAATTATTGTACGCACAAACAGCAATTGGAACCTGATCTAACCAGCTTAGCGCTTTTACAAAAGAATAATTGTACGCACTTCCTTGAACTTCCTGCATTGCTTGAGGGGCAGTCGCCATTTGTTTTAGTGCAGCTGCGCGAGTCAAAATAAAAAAAATATTTACAAATACAAAAAAAAAACAAAGATACATAATAATCTTAAATAAAATCTTTTTAAATACATAGCTAAGCTAGTTTTATTTAATTGTATGTGTCTTTAATTGTACCTGAAGGCGCTTCCTTTTCGGTTACCACCTACTTTTTGTCTCGTACCAAAAGGTGTTCGCATCCTTTTGGCAATATTTCTACATATGTATGCATGTGTTGTTGTAACTACATATATGTTTGTCTCATTACGCATCTCGCAGCAGCAGTTCAATTGTCGTAGGGGTTGTACATTGCTGGTACTCCTTTTGAAGCGCTTATTGTTTATGTACGCACGCGTTATTGCATTAAAGTGGAATCCTTTTTATAATAACTGCCGCCACAACCCAGGAATACCGATGCCCTTCGCGCGCTTTTGTCCTTGAATTGATGGCATATGCTTGTGTGATGTGTAGAGAAATAAAAATTAAAATTCCTATACAGCCACACAACAAGCCAAAAGGGCTATGAAAAAATAAAGTAAATAAAATGAAATAAAATAAAATTAAAAGAGTTATAATAAAAACTTACTTACTTAATTGTCGCTTAACCGTCTAAACGGTTATGGCCATCCAACAAGGCGCGCCAGTCGCTCCTTCGCTCCGCCAACCGGCGCCAATTGGTCACACCAAGGGAGTTTAAATCGTTTTCCACCTGGTCCTTCCAACGGAGTGGGGGCCGCCCTCTACCTCTGCTTCCATAGGCTGGTTCCGATAGAAACACTTTCTTGGCCGGAGCATCATCTTTCATTCGCATAACATGGCCTAGCCAGCGCAGCCGCTGCGCTTTAATTCGCTGGACTATGTTGATGTCTGCGTATAGCTCGTACAGCTCATCATTAAATCTTCTTCGGTACTCGCCATGGCCAACGCGTAGAGGTCCAGGTTATAATAAAAAAGCAAAAATAAAATTTGATAAATTAAAATTAAATAACGAGAGGAATAAAAATTAAAATAAAAAATATTAATTTAAATAAAGTAAAAACAACAATAAAAAATCGACTTTAAAAAAATTTAATTACTAATAAATATAGAATGAAATGAACCAAAGTAACACAAAACAAAAAATTTAGTCACTTATAAATAAAATAAATGAAAGAAAATATGTAAAAAAATTTAACAAAAAAAAAAAAAAAAAAAAAAAAACAACAGAAACAATTACTATAAAAATAAAAAGTAATGTAATAAACTGAAATTTACAAAAAAATAAAAATTGTATAAAGTAAAATAATAAACGAAAAAAGAAAATTAAGTGATAAAGCTAAAATAAAATAAAGGTAAAATGAACCAAAGTAAAACAGAATAAAATAAGATAAAATAAAAAAATTTAAAAAGCCAAGAAAAATAAAATAAAGCAAAATTAAATAAAATAATTTAAAGTTAAATTCAAAGTAAAACAAAATATAATAAAGAATAAATTAAAATAAATTATGGTGATTATGTAGAATTAAATATTATTATTAATTAAATATTCTTAAGCAAAAAGAAAATTGTTATGAAAAACACTATTAAAATATGCAAATAAATTGATATGAAATAAATTAAAAGCAAAAATTGTGATCAGACTAAAGGGATAAAGTGAACATTAAACAAATGTCAAAAAAAAATAAAACAGAAAAAATAAGATAAAGTAAAATAAAATAGTATAAAATATAAAAATAAATTAAAATAAAATCAAAGAAAAATTATAGTAAAATAAAATAACAAAATAGTAGAAAGCAAAAAAAAAAATAGTATAAAAGCAAAATAAAATAAAATTAAATAAATAAAGTAAAAAATAAACAAACAATAAAAAAATGAAGTCGAATATAAATAAGCTCAATAAAAATAATAGTAACATTAAAAAATTTTAAAATTTATATATTAAAGAAGTAAGGACGGCCCTAAATACCTTTCATGAATGGGGCTGAACAATAATCTTATCCCGTTCGTAATCTCCAAATAATCGGATGTATAAGATAAGAAATATATAGTGAACAGATGTACATACCTAAACGATTTTTAAGATAAATATAAAATAAAAAATAGGTAAGTAGTTTGTGTGAGGATGCAAAGCTTCACGTTTTTTGTGGTCTGCATGTAAAAACTATGACTACGAACCACGTGTTTCAAAAATATATGACGTGAACTTAACTATTTGATGAATTTTTAAGCTTCTAGCCGTAAAAAAGGGGCAAAAATGAGAGTTTATATGGGGTATATAATATATATACCACAGATCTTTATGATTTTTTCAGACAACAATATATGCTATATACGTAAGCATTCGGTGAAATTTGAAACTTCTAGCTGTTAAAATGGGGCTGAAATTGGGAAAATAAATATATATATATATATACTATATATACCACCGATCTTTATGATTTTTTCAGACAACAATATATGCTATATACGTAAGCATTCGTTGAAATTTGAAGCCTCTAGCTCCTAAAGTAGGGCAGTAATTACGAAAAGTTTCTTATCTGAACAATCGGTTGTGGGGGATATATACTATATATACGACCGATCTCATCAATTTTTTCAGACAACAATATGTGCAATATACGAAAGTATATGGTGAAGTTTGAAGCTTCAATCTGTTAAATTGAGGAAGATAAGACAAAAATTTTCTTTTTCTGAAAAATCGGTTGTATGGAGGATATATGCAAATGTCTAATGGGACACCCAAATACACCCGCTCACCAAATTTTATCAAGATATCTCAAAAATTGAGGGACTAGTTTGCATACAAACAGACAGGCGGACAGACGGACAAACGGACATGGCTAAATCAACTCGGCTCTTCATCCTGATTATTTCGGTATACTTAATGGTGCGTCTATCTATTTTCTTTTAAGGACTTAAAATGTTGAGTTTCGTGACGAAATTAATTCATGAAAGGTATAATGAGATGAAATAAAATAATAAATATTAAAAATACAAGAAGATAACATCAAAAAAACCATAATAAATCAAAAAAAAATGTTAAACAGAAAAAAATATAGTTATTGAAATAAATAACAATGTAAAATAAAAAACGAAACAAATAACAAGATAAAATTACAAAAAAAATATAAAACAAAGAATATTAAAAATTAAATAAATACAATGCAAACAGAAAAGAAAATATTTCGAAATAAAAAAACTAAGTGTATGTCAAAAATTTTAATAATTAGAAAGAAAATAAAATAAAAACAAATCCAGGCAAAAAAATATATAAAATACGCACTAAATAAAAAATGGTTATGAAAAAAGCTAAAGGGGTTCAAATATAATAAAATAAAATTAAGCAAAACTTCTGTTGTAATTTAAAAAAAAATTTCATTTAAGAGAAAATTTATCATAACAATAATAAGATAAAATAATTATTGTTAGGCCTTGATCTCGATTCGAGTCCGCGATCTTGAAATAAAAATCTAAAAAATCCATTAAATAAAAAAATTAAAAATTAATATTACATTTATTATATATTATAATAATAAATAATTTAAAACAAAGCTAAGGAAACTCTAATGGAATAAAATGATAAAATAAAATCCAATAAAAAATAAAAATTGAATTAAGCAGACTTTTATAGAATATAAAAAAAAATCAAATAAAAAAAATGAGATGAAACAAAATAAAACCCCATTAAATAAAAAAAAACAATGCAAAACTAATTAAAAAAAATTAAAAAAAAAATAAAAATGTACATAAAATAAAATCATCCAAAACTAAATAAATTACATGTCGAAAGAAATCAAAATAAAAAATTTTAAAATAATATTACCTACATTTATTTTGTATTATAATGTTAACTAAATCAAAACAAAAATAATATTAAACAGACCTTTATAGAATATTAAAAATAAAATGAAATAAAACAAAACAAAATCCATTAAATAAAATTTAAAAATAATGTAAAACTAAGTAAAAAAATAAAAACAATTTCGTGTAAACAAAGTAAAATAATCCAAAACTAAATAAATTACATTTCAAAAAAATTCAAAATAAGAAATATATATAAAAATAATATTAAAATATAAAATTCTGGTATCTACATAAAATATGAATTTGCTGTATCGTCATACAAGTACGTATGTATGTAGCATATAACTGCATTCAAATTAACGCTACTACTCCAACACTTCCACTTTACAAATCCAAAAGATTTTACAACAAAGCAACTACAAGGAGAAAAAAAAATAAGCAATCAAGCCATGTCATTCCAAAAAAATTACAACAACAAAAAAACTGTGAATATACAAACAAAAAATCACACCCTAATTCGTATGCACACATTAGCCTTTGGCACACACCATTAATTTCATATTCAACTCTACCCGCTCTTGAACGGCCGCCGTATCTGTTTGGTGGCCTATGTGATCATACGATCATGGAAGTACAGTATGATTCGCTCATACTTGAGCCTATCTACCCTTCCCCGCATTAATTATAATGTTATATTCAGTGCTTTTGTCACAATCTCAATGATATTCAAGTGCCGCCCCTTTCTTTAGCCGGCACTCATTGCAACATTCACTCCCTCGACGTCGGATCGTGTCAGCTGCACACAACGTGGATTGTCCCTTGTTGAGTTAACCCTATAACCTTTACAGCACATGCGTTGGATCACTGATTTTTTGTTTTTTTTTCACGTACGTAGTATGTGTTCTTTGTTTTTGAAGACCCTTTATGTAAGTTTTTTTTGTTGTTATATTGCTTTCGAAAGAAAGCGCACGTGCAATCGCAATAGTTTTACATATAGAGCATTTATTGCATCGATCAGTTGAGTGATCCTAACTTTTTTAGATTTAATTTTTAATTGGATTTGTAAAGAACGTGTTTCCTAGACTGTACTTTTAAGTGCTGAAATTTTTTTCGTATAGTTTAACCTACTAACCGAGATGTAGCCTCTTAAAATATGCTTCGGGTTCCTCCCAAATATTAAAAAAAACGACTGTGCGAAAAGCACTGCAGAGCTTAAAGATGAATTAGAAGGAATTGTAGAGCTTGTCAATACCAAAATATTGATACATCTATTTTAAAAATCTTACGTCAAATAACCAATTTTTATTTAAGAACAAATATTGGTGTTTTTAGAAAGCTATACAAATTATTTTCGAAGCCCTCTCGAGAAAAGCCTCACGCCCCATTACTTTCATAATCTTAGAGTTTTCCAAAATATGCTTTCCAGCAGCTGTGTTATACTGATTTTTAAACCGTTGATGATCATTCTGCGTGCTAATTTTTTGATGTGTGAACATGTTGTTGTTGTAGCGATAATGGCACTTTTCGAAGGTTTTAAGGAGTGTTATCGATGTATGTTGGCACAAGAAGAGAAAAGGAAGTGATATATAGAAATCAAAACCGAGGTCGGAACCGAAAACGGACGGCATGCTATTATCGACGGTTTTTTAATCCTCGTAGATAAGACGAGTTTTCGATTTGTTAAAGTAAATTTGTTATCAATAACTAAGATTATAGATGAGTTTTCAATCTTTAATCAAAGAGTTATCGGTTTGTTTTTGAAAAGTTTTTGACGAGTTGTGGATCTTTAATCGACGAGCTATCGGTTTGCTTTTGAAAAGTTATTAATTGTAAACGAAAAGTTACCGAATTGCTCTCGATATGTTAACGTATCGTTATAGATTTGTTAACAGAGTATTATCGATTAGCTATCGACGAGTTGCCAATTTTTAAATCGAAAAGCTATACATTTTTTTTAGACGAGTGGAACACGTACCGATAAAACTTCAATATAAAATCAGTGACACATCCAGATAATAAACCCATATCTCGACAATAATTTCGCAATCAATAAAAACCGATAATAAGACAATTTTCAGTTTTTTATCGAAAAGCTATAAATTTTTTTAGACGAGTGGAACATATACTCATAAAACTTCAATATAAAATCAGTGTCACATCCAGATAACAAACCGATATCTCGACAGTAATTTCGCTAATGATAAAAACCGATAATAAGACAATAGGTCGTCGGTTTCGGTTGTTACCGATAATAATCTGATGAAGCTTTGCTTAAAAAGCCCGAAATGGTTTGTTTTTGAAAAGTTACCTCCATTGTGGTTTAACTCCACCATCTTGTCAAGATCTAGTTATTTTGAAAACATTAGTTTTCTATACAGTTTACAATCGAACTTGCGGCTAGTATTACTTGAGTTAAATTCTTTCTATGCTTTCCAATTTATTGTACAGCTGGTGTAGTAAAGTCGGGAACTTAAATTTTTGTTTTGTTTTTTATTTGATTTGATGTGGTGCGTGCTTCTAAGTCTTTATCTGTATGTGTGTGTGTGCTTTAAGCCGTATTCAAAATACGCACGTGCTCCAACCGGAAATAGAGCTATGCTGCATTTCTTTTATTGTTTGTACATTTTTCGAGTACCTATGTTATTGTTTTGTAATTTTCGGCTTATTGTCAATTGTGGGCTTTGTTATTATTATTTTGTTTTTGTTTTTTTTTTGTGTTTTTTTTTTTTGTAATAGCAGATAACAACAGGCATATAAAGACAAGTGGTAGTCGCTCATATTTATTGGTTGCTTAGCTAAAACCAGCAGCGATCAGTGTTTGCCTCGGATTTGGTTTCGTAAGTAGACACGCTTCTGGTGCTGCTACTTTTATGCATCTTTTTAATTTGTATACATATTCATATATTGTTGTGTATTTCCGTTTTTGTAATTTGATGACACAACACGAGAATTATAACAATAAATATTGTTAAATTAAATTTAAGAAAAAAATTATGATTTATAAAGAGCGTGCGCTCCTTCTTTTGCATTGGTTTTTTATTATTACTTTTTTTGTTAGTTGGTTTTGGTAATTTTTTTTCGGTTTCTTGTCTTATTCTGCGTATTGAGAATTTTAAAGACTTCTTCAATTCTACAATTCAATACGTCTATAAATTTTACTTGAAAACGTATGAAGCGCGTGCCTGCCGTTCGATTTGATTGATCGTTATTGCCCGCTTTGTCGCAGTAGTTAGTTGTTGTTCTTGTGCCTTTATAGTTATTTATAATTTTGGACTACTCGTTTATTATTGGCGAATTGTAGCCATGCCATACACCATTACAATTTTATCCGCATACAAAGTCTTTAAAGTTTGTTAAGGATATGCCATATTTGGCACTGCAGTTAAGTTCATTAAACGTTTAATGTGCAGTGCGTCTTTTTTTTTTGATTTTGTTAGTTTGGCCTTATGTAATTTATTTGACTGTTTTCGTATGTAGATTTTCGTTGATTTACTTTGAGCATACAATTTTTTTCCTTCAACTCTGCCACCACACGTCAACCATCTTAAGCACTTGCTTTTGGGACTTTTGATTTATTTCCATATATGTGAATATTTTTTCCACAAAATTTATATCGCTGAACAGTTAGACCCATAAAGTTACATTTTAATTCAACCAACTAACTTTAAATCAAAAAAAAGATATTTCGACTTTATGAATAAATTTGAAAGGGTGTACCGGAAGCGCTGTAAACTCATTTTATTAATTCTGTTCTTATTCAAGTTCATGCATAGATTCAGGAAAGGCCGACAGTAAATCTATGTACAAAATGGCGTGAGTACCAACTACTCTTTAAGTCTAATGTGTAAACATGCCGTCTAGAAAACGAGTTAACCAGAGCTCGCCCATATGTTGAAGTTTCACCACAACATAGGTGTCCTTACTAGAAACAAATAAAATTACGCTTTTTATAGGTAACACCCGATCCCGACACGTTTGATGTTTTTTTATAGGCCTATAATCGGTATTATATTTAGGTTTCATTGATATATGCTTCATAAAAAGTTGAAGAATCGTCGTTAGAAAATCGGTAATATGCTGATAATAAATTGATAGCACCCCGATTAGAATAACTTTTCGATATCAATTCGATATTTTTTCCAAAAAAATTGATAGCAAATCGATAATCTTTTAACACCATATCGATGACTTTTCGTATAAATAACCTTTTGATAAATCTTGTATAGCTCTCGATAATAAATCGATAGCAAATCGTTACATTTTTGATAAAGAATTGTTAAATTTGCAATAAAAAATCGTTAACACGCCGAATACAAATTGGTAACACTCAAATAACAAATCGGTAACTTTTCGTTAACAAACCGATAACTCGTCGATAAAAAATCAATTTCTCATTGATAACCTTTAGTTTCGATGGCAAATTTAAAATACTTAAATAAATCGTCCATACCTCGTCGATAACACAACTATTGCAATATTTTCATTCTCTTCTTTTAATTTCCTTTTCTTTACTTTCCTTTCTTTTCCTTTCTTTTAATCTCCCCTCTTTTCCCTTAACTTCGTTGCATTTCCTTTCCTTGTCTTTAATTTAATTGCCGTGCCTTGCATTTCCATGATTTTTTGTCTGATTTCACTCATATCAACAATCAACACACTACGCTTACATTCGGTATTACTCCATACAATACCTCTACACTACGCCTGCAATTTCAATCTACATGTATCCCCCATATAGCATACCACTTACACGGACTACGCGTACGTTAAGAGAACAAACCTTACGCTTACAATCAGGATTTCCCCATACCGTGAACAAATATGTTTACACTTTAATAAATGCTAAAGAAACATTTCAGCAGGCGTGAGTTGTTCAAAAACCTCAAGATCATGGCACTACTCAAAGAACAATTTAAGATATGTATTATAGGATAGACTAAGTCGGTCCCTATTATGTCTATGACTTGTCTTTATTTTGGTCGTCAGAAACTCTATTATTCCTTTTAATGCCTTTTCGGGCCCTGATGTCAGTTTTATATCGGTTCGTCTCCTAACGCAATACAAATTGGAAGAGAAGTTCGGCCTTAAATCTCTTCGCAGATTATCGCGCCTCACATTTATTTATTTGTTTTATTTGTCTCCTAACTGAGTAGTAGCACCCTAAATTATGCTCCTCGTTTCATCAATCTCTAAGAAAAATGACTACCTAAAAACAAATGCAGAGTTCAAAAGGGTATAAGAAGGAACTTGTAGGCATTTTAATATCAAAATAATGATATATTCATATCGGATGTCAAATCATCAAGCCAACAGCAATTCCGGTCACACAAAGAAGTTTGTTTCGTTATTCCCTCAACATAAACTTCAAATTTAGGTGCAGTCTCTAGCAATATTTTCGTTTTCACATTGTTGTCTTTCATAGCTTAGTGAAAGGTGAAGGATAATTTAGAAGGTGTGAAAACAGCTTCTGTGCTCAAAATGATATAAGAAAGGAAAAAAGAGCTTTTCAGGGATATGTGAGTTTCTGATCCCTCTAACCTTATAAGCGCACTGCTTCTTAACCAAAAAATCGATATTTTCAAAAACGACCAATGAAATAATAAGGGGTATTATCTCTGTCTGGAATCCATAAAAAACATTTACTGTCAAAATTTTTCAACAACAAAATACATTTGTGAAATTTTTTTAAGGTTTCTACATTTTCTATACTCAAATCCATGTATATTTGAATAATAAATTTATAATTTTGACGAGTTCGTTGAAAACTGAAATTAAAAAAAATGAAGAGTTTTTGTGCGCTTCAGCTTCTAAAAATGTTTCATTGCAGAAAATATGTATTCTACAATTATCAGCGCCGCTAATTACATTTGCCGATAATCTTTGTGCTAAATTTAGCCTTGAAAACGTTGAAAACATTCTACACTTTCCACGGATACTAGACTGAGAGGATTGTCCTAGAGGTTTTTTTTTTTACTTAGAAAATTGTGCAGCAGTGAACACGAAAATAGCAGTAGTAATCATTATCAAATTGCATCAGTTTAATTCTTTTTTGATCTCCGAAAATTTACGAAAACGTTGCTTTGATTTTTTTTGTGATATTAAGCGAGGAGTGCCCTTTATTGCTTTTATTTTATGAAAACAGTTTTTTGGAGCAGTTTTTCAGTTTTATTCATTTAATAATTTGGGGAAAATTGAAACAACGTGACATCAGGGTGGCTAGCTGTTTTAATTGTAAATTGCAAGCCTCTTCTCGCTGGAGTTAGGTTCGACCCGCACTCTTCCCATGATTGAACTAATACAAACACATTCAGCCGAAGCTTTGCCTTAGTTGTTGTGCAACTTTTACTTATTTGTTTCTTGGCATAGTTGTATTCTTTGAACAATTTGTACATTATTCTATATGTTTTCTTGTACCAAAGCTACGCTTTGTTTTTGACAAATTCATTTTATGAACTGGTTTTGAATTTTAAAATTTCAGTCCAAAAATTTTAGTTAAACAAAGCGCAATTTATAAGTTTCTAAAAGCTCGCATTGATTCCCGTGAATTTTTTTTCCGAAGAGTGTTTCATATTTGCTTGGGAGAAAGTATAAAACACCCTTCGGAAAAAATAGTCAAAAATGAAAAGCTTGTACTTTGTTAGACTAAAATTGATTGGGCCCCAAAACTATGTACTTATTAAAAAAAATTAGAAAACTTTAAACAAAAAGTTCGACATTTTCCTCGCGACTTCGAGTTATTTTAAAGATAAAAACATAAAATAAAAATTATTTTTAGCACAAATAATAGATTTAAAAAAAAGCCATGATTCAATTACTAGAGGTTTGTTCTTCAATGATGACAGATCTTTGACACTCCCAAATTGAAAAATCTGGACTGCTGGGTTGCTTTTACGAAGTAAGGAAAACGGGGAATAATTCAATCCCCTTCAGTGAAATTGTAGTAGCCAAGTATCTTTGGGCATATTAGTAGTGATAATAAATTTGTAAATGCCAAAAATTTTTGGGGAAATAATTCATTTTCTACTAAATATTTCGTGAATTGATAAAGAGTTATGTTGGTTTGGTCATTCTTTCAGAAATTGTTTGAAGAATGCCGTACGTTAGAATTTTATTCAAAAATACACTATCTCATAAGTTCAATGCATTTTGCAATAAGAGGGAGTTAATGAAAAGCATTTTGAGATGAAGCGTTCTTCAATCTAACTCTAATATAGGGCGGTTTTGTGACAAATCCTAAATTGGCAAATTTTTGAAAAATATTTTGAGATAGCACGATTTTGAACAGGCAGCCGCCATGGTGTGATACGCTACTCAGCAGCCTGCAATGAACTGACAAAAACAAAAATAAAAGAAAATGGCTTATTGTCTTAGAACTTTATATTCCTACCTTGAATTTGACAGAAGAGTTAAGCTTTTGTGCGGTCCTGCTACACAAGGAGTATTCACCTTTTTATTCCGAAATTTCGGAAAGCTCTTTTCCGTTAAGTATTCATGGAAGCGTTCCGGGTAAACCGTTAATTTAGAATATTTGGAATACGTTCATTTGATACTACCTCGCGAGGTCCGAATATGCATAATATTCCAAACATAAACCGATTCTCCAAATTCTTAAATGGAGACGAATGTTCCGAACATACGGAATTAATAGAACAGATGGTGGACTTTTAATATGCGCCCAAAAATATGAAGAGAAGTGGCAAAAACGCGTATTGACCTCGATAACAATAATTCGAAGGTGGGAATTAAAATTTCAGCTCGTTCAAAAGATATTGACGAAAAACCGAAAAATGGCCCCGTTGGGTTTGGCGGCCTTCAGCCGAGCTTATACAAAATTACCGCAGCCGGTCCACCAAAGAGGTGGGATCAAAATTAAATGCGTGCAAAATCCCTTTGTACACAAAATATTTTTCAGTGCACAAAAACATTACAACAACCACATGAAAATTGCCAACTTTAACTCCAAATATCTCCGGACAGAGATACAATTTTTCTTTTCCGCCTTAGAATTATTATTATCGAGGTCACCTCTCTCGATATTTTTGGACGCGTATTAGCAGTAGACTCCTGTTCTAGACTTTTACCTGAATAAGTTAAGCTACCCAATGAGTACATTCCATTATTTACTAATGACATTTTTACGTGAATCGATTTAATAGTCGAGGTTTTGACGTTGAACGATGAATTTTGAATTGGTTTAGTTTTCGAATGTTCATAGGTTTACGAAAGTGCACGATTCCTTGGTGTCCGTACTTTTCATATAACCTATGTATGTTTAGGCACACTAATAGATCATGGCATAGTTAATAAATTCATCATAAAATTAAAATAAATGTACTAAGGAATTATGCAGTTAAGTACTTATCGGGTATTTGTAAACTGATTGCTTCCTATTTCTACTACCAATATTTTTCGAAAATTCGCAAAGAAACAACACAGTTAACGAATGTCAATTCGATTTGGGAGCAAAATGGCTGCAATCGTCAAAAAATGTATCTGTCTTGTGATTGAATCATGAAAAAAGTATCGATAATAGATTTTAATTTTTTCTCCTTAAAGCTTTAAGACAATAGCGCAGATTCAGAGCATGTTAAAAATCTTACACTGAGAGAAACATTAATTTGAACTCATTCCAAGTTTTAAATGAAAACCTCATCATTTTAAATGTGACTTCTTTAAATAACGAATATAAATCAATTAAAATTAATTTTCTACGCTACAAAAAAACTAGAGTCATCGACCCAAATTTAGCAGATTTTTCTATGCTTACACAATTAAGCTGAGCTCACAGCAATGTAAGCAAAATCGCATAAGATGGCAGAGATATCAAATACATATATACATATGTATATTTGCTTCTATGTATGTGTATGGGCACGCCATCGATCGGCGTTACAAGGCAAAGCTAAAAATTACAAACTCCACGACTAGGTTTCAGGAAAACAACAAAACAAACAAATTATTGCTTAATTAGTGTCAATAAGGCATAAAAAATGCCAACAATTTCAATTTCTAAGATTGCTATTTACAAACGTAAGAAAATCGACTAGAAACGCTTCATATCTTACATGCTAACAGGGAATTGAGAAAAAAATTCGATATGCTTCCCACAGAAGAAACTAAACCGAACCGAAACGAAACCTAATGAAATGAATAACCGAATTGAGAAAAAACTTAAAACATATTAACACAAAAAAGGAAATTTTAAATGCATGCAATAATGTGGGTAGATCATCAGTGCCACGCCACGATCATCAATGATGTTGTGGTGAGCTTTTGGCCAGCCCACTATACCTACATACAAACCTCCTTTTATGTGAGCAGACATTCGTAAAAATATAATGAAATAAATAGCAATGGCGATCTCGAATGAGTGAGAAGACAAAAAACTTGAATCGTCAAAGAAATATGTACATATGTACCGACGTAGCTCGAATTATTATATACACAGATATGTATGTGTCAAAAGATTTAATTCATTAAGGCTGGAATTCATTATGCTACCAATCTGTAGACAAGTTGTGAAAAAAGAACATAAAAATAAAAAAGCAATATATATACATATATCTGGATATATAAGTAAAAAGTAGTTCAACAAAAATTCCAACAAAATGTCGAAAGCGTATAAGTCAGCCGAAGCAAATGTTGAGCAGCAAAACGCTGAACGCCAAGATCTTCATGATCGTTCACATGCATAATTGTTAGGGGATTGGTTAAAGCAAGAAACACATTTCCCATATAACAAGCTTAAGAAATTATATATACGAGTATGTATATGTACATTAGTTTCATTGCTACTACCCACTTATGTTCACATCATATCGATAGCTATAGATCGCACAAACAGATCACACAATCGGCTGCTGTACAAGCTACTGCTGAGTGTTGGTGCGACATGGTTATCTGTGGTGAATGCATGAAAGAATGAATGAATAAGGCGAATATACATTTTCTATTAGTGAGATTGGCTGACTGCCCAGTTCAATAGATAAACTTGAAAGTATGTCGATATGTATAAACTTATATATTTAACTACCCAACAAAATTTTCGTTTTCTGTGAGATATATTTTAATTAACTAGAATACTACTTGTAAGCACTTTTTTTTGTTATGCCAATGCTTTATAAGCTTTAAAGCCCCGTCACATGAGCAGTTTTTCATATAGATGCGTTTAACTCAATTTAATTGATTGCACGTATTTTTACGGAGAACGGCAGATCGAGCGACACTTGCGCCATCTGACATGAAATAGTAGTCAACTCCCAACTTTTGTTACATGCAAAGCATAAGAAGAAGAATTTGAAATTTGATTTGGGTAAGGGTGCTTTCACACTTTGCAAGTGAAATTATTTTTTCCGCTCGTTGGTACTTTTCTAATATTTTTCACCGTTAAAAACTGCAACTTGGCAAATGAATACGACACAAAATATTTAAGCAAGAATTTTTCTTGTAAAGTGAGAATGTTTATAACAGTGTTTCGCGAAATTTTCTATGTGAATGGGCGAGGTGAAATAAACGTTAATTGCCAAGTCTGAAGTTCCTTCATATTTACAAACGCAACATCTTGCGCGATTGTGGCGATGTTACTGGCATCTGGCATTAATTTGCGAAGTGTGAAAGTACCCAAATGTCGAATTCTTTTTATGCTTGGCTTACAACAAAAGTTAGAAGTTGGGTACTTTTTCGTGTCAGATGGCGCCAGTGTCGCTACAAATACGTGCAATCTACTCATCATGCATAAGATTGCCTTAAAAGCATCTATATGAAAAACTGCTTATGGGACGGGGCTTTTAGGCATCTTTACTTTCATAAAACGTTCATTTTTTTATTTTAGTAGAACACAAATAACTGAGTTCTAGGACCTTAATTTTGCATTTAATTCTAAACCTCAGAGCTATAAATGTGTAATAAATTTAACGAATCGAATGACAAATTTGACTATTTAGTAATCCGTATCGTCCGGGGATCCACCCCTCTTTTGAATTGATCTTCACTACTAATTGGACTGCCTGCTGGGTGGAATATTCCCTTGAAGTTTTGTATCTCATACCTTCCCGATTTGCCGTATTTTCAAATTTCAGCGGTCATTCCCTCAGTTCTGATAAGCTTTCATGCATTGAGCTTGATACTTGTTATTTTTTCTTATGGAACTATTTGTATCTATTAAATTATCATTTAGCAGCTGCAGCCTTCGCGGCTAGAGACGAATTCTTGGGTCCCACGTTGGGCCCCGTTTTTGCATCGTATCTAAATTTGCAATGGCATGGACATCGAAAAGGCGTTGAATACATGTAACTATATGAACATTTAAATGAGTTTGAGAGAAAGCAGTTTATTTTAATAAAAACAGATCAATACCTTAAGATATTCCTAAGAATTTAATAAATAAAAATTTTGAATTTGTGATGAGGTTTAAATTCACAACTGAATACTTTTCAGATGAAGTTTTTTTTTTTTCAACGGTTACCGGAAGTCAGAAAATCGAATAAAGCTGCTGTGATTTTTATTAGCTGTGTTTTTTTTTACATGTATATACATGTGCCCTTAAACTTTATATGGACTGCTAAGTGTGTAACTTTATCTAAACTAATTATTGCGACAAAAATTAGCACTGCTAAATTTGAGTATGCATTATACTCAGTTGCAACTGAAATATGTATGTCTCTCCATTTTATCACTACATTATACTCCATTTCTATGATCGAAAAGTGTGTGAGTCCACAATTAATCGCAACCGATTCAGCTATAGGTTCTACACTATGACCAACAGAAGTTCGTGTCGTCACTATTCAATGGCATGTTATTTACCACTGCCGCTAGATGGGTCTCCTAGACATTATATAAGTCATGATTTACCACATATAAAAAAAACACGGCTATTATTTCTGTTAATCATTGACGCCATTTTTTGCTGGGTATTTTGATAAGGCGTTTTTTTAGTGGGCGCTAAAGTAGCGCGAATTGGCTATCTTATTAAAGATGTACGTGTTTTATATGAGCGTTTTTGGCTGCTGCAAGATACATTGGAATAATGAACAGTGAAACATTTTTAAGTTTATTTAAAAATAAAAATTATGAAATTTAAAAGAACATCAAAATAGTCGGAATTAGAGCTGCTCAACCCCTATACACTTTTGTTTTTGTTTTGCACTGAATCATACGCACAGATAGAAATTTACACTTCAAATATAAAGAGAAAATTCCAAAACATTTCCGTATGACTTCAGATATAAATCAAATTCATACGGTGGTTTTCGATTTTCATATGTAAGTGCAAAGCAAAGGCACTTTCATATGATGAACGAACACTTCAATGTAAAAAAGAAATTTACACTAACAATTTGACAACCAAAAATTACTTACTTAATTGGCGCTTAACCGTTTAAACGGTTATGGCGGTCCAAGAAGGCGCGTCAGTCGCTCCTTCTCTCTGCCAACCGGGGCCAATTGGTCACAGCAAGGGAGTTTAAATCGTTTTCCACCTGGTCCTTCCAGCGGAGTGGGGGCCGCTATCTACCTCTGCTTCCATAGGCAGGTTCCGATAGAATAAAAATGTGTATTCAAAATTTATTTATTAAGAAAATTAAAATGACTCCAGCCGTTTAGGGATTTGACCTCGGCATTTGAGATAAAACTTTGAACTAACATTTGTGGGTCATCAGCAACTTCGATGTCTCCTCCCATTTTTAGACTCAGTTTTTCACCAATTTTTTTTTTTATTTTTCACCACAATTCTGAAGCTGTAACTCTGGTAATAATTCACGTATTGTAAAAAAAATTGGTGGAAAGGATCTGAATGCCATATTAATGATAACTAGTATAGATTATTTTGGAACAGGTATTTAGGATTTTGGTAGAGGCTATTATAGTTAAGTTGCAACAATGGGAAACCATTTTTTAATCTTTCACGCTTATGTAGGTTTGTGGCTTAGAGCACTTACATAATTTGTCCAAAGATGGCGCGCTTTAAGTAAATATCCATATTTAGAGAGATTGTTGGATTTACAAAAAACTTTTTCTATTAATTATAAACAAATAGAGTAATATTTGTTAACAAAAATAGGCCTATGCACTGCGGCTGATCTATACGAATCGATTCCTATCACTTTTATATGATTTTACGTATGCTAACTATGCGAAACCGCCTGTCAATTGTTTGTATGGAAATTTTGTTAGCGTATTAATATAGATAATAACTGAAATAAATAACAAGCGGTGCTGAGTGAACTTTTTGTGCTGGATTTTCAGAATTAAGTTTAATTTCTTTTGAGTACAATCGATATATATATTAAAATCTTCGAGTTTTTTGAACATTTAAAAATTTAATTTTTAATTTTTAAATACAAAAAAGTTTCAGTGTAAGTACAATTTTGTACATGTATTGTGATTTGCACTTCAATATAAAAAAATTTGAGCAGCACTGGTCAGAATATGTGACCCGGTCTATGAAAAGGTGGCTTAGGACTCAAAAAAGAAATTGCGATAAGCAGCTGTTAAAGATAAGCAATGCATTTCTTCAGGACGTTTGTGCTCTTCTTTTTTTTTTAGTCATAAGCCACCTTTTCATAGACCGGGTCACATATAATAATTGTTAAAGCAAAAATTACAAAGAAACTCGTTTTTCCTCAATTTATCTTGTTTAAAGAAAGCAGTACTTGGTTTTTGAAGTAAAAACCTACTTCATACAAAAAAATTAGCACGTTGTTTTATTTAAAACTAATCAATTACACGGCCGCCGTGGTGTGGTGGTAGCGTCATCCCGCTATCACACCAAAGATCCTGAGCTCACGCCCCGAGCAAGGCAAAATCGAAAATTTAGAAAATTAGGTCCCGTCAATTTGTACACAAAATTAATAGAAATACGATGCAAATATGAAGAGAAGCTCGGCTTCATATCTCTTCGGAGGTTATCGGGACTTACATTTATTTTTAATTACACGCAAACAGATCCCTTCCATGTAAATGGACGGGTTCCGGTGCGTATACGTGCAAATTTTTTTTAATTATTTGCTATAACAGAATTACATACATACATACACACATAAAATTGGGGCTGCTAATATAAGCGTGTGAAAAAATGTAATAATCTAAAAACGATTTGAAAAAGGTTAAAACGGATTTCCATGATAAAAAAGAGCTTTCAAAATTATAACCATGACTTTATACATAAATATGACAAAAAAATTATTGCAATTCCAGTAGAATATTTATACATGAGTATGCTCTGAAAAATTTTGTTTTGCAAAAATTAAAGCTTATTTTTTAAATTTTCGAATATACTCATAAAACCGTGTGCTTTCAACTCGGCCATACTTTAATTTACTAACGAACGTAAGACCTTTCCACCTACCTTAAAAAAGGTTGGTAGCTGTCTTTTAACTAGCAAGATGGTAGCATTTGTATAACTGCTTGAAACAAATTTTTTTGTGCTGGTAAAATGATAAAAGTCAACCACTGTACAATTCAGGTTCGGTTGGGTTGAGGCACGTTTAGATAATGTATTAGTACATATCCATGGGAGTAAATGATTTTTCGTAATGGCGTTTGGGGAAACGACAAACTGCCAACGCACGGTTGGAATAATACTATGAAATCACCAATCAGCGCGACTTATTTGATCTTAAGTAAATAACATGGCTGGATATTATAGTTGGTTAATGACAATGTATTTGGTAGAGAGAGTGTGGTTACATCACTTATACCATCATAAGTATAATATAGACAAAAAAGAGACAGTACTCAGTGTGTCGAGCCCAATAACACAAGATCCCATGTTGTTGTTGTTGTAGCGATAAGGACACTCCCCGAATGACTTGGGAACGATTTAGTATGATCACATGAATCCTTGAAGGCCATACCGCCCTCCCAACCCTTAGATCCACGAGGAACTTGGGTCGCCAGAGCCTCGGCTGTTAAAGTAACAGCATTCGCCGCGGGTAGGTGAGGTTGACAATTGAGCTGAAGAGACTATATTTTGCGCAGGCAACACCTTGAAAGGGTTGCGCTACACAATTGGTATTTTAGTTGCCTCTTACGACAGGCATAACTGCCGCGACAAGATCCCATAGGTTTCTATACCGCGGTAGCAGTGTAAATCTCATAAAATGCAAATCTGTAAGAAGCCTTAATATGCACGATGCATGGGCCTAGACCTAGAAACAAAATGCTGGTAACTTTATCAGCCTCTTCAATGTATGAAATGAAGATGGGGTTGATATGATAGATCATGCTTCTAGATAATGACATTTTTAGTCAGTCACCTTATCTTTTTCTTTCTTCTTTTTCCATCTTTTTTCGATGGCATCCATCGATGTTTTCATAGATTGAAGCGCTTATCTTTAAATTGTATGTAGAGCTAACGAGCTTTAGATAGATGTGTCCAACGTGGGTGAAAAACTGATCTACACAGTGCAACATGCGTACCTACATCAAGAGCAAGTCGGTAGCACTGAACTGCATAAGGTGGCTATAAACACAGAGAAAGCCCTGGAGTATAAGGGCTTTAGGAGTGTTGTTAGACATTTCCTGGGCTTTCAACAATGTCTTCAAGTGGGCGATCATTGATGGCCTTAACTGCATTGAAATACATACAGCCATAACCAGATACATCGGCTGCATGTTAAATTCCAGGAAGATTTCTTCACAATGGAGGTGGTATGAGGCCACGAAATCAGTGGGCATGAGCATGTGCAGGGTGAGGTGTTATCACCTCAATCAACTGCTCAGGCGGTATGATTATGGACCCTTCAAACTTACGAAAGTACCTTCCAACAATTAGCTCTTTGATGGATCGGGCGCTTCGGGATGTACATACATGGACATCTAATGTAGGGTAGAAGGCGGATATGGTCGTGTTTACCAAGAGGTCTAAGGTCCCAAATTGGACCAGGTCAAAGCTAGGAGGGGTGATCCTTGAGGAGAAACCTTGCACAAAATATCTAGGGATGATTCTAGACAGTAAGTTGTTGTGGGAGCTCAACGTGGAGGCGAGAGTGAAGAAAACCTCGACAGCACGTTTTACATGTAAGGGAATGCTGGAGTGTACGTGGGGTCTATCGCCCCCTATCTCTCTCATTGGGTACTTACAGTGATTGTAAAGCCTATCATATATTATGGAGTCCTTGTTTGGTGGACAGCCACACAAAAAAGAACCTACCTTAAAAAATTAAAAGGGGTATGCAGGCTTTCAATGCTAAGCATTACTGTATGCCATTCAGTGGGCATGAGCATGTGCAGGGTGAGGTGTTATCACCTCAATCAACTGCTCAGGCGGTATGATTATGGACCCTTCAAACTTACGAAAGTACCTTCCAACAATTAGCTCTTTGATGGATCGGGCGCTTCGGGATGTACATACATGGACATCTAATGTAGGGTAGAAGGCGGATATGGTCGTGTTTACCAAGAGGTCTAAGGTCCCAAATTGGACCAGGTCAAAGCTAGGAGGGGTGATCCTTGAGGAGAAACCTTGCACAAAATATCTAGGGATGATTCTAGACAGTAAGTTGTTGTGGGAGCTCAACGTGGAGGCGAGAGTGAAGAAAACCTCGACAGCACGTTTTACATGTAAGGGAATGCTGGAGTGTACGTGGGGTCTATCGCCCCCTATCTCTCTCATTGGGTACTTACAGTGATTGTAAAGCCTATCATATATTATGGAGTCCTTGTTTGGTGGACAGCCACACAAAAAAGAACCTACCTTAAAAAATTAAAAGGGGTATGCAGGCTTTCAATGCTAAGCATTACTGTATGCCATTCTGCTTAATCTACCTGTAAACCTAGTGGCATAAAACATAGCGTTAACAACGGCAAAGTGGCACAGTGCCTCGGGACAACTTGAGCACACACCATACGGCCATAAAAGTGTAGTGGCATCAATTACAGGACGAATGGATTACCTTATTTCATAACTGCGCTGCGAAGGGGCTCTTAAAGCCACAACAAAGGCGGATGATTGGCGTAAGGGTGCCCAACTGGCGGACGAGGCGACACACGTGGTGGAAAGAGTAGGATCTGTGGCATACTATGCTGATCCGGAAATAAACAGATTCAGATCAGGCGGAAGTAGTAGCCCTGACAAAAGCAATCAAAGCACTGGAAGAATATAGCTTAAACTGCAACTGGATCAATGTTTATATTGACAGTCAAGCAGCAATAAGGCAATTTTTTCGCATAGCACAGCATCTAAAAGTGTGTTAAAGTATAAGCAATCCCTAGAAAGAATCGGGATAGGGGAAACAACTATATTGGGTCCCAAGGCATATGGGAATAGATGGCAATGAATAAGTGGATAAGCTAGCTAAAAGGGGCGCATCACTCGAAGCTCGCTCCGTAGACGTCCCAATTGGATTGGGCGAGATTAAGTAAGAGCGAGAGTTGCGCATGATCGACCAATCGAGAAAGGCGTAGACCAAAGCGCGGGGCTGTAAAGTGTCGAAGATCATGTGTAAATGCATGGTTTCCTGGAAAGCGGTGCCGCAATATAGCGGCAGAATGCTTTGTCAAAAATGTTGCAATGTAAAAGTAATTATGTGGAAACTAAGAGTGGCTGGGTGCTTGGCTCGCCGACACGAATTTTGTAATTGAAATTTAAGTAACTTCCCGATAAGCTATAAGCTTGAAACTTGGAATATAGTTGAGAATCCGATGACAATGCAATAATACGAAAAAAATTGCCGCTAGGTGGCGCAAGGATCGAGATACTCGCATTCAAAAAAAAATTGTATTTGTGGTCCGATTAGGCTCATATTTGGAACATATATTACATACATGAATAGAAAGCGACATATGAAAAAAAATCGCCGCTAGGTGGCGAAGAGTCGAGTAAAGTTTTTGGAAGGATTATATATTGAGGACTTAGATTGTAAAAATTGTCAGGAAAGATTCCTTGTAATAATGAGTCATTAAATGAACTAAAAATAGAATGAGAAATAATAGGCGTCAAATTTCTATTGATAGTCATATATAAGAACTGAACCTTAATAGGGAACTGAACCTTAATAGGCTACGCTTCACATTTTTAGAAATCTCACGCGCCCAGCGCTTTTACTTAATTGTCTGATCTACGCCCTGGATTGATGAGGAGTGTGATGACTACACTGAAAGAAATGGTGCTAGTAAAATCAACAAATCGGTTCTGTTGTTCTTGACTTAACGGAGATCAAATTACGGTTAATTGGACCGAGTTTTATGTCAAGCGAACAAATTTTTTTTAGTAATTTCAACAGGAAAGAAATTGTCGCTCTTAAGTTAACAAAATTCTGTAAAATTTACAGATTCCTAATCAATCTAACTGATTTTTTTTGTTAACACAACTGATCTCCTTGGTCATTTCAACAGCGATCAACAGTCAATACATGAGCAAATTTCAAAGAGAATTTTACGCTCACTGCGCTCTCTGCGTTGTGCTTATGACGGTGCCACTTGTTAAAAAAAAAAAAAAAAACAAAAAACACCAAATAAGAAAACAACAAAAAACTAGTTTTTCAGTTATCAATACAAAACGAAAAACTCTTTTTTGAATTTACTGTGCAAAAAATTATGAGATACCGGGACACCTATATATTGGGTACAATTTTGCAACTTCTCCTCCAAGCGAAATGCAAAATTGCGCCCTTCTATTGCAAAAGTTTTGTTTGAACGAATAGGATTTTTCCAAAGTTAGTAACATTTTGTTCAAGTTTTTACGAATTTTCACTCACGCGAACGAATCTAATGAGATAATAAAAAACATCCTTTTTAATGTTTATGTTTCCGACAACATAAATGTTTGAGTTGTTTTGCATTCGTTTCAACTTAAAGTGTTACGAAAATTAAACTTGCCGAATTACATGTAAAGTTACTCCAGTGGTGAATTACCCTGATGCGATTTGATTCTTTACTTTTCTATAACTTACAAGTTCTCTATTTAAAATATTATGTCAAACATTTATACAACAAATTTTGTTCGAAACAATCAAGTGTTGCCACATACATGCGAGAGAAGAAATTGACAATCAGTTTTGTGACTACTATTTTCATTTCTATTTGCAAAGCGAAGTTCAAAACTATAAATTAAATAAATTATAAAATATAAAATTTGGTGAAAGTGCGTTTAATAAAAGAAAATAAAAAAGTGTATAATATCTAATGTGTGCCAGCATATTTGATGTACGCCCAATTGAAGTTCGTTTAGTAAGTGCGTAGATATGTATGTATATGTAGCAAGCATGCGTATTTATGTATTCACATATTTACGTATGTATGTATATGGCCACCGCTCTCAGTGAAAACTCATCTGCCTCGCAGATGCCTTTCGGAGTCGGCATAAAACAAGTAGGTCCCGTCCCGCCAATTTGTAGGAAAAATTAAAAAAAGGAGCACGACGCAAATTTGAAGAGAAGCTCGGCCTAAAATCTCTCCGGAGGTTATCGCGCCTCACATTTATTTATCTATTTATGTATATGGCAACATAGGTACATTCGTACAAAGCTGTCGCAACAACTTTTTTTGTTCATTTGGCTACCAGAACGGTCAATTACGAATCAACGATTTGTGCGCAGTTGATTCAACATATTTTTGCGATGGATAAAAATTGACAGAAAATTCGGTTGAATTGACCCGTATTTCGGTTGATTTTACCATTATTTTTCTTTCAGTGTAGTACCTAGGACCTACATAGCTTTTAGTATTATTATTACTTCATGTAAGTATTGTTTTCAATAAAATCGTTTAACTTAAAGTTTTTTTTTTAATTATTTTATTCTCATCGTCATGCTCAACGAGATGAATATCTTGTTTAATATCTGAAAAACCAGCCGTTCTTTAGCACTCGTAATATAGCGGCATCATTTTCCGAGGAAACCAAGCTTTAAGTTAGACTAACAAATTTACTCGTGTCATTAAAAAAAAAAAAGACTCATGACGGCTATTCTGACTGGGTACTGCCTTCTGGCGTCATATGCCTTTATTACAGTGAGAAACACTTTTAATTAAACCGACTTCAAGCACATCGGTAATATTAAATTATTATAATTTAGAAAATATAAAAATTAAAAGATATTCCTTTTTTCAAAATTATTTTGCAAAAATACTCTTAACACGGCCGGCATGTGGAACTTTTGTTTCTTTGATAGTTTCATATATACATACATGCATATATATGCATTTGTGTACACGCTAAATAGTCATACATACATATGTATTGTCAATTAAATTTTTAAAGCAATCAAAAAAATGAGCATCCGATCTAAAGAAACCAAAGAGAGTACGAAAGCAAAAATCCGCAGCCACGCTAAATCAATAACAACGATCAAACAACCAAGCGAGCGATTCAAAATTTGTATAGCACACAATTAATGTCCAATAAACACACAGCACAAGCACTCACAATTCCAATTCCACTCAATAGCTCAGAGCTAGCAGCGCAAAATGAATGAACTTGAAAATGAACACTCACTCAATGTGTTGGGAGTGAAGGAATTTCATATAAACCAATACCAATAAGCATGCAGTTGGAGCAAAATAAAAACCACCACCAACAAACAAAGCACCCGCATACATGCATACATAATTGCAGCGGATGTGCATGCACACAAGCACACACACCATCTTATCAAGGGGGCACATGCTTATAAGCAAATAAATGAACGAACGAATAGAGCAAATAACAAGCACAGCTACCAATTGAGCACTTGGGCGTCAAATACAGCTAACAGAGCGAAAATAATCAACAACACAGCGCCAGTAATAACAATTACAAAAACTAGAAAAGTGAGTATTACATTCAGTCATACATGGAAATATACATTAAGGCGCATATACCAGCGCAAACAACTTCTACTACACCCAAAGAAAGCAAACTTCAGTTGTAAAACGGATGTCGAACGTTATAGAAGTTTGATACGGACAAAACGCAACGGACCATTTTAGTGCACTTGTAAATAATTATGCGAAAAGCGTATTATAGTAAACTAATAACAAAAAATAAAAAATTGCATTTGTTTAATAATTTCACTAAGCAGTGAACGTACTTAATTTTTGGTGAATTATTTGTGTATGAATTTCAAAGTTGACTGTATGCTGCAACAATTTGTGGAAAAGTGATCATGCCAAGTATTTAAACAACAATAAAAACACCACACAAAGATTTATGGATATGCAAAATAAAGCCGATCTAAATTACTCATCAACTGAAATTAACTAAAAGTGAATTAAGAGCGCGAATGTGAAGTATAAAATTGCTTAAAAGAATTATTGTGATCATTAAGGATCGGCAGCAAGTGTGAAAGCTAATTGGAAGATTTATTGTGTATGTATGTATGTATGTACAAGTATATAACAATATATACATACGTCGGCGCATAAAAATTTACGCAGATAAATTGAAAATAAAAAAATATATACATATACCTAAGTAATAAAAACTCAAAGTTAACACCAAGTCAACATGGCTCTAATTTATGTGTATAAGAAATAAATTTCAAAGGAATTTTTTAAGATAATTTTAACGTTTTTTTATTTGCGCGGTAGATTTCATATGTACGTCTTGTGGGTGCTAGCGCTAATTTGTAAAGTGAATGGATTTCAATGCGCACAAACAATACAAAAGTTTTATTGAGAAAAAAATCTTATCGCATTTTATTTAACTGTGAAAAAACATACACATACACAACAAAGTTTTGTGATTGCTTATAATAAATTGTTTATGCTGAGGGAGCTGATTTCAAACTAAAGACGTTTATAAATGATCAGTACTAGTGACCGTGAAGCGCGCTCGTGCCGTCGGTAAACGCAAAGTTTAGGTGAAAACGGAATTTGTAAACAATTATGTGACAATTGTTTTAAGCATTTCTACCCCTTATTCATATAAAATAAAAAAAGTTTATAAAGTTCTTGCAGTTCGAAATTTGTATGGAAATGTCATCTCAAAAATTTTTTTAAACTTCTATGTTTTTTATGAATAAGAGCGTTAGACTATATATTTTTTTACGAATAACAAAAAAAAATTATTTCGAAAAATTATATTGAAAAAAATAAATATTAAATTTTTAAGACTAATTAGTAAAAGGAGTTTGAAAAATAACAACTCCTGAAAAATAAATTTTTTTAATAAAAAAAAATTAGAAGCAAAAAAGTTTAGTTTGAATAACGATTCGTGAAAGATTTTTGGAGAAAATTAAACTTAGAAAATAATTTTATAAATTTAAAATAATAAAAATACAAATCTCAGTAAAAATAAAATAAAATATATACCTTAGGGTGGGTCGATTTGTATGGAAGAAAGTTAACCGATATCGCGCCATCGATTTTTTGATAGGATTTGGGCTCAGAAAAAAAAAGTTCCACTACGCATACCCAAAAAAATAATTTTCGTGCCTGTGAAATTTAATTTTTTTGACTTTTTTTTCGACTTTGATATTTAAGTTTTTTTTATGATCTACTAAAAAAATTTTCATATGTATACTTTTTTTTTCAAAAACTGTTATCGCCAAGGTTTTTAGCGGACATTTTTGGGTCGGACAGGGTATACATGAAAAGTTTACAATCAAATGAAAATTTTTTAATAGGTCATAAGAAAAACCTTAAAAATCAAAGTCGAAAAAAAGCCAAAAAAAAAAATGAAATTTCGCAGGCTCGAAAATTATTTTTTTTGGTATGCGTAGTGGAACTTTTTTCCTGAGCCCAAATCCTATCGAAAAATTGATGGCGCGATATCGGTTAATAAATCGACCCAGTCTAATGTACCTATAATTACAAAATGAAATTAAACTAAGAACACACTGAGTTTAGAAAATAATAAAGGAAAAAACAAAAACAATATCAGCCCTAAAAACATATAATCGAAAGTCAAAGTCATATAACAATTCGAAATAAAGGCTATATCTTTACACAAAATTAAAAAAAAAATGAACACCAGAAATGTTCCAACCGCATTTTTGCGTATTTATATATGTTCCGTAGATATTTTTGCTTTTGCTCCGGCTCTGAACATGAACAGAGCCATGGAGCAGAGCCGCAGCATAAAAAAGTGACAACATTTCTTACGCTCTGCTATGAGCTACATATGTGTGTTTCAGAACAGAGCAAATAGCCGAATAAAATCTCCAAACGAAATGCCATGTAGTGGAGCGGGAGCAACAAAAAAAAAAATAACAATAACAACGAAAATAAGAACCTGCAATAGCAATTTAAAGACAAATAAATAAAACCACAAGTACAAATACAATAACATCACAACGCCATATCAGCTCCAACAACAAAAACAAGAGAAAATACAAAACTCCGCATAACAATACTGAACAGAGCAAATGGAATTTCGTTTTTTTTTATTGCTCCCGCTCCGCTAAAAGCAGCATTTTGCTTGGAGTTTTTATTCTGCTATTTGCTCCGCTCTTAAACAAAACGTAGCTCGTAACAGAGCATAAGACAAGCTAACACTTTTGTATCCTACGTCTCTGCTCTATACTCTGTTCTAGCCGGAGCAGTAGCAGATCATATTTTTTGTTGCTACTGCTTTGGAGTAGCAAATGCAAACACTGATACATACTTTAAAAGCACTGAAATTTCGATCTGCCGTTTCGTTTACTTAAAATAAAAGTATTACTAAAAAGCTCGAAAGCACTAAAAATCAATAAAATGCTAAAAAGTACTAAAAAAAGAAAGCAATAATAACAAAAATGCTTTGCCCGGACCGCAAATCGTTATGTATATTGTCGTGTTGAACCCGAACGTTAGGTGGGTAGATGAATTTAGCTCGAAGTTCTAAAAATTTGCTGAAGGATTTTAGTTCAACGAACCACAAAACGCCGAACTGCACGTCGATGGAGGATTCCAGTCACATTTAAAGACCATAGATAAAAACTACATTAAAAACAACTTTTGAAAGCTAAAACAAACGACTGAGATCGGAACACATTGCTGATAAACGAGGAAAATGTTGCAACAAGAACTGAGAATGCAACTTTGTTTAAGGTTTTCTTGAAATGAGAGATCTGCCTGAATTCAAGCTTCAACTTATCCTAAGTTTTTGGAAAATTTCATACAGTTAAATACATTTTTTATGGAATTCCTGTTTGTTTGCCGTTTGAACAATAATTTTCTTTTGTGAACTGAATTCATATCTCATATCAATCATCTGTAGTTCTATTTTTGGTAAATAAATCAAGTTATACAGTCTCAAGCCTAGTTCTTAATGGGGAATCGTTCCATAAAGGAGGCTCGTGTTATATGTCATTTAAACGATAAATATGAAACTGTCAAAAGATTCGTAAAAATAATAATAAGTTTAACTATTTAAGAGCTATTGTAATTAAAAAAAATTTATTTCGGATCACGAATCGTATAACACGATACGAGCCCAGATTCTGTTGTATATATGCACACTAAAAAAAATAACAAAACCTCATACATGGAAAGAGAAGTGATTTTGGGCTATGGGAGCACCCGCCGTAGTGTGATGGTAGCGTGTTCCACCATCCACACCGAAGATCCTGGGTTCATAGCAACATCCAAATTTTAGAAACAAATTTTTTCAATTAGAAAAAAATTTGTATAAGCGGAGTCGCCCCTCGGCAGTGTCTGGCAAGCACTCCTAGTGATTTTTTGCCATGAAAAGCTCTCAGTGAAAACTCATCTGCCTTGCAGTTGCCGTTCCGAGTCGGCATAAAACAAGTAGATCCCGTTCCGCCAATTTGTAGGAAAAATATCGTCCTAAAATATCTTCGGAGGTTATCGCGCCTTACATTTATTTTATTTATTTATGTGTTCATGTACTTACGAAAAACCTTTATTGTTTTGAAGAAGATGCCTATAGCGACAACTTTTTCATTTTAGAAACAAACGGTTTTTTTAGTGCTACAGCCAAAGTCAGCGGGTTAGGACGAAATAAGGTTATTATTTCGTTATCGTTGATTAGATCTATTGCTAAAAAAAGAGTTTGTTTTTCTTACACCAAACAGCGAATGCATGATTTCATTCAACAATTTTAAGATCACGTTTACACATGCTCTTATCTTTAATAAATCTTTAAGAGATAACCTATGCCTTTACATATATTCCATCCCTAGGAACTAGATTATGATCTGTAAGGCTTTCACGATTTCTTCCAATTAGAAATGTCACCCGAGAGGTAGTACTTTGTCTATGAAAAGAAAAAAATCTTCACAATTACCAATTATGGAAAGGGAAAAATTTATATGTGAAATCTAGTTACTCAATTAACGATTAGGAGCTAAGTACGAAAATGAAGAGAATCTCGTTATATGTAAACCAGGTCTAATTCCAAACCCACTAGCCTGAAATTTTCATAAAATCACTTAATATTATTATGTTAAAATAGGTACGTATATGGAAACATCGTAACATTTTTAAAAACATGCATTGGAACAGTTTAAGTAGCAGGGTAAAATCCCCATACGTAGTGGTTTTCTCAATTGTTGATGTAAATTCTAAGCAACCAATATACATCTGTATCTTCCAACAGCAGTGTATATAAAATACTAGATATTAGTAAAGATATTCTCGTTACACTTTTAACTCAACTTACAAAACTTGCAAAATTCGAAAACAATTTTTCAAACAAGAAATAATATAACCTTAATCCCACGGTTGAAGCAAATACCTTAATATTTAAAATAATAATAAAAAAATTATAATAAATTTAGCGATGCATATATCAACTTGCATACATATATGAAGTTGTAGCTAATGGGGTATACAAAAACTGTATGCTTAGAATTTTGAGTACACCCCAAAATGTACAGACGGAAACAAAGGTCCTATAACGCTAAGACTTTTTTATGTTTAGTTCACTGTCAGAAATTTTAAGTTATTAAAATAGCACATTTTTTTTGCTTCAGTAACACAGAACTGTTAGTTTTATAAAAACGAAGGTCTAGAAAACAGTGTTAAATATACCAATTCATTTTTATTACCCGTGTCTTATTTGAGAAGAGTCATCAATCAATTTTATTTGAACAAGGTATTAATCTCAAGGATTTATTTGGGTACGGGAAGATCAAAAAAAGCGACTTTGCTTTTGAATTTCTTGATTCTTTAAAAACGTTCTTTCGAATAATACATAAATGTTCTGTGCGTCGAATAAACAGTTATATCAAGCAGTCAAAGTCCAAGGCGATTGTATGTCTCGACATATAAAGCGGTTTTTGGCACCTAATTCCAGATTTTTATGCGGGCGTATTTAAAATTATGAGTATAGAATTTTCTACATATATATAGGCACAACTTGAAACATATCTTGAATTGGTTAAATAATTAAAAAAAAAAAATAATAATACGTAAAAAGATGGAGAAAACTTTTTTAAAAAAGAAACTGACAGAAAAAGCCTGACTACATTAAAAAAGTGCAAAAATACAAAGCTGTATTTATGAGATACACAGTTTTATAAAAAATTTATTTTTAATCACAGGAAGTGAGCCTTTCTCTAAAACTTGAATGTGTTTCATATAGAGATATTTACATTTGTGAAAATAAAAGAGTTAATTAAACTAAAACATAAGCAGAACTCAACAAAAATCTCTAAATAAAAGAAATATTTTACGACATTGATGTGAAATGTTAATCAACCCCCACAGCCAACGGAGTATTTGCAAGAGCTCAGAACGCATCTGCGCAGCCACAACAATTCCCAACTACTAAACTGCGCAAATGTGAAATTTCAGCAAAATCAATCATAATCAATTAAATTCAAGTGAAGTGATTTCAATCTATTTAATTTGGGAAACCCTAAATTTATTACAAACACTTAATTAAAGCAAAGAAAAAGAAGCAGAAAAAATTAAATCCACAACGTTAAAAACCAATACAACAACCAATAACGTCAATGACGAGTATTTTTCTAAAAATTTCAAAATTGAAAATTTCTCATTGCCAACGTTGCCCAGCCATAGAAAGAAACGTAAAGACATGCCGCCCTCTGCGTTTTTAGTTGGTTCAACCATTTTGACTACAGAAACAAAGGCAGCAGCAACAAGTAATAAAAAGTGTAGCAGCATTGAAAGCAGCAAGAGCAGCAGCAGTAACAGGCAAAATAACAACAACACTTCTAACACAACAACAACGATCCACACAAAACAATTACATAAAACACCAAAACTGCTTTCCCCTACAAAAACCATTTTGAGTTCCACCACGCCACCGTCCCTTTCGCCACAAACATCACCTTCTGCACAAATAAAATACTCAGCGAGTAGCCCAATAACAAATACACAAAAATATAATCAAAATAATAATAACTGCCAAAGTGTACAAAATTATAATTACTTAAGTGCTAACGGTCAACAGCTACAACAACAACATCAACAGGAACAATTTGATCTGCAACAGCAAGAGTACTTAGAATTACAACAATATTATTCACAACAACAGCTAAAGAGATCAACTACAAAAATGGTATTACAAAGTTATGAAAATTATACATCATATCATTTGCCTGCGCATCATCATCAACATGCTATGTCACATCAATTGCCATTATCACAGTCACATCATCTGCATCAACAGCAGCAGCCACATCAACAGCATCATCATGCCCAACATAATCAACAGCATACCCAGCAACAACAAACGCATACGCATCATTATCAACAACAATCGCCGCAGCAGCAGCAACAGCAACCGCAGCAGCAATCATCTCTAACAACGCTATCACAGCAAACGCAACAACATCGTTTGTCCGGCGGCAGCACAGGTAGTGCTTCTGCAAGTTCTTGTTCATCGTCTAACGCATCAACGGCGGCAGCTGGTTTGGGTGGGAGCGGCAGTACATCGGGTTTGAGTACTGGCGCTTCATCGGTGATTGGTTCGCCTAATCCTACCGCCTCTTCACTCGGAATTGGTTACTTTAATGATATGGCCACCACTTTTGTAGGTGACTATACGCCATCACATCATCCAACAGCGAATTCGTATTACACTGATATCGATGCGAATTTCTTTAGTCAAGGTAATTCATTGTTTGTTGTTCGAAGGGGAATTTAATGTGGGAATAATTGTAATTTTTTTTTTTTTTTTTATTATTATAGGTTTGTTATTATGTTTGTTAGTACTTCAGTGATGATAATCTAGAAAATAAATTTGATATCTTGAGAATCCTTGGGTCTGTCAGCCAAATTGAACTTTTTCTTAGCAAATGTTTTTTGTTTTAAAGAGTTCAAGTCAACTTTACTCCAATACTTGGAAAGTTGTTTTGAAGTCGAAAGTTTGGAGGACGTTTTCATGTTTAACTCTAGTTGAATTGAAGTTTTCATGTAGCTAACAAGAACCCGATAAAAAAATAAGTCATCCAAAGATTTATCTTTGATTGCTCTCCTACGTGCAACGGTTAGTCCACAAAGCTCCGAACCTCTTGCATTTTTTACTCCTTTTTACCATTGCGTGTCCTTATGAGCGAAGACTCGTGTGAGTACCAAACGGGTTCCAAAGGGATTATTATTTTTAGCTCTTTTTGATATCAATAACGGAACGGCATGTTAAATTTTTAAATTAGAGTTAAGCTGACATTATAACCCCTCATATATTTTTGAAACATTTTTTAAATTAACTCCGAGCTAAAAAAAATAACCCGCCGTTCTGCAAGTGAGCCTTGGCGGCTAATCTAATATATAAAATTCTTCTGTCACGGTTTTAGAGGCTTAACTCCTCCGAAACGGCTGAACCGATTCTCATGAAATTTTGTGAGCATATTGGGTAGGTCTGAGAATCGGCCAACGTCTACCTTTTTTTCGCTACGTGCCTAAGGTCTTGAGATCAAAACGTGGACCCGGGTACCCAAAGAATGTGTTTACACAATATGGATAACAAATGAAAGCTGTTGATGAGTGATTTAGTAGAGGATAATTTTCACACCCCTGGGTGACTAGGGTCTGGAGATGTAGGCCAAACGTGGGCCCGTGAACGCCTAGATAATGTTTTTACATTTTGGGTATCATATTGAAGATGTTGATGAGTGCTTTAGTACAGGGTAGTTTTCATACCTATTGGTGACTAGGGTCTCGAGATATAGGCCAAAATGTGGATCAGGGTAACGCAAGGATGTGTTTTTACATTATGGGTATCAAATTGAAGTTGTTGATGTATGCTTTAGTACAGAATAAGTTTTAGACCGCTGGGGGACTACGGTCTCGAGATATTGGCCAAAACATGGACCCGGATACACATAGAATGTGTTTTTGTATTATGGGTATCAAATTGAAACTGTTGCTGAGAGCTGTAAAGTTCATTGTGATATTCGATTTAGTCGCATCAACCTGGCAAAACTGATAAATATACATACATGCGAAGCCGAAATAAAGACAAGAATTAATAATACCCACATACCTATTTATATACGTCCTATTCGATTTGCCTGAAATTTCGTATATAAATTTGCCTATATTAGTATTTACGATGCTTTTTTCCGGGAAGTATACCAGAGACGGACTGGGATTAGTACTAGGACTGAGACTGAGAATCGGAGTGGGACTGGGACTGAGACTCGGAATGGGACTGGAACAAAACATACCACCCTCCGGGACTGGCAATAAGAGATGAAGAAGAATGAGAAAAAATTGAGAGAAGAGAAAAGAAGACTGAGAAAGAGATAGAATGAGACGAAGATGGAGATAGATGAAGCGAAAAAGACGGAGGGAGGAGTGAATAAAAAGATTAACAAAAAAGGGTAGAGGGATAGGGCAGAGTTAGACTGAAAAAGCTTATTAAAATATATGCAGATAGACGAAATTTAGGGCAGAACAGGGTATGCTAGTTATTTTTATAAGCGCAGAGTTATTTAAACAAATTTTTCAAAAATTTATGAATATAACCCCTCATGTCAAATTGACTCGAGTTAAAAAGTTAACTTGTAATTCTGAACGTGGGCCTAGAAGCCCTGGCAAAGTTGACGTATCCATATCCATATAAAACCGCTAACCCAACCATCCTTATGGAAATCAATGTAATTGGTCAATGATGCCATACCATAACGCCTTAGCCACAAACAATACGTTTTTGGTTTTTCGCCATATCCATAACCTAAAAATATTTGAGTTACTGAATCTATTAACTTTTTGTATATTTTATTTATTGTTTTTGACACGTTTTGACTAAGAGACTTATTGTTTGTGGATACGTTTGTACTTTTAATTTTTATGAAAATTTTACGGTTTTTAAGTTAAGGCGCAAATAACTGATGCCAATGATGTCTATGCCAATATTGCCAGGCCCTTAAGTCTTCAAGTTATGATTTCGGTAAAATAAACGGTGCCGAAACCTAAATGTGCGTTCGAACTAATTCACTACCCAGTTCATGAATTGCCCTGCCTACACAGCGTTTCTTGAATCATTCCCCATTCGTTAGGCAGCGAGAGATGAGGAAATATTTTGAAACCCATACATACTGCAATTTTTTAATAAATTTCTTTGTACCCAATAACAATTTTCCTTTTCGCTTCAATTTCATATATTCGTCTTTACATGTTTATGCAAGATTTTTTGTCAGATTTCGTTGCATTTCCGATACAAATTAAAGGAGGGTTCGCTCTTGAATTTTTTGGGTTGATGAATTTTTACCGGCTTCGAGCACGAATTCATATAAAGCCCGAAACTACCATTCTCTAAATCACTCCAGACTGGCTTCATGGCAGAATATCCATCTATCTAGCTGCTGACAATCCATTGTACCTTTTCCCTTGAGAGATGATACTATGAAATGAAACATCTTTTGTTTACCGTACAATACAAATATTTATCGTCAGTCTACGAAATCTTTTAATGAAACAACAATTAATCTGCATTACACACTTAAAATTGCCCGATTACCGGGAATTTAATTAAAAAGAGATTTACATACAAATACAAATACACGTTTTTGAAATTTCACAAACTCAAATCAGATTTTTAATAATGGCTATCTACTTAACACCGGCATTACCACCACCACCACCACCGCAACAACAGCAAATACGCCCACAAATGTCAAAAGTTAGTAAATAAATAGTGACAGCTTCAAATTAAAAGAAGCTTATTCTCGAGCATTCCTTCAAAAGTGCCTCCACCCATTTTTGTCACCGCAATTACATAGAAAATTAATATTGACATCAAAGAGAGATGATTTCGTGTTGCATGCTACAAATATATGTACATATGTATTTAGAAAAGCCAAAAGTGAAAATAAAATGAAACTTTAATTACGTGCTCAAAGTTGTTGCTGTCGTTGGTGATGTTGCAAGTTAATTGCGCACTAACGAGGGTGTGAACTTGTGATAAATGTAAATGTAAATACTTATTCCCAGAGCACAAACGACCAACAATCAAACATATGTACATACATACAAACATACATACATACTATGTATTTGTATGTGTATGCAAACAGCTCATTTACAACTCTAAATTGTGAGCAAAATTTTGTGTGTGGGCTGTGGGTTGTGTGCCAAATGGGATGAGTGCATTGTACGTCGGCGCGAAGAGTGAAACGTAAAATTTCAAGTAATTAAATTGCAATTTATTTAAATTCCCAAACAAGCATTCATGTGGCATAAAACAGTAGGCAATCATTTTTGGGGTATATGCGTTGTATATTTTAAGTTTGTAGGTAGCTTGCAGCGAAATAGCTAAGTCGGCAGTAAAATGTGTAGTTTACAATTAGAATTTTTGGACTAGCATCCAACTAGTCCGAAATGGACAAAATATATGACAATTTTAACAACTGTAGATTTCAAGTTTTGGGGAATATTGGAGTGTACAGAGCAGGGTTACAACTTGTTTACCATCATAGAAGGTTTGCTACGTTTTCCGAAAACTTGGAAATCGATCTACTACGTTTTAGTCATTATACCCAGCGGTACTTGTACACAGGGAATTATAACTTTGATTGGATAACGGTTGGTTGTACAGGTATAAATGAATAGAGATAGATATAGACTTCCATATATCAAAATCAACAGTATCGAAAAATATTTAATTGAGCCATGTCCGTCCGTCTGTCCGTTAACACGATAACTTGAATAAATATTGAGATATCATCACCAAATTTGGTACACGAGCTTATCTGGACCCAGAATAGATTGATATTGAAAACGAGCGAAATCGGATGATAACCACGCCCACTTTTTATATATATAACATTTTGGAAAACACAAAAAACATGATTATTTAGTAAATAATACACCTAGAATGTTGAAATTTGATGTGTGGACTGATATTGAGACGCTTGATAAAAATTTGGAAAAAAATTTTAAAATGGGCGTGGCAACGCCCACTTGTGATAAAATCACTTTTACAAATATTAATCATAAATCAAAAATCGTTAAACCTATCGTAACAAAATTCGGCAGAGAGGTTGCCTTTACTATAAGGAATGATTTGGAGAAAAATTAACCAAATCGGTTAAGGACCACGCCCACATTTATATAAAAGATTTTTAAGAGAGTCGTGGGCGAATAAAATAAGCTATATCTATACAAAAGAGAACTTTATATCAATGGTATTTCATTTCCCAAGTGGATTTATAACAATAAATAGGAAAAACTTAAAACTAAAAAAAATGGGCGTGGCACCGCCCCTTTTATGACTTAGCAATTTTCTATGTTTCGGGAGCCATAACTCGAAGAAAATTTGTTCAGAATAGAACCATATGTATATGTATTATTGCATAGCCTATACTATTAAGCACACAAAACAAACAATAACAGCATTTCAAGTGTATAGCTGGGTATGTAATGTTCGGTTTCGCCCGAACTTAGATTTCCTGACTTGTTTTCTACTACGTTGTGTTAGATAGCAACTTATTATGATATTTTCGATTTAGGCTTCACAATGCGTGGGCAGGAATAATTGTAGCAGGGTGAATAAATATTTACAATATTTCATACGTCTTAAATTCAGGTAGCGACACCGAAATAGGAGTTGCCACTGGCGAACTTTTTTTCTACCGAAATCCATAACAAAATCCCACAATAATGGCTTTTTACCTACCAAAGTTGACACCTGTTTTTTGAAACATAATTAAACTATCAAAGAAATGTTCCATTTTTGGAGTTTTATAGTCAACTTTTAAATTCCTCTGATAATTTTTCGTAACATGTCGTAGAAAGTTATATTTTAGCGTTATTTGAGAAACTCTATTTTTACAAATGCACCCACCACCGCCCTTGATTTTCGGAGATGCACACATGTCTTTCCTGCTTAATCTATCATTTGCAACTTTTGTTTTCTTTTCGTCGATTCATTGAGTATAGCGCCCTCCTATGCCAAGTAATTGGCATTTTCGTTACCTTCTATCGCTTTATAACCGGGAACTTAGTATATATGTATGCTCGGGCCTGTGCGAAGTCTTTCATTCCAGGACACTTCTCACAGAAAAAAAAACACGAAAATTTTACTGACTATTTTTAAGCCTAGATTGACAGTTTAACGCCCAGCATTTCAATGCAAGTTAAGGTTAATTGGAGTTCAACCCTGACACTTTGGATGCTTAAACTGCAATTAGTAGTAAAATTGTATTTATAGAGCGAAATTGGCGAAGCTAAAATAAGCTTAACTTTAGCAGCAGCTTTATCTCATACTAATAAACCAATTCTAAGCTCGAAAATTGCAGATTTAAACTTTCGTCAACTTTAGCTTTTGTATAAACCCACACTGAAAACCCGTACCTGTATTTTTACAATAACAAAATGTTAACTTAAGATTATTTTTTAGGAAATAAGTCTTAATGGTTCATTTGCTGAACCTTTTAAATCATAGTTAATTTTAAAACTTGTTAAAATTATATGAGCTTAACCTTTCTTTAGATGATAACTCTGGAGTTAAAAAGAAAGCTGTATGTTCTGCAATTGGGCCCAAGAAATGTAGTATGGTGTTTCGAATTTTACTATGATCGCTTTTCTGTAGTTCTAACACTAGTCCAGAGTCAAAGAATTCACAAAAAGGCTTTTATATCTCGAACAAATATGTTATGCCAAGTAATGCGAGTATCTTATGTACGATGCAAAGTAGTATTGGAATTATTTTCACTTGGTTCGGTTGAACCACGTCTTTTGCAGTTAAAAGTACCAGTGATATAAAGATTTTGACTAGTTCGTTTCACTACAGGGTATTAGCTTTGTGTGTGTACATAGATGTGAGCGTGTATGTATATGTACTCATGGGGCTGTTGTGGGTGGCTATTAAACACGAATGATATTTATGAGGGTTGTACGAGTCGTAACACTTTAAAGCAAATACACAGCAACAAGTCATTGTATAAATAAATATGTATGTAAGGCTGTGTTTTGTCCCACCACATTGACATTGCCATGCGACCGCAACTCTGTGAATCAACAAGTTTCAGTTGCTTTGTTCTGTCCGCAATTTTGCTCTGCTATATTTATTGACTTTTTTTTTACTCAAAGTACAAATGACACCCCGCCGCGTATTTAAGTGACTGTGATTTTGTGTTTGCACATGTATGTTTGTATGTTTGATCTATGTTGTATTTTAATTTCGTTAACTTGCATAAGTCTACTATTATTTGGGGTTTCTTTTGATAATCTAATGTGAAGAGTAGCTCAAATTTTGAATATTGATGATGGCATTTTGGGTTCCTTTGATTAAGTACTCAAATTTAATGCATTGTGAATTGAATTCGGCTAAGCATTTATTTTGGTTTTCAATACGAGCAATGACCTCATTGAATATTTGATGTGGGAAGAATTAAAACCTACCAAAAATTTATTTATAAGCGATGTTAATGGAAAAATAAGTACGGACGCGACTGTCTTCGGCTGTGTGTAGTTCGGCAGACTTCATACCTTTCATGAATGGGGTTGAACAACAACCTTATCCCATTCATAATATCCAAATAATCGGCTGTATTAGATAAGAAATATATAGTGAACAGATGTACATACCTAAGCGATTTTTAAGATAAATATAAAATAATAAATAGGAAGGTACTTTTTGTGATGATGCTAAGTTTCACGTTTTTTGTGATGATGCTAAGTTTCACGTTTTTTGTGATCTGCATGTAAAACCTATGAAAACGATGAAATTTGAAGCTTCTAGCCGTTAAAAAATCACAGTTTATATGGGGTATAAAATATATATCCATATATACGACCGATCCCATCCATTTTTTCAGAGAACAATATATGCAATATACGAAAGCATATGGTGAAGTTTGATGCTTCAATCTTATAAATTGAGGAGGATTTGACAAAAATCCCCTTTTCAGAAAAATCGTTTGTATGGGGGATATATGCTAATATGTGACAAACTGAAAATCATATGTAATTTAAATCATAAGATGACAAAGAGTAGTTTCAGTTATTTTCTACGCCAATTTTATTGCTGAGCTTTAATAAAATACAGCTTTTACAATTTTTAAAAATTTGGCATGAAGTTAAAGCAACGAAACAAAACAAAAATACTTTAAAGAATTTGTTCAAAAAAAAAAAAAAAAAAACTCAACGATGTGCCACAAAGTAACTCAAACTTTAAGGAGAATAAATGGGTTTTATTTTGAGCAAAAGGAGAAAAAAGGAATCAATACAGGCCCGTATTGCAAAAAATTCAAAACCGAAACTTATAAACAAATTTTTAAAATCCTTTTGTATATTAAGTTCACGGCTTGAATTTTAGCGAAAACTTTAAACCATTTATCGGTTTAGGCAATTTTTCAAACTTATTTTACTCACTTTCAAAACGTTTCAATTTACTATTTTGTTTTCTAATTTTAATGGGTTTAAGTTTTAAACTTAATGAAAAGTAGTAACTTGTGTATAGAAACTTGTATACATTTGTGGCTTATTAATAAAACCTGAGAGTTTAAATTTATTGCTGAAAACCTCAAAATTAAAAACTGTATTAGTAAAAAGTACTACAAGTCAAAGATTCTTTTTCGAAAAGTTTTGTTATATATAAAGTACTATGATATGTTTTGTTTTACAGATCTGAAAGCTCAGTAGGTAGAGCAAGCTACAGCATTCCTAGGCACGTCAGCTGAAAACCAGGCTACCGCGCAATCGATTGTTCTCTTTTTTTATTCTTGTATCCTACAAGTGTGGATTTCTCTAGTTTAAAATTGAGATCCAGTTATGCGCTTTCATTTTCTGGAAGAGAGGTATAAAATAAATTTTAAAACAACTTTGGTTTTGTCACATACACATTGTAGCGAATTCTGGGAAATTCCGCTTATTTCAAACCTTCTGCTAACGTTCGAATCGCTAAACTGTTGAATAAATCACTCCAATATCGAGTAATGCAAAAATGGTCTTTATTAGGCTACATTGAGAGTACTTCCCAATGGCACTTATACTTCACAACTAATTGCGTGTTTAAATCAAACTTTTATACTCTTATTTGCCTCGTCTGCATATTTCTCCAAAGGTCTAGACGTTTCACCTTCTAGAACTCTTGTAGCTCCTGCTTGATAAACAGCTATATACATGCATGTATATCTGTAGTTTATAGCCATATGCGTGTGTATGTGTGAGTAACTATTTCGGCTGATTACCACATGTGTGTATGTGTGAGATATCTCTTCGTCGCCTTCTACATAAGTGTTGCTAGCTTTAACGTGGACATGTATATAAGAGTGGTTGCTTCATGTTTTTGTTGTTGCGTGATTATTTACTAACAGCCTAGTGATGTCAACATTCGCCATAATTTGTATATATGTAGCAGAAAATTGTTTCGAATTTGCGCTCAAACTTTTAATCGTGTACGTGCAACGCGGGAAAATTTGTCGAGCTAAATATTTATCCAAAATAAGGAATGAAGAGCGTATTTCCCAGACTATGTATCATTGCAACTCGCTCTAATTTCCGCCCCCTCTTTTCCACAATTAATATACCCTACAATTACAAAATAGAGTACTTGTCGTAAAAAGCTCCATATATTCTGCTTCATGAGCAATTTAAAATGTTTTGGTTTTGTTTAACAAACTATTCAAGATTTTATACTTTTCTATTCATTTTAGTTTAAAATTCAAACCGGATAAGTTTAAAAGGCGCATAAGTAAGTTGAGAGGTTTTCCCATAACTCTTGGTTTTTAGGGTGTCCGGGGAAAATCTTGTATGCAGTCATATTTAGATCTTCGATATAAACTAGAAAAATGGTATGAATTTCCAGATATTTTCTTCGTGTCACACAGTGTCTTTGATTTCCCATATTTTCATATGTCTAAAAGTATTTTAGCAAAAAAGCTACTTCCATATATTCGTAAAGTATAGATAGTGCTTACTTTTTGTGCCACTCTTGACAACTATCATATATATTATTTCTAATTGCTGTTTTTATGTACGGGTCCCTTTTTCGCTCTTATTTGGAATCCAAATCTATAAATAAAGTTTTGGTTATAAAGATGGAAATTCGGGCTATTAGCGAGCTTTGCGCAATTTTGGTCGTAATGCTTTTGTTTAGCTATATTTTATTAAAATAATTTGTTAAAAATAAACGATTGTGAGCACACAAGAAATATATTTGTACTATGGCACTACCCTGCAAAAATCGTTGGATCATGTGGTCCACTGGAGTGCCCTGCAAAAATTTTAGGATTACATGTTCCATTTTCTTCATGTTGGAGTACTCTAACAATACTCCTTTGCAATGCGTGTGCGGACCACCATCAGCCGACCATTGCTCGTTTTTTAACGACCGTGATCACGACACGATGACGATCGAACAGGGTTGCCAAAAGTAAAATATTGCATACAAATAACTGATAATAAAATTTTACTATGGCAACTCTGATAAAATGCAACCGCGCACTGGTTTTATGTATACATACTATATATAGTATGTATAGAGAAATATTAGTTTCTTTATTCTCGCAAACGCTATAAATAACATAAGAATATTCGTAGTATAAAATATAAAAGTTGTATTGCCCCTCTTCATTTACTTTCATTTTAAATTAAATTCACTTCGATAATTCTTTCCGACACAATTCCTCTTTAGTACTTTTGCATGTGATCCTCTGTGGGTGTTCCATGGAGTACTACAGTGAAAGTACTTTGGAAAGTACTCTCACGTATGTACTCTATGGAATACTCACAAACAAAGCGAGAGTGGGACCACCTACTCCTCTCCTAGGACATCGCAATGTTAATTGGAGCACATTTTATATTATAAGCTTTTATTTAGTTTAACTTTTGTTGTCTGTAATGGAATCTTGCAAGTTAAATTTGATACACTTGCCGATGTCCGATTGAGCTGAAATTTTGCACACATGTATAACTCCGATGACAATGCAATATTACTTTGTTAGAATTCGATAAATTAATCGATAACACAGTTATCGGCAAAGATTTGTATTTACTTTGGCATAACAGGCTATGTCCCATACAAACGCGCCGCCCGTCGTTACCTATCCGTGGATTGTGATATTTGGACGTGGTGAATCACGCGTGTCACGCGTGGTGAATCTCAACGCTTGCGAAAAGCGGAGACACAACCCTCTGTTGTATTTCTGTGTATAACCAACATAGCTGAATTTTTAAGGCTGTTTAACTCTGTAATCTTTTCTGTAATTTATTTTGCTTTTGGAAAAATTACCTATTTGAAAAAAGCTGGCTGAAAAATATTGGCATAACAGCTTCAGTTAAATCAAGAATGGAAAATCTTGGAAAATTTGAGCAGATGTGGCAATTTCGCGCGCCCGTTGAACGAAATATTGACAATCTGCTGATCATCGCTAGGAAATTAGCGACATTCCATCAACTAAGCAGCACTTTAGCAATACTACTGTTATTATTTGGCCGCTCAAACACACACATATTAATTGCGCATTAAATCTAAAATATACAAATACACCATAATAATTTAAACGGCCAAAGCTATAATAATTTACACGGGTGATCAATTCTTTCTCTGATTCAAAAGCTGAACTACCAGCGCTACCGTCAACAGCTCAGTGTCATCATTGCCAGTAGCGCCAATAACACCAAACTCGTGCCTGACACACAAAAGTCGTTTCACTCAATAGCGCAAGTAAAATGTGCTCCACACTCATACTAGCGTCAAAAATTCGCTTGGAGTCATTTCGTCAATGAGCTACCATTGAGCTGGCACCGCATTGGCGCTGGCGCCATGCAATTTACATCACTAAAATTGCGCGAATGCCCAGGCTCATGACTTTGTTAATCCAGATGGTGAAAACGGACACTCAAAGGAATGCAACCTTGCAAACAACAGCCGTCATTTTCAAAGTGTAAAAATTCTGTGATACAACGAACGCTAACGCGGTTAGGCTCTTATCGGTAAGTGTTGCATACTTTTCTGCGCACTTGATTTTGTTTTACAGATTTTTGGCGATGGAATTTTAGCTAAGCGAAAGTTGGAATATTAGCCGTGTTTTTTTATACACGCGTATAGGTTTACGTTTGCGCGTGAAAAAAAAACGCCTATCCTCGCTTACATAATGCTTAGGAGACCCATCTAGCAGCAGTGGTTAAACAACTAGCTACAGCTACAGCGTGTACCGAAAAGCGGAGACACGACCCTCTGTGGTATGCCTGTGTATAACATATAACTAAATCAGTTGCGATGAATTGTGGACACACATAGAATACATAGAATTAGTGTAGGGGGTGAAACAAAAACACATATTTCAGTTACATCTACGTATAATGCGTATTGGAATTTATTAGCACACATTTTATGCGCAGCAACTTCAGAGGTGTATTTAAAGTTTGGCTCTTAGCAGTCCATATAAATTATAAGCGTATAGAGGTTTACGTTTAAAAAAAAAATACGGCTATTATTTTAAAACAGATTTAACACACAGAGCAGAGCTCTGCAATGAGTAGTTGTAAACTGAACGCCACATAGGCCAAGTCACAATAAAATATGATTTTAAGTTAGTTAACACTGTTTGACACAATTTTATATGTGCTCTCTGTCAAAAGCCGAGTTATGTAGGTCTTTAGCAGGTATTCGAATCGAAGAACTTGACTGTTTAAAGTTGACTTCGAAGAAACCCTGTAATGTTGATGCATTAAAAGAAATTGATAGAATGAGAAACGTTACAAATAACTAAGTAAAGTTTACGTAACTAATTTAAACAATATTTTGCCCTACTAAAAATTAAAAAAAAAAATCATATTTAAATTAAATTTAAGAAAAAGGCTTTTCTAAGAACAAGCTTCTATTACTTGTTAATAAAACGAACTAAAAAGTAAAAAATAAAATTAAAGAAAAAAAAACTTTTTTAAAAATAAGCTTTTATTATTTTGGTTAATAAAATTAACTAAAAAGTAAATTGACTCTAAAGAAATATAACACTTTATAAGTTCATTGTAAGCTTAAACGATAATTAGGATTTTTCGTCTGCGACAAAAAAATTCTATATTGTACATAATTATATATTTTTAACATTAAAACTTTACACCTAAATTATTAAAACTTACAGTTTATATCACAGTCCTAATTGTTCTAATAAAAGCGTGTTACATTTCGATAGCAAGAAAATGAGATCCTAAATGTTCTTAATTATACCATCAAAATTTAACACGTTTTTTTATTAGAACAATTTGGACTGTGATATAAACTGTAAGTTTTAATAATTTAGGTGTAAAGTTTTAATGTTAAAAATATATAATTATGTACAATATAGACTTTTTTTGTCGCAGACCAAAAAGCCTAATTATCGTTTAAGCTTACAAAGTTTAAGCTTATAAAGTGTTATATTTCTTTAGAGTCAATTTATTGTTTACTTTTTAGTTAATTTTATTAACCAAAATAATAAAAGCTTATTTTAAAAAAAAATTTTTTTTCTTTAATTTTATTTTGTATGAATACAGATTAGTTTTGGAACACTCCTATACTCCTAACGGAGTATTCCTTACACTATTTATGGAGTACTCGCGTTTTTTGAAGGGTACTTACCATTATACTCCGCTGTAATGCAGGAATGGACCAACTTATGTTTCTACACGAACACATTGTAAGCCGATCATTGCTCGTTTTTAAAAGATTGTATTGGACTGTGGGTAACTCATGGATTACTCTGATGTAATGCGGAGCTGGAGTATATGGTCCAGTGCTAGGACATCGCAATGTTAATTGGACCATATTTCTTGTATGAATTATGGTTAATTTTGGAGCACACGCTTGGTCCATAGCGAGTACTCCATACATGCGTGGAGTACTCGCGATTGTTGTACTCGCGATTGTTGCAGGGGATTGTGAATATGTGCACTGAATTACCGGCAGTTGCTCTCGTTCGCCACGCAGCGCAAGCTGTAAGTTTTAATTGATAGATACAACAGCTGATTTCTGTTGATACTTGATAAGAGACTTTTAGATTGGTTGCGCAAGATACGCACGAGTACAACTTGTAAAACTTATTATGGTTTGCAAATATAATAAGATGTTGTAAATTTGTTTACATAACAATAATATTTGAATGTTATATGTTTCGGTCTGTCAATTAGAACCAGAAATCCCCAGCTGGTTTTATTAGAATGATTTAACAAAAATAAAATAACGCCTACAATTGTCCCACCCGTGACGATGGAACATCCCATACATTCCAACAAAGATTTTTTTTGTATTGAAAGCTCAATATAAAAGCTGTGTACATGTATAAAAGAACCAGCGTGTGTCTCAATCATTTTTGGCATTTTTGACATTCACAGAGTCGTAGTTAAGCTTACCTTTTTGTTAATGAATGGTCATAAATATAAATGAATGTACTTTCTCATATGTATACCAGCATGGCTGAGTAACTACTATTCAAGCAAGAAAATAAAAATACTTACATATATGTATGTACATCTGCTTTCCTTCTACAAAGCTGCTAAAGTTTTAGTCTCGCGATGAAATTTTTGTCTTACTTTACTTATTAACATTCAACAGGTTTGTGAGAATCGCCAATGGATCAAGTTTTTACTCGCATCATTTACCAGTGGATCACTTTATTTCTCCTAAAACATAACCAACCTATTTGTTAGTTATTTATTGTGAACTTTTTTTCGCTTGTAGTATATACATAATTATATATAGAAATTGTTGTTTACGCTCAAATGAGTGCTACTCAATGAATGAATGAACGCTTCCATACAGCTCTATTGTCGCACATTTCAAATGCATTTGCCAAGGTAAGATATATTGGAGCAATGTTGGGGTAATGTGCTCTTCTCACACTTCCATACATACATACATACATTCTTATAGCCAGATATACTTCCAACCAACAATCACGCGATTCATTGGCTTTGCTCACACCACACTAAGAGCCATTGCTATGATGTGGCGCGCATGTACCAAACTTTTAAGTATTTGTCTTATGTATGTTTTTGTTTTGGCTACATTTGGAGCTCATTTTATTTTCATACGCCATGGTATTGGTGTTGAGTTTGATTTTGATTGGTTTTCGAATTTCATCGAATCAGCACTTTAACTGAATGGGGTGCAGCTAAGAAAAAGAGTTTATACATTTGGTGATATATGTATATGTATATGTAAGTATGTGTTTGTGTGCGTGTGTATACGTAATGGCTTGATAAAATTAAGACTTTTGGCTGATGTAGGCACGCCTTTTGGGGAAATGTGGAGATTGAATCTCATGTATGTACTATATTCTTGTTGTTTTTTTATTGTTGGAAACTACTGTACTAATTTTTTCGCATGTGATGCCATTGACGTACCAGATTATAAATTTAAATTTGACGGTAAAATATTATAACAGTTTTTTTTTTTTATAATAATAATAATGCGCTAAAAATATGTACCTAAAAAGTGTTGAAAGTTATTTTGTAGATCTAGTCAACTAAAGAAATTTCTAAATGATTACGAAATCTTAAGTAATGTTAGAAGGCAGGGATTTCTAGCTTTCATTTTAGTTAGGTTATATAAAAAAGAGTTTTTTGCTGGAATGCTTAGAATTTTTGCGTATAACATACAATAATAATTTATTTATTTATTTGTAATAATTTATCAGGGTGACGCTATCAGAAAACTGTCACAAAACATAGTTAGTGGCAGAAAGTGGCAGCTGATATCAACACTTTAGAATCTTAAAACTTTGACCAATAACAAAATATAAGTCTAAAATTGATATATTTGTGCAAATAAACACTAATAAAGGCACTGGTGAAATTTTAAATAAAAAAACGCAACAAGCTAAAGACACTAAAATTATTTCAAAATGAAGTAAATACGTTTGACTTCAATATTCATTTTTATTTATTTCAATACAATTATATTTTATGTATTTTTAGATAGCTGAAACTTGCACTTTATTTTTAACTTGCTCTCACTGCAAAATCCAACTAATATCATAACCTCACTTTTGATACTATTCTTAAAGAGTACAGTTCGAATACAATAAAAACAAATATACCTTTTAACAAGCTGTTCTAATAAGAGACATTAACGACATTTTTGGTGACAAACTTTTCACTTTGATTGTTTTAGTTTTGGCCTATGGAACCGAACACTGTGCGTCGGTTCCCACAAATGTTTAATCGGACACCTAAATACATATACTCGCTCACCAAATTTCATTAAAATATGTCAAAAATTTAGGCATTAATTTGCGTTAAAAAAGATAGACGGATAGACAGACAAACGTACATGACTAAATTAATTCAGCTTTTCATCCTGATCGCTTCGGTATGCGTCTGGGAGGTCTATCTCTTTTCCTTTAAGGGCTTACAATTTTCGAGATTCGGACAAACTTATAATACCATTTTATTTTCATGAAAGGTACACATAAAAAGTTGAAAATTTTCGTATTCGATTTGCATTTTTTGAAGTGTTGCTCAATATAAATAAAATATTGGACTCCCTGAAAAAGACCTCAAAACTTCCAAACGCGTAGGGAGGAAAAGGAAATTTCGCATTCTCAAATCTCGGCCGAAAAGCTCGCTCAAAGCAAAAAGTAACTTAAAATTTGTATGCCAAACAAAAAACGTTTGAAGCTTTCGGGATCAATCGGGTTACAGTTTAAGTTTTGCGCATATTGCGGGCTCAAATTAAAGCCCGGTTATTTCTTTGCAAACAATTTCCGTGTCAATTTGTAAGAACAAGTGAATTTTCATATTTTTATGGGTTTTGGAAACTGTACCACAAAGGAGCTCAAAACTTTCAAAAACCTATAGCAAACACCAATTGAAATGCTCCCACACTGAGATCTATTCATTTTTTGTAGGTGAATAATTGGGCAAATCCAAAAAAAATTTAAACCGGCACGTAATTAAAAAATTTGAAAAAGTCTCAAAAACCCAATACGAAAATTTAAACAATTTACCGAAACAATTTCAAGGAAGAAAGAGGGAAATTTCATAGCAAGCTGTTCATATTTTGAACCTTTTTTACGTTTAATGTACTTTACAATAACAACATTTCCACAAACTTACATATGTGCATGGGTATTGGAGGTATAAATTTTTTCGAGTGGGAACACTTGACTTGGAACGCCTCAAGTATAGCCCAACTTCATTTTCGATCCAATATGTATTTTATAATTTCTTATCTTTTATCCTACAATACTCAAAAATAAATTAAATTTAATACATACATATACAAATGTATATGTAATTGTCTGCATTGCATTTTGCTCATGCAATTTTTTTCTCTTTTTCATCATTTCAGGCTATAGTAACAATCCGCATGATCACAGCAACAATAGCCCGCCCCCGCAAACGCAACAACAACAGCAGCAGCAGCAACAACAACAATCACAAAATGCAAACAATAATACATCACTGCTCTCTCATGCGCAACAACAGCAGCAACAACAACAACAACAACAACAATCACAACAATCCAACTCCTCCGCTAACAGCAATGCATCCACCATCAACTCCAATCAATCGGGCGGCGGCGGTCAAACACCCAGCCACAACAACAACAATAGTGCCAATTTGAATTACATGCAAATGGCAATGCGAAACTCTGCTGCCGCTGCTGCACTTTATACTCAACATCAAATGAAAGAAGAACCTGGCACACAAAATACTTCATCCTATTCGAGTTTGGGTAGCGGTAGTAGCAATGGTCAAAGTGATCCAGCTGATCTCTCAGTTTCATCCGTTTACGGTTTACCTGCGCATTTGGCTGGTGCTGCTGCTGCAGCGGCTGCCGCAGCCGCTTCAGGTGTCCATTATGACGATAATGACTATCACAGTACACTTTCATCGCAAGAGCATCAAAGTTATCAAGATGGCAGTGCTGATTTTTATGGTATAACAGCGGCGACTAATGAACAGAAATACAATGCCTATGGACGCTCACCATTTCCCGATGCATATGCATCAGAATATGGATCCTATGATCCAACGAGGTTTCAATCAATGACTGGACAATCAGCTACCGATCAATGGGGTGTACATCATGCGGGGCAACATCCAGCGGCATATATGAATACAATGAGTTTGGAGAAAGCGCTAATGGGTGCTTATCCAATGCAAGGTGGTGTACCGTGCTTCACCGGTTCTGGTCCCATACAATTATGGCAGTTTCTGCTGGAATTGCTGATGGATAAAACATGCCAGGGTTTTATATCGTGGACTGGTGATGGATGGGAATTCAAACTTACAGATCCTGATGAGGTAAGTTGAGAGAAAGATTGCAAAAGTAGTGGATAAAGTAGTAGATTTCTCAAATAAGAACGAAAAAGAAGAACTAAAGTGGGTGTCTTCACGTTCAATGAGATTCTTATTTTTTGGTGTTACGATAGTAGCAATACTGTTACTACGGAAACCAATCAGCTTAGTCCATTAAAAATTCTCAAATTACTATTTAATGTGGGATATGTGGTGCTACGCCTACTACGATGAAGTTCCTGGGTTCAAGGCTCAGAAAAAGCAAAAAAGTTTTTCTAAGCGGGTTTGTGCCTTGGCAGTGGTTTGGCAAACACTCCGAGTGTATTTCTGCCATGAATAGCCTTGCAGTTTCAGACTCGGCATTTGACATCTAGTTCCCGTCCCGCCATGTTAGCTTGTGTTGAACTCGCTGGTCAATAAAGACCTCACAAAGACTGAATGTGCCCATAATATTGCCATAATTTTTCAGGGACTAAACGGAAAACCCCCATTTAGGCACCAGGGCTTATATTATAGAACTACTCCGTCCTATTGGCAAATACTAGAAGTTTTCTAGCAACTAGATTAATTGCTGCCTCAAGATTTGGCAACTCTGCCGCCCCAGTTTCTTCCTGTAGCTCGGACTTCCTTCATCTGGTGGTACTGACGCAGCCTAACATATATGCATGTGACGCCAAAAGACAGGGGCCAGCTAGTGTGTTCATTGTGTGCCTTAAGTCTTGCCTTTTTAGGGAGAGGAGCAACTTTGTGAGTTTAATGTCGAGTCCTAACTTATAAGCATGGGACGCCATAAGGAAGTGCCCAGTTAGTGTCCATTGTGAGTCTTGTCTCTAAAGAGAGAGGATAAACTTCGTGAGTTCAGCGTCGTAGGATTTGCACATTTTGCAGCCCCGCGCTTCCTGCTTGATGAAGATCCCGTCCCGCCAACTTCTGTGAAAAATTAAAAAGTATTATGACGCAAATTGGAATAGAAGCACAGCCTAGATCTTCTGGGCTTTATAATTTTCAAAACATAAAAAGAGGGGAACGATTAGAAGTCAAACCCGGCTTCTTTTCAATATGTTATGGAAGTATAGATTTGTCAGCGAGGAGTTATTGGCGTGTTATTAATTTTTTTCGACGATTTACCGGTTTGTTATGGGTGTATTGTAGATAATAAAGGTTATCGATTTTTTATCGACGAGTTATTAGTTTTTTTTATTGAAAGTTTATCGATATGTTAGCTTATCGATTTGTTATCGGAGTGCTACCGATTTCTTATCCGCGTGTCAAAGGAGATTTTTTGGTTTGCTATCGAAACGTATGTAATTGTTATCGAAAAATTATCGATTTGTTATCAAAAGGGTGTGCATTTTGTATCGATATGTTATCAAAAAGTTATCGATTTGTTAACGACAAGTTAGCTATCGATTTGTTATCGGCAAATTATCAATATGTTATCGAAAAATTATCGATTTGTTGCAGAAAAGTTATCGATTTTTCCCAATGAATTGACAATCGATAATTTTCCTATCGATAATAAGCCCATTACAAAACAGCGACTCGTCTATTTTGTTTGTTACGGATATAAAGCTGAAGAGTTAATTTAAAAAAATATTTACATCCTAGACGTGCATCGCTGTGTTTACTCGCCGAACTTCACGAGTACTTGGCACTCACGTCTCAATATACTCATACCATCATTAAGCAAATTCCACCATAATATTTTACATCAAAACTAATGCATGAATTATTGCTCTCTTTAAAGGTTGCGCGTCGTTGGGGTATTCGCAAAAATAAACCGAAAATGAATTATGAAAAATTAAGCAGAGGTCTACGCTACTATTATGATAAAAATATTATCCATAAAACAGCTGGCAAGCGCTATGTCTATAAATTCGTTTGTGATCTACAAAACCTTATTGGGTAAATCGAAGGATGCAACCATTATCTAAAACAAAGAAATTATTAATAAACATTTTTTTCTTCCTCTTTCATTTTTAGTTATACACCAGAAGAACTGTGTGCTAAATATGACCTGAAGACAGACAAGAAAGATGATGATTAAAATAGTTAATTTAGTTTCTTCTAAAGCTGTGAACGCCTGGGTAATCAAATTAGCTACGACTACAGCAACGAGCCCCCCAGCTCAAGTCATCAACATAACTTAAAATATGTGTTTGGATTTAAAATACGAACTTGACAATGCCAAGAGAAAAAAAACTATGAGATCATAAAATCAGCCAACCTCTCTCAGACTCATGTCGGCATTGGTGCGGGCGCGTTAAAGCGTGCTATTGAAGAGATATTGTGCGATATTCATATAATAATTGTGGATTCTTCCAAATGTGCTTAATTTTTAAGAGAGCATACTAATTTAAATGCTATACAAATACATGCACATATATTTATATATATAATTATTAATTGTTTATGATGCATACAACACACATACATATGTATGTATGTATATATATACTTTGAAAATTAAAATTTTTGTTTGCTACTTTCTGTGCTTACTCATATTTATAATTTAATAATTAGACATGATATATATTAAGCTAATTTGTTTGAGGAGATTACATACTTACATAAATTTCTTTATGTATAAAAAATAGTGTGCTGAGAAAATAATGCAAATATGTGGCTCAAGTGGAAAACATGAAAAACGTGATCGTAATTTTAAGTTTGCATAAAAACAGTTTTATAAATAAGAATTTAGTATGTCATTGAAAATATTTTTAAAATATGTAGAAAACAATGCATAGAAATTATTATAAATTAGCTTATTTAATTAATTTAAATCATAACCATGTAAAAATATCTGAATAAAAGTAAAAAATAAGTTAGTTAAAATTTATAGTGCCTGAAATGATTTAAGAGCACACTTCTTTGTGCTTTAAATTTCAAAAAATATTATATACGTTACAAAAATTATAAACTAATAAAAAAAATAAATACAAGTACTGCAATATGAAATGAAGTAAAATATTATCTAATAAGATAAACCAAAATAATGGGAATAAAGAAATTTTATATATAAAATAAAATATTAATAAAAAAAAATAAAAATGACAAAAAAACAAAAAATAAAAAAAAATATAACAAATAAAGTAAAATTAAAAAAAAAAAAAATACAAAATTGATAAATAAAAAATGTTATAAAATTATATAACATAAATAATTTTTTCTTCTTGAATTGTGATAATATAAAAACAAGTAAGGACGGGGCTTCATACCTTTCATGAATGGGGCTGAACAATAATCTTATCCCGTTCGTAATCTCCAAATAATCGGATGTATAAGATAAGAAATATATAGTGAACAGATGTACATACCTAAACGATTTTTAAGATAAATATAAAATAAAAAATGGCAAAAAACCCCCTTATCTGAACGATCGGTTGTATGGGATATATATTATATATAGCTCCGATCGAAATGATTTTTACAGGAAATCTTCTATGATGTATTAGAATAAATATCACCAAGTTTAACGTTTTTATATTGGAAATTAAGGGAGAAATTGCAAAAATCGGTCTATCTGATGGGATATATACTATATATAGCTCCGATCAAAGTGATTTTTTCAGGATATCTTCTATGATATATTAGAATATATATCACCGAGTTTCACGTTTATACTTTCTAAATTGCGGCAGGTATGACCAAAGTCGTCTTATCTGAACGATCGGTTGTATGGGAGATATATGTTGTAGTGGTCCGATCCTAGCGGATCCGACAAATGTCTAATATAATACAAAAATACAATCTTGTGCCAAATTTCATTGAGATATCTCAAAATTTGAGGTACTAGTTTGCGTTCAAACAGACAGATGGACATGGCTATATCAACTCAGTTCGTCGCCCTGATCAATTCGGTATACTTAATGGTGAGTCTATCTTCTATATTTCTCAACTTTACAAACATCGGACCAAAGTTAATATACTATTTCATGTTCATGAAAGGTATAATAATAAAAGAACAGAAAATATTTAACAAATAAAAAAAAAAATGTAACGAAATCAGAAAAATTAAAAGCAAACTGCGGCCCGTGTTGTGGTGGTAGCGTGCTCATTCTACCACACCGAAGATACTGGGTTCACGACCCCGGCAAAATTTTAGAAACAAGGTTTTTCAATTAGAAAAAAGTTTTTCTAAGCGTGGCGGCCCCTTGGCAGTGATATGGCAAGCAATCGAGTGTATTTCTGCCATGATAAGCTTCTCAGTGAAAACTCATATTCCTTTGCAGGTGCCGTTTGGAGTCGGCATAAAACATGTAGGTCCATTCCCGCCAATTTGTAGGAAAATTCAACACGACATAAATTTGAAGAGAATCTTGGTCTAAAATCTTTTTGGGGATTATCGCGCCTTACTTTTTTTATTTCTTTATTTAAAATCAAAAAAGAAAATTTCTAAAAATGCAAAAATTATTTCAAGTTAAATAAACTAATTTTATAACGTAAAACACAAAATAAAAAATTTATGAAATTATTAATTAAATTATTAAATAAAATATCTAATAAAATAAATTAAAAGAAATAAAAAAAATATTACGAATGAAAAAGAATAGAATACAAAATTTACAATGTAACATAAATCAAAACAAAAAATAATTAAACACAAACTAAAATTGAAAAACAAAAATTAAAAAATAAGGAAGTAATCAAAATAAATTTAAAAAATAATCAATTCAAATTGAATTAATTCAATTAAATGAGTTGAAGTGAAACATAAAAATATATATAATATAAACTGGTAATTAAAAATATCTTCGGTTTCGTTTCTGCAATATGTTACCGTTCCGGGGGTCATATCATTTTACAACTGGTTTCGGCTTTGCTATTAACAGATGAAATTAGAACAACAAAAGGACTGTAACTGTATGGTGCTAGAACTATGTAACTGCACTACACTGGCGTTTTGCACTGGTACCAAGTGTGGCGCTGTTACCACAGTTCGGACTTCTAACACTAAAATGGTCAATTTACTATAATTTTTCCTAAATATGAGATATAATCAAGCACGCTTTGGTAGTTTCACAATTATTATGAAAGAATAAAAGTAATTTACTTGTACTCAGGATAACTTTGTCCACCATATTAGCACTTCCCTTTAAGACCTCTGCTTAAAGAAGCCGCCTTTAGAGGGACAAATATGATTGGCTGGCTTTTTCAATAACTACTACTTTCGTCCTATAGTTTATCGGAGAGTAATTTCACAACAAATTTTCCAGAAGCGAGGTCTCCAATGGGCTAAGAAGCTTTTATCCCTACAGATGTTTCTTAGCTAAGTGAGTGTATGATCTCTTTCAATATCATTGTTGAACTGACAAAATATACAAGGTTTAACAAAACAGGAATTCCCAATATCAACTGCAAGCAGTCCAGCATTTATTTTATTTATTTGCTTATTCTGGCTCATTTCATTTATAGCTTTATTATCATCTAGCTCAAGAAAAGTTTCATTTGATTTGAAAAAATATGTAATCTGACCGTCAAAAAAATTTATTGGACTTAAAAAATCTTCATTTTACTTGAAAAAAAGTTTAATTTTATTCAAAAAGTTTCATATGACTTGAAAACAGTTTCATTTGTTTTACAAAAAAGTTTCGAAAAAAATTTGCGTTTGATTTGAAAAAAAGCCTAATTTCACTAGAAAATGTTTTCATTTTATTTTAACAAGTTTCATTGTATTTGAAAATGTTTTATTTGATTGGAAAAAAGTTTAATTTTTCTGGAAAAACGTTTGAATTTGCTGAAAAAAATTTCAATTGATTTGAAAAAAGTTTCATTTGACTTGGAAAATATTTTATTTGACCTGAAAATGCTATAAGCTCGATGAGGAATGCAAAATTGTTCAAGTCGATGCTAAGTCTCGTGTGTAATACTAAGTAAAAGGAAGCTGTTTTGTAAACGTCGCTTGCCTTACTTTAATTCCGTGCACACCAGGAATCGCTGCAGTTAAGAGAGCAGTGGCTGGCATTTCTTGCTCCATTGGACTTTATCTCTCTATTCCAGTATTTCTGCTAAACTGTATGTCGGAATTATGAGGTTCAACATTCTAGAGAATTTTAAAAACGTATAATTCCACCTCGGCCTACATTTGCAAAGACAAGGCGGCTTGAGTATTGCAGTACTTCTGAACATGATTAAATTACTAAATGTTTGTTCTCCAATGATGACAGATCCTTGACACTCCCAAATTGAAAAATCTGGACGGGTTGCCTTTACGAAGTACGGAAAACGGGGAATAATTCAATACCCTTTAGTGAAATGTGTAGTAGAAAAGTTTCTTTGGTATTATATAAGTAGTGATAATAAATTTGTAAATGCCAAAAGTTTTTGGGGAAATAATTCATTTTGGTTTGGTCATTCTTTCAGAAATTATTTGTAGAATGCCGTACGTTAGAATTTTATTCAAAAATGCACAATCTCAAATTGGTTTCAAAAACTCCCTATATGAGCATAAGTTCAATGCATTTTGTCATAAAAGGGTGTTAATTAAAAGCATTCTGAGATGAAGAGTTCTTCAATCTAACTCTAATATAGTGTGGTTTTGTGACAAATCCTGAATTGGGAAATTTTTGAAAAATACAAAAACAAAAATAAAAGAAAATGGCTTGTTGTCTTAGAACAATATATTCCTACCTTAACTTTGACAGAAGAGTTAAGCTTTTGTGCGGTCCTGCTACACTGGGAGTATTCATTCACCTTTTTATTCTGAAATTTCGGAAAGCTCTTTTCCGTTAGGTATATATGGAAGCGTTCCGGATAAACCGTTAATTTAAAATATTCGGAACACGTTCACGAGGTCCGAATATGTCAAATAAGTATATATATAATATTCCAAATATAAACCGATTCCCCAAATTCTTAAATGGAGACGAATGTTCCCAACATACGGAATTAATAGAACAGAAGGTCGACTTTTAATATCCGTCCAAAAATATCCAGAGAAGTGAAAAAAGACGCGTATTGACCTCGATAACAATAATTCGAAGGCGGAAATAAAAATTTTAGCTCGTTCAAAAGGTATTGGCCTTCATCCGAGCTTATAAAAAATTAAATGCGTGCAAAATCCCTTTGTACACAAAAGCTTTTTCAGTGCACAAAAACATTATAGCAACCACATGAAAATTGCCAACTTCAACTGCAAATATCTCCGGACAGAGATAAAATTTTTCTTTTCCGCCTTCGGATTTTTGTTGTCGAGGTCACCTCTCTCGATATTTTTGGACGCGTATTAGCAGTAGACTCCTGGGGGTCAATTCACTATCTGTGAGTTTTACGAGTGTACACATGAAATTGTGTAAACTTTGAAATTCTGATTCTGTAAAGCAAAACTGTGAACCAGAAAACTCACTGATAAAAACTTCGTGAGTTTCCTTGACAGCCGGTGCACACTATTGTGACATTCAAAACTCATACTCACTGTTGCAGAATAACTTTTTCTTTTCATGGCGTTTGATAAACATTTTCTCACTGACATATGACTTTTATATTCAGCGCTCATTCAAAAAAACAATATGCACAATACTTTACAGAATCGCATGAAATTTTAAAGTGTAATTTTTGTGTGCAAATGAGTTTTCAATTCGTGTACATTTTTCAGTTTTTCACAGTTACGGAACTTTTACTAGGCTTTTACCTGAATAAGTTAACATGTCCAATGATTTGTTATGGCATCTCCATTATTTACTAATGAAATATTAACGCGAATCGATTTAATAGTTGAGGTTTTGACGTTGAACGATAAATTTTGGTTAGGTTTAGTATATTCACAGGTTTACGAAAGTGCACGATTTCTTAGTGTCCTCACTTTTCCTAAAATTAATTCAGCCATACTTATAGATCGTGGCATAGTTAATAAATTCACTATAAAATTAAAAATTATTTTCTAAGGAATTATGCAGTTCAGTACTTATCGGGTATTTGTAGACAGATTGCTTCCTATTTCTACTACAAATATTTTTCGAAAATTCGCAAAGAAACAACACAGTTAACGGATGTCAATTCGATTTGGGAGCAAAATGGCTGCAATCGTCAAAAAATGTGTCTGTCGAGCAAACCTCTTGTGATTGAATCATGACTTCTGAAGGACTAAGCTAAAGTCGAAGTCAGCTTTACGGGATAGTTTTTTTTTTTTTTATCGTATAACTAACCCGTTCTCTGTTTCATTCCTATAAATTAACATTACTAAGAAAAGAAGTAATAATATAATAAAAAATGAATGATACAAAATGAAAAAATTAAAAAGTGCGAAGAGTGGAAAAAACTAAAACTGAAGAGAAATGTAAAATAAAATAAAACGGAAGTAAATTAAAATTGCATTATTTGCATAATGTGCAATTCAAATATTTTTAAAAATTCAAAATAAAACTATTCGCTATTACATTAAGAACATAATAGGTACATCGTAATATCATAAATATGTTCATTGTAAACTATGAGCAATATAAAAAGCTTGAAAATTTTGCTTAACTGCAAACCCAATGTTTAGAATTTAAACAGTTGAAGGTTTTATATATCTAATAAGGTTTGGCTATGTTAGATCAATAAAGACCCTCACACTTTATGCAAACCCAATACTTTTTCAGCTCACATGCACCTAATAGCGAATAGGCTTGAAACAAAATACTTAATTCTCATGTGCTTTGATATTTTCATACAAAATTGCCATACAATACAAAAACAACTACGCTGTTAATAAAATAAAAATAAGCACATATAAATATGCTAGGAATGATGCCTTCGTTATAGATAAAATTAAAAAAAGGTAAGAAAAACCTTTTAGAAAGTTTATGATAACTCTTGGAGCCACAGCAGACCATATACCATACCTAAAACACAGTTCGAGTTCGCTCTTCACTTATATGATAACTATAATGTAAAAAATTTGATTCTCATAAAAATAAGTAAAAAACCCCTGAGAGGAGCTATGTATGGCGCCAAAAATTGTCACAAAATTTATTCCTAAGAGTTGGGCATTACTCGTCATGCAAATAAGTTTTCTTAGACCAACCAAAGTTTTGCATAAAAAATTTGTTTGTTAATTATAGAAATCACTTTGCGTGCTTCAAGGGCGCTTTTCATTCAACAAGAGTGCTTCCTTATTATTCTTCTTTTTTTAACAATTTTCAATACTAATTTGGTTTATTACAAATATCTACATATTAAAATATGTACGTGACATAAACATGTATCAAACTAATACCCAATTTTGTAAAGTAATTAATTTTTAATTAGTATTAAACATTATTTAAATATTTGCATATTTGGTGCATTACAAAAAAAATCAAAATGTGTTTGTAAAAACAAAAAAATGTGTTAGTGTTTTAAATGTATAAAATTGTAGAAATAAATTTAAGAATTTATGATTAAGTTAATATATTATACGTAGTTGCCGTAAATGCTTAATTTAATTAGTAATTAAATAATTATTATTCATATATTACAAAAAAACATATGAAGAATTAATAAATGCTCAAATTATCCCAATAAATTTTTTTGATTTTTACTATTTTTTAAATAGTACATATTTGTTCCAATTTTAGAAGATTTTGAGAACTTAATTTACAAATCTCAAATATTGGTTCAAAAAGGCGTCTCACATAGCAGTTGAAAACATTTCCAAAGTAAAATGCTTAATTTTAAAATGTGTGTACATTTCCTGTTCTCAAATCAATTTAAAGCAAGGCTGGAATGGAAAGCGAAAATAATAAACAAAAAATCCAATCAACGATCAGTCTTCCTAACAACTACAGGAAGATACTCCAGCAAGTGGCGAAGAAAGTTTAATTATAAACTGTATGAGCTATACACTGACATGCATTAGTGTAAAGAGTTTTTCGCCCCGCGTAACCTGGCACTGTCACCGCCCAAATCATTTATGACAAAGACAAAAAAACGCTCATAACTATATATGTATAAAGCAATTGACAAAAATGGTAATTTTCAGTACACAAATGGCCCAGCCTCGAAATTTTCCAACATCTCTTGGATCAAGCAAGATTTTCCAAACTCTTCTTTTGCATTATACAGTCACTTACTTGTAAATTTATTCACGATTTTACTGAAGGGTCTATCATTAACAGTTCAATTTCTACGAGGGATTTATCGGTTGATCGATCGGTGTTAATTTCTAACTGTTTTTGTGTAGAGCTCTTGAACAAATCAAACTTCTAACTGCTTTTGGTGTATGTATTTTAATAAAATTTTTTTTCTAATAATATACAACGTAATGTAGATGATTCCACAATTTGTTTCAAGGTTCTATCATTAACAGTTAAGGCGCTACGTGGGATAACCGATTTATCGATAACTACAGTCAGCTATGTATACCTTTTGAAACAAGGCAAATGACAAAGTTTCATCCACAATTCGATATAAAGTTCCATCATTAGCCCTTCAAGGCAAAAATGGGAACATATCGGTACACAAATGACCCAGCAGAGAAATTGCCCTACATCTCTTGAACCAAGCAAGATTTTCTAATTTGTTGTTTTGCATTCATGTAGCTACCTACTTGTAGATTAATCCACAATTTTACTGAATGTTCTATCATTAATAAGTTCAATTTCTATGTGCAATTTATCGGTTGATCGATCAGTGCTGATTTCTAATTGTTTTTTGTGTATAGCTCTTAAACAAATCAAAATTCAAAAGTTTTTTCGTTTGCATTAATATGGCTTCATAATTTAGATTGTTACACAATTTGTTTCAATGCTCTTTAAATAACTGTTAAGACGCTACGTGCGTTAATCGGTTTTTCGATAACTCCAGTAAATCCGTGTATATCCCCTGAACAAAGGGAATTTCGAAATTTTTTTGTTTACATTCACAGTTTGACAAAAAAGTTCGATCATTAATCCTTCAAGGCAAAAATTCTTGTTCTATATAAATTAGACTGGGTCGATTTATTAACCGATATAGAGTTTTTTTCGACTTTGATTTTTAAGGTTTTTTTCAGGGCCTACTAAAAAAATTTTCATTTGATTGTAATATTTTCATGTATACCCTGTCCGACCTAGAGATATACGCCTCCGATAAACGCCGCCGCCGCCACCACCGATTTTGGTCGTTTTTCGCACGCCGCCGCCGAATGTCAAAGATATCGGCGCGCCGGCAGCGGCGTCCGGCCCGTTACTATATTTTCTACTCGCTTAAGACTGCTTAGGCCATTTATTGTCATGTCGAAAATTGGTCGGATATGGTTGAAAGTGGTATCAATGAATGCGCAACACTGCCAGTTATAAGAAACTAATTGCGAAATTTAACTCTTTCTAACTGTTCAAAAGTTATTTAAAAAAAACAGGCGTTTCCGATGTCAGCTTAACACGGACTTTGCTTCACCCAATTCACCAAGTTATTAAAAGAAACACTAAAAGAAAAGTTTTATAATAAATTTGTATGCTCACTTTGCATATTTTTTTCAAAAAATTAATAATGAACAATGAATTCAAATGAAATCGCGTGGGCTCACATTCAAATATCTGCTGTTTATTTGCGAAACTATACAATAGCGTCTGAAATGTTAATTTTGATTTTCACACTTCATCCTTCAACACCCAAGTCTCCCGGTTTGACATTTCCTAGAGTTGGCGGCCCTATCCAAAGCTAGTCCCTTGGAGTGAATCACATTGATTATAGCCTATCAACCAAGTTTAAATATCAGCTACACGTTACGGTTCCTTTTACAAATGTGAATACGTAGGCACATTCATATATTTACTAGGTGAGGCTTTGTCCTTCGCAAGAACACTCAAATTGGTGAAGCAAAAGCTTTCTCAAGATAGTCGCACAAATGACCGGGTGTTCTACTAGCCTAACGTAGGGGATAGTCGAACTGGTCTGAAAACTGAAGGCGGTCATCCATAATGAGCTGTTATATCATAAGGTCGGAAAGGAAGACCATTGAAGTCAATGTATCGAACACAAACGTCTGCAAATTTTGGTCCACATTTAAAAATTTTTTCCACGGTCCTTGTAAAATTTAAAGTATGTAGATCCGCCAAGGATTATATGATTTTCATCCATGAGTTACGCAATGATATCCACTTAGACCGCTTATGATTTCGAGAGCGGCATCTTTGCCGAATAGCTTCTTTCTAACGTTTCAAGGTGTTTTTTTTGTGTAGCTCGGAAGCATAGCGCGACAAAAGCATCCGTCAGAAAGTCAGCGGTGCTATACCTAAAGCTCTTGGAACGTGACGTCAACGAGAGTATGAGTTCGAAGTCGCAGTCCTATGGCTGCTATGCTGGCCTATGGTATAAGGGCCAGGATGCGTGGTAGTGGTCGGGACTGCTACTGTTCCCACGTCGGGAAGCTCTTAGAAACAGCAGAAAAAACTGAAGGCGCTCTTTGGCATTAATGGTAATCGTTAAAGCGCCACGAGAGTCATGACTCATGACTATTAGTAGATAATTGATAGCAAGCGTAAGTCGCCTTTATTCGTGACCAGCATGTAGCCACAAATGATTTAAAGAAATCGCGCCGACGACGTGTATTAGAGTTAGCCCAGAACATCTCCTTCGGTGAAACTACGCTACAAAAGTATGACCATTTTCTCCCTCTCCCCGCAAGGAGCTACTCTCGAAATTTTCTGAACGATACGCGAGATTTTGAGGCAAAAACAGCGGATCTTTCCGAAATGGTCGAAACGTCAATTTCCTTAAATACATATACACAAAACCTTTCCAAATATAATGTTTTTATATGTTTGTATGTTTAATTGTGTCTTCAATTTTACTTAAGATTGTTTAAGACATAATGAGCTTAACACCGGTAAATAATAATGGTTATTCAATTATTTTTTTGGTTTTATTGGGAAAAACTGAAAAGAAGAAAACATTTACCGGCCTATTGTGATGGTACCATTTCGAAAACCGCCACTTCATCATCGTCAGGCAATTTCGTAATGTTTTTATTTATTTCAACAGGTTTCCCCGGTGAAACTTACCGGTGTTAAGCTCATTAATTCTTAAAAAATCTTAAATTATTTTTTTTTAATATTCGCTCTACAAGCCTCCCAAATACTCATCCACAAGTTCATGATATTGTTCCAGATCGTCAAACATACCATTGGCATCAGCAGTATGTTTCCATATTCATTAGTTGTGGACAATTTGATACTCTGAAGTCCAGCCATTCAAGAGGTTTACGCCGATCACTTTGTCGGCGCGCCGGTATATAATAGAGCCTCTACTCCGACCTAAAAATGTCCGCTTAAAACGTTTTCGATAACAGTTTTTTTGAAAAAAACAAAAAAATAAAAAATATATAGAGGGTATACATATGAAAATTTATTTAGTAGGTCATGAAAAAACATATAAAAATCAAAGTCGAAAAAAAATTAAAAAAAATTAAATTTCGCAGGCTCGAAAATAATTTTAAGCAACTATACTAACTATAAGCAAGGTTGCTAGTTTAGTCCACTTGGACCAAAAAAGTTCCCTTCCAACCCCATTTGGTCCGTTTAAGGTGTATCAATTTTATATTGTCGTGTGTGTGAGTCGTTTACCGCTCTAAACTAACTATTTAGCTGGTCCTTGTTTTCAATTTTGGTCCTTTTTAGGCAGTAGCCACGATTTTGTTACTTTTATTTTTCACTGAGGTAAAAATTCACAACACTGCCCACAACTTTTGCCACGCTTTCATATAACGCCCACATATAATTTTCAATTTACTTCAATGAAATTCATACCACAATAATTGCTCAGTCAATAAAATATAGCAGAACAATGACATTTCACCTGGGAGATAACTAAGGCGTGTCATTAAAATGAAAACTGTTCAATTTTAGGGCAAACACATAACACAGACTTATAAGAAAAAGTCTTGTTTTAGTGGCTAGATATTTCGATCGGTTATCATACAGTTTTCATGATAGTTTTTTGTCACTAGTCGCGCTAAAAGAATTTATTTGAAATGCACGTGTGCCTCTAAGAAATTTGATAGGGCTTGCCACTGATGGAGCCATTACGATGGCCGTCAAGTTAAATGAATTGAAAAATGTAAAAGAATGGAACTAATTTGATTTATATTAAGGGTACTTGCCACTCACTTAATTTATGTTCAAGCATACTGAGAGATATTTGAGGTTGTTGAGGAATATATCAACGTGGCACACAAAACGTACCATTTTCAAAATTCTTACAAAGAAATTCTATGCAACATTTTGAAAGGGGGTTACTTGTCGATTGGCATGTGATATTTGAAATCTTTCTCACACAGCTCAAATTAGCTCAAAGAGTTCGAAAAAATTTCAGGACTATTATGGTTGTTAAGTCATCCAAGATACTTGTCAGCTAATTAGCTTGGCATAAGATATATTTTAAGTGGAAGTAAGGCACAAATACTTCTCGAAAGCGATAACTCTATAAATATACCTCGAATGGTGATCAAAAAAATGTATTTTTATGTTTAGCTTTTGAAGAAAATGCAAAAGAGATTTGATTTCGGAAGAAGTGTTTTGTGTTTGAATAGCAAATCCACATTTTTCAATACAAAACAAAAAGAGAAAAGAAAATGTTTAACCTGAAAACGGTTATTCACAATCCGTAGCTTATACTTGCTATTGCAACATTTCCAATATGAATTGCACAAAACTCTTAACTGCCTTACTTTATTTTTGTTTGTGCAGTTTGAATCAAAGCAAAGTCTCCTATAAGCTATGTTAGTAAAATTGTATAAGGAAACCACGGATACATCCCAGCTTTATATTTTACAACGAAAACGAAAATCTTGTGAATTGCTGAATTGTTTGTGTCACAATAAAATAAAACAAACATTTGGTCCTATTTTTTGGGATCTGGTTCCTTTTTCGACGAGTTTTGGTCCCAAATATAAACATGGTGTGGAAATAAAAAAAATCTTACGAATTTTGATTCGTTCAAGAGATATATACAAAAAGCAGTTAGTAGTCAGCATTAATCGATCAACCGATAAATCGCAAGTAGAAACTTGTTTCAACTTTTGGATTGATCCACAAGTAGTTGGATATATAATGCAAGACAAAACCTAAGAAAATCTCGATTGGTTCAAGATAAATAGGCAACTAGCAGACCGGGCAGACGTTGTTCTGCCCTAAATTTGGTATATCTGCATACATTTTAATAAGCTTTTTCCGTCTAAATCTGCCCTCCCCCCTCTACACTTTTTCCTAATCTTTTTATTCACTTTTCCCTCCGTCTTTTTCGCTTCATCTATCTCCATCTTCGTCTCATTCTATCTCTTTCTCTCTTTTCTCTTCCTCTCTTTTCTCTTCTCTCAAGTTCTTCTCATTCTTCTTCATCCCTTATTGCCAGTCCCAGAGGGTGGTATGTATTTTGTTCCAGTCCCATTCCGAGTCTCAGTCCCAGTCCCTCTCCGAGTCTCGGACCCAGTCCTAGTCCTAATCCCAGTCCCCGTCCGTCTCTGGTCTACTTCCCGGAAAAAGCGTCGTAAATACTAATAATAAACAATTGTATATACCAAATTTCGGGCAAATCGAATAGGACATATGTAAATAGGTATATGAGTATTATTAATTCATGTCTTTATTTTGGCTCCGCATGCATATTTATCAGTTTTGCCAGGTTGATGCGACTAACTGGAATATAGCAATAAAGATTACTTCAAAGCTCTCATCAACAGCTTCAATTTGATACCCTTTATGTAAAAACACATCCTAGTGTTACCATGATCCACGTTTTGGCCTATATCTCGAGACCCAGTCACCAATAGGTATGTAAACTAACCTGTATTAGAGCACTCATCAACAGGTTCAGTTTGATACCCATAATGTAAAAACACTGTCTAGGGGTATCCGGGTCCACGTTTTGGCCTATATCTCGAGACCCTAGCCATCCAGAGGTATGAAAATTACCCTCAAGCACTCATCAACAGCTTTCATTTGATATCCATATTCTATAAACACATTCTAGTGGTACCCGGGTCCTCGTTTTGGCCTATATCTCAAGACCCTCTCCAAACACCGGCTACCAACTAACACACATTTTAGCCTTTCTTTTTATACTCAGTTGAGCATAGCTCACAGAGTATATTAACTTTGATTGGATAAAGGTTGGTTGTACAGGTATAAAGGAATCGAGATAGATATAGACTTCCATATATCAAAATCATCAGTATCGAAAAAAAATTCGATTGAGCCATGTCCATCCGTCCGTCCGTCTGTCCGTTAACACGATAACTTGAGTAAATTTTGAGGTATCTTGATGAAATTTGGTATGTAGGTTCCTGCGCACTCATCTCAGATCGCTATTTAAAATGAACGATATCGGACAATAACCACGACCACATTTTCGATATCGAAAATTTCGAAAAATCGAAAAAGTGCGATAATTCATTACCAAATACGGATTAAGCGATGAAACTTGGTAGGTGAGTTGAACTTTTGACGTAGAATAGAAAACTATTAAAATTTTGGACAATGGGTGTGGCACCGCCCACTTTTAAAAGAAGGTAATTTAGAAGTTTTGCAAGCTGTCATTTGGCAGTCGTTGAAGATATCATGATGAAGTTTGGCAGGAACGTTACTCCTATTACTATATGTCTGCTTAATAAAAATTAGCAAAATCGGAGAACGACCACGCCCACTTTTAAAAAAAAATTTTTTTTAAATTCAAATTTTAAAAGAAAAGTTGATATCTTTACAGTATATAAGTAAATTATGTCAACATTCAACTCCAGTAATGATATGGTGTAACAAAAAACAAAAATAAAAGAAAATTTCAAAATGGGCGTGGCTCCGCCCTTTTTCATTTAATTTGTCTAGGATACTTTTAATGCCATAAGTCGAACAAAAATTTACCAATCCTTGTGAAATTTGGTAGAGGCTTAGATTCTAGGACGATAACTGTTTTCTGTGAAAAAGGGCGAAATCGGTTTGAAGCCACGCCCAGTTTTTATACACAGTCGACCGTCTGTCCTTCCGCTCGGCCGTTAACACGATAACTTGAGCAAAAATCGATATATCTTTACTAAACTCCGTTCACGTACTTATCTGAACTAACTTTGTATGGGTGTAAAAAATGGCCGAAATCCGACTATGACCACGCCCACTTTTTCGATATCGAAAATTACGAAAAATGAAAAAAATGCAATAATTATATACCAAATACGAAAAAAGGGATGAAACATGGTAATTGGATCGGTTTATTAACGCAAAATATAACTTTAGAAAAAAACTTGGTAAAATGGGTGTGACACCTACCATATTAAGTAGAAGAAAATGAAAAAGTTTGCAAGGCGAAATCAAAAGCCCTTGGAATCTGGGCAGGAATACTGTTCGTGGTATTACATATATAAATAAATTAGCGGTACCCGACAGATGATGTTCTGGATCATCCTGGTCCACATTTTGGTCGATATCCCGAAAACGCCTTCACATATACAACTAAGGGCAACTCCCTTTTAAAACCCTCATTAATACCTTTAATTTGATACCCATATCGTACAAACACATTCTAGAGTCACCCCTGGGCCACGTTTATGGCGATATCTCGAAAAGGCGTCCACCTATAGAACTAAGGCCCACGCCCTTTTAAAATACTCATTAACACCTTTCATTTGATACCCATATTGTACAAACCCATTCTAGAGTCACCCCTGGTCCACGTTTATGGCGATATCCCGAAAAGGCGTCCACCCATAGAACTAAGGCCCACTCCCTTTTAAAACACTTATTAACACCTTTCGTTTGATACCCATATTGTACAAACGCATTCTAGAATCAACCCTGGTCCACTTTTATAACGATATTCCGAAAAGGCGTCCACCTATAGAACTAAGGCCCACTCCCTTTTAAAATACTCATTAACACCTTTCATTTGATACCCATATCGTACAAACACATTCTAGAGTCACCCCTGGGCCACGTTTATGGCGATATCTCGAAAAGGCGTCCACATATAGAACTAAGTCCCACTCCTTTTTAAAATACTCATTAACACCTTTCATTTGATACCCATATCGTAAAAAAAATTCTAGAGTCACCCCTGGCCTACCTTTATGGCGATATCTCGAAAACGCATCCACCAATAGAACTAAGGCCTACTCCCTTTTAAAATACTCATTAACACCTTTCATTTGATACCCATATCGTATAAACACATTCTAGAGTCACCCCTGGTCCACCTTTATGGCGATATCTCGAAAAGGCGTCCACCTATAGAACTAAGGCCCAAGCCCTTTTAAAATACTCATTAACACCTTTCATTTGATACCCATATTGTACAAACCCATTCTAGAGTCACCCCTGGTCCACGTTTATGGCGATATCCCGAAAAGGCGTCCACCCATAGAACTAAGGCCCACTCCCTTTTAAAACACTTATTAACACCTTTCGTTTGATACCCATATTGTACAAACGCATTCTAGAGTCAACCCTGGTCCACTTTTATAACGATATTCCGAAAAGGCGTCCACCTATAGAACTAAGGCCCACTCCCTTTTAAAATACTCATTAACACCTTTCATTTGATACCCATATAGTACAAACAAATTCTAGAGTCACCCCTGGTCCACCTTTATGGCGATATCTCAAAAAGGCGTCCACATATAGAACTAAGGCCCACACCCTCTTAAAATACTAATTAACACCTTTCATTTGATACTCATATCGTACAAACAAATTCTAGAGTCAGGCCTGGTCCACCTTTATGGCGATATCCCTAAATGGCGTCCACCTATAGAACTATGGCCCACTCCCTCTTAAAATACTCGTTAATACCTTCCATTTGATACACATGTCATACAAACACATTCCAGGGTTACCCTAGGTTCTTTTTACAACATGGTGATTTTCCCCGATCGCTCAACCGATAAATCGCGCATGGAAATTAAACCGATAATGATGGAGCCATGAGTCAAATTGTGGATTGATCTACAATTTGTTACATATATATTTCAAAACTTTTGCATCCGGGTTGATCCAAGAAATATACACAGCTTGTCTGTAGTTATCGATAAACCGATTTACACACGTAGCGCCTTAATTATATACATGAAATTTGTTTTGAGTGAAACTACCTTACAATATTAACACCTTGTTTAGACTCATAAAAATGCAACTGGTTATATAAAATTACTTTTGCTCAAAACAAAAAAAAAAAATCAGAAAAATTGTATGACACAGAAAGTGAAGAAATTTTTATTGAATTTCTTCAATTTACAATCAGAAATAATAGCTTAAAAATTTTTTACAGCTAAAAAACTTATTTTTGACCAAACAACAAGAAATATATACCGCAAATAATTGAAAATTGCACATATTGGAACGCAAAATGTTAACGAAGCTTAATGTATTCCCTAAATCATCAACACTATTGCGGAAAATATTATGCTGGACAACAATACGACAAAAACATGAGATACCAAAACATTTAACAAATATACCCAAAGAAAAAGATCCACCATTTGCAAGCATGGTTGAGTATTATTATCATTCGGCAGCACAACTGATGGAACCAATGATGATCAAGGAGTTGGAGAAGTATCCATATATGAAGAAGGAAGCACGCGAAAAACGTGTAGCTGCTATGTTGAAGATGATTGGGAGTACTACGAATTTGTTGGAAGTTACATTTCCAATAATTAAAGGTGATGGCACTTACGAGTTGATAACCGGTTATCGAGCTCATCACACAAGACACCGTTTGCCGTTGAAGGGTGGTAAGTGGGAATGCTTATAAGGACGTTAATAAGCTCGTCCATCTCATTGTCTCAAATAAATATTTTAAATTTTTTTTTTTTTTTTTGAGGCTCTTTTGCTCCTTACTTTCATGTCTAATGATTTTTAGCTCATATTGTTCACTTCCTTGCACCAAATATCCTTGTTCCGGCGATCAACTTTACAGCTTGTTCTAACACAATGCTATAGGCGTAAGTTACTCTCGGGAGCTTGCAGCGATGCTTTTGTAGTTCGGAGCCGTGCAGCGGTGTGAATGCTCGCTTCTTGTTGGTCCTCCGATGTTTGGCACCAACCTACTTAGCAGATATGCCTTTCCTGTCACAAGCTGATTTGGTGCCCTAAATAGGTACCTACCTCGTTTTGTTAGCACATTTCCAGCGAAGGTGTCGAAGCCAACTTCTAACCGAGTCTAGCCATTCTTTCGTGCGTGCCATGACTTCATTGAGTTGTCTTGGTATAATTTCTGCAATATTGCCTGCGTACCCGTATAAAAATGTTTTCCAGGCATTTAACAATTGAGATATTTTTTGTGGCTGACGTTCTATAGATCAGGACCAATATACTGATCCGCATATATTTTCATGGCATACACACCAACTGCAGTTTGGTATATGAGGATAGGATATCTAAGATGGGTTCCGATAGCGCGCCTTGTGTAGCATGGAACTTGTAGTCGATGCTCTAACGACGTTTACTTATTTCGCGCTACTTGAAGTATTTTTAACGTGATATCTAAAAGTTGTGTGCAAAAACTGCCGCTGTGGGGAGTATCTTAATCAAGAGAAAGGTGTGCAGTGGCATGCCACGAGAGGTGCTCTATCTATTATTGGTGGTGATAGTAAACGAGCTTTGGTAGGCTAGAAGCAGACGGCTGCCGAGTTGTAGCGTACGCAAATGACTTGGCGATTTGCAGGGCTCTCCGGGCCTGGCTGTAAAAACTAAAAAAACGGAGCTGAGTCTTCCCCTGAAGGAATATAGAGTCCCTGTAATTAGGACTCCTTTCATTGGCGCAGAATCGTTTGTACTGATTGTTATAGGGATGGATACTTCAGTAGTATTGAAGATAAAAAACTGCCCGGTAGCCCAATGTGGAGGATAGGGCTATGGAGTCTCGCCATGAGTAGACGCTGGCAGCATTACACGATGCAGGTTGGGGGGGCTAAGGCCCACTTGCAGAACAGCAGTTTAACTTTAAAACTCTGAGTTAACATGGCATGAGGGGTTAAATTCATACGTTTTGACAAATTTTTTTAATTAAGTCTTAGCTAAAAAGAATTACATGCCGTTCAGCGAGTAAGGGGCGACTTTAATCCAAAAACCTATAAGGTTTGTCGCGTTTGTCTGCCGGGATCTCGATGTAAGCCAGAGGTTTAAGCTGTCCGATAACAGTTGTATCCTCTAAACAGAAGTTGCAGCGATTAGGGATGTGGTAAATGGCACGCTATCCAGAGATACTTAGGTTTGAGAATACAACATGTACTCGAATATCTTAGCGACTTTTATACAATGATGCCATTGACGGGGGTATGTGAGTGTTTTGCCCGATTATGTTGAACTGTTTTGTGGTTAAGATCATTTGGGTCCAGAGCAGTAGCAGTATTACCGGCATCTTTCACGCGGATCTCTTAACCCACATGGGTACAACATAACCCGATATGAGTTGTTCAGAGTCCCGCTGGCCCCTATGGTCTGCTTTTAGATGCATGTTCAGCTCAACAAAATGTTAGCAGACACTACCTATTGCAAGGTAGAGATACCTTTCTAGCCGCAAGTGGGTGGTAGGCGATCTACCGACATTGTTTGTCTCAACAGCGTTCAACTATATGTGGTCATTGGTGCTTTGTTAAGTCACAGCCCAATGACAATCCATGCAGTACATCTTAATATACTGTAAAACCTATTTCGCTGCAGCTGCATGGAAGGTGATGAGGTGGAATCATTAAATTATTTCAAGCTTGACTGTCAAGCTTTTTCCAACGCTGTCGGTTCTCACTTGAGCTTTCCCTGCCGGGGTGCCACCTTAACCCAACCTAACCATGCAGTTTCATATGCACCCTTTAACCTAAGTGGTTCGGTATAAACATGTATAAATTGTGAAACCTTTTTGGACTATGCCTGTAGTCCATCTGAAAATCATTTATTTTTGGTTTTCTCTTCATAGGAATACGTTACGCCATGGATGTGGATGCCGATGAGATTCGTGCTTTAGCTTATTTGATGGCTTTCAAGACCGCTTGTGTAAATGTGCCTTTTGGAGGCTCCAAAGGTGGCGTGAGAATAGATCCGAAAAAATATACAGCCAAAGAATTACAAACAATTACACGACGCTACACCATGGAGTTGCTGAGACGTAATATGATAGGCCCAGGTATAGATGTACCCGCACCAGATGTAAACACAGGCGAACGAGAGATGAGTTGGCTCGTAGACCAATATTTAAAAACTTTTGGTGAGTATGATGAATCATAAAAAAGGAAGTATGAATTATCGATATATTACTAAAATTTCTTTTAGGATACAGTGATGTCAACGCATTAGCCATCACAACTGGTAAACCGGTTGCCATCGGTGGCATAAATGGGCGTACGGCGGCAACGGGACGTGGTCTATTCAAAGCAGCCGAATGTTTTCTGTTGGATAAAGAGTGGATGGATTTATTGGGTTGGAAAACTGGTTGGAAAGATAAGACCGTAATTGTACAGGGTTTCGGTAATGTAGGATCGCATGCATCCGTATTTGTTGTCGAAGCTGGCGCAAAACTCATTGGCGTAGAAGAAATTGATGTGTCATTAGTTAATGATAAGGGTATAGATGCGAAGGTAGTATATTTTACATACTTGTTTTCATTACTTGTTTCAATTCCAAAAACTAACTCTTTATTCATATCTCCTACCACAGGACCTGATGCAATATTATATCAAAAATAAAAGGTCAATTAAAGGATACCCCAAAGCTACAGAGAAAAAGGGCAGTCTGTTGGGTGAAAAATGTGACATTTTGATGCCTTGCGCAACACAAAAAGTACTCACAGCAGAAAATGCCGACAAAGTGCAAGCCAAATTGATTTTAGAAGGCGCTAATGGACCATCTACACCAGCTGCCGATGCAATTCTACGCAACAAGAATGTGCTAATCATACCCGATATGTATTGCAATGCTGGTGGTGTAACGGTATCGTATTTTGAATATTTAAAAAACATCAACCATGTGTCTTATGGAAAAATGCATGTAAAACGCGAACAATCCATGATCAATGAAATCTTCAATTCGTTGAATAAGGATAAAAAAGGTGTAAGTGTATCTGCTTGATTTTCGAAGATAGCTGCTCATAATTCTGTGCAATTTTGTTTATAGGACTTTAAACCAAATGATAAACTAAAGCGCATACGTGATTGTACCAAAGAGGCAGAAATTGTTGATGCTAGTTTGCAAACCGTTATGGAAACGGCTGCTGAAGGTATCAAAGAGGTGGCTAACGAATATGCACTTTGCAATGATTTACGTACGGCTGCATTCATTTATTCGATCTCAAAGATATTCCGTGCCCTTGAAGTGACGGGTATTTCACAGCAATAATTCGATGGCCTTTCATGTTGTGCATGTTATCGAAAATTTGTCGACAAAATATTTTTATTATATTATTATTTTTTATATTAAATATAATCTGGAGCAGATTTGTTATATTTTTGTTTGTATCTTATACAATAAAACAAAATATATTTTAAATTTACTTAAAAAATAAAATAAATAAATGTAAGGTGCGATAACCTCAGAAGAGATTTTAGTCCGAGCTTCTCTTGCAATTTGCGTCGTACTCTTTATTAATTTTTCCTACAAATTGCCGGGACGGGACCTACTTGTTTTATGCCGACCCCGAACGGTATCTGAGTTTTCTGTTTTCGCAGATGAGTTTTCACTGAGTGCTTTTCAAAGCAGAATTACACTCGGAGTGCTTGCCAAACACTGCCGAGGGGCGACCCCGCTTAGAAAATTTTTCTTCTAATTGAAAAACCTAAATGTTGTATGTTGCTTTGCCCGGGGTGTGAACCCAGGGCATTCGGTGTGGTAGGCGGAGCACGCTACCATCCGATCACGGTGGCCGCCCAATTAAATTTCCTTAAAAGGTCATAAATTGAAATTTTATTTTTTATTTTTTTTTACTATTTTATTTTTATTTATTTTGTTTTATTTTACTTTATTTTTTGTTTTTTATTTTTTTTTTGTATTTTAGTTTATTTTTTATTTTATTGTATTTTATTTCGTTACATTTTATTTAATTTTACTTGTTTTTATTAATTTTTTCTTATTTAATAAAATTTATTTTTAAATTTTTTATTTTAAGTTATATTATTTTATTTCATCTTATTTTGTTTTAGATTTTATTTATTTCAGTTTAAATTGTTATTCAATTTAATTATCTTTGCTTTTATTTTATTAATTTTTTTGTATTTTATTTTGCTTGATTTTATTTATTTTAATTTATATAGTTTTACTTCATTTTATTTTTTTTTTCTTTTAATTTTTTTTTTTACTTGTTTGATTTAATTTAATTTGACTTCATAAAATTTTTTTTATTTTAGTTTATTTTGTTAATTTTATTTTATATCGTAATATTTTATTTAATGTTATTTTTTTTTGTTTAGTTTATGGAATTTATTTTTTAAAATTTTTTATTTAAAATTATTTTATTATTTTATTTTATCAAATCTTGTTTTAATCTTTATTTTTTTACTTAATTTTATGTTTTGTTAAATTATGATTTTTAGTTTAATATAATTTAATTGAATTTTTTTAATTTAAATTTATTTTATTTTGTTTTCTTTCCATTTATATTATTTCGTTTGATTTTATTTTATATCGTAATATTTTATTTAATGTTATTTTTTTTTGTTTAGTTGTTTATGGAATTTATTTTTTAAAATTTTTTATTTAAAATTATTTTATTATTTTATTTTATCAAATCTTGTTTTAATCTCTATTTTTTTACTTAATTTTATGTTTTGTTAAATTATGATATTTAGTTTAATATAATTTAATTGAATTTTTTAAATTTAAATTTATTTTATTTTGTTTTCTTTCCATTTATATTATTTCGTTTGATTTTATTTTATTTATTTCCTAGAAGATCCGGCAGACGTCCTGCCCTGAATTTGGCCTATCTGCATACATTTTAATAAGCTTTTTCCGTCTGACTCTGTCCTCCCCCCCCCCCCCCCCCCCCCTTCTTCACTTTTTCCTAGCTCTTTTAGTCACTCGTCCCTCCGTATTTTTCGCTTCATCTATCTCTTTCTTCGTCTCATTCTTTCTCTTTCTCAATCTCCTTCTCTCTTTTTTCTTCTCTCAATTTCTTCTCATTCTTCTGCATCCCTTATTGTCTGTCCCAGAGGGTGATATGTATTTTATTCCAGTCCCACTCCCAGTCCCACTCCGAGTCTCAGTCCCAGTCCTAGTCCTAATTCCAGTCCCAGTCCGTCTGTGGATAATATATTACTCTGTACTAAAGCACTCATCAACAGCTTTCATTTGATATCCATATTGTATAAACACTGTCTAGGCATTCACTGGCCCACGTTTTGGCCTATATCTCGAGACCCTAGTCAACCAGGGGTATGAAAATTACCCTCTACACAACTAAAGACTCTCCTGAATTAAATTCGAGCCCCCTCAGAAACCCCCCACCCTCTCGGCGGGCCTGGTGATGTGCTATACTTGATATCAGTCGCTATAATATTTTTTATTGATAAGCACGTTGTTTAATTAAACACCAAGCAATTACACGGAAGTATGTCCGCACCACCTGAAAATATGGGTGCCACTGCGTATACGTAACATTTTATTATTACGCATAAACAAATAAAAAAAATTGCAATAAAATAATATTGCGACTATAAACTGAGATATAACCTATCCTATATTTCAAGTTAAATCAAACTACATATAGATAGATAGATAGATAGATTGATATTTATTATTAATATGTTTACATATTTTTTGATTTCACAATAAATTTTAAATATCACAAATTCATTTTCAATTCACAGACGTGTATGATATATATATATATTAAGTAATAAAAAGTAAAAAGTAATAAAAAATATTTTAGCCCCGAATAAGATCTATACATAGCCGTTTAAAATTCATAATATTATTCTCTCGTTTGATATAATCAGGTAACGAGTTAAATATGTTAAGGCCCTTATATAATAATGTGTTTTGGGCTGCAGTAGTCCGCTGTAATCCTAGTCGAAAGTCATTCGCATTCCGCACAGCATATTGGTGTGTATCTCTAACATACTGAATGCAACTTGTTAAATACATCGGCGCCCTGTTCTGTTTAATTTTAAAAATCATTATTAGTGTATTGAGCATCAGTTTTTGCTCAATATTTAGCCATTTCAATGTTTCAAGCATGTGACTTATTGGGGTGTATTTGTGGCATTTTATTATTGATCTCATACATTTGTTTTGTAATTTCTGTATCCTTCCTATTTGTGATTGGTTACAAGATGTGTACAGAATTGTGGAACAGTATTCAAAATGTGGCTTTATGATTGTATTGTATATTTTTATTGCTGTTAAAGTGTCTAATTTATTTCGTATTCTTCTAAAGAAGTAAATCTTTTTTGCAGCTTTTTTACACAAATAGTCCACGTGATTGTTAAATTTGAGCTCATTGTCTATTATTACACCTAAGTATTTCATATTGGTTACTTGCTCAATACTAGTATTATTTATCTCTAAATTTATTTCGCTATTTGTATTTATCACCATTACTTTTGTTTTCTGTTCATTTAATTTGAGCCTATTCATTTTAAGCCATTTCATAATTTCATCTATATCACATTCTAACTTTCGTTTACATTCTTCCACTGTTTCTGCTTCTGTATATACCAATGTATCGTCTGCATACATTACCAATTTGGATTTTGATATCACTTTTTCTATATCATTTATGTAAATTATAAACAGAATTGCTCCCAGAAGAGATCCTTGGGGCACCCCTGTATTCACACATGAAAAACTTGATTTTGTGAATTTTATTTTTGTTTGCTGTCTACGATTTGTAAGGTAGTCCTTAAACCAAAGTAGCTCTTTTCCTCTTATTCCATACATATACAGCTTTTTTATTAGAATACCTCTGTCTATTGTTTCAAATGCTCTTTTAAAATCAAGAAATAGAGCTGCTATTATTGTTTTTCGTGGACGCTTCTTCCACTCACTTACGACGAAGTTTATTGCACTTTCACATGAATGATTCTTACGAAAACCGGACTGGTTTAGAGACAGTATATTATTAGTTTCTAGGTACGTTTGTAGTTGATTTTTCACAACACTTTCCATTATTTTTTCAAATATCTTAAGAGTATTTATTGGACGAAACTCTTCACATTTTTTTGTTTTAGCGATTTTTTCAACTGGCACTACCAATGAGTCCTTCCATTCATTTGGGAATACTCCGCACATTAATGAATGATTTATTAACTTTGTTAAGAAAGGCCCAAGTACATTCCAGTTGTCCAAAATGATCTTTGGGCTCACATTATTCCAATCCTTTTTGTTCTTAAGTTTTTTACAAATTGCCTTTAGTTCGCAAATTTGTATTTCTTTAAAATGAAAGGTTTCAGGACAATGATCAATATTGTTAATATATATTTCTTTATCAATTGACTGATCTATTAATTCTATGCTCTCAATGAAGTATTTATTGAGCTTATCAGCTATTTCATTTTCATCACTTATTTCTTCGTTTTTATAAATTATAGAGCTTATTTCTTTTACATCTTTGCTAAGTATTAAATTTTTAAGTATTCTCCACATTTCTTTTTGATTTGTTGCGCTATTGATTTTTAGCTTAAAGTATTTATTTTTTTCCTTTATTATCTCTTGTTTGTATGTTTTACATATACTTTTATAAATTAACCATGAATTGGTATCGTCCATTACTCTCGCAGCTTGGTATGCTCTAATTTTATTTATTTTTAACTTTTTTAACGTTGAGTTAAACCATTTGTTGCGACTTGAGCGATTTCTAATCGTTCTACTTCTCGTATTAGATACCACCAAATCTTGTATGCACTTTTCCAGAATAACAGTGTTTTCATTTACATCATATGCGTTACTATGTTTTAGGTTTTTGTTTAAAAGCATTCTATTAAATTCACGCTGGTTGTAGTGGAATTGTTCAATTACTTTGTACTTTGGTTTTATTACACTTTCGCGAGTAGGTTTTTCTATAACTATCGACTCATGATCTGATATTTTTAGAGAATGTTGCACTGTTACTCTCAGATTGTGTATATTCGTTAAAACATAATCAATCAAGGTTTTAGAGTTTCTAGTTATTCTAGTATTCTCGTTCATTTTCTGCATTATACCGTTATCATTTGTTATTCTTTCTAATTCTCGCTTGTATAAACTATCTTTCGACCAGTCAATGTTAAAGTCGCCTGCTATTATAAAATCTTTACTTATTTCCGTTATTGTTTCCAGTTTATCTTGAAATGTGTTGCAAAATTCACGTTCCGAGCTATTTGGTGATCTATAAAGCCCCATGATGTACAGCTCGTTGTTATCAACGATGCATTTTATTGTTAATGTCCATATTTTCATATCACTGACTAGACAGTCTACAATATTCGCTTTAATTTCTTTATGCGTGTATATAATAACGCCACCTGTTCTTCGAGAGCTTGATACACACTGAAAACTATTGAAATTTTGTAGTTTTATTTCACTAAGTTCTATGTCTTCGGTTACATGAGTTTCCGATAGAATTATTATATCGTATTGATGCTCTTCTATAATGTGCTCTAACTCCGCTTTATTATTTATAAGTCCTTGTATATTTGCATAAAAAAGTATTATTGACTTTGATTGCTAGTAACCATTTTTTCTCCTTTTAGCTTCCAGTTTATTCACATATAGTGGACAACTTTTACTAAATGTCACGTGATTAATGTCCACATCGATATTTAGTCTTTCTTTCGCACGTATGCAGTTAATACATTTATTTGTTAATTCTCGGTTGCAATCCCTTGAACTATGTTTTTCTAAACATTTCACACAGATTTCTTCATTTTTACATTGTGCGGCTTTGTGGTTGAATCCTCTACATTTATAGCACTGTTGTACCTCAAGGCCATCAAAAACTCTACATATGGGGTGCGAAACAAATTCAAAATCGATTCAGTAGTTTAGGAGTCCATCGCGGCCAAAAATGTTGTGACACGTGTTTTTATATATTAAGATAATTGCTTTTTTCTTTATTTTTCTTATTTGATTTTACATAATTATATTAATTTTAATTTAAAATCTTAGTTTGTTTAATGGTTTTAATTTCATTTCATCTTTGATTATATTACTAAATCAAATTTAGCTTTTTTTTATTCAACACAATTTCATTTATTTATTTTATCTGTGTTTATTTTGTTTTATATTATTATTCAATTTAACTTAGTTCAGTTTTTTATTTTATTAGTTTATTTGATTTTTTGTATCATATTTTATTTTATTTTATCCAACTTTATTTTATTTTATACTTTGTTTTAACTTACTTTACTTTATTTTATTTATTTGTTTTATGTTTTTAGTATTTTTTTATTTTATTTTTTTATATTGTTATTTTTTTATTGCTTTATCCCAGAGAGAGAGACCAAAAAAATGTATCGAACACTCTTTGTTTGGATCAAGTTTTCTTGTGTTTTTCTTGAAAAATTGTATATGGTTTCGACGGCTGAGTAGAATAAAATCCTATCTCAGCTGCAGGGCCAAAACGATATATCTGAGACTATTTTTCAAAACCACTATTTCGGAATTTCCTTCAAAAAATTAATTATTTAGAATTCGGTTGAAGAAGCGCCCTTTTTAAAAATTATTTTTTTTTTTTTTTCAAAAACAAAACGCTTCAGCTAATATGGCGGTTTGAAACTTATTATGATCATAGGTCTACAGACTGAGATGAGGAAAAGTAAAAAAAAAAAAAAGCATCCCAAAACACCCTCTTACCTTCCTAGTTCTTCAAGTACCTTGGTGGCTCAATTTTTTACAAATATCGTTCCTTTCACATTTTTGACAAACACGATTCCAATCAATTTCATTTGATTTTTACATCGAGAGCCGAGCGGACGTGTATATTCATTTTTTTAGTTATATAATACCTTTCTTCTTTTTTTTCATACCGCAGCTAAGATTTGATTTGAAAATCTCATTTTCTGCAATTATAATAACATTAAAAAGCGTAGAAAGATAACATTCAAATAAATTTTACCAGCATCATGACGGGGACAGCAGGGCAAGAGTTTAACAAGAGAAACTTTCTCGAGCATTATCTGCAAAAGCAGCGAGAGCTCAGTCGACGACAACGTCAATATAAAACGATATTGTCGACAAAATTGCGCACACGCAAAGAAACAATCGTTATGCAAAGCTATCAAAATACCATCGATCGTTTGCATACAGAAAAGGATACATTACGTGCACAAATTTGGGTAGCCAGCGGTGAAACCTATCGACGACAAAATAGTCGTTCATTACAGAATATACAATGTCACGTGATATGTCAGGAGCACTTGGGTGACGATATCAAACAACTTAAGGTATCCATAACGAATTTGGAGCGCGAAATAAGTCGCGTGAATAAGCAAGTTTACGAATTGAATCGACGCACCGTACCCGATACGCAACACCAAGCTTATGTGGCGCGCATGCGCAAAAAATTGGATATATTAGAAAATTCATTGGAGGTTGGTGTGCGTAGTGAATGTGCATTCACAGCAACAAATTCTAAATTGAGAGAAGAGCTAGTTATGTTACTACAACATCGCACCAGTTTCAATGATATCTACACAAAATTAGTACAAAAGTTAAATAGCGATCGAAAATATATTATCGAATTAATTGATTATGCAATGGCCACATTTGAAAGTTGTATACATGCTTATGAAAAGATTAATAATTTGCTTAAGAAAAATTCAAAAGATCGGGAATTGAAAATGGTTGAAATGCAGGCTATTATGCGCAAGCGTGCATCGGATGAAGCAAAATTAGCATTTTTGGATTGTAAAGCGCGTGAACGCATTATGGACGATTTGCAGCCAAAAGAGTATAGACGACGTGAAAAGTTTCGACAACAACATCGTAAAAAGATCACTTTATATAATGAAATATTACAGAAAATTTTAGCGTACACTGATTCGCATGATGTGAAAGCTGTTATTGATAAGTTCCAACAACAAGAGAGTCTTTATTATTCTTATTTTAATTATGCTAATGAATTGAGCTATCACATGACTTTACTAAATAATACCGTTAATCGGTTATTCAACGAAATTGCCGATTTAAAACATTCAAATCATAATACATTACAAAATCAATTGGAAACAATCGAAGAGTTGCAGGGTACATTAGAGGCGAAACAAAAGAAAAACGATGAACTGCGTGGATTGCGTGATAAGAATGATGAAAATATTGAAAAATTATTGCACGGCATCCAAGTTATTAAAGATCAGTCACGCGCTGATTGTAAATCGTTTGAAGCTTTATTAGGTGATTACTCTAAAGTTAATCTCTTCAATATGCGCAACTTCCTAAAGATACTAGAAAAACGTGTACACTCTATAACGGTTTCACAATTTATGCGCGAACGTAAAGATTCGCAAAAGAAACGCACACAATATCTTGTAAGAGATGTAGAAACTCTTTGTGAGTGGCCAACACCTATCGATGAGATCGTGCTAACGCAGCAATGTCCAGAATGTGGTGAGGCGGATGCCACAAATGTTGAGGATACTGAGGGTGAAGGTATACAGAGTTTGAATACGGTAATGAAGAAGCTATACGAACGTGTCATGCAACCGGAAATGCAATATCGCTTACATAGCATTAGTCAATGTCGTTTGCCGCGTTCGCGCATGCTCGCCGCAAAGCGTAATGGCTGAAATTGCAATTGTATTTTCGACTTATCTCCGAGATAGGATTTTATATATATTTAAAATTTAAATGAACTGATTTAGGTGGTTTAGAATTGATTGATGTACTTCATGCATAGATGGTTGTGTACCTTTCAAATTAAATTTAACTAATCAAATGTATAATTAACTAAAGCTCGTGTCGTCGATAACAATTAATATACAAATACACAAATATTTATTTTCTATATAAATAATTTCAAAGTTTTGTCGAAAATTTGGCACGGTCACTGATTTTGTAAGTGGAATGGAATCTGGAGGGTATGTGCGGATTGGGATTAAAACCCCAGAAAGAAATCCCCAAAAACTGAAATAAAGTACTCATATTGAACCGAGTATCGAATAGATGATCCAAAGTATTTTTGCTCAAAAACTCTTCAAAAGTGTGCGACTTTTGGTCGCTCTTCAAACAAGTGACCCATTACACTAGACTAAATCGGTCTTTACACGAAATTAAAAAGACGCAAAAAACGTAGCCTTAATTTGAAGCTTATGTTGGATCTTGAGAAGCTCTATAATTACCCTAAAGCCTTTTTGAGCTCTGCAAACGTTTTATATATATTGGTGAAATGAGAAACATACTGGTAGGCGCTAAAAATTGTTTAGCAAATAGAACTATTAAAAAAAACGACTTTAGTTCTCTAAAAGACGTTGAAAGGATTTATAGGGCTTACCAAGAACTATTGCTTTGAACAAATGTATGAGTGGATATGAACTGCTGGGTGAAATATCACAGTTCGAAAACACGCCATCCCACAATATTTTTCAAAAACGCTCTATTTCAGAATATGCTAAAAAAAAATTATTTATTTATTTTTTTTAACAATAATACATTCTTTTACTTTGTTTTATTTATTTTATTTTATTTTACTTCTTTTAACTTAACTTTTATTATATTTTGTGTTATTTTTTACTTATTTAACTATATTTCATTTAATCTTATTTTATTATATTTTATGATTTTGTTTTTATATTTCAATATAATTTTTTTCTTTCACTCTTTTTTTGTTTTTAATTTTATTCATTTTTATTTATCTTAATATATAAAAAACACGCGTCACACAATTGAGGCCAATGGACTCCTAAACTGCTGAACCGATTTTCAATTTGTTTTGCACTCCGTGTGTAGTCTGATTGACTAGGGTCTCGAGATATAGGCCAAAACGTGGACACGGGTACCCCTAGAGTGTGTTTATAGAATATGGATATCAAATGAAAGCTGTTGATGAGTGCTTTAGTAGAGGGTAAATTTCATACCCCTGGGTGACTAGGGTCTCGAGATATAGGCAAAACGTGGACCCGGGTACCCCTAGAGTGTGTTTATAGAATATGGATATCAAATGAAAGCTGTTGATGGGTGCTTTATTAGAGGGTAATTTTCATACCCCTGGGTGACTAGGGTCTCGAGATATAGGCCAAAACGTGGACACGGGTACCCCTAGAGTGTGTTTATAGAATATGGATATCAAATGTAAGCTGTTGATGAGTGCTTTAGTAGAGGGTAATTTTCATACCCCTGGGTGACTAGCGTCTCGAGATATAGGCAAAACGTGGACCCGGGTACCCCTAGAGTGTGTTTATAGAATATGGATATCAAATGAAAGCTGTTGATGGGTGCTTTATTAGAGGGTAATTTTCATACCCCTGGGTGACTCGGGTCTCGAGATATAGGCCAAAACGTGGACCCGGGTACCCCTAGAGTGTGTTTATAGAATATGGATATCAAATGAAAGCTGTTGATGAGTGCTTTATTAGAGGGTAATTTTCATACCCCTGGGTGACTCGGTTCTCGAGATATAGGCCAAAACGTGGGCCTGGGTACCCCTAGAATGTGTGTATAGAATATGGATATCAAATGAAAGATGTTGATGAGTGCTTTATTAGAGGGTAATTTTCATACCCCTGGGTGACTAGGGTCTCGAGCTATAGGCCAAAAAGTGGACCCGGGTACCCCTAGAATGTGTTTATAAAATATTGATATCAAATGAAAGCTGTTGATGAGTGCTTTGGTAGAGGGTAATTTTCATACCCCTGGGTGACTAGGGTCTCGAGATATAGGCCAAAACGTGGACCCGGGTACCCCTAGAATGTGTTTATGCGGATGTGGATATCAAATGAAAGCTGTTGATGAGTGCTTTATTAGAGGGTAATTTTAATACCCCTGGGTGACTAGATTCTGGAGATATAGGCCAAAACGTGGGCCAGTGAATGCCTGGACAGTGTTTATACAATATGGATATCAAATGAAAGCTGTTGATGAGTGCTTTAGTACAGAGTAATATATTATCCAGAGACGGACTGGGACTGGGATTAGGACTAGGACTGGGACTGAGACTCGGAGTGGGACTGGAATAAAATATATACCACCTTCTGGGACAGGCAATAAGGGATGCAGAAGAATGAGAAGAAATTGAGAGAAGAGAAAAGAGAGAAGGAGATTGAGAAAGTGATAGAATGAGACGAAGATGGATATAGATGAAGCGAAAAAGACGGAGGGAGGAGTGAATAAAAGGATTAGGAAAAAGTGAAGAGGGGAGGAGGGCAGAGTCAGACGGAAAAAGCTTATTAAAATGTATGCAGATTGGCCAAATTTAGGGCAGGACAACGTCTGGCGGGTCTTCTAGTTATATATATTTTTTTATTGTTTAACTTTATTTTTTTTCCAATTTTTTTTTTTTTTTTTTATTTGATTTTGTTTTATTTTTTACTATTTTACTTTATTCTATTATAGATATTTATTTGTTTTATTTTATTTTATTTTATTTTATTTTATTATATATTGTGTTATTTTTTACTTATTTAACTATATTTCATTTAATCTTATTTTATTATATTTTATTATTTTGTTTTTATATCTAATTTCAATATAATTTTTTCTTTCACTCTTTTTTTGTTTTTAATTTTATTCATTTTTATTTATCTTAATATATAAAAAACACGTGTCACACAATTGAGGCCAATGGACTCCTAAACTACTGAACCGATTTTGAATTTGTTTTGCATCCCGTGTGTAGTTTGATCGAACTTGAAATATAGGATAGGTGACTGATTGACTAGGGTCTCGAGATATAGGCCAAAACGTTGACCCGGGTACCCCTAGAGTGTGTTTATAGAATATGGATATCAAATGAAAGCTGTTGATGAGTGCTTTAGTAGAGGGTAATTTTCATACCCCTGGGTGACTAGGGTCTCGAGATATAGGACCCGGGTACCCCTAGAGTGTGTTTATAGAATATGGGTATCAAATGAAAGCTGTTGATGAGTGCTTTAGTAGAGGGTAATTTTTATACCTCTGGGTGACTAGGGTCTCGAGATATAGACCAAAACGTGGACCCGGGTACCCCTAGAGTGTGTTTATAGAATATGGATATCAAATGAAAGCTGTTGATGAGTGCTTTAGTACAGAGTAATATATTATCCAGAGACGGACTGGGACTGGGATTAGGACTAGGACTGGGACTGAGACTCGGAGTGGGACTGGGACTGGAATAAAATATATACCACCTTCTGGGACAGGCAATAAGGGATGCAGAAGAATGAGAAGAAATTCAGAGAAGAGAAAAGAGAAAAGAGAGAAGGAGAAGGAGATTGAGAAAGTGATAGAATGAGACGAAGATGGATATAGATGAAGCGAAAAAGACGGAGGGAGGAGTGAATAAAAGGATTAGGAAAAAGTGAAGAGGGGAGGAGGGCAGAGTCAGACGGAAAAAGCTTATTAAAATGTATGCAGATTGGCCAAATTTAGGGCAGGACAACGTCTGCCGGGTCTTCTAGTTTTATATATTTTTTTATTGTTTTATTTTATTTTTTTTTTCCAATTTTTTTATTTTTTTTTATTTTTTTTTTGATTTTGTTTTATTTTTTACTATTTTACTTTATTATATTATAGATATTTATTTGTTTTATTTTATTTTATTTTATTTATTTAATATTTTTCGTTTCACTTTTTGTTGTCCCAGAGCACGGGGAAAAAGTGTCAATAACTATGATACTATGGCATCAAGGCAAGTTCAAAGTTCAAATCGTTTCTGCAACAGATGTCGCAGCGCTGTGAATATCAATTGGCAAGAAACAAGATAGAAGTAGAAATAATAAAGACAAACAACCGCTGTGATAGCTGAATGGTTATAGCAGAGGCGCCTTTTCTTTCTATTCTAATTAAAAAAAATTCTTTGAAGAAAAAATGTATCATAACAATAATAATCACAAAGAGCTCGATACGAATCCGCGATATTTTTCGTTTCATTTTATTTTAAATTATTTAATTTCATCTTATGTTATTTTATGTTTTAAATTATATTTTATTTTATTTTACGTTTTTATCTTTTTTATTTCCTTTTTATAAATTTTATTGTATTTTATTTTATCTTGCATAGTTTTATTTTATTCTAATTTACTCTATTTAATTTTTTTTTGATTTTGTACTTGTTTAGTTTAACTTATTATTTAATTAAATTTTTTTTAATGTTATTTTGTTCAATTTTAATGCCTTTTTATTTTTTTTACTGTTTTTTACTGTTTTTTTACTGTCTTATTTTATTTAATTTAATTTTATTTATTTTTTTTTTTTTAATTTTATTTTAATCTAATTAATTTTCATTTTATTTATGTTTTTCTATTTATTTTTTTTGTTTGTTTTATTTTATTAAATTTTGTTTTATTTTATTCGATTTTTTTTATTTATGTTTTTTTTTGTTTGTTTTATCTATTTTTTTTATTTTACTTAAATTTTTTATTTTACTTTATTTCATTTTAATAAAATTTTTCGCTTTATTCCTTAGCGACTTTAACTGGACTGATGGCATTTTTGCTGGGTCCGGTATGATTATTGGAAACTAAAATGGGTTCAACATTGAAGCCAGACGATGCGTTGCTAGTTAAACGTGCCATGTGGTCCATGCTAGAGATATTCGCCGCCGATAAACGCCGCCGCCGAATGTCAAAATAATGGGCGCGACGGCGTCCGGCGCGGTACTATATTTTCTACTCATTTAAGACTGTCTAGGCCATTTATTGTTCATGTCGAAAATTGATCTGATATAGTTGAAATGTATATTAACGGATGTGCATCAGTGCCAATTATAAGAATCCAATTGCGTAATGTAACTCTTTATACCCGTTTAAAAGTTATTTTAAAAAAACAGGGCTTTCAATGCCGGCTTATCACGGATTTTGACCAAATTCACCAAGTTATTAAAACAGAACATTAAAAGAAAAGTTATATAAAAATGTAAAAGCTCCCTTTCATAATTTTTTCAAAAAATGAATAGAGAACATGAATTCAAATAAAATGACCCAAGTTGAACATGTTTTCAAATTGTCCTTAAGTTGTTAAAAAAGCAAGTTCCCCGAAAAAAGTACGGATTTTCACAAAAAATTCTATATTCCGATTGGCAACAAAGTATATCTGGGTACTACTAAATCAAAACTAAAGACAAGGATTTCCGCTCACAAATCGAACATCAAAAATCGCGACCACTCTAACGACAACAGAACGGCTTTATCGCAACATTGCAAGACCACGGGACACTCTCCTGACTTAGAGAATGTTACAATATTGCAAGAAGAAAAACAATATTCCAAGCGGTACACTCTCGAAATGCTACATATTATCAGTACACCTAATTTAATACGCATGAATTTTAAGAGCGACACCGACAACATCGCTCACGCATACAGACATTTGGTAATGAAGAGAAGTTAGCAACAATAATGTTGAGGGTGTCCAATAAGTTAATATATACGTTGTTGTTAGCAGATATTTTGTTTATTATTACTGTTCATTATTTGTATACATCTTTGTTTTCTGTTTATGATATTCTGTGTTCTCCACTGAAATTTTAAGTTAGTCGACAAGGTGCATTCACAAGTGTAAGTGTTAGATTATGTTTGTGCATTTATGATTTTTATAGAAAAATGTATTTTTTACAGCCCTGAAGATGATTTCTAATTGAAATCGAAATATCGACAAAATATATAAATACAGCATATATGGTATAATTAATTGCATTTTTATTACTAATATATATGTGTGGCCTAGAGCTCGGAAATTCTTCTTGATATAACTTTTGAAAGGCCGAAAATAAAAATAAAAACAACATCAATTAGCTAAAATAATAAGCGAAATCAGTGTTGCAAAATCCTTTAGTAGGTTCCAGGGGCTTAAACGCTCCTTTGGAATGATTTCAACCACAAACTTAAGTTGAAGTTATATGTACGTATGGGGAGGGTTTGAAAAATCACAAGAATCTGTTGTTTATTTGCGAAACTTTAAAACAGCGTCTGAAATGTTAATTCTGATTTTGACACTTCATCATTCAACTGCCAAGTCTCCCGGTTTGACATTTCCTAAAGTTGGCGGCCCTATCCTAACTTGTCACTTGGAGTGAATTACACGTTACGGCTCCTGTTACATATGTGAATACGTAGGTATATATTGTAAAGAATTTTGGGAAATTCCGCTTATATGAAACCTTCTGCTAACGTTCGAATCGCTGAACTGTCGAATAAATAACTCCAATATTCTGAAATTGCAAAATTAGCTTTATTAGCCTACTTGGGGATAGTACAATTATACTTCACTTCGCAACTAATAGCGTGTTTAAATCAAACTGATTACTGATTCTTCAGCTTGCGCTGCTTTTATACTCTCGGTTTCTCATTCACCAATTTCTCCTAAGGTCTAGTCATTTCGCGAACAGTTCGAGAACATTTGTATCTCATGCTTGGTTACCAGCTATATACATGTATATTTGTAGTTGATGCTTTTCTGATAGCCATATGCGTATGTATGTGTGAGTAACTTCTTCTTCTGACTAAGTCTGTGTGTGTAAGATATCTCTTCGTTGCCTTCTACATAAGTGTTGCTGCTTGCTGCGTTTTGTTGTTGCGATTATTTACAACAGCCTAGTGATGTCAACATTCGCCACAATACATTTACCAGGTGAGGCTTTGTCCTTCGCAAGAAAACTTAAAGTGGTGAAGCAAAAGTGGTGTTCTACTACCCTAACGTAGGGGATAGTCGAACTAGTCTGAAAACTGAAGCTACGCAGTTATTCATAATGAATTCTGGTATCAAAAGGCCAGAAACCAACCGTTTGGACTGGGCATATAACCTTAACATGTTTCACTTTAAAATCGGTCGACTTTAATTTTAAAATGAGGTTTTGGTTTAACGAAGGCTATTGAAATCAATGTTTCGAACGCAAACATCTGCAAATTTTGGTCTGCATTTAAAAAAAATGTATACAGGGTCCTTGTAAAATTTAAATTATGTAGGATTATAATATTTTCACCCACGAGTTATGCAACAATATCCACTTGGACTGCTTATGATTTCGAGAGCGGTATCCTTGGCCGAATAGTTACTCCCTAAAGTTTCAGTGTTTCTCTGGTAGTGATCGGCAGCATAGCGCGAAAAATTTCGTTAGAAAGTCGTCGGATCTACACCTAGAGCTTCTAGGAAAGTGACGTCGGCGAAGGTATGAGTTCGAAGTCGTAGTCCTATAGCTTCTGTGATGGCATGTGGTGTGAGGGACAGGAGGCGTGGTGGCGACTGGTGGTAGACAGGATTGCTACTGTTCATACATCAGGATTTATAGTTCTTAAAACAGCCGAAAAAAACAGTTTGTCGCGTTCATCAATAGGCCAGCGTTGGTCCTAATCGTTAAAACTGGGCCATGAGAGTCATGAGTATTGAAAGACCATTAATAGCAACCGTACGTCGCCTTTGTGCGTGACCAGCAAGGAGCCACAAATTATGTAAAGAAATCGTTTGGACAACGAGCATTAGGAGTTAGCCCAGAATATCTCGTTTTGCACGAGACATACAGAGAAAAGTGTGACCATTTTAAGTACTTAAATTTTTTCGGCAGACGCAGCAGTACCAGCCCCTTAGACCGGGGTTAGGTTCGAAGACTCCATGGAGTAAATGAATGAAGAACAGTCTCTCCGCAAGGAGCTACTCCTGAAATTTTTGGAACAATCCGCGAGACTTTGAGGCAAAAACCCCCGATCTTTCCGAAATGGCCAAAACGTTGATTTCCTTAAATACATACAAACAAAACCTTTTTTAAATAGAAAAATTAAGCTTTTTAAAGTAAGAATGCCGGCGTACGACGGCGCGCCGTCAACGCCGCCGCCGCCGTTATATTCTAGTGCCTACGCCGCCGCCGCCAATAAAGTGATCGGCGTAAACCTCTACTCCATACATAATAAAGTGATCAAAAAATGAGCGAAAAGATTTTTGAAACGTCTATAATGTCTGAAAATCAGAAATTCGTTTAAACCAAAATTCTGCTTGGCTGGCAAAGAATTTTCGAAAAATAATTATTTTAATTTTATTTAATTATATTTTTTTGCAATAAATTTTTACACATTTGGTCCAAATAAGTGAAATCATTTAAAGATGGTCGCATCAAAAGTGGACGTGAAAACCTCTTTCCTAAATAGGCACGCGCTCAAATTGAAAGAACTCTCGAGGAGGCAAAGCGTTTACAGACGTGCCTTAGCATCGCGCTTGCAAAACTTTAGGCATAATCAAATTGAGGTGTCAAATCTACAAAAAACGATAAAGAGACTACGCAAAGAAAGAATAGATATTAGGACGCAAGTATGGGCTGCAACCGGTTCTATATACAAAAAGGAGACTGAAAAACATGAGAAAGAAATTAAATGTCACATTCAATGCGAAGAGAAACTAGCGCAGGAGATACAAGTTTTAAAAACTGGCATAGCTAATTTACAGCGTGAGATAGGTCGTGTATCACGTGAAATATACGAATTAAATCGACAAACAATACCCGACACGAGGGCCGTTGAAAATGCACAAAAAGGACAACGACGATTAGTGATTAGAGAAAATCTATTGGAAGTGGGCATACATCGAGAATGTCTAATGACCGCTGAGAATAGGAAACTGCGTGAGGAACTGGTTGAATTGTTAACGATACGAAAACATTTTAACGATCATTATTTGAGGCTAATACAAGAACTGAATTGTGATAAGAAATATATGACCGATTTGATTGGTTATGCAATGCATCAATTCGATTCGTGTATAGAGCTTTATGAGAATTTTGATGCGAGCAAAAAAAGAGAAGCAACAATGTTGGAACAAAAGAAACTGGAGATGCGTGATTTGAGTCGCACTAAAACTGCAATTCTTGATGAATTCGATTGTAGTCGAAAGAAGACATTGCCTAGAAAACTGGCTGATTTGCAACCGAAAGAATATCGTAGACGTGAACGTATGCGTGAAGACCTTAAGAAAAGGCTTAATCTTAACAGAAATGTACTCAATAAAATTTTCGAATACACCGGTCAAAAGGATATACCAAATGTTATCGAAAAGTTTAAAGAACAGGAAAGCCTCTATTATTCATATTTTAATTATGCTAACGAAACTAGCTATCATATGACTTTGCTAAACAATGCCGTTAATCGACTGTATTCGCACCTTGATAATCTCAAGTACGAAAATCGTTCGTCAATGCAAAATCAAATAGAACTAATCCAATCAATGGAACTACAATTAGAAGAAAAACGTAAAGCCAATGAAACGGCGCAGGAGGCGTCAAAACGCGATGATGATCGTCTGCGCAAGTTCTTCTATGCTTTCAAACTTATACGTGATCACACAAATACCAAATGGGATTCGTTAAATAAGAAATTAGGTCAATATGAATATATTAATAACGAAAACTTACGTGAACAACTCAAGCTTATACAAAATCGTATAATTGGTATTCTTAGCACGGTCTATCATTTAGAACGCAAACAACCTAAAAGGCCCGGAGACTATCTTGTCAAAAATTTAGAAAAAATTGTTGATTATACAACTCCCCTGGATGATATTGTTCTAACACAGCAATGTCCCGAATGTGCTGAAGTAGATGCTCTAAATATAGATGATACCGAAGGAGCTGCCTTGATGCCTGTGGACTTGCTTAAGAAAAAGCTTTATGACAAAATTGTTCAACCGGAAATGCAATACCGTTTGCATAGCATTAGCGCATGTCGCTTCCCGAGAGCACGTACGTTAACAGCAAAGAGAGAGTTAGAGTTACACAGCTCTTGATTAGTGGAAAGAGAAAAAAATTTTAAAACCAATTTAACAAATCCCAAAAAAAAAACTTAATGTAAATTATTAATTGAAAAAAGAAAATCAAAATATAAAAATTTTAATTAAACCTAAAATTACAAAATAAAAATGTTAAATACTTAAACAAAAGTACAAAAATTTAAAATAAATTAAGTGTATTTAAAAAAATAAAGTAATAAATATTTGTTAAAACTAAAAAATATTTTTGGTTTAACCTCACTGAAAGACCAGATATCAAGAAAAAAAGTTTTTCTATACGGCGTCGCCGCTCGGCAGTAGTTTGGCCAACACTACGAGTGTTTTTCTGCCATGAAAAGCTTTTCAGTGAAAATTTATCTGTCTTGCAGCTGCACGACGCCAAGTATTTTATTTTATGTAGACTTCGAATAAGGAATGTTTATCTAAGCTCGAGACCTTTTTTTAGTAAATCATTAGACCCTGCGTTGTTACATTGAGCAGTCTAAATCACAGTTTAGTCGACTTCTGAACTGTGACGTGGAAGATCGCCATATCTCGGCTGCCGTTTCAAAAATTTCTCTTTCAAAAACGTTCTATATCGAAATTTGATCAACTGAGTTTTTTTTTTAGATATAGCAAAATCTCAGAATTAGGATCCTATTAGAGACACCTCTTCAGAGTTGGGAGCAACAGGTTGGGGAAGACTTGATCTGCTTATGCATCGGAGTAAGTAATTTGAGTATATTTGTGGTTTTCTTTTGAGTACAGCAGTGGTTCAAGCTCCCAACAATTCCTTTGTTTCCTTTTTTCCGCCACTTCAAGCTCCTCAACCAAAGATTTTCGACCCTTTTGTAGCAAGAAGGGGATTTAAAAGGGGTGAAGTAATTGTTTGCCTAGGCCTGTTAAACTTTTGCCAAAAATGTGTTTATAAGCACGTCAGTGGCTTCCTGTTGTGCCGTTTTTGCTATTTACGCTGCTTCTTCGTGGGCGTCCGGAAAGTAAGCATCTTTAGGGATACCCAAGGGATATTTATACCCAAGTTCCATCAGCGCGCTTGAAATAGGTCTTATTTGAATGATTTATGGCTAGAATACTTCCAAGCCTTGCTGAGTCTCGCGGACTCAATGAACTCGCAAAGTTCTAGCTAGGATTTTATTGTTGCACTGCGTATGGCTTTCTTATATTCTCTCATGGAGGTCCTAATCTCCTGAAAATCGTCTATTAAACGTCATTCGTTGAATACCTTTCTGAGACTCGACTTAAGGTCGCCAATGTTTTTATGGAGGGAAGGTCTTCTTGGTCTTTGAGATCGTACAGACAACTTTGTATGCTACCACAAATCTTTATTTCAGAGGCTTTACTCAGCCGTCAAGGTTACATGAAGATTGTCTGTCTTGTTTCTACAAAGCCTATCACTGGCTATCCTGTTGAATATACTTCAAGATGTTCGTTTTCGGTTTTTCTGCCGTAGTTATATTTCACTCTTCTAGTGTATAACGGACTTGCGATCATCAGGCAGGGAGATTTTTCGCGACACTTCCCAGTTCCTTACCCAAAGATCTGGAGAATCAGTTGCTATCGTGATATTAATGACTTCCTCGCACCCTACAAAGGTCTCTGAACTCAGGAAGATAGATATGGAGTCGTTTGTCATCTTATTTGTCAAAGAGAGACTTACCTAATTTATTTATCTCTCTTCTTCCCCTCTTCCTTGTATATAGTTTAAGAAAAAAAGTACATAGGATTTTGTAATAATTCGTTTATTTTATTTAAACTGATGCCTATATGTACTTCTATAATACTGATTCGAGTCTCGTTGTTATATAAGCTAATTCACATAATTAAATAATTTTAATTTAATAATTTTCTTCGTCGGTGTCCGTTCATTCCATAGATCCTCTTTTAATGTGAATTCGCTTTTGTAGTGTCCGCTTTAGAAGTAGAATCGTTGATCTCCTCTCCCAGACCCAAACCGCTAATAAGACCACCGAGAAAACTACCAATCACATTCACTACAGGTGCAGGCTGCACTGGTGATGGTGCAGGTACTGGCTCTGGCACTCCACCCGGAATGGAAGCAGGAACACCAACATTACCACCAAAACTACCGCCGCCCAAAGAAGATGCATCACATTTGTACATAGCATTCAACTTTTCAATGTCATACGCAGAGAAACCATCTCGCTGACCCATACGCTCACTTCCGCCAGGCCGCTGAATAAATGATAAGATAATTAGCAGACAAATAAGCATTCAAATAATATTTAAAGTAGATATTAAATAAACTCTTAGGTAAATATGAGTGTGGCGTCGTAAGCGCGCTTTTGAAGCTAATCAACTCGTGTACTCATAAGAAGGTCGTTCTAAAAAAATGAATGGCGCTTTCAATCACCCCCGCCGTAGGTTTGTCACGAAATCACAAGTGTATTGAACCAGCTGTGTTGGAACCTTCACTAGACGGGAATTTTCAAATAATCATAAAGTAAATAATGAACGACCTTACTCAAGTACCAAAGTATTATGATACACGTAACAGTACGTCGTATTTGATTACACATGTGTATATACATAGATTAGGGTGGGTCAAATTTATTGTTGAAAAGGCACATCCAGTTTCTGAATCTGGGTCATACTGAGTAATATTGTCCATGGGACCATAGGTCTAAAATGAATTTCGAGCCTCTCGAATTTTGTTAGAAAATTTTATATCCCAATCCGAATCCGAATTCGACATTTATTTTCATGTATTTTATTTGTGGGAGCCGTTTTCGGATTGGAATATAAAATTTTCTTACAAAATTAGGGAGACTCGAAATTCATTTCAGACCTATGATCCCATGGACAATATTACTCAGTATGACCCATAGATTCAGAAACTGGATGTGCACCTGAAGTTTTTTTCCCATTTTTTCCCATACAATGTGACCCGCCCTAACATACATACATATGTATGGAACAGGTATATGAATTATACTTAATGAAACCTTTGATTGACTGTGAAGATGTTGATCAGGAATATGGTACCCCTCTGATTAGAGAGAGTGGAAGTTACTTTGCTGAACTGCTGAGGTTATGTGAGTTAGACGATAGCCCGCTTAGTGAGAAGCACATGTGGATAGAATTATACCACTTTCATCCTTCTCGATACAAAAAAGGAGAAGCTGCTGCAAAAGTGCCAGCGATTTTGAGACACACTGTGTGAATTCCATTTGAAAGTGTCCTTTTCACACCTCGTGCTTTGGACCTTTAAAGCTGGCTAAAAGGGGCAGTAATTATAAGTCCAGCATTTCTTACGTCGAAGCAATCCATAATAGGAAGCAAAGTAGCAATGCAAAAACCTAAGGTTATGCCAATCAGTTTGGAGCACCAATGAAGATAAAGTCATTCTCCACCTGTATTTCCCAACTCAGTGGTGGTCCTACTTCCGCTGGCTACGAATACCGATATCAATATAATAGCTTTCTTCGGCAGAGGCTCCATATTCATTCGCAAAACACGACATAACCAGCTAAGCTCATATAAGCCATAATTAAACTTCTTTTAATACACTTCGTTAGTATCGGAGGAACAAGCAACAAGGGTCATCCTTCTCCGTTCGTGACACAGCAGAGAGACTAAAAGAGCTGATGTTGCTGTTGTTGAAACGATGGATTTTGGGGAGTGTTCCTGATGTTGATGGGGCTTTGCCGGCTATAGCTCCGGTACGTTCTGGTAACAAGCACCATTAAGGTACAAGCCCGACCATCTCGAAAATGATTTAATATGACCACATTGAACCTTCTAGACCATCACTCCCCAACTCCCTAGTTTTATGGAACTTGGGGTCGGCAGAGCCTTGGCTGCTAAAGAAACAGGATTCGCTACGGGTAGGTGAGGTTGACAATTGGGTTTGAAAAGCTATAAATAGCGTTGACAATGCCTTGAATCATTTGGGTATTATAGTCGCCTCTTACTACAGGCATACCTGCCTGCGGTATATTGTAAGCCCCCTAATCCGCTGGAGTAAATAAACGAGCCCGAGCAAAAAAAAAAAATGCGCGCCCTCTTTTTCCAGTTTTGTCCTGCTACTCGAACTATCTTCTCTGGTAGCGACGTGATTGTATATGCGATATTGAGCAGGCTGATTCCAAAGGAGCTGACGTGGTTTGACATATCCCTTTTCTTGTAGTTTGAGCAGAGCAGACTTAAGTTTCAACGGCGATATTATAATTTTCTTGGTTCCTTCTTCGAGTCACTATTGCTGGCCAGCGCAAACGCAGCGTCCGCTATCCGCGACGTTCCTCATTACGTACGTCGTGAAAGAGAAATAGCTCCTACAGCTTCCCTATATCATCAGGTCGATGATTTCTCTCAGTAAGTAAATGTGGCGCTCGAGTGAAATAATTATGAGCTGTCTTCTCCGCAGCAAACTTCGCTTGTGCGCGTGCACTTGCTGAACTGCATAGATGCGCGTTCAAATCTTGACTACCACACAGTAGTAGTGAACCGAATCGATATTTGGACCTCTTACCGTTCGCATATCCATGACAATGGTGTTATGACTGTCTTCAATCACGATGTGACCGATTTGGTTTCTTCTTTGGTTGTTCTACGATCAGGAGACATTCAACCATTCAGCTTGATATATATTTTTATGCTGAAACGAATATGTATTTTCAACCTGACACCTTTCTCGCCTAGCGTTGGTGTTGTTCGTGCGGGGCAGTCATCATATATATTTTGTAGTTTCTCGTTAAAAGAGTCGTTAACCACGTTGGCCCCGCCTTTATACGGATCGCTGCAACACACTGCCGTGAACAACAGTACTAGACAGCGAAGGATATTTCGCACCACATCGTGACTCCGCATTGCGCATCCCTCTTAAGGCTACTGAAGTAGAAGTCGCAAGCCCTATTTTAATTTTATCTAGCCCGGTCTTGAAATGCAATGATGTTAGCCTTCATAAGGAAATAAAACAGTCGGGTAGCACCCTTTCGTCCTAGAGCGCGGACTTTCGAGGTATATACTTCCAAATCATGGTCATCCGAGGTTTGCTCTGCTTTTTCATTGGATAAGGTTTTTACGTGTCTGAACTCAAACCCAAGAAGACCCTGATATGGTTTTTCTACTAAAGGTGTAACCTCCAAAAAACATTCTCATCTCACCATTTTTTTAACAACACTACCCCAATCACATTTCATACTCACCACAGCAACAATGGTTGGAAGTCCATTACGCGAGAACGCATTCGGCGAATAATGCATTACACTGCCATAATCGTAGGGCACACCATAAGCCACTGTACGCTGTGCCTTCTCAAAATTCGTCACTGCCGATGGTTGCACATTCTGAATTTGTATGCTCACAAAAGAGTCACGCTCTTGACGATTTTGCTCATGTAAAAAACCCAAAGCGTGCATGAGCTCATGCATTGCTGTACCAGGCTTCATAAGACAACCAGGAGATTGTAAATTCACTTCTTGTTTTCCACCCACACGACCCACCGCTGACCAACAACCTGACGGGGCATTCACTATAGAAACATAATCAGATTCACTTCGACGCGGCACAAAACGTATGCAAGTACGTCGATGATATTGCTCGATGGCTTCTTCAATTGTGGCCATATCACGTGCATTAAAATTACCGCGTATCTCAAAAGGTACTACGCCATTGGGCCAGCGTGAACTCTCTGATGCTATGCCATTTTTTACTGATGCATTATTTCTAATAGGCACAAGTATATCACCTTCCAGATAGGAGCCCAACTCTTCGGGATTTACAGATGTTTGCTCGGGTGTGTAATTCGCTACCAAATTAGCTGTGGTCTCGTTATCTGGTTTACCATAGAGAGCATTGCCATAGAAACTCAAATCGATTTTATCATTGTTATGTTCGTCATTATTTCCCAGCTCATCAATGGTATTGAGATCGACTTCAACCACCTCAGTATCGTCGCTATCATCATAGTCGTAAGCGTATGTATCAACAAGTGGTGAGGCGTGGAGCTCAAGCATAAAATAGCTGTAGATGATGAATTGTAGGAAGAGTGTTTTTGCGTGTTGTAAAATCATTTTGCGTTGGGAAATTACTTGAATTTTTTTTATCAAACTAGAATTTCGAAAAATTTTACTGGAACTTAGAAACTTTCTTTGGAAACCATTAAGCACTAAATATATCACACGAGAGTAAGGCAATTCGTCACACACTTAAGAACGTTATATTTGAACTGTATTCAATTCAACTCAAGTGCTTGAGTTTATATACTCGATCACTCGGCAAGCTGATCGGACGAGCTTCTACCTTCCGTGACTTCGACGTTTGCTGCTCCTATGAAATAATCACTTTGATTTTAAAATTAAAATGCAAAGACTCTTATCGGCCATAAATTTATCAAATATTAACATATGCATACGTTTAAAATATTTACTCGTAATTTACTGTTACAGTAGTTGTTCCACCTTTCTACCTTTCCACCACCTTTAAGCTTATCGGCGTTTAGCCTAAGACCTTCTCCAAGCGCGTAAAGGTGGCTTTGTTGAATTAGCCGCTTGTTCGCCGTGAAAAAACACACAGCCGGCAAATGATTAGAAGACAATTTTATTTACCTAACTTCAGTCATAGAGTATGAGTCTTATTCAAATATTTTGGTTATGGTATCTAATACTTGGCCCGCGGCGATATGAATAGCTAAAAATAGTCGAAAATATTCTACGAGAATTAGACTTGAACATTTTAATGTAATTTTTATGTTTTTTAAGATTTCGCCTTTGACTTTGGCCTTAATGGCGACCGATAAGCGACATTGAATATTCGTACAACTTTAATGTGACAATTAGCTGTGATTTAGAGTGGAAATGTGCTGACATGTGAAGGCCGAGAAGGCTTCATTTAAACAGGAATATGAGTCGGTAGGAGAGAGAAGTTCCACGGGTCTGAATGGCGCTACTGAACACAACCACGTAGAAAACTATTACCGCAGCCTAGGACTACCATCAGCTCCCGTATTTCTAAAATGCCTCAAACAAAAACAAAAATCCATACTGATGGCATTTTGCCAGCTTAGAAATCAAACTCTAGAGTGCTACCGAGAAGGCAGTTGAAAAATAAAGTCCACCCTCGACGAACAAAAATCACGCTCTACAAGGCGCTAATCAAACCACTCCTGAAACATGGCTCGGAATCAGTGCTGGAGAGAAGTTCTCCAAAAGATGTCCATGATGCTGACGGTAAGTCTCGAAGGAGGTATAATGTTGTTGTTGTAGCGATAAGGTTTCTGTTGCTGTTGTTGCTCCCCGAAGGCTTTGGGGAGTGTTATCGATGTGATGGTCCTTTGCCGGATACACATCCGGTACGCTCCGGCAACACAGCACCACTAAGCTGTTAGCCGGACCATCTCGGGAACGATTTATATGGCCACATTAAACCTTCAGGCCATCCCTCCCTCCCCACCCCCTAGTTCCATGAGAAGCTTGGGGTCGCCAGAGCCTCGTATGTAAGTGAAACAGGATTCGCCACGGATAGGTGAGGTTGACAATTGGGTTTGGAGAAGCTATATATTGCGCTGGCAACCTGAGAGGGTTGCGCTACACAGCCCCTTGAATCTGGTATTATAGTCGCCTCTTACGACAGGCATACCTACCGCGGGTATATTCTGACCCCCTAACCCGCTGGGGTGATGATGAGCTGTATAAGCTTTGAGCAAATATGAGGATAGTGCATCGAATAAAAGTCAAATCGCTTCGCTGGATTGAATATGTTTGTTTGGAAGCAGAGGAAGTGGAGACCTACACTGAGTTGAGAGAGGCAGGTGTAAGAAGACTTGACCTCCCTTGTTGCCCCAATGGGCGTGAGTTAGACGGTTGACCGCCAATTTATAATGATGATAATAACGCTACCGACAATTATATCGCACAGCTAGAACAAAATATAAAAATAAAACAGCGATCAACTCAAAAAATCCCAATGTCTAGAAATTACAAAAAACTGAGGGGCCAATGCAATTCTTATTTTTTGCAAAATTTTTTCTCGCTGATTAGTGGACGTATTAGTAAATCGAGTATATATATAAGTATTGAATTTGGGAGTTCGGAGGTACCCATATGTTCTAAAATTTAGATTTTTTTTGCAACCGCAATCGCATCTGAACTACACAGCATCAACGAAATCCTTTAGACTATCGCTGGCGGAAAAAACAAGCAAAGAAAAACAGAAATCGTTCCGAGATGGTTGTTGTTGTTGTTGTTGTAGCGATAAGGTTGCTCCCCGAAGGCTTTGGGGAGTGTTATCGATGTGATGGTTTTAAGGGGTTGATGAGCGCAATACCAAGCTTTATAACTTCAAAGGTCACGCAAACCAGTTGTCAACCTCACTTAAGCGAGGGGAATCCTTACAAATATGAATGTATCATACACATGTTTAGCAGGCGAGGCTCTGGCGACCCCAAGTTCATCATGGCACTAGGGGGTGGAGGGCGGGATGGCCTAGAAGGTTTAATGTGGTCATATTAATCGTTCCCGAGATGGTCGGCCTAGTATCTTTATATTGTTTTTTTACCGGAATATACCGGATCTGTATCCGCCAAAGGACCATCCACATTGACAACACTCCCAGAACCTTCGGGGAGTGTCTTTATCGTTAATACAACAACAACATAAGCTGTGTAAGCGCTATGAAGGGATCCGGTACACAACAATTTGTACTTAAAGAGCATAACACGCTCTCAGCCTCATGCACACACGGTTGATATGCTCTTATGCTGATCTATGGCCGACGAGTCCCTTTCTCAGAGTCCAATACCTGAAACTCGCGGTAGAGGAAAGCACACTTCCCCGGGAGACACACATCACTCAGGCACAACTTCTTAGGGATATAATAAAAGCATAAACTCGTACTTAGTAATGATGAACCCCGACGAACGCAATATATGAGCTGAATATAATGTAACCCCACATGACATCAACGTTCTTATCAACTGTAATATGGAACCATTGTCTAAAACACCTCTTTTATTTAACCCAATTGAAACTTTCCTTGAAAGGATAGGGAAGGAAGGTCAATGAATATCGATGAAAACTCATGTGATCGCACCCAATGATATAAAGAACAGAAAGAAGAACATCGAAAGCAAGAGTAAAACTGCAAATAACAGAAAGATCGGAAAATAGATGATAAAATTTGATATTAAAATGACCACCTAAAGGGAAGGACAACGCCTACGCAGAGGGCACTGAATATTTGTGCACTTAACCAAAACCGCAAAAAGTATTACCGCGAAAGGCATGCATTCTCTTCAAACGGAGAACAACAGACGCAAAGGTTCAAAGGGTAGAAACTACGTTTCCGTGATATTCAGGCTAGTACCGCAGCGTATCGGATTCATTTACGGACTGCCCGCATCCGTAGGACCGAAAATATTCTTTTTATAACTTATGGAAATATTTTTAAGTTAATTGATTTCTATGTAATTATTTATTTATCCTCTTATCCTACATACGTATAAATATTTACTACAAATCCATAGAGATATCCATTACAGCTGTGCTATTATCCTCTTCCTCAAATTTCAATTTCATACAGTTAAACTTTGCTGGTGACTCGTCTATGGTCGGTAGCCGTTTCGATGTCGACTTGGCTGATGTTGATGTTGTGCCGCTGAAATCGCGACCACAAATATCCTTAATTATAGCTTCATCGTTCATAAGATCTTCAAGGCATGTCTTTAAAATTGTTGTGGTAACTATGCAATCACGATTGATAGCCAAACTTTTATGAAAGTAAATGAGTGCCTCTTCGAGATCGCCCATTAGCGCATGAACAAAACCCATTGCTGTATATGTTTGAGGACTTTGAGGTTTAAGTAAAAGCGCCTGATAAAATATTGAATAGTAGTATGTATGTTAGAAAGATGAAATATAATGAGCAATGCTTTAAGATATATAATTACATATTGATGATAAGTTAATGCCTCCTTATACTTCTTACGCTTACGACAACAGTGTCCTAAGTTATTGAATAATGGCTCCCAACGCGGCGAGATTTCTTCTTTATTGTCTTTAGCGCGGGCTTTTACAATTTCCGCCGTGCGTAGAAATACTTCTTCGGCGCTTTTATAACTGTGGAAAATAAAAAATAAACAAACTAGTCCACCTTCATTGATATATATTAGGGCGGGTCAAATTATATGGGGAAAAAAACTTCAGGTGCACATCCAGTTTCTGAATCTATGGGTCATACTGAGTAATAATAGTGCCCATGGGACCATAGGTCTGAAATAAATTTCGAGCTTCCCTAATTTTGTTAGAAAATATTTTTTTATTTAGAAATTTTTATTATTATTCTTGTTAGAAAATATGTTGGGCTATTTAAAAATTGAATTTGCTATATGGAAAAGCAAAATATTCGTCGATTTTTGCAACAAACTTCCCCAAAAAGAAGCTAAAAATAGTAGGAAAGCACCCTATAGCGACGATATTTTCTAACAAGAATAAAAATAAAAATTTCTAAACAAAAAATATTTTCTAGCAAAATTAGGGAGGCTCGAAATGCATTTCAGACCTAGGGTCCCATGGACAATATTACTCAGTATAACCCATGGATTCAGAAACTGGATGTGCCTTTTCAACAAAAAATTTGACCCATCCTAATACATATGTATATATTTTTTTACTTACTATTCATATTCATATTTAATTACGCCTAGCTCATGCAAAACAAAGACATCTAATGGCGCTATGGACATGGCTTGGAAGAAAAACTTCTCTGCCAGCTCTAAATTTTTAGTGAGGCCACATTCAACGCCGATATAAAGCAGTGGCAAATGACAGCCGCGCATAAGTTGTGTTGCTTTAAAATAAGCAGCCATGGCCTGAAAGTGGGAGAGTAGTTTTTAAACGATTTTATTTAGTTTGACTCTGTGTAGCGTTGTTTACGAATTTTGCAATTGAAAGTTAAGTAACTTCCCAATGAGCTACAAGCTCGAAATTTAGAATAAATTTCAGAACCCGATGACAATGCAATAAAAAGAAGAAGAAAAAGCGAGACGCTGCCCACGCTTTTTTGATGAGAAGTGTGATGACTAGTGCCCAGGACCTACCTAATTATTTTCTGGCTTTTTGTATTATTATTACTTAATTTTAGTATTGTTTTCAATAAAACCGTTTAATTTAAGAAAAATGTTTAACTATTTAATTTTTATAATTTTTTTATTTGTTATTTTAGTGGACTGTGCGTAGTTTTCTAAGCCTATTTTATTTTCTTGTTCTTGTAGATGAACAGAGGATGCTAATCACCTGTTACAACTTATATGTATTTAATTGGGGTGAGCACTTGTGGCTCTGAGGTATTGGCTGCGAAACACCCCGATTTGGGATAACAAGTTTTAAGGAATGTCTTTAGAATATTTCACTAACTAGTTGAGAGTTACAAGCACATGCAATGGCTAATGAAACAAACGAAAGGAAATTTTACATGATTTAACTCACTTGAACATATTTGAACAAATTTACTAAAACAAAAAAATTTAATTAATAATATACAAAAAAGTTGAAAAACTTAAAATAAAAAAATTTTTAAATATAATTATAAAGAAATCTACAAAAAGAAAATAACTAAATAAAATAAAATGAACAATTTTAGTCACTCGTTAAGAAATGAATTCTAAAATCTAAACATATATGAAAACTTAAAGAAAAAACAAACAAAAAAAAAAACAGCTTCTTATAAATTAAATTTCTAAAATAAAACTAGAAGTAATAAAAAATTTAATAAAAACAAGTAAATGAGTCTAAGTTCGGGTGTAACCGAACATTATATACTCAGCGTGAGCTTCAATTGTACATTTCATTTCAGATAAATTACTTTTCTACATAACGCGTGGCACCGCCCGTTTAAAAAAATGTCTTCCCATTTCCTCTTACAATAAAACCTAATAAGTGAAATATCATTGATTCAAAACTATATTTTGCTAAGTTATAGCTTATTATTCTAGTCTACGACCCTTTTTTTAAACTTGTTTTATATCTATGTTGCCGTGGTCTTTAACCGACCCCGTCCATTTTTATATTTTCTGCTAAAAGGAAAATATGTGTACACAATTTCATTACGATATGTTAATTTTTCTTCCAGTTATGGCCCCCGAAACATGGAAAATTGCTTAGTCATAAAAGCGGCGGTGCCACGCCCATTTTTTTAAATTTGAAGTTTTTCCTATTTATTGTTATAAATACACTTGGGAAATGAAACACCATTGATATAAAGCTTATTTTATTCGTCCACGACCCTTTTAAAAATCTTTTATATAAAAGTGGGTGTGGTCCTTAACCGATTTCGTTAATTTTTCTTCAAAGCATTCCTTGTAGCAAAGGCAACCTCTCTGCCGAATTTTGTTACGACAGGTTTAACGATATTTTATTTATGATTAATAATAGTTGTAAAATTGATTTTATCACAAGTGGGCGGTGCTACGCCCATTTAAATTTTTTTTTTTTTTTTTATTAAGAGTCTCAATATCAGTCCACACGTCAAATTTTTACTAAATAATCAGGTTTTTTGTGTTCTCCAAAATGTTATATATATAAAAAGTGGGCGTGGTATCATCCGATTTCGCTCATTTTCAATACCAATCTATTTTGGGTCCATATAAGCTCGTGTACCAAATTTGGTGAAGATATCTCAATATTTACTCAAGTTATTGTTTTAACGGACAGACGGACGGACGGATATGGCTCAGTCAGATTTTGTTTTCGATACTGATGATTTAGATATATGGAAGTCTATATCTATCTCGATTCCTTTATACCTGTACAACCAACCGTTATCCAATCAAAGTTAATATACTCTGTGTGAAAGCACGCTGAGTATAACGAAACAAAATAAAATATATACAAGACGCAATAGCCTCCAATAGCCTAAGAGATTTAAGACCGAGTTTCACTTCCAAGGCAGATGAGTTTTCCTTACTGAGAAGCTTTTAATGGCACACTCGGAAATTTTGCAAGTTTGCCAAATCACTGCCGAAGGGCGACCCCGTTTCGAAAAACTTGTGTTTTTTCTATTTGAGGTTGCTTTGACCGGGGCTCGAACCCTGGATCTTCGGAGTGGTAGACGAAGTAGCGTCACCACCACACCACGGTGGTCGGCATATAAAAATAAAAAAGGAGTTAATAAGAAAATATTTAAGAAAAACTGATAAATATAAAGAAAATTAAAAAAAAAAAATATCCCTATTTTGACCATATTTACTAAATTAAAAAAAAAAAAAGTAGACATAAAATGAAAAAAGTTCAAGAAAGAAATCACGTGACAATACAATAAAAATATTTTAAAAAATTCACAAAAAAATTATAAAATAAAAGAGAATTAATAGCAGATTTACCGCAATATAGCAAAAAGAATTTTTGCAAAATTATAAGAAATAAAAATAAAACAATAAACAAATATTTTTTAATAGATAATCACCTGATCATGTTCGTTTTCTTTAGCAAATGAATGCCCATAAGCCAACCATGCAGGTCCATATAACCGATCAAGTGTAGTAGCTTTCGAAAGATATCTACGTGCGGGATCACTCTTGCCAATTAAGTCATAGTAACAACCAACTGCATACCATGAAATGGCTTTATCAGGATAACGATCGACTAGCTTGTGAGCAACGTAGAAAAGTTCTGTAAGAGCGTAAATATTACATTTATAACATCAAGACTAAGAAAATCTTTATAGAATATGGAATTTAGGCTAATTTTAAGAATAACTTACTATTATAATCACCAAACTCGACTAAACATCCAATTTGCAGTGTTAGCCCAGCATTATGATAAGGATCTGCTGTCAATAATCTACAAAATTGCGAATAAAAAAATTTTTTAAGAAAGTTTTTTATATCAAAGATATTTGGAAGCACTAAAATATGAGAAGCCGACACGATGATACATTGTTGTAGGAGTCAATAGTGGGTTCGCAGAGTAAATAAGGTGTTCAACGCAAGAGGGATTCGTGAAATCCCAGACATCTTAGACCTATATTCGCCTACTGAGCATGTTCAAGTGCTTCTACAGCAACATAACAAATTAATATGTTGAACTTACTCTTGTAAAATCTTATGACATTTTTTATATTCGCAGTCATAAAATAGCTTCTCTGCTTCGGCGGCCATAATATCAGTGCTTTTCTTTATACGACTTAGACAAGTTGCAAATGGTAGGGTATTTTTATGATATGCTTGTTTTGTACGATCCCGACTAGGTGTTTCAATATGCGATCGATTCGATTCATTGATTAGAGATGATGCACGTGTGAGACTTATTTGCAAAGAAAATGGTGTATTTTTCAAGTCTTCGAGTACCCTTCAAGAGAAAAGACATGTGTATATTATTATTTTGTTTGAAAATGCTAGAATTTTGAAAGATTCTACTTATTAGCAGGTGACATTATCTGTGGCGTCATATACTTTGAGAGTATGTTTTTATGTAAATGTGCATCTGCGGCTTGAGTTTTTTGGATTTTCTCATTCAAATCTTTGATGGTGTGATCACCTGTGGACTTTTTAAAAAAATAATGTTAGTTTGAGAGTTTACATACATGGTTACATATGGGGGTTGCAACTTAAATTAATAGTCCAGAAGGTTCAACGATGACATATCGAATCTTTCTCGAGATAGTCGTGCCATAACAGGGAAATATAAGACAAATAACCATTACCATCGGCGAACTCTCCAAAACCTTTGGGGAGTTTCTTAGTGGCGAATCAAACAATACGAAAAAAATATATTGCATAGAACATACAAAGCAATTGGCCAACCGATTAACCTTTTTGTTGCTGTACCCTCAAAAACACTCTCCGAAGGTTTATGGTTGTTGCAGATGTGTGCCATCCTTTGCCGCACATTAACCCTTACGCTATATTGTACCAGCCCGACTGCCGCGGAAACGCCTTATTTATATTTTCCCCTCAGGTCTGAAAATTGTAGCTGCCTTTTACAATAGACATGCCTATCATGAGAATAGCAAGGATGACTTGTATGCCAGTCCGCCATTTTAAGTGCTTCTAGAAGGCACAAATATATTTATAGCACTGTTGAGACTGATAGTTTCCTTTGAACTTTCGTTATAAGGTTTTACAACAAAAGTGGTACTAAGCATACTGTGAGTGGTTTGATATGACCATATTGAACCTTTTATAGTTGTTGAATATTACAGGTTATTTTACCATAGCACTGAAATGAATCCATCAAGAAGCGACTTATGTTTATACATATATGAAACCATAATAAAGAACGTAGAACAAAAGAAGATACATCGCTTGCTATACCATATCTAGCATATCAGTAGTTCGCGAGTTAGAAATTCACCATGCCGTTCGACGTGATGAATACTCCCCCAGCGGGTTAGGGAGTCAGAATATACCCGCGGTAGGTATGCCTGTCATAAGAGGCGACTAAAATACCAGATTCAAGGGGCTGTGTAGCGCAACCCTTTAGGTTGCCAGCGCAATATATAGCTTCTCCAAAACCACTTGTCAACCTTACCTATCCACGGCGAATCCTTTTTCACTAACAAACGAAGCTCTGGCGACCCCAATCTCCTCATGGAACTTGGGGGTTGGGAGGGAGAGATGGCCTGAAGGTTTAACTTGGCCATATAAATCGTGTCCGAGGTCGGGCTGGCACCTTGGCGGTGCTGTGTTACCGGAGCGTACCGGATCTGTATCCGGCAAAAGACCATTACATCGATAACACTCTCCAAAGCCTTCGGGGAGCAACCTTATCTCTACTACAACAACAACGTGATGAATGCCTTAATCGCAAACTGATAGCACGATGGTATGCGATGTTCAAGTGCTTTGTTATTCCACTATCTTTGTCCCAACTTACAGGATCTATTGATTCATAATATTTCTTCAACTTTGATTCATATAATTTTTTGATCAACTTTGCATCTGTTTCACTGGTGTGCTGTGACAGCGGCAAATGTTGCATTAATTCTTTTTCTGTAATGAAACATAACTACATATGTAAATATATGTACATACTTCTTCTTCGACAATAAAGAATGCCATAATTTACCTTCCCAAGGCATAAGCATTTCATGTTGTACTAAAGCTTCAAGCGCTTCAAAACAATATACAGATTTATGCAATGCCTGAACATAATAGTCCATAGCTAAGCCACGATTATCTAAGGCTTCATATATTTTTCCTTTTATGAAACTGATCGATGCTAGAACTTCCTGTTGCGGGAGAGAAAATTAAATTAAGTTGAAAATGTCCCAGCACACCCAGTAGATATATTGCAAATTAGCTAACATTTTTATTTGCCTCCTCGGCGTTGAGCGTGGAGTGGCATTCCATAGCAGCACTGTCCAGCGGCTGACTAATCAATGATGATGCTAAATATTCAATGTCTATTGTATTTATCACATTTACTGCTTCATTAAGTTCTTTCGCCTCGTAAAGGCTTTCTAGCAACAAATTGTAGCTCGAGACATGTGTCTTCTCCAATTCGAAGCGTCGTATAATGTGTGCAGCGCGATGGTATTCCTTCAATAGAAACATACAGTGTGCTTGACAATAAACATCTTTGGGATCATTCTGGCTCAGCACACAAACTTTTTCTGCCCAAAATAGTGCAGTTTGATATCGCCGCTGTAATGGTGATATAACTATTAAGGTTTATGAATACTCGGCATCTATTATTTTCTCTTACCATGTCGATATAAATCTTGACGAGCTTGCGATAGTGTGAGACGTCTATTACGCCACTCTCAGCAGTCTCATCGCTACTTTCATTACGCATCTCACTGTCTCCTGTCATAATTGTGCGAAATTTTTCTTTCTTTTCATATAAAATAACTTAAAAAACTAACAAATGTTTAAATTACTTCGCCTACATGTAAATCCTTTCGGCTTTTGCAAATTCTGTTTGACAGCAAAACAGCTGAAAAACAAATGTTCTTGGAAGAAGCAGCACTTACACATTCACAATGGCATATGCACGGCTGCCACTGATTTTGTATTTTTAGTACCAAATTTCCAAAATGTCTCTTTTCAACAACAACGGGGTTTTCACGAAAACTTGTAAATTTTTACATACAGTATTTGGTATATTGTAAACTAATGCACTCTGCGGTCTGATCACTCATTTCACAGGAAATGAAATAGCCATCAAGAAGGCCACCGTTTGTTGGGAGAAAGATTATGCTGCCAAATATTGCTATTCACGCCAGTGGGGGAAAGCTTTGATTTGCGCTAAGGTAAGATTCCGTAATACTTCATCCATCTGCACCCATACATCAATGGAGAAGAAGAAGGATGTGGAAATTGTGGCCTGCTCCAATAAAGCAAAGATATCTACTTGGCAGGGACTTCACAACTGGGCTCTCTGAGAATTCCACTCAACGGAATAATAGAGCAACCGCAACCCTGATCTCTCCATTTTTTTTCGCCTCGCGAAACCTGGCATTATCACCGATCAAATCCTCCGCGACCATTTTGAATAATGATAAAATCTTCAAATCTCTTGCTGGCAGTACTTGGGGAAAAGACAAAGAAACGCTCATTACCACAAACAAAGCAATTGGCCAGCCGATTGCATGCTACGCGTCCCCTATATGGTCTTCAAGCCTAAAAACTACTCACTGGAAGAAGCTACAGGCCGGCCAAAATACTGCTCTCAGAACCGCCACGGGCTGTCTTCTTATGTCCGCAGAACACTCAGAAACCTGGGCATCCCAACAGACATCTGATTGATGAGCGAACACCGCCCAGGAGCTTAAGGAGTCATCTCTGTAAGCATTATGAGAAAATACGGCATCTGAGAACTTAGCCGTATGAAGACAAAAAACACAAGCAGGTCCTCAGCGAACTCCACAAACAGGCGTCGGACCTTTATGCCAGAAATTGCCCGGTGAATACAGTACTCAAAGAACAGTACCCAAAACTAACGGAAGAGGAGCGCATACTCCCCAGGGAAACACGAGTCACTCTAGCTCAACTTCGATCTGGATACTGTAACAGGTTAAACTCTTACCTATCCAGAATCAACCCCGACATACAAAATGTATGCCCGGCTTGCAATGTGCCCCCACATAACACCAACCATCTATTTAATTGTAATGTGGAACCAACCTCTAGCATCCCTCTCATTATGGTCCACCCCTGTTGAAACAGCAAGTTTCCTTGGACTCCCGTTAGAGGATATTGATGACAATTTGTGATCGGTCGCACCTATTGGGTGGGGCGAAGCACTGCTACAACAAGAACAACAGCAACCACAAGATGACCAAATTCGTATTGAAAGCAACGAGTAAAGTGATAAAAAAAACTAACGCGAATTGGAGAGGGAAGCGGTACGCTTCTCAGAAGGATTAAATAGAAGCAAATGAGCTTCCTGCTCAAGGTCAAGTTATATAAAAAAATTCAATGAAACAGGAGAAGTTACAGGCTTCACCAAATTTCTATAACAACGAAAACCTGATGTACAAAGAGAGCTTAGAATTAAAATGGAGGGAACACTTGTATATACTATGTGCAATGTTTTCACCACAAGCTGAATTTTGAAGCAAAAAACTCATGAAAGAACAAACCTCTTCGACTTTTGATAGCACAAAAATGAGATTTTAAACGACGGACTTCTACGGCTCAGTAAAATTTCGTCGAGCAATACGTCTAGCAAGTCTGAATAGGGAAGGAATCCTGCCAACCGTTCGGTACCAAATGAAGCTTTTGACGGTTGTACCATTATCATGCGATTTATTTAATTTATTGCCGAGCACCTTAACTGAACTCGAACCACGTTTATAATAGCTAGTCGTAACTTTAATCTAATGGAGAATAATTCAATCAAGTGCTTCCATAGACAGAATAATCAATTGAAAAATAAATAAAACAAGTAAGGAAGGCTAAGTTCGGGTGTAACCGAACATTAAATACTCAGTTGAGAACTATGGAGACAAAGTAAGGGAAAATCACTATGTAGGAAAATGAACCTAGGGTAACCCTGGAATTTGTTTGTATGACATGTGTATCAAATGGAAGGTATTAAAGAGTATTTTAAGAGGGCCATAGTTCTATAGGTGGACTCCATTTAGGGATATCGCCATAGAGGTGGGCCAGGGCTGACTTTAGAATTTGTTTGTGGGTATCAAATGAAAGGTGTTAATGAGTATTTTAAAAGGCAGTGGGCCTTAGTTCTGTAGGTGGACGCCTTTTCGAGATATCGCCATAAAGGTGGACCAGGGGTGACTCTAGCATTTGTTTGTACGATATGGGTATCAAATGAAAGGTATTCATGAGGGTTTTAAAAGGGAGTGGTGGTAGTTGTATATGTGATGGCGTTTTCGAGATATCGACCAAAATGTGGACCAGGGTGACCCAGAACATCATCTGTCGGGTACCGCTAATTTATTTATATATGTAATACCACGAACAGTATTCCTGCCAAGATTCCAAGGGCTTTTGATTTCGCCCTGCAGAACTTTTTCATTTTCAGTTATATTTTGCGTCAATAAACCAATCCAATTACCATGTTTCAACCCTTTTTTTCGTATTTGGAATAGAATTATGGGTTTTTTTCATTTTTCGTAATTTTCGATATCGAAAAAGTGGGCGTGGTCGTAGTCGGATTTCGGCCATTTTTTATACCAATACAAAGTGAGTTCAGATAATTACGTGAACTGAGCTTAGTAAAGATATATCGATTTTTGCTCAAGTTATCGTGTTAACGGCCGAGCGGAAGGACAGACGGTCGACTGTATATAAAAACTGAGCGTGGCTTCAACCGATTTCGCCCATTTTCACAGAAAACAGTTATCGTCCTAGAATCTAAGCCCCTGCCAAATTTCAAAAGGATTGGTAAATTTTTGTTCGACTTATGGCATTAAAATTATCCTAGACAAATTAAATGAAAAAGGGCGGAGCCACGGCCATTTTGAAATTTTCTTTTATTTTTGTATTTGGTTGCACCATATCATTACTGGAGTTGAATGTTGACATAATTTACTTATATATTGTAAAGATATTAACTTTTTTTTTTAATTTGACTTAAAAAAATTTTTTTTCTTAAGTGGGCGTGGTCGTTCTCCGATTTTGCTAATTTTTATTAAGCATACATTTAGTAATAGGAGTAACGTTCCTGCAAAATTTCATCAGGGTATCTTCAACGACTGCCAAATTACAGCTTGTAAAACTTCTAAATTACCTTATTTTAAAAGTGGGCGGTGCCACGCCCATTGTCCAAAATTTTACTCATTTTCTATTCTGCGTAATAAGTTCAACTCACCTACCAAGTTTCATCGCTTTATCCGTCTTTGGCAATGAATTATCGCACTTTTTCGGTTTATCGAAATTTTCGATATCGAAAAAATGGGCGTGGTTATAGTCCGATATCGTTCATTTTAAACAGCGATCTGAGATAAGCGCCCAGGAACCAACATACCAAATTTCATCAAGATACCTCAAAATTTACTCAAGTTATCGTTTTAACGGACAGACGGACGGACGGACGGACATGGCTCAATCAAATTTTTTTTCGATACAGATGATTTTGATATATGGAAGTCTATATTTATCTCGATTCCTTTATACCTGTACAACCAACCGTTATCCACTCAAAGTTAATATACTCTGTGAGCTCTGCTCAACTGAGTATAAAAATCAGATTATATCTATCTATATATATAATAAGAAGTGTATATTTTGATTGTCACTCCATAACTCGAGAACGGATAGAAAGATTGCCATGCAATTTTTAGGAAACATACAGGAAGGAGAGATGATGGTTAGTTGATTTTGAAATCCCAAATCGGTTTAGCCATTCTTGAGTTATGATTTTTTTTAGAAAAAATTCAAATCTATATATAAAAGAAAGTGGTGTTAGTTACACTACGCATAACTCAAGAACGGATGAACCGATTTGGCTGAAAATTGGTGGAGAGGTAGCTCAGAACCAGGGAACGGACATGGGATACTCTTTATCCCGTTATGGCTAGGGTCTTGAGATCAAAACGTGGACCTGGGTAATCCTGGGATATGTTTGTAGAGTATGGGTGTCAAATAGAAGCTGTTTATGAGTATTTTGATACTGGGTATTTTTCGTACCCCTGGGTGACTAGGGTCTCGAGATATAGGCCAAAACGTGGACCGGGCACCCCTAGAATGTGTTTATACAATATGGATATCAAATGAAAGCTGTTGATGAGTGCTTTAGTACAGGGTAGTTTTCATATCTATTGGTGACTAGGGTCTGGAGATATAGGCCAAAACGTGGCCCCGGCACCCCTGGATTGTGTTTATACAATATGGATATCAAATGAAAGCTGTTGATGAGTGCTTTAGTACAGGGTAAGTTTAACACCGCTGGGTGACTAAGGTCTCGAGATATAGGCCAAAACATGGACCCGGATACCCCTAGAATGTGTGTGTATTATGGATATCAAATGAGAGTTTTAAAGTAATTTTCATTGTGATATTCGATTTAGTCTCATCAACCTGGCAAAGCTGATAAATATGCATGCGAAGCCGAAATAAAGACATGAATTAATAATACCCAAATACCTATTTACATATGTCCTATTCGATTTGCCTGAAATTTGGTATATAAAATTGCCTATATTAGTATTTACGATGCTTTTTTCCGGGAAGTAGACCAGAGACGGACTGGGACAGTGATTAGGACTAGAACTGGGACTGAGGCTGAGACTGAGACTCGGAGTGGGACTGGGATGAGACTCGGAATGGGACTGGAACACAATACATACCACCAAAAATGAGAAAAACTTGAGAGAAGAGAAAAGAGAGAAAGAAAAGACTGAGAAAGAGATATAATGAGACGAAGATGGTGATAGATGAAGCGAAAAATACGGAGGGAGGAGTGAATACAAAGATTATGAAAAAATGTAGAGGGGCGAGGGCAGAGTTAGACGGAAAAAGCTTATTAAAATGTATGCAGATAGACCAAAAATTTAGGGCAGACCAACGTCTGCCGGTTCTGCTAGTATATGTATATATAGTGCACCGAATTAAAGCCCAACAGTTTCGCTGGCCAGGTCATTTTATGCGAATAAACGCAGACAGACTTGGTAGATGCAGGTGGAAGAATACTCCTTTGGTACTGCAAATAGACGTTTTGACTACAAGAAAAGTGTTCTAAATCTATAAGCAGCAATAGTTCCTTATAAAGCCAAGATTATCCGGAATTCATATCCCAATATCCTTCCCAAATTTTACAAACAGGACGTATTTACAATGCAATGGCCATTATATGAAATACCCACATTTTTAGCCTTCATCCAGTGAGTTTTTTAGCTCCGTATCACGCTCAATTCTCACGGAAATGCTCTGGATCAGTGAGAGACTTGGGAACATGAGTTGTGACAGGCAGATGTCGAATGCAGGCAGACAATGAAATTAACAAATTATCTGGCTCACAAATAAAACCATAATTCTAACTGGATTTATCTGGCTCAAAACATTGTTGTTGCGTGCTTAAATCAAACTGATTACTGACTACTCAGCTTGCGCTGCTTTTATACTCTCCATTGCTTCATTCGCGCATATCTACTAAAGTCTAGACGTTTCGCCTTCTAGAACTGCTGTATATCCTGCTTGGTAATTGAGTTACATATATGCGTGTGTATGGGTGAATAACAACTTCGGCTGATGACTACATCTGTGTGTGTGAGGTTTCTCTTTGTTGCCTTGTACATAAAAGTGGCTGCTTCATGTTTTTGTTGTTGCGTGATTATTAACTAGCCTAGTGATGTCAACATGCCACAATATATATGGGTGTCGGTTCTAGGTTCTAGAAATCCTGCGAGTAATTATTCTTACCAAGAGCTCTTTGAACTGAGTTCGCAATTGAAAAACAAATTCCTATATCGCCAAAGACAATCAAGCTCTACAACCCACTTATCGGAACAGTTTCCTTTAATTTTCAGAAGGCTGGACGCTTGCGCGTAGATTTCTTCGCTTTATACTAACCAAGTATCCCATTTGCAAATTTTTTAACAAATCGAATTTTAAAATGACGTATTTAGAATGCCTACATGCTCATCATGAAGACTTTTGCTAAATCTCAACATGACATTTGTACTCGATTTTAATTCATAGTTTGTAAAAGCTCTAAGTTTTCTTCCCCTTAAAGTCGATATCCATTTTCCAAAATTTTATTGAAATTATTTTCGAAACTTAACTTCCGGGATTAATATAAAAAATGTGATTTTGCTCTTTTTAATAGAAATATATTCGGGCTCCAAAAAAGCCGAGTATTATTGCGTAAAGATATCTCAAATCCTGCTCAAGTTATTGTGTTCACGACATGACATTATCTAAAATTTTTCGACACTTGTATATCGACTGCTGAGTGGCCACTTCGAAAACGCCATATCCCAAAAAATTTTTGAATAACGCCCTTTCTCAAAATTTGATTGAAGAAAGCACAGATTTTTTTCATAAACACCACAGCTAATGTCACACTGACACTGTAAAAGACTATGTCTTATATGTGCATCAAAGTGATTTTTTCAGGATATCTTCTCTGATATATTAGAATATATATCACCGAGTTTCACGTTTATACTTTCTAAATTGCGGCAGGAATGACCAAAATCGATTTATCTGAAGGATCGGTTGTATGGGAGATATATGTTATAGTGGTCCGATCCTACCGGATCCGATAAATGTCTAATATAATACAAAAATACATCCTTGTGCCAAATTTCATTGAGATATATCAAAATTTGAGGGACTAGTTTGCGTTCAAACAGACAGACGGACAGACAGACGGACGGACAGACGGACATGGCTATATCAACTCGTTCGTCGCCCTGATCAATTCGGTATACTTAATGGTGAATCTATCTTCTATGTTTCTCAACGTTGAAAACATCGGACCAAAGTTAATATACCATTTCATGTTCATGAATCGTATAACAAGTAAAGGTGTCTAAGTTCGGGTGTAACCGAACATTATATACTCAGCGTGGGCTTCAATTGTACATTTCCTTTCAGATAAATTACTTTTATACACGTTTAAAAAAAATGTCTCCCCATTTCCTCTTACAATAAAACTTGGTAAGTGAAATATCATTGATTCAAAACTATTTTTTGCTAAGTTATAGCTTACTATTCTAGTCTACGACCCTTTTAAACTTGTTTTATATCTAAGCTGCCGGGGTCTTTAACCGATCCCGTCCATTTTTACTAGAAATATTTTCTGCTAAAAGGAAAATATGTGTACACAATTTCATTATGATCCGTTAATTTTTCTTCGAGCTATGGCTCCTGAAACATAGAAAATGGCTTAGTCATAAAAGGGGCGGTGGCACGCCCATTTCTTAAAATTTGAAGTGTTTCCCAATTATTGTTATAAATCTACTTGGGAAATGAAATACCATTGATATAAGGCTCTTTTTTGCAAAGATATAGCTTATTTTATTCGTCCACGACCCTTTTAAAAATCTTTTATATAAAAGTGGGCGTGGTCCTTAACCGCTTTCTTTAATTTTTCTTCAAAGCATTCCTTATAGTAAAGGTAACCTCCCAGCCGAATTTTTTTACGATAGGTTTAAGGATTTTTGATTTATGATTAATAATATTTGTAAAATTTATTTTATCACAAGTGGGCGGTGCCACGCCCATTAAAAAAAAAATTTTTCACATTTTTATCAAGAGTCTCAATATCAGTCCACACGTCAAATTTCAACATTCTAGGTGTATTATTTACAAAATAATCAGGTTTTTTGTGTTTTCCAAAATGTTATATATATAAAAAGTGGGCGTGGTTATCATCCGATTTCGCTCATTTTCAATACCAATCTATTCTGGGTCTAGATAAGCTCGCGTACGAAATTTGGTGAAGATATCTGAATATTTACTCAAGTTATCATGTTACCGGACAGACGGACGGACGGACCGGCATTGCTCAATCAAATTTTTTTTCGATACTGCTGATTTTGATATAAGGAAGTCTATATCTATCTCGATTCCATTATACCTGTACAACCAACCGTTACACAATCAAAGTTAATATACTCTGTGTGCAAAGCACTCCGAGTATAAAAAAAAAATTATAAATTATAATGTCAAAATGTTGTCAACATTACAGTAACAAAACATATTTCGAGGTAATGTCTATGAGTTTTCTAAGAGAGAATATTTTTTGAACCACTGTAATTACTACATTTATTAAAACATATTAATATTACTACTTACGTACATATTTACGAATCATATGATTCCAACAACATTGTTACACTTCCAACAATACAGCATTAAAACATGTTCAAAGTCAAACAGCGAACCGAACATAATCTGCCAGCAGCAGGATGCTTTTTACTCTCAACTGGAATTTGCTCCAATCTCCACCAGCGCCAAAATAAAAAACAAATATAAAAGCGCTCTCCATATGCTTCGTGCATGTGCGCTCCGACTGTGATGAAACGCCTTGTAGCGATAGATGCACGGTTATAGTAAATTTCACTATGACTTCGAACTCGTAGGCATCGACGAGACCGACTCAAATTTTGCCTCGCAGTTACTGATTTTAGTTGGAAGGTGAGGTTTTAATTTTTTAAGCGAAACCCGTAAAAGGAAAAGAAGTGCAAAATAGTATTTTTTTAATAAATACAAGTACACACTTAACTGGTAGAAAGAATAAAAGAATAAAAACTGATATAAAAACGGCTCAAAAACTATAAAAGTAGATACGAGTTTTTTTAAAGAACTTTGTTCGTTTTATACAAAAATCGAGTTATTTGTGAATGTGAGCCGCATTCACGGCTGAAGCGAAGTGTTGTTGATTGGTTGCTTGCTTTAAGTGTTCTAAATCTAAGAATTTAAAAACTAAATAAGAATAATTAGAATAACAAATATTATTAAATTTACTAAAAGTAATTTTAGGAGAAGCATAGGGCCGAAAGCGTGTGTGATGGGCGAGGTGTAAGCTAAAATAACGGTGTGTACGCTTCCATTTTGCATTTTGCATATTTTACGCCACTGAATGTGGAAAACGTGCTTCTAAATAGCAGCTAACGAAAGCAAGGACCATAAAATAGTGTAACCGCCGCCCCAACGACAAAAGAAGAAACAACCAACAACGGGAGGAGTCCTCTGTACGACACACAAAAAAAAAATATATATATATATATACATTCCAACCAATATTCAGTCAGTCATACGTTCGTTTAGGTATATTCTTCATTGTGTATGAAAGTTGTGCCGGTCAGGGCGTGCTGTTTTCAGAGTCTTATCACTCGTATACGCGTGTTTCCTGTATCTGCCTGCGTGTGCCTTTTTGCCTTTAAGACTGAATCTGCGACAGAGTGACAGAGACGTTAGTGGTGCGAACGAAGTGAACGCCTAAAACATATTGGAATTTACTGGTAAGTGCTAACAAAATAAGAAATGTTTTTAATTAAATAAATTCGCACATATTAGGGTGAGACGATCTTTTTTCTAAACTGGGTTGGTTCTTTTAGAGTTGCATAAGTCCAGCTCTAAATTTGAAGCGTACGCTGGAAGGGAAAGTGTTTAATTTTTCTTTTCTTGCAAATATAGCCAAAATAGTATTTTTATTGTAATTTCGTTGTTTAGCATACATTTTTTTTAAATATATGACATTATTTTGGTTTTAAGAAGATCTACGATTTCTACTGATGCGAAATGAAAATCATATTTTAAAGAGCTACGACTGATTTAGCAGGCTAAACTATATGAAAACAATTTCAGAGTTCCAAAGAGCATTAGAAAGAATTATTGAGATTCTGAGGACCAATGACATATAAATTTTGAAAATCATATGTCAAATAACCAATAAGCTTGGAATTGAAGGGCGGAATTTTGCTATTTTTTTTTTCAAGCCAGTCGAACGTGTGCTTGGTTCCATTAAAAGTCTAATGAAATGTAGAAAAACTTTTGGGAATACTGTCCATTACAGCCCTAATATTTTGGCAGCTTTGGAAATGTAGGTTTATGTATTTTTGAATAAATGGGCGCCGCACTACACCTCGTTGGGCTCTCCCTAGAACACCTAACTGCAACCAAAGGGAACCTAAACCGATTTCACAGATAAATTTGATACGCTGGAGTTAGTTTTCGGAAGAATATTGTTTCTATTCCATGTTAACCAATATTTTAAATTGTTTCAAATCGATCCTTTTGTCTTCGGTATTCATATTTAATACACGATATTTTAACTATGATATTTTCAGTTACTAAGTTTCCTAACCATAGTATCGTCTCTTCTTGAAGGTATGACTCCGCCGAACGGTAAAAGACATTAGATCTCTTTTTCTTTAACCATAAATTATCTGTATTTTAAAAAATACTCTCAAAAGTTCTGGTAAATAATTCTTTTTGATCTAAAAGACATGGACTCCACTTAAAATCACCTGTTGTAGCTCTCATTTTCTAGGCCGGTGGAGCTGGTGGGTTTGAAATTTCTTTCTTTGCAAACACACAAGATTGATAGCTATAAAATATTAGAGTTTTTTCTTATAAATTTGACCTTTTCGGGGAGATGACAAAATATTCGTTCTGCTTTTAGAATCAAAGATATTTTTTATCCCTTTATTGAAGTGTCTACGAAACACACAACACTAAGTTTTGGAGCGTTTTTGAACGATTATTGAAAATATGAGAGAAATGGGGAATACACAGCCCTACAAATTTAGAACCAGCAATGAGCTGATACTTTTCTGAATACCACTAGTCTCTCTGACTACGCTGGACGTGAAAAATAATTTAACTCAGCCAGGTGAGATGCCTTGCTACAGGCACTAGAAACACCTTGCATAGTATTTCCATATTTGCCGGATCTCTTAAGGAACCTCCTGAGAAACCGGTTTCTAGCGTATGAAACGATTCAGGGTAAAGAAAGGTAGAGATAACAGTTTTCATAGCCGTGCTACTTACCGGAACGCATCGAATGGTCCGACTAAAGATCATGAAAATCGATACCACAACAACAACATATACGAGTATCTACTCGCTGCTGAAAGAAGGGGAAATATCCCATGGGCGCATAGGCGATGTTAATACTTTAAAAACCTGCAAATGCAAGTGGATGAAAACAATTATTAATGCCCATGATGTAATAATAAAGGTGATGTCAATAACAAAACCTCAATTTTTCGATAGCTTTATTTTCCAGTATTTACTTGTATTACAAAAGTATTAGATTCCCCAAAAAATGTGTTTTCTGCAAATTTTTTTCTATATTCTTTTGGGGAACACAAAGTTACGTTAATCTTTTTGGCTAAACAATTCTAGAAGCGGCTTATGTAGTTATAATATTTCTAACCGTATAGTAAAATCTACTCCGATCGTAGTAGAACTCAGGCAGTTCGGTATGATAGTCAATCCTTTAAAATATGCATGCCAAACTAGTCAGAATAAGGGAAAACGTCAACGGGATGAGAACACCTGAATATTAATTTCATTATGTTAATGCCAATGATAGGTTTTTTTTCACTTGGAAATTTTTAGGGTTTTTGTCTTAATGTAAACCAAAAAAATTTTTTTTCGTGATACAGAGGAAATCTTGAGAAAGTTATTGGATAAAAATGATACACCCTAATATATGTACATATGTATTGCAAACTAATTTCACATGCTTTTATGCATAAACAAATTGTTAGTGTTTTAAATAGTTGTATGAAAATTGTAACAGTATTGTCATCGAAAGAAATCAAAAAAACAAATAGCGAAGAATTGATAAATGAGAAAATTTTAAAAACGAAATATGGTATATAAGAGAATAAAAGAAAAGTAGTGGAAACCACTTGCAGCTGTTCCTTGCAATATTTTATCAAAGTTTTTAAACTTATTATTTTGGTAAGCTTTATATAATTTTTATAAAAAAAAATTAACTAAATAATATGGGAAGTAATGGCAGGTCGTGTTGTAAAAACTTCTTATAGAAATCATTATTTCTAGAAAATTGCTTAAGCTTATTTTTGAAAGCTCGCAAAACTAGTTTAAGATAAGCAGCTTTAATATTGTCTAGAATTGATAAAAATAAAAAATTTTTGTATCAATTCCACACAGCAACGTACGTGAAACTCCGTATCCGTATGATTCAAGGCGAATTCAGTAAAGGTGGTGTTGTCCCATCAGCTGATTGCTTTTTCTTCATAATCAATGCAATTTTTTTTTGACTTAACATTTTTCTGCACTGCGAATTGCGTTGAATTCGTTTTCCCATCACCTTGTATGGACTCGCCTTGGGATGATTTGAAAAAATATAATTGCAAAGCAAGGCGAGTTCAATACCAGAGACTTGGTACAGCAATGTTAGGTTAGGTTCAGCTGGCCCGTCCATGAGGACCTCACATAGACTGAATGAGTCCGTAGTGTTACCAGACGTTTGTTTAACGACCAAACTGAAAAAACCCATCAAACACCATGACCTATCTTATAAATTAAGTCCATCCTCTTGGCAAATACTAGAAGCTTTCTAGGACCTATGCCACTTGCTGCTTCTAGATCTGACAGCTTTATCACTCCTGATAGCTGGAGTCCTAGCCGGGAAAGTGCAGCGCTCGAGCACAAAATGTACTCGCTCATATCCTCCTCCAACCCGCGCTCCCTACTCTGCTATCACTGACCAAGCCTAATTTAAAGGCATAGGAGCAACTTTGGTAGTCTAGGGTTGTACGACCAACACATAATCTTCGGCACTTTACAGCGCCTCGCTTTGAGCCACGCCTTTCCCACTTGGTCGATCATGCGCCCCTCTCGCCTTCTCTTAATCTCGTCCAATCTAATTCAGACGTGTACGAAGCAGGCTTCAAAGGATGCGCCCTACTTAGCTAGTTCATCCGCTTTTTCATTACCATTTTTACCATATGCCCCAATTCTTTCCGGGGATTCCTTACACCCTAACACACTTTCAGATGCTGTGATATGCGAGGTTACTGCCTTATTTGCTGCTTAGCTGTCAATATAAAAGTTAACACGGCTGCAGTTTAAAATATTTTCTTCCAGTGCTTCTCCTGCTAATAGGATCTGTTTATTTCCGCATCAGCACAGTATACCGCAGACCTACTTCTTCCACTAGTTTAGAACCATCTGTGTACACAGGTATCGCCTTGTCCGCTATTTGTGCACCCTTACGCCAACCACACACCTCTATTGTGGCTTGGTACAGCAAGATCGCAGTTAATAGAAATCAATGCTTGTTTTCTTTTCATTTGATAATCTGTTGTACGGCGAATTGGGTTCAATTATCTTTGCCAGCACCTTGTGTGGATTCGCCTTGCTTGCAAAGTGTCAAATCGTCCGAAATTAAAAATAACGAGAACGAGGAATGACAGCAAAACCCGAATCAGGAGCGAATATAGTAGCAGGTGATGTTATCCTATCAGCTGATCGTTTCTTCTTGATAGTTTCTAAGAAACGCTTTGGCACAGCAATATGTCATTTAATAGATAATATGGATCTTGAGTGGATACGCAGAATGTCAGCCCGATGAGGTACAAATGGTTGTCAATATTCAGCGTTGCCGTTAATGGATTGCTCGCGCCGTTATTGAAATACTCCGGCAATGATTCGATAAAACGTTTGCAAGTCATTTTATGTAAAATACTATACCTGCCGACAAAATTGAGACCCAGAAATGAGCGAGTACTTTCCTAATGGCCTTTAGTATGGTGAATTTGAATCCGGCATCAATACTTCTGTGAGTTGAGATATTGTTCTTTAAATTGTAAGTATTAGTTTTGCGAGATTTCTTTGTACAAATTTTTTTCCACAAATTTAAATTCTACTTTGCGGCATGTTATTTATTTAATACTTGCATATATGTATGTAGACGAGTTCAGCCAACCATGCATTTTCGTCAACGCCGATTCCCTATTCCACATCTAAGGTCCTGTCAAGTATATTGTGCGAAAGATAGAATCCCACCGTTTATTGGCTGACTGGCCCTTATCAGTGCGGCTCAGATCTGCCAAATCGAACAGGCTTCCCAATGCGCAAAATCTGTCCTTTCAAAAAAGGACTGACACATCACCTCTTCGTCAATTTTAAACCCGCCTTCGGTAGCACGAAGAGAACCATATAGGCTAGACATGACAATACACACCTGTTGTGGAAGGGACAATGGCCGTCTATACACATTATATGCCCTTTTTACATTGCCATGTCATTGGAGGCCACACGCAGCAAACTATAGGCCTTGAGAAATTTCACACCCTTGCCCTTACAGCAAAGCCGTCCTGCCACACATGGCAGACTTTAGGGTATACTTATACTCAATAATGTGGGGGATCATTTTAAACTATATGTCGCGAACAAAATAAAAAAATGCAAGGCGCGATAATCTCGTAAGAGGTTTCAGGCCTAGCTTCCGACAGGTTGACCACCTATCGTACGATTTCCTACATTTTATGCTGGGGACCATAATGTAAGCTGAATAACTTTACTGCTCTGAAAAAAAAGATAATGACATATGCAGACGACATTAACAACCATCGGCCTAAACACCCGCGCCTTAGGGCCTGCTTACTTCAAACAGGAAAGAAGTGTTAGTGTTCTTCTTCTTAGAAAGATTTACGCACTCCTACCCGATTGAAACGGCGACTATCGAAGATTTAGCTATGGGCTGTATGAGTTTAATGCATTCGCCCATGGAAGCTGATGAAGTGGGATGCGCAAAGAAAATATTTACAATTATCGATTAAACCGACGTTTTCCCGGCGAAACCAAAAATGTCATACTTGACACAAAATTGATCGGAATTTTTGATATTGCTTTGCCCGCGAATTGAACCCAGGACCTTCAATGTCAAGGGCGTATCCAGCGTATCCAGGGGGGAGGCATTTATAGCGTATTTATAAGTATAAAGAGTAATGACATCTAGGTAAAAGCGAAGCCTGCTTTATATAGACCCAGCTGTGGGCTCCAGGAGTCCGTTAAAATTTTTATTTATTTATCAAGAGCTCCCTAAAATATTTACCATGTCTAGGATTTTGTAATTCAAAATTTTATTGAATTAGATAGATTAATTTAATAGTCAGTACTAGGTGTAATTACTTTAGAGATGTGATCCCCCAAGTGAGTTTCAGATTCAACAAAATTGTATTTTTCCACATATTTTTTTAGTTACAGAGATGTATTTAAATTGCATTACTCATTCTCCGAGTATTAGAAAACCTGCTAAGTATAATTCTTCGTGGATTTATTGTAAATTCATCCAAAATTAGATCTTTTAACTCCGTATCATTTTTCGATGATGATTTGTTGATGATGATTGATACGGCGTGGCTCTTACAATACTCATGTATATTATTATACTTCACGAACGATCGAATCACAAAAGAACTCACAATCCCGTGTATTTTTTGAGGCTTGAATAGAATACAATACAAGCAGAAAACTCCTTTAAGTTTGCTTGAATAAACCATCCATGGCTTGTATATTTCTAGCCAATTGTGATTTAATTTTCTTTTTAAATGGGCTGCATCAGTCGAAAAATCATAGTGTGACCGTGGTACCCAACAATTTAATAGCAGTTCTTTTTTTTGTGCGAAAGTCATAGTGCTTCCGGCTCTGACCCATTCCCCAATGTCATTATGATGTTAATAACATCCTCCTGGTTCCAAGGCACTCTTATCAGAGCTAGTTGGGTTATGTCTTCTTTTCGAAGCTATATTAAGATACATGAGTTGTCGGCTAATAGTGATATAATTAATAAAATCAGACTTACCCACAGAAGTAGAAAAAAACTTCCTAATATCCATAGTTTATATTTCGTTTGCTAATTAAATTCAAACAGAGACCACAATTGTCAGCTGTTTTAATCATTCACGTGTAATCGATGTTTATCGATATTTTCAGAGATGCACAGTATCTGGTGCATTTATGCACCTTATCAGTCTTACTGTTTTTCAAAGTTATTTATCATTTTAGTTACTTTATTAGTAAGAATAGGTAAGTATTATGTATGTGTATGTAGTTATAAAAAATTTATATAAATAAATGTTATTAAGCTCATAATTTGAAAAAAAAAGGTGAGGAACTAAAAACCTTTTATGTTGTTGATGTTTAACTTTCAGTTTTGTGTTCTAAGTTCGCGAAGGGAGGGCAAAGGTCACCCCCCCTGCATACGCCCTTGTTCAGTGTGGTAGGCGAAGCATGCTACCACTACCCCGTCTACCTTCAGCTAAATTCAATCTATCCTACAGTTTAATTCTAACTTAACTAAAGATGATGAAAACGCCCTTAGATGGTTAAACACCGATTTGGTAGGTAAGTGGTTTTTGCGTGGCAGATATCAAGGCTAACACTCAACCCGGTATACGGAATCGAATCAAATCTTAACACATTAATGTAACGATCCTTTGGCTTCTAGGAATAATTCCGCTTGCAGTAACACCTCTTGGAAAACATACGTCGTAAATCACAGAGTGCCCTTAAGTTCCGTGGAGTTCTCCACCGAATCTGACGCTCTTTCTGAATTGAATCTATTAGCTGGTTACTGTATATGGGACACAGCGCAAACAAAAGCGCAAGAGTCGGTACGAATCTGCCTGCTCAACTCACTCTCAATTGCACTTCTCTTTTCGGCTCCTATACAATCGAGATATATATGTTGACCTATTGATAATTTTGTTCAATTTATTCTAAGTGATTTTTAGACCTTCAAAATCTTGGCAAATGCTAGCTGCTTCTAGGCTATTAAAACTAAGTTCAAATTTATTATACATATGTACAACAGTTACGCTTGCTATTGTTCTATTCAAACCTTTAGATATGTATGTATATATGTCGTACTTGCTTTTTATGGCCCCATCAAAGGAGTACAATTGTCAAACATTATCACACATACGTCATGCATTTTGACAATTCCGCCTACCCATCCTTCGAAACTTTTATAATCGCTGAACACTTACACATATGTCGTTATGTTAGGAACTGGCATGCACACACATAGCAAAAAAATTGTGTTAGCCATAATATGGAAAAAAAATTTAAAAAAATTTTCAAGTTAAACGGTTTTATTGAAAACAATACTTACATGAAGTAATAATAATACTAAAAGCTAGAAAATAATAAGGTTGGTCCTACACACAGAGGAAAACTATTGTACCAATAACTTAAAATCGCGTATACCACACCTAAAACTTAGGCATAGTTAATCTACTAAGTTTTTTTATCATCTTAATAAATAATAACTAAATTAGTTAATAAATTGCGAAAGCTTTGTTTCCAGTGTCGAGCATAAATTGTGTAGGTACTTTGGTAGGATGTACAAGTTTCTTGGGCCCCATACAAAATTCTTTAACTAAGTCAACTTTGTTCGATTTACAATTGTTTTTTCTCTGTGTGTAGGTTCTAGTCATCGCACTCCTCATCAATCTAGGTCGTTGATCATGCAATTAAATAAAAGCATTGGGCGTGTGAAATTTCTAAAAGGTGAGGCGTAGCATAACCTTATTAAGGTTGGTCTTATATATGACTATCAATAGAAATTTTATTATTATTACTTCATGTAAGTATTGTTTTCAATAAAACCGTTTAATGATATATATTGGAGAATGAAAATCGACACTGATGATGGCACAACGCCGAAACCGGTTTGTCTCAAAACCAAATTTGACAAGGGATGACGGAAAATCGTTCCAATATACATCATTTATCCACCCTGTCGGAAAATCATCCAAACAAGATAAGTCAAAACCGTTTAACTTGAAATTTTTTTAATTCTTTTATTTTCAAGTTTTTAGTATTTATTTAATTGCCTATTATTTCTGATTCTATTTAGTTCATTTAGTGACTCATTATTACATGGACTCTTTCCTGACAATTTGCAACAATCTAAGTCCTGAATACTGTAACGAATTTCGGGAAATTCCGCTTATTTGCAATCTTCTACTAACGTTCGTATCGCTAAACTGTTGAATAAATAACTCCAATATTCAATAAAGCAAATGTTCTTTATTAGATTACTTTGAAAATACTTCACAATAACACTTATACTTCGCAACTGATAGCGTGCTTAAATCAAACTGATTGCTGTCAACTCATATTTCACTCCTTTTATACTCTCTGCTGTCTCGTTCGCATACTTGTAGGCGTTTCTTCTTCTAGAATTTAGTACTTAGTTACCAGATATAAACTTCCAGCTATAAACTACAGATGCACGTTTAAAGCTTCTCGCATAGCAATATGCGCGTAGGTATACATATATGTTAGTAATACTTCCACCGATGATTGCATACTTTTGTGAGTATCTCAGATATATGTATGTGTTTGTGCGTATCTCTCCGCGGCTTCTCCGCTGCTTGTGTGATGTTATACTTTTTTTGTTCTTCCAGTTGAGCTTCTATTTTGGATGTAATCTGTGTCGACATTTGTGAAATGCGTGTGTCTTGTGCTTCAATCTTTGATGTTATGCGTGTCTCTTGTGATTCCAATTGGGATGTCACTGTCCATGTTTGAGCAGATATTGCAGCCAGAATTATGGTCAAGTCTGTGCTCGTAACTGTCTGCGATGTTTCTTTTTTCTCTTCAATTTTGTTTGTTGTCTCGTTCCCATCAGGATGAAAGACATACTCGTCCACATTAATTCCTTCCAACTCCATAGCATCTCGTAGCCGTGCTTGGAGTTCGACCTTATTGCCGGTTGTATGCAATCCACCGTTCTCGAACTCCTTTTTCAATTAAATAAATAAAAAAATAAATTTAAGGCGCGATAACCTCCGAAGAGATCTAAGGCCGAGCTTCTCTTCCAATTTGCGTCGTGCTCCTCTTGATTTTCCCTACAAATTGACCGGACGGGACCTACATGCTTTATGCCGACTCCGAACGGCATCTGCAAGGCAGATGAGTTTTCACTGAGAGCTTTTCATGGCAGAAATACACCCGGAGCACTTGCCAAACACTGCCGAGGGGCGACCCCGCTTAGAAAAATTTTCTTCTAATTGAAAAACCTTATTTCTAAAATTTTGATGTTGCTTTGCCCGGGAGTTGAACCCAGGGCATACGGTGTGATAGGCGGAGCACGCTACCATCACACCACGGTGGCCTTTTTCAATTGCTGGATCCTTAATTCATTTAACTTTGCCACGTCCTTGTTGTATTCGAAATCTTCAGAATTTATTCAACAATTCTTCTTCTGATGCCAATTGCAATGAATTTCGGGAAATTCCGCTTATTTGCAATCTTCTACTAATGTTCGTATCGCTAAACTGTTGAATAAATAACTCCAATATTCAATAATGCAAAATGGTCTTTATTAGATTACTTTGAAAATACTTCACAACACTTATACTTCGAAACAGGTAGCGTGCTTAAATCAAACTGATTGCTGCTTACTCATATTTCGCTCCTTTTATGCTCTCTGCTGTCTCGTTCGCATACTTCTAGGCGTTTCTTCTTCTAGAATCTACTTAGTTAAGAGATATAAACTTACCAGCTACAAACTACAGATGCACGTTTATAGCTTCTCGCATAGCAATATGCGCGTGTATATATGAGTAATACTTCCACCGATGATTGCATACTTTTGTGAGTATATCGGATATATGCATGTGTTTGTGCGTATCTCTCCGATGCTTGTATGTGCATATGCGTAGACATAAAGATTGATTTGTTTATATACATACATACCAGTGACTGCTTAGTATCGGCCTAGATATGATCGTATCCCTTAGTGTTGCTAATATTCGTCACAATATATAATCCTTCCAAAGACTTTACTCCACTCTGCGCCACGTATGCTTGTCCTTCCTCCAACTCCAAAATATTTTGATGTCACTTCTACCGGACTGTATGTAATATTTGTTCCAAATACGAGCGAAATCGGACATCATAGGTCGCTTTCTATTCATGTATGTATTATGTGTTCCAAATATGGACCAAATCGGACCACAAATACGATTTTTTTGAATATCTCGAACCTTGCGCAATCCAGCGGCAATATTTTTCACAGGCCGTTTTCTATTCATGTATGTATTATGTGTTCCAAATATGAGCCAAATCGGACCCCAAATACGATTTTTTGAAATATTTCGATCCATGCACCGCCTATCGGAGTTTTTTGTTTCTTATTCTGAACTATATTCCAAGTTCCAACCTGTAGCTTATCGCCAAGTTACTTAAATTTCAATTACAAAATTCGTGCCGGCCAGCCAGCCTATCAAGGCAAGCTAAATAAAACCTGCTTGCTCCCGTGGTAATTGTAAACTATGGAGTATCTTCCAATACGTATTTAAATAAGTTCATTCCACTTACTTTGCGCGCCCCTTCTACTTCACAAAATTTCCCTGAGGTTGGATAATAACAGGTATTCACCTGATGTCGGATATAACTTACAGAACTATAAGGGTGGATAATAGTTATATAATGATGTTGGAATCAATTGGAGAACCATTCGAAGACTGGATAAATACTTTGTCGATGTTTCTTGCGGTGTTATAAACGTACGGTAAGAAATATTGTATAAGACTGAGTAAGAAATATTGTATAAAATTGAGTAAGAAACATTTTATACAATTGGCCGGTCCACGCGGACCTCAGATAGACTGAATGACCCCATAGTGTTAACAGATTGTATACAATTAAACTTCTAACAAATTTAAGACCTTACGTTGTAAGCCTTATAATCAAATGAAGTATGAAATGACATAAACCTTATATAAGGTGCACAAGTTTTGATGGCTACATACACACATACGCTTACATTATGGAAAAGCTAGACATTTGCCGGCTTTCAGAGCACGTCTTTTCACATCCCAGCTGTTGCTATACAATATATAATGTTCTATTTCAGGCTTCATGACACTTTCACCCCTCTTCACTACTTCTAACCTTATACACATACAAACTAACCACTTACTACGCCCTTCATTTACACACTTCACACCAACAACAGTCATCTCATCATACCATTATGACTTGACGCTTAGTGTACATTTTCTCCATTACCGTAGTAAAAGTTTTTGAACCAACACAGATGAGATGATAGTGCGTGTGTGTGCACGTTCAGTATGTAATGCGCTCTGGGCTAAAAGTCTTAAATTTTTGGGAAAACTAAAACTTATATGTTCTCCGGCTCCGCCTATCACACCTAAGGTATTGGGCTCAAGTCCTTGGCAAAGAAACATCCAAAATTTAGAGAAAAGTTTTTCAATTAGAAAAGGAGCACGACGCAAATTGGAGGTGAAACTTGGCCTTGTAGGTAAATCGTGCCAAATATGTTTTTATCTTCAGTTTCCCCAACAAACACCCAGTTCAATTGATAATTGTGAATATCTACCTGCAAAAATCGTTGGATCATGTGGTCCACTGGAGTACTTACCATTATACTCCACTGTAATGCATGTTTCTACACGAACATATTGTAAGCCGATCATTGCTCGTTTTTAACGATTGTAATCACTACACGATGTTTATTGGACTGTGGGTACTCCATGGATTACTCTGACGTAATGCTGAGCTGGAGTATATGGTCCAGTCCTAGGACATCGCAATGTTAATTGGACCATATTTTTTGTATGAATTGTGGTTAATTTTGGAGCACTCGCTTGGTCCATAGCGATTTTTGCAGGGTTTTCTTTGCTCCTACCACCTTCTCGGAGCACAACGCAAATTGGAGGAAAAGCTCGGCCTAGATATCCTCGGAAATAAATCGCGTCAAGTATTTATTTTCTATACTGATTTTCAATGAACCTTTTACTTACATATATACAAATTAGTTACTTACTTAATAGGCGCTTAACCGTTCACACGGTTATGGCGGTCCAACAAAGCGCGCCAGTTGCGTCTTCGCTCTGCTAACTGGCGTCAATTGATCAAAGCAAGGTAATTGAATTTGTTTTCCACCTGGCCCTTCCAGCGGATTTGGGTTCGCCCTCTTCCTTTGGTCCGTAAATCTTTCGAAGAATTTTTCTCTCGAACACTCCAAGAGCCGCTTCACCTGATGTTGCCATAGTCCATGCCTCTGCATAAAACAGGATGGTTATGATAAGTGACAAGTACAAATTAGTTACGATTTTAAAAATTCAAAATAGTATCAGTCACCAAGTACACACTCCGTGGAAGAAGTGTAAGCATCATCTTCCGGCTCTTATGGAATATCTCCCGATGGTAAAATATGAAAAGAAGCACGTAGAGGTACTTTTCACTGCTATGCGATCTCTCTTTGTGCTTTTGCTTTATACTCCACCTATCTATTTTGCTGGGGAACTCAATATACGCACAGAAATTCTTCAACAAACTCCACGCACCCTGTGAAGTTCACACTTATAGATCTTCAACATATTCCTGTACTCGTCCCTGCACGTTTCAATACTTTTGTCGCTTCTAAAATCTGTTCCACCTGCCTCTTCTCGTGACTCAGATTCTTGCTGCATTGTTTTTCCCCTGAATCTTCTTAGGGAGCAAGGGCTGTTAAGTGTAGTCCTTCGCGCCTTTGATAGGTACTTCTTTAATGACAACCCCTTTAGGTAGTGCAAGTTTTATTTCTGTTTCTGGAGTTTGGCCCAATCCGTTGACATAGGGTTTCATTAAGGGTCCTCCCTTCTCTACTACGCATAACAGCTACTTAGTTGGTTGGCTCCTGTGCTGACCGGCCGAAAAGATTGTGTCCAAATAGCGTTCTAGATACCATTTTGGTGCGCTCTCTTCGGGCGTCAGTCGCCTCGGACGGTTTGCCTCGCCACATCACTCAACCTCTCATTTATGTAACAATTTTCGAATTGCAGTGGAATTTCAGTTGAGAAATATTTTGTTCGTCACTTGGAAGAAAAATTAAAAGATACAAGTAATACATTCTTATTGAAAATGATTTGAATTTAAACTCACAATAATATTATTTTTCTTTTGCTCACAAAATTATACCACTTGCGCCACAGTGCAAAAGCATGAAGTTTAGAGTGAGGTTTAAAGATGAGGACGTGTGAGCATGGGCACGACTACTCGCCTTCACGCAATTTTTACTGCCATACACACTACATTATAAGCACTATGCGCTACTTTATTCTATTCTATTTTGTTCTATTCTATTTTACTCTCTTCTATCTACTTTACACTATTCAACTTTGTGGGAACTGTGAATGCCATTGCTGTTACTGTTAGCGGCATTATATCTGAATGTGTAAGCTTTTGTTGTTGCAATTGCTACAACTTTAAATATTTATATGTACAGTGAGGTGTAGAACAAAAGTAACTCGTATCCAGTCCAGTCGTGCCCGCGTTTCGAATAATTTAGTAGGGTCTGGAAGTTTCGGTATTGTTTGGTATCAATTCTTATTTTTGTACCGTCCCGGAATTCTTGAGCAACTGTGACAATTATCTTGCCTTGACTCATGCTGACTACAGAAGTCCCTTCAGTCTTATGAAGTAAAATTTACCGCTCAGAATAATCTTAACATTCAAGAATTAGAAATTATTCTTTGAGTTTTATTAAGAAGAACCATTGCTTTCACAAAAACTATTATTTAAAAAAATAAATAAATAAATCAAATATAGGTTAGGTTAGGTTGAACTGACCGGTCCATGAGGACCTCACATAGACTGAATAAGTCCATAGTGTTACCAGAAATTTGTTTTAACGACCAAACTGAAAACCCCTATCAAAAACCAAGACATATGTTATAAAATAACTCCATCGTCTTGGAAATACTAGAAGCTTCCTAGGATTTAAGCCACTTGCTGCTTCTAGATCTGACAGCTGTATCGCTCCTAATAGCTGGAGACTTAGCCTGGCAAGCGCAGGGCAAGAGCACAGAACGTGCTCGATCATTTCCGCCTCCAGCCCGCACTTCCTACATCTGCTATCACTGATCAAGCCTAATTTAAAGGCATGTGACGCCAGAGGGCAGTATCTAGTCAGAATACCCGTCATGAGTCTACAGTCCTCTCTTTTTAATGATAGAAGCAACTTTGTTAGTCTAAGGTTGTAAGACCTGCACACAATCTTCGAGACTTTACAGTCCGCGCTTGAACCCACGCCTTTCCTGCTTGGTCGATCATGTGCACGTCTCGCCTTCGCTTAATTTCTCCCAGTCTAATTGGGACGTCTACGGAGCTAGCTTCAAGGGATCCGGCCTTTTCAGCTGTTCATCCGCTTTTTCATTCCCATCTATTTCCATATGCCCTGGGACCCAATATAGATGTATGCTTCTCCCTGTCCCGATTCTCTCCAGGGACTGCTTACACTCTAACACGCATTTAGATGCTGTGCTATGCGAGATTATTGCTTTAATTGCTGCTTGACTGTCAATATAAAAGTTAACACGATTGCAGGTTGGGCTATTCATCAAATATAATTAATATATAAAATAAACATAAAACAAATATCCTTGTCAGAGAAAGCCTCGGCTTAAAATCGGGTCTGAAATATAATTTTTAAAAATTCTTACTTAATTCACCCGTTTAAACAGGTTCCGCTAAAACTCGATATTAAATTAAACCGATAAATTTTCCGTAGCAAATCGATAACTTTTTGATAACATACCGATAACTTTTCAATTACTAATCGAAAACTTCTCGTAAGTGAATCTATAGTTTTGTTTAAATAAACTGATAACTCGCCGATAAAAAATGAGTAAATCACTAATAACATTTGTTATCGATAGTTAACACCTCACTAACAACTCGTCTTTTCCGCGTTGACTACACTATTATGTACAACAAACCTATAACACGTCGATAAGTGGTTTGGGTGCGGGATGGCCTAGAAGATTCAATGGCGTCATATTAAACCGTTCCCGAAATGTTCGGGCTAGTAAGTATCGAATCTATATCTGGTAAAGGATCATCAACATGGATAACACTCCCCAAAACCGGTTTCGACATTGCGTTATCAGTTTTGTTTTACCTTTTGACATTGATGATGGTGCAATGCCGAAACCGTTTTGTCTCCAAATCATATTTGACATGGGATGACGGAAAATCGTTCCAATATACATACATCTATACGATCCTCTTTCCAGCATGCAAGGATTGTAAGATGGAAAGCTCGTCCCTAGATTCAGTTTTCACGAAAGAGTGGAGGGTTTTGCAATACTCAAATGTGCTTTTAAACATTTGTTAGTCTTCTTACAATCTGATATCTAAACGGAGCATTGAATCTTGTTCCAAGTTAAAGGTGAAGGCAACTAACAAACAAACGAGCAAGCGTGACTTATATCTTCTACCTCGAGACAAACCATTATTGCACAGGAATACAGCTTTCTCACTGAGGGATATCGGAGACAAAAAGACTTTCTACTTTCCACTACGAAATATTATTTTGGCGCGGTACATCTAAGAGGAAATTACAGCCGAACTTATCATCCAATTTAAAGTGTTTCCTATAACTTGGCGAACCTCCATATTTGTTTGCCTACTCTGAACTGCAACTGCAAGGCTGAGGAATTTTGCTGAGAAACCTTTTAAGGCAGAAATACACCTGAAGGGTTAGACAAACCACTGCCACTGTAAGTGACTTAAGTCACTTAAGCCAGAGAGCCTTGGCAAAATATTGTTGTTGTGTTAGGACCCTTTACTCTACATCACGGCGACTTCTTTAGTGTATAATCTATTAAAAAAATTACTCATGCTGTTTTTATATTGCACAGCACTGTCTGTATGATCTTTGTATGAATGTGCGCACTTCGCTGTAATACACACACACACATCTAAATACACGAACTTTCTTTTATTTTTCATTGCGTTTTGCTCATTTCCTGCTGATTTATAGTTCTAATAATAGTTTCACTCAACGCAACTTACCCAAATGAAAGAATAATGTATATACACACACATACACAAAACTCTTATCATAAGCGTGGCAAACTCTACACATTCAAAGCTATAAGATGAGCAAAATTCATTAGTAAGCTCGTTGTTTCTCATATTCATTCGTCTTTAGTACGCACGACTTTTAACTCCAAACACATACATACACACAATGAACACCCACATTGCTACATATATGTACATATGTATGTAAAAATGTAAGAGTACAGCAACATATACTTATACTTAAAGAATATAATCTGGAAGTATTTTCAAGCCTGCTTACACTTTTGCTTATTCGTATACATTTCTAAATTTCAAATTCGTATTTTGCACTCGTACTCACTAAAATCAATTTTAAATTAGAATATAAAAAATTTATTAAAAAACAAAAAACTAATACATAATAATTTGCAAAATTTTTGTATTCGCAGCATCTAAAAAGCATTTACCTGGCACATTTCCTAATGACGGTTCATTGCGGCAGCCAAAAAAAGGGCATAGTACAAAGTGAAAAATCGGTTTCATTCGTGCACAAACACACAATGGCACACACTAGCACACTCTCACTCAAGCAAATGCTTGCATATCTACAGGCGCCAAAGCGAATAGAAAGTTGTTCATTTACTTTGGTAGCTTCTTAAATACATACACATGTAGATACTTGATTCGCCACGGTATTGCTTTATTATTTGTGTACAAGTATTAGTAAGTGGATTATAATTTGATAGGATTAAAGTGGGAAATTGTGGCTGCACACACTTTTGAGCGTTTTATTAATTGAGCTACTTGATGATGACCAATTAGCGGTTTATCCGTTGTGTTTACGAGTGCTTATAATTAATGCTATTCTCTTTATTAATTGTTGCAAAATTTAACGGTACTTCGCATAGTTGCTCTCATACTGAACAGTATGGGTTATGGAATCCTCGATATCAGTGAATAGGTGTTTGTTGTGATGATATAAAGGAATCAATTTGAGTTCATTTGCCTGAATAAATTATTTATTCATAATTTTGAACGGTAAACATAAAACTGCGACAGCAATAAAGACGTGAGTACTAACTTCAAAGCAAGGACGCAATATCACTCAACACCGACTCAAAATGGGCTGCAGTGCGGGAGTGGGTGTCTTCTGTGAACATCTTAAGTTGTCGCTGTCAGTCCGCCTACCCAATTTTGCCAGTATCTTCCAAGCGGAAATTCTGGATATAGAGATGGCGCGTATGCTTCTGTGGGGGAATCGGTGCGGGTGCGAGGTGTATAGCTACTCAGACCATAACTCCACCATCACTTCATCTAAGGTCATCAGCAGCTGCAAGCGGTCGCTTCATTCCGCAGTCAACTTCACACACAAAATTTTTATATGGGTACCTGATCACAATAACATCGAGAACGACGTGAAGGCAGTGGAGGTGGTCGAGATGCATAATCCACTTACATCAATAAAAAGAAACGTACAAAGCAAATTCAAGGAGTTAGCAATCTCCAACTGGTATTCATCGAACACCTGCAAGATAACCAAGCAAACCGGGTAAAATTACGGTAATAAGGGACAGAGGACCTACTAAAAAGGTTAAGGAAAGTAATCTTTAGGATCATTAAGTAAAATTAAATTAAATTAAATTATATTAATTAAATTAAATTAAATTAAATTAAATTAAGTTAAATTAAATAAAATAAAATAAAATAAAATAAAATTAAATTAAATTAAACTTAATTAAAATATATGCAATTATATTAAATTAAGTAAAGTTTTCATTAAATAAAATAAAATTAAACTAAATTAAAATAAATTAAATTAAATTAATTGTGTTAAATTAAATTCAAATTAAATTAAAATAAATTAAGTTAAATTTGTATAAATCGAATTAAATTAGATGGAGTTTAGTTAAATTGAGTAAAGTTAAATCGAAAGGATTAACCGATGATTTAACCGTTAGTTATCTTTGCTATCGAAAAGAAAATGTTATGGGACTGTTACCAACTTCATTTCAGAGTGTTATCGAAACTTGATCGATTTAGTATTAAAAAGTTATCGATATGTTAATAAAAGGACTTTTATAGAATTGTTATCGGAGTGTTACCAATTTTGTATAGGAGTGTTATAAATGGAGAACTGTTCCCTAATACTCCGATAAGAAATTTGAAACGCTTTGATCAAAATTGTGCTGGTTTGATATCGAATAGTTACCGGTTTATTAACGGAGTGCTACCAGTTACTCATCGGCTTCTTATGATTCAGATAACTATAAAACTTTAATATAAAGTCGATGACAAATATGTAATCCTTTTATGATAAGCCGATAAGAAACCAATAAGAAACAGATGACGCGGCAATAATAAACCGATTACAAAACGATAAGTCTACGATAATTATTCGTCATAGATAATAAGCCGACTGTAAAACCATATGGGTTGTCACCAATAAGAAGCGCTTGGGCGAGGTCTACTTAAAAAATGAGTTTACAGACGTACAACTGTATATTAACACATCGGAATTTGAAATTATTTGTTCTTTAAAGTGCTTGTACGTTAAAGTGCCTCTTGCCTGCATATTACTTTTTAAGTACAGACAATTTTGACATAAATATTATGGGATGGAAGTACATATGTACGTTATTACCTAAAAGTTTCCATCCTACAAAGTAACAAATCAAGCACAAACAAATATGAAATGCGTGAAAGGCAAATATATTAATATTTAGGTTTTTCTCCATGGTCGAAGGTAGGCAATATACCTTCACTAAATTTTATCAAAAAAAAAAAACTAAAAAAAAATTAGAACGCAGTCAACTTATTTCCCTTTTTTCTACTTACGGTTGTGTATTTTTAGGCTATGATTCTGTAGCTAAAAATAGTCTTATTTACTCGACATAAATAACATATTGAGTATACGGAATAGGATGCTTTCCAACATGCCACAATGTCTCATTTAGTTACTTCTGTACAATGAATGACAAACATATCCGCAAACAAACTTTTCCATCGATTAACTTTTGCGGCAATAATAAATATTAAAGCCTTCACATTTACTAAAAGCAGAATTCATTTGTATGTGTGAATGTGTGTCGTATAAAGGCACTCGCATCAAATAACTAAAAACTAAAAATAGCAGCTTTTGTTAAACAAAAAATAAAAGCTATAAAAAATATTTTATATTCTGGCAATTGCTTTACGAAGCATGAAATGGAAAAGAGGTAGGAAGCACTAACACCGTCGTAGTTGCATATTTCGACAGACGTGAGTTAGACTAAATTCAATTCAATGGTGCTGTTTTGCCCTGTTTGGTCATGATCCAATACCAACTTTTCAAATCAAAATTTTACCTGAAACTCGAATTTACTCCTTAATAAAACTTTGTAAATTTTTGATTGTCAAGCGATTTGGCAAACATAAAATTTCTAAAACATCCTAAAAGTCTTCATCTAGAGACCGAAAACTGTTTGATGGCTGAAATCATAAACTACTTTATTTCAGTTATTCCTTCAAACGATCACTAGGGTAGGGCTGAGCCAAAGAGCCCTGCTACCTGGCTTAGCTACGCTGTGCCGCCTAGTTGGATAATGACGAGGTGCGGATGGCCAAGAACTATCAACCCTCATAGTCCACGATGTTATGCGGACCGTGCCTAGATATAACCGCTAGTTCTACTCATTTCTATTTTCATAGAGCCTTCCCGATACCGGGCGCCTCCGAATGTAACGGTGGCCTTACCGCAGAAAAAGGCACTGCCATTTGTAAAATAGACTATACTGAATCACTCAAATTTTAATTAAATTGAGAGATAAAGAGAATAATGTTGCAAGTCAGGCAAGATGATATCGATATGGAGAAAGAAAGTAGCGGAAAGTCAATATTCACGATGAGAGGGGGAATCCGGGAGGGAAGAAGAGCTGGGAATGGTATAAGTTACAGATAGTAAGATAGATAGAGATAGGCTCATTGTAGATGGAACCCTTTAGAATTGCCCGGCGCTTACGAGCTGTGGTAAGCCGCACTGCGTTAGAGGTACAGCTATCAGAGCTAAAAGCAGCAAATGGAGTAGGCCATATAAAGCTCCTAGTACGCCCGGTTTTTTGATAGAGGTTTTCAGTTTGGTCGTTACACAAACTTCTGTTAACACTATGGGCTCATTCACTCTATGTGAGTTTTTCACGGTCCGGGTAGGCGTGGTCCAATTAGGACGTAAAAATAGATTGAAGACAGTTTGCCGTCATTACTGCAATTGGTGCGAGAAATCGGCAAAGCCCGCTGTTAGGGGGTTTAAGGGACCCATGTCCAAGGCTTTAAGTAGGCTAGCCTTACCAGCAAGACATCTAAGTGTATTTATGTATAACAGAGGGACCCCAATAGCATCAAGTCAGAATAGTGGTTAAATAGTGACGATATGCTAAAAATATAGAGTTTGGATATGGAAGTAGGTGATAAGCCTCCACGGAGATAACTCTGTGACCCCAGCTATTCAGGAGAGGACGAACAACGTGGCGAAGCAGTTCATGAATGGGGCGCTTATTACTCATAGTAATACCTTCTTAGCTTCGGGATCAAGATGAGGGAAGAACCGAGTAAACCGATTCTATTACTTCATTCGGCAAAGTGGTACAATGGGCTTAATTTGATGGCGTTCAACAATATCGTGACCTGAGGACTAGAGAAAGTTCTTCTTTGTAAGGGCCACAGGAAGTTGTTTCTCACCGCCAAAATAAAGACAGAAGTGTAGGGAATGAGTTTGTGTATAGAGCGCAGATGTCCACGATAGCAAGGACGTAGTTTGAAGGTACGCCTCCTGCATGGTCCAATGCTGGCAATGGACTTACCAAAGTGGATTAGCGCAATATCCTCCAAATAAACGAAAAGGCGGAGGATATGTTTTACAACGCACTGCAAGCGGGCGTGGCAGAAGGCAATCACGAGAGCCTTTAATCAAGAAGGCAGGAGGAGGACTTAGACATATTTACGAAGTTCCATAACAAGTGGCATCAAAGACACTGTAGTTATCGTGCAACCTCAATTTGGCTGAATACGAGCTTGTGGTAGAACACCCCCTTATTCTTGTTCAGCCTGAATAATCTGAAAATAGAGTATCGACAGACAATAATTCTGGACTGCCCATAGTTTTCAATATTAAAACCTGTATCTGCAGAGATCGCGGATGCCGCTATCAGGTATTGGCTACGTATTACCTGCTGCTATCTTGGAATTGCGTCAGCGCGCGTGCGGATTTCCCTCATCATACTTAAAAAACAAAAATGTAAGGCGTGATAACTCCGATAGCCTCCCTCCAAAACCGAGTCGCCGCTTCCTAAAACCCTCCTTATTCACTCTAGCATGTCATAGTACCTCTGGTACAGCTGATCAGCATTTTTGCTGTCGTGAAGCTCCAAGATCTTCGTGGAAAGTAGTTACTTAATTACATCCAATGGCATTCTTTGACTACAAAGCTTAAACAAAAGCAAGAAAGTTTAGAAGAGGCTGCTGCCCCAGACTCCGAGAGCAGCAGTTTTAGATCTCAGCTACTGTGCCCAAACTTCCTGCTGGTACTGGTACTAATACGGGTCCTAGAGGTCCCTCTCAAAATTAACGTGCCTTGATTTATCGAATCCGTCGAAGCGCTGTCGTTCTTATTGCCAGTCACTCTGAGATCTAGCCTTCGGCGTTCCTTGCATCGTTCCGCTGCTGCTTCAAGTTAGCTCTATGTTCGACCGTACAATCGGCCCACGAGTTATTATTGTTTCTGTCCCAATTGCATGACTCCTTCCATTTATTTGTTTATGCTTAGTAATATTTCCACCAAGAGCTGATATCTGGGTCCATATGTGGTCGTCCATCTGGTCTCATTGTTAGTACTTTAAGCAGGGAGGTAGGGATTATATATTGCATAATGCGGCTTGGCCGCAAAAGTGGGAAAAGTCTTAATCATACCTACACAACCAATTTATGAACCTACCATTTCCTGAGGACTTAAAATGTTTTAACGGGCATGTGCAGCCACGCTATTAGTCCACCAAAGATTTAGTTGAGGCTTCCACCAACCGCGGGTAAAAATACCGTATATTTTTAGCCTCACCAGCATTCTAGGTTATGTAAATATATTTGGCCCTTTGGCCAAAGGGAAAGAGAGTGGAAAGGAAATAATTATGTCTGATGGTAATGGTGTACTCAGTGTAGTCAATACTTCTTATTCTGCGGCTGAGACAGCTTCTGTTCCAACAACAAATATGCCATACGTCTTCGTTGCTGCTTTGTCAACTAGTGTAGTTACTAATACTTCCTCTTCTTATACCTCTTCTTCTGCTTCTACTGGCCAAGGATCAATGCTGCCGTCCCCTCATGTTGCTGCTCCCGCTACTGGTACTCCGACGCGGCGCCAGTGTTTCCAACCCATATGAGTGCAACTAATTTAGATGAACCATCTGCAGCTGCTGATAACCAAAGTGATTGGAACACTGTGCGTAAAAAAAAGAGGTCTAATAAAAGCAAAAATAAGTCCTCTGGTTCTAGTACAGCAAATTCTTCCCAAAGCGATTTAAATTCAAATCTGTTGCAAAATTCTGGTAACAATGCTGATTCCAGGGCAAATATCAACGCTAGCCCCCCAAAAAATGCAAACCCTCGGAAATTAATTAAACCCTTAATTATTGGGTCGAGCTCCAGTAATGAGTTACGAGCTGTTGTCAGAAGAAAATGGCTCCATATATCTCCCTTTTCTACTTCAGCAACAGCTGACCAGGTAAAATATATATTGCTAAACATACTGGTATGAAAGAAAACTCCATTATTTGCAGTAGTCTTAGCAAGAAAGGTGTGGATCCGAGCTCTTTGAGACACCTTAATTTCAAGTTAGGTATTAATGCTAACTCATATACGATGCTGTTGAGGCCTGAACTATGGCCTGCAAATATTGTTGTGCGCCCGTTTAAATTCAAGCCAAAAAACGACGAAATCCAACCGATGTCCGACGGCAATCGGTTGGGTTAGATGGAGGAAATATTCACCTAAGATTATATATGCAGAATATGGCTGGTGTTAGAACAAAATACCAGCTGGCGGGGCTATTTAGCTCCCATGAAGAATATGATGTCTTCGTCTTCATTGAGATGTGGCTAAATGAAAACTTTTTCAGCGAGGAATATTTTGATCCTATGTTATACAATGTTTTTCGCAAAGATAGAAATTCAAACCTTACTGGTAGTGCACGAGTTGGTGGAGTTTTTATTGCGGTACATTCCAAACATCATGCTTCTGAAATCATACTGAAAAATAATAGTGCGCTACTTGACCAGCTATGTGTATGCATTCGAGGCTCATCAGACCCTGTTTTTGTTTGTGCTTCATATATACCGCCCAATAGTAGCCACGACTTATACGCTGCACATGTCGATAATATTACGTCACTGGCATTGAACAAAGTTGGTGGTGATCATCTCTGCGTGCTGGGTGATTTTAATCTGGGTAATGTTAAATGGTCACAGACTCTATCCAACTCGGCTTTAATAGCATGTGAGGTCATTGGCTCCAGCGAAATATATTTAATAGATAGTTTTTTAAGTATTGATATTAAACAAATTAATCGTTTTTCAAATAGACTAGGTCGTACTTTGGATTTGATATTTTTATCTAATAATCTAAATTTTTCACTTTTTGAATGTATTTCTCCTATTAAAGAATCCGATTTGCATCATGTTCCATTAGCTCTTGATCTAGAATTTTATAAATTTGCCGAAGCTAGTACTACCAGCTCTAATTTTTCTTTTAATTTTAAGAGATGCGATTTTTCGAACTTGAACAATCTTTTGCTGGAAATAAATTGGGATAATTGGTTTTGCAGTCTTGATACCACTAAAAGGTTTGAGATATTTAAGTCTACTGTTCTGCAAATTTGTAGAAATGTCATTCCCTTGGCTTCCAAAAAGAAATACAAGGTGCCCTGGCATAATAGAGCCTTGATGAAACTCCGGAATTCGAAAAATAAAATTTTCCGTAAATTTAAAAGAACTCCAAATCCAACGTTATTCAACTTGTATAAAGAGTATGATAAGAAATTCGCGTGTCTGGATAAATTCTTACATAGAAATTATATTTTAAATTTTGAAGAAAACCTTAAATCTATTCCAAAATCGTTTTGGAACTTTGTCAACTCGAAGAAATCAGTTTCGAATATTCCGTCCTCTCTTTTTCTTGCTGAAAAAGCTGTCAATACTCCGGAGGACGCTGCAAATCTTTTTGTGAATAATTTATGAACAATTTCACTTCTGATTCTGTCAATCATGTTAATATTACTTTTAATATTCAAGCTTCTATTGACTTCGGTAATGTAGTACTGTCTAAGGAAGATGTTCTTAATGGGCTTACTCGGCTTAAAACGTCGACGAGTACCGATATCGATGGGTTCTCTGCAATTTTGTTTAAACAATGTGATTCCCTAGTCTATCCACTGTTGTTAATTTTTAATAATTCCTTATCTACAGGTACTTTTATTGATGCGTGGAAATTAGCGTTCATTACACCTATTTTCAAGAGCGTCTATAAAAATGATATTACTAATTATAGGCCTATTTCAAAACTTTCCACCATTCCGAAGCTCTTTGAATGTATCATCCAAGATAAATTACGTTTCTGTGTTAAGAATTTTGTGTGTCCAGAGCAGCATAGATTTTTTCCAGGACGTTCAACTGTGTCTAATTTGACTATTTTCTCGGATGACTGCCTCGCAGCTTTTCAGGCAGGATATCAGGTTGACGCTGTGTATACTGACATTTCCAAGGCATTCGATCGGGTCTCCCATGTTATTTTGATAAAAAAGTTAGCTTGTTTGGGCATTCACTCAGTATTTTTGAGTTGGATTGAATCATACTTATTTAATCGTCGTTGCATGGTTGTAGTTGATGGTGTAAGGGCTCACCCATTCGTTGCTTCCTCCGGTGTTCCCCAAGGTAGTATCCTGGGTCCACTGTTTTTTGTCATGTTGATTAATGATATTCGCTCTTGCTTCTCTAAAGTAAGATTCTTGCTGTATGCAGATGACCTTAAGATATACTTGCCCATTCATAGCCTTCATGATGCGGTATTGTTGCAAGAAGCTTTGGATAAACTTAGTAACTGGTGTAATAATAATCGGTTATCACTTAACCTAAAAAAGTGCTTTCAAATAACTTTTTCGAAGCGTGTCAACTTGATTGATACCGTGTATCAAATATCAAACTCGCCCCTGTTGCGGGTTAGTGAAATTAAGGACTTGGGAGTAATATTCAAGTCATATTAATGTGTGCATTGCTAAGTCGTATGCTATGCTAGCTTTTGTTAGGCGTCATAGCTTGGATTTCAGTGACCCGTATACGCTAAAGCTTTTATATTCCGCGTTTGTGCGATCCAAACTTGAGTACGCTTGTTTCATCTGGTCTCCGTATTATTCCTGCCATGTTGCAAGATTTGAACGAATCCAAAAAGTATTCGTACACTTTGCATTACGCAGTCTGCGCTTCTCGGATCCTATCCCGTTTTATAAAGCTCGTTGCTTATTGATTAACTTAAAATCATTGCAGGACAGGAGGACAATTTTATCGCTGTCATTCGTTTTCGATTTGTTACGTGGGGTTGTTGATTGCCCTGTGCTCTTGGAGAGGATTTTCATTAATATACCGGCTGGAGCTTTTCGTGCTTCTGAGTTTTTTCATATTGGTGTTCTTAGGGCTCTTTATGCGCGGAATGCTCCAATTACTAGAGCCTTAATTGAGCTCAATAGAATTTCTAAATTTTGTGAGATAGATTTTTCTTGTTCGAAAGATGGCTTTTTGAGTATTTTAAATACTTTTTATAAGTAAGGTAATTTATATTAACATTGTTAACTACTTTACACTTTTATAATTAGCCTATAAGATCCTTTTTTAATTGGCTTAAATAAATAAATTATTAAATAAATAAATAAAAGTATGTGATCAGATACTTGAGACTCTATACTCCAAAAAAGAACACACACTTTAATATGATGGAACATAATGAACACATAAATTCGTACAAAAGTGGCCATGAATATATTAACAGCTAACGATTAGTGAGAGCTCTGAATATTACTTTTGTCTAAGTTTATCAGTTTTCTACGAAACGAGCGACATAAAAAAATTTTCTGGAATGATGCTCGTTTCATGCAATGATTTCTAATCTTTTACAACATGTTGCGTGTGCAACGGCTGAGCTGACTTGCAACAAGTTCATCAAACGAAATCATGTATTGTGATATTTGCAGCATCCAAATTGAAACTTTCTATAAGAAAAAGAGAGTAAGAGAAAAATTAGAGAGTGTATAAAAAAATTGTATGAAACAATTTTGCACTAAACACGTTTAGCCTACCCTTATCGGTATTTTCACGACTACCCAATTTAAAATTCCGATTTACTCACATTCCGATTTATCGCCACTCGGACACAGTGTAGCTTCCGCACGCTCTTTACCTTACAGCCAACTTCTTTCGTATTTATTTCGGCACTTTTAAAAACTAATATTGTTATTCAGCCAAACATTTTTTTCAACTTAAATAAGTAGTTTTGCTTTCAGCAGGTGCAGCAAAGTTTCACTTTATGAGAGTTGTTGGCTTCAATGCGTTGTCATCTGTTTTCCTGCATTCAAATTCGCAATGCGCATTCATCGTCGTGTGATACGAAGCAACACTCGTAGTCTGCATTGCACTTCGTAATCGAAAGATTATACTTGCACACTCACCACAAGCACTCTACCCCGCTACATGGCGCACCTTATTGAAAGAAGCACGACATACGTTAAACGCTAAATGACATATGCACATTACTTTCCACTTGTCACATTCAACAAATGCCGTTACACTGCGTCCGCTATGGGCGACATGCTGCTGCTAATGTTTCTAGCTTCTGTTACACGCTTGCGTTATTTGTCCGATTGTAAACGGTCGCGCAGCATTTACATCGGCATCGCTTCGCCTGCACCCTTCGTTCGTCATACACAGTGACTGCCTGTAAGGCAACCAAGTTGAAAGTGTGGAAATTGAATTTTTATTCAAAACAATGCCTTTGCTGCGCTACTGCAACAGGTATGTAAATAATAATAAAACCCATTCACACGGCACCCTTTTCAATGATGCCAGCAGCTGCTTGGCTTTGTTGTTTTACTTGTCTGTCCGTTGGCTGGCTACTTGGCCGTTGAGAATGCATATATCTTTACTTATATTTTAGTTGCACGAGGACTCACGAGCAACATTTGCAATGACACACATACAATCATACATGCACGCTCTACGTTTGCATGTTTATGCTTTATTTTGATGTGATTATCTGACTTTCTCGCTTTCTGGTGGGTGCAACAGCGTTAGGTTGTTGGTGGTTTTTCCACTTTTTCATAGTTATCGTCAAGTCTACACTTCATAACCTAGTCAAACGTTCTTATGTTTATAAGCTTTCTTCTTATCAAATTATGTTAGTGTCGTAGTCCTATCGGTTATAATGATGTTGTTGTTGGTTTTGTAATCCTTTGTTGCAAAAAAATTAGGTGGGCTGTTATGAGCCGTACACTACTCACAGAAGAAAGTGTGATATGTGATAAAGATATGTCAAAAACTAATAAGAATACTGTAACGAATTTAGGGAAATTCCCTCTTATTTGAAACGTTCTGCTAACGTTCGATTCGCTAAACTGTTGAATAAATCACCCCAATATTCAATATTGCAAACTGGTCTTTATTAATATTACTTTGGGAGTAGTACTTCACAATTATACTTCACAACCAAAGGCGTGTTCAAATCAAAACTGATTAGTTATTATTCAGCTTGCGCTGCTTTTATACTCTCGGTTTCCTTGTTCACCTATTTCTCCTAAGTTCTAGTAATTTCGCGAATGGTTGTAGCTCATGCTTGGTTAGTTACCAGCTATATACATATATATCTGTAGTTTACGCCTCTCCCAAAGCCATATGCATTTGTATGTGTGAGTAACTACTTCGGATGATAACTACATGTTTGTGTGTGTGAGATATCTCTTCGTCGCCTTCTACATCAGAGAGGCTGCTTTATTGTTGTTGTGCATTTATTTAGAAGCAGCTTGGAGATGCTAATATTCGTCACAATACATATACTAAATAAGGGATTTTTCCAAGTTCGCATATTTTTCGAAGCTCGAATTATTTTCGAATTTATATTTGTTCTCTTGTTTGATAACTAATAAGTAATTAAATATGAAGGATTTTTTCAAACTTCGAATATATTTCAAGGTACGATTAATTTTTACAAAAAACTCAAAACATTTATTAGCTGTGCCTATTCACAGCACAAAATAAAAATGTATTATATGAAGTAGTGGTGCTTCCCTTATTTGATAGTCTTTGTTTTTTTTTTTTATATTTCTAAGTGGAAAAAACTTTTTTTTAAGTTCGAATATTTTTCGATTTTCGAAATGAATTTGAAGCTGAGGGTTTTTTTTGATAATTCGATTCGTATTTTTTTTTATCAAAATTTAATAACTTTTCAAATTCAGCTTATTTTGAAGATTACGTTATTAATGCCCTTGAGTTTTATGTGAATTTTTCGAAGTTGCGATGCAGCCCATAGGCTAGAATATTTTCGAAGCTAAAGTTATTTTTGAAGATAGCGTTTTGTTTGTTTGACGGACTATGGCTTAATTTATTTTTAAAGTTGTAAGCACGTTTTTTTTGTAAGATCAAATATTTTTATAACTTCGACATTTTTTTTAAGATAATATTTTCTTTGTTTTAAAGGTTTTATTCGCTATTTATTGTGAGTTGAAATTCGAATGTTTTTCCAAGTTCTAAAATTTGGTCGAATTTATTTCAAAATTGGTGCTTTTTTTTATTTTTGATTGCCCTTGGGCTTCAATTAATTTTTTGGGAAAGCAATTCCCACACAAAAAACTTCTATAATTCTGAAATATAAATTCTTTTGAGACAAAATTTATTAACACTGCCTCCACTCCTTTCTATGTTTGTTTATAAATAAAAATTAATTATAAAGATTAAACAGTAAAGAGTTTTTCAGAAGTTCCAATATTTTCTAGGGCTTGCATTATTTTGGAAGATGGTGCCTCTTTGTTTGAACCAGTGTCAACTCTATTTATTTTCCGGAGATGGAAATTTCACATTTTTGACTTTCGGCAATTTTTTGAAGTTCTAAATTTAGTCTGTTTTTATTTTATTTATACAGACACATCATCTCGTGTAGAGTAGTAAATGAATACATGTGGGCGTTTAGGAACACAGGTGATACGAGTCTGCCAGCATATAGGTCGTACGTATGTATATATTGTAACTAATTTTGAGGTATTCCGATTATATTGCCCCTTTTGCTAATGTTGTAATCGCTGAACTGTCGAATAAATAACTCCAATATTCAGTATTGCAAAATGGTCTTTATTCAGACTACTTTGGGAGTAGTACTTCACAATAACAATTATACTTAACTAATCGCGTATTTAAATCAACTGATTCATTATTCCTCAGCTTCCGGTGATTTTATACTCTCTGTTGCCACATTCGCATATTTCTTCTAAGGTCTAGACTTTTGACGAACATGCCTTCTGGGACAGTTGTATCTCATACTTAATTATTTAGCTATATGCGTGTGTATATGTGTGTAACAACTTCTGCTCTTAGCTGATGACTACATACGTGTATGTGAAATAATCTCTTTGCTTCATACTGCTGACTATGTGTGTGGAATCTTCTTCGTTGCCTTGTACATAAGTGTGGCTGCTTGCTGTTTTTGTTGTTGTGACTTCTTATTAACATCATAGTGATGTTAATATTCGCCGTAATATACATATATAGATATACAGATATACAAACCCGACCACATCCGAACCAATCATTATCCAGACATTACTAAATCCCGACTTTATTAAATTCCAACCTAGTTTAGGTTAAACTAGCCGGTCCATGAGGAGCTCACATAGAAGTAGTGTTTCCGGCAAACCAAAAGCTGGATATAAAACCCCAGCCATTAAAATCGGGATAAAATCCCTCGTCGAAATATGAACATTTATTTAAAAAATTGCTTCAATTTTTACCCCTCGAATATATTTTGTTATATTGCAGAAATGTTTCCTCTTGTTGGGACTTAGAATTTACGAGACTTTGCGCCTTTCTGATATTGTTATTTCAATGCTTTGGCATGCCTATATCATTTGTAATAAAAATATAATAAATTGAAATTAAATATAAAAAAAACTAAAAATAATATAAAAAAAAAACACAACTTCTCGATCGCATTTAAAGCAACAAAAACACCGCTTCCAAAAATTGTCGATTGCATATTAAAAATAAATAAATGCAATGCGCTACAACCGCCGAAGAGATTCTAGGCCGAGCTGCTCTTCCAAGTTGAATCGTACTCTTTTTTAATTTTTCCTAAAAATTGGCGGGACGAGTCCTATATGCTTTGCACCGACACCGATCGGAACTTTTTCTAAATTTTTGATACTCCTTTGTCGATTGCATACTAAGCAACAAAAAAAGGCAATTTCGAAAAAACTTCGAACATCGCACACTTTTTAAAGGTCTTGATATATTTTTAATAAAAAAAGGAATTATTGTACCGCTGTGGTATTTCGCCTCTACTTTAGTCTTTCCAAATACAAAATCTAAGCTCAAATCCCACTCTTTGATTCCAATCACCATGAATACTAAGGAAGGATTACTCTCCTTATCAATTTATCGCATAATTCTTTATAGGTAAAGTTCGATTGCTGTCAATGCGGTTAGCCATAGATATCGCACGCAACAGAATATTCTTCGTAGTACGACGGTGACGACGACAAATGTTCGCTCTCTCACACAGCTGCGGCGGCCACTTTTTCAACCGCAACAGTTGTGTCATGTCAGCTACATGAATGCACACGAGTATGTATGTTCTCATATGCCATATGGTTGGTGGGTCGGTCGGTCCTTGCGAGTGGCTATGTGTGTGTGCATGTTTGTGTATGTTCAATCCAACGTGGGTAGGTTATCAGATTATTTAACTTTATACTATGCGCACGTTACGTGTCTGCGGATGTCTGAAAGATATTATGATATAAATTCGATTAAACTTGTGGGCGCTACTGCAATGTCGTATGCCACACGTAAGCACGTGATTTTGTATGTACATACATACATATGTACCTATGTTAGTTGTATTGTGTTCGCTATTGTATTCTTGGCTTTTGATATTTACTCATATGTTTTAAACATACTATTGCACTTTGCTTTGCATGAATGTGTATCGCGTTTGCAGCTAAAACAGTTTTCAGCTGTGATTTGGTGCTTTAGCCCGAGCGTGCTGATTGAATGAAACAAATTATATTGAAATACTATACATATGTATATATGGATAAGTGTGTGTATTTGTACATATGTTATGTATAGCTCTAAAAATGCATTTTTGATGTGACACTATACGCTATCGTACACACATTTACATTCTCATTCATAAAAAATGCATGCATATTGCGATGGGTTACTTTTGTGCTCATTGCTTGGCGTACGTGTCGTATACGTGACATTTTCCATATGATTGCTAATAAGAAATGTGTATGTACCACGGTTGCCACTTTCACTCGTTTGGACTAAAAATGGTGCTTTTTGCTTAGATTGGGTTACATGCATTGTTTTCTTAAGGGGTTTCCCTATTTTATGAAGGTGTTTGCCATGATGCTGTTGAATGATGCAGAAGATACCAAAAGACAATAGAACAATACTTCCTCGAATGCGAAAACCTTTGCAGAATTCGATTGCACAGATGTTAAGCGCCTTTATTTCTTAATAATTTAAAAAAGGTTCTAATTGTTTGGGTCATTGCATTACATTAGGCTTCTAGGTGGATTTTATTTAGCAATATCACTTCTTATTACCACTCAGTATCACCTCTCAACCTAACGAAACTCCACCCCAAAGTGCGAACACTGTCGTTAGTGCATTTATAATAATACATGTGTATTTATGTGTATGCTTAAAAAGGCGTTTCCCCCCAAAGCCAACAAATCTGTGGAGCTACAAATATCATCATTTGTTTGCTTACCTAGGAAAGAGCTGTATATCATAAAAAGGGAGATCCATAACCAGCTTATGCTCATCAAACCAAAACAACAACTAAGGCATGACGTAGCTGAATGCGTTTGTAACCATTTCAACTATCGTAGGAGTGCGGGTTCGACTCCCACTCCCGGGAGAAAAGGCTTTGAAGAGATTTACAAGGTGTAATCGAAACAGCTGTCGCCTTGTCCGTCCTGATGTCACGTTATTTAAATTTTTCCCAAATTATTCAATAAATTATAAAATTAAAAATTGCTTGAAATAAATGTTCATACATTTAAAGCAATACGGGCAATCCCCGATTAATTCATATAAAAAAAAAAAAAAAAACAAACAAAACAGGAAAAGTTTAGAAATTAACTTGGAATGTTTATCAAAGCACTGTCGAAAGGCAACCGTGAGTAGAAAAACGTTTTTTAATAGAAAAAACTTGTTTCTACATTTTTATATTCAGCGTGCTTTGTACACACGAATATTAATTTTGATTGGATAATGGTTGGTTGTACAGGTATAAAGGAATCGAGATATATATAGACTTCCATATATCAAAATCACCAGTATCGAAAAAAAATTTGATGGAGCCATGTCTGTCCGTCCATCCGTCCGCCTGTCCGTTAACACGATAAATTGATTAAATATTCAGATATCTTCACCAAATTTTGTACATGAGCATCTCTGGACCCAGAATAGATTTGTATTGAAAATGAGAGAAATCGGATGATAACCACGCCCACTTTTTATATATATAACATTTTGGAAAACACAAAAACCCTGATTATTTAATAAATAATATGCCTAGAATGTTGAAATTTTACGTGTGGACTGATATTGAGACTCTTGATAAAAATTTGAAAAAATTTTTTAAAATGGTCTTGGCATCGCCAACTTTTATCAATTTTACAAATATTATTAATCATAAATCAAAAATCGTTAAACCAATCGTAACAAAATTCGGCAGAGGGGTTGCCTTTACTATAAAGAATGCTTCGAAGAAAAATCAACGAAATCAGTGAAGGACCACGCCCACTTTTATATAAAAGATTTTTAAAAGGGTCGTAGGCGAAAATAATGAGCTAGCGAAAAGACCTTTGTATCAATAGAATTTTGCTTTTTAAATTGAGTTATAACATTAAATTGGAAAACACTAAAATTTTTGAAAATGGGTGTGGCCCCGCCGCTTTTATGACTAAGCAATTTTCTATGTTTCGGGAGCCATAACTCGAAGAAAAATTAACGGATCGTAATAAAATTGGGTACACAAATTTTCCCTATAGTAGAAAATATTTCTAGGGATGGACGGGATCGGTTAAAGACCACGGCAAAAAAAAAAAAACAAGTTTAAAAGGGTCGTAGACTAGAATAATAAGCTATAACTTGGCAAAAAATAGTTTTGAATCAATGATATTTCACTTACCTAGTTTTATTTTAAGAGGAAATGGGGAGACATTTTTTTTTAATTTATCTGAAATGAAATGTGCAATTCAAGCTTAAGCTGAGTATATAACGTTCGGTTACACCCGAACTTAGACACTTTACTTTACTTGTTTATGTTGCATTTCCTGGGAATTGAACCTGGGACATTGGGTGTGGTAGACGGAGCATGCTACCAGCAGTGGATTGAAAATCCTTCTCTTTCATATTTTTGGCTGTTTTTCATAATGAATTTTAGTTCCGAAAAATTTTGTGGTGCGGCAACAGTGGAATTTAAATATATGAGTGGCGCTTTGCACAGTGGTTTATCTCAAAAAAAAATTTTTTTGTTTTTTTTGAAAGCGTCTGGATGTGAGAGGTTTGTTTTGAAATATAATTCTCATAGATCCTTACCCCAAATACGTTAGAAATTTTGACAATGATTGGTATTTTTGTTTCACTATTTGGCTCTATGACATTTTTATAGTAGCGACTGTACTATCGTAGGTATGATGGTTGAAAACAATTTTTCGTGCGTGAAAGGTGGAATGAGAGAGGGTAGGTCGGAAGGAATACAAATGAAAATTGGAAAGAGGGAAGGGGAAAGGAAAGCGGTTGGTATATGGGCAATGATTATGAGCAGAAAAAAATTATCGTCAGCAGAGTCTTCAAAGACCGTCGGCAATTGCAAAAATTGGTATTTTCGTTTCAGTTTATACACATAATTTCGAAACAATCTCAAATCTTTCAGCTGTCTTTAGTCCTTATTTGGCACTATGACATTCTTATTGTAGCGACGATTTGTAATACAAATTTTAAACTACAAAATTTAAACTAACTTTTTAACATATTTCACTATCTAGTTGATAACTACAAGCTCAGTAGTTAGTTAAACAGACTAAAGAAAATTATTCAAAGACTTGAACAAGTTAGGTTACCTCACATGGAGTGATTGTATCCATATAACTAACAGAGACTTGTTCAATGACCAAGCTGAAAGACTCAATCAGGACTTAAGTTACAAAAGGAACTCCATCTTCTTGGTAAATACATAGGTTATCTAGAACCTATCCTGCTTGTGGCCTCAATATCTGAAAACTGCGTTGCTCCTACTAACTGGAGTCCTAATCTGTCAAACATGGGACAGGCATAAAAGTATAGAATCAAAAATGAAGTCATAGAAAATTTCAGCTGCGGAAAAAATTTTGCAACGAAGTTGCGTACGTACGCAGTCTTAAAATGCTGGCTCAAACTAAAGCTATTTCAACTCTCTTATACCAAAAACAAAAAAAAAAAACAAAAAAAAACAAGTTTAGCATCGTTAGCTCTCTTTTCTCGTGGTACGGATATAAAAGAAATAAAAAATAAATATAAGGTGCGATAACCTCCGAAGAGATCTAAGGCTGAGCTTCTCTTCCAATTTGCGTCGTGCTCCTCTTGATTTTCCCTACAAATTGGCCAGACGGGACCTACATGTTTTATGCCGACTCCGGACGGCATCTGCAAGGCAGATGAGTTTTTACTGAGAGCTTTTCATGGCAGAAATATACTCGGAGCGCTTGCCAAGCACTGCCGAGGGGAGAACCCGCTTAGACAAATTTTCTTCTAATTGAAAAACCTTATTTCAAAAATTTTGATGTTGCTTTGCCCCGGGGCATACGGTGTGGTAGGCGCAGCACACTACCATCATACCACGGTGGCCGTGATACGGATATGTTTGCGTATAATTGGTTTTTTTTTTATAAAAACAACTTCTTTGTTATACTAGAGTTTTTTCTAAAAAAATATCTAATGATAATATGTGTTTGTTCTTCTGTACCTCAAAACTTGTTAACTGAGCAACACTTCTGTAAGCTCTGAGTTGCTCCATACTTGCAGTTGCTATTTCCGCCGCTTCTCTTCTGCGGCTGCTACATACTCGCTTTTCTACTGGTGTTTAGATGGTACATATTTCCGCTGCTGTCACAGTTGAGCACTATCGCTTCGTCTGTATGTTTCTTAATTAATTTAAGTTCTTTATTAAATAGGCGAAATGTGTGAAAAGAAGTTAATAAATTTTAAATTGAAAAATTGAATTTGTTCAACCAAGCAAACCAGGATCACCGCAAACATATATATAAATAGCATGCAAGCTAAATATGGCATGGATTCTAAAGAAGAAAATAGAGTTTAAGTCATTGTGGAATTAGCCTTCTTAATCTGTGTTGGTCACACTGGACGGACGCACTGCTACAGTAACGTATTGGTATCGAATGCAACGAGAAGAGTGTGTGAACACTCATACACTCAACATCCGCTGAATAGTGAAGCGACGTGTATTTTCAGAAATAACAAGTAAGGAAGACTAAGTTCGGGTGTAACCGAACATTACATACTCAGCTGAGAGCTATGGAGACAAAATAAGGGAAAATCACCATTTAGCAAAATGAACCTAGGGTAACACTGGAATGTGTTTGTATGGCATGCATTTCAAATGAAAGGTATTAAAGAGTATATTAAAAGGGAGTGGGTCCTAGTTCTATAGGTGGAAGCCGTTTCGAGATATCGCCATAAAGGTGGACCAGGGGTGACTCTAGACTTTGTTTGTACGATATGGGTATCGCTTAGTTGTATATGTGAAGGCGTTTTCCAGATATCGACCAAAATGTGGACCAGGGTGACCCAGAACATCACCTGTCGGGTACCGCTAATTTTTTTATATATGTAATATTACGAACAGTATTCCTGCCAAGATTCCAAGGGCTTTTGATTTCGCCCTGCAAAACTTTTTCATTTTCTTCTACTTAATATGGTAGCTGTCACACCCATTTTACAAAGTTTTTTCTAAAGTTATATTTTGCGTCAATAAACCAATCCAATTACCACGCTTCATCCCTTTTTTCATATTTGGTATAGAATTATGGCATTTTTTCATTTTTCGTAATTTTCGATATCGAAAAAGTGGGCGTGATCATAGTCGGATTTCGGCCCTTTTTTTATACCAAGATAAAGTGAGTTCAGATAAGTACGTGATCTGAGTTTAGTAAAGATATATCGATATCGTGTTAACGGCCGAGCGGAAGGACAGACGGTTGACTGTGTTTAAAAACTGGGCGTGGCTTCAACCGATTTCGCCCATTTTCACGGAAAACAGTTATCGTCAAAGAATCTATGCCTTACCAAATTTCACAAGGATTGGTAAATATTTGTTCGACTTATGGCATTAAAAGTATCCTAGACGAATTAATTGAAAAAGGGTGGAGCCACGCCCATTTTGAAATTTTCTTTTATTTTTGTATTTTGTTCACCATATCATTACTGGAGTTGAATGTTGACATAATTTTCTCATATACTGTAAAGATATTAAATTTACTGTTAAGATTTTTTTAAAAGTGGGCGTGTTCGTTCTCCGATTTTGCTAATTTTTATTAAGCATACATATAGTAATAGGAGTAACATTCCTGCCAAATTTCATCATGATATCTTCAACGACTGCGAAATTACAGCTTGCAAAACTTTTAAATTACCTTCTTTTAAAAGTGGGCGGTGCCACGCCCATTGTCCAAAATTTTACTAATTTTCATAAGGTGAACGCACCTACCAAGTTTCATCGCTTTAGCCGTCTTTGGTAATGAATTATCGCACTTGTTAGGTTTTTCGAAATTTTCGATATCGAAAAAGTGGGCGTGGTTGTAGTCCGATTTTTTTCATTTCAAATAGCGATCTGAGATGAGTGCTCAGGAACCTATATACCAAATTTCATCAAGATACCTCGAAATTTACTCAAGTTATCGTGTTTACGGACGGACGGACGGACGGAAATGGCTAAATTAATTTCTTTTTTCGCCCAGATCATTTTGATATATAGAAGTCTATATCCTATCTCGATTAGTTTATGCCGTTACGGATTACCGTTACAAAGTTAATATACTCTGAGACCTCTGCTCAACTGAGTATAAAAATTAACACAAAAAAATCTGAGTGCGAAGATGAACTGTATCCGTGTTAACCATGGCGTGAATTTCTGTGTGCAAGAAAACGGCGACTTGGTAACCGACTATGGCCTTCTCTTTAAGCAGAAGTAGCGAAGAAGCGCCCAGGGAATATTATTATGTTAGACTATGATGAGGTATCAAGTATGTATTTTATACATTGTATAGTGTAACAAACGCATAACTGTGAAGCATATTGTTAAAAATATCAAATGAGTGCATCTTCAGATCCGGCCAATCGAGCATCGATCAGATTTGTTCGCCTACTTCTGGTAAAAGTTGAACAGTCAAGCATGAAATGGCCCTACCTCGTTATCCGCCATGCAGCTGCAGCAAGGGGGGTTGTTCAGTATATTGAGACGTAAAGCATGGACTCCTATTGGGCAGATTTATCCGTCTAAACCTCAACCATCATTGTTAGATTGGCTTTGGTGAGCTCAATAATTTAATGGCATACCACTCGCTATCCAGATAAAGTCCGCCCAACATTTTGTTAGCTGACTTGAGGCCCAGCTATAGGGGAGCAGACCACATGTGGACGGGTGTACTCCGTATTCAATACAGCCCTCTACATTCAGTTTAGTTGTACTCATTCGCGATAGAAGGTCCACCAGTATATTGTAATTGCCAGGTATATTGCTGTGCCAGGACCGAGAAGATATTAATATTAAAATAGTTCGACGCTGCCGATTCGCAACCCATATGACCCTAGTTCGCACCACAGTTGAACTTAGGGCTCTAACAGCTGCTTCGTTATCGTAGTAGATTATGAATTCTCTAACTGTTGTGGCACGGGACAGCATTCCATCCACCGCATCCTCAATTGCAGCAACCTTCGCTTGGCAGACGCTGCAGTGATTAGGCAACTTAAATTTGCGGCTTACATCGATCTTCTAACTGAGAGCTCCCTCTCCAACATTCCCGTCCCACTTCGTCCCTTCGATGAAACAGTTATCCAGCCACTGCCCCACATTAATTCTTTTCTCCATTACTTTATAAAGATCATTGCTCTTATGGAGCTTGCACAGGAGCACATAATAGTTTGTCTTGTCTGGGATGAAGTCAAGATTGGCTAGAATGTTGGAGCTCCCCACGTTCACCCACCACTAACTATTAAATAATTTTGGTAATAAACGCCGTGTTAAGTGCGTTCCACTAGACCACTACCCCGTAGAGCAAGATCGAATTGGCCACCACTTCATAAATCCAATGAACTACACTTGGAGTGAGTCCTAGCTCTTATTGATGGCCTCTGTAGCAGTGCAAGGCAACCTATGCATTCTTAATCCTATTCCCACATTTTCAATCCAAAACAGTTTCCTGTCCAATATAATCCACAACTACTTCAACTATCCTATCTGAAAGAACCAAAAGTATTCCCCAATTGAGGGTATTCTGGAAACGGGAATTTTGTATATCCTCTTAAAAAGAGCCCGTTCCGTTTTACCAGGGTTGAATGTCAGTCCGCATAACTCAGCTCACCTAATCAGCGTATCTAAGCCAACTAGGACAATGACCCCAGGCAGGATATTGTTAAACGCTCCTTCAGTATCAAGAAAAACCACATATCAGTTATTTTCGCCACTGCTTGTTCAAAGGGATGGCTGTTATAAAGCTTGCAAAAGAGCATACAATAGTCCGTCTTGTCTACGATGAAGTCAAGATTGGCAAGAATGCTGGAATGCCCAACGTTGTACTGCCATTAATATTTTGGTGATACTCGCCGTGCTAAGTGCGTCCCACCAGACCACTACCCCATAGAGCAAGATCGACTTGACTACCATTTCATAAAGTCATTGCACAGGAGAGAGCCCCAGCACTTATCTCTATACCCTTCATTTGCTCTTCAGAACCGTTTCCTGTGCAAAAGGCTTGTGCTCTTGGCACCTCTCTATTTGTTTTACAATCGAATTAAGAGCCATCTCCATTAACCTGACATTACAGTAGGCCTGCTGCAATGCCAATAGTAACCTCAGAGGAATCATTTCCCATATGTACAGATTAATAGACCGTTCCAACGTTTTAAGGAGAAACGACGAGCGACTGATTGGTCTGAAGTACTTTAGTGACCAGAACACGTACGGTATGTCTGAACAGCTACTTCATTGACTATCTAGCGAAACTTAGCTCTGCAAAAGTCGGGGACATTCTGTACTAAATAAGACGGATAAATTGGTCTAATTTTCTACCTATTTAAAGTAGGAAGGGATCTAAAACTCCACTGCTCTCTAGAAGGCAAATACACCTAACCTTACGTAAGCACTACGTGATTATTTACCAAACTCTGTGGGGGGGTTTGGAACTAAACGCAAAATGCGTAGATGGCTTCAACTTGTATTGATTTATAAATAAGTTAATTATGATGACACTTAAACCCCTTTCAATAATAGGACTGCCCTCATCTACTGCGTTTAGTTATATGCTCCTACCACAGGTTTATTACAATGCCGCCTACAATGGCGTATTGCTTCCAATAAAATAATGCAATTTCGTACTAGCTGGAGCATTGTAACTGCCTTTGTGCACAAATACATGCATACTTGTACATACAAAAATTTAATTTACACAATTATTTTCTTTATATTGTCAATGTAATTTACGCTTATCATGTAGCAAAGAACCATTAAATTAAGGAGTATAAATTCCATTTTAGCTTTGGACACATTACATAGCCAAATATTTGTATTGCGTCATATACACTGTGGACATACATACATATGTTTGCGTAATGCAGACAAATTGGTTCCAAATATATCCTAGGTCCTCTGATGCGACATTCACGCCCACAGCGTTGTGTACTCCAAACAGTTTAAGCTGTCATTCAGTTTTTGAAATACGATGAGTGCAGCGCTCGTAATTTTACGCAGCATGACAAATGAAAATAAATGCCAATTTCATTTTTGTCAATCGTAATTGCCAACGCAATGCCACAACGCAGCATCAACAATAAAAAGCCATCAACATTACTTATAAATAAATATGTGTATATATATTTATATGAATGTCCTTGCTTGTAAAAACAAAATATTACACCCGGAATTACAATGCAAGCCCGAGTGTGTGTGTGTGTGTGTGTGCGTGTTTGATTGAGTGTATTTTCTGAATGGCTCTGTGCAACATTGAAAATAGAAAGCGTGCTGTCAACTGCCATACTTACAATTACAGCAATAACAAGAATGAAAATTACTATTGACTGCACATTAGCAAAACTACATGTTTGCAGATGATGACTTCTTAAACATATAAGTAAATATACAACCAAATTTACTGTACCCTTTCTATGTCCATGTACTTACAAGATGCCTGCAGTTAACCCACGTGTTCGTTATACAAGTAGTCAACTAACTTCGAGAAATATATTGGTCTCCTATTAGGTCAAAATAGAGCTAAAAAAAGGCGTGAGTACCTTGTATTCGTAAATTTCGATATGTAAACTATTAGTTGGCGAATTTACTAACTTCTAACAAGGCGACTTGTCGAAGTTTTAACTAATTATTTTTCACTTGCGATAACAATTGTGTTTTTCACTAACCAAGTTTTGGGTATCACTAACGTACGGCCACCGTGGTGTGATGGTAGCGTGCTCCGCCTACCACACCGTATGCCCTGGGATCACACCCCGGGCAAAGCAACATCAAAATTTTAGAAATAAGGTTTTTCAATTAGAAGGAGATTTTTCTAAGCGGGGTCGCCCCTCGCCAGTACTTGGCAAGCGCTCCGAGGGTATTTCTGCCATGAAAAGCTCTCAGTGAAAACTCATCTGCCTTGCAGATGCCGATCGAAGTCGGCATAAAACATGTAGGTCCCGTGCGGCAAATTTGTGGGGAAAATCAAGAGGAGCACGACGCAAATTGGAAGAGAAGCTCGGCCTTTGATCTCATCGGAGGTTATCGCGCCTTACATTTATTATACCTTTCATGAACATGAAATGGTATATTAACTTTGGTCCGATGTTTGTAACGTTGAGAAATATAGAAGATAGACTCACCATTAAGTATACCGAATTGATCAGGGTGACGAACTGAGTTGATATAGCCATGTCCGTCTGTCCGTCCGTTCGTCTGTGCGTCCGTCTGTCTGTTTGAATGCAAACTAGTCTCTCAAATTGTGAGGTATCTGAATGAAATTTGTCACAAGGATGTATATTTGTATTATATTAGACATTTGTCGGATCCGGTAGGATCGGACCACTATAACATATAGCTCCCATACAACCAATCGTTCAGATAAGACGATTTTGGTCATTCCTGCTGCAATTTAGAAAGTATAAACGTGAAACTCGGTGATATATATTTTAATATATCATAGAAGATTTCCTGTAAAAATTATTTCGATCGGAGCTATATATAATATATATCCCATACAACCGATCGTTTAGATAACGGGGTTTTTTGTCATTTTTTTATATTTATCTTAAAATCTTTTAGGTATGTACATCTGTTCACTATATATTTCTTATCTTATACAGCGCATTATTTGAAGATTAAGAATGGGATAAGATTATTGTTCAGCCCCATTCATGAAAGGTATGAAGTCTCGTCCTTACTTGTTATACTCAGTTGAGCAGAGCTCACAGAGTATATTAAGTTTGATTGAATAACGGTTGGTTGTACATATATAAAGGAATCGAGATAGATATAGGCTTCCATATATCAAAATAATCAGGATCGAAAAAAAAAATTGATTTAGCCATGTCCGTCCGTCCGTCCGTCCGTTAACACGATAACTTGAGTAAATTTTGAGGTATCTTGATGAAATTTGGTATGTAGGTTCCTGAGCACTCATCTCAGATCGCTATTTAAAATTAACGATATCGGACTATAACCACGCCCACTTTTTCGATATCGAAAATTTCGAAAAACCGAAAAAGTGCGATAATTCATTTCAAAAGACAGATAAAGCGACGAAACTTGGTAGATGAGTTAAACTTATGACGCAGAATAGAAAATTAGTAAAATTTTGGACAATGGGCGTGGCACCGCCAACTTTTAAAAGAAGGTAATTTAAAATTTTTGCAAGCTGTAATTTGGCAGTCGTTGAAGATATCATGGTGAAATTTGGCAGGAACTTTACTCCTGTTACTTTATATACGCTTAAGAAAAATTAGCAAAATCTGAGAAGGACCACGCCCACTTTAAAAAAAAAAAATTTGTTTAAAGTAAAATTTTAACAAAAAATTTAATATCTTTACAGTATATAAGTAAATTATGTCAACATTCAACTCCAGTAATGACATGGTGCAACAAAATACAAAAATAAAAGAAAATTTCAAAATGGGCGTGGCTCCGCCCTTTTTCATTTAATTTGTCTAGGATACTTTTAACGCCATAAGTCGAACAAAAATTAACCAATCCTTTTGAAATTTGGTAGGGCATAGATTTTATGACGTTAACTGTTTTCTGTGAAAATGGGCGAAATCGGTTGATTCCACGCCCAGTTTTTATACACAGTCTTCCGTCTGTTCTTCCGCATGACCGTTAACACGATAACTTGAGCAAAAATCGACATATCTTTAATGAACTTAGTTCACGTGCTTACTTGAACTAACTTTATCTTGGTATGGAAAATGAACGAAATCCGACTATGACCGCGCCCACTTTTTCGATATCGAAAATTACAAAGAATGAAAAAAATGCCATAATTCTATACCAAATACGAAAAAAGGGATGAAACATGGTAAGGTAATTGGATTGTTTTATTGACGCGAAATATAACTTTAGAAAAAACTTTATAAAATGGTTGTGAAACCTACCATATTAAGTAGAAGAAAATGAAAAAGTTCTGCAGGGCGAAATAAAAAACCCTTAAAATCTTGGCAGGTATTACATATATAAATAAATTAGCGGTATCCAACAGATGATGTTCTGGGTCACCATGGTCCACATTTTGGTCGATATCTGGAAAACGCCTTCACATATACAATTACCACCACTCCATTTTAAAACTCTCATTAATACCTTTAATTTGATACCCATATCGTACAAACAATTTCTAGAGTCACCCCTGGTCTACCTTTATGGCGATATCTCGAAAAGGCGTCCACCTATAGAACTAAGCCCCACGCCCTTTTAAAATACTCATTAACACCTTTCATTTGATACCCATATCGTACAAACAAAGTCTAGAGTCACCACTGGTCCACCTTTATTGCGATACCTCGAAAAGGCGTCCACCTATATAACTTAGGCCCACTCCCTTTTAAAATACTCATTAATTCCTTTCGTTTGATACCCGTATTGCACAAACGAATTCTAGAGTCACCCCTGGCCCACCTTTATGGCGATATCTCGAAACGGCGTCCACCTATGGAACTAAGGATTACTCCCTTTTAAAAAACTCATTAACACCTTTCTTTTGATACCCATATTGTACAAACAAATTCTAGGGTCACCCCTGCTCCACCTTTATGGCGATATCTCGAAACGGCGTCCACCTATGGAACTAAGGATTACTCCCTTTTAAAATACTCATTAACACCTTTCATTTGATACCCATATCGTACAAACGCATTCTAGAGTCACCCCTGGTCCACCTTTATGGCGATATCTCGAAAAGGCGACCACCTATACAACAACCACCACTTCCTTTTAAAACCCTCAATAATACCTTTAATTTGATACCCATATCGTACAAACACATTCTAGAGTCACACCTGGTCCACCTTTATGGCGATATTTCGAAACGGCATCCACCTATAGAACTAAGGCCCACTCCCTTTTAAAATACTCATTAACACCATTCGTTTGATGCCCATATTGTACAAACAAATTCTAGGGTCACCCCTGGTCCACCTTTGTGGCGATATCTCGAAACGGCGTCCACCTATGCAACTAATGATTATTCCATTTTAAAATAATCATTAACATCTTTCCATATCGTACAAACGCATTCTAGAGTCAACCCTGATCCACCTTTATGGCGATATCCCTAAATGGCGTCCACCTATAGAACTATGGCCCACCCTTTCATAAAATACTCATTAATGCCTTTCATTTGATACACATGTCGTACAAACACATTCCAGGGTTTCCCTCGGTTCATTTTCCTACATGGTTATTTTCCCTTATGTTGTCACCATAGCTCTCAACTGAGTATGTAATGTTCGGTTACACCCGAACTTAGCCTTCCTTACTTGTTTTTATTTTAACGTAGTGACAATTTTATTCAGGGGTGTCATGGAATCCGATTGTTGCCGGAATCGGATTTGAAACTAGTGAATATTGCTGCATTGAATTCAAAACACTTTGGTTTGGCAAAAGGAGCAAATTGCTTTTTTGGTCTATAAATCGAGTTTCAACATCAAAGCAAAAATTTCCCAATCCATGGCAAATATGTTTATTGGTTTCAAATCCGCTTCCGACAACAATTGAATTCCATTACACCCCTGACTGAGTTTAAATATAAGCAAATTGGCTTCACAGCTAATGCCGTTACACAATTTTAAACATTCTCCTGTTATATAGCTCAAAAATCGATAAAAAGTTATTTTTGAAAATCGAAATCGTTACATTTATCGATTCGCTGATATATCGACCAACAACATCGTTAAACAAGTTATTGAATTCCATTACAGTTCTACGTCTAGAAAGCCAATGTTTTAAGCTAACGAGAGTCCGTCGGAGATTGAAGTTAAACCACAACAGATGTAACTTTACCTGAGACGGCGTTTTCAAGGGGGCGGTCGAGCTTTTCAAGAAAAGCTTCGTTGGCTCTTTATTGGTAGCAACCGATAGCGACGGCCACGGCCGTGATGTGATGGTAGCATGCTCCGCCTGCCACACTAAAGATCCTGGGTTCATGCCACGCGAAAAGCAAAATCAAAATTTTAGAAACAATTTTTATACTCAGTTGAGCAGAGCTCACAGAGTATATTAAGTTTAATTGGATAACGGTTGGTTGTACATATATAAAGGAATCGAGATAGATATAGACTTCCATATATCAATATAATCAGGATCGAAAAAAAATTCGATTGAGCCATGTGTCCGACCGTCCGTCCGTCCGTCCGTCTGTCCGTTAACACGATAACTTGAGTAAATTTTGAGGTATCTTGATGAAGTTTGGTATGTAGGTTCCCGGGCACTCATCTCAGATCGCTATTTAAAATGAACGATATCGGACTATAACCACGCCCACTTTTTCGATATCGAAAATTTCGAAAAATCGAAAAAGTGCGATAATTCATTACAAAAGACAAATAAAGCAAAGAAACTTGGTAGATGAGTTGATCTTATGACGCAGAATGGAAAATTAGTAAAATTTTGGACAATGGGCGTGGCACCGCCCACTTTTAAAAGAAGGTAATTTAAAACTTTTGCAAGCTGTAATTTGGCAGTCGTTGAAGATATCATGATGAAATTTGACAGGAACGTTACTCCTATATGTATCTATATGTACGCTTAATAAAAATTAGCAAAATCGGAAAAGGACCACGCCCACTTTAAAAAAAAATTTTTTTAAAGTAAAATTTTAACAAAAAATTTTATATCTTTACAGTATATAAGTAAATTATGTCAACATTCAACTCCAGTAATGATATGGTGCAACAAAATACAAAAATAAAAGAAAATTTCAAAATGGGCGTGGCTCCGCCCTTTTTCATTCAATTTGTCTAGGATACTTTTAACGCCATAAGTCGAACAAAAATTAACCAATACTTTTGAAATTTGGTAGGGGCATAGATTTTATGACGCTAACAGTTTTCTGTGAAAATGGGCGAAATCGGTTAATGCCACGCCCACTTTTTATACACGGTCGTCCGTATGTCCTTCCGCATGAGCGTTAACACGATAACATGAGCATAAATCGACATATCTTTAATGAACTTAGTTCACGTGCTTACTTGAACTCACTTTATCTTACTGGTCCACATTTTGGTCGATATCTGGAAAACGCCTTCACATATACAACTGCCACCACTCCCTTTTAAAACTCTCATTAATACCTTTAATTTGATACCCATGTCGTACAAACTCATTCTAGAGTCACCCCTGGTCCACCTTTATGGCGATATCTCGAAAAGGCGACCACCTATACAACAACCACCACTCCCTTTTAAAACCCTCATTAATACTTTTAATTTGATACCCATATCATACAAACACATTCTAGAGTCACCCCTGGTCCACCTTTATGGCTATATCCCTAAATGGCGTCCACCTATAGAACTATGGCCCACTCCCTCATAAAATACTCTTTAATGCCTTTCAATTGATACAAATGTCATACAAACACATTCCAGGGTTTCCCTCGGTTCATTTTCCTACATGGTTATTTTCCCTTATGTTGTAACCATAGCTCTCAACTGATTATGTAATGTTCGGTTACACCCGAACTTAACCCTCCTTACTTGTTTTCAATTAGAAGTGTTGTGTCAGTGTTTCGTATACCAGGGCTCGAAAACATAGCCTCCACCCATGGTGGAATAATCAGGTGAAGTGAATAACAAAATACAGAAGGTGTACGCTATCTGAAATGGTGGGGATGTTTCGACGTTCAGAAGAGGGTAAAATTTGTACTTACTTACTTACTTAATTGGCGCTTAACCGTCTAAACGGTTATGGCCGTCCAACAAGGCGCGCCAGTCGCTCCTTCGCTCCGCCAACCGGCGCCAATTGGTCACACCACGGGAGTTTAAATCGTTTTCCACCTGGTCCTTCCAACGGAGTGGGGGCCGCCCTCTACCTCTTCTTCCATAGGCGGGTTCCGATAGAAACACTTTCTTGGCCGGAGCATCATCTTTCATTCGCATAACATGGCCTAGCCAGCGCAGCCGCTGCGTTTTAATTCGCTGGACTATGTTGATGTCTGCGTATAGCTCGTACAGCTCATCATTAAATCTTCTTCGGTACTCGCCATCGCCAACGCGTAGAGGTCCATAAATCTTTCGAAGAACTTTTCTCTCGAACACTCCCAAAGCCGCTTCATCTGCTGTTGTCATGGTCCATGCTTCTGCCTCATATAGCAGGACGGGTACGATAAGTGACTTGTAGAGTATGATTTTCGTTCGCCGAGAGAGGACTTTACTTTTCAATTGCCTACCTAGTCCAAAGTAGCATTTATTGGCAAGATTGATTGTTCGCTGGATTTCAGTGCTGATGTTGTTCCTAGTGTTGATGCTGGTTCCCAAATAAACGAAGTCTTTTACTATTTCGAAATTATGGTTGCCAAGGCGCATATGCGCTGACTCTTTGCTCGATGACAGCAGGTACTTCGTTTTGTCCTCATTCACCATCAAACCCATCTTTACCGCTTCTTTTTCCAGCTTGGAGTAAGCAGAACTAACAACGCGGGTGTTTAGGCCGATGATATCAATGTCATCAGCATATGCCAGTAATTGCACGCTTTTATAGTATATTGTTCCAGTGCGGTTAAGTTCTGCAGCTAGTATAATTTTCTCCAGCATCAAATTAAAGAAATCGCACGATAGGGGGTCACCCTGTCTGAAACCTCGTTTAGTTTCGAACGGCTCGGAGAGGTCCTTCCAAATTCTGACTGAGCTGATGGTGTTGCTCAACGTCATTTTGCACATCCGTATAAGTTTTGCGGGGAAACCAAATTCAGACATAGCGGCATATAGGCAGCTCCTTTTCGTGCTGTCGAAGGCGGCTTTAAAGTCGACGAAGAGGTGATGTGTGTCGATTCTCTTTTCACGGGTTTTTTCCAAGATTTGGCGCATTGTGAAAATCTGGTCGATGGTAGATTTACCAGGTCTGAAGCCGCACTGATAAGGTCCAATCAACCGGTTCACGGTGGGCTTCAATCTTTCGCACAATACACTTGAAAGGACCTTATATGCGATATTAAGAAGGCTGATTCCACGATAGTTGGTGCATTTTGCAGTATCCCCCTTCTTGTGGACTGGGCAAAGAACACTTAGATTCCAACCGTCGGGCATGCTTTCGTCCGCCCATATTTTGCTAAGAAGCTGCTGCATGCGCCTTACCAACTCCTCGCCGCCGAACTTGAATAGCTCCGCAGGCAATCCATCAGCGCCCACGGCCTTGGTGTTTTCAATCTGGTTATTGCTATTCTAACTTCGTCATAATCGGGCGGGGGGACATATATTCCATCATCATCGATTGCGGGATCGGGTTCTTCATCTCTGCGCGGTGAATTGCTGCCTCCATTTAGGAGAGCAGAGAAGTGTTCCCTCCATAATCTAAGCACTCTCTGGACATCAGTTACAAGGTCGCCGTTTTCATTCCTACAGGAGTTTGCCCCGGTCTTAAAACCTTCCGTCTGTCGCCATATTTTTTGGTAGAGTTTTCGGGCGTTATTCCTGGTGGCTAGCAGCTCAAGCTCCTCGCACTCACGCCTTTCTGCTTCTGCTTTTTTCTTCCAGAAAAGGCGTCTCGCTTCCCTTTTCAACTCACGATAGCGTTCACACACTCCTCTTGTCGCGCTCGCTTTTAACGTAGCCCTGTAGGCAGCGTCTTTTCTTTCGGTTGCAACGCGGCATTCTTCATCATACCAGTTGTTTTTTCGTGGCCGCCGGTAACCAATTTTTTCCTCGGCGGCAGTATGAAGTGCTTTGGAGATATGCTCCCACTGCTCCTGTATTCCTTCAGGATGAGTTGTGCCCTCAGAGAGCAGGTGTGAGAGTCGAGTTGCGAAATCATTGCCAGTCTGTTGTGATTGAAGCTTTTCGACGTCTAGCTTTCCTTGTGTTTTTTGTTCCTTGTTTGTAGCCGCGTTGAGGCGGGTGCGTATTTTGGCTGCAACAAGATAATGGTCCGAATCGATGTTAGGTCCTCGGATCGTTCGCTCATCTAAAACACTGGAGGCATGCTCTGAAAAAATAGGAGTAGAAAAATAAATATCTTGCTACGAAAGCCATTTCAGAAACTGCTTTTTCCAGCATATTAGTGCCACCTAACGCCAATGCAAAAGCACCAGTGCGAGTTTACATTACTTGTAGGATTGAATAAAAATAAAAAATTCAGTTTGGCCACTTAAACTGTGACGAGCAGAAAAATTCAATGGATGCGGCAAAAGTAAACTGACCCCAACTTCAACTGCAGTTGAAACTTTCATTGAAAAACTGGACATAAAAGTAAGATATGTTATTTATATGTAGTACGTATGTGCTTCAGTTATTCAGTTCAACTTTTCTGCCTTTTGCGGAACTTAGTAGATTTCGGGCTCGATGAAATGGCTTACAGTCACACTTGGAAGTGATCGTTATACACTTAAATGTGTTTCCATCCCTAAAAATTCATTGAAATTTTCATCTGCTCTGTTTATTTGCCGTTGAGAGTCGGAAGTAAAACATATCCCTTCTAATATATTGTGACGAATATTAGCAACAGTAATGGATACTATCATCTCTAAGCCAATACTAAGCAGTGACTTGTATGCAAATCAACAAATCAATCATTATGTCTTTACATATGTCCATACAAGCAGCGGAGATCAACGCACAAACACATGCATATATCTGAGAGACTCCCAAATGTAGGCAATCATATGTGCAAGTATCACTCACATATACACGCGCATATGAGAAGCTATAACGTGCATCTGTAGTCATAGCTGGCAATTTTATAGCTGGTAACTAAGTTAAATTCTAGAAATGCCTAGAAGTATGCGAACGAGGAAATCACAGAATATAAAAGGAGGTTAAGCTGAGAATCAGTAATCAGTTTGATTTAAGCGCGCTATCTTTCGAGAAGTAGAAGTGTTATTTTGAAAGTAGTCTAATAAAGACCATTTTGCATTATTAAATATTGAAATTATTTATCCAACAGTTTAGTGATTCGAACGTTAGCAGAAGGTTGCAAATAAGCAGACTTACACTAAATTCGTTACAATATAATAACAAACTTAATCAGAAGATCCCCCAAATATTCTTGATAGTTAAACTCATGATGTATTACTAATGTTACCAAATTATTATTTACCAAAATATGTCAGGGGATAGACCAGCCCCGTGGCATTCGGCCTAGAACGAGAATATGCTGATCCGAAGCGTGCCGGATTCAGATATTCTAGATTACAATCCTTAAGTCTAACATTCAACTTATCTTAATGGTCTGATTTTTAGGGCAAAACAGCAACAGTGAGTTACAATTCTTTTTTTTATTTAGAATATCATTATTTTAGCGAAGTTTTTACATAAATAAGGTATAATACGCACATTTTGGTGTCCTTGTAGGAGTGAGAAAACATTCTTCGAAAGTCTTCAGTAGCACTGTACAGGGGAAGATCCTTGGTTAAATGTTACGTGAATGTAAATAGTTTGTTTTAACAAAGACCTGTTTCAATTTTTTTTTGGAACAAATTAAACACATATAATGGAAACATCAAAAAATATGGACGTATTAGTTTAGCATGCCCGTATTTGTGGAAGCCAACACCAAAGATACCGAAATAATGAATCTCTGTAATTAAATTCAGTAAAGGTTCACCTAATAGTTTATCTGACGAAAGTACTAAAAGTGCATAATTCACTCCTGAAAAATGCAAAAAGCAACACTTTTTCGGGTACAACATTGATGACAAATTTTTACATAAGCGAATGACAGAACAAAGAAGAATTTAGAGCAAGACAATTGACGGCTTACTTTGCTTGGTTATTCCACCATGGCCTCCACCATGCCCTGCCGCATTTTTTTTTAATTTGTACGATATAGTTTGAGGGCGGAGCAAAATCTGACAGCTGACATCTCGTGGGACCTTCAAATGTAAAAAATAACAGTTGCTTACATTTAAGGGAGTAGTTTGCTAATTAGTTAGCTAAGTGTTCATACTAGTTGCGTTGAAGTTTGAAACAAGTTAGTTCTCCTACATAGTGATTAGATATGAATACAAACATACACTCAAGTATATCTCTAAGATAATAAAAAAATTTTACGTAGGAACAGCAAACCATTTAAAAATCTTGATTGATTGCATATTCTTATATGTAAGTATGTATGTGTGTATAATGTATGTTTGATAGAGTTAGCGTATATAGTCTGCATATACTGCAAGCAAATAAATAAATAAATTGTATGTAATAAGTAAAAGGATGTAGGCAAGAAATTGCAAAATGCCAAATAAAGTCAATGAAATGAACTATTGGAATTAAATTTTGCAAAGTGCAACAATAAAAGCGTTTGGCAGAGATTTTGCGCTGTCTGCTCTTAGTAAGAATTATAGGTGTGGGTGGCCTTTACAAGGCTTTTCTCGCTATTTATGCTTCGACATTTTAAGCCGAAATACATTGTTGTTTTATTGGTTGTAACAATATTCATCGGTTTTCATTGCATGCCATTAATATCCACACCTACACAAGAATACTCGTAGGGAGGATTGAAACAAGTTCTGTGGCTTATAAAACTTTCAAAACTATCAAATGGTATTATAAATAAGGTACTGGAGTGTTGTTATAGTATATTTGGTCCATGTGACACCTTCATTGGTCGCCAAGTTCAAACTAACTTTTCTTGATATCCTAATTATTCTAATTATCCGTTGTTATTGTTCTTATTTACTTTATGTCCACTCACAGCGTCTGTAAAAATGCTTTCTTAAAATTTTAGATTAACACTTACAATTTACAAACTACGTGCTTCACTTCCCCTTATAACTCCTACGTTTTTATTTGTAATCAGAACGCCTCCAGTAACTCTCTTTCACTATTTTATTTTATAACTAAAAAACAAATCATTTTTGTTAAAACTAGCTCGGAATATTTTAATATAAACACAACTTTTAACCAAAGTGTTGCCACCTATATAAAATATTTCGAACGTTTTATTAAATATGCCAAAATGTGTATCAAATGATCGAAAATATTCCCTGTTTTTTACGAGATGTTTATAAAATTCCATGGCATAATAGACAATTAAAAAAGCTTAGGTATCTCACAATAAATTCCACAAGCTTTACAAAATTCTGGCAATTTGCAACATAAAATAAGGTATGAGAAACAAACATGGTGGAGTATAACTGTCTAAACAAATTTCTTTATAAAAATTATTTATTAGGATTCGAAAGTAATATTAAATCCAATCCCAAGGCATTTTGGAGTTTTATTAACTCTAAACGTTCGTCTTCGATTATTCCGGCTTCAATATCTTACAATGATAAGAAATCAAATATGTACTATTTTTGAAAGTGCAAATCTGTTTGCCGAATTTTTTAGATCTAATTTTGTTGATGACGGCATACTGGATGATCTCTCGAGTGTTCAGTTTATTCCATCTTTGCTTGACTTTGGTTCTTTAGTGTTAACGGAGGAGGACATCATCGACGCCATAAAAAATTTAAAGTATTCTAAGCAAGTAGATGTGCATCAATTATCTGCATTCTTTCTCAAGCAATGCATTTCATCTTTGGTGGAACCAATACTATTCCTATTTAATTTGTCACTCAGATCAGGAAACTTTTTGGATGAGTGAAAATTTACATCGGTAATTCCAGTTTTTAAATCTGGAAGTAAAAATGATGCATCGAACTATCGACCAATTTCTAAAATAACTAATACTGCCAAATTGTTCGAAAAGATTATTAGCTCAAGGCTATCATTTGCTATCAAACCGTACATTTCGCTGTCCCAACATGGTTTTATACCAGGTCTGTCTACAGTTACTAATCTAGCTGGTTTTTTTTTTTCAATTACTGCATCTCATCGTTTGCAGATGGTCTGCAAGTCGATTCCATTTATAGGGATCTATCTAAAGCATTTGATAGAGTATCTAATAACTTATTAATTCACAAATTACAGTTATTTGGATTTCAGCCTGGGTGAAATCATACCTAACAAACAGAGTTAACTTTGTGGTTGTTGATGGTGTAAAATCATTCTCATATAGAGCAACCTCTGGGGTTCCTCAAGGAAGTATTCTTGGTCCTCTATTTTTTGTCATTTTCATCAATGATTGTTCAAAGTGCTTTACAGAGTGTAAACATCTGCTTTATGCCGATGACTTAAAGATATTCCAAAAGATAAAAACTCACTCTGATTTTGAAACATTGGAGATTGAAGTAAAAAATTTTCAGGAATGGTGCCTTCGTAATAAACTATCTATTAATATTGATAAATGTTGTTCGGTTACCTTCTGTAAAATTAGATCGCCACTTCAGACTTTGTATTCTATTTCTGATACTGTCCTTATATCCAGTAATAAAATCAAAGACCTTGGTGTTGTATTTGACTCAAGTTTTACATTTACTGAATATTTGAATTATGTCATACCTAAGGCGTATTCCTCGTTAGGGTTTATTCGGCGTTATAGCTCTGAATTTAAGGATCCATACACTAAAAATTACTTTATAATACATTTGTAAGATCTAAATTGGAATATGCTTCCATAATCTGGAATCCGTTTTATGAAATACATACTAATAAAATTGAAAGGGTTAAAAAAAGTTTTTAAAATTCGTCTTGTCCGGTATTAAGTTTGATTTACCTATTCCATCTTATGTTTCTCGTTGCAATTTGATTGGTTTGCATACTCTTGCCAGTAGAATACTGACTTCCGGTTCAGTAGTTCTTCATGATGTCTTAAATGGAGCTATATACTGTCCATATTTATTATATTGCATAACACTTAATGTTCCAACACGATGTGTGCATCATAATGATTTATTTGCAGTTGACCTTCGCAAAACAAAGTATGCTCAGAATGAACCAGAGAATATTAACTGAGTTTAACTTGGTATGTAGAGAAATAAATTTAGATATATTTGCTGAAATGAATTCAAACAAATACTATGCTTGTACTATTCATAAACTTTTTTAATTATTAATTCTTAGTCTGTAAGGTTTGTAAACCATTGACTTAATAAATAAATAATAAATGCATAACGCAATACAACCAGACAAATGACACCCAAGCGTGTTAGGGGGCTTAGAATGTACTCACGGCAGGTATGCCTGTCGTAAAAGGCGACTAAAATACCAAATTGATTAAATGTAGCAACCCTTTTAAGGGTTTGCCAGCGCAATATATAGCTTCTCGAATCCAATTGCCAGCCTCACCTACCCGTGACGAATCCTGTTTCTTTAACAGCCGAGGCTCCGGCGCCCCAATTTCCTCATGGAACTCGGGCGTGGAAGGGCGGGATGACCTAGAAGGTTTCATGTGGTCATACCAAATCGTTCCCGAGATGGTCGGGCCAGTACCTTAGTGGTGTTTGTTACAGGAACGTACCGGATCTGCATCCGGCAAAGGACCATCAACATTGATAACGCTGCCTAAGGCCTTCGGGGAGTGTCCTTATCGCTACAACAACAACAACAACCAGACAAATGAAGTCAGTGGTACGACAAAAAAATTTGACGGTCCTGATAAGCCGGTCATAAATTTTGAAGTAGCAAGGAGGGAACATTTTTGGTACTATTTTGCTACATTTTTACTACATTATTCATGCAATGTGCGGAAAAAAGCTCGATATATCTCCGAATGGGAAAACAGAAATCGAAAGGAAAGAGAGAAAAAGAAGAAAAAGATAAGGGAAGTTAGAAGAAGATGGACGAAAGTCAGATAGGTAAAGGGAACAAGGGGAAGAGTAAAAAACAAGGATTATGGTTAAAGAAAAAGTAGGAATAAGAACTTAAGAGGAAGAGTAATAATAACATAGAGATAAAAATAAGAGTAATAGTGAGGTTAAGATTCAGACAAGATGAAAAGCAGAGAGAGTAAGAGCAAAAGAGGGAAGATTTACGAAAGAATGTAATGGATAGGGAAATGGAATGGGCCGATTAAGGTAAACAGAAAGAACGCAGGGGAGTTCAACTGTACGCTCAATAAAGACTTCAGATAGACTGAATGTGTCCATGAGTGAACGCACAGGGGGAAGAAAAAAATAGAGGAAGAAGAGGGCGAAAGAAGAATAGAGGCAAGTGAATAGATAAAGAAAGTGAATAAATATCTGTCGGGTTTGATCATAATGCTGGGAGAATTTCATGTTGTTCCAAACGTGTCCAGTGTTAGACAGAACTCCTTAAAACTAATATTCGAAAAGTTGCAGACTTCTTTTTAGCCATCATGTAAATCTATGAGCTTTGATTTTTTGAAACATGGTTGCTGCAAGACCCCTTTCGTTATATATCTTTACACTATTCACTTCTTTGCGCTCAATAACAGAAGTATACACGGCTTTGGATCTAGGCAACTAAAAGTGGTTTTAAGACAATTTATGACGCTGAATCCGATTTTTCATTCCGTTTTTAAGATTGATTTTAGTTTTTAATACAGTCAATAAATTCATTTTTAAAGATTTTTGTCAAATAATATTCATTTTATTAACTTAAAAGTAAAAAATGAGAAATGAAGATTAGGGGAACTTTGCCTTTTGTATTGTTTAGTATCTGTTTCGGGTATTAGAGTCCAACAGTAGTCGCTTATCATGCTTTCATCCCAAAATCCTTTGTATCGTCTTTCAATGTTGGCTAGATCTTGGTGTAGCCGCTCTCCTTGTTCGTCGCTCGTATCACCCAAGTTTTCGGGAAAAAAATCGAGATGCGAATGCAGAAAATGCATCTTTAGAGACATTCTAGCACCAATATTTCGATAATTTTCCAACATATCGGTAATAATTTCCTTAAAATTAGTGGATTTGTGATTACCAAGAAAGTGGTGAACGATATTTTGAAAAGATGCCCATGCGGCTGCTTCATCGGGCGTTAAACATTTGGTAAATTTTTTATCAGCCATTAATTTTCTAATATCAGGTCCGACAAATATTCCTTCTTTTATTTTTGCATATGACAATTTAGGAAACAACTTGACTAAGTACTGAAAAGTCGGTCCTTCACGGTTTAATGCTTTGACGAAGTTCTTTATAAGGCTTAGTTTAATGTGAAGAAGTGGCAGGAAAATATCTTGTGGATTTACAAGTGGTTCAGCGGAGACGTTCTGCTGTCCAGGCTCATACTGAGTACGACTTTGCCATTCTTTTCTCACATAATGATGTTCAGTTGCGCGGCTATCCCACAAGCATAAAAAGCAACAAAATTTGGTGAATCCAGATTGCATCCCAGTTAAGATACCAATTACCTGCATCTTTATTTGGTCTAATCACTTATATTATTTTACAGGTACAGTTGACATGACTTATCAAGCAGTGCCACTATTTAAAAGCTGCTATAACAGCACAATGGTGCTATCCTGCGAGAACTCGGAAACTAGAATCAATCTTAAAAAACCGAATGCAGATTCGAATTCAGCATACCAAATATAGTTACGAATCGTTCTTATCTGCTCAGATCCAAAAGTTGACCTGAATTTGTAAACATGTGTAATTACATAGGTAAATGTTGCGTCTTGGCACCGTATGCAGTCAATCCCGAATTCTCGTATTATAAGCCTCCTATAAACTCATCCCCGACTTCATGATGTGTCAAATCTTTAGTCATCTTACTGACGTCAATGGTTTGTCTCCATAATCCTTGGTTGTGAACAATGTGATACTCTGAAGATTAAGCCATTCCTTTCCGTTAATCAAAACTTTGCAATTTCCTCTAAGAAACCACTTAATTCTGCGCAGTGAAATAATGCCCGTAAAAAAACAACGCCAAAAAATTGTAAAAATGCCAACGGAGTTTATTTCAAAAAGAAAATAGCGACCGTCGGAAAAAAACGCAAATTGCAGGCGTTATTTTGCTGAACGTAACTGCATGTTTAAGAAAGGCGTGAATATAGACGAGCCAAGAACCAACAAGACTTTACTAGTCTGGTTTATTGCATCATAAGCAGAAGAAAGCTTAAAGCTGGAGACATTGGTGCTTTATCGGTAACCGTATCGGTAACCTTTTAACAGCTGATTCGACCAACCTTATGAGAATTAATGCAATCGATTATTGGTACCGCTAAGGTCGTAACCGTATTGTAGCCAACCAATTGGGTTTTGGTGTACCGTCGTAACGATAAACAGCTGATTACGTTAGGGATACGACTACAGCGATACGACAAACGGCACCAATGACTCCAGCTGAACACGCCGTACTTTAACAATAATAATTCTAGATGGGGTTGGCACCAAGGGTTACCACTTTCACTCGTTTGAATGAATGGAATTACTGACTTTGAAATTTATGTAGCCAATTTTAAGAAACAATAAGATAGAATAGGAAAGGGAAGGAAATGAAAGGTTTTTAATACATACATATGTAGGTGTATTGGCGACGAGTTATCGATTTGTTATCGAAGTGCTATACATTTTCTGTTAAAGGTTATCGATGAAATGACTTTGTATCTTCGACTTATCGATTTTTAATAGAAAATATACCGCTTATTTGAGGAATTGTTATCGATATGTTATCAAAAAGTTATCGACTATTTTTGGAAAGGTATCGCTTTGTAATCGAAGTGTTGTCATCGGCTTGTTACTGATTTATTATCGCAAAATTATAGATTTGCTATCAAAAAATTATAGTTATTTTAGCAAAAAGTTAAAAATTTTCTGTAGAAAAATTATCGGCTTGTTATAAAATCGAAAAATTAACAATTTGTTATTAAAAAGTTTCGAAAGACATCGATTGATCATCAACAAGCTATCGATATTTTATCAAAAAATTTCGATTTGTATCAAAAAGCTATCGAATGATACAAACTTGTTATCGAATTGTTATCGTTTTGTCATCGAAAAGTTACAGATTTTTTATCAAAAGATTTTCGATCAAATTTAATATCGAAAATCAAAGGGTTATCGATGTGTCATCAGTGTGCATTCGATGAACAGATACCGATGAAACTTTAATATAACATCGATGAAATATCCGTAACCTGTAGATACCAAGCCGATAAGAAACCAATAAGAATCCGAGTCTGTTACTCTACGAGGAGTTTTCTAGATGTTCACGTACATATGTATTTATATGTTTACACCATCGAACTTTAGGTAGACCCTCCTTATGAGAAGCTTTCGCGCAAATGTTTGTTAGCTGCCTGTCGGTTTGATGTATTGGCAGCTAACAGTTGACCCTGCTTTTGTATGTTTGTATCGTAAGTATCGTCAAGCCATTGTTCCTTGTTATTATTGTTGTTGTTATTACATACATACATACACCTATACGTATGTATATATTTTTATGTTTTACAATTTTTTTTCATTTGCCAACGCAGTTCATTTCCAGTTATTGCTGTCATATGCCAGATAATAAAATAAAATGAATTGCTTACGCAACCAAATTATTATACAACATTTTTTATTTATTTATTTCTTTTAAATGCACATAAACATTTATACAAAAAAAAAAAAAAAACAAGAAGACAATAAACAAGAGCAGACGTATACCAAATATATATGTAACAAATGATTTGTACAGCATGAGCAAAAAAGGCCTTGCATATACATCAGGCGCATCAACAGCAATTGCTGATACAAGAGACACACACACTATAACAATATAGCGCACAAAAAGCAGCAGCAAAAAAATAACAACAAACAACACAAACATAAGTGTAACTGATCTAAAAAATTACATCTTTGCAATACTCATATAATAGGTTGCTGCTTTTTCGTTGTATTGTTGTCATTGTAACTGTACTATGTAATTTTACATTTTTACATTTTCGAAAAAAATATTTATAGCAAGAAAAATTGCATAATAATCCTTTTGAAATCAGTAGATTATCCTTAAATATTCGTGTAAACATTTGTAACAAATGCGCTCACAGCATAGTCTTGTACAACAAGTAACCCCACTCAGCCCACCCCCCCCCCCCTCCACCCTGACCACCCGCCTGTGAAAGCGATAAGTTGCCATTGCATTGGTTCGGTAGTGTGACTTTGACAAAAGCTCTGCTCAGCAGGCGAGAGTTGACGAGTCGTCGTTGTTGCCGTTATGTTAGTGTCATACCGAAAAGGCAACAGTGGCAATCCATAGTCATTGTAGAGTACATTTTTCTTTTGTTGTTGTGAACCTGCCTGTTTTCCATAAACATAAATGTCTGCTTTTACTTTGCCTACATACATACCCCTTAAACCTGCTCCCTTGTTGGCTTTATTTATGTGTATATGCAGTCATATGCATGTATTGGTCTGAGCGAAATTATTGAAGTGCTGTTTGAAGATTGAAGGAGTAAAGTCTTTAAGTCTTCAAAATGACATGATAAGCAATTGAAAGGATCATCTTCGTATATTTAGTGGCTTACTTATATTTATATATGTAGACTCACGTTTGGAAATGTATCCACTTTTTACACACATATGTAGATATGCAGATATGTGTTTAACATACTCAGTTGTCAATGTGCCTTTTCAAGATTGAGCTCTGAGGATTTTTCTACGCAGCTATGTATTCGATTTGGATTACTGGATATGTTAAATATCATCCGCCTCAAACAGCTGAGAAAATATGATAAATGGCGCCTTCATCGTCAATGCGGTTGTGCTTCAGCGCTTTTTCATATATCCCCTGCTGGTAAGGGGTTTTACCCGCAGTAGGTATGCCTATCGTAAGAGGCGACTCAAATCGATATTTCGCACTGATCTTAGCACTCGCCATATAAACACTCTAGCAACGAACAAATTGTAACACGAAATCTTTTTTTTATTTTTCGATGACGACAACGGGAAAAGTATAACTCACCACGATTTAAAGGCCCACGATTTATGGACATCTACGTAGAGTGTCCGGGGTATCTCGACTAGTTAATGTCCTTGTGAAGGCGGAAGCCGACACCGGCACTATAAAGCAAACACGACGAACAGTGCAGAAGGATAACAGTATCTTGCGATATCAATGGCACCAATTGAACCTACTTGCCGAACAGCAAGTTATCTTCTTAGGTGAGAGTTAGTTTTGGACACTGGTTTAGAAATATAGCTTGCGCTTCCGCAAGTGAGCTTAGGTGAAGTGGATGACACGGGTAAGGACTCCTTCAATGAAGAACTAGAGTGGGAAAGGCTGGGTTCTGTGCTCTTAAAGTCGGCAAATTCAAACTCTATGAAGTTAAATATCCCAATGGGTTGAGGCTGCTGAATTCGCAGCGGCTCTTTATATGCAGTATCAGATTTAAGAATAAAAAATCCATCAAGTTAGTTGGTTGTGTACTGATCGTTGAACACGAATCCAAATCGGTCACCGTGGGCCAACGGCCGGCATAGCTCCATTGACCGCGATATGCGCACTCCACGAGGTCCAAATATCGAAGCCCACTATTACTTCCTGTTAGCCTACATAAGCACAAGCCAGGGTGCAGGGGAGTAGGTGCACGCAATGAACCAAAAGAAGCTTTCCAGCGCAAAGTCGCTGACGATGCAGACAGCCGATGATTACTTCACTCGGCTCTCACACCAGCTCGCTGAGAGCAATCTTCGACCGGAACATTTAGCAGAACAGAGGGAGCACACTTCTTACTCCCTAGGTTTCGTAAACGCAGTCACCATAGATTTGAGGTGAGCCCAGAGAAACAATGGTATAATGAGGAAAATTAATCTTCATCAGAAAAAAAAGAATGTTACTTATAGGATCATGGTGCATATGGGTAGAGCGCTACCTTTAGGGGGAGAATTTGTCTCCGAGGAGATTAAGACCAAGCTTCTCTTACAATTTGCAATTTGTACTCCTACCTACATGTTCTATGCCGACTTCGAACGGTAGCTAATATGGAGATGCATTTTCATTGAGAAGCTTTTCGTGGCAGAAATGGACTTGGAGTGTTTGCGTAAGTGTAGCTACTACACTGTAGCGTAAGATGGAAGTTGACGGAGGCAGGAAATTCGATTATATAAAAAGGAGAGCGTGAAACGATGAAGGAAAAGAAGTGAATGTAAACAAGTAAGGAAGGTTAAGTTCGGGTGTAACCAAACATTACATACTCAGTTGAGAGCTATGGTGACAACATAAGGGAAAATAACCATGTAGGAAAACGGACCGAGGGAAACCCTGGAATGTGTTTGTATGACATGTGTATCAAATGAAAGGCATTAAAGAGTATTTTATGAGGGAGTGGGCCATAGTTCTATAGGTGGACGCCATTTAGGGATATAGCCATAAAGGTGGATCAGGGTTGACTCTAGAATGCGTTTGTACGATATGGGTATCAAATTAAAGGTATTAATGAGGGTTTTAAAAGGGAGTGGTGGTTGTTGTATAGGTGGTCGCCTTTTCGAGATATCGCCATAAAGGTGGACCAGGGGTGACTCTAGAATGCGTTTGTACGATATGGGTATCAAATGAAAGGTGTTAAGGAGTATTTTAAAAGGGAGTATTCCTTAGTTCCATAGGTGGACGCCGTTTCGAGATATCGCCTTAAAGGTGGACCAGGGGTGACCCTAGAATTTGTTTGTACAATATGGGTATCAAAAGAAAGGTGTTAATGAGCATTTTAAAAGGGAGTAATCCTTAGTTCCATAGGTGGGCGCCGTTTCGAGATATCGCCATAAAGGTGGACCAGGGGTGACTCTAGAATGTGTTTGTACGATATGGGTATCAAATGAAAGGTGTTAATGAGTATTTTAAAAGGGAGTCGGCCTTAGTTCTATAGGTGGATGGCGTTTCGAAATATCGCCATAAAGGTGGACCAGGGGTGACTCTAGAATGTGTTTGTACGATATGGGTATCAAATTAAAGGTATTAATGAGGGTTTTAAAAGGGAGTGGTGGTTGTTGTATAGGTGGTCGCCTTTTCGAGATATCGCCATAAAGGTGGACCAGGGGTGACTCTAGAATGCGTTTGTACGATATGGGTATCAAATGAAAGGTGTTAAGGAGTATTTTAAAAGGGAGTATTCCTTAGTTCCATAGGTGGACGCCGTTTCGAGATATCGCCTTAAAGGTGGACCAGGGGTGACCCTAGAATTTGTTTGTACAATATGGGTATCAAAAGAAAGGTGTTAATGAGCATTTTAAAAGGGAGTAATCCTTAGTTCCATAGGTGGGCGCCGTTTCGAGATATCGCCATAAAGGTGGACCAGGGGTGACTCTAGAATGTGTTTGTACGATATGGGTATCAAATGAAAGGTGTTAATGAGTATTTTAAAAGGCAGTAATCCTTAGTTACATAGGTGGACGCCGTTTCGAGATATCGCCATAAAGGTGGGCCAGGGGTAACTCTAGAATTCGTTTGTGCAATATGGGTATCAAACGAAAGGAGTTAATGAGTATTTTAAAAGGGAGTGGGCCTTAGTTCTATAGGTGGACGCCTTTTCGAGGTATCGCAAAAAAGGTGGACCAGGGGTGACTCTTGACTTTGTTTGCACGATATGGGTATCAAATGAAAGGTATTAATGAGACTTTTAAAAGGGAGTGGTGGTAGTTGTATATGTGAAGGCGTTTTCCAGATATCGACCAAAATGTGGACCAGGGTGACCCAGAACATCATCTGCTGGATACCGCTAATTTATTTATATATGTAATACCTGCCAAGATTTCAAGTGTTTTTTATTTCGCCCTGCAGAACTTTTTCATTTTCTTCTACTTAATATGGTAGGTGTCACAACCATTTTATAAAGTTTTTTCTAAAGTTATATTTCGCGTCAATAAAACAATCCAATTACCTTACCATGTTTCATCCCTTTTTTCGTATTTGGTATAGAATTATGGCATTTTTTTCATTTTTCGTAATTTTCGATATCGAAAAAGTGGGCGTGGTCATAGTCGGATTTCGGTCATTTTTCATACCAAGATAAAGTGAGTTCAAGTAAGCACGTGAACTAAGTTCATTAAAGATATGTCGATTTTTGCTCAAGTTATCGTGTTAACGGCCATGCGGAAGGACAGACGGACGACTGTGTATAAAAACTGGGCGTGGCATCAACCGATTTCGCCCATTTTCACAGAAAACAGTTAACGTCATAAAATCTATGCCCCTACCAAATTTCAAAAGGATTGGTTAATTTTTGTTCGACTTATGGCGTTAAAAGTATCCTAGACAAATTAAATGAAAAAGGGCGGAGCCACGCCCATTTTGAAATTTTCTTTTATTTTTGTATTTTGTTGCACCATATCATTACTGGAGTTGAATGTTGACATAATTTACTTATATACTGTAAAGATATTAAATTTTTTGTTAAAATTTTACTTTAAAAAAATTTTTTTTTTAAAGTGGGCGTGTTCCTTCTCTGATTTTGCTAATTTTTATTAAGCGTACATATAGTAATAGGAGTAACGTTTCTGCCAAATTTCATAATGATATCTTCAACGACTGCCAAACTACAGCTTGCCCATAGTCCAAAATTTTACTAATTTTCTATTCTGCGTCATAAGTTCAACTCATCTACCAAGTTTCGTCGCTGTATCTGTCTTTTGTAATGAATTATCGCACTGTTTCGGTTTTTCGAAATTTCGATATCGAAAAAGTGGGCGCGGTTATAGTCCGATATCGTTCATTTTAAATAGCGATCTGAGATGAGTGCTCAGGAACCTACAGGCCAAATTTCATTAAGATACCTCAAAATTTACTCACGTTATCGTGTTAACGGACGGACGGACGGACATGGCTCAATCAAATTTTTTTTCGATCCTGATTATATTGATATATGGAAGTCTATATCTATCTCGATTCCTTTATATATGTACAACCAACCGTTATCCAATCAAACTTAATATACTCTGTGAGCTCTGCTCAACTGAGTATAAAAAGGTAAAACAGAAGTGGAGGAGAAAGAAAAAGATCAGTAGAGTAACAATTTCGATAATGATGTGAATGATAATAACGATGTTATTATTGTTGTTGTACTAATATTTTCACCTTTGCGAAGCCAAGAATAGACAGAAAAAGTCAAAGGATTGGGAAGGAAGGGAAATGTGTATAAGAAGTCAAGACCGAAGCCGAAACCAAAACCAAAATCCACGGTGTGCTGCTATTGAAGTTTTTATTTGTTATCGAAATTGCAATTGATACAAAAAGTTATTAACAAGTTTCCAATTTTTTATAAACGATTTATTGGTTTGGTATCGATATTTAATCGAAGATCTATCGATTTGTTATCAAGCTTGCTATCGATAATGATTGGGTTAACGCCCCGGGCAAAGCAACATCAAAATTTTAGAAACAAGTTTTTTTCAATTAGACGAAAATTTTTCTAAGCAGGGTCACCCCTCGGCAGTGTTTGGCAAGCAATCCGAGTGTCGGAGTGTGAACAATTCGTTATGGACGTGTTATCGATTTTTTATCAAGGGCTATATATTTGTTATCGGAAAGTTGTCGAGTTACCATCAAAAATTTATATTATCGATATGTAATAAAAAATTTATCGATATTAAAGTTATATATTTACTATCGGAGTGTTCCCAATTTGTTGCCGACCTTTTATCGTCAACTAATCGGTTTATTATAAAATAGATACCGATAAAACTTCAGTATAAAATTGATGGCACACCACACCTTTTCAAGTTTGTAATGAGAGAATGCAAGTTTATATTGAGAAAATATAAATTGATAATGAGAAACGGTACATCATATTCAGAATATAGAAATTGGTAATGAGAAAATGTAAGTTCATAATGAGAAAACAAAAATATTAAGTTTTTATTTGTACTTGTTTTTACTTAAGTGGACCTGTATGGAAAAGCTTTCACAGCTTAAATATATCTGTAGTGGATGGCGAAATCGACGGTAGTGGTTATAATTTAAAAAATCTTACTTAAGTAAGTGAGCAAATATGGTAATACCTTGAAAGAGCAGTGGATGCACCAAAAAATGTTTTAAGGAGAGGGGAATGTGCGAGAGCAATACCGTACATACCTACACATCGCTATAATTTGTCTTTACGCTGTATCCCCGAAATATTGCAGCATTGACTCACCGACTCCAGATCACCTTAATTGCAATTTTTTATTCTTTTAAAATTTTATATTTTCTCATTACTAAATTATCTTTTCTCATTATCAATTCATATTTCTCATTATCAATTTATGTATTCTCATTAAGAACTTACGCTTCTCATTATCAATTTTTATTTTCTCGTTATAAGGTTGGATTTCCCATTATCGATTTGCGTTTTCTCAACATAAACATATATTTCTCAATAAAAAGTTATCTATTATCATTTTAAGCTTAAAAGCTGTAGTAACCCGTTGACAACAAACCGAAAACATGCCGATAATTATTCTAAAATAGTTCGAGATTATTAAAATAAAAAAAATAAATGTAAGGCGCGATAACCTCCGAAGAGATCTAAGGCCGAGCTTCTCTTCCAATTTGCGTCGTGTTCCTCTTGCTTTTCCCTACAAATTGGCCGGACGGCCCCTACATGTTTTATGCCGACTCCGAACGGCATCTGCAAGGCAGATGAGTTTTCACTGAGAGCTTTTCATGGCAGAAATACACCCGGAGCGCTTGCCAAACACTGCCGAGGGGCGACCCCGCTTTGAAAAATTTTCTTCTAATTGAAAAACCTTATTTCTAAAAGTTTGATTTTGCTTTGCCCGGGGTGTGAACCCAGGGCATACGGTGTGGTAGGCGGAGCACGCTACCATCACACCACGGTGGCCACGAGATTATTAGTTTTTGTTAAAGTTACCTTTGGATTGGTTTAGCTTCAATCCCTGGGCGAGCTGTATTTAATTAAGAAGCATTAATTTTCAAGACGTACAACTCAATGTTTCCCCATCGAACTTCATGAGCACTTAGTACTCACGCATTTTTTGTGAAATAGTAAGCAGGTTTTTTATCAAAGTAATTTTGACCCTCATGTTAAAGAGATATAATTTGTTATATAACTTTAAATAGTACCTTTCCGTGTAGATGAGAGTACGTAAATGTAATTTTATCAATGCATAACGAAACATACATATATACATATTTACATATCTTTGTTTCGACTTGTTTATTGAAGTGTAAATTTCCGCCAATAAACAGGAAACATATGTAATGAAGTTTTGTCGATTTAAATGTCATTCCATGGCCGACAGTCATGTGTAGGCATATTTGTGAATTGCGGTGTTAGGAAGCCGACAAGCCCACTAACAAACGCACCTGCATTGAGTGCATTTAAATTGTTTCTCTATTCAATCGAACTGAAAATAATCGCAAGTTACTAAATAGTAAATGCATGCCCATGAAGAATCATACGTACATACATACTATTACAATCTATATGAGTATGTGCCTATGAGTTAACGGTGTAGCTGTTAAACCAACGTCATCATGCGTGTTGCAAATAAAAGTATTGTTGCTGCAGCATTGATTGTAAGGAAGTTCGACGGCAGCTATTCCTCCATACTCATGCATTCATACATTTATATGTGCATGCAGATGTGCGTGTATGGATGGGCGCAATCATTCCTTGCCTTGCTGAATTTTTCTATTGAATGCATTGTTGCTGGTTTTTCCTATTTATACTCAGTTGAGCAGAGCTCACAGAGTATATTAACTTTGATTGGATAACGGTTGGTTGTACAGGTATAAAGGAATCGAGATAGATATAGACTTCCATATATCAAAATCATCAGTATCGAAAAAAAATTTGATTGAGCCATGTCCGTCCCTCCGTCCGTCTGCCCGTTAACACGATAACTTGAGTAAATTTTGAGGTATCTTGTTGAAATTTGGTGTGTAGGTTCCTGGGCACTCATCTCCGATCGCTATTTAAAATGAACGATATCGGATTATAACCACGCCCACTTTTTCGATATCGAAATTTTCGAAAAACCGAAAAAGTGCGATAATTCATTACCAAAGACGGATAAAGCGTTGAAGATATCATGATGAAATTTGGCAGGCACGTTACTCCTATTACTATATGTGTGCTAAATAAAAATTAGCAAAATCGGATGACGAACACGCCCACTTTAAAATAAAAATTTGTTTAAGTCAAATTTTAACAAAAAATTTAAAATCTTTACAGTATATAAGTAATGATATGGTGCAACAAAATACAAAAGTAAAAGAAAATTTCAAAATGGGTGTGGCTCCGCTCTTTTTCATTTAATTCTTTTGGGATACTTTTAATGCCATAAGTCGAACAAAAATCTACCAACCCTTAGCAAATTTGGTAGGGGCATAGATTCTATGACGATAACTGGTTTCTATGAAAAAGGGCGAAATCGGTTGAAGCCACACCCATTTTTATACACAGTCGACCGTCTGCCCTTCCGCTGGGCCGTTAACACGATAAATCCGACTGTGATGTTACTTACTTACTTACTTAATTGGCGCTTAACCGTCTAAACGGTTATGGCCGGCTATGACCACGCCCACTTTTTCGATATCGAAAGTTACGAAAAATTAAAAAAAATGCCGAAAATATACACCAAAAATGAAAAAAAGGATGAAACATTATAATTGCATTGGTTTATTGACGCAAAATATAACTTTAGAAAAAACTTTGTAAAATGGGTGTGACACCTTCCATATTAAGTAGAAGAAAATGAAAAAGTTCTGCAGGGGGAAATCAAAAGCCCTTGGAATCTTGGCAGGAATACTGTTGGTGGTATTACATATATAAATAAATTAGCGTTACCCGACAGATGATGTTCTGGGTCACCCTGGTCCACATTTTGGTCAATATCTCGATAACGCCTTCACATATACTCCTTTTAAAATACTCATAAACACCTTTCATTTGATACCCATATCGTACAAACACATTCTAGAGTCACCCCTGGTCCACCTTAATGGCGATATCTCGAAAAGGCGTCCACCGATAGACCTAAGGCCCACTCCCTCTTAAAATTCTCAGTAACACCTTTCATTTGATACCCATATCGTACAAACAAATTCTAGAGTCAGCCCTGGTCCACCTTTATGGCAATATCCCTAAATGGCGTACACCCATAGAACTATGGCCTACTCCCTCTTAAAATACTTTTTAACACCTTTCATTTGATACACATGTCATACAAAGACATTCCAGGGTTACCCTAGTTTCATTTCCCTACATGGTAATTTTCCCTTATTTTGTCTCCATAGCTCTCAGCTGAGTATGTAATGTTCGGTTACACCCGAACTTAGCCTTCCTTACTTGTTTTTTTTTTCCTTATATATCTAAGTATAATAAAACAATGCATTAAGTGCATTTTCTAGCTATCAAATACACTCATTTAATATTAACAGTAGTGTTATTGTAACTCACTGTTATTTTGCATGTTGTTGTTGCTATCACTTGCATTAACATCGTTATTGTTGCAGCATTTCACTGCCAGCAGCTTGATCGAGTTTTTTTTAAGGCTGACTGAACTCATTTGAAATATATCTTGGATCACATTCAATAGCTTAGGTTAAACTGGTACTATACGTCCAAAGTCCTACCAGAATTTGTTTGACAACCGAGCGGAAAAAACCCTATTAGGCACCAAGACTTATGTTATAAAATAATTCCGTCTTCTTGGCAAATACTAGAAATGTTGTCGGACCTGAACACAGAACGTGATAGCGATTTATTTTCCCCGAATTGTGACGTCACCGCTTTTCTTTCTTATCCTTCCTTAGTGCTGAAGTTTTTGAGTTCATGTTCGACATGTACGACTACCTGCCCCACCTGCTCAGTGGTCTAATGTTAAATGTGGGCATAAAATTCGTCCACCACATCAGCGCCCCTTGCCGTGGTAAGACCATAATTACTTGCCGAGGCTATCCGGTGTCAGTAAAGCTCGGTTAAAATACAGCCGAATATATACCATGGCTGCAAATCGTTCAATAGGCACGGCCCGCGTAACATGCGTGATTTGGGGTTTGGCAGTTCTTGGTCACCGGCATCCTGCGGCTCTCCTATGGAGGAAAACAGCGTAGGTACAGGCCCATAAGCCGCTCAAGCTCATAGCTGAGCGCCATGTAGTTCGGCCAAGCCTTCACTCCAACGACAAGGTGCCTGCCAGGAGTTAAAACTCATGTTGGGTAAAGGAGAAGTGGGTAAAAATAAAGTGAGATAGCGGGAGGGAAAGACAGAGAGCAGCAAGAAAAGAAAGAAGTAGTGACAGGGGAAGAAAGTGGGAAAGGAGTGGAAATCAGGGTTGTGAGGAAACGAGAAAGGAACTGGAATGGATTAAAAAAATAAACGCAAGTTGCGATATCCTCCGAAGAGATTTTAGGCTGAGCTTATCTTCCAATTAGCTTCGTGCTCCTTTCTAATTTTTCCTACAAATAGGCTTTACGGAACCGACTTCGAATGGCATCTGCAAAGCAAACAAGTTTTCACTAAGAAGCTCTTCATGGCAGAAATACAGTCGGGCAGCTTGCCAAATCACTGCCGAGGGGCTTAAAAAACTTTCTTCTAATTGAAAAGAAATCGTTTCTAAAATTTTGATCTTGCTTTGCCCGGGTAGTGAGTGTTAGACGCACTACTCTAACACCACACCACGGCGGGCGCCGGAAGGGAGTAGATTGTGGAAAAGAGGGGAAGACGGAGAGGAGGAGAAAAAGGTTAATACAAAGTAAAATATGGAGGAGTGAAACAGGAATTGAAAGGGAAGGGAGTGGGTTAAACGAAAAGCATGTGAAGTACTAGAGGAGAAAGTAATATAGCAGTGAGAGAAGCCGGAAAGCGAAAAGAGGAGGGAATTCGAAGAGAAAGCGGATGATAAAAGGAAGAAGAGAAAAGAAGGACCGACCAAAGGCGAGTGGAAGAGAACCAGACATAGGACGAGGGAGAAGAAGGTGAAGAAAAGGAAAAATAAGAAAAAGAAGAAGAGAAGAAGCTAAAGAAAGATAGACAACTTAGGAGCAGTTACATTTAAGTCTGCACAGAAAAATACAATAATATAATTTCATAACTTTTAAATTATGTCTAAAATCACTATTACCCTGTGCGCTGCTGTCGCAGGTAAACTTAATTCATACATCAGCTCTTCTTTCAAAAATAAATTTTTTTATATATAACTTTATATACTATTCTTTATTATTTCTCCACTACCTTTTATGTCCTGAATTTCTCCCACTTCTCCTCATTCTTTATTTCCTTAAATTAGTTTTTATTACTCGCTCTATATGCCTCTGCCACCCAATTTCGTTCCCTCCCGACGACCTCTACCTCTCCCTCCGCCTCTCATCTTCCTCTCCTCCTATTCTTCTTTTAAACATCTATCTCAGTATCTCCCATCAATCCCTCCTCGCCTTCAACCACGGTCTTTCACTGTCCCTCTCTTCATATCTGTCTCTGTGCTTCTTTCACCATTTCCTTTCCTTTTACCTCTACTTCCTGTCCCACTTCTAAAACCTGCAATTATATCCATCTACTCACATACCTATAACGTTTTTTATATGTATAGAAGGTTAAACATACAACAGCGACAGCCTAGACATATAGCGAAGGACCACATTTACCAACAAATATTTCTTTGGATTGAGTAGGCCATTGAAAAGTAAAGCCCTCTCTCGGCAAACGAAAATCATACAAGTCACAAGTCGTACCCGTTCTGCTACATAATGCAGTTACATGAACGCTGACGACATCTGATAAGGCGGCGAGACGAGAGAAAAGTTCTTCGAATGATTAACGGACCTCTACACATTTTTGGAGATTTAAGGTCTTATGATCACAAGGGATAAACCAGGTGAAACCTTTTATTTGGGTATGAATGCACTTGCGTCCTTATATTACTAAGCGTGCTTTACCATATAACGGTAGTGTCACGTATTTTGCGGCTCAACAAGCGAGGTATTGAAATTTTCTATTTACTGTTGGTTCGCTTTATTATTGCTACTATTGTTGTTGTATAACGCTGTCTGCAAAGTGAATTCCAGAATTCAATTGAAATTGTTAGTCTCAACTTTTGTACTATTCTATTCTGGACTGGTGCTCTATGTATGAGTATCTGTATGCTACGTACTTTCACAAACGGCTAAGTGACGCGAATAACGGTACTGACAACAGCAGCAGCAACAGGAAACGATATTCTCACTTTGCTGCCGTATAAATGCATATGCGTATGCGTGGCTGTGTGTGTGTGTGTGTGTGGGTGGGTTTGTGTCAATCGACTACAAATGGCCCGCGCCTATAAATACACAACCAATGTAAGTCGGGTTATTTTAAAAAACAGTGCTGGTGTTGTTGGTGTAGTTGCTCTTATATATACATACAAACATATAAAGGGTAGGCGCGAAAGACGTTGTAAATGCCAGTTTTTCAGAACATATCATCTTCGCAAATATCATTGAAATGCTTGCAGATGGGCTATGTATGTATGTATGTATAGTCAAAGTAATACTGTTTTCACACAGACGGCTTATTGAATAATAAAGGCAGTTTTCTACATTAAGACGCTTATTGAGCTCAATCTTCCCTACAAAATTCGAATCTATAATTATTTCATTAGTAGCTAATCGAATGCCTAATGAAGTCAAAAGCACAATGCAACTCTGTTGGCAGCGTTCCGCTTCTTAGTTTTTGGTGTGTTCAGTGCTTAAAAATGTCATTTGTCAAAGTAAATGTCATTGTCTGCAAGACGGAACGATACAAGGTGGCCGCATCGAACAGCTGATTATAACCTTTTTTATTTGATTTGATACATCAACTACCGGCGCAGTACCATCTTGACATTTGTCCATCGAATTTACAAAAACGTAAGTACGTGGAATTCTTATTTATGTATGTAGGTATGTCACCATGCTGCCACCTTGTATCGTTCCGCCATGATTGTCTGTCATATAGCATTGTCATTTTATTCGCTTGACATTTCATCCTTCATACTAATCTGTGTGAAAGCAAAAAATTTACGATTTCATTAGAAGGTGAAATGAGATCATTAAGTTTCTGTGTGAAAACAGTATAACTCTCCCAATGATAACGCTTGAGCACGTGTTTCATCTATACATAAGGAGTAGGATTCCACGTAAGTAGTTATCGGCATAGCAACATGCCTGCTATAAGAGCAGGTCTACTAAAAAATTTCTTCATTCCGTTATTAAATAGTTAGAAGGGTCACCCGAGCTTTAATAGTGGGCTCTAGCTACCTTTCTTGACATCGAATCGGCTTTCCATAATGTCCTGCCGACTGTTATCGAACACGATTGGAAGTCGAATCGTCTCTGTTCCTATTTAATACTAAAAATGTCAAAGCCGAGTATTGAACCCTGAGAAGGGTATGAAGGTGTTAGCCACAAGGAGTGTTCCATCTTTCCTCCTCTGGGTCGTGGTGACCTTTGAAGGCAGAATTGTCAAAGCGGAGTGTGGAAGTTCAGTGACCTAGAGTAGGGTAAGAAGGTGTATGGCGCAAGGGGTGTTCCAACTTTCCTCTTCTGGGTCATGGTCGTAAAAGAAATACTCAAAGACCTCAAATATAGAGGCTGCCAAACGGTGACCTATGCTAACGATTAAGCAATCTTTGTCAGTGGTAAATACCCGGACACCTTCAGGAATTTTTGAGAGGGATATTTGGGTATGGTTGCTTGGTGGAATATGTGAGCTAGTTTTATTTAGTATGTGATACAAGATCCCTGCTTTCAGACTACCCACCATAGGCGGAGTGTTACTGATACTATCTGATATTGTTTAGTACCTTATTATTATACTTGTCGCCAAGCTGTAATGGAAGCTTAATATAGAGTATAAAGATAGTACTGGAGCTACTACTAGAGCAACGAACTGGAGATGAATGCTAGCAGGAACTTTGGTACACCGTTTGTCTATTGCAGTCTGCTCTTTGAAAATTTGGTGTCGAGATCCTTCTGGCCTGTTGCTAATAACGGTGATCTTTCAACGCTGATTGGTGCGTTGACGGTCTCTGCCTTATAGGAATACATGCAGTGCTGCTCAATATTTCGGAAATTTTTTTCAGTTGCATAGAGGATGACGAGGAGGAGTAACCAAGGCGTAAACATCTCGGTAGGGATGTTTATGATTGCCTGGAGGAAATTTTGGGATCGATGTTTGCCTTATCGCGAAGTTTATCGTTGCCACACAGCGGTTCACTAATTGACAAGAAATCATGTCTCTTTGGTGTATTAAATACTTTAAAAATAATCTTGGGGTGGCAATCATGACTGAAGATGGCACAGCGCCCAAATCGGTTTATATTCAAATCAAATTTGACATTAATTGACAAAAAATTTGCCATATGCATCTTAAATAAAATCAGAAGCACTAAATTAATTTATCATAGAAAAGACATCACTTTTTTTCATTCTTTATCGCATAAACCATTATTCGCGGCCACTCTACAAATTTATACGTTTTGGCTTTGACAGCTTAATGATGTGGCTATAGGCGATTTTCCTTTGTAATTTTGCCATTTAATTCTGATTTGTATTATAAAGTTTGTCGTTATCGCTATGCTTTTCTATATCCGTTACCTTCACTTTTAAATCTTGTACTATATTAATGTGTATGTGTATTAGGGCGGGTCGATTTAAAAATCGCTCATTGCTCTGTGAAAATCGTATTTTAGGGATCAAAATAAGAAACTTTGCCGAAGGAACCATACCTCTAAAACGAATTCTGATGTCCCCCCCTTTGGTTCGAACTTTTGGGTAGGGGCAATTTCAATTCTACCTGCTGTGTCTTGTGATGGCTTAAAAAAAAACAACACAAGCAATTTTACGATCTGCAATTGCATCACAGTGATGCCTTGGTTTTAAAATCGGGTTTTAAAAACGCTAATTTCTAATAATTTTTTTTAAGTTCTTTTCTATTACTAAGTTAAATTCATTTTTTCATTTACATATGTTCTGACTAAATAAATTTCTAAAGAGAAAAATAAACTCCAAAAAGAAAAAAAACATAGGCATTTCAAAGTGGGATTTTTCAAAATTTGCCCCTACGACCCAAAGGGGGACATCAGAATTCGTTTTAGAGGTATGGTTCCTTCGGCAAAATTTCTTATTTTGATCCCTAGAATATGATTTTCACAGAGCAATGGGCGATTTTTTTTGCCTCCCCACAAATCGACCCGGCCTAGTGTGTATGTTTGTATGAAGGTACGAGTATGATTGGGTTCCTTACATTTCCATTTGATTTCTTTTCTCGATTATCGTAATTGTCGTAACAATATTAAAAATTGTAATTCAATGGCATTAAAGGAGGTAGTTTGCCTTTTAAGTTATTTTTGAATGATTAAGTTAAGAAAGATGTGAACATTTTGTGCAAGAATATCATACTCAGTTGAAAAGTTACAAACACACAAAGAAATACATGCGGACACAGCGAGTTGGTCCTCGAGAAAATTTTAGTATTAAAAGAAAAAAATTGCTTATTATTGTTATACATTTGAACGTCCTTGTCGAAAATCGTCGTGCCGTTGACAGAGGAAATGCATTAATTTTGTAGAACAATGATTAAAATTAACAGCATATTATAACACCGTCTAAGAAACTGCGTACATTTTTTGTATGATCCTTTCGGAGTGGAGAAGCAGCACCTTTGATAATGCCGCAGAAATTTCTGAAGAGACGCTCGGAGTTGGTTTAAAATAAATACATCACCCAGCTTACGCAAAATCGTTAATAATTTCACGTCACTTTCTGGCATCTTTACTGCAGAGAAGGAAGTTATGGGCTTTTTTTCTAAGGAAATGTGCGTTGATATTTCAAGCTGCTTCATTACTAATGTTGCAAATTTAGCTTCATATGAAGGTGAGATGATAATAGAAAATGACTCAGAGGAGAGACAGACGAAGAGCAAATAAATTCATGACCTTCACAGATATCTGAAATGTTTCGTGTATTGCCACGCAGATAGTCGAAGCTGCAAGGTCTTGCTAAATCCCCAATCGTATGTCAGTGCACTCAGAACAGGGTGGACAGTCTTGGTTTGGTATACTGTTACAAACCTGTGCAAAACCTGGTATAAATGCCCAGCGGGTTAGATGCATAAAATATACCCCCGCAAGTTAGCCGATTAAAATACGCAACTTATTCGAGGAGTTGTATAGCGCAACTCAATCAAGGGGATGCCAGCGCAGCTTATAGCTTCCCAAACCCAATCGTCAACCTCATCTACCCGCAGCGAATCCTGTTTCTTTAACAGCCTAGGTTCTGGCGACTCCAAACTTCTCATATAACTAGGGGGTAGGGCGGGGTGGCCTAGAAGGTTCAATATAGTCATATTAAATCGTGCTTCTTACCGGCACGTATTGTATCTACATCCAGCAAAGGATTATAAGCATCGATATAAGTCCCAAAAAACTTCCACTATACCCCACGGCTGGGGATACTAAAGGTTTACCGCGGCTACTTACCAAAGGATGCGCTTGGTTTGAACGAATGTGGATATATTCTTCTTTCAATGGCGGCCACCGTGGTAAAGTTGTAGGGTTCTACGCTGACCAAACCAAAGGGTCTGGGTTTCAAGGTCCGTACAGAGCAACATAAGAAAATTAAAAATGAATGAGTTCTTTTTGTTAAAACCACCTGAGGAAGAATGTACCTTTAAACTTAGTGACGAGCTCGCCTGCAACTTCAGCAATAAATTAAATTTTTCGTATATCAATGAAACTGATATAATTAGTTGCATTTTTTCAATAAAATCCAACGCGATTGGCAATGACGGAATAAATTTTAGATTTCTCAAGCTTATTTTACCCTACATTCTCTCATCTTTGAGTCATATTTTCAATTTTGTGTTGACGTCATTAAAATTTCCAGATGCTTGGAAAGTGGCCAATATAACATCAATTTCGAAAAGAAACAACTCAATGGTACCATCAGATTTTCGACCAATAGGTATTCTGCCATCCTTATCAAAGGTTTTCGAAAAACTGCTGTTGAATCAAATGATTAAGTATTTGACAAATAAGTGTCTCATTTCCCAAAACCAACCTGGATACCGTCGGGGGAATAGCTGTTCTACTTCTATGCTCAAAGTAATGGATGGCATACACCCATACTTTGATAGAGGTTATCTCACGGTGCTAACGCTTTTAGATTTTAGACTTCTTTAAAGCATTTGATACTGTTAGTCACAGAATTCTTCTCCATAAACTGGAATCATATTTCGGATTCAGCGACAATGCCATTAAATTATTAGGTAGCAATTTAACAAATAGGAAACAGAGAGTTGTGTCTAAATAAAACTGCTCGAAAATATTGCCAGTAGTGTGTGGTGTACCGCAAGCACGATCCTCGGTCCGGTTTTATTCACCCTATATATTAACGACCTTGAAGGTTGTTGTAAAAACTTGTGTTTACATCTCTATGCTAACGATGCACAAATATATCTTTCTGCAACTTTAGGACTTTCTGTGAACCTCATTTGTAGATAAACGAAAATACAGAGTCAATCTCTCTATGGTCGAACTCCAATAGACTTAATCTGAATGTGTCGGAAACGCAGACAATTATGCTGACCTATATGCCATATAATGCTAGCTAAGCGTGGGGCAGTTGAGGGCGAGCAGTTTAATGTGAGTTATAAAGGAGTTATTTGATGTGCTTGTAGGCGTATGAGTCGTAGCACAGTGGATGACGTACCCGACTCAAACGTTTGGGGTTGCGGGTTCAAAGCCCACTGCAACCAAGCATTTTTTAAATTTATTATTTTATAAGTTATTATTATTATTATTATTTATTTATAATATCTTTATTTTAATGTATTCAATTTATTACGTTGGGTATTTAATTTTATTTATGGTGTATTTAAAACACGGGACGATGCAAAGCATCGGTACACCTTTATTTATTTAATTTGGGGCGAGCATAGGGAATTCTGAGGTTTCGCTCTAATAAGCCACCTCATCTTCTATTTGAAGACCCCTTTCAAAATGTGATATGGAGGCGAACACGGGGCTCTGAGGTATTGGCACTCCATCTTCTACTCGAAGAACCTCTATGTATTTAATTTGGGGCGAGCATAGGGAACTCTGAGGTTTCGCTCTAATGAGCCACCTCATCTTCTATTTGAAGACCCCTTAAAAAAAGTGATGTGGAGGCGAGCACTGGGCTCTGAGGTATTGACACCCCATCTTCTACTCGAAAAACCTCAATTTTAAATTAAAAACTAAAACTATGTCTTTAGAATATTTCATAAGCCGGATGAGAATTTCAGCGCTTATGAAACAAACGAAAGAAAAAAACTCATAGTTTAAGTCGCTTAAACAAATGCTAATAATTTGCCGCCATTAATGTTGAATGAGAGTGTTTTTAAGTACGAGAAAGCTGTTAAAACTCTTGGCTTCAAAGTAAATACAAATCTCACGTATATTGATCATGTTAACTCTGCAATTAGTAAAATGTATTTTGTGCTAAGTCAGCTATGGAGAACCTCAACTTATATTCCTCAAGAAATTAAACTCAAGCTAGTTAAAACTCTATTAGTGCCAATACTGTCATATCAAGAATTGATATATGACTGCCCTGGCAAAGCTTCGATTGGTAAATTGCAGCTCTTAATTAATAACGCCGCACCGTATATATATTCAAAGAAAAAATTTGATCACATTTCACAATTTTCATATAACATTCTTGGCCTCATTTTTTTTATCGTCGTTATATTTTGTTTATGTTTAAATTAATCCACAAATTGAATTACCTTTATTCTAAACTATTATTTTGTCTAAACTAAAATTTGCACAATATGGCCGAACCTGCAACATAATTGTACCATACTTAAAGTATTCTACAACGTCAAGAATGTTTTTGTTAGAGCTGTACAGTTGTGGAATTCTTTACCGAATAAATTACAAATGGTATCTAATCTTAAGCACTTCAAATTGGTTGTTTTCTCTATATTTTCTTCCTAAGTCTTTTCACCCGTTACTACAACAACGATCTCTAATCTTCTATGTGAGCATCTATTTATTTTATTTTATAATTGATTTAAAAATGTTGTTAATGTTATCCATTTCTATGTATAACACTATAAAAGACATTGTGTTACTTGTCGATAAATAATAAACAATAATAATAATATTTTGATTTTCAGAGCTTTAAGGCCGTTAGTTAAAGACAAAAACTAAGTTTTTCCTTGTTCTCCTACGCGTTTCGATGTTTTTACATCTTCTCCAGGGAGCCTGGTTTATTTAACATAAAACAAAAATGAAAATTATTAATATTTTCACAACAATCAACATTCATCAATATTTCACTTACATTAATTATTGATGAATGTTGGTTGTTGTGAAAATATTAATAATTTTCATTTTTGTTTTATGTTAAATAAACCAGGCTCCCTGAAGAAGATGTAAAAACATCGAAACGCGTAGGAGAACAAGGAAAAACTTAGTTTTTGTCTTTAATTAACGGCCTTAAAGCTCTGAAAATCAAAATATTTAAATTTCAACAATTGGCCCAAAAATTATTAAAAATAATAATAATAATAATTAATTAGAAATAAATTTTTCAATTAGAAAAACGAATTTTTTACCCTTTTAAAATCTTTCTCACTTTTAAGGAAAAAGTAAAAAGTAGCACGACGCAAATTGGAAGAGAATCCCATACTAAATCTCCTTGGAAGTAAGACTTTGACTTTAGGGCATTTTCAAGCGGCAATCAATCTGTTTCTAGTACAGATGGTGACCGAGTCAGCTAAGAAAACGCATGTAGAGATATTTATTTCTGTAGGATAGCAAACCCCTTTTTGACAGAAGTGAATGGCAGTCTGTTTAACGAGGGCGGATCAATTGGAACTAAATAATTGTTTACCCAACGATTTTCCAAATGTTTAGAGCTTTTCACAACTTATGTCAACACTCGACTTAACCTCTGCTTACATCAGACCTTTTTCAAAGAATAGCCGGGATTCGATGCGAAAAGTAATGCTGATCGGATAGTTAATATACTCGAGACTGGAAAAAAGAAGGAAATACAAAGCATAAAAACAATCGATTCTTGCAAATCTGCTACACGAGGAAAGATAAGAAACGATGGAAATTGAAAAACTAACATGTTGCGTTTTATTTGTGCTCAGGAAACAATGGCAAAATATACTCTCATTCTGGTTTCTTCGTGCATGCTCACCGATAGAGCTGTCAGACAACGAGATAGCAGATGGTTGAAGCAAAGAGTAGCGATGTGCAATCCAGACAGTTGAGGGACTTAGGAGACAAACACAGGAAGGGATCTCTGTTCTACGTTTGGACTGAATATACTGTAAGGATCAAGTCATAAAAGTTTTACCTTTTTTGTTGCTGTAGTTGTAGCGATAAATACATTCCTCGGCGGGTTTGGGGAATGTTATCGATATTGATTGTCCTTTGCCTGATATAGATTCGATACGCTCCGTTAACAAGCACCATTAAGATACTAGCCCAAAAATTTCGAAAAGGATAACCACATTGAACTTTCTTGGCCATCTTAGCTTTGTTTTGCGCTTATAAAACCCTTAAATCCCCTCCCCTCGCCAGCTTGGTTAATATAAGAAAAAATCAGATCATTTACCGCACGCTCACTATCGCATAGGTCGCAGTAGGGACTTTACATTATGTGTGGACGTTTTATCCGGCGTCTGTAATCGGGGCTTTTGGATTTTTTCAAAACGAACGAAAATCTTAAGTACCAATTATCCTTAAAAATTTCACGCGATATTGTAAAAAATTTTATTGGACTTCTTGCTTTTCGATATGTAGCTCCTTAATTGTTATCAACCAGTGTTTGAGCTCATGAAGTTAAAAAAAAATAGAATGCAAAAAGAAAAGAAACATGTTGTTATTATTCCTACTTATACGTAGGTAGTTGCCTCAAATCGGGGGCCCCAAAAAATGAAAAAGACTTCTAAAAATTTCTTACAAACATAAAATTCTAGAGAGAGAAAGAAAAATATAATCAGAACTGAAAATAAATTTTACTCAAATAAATAAAACTTAATTGACCGCATTCAAAAGGCGACGAACTAGACAAGGTTCCTAAAAAGGACATTTCCGACTCATTTGACAAATTGTATGAGCGTGCAAATAAGTGTATCGAAGTGAAAGGAGAGTATATTGAATTATAAAAAAAGTATCTCTAAATGTACACTTTTTGTTTTTATTTTGAAAAATTTCGGTTATTTTTGGAACAGAGTGTGGCTTCTACACTCGGAAATTTCAACTAGAATGATGAATGAGTGAATGATTAATGATGGATGACAAATAAATTAATGTATTGTAACGAATTTGGGGATTTCCTGATATTTTGCATTTTCTGCTAACGTTCGTAAAGCTGAACTGTCGAATAAATAACTCCAATATTCAGTATTGTAATACGGTCTTTATTTAGTCTACTTTGGGACTAGTACAATTATACTTTAATATCGCGTACTTCACAAAAGCGTGGTTAATTCAAACTGATTGCTAATTCCTCAGCTTGCGCTACTTTTATACTCTCGGTTTTCTTCTTCACCCATCACTCCTAAGGTCTAGTAATTTCGCGAACAGTTGTCAGTCATGCTTGGTTACCAGTTATATATACGTGTATATTCGTAGTTTATGCGTGCGTATGTGTGAGTAACTACTTCGGCTGATGACTACATGTGTGTGCGTGAGATATCTCTTCACTTCGAGCTGCTGGTTATATTTGTACAATGTTCTTCGTTGACTTGTATATGGAAATTTCAGAGAGGTTTGCATTTCTCATTAACTTTTCTCTAAGTGATGGAGACCTCCACGAAGCTACAAATAACTTAGTTCATTTTTATTCTAGAGTTTTGGAAGAATTTTTCATTGAAATGAAACATCTCTAAAGTTACGTGAACTCCAGATACACTGATGCACAAAAAACTGATAATAATTTGTATAAGATTCTAACGGAAGATCAATAAGGCGATGTATTTCCTAACACAGAAATAGCTCTTCCGATTTTTTTAACACTAATTATCACAAATTGTTCTGCCGAACGATTTTTCTTGCAGTTAAAAAGAATCAAAGCTGCTGAAAGAGCTACAACGCGACAAGAGCGACTGGAGATGTTAGGTATACTTTGCATTGAGTTAGATTTATTGAACAAAATCGATATTGATGACATAAATATGAATTTGCCGAAAACAAATGTAGAAAACGACATGTTTGAAAATTAGATAGTAATTTTATTGATATTATTACATTGTAACAATACAGTTTTTATGAGAGATATAATTTTGTATTTTTTAATCGAAAAAAGAAGGGAACGGACGTGAAAAAGGGCCCCAAATTGATGGTTGCCTATGGCCCCGTTGAGTGTTAATTCGGCCCTGTTCCTATAATAAGAAAATCAGCTCCTGAACAGTTTTTATTTTATGCCTAAAAGTCTGCGCCTAACTCAAATACAGTTCGACAAAAAAAACATAAAATCACTTGTAGCCGAACAGGACTTTTGCATTATACCGCAGACGGTCCATTTAAGTATTCACAGTTATTTATAAATATAAAAGTTTATTTTCATACAAAACATGTTGTTATTAACATAATTTATTATAACTAAGTAGTGTGAAATACTTTCATTTAAAACTCTTGTTGCTATGCTCCTTGGCGGCAAACTTCAAACTTTTGTCCAACGGTTTTCAATGGCAATTCCTTCATACCAACAACTTGTAGATACATCATTTGTCCATTCGCAGTATTACAATTTATGAACTGCACAAAAACTTACACAAAAATAAATATTGTTTGAAAAGATTTTCGTTAGAATAACAAAAACAAGTTGTTACTTATTATATGCTGTTTTGTGCTAATCATTTTTTTGTAATACAACACAGGTTTATATGAATGGTAAACGAATTATAAAAAGCAAAATCTTGTAGGGACAAAAATACTGCTGTTAATGACAGCGAAGCTATTGGAAACCGGCGGCATAGAGTAGACGGTACTCTGTTACAAAGAGTTAAATATCAAGTTAAAATTATATTGAATTACAACTAAAAATAGACATGGAATTAATTACGTAAAATAAATAAATGTAAGACGCGATAATCTCCGATCACACCACGGCGGTCGAACTAATTTCATTAAAGTTTGTTTTTAATACTTAGTTCATAGATATGTGATACAATTATATTATATTGGGTAGATCTAAGTAAGGTTAGGTTGAACTAGCCCGTCAATAAAGACCTCACATATACTGAATTTGTCCATAGTGTTACCAGAATTTGTTTGACGACCAAACGGAAGTACTCCAATCAGGTGCCAGGACATATTTTATAGAATAACTTCGTCCCATTGTCATATATTAGGAGTTTCCTAGGACCCAGCTTAATTGCTGCCTCGAGATCTGGCATCTCTTCCGCCCCTAATAGTTGGAGCCTTGACCTGGCGAGCGCAGAACACGAACATATAACGTGCTCAACCATTTCTTCCGGCAGCTCACACTTCCTACACTTGCTGTTACTGACGACGCCCAACTTATAAGCATGTGACGCCGAAAGGCAGTGTCCAGTCAGTATGCCCATCGTGAGCCTTAAGTCTTCTCTCTTCAGAGATATGAGCCACTTTGTAAGTCTAATATCGTTTGCACATCATCTTAGAACATTTGCAGCCCCGCGCTTTTGTCTACTGTCCCTTTCCTTCTTGATAGATCATATGCAACTCCTGTCTCCTTTCGATTGGGGTGATCTAGGCTCGGTAAATAATGTACCTAGCTTTAAGCGCTAAGAAAAGAATATAGTGACAATTTTGTTATTTCTATGGATTCTTTTCCAAACAGTCGTGGTTTCGAGATTAGCAGCAGTATTCCAGAGCTCGCTTTGAGCTCAACCTAACTTGAATACAACTTAAAAAAATTATTGGCGATTTTTATCGAACTTCGAATTACTATTAAAGGAAAATTTCCTTAAATCTAAATTTTTGTTCGATTTTTAACCGGGGACTCAATTTAATAGTTTTTTTTATTTATCGAAAAAGTTTGGGTCAAAAATCTGTCCGATGTAAAAGTTTATGGCATCCCAGGATACTCATGGTATTTTCGTGACAAATCAAGCATCCTTTATATTTTTCGCTCTTTAAAAAGAAATCCACAAATGAAAGTAGCATCCGGACTTTTATATTGCAATGACAGAACAAAAATCCGGCCCTATAACTATGGAACGGCTCATTCAAATGAAATTTTTACCAATCGATTTTTCTAAATGTCTTAATTCAATGCCTACATGGTCATTTGAAAAGTTTTGTTACTAATAGCAGAAAATTTTCATAGAAAAACCACAACCAACTCTCATAGTTATTTTTTCCGTAGAAAACTTGCATCATTCAATTGAGATATCGGCTTGAAATTTGATACACCACTTTCTGTGGAATCTGAAAGAATACTGTTTCATTTGGATCAGCCCCTCCATAATTATAGTGCCGGACCTTTATTATGGCCTTAAAAAATAAAAGTCCGAATATTACTTCTATTTATAGATTTTTTTAAAACAATCCGAAAAATGAAAAGAACATGTTATTCGTCATGAACATACTATGAGTATCCCCGGGAACTTTCACCTTAGACAGTTTCTTGACTCGAAATTTTTCGATTAAAACAAAAAATAACTTTAAAAATAGATCCCCGGCTAAAAATCAACACAGATTTCGACCTAAGGAAAGTTATTTTTGATAGCGAAACTGTCTTCGAATTATCGCAATGTTATCTCCGAGTTATCGGCTTATTGTTGCGTGATATGTTATCTGCTCTTTATTGAAGTGCTAGCGGCGTCTGTTCGATAGCAAACCGTTGAGCTGTCGATATCGTTGTTAGTGATAAAATAAATATGAGTAACTCTTCGAAAACAAGTCGGCATCACTTCGATAACACACCGATAACATGTCGGCTTCCCAAGGTAGCCGATTTTATGTACCGGAAGACTCGAGATTTTTCTCGACTAAAAGCTGTCATTTCATTGTAATATTGCTACAACAACAACACGTCGAGAACAAATCGGCAACACTCCATAACAAATTGATAAGTTTTCCATAACAAACGTATAACTCTACGATAACAGATCGATAAGAATCTTATAATTAAAAATCGTTAATTCGTCCATTAAGAAGTAGAAATTGGCCATTTCGTTTGTTATAGATCACAGATTTATAACGCTTCTATAATAAATCGATCACTCGCCTATACCTCGTCCAAAACACACCTATATTAAATGAACAACAAACCGATAACTCTTCGAAAATAAACGTATAACGTCGATAACAAATGTATAACGGGTTTTATAGACAACGAATCGTTAATACTACGATAACAAATCAATAACAAGCCGTCCGGCTTCGGCTACGATTTCGATTTCGGTTTTGGTTTTTCATCTTTCCTTTCTTCTGCCCTTTTTATTTGCTTTGCACTTGGTCTTTGGTTTTTTGTAGGTTGGGATGGAAAATACATAATGTACCATAGTTCCTACCATCGCATTAACCGTGTGTCCGTTGACTAAAATCCACCCCATTTAAAACCGCCTCCCACCACGAAACCACTTTCGCATAATTCCAGGGTGCCATTAAATTTTTGTCGTCTTTTTAAAACCTCCTGTCGTTTCTGCGTCCAAGTCCCGCTTTTATGATCTGCGTGTAGTTTCTATGAAGTTACTGACTTGTTGTCACCCTTCTGGGCTGCTCAGCTTTTTGCTGTAACATCGACTGTAATATCTACAGTGATTTGGCCGACTCTAACCAATTGTCGGTCCTGGCTCCACCGAGAGCATTTGAAAAATGTGTGTTCAGCATCGCCCGCGTCTGCATCGCCATAACCGCAAAAAGGCGCGAGTCTTTTTTATCCTGTGCAAGTATTTTTTGAACCGAGCCCGAAGAGCATTTGGACCCGTGCGCATCTTGCGCAACCAATATAAAAGTCTCTTATCAAATATCAACAGAAATCTGCTGTTCTATCAATCAATTAAAATTTACATCTTGCGCTGCCATCTAGCGTATGGTAGCAACTGCCAGAAATACAGTGCAAATATTCACATAGTACACATAGATTTTTTGTGTGCTCACAATTGTTTAATTTTTAATAAAATATTTTTATAAAATATAGTTAAACAAAAGCTCTACAAACAAAATTGCCCAAAGCTCGCTAATAGCCCGAATCTCCATCTTTATAACCAAAACTTTATTTATAGATTTAAATTCCAAATAAGAGCGAAAAAGAGTCCCGTACATAAAAGCAGCAATTATCTATAATATATATGATTGTTGATTTACCTCGCCAAAGCTTCTGGTGCTCCATACTTCAATATCAGATAATAGTTTCGTTGTCCATATGCTTCTTTGTACATACCGACCTGAGAATTTCTTCTGTGCTCTATTTGCTAACGACTTTCATGCGCTCTTGATCCGTCTTCTTTTATATTTCCCATAACCTTCTTCTTTCCAGCGCTAATAGTTCGCTGGGGATTGTTTCCCTAATCACTTGTTCAGCCAGTCCTTATTCGGTGCGATTAGCAGAGATTACAGTCTGGATTCCCCCATTCAGCAAACCGCTCCCATATATTACGCCTACAACTAAATTTACACTTGCAATTAACTTACGCTTATCATATGTATTATTTCTAATTGCTGTTTTTATGTACGCGTCCCTTTTTCGCTCTTATTTGGAATCGAAATCTATAAATAAAGTTTTGGTTGTCAGGATGAAGATTCGGGCTATTAGCGAGATTGGGAGACTTATATTGGTTGCGCAAGATGCTCACGGGTCCGGCTCGTATTCTAGATTTCTCCAACACATCAAAAAAGCAACTCTTCTGTACATGTAAAAAAAAATTACTCATACGCCAAGGCGGGCAAGTTAAGAGCTTCCTTTCTTTCATAAGTGCATTTTTATACTCAGTTGAGCAGAGCTCACAGAGTATATTAAGTTTGATTGGATACCGGTTGGTTGTACAGGTATAAAGGAATCGAGATAGATATAGACTTCCATATATCAAAATCATCAGGATCGAAAAAAAATTTGATTGAGCCATGTCCGTCCGTCCGTTCGTCCGTTAACACGATAACTTTAGTAAATTTTGAAGTATCTTGATGAAATTTGGTATGTAGGTTCCTGTGCACTCATCTCAGATCGCTATTAAAAATGAACGATGTCGGACTATAACCACGCCCACTTTTTCGATATCGAAAATTTAGAAAAACCGAAAAAGTGCGATAATTCATTACCAAAGGCAGATAAAGCGATGAAACTTGGTAGGTGAGTTGAACTTATGACGCAGAATGGAAAATTAGTAAAATTTTGGACAATGGGCGTGGCACCGCCCACTTTTAAAAGAAGGTAATTTAAAAGTTTTGCAAGCTGTAATTTGACAGTCGTTGAAGATATCATTATGAAGTTTGGCAGGAAGATTACTCCTATCACTATATGTACGCTTAATAAAAATTAGCAAAATCGGAGAAGTACCACAACCACTTTAAAAAAAAATTTTTTTTTAAGTAAAATTTTAACAAAAAATTTAATATCTTTACAGTATATAAGTAAATTATGTCAACATTCAACTCAAGTAATGATATGGTGCAATAAAATACAAAAATAAAAGAAAATTCCAAAATGGGCGTGGCTCCGCCCTTTTTCATTTAATTTGTCTAGGATACTTTTAATGCCATAAGTCGAACAAAAATATACCAATCCTTTTGAAATTCGATAAGAGTATAGATTCTATGACGATAACGGTTTTCTGTGAAAATGGTCGAAATCGGTTGAAGCCACGACCAGTTTTTATACACAGTCGTCCGTCTGTCCTTCCGCATGGCTGTTAACACGATAACTTGAGCAAAAATCGACATATCTTTAATGAACTTAGTTCACGTACTTATCTGAACTCACTTTATCTTGGTATAAAAAATGAACGAAATCCGACTATGACCACGCCCAATTTTCGATATCGAAAGTTACGAAAAATGAAGAAAATGCCATAATTCTATACCAAATACGACCACGCCCACTTTTTCGATATCGAAAATTACGAAAAATGAAAAAAATGCCATAATTCTATACCAAATACGAAAAAAGGGATGAAACATGGTAAGGTAATTGGATTGGCTTATTGACGCAAAATATAACTTTAGAAAAAAGTTTGTAAAATGGTTGTGACACCTACCATATTAAGAAGAAGAAAATGAAAAAGTTCTGCAGAGCGAAATAAAAAACCCTTGAAATCTTGGCAGGTATTACATATATAAATAAATTAGCGGTATCCAACAGATGATGTTCTGGGTCACCCTGGCCCACATTTTGGTTGATATCTGGAAAACGCCTTCACATATACAACTACCCCCACTCCCTTTTAAAACTCTCATTAATACCTTAAATTTGATACCAATATCGTACAAACACATTCTAGAGTCACCCCTGGTCCACCTTTACGGCGATATCTCGAAAAGGCGACCACCTATACAACTACCACCACTCCCTTTTAAAACCCTCATTAATACCTTTAATTTGATACCCATATCGTACAAGCAAAGTCTAGAGTCATCCCTGGTCCACCTTTATTGCGATACCTCGAAGAGGCGTCCACCTATAGAACTAAGGCCCACTCCCTTTTAAAATACTCATTAACACCTTTCGTTTGATACCCATATTGTATAAACCCATTCTAGAGTCACCCTTGGTCCACCTTTATGGAGATATCTCGAAAAGGCGGCCACCTATAGAACTAAGAATCACTCCCTTTTAAAATACTCGTTAACACCTTTCATTTGATACACATGTGATACAAACATATTCCAGGGTTACCCTCGGTTCATTTTCCTACATGGTTATTTTCCCTTATGTTGTCACCATAGCTCTCAGCTGAGTATGTAATGTTCGGTTACACCCGAACTTAACCTTCCTTACTTGTTTGTACTTCAAAAACTAGAAACGTAGTAGAAACGCCTTCTAATAAGAATTTTGTGAGCAAATTTTTTACAATGTTAGTATGAAATTGCAAATATCATAGCAATAAATGATTTCACAACTCACATGAAAATGTAGCTCAGTGTGAAATTATAGAAGCAAACACCAAGCTTTGTTAACGGAATGTTGTAAAAATGAAATGTACAATATCAGACATAATATCACACATTCGAGGAGCTGCCAAAAAAATGCCGCCAATCGACAGTGTTGCATGCTAAATGCCAATACTACAAAGATTCTAGTAAAAATAAGATGTGTGTGTGATAAAGAAGGTCGAGAGGAAGCAACATACTCATATTCATTTAAACAAATGTACACACACACACAAACACACGCATCCGCATACTAACAGTGGAAATATTTCTAATTTTCGCATCTTTGGCGGCTGTCTCAGTTTCTTCTTGCTTTTTTTTTCAAGCCATAAACGACGCTGTTGGTGTTGCTATTTGGGCAGTGTTGGTTTTTTATTTAACCTCGTCCATTTTCTAAGAATCAAGAAAAAAAAAGAAGGCAAGAAAATTTGTAAAAGAAAAAAGTAGCAAAAGCAAGGGATATAAAATCCGCTCATAGTCGCCACCTCAGACACCAAAGTATGTGCGAGCAAGAGCAAACCAAGACTTCAAAATATTTCGCTTATAAAAAATTAACGCCTTCACCACTAGGCAACTTCCTCACTGGACGGTCGGACGGGACGTGTTCATGATGATAGCACTTGTAATGTTGTTAGTGGTGGCTCTGTAGTAGCGGTGGTAATGGTTAGTATTAGATGAAAGGAGCTTGTGAAACGCGGATGCTATTACAGTAAAACTTGACTAACATTTTCCAGTTAGCAACAACTCGACAATGACAAGAGCAAACATATAGGGAGTAAAACAACAACAATACATATATTATACATTAGCACTCGTAAAATAAAAATCACCAAACAGCAAAGATGACAGCGACGACACATCGATAACTTCGGCGACAAAATCTAACTTACTGTGTCACACAGACACACACGAACAATTTTGCACACATGCTTTCACACACTTTAACACACATCGTCAGTTTACCCAGTGAACATTTTGGGCTTCGTCGGCTTTTTATCGGTAACAACCGTTATAGACACGTTATTGTTTGATATCGGCTTATCATCGAAATCTAAATTATCTCCGAGCTATCGTTTTTCATTTATGGCTAATTGGTTTTTTATCAATGGGTTTCAGATATGGCATCGAATTAACATTGAAGTTGTATCGGTATCTGCTTCATAGTAGACAAATGAGTCATCGATAAAAATCGATAAGATTTTGATAATGTATTCATAACTCTCCGTAAAATAATCGATAACATTTCGATAACAAATCGGTAAATGTTCAATAACTTTTCCATAACGTATCGATAAATTTTCGATAAATAATCGATAACTTTTTCTGAGAATATATCGATTACTTTTCAATAAATACTCGGCATCTTTTCGCTAAATAAAAGATAGTTTTTCAGTAAAAATTCGATAACTCGTCAATAAAAAATTTAAAACTCATCGAAATCCTGTGTTATCGATAGAAAGTATATAACGCTTCACTAACAAATGGATTACTGCTAAATTCCTCATCGTTAACATACCGATAACAAACCGATGACTCGTCGAAAAAAATTGAGTAGCATGCCTATATCCCGTCCATAAGAAACTGATAACTTACCGATTACAAACCGTCAACTCTTCGATAGCAAATTGATAACACGCCGCCTGGTCTCGGTTTTGTCTTCTGCTTTGACTTTTCATCTACCCCTTCTTCCTTCTCATCCTTTATTTTCTGCTTGACCGTAAGCATATCCGCGACCGTTACCCTAACCATTATAGTATACGTAATCATATCCGCAACTGTAGGCGTAATGATCTAAAATTTGTGTCGCCATCAGAAGACTTCTGCGGGGAGAATCCATATTAAGCGAGATGAAAAAACTGGAAAGATTATTTAGACAACTATTTATTTCAAAGTCCCTGCATAGAAAACAATGTTGACTCTTTTTAAAGGACAAATGGGATATGTCATTCCTAAATAGCATGGACGCTAGCCGTAGAAGGTGAAATGATCCATCTACGGCTTGAATAATGTGTAGGCGGCCGCCGTGGTGTGGTGGTAGAGTGCTTTGCAAGCCAAACCGAAGAACGTGGGTTCAACACCCAGTCAAAGCAACGTCAGAATTTAAAAAAAAAATATTCTAAGTGGATTCGCCCTTGGCAGTAATTTGGCAAACACTCCGAATGTATTTCTGCAATGAAAAGCTTCTCAGATGCCGTTCGGAGTTGACACAAAACATGTAGGTTCTGTCCCGCCAATTTGTAGGAAAATTTGAAAGAAGCACGACGCAAATTGGAAGAGAAGATTGGCTTAAAATCATTTCGGAGGTTAGCGCGCCTTGTTTATAGGGTTTTCAATACTGACGAAAGGTGACATATGGAACGGTTACATGCCATCAATATCATCGCCATTAGGTCCTCCGTCAGAATTATCTTTCCTTCTATATTATTCTTTTTCGACTTCTTTTCCACATTCGGCAGGTTTCCTTTTCCCATATCCTTAAAAAAATTTGTTCTAATAATAATAATAATAATACCCAACGGATTAATACCCTCCAAAGCCCGCCCGACCGGCCCGAGGGGTGCATCCGCATGACGCACGGATTTGTTATTGCCGAGTCGTTGATAGGCAGAGGTTTGTTAAGCGTCGAGATCTAAAACTGCTCAGCTACAGAATAAAAATCATCAGCTGAGTACTATACATAACAGTCAGAAATTATACATATACATACTACATTGTTAAATAAGTGAACATTTATAATTTATTTGATTTGTTTTTTTGTTGTTTTTTTTTTTTTTTTTTTTTGTTAAGAGTTAAGATCGGATAAGACAGTTTTCTTTATGGTAAAAAGTGAATCCGTTATATCAAAAGAATTAGAATGTGTGCTAAAATTATGACACAAACACCGAAAAGGTTCATTTGATTCCAAATTAGTTCTACACTGCCTCAAAAGAAGAGGTTTGTAATGTCTTGAGACCCGTGATGGAACGTTAAAATTTACTTCGTTCAAAAGAATTGGACTAGAAATCAGTCCATTCAGGAGTTTAGCCATAAATATAACGCCTAGCATTTCTCTACGACTTGCAAGAGTTGGAAGATTGATAAGCTTCAACCGACTAGTATAAGGTGGAAGATTATACCCAGAGTCCCACTGAAAATTCCTTAAAGAGAAAAGTAGAAATTGCTTTTGTATTGATTCAAGTCTATCTGCATGAACTCGATATTGTGGATTCCAGACTATTGATGCGTATTCTAGTATCGGTCTAACTAAAGTGATGAAAAGAGCTTTAGTTACATAAGGGTCACTAAATTCTTTGGACCACCGTTTCGCGAATGAAAGAACACATCTAGCCTTATTGACAGTAGCATTAATATGAAGGTTGAAACTAAGTTTAGCATCTATCGTGACTCCCAAGTCCTCAAAATAGTTTACTGATAGCAGACAAAAATTATTAATTACGTAAGAGGCTGCTGGCAAAGATTTTCCAGATAGGCACATGAATTTGCATTTATTGAGGTTCAGCGGCATTGAATTTACGTTGCACCAAGTAACTAGGCAGTTTAGATCCGCTTGGAGCAAGGGACGTTCTTCGATAGACGCATAAGACCTAAAAAGTTTTACATCATCAGCATACATTAAGATTTTGGAATATTTTATACTGGTACAAATATCATTAATAAATAGCAAGAACAGAATTGGACCAAGGTGGCTGCCTTGTGGAACGCCAGAGGGAACATCGATGACATTTGAAAAAGTATTTTTAAAAATAACTTTTTGCGTTCGACCGCAGAGATACGACGAGATCCACTGGGTGAGACCAGGTTGGAAGCCAAGCCGATCCAGCTTGTAGATAAGTAAGGAGTGGGATACTTTATCAAATGCTTTACTGAAATCAGTATAAGTAACATCTGTGTGAAGATTTTCTCTAAATCCCTTAGAAAAATGAGTTGTGAATTCAAGTAGATTAGTAATGGTAGATTTGCCTTTACAGAATCCGTGTTGCGGTTCTGCAATCAAAGTAGAAATGGAAAATGTTAGCTGATTGCTAACGATAGCTTCAAACAACTTTGGGATGGCCGACAACTTTGCTATTCCTCGATAGTTTTCTACACACGACCTACTACCACTTTTGTGAAGGGGTATGAGAAAAGATTCCTTCCAAGCAGAAGGAAATACTCCACTTTTTAGGAACATATTGAACAAATCAGTTAGAGGCTGATAAATGTGTTCAGCACATTTTTTAAGAAAACAAGTGGGAATTAAATCAGGACCGTACTTGTAAGATTCTTTCAAAGACGTTAAATATGAAAAAACTTCATCCGGATATATTTCTGGAATATTAATTGTGTTAAGTGAGTTAAGCTGAAATGGATATTCATTTGAAAAACTATTAAATTCAGTGGAATAGTTGGAATTGAAAAATTGTGCAAAGAAGTTAGCAATATCTTGATCGTCGCTAGACAAATCACCCTGGTATTTTAAAGCAGAGAGAAACCCTTTAACCGTACGTTTAGAGTTCACGAAGTCATAGAAAGGTTTCGGATTGCAAGTTATTTTCCTTTTCATCTTAAAGATGTACGTATTATAGCACTTTTTGTTTAATTCAAAATATTTATGAAGCAAAATAGAGTAATGCAAGTAATCGGAGTGAGAGCCCGACCTTTTGTATAATTTGAAGAAGCGCGGTTTTCTGTTTTTTAAGGACTTCAGCTCTTTAGTGAACCATATTTGGACTGATTCGGTAGACACACGTTTTCGCTTAGGTACGTGTTTTTCCAAAATACCGTAAATGGTGGTATAAAAGTCAGAAACATTTTTGTCAATATCCACACCATATTTGGGCCAAGCCACTGTAGACAAAGTTTGATTAAGTTTACTAAAATTAGGCTTCGCATATTGAAGTCTGAAACTAGACTCGTATTTAGTAGCAATGCTGCTGTGAGAATTTCTTTCGAATTCGTATGCTATTTCCAGGGAAGGATGGTAAGGGTCTTCAGGTACAGTAAGAGGTTCACCCCGGCTTAGAGTACATTTTGATGTATCGTCAACAAATACCAAATCAAGGGTCCTCCCGAACATGTTAGGAATTATATTTATCTGTATAAGGCAAAGTTCAGTTATTTCGGCTAAAAATTCGTCGTTGGACAGGTTTGAAGAAATAGGTACAATATCCTGGTCAGATATGGTCCATAATACATGCGGGAGATTAAAGTCACCCAGGACTATCATCGAATCAATGGGCTTCAACAATGAATTAACAATTTTGAGCAAGGAAATATGATCCATATACACCGAAGGATCAGAAGATGGTGGGATATAGCAGACGGCGATATAGACACAACCCATTCCGAGTTGATTCTACTCATACTTTTCTTTTTCTTTCTGTTCCTCCCCGTTTTTTTTCTCTTTCCTCTAATTTCCTTTCCTTTATTTATTTTCTTTTCCTTTCCTTTCCTTTCCTTTCCTTTCCTTTCCTTTCCTTTCCTTTCCTTTCCATTCCTTTCCTTTCTTTTCATTTCCTTTCCTTTCTTTTCCTTTCCTCTCCTTTCCTTTCCTTTCATTTCCTTCCTTTTAATTTCCTTTCTTTTCCATTCCATTGCTTTCTTTTACTTTCCTTTCCTTTCATTTCCTTTCCTTTCCTTTCCTTTCCTTTCCTTTGCTTTCCTTTCCCTTCCTTTCCTTCTCCTTTATTTTCCCTTCATTTCCTTTCCCTTCTTTCCCTTTCCTTCCCCTATTTGCTTCTCCTTTTCTTCTTATTTTTCGTATCCCCTATACTTTCCCTTTTTTCTTCTTCTTTTTCGTCTTTCCTATCCTATTCTATCCTTTCCTTCTCTTTCATTTCTTTCTTTCCTTTCCTTTCCATTCCTTTGCTTTCATTTATTTTTCTTTCCTTTTGTCCTTTGCTTTCCTTTCCTATCCTTTCCTTTCCTCTCCTTTCCTTTCCTTTCCTTTCCATTCCTTGCTTTTCCTTCCAGTTCCTTTCCTTCCCTTTCTTTTCCTTCCCCTATTTTATTATACTCCGCTCAGCAGAGCTCACAGAGTATATTAACTTTTTTCACATAACGGTAATCCGTAACGGCATAAAATAATTGAGATAGATATAGACTTCTATATATCAAAATGATCTGGGTGAAAAAAGAAATTCATTTAGCCATGTCCGTCCGTCTGCCCGTCCGTCTGTCCGTCCGTCTGTAAACACGATAACTTGAGTAAATTTTGAGGTATATTGATGAAATTTGGTGTGTAGGTTCCTGGGAACTCATCTCAGATCGCTATTTAAAATGAACGAAATCGGACTACAACCACGCCCACTTTTTCGAAATCGAAAATTTCGAAAAACCGAAAAAGTGCAATAAATCATTATCAAAGACGGCTAAAGCGATAAAACTTGGTTAGTGTGTTGACCTTATGACGCAAAATAGAAAATTAGAAAGATTTTGGACAATGGGCGTGGCACCGCCCACTTTTAAAAGAAGCTAATTTAAAAGTTTTACAAGCTGTAATTTGGCAGTCGTTGAAGATATCATGAAGAAATTTTGTAGGCACGTTACTCCTATTACTATATGTGTGCTAAATAAAAATTAGCGAAAACGGATACGAACACGCCCACTTTAAAAAAAAAATTTTTTTTTTTAAGTCAAATTTTAACAAAAAATTTAATATCTTTACAGTATAAAAGTAAATTATGTCAACATTCAACTCAAGTAATGATATGGTGCAACAAAATACAAAGATAAAAGAAAATTTCGAAATGGGCGTAACTCCGCCCTTTTTCATTTAATTCGTCTAGAACACTTTTAATGCCTTAAGTCGAACAAAAATTTACCAATCCTTGTAAAATTTGGTAGGGACATAGATTATATGACGATAACTGTTTTCTGTGAAAATGGGCGAAATCGGTTGAAGCCACGCCCACAGTCGACCGTCTGTCCTTCCGCTCGGCCGTTAACACGATAACTTGAGCAAAAAACGATATATCTTAACTAAACTTAGTTCACGTACTTCAGATAAGTACGTTTATCTTAGTATAAAATATGGCCGAGATCCGACTATGACCACACCCACTTTTCCGATATCGAAAATTACGAAAAATTAAAAAATGCCATAATTCTGTAACAAATATGAAAAAAGAGATGAAACATGGTAATTGCATTGGCTTATTGACGCAAAATATAATTTTAGAAAACACTTTGTAAAATAGGAGTGACACCTACCATATTAAGTAGAAGAAAATGAAAAAGTGCAGGGCGAAATCAAAAGCCCTTGGAATCTTGGCAGGAATACTGTTCGTGGTATGGCATATATAAATAAATTAGCGGTACCCGACAGAAGATGTTATGGGTCACCCTGGTCCACATTTTGCTCGATATCTCGAAAACGCCTTCACATATACAACTAAGGGATACTCCCTTTTAAACCCCTCATTAATACTTTTAATTTGATACCCATATCGTACAAACACATTCTAGAGTCACCCCTGGTCCACCCTTATTGCGATGTCTCCAAAAGGCGTCCATCTATAGAACTAAGGTCCACTACGTTTTAAATAATCATTAACACCTTTCATTTGATACACATGTCATACAAACACATTCCAGGGTTACCCTAGGTTCATTTTGCTAAATGGTGATTTTCCCTTATTTTGTTTCCAAAGCTCTCAGCTGAGTATGTAATGTTCGGTTACACCCGAACTTAGCCTTCCTTACTTGTTTTTCTATTCACTTCCTTTTCTTCTTATTTTTTGTATCCCTTACCCTTTCCTTTCTTTTTTCTTCTTCCCTTACCCTCTCTTTCTTAGACTCCCCCTCTCCTTGTACTTCATCTATTCGCTTCGCCTTTCCCTTTAACTCTTCAAGTCCCCTTTCCAATCATTTTTATTGGTTTTCCATTTCTTCTCCAAGTTTGCCTTCGTTATTTCTTTGCCTTATCTCCCTTTGTTCTTTGCCTACCATTCCCTCTCCATACCTCATAAAAGTGGCAAACGAACAATCTTTCAAATGTTGGCTGGGTACTTATTGCATTCGCACTCACGCACATACACACGTACTGACTGACAAGCTCATTTATTGAAGTAGTTAAGTGGTTAACATTTTTTGGTGAATTCAATTTGTCGTCAATCTATTCGTAAGGACAGTACGACATTGCACACATACAAGTTTGCATACAATGCAGACCGCAAAGTTCGAATAAAATATATAGATGGCCTATACATAAAAGTACTTACATGCTTAACTAGCTGATTTTATGCACTCTATTTTGTTAGATATTTAGTAACGCTAACAAAATTCACAGCCGTCATTGACACCAACGCCTCTGACATTGTCATTGCATTTGTAGATATTTTGCACATTTCTGACACTTTCTTTTTAAACTCAAAACCAACTTGATTGCAGCCACGTATATATACAATGTACTTAATTTATACCCATATGTGCTAGATACGGAGAAGTGGATGTAGTATCTTGATCGCATACGCCGTCGCCTTCCAAGTTCCCTTTTTAGTGTAGTCAGGCCATATTTTGTCGGAAGTCATACATCTGTTAGAAGAGTACAAATTCCGTATTAGTCATCTTGTACTTATTAAGTAAGCGTTCCCCACCAATGCCCCTTCCTTGGCTATTTCATCCGCTTTTTCAATGCTATCAGTGTTATAACTGGGGAATTTCTTTAGTGTTTTCTTATAGTCCCTGTCTACTTTAGAGGATGTAATGGAGGAATTAATCGCCATGCGTGCTACTTGGCTATCTAATTATATGCATAGCTCTTGTTCCCTCAAAGAGTTTTCTAGCAGAGTACCGCACGCCTCTTTTTACAAGCTATTCCTGCTTGGATGATGTTAATCGAGTTTAGGAGACGGATGGACAGTGTGACATGCATTTGCTCCGAAAAAAGTCTTGCTGCTACAGCGCAGTTCATTTTGTACGTGTTGGTATAGAGGGAGATTACCCCTATTTTCAAACTCTGTCAGCTCTATAGCTTCGACTCGAGGGGAAACACACCGCAAAGTTAAGACCAGGATACAGGTTACCGCTGTAGACATACTGCTTCACATTCCAGCACCCATACTTCCTCATATGCCCATGAACCCTTTGAGGTTGCCCGTTATATCTTGCTCAGCTTTGGTTAGTCATAACATTAGATTAATTTCGAGCCCCAATTCCTAATGACTATTCTGTGTTTCCCCTGTAATTCCACAGTTCTGTCACGAGCCATGAGAATTCTCATACCCGTTATAACAGGGCCAACCCTATACACATTATATGCCATTTTAGCATTGGCATGTCATTGCATTTTGGGTTCACGCCACGGGCAAAGCAACATCAAAAAATTTAAAAACAAGTTTTTTCAATTAAAATAAAATTTTTCTAAGCGGGGTCGCCGCACGGCAGTATATGGCAAGCACTTCGAGTGTATTTCCACCATGAAAAGCTCTCCGTGAAAACTCATCTGCCTTGCAGATTCTGTTCGGAGTCGGCATAAAAAGAGTAGGTCCCGTCCCGCCAATTTGTAGGAAAATTTTAAAAGGAGCCTGACGCAAACTGGAAGTGAAGCTCGGCCCAAAATCTCTTCGGAGATTATCGCGCCTTACATTTTATTAATGTCATTTGAGGTGGCATCCTGCAACACGTATCAAACTACATTCAAAAGACGTTGAGAAATATCCAAAAATATACTTACCCTTGCAGCAAGGTCGTCCTGACACACACTGCAGACTTCTTTTCTCAACATCTCCCAGATTGTAAACTAAATGTCTTAAGAAATATCCAATTAAGATACTTCATCCTGGGCATGATAATCTAGCCTTGAGAAATGGCTTGTCGAATTGGGTATACTGTCACTGCTAGAAGAACAGGGAAATTACCGCGAAAGGGAACGTTATTGATTGTCCTATAATTACGAAGTCTGTAAATCATATTTCCTTCAATTCATTTCGGTTGAGTTTGAGTAACAACCCGTTTAGAGCAACAACCCACAGTAGTGGAGAGAGAACGCCTCCTGGGTTAAGATGTATAATCCTATTCTCCAGCATCAATTATGCTCATTCAAAAACGCTTCCATATGTAGAAAGGCTGCCGAGGTGTACTGCTGGCAGTGAAGTGATCTTTCTACGATACATATAAGTACGTGAAGGGTAGTTTCCCACACTGAAAGAAAAAGACTAGTAAAATCAACCGAAATACGGGTCAATTCAACCGAAATTTCTGTCAATTTTTATCCATCGCAACAACATGTTGAATCAACTGCGCACAACTTATTGATTCGTAACTGACCGTTTTAGTAGTCAAATGAACAAAAAAAGTTGTTGCGACAGCTTTGTACGAAAGTACCTATGTTGCCATATACATACATATGAAGAGATCTAAGGCCGAGTTTCTCTTCCAATTTGCGTCGTGCTCCTTTTTAATTTTTCTTACAAATTGGCGGGACGGGACCTACTTATTTTATGCCGACTCCGAACGGCATCTGCGAGGCAGATGATTTTTCATGGCAGAAATACACTTGGAGTGCTTGCCGAGGGGCGACTCCGCTTAGAAAAATTGTCTTCTAGTTGAAAAACCTCATTTCTAAAATTTTGATGTTGCTTGGTGTGGTAGGCGGAGCACGCTACCATCACACCACGGTGGCACTTACTAACCGAACTTCAATTGGGCGCACATCAAATATGCTGGCACACATTAAACATTATACACTTTATAATTTTGTTTTATTAAACACACTTTCACCAAATTTTATAATTTATTTAATTTATAGTTTTGAACTTCGCTTTGCAAATAGTAATGAAACTGTCACAAAACTGTTTCTCAATTCTTTCAATTGCAACTCAGCTCATTCTCAATTGCTTCTTTCGCATGTAGTTGCCACACTTGATTGTTTCGAACAATACCTTTAGTATACATGTATGACATAATATTTTAAATAGAGAACTTTTAAGTTATAGAAAAGTAAAGAATCAACTCGCAGGAAGGTAATTCACCACTGAAGTAACTTTACATGTAATTCGGCAAGTTTAATTTTCGTAACACTTTAAGTTGAAGCGATGTTTTTTATTATCTTATTAGATTCGTTCGCGTGAGTGAAAATTCGTAAAAACTTGAACAAAATGTTACTAACTTTGGAAAAATCCTGTTCGTTTAAACAAAACTTTTGCAACAAGAAGGCGCAATTTTGCATTTCGCATGGAGGAGAAGCTGCAAAATGGTACCCGTTAAATAGGTGTCCCGGTATCTCATAATTTTTTGCACAGTAAATTCAAAAAAGTATTTTAAGTTTTGTATTGATAACTGAGAAACTAGTTTTTTTTTTGCCCAATTTGTGCGTTTTTTCGATTTGGTGGTTTTCTGATTTTGGTGTTTTTTTAAACAAGTGGCACCATGTCATAAGTACAAAGTAGAGAGCGCAGTGAGCGTAAAATTCTCTTTGAAATTTGCTCATGCATTGACTGTTGTTCGCTGTTGAAATGACCTTAAGATCAGTTGTGTTAACAGAAAAATCAGTTAGACTGATTAGGAATCTGCCAATTTTACAGAATTTTGTTAACTTAAAAGCGACAATTTCTCTTCTGTTGAAATGACTAAATTAATTTGTTCGCTTGACAAAGAACTCGGTCGAATTAACCGTAATTCGATCAATTTCGACGAATCTCCGTTAAGTCAAGAACAACAGAACCGATTTGTTGATTTTACTAGCACCATTTCTTTCAGTGCATCACCATGCTTAGCATTTTATCTTTTTAAAAATTATTTATCTTCAAATTATAAGCACATAAGCAAATAACCTGATAAGCCTGTATACGTGAATAGCCCAAATTCTGTTTGTTCTCAAACCCTCAACTGGCTATATCCTCATAAGTTACATTTGAACTTAGACCCCACTTGCCTTTTTATTTGATTTTGCTTGCTGACCGGATAACATGCCTTAAGTACTCTTACTTTGTGGTGATTTCATGGCTTTCAGCGATTTCATGGCATGTGTCATGACATTAACTATTTGCATTTGGCATCAGCACTCATGTATTCCCACACGTGTTCTCATTGATTATGTAATGTAACGGACGTGCACAGCTATGAAGAATATTTGAATAGTTTACCTGCTTCATAGAGAATAGTGTCATTATAAATATATTGACTAGATGTAAATGCATACACACACATACATACATTCATATATATGTATTAGCACTATGCTACATGTGCGTCAAGAAAAACTTGAATCAAGGAAAATTACGTCTTTCGAAAGGCATGTCAATCTTGTAAGTAACTTAAGCTTTTCTGGTTAGCTCATTAAGTTGTCTTTCACAGATGTGCAGCTTGCCTTAGTAACTGTAAGGCATTTTCGTCTAAAATTCATAAATGCTTTTTCCGCTTTGTTTGTTATGATGCTCCGAAGCATTCTTTGTTAATGAGTCCTTACAATGATAACACTACCTCATACGTATTTTTGATATTAGTAAGGAACGCTTACATAGGGTATTCAAGGGGTTGATAAGCGCAATACAAAGCTTTATAGCTCTAGAGCTTCCGCAACCCAATCGCCAACCTCACCTACGCGAGGGGAATCCCGTTACAAATATAAATGTATCATACACACATTTTGCAGGCGGGCGCCCGCGTGTCCCAGAAGGTTGAATGTGGTCATATTAATCATTCTCGTGATGTTTGGGATAGTGCCACAATGGTGCTTGTTACCGGAACGTGCCGGATCTATATCTGGCATAGGTTCATCAACATCGATAAGACTCTTAGAAATCTTCGGGGAGTGTCTTTATAGTTAATACAACAACAACCCTTACTTAGGGGTCGGTTGATTTATTTTATTACCAATCTTATATAGCACATGTATACTGTTAAAGAGAGGCTTCTCAAGGAAAGACCTCTATTAGACCTGCAATAAGTGTATTCTTTGAACTTTCGCAATAAAAAATAAATAAATCAGTTAAGGGCTTACATTCTGCATTCAACAAAGTAAGTAACATCGTTAGTCCTCTTGCTGCGTGCAAAGACCAGATCGTGTTTGTAATGACCAAGAAATCATGTAGGCAAGGGATCCCGCATTGGAGGTGTCCAGATAAACTATACCTCACTCAACTGGCAACCAAACTAGGTTCCTGATTATACTGAATCGTACTTACCTCGATTCGCATTCGCACTTGATCGAATCTTCAGCAAGCTTGGTTCTGCTGAAATCAATGGCATTCTGCGATACATTAGAAAAAAGAAAGTCAGCAATTCATTCAAGGATATTATAAAATACGAGCTGGCCTAAGTGTTCCTCTATTGTGTGGAGGCTACTTTAACCTAGCCTAAAATTTATTAGATTCCAGTAAGGAGCTTTAGGCTTTTTGTACTTGGCGCACTTTGTACCCTCCATTCACCCTAGGTCCTAGGTTAGATTAGGTTAAACTGGCAGGTCATTAAAGACCTCACATAGACTGAAGGTGTCCACAGTGTTCCCAGAATTTGTTTGACGACCAAACGGAAGAACTCCAATCAGGTGCCAGGACATACATTATAGAATAACTCCGTCCTCTTGGCAAATACTAGGAACCCAGCTTAATTGCAGCCTCGAGATCTGGCAACTCTGCCGCCCTATTAATGGAGCCTTGACCTGGCGAGCGCAGGACACGAACACAGAACGTGCTAAACCGTTTCTGAAACGGCATCTGCATATGCCGTAAGTTTGACTGGTCCTCCGTCGAATAGCCTAAGCAATTGGTTTATAACCAGCGTCCACAGCATTGGTGATAAAACCCCACCCTGCGGCGTTCCTCTGTTTACAGAATTCGTAGCTCGCACAAACCCCATTGCGATGTGATCATCCCTAGGTCTTAATAAAGTTTAGTTTTTAAGGAGCACTGCAACGCACTGCTAACGAATTTCAATCTAATTTGCACGCAAGTTGTCCTATCATCTTTTGAACACATATAAAGTGCTCCAAGCAGAAATATATGTATAACTTTTTAGGGAAGTTTTGCACCCCGTTTGCTTTACTACATCATCTTAAAGTTTATCTTTCCATGGTTGCATAACTTGAAAATAGCGATGGGTTATAAGATGACTCCGGAACAACGGGTTTTAGTGTGGAAAGATAGCTCTCACGACAGGGGCTCTGAAATTGAGTTTGTGTAATTGCTCGCTTTTTATGCATAGGGCCTATTGAATTCTAGTTTATCACTGCTCTAGTAGGCATAATACAATACAAAGCTTTTTTCAGAAGGCTAGCTGTTTGCACTGTGCTTCTACTCGTACTACACCACAGAAACTTAAAAAATTTATTTTTATACTCAGCTGAGCAGAGCTCACAGAGTATATTAACTTTGTTCGCATAACGGTAATCCTAAACGGCATAAACTAATCAAGATAGATATAGACTTCTATATATCAAAATGATCTGGGTGAAAAAAGAGATGCATTTAGCCATGTTCGTCCGTCCGTCTGTCCGTCCGCCTGTAAACACGATAACTTGAGTAAATTTTCAGGTATCTCAATAAAATTTGGTACGTAGGATCCTGGGCGCTCATCTCATTTATTTAAAATGAACAAAATCGGACTACAACCACGCCCACTTTTTCGATATCGAAAATTTCGAAAAACCGAAAAAGTACGATAATTCATTACCAAAGACGGATAAAGCGATGAAACTTGGTAGGTGCGTTGACCTTGTGACGCAAAATAGAAAATTAGAAAAATTTTGGACAATGGGCGTGGCACCGCCCACTTTTAAAAGAAGGTAATTTAAAAGTTTTGCAAGCTGTAATTTGGCAGTCGTTGAAGATATCATCATATCCGCCCTTTTTATTTGATTCGTCTAGAATACTTTTAATGCCATAAGTCGAACAAAAATTTACCAATCCTTGTGAAATTTGGTAGGGACATAGATTCTATGACGATAACTGTTTTCTGTGAAAATGGGCGAAATCGGTTGAAGCCACGCCCAGTTTTTATACACAGTCGACCGTCCGTCCTTCCGCTCGGTCGTTAACACGATAACTTGCGCAAAAAACGATACATATTAACTAAACTTAGTTCACGTACTTATCTGAATTCACTTTATCTTCGTATAAAATATGGCCGAAATCCGATTATGACCACGCCCACTTTTCCGATATCGAAAATTACGAAAAATTTAAAAAATTCCATAATTCTGGACCAAATATGAAAAAAGTGATGAAACATGGTAATTGCATTGATTTATTGACGCAAAATATAACTTTAGAAAAAACTTTGTAAAATGGGAGTGACACCTACCATATTAAGTAGAAGAAAATGAAAAAGTTCTGCAGGGCGAAATGAAAAGCCCTTGGAATCTTGGCAGGAATACTTTTCGTGGTATGACATATATAAATAAATTAGCGGTACCCGACAGAAGATGTTCTGGGTCACCCTGGTCCACATTTTGGACGATATCTCGAAAACGCCTTCACATATACAACTAAGGGCTACTCCCTTTTCAAACCCTCATTAATACTTTTAATTTGATACCCAAATCGTACAAACACATTCTAAAGTCCCCCCTTATTGCGATATCTCGAAAAGGCATCCACCTGTAGAACTAAGGCCCAGTACGTTTTAAATAATCATTAACACCTTTCATTTGATACACATGCCATACAAACACATTCCAGGTTTACCCTAGGTTCATTTAGCTAAATGGTGATTTTCCCTTATTTTGTGTCCAAAGCTCTCAGCTGAGTATGTAATGTTCGGTTACACCCGAACTTAGCCTTCCTTACTTGTTCTTATTAAACTTTTCCACGTTCTTATAAAATCAACTTCACATTATTTATATACGTATGTGAATAAGTACGACTATGTTAATAATTATGTACAGACATGTATATGCGAATATTATACGTACATAAGTAGTCTTAGAAATCTTTAGTTTAAGTACACTTTGTCTGCATCCTTGCAAGACACTCTATATTTGTTAGTTCTTAGTAGAAAAGTTAAGTTTACCTTTGCATGTTAATTACACATTTGTTCCGATTACTTAAGTCAATATGACAGTTTCGTATATACGCACTCATCCATAAGCGGAAGGAATAAGGGAAGATTACGCGTTTTGTTCATTTACTATACGCCTGCATAACACGTCATCTGTACATAAGATGACGTTTTGTAAATGTATCAGAAATGTGTCGTTCATTTCTAATATTTTATGTACTTATTTAACTGTTTAAAGGAGTCTTCAATAGCGGCATGTCTTTGTTGAATTAGAGTTAAGAAAGCTTTTATCCTTCGATTACTTCATTTGATCTCCGTTATTATTCTCTCCTTAGACATTGCTTGTGCTTTCAACAATGTGCCTCAACAGGCGATGATGAAGTCTTAAGGACATTGAAGTACATCCAGCTTAAACCAGATGGATCGGCTGCATACTTAATTGCAGGAAGATAACTTCGCAATGGGGCCTGTATGAGTACCTAGGACAGGGAAACGCTACAAGGGAGGTTATTGTCACCTCTGCTTTGGAAGTTGATCATCAACCAACTGCTCAGGTCGTTTGATATGGGAGCCATGAAACATGGTGTACGAAGATGATATTGCAGGTGTCATAAGTGGATTGTGCGCTTTTCGATATACCTGCCTGAGCATCAAATATCGGGAAGACGGATATGGTGTTGTTTACTAAGAGGTATGGGGTACCGAAGCAGCAAGTGGCATAGGACCGAAAGCTTCTAGTATTTTCCAAGAGGACTGAGTTATTTTATAACCAACATAGGAACTGGTTCCAGATAGCGGTTTTCGGTTTGGTAGTTAAGCAAATTTTTGGCACATTAAGTCCATGTGAGGTCGTCACGTAGCAGCCAGTGTAACCTAACCTTACCTAATCTTATTATTTCGTTGCAATTCTCTATTGGATTATGAAATGCTCTAATGATATATTTTATGTTTGCAATCACAAATTTTCTTATTTTATTTTATGAATGCAAGATTTTAATTATACAGTTTTGTATCTTCTAAAGCTAAAGTTAAAGCTCTCAGAGCTCTGGCCACAACCACAATTCCCTTGTAGTTTTGGTAAGTCCTGTTCTTATTGTTGTAACCACGCATTGTTATAGTTACAATGTGTATAAATTATAGATACAGATAAATGAGTGGGTTTCATAGAGCATGAAAATAGATGATTCACAGCGCGCGGTGGCTACATTGGATATGTCAGGCTTTAGGCTGGATAGGTAGACGTTTAATTTACTATAGTACGTTGGTGCCTCCGCAGGTTGTCGCATCTGTCACACGGCTGCTTTAAACAACATATTAAGCCTGCTATAGATGCACGTACTTTTTATATTATGACAAACCGCAGCAAGGCTCAAGGAATCTGGGAGCTGGGGGGCATACTCAGTAAGAGAATGCCAGTATGCTTAATTTACTTTTGGCTCAAACTTTTATATATCCGAAATAGGTTACCGTTAACACTATCCTTTCCAATATAAATGATTGAAACTAAATAAATGATGGAAACTAAGTCCACAACGAAGGCTCCAAAATGGACTCAGGTGTAGAGGCTGGAACAAATTCGCATTCTTTATATATTTCTACGTTGTTCAAACTGTCGTCGTACTGTAGTATATTTCAAGCAGAAGTCCTCGCGATTTGTCAAGCCTGCAAATCACTCGAGATCCGGGACATATCTGATACCAAACTGCAATAAAAGCTCTATTACCACACCACATTAGCTGAAATTAGTAGGGTCATGCAGGCAATTCCAACATACTCCTTACAATGGTCGGTAATGGCATGTCGATGAACAGTTCAATTAAATAGATCTTTAATATTTATCTAGACCTTTTAATCATATATCCGTTATTCGGTTGATTCTGAGTAGATCTGTTGTCTAATTTGATGCCGCCAGTAGTGATTCGCAGAGTTCGGATATGTTAAATTTTAACTATGACTAGTGAGCCGGTACATCTCTTGGTTTACCCCACTTTTAAGCCGGCATGACTGACTTAATTTTCTTTGATATTTAGCAAATGATTATCAACCATTTAAAGAATTTGCGATCCTCTTCTTTATTACTTCCTTTATATTAGGTCTGTGGAATGTTTTCCCTCTTTTCATATAAATCTTCCAATCGATTTTTAAGTAACTTCTCAATGAGCTACAAACGTGAAACTTTACACATACGTTATAACACCATGACAATGCAACAAAAGGAAGAAAAATCCGTTAGATGGTGACGGACCGAAATAATTAGATAAGAATTTGGAAATTTGAAACCGGGTTTTAAGTAAATTCTCGATGAGCTAGAGACTAAAAATTTAGAACTTAATTCAGAGGCCGATGACAGCCACTGAAACAATATAAAAAGTTTCGCTAGGGGGCGCACGGATGGAGATATTTAGAAAAACCAAACGGAATGGAAGGAATTTCGGGATTGATTTTTATGTTAGTTCTCATTGAGCTACAAGCGTAAAACTTAACAGATAGGTTAAGACACCGAGAAAATGTAAGAAAATCGAAAAATATTTAGATAAGAATTTGGAAATTTGGAGTTTTGTGATCGATTTTTAAGTAACTTCTCATTGAGCTACAAATATGAAACTTCACAGCTGGGTTGAGACGCCGTGACGAAGGAACAAAAGGAGGAAATAAAAATAAACTAAAAAAAATTTTAAGCACTTCCTTTATATAAATCGACAGAAATCAGAAATTGATTTACTAATAATATCTTCTTTTCCTACCAACTTTCCAATCCAAGTAATGTGCGCTCCACTTTTATATTTTTAATTGTCTTAAATTTCTATGTCAAAATTTAAAAATCAAAGTTTAGCAAGAATATGTCTTTATATAAGGAGGAATTTTTCGCTCTTTTTTGTCCATTTATATAAAGGAAGTGCTTAAATATAGGTAATATAAGTCTTGCACGGTTAACTGAGTAGCAATTATAGCAATATAAGTATAACGGGAACGGTATTCATTACTTGAATATACATTACGTTATCCCGTACGTCCTTATGAAACATGCCCATACTACATAATTTTTGGGAGTGAGGATGGGAGTGTGAGTGGAAGTGGGAGTAGGAGTGAAATGGAAGTTGAAAATTGAGCTTTAGAGTAGTTTGAGAACGCTTTCAAGGGTTATTTGAGCTGCAATTCTTAGAGAATTGATTGTAATGTTAATTCCCAAATGAATTTTAAATTGAGATTGAACAAAAAGTTTTATTGGGATATGATGTAATATACATTCCATACTTTTCGGAATATCTTCTAGTATTAAGTACGCTTTCCCCTTCAATTAAAACTCAATAAAACCCCCTGCTGCCGAATTTATTATTGTATTTTCTCCAAATCATAACCCCTTTACAACTTGCTTGTCATGTCTGTAAGTTTCTTTTTATTTGTATAAGAAATATACTTTCAATTTACAGTAACTAACTATATTCAAAATTCAAGTGACTGCATTTGTAAAAGTGTAAGTTATTCACTTGTTGCCATAATAATTTTCGTTAATCTGGCGTAATGAGTTGTACGCCATTTTCGCCAAATTGTTTGGTGAGTGCCTGATAACAATGTTTGCACTAATTTGGCATTTTAATGGTACTCCACTGACACTTGATGCGCTTTTAATTGCAGCAAAATACTCAAGAACTCATACCCTATACGAATACATACAAACATACATACATACGCTCACAACCCCACTATTCAATGGCGTAAAAGTGTACTATGTAGTTTCTGTTTTTATACTCAGTTGAGCGGAGCTCACAGAGTATATTAACTTAGATTGGATAACGGTTGGTTGTACAGGTATAAAGGAATCGAGATAGATATAGACTTCCATATATCAAAATCATCCGGATCGAAAAAAAAATTTGATTGACAACTTGATTGATAACTTGAGTAAATTTTGAGGCATCTTGATGAAATTTGGTATGTAGGTTCCTGAGCACTCATCTCAGATCGCTGTTTAAAATGAACGATATCGGACTATAACCATGCCCACTTTTTCGTTATCGAAAATTTCGAAAAACCGAAAAAGTGCGATAATTCATTACCAAAGACGGATAAAGCGATGAAACTTGGAAGGTGAGTTGAACTTATGACGCAGAATAGAAAATTAGTAAAACTTTGTACAATGGGCATGGCACCGCCCACTTTTAAAAGAAGGTAATTTAAAATTTTTCCAAGCTGTAATTTGGCAGTCGTTGAAGATATCATGATGAAATTTGGCAGGAACGTTACTCCTATTACTATATGTATTCTTAATAAAAATTAGCAAAATCGGAGCACGACACCGCCCACTTAAAAAAAAAAAATTTTAAGTCAAATTTTAACAAAAAATTTAATATCTTTACAGTATATAAGTAAATTATGTCAACATTCAACTCCAGTAATGATATGGTGCAACAAAATACAAAAATAAAAAAAAATTTCAAAATGGGCGTGGCTCCGCCCTTTTTCATTAAATTTGCCTAGGATACTTTTAATGCCACCGATCCTTGTGAAATTTGGTAGGAGCTTAGATTCTAGGACGATAACTTATTTCTGTGAAAAAGGGCGAAATCGGTTGTAGCCACGCCCAGCTTTTATACACAGTCAACCGTCTGTCCTTACATTCGGCCGTTAACACGATAACTTGAGCAAAAATCGATATATCTTTACTAAACTCAGTTCGCGTACTTATCTGAACTCACTTTGCATTGGTATAAAATATGGCCGAAATCCGACTATGACCACGCCTACTTTTTCGATATCGAAAATTACGAAAAATGAAAAAATGCCATAATTCTATACCAAATACGAAAAAAGGGATGAAATATGGTTTAGAAAAAACTTAAGAAAAACCTGGGTGTGACACCTACCATATTAAGTAGAAGATAATGAAAAAGTTATGCAGGGCGAAATCAAAAGCCCTTGGAGTCTTGGCAGGAATACTGTTCGTGGTATTACATATATAAATAAATTAGCGGTAACCAACCCATAATGTTATGGGTCATCCTGGTCCACATTTTGGTCGATATCCCCAAAACGCCTTCACATATACAACTAAGGGCCACTCCCTTTTAAAATACTCATTAACACCTTTCATTTGATACCCATATCGTACAAACACATTCTAAAGTCACCCTTGGTCCACCTTTATGGCGATATCCGAAAATGGCGTCCACCTATAGAACTATGGCCCACTCCTTTTTAAAATGCTCTTTAATACCTTACATTTGATACCCATGTCATACAAACACATTCCAGGGTACCCTTGGTTCATTTTCCTAAATGGTGATTTTCCCTTATTTTGTCTCCAAAGCTCTCAGCTGAGTATGTAATGTTCGGTTACACCCGAACTTAGCCTTCCTTACTTGTTGCTAACTAACATCTAGTGTTATGTGTGTGTGTGCGTGTGTGTGTGTCTGTTTGTTACTGGCAATACTATTGCTGCTCCTACACTGCTTTCCAAATGTATCAGCATGTGGGCGAACCTAAGGTGAAGTGCCTCTTTGCATCCACCTCCTCTTCTTAACAACCATACTTCAGCTTGTAGCAATTGTTACTGATTTTCTGAAAGCCCATCCCTTAGCGGAAATCCTTGATAGCTATCGCTGTGTTCGTTGCAGTTTGACAGCTTTGTGGTTGCTATTGGAAGTCACTATTTTTTATGTGGATGTGTGTGTGCATTTGTGTTCGCGTGCTGTTGCCAGCATGCCAGCATTCGATTTTTTCTTGTTTTTTTTTTTGTTTCTTGTATGCATTGTGCTATCGTCGATACGCAATGAACGCGCTAGCGTATTGTCGGAGGCCATACATGCGTGGTCAAAAATGTTGACTCATGTAAGCTTATGGAAACGAGCACTAAAGTAGAAGTAAACTTTAAAGTTAACTTGAGAAAATCACCGTAAAACTGTGTTTTTCAAGAAAAATAAAAATAAAAAATATTCGATAACAAAAATAAAATAAAAAAATTGTAAGCACTTCCTTTATATAAATGGACAAAAATCAGCGAAAAATTTCTCCTTATATAAAGACATATTCTTGCTATACTTTTATTTTTAAAATTTGACATAAAAATTGCAGAAATATTTATGAGAAGTAAAAATATAAAAGTGGAGCGCACATTGCTTGGATTGGAAAGTTGGTAGGAAAGGAGTAATTATTAGTAAATCAATTGCGCTCCACCTTTATATTTTAACTTCTCATAAATATTTTTGCAATTTCTATGTCAAATTTTAAAAATAAAAGTTTAGCAAGAACATGTCTTTATATAAGGAGAAATGTTTCGCTGATTTTTGTCCATTTATATAAAGGAAGTGCTTAAAATTTTTTTCTTTTATTTTTATTTTCTCCTTTTCTTACATTTTCTCGGCGTCTTATCCTATCTGTGAAGGTTTACTGTTGTAGCTCAATGAGAACTTACATAAAAATTATTCCCAAAATTCGCTCCGTTTCGTAAAATTTTTCTAAATATCTCATCCCGTGCGCCCCTAGCGAATCTTTTTGTATCGTGTCATCGGCTGTCATCGACCTCTGAATTAAGTTTGAAATTTTAAGTCTCTAGCTCATCAAGAAGTTACTTAAAAATCGAATGCAAGATTTATTCAACCGACCTAATATAAAGGAAGTAAAAAATTTGTATTTCGACTATCGCTAATGTTCATTGAAAGGTATGAAAAGAACTTAGGTTAGGTTGAACTAAATGTGTCCATAGTGTTACCAGCATTTGTTTGATGACCAAACGAAAAAAACCCAAATAGGCACAAGTACTATCGTTACAGAATAACTCCGTCTAGAAGCTTCATATAACCTAGCTTAATAGCTGCCTGGATATCTGGCAACTCTGCCGTCTCTAATAGCTAGAGCCTTGACTTCAAGAGCGCAGGATAGGAACACAGAACCTGATCAACCGTTTCTTCCAGCAGCTAAGCTTGTGACGCCAGAAGACAGTGCCCAGTTAGTACGTCCATATTGAGCCTTAAGTCTTGTCTCCTTACAAGTAAGAGCAACTTTGTGAGTCCAATGTCGTCGGATTTAAGCATGATCTTTCCCGCTTTATGGATAACATGCAACTGCTGCCTGCTTTTGATTTTTCCAAAACGGATTGGGGAGTCTACCGCCGGTTCATCAAGCGCTACATCTTTCTTTGCCAACTTATCGGCCTTTTCGTTGCCATCTATCCCAGTATGATTGGAAACCCAGTATAGATGTATGGTTAGGTTTGAGCTAAGTTTTTTTAATGTCTATTTGCATTCCAGGAGAAAGTACTGTTTTCTTAATATCCGCCTGACTATCAATACAAGTATGTATTGACGCAACTGCGTCTTAAGCACGCTTCCACCGGAACCTTTGCTGCTTTCTTCACGGCTACAATTTCCGTCTTAAAAGCCACTGCAGTGATCTGGCAGTTTTAGGGCCTGCTTATTTCTTAATCGACACAGTAAACAGCAGACCCGACCAATTCCATTAATTTGAAACCATCAGTTTATACCTGTATAGTATGTTGTGCAATTTCCGCACCCTTACGCCAACCTTCTGGCTCTATTGTGGTGCCAAGATTGCTTTCTAAGCTCAGACGCCGGACCATGTGGACCGTTCGCACCATATTTAATGGCGCTCTACTGCTCTGGCGATATGTCCTGCACTCAACCTGCTCCGAGGCCTTAAGCCTTGCTGCAGTTGTTAGCTTTACATTTTTGGTCATTGAGTCTGCAAGATGTATGTTCAGAATGCTGCCGTCAGGGCTCCGGGTGTGCTAATCATCTGCATTACCCCTCGTACTTTTTGGCAAACTTACTTTTCTGTGTAGCAATTGTTTATAACTTTTCTTTCCCCAGAATTTTGGATTGCATTATGCGCAATGGCACATTCGATACTTTGACAGCGGAATTAATTTCACGACAGCACGCGCACGCCTTTATTGTAATTGGACATTTACTCTGGAAAATATCTCTGCTGCTTGGCGTGCTTCGAGTTTATGTGTAGTTCTCTGTTTTTTGTAGTCTTTGCTTTATACTCGCACTTCGATGGCATTTGAAGTGGACGTACGCGCCAATAAGTGGCATTTCGAGAGAATTCATGGGAAAAGTAAGCGATTCATTAGTTTTAAATTGTTGCGGTTTTTCAAAATGCGGCAGCTGTTATGACTTCACACCGTGCCATCCTTTAGGTTTACAATAAGTAGGTTTCTGATATCTTTAGGAATTAGAGCGTATTACAAGATAATAATTGAAATGATATTGCATTTTCTTTTGATGCCGACCACATTTGTGAGTCATACATCAGGGCAGGTATGATGAAGGACTTAGTTTAGAGTGTGATTTTTGTTCTCCAATACTTGTTTGTGTTGCTTATGCTGTTTCCCCGACTTACAGTTTCGTCTTTATATCTCGTCAATATTAACGTGACGGGCAAAGCTCTACGCTTATTCTATCTTTGATTACAGCAATTACATAAGTAACCATTCGGTACGCAGGGAATCTACGGGAGTATCCACTCCGCGATCAACCGCGCATAGCTGTAATATCACAAAATTATCTGAAAGATGCTTTTCTGAGTTCCTCTCAGAAATCTATGATGTAAACCTGGGGAACTTCTTAAATATTTAAACTCAACCAAATACTTTTACCTTATATACTACGCCTCAGTGGCCTGAATGAAGCGTGGTCACACTGAGAAGCCCATCAACTGCAGAGCTATATACATATCTGATAGAAAAACTGCGTCTTCAATTAGCTGCGTAATCTTCTGGCTCTTAAAAAAATTCGCAGTCGTTGCTGAAAAATTTGGTAGTGGTTCCTTCCGAAGTTTATCCTAAGCCCTTCACATCGGCTGCCGGTCAGTGAAATTGAAATTGTCCTACATTCGCATATCAAAAGACTTGTGCTGCCTAGATTGGATACATAGATTTCTAACAGCATATGTCAGAGTATGTCACGCAGTCAGTCATATACTGCAATGTGGGTCGTGGAATAATGTAATATGCTTCATAAGAGTGTTTTGAATAAAAACTGGTATACACTGAAATGTTTCTTTTCAATATAAAAAAGGAAATTTTTTCTTTTGCCCTCACACATGTACATGTCCACCTCCCCCTGCGCTCACTTTTAAAATCTTTCAATGGTTAGTAATAACTTATACGCAAGCTGCTTCGAGTTACCAAACGCAACTTCTGTTATGTTTCCAGCCATCTTCAGCCTAATATTTGACAGCCCTTACTTTATATTAGTTTTCTCTATCCTAATTGAGGCATCGATTATCAGTTAATTACAAAGCAAAAATGTAAACAAAAGTCATTGCTGTTGTCAGCAATAGTTGTTTGGAATTTGTTCTACAAAATGCGCACATTAGTCGATTTAAATGCGGGTTGGTCACTCGGTGTTGGTGAAAACAAAAGCCATAATCCAGCCGTTATGATCCGCAGCCAGAACGATTTGAGCCAGATAAATCCAAATAGAAGTATGGTTCAATTTGTGAACTAATAATGTGAGTTAATTTCTTGTCCTTAGCTTGGCAACACTGCCTTTAATAATCCTATTTTTTCAAGAAAAAATTTCGCTGGTTGGCGTTTAGCCGTATGTATTAAATGAAACCCAACTGCGACATCTGCCTATCAAAACTCATGTGTACAAAAATTACGCGACATCTTTTTCTGAAGTCTCACAATGTTCCAAAGCATTCCCATGATAATTGAGCGTGATATGGAGCTAAAAGACTCACTGTTTGATGGCTAAAAATGTCATAAGCCCAACACAAAAGATTTTTAATGCAACATCGCGCGTTGGCTCTTGAGTAGATTGCATCACCAGCGCCATCTGACATGCAAAAATAGCCAACTTTCAACTTTTGTTGCAAGCGTAGTATAAGAGGAACGGTTTGACATTTGTATTGGCTATGAGTGCTTTCAGACTTTGCAAGTGAAATTATTTTTCCCAATCGTTGGTAATTTTCTAACATTTTTCACATTTACAAACTGCGTTTTAAAAAAATATTTTTCTAGTATAGTGGGAATATTTATAACAGTGCTTCGCGAAATTCTTTATATGACTTAACAAGCCGAAATAAGTTTCAACTGCTAATTCTCGCGACCATCCATAAAGCTATCTGAAGGATTACTATCCTCCAGTTACATTCTAACTAAACTAGAAATGGTGAAAACGGCCTTTAGCAACACATTGAAACCGTTGATCCGGCCTTTCAATCTCAACACAAGTTTTAAATCAATCGTTTTTATTTCGTACGAAACAAATGTTACGTATACGCCGTGTCACACAAAGCATATTTAGATAGCAATAAAATTAATATTAAATTATGGAAAACTCATTTACTAAAAACTGTGTCCTATATAGCTCCAATAACTAACGACTTTTAATAACAATGACTTTTTTTATTTCCAGTTTAATGTGCATGACTCAAGAGCATTTAAAATGAGGTCTTTATCGAGTGTCGGTGCAGATATTTTAACAAAACATTCAATTAATTCTTTGCTGGAACAACGTCAAGATTTTTTGAGTACACGAAATGAGACAACCGATGAGCTTATATCACCCTTAAATGGTAAGTAATAATTTAAGATAATAAAAAAGGTACACTGAAGGAAATGCCTTGGCTGCTTTGTCGATTTCGCTATTGATGCCGACGTACTTCAAATCTTATTTGAAAACCTACAAACAGCCGATTCCCACATCATCAAATCCCGTTTTGATAAAGCCTTATTTATATTCGTAGCAAAAAGCGGTGTAATGCAAAATAAACAAGTAAGGAAGGCTAAGTTCGGGTGTAACCGAACATTACATACTCAGTTGAGAGCTATGGTGACAAAATAAGGGAAAATCACCATGTAGGAAAATTAACCTAGGGTAACCCTGGAATGTGTTTGTGCGTGGTCATAGTCGGATTTCGGCCATCTTTTATACCAATACAAAGTGAGTTCAGATAAGTACGTGAACTGAGTTTAGTAAAGATATATTGATTTTTGCTCAAGTTATCGTGCTAACGGCCAAGCGGAAGAACAGGCGGCCGACTGTGTATAAAAAGTGGGCGTGGGTTCAACCGATTTCGCCATTTTTGACAGAAATAAGTTATCGTCCTAGAGTCTAAGCCCTTACCAAATTTCACAAGGATTGGTCAATTTTTGTTCGACTTATGGCATTAAAAGTATCATAGACAAATTAAATGAAAAAGGGCGCAGCCACGCCCATTTTGAAATTTTCTTTTATTTTTGTACTTTGTTGCACGATATCATTATTGGAGTTGAATGTTGACATAATTTACTTATTTACTCTAAAGATATTAAATTTTTTGTTAAAATTTTACTTTAAAAAAAAAATTTTTAAAGTGGGTGTGGTCGTTCTTCGATTTTGATAATTTTTATTAAGCATACATATAGTAATGGGAGTAACGTTCCTGCCAAATTTCATCATGATATCTTCAACGACTGCCAAATCACAGCTTGCAAAACTTTTAAATTACCTTCTTTTAAAAGTGGGCGGTGCCACGCCCATTGTCCAAAATTTTAATAATTTTCTATTTTCCATCATAAGTTCAAATCATGTACCAAGTTTCATCGCTTTATCCGTCTTTGGTAATGAATTATCGCACTTTTTCTGTTTTTCGAAATTTTCGATATCGAAAAAGTGGGCGTGGTTATAGCCCGATATCGTTCATTTTAAATAGCAATCTGAGATGAGCGCTCAGGAACATACATACCAAATCTCATCAAGATAGCTCAAAATTTACTCAAGTTATCGTGTTAACGGACGGACGAACGGACGGACGGACATGGCTCAATCAAACTTTTTTTTCGATACTGATGATTTTGATATATGGAAGTATATATCTATCTCGATTCCTTTATACCGGTACAACCAACCGTTATCCAATCAAAGTTATTATACTCTGTGAGCTCTGCTCAACTGAGTATAAAAATGTGGGTTGATTTACCTCCGAGGAGGTTTAGGCCGAAGGTTTTTTTTTTTAATATTTAATGCTCTTTCGCCGGTACTTGAACCCAGTACCTTCTTCATGGAAACGCAGCATGCTTATGTCCAGAATATAAACATGAGGTAAGAGTTGGCGTAGTGTTGAATAGGCGATTACAGAATGTATGTGTAGGCAAGGAAGACAAGTAGAGAAAGGAGAAGAAAAGAAAAGAAAAGAAAAGAAAAGAAAAGAAAAGAAAAGAAAAGAAAAGAAAAGAAAAGAAAAGAAAAGAAAAGAAAAGAAAAGAAAAGAAAAGAAAAGAAAAGAAAAGGAAAGAAACATAACAACGTCGAATAACCACGGAACCCTGGAAATACATTTATTTACCTAAATTTATTTTACCTAAAACTCCGTTAGAACTACTTACTTTTATAATCTCGTATGGAGAAGATGTTTTTCCAAACACTTCCAATAGTCTTGACTATCCCATTATCAATTGCTAGCTTCCAAGGATCATTCAGCAAATTAAAAGTGATTTTGATATATTTACGATCAACGATGGGGCAAGTTCGTTACAGTGACCTAACATTATTAAGTGTGGAAAAAGAAAATTTTGAAATGATAAATTTTGATGATATCATTGATATACATACTGTAACGAATTTAGGGAAATTCCGCTTATTTGCAACTTTCTGCTTACGTTCGTATCACTAAACTGTTCAATAAAAGACTCCAATATTCTGTATTACAAAATGGTCTTTATTAGACTAATTTGAAAGTACTTCGCAATTAAACTTCACTTCGCAACTGATAGCGTGCCTTAATCAAACTGAATATAGATTACTCAGCTTTCGCTGCTTTTATACTCTTTGCCCAAATGTATAGACGTATCTTCTGCTAGAATTTTCTACTTGGTTACCAGCTATACGTTACCAGCTATAAACTACAGATACACGTTTAGCCATATGCGCGTGTATATGTGAGTAATACTTCCACCGATGACTACATCTGCATATTAGTTATTCCTTCGTTTCCTTGTATGTATGCGGGTAAATGATGATTAATATGTTTATGTAGTTTGCTTAAAGCTGCAGACATTATCGGTAACCGTATCGGTAACCTTATAACAGCTGATTCGACCAACCTTATGGGAATCAATGCAATCGATTATTGGTGCCGTTAAGGTCGTAACCGTATCGTAGCCAACCAATTGGTTTTTGGTTTACCGTCGTAACGATAAATAGCTGATTACGTTAAGGATACGACTACAGCGATACGACATACCAATTACTCCCGCTTAATGTTTCAGTTGTTGTGCCTTTTTTAATAACCTTAGAGATGGTAATATTCGTCACAATACATATTGCTTTCTCAAAGGCAAAGAAAATAAAAATATTCTATATTTAAAAAAAATATTTTCCCCGGGCCCAAGAAGTTGGCTTCTAGTTGGTAAAATGGGGCAGAAATGGCACAAAGCTTCTTCTCTGAACAATCGGTTTATATGGGGTATATAATACCTATTCGACCAATCTCTATGACTTTTGTAGACAAAAATACGTGCTATATACGAAAACACACAGTGACATTTGAAGCTTCAATCTGAAGAAATGAGGAATATATGACAAAACACTATTTTCTGAAGAATCGGTTGTTTGGGAGATACATGCTATAGTGGTTCGGTCCGATCGAAAATCAACGGTTAACCGAGTAATTGAAAGTGAACGGTTAATCGATTTTTCGACTAATCTAGTAATGCTAACCGAAAAAATAGTACTCGGCTTCCGTCAGAATCGAATAAATCAGTTAATCGATTAACGGATTAGCCCGAGCTCTAATATGAACGTTCTTTAGTGGAATTATCAAGTTTTTTATCAAATTTAGAAACAATTTTTTTTTAATTAGAAAAAAGTTCTTCTAAACAGAATCGCCCCTCGGCAGAGATTTGACAAACACTCCGTATGTTTTTCTACCATGAAAAGCTTCTCAGGGAAAACTCATCTGCCTTGCAGATACTGTTCGGAGTCGGAGTTAAACACATAGCTCCTGTCCCGCCAATTTGCAGGAACCATTTAACGGAGATGACGCAAATAAGAAGAGAATTCGGCCTCTCTCCGGAGATTATGGCACCTTGCATTTCATCATGTTCTTTTCATGTATTTTTGAATGATCTGGCCATAGATTTCCCTCAATTTCAGACTGTAGCTTTCAAAAGTAACTATTGGTTCTAGAAGATTTTAAGTATTCAGAATAAGCAAGCGTATATTTATTGTACTTTAAAGTACATTTAACATATATATTAGACTGTTTGTTAAAAATAATTATTTTATGAGGCGTCATCCAAAACGTTTCCTTTTGGAGAGAAAGCGCAATAAAATTACATTTTTTTTTACTGTTAAAACAACTTAGTTTTGCGGTAAAGGAAAGTTATCATTTTATCAAAAGTTGTACTTAAACTATGTACATACATATATTCAAAAGTATTTGCTTACTTTGCAATAGAAAATGCTACTACGTATGATACTTGAATTGTATTTATATTTGTCTTCAAACGTTAAAGCAAACATTTATTTACTTATTGAAAAATGCAATGCCGCTTTTCAATGGTCAACACATCAGAGAAATTTTGGCAATTATTTATTGAGCTCGCCGAAGGATGCAGTTGACCGACCGTCCCTGCACACATACATATGTATATACTTGCATATTCACAAAATCAACTAATGTAGATGTGTGCATATATGTATACGGTTAATTATATTTACATATTGTGGCGAATATTAGCATTTCTAACATCATTATGCCGCTAGTTAATAAACACAACGAAAGTAAGGCATTTACACACATACGTCGAAGGGAACGTAGAATATTTCACATACACATAGGTAGTCAGCAGATAAGAGCGAAGAAGAAAGAGAAACAATCACCCGTCACGTCTTCATCATCTAAGAGCACACATACATACGCATATAGCTAAAATAAAAACTTAAAGTACATGTATATAGCTAAATAACCAAGTATGAGATACAACTGTTTCAGAGGGCAGTGTCGTGAAAAGTCTAGACCTTAGGAGAAATAAGCTAACTGAGAGTATAAAAGCAACGCGGTGCAAGCGATGATCAATCAGTTTGATTTAAACACGCTTTTAGTGAAGTACGCAATAATTATAATTGTGAAGTACTACTCCCAAAGTAGTCTAAATAAAGACAAATTTGCCATACTGAATATTGGAGTTCTTTATTTTTATTCGACAGTTCAGCGACTCGAACGTTAACAGAAGGTGCAAAATAATAAGGAATTTTCCAAAATTCGTTACAATATATACGTTTCAGGGGGTTTGCGACTAAAAGAAATACATACTTAAATAGTCTTATTTTATTCTGATAGTATTCATTGGTAAGTAAACGACATTTTCGACGCACTGCTGCATCCACAGCAAAACATTGCAACATTTTATTCAAATTGTGCACTAGATACATGACAAGAAAAAGGGGGAAGGAGAGTAAGAAGAAAAACGTCTTAAAACTTATGCAGATAGACCAAAGTTAGGCCAGAGCTACGTCTGCCAGGTCTGCTAGTTTCATATATAGTAGGGATGAAGATAAAGATGTCGAAGTAAGACAATAAGCCTGGAGCAAACTGCGACTTGGGCCTTTAAACTATTTCAAACAAAGCTAACGTCAATAAGTACAATGTGAAAGCAAATATGTATATCTGAAAATATTTATAATTTATTATATTCGCTTGATACTTAAAAAGTTATATCCAAGGCAAAATGGCGGCAAAGTCTAACTTTTATACAAATAAACATACTTATGAACGGACGTATGAGTAAATATGTATAAATGTCTGTATTATGGGAATAAGATCTCAATGAAAACAGCAGCAGTTACAACTACAATAAACAGAATCGACAGTGAAATGACAATGACGTTGGGGCGATGGCTGACAACTGCACAGCATCAACGCACTCATACATACATATCATCTAAGTAGTAGCTTCTAGGACTATGCAGCAACAGCGTCAATGGCATTACTAATAGCAGTTGAAATAAAAATTACTACAGATAAATTTGATTTATTGTGGGCATATTTCATTGTATTAACAAGCATTATTATTTCTTGTGCTCCTCGAATGAGCAGCGAATGTAGAAATGCAAACAAATGCAAGTGTTACATATGCACTACCTTGCACAAAATTGTGCGATTCATTCCTAAAGAGATTGGTCTCCGATTGATCCCATTTGTCTACATTTGGGCATAATTGAGCGCCTTTAGTTGCAGTTGGGATTAGTCAATTTGAAATCTATGTAGCCCATTTTAAGAAATATTAAGAAAAAAAACGGCAACGAAATGCGTTAAATAGCAAGTAAGGAAGTCTAAGTTCGGGTGAAACCGATCATTGCATACTAGGCCGGGTCGATTTGTGGGGGGGCAAAAAAATCGTACATTGCTCTGTGAAAATCATATTCTAGGGATCAAAGTAAGAAACTTTGCCGAAGGAACCATACCTCTAAAACGAATTCTGATGTCCCCCCCCCCCCCCCCTTTGGGTCGAAGGGGCAAATTTTGAAAAATCCCACTTTGAAATGCCTATGTTTTTTCTTTTTGGAGTTTATTTTTCTCTTTAGAAATTTATTTAGTCAGAACATATGTAAATGAAAAAATGAATTTAACTTAGTAATAGAAAAGAAAGTAAAAAAAATTATTAGAAATTAGCGTTTTTACAACCCCTTTTAAAACCAAGGCATTACTGTGATGCATTATCAGAATTCATTTTAAAGGTATGGTTCCTTCGGCAGAGTTTCTTATTTTGATCCCCAGAATACCATTTTCACAGAGCAAGAGCGATTTTTAAATCGACCCGCCCTATTGCATACCCAGCTGTACACTGGAAGTACTGTTGTTGTTTGTTTTGTGTGTTTAATAGTGTTACAAGGCTGCGCAATAATACATACACATATTTAAAATTTGAAGTTTTTCCCATTTATTGTTATAAATCCACTTGGGAAATGAAATACCATTGATATAAAGCTCTTTTTTGCAACTATATAGCTTATTTTATTCGTCCACGACCCCTTTAAAAATCTTTTATATAAAAGTGGGCGTGGTCCTTAACCGATTTCGTTAATTTTTCTTCAAAGCATTCCTTATAGTAAAGGCAACCTCTGGGCAACCGGCTGGGTATAAAATAGGTGATTGAATGGAATTATTTAAGAAAAATGCGGAGCCCTATACCAAACCTAAATTACTAGAACTTAACGATTACACCGGAGTTAGGGTTAAATGAGATAGGGTTAAATGGAATGAAATGAAATTTTCGAGGAATATTTTTTATTCCTTTTTGAAAAGATCAAAACGATTTGGTGACTTGGCAAACCCTTCGATTGTGTTTCTGCCATGAAAAAAGTCATCTGCCTTAGCAGATGCGTTCGGAGTCGGCCAAAAACGTTTAGGATGACCAACCAATGTGAACAATGGCACTAAGACAATTTAAATTATTGTTTTATTTTAAAACGGATTACAACGGTGTATATCATCTGCTACCATTGGGGTTAAAAATACGACTTGTCCTCCTGTGAATCCATATTGAACCGAAAAGGGACTAGTCTTCATATGTTCCCATATGGATGCAAGGAGGATTGGTCCTATTGCGGATATAAATGGGTACAAAGAGCTCAAAACTGGAATTTGTCGCATACTCCCTTGCGACTCACCCCGGACTCATCCTAGCCTAATCGCATTTTTTGCAGGGTTGTGAGTATGTATAAATGTGTTTGTATCATAGTTTGGCTCAGTTCACTAAATTCCTATTTCCTCTAAAGCTTTTCCACTATAATTTGATAGAAAAAGAATGCTGGAATCAATTTTTCACTACCACAAATTCTTTTAGTGATAGTGGAAAATTTGTGCACTACTTCAAAACAATTTAGTACTCGTGGGAGATACTCTCTATTGAGCTACTAAGTCTGCAGTAGTCCCAACGTAGTTAAGAGTTCGGGGACGATGCATTAAATTGAATGAAAAAGTTTGAGAGCTACAAGTCTAAAACTTCACACATAGTTCTAAGCTCTTATACAATGCAACAAAAGTAGAAAAAAATATCGCTGTTGGCATACGAATAGAGTCAACAAAAAAACTCCTACGAAATTTGGAATCTTGCGATTCACTTTTAAATAGCATCCCAGTAAGTTAGCGACTTGAAAATGGAGACATGGCACAGAAGCCAACGGGAGTTTAATGGCTATCAAAACAAAATTTTGCGCTAGGTGGCGCACAAATCGATATATTTTAAAAACTCGTAGTGAACTGAGGAATCTTGTTCAAATTTTACGAAACTTCTATAAACTTGAAACTTCTTACATGGTTCAGAGTAATGAGACAATAACACCAAAGGAAAAGACTATCGCCAAGTGACGTGTGAATCAAAAACCAAGAAGAAACCCCTTAGAAAGAAATAAATAAAAACAAGACGCGATATACCTTCGAGAAGCTTCTCTCAAAACTTGCGTGTGCTGCTTTTTAATTTCTCCTACAAATTGGCCAGAAGGCACGATAGGTAGGTTAGGTAACGTTGAAAGGACTGCGCCGAAAAGCTAGTATTACAGCCCGACACTTAAGCCACATATAGATACATTCCCCAACAGGTTTTTATAATCCGCTTTTTTCAAAATTGGACTCCTTCCTTACAGCATTGAGAAGCGATTTATTGAGAGTACCCAGCGAACATGTACTTAGTGCCGGAATTTAGCGGAGTAGATGCTGCACGCTTTCTTCCTCCTCAACATCTACGATTACATATCATAACTACTTGGAAGTCATTTTTAGTGTCCAGTAAAATCCAAGTCTAAGGCAAAGATGCCTTATGATTTACGGCACCGACAGTTCCGCTTGATAACTTTACTATGAACAGTAACAGTAACTGTTCCATTTCCGGCGAAAAGATACCTAAGATTCCTAATGCGGGCACTAATTAATTCTTAGACAGTTACAAATAGAGTCGTTGACAATCGCTTAGTAAATTACGCCGGGTGTTGCAATTGAGATAGAAAATAACCAAACTCTTTCCGTTTGACTCATTGGGCCCAAATGTGGTTAGATAGATACTGGAACCTTCCTCTCATTGATGATGCGCTTCAGATTGCCAATCATTACGGGTTGCCTTTTTGCTTTCATTAAGATCATCTTTCGTAAACTTCCTCGAGGCTCCTCTGCATGTTTTCCTAAGCATATCTAGGTCGGGCAACATGAAGTTTATCAAGAAGGTCCTAATTAAATCATAAAGTAATAGCTTTGAAACTACTCTAATAATAATTCTATTTGCCTTGTTCAAATTTTTCTGCAAATTATATTTGGGGTGTTTGCTCCAGCCACTACCGAAAAAAAAACAATATTCCCTCCCGATATCTAATCGATAGCCCCTACATTTTTTTTTAGCCTTAACCCATTTTTTCAGTAGCCCTCAATGACTAAGGTCAACCTATACACTCGTTAGACTCAACCGAAAAAAGGTGTCGCTGTCAGTCCGTCTACTCAATTTTGCTAGTATGTGTGTAGTGTTTCTATCGGAACCCGCCTATGGAAGCAGAGGTAGAGGGCGGCCCCCACTCCGTTGGAAGGACCAGGTGGAAAACGATTTAAACTCCCTTGGTATGACCAATTGGCGCCGGTTGGCGGAGCGAAGGAGCGACTGGCGCGCCTTGTTGGACGGCCATAACCGTTTAGACGGTTAAGCGCCAATTAAGTAAGTAAGTAAGTGTACGTATATTCCAAGCGTAAGTTCTGGGTATAGAGAAGGCATGCACGTTGCCGTCAGAGGACTCGATGGCGGGTGCGAAGTGTGCATTTGCTCAGATATCCAAGTAACGGCCATTACGCTTAACTCACCCATCACTTCATCTAAGGCGGTCAGCAGCTAACTTCGCAAATATAACTCTTATATGGAACCTGGTCACAGGAACATGGAAGACAACGAGATCGCAGAAGATCTTGCAAGGGCAATAGCACTGCTAGTGCAGTCTCCAACTGGTACTCATTGGACATCTGCAAGATAACCCATCAAACTACACCAAATTACGATAGTAGAAGGACAGAGGACCTGCTAATTTGGTCAAGAAAGTAAATATTTTTTTAGTCGACATTTCTCATCCATGCATCCCTAAGCCTATCCGTAAGCCTATCCATGTGAGGATAAGCCACATTTTTTCAATTTTTTTTTTTTTTGCAATAACTTTTATTTAAGTAGAGGTAATCTTATGAAGTTTGGCACCTCGAACAAGATTGCAATGCAATACAAGATTGCAAACATTCGTAGTGTTTACCAAACCACTGCGGAAGCGTACACCCGCCAAAAAAACCTTTTTCTAATTGAATAAATTTCTTTCTAAATTTTTTGTGTTACTTTGTTCAGGACTTCTACGTAGGACCTTCGATTAGGTAGGCAGAGCACGCTATCACCACACAACGGCGGCCAAATTAAATAAGAAATCGATCGCCGTAACTGAAACAGTCTACTGAGTCTCGATCAGCAGCTTCTGCCGATTTTTTCCCCTGTGATAATGATGTTATGAGTTTAAAAACCGTTTCTCCGTGGTGAATTTTAATTTTAGAAACTGATTAATAACTTTAACCATACAACATGAGAACTAGGATTGTGTTGATATCCAAATGGTCTTTTTCTGTGGCGACAAATTGTTGTATGACCCATGCAAAAAGATTAAACTTGGTGTTTTTTGTTCCATCCTAATGGGCATATGTATAGTTTATCGATATCAACTCATGTTGATATTTGTTGTAATTTGTCATTAAAGCATTATTTGTATGAGCGCCAAAAAAAAAGCAGATGCCAACAAATTGGATCACAACTTGCCCATGCATTGCCTAAATTTGCAAGTTTATAAATTACCACAGTGTCTCATAATGTAGGCGAAATTTTATCAAGAAGATTTTTACATCCGCATTAGATTCAATATGCTATTGTTTTCTTGAATGTATTTTTAGATATGAGTAGCGGAAACATTATGACGAAAAATATACTAAACAACATTGGCTCTTCTTTTTGCTCATTATCCTTTTTCAGATCCTCCTATTGGCATTAATGATTTCCTAGGCTTTGGCAAATCAACCACAAATCCATTGTTGTTGGGCACCAATGTGGACACGCTGTCTACACGGACGGCTGCCTATACGCCATTAACACCGAGCTCATCACAATCGTCTGCTTCGCCGGGCACAATGTCAGCAAATTCTTTTGATATTTTTCAGGTAAGTCTGATCGAAATTCAAATGAAGTAGTGTTAGTTAGCGTCTGCCCCATTTGGCACTAGCGCTGTTATAGCTCGTAAGCTCTTGTTGTTGCTTAATAGCACAATATTAGATTTTATGCACGCTAATAATGCACTGCACTGCGGAAACTCTGTTTTTATCAAATGCGCTTTATCTTGCATGCAAAAATAATATCTACTTGTCTTTATTTTATAAAAATGAATTTCAACATTTTATATACGGATTTACCTATGAATGTTGTGTAAAAGATGAGACAGATTTTTTGAATACGATTTAATTTTTTTTTTTACGTTTTTAGCGCTTATTTCAGTAACCAGAAAAAATTAATTGAAATTAAAGAGCTTATGCCATTTCAAAAAATCTGTTCAAATTACACAGTGTTACAGAAACGACAAAAGTGAAAATACCTGGGAGTTCATACCATTTTTCTAGTGTACCTCGAATATCTAAGAGAGACTGCATACAAGAGTTTCCCCGGACACCGCCAAAATCGTGAGTTACGGGTAAAAAACCGGCTTTTCGTATCATTGGGCCCTTACGAGCCTTTAAACTTGTTGGTTATAAACCTATTCTAGGTTGATTTCCGGATCTTATAAAAAAACTTTAGATCTTTCCAACGATTATAATTAACTAGCAAAACTTAACATAACTGTGGAAATTTGTTTCACGTCTTTTTGGGTTTCGTCAACTTTGGTGTTATTTCTATGCACTAATTTATATGCAGACTGTAACAACCTTTATCAGCATTAGAACTGGAATGAATTATGATCCCAGTAAGTATCAATTTTTAAAATACATACATATGTTGCAAACTTTCATGAGAACAAAATTAGAAAAGTATATAAAATTGTATCAAAACGACTCAGATATGTTTACTTGGCAATTGCTGTCGGATATGAATGTAAATTACACTGAAAGAAAAAGACTGGTAAAATCAACCGAAATTTCTGTAAATTTTTATCCATCGCAAAAAGATGTTGAAACAACTGCGCACAAGTCGTTGATTCGTAATTGACCGTTTTAGTAGTCAAATGAACAAAAAAAGTTGTTGCAACAGCTTTGTACGAAAGTACCTATGTTGCGGCACTTGCAAGGCAGATGAGTTTTCACTGAAACCTTTTCATGGCAGAAATACACTCGGAGTGCTTGTCGAACAGTGCCGAGGATCAACCCCGCTTAGGAAAATTTTCTTCTAATTAAAAAACCTTATTTCTAAAATTTGTATGTTGCTTTGCCCGGGGTGTGAACCCAGGATTTACGGTGTGGCAGGCGGAGCACGCTACCATCACACCACGGCGGCCGCCATATACATACGTAAATATGTGTATACATATAGTACTCAGCATACATAAGTACAAAGTAGAGAGCGCAGTGAGCGTAAAATTCTCTTTGAAATTTGCTCATGTATTGACTCTTTATCCCTGTTGAAATTACCAGTGAGATCAGTTGTGTTAACAAAAGAATCAGTTAGATTGATTAGGAATCTGTAAATTTTACAGAATTTTGTTAACGTAAGAGCGACAATTTCTCTTCTGTTGAAATGGCTAAACTAATTTGTTCGCTTGACAAAGAACTCGGTCGAATTAACCATAATTCGATCAACTTCATCGAATCTCCGTTAAGTCAAGAACAACAGAACCGATTTGTTGATTTTACTAGCACCATTTCTTTCAGTGTATGTAACCTGCTTTTTACACTTTTTACTAGAGCTTACGATTTCTCGAACATGTTTGAGGAGAGATTTCTCGCGATTCTCGCCTTCTCGCGAGATTCTCGAATATCGAATTACTCGCAAGGCTCGCGAGCTGCTCGACATTCAACTTAATCAATTAATTGGCTGTTTTATATAGAGCTTACGATTTCTTCTGGAGCACAAGCCAAAATGTCCGCAAAACCACAAGTAAAAAACCCCGAAATGTATAGAATATTGCCAATGCAGCGACTAAATTGAAAGTCGAGAAGATTGCGATCCTTACGAGAAATTCTAGATTCGAGAATCTCGCGAGAAGCCGTGTTCTTGATGTCTCGTTGAAAAATAAAACATTGCGAACAAAATTATATGTATAATAAATATGTTTTGAGTTGAATGTCATTGAAGCAATATAATCAACAGAAAAGTAGTCACAAGTAAAAAAAAACGTGTATAAATACTCTCCATACAGCGATTAAGTAAGAATGTCGAGAATCTCGCGAGAAGTCGAGTTCTCGATTTCTCGGGTCTCGAAAATCTCGCTTGTGTTCGAGAAGAAATCGTAAGCTCTACTTTTTACCAATTTTGGATAGACAAAACTTCATTCTTTAAAATAAGGTAAAAGTCTAGTTGAGGGGTCGACTGCTAATACGCTACCAAAAATATCGAGTGAGGTGTCAAAAGACGCGTATTGACCCCGACAGCAATAATCCGGCAGAAAAGAAAAATTGTATCTCTGTCCGGAGATATTTGCAGTTGAAGTTGGCGATTTTCATTTTTGTTGTAATGTTGGTGTACCCACAAAAAAAATTGTGAACATAAATGTTTTGCGCGTTTTAGTTTTGGTCTCCAAACCATTGTTGGACCCACCCAGGGTAATTTTTTATAAGCGCAGCCGAAGGCCGCCAATGCAGAGAGGTGTTCTGCGCAAAAATACTTTGGATCCCACCCCGGTTTCAGTGGGACCCGCGGGTCATTTTTCGCTTTTTCCTTAATATTTTTTGAACGAGTTAAAATTTTTATTTTCCGTTTGAGTCCTCTCTTGATATTTTTGGACGCGTATTAGCAGTCGACTCCTCAACTAGACTATTACCTAAAATGACATACACAGTTTTTAGAATATGTGTGGATTTGTATGTAAGTATACATAAATTTCATGACATCGTTGGAAATGTCTAAATATCTTCTTATTAGATGCGGAAATCAAATTAGAATCGTTTTATAATAGGCGCGTGATGGTCCAAATGTACGAAAAACCGGTTTTTTATATGGAACCCACGATTTTCGCGGTATCCGGGGAAAATCTTGTACGCAGTCATTCTTAGTACCTGGGAAGTGATATCATTTTTTAGTAGATTCTGAAGATCTTTTTTGTGTCACACATTGCATTTATATTTTCATATGCTATCTTTTTTAGTGAAAAATACTTCAGTTTTACTCATTTTATTGGCGGTTGGCATACAACCTGATTTTGGCAGGGTCCAACAAAATCAAAAAGAAAACCTCGAGCACTTTCAATTTAATATATTTTACTATGTGACGATATTTACTGTACCAATGATATTATCAGTGCATTCAGAAATACTTTTTGAACTGAAGAAACTGCATTTATAAGCATAGCGAGCAAAAAAAGTTAGTTTCCACGTTAGGCTCTTATTCAGGCGTAACAATCCTTACATGAAGACGAGCATTTCAATAAAGTGCTTTATTTCTTTGTGTAAATATACGCTGGAGTCTCATATACTGCACTATTACCATAAAATATAAGTTATATAGTCAAGTGTATTGTGCGTCAAGTGGCTTCAGGCCACCGTGATTGGACCTTATCAGTGCGGCTTCAGACCTGGTAAATCTACCATCGACCAGATTTTCCCAATGTGCCAAATCTTGGGAAACCCAAGCGAAAAACGAATCGACACGCATCACCTCGTCGTCGATTTTAAAGCAGCCTTCGACGGCACGAAAAGTAGCTGCCTATATGCCGCTATGCCTTAATTCGGTTTCCCCGAAAAACTTATAGTGCTGTACAAAATGACGTTGAGCAACACCATCAGCTCAGTCAGAATTGAGAAGGATCTCTCCGAGCCGTTCGAAACTAAACGAGTTTTCAGACAGGACGGCCCCTATCGTACGATTTCTTTAATTTATTCTGGAGATAAATATACTAGCTGTAGAACTTAAGCGCTCTGGAACAATATTCCATAAAAGAGTGCAATTACTGGCGTATAATATTGATACCATCGGCCTGAACACTCGCGCCATAAGTTCTGCTTACTCAAAACTGGAAAAAAGCGGTTGAGATGGGTTTCATGGTGAATGAGGACAAAACGAAGTACCTGCTGTCATTGAGCAAAGAGTCAGCGCATATGTGCCTTGTCAACTACACTACTGTTGGCAGCCATAATTTCGAAATAGTAAAATACTTCGTTTGTTTGGGAACCAGCATTAACACTAACAACAGCATCAGCTCTGAAATCCAGCCAAGAATCAATGACTCTTGCTATTAAATGCTACTTTGGACTGGGTAGGCAATTTCAAAGTAAATTCCTCTCTCGGCAAACGAAAATCATGCTCTACAAATCAGTCATTGTACCCGTCCCGCTATATGGTGCAGAAGCTTGGACCATGACAACATAAGATGACGCGGCTCTTGGAGTGTTCGAAAGGAAAGTTCTTCGAAAGATTTATGGGCCACCATGTTATGCGAATGAAGGATAACGCTAGTATTTTTATCGGAACCTACATATGGAAGCAGAGGAAGAAGGCGGCCCCACTCTGCTAAAAGGACCAGATGGAATACGATTTAAACTTCCTTGGTGTGACCAATTGGCGCCGGTTGGCGGAACGAAGAAGCGGCTAACGCGCCTTGTTGAACGGCCATAACCGTTTAAACGGTTAAGTGCCAATTAAGTAAATAGTCAGAAGTTATATACATAGGTGACCCTATGTAACGAATACTGAGGCTTTGAACTAAAAATTCAAAACTAGACCGCTAGAAAAATATGTTTCCAGTGGGAAAATAATTGCGATATAATCTTTAAAGCAATACCGAAATTGGCCTGAAAGCAATTTTGATTCAGTCATAGAATAACCCCAAAGTATACCTAAAAACAATTCCGAATGGTCCCAAAATAATACAGCTATTATATTTAAGCCGAATGCACCGGAAATTATCCTTCTACAATGCCGAAACGCTCTCGAAATTATACCTTACCAGAAACTGTCACGAAATATTCTTAAAACGGTTTCGAAATGGTCGTAAAGTAGTCGCGAAATAATCCCTAATAGAATCCCGAAAGTTTCGACACTATCCCGAACACAGTCCCGATATGATTTCCAAACTGTTCAGAAAAGTGTAGAAATTATACAAAATAATCACGAAGATCTCTTTAAGTATTCTCGAAATAATTTCGAGATAGTCCCAAAACTATCCTAATATAGTGCTGTATTTATTCCGAAATCCATCCCGAAATCATCCGGGGATATTCCCGAAATCATCCAGAAATGGTTACGGCATAGTAACGTTATGATAATGAAATACTTTCGATGTTTAAACTACAGCCACGTCAATATTTATATGGATAGCTAAGCAGCAATTAAGATAATAATCTCGCATAACACAAAGCAATATTCGACTGAGTATAAGCAATCCCTAGAGAGAACCGGGATAAAGAGAAGTACACATCTAAAGCTTTCCATAGCAATAAGCTTGTACCGTAGACGTCACAATCAGATTTGTTGAGACTAGAAGAAGCAGAGAGCTGCATATGATAGACCAAGCAAAAAAGGCGTAGAGTCAAGGGCGGGGCCGCACATATCTTACATCCTTATACTTACAAAGTTACCTTTATCATTAAAATGAGAGGACTGTGTGCTCATTATTAGTATTTTAACTGGACGGGCACTGCCTTCTGACGCTTAGCCAAGGTCTCGTCAGTGACATCAGATGAAGGAGGTTCGGGTTGGTGGAGGAAACGATCGAGCACGTTTTGCTCTCATGCCCTGCTCTCACTAGAATAAATCTCCAGCTATTAGGATTTGCTCAGCTGTCAGATATATAAACGGCAAGTAGTATAGGCTTTAGAAAGCGTCTAGAATTTGCCAAGAAGGCTGTTTTATGACAGAGTTTGTCAGTTTGGTCGTTGAGCAAACTTCTGGCAACACCAAGGACTCATCTATGTGAGGTCCTCACGGAACGGACAGCTCAGCCTTACCTTTTCTGAGTACAGAAAACAAATTTTGCAATAAAGGCCTCAATCTACATGGCCCATTGCTAAAGCATCAATAGATCCACAATAGTGCTACTGCTCAGTTTCCTAAACTATTTTAAACTTTGATATAAACCAATTAAAAACTGGTCCCCGGGGGCTGCCAAAAGTAATGAGAGGGTGTTATGATACTGCGCATATTTGTAAACAACAAAAATTACCATTATATCCTTTCCAATTATGGTCTGTCCGCTTGCCAAATTTCATCCCAATCCGTCCCGATCCCGTCCGATTAAAATAAAATTAAAAACCAACTGTGGGAACCCCTTTCCAAATAAGTGACTAACTGTACGCGAAATTCCAAATTGAAAACTATTGCAGGCGTTGTGGTGTGATTGAGCCACAAAGCAAGCATACGGACAGAGGGACTTCCAAATTCTCAAACTTATATTAACAAGATTCACAATTCGACTACAATTGCTGTTTTTATGTACGGGTCCCTTTTTCGCTCTTATTTGGAATCTAAATGTATAAATAAAGTATAGGTTGTAAAGATGGAGATTCGGACTATTAGCGAGCCTTGGGCAATTTTGGTGATTTTGTGTGGCTATATTTTATTAAAATAATTTGTTAAAAATAAATGATTGTGAGCACACAAATAAATCTATTTGTACTATGGCACTATTGTGAATATTTGCACTGCATTACCGGCAGTTGCTACCATATGCCAGATAGCAGCGCAAGCTGAAGGTGTTAATTGATTGATAGAACAGCTGATTTCTGTTGATATTTGATAAGAGACTTTTATATTGGTTGCGCAAGATGCGCACGGGTTCGGCTCGTAGTTATGACTACTCATCATTGTAAACTTTACCAAGTAGCGCAACTAACAGCTGATCGCTCAAAATTTGCACACACACACAAACATCACTAATGGCCATATTACGGAAATCTTAGAGAAATTGAAGTTAAATTTTTAAACAGACATAAAATGTTAAAATTTTGGAATATATAGCATCTAGGACACCTTAATTGCAGTAATTGAAATAAAATGGTTGCTTATACTCAAGTATTTAATTATTTTTTCTAAATTTATCTTTAATATTGATGCAATGATTGATCCAATGCAACTCTGGTCTTCCTACTGTTCTTCATTCCACTCCATTCGAGTGCCTATTTTCACGGTCTGCGAGTGCCTTCCACTCTATTCGCAACATAACCTCGAATTAAGCTGTCAAACTATATAGTAAACAATGCTACTCATTTCATCGCATATCAATGCATTTGGCCTGCGATTGCGATCCACACACGCTTTGACACTTCCTTACTGAAATAAAAAAACCCGCAAAAACATAATGTTTAAATTACGTAGGTATCATAATCTTAGTGCTGTACCAGAGTTATGAATAGCAGTTTTTAGTAGTTGTTTTAAACCAAACTGACAATTATCTATTGTTTTTTTTTTTTTTAATAAATTACGTAAGTGCATTTTCTTGCGATAGATTGGCGTCATGACAGTCGAGTCTTGTAGGGAAAGTTAAGCGAAATTCGAATTGGGCAAATTTAAACTATTCAAATGACTCATTTGGAAGTACGCGTTTAAGGTTGGGAATGTAGTATTAAACTGAAATTTTTTGTTTTTTTTTTTGGGTTTCACCAAAAAATAGAACTATTCATGCCCTTTTTAATCTTTATCCAGCAAAGCAAGTAAATATGAGGTTTTCTGCTAGTCTATTTGAATTGCGCTTCTGGAAAAATGTGGGGTTTAGTGGAAGAGTCGACCTTCTGCAGCTTCTTACTTTATACAATTTATCTCTTTTGATTTGAAGTATTTGTATTACTTAATATATAATAAAAAATAAATTTAAAAATAGTACATTTATTATAACTCGCTTATGCTACAAAACTTTCCTGCAAATTAAGTATTTTAAATAGTTCTTATTTTTAATATATATGTTTTATTTATTTGATTTTTCTTTTTGTATGTTCTTCTTCTACTTCATTTAATAAAATAAAATGGGATCGATGATTTGGTTTTAGTTTGAAAATGTTGCACAAAATAACACACCACTTAAGGTATTTCAAAGAAACATCAGCTTCGATTGTTCTGCACCTTTATCGCCAAGTACGCCCACCTCTATTTACAATCGCTCTTTTCTCAATTCACCTTTAGTCAGGTAAAGCTCACCTTTACAATTATTTACTTTTTTAACTTATCAAATATTAAATAATAAATAAATTATATTGATCTTCAAATGTGTAGGCAAAGTAATTATGCGAAAATCCCCTTTTTATTCCACTTATTTTAATTACAGCGATGGCAGCAATTCATCGAGTAACAACGGCCTCTCTGCTGATTCCATACCTTTGATGTATCAGAATAATTTTATAGGAAGCGGCATTGGTGGTTGCCTTTCTAATAGTCGCTCCAATTCACCAGAGAGCCAGAATAGCAATCAATCGAATATGGAGCACAGCTTAATTGATATGATCGTAAGTTGGTGCAAAAATATTTAGATACAGTCAGTTACAGTCGCAATGAGACAGAAATTAAAGACTTCAACCGATGTTTAGACGTTTTTTGCACTCGCTATACCTGTTCAACTTTTAGAACCAGTTATCCAATATATAGAAATCATATACATCACAAGTAGTAGTTAGAAAGAGATAGGAAGAGGGGAACAGAGAGGGAGTGCGAGGATAAGTGACAGGCAGAGGTAGAGGAGGATGTGAAGGAGAGGTAGAGATAGAGACATAGACAGAGAAATGATAGAGGTAGAGATATAGATAGAGATAGATATAGGGATAGGAATTCAGATAAAGCAGCACTAAAAAACTTTGTAACGCCTGCTTACCTGCGCAGAATAATTTGGTAGATTATTTTAGCGACGAAGTGCTCCTGTTTGATACGGATTAGGGACCACGAAAGCACAACATCAACGGCGTCCATCAAGGATCTGTTCTAGGGCCAACGCTATGGAATGCCGTGTATGACAGTAGCACACAAATCGACCTTCCCGGAGGTATGCAAATTATTAGCTACGCAGTTGATATTGTCATAGTAGCAATGGCCAGGAAACTGGATCTGCAAGCATTATGAATTGACGCTGTATGAAAGAATAAAGAAAAGGCTGACGAATATGGGGCTGAATATGGGTAGCAATAAAACATAAGTGGTTTTGGTGAGCTCAAAGTATACTGTGGATGAGTTAGTCCTATCCATAGGAGATTATCAAATATATACAAAACCTTACTTGAAATACTTATGAGTAAACACTGACTAGAAACTATCTTTTAAATAGCACTTCAGGGCGGTGGAGGAGAAAGATTCTAAAGTTAGTGGAGCTCTAATGCGAATAATGTCCAACCCTGCGGCCCTTATGAAGCTATCCGTGTGGGGCAGATCTAAAACTACACACCAAAAAGATATATTAGCAGCCTACCGAACTACTGCTATAGGGACGGTGTGTGACGACGCCATCCTTGTTTTATCTCGGATCTGCCTTTAAGGGAAATGGATTCCGACTAGATTCACCGGCAAGGGAAATGGCAGATCTGTATGACGACCATCTGAGGATACCAAGAAAAGCGTAAAGTCACGAAAAATAGCTAGGTTGCAAGAACGGTGAGAAGAATCGACAAATGTGCGCTGGAACTTTACGTTAGTTTGGAATATAGAGAAATGGCATGAGCGGAAGCCCGGCGAAGTAAACTATCAGCTCATGCAGATATTGAGTTGGCACTGCAGTGTCCACTCTGTCCCACATAATTGGAAAATGCAGAACATATTTCATTGCTATCACCTTCTCCGCGAAAGACACTCTGTACACAGTGTTTTGGAGAAGAACCCTACATAAGGAAATTAGTTCCCCTAATATGCAGATACATAGATTATTAGACTGCTGTTAGCAAAATCGCCTTTGAATCTGTGACGCGGTTGTTGCGCTGCCACAGCGTCGAAGATAAAAAAGATAGAGATAGAGTTGCTTTGGAAAGCTGAAGGTTGTGTGAAAATGTGAGGAAACTCAATGTCTCATTGCTCAGCTCAGCAAGCGTTAGGCGGACACCACCTCTTGCAGGGTAGCGAGATCCTTCTGGCCGGAAGTGAATAGCAGGAGGTCTGCCGAAATTATTGGATTCACTAAGGCTCACTTATCAATGGTCATTTGGGTTTTAACAGGCACGGTCCACTAGGAATCCATGCGGTACATCTCAATCTGCATCAGCTGTATGGAGGATGATGAGGTGGAATCATCGAGTCACTTAATGCTTGATTTACCAGCTTTTAGCAGAACTAGGCGAAAGTATTTCGATTGCGACTCACTTGGATCTCCAGAGGATCTATTCAAGATCGGTCTGATTACAAACTATATCGTTGCTACGCAACGATTCTCTAAGTACTTATAGCTACGTCGCCTATGTTTTATGTGGCATCACAACGGACATGCTGTCCAAGTTAGCCTCCCCTATCAGGGCAGCTACCAGCCAACCCAACCTATTAATATCTAATTTTCACTGTGCGTGACTGTAAGAAAACATAATTACAAAACCTACTAAGATTAATTTGTTATATTTTTCCCTTTAACAGAATTTGCTCTCGGTGGCCGATAACGATGCGCCAACACCACGAAACCAGCAACAATCATTGTCTTCACAATTGGCTTCCTACTCCTCTAACCAACATCAACTTTCACCATTATCTACGCAGTCAGAAAACCTCTCACCACTGCGCTTTGATCAACAATTGTCACTAGGCCAGCAACAACAACAACAACAGTCATCCACTACCTCATTTGGTGGTCTAGGAAATACGACCAACAATTTGTCTGCCTTTTCGACAACAAATCTTTTCGATGAGAAACAATTACAAAATTTTGATGCACTCAGCGCTGTCGATTTAGAACTAACAAAACTGCAAAATATGCAAGCATTCAATACGCTCAAACTTTTGCAGGCACAATCACAGCAAGTGCCATTACTCAATCATTTGTTGCAGGGCTATAGCAATGGCATCAATCAATTCAAGGGTTTGATTCAGCCACAAGCACCACCATCGGTTCTAGCTTCCGATTGGCATTTAGATCGTATAGCGAAATTTTATCGCAGTTCGGCTGCTATGTACGATGCCACCTGCACTTGGAGCGGTCAACTGCCACCGCGTTCACACCGCATGCTGAATTATTCACCGAAAGTTTTTCTTGGCGGCATACCGTGGGATATAAGCGAACAGTCGTTAATACAAATATTCAAGCCCTTCGGGCAAATCAAGTAAGCGGGTTGGCTATAACTTTTTCAAAATTTGTTTTCTTATAAGAAGAGTAAGAATAAAAAATTCGCCTCTCTTTACTTTACAGAGTCGAATGGCCCGGCAAGGAACAGCAAGCGGCGCAACCCAAAGGTTATGTCTATATCATATTCGAATCGGATAAGCAGGTAAAGGCTTTATTGTCCGCTTGCGTTTTACAAGTCGACGATTCAGAGAGTGGTGGCATTTATTATTTCAAAATTTCGTCGCGTCGTATTAAAGCAAAGGATGTAAGTAGTCTAAAGTTGAAATTGAGTAAATTTATATACCTTTCTTAAAATTTTTGAGTCTCAGGTTGAAGTCAAACCATGGATTATAGCTGATTCCAACTCTGTTAAGTCTACCTCGCAGAAATTGGATCCAACTAAGACTGTTTTTGTAGGTGCATTGCACGGAAAGCTGACTGCGGAAGGATTGGCGAAAGTTATGGATGATCTGTTCGATGGCGTTTTATATGCAGGTGAGGTTACTTGATTATAAAAAAATCGTTATGCTTCGTATACTTAATTAGTTCTAAAACTGTTTTCAAGAGGGGCGTTGATTTGAGGATGTAGAAGAAATGATATTGCAAGAGGAAAAGAGAGGGAGATGGAAGTGATGATGAATGGTGAGAAAGAAGCAGCGGAATAGTTGGGGGAGATTCATGACTAGTTCATTTAATCTGTCCCATCCTCCTAGGAAACCCACTATGCACATCTCTAACCTGAGCTCGAAGTCTAGCGCCGTCACCTGTTAGTTATAGGCTGATATTCGTATGGATTCTGCTACGAGGCCTTCATGATGCATACCATTCGGATCAGCAGCGTGCCTTTGTGGCGCACAAGCGGAAGAATTTGTTACATCGGAGAAAGTAGTTGGATATGGTGGCTTTCTGCACTCTTCACTTCGAAGACTTCCCCTTGGTCCACTTATTCCAGAAAAATTATTTCCTAGTATTTCGCTACATATAGTCGCACCGTCAAAATGATCCGCTTTGCATACCAAATCCAAATTTCGACTCCGGTGAGGACCAAGTGCAGCTTATTTTGATCTTGCAATTCATTCTCGTCGATTCCTTCCGTACTTTTGACCAGTAGTTTGTGAAGTTGTTTGAGCGAGGTGGATCTGATTCACTGGATACATATCGATTCATATCTATATATTATGCTGTCTTAATTTGCTTTTCCCCCGTAGCCCGCCTTAGTGGTGACACCGCTATGCCGCTCACGACTGGGTCCTTCGAAATGCGTATCTGAAAGGTGTGAGCTACGACGAGCAGATCCGTCAGGTCAGCTAGAGGCAGTGGCCTGCCTCCTTGTTTATTGGGCGAGCATCTCGAGACTAGTAGAGGCAGGTGCATCCATTACTTGGCTGTATTGTTTATATTTTTATCAGCCTCCTTTAGATATTCCTCATTCACGCCTACCTCTTGCAGGAAAAATTATAGCCATAGCAATAAGAAGCTTGATGTAGCGTCTTCTTTCCGACGCGGGGCATGATGTTTTTCTGGTTCCAAAGCCAGGGCAGGCTGCTCCCGCTGGTATGTGTAGCGTTGCGCATTTGGTTGCATTACGGCTGAGATCGTTGGCTCTCACACCTTTTTCTGCGGGTTCCAGCAGTATTAACTAGCCGCACTACCCGCTATTAGAACCACATCGTATGCGTAGGTTAAACTATTTACAAGGGCGTTGCCCAATTCGGCCATAGAGCGAATTACGACCTCCAAACCAAGTCGAACAGTAAAGGACTAAGTAGGAGCCCCCGGCGTACTTCCGCCGGCATATTTATGGGTTGAGGTTGATTCTAATTGCATTGATAATTTAACCGGTGCGCTAGTTGCCTTTGACGTTGTCATTGATTTATTTATCAGAACGAATATGAGAAGGAGTTAATGATCCCGATTCATAGATCTTTCCTTCGTTTCCACTTTGCTAACGATCTCTTTTCTTTTGATCTATATTTTTACAGGCATTGACACCGATAAATATAAATATCCTATTGGTTCCGGACGAGTTACTTTTAACAATAATCGATCCTATATGAAAGCAGTCTCTGCAGCTTTTATTGAAATACGAACAGCAAAGTTCACTAAAAAGGTGCAAATCGATCCGTATTTGGAGGATTCACTTTGTTCGATTTGTGGTGTACAGCATGGCCCATATTTTTGTCGTGAACTGTCATGTTTTAGGTAAGTGTAAAAAGGAATTTTAAAATTGTATTTAGAAAAACCAGGATAGCTTTATTGTAGCAAATGACTAATTTCGACAACAAAAATGAGTGCATGAGCCTGTCGGTATATAGGTTAGGGTGGGTGGCCCCTGCATCTAGGTGGAAAAAGCTCACTTGAACACTTTTACAATCCGTTGTGATATCACGTTTACTAACGGCGACACTGTTTTCTTATGATGAATTGATCCTCTGCACAGCAACGATTTACTTAAGGATGGGGCTAACACCGTTCCCCCATATTTCGTCCTCCATACAGCTAACACAGTTAGGAATCTCCAGAGTTTACCTTAGTAATGTCACTGAGCGTGTGTTATCAACAACCGACCAGAAGGATCTCGACACTCGGCAAGAGGTGGCATCAGCCTATTGTTTGCTTACCTGACTCAAGTAACAGATTGCAAGTGGCAAACTTGCTAGGTCTAAGAGAACCGCGTGATAGTTATCAGGTATTTCGGTATGCCTAAATAATCTTTATTGAAAAAAAAAACTGTTTTCGACCTTGAGCGATTTCAGTCACTCGACGACCACCACACTCTACCGCATACTTTTGGAGCTCGGCGATTTAATGACGGCTTGACTGTCCGAGTAGGTTGTTGTTGTTGTTTTTGTAGTGATAACGACACTCCCCGAAAGCCTTGTGGAGTGTTATCGATGTTGATGGTCCTCTTCCGGATGCAGATCAGGTACGTTCCGGTAGCAGGCACCATTAAGGTACTAGCCCGACCATCTCGGCAACGATATGGTATTACCACATGAAACTTGCTAGGCCATACCGCCCTCCCACCCCCTAGATCCATGAGGAGTTTGGGGTCACCAGAGCCTCGGGTGTTAAAGAAACAGGATTCCCTACGGGTAGGTGAGGTTGACAATTGGATTGGAGAAGCTATATATTTCGCTGGCAACCCCTTCAATAAATTTGGTATTTTAGTCGCCTCTTACGACAGGCATACCTACCGCGGGTATACTCTAAGCCCCCTAACCCGCTGGAGTTGTCCGCGTAGGTAGATAGGTATAATGGTTACGACCCTGATCGCCCAATTAGCTAATGGAAATCCGTTTGTCTGAACCTTTTGAGTTTTAAATCGGATATGTATTACACGATGCGCGAGTTGTTTATAAAATCAAGGAGATTTGGAATACGTATTGCCGATAATATAACCAGATTTTCCGGAAATCTTAGACGTGTTCTAGAGGCGGGCCCTTACACGGAAAGTATTCAACTGTCTCCGTTGGAGCTACGTCTTGACAACTTCTTCATGCTTTTGTTGTTTTAGTTGTAGCAGTGCTTCGCCCCATCAAATAGGTGCAACAACTCACAAATTGTCGTCAATATCCTCCAACGGGCTTCCAAGGAAACTTACAGTTTCAACAGGGGTGGACCAGAGTGTGAGGGGTGTTAGAGGCGTTGGTTCAACATTGCAATTAAAGAAATGGTTGGTGTCATGTGGGGACACATTGCAAGCAGGACATACATCATGTATGTCGGGCTTGATTCTGGATAGGTAACCCCAATGTAACCCCATTTCATCTGTTGCGTCCTTCCCACAACTTCTTCATCTTTTCCGAATGCATGCATAACGCCCAACGAGTTATTCAGATCGCTATGAGTTATTGAATCTTTTCATTAGACTCCTTGTTCTTTCCACTTTTGCTGAGCCTTGTGCATGTAAAAATTTTGAAATATTCCTTTGGCTGCGCCTCGGGAAATGCCTACTTCAACACTGATTGTTCCCTTGTATTCATCCGCCATCTAAGTAGAGTAGCAACGCGTCCACTGTATCTTTGAAAGCGGCTACTTCCGGTCAGGCAGCCTAGCACCCATCCTATGTTCACAACCCTCATCCCTCAGGGGTATATAAGTGGTGAAGTTAACAGCGGGGGTAATACCTAACGCAAAGTAATCTGTCTTGCTACCGATAAAATCAAGGCTAGTAAAAATTTTGGGATGCCCGTTGCAAAAAGTCTAAATCTTGTATCTCGAAGCCTACTTACAGTCCTCTGCGGCTGCCCTCTTAACAATACCTACCAGGTTTATATTTAACATGACGTTCAATTTCGGTCTCTCGATAAGAAGAGAAGTGAGCCACTGCACTTATTTTACCTAGACTAATACACAACTGCTTGATTTCGAGTCCAACTCCACTAATTTTTTAATGGAGTACCTTTGGAAACATGTATTTGGTAGGAGCTCTGAACATGGTAGAGCATTGGCACAGAAAGGCCACTCCCTGCTCGTACAAATTTAATGAAGAGCCGAGAAATTTTTGGTGGTGGTGCCGGTGGAGCAGTTATTGATCGAATATTAGCACTTCGAGATACTAGGACTACTCACCTTACTTCATGTGTTCTCCTAAAGATGTTTGGAGATAACAGCGCAATTATACATGGAGAGTCGACTCATAGATTGACGTTCAAGTCATCTTTTCCATGAATTATACACCAATTTCACGTTTACTTACCTCTGCTGACGGTGCTGCTCGCTATAATCAGCTTATTTTAAAAAGTCCATATAAGCGAAGGAAAAGCCTTCATTTTTATTATATACTAGCTGACTACGTTTTGCGCAAAATCAAATGCGCAGAAAAGCATGCAATATTCAGTACCATGTGGTCGATAGCAAATAGGTACCACCTAAGTGATAGAATTTGGGCTGTTATCGCTTATGACTACATGTTATTAAATGCTGCGCACTTGATTTTGTTTTAGAGATTTTTGGCGATAGAGTTTTAGCTTAGCGAAAGTTGGAATTTGGACGGTGGTGTCACTGAAGTTAACACCCTGTTTCTTTATACCGTGGCGCAATGACGCCACTAACAGTAGTACCACTACAGACTCATCTTCGACATAACATCAATTCTCAACACTTCAACTCAATGCCACCGGTAACGCCAATAACTCTCCTGTGCTAATCTACTTAGTACTTAGTAGTGGTATTATGAGCGGGCAACATCTGTAATTCGGTAATCGGAAGTTGCTGTTAGTCAAAACTTCATCACAATGCCGCCAATAACACTGCTGTGACGCCACCTACGACGGGTGATAAATAGCGTTATGAGCGGGCGACATCTGTTATTCGGTAGTCGAAAGTTCCTGCTAGTTATATAATGCTACCTACGAATATAATAGCTTGAGCGGGCGACATCTGTAATCGAGAGTTGCTGCCATTCAACACTGTACGTAATACGCGAGCATGGGATTCACCACGTGGAAAGAAATTTTTCTCATATAAAATAGTATGGTTAATCCCATACCCGCGAAGTAATGGCATGAAATATTGCTTGTTACTTCTAGTCACCCAGAGGTATAAAAAATACTCTTTACGAATACCCTTCTGAACAGCTTTCATTTGATATACATATTGTTTAAACACATTCTAGTGGTACTCGGGTCCACGTTTTGGTCTCAAGACCCTAGCCACCCAGCGGCATGAAATATAGCGTATAGCCTATTCGAGTACCTAGATATTATACCTGCAAAATTTTATAAAAGTCGATCCAGTAGTTTTCAAGTTTTAAGCATCTGAACATACACTCACCACGATTCATTTTTATACTCAGTTGAGCAGAGCTCACAGAGTATATTAACTTTGATTGGATAACGGTTGGTTGTACAGGTATAAAGGAATCGAGATAGATATAGACTTCCATATATCAAAATCATCAGTATCGAAAAAAAATTCGATTGAGCCATGTCCGTCCGTCCGTCCGTCCGTCTGTCCGTTAACACGATAACTTGAGTAAATTTTGAGGTGTCTTGATGAAGACACTGGGCACTCATATCAGATCGCTTTTTAAAATGAACGATATCAGACTATAACCACGCCCACTTTTTCGATATCGAAAATTTCGAAAAATCGAAAAAGTGCGATAATTCATTACCAAATACGGATTAAGCGATGAAACTTGATAGGTGAGTTGAACTTATGACGCAGAATAGAAAACTAGTAAAATTTTGGACAATGGGCGTGGCACCGCCCACTTTTAAAAGAAGGTAATTTAGAAGTTTTGCAAGTTGTAATTTGGCAGTTGTTGAAGATATCATGATGAAATTTGGCAGGAAAGTTACTCTTATTACTATATGTCTGTTTAATAAAAATTTGCAAAATCGGAGAACGACCACGCCCACTTTTTAAAAACTTTTTTTTAAAATTCAAATTTTAAAAGAAAAGTTAATATCTTTACAGTATATAAGTAAATTATGTCAACATTCAACTCCAGTAATGATATGTTGCAACAAAATACAAAAATAGAAGAAAATTTCAAAATGGGCGTTGCTCCGCCCTTTTTCATTTAATTTGTCTAGGATACTTTTAATGCCATAAGTCGAACAAAAATTTACCAATCCTTGTGAAATTTGGTAGGGACATAGATTCTATGACGACAACTGTTTTCTGTGAAAATGGGCGAAATCGGTTGAAGCCACGCCCAGTTTTTATACACAGTCGACCGTCTGTCCTTCCGCTCGGCCGTTAACACGATAGCTTGTGCAAAAATCGGTATATATTTACTAAACTCAGTTCACGTACTTATCTGAACTCACTTTGTATTGGTGTAAAAAAGGCTAAAATCCGACTATGACCACGCTCACTTTTTCGATATTGAAAATTACGAAAAATGAAAAAAATGCCATAATTCTATACCAAATACGAGAAAAGGGATGAAACATGGTAATTGGATTGTTTTATTGACGCGAAATATAACTTTAGAAAAAACTTTGTAAAATGGTTGTAACACCTACCATATTAAGTAGAAGAAAATGAAAAAGTTGTGCAGGGCGAAATAAAAACCGTTGAAATCTTGGCAGGAAAACTGTTCGTGGTATTACATATATAAATAAATTAGCGGTACCCGACAGATGATGTTCTGGATCACCCTGGTCCACATTTTGGTCGATATCTCGAAAACGCCTTCACATATACAACTAAGGGCCACTCCATTTTAAAACTCTCATTAACACCTTTCATTTGATACCCATATAGTACAAACAAATTCTAGAGTCACCCCTGGTCCACCTTTATGGCGATATCTCGAAAACGCGTCCATCTATAGAACTTAGGCCCACTCCCTTTTAAAATTATCATTAACACATTTCATTTGATACCCATATTGTACAAACAAATTCTAGAGTCAAGCCTGGTCCACTTTTATGGCGATATCCCTAAATGGCGTCCATCTATAGAACTGTGGCCCACTTCCTATTAAAATACTCTTTAATACCTTCCATTTGATACGCATGTCATACAAACACATTCCAGGGTTACCCTAGGTTCTTTTTACAAACATGGTGATTTTCCCTTAACTTGTCTCCACAGCTCTCAACTGAGTATGTAATGTTCGGTTACAGCCGAACTTAGCCTTCCTTACTTGTTATATATATTTAGGTTAACCTTACCCAGGGTACGTTGTAACGTCCGAGATTGAATGAATGTTGCGTTATTTTCTCTGTTTTGTTTGTTGATAATTTAGTTTATTGTTCTGTAAATTGAATTGAGTTTTAACTATACGCATATTTGCGGAAATGTTTGTTGAAAATATTTTATTATTTTATCTTATTGTAATGCAATATACACAATATTTTTGGTTTTTTCGTTCGGTGCAAACATAAACAAATTTTTTGGCGTTCCAACTCTAGAGCAAGCTACATATAGCTGGCCATGGGAAAAGCACGGACTCTCTAAATGTAATCCTGCAACAGTAAGCGATTGTCCTTGTGCTTTGTTGATTGTAATTGCAAAAGCAAGGCGTACAGGAAACTGTATGAGCTTAAAATTTTATGAAAAATCTGCAGGAATCTTTGGGAACGGTGGTATGAGCACAACTTCACCATTGCTTTTATCGCTGAGGATTGTTGATTCGATTGCATTCGGCATTAATTTATTAACGCAAAGTCTGGTTCCATTGCACAATTTTGGTGGGTATAAATTCCGAAGAAGCATGATTGGTGAGCCAATTTTCAAAGTTAATATATGCGCAGGCACCCCAAGTGGTTCTAAAAAGTTTAGAAATTCAATTGGATAATTCACAATTTGATCTTCATCTGTAACTGTATCGATCGATTTATATTTCGTCACTTCACCAGGAATTTGGTTTTGAATGCGATCATTCATTTTGTTAACATGATCATTTTTGGGAGCTAAAATTGCTCGTTGGCATAGCCAAAAAAAAAATTTATTTAAAATTCTTAATTCTGAAATATGAAAAACTTTCGTCTTGATCGAAGAAACCTATAGCCAAAATTTGGTGATGGTTGAAGTGTGGGAAATGCATGTTTCCATAGGGAACACATATACTGAATTTGATTTTCATAGAAGATGTAGATAGACTGCAGCTAACAAACAATGCAGTCAAACTTTAGGTGTTAAAATAACCTAAGTTTGTATGGCAGCCATAGTTCTGAAAAATCCCATTTATAGGGAAGGTGCCACGCCCTTTATTTCCCAATTCCACATTTTAATGGAGGTGTTAGGACTTAACGTCATATAGCTCCTTTCCAATTTTCATTATCCTACCATTACTACATCCAGAGTTATGCAGTATGATATATTCCCTTTGCATGGGAGGTGCCATGCCCCCTTTTTCCAATTCCACAATTTCTTGGTGGTGTTAGAGATTGACCTCATATAACTTCTTACTGAATTTCAATGTTCTGGCACGTATACCTTCAGAGTTATGCAGTACCAAAGATTCCATTTGTATGGGAGGTTCCACGCCCTTTTTATATATCGAAATTATGTTTAGCCTAAAACCTTCGTGTTGATCAAAGGAACCCATAGTCAAAATTTGGTGATGATAGAAGTGTGGGAAATTCATTTCCATGGGGAACACACAGACACACAGAATTTGATTTTTATATATATAGATGGATTAAAACATACTAAATGGGTATCTTGTTGGTGGTAAGCTAAATTGAGAAGGCAGAAATTCAAAAGAGTCGGGACCCTGTCTCCTAAAGGTGCATCTTCCCTACTGGCTGATACGAGAGCTGAATTGATAATAGGACCCTAATTTCGATACGATCAAACCATAGCGATACTTTTGTTGCTCAATTATTTTTTATGTTCAGACTCGAGTTTCTGAGTTTGTAACAATAAAAATTATGGGATAACATGAAAAGGTCAGAGCCAGCTTTAGTTTCGGCACACTCTAATAGGCAAGAACGAGCTACTCTCTTCGTTCAGGGATGACAAAGCTGAACACTTTATTCCCGAGGTTAGCTCCTCGTGCTGTGTATCTACTGATTCATCCAGCTTTCATAAAGTTTGCATTTGGCAGGATTTAATAAGGCTACTTTTGCTTGGAATTGTTTTATCTTTTGTTGTAGGCATCGATATTTTTCGTATTGAGTTTTTTTGTTTCTATACTGTAGGGAACAACAAAAATGTGCGGAGCGGTACTTGAGTTGAGTACCGTATCAATATTTTGCATCCAATATCGTGCTCCTAGCCTTAAACGCTCTGCAGTAAATTACGTAAGTCCAGAATACGGCCATTGCATGTATTATTAATTCTTTTTTATGGTCTCACCTTTCGCTAGTTGTCCACGACTAATACCTTCAAACTCACTGTTCAAAGATAAAACTCATTCGTAAATATCATTTTATTCAATTTCAGATACTTTTGTCGCGCCTGCTGGCAATGGCAACATTCTCCTGAAGGTTTTAGAAGTCACAAGCCCCTTACGCGTAATTCCAAATCACAAATTTTGGTCGGCATCGGACCTAATTCATCATCAGCTCCGTTGCCATCGTTAAATTCGACATCACAGACACTGCAACTTCAGCAACAACAGCAGTTGCAAGCACAAAATATATCTCAGCAATTCCAACAACAACAACAACAACAGCATAACCAGCAACAACAACAACAAACACATGCTCACACAAATAATATAAATTGTGGCTATCAAGTGGAGCATGCGCAACAACACAATCAAAACAATTCAAATTTTCATAGATTCAATCAGCAACAACAACATCAAACACCAAACAGCAATAATCATCAACAACACCAACAACATCGAACATCACCACAACCAATGTTTCAAATGAATCAACAGCATCAACAACAACAATTGCTACAACAACAAAATCAGCAACAACAAACTATATTCTAAGCAGTGCTTTGCTAGCGTTAAATATTAAAAGCAAAACACAAAAAAAAAATGCAATTGAATTGTTAATTTGCAAATTAGTTATATCCCAGTTAAATATAACAATTGTGTAAATGTTTTTATATGTATGTGTAACGAATTGAATAGTGTGTAAGTTGAAATTTTTTTTCAATTTTTTGTTTAATTCAATATGTACTTATTTGGTTTTGGTTATTTTTTTTTGTGTAAATGTAGCATATATATAGGCGCATTTGAAACGTTCATGCATATGAATTGAGTTGTGCAAATTTAATTAAAAATTTTAAATTTTTTTTATTTAGGCTGCAAAATTAATGCTGCATTGTATATAAATTAAACAAATTTAAAGTTATACTGCATAGTACTTAAGTAACATATCAAACAATTGTAAATTTAATTTTGGCGCCTAAAAGTGAGCTTGCTAAAACAGCAGAATTACTACTTAGTTTTTAGTTTAAAATTTTTTTCAAACGCTGAACACGAATATTATTTTAGCTATAACTAAAAATTTTGAGCAAATAAATTTTATAATTATCGCGTGCGCCTCAAAGCATGCAATATTTAGGGAAACATCTGTAATGCAGTTAGCGTTTGAAATTTCACTAAATGCTGCATACTTTTGGGCGCATGTATTATTTTAGTTGTAAAATTTTGGAAGCTGTTTTTGGCTGCCTCTAAAATTGAAATACAATTGTAGATTTACTTAAAAGCATTTAGAACTTGCTATTATTTAGAAATGAATTATTTCTAATTAAGTTAGCAAATTTATGTAAATAACTTGCATTTGTAGTTTATCAATAAAATAATTAATTAGTATAATGTATATTATTTGTAAATAAGCTATCGTCGGATAATTATTTTTCTAGAGTATATATAAAATTGATTTCTTGTGTTGGAAAAAACTTTTTTCACTTAAGTAATGAAAATTGAATTTTTTCCTTAAAAGTGCATTTGTATGTAAGAACTATGTAGCTTTATTAACCAAGTTTATTTATTTATTCTCAATTTTTTTTTTGTTTACTGTAAATATGTATGTTTGTTTTTTTTTTCGAACTTCATACATATATAGATGTATGTATGTATGTAAATATGTGTTGCTATTTATTTGTTAATATTTTGTTATTTATATTAAGTTCGTTTGTTATGATTGATTTTCAATATCACTATGTGATAATTACTTTAATTATGTTATAAGTTACATAAAAATTGTTTGTTTACAATTTGTAAATAATTTCGATGCTTGTTGATGAATTGATTTAATTTTTTTACGTTTTTAAGAAAATAAATCTTCATTTTCTTCTTTACATAAAAAGTATAATAATCTGATAAAATGCTTGCCTTCATTTATTTTTAATTTCAAGGCAAAACTTTTAATCCTGCCATTCACTGAAAAAATCAGCTGGTAAAATTAACAGAATACCGGGTGAATTCAACCGAAATTGCTGTCAATTTTAACACATCGCAAGAATTTGTTGAATAAACATCGCACCAATTGTTGATTCTGAATTGACGGTTTCAACAGTCATAACAACAAAAACAATTTCGTCATACGACACACTAAGAATACCAATGAGGACCGTTAAAATAACAGATTTTCACTGCTACTGATGTGACAGAGACTCCTACGTCACCATGCATATAAGAACAAAGTAGCGTGCGTCTTGAACGTAAGCTTCTCTTTAAATTGCCTGATATATTTGCATAAAATGCAATGGAGCACGGTACAGCGGGAAAGTTCTCATAGTTCCTCCAATAAGTACCTTTCTCCACTATTTTTCTATGATTGGACTCACATGCCGTTCCGTATCGGGCCTCGTTGATTTTCTGCTAACTTTGCTCCTCCAGTGCGACGCATTAACGGTTAAGGCGCTACGTATGTATATCTCTTGAACCAATCCAAATGACAGATGAACCCACAATTTGATATAAAGTTCCATCATTAATCCTTCAAGGCCAAAATGGGAATTCATCGGTACACAAATGACCCAGCACCTAAATTGCCCTATATCTCTTGAACAGAACCAAGAAACTCTTGCTTGGCATTATATAGCCACCTACTTATAGATTAATCCACAATTTGACTAAAGGTTATATCATTAACGGTTCAATTTCTACCTGCGATTTATCGGTTGATTGATCATTACTGACTACTATATGCTTTTTATGTGTACCATATTTTGAAAAAACAAAATTCAAAAGTTTTTTTTTGCATTCATATATCTAGCTAATTGAGATTGATCTATAATTTGATTAACGGTTTTATCATAAACGATTAAAGCGTTATGTGGTATAATCAGTTTATCGATAACTTCTGTCACTTTGTGTATATCTTTTGAACCAAGCCAAATGACAAAGTTGTTGTTTTTGCATAATATGAGTACATACTTGTATTTGGCTTGGTTCAAGGGATATACACAATTTGACAGTAGTTATCGATAAACCGATTAAGACACTATACTACAACTAAAATTCCACATCCAAAAAGTAAAGACAGATAAGTATATTCCTTAAAACGGAGTAACCCTGAGCTTTTATCACCCTGCAAACCATTGCTAAGCAGTTTGTTTGTCCTCATACAACATTTCGGGCATTGCGACTACGTCTTCTTTGTGCTGTGGGTCCAAACGATACTTTGCCTCTATGCTTAGGTTAGGTTAGGTTGAACTAGCCAGTCCATGAGGACCTCACATAGACTGAATAAGTCCGTGGTGTTACCAGAAGTTTGTTTTAACGACCAAACTGAAAAACGCTGTCAAAAACCAGGACCTATGTTATAAAATAACTCTGTCCTCTTGGCAAATACTAAAAGCTTCCTAGGATTTAAGCCGCTTGCTGCTTCTAGATCTGACAGCTGTATCACTCCTAATAGCTGGAGTCTTAGCCTGGCAAGCGCAGGGCAAGAGCACAGAACGTGCTCGATCGTTTCCTTCTCCAGCCCGCACCTCCTACATCTGCTATCACTGACCAAGCCTAATTTAAAGGCATGTGACGCCAGAAGGCAGTGTCCAGTCAGAATACTCGTCATGAGTCTACAGTCCTCTCTTTTTAATGATAGAAGCAACTTTGTTAGTCTAAGGTTGTAAGATCAGCACATAATCTTCGACACTTTACAGCCCCGCGCTTGAACCCACGCATTTCCTGCTTGGTCCATCATGTGCACCTCTCGCCTTCGCTTAATTTCGCCCATTCTAATTGGGGTCTACAAGCTTCAAGGGATGCGCCCTTTTTAGCTAATTCATCCGCTTTTTCATTCCCATCTATTCCCATATGCCCTGGGACCCAATATAGATGTATGCTTCTCCCTGTCCCGATTCTCTCCAGGGACTGATTACACTCTAACACGCATTTAGATGCTGTGGTGTGCGAGATTATTGCCTTAATTGCTGCTTGACTGTCAATATAAAAGTTAACATGATTGCAGCGTGGGTTATTTTCTTCCAGGGTTTCTACTGCTTTGGTTACGGCTACTATTTCCGCTTGGAAAACGCTACAGTAAGCCGGCAGCCTGTAGGATCTGTTTATTTCCGGATCAGCACAGTATACCGCAGACCCTACTCCTTCCACTACTTTGGAACCATCTGTGTACACATGTATCGTCTCGTCCTCCATTTGCTTATTAGGAGGACGGATATACGCGGTGTTGCGTTCAAAACCTGTCTAGAGAAGCTTGTCGAATGGCAAAAAATAGGACAAGAAAACTGAAGGAAAGAGACAGAGCGCTGTTTCAAAAGGGAGTGCCAAAACTGTGGTTTTTTCGAACTTTTAATTTTATTATTTTTTTTTTTTTAATTTGCTACAAATTTAGACTACCATGCACATTAGACTGGACCGATTTATTAACCGATATAGCGCCATCGATTTTTCGATAGGATTTGTGCTCAGGATCAGAATTCAATTGAATCTGAATCAGAATTTTTAGAGAAACTAGAATGAAAAATAGATAACTCCTTTCATAATTACTAATGCCATGTATGTTTATGACACTTCGGATTTGTGGTTAATATTCCACATGCTTTTTTTTCTAAGTTATAATCAAATAACCAAAAACAAAAAATATGACGAAACCTCCCTTTTTCGGGGAGGCTTCGTTAGTCATCTGGGTGGCTTCAACATTGGGTGGAAGGTTTCGACATTTATCAAATATAGCAATTTAACCAGCAAAAAAAAAGGATGTTGGAAAAAACTCTAAATACGATTTTTAATTCATATTTGATGTTATTTATTTCAATACAGTAACAAATTTTTCGAACAAAAACATAAAAAATTTAAGCGGAAAATAAAGTATAACAGCACTTTTAACGAACATCTAAATTTGAAAAATCAAAGTTAAAAATAAACTTGCTTTGCGCACGTGAAGTTCCTGGTGGATGTTCAGTTGTGGGCAATATACTTATTATATCCTGCTTTGAAACCAAGTGTCTGTCTTCTACAATCGGTTCATAGAAATATTGGGTTTTATTTTGATGTCTGAGAAATTTCGCGACGCACGTCGAATTTTCAACATCCACGACTACACCAGTGTAAAAGAAATTGGTTTTGTCAGTGAACATAATAACAAAAACGAAAAACGAAGTCATACGTCAATCCATGATGAAGATTTGAACATTTCTTGAAGTAAACCGTTAAGTCTTTTTCGTGGGCAGCTGTAAGTACTTGATTGGAAGAAAACTTCGACTGAAAATCTTTAACAGTTCCCATATTTGTTTGCTCTTTTGAAATTCGAGATATTAGTGTTGTCCGCTTCAAGTTATATTTCCGAGCAGCGCTTGATGGGGTTTCTTTTTTTTTGTTTTATCTCCTCGATGGCTTTTTTCATTTTGTCTTCGTTGGTGATCTTTTCAGATATTTGGCATCTTGATGGCTGTAAAATATTACTTGCTAAGTAAAAACTTTGTCGAAGCCTCCCAAAACATATTGTCGAACCCTCCCCCGTGCACTTATTTCAGATTTTTCGCTCCAAAATATACATCTTAGTGTTATTGAAAAAGTCTTTAAAAGCAATAAAGCTTAATTTTATTGCAATATTAATGGGCAGAAAACTCATGTTATATATTCTATATTGTACACTTAACACGCGAATACTTACCAGCAATTTTTACATCAACACTTTTCAAAAATAAAAAATCTCGTCTGCATACTATCGCCGTTGAACAAGCACTGAATAGCTTTCATGACAGCGTCACACTCAATTTGGTTACTTTTTATTGGTGGAATAAGAACAATGGCAGTAATAACGGCGGCCAAATTTGAAAAAGTCGAAGCCTCCCTCATGTCGAAGCCTCCCCCTTCTACCCTACATTGGTTGATGACTCATATCTTTATGAGAGGTTGACCCCAAGACAGAAAAAAATACGCGAAAAATCCTGTTGTTTTAGCATGGCCCTATTATCATGCCTCTGCAGTTGATATTTCTCAAGGCATGTTGAGAAAAAGTCTAGCTCCAAAGTTTGCAGTGAGTGGTAGTTGTTTAATTTGTTTCATTTGTGGGACGCTACATAAATGACAATGCTAAAAGGGCACAGAATATGTATAGGTGGGGCTTGCTCCAAGGTGCCCCTGGTACAACGGCCAAAAGAACTCTCATAACTAGTGGCTAACCTGCAGAGATACAGGGCAATGTTCTCCCTAAAAAATGGCTTAACAATTCCTCCCTCAAGAGTTCCGCTTGAATTATACAATAAATGAAAAATGTGGACTTGTAGCCAATTTATCGCCATTCAATTTCATAAAAATTGCGTTTAAGTATGCTAAACTCTTTAGAAATTGCGGTGTCGGTTTGTAAGGGCCTCCTTTGGGCAATCAATTGACAAACGTGTATGTTTTGTCAACGTGTTCAGAGCAAACGTACGGACACTTAAGAAGGCTATATTCCCTTGCTTTGTTTAGTTTGACCCACAATAGATCTGCACAAAGGTCGCAGTGCTTCCAGACCTAGGTTTCTTCCACCAAAGTAATTTTCGGTAGCTCGAGAAACCTATCCTTCTTTTCTAGGTTGATATTTCGTTTTAAAATATTTCCAACGCATGCGGCTCATTTTTTTTTCTCTTTTTTATTTAAAATAACTATGAAAGTAATTTAGTCGTATCCGTTAATATGAAATCCATCAAAATTAGAAAAATTCGTAACATTTTTCAATCTGGTAGCTTGTTTTTGTTGAAATTGTCAGTGTCCCCCCAAAAGTCAAGTGGCTAACGTCATACTAAATGGAACTACCTCCATTTTTTGTATCATGGTTGAGACTTTCGAGAATAGTGTAAGAAAAATTAAATTTATGAAATTGATAAAATTATTAGTTTGATGAAGGCTCTGCAGTTTAGTTGATGTTAGAGCTTTAATTATTGCAAGAAGGATTTAAGGATATAACAAAAAAATTAGGGTGGTTTTCATCATATTAAGTTATAATTTATCTGGAGAAAAGCAATCCTTCGGATAGAACCACAAATCACCTACCCAGATTGCCCATTCACGAGTTCAAAATTGTTTCGTTCTGCGCATCTACGTCATAGTTTACCCTTGAGCGAATGAAAAAAGAGCGAGAAAAAAAGAGCTAAAGGAAAAGCGTCAATTCATACGTCCAAGGCGAATCCATACAAGGTGGTGGCAAAGCGAATTCAACCAATTCGCAGTGCGGAAGAATGTCAAGTCAAAAGAAAATTTTCATTGATTTCGATTAACTGACAAATTGTTGTACAAGGCTTTGTATGGAAAATTATCAAGAAGAAGCAAAGTAGCTGTGCTGGGATAACACCACCTCTACTGAATTCGCGTTGTCATACGTCGTAAGAAACAGCTGATCTAATGTTTACAGGCGCATTGCGCAATCTTTTTGTGTAATTTGTGAGATAGAACAGAGTGTCATTTTGTTGTTGCATTTGCATGTTAAATTTCTATCTGTATCTGGATCACGCTCCATTGTGGCCGAGCCACAATCAACTTTGTCATATAGATGCATTCAACGCATTCTTATGAATGCCAGCAACATCGTTACAATCACGCAAGATGTTGCTTTTTTAAATGTCAAAGAACTTCTGACTTGGCAATTAAAGTTTATATCGCCTTGCCCTTCCACATACAAAATTTCGTGATGCAGTGTTATAAATATTCTCACTATACAAGAAAAATACTTGCTTACATATTTTGTGTCGTATTCGTTTGTTAAGTTGAAATTTTTAACTGTGAAAAATGTTAGAAAAGTACTAACGTGGGGGAAAAATTAATTTCCCTTTCAAAGTGTAAATGCAAATGTCGAATTCTTCTTCTTATGCTTTGCTTACAACAAAAGTTAATAAATGGCAACTTGTGTCAGATGGCGCCAGTGTCGCTCGCTCTGCCCTTCTCCATAAAAATACGTGCAATCCCCTCGTTTGGCATAAGATAGCGTTAAACGCATCTATATGAAAAACTGCTTGTGTGACGGAGCTTTTACGCGAACTGAAGCTTTGAAGCATGGAGAAAACTAATATTTCGATAACTCATAGATAATTTACGACTAAAGCGCCAAATACACGACACGAACATTTCCGCGAACATTCCCGTTACGTCATGTTTCTGCGACCTTTTCTGTCGTGTATGGTGGTGTTTGCCAGTTCGCGCAAATGTTCGCCAAAAATCAAAATATTTTAATATTTGGCGAACATTTGCGCGAACTGTTCGTGCGTGTATGGCGAAATAGCTCATAATCGTAGTAATTTCTGAACGGAATAGACGTGCGCGGAAAAGTAAAATGGACAATAAAAAATTTCTGAGTGAATTTATTGAAATGTATAAATCTTTGTCATCATTGTGGCAAGTAAAAAGCAAAGATTATTGTAATTGTATTGCAGCACAATTGTTGTCCGTATTCATCGCTCTCTCAAAGAGAACTAATGTTCGGCCAAAAGTTCGTATGGTGTATGGCCAAAGCTGCGAACAAGATTGCGGAATGTTCGTGCCGTGTATTTGGCGCTTAACTGAAGATGGTGAAAATGGCGCTAAGTTGTGAAACCTTTATTATTTTCTCGGATAATTTCCCAACGCTTCAAAGCCTGATACATACATACATATGTAAACATATTATATTAATAAAATTTTATTAAAATGTGTTGCTGGTTTTTCTGACAGTGCTGCTTAGGGACAAAACCTCAAAAGAAAACCACAAACCAAAACAAAAATAAGAACCACATAATTATGCCTTAATTTTTTTAGAAGCTAATCCAATTTTTATATTTAATAAATAAATATTAGTACCTTAAAAGTATTTTAACTATATGAGGGAGTTTATGAACCTCAAAATATTTAGACAACACCAGTAAAAAAGATGAATTTAGCATTTCGTATTAAAAGTTATAATATGGTTATTTATTAAAATAAAACCAATGTTAAAAAGAAAATACCCAGTAAAGATGGGCGCGGAAATTATAACTCTCGATAAAGTCAATCTCAAGATTCAGCGCGTAGGTGATGAACCCGACTAACCGAAATGGTATAGCGTTTTATAAACATTTAATAAGCTTTCGAAAGCTGAGATTTTATCACCATTTTATCACCGCAAAACGAATTCTGTCACTTCTCTCCTCTACTCGTAACTACTTACTCACTTATTTCAAGCTTCCTGTATATCTCGATAACCCGCGTCCATCTCTTATAAACATTCAATGTTGAGATGTACCAATAATATTGAAAATAAAAAGTGGTATTAAATTGAAATAATATACATATACATATAAAATAATCTTCATTAATTAATTTATGCATAATTAAGTTTGAAAGAAAAATATGCAAAGAAAAACCTACAGGGATTTTATTGTAGCGGACATTACGTTAAATCGTAGCAAACATTAAATATAAAACTTAAATAAATAGTTTTAAACATATAATAAATTGAATATATGTATACTAATCAATACAAGGCAAATGTATAATAAATAAAAGTGAAATAATTATAAGATATATGAAAAATGAAAATATATGTATTTTCAGAATTTTATTATGTATTTGTAATGCAAAGCATATAAAAGCCTCTTAGTAATGGAATCGGTTTCTATTATAGACAACGTCGCTCAAGTTAGTTCTCTATATACTTTATAGAGTTGTGGATTACCATTGTGAATTCATAAAAGTGAAAAATCTTTCTATTCCTTCAGGGCCGATTACTGGTGACTCATCCATAACCAGATAAAACAGCTGATCGAACCAACCTTATGGAAATCTATGTAATCGATTAATGATGCTACACCATAATGCTAACCATATCATAGCCAACCAATTGGTTTTTGGTTTCTCGCCATATCCATAACCTAAAAACATTTGAGTTGGTGAATTTAATAACTTTTTGCAGATTTTATTCATTGTTTTGGATACGTTATGACTAAGGGACTTATTTTTTGTGCAATATGTTTGTGATTTTTTGGGTTTTCTTCATTTTCATAAAATTTTCACGATTTTTTGGTTAAGGCACCATTAATCGATCACATTGGAGATGATTATGGATATGGGTATGGTTACGACTATGGCGTTAGGGTTAAAGGGCGAATTAATGGTGACTTATAACCATAAAGCCATAACCAGATAAAACAGCTGATCGAACCTACCTTATGGAAATCTAATGTAATCGATTAATGGTGCCATACCATAACGCTAACTCGCTTACATTGATTTCCTTACGGCAGGTTCGATCACCTGTTTTATCTGGTTATGGCTTTATGGTTATAAGTCACCATTAATTCGCCCTTAAGGAAGTTTAATTGGCCCTTTCATTGCCATACCTACCTGTCAAATAATACTTGACAGGGAGAACGGCCGTTAGCGAATGTCCAGAGAATTCAAAAAGGGTTTTCTTTTTGCTTGCGGTTAATAAATTAAAGTGCCATGAATTGCCAATTTGTGTTTCAAACCAACTTTTCTATTTAAATGTGTATACAGAAAACCAGAAATATTAATGTTCATTTATAAAATCTAGTAATATGAGCAGCCAGTTAACGAAACATTTTAAAATATGTAAATAATGCAATGTACCAGTTGTTTACAAGGTGATCATCATTTTAACCAGTGATTGAGGTGTTTGTTATTTTGAACGTTTTTTTCACACATTCGCCACTTGTATGAATTCACATTGGAATACATGAAAACCAATAAAACAGCTGTTTACACTTTTTCCTTGTACCTATCACATAATCGATAATTCAGTTAGTATGGAGAAAACGAAAATTTCCATAACTTATAGATAAGAGACTAACTCAAGATGGTGAACATTTTCTATATATTTTAGGTCCGGTTTTTCGGTACAAGTTCAACTCAGTTTTCAGTCAACTTTAGCTGAAGTATAAGCTGAGCTAAAGCGCCTGATCTGGCAGAGTTATACTCTAGTTAGCCCATAAGCTGTTTGCGTTCTTGTTTGGTTTGCTTGAAAAATACAAAACTGAAAACATTCCTAAGCTACACTATTTTTACATTAAGACAGTTTAGAGTTTTGTGCATCTGGTATTGGAAACATTGCAATAGCCAATATAAGCTACGGATCGTGAACAGCTTTTTTCTTTTAAAACTTTTGCTCTGCATATTTTTTTTTTTTTTTTTTTTTTGTTTTGACAGTTGATGATTTGCAATTCAAAACGGTTTTTGTGCAAAATTCATAGCCGTGTATTTTCTTAGTGCATTGAAAAAAAAATGCTAAACAAACTTGCCCTTTTTGTAATTTTTAACTAAACCTCTTAGTTTTTTTTAACACAATTATTTTAGCTTCACTTGTATGTATGCTTGTTTGTAACTCTATAGGCTAGGCGCGCAAAGGAGAGTTAGACCCATTTAGCGGCTCTTATTGAAGACTCGCGGCAGTGATTAGATAACTCGTTACAAAACGAGTTGTGCTTAATAGCCTCTGTGCTACGGTGCTATCAACATCAAATATCTAAATGGATTGTAGATACTAAAACGGCACTATATTTGCTTATTTTTAATTTTTTTTTAAACAATATTTATTTTGTGATATTCTTCATGCAGGTTAAGTGGTAGTGGTGAACAACCCCAATTGCATAAACACTTTGCATTAGTACGGACCGTGACGTTGGCTTCATATATAGTATCAGCACACGGAAGTTAGCGGCAATACCCCGACCTTTGCATACACCTCGGATAATGAAACATTTTCATAAACGATGTTCCTTCAAATTTCTTTTTTTAGGAATATATTATTCAAAACAACCATATATTAAAAATTAAAACCTTGTCACATATACATATATAGTATAACTAATACACATATATAATCAAACAAGTATTCAATGAGCAAAAGTAAAAGAAAATGTAATGGTGCTTTAGCTGAATTATTACGTAATTAGTACATTAGAAATATGTATATTACAAAATAACTAAATATGAAAAGGAAAATACAACAATCAAACTAATGAAAAACAATAATCTATATAAAAATTAAAAGTTCCATTGGGACATTAAAATAACAGAGAAACATAGAGAGAACATTTTAGTAAAAGAAAACAAAAAACAAGTATATATGTGGCAGACGCTTCATAATACATTAATAACAATTTAAATCAAATAAAAAAATGTATTAAAGTAAACACAATCATCTCATTATGCAATTGAACTGAAATTGGCAAACGAGCGCCATGCATTAAAGGAGTAAATTTGCAAAGTAATGCTAAAATAAATGCAAAAAAAAACAAATTTTAAATATTCAAATATATCTGTAAACTTTGCATTTACTGGGTAAAAACACAAAATAAATTTTTAAAATTGGTTTTCCCATTTAAAAGAAAAAAGGATAAAAAAATTCAAATTTGAAAAAAGGATATTGTTAAAAATTATAATAAAGCATCTAAAAATTAATACCAAATCCTGTACCTTTTTATTAAACAAACAAACTAAAAAATACTTTTTAATTGTACTCATTAACACTAAATATTTGTCGTCTGAAATTTTAATGCAAAATTAATCAAAATATTTGCTGTGTTCGAATGCACAAAAGCGTTTTATAAGGCGAAAAGCAAATCGCGCCTAAATAATTTTTATTTGATGAAAATTTAGTACATCGATCGACTCGCATCTCAATATTCATATAACATAAGGGAGATTTGGCTTGTCTTGCAAGGTGCACGAATTGCACGGATTGTTTATATCCTACAACACAATATGCAAGACTTATGCGGCAGTTACTCACGAACGTACGTACCAAAAACGTGTCAGCTGACACGACCTATCTTATGAGTGTGAAATGTAAACGAAAACTCACCGACGTGCAACGCCCGTACGTACGTAGTCCGGAAAGTAGAAATCAAAATAATTTTGAATTTTCCGTAAGAACGTGTCTGCTGATCGCTCCCTCACTAGACAGAGTTGCCTAGTAAACTTTTGTGCGCTAATTTTTGACCGTTTGCAGTTTTATGCAAAAACATCTAATTAAAGTTTGAAAAAATTGTGATAATAATTCGAAATAATTATGTAAAAGTGCAGATTATAAATATGCAATCTATTTATATTTATTTAATATTAAATCCAGCCTTTTACAACATCAAAAATTAAATTGGAAAAAGTTGATATTTCCTTAATATGCCAATTACACGGCTCAAGTATCCTTGTGCCAATTACCAATTTGCACAAGGATTTGCCCGGTGTGTGCACTGGTTGCGCTATTTGCGCAAAGAACTGCGCTAAAATCAAAACGATTTTGATATTTACTCATGTCTGCAAATATTGCACATGCTTTTTTCTTCGTGTGTGGTAAATCTTACACAGTTTACCTGGGGTTCCTGATAATATAGCATCAGTAATTATTGCTTAAAAATGTTAATATCGAAGGCGCAAGGACCATCTCTAGCTTGTAACAGGAATTCACACAAATTCAATAATAAATAATAATTTTTTTATACAATTAGAACACATGTTTCATTTGTTGCGCTAGTTGAAAAATGAATATTGTGCAGTGCTGCAATGAGTTGAGCTGGTCTTCCAATTAAAATATATATTTTATAAATACAATGGAAAATAAACGCTTCTGTGCGAGTTTTTCGACTTATACCGTGAATTACCAGCACTGTGGAAAATAAATAGTGAATTTTTATACAATTAATGCCTTTTTTATACAATTAAAATACATGTTTCATTTGTTGCGCTACTTTATAAATGAATATTGCGCAGTGTTTTTGAGCCGTGTATGTCAAAATTTTCATTTGCACATATTTCGTCGTTTTATATTTGCGCATGGTTTTTGTGTCATGTATGGGCCGTATAAGCATGCATGCAAACTGGTCAATGGTAACAGCGCTTTGCTGTAAACAATACACACACAAATATGTTATGTACATGTACACAGACGCACACATTGATTCCTATGGGCTTGAGCGTTCGGTCAAACGTGTTTCGTACGACAAAAGTCCGTACATACGGCACACGTCGGTGGGTAACTGCCGCTTTACACTGCGCACAGCTGTAAAAAATATTACGATGAGTAAAAACTGGTAACAGCCTTTCCGTAAGTAGTTAACTCATCGTCCAAATATGTTTAGGTTTGGGTTTTTACCTCTTGAATATGTTAACCTGTTGGGTTTTTTTTAATTAATAAAACTTGCAGCAAATTGCTCATATTGACCTTCTGATCTTCAAAAAATTACTATAGAAAGTTTAAAGTAACGAAAAAGGAAAAAAAATTTGGCATATCTTTATGTTTTGTTTTTTTAAGTCTCTGGTTGCGACACCTGTATTAGTTTCGGAGATATTATTTTTTAAAGCGAGTGATCACCACTATTTTTGCGCTTTTTGATGTGTTAAGCCGCTTTGACAAACCAAGTTTCATATGCATTTACATATACATAGATATACCCTCCGAAGCGACTAAAACTTGATGAATTACATGGCTTGGAAATAATTCAAAATATTTCCCAAAACTTTTGGTATAACTGTCTTTAATTAATGCACTACCGGCATGTTGCAGTTTCAACTTTAATTTTCTTCTGGGATGCTCATTCTCTAGCTTTCACTAACACACTTAAATTTTAATTTTTGCCGACCACTGACTTAAGGCTCCATTACTGATACTTAGCATAGACTTTACTTGGCTAGCGAACTGTCACTTACAGTTCTGTTAAATGAACATTGCATGTTACTGATTACTCAAAACTTAACTTGACTTAGAAGTCTGTTGAATTTTGATTTTCTATGTAAGTTCTAAGTGACGTTTACATTTTGAGATGCCATTTGTTTGTTTCCATTTCATTTTGACATTTTGTCATACAAATTGACATTTATTTAAAAATAAATTTCAACGCTGATTATGATGCCAGATTTGTTGCTCCAAGTGGAGTATAATAGTGGCTAAGTTGCCAAGTTTACGCCAAGTCAAGTCAAGTCTATGCTAAGTATCAGTAATGGGGGCTTTAAAATAACAAAATGTGATGAAAAAAAAAATGAAAAACAATTGCTTAATCTTCTCCCGAGCGAAATAGAGGAATAAGAGGAATACCGTTGAAGCAGAGTTGATTTTTGTTTACTACAATTCGTTGCACAAATCAGGTTAGAGCATGCTACAAATTGTACGGATCGTATTTAATTTTTTGCGTGTATTTTGTTGTTGTGTTTTTACAATCCGTGCTATCCTGGCATTGTTTGCAATACAAAGCGAGTCGCCCTATACATTCACAAATTGTTTGTAAGGCTGTGTGTATTTTGTTTTGTGTGAATTTGTAGAAATATTTGTAGTAAAATTTGAAGTCAAATTAAAACTTCCAAAACTGCATTACTGCTAGGGAACGTTAAAATGCGTATTTTAATATTTACTTTTAAACAAAGAAATGAATTTTAAATCAAATAAAACCAATTCATGTAAATTTAATCATGTTTTGAAATAATTGCAGAAGCAAAAGCATAACTAATAAAATACTCGATAAATTCGATAATTTTATAGAAATTGCTATTAAATAATTTTAGTTGGCAAATTTCCAACTCAATACAACTAAAAATACCATATAAAATGGATGAAAAATTAAATGGAAGCTTTTAAATTTTAATTGTTTCTATATACTGCAAAAAAGATGTGGTTTAAAAAAGAGAAATACATAAACTAAACGCAACGTGGACACAGCCTATAAAAGTCTATTTTTAAATCATAAACAAAAAACATAAATACTACATAATGATTTTATTAATATACAAAAATTTTATATCTTACTTTTTTAAATGACTTTCGATTTTATTTTGCCATAATTTTGCAAAGAACAAAATCAAAACACATTGTTAATATAAGATATGTAATATAGAGTTATATATACCAAAACATTAAAAAACACTTGTATAGAGAGGAGTTGGAATTGTTAATATAAGTATTAGGGTTAAGTTTTTACCATTTTTCGTTCAAGCGCAAGAAACGTAATTTTTTTTAATACTAGACATCATTTAGTAGTTAGAATTCAACCATTACACTATACCACATACAACAAAGAAACATACCTAAGCTTGAGGTCTCAGATTTTAGATTTCACTTTAATCTCTATTTTGATTAACAATTTACGTACGATGTCGGTTCGTTTGTAGGTTTCGATGAGATTTTGATTTAGTGCCGAATTTACAAGTATATTATATCGTGAAAAAGAGGGTTGGTGCCAGGATGCAGAAATAGCAGAACATATTATACACGTGTAACGAATGGTTAAAAATTAGTGGAAGGGGTCGGGTCTGCTGCTTACTGTGTCGATCTAGAAATAAGTAGAACATACACGCTGCCAGATTACTGCAGCGTCATTGAGGCGGAAATTGTAGCCGTCGTATTCGCGTCGATATATATATTGATAGTCAGGCGGCGATTAAGGCAATGACCTCACGCAGTACTTCATCTGAAGTGTTCTGGAATGCAAATAAGAATTGGAAAATCAAGCAGGAAAGGGGTGAACAAAACCACGGGTCTGTAAAATTTCTAAGATCGTGTGCTAAACCTATGATATTAGACTCAAAAAGTGGCTCACACCTCTGAAGAAAGAAGACTTAAAGCTTACGATGGGCATACTAACTGGACACTGCTTTCTGGCGTAACATGCTTATAAGTTAGGCCTCGTTAGAAACAGCAGGTGTAGGAAGTGTGATCTGAAGGTAGAAACGGTTAGGAGCGGCAGAGTTGCCAGATCTCTAGGCAGCAATTAATCTAGGTCCTAGGAAACTTCTACACTCAGAGAAAAACACCGTTCTAAAATCCAGCACCACCGGACTCAATTGAAGCTCTTCATGTTCTTACTTTTTTGTTCTTGAAAAACGAACGACCTGTTCTTAAAACAACAACCTTGTTCTTGAACTGACACCATTTTCTTTAAAAGACACCATTTTCTTTTTAAGAAAAAACGTACTTATGAACAAATGGACTATTAATGAGAACGAATGTTCTTAAATTAAGTACAAGAAAAATGAAACGGTACAATTCGTATGCACCAGGGATGCACCTTAACGTTAAGCTAATCGTTTATCAAAAAATTTCCACCGTTTCCGTTGAAACACTTCGAAATATTATCGATAAAGAAATTATCAAGATAAATTGTATCTCGTTTTTAACCGAAACCAAAAGCTTTCGTTAACGTTAAGAACGTTAACAAAAACGTGATACTTTATGTTTGAATTGTGCTGGCAATGCTATAGCCATGGTGAAGCCGGAAAGTGATAACAGCGAGCGGACATACACACAAACTCTATGTAATTTGTTTGTGTAATATGTTGGTGGTAATGTCAAAAATACTCTGAGAAATGTTCGTACTGTCAAAATTCATGAGAAAAGTGGCAATCAGCTTGGCTAATGCTTTCACCTTTAATGACTCCGCCATCAATCAGCTTTGCCAGCATAGTTTGAAATTAATAATCAACATAAACGATTTGACTTCGTTTTGATATGGCAGAAAACGAAACAAAATCATTTCGTTAATTTAACGTTCTTAACGTTAATAAACGAAACGAAATGACTTTGTTTCGTTTATTAGCGTTACTTATCGTAACGAAATGATATCTGTTCGTTGGTTAAGCATGCCTGGTATGCACTATAAAGTTAAATACAACATTTGGCACGAGCTGCCAAGGATTTGTAGTGGCACAGCGGCTATGATGTTGTGACTGATATCGTGTGGCGCGAGTTCGATCACCGTCCAACTCTGAACTTTTTTAAAACAATTTTTTTATGTTCTCTCTTTTTACCTCTTATGTTTCCTTCAGTTCCATTCACATATGCAGATGTAATTCTCAAACTTGTTATGAAATGTTTTAAGTATATATGTAGATTACGTCTTCAAATAAGAATAGCTTCTCAATAAGAGAAATGAATGAAAAAATGTATATATGCATTTTTTCTTAAATTTTTGAATATTAATAAAAAATTTTTTGTTATAAATATTTTTTATTTATGACAAAAAAATTATTACTAATAAAAAATAAATGGGATCAAGCACGAACCGTTCTTGAATTGAGACCGAAAAATGTTAAATGGACCCCAAACCGTTCTCGAAGTGTGAGAACGTAAAACCTTAAATCAAGCCCAAGTAGTGCTTGAAATGAGCACAGAAGGTTCACACATCAATACCAAAGTGGTCATAAAATACGAACGGTGTGCTTGGAAAAACTGTTCTTAAAACAAGCCCATCGGTCACGAGTTAAGAAAAAACGTACTTAACAGACTTTTGTCAACGAATGTTCTTAATTTTGAACTTGTTTCGTTCGTTTTAGAACGATTTTTTTTTCTGAGTGTAGTATTTGCCAAGAGGACCGAATTATTCTATAACATAAGTTCTGGCACCTGATTGGTGTTCTTCGGATTAGTCATTAAACAAATTCTGGTTACACTATGGATACATTCAGTCCATGTGAGGTCTTTATTGACCGGCCAGTTCAACCTAACCTAACAATGAAAAAATTAATAGCTGCAAAGTCCTGTGAGTCGTACTTGGAATATGCCAAATATGAAATATGATATCAGTGTACCAAAAATATACCATCATCACTGGGTATTTCCAAAGAGGATGAATACAATAAGAGCCGTCACTCCTTATTTTGTGGCGAGTATCTCGCTGGAAATTGAAAAAATTGATGCCGAATGTTTTCTGAGAGGGACATTTTTAATTGTCTCGCATTTATCCATGCCGTGTAGGCCCCTTGTGCAACTGTGATTTTTGGAAAGAGAATTAAATAAATTAATTAAATACAGTTGAAAAATAAACACAAATACCCCACGAAAATGTATAGAAGACATTTATAAACATCTCGCCCAAAAAAAAGTAGCGACTACCTCTCAGTATACATCGAGTAAATGCCAAAAATATAACGAGTGACGCCTCTTATTGTATTTATCCTCTTTGGTATTTCTTATACACGCGTTATTGGTCAAATAAATATATATAAATAAACCCAAAAAAATGTACTGAAGGAATAATGCCCACGTTCATTCACCAATACGTTCTCATTACACGGATTATCCAAAAATGGATTGATACAATTTTGTTTTGTGTTATTAAAAATGTGTAAAAAAATTATTAATTTTGGAATTTCTTCTTTCACACGGAGAATAATAAATAATTTGAAATAAAAACCCCAAAAATAAGTATTAAAAATTAATAAAACAAATTTATTTATGTTTGAAAAATTGTGTTTTCTTCCCGTTTTGTGTTCAAATCCGGCTCGAAAAAACATATCTGAAGCTTTGGCGACTCGAAAGGCAAATAGTTTTTTTTTTTTAATTTTATATTTGTGTGTTCTTGTAGAAGAACAGAGAATGCTAACCACCAGTTACACCTTTATAATCCCCTGCTGTTTTACTTTTTAAGTATTTGTTAGGGGTGAGCACTTGGGCTTGAGCTATTGGCTCAAAACCATCGTATTTTGCCATGAAAAACCCCGATTTGGGATAAAAATTTTAAATTATGTCTTGAGAATATTTCAGAGAGAATTACAAGAAAATGCTTCATAGTTTAAGTCACTTAAACACACTTTTAAAGGCAAAATTTTATTTACAGTCTAAATATGTTTCTTAACAATTTCTACGATTTATTATAACTAAATCGAAACCTTTTTAACACGCTTATATTAGCTTCACTTGTATGATTGTAACTCTCTAGGCTTGGCGCGCAAAGAGAATCATCTAGCGGCATTTATTGAAGAAGGCAGTGCACAGTGGTCGGTTCCGTAGGCCAAAAAAAAAAAATCAAAGTGAAAAGTTTGTCACCAAATGTGTCGCTAGTATGTTGTATTCGAACTGTACTCTTTAAGAATAGCTTCAAAACTGAGGTTATGGTATTAGTCGGTTTTTGCAGCATGAGCAGGTTAAAAATAAAGTGCGAGTTGAAGCTATTTAAAAATACAAAAACTATCTTTGTATTGAAATAAATAAAAATGAATGTTGAATTCAAAGATATTTACTTCATTTTGGAATAATTTTAGCGTCTTTAGCTTGTTGTGTTCTTTTTTGTTATTTAAAATTTCACCAGTGCCTTTATTAGTGTTTATTTGCACAAATATTTTAATTTCAGCTAAAGTTTTAGTTGGGTTCCTCATCGATCCTCACGTTGGGACTTATATCTTGTTATTAATCAAAGTTTTAAGATTCTAAAGAGTTAATATCAGCTGCCACTTTCTGCCACTTACTATGTTTTGCGACAGTTTTCTGATAGCGTTATACTGATAAATTATTGTCGTATGTTATATGGACTCACATGTAACATACGTCATTATTTTACCCAGTGGACGATATGCAAATGTAAACTTTTGGGTGGTGGTTGTTTTTATTTTATTGTTATGTATGCAAGATCTTTTAAAAACTTCAATTTCTTTATTTTATCCTATTAAACATTGTATTTGCGATAGACACACCTTACCAATGCGAACTATCGCGCATATATATCCGGTGAAAGTGGATGGTTGTGGGTCGGTATGAAGGAATCGCTCGCACAAATTTTATGAAAAAATAATTCTCACATATTTGTAAAGCCGTGATCAAAATTTCACATTGATATCTCTACTGGAAGTATTTTTAGCCACCAACTCCATATAAGACCGACCAGTGTACAGTGATTAAATAACTCGCTACAAAACGAGTGTGCTTAATAGCTGAGACACGAACCTCTGTGCTATAGTGTGTTGTTTAGTTTTTTAAATTATATTTATTTAGATATATTTTCATTTATTATTTAAGAATTCATGAGATTAACACCGGCTTTTAATAATTGAATATTCAATTATTATGTTTTTCTAAGAGAAACTGAAAATAAAGAAAGAAACATTTTCTGGCATATTGCGATGGTACCATTTCGAAAACCGCCGCGAATTCATCATCAGACAATTTCGTAATGTTATCAAAGGTTTAACCGAGATTCGAACCGCGAATCACACGGTGAAACTGCAATTGCCTTAACCACTAGGTAAACACTTAAATATGATAATACAAGAAATTCATAATGATTAAGTAGGAATTATTTAAAAAATTTACTAAACACGAAGTTAAGTATTTTAACAGCAATCACAAAGTTAGCAAAGAAAAAATGCAATTTTAACAACAAAATATCATACAAATCGAAAGAAAGTTTTAGAAAAGAAATCAAATACTAAAGCAAAGCCATTGAATTTTTGATTCAACTCGTCATTTTATGTACACACACGTATTGGAAATAATGATAACTTTTTTAATTCTTTTATTGTTTTTATATCAAAGAAAGACGCTTAATAAATTAAATACTTACTTAAGTAGAATAAACTAGTAATTGTAATGTAATGTAATGTAAGCATCATTTAGTTCCTCTCCTCTACAAAAAATGCTGTCTTGAGTTCTCATTCATTCAAAAAAAAAGAAAGTTGATATAGGTATGAAATAAAATTCTTTTTTAATAATCCAATTTATGCGTGTAAATATAAAAATCAATAATCATACATATTTTTACTACATATTTATAAGCAGTTCACACTGCTGCCTGACAATGCGCAAATGCTTCAAGCTCGCATATACAATATTTAGATGCCTGCATGCCTACACACCTATATACATATACCTTTATATATACATATATATACAAAAATAAAAAAAATAAATACTTATATAGTAACCCTTTATATATAAATATACACTATATGTTTATGCTGAAATACAAATCCTCTAAATCTATGTGCACATATACCAACCTACCTGCCTAAAAACCTTTTAAACATTATTACCTTAAATCCTTAAATACGGCTATATATGCAATTATATATACATACATGCCAATGATCGTACGAACGCTTACAATTTTTATATTGCAATATTAATGTTAAAATTATCTAAATCCCCAAATCCCAAAAGAAATCCTAAACATATTTTTATTGAACAGTTTTTGAATTTTAAACTAGAATTAATGTATAAACACAAATAATTTTAAACTCAAATGCATATACGCTAAACATACTTTAAATCATGCATATGTATGTGTAAAGTTCTAATATATACTAAGAAATATTTGTTCAGTATATTGCCTAAATACATAATTGCAAAAATATGCTATGTATGGGGAAGTACATAATTTGAAACTAAAGTTAATAAAAAAATACATTCAGCTATAAACATGAAAATGGACTGTCAAAAGACTATCTTTGTAAACAAAAATCAAACGTTTTAACACACAACTAAAAATATTTTATTATATAAAAATTGGCTAAGAGCATTTGGTGCATAACTAGAACTAGGAACTTTTATTGAGTAAAAAATATTAATCTGAGAATTGTTTTAACCTTAAAACAAAATAAAAATTATATAATATAATATACATAAATTTAAACAGCTAAAAGCAAAATTAACTATAGATATATAAAAAGAAAAACTTGAAAAAAAAAACAATCGAAATTAAACTTCAAATAAAACCCAAAGTGGTAGTAAAAGTACGATAACACCGGGGACCCAAACTGTTATTTTTTTTTATGGTAACAGTCCTTCATGAAAACTTGTTTTCGGTTTTTTAATTTTTTAGACCGAAAGAAGTTATTAATCCGAACTTTTATGTTATAAGTATAATTATAATAAAAAAATAAATAAAAATAAAATAAATAAGTATTGAACGGCTCATACTAAATGAAACTAATTTTTTTCACACAATATCCTCCTGTTTCAACTGAAAGCGGTGTATTAAATTTCAAGGTAATATCTCAATTAGACTAAACCATAGATGTTAAGTAATGATTAGATAATGCTAATGATTGCTAATTAACCTTCATTTGCGAAATTCTCTAATTCATTAACTAATTCTTATTAGAAAATTAAATTTTTATTCCAATGGTAAATCTAATTGCAAGTAGTTGCCATTAGCAAAAAAAATTGGTTTAATTGACTTCTGCTAATGCAATTAGATATTCAATTAGCTCGAATTAGAATCAATTATTTATATTATATTATTAGATTTCCAATTGTAAAGATAACCCAATTTTTTGCTAATGGCAACTAATTGCAATTAGATTTACCATTAGAATAAAAATTTCAATTATCTAATGGGTTTTGTTGAACTATTTCTAATTGTTTAATGAATTAGAGAATATAAACCAATTGCATCAATTGCCAATTCTAATTGGAATTTAACATGTATGGACTAAACTTTATGGCCACAAAAACAGGTGCAAGTTTACTACAGAAAAGTGCATGTCTAGTACTATGAGTGCAGTGTTAAATAATGATTACTATTGGTAATGGTTACCCGTTCAATTGATTATTTCCTTAAAATCCATGTAATGAGTATTTGCCATTATTTTCTATTTTTAATGATTACTTTCCAATTGATTAAAAAAATTATCAAAAAAATCCTTTTTTGGTTACTTATGATTATTTTTGATTTTTTCGATTATTTTTTAGTTTATTTTTTTATTTTTTTTATTTTTTTTTTTATTATTTTTGATTAATGTATATGAACATATGTTAATAAATTTGTTTGGGATATAACAACATTTGGTTAGAAAACTGATCATGATGATGAATGACAACTTACAGGATCGCTTCAGTTGGAAGTGAAGCTATCAACTTAAGTGGTATTAGCAAAGTATTCGTCGGATGCATTTATAGACACGATCATTTATGGGTGGGTGTGTACATATGTACATATATGTCTAAGCGCTTAAGATTTACTATTGCATCCTAAAATGTACTTGTATGTAGAAATTATCCCGTGCATGCAACAAACGAGAAGTTTCTTTTATATTATAAAAAAATAACAATGTAACAAATTTATGGAAATTCCGCTAAATTGTTGAATAAATAACTCCAATATTCAATAATGCAAAATGGTCTTTATTATAATACTTTGAAACTACAATAACACTTATAATTGGCAACCAATAGCGTGCTTAAATCAAACTGATTTCTCCATGCCTCAGCTTATGCTGCTTTTATACTCTTCGGTTTCCTCGTTCGCATATTTCTAGGCGTTTCTTCTTCTAGAATTTACTACTTAGTTACTAGCTATAAAATTACCAGCTATTAACTACAGATGCACATAGCAATATGCGCGTGTTTATGTAAGTTATTCATACTTTTGTGAGTATCTCAGATATATGCATATGTTTGTGCGTATCTCTCCGCTGCTTCTCTGCGGCTTGTATGTGCATATGTGTAGACATAATGATTGATTGTTTTATGTACATACCAGTGACTGCTTAGTATCGGCTTAGATATGATAGTATGCCTTAGTGTTGCTAATATTCGTCACATTAGGAATAATCAAAAGAAATTAAAAAAAATCCTTTTTTGATTACTTTTGATTTTTCTATATTTTTTTCTAATGGTAATCAATTAGTAATTGCTTTTTTCGGAAAACAATTGAAATAATGATTGGCCATTAAAATAGGCATCTAATCAATTGATTACTAATGCTAATTCAAATTTAACAGGTCTTTGGTTTTAATTTTTCTATGATAAATTTCTGGTATTAGTAACAAAAACTTCCAGATGACGATAGGGTTACATGATTCGTTATGAAAATGCTATGGATATCCTCGGGACCACATACACTTGCATTTAGGACAATATTTCGACCCGGATTTGTTCCACTCAAACAAAAAAAAAAAAACAACAACTATTAAAATGAGTTCCTGTATGACACCAATAAAAGTTAAATTTTAACCTTAAAAATAAACCTAAAATAAATGTATACCTTTTTAAAATTATAACAATAAAGGTTTTGTATATTCGGAGATTCAGAAGTTTTCCTTTGTGGTTTAAATTAAAATATATCATTAATTAATTTTTTATCTATCTTATAAAAACCTAAAAATTAAAATGTTTGCTGCAAAATAAGTTTCCAGGAACGTAGCTGTATATGGAATTTCTAATCCAGTACCGACGATGCCAAAAAAGTGCAAAATGTGTTAGCTGCAGATGGTTTACACAAACTCCACACATTTTTACGAAGCGCAGAACTTCACAAAAACATACTAAAGAAAAAACCCCGAATAGTCAAATCTGTCTCTAATCGGAAACAAACAACTAGTCCATTAGTGACAATCGATTATTTTACTAAAAAACTTTTATTAATGGCCTAATTGATTATCAAGAGCTCTTAACGGTTGGGTCCACAGATATATTAACGTCTAAGAAATTTCACAAAACTGGGCATTGTATTTTTGACACAATGCAGCATGGACTACTTCCGCAACCTTTATGAATTCGCTTAATGAATGTTTCGAATTAATTTCAGAACTTTTTTGAGATCACTTCAATTTTACTTGTGAACTGTTTTTGGCCTCATTTCCGGACTACTTCGGTATGCTTTCGCAACCATTTTCGAAAATATTGTGTTCATATGAAGATCACTTCGGGATTGTTTCGGTATTGTTTTCAGGATGAACTAGGGTTGATTCTAGACTATCTCTGGATCAATTGGGGACTGTTTTCGGGTTATTTAGGTACTATCTTCCTATCATTTTTCGTACGTTTTGCTGCTATTTCAGGATCATTTCGGAATCATTTTGGGATAATTTGTGGAACATTTTGGACCGTTTCCGAACTAGTTTCTAGACCTTTGTATAAAGAGCTGGGAGCAGTTTTTATGAAGTCGCTAAGACTCAGACCATAACCAATATTATTTGACTGTTAATCAACTATAGGTTCAAGAAATTTTGGAAAGTCGGCGATGCGCAGCCAATAAACAAAATTTATATTTCCAGTTTAACGAAACTTCATGTTTTATTTTCCTTGTGCGGACGAATCCACTGGTAATGGTTAGTCTACTAGTATTTCAGTAAATTCAATAATAAACAGCAAACCCGACAGAGCATAAATTTCTTTCGATTATACCGTCAAGGCATTTTGCCTGGCGGTGTCCTAACCTTTAAAGGGTTCAATTTAAAAACTCGTTGCATTTCACTAAAATATAAAGTAAATAAAAACAAACGGTTGTAATGTGAAAGAAATGGTGAAACAAATCATTTTTAACGTAGTCCCCGATAAGATAAACCAATATTTTAGCTTAAAATTAATTTTAATAAATTTTATTTTGAGTTAGTTTATGTAAAATAAAAAAATTTAGTTCTATAAAAATTAAATAATTAAACACAAACAAACATCTAAATAAAGCTCATAATGCTTTTAAACATAGCTTTGGGGCTAATTTTAATTAAACATGTATACATTTATTATGTTTACATAAATGTAAATTAGTAAACCCTCAATACTGGAAAGTGCAGGGTATTTTTGTATGTAGAAATTTTACAATTATTTAATGAAACAAAAATCAACAAGTTATTTTCATACCAACATTACAAAAAAAATTTTAAAATAAATAAAAATTAGTATTATAATATTTACATATAGCGCAAAGCAAGAAATACAAAAAAAAAACTATTTTAAGCTACTAATATGAAAAAATAAAAATTAGAATAGAAAAAAGAATGAAAAAGCAAAAAAACGTAAATATTCTAATTGTTTTCCCACCTTACATGAAAAAAATTACTGCAGTGCCATTTTAAATAGCTTCCTATAAGATATGCATACACACTCATACATATAATATTATATACATACATATGTATATAAAAAAATACATTGAAATAAAAATTATATAAAAATAATACAATAATAGCTTCTAAATATTAGTATATTAGTCAAAAAATATTGCAATATATATTAAAAAACAAGAATCATAGAATATAAAATAGTACGCAAAAATTGAGTCAGTTCAAGTTTTAAGCAGTAAACTTTACTTAAAAAAAAATAGAATAATGGCAATTCGCATACATAAATCAAAATCTAAACTGTTGGACCACATTTTGTATGATGTATGGGGTAAAATATATCCCAAGTGTACCACCCAAAATTTTTCATATCTCCAATTCACTAAAACTTTTTTTTTTTTAATTGTTGTGCTCAGCTTATATGGCATGACTAAATAAAAACGTTTTCTTAGATAAAACGGTTTGAAAATTTAATATTTCTCTCATAAATACATTTTTGGAGTTTTTTTATTATATTAAATCGTATTTATAAATATGCTTATTAAGTGCTTTTCTTAAAAGTTTTTCCGTAGTTTTCAGTGAGTATCAGTGATGCTCGAGTAAAAAAAATATTATTTTCATTAGAAAACTTTATTTTTTTTTTTTGTTTTTATTATTAGTATTATTATATTTCCAGAAAACGCAATATTTTGAAAGTTATTTAAGTCCATTTTTTAAAAAAATAGAGTTAATGATAACAACAATCACATTTCTATATAATCTTTTTTTTATAAACAATTTAAGCTAGTATCATTAAAATCGCTATGATTTTGGGGACTTGAAAATTACTTAGCGAACAAAATCAAAAAAAAAATTATTTTGAAACTGGTTTAAGTCCACTGAAATAAAACTTATTATTTAGTATTTACTTTAAATTTATTATTATTATTTATTATCTGAAGAAGCAATTCATAAAAGATTAAAAAACTCTAGTGGCGAACCTAGGCTAAGGATATGTTGGATGCGATTTGTAAAAAATGCACCCTATAAAATGTTTTATAAAGAATCTATGAAAGTGGATAAAGAGTTCAAAATATTTGATTTATTACCTTGTCGGGAAGACCAAGGAACTTCAACAAAATAAAATTAACACCATTCTACAAAAATGTACGTCCCATTTCAACTCCTAAGTATGAGGATATCATGAAGTTACTAAGGTATATACAACCTATGTATGCACCATGAATATTTTAACAACCTCACATATAATCTAAATGAGGAGAAATAATATGGCAAAATCTTCAATACTATCCTTAATAAATAAATTTATGTAAATTTAATTTTTTAATAAATGAATTAATATTTATTTTTAAAACATTTTTTTTAATCACATAAACAAAAATTTGTATCTAACTTGAAAACTTCCCTATTTATTTTAAAGCTAATTCATTCATCTACATCAAAGATAAAATATTTACAATTTCTATTATTTAATTTCTTAAAAATAAGTGGACTTATTCCTTTTCACAAACAAAAAAGTAATTTTATTAGTTCTGAAAGTGGTTTAAGTGCATTTAAGGTTCTGAAACACAGCTTATTTTTATAGTAAAGTTTACAAAACATATTACGTTATATATTCTAACATGTTTAAGGTCACAAAGCCATAAAAAAAGTTATACTACTTAGCAAAATTTTTGAAACAAATCAAACACAAACCATTAAATATCTCAATATAAAAAAATGGACTTAAACGACTTTCAAAATAAACGACGCATATGGAGTATTGCACGGCGGTATAAGAAAAATCGTTCGCATTCTATAGTTTTCGACCTTAAGACAAGCTTGAAGCTATAGCTTATATGTATTGCGCGAAATAAGTGTTGATGCTTATTTAATTTTGTTTTTCTATTTCTTTACCAAGTTTTTTTTTTTTTTAAGCTGATACCGCTGATTCCAAAATCGGCGGTTATTATTCACGATTTTTCATGGAATGTTCTGGACTGGAAGCATCGGAACTATATGAGAGGATACGTGTATCTAGGAAAGGAATGTTACCCTCCCGCTCGATTTCAAAAGTGAATTTTAGTTTGTTATGGTATTTCTTAGCGTGTTTAATATGGTGTCTAAATCTTTTCTTTTTATGACGGCAAAGTACTTAACCAGCAGTTGTATGACAATTTTGAACTTTTGTTTCAGCTTCGATGTAGGGTCATTTAATACATCCATGACTATGTCGGCTATCCATGACTATGTCGTAAACTTCGTTGATAACATTATTGCAATTTGCATTTTTCCAATTTTGTAAGTCCTTCTCATAGCTTTCACTGAGGGCCTAGTTATTACTTCAGGCGCCACGTCGGAGGATTTTTCCCTTCTTTTTCGTTCCAAAAATGGTACTGATGTTGGCAGTTAGCTGACCTCGGTTTGTTTCAGGACCAAATTTGGCAACTGTTGACGAAAAATCGTGATAAAATAAATCATTGGCCGACAGACATACACCGTGGCGTTCTCTGGTGCATGTTTACTCGATGAAACGTACTTCCTAAGATTCTTGTATGGGGTATTAGATACACGTTTCGTATGCCGTAACGAAGCGAAGCAAACTATTGTTCGGGTTACGGATGAGCTTCGCCAATCACTCCTTTGAAGTGACCATTGTTCAGAAACCAAAAGCTTGTTTAAATTTTTTCAATATATTTTATGTCCTTACATATTCAACAGTTGATTTTTTCTATCAATTCCGATGTATTGGAATAAAAAAAATCAAAGCATTAAACTACAAAAGCAAAGTTAAATAGAATATTCGAACTAAAAACATATTTGAAAACATAACCAAATACTTGCATACAGTAGTAAAAAATTCAAAAAAATAATAATAAATAAGGTAACAAAAATTTAGATAGGACTATTAATAAATTGAAAAAAAAAAGCTCATAAAAAGCAATATTAAGAATGCTTAAAATAAACGAATAAACAGCTGACTGCAAAAAACTTAAAACAAAAGAAAGCATTCATATATAAAATTACTTATATACATGAAATTCATAATAGCATATATCTACATACAATATTTATGCAATTTTAAACAGCAAATTACAACAAGTTAAATAATAAAAGAACGTAAACATTTACGTAAATAACTATCAGCACCTATACACACACACATTTATGTATTTATTTTTATGAACTTATTTAAAAGCGTTCACTTATGATTAGTAATTCAAAAAACATTTAAACTAAAATAGATAACTACTGGGCAAAACTTTAAAATGCTTGATTTAAAACCAACACACAGTTAGCAACAAAAGCAAACCATATATAAAAACAAATTAATTTAATTTAGAGAAAACCATAGACTTATTAATTTACAAACAAACAAACAAAAAAATAGCACAATAAACAAAACTTGAGTAATATTTTCATATATTCTAAAATAGTTACAACAAAAACTAATTCAAACAAAATTGTAATCAACACTAAAAAAAATAATTAAACTATTATTGCAAAATTTTAAAATAAATAAAAATGGTGAGCAAAGTAAAACGAAATATTTGAATAATATATACATAAGCAAATATACATAAATATAATAATAATTAAATGAGTATGACAATATACATATGCGCCTGTATTATAAGTTGAATTTGAAATGTATGAGAATAATAAGTATACCAATAAAGGATTTAAACACAAAAAAAAAATTTTTGAATTTATTTTTGAAAGATTTATAATAACACTGCCAACATTTTCTATCGCGCAAGTCACTTATTCGATAGGACATTTCTGAAGAAATGATCACCGAATATATCACCGAATTTCCGAATTCTCAACAACTTTCGAAAGAACTGGGGAGTTCCCCTGCCCCAAATCCATCGAAACTCTGTAAATCTCTGACACAGATATCAATTCTACACTCAATTAAATTTTTTTTCCGAAATTGGTATAATTTTCCGCCATAGGAATAAAATTTTACATATCCATGAAAATTAATCTCAATGTTATAAGAACTCATATAATAAATTGAAGAAAAAAATTTCTCTGCTTATTGCAAAAAACCCCTTCAATGTTTATCTTCTGAGGAGGGTTTTTTTAGTATTTACTCCGTACCCGCGGCCACCGAAAATTCTGGGTTTATGCCCGGGCAAAGCAATATCAAAACTCTAGAAACAATTTTTTTCAATTAGAAACAAATTTTTTTAATCGGGACCGCTCCTCGGCAATGTTTTGCAAGCACTCCGAGTGTATTTCTGCCATGGAAAGCTTTCAGTGGAAGCTCATCTGCCTTGCAGATGCCGTTCGGTGTCGGCATAAAACAAGTAGGTCCCGTCACGCCAATTTGTAGGAAAAATTAAAGGGAGCACGACGCAATTTGGAGAGAAGCTCGGCCTAAAATCTCTCCGTAGGTCATCGCGTCTTTCATCTCATCTATTCGGTACTTTGCATGTTGGCAGCCGGGACAAAATTTTTGAAGTGGCCTAATTAAAACAAGTTTTACTAGAATAACTAAAATAGTTACCTTGTTTGATAAGCGGTCAAATATTAGCATTTTCCCTATACTTAAAAAAAAAAATTCTTTACTTTTCAAGAAAAATCGTAAATTACCTTAAGTTAAGAGCATTCTTTTACTTCAGTGAATTACTGCGACGCAATCAGTTACGGCGTCCTACAGAATCCGGCCCTTAAAGTGGAACCATATTTTATTAGTCATAACTTCTGAAAGGGTAAAGACATTTTAACCACTTTTGTTTTGAATAAATGGTAGAGCTTCAAACTTTAAGCTCTTGGAGAATCACACATAGTAGTAGTATTTGCATAAATAGTTGGGATACAAACCTTTTAGGTCATAGTGCATAACGTATCTGAAAATTGAAAGTGGAGAATAGTGGAGAAACACAATTTTTATACCCAGCTGTACTTGTACACAGGGTATTATAACTTTGATTGGATAACCGTAGGTTGTACAGGTATAAAGGAATCGAGGTAGACTTCCATATATCTAAATCATCAGTATCGAAAAAAATTGATTGAGCCATGTCCGTCTGTCCGTTAACACGATAACTTGAGTAAATATTGATATATCTATAATCTTGAGATTGGTATTGAAAATTTGCGAAATCGGATGATAAACACGCCCACTTTTTATATATATATCATTTTGGAAAACCCAAAAAACCTGATTATTTAGCAAATAATACACCTAGAATGTTGCAATTTGACGTGTCGACTGATATTGAGACTTCATAAAAATTTGATTTTTTTTAAATGGGCGTGGCACCGCCCACTTGTAATAAAATCATGTTTACAAATATTATTAATCATAAATCAAAAATCGTTAAACCTATCCTAACAAAATTCGGCAGAGAGGTTGCCTTTACTATAAGGAATGCTTTGAAGAAAAACTAACTAAATCGGTTAAGGACCACACCCACTTTTATATACAAGATTTTTAAAAGGGTTGTGGACCAAAATAATAAGCTATATCTTAGCGAAAAAGAGCTTTGCATTGTAATGAATTTACTGAAATTCATCTTATTTACAACCTCCTGCTAACGTTCGTATCGCTAAACTGTTGAGTAAAATAACTCCAATATTCAATAATGCAAAATGGTCTTTATTGGACTACTTTGAAAATGCTTCACAATAACATCTATACTTCGCAACCAATAGCGTGCTTAAATCAAACTGATTGCTCATGACTCAGCTAGTTCTGCTTTTATACTCTTCGGTTTCCTCGTTCGCATATTTCTAGGCGTTTCTCCTTCTAGAATTTATTAGTTCAGAAATATGCATGTGTATGTGTGAGAACTACTTTGGTGATGATTGCATACTTTTATGAGTGTCTCTGCGCTGCTGTATGTACATATGTGTAGACATAATGATTGATTTGTTCATGTAGATACAAGTGACTGCTTAGTATCGGCTTAGAGATGATAGTATCCCTTAGTGTTGCTAATATTCGTCACAGTATCAATAGAATTTTATTTTCTAAATTGAATTATAACATTAAATTGGAAAACACTAAACAATTTTGAAATAGGTGTGGCACCGCCTCTTTTTTGTCTAAGCAATTTTCAATGTTTCGGGAGCCATAACTCGAAGAAAAATTTACATATCGTAACAAAATTTGACGCGTCCAACGCTTTTATTTAATGGTCTGATCAACGCCCTAGATTGATGAGGAGTGTGATGACTAGTACCTAGGACTTACCTAATTATTTTCTAGCTTTTAGTACTATTATTATTTCATGTAAGTATAGTTTTCAATAAAACCGTTTAACTTAAAAAATTTTTTTAATTATTTTATTTTCAAGTTTTTAGTCCTTATTTAAGTGCCTATTATTTCTCATTCTATTTAGTTCATTTATTGACTCATTATTACAAGGACTCTTTCCTGACAATTTGTTACAATATAAGTCCTCAATACATAATACTCCTTCGAAAGACTTTACTCGACTCTGCGCCACGTATGCTTGTCCCTCCTCCAACTCCAAAATATTTTGATGTCACTTCTACCGGACTGTATGTAATATTTGTTCCAAATACGGACCAAATCGGACCACAAAATACGATTTTTTTGAATATCTCGATATTTGCGCCACCCAGCGGCGATTTTTTCATAAGTTGCTTTCTATTCTTGTATGTATTATGTGTTCCAAATATGAGCCAAATCGGACCACAAATACGATTTATGTGAATATCTCGATCCTTGCGCCATCTAGCGACGATATTTTTCGTATTATTGCATTGTCATCGGGTTCTGAACTATATTCGAAGTTTCAAGCTTGTTTCTTATCGGGAAGTTACTTAAATTTTAATTACAAAATTCGTTCACAACGGCCGGCCGTCAAGTCAACCTAAATAAAACCGTTTAAAAAACACAGCTATTTTGTCACCTACTCAGCAGAATGCATTAAAACAAACTTGTATGTGAAAAAAAAAAATATATATATATATATTTCTTCAGATGCATTGTACTTGAATATGTATGTGCAAAGATATTACATTCAAGTGCATAGTACAAATACTCACTACTTACTAAATTTTATTTTTATCTTATATAGTAAAAAATATTAATTGCACTATCACATGTTACAATCTTAAAGACGAGCTTGCATTGTCATTTAATATCTTGATTTGCACTGCTTGCGCAGTTTTTAATATTGTCAAGAAAACAAACTTGACGATGTCTTCAATTTTCAGCTCCCTTACCATCGTGTATCTGCAGGAATTTTATGTGCTTTATACTCATTCATTTAATCGCCGCTTCGCAAATATTTGATAAATACCAATCGCTGCGGAGAGCGTACCGATTGCACCCACTTGAAATGTGGATAATTTGCTACCCCAAAGATAACCCTTGGGCAGAGTACTGACAGCATGAGTGAAGTCAAGCGTAAGTCTTAGTACGGAAAGTAGCTCGAGGCGATGTTTTTTCAGTAATTTATTATCTATTTGTGAACTGAAAAGGAAGATAAAATTTTATATAAATAAAGTGGCCTCAATTTATAATTAACTTTAAATGTGATTTCCTTCAGCACTGAAAACCTAGGTATAAACATTTGCAACGTTCGATCGACAATCTTCGATTTGTAAAAATAACGTGGATAACAATGAAATGATTATTCAGGCGCTCTCATGTAATTGACGTTTTGCCTTATTCTAAGCAGATCGGCATGCAGATTTTAGAGGGTTGCTGCTAGAGCTTGTAATATTCGATTAATCGAATATTCGAATGCTCTAATATTAGATTTTCAGAATTCGATTAGTTGCAATCGAATAATCGTAAATTGGCGATTTTTCCCTAGGTGGATTTAATTGTAATCCAATATGCTATATAAAAGGTAATCCATTGATGCGTTTTAACACCTTATACACGTTATACTAGGACCAAGAAAAACAAAAAATATGGGACACTTTTTTAGTTTCATACAAATTTTTCGAGAAATAGGTGTTCAAAGCTATCATATAAGCCGATGGTTATTCATCACAACTCGGTGAATTGCGAGCGTATTTTTCTTCGTAGAAGGGTCAGATGTATAAACTTCTTCTGTGTGTCTTTTGCTATGGATATTCGCAATGAACACAAAAATACTCCCAGAAATTGGGGAAAATTTCGATTTTTTGAAACTGTTACCAAAACGATAATTCTCGAAATTTTTGTATGTTTACTTACGTTTTCCTCACCAGAATCGGATATTTGAAAAAACATTTCTAGGTCACACCAATTCTAAGATGTGCTATTCAAATATTTCGATATTTGGTAGACGATCAAATTCAACAAAGAAGATATATCTGGTTCATACATGGCATATACGTAATAAATAAAAATCTATAAGGTATTCGAATATTCGTTGAGTTGCAATAATACAAATAACATAAAGTAATCAACTATTCGAATAGTGAAATTCCATTAATAAACGTACAGAAATCTTAAATCGGATACTCGATTAATCGAATCATTCGAACAGTTTTAAACTTTTAAGCTTTAGCCTTTGAATTCTACTACGATTGGAGCCGATTTTACTTTGCTTTTCGAAAAAGATTATAAATATAGATAAAAAAAATTAGATAAAAGGATGTGCGTAATTCGACGACGAGCTAAAAGCTGCCAAATCCGTCCAGCAAATTTTTTAGCGATTCTGGACATTAAACACACACTTTTCTGTTACAACCATGTGCTGAAATTGTTCTCCACTCTATCAGAAACAAAAAGTAGCTTTGAGTGAAAAGTAGAGTTAGCAGCTTTTACCGCATCGTCGACGATATCTTGAGTTCAGATAAGCTCGTGGACGAGATTTCGTGAAGATATCTCAGTTTTTGCTCAAGTTTTTGTGTTAATGGAGTGTAGTTTGTTGAACTGAAACAAGTAGACCGTAGGCACTTGGTATGTATTGGGGGAAAGTATCGAGATATTATCGATATTTTATTCAATACTCGGTAAAAGCTATCGGGGATGGAAAAGTCGAGTATTTTTTAGGAAAAACATTGATACTCCGCTCTCAAAACTCGTATAGTTCCATTGCTAGGCAAGACAAGGAAAGAAAAGGAAAGAAACAATTTAAAACTATTAATATCAAGGCCTAACGATTTTTTATCTACAATTTATCGGATTGTTACCGAAAAGTTATCTCATTAATATTGATTATTTGGCCAAAAGTTATCGATATGTTAACCAAAAACTTTGGAAAAGCTAACAATTTATTATGGGAGTTACCAAGTTTTTATCGACATGCTCTTGATTTATTATCCCACAGTTATCGATTTTTTATCAAAAAGTTTTTGAGTTGCTATCGAAATGTAAATATGTCTTATCGAAAAAATAACGATTACTTATCGAATAGTTATCGATACGTTATACAAAGGTTATCGACTTTTTATCTAAGTACTTCAATTTTTGGAAAAGTTATCAATTTTCTATCGACGACTCAACGGTTTGTAGTTAAAAAGATAGCGGTAAAACTTTAATATAAAATCGATGACACATCTCCCTGCAACGACTCGCACTAGCACAGAACTATAAAATTAAAAAACAGTATTGGAACTAGTTCTGCCCGTTCGCAATGCCTTAAACAGGCACTTTAAAAATGGCAATAGTCCCCTTTTACAGGTCGCATTCTTAACTGGTTCTGGTCGCAGCCTTTGATTAATGAATTCAAATACATACTCCTCAGGTTTCAGCGCTGTTCAGCATCCGATTAGCACCAGTTCGGCGGTAGTTGTTAAACCTCTGTTGCGAAACTGTCAATTTGAGTTACTGTCTCTCATATTCGCTGCAGGGCTATAACCCGTCGATAATAAGTCAATAAACCAATAGGAAACCGATGATTCGGCTACATCAAGCTGATAACAAAGCGATAACTCGACGATAATAAAACAATAAATTGGAAGTATTAAGAAATACATTTTCTACTGTTGTTGTTGTTGTATTAACGATAAAGACACTCCCCGAAAGCTTTGGGGAGTGTTATCGAAGTTGATGATCTTTTGCCGGATATAGATCCGGTACGTCCCGGTAACAAAGCACCATCAAGGTACTAGCCCGATCATCTCGGGAACGATTTATATGACCACATTAAACCTTCTAAGTCATTCCGCCCTCCCCACACCCTAGTTCCATGAGGAACTTGGGGTCGCCAGAGCCTCGGCTGTTAATGAAACAGGATTCGCCATGGATAGTTGAGGTTGACAATTGGGTTGGAGAAGCTATATATTGCGCTGGCAACCCCTTGAGAGGGTTGCGCTACAAAACCCCTTGAATCAATTTGGTATTTTAGTCGGTATATTCTAAGCGCCCTACCCGCTGGGGGTCAACTTTTCTACTCAATTGGTCCTTTGCATAAAAACGAACTAATTTTATTTATATGAAAGGTATCGAAAGACAAATATTTTTTTAAACACCCTAATAAACATACACACAAACTCATATACTCACTTAGCAACTTGCGCCGCATTCACCTTTTGTTGATTTAATGTGAAATTGCGTAATGTTCTATGGATAAATAAATAAACAAATTAATTGGCTGGCTTAGCAAAATCAAATTAGCTACGAATTATAGACAATATATCTATATTTGTTCCATTTACCTCATTAAGTTCAGATAAACGGAAAGTACCCATAGTGTCGAATTAAGCACATCCCAAGCATCCGCATTTTTTACATCGACTATATTGTGTTCGGAAAGCCAACAAATTTTCTCTACTGGATAATAAAGTAAGTCAACAACATTTGCTGTGACTCCCAATACAGCCATAAGTCGATCTGGCTCCTGAGCACCCAAGCCATATTCCAAGGCATACTGTATCATAGGAATATCATCGATTAGACGGAGGGTAGCACGTGCGCCCGAAATACGTGAACTTGTAATGGCATAGCGCTTCGCCAAATCGGGATTACGTGTGGCATGATATCCAGCTATCAATTTGGCGCTGTAGCAAAGCGCTTTCATTACCTGGATTAGAAAAAAGGGAGAACTTATGTTATGACCATCAATAAACTAAATGTAGATTGTGTAGGCACAAGCTTTTCATAAAGCATTCTTGAACATGAACTGGAAGCTCATACAGTGTCAGCACTAGGCTTGAATCACATTACAGCTCAAGTGGATACTAGCATATCTCTCGAAGGATTGATAAATATCATTTCGACATCTTTTGGGTATTGTGTGTAGCTGTCAAACCGAACCGCTGAAAAAAAGCGTTATATGCATATACGAATGCCACCATTTTGTAATCGTTGAAGATCAAAAAGTTGGGCGCATCGGAGAAAGGAAGCTGCTCATAAAGATTCAGCTTATTTTAGTTAACAGCAAATACGACTTACTGCGTATGTACTACAACGAAAAGCCCTCATTGCATCAGCAAGATCAGGTGAAAAAGAACTTGACGAAGTACTATTTATTAGATTTCGCCCTAACATTTCACGGGTAATATAAGGAAGCGCCATCAACGCACAAGGCAGAATGACAATAGGGCCTTGCGACGTCTTCCACAGTGACCATACCGACATAGTCAAGGCCATGTTTTTATACTCAGCTGAGCAGAGCTCACAGATTATATTAATTTTGTTTGCATAACGGTACCCCGTAACGGCATAAAATAATCGAGGTAGATATAGACTTCTTTCTATATATCAAAATTATCTAGGAGAAAAAATAAATTCATTTAGCCATGTCCGTCCGTCCATCCGTCTGTCCGTAAACACGATAACTTGAGTAAATTTTGAGGTATCTTAATGAAATTTGGTACGTAAGTTCATGGGCACTTATTTCAGATCGCTATTTTAAATGAACGAAATCGGACTATAACCACGCCCACTTTTTCGATATCGAAAATTTCAAAAAACCGAAAAAGTGCGACAATTCATTACCAAACACGGATAAAGCGATGAAACTTGGTACGTGGGTTGACCTTATGACGCAGAATAGAAAATTAGTAAAATTTTTGACATTGGGCGTGGCACCGCCCACTTTTAAAAGAAGGTAATTTAAAAGTTTTGCAAGCTGTAATTTGGTAGTCGTTGAAGATTTCATGATGAAATTTGGCAAGAAAACGTTCTCCTGTTACTATATGTGTGCTAAACAAAAATTAGCAAAATCGGATGACGAACACGCCCACTTTAAAAAAAAGTTTTAAAAGTCATATTTTAACAAAAAATTTAGTATCTTTACAGTATGTAAATACAAGTAATGATATGTTGCAACAAAATACAAAAATAAAAGAAATTTTAAAAATGGGCGTGGCTCCACCTTTTTTTTCATTTAATTTGTCTAGAATACTGCCATAAGTCGAACACAAATTTACCAATCCTTTTGAAATTTGATAAGAGCATAGCATCTATGACGATAACGGTTTTCTGTGAAAATGGTCGAAATCGGTTGCACCCACGACCAGATATTATAAACAGCCGACCGTCTGTCCTTCCGTTAACATGATAACTTGAGCAAAAATCGATATAATAAACTCAGTTCAGGTACTTATCTGAACGCACTTTGTATTGGTAAAAAATGGCCGAAATCCGACTATGACCACGCCCACTTTTTCGATATCGGAAATTTCGAAAAATTAAAAAAGTGCCATAATTATATACCAAATACGAAAAAAGGGATGAAACATGGTGATTGGATTGGTTTTTTAACGCAAAATATAACTTTAGAAAAAACTTTGTAAAATGGATGTGACACCTACCATATTAAGTAGAAGAGAATGAAAAAGTTCTGCAGGGCGAAATCAAAATCCCTTGGAATCATGGCAGGAATATTGTTCGTGGTATTACATAAATAAATAAATTAGCGGTAACCGACAGATGATGTTCTGGGTCACCCTGGCCCACATTTTTGGTCGATATATCCCAAAACGCCTTCACATATACAACTAAGACCCACTCGCTTTTAGAACCCTCATTAATACCTTTAATTGGTACCCATAACGTACAAACACATTCTATAGTCTCCCCTGATCCATCTTTATGGTGATATCTCGAAAAGGCGTCCACCTATAGAAATAAGGCCCACTACGTTTTAAATAATCATTAACAGCTTTCATTTGATACCCATATCGTACAAACACATTCTAGAGTCACCCCTGGTCCACATATATGACGATATCTCGAAAAGGCGTCCACCTATAGAACTATGGTCCACTCTCTTTTAAAATACTCTTTAATAATTTGATACCCATCTCATACAAACACATTCCAGGGTTACCCTAGGTTCATTTTCCCACATTGTGATTTTCCCTTATTTTTTCTCCAAAGCTCTCAGCTGAGTATGTAATGTTCGGTTACACCCGAACTTAGCCTACCTTACTTGTTTAATGTAACATTTATTTGCGAATATGTTAAAATAAAAAAAGTTACTGACGTGAAAAAATTAATGCTTGGCGACTTTAATACAAGGATGGGCAAGGGAGGTGTCCTAGACGGTGCAATGAGGTCATATTAAATATTTCCCGAGATGGTCACTAGCCCGACCATAATGGTGATTGTTATCGGAACGTATCGGATACATATTCGGCAAAGAACAATCAACATCTTAAACACTACCCAAAACCAACAACAACAACCTGTTCGTTGAGAGCAAACTTCGAACTGACGATGTAGTCAAGCAGTGGACTCCATAGGTTACTAGCGAACAGGGAACACGTTCTTACCATGATTAATGCCGAACTTCATTCGACTTTAAGGATGCTGCCTACAGGGCCCAACTGCGTGCGGACACAGCAACACGCGGTGTATGGAAGAGCTACCGTGAACCGAAGAAAGAAGATATACGACTTCCTAGAATAAAAAATATTTCGGAGTCAGCGTAAGTGCGAGAAGCTGATAGCTGAGTTTACAGAAAATTGCGGGATTAACGGAAGATTTCTAGATCGGTGAAAATTTCGTCAGGAATGATAACGGCGACCTGCTACCTGGCGTATATAGCGTACAAAAGTTATGGAGGGAACTCTTGCTAACAAGTGATACTTTGAACTGAGTAGACAATTCAAAAGTGAAGATAAACAAATATCACGGACGGTGTCGAGGGAAGATGAAGTGGCGACCCGGTAAACAACATACAGAGCGTACTTAAATCATGGAGGGAATACTTCTCATCTTTGCTAGATAGGGAGGGACATAACAAAACTCAATTCTTATAAGGCTTTGACAAATTTCCGGTGAGAAAAATAAAAAATATAAATCGCGGGTTCGAATCGAGCTCGAGAGCTAACAATAATTATTTTATCATTATTATTGTTATAATACATTTTTTCTTAATTGAAAAAATTGTAAATTTTATTCAAATCATCCTAAAATTAATCGCAAAAATGCCGACGGTAAGAATTACATGCTGAGAGCATCATTTAAATACCAGACATACTCGGCTTTATTTATGAGTTTTATTTTGATATTATTTCCAACAATTTTGAAACTATTTTGAAAAATTTGAGATGCGCCAATCCCTAACTCTTCCTAGAAATTGTTCTTACTTGCTATTAAATAATAACGAAAATAATGGCTAGACAAGTAGAGCACTTCAGTGCATCAGTCATGTATGCAGTATTACACCAATAGTATTTTGTAATAGACAACATAATTGCAACCTCATATACCTTGTAATAAAAGAAGCCTTAAATGCTGCAAGTTGGAAGAAATAAGTAATAAAGGTAAACTTTTAAAGCCGTTTGACAAAGCAGCTGCTGTCTTATGTGAGGATAAACGACCCTGGAAGTACCGTGAAATAGCCCCCAATATCATAACGAAATTACCACAAACCGATCCCGAACTGACCCGGAAAGAGCCCAAAATAGTGTAACGAATGTTAGTAGCACTGAGCGATGCTATCGTGTCTAAGCCGATGCTAAGCAGTGACTTGATGCACATCAATAATTCAATCATTATGTATCTACATAAACGAATCAATAATTGCGTCTACACATATGCACCATGTACGTGTACGAGCAGCGGAGAATCAATGCACAAACACATGCATATATCTGAGATACTCCTGAAAGTATGCAATGAGAGAAGCTATAAAATCGTGCAATTGTAGTTACAGCTGAGAAATTTGAGAGCTGATGGAAACTAGTAGATTCTGGAAATGGAAGCGCCTAGAAGATGCGAACGTTGAAATCAGAGAGTATAAAAGGCAGCAAATGTAGAGGCGCTGGAATTCAGTTTGATTTGAGCTATCAAACAGTTATTGATTAAGCACGCAATCTGTCGGGCAATAGTAGAGTTTCATTTGAGCTATAAATCAGTTTGGTTGTTAAGCAAGCTAGTTGCAAAGTATAAGTGTGATTGTGAAGTACTTTAATAAGGGCCATTTTTCTATTATTCAATATTGGAGTTATTTATTCAACAGTTTAGTGATTCGAACTTAGCAGAAGAAGGACAAATAAGAGGATTTGCAAGTAAATTCGTTACAATAGTATTCAAAACCTTTCCGAAATTACCCCGAATCGGTCTCTAAATGATCCCCGGCAGAATCCTGAAATATTTCCCAAGATCATCAGAGAATGATCACAAATCGGTCTCGAAATCATCTCAGAAGAACGACGAAATAGACCCTGAAATGGTGCAGTGATCACAAATTAATGCCGGAAAAAACTCAAAATAATCTCCAAAACCATCCCGAAATTACCCCGAATTGGTCTCTAAATGACCTCGGGAGAATCCTTAAAGATTTTCTCAAGATCATCAGGGAATGATCACAAATCGGCCTCCAAATAACACAGAAGAACCACGAAATAGCTCCAAAAACCATCCCGTAATGACAATGAAATAGTATCTCAAACCTTCTGGTAGTGACCGAAATTATGCCAAAATAACTACGGGAGAAAATATCATACCTATTTTGCTGCTCTGCTGCAAAAAGCTTAACATTCTTAGTTATTATTTTGCTTTTCTTCGCGCTCTAAATCACGACGTAGCCTATATACGGCCCAGAGCGTTACTTCTATTTTTTATGCAATGGCTCACAGCCGAAACAATTCAAGAGCATATTTTTCATGGCTACTGCTGCTCTGGGGTCAATTCCCTAACTGTAAAAAACTGAAAAATGTACACGTATTGAAAACCCAGATATAAACATAGGTTTAAAATGAAAAATATTGAGCCTTTATGCTTAAAATTTACCTCTATGTATTTTTCAAATTTCGAATAATCGTTCAGCGGCGATTATTTCGATAATCGACAACGATCAATTATTCGAATAATCGACGATGTGCGATTATTCGATTTTATTTAAACGAGTTTCGACAATCGAATATTAGAGAATTCGAACGTTCGATTAAACGAATATAACGAGCTCTAATAACTAGCCTCTATTAAACTCAACAAAATGTTCATTGCGCGAATTTTTTCTTATAAGATGTAAAATTTTTAAATATCTTTTCGACAACGATATCGCTTAGAAATGAAACACCCTTATAAGAATAAATATTTGAAAATGTGTGTGCATATGTCCACACAAAAATGTATTGTTTATGTAACCTATGTATATCTATAATATAGACACTAGAAAGATTCTTAGAAAACTTATGCAAATAAAATTTTTTGCCAGCGACCTCCGCTAATGATAGTTTTTAAATTTTCATCCCCAAAAATTTAAGACTTTGGGTTTTTGAAGAACTGTCTTAACTATTTGAATGTGTATGTTATATATGCCCTGTGCGAATTTACTACGATAAAAACCACTTTGAACGATAATCAACTTAACATGGAATAATGCATTTTTTAAGCTTACGATATAACATCAGAAGATTTACGAATTTTAAAATTCATCTATGCACTTAATCAGAATGAGAACTAAAATGACTGGCATTCCTAGTCAAACCTTTTAAATATACTTCCAATTTTTTCTAGCAACATTCCTTTATTTTGAACTTTTTAAAAATATTGTTAAGATCCCTGTTATTTGCAATCGAAAACACTTTTTCAAACGGATAACTACATATGTATGTAATTATTTGGTATCAGCATTTTTTAGGTAGTAACAATGGCTCACACTTGCTATTGTTATTATCAATTGCGAATATACCAACATTTCAAATTTTGTTACTTTTTTAATGCAAACATTGAACGTTCTATATTTTATTAAAAGGAAAGCACACTTTTTATATGTACTTAGCAGCATTTTGATTTTAACACTTGCATGTTTCAGGTAAGGGGGCGACGATAAGTATGTGCTTTAGGGTGGGTCGATTTGTATGGACGAAAGTTAACCGATATCGCGCCATCGATTTTTCGATAGGATTTGGGCTCTGGAAAAAAATTTTCCACTACACATACCCAAAAAAAAATAATTTTCGAGCCTGCGAAATTTCATTTTTTTTTTTACTTTGATTTTTAAGGTTTTTTTCATGACCTACTAAAAAAAAATTTCATATGTATACCCTGTCCGACCCAAAAATGTCCGCTAAAAACGTTGTGGATAACAGCTTTTCGAAAAAAAAAAATATTATTTTATTTTTTATTTATTTATTTTTTTTTTTTTCAAAAAACTGTTATCGCCAACGGTTTTAGCGGACATTTGTGGGTCGGACAGGGTATACATGAAAATTTTACAATCAAATGAAAATTTAAGAATTCATGAGCTTAACACCGGCTTATAATAATTGAATTTCAATTATTATGTTTTCTAAGAGAAACTGAAAAGAATGAAACATTTACTGGCATATTGCTATGGAACCATTTCGAAAACCGCCAACAACAATGCTTTTACCAAACCGCCGTGGTGTTGTGGTAGGGTGCTCCGCCTACTACACCGAAGATTGTGGGTTAAATTCCCGGACAAGGCAACATCAAAAGTTTAGAAAGAATTAATTTCGCAAACACTTGCAGATGCCGATCTTAGTCGGCGTAAAACATGTAAATAGGTCCCGTCCCGCCAATTTGTAAGAAAATTAAAGGAGGACGACGCAATTTGGAAGAGAAGCTAGGCCTAAAATATCTTCGGAGGTTATCGCGCCTTGCATTTATTTTATTTTTAAACGGTTTTATTTAGCTTGACTTGACAGGCTAGCCGGCACGAATTTTGTAATTGAAATTTAAGTAACTTCCCGATAAGCTACAAGCTTGAAACTTGGAATATAGTTCAGAACCCGATGACAATGCAATAATAAGAAAAAAGCTCCGATAGGTGGCGCATGGATCGAAATATTTAAAAAAATCGTATTTGTCGTCTGATTTGGTTCATATTTATTTCAATAAAAAGCGGTCTGTGAAAAAATTGCCGCTAGATGGCGCAAGGATATAGATATTCAAAAAAATCGTATTTGTGGTCCGATTTGGTCCATATTTGGAACACATAATACATACATGAATAGAAAGCGACCTATGATGTCGGATTTTGCTCATATTTGGAACAAATATTACATACAGTCCGGTAGAAGTGACATCAAAATATTTTGGAGTTTGAGGAGGGACAAGCATACGTGGCGCAGAGTAAAGTCTTTGGGAGGGTTATGTATTGATAATTTAGATTGTAACTAATTTTCAGAAAAGAGTCCTTGTAATAATGTGTCACTAAATGAACTAAATAGAATGAGAAATAATAGGCAATATATAAAGACTGAAATCTTGAAAATAAAATTATTTAAAAAAAATTTTAAGTTAAACGGTTTTATTGAAAACAATACTTACATGAAGGAATAATAATACATAAAAAGTATTTTTTAATTATTTTTTTTATACCAAAAATTTTTAAATTGTCATACTATTCATACTCATCATTAGTTGGCGCTTAACCGTATGAGCATTTTTGCCAATTGGGAGTACCAAGTCTTCCTCCAGCTGCCTCTCCCAACTCAGTGGAGTTCTTCCCCTTCCTACGCTTCCAAACCGAGGTGCCGACTGAAATATTTTTTTGGCCTGAGCTTCTTTGTCTATTTGCATAACATGACCTAGCCAGCGAAGCATTTGGGCTGCACTATCTTCATATCAGCTCATCATCATACCTCCTTCGATAATCGGAGAAGACCATAAATCTGTTACGAGTTTCGATCGGTATAGAATCGACTATTTGTCGATCCAGTCTTTTTCATTCAATTTATTATAAGCAATTTTCGAAACTTTTTGTGTATAGATAACATACTCTTTGTCCATTATAAAAATAATCGGTTATCAGCCCTCTACTATCTCCTGCAATCGTCACTCGCAATGGGAGGATTTGTATAATATTGTTTATATCATACCCAAAATCAATAACGCTACAGTTAACGATGTATTCATAATGTATAAATGTTGGCCTAGATTAAAAGCTGTTAAGAAGTGTCGAATACACACCAGGAGCGTTTTCAATAAGGAAAATTTATATAAAGATACCTATAGCCATCATCCAGTAAGTTTTCTAGCTCCGTATTACGCTCAATTCTAACGGGAATGCTCTGGATCATTGGGAGACTTGAGGAGCAGGGGTCGTGACCACATGCGTTGTGATAGACAGATGTCGCCATTGTGTTTCAAAGCTAAGCGGCGCCACCTATTTTTGAATTAGTAAGTTTATTAATGGCAGCGTAGCCAAACTAAAGATAAGAAATTAACAAATTATCTGGCTCACAAATTAAACCATATTTCTATCTGGATTTATCCGGTTCAAATCTTTGTTGTTGCATTTATATGCAAAATTATTTATCTGGCTCATGATCTTTGCGATGGCTTTTACAGCCATGAAATTACCGTAAGACAAAAAAATAGTTTATTTTATATTTTTTTAAGGATCACCCTAATGTGTACACATAAAGCTGCAGACATTGGAGCTTTATCGGTAACCGTATCGGTAACCTTATAACAGCTGATTCGACCAACCTTATGAGAATCAATGCAATCGATTATTGGTGCCGCTAAGGTCGTAACCGTATCGTAGCCAACCAATTGGTTTTTGGTTTACCGTCGCAACGATAAACAGCTGATTACGTTAGGGATACGACTACAGCGATACGACATACGGCACCAATGACTCCCGCTTAACTTGGACATACTCAGCTAAAGGGCGAATTAATGGTGACTTATAACCATAAAGCCATAACCAGATAAAACAGCTGATCGAACCTGTCTTAAGGAAATCAATGTAAGCGAGTTAGCGTTATGGTATGGCACCATTAATCGATTACATTGATTTCCATAAGGTAGGTTCGATCACCTGTTTTATCTGGTTATGGCTTTATGGTTATAAGTCACCATTAATCCGCCCTTAAAGCTGCAGACATTGGTGCGTTATCGGTAACCGTATCGGTAACCTTATAACAGCTGATTCGACCAACCTTATGGGAATCAATGTAATCGATTATTGGTGCCATATCGTAACGCTAAGGTCGTAACCGTATCGTAGCCAACCAATTGGTTTTTGGTTTTTCGCCATATCCATAACCTAAAAATATTTGAGTTGGTGAATTTAATAATTTTTGTAGATTTTTTCATTCTTTTGGATACGTTATGACTAAGAGACTTATTTTTTGTGGAATATGTTTGTAATTTTTTGCGTTTTCTTCATATTTATGAAATTTTCACGATTTTTAGGTTAAGGCACCATTAACCGATCACAATGTATCGTATAGAGTTACGTTAGGGATACGACTACAGCGATACGACAAACGGCGCCAATGACTCCGCTTTAACTCTGCTGTAGTCATATCGTAAACCGGCAAACCTATTGAGCTTTCACATATATAAAAAATACAATACAACATATATATATTCACATGCACCCATATGTACAATCATACAGGGATGCACCTTAACGTTAAGCTAATCGTTTATCAAAAAATTTCCACCGTTTCCGTTGAAACACTTCGAAATATTATCGATAAAGAAATTATCAAGATAAATTGTATCTCGTTTTTAACCGAAACGAAAAGCTTTCGTTAACGTTAAAAGCGTGATACTTTATGTTTGAATTGTGCTGGCAATGCTATAGCCATGGTGAAGCCGTAAGGTGGCAACAACGAGCGCACATACACACACAAACTCTATGTAATTTGTTTGTGTAATTCGTTGGTGGTAATGTCAAAAATACTCTGAGAAATGTTTGTACTGTCAAAATTCATGAGAAAAGTTGCAATCAGCTTGGCTAATGCTTTCACCTTTAATGACTCCGCCATCAATCAGCTTTGCCAGCATAGTTTGAAATTAATAATCAACATAAACGATTTGATTTCGTTTTGATATGGCAGAAAACGAAACGAAATCATTTCGTTAATTTGACGATCTTAACGTTAATAAACGAAACGAAATGACTTCGTTTCGTTTATTAACGTTGATTATCGTAACGAAATGATATCGTTTCGTTGGTTAAGCATGCCTGCAATCATATATGTATATTAGACTGGGTCGATTTATTAACCGATACCGCGCCATAGATTTTTCGATAGGATTTGGGCTCAGGAAAAAAAGTTCCACTACGTATACCCAAAAAAATAATGTTCGAACGTGCGAAATTTCATTTTTTTTTTTACTTTTTTCAACTTTGATTTTTAAGGGTTTTTTCATGACCTACTAAAAAAATTTTCATTTGATTGTAAAATTTTTAATTATTTTTTTTTTTTTTTTCAAAAAACTGTTATCGCCAATGTTTCTAGCGGATATTTTTGGGTCGGACAGGGTATACATATGAAAATTTTTTTGGTAGGTCATTAAAAAAAACTTAAAAATCAAAGTCGAAAAAAAGTCAAAAAAATTAAATTTCGCAGGTTCGAAAATTATTGTTTTGGGTCTGCATAGTGGAACTTTTTTTTCTGAGCACAAATCTTATAGAAAAATCGTTGGCGCGATATCGGTTAATAAATCGGCCCAGTCTAATGTAGATACATATGTATGTATGCTAGGCCGGGTCGATTTGTGGGGAGGCAAAAAAATCGCCCATTGCTCTGTGAAAATCATATTCTAGGGATCAAAATAAGAAACTTTGCCGAAGGAACCATACCTCTGAAACGAATCCTGATGTCACCACCTTTGGGTCGTAGGGGCAAATTTTGAAAAATCCCACTTTGAAATGCTTATGTTTTTTCTTTTTGGAGTTTATTTTTCTCTTTAGAAATTTATTTAGTCAGAACATATGTAAATGAAAAAATGAATTTAACTTAGTAATAGAAAAGAAATTAAAAAAAAAATATTAGAAATTATTTTATTCGTCCACGACCCTTTTAAAAATCTTTTATATAAAAGTGGGCGTGGTCATTAACCGTTTTCTTCTCTTTTCAAAGCATTACTTATAGTAAAGGCAACCGCCCTGCCGAATTTTATTAAGATAGGTTTAACGATTTTTGATTTATGATTAATAATATTTGCAAAATTGATTTTATCACAAGTGGGCGGTGCCACGCCCATTTTTAAAAAAATTTCAAATTTTTGTCAAAAGTCTCAATATCAGTCCACACGTCAAATTTCAACATTCTAGATGTATTATTTACTAAATAATCAGGTTTTTTGTGTTTTCCAAAATGTTATATATATAAAAAGTGGGCGGGGTTATCATCCGAATTCGGTCATTTTCAATACCAATCTATTCTGGGTCCAGATAAGCTCGTGTACCAAATTTGGTGAAGATATCTCAATATTTACTCAAGTTATCGGTTTCACGGAGAGACGGATGGACGGACGGACGGACATGGCTCAATCAAATTTTTTTTTCGATACTGATGATTTTGATATATGGAAGTCTATATCTACATATCTCGATTCCTTTATACCTGTACAACCAACCGTTACCCAATCAAAGTTAATATACTCTGTGTGCAAAGCACTCTGAGTATAACAACAAACATACTCAAAATGCAAGCATTGATACAATTTCACTCAACTAAAAAAATCTTTTAAAAAACCTGTTGTTCATGTTGGCAATATGAATGAGTTCCGGAACGTATCACATTGACTTAATGGCGTTGGCAAAGTGGTAGTGCATCCATTTATTTATTAATTTTTTATACTTCGTGGATGGATATTATTGAACTTAATTTAATTAAGAATTGCGGTATTGCATGTTTATAGACAATCACAAGTACAATACGGCTTTTTATATACCACACCTTATCTCGACCTCCATAACTGTCGATAATTTCACAAAATTCATTTACAAACTTTGTTGTAGACATGATAAAAGCAGATTATTTAAGTACTTTTTTTAAGACAATAGTAAGTGTTTTATTTGTGTGATATAATATTTAGTAATATGTATGTTCATCGACGTTCAATCCACTTAATCAACATCACACTTTGGTAAATAAACAATCAGCTGGCGAGGAATAAATGACTAGCAACTAACGATTGTCAAAATAAACTGGTAGCAAATTTGCTGTCATCGTCTGGAATGTGGTGAAAATGAAAAATTTGGAAAAAGACGACGGTCTATAAGACTTATTGCATGCCCTACAATAAATGTATAAGCGGACCCATTCCTCTTCCACACCATTTCCATATCCCTATCTTTAACCCTATTCCTATCCCACCATATCACCATCCTTAGCTACATTCCTTTCCCCATGCGTATCACTATCTTTATCAACATTAGAAATATACGCCGCCGATTTTTGTCGTTTTTCGCACGCCGCCGCCGAATGTCAAAAATATCGGCGCGGCGGCGGCGACCGGCGCGTTACTTGCTGTCTTTCAGTGAAATTTACAGCTCCGGCTCACGCTCAATTCTAACGGGAATGCTCTGGATCATTGAGAGACTTGAGAAGCAGATGTCGTGAAATGTGATAGGCAGATGTCGCCGCTGTTTTTCATTTAACTCATACGGCGAAAGGCTAAGCAGCGATATCTATTTTTGAAAAAGTAGGTATATTAAAGGCCGCGTTGCCAACCTAAAAAGAATTAATTAACAAATTATCTGGCTCACAAATTGAACCAGACTTCTATCAGGATTTATCTGGCTCAAATCGTTGTTGTTGCATTTACATGCAAAATTATTTATCTGGCTCAGGATTTTGCCACCGGATGATAACTACTATATTTTCTACTCGTTTAGGCCATTTATTGTTCATGTCGAAAATTGGTCGGATATGGTCGAAAGTGATAACAACGGATGCGCATCACTGCCAGTTATAAGAAACTAATTGCGAATTTCTAACTGTTAAAAAGTTATTTAGACAGGCGTTTTCGATGTCAGCTTAACACGGACTTTCATCACCCAATTCACCAAGTTATTAACAAACAAAACACAAAAAGAAAATTATATAATAAATTTAAATGCTCACTTTGCATGATTTTTTCTAAAAATTAATAATGAACGATGAATTCAAATAAAATGACACAAGCCGAACATGTTTTCAAATTGTCCTCAAGTTGTTAAAAAAGCAAAATACCCAAAAAAGAGGGCGATTTTTAAAAAAAATTTATATTGCGATTTGCCGAAAGAATAAGCGAAATTAGTGATGCAAAATCATTTATCCTTAATCCTGATTCTTACGTCATACTTAAGTTGAGGATATATTTACGTATGCGAAGGGTTTGAAAAATAACTTGGGCTTGCATTCAAACATCTGTTGTCTACAGCTGAAATGTTAATTTTGATTTTCACACTTCATCCCTCAACATCCAAGTTTCCCGGTTTGACATTTCCTAAAGCTGGCGGCCCTATGCAAAACTAGTCCCTTGGAGTGAATCACATTGATTATATATAGCCTATCACCTACACGTTGCGCCGCCTTTTACCAATGTGAATACGTAGGCACATATATTTACCAGGTGAGGCTTTGTCCTTCGCAAGAACACTGAAAGTGGTGCAGCAAAAGCTTTCTCAAGACAGTCGAACTAATGACCGTGTTTGCTTCTACCCTAACGTAGTGGACAGTCGAACTAGTCTGAAAACTGAAGCTACGCGGTCATCCATAATGAGCTCTTATATCATAAGGCCCGAAAACAGGAGTTAACCTAGAGCTTCTAGGAAAGTGACATCGAGGAAGTTATGAGTTCGAAGTCGCAGTCCTATAGCTTCTGTGCTTGCATATGGTGTGAGGGCCAGGAGGCGTGGTAACGACTGGCGGTCGAGGTTTCTACTGTTCGCATATTAGGAATTGTAGCTTATGAGGTGGGTTTTGTCGAAGGCTGAGGTAGCACTCAGTCAATCCAGGGTCAAGTAGAGGTCCCACAAACCCCCACTTAATAAGAACACAGTAGTTATGTGTTAATGACGAATACACACACACACACACGGCTTGAAGGGTAGTGAGGGTAGCAGCTTTCCGTACAAAGACGGCAGGGGAGGGTGGCGAGCGGCGGCTAACAGGCGTAGTAATAGCGGAGGGGTCGGTACGGTGGTTGAACGGCGATGCAGTAGCGGGCAGGATGGTACGGTGGTCCGGGTGCAGCGGCGGGATCAGCGCGGCGGCGGACGTCGGACAGTATTAGCGGACGGATTGGTACAGTGGTATGAGCGCAGTGGCAGGAGTAGCACGGCGGTTGGACGGCGGACAGTATTAGCGGACGGATTGGCGCAGCGGTATGTGCGCAGTCGCGGGATTAGCACGGCGGCTGGACGGCGGACAGTATTAGCGGACGGATGGATGTAGCGGTTTTCCAGTGGCGGCTGTTGCGGGCGGCTTCCGATAACGACGCTGTCTCAATGGCGGCGGTGGAGGGACCTGCGAGGAATGAATAAGAGTTCTGGTTAATGCCGGTCCGCCAGCTGGACACCACCGCCTCCATGCCCGCACAAATGCAGGGCTGGACGCGGAGTTGTACCAGCAGGAATTCCGAAGGCCGATCCATGGGCTGAGGTGGAGTGCACCTTACGGCACAGCGGTAGCCCCTTTAGCTGCTGGACCGGTCGACGGCCGGGCCGGGGAGGAGGGGAAAAGGCCGGATGCTCATAAGGCGGCGAGCCCCCCCAACCCCACCTAGCTGGGACACGGGCGAGAAACCCATAACGGCGACGACCCGTTGTTCCCGCAAGTGAGGGTGGCCCGTTCCCTGACAGCGCCTCTTTCCACTCCGTGGTGTGGTTGGCTCACTCGCCTCCAGTGCTGGCTCGCTAGCTGGACACCACCGCCTCCATGCTTGCACGATGGCAGGGCTGTACGCGGAGTTGTACCAGCCGGGTCTTTGTAGGTCGATCCGTGGGCTGAGGGGAAGTGCACCTTGACGGCACAGCGGTAGCCCCTTTAGCCGACGGGTTGCTCTACTGCCTGAGCCAGGACTGAGGGGATGGGATATATCGGCCGAACGGCGGCGAGCCCCCCTTTACTTGGCTGGGACACGGGCGAGAAAACCATAAAGGCGACGACCCGTTGTCCCGCAAGCAAGGGGTGACCAGTGCCGTGGCGGCACCCCCTTTCCCTCTGGTGGTGGGATTGGCTCGTTCGCTGGACATCGCTCACCCCGTGGTTGCACACTAAGGTAAGGTGCCGGGGGGCTGTGCACCAGCTCTGTCCTTGCCGGTTCGTAGACTGCGAGGCGAAACTGGGGCCCGAAGGCACCACGCTACGCAGCTGCCGAACCGGGTCGGCTGGAGCCTTAGCTGAGAGTGAGGGGCGGGGTAGCCCTAAGGCGGCGGGCCCTCCCCTTACTTAGCTGGGACACGGGCGAGAAAACCATAAAGGCGACGACCCGTTGTCCCCGCAAGCAAGGGGTGACCAGTGCCAAGGCAGCATCCCTTCAACTCAGCTAGTCAGGAGGAGTGACTGGGTTGCTTAATAAAGCAACCACTTCCTCTGACTAACCTGCGAGGAATGAAGTGACAACAGCCAATTCCTTCTCTTTTATACTGCTTCTGCTATGAGGCGAGGGAGAAATGAACCGCTAACTGGCTACCATAGCGGAATTATACAAGGTGGCAGCATGGTGACATACCTACAAACATAAATAAAAAATCGATGTACTTTGTTTTTGTAAATTCGATGGACAAATGTCAAAATCGTACGGCACCGGAAGTTGTTGTTTCAAATCAAATAAAAAAAGTTTATAATCAGTTGTTCCATGCTGCCACCTTGTATCGTTGCGCCATGCTGGCTACTGTGAGTTGGCGTACCGTGTGCATATTATTGTTATCGCCAAATGCTATTCGCATGCATTGGTATGTAGCTGCTGATGTTGAATACCTGTTAATGTACTATGTATGTATACTCTCAGGCGTAGGTGAAAAAGGGTTAGAGTGGGGGTATCAGGCGTAGGAGAAAAAGGGTTACAGTGGGGGTCATACTATTGTAACGCTACGTTACACGCTCTTAAAAACAGCCGAAAATACTGGAGGCGCCCTGTGCCACGAGAGTCATGAGTAATAATAGGCCATTAATAGCAACCGTAAGTCGCCTTTGTGCGTGTCCACCAAGGAGCCACAAATGATTTAAAGAAATTGTGTTCGCGACGATTATTAGGAGTTAACCCCAGGTGAAACTACGCTTTGCACGAGATATACAGACAAAAGTGTGACCATTTTATGTATCTCTATTTCTTTTCAGCAGATGCAGGAGTACCAATTCCAAAAACCGGGGTAGCCTCACTGGAGTAAGTGAACGAGGAACAATTCCTCCGCAAGGAGCTACTCCTGAAAATATTTGAAAGATCTGCGAGATTTTGTGACAAAACCCCGGATCTTTCCGAAATGGCCAAAACGCGGATTTCCTTAAATTCATACAAACAAAACCTTTCCTAAATATTATTTTGTAAATAGAAAAGTTAGCTTTTTAAAATAAGAACACCGGGCCGCCACCCACGATGCCGCCGCCGGTATATAATAGAGCCTACGCCGCCGCCGCCGATAAAGTGATCGGCGTAAACCTCTAATCAACATATCGCTCATTTACTTCAATAGTGCCATAACTCAAAAGTTACGTTCCATTGTGCCTTGAGCGAGATACGGATAGAAATTTAACATGCAAATGCAACAACAACGTTGTGATCCTGATATTTATCTGGTTAAATTTCTGATCCGTATAGCAGTTCTGTTCGTTTCGTTTTCTGTAGTAGATTTTAGGGCCGTTCCATTGGTTTATCGAGCTCTGGCTCTGGCTCAAATCTCATTGGAACGATCTGGATCAACTTTATGAGAGCTGGCAGCACTAATATAAAACATCTGTTTTGTAGAAAATAAGAAGAAACGTACACAAGACTTTAAGATACTGATAGAATTATTAGCATTTAAATAGTTTCGCACGTAAGCAAACTATTTACTTTCCTTACATCATCTTCAAGTTGTTTACTCTTTCAGTGTTTTTGCTTTTAAATATGGCGAGATCTTTTATGTATACACAAATGTACACGTATTTAGTTCAGTGCTACAATGGCTCAACTATATGGTTGGCTCATCTCACCAGCTGATTTTATTTTTTTCATTTCACTGGAGTAGGGATTGTCAGAAGGAAATAGCAAACTTCAAAAGAAACCAACGAATTTACAACATTTTCTTACTACTTACAAATTCTGCTAAGTTTTATGTTTGCATTATATTCCATTCGTCTAACACCAACACGCTAAGTTTGGCAATGTGAACAAAGGTATGTTATTGCTGTAGAGATGAGCCAACCATATAGTTGAGCCATGAGTGCTACCAACTCAAAAGTGGTTAGCTATCAAAAAATCTACTACAGAAAACGAAACGAACAGAACTGCTATACGGATCAGAAATTGAACCACATAAATATCAGGATCACAACGTTGTTGCATTTGCATGTTAAATTTCTATCCGTATCTCGCTCAAGTCTCACTGGAACGTAACTTTTTTGACAGCTAACCACTTTTGAGTTGGTAGCACTCATGGCTCAACTATATGGTTGGTTCATCTCTACAGCAACAACATACATTTGTTCACATTGCCAAAATCAGAGTGTTGCTGTTAGACGAATGGAATGGTATGAAATCATAAAACTTAGCAGCATTTGTATGTAGTAAGAAAATGTTGTAAATTCGTTGGTTTCATTTTAAGTTTGCCATCTCCTTCTGACAATCTCTACTACAGTGAAATGAAAAAAATAAAATCAGCTGGTGAGATGAGCCAACCATATAGTTGAGCCATTGTAGCACTGAACTAAATATGTGTACATTTGTGTATACATAAAAGAATTCGCCATATTTAAAAGCAAAAACACTGAAAGAGTAAACAACTTGAAGATGATGTAAGGAAAATAAATAGTTTGCTTACGTGCGAAACTATTTAAATGTTAATAATTATATCAGTATCTTAAAATTCTTCTTATTTTCAACAAAACAGATGTTTTCTATTCGTGCTGCCAGTTCTCATAAAGTTGATCCAGATCGTTCCAATGAGATTTGAGCCAGAGCCAGAGCTCGATAAACCAATGGAACGGCCCTAAAAACACAATTTTCCAAGAGAGCCATTCAAAAATTTTAACTGCCTGACCCTCACACCATATGCATATAAAGGCATGTTTTCATTTATATAGCACGTGCTAAATTTTTAACGGATCACGAAGATTTTTTATACAACATAGATCATGTTATTGGGTACGTTTATATGTTAAAAATAATAAATGTAAGGCGCGATAACCTCCGAAGAGATCTAAGGCCGAGCTTCTCTTCCACGTTTATATGTTATTAACTGAAAATTCATGTTTTTTGAGTTATGACACTATTAAAGTAAATGAGCTATATATATATCATAGCCAGATAAAATCAGTTTTAGACATATATATAATACTTCTATATCAATACCTTCCTATACCCTGCAAAAATCGCGAGTACTCCATGCATGCATGTATAGAGTACTCGCTATGGACCAACCGAGTACTCCAAAATTAATCACAATTCATACAAAAAATATGGTCCAATTAACATTGCGATGTCCTAGGACTGGACCATATACTCCAGCTTCGCATTACATCAGAGTAATCCATGGAGTACCCACAGTCCAATAAACATCGTGTAGTGATTACAATCGTTAAAAACGAGCAATGATCGGCTTACAATGTGTTCGTGTAGAAACATGAGTTGGTCCATTGCTGCATTACAGTGGAGTATAATGGTAAGTACTCCAGTGGACCACATGATCCAACGATTTTTGCAGGGATATTCCTAATGTGCAAATTTCCTGTCAACCATTATTTGCTGAAACTGTGCAAATGTATGTTCTGCGCATGCGCGGGCTTTGTTAGAGTTAGTGAATTGTAGTAGCGTGTGTAAAAAAAAGTATTAAAGGGGTAACAACAGGTCAGTATCCCCTTTACCCAACTTCTGCATACTAATTGTTATAAAATCTCTTTAATCGATTAAACAATGAAAAGGCCAACAAATACAATACAAGGCTTGATGTATTTAATATTTAAACATGGGCTGCAGCCCTACAAAGTACATTATTTACATAAATAGTAAAAAAAAAAAAACACAAGGCGAAAAATTCATATTTTTAAAATAAAAAAAATTCAAATATACAAGTTATCACACCCATATTCCCAATACCTCCAATGGCGCACCCTTTACTCACGTTGCCGTGCATGTGAGTTTGTTGGCCAATATAGAACTTTCGCTGACGTAGTCCACGCGCAAGCGAATGGTAACACAACACGATCAACAACGCGTGAGTAATGCAGCATAGGCAATATTGACGTACACACATAACTCATCGATTGCGAAATATTTGAAGGTGGTGGGATCTGCAACGTTAACATAAGTAGCGTAGAGTTAAAGGTTTCATGGGAAGAAGTAATTATGTTTAGAGTTAGTTATGATAGTGAGTGCCACCAGTGCAATAAATTTGTCTTGCGAATTTCAATTGAATTCTTGTGTTTGATTTAACCATTGGCGAACTGCTGGTTCGCCACAACTTTAATTTTTTAAAGGTTCCTATCCTGGGAATCGTAAGTGGCGCCCGAGCAATCGGTGCGAAGTGATTGTTCTAAGTGAAAGAGGAAGTGAACTAAAACCCAGATAAAGAAAAAACTGGTTAAAAAACAATAAATCTTCAACACGTTGAAAAAGTTCTAAGTGAAAAAGAGTGAACTAGCAAAGGGAAAATACAGATAAATACATTTTTTCCTTACGAAAATCTCAATAAGTTTCAACCAGAAAGTTCCAATGAGATATTGGATCTTGTGAGTATAAACTAATCCCTGCTGTATATTTCTTTTCTTATTTTTTCACAGAGATAAAACCATGGACGCAGACGAGGTGAAGAAATCGCTTACGGAACAGAATGGCACCATTAACGCCATACTAGCCCAACTCAAAAAAATTTACCAACGACTCAAAGGTGTAGAATCAAAGAACAGCGATGAATCCTTGTCTGGATTGAGTGATAATTTGGAAAGGCTAGAGGCCCAAGTGCGGGAAGTGCGAAGGCAGTCTTCGGACACCAGGGAAGAACTAATAGTAGAGCCATTAGTGAGTCCTCGGACAGAGAGTGAACTGGCGGAGGTCGCTAAGTTACCCGACTGTGTAAAAGAATTACAGGTATTCGATGGATCACGGGAGCACTACGGCTCCTGGGTCCATAGCGTCGAACAAGTTATACGTGATTATGAAATAGTGCGGCATAAGCCAATATACACTGCTATCTTAAGGCACATTAGAGGGAAGATTAGGGGCGCGGCAGATTCTGCGCTGCTGGTGCACAGTATCCTAGATTCGGACTGGAGGAGGATAAAGGAAATCCTCTCTCTGCATTACGCAGACATTAGGGACATAGAAACGTTAGAGCAACAACTGACACTAATGTCGCAAGGACGGCAAAAGATGTCCGATTTTTATGCTCAAGTGCAGAAACAGCTTTCTTTAATGATAAATACAATAAAGGTAGACAAATACGTACACGGAGAAACCATAGAGGCATTGGCCGAGGCTCACCGCCGAAGGGCGTTAGACGTCTTCATAAGAGGGCTAAACGGAGATCTTCCTGCCCTGCTTCTTGTTCAAAACCTGAAAACCCTACCTGAGGCATACTCTGCATGCCTCAAAATTTTGAATGTTGATCGCAGGAATGCAATCTACCGCCCACCCGTCCACAGGGATAATAGAAATGACAATTATCAACCTTCAGCTCCAACATTTTTTTCCCGCTATGGAAGAAATTATCCTAATTTAGACAATTCGGGCCGCAGCTGGAGAGATAACAGCCAAACAGGGCAACGGCCCTCTTACCCAAGCTCAGGTCAAACGAAATTGAACAATCAGTCCACCCCAAGTTGGAGAAACAACACGGTAGTAAGAATGGATGCCGAACCATCTTCACAGAGCCGACAAAGAGGCAACAGCACATTCTCTAGATACGACAATACAAAAAGGGGGCAAGTTCTACAAGCTACCAAGGATATGCAAACAAAACCCCGAGTAAGCAACAGAAATTATTCCATCTGATTCCGGTAGACGAAGAAGAGAGCCCGAGCACGTCAACCAACAACAACAGCGAACAAACAACAGGCGATCAGGTAAATTTTACCATGGGAGCCTCGTGTCCGGCGTACCGTATTTAGAATACGCTACACAAGATTTGGGTATTCTAGAATTTTTAGTGGATACGGGGGCGAATAAAAATTATATAAGTGAACGAATAGCACAAAATACTTCACCGGTAGAAAAGCCGTTTCATGTAATCTCCGCTGGTGGAACTATAAAGGTGGACAGGAAAATATGTGGACACTTCTTTAAATTTGTAGGCAAAGACCTACTCACCACCTTTTTTGTTCTCCCAGGCCTCAAATCGTTCGACGGAATAATAGGCGACGATACGTTGTCAGAAATCAAAGCAGTCTTAGACCGGGAACTGAATGTTCTCATTTTAAAACCAGACATTCTACTGCCTCTTAAACGAAAAAAAGCGCAGCAGGTGAATAGTATCAGTACGAATATCCCCCTTGATAATAATATTACCCACTTTACAAGAAATAAGCTATACCAGATACTAGAAAAATATGAAATTTTGTTCGGACCGGTCGACCGAAGCATGGAAATCCACACCAATGTCCAGGCAGAGATTAAAACTGTAACCGAGAACCCCATCTATACAAAAAGCTACCCCTACCCCGTTAATATGCGCGAAGAGGTGGAAAAGCAAATCCGGGACTTACTATCAGAAGGCATCATTCGTCCTTCCAAGAGTCCCTACAATTCACCCATATGGATCGTACCAAAGAAATCTCAATCCGATGGAGAAAAGAAATATCGAATGGTCATTGATTTTAAGCGGCTAAACGCCGTAACAATCCCCGATACGTACCCTATCCCTGATATCAATGGCACTATCGCGAGTCTTGGTAATGCGAAATTTTTCACGACACTCGACCTTACTTCGGGATTCCACCAAATCCCAATGAAGGAGAGCGACATCGCAAAAACCGCATTTTCCACAATGAATGGAAAATATGAATTTTTGCGGCTTCCTTTCGGTCTGAAAAATGCACCCTCTATCTTCCAGCGCATGATAGACGACGTGCTAAAAGAATACATAGGTCGTATTTGTTTCGTATATATCGACGACATCATAATTTTCAGCAGAGACGAAGCTACACATTTAAGGGACATCGACACTATCCTTGTCAGGCTTTTGATTGCGGGTCTTAAGGTCAACCTTGAAAAGACGCAATTTCTGAAAAGAAGTGTGGAATTTTTGGGGTACATCGTGACTCCCGAAGGAATACTCCCTGACCCAAAGAAAGTCAATTCCATTAAAAACATGCTGCCTCCATTGAACCTAAAAGAACTCAAGAGCTTTCTAGGGCTAACTTCATATTATAGGAAGTTTATTCGCGATTACGCGAAGATAGCAAAGCCACTTACCAACCTTACGCGAGGGGAACATGCACAAGTAAGGGCAACTCAATCGAAAAAGGTGCCGATTACCTTGAACGATGAAGCCCAAGAAGCATTCGCGAATCTCAAGGAGATATTGACGACCTCCGAAGTCTTGACCTTCCCTAACTTCGATAAATCCTTCAACCTGACGACGGTCGCTTCCGATTTCGCTATTGGTGCAGTACTATCACAAGACCACGATGGCAAGGACAAACCCATAGCGTTTATATCGCGGAGTTTATCCACTACGGAAGAAGCATACGCAACAAACGAAAAAGAAATGCTTGCTATCGTATGGGCTTTGGACAACCTCCGGAACTACCTCTATGGTGCTAAAAAGATACGTATATTTACTGACCACCAACCGTTAACTTTCTCTCTAAGCAATCGTAATTACAATGCCAAGCTAAAACGTTGGAAGGCTAGGATTGAGGAATACAATTACGAGATAATCTACAAACCAGGGAAATCTAACGTCATGGCTGACGCTCTGTCTAGACTCAAAACTCAAGCAAACCCACTCACAACATCAACATCCGAAGCCGCCAATCGGAACGCAACCACAGGATCAACAGCGAACTCTGAAAGCGAGGACGATGATACGATCCACAGTGCAGAACAGGACAATTCTGACCTCATACCGTTCGTTGAAGTGCCCCTTAACGTATTTAGGAACCAGCTTGTATTTGGGGGCAGACTAGAAATATTTGAAGAACCTCATCCAGGTACTCGAGACACTACCTAAAGATAGAAGGTATCACTGAAGAGGAGCTTATTAGGGTACTCAAAGAGAAGCTTAGGCCGAATGTTGTCAACGGCATTAAAATGCCAGAAGGTAATCTAGGGCTGCTCCAAAAAGTATACCTAGAGAATTTTATGCAATATAAAATCCGTGTAACTCAGTCTATTGTAGAGGATTTGGGAGATCCTGATAGGATTTGCGAGATAGTGTGGGCAGAGCACAAAAGAGCTCATCGCAACGCCACCGAAAATAAAAAGCAAATCTTAGAGAAATACTACTTCCCAAAAATGAACAGCATCATCAAGAAATACGTCTCGTCCTGCGAGACGTGTAAAATTAACAAATACGATAGACATCCAAATAAACCAGAATTACAAAACACACCTATCACATCACGTCCTTGTGAAATTATTCACGTGGACATATTTGAAATACAGGGAGAGAAATTTCTCAGTTGTATTGACAAATTTTCAAAATTTGCGAAACTCTTTCACTTGAGAAACAAGTCTACTTTGCACCTTAAGGACGAAATAGTGAAACTCCTACACTATTTTACGACCCCAGATATCCTAGTGACAGACAACGAGCGCGGTCTGATTAGTCCAATTATACAGAACCTCTTGGAATCATTAGGGGTTAGGTTGTGTCGCACACCGACCCAGAGAAGCGAAGTGAATGGTCAGGTGGAAAGACTACATTCCACTTTAATCGAAATCATCAGGTGCCTAAAGGCAGATAACGCAAACCTAAAAACAAAGCAGTTAGTAACCATAGCAGTAGATCGATATAACAATTCTATCCATTCTGTTACAAACCGGAAGCCCAGCGAAATATTTTTCAACCGCGCAAGAGCTTCCAACTACCAAGAACTTCTAGAAAAAAGTAGGAAGACCAATGAATATTTGAAAACTTTGTTGACAGAAAAGCAGCAAGCCCAGATTGAACGACATAATAGGAAAAGGTCTTTACCTGAGCGTTATGACGAAAATGATGTCATATACGTGAAGGACAACCAGATCAAGGGTAAACAAAAACCCATATATAGAAAAGAAATTGTCGCAAAGGATAACAGGGTATCAGTAACCACAGTCAGTGGTAAAAAAATTCACAAAACCTTCATTAAAAATGTCAAACGCAGGAACACACATCCTACCACATAACTGAGAAAAAAACGCAAACATCGTTGCAAAAATAAAAAATATAGAGAAAAAATCACAGAAAAAGAAATGAAAAAATTATAATAACTCAAAAACAAAAACGAAAAGAAATCGAAACAAAAGGAAATGATCATTACTACAAGAGCGGGCTTGTTAGTGGGACAAATCGTGCCTTAGTAGGTTGTGACGCCATCGAATTTGACAAATGGCTACGCCACTCCCAAACCGGACTCCACGATCCCCCATAGCTGGTTCGAGAACAGTATGATCCTCTAGCCTATAAAAACATTGAAACTTAATCCTAGCGCCTAATCCGTAGGAAGAAAAAGTATGAGAAATTATCCTCTTCGCCTAATCCGTTGAGTGAAAAAAAAAAAGAAAAAATTATCCTCTTTGCCTAATCCGTTGAGTGAAAGAAAAAGAAAAAATTATCCTCTTCGCCTAATCCGTTGAGTGAAAGAAAAAGAAAAAATTATCCTCTTCGCCTAATCCGTTGAGTGAAAAAAAAGAAAAAATTATCCTCTTCGCCTAATCCGTTGAGTGAAAGAAAAAGAAAAAATTATCCTCTTCGCCTAATCCGTTGAGTGAAAAAAAGAAAAAATTATCCTCTTCGCTTAATCCGTTGAGTGAAAAAAAAGAAAAAATTATCCTCTTCGCCTAATCCGTTGAGTGAAAAAAAGAAAAAATTATCCTCTTCGCCTAATCCGTTGAGTGAAAAAAAAAGAAAAAATTATCCTCTTCGCCTAATCCGTTGAGTGAAAAAAAAGAAAAAACTTTTTGAAATTTGCCTTTTCCTTTTTTCTTTTATTTTATTCCCAAAGGAAAAAAGGGAAATGAAAAATTATAGAACAAAGAAGTATAAATAAAAACAATAAACCATTCTTTTTTATCCTTTCATATTTTTAAATTTTGTTTCCCTTTCCCCCACTAATCAAAATTACAACTTACAAATCTTTTAACCGCAATCTAGAGTCACATTTTTTGCTCACCGCACAAGAAATGGGGAATACACTTAAACAAGAAAACAAATTATTTTTTCCCATTTTAAAGACGTAATAAGGGGAAAAATAATAATTGAAGAAAAACTACCACCCTTTTATTTTTTATCCTTTTTTTTTCTCTCTCAACTAATCACAATGGCAATGAAAACTATTCCTATATATATTGTACTAAACATGTATCGAAATTTTTAATTCTAAAAACATAAATAAATAAATAAAAGCTACTAACACACTAAAAAATAATTTATCTAAGCAAGAAGGCCAAAGCTATGCACAATAATAAAATGTCAAAATAAAATACCTTTCTGTAAACCTAGCACTAATAACTACATTTACAGCCCTAAAGGCAAAATTAAATTTTTCTTTTCTCACACTAGTTAGTAAAAACTACAAATCCTAACAAAATTTTTAAGTAACTTAGGAATTACTTTACTAACACACTAACAAGAATAACATCCTTGCAGATTCCCACTGCTGGCACCAGCCATCAGCGCCCTTCATATTTTCCACTATAAAGAACCCATCATAACCATCCAGGACGGAAATGGGTGGATCATTAGCGGATCATTCAAGCTGATTCACGCTATCAACCTCCAACAATATGCTACAATTACCATGCAGATGGAAGAATTGACAAGCCGGCTAATGAAGCGAACCGACGACAAGATTTTGGCTCAACTCTACATTAACCAAACACTAGAGCGACTCCAGGAATTAACGGGCAACACAAGCAAAGTTAGGAAAACCCGCTCAATCGATTGGCTGGGCTCAGCATGGAAATGGTTGGCAGGGTCACCCGACGCAACCGACTGGAATAATATTCTCCGCAGCCAAAACGAAGTAATTGAGAGCAATAACCACCAATATAAAGTTAATAAGAAGCTTTTTACGGCCACCCAAGACATCGTGAAGAAAATTGACGAGGTGATGGACCGCACAAACTATGTTACAAAGGAGAACGAGGCAACAGAATTTGATCAAAATGCACTGCACAATATCCTGCTCGTTCGCGAAGAGGTCAACGAAATAGTGCGGGCATGCCAGCTGGCAAAAAGTGGTATTGTCAACACAAACTTACTTGACAATGACGAGATCAATCAGGATCAACCGTCAGTATATACAAATGGGACACTGCTTCTCTATGTGCTCTCAATGCCGAAGGTAACAGCCAAAAAATATAATATGCTGATCACTCGCGCCGGCATATACGGACACAAACAGCTGGACCTACCGTTTGAGAGGATGCTCGTAAACCAATAGGAAACTTACGGGTTGACGGGTAATTGTATACTAATCAGTTCATCTACAGTATGCAGGTCAGACTCCTTATCAAAATTGGATGAAGATAGCTGCATACCACGATTACTAAAAGGGGGAGACGCTAGCTGCCAATTCACCAGGAGAAATGGATCGACTATAGAATTGGTAAACGACAATACGATATTCCTCTCGAATTACCAAGGCGTGATCAGGAGCAATAATTCCACAAACACCATCAACGGCACCTACGTCATCCAACTAAACAACGAAACTATCAAGATCGGTGACCAAGTTTTCTCCAGCAACCAAGCCATAACAGTGCAGGCTCTGCCTGCCATCCTTTCCAAAGTTAAAAATCATACAATGAAGATACACCTGGAATATGTCCACGATATCACAATGGACAACGTAAGGTATCTGGGATACGTTAATGAAAAAATCAATTTGTCTATCATTACAGAAGCCCTAACAGTATGCGGAATAGTCGTGGCCGCTGCTATCCTATGGAGATGGTACACTAGAAAGCTAAACCTTCCAGAAATATTCGAACACGGGGCATATCGCACAAAGGCCAATACGATCACGAAGGACACATCTACATTTGAGCTTGATTACTCAGGAACTAGCCAACCAACAGGGAGCCTTGACCTCTCCATACCTACCATAAACCTTTCACGTTTTTCGTTTGATCTGCGGGACGCAGATCTTTAAAGGGGGAGGAGTTATCACACCCATATTCCCAATACCCCCAATGGCGCACCCTTTACTCACGTTGCCGTGCATGTGAGTTTGTTGGCCAATATAGAACTGTCGCTGACGTAGTCCACGCGCAAGCGAATGGTAACACAACACGATCAACAACGCGTGAGAAATGCAGCATAGGCAATATTGACGTGCACACATAACTCATCGATTGCGAAATATTTGATGGTGGTGGGATCTGCAACGTTAACATAAGTAGCGTAGAGTTAACGGTTTCATGGGAAGAAGTAATTATGTTTAGAGTTAGTTATGATAGTGAGTGCCACCAGTGCACAATAAATTTGTCTTGCGAATTTCAATTGAATTCTTGTGTTTGATTTAACCATTGGCGAACTGCTGTTTCGCCACAACTTTAATTTTTTAAAGGTTCCTATCCTGGGAATCGTAAGTTACATGTATAAAAATATACTTATACATACATCCCCAAAGCATTTCTTTACACGTTTTGAGTTTTTTAATGATGTAAATTTTTGATGAAGTAAACAAAATATGAGTCCAGTACTCACTGGCTGCTTTTGGTGTTGAAATACTATCAATTTTGTAAATTTTTTTCTAACAAACTCTTTTTTCGTTTCAAAAAACAAACGAATATCCAAATAAAAACTTATTACTTCCTTACACATCTGTGTCCCCTGATTATTAAAGATGTCATTGCTAAATAAATTTTCGATGGCTATGTGATCGTCCATGATACTATTGGAGAATGCATCACTTGTATTTTGAAAAATTTTATTTATTAAACTTAATTTTGCATTTCCAATTGGGCATGCCTTGAGAACTTGTCCTAAAGCTTTCTCTGACACTATACAAATATTACATACGTTCACAGATGGTGCGACAAACGGACATTTATTTTTGTGCGCTGAAAGTAAAGGCATTTCTTCACCTATCAATTTCCCTTGATATGTGGAACATTTTATTTTCTTTTGTAGCTTCATTTTCCTTTTTTGAACAAAATAGCCTAATGTACAATATTGATAGAAGCAAGACGGCTTGTTGAAATATACATATATTTAAGCGCCTTTTTTACAAAAATTTAACGACAGCCTTTGAATTTGTCCCCTTCTCTCGGTGTATATCTGTACTTTAATGTTTGACAGGCTGCACAGTTCAGTAGTAGTGATATAGAAGCATTACATATATGGTTTTAGAGGAAGTGGTATCTTCTTAACAGAAATTAAAAAGAAGGCAATGTAAGGCTTATGTCTGGTTTTTCAGTGCGAGTTTAAACTCTAGTTAAAGTTGAGTAGCCAATTGTCAGCCTCTCCTATATTACGCAAATCATATAAAAAATTAATTTTAGCATGCTGGATTCTGACGCTCTCAAGTTTATTGGAAAAGTTGGGGTGAGATGCTCTAGAAGGTTCGGAGGGTTCATATGAAATGTTCTCTCAAGTAGTTGAGTTCAGTTCCATAAAATGCTTTTTGAACACAATTTGTGTCCAGAAATTTACTATGAACTACAATAGAACTCTCTGTGGTCTAGCTATTCAGCTTCTGCCGACTCCTGCTATATATATGAGTACCTTAATGCCCTAGGATAATATCGTGAACCATGTCTCTATCCAACAAAGGATTATCAATATCTATCACACAGACTACTCAGCCTCACCAAACCAATTGACAACTTCTACACGAGTCAAATCCTGTTACAAAAGGAGGTTATACTGGGATGACCAAAAATGTTCGACATGATCACGTCAAATGATTCCTGCGATAGTCGGGCTATCTTCCGGAACGTACAGGATATATGTCTGGCAAAGGTCGGTGATTTATAGGGCAACATGGGGATGGGTGTCAAAGGCGCCTCTTGGACGAAGAAACGCAAAACTTAAATTAAAAATTGTGGTTCTGTCCAAAAAATTGCTCTGAACCGCTCTAAAAACGGGGTTTGGGATGTGTATTTTTGCACAAAAAACCCTTTCTGCATTGATACGCTTACAAACCATTACCTTGACTTAGTCCTATGCTGATTTGCAGCTTAAAATTATATCCGCGCAGAATATGTTTCTACATTGCGACTTTTGACACTATTGGCGATATTTTTGGGCGGGTATTAAGAAAGTCATGCCATGGAATACACGAAGTACTATAAACATAGATAATACTCTCCAAGTCGCTAAAATAACAACAATATAGTAACTAATAGTCCCAAACCACAGGTACATGTAGGCTTGCCAAGCTACTTGCTTTCACACTTTGCAAGTGAAATTATTTTCCCACTCTTTTTTTTTTGGAGTTTGGTTGAATGGCACGGACGTTAGTCCATAACGTCAGGTTGTATATCAGATGGTTCTTTCTTCAGATTGTTGTTATCATCAAAGTATATACATATGTAATTTTGGCGTCACTGGTACACAATGGTAATACCATCGATGCCAAAACCATGTGTAGCAGCTTGCGATTTGGTGTTAATTCTTGTAATTGTTCGTATTATCCATTAAGATTGGTTTTTTCATGGCACCACGCCAGGTTATATTTATTTTGTCTTCAGTTAAGTTATTTTTTTCTTTCCTTTATAATTGATGATTTTTATCCACAAATATATTCAATTAAAATTGGCTTTTAAATTTAGTCATGTTTTTATTATTATTTTTTATTCATTTAAAATTGCTTTTGTGTTTTTTTTTTTTTTTTTGACCCACGCCAGTCACACATTCAGTTGGTTTTAACTTTTTATATGTCAATGTTTACAGAAATGACTTTCGGTTTTTGCAATAAAACTTGCAGTTTGATGTATGTATGCAATGAATACTGCATAGTATGTAAATCGAGCTGCTTTTTGAGCATCAGAGTATAATTTCTTTTAATACTCCGTTAAAGTGATACGTTATTTATTTTGGAGAATTTTAATTTCTTTTAGTATGTATATGAAAGTTAATTTTCAATGTGGCCTGTTGCCAAGTGTCTTTCACGACCCGTTACGAATGTTTATCTTATAACTTTAAACGAGCAATTCTTGTATATTTGTATGTTTGTATAGCCGAACGATCTCGGGAACGGCTCAACCGATTTAAATGAAATTTTGCACAGAGATAACGTATCACCTTCTAAGACCTACCTAGGTCCCGCCACTCAGAATGTTTCACAAGGTTGCCACCTATTCGAAATTAAAAAAAAATTGCATGAGATATGCCAATATGGTTATCAAACGAAAGGTATTTCACTCCGCATTACAATAGGGAGATTTTTAAATGCATATTTTTGGCAAATATGAAATGAATATTTGCAATTTCTCACAGATTACTATTAGAAAGATTTCTCATCATAGCCAAAAGATATTTCACAATGATAATTTACTACCGTTGAACACTAGAGGCAAATGTTCAATTTGAAAACGACATCTAACCATTTTACTACTTACCAACTTAGGGAAGTAAGTTGACATTTGATTAAACTGATTGATAGTTGTCATTCATGAAATTTACAAGTTTTTGGAATGTAATAAAATTGTGAGACTTTCATAGTGTATAACTAAAAAGAAAGTTTGAAATTAATAATTCGGCGCATGAAGATACTCGAGAAACGTTGCCACATATAAAAGAAGTAGAGTTTGATTAATGATGACATGTAGAATAAAGGATGTTATGCGGCATACTCGAAGATTGCCGAGCAAAGCTCGATCGCCCAGGTAATGTATGTATATAAGCGAGTTGGTATATTATGTAGCCCACGGCAGTTTTTAGTTTTGTACGAGTTTTTGATTCCTATTAGGAATGCAAGAATACCACCCTAACTCAAGGTCAGTGAGGCATCGCATCCCCTAACTCCGCCAAAACGCCCGAGGGAAACACAGAGGACAACCTTGTGGCCTATTTTAATTTTTACTCAACGCAAAAAAAAAAACCGATAAAATTTACGTTCAGTCGAGGATGACACCGCACATCCACTCACGCGAAATGACAAGACCGGAATGATTTTACCACTCATTAGTAACTTTTTTTTCACAGCTAAAAACTGCAATTTAACAAATGAATAGGACACAAAATATTTTAACGAATTGAGTGCAATCCCCCTTATATGCAAGCTTCTACTAACGTTCGAATCACTAAACTGTTGAATAAATAACTCCACTATTCAATAATGCTAAATGACCTTTATTAAAGTACTTCCCAATAACACTAATACTTCACAACTTATAGCTTGCTTAATCAAAACTGATTCTCGTGCCTCTACTGTTGCTGCCTTTTATACTGCCTGGTTTCCTCGTTGCATATTTCTAGGCTTTTCTATTTCCAGAACTTACTATTTAGTTATCAGCTATAAAATGTGTGTATGTTTGAGCGACACTTGCACAACCATTGCATACTTTCGGGAGTATTTTAGATATATGAATGTAGTTGTGCGTTGCCTCTCCGCTACGTGTACGTTCATATGTGTAAACATAATGATTGAATTATTGATGTGCATACAAGTCACTGCTTAGCATCGGCTTAAACATGAATAGAACACAAAATATTCTAGTACTTTTCTTGTATCGTGAGAATAGTTATAACACTGCTTCGCGAAATTTTGTATGTGAATGGGCAAGGCGAAATAAACTTGAATTGTCAAGTCTGAGGTTTCTCTATATTGTAACGAATTTACTGCAATTCCCCTTATTTGCAATCTTCTGCTAACGTTCGAATCACTAAACTGTTGAATAAATAACACCACTATTCAATAATGCAAAATGGCCTTTATTAAAGTACTTTCAAAAAATAACACTGCTACTGCTCGACAGATGGAATGCTTAAATCAAACTGATTGTCGCGCCTCTACTGTTGCTGCTTTTATACTTTGCGGTTTTGTCGTTCACATATTTCCAGGCGTTCCATCTCCAGAACTTACTAGTTAGTTACCAGCTATATAATTATAACTACAGATGCACGTGTATAGCTTCTCATATGCGCGTGTATTTGTGAGCGACAATTCCACAATTATAATTGCATACTTTTGAAAGCATCTCAGATAAGATATCTGCATGTGTTTGTGAGTCTCTTCTCCGCTGCGTGTATGTACATGTGTAGCCTTAATGATTGAATTATTGATGTGCATACAAGTCACTGCTTAGCATCGGCTTAGAGATGGTATGATAGTATCCCTTAGTGCTGCTAATATTCGTTACAATAGCCGTGTTTTTTAACACGCGTATATCCGTTTACGCTTAAACTTTATATTGACTGCTAAGAGACAAACTATAAATACACCTCTGAAATTGCTGCGCATAAATTTTGTCCAACTAAATTTCAGTACGCATTATACTCAGATGTAACTGAAATATGTGTCTTTGTTTCACCCTGTACACTAATTCTATGTATTATATGTGTGTCCACAATTCATCGCAACTGATTCAGCTATATCCCTACAAAAAATTTGGTCACAAAACTTACCCACGCCCATGCAAATGTGACTATGAATATAACCTGTGCTGTAAAATGACTAGTCAAATGACGTGGATTGACGCGAGCGTTTTTGCAGGGATGTTATACCCTATGGCCATCAGAGCGTTGCGTCTCCGCTTTTCGGTACACCCTGTTGCTGTAGCTAGTTGTTTTACCACAGCCGCTAGATGGGTCTCCTAAGCATTATCTAAGCGAAGATAGGCGTTTTTTAACACGCGCAAACGAAACGTATACGCGCGTGTTAAAAAACACGGCTAATATATACAAACGTAACATCTTGCGTGATTGTGGCGATAATACTGACATGCATAAGAATGCGTTGAACCCATCTTAATAAAAACGCCGTTGTGGGTCGGCCATAAGTTGTTTGCTTCACTCTAGCACACTGTTAGCTGTCACCTGCGGCAGTAAACAATTTCTGCCGTTTATTGTTGTCAATTTTATTCTTAGCAATTTCAAGCAGTTTTTCGCATTTATTTACTAGTGTGTTATGCCAGAAATGGGCGAAAAAAGCAGTGGTAATAAAGCGAAAAAGTCCAAAAGTGATTTATTTCGATCTTCATTGGGTTATTACCTGAAGCAGAAAAGTTATGTGGTAAATATTAAAATCCGCAGTAGCCATCAAGAGCAAGTCAACAAATACACATTCTGAACATCCATTTGCAGGGTAGCGAGAAATTTCGCAAATCAGATTTTCTTTTATTACAAAATAAGCGACAATTTATGGTACAAAAAATGCTAGATTTAGATTTGCAATGTGGGAACTCCTTTGCCTATTCCAATGTATTATGCATCACTAACAATCATCACATTGTTGACCAACAATTTGGGCGGTAGGACGAGTATATTATATTATATGAAAAAAATTCGATTTCTAATTATTTACACCTTATTATATTTATTTTGTTGTAGTTTCTCACAATTTGTTGAATCGCAAAACGATTTCATACGTTTGGAGCTGCGTCGCTTTTATGCTCCAATGATGTGCCATCTCTATATAGAATTGTTGAAGGCGCGCGAACAAAAAGCCGCCCTTGAGTTACTCAAAAAGTATGCACAATTAATAGCGCCTGTAGAAACTTATGATGCACCTTTGCCAACAAAAATTAATGGTTGCTCTGTTGCACATGATGCACCACATTCGGATCAAAACCACGTCAGCGCAGCAATACCTCATACCAGCATACGTTTTGTTACTGCATCACTTGAGACACCTTTAGATCCAGAATTGATGTATTTTATAAAACTCATACAAACATTATCCACATGCATAAAGTTGGAAACAGCTGAAAATGATCCAGACATATCACATTTTCGTGCAGCCAAATATGAAATACACACAACAGAAGCTGTCGTGGACGTGTTACGTACTTATATGGAAAAACGTGGCCACGTGCTAATACTCAATATTTTATATTCATGGATACATGTACATGTAGTTGATAATGAAGTGCACAAATGGAATGAAGATCATATACTTTTGGGATTTGCGGGGCCTGAAGAAGATGAAGAGGAAGAATGCATTGATGTTAAACCGAAAATTACTACAGCGAATGAACGTTTGAATTCGAAGCGCTTAGCTGAAGAATTGCCAGAACAGTTGGTGGTCAAAACTGAGAAATTTGAAGATAATGGTGATGATATTAAAAATTTACGAGCACGCGAAGTGGAGGAAAGTTTGCAAACCCTGCGCATGTGCAGGGAGCAAGCGCTAAATAGTCAATCCCAATATCCGCATTTTATAAAGCTAGCAGATCGCGGAAGGGGGTAAGTTGAAATAAAAAGTTGTATGCCTACTTTGGTTCCGGCTGATGCTTGGCGGATCAATAAGAGATAAAACAGATGCGATTGGTTTTAAAAATTATGATTAAGCAACTTATTTTAGAATATACCCGCGGTAGGTATGCCTGTCGTAAGAGGCGACAAAATACCAGATTCAAGGGTTTTGTGTAGAGCAGCCCTTTCAGGTTGCCAGCGCAATACATAGCTTCTCCAAACCCAATTGTCAACCTCACCTATCCGTGGCGAATCCTGTTTCATTAACAGCCGACGCTCTGGCGACCCCGATCTCCTTATAGATCTAGGGGGTGGGAGGGCGGTATGGCCTAGAAGGTCGCATGTGGTCGTGCTTGGTACCGGAACGTACCGGATCTGTATCCGGCAAAGGACCATCAACTCGATAACACTCCCCAAGCCCTTCGGGGAGTGTCCTTATCGCTACAACAACAACAACATTCCAGTTATATTAAGTTCATTTGAATTGTCTACGAGCAAATTCATAAAATAAATTATTTTCGATTTTGTAATTTCAAAACTCAAACCCGCAACTATTTAGCCGCGAATGATCCTTGTTCGTGAATAATTATTTACACGACCTGTGCGGGACCCAAAAGGAAATTCACCGAACACTTTCTTCCTTGCTTTTTCGGACTTGAGAAGTACTAACGTTTGGAAACTAGATGAGAGGTTAGATTCGGTTGATCTGGCCGCCCAATTAAGACCTTACATAGACTGACTGTGTAGTGTTACCAGAATTTGTTTGACGACCAAATGGAAAAACCCCATTAGATACTATATATACTTATACATATATAACCCGCCCACTTAGCAAATACAAGGTTTCTTTTAACTGCCTCTAGATCTGAAACTAGAAGAGATTTGGAAGCTAATTTGAAGAATAAAGCATTTTTTATCGCAATTGTCATCCTTTTGTTTATTTTTTACTCCCCACAGTCTCACTTCTGCTCATGTAGACACAGCAGAATGCCATCTGGTTGCTGGTTTTAATACATCAGTAGTACAACTTTGGCAATTAAATCAACAAACTTTACGTGGTAAGAATTTATATGCACAATGCGCAGACTCGGTATGCCGTTGGGAGCTAAATAATGTTTGTGCGGACCAATCAGAGACTGAAGATCAAATTGATGTGGATGTTAGAGAACATATGCGTCTTAGTAGTAGTAACAACGATAGAGGCAAACGAAAATTCGAAGCTGGCAAATACGAGAGCAATTCTTTGTAAGTAATTATTTCTTACGAAACTTTACTTGAACCGCATTTTTATTTAAAAAATTTAGCAACGAATATGGTGGTATTCTATTGCGTGGGCATGGTGCTGGTATTACTGATGTTCGTTTCTCCGCACACTATCCGCTAATATATAGCGCATCTAAAGATGCTACAATACGTAGTTGGCGTGCCGAAAACTTTGGTTGCACATATATTTATCGTGGACATCGTTATCCAGTTTGGTGTCTCGATGAAAGTCCAGTGGGTATGTACCTTGCAACTGGTTCGAAAGATCTCACAGCGCGTTTGTGGTCATTAGAACGTGATTTCCCGCTTATAACTTATGCTGGTCATACACAAGATGTTGAGGTTAATATGAAAATATTATTTTGATGTGATTTCGCTTTAACTACTAAATAATTAAATTTATAGTGCATCGCATTTCATCCCAATGGCAGTTATCTGGCTACTGGATCAGCCGATCTTTCGCTACGTTTGTGGTGTGTTACTAGTGGTAAACTAATGCGTGTCTTCTCCGAATGCAAACAACCTATTACAAGTATTGCCTTCAGTCCCGACGGCAAAATGTTAGCGGCAGGTGGCGAAGAATCAAAAATCAGAATTTTCGATTTAGCTGCTGGCGCACAATTGAATGAATTGAAGGAGCACACAGCCAACGTAAACAGTATTTCATGGAGTAAAGGTGGGCGCTATATAGCGTCAGTGTGTCGCGATGGTAGTCTAAGAGAATGGGATGTAAAGAAGCTATCACCGATGAAGTAATCAATGTTTTTGAGGGCATCTTTTTAGTAATGCCTATTCATATATTTTCTCTATTCCTTTTTCAGTGAGAGCAGTAGTACAACAAATTCGTATGCCTCCTCTTCATCATCTTCATCAACTACTCTGAATCGTGTAATGGCGTTGAGCAGTAACTGTCAGCGTTTGGTGAAAGTTATGTTTAGCAAGCAGGATGAAATGGTGTGCGCCATAGGCAGCTGCTAAAAGTTCGAAAAATCATGTTTGGTGTTAAAAAGTTTCGTGTTGATAGTTTTTTTTAAGATTTTATAATGTAGCGTAGTACACTGCAAAAACAAATTAGTATTCGAATCGGTCATAAATGTTATATGTACTTATGCTCTTTAGTTTTAGCATGACTATTTTATTTGTATAAAGGAAATTAAATGATTTAGGTGCGCTAACATAATTGAATATATATAAATAAATTAAGATGGCAAATATGACTTCAATCAAAACTTTAAGTTTTCTAAATTTAACCTTAAGGAGGAGTTAAGGAATTGGAAGTGGCTATTCATCCGAAAGTTCGTAAATACTTGAACTCTATTCTAATATGTGTCGATAAGTTCGACTCAATTTGAAATTCACATCGCACGATATTCATTTTTCTGTTTATGTCGCCGCACGAAATTTGTCTATTATATTACATTTCTATGGCTTTGCGGCATAACCGAAAGTCACAGCTGTTTTCGAGAAACCAGCCTTAAAATGTTTGAAGTACGCTTCATGTTGTTGTTGTTGTTGTTGTTCATTGTGCAGTTCTTTGGTTCAGAAATGTGGAGTATCCATGAACGAAATGTTGGACAGTGTAAATTGACATTTTCTGGATAGATTGACATTTACATATATCGATCGCGCACTAATTCACAATTTCCAGAAAAAATTACTTTCCATTTTGCCGGGAAGCCACAGAATTCTTAAACCTACAGGAGTATACAGGAACTTTTGAAATGTTTGAAGAATACTTACATAGAATTATGTTCTGGAAATCTTTATCGGGGTTTTTATGTTAAATTTGTTTGGTATGTTCTGTAAACCATTTTTTTTAACCTTGGCAAATCGCAAGAATTCAGAAATCGGTAAAATGCTGTTGGTTTATTTTGAACAACTTAAGCTGGTTCAGCGAAAATGTTTAAGCAAATTTTTATTTTTTTTAATTTCCTGAGTTATATAAGAGCAAGTGATGAACAGGAGATTAGTTATCCTTTTAAGCACGCCAAAAAAAAAAAAATAAATAAATATAAAAATAAATAAAATAATTTAAAAAAATTTTTAATTTAAACGGTTTTATTGAAAACAATATTTACATGAAGTAATAATAATACGAAAAGCTAGAAAATAATTAGGTAGGTCCTAGGTACTAGTCATCACACTCCTTATCAATCTATGGCGTTGATCAGACAATTAAATAAAAGCGTTGGACGCGCCACATTTCTATTGATAGTCATAAGTAAGACCAACTGGACCTTAATCAAATAATGTACGCCTCACATTTTTAGAAATTTCACGCGCCCAACGCCCATCGCTTTTATTTAATTATCTGATCAACGCCCAAGATTGATGAGGAGTGTGATGACTAGTACCTAGGACTTACCTAATTTTTTTCTAGAAGTTATCGATTGTTTCTTTGGGCGCGTGAAATTTCTAAAAATGTGACTGATTAAGGTTCAGTTAGTTTTACTTATGACTATCAGTAGAAATATGACGCGTCCAACGCTTTTATTTAATTGTCTGAATCAACGCCATAGATTGATAAGGAGTGTGATGACTAGTACCTAGAACCTACCTAATTATTTTCTAGCTTTTCGTATTATTATTACTTCGTGTAAGTATTGTTTTCAATAAAACCATTTAACTTAAAAAATTTTTTTAAATTATTTTATTTTCAAGTTTTTAGTCTTTATTTAATTGCCTATTATTTCTCATTCTATTTAGTTCATTTAGGGACTCATTATTACAAGGACTCTTTCCTGACAATTTGTTACAACCTAAGTCCTCAGTACATAATCCTTCCAAAGACTTTACTCGACTGCGCCACGTATGCTTGTCCCTCCTCCAACTCCAAAATATTTTGATGTCACTTCTACCGGACTGTATGCAATATTTGTTCCAAATATGAGCCAAATCGGGCATCATAGGTCGCTTTCTATTCATGTATCTATGTATTATGTGTTCCAAATATGGGCAAAATCGGACCACAAATATGATTTTTGTGAATATCTCGATCCTTCCGCCACCTAGCGGCGATTTTTTTTGATAGGTCGCTTTCAATTCTTGTATGTATTATGTGTTCCAAATATGAGCCAAATCGGGCCAAAAATACGATTTTTGTGAATATCTCGATCCAGGCGCCACCTAGCGGCGATTTTCTTTCACAGGTCGATTTCTATTCTTATATGTATTAAGTGTTCCAAATATGAGCCAAATCGGTCCACAAATACGATTTTTGCGAATATCTCGATCCATGCGCCACCTAGCGGCGATTTTTTTTCACAGGTCGATTTCTATTCTTGTATGTATTAAGTGTTCCAAATATGAGCCAAATCGGTCCACAAATACGATTTTTGCGAATATCTCGATCCATGCGCCACCTAGCGGCGATTTTTTTCTTATTATTGCATTGTCATCGGGTTCTGAACTATATTCCAAGTTTCATGCTTGTAGCTTATCGGGAAGTTACTTAAATTTCAATTACAAGATTCGTTCACAACGGCCGTGCAGCCGTGCATGCGGCCATGCGGCCTGCCAACTTAAGCTAAATAAAACCGTTTAAAAATAAATGTAAGGCGCGATAACCTCCGAAGAGATCTAAGGCCGAGCTTCTCTTCCAATTTGCGTCGTGCTCCTCTTGATTTTCCCTACAAATTGGCCGGACGGGACCTATATGATTTTATGCCGACTCCGAACGGCATCTGCAAGGCAGATAAGTTTTCACTAAGAGCTTTTCATGACAGAAATGCACCCGGAACGCTTGCCAAACACTGCCGAGGGGCGACACCGCTTAGAAAAATTTTCTTCTAATTGAAAAACCTTATTTCTAAAATTTTTGATGTTGCTTTGCCCGGGGTTTGAACCCAGGGCATCCGGTGTGGTAGGCGAGCACGCTACGATCACACCACGGTATAATAAAAATAAATAAAGTACACAAACAGTAGATTTCGCTGAGCTCAACGCTCCCCTCCCCTCTCTGCACTTCCTATTTTTACACATAGAGAACAAAATGCTTAACCTCAATAATACAAGTTTTGGTCAAATATCAATTTGATTAGTATTTATTCTCAAGTCAATGAAGCGCTGGTTGGGCTCTAAATTTGAAATGGGCAACTGAATGGAATGTCACCCTATCTTGGCTATCAGAATATTTTCAAAAACGCTCTATCTCAGTATTTGTTTCAAAAATACCCTATTTCAGAATTTTGTAAAAAGACTTCATATACCAGAATTTGTTCATAAATGTAAATGTATCGACCTTATATTCTGGTAGGGCGTCTGTGAAACAAGTCTTTAGATAGAGAGTTTTTGAAAAATATTCTAAGATGTGGCGTTCTTCAAATTCTGAGAGGGCGTTTTTCAAAAGTTTTGTGAGATAGGTCGTTTTTGAAGCGTACCCGAGAATGGGTGCAATTCCGCTCAGCAGTCGAAATAATGCTTATTATCGAATTTTTGTTACCATTCTAAATAGAAAAATTATATTCTCTCGTTCTCCCCAATGTTTCTCAACTCGTACGAAAACTGAAAATAAATTAAATCAATTCAAGTGAATCAAATTGAGAATGAATAGTTTCTAAACTTATGAAAAATGTTATTTATAATTTTTAAAATGAGCTGCAGAATAGGACGGCCCAATAAAACATGCTTTTATCATAGATAATTATAAAATATAATTTTAGTTATTTTGATCTGTTTTTCTATTATTATTTAGTAATTTTCTACTTTAACACTACACCTTCAAATGATATTGTTTGTTTCAATATAATTTAAAAGCAAATTTTCTGATTGTTCTTTTAACGATAAGTACAGCCCAAGTGCTTGTGCTACACATCAGGATGTACTGTGTATTTAATTGTATGTATGTATCTTACATGCGCTACATTTTTGTTACGTATGTTTACAAATCAATCAATTAATATTATTAAAACAATTTTCAACGACAAACTTATATTAGGTATAATCTATGATAACTAAATATATTTATATATGCGTTACATAAATTGGTTTATTTATTTACTTATATAAATTTTATTAAATGTGTATGAATATGTGATGTTAAACTGCTTGCATGACAATTTTTTGATAATTTATAATATTTATACTTTTTTATATAATGAATTTATATATAAGCATATTGTTACCTTAATTCACAAAAGCCCTAACCAACAACTTTTTTGAAAATTTTTTTGATACAAATCTTATGTCAATCAAAATAAATATTTGGCGCGATATACTATTGAGGAGATCTAGGACGAACTTTTCTTCCAATTTGCGTCGAACAACTTTTTTTTCTATGAATTGGCGGGACCTTCATGTTTTATGCCGACTTCGAACGGCATCTGCAATGCAGATCAATTTTCGCAGACGTGGGACAACACCGCTTCTAGAAAAAGCAGTTTCTAAAGTAATTTGGAAGTCCCAAGAGTTTTTCCAGTTTTAAAAAGTCATATCTGAGTGTAATATTTATAGTTAGTTATAGGAAAACCTTTGTAAATTAAGCTAACAATATAAAGATTGTTTAGTATATAGTGAACTAGTCTTACATTTAAATTTAATTAAAACGCACATCATCCACAAATAGTTTTTTCTAAATCAAATTTAAATCAACAAAAACTAAGCTAACACAATTTGGAACATTTTTGGCTTAACGCTTGTGACGGCCACGGATAAACTGCAATGTTTTGGCCATGAGGGGTGCCTTTTTTCCACGCGCAGGATTAGCTGAAATTTAATTGAAGCGAGTAGTTAATAAATAGATTTGATTTCAGTAGAGATCTTTAGCTTACCAACAACTTGTGCTGTATCACGCACTGTAGCCGCTACTCGTAAGCGTGTATCGCCCACTTTAACAGCATTTGGTGTAACATTAGAAAGTGCAGCGACACGTGAAGCAGGCGTGGCAACAAGTTTTTCTTTGGTGCCAAACTGTTCTTGTTTACGTAGCACATTCCGTGGCGGTTTCACCATTGAGTCGACAAAAGCTAATTGTGTTTTACGTATAGGCGCTGTAATTATTTTTTGTGAGTTTTTAATAGTTTCCATAAGACTGCTCAATTTGCGCTCCTTCTCGTCCTCACAGCGCTACATTTTTGATAAACAAAAAATTTAGGCATGCATTTATGATTTCAACTTATAAGTATGTTAAAATTATTCGTACTTACCAAATACATTTCACGCCACGATTCCATTTCTTCCCGTTTTTTAGAACGAAAACTTCGCTGCACATGAATTTGCCACAAACAATCGCTATCCTCCATTAAATACGGATTATACTCTTCAAAAGTGAGTAGTTGCAGTGGTGTAGCGCGCTCCAAAACTGGACGTAGCACATCGAAAGGTACACCACCAGTGTACTCAAGTGCTATATAAAAAAAAAAAAATTTCATTAATACTAACTTTTGCATACTAATTTAGTAAGGTCCTACCATCGATATTTTTCTGCAAAACTCGTATACATAAATCAAATAGTAATGGCACTTGCAACATCTGGCCAGTCTTAATACCAGAGTAAATTTTGGTACTGTAGTTTTAAAGCAAAAAGTTAGTGAATTCTATCATATGTTTGCATATTACATGAGGGCATACACTTACCGCATTGTTTTCGAAGATATGCCATGGCTAATAGCTTCAGCATCAGTGAATGTACGCACAGGTGGCTTAGGAGCGCTGTTTACTATTCCGCTATTGCGATAAATACACTCCATTACAATCTTATTCGTCGGAAGCGGTTTATAGTTGGGCGAAATTGTGGGCAATTCCAAAGCAATACTAGGATCAAGCGGATCCAACTTAGTTGATGATGATAAAAGCTCGGGTTTCTGAGAATATATAAATTAGTTAAATAACTTAATATTCATTTCCAAAAAATATCCAAACTCAAAAAGTGTAAAAAGGGAAAAATAGTTTTCGCATCCCAAGCACCTCAATCCATTTCATTCTATACTTCTTAATTTAACTAAAATAACACATTTGTGCTCTTACCGTATCTACTGGCTTGAATGAGGTTGAAGATGATATGGAACTGGGTTTATATTCATTTCTATTATCTTTATAAGTGGTATTGTTGCTACTACTAGGTTTCTCTGTAGAAATATTCCTGCTAGGTGTACTAATTGTTGGTGATTTGTTGTTGCTCAATAATTTCTTTGATTTCTTTGTTGGCATCATTAGCATGCCTAGAACATCGGCGAAGTTTGCACCCATTGACGAATCAATGCCATCATCATCACCATCATTTTCGTTATCGTTGGTTGGCGTCATTTTTTGTTTTGTTGGACTTTTCGATGTTTTAGCAGCTTTGGATTTTGATGGAGAAGTTGCATCATTTGAATCGCTGTCATGATGACGCTTCCGTTTGCTGCTGCTGCTGCCGCTAGTACTATCTGGTTTAATATTTGATGATGATGAAGTAGGTTGTTCGGCTGTTGTAGATAACTTACTAGATGACTTGTGATGCTTGTCGCGATGTGAAGAATCTTTTGAAGACGATTTACTTTTATCGTGTTTACTCTTTATTGAAAGAAGTAGAATTTATAAGTTACACGTATTTTTATCGATTTTAGGGTTATATAAGTAGTTGAGTTATATTTTGTGCCGATTCCTACATCTTAATATTTTATCTTAGAGACTAATGAAAATACCCTGCTAAAAACATTAATAAAAGGCCTAGATAGAAAGAGTAGTGGATAGTTAAGAGACCACATCGCATGATATCATGCTATCGGTTCGCCAGTAGGGAATTCAAGACGAGGAAGGAGGAAGATCGTCTGGGCGAATTCCTTACTTTTGGATTTGATAGCATGATAATATGTATTGACTAATCTTGTTGTACTACGTTCTCTGTTGATACAATTTTATTGACGCTAAAAACAAAATATGGGAGGTAGGTAGGTAGGTTGAACTGGCCGGTCCATGAGGACCTCACATAGACTGATTGAGTCCGTAGTGTTACCAGAAGTTTGTTTTAACGACCAAACTGAAAAACCCTATCAAAAACCAGGACATAAGTTATAAAATAACTCCGTCCTCCTGGCAAATACTAGAAGCTTCCTAGGACTTAAACCACTTGCTGCTTCTAGATCTGACAGCTGTATCACTCCTAATAGCTGGAGTCTTAGCCTGGCAAGTGCAGGGCACGAGCACAGAACGTGCTCGATCGTTTCCTCCTCCAACCCGCACTTCCTACATCTGCTATCACTGACCAAGCCTAGTTTAAAGGCATGTGACGCCAGCAGGCAGTGTCCAGTCAGAATACCCGTCATGAGTCTACAGTCCTCTCTTTTTAATGATAGGAGCAACTGTGTTAGTCTAAGGTTGTAAGACCTACACATAATCTTCGACACTTTACAGCCCCGCGCTTGAACCCACGCCTTTCCCGCTTGGTCGATCATGTGCACCTCTCGACTTCGCTTAATCTCGCCCAATCTAATTGGGACATCTACGGAGCAAGCTTCAAGGGATGCGCCCTTTTTAGCTAGTTCGTCCTATTCTATTCCCATATGCCCTGGGACCCAATATAGATATATGCTTCTTCCTGTCCCGATTCTCTCCAGAGACTGCTTACACTCTAACACGCATTTAGATGCTGTGCTATGCGAGATTATTGCCTTAATTGCTGCTTGACTATCAATATAAAAGTTAACACGGTTGCAGCTTAAGCTATTCTCTTCCAGGGTTTCTATTGCTTTGGTTACGGCTAATATTTCCGCTTGGAAAACGCTACAGTAATCCGGCAACCTGTAGGATCTGCTTATTTCCGGATCAGCGCAGTATACCGCAGACCCTACTCCTTCCACTATTTTGGAACCATCGGTGTACACATGTATCGCCTCGTCCGCCATTTGCGCACCCTTGCGCCAACCGTCCACCTCTATTGTGGCCTTAAGATCTCCCCGAAGCTCAGATAGGGAATCATGTAGTCTGTTCGTCTTCCCAGCCAGCATTTTTTGAAAATTTTGATCAAAAAATATTCAAATATCATACCCCAAGATGATTAAAAACGTTCAAATTTAAAAGCATTTTCTGTTCGAAAATTAACGTATCGTCGGGAGAAAAATGTACCATAAATGTGATTATTCTTGAATAATCATTTATGATTCATATTTCGAAACGCTTTTTGTTCATATTTGATATCATTGTAAAATTGAGCTTTAATTGTTTTAGAGTAATATTTGACTACTTTTAAGAGTCATTTTCTGATCATATTCGTGAACATATTTCAATCGTTTTGGTTGAGATTTTTGAATCATTTTTGAAAGCGATTATGATGCATTTATTCTTCATATCTCATTCTAAATACATAGATACTACATAATAATCTTATTTCATCAGGGGAAGAAAGCATGCGGAAGTGAGCTATTTGAACCACAGGTCACTCGCAAACAAAGTTGACCTATATACACCTGCGACTACAACATCCAACATACGGTATGGTCGTCAATATCTTAAAATACGATACGGCACGGGATGTTGAAGGCATATCCAGGTACATATGTCAAGAGAGTTTCGCTTACCTGGTCAAATAGTTCACAACTTTTGCATTGTCCAACTATTATGTATTTTCTGGGAAGCCGAAGGTGGAGAAATGGGGAAATCTTCGGGCACGAGCAGCATTTGCATTATATTGTCTTGAAGAATATTTTAATAATAAACATTTTATATACATATTTTTCTGAACTTCATGATTGAAAAAATGTGTGTATGTGAAAAAATAAGATTTTCAATGAAAAGTAAAGTTTTAACAAGTATAAAACTCATTATTCAGTCAACAAATATAGTCAGAAAACATTCAGAAAGCTGATTGAAAAATGATTATAAATTTTTGATCACCTAAAGTAAATACATTTGATTCAAATTTGATTCCAAAATGTGATTGAAAAACTATATTCAGTTTTTGATCATCAAAGGTAAGCATATTTGATTATTTTTTGTTGGTTTTTATGAAATATTAAAACAAATTTTGTTTTTTGGCGACCTTTAAATTTAACAATTATTTCTTCTAACTGGCTCTAGGTCAATAAATTAAACAAGTTGTTGTTGTTTTTGTTCCAATATATTTCGATCTCCAACGGAGATCGTCATCGGGGACTACAATAATAAATAAATAAACACTTTATTTTACACAATTTATCACAGGCAAAGTATATATATGTATGTATAAACATATTAGCATTACTGCAAACATACATACATGAGTTCAGATGTTAGGTGGGCAGCGTCTGTTCGAGATGCTGTTGTTGAACTGATTTTCGCGAGTCAAGTAAGTGGCGGTAGATGTGTGCACACATTTCGGAGTCTTTCTTGTAGTTCAATCTTTTGTTCTCGTCCGTGTCTATTATGTGGAGCATCTCCAAAGTAAAGCGTTTGTTGTAATGCTGTTCTTGTTGTAGTATGCTCACAGCGTCAAAGTCTGGTTTATGTCCGCTCTCCGCACAGTGGGCCGCAAGTGCTGTTTTATGTGTATTGCTTGATTGTAAACATTTGATGTCAGATCGGTGCCCTGCTATTCTTGTTTTTAACTTATTTTTCGTTGTGCCAACATATTCTTTCGCACAAATGTTATCTCCGTCTCCTGCACATGGTATCTTGTATACAATATTGCTTTTCTCCATCGTTTCTAATTTACTTTTCATATTCTTGAAAAATATTTGGTTTGTGTACGCCGGTTTGTGTGCAATTCCGATTCTTTCTTTATCATAAATATTTGAACATTGTAATCTTTCGGAAAAGCCAGGTATATATATAATAGATTTATATGTAATCGGTTTTTCACCTTCGATTTTTGATTTGGTACCCTTATGATGCGTGTTTATCAACCTACGTATTACCCCGGACGGGAAATCGTTCATCTTGAGAATGTGCTCGATACGTTTTTTATTCTCAGGGTGAAAAATTTAATCACTAGTCTCTAAAACTCGCCGGATAAAATTTTTCGCTGTATTAAAAATCATACCTTTCGGATGTTTAGATAAATAATTTATAATACGTCCTGAACTTGTAGGCTTTTGGTACCAATCTACTTTAATTTTATTGCTTATTTTACATACCAAGGAATCTAAAAATGGTAATTTGCCATCTTTTTCCAACTCCATCTTGAATTGTATGTCTTTGTGGTATGAATTTAGCAAATCTAACTAAGGTTTCGTCCAGTTTATCCTCCTTTACTAATGCAAACACATCGTCTACGTATTTACTAAGTAGTCTCGTGTTCTTTCCGACATTGTAATGGAAGAAATTTTAGGAAAAGTAGTAAAGAACACGAGACTACTTAGTAAATACGTAGACGATGTGTTTGCATTAGTAAAGGAGGATAAACTGGACGAAACCTTAGATTTGCTAAATTCATACCACAAAGACGACGGACATACGATTTAGCACAATAAAGCGAAACAAAAAATTTTTTGGGTTTTTTTCGAAAAAAAAATATTTTTGTTATAACTTTTTAACAAAAGGTGGACAAACGAAAATTTTTCCTGGACAAACGTGGAAAAACGATGGACAAACGAATGGCATTTGGTTTTTTTAATTACTCGTAAATGGAGGTGCCAACTTCACACACGATTTTTGTTTTTTTGAAATAAATTTTTAACAAAAGGTGGACAAACGAAAATTTTTCCTGGACAAACATGGGCAAACGACGGACATACGATTTAGCACAATAAAGCGAAACAAAAAATTGTTTGGGTTTTTTCGAAAAAAAATATTTTTGTTATAACTTTTTAACAAAAGGTGGACAAACGAAAAATTTTCTTGCACAAACGTGGAAAAACGATGGACAAACGAATGGCATTTGGTTTTTTTAATTACTCGTAAATGGAGGTGCCAACTTCACACACAATTTTTGTTTTTTTGAAATAATTTTATAGAAAAAGGTGGACAAACGAAAATTTATCCTGGACAAACATGGACAAACGATGGGCAAACGACGGACATACGATTTTGCACAATAAAGCGAAACAAAAAATTTTTTGGGTTTTTTCGAAAAAAAATATTTTTGTTATAACTTTTTAACAAAAGGTGGACAAACGAAAAATTTTCCTGGACAAACGTGGACAAACGAATGGCATTTGGTTTTTTTAATAACTCGTAAATGGAGGTGCCAACTTCACACACGATTTTTGTTTTTTTGAAATAACTTTTTAACAAAAGGTGGACAAACGAAAATTTTTCCTGGACAATCGTGGACAAACGATGGGCAAACGACGGACATACGATTTAGCACAATATAGCGAAACAAAAAATTTGTTTGGGTTTTTTCAAAAAAAAATATTTTTGTTATAACTTTTTAACAAAAGGTGGACAAACGAAAAATTTTCCTGGACAAACGTGGACAAACGATGGACAAACGAATGGCATTTGGTTTTTTTAATTACTCGTAAATGGAGGTGCCAACTTCACACACGATTTTTGTTTTTTTGAAATAACTTTTTAACAAAAGGTGGACAAACGAAAATTTTTCCTGGACAATCGTGGACAAACGATGGGCAAACGACGGACATACGATTTAGCACAATAAAGCGAAACAAAAAATTTGTTTGGGTTTTTTCGAAAAAAAATATTTTTGTTATAACTTTTTAATAAAAGGTGGACAAACGAAAAATTTTCCTGGACAAACGTGGACAAACGAGGACAAACGAATGGCATTTGGTTTTTTTTAATTACTCGTAAATGGAGGTGCCAACTTCACACACGATTTTTGTTTTTTTGAAATAACTTTTTAACAAAAGGTGGACAAACGAAAATTTTTCCTGGACAATCGTGGACAAACGATGGACAAACGATGGACAAACGAATGGCATTTGGTTTTTTTAATTACTCGTAAATGGAGGTGCCAACTTCACACACAATTTTTGTTTTTTTGAAATAACTTTTTAAAAAAAGGTGGACAAACGAAAATTTTTCCTGGACAAACATGGACAAACGATGGCCAAACGACGGACATACGATTTAGCACAATAAAGCGAAACAAAAAATTTGTTTGGGTTTTTTCGAAAAAAAATATTTTTTTTATAACTTTTTAACAAAAGGTGGACAAACGAAAATTTTTCCTGGACAAACGTGGACAAACGATGGACAAACGAATGGCATTTAGTTTTTTTAAATACTCGCAAATGGAGGTGCCAACTTCACACAGGTTTTTTTTTTTTTTGGGAAGTAACTTTTTAACAAAAGGTGGACATACGAAAATTTTTGCGGGACAAACGGTGGACAAACGAATGAGATATGGTTTTTTAATTATTCGCCCAAGTAGGTGCCAACTTCACAGAGCTCATTACATATCTATTGTGATTTCAAAAATGGGTTCCAATCTCTTATCGAATAACCAGATACAGTCGAATCATATACTTCTACAGTACTTGTTGTATACATACCTCTTTTGTTCTTTCTTTCCTATCTTTCTCCTTGGATGATGATCTTTTTTTCTCGCTTTCACTATTATTTCTTATTGCAACCTCTTCGTTTTCATTTGATTTATGTTTAGAAGAACTTGCGTGCTCCTTTCGTTTTTCATCCTTGTGCTGACTATTTTCCTTCTTTTCTTTTGAATCGCTATCACCACCATTGCGATGATGATGAGATATTTGTTTAGAAGAGCTAGTTTTGGCATCTTTGTTTGAACTTGGTTCCTTTTCATCTTCTGCATGCTGACGATCACCTTTTTGATGTGATGTTTTGTGTTTATGATTATCGCGTTTCTTATTCTCATCACTATGCTCGCCATTTTTAATCCTCTTTTCGTTTTGTACACCATTTTCTTCTTGATCACCATGTCTTTTGTGTTTTGATGATGAGTGTTCTGTGTGTGAATGCTTATTGGATTTTTCTTCTCTATGCGACTTTGATTTGTGGTTTTCTGAATTACTTTTTTTGTTGTGGGTAATATTATTAGATTGCCGTTCTTTTGATGTGCTCTCACTAGTCGTAGTTATGGAACTCTTTTTATTATTATTATGAGATTTTGTATCACAATGATCATCATCGCCTGACCCATGGTCATTTCCATTGTTCCCATCATCACCATCATCGTCATTATCATCATTATTTTCACAATTATTGGCTTCGGTAGGTTCTTCTTCAGCCGCTACCATTGCTTTCCATTTGGTAACCAATGCTTTAGCAGCCACACCAATCTCACCATTATATTTGCGTAATGAATTCACTGTTTTGCCAACGCCTGTTTCTTGTAAATGTTCCACCTTTACAGGTAATCTATATAGTTTGTTAATGCAATGTAATAGCTGGAAATTAGAAATAACTATTTAGTTCAGTATAGGCAAATAAAGGGGGATTATAATTGAGAGCTTTCACTAATCCTTATATGGGGAGCCTCTAGTTTATTAATATATCTGATAAAAATACTCGGCATCGCTGGATGGAGAGCTGAGCAGGAAACTCGGATGTTGTAGCGATAAGGCAACTCCCCGAAAGTTTTGGAGAATGTTATCGGTGTTGATGGCCCTTTGCCGGATATAGATCTGGGACGTTCCGGTAAAATCTATCACTAACGTTCAAGCCAGACCATTTCGCGAACGATTTAATATGACAACATTGAACCTTCCAGGACATCCCCCACTCTTGACTCCCATGAGTAGTTTAGTACGCTAAATACATATGTGTTTGCTATATTCATATTTCACATCGGGTAGTTGAGGTTGAAATTAGGTTGCGGAAGATGTGAAGCTATAAAGCTTTTTACTGCGCATATCAAACCCTTCAATCCCAAAACGTACTTACCGAGCTATCTCGGCAACGATTCGCCAGATTATCGCCTGCTAGTGGTATTGGAAAAGCTGCAAAGACTTAGAAGGTCCCCCCCCCCCCCCCCCAGCGGGTTAGGGGGTCAGAATATACCCGCGGTAGGTATGCCTGTCGTAAGAGGCGACTAAAATACCAGATTCAAGGGGCTGTATAGCGCAATCCTTCAGGTTGCCAGCGCAATATACAGCTTCTCCAAACCCAATTGTCAACCTCACCTATCCGCGGCGAATCCTGTTTTACTAACAGACGAGGCTCTGGCGACCCCAAGCTCCTCATGGAACTTGGGGGTGGGGAGGCAGGGATGGCCTGAAGGTTTAATGTGGCCATATAAATCGTTCCCGAGATGGTCGGGCTAGCACCTTAATGGGGCTGTATTACCGGAGCGTGCCGGATCTGTATCCGGCAAAGGACCATCACATCGATAACACTCCCCAAAGCCTTCGGGGACCAACCTTATCGCTTCAACAACAACAACAGAAGGTTCGAAGTGGTTAAAAGAAATAGTTTATAGTACACGATGGTTAGTACTTGAAAGAACTAACACCCTAAAGTACCGTATTGCAATTCGGACTCCTGGCACTTCTTTAACATTCTTTAAAACCTTCAGTGAGTATTTTTTGCTGTTGCATACAACTGGTTTATTCTATTTGTAATAGCAATCTCCTAAATCTATGCAACCGCTACAAACAAATCCATGACTACTGGAATAGTGCCAGACATGTGGAAAATTTCGACAATAGTACCAATTAGGAAAGTAAAAGATTCAATAATGGCAGAACTAAGGCCGATAAATACATTGCCGAACATAGAAAAAATTCTGGAAATTTTTAATAAAAAATCAACTGGTTAATTACTTAGAAAATAATAAAATCGTTATACAGGAACGATCCGGTTTCCGAGAAAGGCACTCTTGCGAGACGGCGGTAAATTACGTCATATCTAGCTGGAAGAAAGAGCTGAGCCTAAAAAAACATATAGTAGCAGTTTTCATTGACCTGAAAAGAGCGTTCGAAAGAATTGATGGGAATATAATGCTCGATAAACTACAAAAAATTGGGATTAGGGAAAAGGAATTGCAGTGGTTTAGAAGCTTCTTATCAGACCGGAAACAAAGAATAACCATAGAGTCAGTAGTCTCATCCGAGGTACAAGTGGACATAGGCTTACCACAAGGGTCGGTATTAGCACCAATCCTGTTCAACATTTACATAAACGATATATCATCAGCACTGAAATATAGTCAAATCAGGTTGTTTGCAGATGATGCGCTACTTGAAGTAATTGAAACGGACATTTCAATAGCAAGGAACAAAATGCAAGAAGATTTGGACTCATTATACATATGGCTTTGCATTAGTAAACTCAAGCTTAACGTTAACAAAACTAAGTTCATGGTTTTATCTAGGACGCCAATAAAGAATCACTTAATTTAGATCTAAATATAACGAATACGAGCTACACTGAGGTTTATGGATTATATTGATTATATTGTCGCAAAAATGGGCAAAAAAAATTGAATTTTGGAAGAGATCATGTAAACTTATTAGTAAGAAATATAAGTTGAAAGTTTATAGATCCATCATAGAACCGCACGTCTTATATTGCCCTACAATATTCTTTATCGCCAATGAAACACAAGTCGGCAGGTTACAAGTTATGGAAAACAAAGCTATGAGATTTATATTGAAAATGAGGTACGACACTTCCATAGAGAGTATGATCGATGCACTAAACTGGTTGAGTGTGAAACAGTTGATATTTTACCATAGTATGAAATTTGTATTTTATATCAAACATGGTAAATTACCAGCCTACCTAAGTGAAAAACTTGTTTATGTGAATGAAACCCACTCTTGCATAATCAGGGAAAATAATAATTTTAGATTACCTCTTTTAAAAACAGAAATGGACAAGCAAAATATATTTTACAAAGGCCTGGCATGTTTTAATGAACTACCTAATCATGTTAAAAATTGAGAAAACTTAAACACCTTCAAAAAATGTTTATTAGAATATTGCAAAACCCTTCCCATAAGATAAAATATTTTGTATCTGTATTTCATGTTGCTGATCCTTGAGCGTACATGGCAATCCAACAAACACAGAGGAACCTTATGCATCAGGTCAAATACATATATCGCTCGCAATCAAATTGGGAAAGAGTTCCTGAAAATATCGTCCCAGACAAACAGTTGGAGTGTTCATGTGAATCACGTATATTTCTACAAAAATGGTGGAACAATAATATATTATAATTAATTATGTTTACATAAAAGCTGGTACAGGGAGGATTGGAAACACCTCCTTTCCAAACGTCCGATAAGAGTGGCTCACTCTGCTGAGCTGTTGGCGTTTGGGTTGACCGGAATCAAATGCATTCCCACAGCATAAATAATAAAACTGCGTAATCATACGTCTTGGAGTAGGTCAGGATTGAGAACACGTTCCTTCCAACCTCCCAATGACATGACTTCAAGATTCGCCTATTGGGACCACCAGTTCCCGTGCTGATCGGAATCTCATGCATTCCGACACCCAAATTTCTAGAAATCCTATTATTATTAAAATGTACTTATAATTTGTAATAATCTAAGTTTTAGGCTTAAAACGCCGTAATAATAAATAAATAATAATAATAAGTATTATATAAGAGCTTGTGATTGTTATTAAAATAACAACGTTCACTGCTTTTAATTATATGACACATTGTCTGTAGTATTTTCCGACAAATAAAGTGTGTATATTAGAGTGGTCCTTATAAATTGAATAATCATTACTTCCATACGTCTTTGGAACTCGCTCCCTTCTAGACTTAGGCTTATAAGCAATGCTCTGCTCTTCAATAAAGAATTAATAAGTTTCTATAATAACCTAGACAATTAAAATACTGATTTCTTCTAAACAAATGTACTCTATCATTCGTTTATTTATTATTTATTAAATAGATTATTTATTGTAACCTTTTCTTAGCCATAGTCGTTAGCTTTAAGTTTCAAGTTTAAATTGTTCCTATTTTATGCCTTTTACCGACTAGCACTATAAAATTATTTTTGCCAAATTGTTGTGCTGGGATGAACTGCCTAATAAATACAAAAAAAAGAAAAAGAAAAAAAACACGCTTTTTTAGTCTCACCCTTTCAAAAGGTAATACCTATGTAGGTCAAAATTATCTTTAAATAAAAAACACGTGTCACACAATTGAGGCCAATGGACTCCTAAACTACTAAACCTTTTTTGAATTTGTTTTGCACCCCGTGTGTAGTTTGGTCTAACTTGAAATATAGGATAGGTCTCTAGGGTCTCGAGATATAGGCCAAAACGTGGACCCGGGTACCCCTAGAATGTGTTTATAGAATGTGGATATCAAATGAAAGCTATTGATGAGTGCTTTAGTAGAGGGTAATTTTCATGCCCCTGGGTGACTAGGGTCTCGAGCTATAGGCCAAAAAGTGGACCCGGGTACCCCTACAATGTGTTTATGGAATATTGATATCAAATGAAAGCTGTTGATGAGTGCTTTAGTAGAAGGTAATTTTCATACCCCTGGGTGACTAGGGTCTCGAGATATAGGCCAAAACGTGGACCCGGGTACCCCTAGAATGTGTTTGTAGAATGTGGATATCAAATGAAAGCTGTTGATGAGTGCTTTATTAGAGTGTAATTTTCATACCCCTGGGTGACTAGGGTTTCGAGATATAGGCCAAAATGTGGACCCGGGTACCCCTAGAATGTGTTTATACAATATGGATATCAAATGAAAGCTGTTGAGTGCTTTAGTATAGAGTAATATATTATCCAGAGACGGACTGGGACTGGGATTAGGACTAGGACTGGGACTGAGACTCGGAGTGGGACAAAGACTCGGAGTGGGACTGGGACTTGGACTGGAATAAAATACATACCACCTTCTGGGACAGGCAATAAGGGATGCAGAAGAATGAGAAGATTGAGAGAAGAGAAAAGAGAGAAGGAGATTGAGAAAGAGATAGAATGAGACGAAGATGGAGATAGATGAAGCGAAAAAGACGGAGGGAGGAGTGAATAAAAGGATTAGGAAAAAGTGAAAAGGGCAGAGTCAGACGGAAAAAGCTTATTAAAATGTATGCAGATTGGCCAAATTCAGGGCAGGACAACGTCTGCCGGGTCTTCTAGTCATATATAAATATTTGGCCCAATTGGAATGGTTAGGGGGTCAAAGTCAAGATTTACAAATTAAATTAAAAAAAAAATATATATGGCAATTCTCTATGCGTAGGAAGTGTAGTAAGAGTAGAAAATATTCCATGTTTTCTAAACAAAAAATGCAACACTCAGAGAACGCACCACTTGCACAAGAAATATCTTTTAGAAGGTTTAATGTGTTCATATTAACCGTTCTCGAGATGATCGGATTAGTACCTTAATGGTGCTATGTTACCGGAACATACCGTATCTATATCCGGCAAAGGTCCATCAACATAGATACCACTCCCCAAAATCTTAGGAGAGTGGTTGTAGGAGGGACGCACCAAATTAAATGGGGTTACACTGAATAGAACCGGCTGCCTTGGGAAGCGTTCGGGGATTGTCTTTATCGTTAAAACAACAACAACAACCACAAGTTATATGTAAAATCGCAAACTATAGTATTGCCGACTATGGATAATATAAAAAAGAATACAATTTAAATGTAACCCTTTTTGTTATTGGTTTTTTGGTCGAGAGTGTTTGTTAACAAATAGGTCATCGCCGCAGTGCAGGTTCAAATTCCACTCCCGGAGGAGACTCTGAACAAAGGTATAATCAAAACAGCTGCCATCTAATCCGTGCTCGTTTCGCGTTAAATCATTTTTTCCAAAACTTTTAATAAATATGATAATTTTGACCTACGTATGACTGTTTAAAAAAAAAAAATCGGTTTCTTAATTTCGGTATGCAAATGGTGTTTCTCTATTTTGGGAATTCACAGCCCTCCTTCGCTACTGGAGGTTTACGCCGGTTACTTAATCGGCGGCGTAGGCTATATTATATACCGGCGCGCCGACAAAGTTATCGGCGTAAACCTCTGAATTGAATGGCTGGACTTCAGAGTGTCACATTGTCCACAACTAATGAATATGGAAACATACTGCTGACGTCAATGGTATGTTTGACGATCTGGAACAATACCATTAACATGCGAATGAGTATCTGGGAGGCTTGTAATGCGAACATTTTAAAAAATAATATTTGGAAAGGTTTTGTTTATGTGTATTTAAGGAAATCGACTTTTCGGCCATTTCGAAAAAAACCACGGTTTTTGCCTCAAAATCTTGCGGATCGATCAACAAATTTCGGGAGTAGCTCCTTGCGGAGAGAGGGAGAAATACTTAATATGGTCACACATTTGTAGCGTAGTTTCACCGAAGGAGATGTTCTGCGCTAACTCGAATACCCGTCGTCGGCACGATTTCTTTAAATCATTTGTGGCTACATGTTGGTCACGCACAAAGGCGACTTACGGTTGCTATCAATTATCTACTAATAGTCATGACTCTCGTGGCCCAGTTTTAACGATTAGCGTCATTGCGGGCTTATTGTTGATCGTGCCAAAGGGCCCTTATACCATATGCCAGCAAAGCAGCTGTAGGACTGCGACTTCGAACTCATACCTTCATCGACGTCACTTTCCTAGAAGATCTAGGTGTAGCTCCGAAGACTTTCTGATTGATGTTTTTGTCGCGCTATGCTTCTGAGCTACACCAAAAAACACCTTGAAACGCTAGGGAGTATCTATTCGGCCAAGGATGCCGCCCTCCAAATCATAAGCAGTCTAAGTGGATATCATTGGGTAACACATGGGTGAAAATTGTATAATCCTTGGCGCATCTGATTATATAATTTAAACGTTACAAGGACCGTGGATAAAATTTTTAAAATGTAGACCAAAATTTGCAACGTTTGTGTTCGATACATTGGCTTCAATAGTCTCGTTTTCAGCCTTATGATATAAGAGCTCATTATGGATAACCGCCTCCAGTTTTCAGACTAGTTCGACTATCCCCTACGTTAGGGTAGTAGAACACGCGTTCATTTGTTCGACTGTCTTGAGAAAGCTTTTGCTTCACCACTTTGAGTGTTCTCGCGTAGAACAAAGTCTAACCTGGTTAAAAAATGTGCCTACATATTCACATTTGTAACAGGAGCCGTCACGTGTTGGTCATATTTAAACATGATTGATAGGATGTATCCAATGTGATTCACTCCAAGGGAACCGGGGGACTTGGGTGTTGAATGATGAAGTGTGAAAATCAAAATTAATATTTCAGACGCTATTTTATAATTGAGCAAATAAAGTGATTTTTCAAACCCTTCTCATACGTGTTGAAGATATATGCAACTATGAGCTGAGAATCATTAAAACGGAGAATTTAAACCACTGGAGCCTACTAAAGGATTTTCCATCACTGATTTCGCTTATTCTTTTAGCAAATCGGGATATAAAATTCGGCACCTTTTTCGGGTAACTTGCTTTTTTAGCAACTTGAGGACAATTTGAAAATATGTGCGACATTTTGGGACGTTTTTAAATTCATTTTTCCCTATTAGTTTTTGGAAAAATTATGCGAAGTGAGCATTTAAATTTATTATATAACTTTTCTTTAAGTGTTTTGTTTTAAAAACTTGGTTATTTCGGTAATACGAAATCCGGCATTGAAATCGCCCGTTTTCTCAAATAACTTTTGTCGGCTAGAAAGTGTTAAATTTCGCAATTGGATTTTTATAACTGACAATGATGCGCATTCCTTGATACCCCTTTCGACCATATCGGTCCAATTTTCGAGATGAGCAATAAATGGCCTGGACACTTCTAAAAGAGTATAAAATATAGTAACGCGCCGAACGCCGCCGTCGCCGCGCCGATATTTTTGACATTCCGCAGCGGCGTGCGAAAAACGTCCCTAATCGGCGGCGGTAGCGGCGTATATCTCTAATCGCTACATCCAATAGGTGCGACCACTCACAAATTGTCATCAATATCCTCTAACGGGAGTCCAAGGAAACTTGCAGTTTCAACAGGGGATCAGAGTGAAGGGGCTATTGGAGGTGTTCGTTCCACATTGCAATTAAAGGGATGGTTGGTGTCATGTGGGGCCACATTGCAAGCAGAACATACATTATGTGTGTCAGGGTTCATTCTGAATAGGTAAGAGTTTAACCTGCTAAAGTATCCATATCAAAGTTGAGCTAGTGTGACGCGCCGCTCCTAGGGAGAGTGCATTCCTCTTCTGAGAGTTCAATATTTATCTTTAAGAACTGGGTTCGCCGGGCAATTCCTGGAAAGTGTTGCGCTTTGGTATTTTAGTCGCCTCTTACCCCAGGCATACCTGCCGCGGGTATATTCTAAAACCCCTAACCCGCTAGGGTGTGTTTTTTCTTCGTACGGCTGTGTTATCAAATGCCGTATTTCCTCCCAATGCTAGCGGGGATGATTCCTTGAGCCCACCCCAGCGGTTACGGGGTCAGAATATTCCCGCGGTAGGTATGCTTGTCGTAAGTGGCGACTAAAATACCAGATTCAAGGGGCTGTGTAGCGCAACCCTTCAGGTTGCCAACGCAAAATATAGCTTCTCCAAACACAATTGTCAACTTCACCTATCCGCGGCGAATCCTGTTTCACTAACAGACGAGGCTCTGGCGACCCCAAGCTCCTCATGGAACTTGGGGGTGGGGAGGGAGGGAATGGCCTGGTGGTTTAATGTGGCCACATAAATCGTTCCCGAAATGGTCGGGCTAGCACCTTAATGGTGCTGTGGTACCGGAGCGTACCGGATCTGTATCCGGCAAAGGACCATTACATCGATAACACTCCCCAAAGCCTTCGGGGAGCAACCTTATCGCTACAAAAACAACAGCAACAACTCCTTGAGCCCCCTGGGAGGTGAGGCCTGTTCAATCAGATGACTGTTGGGATGCCCAGGATTCTGGGTATTCAACAGAAACTGTTTGTTAAGCATTTAATTTCTCTCCCTAATGGGGAGTACTCTCGCCTCACTGTGTAGGTGGCATTCTGGGGACATAAGAAGACAGCCCGTAGCGTTTCTGAGAGCTGTGTTTTAGCTGTCCTATATTTACATCCAGTGAGTAACCTCTAGGCTTGGTGACCTATCGGGAACGCGTTGCATGTACGATAATGAGCGTCTCCTTGTTTTTACCCCAAGTGCTGCAGCAAGAGATTTGAGGATTTTGCTACGGCTCTGGATTTTAGCTAAAATATATAACCCCATTCAAATTAGGGTTAGGTTTGTTTTGTTAGCTGCTTCTGGGATTCAAGGGGTTGTGTAGCGCAACCCTCCCAAGGGGTTGCTAGCGCAATATATATCTTCTCCAACCCAATTGTCAACCTCACCACCTCGTGGCGAGTCCTGTTTCTTTAGCAGCCGAGGCTCTGGCGATCCCAAGTTCCTCATGGAACTTGGTGGTGGGGAGGCCGGGATGGCCTAGAAGGTTTAATGTGGTCATATTAATCATTCCCGAGATGGTCGGGCTAGTACCTTAATGGTGCTTTGTTACCTGAACGTACTGGATTTATATCCGGCAGAGGACCATCAACATCGATAACACTCCCCAAAACCTTCGGGGAATGTCTTTATCGTTAATACAACTACAACAATAGGGCGAGAAACCCCACATAGACCCCAGCTTTATTTTACATGCATAAAGTGCTGTTGAAGCCTTTTTCATCTTCTTCTCCACGTTGAGCTTCCATTACAGCTTACTGTCTAGGATGATTCCTAGATATTTCGTGCAAGGTTGCTCCTGTAGAGTCCCCCCTCCTAACTTAGGCCTGGTCCAATTTGGGACCTTGTACCTCTTTCAAAACTAGACCATATCCGTCTTCGCTTCTTGTCTGTCAACCCGACATTAGATGCCCGGGTATGAAAATTCCGATCCATCAAAGAGCTAATCGTTGGAGGGCACTTTCCACTTGTGACAATTGCAACGTTGTCTGCGTAAGCCGTAAATTTTACGGGTCCCTCATCGAATCGCCTGAACATTTGGTTTATGACCAGCGTCCACAGCAGAGGTGATAGTACCCCTCCCTGCGGCGTGCCCCTGTCCCCTGATTTTGTGGCCTCGTACAATCAAGCTTGTGATTTAATCTTCCTGCAACTTAACATGCAGCCGAACCATCTGGTTAAGGCTGGATGTATTTTAATGTAATTAAGACCATCTATAATCGCCCATTTCATGTGGTTATTGAGAAAAAAACTGTTTTATTTTTAACCAAAAATTAGTTTGTTTGACGTTAGATAAAGAACAAAGCGCACCTTTGATTGGTTAGTTTCAGCTTGAGGTTCTGGCGATCACAGAGATCTGTTTGGTAATTGCAGCGTGCGTGTGTTGCTGGCTATGTGTTGAGAGCTAGCTAGAGCTATCTTAGTTGTTATATACTTCATAAATTTTAAATATATGCATATGTGTATATACATAAATAATTTTTCTCATTGTAAGCGCAAAAGAGCATTTGATGCTAAAAATTCGTTGAAGAACTATTGACCTTGACTTTCTTTCGGCTTAGTGTTTTACCTTTATAAAACAACGTCAGTACATTAACAAGAAAATTAGAAATTTTCAAGTTTGTGCAAGCATATACATTGCCAGACAGATGTACATATGTGTGCACATTTCTCATATATGTATGTATAATAAAAGCACCCCAAATAATAGCAATATATAATAATATATTTGCTAACTATAGCAAAAACTACTACATTAACTATCCTTCAGGATGTACTTACTCTGCCTTCATCCTGGGAATGCTCGATACTCCTTTGGTAATGTTGAATCACACTTAATATAGTCGTTGTAGACATTTTTTAACGTCTTTAAGTCCTTTTCAAAATAAATTACTAATAAGATTTGTTCCAGTAATTTTTTACAGCACGTCTGTCTGACCAAGTATGGAATATATGTTTTTGTGAAGTGGAATCGCACAGAGCACCTTTTTCTTTTTGTTCTTGTGCTGGCAAAAAAATTACGTCTCACTATTTACTACCGACAGTTTTGTTCAAGTTAATGCATTGTGCTTTAAATACTCATTTTAGAAAAATTGAAATTGTCTTCACTATTTTTGAGTGATTTTAAGTTTTCACTGCTTTTAATATCTCTTTTTTCAATCAGCCAGCAAATCATAATTTCCTTTTTTGCAATGCCAAAAAGAAATTGACAATTTTTTGACACATCTTGCATTTGTCCGGTATGTTCAGTCGCTGACATCGTACGCCAGGGATGCAAAACAAATGAGGAATGAGCGCTTTCAGCAAACACAAACGTTGAGCAGTCGTCCAGTATATATATTCCCTGCAAAAATCGTGTGACCAAAAACGCACACAGCCACACGAATTGTTGACAGGGGTGACGATTTGGAATGAAAAATTCCCCAAATGAAATAGCATGTTGACAAATTTAGCTTTCCCACAAGGTATCGTGCTCTCTCGCACCTATTATTTTTATAGGGATAGCAAAATACGTCATTTTTGCGTGCAAAAAAATCCGCCATTTCTAATTCAGCAGAGACAGCAAAACATTTCGTGGTGGAAAATTTTTTCAATTTTCAGAGTTTTAAGTGTAATATCTCCGGAAAGATTTAAACTTAAGAGGGAGTTCTCCAGATCACAAATATATATATTTTAAAGCGCGCAAACTTATAACTTAAAAGTTATTTGGTGTTAAAGTTTGCAAATTTCTATACAAATTTTATATGTGTATACGTATATATATGTGGCAGAGCACAGCTTTGTAATGTCAATAAAATATATATATATATATATATATGTGCATGTTGCTACAAAAGTGCGATTGATTTAATAAAAACATTTATAATAAATAAAAACAATGCAAAAATGAAATGTGAAATATACAAAAATGCAATTTAAGTTTATCGTTGCTAATTTATATAGATATGTATGTGGATTAAGGTTTTGAAAGATGTGTAAATTGTAATTTAAAGTGCTATAGAAATTTGTTAAATTTGCAAACTTTAACAACAAATAACTTTTAAATTATAAGTTTGCGCACTTTAAAATATATATATTTGTGATCGGGAGAACTCCCTCTTTCATTTGATACCAAGTTTTACCCCGAACTCGGGGGGTGCTATTCTAAAATTTTCCCAGTCTTTAATATACAATGATTTTTGCTGTTTATTTCGACAAAAACTTTTGATTTGATTTTTGTGCTCATGGAAAGAATTCACAATTATATAGCACCATGCCGCGAATTATGATAAAAGGTGGTGTGTGGAGAAACACTGAGGTAAGTAAGCATTTGACGCGACTGGTTACTCTTGGCCGTTTATTAACTAAATTGAAAACTTTCAGGATGAAATCCTCAAAGCAGCTGTAATGAAATATGGCAAAAACCAGCGGTCACGTATTGCATCACTGCTGCACCGCAAATCTGCCAAGCAATGTAAGGCACGCTGGTACGAATGGCTTGATCCTAGCATAAAGAAGACAGAATGGTCACGGGAGGAGGATGAAAAGGTTTTTATTTTGACAAATTAATGCCAACACAATGGCGTACAATTGCGCCGATTATTTCAGAGGGTTAACTGGCACCAATTGTTCACACCAAATTGTTAGGTACAGGATTCGCCACGGGTAGGTGAGGTTGGCAATCACAACCCCTTGAATCATTTTGGTCGGCAGGTATGCCGCGGATATATTCTTGGCACTTGTTATTGATGGCTTTTATGATGCCACCAACACAACCTGGACAGACGCCAATGCTCAGTCAACCACCCAAGCCGGGTCAACCCCCAATACCCGGACACGTCCGGACACCCTAGTTATAATATATGCTAATACAACTAATAATTTATAAATTTGCTGATGATTATTTTTGTGTTATTTTCTTTAGCAACCACCTGCACCTGTTACTGGTAAATATCAACAGCCGCAACAGTATGATTAAGCCCAACGCCGTTTAGATCCCGATCAGATACCAAATCCGATGAGCGTTATCATTGAAAATCAAAAAAACGCTGGTGGTGCTTTTATTACTAATGAACAGGGTTTATTACCACCATTGGTGACCACAAAATATGTGGTAGAAGATCAGGGTAACTCCTCGCCACGTTACGTTAGGTATCGATAATCGAAATTAATGTTTTGTTTGGCAATTACATTGATCTTTCTTCTTTGCAGGTCGTCTTTGTATTGCATACCTGCAACAGCTGATTTATTAAAAACAACAGCTTTGTCCAGTACACTTGCCGTTTCACCAATGGCACGCACGGTTGAGGGTGAATATGAGCCACCCATTGTAAATTTTGGTGAATTGGGTGCAATTAGATGTAATCGTTGCAAGGCTCATATGCAACTTGTAGATGCTGGTCGTCGTTTCCAATGTCTAATGTGTAAAGTAACAACAGATGGTAAAAAAAAATCTTTCACTTTTACTTGTGTTCATTGATCAATATTTTTTCTCAACAGTGCCAACTGCATATTTCCAACATTTGGGCCACACCGGACAGCTTGTCGATAAATATGAACGTCCTGAACTTGTATTGGGTACATGAGTATTTGTGTAAAAAATGTTTGGGTACCGATAGCTCTCAAGGTAAACCTCAAGTCATATCCAACATCAATGCCTCGCATTCAATTGTGGACGCTGTACGCACTGCATTGGGTTCACGTAGTATGGACAAGCATATTGTTGATTCCAGTGGTAAGGCCACAATTTCAAATGATGGGGCAACAATTATGAAACTATTAATTAAAAATCTAATCGACATCGCCAAATCTCAAGATGCTGAGGTAAGTTTTTTGTTATATTAGAATGTGTAGAATAAAAATGTTTCTCTTATCAGGTCGGCGATGGCACCACTTCAGTAGTACTTTAAACAGGTAAAATCTTAAAACAAGTTAAACCATATGTTGAGGAAGGCGTGCATGCACGTATCATCATTAAAGCTATACGTAAAGCATTACAATTATGCATGATAAAATATGACATGGCTGTACATGTCGAAGCGCCAATCAAAGGAACAACAAAGTGCTTTATTGGAAAAATGCTCTGCCACAGCAATGTCCAAGAGTATCAGAAAACTGTTGATGCTGAATGGCGTCTCCTGTGCAATAAACTAGCTAAGTAAGGCGCCAATGTTGTGTTTTCTAAACTACCAATTGATGTTGCTACACAGTATTTTGCAGATTGTGATATGTTCTGTGCTGTTCATGTACCAGAAGAAGATTGGAAACGAAGAATGAAAGCTTGTGGGGGTGCTGTTATGACTACAGCTAATGATATTATATCAAGTGTTTTGGGTCAATGTGATTACTTTGAAGAACGTCAGGTTGGTGGTGAGCGTTTCAACATTTTCCAAGATTTGATAGTGGGTTTGACATTAATTTCATTTTTATAGTTTATAATTATTTAAAGGTTGCGTTAATGTTAGAACATGTACATTGATTTTACGTGGCGGTGCTGAAAAATTTTTGGAAGAAACTGAGCTTCGTTACATGATGCTATAATGATTGTGCGGCGTACAATTAAACATGATTCTGTTGTTGCTGGTAAGTCAAAATACAATTTGAAAAAAATTTCTAATCTTAAATTGTTAAGTAATATTATGAAAAGATTGTGTCCAACTCCGGAAGAAAAAACTATAAAATTTGTGTCAGTGAAATTATAATTATTGCTTTTGGTTGTAGTTTTGAGGCATCGTCTTCGAGTGCCTTCTGGTCGTATATGCCGTTTCTTTTGCCAACTACCTGTAAGGCGTTAAACTGATCAGTAACGTCGCCGTGGCCTCGTTCAGTGTAATGTGTAATGGCGACCCCAAGTTCCTCGTGTAAATAGGGGGTGGGGCGGGATGGCTTAGGAGGTTTAAAGTGATGATATTAATCGTTCCCGAGATGGTTGTTGTTGTAGCAGTGCGTCGCCCCACCTAATAGGTGCGACCGATCACAAATTGTCATCGATATCCTCTAACGGGAGTCCAAACTTGCTGTTTCAACAGGGGTGGACTATAATGAAAGGGGTGTTAGAGGCGTTGGTTCCACATTACAATTAAAGAGATGGTTGGTGTCATGTGGGGACACATTGCAAGCGGGGCATACATTTTGTATGTCGGGGTTGATTCTGGATAGGTAAGAGTTTAACCTGTTACAGTATCCAGAACGAAGTTGAGCTAGAGTGACTCGCTTTTCCCTGGGGAGTATGCGGTCCTCTTCCGCAAGTTTTGGGTACTGTTCTTTGAGTACTTCACCGGGCAATTCCTAGCATAAAGGTACGACGCCTGTTTGTGGAGTTCACTGAGGACCTGCTTGTGTTTTTTTGCTTCATACGGCTGAGTTCTCAGGTGTCGTATTTCCTCATAATGCTTACGGAGATTACTCTTTAAGGTCCTAAGTGGTGTTAGATCAACAATCAGATGTCTGTTGGGATGCCCAGGTTTCTGGGTATTCTACAGAAACTGTTTGGTTAGCATTTCATTTCTTTACCTTATTGGGAGTTATCTCGCTTCATTGTGCAGGTGGTGTTCCGAGGACATAAGAAGGCAGCCCGTAGCGGTTTTGGGGGCAGCATTTTGGCAGGCCTGTATTTTCTTCCAGTGAGTAACCTTTAGGCTTGGCGACCATATCGGAGACGCGTACCATGCAAACGTCTATTTATATTTACCCCAAGTACTGCCGATTTATCGAATTATATTAAATATTTGTTACAGCTCTGGGTAATGTCATATGGTCGACATTTGGCGCGGCCATGTTTTAAATAAGGTCACCAATGATTTGCTTGGTGACAATATCAGGTTTCGCGAGGCGACAAAACTGGAGAGATTGGGGAGATAGCTGTTTTTTTTTTATTACAAAGCTTATCGATGTAGGAAACAATAGCATAGGCGTAGAAGCAATAGTGACTACTTGTGGTAAAGGTAGCTATTGATATGTGGAAGTTAAGCAGAAGTTTGAATATGAGTTTTTTAAGTTGCAAAAAAAGCGTTGAGGATTTTTATTATCTTACCAGGTACCTTCGTACATGTTTCTAAGAATGAAGAATAAAACCTATTCAAACTCAATTTTGACCAGGACAAAGCCGCTGAGACTTCGCTATACTTTAACATACAATACGTTACCCCATTTTAGCACAACTATCATTTTTTGATTTTATTAAATTTTATAAAATGTTTCTTCCTCTACAGTTCCATTTCGGTATTGGATGGTAAATATGTGGAAGAAATCTATGCGCGTAAATCGCAACATATTATCTTGGTGGAGCGTTTCTTCAATAGCTCTCTAGTGGTGATAGTGACAGCAGAGAAACCCAACTGTTTACAAATATTACACTTCAAAAAGAATCAAAATATCTGCCATCGCGTCTACGGCTCAAATACCCACAGTATATGAATGAATCGAACGCACTTAATTGTCTGCCTAACGGATAGTATACATATTCATCAAATCGAAAATATTGCACCAAACGAACTGGGTCTGAATACTGAAACAGTACACATATTCAAAATCGATGAGAAGGCTGTGATGATGGTATAGGGTGAGTTGTTGAATAACATACGAAAACCACTTTAACCCATCTATCCATCCATTCTTGATCTGAAAAAAAAGTAAACCTAATCTGAATTTCTACTGAGCTTTAAGTTGTAGATTATTCAAATAGTTGGAGTTTTTTCTAAAGCTTAAAATTATTTTCTGTTCGCTTGGAAAAGATTTCAATTGGAAAACGAAAACCAGTTAAGCGAGTTTATTATTAAAATACTTACTTTTCTTTATATGAACTGTATTAATTTAAGTTACAATTTCATGTACATATATAATAAAGTATGTCGTGGAACGATTGCTGTTGGAATTAGATTTGAAACCAATCAATACTTCTGCTAAGGGTAGCAGATATATTGCTGGAATGATTAGATTTAGAACAATAATAAGTCTGACTCAATTACTAGTCGTACATTTTTAAGTTCGCCAATTACGACAGCAATCTGATTCCACGACACCTTTGAATATTCTTGATCTGAAAAAAAAGTAAACCTAATCTGAATTTCTACTAAGCTTTAAGTTGTAGATTATTCAAATAATTGTAGTTTTTCTAAAGCTTAAAATTATTTTCTGTTCGCTTGGAAAAGATTTCAATTGGAAAACAAAAACCAATAATGCGAGTTTATTTGTTATTAAAATAATTACTTTTCTTTATATCAACTTATTAATTTAACTTACAATTTCATGTAAATATATAATAAGGTATGTCGTGATCCGATTGCTGTTGGAATTAGACTTGAAACCAATCAATACTCCTGCTAAGGGTTGCAGAATTATTGCTTGAATGATTAGATTTAGAACAATAATAAGTCTGACTCAATCACTAGTCCTACATTTTTAGGTTCATACTTTACTTTATTACTTTCAAATTCAATTACGACAGCAATCGGATTCCACGACACCTTTGAATATTCTTGATCTGAAAAAAGAGTAAACCTAATCTGAATTTCTACTGAGCTTTAAGTTGTAGATTATTGAAATTATTGGACTTTTTTTCTAAAGCTTAAAATTATTTTCTGCTCGCTTAGAAAAGATTTCAATTGGAAAACAAAAACCAATTAAGCGAGTTTATTTATTATTAAAGTACTTACTTCTTTTTTGTATGAACTGTATTAATATAAGTTCCAATTTCATGTAAATATAATAAAAATAATAAATATTGAAAATTCAATTTTTTTGGTTCATATTTTATTCATATGGCTGCTCCAGGTAAAGTAAATCTGCAGGTAAAATTCACGTTATATGGCGGTTATATAAATGGTAAAACCGCAGTAAAATTGATTGTCAAATGGCTCGAAAACGTAGAGTTAAATGACGGAAAAATTACCGCCATTTGACGAGCATTGTGACGTGTGTGAGCAGCACAGTGCTATGCTCACATCCTATAAGTGGGAGCGGAATGCACGATCACATTAATAGGAACGAAACGGAAAATTTGGTCACAAAACCTAATCACGCCATGCAAAAATGACTATGAATATAACCGCTGCAGAAAGTCACAATGACCGTAAAATGACTAGTAAAATGACGTGGAGCGTTTTTGCAGGGTTATATATATATATTATAATAGCCTTGCTTGCGCATGTAAATAAAAGATGTTGAGGTGCTGTTTTTTATGGTCAGTTCCTACATTTTCCTATAGCTTTTGTTTTTTTCTCTCTTTCTTTCATTCGCTCAAGCAGTCAACTGTGACATAAGCCATCATCCGCTGGCAAAATCCTGAGCCAGATAAATAATTTTGTATGTAAATGCAACAACAACGGTTTGAGCCAGATAATTCCAGATAGAAGTCTGGTTCAATTTGTGAGCCAGATAATTTGTTAATTTTTTCTTTTTAGTTTGGCAACGCTGCCTTTAATAATCCTACTTTTTCAAAAATAGATGTCGCTGCTTAGCCCTTCGCCGGATGAATTAAATAAAAAACAGCGACGACAGCTGCCTATCATATTTCACGTGTGCGAAAATTTCACGACATCTGCTTCTCAAGTCTCTCAATGATCCAGAGCATTCCCGTGAGAATTGAGCGTGAGCCGGAGCTTTAAACTCACTGGATGACGGCAGTAGATGCACAGAACGAAGTAATTTTGAACTCCCCTACAAGAAACGCTGATAGTTTTACTAATACACTCACACTTTTAATTGACAATGCTGATCCTGCGATGACGTAAACATTGATACTCAAATTTATGTATGTTCCTTTGTTCGCTCACGCATGTCCACATGTACCCAACGACAGCCTATAATCATGAAAAAAGACTCAAACTGGGAAATCTTCGGACACCTGGTACAGAACAAAATAACATACAGAAGATACCATTATGCATGTGAGACAGATAAATAATTCTCAACGGAATTTTATGTATGCGAGAACAGTTTATCCGATTTAATCATGTTCTCACTACTGACTGTCATATGACAATCAAATGATTATCACGGTTGTTTTGTTATTTTTTAAATTCCGCCATTTTCAACCGACGAAAACCATATAAAAAATAAGTTTAAAAAATGAAAAAGAGAGCATTTCAAAGCTCCATGCTAAGAGAAAAAAAAAACGAAAATAATATTAAAAAATACCAAAAGCTGTCGGAATGTGTGGGGCGCACTCAAAAAATTGATACGCGAAAATAATAGTGGTAACTGGTGATTCATTTTTAAATGTGTTTCCGCATGAGGAAAGCGCTCTTCTTTTGTTTTGTTATTTTCTGAATTTAAATTGAACAATCTGAACTCGAATTCTTATAAAACTATTTATTTTAAACAAATAAGAAACACGTATGCTTTTATCACGTACAAAATTAAAAACGTAATGAAATAAAGTAAATAAAAAGCAAAAAGCATTGTTTCATTTTTGGCGGAATATAATAATGGTCATTTATGATAGTATAACAGTCAAACCTGATATCTACAGTACACTTTTTGATAGTTAGAGTGTCAGCACTGATCCAAGAAAAGGAATGAGAGTGAGCAGTACGGCTATATACTTAATCAATAGGCCATGTTGGTGTATAAGAAGGAGACAAAAACTCACACGTACACAGTTGTTTACATCACATTTGCGCAAGTCCCCTTAAGTTTGTGATAGAAAGTTTGTATGAGGCGCTGATCGTTAGGTTGACATTGCTGACAATCTGATGATAGTCATATGATAGTCAGTATTCTTGTAGGGATTGTGAATGATGACAAAGTGTGATCTCTTAAAGCCTTCCGCGATTTACAACCAGATTGACTGAATTTTTGTATGTGTGCGTGTCGGGTATTTGACGCTTGCCCCGCGACTATCAAATAAAAAGCCATCAATCAACATTTGCATTGAGAAACCGTAGCGTTCGGACTTGAATATGACGTCATCGGATGACGACTTTTTTTTACTTGCAACTACAGCAAATTTATTAAATAATAAAAAAATTAATAAAAATTTTATTAAATAATAATAAAAGCTTTACATTCCATAAAGCTGCTAAATATTGATAATTTTCAATAAATTTTAATATGAATTGCTGTTCTTCCGCGCACATGTTCATTTTGAATGTCGACACAAACTAAATACAACACTGCGTTTTGTCAATCACACCCCGCGACTATCAAATAAGCTAGCGTCAAATGAAAAAATCAAAAATTTTTGATTTTCATCAACGTGTAGCCGACAACAAATACGTGTGTCACGAAGCCACCCCACTGCACTAACACACACAAAATTCAGTCAATCTGGTTGAAGGCGAATTCAGTACCGTTGTTATCCGAACAGCTGAATGCTTCTTCTTGATTATTTTCCATACAACGACTTGAACTTTAATATGTCAGTTAATCGAAATCAATAAAAAATTTCTTTTGACTTGACATTTTCTGCACGGCGATTTGGTTGAATTCGCTTTGACACCACCTGGTATAGATTCGCCTTGATCTGGTTGTAAATCGCGGAAGGCTCTTATCTGTCAACTGCCTGACAGGCTGTTCAATATGGCTACTTTTCAGCGTTTTGACAGGCTGTTCAATATAGCGGCGCCTATCTTCAGCGGGTGATAAAGAGATACAGAATGAGACAGCGATAGTCAAATACGAATCAGGTGATCCAATCATTTTGGAATTTTGACGTTTATGCAGAAGAGATCACACTTTGTCATCATTCACAATGCTCGTGAATGCGCAATCTGGAAAAGAGATTTGTGGTATTGTACCATGCACAAATCACCTACCTAGATTGCGCATTCACGAGTTTAAAATTTCTTCGTTCTGCGCAGCTACGTCATAGTTGACTCTTGAGCGAAAAAAAAGAGCGAGAAAAAAGAGCTATAGGAAAAGAGTCAATTCATACGTCATAAGGAACAGCTGATCTAATGTTTACATGCGCAATGCGCAATCTTCTTGTGTGATATATGGCTATTACTGACGACTGCTCAACGTTTTTATTCGACTGTCAGGCAGTGCTTTAAGATTTTAAAGTGTTCGTTATGAATAAAAATTTTCATCTTACTATTAAGGTGAAGTGTAAAAAAAATGTACGTAATATTTGATAGTTGGTTCTACTAAGGCCGGGTTTTCCTGTGCGAATTTAAACTCCAGTTAAAGTTGACTAGAGTTTAAGGGTACGCTTACACAGCCACCGAAAAATTGCAATCAGCTGATGAAATCGGCCGGGCTGATGTTGAAATTGCAACCGATTATCGGCCGGCAGCTTTTTTCTTACATTTTACTTTTTCGCAAAAATACACTTGCTTCTGTGCTTATCCCATAAAGGGCGCCTGTTTTGCAAACAATTAATCAATTTCTCAGTCCACCGCACAAAAAATTAATTTTCCACAGTAAATGCACGCAATTTATCGGACGATAAAATTGAACACGCGTGAATTTATCGGCAATGAAAAACGACAACGGGCGACAACAATTCGGTGATCGGTTGAAATGTATACACCCCTGCAAAAATTGTTGGATTACGTGTCCCATTTTCTTCATGTTGGAGTACTCTAACAATACTCCTTTGCAATGCGTTTGCGGACCACCATCAGCCGATCATTGCTCGTTTTTTAACGACCGTGATTACGACACGATGACGATCGATCAGAGTTGCCAAAAGTAAAATATTGCATGCAAATAACTGTTAATAAAATTCTACTATGGCAACTCTGATAAAATGCAACCGCGCACTGGTTTTATGTATACATACTATAGTATAGAGAAATATTAGTTTCTTTATTCACGCAATTGCTAAATAACATAGGAATATTCGTAGTAAAAAATATAAAAGTTGGATTGCCCCTCTTCATTTACCTTCATTTTAAATTAAATTCACTACGATAATTCTTTCCGACACAATTCCTCTTTAGCAAAGTACTAATGATCCTCTGTGGGTGCTCCATGGAGTACTACAGTGAAAGTACTTTGGAAAGTACTCGCACGTATGTACTCTATGGAATACTCACAAACAAAGCGAGAGTGGGATCACCTACTCCTCTCCTAGGACATCGCAATGTTAATTGGAGCACATTTTTTGTATGAATACAGATTAGTTTTGGATACTCCTATACTCCCAAAGGGTATTCCTTACATTATATATGGAGTACTCGTGTTTTTTTGAAGGGGGAGTGCAAAATTGCTGTGTGATTTGGTTCGGTATATGGATCACTGATTATTGGAACGCGAGCAAATCGTGTGTAATCGATATGTGTTGCTCCTTTTCTGATTTGTCTATCGCTAAATCGTTGCCCTAATTCCTATCACAAATATTTTCCTCATCTCAAGTACAAATGTCAAATTGGCGCTTTACAAAGTGTTTGGCATCCTTGCATTTTATTCTGGTTAACTGTAGGTATCCTGTAACTTTTTTGTAAGCTTTGTTTTTGCGCACAAGTGAGACATAATAGATCATGTCTCAGGAATATGACGTATTTGCAGAATTGTATGAAAATGATAAAGGTAATCGAAATTGCGGTTTTTAATTTGAAAATATACGAACGCAGCAATTTCTTATGCAGATGAAAAAGCCAAGTTTTTAGAGACGCTTAAATCACGGGATGCAGCTGTAAATGGCACTGCTAGTTCGGATGACGATGAATTACTTCCAGGAAGTTTACGGGGCAAAGGAAGAGGCCGTGGTAAGAAGGCTAAGCCGGCGCCTGCATCAAAAAAGAAAGATGTGTCACCGCAGCAAGATATCAATGGCAGCAAAACTAGAAAATTAGAAACACCAGGAACAGAAAATGCCCATGCTCCATTATCTGAAACAGCACCTTTGTCTTTACCTACAGAAGAAACTGGTCCAACTCGTCGCAGACGCTCAACACGAAATAGCACTGCAAGTTCATCTCTGAACGCTGTTACTACCACCATAACTGCGCCCACAAATGTCACTCCAGCAGGAAGAGGGGGAAGAGGGGGAAGAGGGCGAAAGGGTCGTCGCGGCAGAAATACAGCTGCTCCTATGCAAGGATTACAGTTTGGACTACCCTCTGTTGCCAATACTATTTCAATTGCAGAGACCATGGATATATTTGCAGCGATGATGGGTGGACGGGTGTGTAACGTAGTAAATAAATAATGAATCTCCTTAAATATATATATTTACCACTATGTTTAGATAAACATTAATTTAAAAAATGCATCACTTACAGGTCAGACGCAATGTTATGCGCGCTCGGCGCGATTATTTCGCTGAAGTTGCCGCGCGTGCCACTAATGTTGACTACGTTGATTTAGTATCTAGCCCAATGCCTCGTATTGAGGGTGTTGTAAGTTAAAGTGAATATATGAAAAACTTTTTAATATAATGCCTGTACTTAAAATAGGTAACAGTTGATTCAGATGCTGATGATAGCAAATCGAGTAATAGTGTCGAAATAACAGGAGCTGAACAACCCAGCACTTCTTTTACTAATACGTTAGAATCCTCCTTCGATGAAGATAACCCAGAAATATCAGTTAAGATAAAATGGGAAGGCGGAAATCCGGAAATCTTTAAATTACGCAAATATCAAAAATTTCATAAAATATTTAATGAAATCGCCGAACGTGAAAATACTCAAATTGATAATCTGGTATTCAACATAGAAAATCGAATAATAGCGGCCAGTGATACACCAGCCAGTATTAATTATAAAATTTATGAGTTTATTAGTAAGTAAATTTAAAGTTCTGCTAATTTCTATTTCTTATTTCATTTTAAAAAATAAAGGTAAGGCGCGATCACCTCCGAAGAGATTTTAGGCCGAGCTTCTCTTCCAATTTTGCCAGAGATTAGAAAAGTTGTTCCCTTAATAGTTAAGCCAAATACAAAGCAAGGTGCTGAAAAAACCAAAAATGATCTAAACTTGAATGTCGATCCAAAGGAGCTACAAATTACAAATATAGTAGCAAGACAAAGCGGTGTAGTGATTGTAGAGAGTGCAAATGACCATGATCGTGAGAAAATAAAAAATGCTATTGAGAACAGCCTCGGAAATAACTACAATGTGAAGATTCCTATGAAAGTGAAACCAACCGTTATTGTAACTGGTATAAATTTCAAGTATGATAATGATGAGCTTACCCAGAGAATTAAACGTCAGAATAATTGTCTATCCGAAACAGATATAAAAATTGTCAAGCAGTATGAAGTTAAAAAAAATGAGAAAATTTACTATAATGCCGTACTTGAAGTGGAGGTTGAAGCTTTTATGAATATACTAGCCGGAGAAAGGCTCAATGTAGGCTGGGAGCGGTGCAGAGTATATGATGCAGTGCAAGTACTATGTTGTTTCAAATGCAAAGGCTTCAATCACAAAGCCAGTGACTGCAAAGAAAAAGAAGTATGCACGAAATGCTTGGGTGAGCACAAATATGTGGTATGCAATAAAGAAGCAATAAATAAATGCATCAACTGCATCAGGGCAAATAAAGAATTAAATTTGGGACTGGACGAAAATCACGATTCCATGGACAGAATGTGTCCTGTGTATCAACAAAAGCTCATAGCAAGGAAGAGGAAGATTGGCTATTAGCAACCAACGAGGGAATCTGTAACCACAAAGCACAAGTCAAAAACTAAAACAAACCTGCGTAACAAAGTGCTCAACTTGGACTGTATATATCTTAATATTAATAGTATTACAGCAAATAAGCTAGAGCTGGAACATCTTATAGAAATAAAAAAACCCAGCATTGTTTTATGCGCGGAAACATGTACAACAGATAAAATCATGGATTCTGAGCTATGCATTTCCACATATAAATTCATCCGCTGCGATTCCCACAGTAGACATACAGGTGGTGTTCTAATGTATGTACATGAAAATTTACAATATAGCATAGTGTGTAATAAAGCTATTGACAGGAATGTGTGGTGCATTGTCATAAAACTTAAAAAATATGCGTTAAAATGGCAAATTGGTGTACTCTATCACTCACCAAATAGCAGTGATGCTGACTTAATGACATACTTAAACAATGTCATCAATGAACACCTCAGGGAATCTGACAACATTATAATAGTTGGAGATTTTAACATTAATATGAATATATCATCAACATACTCAAACCAGCTTATAAGTTTATTTGCACAAATGGCTATGGTACAAAGAATAAATTTCAACACAAGAATAACTGAGCACTCCTCTACGAAAATAGACTTACTCTTCAGCAATAATGAGCAAGTTAAAACTGAACATGTAAGTGGATATAAAATTTCCGATCATGAAACAATTCATTTCAAAGTACCAACAGCTAAATATTGCAAAATGAGAAAAGTTGCTACTGTCACCAACTGGGAGTACTATAGCGCAGAAAATCTTTTAAATCTGCTGCGAACGTGCGACTTTAGCTCTGTGTCTCATGTAGGAATAGAACGTAGAACTGAGATCCTGAACAATATTTTAACTGGAGCTATGCAAGCATTGACGTATGAGAAGAGGATCCAAATACAACTGAGGAATAAGTGGTATGACCGTGAGCTAAGGGAACTGCACAAAAGAAAAATTGAATTCTATAATACTGCTAGAAATACTGGCAACTGGGTGGATTATAATGGCATAAAAAAAAGATATAAAAAAACTGTTATGTATAAAAAGAAGAAATATATGGAAGATAAAGTGCTCGATAGTGCAGGAGACATGAAGCGGATGTGGAAGTCTTTAAAACATCTTGCTGAGCTCACCGATGACAGAAAGGTCGTTAGCAAAATAGTAATTAACGGTGAATGCCTCGAGAAGGAATACGATATAGCCAATGCCCTAAATACATTTTTTATACAGAGCATAGCTGAAATTAATGATAGCATTGAAATAATTCCGATTGCGGCAGAAACAAGTGTAAATAATGCAATTGAAACTTTTCAATTCACCGACGTAGAGTTAGATGATATAATGAACATTTCTAAATCTTTTAGAAACAAATATGGTGGAAAAAAGCTTTTGTCGGAGGGGGTATTTAAAGATGCCATGATTTACATTGCTCACTTCTACAAAGATATAATAAATGAATCAATAAACAGTAGCATTGTTCCAAATTGCTGGAAAGTATCAACTATAGTACCTGCGGAAAAAGTCAAAAATACAGTAAGGCCAGAGGAACTGCGCCCAATTAATACGCTACCCGCAGATGAAAAAATTATGGAAACGGTGGTTAAAAATCAATTAGTGGCATATCTAGATAAATACCAAATTATTATACCTGAACAATCTGGGTTTAGGAAAAGCCATTCTTGCGAAACCGCACTGAATATGGTTATTGCGGAATGGAAAGAGGATATAACTGATAAGAAAGTTGTGATCTCAGTCTTTTTAGACTTAAAACGTGCTTTTGAAACTGTGGATAGAGAGGAACTGCTGAATGTTATGTTTAATAATGGGATAAGAGGAAAATCCTTGGAATGGTTCAGAAGCTATTTGAGTAATAGAAAACAGAAGACGATAATTGGAAGTGCAGTTTCACCGGTTGCTGATGTACATATTGGGCTACCGCAAGGTTCAGTATTGGCACCGCTATTGTTTACAATATATATTAACGATATTAAAGAATGCTTGAAATATTGCAATATTCGACTATTTGCGGATGATGCATTGATAACCATTAGTGAAAGAAGTGAGGGCTTTGCGGTATCGAAAATGCAAGAAGACTTAGACTCCCTTTACAAATGGCTATGCCATAGAAAGTTGAAAGTGAACGTGGATAAAACCAAAAGTATGATATTTTGCAAAAATCAAAGCATTATGGGTGCCAATACCCTTAGCAATATTACTCTGAAGATAAGAAATGTTGAAATTCAGCAAGTAGACAAGATCAAATACCTAGGAGTCTGGATCGACAAAAACCTTAGATTTGGAGAACACATAAATTATTTAGAAAACAAAATTGCAAAAAAAATTGGTTTTATGTACAGAACTTGTAAATATATTAGTCAACGACACAAATTATTAGTGTATCGATCAATTATTGAACCGCACTTTATCTATTGTCCAACAATCCTGCTATTAGCAAATGACACACAAATAAAAAAACTGCAGATACAACAAAACAAGGCAATGCGATTAATTTTAAAATGTTCGCTTAGAACACCAAAAACTACAATGCTAAATATGTTAAACTGGCTCAGTGTAAAACAGTCGATATATTATTTCACATTGAAATTTATACATCATATGAAATTAGGAATAACACCGAATTATCTGAACGGGAGAATACATTTTAATCATGAAATACATAACTATGGAACTAGAAGCAGCGGAAATATAAGACTGCCTAGAGTAAGAACGGAGTTCGCGAAGAAGACTTTAGAATATATAGGTTATAAAATGTACAATGAATTACCAAATGCGATAAAAGACTGTGAAAATATTAATAAGTTTAAAGCAAAATTATTTTTATACTGTAAGTCATTAAGCATGTAATGTATACAATTTATTTATATATATATATATATATATATTTTTTTTTTTACCTTGAACTAGGTCTTAAAGACCGTAAATAAATAAATTATTATATAATTATTATAATTTCCGCCGTGTTCCTTTTAATTTTTCCTACAAATTTTGTGGGACGGAACCTACTTGTTTTATGCCCACTCCGAACGGCATCTGCAAAGCAGATGAGTTATCATTGAGAGCTTTTTATAGCAGAAATATACTCGAGGTGCTTGCAAAACACTGCCGAGGGGCGACCCCACTTAGAAAAATTTTCTAATTGAAAAAACCTTGCTTCTAAAATTTTGATGTTTCTTTGCCCGGGGCGTGAACCCAGGATCTTCGGTGATGAAATGAAATGAAATGAAATGCTATTTTATTTGTAGTAGGGCCGTGCATGTCCGTTGTGCTGCTGCATGTTTTTTTTTTTTATATTAAGAAATTTTTTGTATATATTCAGATAGTATTATTTATATTTGGTATACAAATCTGATATGAACATCTCCCCACGAACCCATGATTGAAATATTTATTGGTTTCTTTACCGCCTCTACGGTTTTCCTACAAAATGAGAATAAAATTAATGTTTATACATATTTGCCTAATGCTTTTTTTCTTCACAGGTGGGCGTGTACTAACAGATATGTTTCAAGTAGGCGCCGAACGCAAAAAGCGTGATGCGAATGTAATATCCTTAAAAATACAATCAGATTTATGGCCAAAGAAACCGCTCAAAGTTGAATTGAACAAAACAGATAAACTAAAAATTCTTTACATTAAATGTGCCGAGGAATTGAAAATGCCAACTGAAGATCTTATCTTAAGGTTTTATATTCATTTAACTTTTTAAAACAAAATTTGTTATAAAATATAATTTTGTCTTGTCTATTTAGCTTTAATGGCGATCACTTGGGCTTCAATGACACGCCAGAAGATTTTGAACTTGAAAATGATGAGGCAGTGGATTTACGTTTAAAGAAAAAATAATATAAATATCATTTTTAATTTTTTAAATAAACAATTTGTAGGCAAGCCAATGCGTTATAGTTATTAATTTCTTTGTATTAAATTTTAATGTTTCTGTTATTCATAGTAAAGAGTGTTTTTTGTTACCAATAGTTTTTTATATAACATTTAGTTTCATTACGTAACTGTGAACATAAAGACTGTGCATTTTTTATGTGGATTTCGCTTCCGAAATTGATTAACTAAAAAGAGAAGCAGTGCAGCAACTCAAATACAGTACAATGTGTAATATTAATATACCTATATATAGATTTGCAAAAAATTGATTTAACTTTGTTACTTTTTAAGCTATCATCCATGTATGTAGGTATGTATATTATAATATCAATCAAGTTCATACATTTAGGCATTCTTACAAATATTAAACAATTAAGTAATAAAAAAATTAATTTTGAACACTCAAATAACACAAGTGCTGCAACAACAACAACAAGTGCATTAATTGGAAATTTTGTGCTTTTCATAAGAGTTATACATATAAATTTTGTGCTCTTTATTTGTTTGTTATTGGAATAAATGCAAATACAAACAGAAAATTAGAAAATTCCTGAGCATATTTTCCAATACGTGTACCTATACGTGCAGCAACAAAGAGAAATATGAAGCTTGTAACGAGATGAGTACATCCTTTATGCAGGATGGAAATTGAAAGCGATAAATTAATAAGAGAGAGATAATAGAGAGCGAGAGCATGTTGTAATATGTAACGCTGCAAATATGATGCGCACCGCCACCCCATTTGACAGCAATTTAACACCCTCAAAAAACTCAGCCTCTTCGGTACGTACCAGCTAAATATCAAAATGCTTTTACTGTCTGCGCATCTCACATTTAAGGTGGTAGTAAACACGCGAAGACAAAAACTTTGCAGATTTTCATACTTATCATATAATTTACACTGCACAGAAGCTACACTTTTTTGGTTGGATTTAGAAAGAGCAAGTCCTTTGTGGCAAATGGCTGTGTTCTTTGTTTTGTTAACGCAAAAAAATTTATAAGCAAAATAATCAGCAAAAACTTAAAATTTTTTTTTAGAAATTTCCACTCAGTTTAAAATTACGCTTTCAATTTAGTACAGTAGAAAGCAAATAAATATGCACATATGTATTTATTTCGATTGTGTTCTGAGCTTATTGTAAACGCAAGGTGTTAAGAAAATTTTAAAAATTAAAAAAAAAAACATTAGCGAAATAGACAACGATTTTTAGTGTATTAAACCAGAAAATGTATATTCCTTTCGTCTTTTTGTGTAGTAAAAAGTGTGTAAAGTTCTAAATACGCAGTTTACACAACGCCTTCATATTTGTGAATATTTACGGTGATTTCTGTTTAAATTTGACGAAACTTGCAGTATATACACACTAAAAAAGAAGAAAAAAAAAAACGCAGGGAGCAAGTGCAACAACATATCTTATATATTTTGAAAGTGAAAAGTCTTTGCAGCAAATTAAGAAAAATTTCATACAAATATACATATGTACACATGGTAAACATTGAAGGTGATATTTAAAGGCATAGAAACATATTGGTAAATATTCATTTAATAAACATAACTTAACAATTGTGTACTTGGAGAGATATTACAAGGTTTAATTATCGATTAATGAGAGCAAAACAATAGACGTAATTGTATGTGTACATATACGTACATTCATGTGTATGTAAAGCTAAAACGCGGTATTTTTATATCATGTACAATATCTTCCGATAAAAAGGATAAATGCCAGTGCGATTAATGTATGTGTTATTTAATGAATGTGGGTATATATGTATGTATGTGTATACCAGGCATGCTTAACCAACGAACCGATATCATTTCGTTACGATAATTAACGTTAATAAACGAAACAAAGTCATTTCGTTTCGTTTATTAACGTTAAGAAGGTCAAATTAACGAAATGATTTCGTTTCGTTTTCTGCCATATCAAAACGAAATCAAATCGTTTATGTTGACTATTAATTTCAAACTATGCTGGCAAAGCTGATTGATGGCGGAGTCATTAAAGGTGAAAGCATTAGCCAAGCTGATTGCAACTTTTCTCATGAATTTTGACAATACGAACATTTCTCAGAGTATTTTTGACATTACCACCAACGAATTACACAAACAAATTACATGGAGTTTGTGTGTGTATGTGCGCTCATTGTTACCACCTTACGGCTTCACCATGGCTATAGCATTGCCAGCACAATTCAAACATAAAGTATCACGTTTTTGTTAGCGTTTTTAACGTTAACGAAAGCTTTTCGTTTCGGTTAAAAACGGGATACAATTTATCTTGATAATTTCTTTATCGATAATATTTCGAAGTGTTTCAACGGAAACGGTGGAAATTTTTTGATAAACGATTAGCTTAACGTTAAGGTGCATCCCTGGTGTATACCTGTGCAAGAAAAGCTGGCTTTGGATACGGCACGTTTGTTTCTTTTATCTTATAACTTTAAACGAGCAATTCTTGTATATTTGTATAGCCGAACGATCTCGGGAACGGCTCAACCGATTTAAATGAAATTTGGCCCAGAGATAATGTATCACCTTGTAAGACTTTCTACCTAGGTGTTGCCACTAAGAATGTTTCACAAGGTTGCCACCTATTCGAAATTTAAAATAATTTACATGAGATATGCCGGTATGGGTATCAAACGAAAGGCATTTCACTCGGCATTACAATAGGGACATTTTTGAGTACGGTTGCCTTTTAGGGTTGCCACCTATCGAAATAAAAAAAAATTGCATTAGATATGCCGATATGGGTATCAAACGCAAGGTGTTTCACTCCGTATTACAATAGGGACATTATTGAGTAGGGTTGCCATTTAGGGCTGCCACCTAGTCGAAATAAAAAAAAATTGCATGTGATATGCCGATATGGGTATCAAACGAAAGGCATATCATTCCGCATTACAATAGGGACATTTTTGGGTAGGGTTGCCATTTAGGGTTGCCACCTATTCGAAATAAAAACAAGTAAGGAAGGCTAAGTTCGGGTGTAACCGAACATAACATACTCAGTTGAGAGCTATGGAGACAAAATAAGGAAAATCAATCTGGGGTAACCCTGGAATGTGGTTGTATAACATGTGTATCAAATGAAAGGTATTAAAGAGTATTTTAAGAGAGAGTAGGCCATAGTTCTATGGATGAACGCCATTTAGGGATATCGCCATAAAGGTGGACCAGGGCTGACTCTAGAATTTGTTTGTACGATATGGGTATCAAATGAAAGGTGTTACTGAGCATTTTAAGAGGGAGTGGGCCTTAGGTCTATCGGTGGACGCCTTTTCGAGATGTCCCCATTAAGGTGGACCAGGGGTGATTCTATAATGTGTTTGTACGATATGGGTTCCAAATGAAAGGTGGTAATGAGTATTTTAAAAGGGAATGGGCTTTAGTTCTATAGGTGAACGCCTTTTCGAGAAATCGCCTTAAAGGTGGACCAGGGGTGACTCTAGAATATGTTTGTACGATATGGGTATCAAATGAAAGCTGTTAATGAGTATTTTGAAAAGGAGTGATCCTTAGTTCCATAGGTGGACGCCGTTTCGAGATATCGCCATAAAGGTGGACCAGGGGTGTCTCTAGAATGTGTTTGTACGATATGGGAATCAAATGAAAGGTGTTACTGAGCATTTTAAGAGGGAGTGGGCATTAGGTCTATAGGTGGACGCCTTTTCGAGATATCGCCATTAGGGTGGGCCAGGGGTGACTCTAGAATGTTTGTACGGTATGGGTATCAAACGAAAGGTGTTACTGAGCATTTTAAGATGGAGTGGGCATGATGTCTATAGGTGGACGCCTTTTCGAGATATCGTCATTAGGGTGGGCCAGGGTGACTCTAGAATGTGTTTGTACGATATGTGCATCAAACGAAAGGTGTTACTGAGCATTTTAAGAGGGAGTGGGCATTAGGTCTATAGGTGGACGCCCTTTCGAGATATCGCCATTAGGGTGGGCCAGGGGTGACTCTAGAATGTTTGTACGATATGGGTATCAAACGAAAGGTGTTACTGAGCATTTTAAGAGGGAGTGGGCATTAGGTCTATAGGTGGACGCCTTTTCGAGATATCGCCATAAAGGTGGACCAAGGGTGACTCTAGAATGTTTGTACGATATGGGTATCAAACGAAAGGTGTTACTGAGCATTTTAAGAGGGAGTGGGCATTAGGTCTATAGGTGGACGCCTTTTCGAGATATCGCCATTAGGGTGGGACAGGGGTGACTCTAGAATGTTTGTACGATATGGGTATCAAACGAAAGGTGTTACTGAGCATTTTAAGAGGGAGTGGGCATTAGGTCTATAGGTGGACGCCTTTTCGAGATATCGCCATTAGGGTGGGACAGGGGTGACTCTAGAATGTTTGTACGATATGGGTATCAAACGAAAGGTGTTACTGAGCATTTTAAGAGGGAGTGGACATTAGGTCTATAGGCGGACGCCTTTTCGAGATATCGCCATTAGGGTGGGCCAGGGTGACTCTAGAATGTGTTTGTACGATATGGGTATCAAATGAAAGGTGGTAATGAGTATTTTAAAAGGGAGTAATCCTTAGTTCTATAGGTGGACGCCTTTTCGAGATATCGCCATTAGGGTGGGCCAGGGTGACTCTAGAATGTGTTTGTACGATATGGGTATCAAATGAAAGGTGATAATGAGTATTTTAAAAGGGAGTAATCCTTAGTTCTATAGGTGGACGCCTTTTCGAGATATCGCCATAAAGGTGGACCAAGGGTGACTGTAGAATGTTTGTACGGTATGGGTATCAAACGAAAGGTGTTACTGAGCATTTTAAGAGGGAGTGGGCATTAGGTCTATAGGTGGACGCCTTTTCGAGATATCGCCATTAGGGTGGGCCAGGGTGACTCTAGAATGTGTTTGTACGATATGGGTATCAAATGAAAGGTGGTAATGAGTATTTTAAAAGGGAGTAATCCTTAGTTCTATAGGTGGACGCCTTTTCGAGATATCGCCATTAGGGTGGGCCAGGTGTGACTCTAGAATGTTTGTACGATATGGGTATCAAACGAAAGGAGTTACTGAGCATTTTAAGAGGGAGTGGGCATTAGGTCTATAGGTGGACGCCTTTTCGAGATATCGCCATTAGGGTGGGACAGGGGTGACTCTAGAATGTTTGTACGATATGGGTATCAAACGAAAGGTGTTACTGAGCATTTTAAGAGGGAGTGGACATTAGGTCTATAGGCGGATGCCTTTTCGAGATATCGCCATTAGGGTGGGCCAGGGGTGACTCTAGAATGTTTGTACGATATGGGTATCAAACGAAAGGTGTTACTGAGCATTTTAAGAGGGAGTGGATATTAGGTCTATAGGTGGACGCCTTTTCGAGATATCGCTATTAGGGTGGGCCAGGGTGACTCCAGAATGTGTTTGTACGATATTGGTATCAAATGAAAGGTGGTAATGAGTATTTTAAAAGGGAGTAATCCTTAGTTCTATAGGTGGACGCCTTTTCGAAATATCGCCATTAGGGTGGGCCAGGTGTGACTCTAGAATGTTTGTACGATATGGGTATCAAACGAAAGGTGTTACTGAGCATTTTAAGAGGGAGTGGGCATTAGGTCTATAGGTGGACGCCTTTTCGAGATATCGCCATTAGGGTGGGCCAGGGGTGACTCTAGAATGTTTGTACGATATGGGTATCAAACGAAAGGTGTTACTGAGCATTTTAAGAGGGAGTGGATATTAGGTTTATAGGTGGACGCCTTTTCGAGATATCACCATAAGGGTGGGCCAGGGGTGACTCTAGAATGTTTGTACGATATGTGTATCAAACGAAAGGTGTTACTGAGCATTTTAAGAGGGAGTGGACACTAGGTCTATAGGTGGACGCCTTTTCGAGATATCGCCATTAGGGTGGGCCAGGGGTGACTCTAGAATGTTTGTACGATATGAGTATCAAACGAAAGGTGTTACTGAGCATTTTAAGAGGGAGTGGGCATTAGGTCTATAGGTGGACGCCTTTTCGAGATATCGCCATTAGGGTGGGACAGGGGTGACTCTGGTATGTTTTTGTACGATATGAATATCAAATTAAAGGTATTAATGAGGGTTTTAAAAGCGAGTGGCCCTTAGATGTATATGTGAAGGCGTTCTCGCGATATCGACCAAAATGTGGACCAGGTGATCCAGAAAATCATCTGTCGGGTACTGCTAATTTATTTATATATGCAATACCACTAACAGTATTCCTGCCAAGATTCCAAGGGCTGTTGATTTCGCCTTGTAGAACTTTTTCATTTTCTTCTACTTAATATGGTAGGTGTCACACCCATTTTACAAAGTTTTTTCCAAAATTATATTTTGCGTCAATAAACCAATCCAGTTACCATGTTTCATCCCTTTTTTCGTATTTGGTATAGAATTATGGCATTTTCTTCATTTTTCGTAATTTTCGATATCGATAAAGTGGGCGTGGTTATGGTCAGATTTCGCCCATTTTTTATACCAAGAAAAAGTGAGTTGAGGTAAGTACGTGGGCTAAGTTTAGTAAAGATATATCGGATTTTGCTCAGGTTATTGTGTTAACGGCCGAGCGGAAGGACAGACGGTGGACTGTGTATAAAAACTGGGCGTGGCTTCCGCCGATTTCGCCCATTTTCACAGAGAACATTTACCGTCATAGAATCTATGCTCCTACCAAATTTGAGAAGGATTGGTAAATTTTTGTTCGACTTATGGCAATAAAAGTATTCTAGACAAACTAAATGAAAATGGGCGGAGCCACGCCCATTTTGAAATTTTCTTTTATTTTTGTATTTTGTTGCATCATACTATTACTGGAGTTGAATTTTGACTTAATTTACTTATATACAGTAAAGATATTAAATTTTTTGTTAAAATTTGAATTTTAAAAAAATTTTTTTTAAAAAGTGGGCGTGTTCTTCATCCAATTTTGCTAATTTTTATTTAGCACATATAGAGTAATAGTAGTAAAGTTCCTGCCGAATTTCATCATGATAACTTCAACGACTGCCAAATTACAGCTTGCAAAACTTTTAAATTACCTTCTTGTAAAAGTGGGCGGTGCCACGCCCATTGTCCAAAATCTTACTAATTTTCTATTCTGCGTCATAACGTCAACCCATCTACCAAGTTTCGTCGCTTTATCTGTCTTTTGTAATGAATTATCGCACTTTTTCGGTTTTTCGAAATTTTCGATATCGAAAAAGTGGGCGTGGTTATAGTCCGATATCGTTTATTTTAAATAGCGATCTGAGATGAGTGCTCAGGAACCTACATACCAAATTTCATCAAGATACCTCAAAATTTACTCAAGTTATCGTGTTAACGGACGGACGGACGGACGGACGGACGGACGGACGGACATGGCTCAATCAAATTTTTTTTCGATCCTGATTATTTTGATATATGGAAGTCTATATCTATCTCGATTCCTTTATATATGTACAACCAACCGTTATCCAATCAAACTTAATATACTCTGTGAGCTCTGCTCAACTGAGTATAAAAAAATTGCATGGGATATGCCGATATGGGTATCAAACGAAAGGTGTTGCACTCCGCACTACAATAGGGGCATTTTTGAGTAGGGTGCCATTTAGGGCTGCCACCTATTCGAAATACAAAAAAATTGCATGTGATATGCCGATATGGGTATCAAACGAAAGATGTTGCACTCCGCACTACAATAGGGACATTTTTGGGTAGGGTTGCCATTTATGGTTGCCACCTATTCGAAATTAAAAAAAAAATTGCGTGAGATGCCGATATGGGTATCAAACGAAAGGCATTTCACTCCGCATTACAATAGGTACATTTTTGAGTAGGGTTGCCATTTAGCGTTGGGGTAGTTAGAGGAAATAGTACTCTACTTACTCATATTCTATTAAAGCTTTAAAGGAGAACATTAAAGTTAAAAATCTTCGTAAAAAATCTTACACATGATTCGACTTAATTTTCTTAATTTCACGCTAATAAAATTGAAATGCAATATCAAGGTACCGTGGCAAATTCTAGCAAAATATATTTAAATGCATATTTTTGGCAAATATGAAATGAATAATTGCAATTTCTCACAGATTACTATTAGAAAGATTTCTCACCGTAGCAAAAAGATATCTCACCATGGTAATTTGCTACCGTTGAACACTAGGGGCATATGTTCAATTTGAAAACGACATCTAACCATTTAACTACTTACCAACAGATAGCGCTTAGGGAAGTAAGTTAACATTTAATTAAACTAACTTATAGTTGTCATTCGTGAAATTTACAAGTTTGTGGAATGTAATAAAATTGTGAGACTTTCATGTATAACTAAAAAAATTTGGAAATGAATAATTCGGCGCATGAAGATACTCGAGAAACGTTGCAAGCACGACGAAACGTTGCCGAGCAAAGCTCGGTCGCACAGGTACTCGTGATTTATGCATCCAAATGTTGTAAGCCATTAAAGAAACGTATTCAAAAAATTTTTGCGTATTTTAAGGGGCTTCTCATTTACAAGAAGTTTGACGTTGAAAAAATATTTATGGATATTATTTTACTACTTCCATTTAAACCCTTATTGGACTTAAATCGTTACCAAGATGGTCGATAATCGGAAAAGAACCATCAACATGGATAATACTCCCCAAAACCCTGGAACCTTGTGGAAATATACCCTACTGCTATGGGGAACATGCCTTTGTTAATTTTAGTAGCCTCTTACGTTATATCCCTTAGCTCCGTCGGTTCTGCGCTGATAAGTAGATTGGGTGGCGAGATGGTTTGACCAGCTGTAAATGCTAATATAAATAAGCTTGTTCTATTATCAACATGTAAGAATTGAAGTAGATAATGTCAACGCAAAGCATTTTATCAAAATTTAAAGCTTCCGCAACCCAATTGTCAACCCCACCCAAGCGAGGGGTTCCTGTTAAAAATATGAATGTATCATACATATATTTAGCAGGCGAGGCTCTGGCGACCCCAAGTTCCTCATGGACCTAGGGGGTGGGGGCAGGATGGCCTATAATGTTTAATGTGGTAATATTAACCGTTCCCGAGGTGGTCGGGCTAGTACCTTAATGGTGCTTTGTTACCGGAACGTTCCGGATCTATATCCGGCAAAGGACCATCGACATCGATAACACTCCCCAAAAACTTCGGGGAGTGTCTTTGTCGTTAATGCAACAACAACAACAGCTTGTTCCATTTATGGGGAGATTCCATTTGACATTTTATTTGGCTACAAGCTGTTATGGGAACTTAAAGAGGACAGAGCTAGGAAAGCCACGGCGGGATTCAAGTGGTTGTCAGTCCAATTAGAATCTTTTCCAATACACCCACCCGTGGTGACCCCCGTTTGTTTAGCAGGCGACGTGAAGTTCTTCACGAGAGGAAGAGGTCAAATGGCTTGGAAGGTTATATCAAATCGTTAACGCGATAGTGGCGTTAGTACCTTAATGGTGCTTTTTCCGGAACGCACCGGTGCAATATCCGGAAAAGAACCGCTATCATCGATACAACTCTCTAAAACTTTAGGGGAGTCTCCTTATCGCTACAAAGGGAAGAAGGAGCAACGCCTCGGTGGTCTTGTTCTGCAAGCGTAGGGGCATTGTCAAATTCTGGGCGCTCGCTCCTAGAGTTGTGCACTGGTTGTATGATAAGGTGGTCAATTCTTCTAAGGTGTACGCCGAGAAAGCGCTCAATAGATGGTCCTCGATGAAATCAGCTGGATACCTCTACAATACCTACTGTGGCTTGTTGCATATCTAACCGAGGGATATTGTAAAGAACTAACCGCTGCAGCAGTGTAAAAAAGCTTTAATTTAATAGTCGGGTGTGTTCGGTGAGTGCCAGAACTCGCTCGCAGTCGCACCGAATTAGTTTTCAAAACAAATTATCTGAAAGCAAATGACACTCGGCTGTGGATGCCAATAGGGACCTTGGAACGTCGCTGACTACTTGCAGCACGCGCTGGTCTTATTTTGCTAGGTGTCGAGATCCTTCTGGTCAAGCGCTCAGAAGAACTATTAGTCTTTTTAATGCCAATGTTGATTGTTGTGTGGATGGGATGAAAGGGGAGACCATAGTCAAACGATTTCCGAGAAACGACATACCTAGTTTGAAACTGAGTAAGAAAATTTAACTAAATAGAAATGAGCAACGAGGTACTGCTAGCCTGGGTTGCGGATTGTAGGGAAGTGTACTGAAATAAGTCGAAAAAGCTGGCGAGAGGCGTAGCGACTATACGGTTCGTTGATCTTAAATATCTTTTGGCTGTTGGTTCCCAAACGATCAGGGAAGATCTAATGCTTTAAGAGAAAAGAAAAAATTGAACGTACGTGGGACGGCAAGATGCACTTAAAGAGTTACAGCTCAAGTCGAAACAGAATGATCATAGGCCTCTAAAAAACGGTTCTAAGAATTTGAATAAGTATTGTTGAAGGGGTTCTAAGAATTTGAATTAGTATTGTTGGAGGATCTGGCGGAATCACAGTACGTGTGCATAAATTTTAAAGATGGTGCGTTATATATATGTATACGATTTTGTGACCATGTTGTAGAGAATGCAGAACAATATTCAAGGGGTAAAAGAAAAGGGAACTTCCAAAGAGAGCCAGAAGCTTTCCTTTTTCTCTGATGACACCAATGCACCAACAATGCATAAAAAGTTGCACATACGTCACGTTGAACAGACACATGTCGCATGTTGTCTTTGGCAATTGTAAATTACCACATCGCAGTTTTGTGGTGGTAGCGTGCTCCGCCTACCACACCGAGGATCCTGGCTTCAAAAAGTTTTTCTCAACTGAGTCGCCCTTCGGCAGTGATTTGGCAAACACTCCGAGTGTATATCTGCGATGAAAAGCTTCTCAACAAAAACTCATCTGCGTTATTTACAAATTACAAGTAAGAACGGCTGTACCGAATACTTTATTTCTTTCATGTATGAACATGAGCATCAATCGTATGCCATTCGTAATATCCGAACGATTGGATGTATAAGATATGTAATACCTATACAGAGAGCAGATGTACATAAGCTATATTTTCGATATATATCTAATAAATAATAGATCCGTAACCCTCACACAAAGTTTCACGTTTCCTGTTGTCTGCATGATGTATCTATTACCATGATACTCTTATCTGAATAATTGGGTGTATGGGATATATAGGGCCGGATTAACCCTCAACGGGGCCCTAGGCAACCATCAAATTGGGGGCCCTTTTTTGACGTTCGTTCCCTTCTATTTTCGATTAAAAAATACAAAATTATATCTTTCATAAAAATTTTATTGTCACAATGTAATAATATCAATAGAATTACTATCTACACTTTAAACATGTCGTTTTCAATATCGATATTGTTCAATAAATCTGACTCATTGCAAAGTATACCTAACATCTCCAGTCGCTCTTGTCGCGTTGTAGCTCTTTCAGCAGCTTTGATTCTTTTTAATTGCGTGAATGATCGTTCGGCAGAACAATTTGTAATAATTAATGTTACAAAAATCCGAAGAGCTATTTCTGTGCTAGGAAATACATCGGCTAATTGATCTTCCATTAGAATCTTACATAAATGACTGAGTTTTTTGTGCACCAGTCTATCTGGAGTTCACGTAACTTTCGAATTGTTTCATTTCAATGAAAAATTCTTCCAAATCCTTAGAATAAAAACGAACTAAATTATTTATTGCTTCGTGGAAGTCACCATCACTTAGAAAAAAGTTGATGAGAAATGCAAATCTCTCTGAAACTTCCATATACGCTTTCGCACGTGGTTTGATTTCACTGTGAAGATTGTCGATGGTTTCGAGGCAACCTTTTGTCCCAAAATCATCACGAGGCGAAAATTCTACTTCCGGAGCATTTCCGTCAGTATGGTGTTTTTTCTACGACGAGTACGTTTTACGATTTCTGTATAACCTACACTAGGTAATAATTGTTTTGTTTTTTTCTCGAAATCATTGAACTTTTCACGGAATGAAACTAAACTCTCTTCTAACGATCCGTACAAAAAAGTACACGTTTGCAAATCTGCTTTTTCATTTTGCAATGACTTACTCACTGAACGCATAGCAGTCAAAATTGAGTTCCGTAAAATCAACCTGAAACCAATCTCGAATATTCTCGACCTTTTTATTAACTTCTATTCTCGAACATTCACGAAAAGATATTTGTTAAATGATGCTAAATGATACTGGGGCGAATATTAGCATTACTAAGCTGTTAGTAATAATCGCAACAACCAAACAGCAAGCAGCGACACTTATGTACAAGTCAACGAAGAACATTCCACAAATATAACCAGCAGCTCGAAGTGAAGAGATATCTCACGCACACACATGTAGTCATCAGCCGAAGTAGTTACTCACACATACGCACGCATAAACGACGAATATACATGTATATATCTGGTAACCAACTTACAACTGTTCGCGAAATTAATAGACCTTAGGAGTGATGGGTGAACGAGAAACCCGAGAGTATAAAAGTAGCGCAAGCTGAGGAATCAGCAATCAGTTTGAATTAACCACGCTTTTGTGAAGTACGCGATATTAAAGTATAATTGTACTAGTCCCAAAGTAGACTAAATAAAGACCATATTACAATACTGAATAGAGTTCTATATTGGACAGTTCAGCTTTACGAACGTTAGCAGAAGATGCAAAACATCAGGAAATCCCCAAATTCGTTACAATACATTAATTTATTTGTCATCCATAATTAAACATTCACTCATTCATCATTATAGTTGAAATTTCCGATTGAAGGCTTCTGCACCCTCTGTTCCAAAAATAACCGAAATTTTTCAAAAAAAAAAACAACCAGTGTACATTTAGAGATACTTTCTTTTATTGTTCAATATACTCTCCTTTCACTTCGATACACTTCTTTGCACGCTCATAAAATTTGTAAAATGCGTCGGAAATGTCCTTTTTAGGAACCTTGTCTAGTTCGTCGGTCGTCGCCTTTTGAATGCGGTCAATTGAGTTTTATTTATTTGAGTAAAATTTATTTTCAATTCTGATTATTTTCTTTCACTCTCTAGAATTTTATGTTTGTAAGAAAATTTTAGAAGTCTTTTTCATTTTTCGGTGGCTCGCTAAAGTGGGGCCCCAGGCAACTACCTATTCTACCTACTTGTTAATCGGGCCCTGGATATATACTATATAAACGACCGATCTCTACGAAATTTTAAGACAACAATTGATGCCATATACGCAAGCATCTGGTGAAATCTTAAGTTTTGTATAGGGTATATACTATACATATGTTGGATACATATCCAAAAACTATGTGGTACCACTATATATAACTCGCATGATTTTGATAGCAATTCGTAATAACGTTGAGTAATAAGAAAAACGGCAACCGAAGCAGTCCACATCTGTTCTTGAAATTTAATTAATAGTTGATGTATTTAATGTATTTTATTGTTGTTTAATGAAATAAACCGGATTTATACAATTTGCATAGTAATAAACGCGTGATACGGTCACAACACTATATTTACTACCGATCTCTACGATTTTTGTAGACAAGAATACGTGCTATATACGAGACCATCTGGTGAAAATTGAAGCTTTTATCTCATACATCAGCATAAGCGGTGCTATAAGAACAACGCCTAGCGAAGTTCTTCAGGTCATTTTTGACATCCTTCCATTAGATCTAGCTGGTAATCGCGCGGCGGCAACTTCAGCCCTGCGCCTAAGGGAGTTGTCGTGTTGGAACAGCAAGACCACAGTACGCTCTAGCATAATAAACAAATACAGTTTTCTCCCTCCTAGTACGGATCGCTGTGCGACCACAACAGTTGGGAAAGTCAACTTTAAGATAAACATTCCCAGTAGGGATGACTGGACGGATTCGGATAGGGCCTTTGCTATTGACAGCAGCATTTCCATATACACGGACGGATCCAAGCTAAACGGTAGAGTTGGAGGAGGAGTATACTCAAGGGACCTTGACCTCCAGCTTTCCTTCAAACTACCCGACCACTGCAGTGTATTCCAGTCAGAAGTTTCAGCCATCATGGAAGCCGCAGCTAGGATAGGGACATACAATGTCGGCAAAGAAATCTTTATTTTCAGCGACAGCCAGGCTGCCATAAAATCTCTTGGCTCCTACTCGTCAACAGTAACTGTCGCCGATCTCTCCAAGAGATGGGCCAACAGAACCGTGTACACCTCACATGGGTCCCTGGATATAGGGACATCGAGGGAAACTGCATTGCAGATAAACTCGTTAGGCTGGGTACAACCAGACAGATGCTTGCTGACCAAGAACGCTTAGGTATGCCCTTGGCCACATGCAAGCTAATGCTAAAACAACACATCCAACGTCAAGCCGACGAAAGATGGCTACAAACACCGGGGTGTCGAATATCGAAGGAAACCTGGCAAAAATGAGATCCTAAAAGATCCCGTCACGTGTACAACCTAAGTAGGGATACAATTTCCACACTTGTGGGGGTACTAACTGGTAATTCCCTTATAGGTAAGCATGCAGAAAGATTAGGAGCGCCTTACCGTCGATGCTGCGGGAGTTGTAAAGGGAATGAGGAGGAGGAAACGGTGATTCACCTCATCTGCAATTGCCCGGCACTAAGCGGAGCACGGCAGCGCTTTCTGGGTCTAGATAATCTAAGCCAGGTTGTGGAGTATGACGTCAAGGACCTGGTAGCTTTTATCCGGTCCTCAAAATTGTCCGAAGAGGACACGTAATGGTGTATTTTCGTGGTATGACAACATGCCTAATATCACTGGTCTAAGTGTGCTCTCGGGCAGCCACCTCATCCTAACCTAACCTAGCCATATCTTAGATTAAGAAAGATATGAGGGAAAACCCTATTTTATGCAAAATCGATCTAATCGAACACATAAGTGTACTCGCTCACCAAAATTTATCAAGATATCTCAAAAATAGAGTGACTAGTTTGTGTTCAAACAGACAGGTGGACATGGTTAAATCAAACCAGATTGTCAACCTGATCTCATCACCTACAATTTTGAGATACGTAGCAAATTTAGTATACCATTTCATTTTCATTGGCGGCCACCGTGGTGTGATGGTAGCGTGCTCCGCCTATCACACCGTATGCCCTGGGTTCAACTCCCGGGCAAAGCAACATCAAAATTTTAGAAATAAGATTTTTCAATTAGAAGAAAATTTTTCTAAGCGGGGTCGCCCCTCGGCAGTGTCTGGCAAGCGCTCCGATTGTATTTCTGCCATGAAAAGCTCTCAGTGAAAACTCATCTGCCTTGCAGATGCCGTTCAGAGTCGGCATAAAACATGTAGGTCCCGTCCGGCCAATTTGTAGGGAAAAATCAAGAGGAGCACGACGCAAATTGGAAGAGAAGCTCGGCCTTAGATCTCTTCGGAGGTTATCGCGCCTTACATTTATTTTTTTTTATTTTATTTCATTTTCATGAAAGGATACATTTTTGTGTTTCATAGACGTACAAGGTATACAACCTCCAGAGTAGGTTCACGTAAGTAGGTTGGCTTTATAAAATTTTGGAAAAGATTCTTTGCCAAACCCCAGGCAATATATGTAAATGGGGGATGAGTTGATTGCTATTTTGATCTAAGTGTGCGATTTGTTTAGCGCATAATGTGGTCTACTGTACGTTTCGGAGCAGTCGTAGCTGATGGCCGTTAATTATAATGTAACTGTTGTTTGGTAAGTTGTTTTTCGCGAAAGTAGTTTATGCAAATAAAACTAATTTTATATTTTCATAGTGGCTTAAAGGAACAACTCATATAACTTATATTTTATTAGCCCCGGATGTTCGTTAACAAATGACATTTCGAAGGTAAACAAAACCAATGCGACAAAACAAAATCGAAAGCGGAAGTGAGCAAATGCAATAACAAAATGGCGAGTCAGAATAGTAAAACAAATATGCAAATAAAAGTTGACTTCATTGTTTTTATACTCAGCTGAGTAGAGTTCACAGAGTATATTAATTTTGTTCGCATAACGGTACCCTGTAACGGCACACACTAATCGAGATAGATATAGACTTCTATATATCAAAATGATCTGGGCGAAAAAAGAAATTCATTTAGCCATGCCCGTCCATGCGTCCTTCTGTCCGTAAACACGATAACTTGAGATTTTGAGGTATCTTGATGAAATTTGGTGTGTAAGTTCCCCTGGGCACTCATCTCAGATCGCTATTTAAAATGAACGAAATCGGACTATAACCACGCCCACTTTTTCGATATCGAAAATTTCGAAAAACCGAAAAAGTGCGATAATTCATTACCAAAGACGGATAAAGCGATTAAACTTGGTAGGTGGGTTGACTTTATGACGCAGAATAGAAAATTAGCAAAATTTTAGGTGTGGCAACGCCCACTCTTACAAAAAGGTAATTGAAAAGTTTTGCAAGCTGTAATTTCGCAGTCGTTGAAGATATCATGATGAAATTTGGCAGGAACGTTACTCCTATGACTATATGTGTTCTAAATAAGAATTAGCAAAATCGGATGATTTTAACAAACATTTTTTTCATTTAATTTGTCCAGAATACTTTTAATGCCATAAGTCGAACAAAAAAATTACCAATCCTTGTGAAATTTGGTAAGTGCATAGCTTCTATGACGATAACTGTTTTCTGTAAAAATGGGCGAAATCGGTTAAAGCCGCGCCCAGTTTTTATACACAGTCAACCGTCTGTCCTTCCGCTCGGCCGTTAACATGATAACTTGCGCAAAAAGTCGATATATCTTTACTAAACTTAGTTCACGTACTTATCTGAACTCACTTTATTTGGTATTAAAAATGGGAGAAATCCGACTATGATCACGCCCCCTTTTTCGATATCGAAATTTTTCGAAAATGAAATAAAAGCTATAATTCTATACCAAATACGAAAAAAGGGATGAAACATGGTGATTGGATTGGTTTTTTGACGCAAAATATAACTTTAGAAAAAACCAACTATAGAACTATGGCCCACTCTCTTTTAAAATACTCATTAACACCTTTCATTTGATACCCATGCCATACAAACATATTCCAGGGTTACCCTAGGTTCATTTTTCTAAATGGTGATTTTCCCTTATTTTATCTCCAAAGCTCTCAACTGAGTATGTAATATTCGATTACACCCGAACTTAGCCTTCCTTACTTGTTTGTGGTAGCCATTTTGTTGTTTTTTTCATCGTAATTGCATGGAACAAATGAATTTTTGGCGCTTCGAACTTCAGTGCTTTAAAAAGAAAATAAGAAAAAAATCTAAAAATAGAAAAAAAAAAAAAAATATTGTATAGAGTAACGATTTTATGTGTGTGTGAGTAATGCACTATACAATAGCGCAAACGACAATAGTAACAGCAACAAAAGAACACTACAAACAAAACATGTAAACAAATAACATCAACCATCATGAAACGAACAAAAACAATGGTTTGCAAAGAAAAAAAAATAAAAATCGTGGAATGAGTAGAAACTACATTGAAAAGGGTCGTGAATGTAATGGCATTGCCACTGACTCAACTCCATTTGCCACTTGCCATTTGGCCATTAATCGCAACCACTTTAGACAAAGTCGTACGTAGAAGCCTCGCTGCCAGTCAATGTAAGCTAGCCCCCAATGACCATTTCAATGGCTGCCTTTAGCATGAAGTATAAATTTACAACACCAATTCCACCACTAAAAGTGCCGTATCAATGTCCGCTTGTAGTGTTGCAAGCTACGAGTTCGAGTTGCTGTTGCTGTTGTAGCGAACAACGAGTACCGAGTCATGTTCATTGGTGGCTATACTTTGGTATTAGCCACGTTGGTTTGCCGTAGGGAAAGAGTGTTGCCAATTTGGTTTTTTAAGTGTTTACAAATTATAAAATAACATAACACGACATTACATAATGTTGAATGTTCTTAAAAAACTATAATATTAAAAAAATGCATTCTAATATATTCCAACACAGCATGACATAGCATTGCATAACATAACGTACCATGTTAAAAAATAACATAGCAAATATAGCATAAAACCAAATAACATATTTTTTTTACTTTTCTATAATGACATAACAAAGAATAACATAACATAACATAACATAGCATCACATTATATAACATGATATGACAGAAAAAAAGCATTATTAAGCATTATGAGGAAATATGGCACCTGAGAACACAGCCGTATGAAGCAAAAAAGCACAAGCAGATCCTCAGTGTTATTCACAAACAGGTGTCGGATCCCTATGCCAGGAATTGCTCGGCGAATCCGGCACTCAAAGAAAAATACCTAGAACTTGCAGAGGAGCAACGCACTCTCCCTAAGGAAATTCGCGTCACTCTTGCTCAACATCGATTTGCGTACTGTAACAGGTTAAACGCTTACCTATCCAGAATCAACCCCGACATACAAAATGTATGTCCTGCTTGCAATGACACCAACCATTTCTTCAATTGTAATATAGAACCAAGGCCTCTTACACCCCTTTCATTATGGCCCTCCCCTGTTGAAACAGCAAATTTCCTTGGACTCCCGTTATAGGACATTGATAACAATTTGTGATTGGTTGCACCTATTGGATTGGGCGAAGCACTGCTACAACAACAACAGAACAAAATATAACATTAGATAAGACAACATAACATAACATAACTTAACATAGTCTATCAAATCAGAATATAACGGATCATAACATGTGTTATATTACAATAAAGCATAAATCAGAATAATATAAGTAATATATCTTATAACATGACCAAGTCAGCGAAGCCTTTAGGCTTATAAAGTTCATACAGCTCATCACTATACCTCCTTCGATGCAGGCCCTAAAATTTTCGGGAACTCTTTTCTCGAATACTCTACGAGCGACTCCATCTTTTTCGACCCCGTCCATTATTCCGAGGACAAAAGAAAAAAAATATATCATTAGATAAGTCAACATAACATAACATAACATAACATAACGTAACATAGTCTATCAAATCAGAATATAACAGATCATAGCATGTGTTACATTACAACAAAGCATAAATCAGAATAATATAAGTAATATATCTTATAACATGACCAAGTCAGCGAAGCCTTTAGGCTTATAAAGTTCATACAGCTCATCATTAAACCTCCTTCGATGCAGGCCCTAAAATTTCCGGGAACTCTTTTCTCGAATACTCTACGAGCGACTCCATCTTTTTCGACCCCGTCCATTATTCCGAGGCGTTCGCCAGAAAGGTATGATTTCAGACTCACAGAGCGTGATCATTGTTTCTCGATATGCATTATATAAAAACTCCCATAACAGAACATAAAATGCCATTTCATAGGACATCACAAGGTCAAAATATTCAGTACGAGGGGACAATAGTAGGTCTAGTGCCGTCTGTTTATGCGGTAGCTCTGCGCTAGTTTGGAGCTAGATCGGGCTGCTGGCAATCCACTTTCGGCCAAAAGGATCTCGCTATCCGCAGTGTCCACTCAGCGTTTGCTTAGCTGACTCGAGGCTCATCTATAGAGGATCAGAGCACAGGTGGCCAGGGATACTGGGTTGTATCGATGCGCGCAAGGAGCTCCGCGTGGCAGTTCCCAGGTATATTTCTTTGTCCCAGGACCTAGATGTTATTAATATTAAAATAGTTCTAGTAAACTGCAAGCAAGGTCATGTACTTCCATATAACCCTCGATCGAACCACCACAGTTAAACTTAGGGCTTTTAATAACTGATTGACTATATGAGTAGATGTTAATATATCTAATCGTTGTAGCATTGAACAGCATAAAAACCACCGCATCCGTAATTCCGGCAACCTCCGCTTGGAAGACGTTGAAGTGATCAGGCAACTTAATTTTGTAGCTCCTGACAGAAAACCCTATAGCCCATGTCACAAAGCCTGATCAATATTCGGGCTGCAACCGTCTTTGCAATATCCACCTGATGTATATTTAGCAGGACATTCTATGCCAAGCTAGCTGCTGCCAACCGGTGCTGTACGCTGTACTGACAGTATCATTTTGGTAATACTCACCGTGTTAAGTGCGTCCCACCAGACCACTACCCCATATACCAAGATTGGCTTAACTACCATTTCATAAAGCCAATGTACTACCCTTGGCGAGAGTTCGAAGCTAAACAAAATTCGCATCCTACCGAAACACAACAGCTCGCCTGATGAATGCCTGCGAGTTTCCAAGTCAGTACGGTCTTATATACCTACAAGTGGACATGCATTGGCATACTTGTTTGCTGTCATTTTTCGTTATTTTTTCTCTCAAACTTTCGACTTCCACTTAAAAGTACTTTATGTGCGTGGTTAGAGTCGCGGCTGCTCGGGGCGATGGATTTGGCTTGGTAGTAAAACAATATGGTAGGATTTTTAGGGTGGCGGAGAAGGAAGATGGATGATGGTAAATGCATTCATGAAAATATTTGCCTACAGTAGAATTAATACATCAATCGAATACGCTTTTAATTTTTACATATCTAGACCAATGAAAAGAGCTGCCATGCAGGAATAAAATATTTAAGGATTGAATTAATCTAAATATGAATTCTGCCGAAGTAGGCTTTGAGATCATCGGAATGTTGAAAATGTGTCACGTGAGTTCTTCCACGTCAAACAACCTCTCCAAGCTGCATACTTATTTGTGAAAAGAAGATTAGTAACGGCTTGGAAAACTTTTGTGTCAATTCAAGAAATGCCAGGGTCTGTCATCGTACGACCTACGACCGGACCGCGGCCGCCTTTCCTGCTATTTTACTTAATGCATGTTTATGTAACGGTCGACTAAATGGTGTAAGAACAGATCTTATATCCGGCGAGCATATATCATGCCATTTGAAATAAAACATAGAAAAGTATCCTGCGAGAGAGATATACTGGCGGTGCAAACAATACAAAAGGAGCTAGGGCCAAACAAAGCAGTCGCAACTATCGAATTCTTGCTGTGCTTTCGAAGGAGAGATCCTAGACTATAAAAAAGTGAGTAGACAGCTACAGGATAGTAAAGTTTCAGCAAACAATATGATGAACCTGTCGGATAGCCAGACTCGACTGCTTTAAAGGCATTGAAATGATAAAACGTCAGATATGTTAGAAGACTTTTATATCTGTCGGGTCATCGGGCACAGGATCACTGATCAGAGAGGCTTCAGAAATTTATGCAAACCAAGAGTAAAAGAAACTAAACGTCACGTTTGAGTGATCCTCATAGAAAACTCGATCTTAATAAGACAACAAACTAGCTATAAATCAACTGGGATGATAGTGTTATACGTACGGTTGTCGTGATCGTTATCGCACCAATTGCCATCTGCCACTCCTTGGAGGCATTCAGGATCAACATAAATTCTTTCTAGTAGGGTATTCGGAGCTTAGTTGACCACTTGTAGTCTATTTTTCGACCAGATGAGCCTTGGGTCAGCTGAGCAGATACATGCTGGACAAATATTGCTTCTAGCTAGGCAGTGAGATCGTTTTGGCCAATGTTGACTGGCAGATGTTTAGTCGGACACATTGGACTTAACAAGGCAACTATGTAGGTGCTTGATGTTATGACAGGTTTTGACTGCTCAATTGAGATCTATGCAGCAAATTTCATTCAACAAAGTGATAAACGCAGGCGTCAAGCTGACGAATTTCGTGTCGAGACTTTATCATTCACTTATTTTGTTTTGTTGATTTCGCGACAGGGTGGATAAATTATGTATATTGGAACGATTTTCCGTCATCGACACTGATGATGGCACAACGCCGAAACCGGAATATCGTACCAATATACATCACTTTATCATTCACATTGGCTCCGGTATTGGACAAATGTTTGGTTAGCAGCATCATCGTATAACTCTTTGGGTCACCCTTATGCACTCCTCTGAACTGCAACTAAGCTGCGAACTACTGCAAAGAAGAAATTCGAGCTGAAACTATGTACACATTATGGATTTGAAAGAAGAAGCAATCCACAGCATTTTCGACTAACAATAACAACACAATGCAATCTAATAGGAATTTATACTTACACCTGTAAGCGCATAAGTACTGTTCTTTATTTATCAAGTAAACTTTTTGTTGTACAAGAATAATGATTGTGCGTCTTTTACGTAGAGTTGTACTTTTTCGTTCATTTCAGAGATTCGAATCTTTCGTTCTTTTTCTGATGAACGAACAAGTGGTTCTTTTTGTTCATTTGTTCTTTTTTTTCAAGCAAAGTTGTTCACTGCTGCTCGCCCCGCGGAAAAAGCCAACAAGTATAGATTGTGGTGTGTATGCAGCAATGCTTTGTGTAGGTATATTTAAATGTGTTATGAATAAATAAGTTAATATATATATATATATATATGTATAATTAACTTCAAAAAAGCAAGTTGCAAATTTCGGAAGATCCAGGAAATTGAAAGAGTACGGACACAAATTGTAAATATGAACTTTTCAAGTTTAATAAATGTAATAATTAGTTTTTTTCAAAACATGTTTTTCATAAAAATAGTCCATATATATTGTTGTAGCAGTGCCACACACAAAGTTGACCACACATATCTTTAGTGTAAATGGCATCATCGACATTCGTGCTCACTGTGAATTTCTGCGTATGTATGTATGAAATTACGTATGCATGTACGCGAGCGAAATGAGAGAAAGAATAACGAACTAAAAGAACAAATGAACTAAAAGAACAAATAGAACCGAAATCGAAGATCTAGTTCACTTGTTCAGTTGAGAGACCCGGTCAATTGAACAAGTTCAGAACGAAACGACCCAACTCTACTTTTACGGGTATTTGTAATATGCTGCTGCAAATGCCTCAAATATTACATAGCTGCCACTTTAAATGGGAGCATTCGAATGCATCGAAGTGTTCCTAATGGAAATGGGTTTGACTTAAGAGCAGTTACAGTAAAGTTTCTGTGCAAATAGATTTTCTATTATAGAAACCAATTAATAAGTACATATGAACACATACCCTGTAGGGAGAGTACGTAGATCGGGTCGCATTTTGAGTGCATTTATAATTTTTACAATAGTAAAATGGTGTGATAGTAGCGTGCTCCGCCTACCACACCGAATGCCCTGGGTTCACACCCCGGGCAAAGCAACATCAAAATTTTAGATATAAGGTTTTTAAATTAGAAGAAAATTTTCTAAGCGGGGTCGCCCCTCGGCAGTGTTTGGCAAGCACTCCGAGTGTATTTCTGCCATGAAGAGCTCTCAGGGAAAACTCATCTGCCTCGCAGATGCCGTTCGGAGTCGGCATAAAACCAGTAGGACCCGTCCCGCCAATTTGTAGGAATAATTAAAAAGGAGCACGACGCAAATTGCAAGAGAAGCTCGGCCTTAAATCTCTTCGGAGGTTATCGCACCTTACATTTATTTATTATTTAATAAAAGTAGAAATGTGAAATTTGCATTTAAACATGCTAAAATAACCAAAAATTAATCTTGGCTTCATGTTAAAATTTAATATTGTTTTAAGGGTTTCCAACTTCTTTTCAAGCAATATTTGCTAAAATTTGAAAGTTTTTATGTCGTTTTAACAGAAAAAGTGCTGTTGTTTTTACAATTTTTATCAAACGAGCACAGAAACTTTTCTTTCTCCTTGGAGCTGAGTTAACATTCATCTGATTACGATAAAACTTGGGTGACTTTTGAAACACACACAAATAGTTACATAAAAAAAAAATAAATGCAATGTGCGATAATCTCCGCAGAGATATTAGGCCGAGCTTTTATTCCAATTTGCGCAGGGCTCCTTCTAATTTTTCCTACAAATTGGCGGGACGGGACCTACGTGTTTTTACGCCAACTCCGAGCTGAGTTTTCACTGAGAAGCTTTTCATAACAGAAATACACTCGAAGTGTTAGCCAAACAATTCCGAGGGGCGACCCCGCTTAGAAATACTTCTTTCTAATTGAAAAAAACTTTTTTCTCAAAATTTTTGATGATACTTTGACCGGAAGTTGAACCCAGGATCCTCGGTATGGTAGGCGGGGCACGCTACCACCACACCACGGCGGCTATGCTATATGCTATACATATTTGAGCATGCTGATGGTTAAGTTGATCAGGATTTATGGGTGGTTTTACCCATATTTGTAATCGTCTTAAATTGCTATTTTTTGTTTGTTATCCGACTAAGCCGTTATGTAAAAAGTCATACCAATTTTCCATATTCCGCGTTAGCTGACGGAGCTCAAAAGAAAACCAAGTGTTGCTCTATCTGCCCAGCTCAACTCAATGTAGGCCCCACTCTGTTCCCAAATACTAGTGTCGCAACTAGTATTTTGTAGGCTGGAACATCTAAACCATTTAGTTTAGCATTACCTTGATATTTATAGAGGAACTAGTTCCATTTTACTAGCACTTTAATGGGATTGCAAATATCGATATCAAGCTAAATGATGTCCCTACAGGGTAATCACAAATACACCTGCATATGTGGCTGAAAAATCTGTGGAATGGCTCTAAGTTTATAGAAATACGAACAAACAATATACTCACAACGTCATTTTTATTCCGAGTGTGATTTCTTTTAATCTTGGCGACCTCAATGAATCCATTCTGCTGACAGTTAGGATATGACAGACGACAAACTGTGATGGCTAATTTTTTTTAAACAAGCTTAGAACTAGTACCTTTGAAATAGTAATAGACTCTACCGCATAGGAAATGTAGAGCCAATTCAATTAATTGTACTTTTGAAAAAGGGACAACAGTTGCCAAGTTCAGTACCGCCTTTCGAGTGCTTGTTCCCGGCAATTCAGTGTATCTAATATTTTTTGAGTTCTTGACCCATTCTCTGCCATTCTTTAATAAGCATCACATAATTGTTGTAGACCCGACAGGTTTTTGCAAGACTACTTCCACACCTCCCAAATAGCGAAGCCTTCCATTGCTAGGATTTGCGTTCCTACTTCACATATAGCCTTGAATCAGTTGGGTAAAATGTCCAATCTCTTTACAAACTTACAATCTTTTCAGTTCCCTGTATTATGAATTCTACATAAGGCTACTTTTTTTCTAACCAAAAACTTTAGAAAATATTAATTTGCGACGGTTTCTCTATGAAACTGCTTGATCCACATTGCTCTAATTATCACCATTAATTATTTCGTTGGGAGGCGATTTAAGGCACACGTCTCTACGTGGTATTATCTCTGTTGAGGTATCATCAAAGTTTGGCTATATCAAATAAATAAAAGTAAATACAATACGCGAAATACCGCCGCAGATATTTGGTCTGAGCTTCTCTTCGGATTTGTGTCGTGCTCTTTTTAATTCCTTCTACAAATTGGCGGAACGGAACCAACAAATTTTATCGTCTCCAAAGAGCGTCTGCAAGGCAGATAAGTTTTTCACTGAGCAATTTTGCATGGCAGAAATACACTGGGAATGTTTGCCAATCAGGGGCGACCACGCTTAGAAAAATTGACCAAAAAAAAAACTTGTTTCATAACTATTGATGTCGCTTTGCACGGGACTTGAACACAAGATCTTCGGTGTGATAGGTGGAGCACGCTCCGACCACACCACGGCGGCCGCCCTTATTTGGTTTGGTTTTGCCACCATCTACTTGATTTGCGAGACCAAATATCATTTCACCAGGGCTTTAAGTCGCTATTGTAAGGATACAACATGTGGTACAGAACGTTAACATATCATTTTCTTACCGCTTGAGAGGACCAGATTAGGAAGGCACATACATACACCGGGGATTCATTTTGTGTTGAATGGGTGGTCTGAAATTAGGGCGAAGTACGTTTGGCAATACGTACATATGACGCTACCAGCACGAAAATGACCTCCAAAACCATTTTTCACACACACATTACTGTGAATTAGGCCAGCCAATCGTGTGATATGTTTAACAAATAATGGGAATAACACCCTATCTCAGCTGGTAGTTCAAAAGAGCGTTATCGCAGAATTTGTTTCAAAAACGCCTCATTGCAAAATTAGATTAAAGAACGCCTAATCTCAGTTGTTATTATCTTAACGCGCAATCTTAACTCAAAATGTATTGCATTTATGCTTTGAAACAAATTCTAAAGTAGGGAAGTCTATAAAAAAATTCTTAAAATTGGTCTTCTTAAAACATATGTATATAGGGACAATGGCAGCCATTGTATGAGTTTATCCCCTCATGAGAAGCTTACCTGCAGCGAACCGCTATATGTTCGAACTAACGCAGAACTATTGCATTAAAAGACGGTACTTTTTCTTCGAATTCTGTGAAACTTTTAAAATTGTGATGTCCTTCGAAATGGCAGATGTCCCACTTTGCAAACCTTTTGAACGCGTTCCTAACTGGTTAAGCCGTAGGTGGTTCTGAAATAGTCGCCGCCTTTGATTAATTAATTTAAATAAATCGAGCTTAGATTTCAGCGCTGTTGGTAGAAATGTGGCTACAACGGAAGGGGTGACATAAGATCAACAGTCATAATGTCAATCGACCTTATGACCATATGGAATGGTCAAAAATTTTAACTGGCCAATTTGGTTTTCTGAAATAGTCATAAAGTCAACTCTTATTTTCTCCAGAGGCCAAAAGTTAAAATATTTTTTGCACAATGTTAACAAGTCGTAAATCTAAAGGCACGCGATTTTTTTATTCCATATTTTGCGAGCTATTTCAACTTAACGTCTAATTCATTCAGCGGGGCTTTTTTTCTTGTTTTGATGGTCACAATCCAATAAAAATATGCTTATGGCCTTTTAACCGAAGCGATCATAAGGACAAACGGAAATTTCCTAAACGGCCAATACGTCAAATTCAAAAAGGTAATAAAGTCAATTGCCCGTTTGGCCATTAAAGTGGTTATAAGACCAATTATCGCCATTTGAAGTGGTCATAAGATCAATTGACCTTATGATAGTAGACCTTATGTCACCACACCAGAGAAAGTACAATCTACATGGCACAAAAATGGAGAAAGGAACTGGTGCATGGCTTTATTGGCTTTATTTGCGGATCATGCAATCTCACCGATTTCCTGACCAGGTCTATTCCAAGAAGGGCCTGCAAGGCTGTCTAAAACACTGTGTACCATATTTGACTCAGTTTTGAGCCAGTTTCAGCTCTTATCATAGCCTGCTTAGACACAGGACCACAGCAACGCCTCCGCATATTAACCTCCTTCTTTGCGTTTATTATCCACACAAAGCATAATCAACTATTAAAGAATGTTTGTTGTTCTTTTGGTTGGTGGCTATTGTTTTTAGATTTTTATGCATTTCTCTTGTTTTTCTTTTATGTACATATAGGTTTTATATGATCGTTGTTGCTTTACAGCAACTTGTGGCACATTACTTAGTAACTTGAAACTGGTATGAGAAAAAAATGTATATGTACAAAAAAAGTTATCAAAAGGGGTAACAAAAGCGACTTTGAGATTTCAACTTTGAAATGTTAAGAATGTTGATTCTTTGTATGTTTGCGAAAGAAAAAAAGTACAAATCATTTGTTACCACGAAAAGAAAAAAATAAAAACAAGTTGAAGTGGAAGAAAATATATATGTACTTTGAAAGAAAATTTACAATGAAAAATAAGAATAGAAGAAAACTTTTGTAGTGAAAAAATGAGGAAAGTACAAATTCCGGCCAATACTCTGGTTACTTACTGCCGGAAATAAACAGGACATTTGCTGCACAAACAGACACACCTACACAGGCATGCATTCTCACGAAGAGTTCAACGTCCGCTCTACTCATATGTCATGACTTTGCTGTGTACCGCCTGTCAACTCACTCAGAAGTAACTCACTGAACTGTGTGAAGCGCTTGCAGGTGACGTGATGTTATAGGCGCTGTGTCGTTTCATCGATCATCATCATGTTATATGTATGTGTGTAAATAACTTTTAATTATTGTTATTATTGTTAATGCTTATGCATGGGTACATGTGAAAGGGTGGGATGAGTCTAGTGGAACCCCAGCTTAATCCCGTTTCACTATGTTTGTGAGACATGGTAACTGCAGGCTGGAAAGTGAAAGTGTGGGAAGGGGCTCTAGCCACTCTATATGGTCTCTAGTATGGATAAAAAGTTGTAATGATCAATTGTTACAAGGCATGCCCAACTGCCCAGTAAGACATAGGGTGCAAAAGGAGCTTAGAATATTTCCGCGGGAGGTATGCCTGTTTTAAGCTTGAGCGGTAAAAAACTCTTTCCCGAGGCAGTCGGGCTGGTCCTATAAGAAGCTATAACTAGAGCGTTCCGGATTCATTTTCTTAAAAGTTCTTCTTTTTATAGCTCATTGTAAGAGCCAGATATGACACTATAACGGTTATCATTTTATACCGTTTTACTAGAGCTTTGTAAGCTAAGTGTTGTGTTGGCGATTTAGTTTCAGATAAGGCTGACTTTGTCTGGAGGTTAGTCATTAGGAGCCCGAATTACTGCCGACTTTCCTTTGCAAGAGCATACCTGTTAAACATTCTTTCTCGTTATTTTCCAAATAACCTACATGGGCGAGACTGGTCTGAATGATGAAGGACTCCCACAACAATCATCAGTGAAAATTTAAGAAATTTTAAGGAGTTTTCGAACGCTTGGCAACCGCATTTGGTCAGAAGATTCTACCCCGCTTGGTCCAAAAGATCCTACTCAACTAAGTTGAGGCCATTGTCAATAATAGCGGTGTAATTTCGGGACTATCTTCTGATCGAGTCGACATTGTTTTCGGGAAAGTTGCATGACTATTTAGGGATTTGGTACGAAACACTTTCGAGATTATTTCGTGACCGTTTTCGGGGTTATTTCAATATTATTTCGAGAGTATTTCGGGTATTGGTAGGAAAGGAATGGTTTTCGGGATTTCTATGTTATTTTCGGTTTATTTTGGTCACTCTTTCCGAAATTTCGGGGCTTTGCACTGGGTGCACCGCACCGTTTTGTTTATATGATTATTTCTGGACTCATTTATTTCGATAACATATCGAAACTTTTAAAACGATGATTGAGATTATAATGCGATCATTTCAGCAATATTTCAAAGCCATGATTGTTTGTAGAATTAGGAATTTTTCAGAACTATTTCTGGATTGTTGTTTTCCCTTGGGAATCTATATATATAAAAACAAGTGTACATTTTGATTGCCACTCCATAACTCGAGAACGGATAGAAAGATTGCCATGAAATTTTTAGGAAAGATACAGGAAGGAGAGATGATGGTTAGTTGAAATCCCAAATCGGTTTAGCCATTCTTGAGTTATGATTTTTTTTTAGAAAAAATTCAAATATCTATAAATCTTATAAAATAAAGTCGCTAAATGCCATGCACATAACTTCACACAGAAAGCTCCGATTTTAAAACGGTTTTTTCATTTGAAAGCTTAGCTACGTGAGATGGTACTGTTAATATAATTTGAAGATATATATTATAGGGGCGTGGAAAATTGCCAAAATGTAGCAAAAAATCATAAAATTTTTGTTTACACAGCTTTAACTCATAAACGGATGGATGGATTTAAAAAATTTTACTTTTCAGTAAAACTTTGAAATATTTACCTTCGATCTGCATCAAAAGAAAAAAACTTGATTCCTTTCTTATATCACCCAAATTGTTTAAACAAAAGTAACATTTTTATCAAAAAACGCGTATATGTGTTTGTTCGCTGTGAACTGTCCGCGCTAATTGCTTTTGAGTGAGGCTTGATGCGACACATACATACGTACATATATAGCATTCGCTGCGTTATTTAACTTCGGGCGTAGGTTTATAGGTATGTATGGATGTACATCACTACATAGTATAAAACAAAGTCGCTTTTTCCGTCCCTATGTCCCTTTGAATGCTTAAACCTTTAAAAATACGCAACGGATTTTGATGCGCTTTTTTTAATGGATAAAGAGTGATTGAAGAGGAAGTAACGGATGAACATATTTGGCTGAAAATTGGTGGAGGGGTAGCTTAGAACCAGGAGACTGGCATATGCTAATTTTTATCCCATTCTGGATAGGCTCTTGAGATCAAAACGTGGACGTGGGTAATCCTGGGATATGCTTGTACAATATGGGTATCGAATGAGTACTTTGATACGGGGTATTTTTCGTACCCGCGGGTAACTAGGGTCTCGAGATATAAGCGAAAACGCGGGTACCTCTAGAATGTGTTTATAGAATATGGATAACGAATGAAAGCTGTTGATGAGTGCTTTAGTACAGGGTAGTTTTCATACCTATTTGTGAAGGGTGTCGAGATATAGGCCAAAACGTGCGTCAGGGTAACACTAGGATGTGTTTTTACATTATTTATATCAAATTGAAGCTGTTGATGAGTGCTTTAGGACAGAGTAATTTTTATACCGCTGGGTGACTAGGGTCTCAAGATATGGGCAAAACCTGGACCCGGATACCTGTAGAATGTGTGTGTAATATGGATATCAAATGAAAGTTGTTGCTGAGAGCTTTAAAGTAATTTTCATTGTGATATTCTATTTAGTTGCATTAACCTGACAAAACTGATAAATGTGCATGCGAAGCCGAAATAAAGACATGAATTAATAATACCCACATAACTATTTACATACGTCCTATTCGATTTGCCTGGCAATAAGGGATGAAGAAGAATGGGAAAAACTTTAGAGAAGAGAAAAGGGAGAAGGAGACTGAGAAAGAGATAGAGAGATGAAGATGGAGATAGATGAAGCGAAAATACGGAGGGAGGAGTGAAGAAAAGGATTAAGAAAAAGTGAGGAGGGGGGGGGGGCAGAGCTATACGGAAAAAGCTTATTAAAATGTATGGAGATAGATCAAATTTAGGGCAGAACAACGTCTGACGGGTCTGCTAGTGTATATATAAAAGAAAGTGGTGTTAGTTACAATACGCATAACTCAAGAACGGATGAACCGATTTGGCTGAAAATTGGTGGAGAGGTAGCTTAGAACCAGTGAATGGACATATGATACTTTTTATCCCGTTCTGGCTAGGGTCTTGAGATCAAAACGTGGACCTGGGTAATCCTAAGATGTGTTTGTACAATATGGGTATCAAATGGAAGCTGTTTATGATACTGGGTATTTTCGTACCCCTGTGCCACTAGGGTCTCGAGATATAGGCCAAAACGTGGACCCGTATACCCCGAGACAATGTTTATACAATATGGATATCGAATGAAAACTGCTGATGAATGCCTTAGTAGAGGGTAGTTTTGATACCTATTGGTGACTAGGGTCTCGAGATATAGGCCAAAACGTGGGCCAGGGTAACAGTAGGATGTGTTTTTACATTATGGGTATCAAATTGAAGCTGTTGATGTGTGCTTTTGTGCAGAATAATTTTTATACCGCTGGGTGACTAGGGTCTCGTTATATAGGGCAAAACGTGGACCCGGATACCCCTAGAAGGTGTGTGTAATATGGATAGCAAATGAAAGCTGTTGCTGAGAGCTTTAAATTCATATTCGATTTAGTCGCATCAACCTGGCAAAACTGATAAATAAGCATGCGAAGCCGAAATAAAGACATGAATTAATAATACCCACATACCTATATACATATGTACGTCCTATTCGATTTGCCTGAAATTTGGAGTATTAATTTACCTGTATTAGTATTTACGATCCTTTTTTCCGGGAACTAGACCAGAGACGGACTGGGACTGGGATTAGGACTAGGACTGGGGCTGAGACTCGGAGGGGGACTGGGACTCGAAATAGGACTGGAACAAAATACATACCACCCTCTGGGACTGGCAATAAGGGATGAAGAAGAATGAGAAGAACTTGAGAGAAGAGAAAAGAGGGAAAGAGAAGGAGGCTGAGAAAGAGATAGAGTGAGATGAAATAGAGATAGATGAATCGAAAAAGACGGAGGGAGGAGTGAATAAAAGGATTAAGAAAAATATAAGAGGGGGAGGCAGAGTTAGACGGAAAACGCTTATTAAGATATAAGCAGATAGAAATTAATCTAGGGCAGAACAACGTCTGCCGGGTCTGCTAGTATTTTTATATAGATCAAGTTCCAATGAATTTCGGATTTTGATTTGAATGCAAATGTAATTTTCTTCGTGTGCTAAACCGAACCGGGATGAATCGAAATGATTCTAAATACGTCGGGTACCAAATACAAAACTACTGAATGGATCGATTTCAAGCCCATTTCTTCTGAACGAAGTGAACTTTAGTTTTCCCAGTTGCACTACGAGACACTATAAACCTCTTCTTTTAAAACGATGTAGAACGAATTTCGAACTTAACGAACCTTTCCGGTGTTTGTGCCATGGCCACTGTATTTAGAATATCTATGCCAATTTCACGTGACAAAAGAGTTTTCGAGGTATAATTTCCAGTTTAAGAAGAATCTAGCCCTAGTGGATAAAGTTTGCAACCATGCTAACCTCTGCTCTGAAAAGCCCTGCTCCATACAACGGCAATCGAATAGGCGGCGGCCCATATACTAAGAACAACAAAACACCCTCATTCACTTAATATGCAGGGGTTCTAAATACGAGGTAGAGAAAATAACGTGTATTCGCAGCCCGTGCAATACAAAACAAGTACTTAGACGACGAATTTTGTCTAAAGTTTAGCGCGACCTGTGTTTTTATCCCGATTCCGAATGTCATATGGCAGGACTATGCTGGTAAAGTTGACATCCACTGTCGAGATAAAACCCTGTTTGAAAAAACTATTTTTGAAACCTTTATGAAGATATCTTTCGTGGGATTTGAAATCTTACACCTGGTTTAGTAGACATGCATCCTCTTATCTGCTCTAAACTCTGAAACAGTAGACGGCATTACGATTTGTAAATTTTAAACCTTCGCGCACCAGCTTCAGCCTTAGTTCAAACTTGGCTACGCCTCTGTTAATGTATTTTTGGTGCTCTTGTAAGTCTGTGCCGACACAACATCTGCTGTTTCTGCCTGCTGAAGGCAAAATAGGAATTCCGAAAAAGCGCATCCACATTTACATAGAAAAATATACTCGTAATTTGAGTTCAGTGTACGTGAGAAGAGCAGGGATGCATTTGTTAGTGTGCCTTTCCTAGTTTACCTTAGCTTATCTGTGTCCTAGTGATGTCTGTAAGCCAGCACGCTGTTTGTAGGCGATGCATGCGGAGGATCAAAAAGGGAAGTTGTTAAAACTTTAAAGGGTGACATATCGATTAAATATGTCGATGGAATGCATTAAAGGATGTAAATAAAAGTTGTCAACTACAATTAAGTAGGACCGAAAAATTCGTTGATTTAAGAAAACTTAAGTTTCTAGAGATATTGTAATACAATTTTTTAGGATGTAATGAAGTTTCATTTGGTCCTACTTATTTTTTTTCACCATCCAATAGGTGCTACTACTCACAAATTTTCATCAAAGTCCTCTTTAGAAGACTGGGGAAATTTGCACTTTCAACAGGGTTGGACCAGCGAGATAAGGGCGTTAGTGGCGTTGGATTCACACTGCGATTGAAAAGATGGTTGATGTCATGTGGGGACATGTTACTCACAGAAAACTCTATTTCTGAGAGTTGATCACGGCTTCCTTACAATCTCGCATACCCTGAGGTACATCTGTTAAATAGTTCCCAATGGCTATTGTTATCCACATCTGATATGCTTTCGGAGGAAAAATTCTTAGCCTGTCGGTGCCACGTCGGATAAAATTGCTTGTTTATGTATAATCGGTTTTCACTGTTCAACTCACAAAGGAGGCACCTCTATTTGTGTAAGAAGGATATATTCGTCAAACAGTTATCCATTTGGAATCTCGTAATGAATCAAAGTAAATTGCAAGACGAAGCGGGGCAATGATTTTCAACGCACTGAGCGTTGTACTGAAATGCTGCATGGCTAACTGTACGGAAAGTTTTTAGAATGTGAGATTCCATAAAAAGCATTATTTTTTATGGGGCGTTGGGTTTTATTTATGGTTGAGACCGAAATTTATATGTATATTCATATGTATATTCAACTTGTTTCCAAAATTATGATGTCGCTTTGCCCGGGGCGTGAACACAGGATCTTCGGTGCTAATGGCGGAGCACGCTACCATCACACCACGCCGGCCGCGGTAGATAAAGATCAGTACTAAAAATACGCAATTGTGAATATAGCCTTAGTAGCTTCATTCTTATTATCATGGCGGATTTGAGGATGGAATTACTTTCTGGATAAATAAAGACTGATGCGAAATTAAGCAAAGGCTGACCTAGTCTAATAATTGGCGCCAGTCGCTTCTTCGCTCTGCCAACTGGCGCCAATTGGCCACACTTGCAGCGGAGTGGGGGCTGCTCTCTTCCTCTGCTTTCTTAGGCGGGTTCCAATACAAATAATTTCTTAGCTGGAGTGTCATTTTTCATTCGCATAACACGGCCTAGCCAGTGTAGCCGCTGCGTGTAAATTCTTTGGACTATGTTCATGTCTGCGTAAAGCACGTACAGCTCATCTTTTTCGGTACGCGCCATCGCCAAAGTGTAGATGCCCATAAATCTTTCGAGGACTTTTTTCTCGAACACTCCCAGAACCGCTTCATCTGATGTTGTCATGGTCCTTGCTTCTGCCCCATATAGCAGGACGGGTTCGATAAGTGACTTGTAGAGCACGATTTTCATTTGCCTAGAGAGGACTTTACTTTTCAATTCACCTAGTCCAAAGTAGCATTTATTTTCAAGAGTGATTCTTCGTTGGATTTCCGAGCTGGTGTTGTTGTTAGTGTTAATGCTGGTTCCCAAAATAAACGAAGTATTTTACTATTTCGAAATTATGGCTGCGAATAGTAGCGTAGCTGCCAAGGCATATACGCACTGACTCTTTGCTTGATGACATTAGGTAATTCGTTTTGTCCTCATTCATCATCAAACTCATCTTTACCGCTTCTTTTTCCAGTTTGGAGTAAGCAGAACTTACGGCGCGGGTGTTCAAAGCTGATATCAATGTCATAAGCATATACCAGTAATTAGACGCTTTTATAGAATATAATCCCTTCAAAGCGTAAATAAGAATTCAGGTAGTGTGTTCGTCTTGTAATTTATGACGCTATACTACTATGGCCATATGGTCTATGCTCAAGCTGCCACGAGGCACTGAGCCTCGTTGTTGTTTATGTTATAGCGATTAAGACACTCCCCGAAGTTTTTGGGGAGTGCTATCGACGTTAATGGTACTTTGCCCTGATATTGATCCGGTAAGTCCCGGTAGCATGCACCACCACACCTCCTTGGGGGTATTCGTATTTTAGTATTAATACAAAAGTAACGTGAACGTGGACATAAATGTGAACTTCAATTTGCATACCCCGAAATTACTTAGTTTGAAGGTTATTTGTAACTTAACTAAATTGATGGCGAAACTACGCATGGCCTAATTTGGTATTTTCATTATTAAGGCCCAAACACATTCGAATTTTGCGCTGTTTTGGCGCTTACGCTGCGTCAACGCAAAAGGAATTCAATTACTTTCGTTTCGCTATCGTTGTCAGTAAATTCCCTTGCAGTCTTCTAGTTTTGCTTGATTTCATTCTATTTTTTATAAATTGGATTCAATTTACAAAAAACGTTTCTTTTCTAAACTAAAAAAATAGTTATTTACATTTTTTGAATGAAGAAAAATCAAAATATCTGTTTTCTTTTTGCGTTCATTGTGGCAGGAAAACTTTCAACATGCATTCTTTCAAAGTGGCGCTAGCGACGCAAAATTCGAATGTGTTCGGGCCTTTATTTTCGCGAAAAATTAAGAAATTACCTAATAAAGGTACAAATTTAAGGAATTTTACAGGAAACCCACTTTCAAAATGGGCTTGCAGCTTTTTCAAAACAAACAAATAAAAATTAAAGCTTCCCCCTTTTTTCTTTTCAGATCAACAGCACCAATCTACAAGGAAATTTATATCAAAACTCTTTTACAAAAGTAGCAACAAAAAAAAAAAAAACATAATCCAAAAACGACCCCACCAAATTTTTGTAGTAATCAAGAAAAAATTAATAATTGAAATGAAATTTAAATTTACAACAAAAACGCAGTAGAAATAAATACTCCACTAAACTTTAGCAACGTCACACAATTTGACAATTCTCATATCAGCCTTAAAACTTGTACGCTCAAATAACAAAATCATATAGGCCTACAGCCATACAAACACAATTTTGTATCAACTAAAACGACAAAGCAAGTCTCTTGAGGATCTTAACGCATAAAACGGTGTTAGTGCGAATCATACAAATTTAGCCGCCCCAAAATAGACATTTGCACTACAATTTCCTTTCACCTTTATACCTCCCATACACCATCTTTGCAATAATTCGTGTCTGCTTGCCCGCAGCAATTCCGTTTGGCAGCACATCCGTTAAGTCTATTGGATACAATATATTTTGCGTGTCTGTCTGCTTGCACGTTTGTCGTCGACAAATTTCCGTAAATTCTGTCAAATTCTGTCAATTTTACTCAATTTTCTATCAAACTGAGTGCGAAGGGGAAAAAGACAATTTTACCAATGTTATGTTGCGGCTTTTGTTGCGGCAATATGTCGAAACGCGATTACAAGGTGGCCACAATGGATGGCATCGAACTGGAACCGTTGGGTGGCGAAAAAATCGACAAGGAAAAGGATAAGGATAAGGAAAAGCAAACGAATGGTGTCACTTTTGGTAAGTAAATTTAAAAATTTTTTATTAATAATATAAGAGTCAAATTATTATTACATATATGAATGTTAGTATTTAGTTAAGGATGAGCTCATCGTTTCGGTTGCAGAGTAAATTTTAATTATAGAATAATGAGAAAAAGTTTATGACTGAATGCTTAAAATGAAATTATTTGATGTGCTTAAGGAAATAATAAATTTTGTTAGATATACATATTAAAAATTTGTATAAGTGAAAAATGGGCTCCTGTTGTCAGCGAATGGTTTCAAGACAGTGGAAAATTTTTGCAGGAATGCTTATGGAGAGTTGAATTGATGTATAGACCCTGCTAAATAGCGGGGGAAAACAAATTAGATAACAAACTCTGCCCAATCCATTAGAAAGGATATCTTCCAATGCGCTATATGGTTATATCAAGCATACAATGCGAATGATTGAAAACCAGAGTTATCACTTCATAGCACCACCACCGCGCTAAATGCCATTAACACCCCGATAAATCGCAGTTTAAATCAAAACTCCCACCATAGAACAGTACTCGTTGCGCTAGACCTATCAAAAGCGTTTGATACTGTCAACCATGGCACGTTACTGCAAGACCTGGAAGGGCCTACCCTTCCCCCATGTCTTAAAAGGTGGACCGCAAATTATCTGGGTGGCCGGCAGGCATCGGTGCAATTTAGAAACGAAACATCAAAACAAGAATTAAACAAGGGTTTTCACAGGGTGGTGTCCTATCCCCACTTTTCTTTAACTTCTACATATCAAAGCTACCTTTGCCACCAGAAGGAATTACTATCGTTTGCTACGACGATGACTGCACAATAATAACCACAGGCCCAGGCCCATAGATCGATGAGCTTTGTAACAAAATAAACGGCTAACTCCCTGATCTCTTCATTTCTTTCACCTTGCGAAACCTGACATTATAACCGACTAAATCATCTGCGACCTTATTTACAACATGGACGTCCCAAATGTCGACCATTTTGAACATCCACGTCAATGGCACTACGCTACCGACTGTCTTACACCCCAAAATCTTGGGTGTGACGTTCGATGAGGATCTACATTTTGGTGAGCAAGCAGTCGCAATTGTACCGAAAATCCAGAGCCTCAAATCTCTTGCTGGCAGTACTTGGGGAAAAGATAAAGAAACGCTTATTACCACTTACAAAGCAATTGGCCAGCCGATTGCATTCTACGCGTCCCCGATATGGTCGCCAAGCCTAAAGACTACTCACTGGAAGAAACTATAGGCCTGCCAAAATACTGCCCTCAGAACCGTCACGGGTTGTCTTCTTCTGTTCCCACATGACACCAACCATCTCTTCCATTGTAATGTGGAACTATCGCGTCTAACCCCCCTGTCATTATGGTCCACCCCTGTTGAAACAGCAAGTTTCCTTGGACTTCCGTTAGAGGATATTGATGACAATTTGTGGTCGGTCACACCTATTGGATGGAGCGAATCACTGCTACAAGGCTTGGTACTCTGGTGAACCAGTGCAAACAATGCCGGCTGTAGATCATACAAGTGCCAGTTTGAACTGCGTAGGAAATGGTCAAAAATCACGCTCTATAAGTCTGCTGCCCTGATATATGGCCTAATGTCATGGACGTGGTCGAGAAAAGATGTGTTGGCTTTTGGGGCTGACTTAACTAGAGCTAACCAATTAAAATTGATCGAAAAGAGGCATTTAAATAGAGCACCGTGATCGAAGGATATTACTGATACCAATTTTACTCAGGTTCGCTAGATCATGTTATTTAATAGACAACCGAATTTGATAGCAGACAAGAGAGAAAACCTTACCTGAGGGTGGCGATCTCTAGCCTTTTGACACAGCAAAAAGAGTGCGGTATACTTATCATACACTAGTGCTGGTAGCTCTCACCAGTGAACATAAATAGTTGAGTTAATCAGAGTTTCTTGCTGTAAGTTCACCAGTAGGTTGACCACATTTTTCATCTCCCACCTTAAAACAAGTACACCAGCGCCACTGATTCACACAGTTGTGCGGCACTGGTCGGTTCTTCCAATTGTTCTCAAATCATCCAGCGACATCATAGAATGTTTCGTCTTCTCCGACTACATCTGTTTGCATGACTCGGCTGGGAGAAGTTAAAGCAGAGAAATAAAAGGAGGAGGAGAAAGTAAAGAAGGAGAATAATGGGGAGAGGAATCAAAAGGGAAGCAAAGGGAGGTAAAGAGGGATAAAAAGAGGAGTGAAAAGAAAGTCTGGAAGAAGAAAGGGAAACAAGGGACAGAGAGGGATGGTACAAAGGGAAAGGGGCGGAAAACAACAGAGGAGAAGTAGAAGGGGAAAGGTAGAGCAAAAAGCAAGAAAAACGAGAATGAAACAAGAAAGGATAAGAGAGAGAGGTGGAATAAAAGGGAAAATTGAAAAAGGAACATAGGGAGTAAGAGAAATAGTAAAATTATGGTAAATTAAAGAAGGAGATAGTGAGACCGGAAGAAAGAGAAGCATAAATAATACAATAGAATTTATTTCTTTACGATTATTTTAATATGAGGCTGAGTCTCAGCGAAGTTACGGCGGATCGTTCTAAAAGTCATGTTAGAACTACGGTATTTAGTAAACGAGCCTCTGACTAAACTTCGGACACACTGCAAGGGTGTATATATCATCTGGTCACTTTAGATACTGCCCAGGCTTGAGCAGATATGCAGTGTGAGCATGGGCGCTGTTATGCTGGGAAAAGAGCTCCAGACAGCAAAAATTTTAACTGATTGCACAATTTACAATTCGTAATTTACACGGGGTTGGGGCCAAAATTCTGCTTTTTTGGAAATTCTGCATTCATAATTTCGGAAGTCGAAACACCGGAAATCAATATTATGGAAGTCAATATTCTGGAAAAAGCCGATCCAACACCGGCTGCGCCATGCACAGTAATTCTGCGTAGTACACCCTTCTGCGTAGGCGGCCTTCGGCCGAACTTTAAAAAAATAACCCTTAGCCGATCCAGCACCGGCTACGCCATGCCATGATTCCGGAATTTTGACTTCCAGAATTTTGTCAACCCAGAATTTTTATTCCGGAATTTTGACTTCAGAATTTTGATTTTAGAATTTTGACCGTTTCCCATTTACACGATATACGACGATAATATTAGTAGCACCCTGGATTGGGTTTTTTAGGCTCTATCGTATATTCATGTGTTCCTTTCACAAAACACATATGTGTACCTTTAGCTACAAACTCAGCTATTTTCCAATGCGTCTTCTAACCAACTTTAAGATTTACAATTTAGGAGTGAAACATGAGCGTGAATGCGTGAACAAATCCTCCTCCATTATTTAGCGAAGGAAGGCACGAAGGATCCTTATTATAGTCCCACACACCGACCTAACAGACACAAAATCTTTGCTGTACTGAGCGTGCAGACGATAGAACTTCGTTTTTGCTTACTTCTCAAAAGCTCAAAATTAACCCAGGCTTTTTTTGAACGGTGTGAATAAAAAAATCCTATTTAATTAAGAACACACCTTGGATTCGAGCATAGCTGTGGCCGCAACAATTTTTTGTTCATCCTTTTTCTTGTTATTATTGATTTTTCTTGTTGCCATAATTAACAAGTAAGGAAGGCTAAGTTCGGGTGTAACCGAACATAACATACTCAGTTGAGAGCTATGGAGACAAAATAAGGAAAATCAAACTGGGGTAACCCTGGAATGTGGTTGTATAACATGTGTATCAAATGAAAGGTATTAAAGAGTATTTTAAGAGAGAATAGGCCATAGTTCTATGGATGAACGCCATTTAGGGATATCGCCATAAAGGTGGACCAGGGCTGACTCTAGAATTTGTTTGTACGATATGGGTATCAAATGAAAGGTGTTACTGAGCATTTTAAGAGGGAGTGGGCCTTAGGTCTATCGGTGGACGCCTTTTCGAGATGTCCCCATTAAGGTGGACCAGGGGTGATTCTATAATGTGTTTGTACGATATGGGTATCAAATGAAAGGTGGTAATGAGTATTTTAAAAGGGAATAGGCTTTAGTTCTATAGGTGAACGCCTTTTCGAGAAATCGCCATAAAGGTGGACCAGAGGTGACTCTAGAATATGTTTGTACGATATGGGTATCAAATGAAAGCTGTTAATGAGTATTTTGAAAAGGAGTGATCCTTAGTTCCATAGGTGGACGCCGTTTCGAGATATCGCCATAAGGTGGACCAGGGGTGTCTCTAGAATGTGTTTGTACGATATGGGAATCAAATGAAAGGTGTTACTGAGCATTTTAAGAGGGAGTGGGCATTATGTCTATAGGTGGACGCCTTTTCGAGATATCGCCATTAGGGTGGGCCAGGGTGACTCTAGAATGTTTGTACGATATGGGTATCAAACGAAAGGTGTTACTGAGCATTTTAAGAGGGAGTGGGCATTATGTCTATAGGTGGACGCCTTTTCGAGATATCGCCATTAGGGTGGGCCAGGGGTGACTCTAGAATGTGTTTGTACGATATGGGTATCAAATGAAAGGTGGTAAGGAGTATTTTAAAAGGGAGTAATCCTTAGTTCTATAGGTGGACGCCTTTTCGAGATATCGCCATAAAGGTGGACCAAGGGTGACTCTAGAATGTTTGTACGATATGGGTTCAAACGAAAGGTGTTACTGAGCATTTTAAGAGGGAGTAGGCATTAGGTCTATAGGTGGACGCCTTTTCGAGATATCGCCATTAGGGTGGGCCAGGGTGACTCTAGAATGTTTGTACGATATGGGTATCAAACGAAAGGTGTTACTGAGCATTTTAAGAGGGGGTGGGCATTAGGTCTATAGGTGGACGCCTTTTCGAGATATCGCCATTAGGGTGGGCCAGGGGTGACTCTAGAATGTTTGTACGATATGGGTATCAAACGAAAGGTGTTACTGAGCATTTTAAGAGGGAGTGGACATTAGGTCTATAGGTGGACGCCTTTTCGAGATATCGCCATTAGGGTGGGCCAGGGTGACTCTAGAATGTGTTTGTACGATATGGGTATCAAATGAAAGGTGGTAAGGAGTATTTTAAAAGGGAGTAATCCTTAGTTCTATAGGTGGACGCCTTTTCGAGATATCGCCATAAAGGTGGACCAAGGGTGACTCTAGAATGTTTGTACGATATGGGTTCAAACGAAAGGTGTTACTGAGCATTTTAAGAGGGGGTGGGCATTAGGTCTATAGGTGGACGCCTTTTCGAGATATCGCCATTAGGGTGGGCCAGGGGTGACTCTAGAATGTTTGTACGATATGGGTATCAAACGAAAGGTGTTACTGAGCATTTTAAGAGGGAGTGGGCATTATGTCTATAGGTGGACGCCTTTTCGAGATATCGCCATTAGGGTGGGCCAGGGGTGACTCTAGAATGTGTTTGTACGATATGGGTATCAAATGAAAGGTGGTAAGGAGTATTTTAAAAGGGAGTAATCCTTAGTTCTATAGGTGGACGCCTTTTCGAGATATCGCCATAAAGGTGGACCAAGGGTGACTCTAGAATGTTTGTACGATATGGTTTCAAACGAAAGGTGTTACTGAGCATTTTAAGAGGGGGTGGGCTTTAGGTCTATAGGTGGACGCCTTTTCGAGATATCGCCATTAGGGTGGGCCAGGGGTGACTCTAGAATGTTTGTACGATATGGGTATCAAACGAAAGGTGTTACTGAGCATTTTAAGAGGGAGTGGGCATTATGTCTATAGGTGGACGCCTTTTCGAGATATCGCCATTAGGGTGGGCCAGGGGTGACTCTAGAATGTGTTTGTACGATATGGGTATCAAATGAAAGGTGGTAAGGAGTATTTTAAAAGGGAGTAATCCTTAGTTCTATAGGTGGACGCCTTTTCGAGATATCGCCATAAAGGTGGACCAAGGGTGACTCTAGAATGTTTGTACGATATGGGTTCAAACGAAAGGTGTTACTGAGCATTTTAAGAGGGAGTAGGCATTAGGTCTATAGGTGGACGCCTTTTCGAGATATCGCCATTAGGGTGGGCCAGGGGTGTCTCTAGAATGTGTTTGTACGATATGGGAATCAAAAGAAAGGTGTTACTGAGCATTTTAAGAGGGAGTGGGCATTAGGTCTATAGGTGGACGCCTTTTCGAGATATCGCCATTAGGGTGGGCCAGGGGTGACTCTAGAATGTTTGTACGATATGGGTATCAAACGAAAGGTGTTACTGAGCATTTTAAGAGGGGGTGGGCATTAGGTCTATAGGTGGACGCCTTTTCGAGATATCGCCATTAGGGTGGGCCAGGGGTGACTCTAGAATGTGTTTGTACGATATGGGTATCAAATGAAAGGTGGTAAGGAGTATTTTAAAAGGGAGTAATCCTTAGTTCTATAGGTGGACGCCTTTTCGAGATATCGCCATAAAGGTGGACCAAGGGTGACTCTAGAATGTTTGTACGATATGGGTTCAAACGAAAGGTGTTACTGAGCATTTTAAGAGGGAGTAGGCATTAGGTCTATAGGTGGACGCCTTTTCGAGATATCGCCATTTAGGTGGGCCAGGGTGACTCTAGAATGTTTGTACGATATGGGTATCAAACGAAAGGTGTTACTGAGCATTTTAAGAGGGGGTGGGCATTAGGTCTATAGGTGGACGCCTTTTCGAGATATCGCCATTAGGGTGGGCCAGGGGTGACTCTAGAATGTGTTTGTACGATATGGGTATCAAATGAAAGGTGGTAAGGAGTATTTTAAAAGGGAGTAATCCTTAGTTCTATAGGTGGACGCCTTTTCGAGATATCGCCATAAAGGTGGACCAAGGGTGACTCTAGAATGTTTGTACGATATGGGTTCAAACGAAAGGTGTTACTGAGCATTTTAAGAGGGAGTAGGCATTAGGTCTATAGGTGGACGCCTTTTCGAGATATCGCCATTAGGGTGGGCCAGGGTGACTCTAGAATGTTTGTACGATATGGGTATCAAACGAAAGGTGTTACTGAGCATTTTAAGAGGGGGTGGGCATTAGGTCTATAGGTGGACGCCTTTTCGAGATATCGCCATTAGGGTGGGCCAGGGGTGACTCTAGAATGTTTGTACGATATGGGAATCAAATGAAAGGTGTTACTGAGCATTTTAAGAGGGAGTGGGCATTATGTCTATAGGTGGACGCCTTTTCGAGATATCGCCATTAGGGTGGGCCAGGGTGACTCTAGAATGTTTGTACGGTATGGGTATCAAACGAAAGGTGTTAATGAGCATTTTAAGAGGGAGTGGGCATTAGGTCTATAGGTGGACGCCTTTTCGAGATATCGCCATTAGGGTGGGCCAGGGGTGTCTCTAGAATGTGTTTGTACGATATGGGAATCAAATGAAAGGTGTTACTGAGCATTTTAAGAGGGAGTGGGCATTAGGTCTATAGGTGGACGCCTTTTCGAGATATCGCCATTAGGGTGGGCCAGGGGTGACTCTAGAATGTTTGTACGATATGGGTATCAAACGAAAGGTGTTACTGAGCATTTTAAGAGGGGGTGGGCATTAGGTCTATAGGTGGACGCCTTTTCGAGATATCGCCATTAGGGTGGGCCAGGGGTGACTCTAGAATGTGTTTGTACGATATGGGTATCAAATGAAAGGTGGTAAGGAGTATTTTAAAAGGGAGTAATCCTTAGTTCTATAGGTGGACGCCTTTTCGAGATATCGCCATAAAGGTGGACCAAGGGTGACTCTAGAATGTTTGTACGATATGGGTTCAAACGAAAGGTGTTACTGAGCATTTTAAGAGGGAGTAGGCATTAGGTCTATAGGTGGACGCCTTTTCGAGATATCGCCATTAGGGTGGGCCAGGGGTGACTCTAGAATGTTTGTACGATATGGGTATCAAACGAAAGGTGTTACTGAGCATTTTAAGAGGGAGTGGACACTAGGTCTATAGGTGGACGCCTTTTCGAGATATCGCCATTAGGGTGGGCCAGGGGTGACTCTAGAATGTTTGTACGATATGGGTATCAAACGAAAGGTGTTACTGAGCATTTTAAGAGGGAGTGGGCATTAGGTCTATAGGTGGACGCCTTTTCGAGATATCGCCATTAGGGTGGGCCAGGGTGACTCTAGAATGTGTTTGTACGATATGGGTATCAAATGAAAGGTGGTAATGAGTATTTTAAAAGGGAGTAATCCTTAGTTCTATAGGTGGACGCCTTTTCGAGATATCGCCATTAGGGTGGGCCAGGTGTGACTCTAGAATGTTTGTACGATATGGGTATCAAACGAAAGGTGTTACTGAGCATTTTAAGAGGGAGTGGGCATTAGGTCTATAGGTGGACGCCTTTTCGAGATATCGCCATTAGGGTGGGACAGGGGTGACTCTAGAATGTTTGTACGATATGGGTATCAAACGAAAGGTGTTACTGAGCATTTTAAGAGGGAGTGCACATTAGGTCTATAGGTGGACGCCTTTTCGAGATATCGCCATTAGGGTGGGCCAGGGGTGACTCTAGAATGTTTGTACGATATGGGTATCAAACGAAAGGTGTTACTGAGCATTTTAAGAGGGAGTGGACATTAGGTCTATAGGTGGACGCCTTTTCGAGATATCGCCATTAGGGTGGGCCAGGGTGACTCTAGAATGTCTTTGTACGATATGGGTATCAAATGAAAGGTGGTAATGAGTATTTTAAAAGGGAGTAATCCTTAGTTCTATAGGTGGACGCCTTTTCGAAATATCGCCATTAGGGTGGGCCAGGTGTGACTCTAGAATGTTTGTACGATATGGGTATCAAACGAAAGGTGTTACTGAGCATTTTAAGAGGGAGTAGACATTAGGTCTATAGGTGGACGCCTTTTCGAGATATCGCCATTAGGGTGGGCCAGGGGTGACTCTAGAATGTTTGTACGATATGGGTATCAAACGAAAGGTGTTACTGAGCATTTTAAGAGGGAGTGGGCATTAGGTCTATAGGTGGACGCCTTTTCGAGATATCGCCATTAGGGTGGGCCAGGGGTGACTCTAGAATGTGTTTGTACGATATGGGTATCAAATGAAAGGTGGTAAGGAGTATTTTAAAAGGGAGTAATCCTTAGTTCTATAGGTGGACGCCTTTTCGAGATATCGCCATAAAGGTGGACCAAAGGTGACTCTAGAATGTTTGTACGATATGGGTTCAAACGAAAGGTGTTACTGAGCATTTTAAGAGGGAGTGGGCATTAGGTCTATAGGTGGACGCCTTTTCGAGATATCGCCATTAGGGTGGGCCAGGGTGACTCTAGAATGTGTTTGTACGGTATGGGTATCAAATGAAAGGTGGTAATGAGTATTTTAAAAGGGAGTAATCCTTAGCTCTATAGGTGGGCGCCTTTTCGAGATATCGCCATAAAGGTGGACCAAGGGTGACTCTAGAATGTTTGTACGATATGGGTTCAAACGAAAGGTGTTACTGAGCATTTTAATAGGGAGTGGGCATTAGGTCTATAGGTGGACGCCTTTTCGAGATATCGCCATTAGGGTGGGCCAGGGTGACTCTAGAATGTGTTTGTACGGTATGGGTATCAAATGAAAGGTGGTAATGAGTATTTTAAAAGGGAGTAATCCTTAGTTCTATAGGTGGACGCCTTTTCGAGATATCGCCATAAAGGTGGACCAAGGGTGACTCTAGAATGTTTGTACGGTATGGGTATCAAACGAAAGGTGTTACTGAGCATTTTAAGAGGGAGTGGGCATTAGGTCTATAGGTGGACGCCTTTTCGAGATATCGCCATTAGGGTGGGCCAGGGTGACTCTAGAATGTGTTTGTACGATATGGGTATCAAATGAAAGGTGGTAATGAGTATTTTAAAAGGGAGTAATCCTTAGTTCTATAGGTGGACGCCTTTTCGAGATATCGCCATTAGGGTGGGCCAGGTGTGACTCTAGAATGTTTGTACGATATGGGTATCAAACGAAAGGTGTTACTGAGCATTTTAAGAGGGAGTGGGCATTAGGTCTATAGGTGGACGCCTTTTCGAGATATCGCCATTAGGGTGGGACAGGGGTGACTCTAGAATGTTTGTACGATATGGGTATCAAACGAAAGGTGTTACTGAGCATTTTAAGAGGGAGTGGACATTAGGTCTATAGGTGGACGCCTTTTCGAGATATCGCCATTAGGGTGGGCCAGGGGTGACTCTAGAATGTTTGTACGATATGGGTATCAAACGAAAGGTGTTACTGAGCATTTTAAGAGGGAGTGGACATTAGGTCTATAGGTGGACGCCTTTTCGAGATATCGCCATTAGGGTGGGCCAGGGTGACTCTAGAATGTGTTTGTACGATATGGGTATCAAATGAAAGGTGGTAATGAGTACTTTAAAAGGGAGTAATCCTTAGTTCTATAGGTGGACGCCTTTTCGAAATATCGCCATTAGGGTGGGCCAGGTGTGACTCTAGAATGTTTGTACGATATGGGTATCAAACGAAAGGTGTTACTGAGCATTTTAAGAGGGAGTAGGCATTAGGTCTATAGGTGGACGCCTTTTCGAGATATCGCCATTAGGGTGGGCCAGGGGTGACTCTAGAATGTTTGTACGATATGGGAATCAAACGAAAGGTGTTACTGAGCATTTTAAGAGGGAGTGGACACTAGGTCTATAGGTGGACGCCTTTTCGAGATATCGCCATTAGGGTGGGCCAGGGGTGACTCTAGAATGTTTGTACGATATGGGTATCAAACGAAAGGTGTTACTGAGCATTTTAAGAGGGAGTGGGCATTAGGTCTATAGGTGGACGCCTTTTCGAGATATCGCCATTAGGGTGGGACAGGGGTGACTCTAGAATGTGTTTGTACAATATGGTATCATATTAAAGTTATTAATGAGGGTTTTAAAAGGGAGTGGCCCTTAGTTGTATATGTGAAGGCGTTCTCGCGATATCGACCAAAATGTGGACCAGGTGATCCAGAAAATCATCTGTCGGGTACTGCTAATTTATTTATATATGCAATACCACTAACAGTATTCCTGCCAAGATTCCAAGGGCTGTTGATTTCGCCTTGTAGAACTTTTTCATTTTCTTCTTCTTAATATGGTAGGTGTCACACCCATTTTACAAAGTTTTTTCCAAAGTTATATTTTGCGTCAATAAACCAATCCAGTTACCATGTTTCATCCCTTTTTTCGTATTTGGTATAGAATTATGGCATTTTTTTCATTTTTCGTAATTTTCGATATCGATAAAGTGGGCGTGGTTATGGTCAGATTTCGCCCATTTTTTATACCAAGAAAAAGCGAGTTCAGGTAAGTACGTGGGCTAAGTTTAGTAAAGATATATCGGATTTTGCTCAAGTTATTGTGTTAACGGCCGAGCGGAAGGACAGACGGTGGGCTGTGTATAAAAACTGGGCGTGGCTTCTACCGATTTCGCCCATTTTCACAGAGAACAGTTACCGTCATAGAATCTATGCTCCTACCAAATTTGAGAAGGATTGGTAAATTTTTGTTCGACTTTTGGCAATAAAAGTATTCTAGACAAACTAAATGAAAATGGGCGGAGCCACACCCATTTTGAAATTTTCTTTTATTTTTGTATTTTGTTGCATCATATCATTACTGGAGTTGAATTTTGACTTAATTTACTTATATACAGTAAAGATATTAAATTTTTTGTTAAAATTTGAATTAAAAAAAATTTTTTTTTAAAAAGTGGGCGTGTTCTTCATCCAATTTTGCTAATTTTTATTTAGAACATATAGCGTAATAGTAGTAACGTTCCTGCCAAATTTCATCATGATATCTTCAACGACTGCCAAATTACAGCTTGCAAAACTTTTAAATTACCTTCTTGTAAAAGTGGGCGGTGCCACGCCCATTGTCCAAAATCTTACTAATTTTCTATTCTGCGTCATAACGTCAACCCATCTACCAAGTTTCGTCGCTTTATCTGTCTTTTGTAATGAATTATCGCACTTTTTCGGTTTTTCGAAATTTTCGATATCGAAAAAGTGGGCGTGGTTATAGTCCGATATCGTTCATTTTAAATAGCGATCTGAGATGAGTGCTCAGGAACCTACATACCAAATTTCATCAAGATACCTCAAAATTTACTCAAGTTATCGTGTTAACGGACGGACGGACGGACGGACGGACGGACGGACATGGCTCAATCAAATTTTTTTTCGATCCTGATTATTTTGATATATGGAAGTCTATATATATCTCGATTCCTTTATATATGTACAACCAACCGTTATCCAATCAAACTTAATATACTCTGTGAGCTCTGCTCAACTGAGTATAAAAACGGTAAGAAAACCTAAAATGTGTTGATGAATAAGTGTTACAACAACAACAACTGTACAATGAAAGGGAACGTTTCAGAACATTTACTGTTGTTTGGAAAGCTCACAATCATTCAGTGAGTCATCTTTCCAAAGGGAAATATTTCCACTTTTCGGCATTGTTTGGCGTAGCATTTGGTTTTTGCATAAAGTGCTTGTGGAATTTAAGCACATCGTGCATTTACTCGCATACAAACGTACTAACAGGAAAATTCAGCTGTGTATGTGTGTGTGAGTATTGTTTAAATGTCTGCGCTCGTGAGCCGGGCGCTGCCGTTTGGCTGATGCCGCTTGAGGAAAATGAATGAAAATAAGTTAAGCGACAAATTACACGAGTGCAATTAAGCAATTGTCGACATTATTATTATTGTACATACATACATGCACAAGTGCTAGGGAACGACCGAATTACTTCTTTGTGCGCGCCTCCGGTTATGTTGGTGCAAAAAAGTTAAGTGCGAATTAATGGTTACTTATAACCATAAAGCCATAACCAGATAAAACAGCTGATCGAACCTACCTTATGGAAATGAATGTAATCGAGTTAGCGTTATGGTATGGCACCATTAATTGATTACATTGATTTCCATAAGGTAGGTTCGATCAGCTGTTCTATCTGGTTATGGCTTTATGGTTATAAGTCACCATTAATTCGCCCTTTAGATTCGGCTTCGTTTCACGTATCCAGCTGTACTTGTAAAAGGGAATTATAAAGGCCGCGACACAATGACATTTTTCATATAGATGCGTTTAACACAAGCTTATGCATTCCAATAACATCGCCACAATCAACCAAGATCTTGCGTTTGAAAATATGAAGGAACTTCAGGCTTGGCAACTGAAGTTTATCACGCCTTGACCATTCACATACAACATTTCGCGAAGCACTGTTATTTTATTTATTTATTTTATTTATTTATTTATTTATTTAAAGTCGACGCAAACACAAAGCGGTCGACTAATTATTGTAATAGACAGATATATATGTAAAATACAGAGCCATTCTTAAAATTAAAAAATTCAAAAAAGGTACATAGAAAATTTGTATGTTATAAACATTTGACATCGCATTGTATAAGAAAAAATAAAATTAAAATATCAGGCTAAACATAAGAGTATAGCAGTATGTAAAGCAGCAAACGAACATTCAAAGCCAATGCAGTTATACAAATCATTGTACCGCGAGCACCAATGGCGCAGGGGACTGTTTCTAGCAAAATTTTGCCGGCATAGAGGTAAATGAAAAGGCACAAAATGCCTGGACGCCCTAGCAGGAACCGCAAAATTTAGTTGACTGATTAGGTCAGGGGAGTCAATCACACCAATGATGAGCTTGTGAATGAACATAACGCCAAGTAATACTCTACGATTCTCTAGAGATGGCAAATTAATTAGAAGAAGTCTATTCCTGTATGGTGGAAGATGAGTACTTGATTCCCAGTTGAGACCTCGTAATGCAAAAATTAAAAACCGTCTCTGGACCGACTCAATCCGATCAACATGGATTTGATAGATCGGACACCAGACACATGAACAGTACTCGAGAATAGGACGTACCAGCGAGGTATAAAGGATCTTTGTGAAATAAGGGTCATCAAACTCTTTAGCCCAACGTTTGATAAAACCTAATACACCAGTTGCTTTGTTTATAGCGGTTGAAATATGTGTGGTAAAACTTAATTTCGGATCAAAAATAACTCCTAAATCAGTAATAGATATCCGCTCCAAGGGGTCGCCGTTAAGTGTATAAGATGATAGGACCGGCTTCACACGGTGAAAAGTCATTTGCTTACATTTAGAGTAATTCAAAAAAAGTAAATTTGCAGTACACCAGCTTTGAAATGAGTCCAGATCGGCCTGAAGCTGATTAAAACAGAACAAGTTCGAAGGCAGATATGTGTAACAAAGTTTTACATCATCTGCATACATAAAAACTCTAGAATGTAATATAACCTTTGGTAAGTCGTTAATGAACAGGTTAAAGAGTAATGGACCCAAATGGCTACCCTGGGGCACGCCAGAAGTTACATCAAACGACTTTGAAAGATTGTTGTTAAAGAAAACTCGCTGAGTCCTATTTTCAAGATAACTTGAAATCCAACTTAATAAAGGCGCTGGAAAACCCAGAAGATCAAGTTTGGTAACTAAGAGCTCGTGATTAACAGAGTCAAATGCTTTACTAAAGTCGGTGTAAATTACATCTGTTTGTTTGCAAACTAAAAAACCATTCATAACAAAAGACGTAAATTCAAGCAAGTTGGTAGTAGTTGATCTCCGATGAACAAAACCATGTTGACAAGGCGATATTAAAGAGCTACACAAGTATTGAAGCTGGTATGTAATTATCTGCTCAAAAGTTTTAGGGATAGCTGAGAGCTTAGCTATGCCTCTGTAGTTCTCAATATTAGACCTACTACCTTTTTTATGCAAAGGTATAATAAACGATTGTTTCCAAATAGATGGGAATGATGCGGATTCCAGAGACAGTTTAAATAATTTAAAGATAGGCTCTGATAAGCTGACAGCACAGTACTTAAGTACACAACTAGGAACACCATCCGGACCCGGCGAAGATATCGGTTTCAATGCAAGAAGTTTATTAAGAACAGTATCTTTATCAATAAATGGGTTTAAAATATTATTAGAACTTTCCAAGCAATATGGGTAAAGATTAGACTGGACACATTGGGATGAATAGGTTGATTTAAAGAATTCAGCAAATAAATCAGCGATTTCGTGATCAGAATTTGCGTTTTTGCACCCATAAATAAAAGTAGATGGGAAACCAGAAATTTTCCTTTTGGAATTAACAAATCTGTAGAAACGTTTCGGATTATTAGTAAATTGGAATTTGCAACATGATAAGTAACCTTTATAACACTGCTGGTTAAGACGATGAAAATTGGAGCGCGCCACTAAATATTTAGATAAATCAATAGCTTTACCAGATCTTTTGAAACGCTTATAGAGTCTAGATTTAATATTATCAAGTCTTAATAGTTGCTTTGAGAACCAAGGTGGTTTACCCGTGGTGGTACTGGAATAACGAAGGGGGACACAGCTTTCAAACAAAGCATCAAGAGAACTATAAAACAAGGAAGTCGCTGTTTCAACGTCTGTACACGCATAAAGACTCGACCAGTCATGGGCAGAGATCAAATTATTGAGCTCACTAAAATTCGTCTTTGAAAAACATCTCGACCGGGGTCGGGAATTGGGCTTAGAAACATCGAGCATTACAGGTTGAACAACATCCAGTACTATCTCAAGCGTAGGATGAAGAGGGTCTTCAGGAAGGGATAATGGGGGAGTTCGGGTTAGAGTAATACCCGCAGAGTCATCTGTAAAAACTAAGTCTAAGATTTTCCTTTTGGAATTTAAAACATTATTAATTTGGAGAAGAGATGTATCTAGCAGGCTGTTTAAAAACTCGTGCTGAGTAGTAGGAGTCATGAAATTTGAGTCGATGGTATTGATCCAATTTACTGATGATAAATTGAAATCACCAAGAACTACTAGGCGGTCTTTGTCTCGCAATTGCGAGTACAAACTGCAAATAACAGTGCTATGACATGTATAAACGTGTATATCCGATCGTGGCGGTATATACGAGCAGCAGATAAACAAACTAAAATTGTGCAAGGCAAGCTTTACTGCTATAAATTCAATGTCATTTGTGGTGTCCAATAGCAGCAGCTCAGATGGAAGCGTCGAGTCAACAGCAATAAGGACACCACCTGCTCTAGATTCACGATCACGCCGATAAACTACATATTTACGTGAAAAGAGTTCAGAGTTAAAATTGTCAGCTTTTAACCAGGTTTCAGTAAAAACTATAACTTGAGAAGTAAAAATAAAACTATTCAGATAAAAGGTACTTAATTTCGATCTTAGGCCACGAACATTTTGGTATGTGATGGTTATTTTTTCACTGTTTCCGCAGGGATTTTTGAGTTTTTTGAAGCTCCTGCGGCGTTAGGTTTTTTTGTAAACAAATGCACAACTGAATGTTCCGGCCAGAATGTATGTTCAAGAACTCTATCAAAATAAGCGTCTGGCACTGATATTTTAAATGATGAAATATCCCTATCATATCTAAAAATAAACATTCTCCCTATACAAGAAAATACTTGCTAACCAATTTTGTGTCGTAATCTATTGTTATATTGCAGTTTTTAATTGCGAAAATGTTAGACAATTTACCAACCAGTGGGAAAAAAAATTTCACTTGCAAAGTGTGCCAACACCCTTAGCCAAAGCAAATGTCAAATTCTTCTTCTTATGTTTTTCTTGGAACAAAATTTGTGAGATGGCTACTTTTCAATATCAGATGTCGCCAGTGTCGCTTATTCTACCGTTCTCCATAAAAATACGTGCAATCTACTCATAATGCATAAGCTTGTGTTAAACTCATCTGCTTATGTGTCGGAGCTATAACTTTTATCGTATAACGCTGGTTTGTAATAGCAAGAAGGAATCGAGGTATATAGATTTCTATCAAAATAATCAGTTTCGAAGAAGACTTTGATTAAGCCACCGCGCCTGCCCTTCCGTCTATACAATAACTTGTCTACAAATTGAGGTATGTTTACCGATTTAGGTACAATGGCCTACCTGGTCCCAGCATATATTGTAATAGAAAATCATCAGCAACATAACCACGCCCACTTTTTCGATATTAAAGTATGGATAAAATGCGATAGTTCATTAGCAAAGACCGACAAAGTGCTGAAACTACCGAGAGGGTTCACTTTATGAAGCAAAATAAAAATTTAGTAAAATTTTTGAAAATGGGCGTAGCGCCGCAAAAATTTTAAATAAAACATTTTAGTCAGTCACGTGGGGCACCGCCTACATTTGGTAGAAGAAAATTTTGAAGTTTTGCAAGCCGTAAATCGAAAGCCGTTGAAAGTATATTAAATTTTCGCAAGCTCGTTGCCCATACCATGGAATAATTCAAAAATTGTTTTGCCTCCAAGCCAAAATGAGAATTGACGGAAATAGAATTGGATTCAATTCAGTTTATTGAAGAAGCGATCTAAGCGCTAACGTGGACATGCCCCGCCTTAAGGGTTTCTATTCCAAATATCCCGTTTTTACAAAAAGGCCTCCCAATATGCTTCCACATAAATGCACATAAATGACTCCGCGGCCGCCGTGGTGTGGTGGTAGCGTGTTCCGTCAAGCACAGCGCAGATTCTGGGTTCACGCTCCGGGCAAAGCAACATCAAAATATTAGAAACAAGTTTTTCCAAATTAGAATGTTTTGCTAAGCGAGTCCGCCCCACGACAGTGATTTGGCAAGCCTTCCGAGTTTATTTCTGCCATGAAAAGCTTTTCAGTGAAAACTCACCTGCCTTGCAGATGCCGTTCGGAGTCGGCATAAAACAAGTAGGTTCCGTCCCGCCAATTTTTAGGAAAAATTAAAAGGAGCACGGCGCATATTGGGATTCCAGGGGTTGATACAAAGCTTTATAGCTTTAAAGCTTCCGCAACCCAATTGTCAACCTCACGTACGCGAGGAGAATCCTGATACAAATATTAATGTATCATACACAGGTTTAGCAGGCGAAGCTCTGGAAACCCCAAGTTCTGCATGGCAGTAAGGGGTGGGGGCGGTATGGCCTAGAAGGTTTAATGTGGTAATATTAATCGTTCCCGAGAAGGTCGAGCTAGTATCTCTTTATGGTGCTTTGTTAGCGGATCTGTACCCGGTAAAAGATCATCAACATCGATAACACGGGGAGTGCTATCTTCGGGAAGTATCTTTATCGTTAATACAACAACAATAACAACGCAAACAAAGGTTACCGCGATTTAAATTTTTTTTAATGACACCGAAAAGAGTGATATAAGAAGAAAATCATGAGCTGTTTATGAGAGTAATGGGGTCTTATTGGGCTCCTATTCAGAAGTCTGGTCGAACTCGTATTTAGAAGTTCTTCAGAACATATTCGAAAACCTAAATTGCAACTCAATTAAGTTGCCAGACGGTAGCTCCTAGAAATGGTGATGGACCCAACTAACATTAGCATTCTCTATACCTCTGCCATCTAAAAAACGGGTGACAATTTGTGAATGTGCAGGCTAGAAAGGAATGTAGTTCGTTGTTTACAAAAGCTTCGATTATACTCTATTCGCTCTAAAATACGCCTTGTTCGGGCATGCTCTGATAATCACATACATACATAAATGCTTGTAAGCATTGCATTTCTCTTTAATTTTGGCCTTTACTTTTTTGTCAAATCCTCCACTCATTGGTGCTTTGCCTTTTCTGCTATGCAAAAGCTGTCGATCTGTAATGGCTCTTTTGCCATAAAAAGGAAATTAATGAAATTTCTTTTAGGATTTAACTAAAAACTGATTGCTAAAAATCAAAAAGTGCATAGATGAAAAGTTTTATATCCAGGTGTTGAGAACAAATGAATGTCTGGCTGAATAGCTTGTCGGCTTTTTTTGTTAAGCATCCTTGAACATGGCGCGGCTAATTTGTTTGAGCGTTGTTTGTACCATCTGCTTATATCATTTCAATGAAAAATAGAGAGAAATAATACCGACGCACAGTGGAATTTTCGCTTGGTTTAGACGCGAAAAAGTAAACATTTTCAAGTAATTTTTTTTTTTTGAAATTTGAATGCAGTTTGTTTTTAAAATGTCCACAGTATATAACGGTAGTTATCATTTCTTATAATTATTGTTCTTCATTGAATAATCTGCTGACAAACTGTGAGTTGTTGATGACGCGCTAAATAGTACATTTTACAGAAGTGAAATAACGCGGCGGCCACTTTGGTGTGATGGTAGCGTGCTCCGCCTACCACACCGTATGCTCTGGGTTCACACCCCGGGCAAAGCAACATCAAATGTTAGAAATAAGGTTTTTCAATTAGAAGAAAATTTTTCTAAGCGGGGTCGCCCATCGGCAGTGTTTGGCAAGCGCTCCGGGTGTATTTCTGCCATGAAAAGCTCTCAGTGAAAACTCATCAGGAGGAGCATGACGCAAATTGGAAGAGAAGCTCGGCCTAAAATCTCTTCGGAGGTTATCGCGCCTTACATTTGTTTTTTTTTTTTTTTAAATAACGCGTTAAAATAAAATAAAACTTTGTGATGCAACAAAAGTTAAAATATTTTTTGGTGATTTCAAATCTACACGTAATTATATTATTCTGCAAGTGCTCGAAGGTTTTTTGGTAGAGTATTTTTTACGAAATTATGAGTTTTTTAATGTGTATTATTTTTGTACTGAAAATATATAAAACCGTGAAAAGAAAAGCCTGCCAAAAGTTTGAACCAAGCCGTACCATAATAGATTTTGAATTTCTACAATAATTCAATATTATTGCATATAACTCAGATGATTCTTCATCCCCCTAGGTCCCCCTTTTGATATAATGACGATCACAAAGAGAGAGTTATATGAGATGTGGGTTGCAGAACGTGGCCAAAAGCAAAAGGATAAAGCCGTATGATGAATGCTGTAGTAAAGTTCGATTTTTTTTTATCAAACTTTGTATGACATGGATTAAAAGTTAGTTTTCTTGCAAAGTTTGCTTCATGGTGTGAAGAAGATAAGAAATTTAAATATAGGTATGTTCAATTGTGAACAAAAGAACAAGATAAGGCTATAAGAAAGTTTTTGTTTGGGGTAAATTCAAAATTTTTAGAGGGGGCCCAACCCCCCAAACCCCCCGCCCTCCTTCGCCTATCCTCACTGAAAGGCGGTAAGGAATACAATCATATACACTTAGTTTATATGAAATATATTCATTTTTCAGTGAGTTATTAATTTTTCGCGCCTAAATCAATGCCCCTGTGCGACGTTGAGTGTGGTATGACACCAAAGACAGATCCCTGCTGAAAGGCAAATGCTTTTGAACATCTGATTAAAATACTCAGGCGTGTTTAAGCTTCAAGCTGTCACACATTTTCCTTCTGAATTATCATCCTTCTTTATATACATGTACTAGTAGACCCGGCAGGCGTTGTTTTTACCAAACTTTGGCGTATCCGCATGACTTTTAGCAAGCTTTTATCTGTCACTCCTTTCATATATCTCCTTCTCTCCCTTTTCCTCTTCCACATATTTGCTCCTCCTTCTCGCTTTTTTATCGCTACGTCTCTATCCCTATCAAAATGTTTCCTTTATTTTCTCTCTCTCTCTCTCTCCATGCAGCCATCTATCTCTCTCTAGCGCTCTTCCCTTCTACCTCCACTAATCCTTTAATCCCCCTATCTTCGTCTAACTCTATCTCATGCTCAGTTTCTTTCTCCATCCCTCGCTTATCCTTTCTCTCGTTTCCTCTATCCAAACTTCAAGCAGTTTTCTTTCTTAAATAAAGTATGCAAAATATTAAAGTGGGTGAACTACAAAAAATCGCATTAAAAATTATACGTTTTCGCATGAATTAGTCCCTAGGGCACTACCCAGAAAAATTGTGCCCTAAGTACCGTATAATCTAGACAAAAAGCTATCAATGTATGAAGTGCCAAAATGATCTCGACTTAAAATGGAAGCGCGATCGGGATCTTCGCGGAGGTAAATCGCGCCAAGTATTTATGATTTTATGTTTAAATATGAATGCGGTTCAATCGGTTTTGTTTCATAACTGTGGTTGTGACGCCGAAATCAAGCCGATGTGAAATGAATTCGGCTACATATTTACATACGTAGGTAGGCATGCTATCGCCAGCTGTACCTTTTCACCTTTTCGACATCTAATGTGGTGGAATGCTCTGTCTGATCGCATGTTTATACGAATGGTTGCCAGCGAACACACACAAACATCTTTTTTTTTATGAAAAATATAATTTTTGTTTCTGGTTATACAATTAGAAACAAATCAACTATTTTTGAAGGCAGGCCGAAAGTAAATATATCACAGTTTATTTGCAAGTAAGAAATATAGGGTGATTCGCTAAAAAATGCAAATTTCCATTCAGAACACCCCTAGTACATGTTTAATTCTTCTATATTACATTTAATGCACCATATTTAAGCAGTCACACAAAACATAATGTCATGCTGTTATAAGAAGGGCAGGGGGTGCAATAGAATGTGAGATTTATAGCAGCAATGAGCAATAATACGTTTTGCGCAACAATTTAATTCACCCTTAAAACGGAAGCACCCAGATTTTCTATAGACAAAAAGGCAACAAAGCTTGCCTGTCGCTGTTGCTTATTCCACGTTTGCGAATTTGCCGCTTAAAGCAATTTCTGGGCAACAGTTAGTGAAAGTAAATAAATTTTAATGTATACTTCCTGCATTGCAAAAATGTCGCATACTTCAAAAAACCGCAGACAAACCGCAAACAATACCAAAGACTTCACGAGGACGCGACTTACTGTAAATGTTTGGCGGCAAGTTTAAAGCTGCATACAATTAATGAATGAATAGAGCGAGGTTTGTGATACTTATTCATCAGTCTTTCAAGGCTTCATGGACCCAAAACAACTGGCGAGAAAAACAGCGACACCTGACAAGGGAAGGTGTTAGCTCAACACTTACTTAGCTGACAGAGGGTTCACTTGTTCAGAAGCAGAACAGGGGGACTATCTGTTCAGAAGAGAAGACGCTGTAGTCGTTCGGCTGCCTAAATTTCAAGCCGATATCGATATATAGGCAGAATATTCCCTTCTCCCTTCCCTCCAGTCAGAATCCAGCCGTAAAGAATTTGACTTGGCTTCCACCCTATTACTCTCGGAATCAATAACATTTTCAAACAATGTTTGTGTGGAAGATCCCTCAATATTCGAAACGCCCTATCTCATTAATTTTTTCCAAAAAGCCCTATTTTATAGTTTGGTTGAAGAGCTCTTTATATAAACAGAGAACGCATAGAATATATGTTGAAATATGAGTTGAGAAAATTTCTAAACTCATAAAGGGTGGGACCCTTCCCACCACGGCAATTGGCTGTATACTTTAGGTAGCCCGTCTTTGAGCGGGCCGCGGTCACAGTCAAACTTATGTACAGGGAAATGTTTAGATTCAATCGAGCCACAGAAGATGCCCTCGCTGGCATGAAGCCAAGAGGAACGAGAAAATTAGGATGACTTGTTAACAACCGCTTTCGTCCTCTCAACCGGAAAAATAATGCTGTAGCTTTTTACCGCGAGATCGGAGACGGGTCCTCGATTTCCGTATTATGCTATTAGTAAGCAATAAGTAGCAAAAACTGAAGGGTTGAAACTCCAAAAATACACTTGTTTAAAAAAAAAAAGCTTTGTGTTATCAATTCCTTCTGTTTTTTTGGTACAGTATTTGTCATTTTCTGCTTAAGGTGGCGAACGTTTTAAAGCAGAGCGGGAGGCCTCCACTGTGATGAGAAGTACAGGTGTGAGAAGATTTGATCTCACTAGACGTTACCAATCTGCATATATTATCTTGAAGCAGGAATGATAGGCTAGTTGGCTAATCTAAGGCTGTCGAAGTTGTTGAGCGTCAATTAATGAAAGAGAATTTCTGTTCGGATACTGAGCTTTTAACTAAAGCGGGGTCCAAAATTTTGTGGGACTAAAATCCTACTATATTTAGACTATATCTATCAAAACATGGCTGTCATGCTAACAGCAACAGCTGACCGTAAGAGATATAGTACAAGAATATTGCATGCTTTTGGAGCGCCTAATGAAGTTTGAGAAATTTTTGGGACATCAATTTGACATATACAGCGAAACCTTCCCCTGCCTGTGGTTTGATGGATTCGATGGATATCTTAGAACCCTAGTTGAGGTAGGAGGATGGTGCAAGGGCGCGGAATTGTCGGAACATATAAATCGGTAAAACCAAACTAATGGATCTGTCATGATGTATGGCATACTATGCCGATCCGGCAATACAAGCAAGCAGATCAGTAAGTGTTTTTCAAGAGGAAGTTGAAGTAATGACAACAGTCGCGTAAGATTTTGCATTGACAACCAGACGGCTATTGGGGCGTTAATAAATGCATTGCACAACAACTCGAAGTGTATTAGAGTGCAAATAAGCACATGGAAGAATTGGAACAGGGGGAAGCTTAAAATCGTAAAAGGGTCCGGTCATATGGGCGTAGATGTTAATGAAAAGGCGGATGAACTGGGATAGGACACAATGGCTGTTTATGATTAACCAAGCAGGAAATGTGTGAAACCTAGCGCAGGACTTAACGGTGTCAAAAACACTGTGAAATAAGATTTTCAGGTCTACGAAAAGCTAGCGGGTTAGGCTCCAGAAAATATCTAGTATTTTCCAACAGACGAAATTAATTCATATGTCATGGTTCTGTAGGTGGGGTTTCAGTTTGGTTGTCGAATAAACTTCTGGTAACACTACGGGCACATACAGTTTATGTGGGGTCCTTACGAAGCGGCTAGTTCAATCTAACCTAACTTCAGGCTATCCCGGAGCCTTATTTTTCCTTTACATAGGGGTGATACCTAGTAGTAAGCTTTTTAAACCTGAAGATTTATTTTATAAAAACTTCGTTTTATGTGCATCCATGACACTTCTTAAGCTGCATATACATATATCTAACGCAAAATTTATATTATTCCGGGAGCCCCCTTTCTTATAAGCAACCAGTACGATAAATTCAAACGTTAAAATTGTGCTCACACTTTGTTTGCTTGCGAGGAACTTGCATCCGTCCAAGAGAGATTTTGGATATGAAAGCAGGTCTATACGCCGAGAAGAGGCTCATGTCTACTCAGTACAGGTTTATCATCCCCTCTTATAGCAATTAACTGTCAGCGCCCACCCAAGAGATTGTCTGCCTAATGGAGGCAAATTTTTTATAAAAATTGGACCTAAAGTTTGGCTCATGAACAACTCTACGGCCAAGGGAGGGATCCTTTCAAAAGAGGTGTCTGTTAGAAGAGGTTTCTCTGTACTTAACTAACATTTTAAGCTCAGCGGTCGTCTGTTTGCAGTTCCTATTAAACTGACATTTTACTTGTTGATTTGCAAAGCTCGCGATTTAATTTAATTTCAAAAACATTATCAGCGCTCAAAAATCCTAACAATTGCTTTTCTGCTAAAGCCCATTTACTTGTTTTTTTTTTTTTCATATGCGCATTCAAATTTGTACAAAACCCACTTCTATACAAAAAGAATACCTAAACATTTGACATTTGTGTTGAGTATGTTGGTGCCACTTGCCACATAAGCAATTAACATTCACGAACTTAAATCCACTTGGAAATTCTGTATGTCAACTTGATAGCGCACACAAACATACTTACGAGTTACGAGTATTTCTGAGTTAAGTCGACTCCAAAACGGAGTCATATATATGGTGTAGTTAGTAAGTCAGCATTGGATACGCGTCGTTTCGAGTTTTGATGAAGAGAGTGGAGCAACGTTGATGTGAAGTGCATGTAAAGTGAAGTGGTGTGGAGTGGCGTATCGTGCCGTGCCGTGTCGTATGTGCAGTTTGTGCTTATATTTGATTTTGTTAGTGCAACAAAACGTTTAGCAAATCTATTGTACAGTGAATACAAATACGCCAGTGCATGTTCCATGGACGCGTTGTAAACTGTAAACGAGCTGCTTTGCGCACATCTTTGACACAGCACAGCAGCGGTGCCACTTAAGATGCTACTCAACAAATAATAAAAACGAAGTCGAAAGAAAAGTTTAAATACTCCCTGTTGAGGGAAATTATGTGGCACATCCCGTACGATGATTATACTGTTATACTGGTAATGCTTGGATGGATATATATTAGACTGGGTAGATTTATTAACCGATATCGCGCCATCGATTCTTCGATAGGATTTGGGCTCAGGAAAAAGAAATTCCACTACACATACCCAAAAAAAATTTTTCGAGCCTGCGAAATAAAATTTTTTTTACTTTTTTTCGACTTTGATTTTTGAGGTTTTTTTCATGACCTACTAAAAAACTTTTCATTTGATTGTAAAGCTTTCATGTATACCCTGTCCGACCCAAAAATGTCCGCTAAAAACGTTAAAACAGTTTTTTGAAAAAAAAAACATGAAAATTTTTTTAGTAGGTCATGAAAAAACCTTAAAAATCAAAGTCGAAAAAAAGTAAAAAAAAAAAATTTATTTCGCGGGCTCGAAAATTTTTTTTGAGCCCAAATCCTATCGAAAAATCGATGGTGCGATATCGGTTAACTTTCGTCCATACAAATCGACCCACCCTAATATACATACATGGGGGGAGCGAAGGTGAGTGTATGAAATTTCTATAAATATATGAATGTATGTGAAAATGTGCAATTTTAGCGAAGATCTATAAAAGATATGCGTAGGCTTACTTACCTTTCTAACTCTTACGGAATATGTATGTACATTAGGGTGATCATGGAACGTCAACACCACGGTCAAATACAACTGTTCTCGAAGATACGTCCGCAGAAAGAAAATAATGTAAAATTTAGTTAAATAAAAAGTGCAGTTATTAGTTAAGTTTTGTGCTGCTCATTTTTTCAAGATCTTTTGGGGAAACGATCTCAAAAACAATTGGAAATAATTGCAAAATTAAAGCAAACCCTAAATGTTTCGGTAAGACGTTCAGATATATGATTTATATAACTCCGAAACATTGTCGAAATGTTCTAAAAGCAGCATTAAAATGATTCGAAGAAAGTTCCGAAATGATCTTGAATTGGTCCGTAAAGTCCGGTAATTATTACAAAAATATTTCTGAATAGATCCCGAAATTATGCTGAAACTATACCAAGTTTCAAATCAATCCGAGCAATGTCTCCAAATGATTCCAAAGTTATCAGAAAGAGAGTCCAAAAATTATCCGCAAACTCTCGAAATGATCCCGAAATGGTGGAATCGATCGATCTACAATACTGAAACTATCAGCGAATAATTCCGAAATATTCTTGAAATGTTCTAAAGACGATCTGAAGAAAGTTACGAAATGATCTTAAAATATTCCTGTAACAATTTTCTTTTTTTTTTTCAATTAAAAAATTTGTCTATGTTGTTGCCCCTGTGTTTGGCAAGCACTCCGAGTGTGTTTCTGCCATGAAAAGCTCAAGTGAAAACTCATCAGCCTTGCAGATGCCGTTCGGAGTCGTCATAAAGCAAATAGGTCCCGTGCCATCAATTTGTAAGAAAAATTAAAAGGAGCACGACGCAAATCGGAAGAGAAGCTCGGCATAAAATCTCTTCGGAGGTCATCGCGCCTTACATTTATTTAGTCCCAAAATGGATGGGATCCCGAAATTGTCAAAAAAGAATTCTTAAATTACCTGAAATAAGCCCTGAAACAGTCTCGAAATAGTCCTGAACTGATATCAAAAACAGATCCGAAGTACCACCGGACGATTCGATGATCCCGTACTGACAACGAAAGCAGTCCTGCCATGCTCCTATAACTGATTCAAAATGAATTCGAAAAATTTAAAACGATGTCTAAATGATCTTGAAAATAACCAAAAACGAAAGTGAAAAAAAAATAGTTTCGAAACGGTCGCGAAATATTCCAGGATTGATCCCGAAAACAATCTCTAACAGGTATTCAAGCACAACGAACCCGAAGTTATAAAGAGCTCATTCCACAATTATGCCAAAATGGTCCCGGAAATCATCTCAAAAGTACGACGAGATAAGCCAAAGTAGTCCCAATTGATTCTGCAAGCAATCCCGGAAGAATCTCAAACTGGTCTCCGTATGTTTCCGGAGATAGTTCCGAATTGATCTCGATATAGCTCAGAAATAATTACGAAGCAATTCCAAAATTATCCAAACACATATGAGCTCCATAATGAATTGAAATCAGCTGCGAAACAACCCTAAAACGGATGCCGAAATAGTTCCTGTGTGTTGCAAAAACTACGCGATTCTGAGTCGAAATAAAAGCTGAAGGTGTCTCAATGGGAGCCTAAAGAAACTTACACTTTTTCCAAGATTTGTTAGAGCCCAAAGTTAAAAAAATGTTTAAAAATGGATATAGAGCAGGGAGAGGGGTAGGATGTCGCTGCTAAATGTTTCACAATTGCTATCGATATATATGATTAGATACCAAGTATTATTGGTCTTAATCAAAGTGACTGCGAACTATACAGACGGCTCTCTAGCAGACTGAAAGTGAGGGGGCGGCGGCTCCGCACACTTTACAATAATTACTAACACCTCGATCTATATCACCCACATATCATCAGGTAAAGCGCTATGGCATGTAATCCACATTGAAAATTTGATACAAAGGCGGCTGTTTGCATGAAGTATTCTTACTTTAGAGGGTTTTGATCAGAGGGTAGCGTTTTTAGAAAGTACTCATCGAGCACCGATATTGGCGTGCCTATCGTAAGAGGTTACTTAAATCCTAGCCCCAAATCCAGGTGTGCGCTGGGCTTGGTGGCTTAGTAATATTTTACAATATTGATATTAAAGAAATGGTGTTAGAGAAATATTCTACTCTAGGAGATGCCATCCATTATGTAGACCGGGGTAACACAAAAATGTGATTATACGACAGTGCTGTTTTTATTTACTTGAATTTGACGATATTGACCAAAATTTGGACTCGCAGTATGGAATGAGAAACGGAAAGATAGGGGGGTTGGCGAATGGAAGGATCCTTTTATGTAACTAGTATAAAATAAAAGTGTATTGGTTTGCTTATCAATATCTTAAATCATGGCCGTATACTCTGATTACCAAAAATATAGCTGGCTTAAGTCCAAAGTTAAATTTTTTTTTTAGATTCCAGAAATTTCCTTCAAGTTCAGCTTACCTCTAGGTAGAAAGTGCTTGCAGACACTGTATCAGTTAGTATAACAACAAATTACTTTCGCTTACTATGGTTAGTATTACCCAAATTATATTTTTAGTGAGTAGACCCTAGTATAGCGGTAACGTCGCGCTAGGCATGTCTGTCGTAAAAGGCGTCGAAAATCGACAAACCGGTTTGCAAGAGAGACTCCAGGGGTTAAAGTTAAACCAAAAAAGAGGCAGCTTTACTGGAGACAAATAATTTCGGCCCCTTAAAGAAAAAGTTCGTAAGCTTCTTATTTGTAACAACCGATACCGATATTGTTTTACTATCGGCTTATTATCGACAGCTAATTTTTATGATCCAGTTTCGTACTGGTTTCTTATCGGCTTTCCTAAGCTGGGCTACAGATTTGTCAACTTATTTATAGTGAAGTTTTTTAGGTATCTGTTTCATAAAAAAGCGACGAGTCATCGATAACATATTGGTAGCACTCCGATAAAATATCGACAACCTTGCAACATCAGGGCGATAACTTTTGGACAACAAATCGATAATTTTTCTATAATACTCCGGTAACAAATCGATAACTTTTTGATAACTTATCAATAGAAAATCGATGGTTTTTCTATAATGAAACGATAACAAGCCGATTATTCGTCGATAAAAACCAATAATTCATTGATCACCTTTGTTATCAGTTGTAAATTTATAACACTTCGATAACAAAAGTCTTCGATTAAAGAGTTACCAAATCTGATCATTTGATTAGGTGGTTGGTTGCTGTGCTGCCCGGCTATGGAGCCGGACCCAAGTACCGCTCTAGGCGCCATTTTGATGCACTTTATCCTGGAACCAATTATATTTTTAGGCTGATGTATCCTGCGCATTGTTTTACTCAAACCACTTGGTTAAAACAATATACCTAATGATGTCTTTGATGCGGCAGCTTGACACCGCTCTTAAGCCCGGTAACACATAAGTGCTTAGAGTTCGGGACCGAAAATTCGCGAGGGCTGGGCACTCGCAGAGGAAGTGAGTAACCGTTTCCTCGGCACCCTCCTGTCTACAGCTCCTACACCTCTCATTGTAGGGGATACCCATTCTACCCGCGTGTGGGCCAAATGGCCAATGCCCTGTAATTGTGGCCGTGATTCTGAAAATTTCCTTCCTAGACCTATTTACTAGATCATCGGTTCTTTTCTGGTTGTACTCTGGCCAGATTAGTTTGGTGATTCTACAGGTGTCCGTAGAGTACCAATCACGGATTGCTATTTTCCTAAGGTAGGTGACAATGTTTCTTTTAATTGATGTGAGTGGTCGATGCACGACTGCTTCCGAGATGCCTCATGATGCACCTGCCTTTGCTATTTCATCCGCTTTTTCATTGCCGTAAATGTTCCTGTCGCCGGATAGCCAGCTGAGTGTGATAGCTGCTTGGTTAGCTGCTTCACGTAGCACCCTCTTACAGTTATTGACGGCTTTAGAGGATGTGTATAGTGATTCTAGCTCTTTGAGCGCTGCTTGACTGTCGGAGTATATGACTACCTCACCGTCTATCCGATTTTGCAACGGGAAGATGCAGGCCCTCTCTATTCCTTGCAGCTCTGCTTGGAAGATACTAGCTGTGTTTGGAAGACGGGTGGGGATTGCGACTTTTAGTTGGTTGGAGAAGACACCTGCGCCGATGCCGCATTCCATTTTTGATCCGTCAGTGTAGAGTGAGGTGACCTCCTCCCTGCCAAGTCTGTCGGCCGAACAATCCGTTCTAGGGGGTATCTGCACCTTGTAAGTAGTTCAAGTAAATCAAACTGCACAAACGAAGATAGAAGAGCTATTGCATCCATTGAACTATATATTCGACTCGAGTATTCAAAGTTTTCTTACCAGAACCTAATGTTTGTTTATTTAATGCTTGCATTTGCTACTAAAAACATTTATGAGCATATTGCTTTCATTTCTCATTGCATTTGGCCCATTGCAAATGAATATGCAACTAAGACGCGAAGCAGCGGGAACTACAGAGGATCCGAGGAAAGTGCTAAGTGGTTCAGATACAATCAGCACACGGATGCGCTGACAAAACAATGAGATAGAGCACAAATAAATATACACATACATAATTAAACATATGAAGCATTTTGTTTAAACATACAGACACACCAACAAACATTGCATCGCCTTTAATGTACTCATAGCAGAACTTTGTCTACAAAGCTTCAATCCTTTGGTTTATATGTAGGACTGAAGGTACATCTTTATAAAAATCGCTGTTGCTTAGTTTTTTATTTATTCTTTTTCTATGCAAATTCACATATATATATATGTATGCTTGTATCACGTGTACTAGGTGTATTTTGCTTGGAACCTACCATGGCTCGCCGGCTGAGCTTCCCGTTTGTCAGTCAGGTTGAAATACTTTTCCAAATGGAGCGTGTATTTGTTTTCTATGCATGTGTGTGCATATGTTTGCATGTAGGTATGTATGTTTGTATTTGATAAGTGAAAGTAAATTTGAGTGCAGATGTAAGAAATATGTGTTTTTAGGTCAAAGTGGGTACTTCAATAAGGAAACTTGTGGAAAATGACAGAAAAAAAAATGTGATGAAATTTTAAATGTAACCGACTGTGGGAACGGATGCTGGTTGTTTACTAATTGTGTGTATGTACATTAGAGCGTATCGCGACGTGTAAAGGAAATTAAAAAAAGTTGAAAATGTGCTTCACGTAGTAAAACATTTATCTTAAGGGAGTTTCATAAATGGACAAAACAATTTCTCGACAACTTATGGCTTTTTCCTTATATGTTGCCCGGAAGACGTTCCCTCCTACTCTTTCCATAATTTTCTTGGATTGCTACATCCAATCGCACTACCACTCCCACTCTCACTCCTATTCCACTCCAACTCCCATACCCACTCGAAATTTTACTCCTACTTCAACAGCCACTACCATTTCTAGTCCCATTCCCAGTCCAACCCACAATCGTACTCCCACTCACACTCACATCCGCACTCCCACGGCCGCGCCCTTCTTCTCCCACTCCCCTTCTACTTCAACTTCCATTATAAATCCGCTACCACTCTCGTTGTCACCCTCACTCCACTCCTACCCAAAGTCACAAATATTTGCGGAGATGTAGGAAACTTAACCCATTCCTAATAGAAGGCATAGCACAACCCATTTTTCCAAAAAAATATACAGATGAATAGATTACTGGACGTTCATACTGGCATTAGGTTAAATACTTTTGGGCTGTCAACAGTTTAAAATGTCTATCTCACGGACCTCTCAACAGAGATAAGGTGATCCACAAGGTGGTTTAATCGCTTGAGAATATACTAACTGGTGGCGTGGTGATACTGGTAACCGGTTCAAGCTGCGACGTGATCAACAGGATCATGCAGGAAGATGGCAGGACTTGGCGTTTACTCCTAGAAGGCAGAACTAATACTCTCCACCTAATGCTCCAAAATAGCATAGTCTCTGCGATAATACGAAAATTTATGGGAATGTTAAGCTGAACTGGAGGCCAACCACTGAAAATTGGGTCAAATGAGCTGTATGGGCTGTAGTGCAGATAGCTGGGTTGCCCTTCTGGCTCTCGTGTCAGAGACGATAACATGAAGTGTTGTTGGTGAATTTAGGGATATGAAGTTGACGGGTCTACATAGCGTTTCCTAGATTTGGCTGTCAGGGCATCGTAACTTACAGGACAACGGGATGGTCGATGGGATTTTGGTGTCACGGCATCGAGGGACGTCCTTGCACAACTGGAAGTTACCAAAAATACAATATCCTTTCGAAATTTTCACAAGTAAATTTTTTAGTTCGGGTTCGGGAATATTGCCAGCCCTTTGTGTGTGATACGCTCTAATATATATACATATGTATGTATTAAGCTGTGTTAGTGTGAAAACGGATGTGGTGCAGTACCGTATTGCGGTTGCATTTACTTTTATTACCACTGCAGCTGCGGCAATGGTGGCGGTAGCTGCTGCGGGTGCTGCCATTTTAGCTGCATTTCCTGCCTCCTCGCTTGACGTTGTCAAAGAATTGTGGCACAATTTAGACACAAAAAGCTTGCAAAATGAATGATGGTTGGAGGAAAGTGGACGTAGGCAGTAGCTTGTTGCACTAAAATGTGCAAATGGATTTTATATATGAATTTATGTTTGTGTGGATGTGCATGCAAATCTATCAACTTGTGTTATGCAAAGTTAACTTTCATTACGGTAGTAGTTACTCAAATCTACTTGTACATATGTAGGGGTTCATAATGATGTACATTAGGCCGGGTCGATTTTTGGGAGGCAAAAAAATCGCCCATTGCTCTGTGAAAATCATATTCTAGGGATCAAAATAAGAAATTTTGCCGATGGAACCATACCTCTAAAACGAATTCTGGTGTCCCCCAATTTGGGTCGAACGTTTGGGTAGGGGCAAATTTTAAAAAATCTCTCTTTGACCCATTTAGAGTGCTCCAATCGAGTACAAATGTATGACCGAACCCCACTTACTTTGGAGGCCCGACCCACCGATGCCAGTGGCACACCCCCTGGAACCCTCTGGGGGTTCACCATAAATCCACCAAAAATCAAAAAAATTTCAAGTGTCGAGCATGTATAACGGCCAATATGCTGATGGTGAGTTCTGGTCCGCTTTGCCTTTACCAATTAGCACAAGCTGCGGCTTTGTCTTATGATTCGGGGTAGAATCCGTCTTTTATACATGCGTTGTGCATATTCAGCACAAACTCTGGGCTTATTTTTCCGATTTATTTAATAGCTTCTGCTGGAATGCCATCTGGCTCTGGAACCTTATTAGGTTTTAAGCTTATTTCTGCCAGTTGTAACTCTGCTGAGGCAAGAGGAAGGAAGAATGGCTTTCAGGTACTTTTTCTTTTTCTTGTCTGACTTTGCTTCGATAGTGGCTCGTCCAAAGCACCTGGCCCTTGTATGTATATACTCGTCTTAAGCGTTAGCAGTTTTGCGTTATCTCTGCCGTTTCTTCTGTACACTAGTAAACGAATTTTTTCCGCTGTTTATTTGGTAGCATTGCATAGATTTCCGGCATGCCTGTTTGTTTCAGCATTTGATGAGACGAGATTGTTTTATCACTGTCCATCTGCGGGTGGTTCTAATTGTGGACTTGGAAAGAAATATATTGGTGATCGCTGCCTGTGAAATCTTCAAGCACTTTCTACTCTTGTATGGCTCCAGATTTGCTCTCCGGTGCCATCGTTATATCCGGTATTGTTTTTTCGCAGCCCAGTTTCCTGAAGGTTGTCGATGAGCCAGAGTTTATGACTGTTAATTCCAGCCTGGCCAGTACCCGGCAAGTCTTTGGCATTCCTTATTCTATACCTCTCCAGTGAAAGTTAGACGCTATTTCCGCTACGTTCGTTCCGCTAGGAGTTCGAGGTTCAGTATGCTATCGCTGGGTTTGAGGCAGCAGCTGACTATTGCGGCTTGCTGGTATTGTTTCTTTTCTAGTTTGAAAAGCCCTGCTTACTATGCAGCGCTTTTAGTGCGGTCTTCCGGCTAGCAGCCGGCGACTTTTCGTTTGTATTGCCCGCTGGTAGCAAAATATACGCTCCTTTCCTTTATGAGTTGCGTCAGAAGCCATTCCGCGGTTTTACTTCTGTGTATGTTGCCTTGAAGTACAATCACTATGGTTTTCTGTAGCCAGCGCGTCATACTTGCATGCGGCCTCATTCTGAAGAGTTGACATGGAAAACACCACCATACGTTCAGTATAGCGAAAAAACTGCTATAAATAATATGCAATATGCTGCACCCTGTGGCCAAGCAGTTACGTACCGCACACCCTTCTGCTGGTTACTTTACTGGCTTTGGTTAGCGTTGGGCCACATAATTACATTGAAATTGCACTCAACCAGATGGCGGGACTACGTTGCTATTGTTATAAATACAGGAGTGTTACTAATGCTGTTAGCTGAAAACTAATTTTAAAACTCCTTTTAAATCACGATAATTTTATTGATATGGTTAAATCTTCAAAATTTAAAGAGTGTCATTTTATTGAGGACGCTGTCGTGCTCTTTTTCTTAATATCCACTTTCGCACTCACTGGAGTCGTCCATTTATTCCATCACAAGTTTCGATAGGAGTACCGTTTGGAAAGGATCACTACATTCTTTCGCATAACATTACATAGCCAACGGAGCAGCTAAAATATGATTCACTGCATCACGGGAATGACCATAAATATTCCGGAGAACTTTGTTCAATTATACTCCCACGGATATTCCATCTTCTTTTGATATATCCATGATTCCGATCTATATATCTGGACAAGTACGATGTATTTATAGAGCGTTATATTTCTTCGTCAATAAAAAAATAAAATAAATGTAAGGCGCGATTACCTCCGAAGAGATCTAAGGCCGAGCTTCTCTTCCAATTTGCGTCGTGCTACTCTTGATTTTCCCTACAAATTGGCCGGACGGGACATACATATTTTATGCCGACTCCGAACGGCATCTGCGAGGCAGATGAGTTTTCACTGAGAGCTTTTCACACTGCCGAGTGGCGACCCCGCTTAGAAAAATTTTCTTCTAATTGAAAACCCTTATTTCTAAAATTTTGATGTTGATTTGCCCGGGGTGTCAACCCAGGGCATACGGTGTGGTAGGCGGAGCACGCTACCATCACACCACGGTGGTCGCCACTAGGAACTTCGTCGAGCACGCTACCATCACACCACGGTGGTCGCCACTAGGAACTTCGTCAATAGGAACTTTATTTCTCCATCACTTACACCCTTGAAGGGAACATCTCTACTTAAAAGGTGGGCACTTCTAGGTTAGGTAAGGTTAGGTTAGGTTACGTTAGGTTAAGTGGTAGCTGCTCTAATAAGGGAAGCTCACTTGGACAACATAGTCTTGCTACCCTGCAAGTGGTGGTGTCCGCCCAACGTTTGCTGAGCTGACTCGAGGCCCAGCTATGGAGGAGCAATCCACAAGCGGCCAGCGGAATCCCGAAATCCCTACAGCCATCTTCATCGGCTCAGTTGTACCGATGCGGGCTAAGAGATCCGCTTGACAGTTACCAGGGATATAACTATGGCCCGGGACCCAGATAATATTAATTGTAAAATAGTTCGATGCAATCGCAAGCGAGGTCAGGCATTCCCAGACCACCCTCGATCGCACTGTATTTGAGCTCAAGGCCTTGATAGCCGTTTGGATGTTAAATTCCCTCACCGTAGTAGTTCCCTAACTGGATAGCATTTCATCCACCACATACCTAATCGCGGCAATTTCCACTTGGAATACACAGCAGTGATCAGCCAACTTAAACTTGCGGCTTACATTTAGCTCTTGATAAAAGACCCCCACCCTCACTAGTACTTTTTCACAATACTATTGGCTTGAGTCTCTCATACAATAGGCTGTTTACGTGATCAAATTCGACGATATTATTTTAAGAGTTAATGCATGCAACTCTTCCATTCACCATGCCAGCGATAAACGTAAACCTCACTGCTGGTCCCATGACTTGACACCGGAAGCCTAGGTAATCAGCGACAATGGCTGGATTACAAATATAAAAAGCCCTCAGACAAGCGAAGAGAACTTCGTGGAGAACTTCTGCACTGGAATAGAAAGTAACAATGACACAGCAAGTGTACGGTGCTTGCTTTCAACGACGCAAACACCTACGACGATCTGACGATACGTGGACCAGTACAGAAGGGGAAGCTCTAGAGCTACTCCGGGATACCGACCTTCAATAAACGTGGCTGTAATTATAACCATCACAGAGAGGGTTACTAACTGCGAACTGCCTTATTGTTAGTCATGCAGAAAGGCTAGGAGTACGCTATGGTTGATGCTGTAGGAGTTGTAAAGATGACGAAAAGGAAGAAACAGTGGATCAACTTAAAAGAAATAGCCCGGCATTAAGTGGTGTCGAACAGCGCTGCTCCTTTTTTGGGCAACTTTAGTCATCAAAGCCATGGTAGCCTTTATAAGGCCCTGGTTTGAAGTGGAGAGGTGACGGTGTGTTTTTGTGGTATCATGACCAGCGACAGCCACTTCAATCCAATCTTAACTTATTAAACATTTTGGGAAACATTGAAAGGATGGGCAATGCGACAGCTATTTCGATAATACCTTGTAAATCTTTTCAAAACCTTTTCTCCCGGGAGTGGAACTCGAACCTGCACTCCTACTACGATCGATCTGTTTACAAAAAAACTCGACCAAAACAACGCCATTAAGTCGCACGACTTTCGTAGGTGCAACAACTTATTTAAACTCTGCCTGATGTATATCATAACTACCTATGTATATGAATTGCATTGAAATTAAGTTAGAATTAAGTTCATTGTACGCCCGAAAGCTGTCCAAGTTGAATACTGTAAATATTTTTTTCTGTTTTGTTGTTGTTATGCAAAGTTGTTGCCCCATGTCCTAACATGGTAATCACGGTTCGGCATTATTGATTTCTCTTTATTGCTATTGGCTGCTAAGCATGGTAATCCAAAAATTACGAACAGCGCACATTTTCAATTACCAGGATTAACATCTTCTTCAATGTATTCGATGCGGCTATTTGTGAATCTAGAGGTCGGGGCATGTATGGATGTATGTGTGTTGTTGTGCTGCAGGCTAATTGCCTGCAATGAAATTATATGATTTGTTGTTTTCTAGCTGCTGGCTGTTGCTATTTTCCACCTCCTACTAGCAACAACAACTTAAAAGCGTATCAACATTTGCTGCTGCTGCACGTGCCATTTTAAATGCCAAACGAAATGCCTCTCAGCCTTCTCAAACCTTTTTTGCAAATGCTTACAGTGCTAATATTGCATTCATATGTATAACGGTATGATTATAGTAATGTGTGTAAGGTTTTGGGTTCGCGATCCGATCAACGTTTTTCCGCATTCATGCAATTACAAGGACTTTTACAATGTACTTGTAATTGAAATTGTTCTTGTTGTTGTTTATTCTTGGAGCATATGTATTAATGTATGTATGAATACATAGTTAGCTATTTGCTTTGTAGTCAGTCAGTTAGTATTAGGAGCTGCAGTTTCAATTGTGATTGACTTATTGATCGATTATTTTAGTAGCCTTACAGCGGCGTAGTGAGGTTTTATTCCGCCCGGGGACAATTTTTTTTGTCTGAATGAACGTTTGCAGCTAGCAATTAATACTGTGATGGTCAAGAGTAAGTATTTAAAGTGCCACTCGCAAGTTTGGAAAAATATCTACTCCATACGAGATTATAAAAGTAGGTAATTCTAACGGAGTTTTAGGTGCAATTTCTTTTCTACTGCGAAGCAATATTTTGCAGTCACATATTTCGATAAAAAGCTCTGTTCTATCGAAATCTGTATTATAAAATTACCCAAATTCTTACAACTTCTTTCTAAGTCGTTAATATCCTTGTTTAACAAATTTCCAACGTCTAAGAGAAATCGAAATCTAAAATTAAGGTAATTTTTTTACACGTCTAAATCTTGTACGTATTTCTTGTTGGAGGCGATCGAGAATACTTTTCATAACGCGAGAAATTTCACTTTCTGCGGAAAGACTCTGACCGATTCCCCGGTCATTTTGCGGCGCCTTCTTACATATTTTACTATATCAATTTCCCGTTTTTCACAAAGAGACTTCGCTTTTTCTATTGCTTCATCACAGAGAATGTCTCGAATTTCGGATAGTTCAGTCGCTAATGCTTTGAGATCATGATACGCTTCTCTAAAATTCATCCCAAAATCTTGTAATCTGAGCTGCACACGATCAATACTCCTTAAGATTTCATACCAGAAATGAGCTAATGTTATGAAACTAAAATTTAGTATATTTTGCAACAGAATTATAGCTTCGCTTCTCGTGTCACTTGTGGTGTTAGGGTTATCTGCTAATTGTTCTAAGTGTTCTACTACTTTCTCTAACCCATCGACGATAACGCTAGCCGCTTGTATACTAGCGCTCCATGGTGTGTCAGATTCACGTTTGACAGTTTTTGTTAAAGCATTTTTTTAATAATTACCATCGTAACGTTGAACGTGAGAAAAAGATATATGCTTTCAATTATTCCGCAACCTGTCGCAAGTATTCCGGATTTTTAGTATAGAAATTTTTTTCCAGAAATCAATATTTTTCAGAAATCAGTTATAATAATATTACAAATTATGCAGGAAGTTCTGCTTTGCGGACCATTTGGCGCCCCCTGTGAGTAGCGCCCGGTACAAGATGCCAACCCCCCCCCCCCCCCCCCCCCCCCCCCCCTCACTATACCACTGTTGCCGTATTAAAGTTTAAAGTCATTTGAAATTTTGTTTCTGAGTGAACAACTTTACGCGGGTTCCTCGATACGGTCTGGCAATTCATTATGGTACTTGAAGGCTTTAAACTAAATTGAGTGTATGCACTTCAATTGGCCCTTTCCTATCAATGCATTTAATCGATCTTTAACAAGTACGAAAAGGGCTATATTGAACGTTTTATACCACAAACCTATTTTTAATCGAATTGATTCTTTGATAAATAAATGAGTTTGTGTGACATAAGGACAAAGGCCAGAACGTCAACTAACGTTACTACCACTTAAAATAGCTACAGGATCAACTATTGACTTTATGACCTTTCTTAATTTGACTTTATGACCATTTAAAAAATTTCCGTTTGACCTTATGACCATTTCGGGAAAAAGACCACCACCATATACAGCAATCAAAGATCAGCACAAAATCAACAAATTTCAAAGGCGTCCTCACCGGTCCAGCTTTTAACATGTTTTTTCATTTAATTTAAGAATTGCTTTGAAGAGCGCGAGATGTTTCGTTCAAGAACAGCGATTCCAAATACCATGCTACCTACAGCGCGTCATCGAAAGCTGCCTCAGTGATAGCATACTTATATCTCTAACCTCAGAGTGTCCGCCAACCATGAAAGTCACATGCGGAGCGACGCAGGGATCAATTCTTGGTTCTGACCTTTAGAACATCTTGAAATGCCTGATAAAGCACGCATAAAGCTCAATCAAATCATGATACGCAGAAAAGAGTGGCTAGACTCGCCCTGCCCAGTTAGCAACACAAAAACAGAGTTGAAACTCGTAACAAAAAAAAAAAAATATGGAGCTAGAAGTAAGCTTTGAAATCTTCTCCAGAAATATAAGATCAAAGAAGTTAGTCAACTATTTAGGAGTATGGATAGACTTCCGACTACTATATTGGACGCAAATTCTATATGCGGCTGGGAAGGCATCTAAGCGAGTAACTTTGCTAAGCTGGCTGATGACAAACATCGGAGGAGAAACAGAAAGCAAAAAGAAACTGCGAACACACTTCGTAAACAAAATATTTCTAAGCTTCTAACAGCTGTACAGCGAACAGCAGCTATGAGAGTAGCATCTGCTCCTCGCACCTTATCAGGACCAGTTGTACAAGTGATTATCGAAACAATCACGATCGACCTATTAGCGCTGGAAAGTAGAAGGCTATGGGAAAAAAAGCAGACGGATCCAGAGCGCATGAAAATTGTTAGAAAAAAAAAATGGAAAAAACGTTTGAGTTGTGGCAAGAACGATGGGAAAATGAAAAATGAGGGAGATGGGCAAACAAACTAATAACAGATATTGAATCATGGAGCATCAAAATCTTTGACAAGATAAATTACTACGTTATTCAAATGTTCTCCCGACGCAGGTACTTCAAAAAATATTGGCACAGCAAAAAATGGGTCATGATCCTATTCGCGCTTACGACAGACAATGCTGAACACATATTCCTCAAATTGATGCCATGCAACCGACTGACCAAATCACTGTCGATAATGTTACAAAAAAAATGCAGAGCGGCCCAGAAGAGTGGCAACAAATCAATAATTTCGTAGAAGCCATACTCAGAGTAACGAAGCGGGGCCTGGACGGAGGAACAACAGAAAGCTTTTAGCAAACGAAAAATATGGTACGCCACCCTGAAGTTAAGCAAAAGCGGTCCTGGTGTGGGCAACTCACAAAAAAAGAAAAAAAAAGAATTGTTAGGGGGCGGGGGGAGGGGGAAGTGGTGCAAGATTTCACTGCAAATATGGAGATGATAGATGTAAAAAAAAACATCCTTCGAGGAGATTTAGGCCCAGTATCTCTAAACTTCGTGAACCGCTTTTACATTTTTCTCTACAAATTACAAATTGAGGGGACGAGATCTCGATGTTTTCTGCCAAATCTGAAGACATCAGCCCTGCAGATGAGTTTTCACTATAAAGCTTTTCATGGCAGAAATACAACGATATACGTCATAGATATCGATCAAAAAAAGCAAAAAAGTGAACGAGGACAAGACGAGTACTTGCTGTCATCATAATAAGAACTGGCATCCAGATGACAGATACAAGTTTGAAACAATGAATTGCACCTCGCAAATCTGGAGTCAGCATTAGCAGAGAAAACAATGTCAGCATCCTTTTTTCCAATTTTGACATATCCGGGGCTTTCGACAACACAACACATCAAGCTATGATTGACAAGGACATAAGCGATGGGTGCTGTCCATGTTAAAGAGTATAAAAATCCATTTAGATCTGGGAGGTACAGCTGAATCAATTGCGGCCACAAGAGGATGCCCACAAGGAGGTGTGCTCCGCCCTCTCCTGTGGACTCTTGTCATAGATGACCCCCTTCAGTTATTGCAAACCAAGGGATTTGACACACAAGAGTATGCAGATGACCTAGTTATTTGCATCATAGGGATGCACGAGGAAACAATATAAGATCACATGCAACAAGCCCTTTTCATCATAGAGAGGTGGCGCGATACCAAAGGACTGTCTATCAATGCTAACAAAACTGTCCTAGTTCCTTTCACCTGGCGAAGGAAAGCATCCATCCCAGAACCATCCCTGGATGGAACTAAAATACAATTCTCAATGGAGGCAAAATACGTACGGGTCACACTGGATAGAACCCTGACTTCGAATGTTCATTTGGATGCTATCCTAAACAAAGCAACAAGAGCGTTCTTCGCTTGTGCTCGACTCTACGGAAAAATATGAGGGTTATCTCCAAAAATGGTAGGTATACTGGACATTTAATACTGTTGTAAAGTCAATAGTCACCTATGCTTCCCTAGTTTGGTAGCAGAAAGCCACGCAAAGAACGGCAACAGCAAAACTAAGCAAAATGCATCTGCATCCTAGTTTGCACTGGCAAAAATTCATAGGAAATCCCACATTACACCTGCGTGACGTAATGTCCCCTAAGCTCAGAATTTCACGGAACTTTGAATTATTCATTATGGACAGATCCCACTGGGAAACAGGGAATCCTTATAATGGCCCTGACTCAGAGATTTGCTTCAGGGATGGATCGAAATTCGATGACGGAAGAAAGCAAGTTGGCATCTATGGGCCGAACTTCAAGAAATCGATACCAATGGGATGCTACCCCATCATATTTCAGGCAGAAATCCATGCAATAGAAGTTTGCGGTAGAGAACGTCTCCAGAGAGGCTCATCCTCGAAGATCATCTACATTATGTCGGACAGTTAGGCGGCCCTGCGTGCCTTGCAAATCTACATAGTTACATCTAAGCTAGTAGATGAATGCGTTGAAACCCTTAATGACCTAGGAGCCAAAAACAAGGCTTTGTTAGGATGGGTTCCCGGACATCAGGGACATGAAGGTAATGAACATGCAGATTACCTAGCAAGGCAGGGTGCTACTGCAGCATTCTGTGGTTCAGAATCCTTTTGCAGACTCACAAAAGCACACACCAGGGAAACCATAAGTAACTGGGAAACAAAAGAATTCAAACGTCACTGGATTGACTGCCCAAGGCAAAGGCAGGCCAAAATGTTTTTACTTCCGGCAAACAAATTTCAGCCAAACTCATTAATCTAAACAGGGAGGAGCTACAAACTTTCACTGGGTACTATACGGGACACTGTGGTCTGCGAAATGACCTAAGTAAGTTAAATCTATACGATACTCAAATTTTTCATTTCTGTGAGCTGGATGATGAAACGCCGTTGCACATTCTCTGCGAATGCGTCGCTGTAGCAAGGCAAAGCCTCTCCCATATAGGAGGTGTGACTCTGAATCCCTATGCGATATGGAGTAAAAAGCCTGAAGAGGTACTTAGATACTTTGAAAGCCTCCACATACAAAGTTAGGCTGAAAAGTCATGAACAATAGATGTACACAAAGGTCGAAGAGCTTCCAGACCTAATAATAATAATATTACTTTTTGAGGGAGCGAAGAGTGAACACTAATAAATATTAAGTGCCATGTACTATTTCTCATAACAAAGAATCTCCAAGCACTTATTAAAAATTAATTACTTAGTAAATATTATTGATTAATAACCCCCTAAAACCTTTCAATATAGAAAACATATAATACGTAATAACAACAACGTAACTATCAATGAAACAAGAGTATATTGAATCACAAAGATACTTACATATTCAATAATAGCATTCACTTGATTTTCCCCCCAATCACATCAATCACTTCATATAGTCAGATTAAGGTCATGCAGCGACAGATTAATGTAATCGATTGACTATGTAGACGAAGATGGTTTGTTTGGTGCCTGCGACTATGTAGTTTTAATTTGAAATTAGTACAAATATTTTGATACATATGTACATAAGAATCTCAACTAACAGTCTCTGTATGCAAAGAGCTCTGGAGTAGTACCAAGTAACAGATTCAACAAAAACTTCAATAGACTGGTACGTAAGATACCTAACCATCAGCAAGCCATGTTATGTATTTCCAGAAACACAAGCACCCAGACGATGTTTCTTAAGAAATCTGACAGTCGTTCAAATTTTCAAACAGCAGATTTGTTTGGTAGTACCATGTACTTTTGGTTAAAAAGCGCGAACAATTTCATGTACACCTCTGTGGATGTCTCCCCCTTTTAAGCAGATATCTAAATTTCTGTTTAGGGTAATATTCCTGTCTCAGCAAACTAGACATCCTAACAACTTTGGCGTCAGCAGTTCTTTCTGTTTGAAGGCCTTAGTATTTATAACTAAAATTTAAGTTTTCTTAAGTATACTGGGTGTCCAAACTAGAATAGTTTTTTGTTAAAATTGATTAGAATAGTTGAGCTGAAAGGCCGCAATTAATGAATAAAACTTCCTTTTGGTTTGTTTTATATTCATAAATTTTAATTTTGGTCGATATTTCGACTTCAATCTGAAGTCATCATCAGGGACATATGGACATGTATGATCGAGTTTTTTGTTAAATATATTATTTTGCAGCTTCGTTTTTCATAGAAATCATTCGTGCCAAGCTACTCTGTTTAGTGTGTCTTTAGTTTACAATTTAAGTGGCCGTGTCTATTGATGTTGAAATGTAGTTGTTGTTGTAGCAGTGTTTCGCCTCATCCAGGGCCCGTAATACGTGTTACAATCCATGATCGAAACTCATTTTTTAAATCACAATAGCTCTGAAATGGTGGTTCGGATTAATGACATGTGCGAACTAGCGACAAATAGTACTCGTTAGATTCATAACTCATTCTAGTTTTAAGAAATTTTTTGACAGTTGCATAGTTATCGCTTGATTGAAAATGGTTTTCACGTAATAGTGTCCAGGTGCGACCACTCATAAATTTTCATTAATATCCTCTAACGGTAGACCGAGGAAACTTGCAGTTTCAACAGTGTTAGGCCAGGGAGCGTGTTAGAGGCGTTGGCTCCATATTGCAATTAACATACATGGTTATGTCGGGCTGGATTATGGATAAGTAAGAGTTCAACCTATTAAGATATCCCTATCTGTGTTGAGCCGGAGTGACGCGAGTATCCCTGGGGAGGTTAATTTCCTCAACTACGAGTTCAGGATATTTGTCTTTGAGAAAATGAAAAGTACGGTAAAAGAAAACAAGGGAAAAGGTTAGAGCCCAAAACAGAAAATAAAACCAAATGGCATGTTATCAATTTTTTTTTAGCGAAGTAACCATTCGCGACTGCTTTTCCGATTATTATTGACGGGTTACAGGTGTGTTATCCTTTTATTTTCGACGAGTTATCGGTTTGTTATATATTGATTATCGAGAAGGTAAAGACGGGTCATCGATTTGTTATCAAATTGTTACCGATTTGTTATCGTTATCGGTTTTTTTGACGAGCTATCAATTTGTCATAGACGAATTATTGGGTTGTTATTGGAGTGATGCGGACTCGAGTTCGATAAATTATCAGTTTCTAATCGAAATGTTATCGAAAAACTAGCGATTTTTTGTAGAAGTTATCGACTCATCGATTTTTAATTCTTAAAAACATTCTAAAAAACATCCTTCACGAATGACGAAAAAGACAAATAAATAATGCCAAAAAGCTGCACCATGTTAGGGAAGAACTTACGCAATATTGTCGATTTCTCTGGAGCCGTGTAGACCGGAGTATGCGGGATTGAGGAGAAAACGATCGGGCACGTGTTGTGATCATGCGAAGCGCTTGCAAGGCTAACACTCCAGCTATAAGGACTGATACACTTGTCAGATATAGAAGCAGCAAGCGGCATAGGTGCTAGAAAGCTTCTAGTATTTGCCAAGCGGACGGACTTTATAACATAGGTCCGGGGTTTTAATAGGTTTTTTCAGTTTTGTTGTTAAACAAACTTTTCGTAATACTATGAACTCTTTCAGTCCATGTGACGTCCTCACGACCTACTAGCCCAAGCCAATTAAATTAGGAAAAAATACTGCTTTTGTAGAAATGAAAATTATATACGTCAGATAGAGGCTCTTTACGGAGCCCAGAATGAGCAAAAAGACCGTAATTTAAAGTCTAAAGCATACTTTTTCTGCCACCCTTAGTTATAAATTTCTTCTGCCTTCGTTTGGTACTCTAAAACTCATTAAAAATGCGCCTACAGGCGATTGTTTATTGTTTTTGCACAACCCACAAAAGTTCTCCAATTATTCCTATCATAATTCCCTCAAGCAGAAACCTACGTAATCATATATAAAGTTTAATAATAATCACCAATAATAAATAGATTATTTAAAGCTACGAAGACTCGAAAGCTCAACTAGTTTACCAGCATAAAAAAAAAATAAAAAATTACAAAATAAAGCAAAGGCAAATCATCAAGGATATTTTATTATCTTCTCTATACCCGATTTTTCGTATAGACGTCATCATTATTATTACAATTGACATCAACAAAAAGCATTCAATTTTAATGCGAGTAGATGTCGCACGAAATGATGATGACAATGATTAGGGCTACCTTCAGACGAATAACTATTGCAGTGCTGGGTAATACAGTGAGAGTTTGTGATATTGCGAGCTGATTCCGCACTAATACTTATGTATGTGATCTACAAAGTAACGCAATGGCATCGGTGCTAAATGAACCAATGACTTCATTTACTTATTTACTTACTGAATTGGCGCTTAACCGCTTAAACGGTTATGGCCATCCAAAAAGACGAGCGAATTGCTTATTAGTTGGGTTAATTGACGCCAATTGGTCACACATAAGGAATTTAATCGTTTTCCACCTGGTCCTTCCAGCGGAGTGAGCTCCGCCCTCTTCTTCTACTTCCAGAGGAGGGTTCCGATTAAAATACTTTCTTAGCCATCTTCCATCGCATAACATAGCCTAGCCAGCGTAGCCGATGTGTTTTAATTCGCTGGACTATGTTTATTTCTGCGTAAAACTCGAACAGCTCATCATTCAATCTTCTTCGGTACTCGCCGTCACCAACGCGTCCATCTTTCGAAGAATCTTTTTCTCGAACACTCCCAGAGCTGCCTCATCTGGTGTTGTCATGGTCCATACTTCTGCCACATATAGCATGATGGGTACGATAAGTGACTTGTAGAGCATGATTTTCGTTTTCTGAGACAGAACTTAATTTTCAATTGGATTAAGCAGAACTTCCGGTCCGGTGCGGGTGCTCAGGGCGTTGATATCAATGTCTTCAGCATACGCCATCAATTGCACGCTTTTATATAATGTTGTTCCAAAGCAGCTAAGTTCCGCAGCTTGCATTATTTTCTCCAGCATCAAATTAAAGAAATCGCATGATAGGGGGTCACCCTAATTGAAACCTCGTTTAGTTTCGAACGGTTTGGAGAGGTCCTTCCCAATTCTCACTGAACTGGTGGTGTTGATCAATGTCATTTTGCACAGCCGTTTAAGTTTAGCGGGGAAACTAAATTCAAATAGAGCGGCATATAGGCAGCTCTTTTTCGTGCTGCCGAAGTCGGCTTTATAATCAACGAAGAGGTGACGTGTGTTAATTATTTTTTGGTGGTTTTTTCCCCAAGCTTTGGCGCATAGTGCAAATCTGGTCGATAGTAAATTTTCCATATCTGAAGTCGTACTGATAAGGTCCAATCAGCCGATTCATGGTGGGCTTCAATATTTCGCACAATACGCTTGACAGGACCTTATTTGCGATATTAAGAAGGCTAATGCCACCGAAAATTAGTGTTGTGTCGCAAAATTAGCAGACAGAAAGCACTGCTGGAGTTACATTTCTGATATCAGCGCACACAAATTTACCGAATTACCCATCCCGAGAGTAGCGATATAACGTCAATGTTGAAGAACTCTTTAGGGATGAATTGTGATGGTGACTGTTAGTTACTGTTGTGCTGGTATCGTAATACTTATAGATGAATATCATGGGCGATTTGTGCTTCTGGTGATTTAAGGTTTGTGTGTACATATTTCTTAAATATTCATCCATTGGATGCTGACTGAGCTTAATTTAAGCATTGCTTGAATATTGAAGAAATGAACTTACTTACGTATCAAAAGTATGAGTGGCATTCACTGTCCGACGCTTAGCCGTACACAGCATTCGACATTGATTCTCTTAAAAGTATCGGGTTTTTAGTTCGAGTTCCCAGTAAACCATATGGGAAGATTTTCAAACGTATGGCTTGTCGGCTCTCTCTATTTTGGATGATGTAACTGAAGAACTAGTACGATAGCGAATGTTACACCGCTTTGGAAAGGAAGGACGCTGACTGAAGGGCCAAACCCGCGGCGTATGTAGCGAAGAATAGACGACTTGGTTGAACACATAGACGTGAGGCTTTTGCCCCGAACTTCAGTGGCTATCTAATAGAAATAATGACGGAAAATTCTTCCTGATAATAAAACGGATGAAAAAAGCATACAGAGTGATAACTTATAAGAGGGAACACTTATCCTTACTAAATAACGATAAAGGAGATGAACGCTGTAAGTAAGGATGACAAGGAGATAAGCGGTTGATGACTCAATCACAGGATCGAGGTAAAAGGAGAAGGAGGAGGATTACAATGAAGTCGGTACCAAAGCTAATAGAATTGGGGAACGGATGACTGATGCCAAAACCGACAGATGTAATGGGTTAACGGTGGGTCGGTTGACGGATACCCAAAACTACTATTAGATCGGTGAATCAGTGAGCACTTGTGCGGAGATGTTGAACCTAGCTGGCGGACATAAGATACCTGTATTTTTTCCTTTTGCTGGGCTCCTGAGCAATGAATTTGCAGATGAGACGGCCAGAAAATTGAGGAATATGAGGTTAGGACAGCAGACTTGCTGTGGACATACGGGAAATACAGCAAGGTTTCAAGGTCCTTATGGCCATGTTTGGGTAGGAAAGGAGTTATTTTCTTTCTCAAGCTAATCAAAACGGCAGTGACAGTATTTCTGGGTGTCATCAAGGTCATTGTGCTATCTTCCGATGTTCAAACGGTGGCGCATACTAACAAGCTCTCTCTGAGGAAGCTTCCAGGATGAAGAGGAAGCGAAGTCGCCCATCACTGCCGATAATCAGGGCAGCAAACAAAAAGAAAACAAGTAAAGAAGGCTAAGTTCGGGGGTGACCGAATATTACATACTCAGCTGAGAGCTTTGGAGACAAAATAAGGGAAAAACACCATGTAGGAAAATGAACCTAGTGTAACACTGGAATGTGTTTTTATGACATGTGTATCAAATGAAAGGCGTTAATGAGTATTTTAAAAGGGAGTGGGCCTTAGTTCTATAGGTGGACGCCTTTTCGAGATATCGTTATAAAGGTGGACCAGGGTTGACTCTAGAACGCGTTTGTATAATATGGGTATCAAATGAAAGGTGTTAATGAGTATTTTAAAAGGGAGCGGGCCTTAGTTCTATAGGTGGACTCGTTTTCGAGATATCGCCATAAAGGTGGAACAGGGTGGACTCTATGATGTGTTTGTATGCTATGGGTATCAAATTAAAGGTTTTAACAAGGGTTTTAAAAGGGAGTGGCCCTTATTTTTATATGTGAAGGCGTTTTCGAGATATCGACCAAAATGTGGACCAAGGTGACCCAGAACATCATCTGTCGGGTACCGCTAATTTATTTATATATGTAATACCACGAACAGTATTCCTGCCAAGATTCGAAGGGCTTTTGATTTCGCCTTGCAGAACTTTTTCATTTGCTTCTACTTAATATGGTAGGTGTCACACCCATTTTCCTAAGTTTTTTTCTCTTCCTGCCAAATTTCATCATGATATCGTCAACGACTGCCAAATTACAGCTTGCAAAACTTTTAAATACATTCTTTTAAAAGTGGGCGGTGCCACGTCCATTGCCCAAAATTTTACTAATTTTCAATTCTGCGTCATAAGTTCAACTCACCTACCAAGTTTCATCACTCTATCCGTCTTTGGTAATGAATTATCGCACTTTTTCCGTTATTCGAAATTTTCGATATCGAAAAAGTAGGCGTGGTTATAGTCCGATATCGTTCATTTTAAATAGCGATGAGTGTGTGGCCAGGAACCTACATACCAAATTTCATCAAGATATCTCAAAATTTACTCAAGTTATCGTGTTTACAGACGGGCGGACAGACGGACAGACGGATGGACGGACGGACATGGCTCAATAAAATTTTTTTCGATATTGATGATTTTGATATATGGAAGTCTATATATATCTCGATTCCTTTATACCTGTACAACCAACCGTTATCCAATCAAAGTTAATATACTCTGTGAGCTGTGCTCAACTGAGTATAAATTTGGGAACACGGTTTTTCGACACTCTGTCAGAGGTTTGGAAGGTGGATCTTTTTCCTTTTTACAGATGTTATTAGGTTGGACGAATGTTGCGCCACCCGTTAGATGTTCTCATGCACGCCCTCTTAACCTTACCCAACCTTATGTTAAAACGATGAGTTGTGTAATTGGCTTGAAAGTTTGCAGTCGTTCTACACCGACGAAGCTGGTGTACATTGAAGCGGTGGACAGTTACTGGTAAACGGATGATAGTTGATGGTAAAACTAGCGGATATATGTTAAAGCTTTCAATAGTTATAGAACGGCAGAAGGTTTGTGGTTGGTTATGAATGACGGGGAGTCGGCTGGAGGATACGTAACGGCGATTGCTTGATTATTGCCCATAACATAGCGTTGATGAACACAATCAAGTTCTCTCCGAGTCAGCCGAAAACAAATGGAACTTCTAGACATGATGATATCCTGTCGTAGAATGCCTTAATCTGATTCTGGAGTAGATAATTCTAGCAGCAGAATTAAGCCATTGTCGTCCTGTATAAAAAATGCCAATAAAGTGGGCCAAGCAATGCGAGATGCCAAATCGAAGTTCTTCATGCCATGAAAGATTAAACCGTAGCATCTTTGCAGAGTTCTTCGGTTCTTCCTTCCATGATATAATTGGCTATAACTGTTCGTTAGACATAGGAATTACGATGTTAGATAATAAAATCTTGGTCAATTAACGCTTTTTCAACAAAACTGACTTGGAAAAATTGTTAGCTCAAAAACCAATCTGCTGGGTCAACTTTAATCCTAAATGTTTGTAGGGTTATGTTTACAAATATTTACATATACATGCATCAGTTGTTAATTTGTATGTTTTCATTGTGCGGCATGTTCCGGCTTTTGGGACTGTTAACAACGTCAATGCATCCACTCACCACCACATCATTCGAACTTTTTTATTAAGAGGGCGGTTCTGTGACTTCTTTCAGGCTTTGTTTTGTTTTGGTGTTTTGTATACACTTTTGCATTTGTTTACTGTTGATTGTATTTGTTGTGAGTATCTGTAATGAAATTAAGACAGAACAAGTGCCGGTAAAATGCTACACTACATACATGCATACATACATGGACAGATAATAATAGAGCTGTCAATCTCGAGATTTGATTGTAATATTACAAGTCTGACATGCGCGATATTAAAGAACACCGTGGAAGATTATTAAAAATGAAAAAAAAAAAAGTTATTGAGTAAAGGCACGGTTCTTCTAATTTGTAAGCCCTCGTTATTTTTCCTTCCTTTATTAACTGGACACCCGTCATTTCTGTTTGTTTGTGTCTCCTCTCTACTTTGTTATCGTCCATGAATTTACATAGCAATACCCTTTAGGCACCTTTAGCATAACGTAGACAGCCCAGCAGCTAAATTTTTTCCGCCAAACTCCCTTTTAAATCTGTCGATACTCGCCGTCGGACGACTATACCTCAAAACGCTATCTTGAGTTCAAAGTGCTACTCGTTGCTGCAATGCAAACAAAGAAAAACAAGCACTTTTCTTTGATTTCCTTCAAAGCTAGTCCTAATTCTTACTCTGGAGCTTACAGCGTAAAGGTTAAGACCGTTAACGACAACATCAGCTGCTTTCAATATAAAATTCTAGTCTAGTCGAACTATTTTTTCAAAAATCCAGGTGAAGTTGTCGCACCGGTAAGGTACCACGTTCTCGCAAACTTTCTTGTTTTCAAACAGCTCAGAGAAGTCCTTCCCAGTACTATTACATAATGCGGGGAAACGGAAATGGGACAAGGCATAGGGCAGATCCTTTTCATGTCCCCGACTATATTTCATTTAAAGTGAATGCATCTTTTTTACCCGTTTCTCACCTTCATGTGATAAGCCTAGTGGTTAGTTCCAGATTTTCCTTTTTGAACCGGGAATATTTTCATTTTCATTTCATCAAAATCGCCTCGTAGTCAGAACCAAAGTGCGAGTTATAGGGTTCACAAGCGTGCCAACCTCATTGCATTCAGGCGTTCCATCTCCTTTTCTTCTTTTAACTAGAAGTTCCTCTTTCCTTTTCGTGCCACGCCAGCGATCAGATACATCGCGAAATGCTACGCTCATACGCCGCAGACCGTACATGAGCTTCCCTTTTTTTCAGGCGGCGTGGAACTTCTCATAGTATGGACACCTTTTCCGGGGTCATTGTTCAGAACGACGGCACATAATGACTAAGAAATGTGCACCCACTTCTCGGTTACGTCGTTGGGTCGATAAGTGCTCTCAGCGAGAGAGTGGATCGCGAAATTATCACATATATGTTTCATGCGCTGCTTCTCGAAAGCAAGCTTTTCTTCTCCATTGTGCATACTCTTCTAGTGAAAAACTCCATTTCTCTTTAGAATGATATCAGACCCAAAATCTATCCTCCCGGCAGGGAAGCGCTCTACGTAAGCTCTGTGTCTCACCCGACTGTGTTATTCGTTTGGTGAATGTTCCATGATTCACGTATCTGATCAGCTGACCGTATCCTATCTATACTTTTGCGGCGACGGAACTGACAGTCTCAAGTAACTCTTTTAACTTCGCTCCGCTCCTCCGCTGTAAAGAAAATAGTTCGCATGAAAAAAAGTCGTATGCATGTCAGCTACTAATCTAAAAGTGGACACTTACAGGTGGTTGCTTCAACCATGGGCTCAGTTCGGAAATTAGTTGCCGGCTCTACTTTCCTGTATTCCAATATTGTTGCTTGACTTTAGATACTGTTCTGTGAGGTAGTGCCTCAATATTTCTAGCAAAAATTTCCCGAAAAAAAAATCACAATGTAGTAAAAAGAACGTAGGGTAACCCTGGAATGTGTTTGTATGACATGTGTATCAAATCGAAGGTATTAAATACTATTTTAAGAGGGAGTGGGCCATAGTTCTATGGATGGACGACATTTAGGGATATCGCCATAAAGGTGGACCAAGCCTGACTCTAGAATTTGCTTGTACGATATGGGCATCAAATGAAAGGTATTAATGGGTATTTTAAAAGGGCGTAGGCCTAAGTTCTATAGGTGGGCGCCTTTTCGAGATATCGCCATACAAGTGGACCAGGTGTGACTCTAGAATGCGTTTGTACGATATGGGTATCAAATGAAAGGTATTAATGGGTATTTTAAAAGGGCGTAGGCCTAAGTTCTCTAGGTGGACGCCTTTTCGAGATATCGCCATAAAGATGGACCAGAGGTGACTCTAAAATTTTTTTGTACGATATGGGTATCAAATGAAAGGTGTTAATGAGTATTTTAAAAGGGAGTGGGCCTTAGTTCTATAGGTGGACGTCTTTTTGGAATATCGTTATAAAGGTGGACCACGGTTGACTCTAGAATTTTTTTGTACGATATGGGTATTAAATGAAAGATATTAATGGGTATTTTAAAAGGGCGTAGGCCTAAGTTCTATAGGTGGACGCCTTTTCGAGATATCGCCATAAACGTGGACCAGGGGTGACTCTAGAATTTGTTTGTACGATATGGGTATTAAATTAAAGGTATTAATGAGGGAGTGGTGGTAGTTGTATATGTGAAGGCGTTTGCCAGATATCGACCAAAATGTGGACCGGGGGGACCCAGAACATTTTTGTTCGACTTATGGCATTAAAAGTATCCTAAACAAATTAAATGAAAAAGGGCGGAGCCACGCCCATTTTGAAATTTTCTTTTATTTTTGTATTTTGTTGCACCATATCATTACTGGAGTTGAATGTTGATATAATTTACTTATATACTGTAAAGATATTTACTTTTCTTTTAAAATTTGACTTTAAAAAAATTTTTTTTTTAAAAGTGGGCGTGGTCGTTCTCCAATTTTGCTAATTTTTATTCAGCATACGTATAGTAATAAGAGTAACGTTCCTGCAAATTTCATCATGATATCTTTAACGACTGCCAAATTACAGCTTGCAAAACTTCCAAATTACCTTCTTTTAAAAGTGGGCGGTGCCATGCTCATTGCCCAAAATTTTACTAATTTTCTATTCTGCGTCATAAGTTCAACTCTCCTACCAAGTTTCATCGCTTTATCCGTCTTTGGTAATGAATTATCGCACTTTTTCGGTTATTCGAAATTTTCGATATCGAAAAAGTGGGCGTGGTTATAGTTCGATATCGTTCATTTTAAATAGCGATGATCAGGAGCATACATACCAAATTTCATCAAGATATCTCAAAATTACTCAAGTTATCGTGTTAACGGACAGACGGACGGACGGACGGACATGGCTCAATCGAATTTTTTTTTCTATACTGATGACTTTGATATATGGAAGTCTATATCTATCTCGATTCCTTTATACCTGTACAACCAACCGTTATCCAATCAAAGTTAATATACTCTGTGAGCTATGCTCAACTGAGTATAAATATAAGACTACTTTACGCAACATAGCTTATTAGATCTCTATTAAAAATAACGTTACATAAAATTTCCAAAATAACATAATTAACATAATTTTACTTATGTAATTTTACGTAACATAACACAAGACCACTTAGCATAACTTTACTTAACATGATATAATACAACATAAAGTTAAAATAACCTACATAACATTACTCAACCTAACTTTATATAAATGAAAATAAATAAATATTACTTTGTGACGTGGCGCAACACAATTTACGACAACTTAGCTTAGCATAAGATAGTGAGTGAAAATAAATACTACAAATCATAACGCAACATATCTCATCATATCTTTGTATGACATAACATAATATTTAAAAAACACCAATAAACATAGTGCTACATAACTTAAGATAGCTTAACTTAATATGAGATGACATACCATTCCATAGCATATCATATCATAACATAACTTATCAAAGCATAACATACGATAGTACAACATACCATAGCATAACACAACATAGCATGACATAAAAATAATATTAGAATAGCATAATATAGCATAACAACATACTACATAGCATACCATATAATAACTTAACAAAGCATAACATAAATCAACATTACATAACAAAATATAACAAAGAATAACAAGATATAAGATAACATAAAATAACAAAACATAACAGAACATAACATACAAGATTAATAACACTACATAAAATAAAACAGCTGAACTTAACTTCATTTCCTATCTTTCAAGGCGGTAAAAAAACGCATGTAGATTTTGCTAAGCTTTAAGAGCTTTGCGGAGCATCTTCCTTCTTTCGCAGCTTAGACTTAAACTACGTGTTTCTTGCTTTGTAGTTTAACAAAAAAATGTTTACTAATATGTATTTAAAAAAATTCTTCCTTACAAATAAGGCGCACTCTAATGAACATGCGAACGTACATATAAATTTATGTATCACTTTAAATCTGAAATATTACTCTTCACGTTGAGTTCCAAACACTACGTGAATCATATTAAGTGTATGTATGTATGCGAAAAAAATTACAAGTCGACTGCATGCGAGTATGAGGATGTGTGCTTACGTGCGTGCTTTTGATGAGCTTGATGCGTTAAAGGTTGGATCGATTCAATATGTATTTAAACATATAGAAACAAGCATACTTGCATACACACATGTATACGAAGGAGGAGGGTAGATGTTGAATGGTTAGGTCTTTGGGGTGGTTAGTTGTAATAACATTTGGATCATTAAAGCCGGCGCTATAGCAAGACGAAGGGCTCCAACAGTGGGTTGTGGCAAAGTGTTGATATGTCAAAAGTAAAATATAAAAAAAACCTACAAACTAAAATAACACTTAAAGCACTCGTATCATTAGCAACGTCAGCATCAGAAACTACTTAAAGCGCGCCAAACTTATACCATAAAAAAAACGAAAACTTTTGGAGAAACTTGCGCACTAATACACAAAAAAAAAATATTAGCTTTCATTTACTGCATAACTCTCTGGTTGTGTGCAGCTGTTCGATGTGCGTGTTGCCATCATTTTGAATGAAAATAGTGGCTCTCCTTAAGCATTAAGATAAACGCCGCTCTCAAGAGCGGCATGCGTTTACATTAGCTACACTAAAGTGCTGGACACTGAATTTCCAGCAGATAAAAATTTTGCTTGCAGAGCAAAATCGCATGCGCTTCAATGTCGATGTTGGCTGTTTTTGGGCTCAATAACAATTTTTATATATCTACCAACAACAAGACATAGTGTGAACGTATGAGGAGTACTCTCTCTTCCATCGGCAAAGTTATAACTTCATATTGGTCACTGCCAGTGAACAGCATCCAGTTGGGAAATGTCCGTAAAACGAAACAAGACATTGACGACACAAAAGTGCGCTAACGTGCGGTATTTGTGAAAAAAAAAAAAAAAATTATTAAAATTTCCTTCTGATTATTGGTGTCACAGAGAAAAATAGCACAAAATTCAAATTTTTGTTCTAACTAAAAAAAATTTGATTAAAGAAATATCTGTTTCAGCACTAAAACATAGCAAATAAGATTGAAAAATAACTACTTATACATAGAGATATACACATATACATATATGTATATATATAAACTCGTATGTGTGTAGAAAAAACCTTGTTCAGTATCAAGTTCATGCAGCACGACGGCACCAAATCGAGGCGGCTGATAAATTATCTATGCCATAGGTTGGCCACGGCGTATGATGAACATTTGAGGTGGCGCAGTGCTGTTGTATCAAAATTTGTTTGAAGTATCAAAGCATTTGGAATAAAAAGCTTAAAAATAAATTAAGTGTAAATTAAAGCCAGACAATTCGATTATAAATTATGCAACAAAGTTAAATTAATAATACAATTTTAATTAAAAAGCAATCCATAGCAATAAAAAACCCATTAAATTGAAAGTGTTTATGCTGCATACGCCCCTAAAAGTATGCAACAGCAAACAAGAAAACGTGTATACAGGCAGCAAGCGATAAAGAACAAGTAAGGAACGCTAAGTTCGGGTGTAACCGAACATTACATACTCAGTTGAGAGCTGTGGAGACAAAGTAAGGGAAATCACCATGTTGTAAAATGAACCTAGGGTTACCCTGGAATTTGTTTGTATGACATGTGTATCAAATGGAAGGTATTAAAGAGTATTTTAAGAGGAAGTGGGCCATAGATCTATAGATGGACGCCATTTAGGGATATCGCCATAAAGGTGGACCAGGCCTGACTCGAGAATTTGTTTGTACGATATGGGTATCAAATGAAATGTGTTAATGAGTATTTTAAAAGGGCGTGGGTCTTAGTTCTATAGGTGGACGCCTTTTCGAGATATCGCCATAAACGTGGACCAGGGGTGACTCTAGAATTTGTTTGTACTATATGGGTATCAAATGAAAGGTGTTAATGAGTATTTTAGAAGGGAGTGGGCCTTAGTTCTATAGGTGGACGCCTTTTCGGAATATCGTTATAAAAGTGGACCTGGGTTGACTCTAGAATGCGTTTCTACAATATGGGTGTCAAACGAAAAGTGTAATAAGTGTTTTAAAAGGGAGTGGGCCTTTGTTCTATGGGTGGACGCCTTTTCGGGATATCGCCATAAAGGTGGACCAGGGGTGACTCTAGAATTTGTTTGAACGATATGGGTATCAAATGAAAGGTGTTAATAAGTATTTTAAAAGGGCGTGGGTCTTAGTTCTATAGGTGGACGCCTTTTCGAGATATCGCCATAAAGTGGACCAGGGGTGACTCTAGAATTTGTTTGTACGATATGGGTATCAAATGAAAGTCGTTAATGAGTATTTTAAAAGGGCGTGGGTCTTAGTTCTATAGGTGGACGCCTTTTCGAGATATCGCCATAAAGTGGACCAGGGGTGACTCTAGAATTTGTTTGTACGATATGGGTATCAAATGAAAGTCGTTAATGAGTATTTTAAAAGGGCGTGGGTCTTAGTTCTATAGATGGACGCCTTTTCGAGATATCGACATAAAGGTGGACCAGGGGTGACTCTAGAATTTATTTGTACGTTATGGGTATCAAATGAAAGGTGTTAATGAGTATTTTAAAAAGGAGTGGGCGTTAGTTCTATAGGTGGACGCCCTTTCGAGATATCGACATAAAGGTGGACCAGGAGTGACTCTAGAATTTGTTTATACGATATGGGTATCAAATGAAAGGTGTTAAAGAGTATTTTAAAAGGGAGTGGGCCTTAGTTCTATAGGTGGATGCCTTTTCGAGATATCGCCATAAAGGTGGGCCAGGGGTGACTCTAGAATTTTTTGTACGATATGGGTATCAAATGAAAGGTGTTAATGAGTATTTTAAAAAGGTGTGGGCCTTAGTTCTATAGGTGGACGCCTTTTCGAGATATCGACATAAAGGTGGACCAGAGGTGACTCTAGAATTTATTTGTACGTTATGGGTATCAAATGAAAGGTGTTAATGAGTATTTTAAAAAGGAGTGGGCCTTAGTTCTATATGTGGACGCCTTTTCGAGATATCGCCATAAACGTGGACCAGGGGTGACTCTAGAATGTGTTTGTACGATATTGGTATCAAATTAAAGGTATTAATGAGGGTTTTAAAAGGGAGTGGCCCTTAGTTGTATATGTGAAGGCGTTTTCGAGATATCTACCAAAATGTTGACCAGGGTGATACAGAACATCATCTGTCGGGTACCGCTAATTTATTTATATATGTAATACCACGTACAGTATTCTATCCAAGATTCCAAGAGCTTTTGATTTCGCCCTGCAAAACTTTTTCATTTTCTTCTACTTAATATGGTAGGTGTCACACCCATTTTACCAAGTTTTTTTCTAAAGTTATATTTTGCGTCATTAGACCAATACAATTACCATGTTTCATCCCTTTTTTCGTATTTGGTATATAAATTTGGTATTTTTTTCATTTTTCGTAATTTTCGATATCGAAAAAGTGGGCGTGGTCATAGTCGGATTTCGGCCATTTTTTACACCAATACAAAGTGAGTTCAGATAAGTACCTGAACTGAGTTTAGTAAAGATATATCGATTTTTGCTCAAGTTATCGTGTTAACGGCCGAGCGGAAGGACAGACGGCCGACTATGTATAAAAACTGGGCGTGGCTTCAACCGAGTTCACCCTTTTTCACAGAATACAGTTATCGTCCTAGAAGCTAAGCTTCTACCAAATTTCACAAGGATTGGTTAATTTTTGTTCGACTTATGGCATTAAAAGCATCCTAGATAAATTAAATGAAAAAGGGCGGAGGCACGCCCATTTTGAAATTTTCTTTTCTTTTTGTATTTTGTTGCACCATATCACTACTGGAGTTGAATGTTGGCATAATTTACTTATATGCTGTAAAGGTATTAACTTTTCTTTTAAAATTTGAATTTAAAAAAAAATTGTTTTAAAAAGTGGGCGTGGTCGTTTTCCGATTTTGCTAGTTTTTATTAGGCAGACATAAAGTAATAAGAGTAACGTTCCTGCCAAATTTCATCATGATATCTTCAACGACTGCCAAATTACATCTTGCAATACTTCTAAATTACCTTCATTTAAAAGTGGGCGGTGCCACGCCCATTGTCCAAAATTTTACTAGTTTTCTATTCTGCGTCATAAGCTCAACTCACCCACCAAGTTTCATCGCTTAATGCGTATTTGGTAATGAATTATCGCACTTTTTCGATTTTTCGAAATTTTCGATATCGAAAAAGTGGGCGTGGTTATTGCCCGATATCGTTCATTTTAAATAGCGATCTGAGATGAGTGCCCAGGAACCTACATACCAAATTTCATTAAGATACCTCAAAATTTATTCAAGTTATCGTGTTAACGGACGGACGGACGGACATGGCTCAATCGAATTTTTTTTTCGATACTGATGATTTTGATATATGGAAGTCTATATATATCTCGATTCCTTTATACCTGTACAACCAACCGTTATGCAATCAAAGTTAATATACTCTGTGAGCTCTGCTCAACTGAGTATAAAAACAAAAACGGTATACAGCGGTGTTAAACAAGTAATAAGTGTGTAGATAAAATCGAATATTCTTAGTAAAGAGTGTAGTGAAGTGCAAATTTTTTGCTTAAACAGCACAAAGCCTGCTTTTCCAAACCCAAAGCAAAAAAAAAAAAAGTAGATACATGTGTACGTAAGAATGGAAATGTAGACAAGAAAATTAGGTGAAAAGCATAAGAAAATGCTACACACTACTTCCTACTGAATTCCTACTGAATTTTCTCCATGCTCGAGCTCAGTTAGTCACAGTTTAGTTGGTTGCTTGTTTTAAACTCGTTTGCGAAACATGAGAATTTTTTTTAGATTTTTTGTTTGCTTTTTTGTTGTTGTAGCAGTGCTTGTCTTTATACTCAGTTGAGCAGAGCTCACAGAGTATATTAATTTTGATTGTATAACGGTTGGTTGTACAGGTATAAAGGAATCGGGATAGATATAGACTTCCATATATCAAAATCATCAGTATCGAAAAAAATTTGATTGAGCCATTTCCGTCCGTCCGTTCGTCCGTCCGTCCGTTCGTCCGTCCGTCCGTTCGTCCGTCCGTCCGTCTGTCCGTTAACGCGATAACTTGAGCAAATTTTGAGGTATATTGATGAAATTTGGTGTGTAGGTTCCTGGGCACTCATCTCAGATCGCTATTTAAAATGAACGATATCGGACTATAACCACGCCCACTTTTTCGATATCGAAAATTTCGAAAAATCGAAAAAGTGCGATAATTCATTACCAAATACGCATTAAGCGATGAAACTTGGTGGGTGAGTTGAGCTTATGACGCTGAATAGAAAATTTATAAAATTTTAGAAAATGGGCGTGGCACCGTCCATTTTTAAAAGAAGGTAATTTAAAAGTTTAGCAAGCTGTAATTTGGCAGTCATTAAAGATATTATGATGAAATTTGGCAGCAACGTTACTACTATTACTATATATGTGCTGAATAAAAATTAGAAAAATCGGATGAAGAAAACGCATACTTTAAAAAAAAAAAAATTTTTTTCAATTGTTTTTGTTTTTATCGGCCTATTGATAAATCATTCAAGGTTCGAATCGAGCTCAAGGCCAGAACAATAATTTTTTTCTAAAGATAATTATGTTTATTTTTTCATTTTTCTAAATTTGAAAAATTGTATTATGTTTTTGGAATAGTAAGTAGAAAATTTTTCAGACAACCTGCCATAGCTGCGCAGATAGATCCATTTCGAAGGGTGCTAAGCCTTCATCATCAGTACGCTTTAGGCATGCTGCGCTAACCGTGTATAGCTAAATGGTTAGCGCAGCATGCCTTCGAAATGGATCTATCTGCGCAGCTATGGCAGGTTGTCTGAAAAATTTTCTACTTACTATTCCAAAAACATAATACAATTTTTCAAATTTAGAAAAATTAAAAAATAACAATAATTATCATAAGAAAAAAATTATTGTTCTGGCCTTGAGCTCGATTCGAACCTTGAATTTTTTTTTTCGAAATCGAAAATTACCAAAAATAAAAATAATGCCATAATTCTATACCCAATAAGAAAAAAGGGATTAAACATGGTAATTTGATTGGTTTATTGGCGCAAAAAATAACTTTAGAAAAAACTTTGTAAAATGGGTGTGACACCTACCATATTAAGTAGAAGAAAATGAAAAAGTTCTGCAGGGCGAAAACAAAAGCCCTTGGAATCTTGGCAGGAATACTGTTCGTAGTATTATATATATAAATAAATTAGCGGTACCCGACAGATGATGTACTGGGTCACCCTGGTCCACATTTTGGTCGATATCTCGAAAACGCCTTCACATATACAACTACCACCACTCCCTTTTAAAACCCTCATTAATATCTTTAATTTGATACCCATATCGTACAAACATATTCTAGAGTCACCGCTGGCCCACTTTTATGGCGATATCTCGAAAAGGCGACCTATAGACCTAAGTCCCACTCCATTTTAAATTGCTCACTAATACCTTCCATTTGATACCCATGTCATACAAACATATTCCAGGGTTACCTTAGGTTCATTTTCCTATTTGGTCTCCAAAGCTCTCAGCTGAGTATGTAATGTTCGGTTATACCCGAACTTAGCCTTCCTTACTTGTTTCTTTTCGTTTTGTAGTCGTCTGTGCGCTGACATACAACCTGTGATTAGTTTATTAAAACGTTCGTTCTAATTAGTTCACAAAGTTTTAATTTCCCATTTAAGAGTTTACAGTACAAATGTGTATGTATGTATATTAGGGCGGTTCTACTCACAAATACGACGAGAATATTAGTGAAATCGTCCTTGGTGTATTTTGACTGTTGTTGCAGCGATAAGGGCACTTCCCGAAGGCTTTGGGGAGTGTTATCGATTGTGATGGTCCTTTGACGGATGCAGATCCGGTACGTTCCGGTAACAAGCATCATAAAGGTGCTAGCCCGACCATCTCGGGAACCTCTATTTGGACTCTACATGACATTCTTAAAAAAACAAAAAATTTCAAATTTTTACTTGGCTAATGTGCTTTGTTGTCATACCGAAAGCCAGTGGTTGCAGTTACATTAAAACAGTTCAGAGAAATATAACAAAAAAAGCAATATGGTCCCTTCTCGACATTGAAGGAGAAGTTAGTGCTTAACTTTGTCGTTATTTTAGCGATAAAGACACTTCTCGAAGGCTTTGATGAGGGTTATTGATATCGATGTTCCTTTGCCATATACATAGATCCGGTAACGAGCACCATTAAGATACTAGCCGGACCGTCTCTGGAACGAATTAATATGAGCACATTGAACCTTCTGGGCTATTCTGCTTACCACCCCCCCTAGTTCAATGAGGGACTCGGAGTCGCTAGAGCCTCGCCTGCTAAATTGTGAATGATGCATTCATATTTGTAACAGTATTCGCCTCGCCTAGGTGAGCTTGACAATCGGCTTGGGGAAGATGTGAATTGCGCTTATGAACCTTTATTTCCTTAGTTGTCTATGGTGCCAAATCTCTATTATTAGGACTAAAGGCAATTTTCACTAGTTAGGTTAGAATTTAACTGTAGGGTAGCACACCTTCAGATTGCTTCATTTTGAAGTCGTAAAAGTGTATTGTGAATATACAGAAATCAACAAAACAGCTGACTTCTATTTACATTTTTGCCTAGGAACTAAATGATTGACAGCCGATGCCTCAATTAGCGTTTCTGATTTTGTAGCTATGTGACTAGCTTAACAAGCCGAAAATGGCCCGAACTGTGCTCAATTTCAAACGAATCCATTAAGAAGTTTAATCGTGAATGCCCTGCAAACTCACATTTTTTCCGATACTGCATAGTCTCAATTTACTTCACTGGCTTTCTAAAGACAACTATTTCTTTCAAGAATTATATAATCATGCAATGGGAATCTACTACGCTACTATGGACACATTCAGTCCACGTGAGGTCTTTAATGATCGGCCAGTTCAACCCAATCGGAATCTCCAATTGTCTTTTGCTCCATGCATTGATCACAGCTAAAGTACATCTACGATACGAATTTGCGATTTTTCGATAAAATTGAGAAAAGAATATACGGTGGAAATAATCAGACAATATAGTGGATGACCCTGTATATGTGTATATATGGAGGAAAAGGGAGAGAGAGAACGGAGAGCAAAATAGAGAGAGAGATATAGAAGAGTGAAGGAAAAGGGATTGTGAGAGAACTGGACAGGAGGTGGAGAGATGAAAGTAGTGATCGAGCACAAAAAGAGGGGGATGGAGAGGAATAAGGAATAGGGAGGATATCGGAAACGCGAAAGAGAAGTGGATGACGGAAAGTAAGAAGATATATTAAATGCTGTGCGGTAAGGGAATGTATAAAGGGACAGACGAGGGATCGAAAAAATGGCTGGTTGTGGAAAAGGGAGCGGTGATGATTGAAGTAGTGATTTGTGTAGAAGATGAGAAGGAACTAAGAATGCCGGACAGGATTACGTGAAATAAGAGCGATGAAAGTGCTGAAACAAGCCAGGGAAAACGGGGTAAAGAAGGTAGGGGGCTAATAGAGGGATAGAGGGAGGAATAAAGAGATGGTGGCGATGAGTAGAAATAGGGCAATCGTTTGAATTTTGGCAGCTGGGGAATGCCGAAGTAATTTTACTATCTTTTTTTCATGTTGTTGTTGTTGTTGTAGCGATAAGGACACTGCCCGAAGGCCTACGAGAGTGTTATCGATGATGATGGTCCTTTGCCGGATGCAGATCCGATACGTTCCGGTACCAAGCCCGACCATCCCGGAAACGACTTTGAATGACCACATGCGACCTTATAGGCAATAACGCAAGGGTTGCGCTACACAACCAATTGAATCTATTTAATATTTGAGTCACCTATTACGACAGGCACAACTACCGCAGGTATTTTCTAACCTCCTAATCCGTTGTGGTATCTCCTTTTCTCCTTTTTCATCGAAGTCACAAACGACCTCCAGTAGGTAATGTAAAACCATGGACTTCACACACAACGCCACGAGGATGACTTGGTAATCTAGATAAGAGATGTGAAGTTAAAATCCGAAAGCATCATTTTTCCATAGGAAGTTGAATGTCTAGAAGTACACTGGACAGTACCCTTATGTGGAATGCTCGTCTTGAAATACCTTAAACAAAGTAAGAAAGGATTTTCCCCCAGAACTTGACTTTACGTCGAATAACTTCCTCATCACTCATTGAAGCTATTGAATAGTTCGTTGTCTAAGGACTTTTCCGAAAACAACCATCGCTAAACTTAGTAAGCTTCGATACTCTTCACATCTTTAAATATTAGATTAGATTAGATTAGATTATTTATTTATTACGGCCAGAAGCCTAATTCATAAATTTGAAATTATTACAGTTTTTTATCTTATAGCTAAGGTTTTACAATATTCATATAATTTTGTTTTAAATACTGTTATTTGGTTGCAACTTTTTATATCCATAGGCAGATCATTGTAACTTTTCAGACCCTTCTGTTGATCAATTTCTGTTCTAAAAAACGGCAATTTGAAATTATGTTTGCTCCTCGCATTTATGTTATGGGTTTACTCAACTAATGCTATATTTTTATTTAAATAATTAGGTACATTTCCATGTTTGATATTAAATATGAATTTCATGGGGTGGAAAAAAATCTTTTGTTTCACACTTAACCAGTCTAAAGTCTTCAACATGTCAGCCGTTCGTGTATGTCTAGGTTTCTGAAGAATAAATCTCATGCATCTATTTTGAAGCTTTTGGAGCTTGTCTACTTCTTTATCCAATATTATGAATAGAATGGACGGGCAGTACACGAAGTGCGGTTCTATAACTGTTTTATATAAGATTTTTTTGTACTTTTTCTGAATGAATTTAGTTGTTCTCTGCATCACCTCTATTTTATTGGCAACTTTTTTAATTGTATAATTTATATGATCTTCAAATTTGAGTTTATTATCAATTATTATTCCTAAGTATTCTATACTGTTAACTCTTTGTATGATTTCATCATTTATTTTTAGCTCGGCTATATCCTCCTCATTGATATTCCTCCTTGTTATTATCATATATTTAGTTTTATTTATGTTTAGTTTCAGTCTATTACCACACAACCATTTATACAAGTTATTTAGTTCATGTTGCATTTTGGCGAGTGCAGTATTAATATTATTTTCACTTATCATAATTAATGCATCATCCGCAAAAAGTCTAATTTCATAACCTTCGATAGCACTTACTATGTCATTTATGTATATAAGAAATAATATAGGTGCCAATACTGAGCCTTGAGGTAACCCTATGTGTACCTCTAATTCATCCGACGTCACAGCATTTATAACTGTTTTCTGCTTTCTCTGCTTCAAATAGCTGCGGAACCATTTAAGTTCAATATCAGTTATACCAATCCGCTGCATATTTTTTATTAATATCTCTTTATACACCGTTTCGAAAGCTCTTTGAGGTCAAGGAAAACTGAAACCACTACTTTTTTGTTGTTTAGCTCTTCTTTCCAATCAGATATCACCAAATTCAGCGCTGTCTCACAGGAGTGTTTTTTCCTAAATCCTGACTGTCCGTTTAGTTCACGATATATTAATTTCTGTAAAGAAAAAAATTTGATTTCCACACTAAGTGACGTACGTGTCGTATACGTGACCGAGCCGTAGCCAAGTGTGAGTAGAGCAGGGTTGGGCCTGTAAACTGTTTACATTGTTTACAGCAATTGTTTACATGTAAACAATGGAATTGTTTACAATCTAATTGTTTACGTTAAAAATTTCTTGTTTGTAAACAATTGTACGCAATTCATTTTTTTGCCTTTTTTTTATGAGTCAGAAACATTCTACTACTAACTAAGCATTTTCACTATTTTTCAAACAGTTTTCCAAGCTTGTAAAAAAATAATAAAAAAATACGCTTTAATATTTAGTATTTTAATATTTTTTATAAATTTTCACTGCCCGATTCTTCATTGTTTTGGTCAAAAGTAACTTTATGGACCTTTCAAATCGATCTGTTTGACTTGACAGTTTACAATATAAGTTGGAATGACATATGCTAGTAAATGTTTACAATTGTTGACATTATTTACAATTGTTTACAATGAAAGTGTAAACAATCCAAAAAATGTTGTAAACGCGCAACCCTGGTGTACAATATATAATTGGAATTGACGAAATATGTCATATCTCCCATACAAATCATCTATATGAAGACATTCCTGCTAGGCCATTCAATTTTGGTTTAGTTAAGCGGGGGAAAGCCTCTAAGAGGTCGTTATTGGCTTAGTTGAAGGAAGCCATAGATGCCGGGATAACTATAAAGAGTTATAAACGAAAAGAGTACGAGGGAGGGAAACAATTGAGGGAAAGAAAGAGTGATGGATGGGAAAGGGGAAATAAAAATTAAAAGGAGGTAATAAAAACTTCTTGAAAGCGATTTAAAATTGTACAAGTAAACCAAAGTAAGTGGATTAGAAAGTCTTCCATGTCCGTAAATTTTCTCACGATATAACATTTATTTATATGAATGAATAAAGAGGTGGCAAGAAAATTGTAAATCCGAAGAATACTCTTTTGCTTTTGAGCTGTGAACCATGTTCGATTTTTAGGTTTTTACAAAGTTGGGAAGTATATCGAATTCCAAATTTTTAACTTGCTTCACCTGTGCGCACATTAAATGATTTCTCTAAACTTATAATGCGTTGCTATAGTGTTCTGGCCACAAATTTTAGCTCTAGCTAGAAATTATTTAACAATCTGTTATCAGATTTCTAATCTTACACGAATTTTCTAATGATCTTAGTCGGTGAGTCACCTAGCGGAGCTTTTTTGATACCTTATGTTTTATAAATAATAAATAATTATAAATAATAAATATTCTAGAAGACCCAGCAGATGTAGTTCAGCCCTAACGGTCGGTCCCTGCTCCATTGTCCAGAAAAAATTCTCGTAAATTTTAATCTAAGTAAAGAACTACCTAAATACCAAAGTTCAGCAAATCGAAACATGAATTAAATTTGTTGGAATAGATCAGTCCCTGGTCCACTTCCCGGAAAAAGAGTATCGTAAATACTAATCTAGGCAAAGGACTACCTATATACCAAATTTCAAGCAAATCGAACAGTGAATTGAATTTGTTCGAAGAGATCCGTTCCTGGTCCACACCTCATGAAGAAAATTCACAGGAATACCCTTCGGGTTGCTATGGAACGACCTTGAAAATTAGAAAAAAATCGCTGGGTGATTTCGGAGACCATAAGCTGGATACAAACATACTTCCTTCTTTGACTATATACATATGTATATAGAGTTCGATAGATTAAATCTCCTTAGTGTACAAACATTAGCATAAACACGCAAACATGCCAAAAAATAGAACTTCTGTTTAAGAAATTTATTGAATTATTTGAAATTTTTAACGAAAGAGTATTTTTCAAGAGATGTATGTATTTACAGCACGCATAAATATGGAAATTCATATATCAAGCTGTTATGAAATAACAAGTAAGGAAAGCTAAGTTCGGGTGTAAACAAACATTACATACTTAGCTGAGAGCTTTGGAGACAAAATAAGGGAAAATAACGATCTAGCAAAATGAACCAAGGGTAACCCTGGAATGTGTTTTTATGACATGTGTATCAAATGGAAGGTATTAAAGAGTATTTTTAAAAGGGGGTGCGCCATAGTTCTATAGGTGGACGCAATTTCAGGATATAGCCACAAAGGTGGACCAGGGGTGACTCTAGAATGTGTTTTTACGATATGGGTAACAAATTATAGGTATTAATAAGGGTTTTAAAAGAGAGTGACCCTTAGTTGTATATGTGAAGGCGTTTTCGAGATATCGACCGAAATGTGGATCAGGGTGACCCCGAACATCATCTGTCGGGTATCGCTAATTTATTTATATATGTAATACCACGAAAAGTATTCCTGCCAAGATTCCAAGGGCTTTTGATTTCGCCCTGCAGAACTTTTTCATTTTCTTCTACTTAATATGGTAGGTGTCACACCCATTTTACAAAGTTTTTTCTAAAGTTATATTTTGCGTCAATAAACCAATCCAATTACAATGTTTCATATTTGGTACAGAGTTATGGCATTTTTTTCATTTTTCGTAATTTTCGATATCGCAAAAGTGGGCGTGGTCATAGTCGGATTTCGGCCATATTTTATACCAAGATAAAGTGACTTCAGATAAGTACGTGAACTAAGTTTATTTAAGATATATTGTTTTTTGCGCAAGTAATCATGGTTACGGCCGAGCGGAAGGACGGCCGGTCGACTGTGTATATAAACTGGGTGTGGCTTAAACCGATTTCGCCCATTTTAACAGAAAACAGTTATCGTCGTAGTCTATGCCCCTACCAAATTTGTTTTTCTTTTATCTTTGTATTTTGTTGCACCACATCATTACTGGAGTTAAATGTTGGCATAGTTTACTTACATACTGTAAAGATTTTAAATTTTTTGTTAAAATTTGACTTTAAAAAAAAAATCTTTAAAAGTGGGCGTGTTCGTCATCCGATTTTGCTAATTTTCATTTAGCGCACATATAGTAATAAGAGCAACGTGCCTGCCAAATTTCATCATAATATCTTCAACGACTGCGAAATTACAGCTAGCAAAACTTTTAAATTACCTTCTTTTAAAAGTGGGCGGTGCCACTCCCATTGTCCAAAAATTTACTAATTTTCTATTTCGCGTTATAAGGTCAATGCAACTACCAAGTTTCATCGCTTTACCCGTCTTTGGTAATGAATTATCGCACTTTTTCGGTTTTTAGAAAATTTCGATATCGAAAAAGTGGGCGTGGTTGTAGTTCGATTTCGTTCATTTTAAATAGTGATCTGAGATGAGCACCCAGGAACCTACATACCAAATTTCATTAATATACCTCAAAATTTACTCAAGTTATCGTTTTTACAGACGGACGGACAGACGGACGGACGGACGGACGGACGGACGGACGGGGCTAAATGAATTTCTTTTTTCACCCAGATCATTATGATAGAAGTCTATATCTATCTCGATTAGTTTATGCCGTTACGGATTACCGTTATGCGAACAAAGTTAATATACTCTGTGAGCTCTGCTCAGCTGAGTATAAAAATACTTACATACCTATAAATGTACACCCGAATTTAAATAACGATAGCGTATGTCATGTATGTATGTGCCGCATAATGTGATGTGATGAATGTCCCACTCAAAGCAAGTATGTTCGCAAAGTTCACAGCGAACAAACACACGCACTACATTTTTAGGAAAAAATTGTAAATTTTGCTTAAACAATTTTATATATTTTTTTAACATTACAAAAGGAGCCATATATTAAAATCTTACTGCAAAGAAGAAATATTCCAATCGTTCCCTCTGTTTTGAGTTTTAGCTGTGTAAACAAAAATTTTATATTTTTTTTATTTACTTAATTTTGGCAATTTGCCATGCCCTTATATTTTATACTTTCAAAATGTATTGAAAATGTCCATCTCACGCAGCTAAGCTTTCAAATGCGAAAATCCATTTTAAAATCAGAGTATTCTGTGTGAAGTGATGGGAGTACAACCATAGTTAACGACTTTATTTGACAAGATTTATAGATTGCACTTTCATTGAGCTTTGAACTACGTTCCAAGTTTCAGGTTCAGGCTCTCAACTACGTACGTATTTCTCAAATAATTCGATACCTCAGATGCCTAACATATTTGTTTTTGGCATTTCTAAATGCAAATGCGAATATTCGCTACATCCCTACAATAATTTGAATAGCTAAATATATACGTTCGTTTTTGAAACATTGCATGTTTACCGTTATTGGCTATTTCCTGTAACAATTTATTAAAGTTCTAAGGTCACTCTTAACGGTTGGTCATCATGCCGAAAATATCCAGTTTAAATGTGCCGCAAAAAGGCTATACAAAATAATAAATACTTCAAGAATTATAAGCGAACACACGGACAAAAGAAAATATAATAGAGCGGTTGAAATAATAAGCATGTAAATAGAAAAAAAAATCGTTAAAAAAGTTAACTCTTTTTCTACAAACAATCAAGAAACAAAAAAATCGGAAAAAGTAAAATAAAGTAAAATGACCAAGCAAACAAACAGCGCCCTGTGGCTGTTATGCCAGCAAACGAAAGAAAAGTAAAAATGAGTACAAGTGAAAAAGAATACTTTGGAAAGCGCACTATTGACATACATACGCTGCCATAGAGCTTTTGTATGTACTCTTCACCACCACCGCACAGTACCGTTACTTTAACTCGAAGCCTCCATCAACTGACTACACATTCGACTATGCTGTGCTATTTAGCTCGACATTAAAAGCACTTCAAAATTAAATGAAAAGTTAACACACTTCCTTTTTATATATTTTTTATATTTTTATACCCAGCTGTACTTGTACACAGAGTATATTAACTTTGATTGGATAACGGTTGTTTATACAGGTATAAAAGAATCGAGATAGATATAGACTTCCATATATCAAAATCATCAGTATCGAAAAAAAATTTAATTGAGCCATGTCCGTCCGTCCGTCCGCCTGTCCGTTAACACGATAACTTGAATAAATATTGAAATATCTCCACCAAATTTGGTACACGAGCTCATCTGGAATAGAGTGGTATTGAAAATGAGCGAAATCGGATGATAAACACGCCCACTTTTTATATATATAACATTTTGGAAAGGACAAAAACCGGATTATTTAGTAAATAATATACCTAGAATGTTGAAATTTGGCGTGTGGACTGATATAGAGACTTTTGATAAAAATTAAAAAAAAAAATTGGGTATGCAGATTTTCCCTATAGGAGGAAATATTTCTAGAAAAAATGGACTAGATCGGTTAAAGGCCACGCCCACTTCTACACAAAAGATTTTTAAAAGGGTCGTAGATGAAGATAATAAGCTATATCTTAGCGAAAAAAGCTTTGTATCAATAGAGTTTTACTTTCTAAATTGAATTATAACATTAAATTGGAAAATACTTAAATTTTTGAAGAGGGGTGTGGCACCGCCCCTTTTATGACTAAGCAATTTTCTATGTTTCGGGAGCCATAACTTGATGAAAAATTAACATATCGTAAAGAAATTGTGTACACATATTTTCCTTATCGTAGAAACTATTTCTAGTAAAAATGGAAGGGATAGGTAAAAACCAAGGCAACTTAGATATAAAACAAGTTTAAAAGGTTTAAAATGGTCGTAGACTAGAATAATAATGTAAAGAATTTACTGAAATTCCTCTTATTTGCAACCTTCTACTAACGTTCGAATCACTAAACTGTTGAATAAATAACTGCACTATTCAATAATGCAAAATGGCCTTTATTAAAGTACTTCACAATAACACTTATACTTCGCAACTGATAGCTTGCTTAAATCAAACTGATTGTCGTGCCTCAACTGTTGCTGCTTTTTATACTGTTTGGTTTCCTCGTTGGCATATTTCTAGGCGCTTCTATTTCTAGAATTTACTAGTTAGTTATCAGTTATACCTTTCTCAGCTATAACTACAGATGCACGATTTTATAGCTTCTATTATAGCCCATGCGCATGTATATGTGAGTGATACTTGCACAAATGATTGCATACTTTTGGGAGTATCTCAGATATATGCATGTGTTTGTGTGTTGCTCTCCGCTGCTTCTATGGACATAGGTGTAGACATAATGATTAATTTATTGACGTGCATACAAGTCAGTGCTTAGTGTTGGCTTAGAGATGATAGTATCCCTTAGTGTTGCTAATATTCGTTACAATAAGCTATAACTTAGCAAATAATTTTTTGAATCAGTGATATTTCACTTATCAAGTTTTATTGTAAGATGAAATGGGGAGACATTTTTTTTTTCTTAAACGGGCGGTGCCACGTGTTATGTAGAAAAGTAATTTATCTGAAATGAAATGTACAATTGAAGCTAACGCTGAGTATAACATATTCGGTTACACCTGAAATTAGACACCTTTTAAGCGTGAAAACATTACTAAAAATATTTTGCTTGAAATAACAATAAAAAAAACCAGTTTGGGGTTAAATTATGCGAATACAAACGAAAGTGGGCTTATGCTTTATTTTCTCTCCTTATTTTTTTCTTTGAACTCATTTACCCAAAACATTTTCATAGCTTTAATGTTTAAATGAGCTTTGGGAAATTGCTGCCGCTTTTTCAGCTCTTTCTATTGCTTGGTTAAATATTTTTATATTTTTGTATTTAATTTCCTGCTCATCCCCTTTTAATTTTTATCGGACCCAAGAAATTTATTTGCAGCCTGGAATAAGTTAATTGCTCTCACAAAACTCGTGTTTGCTCTCTCTCTCTCTCTTCCTCTCTATCTCGTTCACTCACTATTTCTCCGTCTCTTCTCTCTTTTAATCTCTGCTGTGTTTCGCTCACTCGCTCGCAATTTTCCGAAATCTCTTGGTTTCCTGCAGAACTCAACTGGTAATTATTTTTGTTTGCGGTTTTCGGTATTTTTTTCCTTTTTTATTCGGCATAGAAAAAAATCCCGCCATTGGCATTTAGCATACAAATATATAAACAGTTCTATATGTAGGTGATTATTCGTGTAAGCCATATGTTGAGCGAATGTAAACAAAACAAGCAACACAAAGCGCAATTGCCAATGTTAATTCTAATAACAACAAGCAACGAAGGGTTGAAGAGAGTCAGAGGAATATATTCGCAAAATTCTTAGAGGGCTCTTTATTTGCTATATTCATATCCGGAAAGAAAAAAAAAGCTTAGGGTTAGAAAAATTTCCGCCAAAAAACAAAATTCAAGTTATTCAAGCTTTAGATTGAAGGGTCATTTATAAATGTAGTACAACCAATTGGTCAAACCAAGGGAACTTAAATCATTTTCCACTTGATCCTTCTAGTGGAGTGGGGGTCGCACCCTTTCTCCGCTTCCATAGACGGGTTAGGATAAAAATTCTTTCTTAGCCGGAGAAGCATCTTAAATTCACATAGCATGACCTGGCAAGCGTAGCCGCTGCGTTTTAAATCGCTGAACTATCTTGATGTCTACGTAGAGTTGGTACAGCTTAAATTTTCTTCGGTACTCACCGTTGCCAACGCGTAGTGGTCCGTAAATCTTTCGAATAACATTTCTCTCGAAAACTCCCAGAGCCCCCTTATCTGATCTTGTCGTGGTCCTTGCTGCTGTTCCCGAGATGGTAGGGCTCGCAGCTTAATGGTGCTGTGGTGCCGGAGCGTACCGGATCTGTATCCGGCAAAGGACCATCACATCGTTAACACTCCCCAAAGCCTTCGGGGAGCAACCTTATCGCTACAACAACAACAACAAATAGCAGGACGGATATGATAAGCGACTTGTAGAGCATGATTTTCGTTTGCCCAGAGAGAACTTTAGTTTTTAGTTGCCCTTTTAGTCTAAAGTAGCATTTATTGGCATGAGTGATTATTGGCTTCATTTCAGATTCCAGGATATAAGAGCTGATGTTTTTGTTTGTTTTAATGCTGGTTCCCAGATAAACGAAATCTGTTATTATGTTGAAATTATGGCTGAAAAGAGTGGCGTGGTTGTCAAGACACAAATGCGCTGGCTCTTTGCTCAACCACAGCAGGTTTTGTCCTCATTCACCATCAAACCCATCTTTGCCGATTCTTTTTCCAGCTTGGAGTAAGCAGAACGAACGACGCGTGTGTTCAGGCCGATGATATCAATGTCGTCAGCATACGCTTTTGTAGAATATTGTTCCAGAGCGGCTAAGTTCTGCAGCTTGCATCATCCACAGCATCAAATTAAAGAAATCGCACGAAAGGTGATCCCATGATTGAAACCGCGCTTAGCTTTGAACGGATCGGAAGGCCCTTCCCAATTCAAACTAAGCTGATAGTGTTGCTCAGTTTTGCGCAGCCGTATAAGTTTTGCGGGGAATAAACATATGTAAGCATCTAGTGTCTGGTTGACCACCCACGGGTAGAAGACGGATATGGTCTTTTCATGGCAGAAATACTCTCGGAGTGCTTGCCAAATCACTTCCGAGGGGCCACCTCGCTTAGAAAAACTGGCTTGTAATTGAACAAACCTGTTTCCTAAATTTTTAATGTTGCTTTGTGTAGCGCGTGGGAGTAGGGCGTGAAGCCAGGATCTTCGATGTGGTAGGCTGAGCATACAACCACCACTCCATGACGGCCATGGAAGGTGTAGGGTCTGCGGTGTACTGTGCTAATCCGGAAACAAGCAGAACCTACAGGCTGCCAGATCATTGTAGTGTTTTTCAAACAGAAGTACTAGCCGTAAACATAACAGTAGAAAAGCTGGAAGAAAATAGATTCAACTGCATCCGCATCAACTTTTGTATTGACAGCCAAGAAGCAATTATGGCAATAATCTTGCATAGCACAACATCTAAAAGTGTGGTGGAGTATAAGCAATCCCGGGGAAGAATAGGGATAGGGAGAAGCATAAATTTATTTTGGGTCTCAGGGCATATGGATAGATGGGAATGAAAAAGCGTATGAGCTGGCTAAAAAATGGCGCATCCATCGAAGTTTGCTCCATAGACGTTCCATTTGGATTGGCTGAGATGAAGAAAAGAGGAGAGTTGCACATGATTGATCAGGCGTCAACCCAAGCGCTGGTCTGTGAAGAGTCGAAGATGTTGTGTTGTTCTTACAACCTTAGACCAAAAAAGTTATTCTTATCTTTCAAAAGAGAGGTCTGTAGGCTCATGACGATGACGTGTGTTCTAACTGAAGCCTGCCTTCTGGCGTCACATGCTTTTAAATTAGGTCAATGGTATCCCATGAAGGAAGTGCGTGTTGAATGAGGCTAAGACTTTTAGTAGATAGTTGTATATATCTGTTCTTAAAGTAGCAAGTGGCATATGTCCTAGACAGCTTCTAGTATTTGCCAAGAGGGCGGAGTTTTTTATAACATAGGTGTTGATTTTTGATAAGGGTTTCAGTTCGATATTTATTTTCTGGTAGCACTATGAACTCATTCAAGTTATGTGAGCTCCTTATGGACCGGCCAGTTCTACCTAACCTAAAATATGCCTTTAAAAGAGGCTCACACTCAATCAATTGTATTTGTTGGATGTGCGTGGTTGGTTGATTGGTTGGAGTGGCGAGTCCCAATTGACTCCAATTAGCGCTCATGCGCCGTTTTGATACCACAACTCGTGAGTTGACCAATGAAAGGCTGTTGTAAGAAGACTAATAAGAGTTTTCAAGGCCTCAGGGGAATAGGGGTTCATCCTCTGGAGTTCATAAATTTGAGATGCTCTCCTGGCCTAACATACCTGAGTTTTGGGAGGCTTTCGAAAGAGGGATTTCCAAGAAACTTTATTCTGCTTCGACATTGTGCTGCGCATTCGCACAGCAGATGCTGAACCATTTCCTACGCCTCCGGATGCTTCCAGCTGCGACAGGAGGAATTGTGTTCCAGTCCCATCCGTGCCGCATGTACACCAATTGTCCAATGCCCCGTGAGCACAGAAACTACTCTGGATATATCCCTTCTGTTCATCTTAAAGACAGCTATAGATCGTTTTCATACATATATTTACAGATTTCCGAGGAGTCGAAGAAATCTCTGGAAGTTTTCTGGTATCCCTGTTGCAAAGGCTTACCAATTACTAACTGTCTTATATGTAGTTTACTGCCGAATCCAGTTGGAACTGTACAAACGATAGACATACAAATTTAGTTTAGAGTGAAAAAAATTCCTGAGGAGAAGCCGCAAATTCAATCTTCTATAATAAACCCCATTGTATGCCTTTAAGAGCAAATACTCGTCAAAAGGCTTCAGCATTTATCTACTAATTCAATGCGACATTGAAAAGAAGAAATGCCGAAAAATCTTTTTTGCCAAAAATAGAAAATAAGTAAGTTAAATAAAAAGGGTCGATGCTAAAGCGAGGAGCGCGCTTGGTGTTGTTGGTTGCGTTTATATGATTATTCACCTTTCTGTATTTGATTTATAGCAACAACACCAAAGTGATAAGAATAATTACGGTGATGGTGTGAGAGATATCGTAGTAATGGAATGTATTTTGGGGGGATGATGGAGGTTGTGGACGTGATTCTATGCACTTGGTAGCTGCGGATAAGGGTGGCTAAATATTAACGCTCTGCCTGCAAAGCACATAAAAAATAAGTTTGTTTATGTTCATATAGGGGTGGGTGGCTTATTCTACAGCTTGTCCTACCTAGCAAGAACCATATAGAAATATTAGTTCGGTCATAAAAACGTGATCTTTTTGAAATTGGATTGTGTAAAGTCGAAGTTTTAGATAAAAAATTTAAGAAATTTCTATCATGAGTTCAACACAGTAACAAGTGTTAATAAGCTCCAGATCCAGAAAGCGCCGGAAGCTACGGACCACTGGCTAATTTTTGTAAAAAGAGAGGAAAAGTGTTGTTAAAGAACGTCACGAACTCCCACGTGAAATGTGCTTTGCCAATGAACTTTGAGCAACACCAACAGCTGTCTAAGATTTGTGAAACGCCACCAGAGCCTATCGAAATCAATTAAGACTTCAGCAAAGTCTAACTATCAAGTACCACTTTGACCTAAGTCGATAATTGAAAATTAAAATCCTATCAGCAAAAATCACCCTCTTTCTTCTTGAACGGTGTGGTAGCGCTCTGCGCTTTCGTTGCTTAATAAAACCAGGCTAGCCCAGTTCATGTGTCCACATCCCGTTGGACCACCGCACTGCATTATGTCCATGCACATTCCAGTATGCAACCATTTCCATTTTCCTCACAGCAGGCCAACAACCTGCAACTGTCTGCACATTAGGGCAACTTAATTCCTCGTGTAAGGTTCCTCTTCAAAAGCTATATAGTCTTTCGCCGAGAAAACGAAGGCAATCAAATATTACTTGTTCGGCGTTTTCAAGTTCGATTGGCCAGTGGTGAAACTGGTGTAAAGACTTATCCATGCTATATTCCGAACTAACGAGAAGGTCTATCGTTCTTTCTTCGATTCTTCTCACTGTTCTTTCCACTTAACTCTTGTTCGTAACCTTGTCTCTTTCATTTCGTCTAAGAATGTCAGACAGATTTCAGCAAATCTACTGGGATCTTCGGATGAACAAAAGGATCGTGTCTTCGGACACCGTCCAATAAGCGCTTGCTATTCCTATAGCAGTACGGTGGGTCAGTTAAGATGCGTGCCACACTAATGCTGCCTATAATATTATCGAGCTAGAGCTGCCGATGTTAGCCTTTATTCACACAAGGGCTACACTATCTTTGGAAATTATCTCTCTCTCTCTCTCACGTTTAGAGTTTTCATAATGGGCACAAAACAGTCTCGAAAATATCTAAAAGTATGCATTTCTTAATTCGAAGCCAACATGAACAGGAAGATAGTTTTAAACTTTGACTGCAACGCCTTATTTTTAGTTTGCTGCAATTACTGACCACCGCCAACCAGCTTGATGGAGCTTCCAACATGTCCGAAGGAGGGCATGTCCATCACAGGAGGTGCTAACATCCGCAGAACTGAAAATAATAGTTAACTTGACAGTCAGGCCAGTCCCCGATTGTGCTAGTACCCGAGCGTATCGTCTTTTTATACGGAAAGAGACTGTCAATATCCGCGGCACTCCTCTAAACTTTCGATTAGTGCTTTTGCGGTTCAAGTAGAGGGGATAGAGATGTAAATAGCCAGGGAAAGAGAAGGGAGGAAAGCGGGGGAAGATAAAAACTTGCTTAAAATGTTCGCAGCTAAACCAGATTTCTGCTAGAAAGTATCTGTTGAGTCTGATAGTTGCCTGGTGTGACAACACTTCGGTGTGAGTCCGGGCAATTCAACCTAATCTAACCTTATTTAACAGCCAAACGCTCTTTAGCCGCAATATTGTGAACTTGAGGTAGATTTTTTTGTAAAAATACGACACAGCTCAAGTGTACTTGTGTTGAAAAAGTCAGTAAGCCCTTAACGCCCACAAGTTGTCGACCATGAATTCCTCTAGTTGTGAACTATTTGCTTTACAACAACAAATTTAATTTGACTATATGGCACATACAATTGCCACAAGTGCATTTTTGGATGTGTATGCTCACAGTTATCTTCTATGTCTACCGGTCTGGCTGTTTTCATGTTCAAAATTTTGTCTGCCTGCTCATTTAAGTCGGCCGCCTCAGCTGTGAATCATTATTCTTTGTGTTCTGTGTGCTCTTCGCATTTTCCATTTATTACTTACATTTATTTTAGCCGAAAGGAATGCGTTATTGTCGACGCAATGAAATGAAAACGAGCGAACGAACCGCCGAACATTTCGATTTGCCGCTAAAAGACAACTTCAAGCTGAAGACCGGCAGCGTTAAACCAACCCCCAAATTTGCGAAATGCGAATTTTATGTTTCTTCGCTGTTGATGTTTACTTTTCCTGTGGAGTTTTTTGGTTTAATTTTGAACTATTTTTATCATATTTTTTATTTCTGTATTCAGGTGCTTTTATTGTCGGGCATGCAAAGGCACACAAGGATGTCCGCAAAAAGTCAGGATTTGGCAATGTGTAGATATGAATGTGTGTGTATGTCCTTGTTTTTAAGTTGAATAAAATACGAACTGCATTGAGTGGCGCGCAGTCGGCGTGCATAATGAATATTTACTGAGATTTCTATGTTATGAAGCGTTTTTGTTGACTGCAACTTGTTTACATTTTCACAGCAGTCTCGACAGACACGGAAGACTGGCCGGCAATTCAAAGTGAATTTTGTTATAAAGTTTCGAAAAAATTAGGAAGAGGTGTGTTGACAGCGCACAGTGTTCTAGAGCTGAGCTCGACAAGGATGCCTTTTTGTTAGGTGTGTCTCGTTTCGTATTTTTATAGTAGTAGATAATGCGCTTCTTGAACATCTTGAAGCCAATAGCTGCGGATTAGGTGCCTTCACTAAAGACCTGCCAGTATTTGTAAGTAATTCCTTCGTACGTTATGCCCTGCATGGCAGTTAGGCCAGTCCTCGATTTTGCTAGTACCCGAGCGTATCGTCTTTTTATATGGAAAGAGACTGACTGAGACAAGGTAGACAGAATCTTGAGGACTATCAGATAATCCTACCAAAACGGACCTCCTCCTGTGAAATCTCTCGTGATTATATTGATACATGGGTACTATCAAGAAGAACTGTTGCAGCTCATACAAGTGGTTAAGGCTGCGCCCTTTGAACACTAAACACTACTAGCACTGATAGAAGTTTGAAATATGTACAACGGAATGCATTGAGGAGAAGCAGCGGAGTTGTTAAGTGCTGATTATACTCCGAGTAAACTAGCAGCGGCTAGGCCACGGCATGTGATGTGTGTAATAAACTGTTTCTATAAGACCCCGCCTATGGAAGCAAAGGAAAAGGGCGACCTTCACTCCAGTATCAGGTGGAAAACTATTTAAACTCCCTTGGTGTGACCAAATGGTGCCAGTTGGCAGAGCGAAGAAGCGAATGGCGCGCCCTCCTCGACGGCTATAAATGTTTAAACGGTTAAGCGCCAATTAAGTAAGTGAGTAATTTAAAAGTGTGAGCGTCCACCTTCTTTTATCCCGAAGTGCATGACGGAACTATAATTTGACAAAGCACTGTCGAATCGAAATGGATTGCGAGCTACACAACATTATGCTGAACTCATTTTGCTGCAGCTGTATAGAGGTTAACGATGCTCAATTATTAAGTCACATGTCTACCTGTCTTCAGATTTTGGTAGGGTCAAGGCGAAAACATATCGGGGTCTGCTTTGTTTTGATATACGCAATTCTTATCCAATTTCAGTCTCACCTCAAACGATCTTCTCCCATTCAAAGTTAGCTGACTTATCATATGGACTTCCTTAACCCCTAAAAGCTATCAATTTAATGGATCTCCCTTCACTTTTAAGTTAAAGAGTCATTCTTTTTTCTACCTAATGGCTTTTTAGTATTTCACTTGCTAATATCAAAGCCCAATACTCAAAAATTAGGGCACAGCTGCCTGAATTTGGTGATCGGATAGTTAGAGTCCTATAGGCTTTATAAAAGAAAGTAAAGAATCGATGCCTAATCAAGACGTGTTTTTAAGCTCAGTGGGCCTCATTAAAGCTTCGCGGATAAATAATTGTCGACCTTCGTTTCAACTGCAGCCTATCGCACTAGATAAGGTCTTAAAACTTGTTGTAGGCTAGGAACTGGTGAGCTTCTTTACGAACGTAGGTTCATTTCCTAACAAGAAAGCAAATTATCTGAGGGGTTGGAACACTTGCCGGTTGAGGAAAGCGGAAATTTTTGAAAATCAACAGTGGGAACTTGAATATAGAGATTCGGCTAATGCCCCATACTTTTTGAAATGGCGCTTTTTAATTTGCTGAGGGTACATCGAAATGAAGATAGGTGGATAGGTGTCCTAGAAGGTTGCATGTAGTCATACCAAATCGTGCCCGAGATGGTCGGGCTAGTATCTTTATGGTATGGAACTGCATCCGGCAAAGGACCATCAACATCGATAACACTCTCCAAGGCCTTCGGGTTAGTGTCCTTATAGCTACAACTAGAACAACAGACGCACCTGGGACTAATAAAAAGCGCTCATTGTGATGAGGCATTGTCCAGATAATACCGCGGTCTTGCCGCTTGAATAAGAACGAATTTCGAGAACGCATTATATCGAACGTATCAGATCTCATTTTGACCCATGATAACGTAGCTGTCAGTACCCACAATCACATACTTGCTTCAAACTATTTTCTCCTATTAGCATTTTTTGTATTAATTCCCCCGCCAATGCATTCTTGTCGGAAAGAATATTACTTGATAGAACCATGCCAGCTTATCTTCCATGCATTTGTGAGTTGGCTGTCGGCGAGGCGAATTCAGTACAAGGTCGTGCTAGTCCATCAGCTGATCCCTTGCTCTTACGATTTTCCTGGTAAAATTTGGTACAACAAGCTGTCAGTTAATAAAAACCAATGCAAATTCTTTTTTTTTTATTCACATTTATCTACATGCGTAATTGGTTGAATTCGCTTTGCTCTCACATTGTATGCTCTCGCCTGGATCATGTATCAAGGCGAATTCAGTACCAGGTGCTGTTATCCCATCAGGCTGATTGCTTGTTGTTGATATTTTCAATGCCTTGGTACAACAATATGTCAGTTAATCGAAATCAATGATACCTTTATTTTGAGTAAACATTCTTCTGTTCGGGGAATTATATTGCACTCGTTTTCCCATCATCTTGAATGGACTCGTTTTTGCTCAAGGCGAATTCAGTACAAGGCGGTGCACTCTATAAGCTGATTGCTTGTTCTCGAAATTTTTGTTTGTTTGCAAAGTCTGGCAAAACCTAAACTGGTAATTTTTTTATCAGTAAAATTTCCTAATTACAGTACAAAATGCTTTATATAAATACTAGCTTTACCAGGCGCACGTTGTAACGCCCGAGATCGAATGGATGTTGCGTTATTTTTTCTGTTTTGTTTGTTGATAATTTAATTTACTGTTCTGTAAATTGAATTGAATTTTGTACGCATATTTGGTGAAATTTTCTGTTAAAACATTTTATTCTTGTATCTTATTTTATATTATTGTAATGCTTTTACCGCTGATGATTGTTGCTTTGATTACATTCCGAAGAAGCATGACTGGTGAGCCAATTTTCAAAGTTGATATATGCGCAGGCATTCCCTTTGGTTCTAAGGAGTATAGAAATTCATTTGGATAATTCACAATTTTGTCTTCATCTGTAACTGTGTCGACCGATTTATATTTCGTCACTTGACCAGAAATTGATTTTGAAAGCGATCATTGATTTTGTTAACATGATCATTTTTGGAGCTAAGATAGTTCTTTCGCATAGCCCAAAAAAACAAAAACAATATTTAAATTAAATTCTTAATTCTGAAATATGAAAAACTTTCGTCTTGATCGAAGGAACCTCGAGCCAAAATTTGGTGATGATCGAAGTATAGCAAACACATTTTCATAGGGAACACACACACAGAATTTGATTTTTATAGAAGATGTAGATAGACTGAAGCTAAACAATTTTTTTAACAGCGGTAGATTACTAAACGTCCAAAAGGCATAACAGCTAAGCTCAACAATGCAGTCAAACTTTAGGTGTTAAAATAACTTAAGTTTGTACGGCAGCCATAGTTTTTCCCCATTCCACATTTTACTGGAGGTTTTAAGACTTAACGTCACATAGCTCCTTACCAATTTTAATTATCCTACCATTACGACATCCAGATATATGCAGTATAATATATTCCATTTGTATGGGAGGTGCCACGCCCCCTTTCTCCAAATTCATATTTTCTTGGTGGTGTTAGGGATTGACCTCATATAACTCCTCATTGAATTTCAATGTTCTGACATGTATACCTTCAAAGGTATGCAGTACCAAAGATTCCATTTGTATGGTGCCACGCCTCTTTCATATATCGAAATTTTTTTTAGCCTAAAAACTTCCCGTTGATCGAAGGAACCCATAACCAAAGTTTGGTGATGATTGATGTGTGGGAAATACGTTTCCATAGCGAACACACACACACACAGAATTTGATTTTTGTATATACATATATGGCTTAACCAATTTGGGATTTCAAAATCAACTAACCATCATATCTCCTTCCTGTATCTTTCCTAAAAATTTCATGGCAATCTGTCGAGCCGTTCTCGAGTTATCGAGTGACAATCAAAATGTACACTTCTTTTTATATATATAGAATTGTAAAATTTTTTCAAAAATTTAAATAAGAAATAAAAAATTGAATATTCAATTCATGTGGAAATGAGATAAACTGAATTAAGCAAGGAAACAAATACAAGCAGGATAGCCTAGTGGTTAAGGCAACTGCAGTTTCACCGTGTGATTCGCGGTTCGAATCGCGGTGAAACCTGTGATAACATTACGAAATTGCCTGATGATGATTAAGTGGCGGTTTTCGAAATGGTACCATCGCAATATGCCGCTAAATGTTTCTTTCTTTCTTTTCAGTTTCTCTTAAAAAAAATAATAATTGAATATTCCAATTATTACAAGCCGGTGTTAAGCTCATGAATTCTTAATAGTAAGTATAAATTGAACACACCATTAAAACAAACAAACAAGAAATAAAAAAAAATATACTGTTGTGAACTTACCAAATAAAATGTATCTAAAACGTCTAACTCACGGATCTTACAGTGCTTATAAAGTTATGCATACCTAAAATTGTCGATACCGAAAATAATGCTGAAAATTTATGTGTCTACGACCGTATATATGTAGAAAGTGATCTTCGCGTTACAACGATCTCGCTCAGTTGATCGTTTCGTTCTATGTATTCGTAACGTAAAGTGTTGAGACGCGCGCAAAAATTCTTACGTATTGGCAGGAAGACAAAGATCCCCGGGCCCCGTTAAGATATCGTTCGTTGGCGGCGGTCAGAGAGGTTCAAAAGTTTGGCGACGCGAACGCATCGAAATGACAAATGATCCGGATTTAGATGATTGTGCTTTTCTATCAGGTATACATATACACAAATATAAATATAAATGTTGCTATTACAGCCCCAAACCTGCTAAATTAAAGAAAAAACCAAATGCTATTCTTTCGATAAATTCTTTTCATTTTGATTTGTACATAAAATATATGTTAATATTTCTTATGCTTTATATTGTAATATTGTTCAGGATTTCTTTCAAAAATGCATTTCATCAGAATTCGGCTAAAGAACAGCCTATAGCAGAAGCTTGTTCATGAAAGTCCTACTCAGCGTCAAAATGTATTGTTACGCATTTTATTAGATTCTTGATTATTCTGCACCTGCTGTTTTAGTTGGGATTGACCTCTCAAATAAACAATTCAAATATTCAGTTTAGCAAAATTTTTATTCACACTACTTTGGTAGTAATACTTCACGATTAAAATACTCGCGTACTGCAGTGATATAGTGTTAAAATCAAACTGATTCACCATCGCTTGTACTGCGCTGCTCTTATACTCTCAAATGCCTCGTTCACCTATTCCTTCTAGGGTCTAGACTTTTTGCGAAAAATTATGTACCTATCTGATATTCACTTTTGTCTTTTAGGTATACGCGTGTGTGAGTAATAAGTTCTGCTCTTAGGTGATGACTATATGTGTGTATGTAATATAATCTCTTCGCTCTTAGCGTCGCTGTTTGCATGTATGACTCTCTCAGCTCTCAGCTTAATTTGGTTTCGTGGTCATTCACGACGAGACAGCCAAGTCGCTTCCATATCAATTTTTATGCTGCCATCTGGTGCAGCAAATTAACATTTTTCAGACTGTACGACCCAAGATTCACTCCTTGCCCACGCTGGCGTTAAAATCGTCAAGCATTATTTTGATATCAAGGCTGGCAATATTCAAATGCCTTTTATAAGTTTTCTATACAGACACCCTTACTCACGCCTACCTCGGTTGATGCGTAGACATGTTAATCGCGATCTTACTCAAAGCAGATCGCGATAGTGATCTGGTTTACATCCTGAACGACAATACTAGGCGATGAAACAACCGTCCATACTGAACATCCACGTCGATAGCATTGCCCTACCGACTCTCGTAAATACTGGGTGTAATGTTCGATCAAGATCTGCATTTTAGAGAGCATGCACGCCCAATTGTCCAAAGCCGCAACAAAATCCCCAAGTCTCTTGCCGACAGCACTTGGGACAAATATAAAGAAACTCTTATATGCGAAGCATATGTCGCTGAGCTTACAAGAAACACACTGGAGGGAACTGCAAGCCTGTTAAAACGGGTTACCCCCTTTATCGCCAAAATCTAAATCCCCAAATCAAAATCCCCAACACGAAATCCCCATTTCCCCCCGCGATTTTGAACCTAATTTGAATGTTTTTCACACAGAAAAAGAATAGTTATGTTTATTCTATTTCCAAATTAACACTTCAATATTGATGATTTCACAAATATTTAATGGGCACATTAAAGAAAATACAGGGCAACGCAATAACTTATAAATACAATTAATACAGTATTTACATAACAAAAAAATTCAAAATTCATTGCATTGCAGATTAACACCGGAACATTTTTTTTTTTGTTTTTACAAATTATAAATACATATATTTTTATGTATAAATTACTTTACAAAACTCTGCGAGCAGTTTTCTGATAATTTTATCGTCTATCGCCAAGAAGTAACTAATTCGATACATTTTGCAGTTAATAAGGCGAGAGATATTCATTTGATAAACATAACTTATACTTTAACGGAATTTTTTCTATAAGAAGATATTTAGGCGATGGAGATCTTTAACGTTTTGAATTTTCCTTTTTTCAATTATTTTGAGAACTTTTGCAGTTTGCTTTCGTAATTTCCCTCTATTCAATAGCTATATTAATGATATTATACTAATTTTGCGTTATTTTCTCATCGTCGCTTCACTACCAGATCTAGGTTGTTCATTTAAATTTTTTAATGTTTTTTCACAGTATTTTTAATAATAAATTTATAAACAAAAATTAAATAAATAGAAAATAAAATTTAAATCCGTGACCTGGCATTGAACCGACGACTTTTGCATGGTAGTTGAAGACCTAAGCCTATGTGCCACTGATGTACATAAGAGGTTGTTGTCAAATTCGCAATATAACATTGACATGTTTAGAACAGAAGAAAGATATGAAAACACAATGCAAATAGAACGTGTACCGTTAGGTTATTTCCCATCATTTTACTTTATGCTTATATATTTTGTCATTTTATATATGTAAGTATAAATGCGTAATTATGTTTATACGCGTTCGAACTTTACTTTATGATTTAATTCAAATTTTTGTGATTTTGTGTTCGAGGTTTTTTGATATTTCCTCAAAAAAGGTTTGGGGATTTTGCCCCAAAAAAAGTGCGGGTATTTTGTTTTGGGGATTTGGTTATGGGATTTTAAATTTGGGAATATGTATTATGGATTTTTTTTTAGCTGGGGATTCTGTATTTGGGGATTTTTTTTTGGGGATTTAGGGGCACTCCCGTTTAAACGCCTTGCTTAGAACAGCCACGGGATGCCCTCTTAAGTCTTTACAACATCAACTACACAGCGTGGCGAGAATACTCCTTTTAAAGGAAAGAAATGAAATGCTGAACAAAAAGTTTCTGAAACCTTGGCATACACACAGACATCTGATTGAAGTGGCCCCGCCTCCCAGGAACTTAAGCAGTCTTCTCTGTCAGCCCTTTGAAAGAGAGAGGAACATGACAAGGTCCTAAGAAAGGTCCAAAAAAAGGGTGCCAGGGATTTGCCGGTACGCCCCGTTTAAAGACAAATACCCTAAACTCGCAGTTGAGGAAAGCACCCTCCCCAGGAAGACGCGCGTCACTCTAGTTCATCTTCCATCTGAATACTGTAATTGGTTAAACTCTTACTTATTCGAAAGCAACTCCAACATACCCATTGTATGATACCAATACATGACACCAACCATATTTTCAATTGCAATGTGCAACCAACGCCTCTAACACCCATAGCTCTCAGGTCCACCTCTGTTGAAACTGCGAGTTTTCTCGGACTTCCGCTAGAAGACATTGATGGCAGTCAGGGAGTGGCCGCTTCTTTTGGATGGGGCGAAACAATGCTGCAAAAACAACAACAATAAAATAACTTGCCTACCATTGAAACGACACAGAGAATATTACAGATCTGAGGATATGAAAAGTAAAGTACGTCGAAAATTTCCGGTTTCTAAATGTAAGGCAATTGTGCTACGTTTGCATACAAATAGAAAGGAATTTAAGTTCAACTGCATATTTGAACAGGCTTACTATGTCAGCCCTGCATACAGGTCTGAGTCAACGAGCGAGATATTTCAATAATCAACTTATCGTTTTCCTCGCCTGGAAATCTGTGAGCCCACACTTGCATTACCAAGACAGTCTTGAAGTTTATTCTCAATTAGAAATGTAGACACGTAATATAAATTCGTGAGAATTTTTTTGATTAGTTGCTAACGAAATTAACTGTTCTTTTAACTTCAAAAATGTTCCCCGAATGCTAAGAAAGGGGTGTTGCGAAGTTGGTCAGTTCTTTGCCGCATATGAACTCGGTACGCTCCGCTATAAATAGCTACTGATACTCGCCACACGGTTCCGTTTTTTTACCACTCCAACTTTCGGGATTTTAGTCGCCTCTTACGACATGCGCCATGTCTACACCGCGAATATCATAAGCCCATTAACGAAAATAACTGAGGTGCAATGCTTCAAGTGAAAAAGTTTACACAAGGAAATTAATTACTTAAGAATTTTAAATACAATACAGAGTACCTCAAAAACTTTGTTAATTTATTTATTTTGTATTCATGCACGTGAATTGTAAAATTCTATTTAAATACCAGACACAATAAGCACTTTTATACCGCGCCACCAATGACCGTCCCAATAATTCAACAAACATCGAAAGAAAAAAAGTTATTATAGGACAAAAAAAATAATCCATCAAAAAGTCAAAATAAAGTTTTTCGATCCGCCTGAATGTTGTTAGGCTGTTGAGTTTGTGTTGTCTATGGTATGGGAACTATTGCAGTAGAGCTTTTGGTCTCCGCTTATCAACTTGCCCATTTGACTTTTTCAACTTTGTACGTTGAACTCTTTTTATACTCTTTCTATTTATTCCCAATGAATATTGTAGAAAAAATATAAATAAATCAACTTTTAATTAAATTTACAGGTGGCGAATCGGATGGTCGACAGACGCGCCAGGGAGTTGCAGTTTGTTCGCAGAGACGCGCGCTGTTAGTTGCCGGCATCGTTTTGGGTTCATTGCTGTTAACCGCGTTAATAATCGCCTATGCAGGACCACAAAATGGTAGGTTGAAAACGTGTGTTTGCCTAAATTGATGTGTGTGTGTGTGTATCTGTGTTTGTTTGTGTGGTTGTGCTACAATTAAGTTTTTATGCGAGTCTGTGGTAAATGATATTTGTATTATTTGTGGTTTTCACATACATTCACACACATATTTACAAAACATTCATTTTTTACAATTCTAAATTACTAACACTTTAAATTGAGTCCACCTACATAAATGAATGCATACATATACATACATACATCAATCGTTTCCTTCCCATATATACATCAATAATATACTTCCTGTTGTGGAATAAACTGGGATGAGCAGTAGTTCATTATTGAAACATCTGTGGTGTTTCTGCAGTTGTGAAGTTCCGAATATTAAATATCGGTCTTTTATATTTGAGCATCTTTGTTTATGGTTTGAAGAAATTCAAAATGTAAGAGTAAGTGAAGGCACTACATCGTATCGTAATATGGTTATGATCTACATACATATGCCCTTGAGGTGATATAAGGAAATGAAAGGAAATGAAATGAATGGAAAGGAAAGGAAAGGACAGGAAGAAAGGAAAGGAAGGAAAGGAAAGGAAAGGAAAGGAAAGGAAAGGAAAGGAAAGGAAAGAGAGTAAAGAAAAGGAAAGAAAAGGAAAGAAAACAAAAGAAAAGAAAAGAGAAGAGAAGGGAAGGGAAGAGAAGAGGAAGGGATGGGAAGAGAAGAGAAGGGAAGTGAAGAGAAGAGAAGAGAAGAGCAGAGAAGAGAAGAGAAGAGAAGAGAAGAGAAAGAGAAGAGAAGAGAAGAGAAGAGAAGAGAAGAGAAGAGAAGAGAAGAGAAGAGAAGAGAAGAGAAGAGAAGAGAAGAGAAGAGAAGAGAGAGAAGAGAAGAGAAGAGAAGAGAGAGAGAGAAGAGAAGAGAAGAGAAGAGAAGAGAAGAGAAGAGAAGAGAAGAGAAGAGAAGAGAAGAGAAGAGAGAAGAGAAGAGAGAAGGGAAATGAAGAGAAGAGAAGAGAAGAGAAGGGAAATGAAGAGAAGAGAAGAGAAGAGAAGAGAAGAGAAGCGAAGAGAAGAAAGGATAAGAAAATAGGGAAGGAAAGGAAAACAATGGAAAAAAACGAAAATGAGGGAAAGATAAGGAAAGATTAAGAGTCGTAACCGAAACCAAAAATCGAAGTCGGAACCATAACCGGATGACGTGTTATCAGTTCTTTATTTGAAGTTATCGATGGGTTAATGGCGTTTTTACCTGTTATTTATCAACGACTTATTGATTCGTTATTGACGAAACATAATCGAATTACCAATTTGTTAGCGCAGTGTCATAAACTGCTATTGAAAACAAAGGTTGCCGGTTTGCTATCGACGAGTTATAGACGTTTAGTCGAAAAATACCGATTTATTATCTAAAAGTTATTGATTGAAAAGCTATCCACATATTATCAAAAAATTTTTCGATTTTTCATCGAAGTGTTATTGATTTTCTACTGAAAGGAATCGATTTTTTGTCAAAGAGTTATCGATTTGCTATAGGAAAGTTATCAATTCGTCGAATGTTTGTCGAAAAGTTATCAGTTATTTATTGAAAAGTTATCGATATGTTACCAAAAAGCTTAAGATTTGTTATCTGGTAGTTATAAAAAAAATATGGATTTGATATCCAAAATTTATCAATTTGCTATCAAAAACTTACTGAGATATTATCGTAAGTTATCGGCTAGTTATTGAAAGTTATCGATACATTATTAAAAAAATATCGATTTGCTATTGAAATATTATTGATTTCCTATCGCATTGCTATTGGCGAGTTATCGTTTGTTATCGAAAATTTATCGACTCAATGCTAAAAGTTATCGAAGTGTTACCAATTTTCCTTTTATCGATTTGTTATCGACCACTTTTCAGCTTGTAGTGGAAAAGATAAAACTTTAATCGAAAAAGAACCCTGGGCAGCATCTTCATAGTACCGAACTAGCGCAGAACTATCGAATTGAGAGGAGCACTAGTTCGAATTCTGGCACCTCGCAGTGCTTTCAACTGACACTTTTAACGTTTGTGATCCCTACAAAAGGGCAATTTCCTATAGCTCAGATAAAAGCACTATTGATACAAGTGTGGTTGCCAACTGTCCCGCTGTGCATCCGACAAGCACATGTTCGTGAATAGTCATTAAATTGACAGTGTACAATTATCGCTTTGCGTGACTGTTTCCCAGTTTTTCTGCATTGTATGTATTTAGTACGAATTCGATCACATATATGAAGGTACGAAGCCTTACTCGAAGGAACCGATTCGCTCATATGTCCTTAAGTGCTTTATACCAAACTGATTATCCCGTTGTGTTGATCTTAAAAATTTAGTTAATTCATGTAATACACTAGACGAAAAGCCTTTCGCAACATGAAATAGCCTCAATCTAAAATAACATAATTTAAAAAAATGTTTAAGTTAAACGGTTTATTGAAAACAATACTTACATGAAGCAATAATAATACTAAAAGCTAGAAAATAATTAGGTAGTTCCTAGGTTCTACTCATCACACTCCTCATCAGTGTAGGGCGTTGATCAGACAATTAAATAAAAGCGGAGGGTGCGTGAAATTTCTAAAAATGTGAGGCATACCATAACCTTATTAAGGTTCAGTTGGTCTTATATATGACTATCAATAGAAATTTTACGCGTCCAACGAGTTTATTTAATTGTCTGATCAACGCCCTATATTGATTAGGATTGTTTTCACTAGTACCCAGAATCTACCTAATTATTTTCTAGCTTTTAGTATTATTATTGCTTCATTTAAGTATTGTTTTCAATAAAACCGTTTAACTTAAACATATATTTTAAATTATTTTGATTTCAAGTTTTTAGTCTTTATTTAATTGCCTATTATTTCTCATTCTATTTAGTTCATTTAGTGACTCATTATTACACTGACTCTTTCCTGACATTTTGTTACAATCTAAGTCCTCCAAGGACTTTACTCGACTCTGCGCCACGTATGCTTGTCCCTCCACGAAATCCAAAATATTTTGGTGTCACTTCTACCGGCCTATATGTAATATTTGTTCCAAATATTAGCCAAATCGGACATCACTTGTCACTTTCTATTCATTTATATATTAAAAAAAAATAATAATAATAAATGTAAGGCGCGATAACCTCCGAAGAGATCTAAGGCCGAGCTTCTCTTCCAATTTGCGTCGTGCTCCTCTTGATTTTCCCTACAAATTGGTCGGACGGGACCTACATGTTTTATGCCGACTCCAAACGGCATCTGCAAGGCAGATGAGTTTTCATTGAGAGCTTTTCATGGGTGAAATACACCCGGAGCGCTTCCCGAACACTGCCGAGGGGCGACTCCGCTTAGAAAAATTTTCTTCTAATTGAAAAATCTTATTTCTAAAACTTTGATTTTGCTTTGCCCGGGGTGCGAACCCAGGGCATACGGTGTGATAGGCGGTGCACGCTACCATCACACCACGGTGGCCGCCATTTATATATTATGTGTTCCAAATATGGACCACATCGGACCACGAATACGATTTTTTTGAATATTTGGATGCTTGCGCCACCTAGCGACGTTTTTTCACAGGCCGTTTTCTATTCATGTATGTATTATGTGTTCCAAATATGAGCCAAATCGGACCATAAATACGATTTTTTTGAATATCTCGATCCTTACGCCACCTAGCGGCGATTTTTTTTCATATGTCGCTTTCTATACTTGTATGTATTATGTGTTCCAAATATGAGCCAAATCAGACCACAAATACAATTTTTTTGAATATCTCGATCCTTGCGCCACCTAGCATCGATTTTTTTTCATATGTCGCTTTCTATTCATGTATGTATTATGTGTTCCAAATATGAGCCAAATCGGACCACAAATACAAGTTTTGTGAACATCTCGATCCTTGCGCCACCTAGCGGCGTTTTTTTTCACAGGCCGTTTTCTATTCATGTATGTATTATGTGTTCCAAATATGAGCCAAATCGGACCACAAATATGTGATTTTTTTAATATCTCGATCCTTGCGCCACCTAACGGCGTTTTTTTTTATAAGTCTCTTTCTATTCTTGTATATATTATGTGTTCCAAATATGAGCCAAGTCGGACCACAAATACGATTTTTTTGAATATTTCGATCCATGCGCCATCTATCGGAGTTTTTTTTCTTATTACAAAATTCGTGCCAAATAGCCAGCCTGCCAAGTCAAGCTAAATAAAACCGTTTAGAAATAAATCATGTTTCACTGCTTTTGTGCATTATTAACGATCCCAAGCTTTCGAACTGCTTACGGTACATTGTAGAGAATCACAAAAGAACTTTTTTATCACCTGCCTTTCCAATTTTTGTTAAGTTTTCGCTTTGCACACACCAAACTCCATATCAAAGCCATGATTAATTTTGTTATATCTCTATGCGGCTATAATTTTTCTAATATTTTCTACATACCCTTGAGCTTTTATCTAATAATGAAAAGCTATAAACATATAAGCTAATAACATTACCATCAAACTAATAACCGTACCTCACGTAATGCAGTTGCATTTAGTTGTTATCTATACATAAAAATGTACATCATTGGTGCACGCGTGGAAATGGAACTCCGGGATGTACAAACATTCTGCATACTTGCCACATTCATACGCATGAGGGAGAGTCTGGTAATGCAACATCGACCTCAATTAAATAAAAAGCATTAAAGGACCTTTGTGTATCTTTATTTCATTAAGTTGGCAACAGGTTTACCTTGTTAAACCACCAATGTCACCGACATGAAAGTGCATTCAAAGTGCACTGTAAGGATATGCAAATACATACATACGTACATACGTATGTTTGTAATGTCTATTAATAGCTTGTTCAGTGTACATAGTGCATAATGTATCTAAGGATAATTCCATTGCGCTTACAACTCCATATTGCAGCAATTTACAAACAGTCTTATTTTTTGGGCCGTTATATTCGTCAAGACTCTAGAGAGAATCGCACTAATTCCGAACTAGTGCATTAAGAGGTAGTACTAGTTCTAATTCAGTCCACCCACCGTGCTTTGAACTAACACTTTAAACATTGTAATGTTCTACAACAAGTGCTGCGGGGACAAATGTGATTACCAACTATCCCGTAGTACAACTAATTAGCAACAGTTCGAAGTAATTCTTTAAACTCGACATGCAAAGCTTTCATTTTGCTGGACTGTCTCCCATTTTTCCCGCATGTGGGATATGCTTACTTACAGGTTGAAAGTTTTCCATGCAAAAAAGACATACAATATCGTACAATCTTTAAAAAAATTAAGGACAAATAAAGATATTTTTTAGCCAGTCATTTCTAGCGAAACGAACGACGACTTTTAGAATTCGTATAATCGATAGAGGGGTTAATTAGGGAGCACATTGAAAACAACGGAAATATGCCTTACTTTGCAGTTTTATTTTGTCGCTTTTGATCATGCCGCACTCGTGAAGCATCGAGCACCGAAATCTCAAAGCCTAGGAAAAGTGAACAGGGAATACCTCAGGGTGGTGTCCTATTCCCGCCTCTGTTTAATTTCTACATATCAAAACTCCCTTCCCCACCTGAAGGAGTTACAATCATTTCCCATGCCGACGATTGCACGATTATTGCAACGGGACCTGGCCCTTCAATAGATTAATTAGTTTCTAAAATAAACAGCTATCTGCCCGATCTTTCCAGTTTCTTCACCCCGCGCAAACTGGCATTATCACAGACAAAATTCACGGCCACACTGTTTACGACGTGGAAGGAACAGATGACTCAAATATTGGATGTTCATCTCGATGGTGTCACGCTACCCACTGTCGGGCAATCAAATATCCTAGGGGTAACGTTCGATAATAAGAAGCCTATCAGAAGCCGATGACTTTTCGATAAAATCGATAACTTTGCGAAAACAAATAGATAAGAAGTCGATAACAGATCGATAACCTTTTAATAACAAATCGGCAGCTTTGCGATAACAATCCGATAAAAAGTCGATAACAGATCGATAACTTTTTGATGACAAATCGACAACTTTGCGATAATAAATCAGCAACAAATCAAACCGATAATATGCCGATAGCAAATTGATAGCACTCCGATAACAAATCGACAACTCCTCCATAACAAATCGATAACTTTTTGCTAAAATATGTATAACTTTTCAAATTAATCGATATTTTTTCGATAATTATCTTGGACAACAAATTGGTAACACTGTGTTAAAAATCTGATAACTTTTTGATAACAAATCGATAGATTTTCGATATCAAATTGATAACTGGAGGGTAAAAAATCGATAGCTTATCGATAACCTTAACTTACAACCATAACTCATCTATACCTCGTCGATACCACCTATAACGAGCATTTCCTTTCCTGTACTTGTTGTCTGACTTCGCTTATATCGACATCGTACATTGTGCCCCCATTATGCTACATTGTAGTGACTACACCACACTATGCTTACGCTTACACTTAGACTTTTCTTATACCCTTTATCCGGCTGACCACTCTAAAGCTCCTGTCTTTTTGCACCTATATTGGTATGTACTCGTATTGCCAAAGTTGGGGCTCTTCTACAGATATGTGAATATACTTATACCTGTTGCACCCTTTGATAAGAGTTGTTGTTGTTGTTCACGTGTACGTCTAAGTGAAAAGGCGTAATTGTACATCCAACTCAATTTAATGGGTACGCTTTGTTGCAAAAAAACATGAATACAAGAAAAAGTAATTAATACAGACAGGGAAAAAATAAATAATATAAAATGATGAGTAGTAAATATGAAGGAATATAAGGATGTGCAAAGCACATTTAATTTATGCGCAGTGCCAACATAAGGTTGTCGATGCATATTAAATGGATTTTGATACACATGAGTTAATTTAATTGACGGCCAGTAAAGGAATGAGAACGGAAGACAAACAAAGGGTGCTTAAGTGACTGTTAGTTTACATTACTTACATAATTGGCGCTTAATCGTTTAAACAGTTATGGGCATCCAACAAGATGCGCCAGTCGCTCCTTCTCTCTGCCAACCGGCGCCAATTGGTCACACCAAGGGAGTTTAAATCGTTTTCCACCTGGTCCTTCCAACGGAGTGGGGGCTGCCCTCTACCTCTGCCTCCATAGGAGGGTTTCTATAGAAAGACTTTCTTGGCCGGAGCGTCATCTTTCATTCGCATAGCATGGCCCAGCCAGCGCAGCCGCTGCGTTTTAATTCGCTGGACTATGTTGATGTCTGCGTTAAGCTCATACAGCTCATCGTTAAATCTTCTTCGGTACTCGCCATCGCCAACGCTTATAGGCCAATAAATCTTTCGAGGAACTTTTCTCACGAACACTCCCAGAGCCGTTTCATCTGATGTTGTCATCGTCCATGCTTCTGCACCATATAGCAGGACGGGAACGATAAGTGACTTGTAGAGTATGATTTTCGTTTGACGAGAGAGGACTTTACTTTTTATTATTACAATTATTATTATATGCTCTTTTCTCATTCTAACGCATATTCCAATACATGGTAATTATTGTTTCATTGGCTGGCAACCCAATTCAAGGGAATCGTTCACCGAGCTCTCTTCTTTTGTTCGTTATCGAGTGATAAACGTTTTTGGCTCTACTGCTTGAGAGCTTTAGAGGGGGTGAAAACGAATTAATAGGAAGAAGCAACCTTACTTCGTAAGAAACTAGACTTTTTTTACATAAGCCTTTAAATCTTAATTCTCATCAGTCATGACTTTACTTATTCACAAATCCTTGATTTCGCTTCATACGAATTTCAGTTAGTGCATTTTTTTTTAGTCTCATAATTTATGTTTTGTTTATGTTAATTTAAACAAGCTACAAGTACACAAGCACTCATACATTAGAGCATTCTTGTATACACCACTTAGTCTAATGAACGAGGTGTGTTAGCTGAGCTTTAGGAGTTTAGTTGCAAATAGGAAAATATCGGCTTGCTTTTGCGTCTATTTGAAAGTACGATAAGACACTCGACACCATCCCTATCGGAAATCTCAGTAGTAGAACTAAGCAGCTCAGGCGCCAACTATTACAAGGTTAAAATATACTAGCCGGGCCCGTGCGCATCTTGCACAATAAATATAAAAGTCTCATATCAAATATCAACAGAAATCAGCTATTCTATCAATTAATCATCTATCAATAAAAACTTGCGTGCGCTTTCGCTGCCATCTGACGAATGTTAGCAACTGCCGGTAATGCAGTGTTAGTTCTAATCAAATATTCACAATAGTGCCATAGTACAAAAAGATTTATTTGTGTGCTCACAATCGCTTATTTTTAACAAATTAAAAAAAAATAAATAAATGTAAGGCGCGATAACCTCCGAAGAGATCTAAGGCCGAGCTTCTCTTCCAATTTGCGTCGTGCTCCTCTTGATTTTTCCCTACAAATTGGCCGGACGGGACCTACATGTTTTTATGCCTACTCCGAACGGCATCTGCAAGGCAGATGAGTTTTCACTGAGAGCTTTTCATGGCAGAAATACAATCGGAGCGCTTGCCAGACACTGCCGAGGGGTGACCCCGCTTAGAAAAATTTTCTTCTAATTGAAAAATCTTATTTCTAAAATTTTGATGTTGCTTTGCCCGGGAGTTGAAATTATTTTAATAAAATATAGCCAAACAAAAGCACTACGACCCACAATGCCTAAAGCTCGCTAATAGCACGAATTTCCATCTTTGCAAACAAAACTTTGTTTATAGATTTGGATTCCAAATAAGGGCGAAATCGGGACCTGCACATAAAAACAGCAATTAAAAATAATATATAAGATTAAGCGAAAGAGATAGATATATGTGGCACGCCAAGAACTGCAATTTAAGAGTTCGCTCAAAGAGCACCCTATTTTTTTATTAAGTTTTTCATAAACTTCCTCTTCACGTCAAAATGTTTTGAATTTATGCGCTCATAGAGCGTTCTTCAAACAAATTATAAAAAAGGGATTTTCTAGAAATTTGTTTCAATAGAGCGTTTCTCAAATGGCACCTGAGATTGGGTGTTATCCACCCAGTAGTTGAAATGTGAATGTTTGAATGTCTAGACCCGTGGCTATGTAACTGAATCACGACAGAAACGGTTTAAATGGAATCTTGCACGTAGATGGGTAGCTAATAGTATGGAGAGATCGGCTGGCAATTTTTTTTTTATTTTAATGGGGAGTCCTATGCCCCATTGGAGCAATAAATTTTGAATAATTTTCGAATCGTTTTGTGACTCTATCACGACAGAAGGCCTGAACAGATTTGAATGCAATTTGATACAGAGATAAACGATGGTGTGGGAGCAGCTGCTGCCTATGTTTTTTTTTTTATAGAAGAACGGGTAAGGTTCTACGCCCCCTTGGTAACAGTAATTTTCTAATTATTTTTAGCCATTATAGCTTTAAGCACAAAGCTTTATAAAGGTATAACAATTTTGGGAAATCTTGTAGAGATTCTTCCCCGCTCTGCCCTCTGGAACAGTATTATTAAATTAATTGTATCCTATACCATTAATATATTCCAGCATCCCTGGAAGCTTTTTATAAATTTCTATAACCCTGAATGTATTTCCCTCAGACCTTTGGTATATCAATGTTGGCAGCCATAATTTCGAAAAAGAAAAGAACTTCGTATATTTGGGAATCAGCATTAACACAAACAACAACGTCAGTCTAGAAATCTAGCGAAGAATCACTCTTGTCAAAAATTTACACTTTGGACTGAGTAGGTAATTGACAAGTAAACTGCTCTCTAGGCAAATAAACATCTTGCTCTACAAATCACTTATCTTATGCTCCGGCCAAAAAAGAACCAGCATACGAAACAGGGGAAGAGGGTGGCCATCACTCTACTGCAAGGACTATGTAGAAAACGGTTTAAATTCCCATGGTGAGGCCAATTGGCATCAGTTAAAGAAAAATGCAAGGCGCGATAAGCACGCTACCGCCACACCATTGGCGCCTGTTAGCCCAACCGCTTGAACGGCTAAGACCTCATAAATTATGGAAAAATAGCTGTGTCACATCTGGGATAATTCTATGATCACTGTTTTAAGGATCAAATAGGAAATTTCTCTTTTCCTGTACTATTTCGGCATTCTTTTTGGACCATTTCGAAATCAATTCAGACCTTTTTCTGGATTGTTTAAATATCTTTTCGATACACTTTCGGAATAATTTCGAGATTGATAATGCCATAATATCGAATTGTTTTCTGAATTGATTCAGGAATATTTCAAGATAATTTCAACCATTACTGGACTATCCCAGGATCTTTATAGGACTGTTTACTGGAGAATTTTAGGGCTTTTTCGGGATAAATTCAAGACACTCGCGCTTTAACAAAAAAAAATACCTTCTTGAGTATTAAGCCAAGGCCAAACTAAGCAACGCGACATGTAGCGGCAGCGCCACTTCACCTTTTTGCCTATTTGGTCAACATTGAATTATTCCACAAGAATATATGCAAATGATATTTTGCGGCATAGTGTAGTGTAGCTCAGTGTGTTCTAAGCTTAAACTATTCTTTAGTAATTTGGCTCAGCCGTTCTAGCGTGATTGAGTCACAAAGGCAACATTTAGTCAGCTCGACATCGAAACATCCATATATACACACATCCTAACTTTAACGTTTATAATATATGTACTAGCGATCCTGGTAGTCGTTTTACTGCCCGAAAAATGGTCTGTCTACATTGTAAAGTGGCCCTCTCTTCCCACTATCACTCCCACACTCATCTTTTCTACCTTCCATATATAATTCTTATTCTTAATACCATAATCTTCATAAACTTCTCAATTCTTTTTCTACATCCCACTTACGCTCACACTCCCACTACTAAATCGATTCCTATTCCCACTTCCACTCCGATATGTGGAGTTACAGAGCACGACCTTTAACTTTCACAAACTTGCACGTTTTTCTGCCAATTCTCAAAACTCAATAGCCACACCTCATAGTTATATTTTAAACAAATCCATACACACAAAAATGACTCGCATTGCATACATACATATTGATGAGTTAGTGTAAACTTATACTAAATTATTGTAAATAAATATTTTTAAGTATTTATATAAACATTGCTTTTAATTTACTTTAATGCAATATTTTTTTGCTAATCAATTGCAAAAATATTCTATATATATTTCTGTTTATATTTACTTATATATTTTTTGAACACAACAAAAATCTTTTAAAAACAACGTATAAATAACGATTTGACTTTAATGCTTGTTTGATTGGTTAAAAATGTGAGTAAAAGTTTTCAAAGAAGTACTGATCTATTGCGAAAACCCCTATAACCTTTATAGTTTTTCCTCTTACTATAAAAATTCATTTATAATCTTAACTAAAAACGGCATGTTGGTGTGAACTAGACAAATAAGGAAATAAAAGATTATGTTTCCCAAGTTTTAGTATCATTTTAATAAACAACTTTTACCCTTAAAACTAGAAGTCCCTAGCTTAGTACCTTACTATTTGGGAAATGTTTTAAAGTCGACAGTTAATTTTTTATTTTATTAACATTTTTTTTGAATTTATTATTTCGTTGGCCCTTACACTTAGTGTGAAGTGCATGCTAGTTTGAAGCTTTGGCAAATAAATTTAAGCAAAGTTTGTTTCTTTCTTTCTTCTCTACAACTTTTTATACCAATTTAGCTAAATACCTAAGGTTAATATTATATAATACTAGCAGACCCGGCAGACGTTGTTCTGTCCTAAATTTGGCCTATATGCATACATTTTAATAAGTTTTTTCCGTCTAACTCTAGCCTCCCCCCCCCCCCCCCCTCCCCTCTTCACTTTTTCCTTATCCTTTTATTCACTCCTCCCTCCGTCTTTTTCGCTTCATCTATCTCCATCTTCGTCTCTTTCTATCCCTTTGTCTGTCTCCTCCTTCTATGTTTTCTCTTCTCTCAAGTTCTTCTCTTTCTTCTTCATCCCTTATTGCCTGTCCCAGAGGGTGGTATGTATTTTGTTCTAGTCCCTGTCCCAGTTCCACTCCGATTCTCAGTCCCAGTCCGACTGCGAGTCTCAGTCCCAGTCCGTTTCCGGTCTACTTCCCGGGAAAAAGGGTCGGAAATACTAATATAGGCAAATTTATATACCAAATTTCAGGCAAATCGCATAAGACGTATGTAAATAGGTATTTGGGTATTATTAATTCATGTCCTTATTTGGGCTTCGCATGCAGTTTCGTCAGGTTGATGCGACTAAATCGAATATCACAATGAAAATTACTTTAGGGCTCTCAGCAACGGCTTTTATTTGATATCCATATTACCCACACATTCCAGGGGTACCCGGGTCCATTTTTCGGCCTATAACTCTACACCCAATCGATCGCAACCAAAGCTATACAATAACCACCGCGTGAGGTATACGCAACTTGTGTGAAAGCCTGAACAAAATCGACCGACGCATCTTTTCAAACACCGGCGACCAACTAACACACATTCTAGCCTTTCTTTTTATATATGTGACCCGGCAGAAGAGCAAAAACGTTCTGAAGAAATGCATTGTTTATCTTTAACAGCTGTTTCTCCAAAATTCTAATTTGAGTCATAAGCCACCTTTCCATTGACCGGGTCACATATATAGATTTTTATTTTTCACACTTCACTATAATATTAAAACGAAGTGCAGATATTCGTTGCTTTTGAAATTCGGCTTAAAAATTACACACGTAACAACTAAAGAACTTTACTGAATTAAAAAAAATGTCTTAGTACTTCTAAGCCGAGGGCCCTCTCAGAAACCCCGGGCACGGGGTAATCCCCCCATTCTCCTCCCCCCAAGGCCTGGTGATGTGCATTAATGATACATTTTATTAATGCATATAAACATTAAAAAAAAAATGCAATAAAATAATATTGCGACTATAAACTGAGATATAACCTATCCAATATTTCAAGTTAGATTAAACTACACACGGGGTGCAAAACAAATTTAAAATCGGTTCAGTAGTTTAGGAGTCCATCGCGGACAAACAATGTGACACTTCCCACTATCACTCCCACACTCATCTTTTCTACCTTCCATATATAATTCTTATTCTTAATACCATAATCTTCATAAACTTCTCAATTCTTTTTCTACATCCCACTTACGCTCACACTCCCACTACTAAATCGATTCCTATTCCCACTTCCACTCCGATATGTGGAGTTACAGAGCACGACCTTTAACTTTCACAAACTTGCACGTTTTTCTGCCAATTCTCAAAACTCAATAGCCACACCTCATAGTTATATTTTAAACAAATCCATACACACAAAAATGACTCGCATTGCATACATACATATTGATGAGTTAGTGTAAACTTATACTAAATTATTGTAAATAAATATTTTTAAGTATTTATATAAACATTGCTTTTAATTTACTTTAATGCAATATTTTTTTGCTAATCAATTGCAAAAATATTCTATATATATTTCTGTTTATATTTACTTATATATATTTTGAACACAACAAAAATCTTTTAAAAACAACGTATAAATAACGATTTGACTTTAATGCTTGTTTGATTGGTTAAAAATGTGAGTAAAAGTTTTCAAAGAAGTACTTATCTATTGCGAAAACCCCTATAACCTTTATAGTTTTTCCTCTTACTATAAAAATTCATTTATAATCTTAACTAAAAACGGCATGTTGGTGTGAACTAGACAAATAAGGAAATAAAAGATTATGTTTCCCAAGTTTTAGTATCATTTTAATAAACAACTTTTACCCTTAAAACTAGAAGTCCCTAGCTTAGTACCTTACTATTTGGGAAATGTTTTAAAGTCGACAGTTAATTTTTTATTTTATTAACATTTTTTTTGAATTTATTATTTCGTTGGCCCTTACACTTAGTGTGAAGTGCATGCTAGTTTGAAGCTTTGGCAAATAAATTTAAGCAAAGTTTGTTTCTTTCTTTCTTCTCTACAACTTTTTATACCAATTTAGCTAAATACCTAAGGTTAATATTATATAATACTAGCAGACCCGGCAGACGTTGTTCTGCCCTAAATTTGGCCTATATGCATACATTTTAATAAGTTTTTTCCGTCTAACTCTAGCCTCCCCCCCCCCCCCCCCCTCCCCTCTTCACTTTTTCCTTATCCTTTTATTCACTCCTCCCTCCGTCTTTTTCGCTTCATCTATCTCCATCTTCGTCTCTTTCTATCCCTTTGTCTGTCTCCTCCTTCTATGTTTTCTCTTCTCTCAAGTTCTTCTCTTTCTTCTTCATCCCTTATTGCCTGTCCCAGAGGGTGGTATGTATTTTGTTCTAGTCCCTGTCCCAGTTCCACTCCGATTCTCAGTCCCAGTCCGACTGCGAGTCTCAGTCCCAGTCCGTTTCCGGTCTACTTCCCGGGAAAAAGGGTCGGAAATACTAATATAGGCAAATTTATATACCAAATTTCAGGCAAATCGCATAAGACGTATGTAAATAGGTATTTGGGTATTATTAATTCATGTCCTTATTTGGGCTTCGCATGCAGTTTCGTCAGGTTGATGCGACTAAATCGAATATCACAATGAAAATTACTTTAGGGCTCTCAGCAACGGCTTTTATTTGATATCCATATTACCCACACATTCCAGGGGTACCCGGGTCCATTTTTCGGCCTATAACTCTACACCCAATCGATCGCAAGCAAAGCTATACAATAACCACCGCGTGAGGTATACGCAACTTGTGTGAAAGCCTGAACAAAATCGACCGACGCATCTTTTCAAACACCGGCGACCAACTAACACACATTCTAGCCTTTCTTTTTATATATGTGACCCGGCAGAAGAGCAAAAACGTTCTGAAGAAATGCATTGTTTATCTTTAACAGCTGTTTCTCCAAAATTCTAATTTGAGTCATAAGCCACCTTTCCATTGACCGGGTCACATATATAGATTTTTATTTTTCACACTTCACTATAATATTAAAACGAAGTGCAGATATTCGTTGCTTTTGAAATTCGGCTTAAAAATTACACACGTAACAACTAAAGAACTTTACTGAATTAAAAAAAATGTCTTAGTACTTCTAAGCCGAGGGCCCTCTCAGAAACCCCGGGCACGGGGTAATCCCCCCATTCTCCTCCCCCCAAGGCCTGGTGATGTGCATTGATGATACATTTTATTAATGCATATAAACATTAAAAAAAAAATGCAATAAAATAATATTGCGACTATAAACTGAGATATAACCTATCCAATATTTCAAGTCAAGATCAAACTACACACGGGGTGCAAAACAAATTTAAAATCGGTTCAGTAGTTTAGGAGTCCATCGCGGACAAACAATGTGACACGTGATTTTTATATATAATAGTTCTGAGTATCTTAATGTGCATAATTTGTTGAGATCGGACCCATTCAAACAATCATACACACAAACACAGTTTAATGGATCACTGCGATTGATCTCTTTTGTCTTTATTGAGGTATAATTTATCCCCTCTAGTCCCTTTTTGGAACAGTTGTGATACGTCAGTTTTAAACCTATATAGCAAATTTTAGGAAACAATAAAAAAAAAAAAAAACGAAACGAAAAAGGTAGAATAAAAAAATTAAGTGGATATGAAACGAGTTATTTCATAAATATCCGGAGTTGCATAGAGAGCCTAATATACCAGCAACCCAGGTTTCATTATCGCAGGGTTTGTTTTTGTTATAATTTTTCTACAATACCAATACTAAAATGAAAATAAAAATATTGTATTAAAGTTAAAAAATAAAATTATAAAATCGGTAAGAATTCCTGAATGGATAGAAATAGGACTTATTCGACAGTACTCGTAGGTGAAGAAAGCGTATCTGTCCGATAGCACCCGTTGAGGTACAAAGAGGATCTGCCCGTCGGATCATTAACACTTGCCTTACGGCGCTTCAGTTTTCAAATCATGGGCTAAGCTTTAAATCTCTCCTTACCTTCTTTGTCATCTATTATTGATTCTTATTTTGGAGATGCTTTCATTTTCAATTAACATAACCATTAGTGATAAATTGACTCATCTTCTGATTGGATCGGGAAAAATACTCTATCACTGCACCAGTAAAATTTATATTTATATTTTAATTTTATAACTTTTCCGCCTTCGTATTATTCTTTCGAAGTCAATACGAGTCTTTTGACACAAGAAAGCGTCCTAGCAATTAGAGTATAATTTTACTACCATTGGGGTTGAAAATACGACTGGACCCTATTTGAGTCCTTATTTCTACGAAAAGGGGATAGTCATCATATGTTCCCATATGGGAATAAAATGGATTGGTCCTATTGTTCTTTTTTGGGTATAAATGGGTATAATTAGTCTCTTCATAAGACATGCTCAAACAAAAGGAAACAGTTCAACTCATACAAAGAGATCAAAACTAGCATTAGTCGCATACTTTTTTGCAGGGATCATTATAAATAAATTTTTGAGCTTTTTGGAGTCGTATTGCAGAATTTGCTAAGAATTTATTTGATTAGTTAGACTATAACTTTAATGTGTTCAATGAATTGCATTTTAAAATCTTTTTGAGATTCTGTTTAGCATAACAAGTGAGCATTTTTCCAGACTCAATTTTCTGCGTAAATGGTGGGTACATAGCTGATGTAGCAAAACAAACGACCTTTAATGCATGAGACGTTGTTCTGCCCTAACTTTGGTCTATCTGCATAACTTTTAAGAAGTTTTAAACTCTTACTCTCCCTCCCCACTCTCCGTCATTTCCATATCTTTTTATTCACTCCTTTCGCTACATTTCTAATTCTCTGCATATTTTTCTCCAACTCCGTCTTTTCTGTTACTACTTTTCTGTCTAAATCTCTCTACTTCCCCTCTCCTGGTCCATATTTCCCTATTTCTCTACCTTTGTCTAACTCTATCTCTTTCTCAGTCTCTTTCTCCTTCCCTTTTTTTCATCTTTCTAGTTCTCCTTATTTTTCTCCCAGTCTCAGTCCAAGTATTAGTCCTAGTCCTAGTCCCAGTCCAGTCCCAGTCCCAGTCCAGTCCCAGCCCGAGTTTCTGAAATACGGGTATCATACAAAAAACACTTCTCAGTTGACATATGTATTACCATAGTATCCCTGCAAAAATTGTTGGATCATGTGGTCCACTTGAGTACTTAACATTATACTCCACTGTAATGCAGCAATGGACCAACTCATGTTTCTACACGAACATATTGTAAGCCGATCATTGCTCGTTTTTAACGATTGTAATCACTACACGATGTTTATTGGACTGTGGGTACTCCATGGATTACTCTGATGTAATGCGGAGCTGGAGTATATGGTCCGGTCCTAGGACATCGCAATGTTAATTGGACCATATTTTTTATATGAATTGTGGTTAATTTTGGAGCACTCGCTTGGTCCATAGCGAGTAGCATGCATGGAGTACTCGCGATTTTTGCAGGGATGTAGGTGTAGTAACTGATGTAATCCATGGCCGTCATTTATTGAAGTCATAATAAATGGAGAATGTGTGTAAAGAATCCAAACAATTTTTGTTTGACCTAGTGAAATGAGCTTATATGGACTTATTCGGTGCCCCATATGAAACATATAACAAACCATGGATTCCAAATTTCGTATGTAAAAGTTGTGTTTAAAAAAAGATACTCATTTCAAGTACCAAACTCCTTTCATATGGCGTGAACCGTCGGATCATCACGGCGACTAAATTATTTCCAAAACGGAATTCTAAAAAGGTGAAAACTGGGATTTTCGAGGGTCAACGGATTAGAAAACTAATTTGTGATCCATAGTTCACTAGCCGCATGAAAGCACCTGAAAAACCACCATGTGACGAGTTCGTTTGGGTTTGGAAACAGGAAGTTACCTAACTTATCTGAGCATACAGACCAACTGAACATATCATAAGCATAAGTATCAAAATGCACTTTCTCCATAGCCATTTGGAAAAGATAATCTCTTAAAAGACAATTTTTCTAACTGTAATTGATACGGCCGCCGTGGTGTGATGTTAGCGTGCTCCGCCATTTACACCGAAGATCCTGGGTTCACGCCCCGGGAAAAGCAACATCAAAATTTTAGAAACAAGTTTTTTCAATTAGAAGAATATTTTCCTAAGAGGGGTCGCCCTTCGACAGTGTTTGGCAAGCACTCCGAGTGTATTACTGCCATGAAAAGCTCTCAGTGAAAGCCCATCTGTCTTGCAGATGCCACTCGGAGTCGTAATAAAACAAGTAGGTTCTGTGGCGCCAATTTGTAGGTAAAATTAAAAGGAGCTCGACGCAAATTGGAAGAGAAGCTCGGCCTTAAATTGATTATAATGAAGTTTATTTATAAAAAAAATTATTTTATTGCTGGTAGGAAAAATTTAAATTAGGGTAAATTGTGCTTTAACAATTATGCATAAAATCGCATGCAACAGAACTTGTGTCGACCAGTGTAATATCTGATAAGATTATACCACACTTGTTGTTGAAACAAATTTCTAATTCTATAGATTATTTAAAGTGGGTTGTGTGCTTGTCTACCGTGTCAGGGGCTTCACATCTTAATACCGATATAAGTTACGTCAAATAAACACTTCATACACTGAGAGAGTGCCAAATTTTAGTTGTATCAATAAAGAATCAGTTCTCAAATACTTAAGTGCATTTTGATAAAGTCTTATTTATATAATAAATAAATCTATTGTAACTATTATAAGGCAGAAGATTAAAGTTCGAATTTCCCTTCGGTCAACGAAAAGATTCAAGATTATTATTATAATTGTTTTTTTTTTTGTTATAATGACGTGTTTACAAATTTAACCCTCCTTTTTTCATTTTCGATATTTTAACAAAAAGCTTCTAGGTATTTTGTAGGTGACACAATGCGAACCAAACTCAAAAACGCTTTCGAAATAGTTGGAAAATTTGAGGATACCCTGCAAAATCGTTGGATCATGTCGTCCACTTGTCATACTGGAGCACTCCATGGATTACTCTGATGTAATGCTGAACTGGAGTATATGGTTCAGTCCTAGGACATCGCAATGTTAATTGGACCATATTTTTTGTATGAATTGTGGTTAATTTTGGAGCACTCGCTTGGTACATAGCGAGTACTCCATACATGCATGCATGAAGTTGAATGGAAATATAAAACGCTCTTTGGAAAAAAATTAAAAAAAAAATCTTTACAATTTTTGGGAGACCTACGTACTTTGCGGGACTTACATCGATTGGGCTACAAAACTGCATACTCAATAAAAGTCAAATTTCTCAACTTTTCAAAATTTTTCGAAAACGTCTTTGAGGTTGGACTTCAGTTACGAAGGTCTCAGACATTTTTTTTTAAAATGTCATAAAAATTGTCACTGCTATTTTTCTGTTCGCTGCTGTCAGTGCATGTAAAACCTTTTAAAAAGAAAGCTTAGTTATAAAAGTGCACTACATATTTATTTTCTTTGTTAGAATGTGAAAGACAAATATAAATTTAGCTTAGCCTCAATTTGATTTGATTAAATTTTGTTTTATTTCTGGTATATTTTCAATAATTTATGTTTTTATAAATATATGTACCCACACCAACCAGCTGTTTAAGTCTTTGGTAAAATGGTATTCATTATAGCAGTTTAAAAACTTTTCTTTTTTCCTTTATGTTAAATATCTCGAAATATTGTTCTTTGAAGTATAAAATGCTACAAGTACTGCAAAGATTTTTGGAAGCTGTATTTGTTTTAATAAAACTAAAAGAAGGAAAAAAATTTAAACACTTTCTTTACAGAAGTGAATCAAACTGCAACAGAAACTTTCAAAATCGAAGTTCAACAACATAATATCTGTGTTTAAGGACAAATTTTCTGCTGCTTTGTGATCATTTAATACGAAGGAAGTGTTGAAAGGCAAGTCTCTACAAAACTGTGCGCAAGATGCCTTACTTTTCGTATATGTATTCGTCTCCCTTTGGCATCAGCAAATTGTTGTAAATTTCAAGCCTTGAGCTTAGCGGACATCTCGTCCTCCTAGCGGATCTTTCACTCCCTTTAGTTCACACTGTATCGGTGCTCTCAACTATGCGTTAGGTTTCAAGTTTGTAATTCAGTGTCAAGCCTCTTAAATTCAGGTCCCCTTCCGTGATATTTTCTTAAACCTTGATCCTCTTGCCCTTTTGATTTAAGGCTTTCGAGGTCCGTTCAAAACTTGCCCCCTTTTTTCGTGTGACGATTTTATCTTCCGGACTTCTTTCGGAGGGTTGGAACCGCTTCCTCTTGCCACCGCAAACTCGCGATATTGGCGCACACTTACTTATTTACACCATTGTACCACCCGCCGAATCAAAGGTTTAGAGTGGCTAATTGGTTCTTCCTGTAAGCGCCATTTCTACCAATATCCACTTTCAGTCAGTGACTGCTTCGCCACATCTCTCATCTTCTAGAAAAACTCTTGAACTGCCTACGAGCTACATCTATTGGCCTATTTCAAACGCTCACTCTCCAGGTCTGTTTGGTCCACAGCTGCTCCCAAGCATTGGACAATTTGTGCTACAAAGTACTACGAAAGAGCTCTCTTACTCCGTTTGACTTCGCCTACCGTTCCATGGCTTGCAGCGCTTTTGGCTTCGTTGGCTTGCAATTCCGTTCTCCCTCTCTCATTCTCATTATTAACATACGATTTTACGTTGTTCATCTCGTTTGCATGACCACCTGCCTGGCAAATCGGGCTCAGCGGTCTTGTATTAAATATGAAGAAGAAACCCGTCCGCCATAGTTGTGCCCCTTCCTTTGGTAAGGCCATCGTAACTTCCCGAGGTGATCCCAGTTTAAGGAGGGCTCCATTGAAACACAGCGGAATATATCCCCTGGCTGCAAGCCATCCAGTAGACACTGTCCATATAACACTCTAGATAGGGGGGTTGGGAGTTCTTAGTCACTAAAATTCCACCACCTTCCTCTGGAGTGGAACGGCATAGATGCAAGCCCCCAAACCTCTCAGCTAGATAGTCGTGTGCTATGGCGCTTGGCTAAGCACTCACGACATCGGCAACGCGCCCAATGAAAGGTTAGGTTAAGTTGAACTTGCCAGTCAATAAAGAATTCACATACACTGAATGTGTCAATAGTGTTACCAAAATTTGTTTGAAAACCCCCAATCAGGACCATCTCGGGAACGATTTAATGTGAGCATATTTAACCTTCTAGGACATCCCTCCCCCACCCCCTAGTTCCATGGAATTTGGAGTCGTCAGAGCTTTGGCTGCTCAAAAAATAGGATTCACCACAGGCGAGGTTGACAATTTGGTTGGGTTGAGCTATAAACTGCGCTGGAAGGGTTGGGTATTTTAGTCGCCTCTTACTACAGGCATAGCTGCCGCGGGTATAGTCTAAGCCCTCTAACCAACTGGGGTAACATTTTTCTATTCTTGCTGCATTGCCACGGTGTGTTAGTTTTCAAGTTTCTAGCCCAATGAGAACATATCGATTCCAAGATTTCCCAATGTTGTACTGCCATTTGCGGCCAAACATGAAACCGACCAATAGAAAGTGAAACTCTACAAACTTTTGTAAACAAAAATACTTACGTTGTTTTTACATAGAACAATATTTCGAGCCAAATTATAGTAAGGCAAAAAATTTAATTATACCATAAACATACATACATAGATATGATTTAGTCAATCAAAAATTTCAATATGTAAAAAAACATTGTGATTACTTAGTTGTAATGTTATATGTATACGTGTGCAATGTAATCCGAACTCCTTAATACAAATAGACTATTATGAATTTATTATTTACTAACAAAATTTTAAGAAAAATAGAAAAAATCGTCAAAGAGTGCATTTATCTAATTCGAATACTTCATCATCCAACATTTTTCCACTTTCTTTTTGTTTTCTTATCATTTTAGATTGTTCATGCGCTGGTAAATTTTCACCGGGTTATGAATCGGATGAAGAGAATGACACCCAACCATTCAATCCGATTGCAACAAACGGCGAGGCATATCCATGGTTGGAATTGGCGTTGCCAACATTTGCGCGTCCCTTGCGTTATATGGTCACAATACATCCCAATCTAACAACGTTGGATGTAAAAGGTAAATACCTACATATGAAAAAGAAATAAAAAAAATACTACAGAAATGTGGAGTGCATTTTAAAGCACTCGAAAAACTTTTTACTTACTCGTTCAAAATAAAATTAGCTTCTTCAACCAGCATTTATTTAAGTGGACAAAAGTAAAGTAATTTTATAAATTTTCTGCTTATTTCCGCAGGTCAAGTGACAATTGATCTTTTCATGGAGAAGGAAACAAATTTCTTAGTGCTGCACATACAGGATCTCAATGTCACCGATAGGGTAAGCTGTTTTGGGCATGTGTGGGTGTGATGAGTGTGCATGAATGCGTGTATGCACTAGGGTGATTAACTCCGTTTATTTGATCCAGCTGTAAGCCGCGTTCCCCTTTATTTTTTGGCCGGTTTGTTTTAAATCTTAAAATCCCGAATATCGAAAAGCTCAGTTTTTTTACATCGGTTAACCGGTTATCACAAGTACTATAAACACATTTAAAAGTTTACCGATATACGGCAACATGTTACATACCTCGCGTTCCACCATAACAGTGATCCAGATCCCGATAGAAATATAACATGCAAATGCAACAACAATGTGATCCATATGGTTCACACTGTTTTTGCATCTGCATGTTAAATTTCTATCCGTATCTGGATCACACTTCATTGGAACGTCACACTTGTTTTAATGAAGCGGCAACCACAATATACATGAGAGCTTATGTGTTGGTATGGCAACACTGAAAAATGTTTATTGGAAAGCGAAATGCGAAAGCAAAAGTTAACTCCAATTGGATACAATGCTTACAAAGGCGAATAATGAAACGTTACAGTAAATCTCTCCAAACATAGATTTTGCACTTTTTTAAGTTCATAACTATTTTTATACCCAGCTATAGGTACTTGTATACAGGGTATTATAACTTTGATTGGATAACGGTTAGTTGTAATGGTATAAAGGAATCGAGATAGATATAGACTTCCACATATCAAAGTCATCAGGGTATTATAACTTTGATTGGATAACGGTTAGTTGTAATGGTATAAAGGAATCGAGATAGATATAGACTTCCACATATCAAAGTCATCAGTATCGAAAAAATTTTGATTAAGCCATGCCCGTCCGTCCGTGCATCTTACCGTATGTTAACTCGATAAGTTGAGCCAATGTTAAGATATATTTCACCAAGGATACGGTCTTATATGGACCCAGAATACAGTGGTATTGAAAATGAGCGAAATCGGACTCTTGAATGTTTGCTTTTGATCTTCGTACAGCGCTTAATAATACCAAAATGTAAGCTTTCGATTTCAAAGTATTTTCGAAAGTATGTATGTATTCTGTTTTTAAATATTTTTTGTACTTTTTATTGGGTACCTTTATCATCACTGAGTGTGTACATTTCATACTTATATAATTTTAATAAAACAATGTAATAATAACAATGTAAATAAATGTTATGTTTAAAGACACAGAGTGAAAATTTCTGAAAGTGATCACCGAAAAACGTCATAATTTATTTTTGAGCAACAAAGGTATTATTCGTCAGCTATCGATAATACAAACAAATGCTCGTCTTCGATTTTTCAAAAAAAAAAAAACTGTATCCTTAATTATCGCCATTTGAATTTTCTTTGTCCTTTTTCTTTTAAAGCTGAATAGCAACCGATAGGCTCCATCGATTTTGACAATTCAAACACCAATTTGCTTGTAATTAAAAACTCTTTAAGATCACATTTTTTATTTCTATGGAATAAATTTCTATTTTTAAAATTGTTGCAAAAACCGTACAAAAAAAATTGTTCTGGAGCACATTTTTGAACGCAAGGAAACCCACATATGCAAAATTTTACTGTCTATGATATTCCGTTGAAAAAAAAATGGCCCGCAGTATTGATGCTAGATATTTTCATTTGTACACCTTGGACTTGAAGATTTTCCATACAAAATTTTATTTTTCAAATACTTTAAATATTGAACATTTGAATATTTGCTTTCTTTGTATATTTAATTTTTGTTCTGTAAAATTCGGATTTCTCGACCTTTGGTGAGGGGGGGGGGGGGGGGGGGGGGTGAGAAATCTCCCCTATCCAAATCAACTAACCCAAATAAAATTTGGCATAAACATTATTTTCATAGCTACAACTGTTTGCTCTGAAAATAAACGAAATCGCCTTGCGCAGCCTTATAACGCTATTAACAACACAAAGCAAACAACAACAAGTGCACAGCTGGGTATGTAATGTTCGGCTTCTCCCGAGCTTAGACTTTCTTACTTGTTTATAATGCGCTTCCCAAAGTGAAAAAAAAAATACGATTTAGCATTGTACGATCGGTTATTTGGGAAGAATCAAGTTCACACATCTGAGTCTAGTGCACAGCTTCAGAAATGATTTAAATATTGAGTTGGAAAAAATCTTTCGAGATATTCAAAGCCCAAATCATTGGCGAAAAAGTGCGGCAAAGGTATTTTTGATGATTTTGTCACAAATTTTTTTAAAAGAGTCTTCACATCTGAGGATTTTTTATTACCCCAAATGAATAGTGTACTATGATATGAAATAAGATTTAATATTCTTCTGTAATAAAAGATTTACCTATTGCTATGTTAGCCTTAACTTTTTAGCTGATCGTGGGTGTAACTATTTGAGGAAAGTACTAAAAAACCGGTTCTAACCGGGCTTGAGAAATAAAAACCGATGTTTTCTAATTGCCATTTTTCGAATAATTCGAAAACCGGTTTTTGAAAAAAGTCGAATAATCGAACACCCTAGGAGCGCCAAGGTTATTCGCCATCAAATAGCATACAATTATTTTATTATATTTATTATTTCGTTGCGTTCGTGGAAATATTTTTTATATATAAATTTTCACATGTGTTTTTCTCATTTTAAAATTTTTCGTTTCGCAGGCAATTGTAACAACTGGCGGCAAAAGTTACGCCATTAAAATTGTCAAAGTGTTGGAATATCCACCGCGACAACAATTTTATATCGAAGTTAAGGAGAAACTGAAGAAGAAATTCAATTACACGCTCAACTTGCGGTGGTATTCGAAATTAAATCCTGAACCAGAAGGTTTCTATGTGGATCAGTATGAGAGCTCAAATGGAATGGAGCGGTAAGTGTGAACGGGAAGTAACTTGCTTTTATTAAATGTTTTGGCAAAATTGAAACAACACGACATAAGGACGGACAAGTATTCAAGGGGCCTTGTAGCGCAACCCTCTCACGGGGATGCCAATGCCATCCGATGGCAGCCGATGCTCTAGCGACCAGTTCTTCGAACTAGGGAGTGAGGTGTGGGATGACCTAGAAGGTTCAATGTAGTCATATTAATTCGTTCCCGAGATGGTCAGGCTTATACCTTATTGGTGCTTGTTACCGGAACATACTAGATCTATGTATATCCGGCAAAGGACTATCAACATCTATAACACTCCCCCAAACTTTTGTGGCCGTGGCCATGGCCGATGGCTACTATCTAAGACTGCCACGACCATTAAAATTTACTCCGACAGTCAAACAGAGATCAAAGCTTTTCAAGTCGGGAATGCTTTATCAGAAACAGGTTTAAATTACTGACAGTCACTAAGCGAACTGGGCTGTCAGTGACCACAGTTGTGATGTGGGTAACAGGTCAAAGTGGTATGCCTGTGTTGCAGATGAACTAGCCAGGAAAGCCACTGAACAGACAGAGTTATTCAATTGAGGCATATTGCTCGGCCTCTTAAGTTATACAAATACTGGCTCATGCCTGTTATCATCGAGATAGCCAATGACAGATAGATACAAGTACTCACATGTGAGGTGTCTCGCCAAACTAGGCCTTGCTGTGATTTAAATCGTACTAGGTTCCTTATTAACTTAGCGGAGTCGCTTTAGACCCTCTACAGGAAATATTAATGGGACACTGTCTGATGGAAGTATTCGGAGAACGAGGTGGATCATGCCAAATGAATTTTGGCGGAACTGTAGGGACGAGAAGGAAGTTTAAAGCATAGAACATTTATTCGGCAGGTGTCCTGTTCCGGCCAAAACCAGCATGGAATGCTTGAACAAGCACTCCATCAGCTATTTCGCTGATCATGGCTCTGCTGAAACCGAAGCCATCTTGCGCTATGTTAAACGAAAAAATTGGGTAAACTTTTATATATGCAAGGAGGATCATAAACTAATTTTGTTATATCACAATTGCCCCACGACCTTGTCCGGAGTATAATCTTACCTCACCTATCCATCTGTTGACAGCTTCTTTTCGTAGCAATTCGCAGAATGTGAACATTTTATAAGAATATATTGATAGCCAGCCGGCCAATTAGGAAATTGTCTCGTGTATCACCAGGTTTCGTGTCATAAGCGGAAAGAAGCTTATGAAAAGAGTTTTGATTTAGCACAGCAGCACGAAGCACTCACAGAAGACGGCGCATTAATTTCGGGAAAATAAAAAGAGGCTATGTGTTGATATGGGTCAAGCCTCGATATCTTTAAGATCCTGTGTTAGTATTATAAGCGACGGCTGAGTAAAAGATGAGAAGGGGTACGACACAGGGGGTGTTCTTTCTTACCCGGTTTGGGTGGTGATAATGAACGACCTCCTTCAGAACTTTGAGGGGAGAGGTCACCAACTTATGACTAATGCTGATTATCTGGCTATTCGTGTCAGTTGTAAATTACAGAATACACTGAGGAACGTTTTACAGGTTTGGGTGTGGTGGCAAAGTGATAGGAATTATGCGGATTAACTGTCAACCCTAGCAAACCTGAGGTTGTTTTGTTTAGGAGGACGAGCAAGATTTCTGAACTTAGACCTGTTGTCTGAAGGGGTTCAGTACCTTGGGATTATTCTTTAAAGCAAGCTGTCATGAAAGCTCAATGTATAGGAGAGAGCTAGGAAAACCTCGGTTGCCTTGTATTACTGTTGAGGGGCAGTTGGCAAAAACTGGGGTATTACTTCGAGGTAGTACATTGGCTTTACGATATAGTGGTCAACTCGACCTTGTTTTATGGCGTTCTGCTATGGTGAAAAGCACTAGACACTTTCCACGGTCACAGGTCTTGAAGCTGTGCAGTGATTAATGGTGGTTAAAATTAAGAATAAGCGGTGCTCTTTGAACAATACTGGCACTAAACGCACCGGGTTTACATCGTGGGCAAAATGGCCGCAGCCCGGGTTGCATTTCGGATTCGTGGCGCGGGATATAAGCTTGGAGATTGCGAGCATTACAGAATTCTGACAGACATTGAATTCATCCCTGGAGGATAGACTACTGTGCGCCGGATTCCGCTCCTGCTGTTACATTCACCAGTCATATTCCCCCATGGGAAGATCCTTTAACGGAACAGCTGTTTCACCATTAGCGTTTTTGGTAACACAGCGAAATAAAATATAATTGTAATCTATCCTTAACTAAGTGTATTTACTGCTTAGACGTTACTCCGAAATGATGTTGGCTTGCAAAACCCAAAAATAATTTTTAGAACGAATCCTTTCTGTTACGAACTTTGAAGAAGCAAAACCGAAGTTTTTGCTCACAAGTCTCCAGTTGATCAACATAGTATTCCGCTCAAGATACTGTGTCATCTCAATTGAATTAATATATTTAATTTATAAGGCTTATTAAACCAAATAGTTATTTGTAAATCTTTCCACAGTTTGTTGGCAGCCACAGTATTTCGGCCGAATAGTGCACGACGCGCTTTTCCCTGCTTCGATGAGCCACAAATACGTGCGCCATTTCGTATATCTGTGTTTCGTGATCGCTTCCATATTGGGCTTTCCAATTCGATTGTACACACCACAGAAGATGTGGGTTTCTATATGGGAACAGGCTTGGTAAGTGTACCCATACTGTTACCTGGCTCTAGTTCTAAACTTCTCCAAATTATTCCAAACCACCACAGCTACGTGACGACTTCATCGAAACACCACCACTTCCTGCTGACGCAATAGCTTGGGTAGTAAGCGATTTTCAACGCCAATCACTTCAGCCATCGCCTGCCTATTTGCCGACAACCCCAGCGCCGGCAGGCGCAACGGGCTACAAAAAATCTGCGCAACTCAACAATTATACACAATTGAAGGAGAAAAAACCGCCAGTGCGTAATATAACAGCGCTAACACATTCGCTGAATATTAATTTAATGAAAAATGTCAACACAACGGCTATCGCACCCATTGCCGGAACGAATGGAAAAAATTTGACATCGCTAAGTCAGTCGACGGGTACGCTCATCAAGCGAGCACCATCATACACTTTCTATGCACCACGTGATCTACTGCCACGTTCATCTTTCATTCTACATACCGCACGTGACGTATTGGAACATTTGCAAACCTGGTTGGATACTCTATATCCACTAACAAAGGTGGATTTTGTTGCATTGCCCTCACTTGATCGTAATATTATCTCATCTTTGGGCTTGGTCACGTTGAAAACAGCTTTTCTCACCGATCCCACATCAATAACAACACAGGAATATCAAAAGAGCGCATTGCAAGTTGCTGAAGCGATGGTGAGACAATTTTTTGGTGGTATTACGTCGCGAAGAGTATTGAAGGATGTTTGGCTGTGGGAGGGTCTTATCAAATATTTGGGCATACATTCGCTTTCACCACAACAAACACACTGGCCATTGAGAGAAATGTATTTGTTGAAGATGGCTACGGCTGCTTTGGATATTGATGCCATACAAGGTTGGGATAGTATTATGAATGGAACGAAACATGATGGCAATAATGAAGAGTTCTTCATACAAAAGGTGAGTCGGAAAAAAATCAAGTGAAGTTAAACTAAACTTATATGAAATAATATTTATTTTCTTTTGGAAGACCGCTGCCATATTTTCAATGTTACACACCGCCATCGGTGAGGATCGTTTCCGCAGTTGTCTAGGCGGTTTTCTGAAAATTAATCGTTTTAAAACTGCCGAACCCACAGATCTTTGGACGATTTGTACAAAAAAAGCCAATGGTTCCAAAAATATCAAAGTAAGTTTCAATTAAAATCAAATAATAACACAGGCCGACAAAATTTAACCAACATTCAGATATCCTAACCTAAAAGTGCAAAAAACACCGTTTTTGCCCTTATTTGAGGTTATGTAGCCTTGCAGATGTTTCCTTTCACCAAAATTAAAGGATAGGATCTTTAAATACAAGTCTTCTTCTTTCAAATGGCGTTGAGTTTGCTCAGATATCATTTTTTTCGCTGAGATATCGCATTTTGAAATTTTCATATTTCCAAATTTTCCTACACCTGAAAATCGATTGAGAAAACATAGACATGAAATAGTCAATTACTAATTTTCTTGAATTGAGTCTTATTTTTCTTAAAATTTTGCCTCACACCATAAATGTGCTAACTCATCACACCCCTACATTATCTATCTCTCGGGTACCAAGTCACACATAGCCCTAACCCCTAGATCCACCCCTATCATACCGCAAGCAGGCTAACCCACTTAACCCTGGGGACAGCGTTTAGTCGCATATTTTTCTTAAAATAAGTGTTATTTATCTAGATATCTCACACCACAAGAAAATTAGTAATCGACTATGTTTTCTCAATCGATTTTCAGGTGTAGGAAAATTTAGAAATATTAAAATTTCAAAATGCGATATCTCAGCGAAAAAAATGATATCTGAGCAAACTCAAATTTGAAAGAAGAAGACTTGTATTTAAAGATGCTATCCTTTAATTTTGGTGAAAGGAAACATCTGCAAGGCTACATAACTTCAAAAAAGGGCGAAAACGGTGTTTTTTGCACTTTTAGGTTAGGATATCTCGAAAACCAGAGCTGATAGAGCAATTTTGAGACCAGATTTCTATTCATTGTATCAAAATCCTTCGAAAATTTATAGTCCGATTTCTGGGTCTGAGATGCTGACGGCCTGTGTAATTTTTACTAAAGCACGTCATGTAAACACGCAATAGCCTCCAGAAGCTGGCAACGTATATGGAAAGTCATTTCACTTACGAGTTACCATGGTTACGGAGCTTTGGCGAGTTTGAAGTAGTTGTACTAATAGCTTTCTTAAGGGAAAAGGCAAGTTTCGAGCTAGAGGTCTCCAATAGTGTTCCGCGGGCTCAAAAACTGGATCGGAAGGTTTGCGAGGTCATCCCCTTCGGAAGAACATTTTTCTCATATTAAGCTTTATTAAGCAACAGTAATTTTATGTTTAATTATTTAGATTAATCATTTAGAGCTGATCCCTTTTCTAAGAGCTGCAAATCTCACGGGGAAGCGTATAGTTAGCTTATTGGCTTATGAACTCAAAGTTTGGTCTTATGATTTATCGGGATGTCGATATTTTTTGCGCTCCGAATACTTTTCTTATTTCCAATGAAAAGCGTTGGGATGGGCAGCCGGAAAATGCTACTCGCTTTATAAAAGATAATTCTTATAAACCTCCTTGCTTTTGCTATAACTTACTTCTTATGAGCTGGGTCGGTCTTTGCTGACGAGCTTCCCGCATTTGGCATATCACAATCTCCTGCAATCAGATCCTTGTAACCCCACTATTTGTATGGTCTAACTCTGTTGAGATAACAAGCAGGCCCCACAAAAACTCAGATGTATTCTCTGCATCAAAACCATCAGTGACATGCCATTGGCGTTCTAATCTGTCTTTGTTTTTATTTAAACATATGGAAACTGTCTTTCGAGTCTGGTCTAATATGCTGATTCTGTAATAAGGTTAAACGGGACGGTCATAAACATCAACAAAAACAAAAAAACTGCAAAGAGACAGCGGACCTTGACTTCTGTAATGGGATTGAGCGACTCCCACTTGGGGAGCGTGCTCAAACATAACTTTATGAATACAAAGATCGGACAGAAACTGGACAGACACTTTGCGGTGTACTCTGAGAGCCGTGGGTTGGCAAACCCTTTTTTGAAGGGCTTCTAGAAAATTATATCAGACACTTCTTTCACAAGTTCCTATACTAAAAGCAGATAAATCAAAACTTGCTTCCTTGGTGTAATTCATAGGTCACTCGATTTAAATTTTTACACACGGGTGGGACTCTTGCCAATAACTTTCCTAAAAGACTAGAAACCCCAGTCTCGAGATTTATATGGAAGAAGCTTAACTACCTATATTTGGCTGAAAATTACTGCGAAAGACAGTAACAGAGCGTGAAGGTTTTCTTTTAATGAACTACACTAGGTCTTTAAAGTCTATTCTTCTTATATGGTTTGGTGACCCTTATTTTCAAAATCTACGCGCCTGAAACGCTGGAAAACATTGAAAGTAGCTCCGAGCTGCGCATTTGCGACGCTCTTCTCTCCACACCAACGGATATACACAGCCGTTCAGTGTATCTCGCGAGTGGGACATCAGACTTATTATAAGACACAGCCGCCTCCCAGACAGCTGAGTACGAATTCTATGCGCCTTAAAGTAAAACTAATTGCACACTGTAACTGCTATTTTATACGACGATGTGTTGACAAGCTATGAAAGACATCCCTAAAGGGTAGCCTGTTGTCTTTGCCAACCTCCGCTTCACCCACAGTAGAAAAAAATACTTCTGTAAAAATCCGCGTACCCAGCCTACTTTTCCTATAGACCAAATGCCATTGTTTACATTAAAAGATCTTCCTGCAGAAAGCATTTCGCTATTATTCCCTACCCTCTGAAAATTTCACTTGAGGATGATATCTGTCACAGATGTCGCTGAACTGACGAATAAATAACTCAAATATTTAGTATAGCCAAATGTGCTTTATTTAGACTACTTTGTGAATAGTACACAAATTAATTACTCGCGTGCTTCACTAAAAGGGTGATAAAATCAAAACTGATCATTATTCCTCAGCTTGCGCTACTTTTATACTCTCTGTTGCCTCGTTTGCATATTTCTCCTAAGGTCTAGACTTTTCACGAACATGCCTTCTGGCACATTTGTATCTCATACTTGGTTATTTAGCTATATGCGTGTGAATGTGTGAGTAACAACTTCTGCTCTTAGCCGATGATAACGTGATGTGTATGTGAAGTAATCTCTTTGCTTCAAGCTGCTGATTATGTGTATGTGTGGCTACTTGATTTCATGTGTTCATGTACATAAGTATGGCTGCCTGCTTTATTGTTGTTGTGCATTTATTTAGTAGCAGCGTAGTGATGTACAAAACTGCTAATATTCGCCACAATATTTATATAACTTGAGAATCTAGTAGATTCGGTGTTATATCAAATGTGAACTCGATCTTCCAGTAAAGATGGCATGGGCACAAACATTTTATATAAATTGGCTAAGATATTTAAATATCAAAATATATCCCTTAATTACATGCTTTCTTTAAACGTTATTTTACTTGAATAGGACATGATGACCCTTTGGACACATCAACCGGGCTTCCCGTTACTAACAGTTACCAAACTAGGCAATAGCGTATCCATAACACAAAGACCATTCAAACCAGCTGATTTTCTTGCCATACACGATGAAACCTACGATGGCAACAACTACAACAAAACAGTGGTAAATGTGACAGAAGCGCCGACCACAGTAGCGCCAAAGACAACAAATAAAACGAAGCAACCCACACAAATGAAATGGATATTCCCAATAACTTATATAACTGATATAAATAACGTCAGTGAGACGCTCTGGCTGCAAAATATTGATGGTAAGTGTAATTGACAAAAGGCCATGCTAACAATACAGATTTTCGAGACCCGATGCGACTATTATGCTAAAACTCTGCTTATTTTTAGTAACCTTCAATGTACCGGAGAATGTTAAATGGATCAAAGTGAATGCCTTACAAACTGGCTATTATCGTGTTTTGTACAATGATGACAACTGGGCTAATCTAATTGAAGAACTTTCTAATAGGCCCGATAAATTTTCGAGTGAGGTGAGTGAGGCTTATTGTCGGCTCTCTTTGTTCAGAATTAATATTTTGATGTGCGACTTTTTAAGGATCGCATTGGTTTGCTCTCGGACTCATTTACACTTTGCCATGCTAATTTATTGCCATGCGAGATTACCATGAATATGATACAATATTTGCCAAGCGAAACCAATTGGGGTCCAATGACTGTGGCGCTGAGACATTTGGAAAAATGGCGTCGTATTTTAAAGTACTCAGAATGTTTCCTTATGTTATCGGAGTTTATTAAAATGAAATTGGCTACCGTTATTGAAAAAATTGGTTGGAATGATGATGGCGATGATGCTAAAAGGTAAGTCAAAATATGAAGTAAGAACTTCCATGACTTTACTTCTTTGCTTGTTTTCCTAGATTAATGAGACCAGAAGTGCTTCTAAGTTCAGTGCTATGGGAAGATATTGACAGTATAACAAAGGCGAAAAATATGCTAAATCAATTTTTGTATTATAATGGCACAGCGATACCGCCTAACCTGCGAGAGGTAAGTCTATATAGTTATTTACTGCAAAAAATCACGCAAGTTCCAAGCCATCGCAATAAGAAGAACCGGTACTTGTTCTCAATCTTTCTATGTACAGTGGCTTCAACTGGCACTTTTAGCATCGTGACGTTCTTCGAAGTAGTACTTACACGCACTGCAAACCTTAGAACGTATTTTCACAATATCGGTCGTAAGCGGTTCATAGATTGTCGGCGACTGTTACAGCAAGGTCCTTATAAGAAATCCCTTTAATCGTCCCATTATTTAATCATTCCAAGGTCACGTTATTGTTTCACCTTAGCAACTTAACCCCATTTTACCATGCTGCTGAACCGAAGATATTCGCGATCTATTTGTTTTTTTCTTTAGCGCTCTTACAATAATACTAAGCAACTCCCTTTTTTCACAACTGCATCTTTCGGCAGACGTTTACTCGTAAATATTGCTGCGTCCTATTACCGGCATGGTCAGAGACTCCCTCGATACTTTGTTGATCGTCCCTTTAGAATCCCCCGAGCAATCTCTTAGTTACCCCTTTTTAGCTTATCAACCACTTCATATCATTTTGTCTTATTACTGCTATTCCTCCCTTTTTATTCTTTGCTACTTTTAGATAAACACAGTTCCTAGACCAAACGAGGTCCTATATGTATGTATTGGAATCTCGGCTAGCTTGCCCCACTAGCATCGAACTGGGTCAGTTCTTATCAGCGAATCTACTTCCACTGTCTCATCGGCCCATGTCAGCGTCTAGTTTTCGTGAAGCTGACTGCGGCTTTCAAGCGCTGGATAGTTTTTAATGCTGCGCGGGCTTTATTCTCCTCTCTGTCTCGTTCTGTCCTCAACTTTATTACTTTGTACGAGCTGGCAGACCGCCCCCTACCGAAATTTCTCTCTCTATCTGCCCTCGTGTTGTTGTTGTAGCGATAAAGACACTCTCCGAAAGTTAAATTTTTATTTTATAATTTATTTAATAATTTGGGAAACATTTAAACAACGTGAAATTTCATTTAAGTTGATTTTATTTTATTTTATTTTGTTTTAGTTATTTTATTTTATTATTTTTATTTATTGTTTTATTTTATTTTATTGGATTTTTTTATATTATTTTCCTTTTTTATTTTACTTTATTTGTCTTATTTTACCTTAGTTAATTTATTTTTCTTCACGTTAACCATAGGTTGTTGTGTGTGATTAAGGAATAAAGAATAATATATTCTATTTATATTTTTTAGTTTTATTTTTTTATTAAATTTTTAAAATTTTTCTTATACCTTTTTTATTTATTTTATTTCATTTTGATTTAATTTTATTTTATCATATTTATTTATTTTTTTATTTTATTTTATTAAATTTTTTATATTTTATTCCTTTATTATTTTACTTTATTTGTTTTATTTTATTATACCTTAGTTATTTTATTATTCTTTATTTTAATTTATTCTATTTATATTTTTTATTTTATTTTTTTATATGTCTTTATTCCTTTTTTATTTACTTTATTTCATTTTTATTTGTTTTATTTTATTTTATTTTATTTAAATTTTATTTGTATAAATTCTTTGGCGAACTTTTTTCTTTTTTAAGTGGTAAAACACTTTAATGATTTTATTTTATTTTTTCTTATTTTAATATAGTTCGTTTGAACTTTTTTATTTTATTTCTTAATATTTTATTTTATTTTACCTTTTTTTAATTCCATTTTAAATTTGATTTCATTCCTTTATTATTTTATTCCATGTTATATTATTTAATAAAATTGTTTTTATACTCAGTTGAGCAGAGCTCACAGAGTATATTACCTTTGATTGGATAACGGTTGGTTGTACAGGTATAAAGGAATCGAGATAGATATAGACTTCCATATATCAAAATCATCAGTATCGAAAAAAATTTGATTGAGCCATGTCCGTCCGTTAACACGATAACTTGAGTAAATTTTGAGGTATCTTGATGAAATTTGGTATGTAGATTCCTGAGCACTCATCTCAGATCTTTATTTAAAATGAACGATATCGGACTATAACCACGCCCACTTTTTCGATATCGAAAATTTCGAAAAACCGAAAAAGTGCGATAATTCATTACCAAAGAAGGATAAAGAGATGAAACTTGGTAGTTGAGTTGAACTTATGACGTAGAATAGAAAATTAGTAAAATTTTGGGGCCCCAGCGGGTTAGGGGATCAGAATATACCCGTGGTAGATATGCCTGTCGTAAGAGGCGACTAAAATACCAGATTCAAGGGGTTGTGTAACGCAACCCTTCAGGTTGCCAGCGCAATATATAGCTTCTCCGAACCCAATTGTCAACCTCACCTATCCGAATCCTGTTTCACTAACAGACAAGGCTCTGGCGACCACAAGCTCCTCATGGAACTTGGGGGTGGGGAGGGGGGAATGGCCTGAAGGTTTAATGTGGCCACATAAATCGTTCCCGAGATGGTCGGGCTAGCACCTTAATGGTGCTGTGGTACCGGAGCGTACCGGATCTTTATCCGGCAAAGGACCATCACATCGATAACACTCCCCAAAGCCTTCGGGGAGCAACCTTATCGCTACAACGACAACAACAACAACAACAACAGTAAAATTTTGGACAATGGGCGTGGCACCGCCTACTTTTAAAAGAAGGTAATTTAAAATTTTGCAAGCTGTAATTTGGAAGTCGTTGAAGATATCATGATGAAATTTGGCAGGAACGTTACTCCAATTACTATATATATGCTTAATAAAAACTAGCAAAATCGGACAACGAGCACGCCCACTTAAAAAAATTTTTTTTTGTAAAGTAAAATAAATCAGTAAAATTTTAACAAAAAAATTAATATCTTTACAGTATATAAGTAGCTCCGCCCTTTTTCATTTAATTCGTCTAGGATACTTTCAATGCCATAAGTCTAACAAAAATTTACCAATCTTTGTGAAATTTGGTAGGGGCTTAGATTCTAGGACGATAATAAGGGCGAAATCGGTTGAAGCCACGCCCAGTTTTTATACACAGTCGACCGTCTCTCCTTCCGCTAGTTCGTTAACACGATAACTTGAGACAAAATCGATATATCTTTACTAAACTTAGTTCACGTACTTATCCGAACTCACTTTGAATTGGTATAAAAAATGGCCGAAATCCGACTATGACCACGCATACTTTTTCGATATCGAAAATTACGAAAAATTAAAAGATGCCATAATTCTATACCTGTAGGATAAATATTTTAGATATTTTTTAAATATTATATTTTATTGAAAAATTAATTTAATTTCCAGCAGAACAATATCAAGAATGAAAATTTTTGAAAGCAAAAAATTCAAGATTGAAAATTAGAACAAATACATAAAATATTTAAAATAACAAAAGTTGATATTATTTAAAGTTATTACAAATACCCTACATTACTCCCCCTTCCAGAGATAAATTGTTATATAAATTAAACGTTACTTTCTTTTTTGTTTTTGTTTTAGTAAAGTGTGCAAAATCCACCATAGCAGGTTTCAAACGATCAATAGGAAAAATTTTAATTTCATTATTTATTTCTATTTTAAAATTTTTAATTCCTTTTTCAATTACTCTATAAGGTCCCTCGTAAGGATGTTGTAAACAATGTTTGTTTACAACCCGTACGAAAACAAATTGACAATCTTCTAAATTTTTAGGAACATAAATTCCAGAAGAATTTTTATGATGTTCAAGATTTGATTTAAAATTTCTAAAATGTTCACGTAAACTGCTCAAAACATCTGTCGAATTTGTTTTCTCAGAAGTTGAGACAACGAGTTCACCAGGTAACCTTAAATTTTGACCAAAAACTATTTCAGCTGGTGTAGCTGAAATATCTTCTTTAAAAGTTGATCGCAAACCCAAAAGTATTATTGGTAATTCTTCGTACCAATCCCTAATCCCATTCCTAGCCATTATTGAAGATTTTAACTGTCTATGAAAACGTTCCACCATTCCGTTAGCTTGAGGATGGTAGGGAGACGTTGTTATGTGGTGACTTCCAAAAAATTTTGTCAATTCCGAAAACAAATTTGATGTAAACTGAGAGCCTTGATCAGTAGTTATATTACATGGAACTCCAAAACGCGAAATATATTCACTGAAAAATTTTCTTGCAATATTTGCCGAAGAAATGTCTCTTAGTGCATATGCCTCAGGCCAACGAGAAAACCTGTCAACTATAGTAAAAATATAACGATGTCCTCTGGAAATGGGTAAAGGTCCTACAATATCCAAAAGAATATGCTCGAATCTACCTTTTGGTACTGGAATTTTGCTAATAGGTGATTTCGTATGACGAATAACTTTTGATTTCTGACAATTTAGACATTCCTTGGACCATAAATTTATTTGTTTATTCATACTTGGCCAAAAATACCTTTTAACTATTAGTTTTCGGGTAGCCTTCGTACCAGGATGAGCAATTCAAAAATTGTTTTACGCAAGCTGTTTGGAACAAATGGTCTAGGACATTCTCCTGAAACTTCGCACCAGATGGTAAAATTTAGCAAAGGAATTTTGATTCATTTAAGATTTTGAAAAGTTTGGCCAGATATTAATTCATTAAGTTCAGTGTCTTGTTGTTGCTCCTTTTGTAAGATTTTAAAATTTAGGTCGAAATTTTGAAAAGCATCTACCTCAAAAACTCGTGACAATGTGTCAGCTACCACAAAATCTTTTCCTTTAACATATTGTATATCGCTAGTGAATTGCGCAATGAATTCTAGATGCCGCGTTTGTCTAGGACTACGTTCAGTTTTTGAATTTAAGGCGAAAACCAAAGGTTTATGATCAGTAAAAACTGTAAACTGTCTTCCTTCTAAAAGATATCGAAAGTGTTTTATCTTTAAATATATTGCTAACAACTCTCGATCAAATGCACTATACTTTATCTCTGATGGAGAAAGCTTTTTGGAATAGAATCCTATTGGCTCAGATTTGCCATTAAAATGTTGTTCTATTACACCACCAATAGCTGTATTTGATGCATCTACATTTAAAGAAAGCTTTGCATCTTTATTAAAATGATTTAATAATACTTTATTTGCAAATTTTTCTTTAATACATTCAAAACTTTTTGTTGATGTGTCATCCCATATTAATTTTTTATCACGTTTTTTGTTTGTTCTATTAATTAAATCATATATTATATTCGTGTACTCAGCAAGATTTTGAATATACCTATGGTAATAGTTTACCATTCCTATAAATTTTTGTGCTTGTTTAATATTTTTCGGACGCTCAAAATTACGTATGGCTGCTGTTTTCTCATCGGAAGGACTAATTCCAGAACTAGAAATATTGTGCCCTAAAAAATCAATACTGCCAACACCAAAAATACATTTGCTCGGTTTAATATTTAGACCGTATTCCGACAACTTCTCAAAAAGAATACTCAAATCTTTTAAATGTTCCTGTTCGTTTTCACTCGCTATAAGCAAATCATCTATATAGGCAAACACAAAATCCAGTCCACTTATAACCTCATTAATAAACCTTTGAAATGTTTGAGCTGAGTTCCTTAACCCAAAAGGCATACGTAAAAATTCAAACATACCAAAGGGTGTCGTTATTGCCGTTTTATATATGTCTTCTTTAGCCATTGGTATCTGATGGTACGCTTTAACGCATTTATTTTTAATATCGATAAGTAGGCCATATTTGCTTAAAAAATCAGCTCCGATTATTGGCTTACATATATCAGCTATTAAAAAAGTAAATGGAAATTCGCGCCTCAATCCTAAATTTATATTTAAAATTTTTTTACCATAAGTCGAAATCTTAGTACCATTAGCTGCTGTCAAAATAATATCGTTAAATTTATTTTTACACAAGAATTTAGTCACTGGAAGTACCGAAATCTCTGCCCCACTATCAATAAGAAAATTTAACTTGTTTTCCCTATCAAATATAAATAAGCGACGAGTTGATACCTCAAAATTTCCGTCGTTCGTCGCTGCAACAACGGAAAACTTTAGTTTGTTGAATTATTTTTAGAAAAGGCGCATGGTTGTTCACATTTAATAGCTTTGTTACCAAATTTATAATGATATCTGCAGAGCCAGTTCGGATTCTCACGCGAATTGGACCTATATCTAGACTGATTTCTAAAACGATTCCTACTTATCGAACGGGATCTAGAATAACTTTGATTAATTTCTTTTTTCATTTCTGATAATTCTAAAAATAATTTTTCAAAGTTTTTCCATATTAGATTAGTGGTTTGAACCAAATTGGAAATTATTGCATTCTCGCTTTTAGAATTTTGCAAATTATTGACTAAAGCTATTTCGTTTTTGCTAACAACTTCCCAAACATTATCAGCCAATTTTAAAAGTTCATTTATATCATTAGAGTTCGAACTCGTTAAAATAACGTTTAAATTTTTAGAAAGTTTTCTCATCCAAATCTTTTTAAGGACTTCAGAGCTGAAATTAGAGCCAGAAAGTAAGACCAGAGACCGATAAAACTCTGAGGGTTTGCGATCTCCAATCTCTGAATCAGTCAAAATCTTATCCAATTTGGCACTTTCACTTAAAGAATGCCTTTCTATTAAAATCTGTTTTAAGGCTGAGAATTTATTATCATCAGGAGGATTTTGAATAAAATCCAAAATTGTCATAATGACATCCTGAGGAAGGGCAGTGATGACATATTCATATTTTGTCGTCTCCTGCGTAATATTTTTCCTATTGAATTGCATTTCTGCATGAATGAACCATGCTTCAGGACAATTTGTCCAAAATTGGGGAAGTTTCACTGAAGTGGCAAATATTTCAATATTTTGATTGGCGTATGGATTTACAAGATCGTTCTGAAAAACATCACCTTGTAAATCAATAAGCGAGTCATTTGTACGATGTGTTGGTGTAGACGTGTGTTTGTCACGTGGTGGCGTACGATACATTTTTAATAAACAAAAATTAAAGATCTCTGAAAAAGAAGTTTACAATTTAAAATCTAAAAATGAATGAAGTATTATAGATAAATTACAAAGTATATATATATTATTTATATAAGTAATTTACAAATATAAATCGTAACAATATTCGATACAGCTCACCCAAATCATATAATTGTTATTTATAAGGATCTTCTTTAAAAATATATTTTCTTGCTGTATTTATTGTTGTTGTATTGTTGATTATTGTTGTTGTATATACTTTTTACTGATTTTGAACTGACTCTGCTGTGTTTATTGTTGTTGTATTGTTGATTGTTGTTGTTGTAATTCTTATATTTTTACTGATTTTGAACTGACTGATAAATTCCTCACGATATCTGCTGCTCCTTTAGTTTCACATTTGTTCAAATTGTTGTTATTTTACCTTCGTTATTATGTTGTTATATGTAGTAAACCCTTTAAATGTAGTTCTAAGTTCTCTATACTATTTAATTATTTATCACATAAATATGTCCTTATTTGTTTCTATTATTTCTCTTTATTTCTGTTGTCCAGTACAAATTAAGCTCGTTAAGTAGTTGTTGTAACTATTGTAGATGTTACATCAAAATCTCTATTGATGTTGCAATCACAGAAAATTAACGCTCCTGGCGGAATCGCCAGATGTAGGATAAATATTTTAGATATTTTTTAAATATTATATTTTATTGAAAAATGAATTTAATTTCCAGCAGAACAATATCAAGAATGAAAATTTTTGAAAGCAAAAAATTCAAGATTGAAAATTAGAACAAATACATAAAATATTTAAAATAACAAAAGTTGATATTATTTAAAGTTATTACAAATACCCTACAATACCGAATACGAAAAAAGGGATGAAACACGGTAATTGGATTGGTTTATTGACGCAAAATATAACTTTAGAAAAAAACTTTGTAAAATGGGTGTGACACCTACCATATTAAGTAGAAGAAAATGAAAAAGTTCTGCAGGTCGAAATAAAAAACCCTTGAAATCTTGGCAGGAATACTGTTCGTGGTATTACATATATACGGTATCCAACAGATGATGTTCTGGGTCACCCTGCTCCACATTTTGGTCGATATCTGGAAAACGCATTCATATATACAACTACCACCACTCCCTTTTAAAACCTTCATTAATACCTTTAATTTGATACCCATATCGTACAAATACATTCTCGAGTCACCCCTGGTCCACCTTTATGGCGATAATTCGAACCTATAGAACGAAGTCCCACTCCTTTTTAAAATACTCATTAACACCTTTCGTTTGATACTCATATTGTACAAACGCATTCTAGAGTCATCCCTGGTCCACCTTTATGGCGATATCTCGAAACTACCACCACTCGCTTTTAAACCCCTATTAACCCCTGGTCCACCTTTATGGCGATAATTCGAACCTATAGAACGAAGTCCCACTCCTTTTTAAAATACTCATTAACACCTTTCGTTTGATACCCATATCGTACAAACAAATTCTAGGGTCACCCCTGGTCCACCTTTATGGCGATATCTCGAAACGGCGTCCACCTATGGAACTAAGGATCACTCCCTTTTAAAATACTCATTAACACCTTTCATTTGATACCCATATCGTACAAACAAATTCTAGAGTCAACCCTGATCCACCTTTATGGCGATATCCCTAAATGGCGTCCACCTTTAGATCTATGGCCCACTCCCTCATAAAATACTCTTTAATGCCTTTCATTTGATAGTTTTCCTACATGGTTATTTTACCTTATGTTGTCACCATAGCTCTCAACTGAGTATGTAATGTACTGTTACACCCGAACTTAACCTTCCTTACTTGTTTTAATTTTATTTTAATTTTATTTATATGTATTTAATTAGCGAGGCCGGCTCATTTTGTTTTTTATTCTCATATATTTTTTTTTATTTTATATATTTGTTTTTTTGGATTTATTTTTTACTTTTGTTTTTGTTATTTTGTTTAATATAATGTATTTTTTTAATTTTTCCTTTTGTTTTCTTTATGCATTTATTATTTCATATAAATCCAACAAACCATGTACAAATATACTATAGCCAACAACAAATTTCAACGTAAACCTAACTACGTTACCACGTGCTTTTGTAAAAACTTTGAGTAGAAGTAATAAAAATCACGTATTTGCTCATATTTCCCATAATATCTATGGCGCTTTAACAACAACAAAACAGCAGTGTATACATATGTTCGAGCACATGCATGCATGTAGGTAACATGCTTAGCTTGACTTGGTGTGATAACGCTCATATCAACTCTACCACGTACAATGTTCCCACATAACGCTTCAGTGTAGTGACTGCACTTACGCTCTCATTCTTTATTACTCCATACAGCATAGTAATACCACATATAACGCATGTGCTTACCCATTCTCTTGAACTCAATACAGTACATCTACCAATATTACACACTACACCTGCGTTACATTCTATCTACATATATCCCCCATATAGCAAACCACATAAAAAGACAACTCTTACGTTTGCATTTACACCTTACGCTTATATTCAGGATTTCCCCATACCGTGAGCAAAGACGTTTACACATCAAAAAATCATTAATTAAATTTTTTTTTGAAGGACCGCCCTAATGTGCATGCATAATTACGTAATATTATAATTACATATTTACAAATTACAATAATGTTATTATGTCGTTTTAATTCTAGGTAGTCTACACCGGCTCCATACTCTCCGGTGAGTACATTTTTTGGCAACATTGTTGGGAGCGATTTATTACACTCCAACGAACATCGGAAAGTTTTGTCGAACGTATGCAATTATTGCGTGCGCTCGGCCGTACTAAAGACGCTTGGCTACAAAATCGATTGTTGTCGCATGTCACCATGCTGCCAACCGCTGAAGTGGTACAAGTATTACAAGCCATTGCTGGAACGCCAACAGGTGGTGCGATGGCATGTCGTTTCCTACAAGCCAAATGGTTTGAGTTGGAATCGCGTTTGGGACATGGAACAATAAGTTTTGCCAAAGTGATATCGGCGATAACACAATATGGTGCGACGAAATTTGATTATGATGAGGTAAAGTAGAAATTAGTAATAATTAAATTTTTGTTTGTTAAAAAAAGATTTATTTCTTTTAGCTTAAATCATTGGTGCATCGCTTTGGACGCGGTCACGGCATGGAAGTGCTGAATATGACACTGAGTAGTGTAGCTTCCAATGTAGAGTGGGTGGCACGTTCACAGACATCATTATATAAATGGGTTGAGAGTAATTTACATTCACATTGATTTACAAGAACAACAACAATAAGAAAAACTCATTAAGGACATATTTCTTATTTAATTTAAGTTCAAAGCATCAACTACACTGAAAATCATAGTAAAAGACTCACTCAGCTATCAGCGGTTACATGTGCATTAGAGTGTTTCGATTTCAGGCGATATTTATTTTGTTTGTCTTTCTTAAAAATTGGATAGTTATGATGTTGAAAAAGAGTGTTAAGCGCTTTGACAGGCTAAATTCTTTAAAAAATCGTTTTCCACAAAATTTTTTGTGCGAATAAAATTTTTTGGTATTACATATTTTTATTTTTTACTGTGCTGTCCTTATTTTTCAGGAGGAATACCAACATCGTTTTTTTTATGCCCAGTTTTGTAGATCAAGCAAATTTTCAACATAATGTAGGGAAAGTCGTGGTATTTTGGAATAAGTTTTTATTTGTTTCAAAAAATACTTTTACTAAACCATGTAAATATTATTGTCGAGTACCAGTGTTTATCTTCTACTACTATCAGCAGTTTCAAAAAATTATACTTGGCATGGGAGTTATAGAAAAAAATTGACATTATTTTTCGGTTTTATAAAACTTCGGGAAGACACCATAGTATTCTATGGTAAATTATTGAAAACACGGGCTTGCTGCTGCGCATCTCAAACGAATATCTCGAATAGTTAGCAAACAAGCAATGTGCTGTTTTCGGCGATTCTCCTATTTTAGCATCTTATCTTCTTAGTTTTCTTTTAATTAACATTAAGCTGGAGACGGTGTTTTCTGAAGCATAGTCGTGTATTTAAGACGGCCTTTTTTCCGCATAACTCTTTCGCCAACATTCTCTATAGTACCAATAAGCCAATATTTAATAGACGAATAAAATTATAATCTAAATTCCAAAATGCATAAATTCCAGTATCAAAATTTGATGCAAGATTAGCTGTCTTATAAGCCGAATCCGCTCCCGGTGGTATTTGAGGAAGCCTCCTTCGAATTTGTATATCATACGCGGAGTATTATGGAGACTGCCATACCATGCAAAAAGTTGTGGTAGCAATTGCCCGACATTAGCGAAAGTTTTGGTTATTTTGCCAACAATATTTCTCTGTTTACGTAGTTTAGGGCGTGTCACCAAAGATCGTCAATGGCTCTCAGTAAACTTCTTTGTGAAAACGCCGTAAAGTTTATTTAAGGGAAGAAATATGCACAGAATGATCCTTAAATATACAAATATAATTTGTTTGTAAGTATTGCCTTTTTTGTTGCTAAATGTTTTTAAGCCAAATTGTGTAGAATATTTTCAGCGTTCAACAGAACTTCGTAACAGTGGAGTTTTTTAGCAGAACGTTATTGGCAATGCTCCACTGTTCACTATCATATCAATATTTTTATACTCAGTTGAGCAGAGCTCACAGAGTATATTAAGTTTGATTGGATAACGGTTGGTTGTACATATATAAAGGAATCGAGATAGATATAGACTTCCATATATCAAAATAATCAGGATCGAAAAAAAATTTGATTGAGCCATGTCCGTCCGTCCGTCCGTCCGTCCGTCCGTCCGTCCGTTAACACGATAACTTGAGTAAATTTTGAGGTATCTTGATGAAATTTGGTATGTAGATTCCTGGGCACTCATCTCAGATCGCTATTTAAAATGAACGATATCGGACTATAACCACGCCCACTTTTTCGATATCGAAAATTTCGAAAAACCGAAAAAATGCGATAATTCATTGCCAAAGGGGGTTAAAGCGATGAAACTTGGCAGATGGGTTAACGTTATGACACAGAATAGAAAATTAGTAAGATTTTGGACAATGGGCGTGGCACCGCCCACTTTTACAAGAAGGTAATTTAAAAGTTTTGCAAGCTGTAATTTGGCAGTCGTTGAAGATATCATGATGAAATTTGGCAGGAACGCTACTACTATTCCTATATATGTGCTAAATAAAAATTAGCAAAATTGGATGAAGAACACGCCCACTTTTTAAAAAAAATTTTTTTTAAATTCAAATTTTAACAAAAAATTTAATATCTTTACTGTATATAAGTAAATTAAGTCAAAATTCAACTCCTGTAATGATATGATGCAACAAAATACAAAAATAAAAGAAAATTTCAAAATGGGCGTGGCTCCGCCCAGTTTCATTTAGTTTGTCTAGAATACTTTTAATGCCATAAGTCCAACAAAAATTTACCAATCCTTCTCAAATTTGGTAGGGACATAGATTCTATGACGGTAACTGTTCTCTGTGAAAATGGGCGAAATCGGTGGAAGCCACGCCCAGTTTTTATACACAGTCCACCGTCTGTCCTTCCGCTCGGCCGTTAACACAATAACTTCAGCAAACAACGATATATCTTTACTAAACTTAGCCCACCTACTTATCTGAACTCACTTTATCTTGGTATAAAAAATGGCCGAAATCCGACCATAACCACGCCCACTTTATCGATATCGAAAATTACGAAAAATGAAAAAAATGCCATAATTCTATACCAAATACGAAAAAAGGGATGAAACATGGTAAATGGATTGGCTTATTGACGCAAAATATAACTTTGGAAAAAACTTTGTAAAATGGGTGTAACACCTACCATATTAAGTAGAAGAAAATGAAAAAGTTCTACAAGGCGAAATCAACAGCCCTTGGAATCTTGGCAGGAATACTGTTAGTGGTATTGCATATATAAATAAATTAGCAGTACCCGATAGATGATTTTCTGGATCACCTGGTCCACATTTTGGTCGATATCGCGAGAACACCTTCACATATACATCTAAGGGCCACTCGCTTTTAAAACCCTCATTAATACCTTTAATTTGATATCCATATCGTACAAACACATTCTAGAGTCACCCCTGGCCCACCCTAATGGCGATATCTCGAAAAGGCGTCCACCTATAGACCTAATGCCCACTCCCTCTTAAAATGCTCAGTAACACCTTTCGTTTGATACCCATAACGTACAAACATTCTAGAGTCACCTCTGGCCCACCCTAATGGCGATATCTCGAAAAGGCGTCCACCTATAGACCTAATGTCCACTCCCTCTTAAAATGCTCAGTAACACCTTTCGTTTGATACCCATATCGTACAAACATTCTAGAGTCACCCCTGGCCCACCCTATTGGCGATGTCTCGAAAAGGCCTCCACCTATAGACCTAATGCCCACTCCCTCTTAAAATGCTCAGTAACACATTTCGTTTGATACCCATATCGTACAAACATTCTAGAGTCACCCCTGGCCCACCCTAATGGCGATATCTCGAAAAGGCGTCCACCTATAGACCTAATGCCGACTCCCTCTTAAAATGCTCAGTAACACCTTTCGTTTGATACCCATATCGTACAAACATTCTAGAGTCACCCCTGGCCCACCCTATTGGCGATGTCTCGAAAAGGCCTCCACCTATAGACCTAATGCCCACTCCCTCTTAAAATGCTCAGTAACACCTTTCGGTTGATACCCATATTGTACAAACATTCTAGAGTCACCCCTGGCCCACCCTATTGGCGATGTCTCGAAAAGGCCTCCACCTATAGACCTAATGCCCACTCCCTCTTAAAATGCTCAGTAACACATTTCGTTTGATACCCATATCGTACAAACATTCTAGAGTCACCCTTGGTCCACCTTTATGGCGATATCTCGAAAAGGCGTCCACCTATAGAACTAAGGATTACTCCCTTTTAAAATACTCATTACCACCTTTCATTTAATACCCATATCGTACAAACACATTCTAGAGTCACCCTGGCCCACCCTAATGGCGATATCTCTAAAAGGCGTCCACCTATAGACCTAATGCCCACTCCCTCTTAAAATGCTCAGTAACACCTTTCGTTTGATACCCATATCGTACAAACATTCTAGAGTCACCCTTGGTCCACGTTTATGGCGATATCTCGAAAAGGCGTCCACCTATAGAACTAAGGATTACTCCCTTTTAAAATACTCATTACCACCTTTCATTTAATACCCATATCGTACAAACACATTCTAGAGTCACCCTGGCCCACCCTAATGGCGATATCTCTAAAAGGCGTCCACCTATAGACCTAATGCCCACTCCCTCTTAAAATGCTCAGTAACACCTTTCGTTTGATACCCATATCGTACAAACATTCTAGAGTCACCCTTGGTCCACCTTTATGGCGATATCTCGAAAAGGCGTCCACATATAGAACTAAGGATAACTCCCTTTTAAAATACTCATTACCACCTTTCATTTGATACCCATATCGTACAAACATTCTAGAGTCACCTCTGGCCCACCCTAATGGCGATATCTCGAAAAGGCGTCCACCTATAGACCTAATGTCCACTCCCTCTTAAAATGCTCAGTAACACCTTTAGTTTGATACCCATATCGTACAAACATTCTAGAGTCACCCCTGGCCCACCCTATTGGCGATGTCTCGAAAAGGCCTCCACCTATAGACCTAATGCCCACTTCCTCTTAAAATGCTCAGTAACACCTTTAGTTTGATACCCATATCGTACAAACATTCTAGAGTCACCCTGGCCCACCCTAATGGCGATATCTCTAAAAGGCGTCCACCTATAGACCTAATGCCCACTCCCTCTTAAAATGCTCAGTAACACCTTTCGTTTGATACCCATATCGTACAAACATTCTAGAGTCACCCTTGGTCCACCTTTATGGCGATATCTCGAAAAGGCGTCCACATATAGAACTAAGGATAACTCCCTTTTAAAATACTCATTACCACCTTTCATTTGATACCCATATCGTACAAACACATTCTAGAGTCACCCCTGGCCCACCCTAATGGCGATATCTCGAAAAGGCGTCCACCTATAGACCTAATGCCCACTCACTCTTAAAATGCTCAGTAACACCTTTCGTTTGATACCCATATCGTACAAACATTATAGAGTCAGCCCTGGCCCACACTAATGGCGATATCTCGAAAAGACGTCCACCAATAGACCTAATGCCCACTCCCTCTTAAATGCTCAGTAACACCTTTCGTTTGATACCCATATCGTACAAACACATTCTAGAGTCACCCCTGGCCCACCCTAATGACGATATCTCGAAAAGGCGTCCACTTATAGACCTAATGCCCACTCCCTCTTAAAATGCTCAGTAACACCTTTCGTTTGATACCCATATCGTACAAACAAATTCTAGAGTCAGCCCTGGTCCACCTTTATGGCGATATCCCTAAATGGCGTCCATCCATAGAACTATGGCCTACTCTCTCTTAAAATACTCTTTAATACCTTCCATTTGATACACATCTCATACAACCACATTCCAGGGTTCCCTAGGTTCATTTTCCTACATGGTGGTTTTCCTTATTTTGTCTCCATAGCTCTCAACTGAGTATGTAATGTTCGGTTGCACCCGAACTTAGCCTTCCCTACTTGTTTTATATGTATTTAATTACCGAGACAGGCTCATATTGCTTAATATGTAAAAGTTTTTGTTATTGATATTAGTGAAACTTCATGAAGTATCAATGTTGGAGATTTCGGTTGGTGCGCATACTTAGTATAAGGCGAGTCGCACAGATGGGCGAAACAGTAAAGCACTACCATGTCTTGTGTGTAACACTAACTCTCCAACAAAGTATATAAGTATTCTTGAGAGGTAAATACGTTTTGAAAAACAAAAATCTTAAACGTTTTTTATTTGAACTTTCGTTTAAAATGGATACTAAGCTTAAGAAATAATTATTTATTTTCTAAAAAACTTTAATTTTCGGTATCACAAAATGAAAAAATATCGACTTGAAATGAAACACTCTAATGTGCGTACAGCAAGAAATCATACTATCAAAATATGTATAGTACATTTATCTATTTCCTCATTTGTAATTATGTTCCTTATAAACTATTCATTATACATAGAGCATACATAATATATTCATACAAACTTACATACATACATAAATACCTAAAATTGTTAAAAAAGAGCAGTTTTAAGTAAAAAAAAAAATAAAGTTAAACAGTGTGCAGAATAAATAGGGATTCTAGTCTAGGATTAGTAATAGGATAGGAAGAAGAAATGGAAAATGCATTAATCATATCATCTGAAGGCTAAAAAATATGTAGTTAATTTGTGTTAATTAGGTTAATTTATTTTTAATTAAATTTTTTTTATTTCCTTTTAACAAAAACAAAAATTATTAGACAAATTAAAAAATATATTTGCATGTTGTTTAAGGGTGAACAAATCGCGAAGGTACATCTAGCCACTTGATTTATGACTTTTTTTATAAAAAGTAAATTTTTTCCTTATTTATTTCAAAATAAAATTTATAAACATTTTTTCTGTATTATATTTATTTATTATTTTTGTTTTTTTTTTTTTTTTTGATAATTTTTTTTTAAGCATTATTTATTTTACATAATATTTTTGATAAAATGCCTTTCCCTTAATTTTTTTCTCCAAAAGTTTTTAACTTATAAAACTATAAAAAAACTAATTCGAACAAAATGTATTTATGAATAATAAAAAAAATACGAATATCAGTAAACCTTCCACTTCCCATATACATACATATATTCTATAGATATTTAATTCCAAACCATATTTTTATATGTAAATTAGGCATACATATACATACATATAACTAATAAGTTATTAATTATAGAAAGCTCTAAGAAATACAAAATATGTATTAGCATACATTGGGGTAGGTCAATTTGTATAAAGCATTTCTTTCGACAACTTTGTTAATAGATCCGAATTCAACATAAAATTCTGGCCTCGAATCGTAACATACGATCACGGATCGGCAGCCATACGAAAGAAAATTACATGATACGTCAAACGTATAAACGAAATGGGATTATAATATACGATAGCAAACGGAACGTAATTTATTTTCAATTCACAATATATTTTACGATCCACATTAGGTTGGATTGTATTTTTAGCTCACAATAGATTTTGAACTGCCAAATTTGTTGCCAAAAATATAAAAAATAAAGTAAATAACTGCGATGAATCCAATTTTATTGTTTTGCTCGTAATAGCGAAGGCGATGAAATTATAGTCCGAAGGCGGTTAAGAGAGTGAGAGTGTACTTATCGAAAAAAGAGCAAGCATATCATTTATGTTTTATTTTTTTTTTTGTAACAAAAAATTATTGCAGTTTCTTGAAGAGATTTCGTTTAACTGAAGAAGCTTTTACTTACTTTCTGGAGAGGTTAGATTTGAAGCAAGCCGATACCAAAGCGGGTGTGTCGCCATGAGTTCTGCCAATATTTCCTTTTGGCTTGGATTAAGCTTGTTTGAAGTCGACCTTTGGTAAGAGTTTGTTATCATATTTTATTTATTCATCTATTTTAACAATTTTATTACATTTTCAATGAAATTTGTGCGTATACGATCGCCAGTTTGTGTTCGAATGAAAGTGGAACGTAACATGTACGTTCAGTCACTCGTCACGTATATTGCGATCCAAAATTACGAGCGATAGTACGTTCAAATATGTCATAATCCGAAAATCATGTCCTTACGTGACGAGTTATACGATCACGGATGTTACGATTTGGCCCCTGCGTGAAAAGACCACTATGGCATGTGCAATTTTGGAAACATTATATTGCTCTGGTTCTCATACATATCGATATGTTCTAACATTTTTCCAATGTCTTAGAATTGTTTATAAAATTCGAATCTTCTTGGAAAATTTTCGAAAAAAAATTGGCTCACCCTAATATATAACACATATTTATATAAACTTATTCTTACACATCCATAGTATAGGCTACAAATGAAAAAATAGTTGTCTTTTCAGTTTAAATTTAAAAAAAATAAGTACAGTTGCGTTCAATATAATAAATATTTTGTGATATTATTTTGTATAAAATTTGTTTATAACATTTTTGTTATGATCAAAAGTATTTAAGTTTATTTGTTTATACTAATATTGATATTTATTAAGTACAGTAACGAGCACGAAAATAGCAGTAGTTATTTTTCATCAAATTTCGTCAATTAAAATCTTTTCTTTATTTTCGATAACTTAAAAAAATTTATGAATGGGTTAACTAAAACCAGCAAATCAAAACTAGAACACGTTTTCGAAAAAAAATCGAAAATTAGTGAAAAATTAAAAAAAATCTAATTTTTTTAGACTTCTTTAAATTGTCTTAATCATGCAGGTTTGAAAATAAAAATTTGAAACTGTATTCAAAAAAAAATCGAAAACTCGAAAAAATATTTTAAGTACGCAACCTTGTAGCCCAATCGATTTTAGTAACACAAAGTCATAGAAATCTCAAAATTCTCATTGATTTTTCACAATTATTTTTTCTGAACGGTGTTTCAGATTTACATAATTGCTTATAAAAAAAGAAAATATAAAACACACTTCGGAATAAAAATTGTCCAGAGTCAATACGAATTTCGAGAAACTTATAACTCGCGTTTTTAAACCAACTTCGTTCAACTTTTCGAATGTTTTCGAAAAAGCTTTTCAGATTTATTATTGATATTAGAAAAATAACAAAATTTACACCAGGCGCTGGTTACTGGCACATGTTTCTGAATTTCACTTCTTCAGCAGTTAGCTTTTCGGGAGCTGAGTTTTGAATTCGAAATCTCCAACTCTTTATTCACTCAGCGACATGAATACCCCGCTTCATTTGTAAATTGTCTCTAAATATGGCCTTTTTCTTGTTGCTATTCCTTTTATACACTATTTTGGTACATATGTATGTATACTTGGGTGGGTCGACATGTATGCACGAAAGTTAACCAATATCGCGCCATCGATTTTTCGACAGTATTTGGGCTCAGGAAAAAAAGTTCCACTACGCATACCCAAAAAAATAATTTTCGAGCCTGTATATGTAGGGTATACAAAACTGTTATCGCCAACGTTTTTAGCGGACTTTTTTGGGTCGGATAGGGTATACATGAAAATTTTACAATCAAATGAACATTTTTTTAATACGTCATGCAAAAAACCTTAAAAATCAAAGTCGAAAAAAATTCAAATCGATCCAGTCTAATGTATACTAGATTTTTAATCCAAGTTGTGTGAAATATTTTCAGGCGCGTTCAACAGAACTTAGTTGCATTGGATTTTTAACAACGCTTCCGCTTTTTTCAAATTTATTACAAAATTTGGGAAAAATTTAGACAAATTGACATCAGGACGAACAAGGTTACAGCTGCTTCGATTATAGCTTGTAAATCTTTACAAAACCTTTTCTCCCGAGAGTGGCATTTGAGGCCGCACTTCTGCGGTGGTTAACTTGTCAGTTTTTCAGGTTGATTTGCATAGCTTTAGTTTTTTTTATACTATCCACAATTTAAAAATTAAAAATTTAACTGACGAAATTTGATAAATAGTTTCGCTGCTATTTTTGTGCTCGCTGCTGTATGTGCTTACCTGCTTTTGGCCACAAATACAATGGTTTAATTAAAAAGCTTTAAATTGTATATTTTTTCATTTTTTTGTTTTGTGTGATAATTTTAAGTTAGGTTATAGTCTTTTATATCTAAATGACCTTTGACCTTAAAAATGCTATTGTAAATGTTTCTAACCGCACAGTGTTATTAACTCACACAAAAGTAAATAAATTCAAACATATTTACTTAACAGTAGGTATTTATTTATTTATATAATTTTAAATGTCAAAGTATTGTCAACAGCAAGCAATCGGCATTTAGAAGAGAAAATACATACAAACATGTTTATGTACGTGTGTATAAAACCAGTAATTGTATATTACATATTAAATAAGCAAAGATATTTGTTTTAATAATACTAAATAAAAGTTTCTCCAGTCAATGTTATAAAATCAATCAGTATTTTGTAATAAGGATACAAATTAAGAAGAATTTAAAATAAAAATGGGGAAAAATAAAATGGTAAGCAGGTAACACTGCTAAATGTAAGTAATAAAATTTAATGTTCATAAAATTGTATCAAAAAGAGGAAAGCTCATCGTACACTCCTCAATATACAGTACTTTTACAAAAAGAAAAGTTTGCAAAAAACCCTTTCTGGTGGTGATAGTCAGTTGGAATGCAGTTGTAAGAACTAAGATTCAAAGCTCAGCACCGTGTAAGCTAGCTGATATAGTGAAGTTCTGAAACAAGTTCTAGTAACCATCATATTTTCAGTATTTGTGCTGCCATCTAAAATTAGCAAAGGAGTTATAAAGAGTAGAAAATTTTGATTACTGAAGTTCATTGGCATTTTTTGCTTTCTGAAAATAATGTCATCCTGTTCGTTCATCTCAGCGATCTCGTGAGACTGTGTGTTCCTTTTGAATAAAATTGTTGACTGTATAAGAAAATGGGTGCAATTACCTACAAATAGAGGTATTTAAGAACGCAATATGAAGGTAACATTTTTTTCAGAAAAGAAAACGCCATTACTTTTTAATAATAACTTCCTATCACACGTGGCAGCTAGCCAGCCGTATGCGCCACCATATTAAGCATCCTGTTAGTCAGTTTGACGGATAAGATACATGCGCTCTGAGGGAGGTAACAAAAATAGGGCATAACATGTAAAACTGTATACTTTCTTGCGCAGCAGAGGTGGAAAACTATCGATAGTACGGACTATCGATATAAGCCGATAGTATGGAAGGGGACTATCGATAATATCGAGACAGCGACAGAGAGTCTCTTATGGAGCACACCTGAGTGCTACAAAAGGACAAAAGTGAAGATATTTGGGAACTGAAGCTGTTATTTTTGTAGTTATCGTCGAGTAAAACAGCAATTCTAATTTTTAAAACATTTCCAAAGTTTTGAGTTACCTGTAAAAATTGGTTTTTAAAAATATTGACGAAAACAACGCGGCGGTTGCAAAAAAAAATTGAAAAAAATGGCGTATAGTTGTGTGGACACAAATGTACATACGTATTAATTCTTTTAAATATGAAATTCAAGTCATTGCAGGTGTAAAGATTTTGGAGGAGTTTTGAAATTAAGGTTCCTGTTCTAGTCGACGATACCTTCAGAGAAAGCAGTATCATCTTTCCAAAACAGCAAAATAACCATGCACCCCTCCGAAACGGGGGGTGGGATCCAGAACACCTTTCTGCATAAGCGGTTTCTGTCCGAGCTTATAAAAAGTTACACTGGGTTGGATAAACAAATCAAAGATTAAATTGAATCTGTACAAAATAGCTCAGAATCAATAATCCGAAGGCAGAAAAAAATTGTATGTCAAAAATGTTCACGAAAACCCGGAAAATTACCCCGGACCACTCCGAAACCGGGGATGGGATCCATAGTATTTTTGCGCATTTTGTATTGGTGTCCATCGGCCGCGCTTATAAATAAATACACTTGCCGTTCCAACACCTTTTTGGGATTTAAATTAAATACGTGCAAAACCTTTTTCTACACCAATTTTCTTTCTATGTACAACACCACATGAAAACTGTTAAATTCAACTATAAAAATATCTCCACACAGAGCTAACATCTTGGTGTCAAGACGCGTCGTTAGATACCCATACCCTAACCTAACCTAACCTTTGCTAACGAAACCAATCCAGCTTTTGGAGCAGAAGCTTCTTTTTCGCCACCATCTTTCTCTTTTAAGGTCGAGTACAAAGCCTAACACCGGAGATGATCTCAAAAATTACTTGTGTTGCCGCTTGATTTGAACCTGTTTTTGCAATAGGAACAAATCGCCGTGGCTTTAGTTTTATTCGATTTGGAAAAATTATTCCAAATAGACATATTTACTTTCTTTTTGCGGGACACGCTATACATTTTGTTCAGAATGTGCGAAAGTTGACGATTTATATAAAGAATCGTGAAATTCTTTTATATAACATTAAATTTATAAGTGTATATCAATGTAAAAACTCGTTCCAATTTGTACGCGTGTTTTACACACTTCTATCGCTTCTAAAATTTCTGCTCATTTGAAAAAGTCAAAATGAGTGCTACCAACATGCCAGCATAATATGAGTTACCAATGAGTTTTTATATTATGTATTAACTTACAATTCCTCTACTACAATACTATGAACGATAGTATCGATTGTCATAAAACATCGATAGTACCATCGATAGGTAAAAACTATCGTAATATCGATACTATCGTCGATAGTTTTCCACCTCTATTACGCAGCCTGCATTGTTGAGTGTACGTAGATTTTTATTTAATTTCGATACGGTCTAGTATACATAACATTGTTTGTTTTTCTGTATGCTCTTAGATAAATACTTCTATTGTCTATTTTATTAATTATATTGTGAATTAAAAACTCTAAGTTCAAAGTTCTATCAGTTTCCTAACAAACTTACTAGCTCATTTAGTTACTACTTTTACTATAAGTGCTATTATTTATTAGTTTGTAGTATAATTACTGTAATACTTTTTTTACCAAATAGTTTTGTTTAAACTATATATAAACTACATAATAGTGAATTTTGTTAAAACATTTAGTTTAATAGTCTCATTTCACCAAAAAAAAATTTTGGAAATATGTATATGTTCATTAGCAACTGACTTTCTACATAACATTTAACAACTTTAGACAAGTTTAAAATGTAAAAATGTCAAAATATAACAAAAACATGAAGATGAATGCGTTCTTAGAAGCACATTCCGACATGAAATTGTAGACAAAGAAAATTGGTAAGAAAGTGAATGCAAATATAAACAATCGAATAAACAAATTAGTGAAAAAATTAGATACAACATTTTGGAGATATTTTACTCTTTCTTACTAAATTTAGCTAAAACTAATTAAATGAATAATTATAATAATAAAAGTAACAAGAAGCATGAAGAAACTAAACTTTAGATGGAAATCAAATATTAGCGCAAATGATAAACAAAGAAAATAAACAGAAGAAAAAGGATTATTAAAAAAAATAGAATTTTGTGAGCAAAAATTTATAGAGAACTTTACAGTAGTTTTTACAGTAAACCAGAAAAAACTTGATAAGACAGCAACATTATGAACTCTAAACATTAACATACATTCATATAAATGCCGCAAGACGCGTTACAGATAGCAAATTTGATGTATGTATTAGAGCGTACGATTTCTCAAACTTGTTCGAGAAGAGATTTCTCGCGAGTCTCGCCTTCTCTCGAGATTCTCGAATCTCGAATTACACGCAAGACTCGTAAGGCCCGCGAGCTTCTCGAGATTCAATTTAATCGATTCATTTGCTGTTTTGTATAGAGCTTACGATTTCTTCTGGAGCACAAATAAAAAACCCCGAAATGTACAGAATATTGCCAATGCAGCGACTGAATTGGTAGTCGAGAAGCTCGCGAGTATTACGAGTATTTCGAGATTGGAGATAGAGAGTTGAAAGTCGAGAAGCTCGCGGGTATTACGAGTACTTGGATACACGAGAATCTCGCGAAAAGTCGAGTTCTCGATTTCTCGGGTCTCGAAAATCTCGCTTGTGTTCGAGAAGAAATCGTTAGCTCTAGTATGTATGATGAATTTATTTACCTTTTTCAATTCTATATGGCGGATTTAATTTTTAGATATAAAAGATTTTAGAAATCAGCTGAAGTACTACAACTTGTCGTCATTGCCGAACAATGGAAAACGGCAAAGATACTTCCGCTACCCAAGCCAGGAAAGCCAGCTAACGAATGTGAGCCATATCGACTCTCGCCAGTAGCAAAGACGTTGGAAACCGTCTTGCTACCTAATTTCACTGCGAGTCTTCGCTTGACTACCCATCATCATGCCTTCCGCAAAATGCATAGCACTCGTACCGTGCTGAATCTCATAAACACCCAGATAGATTACGTACATAACCAGCAAAACCCCATCATAGGGCATTGCTCGTGCACTTGACCTTTCAAAAGCTTTTGATACAGTCAACCACGGTACGCTACTCGAAGACATAGAAGCTTCACTCCTTTCTCCTTGTCTAAAAAGATGAACAGAACAAGAAGGAGTTACTATCATTCCCTATGCCGACGACTGCAAGACAATGGCAACAGGAACTGGCCTTTTATTAGACGAATTAGTTTTTAAAAGAAGTCTTTCTGGTTTTTTTTGACCTCGCGCTACCTAGTTCTGTCAACGACAAAACTCACGGCCACTCTGTAACGACGTGGCAGGAACCAATCAGTCAATGTAAGGCGCGACAACCTACGAAGAGATTTTAGGCTGAGCTTATCTTCCAATTTGCGTTGTTCTTCTTTTTAGTTTTTCCTACAAATTGGCGGGACGGGACCTACTTTGTTTTATGCCGACTCCGAACGGTATCTGCAAGACAGATGAGTTTTCACTGAGAGCTTTTAATGGCAGAAATACACTCGGAGTGCTTGCCAAACACTGCCGAGCGGCGACCTCGCCTAGAAAAATATTCTTCTAATTGGAAAAAACTTGTTTGTTGTTTGTTTGTGGACCTAGAATCTTCGTTGTAATAGACGAAGCACGATACCATCACACCACGACCGGCCGACGTGGAAGGAACGAATGATGCAAATATTGGATGTTCTCGTCGATGGTGTTAGGCTACCGACTTTCCGTCACCCATAGATCTTAGGAGTAATGTTCGATAACACTCACACATTCAAGGCGCATGTCTACGAAATTGTGCTCAAAGTACAAAGCCACAACAAAATCCTGAAGTCGGTTGCGGCAGCACTTTAGGAAAATATAAAGAAACGCTGCTAACCACTTAAAAAGCAATTGACCGGCCGCTCATGTGCTACGTGTCGCCAGTCTGATCGCCTGGTCTAGAAAACACACACTGGAAAAGGCTGCAGTCCTGTCAAAATGCTGTACTCAGAACTGCCGCGGGATGTCTTCTTGTGACCCCTGAACATTATTACAAACTGGAATACCCTATCAAACAACTGCTTGATTGAGCTCCGTAACCAAGAGAGATAAGGGATCATCTCCTTAAACACCATGATGAGATCCGACACCCGCCTACGCAGCCGTTTGATCAAGATAAGCATAAGGAAGCCGTAAGCCCGGTGAACCCCGTTATCGATAAACATTATCCCACCCTTGTAGAAGAAGAAAGCACACTACCAAGGGAGACACGAGTCACCCTGGCCCAACTTCGTTCTGGATACTGTAACAGGTTAAACTCTTACTTATCCGTAATCAACCCCGACATACGTAATGTATGTCCTGCATACGATGTATCTTCACATAACACCAACCATATTTTCAATTTCAATGTGGAACCTACGCCTCTAACAGGCGTATGAAGATAGAGAAGCTTGGTCTCACTTGGTGCTCTCAATTGGCGACAATTATAACGTAGTAGGGTTGCTAGCGAAATTGGATATGCAACGGCCAAATTGATCATGATGATGCAAGTAATATATATGTACTCGTATAACCTCGTATAGTCCTCTTATTCCGCCATATAGTATGTACGGATGTATTTAGCCGTTCAGTGAAATTTCGATTAGTTTTGTTTTTACGTCGCTTATTTCATAACTTCACTGAAATTTCTTCCGTCCAAATTATTTCATATTCTATACTTATACATTGAAGGGTATCGAAAAAAATTTGCTGTACACCGCTAATATGAAGTATGTAATTGAATGGGACCAAAATTATTATTTTGAAGCCTTATCTAACACCTTTTCCAATCTATGGGTCATGGCACCCGGTTCCAATGCAACTAAACGCTCGAGTTAAACAGCTATTCCGCATTTGTATATCAAACACAGCCACCTCTATGCTCCCGAACGGCAGCCATTGGGTCATTTCATCTTACAGCCATTGACCTTATGTCCCACCACTGTCAGATCAACAATTTGGCAAAATAAAATAAAAATGAAATAAATAAGAGAACCATTGTATTGTATTTTCTCCAACCGAGTTCTCTCTCTCTTTTGTTCGAAGTTATGATATTGCTCTTTTTCTTACTGCTTCTCCTCTTTTCCTTCGTGTTTGTCTTCCATTTCTTTATCTCACTCTTTGCCTCGCTCTTTCCAGCTTCTTTTGGGTCTTCCTTTCCCTTCTTCTTCACTTCGACGGTCTTTCTTTCTCCCTTTTTTCTATCTCTTTATTTCCATTTCCAATTTTACTCTTCTTCCACCGCTGCTCTCTTTTATTTCGACTTATCCGTTCTCTTTCTGTTCGTTGTGTTTTTTGCTCATGCTCTCTCCTTATTTCTCCCTTTCGAGCCTCCTGACCCACTACCTTCATTATTCCCTTCCCAGTCCCCTTACCACCTCCCTTCCTCCTGAAATCTTCTCCCACTCTCTTTTTCCTTTGTTCGTTTCTTTTCCTCGTCCCCTAACTGTTTTTTTAATCCATTCCTTATTCCTCCAATTTCCCTTCTTCCTTGACCACCGCTCGCTTCTTATATCTCCCTCTCTTTCTCTTCAACCTTTCCCTTTATCCGTTCTTATCTCTTCATCCGCGTATTCTTTTGCCCCATTTTTTGGTTTTCCTTGCATTTCCCCTCATTTTCCACCCTCCTCTCTTTTATCTTCTTCGCCCCTCTCGCTCTTCCCCTTATATCCCTTGTTTATTGAATCACGCATAAGCTACCTATAAACACAGCTCAAAGTGTTGACCTTCATTTTAAAAAATCTCCACTTTGAAATAATTTCGACAATTTTCATGAACTCATCCTCCACTAATACTTATATCGTATAAGGCTTCCCGGTCCCTTACATCTCTCTACCCCCTACGGCTTACTATCCTATCCCTTCAACATTCACTTTCCATTATGATATCCCTCTCCTTTCTAAGTGGTTTAAAATAAGCAAAAAACAGAATGGGGTGTTACACCGCCCACACTTTCGAATCTGCATACAACTTAATCTGTTATAAGCATATTGTACCGTATTTACTGAAATTCCTCTTATTTGCAACCTTCTTCTAACGTTCGAATCACTAAACTGTTGAATAAATAACTCCACTATTCAATAATGCAAAATGGCCTTTATTCAAGTACTTCACAATACTACTACTTTTCGACAGATAGCGTGTTTAAGTCAAACTCATTGCTGATTGCTCAGATTGCGCTCTTTTATACTCTTCGATTTCACCAGCTATAACTATAGATGCACGATTTTATAGCTTCTCGCAAAGCCCATGCGCTTGTATATGTGAGTGATACTTGCACAAATGGCGGCCACCGTGGTGTAATGGTAGCGTGCTCCGCCTACCACACCGGATGCCCTGGGTTCAAACCCCGGGCAAAGCAACATCAAAAATTTTTAGAAATAAGGTTTTTCAATTACTAGATATTTTTTCTAAGCGGGGTCGCCCCTCGGCAGTGTTTGGCAAGCGCTCCGCCATGAAAAGCTCTCAGTGAAAACTCATCTGCCTTGCAGATGCCGTTCGGAGTCGGCATAAAATCATGTAGGTCCCATCCGGCCAATTTGTAGGGAAATCAAGAGGAGCACGACGCAAATTGGAATAGAAGCTCGGCCTTAGATCTCTTCGGAGGTTATCGCGCCTTACATTTATTTATTTTTTACTTGCACAAATGATTGCATACTTTCGGGAGTATCTCAGATATATGCATGTGTTTGTGCGTCTCTCTCCGCTGCGGGACATAATGATTGATTCGTTTATGTAGATACAAGTGACTGCTTGCTTTATTGTTGTTGTGGCTTCATTTACTTAGCATCAAACTAGTGATGTGAATATCACTTAGTGTTACTAATATTCGTCACAATATATTTAATTGAAACCGAATAGCCTCGCAGTTATAAGGAATAAAAGCCATTTCGTATATGGGGGCGTGGTAATAATCAGTACTGGTTATTAATATGCTACAGATTAAAGTGAACCAAATTTTCAGGCGCTTACCGAATTTCATGATAATTAGTTTAGCCTTTTCGGAATACTGCCTGCCCGTACATGCCGATTTCTATATCCCGAACTATATTGCACTTCTAAATATATCCATCCAAAAAAATTTCTGAAACTTTTTTTCAGGTTTGGGTGGTAATTGAGTGTTATCAAATCTATGCGACTGGGTCTTCATTAGAGCTTTTCGAGACCCAAAAATTGTAGTTTCGGGTTTTACTGTTATTTTTTGCCTTAGAAAAGTAATATTTGGCTTTAACTTGAAATATGTGAAAGACAGTCCGTGAAATTTCGAAAGACGAGCATTACTCAAAAAATATCATATTAGGGTGTGTCCGGAAAATTTTTTAGCTATAACTTCTGCTTACATTAATATATATTCAATCTTTCAGCCATATTGATTCTATTTTAAAATTAGAACTAGTTGTACTTATGTGTGAATGTATTTATTCAGCTGCATTTCCTATCATAACTTTGTTTAGAAACTTTCTTTCTTTGATTAATATGCAAACATAACAATTTTTTAAACGCTCAAATCAATCAACTCAAAACTGACTCATGTACGAGTATATTCGCTTGATACTTAACACCACTATTGATTATAAATTTCTTTATATATATATATATATGAATTAGTTAATTTAGTTTCAATAAAGTAAGGTTTTATTAGTAATCATATTTTATTGATTTTTTGCTATTGAAAAAGTATATAGAATTTGAATTCAAATATTATACATGCTGTAGTATTTACTCATACATAGATATGTCAAAAATACAACAATTTAAGCTAAAGTAAATGGGAATATAGAAACTAAAAAAAAATTTAAACAAAAAACTAATGAAATAAAATGTAATCCCAAATGTGTATATACCTATACATATGTATAGAATGTGCGTTTTATTTTGTTACCATAAAGATATAAGAGAGAGAGAGACAATGGTAAGTTGACATGCAATCATTTTATAGGCCTTAATTTGACTGGTTATCACATCATGCATAGCTACATCTAAAGTGAGTTAACTTAAACGCATGCCATCAACTCATCTGTCAACGCACGACGCCGCATCGAAAATCTTATGTGATCGGACCTTTAGTTGTGCTATTTTGAGCAACTTATATATACAGGGTGACCCAAAGTTATGTCTGCATACTTCGCCCATGTAAAGAGCGTTATCCACATCATAAGAAAAAGCTCAAGAAAAATACTTTTATATTTATTATCCTAAAAAAGTTGTTTCAAGTAGTTTTGACATTTCTTTTATCCTCCTGTCAGATTTAGCAATTCATTAGAAAAAAGTTTGTTAAAATTAAAATATTCGAATTGAAAATGCACTTAAGTTAAAGAGTATACAATCAAATAGAGTATTAAAGAGTATGCGCTCAAATAGCATTGCAAACTCCATTAAAAAAAAAAAAAAATCATAAATACAGTCACCGCTATACTTGGTATCTAACACACTATGCTCTTACGAGGTCGTTGTCCAATAAATAATTCGACTCCGTTTAGGGCCGTTTGATGTTTGTTCGCGAACTCTGAGGTAAAAATGGGAAATAAGGCAATGGATTTTGGATAACTTTGCATGGCGCTGGAACTGGAAACTTGTAACATACTTCAGAACCCGAAGACAGATGAGGGGACAAACTGTCGGTAGGTAAGGCAGAACTTATGAAATTTTAAAAACTCGCCCCAATTTGGAAATTTTGCAATCGAGTTTTAATTAACTTACCGGTGAGCAAGGAACTTGAAACTGTGGACAAAGCTTAAAGTTTTATTAAAATTAATTATTTCGAATACAAAGTTCTTCCAACAGGGGTGAGGGTTCGAGATATTTAGATATCTTTGGAAAAGCATGTGGAATCTTGTGACGATTTTTAAGCAACTTCTCATTGAGCTAGAAACTTGACACCTGGAACTTTAATGCGGACACCGCGACAAACAAAAAACAGAAAGATTTCCGAAAAGTGGCCCACGATAATTAAATAGTCTAAAAAAAAAATATGTAGAGGGCCATAACCCCCGAAGAAATTTTAGGCCGAGCTTCTCTTCTCCTCGTGCTCCTTTTAATTTTTCCTACAACTTGGCGGGACGGGACCTACATGTTTTATGCCGACTCCGAAAGGCATCTGCAAGGCAGATGCGTTTTCACTGAGAAGCTTTTCATGGCAGAAATACAATCGGATTGCTTGCCAAATTACTGCCGAGGAGTGACCCCGCTTAGAAAAACTTACTTCTGTTCAAAGAAACTTGTTTTTAAAATTGTGATGTTGCTTTGTCCGGGTCGTGAACCTATGATCTCCGGTGTGGTAGGCGGAGCACGCTGCCACCACACTTCGCAGAGAACTAGAGACTTGAAAATACTTTAAAGCCCTATCACAATGTAACATTTGGGATAATATGTTCATCGAAATAAGGAAGGTATCAAAATATGGAGAGATATTTAGAAACTCCAATCAGGGAGTGTACAAGGTTGTAATCGATTTTTAAGTCACTTCCCATTGAGATATAAACATGAACATTCCACATAGATCTTATCGCCGTGGCTATGCAACAAAAGGAGAAAAAAATCCGCTAGGTGGCGCATGGATCAATTGTAGGGATCGGATGGAATCTTGCTACCAATTTTCGACATACTTCTAATTGAGCTACAAATATTATATCTCATTTCTAGTTGAGAAACCGATGACCGTGCATTAAATAAGTGGAGCCATTCCGATGGGTGGCTCCTCAGGTGAGATATTTAAAGTTTCTTACCAGACGAGGAAATCTTGCGATCAAGATACCAGAAACATTCCATTGAGCTATAAATTTGAAGCATCACACAAAATTAGCGGACTGGGACAATGCCACAAAGAAAGATAAAAATTTCGCTGGGATGCGCACGGGTCGAGCCGATAACAAAGTTTAAACGAGATTTGAAATCTTTTGGTGATATTTTATGCAACTTTCTGGAAAGGTAGGGGTTTGAAATTTTGAGGTTTAGTGAAATATCTATCGCAAAAAATATTTAAAAAATGAAAGATAGATATGCTAACAATCGATCGAGATATCGGACGTTTTATTCTAAACAGAAGTAATCCAAATCTAAATTTTTTTTGGAAAAACGTAAAGTTTTTTTCATAGAGTTCCTTTATAACAATGAGATTAAAAGGCTAGTTTGGTATTTTTGAATATTCTATAAATATCAGTATAATCTCGTCAGTTGGTTATTTTGGTTTGTCTAATCTCTAAAAAAATAATCAAAATTTTGAGATGAATCAGTTTACAATAAAACGTGTTATATGATTAATGGCAATCGACTGACATGAGAACTTTGATCACCGATTGCAAGAAGAATTTGTATTGAACTCAAAGAACGTGTCTAATACTTTTTTCGTGTTGGTCTCAGAAATAATTGTGCGAAGTATGTTAACGCAATTTTAGATCACCCTGTATACACATACATACATACCTGCTTAAGTATATATGCGGTTCGTTAGGATAAAATATTTAATAGATAGGTTGAATTCATTTAGTATGCAAATGTCATTGTTTTGACCACCGGGTAGGTATGTCACCTAAATAAATAATTATGCATTAAATAAATTAATGGCGTTTTTTTGCAAACACAGCAAGCAAAAGTTGCACATGATAAACTAATAAGAAAAGTCATAAACTGAGATCGGGGCTGTAACGAGTATGTGTTGAGATCATAAATATGTTTTGGTTTCTGATTGGTTTTTTCAGTTTGGATTTCTAGAAAACTTATGGTATCATTACGAACACACTTAATTTATGAGAGGTGCTTGCGAACCACCCAGTTCAAACTAAACTTACCCTTTCAAATAGACAATAATTCCCGGTTTTTCAGTGTGAGTTTAAACTACAGTTAAAGTTGAATAGAGTTTAACCTTGCCACTTTGATCGATAACATAAAATTTTGCTGCTCATCTCAGCTTAAGCGGATGAAGTGGCAGGGTTAGGATAGGATAGGTTAGGTGGTAGCTGCCCTGATAAGGATAGCTCACTTGGACAACACGAAGGTCCGTTGTGATACCACATACACCAAAAAGTGGCAGGGTTAGACTCTAGTCAACTTTAGCTGTAGTTTAAAATCGAACTGAAAAACCGGGCATAAGTCCTCCAGAAGAGTTTGCAAATACATTAGGTCTCGAATAGTAAACAACGCTACAAATCCAATTAAGAATTAACATTTTCCCAAGCCTTAAAAATGTTGTAATTCGTTATTGGGTATTTGCTTTTGAGAATTCAATAAAAACTATGAAATTTTATTTATTAATGTCGACAAGTAGGCTTAAACATTACTAGGAATTTAACCTTTGCGTGGGGACTAACACAAGTTCGTTAATTTGTTGTGTTTCGTTTGAAGTCTTTCATTGCTTCCTGAAGAGATCTTATATTTTAAATTCCACAAAGCTCAATATTTCATTTAGGATTTCCAAGTTTTTCAGAAAACTGGGCTCGTATATGTGTTTTATGATCCGTGAACGAAATCAATTTTTTAAATCTAAATCAATTTTGTAAATCTGAAGCTCGAAAATGATGAATCGGATTACTGACGTATTTGAGCTAAGGATAATACGCACACATTGGATCCACAATTTATTATCATTTTAATAAATAGTTTAACACTTTCGTATATCGTTTGAGTGAAAATGATTTTTCATACGTGATCGTATAATACGATACCTACGGGCCCTCTTTTTATTACCCTTACGCCCTAGACTTTTTATTATGCTGAGAGGAATAATACAAAATTACAGGACTATATAGTGTACAAAGAAGTGTGTGAAGTAAAAGGAGGTACATAATGCCGTACATACATGGGAGTTTCCATGGTTACCGATTTGCGCATGAGCTCAATGCGACATATTTATAAGGGCGGTAAAACCTCAAGAAGAAAAAGATTTTATATTCTCTTTTCTGGCTTATTATCTGTTGGAACTTCGAAATATTCAAAGTCCTTTTTTTGCATACTTTTCTTATTATTTCTTTTTTATCTGAATCAAATTCGAATTGAACTGTTATATAATTAACATACAAAAAAATTACGATAAAATAATACGAGTTTTAATGGAACGATTTCAACAATTTCCATTACATGAAGGCAGGACAAAACACATATCGGATTGTTTGAATTAAATTTCATACATTTTTCTCGTATAATTTTCCTACAAGCATATAGGACAGGGCGTTTTGTTCTTTTCAGTTTTGAACTTCAAATTAAATTTTCTAAACTATAATAGGAATTTTTTGAACTTCAATTGTAATTTTCTGAATTTCAGTTGAACATTTTAAACTTCATTTGTAGTTGTCTGAACTTCAACTGTTACTTTCTTGAACGTAACCTGAAAAAGGTTTATGCCCCTATTACCGTTTACAACTCAACTCTGGTTGAGTTGAAATTTCGCAATTTGGTATTACAGATTACAACTCAACCTGTCAAAAAAAATTTCGGTTGAGTTGTCTAGTCTTACAACTTTTTGTGGCATTGCCGTTTACAACCTTGTGTTGGTGTAGTTGTCAAAGACGTCAAAATCTTACAACTGCTTACTAGCAGTTGTCTCATGCAATTTTGCAGTTGTTTTGAAAAAATGTTACGTTTTAGAAGACGGTTCACCACCTAATTTTTAACAAAGATGTTCAAAGTTGATATCAAAAGACACGTTTCGACCTCCGATTTAATGCCCCTATTACCGTTTACAACTCAACTTAGTTGGGTTGTAATTAAAACAACTCAACTTTAAGACAACTCAACTCCTGTTTGGTATTACGAATTACAACTTATTTCAGTTGAAATTGAATTGATTTGCCAACTTCAGAAAGTGATGATTTGACAGATAAATAAACAGCTGATCAATTTGTGGCAGAAATTTAAGCATTTTCAAATGTGATTTTTTTATTAATATTATATGAAATCTATTTTATAATGACAAAAATGTTGGTGATTGACATGTCGCGAATACGGAAAACATTCGCGTGATCATTCCAATCCCTTGGAACTACCAAGCACCAAGTAAGAAAATGTTTAAGTGACAAATAATGAGTTTCATATGAAGTTATTTTGCAGATTTGAAAGGAAGCATTTTACTAAGTACTAAACAAAATTAAGGACCATTTCCGCATACGCGTTCGTATTTTAAAATTATGCGCCATACTCCGATTCCTTGCTGACGGCAGCTATCAAATATGATGTGGAAATGATTTTGGTGTTGGACTGGTTTTAGATATTATTGAGGAGCGTACTTGTGCGAAGTAGATTAAAACCCAAACAGAAAAAATTGTATTTTACTCAAATAGGATTCCCAGGAGTAGTGATAAGTATCAATGGGACTCGCATAATTTCACCTATTTTGGCTGCATCCGAACTGCGGCCAGCCTCGTCCAACTATGGAATGTCGCTACATAAAATCAAAAAGTTATTCAATGTAATTCGTTTAAACGTTGTTTTTTCTAGAAATGTGTACAAAATTGTTGATTGTTTTTTGATTAAAAAAGGTTTAACTACCGGCTTTAAATTTTTTGCTTTTTTTTGGTAACGTTTTATAAGCCCGTGCACCATCTAACTCTTATCAAAGGTGGTATCAAAAGACGGGTTTCCATCTCCGTTTTCAGGATTCGAAAGCGGAAATTAAAAATTTTATTTCTTTCGAAAGATATTTACAAAGACCCACAAAATGGCCCGAGAGGGTCCGAAATATGAGGCCCGTTCCACAGTTTTTTTGCACAGAACATCTTTCTGCGTTGGCGGCATTTGGCCGCGATTCGTAAAAATAACTCTGGTTGGGTTCAACACCTTTCTGCATTGCTGTGTACAAAAAATCTGGCAAAATACAACCACATGAAATTAGATTTTATTAGAAATAAAATTTTTAATTTTTGTGGTAATTCTTTACGACAGCATGACACTGCTAATACGTGTCCAAAAATATCCAGAGAGGTATTAAACGATGCGTCTTGACATCAGTATTAATAATCCAAAGGCAGAAAATTAAAGTTTTAACTCGTTCAAAAGATATTAAACAAAAACCGAAAAAAGACACCAACATTACAACAACCACATGAAAATCGCCAACTTCAACTGCAAATATCTCCGGACAGAGATAAAATGTTTCTTTTCTTGTTCTCGAGATAAATACGCGTGTTTTGACACCTCTCTCAATAATTTTGGATGCGTATTACCAGTGTCATGCTGTCGCAAAGAATTACAATTTTTGTTGTCGGATTCTTTTAAATCGGAGGTCGAAACGTCTTTTGATACCAACTTTGAACATTTTTGTTAAAAATTAGGTGGTAAACCGTCTCCTAAAACGTAACATTTTTTCAAAACGACTGAAAAATTGCATGAGACAACTGCTAGTAAGCAGTTGTAAGATTTTGACGTCTTTGACAACTACACCAACACAAGGTTGTAAACGGCAATGCCACAAAAAGTTGTAAGACTAGACAACTCAACCGAAATTTTTTTGACATGTTGAGTTGTAATCTGTAATACCAAATTGCGAAATTTCAACCCAACCAGAGTTGAGTTGTAAACGGTAATAGGGGCATAAGAATCCGAAAACAAAAATTGTAATTCTTTGCGACAGCATGGCACTGCTAATACGCGTCCAAAAATATCGAGACGCGTATTAATCTCGAGAACAATAATCTGAAAGCGGAAAAGAAACATTTTATCTCTTGTCCGGAGATATTTGTAGTTGAAGTTGGCGATTTTCTTGTGGTTGTTGTAATGTTGTTGTCTTTTTTCGGTTTTTGTTTAATATCTTTTGAAGGAGTTAAAATTTTTATTTTCCGCCTTCGGATTATTAATACTGATGCCAAGACGCATCGTTTAATACCTCTCTCGATATTTTTGGACACGTATTAGCAGTGTCATGCTGTCGTAAAGAATTACCACAAAAAGTAAAAATTTTATTTCTAATAAAATCTAATTTCATGTGGTTGTTGTATTTTGCCAGATTTTTTGTACACAGCTATGCAGAAAGGTGTTGGACCCAACCAGAGTTATTTTTACGGATCGCGGCCCAAGGCCGCCAACGCAGAAAGATGTTCTGTGCAAAAAAAACTGTGGAACGGGCCTCATATTTCGTACCCTCTCGGGCCATTTTGTGGGCCTTTGTAAATATCTTTCAAAAGAAATAAAATTTTTAATTTCCGCTCTCGAATCCTAAAAACGGAGATGGAAACCCGTCTTTTGATATCACCTTTGATAAGAGTTAGATGGTGCACGGGCTTATAAAACGTTACCAAAAAAAAGCAAAACATTTAAAGCCGGTAGTTAAACCTTTTTTAATCAAACAATAATCAACAATTTTGTACACATTTCTAGAAAAAACAACGTTTAAACGAATTACATTGAATAACTTTTTGACTTTAGTTGGACGAGGCTGGCCGCAGTTCGGATGCAGCCAAAATAGGTGAAATAAATATGCGAGTCCCATTGATACTTATCGCTACTCCTGGGAATCCTATTTGAGTAAAATACAGTTTTTTCTGTTGGGGTTTTAATCTACTTCACACAAATATTCTCCTCAATAATATCTAAAACCAGTCCAACACCAAAATCATTTCCACATCATATTTGATAGCTGCCGTCAGCAAGGAATCGGAGTATGGCGCATAATTTTAAAATACGAACGACTATGCGGAAATGGTCCTTAATTTTGTTTAGTACTGAGTAAAATGCTTCCTTTCAAATCTGCAAAATAACTTCATATGAAACTCATTATTTGTTTGTCACTTAAACATTTTCTTACTTGGTGCTTGGTAGTTCCAAGGGATTGGAATGATCACGCGAATGTTTTCCGTATTCGCGAAATGTCAATCACCAACATTTTTGTCATTATAAAATAGATTTCATATAATATTAATAAAAAAATCACATTTGAAAATGCTTAAATTTCTGGCACAAATTGATCAGCTGTTTATTTATCTGTCAAATCATCACTTTCTGAAGTTGGCAACTCAATTCAATTTCAACTGAAATAAGTTGCAATTCGTAATACCAAACAGGAGTTGAGTTGTCTTAAAGTTGAGTTGTTTTAATTACAACGCAACTAAGTTGAGTTGTAAACGGTAATAGGGGCATTAGATGTGCTTACGATTGTCGGGCAGTGAACCGAAATTGAGAAACCGTTACATGCTCATGGCATAGTTATTTTGTTTGTTTTTTTTTTTTCAACACACTTAACGGTCTTTAACGCCGTGTTTTTGATTTGGTGGTTAAGCTTCACTTAAAGTTCACCAAAGCTTAACACTTACACTTTCGCCGCTTAAGCTAATTTTAGCAGCAAAATTGTATTTTATCGACCAAAGTGGCAAGATAAAATTGCAGCCAACTTTAACGCGAGTTTTAAGCCGGTATTAATTAAAATAACTTAAGCAAAAAAATTCCCAAAACTAAGTGAGATTTACAAAAAAAAAAAAAAAAAAATACACAAAGGTTTTAACAGATAGATTGAAACGGTTTTTTTGAAACGGTTTTATTTAGCTTGACTTCATGAAATTTCCAAAATTGTGAGGCATAGCAGAACCTTATTAAGGTTCAGTTGGTCTTACTTATGACTATCAATAGAAATTTTATGCGTCCAACGCTTTTATGTAATTGTCTGGTCAACGCCCTATATTGGTGAGGAGTGTGATCACTAGTACCTGGGACCTACCTAATTATTTTCTAGCTTTTATATTATTATTACTTAATGTAAGTATTGTTTTCAATAAAACCGTTTAACTTAAAAAATGTTTTTGAATTATTTTATTTAGAAGCAACTTTAGCAAAATCATTTAAACGTTTTCCCACGCTACTCAGCGCAACTTTGTTAATCCCACCAAATCGGTACATATATTCATACGCTCTCTGTATGATCACCAAAGCGACTAGCTTGCTATACAAATAATAGCTTTACAAATCAATGTATGCAGTATGTATGTATGTTGGTACTTTTATTTTATCAATTATGACGTTATCAGAGAAACATGTAAGCCACTTTGTCAGCGTGAATCTGACTGAGGGCTGGTAATAGAAGAAAACAAATGTCAAGCAGTTAAACAATAAACTCTGCCTACTCTCACTCATTTCGTTGCCTATCTTGCCAAACAACAATGTTATCGGCTAATAGAATGCACGGTGAGTAGGAGAACGAGTATGTCTGAATGTATGGGCTCTCCCTAGCTCTCTAACAACAGTTCCATTTTTTGTAGGTACTCATATTTATCTACACATTAAGGTGACCGTCGAAAAGCGCTTTCTGAAAAAGGCATGAGTACCAATTATTGGTGAAATTCGATTTGTAAACGTACAGGTATTCTCAGGAAACTTTATCTATTAACTTAACTAGAGCTCGCCCAGGCGTTGAAGTTAACCCACAACAGAAATTCCGGTCTTTTTCAGAAGAGCTTCGTCGGCTTCTTATTGGTAACAAATTATATGGTTTTATGATCGGTTTATTACCGATAACGAATAATTATCGTACACATCGGTTTGTAATCGGCTTGTTATTGTCAACTCATTGGCTTCTTATTGATTTCTTATTTGCTTGACATAGAAGGGTTACACATTTGTTATCGATTTTATTTTAAAGTCATAGCAAGCCGATAAGTCGTCAATAAAAAATCGATAACATGCCAATAAAAAACTGATAATATTCCTATAGTAAATCTTTAAGTTTCCTAAAACAAATTGATATCCTTTTTATAATATGTCAATAAATCTTCGGTAAGTAATCGATAATTTTTTGATAACAAATCGATAACTTTTCGAAAACACTCCGATAAGAAATTGGTAACAATCCGATAACATATTGCTAAGATGTCGATAATTTTTCGATGACAAGTTCAAAAGTTTCGATAACAAACGATTACTCATCGATTAAAAATCTATTTAATTTAATTTTATTTTATTTGATGTTATTTTAGTTTATTTTATTTCTTTTTTAAATTTTATTTCATATAACTTTTTTTTTTACTTTTTTCTATTTAACGTTTTTTTTTTATTTTTGTTCATTTTATGTTATTTTATTTTTTTATTTTATTTAATTTAATATTTATTATTTTTTACTTAATTTAATATTATAATATTAAATTTTTATTTTATTTTTATTTAATTTAATTTATTTTAAAATTCTTTTATTAAATTGTGTTTTTTTTTAGCTAAAAGAAATCGTGTGGTATTTTGGCCAGATACTTTTTACTGATCACAACCAGCAAAGAAATCATTGAATATACTGAATTATTAGTTTTAGCATTGAATCACGCAAAAATAATTAAGATCTTACCTATACCCAAAAACGTCGTTATCCAGCAAAATAAATTCACTGGTAAATATAATTCAGTTGCATTTAAACGTTGGCTATCTAAAATCTAACGACGCTGATCACTGAACACATTTCTCGCTCGCTCCTGTGGTCAACCGAATGTATGTACATATACAGGGGAGGATCCAGGATTTTTTTTGGGATGCGCACACAGAACGAACCCGCAAAAAGGTTAACAAGAACTTATATAAATATTTGTTTTCATAAATATATAGGAAGGCGTATAAAAGTGTCAAAATAATTAAAAATTATGTGTACAGTAAAGACTTTTTTCTTTTATATTTCCTGCTGAAATTGTCCAGCACTTCATTAGGGTCCATTTTTCCCGCAATGTCTTCATTGATATGCATTAAAGCTAATCCATTCAAACGCTCTTCTGTCATCCTGTTGCAAAGATATGACTTTAATCGGCGCAAGGTGGAGGAAGAGCGCTCGACAGTGCTGGTAGTCACTGGAAACGTATACAGCAATTGACAAAGAGTTCTAATATTTGGCAACGCCGTTGCTCGTTTGTAGGTTTCTGCTGTCGAACCTGGGATATTTTCTGTCATTTCTTTCCAAATTTTTAATTCACCCTTCAAAGCTTGAAAACAAGGAAGATCTTCTTTATATACTTCAGCGCCTTGTAAAATATTCTCCAAATCTTCATCGCTGAAGTTTTGGGACAGCAACTTTTGCAATTGCCCAATTCTTTGCATGGAGGCGTTAGGAAACCTGGATGACATTTCGTTTATAATATAGTCTAGAAAAGGAATATATACTGCAACTCGGTAACAATCCTCAACTGACTGCGTCTGAATGTTTGGTCGATTATTTTGACGCCTGGTGATTCTGGGGACGGTGATTTCTGCACCAATCTCATTCGCGATGACATTAGCCTGGTTGAAAAGTTTTTTAAAAGAGTCAGTGCTAGTTTCACGTTGTCTCTGTAAACTTGATCTGGTCATATCAATAAGCTTAACTGCAGAAACTATATCAATATCTTTGGTTTGTAATTTTCGAAGTGTTGTTTATAACTCAAATTTTCTGTGTTAAAATTATTTAGAAGTGTGAAAATAAATTTAAAAAGTACATTTCCTTAAAATTAAATTCGAATATTATGTACATAAAAAAAAAAATTATGTACATATGTATATAAATATACAGTTCACAAGAGAAATTTTCATTAAACATAGATATTTCTGTAGAATTTCAAAATCTATAAGGATTATAATTTTGATTTATTTGAGTTATTGTTTACAATTAAAAAAAAACGGATAAAAACCGCAAAATTAGGCGAGTCAAAACGTTATTTCCTACTTAGGATAGGATAGGATAGGTTAGGTGGTAGCTGCCCTGATAAGGATAGCTCACTTGGACAACACGAAGGTCCGTTGTGATACCACATACACCAAAAATAACGGTGACCTAGATCCAGCTACTTAGAGAATCGTTGGGTAGCAACGATAAAGCTCCGAATGATACCGATCTCAACTTTGGATATATCCTCGGGAGATCCAAGTGAGTCGCGACCGAAGTACTTTCGCCTAATTCTGGCAAAAGCTGGACAATCAAGCATAAAGTGATTTGGTGATTCCACCTCATCATCCTCCATACAGCTGCAGCAGGATGGAGTTTCCAGTATATTGAGACGTACCGCATGGATACCCATGGGACAGTGCCCTGTCAAAACCCCAATGACCATTGATAGGTGAGCCTTAGTGAACCCAATTATTTCAGCAGACCTCCTGCCATCCACTTTCGGCCAGAAAGATCTTGCTACCCTGCAAGACGTGGTATCCGCCCAACGTTTGCTGAGCTGATTCGAGGCCCAGCTATGGAGGAGCAATCCACAGGTGGCCAGCGGGATCCCGAAGTCCCTACAGCCATCTTCATCCGGTTCAGTTGTACCGATGCGGGCTAAGAGATCCGCTTGACAGTTACCCGGGATATCACTATGGCCCGGGACCCAGATAATCTTAATTGTAAAATAATTCGATGCAATCGCAAGCGAGGTCAGGCACTCCCAGACCACCCTCGATCGCACTGTAGTTGAGCTCAAGGCCTTGATAGCCGATTGGCTATCAGAGTAGATGTTAAATTCCCTAACCGTGGTAGCACTGGATAGCATTCCATCCACCGCATCCTTAATCGCAGCAATTTCCGCTTGGAATACACTGCAGTGATCAGCCAACTTAAACTTGCGGCTTAAATTTAGCTCTTGACAAAAGACCCCCCCCCACCAACCTTTCCATCCAGCTTTGACCCATCCGTGAACAAGTTAACCGGTCCCATGCCCCAGATAATTCCTCTTCCCCAATCCTCTCTCTCTGGAATAACTGGGGTGAAGGTTGTATAGGGAGCTGTTATCGGCATACAGTAGTCCGTTCTGTCCGGGATGAAGTCGAAACTGGTAAGAAGGCTAGAGTGTCCGCGGTCAGAAAGTCTATATCCCATATCACGAAGCCTGACCAACGACCTTGCCGCGGCCGCCTTTCCCGCAATATCAACTGGGTATATGTTCAGCATTACGTTCAGTGCCAAGGTAGGCGTTGTTCTGAGAGCGCCACTGATACCGATCAGCGCCGTCCGTTGCACTGACACTAACATTTTGGAGGTGCTCGCCGTGTCCAGTGCTTTCCACCAGACCAGCACCCCATATAGCAGAATCGGTTTGACCACCATCTCATAAAGCCAGTGTACTATTCTTGGCGAGAGTCCCCATCTCTTTCCGATAGCTCCTCTGCAGCAGTACAAGGCAATGGCGGCCTTCCTGGCCCGATCTTCCGCATTGGGTCTCCAGGACAGTTTCTTGTCCAAAACAATCCCCAAATATTTAACCCTATCAGAAAGTACCAACGGTACCCCTGCAATCGAGGGAGTTCTGAAATCGGGCACCTTATATCTTCTTGTGAAAAGGACCAATTCCGTTTTTCCCGGGTTGACCGCCAATCCACATGATTCAGCCCACCTAGCCACAGTATCCAGGTAGCCCTGAAGAACATCGCGCAGGGCGCCCAGAAATTTGCCTCTGACTAGGATAGCGAGGTCATCTGCATAGGCAACCACCCGACAACCATTGGCTTCCAGCTCCACAAGAAGCTCGTTGACTACCACAACCCAGAGGAGAGGAGATAGGACACCCCCCTGTGGCGTGCCCCTGCACACCTTCCTCTTAATTATGGCCCCTCCCCACTCCGCTGCGACAATTCTGCCGCATAGAAGTTTGCTAATAAATTCAACCAGAGCCGCCTCGACTCCTAAACCCACCAGAGCTCTTTCGATTGACCCCGGTAAGACATTGTTAAAAGCTCCCTCGATGTCTAGAAAGGCACCCAGAGCATACTCTTTGTGTTCTAGGGACCCCTCTATTTGCTTTACAATCGAATGGAGAGCCGTTTCCGTCGATCTGCCCTTGCAGTACGCATGTTGTGAAGCCGACAGTAACCCCCGAGGTATCCTTTCCCGTAGGTACAGGTCAATCAACCGCTCAAACGTCTTAAGAAGAAACGACGAGAGACTGATTGGCCTGAAATCCTTAGGTGATACATGAGAGCTTCTGCCGGCCTTCGGAATGAAAATAACCCTAACCGTGTGCCAAGACTTCGGGATATAGTTAAGCCTGAGGCAGTTAGTATATATGATGGCCAACCAGCGGCAGGAAATCCCCAAAGACCTTTGAAGCTGCGCAGGAATGATTCCATCCGGGCCCGGAGACTTATAGGGCTTGAACGACCCTATAGCCCAGGTTATCTGACTTTCCCGTATTGGAATGGCAGGCACTTCTGCATGGCCAACGACCGCCGACCATGCAGGCGAAGATCCCTGCGCAACTCGGACATCGGGAAAATGATTGTCCAGTAAAAGCCTTAGGGACTCCTCGCTACTCATCGACCAGTCCCCACCATCATCTCTCAGATACCCCAGAGGAGCGGGGTTCCTAGAGAGTATTTTTCTAAATCTCGCGGATTCATTGCAGCCTTCTACGTTTTCGCAGAAGCTTCGCCATGCATCTCGCTTGGCTATCCTTATTTCATATTTATAAATCCCCAGACTCACCTTATAGAGCTCCCAGTCCGAGGGTAATTTACTCCTCCTGGCTCTGTTGAAGAGCCGCCGACTGGACGCTCTTAGGTCGTCAAGAGAATCCGACCACCAGGGCGGCTTGCCCTTCCCCCTGTAAGTTTTCAATGGGCAGGACAGCTGAAAGGCGCTATTGCTTGCCGAGGTGAAGTTTTCCACCAGAACGTCTATCTCAGATTCGGACAGGCCCGAACTAATGATAGGCACCGCAGGCAGTAGCTCTCCCAGCTTCCTACAATACAAGTCCCAGTTAGTACTTTTAGGGTTCCTAAAAGATATTTTACCGGGACGTTCTTCGTTCACTGAGAACTGAATATATCGGTGATCAGAGAAGGAGTGCTCGTTGAGAACCCTCCATCCAGATATCCGACCTTCCAATTCTCTACTAACCAGGGTGAGGTCCAGGACCTCCTCCCTTAACGCAGTAATAAAAGTCGGGTCATTCCCCCTATTACATATACAAAGTCCCTCATCTACAATAAAAGTAAATAAAGACTCACCTCTAGTGTTGGTATCCGAGCTTCCCCAAATGCTATGATGGGCATTTGCATCGGCACCGATGATCACGCCAACACCTCTCCGCCTTGCTTCAGCGGTGATTTCACCCAGTATCGCAGGTGGTGGTCCCACTACGTCCCCGTGGGGCATGTACGCTGAGACCACCCACATTTCATTACTTCCTCGCTCGAGGCAGACCGTGGTTACGTCAGCATTGCTGAAATTAGAGAGAATAAAAGCTTTAATCTCTTTTTTAACAAGCACACAGGATCTAGGCCTACTTGCCTCCGCATGCACCAAGGTGTTGAATTTTCCAGTCCTTAATCCAGAAATCTTACTGCCGTTACTACTCAGCCACGGCTCCTGGACAAGGACTATATCCACTCCGCCTTTTTCAAGGCAGAGCAACAAATTTGCGGAAGCCGCCTTAGAGTGCTGAAGATTGATTTGACGGATTTCCATCAAAAGCGCTCTTCTTCCGCACCCCATCCTTGGCGGATTCGTATTAGTATTGTCCATTCTAAAAAAGTCCCCCCTCAAGGCCGCTATCCGGAGCCGATTGTGTAGTCGCCCTTTAACGATCTCGTGGTTATCTATGCTACGCAGGGAGGCCACGCGAGGGTTGACGCATTACCTTATGAGTAATGCGTTCAGAGCCAGACCGGACGCGAAGCGGGAAAATCTTCAACCGCACCTACACCACCAACTTAACGGCGACGGAGCCGGAACGTACCTTGAGGCCCGCCACGGTTTTAACGGGACGTGGGCAGGTGCAGCATTAGCCTACCAGCCATTTTGGTAGGGTTTCACCCCGACCTACTAAAGTGGCAGAATACCGCACCTACCAGCCCAATGTCATCAAGTCAAAATGTAAAGTGAAATCAAAGTCCTTAAAAAGTCCAGTTCGTCACCGTTGTGTACCGATCTTGACTCTCCCTCCCCTGAGCTCGGCACAATGACTCAAGGGGTGCGGGTTTTATCGAGTTGTCCTCTCTAGATCCGCCATTATCAGTAGAAGCAGGGGCACCTCGTGCAGGACGTGATAACTAATCACGCGTGACATTCGTCACTATGGCCGGTCTAAGACTGATATCAGTCCCTTATCCAGAGCCTGAAACCACTTATGATATCCAAGCCAAGTATCTTAGCCCCCTACTTAGTTTTAAAACTTTTAATTAACTAGATTTTTTTGGTTAGTGGAAAATATGTGAATTTTAAATCACTTTGCAAAAATTCCTTGAAACCAATAAACAATTTGTAAAGAAATATAAATTCGGTCATATTGCCTCAAATACCACTGAAGCTGCTTTTTTAACACTTTAAAATTCAAGATCTCAACGTCTTGAACTGGTAAAAGATTTAAGTTTTTTAAGCTAAGCTTTGAAAAATTATAGTCTTCGGAACCGTTTTTTTAACATTTACTATTTATTGAAAGTTTTAAAGCTCTAGCTATTACCGTTGCTGAGGTAGTTGATTTAGATAAAAGCAGGCATGCTTAACCAACGAACCGATATCATTTCGTTACGATAATTAACGTTAATAAACGAAACAAAGTCATTTCGTTTCGTTTATTAACGTTAAAAACGTCAAATTAACGAAATGATTTCGTTTCGTTTTCTGCCATATCAAAACGGAATCAAATCGTTTATGTTCATTATTAATTTCAAACTATACTGGCAAAGCTGATTGATGGCGGAGTCATTAAAGGTGAAAGCAATAGCCAAGCTGATTGCAACTTTTCTCATGAATTTTGACAGTACGAACATTTCTCAGAGTGTTTTTGACATTACCACCAACGAATTACACAAACAAATTATATGGAGTTTGTGTGTGTATGTGCGCTCGTTGTTACCATCTTACGGCTTCACCATGGCTATAGCATTGCCAGCACAATTTAAACATAAAGTATCACGTTTTTGTTAACGTTTTTAACGTTAACGAAAGCTTTTCGTTTCGAGATACAATTTATCTTGATAATTTCTTTATCGATAGTATTTCGAAGTGTTTCAACGGAAACGGTGGAAATTTTTTGATAAACGATTAGCTTAACGTTAAGGTGCATCCCTGGATAAAAGCTTACCCAAAATTTCCAATAGTGTGGAGTTTGATTTTAAAATTTAGCAATGTGAAAAATGTTTGCAAATTTAATCAATTATTTAGGTCCTGTACCAAATGCTTAAAAAAAATTAATTTTTGACACTGATCTTGGTGAATACGAATGGGAAATGTTTTCCCAGCCAACGAGGGGGGCACGTGTCGTCGTAGCATATACGGGAAATCTGTATTCTAATGAAATCTCAACAACACTAAACGTGTCGCCGTGGAAATTTTTTCGAGTGCATTTCCACAAAATATGTACTCTGATAAAATCTCAATAGTCAAAAAAGTCCGGTCGGGAGGGGGAGGCACGTGCCCCCGTGGCCTCCCCCCGAGATCCACCAATGTACATATATACATATGTATATAAAATATAAATAATAGAATAAGAGAGATAATAGCCTACACTTAGCGCCTAGTTGTAGGGAATTCGGGAGTTGAAAAAAATAACTAGTGAGCAATGTTTATAGAGCCGGCCAGAGCTGTGATGAAAAACCGAAAAACAGAAGCAAAAGCAACGGCAACTAGTCAACCTGCGGACATCGTTTGTGATTTGAACTTTTTGGAGTAACGGAAGAACGCTAAATTGTGTGAATTTTGTACTTAATTCTATGTACAAGTGTTTGAATTTTGAACAATTAATATGACAAAAAAACATATCTGTATCTGTATTTGTGATTAATAATAATTTATAGACTTCAAAAATCGGTAAATGTTAAAATAAAAAAAATCTAATCAAATATTTCTAGTTTATAAATACAAACACATTGATATACAGATACATACAAACATACATACGGATATACAAATCATCATTACTCATCAACCAATCAAATATTGTTGTTATCGGTTGCGGCTACAATACGGTGATAACGGCGGCCGGTGATTTACAATAACAAATTTCTAATACAAAGTGCTAAGTGAATTTCTAATTCTCTTCAAATCAAATTTGTGTAAAAATAATTGTAAGTAAAGTGCAATATGAGTAAATTAACAATATGAGTGATTCCAAGTGAAATCGGCGCATGGTGTGTAATGACCATTTTGGCTAAACTTGAATGGACAATTGTAGCGGTTTCGCTGAATTGGCCTTTGACGAAAAATCACTTAATTCCGACTGCCCATTTAAAGCCATAATTTTGTGGAACTCACTATTCAAGCATTTCGTCAAAAACGTTCTTTCTTAACTAAAAATGTATTGAGCTTATATTCAGATAAAAAGTCTGCCGACTTGACTTTGGTCACCCATGTTGGACTTTATAGGTGTACATACCTATCAGCTTCACAAAGGCTCGGAGCAGTAAATGGTGAGGTTGGCAAGATTTGGAGAAGCTATATATTGCGCTGGCAACCTGAAAAAGTTGCGCTACACAACCCCTTGAATCTGGTATTTTAGCCGCCTCTTACGACAGGCATACCTACCGCGGGTATATTCTAACTCCCTAACCCGCTGGGGGCCTTAAAAAGTCTTCACCGCCCATTCGATCTTGGCTGCAGCCACCACGCCGCGCACTGCCCACTCCGTGATTTGAACTTTGTTTTCTGCTCCCGATAGAAAATATGCGTCGAGAAGCGCTTCAAGGAACCCTTCACTACTACGTTACGATCCCCGTTCTCTTTCTTTATTAGTCCCTGGGCTAATTTCCTTTAGGTAGGACTTCCCTCAACTGCGCTGTTTCGTTGAAGCACTCGATGTTCGTACACAAATTCCTCAACAGATCTCCGCACTCGTCCCTGCAGGCTTCGCTTTCCGCGACTTTTGCCAGCTTGAACGTTTACTTGACATGTCCTCAAAGAGGACTCAGGTCTTTGTTCCATCATGATTTTCCTCTGAATCGTCTCTTTTCTACGCAGTCATAAACGTCTTCGATAGGAAGTTATTCGATTTCTACAGATTTTCAATAGCGGCCACTCTTCGCGTTGTCACAGTTTTGTTTCTAATTGTTCCTGGAATTGCTCCAGTCCGTTTCTAAAGGTTCCTTCTCTAACCTTTTTAGGGGGATGCTGAATCTATTATACTCAGGGTCTGAGAAAGACGACCTATCAAGTACTCTTCAATCATACGTCTTACAACAAGTTTAGTGCTCAAAGTAATATCAAGAACATTGCCCGATGTTGGACCAACATTTTTCGGGACACTACCCATGTTGACTTTTTGCAAATCGCTTTGCAGAATGTAACAAAATATAGACTCACCTCTATCATTTGTATCGCCTTCTCTCCACGCATTGTCATGTACATATGCATCTGCGCCTATAACCAACCGCCCTTTGTGCCCTTCCGCTTCTACGAACCACTTACGCTCGCCCGATGAATTACAGTTCCATATAAAGAAGAAGGATGCCGGAGGAGTTGAGGATGTCTGTATATCAAAGATATTTAAGAAAAATTTATTTGAAGGGTAATTTCTAAACCCACTGAACTTAGATGTACAGCTTTTAGAATCTTTGTCTGCTTCTCTCTGTATGTTTGTGGGTATCACTCATTCAGAAATCATTACATAGAATTCAGTTCAGCTTTCACCGACGTATTTACCAGAGTTCAACTAACAGTTAAGGATTTATTTTGAACCACTGTGTTACTATGGTCTTGAGACCCACAACATGTGATGTATGCTATCCCAACTCGTTCTCGAAATGTAAACCAAATATGTATTAAAAGTGTGTTTTTATGATTTTGATATCAAATGAAAGGAACCTATTGACAATGGTATTAATATTGGATGATTGTTATATCAATACCCTAACGATTTTTTGGAAACTCTGATTATTTTGCACCTTCTGCTATCGTTCAAATCGCTGAACTGTCGAACAAATAATTCAAATATTCAGTATTCCTTTATTTACAACTCTACCGTAGTAGTACTTCACAAATACAATACTCACGTACTTCACTAAAGGCGTGTTAAAATCAAACTGATTGATTATTCCTCAGCTTGCGCTGCTTTTATAATCTCTATTGGCTCGTTCGCATATATCTCTAAGGGTGTAGACTTTTCACGAACAACCTTCCTGAAAAGCTGCTTATTTATTATTAAACGGTTTTATTTAGGTTGACTTGACATGCTGCACGGCTGCATGGCCGTTGTGAACGAATTTTGTAATTGAAATTTAAGTAACCTCCCGATAAGCTGCAAGCTTAAAACTTGGAATATAGTTCAGAACCCAATGGCAATACAATAATAAGAAAAAAATCGCCGCTAGGTGGCGCAAGGATCGAGATATTCACAAAAATCGTATTTGTGGTCCGATTTTGCTCATATTTGAAATACATAATATATACAAGAATAGAAAGCAACCTATAAAAAATCGCCGATAGGAGACGCAAAGAAGGAGATTTTTTTCATTTGTTGAAACTTTGCATGTAGGTGTAAAAATTACTTAAATCAACCAAAAAAGTTCGCTTCAATCCACTTGCTGTAAAATTACCCATTTATGTATATACATTAGACTGGGTCGATTTATTAACCGATATCGCGCCATCGATGTCTCCATAGGATTTGGGCTCAGGAAAAAAAGTTTCACTACGTATACCCAAAAAAATAATTTTCGATCCTGCGAAATTTCATTTTTTTTTTTACTTTCTTCGAGTTTGATTTTTAAAGTTTTTTCATGGCCTACTATAAAAATTTCCACTTGATTGTAAAATTTTCATGTATACCCTATCCGACTCAAAAATGTCCGCTAAAAACGTTGGCGATGTTTTTTTTAAACGTTTTTTTTTGGGTCATACAGGGTATACATATGACAATTTTTTTAGTAGGTCATTAAAAAAACCTTAAAAATCAAAATCAAAAAAATGAAATTTCGCAGGCTCAAAAATTATTTTTTTTGGGTATGCGTATAACTTTTTTGGTAAAAGTCTAGTTGAGGGGTCGACTGCTAATACGCTACCAAAAATATCGAGGTGTCAAAAGACGCGTATTAATCTCGAGAACAATAATCCGAAGGCGGATAAGAAAAATTTGATCTCTGTCCAGAGATATTTGCAGTTGAAGTTGGCGATTTTCATGTGGTTGTTGTGTTGTACCCATAAAAAAAATTGTGCATCATATACCACACACCCGAACTTGGCATGGCGTAGTCCAGGGTTATTTTTTATAAGCGCGGCCGAAGGCCGCAAACTCATAAAGTTGTTCTACGCAAAAATACTATGGATCCCACCCCCGGTTTCGGAGGTACCCGCGGGTCGTTTTTCGGTGTTTCGTTAATATCTTTCGAACGAGTTAATATTTTTATTTTCCGCCTTCGGATTATTAATACTGATGTCAAGACGTTTTTGGTAGGGTATTGGCAGTCGACCCCTTAACTACACTATTACCACTTTTCTTTCCTGAGCCCAAATCCTATCGAAAAATCGAAGGCGCGATATCGGTTAACTTTCGTCCATACAAATCGACCCACCCTAATATACATACATGTGTGCTGTTTTGTAGTATGAGATAATTCATACAGATTGTGATACAATAAAAACAACTAAATATAAAACGAAAACAAAGAGAAGCAAACAATTGTATTCTCATATTTTGTGAAGCTACAGATATGAATGTGATATAGAAAAAAACCACAACACAACAAAAGAATAATAAATTATTAAAGCTCAAATACGAAAGAGCGCACACGAGCAGTAAATTTAAATAAAATTTGAAGCTTAAGGGAGAGCAAATATACAGAGAAAAAACTATATATAATCAATAAATAAAAATAAAAACAACATCAATTATAAACAATAAAGATTGATTTTCAATTACACAGAGATTGATAAAGCAATTTTTTAACAAAAATAAAGTATTTATAAAAAAAATTTAACAAGTGCTGCCCAACTAAAGTGGGAACAAATGTGCCTCAAATAAAGATTTAACTAAATATTCATAATTTGTATCTCTGAATAAATCAAGATAAGTTTTCTATAGTGAATAAAAATATAATAAAAAAGCAATCAACTAAACAAATAAAAAATCTGGAAACTAAGTGACATCAAACACATGTGAGATGAATGAGATTTGATGTAAAAAAAAATTTTTTTTTACATATTTACCACATACACAAATCAAGATAACGGCTGCTTTCCGAGAGCAGAGCAACAAGTGTTTGTTTTAGCTGCTACCGGTATTTGTGTGTAAATCTTTTACCTCGTCGCGAATTCAAATTTTTTTGAGAGTGAAGTGCGAACATAAAATACATACAACATAAACTTCAGTACATATAAACATACCTACATATCTGATCTTTGACCGTGCAGAAACACAAAAAAAGTGAAAAAACAAATAAAGTGAAAAAACAAATAAAGTGAAAATAAACAATAACAACGCACACAACAGCAAAAGTTACATACACGCCATACTGTGCTCCTCAACCAGCTAAGCAGAAGATAATATTTGAATTATCGTGAAATTTATATATCTTCAAGAGGTATGTATGTAGCCAAATTTGATATGATTGTTGTTTCGATTTATACTCATGCCTGTTTGATCTTAACATTAATTTGCACCTAACTTATCCTTATCCTTATACTTACCCTTATTCTTATTCTTTTTTTTATTCTTATTCTTATTCTTATTCTTATTCTTATCCTTATCTTTATCTTTATCCTTATCCTTATCTTTATCCTTATCCTTATCTTTGTCCTTATCATTGTCCTTATCCTGATCCTTATCCTTATCATTATCCTTATCCTTATCCATATCCATATCCTCATCCGTATCCTTAACATTAGCCATATCTTTATCCTTATTCTTATCCTTATCCTTATCACTGTCCTCATCCTTATCCTTATCCATATCCTTAACCTTATCCTTAACCTTCTACTTACATTGTCCTCATCCTTATCTTTATATTTTCCTTGTTCTTATCCTTATCCTATCTTTATCCCTATCCTTATCATTTTACTTGTCCTTATCCTTATTCTTAGCCTTATCCTTATATTTTCCTTGCCCTTATCACTATCCTTATCCTTGTCTTTATCCAAATCCTCATCCTTCTTCTAATCGTTATCCTTTTCCTATCTTTATTTATATCCCAAAACCGAACCTAGTCATAAAGATTGCTATGTATTGAATTTACGTTAACCCACCATAAACTAGATTTTCAGATCAAATGGGTGCCTGATCCACTCCCCCCGAAAAAAGATTATTTGAGAAAAGTTCAGAAATATTCTCAAACAAGCCAGGAAATCCTGGTCGCTTAATCTCTTATTTTGATGGAATTCAAAAAGATTATTTGAGAAAAGTTCAGAAATATTCTCAAACAAGCCAGGAAATCCTGGTCGCTTAATCTCTTATTTTGATGGAATTCACTGGGCGACCCAATCAACCGATTTAACCGTACCATAAATCTTTGTATGCGGGTTTTCGTCGACAAGTCTGGGAATTTTGAAGACCTTAGATGAAATATTCGTGAAAAAGCGAGATACATATGACCGATCATCCAGTGAATGTTTTTTTTGTTACTTCGGAAATCAGAATAACATAAGCTTAATCGCTACTTTCAAGTCAATTGGCTAAGGAAGAATCTTTACTTTTAGTAAAGCTGTCATCTGCTAATTCCGCAGGATATTGTATGGATGACACTGCCCTAAATAATTCACCAAATATATCTGCTACTAATACGTCATTGTCAAGTGAAATGGCCGTTTGCAAAGAATTCGTGCGTACTTCTCTCTATATCTCCAAAGTAAAGGCAGGTGGTTTCAACTTTCCCCATTCCATGGATCTGACTCAAAATAATGTCCTGGTCTACTTTCCTACAGTACTGCGGGATTGCATTGTATTGCGACAAGTTACTTATCAATAAAGACACTCCCCTCAAAATTACTCCACACACAATTTTGAAAGCAATCTGAAATATAGTCCTGATGTGACACCTAAAAAGTATCGAAAAAGTCCTTAAAATATTTCCGAAAAAAAATTCAAAATTATAACATAAATAATTCTGAAATGTTCCGAAGATAGATCCTTAGTATTTCTAATAATCACAAAATGAGCTCGATACAATCCTTAAATCAATCACGAAATGATGAAATATCCCTAGTATGCTACTTCAAACCATCCTAATATAGTTCTGAAACTATGAAGGAAGCAAATGCGAAACTATCGTGATACAGTCCCGAAAGAATACCGATGGAAATTTAGAGATATATCAGATTAGTTTCATTATAATATTGAAACAGTCACAAAGTAATTGCAAAGTGGGTTCTGGAAATAGCCCTTGCATAGTTTAAAAACTACATCTGAAATCGAATTTAAAGATTACTGTGTCTCAAAAGACCACAAGTAGTCCAAAGCTTACCACAATTATCCTCTTATGTCATTAGTGTTGAAGAACGCGACTGAACACTGAGTCACAACATCGGAGTCGGCTTTTCCCTAAACCATAATTGAAAAGAGATGACGGACAATAGTTTACCAAACTATATTACACTAAAAGTGAAATGGTCGCTTGCAAAGAATTTGTGCGTACTTCTCTATATCTCCAAAGTAAAGGCAGGTGGTTTCAACCTTCCACATTCTGTAGAGATATATACTAATAGAAGTAATTGCCCCTTGCAGCCATGGATTTGACTCAAAAATAATGTCCTTGTATACTTTCCTACAGTACTTATCAATAAAGACACTCCCCGAAGGTTTTAAGGAGTGCTCTTGATGTTGATAGTCCAGCCGCATACTGAGGCGGCACGTTGCGGAGAGTATGCGCAGTCATTTCGTAGAATGTTCGGAAGTGCCTCGAGAAGCCAAACTTGCTATCTAGCCTTACCCACAAATATTTCGCATAACTAGACAGTACATTGGTCCTATACCTGCCGTGATGAGTTTGGTTGATATTTTATGCAATAACCTGTACTAAGGAGGACCATATTTCGATCATGTTGTAAGGTATTACATAGTAGGGGCTTCATTTCCCGACTATATGGATTTTCTCACCCACATTAAAATGTATTTGAGTGTATTTTTGAAGTTATACTACTTGAGGCGCGTTTTGAAAAAATGATGAGAGTGAAATTTTAAAAAATTTAACAAAAAGTCACAGGTTGAAAATGCAGTTTGTGCGTAGGTACGTTGTGGATTGAACCAGCAAACTAGCTTCGAGTGGGATGTATGTATACGGATGTGTGTATGTATTTGAGAAAAAGCTACCAACGAATACATAGAAATAGCGCCCCTCTACATTCCCTGTTTTTTTTATTTTAATTTCATTCCAAGATGTAGCCTCTGGAAAAGAAATAAATTTTAACAAACTCCCAGATATCCCCAGCATTTCTTCATTTCTTTTTAGCTGTAAATGTAACCTTACTTTGCCAGCTCTTTGCTTGGAGACCTCGACTGACATATTTATTCCCGAGATCTACATTTCTTGAGACAAAAAGCGCGGAACTAAAATGATAGCATAATAGCAATAATAATTTCTTTTGTTGTTGTTACTATCAGAGTTACTGTCGCCCTTCTTTTTCGAATCACTACATTTCTCAGAATTGCCAATACTTTCATTCATTCATACATTACTGTTCCTAATTGAGTGGCAGCCGCTGTAATTTTCAAGTATGTATATGTCAATATATATAGTGTTTATAAAATTTACAACAGTGTCGTATTTATTACTATGACGTGAATTAGTATTTAATTCAAAAATGTGTATGCAAATACCTCCATGTAGCACCAGAGCACCTTCTCCAGCTCAGCAGGGTATATAGAACATTTTTGAATTAATTACTAGTTCACGTCATAGTCATAAATGCCACACTGTTGTAAATAAGATATACATTATATAGATTGACATATACTTGTAAATTGCCATGAAGACACGCGAGTACGCAAATACAAGGAAACAACTAATTGCCTAGTGGGGGTTTATATGAACCATTAAAGCAATTGTGAATCTAGTATTACAGCTCTCAAGAAAATGATTAAATTTGTAATCTTGTTATTTTTTATATATTTTGTTTTTATCAGTCATAATAGCTTAACTCGATATAACAAAATATAATACTATGTATGTACTTTGGTTTATACTGTTACGAATATTAGCAACACTAAGGGGTACTGTCATCTCTAAGCGATGCTAAGCAGTGACTTGTATGCACATCAATAGATCAATCAATATGTCTACACACGTACACGCAGCGGAGAAGAGACGCACAAACACATGCAGATATCTTATCTGAGATGCTCCCAAAAATATGCAATTATAATTGTGGAAGTGTCGCTCACAAATACACGCGCATATACACGTGCATCTGTAGTTATAATTTTATAGCAGTAACTAAGTAAATTCGCCTAGAAGATGCAACGAGGATATCACAGAGTATAAAAGGCAGCAACAGTAGAGACGCTACAATCAGTTTGATTTAAGCAATCAGTTGCGAAGTATAAGTGTACTTTAATAAAGGCCATTTTGCATTATTTAATATTGGACTTATTTATTCAACAGTTTAGCGATTCGAACGTTAGCAGAAGATTTGGAATAACCGGAATTTAAGTAAATTCGTTACAATACTTAGAAAATTTGTATATTCCATTACAACGTTTTAGCGTTTGTTCAGATAACCTCAAGAAGACAGTAATGAAATGTACTCAAAAATAACCGGAAATAAAGCACATATGATAACCTAAATAATTCCATAAACATACCAATTCAATCCTGAAATGTTTCGAGGGTAATTCCGTTATAATCCCGACATAATCTCAAAATTACTCCACACACAATTTTGAAAGCAATCTGTAATATAGTCCCCATGTGACACCTAAAGACTATCGAAAAAACCTTAAAACATTTCCGAAATAAATTCAAAATAATAAAATAAATAATTCTGAAATGTTCCGAAGATACATAGATCCTTAGTGATTTCCAATAATCACGAAATGAGCTCTCTAAAATCCTTAAATCAATCACGAAATGATTAAATATCCCAGGTATACTACTTCAAATCATCCAAAGATAGTTCTGAAACTATGATGAAAACAATAGCGAAACTATCGTGATACAGTCCCGAAAGAATACCGATGGAAATTTAGATATATATCAGATGAGTTTCATTATAATATTGAAACAGTCACAAAGTAATTGCAAAGTGGGTTCTGGAAATAGCCCTTGCATAGTTCAAAAACTACAACATCTGAAACCGAATTTGAAGATTACTGCATATCAAAAGACCACAAGTAGTCCTAAGCTTACCAAAATTATCCGCGTATGTCATTAGTGTTGAAAAACTGGACTGAACACTGAATATGGCACAACGTCGAACTCGGCTTTCCCTAAACCATAATTGAAAAGAGATGACGGACAACAGTTTACCAAAATATCTTACACTTCAATCAATACCAAGTGTTATTGGCCTAGGTCAAATAGACAAAAAGTAGGACTTACATATAGGGCCATCCCAACTTCTTTCTGCGCGATCAGGTGCTTTAAGCGCTTTAACACAAAAATGGTTCACTGCGTAAAAATTTATAGGTAAAACTATTAGAGAGTTTTTGGCTCTAAAGTGATATAATTGACAACTCTATTTTTGTGGCCAATAACTCACCCAGTTGTCAAACTACGCCAGGGGAATTACGTTCCAAACACAAATATTTCGTATTCATATTTAGCGTGCGAGTCTCTAATGACTTGAAGTTGCTCATGAAAAGAAGGCTAGAATGGCCTAGAAGGTGCAATGTGGTCATATCAAATTGCTTCTGGCATGCTCGAGCTAGTACGCTAATGGTGCTAGTTTCGGAAACATCTCGAAACAATGTCCGGTGAGTTACTATCAATATTCTTAATCACTACCACATATAAGAAGAAATAGAAGTCAGCTTTTCCAAGCACGAGATCGATTACCACTTCTGCGATTTCAGTTATAGTGGTGCTCCTGAGCTAAGGAACCCGGTAGTATGCATGATTTCAAAGTTCGTAATTTTAAGCAGTAATAAGCAATTGGTTGATGACCAGCGTCCACAGCAGTGGTGATAATATCCTACCCTTCAGTGTTTCTCTGTTTACAGATTTAGTGGCCTCCTGGCTAGCTGGGGAACTTTCATCGGTAGCCTCTGTCGACCACAAGGTGCGGCTGCAAGCGAGCGACTGTCTGTGATCAAGCGCGCCAAGTCAAACTACACTCCAATAAAATAACAAAAAAGCCTCTGATAGGTGTGACCTATTGGCGCCATTACGTTTTTCAATCGAGTTGAGACTTTCGGGGATTTATCATTTGGAAACATTGTTGAAAGCCCCGGCACTATCCATAGAGACACCCATTGCTTATTTCTGGTGTTCCAGGACTTTCTCTATATTCAGTATCGACTGACTTGTCTTTGTTGTAAGCAAGTTGTGATGAAGAGAAGATTTTTTATATATGTAGATTAGTGTGAGTCAAATTTATTGTTGAAAGGGCACATCCAGAAAATAAATGTCAAATTCGGATTCGGATTAGGATATGAAATTGTCTAACAAAATTATCGGGGCTCGAAATTCATTTCAGACCTATGGTCTCATGGACAATATTACTCAGTATGACCCATAGATTCAGAACTGGATGTGCACCTGAAGTTTTTTTCCCCTATACAAATTTGACCCGCCCTAATGTAAATCTATCAATCTTTCTACGCTTTTGAGCGTGTTTGTCACAAATCCTGGTATTACTCGCTTCGTATTTGGAGTGAAGACGTTGTTACACAACTTGTCCTCATCATCTCCTTATGGGAAGTGCGTGTTAAGCACCGCCTCACTGCTCTTCACTGCTATGTAACCATTCCCCGTTGCCCTTCTTTCCAGTTCTTGGGCTGTATCTCCCTTCCGTAGAATTTTCCTCAGACTTGTCGTTTCTATTCTATGTTTGCACTGAAATTTTTCCATAAAACACTTTTCGACCTGCTAATTTCACGTTTGTACTCCTCGCTTTCCATAGCTTTTGCAGGCTTGAAAATCTACCTGCCCTCTAAGAAGACTCAACTCCTTACTCCAACATGGTGTCTTTGTTTTTCCCTTCAACCTTTTCAGAGCAGTTATCAGCACCTCTGATTGGACTATGTTGCATACCGCCAACTTATCTACGGTGGTAACCTCTTAAGGTTGCCCTAGTCTTCTTGCTACAAATTTCTGGAAATTGTACCTGTCCGCTGTTCAAGGTTTCTAAAGGTTTCACTTTCGGGGGGTGCTGAAGCTGATCAGAGAGCTCCAAATAAAAAGTTCGAAATTCTCGAATTTTTTCGAAAACGTGTTTGAGATTAGTTTCAGTTACATAACCATAAAAGTTCTTTTTTTTTAATATCGAAAATAAAAGAAGAATTTAAGTGACGAAGTTTGAAAAAAAAATTGCCACTGCTGCTGTAGGTATGTATGTATGTGCGTATGTAAGTTAATATACTACTGCAAATTAATGTGATATTCTCAGTACAGACAGTGTTCCTGGTTCTTTTTAATTTGTATAATTTGCGATCTCAGAATTTTGTTGCTTTATATTTACCCAGTAAACAATACAAGCAATTCTTTAATGTTTGAGAAGTATTGAGTTTGGTGCACAATTGTGTTATACGAATCGAAAGCAGTTTTTTAAATAAGAATATCTCCCAAATGGTGAATCGGAGTAATATCATATGTGAACTAGGGTTAACGTGTAATCCGTAGGTCTAGAATGTTATTATTTTTATATATAGTTTGGCAGTCTCATATTTATCGCTTAAGTGATATAAGCTGGATCGGAAGCTGGATCGTAAGTGCCCATACGGCTTCAGGTTGTTGTCTAAACTTCCTTTAAAGTTTGTTTCTCTAACGTGGGATAGGGTGCTGATGTTTTCTTTTTTATAGGAGAGTACCAGGAGACATTTGAAAATTTGGAAAAAAATCATATTTGTAGTCCGATTCATTTAAAATTAATCATATACATAGGTAAGCTCAGAGTAAAGTTTTCATGGCTTAGTTTAATATCACCTCAGATAATTTTCTCAGATAGGATTTCGAAAATACTGTAACGATTTACTGCAAATCCTCTTATTTGCAACCTTCTGCTAAGTTCGAATCACTAAACTGTTGAATAAATAACTCCAATATTTAATAATGCAAAATGGCCTTTATTAAAGTACTTTACAATAACACCAATAGCTTGCTTAAATGAAACTGATTTTCAAAATTATACTGCTATTGCTCGCTATATAGCGTCTTAAATCCAACTGATTCGCGCGCCTCTACTGTTGCTGCTTTTATACTGTGTGATTTTCTCGTTGCATCTTCTAGGCGCTTCCAGAATTTACTTAGTTACTGGTATATAATTATAACTACAGATGCACGTGTGTAGCTCCCATATGCGTGTGTATTTGTGAGCGAAACTTCTACAATTATAATTGCATACTTTTGGGAGCATCTCAGATAATATATCTGCATGTGTTTGTGCGTTGCTTCTCCGCTGCGTGTACGTACATATGTGTAGACATAATGATTGAATTATTGATGCGTCCCGATCAAACAAATCTCTCGATCTAACCGCCACAAGCATCTCCAAATGTACGACTCTTCTACTTCGTGGTTTCCCAATGGTTTGTATGCGGAAGATGGTATCACTGATCTTTTTGACAACTTTGTACGGGCCTTCCCAACTGCACCGATGTTTGGATGGAACACCTTTCCGTCGGTGAGGGTTGTATAGCAGTACCAAATCTCCCTCCAAGAAACCTTCCGAATTAAAGTTCTTGTCATGCCAGTGTTTCATCATACTACTCATTACCCTGGGCCGTTCCCTCACACTCTGTTCTTTGGCCAATGAAGAACTACTTCGCAGAGCTTGATCTTGACGGATTGACTTTGTATCATCAGTATCGTCTTGACGTTTCACAACAGTAGTGCGCGCTGGCTTGAAAGCACCCTTGCATTATTTCTGCGGAATTCTTTCCTTCGTTTTAGTGCATCCATTTGGGTTTATCAATGCCAGTGTTTCTCTCGCAGGTATCTTTGATTTGGTTTTGTTTGGCCCATTCGATCCATCAACATTTGCCTTTGACTTTCGTGGCCTTTGTCGAGTCTTCTCCACCAGCACTCGCTTACTGCTAAACCCTTTCTCCAAGCTGAAGTTAAATGGCACATCCTGGTTCTTATAACGTATCACCCTTCTCTGCATATAGATCTTGATGTCATGGTCAACCAAGAAATTCACTCCCAATACGACTTCATCAACAATCTCCGCCACAACGAATTTGTGTAAAACCATAACCTTCCCAATTAAGACTTCACAGATCATTTCTCCCCGGACTTGGTTATACTCGCCAGTGACCGTACGCAACCTTGCTCCAGGTAATAGCTTTACTCTCCTGTAGACCAAATCAGATCGAATCAGGGAATGAGATGCGCCCGTATCTACAGTCAGTACACGTTCTTTGCCATCCACATTCCCTCTGACGGCAAGACTGCTTGATTTCCTTCCAATTTGCAACACAGATATCACAGGTCAATCAATAGCTGGGGCAAGTTTCCGATTTTTACATCTGACTCACTCTTGCTTATCTCCTCCAGCTTTGCGTTTACGGCCACCCAAGTTGGAACTACCAGGACCGGTGCTGCAATGACGAGCAATGCGACCTGGGTTACCGCACTTGAAACATTTGATTGCACCATTATTCTTCTGTTGCGTTCCTTTTCAAGCTTCTAAAATTGCGTCTACCCACTCTGGCTTTTCTACTTCCACACGACGTGCTTTGAAAACTGGCTTACACAGAATTTCCTGAATCAGAGCATGTCATCCCGTGTCTGCGAATGTTGGCTTTGGGTTTGCGTATATAGCTCGCTTTGTTTCGACGTCCCGTATGCCATTTATAAAACTGTGGATTTTTACCCTCTCTGTGTATTCCAAGGGTCCGTCCGCATTTGCGAGATGAGCCAATCTTTCAACATCCGAGGCAAACTCCTGCAAAGTCCCATTCGCTCTTTGGTGAAGGTTTTGTAACTCAATTTGTTATATCTGTTTTCTATGCTCGCTTCTATAACATCTCTCGACAGCGGCCATCAATGCTTCATAGTTGCTCCGCTCTCCTTCGGGAATCGTCTGTAGGATTTCGGCTGCTGGCCCCTTCAATGCTACGAATAGAGCTGCAACTTTATCTTCAGCATTCCAGTTGTTCACTGCTGCGGTCTTCTCAAACTGTAGCTTAAAGACCTGGAAAGGAACAGAACCTTCAAAGGATGGTGTTTTTATCTTTGGATTGCTTGCTGAACCAGCTGGGCGATTTAATTGCAACTCCTGTATACGACCTCTCAAAGCATCCACTTTGGCTTCGATTTTTTCCTCAAACTGCGTTATTTTCTCGTCCATACGCGCTTCGAGTTTTGATGATATACGCGCCTCTTGCGCTTCGAGTTGTACTGTTATGCGTGCCTCTTGTTCTTTCAGTTGTGTTTCCATCTTTGATGTTATACGTGTCTCCTGTGATTCCAGCTGAGTTTCCATCTTGGATGTAATCTGTGTCGACATTTCTGACATACGCGTTTCTTCTGCTTCAATCTTTGATGTTATTTCTGGCGACATTTCTGACATTTGCGACGACATTGATGTTAATGTCGATGTTTGTGCAGATATTGCAGCCATAATCATGTTCAAGTCTGTGCTCGTAACTGTCTAAGATGTTTTGTTTTTCTCTTCAATTTTTATTGTTGTTTCGTCTCCATCAGGATAAAAGACATACTCGTCCATATCAATTCCTTGCGACTCCATTACCTCTCGTAGCAGTGCTTGAAGCTCGATCTTATTGCAGGTTGTATTCAATCCACGGGCTCCCAACTCCTTTTTCAGTTGCTGGATCCTCAATTCACTTAACTTCGCCATGTCCTTGTTGTACTCTGAAACTCTGAATTTTATTCAGCAATTCCTCTTCTGACACCAATTGTAACGAATTTACTGCAAATCCTCTTATTTGCAAGCTTCTGCTAAGTTCGAATCACTAAACTGTTGAATAAATAACTCCAATATTTAATAATGCAAAATGGCCTTTATTAAAGTACTTTACAATGACACCAATAGCTTGCTTAAATGAAACTGATTTTCAAAATAATACTGCTATTGCTCGCTAGATAGCGTCTTAAATCCAACTGATTCTCGCGCCTCTACTGTTGCTGCTTTTATACTGTGTGATATCCTCGTTGCATCTTATAGGCGCTTACAGAATTTACTTAGTTACTAGTATATAATTATAACTACAGATGCACGTGTGTAGCTCTCATATGCGCGTGTATTTGTGAGCGACACTTCCACAATATGCAATTATATACTTTTGGGAGCATCTCTTCTCCGCTGCGTGTACGTACATATGTGTAGACATAATGATTGAATTATTGATGTGCATTCAAGTCACTAATTAGCATCGGCTTAGAGATGACAGTACCCCATAGTGTTGCTAATATTCGTAACAACACTTTATCTAAGTAAGCTCTTGAAAACATTAGATATCAGCATGATTAGAGGCTTATAGAACATGACTTTTATCGTCGAGAGGACTTAACTTTTTTTTGGTGACAATTTTTAAAAAAAGTAGATTCCGCTCACCGTAATACATACAATGTTATCTCTTAGGGTATTTCTGTACCGTGGCGAAAAACAAAACAAAAAAAAAAGAGGAAAGAACCCTCCAAAAAATGCGATTAGTCTAGGATGTATCCGGGATGAGTAGCAAAGGAGTATGCGACCAATGCCAGCTTTGATCTCTTTTAATGAGTTGAACTGTTCCCTTTTGTTTGAGCATGTCCTATGAAGATCCCCTTTGTGACCATATGGGAACATATGAAGACTATTTCCTTTTGGTTTAATAAAGACACAAATATGGACCAGTCGAATTTTTAAACCCAATGGTAGTAGAATGATTCTCATCGATGTAATCCATTTTAAATTATTATTACAATTGTTTTAGTTTCATTTCCGGTTTACATTGAAATAAGCAAGTTAAAAAATTCAGTCTTTCATAATTTTTATTTTTTTTCAGGTACTACATTAATGCTACTAATTTTTCTTAAATAATTGGATTCAATCGCCTCTATTTTTTTACTTTACTAATTTCGTTGCAGTTTTTTAATATTTTTTTAAATGAGCTACGTAGATTTCAAACTGACTAATCCCAACTGTACCCGAAAGGGACTAAAGGCGATAAATTATGCCCAAATGTAGACAAAAGAGCTCAATCGGAGACTAATCTCTTTATGAATTATGCGCACGATTTTTTGCAGGGATGAAAGAGAAAACATACACACATGCATGTAAACGACAGCTAAAAGCGCAGAAGTTATTACTCACACTTATACACGCATATAACAAGCAGACAAACGTGAATATGAGTACAGAAATGATAAATGAATAAGCAACTATTCGAGAAGGTTGTTCGTGAAAAGTCTAGACCCTTGCTGAAATATGCGAACGACACAAAAGAGAGTATAAAAGCAGCGCAAGCTGAGGAATACACTTATACACGCATATAACAAGCAGACAAACTTGAATATGACTACAGAAATGATAAATGAATAAGCAACTATTCGAGAAGGTTGTTCGTGAAAAGTCTAGACCCTTGCTGAAATGTGCGAATAACACAAAAGAGAGTATAAAAGCAGCGCAAGCTGAGGAATATTCATTCAGTTTGATTTTAACACGCTATCAGTAAAGTACGCGGGTTTATACTATTCTTAATATTTACGTTTTTTAGTCGACATTTTAGAGATCCGAACAGTAACAGCAGGTGCAGAATAATAAGGAATTCCTAAAATTCGTTACAATGCGATAACCATTATAATGAAAAAAGCTAGATTGACGTACTTAGAGAAAGCGCAAACTGATGTTTTTCAAACAGGTTTTTTTTTTATAGTTTTAGAATTCATTTTCTAGTTGTTTGCCGAAATAATTATCTTTTCTTTAAGTAATTAATTTCCTCAGATATTTGAATACGCGTCTACCTGCATGTGCACATATGTCTGTCAATTAAGGAACTGTGCTAATGAACGTGATAATATCGTGAGATAACAAATTTACACAAATAAACGTGAGAAACTTATTTGATTTACATTAGTTGAGTAGGTAATCATGATTAGTGCACTTTGTTGCTACTCGAATTACTTAATGCAAAATTGAGGGTGAGATGTTTGCAGCTCGAAAATTTTTTGGAAATGTAATTTGTGCAAGAAACAGGAATGAACTGAGAAGAAAGTTATCGGCTTGTTACATCGAAGTGTTATAAATTTGTTGTCGATAGCAGACTTTATAAGCGAGTCATCAATTTTTATCCGCGGGTTATCGCTTTTTTATCGACCTATTATCGCTTTTTTCTACACTGTTGTTCATTTGCTAAGACTAGCCCATGCTTGAAAAAAAATTATAGGGGGAAAACATTTTCCAAGCTGGATGAAGCTGATTCGTTTCTCCAAAGTTATCTCAGGACAGCCCATTCTTCTTTTCGATAGCCCTTAGAAACACATTTTTCTTGTTAAAAACATTCCAAAATCAAAAAATTTAAAATAACTGTTTCCATACTGTGTGGTTCGTTCGCATTTTTTTAATGTTCGGCTGTTTTCCAGCTTTTTAATTTTTTCACGATACTTTTTTTTTCAAGGTGGGTTAACGAAGATTAAAATGGGCTATTCTAGGCAAATGACCACATTGTTTTTAATACAAAGTCGCACTTCAGGGTACCAGCATCCACAGCCCGCTTATTCCATCTTCTGGCTGACTTTAAAGATGGTTTAAGCAGAAAGGAAAGGGTGTCTCTGTATGCCACCGCTCAATTTGAGTTGAAATTGCGTAACGCCATCAGGTCTATGAGAATTGATGAGAACCTCTTGAAGTCATTCGAAACGAACGAAGCTTTTCGATTGCATTATCTTTTTCGTTTTTTTTTTTTCTAATTACATAAAAGTGTTGGATATATGCTTGAAATAGTTAGAGAAATCGGTTTTCTATAAAATGGAAGTGTCACCGTCCACATTTCCAGAGCTGCATACGACTTAATCTATAAAAGTATAGATCCAAAAAAAACTCAATCATCGATTATTTAGCCATTAGTTGAACTAAATTAATTTTATAAATTTTTATTACCGCACGCTTTGGTTGTTGAAAGATGAAGATGAAAAGTATACAGTAGTCTAAATTGGGCTAAAATACATGCGCTTATCAAGTTGAATCAAAACTGATTGAGTTGTTTTCAGAACACTTCGCACGTACATCATGAGTGTAAATCTGCTAAGTACAATTTTTTCAAAAATTACTTTTTGGTTTGGTAGAGCAGAAGATACTACATCAACCGAGTAAAATAATAACATTATGTGGTGGCTGTAAATAAAGTAAGTGGGCTTTATATTGAGTTTAAATTCCTATGATTTCATTTAAAATTTAAATAAATTTTTCCCTGTCGTGTAGAATTTGTTTATGTCAAAAGTTTCTAAGTACGTGTCAATTTTCATGATTTTGCTTATCAGCGCTTATCACTAACTCATTTAATTTAAGAATGTACATATGTATACCAAAATTTAATATAGATAAGCCTTTCATTGTGCCACGCCATACATTTTATATATTCTAAACAAGTAAGGACGGGACTGTCTTCGGCTGTGCCGAAGACTTCATACCTTTCATGAAAGGGGCTTAACAATAATCTTATCCCATTCGTAATCTCCGAATAATCGGATGTATAAGATAAGAAATATATAGTGAACAGATCTACATACCTAAACGATTTTTAAGATAAATATAAAATAAAAAATAGGTAGGTACTTTGTGTGAGGATGCAAAGCTTCAGGTTTTTTGTGGTCTGAATGTAAAAACTATGACTACGAATCACGTATTTCAAAAATATATGACGTAAACGTAACTATTTGATGAAATTTGATGAATTTTGAAGCTTTTAGTCGTAAAAAAGGGGCAAAAAAAATACAGTTTATATGGGGTATATAATATATGTACCACCGATCTCTATGATTTTTTCAGACAACAATATATGCTATATACGTAAGCATTTGGTGAAATTTGAAGCTTCTAGCTGTTAAAACGGGGCAGAAATTGCGCAAAGTTTCTTATCTGAACAATCGGTTGTATGAGATATATACTATATATACCACCGATCTCAATGATTTTTTCAGACAACAATATATACTATATGTTGAAACTTTATTTCTGCAGGAAGCCCGATGTAAAATAAAAGACTTGAATTAAACGTTTATACGTCTTAACAATTCGTTGATTTATTCAAGATAGAAAAAATTACATCAAATACTTCAGAAAATTTTTCAAATACATGAAACTCAAAGGTATTGTTGTTGAAAGAGAAAACTTAAATATCACATGTGTAGTTCTCAACTACAGTAGGTTTTCAACACTTCTCCTCAACAACAATTACGTTTTTATATTTTCAATCATTTTTCATTCCAAGTAAATCTATTAATTTAATAGGGGGACTCATGAAAGCATATAAACTTATAAGGTGTAAAATTATATCCATTTACACACGCTGTTATATGAACGCACCTAGTAATACTCTTGATAAACTTGATTGTTTATCAGATGTATTATTGCCAAACAAAAATTTTTAGATTGTTATACAAATTAAAAAATGCTAAGATTAAGTGAAAAAGCAAAACTGAAACGTCTGTACTAAGATATTCTTGTAAATGACTTGCTAATGTTGGAGATTTCTGATGAAAATGCCTGCTGTAATGTCTGCAAGGTTGCATTCCTTTGAGTTTACCGCGTTTACACAATGAAATGTGCGCGTAAATTTATACAAATTGTGTAAATGATTTTTCATACAAAATTTGACAGTTCGTTTACGCACTAGATAAATTTATACGTTTACACACTTTATAAGGAATTTATACGGTTACATGAGTCCCCCTAATATGTTTCGTTTTACAAAGGTTCTTGGTCATTATATCAGCTGGCATATTATCTGTACTCAAATATTTTAAATTCACAATATTACTCTTAACTACTTCTCTTATGTAGTGATACCTAATATCAATATGTTTGCTCCGATTATGATAAACCGGATTCTTTGCCAATTGATGTGAACTCAAATTATCGCCATATACTGTAAATGGACCTTCGCCTCTGTAAAAATTCACTTCGCATAGTAATTTTTTCAAGTACACAGCCTCTTTCGCAGCTGCTGAAAGCGCCATATATTCCGCTTCTGTGCTACTTAATGCAACTGAAGTTTGTTTTTTGCTCTCCCAAGAAAATGCACACCCTGCTAGTTTGAAAACATAACCAGTATATGACCTCCTGTCCTCTACACTACTACCCCAATCTGCGTCAACGAAACCTTCAGCTTGCTTGCCAGTCTTTCTGAAATGAAGCTTTAAGTTTTTAGTTACCGAAAGGTACCTTAAAATATGCTTTGCCGCTTTCTCGTGTTCAATATGAGGTTCTTGGTTACGTTGTGCCAATTTGCTAACCGAATGTAGAATATCTGGTCTAGTTGTTACAGCCAGATACATCAACATACCGATAAGGGATTGGTATTTTGTAGTGTCTACTCTCTCGCACTCATCTATACAACATTTAGTTGTGAAACCAGGATCTAGTGGCGTAGAAGCCCCTCGGCATTGCTCCATGCCATAAAGTTTTAATAAGTCTTGCACATTATTTGTATGCCCAACAGAGATAGCACCAACGCTGTCAACGCGCTCAATCTCCATACCAAGAAAATGATGAACTCTGCCTTTGTCAACTATATCAAAACTCTCTGCTATTTTTCTCTTTATCATCACTAGATCTGTCTCACTCGAACATGCAACAATTATATCATCGACGTAAACTGCTATCAAATTGTATTTATTGCCTTCATTCTTTTTGTACAAACACGGTTCCGTTTTGCAGCTTTCAAAACCAAAACTTTTCAAAATAGAATCCAACTTATGATTCCATTCCCGGCCTGACTGCTTTAGTCCATAAATAGCTTTGTTTAGCTTTAAGACTCGATTAGGGTGACTCGAACTTACGAACCTCTCAGGTTGCGCCATGAAAACCTCATCCTCTAAGTCACTATTGAGATACGCGGTTGAGACATCTAGCTGATGCATATGCAGCTCTAGCTTCGCGGCTAATGCAAATAACATACGTATGGTTGCATAACGTACAACAGGCGAAAATGTTTCGAGGTAGTCTACACCATACTGCTGACTGCACCCTTTAGCAACCAGTCTTGCTTTGTAACGCTCAATATTGCCATGTTGGTCACGTTTCAAATTGAAAACCCATTTGCATCCAATCTTTCGTTTGCCTTCTGGCAAATCAACTAAAACCCACGTTCCTTTATTTATAAGAGAGTCATACTCTTTTTCCATCGCTTGTTTCCATTCTTGACTTTCATCACTTGATAAGGCTTCTGATACCGTGCGTGGGATTGTGATAGTATCTCTTTCAGCCAAATTCACTAAGTGGTACTCTTTACGTGGCCGACCAGGATTGCCTGTGCGCAGCACTTTTGGTTTCCCCTTCCGCGTTTCGCATAAGTAGTTGTCTCGCTGACACTACGATTATCGTATTCATCTTGGTCTTCATTTTCTTCAGCACTTGCTTGACTATCTGATTTGTCTGATGCTGTTTCATATTGCTCCTCCTCAAAATGAGCCTCATGTGCCACTATTTTCTCTTCAGAACTCAACGTTGTTTCCTCATTTTGCCCATTGTTCTTTGCTCCATTTACTTCAACTAATACGTGATCTCTATCTATCTCTTTCAGTTGTGCGTTCCCTGCATTGCCCAATACACCTTCATCGAAAATTATATCGCGTTTTTCTACTACTCGTCTCTGTTCAAAATCGTAAAGCCGATATGCTTTTGCTGTCAAGGAATATCCCACAAACGTATACTCTTTGCCTCTTTCATTAAACTTTTTGTGCTGACTCTTATCGAGTCCAAATGATTTTGCACCAAAAATTCGGAAATGTTTAACATTGGGCTTGAACCCCGCCCACATCTCGTATGGAGTTTTATCACCTAACTGCTTTGTAACCGATCTGTTCCGTATGTATACAGCTGTTGCAACTGCTTCTGCCCAAAGAGATTCGCATAAGCCAGCTTGTATAAGCATACTTCGAGCCATTTCAACAATCGTCCTGTTCGCTCTTTCTGCAACTCCGTTTTGCTGAGGAGTGTAAGGAACGGTTAGCTGCCTCTGTATGCCGCATGCACTCAAAAAATCGTCAAACTCACGATTTATGTACTCTGTCCCATTGTCACTCCTGAGAACTTTTATTCTTCTCTCTGTTTGACATTCTACGAGGCTTTTAAACGTTTTGAATTTTTCAAATACTTCATTTTTTGATTTCAAAAAATAAACAAATATGCGCTTGGACTTATCATCTATGAAAGTGGCAAAATAACGTGCGCCACCAAGAGACACAGTGGGCATAGGGCCACACACATCAGAATGAATTAAATCTAACAAATTTACCGAAGAATGCTCGCTGTTCTTTGGAAATGGCCGCGCACATATTTTAGCTTTCATGCAAACGTCACAATTTATATTTTTTGGCATACTTTTCAAATCCAACCCATTGACAATTTTTCGATTGGACAACTCTCCTAGACTTTGAAAGTTCAAATGCCCATAACGCTTATGCCAAATCATTGCATTCTCTTCGGCTGCACTAAAACATGAATGTGCTTTAATTCGAGTATTTACGTCAAAAATGTATAAATTGTTTTTCTTTTCAGCTTTTAACAAAATGTAGCCGCATTGTTTCTTTAGGATAGCACAATCATTTGTAAATGTTACACTTACACCATTACTTATAGCTTTTCCAACAGATATAAAATTTCCAATCATTGTTGGTACAAACAATACATCTTTTAAAATAATTTTACAATTTCCATTTATTTCAACGCTGCCTATTCCCTCAGCTTCCACATAAGTTTCCGTCGCCAATATCACTCTCTCTTTACTTTCTCTGAGAGAAACGAACATATTTCGCTCACTACATATATGAGTGGAGGCACCGCTATCGAGACACCATGATGTTCTGCTGAAACCTGTGACATCTGCTGCTGCTAATGTTGCAAATGAACACTGCTCTTTCTGCTCGTTTCTAGTCTTTTTCGGCGCTCTACACTTCGACGCCATATGTCCACGCTTGCCACAGTTGAAGCACTTGCCGTTAAATTGTTTCTTTCCCGATTTGCTTTCTCCTTTAGAATTTGCGAGAAAAACTTGCTGATTGGCTACAACTCCATTGCCCTTCTCCTTTTGATTCTGCCTGTCAAACTCCTCTAACAGCTTTGCCTTCAAAACTTCAAACGTTGGAAAAGAATCACGAGTTTCTATTGCTATAACAAAATTTTCAAAATTTCCAGGCAAACTAGATAGCAATATAATAACTAAAAGTTCCTCGTTCAAATCTATGCCTACTTCTGCTAATTTTTCAGATACATTCATAAACTCTTGAATATGGTGTACCATTGATGTACCTTCAGACATACTGAGATTCAAAAGTTTTTTATATAATGTCACCTTTCTTATTGGTCCACTTGGCTTATATACACATTTTAACTTTTGCCATGCTTCGGAGGCATTGGTACAGTTTTTAAGATAACCTAATTGTGATGGCTTTACACACAGCATCATCGTAGCCAAGGCTTTTTCATTTTCGGCTTTCCATTTAACCAATAATTCGGCATCGTCTGGCTTTGCAAAATCGCCGTTTACCACGGTCCAAATCTCCGCATGTACAAGGACACACTGCATCTGAATGCACCACGTGTCGTAATTTGTATCGTCTAATTTTTCAATCTGGTATAGCGAACCCATTTTTAAATCAACGAGACTATGCGACAAACGCGAATATATACGAATATTTTATTTAAATTTTACACCGACACGGACTCTTGAAACTATGCGACAAACGCGAATATATACGAATATTTTATTTCAATTTTACACCGACACGGATTCTGGGCCCATAACCTGCTGAAACTTTATTTCTGCAGGAAGCCCGATGTAAAATAAAATACTTGAATTAAACGTTTATACGTCTTAACAATTCGTTGATTTATTCAAGATAGAAAAAATTACATCAAATACTTCAGAAAATTTTTCAAATACATGAAACTCAAAGGTATTGTTGTTGAAAGAGAAAACTTAAATATCACATGCGTAGTTCTCAACTACAGTAGGTTTTCAACACTATACACGTAAGCATTTGGTGAAATTTGAAGCTTCTAGCTGTTAAAATGGGACCGAAATCGCAAAAAAAAATATATATATACTATATATATATACTATATATATATACTATATATATATACACTATATATACCATCATATATATATTATATATATCACCGATCTCTATGATTTTTTCAGACAACAATATATGCCATATACGTAAGCATTCGGTGAAATTTGAAGCTTCTAGCTGTTAAAATGGGGCTAAAATTGCGAAAATATGTATATATACTATATATATACTGCCACCGTGGTGTGATGGTAGCGTGCTCCGCCTATCACACCGTATGCCCTGGGTTCAACTCCCGGGCAAAGCAACATCAAAATTTTAGAAATAAGATTTTTCAATTAGAAGACAATTTTTCTAAGCGGGGTCGCCCCTCGGCAGTGTCTGGTAAGCGCTCCGATTGTATTTCTGCCATGTAAAGCTCTCAGTGAAAACTCATCTGCCTTGCAGATGCCGTTCGGAGTCGGCATAAAACATGTAGGTCCCGTCCGGCCAATTTGTAGGGAAAAATCAAGAGGAGCACGACGCAAATTGGAAGAGAAGCTCGGCCTTAGATTTCTTCGGAGGTTATCGCGCCTTACATTTATTTATTTATTTATACCACCGACCTGTATGATTTTTTCAGACAACAATATGTGCTATATACGTAAGCATTCGTTGAAATTTGAAGCCTCTAGCTCTTAAAATAAGGCAGCAATTACGAAAAGTTTCTTATCTGAACAATCGGTTGTGGGGGATATATACTATATATACGACCGATCTCATCAATTTTTTCAGGCAACAATATGTGCAATATACGAAATTATATGGTGAAGTTTGAAGCTTCAATCTGTTAAATTGAGTGAGATATTACAAAAATCCTCTTTTTCTGAAAAATCGGTTGTATGGAGGATATATACTATAGTGGTCCGATCCGGCCGGTTCCGACAAATGTCTAATCGGACACCCAAATACACCAGCTCACCAAATTTTATCAAGATATCTCAAAAATTGAGGGACTAGTTTGCATACAAACAGACAGACGGACAGACGGACAGACGGACATGGCTAAATCAACTCAGCTCTTCCACCTGATTATTTCGGTATACTTAATGGTGGGTCTATCTATTTTCCTTTAAGGACTTACAATTTTGGGTTTTGTGACGAAATTAATATACCATTTCATTTTCATGAAAGGTATAAAAAAGGGTACATAATATCGAGCACCAAAATAAATTTTTCTTGAGCCGAAACATTGTAGTCACAACCTGCAAAGAAAATGGGAGACAGTCGTGCAAAAGAACAGTTTCGCATCAGACCTTTAATGACTAGCTCTGAACTGGTGCTAATCGGATGCAGGGCGGGACAATTGTCAGGCATACTTGTATCAACAGCGCTTAAAACTGCAGACATTGGTGCTTTATCGGTAACCGTATCGGTAACCTTATAACAGCTGATTCGACCAACCTTATGAGAATCAATGCAATCGATTATTGGTGCCACTAAGGTCGTAACCGTATCGTAGCCAACCAATTGGTTTTTAGTTTACCCTCGTAACGATAAACAGCTGATTACGTTAGAGATACGACTCAAGCGATACGACAAACGGCACCAATGACTACAGCTTCAGTCTGACCTTTATGTATTTATATCATATATCGTATATGAAGGGGTTACGACAAACTCAGAACCACTTACGACTGTACCAGTTCAAAGCAGTGTTTGCATTTGTTTCCCGTGAAGTTAGAGTATTGAAACTTGAAACGTACTTCAGAAACTCAAAACTGCGCTAGGTGGCGCAAGGATCGTGTAATTTAAAAAAACTATCGCGATGAGCTATAGTTTAACCGCTCATGTCAGGTTAATTCCGAGTTAAAAAGTAAATTTGCCGTTCTGCAAGTGGGTCTTATTCTGTTATAAGATACGTTCGGTTCCTAATAGCTTCTTCACATCTCACAGACCCGATGGCGTTACGCAATGTCAACTCAAATTCAGCGGTAGCATACAGAAACCTCCTTTCCTTTCTGCTTAAATCAGCTTTAAATTCAGCCAGAAGATGGAATAAGCAGGTTGTGTGAAGCTGGAACCCCAAAATACGACTTTGTAATAAAAACCATGTGGTCGTTTGCCCACAACAGCCCATCCTATTTTTCGTTATCCCACCTTGGAAAAAAAAGTATAGTGAACAAATTAAAGAGTTGGAAAACCGCCAAAAATTAAAAAAATGCGAACGAACCATAATGGGAAAACAATCATTTTAAATTTTTTTGATTTTGGAATTTTTTTAACAAGAAAAATTTGTTTACGAAAATTTTGTTTCTAAGGGCTAGCGAAAAAAGGGATGGGCTATTCTGTTATAACTTTGAGAAAACGAACAATCACCCAGCTTGAAGATTTTTTCCCCCATAATTTTTGTTCAAGGGTGGGCTAACCTTAGCAAATGAACAACAGTGTAAAAAGTAAAATTACAAATTTTTTTTTTTTAGTTTTCAACTTGTAAACTATTTTTACAATAATTTTTTTCCCCTTGGGTTAACAAAAAATGGTGGGATGTTCTGATATATACTTTTGCAGACAGACCAAATAGTATTTATTGGAAATCTCGAATTAAGGGTGCCAGCTTCACACAGCCGAATAGACATACTATTTTCTTAGCGCTGGCCTTCACCGGCGTTAAACAGGTCTGAAACAGCTCTGTTAAATTCCATGAGCTAATTAACTCTAAGTTTCAGTTTTTGTACAACACGCTAGGCAGGATTGTCGGGACATATTGCTATATCTTATTACTTTTCAGAGGCACCCCTGCGTTTGGGTCTCGCTTTGGTAACGACCTAATCAATTTAGTTTCATTTTCTTTGATCAGTGGTTGATCTTTTTATGCACTTAAAAAAAACGTGAAAATAAACAAAAAAAATATATATGTATTTACTTAAACCCCGTGTCCCCGTTTTTTATAAATAAAGTGACCAGTGCAAAAGCTATACAAAGAATAATTAAAATTATACTAGATATGTATGTATTAGTATATAGAAAGCTTTGATAAAAATAACATCAACCAGTCCAACCAGATTTGTTTCAACTATAAATACAAGCCATACATATTTAGACCAACTTCGGATGCTAATAAGTGGATATTTAAATTAGAATCTGTGATCAAAATTTATTTGTATGTAGTATATTTTTGTCTAATTTGAATATACATGCTTGAATTTTATATTAGTAGGTACTAGGTCTACATGATTTTATAAGCTGGCGAACGCAGGTATGAGGCTTTAGGGTTCAACGCTTCCCTAAGGAAACTTTAAATTTTTTATTACTTAAAATAAACAATTTGAATAATTTAGAGCTCTAAGCTAATAACATGTGTCCTATTTTGAGAACCTAAGTTTTCATTTATATAGGCCGTGTTATTCGGACAACGAATACAGTCGTCACGGGTAAGTGGTCAAAACGCTTTTATTTATTCTGCAGTTTTACAGTGTGCTTTAACTGAAGTTTAAACTGAGCTTAAGCCGGCCTATATGGCAGATTTAAACTTTAGTTTACCTATCAGTTATTTGCGTTCATTCGCAATGGCGTCGAATATATCCAACAAGAATTTGGGCTTGAATACCATAATAGCTCATGTTGATAACTAGCATACTTCTAAAATCGGAAGAGCTGTTTAAAAACAGTGGCTTAACTTGAGAATCACAGCGTTCTCATCAAAGGGGAATTTTTATAGAGCAAGCTGTTACTTATGTTGAAAAAAAAAAGTTTTCACTATGGTTCTGTAATTGGACTCAAATGTAAGATTCCAATACTACAGTATTTTATTTTTATAAAATAAAATAAAATATGTATAGTTTATTTCAAATGTATACCGCTTCATTACTACAACCAATAAGGTACTTGTTTCTCATACTAAACAGCTGTGGGCTTTGGTGGTACCATCTTGGAGAAGATTTATTTTCAACTCTAACTCAACTCGATATCCAACTTAGGATATCAACTGGAGAAATCTGCTGGACGTTTATTTGAAAACTATAAACTTTTCAAAATCTCTCAAAAGATGACGTTGAAAATCAACGCGAGAACTATAAATTTTACCCAAGGTTTGATAGTGATTGGAGAATTATGTTGGATATCAACTTTAGAATTATCAGGTTTATTTTGATAAAATTTAGTAGCCTTGAATGTTGCAATTAATTAGATTAGTTGAGATGAAAGGCCGCGGTTAATGAATAAAACTTCCTTTTGGTTTGTTTTATATTCATAAATTTTAATTTTGGTCGATATTTCGACTTCAATCTGAAGTCATCATCAGGGACACATACAGTCGATCATACATGTCCATATGTCCCTGATGATGACTTCAGATTGAAGTCGAAATATCGACCAAAATTAAAATTTATGAATATAAAACAAACCAAAAGGAAGTTTTGTTCATTAACCGCGGCCTTTCAGCTCAACTAATCTAATTAATTATCAGGTTTAAGAATAATTAGAGATTGATGTTGGATATTCACTCTAGAACTAGATATATATTTCTCTAAGGGTGCAGAAATACCTTTTCCGTGTTTGTTGGGTAAGCAAAATCCAGCTGTTGCCGTATCTTCAAATTATCTAGATGATAAAAAACCAATGTTGCCGTAAAAAAAGCTTACCGTAAAGGCGGCCTTAAACTATGCTGCTCTTTAGTTCGACTGGAGTTCAAATTTGACTAGAGTTTAAGCAAACTTAGTTTGAGCTTAGCTACTAATTAGTGACAAACCGGGCCTTAGTTAAGCAAAGTTTTGTAGTCGTTTCTTTAAACGATTACTTCGCCAATAAAAACGCCAAAGAACCATTCATCTGCAAGTCCCAACGCAGTCACGCCTTCTTCTGCTAACATTGAGTAGTGTCTAGCATATTTCCTGTTTGCTTCGCTGTGTACTATTGACGTCTCAGTTGTCGTATATCCGTCATACTTTGCCAATTTCTGCAAGTGAAGTTCGTCAGTCCCTTTTGGTAAGGCGCATGCATCAGCTTCTTTGCAAAATATCGTCGGAAACTAAGTGTCCTTTGCTAAGTCTACAAGAAAGGAGATCCTGCAAACTGTGCCGACTATCGCGCAATCAGCCTTCTTAATATCGCATACCAGGTTATGTCAAGTGCATTGTGCGAAATTGGTTTCCCCTAGAACTTATACGGATGTGCAAAACTAAACGAGGTTTCAGACAGGCTGATCCCGAATTGTGCGATTTCTTTAATTTGATGCTGAAGGAAATGAAACAAGCTGCAGAACTTAACCGCTCTGTAACAATATTCTATGAAAGCGTGCAATTACCCCGCGTCGTAAGTTTGGCTTACTACAAACTGGAAAAAGAAGCGGAAAAGGTGGGTTTGATGATTAATGAGGAGAAAACAAAGTACCTGCTGTCATCGGGCAAAGAGTCAGTTCATTTGCGCATTGACAACTACGCCACTATTGGCGGCCATAATTTCGAAAAATGTAAAAGACTTTGTTTATCTGAAAACCAGTATTAATACAAACCACAGTAGCAGCTCTGAAATCCAGCGAGCAATCACTCTTGCCAATAAATGCTCCTTAGGACTAGCGGCTCTGGGGATGTTCCAGAGAAAAGTTCTTTGAAATATTTACGGACTTCTACGCGTTGGTGAGTACCAAAGAAGATTTATTAATGATCTGTACAAGCTTTGCGCAGACATTAACATAGTCTAGCGAATTAGAACGCAGCGGCTACGCTAGCTAGGCCATGTAATTTTTATTGCAACCTGGCTATGAAAGCAGTGGAAGAGAGCGGCCCCCACTTCGCTGGAAGGACCAGGTGGAAAAAGGTTTAAATTCCTTGGTGTGACCAATTAGCGCCAGTTAACCCAGCGAAGAAGCAACAGGCGCGCTTTTTTGGACGGCCATAATATCTTTTATGTCAGGCCTTGTAGTCGCAGCTGTATCCACCGGTTCCAAAACTGCACTTTGTTTAGTTAGTTTCCATACTCGAAATTATACTCTTTAAAATGGTTGCAGGACGTTCTCATGCTTGTATATGATTTTGTATATAGCGCTCTAAGCCCGAAGCACCAGTCTGGCTTTCGGGATCAAAAAGAATGTACGCACCTTCTGGTGAACAACCTGTATAGGCTTGGGACTTAAGCGTAATATGTCGAAATGGTTCACGATAACCACCTTTCTTTCTACCGTGATCCAGAGATGTAAACGTCTTGCCTACCACATCACGTAGTTAGGTTGGGCACATTGCTCAGGGTTTACGAAAGAGGACGCAAGTGTAAGAGTTCAGAATGTTTATAGAAACTAGTTCGTGGCCCAAAAATACATCCACCTACAGTACCCAAAAACCCCCTCCTCTAAAAATTAGCCCCGATGCTCTGGTTTGAAGCAACCACTCTTTACTACCAACGTGATTAGTAAATATGACCCAAAAAAAAAGCTTACAGACTTTGCTAAGAGAATTTTAATAACGTTGATGAGCTTACGTGGTATTTATATTTTGGACATCTAATATGCGAAGTTTCATTGGAAATATGTAAATAATGAATTTGGTTATAAGCAACGTGTTAATCGAACGAAGTTTTGCTGAGCCGATTTTCCAAAGAGGCTTTATAAATTAATTCAGTTAATTTTATAGTTTGGAAAAAGTTGAAACAACGCAAAATCAGTAGGTACAAAGCGGCAGCTATTTCGATGATCCGGGAGTGGGATTTGAACTAGCACGTCTGCGATGATTTAACTGTTGATAAAGACATTCAGCCAAAGCAATGCCTTTGCTGTGGTGTAACTTCTCCCAATTGACTACTTTGCATAGATTCATTCTTCAGCAGTACATACTGTAAGGAATTTTGGGAAATTCCACTTATTTGAAACCTTTGCTAACGTTCGAATCGTTAAACTGTTCAATAAATCACTCCAATATTGAGTATTGCAAACTGGTCTTTATTTAAATTACTTTGGGAGCAGTACTTCACAATTATACTTCACAACCAATAGCGTGTTCAAATCATGCCTCAGATTGCGCTGCTTTTATACTCTTTTTTGCCTCGTCTGCATATTTCTACTAAGCTCTAGACGTTTCACCTTCTAGAATTGTTGTATCTCCTACTTGGTAAATTCTATATACATGTATATTTGAAGTTTATGTTTATCTTATAACCATATGCGGGTGTATGTGTGAGTAACTACTTCGGCTGATGATTACATGTATTTGTGAGTATCTCTTCGTTGCTAGTATGTATGTGTGTAAATGATGATTGATTCGTTCATGTACAAGAGTGGCAGCTTGTTTTATTGTTGTTGTGCCTTTATTACTAACAGCTTAGTGATGATAAAATTCGCCATAATAGTATCTACGGTTGCTTGTGCCAAAGCTACGCTTGTTCTTATTCAGTTAAATTGGTTAATCTTAGACCCCCAGTCAAAGCCTTTCACTTTTATAGCAAATGTTCTGCCAACTCATCTTCTCAAACACCTTTTTACATGAGTTGATTTTCTGGTCGATTTGCAGTTGTTCAAATACCATATACCTTATAATTTAGGTGGAATGGCTAGATCCCGATCAAAAGAGCCTCCGCCAAATGAATGTCAGTTTGGGTGGTAATGCGTACCGACTACAAAAATCTGCTAACAACCCCATCCTGCTGCACTACGAACAGTCGGCAGTTTTAAGGATCATTTCGAAACTATTTTGATGCAATTCCAGGATCACTCTTGGATTATTTTCCGAGTCACTTCGAGACTAATTCGGGCCCAATTAACGCCAACTCCTGGATCATTTCAAGACATTTCGGAATAGTAATAGGGTGGGGCCGTGTGTAGAAGTCCACGAAAGTGGGGAAAGCTTCTGACCGCCATTCACCTGGGAATGGCCAGAGCGATTCTTTTGCATGCGGTTCAAGCAGCTCACTACTGCCGGTCGCTTGCGGCCAAGTATCCTCTGGGTAGCCGCTAAACATCCGTTTAGCGGTGAGCTAATGTGAAAAGGCGACAACCTGGCTAGGCCACTCTGACATAATCGGTTTAAGGGCTAGCCGGGGGAGATCTCATTGGCAGCGTCTGTACACCTCTAGGTGCGGCTGCAAGCGGGCGTCTTGGAGCAAGCGGCTCGCTATATAAACGTGCCAAGTAATATTTTCACCCCCGCTGAGCGGGTTGTGCGCTGGGCTTGGGACCCGCCACGTAAAACCATACTCCAATGAAATATAACAACAAGCCTCGGACAAATACACTCTCTATTGATGACGACCATGGCAAACGTTTGAAGGACAATGAATTGAGGGCATGCACCTGGAACGTCCGCTCCCTTAATGGGATTGGTGCAGATGCCCGGCTAGTTGATGTCCTCGTCAAAGCAAAATCTGACATCACCGCCATCCAAGAAATGCGTTGGACGAAGCAAGGACGAAAGAAGATCAAAAATTGTGACATATATTGGAGTGGCCATACGAATAATCGCAGTTTCGGCGTCGGATTCGTGGTGGGAGAGAGACTTTGTCGCCAAGTGCTGGCGTTCACGCCTGTGGACGAGCGTCTCGCCGCTATCCGAATAAAAGCAAAATTTTTTAATATATCATTCATCTGCGCACATGCGCAATTAGAACGCACATACGAGCGCTGCCCCCGTCATGATATAAAAGTCGTGCTTGGCGACTTTAACGCCAGGGTGGGCAAACAAGGTGTTTTTGGCCCTACAGTCGGAAAGTTCAGCCTACACAATGAAACTTCTCCTAACGGACTGAGGCTGATTGACTTTGCCGGTGCTCGAAACATGGTCATATCCAGCACGAGCTTCATGCATAAAAAGATACATCAAGCTACATGGCTGTCTCCTGATCGAAAAACTCGCATTCAGATCGATCACGTTGTGATAGACGGACGGCATGCCTCCAGTGTTTTAGATGTGCGCACGATCCGAGGACCTAACATCGACTCGGACCATTATCTCGTTGCAGCCAAAATACGCACCCGCCTCAACGCGGCTAAAACCAAGGAAAAAAAACACAAGGAAAGCTAGACGTCGAAAAGCTTCAATCACAACAGACTGCCAATGATTTCGCAACTCGACTCTCACACCTGCTCTCTGAGAGCACAACTCATCCTGAAGGAATACAGGAGCAGTGGGAGAATATCTCCAAAGCACTTCGTACTGCCGCCGAGGAAAAAATTGGTTACCGGTGGCCACGAAAAAACAACTGGTCGAGTGCTGAAGAATGCTGCGTTGCAACCGAAAGAAAAGACGCTGCCTACAGGGCTACGTTAAAAGCGAGCGCGACAAGAGGAGTGTGTGAACGCTATCGTGAGTTGAAAAGGGAAGCAAGACGGAGCTGCCTATATGCCGCTATGTCTGAATTTGGTTTCCCTGCAAAACTTATACGGCTGTGCAAAATGACGTTGAGCAACACCATCAGCTCAGTCAGAATTGGGAAGGACCTCTCCGAGCCGTTCGAAACTAAACGAGGTTTCAGACAGGGTGACCCCCCCATCGTGCGATTTCTTTAATTTGATGCTGGAGAAAATTATCTTAGCTGCAGAACTTAACCGCACTGGAACAATATACTATAAAAGCGTGCAATTACTGGCATATGCTGATGACATTGATATCATCGGCCTAAACACCCGCGCTGTTAGTTCTGCTTACTCCAAACTGGAAAAAGAAGCGGTAAAGATGGGTTTCATGGTGAATGAGGACAGAACAAAGTACCTGCTGTCATCGAGCAAAGAGTCAGCGCATATCCGTCTTGGCAACCACGCTACTGTTGTCAGCCATAATTTCGAAATAGTAAAAGACTTCGTTTATTTGGGAACCAGTATCAACACTAGCAACGACATCAGCACTGAAATCCAGCGAAGAATCAATCTTGCCAATAAATGCTACTTTGGACTAGGTAGGCAATTGAAAAGTAAAGTTCTCTCTCGGCGAACGAAAATCATACTCTACAAGTCAGTTATCGTACCCGTCCTGCTATATGGGGCAGAAGCATGGACCATGACAACAGCAGATGAAGCGGCTTTGGGAGTGTTCGAGAGAAAAGTTCTTCGAAAGATTTATGGACCGCTACGCGTTGGCGATGGCGAGTACCGAAGAAGATTTAATGATGAGCTGTACGTGCTATACGCAGACATCAACATAGTCCAGCGAATTAAAACGCAGCGGCTGCGTTGGCTAGGCCATGTTATGCGAATGAAAGATGATGCTCCGGCCAAGAAAGTGTTTCTATCGGAACCCGCCTATGGAAGCAGAGGTAGAGGGTGGCCCCCACTCCGTTGGAAGGACCAGGTGGAAAACGATTTAAACTCACTTGGTGTGACCAATTGGCGCCGGTTGGCGGAGCGAAGGAGCGACTGGCGCGCCTTGTTGGACGGCCATAACCGTTTAGACGGTTAAGCGCCAATTAAGTAAGTAAGTAAGTAATAGAATCCTATCAGCATCACTTCAGCATAATTTTCCGAATTATTTCGAGAATATTTCGTAACCAATTTGAAACAAATTCCGAATCATTTTTGAATTTTTCTACGCATGGTTTCGGGAAAACTTCTGGAGAGTTTCAAATCTATTTCAAAACAATTTTGGAACAGTTAAGAGGTCACTTGGAGACTATTTTAGATATCCTTTCGGGACAACGCCTGGATCATTTCGCGACATTTCGGAATAGTAACAAGATCATGTCTAGATCACTTCAGAAATATGTTCGGAATTATTTCGAAATCAGTTTGGAAAAATTTTAGGATCACTTCTGGATTATTTTATATATCGTTTCGAGAAAACTTCTGAATAGTTTTTAAACTATTTCAAAACCATTTTGGAACTGTTTCGCGGTCACTTGGGGCGATTTATAATATCTTTTCGAGACAACTGCTGGTTAATTTCGAGACTATTTCATACTCATTTCGGTACAGTTACAGGATCATTTAGGAGTACTTCGGGACTATTTTCGAGATTTCTTCGACACGTATTTTGAACAATCAATTTCAGGATCACATCGGAATTAGTTTATGTTTCATTTCAGGACAGCTTCTGTATGTTTTCACACTATTTCGCAACAATTTAAAACTGTTATAGGAACACTTCGGGATTGTTTTAGGTATCATTTCGGAATAACTTCTGGATCATTTTGAAATTTTCGTAAATGTTATACCTAAAATCTTTCTGAAACAGTATCGACCTAGTTCCGAAAACAGCTTCAAACCGATCATGTAACAGTCACTAAATTGTTTCGAAATAGTCTCGAAATGGTTCCTAAAAGTGATCCTCAAATTGCTCCAAAATCGCATCGAAGTAGTTTCGAAAAGATCCTTAAAAAATCTCGAAGTGTTCTGAGAACTTGTTTGACAACCAAACTGAAAATCAGGGACTTTGTTACAAAACAATCCATCCCGCAATTATGGCTCTTATCTCTTATTGTCGGCTGAGCTGAGTTGCGTCCGGCCAATTTGTAGGGAAAATCAAGAGGAGCATAACGCAAATTGGAAGAGAAGCTCGGCCTTAGATCTCTTCGGAGGTTATCGCGCCTTACATTTATTTTTTTTTCTATTAACCGCTCAAAGCCGGACGTTCATTTTGGCTGCTATGAGGTTTTCATACGGACTAATTTTGGAACCTCGGATTTTCAGCACATCTAAAACATTTTAGATACATTGTCAATCTATTACAGCATCATCGAAATATGACCATGTTATGAGTGTCGGCAAAGCCGATCAAGCTCTAGACATTTGGGAAATATCGTCGTGGAGGCTGAACTATTCGACCGTGAGGTCAAATGCCCTTCCTTTGCCTATACCGTCTATTATATAGCGGTGCAGCCTTACAGCGCTCGTACAATGCGTTTTCCATTTTCACTGTTATTGTTGTGTCATCTTTGGGGAGTCTTATCGATGTTGATAGTACTTTGCCGGATATAGATCTGGTACGTTCCGGTAAGAAAGCACCATTAAGGTACTAGCCCGACTCGGGAACGATTTATATGACCACATTAAACCTTCTAGGTCATCCCTCCTTCCCCACCCCCTAGTTCCATGAGGAACTTGTGGTAGCCAGAGCCTCGCCTGCTAAATATATGTATGATACATTCATATTTGTAACAGGATTCCGCTCGCGTAGGTGAGGTTGACAATTGGGTTGCCGAAGCTTTGAAGCTATAAAGCTTTGTATTGCTCTTGTCAACCCCTTGAATCCCTCCCTCTTCTCCGTCGGTGCATGAACACAGATTTAGGGTAACTATATTGAAGAAATTTGATTTGACTCGGATAGTGGCGAGAAGTTAATTCCCATGCATGTACAACAAACGCAATTTCTCTGCCACCACTAATCCGTCACCGATCAAACCCCCTAGTAAATGTCACATGTTTCGATCGTCCTATTTAAATATATATATCGTCGAAGGCAAGTCTTCGATTACGATGCGGCCAGCTTTTCCTTCACGATAATATCAACCAGCCGGACAGATTTAAATGATTAAGATACAAAATATTTAAGGTGCAGGGCAACAAATTGTAGGCCCTCAATCGTTTGCTACCGTCGTTTTCAAAAGAATTGTGTTTTAGTTTCCGAGGTGGGTAGATTTTCAACAAAATGTATATAATTGTATGTGGCACAGCTCACATACCACCCTGCAAGGCATGCTATTGGGTATTTAAGGCATGATGTTGGGCACTCAACTGCAACCCTATCAAGGAGTTGCCTGCACAATTTATGGCTTTTCCAACACAATTCTCAATCACACCTACCCTTGCTGAATTCTGCCCAGAAGAACCTTTGGCGGCGCCAAGTTCCTCACGGAAAGAGGCAGTTGGATATCCAAAAAGGTTCAATGTGGTCACTTTAAATATTTCCCGCAATGGTGCTATTTTCCGTAACTTACAGCATCAATATCCGGCAAAGTACTATCAAAATCGATAAAACTCTCCAAAACCTTTTTGAAGTTTCCTTATCGCTACAAGAAGATAAAGAAAAAGAAATGATGTTGCGTTACGCCTTTGAACACCGATCAATTTGATTCAAAAAAGACGCCCGCATAAGCTATGCGTTGGTTATAATAAAAAAGTTATGAAACCACGGAATATGATAAGATTTCGACATTTTGAGGAACGCCAATTTATTTAGAGCGGTTTCTGGGGTTTCCAACTTTACCGAGTTTAGCGATACTAGCACTTCCTAAAAACAATGTGTTCCAAAAACAACCTAACTCAGAATTTTATTAAACAAAACCCTATAATCTGTCAAATCAAATAAAAAAAGGCACAATCAGCCGATTCCTTCCTCCGCATCTATCTTGTTCCACATTAACCAATAAATTCTGCGTTTTCTTACAGGCATTTAAAGAGGACGGACCCGAAACATGTATGAAAGTTCCTCATCTATAAGTGGAATTTAAAATATTTTCAATCGTAAATCATTCAAACAACAAAGGCATTTATTTGAATAGTTAATTAATATGAGAAAAACTTAATTTATATGATTTGATCTTCTTTTAGTGATAAATAATCGCATGTGATAAACTGCAAGTGCTCACAAATAAAACCAAGCATTATGATTGATTTAGAATATCTGCCACGCATGGAATCCTTATCGCCGATAACTAATATGGATACATATCAGATGGACATCGAACCGGGGCCCATGTATAGTGGCAACAAAAAAGCAGGTTTTGATATTTGTGGAGGTAAGGGAAATATGGCATGGAGAAGCAATGCATGTCGTTATACATATATACAGGTGAGTACATGCACATGCACATGCATATGGAGACATTTGTTATTGAAAATGTATAAGGCTACATTGTACATACCTACATATCGCACACCTAGACCAATAATAAGTTAAGTCAAAAAACTGAAATTTTGAAGTTATGCATTATGTCGGGTTTTCCATGTCAATACCTATCGATCTATATACTCTTTTAAATATTAGTCTAACTACTCACACAGAGAGAGTTTGTTTAAAATTAGAAATTGCATTGGAGCATTTGGTGAAGTCGACTGGTTTTTTGCCTCTGTTGAACATTATAATTTTTCAAGTTGATGGCTGTTTTAATCTAAGTAGGTGTGCGATATATTTAATAACTACGAGTATGAACTTAAGTACAAGTTCTATAAATTTATGGCAATGCACATAGATTAAATATTTGTTCGTATGTTTGTATGCAAATATTTAGTATATTAAATTGGAATATAACAAGTAAGGAAGGCTAAGTTCGGGTGTAACCGAATATTACATACTCAGTTGAGAGCTATGGAGACAAAATAAGGAAAATCACCATGTAGTAAAATGAACCTAGGGTAACCCTGGAATGTGGTTGTATGACATGTGTATCAAATGGAAGGTATTAAAGAGTATTTTAAGAGAGAGTAGGCCATAGTTCTATGGATGGACGCCATTTAGGGATATCGCCATAAAGGTAGACCAGGGCTGACTCTAGAATGTGTTTGTACGATATGGGTATCAAATGAAAGGTGATAATGAGTATTTTAAAAGGGAATGGGCTTTAGTTCTATAGGTGAACGCCTTTTCGAGAAATCGCCATAAAGGTGGACCAGGGGTGACTCTAGAATATGTTTGTACGATATGGGTATCAAATGAAAGCTGTTAATGAATATTTTGAAAAGCAGTGATCCTTAGTTCCATAGGTGGACGCCGTTTCGAGATATCGCCATAAAGGTGGACCAGGGGTGTCTCAAGTTGTACGATATGGGAATCAAATGAAAGGTGTTACTGAGCATTTTAAGAGGGAGTGGGCATTAGGTCTATAGGTGCACGCCTTTTCGAAATGTCGCCATTAGGGTGGGCCAGGGGTGACTCTAGAATGTGTGGAGTAATGTAGGGTTCTTATTTTTATTTAACTTTGTGTTTAAGTTACTTACAAATTTCATTTTAATATGTTCCATCAATATTTTAATTTTCAATTTTGATATTTTAATTTTCAAAAATTTTCAGTTGGATTCAATTTTTACCTTCAAGAAGTTATACTCTTTATATGTGAATATTCTTAATAAAAATATAAATAATAAAAAAGGATACTACAATGGGTATCAAACGAAAGGTGCTACTGAGCATTTTAAGAGGAAGTGGGCATGAGGTCTATAGGTGGACGCCTTTTCGAGGTATCGTCATTAGGGTGGGCCAGGGGTGACTCTAGAATGTGTTTGTACGATATGGGTATCAAACGAAAGGTGTTACTGATCATTTTAAGATGGAGTGGGCATTAGGTCTATAGGTGGACGCCTTTTCGAGATATCGCCATTAGGGTGAGCCAGGAGTGACTCTAGAATGTTTGTACGATATGGGTATCAAACGAAAGGTGTTACTGAGCATTTTAAGAGGGAGTGGGCATTAGGTCTATAGGTGGACGCCTTTTCGAGATATCGCCATTAGGGTGGGAAAGGGGTGACTCTAGAATGTTTTTGTACGATATGGGTATCAAATGAAAGGTGGTAATGAGTATTTTAAAAGGGAGTAATCCTTAGTTCTATAGGTGGACGCCTTTTCGAGATATCGCCATAAAGGTGGACCAAGGGTGACTCTAGAATGTTTGTACGATATGGATATCAAACGAAAGGTGTTACTGAGCATTTTAAGAGGGAGTGGGCATTAGGTCTATAGGTGGACGCCTTTTCGAGATATCGCCATTAGGGTGGGCCAGGGGTGACTCTAGAATGTTTCTACGATATGGGTATCAAACGAAAGGTGTTACTGAGCATTTTAAGAGGGAGTGGGCATTAGGTCTATAGGTGGACGCCTTTTCGAGATATCGCCATTAGGGTGGGCCAGGGTGACTCTAGAATGTGTTTGTACGATATGGATATCAAATGAAAGGTGGTAATGAGTATTTTAAAAGGGAGTAATCCTTAGTTCTATAGGTGGACGCCTTTTCGAGATATCGCCATAAAGGTGGACCAATGGTGACTCTACAATGTTTGTACGATATGGGTCTCAAACGAAAGGTGTTACTGGGCATTTTAAGAGGGAGTGGGCATTAGGTCTATATGTGGACGCCTTTTCGAGATATCGCCATTAGGGTGGGCCAGGGGTGACTCTAGAATGTTTGTACGATATGGGTATCAAACGAAAGGTGTTACTGAGCATTTTAAGAGGGAGTGGGCATTAGGTCTATAGGTGGACGCCTTTTCGAGATATCGCCATTAGGGTGGGCCAGGGGTGACTTTAGAATGTTTGTACGATATGGGTATCAAACGAAAGGTGTTACTGAGCATTTTAAGAGGGAGTGGACATTAGGTATATAGGTGGTCGCCTTTTCGAGATATCGCCATTAGGGTGGGCCAGGGGTGACTCTAGAATGTTTGTACGATATGGGTATCAAATGAAAGGTGTTACTGAGCATTTTAAGAGGGAGTGGGCATTAGGTCTATAGGTGGACGCCTTTTCGAGATATCGCCATTAGGGTGGGCCAGGGTGATTCTAGAATGTGTTTGTACGATATGGATATCAAATTAAAAGTATTAATGAGGGTTTTAAAAGCGAGTGGCCCTTAGATTTATATGTGAAGGCGTTCTCGCGATATCGACCAAAATGTGGACCAGGTGATCCAGAAAATCATCTGTCGGGTACTGCTAATTTATTTATATATGCAATACCACTAACAGTATTCCTGCCAAGATTCCAAGGGCTGTTGATTTCGCCTTGTAGAACTTTTTCATTTTCTTCTACTTAATATGGTAGGTGTCACACCCATTTTACAAAGTTTTTTTCAAAGTTATATTTTGCGTCAATAAACCAATCCAGTTACCATGTTTCATCCCTTTTTTCGTAGTTGGTATAGAATTATGGCATTTTTTTCATTTTTCGTAATTTTCGATATCGATAAAGTGGGCGTGGTTATGGTCGGATTTCGGCCATTTTTTATACCAAGATAAAGTGAGTTCAGATAAGTACGTGGGCTAAGTTTAGTAAAGATATATCGGTTTTTGCTCAAGTTATTGTGTTAACGGCCGAGCGGAAGGACAGACGGTGGACTGTGTATAAAAACTGGGCGTGGCTTCTACCGATTTCGCCCATTTTCACAGAGAACAGTTACCGTCATAGAATCTATGCTCCTACCAAATTTGAGAAGGATTGGTAAATTTTTGTTCGACTTATGGCATTAAAAGTATTCTAGACAAACTAAATTAAAATGGGCGGATCCACGCCCATTTTGAAATTTTCTTTTATTTTTGGATTTTGTTGCATCATATCATTACTTGAGTTGAATTTTGACTTAATTTACTTATATACAGTAAAGATATTAACTTTTTTGTTAAAATTTGAATTTAAAAAAAAATTTTTTTAAAAAGTGGGCGTGTTCTTCATCCAATTTTGCTAATTTTTATTTAGCACATATATAGTAATAGTAGTAACGTTCCTGCCAAATTTCATCATGATATCTTCAACGACTGCCAAATTACAGCTTGCAAAACTTTTAAATTACCTTCTTGTAAAAGTGGGCGGTGCCACGCCCATTGTCCAAAATCTTACTAGTTTTCTATTCTGCGTCATAACGTCAACCCATCTACCAAGTTTCATCGCTTCAACCGCCTTTGGCAATGAATTATCGCATTTTTTCGGTTTTTCGAAATTTTCGATATCGAAAAAGTGGGCGTGGTTATAGTCCGATATCGTTCTTTTTAAATAGCGATCTGAGATGAGTGCTCATGAACCTACATACCAAATTTCATCGAGATACCTCAAAATTTACTCAAGTTATCGTGTTAACGGACGGACGGACGGACGGACATGGCTCAATCAAATTTTTTTTCGATCCTGATTATTTTGATATATGGAAGTCTATATCTATCTCGATTCCTTTATATATGTACAACCAACCGTTATCCAATCAAACTTAATATACTCTGTGAGCTCTGCTCAACTGAGTATAAAAACTGAGAGTATTTAAAGAATATATATTTGTTCAAGATATGTACATATTAGATATATACGCCGCCGCCGCCGAATGTCAAAAATATTGGCGCGGCGGCGGCGGGGTCAGGCGCGTTACTATATTTTCTACTTGTTTAAAACTGTTTAGGCCATTTATTGTTCATGTCGAAAATTGGTCGGATATGGTCGAAAGTGGTATCAACGGATGCGCATCAATGTCAGTTATAAGAATTCAATTGCGAAATATAACTCTTTCTAACCGTTCAAAAGTTATTAAAACAAGTAAGGAAGGCTAAGTTCGGGTGTAACTGAACCTTACATACTCAGCTGAGAGCTTTGGAGACAAAATAAGGGAAAATCACCATTTAGGAAAATGAACCTAGGGTAACCCTGGAATGTGTTTGTATGACATGTGTATCAAATGAAAGGTGTTAATGATTATTTAAAACGTAGGTGGACGCCTTTTCGAGATATCGCCATAAGGGTGGACCAGGGGTGACTCTAGAATGTGTTTGTACAATATGGGTATCAAATTAAAAGTATTAATGAGGGTTTTAAAAGGGAGTAGCCCTTAGTTGTATATGTGAAGGCGTTTTCGAGATATCGACCAAAATGTGGTCCAGGGTGACCCAGAACATCTTCTGTCGGGTACCGCTAATTTATTTATATATGTCATACCACGAACAGTATTCCTGCCAAGATTCCAAAGGCGTTTGATTTCGCCTTGCAGAACTTTTTCATTTTCTTCTACTTAATATGGTAGGTGTCACACCCATTTTACAAAGTTTTTTCCAAAGTTATATTTTGCGTCAATAAACCAATCCAGTTACCATGTTTCATCCCTTTTTTCGTATTTGGTATAGAATTATGGCATTTTTTTCATTTTTCGTAATTTTCGATATCGATAAAGTGGGCGTGGTTATGGTTAGATTTCGCCCATTTTTTATACCAAGAAAAAGTGAGTTCAGGTAAGTACATGGACTAAGTTTAGTAAAGATATATCGGATTTTGCTCAAGTTATTGTGTTAACGGCCGAGCGGAAGGACAGACGGTGGACTGTGTATAAAAACTGGGCGTGGCTTCCACCGATTTCGCCCATTTTCACAGAGAACAGTTACCGTCATAGAATCTATGCCCCTACCAAATTTGAGAAGGATTGGTAAATTTTTGTTCGACTTATGGCATTAAAAGTATTCTAGACAAACTAAATGAAAATGGGCGGAGTTACGCCCATTTTGAAATTTTCTTTTATCTTTGTATTTTGTTGCACCATATCCTTACTGAAGTCGAATGTTGACAAAATTTACTTTTATACTGTAAAGATATTACATTTTTTGTTAAAATTTGACTTTAAAAAAATGTTTCTTTTAAAGTGGGCGTGTTTGTCATCCGATTTCGCTATATTTAGCACACATATAGTAATAGCAGTAACGTGCCTACCAAATTTCATCATGATATCTTTAACGACTACCAAATTACAGCTTGCAAAACTTTTAAATTACCTTCTTTTAAAAGTGGGCGGTGCCACACCTAAAATTTTGCTAATTTCCTATTCTGCGTCATAAAGTCAACCCACCTACCAAGTTTAATCGCTTTATCCGTCTTTGATAATAAATTATCGCACTTTTTCGGTTTTTCGAAATTTTCGATATCGAAAAAGTGGGCGTGGTTATAGTCCGATTTCGTTCATTTTAAATAGCGATCTGAGATGAGTGTCCAGGGGAACTTACACACCAAATTTCATCAAGATACCTCAAAATTTACTCAAGTTATCGTGTTTACGGTCAGACGGACGGACGGACATGGCTAAATGAATTTCTTTTTTCACCCAGATCATTTTGATATATAGAAGTCTATATCTATCTCGATTAGTTTGGCCGTTACGGATTACCGTTATGCGAACAAAGTTAATATACTCTGTGAGCTCTGCTCAGCTGAGTATAAAAACATGCGCTTTCGATATCAGCTTAACACGGATTTTGCATCACCCAATTCACCAAGTTATTCAAACAAAGCACTAAAAAAAACGTTATATAAAAAAATTGAAATGCTCACTTTGAGTAATTTTTTCATAAAATTAATAATGAACGATGAATTCAAATAAAATGAGCCAAGGCGAGCATGTTTTCAAATTGTTTTCAAGTTGTTAAAAGAAGCAAAAAAGGTGCTGATTTTTAAAAAAAATTGTATATTGCGATTGGCTGAAAGAATAAGCGAAATCAGTGATGCAAAATCCTTTAGTAGGTTCTAGGGGCATAAACACTCCTTTGAAATGATTCTTACCTCATACTTAAGTTGAGGATATACATATGTACGAATGAGAAGGGTTTGAAAAATCACTTGGGCTTACATTTATTTATTGCGAAACTGTGCAATATCGTCTGAAATGTAAATTTTGATTTTCACACTTATCCTTCAACACCCAAGTCTCCTGGTTTGACATTTCCTAAAGTTGGCGGCCCTATCCAAAACTAGTCCCTTGGAGCGAATCACATTGATTATAGCCTATCAACCTAGTTTAAATATCACCTACACGTTATGGCTCCTTTTACAAACGTGAATACGTTGGCACATATATTTACCAGGTTAGGCTTTGTCTGTATTTTGTTAAAAATGGGTTCATTTTGAAAACCGAATTTTTTTTGAACCGGGTACTTTTTTAGAAACGGGTACTTGTTTGAACAGAGTACTTTTAAAACTCGGATACTTCTTTAAGTTGGGTATATCACTCGACCAGCGGACGGACATAAATTGGTGAGATATACTAGCAGTAATAAGCCACTTGCTCTTATTCCAAAGAAGAGTGAACATATAAATGAAGATAATATGTAGTTTAAAAAAATATATTAGGAAGGTTCCAGGTTCGAACTGGGGGTAACCTCGAAAAGCGGGGTAGTGGTTACAACGTTTTTTTATCTTATTCTCCAAGTGTTGCCGGCAAGCGACTTGAGGATTTTTTCGGCTTCGTACTTTGGATATATGTAATTTCGGAGGCATGTATCTTGAAGTGTTATGGAGCGTGACCCCTAAGATCTCTGGGCGACTGGCAGTCGGTAGCGTAACATCATCGACGTGAACGTGCAATATTTGCGTCATCTGTTCCTGCCACGTCGTAAACAGAATAGCTGTGGATTTGGTTGGTGATAATCGAGCGAAGTGAAGAAACTAGAAAGACTGGCAAGAAAGCTGTTTATTATAGAAATTAATTCGTCTATTGGAAAGCCAGGTCCTTTTGTCAATATCGTGCAGTCGTCGGCGTAGGAAATGAAAGTACCTCCCTCTGGTGGGCAAGGGAGCTTTGAAATATAGAAATTAAACAGAAGCGGGGATAGGTCACAACCCTGTGGTATCTCCTGTTTAATACTCATAGGTCTTAAGGTTTCGTTCCTTAATTGAACCGACAGTTTCTGGCCATTCAAATAATTAGTGCTACCATCTTTTTAGGGAGAAGCTGGTGAACCTTTTATGTCTTGGCGTAGCGTGCCGTGGTTGACTGGTTTTAAAGCTTTGCCAGGTCAAATTCCACGTGTTCCGTCCTATGATGGGGGTTTTCCTGGCTCAGTGCGTAATTTATATAGGTGTTTATGGCATTTAGCGCGGCGGCAGTGCTAAACATTTTGCGGAAGCCATGCTGATTGGTGGCTAAGCGAAGATTCACAGTGAAATATGGGAGCAAGTGAGAGAAAAGAGTGATATCGGTCGATTTGACTCACCTTCCTTAGCTGGTTTACCCGGCTTAAGTAGTGAAATCATCCTTGCCGTTTTCCATTGTTTGGACTTCAACGAAAGGTTGAAAATGTGCATCAGATGGCTTGCACGATCATCGCCAATATGTTTTATCATTGACATGGCTATACCGTCTGGTCCTATAAATTTAGAGGCAATTTGAATTTCTGTAGGGATGATGGTAATGGTTGCGTCGTGCTTTTCTTTATGTGCCCGTCTGTTTTCATTATGTCTGTTCTTGTTTACCGAAGGATGCATTACAAATTATCGGCAGAAAGCGGTCGCGCATTTCTTTGAGTCCGACAAGATGTTATCGCCCAAGGCGATGAATATTTGATCATTGTGTTTTGTTTAGTTAGACAAGGATATGTCGTTTGACCACCCGCAGAGAGGTTCCAGTTATTTAAAGTCTATTGGCATTTGGCACGTTTCCGTTCACTTATTATCCGCATAGCATCCAAGTGGATATTCCTAATGTGAGTGCCTCTATGGTCGAGTTTTCTCGCTGGTCTGCAGCTTCAGCCGAAAAATGTGGTATGGGTTCGGGTTTTCGACAGGACAGAGTAAAGCGTGCCGAAGCTGAAGCGAAGACGACCCTTTTACTTTGCTTGGTTGTTGACTGGCTGGGCTGGTAAGTCATTTCCTTAAGTAGCTGAAAATTTGCATACCTCCGGGAAGGTCGATTTGTGTTGTACTTTCATACATCATATCGTTGACCCTAGAACAGATCCTTGAGGGGCGCCGTCGGTGATGTGATTTTTTGCTCCCTAGTCCGTACCAAATAGGAGCAGGGACCGAAAATAACTATTATTTTTTTTCGGAGTCGAAAAAGTCCGAGTCAAAAAATTGTCCTAGGTGAAAATGTTTGAGTTCCCAGATATCCCTATAGCAATGTCATGTCGAATTATGCATCCTTTTTATTTTTCGAACTTGTGATAAAACCAATTTTTGCAAATGTTATTAATCATAAATCAAAAATCGTAACAAAATTCGGCAGAAAGTTTGCCTTAGTAAAGGAATGCTTTGAAGAAAAGTTAACGAAATTCGAAGGAAGGTTGCAATTATGGCGGAACTAACAAGGTGAGTGGCAGCATGGTGACATACCTACATACATAAATACAAGTTACTTGTTTTTGTAAATTTGATGGACTAGTGTCAAACTGTCTTCGACTGTGCCGAAGACTTCATACCTTTCATGAATGGGGCTGAACAATAATCTTACCCCGTTCGTAATCTCCAAATAATCGGATGTATAAGATAAGAAATATATAGTGAACAGATGTACATACCTAAACGATTTTTAAGATAAATATAAAATAAAAAATAGGTAGGTACTTTGTGTGAGGATGCAAAGATTCACGTTTTTTGTGGTCTGCATGAAAACTATGACTACGAATCACGTATTTTAACAATATATGACGTAAACGTAACTATTTAATGAAATTTGATGAATTTTGAAGCTTCTAGTAGTAAAAAAGGGGCAAAAATGACAGTTTATATGGGGTATATAATATATACCACCGGTCTCTATGATTTTTTCAGACAACAATATATGCTATATACGTAAGCATTTGTTGAAATTTGAAGCTTCTAGCTCTTAAAATAGGGCAGTAATTACGAAAAGTTTCTTATCTTTACAATCGGTTGTGGGGATATATACTATTTATACGACCCATCTCATCAATTTTTTCAGACAACAATATGTGCAATATAAGAAAGTATATGGTGAAGTTTGAAGCTTCAATCTGTTAAATTGAGGAAGATATGACAAAAATCACCTTTTTCTGAAAAATCGGTTGTATGGAGGATATATGCTATAGTGGTCCGATCGGGCCGGTTCCGACAAATGTCTAATCGGACACCCAAATACACCCGCTCACCAAATTTTATCAAGATATCTCAAAAATTGAGGGACTAGTTGGCATACAAACAGACAGACGGACAGACGGACATGGCTAAATCAACTCAGATTTTCATCCTGATTATTTCGGTATACTTAATGGTGGGTCTATCTATTTTCCTTTATGGACTTACAATTTTGGGATTCGTGACGAAATTAATATACCATTTCATTTTCATGAAAGGTATAAAAAGCATCCAATCAACTGTCCCGTGCTGCCACCTCACCTCCTTGTAGTAATGGTTGCACAACAACAATGCTGCATCCGTGCACTTGTCAAGATCAAACCTGTAACTACTGACCTACTACGCCATGGCATGCTATGAGAAATTCATTTTTGAAAAATTTTTAGGAATGCATTTAAATAAATTATTTTGTGAAATAAGTTTCAACAAATCATCTTTTGAAAGCAAATGTGCAATGTTTTGCTTTGCTTTCGCTTTCAAACATACTTACTACCGTTATAAACACATATTTCCGAAATTAAAATAAAAAACCATATTTTCATTTCTAATTATTTTGTTTATTCTATATTTAAACTATGTTTATGCATACTAGAGCTGCAAAGTATCGATATAAATATCGATACATCGATACCAGGTTCGTTGTTGCGATTATCGATGTTTTTTTCTAAATATCGAGTACTTTATTCCCATTTCTTACTCCTTTTTCTAGCGGCGGAATTACCAGCGTCTAAAACTTTGGTAAGACAAATAAAACATGAATAAATAAAATTACATACATTTTGTCAGATTTGTGTTTATTTTAGATGAATACCTAACAAGTTGGTGGCTCTGAAAATTGATAAAATCTTACAAAAGTTCAATATGAAAGTTACGTAATTTTTTTCATATTATATACATATATATACGTATATGTAGATATACACACAACAGAAGACATCATTGAGTCTGAATACGAATATTGTGTTGCTAAAAAGCTACGAAGTAGAAAGTCAAGCATTTGGACCCATTTTGACAAAATCAGTAATACTATTGCAAAAAATGTTATACAACTAGTGGTAATACGTGCAATTTGTTTCACCATCTAGAACGATCGCATACAACTGCAAATTTAGATTCACATAGCTCACCAAATTAGATTTATTTTTATATGAAAAAATATATGAAGATCCATCATCACGTAAAAGGCTTTTGCCAGCACCCTACTGGGGTTTAGCCACCGCAGACGTTCGACCTTTTCCCATAGTGGATGACAAAGGGTGTCGTAACTTTGTATATACCCTCGCTTCGCTGTATAAGCTACCATCGTGGACAACTTTGCAGAGCACCCAGCGGGTTAGGGGGTCAGAATATACCCGCGGTATATATGCCTGTCGTAAGAAGCGGCTAAAATACCAGATTCAAGGGGCTGTGTAGCGCAACCCTTTCAGGTTGCCAGCGCAATATATAGCTTCTCCAAACCCAATTGTCAACCTCACCCATCCGCGGCGAATCCTGTTTCACTAACAGACGAGGCTTTGGCGACCCCAAGCTCCTCATGGAACTTGGGGGTGGGGAGGGAGGTATGGCCTGAAGGTTTAATTTGGTCATATAAATCGTTCCCGAGATGGTCGGGCTAGCACCTTAATGGTGCTGTGTTACCGGAGCGTACCGGATCTGTATCCGGCAAAGGACCATCACATTGATAATACTCCCCAAAGCCTTCGGGGAGAAACCTTATCGCTACAACAACAAGAACAACAACTTTGCAGAATGTGTTTTATGATCGTTTCGAAGATATGAAGACAATATTACATATATATATATTAGAGTTGTCACGAATATTCAGCAACTATTCGGTATTCGGCCTATTCGGCCACTTATACCAAATCATGTAAAAAAGACACGTTATATTACTCTAAATTATATATTTATTTCCAAATTACAACACTTTAGTATTTAAAATTCAACAGTGGTAAGTTATGATGGATAAAAACAAGCTTTTCAGCATTTTTAGGTAGCAAACGATTACGATTTTCATCGTAAATGTTACCAGCCTCAGAAAATAACCTCTCACTATACACGCTACTTCCAGGAGAAGAAAGATAAACTTTAGCAGGCGAACTGTTTTCAAATAAAAATCCAACTCGTTTGCGACAGCATTCTTCGCCACGTCCTCCTAATCATTAGCATTTCGCATATTATCTGTAGCGACTTCCTCAAAGCAGTTCCAGAAACTGTCGTGTATTTCAGCATTCCTATCATTTTCATTGAAGTTTCCTTTCTTATGAACTGGAGAAGAATCGTCATCGGTACTACTAGATTCATCACAACTAAGATTCATCATAACTAACTCGCCCCGACAAGCATGTATTTCGTGCTGGATACTCGGCGACCTAATATTCGGCGCTTCGGCCGACAGCGTTGCCGAATATTCGGTATTCGGCCAATTCACTATTCGTGGCATCTCTAATATATATATATATTACATGTACATATTGTATTTACATAAAGGTCTGATATATACCTGATATTGCTTTTAAATTGAGTAAGCGCTTTTCACTATAACAAAAAATTCGATATATATCGCGATATATCGATACCCTCCCTCTTAAATATCGAAAATATCGAGTATGCCGAATATCGATACTTTTGCAGCTCTAATGCATAATAATAGATTTTCATCGGCAAAATACTTTGCTTTTGAAAAGTAACTGTGTAGTGGGCACAAGAATTCTGTTATTCCTCAGCCAAATCACAAATTCTGTTAACTAAAATAGCTTTTCCCCATAAGCTTTTATCTTTAACGACATTTTCTACAATCTACAATATGGTGAGTTTAGGCTACGAACGGCGTGTGGTACAAAATGCAAACTCGTTTGACAGCTTTGACAGCCAATTTGTAGTTGTTGTTTTGTACGTGTTCAGTTCAATTGGAAATTTTGTAAAATTAACACAAAAAGTCGCGCAGGCAGTGGCTTTCAGTGAGAATTAAAGTGAAAATATAATAAGAATTTGATAAAACGCATGAATTAATGTGAAAAAAGTAAAGTGGTAATTCGTTAAAGTAAACGATAAGGTATTTTTGCGTAGAGTTTTAATAAACCAACAAAAGACAACTTATTTAGTGGTTTGTGGCATTGTGTGATCGAATGTTTGACACGAAGCGAGCAAGAACGACTAGGAAACGTGCAAAGTGCAAGCAACCCCGAGTTTTTTTTGCTTTTTTGTGGTAAAATAATGAAATGCAAATCAAATTTTGTGAAAATATTATAACTACACTATAGTTTATCAATTTTTTAGTGTGGAAGTGTTTAAAAACGTGTATTAAATGCAAGTATAAACAAAATGAACGGCAAGACGTTAGCAGCGCTGCCGAAGCGGCGCCGTTAATGCACTTGTTCTTTTTTTTGTTCAATTTGTGTTTTCCAATTGGAGCGGGAACAGTTCGCGGTTTGTTATAAATAATGCATTGAATATATTAAGAAAACATTAAAAATACTTTCATAGACATAGCCGCCGTGCATGCAAAGTTAGGAAAGTGCATAAATAATGGAAGAAGAATGCAAACATAAGAGAAATGTGATAAAAAAGCAATCTAATAAGAATATGAGAATGGCTTTTACCCAATCCAATTGTAACAGCTGGTACAAAGTGCCAATTGCAGTGCTTGTTGCTTTATTTATGGCTGTTGTTGGTTTTTGTGTTGTTTTCTAGCTCGTATTCATATACACTCATGGACAAAATAATAGGTGCACACAGCTTTGGTTCTATATCATTACAAGATTTTGCGAATGAAAACAAATTTTGGTAACGTTTTACAAGACGGTGCACCACCTAATTTTTATCAAAAATTATCAAAGGTGGTATAAAAAGACGCGTCTCGACCTCCGTTTTAAGAATCCGGAAGCGAAAATCATAATTTTTTATTTCTGACAAAGGTAGTAGTGCAGTTTACGGTACCCACCCTAAAGTTGGGCCAAGATTTTCGAGTGAGGTATCAAAAGACGCGTATTAATCTCGAGAACAATAATCCGAAGGCGGAAAAGAAAAATTTTATCTCTGTCTATTTGCAGTTGAAGTTGGTGATTTTAATGTGGTTGTTGTTGTGTTGTACCCAGAAAAAAAATTGTGCATCACCGTGGCGGTAGCCACGCTTATACCACACACCCGGACTTGGCATGGCGTAGCCCAGGGTTATTTTTTATAAGCGCGGCCGAAGGCCGCCAACGCAGAAAGGTGTTCTGCGCAAAAATACTATGGATCCCACCCCCGGTTTCGGAAGGACCCTCGGGTATTTTTTGGTTTTTCGTTAATATCTTTTGATTCTTGATCTAGACGTGAATACGCGCCTTTTGATACCTCACTCGAAAATTTTGGCCCAAATTTCGGTGGGTACCGTAAACTGCACTATTACCCTGTCAAAAAATATAAGCAAAAAATTGGTTCAAATTTTCTTGTGGTTGATGTTTTTTGCCAGATTTGTTGTACACACACACACACACACACAGTGGTTCGGAAATGGAAATTGTCACATTTATGCAATGGCTAAGTCAATCCCGTGACCTCAACCCGATTGAGAACTTGTGACCTTAGAAGGAGACTGAAGTCCTTTTCATTTCAAAACAAACGAGTTATTTAGGCAGAAGATGAGCGATTGAAATGGGATAGCACTCCATTGTACACCTGCCAAAAATTATTTAAAATCGTGACCAATGGAAAGGGCGAAGTTATACAAAACATGGACGATATACCCGTGATTAAGAAAACGTCTTGTTGCTCTTACCCAAGACAGTACTGCCGCTAACGCCCAAGCATTCCTCCGCCACTAACTATCTAATATATGCGAATACACATTTCACTCGTTACAAAGCGAGGAGATGGGATGACCTAGAAAGCTGGAAGCCCGATAAAGGTCTTATCGACACCGATAGTACCACCGAAATCTTCGAATTGTGTATTTATCGGTATAACTACAACAACAAGTCATCGTTTCCACGACATGTCTTAGTACCATAACGACACGGCTGTCATTGCTACAAGAAGGAGAATAAACTTTAGGATACAATGCAGATTATGTTGCTGTTGTTGTTGTAGCGATAAGGTTGCTCCCCGAAGGCTTTGGGGAAGTGTTATCGATGTGATGGTCCTTTGCCGGATACAGATCCGGTACGCTCCGGTAACACAGCACCATAAAGGTGCTAGCCCGAACATCTCGGGAACGATTTATATGGCCACATTAAACCTTCAGGCCATCCCTCCCTCCCCATCCTCAAGTTCCATGAGAAGCTTGGGGTCGCCAGGGCCTCGTCTGTTAGTGAAACAGGATTCGCCGCGGATAGGTGAGGTTGACAATTGGGTTTGGAGAAGCTGTATATTGCCTGAAGGGTTGCGCTACACAGTCCCTTGAATCTGGTATTTTAGTCGCCTCTTATGACAGGCATACCTGCCGCGGGTATATTATGACCCCCTAACCCGCTGGGATTATCAGTGATAACGGTAACTTTTATCTGTTTTCGGGAGGTGTTGCTTTTCTACTTAGATGATGTTTTCACTCACTAATGATATACGCCTCTGTTTACATGTTGTGTACATTTCTACATACACACAACCTCAATAACCAAAAATGTAAAGAGTTGGTAAAACAAAACAAAAACTTTAAAAGACAACGAAAATGTAAAAAAATCATGCTACGCCAACACTCATTTCTACAGAAAAACATAAGAACGAACAAAGAAAGAAAACAAAACAAACCGATTCGATTCGTACATTTTGTTCGCAAAATAGCCAACCCACACTCATTTAATTATTAAATAACGTCTCTTGCAAACAACAAAGGAATCAATATTACGCATCAAGAGTAGTGATAGAAATTTTAGAAAAAGTATCGATGGCGGTACTCGTATAAAATACTCGAATCAAAGTATCGACTCTAGTACTCATACCCATTAAAAAGTATCGAGAATATTCGATCCAAGTGAGTACAATTTTTAACAAAAGTGAAACTTTTTTAAAATGAGGTCGTATGTTCTCAATTTAATAGAAAACAAGTAAGGAAGGCTAAGTTTGGGTATAACCGAACATTACATACTCAGCTGAGCGCTTTAGAGACAAAATAAGGGAAAATCAACATGAGGAAAATGAACCTAAGGTAACCCTGGAAGGTAGTAAAGAGTATTTTAAGAGGGAGTGATCATTAGTTTTATAGCTGGACGCCTTTTCAAGATATCGCCATAAAGGTGGACCAGGGCTGACTCTAGAATGTGTTTGTACGATATGGGTATCCAATGAAGTGTTAATGAGTATTTTAAAGGGAGTGATCCTTAGTTCTATAGCTGGACGCGTTTTCGAGATATCGCCATAAAGGTGGACCGGGGTGACTCTAGAATGTGTTTGTACGATATGAGTATCAAATGAAAGGTGCTAATGAGTAGTTTAAAATAGAGTAGCCCAAGTTTTATATCTGAAGGCGTTTTCGAGATATCGACCAAAATGTGGACCAGGGTGACCCAGAACACCATCTGTCGGGTAGCGCTAATTTATTTATATATGCATGTAATACCACCAACAGTACTCCTGCCATGATTCCAAAGGCTTTTGATATCGCCCTGAAGAATTTTTTCATTTTCTTCTACTTAATATAGTAGGTGTCACACCCATTTTACAAAGTTTGTTTTATATTTTGCGTCAAAAAAGAAATTCAATCACCATTTTTTCGTATTTTGTTGTTGTATTTTTGTATTTTGTTGCACCATATCATTACTGGAGTTGAATGTTGACATAATTTACTTATATACTGTAAAGATATAAAGTTTTTTGTCAAAATTTTACTTTTAATTTATTTTTTTTTTAAAGTGGGCGTGTTCGTCATCCGATTTTACTAAATTTTATTTAGTACACATACAGTAATAGGAGTAACGTTCCTGCCAAATTTCATCATGATATCTTCAACGACTGCCAAATTACAGCTTGGAAAACTTGTAAATTGTCTCCTTTAAAAGTGGGCGGTGCCACGCCCATTGTTCAAAATTTTACTAATTTTCTATTCTGCCTCATAGGGTCAATCCAACCATGTTTCATCGCTATATCCGTCTTTGGTAAAGAATTATCGCACTTTTTCGGTTTTGCGAAATTTTCGATATCGAAAAAGTGGGCGTGGTTATAGTCCGATTTCGTTCATTTTAAATAGCGATCTGAGATGAGTGTCCAGTGCCCTAATTTCATCAAGATAACTCAAAATTTACTCAAGTTATCGTGTTTACGGACAGACGGACGGACGGCCGGGCGGACATGGCTTAATGAATTTCTTTTTCCGCCCAGATCATTTTGATATAAAGAAGACTATATCTATCTCGATTAGTTTATGCCGTTACGGATTACCGTTATGCGAACAAAATTAATATACTCTGTGAGCTCTGCTCAGCTGAGTATAACAAATAAGGAAGTTTTAGTTTCGACGAAACCCAACATTATATACCCATTTGTGTGATCTTAAATATATTTTAAAGATACATTTAAAAAGAAGCCTAACGAACATTAAATTATTTAAAAGTTTTTTGATCGAATTAAAGCGTTTAAAAAAAGGGTTTTTCAGTTAGAAATAAATTTTTCCAAAAAGTTTCCCCTTGGGTAGAGGTTTGACAAGCACTTCGAGTGTATTTCTCCCATGAAAAGCTACCTAGTGAAAATTCATCTGCCTTGAGATGCCGTTCGGGGTCGTCAAAAAATATATAGAATGAAGAAAATTGGAAGAGAAGGTGGGTGTAAATCTCCTCGGAGGTAAATCGCGTCAAGTATTTTTTTATGGCATTACAAGTTTTGTGGAGAGATTAGCAATAGAACTTATGGACTTCGCACCGTCATATCTCTAATAGTTGTTGTTGTTGTAACAACGCCCCATCCAATAGGTACGACCACTCACAAATTGACATCAATATCCTTTAACGGCAGTCTAAAGAAACGTGCAGTTTCAACAGGAGCGGACCACAGAGAAAGGGGTGTTAGAGGTGTTGATTCCACATTGCAATTGAAAACATGCTGTGAAAGCTGCTTACTTCATCCACCAAAATTTCACAGTAGAACGAATGAATGACAAGTTCAAATGTATTAGAATTTTATAAAGTTAGCAGCTTTTCATAATTTTGTTGGTGTTAAAACAAATACTTATCTTTTTTGTTGTTATATCGGCCTACTGATTTGTAAGATCGCGGGTTCGAATCGAGCTCAAGGCCTAACAATAATTTTTTATCATAAAATTTTAGCCAACTGCCAAAGCTCGTTGTATAGATCCATTTCGGGAACTGATCCTTCATCGGCAACGTTTAGGCGCCGCTGCTATAACCATTCAGCCAACACAGCGGTTTTTTCTATTCTAATTAAAAAAAAAAAAATTTTTTTTCAATTAAGAAAAAATTTATCATAACAATAATAATGATAAAAAATTATTGTTAGGCCTTGAGCTGGATTCGAACCCGCGATCTTACAAATACTTTTCTTTTGCCACCATATGCAGAAATTGTCTCCCATTCCACCATTATTGAAAAGTCGGTTTATGTTAAACGCGGAGCTTTTACCGCATCGTTGACGATCTTAATTTATGCTCAAGTTATGGTGTTAATGAACTGAACTTTGTTCATCATAAACATGTAGACCATTGGGCCTTAGCAAGGTATCGAGATAAAGTATCGATACTTTACTCAGGACTTGGAAAAAAGCATCTGGTACGAAATACTCGAGTATTTTTTAGAAAAGTATCGATACTACTCACTCAGTACTCGTATCGGTCTATCACTAATCAAGAGTAACAGCAACACCAATAAACTCTTGATATTCTGCATTGCATTTGTGGGAGCAGCAACAGCTACAACAACAACAACATTCAGTTAATGTTAATTCACTTTAAAGATGTGTTGTATGTACAGCTGTGAGCAAATAAATAGCATACTCAAAACGACTATTTTAAAAGTATGGATATAATGCTTTTTTTGTATTAATTTTCTACTTCAAATACACAGGTACCGATGCCTCCACAGACACTCCTTTGGGTGCCTTGCGGAGCTTGAATCTGCAAACACAAACTACATCTTGCGTTTCATCAGACAAACGCGCTGATTTAGCCTCACTGGGGTCTAAATATTCTTCTTCGGAAGTAGGGAAATAGGTAATAGGGCGTAAAACAACTAAATAAAAAGGTTTGTCATTACTTTCCGAAAACATGAAAAGTTTACGAAGAGGTCTCAAAAAAGTTTAAGAAGATCACCATTGGCTTGGCTAAAAGTTTTTTGGCTATTATAATTGTTAGGAAAAAGTAAGTGATTTAAATGAAGAAGCCTTTCTAAGCTTCTTGTGCTTGGAATAATTTTGGAGCAAAATTTATTTACGCTCGAATTATATAAAAAAATTTATTTATGAATAAGTACAACTGTGAAATAATAGTAGTGGCAAGAAAGCAGGAATTCAAACAAAGAAAAAAATCAGCGTAGGTCCTTTTCAGTTGTATTCTTTATTCAGTCTTGCAAGGAGTATGGTTGAGTTTATAAATAAAATTAATGTTTTCTTTAGATTAATAAAAATGTGTCAAAATAATAGTTGTAAGCTGGGATTATTAAAAGCAGTATTGAGTATTTACAACATTATATAATTAATTCATTATAATTTTACAATAAATGTCTTAAGTTTTTGATACTTTGTCTATTGACCATTGTTGGATAATACACCAAACGCTTGCTTCTTCACAACACTCCACGGCTGTTACGCATTTGAAGTATTATATTTCGCTACTGCTTCCTTGACCTCTGTTCAAAGATTTTCAATGGGATTAAGGTCAGGGAACTGAGCCGGCTAGTCCATGACCTCAACTCCCATTTGAAATAAAGCAGTTATATTTTATCCAATATAGCGGACCTGTGCCATAGTAAGAGCGGCATCACCACCCATTGAATTTACCACCTCCATGTTTTATCGTGCGGGAAAAAATGTGGGATCGAAAGAGGCATGTTCTGGCCTTCATACATACTCTCGGCGCCCTCTCGAACCAAATAAAACGATGTTGGTTTCATTATACCATAAAATGCATAGTCATTTTTCGACTGCCAGGTGATTCGACATTAGAGTTGTCACGAATATTCGGCAACTATTCGGTATTCGGCCTATTCGGCCACTTTTTTTTCTATTCGGTATTCGGCCGAATAATACGTACTATTCGGCCGAATACCGAATACCAAATTATGTAAAAAAGACACGTTATATTACTCTAAATTATGTATTTATTTCCAAATTACAACACTTTAGTATTTAAAATTCATCAGTGGTAAGCTATGATGGATAAAAACAAGCTTTTCAGCATTTTTGGGTAGCAAACGATTACGCTTTTCATCGTAAATGTTACCAGCCTCAGAAAATAACCTCTCACTATACACGCTACTTCCAGGAGAAGAAAGATAAACTTTAGCAAATTTCGAAATATTTGGGTATTGTTTTTCGTTTACTAACCACCACTTGTAAGGATCGGCCTTCCGATCTAGGCGAGCTGTTTTCAAATAAAAACCCAACTCGTTTGCGACAGCATTCTTCTCCACGTCCTCTTCATCATTAGCATTTCGCATATTATCTGTAGCGACTTCCTCAAAGCAGTTCCAGAAACTGTCGTGTATTTCAGTATTCTTATCATTTTCATTCAAGTTTCCTTCCTTATGAACTGGAGAAGAATCGTCATCGGTACTACTAGATTCATCACAACTAAGATTCATCATAACTAACTCGTCCCGACAAGCATGTATTTCGTGCCGAATATTCGGCGCTTCGGCCGACAGCGTTGCCGAATATTCGGTATTCAGTATTCGGCCAATTCACTATTCGTGGCATCTCTATTCGACATGCCGATCAACTTCTATCTGACTGTGGGCGAGTTAACATTAAAATTTAACTCATCCACATTTTTTATTTTTTTTTTTTTGAAAAGGTTTACCTCAACCTAAAGCCAAAACTTTTCTCAACACTGTCCGCGAAAGACCTTTCTCCCTGGAGAAAATCCTCGATAAAAGTGTAAGTTTTGCCGTCTGCCAATATTGCTGACGGTTCGAAACCTACCGACGGAAATAAATATTACACATTTTTTTCCTTATTCTTTTTTAGTAACCTTCTCTTAAGATACATAGCTCAAATGCAAATGAAAAAAAAACTGTCTCTATTCGTTCGAAAAATTTTATACAACCATAAAAAAATTAGCGCTCTTTTCCAAACACGATCTAAGATTTGCTATAATTCGCATATTGTAGGTCTTTATTTACCTAGTGCAAAGTCAAGATTTCATTGAGTTATTAATTTTTTCCCTAAATCTCTCCCTTTCAATAGCCAATCTGTGCACGCCATGTCCCGACTTTAAAAATACATACCAACAATACTCAAAAATCCCATCAAAATCCGGACTAATGCTATAAAATAATAGAACATATCGACTGCAAAGTAGAATATCACCGGCACTCGGTTCGAAAGTGAAAGGACGCTTGTCAAAAGTTTTTTAAGACAGGATGCTTTCGGAACGGCTGCCATGATAGGGTGGTATTTCACTGCGCCGTCAATTTGCCAAAAAAACTAAAATTTTAATTTTAAAGGTAATGTCGATGTAATACGTCAGAGTGGTTCGGCCCTAACCTCAAAAACTGGACAAAAAACGTGTTATTGAGCGTTTTTGAGCCTAGTGCAGAATTCTGATAGTAGACTTGGATTAAGCGCATCAACGCATTGGCATACATATGTATGTCGAATTACCAGATTTGAGAAGTTTGTTTTGTGTGACGGAGTATTCGGACATGCTCTTGTAATTAATTGTGTATGATCGGGATTTGTTCGTATCTGTATTATATATTTCAAGATTCTGATGAAGAGATAATCCAAATCGCAAGAAAACGCCCACGAAGTGTTCTTACTTATTTTCGCCTTTCAAACAAAACTTGAAGTATCTTAATTTATATTTTCCTTTTCTATGATAAAATTTCTTTCGAAAAGCGCGCTGCAAGAACTAAATTAAGACTGCATCTCTTCAAGGCTCAAAGATATTATGAAGAAATGCTTGGAAGCTTAAAGTGAATGTTGCAGCCTGCATAAAAATTAGTAAAAAAAATGGAAAGTTTATATTTTCAAATAAAAACTGCAAGTTTTTATTAAATGGTTTCCTTACAATCGGGAAATGAAAACATTTCTTGAGCATTTCTATTGAAGTACATGCCGATCTATGAGGAATAATGTTCATAGATTTCTCTCTTAAAGTATATTATATCGTCACTTTTTGCTTCAATAATCAAAAACTTAATTAATACTCATAAATTTTAAAACAATAACATTTTGATTTTCGATGCTTTTTACTTACCCGACACTGTTTATAAGCGGGTGGTGGGTGAATCATGCCATAATTCCAAAGTTTTGTCGGCGAATATTCTATGTACTGAGTATGTATATCGTTCAATGTTACGAAACGTAATTCGTTCGTTCTATGGACAACAATTATATATGCGTTGCAGTGTTGTTGTTGCCAAGCTGGATTGTGTGTGCGAAGCATTGCAAAGAGCATTGGAACCATAAACACAATCGGCTCAAACGCATTCGTTGTCGCGGCAAAGCTGAAACAGTTAACATTTGCGAAATATGAAATTAAAATAATATGATAAGAGCAAGCAAACAGTTGTGATGCTTAAGTGGAAGTAGGAAAACACATTTTTTAATACTGAAAAAAAAAAAAAATCATAAATGACAACTTGCAATAAAAATTTGTAGTGCAATCAAACAGCGCCAAAATAATTCAACACTTAATTAAATGTGTGTTTCAAGTTTAAAGATATTCTATAAAATAATTAAAGCTCTACGACAATAGCAAAAATAAGGTTTAACTAAATAAATTTATTCTAAAGAACAGAGTGAAAATTACTTAATGTGAGCGCTTTTTTGTTGCATTCGTTTACGTAAATGTTTAGTTGCTTAAATGAAAGAAATGCATTGAAACATGAGAAAAACACTTACGAGGTGTAACCACTAGCTCTTCTGGTCGGCCATGAGTTTTTTTTTGAGGTTTTACTTAATCAAATATTTAAAAATCAATCTCAGAGCAAAAGGTAATCAAAAATTAACAAAGTAAAGTATTCAAAATTGTTTTTGTTTGAGAAAAGTAGATATGTATGTTTGTATTTGAGAAATTTGGAACATTTTACATTGCGGAAAAACGTCAATAATATCAGAAACGGTTACACCTTGTAGGTGTTTTATCATGCATTGAACTATTTAATTTTTTTATATTGGCACCCTGTTGTTGTTGTTGTTGTTGTTGTTGTAGCGATAAGGTTGCTCCCCGAAGGCTTTGGGGAGTGTTATCGATGTGATGGTCCTTTGCCGGATGCAGATCCGGTACGCTCCGGTACCACCGCACCAATAAGGTGCTAGCCCGACCATCTCGGGAACGATTTATGTGGCCACATTAAACCTTCAGGCCATCCCCTCCCTCCCCACCCCCAAGATCCATGAGGAGCTTGGGGTCGCCAGAGCCTCGTCTGTTAGTGAAACAGGATTCGCCGCGGATAGGTGAGGTTGACAATTGGATTTGGAGCAGCTATATATTGCGCTGGCAACCTGAAGGGTTGCGCTACACACCCCTTGAATCTGGTATTTTAGTCGCCTCTTACGACAGGCATACCTACCGCGGGTATATTCTGACCGCCTTACCCGCTGGGGTATATTGGCACCGTGTTTGCTTGTTGTTAGTAAATACGTTGTTGTGATAATGATTTAAATAATTACTGTGTTGATAGTCATACAAAAGAAAAACAAATTATTAATAACCGAATTTAATTATCGCGCGGCAATTGCTTATCGCTAACTTAGTCGAGACAATTGTTTTTATACCCAGCTGAGCAGAGCTCACAGAGTATATTAATTTTGTTCGCATAACGGTACCCCGTAACGGCATAAACTTATTGAGATAGATATAGACTTCTATAAATCAAAATGATCTGGAAAAAAGAAATTCAATTAGTCATGTCCGTCCGCCCGCCTCTCCGTGAACACGATGACTTGAGTAAATTTTGAGGTATCTTAATGAAATTTGGTATGTAAGTTCCTAGGCACTCATCTCAGATCGCTATTTAAAATGGACGATATCGGAATATAACCACGCCCACTTCTTCGATATCGAAAATTTCGAAAAACCGAAAAATTGCGATAATTCATTACCAAAGAAGGATAAAGCGATGAAAATTGGTAGTTGGGTTGACCTTATGATGCAGAATGGAAAATTAGTAAAATTTTGGCACCGCTCACTTTCAAAAGAAGGTAATTTAAAAGTTTTGCAAGTTGTAATTTGGCAGCTGAGTATGTAATGTTCGGTTACACCCGAACTTAGCCTTCCTTACTTGTTTTTTTTTTACAACCTCCACTATATAGAAGAAATTAAATCAATCACAATTCTTCGCACCGAAGCGAATAGGCTTGAAACATAAAATCCGAGAAACGATTCCATAATAGATTTGTATTGAAAATATGCGAAATCGAACTATAACCACGCCCATTTTTTCGATATCGAAAATTTCGAAAAATGAAAAAAAATCCAAAATTCATTACGAAAGACCGATAGTTGGCACCTACATGTGCGAGTAATTAAAAAAAAAAAAAAACAAATGTCGTTCGTTTGTCCACCTTTTGGTAAAAAGTTATAACAAAAATATTTTTTTTTTTTTTAAAACACCCCAAAATTTTTTCGATTTATTGTGCTAAAAAGTATATCCGGCGTTTGCACATCGTTTGTCCATGTTTGTTCTGGAAAAGTTTTCGCTTGTACATTTTGTTAAAAATTTATACCAGAAACAAAAAATTCTATGTGAAGTAGGCACCTATGCATGTGCATATGCGTGTAATTAAAAAAACCAAATGTCATTCGTCCCTCCCCTTTTTTATTTAATCTCTCTAAAATACTATTGATGCCATAAATCAATCAAAAATCGACCAATCCTAAACAAAATTGGTAAGAGCTTTGTTTTTATGGCAATAACTGTTTCTTGAAAAAAAAAGTGCCAAATCTTTTGGAAGCCACGCCCGCTCGATATACCTAGCTTTTCGTGCGGCCCGATACCTCGAGGTAAACTTCAGATATCTTCATCAAATGTTGTACACGAGCTTATCTCAATTCAAAATGTAATGCTATTAAAATGAGGTCCGTCAAGCTGGAACCCCCTTCGATGAATTCGAAATTTGGTAGGCCAGGTAATATGTGCTAATTTGTTCCCAAAATAAAAAATTTGTGCTCAAAAATTAAGTACTTTTTTTAACCTCAAAAAGGGGGAGGGGGCGGGGGTCCAGCTGGACGTCCAGCTAGACCGCCCCTCATAAGCACTAGGTAAAACAAAAAAATTTAAATGTGGGAATTATGTGCTATTTATGTGCTCAATAGTGTCAAAAAGAATTCGGGTTTTTTGACAACTGTTAATGATTTTTTTAAAACTTCAAAAGTGGGGGGTCCAGCTAGACCGCCCCCTCATAAGCACTACGTCAAACAAAAAAATTGAAATGTGGGAATTATATAACCCCAGGCGGCAAAATCGAAACGGGATAGGTGCAGAATTATGTGCTATTTATGGGCTCAATAGTTCCAAAAACGATTCGTTTTTTGACAACTTTCAATGTTTTTTTTTAACCACAAAAGGTGGGGGTTCAGCTGGGATTTAATGTGCTGGACGTCCAGCTAGACCAGCCCCCCCCCCCCCCCTCGTAAGCACTAGGCCAAACAACATTTTTATGGGCTCAATAGTTCCAAAAACGATTTTTTTTGACAACTTTTAATGTTTTTTTAAAACATCAAACGTGGGGGCTCCAGCTGGACGTCGAGGTAGACCCCCCCCCCCCCCCCCCCCTCATAAGCACTAGGTCAAACACAAAAATTTAAATGTAGGAATTATGTGCTATTTATGTGCTCAATAGTGTCAAAAAGAATTCTGGTTTTTGAGAACTTTTAAAAAAAATTGAAATGTGGGGAGTCTAGCTGGACCCCCCATTTTGAGGTTAAAAAAAATACTTAAGTTTTGAGCACAAACTTTTTTATTTTGGGAACAAATTAGCACATACATAGCACATAATACCTGGCCTACCGGACCTATTAAAATGGTCAAAAAAGTGGGCGTGATACTTTTTCGATATTCAATATTTCGAAATGGAAACGCTGACGCAATGCATTAAGAAATACCGATATAGTGGGAAAACATGGCGAGAGTACTAAAATTATGGTGCAAAATAGGAATTTATTAAAATTTGGGAAAATAGACGTGGTACGCCCTCATTTAGTAGTAGAAATTATATTATATTTTAGCTTTCATATCAGGTAATGTTTGTGACTTTTGTTTTTAGATGGATCCTCAATGCATGTATATGTATGGGAGTAGCCTTTCATTAGACCGTTTTTGGAAAAATGAGAAAAACTTTCCTCTAAACCGAGTTTAGGTACACCGCGATGTTCTATTGAATAGCAGATACTTATTAAGGATACAGTTTAAAATACGAAAAAAAATCTTTTGAAATTGTTCTAAAACTTGTCAGCGAATTAAAGTTCTTGCAAATGTAGTCGCTTTTTCGAATTCTCTGTCGAAACTAGCCATCGCATTTGCAAATCCTTTCTTCCGATATACCAACATAATAAACAAAAATGACTGTGTTAAACTTTGTGATTTGCTCTAATATCAGTGCCATACAATTTCGTATACAATAAACATAACCGACCTTTTGTTACTATCCCCGTAAGTCAGCAACTACCAGGGCGTATGAGCAATCTACTGATAAGTGTTGAAACAACGTTTTTCCGACCATTTCATAGTGAAACCAATAATTGATGTATATTGGAACGATTTTTCGTCATCTCTTGCCAAAAATGGCACTGAAAATGGCACAATGCCGAAACCGATTTGTCTCTAAATCAAATTTGACAAGGGATGACGGAAAATCCTCCCAATATACATCAATGTCGGAAAATAAGCAAAACAAAATGGAACCAATTACTTTACACGTTGTCCTAACTAGTTGACCTAATTGTTTTTCTTAACCACTTATGGCCTTTCCCTTCTGGAATTAATGCCGCCCTGTTGGTTCTTCTCAGCTCTCTCGTCAGTTTGTATATTCCTTTCACAAAATATTTTCCACTCAATAAGAAAAGGGGACCATTGCCTACAAACAGAGCTATTTTACATAGCGTCAAGTGACACAGCTCAAAAGTTCGAATTTAAGAGTGCAACATGAGGCTAACGTTTGTTTTTTTTTTTTTTCTCAGAAAAGATAACCCCATTAGTATTTCATAACATTTTACAACACAGAATAAACTTAGGCAAGACTGATGTTTCTATGTTGGATTCCCGACGTTTAGTTCCAAAATTGTCTTTACTTAGGTAGAGGTCTTTATTGACCGGCCAGTTCAACCTAAGTGGAGATTTACTTATTATTACAAAAAATATATGAACTTACGTTTAGAATGTCCCAATTTCGTTTATTGCAACTTCTAGAAACGTGCTGAATTTTTAATTACATATATATATTATTTTTGAACATAGCTCGAAGTGATTGACCTCCTAAAATATAAATTCAAAAAATACACCTACAATAAATCAAAGGAAAAAAGTTTTAAACATTTTTGCAATAAATCATTTATCTTGGTTTATCTTCTTATAAATATAGAATATACATATGTACAATTGATTTAAAAACAAAAAAAATCGTATGTACAGAAGCGTACACGAAAATAGCAGTGGCAATTTTTATCGAATATCGTCAATTAAATTCTTCTTGTTTTTATTTTATATATTTGAAGAAAAAACTTCGCTGAATGAAAAGTTCGAAATTTGTATATAGAATTTTATGGAGTATTCAATTCTATAGCCCAACTAATTTTAGACTTACAAAGTACAATTTGTAGGCCACTCAAAATTCGTATTGATTTTTTACAGTTTTTTTTTTCTGTAGGGTATTTGAGATCTTCCTCCATACGATAAACTCTTTATTTTTATATGGTAGAAAATATAAAACAATCTTCGAAAAAAAATTGCCAAAAAGCAGCACGAATTTTTAGATACCTAAAACATGTATAATTTAGTATAATTGCTCTATATAACTGCATACTCGAAAAAAATCAGAAAATTCCAAAAAAAAAATGGTCTTAAATTTTTTCGAAAAACGTTTTTGAGATTGTTTTCCTTAGATTCATTTACCAAATTCAAGGAAGTTTTTTCAGAAATAATATACAAAAAAATTTAACTGAAGAAATTTGATAAAAAGTACAACTGCTTTTTTCGTACTCGCTGCTGTATATCCAACAATTCATACATCTATTACCTCTTTTTTTGTCATAGTCACAACGTGTTTCAGCAAATTGCGTTTATTTGTTATTTTTACCTTCAGGTTTTTATTTTAAATTTTGTCTCCTATCCATTCTATAAAAAGCACATTTTCCCTTTGTTTGGTCACATTTTCTTTATTGATTATCTTAGTGAAAGTACTTTGGCCAAGTTTAAGGGCACACATGTAGAACGTGAATAGAGCACAAAAACGAACAAAAACAGCAACAAAAAGTAAGAAGGAAACAAAAATGAATTTTTAAATGAATACGCATTTTGAAATTTTAAAATTTATGACGTGATAATTCAAAAAGGAAACTAAAAAAATTAATCATAAATAAACATTCAATTATGTATACAACAATAACAGCAAAAATATCTAATTAAAAACTTTCAATTTCATACAAATAAGTATTCATAAAAAAATAAAGTAAATCAAGCAATGATAAAGAATTAAATTTAATAAAAATCCAAGCGCCTTTCAGTTAAAAACATATGCCCTACGAACAAAAAATAGAAACTGTGCAAACGCCAACACACAAATCACCGTTACATTGCTTTGATATTAAAATCAACTGCCACGTGGGCTCAAGGACAAGTTGCAGGATCATTCAACCTGTAAAACAACCATAAGTAGTAAAAATAACAATACGTGCAACAATAATTTCAACAAGTCTCGCTTTTTTCGTGGAAGACATTCTCGTACAAGTATAAACACAGAAAGCGCCTCTACACCCGCATCTACCATTTGAACTTCTCTCAACAGCCTCCATGAACTCAGTTGGCGCAATTGCCTGTAATTCGGCTTTACTTTGCTGTGCAAAGAAAAAGTAAGAAACGCCGTCAAAAAGCTCTTCTGGTGTTCAAAAGTTCAGAGGGAAAGGTAAAATTGCGTCGCAATACCTTCCCACATTTACACCGAAAAAGTTGAAGAAGAGAACGCCTAAAAAAAGGTGAGTGAACGATATGTCTGTATAATAACTTTGTATAATAGAAGTTTCATATTAAAGTATGCATTAGATTGGGTCAAAAAAAGTTGTAAAATTCACTGTATTTCATCCATGCCAAACAAATTTGCTAAATGCATTTTATATCATAGCTTAAGTATTTATCATTATTTTATCCCATTGTTTTTGTCGTGCGAAGTTCCATATTTCCTTCTTATATCCTTTTGAGCTCCAGAGTCATTTTCACATATTAAGGCAATTTACACCAGCGTATGCAAACGAACCAAACGAAACATTTCATTTGTACTGCTTTGTACGCTTCCTTCTACCAAATTGAGAACCAAATACTAAACTACTAATGTACTATGGCGTAACTTATATTATTTAGTACACTGTATCAAACCGTAAAAAACAATTATTATACAATGAAATGTGCGAAACAAACAATTTATGTAGTTTGCAACCGTACATTATGTACACGTTTTGAAGGCGTTTTGTACCGCCAAGCACAGTTCATCGTCCCAAACCGAAAACCAAATATGAAACTACTATGGCGTGGTTCGTATTTGGCATATTATTGAGTACATTGTAGGGAAAGGTACAAAACATTTATTATAAAATAAAATGTGCAAAGCATACAATTTAGTGTGAAACCGTACATTTCGGAATCATTTCGAAGTTGTTTTGTGTCGTCGTCGCGTTATCAGTCAGGGCAAGAACTTTAGCTTAGCTCAGATAAAGTTATATGTACATTTATTTCAGAGTTTTATTTCCGAAATTTGTTCGTACGGGAATACTTTTGAAAAATACAGGGCCCATTGTAAAGGTTTACAGGTAGGATATATAGAAGCACACAGACACGCTCACCTGATCAAAATGCTTGTTCTTGTTCGTTTTTTTTTTTTTTTTTTTGATGCTATTTGGCACTGTTGTACTTCATAGGTACATAAAAAGTGTAGTAGCTGCTAACGAAAACTGCGTAAAAATTTAATTGCAAAATTAGAAAGAAATACCCTTATTTACTTTCAAACTAGCACTTAATTACATCTCTCTTTAAAATCCATATGTTTTGGACAATTTTAGTTATCAAATAGTGATACTTTATTACCGCGGACGATTGCTAATACACGACCAAAACCGTCAAGGGAGGCATTAATAGACGCGTTTTGGCAACGAACATGTTTTCGCCTTTGGATTATTGATATTAGGACAAAACGCGTCTTTTCATACCTCTTTCCACATTTTTGGAAGGGTTATTGCAGTCGACCACGTTTTCAAACTGTTTTTCGCGGAGAACTTTTGAACGGGTAGAAAAACTTAGCACCCGTGTTTGTATTCTTAATGCTGGCATAACTACGGGTCCTCAGATACCCCAATCGAAGGCTTTGTATAATTTTCTGTAGGACCCATATAGGTGCACTTTACATTTTGATACTAAATTCGTTAAAAAAAAATTACCATCACAGCAACCCATTTCTGATATTCCGCTCCTTTTTTGTTTCCCTGCATCGCTTTCGACGACAGCAACCCCTATAATTTTGCCACTTCGTTCATTGTCAAACTCATGCTCCCCTAGGTTCAACGCAAGTTTGACACTGACCGAAGTGTCAAACGGCAGGGTGTTAGAAAGAGAAAGGAATTGCTTCCTTCTCACACATATCATACTTGTAAACGTGTACAATATGCAGGGCCTATTACTTCACGAGATTGTGAATAGTTCGTGACTATTTTTAAAAAGTTTTAGGCACAAATTATATGTATGTGTCATTTGGTGTTGTTTGAGGATCTTTTCAGAATGATGTCTGGACTCTTAAGGATGATGGCGATCATTTCGGACTAGTTACGTAGAGCTTTTGGCTTTCTTTCAATTGAAGACACTGGTACATTTGGTAAGATTAGTTCATATATCTGCTAGTTTATCTCGATCTAACTTCGGATTATTGGGATCATTGCGATATTTTTTCGTCGCCATAGGTTTTCTTCGGTATTGGCTGAGGATTTTTTTTGTGATTTCTGAACCCTTAAGGAATCAATTAGTTATCTTTTTGGAATTATTTCGTACTGTTGTTGGGTTAGTGCGGGATTTTTCTTGGAATGACAGAGCTACCACTCAGTAACGAATTCGGTACCTTTTATAGTGATGTAGTTACTACTTCGGGGTTAGCTCGGATATCTGCAAGATCTTCGGGTATGATACTTTAAGAGTACCTTTTCGAAATTATTTCGGATATCTGTAAAGCCATTTCGGGTCTACTTTGGAATTGTTCGGCCGGGACAACTTTGAAATTATTTCGTCACCATTTTGAAATTAACAAGGAGTTGTTTTCGAAATATTAGCGGATTTTTATTAGTTTGTGGCCCATAACAAAGCCATCGGCGAGTAAAAGGTTTGTCATCAACGAGTTATCGGCTTATTATACCAATAGTCATGCCTATGAATGCCCTAAAAATTAACCTGAAACCTTCTTAGAAAGGGTATTGTTCCACAAAATTGTAAGAAATAACGATTATTAGGAGTTTCAAAGGGTTCTGTTTTGATGCTATTTTGCCGACCGTGCCCGAATTTCGGGCAAAAGACCAACATCGATTAACACCTTAAAACCATCGTCCAAAGGGGTTCTCGACTCGAGAAAATTGTTAGAAAACTATACTAGTAATCGAGTCGAGAATTATAAAAGAACTATTTCATATTCAATTTACATTAGGATCCCATTAGAGAAATACATGACAGTGAAGAATTATAATTTTTCTCGATTTGATAATTTGTTCCAGTATTTCTCGAGACGCCCTGTAACATAAGAAATTCAAGAACAGGGATAGGTATCTAATCTTTCTCTAGTCTTTATCTTAATTCAGTGATTGTTGTTAAGGGGGGGGGGGGGGGGGGGTGTGACTCCTTATCGCTTCAATAGGAGATGAAGGGCGTTTTTGAGTTTCGGATTTTGTCCGTCAAATTTCTTGCAAATCCTTTATTTCGTTTTGCATGATTAAGTAACGAGAATATAAGATCCAAAAAAAACTTCAGACTTTTCCATATATTTTAAAATATTGAAATGTTTGATTGAAAAGATTTCTTAGGTCATAAAAACCTGAATACCCTGCTCATATATGTATGAGATAACGATCTTGGAACTCAAAAGTACACTAGAAGAAAATAAGGTACTTATGATGATCATAATGATGATACGTTGTTTGAGCATTAAACAAATTTAATATTTTGTTTTACCTAAATCGTCTCAAATACGGGCGTGTACTTTCACAAATATTCGACCCAGTCTAGTATACATTCATTCATCTCATAAATACATATGTATGTATCGAAAATTTTTTGCATTCACATCAACAGCGCACCCACGCGGCTTTGTTAAGACACTCGAAGTAGTATTCTTGCAAATTTTGTTTAGAGTGCTCATTTAGTGTGTAAAAAATAGAATTAAATGTTTGCAAATAATGTCAAAGTGTGAACATTTTTTATTATATGTGAAAAAATCTGAAACACCATTTGAAAAAAATTGTCGAAATTGATGGGGCTACAAAAATTCATTCAGAACTCAAACAACTTCATATAAAAAATTTGAAATTTTTCGTAAAATTTTCGGGAAGTTTCAGTTCAAAATTCATAGACGTTCTTTCTTTAAATATCGTGAAAAAAGAGTTTAATTGACAAAATTCGGAAAAGAAAGTCGCTGTTGCACTTGGTCTAAAACTGATTGTTCACAAAATTGAACAATTTTTGAAAATTTCAAGTAAACCGAAAGAGATGTTGGTAATTCTATACGACAGCATGACACTGCTAATACGCGTCACAAAATATCTAAAAAGGTGTCAAAAGAGGCATTTTAATCTCGAGAACAATAATCCGAAACCGGAAAATAAAAATTTTATCTCTGTCCGGAGATATTTGCAGTTGAAATTGGCGATTTTCATGTGGTTGTTGTAATGTCGTACCCACAAAAAAAATTGTGAATATAAATGTTTTGCGCGGATATAGTTTTGGTCTCCAAACCGGTGTTGGACCCACCCAGGGTAATTTTTTATAAGAGCGGCCAAAGGCCGCCAACGCAAAAAGGTGTTCTGCGCAAAAATACTATGGATACCACCAGGTCCGTCAAGCTGGACCCCTCCCCCCCCACGTTGGATTCGAAATTTGATGGGAATTATGTGCTAATTTGTTCCCAAAATAAAAAATTTTGTGCTCAAAATTTAAGTAATTTTTTTAACCTCAAAATGGGGGTCCAACTGGATGTCCCCCCTCATAAGCACTAGGTCAAACAAAAAAATTTAAATGTGGGAATTATGTGCTCCAAGATAAGCTACGGTCCGTCCAGAAAAGCAAAGGGCGGCAAGGGGGGGGGGGGGAGGGAGGGGGGGGGAGCGGGGGCTTATAACCCCAGACGGCAAAATCGAAACGGGATACGTGCAGAATTTTGTGCTATTTATGTGCTCAATAGTTCCAAAAATGATTCGTTTTTTTGACAACTTTTAATGTTTTTTTTTAACATCAAAAGTGCGGGGTCCAGCTAGACTCCCCCCTCCCCACAAAATCAGGCCAACAAAAATATTTAAATGTGGGAATTATGTGCTATTTATGGGCCTAGTGCTTTGCTTTTCTTGACAGACCGCAGCTTATGGTGGAGCACTTTTGAAGTTTTAAAAAAATCATTAAAAGTTGTCAATACAACTAAGGAAGACTAAGTCCGGGTGTAACCGAACATTACATACTCAGCTGAGAGCTTTGGAGACAAAATAAGGCAAAATCACCATGTAGGGAAATGAACCTAGGGTAACCCTGGAATGTGTTTGTATGACATGGGTATCAAATGGAAGGTATTAAAGAGTATTTTAAAAGGGAGTGGGCCTTAGTTCTATAGGTGGACGGCTTTCCGAGATATCGCCATAGAGGTGGACCAGAGGTGACTCTAGAATTTGTTTGTACGATATGGATATCACATTAAAGCTATTAATGGAGGTTTTAAAAGGGAGCGCCTTCACATGCGTTTTCGAGATATCGACCAAAATGTGGACCAGGACGACCCAGAATATTATCTGTCGGGTACCGCTAATTTATTTATATATGAATACCACGAACAGTGTTCCTGCCAAGATTCCAAGGGCTTTTGGTTTCGCCCTGCAGAACTTTTTCATTTTCTTCTACTTAATATGGTAGGTGTCACACCCATTTTATAAAGTTTTTTCTAAAGTTATGTTTTGCGTCAATAAACCAATCAAATTACCATGTTTCATCCCTTTTTTCGTATTTGGTATAGAAATATGGCGTTTTTTCATTTTAGTAATGTTCGATATCGAAAAAGTGGACTTTAACGACAGTCAGATTTCAGCCATTTTTTTATACCAATACAAAGTGAGTTCAGATAAGTACGTGAACTAAGTTTAGAAAAGATATATCGATTTTTGTTCAAGTTATCGTGTTAACGGCCGAGCGGAAGGACAGACGGTCGACTGTGTATAAAAACTGGCGTCGCTTCAATCGATTTCGCTCATTTTCGCAGAAAACAGTTACCGTTATAGAATCTATGCCCCTACCAAATTTCACAAGGATTGATAAATTTTTGTTCGACTTATGGCATTAAAAGTATTCTAGGCAAACTATATGAAAAAGGGCGGAGCCTCGCCCATTTTAAAATTTTCTTTTATTTTTGTATTTTGTTGCACCATATCATTACTGGAGTTGAATGTTGACATAATTTACTTATATACTGTAAAGATATTCAATTTTTTGTTAAAATTTGACTTTAAAATTTTTTTTTAAAAACTAGGCGTGTTCTTCATCTGATTTTGATAATTTTTATATAACACATATATCGTAATAGTAGTAACGTTCCTGCCAAATTTCATCATGATATCTTCAACGACTGCCAAATTACAGCTTGCTAAACTTTTAAATTACCTTATTTTAAAAGTTTGCGGTGCCACGCCCATTGTCCGAAGTTTTACTAATTTTCTATTCTGCGTCATAAGGTCAACCCACCTACCAAGTTTCATCGCTTTATCCGTCTTTGGTAATGAATTAATTTCATCAAGATACCTGAAAATTTACTCAAGTTATCGTGTTAGCGGATAGACGGACGGACGGACAGACATGGCTAAATCAAATTTTTTTCGATACTGATGATTTTGATATATGGAATCTATATCTATCTCGATTCCTTTATACCTGTACAACCAACCGTTATCCAATGAAAGTTAATATACTCTGTGTGCTAAGCATGCTGAGTATAAAAACGAATTTTTTTTTGGCACTATTGAGCACATAAATAGCACAAAATTCTGCACGTATCCCGTTTCGATTTTGCCGTCTGGGGTTATAAGCCCCGCGTACTTAAATTTTGAGCACAAAATTTTTTATTTGGGGAACAAATTGGCACATAAATAGCACATAATTATATATATTATATATATTATATCTCGAGACCCTAGTCACCCAGGGGTAGGAAAATTACCCTACTAAAGCACTCATCAACAGCTTTCATTTGATATCCATATTCTATAAACACATTCTAGGGGTACCCGGGTCCACGTTTTGGCCTATATCTCTAGACATTGTGCTCCTTTGATATAAACCTTATGGAGCCCGAGACCTTTCCAACGAATGCAAAACCGTGGAAATCGGTTCGTGCGTTCTGGAGTTATAGCGTCAGGAAGGAAAACCCGCCTTATTTTTATATTATAGACTGGGAAACCCGGCAGACGTTGTTCTGCTCTTAATTTGGTCCAACTGCATACATTTTAATAAGCTTTTTCCGTCTAACTCTGCCCTCGCCCCTCTACGCTTTTTCCTAATCTTTGTATTCACTCCTCCCTCCGTATTTTTCGCTTCATTCTATCTCTTTCTCAGTCTCCTTCTTCTCTCCTTTCTCTTCTCCCAAGTTTTTCTCATTCTTCTTCATATTTTATTGCCAGTCTCAGAGGGTGGTATGTATCTTGTTCCAGTCCCATTCCGAGTCTCAGTCCCAGTCACACTCCGAGTCTCAGTCTCAGTCCCAGTCCTAGTCCTAATCCCAGTCCCAGTCACAGTCCGTCTCTGGTTTACTTCCCTGAAAACAGAATCGTAAATACTAATATAGGCAAATTTATATACCAAATTTCAGGCAAATCGAATAGGACGTATGTAAATAGGTATGTGGGTATTTTCAATTCATGTCTTTATTTCGGCTTCGCATGCATATTTATCAGTTTTCCAGGTTGATGCGACTAAATCGAATTTCACTATGAAAATTACTTTAAAGCTCTCAGCAACAGCTTTCATTTGATATTTGTTATTTCGCCATATACATACATACTCATTTTAATTGCTTTTTAAGTGCCATGTAACCCCACACATTAGATTTAATAATTTATGTAGTTATAGCATTCAACACTATTATATCATATTTTACAGAATGCTTTACCTTTTTTCTTATATTTCAATCTAAATGATGTTAACTCAAGTTACTATGTTACGATGGAAGAAAAAATGAATAAGCCATAACCATAACCATAATACACACACATTCTATGGGTATCCGGGTCCATGTTTTAGCCTATATCTCGAGAACCTAATCACCCAGCGGTGTATAACTTAGTCTGTACTAAAGCACACATCAACAGCTTCAATTCGATACCCATAATGTAAAAACACATTCTAGGTGTATCCGGGTCCACGTTTTGGCCTATATCTCGAGACCCGAGGTCCTAATGGACCGGCCAGTTCAACCTAACCTAACCAAAAGCACTCATCAATAGCTTCAATTTGATACCCATAATGTAAAAACACTATCTAGGCGTTCACGGGCCCACGTTTTGGCCTATATCTCGAGACCCTAGTCACCCAGGGGTATGAAAATTACCCTCTACTAAAGCACTCATCAACAGCTTCCATTTGTTATCCATATTCTATAAACACATTCTAGGCGTACCCAGGTCCACGTTTTGATCTCAAGACCCTAGGCACGTAGGGAAAAAAATGTAGACGTTGGCCGATTCTCAGACCTACCCAATATGCTCACAAAATTTTATGAGAATCGGTTCAGCCGTTTCGGAGGAGTTAAGCCTCTAACACCGTGACACAAGAATTTTATATATTAGATAAAATCTTTCAATAAAATTGTTGCTATTTTTTTCGGCGCAGCTGTATATGTATATCAAAGTCATGTGGCGTTCGAAATAGTCACACAGATAAGTGGTAATCGGAAACGTTGCTTAGATGTGTACATGTATAGGCCAACCGTTATCAGGTTGCATGCGCGGCAGTTGACTTATTCATCATTTCCCCCCGCAATACTTAATACCATTTTAAATCACTACGCATTACCATTTATTTTTTACCTTAACAAAGCAGCTCACACTTTCGTACATTTATTTTATTTTTGCAAACTTGTCATTCATGAATGAAAGTAGTGAGGAAGAGAGCAAAAATTTACACGAATTAAGAATTCATACACATATACAAATATATGAACATACATACATACATATCTATCATATGTTCATTTAATTGCTATTGTGTCACCTTCTCCAACTTGACGAAATCTTCCTTGAAACTTGATTGAGTAAGATTGAGCAATGTGCGCATATTTGGAAAAAGAGAAGGTGAAATTTTTATTTATTTACATAAACTGCATATTGGGTAGAATATATTGTTTGTACTATACAAAAATTGCTTATAGGCAGAAATTGCGTTTTAAGAAATCCTTCAAGCAACGACCTTGACTTCTCTGCAGGAGAGATATTATTTATTGGTATGTGTTTGTACGTTTTATTATAGAAAACTGCGAAAAATTAATACAATTAATTTACATATTCTATGCTGGACTCATTTGGCCCCTGTGGCAGTGACGATTATTGATAAGATTCGAGCCAGATCGTTCCGGCGCTTAAAATCTGACATTTTTGGAAATAAAATGTTCCAGTCAAAATTAGATGCTGACAACAAGCTAGGGTTTGTAAGCATGTCCTTCTTCCCAAAATAGCCAAATAAATAGATGAACAAGATAGAAAGGTTTTAATAACACGACGAACGAGGAAAATATGCAGTACTTACTTACCTACTCAATTGGCCCTTAACTGTTTAAACGGTTATGGACGGCAGTCGCTTCTGCGTTGGGTTAACTGGTTCCAATTGGTTACACCCAGACAATGTAAATCATTTTACACCTGGTTCTTCGCGCGGAGTGTGGGCGTACTCTTCGTCTGCTTCCATAGGCTGGTTCCGATAAGAAATCTGTTTTAGCTGGAGCATCATCTTTCATTCGCATAATTTAACCGAGCCAGTGTAGCCGTTTTGTTTTTTAATCCGCTGGACTTTGTTGATGTCTGCGTAAAGCTCGTATAGCTCAGCCTTATATCATTTTCGGCACTTGTAGGCGCCAACGCGAAGAGGACTTTACTTTTACGTTGCCCACCTAGCCCAAAGTGACCTTTATTGGCAAGAGTCATTCTTCGCTGGATTTCAAGAGTTGAGTTGTTTTTATTAATTATTTATTTCCCCAATTAACGTATTCTTTTACTATTTCGAAATTATGGTCGCCATTATTGATGACAGCAGGTACTTCGTTTTGTCCTCATTCACCATCAAACCCATCTTTTCCGCTTATTTTTTCAGTCAGTAAGCAGAACTAACGGCCCGGGTGTTCAGGCCGATGATTTCAATATCATCAGCCTACTCCAGTAATTGCACGCTTTTATAGTATATTGTTCCAGAGCGGTTAATTTCTGCAGCTAGTATAATTTTCTCCAGCCTCAAATTAAAAAAAATTCATTATAGGGGGTCACCCTGTCTGAAAACCTCGTTTAGTTTCGAACCTCGGAGAGGTTCTTCCCAATTCTGACTGAGTTGATAGTGTTGCTCAACGTCATTTCGCACAGCCGTATAAGTTTTGCGGAGAAACCTAATTCAGGCATAGCGGCATATAGGTGGCTCCTTTTTGTGCTGTTTAAAATCGACAAAGAGTCCGATTTACTAGGTAGGATAAAGTCCAATCAGCCAATTCACCGAGGACTTTCATCTTTTGCACAATACGCTTGACAGGACCTTATATGCTATACTAAGATGGCGGATAGTCAGGCATGCGCTCGTCCGACCATATTTTGCAAAGAAACTGATGCATGCGTCCTACCAACTTCTCGCCGGCGCACTTGAATAGCTCCAAAGGCCTTAATTTTTTTTTTTTTTAATTTGGTTATTGCTATTCTAACCTCGTCATAGTCGAATGAAAAAAAAAAAAATGGCGCGATTTACCTCCGAGGAGGTTTATGCCCAGCTCTTTTTCCAATGTGCGTCATGTTTTCTCTTAATTTTCCCTACAAATTGGCGGGACAGGGCCTACATGTTATATGCTGACTCGGAACGCCATCTGCAAGGCTGATGAATTTTCACCGAGAAGCTGTTTATGACAGAAATACACTTGGCGTTTTTGCCAAATCGCTTCCGAGGGGCGACCCCAATTAGAAAAATTGTTTTCTAATTGAAAAAGCTTTTTTCTACATTTTTAATGTTACTTTGTACGGGATTTGAACACCAGGATCTTCGGTGTGATAGGTGCAGCACGCTACCATCACACCACGGCGGCCGTCACAATCGGATGGGGGACAATAATTCCGCCATCGTCGATCGCCGGCTCTGGCTCATCAACGCTGGGCGCCACCACCGCGCTGTCTATACTTACGAGGACAGAGAAGTGATCCCTCCGTAATCTAAGTACTCTCCGGAGATCGGTTACAGGTTCGCCACGTTTGTTCCTTTCTTCCTGTAAAAGCGTTTGGCTTTACTTTCAACTCGCGTTCTTTGTGTTGAGTTCGCTTTCAACGTAGTCCTGTAGGCAGTGTCTTTTCTTTCAGTTTGAACGCGGCTTCCATCATCATACCAGTTGTTTTGCCGTGGTCGCCGATAACAAATTTTTTGAGGGTTACTCAAAAAAAGAAACAATTTTGTCGCAATACGATGTGAAAAATCTCTTGTTTGGGGTTATATTGCCATATCTCATATAATTAAAAAAAAAATCAAATAAAATGGCAACCTTATAAAACAAAAATAAAAAAAAAATTAAAAATTTTAAGTACTTCCTTTATATAAATGGACAAAGATCAGCGAAAAATGTCTCCTTATATAAAGACATATTCTTGCTAAACTTTGAGTTTTAAATTTTGACATAGAAATTGCAAAAATATTTATGAGAAGTAAAAATATTATTTTTTATTATTTTTTCACCACCTAACGGATTTTTCCCCTTTTGTTCCTTTGTCACGGTGCCTTAACCTGTCTCTGAGGTTTCATGTTTGTAGCTCAATGAGAAGATACTTTACAAACAAACCAAATTTCCAAATTCAAAAACCAATTTCAAAACACCAAATTTCCAAATTCTTATCTAAATATTCCGATCCGTGCGCCACCTATCGGAATTGTTTCTCCTTTTATTCCTGCGTTTTGTACGATTTTTCTAAATATTTCATCCCGTGCGCCCCCTTGCGAATGTTTTTGTATCGTGTCAGCGGCAGTCATCGACCTCTGAATTAAATTTGAAATTTCAAGTCTCTAGCTCATCGAGAAGTTACTTAAAAGCTGGTTTGAAAATTTTCAAATTCTTATCTAATTATTTCGATCCGTGCGCCACCTAACGGATTTTTGTTTTTCCTATTGTTGCATTGTCACAGTGTTCTAACCTATGTGTAGAGTTTCACGTTTGTAGCTCAATGAGAAGTTACTTAAAAATCGATTGCAAGATTTGATTGAAAAGCGGACAAACATTCAACCCACCTAATATAAAGGAAGTCAAAAGGGTTTCTTTTGACCTGATCCCTATTTTTATATGAAGCCCCGAATAAAATATCTCAGTAAACACATCTTCATTGGCAAAAAAGACATCCAAGGTCAAATCACTTCCTCATGCACTCATATACTTAACGTAATCTAATTGCATTATCATTACTCGTGTATGTATAGATATATGTTATTTTATAAGTTCTGTGTGAATATTCAAACGTCCTTCACACGTCATCTCAGTAAATTTTTCATTCAGACTAACAACTTAATATAATGTATATTTTCTATTATAATTCTTTTATTTAAACGATTGCATTAAAAAATCTCTCTTCTTTTTCAGAATTTGCTGCAATTAAATTGAATAAATTGTTGCCGACTAACAATCAACGAAACAAGGTTGAGATATCCAGATCGCCATTTAGTGCAACCGTGCAGCAACAAACGGTTTATGTAAAAGCCAAAATCAATTAATTTTAAGTAACAGAATTTAATTTAACCGGAAAGACTAACCAAAAGTGAAGAGTGAAAAGTGTTTAACATAAATTTTTTTACCGAAAATAATACAAATTTGCGAAAAAATAAAAGCATCCAAACAACAACACACGCACGAATCAACCTCAAAACTCAAGGTTGTTGCGTCTGCAAATTTCCCCCGTTCAAACCGTCTGCCGACGACACTTCAGTGCCGAACAACGCCGTTAATTTATATAAGTGCGCGTTCGGTAAATTAGGGGGGTCGGAGGGTGGGGGTCGCGTTTGCGTTTGCAGCAAACTGCAACGTACACGTTTTTAAACGCTTACAAAATATCAACCAAAACGCCACAAAATGATTTCGAACAACAAAAAATCGTGCGCCATGAAAATGCTGCAAATAGCATTGGCCCTCAGTTTGCTGCATGTGGATCCGGATAATTATTTACAACAACGCTTACGCAATTGGGATTCGCAGCTGGAACTGCCGCATGGCGATGGATGGGAATTGGAAATGCTGCGCGCCGTACCAATGGTCGAATATCCCTATGCCAATCGGAAAACTATGATGCCGCTAATCGAGGATCTCATACGCTACGATCGACAGCACGATGCTACGCTACCGCAATATAATGTCACCGCTTATATATTGAATGTGCAGAATGATGTTGGTACAAATCAAACGGTAACTCTACCAGAATTGCCAGCTCCATCGAGTGGCGCAACTACTAGCGGTGGCACTGTTAATGTGGCTGGCGCTGCTGCTTTGGAACAAGCAGCACATGCTGCCGCCGCTGCTGCAGCCGCAAGTACGAATGCTAGCAATATGGGTTTACCAGCATCAGAGCTCGATCTATTTCTTAATTCGGAAAATTTTCAAGATCAACGTTCGGTGTGGGAACAAAATTTAGCCGATTTACGTGATTTTGGCGATCTCGCTATACAAAATCCATATGCAGGTCTACCACTCAAAGATGAGCCCAACGATAATGCATTTATAGATTTGAATTTGGAAATGTTTTTGCCCAGCTTTATGAGTGCAACAGCTTCAGATGCAGCAGCGGCCGAAGAAGATGTTGCTGTTAAGGAAGAAGAGGAGGAAGCAGTTGGCGCAGGCGCTTTGAATGATACCTTCCCAGATCCTACAAATATTGCGGGCATTAAAATTGAACAATTGGATAAAAAAGAAGAGGAGCTTGTGTTGGATAATGAAATAGCAACCAGTTCGCGTTCAAATTCATTGGTAATAAAAAAGGAGCCAAAATGTGAAGGAGATGATAGTAGTGATCAAGACGAAATGGAGGAAGTGGATTTGAGTCCATTCTTTTGTGAAACGGATCTATTTAAAGAGGTAATGAAGAATTAATATTTTAATTAGCATGAGGAGTAATAACTAAGTTCCGATTTTATTTTTGACGTCAAAAGTTTTGTATTTTTATTGCAGAACATTTAACTGCATATTTTTTTTAACTTAAATTTGTTTTGGTCGTTTATTTCTTTTGGCGAATTTACAGTACAGTACCGCGATGTTCTCATATTCGCTTTAACCTTTTTTAAATCTTACTGATTATGAATAAATGCAAGAAGATTTCTGACTGTCAAGAGATTGGTTTTTTATCTCCCAACACAAATATTCCTACCAGATCCTAGGAAATGCAAAGGCTCGACAAGAAAGGCAGGTATGTGTATGCTGATCTAAAGCAATCCCTCAAACTGTCTGCAGTCCCCTCAAATTAGTTTAAGCATATGCGTAGCCGAAATTTCTGTTTTTGATGGCATCAGGTGCTTTTCCAGTTTCGACTTTCTTCAAGTTTCTGACCATGGCATCGGTGGCCGCGTAAGGAATGCTATAAACGGCTGCGGGTCAGCCGTAACATTTCAGCGGGAAGAGCTGCAACTTGTTTTCCAGTAAGACTTTGTTAATCTGTCCATTGCAACTCGAGGTAGTATGGACGCAGTGTTATAATCAGATGGCTTCCCGGTGTGGCTCCTCTATCAAATTATCAGATGCCATCGCTAAGTTTTGACAAATGTTATAAAGTCGAGTTAACTTCAGGAGGAGTTCAAAGAAAGGTCGAAACTTTGCTTAACACCGACTTGGACTGCGGCGTGGAAGCTGATGCCTTCCCTGAGCAGCTCAAGGCGTCGCTATCAGTTCGTCAGTGTGTTAGTAAGACTCGGCTAGTATCTTCCAAGCGAAAGATGTGGGTATAGAGAGTGTCTGTACGCTCCTGTCTGAGTGCTCACTGAGAGTGTGCGAGGTATGTAGAAAGCCAAGCAGGACTGCATCATCCACCCACATCAATCAAAAGTAACAGTCATAGTAATTTCCAGGAGATAGCGGTATCCGTTTGTTACTTCTCGTACACTTGCAAGAAAACCAAGAAAACATGACCGAATTACAATAGTAGTTCAACAGATGACCTATTAAATAGGTCAACAATCTTAGGTGTATGGTTTACATGCTGAAAGAATTAGGATCTCTTTTAACAAGATTTGCCAGAGATACGATGAGGAAGGCAGCAAAGAAACAGCCGAGCACTACCTGTGCGAATGACCGGCTCTGACACACACACCAAGTTTCAAAGTATGAAATAAAGGGCTTAGAACCAAAAGGATCTAAGTAACATCGACGTTGAATTGAGATAATTAAGGTTAATGTAAATTACTTATTGTAAATTTTGGGTAAATGCGTTTGAAATGATTCCTGTCTAAATGAATGCAGGTTAGTCAACTAATTCAAAGGATGTTTACTGCAGATGGAAAATAACTGTAAATTTCCAAAAATTATTGCAATAAAATTTCGAACGTTGATTGCTCAGCCAAAAGAACATGTAGAATTTTTTCGAGTATGCAGTCTTGTAGCCCGTTTAATTTTAGTATAATAAAGTGCTAAACTTAAGTTCGTAGAATGTATCGCTGATTTTTGGCAATTTTTTTTTCTTTTTGTTAAAAAATTCTTATGGGGTATGGCTCAAGAAAAAAATTGCCAAAAATTATGGAAATTTTTTACAAAACTAAGATAAGCTGACTTACTGGCTACAAAACTGCATACTTGAAAAAATTCTGCATGTTCTTTTGGCCGAGCAATTAAATTTTATTGCTTGTAGGAGCGCACTTAGATCCTTTTGGCTCCAATCATTAATGCAATAAAATTTAGTACGTTTTTGGCCTGGCAAATATATGGCATTAAAATGTCCAAAATGGCTTGGATCGCATTGTCAACAAATAGACACTATATTAAATATACAAATATGGGTATAACTCAATTTAAAAAAAAAATGTCACTTAGATCCTTTTGGTTCTGAGCCTTTCAAATTAAATTTATATTAAACCTAACATTTATGAAAAAACCATACATCACGTAGAAAGTTTTCCTTATTACTGTTGAGGAGATTATTCTATTAAGTATATGAAGCTAGGTCGTTGTTGAAAACAAGTTAGTGCATATCATAAAGATCTGATATGAAACTTTCAACTTATATATAAAAAAAAAAAAATATACAGCAAAAAACTAATAACTTAAAAAAAACAAAATAAATGTAAGGCGCGATAACCTCCGAAGAGATCTAAGGCCGAGCTTCTCTTCCAATTTGCGTCGTGCTCCTCTTGATTTTCCCTACAAATTGGCCGGACGGGACCTACTTGTTTTATGCGGACTCCAAACGGCATCTGCAAGGCAGATGAGTTTTCACTGAGAGCTTTTCATGGCAGAAATACACCCGGAGCGCTTGCCAAACACTGCCGAGGGGCGACCCGGCTTAGAAAAATTGTCTTCTAATTGAAAAACCTTATTTCTAAAATGTTGATGCTGCTTTGCCCGGGGTGTGAACCCAGGGCATACGGTGAGGTAGGCGGAGCACGCTACCATCACACCACGGTGGCCACCGTATAACTTAAACATGTATATAACAATCCTCAAAACACAATTGAAATTGCATTTGGGTCAACACAAATAGATTTGCTTCACTAAAATAAAACTAAATTTACTATGCTTTTTCTTTGCCTCTTATCATGAAATACAAAACGGATTCAACTGATTTTTATGAAATCAATTTATTAAAACGTTTCACCTATTTGCATATTTGCATCTCTTTGCATTAAATTGAAATAAAAAATAAATAGAAATTTAAAGCAAACAAAAAAACGAAAACGAAGAAAACAAAACAAATGACACGATGTTCATTTAAAAACATTAAGTGACAACAATAGAACTGCAAAAAAATTCAGTAAAACAAAAAAAAAAAAACATGATCAACGAAAAAATGCATCTCTTAAAACGCTCGCCTTAACGCCACACAAATCGAGATCATCCATCCAGTAATTTAGTCCGTAAAATCAGTCAGCTGCTAATACTGTGATGTTTTTTATACCCAGCTGTACTTGTACACAGGGTATTATAACTTTGATTGGATAACGGTTGGTTGTACAGGTATAAAGGAATCGAGATAGATATAGACTTCCATATATCAAAATCATCAGTATCGAAAAAAAATTTGATTGAGCCATGTCCGTCCATCCGTCTGTCCGTTAACACGATAACTTGAGTAAATATTGAGATATCTTCACCAAGTTTGGTACACGAGCTTATCTGGACCCAGAATAGATTGGTATTGAAAATGAGTGAAATTGGATGATAACCACGCCCACTTTTTATACTCAGCTGAGCAGAGCTCACAGAGTATATTAACTTTGTTCGCATAATGGTAATCCCTAACGGCATAAACTAATCGAGATAGATATAGACTTCTATATATCAAAACGATCTGGGCGAAAAAAGAAATTTATTTAGCCATGTCCGTCTGTCCGTCCGTCCGTCCGTAAACACGATAACTTGAGTAAATTTTGAGGTATCTTGATAAAATTTGGTATGTAGGTTCCTGGGCACTCATCTCAAATCGCTATTTAAAATGAACGAAATCGCACTATAACCGCGCCCACTTTTTCGATATCGAAAATTTCGAAAAACCGAAAAGGTGCGATAATTCATTACCAAAGACGGATAAAGCGATGGAACTTGGTAGGTGGGTTGACCTTATGACGCAGAATAGAAAACTAGTAAAATTTTGGACAATGGGCGTGGCACCGCTCACTTTTAAAAGAAGGTAATTTAGAAGTTTTGCAAGCTGTAACTTTTTTTTAAAGTAAAATTTTAAAAGAAAATTTAATATCTTTACAGTATATAAGTAAATTATGTCAACATTCAACTCCAGTAATGTTATGGTGCAACAAAATACAAAAATTAAAGAAAATTTCAAAATGGGCGTGGCTCCGCCCTTTTTCATTTAATTTGTTTACGATACTTTTAATGCCATAAGTCGAACAAAAATTTACCAATCCTTGTGAAATTTGGTAGGCGCATAGATTCTATAGCTATAGGTAGCTGTTTTCTGTGAAAATGGGCGAAATCGGTTGAAGCCACGCCCAGTTTTTATACACAGTCGACCGTCTGTCCTTCCGTTCGGCCGTTAACACGATAACTTGACCAAAAATCTATATATCTTTACTAAACTTAGTTCACGTACTTATCTGAACTCACTTTATCTTGGTATGAAAAATGGCCGAAGTCCGGCTGTGACCTACTTTTTCGATGTCGAAAATTACGAAAAATGAAAAAAATGCCATAATTCTATAGCAAATATGAAAAAAGGGATGAAACATTGTAATTGGATTGGTTTATTGACGCAAAATATAACTTTAGAAAAAACTTTGTAAAATGGGTGTGACACCTTCCATATTAAGTAGAATAAAAAGAAAAAGTTCTGCAGGGTGAAATCAAAAGCCCTTGAAATCTTAGCAGGAATACTATTCGTTGTATTATATATATAAATAAATTAGCGGTACCCGACAGATGATGTTCTGGGTCACCCTGGTCCACAGTTTGGTCGATATCTCGAAAACGCCTTCACATATACAATTAAGAGCCACTCCCTTTTAAACCCCTCATTAATACCTTTAATTTGATACCCATATCGTGCAAACACATTCTAGAGTCACCCCTGGTCCACCTTTACGGCGATATCTCGAAAAGGCGTCCACCTATAGAACTAAGGCCCACCCCCTTTTAAAATACTTATTAACGCCTTTCATTTGATTCCCATATCGTACAAACACATTCCAGGGTTTCCCTAGGTTCATTTTCGTACATGGTGATTTTCCCTTATTTTGTCCCCAAAGCTCTCAGCTGAGTATGTAATGTTCGGTTACACCCGAACTTAGCCTTCCTTACTTGTTATATATATAACATTTTGGAAAACACAAAAAAACCTGAAATTTGACTTATAGACTGATATTGAGACTCTTGATAAAAATTTGAAAAAAAAATTTAAAATGGGCGTGGCACCGCCCACTTGTGATAAAATCAATTTTACAAATATTACTAATCATAAATCAAAAAGCGCTAAACCTATCGTAACAAAATTCGACAGAGAGGTTTCCTTTACTATAAGGAATGCTTTGAAGAAAAATTAACGAAATCGGTTAAGGACCACGCCCATGTTTATATAAAAGATTTTTAAAAGGGTCGTGGACAAATAAAATAAGCTATATCTTTGCTCTATATCAATGGTATTTCATTTCCCAAGTGGATTTATAACAATAAATAGGAAAAACTTCAAATTTAAAAAAATGGGCGTGGCACCGCCCTGACCCGTAACTCAGAATAGAACAATATGTATATGTATTACTGCGCAGCCTTGTAACACTATTAAGCACACAAAACAAACAACAGCATTTCAAGTGTAGAGCTGGGTATGTAATGTTCGGTTTCACCCGAACTTAGACTTCCTTACTTGTTTTTGTTTTGTTTTGTTGGTGACGCTGCTGTGCTAGTAGCTCTTATGACACCCATACACTTCTGGCAGTACAAATTTTGCTATTGGAAAGTAAATGCATACACTTTTTAATTTAATTTTGTATATGCATATAATTATTTTTATTCTTACAACGAACACATATGCAATATACGCAATGTAAGCTCTAGAAAAATTGTTAATACCTCAAGATAGGGTAACTAGACCGTATTGGTGTAGCACTAGTTCCAACCTCATATACGACGTATGATCAATCGAAACTTTTTCGGTATCATTTTATAATTGCTTGCAGAGCTATCTCGGGGTTACTTCGGTATTTTACGATAATTTCAAGAATATATAGGGATCGGGATGAGATCATTGCGGTGCTCATTTTCATATCATATCTATTTAACTGAATATCTTTGCTCGAAAAGCCTTCGAAATTAGCACCATTTCAGGATCATGTTCGATTATTTCGGATTTATAACGAGACTATTTCAGGATCATTTCCAGACTACGCTGCTGTCATTTTCATATCATATTTATTTCTTCGTAAATCTGTTGATGGCTCAAAAATTTCCGATTTCTCGAGACTCCAGCGGGTATACAAAGAAATAAATATAATATTTAAATGACCCCGAAATAGTGCCGCAATTGTATCCAAATAACAAGCTCTGTGAAGTTGGCACCTCCATTTGCGAGTAATTAAAAACAAAAATAACTTTTTAACAAAAGGTGGACAAACGAAAATTTTTCCTGGACAAACGTGGACAAACGATGCAGAAACGAATGACATTTGTTTTTTTTAAATACTCGCCCAAGTAGGTGCCAACTTCACAGAGCTCAAATAACATATGAAAGAATCCCGAAATTATGTTAAAATAATACCGAAATGTTCGGGATATACTTCTGCTATAGTCTTCAAACTATCCGAAAATAATTTCGTAACGATAAACGTAGTCCTAAAATAGTAACACAATCTAGAAATAAACTAGGGATGGTCCTGAAGAGACCCCGACGTAGTCCTGAAATTATCCCAGCAAAAGCTTAAGTTATTTTTCAAAATAGTAAAAAATATTTAAGCAATGTCAGTTGAATACTCTTTGTGAACTAGCGTTACAAAGATTTTTCGATTTCTTCGTAACTCTTCGCTAGACACTCTTAGACAGACACTTGCCGTCTTTCAGTGAGTTTTACAGCTCCGGCTCACGCTCAATTCTCACGGGAATGCTCTGGATCATTGAGAGACTTGAGAAGCAGATGTCGTGAAATTTTCGCACACGTGAAATGTGATAGGCAGATGTCGCCGCTGTTTTTCATTTAACTCATACGGCGAAAGCCTAAGCAACGACATCTATTTTTGAAAAGTAGGTATATTAAAGGCCGCGTTGCCAACCTAAAAATAAGTAATTAACAAATTATCTGGCTCACAAATTGAACCAGACTTCTATCTGGATTTATCTGGCTGAAATCGTTGTTGTTGCATTTACATGCAAAATTATTTATCTGGCTCAGGATTTTGCCACCGGATGATAGCTACTATGAATACAGACTAGAATGCGTTAACAATGCAATAAAAAGAAATAAAGGTCCGTTGGGATCGCGGTATTGAAAAAATTCGTACAAATTTTGGATTTCTGGTGTATTTTTATGTAACTTTTTTGTGAGCTACAGGCTTGGAACTTGGAATATTGCTCAGCACGCGACAATATAATGTACTGGGGAAAAAATTGTGGCAGGTGGCGCTAGAATCGAGAAGGGAAAAAATCCGCAGAGGATGAGATATTCGGAAAATTAGTCCGTAGTTGGCATTATTGATAACAATTTTTAAGTAAATTTGCGGAGCTTAAAACATACACAGATTAGAAACCTTTGAAAATGGTAAGGAAAAAGAACTTCTCGAATCGAGTTTTGAAGTCAGAACAGTCAACTCGAACATCAGTTGAAAAAGTAGTTGTTTTATCAGCCTGTTAATTAAATTATTACTGTATTGCATATTCAGGTATGTTTGTATATTCATTTGAAGGCAATCTCCTCGCTGTGAGCTTCATATTTTTTGTCATTAAACGTAAACAAAAAAAAAAGGAATTTTTGCCTTGCATTTTTTGTGCAAATTTTCGGTAATATTTATTTTTAACTTTTGTCAGCAGATTAACAGCGAGAGAAAATGTAATTAATGTTTTATTTAATTTCTTTTGATTTTAGTGAATTTATAAAAAGCTCAGTTTTATGTAAATGTTCAAATTTTATTAAATATTGAAATGAAAGACTTAAGAATAAATAAATAATAATTTTTTGTAAAGCATGCAGTTTTAGAATAATTGAAAATGATTATTTCTTAACATCTATGTATTTGTCCGCCTCTCCCTATTGTAACTCGAACGACAGTAATAAATAGCCAGACAAAAAAATCCCGACAAAAATAGTCGGGACTAGAACGTGTCTGAATTTATTATTTAATTTAGAACTAAATCAAAAGCACTGAAAGTCGTTGAATTCAAATTCTAGGTTTCAATGAGTTTGAGAATACATAGTATGGCAAATTTATCGAAATTGCTTAGCCCAGGAAATATCTTTAAAAAGTGTAGTATTTGGCGGCTCAAAAATTTATTGTGAAAATTTATTATATTTGGAGCTTAAAATTTACATTTGCCACTCCCCTGGCCAGAATATGCGTCTCGATTTGCCAAGATTTGCTTGATTTTAACTTCCCAGGAAAACAACGCAAGAGCATTTAAAATTGGTTATAGTTTTTATAGTTTTTTCCCTCATGTTGCATTGTCATGGAATTCTGAGGTAAGTTCTAAGTTTCAGGAATTTAGCTCTACTGGAAATTACTCAAATTGCGGTCGCAAGATTCCACATATTGTAAATGGTCCTTTTAAATATCCCTGAAATTCTAGATCCCTGTCCCATTAGAAAACTCTTTTATCACAACTATTACAACCTCATAGAACCCGAAGATGTGTTCAAAGTTTCAGGTCCCTGAATTATTGGGAAGTACCTTAAAACTCGAAAGCAAAATTCCCAAGCTCGGACGATTTTGTGAATTTTCACGATCCCTGGGCTACCTAGCAAAATTTGTTTTCCACATGTTAAATTGGAATATGTCAAAATATCGATTGATTATGAGGTTATTTAATGAAATTCTTAATTTAGTTTACGATCACCAAATACAGTAGGGAGACGCCATCATGATTATCAGTTTTTCTGTTTAAAAATTATTTATAATCCGAGTCATATTGCTTTTTGTGATAAAATAAAAATATAAACAGATAACCTTGGCGGCCACCGTGGTGTGATGGTAGCGTGCTCCGCCTATCACACCGTATGCCCTGGGTTCAACTCCCGGGCAAAGCAACATCAAAATTTTAGAAATAAGATTTTTCAATTAGAAGAAAATTTTTCTAAGCGGGGTCGCCCCTCGGCAGTGTCTGGCAAGCGCTCCGATTGTATTTCTGCCATGAAAAGCTCTCAGTGAAAACTCATCTGCCTTGCAGATGCCGTTCGGAGTCGGCATAAAACATGTAGGTCCCGTCCGGCCAATTTGTAGGGAAAAATCAAGAGGAGCACGACGCAAATTGGAAGAGAAGCTCGGCCTTAGATCTCTTCGGAGGTTATCGCGCCTTACATTTATTTATTTTAAACAGATAACCTGATAAGCACGCCTACGTGAATAATCCAATAGTTTTTTTACTGATGTATATTGTAAAGGTTTTCCGTCATTCATGGTCAAATTTGGTATGGAGACAAACCGGTTTCGACTTTGCACCATCATATTGCCATTTCGTTTAACAAGAGCACTTGAAAACCCAGATTAACCTGAATACCCCAAATGAAAAAATTTAAGTAGGTCATACTAGTGACTAGAGGTTTACGCCGATCACTTTAACGGCGGCGGCGGCGGCGTGGGCGGCACGCCGGCGTACGTCGGTTTTCTTACTTTAAAAAGCTTAATTTTTCTTTTTAAAAAAATAATATTTAGGAAAGGTTTTATTTGTATGTATTTAAGGAAATCAACGTTTTGGCCATTTCGGAAAGATCCGGAGTTTTTGCCTCAAAAACTCGCAGATCGTTCAAAAATTTTCACGAGTAGCTCTTTGCGGAGGGATTGTCTCTCGTTCACTTACTCCAGGAAGGCTTCGAACCTAACCCCGGTCTTTGGAAATGATGCTGCTGCGTCTGCTGGAAAGAAATAGAGATACATAAAATGGTCACACTTTTGTCTGTATATCTCATGCAAAGCGTAGTTTCACCTGGGGTTAACTCCTAATAATCATCGCGAACACAATTTCTTTAAATCATTTGTGGCTCCTTGGCGGTCACACACAAAGGCGACTTACGGTTGCTATTAATGGTCCATTAATACTCATGACTCTCGTGGCACAGGGCACATCCAGTTTTTTCGAGCTACAATTCCCGATGATTAAGAGCTACAATTCCCGATGTGCGAACAGTAGCAATCCCGACCATCAGTCGCTACCACGCCTCCTGACCCTCACCATATGCCAGCACAGCAGCTATAGGACTGCGACTTTGAACTCATATGTACCTTCGTCGACGTAATTTTCCTAGAAGCTCTAGGTGTAGTTCAGAAGACTTTCTAACTGATGTTTTTGTCGCGCTATGCTGTCGAGCTACACCAGAGAAACACCTTGAAAAGTTAGTGAGTGACTATTCGGCCAACGATGCCGATGACATAGTTAAAATGTTACAAGGACCCTGGATACAATTTTTAAAATGTAGACCAAAGTTTGCAGACGTTTGTGTTCACAACATTGATTTCAATAGTCTTCGTTAGTTTTCATACTATTTCGACTGGCCACTACGTTAGGGTAGTAGCACGCACGGTCATTAGTTCGACTGTCTTGGGAAAGCTTTTGCTTCACCACTTTGAGTGTTCTTGCGAAGGACAAAGCCTCACCTGGTAAATATATATGCCTACATGTAGGTGATATTTAAACTTCGTTGATAGGCTATAATCAATGTGATTCACTCTTAGGGACTAGTTTTGGATAGGGCCGCCAACTTTATAAAATGTCAAACCGGGAGACTTGGGTATTGAAGGGTAGAAGTGTGAAAATCAAAATTTACATTTCAGACGCTATTGTACAGTTTCGCAAATAAACAACAGGCGTTTAAATGTAAGCCCAAGTGATTTTTCAAACCTTCTCATTCGAACATATATCCTCAACTTAAGTATGAGGTAAGAATCATTTCAAAGGAGTGTTTATGCCCCTAGAACCTACTAAAGGATTTTTCATTACTGATTTCGCTTATTCCTTCAGCCATTCGCAATGGAAATTTTTTTTATAAATCGCCACCGTCTTTGGGTAATTTGTTTTTTTTTAACAACTTGAGGACAGTTTGAAAACATGTTCGCCTGGGGTCATTTTATTTGAATTCATTGTTCATTATTATATTTTTCAAAAAAAAAGCAAAGTAGCATATAAGTTATTATAAAACTTTTCTTTTAGTGTTTTGTTTTAATAACTTGGTGAATTGGGTGATGGCAAGTCCGTGTTAAGCTGACATCGAAAGCGCAGGTTTTTCAAATAACTTATGAACAGTTAGAAAGAGTTAAATTTCGCAATTAGTTTCTTATAACTGGCAGTGATGCGCACCCGTTGATAATAACACTTTCGACCATATCCGGCCACTTTTCGACATGAACAATAAATGGCCTAAACAGTCTTAAACGAGTAGAAAATATACAAATTAAATGGCGTTACACTGAAATGACAGTCCTTGGTCGGGAAAAATCCCGAGTCGCTCCGGTACATAGAACCGACTTGCCTTGTGAAGCTTAGCAACAGAATAAGTTTTTTTTCGCCTCGCGAAACCTGGCATTATCACCGACTAAATCCTCCGCGACCTTATTTACAACATGGATGTTCCAAATGTCGACCATTTTGAACATCCACGTCGATGGCACTACGCTACCGACTGTCCTACACCCCAAAATCTTGGGTGTGACGTTTGATCAAGATCTAAATTTTGGTGAGCTTGCAGCCGCAATTGTACCGAAAATCCATAGCCGTAATAAAATCCTCAAATCCTTTGCTGGCAGTACTTGGGGAAAAATCAAAGAAACGCTCATTACCACATACAAAGCAATTGGCCAGCCGATTGCATGCTACGCGTCCCCTATATGGTCACCAAGCCTAAAAACTACTTACTGGAAGAAGCTATAGGCCTGCCAAAATACTACCCAGAAACCTGGGCATCCCAACAGACATCTGATTGATGAGCCAACACCGGCTAGGGGCTTAAGGAGTCATCTCCGTAAGCATTATGAGGAAATACGGCACCTGAGAACTCAGCCGTATGAAGAAAAAAAAAAAACACAAGCAGGTCCTCAGTTAACTCTAGAAACAGGCGTCGGACCTTTATGCCAGGAATTGCCCAGTGAATCCAGCACTCAAAGGACAGTACCTAAGACTTGCGGAAGAGGAACGCATACTCCCCAAGGAAACGCGAGTCACTCTATCTCAACTTCGTTCTGGATATTGTGACAGGCTAAACTCTTACCTATCCAGAATCAACCCCGACATACAAAATGTATGCCCCGCTTGCAATGTGTCCCCACATGACACCAACCATCTCTTTAATTGTAATGTGGAACCAACGCCTCTAACACCCCTTTCATTATGGTCCACCCCTGTTGAAACAGCTAGTTTCCTTGGACTCCCGTTAGAGGATATTGATGACAATTTGTGATCAGTCACACATATTAGGTGGGGCGAAGCACTGCTACAACAACAACAACAATTAGAAAATATAGTAACGCGCCGGACGCCGCCGCGCCGTTATTTTTGACATTAGGCGGCGGCGTGCGAAAAACTACCGATATCGGCGGCGGCGGCGTATATCTCTACTAGTGAAATATCGATCTAAAATCGTAGATTCAACGCACAATTGACGCCTGAACGCATATCAATTTATTAGTTTGAAAATATTAATCGTTGTAGGGAATCAACTACTTTTTCTATACCAGTTATTCGTTCAAAAGCAGATATGCAAGTTTGTATGTAAAGCGCCAAATACACGACACGAACATTTCCGCGAACATTCCCGTTATGTCATGTTTCTGCGAGCTTTTCTGTCGTGTATGGTGGTGTTTGCCAGTTCGCGCAAATGTTCGCCAAAAATCAAAATATTTTAATTTTTGGCGAACATTTGCGCGAACTGTTCGTGCGTGTATGGCGAAATAGCTCATAATCGTAGTAATTTCTGAACGGAACAGACGTGCGCGGAAAAGTAAAATGGACAATAAAAAACTGTCTGAAAGAGAACTAATGTTCGGCCAAAAGTTCGTATGGTGTATGGCCAAAGCTGCGAACAAGATTGCGGAATGTTCGCGGAAATGTTCTTGTCGTGTATTTGGCGCTTAAGTGATAAAAAATTACGATTTTTAAAACATTTTACGACGCCAGTAAGCACAACACGTCATTTTTAATATCGATTGGGTGCCGGCTGTTGTTGTTGTCATTGTAGCAGTGTGGTCTGTGTTATTTTTTGATGATTAATATGACTGTTATTAGTATACTTAAAGAGCTAAGTTCAACTTTCACTGTGTGGGTATAGGAAATGTATTTGTTTTTAATCTTTTAAACTATTAGTTACTATATCAACACAGATAAATTTTTTTGTTCGTGGTGCAGTCGAAGCGGTGTTTTTATAAGCTTTTATTTACTTTCACTTGGCTGTTGTCTGTAATCAAATCTTGCAAGTTAAATTTGATACACTTCCCGGTGTCCGATTGAGTTGAAATTTTGCACACTCCGATGACAATGCAATATTACTTTGCGAGAATTCGATAAATTAATCGATAACAGAGTTATCGATAAAGATTTGTATTCACAAGGGAATAAAAGCCTAAGCCCTCAAGAACGCAGGTTACTTCCCTTTATTGGTGTATGCAACAATCGTAGAAGTTAGGCTGTTATCGCTAAATGTTGCATACTTTTCGCCGCACTTGATTTTGTTTTACAGATTTTTGGCGATGGAACAGAGCAGAGATCTGCAATGAGTAGTTGTAAGCTGAACGCGACATAGGCAAAGTTACAATAAAATATGATTTTAAGTTAGTTAACACTCGAATAGAAGAACTTGACTGTTCAAAGTTGACTTCGAAGCAACCTTGTAATGTTGATGCACTAAAAGAAATGGATAGGATGAGAAACGTTACAAATAACTAAGTAAAGATTACATAACTAATTTAAACAATATTTTACCCTACTAAAAATTAAAAAAAAAAATCATATTTAAATTGAATTTAAGAAAAAAGCTTTTCTAAGAACAAGCTTTTATTACTTGTTAATAAAACGAACTAAAAAGTAAAAAATAAAATTAAAGAAAAAAAAACTTTTTTAAAAATAAGCTTTTATTACGCTTTTTATTAGAACAATTAGGACTGTGGTGTAAACTATAAGATTTAATAATTTAGGTGTAAAGTTTTAATGTTAAAAATATATAATTATGTACAATATGGATTTTTTTTGTCGCAGACGAAAAAGCCTAATTATCATTTAAGGTTACAATGAACTTATAAAGTGTTATATTTCTTTACAGTCAATTTATTTTTTAGTTTTTAGTCTATTTATTAACCAATAATAAAAGCTTATTTTTAAAAAAGTTTTTTTCTTTAATTTTATTTTAAGCGTTGCATTTATGTTAAGAATTTTTTGATTCTCTTGAAAAAAAAGTGCGTGTGCTATACCCATTTTATGGATATGGCATATTACTGTAGGCCTCTGTGTCTTTATCAAAACATGTAAAAAAAATAAAATACATATAAGGCGCGATAACCTCCGAAGAGATCAAAAGGCGTCATTTGCGTCGTGCTCCTCTTGATTCTCCCTACAAATTGGCCGGACTGGACCTACATGTTTTATATCGACTCCGAACGGAACCTGCACGGCAGATGAGTTTTCACTGAGAGCTTTTTATTAGCAGAAATACACCCGGAGTGCTTGCCAAACACTGCCGAGGGGCGCCCCGCTTAGAAAAATTTTCTTCTAATTGAAAAACCTTATTTATAAATTTTTGATGTTGCTTTGCCCGGGGTGTGAACCCAGGGCATACGGTGTGGTAGGCGGAGCACGCTACCATCACACCACGGTGGCCACCATATGAAAACATATATATAGTTGAAAAAGCTCTGCCTATACTAGATTTAGTTATTTTTTTGCACACTTGTAGCTCTTATTATTAAAAATATTAAGTCATTATGTGCACGTCGCTTCTACTAAACAAAGTCACGAAATTAAATCACGATCAGTTACCGGTTTTAAAAAAGCAAGAAACTGTTTTAATCATACAAACAGTAGCGTACACGACAATAGCAGTGGCAATTTTTATTTTTTTTATTTTCGATAATTTAAGAGAAAAAAATTATCCAAAATTGAACATGAAACTATGCAAACCAATTAAGAGATTTGCAAGGTATAATCGAAACAGTTATCGCCTTGTCTGTCCTGATGTCAAATTATTTCGAATCCCAGTCCCGGAAGAAAAGTTTTTGAAGAGATTTACAAAGTATAATCGAAACAGCTGTCGCCTTGTGCGTCCTGGATGTTTAAATTTTTCTCAAATTTTTAAATAAATAAAAATAAATCTGAAAAATGTTTTCGAAAAAATTCGAAAATTTTACGAAAATTTTTCGAACATTTCGAACTTCTTACTTAGAATTTTCTAAATTTTTTTGAGTATCCAGTTTTGTAGCCCAATCAATTTTAGTCTAACAAAGTAGAGTCATAGGTCTCTAAAAGCTCGCATAGATTTTTGATAATTGTTTTCAAAGTTTCAAAATATTAAGTATGGAAATATTGGTATGGGAAAAGCTATAAAATACCCTTTCTGAAAAAGATTGTCAAAAATTAATACGAATTTTGAGAAATCTATAACTTGTACCTTGTTGGATTAAAACTGACTGGGCATACTCAAAAAAAAAAAAAAAATCCCCAAAACTCTAAAAAATAGTTCCAAAATTTCTTAAAATTTTCGAAAAGAGTTTGCTAAGGGTCAATTACGGAATTCATGCAAGTTTTTTCTCAAACTATCGAAAATAAAAAAGAAGAATTTAATAGACGAAAATTGTTAAAAATTGGCTATGCTTCGCTGCTGTATGTATGAAGTTTAACTCATGCCGGCGAGTTGAAAGTTAAAATCTCATAAAAGCGCGCTCACAACTATAAATCTATGTTGTCAGTCGCGCGATGTCAACGATTCTGAAACTAATTTAACAAAGGTTAACCACTAGGCGTCAGACATACATATATGTATGTATTTGGGAATATAAACATATGCGCAAATAATATAAGTATTAACTATATATGTATGTATATGAATGATTAATATGTATATACAGTGTCGTGCAATAAATTTTCAGCAGAATTGTAAGCACGACACAAATTGCAAGAAAAGCTTGGTCTAAGACCTCTTCGAAGGTTATCGGGACTTACATTTATTTCTTTATACGTTTCAGATTTTTTCCATATAAAAAATAAAGCTTCGAGTGAGGGAAAAACCACCAATCGCAAAAAAAAATTATGAAAAATCATTGAGAATTTTAAGAGAATTCATGAAATTTTTTTACAAAAATATCGAAAATTTACGAAATGTTATATAAACTTTGTTTGGTGCTTTATTTCTATCTATCGTCAACTAAAAAATTTGGAAATATTTTATGTTAAAACATGAGCTTCGGCATTATCTTACCAACACTTAAAAAAATATTATAGCGAACTATATTGTTCCTAGCTGTGAGTCATATAGACCTAGTAAAGATATACCCGTACCACCAATACCAAACATAGTAGTCATCCTACAAATTACTCAAACGAAACAGCTACAATTACACTTTGTTTCGTAAGACCGTTAATGTTAGGAATTTGAAGTAGAACTGAAGATTACCTGTCCATAGTACACGCATCCCAACAGTTGTGTGCTGCCTTTGATAGTTTACTATCCTTCTCTATAAACAGTCGCGATTACTACGCAATCGCAACATAATCCTAGAAACGTTGAGCTGTGTGAAGTTGGCAATTACATGTGCGAGTAATTAAAAAAACTATATCTCATTCGTTTGTCCACCGTTTGTCCATGTTTGTCCAGGAAAAATTTTCGTTTCTCCACCTTTTGTTGAAAAGTTATTTCAAAACAAGTAAGGAAGGCTAAGTTTGGGTGTAACCGAACATTATATACTCAGCTGAGAGTTTTGGAGACAAAATAAGGGAAAATCACCATGTAGGAAAAGTGAACCTAGGGTAACCCTGGAATGTGTTTGTATGACATGAGTATCAAATGGAAGGTGTTAAGAGTATTTTAGAAGGGAGTGGGCCATATTTCTATAGGTGGACGCCTTTTCGATATATCGCCATAAATGTGGACCAGGGCGACCCAGAATATCATCATCTGTCGGGTACCGCTAATTTATTTATATATGTAATACCACGAACAGTATTCCGGCCATGATTCCAAGGACTTTCGTTTTCGTCCTGCAGAACTTTTTCATTTTTTTCTACTTAATATGGTGGGTGTCACACCCATTTTACAAAGTTCTCTCCTAAGTTATAAATTGCGTCAAAAAACCAATCCAATCACCATGTTTCATCTCTTTTATTGAATTTGGTATAGAATTAATGCATTTTTTTTCATTTTTCGAAATTTTCGATATCGAAAAAGTGGGCGTGATCACAGTCAGATTTCGGCCATTTTTAATAGCAAGATAAAGTGAGTTCCGGTAAGTACGTGAACTACGTTTAATAAAGATATATCGATTTTTGCTCAAGTTATCGTGTTAACGGCCAAGAGGAAAGACAGACGGCCGACTGTGTATAAAAACTGGGCGTGACTTTAACCGATTTCGCCCATTTTCACACAAAACAGTTACCGGCATAGAGGCTATTCCTTACCAAATTTCACATGGATTGGTAAATTTTTGTTCGACTTATGGCATTAAAAGTATTCTAGACAAATTAAATGATAAAGGGCGGAGCCACGCCCATTTTGAAATTTTCGTTTATTTTTGTATTTTGTTGTACCATATCATTACTGGAGTTGAATGTTGATATAATTTACTTATATACTGTAAAGATATTCAATTTTTTGTTAAAATTTGAGTTTTAAATTTTTTTTTTAAGTGGGCGTGTTCGTCATCCGATTTTGCTAATTTTTATTTAGCACACATATAGCAATAGGAGTAACGTTCATGCTAAATTTAATCGTGATATCTTCAACGACTGCCAAATTACAGCTCGCAAAACTTTTTAATTACCTTCTTTTAAAAGTGGGCGGTGCCACGCCCATTGTCCAAAATTTTACTAATTTTCTATTCTGTGTCATAAGTTTAACCCACCTACCAAGTGTCATCGCTTTATCCGGATTTGGTAATGAATTATCGCACTTTTTCGATTTTTCGAAATTTTCGATATCGAAATATTCATTATAGTCCGATTTCGTTCATTTTAAATAGCGATCTGAGATGAGTGCCCAGGAACTTACATACCAAATTTCATTAAGATACGTCAAAATTTACTCAAGTTATCGTGTTTACGGACGGACGGACTGACATGGCTAAATGATTTCCTTTTTTCGCCCAGATTATTTTGATATATAGAGGTCTATATCTATCTCGATTAGTTTATGCCGTTACGGATTACTGTTATGAGAACAAAATTAATATACTCTGTGAGCTCTGCTCAGCTGAGTATAAAAAATCGTGTGTGAAGTTGGCACCTCCATTTGGGAGTAATTAAAAAAATCAAATTTCATCCGTTTGTCCATGTTTGTCCGGCAAAATTTTCATTTGTCCACGTTTTGTTAAAAAGTTATTTCAAAAACAAAAGAATTTTTTTTATTTTAATTTTTTGCGCAAAGGGTGGACAAACGAAAATTTTTCCTGGACAAACGAATGACATTTGGTTTTTTTAATTACTCGCATATGAAGGTGCCAACTTCACAGAGCTGAAACGTAGCCAGCAACCTACAAGACGATATGCCGACCCGCCCCACAAAACACAGATGTTTCCCAGAACGGTTATATTTTGAGACTTCTATTAAAGGACCACAAGAACATTTTAAGAAAACACTTGCAAAGTGCGTCACACCAGTTCTTTGAGTTTGTTGTACAAGTTTTTTTTTTATATATCTTCTGGTAGGTTCATTCTGTAATTGGATTCTAAATGTCGAAAGTTGTCAACTAACACACATTTTTCCTTTCGAATCGAATTACATAATAACCTCCAACAGTTGCTATTGAATTCCACAATAATGCATGTGCCTACATACATATGTACATATATTTGACATGTTTTTGCGATGGCATTCAAAGTTCAAGCCGCGAAAAGCTACACGCACATTGTATTTGTAAACAATTCATCAAAAAAAAAAAAAAAAAAAAAACAAATAATTAAAACTACATGAGAAAATGTATAGTTTAAAAAGATGGTCTAAGTAAGCATTTAGGTAATAATCTTAAACTGCAGAGGCTAGTCAGAATCACAAATTTCTCTATAACAGTGTTTCCTAACGGGCGGAACATTGAAAACCCCATTTCAAAACTAAAAAAAAAAAAAATTCCTGAATTCGAAGAAGGATTGATTTTGTGCCATAAAAACGCTTCCCTTAATCTAGACAGGTAATTTTCTCAAAAACAGCGAGTTTGTTGAAATAGCCAATCCTATGTTTAAGAGCCTAACAGCTTGTGAAGAACAAAAATCTACTCAGAATATCAAAAATAAGTTCTGGAAAAATATCTAATATATATTATAAATGGGAAAGTTTGGATGTTAAGATGTTTGGATGTTTGGATGTTTGGATGTTTAGATGTTTGGATGTTTGGATGTTTGGATGTTTGGATGTTTGGATGTTTGGATGTTTGGATGTTTGTCCAGACGTTTGTCTTTGTGACTCAATAACGCAAGAACGGCTGGACCGATTTGGATGAAATTTTGCACACATATAGCCAATAGTCTAGAAGGATCTACTAGCTATATATTTTTCAAAAGGGGCGTGGTCCCCGCCCCCTAGGAACAGTTATAATTTAATTATTATATTTTTTCGTCTTTGCGACTGAATCACGCCAGAATGGCTACACGGATTTTGATGAAATTTGGGACACAGACAGTAGTCTACTAGCGAAATTTTTTTCGAACATTGAAAGAGGGGTGGGGGTCCCCCCACCCTTCGAGAAATTATTTTTCATAATTTTTACACATTATAACTTTACGTATACTGGCCTTCACCAATATCACAGACTCAAGGGGTCAAATAAGTCGAGGGCTTACAAAGTAAGCAATGACACCCTCCGACCGCCCCCCCTTTATCTCCCCCTCTGGTGTAAAATCCATAAATTGTTATAACTCAATCTAAATTTTCTCCTAAATCAATAGTTTTTGGTATCTGGTACATACAGAACGAGATCTAGACAATTTTGGAGGAACGATCAGTGGTCCTCTCCTCTACTCCCGCCATCCGCCCTCCATCAATTGTTTTTATTAGCACGCTTTTATTAGCTTTACCTGTATGTTTCTATCTAAATTTTTATTCGCTCCAATGCGCCTGCTGCCTTATTAACATGGTTTTATAATTAGCTTCACCTTATTTGTAATCCCGTAATGGTCATATCGAGACCCTTCCGGGATCATTTCTGGATGGTTTTCGGGATCGGTCCGGGATTACGCCGGGGTAATTTCGGGACTTTTTCGGGACTATTTCGGGATCATTTTGGGACCCTTCCGGGATCATTTCTGTATAGTTTACGGGATCCGTCCGGGATCCCGTCGGGGTTATTTTGGAACATTTTCGGGACTATTCCGGAATCATTTCGGGACTATTTCGCGATCATTTGGGGACCCTTCCGGCATCATTTCTGGATGGTTTTCGGGATCCGTGCGGGATCTCGTCGGGGTCATATGGGGACTTTTTCGGGATCATTTGAGGGCTCTTCCGACATCATTTCTGGATGGTTTTCGGGATCCGTCCGGGATATCGTCGGGGTCATTTGGGGACTTTTTCGGGATCATTTGGGGGCTCTTCCGGCATCATTTCTGGATGGTTTTCGGGATCTGTCCGGGATCTCGTCGGGGTCATTTGGGGACTTTTTCGGGATCATTTTGGGGCTCATCCGGCATCATTTCTGGATGGTTTTCGGGATCCGTCCGGGATCCCGTCGGGGTCATTTCGGGACTTTTTCGCGACTAATACGGGATCATTTGGGAACCCTTTCGGCATCATTTCTGGATGGTTTTCGGGATCCGTCCGGGATCCCGTCGGGGTCATTTCGGGACTTTTTCGCGACTAATACGGGATCATTTGGGAACCCTTTCGGCATCATTTCTGGATGGTTTTCGGGATCCGTCCGGGATCCCATTAGGGTAATTTCGGGACTATTAGGGGATCATTTGGGGACCTTTCCGGCATCATTTCTGGATAATTTTCGGGATCCGTTCGGGATGCCGACGAGGTCATTTCGGGACTATTTCGGGATCATTTGGGATACCTACCGGCATCATTTCTGGATGGTTTTTGGGATTCGTCCGGGATCCCGTCGTGGTCCTTTCGGGACTTTTTTTCGACTAATACGGGATCATTTGCGGACCCTTTCGGCATCATTTCTGGATAGTTGTCGGGATCCCGTCACGGTCATTTCGGGACTATTAGGGGATCATTTGAGGACCTTTCCGGCATCATTTCTGTATTGTTTTCGGAATCCTTTCGGGATCCCGTCAGGGTCATTTTGGGACTTTTTTGGGCTAATACGGGATCATTTGGGGATCCTCTAGGGGTCGTTTCGTGACTTTTTCTGTTTTATTTCGGGATCATTTGGGGACTCTTCCGGCTTAATTTCTTGATGGTTTGCCGGATCCATCAGGGTCATTTCGGGACCATTTTGGGATCGTTTGGGGACCCTTCCGAGATCATTTCTGGATCCGTCTAGGATGCCGTAGGAGCCATTTCGGGATTTTTTGTTACTTTTCCGGGATAGTTTTTGGACCCTTCCGGGATCATTTCTAGATCTGTGCGGGATCCCATCTGGGTCATTTCCGGACTATTTCGGGATCATTTTGGGATCCTTCCGGAATCATTTCTGTATGGTTTTCGCGATCCGTCGTTGATTCCCTCGGAGCCATTTCGGAACCTTTTCTGGAGTATGTCGGGGTCATTTGGGGACTTTTTCGGGATCATTTGGGGCTCTTCCGGCATCATTTCTGGATGGTTTTCGGGATCCGTGCGGGATCTCGTCGGGGTCATTTGGGGACTTTTTCGGGATCATTTGGGGGCTCTTCCGGCATCATTTCTGGATGGTTTTTGGGATCCGTCCGGGATATCGTCGGGGTCATTTGAGGACTTTTTCGGGATCATTTGGGGGCTCTTCCGGCATCATTTCTGGATGGTTTTCGGGATCCGTCCGGGATCCCATCAGGGTAATTTCGGGACTATTAGGGGATCATTTGTGGACCTTTCCGGCATCATTTCTGGATAATTTACGGTATCCATCCGGGATGCCGACGAGGTCATTTCGGGATTATTTCGGGATCATTTGGGATACCTACCGGCATCATTTCTGGATGGTTTTTGGGATTCATCCGGGATCCCGTCGGGGTCATTTCGGGACTTTTTCTCGACTAATACGGGATCATTTGCGGACCCTTTCGGCATAATTTCTGGATAGTTGTCGGGATCCCGTCACGGTCATTTCGGAACTATTAGGGGATCATTTGAGGACCTTTCCGGCATCATTTCTGGATAGTTTTTGGAATCCTTTCGGGATCCCGTCAGGGTCATTTCGGGGCTTTTTCGGGATCATTTAAGGATGGCTTTCAGGATTCGTCCGGGAACCCGTCGGGATCATTTTGGGACCTTCCCAAGATCATTTCTGGATGGATTTCGGGATTTGTCCGGGATGCCCTCAGGGTCATTTTGGGACTATTAGGTGAACATTTGAGGACCGTTCCGGCATCACTTCTGGATGGTTTTCGGTATCCGTTCAGATTCCCGTCGGAATAATTGCGGGACTTTTTCGGGATCATTGGGGTCCCTTCCAAAATCATTTCTGGATGGTTTTTGGGATTCGTCCGGCATCCCGTCGGGGTCATTTCGGGACTTTTTCTCGACTAATACGGGATCATTTGCGGGCCCTTTCGGTATCATTTCTGGATAGTTGTCGGGATCCGTTCGGGATCCCGTCAGGGTCTATTCGGAACTATTGGGAGATCATTTGAGGACATTTCCGGCATCATTTCTGGATAGTTTTCGGGATCCTTTCGGGGTCCAGTCAGGATCAATTCGGGACTTTTTCGGGATCATTTAGAGATGGCTTTCAGGATTCGTCCGGGAACCCGTCAGGGTAATTTCTGAACTTTTCCGAGACTATTTCGGGATAATTTTGGGACCTTCCCAAGATCATTTCTGGATGGATTTTGGGTTCAGTCCGGGATGCCGTCAGGGTCATTTTGGTATTAGGTGATCATTTGAGGACTTTTTCGGCATCACTTCTGGATGGTTTTCGGTATCCGCTCAGGATCCCGTCGGAATTATTGCGGGACTTTTTCGGGATCATTTGGTGTCCCTTCCGGCATCATTTCTGGCTGGTTTTTGGGATTCGTCCGGCATTCCGTCGGGTTCATTTCGGGACTTTTTCTCGACTAATACGGAATCATTTGCGGGCCCTTTCGGCATCATTTCTAGATAGTTGTCGGGATCCGTTCGGGATCCCGTCAGGGTCTTTTCGGAACTATTAGGTGTTCATTTGAGGACATTTCCGGCATCATTTCTGGATAGTTTTCGGGATCCTTTCGGGGTCCAGTCAGGGTCAATTCGGGACTTTTTCGGGATCATTTAGAGATGGCTTTCAGGATTCGTCCGGGAACCCGTCAGGGTAATTTCTGAACTTTTCCGAGACTATTTCGGGATAATTTTGGGACCTTCCCAAGATCATTTCTGGATGGATTTTGGGTTCAGTCCGGGATGCCGTCAGGGTCATTTTGGTATTAGGTGATCATTTGAGGACCTTTCCGGCATCACTTCTGGATGGTTATCGGTATTCGATCAGGATCCCCTCGGAATCATTGCGGGACTTTTTCGGGATCATTTGGGGTCCCTCCCAAGATCATTTCTTGATGGATTTCGGGATCTGTCCGGTCATCCCGGTCATCCCGTCAGGGTCTTTTAGGGGTGCGTTCGAGATCCCGTCAGGGTCATTTCGGGACTTCTTCGGGAATATATCGGGATCATTTCTGGATGGTTTATGGGATCCGTCCATGACCGCTTAAGGGTCATTTCGGGACTATTAGGTGATCATTTGAGGACCTTTGCGGCATCACTTCTGGATGATTTTCGGTATCCGTTCGGGATCCCGTCGGAATCAATGCGGGAATTTTACGGAATCATTTGGGATTCCTTCCGGCATCATTTCTGGATGGTTTTCGGGATTTGTCCGGGATCCCGTCGGGGTTATTTCGGGACCTTTTCGGGCTAATACGGGATCATTTGGGGATCCTCTAGTGGTCGTTTCGTGACTTTTTCTGTATTATTTCGGGATCGTTTTGGGACCCTTTCGGCATAATTTCTTGATGGTTTGCCGGATCCATCAGGGTCATTTCGGGACCATTTTGGGATCATTTGGGGACCCTTCCGAGATCATTTCTGGATCCGTCCGGGATGCCGTAGGAGCCATTTCGGGATTTTTTGTTACTTTTCCGGGATAGTTTTTGCACCCTTCCGGGATCATTTCTGGATCTGTGCGGGATCCCATCTGGGTCAATTCCGGACTATTTCGGGATCATTTTGGAATCCTTCCGGAATCATTTCTGTATGGTTTTCGCGATCCATCGTGGATCCCCTCGGAGCCATTTCGGAACTTTTTCTGGAGTATGTCGGGATAATTTAGGGACCTTTCCTGGATATTTTCTGGATGGTTTTTGAGATCCGCCCGGGAGCCCGTCAGGGTCATTTCGGAACCTTTTCGGGATCATTTTGGAACACCTTCAGGGATCATTTCTGTGTGGTTCTCTGGATACGTCTAGAATGGTGTCGTTGTAATTTCGGGTTTTTTGGAACTATTCCGGGAACTTTTAGAGACCCTTCCGGGGCATTTCTGGATGGTTTTCGGGATCCGTCCGCGATAGCGTGGGGGTCATTTCATAGGTTTTTCTGGATAATTTCGGGATCATTTGGGATCCTATCAGGTTATCAGCTCATTTAGTTCTTTTTTTTTACTCAATTACAAAAATAAAATGCATTAGACAGAAAACAAAATTTTAAACAGATTACTTGATAAGCAGGCTAACGCGAATAGCCCATATATTTAAATTTCTCCTTGCGGACGGGGCCGCGGGTAAAGGCTAGTATATTATAAATGGGAAAGTTTGGATGTTAAGATGTTTGGATGTTTGGATGTTTAGATGTTTGGATGTTTGGATGTTTGGATGTTTGGATGTTTGGATGTTTGTCCAGACGTTTGTCTTTGTGACTCAATAACGCAAGAACGGCTGGACCGATTTGGATGAAATTTTGCACACATATAGCCAATAGTCTAGAAGGATCTACTAGCTATATATTTTTCAAAAGGGGCGTGGTCTCCGCCCCCTAGGTACAGTTATAATTTAATTATTATATTTTTTCGTCTTTGCGACTGAATCACGCCAGAATGGCTACACGGATTTTGATGAAATTTGGGACACAGACAGAAGTCTACTAGCGAAATTTTTTTCGAACATGGAAAGAGGGGTGGGGGTCCCAAGACCCTTCGAGAAATTATTTTTCATAATTTTTACACATTATAACTTTACGTATACTGGCCTTCACCAATATCACAGACTCAAGGGGTCAAATAAGTCGAGGGCTTACAAAGTAAGCAGTGACACCCTCCGCCCGCCCCCCTTTATCTCCCCCTCTGGTGTAAAATCCATAAATTGTTATAACTCAATCTAAATTTTCTCCTAAATCAATAGTTTTTGGTATCTGGTACATACAGAACGAGATCTAGACAATTTTGGAGGAACGATCAGTGGTCCTCTCCTCTACTCCCGCCATCCGCCCTCCATCAATTGTTTTTATTAGCACGCTTTTATTAGCTTTACCTGTATGTTTCTATGTAACTTTTTATTCGCTCCAATGCGCCTGCTGCCTTATTAACATGGTTTTATAATTAGCTTCACCTTATTTGTAATCCCGTAAGGGTCATATCGAGACCCTTCCGGGATCATTTCTGGATGGTTTTCGGGATCGGTCCGGGATTACGCCGGGGTAATTTCGGGACTTTTTCGGGACTATTTCGGGATCATTTTGGGACCCTTCCGGGATCATTTCTGTATAGTTTACGGGATCCGTCCGGGATCCCGTCGGGGTTATTTTGGAACGTTTTCGGGACTATTCCGGAATCATTTCGGGACTATTTCGCGATCATTTGGGGACCCTTCCGGCATCATTTCTGGATGGTTTTCGGGATCCGTGCGGGATCTCGTCGGGGTCATATGGGGACTTTTTCGGGATCATTTGAGGGCTCTTCCGGCTTCATTTCTGGATGGTTTTCGGGATCCGTCCGGGATATCGTCGGGGTAATTTGGGGACTTTTTCGGTATCATTTGGGGGCTCTTCCGGCATCATTTCTGGATGGTTTTCGGGATCCGTTCGGGATCTCGTCGGGGTCATTTGGGGACTTTTTCGGGATAATTTTGGGGCTCATCCGGCATCATTTCTGGATGGTTTTCGGGATCCGTCCGGGATCCCGTCGGGGTCATTTCGGGACTTTTTCGCGACTAATACGGGATCATTTGGGAACCCTTTCGGCATCATTTCTGGATGGTTTTCGGGATCCGTCCGGGATCCCGTCGGGATCATTTCGGGACTTTTTTGCGAATAATACGGGATCATTTGGGAACCCTTTCGGCATCATTTCTGGATGGTTTTCGGGATCCGTTCGGGATCCCATTAGGGTAATTTCGGGACTATTAGGGGATCATTTGGGAACCTTTCCGGCATCATTTCTGGATAATTTTCGGGATCCGTCCGGGATGCCGATGAAGTCATTTCGGGACAATTTCGGGATCATTTGGGATACCTACCGGCATCATTTCTGGATGGTTTTTGGGATTCGTCCGGGATCCCGTCATGGTCCTTTCGGGACTTTTTTTCGACTAATACGGGATCATTTGCGGACCCTTTCGTCATCATTTCTGGATAGTTGTCGGGATCCCGTCACGGTCATTTCGGGACTATTGGGGGATCAGTTGAGGACCTTTCCGGCATCATTTCTGTATTGTTTTCGGAATCCTTTCGGGATCCCGTCAGGGTCATTTTGGGACTTTTTCGGGGCTAATACGGGATCATTTGGGGATCCTCTAGGGGTCGTTTCGTAACTTTTTCTGTTTTATTTCGGGATCACTTGGGGACCCTTCCGGCATAATTTCTTGATGGTTTGCCGGATCCATCAGGGTCATTTCGGGACCATTTTGGGATCATTTGGGGACCCTTCCGAGATCATTTCTGGATCCGTCCGGGATGCCGTAGGAGCCATTTCGGGATTTTTTGTTACTTTTCCGGGATAGTTTTTGGACCCTTCCGGGATCATTTCTGGATCTGTGCGGGATCCCATCTGGGTCATTTCCGGCCTATTTCGGGATCATTTTGGGATTCTTCCGGAATCATTTCTGTATGGTTTTCGCGATCCGTCGTTGATTCCCTCGGAGCCATTTCGGAACCTTTTCTGGAGTATGTCGGGGTCATTTGGGGACTTTTTCGGGATCATTTGGGGCTCTTCCGGCATCATTTCTGGATGGTTTTCGGGATCCGTGCGGGATCTCGTCGGGGTCATTTGGGGACTTTTTCGGGATCATTTGGGGGCTCTTCCGGCATCATTTCTGGATGGTTTTCGGGATCCGTCCGGGATATCGTCGGGGTCATTTGGGGACTTTTTCGGGATCATTTGGGGGCTCTTCCGGCATCATTTCTGGATGGTTTTCGGGATCCGTCCGGGATCCCATCAGGGTAATTTCGGGACTATTAGGGGATCATTTGTGGACCTTTCCGGCATCATTTCTGGACAATTTTCGGTATCCGCCCGGGATGCCGACGAGGTCATTTCGGGATTATTTCGGGATCATTTAGGATACCTACCGGCATCATTTCTGCATGGTTTTTGGGATTCGTCCGGGATCCCGTCGGGGTCATTTCATTTGAGGCATCATTTCTGGATAGTTTGTGGAATCCTTTCGGGATCCCGTCAGGGTCATTTCGGGGCTTTTTCGGGATCATTTAAGGATGGCTTTCAGGATTCGTCCGGGAACCCGTCAGGGTAATTTCTGGACTTTTCCGAGATTATTTCGGGATCATTTTGGGACCTTCCCAAGATCATTTCTGGATGGATTTCGGGATTTGTCCGGGATGCCCTCAGGGTCATTTTGAGACTATTAGGTGAGCATTTGAGGACCGTTCCGGCATCACTTCTGGATGGTTTTCGGTATCCGTTCAGATTCCCGTCGGAAAAATTGCGGGACTTTTTCGGGATCATTGGGGTCCCTTCCGACATCATTTCTGGATGGTTTTTGGGATTCGTCCGGCATCCCGTCGGGGTCATTTCGGGACTTTTTCTCGACTAATACGGGATCATTTGCGGGCCCTTTCGGTATCATTTCTGGATAGTTGTCGGGATCCGTTCGGGATCCCGTCAGGGTCTTTTCGGAACTATTGGGAGATCATTTGAGGACCTTTCCGGCATCATTTCTGGTTAGTTTTCGGGATCCTTTCCGGGTCCCATCAGGGTAATTTCGGGACTTTTTCGGCATTATTTAAGATTGGTTTTCAGGATTCGTCCGGGATCCGTCAGGGTAATTTCTTGACTTTTCCCAGACTATTTCGGGATAATTTTGGGACCCTCCCAAGATCATTTCTGGATGGATTTCGGGATCTGTCCGGGATGCCGTCAGGGTCATTTTGGGACTATTAGGTGATCATTTGAGGACCTTTTCGGCATCACTTCTGGATGGTTTTCGGTATCCGCTCAGGATCCCGTCGGAATTATTGCGGGACTTTTTCGGGATCATTTGGTGTTCCTTCAGGCATCATTTCTGGATGGTTTTTGGGATTCGTCCGGCATCCCGTCGGGGTTATTTCGGGACCTTTTCGGGGCTACTACGGGATCATTTGGGGATCCTCTAGGGGTCGTTTCGTGACTTTTTCTGTATTATTTCGGGATCATTTTGGGACCCTTTCGGCATAATTTCTTGATGGTTTGCCGGATCCATCAGGTTATCAGCTCATTTAGTTCTTTTTTTTACTCAATTACAAAAATAAAATGCATTAGACAGAAAACAAAATTTTAAACAGATAATAAGCAGGCTAACGCGAATAGCCCATATATTTATAATTTTCCTTGCGGACGGGGCCGCGGGTAAAGGCTAGTATTTATATAAATCATAATATAAAATAGCTGTTTCCACGTTACGCACATACATCTTTACATACATGTACATATGTTTATGTGTTTTTTATTACACGTGTTTTCCCTATTCTTCGATGCGTAAAATAATTGGTCGCTATTATGGAATATTTTCTTCTTTGGCTGATTCTACCAAAACGTCAGTGCCTACACTTATACATACATGTGTCCATGTAAAAAATAAGTCATTGAACTTTCAAACTCGTTTCCCTTTTTAGGGTTCTTTAGTTCACTCTTAGCATTGCATTCGCTCTTTCTTTGCTATCTAAATTTTATTTTTTTTTTTGCTTTGTGGGTTTTTATTATTTGTTTTCTCGGATAAGCCTATATAAGTCCCTGATTTTGATGACGTCTCCTGCCGTCCCGGATATTTCCGAAATGGCCCGGATTTTACTAAATTCGAAGTAAGGCAAAAAAAACCTGCTAATCCGAATGTGGCCTGTTTTTCTGAGATTTTGAAAATCGTTCAGTTCCTTTTTTCCATTCCAGCTCATAACGCTAACTGTGAGCGAGTGTTTTCATTACTAAATTTGCAATGGACGGAAGAAGGAAGGGATCGTTTCGATGTGGAAAACATGACGCACATCATGATCGTGCAATTTAATTTTGCAAACTTGATGTACCATGCTTTTTTCGACATTTTTGCTAAAGACTGGCTAGAGCTGATCTGGAAAAATAATCCAGAAGTACTAAAGAATTTCATAACAGACCCCCATGTCACCTTTCAACCTAGCGTAATCGACGGTAAATGGGCGTACTGTTCATTTCTTATCGACGAGACGGTTTGTTAGAGATGTTTTATCGACGAGGTACAGACGAGTAATTGAAGTGTTATGAATTTGCAACCGATAACAAAAGCTTTCAATAAATTCCCGATTTTCGGTTATAGAAAAGTTATCGATTTACGATCGAAAAGTTATGAATGTACTATCAAAAAGTTTTCAAAAATTGTCGGTTATTGATCGAAATGTATCGATTTATTATCAGAATGTTTCTAATTGTGTTATCGCAGTGTCATCGAAGCCGATGAAGCTCTTCTAAAAATATGGTTGGTAAAGCGGAATAGAAATAGCAATTTATCAGAAGCGGGCCTAGAGCGTATGGACGATTAGGATTTAGCGATCCTTGAAATGCATCTATCTGCGCAGCTATGGCAGATGTCGAAAATGTCTTTCTTCTAAAATAATAATTTTTTATTTTAAAAATTAATAAATAATATTTATCACAAAATTATTTATAAAGGCCTTGATCTTGAATTTGAACCAAGAATCGTTAAGCCAAAAAAGTTGATACATCTAAGCTGGTTGGTTATTACACTTTCGTTTCCCATTATTTTTTCCCCTTTTTTAGATTTCAAAGTATAAAACTGCCACACTGTTTCACAACTCACCAAAAACATTTGTTTACCGGCTTTTTATATTCACCGCGATAATGCGGATTGCACTATTTGTGTGCATTAATATTTATCTTTCACCATAGCTTTGAGTGGTGACAAGCTGCGTCGTGCAAAGCTACTCCCAGCTGAACTGTAGATATCACGCTTGCCGTGCTTTCAATACCGTTGCTATTAGTACCTAGGTGGCGCCGTTAAATGCTCTTTGCAATCTATGGGCACAAGCTATAACAGCCATAGGGAGGTTTTCAGAAGAGTGTTTTGAAAGTTCAGTTCACATTAGCCGGATTTAGATTATCTTGAAGTTTGTATAATCAATGCAAGTAGATCAGGATTATTTTAGTTTAATTTTTGATATTAGGAGTCAAGTTGAAATGTTTCGAAGATATAAAACAAAAGAGACAGTTGGGATTTTTAGCAAAACATATGCTTAAGATTTTCAAATAGTAATTTAACATCAACTCGTAGCTACAGCTTTTAAGCAGAGGCAACGTAATTCGCCATGGCAAGGCACATATCAATATAGAGTTTGACTATTTCGCGCTCCAAGGTCGCTGACACGAATCTTTAAGAGGACGAGGTATTATTAATGTGGTAGCCGAATGGACGGATCTTGAGGTGAGCTACTGTTGTTGTTGTTGTTGTTGTTGTTGTAGCAGTGCTTCGCCCCATCCAATAGGTGCGACCACTCACAAATTGTCACCAATATCCGCTAACGGGAGTCCGAGGACACTTGCAATTTTAGCATGGTTGGACCAGAGTGAGAGGGGTGTTAGAAGCGTTGGTTCCACATTGCAATTAAAGAGATGGTTGGTTTCGTGTGGGGACACATTGCAAGCACGACATATATTATGTATGTCGGGGTCGATTGTGGATAGGGAGAATAATTTCATCTTCTGGGAGTTCATGTTATTTTTCTTTAAGAACGGGGTACGCCGGACAATTCCTTGCATAGAGGTTCGACGCCTTTTTGTGGATATCACTGAGAACCTGTTTGCGTTTTTCTTCAACATACGGCTGTGTTCTCAGGTCCCGTATTTCCTCAAATAAGGAGCAGGGGAGGGAATAGCAGAGTGGGAAAAGAAACCAAAAAGGTAAAAGTAGAAAAAACGGAAGAGAAAACGGGGTTTCAAGGGGTTGATAAACGCAATTCAAAGCTTCCGCAACTCAATTGCCAACCTCAATTACACCAGGGGAGTCCTGTTACAAACATGCATGTACATATCATACACATATTTGCAAGACTCTAGCGACCCCAAGTTCCTCAAGATAGGATGTGGGTGTGCGGTATGGCGTAGACGATTCAATGTGGGTGATGGCAGGGTTACAATCACGTTTGCTGTGAGGAAAGAAAATAATAGGAAGAGTAAAGTGAAACAAAGGAAATTAAAGAAAAGGTAGAAAAAATAAGGTGAAGAATTAAATGGAAAGCCAAGAAACAGAACGAATCCGAAACTGAAATCGATTAAGGAACAGACACGAAACCAAATACGGAACGAGGTAAGATTGAACCGTTGGTGTGGTGTGGGAGGACCATGCGGGACTAGAACTGGAGCCACATTTACTCAAACTGCAACAGGAATACAAACCCATGCTACAAAATGAAAGGTCGAAACCCTTAGAAAATTCATACAAGACTTGCAACCTTGGGATCGATTTTTCATACAAAAATAATTCAAAGCGCCGAGGTGATGCAACAAAGGGGAAAATAAAAAGAAGATAAAAAAGGCGTGACAAACAATACTCGTGAAATTCTATGTGCAAAATATTGGTGTATGTCTAAAAACTCTCTCAAGTTTACTAGAGCTCGTCCAGGGGTTGAACAGTGGTAAGCTTGCCAGAAGCAAATAATTTTCGTCGTCTTCCTATCGATAACAGCCGATACCGGCTTATTATCGATAGCAAATCATTATCGTGGAGTTATCGGGTTGCTATCGGCTTATAATCTTGGAGCCATGGACTTTTTATTCGTTTTCTATCTGCTTGTTATCAACGAGTTTCAGATAAAGTTTTATCGGTATCCGTTTCATAACAATCCGATAGACGTCGATAACAAATCGATAACACCCCAATGAAAAAATTGTTAATACTCCGATAACGCATCTATAAATTTTTGATAGCATCGGTAACATTTCGATAGTCGATAAATAATTGATAACTCTCCGAGAAATAATCGATAACTTTTTTGTAGTAAACCGATATTTTTTCGGTAAATAATCGTTTTCTCTTCGATAAATAATCGATAATAATTTCGATAACATCGAAGAATTTTTAATAAAACGATAACTTTTTGATAACATATCGATACATTTTAGACACCAATTGGATATTTTTTTCGATAACAAACCGATAACCCTTCTATACAAAATCGACAAATTGTGCATACCTTGTTGATAACACACATATGCATGTATGTATAACAAATAGATAATACGCCAACAACGCGTGAATAACAAACCGATAACTCATCGATAGCAAACAGTTAACACTTCGAAAACAAATGGTTACCACGCCGTATAGCTTCGGTTCTAGCTATGGTTTTGACTTCAAATCTGTCCCTCCCCTTCCTTATTTTCTTTTTATACTCAGCTGAGCAGAGCTCACAGAGTATATTAACTTTGTTCGCATAACGGTAATCCGTAACGGCATAAACTAATCGAGATAGATATATACTTCTATATATCAAAATGATCTGGGTGAAAAAAGAAATTCATTTAGTCATGTCCGTCCGTCCGTCCGTTTGTAAACACGATAACTTGAGTAAATTTTGAGGTATCTTGATGAAATTTGGTATGTGGGTTCCTGGGCGCTCATCTCAGATCGCTATTTAAAATGAACGAAATCGGACTACAACCACGCCCACTTTTTCGATATCGAAAATTTCGAAAAACCGAAAAAGTGCGATAATTCATTACCAAAGACGGATAAAGCGATGAAACTTGGTAGGTGCGTTGATCTTATGACGCAAAATAGAAAATTAGAAAAATTTTGGACAATGGCCGTGTCACCGCCCACTTTTAAAAGAAGGTAATTTAAAAGTTTTGCAAGCTGTAATTTGGCAGTCGTTGAAGATATGATGAAATTTGGTAGGCACGTTACTCCTATTACTATATGTGTGCTAAATAAAAATTAGCGAAATCGGATGACGAACACGCCCACTTTAAAAAAAAATTTTTTTTAAAGTTAAATTTTAACAAAAAATTTTATATCTTTACAGTATAAAAGTAAATTATGCCAACATTCGACTCCAGTGATGATATGGTGCAACAAAATACAAAGATAAAAGAAAATTTCAAAATGGGCGTAACTCCGCCCGTCTAGAATACTTTTAATGCCATAAGTCGAACAAAAATTTACCAATCCTTGTGAAATTTGGTAGGGACATAGATGCTATGACGATAACTGTTTTCTGTGAAAATGGGCGAAATCGGTTGAAGCCACGCCCAGTTTTATACACAGTCGACCGTCTGTCCTTCCGCTCGGCCATTAACACGATAACTGGCACAAAAAACGATATATCTTAACTAAACTTAGTTCACGTACTTATCTGAAGTCACTTTATCTTGGTATAAAATATGAGGTCCGTCAAGCTGGACCCCCATTTTGAGGTTTAAAAAAAAGTTGACGGACCTTAAAATATGGCCGAAATCCGACTATGACCACGCCCACTTTTCCGTTATCGAAAATTACGAAAAATGAAAAAAATGCCATAATTCTGTACAAAGTATGAAAAAAGAGATGAAACATGGTAATTGGATTGGTTTATTGACACAAAATATTACTTTAGAAAAAACTTTGTAAAATGGGTGTGACACCTTCCATATTAAGTAGAAGAAAATGGAAAAGTTCTGCAGGGCGAAATCAAAAGCCCTTGGAATCTTGGCAGGAATACTGTTCGTGGTATGACATATATAAATAAATTAGCGGTACCCGACAGAAGATGTTCTGTGTCACCCATATCGTACAAACACATTCTAGAATCACCCCTGGTCCACCCTTATTGCGATATCTCGAAAAGGCGTCCACCTATAGAACTAAGGCCCACTACGTTTTAAATAATCATTAACACCTTTAATTTGATACACATGTCATACAAACACATTCCAGGGTTACCCTAGGTTCATTTTGCTAAATGGTGATTTTCCCTGATTTTGTCTCCAAAGCTCTCAGCTGAGTATGTTTTCAGCTGAGATGGTCCTTTGCTGGATATAGAAACAGGGCTCGCGACTGGTAGATGAGATTGACAATTGGGTTGGAGGAGCTATAATTTGCGGTGACATTACCTTGGCGGCCACCGTGGTGTGATGGTAGCGTGCTCCGCCTACCACACCGAATGCCCTGGGTTCACACCCCGGGCAAAGCAACATCAAAATTTTAGAAATAAGGTTTACAATTAGAAGAAAATTTTTCTAAGTGGGGTGGCCCCTCGGCAGTGTTTGGCAAGCGCTCCGAGTGTATTTCTGCCATGAAAAGCTCTCAGTGAAAAATCATCAAGGGGAGCACGACGCAAATTGGAAGAGCTCGGCCTAAAATCTCTTCGGAGGTTATCGAGCCTTACATTTATTTATTTTGTATTCCCTTGGGAGGGTTGCTCTCCACAACCTCTTGAATCAATTGGGTTTTTTAGTCGCCTAGTACGACAGGCATACCTGCCGCAGGTATATTCAAAGCCCACTAAATCAATGGTGCTATATTTTCCGGTCTTACTATTCAGTTCCCTACCTTGCGTTTATTTTTTTTTCACTCGGTTTGAAAATATCACGTACCATTCAAAAAACGCGAGTACTTTATAAATAATGTAAGGAATACTCCTTTGGGAGTATAGGACTGCTCCAAATCTAATCTGTATGCATACAAAAAATGTGCTCCAATTAACATTGCGATGTCCTAGGAGAGGAGTAGGTGATCCCACTCTCGCTTTGTTTGTGAGTATTCCATAGGGTACATACGTGAGAGTACTTTCCAAAGTACTTTCACTGTTGTACTCCATGGAGCACCCACAGAGGATCATATGCCAAAGTACTAAAGAGGAATTGTGTGGGAAAGAATTATCGAAGTGAATTTAATTTAAAATGAAAGTAAATGAAGAGGGGCCATACAACTTTTATATTTTATACTACGAATATTCTTATGTTATTTAGCATTTGCATGAATAAAGAAACTAATATAATATGTATACATAAAACCAGTGCGCTGTTGCATTTTATCAGAGTTGCCAAAGTAAAATTTTATTATTAGTTATTTGCATGCAATATTTTACTTTTGGCAACTCTATTCGATCGTCATCGTGTCGTGATCACTGTCGTTCAAAAACGAGCAATGATCGGCTGATGGTGGTCCGCAAACGCATTGCAAAGGAGTATTGTTAGAGTACTCCAACATGAAGAAAATGGAATACGTAATCCAACAATTTTTGCAGGGTATGTTATCTTCACATAGCTAAGTTATGTATGAATGTATGTATGTAAATGTAGACATACATACATATTTACTTGAGCGTACTTCAGTTTAATAACAATTTCTTTAATTATTTTACGCAATTCTGGGAGCTGCCACAGTTGACTATCAGTGATTAAGGCCCTTCAAATTTTCCCTGCTCTTACTTGCCTTGCAGGTCCGTTAATTACCACTTTTTGTAAGAAAAGAGTTGTGGCCATTGTCCAACAAAAAAACAGAGTTCAAAATATTAAAAATAATTGTATGTGAAATGCGGTAGTCGAAATGCATATTTGCTATATTAAATGCTATTTGATGTTCATCTATTGTTTTCCTTTATTTGTTTTTTATACTCAGCGTGCTTTGCACACAGAGTATATTAGTTTTCATTGGATAACGGTTGGTTGTACAGGTATAACACGATAACTTGAGTAAATTTTGAGGTATCTTGATGACATTTGGTACGTAGGTTCCTGGGCACTCATCTCAGATCGCTATTTAAAATGAACGATATCGAACTATAACCACGCCCACTTTTTCGATATCAAAAAATCGAAAAAGTGCGATAATTCATTACCAAAGACTGCTAAAGCGATGAAACTTGGTAGGTGGGCTAACTTTATGACGCAGAATAGAAAACTAGTAAAATTTTGGACAATGGGCGTGGCACCGCCAACTTTTAAAAGAAGGTAATTTAAAAGTTTTGCAAGGTGAATTTGGCAGTCGTTGAAGATATGATGAAATTTGGTAGGCACGTTACTCTTATTACTCTATATGCGCTCAATAAAAATGAGCAAGATTGGATGCACGCCCATTAAAAAAAAAATTAAAAGTAAAATTTTAACGAAAAATTTAATATCTTTACATTATATAAGTAAATTATATCAGAATTCAACTCCAGTAATAATATGGTGCAACAAAATACAAAAATAAAAGAAAATTTCAAAATGGGCGTGGCTCCGCCCTTTTCATATAATTTGTCTAGAAAAGGGGATGAAACATGGTAATTAGATTGGTTTATTTACGCAAAATATAACTTTAGAAAAGACTTTGTAAAATGGGTGTGACACCTACAATATTAAGTAGAAGAAAATGAAAAAGTTCTGCAGGGCGAAATCAAAAGCCCTTGGAATCTTGGCAGGAATACTGTTCGTGGTATTACATGCATAAATAAATTAGCGGTACCCGACAGATGATGTTCTAGGTCACCCTGGTCCATATTTTGGTGGATATCTTGAAAACGCCTTCACATATACAACTAAGGGCCACTCCCATTTAAAACCTTCATTAACACCTTTCATTTGGTACCCATATCGTACAAACACATTCCAGGGTTACCCTGTGTTCATTTTGCTAAATGGTGATTTCCCTTATTTTGTCCCCAAAGCTCTCAGCTGAGTATGTAATGTTCGGTTACACCCGAACTTAGCCTTCCTTGCTTGTTTATTTTATTTTAATTTTTTTTTTTAATTTTTATTGATTACTTTTTTACTCCTACTTGGTTGGTTTTTTTTTTTTTTGTTTGGTAACTTCAGTTTTTTTCTTTTCCACATTTTATTTCAAATGCTATTTGCCGTTGCCACTGTAATTCCTTTTGCGAAGTTACGCCCCTTTTATTGCACTGTCATTGTTTTATTATTTTTTGTTGTTGTCATACACATGGAGGTAAATGTGTGCGCTATAATCGGTAACCACTGACGGCTTTGCGCAAATGTTGCCACCTTTTTAGTGTTGTATAACTATATATGTATTTAATTGATTACATACTACTGACGACTTCCGTGAATGACAAGATGTTAAAAGCTTATGATTTCAGGTGTATGGATTTTATAGTTGCTTTTCGGTAGGGGGGTTATTTGCTAGTAGAGTTAGCATAGTGGGGTGTGATGGTATGGCTGGATACTCACTCACCCACTCACCCTTACGTGGCAATGCTCAATAGCGACCCACGTCCTCATTACTGCAATCTAGGCAACGCGAGCAATCTAAGTGCATGATGAGGTATTCAGCCCATGTATAACCTAGGGTCACGGCAAAAAGAGAGGGACGGAACCTCGTTGGTGTCACTTCGGCGTATGTTCTAACTGAGGCTGCCAGCGTCTGTTCACCAAGAGGTGCGGCTTCAAGCGAGCATGTCTTGGAGAAAAAATGTTCGCTCTATAAAATGTAAAACTTTTCTATTAACTACGTCCTCGGGTTGGGCCTTGAGCTTCCCTGCAAAAATCGCGAGTACTCCATGCATGCATGTATGGAGTACTCGCTATGGACCAACCGAGTACTCCAAAATTAACCACAATTCATACAAAAAATATGGTCCAATTAACATTGCGATGTCCTAGGACTGGGCCATATACTCCAGCTCCGCATTACATCAGAGTAATCCATGGAGTACCCACAGTCCAATAAACATCGTGTAGCGAATACAATCGTTAAAACCGAGCAATGATCGGCTTACAATGTGTTCGTGTAGAAACATAAGTTGGTCCATTGCTGCATTACAGTGGAGTATAATGGTAAGTACTCCAGTGGACCACATGATCCAACGATTTTTGCAGGGTTGGAACCTACCACGTTAGAATCACTTTCAGTGAAAAGGTATTGCCAATTCTCGATTTAGAGCTATTTTCTTTTATTAAGACTACTGCAAACAGCTAAAGAGGCATAAAAGTGGGCTGAGCGGTAAATGAGTACAAGACGAGGTACTTGCTTTCATCAAAGAAAGAATCGGCGCAATCGCGCCTAGGGAGACACGTCATTGTTAATCAATATAAATTCGAAATTTTGAAGGATATATGGGAACCAACATAAACAGCGAAAACAATGTCAGCTTGAAATTCAAGCGGAGATTAACTCTTGCCAACATATGCTGCTTTGAACTGAGTAGGCAATTGAAGAGTAAAGTCCACTCTCGACAAAAAAAAACACGCTCTTTAAGTCGCTAATCATACCGATTCGGAAATATAGCTCGGAATCGTGAACGATGTCATGAGATGATTAAACGCTCGGGAGAAAAGTTCTCCAGAAGATATATGGTCCTGTCTTCGAAGGCAACGGCGAGTATCGGAGGAAGATGTGAAGATAGTGAAACGAATAAAAGCCCAAAATCTTTGTTGGCTAGGTCATGTGAGGCAAATGGGCGAAGACGCTCGGGCCAAGAAAGCGTTTCTAAAGACGCGCATATTTAGAAGCAGACTAGGGCGATAGTACCACTGAGTTGGGAGAGGCAGGTTGAGGTAGATTTAATCTACATTGTTGAGTCGCCGGTAGTTATCCCAAAACAGGGTAGCTCACTTCACACTTCACAATCAATTATGATGTCGATAACCACGGCAAACGTTTTAAGGACTATGATTTGACGGCATGTACCTAGAAGATCAGCAACCTCATAATGAAAGCTACCGCTGACCGGCTGGGTTATGTGCTCATGAGTGCTTTGGAAGGAGGCAGATAGGAGAACACTAGGGAGTTTGGTCTTCACGGTGTCCCGGCTCAAAATATGGTCATCTCTCTCAGGCGTCAGTGAATAGAAGCAAGTGCGAGCTGTGACAAAAGGAACGTTTGCGGGTTAGGCCAAAATTACTCCACTAGCCTCCCAACACGCGCTAAGTCCCGTCGCTGTGAACTTTATACTGCTGGCGCATTCTCGAAAAAGATTGACGTTGCCTACAGAGTCTGGCTGATAGGAATAATGCCAATAAATACTGTCAGAAAACTTGGACCACCGACCAAGATTTTCAAATACAGTGGCGAAGACTTGATAAGGAACATGCGTTTTCTGTGAAATAAATTAAGTTAAATTTCAACTTGTCAAAGAGCTAAGGTGATTTCCTACTAGAAAAAACGTCTCACTCTTAATCAACTTAAAACAAGGAGGCTAGGGAGGCCAGACACACTGATGATTCTCAAGAGTCTTAACCTTCTTAAGCCAAGACGGAGCAGTGAGACCAAAACTCAGACTTTGGATCCAGATGCATAGAAAAAGCTCAGCTGTCTCATGCTTACTAAGTCAGAAAGCGCAGTAAGATGATAAGTTGAAATTGTTTCGACGATATTGGCTGACTTTCTTAAAAAGATACAAATATTTCGGACCTCTGAACACGTGCAAGTCACTTTCAATACTTCGTACGTCTTCTTCTGTTTGAGTGGCAACACTTCAACTCATAATTTTTTTCTCTCAACCGCAATTACTGTCACCCATTTACTCGGCCCATCAGCTGTTCATGTGTGTGTGTGTATTGGCTCTGTGCAAATTACTGCAAAAGTTCACATGCCAAATCGATTATGGGCGTTTATAAAATATTCACAATGTGTCTAATTGATTACTGTGAATGTCATCAACTACTGCTCGATGAGAAACAAACATTATAATTATGAAAACTGTGCAACATACAAGAAGCTAGGACAATCACGCGTTGGGTTTGTAGGTAGCGGAAGCTTTACAATTGATGAACCGTTGTAGATATGCAATTATATAGCGTAAAAGTAAGATCTATAATTATTCATATCTATATTTTATTTACTACTTTAGTAAGTTTTTTATTGGGTTTTGAAATACCAAGGGGATGAGGATTTCAATACAATTACCCCGAAAATGGGGTATGGTCCGTCATTATCCTCCTGCTAAAGTGATATACAATATCGATATTAAAGTATCTTGTAATAGAAAATTATGACAGAAATGAGGTGGATATAATTTCCAGATCTCTCATATAACGTATGGAAGAAATTCTATATATAATTTTCTTCCGATCTGTTTGAATAATATTTATGTATATTTTAAGCTAGGCAGATCTATTGTGTTGGGTGCAAATAAAACAAAGATTATTCCACCTTTCAGCTCGACGTTTCGCCAATTTTCCTTGGCATCTTCAGGAGCGTGACAAAAAATGAAATTAAACGAAAAGCATAATTTTCACTAACCTCCTCGGTCCTTACGTGTAGCCCGCTGGACACTTTTTAAGTGGACATAGAATAAACAATTTAAAATTAATTTTAATTCGATCCAACTTTGTGGAAAGCTGGACATCTGAAGTTTACAATTGAATCGTTTTTTTGTGCTTGCATGACAACCCTGACGTAATACAATCCAATAAGTGAACAATTATTCGAAAAAAACAGATGTTCTCTTTGCATGTACTTTCAATTACTATTTTCGCTTTATTTCTTCAAATAAAGTTTAATATTTTATTAAAATCAAGAGAAGCATACTTCATTTATTAGGTAAGTAAGAAATCTTTCACATAAATTTATACCATTCAAATATAAATGCTGTTTTTTAACTGTTCAGTGGGCTGGACATTTGGTAGCCATCATGTCGAAAACACGCTTTACAGAAGAAGAAGTGATGGAGATGCTCATGGACAGTGATTTTGAAGGTTTGTCCAATGACGAAGACATACAGACCAATTCTAAATATTCTCGCGGATTTTTTTATTCCCGCGGAAAAATTCCTCCAATTCTGTTCTCCTAGGGAGAACAATAATTGGGGAATAGGAATTTCGAATTTTCGAAGTCAGCTGTTTTGTCAATTGAAATTTCGTTGCACATTTCTTATTTTGTTTAAAAAATTGAAAAGTTTAATTATTGTTGCAAATTTGTTGGAAATTAAGAAATAAAATATAAACAATGCACAGTATTTATTGCATTTCATGTGGTATTCACTGAGTAATGAATTGGTGCCACAGCAACATCAACAGCGGAACATAACACAAATCTGCCGGAGTTGCCTGCTTTCATTCAGCAAAGCAATTTTCTGGCGGCCAAGTCGAGTTGAATTCGTCCTCCCTAATGTGCCTAATCTATTTATGCCTTCTTAAAAATCCTTGCGCAATTTCTGGATAGCTGCATCAAATATACGAAGAGCTCTTCCGTTGCTTATGATATACTTTTCGACTTAAAATAAAGAATATTGTGGTTGTAGTTGTTGTCGTATTAACAGTGAGAATATTGTGGTAGAATGTACATACATATTTTAGCACAAATTTGTACAAATAAGTGTTCTTTCTTAAAAGAACCAATTTCCTTTAACAATTTTAATGCATTCCCTTTAATTTAACAAGTGAAAAAACTCGTATGAAATGGCAGAGAAATCTCCCTCTCCCTCACATTCATAATACCTACTTTTCTCCCATAACCGGTTTCCGCTTTTTCGAACATTGTTCAGAATAGGAGGAAAGGGAGAAGTGAAAAAACTCACAAGGAATTTTTATTTAGAATACGAGGAATGGGAGAAGGGAAAAAACTCGCACGGAATTTTGGTTTAGAATTGGGCTGATAGATTTCGTTCCTAATCGTTCAAATATGAGTTTTTCAAGTGATTCCGATTCTGACCATGGTAAAATTTTAGTTCAAATTCTAATGAGTACAAGAAATTATGTGGGGCCCACATACTAGCTGGTTGCATGAAACTTCCTCGCGTAGGGATGTACTACCGACCTGCTTTTAAAGTTCCGGCCATTACACAGATACCAAGGGATCGATTTTTTAAATTAAGAAATTATATGCATTTCGTCGACAACTTAAGAGCTAATCCACAGGAAAAAGAAAACAACAAATTGTGGAAGGTTGAACCAGTTATAAAAACCGTTTTGAAAAAATGCCAATTCCTACCAAAGCCAGCAAAACTGAGCATCGATGAACAAATGATTCCATTCTCCGGTACCACAAAATTGAAACAATATGTTAAGGGAAAACCCTGTCCTGTTGGTTTGAAAAATTTTGTCCTTGCTAGTCCAGATGGTTTAGTATTGGACGTTTTCATTTACCAGGGAGCAAAAACTTGGGCCAATAACAAATGCAACCACGATTTACGTATCGGGGGAACAGTAGTGCAAAGACTTGCAGAAATTATAAAAAAAGGCAGCGAAATATTTACTGACCGTTATTTTACATCGATAAAGCTGCTAGATTTTTGATGGAAAAATAAATATTTGCTACTGGTACAATTCAACAAAACCGAATCCCCAAAGAGCTGCGAGCAAAACTTTCAACAGACCATGACCTTCTGAAAAGTGGCAGAGGTACCTTTAATGAGTTTGTAAGAGAAGAAGAGAAAGTAGCGGTTGTGAAATGGATGGACAGTCGTTCGGTTCTTGTAGCGACCACTTCGACCGGAACAACACCAATTATATCTGTTAATCGATGGCATAAGAAAGCCAAAAAATACATAAGTGTTAATTGTCCGAATACGGTTGCAAGTTACAACACGTCAATGGGCGGAGTAGATCTTGCAGACAGGTTGATATCTTATTACCGTATTAATATCAGAACAAAGAAGTTTTTTTGCACTTGATCGATCTTGCACTGTGTAACTCCTGGCTTCTTTATAAAAAGACAAATTTTCATTTGGTGCGAAGAAGTCCGAGTTGATGGACCTTTTAGATTTTAAGATGTACGTAGGAGAATGTTTGTCCAAATGTGCTGGTAAAAGAGGCCGTAGTGACATCGAAACCTGAAAGGATGTCCCCACAAAAAGAGCTAGATCCATACAGCCACTACCCCCAAAAGATGTGAGAAGGGCCGAAAGTACAAATTTGCCCATCTGTGGTGTCCAGGACAAAAACAAATTTATGAGATGCCGTAAGGAAGGATGCAACCAAAAGACCAGATTCAAATGCGTTTCTTCCAATGTGTTTTTGTGCATTGCTAGCGATAGACACTGTTTTATGGAATTCCATTCATAAGAGATTAGTATTACATTAACCATTACTGAAACTAACTTAATGTTTTGAAATCTTTCTATTTTAAACTATTCGTCCTTTTTGTTTGAAATACTTTTTAGTTTAAAACGGTTTTTTGTTTTTCGTTGGCCTACGAGCCAAATGTCCAGCTGGCTGCACCTGCCAGTGCTAAGAATCCTTATATGTTACAATAATAAAATGTGAATTTTATAATTAATTTAGAAGAATATAACCTAAAAAAATATAAAAAATATTGGGTTTTCACTTATTTTAGCCTCGGGACTGAGGAGGCTAAAACATTTAAACATTTAAAAACATTTTAATATTAAAAAAATTGTGGAAAGTTAATAGAGTGGAAAAATCGATACCACCTACATGCGGTAACCTTGTCACCATAACAAAAATTGACTACCATAGCAAAAGAGAAGTATTTTCACGAAAATAAAATAAAAAAATATAACTCAAATATATATATAATTTATATTTGCTTAATTACGCTTCATTACTGTTAGCAACCAGGTGTTAATTTCTCACAATAAACAGCTGCTGCTTTTGGTGGTACCACCTTGGAGATTTTTTTTCAACTCCACCTCAACTCGATATCCAATGTAGGATATTTACTCGAGAAATGTGCTTGATACTCATTTGAGAACTGTAGATTTCCCAAAATCTCTCAAAGAATGGATAATAATTTGATAATGATAATAACGCTGGAGATCAACTCGAGAACTCTAAATTTTACAAAATTTCTCAAAGATTGAATGAGTGATTGGAGAATGAAGTTGGATATCAACTCGAGAACTAGATATATATTTCGCTGGAGAAATACTTTTCCGTGTTTGTTGAGTAAAAAAAATTCAGCTGTTGCCGTATCTTCAAATTATCTAGATAACAAAAAACCAATGCTGCCGTACAAAAAAGCCTACTCCAAAGGCGGCCTTAAACTGTGGCTGAAAAACTACTCAGGAGTTTTACTGGAGTTCAAATTTGACTAGAGTTTAAGCAAACTTAGTTTAAGCTTAGCTTAAGCAACTACTCAAAAACAGGGCCTTAATATGTTGGGCATTTTATGCAGAGCGAGATCAAGGGTTTCAGTCTTTACCGAGTACTGTTACCCATGCTTTCGAAGTCGCCTACGAATTGTTACTTTGTTTACAGATTGTTCCAAGGTTTTCTCACGGAATCCCCATTGAAAACCCAATTCGTTCCTTGGGTTTTCATTCCAGTATCCTTAAGTGTATCAAATCTTATTTTCAGCTTAGGAGTTGCATAATTGCTGTAGATGGTGAGTTTTTACAACCATTTATTGCTACCTCTGGTAGCATCTTAGCTTTTTTTTTTTATATTCATCTTCTATTTCTTTTTGCTTCTAATCGCCTAAACATTCTGAAACAAGGCCGTCGCATGATTCGTCAGTGTTCCAAAGTGAACTGAATGTATTTTTTAGATTATTGTATTATGAAAATGCTTTGACTTAAATCAATAAATGTTTCAACATGACTTATTCAATAATAGTGAAACCTTTTGAAACTTGCTATTTTTTAGCGGACTCATGTCTTACTGAGGTTAATGTAATTGAAGGTTTAAAAAATAAAAATAAATGTAAGGCGCGATACCCTCCGAAGAGATCTAATGCCGAGCTTCTCTTCCAATTTGCGTCGTGCTCCTCTTGATTTTTCCCTACAAATTGGCCGGACGGGACCTACATGTTTTATGCCGACTCCGAACGGCATCTGCAAGGCAGATGAGTTTTCACTGAGAGCTTTTCATGGCAGAAATACACCCGGAGCGCTTGTCAAACACTGCCGCGGGGCGACCCGCTTATAAAAATTTTCTTCTAATTGAAAAACCTATTTCTAAAATTGTGATGTTGCTTTGCTCGGGGTGTGGTAGGCGGAGCACGCTACCATCACACCACGGTGGGCGAAGGTTTAGTAGTGTGTTTTGATAGCAGTTTGAGTTTCATTACTTATTTAAATTACATAGTTTTTAACTTCCTTGGCACGCTTGCTTTGTGAGACGCCACTTTTCAAATTTTATAGACCCAATATACCAATAAGATTTTTTATTCTGCTTTCTTTTGCTCCAAGCTTTATTACCCGGCTCTCATATGGAGACCGGATCCTGCAGTGCACATACATTGTTTGGAGAGGTTTAATTTGTTGCGCAGATAGATCGCCCTTCTCTACTTCAGCAGTTCAATTTTAATGTGCCCTATAGAACAGTTTATGGAGCTAATCCTCGATGCTTTTGCAAATCGACAAATTTCAAACAAAACCATCCAAATATGTACTACCATGTGGAAAACTTGAAATTTCTTAAACCTGAGCTCAATATATCTAGCTCCATTCAAGAAAGTCGTAACTTTCATGTTACAATATCAATTTCGTAAAATAAAGGTTAAATAAAATTTAGACCCCGCTTCCAGTTATAAAACAGCACCACTTTTAAGTATACTCACTAAAATATCGTGAAAAAAGATCTAACTTTCATTTATCATTGCAAAAAGTCCTAAAAAAGTGTGTAAAGTAAGTTTTTCTACTCACTTGTAAAATTTAAATGTCATGCCGTCAGATAGACATTCTTGCAAAGGCATCGACGTAATGCTTTTCAATATTTATGACCGAAAAGTGTCGTTTTACCTTATTTCGTAAAAATGATTTTGTAGATCCATGTGGAGAGGAAATTTTTATTTTAATAGCAATATAAAAGAATGTGGTCATTTGCCAGCCAATACAGAATTTTTCCAGTAATTCGATACGATAACAGAGTTTGGATTCTCGTTCACAAAAAAAAACAACCTTTGCTATATAAGCCTAGAGTAGAAAATATCGGCAAAGTATCGGTATGGATGCGGTGTGTTCCAGCCTTCTTGCCCCGAACGCTACTCCAAATGGTCCGCAAGGCAGAACTTCCTGGATTATTTGTATCTTTATTATAACTGATTTCTGGAAAATATTGTTTCTTGGAAAAAAATTTCTATACTAAAAATGCATGGTATATCCGGAAGACTTGCGACAGGTTGTGGAATAATTGAAAGCATATATCTTTTTTTCTCACTTTCAACGTTACGATGGGAATTGTTAAAGAATGCTTTAACAAAAACTGTCAAACGTGAATTTGAAACACGATGGAGCGCCAGAATACAAGCGGTTAGCGTTATCGTCGATGGGCTAGAGAATAAGTAGAACACTTAGAACAATAAGCAGAGGACACTAACACCACAAGTGGCACCAGTTGCGAAGCTACAATTCTGTTGCAAAATATACTAAATTTTATTTTCAAAACATTTGTTCATTTCTGGTATGAAATCTTATGTAGGATTGATCGTGTGCAGCTCAGATTATGGGGACGAAGTTTAGAGAAGCGTATCGTGATCTTAAATCATTAGCGACTGAACTATCCGAAATTTGAGACACTCTCTGTGAAGAAGTAATAGCAATAACGAATTCTCTTGGTGAAAAATGGGATATTGATATAGTAAAACGTGTAAGAGGGCGCCGCAAAATGCCCGGAGAATCGGCTAGAGATGTCTTTCCGCAGAATGTGAAATTTCTCGCGTTATCAAAAGTGTTCTCGATCGTCCCCAACAAGAAATACGTACAAGATTTACACGACTAAATGACCTTAATTTTAAATTTGTTTTTCTCTTAGACGTTGGAAATTTGTTAAAGAATGATAATAACGGCTTTGAAAGAAATTGTATGAACTTGGGTGAATTTTATAATACAGATTTCAATGGAACAGAACTTTTTATCGAAATATGTGACTGCAAAACATTGCTTCGCAGTAGAAAAGAAATTGAACCTAAAACTCTGTTAGAATTACTTACTTTTATAATCTCGTATGAAGAAGATGTTTTTCTAAACTTGCGAGTGGCACTTCAAATACTCTTGACTATCTCAGTGTCAATTGCTAGCTGCGAACGTTCATTCAGCAAATTAAACTGATTTTGACATATTTACGATCAACGATGGGGCAAAGTCGCCTAAGTGACCTAACATTATTAAGTGTGGAAAAAGAAAAATTTTAAATGACAAAAGATGATATCATTGATATATTTGCTTCCTCAAAGGAAAGGAAAATTTGCACATACATAGATATTAGTTTTACTAATGTATTATAATCATATTATTATTAAATATGTATTTGAGTCTACTTATAGATGATATATTCAGCCTACGACTTTATAGGTTTATTAATTTTTGAATATATAAATTTATATTGTTTTGGTAATATAGGGGGAGGACGTCAAAAAAAAATACTTAGCCCCGGGCGCAAGAAAACCTCACAACGCCTTTCGCTGTGATGTCGCTGTTGTCATCTCTTTCACCGTTATATTTGGCATTTGAACTTTGCATCATCGCATTTTAAGGGCCCATTACTCATACTTAGCATAGACTTGACTTGACTTGAGAACTGTCACTTACAGTTCTGTTAAATGAACATGGCATGTTACTGATTACTCAAAACTTAGCAGCACTCAACTTGACTTAGAAGTCTGTTGAATTTTGATTTTCTATGTAGGTTCTAAGTGACGTTTACAATTTGAAATGCCATTTGTTTGTTTCCATTTCATTTTGACATTTTGTCATACAAATTGACAATTATTTTTATTTTATTTATTAATTTTTACACTCATAAATTAATGGTAGTACTCAAAATTAACTTTGTTTAAAAAACACCACTTTTTGTAGCAAATATTTCACAGAAAAACGACAGCTGGAAAACAGCTGATTATGATGCCAGGTTGTATGCGCTAAGTGGAGTATAATCGTGGCTAAGTTGCCAATTTTACGCCATGTCAAGTCAAGTCTATGCTAAGTATCAGTAATGGGCCCTTTAGTCTTAAGCCGATTTGATTTCCTCAGTATAGTACGAGAAGAGATCATTTGGCTTATCTTTACTACTGCCGCTGTAACTGATGAAACATAAACTGATTTCGTTTGCAGTTTTTTTATCGGCTTTTGTGGTTTTCAATGTCTCTAAACCTGTCAGAGTCACTTTGGTGTCAACAACAATTTTCAATTTTATTGATGATGTACCTTACAATTTTTGAAATTTTCATGGTAGTCAAATTTACCTTTACATTGCATTTTTATTGTAAAACGAACACCTACTTTCACTGCTTTCATCTTTCACCATCAACCATGAACGCATTGCAAGTGCTTGGCTTGGCTGTCGGTTTGCACTGAAAAGGACTATTTGTCAAATTGTTCAATACAATTGTCCATCATTAACCACAAAATACAGTATAAATATGTAGAATTACAAAAATGTCAGTTATTGTAGACAAAGTGTTAGCGTTTGGCCATAGTCGCAGCCTTTGAATATTGAAAAGGATAATGGTATGTATAACATGCTGATTTCGGTATACTTTTCAAAGATCAAAAATACATTTGTCTTCTTTATCTTTTGATTGCAATCTAAGCGGGATTTACTTTTATATATACAAACCAGTTTTTTTTTCGTTTATGGTGGTCTAAGTGATGGGCTAAGAGTTGGTGTTAATGTTATTTCTATTTCTCCTGGTAGCTGCCAGGTTTTAGTTTTGTTCTTTTTAAGAAATTAGTGTCTGTTGGTCTATTGCTGCTTCATCTTAGGTTTAAATGATTTGCTGTCAATATTTTGACATAAAGTGTTTTTAATTACTTTTTTTGGTTAATTAATAATAATGCAATCAAAAGCTGTGAACTATTTGATGTTAGCTAATACTCACCTGCAGGCTATGAATACATAATAATTTTTATTGGCAATTGCAATGGGATTGGATTTGTAATAACTAAGTGAGGCGAAGTCAACCGCGACAAGCTCTCCCCAACTGTGTGGTAAGATGTAAGAACACAAGTATTATATTGTCACGGATATTAGCATCACTAAGCTATACTATCACTAAGGCGATGCTAAGGCCATGCTAGGCGATATTTACGTCAATAATCAAATCATGTATACACATATATAAGGCAGCCGAGAGATGTCACACACAGATGCATTTATTTATACGCCTATGTGTGCGCGAGAGACTGTAAACTACAAACATTCACATCAATAATTCAATCATTATGTATCTACATAAACGAATAAATAATTGCGTCTACACATATGTACCATGTACGAATACGAGCAGCGGAGAGTCAATGCGCAAACACATGCATATATCCGAGATACTCCTGAGAGTATGCAATGAGAAAAGCTATAAAATCGTGCAATTGTAGTTACAGCTGAGAAGTTTGAGAGCTGCTGGACTAGTAGATTCTAGAAGCGCCTAGAAGATGCGAATGTTAAAATCAAAGAGTATCAAAGGCGACAGATGTAGAGGCGCTGGAATTCAGTTTGATTTGAGTTGTCAAGCAGTTACGACTAAGACGATATCTAGCGAGCAAGAGCAGTATTATTTTGAAAGTCAGTTTCATTTAAGCTATCAGTTTCGTTGTTAAGCTATTCGTTGCACAGTTTGAGTGTTATTGTGAAGTATTTTAATAAAGGCCATTTTTCCATTATTCAATATTGGAGTTATTTATTCAACAGTTTAGCGATACGAACCTAGCAAAAGGGCAAATAAGAGGATTTGCAATAAAACCGTTACAATATAGACCCATTTTGATATTCGTTTGAAGCTTCTGCCTGAAAAAGAGAAATTTAAGACTAGTAGTATATGGGTCTATTGATATTTGGATTTAGCTTGTCGTCACTGCCTCTACTAAGCACTCTTACCTTTAAAGTGCTGTAAAAATGTTTAGCGCTTTCAGCATGAATGACCTACAGCAGCTTTAAAAAGTCATTATTACTAAATCTGCAGTCTCAATCCGATAACGACCTAAGCATACTGTAGAACATTGTTAATAGCTAAACTTTTACTGCCAATTATTGTTTTCAACAAAATGTGCTTGGGCATTTTGGAAAGGTCGGACGATAGCTAGAGTCTAATGTCTTGGAACATACTTCAGAACCAGGTGCATTGTAGAGGGGAAACTATAGCTAGTTGATATTTAAAAAAAAATCGTCTACACCTTTTCCAGTTTAAGTTCAGAAAATTACAATTCAAGTTCAGAATGTGTGAAAGTAGCGTGCTCCGCCTACCACACCGTATGCCCTAGGTTCGCACCCCGGCCAAAACAACATCAAAATTTTAGAAATAAGGTTTTTAAATTAGAAGAAAATTTTTCTAAACGGGGTCACCCCTCGGCAGTGTTTGGCAAGCGCTCCGGGTGTATTTCTGCCATGAAAAGCTCTCAGTGAAAACTCATCTGCCTTGCAGATGCTGTTCGGAGTCGGCATAAAACATGTAGGTCCCGTCCGGCCAATTTGTAGGGAAAATCAAGAGGAGCACGACGCAAATTGGAAGAGAAGCTCGGCCTTAGATCTCTTCGGAGGTTATCGCGCCTTACATTTTTTTTTATTTTAGTTCAGAAAATTCCAATTCAAGTTCAGAAATTCCAATTTAAGTTCAGAAAATTATGATTCAAGTTTAGAAAATAACATTTCAAGTTCGGAAAATTACAATTCAAGTTCAGAAAGTTTGTCAGGAATTTTTTCTTTCATGCAATGGAAATAAAAAAATGTAAGATGGTAAATGTTAGCTCTAATAATTTGATACAAGGATATGAAGGCCTACTATCTGTTAAGGACTTCTTAACTCACTTAAATAAATTTTGCTAACATGAAGGAGATAGCGAAGAAAAAACCCTTTCCTCTCTTCTCTCTCCTTAAGAGGTCAGTTATAAGGACATCCGGCTTTATGACAGCACTCATGACGAAGATATGACCACTTACACAGTCAACGGAGCGTCCACAATCCCACAAAAAACGTACAAGTACTGTGTGCACAGATCAAGTCTTCCTCCATCTGCCTCTCGCAACTCTGTGGAGATCTCCCCCTTCAATTGCTTCCAAACCGTTGTGTCGACTGAAGAAATTTCACGGCCAGAATGTCGTCATGCACTTGTTGCAAAGAGTTGCCCTCCGTTGGATTTCTAAGCTCGGGATGTACACGCCTTAAAGAAAACTTGGAGTACAGTATATCCAAACCACCATTGTCAACAAAGGACCAACACTTCCGCAAACAACATATAAGTATTACATTACGTAGCATGAATTAGAATAACTTTTGAAAAATAACACTTATAAATTTCTGAATTTAAATTAGAATTTTCTGAACTTGAATTACAATTTTCTGAACTTGAATTGGAATTTTCTGAACTTGAATTGGAAATTCTGAACTTGAATTGCAATTTTCTGAACTTGAGTTGTAAATTTCTGAACTTAAACTGGAAAAGGTGTAGTTTGCAAATTTTGCAGCCGGGGTTTTGCGTAACTTTCTGCTAACCAAGAGATCCGATAATAACAAATACGAAATTTAGATTCCTTCTACAACGGGACTATGGCCCAAAAGGCGAAAAGAAAAAGATGATACAAACATTTTGAACACTTTCGTTATGCAAATGGATCAAAACGCAGGAAAAATGTGTACTTGAACGCATTATGTTGATGAATCTTTAAAGTCACATTTTCCGCTAGATCTTTAAGGTCACATTTTCGGCTGCATCATTTATTTAAAGGAAGTGTTTAAAGTTGTGTTATCTCCTAACTAGGCTGTATGCCGTGTCGATCCGGAAATAAGTACGCCTTATAAGCTGGCAGGTCACTGTGGTGTCTTTAAGGCAGAAATTGTAGCGGTAAAGAAAGCAGTGGAAAATCTAAGCTGCAGTCGTGTCAATATATGTATGGGGTATTCCATCCCATTTCGACCAATTTTGAACCCGACCCCTTTAGAATTGGCTGAAAATTTTTCTTCTTTTTCTAGCTTACGAAAGACGTTTTTCAGAATTTTTTCAAATTTTTTCAAATTTTTTCATCCAACCGTTTTTGTTTTCAAAATGCTATAACTTTTTCAAAAATTGACCGTTTGGGATCTTTTTTTTTTTAATTTGTTTTTAAATGTACTTTTCGGAAAAAATACAAAAAAATTTAAAAAAATTTGTTTTTGTAATTTTTCAGTTTTTCGAGATTTTTCGAATTTCCCCATTTTTTTTTTTCTCATAAAAAACTTCAATCAATTCTGCAGTCATCCACACTAATCCCGGAATGGGCCGATCATTCTTTTTTTTTTTATTTAATTGAAAAAAAAAAACTTTAAACATTTTTTTGTATTTTTTCCGAAAAGTACATTTAAAAACAAATTTTAAAAAAAGAAAAGATCCCAAACTGTCAATTTTTGAAAACGTTATAGCAGTTTGAAAACAAAAACGGTGTCCAACTCAAAATAAGTTATGAATATAAAAAAAAGAAAACGGTGTTTTTTTCAAAATGCTATAACTTTTTCAAAAATTGACCGTTTGGGATCTTTTTTTGTTTTTAAAACTTATTTTTAAATTTACTTTTCGGAAAAAATACAAAAAAATTTTTACAGTTTTTTTTTCAATTAAATCAAAAAAAAAAAAAATAATCGGCCCACTCCGGGATTAGTGGGGATGATTTCAGAATTGATTGAAGTTTTTTATGAGAAAAAAAAAAATGGCGAAATTCGAAAAATCTCGAAAAACATTTTAAAAACAAATTAAAAAAAAAAAAGATCCCAAACGGTAAATTTTTGAAAAATTTATAGCACAAAAACGGTGTTTTTTTTTTTTAATTCATAACTTTTTTTGAGTTGGATGAAAAAATTTGAAAAAATTCTGAAAAACGTCTTTCGTAAGCTAGAAAAAGAAGAAAAACTTTCAGCCAATTTTAAAGGGGTCGGGTTCAAAATTGGTCGAAATGGGATGGAATACCCCGTATATATTTATAAGCAAGCTGCCATAGAGTTGGCGAAGGAGTATGCAGCACTAGTTGAAAATACGCTAGACGTTCCAATCCGCTTGGGAGAAATTTAAAGTAGAAAGGACTTGCATCAGTCCAGATGGGAAGGCCTCGAGCGAAGCGTGGGGCTGCAAAATTTCGAAGGTCATGTTCAAAAATTACGTTATTATCGGCGACCGGGCAGAGCAAACTGGAAAATTTAAAAAAAAAAAATGTTCAATTAAAACTAAGTTTTTTTCAGCGCGGCCGCGCCTTGGCAGTGTATTTCTGCCATGCAAAGCTACTCAGTGGAAATTTATCTGCGTTGCAAATGGCGTTCGCCGTCGGCATAAAACATGTAGGTCCCGTCCCGCAATTTTGTAAGAAAATTAAGATTAGTACGACGAAAATTTGTTGGAAGAGAAGCTCGGCTCTCTTTGGAGGTCAACGCGCTTTACATTTATTAATTTTATACACAAAGTTGGTCATATCTCTAAAGCATCGATCGTAATGGTAGTGATTTAGTCGGTGATCATTAACTTAAAAAATATTTTGAAAATATTATTTTATCGCATACCAAGGAATTAAAATTCTAATTCTAACTTTACCTAACCTTCAATTTTCCTCGCTTGAACTTTTGCTTGCAAAATATCTTATTTTCAAATTCGTAAATAAACAATAGTCTCCTCCGGTGTTGCTCCTCCGCTTATTCAGCGACGGACCACTGAAGCATTCAATAAACGTAAAAGCGAAGCAATCTGTTATATTGCAATTGTGCTATGAAATGACGACCCCTGCTCTAAAGGCTTGTGATGGGCGTAATAAGAGGTCACTGCCTTCTGGCTTCACATGCATATATATTAGGCCTCGTAAGAACAGCAGGTGCAGGAAATGCGGGCTGCCGGAAATAACGGTAAAGCTGTGTTCGTGTCCTGCGCTCGTTGTCATATTTCGGGGTAGCATTAGGCTAGGTCCTATACAACTTTTAGTATTTGCGCTAAATGAGTTTTTCCATTCGGTCGCCAAACAAGTGCTGGTTCTTATTGAGCTGGCAGTTCGACCTAACTTGTCTTTGGATCAAATTTGACGCTTTCACAACGCGTTATTATGTTGGGTTTGCTGGACAGAATTCTTTGCTCAACAATCTTTTTAAGGAATTTCCTCTTCCTTTAACGTGTGTAATATAACATTATAGTCTGTTAAATAAGTTATATGCGATAAATTTACTTCTCTTGTAAAATTTGACTGGAAGAACTTATGATGGACGAAAATCGTGGCCGATTAACCCACTTAGCACCGTAACCGTTAACAATAGAACCTTAGGCGGGTGGCTATATAATGCGACAAAGAATTTAGAAAATCTTGCTTGGTTTAAGAGACATACGGCAACTTAGGTGCTGGGTCATTTGTATGCCGATAAGTTCCAATTTTTGCCTAGAAGGGCTAATGATGGAACTTTATATCAAATTGGGGATTAATCTACAAGTAGGCACCTACATACTGCAAAAACAAAAACAAACCGATTGACCCACGTAGCGCTTTAACCGGTTACGGCTTTTAAATTGCGGACCGCAACAAGTGTGATCCAGAATACTGACAACTTTAGAAACTTAAGGCCGGTTTCACCAGCTTCGGTCACGCTAATTTTATTTGACAGAAATCTTTCGATGATCTGTAAGGTCGAGTGTGAGGTAGTGTTTTCAGGTTCTTTCTTCAATTAAATATTATCAATCCTCAGTCCATTCAGAGTTCATGCGCTTGGTACCACATAGGTTTAACTCCGCCGGTTTGCGTACGAGTACGAACGAGCAAGATACATATTTTCTGACAAATGCACGTATTGTTTGTTCTTGGACGGATGTTGCGTTCAAACCTGTCTGGAAAAGCTTGTTGAACGTTAAAATAAAATAGACCAAAGAATTCAAAGAAAGACACGGAACATTTAATTTTTAAGGATATGGTAGCGCTGTTTCAAAAGGGAATGCCAAAACATAGTTTACGTCAAATGGCGTATAAGAAGCAGTAGAACCACCTCTGCTCTTTTGTAGCGACGAAGACACTCCCAGAATGTTTTGGAATAAGAAGCACCAAAAGGGTATTAGCTAGACTATCTCGGAACCTAACTACCTCTCTGTATTTGTTTCATGCGTATACGCAGGTATTTATACATACCTTTATTCTAGTATCAACCAACAAACTACCTGATCCAAAATTAATATACATTTTTGTATGAAACTATTCCATGTATTGTTTTAGCGATTTTTTGACTCCTTAAACCGTTGACCCTTTTGAGTGTAGACGCCTCTTTTCTCATGTTTTAGTCTTTTATCATCCCCATATGTGGCGAAGTTGATTCTATCTATTTAAAAGCCCATTAGGAAAAATCCCCCAGGGAATACTAAAAAATGATGCAACCCACTCTGGTAGCACGATTTTATATCAGATGTCATAATGCCAGTAAAAGTCAAATGATAGATAGATAGATAGATAATTAATTGAGGATCGCACTGCGACCATTGGTCTAGTGTGCCCTCTGCTACTTCACAGTACCTCATCCAAGCCGACATCTCTGATGAACCCTAGCACTTCACCTGGCTTGAGGGATTTGATGTGAGAATGCTCTGGCCAAGGTGAGCCCATAAACTTAGCCCTACGTCTTGAGGTTGCGTCACACTCCAGGACGATATGGTCCGCCATCTCCGCTGATCGATCACAAAATCGGCATGTGTTGTTCGATATTATACCCAGCTTTTGCATGTGACTGTTCAGTCTACAGTGTCCTGTAAGAATAGCCGTTAGGATTCTTAGGTTATCTTTCGAGAAGCCTATTAATGCCCTATATCGAGTTGTGCTGTAACCCCCTAACAGTAACTTAGATTGTCTCAGGCCTGGCATATTGCACCAGTGTTCTTTCCTATTTTCCCTTTCTTCTACTAATAGATGCCCCCTAGTTTCCTGCGGGCCTACTGGCAGGAACGGCTCGGGACCAATAGGTCGTGTCGTTGCTGCCTCTCTGGCGAGTCTGTCCGCCTGCTCGTTACCCTCAACTCCCCTGTGGCCAGGAACCCAATCCAACTGTAGTTCGTTGTGTGCTCCTATTTGATTTAGCTTTTTGACGCACTCAAAGACCAGTGCTGATTTTATTTCAAACGCTGAGATTACCTTGAGGGTGGCCTGACTGTCACTGAGTATGGCAATTATTTCATTGCAGTATTCGCGCTGAAGGTTCAGGTCAGCGCACTGAATTATGGCAAATACTTCCGCTTGAAAAATGCTCGGGTATGCTCCCAGGGGTGTTGATATCTTGGCTCTGGGTCCAACGACTCCAGATCCAATCCCCTCTGGTGTCTTCGAGCCATCGGTATACCATACTATTCTATTTAGCTGCTGAATGCTCTCAATTCTACTTTCCTCCCATGTACCCTTGTCTCCCAGTTCTACTTTATACCTTTTCTCAAAAACTATCTGCCTGAGGATATCATCCCTCGGGAGTTGAGAGATTGGGATATTCTCTCTCAATTCCTCCATGTTCCGTGACGATATGACTACCTTTGCCCGAGCCCTCCTTGACAATATTCAGGAGGGTTCGCTTGGCTGACTGCTCTATCGATATATGCAGCGGGGTTAGATCGAGGATAGCTTCCAGCGCTGTTGTAGGGCATGTGCGCATAGCTCCCGTGATGCACACATATGCCAGTCGCTGAAGTTTTGTCAGTGCTTGCCTCGTCGTCGCCCGAGTTGTTCTCGATGCCCAGGCTATCGAGCCATATGTTATCATAGGTTTTACTATCATGGTATACATCCATCTTAACACATTTGGGCTACAGCCCCATGATTTGTCTGCTAGACGTTTGCATACCATGATGGACCTCGCGGTCCTAGTTTTCATGGAGTCGAAGTGTTGTGTCCATAGGAGCTTGGTGTCAAAAATGACCCCCAAGTATTTCACAGCGGTTCCATATTCTAGTCAAATGATTAATATGGCGACCAAATTTATTGAGTGAAACTACTGTATACTGTGGTTTCAGTTACAAAATCGGTAGAAGTTTTTTCTAAATTATCGAAAACAAAAAAAAAAAACAAAATAAGCATTTAATTGGCAATGTTTGATAAAAGTTGCCGCTGCTATTTTCGTGTTCGCTGCTGTATACTTATGAAGTCCTCATTCCATTCCACCAACCTAGTTATATCCAATTACAATTTTGATTAAAACTTCAGAATATAATTATAATTATCTAAGTAATACTCCTGCTAAAGTAATAATAAACTTGAAACTAAAAAAAATTTCCTGATAGAGCCTTTTACAGCTACAAATATGTACATGAATGCCATGGAACTTTCGTCCAAAGGATACGGTGCCTTTTTTGGTAGTAGCAAATCATACCCATTTCTTTTTTAGTTTTATTTGCATATTTTTATGAAACATGCGCAAAACGCTCCAGCAATACATTCTGCTGGCTACTGGTTTTAAATCCCTTAGAGGGGTAGCCCAAATACACACGCATAGCTACAAATACACGCACATAACAATTCCTTTACACATTCCTGACTGCACTCCTGGCATCAGCATCAACCAATGGCGGTCCTCTTGCGCTTGCATGTGTGCGTGTCTATTTGAAGGTGACTTTGCTGCCGCAGTTGGTCCTTTGCTGCCAACGTAAACGCTTCTGTTACTGCTACGCTGCTGCAAACATTGTTGTATTTTCTTGTTAATTCTTACTTATTTATTTTGCCGCTTCTCATCAAAAAGCCGTCCATTTTTATGCTGAGTAATACAGAAGATAGGCGTGGTTAAATAGAATGATTGATTATATCTTTTTTTGGTAAATTCTCTGCAGCACCAGCTTGCAATTGTTGTAGAATTTATTGTTGTTATTGTTTTGGTTGTAGCATCATTAGAGCGGCGGCAATATCTATATTCTGTAAAGAAGAAAGAAAAAGCGAAACATTTGTTTTAACATACAGATAATTTGTGTATTTTTACAAGGGTGGATATGAAGGTCCTTGAGTTCGTACTTTAAAAAAGTTTTCTGCAGTCTTTTCTGAGCTCATATCACCTTAGCGATATCTTACGCCAATCGCAAATATCAAAGGAGGTTATTTCACCTCTTTTTTTAAGGGTCGCCCATTCCTTTGTTTCTGTACTCTTATTGCGTGCTTTTTACAGTAATCATAGTAACCTTAAAGGAGATTCGCTTCGTCAAAAGACATGTATCTGCATTGCACAGAGTCGTGTGAGTATTTTTTCATGTCTAAGTTCGAGTACGTTTTGGAATCTTGTATAGTGCTCCTCATTTCAAGGCCACTGGAGCTTTGCCCGCCGCTGATCTTTTTTAATCTGAAGACAGCAAGGTAGCGGTGGATCATTTTATGCCTGGTTCAGGCAAAGTCAGTGATCATATTTCTACCCTCAGTTTAACAACTTAGTAGCTAAGTTTTCCCACTGTTGGACCAAATAATCCTCCCCAACCCAGGCTGTCTTATAGTTTAACATAAACGGTGTCCTCGTTAGTCATCTTTGTTGACGCATAGCCGCAGACAATTGATATTTTAAAGAACCTCGCTGTAATGCAGATCGCGGCGAGACTCTTTTCCATAGACTCGAACAGCTGGACTTGGCCGCACCGTCGCTTTCTTCTTTGCGTAATCCCTATTGTCAACGAAACACTGTGTCAACTCGCCAACCAATCGGAAAGCCGAATAGCCACTTAGTTATCGGGAATAATGGCTATCCTGCTACTGGTACTATGTGTGCCCAGCAATACTTCAAATGCCTGGTGGATAGCGAAAACCTCTAATGGGAACACACCTGCTGAGTCTAAGAAACACGAGTATTTCAAAGTCACCTTACCATTCGACAGAATAATTTTTGACCCGTCAGTGAAAACTAAAACTGCGAATCAATGAGTAATTCCAATCTTGCTTGTAGGAAAGAGGATCGTATAGTTTGCGTACAAGATTGTCATGGGTGAGTGATTAAAATCCTTACTTGTAGGAAAGTGGATCGTATAGTTTGCGTCCAAGATTGTCATAGGTAGCTGGTTTTTGATGTTATATAGGTGTTTTTAACATTGAGCACGATATGGCCATCCAAGGACGCCCTTTCCCTGATAAGTAGAACATCTGCGGCACTTTGCTTATGACGATTGAAGCTTTTGAAGGGCATGATCTATTCCTTCCACAAACAGTTTTTTGAAATTTCTTTCTGATCTGTTCTCCCCACAAGCAGTTTTTTGAAATTGCTCACATCGGCTGCCCTCACCACAAGGTGTTGCCTATGTTAGGATAGGTCTAAAAACCGCCTCGAACCCACTTTTTCCCTTGTACTCTATTGTAGGTATACAAACCCAGTACAATTTGACTAGGAACCATTACATCCAATGGCCTTTATCCAATTTATCACGTCGTGACAGAGAGCATAATCCTAATACTAAAACATCATCTGTTTAGATTAGCACTCTAACCCCATCTATGTTGAGTCGATCTTTTATATACAACGCACACCAGCGGATTCCCTGTGGATTCCTCCACCATGACAGTGCTGTGACTAGTTCTCAGCTTAGCGCTCATCTTTCTAGTGCGGGAAAACGGTCCTATCCACTTCGCAATAAAATCTTCCATACCAAGGGCATAGGGGTCATTTTCATTTACTTGCAGCTAAACATTATTCAAAGCTCGCTCTTTGTCCGAGAATGAAATCAGTAAAACTATGTGTTCTCAATGGATGATTCTATCGTATGGACTATATCATATAACGCAGTCCCCTGCGGCGCTCAGATGAGCTTATTGGGCTATTGGCCGCACCGTTAGCGATCCTACTACATCGCTGCTAAGATTCCATATGCTCCTGGGGATTTGTATGGTGAAGTGGATAGCGAAAACCTCTAACGGGAACACACCTGATGAGTCTGTGAAATACGAGTATTTCAAAGTTACGTTACCATTCTACAAACCATTTTATTCAGTGAAAACTGAAATGACGAATCAATGAGTGCTTCAAATCCTTGCTTGTGGGAAAGAGGATCGTATAGTTTGCATACAAGATTGTCATAGATGAGTGATTTCAATCCTTTCTAAAAACCGCCTTTCTAAGCAATGTAAAATAGAGTAATTACAATCCTTCCATATAAATTTCCTCCTTTTTCAGCGTAAGCTCTGCAGCTTACCGTCTGTTTGTTTTTAAAGTAATTGTCAACCAGATAGTTAATTCAAATTTAAGTAGTTTGCTATGTCTGGGCTATTTATTTATTTATTTCATGTACATCTAGATGTTCATTATATTTAAAGTTTAATAGATTAAAATTTAATATACGTAGTTCACATAAATTCAGAAATGTATTGTTGCTGATGTCGGGATGGACTGTATTCCGAGCACCAAAATAAAAGTTTGTTGGCTTGTACGAATTTGAGGTAGTTCGCTACCCAGTTCGAGGCTGAACAAAGTATGAGAGCGTGAACTGAGAAAGAACTCACGAAACTTACATTGTATGAGAAACAAATTTATATTTTGTCTTACAAATTTCAGGGACTTATTGAATCACTCTTTTATAAAGTTATAAACGTATAAACAGGCGCGAACAGCAAAATAGCAGTGTCAATTCTTATCAAATTTCGTCAATTGAGTTCCTTTTTTATTTTCGATAGTTTCAGAAAAAACTTTCATAAATTTTATACTTGAAACTATGCAAACCAATCTCGAAAACTTTTTCGGAAAAATCGATAAAAATTTTACGAACATTTCTAACTTTTTATTTGGAGTTCAATGGATTTTTTTTAAGTTTGTTTGAGTTTTTATACCAAAATACAAAAACAATTTCTACCATGAGAAAGCGAGACCACTATTCCCCCAAAATTAGTGAGTTTGACATATTTTTGTTTATGTTTTAAATTTTATTTTTATATTGACATTTTTAACAATAAAATCAATGCACATTACATCGGAAAATTATTTCGCTCTCTGATGGTTCACTTTTTCACAAGAAATTAAATTTTAGTTGTGTTTTTATGCACACAATTTTTAAACTAAAAACAAATATATATATATAATAATAAATATAGAAGAAATAAAGAAACCCCGGCCGAGTGTCAAAAAAACCTATCGAAATACAAACTGGCTCGTTTGTTTTTAATGAACTAGGTTGTATTTTTCTTGTATTTTGTTAATTTTTTTGGAATTTAGTTTACACACTCACACCAGTACTGAAGTCGTATTAGGAGGGAGGGCGACAAAAAATATAAGAAAAATACAGAGGAGGTAGTGTCATATACGTATAAGTGTGTAAACTATAAAAAAATGAAGAAGTGTCATATACATAGGTATTACAAAGTTTATAGAAGGGGTTTCCTCAAATATCAAAAATAAAAACGGAATAATATAATTGACAAAGTTTGATATAAATTGCCACTGCTACTTTTCTATTCGCTGCTGTATGTACATGTATAGAATAAGTAACCAATTACGTAACTGGGGTTGGTCGGCATTGCTAGCCAAATTCGATTGAAAGTATTTACAATTTCACTTTAAACAAGTAAGGAAGGCTAAGTTCGGGTGTAACCAAACATTACATACTCAGCTGCCAAATTACAGCTTGCAAAACTTTTAAATTACCTTCTTTTAAAAGTGGGCGGTGCCACGCCCATTGTCCAAAATTTTACTAATTTTCTATTCTGCGTCATAAGGTCAACCACCCACCAAGTTTCATCGCTTTATCCGTCTTTGGTAATGAATTATCGCACTATTTCGGTTTTCGAAATTTTCGATATCGAAAAAGTGGGGCGTGGTTGCCACACCCATTTTCAAAAATTTTACTGTTTTCCAATTTAATATTATAATTCAATTTAGAAAGTAAAATTCTCTTGATATAAAGCTCTTTTTCGCTAAGATATAGCTTATTATTTTCGTCTACGACCCTTTTAAAAATCTTTTATATAAAAGTAGGCGTGGTCTTTAACCGATCTCGTCCATTTTTTCTAGAAATATTTCTTGCTATAGAGAAAATTTGTGTGCCCAATTTTATTAAGATCCGTTAATTTTTCTTCGAGTTATGGCTCCAAAAACATAGAAAGTTGCTTAGTCATAAAAGGGGCGGTGTCCCTCCCATTTTTTAAAATTTGAAGTTTTTCCTATTTATTGTTATAAATCCACTTGGGAAATGAAATACCATTGATATAAAGCTCTTTTTTGCAAAGATATACCTTATTTTATTCGTCCACGACCCTTTTCAAAATCTTTTATATAAAAGTGGGCGTGGTCCTTAACCGATTTCGTAAATTTTTCTTCAAAGCATTCCTTATAGCAAAGGCAACCTCTCTGCCGAATTTTGTTACGATAGGTTTAACGATTTTTGATTTATGTTTAATAATATTTGTAAAATTGATTTTATCACAAGTGGGCGGTGCCACGCCCATTTAAAAAAAAAAACATTTCAAATTTTTATCAAGAGTCTCAGTATCAGTCCACATGTCAAATTTCAACATTCTAGGTGTATTATTTACTAAATAATCAGGTTTTTTGTGTTTTCCAAAATGTTATATATATAAAAAGTGGGCGTGGTTATCATACGATTTCGCTCATTTTCAATACCATTCTATTCTGGGTCCAGATAAGCTCGTGTACCAAATTTGGTGAAGATATCTGAGTATTTACTCAAGTTATCGTGTTAACGGACAGACGGACGGACGGACGGACAGGGCTCAATAAATTTTTTTTCGTTACTGATGATTTTGATATATTGAAGTCTATATCTATCTCGTTTCCTTTATCCAATCAACCGTTATCCAATCAATGTTAATATAATCTGTGTGCCAAGCACGCTGAGTATAAAAATACACAAGAATATCAAATAGAAATGTAATTGAAAATGTCATTTGGCATACCTTAGGCTGCAAAAGGCGACAAATATGAAAAAATTAAGCTGTAGAATAGCTGAGGAAACAGAAGAAGGGTCTGGTACTAACTGGTCACCAGTCTATTGACGGTTCAGTTTTCATTAAAGAGCGCCCTCTGAGGTAGTTTCTCTTATTGTGTGTTACATTTTTCTTTATAAAGAAAATACCTTTTTTATATTTTATAAAATAATTTAATTAAGCCATCAACTGCTAGAAGGGTAATGCAATAACTTGGCACCATCTGTGATGAGTAGAAAGATGTGATGTGTCATGCAGTATATGCAATTGACAGTTGTATTTATTTATGTATGTATAAATATAGTTATATGTATCTGTTAACTGTCGAAAAAGTCATTTCCAACCACTTGTTTCACACTGCTCAAGAAATTTCTGGCCAACAACAAAAATAGAGTTGCGTTCACACCATGCACTTGTTTCAAATGTTTATTTTGCTGCTTATAAACATGCCACAAGATATTCTTAAATATCTACAATCTTTTATGCATACATATTCTGCTATCTCCGAAATATGAATTCCGCGAATTTCATCACTGTCGCCCTAAGAGATTTTAAACATGCAAAGATGGTCTCATCCCACTAATGGATGCGATTATGCCGCGATTATCTTTGGTTTAAACGTCACTCTTTTGATCCTTTTCATTTTGGCTTATTGTTCAATTTCATTTGCCTGACGTCCGAACATACATACCTTTTGCATTTATTTGTCCCTGCCATTGCGCTACCTGTAAAATGACGAAAAATCAAACATCAAACCATGAGTTCTTTTTTAATTTTTTTGCTTTGTTTTTGCTCTGCGGTTGTTGCGGCTTAAAACGCCCCGCTTTTGTTCCGACTGCCACACCGACATTTCGTTGTCAGCTATTAAGGTGTTCTATTGTTATTGTTTTTGTTGTTGAATGCCAGTAAGTTGTTGACTTGCGAAAGGATTAAGTGCGTCGGTGCAGCGTTAATAATGCATCATTAACGCTATAATTTAACATCGAGCATGAATGTGCAAAATTTTTTTTTGGTAATTCTAAAATTTTAGAATTTTTCAAAAGCTTTGATTCATACTTTTTTTTGTTAAATTGTATTACCTCTTTGTAGTCTAAGGAACATAGAAGTACGTAAATAATGCGTCATTTCGTTATATATCATATGCTTTTATGCCATATTATTTCAAGTCAAGTGATGTTCCTTATTTTCCAAATAAAATAGAAGTAGTCATTAAAGATGCGCTTGGTTGCTTCTATAACACCGTCAAAAAAAGTTTTCGGATTTGGTAATGCTACACGTACATTTATTCCAATGCGTTTTGATGCGCTAGATTTGATCCGGTACCGGAATTGATATTCGGTTCTAGGATTAAAAACGCTCAATCACCAGTGATTTTTTGTCCAATTTTTGAGGTTAAGACGGAACCATGACCAGTTGAATCAATTCTTAGTTTTTTGTGTGGCGGTGTGATCAATATCGGGAATCACATCAAATCGTACTATGGCATATTTCAAGTATTATCCAGAATCATATCATAACACGTCGTATGATATCGTACCATATCACATTTTAAATCATATCATGTCAAATGCTCTTCAAATAAGACGGAAGTAGTCATTTAAAGACGTGCTGCATTCTAAAATCACTTTCTGAATCCAACCATATCATTTTAAAGCATATCGCATAGTTTCATAGCATGTCGTACGATATCATTACATATCGTATGATGTCAGACCGTCGTATGCTAAACCATATCATACCAGCCCACATCTCAAATTTTTACCTTAGACAGAAGTATTCATTTGTTTAAGCAGGCGCATGGTTCAAAAATCCCTTTATGTATCCAAAATCATATACATGGCACATCGTATGATAATATATCATATAACATTTCAAATCATATCACGTGAAATACTCTTCAAATAAGACAGATGTAATCATTTAAATGCATGCTGCATTGGAAAATCACTTTCTGCATCTAGTCATATCATATTAATTTATATCGCATCATATACCAACATACATATGTTATGATACCATAAAGTAATGTGCCAAACCTTTTCACATCACATCATATTGTGCCACATTTCAAATATTATTTTAAGGTGTAATTTATTAAAAGAGACGTATGTTTCAAAAACCACATTCTGGGTTCAAAATCATATCATAACACATACTATGATACCATAATAGAACTGTACAACATTTCAAATCATATCGTGTCAAAACAAGACCGAAGTATTCAGCTAAGGACTTACTGGAGTCTGGTTCAAAAGTATGGCATAACCGATTATATCAAATCATTTCATGTCAAACATTTTCCAAAGAGGACGGATGTAGTCAGGACGTGCTGGATTCTAAAATTACTTTCTGGAATATCAAATTCAAGCATAAATAGGCAAACGGATGTGATCTATACCGACTTCAGTAAAGCGTTTGACTCTGTCAATCATGAGCTTTTAGTTTACAAACTTGATTTACTTGGATTTCCGAAGAATTTACTTGCATGGCTCGAAAGCTATCTCGCGAATCGGACTCAACAAGATTTGTTTAAAAACAGTTTTTCAAGGTTGTTTGATGTAACGTCTGGTGTGCCTCAGGGTATTTATTTGGGTCCGTTACTTTTTACCTTGTTTATAAATGACTTACCACAAACGCTCATACCTTCCCAAACTCTTATGTATGCGGATGATGTTAAACTTTGCTACTCATACTTGCCTTCGGAGTCTTCCCGTGAGGAGTTTCTTCAGGCAGACTTGGACTCATTTCAATGTTGATGTACTGCAAATTTACTAGTTTTGAATTTCTCGAAGTGCAAACTAATGACATTTCACCGAGTGAAGCCAAGTTTGACATCGTATACGTTAAACAGCACGCCTTTTGGAGCGTATATCTGTCGTAAGTGATCTAGGCGTTCTTTTTGATCCTAAACTGACTTAATACGCATATTTCATCAATGGTAAGCAAAGCAACGGGTATACTCGGTTTTGTGAAGCGATGGGCTAAGGAGTTTAATGATCCGTATCTGACTAAGACCCTCTACACATCGTTGGTACGACCAATCTTAGAGTATTGTCCGTGTGTCTGGTGCCCAGGGTATCAAAACTTTATAAAGCGTATTGAGTCAGTACAGAAGCAATTCATAATATTTGCACTACGTGGTCTTAACTGGGATTCAAGTGTGCTTTTGCCATCGTATAGAAATAGGCTTCTCCTTATAAATCTGCCAACTTTAGAAAATCGAAGAACTTTACTCGGGGTAATGTTCATTCATAAGCTCATTATGGGCGAGATCGACTCATCTGATCTTGTTAGTCGACTAAATTTTGCTGTTCCTGGTAGAACGTCCAGGCACTTTGTGCCTTTTTATTTACCACTTTGCCGGCAAAATTTTGCCAAAAATAATCCACTGCGTAACTGGTGTTCGCACTACAACAACTTGTATAACTGCATCAGTTTTGAACGTTCGTTTTCCGAGTTGCATAATTCAATACTGTCACGTCTGGCCTGATATTTTGTACTTTCTTTCCTATGTATGGTTGAATTTAAATATTTTTAATTCTAACATTAATTTTATGTTTTATATATCTTAGTAGTCGACCGCATTGTGTCTGTGTCGACTTTAATCCAAATAAATTAAATTAAATTAAATATCGCATCATAAAATAACATATCGTATGATATATCGTACTGTGCCAAACTATATCACATCATTATGTCATATATTTTTCGATTTATTTCAACGGAGGTCAAATGAGCTCTAATATCTTTTGCAAGGTTCTAGTCATCAGGGAGAGGGAGTCTATCAGGGAGACTGCCAGTGTAGGACTTCCTTCTTCTTTTGTATGCTATTCTCTTAAACCTAACATCCCATGGCAAACAGCATTTTTCTTCCCTGGACCTCGTTCAGCATTATTTTGGGTACAGACGCGCGGTACGTGAGCTGTATGACTAAAAAGTAAAAAATAAGTACAAGCCGCGATATACCTCTGAGGAAACATAGCCCCAGCTTCTATTCAAATTTATGTATATCAGGCTGCTGTTTAAGTTTTCCTACAAATTAGCGCGGCAGGACCTACATGTTTTATTCAAACTCCCAACAGCAGAAATACACCAGTGTTGCCAAATCACTTTCAAAAAAAAAAAAACTTTTTCTTAAGAATTTCATGTTGCTGTTTACGAGACTTGAACCGCGGATCTTCGGTGTGGTAGGGGAGCACGCTATCACCACACCACGGTGACCAGCTCTAAGGCTACTCCCACGTAAATGGTCTATTCCAGCTTCTCTCGCGAAAAGTATGTGCCTCATATATCTGCATACCGTACCCCATACATCACTGCCCATACAAGCTCCTCTGCGTGGACCCACCTAGGTTTGCTATTAATCAACTGACACTCAATATAGAGTCCCCCCTATTTTATTTGCCAGGCCTTGGTTCCGTGGTTGCGTTATTCTTCCTGGTACTAGATCTTAGACACATCCTCTCGAAACCATTTTTAATGCCGCTTTAAATATAAATATACATAATATATATCAGATTCTACTTTTGTAAACAACCAACACGATACATATCTATAATTGGCCGGACCAGTTATTAGAGGCGCGAGAAAATAGATAACGTTTCATTATTGTAAAATTATTATAACTCGTTAAGTGTATACCCATCGTCCGAATGGAGTGAAAACCAGCTAATCGGCATAAAAGAATTGAGCATCGCAGGCAAAATTTTAAATTTTTCATCATCATCATAGGAAGCAAACTCAATATATATATGGTACTACTGCTTTGCCTGGAGATGTGGTAACTCTGGCTGTAGAAAACTGCAGAAAATAGTAATTTTTAATAAAACTGGTGCTTATTCAGCTTTACATTGTTGTTGTTGCAGCGATAAGGACACTCCCCGAAGGCCTTGGGAGGTGTTATCAATGGTAATGGTCCTTTGCCGGATACAGATCTAGTACGTTCCGGGAACAAGCACCATTTAAGGACTAGCCCGACCATCTCGGGAATGATTTGGTATGACCACATGAAACCTTCTACGCCCTACCGCCCCCCCATCCCCCCAACCCCCAAGATTCATGATGAACTTGGGGTTGCCAGAGCCTCGGCTGTTAAAGAAACATGATTCGCCACGAGTAGGTGAGGTTGACAATTGGGTTGCGCTGGCAACCCCTTGAAACGAGACGCTTAAAATATTTAACGAAAGAGTATTTTTCCAAAGAAATGTTAACACGCATAAATATGTATGTATGTACAGCTGACATGAAATGAAAATACATACATATATACATCCAAAGATACCTATAAATTAGACGTCGGCAAAATAAAAATGCAGATGTGTTAGTGAGAGCGCGATGATCGCGTACATCATTTGTTGTTATAATTTTTTTTTTTCATTTTTGTCAATTCTACTCAGTAAAATAATGGTTTATCCTAAGATAAATTCTTTGCCAGAATATACACCCCCTAATACATATTTTTGTTTACAAAATATGTGCTCCTAATATACATATGGACAACACTCGTCAACATCGAGCGACGCACACAATCGATGTTACTGCGCCAGATGCTCAGCGACTACTAAACTAATGTGGCAGTTAAGCAGCAATTACCCACCGACGTGTGACGTACGTACGGACGTTTTTCGTACGAAGCACGTTTGACCGAACCCTCAAGCCCGTAGGAATCAATGTGTGCGTCTGTGTACATGTACATAACATATTTGTGTGTGTATTGTTTACAGATTAGCACTGTTGCCATTGACCATTTTGCATGCATGCTTATGGAAACATCAACTTTTTCCAATTTAATTTTTGATGTTGTAAAAGGCTGGAATTAATATTAAATAAATATAAATAGATTACATATTTATAATTAACACTTTTACATAATTATTTCCAATTATTTTCACAATTTTTCACACTTTAATTAGGTGTTTTTGCATAAAATTTGCAAACGGTCAAAAATTAGCGCACAAAAGTTTACTAGGCAACTCTGTCTAGTGAGAGAGCGATCAACTGACACGTTTTTACGGAAAAAATCAAAATTGTTTTGATTTCTACGTTCCGGGCTACGTACGTACGGGCGTTGCACGTCGGTGAGTTTTCGTTTACATTGCACACTCATAAGATAGGTCGTGTCAGCTGACACGTTTTTGGTACGTACGTTCGTGAGTAACTGCCGCATAAAGATAATAAGAGTACGCGTTAATTGAGTGCGAAACATTGTTTTACTATTTGCCAACGTCTGCTATATATGCACTCCCGAAGTTAAAAGCGCCGACACATAGGCAGTTTTTCATATAGATTACTTTAACACAGAACCGGCCACACAAATACTAAAACAATTGCATAAGTGTGTGTAAAAATTGAGTGACAACTCCCTACAGTGTGCTAAAAGAAAATATGGACTGTTAAGTTTGAAATTAAAAAGGACTTTGGTTATTTGATATCAAGCTAATCCTGACTATATTTTTTTATATTCGTATAACTAATAAGGCGCAGGTCGAGCTAACCAGATACAACTTTTTGATAAAAGAAGGTATGTTGCTTCTTCAATGCAAAATTCTTTGCTAAAAATAAAGCGACGACAAAATAAGCCTTCTTTATTTCATAGTTCCTATCTGCTGTATCTGATTCGCTATCCGAAAATAGTTTCCTTTTGGCTTTATCAAATAAACTGAGCTTTTCTGCTTGTCAAAGGGAAGCTATGTCTTTATGGCAGTTATTCAAATGCCTTTTCTAGGAAAAAGGTTTATTTGATGTGAAAATTCGCTGGCACAGCAAACATTGCAGCATATTGTTTTTATTTAATGCGCAAAAAGTACCATGGACGTCTTCCTTTGCATTCATTCTGGTTTTGTTTAGCATGCGCAGCCGTCTTGCTTGCTCAAGCGTTATGCAGCGAATGGCAAGCGATAGCAAAATACAAAGAACTATAAAACAATGTAAAAGTAAAAATATTTTCACATTATTAAATTTTAAAAAATATGTATGTTCAAAGGAACTTAATAATACTAACTAAGACGTATTAAAATTCACTTTAACATTGCAGCATATTGTTTTTATTATGTGCCCAAAAAGTAGGATGGACTTTTCCTTTTGCATTCACTGTTGATTTTAGTGAGTGACAAGCGAAAGCAAACGATCGTGATCACGCATCGTTAGTGTCGGTGTGAAACTACGAACTCAAATTGCACAATGTGCAGCTTTTGGCCGGCTTTGCTTTAACACAAGCTTATGCATTATGAGTAGATTGCACGTATTTTTATGGAGAACGATAGAATGAGTGCCACTGACGCCATCTGATATTGAAAAGTAGCCAACTCCAAATTTTTTTGCAAGCAAATCATAATAAGAAGAATTTGACATTTGCTTTGGCAATTATTTTTCCTACTGGTTGGTAAATTAAAAACTGCAATATAACAATCGAATACGACACAAAATATGTTAGCAAGTATTTCTGTTGTACAGGGAGAATGTTTATAACAGTGCTTCGCGAAATTTTGTTTGTATAAACGTCAATTGCCCAGTCTGAAGTTCCTTCATATTTACAAACGCAACATCTTGGTTGATTGTGGCGATGTTATTGGAATGCATAAGCTTGTGTTAAACGCATACATATGAAAAATGTCATTTTGCTGCGGCCTTAAATAACGCTAGCGAATGCTGTCTTTTTTCACCATTTGATCTAATTCAACATGTATATACGTGACGCATGACGTGATGTGGTGGAAGTCGCACACGAAGCAAGTTTGCTCGCACAGTTCACAGCGAACAACCACACGAACTGCATTTTCAACCTGTTAATTTTGTGTTAGATCTTGAAATTTCACTCATTATTTTTATATAACGCGCCCAAAGAACTATTAACTTCAAAAATTGCCACTTCTACTTTCGCGTTCGCTACTGTATATTAGTTCATATGTACGTACTGACGTACTTATGCGCTTAAACATTGGAATTATTTAATCGGTTGGTATTTAAAATAAATACCCAGAAATGTCTACCGACAAAATTAATCATTCATATCAACAAATAAGTCAAATTGGGAGTTCTATTGTAACAGCTACGACATTTTCTAAATTATAGAGAAAAATATTTTCAACCCAAGTTGGGGTGTATATTTCACCTCATTAGCTATGTTTTTTTATACACGTATATACATGCATATGCGTAGTATGTAACTTTATCTATACTTATGAAATTGTTGAGCAGAAAATTGTTACTGCTAAATTTCGATATGCACTATACTCAGTTGTAACTGAAATGTGGCCGCTATGGAGTGATGGTAGCGTGCTCACACCGAAGATCCTGGGTTCACGACCCGGGCAAAGCAACATCAAAAACTTTAGAAACAAGTTTTTTTCAATTAGAAGAAACTTTTTCTAAGAGCACTCCGAGTGTATTTCTGCCATTAAAAGCTCTCAGTGAAAACTCATCTACCCTGCAGATGCCGTTCGGAGTTGGCATAAAAAAAGTAGGTGCCATCCCGCCAGTTTTGGAAAAAATAAGCATGACGCAATTCGGAAGGATGGTCGGCCTTAAATCTTTTCGGAGGATATCGCGCCGTACATTTATTTATTTAACTGAAATGTGTCTCCATATTATCTCTACATTATTGTCCACTTCTATGACCGAAAAGGGTATTGTTGTCGTTTTAACAGTGCTTCGCCCCATTCAATGGGCACGACCACTCACAAATTGTCATCAAAGTCCTCTAACGGGAGTCCACCGAAAAGAGTGTGTTTCCACTATTCATCGCAATCGATTCAGCTATAGGTTGCGTGTCTCCACTATTCGGTAGAACCCGTTTTGTAGCGAGTTATTAACCACTGCTGCGAGTCTTCAATAAATGCCGCTAGATGGATCTCCTAAACATAATCTAAGTGATGATAAGCTCTTTTTTACCAGCAAATGTAGATGTATACACATGTAAAAAAAAAAAAACGCGGCTATTATCAACTTATCTTCTCACAAAATAGATATTTACCTTTTTGGTATTTTGAAAGATAACCTTATAAGCAGCGTCACTTGAATACCCTAACTATTTTATTTATTGGTTTTAATAGTCTGTCCTTTCATATATTCTTGCAAAGGTCTCGAAGAGATCTTAGCAGGATTGCAAAACTTTCACTACCCAATTTTTTTCTTTTCAGTTTTTCGATAATAAACCAAAAAATCGAAGACGCGATATTCCTTCGAGAAGATTTAGGCCGAGCTTCTCTTGCAATTTGTGTGGTGCTATATGTGGTGCAAGACGGGGCCTACATGTTTTATACCTACTCCGAAGAGCATCTGCAATCAGATGAATTTTCGCTGAGAAGCCCCTCATGGCAGCAATACACTCGGAGTGTTTGCAAACCACTACCGAGAATCTACCTGCATGGAAATTTGTTTTCTTGTTGAAAACACCTTTTTCTAAAGACTTTGATACTCATTTCCCCGGGTCTTGAAAACTGGATTTTTGGTGTGGTAGGCAAGAAACGTAATGGAAAGAAAAATAAAAATAAAAAAAAAGACAAAGAATCGCGGCTATTAAAGCCGAGTGATTAGAACAGGGCCAAAAGGTAGAAATCATAATAGTTATTTTTTTAAATTGAAAAAATCCGGTGAAATGTTATGGGATCCTTTTTATTTAAAAAAATCCACAGATAAAAGTAAAATCCGGACTTTTATTTCATAAGTCTGAAAATAAAAGTTGAATCTGAACTTTTATTTTATAAGTTCTAAAATAAAAGTAAAATCTGGACTTATATTGTTTAGGGACATAATAAAATTCCGGCCGCATAACTAATGAACGGTTCATTCAAATGAAAAGAATTGTTTACCAATCGATTCTTCTAAGTATCTGGATTTGAAATCTGTAGGGACACTTCAAAATTTTGTTACTTAAACTAGCAATTTATCATTGAAAAACTATAACCAGCTCACATAGTACCTTACTTATACTTTTCCATAGTTACTTGCACCTATTTTTTCGCCACAAAGTTTGATTCAATTAAAATATTGCCATGAAATTTGATATACCGCTTTCTGTTGAAACAAGAAGGATACTGGATGAAAAAAAACATAGTTTATGGGTCGGACTTTTATTCTGTCTTCAAAAAATAGTAGTCCGGATTTAGCTTTTATTTTTGGACTTAAAAAATAAAGAGCCGGATTTGATAATTTCACTTGGACAATAAAAGTTAAAAATCCGGAAACAGTTTTTTCTGAAGGGCTTTTATTATAAGGAACGATAGTTTGGGGCCCTACTTGAAATGGGTTTATAAAACCAATTATGACGTTTCTTTTAAATTTTCGTTCTATTAAAATTTAAAAAATTTTTCAATTAAGAAAAAATGTGTTATAATAATAACAAAAAGCTAAAAATTATTTGTATGAGTTAAGCGGGGATTGCCCGTATCGCTTTAAATGTATGAAAACATTTATTTGAAGCAATTTTAAATTTTACAGCTGTCGCCTTGTTCGTCCTGATGTCACGTTGTTTAAATTTTTCCCAAATTATTAAATAAATTATAAAATTAAAATTTGCTTCAAATAAATGTTTTCATACATTTAAAGCAATACGGGCAATCCCGCTTAACTCATACAAATAGACAACATTGGATAATTCGTTGTAGTTCTATAAAATAGAACAAAAACAGCAACAATACCAGTTTCTCTGAAACCGCCTTACAAACATGCATAACTTCAACACATAATTACATACGAAGTATGTAGTGTGTAAGAGAATAAGATATGCAAAAAAGGCAATTGGGAAAAACTTTACAACAACTAAGGCATGACGTGGCTGAATGCGTTTGTAACACTTCAACCATCGGAAGAGTGCGGATTGAAATCCCACTCCCAGTAGAAAAGGCTTTCAAGAGATTTACAAGGTATAATCGAAACAGATGTCGCCTTGTCCGTCCCGATGTCACTTTGTATACATTTTTCCCAAATTATTAAACTAAAAATTATTGTTGACGCCTTGAGCTCGTCCATGATCTAACAAATTAATAAGCCGATAAAACAACAAAAAAATTGATGATATTTCAAGGCTGAAAATAATCGAATTGTAATATTGTAGTCTTAAGTGAAATACATATAACTTCTTTTGGATCAGGCAGCATCAAATTTATTCATTACCTCAAAGGCGTCTGTTGTTGTGGAAATTCCCTTGTATGTAGATAATAAATAAATTTGCATGAGCTTATAACACCTGAATTAAAACTGTAAACTTTTCAAGTTTCATTTTTATCAAAATGAAAATTTGTTTATACATATATGTACATCTCAATATTTACATAAGTTCATGTATGTATGTATATATGTATGTGCCAGAATAAATACTCAATGTTTGACGAGAGCAATTAGTAATAAAAGAACCCGCTATCACAATTTCGCATGATGTTTATATAAAAATGTTCATATTTGTATTTGCGACGAATTATTGTGAGTTATGAGAAAATGTGCTCCCAGCGCTCTCAAACAATGCTTATCTTTACGTAAAATATTTATCAGTGAATTTATACATAACAATGTTTAAATACAAAATCTGATATATATGTACATTTTTTATATACATATACATAACGCCCCGATTCTAGTGTGGTAACAACATTCTTCACCACGGTAACGAAATCATGTAGCAACTTTTACACCCTTTTGCTATTCTACCCGCGAAAGTAGCCGGATAATTTTTTACCCACAAAAGTAGGTGGTTACATCAAAATAACCACACAACAGCTGTTGTTTAGAAAAAGGCAAAACTGAAAAATAAAGAATTGTAAGCGCAAATAAGTAAAGATAATAGTAAAAAAGTGTTGCCTCTTGCTATACATATTTGTTTACATTATGTACTTTCACAGAATAAATTACAATATACCTATGTAGAAACTTATCATGCATAATATGCATATACACATCGTCCCGTTTATTCGTTAACCTCGTATCTACAAGTGAGACATTTTCGGTAAAGCGAACACGGTTGCCACACCATGTTTTCATTTGGGACCAACACTCATCGAAAAAAGGACCACATTTTTGTTTTATTTTATTTGTATAAAATACAAAATTTTAGGATGTTTCCATATAAAATTGTACTAAACACAGTGAAGATTTTCCTTTAATACCCAAAAATGGTACTATATTTTGACATTAGATAAGTCTATGTATTTCACCAACCAAACGTTGTGAACCTAGTTTTGGTCACAAAGCTCTTGGTTCTAGCATTATGTTGTTGATTGTAATGAAATAAAATGTATAGTGCAGTTAGGCTTTAGTAAGAAACGGTTCAAAATTTGCGTTCTGGTGTTGCCGAACTATGTATGTGGAAAACTCAGTAAATCATAAATGAAACTAGGCAATTTTTTTAGTGCTATTTTTATAGATGCTTACTTTTTCCCTTGACATTTAAACTTCATATCAGAGCCTAGATTCAGTAAGTGTGAGTTTTTATCCCAGGCCTTAGGGGTTCTGCTAGCACCTACGGGAATAATTTTATACAAAACATTTCATCCGAAATCAAATCTCTTTTACATTTGCAAAATTGTTAAAATATTTCTTGTGCCAAGATACTTAGTTTTCAATTACCTTGCGTGGCTTAACACCACAATAGTCCTGGAATTCCTTGAACTCATTGAGCTGGGTGAGAAAGATTTAAATATCAACGTGCCAAATTTCTTTGTAAAAGTTTTGAAAGTGTTAGACTCACGCAGAGTGCTCCCTATAAGCTATGCTAGACGAGAAGCAATTTTTATTTTCATATATTTTACATAGTGTTGTATAACCCATCGAAATATCCGTTATTAATATTATTATAAAAGAAGAGTTTTTTTTGATTAGTCGGTTATTTCATCAACAATTAACGACAATGTGTTTGCCAACACTTTTCTTTTTAATGCCTGGCATAAATTATATCCTAGGTGAATGTTATTGTTCTGGTACATTTTATTGACTGAGCAATTTTTTATGGTGAGAGTTCCATTGAAGTAAATTCAAAATTATATGGGGGCTAACGAAAGTGTGGCGAATTTTTGGTGCAATATTGTGAATTTTTACCTGAGTGAAAAAGAAAGAAAAGTACCATACGTGGCTACTGCCTAAAAAGGACCAAAATTGAATAAAAGGGACCAGCGAATCAAATGGGGTTGGAAGGGACCATTTTTGGTCCAACTGGACCAAAGTGGCAACCGTGAAAGCGAAGAAAACTACCATTCAAATTTCTCCAAAGACACTGGTGAGTTTTTCGGGGATGACAGCGTTACCATTTGGGCCAGAATCGCGGATAAAAGAACTGGTAACGATATTCGGTTACATAACGTTCTGGGTATTATTTTACCGGTAACGCTCAGAATCGGGGCGTAAGAGGTAAATTTAATCAAACGTCTGAATCATTAGTCAGTCTCTGAAGCTGGTTATCAGTTTTCAAGAGTTATAATCTTTGTAAAAGTTTATGCCATTGTTTTTTCTCTAATCAATTTAGTCTCTTAAAACTATATCACAATAAAAGACGTGTTTCAAAGCGTTTTGAGCATAAATATTTTTTTTCCGTTTTGAAAATTAAGTGCAGCTTTACAGAGCGTGAAAACAGTAACACATACGTAGATACATAAATATAATTTACTTTTTAATTGTTACAAAAAAGGGTAAAGTTGTTTGGTGGTGCAAAACGAGTCACACCGTATCTTCTATAATGAGAGCACACATAGATATAGTATGTTATTTTGTTTATATAAAATTGTATCAGTAACATATATGAAATCGTAAAAAAATAAAAATATATAGAAAAAATAGTAAGCCAAAAAATGGGATAAATTGAAAACGTGTCCTAGGCAAAAAAAATTTAATTCTGGTTAAATATTAATGCTGCTTTTCTTTGCCTTTTGTAATGCCAGAGACGTGATTTTTTGATATAACGAACATGCTTTGCTGAAGATGTACAACTTATGCAAAATAAGTATTCAGTGATTTGTTGAAACCTTCAAATTTCAAGATTGCGATAATTTAAAGTTTTTTATTCTTTGCGGTTGGACAAATCTGGTAATCCTAGGGTAGACTCTGCTGAACAAACTAGATTGAAAACCAAACCTAATTAGTGCTCAACAGACGTTTACCAATGAATGTGGGTTTGAGCTTATTTCATTCGAATGAAAGAAGTTGCATAAGGATCATTGCAGCCAACACGATGCCTTGGGTAAAACACATGAACTGTATTTTAATCCGTGAAAAAATTAAACAGATTTAGACTTAACATCTAAAAATCAGCACTTATGGCTTGAATAGATACATCTGTCTATGTCTATGTCACCGTCACGGCATACGCAGTTTTCCACAGACAACACGTACCTAGAGTAACGTGAGACATATAACTACTGACGAAATACTTATTTAGCACTTCAACTAATATCATTGCTTATTTTTAAACACACATTTTTCACAGTCGCTTATTTAAAATGCTAAAAAACAAAGGGCAACATATGTGACGCGGCTGACGTATGTAAAAAGTAGAAAATTGATAAAGTACAACGGATGCGACATTGTAAATTTGGCGTTTACCATTAAAACAAACAAATCCAACTCTTCCGTCAGTTTCTACCTTGTCCGCGACGTATTGTTTCTATTTAAGCCATTACCCGACGCGTTGCCGCCACAAAAATTAATTTCAAAAATTGGTATTTTATCCCTATCAACTTTCTCTATCATTTCAAACTCCTTTTCCCTTCAACTATCTTTCCTTATCCTGCTGAAGTGATCACTCGCTCTATGTTTTTATTAACCCTGCATAATATTGGCCTAGTAGGTCGTAGGACTTCGGACGCTTAAATTGTATATATAGTAAAAATAAAAAGCAGCCAGATGAAATTTATTTAAAAATTATGTGTTTTCATCGTCACATGTGCCACCCGTCATTTCAAAATTTTTTAAATTACTGGCTAAAGAAAAATTAGTTAAATTTTGCTCAATAACGAGTCAAATGTTTTACCTTTTGTGTTGAAATACCCCATAAATTTATTCAAATGTAAAACAACCGATATCAGGTCTTAAAATTTTCCGTGCTCCGCCTACCACACCGAAGGTCCTGGGCTCAACTCCCACCCTAAGAAAGATCGAAAATTCAGCGCAACGTTTTTTCAATTAGAAAAAAGTTTTTTTAAGCGAGGTCGCCCCCCGGGCAGTGATTTGGCTGACGATCCGAGTGTATTTCCGCTAAGAATAAGCTTATCAGTAAATATTCACTAGCCTTGCAGATGCCGTTCGAAGTCGGCATACAACACGTAGCTCCCGTCCTGCCAATTTGTAGGAAAAATTAAAAATAAGCAAGACGCAAATTGGAAAAAAGCTCGGCCTCAATCTCTTCGGAGGTAAGTTAGGTTAGGTTGAACCGGCCGGTCCATGAGGACCTCACATAGACTGAGTAAGTCCGTAGTGTTACCAGAAGTTTGTTTTAACGACCAAACTGAAAAACCCTATCAAAAACCAGGACCTATGTTATAAAATAACTCCGTCCTCTTGGCAAATACTAGAAGCTTCCTAGGATTTAAGCCACTTGCTACTTCTAGATCTGACAGCTGTATCACTCCTTATAGCTGGAGTCTTAGCCTGGCAAGCGCAGGGCAAGAGCACAACTCGATCGTTTTCTCCTCCAGCCCGTACTTCCTACATCTGCCTAATTTAAAGGCATGTGACGCCAGAAGGCAGTGTCCAGTCAGAATACCCGTCATGAGTCTACAGTCCTTTCTTTTTAATGATAGAAGCAACTTTGTTAGTCTAAGGTTGTAAGACCTACACATAATCTTCAACACTTTACAGCCCCGCGCTTGAACCCACGCCTTTCCTGCTTGGTCGATCATGTGCACCTCTCGCCTTCGCTTAATTTCGCCCAGTCTAATTGGGACGTCTACGGAGCAGGCTTCAAGGGATGCGCCCTTTTTAGCTAGTTCATCTGCTTTTTCATTCCCATATGCCCTGGGACCCAATATAGATGTATGCTTCTCCCTGTCCCGATTCTCTCCAGGGACTGCTTACACTCTAACACGCATTTAGATGCTATGCTATGCGAGATTATTGCCTTAATTGCTGCTTTACTGTCAATATAAAAGTTAACACGATTGGAGCTTGGGCTATTTTCTTCCAGGGTTTCTACTGCTTTGGTTACGGCTACTATTTCCGCTTAGAAAACGCTACAGTAATCCGCCAGCCTGTTGGATCTGTTTATTTCCGGATCAGCACAGTATACCGCAGACCCTACTCCTTCCATTACTTTGGAACCATCTGTGTACATATGTATCGCCTCGTCCGCCATTTGAGCACCCTTGCGCCAACCGTCCCACCTCTATTGTGGCCTTAAGATCGCCCTCGAAGCGCAGATAGAGAATCAGGTAGTCTTTTCGTCTTGTGATTGATGATGCTATACTACTATGGCCGTATGGTCGGCGCTCAAGCTGCCCCGAGGCACCGAGCCTGGTTGCAGTTGTTAACGCTATATTCTTTGCTACCAGGTCTACAGGTGGAATGTGCAGAATGGCATACAGTGCAGCTGTCGGGGTTGTTTTCGGGGCTCCCGTAATGCTAAGCATTAATAGTCTGCAGATCCTCGCCCTCGGAGGGAAATCGCTCCAAGTATTTATTTATTATTTTTTAAACGTTTTAAAATATTTTCCGTTGATATCCAAACGAAACTCATCAAATCTGATTAAATAAAAAGCTAATGGAGTAGAATAAAATCATATTTTATCAGATGAATGCAATTAAAATCATCTCAAGTCATATCATCATATATCATATCATAATCATCATGTGATATCAAATAAAATAAAGTCATATCACATCGCATCATTTCCACGACAGCCCGGTTTCTGTCACGTTCCGTTTCTATCAGAAGTTGAACAAGCAGGTCGAAGTACGGTTACAACAACAATAACAAGTAATATCATTTCGATTAAAATAAAATCAAACTGAAGAGATGACTTGGTTGTAAGTCATCAAACAGAAACACAGGCCATAAAATTAGCAACACAATTCAAATAACATCACATCAGCACAAATCAAATTTAATCACGAAATAAATTCATGTTGCACAGAATTCAAATTTAAGCTAGATGAAAAAATCACATAACGTGGTTGAAATGAAATTAATTTGTATTACATCAATGCAAAAAAAATTAAAATCATCTTAAGTCAAACCAACATATCATATGATACCAGATTATCATATCATATCTTATCATTTCCCCCACAGCCCGGTCTCTGTATCGAAATGAATTGTGTTTTTCCCACCAAGGGATGTTATTGTCAGGTTCCTTTTCCATGATGAAATGTACCGAATAAGCAGAGCGAAGTACGGTTACAACAATAACCAGTCATATTACTTCAATTAAAAATATATCAAGTTGAACTATAGATATAACTTTTGGCTTTAAATCATCAAATCCAAAAAATCACACCAAATGACAAAACTAGCAATACAATTCAAATACCATTACAGCAGCACAGATGAAATCAAATCCCTAAAAAAAATCATGTTACGCAGAATTCAAGATCAAGCTAGATAAAAGAAATGAGAGAACTCTTAGCTCAAAAGGTTTAATATTAGCAAATAATACACGAAATTAAAAAATATCACAGCAAGTCAAGGAAGTAAAATCTTATTAGTGGCGCCATTAAAGTAATTTTTAATATAATGTTATCACTATGCATCAGATTCAATCCAACAAAACCAAGTGAAAAGAACTTAAATGAAGGGAATAAAAGATATAACAGCTAACTAAACAAAGTAAACTTTTATTATGTATTAAAAGTGTAAAGCTGCAATAGGCAAAATTATATTCGAATATTCAAATAAAAATATAATACCAGTAGCATTAGAGTTCACCTGCGTAAATGTGGTTATCTATACCACAATATGACGTCGCTTTCTTGCATGTATAAGCTAATATCACCTGTTCTATTATACCGCATCAAAAGGTGATTTTTTTTATAAATATGAGATTTACCAGTTTTTTTATACCACAGAAATCCTTGAAAAAGGAAAGTCCTAGACATTAAATAAAATTGAAAGACTCGATCTAATATCACCTAATATCAAATCAAGTAATTTACTTATTAAATTAAACAAAAAATCATATGATCAAATCAATTGAAAAAAAAACATGTCACGAAATTTAAAACAAATCAGATGACACGTAATACCATCAGATGATATCAAAGCATATCCGTTTAAATTATAATTAATAACACGAAATTATGTCCAATCAAATATAGTCAAACGAATTCAATTTATATACTGATATTTTATTTATTTGGATTATTTATATGAATTAAAGTCGACACAGACACAATGCGGTCGACTACTAAGATATATATTGCAATTAAAAATAATTAAATACAATTGTATAGATATATTGAATTCAACCATACATATGAAAGAAAGTACAAAATATCAGGCCACACGTGAGAGTATTGAATTATGCAACGCGGTAAACGAACATTCAAAGCTGATGCAGTTATACAAGTTGTTGTAGTGCGAACACCAGTTACGCAGTGGATTATTTCTGGCAAAATTTGGCCGGCAAAGTGGTAAATGAAAAGGGACAACGTGCCTGGACGTTCTACCAGGAACAGCAAAATTTAGTCGACTAACAAGATCAGAGGAGTCAATCGCGCCCATAATGAGCTTATGAATGAACATTACCCCGAGTAAAGTTCTTCGATTTTCTAAAGTTGGCAGATTTATAAGAAGAAGCATATTTCTATATGATGGCAAATGCACACTTGAATCCCAGTTAAGACCACGTAGTGCAAATATTATGAATTGCTTCTGTACCGACTCAATACGCTTTACTGGACACCAGACCCACAATACTCTAAGATTGGTCGTACTAACAATTTGTAGGACGTCTTAGTCAGGTACGGAACTCCTTAGCCCATCGCTTCACGAAACCGAGTATACCCGTTGCTTTGCTTACCATTGATGAAATATGCGTATTAAAAGCCAGTTTTGGATCAAAAAGAACGCCTAGATTACTTACAACAGATATACGCTTCAAAGGCGTGCTGTTTAACATATACTATGTCAAAGAAAACTCGATGAAATGTCATTAGTTTGCACTTCGAGCAGTTCAAAAGTAGTAAATTTGCAGTACACCAGCATTGAAATGAGTCCAAGTCTGCCTGAAGTAACTCCACGCGGGATGACTCCGAAGGCAAGTATGAGTAGCAAAGTTTAACATCATCCGCATACATAAGAGTTCGGGGGGAATGTATGAGAGTTTGTGGTAAGTCATTTATAAACAAGGTAAAAAGTAACGGACCCAAATGACTACCCTGAGGCACACCAGACGTTACATCAAACAACCTTGAAAAACTGTTTTTAAACAAAACTTGTTGAGTCCGATTCGCGAGATAGCTTTCGAGCCATACAAGTAATGCTTCGGAAACCCAAGTTAATCAAGTTTGTAAACTAAAAGCTCATGATTGACAGATGCAATCCGTTTGCCTATTGTTTAAAAATCCATCCATTACAAAAGAAGTAAACGCTATCAAGTTGGTAGTGTACATATATGTCGATTATAATCTTATCATATAATATTTTTGGCAGATTGTTTTTGAATGCACAACGTAGGTGTCAAATTAAAACGTCAGTCTAAAAAATATTCGGTATGTCCAAATTGCAAATAAATAAAAAGCGCGAGTTATACTCCGATGAGGTTGCGGTCGAGCTTATTGAAAAATGAGTTTGGATATCAACTTGAAACCCCTAATATTAGAGAATAAAGTTGGATATCAACACAAGACTTGGATTTCTAAAAAACCGTCGGGAATATATCTTGTGATGTACGTGTTGATGTCAAGCTTAGTATAGTTTTCTTTATTTTGTGTCCGAAATATTTAATTTGAGCCGCTATTACTCGCTAGCACTCAATTTAAAAAGCCTCTTTAGGGGCGGTCAGATAATCAAACCAAAACAAATTTCTTCAGAAATATTCAATTATTATGTTTTTCTAAGCGAACCTGAAAAGAAAGAAAGTAACATTTACTTGCATATTGCGATGGTACCATTTCAAAAACCGACATGTAATCATCATCAGGCAATTTCGTAATGTTATCAAAGGTTTCACCGAGATTCGAACCGCGCATCACACGGTGAAACTGCAGTTGCCTTAACCACTAGGCTTCTTTCTTTTCTTTTCTTTTCAGTTTCTCGTAGAAAAACATAATAACTGAATATTCAATTATTATAAGCCGGTGTTAATCTCATGAATTCTTAAATAATAAGTATAAATTGAACACACCATTAAACAAACAAACATAAATATGTAAAGCTGACCCCGAGTTTACAAAGCTTCTCATTTGCAACGAAAAATAAACTTTACAAAAGCAAATCTACATAACACACAAATTAATATAGAGGCAGAATGTCTCAATTGTGTTGTTAGTGAAGAAATGAGATAAACTGAATTAAGCAAGAAAACAAATACAAACAGGATAGCCTAGTGATTAAGGCAACTGCAGTTTCGCCGTGTGATGCACGGTTCGAATCTCGGTGAAACCTTTGATAACATTACGAAATTGCCTGATGATGATTACGTGGCGGTTTTCGAAATGGTACCATCGCAATATGCCAGTAACTGTTTCTTTCTTTTCAGTTTCTCTTAGAAAAACATAATAATTGAATAAAATAAAATAATTTGTGTTGCCATAAAAATAGGAATATAATCTCGTCCGGAGATTTTGCGGATCTGCACCGCGTAATCTTCTTTAATAAATAAATACATACAAACGTACGAACATTTGTTTACATTCATTTATATATGTATATATTAGAGATTATGTATAGTTCCAACTATCAATTTTAAAGATAGATTTAAATTTAAATTTAATCTCATTGACTGAAGTGAAGATTGCACATTTCTCGAGGTTGAGGAACGCGTTATCTCAGAGATTGTTTGAAGGCTTATTTATTACATTAGAATGCATTTAAAGAAAGGCCCTGAGCTAAAAAAAACCACAAGAATAATACAAATCAGTTCCTTTAAATGTGATAAAGCGTTTCCAAACCAACAAATTTCCACATACTTCAAAACTATTATTGAAACAAGTAAGGAAGGCTAAGTTCGGGTGTAACGGAACATTACATACTCAGCTGAGAGCTTTGGAGATAAAATAAGGGAAAATCACCATGTAGAAAAATTAACCTAGGGTAACCCTTGAATGTGTTTGTATGACATGGGTATAAAATGGAAGGTATTAAGGAGTGGGCCATAGTTCTATAGGTGGACGCCATTTCGGGATATCGCCATAAAGGTGGACCAGGGGTGACTCTAGAATTAACTTGTACGATACGGGTATCAAATGTAAGGTGTTAGTGAGTATTTTAAAAGCAAGTGGGCCTTTGTTTTATAGGTGAACGCCTTTGCGAGATATCGCCATAAAGTTAGACCAGGGGTGACTCTAGAACTAGGGTATTAATGCGGGGTTTAAAAGGGAGTGGCCCATAGTTGTATATGTGTAGGCGTTTACGAGATATCGACCAAAATGTGGACCAGGGCGACCCAGAATATCATCTGTCGGGTACCGCTAATTTATTTATATATCTCATACCACGAACAGTATTCCTGCCAAAATTCCAAGGGCTTTTGATTTCGCCCTGCAGAACTTTTTCATTTTCTTCTACTGAATATGGTAGGTGTCGCACCCATTTTACAAAGTTTTTTCTAAAGTTATATTTTGCGTCAATAAACCAATCCAATTACCATGTTTCATCCCTTTTTTTCGTATTTGGTATAGAATTATGGCATTTTTTTAATTTTTCGTAATTTTCGATATCAAAAAAGTGGGCGTGGTCATAGTCGGATTTTGGCCATTTTTTATACCAAGATAAAGTGAGTTGAGATAAGTACGTGAACTAAGTTTAGTAAAGATATATCGATTTTTGCTCAATTTATCGTGTTAACGGCCGAGCGGAAGGACAGAAGGTCGACTGTGTATAAAAACTAGGCGTGGCTTCAACCGATTTCGCCCATTTTCACAGAAAACAGTTATCGTCGTAGAGTCTATGCCCCTACCAAATTTCACAAGGATTGGTAAATTTGTGTTCGACTTATGGCATTAAAAGTATTCTAGACAAATAAAATGAAAAAGGGCGGAGCCACTCCCATTTTGAAATTTTCTTTTATTTTTGTATTTTGGTGCACCATATCATTACTGGAGTCAAATGTTGACATAATTTACTTTTATACTGTAGAGATATTAAATTTTTTGTTAAAATTTGACTTAAAATTTTTTTTTTTTTAAAGTGGGCCTGTTCGTCATCCGATTTCGCGTATTTTTATTTAGCACACATATAGTAATAGGAGTAACGTGCCTACCAAATTTCATCATGATACCTTCAACGACTGCCAAATTGTAGTTTGCAAAACTTTTAAACTACCTTCTTTTAACAGTGGGCGGTGCCACGCCAATTGTCCAAAATTTTACTAATTTTATATTCTGTGTCATAATGTCAACCCACCTACCAAGTTTCATCGCTTTATCCGTCTTTGGTAATGAATTATCGCATTTTTTCGGTTTTTCGAAATTTTCGATATCGAAAAAGTGGGCGTGGTTATAGTCCGATATCGTTCATTTTAAATAGCGATCTGAGATGAGTGCTCAGGAACCTACATACCAAATTTCATCAAGATAGCTCAAAATTTACTCAAGTTATCGTGTTAACGGGCAGACGGACGGACATGGCTCAATCAAATTTTTTTTCGATACTGATGAAGTCTATATCTATCTCAATTCCTTTATACCTGTACAACCAACCTTTATTCAATCAAAGTTAATATACTCAGTGTGCAAAGCACGCTGAGTATAATTAGGGCGATCTACCACTCAGTCGTTGATATAGGAAACAATTCCACGGTAGTATTGATTTTAACGATAGTCCATCATAAACCAGGCATAATTTGCGAACTCTAACAATATACCTAAAAATGAGTGTATACGTAAAGATATGTATAATCATCATTTAATTCTATATTTCAAACATGTTCTTAATAAATGTACTTTCTATTATAGGAAACCGATATAGAAGAGGTACTATGGAAACAAGATGTTGATCTCGGCTTTTCGTTAACACCAGCGCCTATTGACAAAAACGATTGTCATGTGAAAGACTGCGGAGCTGTAATAAAAGATGATATTGAGAAATTGAAAGCATTGAATAAACTGAAATTAGATAAGGTAAGTATAAGAGATGCCTTTATTTGTGAACGTTAAGAGCATATATGTAAGTTGAGAAAGAGTCGATTAATGTTCTTGATTTTACTAGCTTAATTTTTTTCGGTGAAGAATAAAATCTTTATGGCACCAGCTTTAACGTGCAACGTACGATGCTAGAGTACAAAATTATGCATTTACTCATTACAGGGTGATGCATAATTTTCTTGTGCCAAACATAGAGTGCATCCTAACGAAACGCGCTCTAGTAGCTCACACTAAAAGCTTGGATTTAGAATTTATAGGAATGACACTTACATATTACAATACTGCATATGAATATGAAAAGCTTAGCGAGAATTATCTGTGATTTTTTTAATGTAAAGCACGCTTATCAAGCAATGATAAGCAAAATTATTTATTTAGTCATTGCAAATGACGTACGTGCATATCAACATTTTAACAAAATATTTCATATATGATGTGAAGTTCAAAGAGATTAGTTGACGTGAAAATTGTGTGAAAAAATGTGCTGGTTTGATCCAATTTTAGACAGTTTTGTGAAGAGATCACGCCACTTTTTAAATAATGCACAGCAGAAATATTACAAATTTACTAAGAACGGCCGAGCCTATGTTTTCAAGCGGAAGGTAAAACAAGGAGTGAAAAATTAGAATAAATTGAGTGAATAGCTATCAAACACGCTTACAATCTTTATAAAGTAAATACATGTTAGTTGTTGTGTCACCTAAGTTTCAATTAAAAATCTAGAAATGTGTTCAGGAAAAAATATGAAAAATCAAGATGTATTTAGAATAAAGCAATTTTTTTGTTGCACATTTGACTCATTTGTAAACAAACATATAAACCAGTGGCAATTCTTATAAAATTTCCTCAATTTAAATTTTCTATTCGGTATTTAAGTAAATCTATTAATTTTGTAACTGAAACTATGCAAAACAATCTCAAAAAGGTTTTCGAATAAATTCGAGAAAATGTTACGAAAACTTCGAACTTTTTTTTAGAGTTTTCTGAATTTATTTGTGTATATGTTTTGGTAGCCGAATCAATTTTAATTCAACAAGACTATTCTTTTCGGGTTCTATTTTTTTGCTGTTTTAGCAATATTTTATAGCCTTCTTCGGGATTCGTATAGGGTCTTTTCAGAATGTTGTCCACGTTGAGGGATCAGTGAAAAAACTATCTTATATATTATTTCTGCTGTTTTTATGTACAGGTCTCTTTTTCGCTCTTATTTGGCATCCAAATCTATAAATAAAGTTTTGCTTGTAAAGATGGGGATTCTTGCTATTACCGAGCTTTGGGCATTATTAGTCGTAGTGCTTTTGTTTAGGTAGTATATTTTATTAAAATAATTTGTTAAAAATAAACAATTGTGAGCACACAAAGAAATCTATTTGTACTATGGCACTATTGTGAATATTTGATTAGAACTAACACTGCATTACCGGCAGTTGCTAACATTCGCCAGATGGCAGCGATTTCTGTTGATATTTGATATGAGACTTTTATATTTTTTGCGCAAGATGCGCACGGGTCCGGCTTGTTTCTAATCTTTTCGAGCATTTATCGGACCCATGCGAAATAGTTTCGGACTATGTCTGTATAATTTCGGGACTTTTGTAGAAGAGCTTCATCAGCTCGTTATCGGAAACAACCGATATCGACTGGTTATCGTTTTGTTATCGATAGCGACACTATCATCAAATTATCGGTTAGTTATTGGATTTTTATTTTCAAACTGGGTTGTTATTAGTTTCTCATCGGCTCGTTGACAAGGGGTTATCGATGGGTTGTTGACTTGATAAACTGTTCTCGGCACCTGTTAAGTAACAAACCTACGAGTCGTCGATAACGTTGCTTTATGTAACAAACCGTTAAAGAGTCGATAACTCATCGGTAACAAACTGATAACAAGCCGGTAAAACAAAACCACTTGTATCATACTTAATTATTCACAACAAAACAAAAATCAAACTTAACAGTAATAACGTTAAATAGTTTAAAAGTTAATAGAGGGGCACGAAGTCAAAATGGTTCTTAGTGATATAGATGTTAAAGTATAGTACAGTCGGAAACTATTAGAACAAGATGAACAAAATTGTTATTGTCAGTTTATCGTATCATTTATTAAAATATTATTCACACATTCGCAGTAGTTTTCTACATTCAACGTAGTTCTATGATACGAAGACATTTTTAATGAATTTTAATGAAAGTTCCATCCAAATTTGTAAGGAAACAGTGAGTATGTTACTTTAAGCGATTTTCTTGAAAATGGCCACCTTTTGCTTTGATGACTGCAGCGTCCAATTTCGGCATTCTTTCGATGAGTTTTTAAAGTGTTTCATGTGTAATATTATTCCATACTTCGTTCAAACAATCCCAGAGGCTTTTTGGCTTTAGATCTCTCACACGTCGATCAAATTCTTCCCACAATAGCTCGATGGGATTTAAATCGGGGGATTGTGGTGGCCACTCCATTGTATCAAGGTCACCTGCGATTTTCTTTCGTTCTAAATAAGAAGTACAAAGTTTTTACGTACGTTTCGGATCGTTATCTTGTTGGTAAATGAATCAACGACAAATCAAATTAATGCCAAATGGTATTGCATGGCGTTGGAGTATACTGTGATACTGCTCTTTTTTCATAATTCATAAAATTTTTTTTTAGTTGACCAACGCCAGCGTAACTGAAACAGCCCCAAATCATCACTGAGCCACCGCCATGTTTCACAGTTGGCACAATGCAATCTGCTTTCAATCTTTAATTGACGTTTCTGCGAACATATTGACGCCTTTGGCTACCGAAAAGTTCAAATTTTGATTCGTCTGACCATGAAACTGATTTCCACTGATCAATCGTCCAATCGCTATGTTCCTGAGCGTACTTCAGTCTTTCCTGTGTATTAACTGGCCGTAGAAGTGCCTTTGCAATGCGCCCAATTATACCTTTTTCTTTAAGCCGGCCTTTGACTGTCGTGAGCGATATTGGTGAATCCAAGTCTTCCTTGATTTGGCTATTTCTCGATAGTTGTTACCTGTTTTTTTTGCAAAATAATGATTTGGGCTCGTATTTCGACGGATATTTCCTTTCGCTTGACCATTTTCAATCTGGAAAAATACAATTCTGTGGTTATACATCTTTTTTATCTTGTTCTAATACGTTCCGACTGTACTGTAAATATGCCAAAAATATTCAAAAAATATGCAAGTTATGCAAAACATTTCAGGGACCTCTACGATCTCTACGACCTCAAAAAAATATTCGCATTTGCAAACGAATCCGACATCTGGTGATCAGTGTACTTGAGGGGCTGTGATATGTAACAACTCAGTTCAAAAAGTACTTTAAAAAACACAAAACCATTTAGCACTTTTCTACGCAAATTTTTTTATATTTTATAAAATCTTTTTACACATGTTTTTGTAGCCAAGTTTTGATGAAAAAAATGTGGACAAAAATACTGCTGCACTACCTGAAGAAGTGCCGGATGAATGGGCTGGCGTGCCATTTACGGTGGACAATGAAACTGGTAAGTACAATAATCTTGTTAATATAATATTTCTTGATAAGCAAATAAATGTTGCCGAGCGTTAAAAGATCTCTAAGACGATCTTACAATTCCATAACTCAGCAACACAGATTGACTTTGAGTTCGGTTAGAGTTCTTTATTAGAACTAGATTTACTTCATTTCCTTATGGAAAAATAAATTATCTTCTTTGATTATAAAATAACCAATATAAAAGCCGACAAAAGACACCAACTTGCTAGTCGTACAAGTTTAAAGTAAAATTTATAAAGCTCATAAATGTTTAAATGTTTAATCTAGGATTATTGATCCAAGTACAGCGCAGAATTCTGAATGTCACTCAACTTTAATTGATTGGGCTATTGTCACTGAAGGGTTATAAGGGAGGGCAGCAATTTGACCATACTTATCCGAGTACATTAACCTCTGCTATGAAATCGGCATGGACGACCATTAGTCTTCGTATTATCGAAGGTTTCTATAGCTCATTCGTCTGTTCTAAATTTATGAATCTTTTGTGCTCATTTCGAGCACGAAATCGGCTTGATTTATTAAGATTTTTGGTTCTCATTTCAAGAACACTTGGTTTTTTATTTCAGGGAGGTCAAGCTATGTTAGGAGCAGAAAAACTCATAAATATTTTTTATAATAAAAAATATTATGACCAAACAAAAAATAAAAAAAAATTAGATCATACAAAAAAAACTTACCTGCATTTTTGTGATCGACATCAAAAATATCTATTAACAATTTAAAAGGTTTTGAAAATAGCATGAAAGTTAAGCCAAATTATTCAGATATTCGTTGAAAACTAAAATTCAAAGAAAAAAAAATTTTTTTGTCTCAGAAAAAACCTTACAGTTTGAAATTTTCGTTCTTTCTCTGATTATTGTTTTGAAAAACTTGAACTAATCAACCGAAAATAGTATTATAGAACATTTTTCTGAGAAAAAACATTTGAAGCGTATATAAGCTGGGTAAATATGTATCATAACGTGTAAACACACTATGGGCAGGAATAGGGTTGCAGAAAACAATGACATTGTTGTTGTTGTTGTATTAACGATAAAGACACTCCCCAAAGCCTCTGGGGAGTGTTATCGATGTTGATGGTCCTTTGCCGGATATAGATCCGGCACGTTCCGGTAACAAAGCACCATTGAGGTACTAGGCCGAACATCTCGGGAACGATTTATATGACCACATTAAGCCTTCTAGGCCATACCGCCCTCCCCACCCCCTAGTTCAATGAGGAAATTGGAGTCGCCAGTGCCTCGGCTGTTAATGAAACAGGATTCGCCACGGATAGGTGAGGTTGACAATTGGGTTGAAGAAGCTATATATTGCGCTGGCAACCCCTTGAATCAATTTATATTTTAGTCGCCTCTTATGACAGGCATACCTACCGCGGGTATATTGTAAGCCCCTTAACCCGCTGGGGGAAACAATGCCATTAGAGACGTTTTCCAATATAACGAGGAAGAAAAAAAGTCGCAATCTAAAATGTGCAAAAGTAAATTGGCGAGCGAACATTTGACAAATTTAAAACGCCACATAATAACGAAGCACGAAAGATTTCTAGACGGTTTCAGGTCTAATTTCGAAAATAGCGAACCACCAAAAAAGAAAATTAAAATTTCATACTCTATACAACCAGAGTCCTTTAAGAATTCGTTAATAAAAATTTTAACAAAAGATGGGCGGCCGTTGTCGCAATTGGACAGTGAAGGGTTCAGGGATATAGTGGTTCCCAACTTCAAAGCCCTTAATATGAATATAATCAACTCCCATTATGTTATGGAGTTAATAAGTAATCGTGCTATAGAAATAAAAAACGAAATAAAAATGTAGTTGAAAAAAAAATTTGTGTCAATCAAAATTGAAGCCGTTACTCGGCTTGACCGCTCAATTTTAGGCATTAACCTACAGTATATTAAAATTCAAAATTAGTAGTAGTTGTAAAAACTCTCAGAATGAGACCCTTGTCACGCCCACACACTGGGGACAAAACAAAAACGACGGTATTGGAAACTCTTGAGGAATATGATATTAGGCTGCATCAAATTTATAGGTATTGTACACATCAGGTATTGTACACGCTTGGCGGTATATGAAGACATTTTTACTTATTATCAAAATATTCGCTTTACATCTCCTGATCTGTTTGAATAAGCCTTAGTCATTCTTGGTGTCCCTGCTACGTAAGTATCAGTAGAAAGATCATTTTCTTCTTTGAATTTCATTTTGGATGAAAGGAGGTACAACTTAAGCGATGAAACGCTTGAAAGCCTATTACTTGTAAAGCTTAACTCATAAGCTCTTGTTCACTTTATTATGTTCAAAAATAAAATTTTTGTGTTGCTGAAAGACAAAAAAAAGTTTAAAAAACACCTTGTTTTGTTGATTTAGGGTTTTTTGTTTTACATTTTATAGTTTTTTTCATTGAAATACCAAAAAAAAATAATATTTGTTAACAATTATTTTCAATCTCTGATTTTACTTATTGAGAAGTTGTTCCACTTTGGATATGAAATATTAACCGCATTTGTATTTGAAATTCGTTTTTAAGTGTCTGAGAATTGCCTGTATATCTTTTGGCATACAACATAGAATCAATAGTGGTACACCAATGCGGTTTTTATGGTGCTCTTTGGTCTGAACCAGGTAAAGCTCTCTCATACTCGGTTGCCCTGTGTGAATATATTATTTTACTTGCAAAAATGCCATGCAAAGTTCCTACATTCCTTAAATGAATGACATGGAAACCTTATTAGACTGGAGTATTTTCCAATCACTCCTGCCTTTTCTGCTCTAAATAAATTGATTCGCCTGAAAAAGTGCGCTTGCTCCGGCTTTTTTCTAATGTAATCTATGCGACGGTGGAATTTGAGTCCTTTACTTTAATCTATGTACAAATGTCTCGTCTTCTGAGATTCGTTTCGATATTTCTAGTATGTTGTATTTTTCTATCGATATTAATAGACATTAGGAAATTTTTGAGATATATTGGAAGCGACCACGAAATCGTTATTTTTGATACATTATCGGGTTGCCTATCCCCGATTAGTGATTGCAAACATAAACAATGTCTTTAGAATATTTTATGAGCCGTTTGATAATTTCGAATTTATGCAAAGGCCAAAGACTTCGTCTATTTGGGAACCAGCATTAACACTAACAACAACATCAGCTCTGAAATCCAGTGAAGAATCACTCTTGCCAATAAATGCTATTTTGGGCTAGGTAGGCATTTGAAAAGTGAAGTCCTCTCTCGGATAAAGAAAATTATGCTCTACTCGTACAAGTCACTTCGTACCCGTTGTGCTATATGGGGGCAGAAGCATGGACCATAACAACATCAGATGAAGCGGCTCTTGGAGTGTTGGAGAGAAAAGTTCTTCGAAAGATTTATGGAACTCTACGCGTTGGAGAGCAGAATTTTCTGGGAGTAAGACGTTTGACCATTTTTGGGCCCAAAATCAGCTTAGGCTTCCCCTTTTTCCGACCAACGTTACAACTATCTAAAACAGGATTTATTTGCTTCTTTTTCTCTCACTCATACCTAGAAAGCATCGAGAGGTTGTCAACTGCTCGTCACATGTACGATAAGATTTTTAATTAATTTGTAGCTGACTCACGTGGTATTATGTTTTGTTTAATATATAAGCCAAGATTTAAAAAAAAAAAATTCAAGAAAGTAAGTCCATCTTGCGATTAAGTATTTCTTTTTATTACCTTTGGTATGTTGATAAGAAGATACGCTTGCTAACCACGCTTGCAATATAAATTTAGCAGAAGTGAAAGAAAAAAGTTTTTTATAGCAAAATGGCGCAAATGCAGAATATTAAGCAACCAACCTTGATCCTACTCAACGATAAGCAATAAGTCGTGCATCATCCCTTTCCTGCTGCTTTACTAAAGAAGGGATATCAATGTACATACCAAGCACCACCACCACCACCAATCAAATCTAGCTGGATCTATGTATGGGCCGCTTTACTTTTAGTAGTTAACCCCCATATTCATGGTTGTTGTGATGTAAGCTTGTCACAGCTACGTAGAATATCCCGTTCAGATGTCAAGGAAAATAAATGGCAGCAGGCATTTTGAGTTGACAGGCACGTAAATTAAAGAAAAATGAACTTTTTTTCTTATTCATTCATTTGATTGTTGCGTAGGTAGATTGGTTTGAGAAAAGGCCGAATGGTGTAAGGCGCTTTTTGTGCGATGGCAGGACTCATGGTATGTGCGCTTCCCCTATAATTGCTCCCAATTTAGTTTGAGGATAAGTGTAGGTGTGTGTGAGCATAAGAGCTTTGTACATACATATTATAGTCGTGGCTCATTCCAATTTTGGGGGCTTTGTTTTTTTTTTTTTTTTCTTTTTTATATGCTATCGATTGTAATTTAACATCGTATTGTACAGTTACAAACATTTAGAATGGCACAAATTATTTTTTATAGGTTTTGAACAAATTGTGTTTGTAAGTTTCTTGGTTTTTTTCTGTTGATTCTATTAAAAATTATATCCGGGACAAAAAAAAATTCAATAAAAATAAAAATATTATAAAAATGCTGTGATTTTTTTTTTTTTTTGAAAGTGGCTAAATCCCGTTACAAATTTAAGGTTTTTTAGGAAATTTTAAATAAATATTTCCCTCTGTTGAATTTTATTTATGTCATTTACTAATTGTCAATTGCTGTTGTTATATAGTTTTTCACGATTGAGGTATTCACGACACCTGTTTACCAAAGTAAAATAAACTGTTAAAAAATATTTTATAGCTGTTAAATTGATAATGAATGATGAGCATACTCCTAATACTTTTTAAACATTTTTTTTTTTTAAACTTTATAAATATAATTGCTTTTATTCATTGAAAAATTCTTGAAATGTTTAGAATTTGCAGTTTTGTTTTTGCAGTCATACTTATAACTGGGCCATTCCATGCGAACTCGTTTATCGCTGAAAAGGGTTTCTATACTTTTTGGAAGTTTTTTCTTAATAATTTGGAAAAAAATATCCGATTTGTGTGACTTTTTTAATTGAATTTTAATTTCTAAAAATTTCATTATTGCCGAAAATCTTAATTAAAAAATCAATAAAATTTATTAGCTATTGTTTTGCCAACCTACTAAAAACTAAAAAATGTAAGACTTTTTGACCAAGTTTTTATAAAAAAAGCTTTTAAACGAATTTCGCAGTTTTCAGAAACTAATATCTGCTGTTTGGGCTGGTTCAATAATCTGATGAAATTTTAAGAACTCATAAAATCTGAAAATCAGCTGTCTATTTATTTGACCAATCTTGACAATTTTTTCAGACAACAATGCTTGCCATACATACGTAAACACCTGCTAAAAATTCAAGCTTCTAACTGGCGAAAATTCTCCGATCTGGTCGGGTCCGACAAATATCTAATCGGACCCCAAAATATACCAAATTTCGGCAAGATGTCTCAAAAACTTAGGAACTAGTTTGCGTTCAAACAGACAGAGGACCATGCCTAAATCAACTCAGTAGTCATCCTGATTATGTGAAGTTGGTAATGTCCGCCCCTAAATTTAAAGATTATGTTGAGAGGGTTTCGGAATATTTTTTTTTTTTTTTGATCCTTCGAAATACAACCGAAAAGGTTTTTTCGTTATAACTGTTATTTGACGTCCGATTTTTAAAATTGATATGTCATTATTTTGGCCTTGAGAAGCTTCACATTTCCGTTAAATGTCCTTTTAAGCTATGAAGTCGTTTTCACATGATTAGGTCAGCTAACAAAGTTGGACACCCCCTAATGTATCCTTTTTTCCTTACCAAACGAAAGTACTAAACAATTCAAGAAAATGTTGCTTTGAAACCATATTACTAAAATAATAAACAAAGAAGTTATAGAGCTTTTAATATTTATTGCAACTGTTATTTTACCTAATTCTTATTATACTTAGACCTGAAACTCATGATATTTATGGAGGAAGAATTATTATTAGGGTTTGCATTGAAAAGTTAATAAATATATGCCAAATATCATGAATAGGGGAAGTCAAAGTAAATAATTGAGTCAAACCTGTTGTTTCGTATTTATAATAATAACACTATGCGACAAAATCAACTTTTTTTCCGTGTATTGGACACAACCCACTTTTTTGTAGAGATTGAGGCTTAAGTAAACAAAGTAATATCTCCGTTTTTCGAAGTTAGCCTCCAAAAAATAGATATCGGCTTTCGAAGTTCGAAATTCTACATTTCGAAATTCTATTTGTTTTTTTTTTTTTTTTGTTAACGCGTTAAGCAAATTGAAAAAGTCAGAGGCTGACTGTATTCTGAAGTCAGAGTCTGACTTTTCACCTCGTATAACAACTGTTATACCAAATTTCTCAAAAAAACAATGCAGCCCTTCAAATAAGGGAAAAGAGCGGACCACGACCACATTTTTACTTTTCCAATTTGCTGAACGCGTTAACAAAAAATAAAAAATAAAAATTTCAAAATGTAGAATTTCGAACTTCGAAAGCCGATATCTATTTTTTGGATTCTAAGTTCGAAAACGGAGATAGTACTTTGTTTACTTAAGCCTCAATCTCTACGAAAAGGTGGGTTTTGTCTAATACCCAGAGAAAAAGTTGATTTCGTCGCATACTGTTATTATTAGCCGTGTTTTTTTTTTACGTTTCGTTTACGCGTGAAAAAAAACGCCTATCCTCGCTTAGATACTAGATGCTTAGGACAGTGGTTAAACAACTAGCTACAGCGCAGGGTGTACCGAAAAGCGGAGACACAACACTCTGTTGTATTTCTGTGTATAACATAAGCTGAATAAGTTGTGATAAATATTGGACGCGCATAGAATACATAGAATTAGTGCAGAGGGTGAAACATAGACACATTTTTCAGTTACATCTGAGTATAATGCGTATTGAAATTTAGTAGTACTAATTTTATGCGTAGCAATTTCAGAGGTGTATTTAAAGTTTGTCGCTTAGCAGTCCATATAAAGTTTAAGCGTAAACGTATATAGATGTGAAAAAAACACAGCTATTATAAATACGAAACAACAGGTTTGACTCAATTATTTACTTTGACTTCCCCTATTCATGATATTTGGCATATATTTATTAACTTTTCAATGCAAACCCTAATAATAATTCTTCCTCCATAAATATCATGAGTTTCAGGTCTAAGTATAATAAGAATTAGGTAAAATAACAGTTGCAATAAATATTAAAAGCTCTATAACTTCTTTGTTTATTATTTTAGTAATATGGTTTCAAAGCAACATTTTCTTGAATTGTTTAGTACTTTCGTTTGTTAAGGAAAAAAGGATACATTATGGGGTGTACAACTTTGTTAGCTGACCTAATCATGTGGAAACGACTTCATAGCTTAAAAGGACATTAAACGGAAATGTGAAGCTTCTCAAGGCCAAAATAATGACATATCAATTTTAAAAATCGGACGTCAAATAACCAAGTTACAACGAGAAACCCTTTTCGGCTGTATTTCGAAGGATAAAAAAAAATTTTAAAAATAAAATTTCCGAAACCCTCTCAACATAATCTTTAAATTTAGGGGCGGACAATAGCAACTGTTTTTTCGACCCAGTCTAGTGTACCTCTTCTCCTTTATGAGCTTACAATTTTCGATTTAGGAGCAAACTTATACCATTTCATTTTCAGACACTTTTTTGATAGTTACTAAAAATTGTCGAAAATTTGATAGCATTGTGGGATGCAAAATACGTCGGTAAAAGTATATTTTTTTACATGTTTGTATCATTCACAATGAAACAATATGAGGAAAAAAGTAAAGAAAAACAAAAAAATTCCAAAAGTTTGTACTGAATTTTTCGATTGAATAATTAATCTCGACTCAGCCATTTCAAGCTAGACCTGTCAGCGGCCGCCGTGATGCGTGCTTCGCCTACTACACCGAGGATCCCCGGGCAAAGCAGCATACAATTAGAAGAAAACTTTTTTAACGGGGTCGCCCCTCGGCAGTGTTTGGAAAGAACTTCGAGTGTACTTCTGCCATGAAAAGCTCTCAGTCAAAACCCATCTGCCTTGCAGATGCCGTTCGGAGTCGGCATAAAACAAGTAGGTCCAATTCCGCCATTTCGTAAGAAACATTAAAAGGAGCACGACGGCCTAAAATCTTTTGCGGAGGTTATCTGGCCTTATATATTTTTTTTTCATTTAACATATACAGGCCTGTTCTGGATTCCGATTCCGATCAATTTTTTCGGAATCGAAATGGATTGGTGTTCTCAATTTCGATTCCGACCAAAAATTATCGGTTTGAAAAGTATTGCCTCTGAGCAGTCTGAATGAAAATTAATTGGCAGATTATACACAAATGTTGCGATATTTGTCTTTCAAATATTTTTTTTTAAATTCTTCATTTTATTTGGAAGAGTTGTGTGTATTTTTTGTTTAAATTTGAGTTAAATTGGCATAATAAATCTTTCTTTAAAAACTTTTATCAAGAAATCTATTAGGCAAGCAAATCGATGCTGATCGAAATGAAGTCGACCTGTTCTGAATTCCGATCCAGCGCATTTTTACGATTCGCACGCACAATAGCACGTATTCTTGCGTCTGCGCATCAAAAACCATATCTGCAGGCATTTTTTAATTAAATTAAAATTTTATGATACTTTAACCAAAACACATAAACAAAAACAGCTGATTAAACTGGTTACCGAATCGGAATGAAAACGATTCGAAATCGACTTCGAATCGATTTTTTACAATCGGAATTGAGAACACCAAATAGAAACCGAGTCGAAATCAATGTCGTTTTACTTTTCATTCCGAGTCGGAATTCAGAACAGGCCTGATAATTTCTTTCAGTGAACTTCTGTCTCAGCAGTATTTTATCAAGAAAAAGTATCCCATTTAGATTGCGAGTGAGTGTAACTTGAACATATTTTTAACCTGTGGGTGGGTGCGGTGTAGGCTTACAGTCTGCTGCTCAATATTACATTACTTAGTCGTGCTTTCTAATAACTTTTTTCTTTATACACCCTCACATATCAAACTTTATCAGTACAGCTGCCACAATCACTCGTCAATCTTAAAGCAGTGCGTGTTGTATTCATCAAAATTTTGCGGCCGGTGGCAGCGTTTACTCCCTATTGTTAGGTGTATCGAACTAGAGATGACAGCAGAAGCGAAACTCATGCTCTATTAAACATAAGCGGTATTCGGAAGGGCTTCCAAAAAAAGATATATTCGAAAACTGCCTATCTCATAATTCATTTGGAAAAAACTCTATCTCATTATTTGTTTCAAAAATTTAGATAGAGTATTTTTGAAACAAATTCTGAGATAGGGCGTTCCTTACCCGAATCCTGAGAATGCGCTTTATTTAGCTGAAATCTGAAAAAGGCGGTTTCTTAAAAAATTCTGAGATAAGGTATTCTTTTAACGAATTTTTTTATTCACCACCATGTCATACTGTGCCACAAATAAGTTATTTTAAAACTTGATTATAAAAATCGGTCCAGTAAATCGGCTAGCTTGCTTTAAGAACTCAATAAGACTTTTTCGAAATTAAATAATTACTATATTACTCATTTATAAATTGAACTCATAGTACCCATTTTGCACCAGCAACACCACCACCACCCATGTTTTAGGTTCGCTTGGGTAACTCGCCAACTTCGTTTGTGTCAGTTTGCTGCTGTCGATGGTCGGTCGGAGCTGCCACTACCTCCTGCTGTGTAAAATTTTCTTTACATATTTCTTTGGCATCTCGTTTTCAACTTTTCTCTTTGTTCAATTTTGTATTTGAGCAATTTTTTTAATATAATATTTATTATTTTTTTGGTAGCAACGACAGCCGCATAGAGCCGCTTTGAGAAATGAATATAAGATGATTTGCCAAAAAATATTTTTCCTCGTTTTCAATGCTGCAGCATAGTAATGTTGTACTATAACTTTGGCCCATTGTTGTAACTTACATAGCTTCGGTTCAAATAGGCTAGCAAATGCGCATGTATTTGTTACAGTGCTTAATTTGCGAGAAGATTGAAGACATATTTAAAATACAGTTTTTGTCTACAAAGAATTTGTATCGTTAGATTGGGATTTCAGGATTTGCACATACGTTGGTTGCAATCAAATTCTTCTTGTTATTTTTGTTATCATCAGTAGCCTCCAAGGGATGTTCAATAATTTTTGCAGTTTCTACAAGGCTGGATCAAAACTCAATTTTTGGCAGAGCTTCTTTTACTAAAAGATGGTTTTTGACCTGGGGAAACACTTCATTCGCGAGTTATACATTTGTTATACTGAAAATGTCAAACTACATGAGGAGTAGAAGCTGGGGGGAACAGGAAGACAGCCTTTTGTTTTGGAACCCAGCTTGGTATCTGTTTTCAGTATCCCGATGGGCTACAGAATGTGTTTCGATATGTCCAAACGAAATGGTAGTGAAGATACGACACCAACCTGTGGTATTTCCTGCTTGATGCTTCTTGGATTTAGATGTTTCCTTCCTATGAAGTTTACGAGCTTATTACTCTTGCGTATTACGTTATTGAATACTACTCCGATATATGTGCATCCCTCGATGTCTATACATCTTTAAGCGTATGTGTCAGAAGTATGGTGAAAGGAAAAATGTGAAAGGAGAAGTATATATGTACATACTGACATACATATATGTAACCGCAAAACCGCAAATGTGTGTGTGTGTGTGAACTTTGTGAACCCAGCAAGAAATCGAGCGACTGATCAGTATCAGATCAGTGTGTTTCAGTATCTGATCAGTCGCTCGATTTCTTGCTGGGTTCACATAGTTCACACGCACACATACACACACACATTTTCAGTTTTGCGGTTACATATATGTATGTCAGTATGTATATACTTTTCCTTTCAACATTTGAGTTAGAACCGCCATTTCCATACTACTTGTGTCGTCACTACACTCCCTACCAACCATGAGAGGGTACAAATTTAGGTAATTATTTATTGACGCTACCCAAAAAATAGGACAAATAAGTTGGATAATTTTTTTCGGCGAGGCGCCGATATTATCCATGGTGAAATGGAATATTTCGTGTACATGTGAGCTGTCAGTCTGCAACGACTGCATACTTTTAGGTGCAAATGACGGCTTTGAACGTCAATGTGCAGTGTTGCCAGACCGTCCTTTAAAACATCCAAAAACCGTTTTCCTAATACCCAACAATCCTAAATGCTCCAATATTTTTATGCACAAAAAATTCCCAACAAAATGTTCCATATTTTTTATTATTATTTTTTTTTTTATGTACAAATTTCATATATATTTTATTTTATTTACATTTTTAATAAAAAATAATTTTAATAAAATAGCAATAGAAAAAAATGAAATAAAATTGAAAACGATAAGCAAATAACATAAAGTAAATTGGAATTAATAAAGTAAAATAAAGCAAAATAATATAAAAGAAAATTAATAATACAAAATTTTTTAATAAAACATAAACTAGTTAAAAAATGTACAAAAATTAAATAAAACGAAATAAAATAAATAAAATTGAATAAAATAAAACTTAATTAAATGAAATGTCATGAAATAAAATGGAATAAAATGAATTAAAAAAATTCAATAAAATGAACGAAATGAAAGGAAGTGGAATGAAATGAGATGAAACGAAATAATATGAAACGAAATGAATTTAAAAAAATATAAAGCTATATAAAATGAAACCGAATGAAATTGACAAAATGGAATGGAAATTAAAATAAATGAAATTAAATGGAATGAAATGAAACAAACTAAAATTAAATTAAATGAAATGAAATGTAATTTAAGTTAAATTAATGATATTAAGTGAAATGAAATGGAATGCAATGAAATATTTAATTAATATAAAATCAATGACACTTACGCAACTCATGACAAGCTTGTGAAAAATTCATATTCCGGATTATAGTAACATATTTCATTAGCTTATATTGGTTGTTGATTATATTCCACCTAACATTTTGAAAACCATACATTTTCGTTTTACTTGCCAAAAACACACATCAAAATCACTGTGCACCCAAAAGCAATGTTACCACCCTCCAAGCATACATATATATACATATGTATGGCTAAGGGCAAAAGCTAAGCGTATGTTTGTTGTTGTGTTTTATGCTGTACGCTCTTTCATGTATGGCATACGGTATAAATCGTTTCGAAGATACACAACTTCTATTATTTAATTTATTTGTTTTTTTTTTTTCTTGTTGTATTTGGCACGAATATCAGCCCTACGTTGGCTTAATATGTTTGCCTTTCAAAATACCCATATCTATGAAAGTATCTATTACATATGCATTGGATTTTTTTTTTTTTTTTTTTGCTTGCCGATATTGTTTGCTTATCTAGGTTTGACAGTCGACGGCAGGCGCATATAAAATGGCGTACACATGAAAGTAATAGGAATAATGAAGAGAAAGGTGTCGTTTATGCGAGTAAACAATTGCTTAACATTTTTTCATAAATCGTGCAAATACAAACTTTTTCTTTTTGTGTTAATATTACAGTGTTAATATATGTACATAATCATATCTTTATCCTCAATCTTACTTAACCGTCTTTCACTGTTTGGTATGCACGACCTTATAAGCTTTGGCAAATATTGCATAAAAAGTCGGCGTATAGCTTAGGGATGTTACAAAGCTTTTATTCCGATTTCGAAAGGTTTAGAGGAGTTTTGAGGCCCCACTAACTTTCGAGACTGTTGATTTGAGTTATCTTTTGCGACAGGCATGCCTACCACGAGATTATTCTGAGCCTCTTAAATCGCGGGGTCATAAATCGGTTTACTTCGAATGGGTTGATTTCTGCCATGTAAGAGCAACTTCCGACTCCAATAAATCAAATTTGAAAAACCCGATTCAGAGCAATTTTCATCAAATTTAATGTAATTCAATTCAATTCAATTTTTTTATTTCCAATAATTTAAGAAAAAACTTCTGTCAATGTTGTAACCGTAACTTTGCAAAAAATTTTGTGAAAACAAAAATCGAAAATTTGAGAAAAGTTTACGAAAAGTCCGAGCTTTTTATCTAGAGCTTTCTAATTTTTTTTTTCTGACTGTGCAGTTCTGTAGCCCAACCACTTTAAGTGCAACAAAAGTAAAAGTTGTAGGACTCTCAAAGTTTGGCTTTTACAATTCTTTTCCGAATGGTGTTTCAGATATTTTTCTATAAAAATGACAAAGCTCGTATGGAAGAACTTATAAAAAAATATTATTTACAAAAATTAACACGAATTTCGAGGGACCTATAACTTGTACTTTATTTTAGGAAAATTGTTTGAGCTATCATACTCCATACTCAAAAAAATTCAGAAAACTCTAGGTTAGAAGCTCGAAATTTTCGAAACTGAGTATAAATTTTAAGGTTTTCGAACTCTTCCTGAAATATTCACCGGAAGAAAAAGTTGGTAAAATCAACCGAATTAGGCATGAATTCAACCGAAACTTCTGTCAAAAAAAATTTCATTACACGTAGTCATAACTCATAACAATTATTACTCTCACCCTTAGAATACAAATGAAAAATATTAAAATAACAGATGTTCGTCAACATCGAGAATCAACATTATTATACCAGCGGTATCTATGACAGAAATTTCTGTAACATCAAAAGAGTGAGCTCCGTGAGCATAACTTTCTCTTCAAAATTAACTGATGCATTTGCATAATATTTACATTTCTTCGCTGTTGAAATGGCCAATGACATCAGTTCTTTTAATAGAAAAATCAGTTAGCTTGATTGAGAATCTGTAACTTTTACAGATGTTAACTTGACACCAACAGTTTCTTTTCGGTTAAAATAACTAAATAAATTTGTTTACTTGACAAAAAACTCGATTGTATTAAACATAACAAGAACAGGCCCAATTTATAAGTTTTACTAGCATGATTCGGTGATTAACAAGAGCTTTTTCTATCTCAAATCAAAAATAATAGGTTTCGTGTTTTTTTTTTTCTTTGCAAAGTTTTTAATTTAAAATATGTTTTTAACAAATTATCCTTCAAATTCATATAATTTGTCAAGCAGGTTACAGAATTCGCCTGTAAATCTCTTAAGAAATATCGAAAATTTTAGAATTTTTTTAGTTTTTGACACAACCTTAATATGACTATTATGTAACGTACATAGATGTCTGTTTAGTTGTATAATAAATGGTTTGTACTGAATGTCCTGTCGGAAGATTAATCAAATTGGCGAACGATGGAGCACGCAGGACCTCGTAGGTGTACGTTTTAAGTTTTTTTATTTTTATAAAATAAACAAAAACAAGTAAAGGTGTCTAATTTCGGGTGTAACCGAACATAATATACTCAGCGTGAGCTTCAATTGTACATTTCATTTCAGATAAATTACTTTTCTACATAACACGTGACACCGCCCGTTTAGAAGAAAAATGTCCCCCATTTCCTCTTACAGTAAAACTTGATAAGTGAAATATCATTGATTCAAAACTATTTTTTGTTAAGTTATAGCTTATTACTCTAGTCTACGACCCTTTTAAACTTGTTTTATATCTAAGTTGCCGTGGTCTTTAACCGATCCCGTCCATTTTTAGTACAAGGGAAATATGTGTACCCAATTTTGTTACGAAATGTAAATTTTTCTTCGAGTTATGGCTCCCGAAACATAGAAAATTGCTTAGTTGTAAAAGGGGCGGTGCCACGCCAATTTTTTTAAATTTGAAGTTTTTCCTATTTATTGTTATAAATCCACTTGGGAAATGAAATACCATTGATGTAAACCCCTTTTTTGCAAAGCTATAACTTATTTTATTCGTCCACGAGCCTTTTAAAACTCTTTTATATAAAAGTGGGCGTGGTCCTTAACCGATTTCGTTAATTTTCCTTCAAAACATTCCTTATAGTAAAGGCAACTTCTGCCGAATTTTGTTACGAAAGGTTTAACGATTTTTGATTTAGGATTAATAATATTTGTAAAATTGATTTTATCACAAGTGGGCTGTGCCCCGCCCATTTAAACTTTTTTTTTTTTAAATTATCAAGAGTCTCAATATTACTCCACATGTCAAATTTCAACATTCTAGGTTTATTATTTACTAAATAAACAGGTTTTTTGTGTTTTCCAAAATGTTATGATTTCGCTCATTTGCAATACCAATCTATTCTGGGCCCAGATAAGCTCGTGTACCAAATTTAGTGAAGATATCTCAATATTTACTCAAGTTATCGTGTTAACGGACGGATGGAAATGGCTCAATCAAATTTTTTTTCGATACTGATGGAAGCCTATATCGATTCCTTTATACCTGTACAACCGACCGTTATCCAATCAAAGTTAATCTACTCGGTATGCAAAGCACGCTGAGTATAAAAACGCAAGTTGAAAATTTCGCTACTCTTTTACGGCCAATCTATAATTCTAAGTTGTAAACATTTGCATATGTATCGATAGGTCTTCTCAGGGAGAAGTGCGGGCCATTAAAAAGGTTGAATATAGAGCTAGTATTATTTATTAAAAAATAGCATCTTTACAGATCACAAACACGTTTTAAAAACTATAAGATTGTTTACACTCCCACTACAAAGGCAACCTGTGCGCGATGTTGTTGTGCTGAGAAAACCAGCAGGCCTCATGCAAATGAACTCAGATTTGATCTCGCGAGCAAATAAACGAAGAGTGTGTGCATAAATGTTTTGTTGGAATATAGTGCAAGAGTCAGCAAATATGAGTAAATGTGTAATTTTCTTTGCTGATATGCGAAGTGTTTATTCGTTGTGTTGGTTGCAACAACTTTGTGGACTACTTGTAAGTAAAATAAAATTAAATAATGGAAAGAGAAAGAAATAAAAAGAAAAGAAAACAAAAGAAAAGAAAAGAAGAGAAAGGAAAGGGAGTGAAAGACAAAGAAAGGAACGGAAATTGAAGAAAAGGTAAGGAAAGAAAAGAAAAATAAAGAAAAAAATAAAAAGGGAAACAAACAAAAGTAAAGGAAAGTATAGGAAGGAGGAGGAGAGGAGAGGATAAGAGAGAAGGGGTGGAGAAGGGAGGATAGGAAAGCAAACGAAAACAAGTAAGGAAGGTTAAGTTCGGGTATAACCAAACATTACATACTCAGTTGAGAGCTATGGTGACAACATAAGGGAAAATAACCATGTAGGAAAATGAACCGAGGGAAACCCTGGAATGTGTTTGTATGACATGTCTATCAAATGAAAGGCACTAAAGAATATTTTATGAGGGAGTGGGCCATAGTTCTATAGGTGGACGCCATTTAGGGATATCGCCATAAAGGTGGATCAGGGTTGACTCTAAAATTTTTTTGCACGATATGGGTATCAAATGAAAGGTGTTAATGAGTATTTTAAAAGGGAGTAATCCTTAGTTCCATAGGTGGACGCCGTTTCGAGATATCTCCATAAAGGTAGACCAGGGGTGACCGTAGAATTTGTTTGTACAATATGGGTATCAAAAGAAAGGTCTTACTGAGTATTTTAAAGGGAGTGATCCTTAGTCCCATAGCTGGACACCGTTTCGAGATATCGCCATAAAGGTGGACCAGGGGTGACCCTAGAATTTGTTTGTACAATATGGGTATCGAAAGAAAGGTCTTACTGAGTATTTTAAAGGGAGTGATCCTTAGTCCCATAGCTGGACGCCGTTTCGAGATATCGCCATAAAGGTGGACCAGGGGTGACCCTAGAATTTGTTTGTACGATATGGGTATCAAATTGAAGGTATTAATGAGGGTTTTAAAAGGGAGTGGTGGTAGTTGTATAGGTGATCGCCTTTTCAGAGATATCGCCATAAAGGTGGACCAGGGGTGACTCTAGAATATGTTTGTACAATATGGGTATCAAAAGAAAGGTGTTACTGAGTATTTTAAAGGGAGTGGGCCTTGGTTCTATAGGTGGAAGCCGTTGCGAAATATCGCCATAAAGGTGGACCAGGGGTGACCCTAGAATTTGTTTGTACGATATGGGTATCAAATTAAAGGTATTAATGAGGGTTTTAAAAGGGAGTGGTGGTAGTTGTATAGGTGATCGCCTTTTCAGAGATATCGCCATAAAGGTGGACCAGGGGTGACTAGAATGCGTTTGTACAATATGGGTATCAAACGAAAGGTGTTAATGAGTATTTTAAAAGGGAGTGGGCCTTAGTTCTTTAGGTGGAAGCCGTTGCGAAATATCGCCATAAAGGTGGACCAGGGGTGACTCTGGAATGTGTTTGTACGATATGGGTATAAAATTAAAGGTATTAATGAGGGTTTTAGAAGGGAGTGGTGGTAGTTGTATAGGTGGTCGCCTTTTCGAGATATCGCCATAAAGGTGGACCAGAGGTGACTCTAGAATGCGTTCGTACAATATGGGTATCAAACGAAAGGTGTTAATGAGTATTTTAAAAGGGAGTGGGCCTTAGTTCTATAGGTGGAAGCCGTTGCAAAATATCGCCATAAAGGTGGACCAAGGGTGACCCTAGAATTTGTTTGTACGATATGGGTATCAAATTAAAGGTATTAATGAGGGTTTTAAAAGGGAGTGGTGGTAGTTGCATAGGTGGTCGCCTTTTCAGAGATATCGCCATAAAGGTGGACCAGGGGTGACTCTAAAATGTGTTTGTACGATCTGGGTATAAAATTAAAGGTATTAAAAGGGAGTGGTGGTAGTTGTATAGGTGGTCGCCTTTTAAGATATCGCCATAAAGGTGGACCAGGGGTTACTCTAGAATGCGTTTGTACAATATGGGTATCAAACGAAAGGTGTTAATGAGTATTTTAAAAGGGAGTGGGCCTTAGTTCTATAGGTGGAAGCCGTTGCGAAATATCGCCATAAAGGATTCAGATATCGACCAAAATGTGGACGTGACCCAGAACATCATCTGTTGGATACCGCTAATTTATTTATATATGTAATACCTGCCAAGATTTCAAGGGTTTTTTTATTTCGCACTGCAGAACTTTTTCATTTTCTTCTACTTAATATGGTAGGTGTCACAACCATTTTACAAAGTTTTTTCTAAAGCTATATTTCGCATCAATAAACCAATCCAATTACCATGTTTCATCCCTTTTTTCATATTTGGTATAGAATTATGGCATTTTTTTCATTTTTCGTAATTTTCGATATCGAAAAAGTGGGTGTGGTCATAGTCGGATTTCGTTCATTTTTTATACGAAGATAAAGTGAGTTCAGGTAAGTACGTGAACTAAGTTCAGTAAAGATATGTGGATTTTTGCTCAAATTATCTTGTTAACGGCCGAGCGGAAGGACAGACGGGCGACTGTGTATAAAAACTGGGCGTGGCTTCAACCTATTTCGCCCATTTTCACAGAAAACAGTTAACGTCATCAAATCTATGCCCCTACCAAATTTCAAAAGGATTGGTAAATTTTTGTTCGACTTATGGCGTTAAAAGTATCCTAGAAAAATTAAATGAAAAAGGGCGGAGCCACGCCCATTTTCAAATTTTCTTTTATTTTTGTATTTTGTTGCACCATATCATTACTGGAGTTGAATGGTGACATAATTTACTTATATACTGTAAAGATATTAAATTTTTTGTTAAAATTTTACTTTAAAAAAAAATTTTTTTTTAAAGTGGGCGTGGTCCTTCTCCGATTTTGCTAATTTTTATTAAGCATACATATAGTAATAGGAGTAGCGTTCCTGCCAAATTTCATCATGATTACTTCAACGACTGCCAAATTACACCTTGCAAAAGTTTTAAATTACCTTCTTTTAAAAGTGGGCGGTGCCACGCCCATTGTCCAAAATTTTACTAATTTTCTATTCTGCGTCATAAGTTCAACCCATCTACCAAGCTTCATCGCTTTATCTGTCTTTGGTAATGAATTATCTCACTTTTTCGGTTTTTCGAAATTTTCGATATCGAAAAAGTGGGCGTGGTTATAGTCCGATATCGTTCATTTTAAATAGCGATCTGAGATGAGTACTCAGGAACCTACATATCAAATTTCATCAAGATACCTCAAAATTTACTCAAATTATCGTGTTAAGGGACGGACGGACGGACGGACGGACATGGCTCAATCAAATTTTTTTTCGATCCTGATGATTTTGATATATGGAAGTCTATATCTATCTCGATTGCTTTATAGCTGTACAACCAACCGTTATCCAATCAAAGTTAATATACTCTGTGAGCTCTGCTCAACTCAAAAGGGCAGCAAAGAAAAGCAAAGGTATGGTGTGCTCTGTAGGGGTTCAATTTAAACCACGGGGCGAACTCCAGTACATATTTATTGCTAAATTTTAATTAAATTTTTGCGTGAATATTGTGAACATTTTATTCTCCAGCAGCCGTTATCTTTAGTAAACTTGTAACATTATCTCTCTGATAAAAATATTTGCCGTGGACAAAATTTGACTTTACAAGGCATAAAAATTCCAAAGCAAACTTGAGAAAACGGTCCTAAAACTTTGAAATGCATTTTTATCAATTCTCATTTCAGAAACCAAAAAACGGCCGATTCGTTTTTCTCACTAGACTTTTCGCTTCAATCCTTTTTACTAAAGTATTGCCAAAGTCTTACTCGTTATTTCGCAAAGTGTCTTACACGCTTATTGAAGCTTAATTACTATTATAACACTTAAGCTTAGTTATTTGCCAAGTCGTTTTTTAATTTGCGATATCTTATATTTTTCTAAAATTAAACATTAACGTATTTATGTACAGCAGCGAACAGAAAAATAGCAGTGGCAATTTTTATTATCAAATTTTGTCCATAAAGAACTTCTTTGAATTTTGTGACTGAAACTATGCAAATTCATCTCACAGACGTTTTCGAAAATTGGAGAAAATTTTGCGAAAATTTCGAATTTTTTATTTGGAGTTTTGGGGATTTTTTGTACGCAGTTTTGCACAAAGTAAAGCTATGAGTTTCTCAAAATTTACATTGGCGTGATAGTGCGTTTATAAAAAAAATATTACGGACGAAATATTCTCCAATGGAATACTAGGGTGGGGTTTAAAAGCATGTGTTTTTGAAAAATATTCTGATAGTATTCAAATATATTCAGAAATAGGGTGTTTTCAAACTGCCTGCCAAAAAATAACTATTTTTTAGTTATAGCCCCTCTTCCAAAAATCAAAACTTTAGTCAGAAACACTCACTTGGTCAGCTAGATGGACGAAATAAACTAAATTCACTCGCAACAACAATTTCCATTGACGCACACCTAGATAAACTTGTTTTTACAAAACTATATTGAAATCGTTACTGTCAACTCACACAACTAAAAACGCTAATGAAGTTGTAAAGTCAAAATAAATTTTACAAGTCACATATAAGTAGTTAAGTATAATGCGAGTAAAAAGGCTTCTGATTTGACTTTCTTTAAGGCAATAAAGGAAAAAGTAGTAACAACTCATTTTACCTTAGAAAAAACGGTTGACATCTTTTCGAAAAAATTCAATGCAGTAAATGACAACAACATTTGTTTGTTTGTTTTATTGTAATACTCGATGAGGGCGAATAGGATTAGCCAACGGCTATTGACTTTGGAAAAAATATTGCTGTGCAGTCATTGGCTATTTGTTAGTTGACATACAAAAGGTGTGAAAAGTGCAGTTGCATATAGTAAGGGTCCACAATAACTCTTAAGCAGTAAATAACTTAAGCATTTGTAAAATAAAAAACTGTCTCAGGGAATGAAAAGTATGACAGGAGGGGCGAAAATAAAACTACCCCTCAGTCCCACTAATGTGAGATTGCACTAGTATGAGTTCGAGGTCGTTCTCTTTGAGATACTCTAATGATGATTTCTTTCATCTAATTTAACGCAAAATATCCTCGATCGTAGCAAAGACTAGCTTCGCTAAACAGGCGATGAAGCACTTTCGCAGATAATCCATACGCGCCTTAGCTAGAGTAGGGCATCTCCAAAGGAAGCCTTCAGATTGTCTATATTCAGCTGACATTAGTTAGAACTCCCATATGCTCATTAATGGAATATATAGAGACGATGTAGCTAAATTGGTAACCAGGTTCCGATTATCACTTTTGTGTAGCTTTACATGGCCGGACACCGTACATGGCAGTTCCAGTAATTTTCTCGCATTAGCTCCTTTAATAAAATCACATAACCAAATGGTGCACGAAGCGAGTTAAGGCGCAGGTACCTCTCAAGATCGCCGACTACATAGTTCTCAAGTACACTGCTGTTATCTGGAACCCACAACGCTGCTGTAATGCCTGCGAGTCCAGCTCCAGTAGCGACTCAGTATTCGACAAGGCTTTTCTCTTTTACAAAGATGAAGAAAATAAAGGCAACATGATCAATCTCATTCCTTATTTTGAACAACTAAGAAGGAATTCTTGTTCTCTGAAGCAATGAAAGGGAAAAATATTTGAATGAATTTTTGTTTGATCTTGTTTGTTTATCTTTTTTCATTTCATCACCTCCTAGAACAAGAATTCCCCCTTTGTCCTGATTTTCTCAAAGCGACCAAGATTTTCAATTTAAACTCGAATAGCCTTTAACTTAATGTGTGGGTTCATAATCGATTTGATTTTTTTTTTTTGTCAATCTCGAAAAATGTCTGAGCTCCTAAAGAAACTAATCGAGCTAAAATAATAAAAGTTTGCTATTAATTTGAAAATTTATTTAGGAAAATTTGGCCTATTTTAGGTATTTTTTCATGCCATCCGTTCAGACATATTGTGACAATTGCTCCAAAAGGGAAGTTGAACTGCTGAGCATGGACCCACTAGTAGAACACCCTCCTGTGGTGCAGAAGGTGGAAGCACTAAAACACTACCTGAATCCAGCGTCCGTTTTTACCACTATAATCGGGCAGTTGTGATTATTTTCCTCAATGCTTCGGTTTTCATCGTTTGGTCTTTTTTCAAAACCATTTGGTGTATCGAAGCTCAAGCATGTATTTATAAAAGCACCAAAAACAATGTGTCCAAAATAGACAAAGCAATAATAAACAGTGTGAATAACATGTAAACATGTCTGCGCACGATTCAAAATTTTTTTATTTAAAATGTAAAGCTATGCGAAAATATAAAGTTAGAGTATCGTTGAGTTTGGAAATATTGTCCGTAAACGATCCCAAAAACTATCTCGAAATAGTCCCGAAAGAAACATTGAAGCTATCCAAAAATAATGCTGAGAACAGATCAGAAACAATCTAGAAATAATTTTTAAAGCAATTCCGAAACCGTTCAATAAATAATGGAATGACCGAAAATGATCCAAATAGATCACGAATACATTCTGGAAACTATGCCGGAATAGTTCTGGAACTAACCCGAAAATAATTTTGAAATGATAGTCACGAAATAACTAGTACTGAAATGATCCCAAAAAACAACAGTGAAGAAATTATATTGTCGTGAAATAATTGAAAAATAGTCCCGAAACAATCCCACATGCATATATGTAATACTCCTATATTGCTACAAAAGGCTAGGTACATTCCCAAACATCAGAGTGCCGATATATTGCTGTTTAAACATTTTTGTTTTTGTATTCAATAATCGAATTACCTAAATGGAAATTTTTTCTTGTCACACTTATGTTGCTACTATCACAAAAATTTTATAGGCTGTCTTGTTTTGACTTCGAATTCAAAACACATTGCGAGCTTTTCTATTAACAATATAGGAGTATTACATGTATGCCCACATGGTTCCAAAATGATTTCGAAATAATGATGATGCTGTTCAAAAAAATCCCGAAATTATCCTGAACTCAAAGTTCCCACGAAGTTCCCAAAGTTGAGAAATGAAGATGCTGTTGTCCACCGTTACCAATCACATTGCCTTGTTAAGAGACCAGTTCTTCCAACCCACCTCAGAGGTCTACCACCACAGTCTATACGGTGGATATTGGTCACCTCTCCCATTTAAAGTTGCCTGTCTATAGCATATTATGGAAACGGAACTGTGATGGGTATATTTAATTTCTGCCTGGTATGTGATACAAAACGTACCAGTCATTTAGCCTACAGGGCATCTATATTAGGAAGTGTCCTAAGTTCTTTGTATGTCAAAAGTTTCGTAACGGATTTTTATATAGTTTTCTCCAGTGTATAATGAATGTAGGCGTGAGAGGTGGGTAGAGGAAGTTAGAGGACACACAAATTGATCTTGAGGTGGAACAGCGTGTGCTGGGTGTACTAGGATGAATGTAAAAATTATATTAAAAAATTTATGGCGATACAAATTCCTGAACTTATTTTTATAAAAAAAAAAATTTTTTTGTCCATTTGGCCCCGGCAAAACGTTTGATATTTTTGGTTTTGTCAAAAAATGAGGTGTAGCACGCCCTTATCGAAGACAAAATTCTCATTCGTTATAACATCGAGTCTATTTGATTTGAATTAATTATATATGCCAAGGATAGCTCAAGCTTATTTTGATAAAGAGGACGAAGTTAGCGAAAGCTATACTGAGAGAAAGCAATGCGATTTAGAATTTGTCAACTAAATACCAGCCAATTGGGTCTGCTAGTATAAAATTTAGCAAACTTCAGCATAAATACTAGCACTGAATGCTCACCTCCGGCGAAATTAGGAATCTTGCGATCGTGTTTTAGTGACTTTCCGAAGGGCTAAAAATTGGAACCTTGAAAGCCTTGAACAGGATGCATGAGACTTGAAACACAGTAAAGTAATTGCAATAATGCAAAATAAGATGAGATATTTTGAAATTTTGTGCGAAGTTAGAAATTTTGCTATCGGGTTTCGAGTAACTTGACGGTGCGCTAGAAACTTGAAGTTCGTAGCATAGGTTAGAACTAAATGGCAATAAACTATTTTAGTCGAAGTGTGAGACAATATAACAAAAAAAAAATAATAATAATTTGCAAGAAGACACTCATAATTAGAAATTTCGAGGGAACTTTGGAAACATGCCAACGATTTTGAAGTAACTCATAACAATATTATCCGGACAATTTTACTTGCAGGCTGTAGGACGAAAAGTAAGAAATCGAAAAAATTTTCCGATTGACTGTTATTGCGGAGTGCTGAAGTGTACCAATACACGCACATGTTTACATTGAAAGAAACAAATCACAAATGCACATATGAATATTTTGTGAAACATATGAATTCCCCGTAGCATTAAATGGAAAATGAGTTTACAAAAATTTAAAATTTTTTTCTTTCAACTTCATTGCATTGAACGTACTTAGTTCAACATTTATATGAATGTGCATTAATGCTGTATATTGGTAATTTTCAACTAGGCGGCAAAAACAAAAAGTACAAAAGTCGAGGATTAAAGATCTAAATATGACTTTCATTTATTGGTGCGATTACAATTAACGAGCGATGGGAAGTTTGCAGTGGAGAAAAATGAGCAAATCATTTGAAGAAAAAATGCGCCAACAGCAGTAGCTTGAATATCATCATATGTATTTATGTATGTATTTTTAAAATGCACATAATCGTAACTGATATGGCTTTGGGACGTGTGCAGCATATTGTATTGATTACTTGGCTTTTGTTTTTATTGGTGTCAGAATATGCGTGAGAGAATGCAGCAGCATAATGACCAAGGAATCATCATAAGCGCATATAAAGGGGAATAGTCAAAGGCTGAAATTAACGATTTTAATAAACAATCAAGAAAAGTTTGTTAGGAAATTTCTAGCGTTACTACTTTCTAATATAACAATTTCAAAATGGTTTCCGAACAGCATGCGAGCAAAATAAATAAATTGTATTAAAATCTAGTAAATGGGGGACTATCGGGACAGCGAATTGGTGATTGCTCTATGGCATTGGTTGGCAGTCTCTTCAATACAAAGATATCATTTCGTGATTGCATTTCGGATCATCTTCATACCACAAAATTAAAAACCAGATCAGTATCAGACAAAATAGAAAGATTATTTTTATTTGATTTATTTTTACGTGTGCGAGACCGCCTGCCCAGAGCACGTCTGCAAAGCAGATTTTGCCGTGAGTTTAGTCTCTTCATCGACTATCTCCGTGATCTTCCCAGTTAACCAATTACAGTTTAACTGCAGTATTCTGAAGTGCAACGGGGAAGACGTCGTCACTCTGGGTTGGGGGAGGCCAGGACGCAAGTGCTGTTGTGGCCCTGGGACTGGACGTCCTTGGGTAAGTGGGAGGGGGTGCTAAGGCACAGATTACGGGACGCCTTTGGGCGTGAACAGCAAGGTGCCACAAAATATTTGTAAAAGTTACGGTGACGACGGGTTTTGGGGTCTAGCCGAGAATATCCCGTCCTGTGTAACCATCCCCAACACGTGACACACTGACAAGAGTGTGATCGTCCTAAAAAGATAAATTTCCGGCAAACGCAGCAAAACCATTTCTCTGGGCCGGGATCAGGTACAGGCCACGGATTGGGTTCGAAACCTTCCCGGAGCAGAAGAATATGGCGCAGTGCCGCTGGAAGGATTTGCTGGCAGGAAGACAATTTGTGGAAGAGACGCGACAAATGAAATGGGGTTGCACTGAAATTACAGCCCTTGGTCGGGAAAAATCCCGAGTCGGGGAGGTACATAGAACCGGCTGCTTTGGGAAGCGTAGTTTAAGTTATCTTAATACCTGTTCAATAATTTCCTCTTGCAAAATGCTCAATATAATCGAATTCTTTGGTGCGGTATGTTTGTACCTATTTCTGAGTTCTGGGTTTAGCCCTGTGAGAAAACTAAAAAACTACATTTTATTCCGGAAAAAATTCTACGGCCAATTTAAAATACCTCCGAGGATATTCAGGACGCGCTTCTTTGCAGATTTGTCTCGTGCTACTTCTTAATTTTTCGTAAATTGGTGGGACTGGATCTACATATTTTATACTGACTTCCGAATGGCATCAGCAATGCAGATTCATTTTCGCCGAAAACCCTTCCAGCCAGAAATACACGCGAAATGTTTGCCAAATAATTGCTTGAAGAAACTCTGCTAACGTTGACGTAAACCGAAGTAGCAAGAACTTTGCAGTTTCTACGTTTGTGAAGCACAAAATGAAAATGGAAAGAAAAGTTTGCTGTAGATGTGTTATCGACGAGTTGTCGATTTGTTATCAAAGCGTTATAAACTTACTATTAATATGGAAATTTATCGAGGAGTTATCGATTTTTTTACTGAAGAGTTATCGATTATTCATCGAAAAGTTATCGGTTGGTTATCGGTTTGTTACCAATTTGTTATCGGCATATTATCGAAAAGTTTTAGATTTTTTTTATTAAAATTATATCAGCATCGAAAAGTTGTCTATTTGCTAACGACGCACAGTGTTTCGTGTAGAACAAGCTAGCTGGACAAAATTATTTTGTGAGATTGTCCGTTTCATATGCAGTCATTTATTACAACTACGTCATTTTTTTCAGCCATATGTTCTTCTTTTTATTTCTTTTTCCAAAATTTTACTTCATATGCATACATTTGCTTATTTCATATACAGTAACTCATGTGAATAAGTGACATAGATCCAAAAAAATTTAAAGGACTTAAGAATATTTCTTTATTGTACTTAAATTGAATGGACTACAAATCTCAATACTCTAAAAAATTCTAAAAGTTCGTAAAAAAAAATTAAAATTTTTTATGAAAATTCGTCGAATTTTTCAAACATTTTTTAAATATAATTTAGTTTTTTTTTTATAGATCGTGACAAATGTTCTTATGGGAAATAAGTTAAAATAAATTTGCGAAAGCGAAAATTTTAAGAATTGTCCAAAAAGGGGTGTCTACTTATTTATGTGAGTGACTGTACATATGTACATACATATTTTGTATTTATTTGAGTATATATCCTGGCACTACAATTTTTACAAAATTATTTTATAGTACCAGTCAGGAATGTAAAAGCGAATTACAATAATAATAATAACAATTTAATTAATTATGTGAAAATTACTTATTACATAAACTTAAAAGTAAAGTATCATACAACGTAGAACAGACAATATATTTAAATTAAATAAAACCTGGTCCAACAAAAAGTTATAGGGTAGGTTATCTTTTATAATTATGTTATTATTCGCTATCATCACTTTCATTCGATGAGTCACTTGTGGAATAGTCATGAGCATCAGCAACACTACTGTGAAAGCTTGAAACAACTGGGGTATTTATTGACTCCTCAACATAATCGGGGACAGTAAATCTAAGACTTCTAAAGTCAGTCAATAGATAAAATTGCTGATTTTATAATATCAGTACTATTCACTAAGATTTTATGAACTGTAACAGGCATGTTAAACCATGGATAGAGATCTATGTATAGTTTTTTAGTCTCGACCGCAAATTTTTCAAATCTTTGGATATTTATATTGTACCCAGATGCTAATGCGCGAAGGAGAGTGTCGAATCTTTTGATGAGTTACATCCAATCCCGTAATCTCAGCACTAGCCTCAGAATTTTCGAAAAACCTACGAGCAGTGTTGCCGTCATTGGGCCTGGTTTTGGTTTATCTACTAGCAATCCAAGTACACTTTTAAATTTATTCTGGATTTCGTTGGAACGTAGCTTTACACTCTCTTTATCTGCCTCATTCCTAAGCTGCCATTTTTTTACTTCGAGGCGATAACTTTTGTGCGGCAAGCATTCAAAACATCTTATCCATGCATGGAGAGTAGACAAACCAAAACCAAGATTATCTCGCTTAGGCGTAAAATCCCGTAGTTCATTATTCATATCTTTTGGAGTGGCACCACAAATATAACACTTTTGTGCGAAAGAAGTTTCAGTCAAAGCATTGCAAACTTTCCCGTCAATCATTGTTAGAAGCATATTGTGATTTACGGAAACTTCGTATTGTTCGAGCATGTACTTTTTTGGCAACAACGCATTTATCTCCTCTAAAACTTTGTTCGTTTCAAAAACAATAAAATCTTTTGTTTCTTTAGAAAAAATAAATTTAATTGGACGACAATACATGGTAGAAGAAGGTCGAGGATTCTGCCAAACAATGTTACCTTTTTCATCCTGTAATTGAAGAGGAACGAAAGAAAATATAAACAAAAACTCATCAGTGTCAGAACTGCATGTAAACTTTTGCTTATATGTCCTATGGCCAGAGCTTCCATCGCAACCTCACTTGCTGATTAAAGTATACGTCAAGTTTGTAGGTAATAAACTAACAAAAAATTCATGATTTGCTAAAACTAAACGCTCAACAATTTTATCTAATACGGACTGGACTTTAATTTCCGCACGTGTTTCACCCACATCAGTTTCATTTGGATAGCATTCTGCCTTAACTTTTCTTAGACTATAAAATGATGGATAAACCTAATGGCCTGCCTTGATGCGTCACTTCCGAGTCGTTTTGTACCCATGAGTCGTCGACTTGCTATCTACGTAGTATGCTAAAGCTTCTACATTGCTCAAGCGACTTGCATCTGTCTCACATGTCATATTTTTGCCGGATATTCGAGTGGTTTCCTGTGATTTTTTTATAATGTTAGCAGCATTTCTGTTGCCGGACATACGCGTTGATACTTCTGCCACATAAAGTAACTCACCAGGCCTTCTAGATTGCAAGAGGTCATCCACTCGACGCCGTTTGGTTTTTTCACTGCAGCCAACAAAGTCCTTCTTTCGTCTTCCGGGCCGGGGTTACCTGAAGAAGTGGTTAGTTGGTCTGATGGCAACTTTGAATCCACCGTCATTGTAAATGTGAAGTCTGGACCCGAAATCCACTCCGAGTTTTTATTCAAAAATCGCCCCTTATGTCTTCCAGAAGTGTTCCACTTTTGATCCAGCTTCGACGAATATGCCGATATTTGTAAGCTTAAACTTTTTATCGAATACTCGGCTGCTTCGCTTAAATCGTACTTAAGTACAACAAAACTCAATAATTCTTTATATCTGGTTTCCTTCGAATGTTGAACCCAAATGTCAAAAAATTCCGTTCTTGGTACGGTTATAACTAAACTGCTTTGTGTTGTTGATTTTCCGACAGGGTGAATATCTGATGATTGTTGTGCTGCCATCTTAAGTGTCGTTGATCGTTCTGATTTGTTATCAGTTGTGCAGTATTTATATTACATTCAGGTATTGGCGTAGATGCTACCAAATGGGGTTGTTTTGTGTAGCGTTCCTGTGTGGTTATACCTGCATTAGGATTGCTTGGTATGTACCTGTTTTTATGCCTTGGTGATTGGTGCGGTAGGTTGTGGCAGGTTGAAGTCAGTGATCTTCGCCTTTTTGCTTTTTGTGTGCTCTTGTTGACCTTGCGCGTTTATTTTTGTGGTTTTTATGGCTACGTGTTTGTTCCCTGTACCTGGGAATTGGTTTTGCCGTTTGTAGATTAAAAATAGATGTGCAAAGAATTCGCAATGGTTTTTTCTTTCGACTATTAGAGAATACTTGCGACTATAACATATGTCTAATTTAGCCCGGATGTCCGCGGATGTATGTAACTTTTTTGTCCCTAAAGTTAAAAATATAGAGAAAAAATACCTTTTCTTCTTAATAACGGAATGTTAAATATATTGAAAATACTCTAATTGCGAAAGAATTACTATTAAAAAATTTTACTTTCCTTCGAGCTTAGAATCCATCAAAAAATTATATAAAAGTGTTCACTTAAAAGAAATATGAAGCTTATTATTCAACAAGAATTTTGCAAATTAATCAATGCATTTTACGGCCACTCCTGCCTTCTTACTTCAATTACTCAATATATATGAGCAAAACTATCAAAAAAAAAGCAAAAATCCCGTTATTTGGTTTGTTTTCTTTCATTTCTCATTACACTTTTCTTGGAATAAGATCTTTGTTTTTGTCCAGCTAGCTTGTTCTACACGAAACACTGTGCGACGGCTCAACGATTTGTTATAAAACACATACATATAAACTGCAGTATAAAATCGATGACAAATCTGTAAACCGTTGATAACATCCCGATAATAAACCAATAAGCAGCCAAGGACTCGACGGTAACATGCTGATAACTCGACGATATACATATTCCGGCATCAATAATAAGCCGATAATAAAGCAACAATTTCTCGGTTTCGGAAGCTACCGATAAGAAGCGACGAAGTTCTTCTCAAAGAGCCCGAAATTATTTGTTTCTGGTAAAGTTAACGCTGTTGTGGTTTAATTTCAAAAAAAAAAAAAAAATTAAAATTATTTCTGAACTACAATTGTAATTTTCTGAACATCAATTACAACTTTCTTAACTTAATAATAAATATATTTTAAATACTACTAAAAAAAAAGAAATTTTATTCAATAATCTGGCCTAAAGCTCAATTAAAATTATCAAACTTCTTAACTTAAACTAAAAAAGGTTTACACGTACATCTGTGTTTCCAGCCATCAAACTACTTTAGTGCTTTGTTCTCTCCCATTTCTTTCAAAACATGTTTCCAGTTCATAATTTGCAGATTCTTCTTGGTGCGTTCCGCGTGTTAGAGTTGTTCTTAGAAGTTTGTCTACCAAATGCTTTAATGCTCAAAGGTTTGTGTAAGTGGTAGTTCAACGTGTTGTTGAAGCTTGCTAAAGAAACAGAATTTGGCACGCTTGGGTGAGGTTGACAATTGTGTTTGAGAAGCTATTAATTGCGCTGGCGACCCCTTGGAAGGGTTGCTCTACACAACCCCTTGAACCATTTGGGTATTTTAGTCGCCTCTTACGGCAGGCACACCTGCCGTGGGTATATTCCAAAACCCCTAAAGTGCTGGGTTTATTCAGTTATTCTAAATTGCTGCTACTTCAACAGTCTCAAGTTTCATGGTTAGTTCTGTTTTCTAGTTGCATTTTATGTACCATTACCGTATATCCAGTTAGTGAATTTTTATTAGCGCAATTCGTGGAAAAGCCGAGGACTTGATTTAGATGAAATCAAATGACATGTTCGAATCTCTCACTTTTTATGCTTTCTGCTCACTATAATTTCGGTCATTTCGGTCTGTTATTATCCGGTGTCCTCTCTTATCCTTCGAAATTTCTTCAAAAAAAAAATCATTAAATTGGCTATGAATACCTGAACAGAAAATAACACTGAAGACGACGCAACGCCGAAACTGGTTTATATTCAATTCAAATTTGAAAAAAAAAAAATCGTACTCTTTACCTCTTAAAAATATCGTTATTTGTTACAAAGATATATATATTTACTCATGCTTCTTATGTTTAAATTGCTTCCTTCTGTGGAACATTCTGTGAATACCTTCATCAGTGGCTTATTTACTTAACTTTTTTATTCTTCCACTATAAAAAGCATACAATAAAAAGGCCGTTGGAATGACAAGCATTTATGAAGATTCTTTTTGTTGGCATTTAATTTATTTTGTAGTTTCAAAAAATTCATACATTTCTACATATATACATACATATTTCAAAGAAAAATTATTTAACACAATTCGCAGCAGGTGAAGCAATAACAACTACATAGAACATACATCAAAATGTAGGTGAACTTATGCAGTAAATTTATCTAATTACAATTTATTACATTTCTAGTTTAGAAAATAATTAGGTATGGGAGCAATGGTGTGTAGGGAAGACCAATCAATTCCCTTTGACGGTGTAGAGCCTATCAGTATATAGGTACACTTAAATATACATTTAAATATGTACAAATTTATATCATATAAGAATGCACCATGATAAAACTATAAGAAGGTAAACCATTCTCTCTTCTCGGCGGCCATAATGGTCTTTTGCATGATTCAATCACAAGAGGTTTGCTCGGCTGACACATTTTTTGACAATTGGTTGGCTGCCATTTTGCTCCCAAATCGAATTAACACCCGTTAACTGTGTTGTTTCTTTGCGATTTTTCGAAAAGTGTTAGTAGTAGAAATAGGAAGCAATCAGTTTACTAATTAATACCCGATAACTACTGAACGACATAATTCCTTAGAAATCTTTTTTTTTTTTTAATTTCATCATGAATTTATCAACTATGCCGTGATCTTTTAGTGTGGCTGAACATAGGTAATTTTATGAAAAGTACGGACACCAAGGAACCATGCACTTTCGTAAATCTATGAACATACGAAACCTAAACCATTTTAAAATTCATTGTTCATCATCAAAAACTCGACTAGTAAATCGACTCACGTAAAAATGGAAAAGAGCTTTCCGAAATTTCAGAATAAACATGTAAATACTCCCTGTGTAGCAGGACCACACAAAAGCTTAACTCTTTTGTCAAAATCAAGGCCGGAATATAAAGTTCTAGGACAATATTATTATTTTTATTTGTGTCAGTTCATTGCGGCTACTGAGTAGAGTATCACCCAGCCAGTTCAAAATAGTTCTATCTCAAAATATTTTTCGAAAATTTCCGATTTCAGGATTTGTCGCAAAAACGCCATATATCAAAATTAGGTTGAAGAACGTCTAATATCAGAATGTTTTTCATTAACTCCCTCTTATGTGAAAATATATTAAACTTATGCTCAAATTGGGAGTTTTTGAAACAAATTCTGAAAGAATAACCAAACCCACATAATTATCAATTCACGAAATATTTAATAGAAAATGAATTATTTCCTCCAAAACCTGTTGGCATTTACAAATTTATTATCGCTACTAATATACTACTAAACGTACTTTTCTGCTACAATTTTCGCTGAAGGGGATTGAATTTTTCCCCGTTTTCCTTCGTAAAAGCAACCCGTCCAGATTTTTAAATTTGCGAGTGTCAAAGCTATGTAATCATTGGAGGACAAATCTCTAGTAATTAAATCATGTATCATGGGCATGTACATTAGACTGGGTCGATTTATTAACCGATATCGCGCCATCGATTTTTCGATAGGATTTGGGCTCAGGAAAAAAGTTCCACTACGCATACCCAAAAAAATAATTTTCGAGCCTGCGAAATTTAATTTTTTTGACTTTTTTTCGACTTTGATTTTTAAGGTTTTTTTCATGACCTAAAGAAATTTTCATTTGATTGTAAAGTTTTCATATATATATTTTTTTTTTTTTCAAAAAACTGTTATCGCCAACGTTTTTAGCGGACATTTTTGGGTCGTACAGGGTATACGTATGAAAAATTTTTTTAGTAGGTCATGAAAAAAATAAAAAAAAATGAAATTTCGCAGACTCGAAAATTATTTTTTTGGGTATGCGTAGTGGAACTTTTTTTCCTGAGCCCAAATCCTATCGAAAAATCGATGGCGCGATATCGGTTAACTTTCGTCCATACAAATCGACCCACCTTAATGTATGTACATACATTTTTATGAATGTTTAAAATCGTTTTGCCTATCTCTTTCAAAATTGTAATACCGCTTCATAACTTTTGGTCATTAAGAAACCATCTTTTTTTGTTTTCGTTGCTACCTCATTTCAATTCGTTTTAGATCAGACTCCCTCCTCATTGGGTTTGATTCGATTTAAGCCAAAGTTTATTTAATACTGAGTATGATTTGATTGTGTTGATTTTTTTTTTTCAATTGTAATTAGTAATTTTTTGTTTACAACTAAGCTCATCTTTTTTTATTATAAGTAAGGTCTTTCGTTTATACATACATATATGACTTTTATAGGGAATGCTGCTGTTTTTATCGGTAATTTTTAATTGTAGTCAGTCGGTGGTTTGATTACTGATCGTTTCTATAATAATAATAATAGATTTAGAAATAATTGCATATACCGCAACAAATGTGATTACAAATATACTTATATATGTACATATGTGTCTATGTTTTGAATTTAGGACTTTATTGTTGACATTTAGATTTTTTGTTTGTTTCTTCACAAAAGTTTAATGAATTATTGTTTCAACGTGTTATGAATGTAATTAACAAATGTAACAACAACACAAACGTATTACAAAAACCTATGCAATCGGACAAATATGAAGCATAAATGATGGCATTTTTTTTGCCGGTTCTTTTTATACTCAGTTGAGCAGAGCTCACAGAGTATATTAACTTTGATTGCATAACGGTTGGTTGTACAGGTATAAAGGAATCGAGATAGATAGATAGACTTCCATATATCAAAATCATCAGTATCGAAAAAAAATTCGATTTAGCCATGTCCGTCCGTCCGTTAACACGATAACTTGAGTAAATTTTGAGGTATCTTGATGAAATTTGGTACGTAGGTTCCTGGGCACTCATCTCAGATTGCTATTTAAAATGAACGATATCGGACAATAACCACGCCCACTTTTTCGATATCGAAAATTTCGAAAAATCGAAAAAGTGCGATAAATCATTACCAAATACGCATTAAGCGATGAAACTTGGTAGGTGAGTTGAGCTTATGACGCAGAATAGAAAACTAGTAAAATTTTGGACAATGGGCGTGGCACCGCCCACTTTTAAATGAAGGTAATTTAGAAGTTTTGCAAGCTGTAATTTGGCAGTCGTTGAAGATATCATGGTGAAATTTGGCAGGAACGTTACTCTTATTACTTTATGTCTGCTCAATAAAAATTAGCAAAATCGGAGAACGACCACGCCCACTTTTTAAAAAATTTTTTTTTTAAATTCAAATTTTAAAAGAAAAGTTAATATCTTTACAGCATATAAGTAAATTATGCCAACATTCAACTCCAGTAATGATATGGTGCAACAAAATACAAAAATAAAAGAAAATTTCAAAATGGGCGTGGCTCCGCCCTTTTTCATTTAATTTGTCTAGGATGCTTGTAATGCTATAAGTCGAACAAAAATTAACCAATCCTTGTGAAATTTGGTAGAGGCTTAGCTTCTAGGACGGTAACTGTTTTCTGTGAAAAAGGGCGAAATCGGTTGAAGCCACGCCCAGTTTTTATACACAGTCGACCGTCTGTCCTTCCGCTCGGCCGTTAACACGATAACTTGAGAAAAAATCGATATATCTTTACTAAACTCAGTTCACGTACTTATCTGAACTCACTTTGTATTGGTATAAAAAATTGCCGAAATCCGACTATGACCACGTCCACTTTTTCGATATCGAAAATTACGAAAAATGAAAAAAATGCCATAATTATATACCAAATACGAAAAAATGGATGAAACATGGTAAGGTAATTGGATTGGTTTATTGACGCAAAATATAACTTTAGAAAAAAACTTGGAAAAATGAGTGTGACACCTACCATATTAAGTAGAAGAAAATGAAAAAGTTTTGCAGGGCGAAATCAAAAGCCCTTGGAATCTTGGAAGGAATACTGTTCGTGGTATTACATATATAAATAAACTAGCGGTACCCGACAGATGATGTTCTGGATCACCCTGGTCCACATTTTGGTAGATATCTCGAAAACGCCTTCACATATACAACTAAGGGCCACTCCCTTTTAAAACCCTCATTAACACCTTTCATTTGATACCCATATCGTACAAACAAATTCTCGAGTCAGGCCTGGTCCACCTTTATGGCGATATCCCTAAATGGCGTCCATCTATAGATCTATGGCCCACTTCCTCTTAAAATACTCTTTAATACCTTCCATTTGATACACATGTCATACAAACACATTCCAGGGTTACCCTAGGTTCCTTTTACAACATGGTGATTTCCCTTACTTTGTCTCCACAGCTCTCAACTGAGTATATAATGTTCGGTTACACCCGAACTTAGCCTTCCTTACTTGTTTTCTATTTAATTTGTCCCGTGGTAGACTTACAATTCGACCTTAATACATCGAGCCTATAATAATCGAGCAAATCGATGCCTGGAAAATGAGCATTTTTCATACATCAATGTATGTACATACATATGTATAAAGATCCACAAAGTATGCTTTACATTACTTTAAGGAGACCTACTCGTGCAACTGTTGACTGTTGGCTCGTGGACGGATTTTTCGTCGGCTACTCACAAGTGTTCCAAAGCAGATAATCAAAAAAATCTCATTCCAAACCAGATGCAGGAGCATAAACAGTTTATACGGTAGGGGTAATTTGAAAGCATCAAATTAAAGAAAAGAATAAAATAACAGAATTGAACTATGTTATTCAATTGGATTAGGAACTTTCCAATGAGGTGATCGGCGTGCAATTCTAGAGTTAGTTCGGTGGGTTGAACGAACTATTTCCTTGAACTAAAACCCCACTACTAAAGAGAGTTTAAAATTCACCAAAAAAAAAAGTTGCTAAAACTGTGAAAAAATGAAGTGCTCTTTCGCCATAGAAATAAAATAAAAAAAAAAAAATATAAATAGAAATGCTATTGTAAAATTAGACCGAATTTCCTAAAAGGTAAGATAATTGTTAAAGCTCCATAAATTCATGGACTCAAATCTCATTCATTCATCGTTAATTGGCGCTTAGCCGCCTAAGGGATTTTGTTCTTTTTGTAATAGGTGACGCCAGCTATTCCTGTTTCGCGATAATTGGCTCCAATTGGGAGCACCAAGTCTTCCTTAACCTGTCTCTCCCAAGTCAGTGAAAGTATCCACCTTCCTCTGCTTCCAAATATAGATGTCGATAGAAATACTTGCTTGGGCGGAACGTCTTTGGATATTAATTCGCTGCACTATCTTCATATCCGTATAAAGCTCAGACAGCTTATCATTATACCACCTTCTATACTCACCGTCGGCATCACGAACAGGGCCATATATCTCCGGAAAAGTTGAAAACTGGAACAATCCAAGGTACATCTCATCTCTCGACACTGTTCATTACACCGAGCTATACATTAGGACGAATATGATGAGCGACTTGTAGAGCGCGATTTTTGTTCTTCCAGAGAGGACTTTACTTTTCAATTGCTTACTCCGTCCAAATTAGCTTTCGTTGGAAAAGGCTATTTCCCATTAGATTTCTAAGTTGACATTATTTTCGTTGGTAATGCTGATTCCCAAATACACGAAGTCTTTCTTAGTCTCGAATTTATATCCGTCAGAAGTGACGTTGCTGCCAGGGCGTGAGTGCTTTGATTAATTCATGGATGACAGCAAGAGATCTGGTCGTTAATCGATTTACCGGGTCTGAAGCCGCACTTGTAATGGCCAATCAATTCGCTGAGTTTGGCCTTCAATTCCGCACAATATTCTGGATAGAACCATGTATGTGATAATAAGTAGGCTGATACCGCGGTAGTTTGAGCGATAACCTTGCTTGTAGATTGGGCAAAGCATACTTAAAATCCAATCTGGAGACCCAATAAACATTTTTGTCAATTATCAGTTTGAGATACATTTGAGGTTCAGTCCATTTCTCACATTTCAAACGTTAGTTTTCAAATGCATTTCAAATAACCGTTGATAGCATTCTCAAGCTAAAAGGCACATTTTTAAAATGGAATTTTTCTTTATTTTCAAATCGAGAATTTTTGGATTCTCAAATTTTTCTCAAACGAGAATAAAGCGTAACGAAATGGAATCCACTGTTGTGCCACATTCGGTAAGCAAATTTATTATTTGCCTAACTTCACTTTTAACTCGTTTAGATTTTTGCATAATGTAGTACAATATCACTTAATATTATTAAAATGTATAAATACTTCCTTCTTTTTTCACTTTATATCCAACTTCACTCAATAAAATGGCGTGTTTACATTTCCAGCTAGTATGCATATTAGAGATCGACGAATTATCAACGGCAATATCGACGACACTATCGATAGCATTGATGTAAAATAAGCATGTTGTACTATGTTCTATTTTATTTTTGGGTTTCATGAACACTTAATATGTACTTTAAAATATAGACACATTGGCGCAAAAAGTATTCATATTATTATTAACGAAAGTATTCCATGATATCGATGGTTTTCAACTAGAATGGAACGAAACGCAGGTATATCTCAAACCATTCTCAAGTTGAAGAACAACGTTTGAGAAAAAGTTGAATATTGAGCTTCAAGTGATTAATAATGCTGAATATCAAACTGAGAGTTAATGTTTTCTCAAACATTTGAGAAAAAAAATTTTCAAGTATGTCTCAAATTATGCCCAAGTTGAAGATCGACGTTTGAGAAAAAGTCGAGAAAATATTTTGTTTCAAATGATATATAATGTAGAATATCAAACTGAGAATCACTGTTTTTCTCAAACATTTGAGATTTTTGTTCTCAGTGTTTGTTAGGGACATACGCATGCATGTTTTTTCCAGATCTAAAACGCATGCATGCGGCCACCGTGGTGTGATGGTAGCGTGCTCCGCCTATCACACCGTATGCCCTGGGTTCAACTCCCGGGCAAAGCAACATCAAAATTTTAGAAATAAGATTTTTCAATTAGAAGAAAATTTTTCTAAGCGGGGTCGCCCCTCGGCAGTGTCTGGCAAGCGCTCCGATTGTATTTCTGCCATGAAAAGCTCTCAGTGAAAAATCATCTGCCTTGCAGATGCCGTTCGGAGTCGGCATAAAACATGTAGGTCCCGTCCGGCCAATTTGTAGGGAAAAATCAAGAGGAGCACGACGCAAATTGGAAGAGAAGCTCGGCCTTAGATCTCTTCGGAGGTATCGCGCCTTACATTTATTTTTTTTTTTAAAACGCATGCATGTTTTTTCCAGATCTAAAGCCGCGGTTACCCACGAACGTACGTACAAAAAATGTGTCAGCTGACACGACCTATCTTATGAATGTGCAATGTAAACGAAAACTAACCGACGTTCAACGCACGTACGTACGTAGCCCGGAACGTAGAAATCTATTTTGATTTTTTCCGTAAGAACGTGTCAGCTGATCACTCCCTCACTAGACATAGTTGCCTAGTAAACTTTTGTGAGCTAATTTTTGAGTTTGCAGTTTTATGCAAAAACATCTAATTAAAGTTTGAAAAATTGTGGAAATAATTCGAAATAATTATGTAAAAGTGCAGATTATAAATATACAATCTATTTATACTTATTTAATATTAATTCCTGCCTTTTACAACATCAGAAATTAAAATAGAAAAAGCTGATGGTTCCATATGCATGCATTCAAACAGGTCGATGGCAACATTTTTTTCGTTGCCACTACGGGCATAAATTTCGCTCAAATGTGCGTACGTACGGCATACGTATACGTACGTTACACACGTCCGTGGGTAACTACAGCTTAAGCCTACGTATTTGAAAAGGTCGGCGGATAGTCCATACAATGTTCTCATTAAATTTCAGTTTTACTAAAACCGAAAATAAAATTCCTTAGACATCACAAACTTTCATCGTGATACAAAATCGCTTTGGTGTTAGAAAATGTTCGCTCGGCTGTTGAACTATCCCACCTTAATGCAATAGACTTGTATGGCTTTATACATCAGTTATTTGAATGCAATATCCATCTCCTTTTATAACCATCACATATTGGTATGATGGGAATATCGTTCGAAATCGTTCCATGTTTTGTTAAGCATCTAAAAATGTAAGAAAAGTTGGTTTAAAAAAGTTTGATTACTTTACATAACTTCAACTAATTTACTTTGAATAGGGCCAGTGGCTACTTCCGCCGATTACCGACAGCCAATTATGTCTCGATATTGTAAAGCAATGATGAATTGAAAACTGCTGGAACTTGTATGCGCATTTCAAGCCTGCTCTCACTCGTCCAAGCTCAATTGTAACAAATCAATTTTAATTAAGCCAATTATATAAAACTAATGTATTTTTAAATTAAAACTGAAAAGAAACCAAAAAACGAAATACGAATTCAATAACGTTAAAATAAAATTTCAATTGCCGACAGCTTGCATTTGGAAAAAGAGGAAGAATAAAAAAAAATTTACAATGAACCTTAATAAGCTAACACACGCACTGCGTAAGCAATTAGACCGACGACAGCCATTTTATACATTTTTTTACCAATCATAAAGCTAACTAAAAAAATTTAACGTCGGTCTTTTTGTTGGAATTGAGTTTTGTTGAAAAGTAAAAATATTGTAACAATTAAAAGTTTAATAAGAAAAGGAACAACAAAAAATGGTAGCTAATATGCGGGGTAACCAACTAAAGTTCGATATTAATGTTAGTGTTGTAGTTGTTGTTGTCGTTATAGCGATAAGGACACTCCCCGAAGGCCTTAGGAAGTGGTATCGATGTTGATGGTCCTTTCCCGGATGCAGATCCGGAACGTTCCGATAGCACGCACAATAAAGGTACCAGCCCGACCATCTCGGAAACGATTTGGTATGACCACATGAAACCTTCTTGGCCATTACGCCCTCCCACCCCCTAGATCCATCAGGAGTTCAGGGTCGCCAGAGCCTCGGCTCGTAATGAAACAGGATTCCCCAAGGGTAGGTGAAGTTGACAATTGGGTTGGAGAAGCTACATATTGCGCTGGCAACTCCTTGAAAGAGTTGCGCTACACAACCCCTTGAATCAATTTGGTATTTTAGTCGCCTCTTACGACAGGCATACCTACCGCGGGTATATACTAATCCCCTAACCAGCTGCGGGCTATTGTTAGTGCCATAAGTGGCGGTCCTGCAAGTTAGAAACCCCAAACCAAAATTTCCTGCTACACTGTAAGTAGTAAGAGAAACCAACTCCTTCTTCTGGAGAAATGTAGTCTCATAGGTGCCCCGCACAAAAACATCACGTATGAACAAAAATTACGACAAAGAAGATTCTGTTTGCAAGTGAAGTCGCTCAAAAGGATCTACAATACTGATGAGATGGGATTAGAGGCTTAGGAGCAGGGTTAGGTAACACTCAGTCAAACCAGGGTCAAGTAGATTACCACACACACCCACTGAATAAAAACACAGTACATATGTGCTTAGATCGCAAACAGAATTGCGTGGGTCAGGCTCAACCTATTGAATTGATTGCTTAGCGATTCAAACACTTCCTGAATATCTGGGAGGGTGCTATCGATGTTTGTAGTCCTTTACGGGATATAAATCGGTATCTATCGGAAACTATCACTATTAAGAACGATTTGTTATGAGCACAATAAACCTTCCAAGTCATTTCCAGAGAAACGCCTTGTTCAATATTATTTTTAAAAATTCGCCACGCGTAGGTGAGTTGGGCAATTGTGGCGAAGAAGCTATAAATTGAGCTACACAACCCCTCTAATCTAGAATGAATTCTTGTTCGGCTAGGGGCTCATCTTAGACGATACTGCTGCAAGGACGGGCTAGTCCTGGCTCCTTCGATAGATACCCCGCACGTAAACCGATCGGTGGACAAAGGGGAAGTCCGCTACGGCCAGCGATAAGTAGAAGAGACCGGGAAGCCATAAGGACAATAAACTCCTCCTCACCTAAAAAGAGCTAGCTGGCGATTAAAATCGGCAAAATAAAATTTATTGCGTAAATTTGTTGCTAAGAAGTAAATATGCTTAAATCTGCAACATTTTGTTAACAAATCGTGTGCCGACCAAAATCCGATTTTTACGGTTGTTTCATTTCAAAATCGAATAAAATTTCAGCACTGCTTATCTAAGTGAAAAGAAGCAGATAGCTTCCCTCCGATTCACGTAGTTAGCAAGAGGAGAGCTATATATATGCCTAAAAAGTATCCATCCTGTAGACACACTAGGGTTGCCATGCTTCAGTATTATAATGTAGATTTAGGCGCAGGTGAATTATCAGTTGGGGTCGTGATTTTGTGACGCAGTACTGGTAATGGTCTCATGAAGCGAGAGAAGCAACTTGTTTATTTCAATCAAGTAAAGCCTTAGATCGCAGACACAACCTGAAAACTTTAAAATACGGCGGTGAATCGATGGTTTACTTTGTTGCATGGCGGCATGGCGCCGGTTTCATTATAAGAATAATATTCGCTGGTTCAGTAGCAGTCAAATCCTATGGCAGTGTAACACATTTTTCATCAAGGTGATTCCGAAAGATGGTTAGAGAATCTGAAGTCTGAACTAGATTTTTTAAACTAGATACTCAACCATACCACTGAGTTATAGCTTTTTATACACGAAATGGATGTCGGTCCTTCGGCAAATCAAAATACTTTAGCATGGGCTTGAGAGATCCTCGATCCAATTCATATGCAGTATACAGCTCAAATCGTCAGAAATAGAAACTTTGTAATTTATCGGAAAAATAATGAAAAATATGAAACTTGACGAACGAAAGCAGTAGCCGTTACTTAAGCAGTAGAAACACTGGAGGGAAATAGCTTAAACTGCAGCCGCGTCAATTTTTACATTGACAGTCAAGCAGCAATAAATGCTATAATCTCTAATAGCGCATCGCTCGAAGCTTGTACCGTAGTAGACGTTCCAATTGCCCTGGGGCCCGGAAGGTTTTTGGGGGCCCGGCAAGGCAAAGCAGTATTGACAGTACTCGTAACTCGTAGGATTTCATAGATACATACATATTTTGTTGCTATAAAAAATTGTTTTAAAATTAAAAATCACTTAACTAAAATCATAAGCATCCGATCAAATACTATGGGTCATAGAGTAGAAATAAAATGTGATTTTAAGCTAGATAAACGTTTTTGACACAATTTTATAAGCGCTATCTGTCAAAACTGCTTCTACTAACTTAAAATCACATTTTATTTCGACTATAATTATGCCCCTATCGGTTTGGTCGTATTGCTTTTTCATTTTTGTAAAAGCCAGCGACATCTGTAAATACAGGTTGATAATAAACTAGAGCGTTAATTTGAAAAAATTAGTACACTTGACTTGTTTTGCGAAGCGCAACTTTGTGAAAACCTATGAGTATGCCGTGGATAAGCTTACATAGGTCAGTTTCGCGTTAATTGTTGCAAGCTTCGTATTTCTTTTGTCAGTGGTGCAATTATTAGTAAATTTTTTAATGTGCAGAAGTCATCACATTTTTCGGTATTATGCAGAAATTGTATAATATCTTTAGGGCAAGCCCTCAGAGATGGGAATTCTCAAGGAAAAAACTAATTGCTCCTTGCACTGCATGTCACAAACACGATGGTCTGCTCGTGTGGATAGAGTGAAACCTTTCGCAACTCACATTCCCCAAATATTGAAAGCTATTGATGAAATCAAGCTTTTGAATCTGAGTTCAGAAACAGTAACGGATTTGAAAGATATTGATGCTTATATGGGGAAATTTGAGTGTATCCTCTTAGCCTCCATTTGGCTCAAAGTGTTGACGGTAATCAACCATCGAAATCTGGTACTGCAAGCTATAAATGTCACACTGGACGTGGAAACATAAAATATACGTAGCCTGATTGATGAGTTGAAGAAGTTCAGGGATCAATGGTCGATCATACTTCAAGAATGTAAGGTTCTGGCAGGTAGTATAGAAGTTGTGAACGCCTTCGCAGAGAAAGAAGGAAGATAAGAAAGCGCCAATTCGATGAATTACCTGGCGAATCACCCGAGTGTGATTCCGAAACTCAATTCAAACAGCAAGTTTTTTACGTTCTTTTGTACTGCTTGATTGGTAGCATGACAAGACGTGTCGAAGCCGTAAATGATATTGCGATTAAATTTAGTTTTTTGTTGAAGTATCAGGATCTGACGGAAGAAGAGCTCAGAGAAAAGGCAGCGGCATTCTGTACGATTTATGGCATCAATATTTCTACGGTTCTAATAGATGAAATCATTCATCTCAAAGCCATCCACTTAGCAAATTTGGGATGTGATTCGCTGCCACAATTTCAACTTCTGTGCAAATTTCATGACTTGAAGATGGAAGTATTATTTCTGAACATCTGAATAGCATTAAGAATATTTTGCACACTTCCAGTCAGTGTGGCTGAAGGGGAGCGTTCTTTAGTCTATTGTCTCGCTAGAAAAATTTTTTTCGTTCTGCTATGAGCCAAAATCGCTTGACAAGCCTTGGAACATTGGCGTTGGAGTCCAGCCTTGCTCGCAGCATTAGTTTTGAATCGGTGATTTCCATATTCGCAGACCAAAAAGCACGGAAGGTTTTCCTTGGCTGATTCAAGCTCTTAAAATGTACATATTTAGAAAAAGTTAATATAAGCAAATCAAACAATGAAATCCAACATTTCATTTATGTAAGTGCTCCAGTAAATCTTATTTTATCTATATATATAAAATAGGATATACGTATGTATGTTTGTATGTTAGTATGAGGCTTATGGACTCCGAAACTACCACGCCGATTTTATGAAAATTTTCAGGATAACTTAGTAAGAACCCGGAGAGTGTTTGTTTTTTTTTTCGAGTAGTGGACCAGGGACCGATTTATTCTAAACTATCGTATATATGGCTCGATTTGCCTGAAATTTTGTATGTAGGTAGCGCTATATCTAGAATAAAATGTCGGATAATTTTTCTTCCGGGAAGTGGACCAGGATACATATTGGTGACTAGGGTCTCGAGATGTAGGACAAAAAGTGGACCCGGGCACCCCTAGAATGTGTTTATACAATATGGATATCAAATGAAAGCTGTTGATGAGTGCTTTAGTACAGGGTAGTTTTCATACCTATTGGTGACTAGGGTCTCGAGATATAGGACAAAAAGTGGACCCGGGCACCCCTGGAATGTGTTTATACAATATGGATATCAAATGAAAGCTGATGAGTGCTTTAGTACAGGGTAGTTTTCATACCTATTGGTGACTAGGGTCTCGAGATGTAGGCCAAAACATGGACCCGGATACCCCTAGAATGTGTGTGTATTATGGATATCAAATGAAAGCTGTTGCTGAGAGTTTTAAAGTAATTTTCATTGTGATATTCGATTTAGTCGCATCAACCTGGCAAAACTGATAAATATGCATGCGAAGCCGAAATAAAGACATGAATTAATGATACCCACATACCTATTTACATACGTCCTATTCGATTTGCCTGAAATTTGGTAAATAAATTTGCCTATATTAGTATTTACGATGCTTTTTTCCGGGAAGTAGACCAGAGACGGACTGGGACTGGGATTAGGACTGGGACTGAGACTGAGACTCGGACTGAGACTCGGAATGGGACTGGAACAAAATACATACCACCCTCTGGCACTGGCAATAAGATATGAAGAAGAATGAGAAAAACTTGAGAGAAGAGAAAAGAGAGAAGGAGAAGGAGACTGAGAAAGAGATAGAATGAGACGAAGATGGAGATAGATGAAGCGAAAAATACGGAGGGAGGAGTGAATACAAAGATTAGGAAAAAGTGTAGAGGGGAGAGGGCAGAGTTAGACGGAAAAAGCTTATTAAAATGTATGCAGATATACCAAATTTAGGGCAGAACAACGTCTGCCGGGTCTGATTGTATGAAATAAAACTGACAATGTGAATTGAAAAATGTATATATGTTATGTTATTTTTTTTTTAATGGATTGAGTTTATTTTTTAGGGGGGCCCGTAAACGCGAACTGTCCCAAAGGGCCAGCTCGGTTCTCTGCGGCCCTGGATCTAGAAGCAGCAAGTAGCATAGGTCCTAGAAAACTTCTAGTGTTAGTCAAGACGATGAAGTTATCCTGGTTTCTGGTAGGGGGTTCCAGTTAAATCGTTGAGCAAACTTCTGTTAGCATTATGAACTTATTCAGTCCGCACGGACCAGCCAGTTCAACCTAACCTATGAAGAACATTCATTACTCCCCTCCATATTCTACATATATACATACATATGTATATACCGTAACAGTACATGAGCTGTAGTAATGGAAAGGCTTGCTGTTTGTTCATTAAAATTTCGCTTGAGCGGCATAATAACTTAATTAGACCTCTGAAATAAAAAAATGAAATTGCGATCACTTATCATAAAATATTTGCGACGCTAAGAAAGTAAACAATAAAAGAGCAACCACTACAAAATGTCGGCTGCAATTTTCGGAATGGCTGTCGAAATGGCGGCAACGATGCGTTGCACTGCAGTTTGTTGTGCTTATGCATGTGTAGTTGTGTGCTCGTCGGCGCCACGTTGAAGAATTACAATTTCCAGTGATGGAAATGAATTAAAAGCTTCAGAGCTAAAGCAAATGTTGAAAGCCACGATTAATTTGTTCAATTCAACTGCAATGTAGGCCTTGCTCTTTGTTGCTTCAAAGCGAAAAATCGACCAAGGAAATTGTGAGGCAGCAGCTGAGCTGATGTTGCTTGTAAATGATTTTAACGCCCCGATTCTAGTGTGGTAACAACATTCTTCACCACGGTAACGAAAACATGTGGCAACTTTTGGTTCTGCTAGCACCTACGGGAATAATTTTATACAAAACATTTCTTCCGAAATCAAATCTCTTTTGCATTTGCTTCCTTCTGTCTTCGAGTTAAAATATTTCTTGTGCCAAGATACTTAGTTTTCAATTACCTTGCGTGGCTTAATACCACAATAGTCCTGGAATTCCTTGAACTCATTGAGCTGGGTGAGAAAGATTTAAATATCAACGTGCCAAACGAGAAGTAATGCATAGAATTTCTTTGTGTAAGTTTTGAAAGTGTTAGACTCACGGCAGAGTACTCGCTATAAGCTATGCTAGACGAGAAACAATTTTTATTTTCATATATTTTACGTAGTGTTGTATAACCGATCGAAATATCTAGCCGTTATTAATATTATTATAAAAGAAGAGTTTTTTTTTGATTACTCGGTTATTTCATCAACAATTAACGACAATGTGTTTGCCAACACTTTTCTTTTTAATGCCTGGCATAAATTATATCCTAGGTGGATGTTATTGTTCTGGTACATTTTATTGGCTGAGCAATTTTTTATGTTGAGAGTTCCATTGAAGTAAATTCAAAATTATATGGGGGCTAACGAAAGTGCGGCGAATTTTTGGGAAATAAAAGTACCAATCGTGGCTACTGCGTAAAAAGGACTAAAATTGAAGAAAAGGGACCAGCGAACCAAATGGGGTTGGAAGGGACCATTTTTGGTCCAACTGGACAAGAGTGACAACCGTGAAAGCGAAGAAAACTACCTTTCAAATTTCTCCACAGACACTGGTGAGATTTTCGGTGATGACAGCGTTACCATTTGGGCCAGAATCGCGTATAAAAGAACTGGTAACGATATTCGGTTACATAACGTTCTGGGTACTATTTTACCGGTAACACTCAGAATCGGGGCGTAAATCGCTTTTTATTTTCTGGTATTTATCGCCTTTTCTATTTTTTTTTATTTATCGCCTTGCAATACTGTTTCAAATATTTCTGGCAATATCAATTGAAGCAATTTGGTGCTGCTTTCATTTTGTTCTGCTGCTGAAGTTGCAATTTTATTTATTTTACTTTGTAATGATGATTTTGCTTGCTTTTTAATGTGTTGCATTTGTTGTATGTAAGTCACAATGTTTTCCCCCGTTTTTTCTTAGTAACTATGTTGAAGATGAAGAGTGAAAAATCATGTCAGCGAAAATTTTGTATTGTTAATGCGGGTCAACTTCTTACATAGAGCTTTGTTTCTATTTATTGCTGTGTGTTGAAGTCATCGGAAAAATTGTAGGCCATCATTGGCCCAATGCTTTTTTGAGCCAAACTAACAACGTCATTAGCACAACTATAGTCATTGTTGATGTGGTCGCGTAAAGACAAATAACAATAGAATTGTGTAACTGTAAATTAAATGAAGACCTTCAAAATTTTCATGATGATATGAAACAGTTTGAGGTTAGAATTAAAATATCTACTAACATATTCAGAGAATTGCAATGAAGTTTCGGCAATTTATGGCTAGGCACTTCCAGGAAGGTTACGGGCATAGTTAAAAATTATAAGAGGGCGTGGCACCTTTCATACAATCAAAATGTGCAACATAAACTTTTTTTCAGAACATTTTTTGTGTGACAGTTGACAAGAAATGGGACACCCTTTTACCTTTTCTCAGCAAGTGGATCGGCGTAGTCTGAATCTAATTTATGACGCTAATTTTTTTGAAATTTGGTGCTTAGCTAGCTTTTTGAATAGGCAAATATTTGGGATATTTTCATCCCCGAGAAGTGGGGGCGGGGGGAGTTAGAGAGAAGAGGAAGAGTAAGGAAGGTGACGATAGAAAGTTTTCGAAATTATTTTCAAATATGCCCGAATATATAAATATTCTATTCCGAAGAGGGGCCAGGAACCAATCTTTGAAAAATCGTATAGAGTGGGTAGAGGTAAAGGGGCATATAAATAAGGGGAGGTATGTGGAAACGGACGGGATAGCGACGTGTACAGGGAAATGCAGAGCGAGGGATGATAAAAGATCGAACGAGAGTCAGTGGAAAAGGAATGGGGAGAAAGAAAAAGAAAAGTAGGACATAGGTATGAAGTTATGAGAATAAAATAAGGGAAAAGTAGAGAGAATTGAAAGAAAGAAGAGAGAAAGAAGATGATAAGTATAAGCGATGAAATTACTCCTCATGATTTAGTTTATAGTGTCAGCAAAGCCAAGCTGCGCTAAAAGCCCAAGTGCATGTTCATAAATTCCGTGCGTGTCCTGACTAGAGCAAGGCATCTGCAGAGTTAAAGTTCACCTTTTTCAATTTACTCCGCATCCCTACTGCTGCGACAGAAGTCATTTGCTGAGATCTCCATGCATTCACTATACACTCCCAGCAAACAGCAACGCGTTGGTTTGTCGGAACACCTCCCATGTGGGTTCGAGTGCCCATCTGACATTGGATTTCTCGGTGAATGCAAGCATGAGGCAGTGTTTGCGCGAGCCAGGAGGAGGAGCGTTGTGACCCACTGTCTTAACTCGGACTGTAAAGTGGATTTACAAGTTATTTCAGTCTTCCAATGTGACCTGGGACCAATTCACCACGCAACTGACTGACATCTATTGCTGACTTTTATGAAGTATTCCTGCTGTGAGGAGCTTTGATCATAGGGAGATTCCTAGACACTAGTCATCGAGCAGCCTCTTTCATTACTGTTTGTACCACCTAAAAGGCGCTGCAATGACTCAGTATTATACTTAAGCAGAGTTAAATATCTTTTAATTAGATGACACTGCCTACATTGCCATAAAGTTTGGAGCCATCCGCAGACAGCGCTATGGAATCTGAGTCTAGGGTGGATATATCATCCCATTGATTCTGCCAGAGAATATGTTGTCTAGAAGAAGGACCGGTGTTGTAAAATCTAGTTGAAAGTTTTTAGGGATGGTTCCCAGAATGCTGGAATCGTAAAATTGATGTCGCTACAGAACAGTTATGGCAAAAAAAAATTTTTTTACAGACTAATGTCAAAAATTACAGTATTACCATACTTTAAACAAATTTAATTCTAATAGAAATACCATAAAAAAGAGCAAACTCCAATGAATTTGCTGATAAAAAATAACAAAACCACAAAAAAGTACAAACATCAAAGAGTCAAAGCCAGCAGATGGCCGACGCCCTTCCCTAGTCAAACCAACCGGCTGGTGGTGGCTGCTGGCTGGCGGTTGACGGTGATGTGATAGTTTTCTTGTCAACAATGAACTTGCGTAAATTGAAAATTTTACTATGAATTTAGAAAAAAAAATTTATAAAAGGAGGTGTGTGTTGTTGCTGCTGCTGCTCTTGGCTCTTAGCTCAATGCTCGCAATTCATTGTGTTGTGGGTCGAACACTTGCTTATTGGGTTGCCTTGTCGGTCATTCACTCATTTCGCGTAGATCATTTTGTTTTGTCTTTATTTTTGACATTGGCAACATATTGTTGTTGTCGTTTTTTTTTTCACCTGATTTTAATGAATGAATATGAATTTTTATGAATATTGAAATCATTTTGTCAGCCTTTATTACCAACCACAACAACAATAGTAAAAAAGATAGCAACATCATCATTAGACTACCTTTAACAAGCAGTAACGACTACGGTCGTCTGTTGCAATGACGTTTGGCGTCCGCAATTTATAACATAACAGTGTTGTTATTATTGTTATTGCATTTTGTTGAAAGCGCAAACATCATGATGATCGCAATGAATCGTTAAAATGTACAAATACTTAGCTAGTTGTATATATATCAGGCGTATCTTTAGGTCAAGAACTTCCCTCAAATAAGCTAACTATGCATATGACTTTTTGAAAATATTTACAATAAAATTTGTTGTTTAGTTGAAATAAGTGACCACTCATTGCTGTGGTTCATTTTTGAAATTGATACACCACTATGCATATAAAATTCGTAAGTAGTCAACAAAAGCAAAGCATTTCAAAAGTCACTTAAATGAGTTGATTAAAATTATGTCTCGTTTTTCTTATCATATAATTTGACTTAATAATTTTGATATGGTGTAGGTCATGTTTTAGAAATTTACTCATTCAATCGAATATGGTAAGTGAAATTGCAATACCGTATAGAGAGCTCTTATTTAAAGAATTGTTATTCATTGAAAATATTTTTACTTTTATATACAGTGGCTCACCGCCAGAGCTGGAAGAAGATTCAATCAATTGAGTGTGAATTCTCTCAGCATTCTTTTAAAAATTTGTGATTTTTTGGTTGCATATTATAAATCTCCATTCCTGAATGGCTTAAAATACTTAAACTCAAAGCTAAAGTGTGTATGCTATTGAATGGTAAAATATAATTCAATATAGAGTGTGAATGTGGGAACCATTCCCTATCTTTTATGAATGTAAACTTGAAATGAATGCACACTTTTTTTTCCACTCAGTACTAAATACTTTTTCCCCAAGGTTATTTTTATACTCAGTTGAGCGTGGCTCACAGAGTATATTAACGTTGATTGGATAACGGTTGGTTGTACAGGTATAAAGGAATCCAGATAGATATAGACTTCCATATAGCAAAATCATCAGTATCGAAAAAAAATTTGATTGAGCCATGTCCGTCCGTCCGTTAACACGATAACTTGAGTAAATTTTGAGGTATCTTGATTAAATTTGGTATGTAGGTTCCTGGGCGCTCATCTCAGATCGCTATTTAAAATGAACGAAATCGGGCTACAACCACGCCCACTTTTTCGAGATCGAAAATTTCGAAAAACCGAAAAAATGCGATAATTCATTACCAAAGACGGATAAAGCGATGAAACTTGGCAGGTGCGTTGACATTATGACGCAAAATAGAAAATTGGAAAAATTTTGGACAATGGGCGTGGCACCGCCCACTTTTAAAAGAAGGTAATTTAAAAGTTTTGCAAGCTGCAATTTGGCAGTCGTTGAAGATATCATGATAAAATTTGGTAGGCACGTTACTCCTATTACTATATGTGTGCTAAATAAAAATTTGCGAAATCGGATGACGAACACGCCCACTTTTACAAAAAAAAAATTTTTTAAGTCAAATTTTAACAAAAAATTTAATATCTTTACAGTATAAAAGTTAATTATGTCAACATTCGACTCTAGTAATGATATGGTGCAACAAAATACAAAGATAAAAGAAAATTTCAAAATGGGCGTAACTCCGCCCTTTTTCATTTAATTCGTCTAGAATACTTTTAATGCCATAAGTCGAACAAAAATTTACCAATCCTTGTGAACTTTGGTAGGAGATTAGATTCTAGGACGATAACGGTTTTCTGTGAAAATGGGCCAAATCGGTTGAAGCCATGCCCAGTTTTTATACACAGTCGACCGTCTGTCCTTCCGCTTGGCCGGTAACACGATAACTTGAGCAAAAATCGATATATCTTTACTAAACTAAGTTCACGTAATTATCTGAACTCACTTTGTATTGGTATAAAAAATGGCTGAAATCCGCCTATGACCACGCCCACTTTTTCGATATCGAAAATTACGAAAAATGAAAAAAATGCCATAATTCTATACCAAATAAGAAAAAAGGGATGAAACATGGTAATTGGATTGGTTTATTGACGTAAAATATAACTTTAGAAAAAACTTTGTAAAATGGGTGTGACACCTACCATATTAAGTAGAATAAAATGAAAAATTTCTGCAGGGCGAAATCAAAAGCCCTTGGAATCTTGGCAGGAATACTGTTCGTGGTATGACATATATAAATAAATTAGCGGTACCCGACAGAAGATGTTCTGGGTCACCTTGGCCACATTTTGGTCGATATCTCGAAAACGCCTTCACATATACAACTAAAGGCCACTCCCTTTTAAAACCCTCATTAATAATTTTAATTTGATACCCATATCGTACAAACACATTCTAGAGTCACCCCTGGTCCATCCTTATTGCGATATCTCGAAAAGGCGTCCACCTATAGAACTAAGGCCCACTACGTTTTAAATAATCATTAACACCTTTCATTTGATACACATGTCATACAAACACATTCCAGGGTTACCCTAGGTTCATTTTGCTAAATGGTGATTTTCCCTTATTTTGTCTCCAAAGCTCTCAGCTGAGTATGTAATGTTCGGTTACACCCGAACTTAGCCTTCCTTCCCTGTTTTGTATACTTTCATTGCCATCAGATATGTTAAATCAGTTTAGGAGTTGGGTGCAAAAAGGGCGTAAAATTGGTCAATGGGAAAAATAGCCCCTTAGAATTATTCAAGTAGTTTAATATTTAAGAATTCATGAGCTTAACACCGGCTTATAATTATTGAATATCAATTATTATATTTGTTTAAGAGAAACTGAAAAGAAAGAAACATTTACTGGTATATTGCGATGGTACCATTTCGAAAACAAACAAACAAGTAGTTAATTATAAACCAGGAAAGTCTTAAAACATCTTCATTGTGTTCGAACATAAGACATATAAGAAATAGTTCTTCATAGCAGATTTTGTATACTTCGTAATTGGATTGATTTTTCTTTAATTAATCGTGTGAGATCAAAAAATTGTAGGCTCTTGTGAGTTGATTGGTTTCCTTTTTAGGTAAATCTCGCGGATAACTCGCTTACATAAAACCATAGTGCTCTTGATTATATAAAGTATTCCAAAAGACATGAAGATATAGTCGAATTTGGCAAAAACTTCTCAAAGACAATCAATTGCTTTCTTGCTATATGTTAAAATGTTACTATATGTCCTACTTATTTTGCTATTGTTGTAAAATGGATTTTGTAAATGAACACATTGTGCATTGACCAAATAGAGTAAATTGTGGATATTATTTGTCGATAATATAACAAAAACAGATAATTGAGTTTAAGTCATTTAAATACATCATAGGTCTATCGGCGATTTCGTTGGAGCGTCCTAGTTCCGAGAATTTCGATAAACATAGATCTATTTCCATGGCATCGTCCTACGATTCAGGCTTTTTCTATTCACCTTCCCCGTTTTCCTTCATCTGTTCCACAAAAAAAAATTTTCCATTGGGAGAAACTCTTCAGAGGTTATTAATTTCCCTCCATTTTGTACAGCACGGCATTGGTAAAATATTGAAATTGTTTTGGTTGAATTCTATCTTACTTGAACAGATTTGTATTCAAAGTTAATTCCCTACTTATAGAGCCTACTTTAAATGACTGTAATTACAAACAATTGTGTTTAGAAAAATATTTTTCTTAGAAAATAGTATATTGCTATTGCAAACTCACAAACCAGTATAGATACAATATTTGACCATATACCGCTAGGAAGAATATATGGAGGAACTTAAGAGATTTTATAATGTATTGCCTTTTCTTCAATTATTTAATCACCAATTGAGGACGTGCAAATGTAGGCTAGTACTTTTTAATGCAAGCCTTTTATGTGACACATGGCAACGATCTTCCGTCATCCATTGCCAAATTTGGTTTTGAGACAAACCGGTTTCGGCGTTGTGCCATCATCAGTGTCGATTTTCGTTCTGACCTGTTGTTGTCGTTTGTCCTGTATTTATAGTTCGTAGGTACATGAGCAGGTATTGTCAAAACTGATGCTTGTGTATATTTAGTTATGTGTATGTGCTGTGTGTTCATTCAGAACCGAGGGTGGTTTTTACTGATCGATTTGTGTGCCTGACTGGGGTAGGTAAAAATCCGTAATTTTAAACGTTTCACCTTCTTTGTGGGTTTGTTGTTTTGGTGTGTTTATTTGTTGTTGTTGTTTGTCTGTTGTACCTGTGTGCTTACTTTGTTTCTTGTAAACAAGTTTTAAAGGCTCGAATATTGTGTCAGAAATTGTGTTTATCTGTTCGTTTATTATTCTACCGTCGAATGATTTCTGTTTGTAGATTTCCATGTTTTCGAGCCCTAACTGTTTTATTAATGTTTGCTGGGGAACATTCATTCTCGACCATGTGATTCGCGAAGTTAAACTCGGGTATAATGTTTGGATTCCGTATTTTTTTATTGTAATCTCTAATATGTTCTCTGAACCTCGTTCTTATTTGCCGTCCTGTTTGTCCTATGTAACTATGCTGGCATCCGCAGGTAAGCTTGTATACGTCGTGGCTGCTAAACGGATCCTCTGAGTTAGTGTTAGTTTTTAGTTTTCGCCACAGATTGTTCTATGTTTTGAATGCTGTGTTAATGTTATTTTTTAAAGAAGTTTGCCAATTTATATGTTGTCTTTCCAGTATATGTGGTAGTCGTCCAGCTATTATTTTCCTTTTCGTTATTTCTTTTTGGTTCTCCATTTGTCCTTCTGAGCGTATCTACTAATGCTTTTTTATATCCGTTGTTTGCAGCGATATTATATATGACCTCAAGTTCTCTCTTATATGCCTCTTGTGTAAGAGGTGTTCTTTCAAGTCTATGTACCAAGTGCCTAAATGCTGCATTTTTATGCTGTTGGGGGTGATTTGAGGTATTATGTATTATTGTGTCGGTGGCCGTTGGCTTTCTATATATGTCATAGTTAAATCTTTTGGCTTCTTTATCAATATTAATCGTAAGATCTAGATAGTTGATTCCTCCGTCTTTTTCGGTTTCCATTGTAAATTTTATATTTCCGTGCTGCTTGTTGAGGTACTCCAACACAAGCTCTTCGTTGTTAGTAGTTGGCAACACTTTTTTAGAACGATGACGATTTTCGGAACAGGGATGTTGAAATATTTGTCATTTGCTTTTTTTATTATTAATTTTTTAGGAAAATTTCAATAAGAATACTTTTCCAGTTAACTTCTTCGTACTTTATTATCATTTAAATAGGGAAAAAGCTGGTATCACGGACAATAATTAAATTTTTGTGTTGATATTTTGAAGTGGCTTTAATTAAATGCAACCATGTGATATTTGAGCGGGTTTTGTGCATGCACGACATTTTTCACTCAGCAAAGGCTGCATTCATTTGAATGCTTATTCTGTGCTGAAAAATATTTGTGTTTCATTCAATTACTTCATTTCTTCTTCGAATGAGTTCAGGAGTGCAGTCTTTCTTTCCACTACTGAATGAAGAATGGGTTGACTTTTAAGCCACATTTCTTAGCAATGAATGAATGAATGAAGAGCAATCATTCTTAAATCAATGATTTAAAATTTCAAATGATTGCACAGTTTTACAGCTCTGCTCACAACTTATTTCGTGCAGCTGTTGAGCTATATAGAAAGGAAACTAGTGACGGTGTCAAAGAAATACAAAAGCGCAATTTTAATAAAAATGTGCTTTTATTTGAACAAATACTTAATTTTCATGTGTTTACACGTTTGTGCTAATTATTTAATAAAAACTAAAATTATCTCAAAAACTAAGGCCACAGCTTATTTCGTGCACTGCGCCCTGCCTTAGAAAAAACTACTTTTTATTTAGTTTAGTACCTCGTATGATCACCTTTTTGTTAAATAACATCTTCAAGATGATTTTCGATGGATGTAATTAGTTTTTGAGCGGCTTCGCGTGGTATCATATTCCTTTCTTCGACAAGAGTAGTTTTTAAATCGCCAATCTTAATAATCTGCCTTTGCCGTGTAGCTGATTCCAAAATTTTCCACAAATTTTCAATGACATTTAAGGCGAGAGATTGTGGAAGTGGATTCATGAGGTGTGGACAGTTCCATATTACCCATGTCTGCACAATCCCGGATTTGTATTAAAGGTATTTGTCTTGATTATTGCGAAATCGATCACGTACACCTAAATTAGGGGTTGTTGCAAATCTTTTCGTAAGGTTAATTACAAATTTTTGTCCATTGTGCCATCAAAGAAAGTTATTTTGCCAACTCCAGAGGCAGCCAAATAGACCGAAAACCATCACACTCTCACCGCCATACCATACAGTTGGCTTCTAATTTTTATTTTTGAGCTCTGAAATTGTTTAACATCGCATGTATCACATTTTATACACTGAAAGAAAAAGACTGGTAAAATCAACCGAAATACGGGTCAATTCAACCGAAATTTCTGTTAATTTTTATCCATCGCAACAAGATGCTGAATCAACTGCGCACAAATCGTTGATTCGTAATTGACCGTTTTAGTAGTCAAATGAACAAAAAAAGTTGTTGCGACACGAAAGTACCTATGTTGCCATACAAATAAATAAATGTAATGCGCGATAACCTCCGAAGAGCTCTAAGGCCGAGCTTCTCTTCCAATTTGCGTCGTGCTCCTCTTGATTTTCCCTACAAATTGGCCGGACGGGACCTACATGTAGAAAAATTTTCTTCTAATTGAAAAACCTTATTTCTAAAATTTTGATGTTGCTTTGCCCGGGGTGCCAACCCAGGGCAACCGTTGTGGCAGGCGGAGCACGCTACCATCACACCACGGTGGCACTTACTAACCGAACGTCAATTGGGCTTACATCAAATATGCTGGCACACATTAAACATTATACACTTTATTATTTTGTTTTATTAAACGCACTTTCACAAAATTTTATATTTTATAATTTAATTTATAGTTTTGAACTTCGCTTTGCAAATAGAAATGAAAATAGTGGTCACAAAACTGCTTCTCAATTCTTTCAGTTGCAGCTCAGCTCATTCTCAATTTCTTCTTGATTGTTCGAACAAAACTTGTAGTATAAATGTTTGGCATAACATTTTAAATAGAGAACTTGTAAGTTATAGAAAAGTAAAAAATCAAATGGCAGGAAGGTAATTCACCACTGGAGTAACTTTACATGTAATTCGGCAAGTTTAATTTTCGAAACCTTTAAGTTGAAACGATTCCAAAACAACTCAAACTTTTATGTTGTCGGAAACATCAACATTAAAAAAGGATGTTTTTTATTATCTTATTAAAATCGTTCGCGTGAGTGAAAATTCGTAAAAACTTGAACAAAATGTTACTAACTTTGGAAAAATCCTGTTCGTTCAAACAAAACTTTTGCAACAAGAGGGCGCAATTTTGCATTTCGCTTTGAGGAGAAGTTGCAAAATTGTACCTGATAAATATTTCTCCCGGTATCTCATAATTTTTTGCACAGTAAATTCAAAAAAGGGGTTTTCGTTTTGTATTAATAACTGAAAAACTAGTTTTTTGTTGTTTTCCCATTTTGTGTGTTTTTTCGATTTGGTTTTATTATTTTGGTATTTTTTTTTTAAACAAGTGGCACCATCGTCATAAGTACAAAGTAGAGAGCGCAGTGAGCGTAAAATTATCATTGAAATTTGCTCATGTATTGACTGTTGTTCTCTGTTGAAATGACCAGTGAGATCAGTTGTGTTAGCAGAAAAATCAGTTAGATTGACCAGGAATCTGTCAATTTTACAGAATTTTGTTAACTTAAGAGCGACAATTTCTCTTCTGTTGAAATGACTAAACTAATTTGTTCGTTTGACAAGGAACTCGGTCGAATTAACCGTAATTCGATCAATTTCACCGAATCTCCGTTAAGTAAAGAACAACAGAACCGATTTGTTGATTTTACTAGCACCATTTCTTTCAGTATATATTTGGCTTATATGCCAGTTAAAAATTTAAGTCCCACTTATCACCAGGGTGCTTGGAGACTCGAATATACCGGGCAATGAGATGGCTGACGAACTTGCAAGAGGTGGCACATCCGTTCCGCTTTCGCCGTCCTGGAAGGGATTGAGCATGCCGCTCGCTTCCTGTAAGCTCATTTTGAAAGGGATTTTCCTTAGGGAAGCGGGTGTGAGATGGAGCAATCTTGAATTCTGCTACCACTCCAAGCTCGTGTGGCCTGAATGGGACGCGAGACGCACAAAAAGTCTCCTTCTTCTTGGTAGGGGGGACATATCTCTGGTGGTTGGACATATAACCGGCCACATAGCAATCGGGAGGCACGCACAACGGCTGGGTGCTCCCTATAATGACTACTGCGAGAGCTGCAAAGACGAAGAGGAGATAGAAACAGACAAACATTTTCTGTGCGATTGTCCCGCGCTTTGGCACAAGAGGAAGAAATTTCTGGGATCTCCCTTCTCTCACGATCTTTGTGATCTGGCTAAGTTGGAACCTAAGAAACTCCTGAATTTTGCTGTATTCAGCTGTGGGTTTGAGTAGGGGAGAGATCCACGTGGTATCACAATGGGACCTTTTTGGTCCTAAGTGCACTGGTGCTCGCACCGGTGGCCACTCTAACCTAACCTAACCTATCACCAGCGAACACGAAAATAGCAGTGGTAATTTTTTATCAAATTTCATCAATTAGCTTTATTTTTAGTTCCGGTAATGTAAGAAAGGATGTCCTTGCATTTTGTTACAAAAACGTTTTCGAAAACATTTCAAAATTTTGTAATAAAAGCTTACTGACTTTTTTGAGTATGCAGTTTTGTAGGCTAATTTTGTTTTTCGCTATACTAACTAGCTCCAATTGGTACCGCCAATTAAATTCAAATCGTTTTTCACTTGGTCCTTTGAGTGGAGTGTCGGTCGCCCTCTTCTTCAGTTTCCAGAGGCGTATTCCAAAAGGAATACCTTCTTGACCGAGGCATCATCTTTCGTTCGAATAACATGGCCTAGCCAGCGTAGCCGATGTGTTTTAATTCGCTGAACTACTTATGTTACGTCTGCATAAATCTTGTACAAATTATCATGGAATTTTCTTCGGTAATCGCCATCGTCAGAATGTTTCGAAGAACTTTTCTCTCGCAACCAATGCTGCCAATCAGAGCAGTAAAGTTCTTCAGCTTGTATAATTTTCAATAGCATCTCTATAAACGACGTAGCTTCAATCTGAGTATGCCGGAGTGATCCCCTCAATGTACCACATGAAAGAAAGGGTTATGTTGTGAATATGGTAAAAATCTAACGATGAATGCTGTTAATTTTGACAATTTAGGGAGCTTAGATACAACTACAGATACAGCTACAACTTTTTGTCATATGTCTTCAGCAACCCAGATGAAAAGGAGCTACAAGTTGGTGTCCAATAACCTAACCTCCACTTTTATCTGTGTATTTTCTTTGAGGAAAGTTTAGTACTTTTGTATGGCAATGGCCGCAAAAAGTCGGAGGTGGTTATATCTGCAGTACATGACTAACAGGGTGGGCAAGGGAGAGGTCTTTGGTTCTAAAGTCGGAAAATTTAGCCTCCACGACGTGGCATCTCTCAAGCATAAGCTACTTGGTTGTCTACTGATGGGAGAATACGAAACCAAGTCGGATCACGTCGCGATCAATGGCGAATATAGTTCCAGTATCCTAGAAAGAGAGGCGCCTTTTTAGAAGAAAAAAAACGTAAGGCAGAACGCCGTGAATGAAATTATACCAAAAATTTCGGCGGATGACGGAAGGTTTTAAGACTGGGACATATTCCACGCATGGTAACGGCGACGTAGTATCTCACGTCCCGAGTGTATTTAAGTTGTCAGCTTATCCTCATTGGGACTATGCCGAAGTTAGAATGGTAATATCCCGACTAGAGAATACCAAAGCGCCGTATAACGACAGACTACCAGCCGAACTGTTTAAACACGTAGGCGAATAGCTGGTAAGGAGCATGCATCAACTCCTATGCAAAAATTCGAACGAGCGCATGCCTCCAGATTGGAATTCAAGTCTGCTCTGCCAAATCCACAGGAAATGGTGTTGAGCAATCCAGCTCCGTATGGATTGGTTCAGAAAGGAGCCAATCGAAACCAAACGAGGCTTCAGGCAAGGCTTCTTCCATTTCTTCTCAAGTTCTGCAAGTCACTTATCATATCTGTCCTGATGTATGGCTCGGAATCATGGACGGTGTAAAGAGAAGATGAGATGGCTCTTGGTGTGTTCGAGAGAAAAGTTCTCCGCAAAATTTATGGTCCTGTTCGGGATGCCTTAAAATTGACGAAGACGTAGTTCGATCGACACCGCTGTTTGTAAGCGGAGAAAGTTGGAGCCCTACACTGAGTTGGAAGTGGCAGTAGGAAAATACTTAACCTTACTTGGCGCTTCCAATTACCGTTAGTAATTGCGAAACAGATTTATCTACATACGTGACTTGTTATGAAACGCCCAAATTAGGTGGTTAAGCGCTAACTAAGGCCGATGATGACTCTTCAACTAACTCCTAGTCAACTAATTTTAGTCGAAATATAAGTTAGGTTTTTGGCAACTGTTGCATGTAACTTTTATACTAGAAAAGCGTGTCCGATTTTCGACGTATTATCACATGAAAAAAATTTTATTATGTTCAACATTTTTTGAACTTTTCCTGCTTTCTTGTTGCACATTGATCGGACTTGGTTTATTTTAGTGTTGCTGACGGTCTTCAGTCATTGGATCCCAGAAGTGTAAGAAGTTTCCTGGTGGATTTTCAAAGCATTATTGTCTACTCCATATGCCGTTCATATGGATAAGGCCCCTTTCAATTCCAGGAATTTCATCCAAACTATCTGCTTAGAACATTTTCCTCAAACAAAGCTTTGAATATGCTCCCCTATTTTAGTATCCTTTAATATCCTTTCCAAATTTCAAAAAGATGAAAAAAAAAATGGCAAAATATGTATGAGATCTTTGAGGCTCATAAATGGCTCCGAAGAGGTTCAAAATGGAATCCATTCGGAGTCGAAAATGAGCTCTGTTTATGACTCCACTACGATTCATATTCAGGTTCATATCATATGTATGTAGAAATAGGCGCAAATCGGACGACCATCGCAAGAAAGAAATAGCATTCATATTACTCCTAAATGAACTCATTTGAACTGCTTTTTCATTCCTTTATGACTCCGAATGTGTGCTTGGATGTTTTTTTTTACCTAGAATTATTGCGGTTTTCGGCTGCCATAGCCATTTCTTTCCAAACAGCTAATACCTGACTTTTTGTAGTTAAGTAGAACTTAGTAACTATGGAGAGAGTCTATCCCTACAACAGCAACAACAGAGGATCCTTGTTTACGCTTTGTTCTCTTGTTGAGGACGAAAATTATGTGAAGTTTTCAGCTAATTAAATCGTTTCTATCGAATCCAAATTTTATGTGAAGAAAATTTTTGATAATTGAAAAATCAATATTGAAAATTAAAATATTGATAGGTTAGGTTAGGTTAAGTTAGGTTGAACTGGCCGGTCCATGAGGACCTCACATAGACTGATTGAGTCCGTAGTGTTACCAGAAGTTTGTTTTTAACGACCAAACTGTAAAACTCTATCAAAAACCAGGACCTATGTTATAAAATAACTCCGTCCTCTTGGCAAATACTAGAAGCTTCCTAGGACTTAAGCCACTTGCTGCTTCTAGATCTGACAGCTGTATCACTCCTAATAGCTGGAGTCTTGGGCTGCCAAGTGCAGGGCACAGAACGTGCTCGATCGTTTCCTCCTCCAACCCGCACTTACTACATCTGATATCACTGACCAAACCTAATTCAAAGTCATGTGACGCCAGAAGGCAGTGTCCAGTCAAAATACCCGTGATGAGTCTACAGTCCTCTCTTTTTAATGATCGAAGCAACTTTGTTAGTCTTAAGGTTGTAAGACCTACACATAATCTTCGACACTTTACAGCCCCGCGCTTGAACCACACCTTTCCCGCTTGGTCGATCATGTGCACCTCTCGTCTTCGCTTAATCTCGCCCAGTCTAATTGGGACGTCTACGGAGCAAACTTCAAGGGATGCGTCTTTTTAGCTAGTTCGGCCGCTTTTTCATTCCCATCTATTCCCATATGCCCTAGGACCCAATATAGATGTATGCTTCTCCCTGTCCCGATTCTCTCCAGAGACTGCTTACACTCTAACATGCATTTAGAGGCTGTGCTATGCGAGATTATTGCCTTAATTGCTGCTTGTCTGTCAATATAAAAGTTAACACGGTTGCAGCTTAAGCTATTCTCTTCCAGGGTTCTACTGCTTTGGTTACGGCTAATATTTCCGCTTGGAAAACGCTAAAGTAATCCGGCAGCCTGTAGGATCTGCTTATTTTCGGATCAGCACAGTATACCGCAGACCCTACTCCTTCCACTACTTTGGAACCATCTGTGTACACATGTATCGCCTCGTCCGCCATTTGCGCACCCTTGCGCCAACCGTCCGCCTCTATTGTGGCCTTGAGATCTCTCTCGAAGCGCAGATAGGGAATCAGGTAGTCTGTTCGTCTTGTGATTGATGACGCTATACTACTATGGCCATATGGTCGGCGCTCAAGCTGCCCAGAGGCAGCGAGCCTGGTTGCAGTTTGATAAAACATATTAAAATTACAAATTTCAAAGTAACTTAAACACAAAGTTAAATAAAAATAATAAGAATCCCACAGTGCTTTTCTGCCAGATGAAAACTAAACCCACTCGAATAAAACGAGAATTTCTTTAACTTATAGATTTGTGGCGTACTAAACCGCCATCTGTGCGCATTTACGGAAAATGTTAGGAAGTTGGAAAGACTCTCTAAACTTAAGTCCCTGTAAAGAAACATCTTTATCAAGTATTTGAGAATCACTGAGCTTTGCCATTCAGCTTTTTTAAAGGCAGTTTGAACTTACCTAATGATATCTACAACTACGTAAATAAAAGATACATAATTAGACCTATTTGTGTATTAAAATTCAAAAGAATCACCGAAAATACGAAGTAAGAAAAACTAATTATAAGCACGGAAATTATTGTGGGGGGAAAACCTGTTCCTAATGTGAAGCCCAAAGTAAAGTTAAACTGCTTGTTAGTTGGCACTGGCATCCATATTGGAAATGGTTACCAAAAACACCAACAAAACATACGCAACCACCATTGAACGAATACCGTTTGATTATACGACACACGAGCGTACATGAACCGGTATGGCTGACACACACACGCACACACACACGCAAGTGCCATAGCAAAACCGAATGGTGTGAAACGCCAATCAGACTCCGCCTATACTTCATACCCTGGCAAACGTGACCTTTAATGCATGAGTGTGTGTATGCTTGTAGTGCGCATGTGCACAGTTCGTTCTCTTTCACACAGCATATCGCATTTGAATTTAAGCTATCATACACATACTGCGCAACGATTTCTGCTGCTGCTGCTGCTACAGTGAAGCATTTTGACTGCTCCACCACCACCAAACATGCACTGATTATTATATTTAAAGTTGTTTATTGCCTTTGACTGTAGCTGAGCTGCTACAGCGCTGCTAGCGCGAACGTCTAATGCGGACTGCATTTATTTACTTATTTATGTTGTTATTTGTATCTGTGTACAACAAACTCCACCACCATCGTATCAAAGCCGCCATTTGCGGGCCATTTATTAAGAATCAAGTTGAAATTTTTATACTTGAACGCACTTCGGTTGATGGTGGATGCTCAGCTTACAACCAACAAAATCTACCTACACTTAAAACAAACAATCGGAATTTGCCGTCGTAAAAGTGATTTTTCAGGCGCAGTCAAGTCAAATTAGATAAGGAAAAGTGAAATAGTGACGCCATATTCTATTCCATTCCTTAATGTGGACTGCGTGCTCCTCTAAGCTTTTGTAATTTTAATGGAGCACTTCGACGACTTTTGCGCAATCGTCGGTGATCTTGTGAATGTGGGCGTAGTAAAGTGATTTCTTATGCAAGAAAATATCCTTACAAGGAGACATTTGTTATCGAGCGTGTTAAGCGTTTGCTTGGAAGCAACGGAAAATATTCATTGTGAAAATATATGAAATTATTTTTTAATGTAAGCGTTTTGAGAAAAGTGTTGAACAAATATTAGTGGAAAATGTCTATATTGAAAAGTGTTTTTAGCTTTGAGACAATGAAAGAAGTTGGAAATCGGTTTTCTCTGATGAGAAAAAAATTGTAAGCAATAAAAAACTTAAAAAAATCTGGTGGCTTAAAAAAAACTAAATTAAATCACAGCTGGAACAGTAAAAGTTTTTTGAAGCACTTGTTTTGTGTTCCCAATTGTATCTTAGCAATTGAAGTGAAAAAAGGTGACAAGACCCCAAACAGAAATTCCGGGAAAATGTAGAAAAATCCAGAAACGTATACTGAAATTATTATATAGCCACCAACTGCTCAACTATATCAAAACATTTTAAAACTATCAGAAAAAAAAAAGCAACAATTTATAAATAAAGAGGTTACGTGTTTATGCAATAAGACCTGGCGTCAATCAATTCCTTTTTAAAACAATAAATGAAATTTCAGACCATAGAAAAGAAAATAAACAAAGTCAATAAAAAAAAGTTTGAAGTGTCTCACCAAAATAATGAAATAAATACTTACATTGTGTACTCTTATGCATTTTTGTATAACAACATTTGCAAGAAAGGAAATTTGGCAAAATAAAAAAAATTATTTTAATAAATTTAAAAATTTAAAAACAAAAAACTGAAAACACAAACCCTATATTGATTGTCATCGATTGTGAAAAGTTACGCAATCGAATATTGAAAATTACGGGCGACGGCTGAACAATAGTGACAAATTTCAACCCTTTTTTTACGTGCGGATTAAATCGCGTTGATAAATAAACATATTTGCGGTAATTGTTGGTCTTTGAAATCGAGGTGCGTAACAATAATGTCAATAACACACTTATCTTAATACTATTTATAGCAGCGAACACGATTTTTATACTCAGCGTGTTTTGCATACAGATTATATTAACTTTGATTCGATAACGATTGGTTGTACAGGTATAAAGGAATTGAGATAGATATAGACTTCCATATATCAAAATCAGTATCGAAAAAAATCTGATTGGGCGTGGCATCGCCCACTTGTGATAAAATCAATTTTACAAATATTATTAATCAAAAATCGTGAAACCTATCGTAACAAAATTCGGCAGAGAGGTTGCATTTACTATAAGGAGTGCTTTGAAGAAAAATTAACGAAATCGGTTAAGGACCATGCCCACTTTTATATAAAAGATTTTTAAAAGGGTCGTGGACGAATGAAGTAAGCTATATCTTTGCAAAAAAGAGCTTTATATCAATGGTATTTCATTTCCCAAGTGAATTTATAACAATAAATAGGAAAAAATTCAAATTTTAAAAAATGGGCGTGGCACCGCCCCTTTTATGACTAAGCAATTTTCTATGTTTCGGGAACCATAAGTCGAAGAAAAATTTACATATCGTAATGAAATTGTGTACACATATTTTCCTTATAGCAGATAATATTTCTAGTAAAAATGGACGATATCGGTTAAAGACCACGGAAACTTAGATATAAAACAAGTTTAAAAGGGTCGGTATACTAGAATAATAAGCTATAACTTAGCAAAAAATAGTTTTGAATCAATGATATTTCACTTGCCAAGTTTCATTGTAAGAGGAAATGGGGAGAAATTTTTTTTAAACGGGCGGTGCCACGTGTTATGTAGAAAAGTAATTTATCTGAAATGAAATGTATAATTGAAGCTCACGCTGAGTATATAAGGTTCGGTTACATCCGAACTTAGACGCCTTTACTTGTTATACCTTTCATGAAAATGAAATGGTATATTAATTTCGTCACGAAACCGAAAATTGTAAGTCCTTAAAGGAAAATAGATAGACCCACCATTAAGTATACCGAAATAATCAGGTTGAAGAGCTGAGTTGATTTAGCCATGTACGTCTGTCCGTCTGTCTGTTTGTATGAAAACTAGTCCCTCAATTTTTGAGATATCTTGATAAAATTTGGTGAGCGGGTGTATTTGGGTGTCCGATTAGACATTTGTCGGAACCGACCGGATCGGACCACTATATCATATATCCTCCATACAACCGATTTTTCAGAAAAAGAGAATTTTTGTAATATCTTACCCAATTTAACAGATTGAAGCTTCACCATATACTTTCGTATATTGCACATATTGTTGCCTGAAAAAATTTATGAGATCGGTCGTATATATAGTATATATCCCCCACAACCGATTGTTCAGATAAGGAACTTTTCGTAATTACTGCCCTATTTTAAGAGCTAGAGGCTTCAAATTTCAACGAATGCTTACGTATATAGCATATATTGTTGTCTGAAGAAATCATAAAGATCGGTGATATATATAGTATATATATGGTGGTATATATAGTATATATATATATATATTTTCGCAAATTTTAGCCCCATTTTAACAGCTAGAAGCTTCAAATTTCACCAAATGCTTACGTGTATAGCATATATTGTTGTCTGAAAAAATCATAGAGATCGGTTGTATATATAGTATATATCTCATACAACCGATTGTTCAGATAAGAAACTTTTCGCAATTTCTACCCCATTTTAACAGCTATAAGCTACAAATTTCACCGATTGCTTACGTATATAGTATGTATTGTTGTGTCAATAAATCATAGAGATCGGTGATATATATAATATATATATGATGGTATATATAGTATATATATATTTTTTTTACGATTTCGGCCCCATTTTAACAGCTAGAAGCTTCAAATTTCACCAAATGCTTACGTGTATAGCCCATATATACCCCATATAAACTCTAATTTTTGCCCTCTTTTTACGGCTAGAAGCTTCAAAATTCATCAAATTTCATCAAATAGTTACGTTTACGTCATATATTGTTGAAATACGTGATTCGTAGTCATAGTTTTTACACGCAGACCACAAAAAACCTGAAACTTTGCATCCTCACACAAAGTACCTACCTGTTTTTTATTTTATATTTATCTTAAAAATCGTTAAGGTATGTAGATCTGTTCACTATATATTTCTTATCTTATACATCCGATTATTCGGAGATTACGAACGGGGTAAGATTATTGTTCAGCCCCATTCATGAAAGGTATGAAGTCTTCGGCACAGCCGAAGACAGTCCCGTTCTTATTGTTTTTGTTTAATATAGTAAATTAAATTATACATTTTTATTTTTCATAGTTCAAAAAAATAACTTCTATGAATTTTGTAGCTGAAACTATGCAAACCAATCTCAAAAACTAAGGCATGACGTGGCTGAATGCGTTTGTAACACTTCAACCATCGTAGGAGTGCGGGTTCAAATCCCACTCCCGGGAGAAAAGGCATTGAACAGATTTACAAGGTATAATCGAAACAGCTGTCGCCTTGTCCGTCCTGATGTCACGTCGTTTAATTTTTTCCCAAATCATTAAATAAATCTCAAAAACGTTGTCGAAAAAAATTTGAAAATTTCGAACTTGTAGTTTAGGATTTTCTGAATTTATTCGAGCGTGCTGTTTTGTAGCCCAATCAGTTTTAGTCTACCAAAGTACAATTTATAGGTCTTTATAAATTCGCATTGATTTTTGAGAAATTTTTTTCCGAAGGTGCTTAATTTTTCTTTCATAGAAAAAATAAAACTATGCGCTCTTCGTACGAAAAAAAATATAAAAACGAAAATAAAAAAAATAAAAAATCAAAACGAATTTCGAGAGGCTTGTGGACATATACATAACTTGTACTTTGTTAGAACCAGTTTATATATAACATTAAAATTAAATTAAATTAAAGAACTAAACTTCCCATAAACATTTTTCCTTTCGATAATCGGTAGTTATGGACAAATTTCGGAGATCCTGACTTTTTTTATAAGAAAAATACCACCTCTCGAGTGTAATCTCTAACTGGAATCACGCAGTGAAAGAGAAACCTGAGATAATAGTCCAGTTCTATGGATGGAACATGTATAAACGCGTAGATTATCTATTAAAGATTTGTTGTAGATTAGTGCATGTGTAAACGTGAATTGAGCTATAAAACTGCACTCAAAATGCAGAAAAGTTTGAGCAAAAAAATTTCAAGATTTTTCGATAACGTCTATGAGATTGGTTTTCATTTGCATTTCAGTATTATGACTGTTGTTGTATTAAGAGTGCTTCGCCCCATTCAACGGGCGGACTATAGGGAGATTGGTGTTAGAGGCGTACATAGGTTCTATATTACAATTGAAAAGATGGTTGGTGTTATGTGGGGACAAATCGCATGCAGGATATATATTACGTTATGTCGGGGTTGTTTCTGTAAGAGTTTAACCTGTTACAGTATCCAGAGCAAAGTTGGACAAGGGTGACTCGTGTCTCCCTTGATAATGTGCTTTCTTCTTCTTAAAGTGTAGGATATTGCACATTAATAACGGGGTTCACCATGCGCTTCCCACGACAATGGGTTCGATGTATGCACCGGAGCGACTCGGGATTTTTTATGACCAAGTGCTGCCATTTCAGTGTAACCCCATTTAATCTGTTGGGATTATGACTCTTAATAACTTTCGAAGACGCTACCGCCCTTTTAATTTTTTGCTTTTAATTTAAAATTTAAAAATTAAAAAAAAAAAGTACCAGAGTTTAAATTTTGAGGTTAAATATAGTATAGTTAGTTTCTGTTCATATTATATGTTCGGGTATCGTCAAAATACTGAAAGAATATCTAACGAATTTTCTGATTTTTCAGAACTACACCAAAACTTCCTCATATGAAGTTCTGTCCGAAGCTATCAGTTTTTTTTTTTTTTGTACAGCCCTCAAAAAAACATCTCGAATCTCAAAAATCCGATGCCCTATGGAATTACTGTCGTGCGCTCGTTATCAAACTTAAGGTCCTTGGCTCAAGTCCTGGGGAAAGTAACATCAGATCATTTGTTTTCGCCCGTCGGCTATGTAGCAAACTCTCCGAATGTATTTCTGGAAAGAAAAGTTTTTCAGCAAAAATTCATCTGCCATTTGAAGTCGGCATAGATTATGTACGTCACACCAATTTGTAGGAAAATTGGCAGAGAGAGTTCGGCATTACTTTTGCTATTGAGTGGAAAAAGTCGCACGATAGATCGTCGCTTTACTCGAAACAAATTTTTATTTCCAATCTGAAGGATACTCTTCTTCCACCATATTTCGCATGAGAATTGCTTGACTTTTGCTAACTCCAGGCCTATATAGCTTGTCGTATAACCCGTCTCTTCATAGTGCCTTATATTTTCAGTTAAAACATTACGATTCTTACTTCGCCATAGCTGGGGTTTACATTTACATATATGTATTGCTTTTCAATAGGAGAGAGAAGTGTTTTCGCTGCAACTTCAGTACTCTGGACGTCGGTCGTTATAGCTCCTGCAAGAATTTGCCCCGGTTTAGAACACATCGAAATAAAATTACTGAGCATTATTTATATTAGCCAGCATCTAAATCGAACTCACGCCTGTCGGCCTTCATTTGCTTTTTTCAAAATTTCAAGCCTTTAACTTGCCAGGAAGTTAAATAAAAATCTGCCAAAAGATTCCAAGTCTCATATTAGTTTTCTAATTATCTGACCCGTGCGGTACTAAGTTGATATTTTGTTCCTATGCTGCATTGTCTCGGTACTTTAAACTTTGTCGGAGGCTGCAAGTTTGCAGCTGAATGGGAAGTTTCTTAGACTTGATCGCAAGATTCCTGTTAGATTTTCCTAAAAATCTAAACCTCATTTTCTTATATGTTAATCTGTTATTCTGTCCATCTGCCCTATGAACTGTTTTTGAGAGACGAATGGGATTTACCTTCACTTTTAAAAACCAGGAAATTTAGCCACTTTTGAACATTTCAAAAAAAAAAACGCAATAATTTCATACAATTTTAAAATTTGTTTTGGTTGATATATTTATTGTTTATATGAATGTCGATAAATTTTGAAGTACTGTTATCCTCCTTAACGACGATTTAAGGAGTACCTTAGGCATTTTTAAAGAGTATAACAAGTAAGGAAGGCTAAGTTCGGGTGTGACCGGATATTACATACTCAGCTGCGAAATTATAGCTTGCAATACTTTTAAATTACCTTCTTTTAAAAAAGGGCGGTGCCACACCCATTGTCCACAATTTTACTAATTTTCTATTATGCGTTATAAGGTCAACCCTCCTACAAAGTTTCATCGCTTTTTCCGTCTTTGGCAATGAATTATCGCACTTTTTCGAAATTTTCGATATCGAAAAAGAGGGCGTGGTTATAGTCCGATTTCGTTCATTTTAAATAGCGGTCGGAGATGAGTGCCCAGAAACTTACATACCAAATTTCATTAAGATATCTAAAAATTTACTAAAGTTATTGTCTTTACGAAAAGACGGACGGACGGACAAGGCTAAATTAATTTCTTTTTTCGCCCAGATCATTTTAATATATAGAAGTCTATATCCCTCTCGATTAGTTTATGTCGTTACGGGGTATCGTTATGCGAACAAAATTAATATACTCTGTGAGCTCTGCTTAGCTCAGTATAAAAAATGTGTTCGATTTTACATTGCGTTTTCCTGGGCCAGGATCACCTACTTCAGCTCGGAATACTTATGCAGCTCGGTGTACTCCTTCAGAGTACTTCATGGAACACCTAAGGGCGAGAACTTTGCAAAAAACCCTTAAAAATTGTTAATGGACTACTTGCAAGCACAGCTGGAGCTGACCATTTACTTCCTATTGCAGTAATAATAAGACAAAAATGGTATACGTGATCCAACCATTTTGCTCAATGTGATTTTTTGGCTGCATGTGTTTTTTTTTCCATAACTGGTGTAATATCATAAATATTATTTGAAAATGTGCTTCCTTCTAAGACTGGGCAGACGAACTTGTTATGAGTCTCTTATTGCGTTTTGGTTTGGAAAACCTCATTTAAATGTTCCCGATCCCAAGATGCCAGACCTTATACATATGTGACCTGGAATTATGAAATTACCTATTGTGCGAAAACAAGTTTTCGACAAAAATGCGTTTAAAGTTTTTGTTTAGCTTGACTCTGTTTAACGGCCGGCCGTTGTGAACGAATTTTGTAATTAACATTTAAGTAACTTCCCGATAACCTACAAGCTTGAAACTTGGAATAAAGTTCAGAACCCGATGACAATGCAATAATAAGAAAAAAAATCTCCGATAGGTGGCGCATGGATCGAAATATTTCAAAAAATCGTATTTGTGGTCCTATTTGGCTTAAAATGCGATTTGTGAAGAAACTAAGAAAGATACAAAAGCGGTTTGTTCCATTGGAAAGGGTGTTAAATTTTCCATAAGAATCACTCAAAAAGTGAAAAACGGTATTTTCGTACAATAGGGTCGTTTCATGATTCCAGGTCACATATGAATTTTCTTATTATTTAGAGTGTAAAGTTGCTAGCTCAATTACAAGTTATATTCAAAGCTTTAGATCTCTAGGTTAACGGGAAGTTACTTAAATCCCTACCACAAAATTTCCAAATTCTGACGATTTTTTTAAATATCACTATCCCTGCGCCACCTACCGAAAGTTTGTTCCCTCAAGTTGCATTGTCATCGGGTTCTGTAGTACGTTTTCTAGTTTCAAGACTTAAAATTAATCAAGAATCGATTGCAATATTCCCATGTATTGTACTGAAGTTTGCGGTCAAACTTTAAACCAGCTTAATATAAAGTAGAGGAAGTAAAATCCTAAAAACCGTAAGAACTACGATATTTCTCGAATTTATAATAGCGTTCTACTGTCTTTCAGTTGCCGTTCAGGGTCGGCGTAAAACATGTAGGTCCCGTGCGGAGTCAAAAGGATCACGACACAAATTGGAAAAGAAGCTCGGCCTAAAATCTCTCCGGAGGTTATCGCGCCTTGCTTTTTTACGATGATATAGCTTCGAGAATGTTTCGGAAAGAATGCCGCTGCCTACATTTGCATCTTGGTATTCATGAAATATTTCGAGGGTCGCTTGTTAACACTGGAGAAATTTCCGATGTGCATGTGTCGTTGGTGGAAACTATTTATAGAATTTAGAATAAATTTGGGGTTATTTCAAAAGATCTTGTTCGGCAATCGCCGAATTGAGTTGCCGCTAAAAGAAGTGACACAATTTTCCAAGTTAGTTGCAGGAAAATGAATGGGTCCTATTAAATGTCTAGTATATCTAAAGGGGACGGAGTTAATTTATAACATAGGTCCTGGTTCTTTATATATTTATTTTTTTTTTTTTTTGTAAATTTGGTCATCCTTGCGGTAATATAATGTACATATTCAATCAATGTATTTCCAATTAAGTACAATTCTAGAGATTTCCAAAAATCCAAACATCTTTGTTTAGTCTCTTCATATTTTGGAGTATCAGTTTTTAGAAAGGTGTTTGAAAAAGCGATACAAATTTCTTAAAACACAAATATTTATTCAGCATGCAGTACCAATAACTTAAGTGCATTGTTTTGTGTGACATATCTCATTTTGCACCTTTCTACGTGGACTAATATAGACTTCTGGGAACACAATGCGCCCTCTCTGAAAAAAAAAAACAACTATTACAAATAACATATGCGCTTACATTCAATGTCCAATAATTTTACCGAATAAATATTTCCTTTAATATCTATACATGTATGTATGTAGATATGTCATAGATTACAACCACCAAAAACCCTGTCAACTAACAAATGCACGCCTAATTGCTGCTGACAAATATACAAAAACTGTTCAAAAACTATATATTTTAATACAAAAATATAAACAAAAATGCTAACATATTTATCTATGTATTTATGTGGTTGTGTCTGAGTAAAAACAACAAAGCCAGCAACAAATTGAATAATATTTTCATAGGCCGGCAGCAATTGTTAGAAACACCTTCTGTCTTGTCTGTCTGTCTGTCCGTCTATCTTGCCACAAAGCCATGGTAAATGAAGCAGCTTAAACTATCGCAAGTTATTCATGTTTATGTGTGTGTGTGTGTGTAACTATACTCTTGGAGTGGAGAAGTGCTGTCTGGCTGTGTGGTTAAATGCAAAGTAAACATTAAATGCTGATCCACAATTTCGTCTACGACCAAGAATTGTTACCAAAAAAACCGCCTAAAATAACAGCTATTATAATTATGGTTGAAACGCTTAGAAAAACACAAGCTTGCTGTAAGCGTTAGACAGTGAGGGAGGAATGAAAGCAGGAAATGAAAGATAGAAAGAAAACAACCAAAAAAAGGAAAGGTGGGAGCGCATAATGAAACATTTTGAAGGGCACAAGGGCGTTTATTTTTTGTTTGTATTTTTTTTTTTCTTTTTTTTTTTTAAGGAAATATCTATCCAATAGTTACACATACTTAAATTAGGGTGATTTAGCTTAGTCAACAACTAAACAGCTTAGCATTTAAATGGCTTATGGCAAATAACTAATAAAATATTAATATCGACATGTTTTCTAGTACAATAAATTTGTTTTCCTACCAAACAAAAGATTGATCAAATCAAATCAAATCAAATCAAAGTGTAGACGCATGTTTATATTCTATATAATTTTGACCCTTTTCAAGTGTTTGACTAAGAATGAAAGGAAGAACATCAGCACTCACTCTTCGAACGCTGTCTGTCATACCTGACTCGCTTCGCCCACTTAATTTTTTCTATATAATTTTTTCCAGATTTTTTTTGTTGCGCCTTGCAATTGTTTACTTGGCGATGTTAAGTAGTAATTTTCTGATAAAAAGAAAAATAGTAAGTGCGAATGTACAAATGTTTGTATGTATGTGTAGTGCATGTAAAGGCGCCTATGTTTACCAACGATTTTTGTCAAGTATTTTCTTTTATTTATTATTACATGAAAAAACTAGATTTGTTAGCTGGATAATATTCGTCTCACTATTTATTTACTAAGCGTTTGGTTGCCATTTTTTTAGCATTTTTATACTCAGCGTGCTTTGCACACAGAGTATATTAACATTGATTGAATAACGGTTGGTGTTGCTGGTGTTGTTTTTCGTACCTTTTCTACGACATGAAAATTGGTTCGTAGCTAAAATCGGTCAGTAAAATATGGTTGTATATTCAAACTTTAAACACATACAGCATTAAGAAACTAACTTTTACCATAACTATTCTCCAACAATCGCCTAGGTTTTTTGAAAAAACTTTTCCAGTACTTCGTTTACAGAAAGTGGTATATCAATATGGATATTCAATGAATTGAGTCCATTCAAACGTTCTTGACTGATTGTACTCCGCAAGTATGATTTTAACCTTTTGAGGGCAGAAAATGTGCGTTCTGGTGTTGCTGTCGAAACTGGTAGAACGGCTAATATGCGCAATAACTTATTTACATGTTCGAAAGCATTTCGATTCACCATCTGAAAAAATAAGATAAATAAGAAATATAGCATACAAATTTTGTAGGTAATCTTCAAAATTGTACCCACCTCAAGTGCATCAAACACGTTTTTAAAATTCTGACCATCGACTCGCCTTCTCCACATTTTGACTTCCATTGCAAACTCGGTTTTGGAACAATTCACAACACTTTCATAAAATTCATGCAGTTTATTGCATTTTTCAGCGTTGTATTTAGTTTTGGGGAACAAAACACCGAAATTTTCGAAAATTAGTTGGTGTTTGATGTAACGGCTCTTGATATGAGTTATGAATGCATCAAGGAATGGAATATAGAATGCGATTCTATAATAATCTTCAACGCTCTCAGTATCAACGTTGCATCTATTTAATTGATGTTTACTGATGAGTGGTTTTTTGTATAGCGCAACTCTCTCAAGGGGTTGCCAGCGCATTATATAGCTTATTTAACCCAATTGCAACCTCACCTACCCATGGCGAATCCTGTTTCATTAACAGCCGAAGCTCTGGCGACCCCGAACTCCTGATAGATCTGTGGGGTGGGATGGCGGTATGGCCAGAAGGTTTCATGTGGTCATAACAAATCGTTTCCCGAGATGGTAGGGCTGGTACCTTTATTGTTCTTGTTACCGGAACGTACCGGATCTGCATCCGGCAAAGGACCATCAACATCAATAGCACTCCCCAAGGCCTTCGGGGAGTGTCCTTATCGCTACAACAACAACAGCAACGTTTGGAATTGCACGCTAGAAATAGCAGCTTGAAACTGAGAAGCTTGTGCTGAAGTTTTGTCGTTTTTCCCTTCTGCTATCTCTTCAAAGGCTTCGAATATTGCTGGCTGAAGTTCAATGTAAGTGGATACCGCTGCATGACATTGGCCCATCTTGTTGGCAGACGCTTTGCAATTCTTGTCTTCGACTTTCTTTTTTTTTTTTTATAACCAGATGTTCTTGTACACAGGGTATTATAACTTTGATTGGATAACGGTTGGTTGTACAGGTTTAAAGGAATCGAGATAGATATAGATTTCCATTTATCAAAATCATCAGTATCGAAAAAAAAATGTTATTGAGCCATGTCTGTCCGTCCGTCCGTCTGTCCGTTAAAGCGATAACTTGAGTAAATATTGAGATATCTTCTCCAAATTCGGTACACGAGCTTATCTGGATCTAGAATAGATTGGTATTAAAAATGAGCGAAATCGGATGATAACCACGCTTACTTTTTATATATAACATTTTGGAAAACACAAAAAACCTGATTATTTAGTAAATAATACACCTAGAATGTTGAAATTTGACGTGTGGACTGATATTGAGACTCTTGATAAAAATTTGAAAAAATGTTATTAATCATAAATCAAAAATCGTTAAACCTATCGTAACAGAATTCGGCGGAGAGGTTGCCTTTACTATAAGGAATGCTTTGAGAAAAATTAACGAAATCGGTTGAGGACCGCGCGCACTTTTATATAAAAGATTTTAAAATGGTCGTAGACGAATAAAATGAGTTATATCTTTGCAAAAAAGGGCTTTACATCAATGGTATTTCATTTCCCAAGTGGATTTATAACAATAAATAGGAAAAACTTCAAATTTAAAAAAATGGGTGTGGCACCGCCCCTTTTATGACTAAGCAATTTTCTTTGTATCGGGAGCCATAACTCGAAGAAAAATTAGTTCAGAAAAGAACCATATGTATATGTATTATTGCGCAGCCTTGTAACACTATCAAGCACACAAAACAAACAACAACAGCATTTCAAGTGTACAGCTGGGTATGTAAGGTTCGGTTTCAGCCGAACTTAGACTTCCTTAATTGTTGTATAATGAAATTTTTCTCTGGAGAACGTTTTGCCTGTTTGGCCATCGGTAAGAAGTATGCGAACGACACAGCAGATAGTATAAAAGGAGCAAAAGCTGAGTAAGCAGAATCAGTTTGATTTAAGCAAGCTATCAGTTGCGAAGTATAACTGTTGTGTGAAGTATTTTCGAAGTAGTATAATAAAGACATTTTGCGTTATTGAATATTGGAGTTATTTGTTCAACAATTTAGCGATACGAACGTTAGTAGAAGGTCACTAAATTCGTTACAATACATTATAACTCTTGAGTTCAATATAAAATTCTGATGACCGATATTAGGACTATGTATGTTATAAAGCGAAATTCACACAACACTGGAGAGTGCCACGTCTTCTTCTAGAAAGGAGCTAAAATCACTATATATCCAAAAAAGTTTCATGTAGATATTCAATATATGGAGTAGATGGGGAGGTGGAAAGAGGAAACTTTTTGATATAGAGAAGGCTAATGTACAAGCATGTCTCGCCTACTGGTCGTATATAAACCTATTTAAGAAAAGTTTTATTTGTATTGTACCCTCCCAACTTTATTGCTCTGCTTAAACGTCCCTTCAGAAATAAATATGTAAATATGTATGTACATGAGTTTAACCTATTAACCAGCTGGCCGTCTACTAGCAAAGCTGACTTGTGTAAATATACGTGACTATAAAAATAAACGTACATAAATATATTTTGTCCATGGTACATTGTAATTGATACAAAAGTTGTTACAATGATTAAGCAAAAAATTGATTTCCTACTGCATTCACTGACGGCTATTCAAATGAAATTTATTAATTTTTCATATGCATTTAGGTACATACATACATATTACAATATACTATTTAATACTTAGCTATCATAAATAATAATCGCATTCAGTCAATTTTTGTTGGTTTAAGCGAGAGCGTCGTCGTGTGAGCGTGAACGTCAAAACTAAACCTGCATCTGCTTCCGAACAATTTTTTTTTTTTTTTCTCTTTAGATTTCTTCGTTTTGAATTTTTGAAATGTGCATTTTTATGATTAATGTTGCATTTGACAGAGTGAGCTGTAGGTTGAATTTTATAAATATAATGTTTAAATCTATATTTGCCTAAATAAAGTTAAACTAGTCTGTCAGATCTCATTCCCTGTGTAACTGTAGCCAATCATTCATTCATTCTTTCGTTGATGAATTCATGCAATTATCAAGAGACCACTGGCCGACTTTATTCAAGCAATGGAACGATTCGCGCTGCGTGTGCAACAGCTCAAGGTTTTTAAATCTGCGCCTATTTTTCCCAAGCCTACTCTGCTCTGCACCGCCAACGGTAGCCACTACTGGGCGTTATTTTAGCTGGTAATTATTTATTTTTCGAAATGATTCTATAGCAGTCTTGCAGCGCTATTCCCATAGCGGTTGCTGCAAAATATAAATATTTTATTTTTATTTTTGTTTTTATAAATTTCTCGGCATAAATGAATGCAAACAAATATGAAATATTTTGTATAAATATGCATTGTATTCTATTGTCAAACAAATATTTTGTTATCTTTTTCTTTAAAATTTATTTTCACTATAAAATTGATCACTCTCATGGGTTTAACGACTCTCTACATTGCAGACACGTAATCAGCATGGAATTGTATGTTTGGCATCCTTTTGATTCCTTTTTTTTTCTTCACAAGCAAGACTTCTCAACCGTTCTTCTTCAATGCATTTCTTCTATATGTCAATCAAAATATTTACATTTATGAATTTGCTTTTGTTTTTGTATATACGCGTAAATTCATATCTTTGTTTGTCTACACTCTTAGCCTTTTTTCTTAATTTTTTAACTGTTAACTTTAACGAAGTCAAAAGATCAAATGAGTATTTTCTAAGAATTCTCCTTTAAGTGGTTCTGACATAATTGAAATCGTAAGAAAGGGTAGGGGAGGATTATTGTTTTAGTTCTTGTTGTAAAAGCAAAAATACTCGAATATTTTAGAGCGTGTGACAGCCCTTAAACGGATAGATATTGGCCCAGTAATATAATGAAAAACAACATAAACCGGCCAATGACGTTAAAAATGTTGTAATGTTGTGTTCTTGAAGTCCTCTCCTTATGATACGTAAACATCTTTGCTCTCCCGCTACGGAGGAATATAGAATGTAAGTGCAGGGTAAGAGTAGGCACAGTGTGTGAAAAAATGTATCGTTATCGGTTTGTTATCGAAAGTGTATCGAGTTTTTATCGAAAATTTATCGACTTTCTAGGGACAAGTTATCGGTTTGTTATCTATAACAACGTTATCGACGGTCAATCGGTTTGTTATCAAACAGATCCTGTTAACACGTCATAAAACCTCCGTAACTGATTACTTAAGGGTTCAGAAAACGTTCTAAAAAGAGCCTATACGAATCCCGAAGATGATCAATAAATAATGCAGAAAACCCGACTATTAAGCTATCGGCTTCGCTAGCAATGAAGAGTAGTGCTCCCTCCTAACTCCTTAGCACACTCTGTACGTCAGTTACCAGGTCGTTATTATCATTCCCGCAGAAATCTGACCCGGTGTTGAAATTCTCCTTCATCTTCAGGACTCCTGGCATCCAACATCTGAAGCTCCTCGCACTCACGCAGTTTTGCCTCACGTTTTTTTTTTACTTCTAATTAGACGACGTTTATAATAATGTTTTTTTGGAAATCTCCTATATTATATTTTTTTAATCTAGAATTCCTTAGAAAAAAACAAGATCCTGACATTTCTTTAAAAAAAACTCCACAACGATGGTCATCACGGCTATCAGAATCAAAGTGATGAAACCGCGTCAGAAAACGGGTCAAACAATTCTCCTGATCTGGTTAGAACTTTACGAGATTTGCCATGACATGTCGACTCGTTTCTACTTTTGCTCGTCGGCCAAATTTCTACGCACAAAACGAGCACACACCTTTCTTGTATGAAATTCGTTTACAAGGCTACTGCCATATGAGTCCCCTGTGACTTGGCGATATATTTAGTGTGGGACACGAATTGACGTCCTTCATAAAGGTTGTCTTCTGTCAATTTTATTCCCAGCTCAAACTCCTTTGCCCAGCGTACGACTGTGGAATATGAAGGAGAGGAGTCCCTTAATGTTTTCTCTAAGTCGTAGTGTTTGTCTTTGGCAGACATTTTGGTATTTGATGATATGATAAATGAATGTATTAAGCTCTTCGGAATAATGTCCTGTTTAAGTGATTCCTTTTAATGGATTTTTACTCAGTTATTTGAATATCGTTTAACCGTTGAAACATTGGGCTAACTGGCCACTGTTTAATCAACTTCGCACAAATTGTTGATGCTGAATTGATTGATAGCTCTTTTAACTTAACAACTATTGCTGTCACCCAAAAAAATCCATTTGAAACTGTTAAAATAACAGCTTTTAGTCAACATTAGGATAACGGGAAAAGCTGTTGATATGACAGGAGTTTCTGCGACATCATTGTCATATGAACACAGTATTGAGTGCTGATGCTACACAGAGCGATGCTAGGACCAACGATGTCGGTTCTTTTCACCGCAAAATCATTTAGGTTGATCGAGAATCTGTAATTTTAACAGAATATTGTTAACGAACAATTTCTCTTCGAGAAACGAGTAAATAGATTTGTTGTCTTGACAAAAAAACAATCCGTTGAATTCACCATAATGCGATTAATTTTTCGGAACATCTATTAATTTAAGAAAAACAAACTCGATTTGTTGAAATGTGAAATCAAAAGAGAACAGTAAATGTGTATTTCTGTGTGAATTAAGAACAACCGATTATCATCAATTTTTAATCACCCCTGTAATATGTTATGTGAATCTGGGCAAACTCTCTTCTGGCATTCAGTTTCTAAACTCGGCAACATTTTAGTCTAAGATATATAAATTTTTTGTACGATGGATATTCGTGCATATTTTTGCTAATATTTATTTTTCCTCTCCCAATTTCAGGTGAATACATTCGCTTGCCTTTGGACGAAATTCTTAACGAAGTTTTACAATTGGCCGAATTCGGAAACAATAACAACGAGGTAAGACCAACAAAAATGATTATTTAAGGCAAATTTGCAGAATTGCAAGAGCTAATTTAAAAATTTATCCAAAACGTGTGGATTTAACCATTTATGAGAGCCTTACTCTGAGTTAGAAAGAAAACTTCCCGTTCTGTAGGTAGGCCTAAGAAAACTATTGGTTATTGTATCGTTTCAGACCTGCAAGTTATCTTTTTAATCAGAGTTGATTTATAAAACTTGTCAAAAATGTATGAGTTTTTTAACCCCTCATGTTAGGTCAACTCAGAGATCTCTTTAACTCAGCAAGAGTACTAAATTAATCTATGAAGTGATCTTTACATTCTTTTTACCCCGAGCTGCAGTAAGGTCTCGAGAAATAGAATTATCGTATCTTTATGAAAAATATGTTCCGAAGCAGGAAGTTGCCTTTGTTGTTGTTGTAGCGGGTTGGTGGCTTAGAATATATACGCGGCAGGTATGCCTGTCATAAGAGCCGTAAACAGTTGCCAACGCAATGTATAGCTCCTCCAACCCAGTTATCAACCTCACCTACAAGTGGCGAATCCTGTTTCTTTGGCAGCCGAGGCTCTAGAAACACCAAGTTCCTCAAAGGATCTAGGGGGTGTGTGGGCGTTATGACCTAGAAGGTTCCATGTGGTCATACCAAATCGTTCCCGAGATGGTCGGGCTAGTACCCTATTGGTGCTTGTTTCGGATCTATATCCGGAAGAGGACCATCAACATCGATAACAGCCCCCAAAACCTACGGGGAGTGTCCTTATCGCTACAACAATAACAACTCGAAGCAGGGAGTAATTGATTTTAGTGAAATCCCATAAACAAATGTATTCTTCGGATGCAAGAACATAAAGCAGTGTATTTTACAAACGGACTAGTGTTACTATCCAGAAGTTTGAAGTTAGAGTGTCATCCAGGCAGAAGTATCAGCTATCATGGAGACCGCTTGCCTCTTACTTATTTAACCAAACCTTCGCCGATCTCTTCAGGTGATGGTCATACAAAACCGTTCATACCTCACATGCTTAGATATACCGCTTGCCACATGTAAGTTAAAGCCAAAAGAGTAAACCTACTGCCATGCCAACGAAGTATGGCTACAAACTCAAGATTTTCTGGCACCTATGCAAACCTGGCCAAAATAGCATCTTTAGAGGTCCAAACTCGTTTACACCCCAAGTAAGGATAACAATTCTCACACTTTTAAGTTTACTTACTGGGCACTAACTTATTGGTAGGAGTGCCCTTTAGTCGATGCGCTAGGAGAATCAAAGTTGAAGAAGAAAGCGAAAAGGTGGGACACCTCTTCTGTAAGTGGCGCGTTGCGCTGCCTGTGAGCTCCCTTACTAGATAATCTACGACACATCGAGGAATATGACATCAAGGTTTTGGTAGCTTTTATCAGGTCCTGAAAATGGTTTCAAGAATATTTTCGCGATGTTACAAGGGCTCCACTCACACTGGTTTATGTATGCCTCTGCGGCATACCTTGCCTACTATTAAGAAAGAAGTAAAGTATGACAAATTTGTGTTTAGGTTATCTTCTCTTTTTGACCACAGCTTCCGACTACTTGAAGAAGCTACTATCTCTTTAAATATTTTTTCTATCGTACATCTGTATTGAAAGTACGGTCAGCGCTTTGCACCGTTGTAGTAATGTTTCAAACAAGTTGTTTATTCATGACCCCTGTATGTAGCTGTACGAGCTTTACGCAGACAACAATATAGTCCAGCGAATTAAAACGCAACGGCCACGATGGCAAGGCCATGTTATGCGAATGAAAGATGACGCTCCGTCTATGACAGTATTTTTATTTGAACTCGCCTATGGAAGCAGTAGAAGAGGGCGGCCCCCACTCCGCTGCAAGGACCAGGTGGAAAACGATTTAAACTCCCTTGGTGTGACCAATTGGCGACAGTTGGCAGAGCGAAGACGTGACTGGCGCGCCTTGTTGGACGGTCATAACCGTTTACACGATTAAGCGCAAATTAAGTAAGTAAGTAGCGTTGTTGCAGCTGCTGATCTACATAAGAAGTTCACACTATTTTGACTTTAATTTAACCTTAGCGCCTTAGTTTATCCCCTTCCCTTCGAAATAAATAGTGGGATAGCAACATTTATCTTAGTTTCTGTATACACATTTCTTCTTTCCGTCCTCTAACTTAATTTTTTACTATCATTCTTTTTCAAAGCCGGATAACGAAGCCACTCCTTCAACATCGAAAGCAGCGAATGCAAAGAAAAATAAAAACAACAACGACGATAACAATAATTCGAAAACTGGCGAAGTCGATTCAACATACAATAATAAGGCACTCGTAAACGAAGACAACGATACTAATAATAACAAAGACGAAAGTTTGAAAACCCCACTCAACAAAAGTGACGTCACCAAAGACGAAAAGGCCAAAACAACCGAAGAAAATTATATTGACGATTTCGATTTAACGTTATCGGAGATCGAAATCAACTCATTACCATCACCACTTTTCGATTTAGATGACGAAGCACGTGAAGAACTAGCCGATTTCGATATAATGTTACAATCAACTTCAGCACCGACGCCATTCCACCACCACCATCATCATCCGCATCAACGTGCTGCCGGCATGCAAAGTTATGTTGGTGGCGGAGCGAATAGTGCATTCCATCGTCAAGCGACCGGTTTTCATCATGGACATCATCAGGTAAGTGGCAAGAAATAACATAAATGATAAAATAAACTAAAAAATTGTTGGATGTGAGCACATATTATAGACTATAAAAGAATAGAATGAAGAGTGAAGATGCATCATAAAAATAGCTGTGGGTGTGTGCTACGGCATCAGAGAATGTGTGGGGAAATGTGAGGGGTTGATGCAATCAATGTCAGCAACAGCTGAAGTGGTTTGAAAGTACTTATTTCATTTTTTATAAGACAATCGAAACAGAGACATGGAAAAGATCAACAAAATGGAGCGCACAGAGTATTTTCAGGTGCAAATGCGGTTTTGCATTTCATTATTTTTATTTTGTTAAAGAACAATGTCGAAATATCGAATTAGTTAAATCTTTTGTTTGTTGGTTAGGATTGGTTATTCAATAACCAACCAACTGTCCTCAAAACGAAAAGCCAAATTGAAATGGAAAGGTTTTCAATTTAGCTGGTTCCAAAACGGACAGTCAATTTTTTTATCGTCGAACTGCCTTATTTAGAGGGATGCGACCGTAAGATACTGTAAAAAGAAATTGGTTCTTCTGTTTTCTGCTCTCTGGCTACTAGGGGCAGCGGGGTTGTTAAATATCAACACAGCAATTAAACTGTGTCCCATAAAGCTTTTAGTATTTTCGAAGAGGACGCAGTTTTTTTATAACAAAATCCTGATACCTACTTGGGATTTTCCGCTTGGTCGGCAAACCAGTTCTGGTAGCACTAAGTATGGGCACATTCCGTCTATGTCGACGCTGAATGGAATATCTCGGCTGCTAGCTCGAAAATGCCCTACCTCAGAATTTTTTTCATAAATACTCTGTCTCGCGTAAAAATGTATTTAAAAACCTAATATAGTGCGTCTGTTAATAATATTCTGCAATAATCATTTTTCCAATATTTTTTGACAAAGAGCGTTTTCAAAACGGCAGGCGAGATAGGGTGATATTCCACTCAGCTTTACTGACCAGACAGTTCAACCGATTCTAACTCTAGCGTTGTATTTTTCCCAATTCTTAACAAGTCAAATCATTTGAACAATTATTTACATTTCCGAGTCATGTCTGTATCCGGTGGACCCATCAAACTTGTGATGCCTTCTTTCCCAGATTTCGTAGTGAAGTATACGAAACCAAAACTAGAACCTAAATACTGGTTATGAGTTTATAAATTGTGAGCTTGTTCAGTTTAAGATGACCCTATCTCAAATTAAAATTTGTTCAAGTAACATTATCCCAGAATTATTTTCGAATAGGCCCTATCTTAGAATTTTATTAAATAAAATCATATCTTAGAATTCAGTCGAAGAACGCTCTCAGATTTTTTTCTAAAACGGCTTTTCTGAACATTAAATAAATATATTTAAAGCACAGAGAAGCCGTTTTAAAAAAAATTCCTAATGGGGCTGTTTCAAACCTGGTGAATCTCCACTCGGTCGTCGAAATATTTATTGCACTACATCCTCTTAAGGTAATTGCCGTCAGTTGCTGAGGGCTTGCAGTTAACAAGTTAGGATCATTTCCAACCAACCTCGTATACGACAAATTTCAAGCTCAGATTTATAATGCCCTCTAAAGATTAATTTGCTTCAGTTATTCAATAGTACGTATGGGAAGTTACCTCATTAATTTCACTATCTGGAACATTACCTATCGCTAAGGTCATGGTTACCAGAAATACGTAGTTTTAAATTCAGTATCTACTTTCTGTATTGTGGCGAATGTTGACATCACTAGGCTAGTTAATAATCATGCAACAACAAAAACATGAAGCAGCCACTCTTATGTACAAGGCAACGAAGAGATACCTCACACACACAGATGTAGTCATCACCCGAAGTTGTTACTCACACATACACACGCATATATGTAGCTCAATTACCAAGCAGGAGATACAGCAGTTCTAGAAGGCGAAACGTCTAGACTTTAGTAGAAATATGCGAATGAAGCAACGGAGAATATAAAAGCAGCGCAAGTTGACTAATCAGTATTCAGTTTGATTTAAACACGCTATTAGTTGCGAAGCCACCGTGGTGTGATGGTAGCGTGCTCCGCCTACCACACCGTATGCCCTGGGTTCGAACCCCGGGCAAAGCAACATCAAAATTTTAGAAATAAGGTTTTTCAATTAGAAGAAAATTTTTCTAAACGGGGTCGCCCATCGGCAGTGTTTGGCAAGCGCTCCGAGTGTATTTGTGCCATGAAAAGCTCTCAGTGAAAACTCATCTGCCTTGCAGATGCCGTTCGGAGTCAGCATAAAACATGTAGGTCCCGTCCGGCCAATTTGTAGGGAAAATCACGAGGAGCACGACGTAAATTGGAAGAGAAACTCGGCCTTAGATCTCTTCGTAGGTTATCGCGCCTTACATTTATATTTTTATTTATTTTTATTAGTTGCGAAGTGAAGTATAATTGTACTACTCCCAAAGTAGTCTAATAAAGACCATTTTGCAATAGAGAATATTGGAGTGATTTATTCAACAGTTTAGCGATTCAAACGTTAGCAGAAGGTTTCAAATAAGCGGAATTTCCCAAAATTCGTTACAGTATATAAGAAAGCAGAATTTTATGTGAGTATTTAAGTACGGTACACTATTCCCCTTTGTTCGAAAAAATTGTTACATAAACTCCAGATAATAATAAGCGCGGCACGGAATACTGAAAAACATTCCGCCGTTTTCATTCTGATTTGTTGATGGGGAACACACATAGGGTGTGTTTGATGCGTCCACCGTGGTATGCGTAGCACTATTTGTCGATCTCCAGGCCAGTTGATCAACCTAAGACCGTTGTCCGAGGTGACTCAGATGACACATTAATTACTTACTTACCTTCCTTTTCGTCCCATGCACCAGTTCTTAACGTTCCAATGGGAAGAAGCTACAAGTACGATCAAGAAATAATATAACATTCTTAACTCCAAATACTTGAGTACCATCATGCAAGTTTACGATGCTCAAATATACTTACAATTCAGATATGAGACACGTCTGTACTTTTGTGTGCTCTTCACTTATTCGTTAAGGATCTTCATTCAAATATTTATGGGTGTACATATGCACTTTAGGGTGCACCATATTTATGACTTCGATTTGTGTTCTTTGAAATTACCGTATGAGACCTTAATTTCAAAGATTTTACCTGAAGTTTTAACTTTTTGCTCAAGCCTTAAAAATTCACTAGAATTAGTATTTGCTGTTAAATTAATGACAGTAAATTGCTTTGGGACTGCTCAAACCTTACCTTAGTAGCCAGTGATTTATTACGTTCTATTTCTCAACTGGGATCTCTCGAACATGGCCAAAAATACAATTTCTTAAACTTTGACCACGTTCATCTTAATATATGGAGTCATTCAAAAGTGTTTCGAGATATCGGCCAAACTAGACATTTCTGGAATGATGTCGACAGAAAAAACGTAATATCAGGAGTGGGAATCAAACCTGCACTCCTGCGATCATTAATTTGTTGACAAACAGACTCGATCAAAGCTACGTGTTGGTGTTGTACAACTTCTTCCTAAATGCTTTTTGCTGCATATAGTTGTTTATACTTTCGTACAGTACATACTTTGTATATGTGCTGATACTAAAGCTATGCTTTTCTTTTTTATTCAAGTTCTTTAAGAACATGTGATTGCAAATTAAATAGGCCCACACGGACTCACTCAGTCTATGTGAAGTCGTCATGGACGGGCAGTTCAACCTAAATTGGCCCACCCTATTGTATATACACGCAGTCGATACAGCATATAGTCAAGAGGTTTTCTCAAATATTTACTTCAATAGTCGACAAAATAAATATAAAAGCTTGTTTTGTTTTGTTACTAATATTTGAGTGTTTGTTATGGTTGCTGTTGCTTACATTGTGTTTGAGAAAAAATATAAAAGCAAATTTTTCCGTCAGATTTTGTCTTACACCACCGAGCGTCTACTACCACAGATCTATTTTTTAAAATAAATTCTTAGCCATGTCCGTCCGTCCGTCTGTCTGTCCGTGAACACGATAACTTGAGTAAATTTTGAGGTATCTTAATGAAATTTGGTATGTAAGATCCTGGGCACTCATCTCAGATCGCCATTTAAAATGAACGAAATCGGACTATAACCACGCCCACTTTTTCGATATCGAAAATTTCGAAAAACCGAAAAACAATGGGCGTGGCACCGCCACTTTTAAAAGAAGGTAATTTAAAAGTTTTGCAAGCTGTAATTTGGCAGTCGTTGAAGATATCATGATGAAATTTGGCAGGCACGTTACTCCTATTACTATATGTGTGCTAAATAAAAATAAGCGAAATCGGATGACGAACAGGTCCACTTTAAAAAAAAAATTTTTTTAAGTCAAATTTTAACAAAAAATTTAATATCTTTACAGTATAAAAGTAAATTATGTCAACATTTGACTCCAGTAATGATATGGTGCAACAAAATACAAAGATAAAAGAAAATTTCAGAATGGGCGTAACTCCGCCCTTTTTCATTTAATTCGTCTAGAATACTTTTAATGCCATAAGTCGAACAAAAATTCACCAATCCTTGTGATTATGAAATTAGGGCATAGATTCTATGACGATAGCTGTTTTCTGTGAAAATGGGCGAAATCGGTTGAAGCCAAGCCCAGTTTTTATACACAGTCGACCGTCTGTCCTTCCGCTCGGCCCTTAATACAATAAACTGAGCAAAAATCGATATATCTTTACTAAACTTAGTTCACGTATTTATCTTAACTCACTTTATCTTGGTATTAAAAATGGGCGAAATCCGACTATGACCGCGCCCACTTTTTCGATATCGAAAATTTAAAAAATAAAAAAAAAATTTCATAATTCTATACCAAACGAAAAAAGGAATGAAACATTGCGATTGGATCGGTTTTTGACGCAAAATATAACTTTAGAAAAACTTTGTAAAATGGGTACCATATTAAATAGAAAAAAATGAAAAAGTTCTGCAGGACGAAATCAAAAGCCCTTGGGAATCATGGCAGGAATACTGTTCGTGGTAACTTACTTACTTAATTGGCGCTTAACCGTCTAAACGGTTATGGCCGTCCAACAAGGCGCGCCAGTCGCTCCTTCGCTCCGCCAACCGGCGCCAATTGATCACACCAAGGGAGTTTAAATCGTTTTCCACCTGGTCCTTCCAACGGAGTGGGGGCCGCCCTCTACCTCTGCTTCCATAGGCGGGTTTCGATAGAAACACTTTCTTGGCCGGAGCATCATCTTTCATTCGCATAACATGGCCTAGCCAGCGTAGCCGCTGCGTTTTAATTCGCTGGACTATGTTGATGTCTGCGTATAGCTCGTACAGCTCATCATTAAATCTTCTTCGGTACTCGCCATCGCCAACGCGTAGAGGTCCATAAATCTTTCGAAGAACTTTTCTCTCGAACACTCCCAAAGCCGCTTCATCTGCTGTTGTCATGGTCCATGCTTCTGCCCCATATAGCAGGACGGGTACGATAAGTGACTTGTAGAGTATGATTTTCGTTCGCCGAGAGAGGACTTTACTTTTCAATTGCCTACCTAGTCCAAAGTAGCATTTATTGGCAAGATTGATTCTTCGCTGGATTTCAGTGCTGATGTTGTTGCTAGTGTTGATGCTGGTTCCCAAATAAACGAAGTCTTTTACTATTTCGAAATTATGGCTGCCAACAGTAGCGTGGTTGCCAAGGCGCATATGCGCTGACTCTTTGCTCGATGACAGCAGGTACTTCGTTTTGTCCTCATTCACCATCAAACCCATCTTTACCGCTTCTTTTTCCAGCTTGGAGTAAGCAGAACTAACAGCGCGGGTGTTTAGGCCGATGATATTCGTGGTATTACATGTATAAATAAATTAGCGGTACCTGACAGATGATGTTCTGGGTCACACTAATCCACATTTTGTTCGATATCTCGAAAACGCCTTCACTTATACAACTAAGGGCCACTCCCTTTTAAACCCTCACTAATACTTTAATTTGATACCCATATCGTATAAACGAATTCTAGAGTCACCCCTGGTCCACCTTTATGGCGATATCTCGAAAAGGCGTCCACCTACAGAGCTTAGCCCACTCCCTTTTAAAATACACATTACCACCTTTCATTTGATATCCATGTCATACAAACACATTCCAGGGTTACTCTAGGTTTATTTTCCTACATGGTGATTTTCCCTTGACAAAGGATGAAGGAAAATCGTTCCAAAAAACGTCACCCTTGGTCTACAATTTGGTCGACATTTCCCAAACGTATGTGATATGAAATTAAAAACCACTTATAAACCATCTACGAAACCAACGCAGCTAAGCTCTCAGCTGAGTATGTAATGTTCGGTTACACCCGAACTTAGTCTTCCTTACTTGTTTTACTTTTGTTTCTTAGCAATTTCCACTTTGTTGAAAGTTTCATTGTTGATTTGCTTTAAAACCTTTATTTGTTTCAGTTTACAGTTTTAGTTACCTTAAATTACTTCTCGTTTTACATAAACTATGGAAGATAGTACCACTTGTCATACTTTGATTGGTTTTGAGTAATATTCTAAGTGTGATGATGCTAAAGATACAGATGGTTTGGTTTTTGGTAAAAAAAACCTATTATCTTAAACTTAAAAAAAAATTAAATTGGTATAAGATTTTTTTTTCTTTAGTTTTCAACGGGACCATCACGGCGCTTTCGAAAAAATCCAGCACCTTTCTCACGAATAGTGAAACGCGCATGGCCTCCCATGGGACCAACGTTTTAAACGGTATGTTATCTGCTAATGATTTGAAATCATTTGTAGACACTTTTTGACTAAAAGACCGCTTCGAAGCGTTTCAAATTTCAAAGTGCTACAGTGTAAGCTTTTTTTTTTTTTTTTTTTTTTTTTTTGAATAATGAATTGTCTTCTTGTCTTGTTTATTTATTTATTTGTTACGCGGTTTTGGTTGGATATCACAACTTTAAGGCTTAATTTTCATGTAACTCGAATTGCTCAAATCATTTTATATTAATGCATGTGAGTGACAATAAAGATTAATTAACGTTATGTATGTATATGACAATATCCTGTCAGTACCCTTATCATCAATGATAGATGAGCCTTGGTGAACTGAATAATTTCAGCATAATGTCTGCCATCCACTTCGCTGATTTGAGACCCAACTGTATCGGAGAAAACCACAGGTCGCTGCGGAACTCAGAATTCACTATAGCCCTATACGGCCGTGTTCAGTTGCCCGGGCTACTGCTATTTTCCAGAACACAAGTACAATCAATCTTAAAATAGCCACGACTGTACGAAAGGTCATGCATTCTCAGACTATCCTTGATCGCACGACAGTTCAAATCACGGCTTTAATAGAAACTTGGATATTTGAGCAGATTCTAAATTCTCTAAATGTTGAAGCACTAAACAACATCCCGCCCGGCACTGATAGTACTTATATCATTCGAACTCTTGAGCGCAGGAACTGCTGCTGCGAAGACGCTTAAGTGATCTGCAAGCTTGATTTTAAAAAACCTCCACCAACATTCTTGCTCATCTTTGACCCATTCGTTTGCGATTTAAATTATACCCTGCTCGAGATAAGCCCCCTTCCTATATCTGTTTCGAATCAATTATTGAGGTGAAGTTTGCACAGAGATGAGCTCTTGGCACACATAAGTATGCCCTGTTTGAGATAAATCCAAAGTTGGTAAGATTGCTAATGTACCCGAAGTCAAAAATTCCATAGCCATTGTGACTCTAAAATATTGGATATGCTCGCCATGCCCAGTACGTTCTTTCGCACCAGCACTCCATAGATAGACAGTCGACTTAACTACAATCCCATGAACCAAGGAGAAGAGAGAGATCCCAACTCTTGCCAAGAATGGCCGATGCGACAGCTCGGTTGCACAGAAGTAATTAGTTCAACAAGGGCCACGAGACATTGTTCAATGCTCCCGTGATGTCTGACAGGGACCCAAAGCAAATTATTTATCTAGAGTGGTAAGCAATGTGGGTCTTTTCAGTCCTTCTTTCAATATTGAGTATTTACTTAAGCTTGATGTGTAGCAGCAAACGGAAAAATTGCAGTGGCAATTTTTTTAAAAATTCATTAATAACCCTCGTGACATGTGGGAGTTTTGGATAGGTAATATTTTGTATTTCTACGACAATGATTCCGGTTGGTCCTTGTGCGGCGGGTTTTGTTAGATACCTGTAAAGAAACAGAAGAAGGTGTATTGGACATTCATTAAAATTTCGATGCTCACCGTTTAATCTATGTGGATCTTATATACTCTTCGGAAATTTCTGCCAAGGTTCTGCTCAGATTCTGTATCCTCCAGCATTCTTCAAAACCTTACACATATATGAAGCTTGAAATTTCTGATATCCTTCGAGTTAGTTCGATTTCGGTCAGACCATCGCAGTCACAAATTAGTACATCATCTGTAAACTATATAAACTATATAAAACTCAAATGTATAATTATACTCAGCTGAGCAGAGCTCACAGAGTATATTAACTTTGTTCGCATAACGGTAATCCGTAACGGCATAAACTAATCGAGATAGTTATAGACTTCTATATATCAAAATGATCTGGGCGAAACAAGAAGTTCATTTAGCCATGTCCGTCCGTCCGTCCGTAAACACAATAACTTGAGTAAATTTTGAGGTATCTCGATGAAATTTGGTATGTAAGTTCCTGGGCGCTCATCTCAGATCGTTATTTAAAATGAACGAAATCGGACTACAACCACGCCCACTTTTTCGATATCGAAAATTTCGAAAAACCGAAAAAGTACGATAATTCATTACCAAAGACGGATAAAGCGATGAAAAAGGTTGGCAGGTGGGTTGACCTTATGACGCAAAATAGAAAATTAGTAAAATTTTGGACAATGGGCGTGGCACCGCCCACTTTTAAAAGAAGATAATTTAAAAGTTTTGCAAGCTGTAATTTGGCAGTCATGATGAAATTTGGCAGGTACGTAACTCCTATTACTATATGTGTGCTAAATAAAAATTAGCAAAATCGGATGACGAACACGCCCACTTTTAAAAAAAAAAAATTTTTTAAGTCAAATTTAAACAAAAAATTTAATATCTTTACAGTATATATGTAAGTAAATTATGCCAACATTCACCTCCAGTAATGATATGGTGCAACAAAATAAAAAAATAAAAGAAAATTTCAAAATGGGCGTGGCTTCGCCCTTTTCCATTTAGTTTGTCTAGAATACTTTTAATGCCATAAGTCGAACAAAAATTTACCAATCCTTGTGAAATTTGGTAGGGGCATAGATTCTATGACGGTAACTGTTTTCTGTGAAAACGGGCGAAATCGGTTGAAGCCACGCCCCGTTTTTATACACAGTCGACCGTCTGTCCTTCTGCTCGGCCGTTAACACGATAACTTGAGGTAAAATAGATATATCTTTACTAAACCTAGTTCACGTACTTATCTGAACTCACTTTGTATTGGTATGAAAAATGGCCGAAATCCGACAGTGACCACGCCCACTTTTTCGATATCGAAAATTACGAAAAATTAAAAAAATTCCATAATTATATACCAAATATGAAAAAAGAGATGAAACATGGTAATTGGATTGGTTTATTGACGCAAAATAAAACTTTAGAAAAAACTTTGTAAATTGGGTGTGACACCTACCATATTAAGTAGAAGAAAATGAAAAAGTCCTGCAGGGCATAATCAAAAGCCCTTGGAATCTTTATTAAAATTAGCGGTACCCGGCAGATGATGTTCTGGGTCACCCTGGTCCACATTTTGGTCGATATCTCAAAAACGCCTTCACATATACAACGAAGGGCGCCTCCCTTTTAAAACCCTTGTTAATACCTTTAATTTGATACCCACATCGTACAAACACATTCTAGAGTCACCCCTGGTCCACCTTTATCTCGAAAAGGCGTCCACCTATAGAACTAAGGCCCACTCCCTTTTAAAATACTCTTTAATACCTTCCATTTGAAACCCATTTCATACAAACACATTCCAGGGTTACCCTAGGTTAATTTTGCTAAATGGTAATTTTCCCTTATTTAGTCTCCAAAGCTCTCAGCTGAGTATGTAATGTTCGGTTACACCCGAACTTAGCCTTTCTTACTTGTTTTTATTATTGTCATATTTAATTTACCAAAAGCCTCACAGCTAAAATTGAAGTACGTGTGGCAAAAAAAAAAACAATAATAATTTCAGCATGAATGCAATAAAGCGCTTCATTAAATCATATTGTGTGCAATGTGGTGTGAAATCGTTCAAGTGTTTGCCGACAATTTTTTATTTTTATTAATCACAAACTACAAGCACAACAACAACAAAAAACGGCAAAAAAAACAATCAACTTACTTGGTGGAGCCATTCACAGCAGCCAAATTGACATTTAATTACAGGCCGAGCGAGTGCAGCCCCAAACGGTGTGCGGCAAGCAAGGATGTAAGTAAAATTTGTAGGTAAAGGGTGAATTGTCAAGCAACGTAGAACGAACGTTTTACAGGTAGAAGCATAGCAAAGTAGATGAGGGGATTAATGCGACTATGTCGCGCTTGCGCCCTGTGTAATTTTTCCACTGAATTGAATATTCAATTCGGTCACAAAAAATTGCTCATTGTGATGTGTGAGGTACCTTAAAATCTCTACTGTCTACTGCGTTGGCATGTGGTAATTAGTAGCAGCCAAGTTAACTTGTGCAATTGTATCCACATCAGCTAAATTGCATATTAAATGTATAAATGTGTTGTTAAAAGCATCTAATAATGTGCAATTACTGCTGAGGAACTAACACAGGTTCTGTGAATTAAATTAGTTATGTCAATGTATATTCGGAGAGAAATTCTGCTCGATAGGTGGCGCTGAGGTCGGAAGTAGAGAAGCTGGCCATGAAAGCATGAAGTGACTAGGTAACTTCACTTCGTCACACTCCATGTAACTAATACAGCAGGACTTGCCCATCGAGCATCGCCCTATAATGATACCAAGAGGTGGAGTCAGCTCAGCATTTGCTTAGCTTATCGAAGACAGATCGATCCAGGCGCAGCCTGCAAGCTAAGCACTGGTACCCAGATTATATTTATTTTAAAAATAGCTTGATGTGAGAGCGAGCAATTGTAGACACTCGCCGACAACGCTCGGCCACACAGTCTTAAAGACATCACCTTGATAGCTGCCTCAATGTCTAAGTAGACAGTTCCCTAAAGCATTCCGTCCATATCCTCTTTCATAGTTCGTTTAGGACCCAAACGAGGGCACAGAGAAAACTTTTCTACGGCGTGCCTCCTCGCAACCTTCTACCACTGCACAGCCGCTCCCCGATTCACCTCACTCTACTGTGACAGTCCTGTCGCACAGCTGTCTCTTGATAAACATTACCAGAGACGATTCGACTCACAATCCTTTTAAATCTTTTTCAATAGCAATCAATATGACATTATTGTAAGCCCCTTATATATCGAGAAAGTTCCCTAGCACGAATTCTTTGCGCTTCAGTAACCTCTCTTAAGTTTTACAACCAAGTGGAGAGCTGTTTTATGTGGCCCGTCCATGCAATACGCGTGTAGCGACACCGATAACTACCACTGACGAATTATACTCCATATAAGTAGATCGATCAGGCGTCCTAACTTTTTTAACAGCAACATGCACAAAATGATCATACTAAAGCCCTTGTGCAGGATGTGGGAGCTATTTACGACCTTCTAATACTTTGAAAATAGCCCAAATTTAGACAATTGACGTAGATAGAAGTAACGCCCAAAGATCTCTACAGCTGCACCGTCATTATGCAATCACGAGCGGAGACTTGTACAACTTAAATAAATAAATGTAAAGCGCGTTAAACTCCGAAGAGATTTTAGGCCGAGCTTCTCTTCCAATTTACGTCGTGCTCCTTTTAATTTTTCCTACAAATTGGCGGGATGGAACCTACTTGTTTTATGCCGACTCCGAACGGCATCTGCAAGGCAGATGAGTTTTCACTGAGACCTTTTCATGGCAGAAATACATTCTTGCCAAACACTGCCGAGGGCCGACCCCTCTTAAAAATTTTTTTTTCTAATTGAAAAATCTTGTTTCTAAAATTTTAATGTTTTACCGGGGCGTGAACCCAGGAGCTTCGGTGTGGATGGTGGAGCACGCTACCATCACACCACGGTGGCCACACAACTTACGGGAGATAAGAGCCCATGCAAACTCGTTTGCTTCCAGGGAATTGTCTAACAGCTGTTTTTGGTAAAAAATCGCAGGCGGTGAAGGAACAAATTTGAGTAGGTGTTCATTCGAAATTGTAAGGATTCCTAAGGAAACCTCTCTAAAGTACTTCGCAGGGTCCAGAATCCTCTAGAGTATTTCTCAGAGCCTCGCAGACTGATCCCTCCCACGTTTTCGCAGATGCTTTTCCAGGAGTCTCGCTTGGCTCTCTTTAATTCCAACTCATAAATACACACCGCAACCTTAACCAGTCCCCAGAGTTAGGGTAATTTACACCTACTGACGTTTTTGAAAAGCGGTCTACTGGATACCCTGAGGTCCTCTAATGCCTAAGTCCACCACGTAAGTTCTCCCCTCCCCTAATATAATTGATTAATCATTAAAGATTTCAGCTCCGAAAGAACATTCGATTCTGATATCTAGGGAAACAGGTTTCCCGAGACAAGGCAGATATCCAAAACCTCCTCCCTAACTGCAGTAACGAACGTAGGATCATCTCCCGTGCTGCAAATACATAATCCCTCGTTTGAAATAAAAGGGCTCACCCTTTGCGTTTGTGTAAGACAAGGGGTTAGAGACAAAGACTCGGAAAGGCCGAACTTTGGGAGGGGTGACATAAGGTCAACGGACATAACATCAATTGGCCTTATGACGTCTTAAAATGGCCACAACCTTAAAACTTAAATGATTATGATGTCAACATTATGGACGTTATGGCCATTATGCTTTTCTGAAATTGTCATAAAGTCAATTTACATATATATTCTAAAGTGGCCATAAGGTTAACTATTAGGTTTGAAAGCTACCAACTGGTGAATTTGCAGTTGCGCAACTGCAGATCGGTAAAAGTGGGGCATTGCAGTCAAAAATTGGATTTAAAACTGGTCCAATAAAGTTTTCTCTGATATAAGAACTTCAGCTTAATGAGAATCTGGAGAAAAAAGTCGGATGATAATTTATTTAAATTTTTTTCGTATATTCACTCCAATGAAAAATCAGATTAAAAACTGTTCTTGCAAGGATTTCTTTGAAATAAGAACATATTCGGCGGCCACCGTGGTGTGATGGTAGCGTGCTCCGCCTACCACACCGTATGCCCTGGGTTCGCACCCCAGACAAAGCAACATCAAAATTTTAGAAATAAGGTTTTTAAATTAGAAGAAAATTTTTCTAAGCGGGGTCGCCCTCGACAGTGTTTGGCAAGCGCTCCGGGTGTATTTCTGCCAAGAAAAGCTCTCAGTGAAAACTCATCTGCTTTGCAGAATCCGTTCGGAGTCGGCATAAAACATGTAGGTCCCGTCCGGCCAATTTGTAGGAAAAATCAAGAGGAGCACGACGCAAATTGGAAGAGAAGCTCGGCCTTAGATCTCTTCGGAGGTTATCGCGCCTTACATTTATTTTATTTTTTAAGAACATATTCAACTTAACGTCTGATCCATCCTGTGGAGCTTTTTGTTTTTTCTTGGTCTCGATATAGTACAAATACAGTTATGTAATTTTTCCTGAAATGGTCATAAGGTCAAACAGAGTTTTGCGAAATGCCCGTAACGTCAAACTTAAAATGGTGGCAAAGTAAAGTATCCTGATATCCATTTGAAGTGGTCCTAAGACCAATCGTCCTTATTATGTTTTGAAGTTGTAATGTCAATTGACTTTATGGCCGTTGGTTTTATGTCACCCCACCGAACTTTTTAGCTAATTCACAGCTTATCGAACATTTTTAAGTCTCCATGTACTATATGCGTACATTCTAGTTGTTTATATTATCCATGGAAATATCACAGGCGAAGGATGGGAGAAAAATTTGGGTTTTCCCCTACGCAGTGTAAGAGGAAGTGATTATTACTTTTAATTTCTCTAATGAAATTATTGTAGTTAAGCAACAAAAAAAAGCTTATTGTTTTCTTCGTTTTCTTTAGCACTATTTTTATCTCATTGCATTCTCACATCATAATATTGAATTATAAGAAACTTTTTGTATTTTTTTCGGTCATTAACTAAACGTGCTTATTTAATGGCTTAGCAACTGCAGACGCATGCGCACATTCCTGAATGTGAACATTCAAGCGGTGAGCAGTACAAACAGTTGCAGTAGCATTTATTAATTATTAAGCAATTTATGCACAAAAAGTAATAGCAAATATGTAAAAAAAATAACAAAAAAAAAAACATTGAGAAGCGAAAACCCAAAGGCGCCCTCTTTGAAGCACGTTTTTTTTAGAAAAACGCCAACTCATTTTGAGGCTACTTTTTGTCCGTAGCGAATTATCTAACGGCACTTTATGAACGCAAGAAAAACAACAGTACTCCAAACAATTCATTGAAAAATGAAAAAATCGCAATAAATACAAATTTACCAATGAATTTTCCAAAAAATGAAAACATTTAAAATCATTAATATTGTCTGTGATGGCCAATACTTCGTGCAATTCTACGAGGAAAAAATCTTTTTGCATACTACATACACACATGCCTAGGGGCAGTACACCTAACATGTACCTTGCACTGCTGAATCTGCATGTGTGTGTGTCCGTTTGCGCGCCTGCGCATAAACATCAAAAGCATCAAAAGGCTTAACACACCATAATCCTCAGCGCAAAGTAACAGCAGGTTGCTGAGCTGTAACAAATGTTCTTTTTGTCGTCATTGTTGTAAATCGTCCGTATGGGTGTGCGTGTGCGCTACTGACTCTTATTCTTGGGTAACGTCGGTTTTTACGTTAATTTACTACTGACTTTATGACTACATTTGTCATTCGTCTCCTTGTTGTGGTTAAACGCGGCGTCCTTTTCCTATTAACGCACTTCGTCCTTACTGACCTTACGATAATGCGAAAATGAAGTTAAATATCTTAAATAATTTTTTTCTACTTCTTACCACCAATTTTGAAGCTTCTTTTTATGTACCCTCTATGACTTTTAATGAAGTAATTAAGTAAACAGAGGCACTAGGTGGGTATAGGAAGTTTTGTAATTAATAACACCACGTTACATACCTGCAGAGATTGTGGTAAAACATTATCCTCATCTTGGCTTGAATTACATAGATTTTTGGCCCATCAGAGACTTCCAAGGGAGAATTGTTTGGTAGGTGAGAAAGAATGAGCCGAAGGAGACGTCTCTTAAGTTGCCCGTACCCATTCCCTTTCCAGGTTTTTATCTCGCCTACCAATCTGACATGGTTTAGTGTGTTTCCGGAAACAACTAAAAAAATAAAATAAATGTAAGGCGCGATAACCTCCGAAGAGATCTATGGCCGCGCTTCTCTTCCAATTTGCGTCGTGCTCCTCTTGATTTTCCCTACAAATTGGCCGGACGGGACCTATGTTTTATGCCGACTCCGAACGGCATCTGCGAGGCAGATGAGTTTTCGCTGAGAACTTTTCATGACAGAAATACACCCGGAGCGCTTGCCAAACACTGCCGAGGGGCGACCACGCTTAGAAAAATTTTCTTCTAATTGAAAAACCTTATTTCTAAAATTTTGATATTGCTTTGCCCGGGGTGCGAACCCAGGGCATACGGTGTGATAGGCGGAGCACGCTACCATCACACCACGGAAACAACTATCTCTACGTTAAAAGCAAAAATGTGAATAAATTTCAACACGAAGTATATAACCCGTTGTATGTATACCTTATTGAGCAATAACGAACCTCGACTGAGGCCATCCGCTTAGAATGGTAACCACGGCATACCTACTTAGCATTTAAAGGCAAACACTCCAGCCCGTAGGTTAGGTCTAACTGGTGAGTCAATAAAGATCCCTCACATAGACTTAAAGTGTTCAAAGTATTTCCAGAACTTGTATCATTGCCAAACAGAAAAAACCCGATTAAGATCCATTGATTTTATGTTATAAAATACTTCCTCTGGAAGATACCAGAAGTTCTATGGGTTCAACTTAAGAACGGTGAAATCTATTACCATGATAGCCAAGGATCACTTCGTTTCCTCCATATACTATGAGATAAACGTAGTCGCAGAGTTAGGTTCCTTTAGAATCTACAAGTAATTTGGAGTATTCTCGTTGCCTGCATTTACCTTATCAACCACTTCTTCCCTTTTTTGCATACTACCACTATTTCCATCCTCTTTCTATTTACCAACTTTCGGAGTACATTGTTCCACGCTCTGCTTCCAAGTTAGAAATATAAGGCCTTTCATAGAGATTAGCTTACTTCATTGCCCTGGCGCTGCTGTATTTACTCTTCTACTTTCTCATCCTTAAAGCAGCCTTGCTACCTTAGCCGATTTCTGCCTCTTCTTCCCACTCGATAATTATTTATGATCCACTTACCTTCGACCTTCTTTCACTCTCCCTCATGGTCATGCCAAGCGCTCTCTCTCTCTCTCTCTCGATCATTTGGGCGGACTAAGTAAATTGTGAAGGGACTATCATTCACCATTCTGTCTCGTTCTCTTCAGGGCTCGCATACCGCTCAGTCATCCGTTAGTTCACCCTTATCGACGTTGAATGCCTTTGAGCTAATAATCTTGGTCGTACGACTACCTGCCCGACAATGCGGAATCAGAGGCCACCGTGTGAAGTGGCACTGCTGTGTACCGACCAGTTCAACTTAAGGTGAAAAGAGAGAAAAGGGCGAAGTCAGCAAAGATGATATCGCTACAAGCCATAAGTCTGACGTGGAGTACAAAAGAAGCACAAGCACAAAGTCAATGAGCTCGGAAAGAGAGCGACAGGCGAGCGTTGTCGAATTCTTCTTGGTTTAGACGCGCTGCCGCCTGTTGAGCATACGGACACTTGGTGGTTTAGTTTTTTAGACTAGGAGACGTTTTTCTAATTAAGCACCTGATAGAGCTCTGCATTTTCAGAAGCTGGGTTGATGACTGGCTAGCAGAATATTTGCGCTAACATAAGAAATTACAATTTCGAAAGAGTAGATATCAGAATATATGATATCTTCGGTTGGCTGGTTTGCCAGGCCTTTGGAAGCGGCTTTAGTAAATTCATGGCTCTAGTGTAATTCTTGACTTTTCTCAGAAGATCACCCAGAGATTGGTTGGTTGGTTTCTGTGCTGCCCGGATACTAGAGACTCGAGCCCACTTTCTCCTGGAACCAATAGCTGCTGTTTTTAGTAGTGCTATTCGGTGCTCCGTTCAAACCATTTGATGCGGTCAATGAACCCGCTGACAACTTTTACGAAGCCGTTAGCAACTTCCTGAAGATCCAAAAATATGTAGCTGCCCTTACTTTGAAACCTAGTGTGTGGGCATTCGCTCAACATTAGCTCCTGCAAATTCTTTTAAAATGGATCCCCATTACGTCAGCATGCAGGGCAATCAGCCAGTGCCCGTTGATTGTGGCAGTGATCCTAAAGGTCCTGTGTTCTCCTCTATCATAAATTGGTCATCTCCTGGACCACCTCCACAGCATCAAGCGTTGCCGCTGCCGTTGCAAGTTCGTCTTCCTTCTCGTGCCTTTAATGTTCCTGCGATCAGGGCCCTTATAAGCGTTATGTTTGCGAAGTTAGGTGCGGCTTAAAGCGACCTATTGCGGCTGCCAGCCGAGTTAGGAAGTCGGACTGATAGCGACACCTTAAGTTGCTCAGAGAATACATCAGCTCCTACGCCGCACTCCATTTCGGACCCGTCGATGTATGAATGTCTTTGATTGGACACGTACATGCAGCCTTTCTATAATATGTTAGTGTGTGTTTATTCGTGCGTATTTGTATTAACAACCATCCCAGCTTCAGTAGCAATAATTTATTGAATGTCAACAACAAATACCAGTAGTTACAGAGCTGACAAAAAAAATAACAAATACGAACAAAAATTGTTAACAAATAAGAGCCATCTCGGACATAACCATGCAGCTCTACCTAAATCTCGAAATACGATTAAGTATTTGTTATTTCTAACTGTCCCAACACCTGCATTAGCTATATACATACGTGCCTGTCCGTCTCTAAACCCTGAGACAACTGATTTGCACAACTCATTTTATATTTTTGGGTTGTTTATTTTACCGCTTTACGCAGTACTTAGCTTACACTTGGCTCACATAGCTCTAACTGGGAATTTCAAAGACATCCTTATTGTGGCAAGTAACTATGTACGTATGTATGTATATCCGTATGTGGAACGCACAATCTTTTTCAGTATGCTGGTTATTTACCTGTGGAATACATATGCAAAATACAGCTCCTTAAATTTGTACAGATGCATGTGTGTGAATGTTATTGTTGAGCTGAACCAGCCTACCTCTACTACCACGTACAAACCAAAATAAACAGCATCATCAGAGCTCAATACTCAAACGTGCATCCATCCATTTCAACCTCAACCATCATTGCGTGCCTTCATCTCTCTACACCTCAACACGGCTCATATTCAATTTGTCAGCCAGTTAGCCAGTCGCTTTAACATTGCAACGGATCATCATTGTGTCATAGTTTACTGTGGCATCGCTTAGTCGCTAAGTCAAGTCAATCAGTCACATTTCGTTCGAACATATTTCGGAAAACGTCAAATTGAATTTCAAAACCGCCGTTGATCGTTTCAAGATATGCGCGCGCTTACGAATTGGCTACAAAAAAATTGATTGCCACAAATTGATTTTATCACGCGGCTAAACTAAGAACTTTTAAGCCAAGTTGTGTGAGATTGACATTTTAAAAAGTGAGATTACAATGGAAATAGCGTGAAGTGTTTTTATGTGCTTATTGGTGGCAGCTTGACCGAAATGTTAAAGTGATTTTGTTTCTGTCATATGATTCTTATCAGATTTTCAAAATACCTGCTAATCCAGCGTATGAAGTCAACTCTTATAAAATATATTAGTCGATTGGTATTTTTCGTTTGAATTAAGAAAATTTGCAACAATATTCTTTTCGATCGATAATGCTATGAACGTGTTTACTACGTCATAATATACGATAATTAAGCAATTACCAACTAAGGTTTGTAATTTTGAGACCAAAAATGTATTATTTATAGCTGTGATATAACTAGATGGACTGATTTGATAGAAACCGCATATTGATTGCATTGTACAAACATTGATTAAAGCCATGGAATTCTTGCCTTCAATGATTGTAGTCGAGTCATATTTAAAATCAGTGATTCTTGCACGTCCGTGATTGCAATCAGTGATTGTAGCCGAGACATGTTTGCAATCAATGATTCTAGCGCGACCGTTATTGCAATCATATACTTCTTACAAATGATTGTGGATTGTGACTTATATACACCAATGATTGTACAATCAACTATTGTAAGGAAAATGTGATTCAAATACTCAGAAGTGATTGAAGATTGTAATTTTTACAAGCACACTTGATGAAAATCAAAGGTGATTGCAATATTTGGTTGTACTTTGTGATTGCAATCAAATTTAACTGCAATATTTAACAGCTCTTGCATTGATTGAGTGTACACTGCCGTCCTTAGAAAATTTAAGATTTTTTATGTGCATAACAAATTTAAAGCCTTTGTTGTGAATTCTGGCTACTTTTTAAAAATTGAATACGTTTTGAGTATTGCAAAACATTTAAGTAGCCAGAAGTGATGCGTTTAAGAGTCGATAACTTAACACTTTTGGTACAGATACTATCCAAAATCTGCGGTGCGTCTTTTAATGAACATACAAATTGATTGATATTGACATTAAATAAAATTAATCAAGACTAACTTTTTGTTTAGAAAAAATCGTTTTCTACATTTACATATCGACTACTGTGTAGAATGTCACCATATCCCTGCTGCCATCCTGAAATTGACCTATTTCAGAACTTCCACCCCAACACCACATAGTTACAACTTTTTCTCATAAAATTTCCCTAATATGTCGGCCCGAGCACCAGCTTGCGGAACTTTTTTTTTTGCTTTTTTTTATTTACTGATTTTATAAAACATGTTGATAGTTTAAAAAATCCATTGAAAGATTTTCAAATATCTTGATCCGTGTGACACCTTCGGAATTTTTGACTTTGTATCTGGAGTCTGCGCTATGTTCCAACTTTCGAGTGTCTAGCTTAATTCTTTTTAAATCCGTCTATCGTCTACCGGAATTTCGCTGCTTTCCTCCGGCACACAAAATAAGAAGTGGTCTGGATATTCGTGCAAACCCTAAAATACCTATTACAAATGCTGAGTCCGGTGTCCGTTAAGGTCGAATACCCTCAAAACTTGTTCTAAATTCTTAAAAACCGCCAAATTTTTATATGATTTGTAATAAAATATTATGGCATCCTAGTTGAACGGAACCTAGATTCAGATTGACTACCTCGAACTACATAAAGGTATGTTGGAATGATTAAAAGTACAAACCATCGCAATCAAAGACACGAATGTATTGCACTCTACTTTAAGCAAAACGTTTGGACTATCTCCCTAAAGGCCCAGTAGTCACCTTCCACTGTTAACACAACGACAACAATAGCCGCTCTTTCTTACCATGAAAGCCCGAGACTTAGCAACGAAAATCAATCACTAAATTTAGTAAGCAGCATCGACTCATCTGCGTATGTCCTAGTAAAATACCTTCATTCACTATTATAATAGAGAAAAGGGCCACCCCCTATACTTCCAAATATCTCTGATATGATGAACCGAAATCCGACAGGACACATGTATGAAAATAGTTAGAAAATGTATACTCTCAATTTTTCAAATAATTTAGATGTATTCATTATAAGCCAATTGCTCTGGACAAGGGGGAACCATGCACTAACTTTAATGTCTGATACAAAGATGTGTCCAAAGTGGAGAATAGAATAATAGGAGCTATAAGCTATAGACCGAAGTTCAACGATTCGATACCAATGGGAACCGAATTCACTGCATCCGAAGAGGTTAATACTCGAGAGGGATGTTATATTTAGGACTCTCATGCCTTGCACTCGTAACAAACCAAGTCGAAGGCTGCTGTGTAATAAACGTTTTTTGGCATGGTTTTCCGTGCGTTAAGGACATAAAGCGGAATAAACAGGCTAGCACCTTGCCAAATCGACATCTTATAATCCAGAACTTATCTTTGGGCTGAGAAAGGCTGTTATAAAGTGATTGGGTAACTAGAAAAGTAAGGAGAGTATTGTTTGCTCAGGACAAAAGCAGGTCAAACTGTTGATACTTCCATCAAGAAGAGCATCCGCCAATCTTATTAGTTTAGACAGAGAGAGATACTAAGAAAACTAAATCGATCTAATACAGACATCTGTCTGTTTTGATAATAGAAATAATGTTTCAAGTTTAAAGTCAAAGGAAGATTTTAGCACTGATATTGGCGGACAAAACAATATCGGCGTTATGCCAAAGTTAGGTGAACAGCAAGTATCACATTAAACTGGCGTGAATTGGCATACGAATTTACAATCCCAGTTTGAATGTCAATGAAAGCCTGCAGGGGCTGGTTGGAATGCTTCAAGCCAGTGCAGCTCATCCGAAATGACCTGGGTTAGTTCTGAGCCCGGTTTACTGACCTACATGCAATTGTGTCTGATGTCTCTAAATATGCTGAAGTAACGCTAGGTTTTGGCCGGGGTATGTTGCTGCGGCCTCATACCTTGAAGACGAGAGAACAGAGTAAAGGAAAAAACGTTATTCAGTGATCAGTTTACAGACGGATAAATAAGCCACGCGAAGGTGTGGAGGAGTGTTACCGCTATGGAAAGTCCTTTACCAGATATGAATTCCGTACGCTCCGGTACAATCAACTTTTTGTACTAACCCCGCTGTCACAGGAACGATTTGTTTGACCTCGTTGAACCTGTGAGTTGTCTCAAGTTGCTTATAAATTCTCCAAATTATGTTTGAAGTTAACTGTGCCTGTGCCCGTGTAAAGTCGAGACACAAGATTGTGAAGCTTGTCAATTTCAGTACAATATTATCGAACACCTCTCAGCTAGGAAGATTATGTTAACTGCTTTTTATTTCGAAAGAAGTTTAGATATGTCAAAATTGAATTAAAGTGGGGATGCGACAACACGCTCTGGATAATATTTTTAATTCCTCTTGACCTTGCTTTCCGCTGATGTATTTTGACTACACAAGTACTTCTCAGATCACCGTTCCAGCCTCAGCGGGGGCAATAAAAGCGGCATAGTTGATTGTTTGGCAGCCATATGAATACGTTTTCGACGAGTTGTAATTTAGAAACAATTTTACTTGAAAACCTATTGATCAGTACAAAGTTACTAAAGTCAGCTTTTGGTTGTTGTTGTAGCGATAAGGACACTCGTCGAAGGTTTTGAGGAGTCTTATCGATGTTGATGGTACAAGCCCGATCATCTCTGAACGATTTAATATGACCACATTGAACCTTCTAGGCCTTTCTGTACCCCACTCCCTAGTTCCATGCGGAGCATGGGGTCGCCAGAGCCTCTGCTGCTAAAGAAACAGGATTCGCCCCGAGTAGGTGAGGTTCACAATTTGGTTGGAGAAGCTATAAATTGCGCTGGCAACCCCTTGAAAGGGTTGCACTACACAACCACCTGAATCATTTGCGTATTTAGTCGCCCCTTACGACAGGCCTACCTGCCGCGGTTATATTCTAAGCCCCCTAACCCGGTGAGGGTATGCTTTTGGTATTTTATGATGCTTTACTCAAATTTGAACACATCTAACAAAAAATCAATCGAGATGCACCGTAATAAATATATAATTGGAACGTCAATATATTTTATATGTAAACAAAGTAATTTTTGCTTCAAATTGTATCAATTTTCAAAGAGAATATTGTCGAATCAAAACCTTTCAAAAATCAAAGAGAACATTTTGCTTTGCGCCAAAAACTAGTCTACAATCCTAACCAAATTTGGCTAGCGAATTGTAAAGTGTTAGCTGAATTAACGGAATTGTTATGTAACCTAACAAAAATAAATATGAGTCAAGTAAATTTTTATTCTATACGCTGATACTCCAACGCGATCGGTGTCGATCAATAAACAGCAAAAAATAAAAAAAAAACAAAGTAGTTATTCAAAAAAACGCCGAAACCCCTGAGCGCACTTGTCAATTTTGTTAACAGAAATATTTGAAATCAAAAAGTGCCTTAAAGAGTATTTACCACAAGTATTTCAATTTAATTTCGATCGATCTTAAGAGTGATCACCAGCTGAACGATTGCCTGTCCATCACTGGTCGATTGAGCCGCAGTGTGTACTTGCATGCTTTGAAGCCTTTCGTAACTTAACTTGCAGTGCAGCTGGAGTTTGTTTTTGCGGCGGTAAAGTGTGCTTAAACAACGAAAGATAGCGTCGATCACCAGTGTTCAGATCATTTCATTGTTCATGATTCAATTGTGGTTGGTTGTGGTTGAATTTATGTATTTCTGCTTGTATTCTTGAGAGTCGCCAAGGTGGGAAGTTATACGAGCTGAGCATTAGGTGGTGGTAAGCGAATTGAAATACAAATAAATACGTACATAAATATATATTTTTTTGAATAAAAAAAATTTTCTTAGAAGATAGTGTTATTTTTTAATTTGCTTATTTTTCATCCTATTTTTGTAGGTATAAATTTGTTTTTGTTATGTTAAATACCCAACAGTGCGCATGCGCACGTTTTTCGTCACAAGTTTTCTTGTTTTCCTTCAATTTGATATTCAATTCATTCCTCTAGCTTGTTAATGTTATTGTTGTTATATGGGATTTTTGTACCACTCTGGTGATTCTGTTATAGCTGTATGATTGTAAATCCTAAGAGTATGTTGTTGGGCATTTCGAAAAATTTTGTATGATTGATCATTTATTTATGGCTCGCCAAATGAGGCAGAGTTTTTTCATCTCGCGTGTTGATTTTTTTTATTTCCTATACACTTTTTTTGCATTTTATTACTTATATACAACACATTTCTCTCGCACTAATAATACCACCAACACCTTGTTAAAATATCATCGATTATTGTGCTGTTGAAATACTTGATTTTGTGGCACTCAAAAATACATAGTGAATTAATCATTGCAATACGAATGGTCAATGACAGTTAACGAAAATTTTAACATTCTTGAAACTTTTGAAACAGTGCGGAGTGAAGTATTCCAATATTCAAGCGATATTTCGTGCTTGCGTGCACAATGCGCAAAGTGCGGATGAAATTTCGATTGCACGGATGAGTACGGATGTAATGTTGCTAAAATTCGACGTTCGGATAAAATTCGGATAACCCGGATAAATTCCGGATAATGCAAAATCAAAGCTGAAGCAAACTGAACAGGTGACAAACCCAACCCCCCACCCCCAATAATAATAAAAAAAAACAAATAATGATTGTGGCGCAGAGAGAGTATGCATCGAACATATTCACCTCACTCATCGTTGCTTTGTGCAACTCACTTTGTTAAATAAAAAAAAAAACATATTATTTTGAAAGCACCTGAAGCAAGAATATTAGTTCGCAGGCAAATGAAGTATATTAGTAGATATATATTATTCGTGCTTACGGGCACAATTCGGGTAGTACGGATACAAGCAGGATAGAATCGGAAATCATGGTTAATATACGAATCAAATCTGAATAATAACTTTAGGTCCAGAATGGTGGCGATAAAACTCGCGTATCATATACATACAAGTTTGGAAAATTCGAAAAAATTTAGTGAGTCGGGCATTACTGTTGTTGTTTATAGGTAAAAATAATTTCCAAAGATTCTTGGGAGTCATGCCGAAAAACATAGCTTTCTAAAAACCTTATCGATTCATTCGACAATTCGTACTTAGAGGCGCAAACCGGATAATGCGGATAACGTTTTGCTTCCAAATCGGAATGTGGATAATATTAGAATATTTCGGATAACTTCAGGATAATGCAAAGATTTCTTTCTGTGTCAGAGCACTTAAAGTTTGACTTAACTTCATCCTCCTCATGTTTTCAAGCGAAAGATGAGTGATGTATTCACGCAGCTGGTAACTTTGTCATCTGTGTGCGAAGTAAGGATATTAATTCCATAATAAGTGTTCATGTGTACAATCCGGATAACTAGGAAAAAGTATCGATCTCGTGGCTTAAACATGAATTAAATCAAAATATTACCTATTAAGGATAAAATTTGGATAGCCCGGATAAAGTCCGGATAACTCGAAAGAATGAAGGAATCCCGTTGTTATCCCGATCGGCCATCGTGGTGTGGTGGTAGCGTGCTCCGCCCACCACTCCGAAGATCGTGAGTTCAACTCCCGAACAAAGCAACATCGAAAATTTAGAAAAAGTTTTCCCAATTAGACAAAAGTTTTTCTAAGCGGGGTCGCCCCTCGACAGTGATTTGGCAAACATTCCGAGTGTATTTTTGCCATGACAAACTTCTCAGTGAAAATTCATCTGCCTTGCAGAACATGTAGGTCCCGCCTATTTGTAGGAAAAATTACAAAGGAGAACGACGCAAATTGGAGGAGAATCTCGGCCTAAAATCTCTTCGGAAGTTATCGCGCATTGTATTTATTTACTTTTAATAGGTTTTTATAAGATCCTGTCATAGTGGCAGGTCTCATGCGCATATGAATCCGAGCCGATCCTTTAAAAAGTTCGATTTGTGCTCATTTTCGACACATTTCCGATCATTTTTTCATTGTTAATATTTTCGCGTTAATGAACAATCGACAAAGATCGGCTTTTCAAACACACTTCTGGTATGAGAGTTTAGATATTTAGTTCTAAATATGATGAAAGATTGTGCGTACGGCTAACAGTCGAATAGTTGGGATATTCAGATCGAATATTTTCGAACATACTTATACTTTAAATTTAAATACTGAATTATTTTAAATAATAAATTGTTTCTCGTTTTCACTTTTCCAGGGCCGCATGTCACTTAGTCGTGGCGTTTCAATGGAGCAACGTTTACAAGATATCGCCAGTTTCTTTAATCCAATATCGAGTATGGGCGTCGATATGCCACCCTATCCTCATTATCCCACTCATCCATATCCGTATCAGAGTACAGCACCACAACATGCACAATATCCACCACCACCACCGCCACCGCCACATCCACATCATCACAGTCATCATGCTATGTTACATGCAAATGGAACTTTAGGTGATATTTGTCCAACACAACCTCACTATGGACACAATTTGGGTTCAGCCGTTACGTCCAGCATGCATTTGACCAATTCCAGTCATGAGGCAGATGGTGGGCCTGCAGGTGCCGCTGCTAGCAACAATGGTGGTGGCCCATATAAAATGGAACATGATATGATGTATTATGGTGTAAGTGTTGAAATATTACATGCGAATACGATAGTAGATATTACTAATAAATAACTTCTTTGTTTTGCAGAATACTTCATCTGATATGAACCATACCACTGAAGGATTTATAAACTCAATTTTAAATGATGAAGATTTACATTTAATGGATATGAATGACAGTGAGTACATCGTTTTATTATATGTATATCCTTTGAACGATCCAAAATGAATCGTTTAAAACATACAATATCAACCGACGAAGTAGTTCAGATCTTCTATCTTACACGTGTCAATTGTCATTTTTAGTAGCCATGCTATCCGCTTCCGAATATCTTTTCCGTTTTCGAAGCCGCTAGAGTTTAAAGGAGTTACAGCTAACCTTTTAGCTATACAGTTGCATGGATGTCCAATTGGAAATAGAAGAATTCGTATCGGGAATATTCCGCTCTTTTATTCTGTTCAAGGCATAGTTGACAGTTGCTAGGAAAGTTAATAAGGATTGCCTGTTTTAGTTTGCAATTATTGAAGTTCTGCACTTGACTGAGGGCCATAAAAGCAGTTCTTAGCACATTTTGACCAATTGATCGGTTGTCTTCTTCTCTTTTTACCAATAATGACAAAACCGACGGTTTTGGGAAATATTATTAAAAACGAAAGTCATTTGCGGGATATTGATTCGGTTATTTCCGAAAATTCGCACAATTAAGGTGTTTGCTCGGCCACCTCGGGAACGATTTAATACGGCAACGTCGAACCTTTTAGGTCTGTGGACTTTGTCGCCTTTTACGGCAAGCATGCCCACAGCAAAAATATTCTAGGGGAGCCTGGTTTCGTATGACAATAAACACTATTATCCAGTTGCTATTGTTGAACAATTGGAAACTTATGCGAGCTGCTATATTATCGTTGTATAGCTTTATTGACTCCATACATTTCTACTTCGCAGGGTAGGAGCTTCCTCGTTTATAGTGGAAGAACTTAACTCTTACAAACAACCAACAATGCGCTACCAGCGATTTTGATCACAAATATCACTGTCTCAAATTCAACCCAACTGCAACCCAAACGAAATAGTCATTTTGAAATTGCAAAGTAAAAGGACGCAGACGGATTAGCAAACTGTACCCTGCTCCTTACCTCATCAGCCGAATACTAATTTCTAATGATCTCTCAACGAGATGGCCCGTCATTTCATTACAGCCTGACATTGACACCTAGACATAACGATATTGAAGGCAAGCGTAGAACATCCTTATTCGTGTGTATTGTTGTTGTTTACCTCATAAACACTCTCTAAAGCTTTAAGGTGTTGCATATATCGACAGTCAACGGCCGGATATGAACCCGGTAAGCTTCGATACCAATACCTTCTGATACTAGCCCAGCCGCTGGAACGATTTGTTAAAACCCTCGAAACCTCGGGTCGCCTCAACCTGCTTATCAAAAATCCAAAAGAAGTTTAGTTAACAGTGTCACATAACGGGAAGGAATGCAGGAATTGTGAAAGCTGTACGACGGAATATCCGTAGGTACACTTTACAAGTTCGAAAAATCAGCGCTCATCTATACATAGTTCCAGGTTAGAGTATTTACTGGTTTGTATAATAGGCCCGCGGGCGTTGTTCACGGTCTTTACGACATTAGGATTGGCAACAACTCTTTATTTTTGCAAACGTGTCACTGGGCAGAATTAAGTAGATTATGGCAACTATTAGCCGACTTTTCGTCACTAACCTTTTGGAAATACTTGACATTCAACTTAAAGCAAATGTCTTTGCCAAAACGTTTGACCTACTGACTGTGGCATTATAAGGCATTATAGACCACCGACTTGTGTCCTTAGTGTAAGGGTGATAATTGATGCCATTTAGCCTTTTCATCCAGGTTAGATTGAACTGATCGGTCAATAAAGTTTTTTTTGTTTTCTTTTCTATAATATGAAAATAAGTCGGGTTTCCCTTCCTGACGCTATAACTCCAGAACGCACGAACCGATTTCCACGGTTTTGCATTCGTTGGAAAGGTCTCGGGCTCCGCGAGGTTTATAGCAAAGAAAATTCTTTCTTTTGTTATATCTACAAAAAGACTAGCACAGCTTTTCCTTTCGTCCATTGCTTTGTAAATAGAAGAACAAAAGTCAAGAAGAGCGTCTTCAGTTGACAGACAGTCCAGACCTAAAGCCAAACTGCATTGGACTAAAAAAATGTATTTTATTTAAATAAAACAAAGTCCTACTTTTTTCTGCTTTCTCAAACTCTTTTGATACTGACGACAGTAGCGATAAAGGCCTATAGTTATTTTTGTCTTGTTTATTTCCCTTTTTGAAAAGCGGTAGCACGATGGCACATTTTAAATCTTCTGGAAAAACTCCCGAAGATATACTTAAGTTAAATAAATATTTTAAAATATGGACAATATAAAGAGTTATGTTCTTTAACATGCGATTCAAAATGTTGTCACTACCACTTGAACCGGAATTGTTTAAATTCTTGATAATATTAAGAATTTCTGAGCCTGAAATGGGATCAAAGAAAATGCTGTTACTAGGAGGTATGAACTCTGCGTACATTGGATCTGACTGGCAAATGAAATGATTTGGATCACTTAATGTTTCAGAGACAGTACCTACATTCACGAAAAAGGTATTATAAATACGTTTGAAATTTCGAGAGAGTCAGAGACATCAACACCATCCACACTTAACACAATAGAGTCAGGCTTTCTTTTAGGCCTAAGGTTTATAATTTTATTCACAGCATCCTATTCCTTTTTAAACTCAGCGTGCTTTGCACACAGATTATATTAACTTTGATTGGATAACATTGGTTGTACAGGTATAAAGGAATCGAGATAGATATAGACTTCCATATATCAAAATCATCAGTGTCGAAAAAAAATTTATTGAGCCATGCCCGTCCGCCCGTCCGTCCGTTAACACGATAACTTGAGTAAATATTGAGATATCTTCACCAAATTTGGCTTGTCTGGACCCAGAATAGATTGTTATTGAAAATGAGCGAAATCGGATGATAACCACGCCCAATTTTTATATATATAAAATTTTGGACACAAAAAACCTGATAATTTAGTAAATAATACACCTAGAATGTTGAAATTTGACATGTGGACTGATATTGAGACTTGATAAAATTTGGAAATTTTTTTCAAAATGGGCGTGGCACCGCCCACTTATGATAAAATAAATTTTACAAATATTATTAATCATAAATCAAAAAATCGTTCAACCTATCGTAACAAAATTCGGCAGAGAGGTTGCCTTTACTATAAGGAATGATTTGAAGAAAAATTAACGAAATCGGTTGAAAGACCACGCCCACTTTTATATAAAAGATCTTTAAAAGGGTCGTGGACGAATAAAATAAGCTATATCTTTGCGAAAAGAAGCTTTGTATCAATAGAATTTTACTTTCTAAATTGAATTATAACATTAAATTGTAAAACACTAAGATTTTTGAAAATGGGTGCGGCACCGCCCCTTTTATGACTAAGCAAGTTTCTATATTTCGGGAGCCATAACTCAAAAAAAAATTAACGGATCGTAATAAAATTGGGTACACAAATTTTCCCTATAGCAGAAAATATTTCTAGTCCACGGCAACTTAGATATAAAACAAGTTTAAAAGGTGTAAAAGGGTCGTAGACCTATAACTTAGCAAAAAATAGTTTTGAATCAATGATATTTAACTTATCAAGTTTTATTGTAAATGGGGAGACATTTTTTTTTAACGGGCGGTGCCACGTGTTATGTAGAAAAGTAATTTATCTGAAATGAAATGTACAATTGGAGCTCACGCTGAGTATATAATGTTCGGTTACACCCGAACTTAGACACCTTTACTTGTTTCAGTTGCCATTTGCTGCAAATAATATACGTTGAAAATATTCATCGCGACTTTTGCGTATATCTTTATTTAATCTATATGTCCAGCGACGTACACGTTTTCTGAGCTTTGTGTTAAACGGATGCTTATTTAATCTTTTTTAATAAGGTACGACTTATCCAAGGTTTGAGAGGTAGAAATTACCGGTTAGGAAAAAATCAAATACTTGAAAATAGTTTATATGGTCAGTGTTTTTGTGAACAGATTGTAAAATACAAACTGGGAAAAGCTGCAGTTAGTCAAATCTAAGGTTACCTATTTTACTATTTCTCACAACATTTATAGATTTTACTTTTTGTTTTTCTTTTGCCGTAATTATGTCTTTACACCAGGGATGATAAATCGATTTTTTCATTTTGTACCAAATCATCCAAAAATGTACCAAGTCTTCGGATGCGAATTTGAACGAAACAAGTGTTATATTCTGCTTCTTTATCCGTAAACTGTTTTTAGTCAGGAAACTTTCTAACACAAATTAAAGGTAGTATAACAGGGTAATATGATTTATGAAGAAATACTTTTCCAGTAAGAATAATAAAAGCAGTTTATCGATTGAAGCGTACATTTATGTACATATATAAAAACATTTCTTTATTAAGAACCAGTAAGTAGCATAAAATTATTATTAAAAAAAAGAACAGCTGCATTCAATGCAAACACATTTCATAAATACACTTTAGGTACAAAAGATTTATATTCAGGTATAAAAGTTGGCAAATTGTCGCCTACATCTATACTTATAACTCATCTTTCATTCACTACCTTAACAGTTCTTCTTTGAGTTCTTTAAGTATCTCAGTTGACAAAAAGTTTTTTGGTATCTATATTATGACAACTACTCTTAGTTGATTTCATCAAGTCTTTAGTTTTTATTAAATTCGAAACTGTGTTTATTTGGAGTCTATTTCTACTTTTAGTTTTAATTAAATTTTGTATAGAAAATATCCTTTCTACGTTTGTGGATGAATGTGGAATCGACAATATGCCTTGAACTATTCTATAAATACTGGAAAATATTTGCGCATTTAATTTTATTTTAACTGATCTTAATTCTTCTCAAAAGCTGCATATATTTAAATTCTTGAATTTTTTAAAGCTGTCATGCTCTGCCAAAGCTCTAAATTCAGAATTAATTTTCTCTATTTTATCAAATGTAGATTTCGGAAACAAGTCCTAAATTAAAGGCACAATACTGTTTGTTTCACCCATTGATTTTAAGTAATGATTAGATAATGCTAATGATTGCTAATTAAGCTTCATTTGCGAAATTCTATAATTCATTAAATAACTAGAATTAATTCAACTAATTCCCATTAGAGAATTGAAATTTTTATTCCAATGGTAAATCTAATTGCAATTAGTTGCCATTAGCAAAAAAAATTGGTTTACCTTTACAATTAGAAATCTAATTGACTTCTGCTAATGCAATTAGATATTCAATTAGGTCGAATTAGAGTCAATTATTTTGATAAAAATAAATTTTTTTCAAACAATTATTAAAGTGAACGAATAATGATGTAAATAAATATAAATAATTGATTCTAATTCGTGCTAATTGAATGTCTAATTGCATTAGCAGAAGCCAATTAGATTTCTAATTGTAAAGGTAACCCAATGTTTTTTGCTAATGGCAACTAATTGCAATTAGATTTATCATTAGAATAAAAATTTCAATTATCTAATGGGAATTAGTTGAACTATTTCTAATTGTTTAATGAATTAGAGAATATAAACCAATTGCATCAATTGCTAATTCTAATTGGAATTTAACATGTATGGTTTCACCGCTTAAAATACTTTATGGTAAAAGCCTCGCAGCCCACAACAAAGCTTTATCATTTCAATTTACTTTCTTTAATAAAGTACTGCAAAATTGTATATAAAATTATTTAGCACAGGCCTTAAATATGTGTACGTCATCCTTTTCGAAAAGTTGTTTGATAGAATAATATCCACGTTAACACCGCAGTAAACTTCATCTGGGGTTAAGTGATTTTCGTCTGAATCAATATTTAACATCCAAATAGGAGTGGAGTCTTTTTATAAAATGTCTAATTTGGTAATAAGTTAATGTATGCGAATATCTTCAGACTGCATTTCTATATTCACATTTCATTTAAAATATAAGAAAGAAATGTAAAATAAACTTTATAAATAGGACTTCGATAATTTTCAGATATAAGATTAATATTTTGATTGCTGCTTTTATTTTCAAATACGTAAAGATTTAAATAATACTTGAGGGCATCCCATTGCTCAAGAATTCTATCTATAACTGCTTGTCTAGAAACCACGTTGTGAGGCGTACTTTAGTATAACATGCATTTCTGTACCGAAATGTTCTTGAAAACTCTGAAAGTCTGCCCTCCTAAGGGGGCTGTTACAAAAATGATAGTTTACGTCTTTTAAAAATGTATCAATTTTGTAGGGAAATACATCACAAGCGGCAATTGAAGCTAAATTTAAAACGTGACAAACACATCCATTAACATGAAGATTTTGAACAACTTGCTTCAGCCTTGCTTGCACTCCGCTTTTTGCTCCCATGATAACCGAGCAATTGTCGGCAGTTAAACCAATCATTTTTTTAAGTTGTATTTATTTAATGGTCTTTCAAAGATTTAATAATTGCATTAAAAATAGCTTCCGCGATACTTTCGGTTAAAGGTATCAAATCTAAAATCTATCAATGCACTTTTCATCAAAAATTCGAATCGAACCTGACAAATTTTTTGAAATACATACATATATCACTCGTTTCATCTATTGTTAGAGAGTTATAATTCTTCTGACAAAATACAATTATGGATTTATTATTTTCTGGCCCTGTTATTTGAGTTATTATTTTTTGTGCTTTAATTCTATTGATGTAAAATTTGTTCACAATTTTAGAATCAGTTATGCTATTTTTCATAAGTATATTTAAATGATCCATAACTGTAAATGGCAAATAGTGCTCGGCAACAAAACAACTAAACTATATATTTTCTTCGAAAAATTATAATTTTTTTTTGTACATTCAGAGCTGCTTTGCAAATGACTTGAAGTATAGTGCTGTATTTTTCAAAAATGTACCAAATATGTCAATGTAGTACCATCGTACTTTCGGCAAGCGAAATGTACCAAAAAAAGTACAAATGTACCATGATTATCATCACTGCTTTACACCCATTTCTACGAGTAGTGTGTATATGTTTCTGTAGAAGCGTTTACTCAGCGCCCTCTTTATCTACGAAAATACATTCATAGATACTTGCATTATTCTGATCTACCCCATAAAGCCCAGGCAAGCATATTGTATAGAATAGGGTCTTTCATTTGGTGAGTTTGCTGTGTAAAGGCGAGTCGCTTCTGTCTCCAACTAATGCTAATGAAACATTTGATGCCAAAACTTGACTTTTAAGAAAGCTAACAAATGTTTCAAGCCCCTGTGAGAATTCTTCCTCCCTACAATATCCATCACTTAAAGTTTAAATATGTATTTAGAAAGCTGTCCAGGCCTAGCATCCCCAGATTCTGAACAATTCTTTTGTTTTAGTAAAATTCATTTTACTGCGAACAGTACGTGCTTCAACGTTTCCGGCGGCTTGACATTGAACATACACACTTGACTAAGTAGACATACATAACTTTAAAAGTCTGCAATGTAATGTTTGCTTTTTGTTCTTTTCGGTGGAATGAACGATTAGGTTCAGGCGGATCGCTTCACGTATCACACAGTGAGGTACACAACACCAACCTATTGATATTAAGACCCCCTGTATTGCGTTTGTTTTTCTCCACAAGCTTTACGGTAAACATCGAGGCAGTCGTGAGAGTGTGCTTATTGCTTTATTGCAAGCTTTCGCAGATCTTCGCAATTTTGCGAGAACAATTCCCAATGTAGAAAACACGTATTTATGTATGCACATTAGACCGTTTCAGATTTTATTCTTCTTTTTTTGATATCAAAATAGGTCCAAATACTTTTCCTTTTTGGAAAACATTTATTTCAAATAAAAAATAAATTATTAAAATAAAAAGGGATGTTATTGTATTTTTTTAGACCAAGGGAATTGTTGAGTTTATTTATTTCTAAGAGCTTTTTGGTCGTTCAATTTAAAGCAAAAACATTAGTTTTTCTTTTTTTCTCCGACGCGTTTCGACACGTTATTGTGTCTTCTTCAGGGAGACTATGTATTTATTTTGACAAGAAACCATAATTAGAAAATATTTTTCTAAATTATAGTACATACATACCATAACATAAATTGTAGACTGCGAATTAACTACACATTTTTACAAAAATATATACATTTAACATGAACAAAATTTTTACATTTGAGTCTAGATGTTTTTTTTTTTATCCTCTAAATATCTTGAATTCACTTTGATTTTAACTTTATTTTTAACTTTAACTTTAACTTTATTTTTAACTTTAACTTTCACTTTAACTTTAACATTCACTTTAACTTTAACTTCCACTTTAACTTTAAATTTAACTTTAACTTTAACCTTAACTTTAACTTTAACTTTCACTTTAACATTGACTTTAACTTTAACTTTCACTTTAATTTTAACTTTAACTTTAACATTCTCTTTAACTTTAATATTCGCATATACTTACCAGTAACAGTATAACATTCACTTTAACTTTAACTTAAATTTAACTTCCACTTTAACTTTAACGTTAACTTTAACTTTAACCTTAACTTTAACTTTAACATTCACTTTAACTTCCACTTTAACTTTAACCTTAACTTTAACTTTAACTTCCACTTTAACTTTAACCTTAACTTTAACTTTCACTTTAACTTTAACCTTAACTTTAACTTTAACTTTCACTTTAACTTTAACATTCACTTTAACTTTAACATTCTCTTTAACTTTAATATTCGCATATACTTACCAGTAACAGTATAACATTCACTTTAACTTTAACTTAAATTTAACTTCCACTTTAACTTTAACGTTAACTTTAACTTTAACTTTAACTTTCACTTTAACTTTAGCATTCACTCTAACTTTAACTTTAACTTTCACTTTAACTTTAACCTTAACTTTAACCTTAACTTTAGCTTTAACTTTAACCTTAACTTTAACTTTAACTTTATTTTTAACTTTAACTTTCACTTTAACTTTAACATTCACTTTAACTTCCACTTTCACTTTCACTTTAACTTTAAAAAAAAAAAAACTTTAGCTTTATGATTTTTTGTATTTGGCCTGTTGCTAACACCGAACCTTTTTCGAACCTTTTCGAACCTTTTTTGACAAATATCCGTTACGGTCTTTTTGATTTAGTCGCCAAGCCTGCGATAAAATCTATGCAATAGCTTAAAACTATTAAGGGTTTCGAATTTATATCTTGTTTGCACTAAGGAGGCTCCTACCGGCAGAACACGTCTATTCTATGTTTGATGAAGCCAAGGCGGAATGCCGTTCTTATTCAGAACTTGGGGCGCGTTTGCTAAGTCCACCGATATCAATATCATCAGCAATGATTGATGAGTCAGCATACATCTGCAATTGCTTGCTATTCACGTCACTTTTTTGAACGGTCTAATGCGCTTGGGTTTTGTGCTGCCGTACGCACACACTCTAATTCAGATTTATTAAGCTTTATGAATGCAGAGCAAGTTCGAATGACTCCTCAATAACACAAAAACAACGATTTTTTGATACTTTTGCTTACTCATTTGTTTTTGCTTTTTTTGTTTATTTATTTTTTGCATATTATATTCAATGTAGAATTTCTTTAGTAGTAATTGCTTGCCGTTGGAGCGTACAAAAGCTTTTTTTGCTCGCCTAGAATGTTTAACACGCGTCTTTCAAATTAAATTCATCATCATTAACGTTGACACTAAAGTTTTAATGCCAATATCTACAATGCAATTGGATGTGTGAAAAACTTTGAATTTTTAATTAGCTTTTTTTTTTAAATAAAAATTGTGTGTAGAAAATATTTTTTAACAGCAGTGCACAAAAATGTGAAGTTTTATAAAAAAAAATTCCAATAAAATTGAAAGTGATCATTAGCATAATGTATCTTATCTACGAAATATTTTCAACTTATTAGATACATATGTATATGTACATAGAAACATATTTAAATATGTATTAGTAAATTAAAACAAAACAACAAAAAGTGAAGTATATATATACATATGTATGTAGTTAAAAATAATTCAAAAAATCCATGCTAAATATAAAAAGAGTAAATACATATATAGTAGATGTGTATGTAGTAACGGTACAACGTGCGGCGCGTATCCATTACTAAAATACATTTCGAGCGATTACAAAAGTCCCCTCCTAGCCTCAACCCACCCTCCCCTCTTTGCCTAACAATCTGCGCCGGCAGTCGTGTGTCATACCCAATTGTACAGCCACGAAAAACTTAATACAATACAACTACAAATGCCTCATTAACATAGTTACACATGTGTAGGTGTCATTACTATATGCAGCAAATAAAAAAATTCCACTCAATTTTTAGCAGCGGCGACACTATTTCGAATTTCGAGTTTTGGTTTTATTTTTGTAAAATAATCCGCAATTCAACAGGTGAGTGTAGTTTTACACACACATACATGCAGAAATTTTAATGCGTACATCTCTCTTCATATACATACATATATACATTGGCTGTTAAAAAATATCACGTTTTTTATACCTTTCATGAACATGAAATCGTATATTAAGTTTGGTCCGATGTTTGTAACGTTGAGAAATATAGAATATAAACTCACCATTAAGTATACCGAATTGATCAGGGCGACGAACTGAGTTGATATAGCCATGTCCGTCTGTCCGTCCGTCCGTCTGTCTGTTTGAACGCAAACTAGTCCCTCAAATTTTGAAATATCTCAATGAAATTTGGCACAAGGATGTATTTTTGTATTATATTAGACATTTGCCGGTAGGATCGGGCCACTATAACATATATCTCCCATACAACCGATCGTTCCGATAAGACGGTTTTGGTCATTCCTGACGCAATTTAGAAAATATAAACGTGAAACTCGGTGATATATATTCTAATATATCATAGAAGATATCCTGAAAAAATCACTTTGATCGGAGCTACATATAGTTATATCCCATACAGCCGATCGTTCAGATAGAAAGATTTTTGGCCACTTCTCCCTTAATTTAGAAAGTATAAACGTGAAACTCGGTGATATATATTTTAATATATCATAGAAGATGTTCTGAAAAATCACTTTGATCGGAGCTATATATATATAGTATATATCCCATACAACCTATCCTTCGGATAGAAAGATTTTTGGCAATTTCTCCCTTAATTTCCAATATAAAAACGTTAAACTTGGTGATATTTATTCTAATATATCATAGAAAATTTCGTGTAAAAATCATTTCGATCGGAGCTATATATAATATATATCCCATACAACCGATCGTTCAGATAAGGGGGTTTTTTGCCATTTTTTATTTTATATTTATCTTAGAAATCGTTTAGGTATGTACATCTGTTCACTATATATTTCTTATCTTATACATCCGATTATTTGGAGATTACGAACGGGATAAGATTATTGTTCAGCCCCATTCATGAAGGGTATGAAGTCTTCGGCATAACCGAAGACAGTCCCGTCCTTACTTGTTTTTAATTATGATCAGGGCTGTTCAAAAATTTTTATATTGTAGTGCAAATCACAATACATATACAAATGTATATGTACTCTGAAACTTTTTTAAATTGAAAAAAAAAACAAATTTTATTTTAAATGTTTAAAGAATTTGAATGAATAAATTTTTAATTAAAATTTTTCTCAGTGCTACAATATTTTTGAAAAATTGTTTGTTGTCAATTTGTTAGTGTAAATTTGAGTATCATACCGAAGTGCCTTGATTTCATATTGAATTGCTTTTTCTTTGCACTGTCATATGAAACTCAGGCACTGTCATATAAATCGAATATATATGTGAGGGCATATGGGAGTGCTATGTATTTGTTTTTATATTCAAAGTGTGAATTTGTATCTGTGCCTATTCTTCAGGCCAAAACAAAAACAAACGTGCTATAAGTGTGAGCGGCTCTGATTATGATTAGTTATCTTTTTTTTTCTATGGATTCCATTTTGAATAAATGTAGAATTTTACTATTTTTTAGTAAATTCAAAAGTAAATTTTTGCAATTCAAAAACAATGTTCAATATTTTTGTACGCATCAGCTACTTGTCCAGATTACGTAGGCTAGTAATGGCATAAAGTAATTGATATAACACTTGAGCCAAAGTTAAGATTTTGTTTGAAATTTGGTACGCTGGCTTATCTGGACCCATAATAGATTTGGTACTAATAATTGGTAGAAGCAGATTATAACCACGATCACTTTTTAGATATCGAATACAAATACTGACATTGTGGTGAAACTAAGCGACTGGTATGACAAACATTTGAAAAATGGACATGACCCCGCCCACAGGAGAAAAATTAAAAGTTTGTAAGCCGCTGATATTATGTAGATCTGAGCAAGATTAACTTCACGCCCACTTTTTAAAATCAAGTTGCATACAGGTTTAATCAACAAATTTGCAACATATCTATGTTATGTAATACATTATCAGTAGTGATATGGTAGCGAAAAGGGGAACACATTTTACTCAATCTCTCTGTAATTTTCAATACCGTAAGTCGAAGAAAATCAACGAACTCTAACGAAATTTAGTAATAATTTTTTTTTAAGCGCGGTATCCAGATCATAAGAAAACTCTCCAGTCACTTTTTTTTTTGCCCTTGTAAGCCAAACTCGAAATTATTTTATTTGAGAATATTTATTTTTCTTTTTTATTTTCTTTATAAAATGCTTTCGAGTTGCATTTTGCGTGCTTCAATTGCAGCCCACTATGATTTCGTGGGTATTTCTTGAGCTTTCTGCAATATGAATTTATGGTTGCAGTACAGATCGCGGAAGAAATAAATAATAAAAAAAAAAAACGTCAGGCGCGATGACCTCCGAAGAGATTTTAAGCCGAGCTTGTCTTCCAATTTGCGTCGTGCTCCTTTTAATTTTTCTACAAATTGGCCGGACGGGACCTACTTGTTTTATGCCGACTCCGATCGGCATTTGCAAGACGGATCAGTTTTCACTGAGAGCTTTTCATGGCACAAATACATTCTGAGTGCTTGCAAAACACTTCCTAGGGGCGACCCCGCTTAGAAAAATTTTCTTCTAATTAGTTTCTAAGACTTTGATGTTGCTTTGGCCGGGGCGTGAACCCTGGATCGTCGGTGTGATGGCGGAGCACGGTACCATCACACCACGGCGACCGCCGTGTCAAGTTTGACTTACAAGGGGAAAATAATCAAAAGTCGTGAGCTTTTGATCTGGATACCACTCTTAAGATTGTGACTGTTTATGTTTTTGCTAAACAGCCCATCGGCAAATTAAAAAAAACACACAAATACCACCATGTTGCAAACTTGAAATTTTCAAGCCCTGAGCTCTATTTTCATTCAAAAAGCTCATAAACTTCATATTATGATATCAGTTTTGTATAGTACTGTAACGAATTTTGCTGCAAATCCTCTTAGTTGCAATCCTCTGCTAAGTTCGAATCACTAAACTGTTGAATAAATAACTCCAATTTGTAATAATGCAAAATGGCCTTTATTAAAGTACTTCACAATAACACTTATACTTTGCTACTCGCTGGCTTAATAACCAAACTGATTGATAACTCAAATGAAACTCTACTATTGGCCGCCAGATCGCGTGCTTAATCAAACTGATTGATAGCTCAACTCAAACTGAATTACTTCTTACTCGCCTGCCCCGCTTTTATAGTTTACGCTGCATATTTCTAGGCTCTTCGATTTCCAGAAGTTACTAGTTAGTTTCGCTACAAAATCGCCAGCCACAACTACGTGCACAAATTATTGCTCTCTCTTGTGACAACTCAGATAAGATATATGCATGTGTTTGTGCATTGCCGCTCCGCTGCTCGTATACGTACATATGTGTAGACGCAATTATTTATTCGTTTATGTAGATACATAATGATTGAATTATTGATGTGAATGTTTGTAGTTTACAGTCTCTCGCGCACACATAGGCGTATAAGTAAATGCATCTGTGTGTGACATCTTTCGGCTGCTTTATATATGTGTATACATGATTTGATTATTGACGTAAATACTGCTTACGGCCTTGGCATCGCCTTAGTGATGGTATAACTTAGTGATGTTAATATCCGTGACACTGCCCTCCACCTAAGTCTGATCGTCCCTATCAGACAAATCTCTCGATCTAAACGCTGCTAGCATCGCCATATGTACCACTCTTCTACTCCGTGGTTTCTCAATGCTTTGTATGCGGTAGATGATATTACTGATCTTCTTCACAACCTTGTACGGGCCTTCCCAACTACACCGAAATTTGGATGGAACACCTTTCCGCCGGTGACGGTTGTATAACAGTACCAAATTTCCCTCCCGGAAATCTTCCGAATTATTTTCCTTGTCGTACCTGTGTTTCATCTTACTACTCATTATCCTCGATCGTTCCCTCGCACTCTGTTGCTCGGCCAATGAAGAACTACTTCGCAGAGCTTGCGCTGGACGGATTTGCTTTGCATAATCAGTATCGTTCCGACGCTTCACAACAGTAGTGTGCCTTGGCTTGAAACCACCCTTGCATTCTTTCTTCGTTTTAGTACGTCCGTTAGGGCTTTTCAATGTCAGTGTTTCTCTCACAGGTACCTTCGGTTTTGATTTGTTTGGCCCATTTGTTCCATCAACCTTTACCTTTGAATTTCGTGGCCTTCGTCGAGTCTTCTCCACAAGTACCCGATTACTGCTGAACCCTTTTTCCAAACTAAAGTTAAGTGGCACATGTTGGTTCTCATAACGCATCACCCTTCTCTGCATATCGATCTTGATGTCATGGTCAACCAAGAAATCCACTCCCAATATAACTTCATCAACAATCTCCGCCACAACAAATTTGTGTAGAACCATGACCTTCCCAATCAATACTTCACATATCACTTCTCCCTGAACTTGGTTATACTCGCCAGTGACCGTACGCAACTTTGCTCCAGGTAACGGGTATACTCTCCTGTTGACCAAGTCAGATCGGATCAAGGAATGAGATGCGCCCGTATCTACAGTCAGTATTCGTTCGTTGCCATCCACATTCCCTCTGACGGTAAGACTGCTCGATTTTCTACCAATTTGCGACACAGATATCATAGGGCATTCAATAGCTGGATCTAGCTCTCTACCTCTTACTCGCTCTTGCTCATCTCCTCCAGCTTTGTGTTTATGGCCACCCACATTGTTGGAACTATTAGGACCAAGATCGCAATGACGTGCAATGTGACCTGGGTTGCCGCACTTGAAACATTTAATAACTCCGACATTCTTCTGTTGAGATCCCTTCAGTGCTTGCAAAATTGTTTCTACCCACTCTGGCCTTTCTACTTCCACACGGCGTGCTTTGAAAACTGGCTTACACAGAAGCGACGCTGTTTCCTGAATCAGAGCATGCGATACCGTTTCAGCTAATGTTAGTGTTGGATTCGCATATGTAGCCCGCTTCGTTTCCACATCTCGTATGCCATTTATAAAGCTCTGAATCTTCACTCTTTCCGTGTATTCCACGGGTGCATCCATGATACCTGTTCCAAAATTTCTGCCGACATTTCAGATATACGTGCCTCTTGTGCTTCCAATTGAGATGCCATATATGTCTTTTGATCTTCCAATTGAGATGACACTTGCGACGTCATTTCTGAAATACGTGCCTCCTGTGCTTCCATCTTGGATGTTATGCGTGTCTCTTGCGATTCCAGTTGGGATGCCATATTTGTGGATATTTGTGATGACATTTCTGTTATGCGTGTTTCCTGGGTTTCCATTTTTGCAGATATCTGTGATAACAAAGCCAATATCGCATTATTCTCGCTGCTTGCGACTGGACTCGGACTTCCGTTCTTCTCTTCAATTTTTGTTGTCTCGTCCCCATCAGGATAAAAGACAAACTCGTCCACATCAATTCCTTGCGACTCCATTACCTCTCGTAGCCGTTCTTGAAGTTCGATCTTATTGCCGGTTGTATTTAATCCACGGTTCTCCAACTCCTTTTTCAGTTGCTGGATCTTCAATTCGCTGAACTTTGCCATGCCCAAGTTGTATTCCCAATCTTCGGAATTTATTCAACAATTCCTCTTCTGACACCAATTGTAACGAATTTGGCTGCAAATCCTCTTAGTTGCAATCCTCTGCTAAGTTCGAATCACTAAACTGTTGAATAAATAACTCCAATTTGTAATAATGCAAAATGGCCTTTATTAAAGTATTCACAATAACACTTATACTTTGCTACTCGCTGGCTTAATAACCAAACTGATTGATAACTCAAATGAAACTCTACTATTGGCCGCCAGATCGCTTGCTTAATCAAACTGATTGATAGCTCAACTCAAACTAAATTACTTCTTACTCGCCTGCCCCGCTTTTATAGTTTACGCTGCATACTTCTAGGCTCTTCGATTTCCAGAACTTACTAGTTTGTTTCGCTACAAAATCGCCAGCCACAACTACGTGCACAAACTATTGCTCTCTCTTGTGACAACTCAGATAAGATATATGCATGTGTTTGTGCATTGCCGCTCCACTGCTCGTATACGTACATATGTGTAGACGCAATTATTTATTCGTTTATGTAGATACATAATGATTGAATTATTGATGTGAATGTTTGTAGTTTACAGTCTCTCGCGCATACATAGGCGTATAAGTAAGTGCATCTGTGTGTGACATCTTTCGGCTGCCTTATATATGTGTATACATGATTTGATTATTGACGTAAATACTGCTTATCGTGGCCTTGGCATCGCCTTAGTGATGGTATAACTTAGTGATGTTAATATCCGTGACAGTACCTTTTAAATTTAAGTTGGACTCCAACATTGAATTGAAGCTCTTTCATTTTATATTAAGCGCATAACGGTAAAAAGACGAGCATTTTTAAGTATTTATAAATAAATTTTTATAACATATTTAAAATAAAGATTACTTTAGTAAGTAGTACTTTAGTAAGTAGGGAAAAGTTCTAAAGAAAAATAGATGTTAAATAAGTTTTGCTATTCTCCTTTAAAATTTAAAAGCCGTCAGTTAGACTTCCTTACTTGATAGATATATTTTTAGCGCGGAAATGGGAATTCTTTATATTTGACCATGCATGATGATTGATACCCAGCGGAAGAAGGTTATTGAATTATACGGTATAATTCTGCGTTGCGAACGATAGCTCAGACGAACGAATCTTAGAGATTTCATCTAGAAATGGTATTCTGTATTATTTTCTCTCCATCTTCTTACCTTATGTCAAAGGAAAAGGCGAAAACAATTTTCAAATGATATATTGCCATCGTTGGCCATAATACTCGTACAAAGAATATTCGTTTCACAACTGAGAATGAGGCAGTTAATAACTTTCTTTATTGCTTTGTTTGCCGGAATGTCACTTTACCGCAACAACCATTTCTTTCTAGGCAAAGTCTGAGTTTCCCTGAGCATTTTTTTAAATTACTACAAAAACATTGTGCAATTTGTCAATATATAAATAATAGTAAGGATTGAACTGAACAAAACCTGTCATTTAAACAATTTTACGTATCGTCAAACTTCTGGCAGTGGTATTATCGATACTGTTTGTAATTTTAAGCTATTAACTTCATTTATAATCACAATGCAAACAATTCCATTTCAGTGCTAATTTGTTGATCGCAACTATATGTATGTATGTTTCCCCCAACGACTTGTTGAATGAATTGTATGAGCAATTTGGCTTTTTGCCCATTATGTTGTCATCGTTGTAATATATTTATATATGTACATACATATGTACCCAGACCATATTTCAGACTATTCTGCTGACTATTGTATGTTGTTTCTTTTTTTTTGTGCAGAGCTTTGGTTGAGAGAATGAGTGCAATTTGTAGTTGCTGAGTAAGCGAATTTGGCGGCATAAACTAATCGAAATAGATATAGACTTCTATATATCAAAATGATCTGGGCGAAAAAAGAAATTCATTTAGCCATGTCCGTCCGTCCGTCCGTCCGTAAACACGATAACTTGAGTAAATTTTGAGGTATCTTGATGGAATTTGGTATGTAGGTTCCTGGGCGCTCATCTCATATCGCTATTTAAAATGAACGAAATCGGACTACAACCACGCCTACTTTTTCGGTATAGAAAATTTCGAAAAACCGAAAAAGTGTGATAATTCATTACCAAAAACGGATATAGCGATGAAACTTGGTAGGTGCGTTGACCTTATGACGAAAAATAGAAAACTAGTAAAATTTTGGGCAATGGGTTTAGCACCGCCCATTTTTAAAAGAAGGTAATTTAAAAGTTTTGCAAACTGTAATTTCGCAGTCGTTGAAGATATCCTGATGAAATTTGGCAGGCACGTTCCTCCTATTACTATATGCGTGCTAAATAAAAATTAGCAAAATCGGATGAGAGAACACGCCCATTTAAAAAAAAAAAAAAATTTTTTTAAGTCAAATTTTAACAAATAATGTAATATCTTTACAGTATATAAGTAAATTATGTCAACATTCAACTCCAGTAATGATATGGTGCAACAAAATACAAAAATAAAACAAAATTTCACAATGGGCGTGGCTCCGCCCTTTTTCATTTAATTCGCTTAGAATACTTTTAAGGCCATAAGTCGAACAAAAATTTACCAATCCTTGTGAATTTTGATAGGTGCATAGATCTATGACGATAACTGTTTTCTGTGAAAATCGGCAAAATCGGTTGAAGCCACGCCCAGTTTTTATACACAGTCGACCGTCTGTCCTTCCGCTGGCCGTTAACAGGATAACTTGAGCAAAAATCGATATATCTTTACTAAACTTAGTTCACGTACTTATCTGAACTCACTTTATCTTGGTATAAAAAATGGTCGAAATCCGACTGTGCCCACGTCCAATTTTCGATATAGAAAATTACGAAAAATGAAAAAAATGCCATAATTCTGTACCAAATATGAAAAAAGAGATGAAACATGGTAATTGGATTGGTTAATTGACGCAAAATATAACTTTAGAAAAAACTTTGTAAAATGGGTGTGACACCTACCATATTAAGTAGAAGAAAATTAAAAAGTTCTGGAGGGCGAAATCTAAAGCCCTTGGAATCTTGGCAGGAATACATTTCGTGGTATGACATATATAAATAAATTAGCGGTACCCGACAGATGATGTTCTGGGTCACCCTGGTCCACATTTTGGTCAATATCTCGAAAACGCCTTTACATATACAACTAAGGGCCACTCCCTTTTAAAACCCTCATTAATACCTTTAATTTGATACCCATATCGTACAAACGCATTCTAGAGTCAGTCCTGGTCCACCTTTATGGCGATATCCCGAAATGGCGTCCACCTATAGAACTATAGCCCACTTCCTTTTAAAATACTCTTTAATACCTTCCATTTGATACCCATGTCACACAAACACATTCCAGGTTTACCCTAGGTTCATTTTCCTACATGGTGATTTTCCCTTATTTTGTCTCCAAAGCTCTCAGCTGAGTATGTGATGTTCGGTTACACCCGAACTTAGCCTTCCTTACTTGTTTAGTATTATACACATTTAACTTTGTTTTTTTTTTTTTTTTTTTTTGTGTAAATTTATTTATTTTTTCTTTTACTTTTGTGTTTGTTTTATATTGACATATTAGTTTCATTTCCTATGTTTTGAAACTGTCGCGAGCATTTGCGACAAGTTTTTCTCCACAAGAAGCATCATAAAAGTCAGCTATTATAATCTGCATAACCTTCCAACTGTTATCAGTCTGACTAATAGCGTTTTCTTTTCTGGCTAAAGTGCTACGCTTTTTGTACGCCGCGCAAGGTTTCTTGTTCTATTCTAAAAAACAGGCAACGCCTTTACGGGGTGCTTCGTTCTTTTGTGAAAATTGTTGCCTGCTCGCAACGCAAAAGTGTTACACTTTTACCCTGTATAAAATGGCGGTGTGGCAGTGCAACTCTGTGAAACTCTCAATTCGCTCTTAACTTCCACATATACTCTGTTAATGTGAGTGAATATGGTGAGTTGAAATGTTCTTTGTATGCACTATAAATTTTGAACATTTTCTGGGGTAGGAGTAACTCTATTAAGGCTTTACCATTTACTTAGGCAACAATTTATTTCAGAAAAGAAAACGCTATAAGCTTTCATTATCAGTTCACGATTTTTGTCTGTAAATATTTGCACAGATTACATATTCAGATTGTGACGGAACTACTTTGTATTTTGTATGTATATACATAACATACAACAGAGCGTATCATAAAAGTTCGTTAAAAATGCAGCACATTCACTAAGTGCCTCAACTCAGCTTGGAAAAAGAAAACATCCTTTTAGCTTAGAAAACGATATAGATATTAGCTCCTAAATCTGTGCAATTTTCCAAGCAAGTTTGCAAAGATAATCTAGACCCTTCAGGGCGCTATTTTTGAAAAACTTGATTTTTTGGTCAATACACCTATGGTCAGAAAAAAAAAAAACAGAAAATCATACTTTTCCCTATTTTAGTACTTCTTCGGTACGCTGTACCGTCGAGATTTTAGTTTTTATGTTAATACTATTCTTCAATTCTGAAGCAGATTCAAATGTGTTCAGAAAAGCTATCTTGATGATATCTCTATCATCGCGTTCAGAAAATTTTCGTGGACGCCCGCTTCGTGCAAAATCTGCTTTAAATCATTGTAACTTACTGCGCCTACGCTATCCATATATCGCGTAGTTTGTCGTTTGTAGACAATAATGTAAATTTTTGTTTAAGCATAAAACTATTACTTTTATGTAATATAGCTGCTTTTTCGAAGTCTGCTAGGGACTTACTAACTTTCTCGTCTTAAAATATCCCCATTGACCTATCGAATGATCAGTGTTCACAAAATACTTGCGTTACTTAGCTGTAGTAACTGTATGAACGCCGACCCAGAAACCAGACTATATATTTCCGAAGGTTTATGATGCGCTGAGATATCGCATTTTGAAATGTTCATGTTTCTAAATTTTCCTACACCTACGAAAGAAAATGATATTTGAGCAAACTAAACGCCATTTGAAAGAAGAAGACTTGTATTTAAAGATTTCATCCTTTAATTTTGGTGAAAGAAAACATCTGCAAGGCTACATAACCTCAAACATGGGCAAAAACGGTGTTTTTTGCACTTTTAGGTTAGGATATCTCGACAACCAGAGCTGATAGAGCAGATCATCGCATCAAAATCCTTCGAATATATATAGTCCGGTTTCTGGGGCTGAGATGCTGTCGGCCTGTGTTATCAGAACAAACATTTAAAACAATTATATTTTTTCTTTTGCGCTAACAAAACTGAAAAACGATTTTCAAAAGCGGCCTCAAGGAAGATCTGAATTGTTTCAGCCAATTGCGCAGATCCAATATGTGTACATATGGATTGCTGAGAGTGTAATATCACCCTATGCCGGTTGCCGTTTCGAAAACGCCCTATCACAGAAATAATTTAAAAATGCCCTATCAGAAACGCCATAACGCATAAATTCAATACATTTTTACATTAGCTGGGCTATTTAAGGCAAAAAAAACCTGAGATAGTTCGTTCTTGAACTCAATTTTGAGATAGGGCTTTTCAAACATGATTAAATTTTCTGATCGTTGTTTTTTTTTTTTTTTTGAGGTTCAACAAAATTGTTAGGCAGTCGATGATTGAACGTCAAAAATTAAAATTCCGTAAGACCTATTCTGATTCAAATCCTGAAATTCAAAGTTTCAAAAACTTCGAACTCCCTGATGAAGATGTAAGAAAAACATTGAAACGCGTAGGAGAATAGGAAAAAACTCTAGTTTTTGCCTCTCATATATCGACCGAAAAGCTCTTAGAAAAATTTTTCAAAATTATACTCGGTCCAAAATAACATATGTGCATTAAAATACGTCTCCTGGAAATCGTATTAGATATTGAGGAAAATGTAGGGACGTAGTAAACTTCAACATTTTTCGGAAGACATAGTAAATCTACTACGTGAAATTCTAACACTGCTAAGCAATTACTTGCATTGCGAATTTGAAAAAACAAAAATTTTATTTTTTTTAACAATAATAATAGTTTTACAAAAAGGACCCTATTAAAGGTTTCCTTTTTTTTTAGCAAAAAAATTCAGAAACCCGATTCAGGCTATGCAAAAAACTTACAATAAAAGGGACTTTCATTTAAAGCGCGTTCATGCACAAGAATTTTGAAAATGGAAATCCGTTAAAAGTTCAACAAAGTACAAAAAATTAGCTGCATGGCTACAAAAAATATTAAAGAAAATATAAACGCAATTTGTGAGTTATTTTAACTTTAATTTTGGGCTTCAAATTGTATTAGAATTTTATGGGAAAAATATTGAAATTAACTGTTTTGACAGCGTGTCAAAAATGAGTTTCCGAAAACGGTATGGAATTTCTTTTTCAGTTCCGAGAATGCCAAAGAAGTAAAGTGCATAGAAGTGAGCTAGAGACGGCTTACAATAGCAACAAAACATCTTTACGAATAGCATAACTCATACAAAATAAAAATAAAAAACACTTTTTTAATATTCGAATCTGTCACTAATCTAATGCAAACCACTAGTCGATTATCAAGAGCACTACTTGAAACCCATGATGAAATGTTCAAAATTTTTCTATCTATACATCACGATACACTCTAATGTTTAAATACATGCTTATGTGGCTTTGCTGAATAATAGCTGCACTCTTACTGTGAATTTTCTAATTTACAGTGAAATATTGGTTATTTACTTAACTTAAAATAAATTAACCGTAAATGATGAATAACTGCAATAGCTACTAAAAAACCTTGGCTAACAAATATTGACGTCATGAACCGCGCACCCAAATAGAACGTTGGGTTTTTTTATCATAGATGGGTACTTTGTGCGAGCAATAGAAGAGCAGTAAAATTTAATTCTTACATAATTTCATTTGAACTATCGGTAAATTATCGTCATCTTCATTGATTGGCACTTAACCGCCTAGGGAATTTTGGTGTGATCTTCGTCAGAAAAACGAGATCTCATCCGAGGTTCGATAACTAGTTTTTTTCATTGATAGACGTTTTAATTGGGTGGTCCAGCTCAGGATAAGGTTACTGGATTTGATATTTAATCCCCAATTATGACCGCGGGTGGTTCTAAGCCCCCATAACCCACTGGGCAAATTTAAACTAGTAATGCAGTTTAGCTTATAAACAAGTATGGGTGTCTAAGTTCGGGTATAACTGAACATTATATACTCAGCAGAGATTTTCTATCATACAGTTCATTAAGTTTAAGTTTTTGATACTAATATCTAAAATGGGCGTGTTTATGAAACGATATTTCCTACTCTCATAAAAAAATGTTCCTCTTGATAAAGGAAATACATAAGTGTACCGAGTTTCAATCAGAAGAATGACTGGCCAAAAAAGGGGCGGTGCCACGCCCATTTTAAAATATTTTTTAGCTTCAAAATTTCTTGTTATATTGGTATTTTGGAAAAAAAAATTGTGTTAACATAAAGTATTCTTTCCCAAAGATATTGTCTACGAACCTTTTAAAAATCTTTTATATAAAATTGAGCAAGGTCCTCAACCGATTTCGTTTATTTTGATCAGAAATATTTGGAATTATAAGAGAAATACATATGCCAATAGGTCTTCGAGTAATGGCTCCCTAAACTTGAGCAAATGCTTTTACAAAAAAAGGCGGTGCCACCCCAATTCTATACTTAAGTATTAAAAAATACCATGAAATAAAGTTATTTTTCGCCTTTCATTTAAGTCCCTTAGAAAATCGTTTACATAAAAGCCGATTTAAGACAATATCGTGTTTACAAACGGACGCAGGGACATGGCTTAATGAGTTACTTTTTTCACCCTGATCATTTTGACATATGAAAATCTATATCTATCTCCATTTTATGCCGTTACAAGGTATCATTATACGGATAAAATAATCGGGGTCGCCGATCGGAAGTGATTTGACAAACACTCCGAGTGTATTTCTGCCATGAAAAGCTTCTCAGTGAAAACTCATCTGCCTTGCAGATGCCGTTAGGAGTCAGCATAAAACATGTAGATCCCGTCACGCCAATTTGTAGGGAAAAATAAAAGGAGCACGACGCAGATTGGAAGAGAAGATCGTCTTAAATCTGCTCGGAGGTAAATTGCGTCAAGTATTTTTTTTTCTTTTGTAAGTTTTGCTCAGCTTATACTCAACAGTAAAGGTCTCCTATTTATCTGAAAGAATGAAATGTATACCTACCATTGAGTTTTGCACATTAGTTTATTGCAAAATGCCCATTTATGATTTTAATACATAACCCTGCAAAAAAAGTGCGACCAAACCCTAAAGAGAGCGGTCTACGATTGATCTCTTTTGTCTATTTTGGGGCATAATTGAGCCCCTCTAGTCCCTATTGGGTACCGTTGTGATTAATTAGGTTGAAATCTATGTAGTCCATTTTAAGAAACAAAAAAAGTTGCAACGAAGTCAGTTAAATAAAAAAGATTCTAGGTGATTGATTCGAATTATTTAAGAAAAATGCGGAGCCCTATACCGAACCTAAATGACTTGGACGATATGTTCCATTATCGTTGATCCATATCTTTTGCAGAAATGTATCTAGCAATTTTAGGCAAGTTTTAATATTGCGTTTAATATGTACATAAGCTCGTACCATACGAAAACTAATACTTTTTGATGAGAAAAATGAGATGAGTATTCATTACTTCCCATATGGGTAAAAGGGATTGGTCCTATCCTTCCCGTTCGGGTATAAATGGGTACAATTAGTCTCTTCATAGGACATGCTCAAACAAAAGGGAACAGTTCAACGCATACAAAAAAATCAAAACTGGCATTAGTCGCAGTCTCCTTTACAACCCATCCTAGACTAATCGCATTTTTTTGCAGGGAATGCTGCTTTTTTCATCTAGGAAGTGAGGCTGATTGACCGATCGCTATGGCTGATGAGTGTACAAAATTTCGTTCCTTCATTTGTTCTTTATATCTGTGAAGTTGAGCCCTTTTTTTCTTTCGTCATTTCACGCATACCTAAACACATTCATTGATATGTAAAGCTACTCATTTTCATAATCATAATTTTCCAATTTGTTAAAACATACATATGTATGTACATACAAATGTTTATCTGTATATCATGTTGATATTTACGATCATATTTGTAATGTTTACTATTTATAAAATGCTGAGTCATTGGTTTACTGCACAGGCTGAACGCCGACACAGTAAGCTGAGCAATATTGCACCCATGTATGTATGTACGTGTACCAAGATAATAAATACCATATACATATGATAAAAGAAACAAAATTATAAACACTAATGACAAAAATGTTTAAAAAATGCAATTTAAAAACTTCTTCTTTATCATGTTCATTAAGAGCAACAGCAACTAAAAGCCCCGTCACATAAGAAGTTTTTCAGATACGTTTAACACAATCTTATGCATGCCAGTAAAAGCGGAGTCATTGGTGCCGTTTGTCGTATCACTGTAGTCGTATCCCTAACGTAACCCTATACGATACAATGTTATCGATTAATAAATGTAAGGCGCGATAACCTCCGAAGAGATCTAAGGCCGAGCTTCTCTTCCAATTTGCGTCGTGCTCCTCTTGATTTTCCATACAAATTGGCCGGACGGGACCTACAAGTTTTATGCCGACTCCGAACGGCATCTGCAAGGCAGATGAGTTTTCACTGAGAGCTTTTTCATGGCAGAAATACACCCGGAGCGTTTGCCAAATACTGCCGAGGGGCGACCCCGTTTAGAAAAATTTTCTTCTAATTGAAAACCCTTATTTCTAAAATGTTGGTGTTGCTTTGTCCGGGGTGTGAACCCAGGGCATACGGTGTGGTAGGCGGAGCACGCTACCATCACACCACGGTGGCCGCCTTAAGCTAAAAATCGTGAAAATTTCATAAAAATGAAGAAAACGCAAATAAATTACAAACATATTCCACAAAAAGTTATTAAATTCACCAACTCAAATATTTTTAGGTTATGGATACGGTTACGACCTTAGCGTCACGATATGGCACCAATAATCGATTACATTGATTCCCATAAGGTTGGTCGAATCAGCTGTTATAAGGTTACCGATAACGCACCAATGTCTGCAGCTTAACATCGCCACAATTACGCAAGATGTTACGTTTGTAACTTCACACTTGGCAATTGAAGTTTATTTCGCCTTGCCCATTCACAAACAAAATTTCGCGAACACAGTTACAAACATTCTCACTATGCAAGAAAAATACTTGCTAACATATTTTGTGTCATAATCATTTGTTAAGTTGCAGCTTTTAATTGTGAAAATTTTTAGAAAAGTACCAACGAATGGGAAAAAGAATTTCACTTCCAAAGTGTGAATCCATCCTTAGCCAAAGCAAATGTCGAATTATTCTTCTTATGATTTTCTCGCCACAAAAATTGGAATTTTGCTACTTTTTCACATCAGATAGTGCCAGTGTGGCTCAAACTACCGTTCTCCATAAAAATACGTGCAATCTACTCAGCATGCATAAGATCGCGTTCAACGCATCTACATATATAAAAACAGCTTATGTGACAGGGCTTTGATTGTCGTGATGTTACTGGCATGCATGGGATTGCGTTGAACACGCATCTATATGAAAAAGTTGATTATGTCTCGGCCTTAACTATAATAGTTAAGCGCCAAATACACGACACGAACATTTCCGCGAACATTCCGCAATCTTGTTCGCAGCTTTGGCCATACACCATACGAACTTTTGGCCGAACATTAGAAATTTTGTATTGTCCATTTTACTTTTCCGCGCACGTCTGTTCCGTTCAGAAATTACTACGATTATGAACTATTTCGCCATACACGCACGAACAGTTCGCGCAAATGTTCGCCAAAAATTAAAATATTTTGATTTTTGGCGAACATTTGCGCGAACTGGCAAACACCAATACACGACAGAAAAGGTCGCAGAAACATGACATAACGGGAATGTTCGCGCAAATGTTCGTGTCGTGTATTTGGCGCTTTAGTTGTTATTGCAAATTATCATTATTATTGGAATAAGTCTTGACACTGTCCGCATTGTTAAGCCTCCATTACTGATACTTAGCATAGACTTGACTTGACTTCGCGTAAACTTGGCAACTTAGCCACGATTATACTCCACTTGGCGCATACAATGTGGCATCATAATCAGCGTTGAAATTTATTTTTAAATAAATGTCAATTTGTATGACAAAATGTCAAAATAAAATGGAAACAAACAAATGGCATCTCAAAATTTAAACGTCACTTAGAACTTACATAGAAAATCAAAATTCAACAGACTTCTATGTCAAGTTAAGTGTTGCTAAGTTTTGAGTAATCAGTAACATGCAATGTTCATTTAACAGAACTGTAAGTGACAGTTCTCAAGCCAAGTCAAGTCTATGCTAAGTATCAGTAATGGGGCCTTTATTTTAGGCGCACTTGCAGAACGGCAAGTAAATTTTTTAGCTCAGAGTTAATTTAAAAAATTTGTCAAAAATATATGAGTTTAACTCTGAGCTAAAAAATTAACTCGCCGTTCGTATTTTCTTTTATAAATAATTCGTTCCGATAAAGTGAAAGTTTCAAAAGAAATTATTATAATTTCCTTTGTTTCTACTAGGAAATCGAAAAACTCCAAACGGTCCCATGAAAGATCTAGATTAATTTTGCTACTTGCTCTGCAAATTGCACAGATTCAGCATATGTTAAAAAAACTTACAGTAAACGGTATGCCCCCTAATTTGTGATAGGAATCTGCCTATTTATGTATTTGGACTTTAAAGTTAGGCTGTAGTCTAATATACTGAGAGATCACAGAAACACTATATAAAGGTAGTATAAGAGTACTTTTTGTTACTTTTCGTAATTTCTGCCCATTTTAACAGATAGAAGCTTCGAATTTCAAGCAATGCTTACATATATTACAAAAAATGTTGTCTAAAAAAATCGTAGAGATCGGTCACATATATAACTTACATATATCACATGTTTGCAACGCATCAACAAAAATACGGTTTTTGAGGTTGCGTATTTGCCATGACGTAGCAAATGCAAAGCCGTATATAATTTTTTGGAGAAAGCAATGCTAAATATCTATTGCTTTTGGAATGCAATCCACAAAGCATGTTTTTCGATCCAAATTGTGTAGTATATTTACAGGCGCGCATCAACAGAGCCTGACTGACGTAGCATACTTGCGTATATTTATTGATTCAGATGTATGCGGGCCCGGTATGTATGTTTGGTCGCTCTTAAATAAACGCACGTGCTTGAGTTGAATGCTTTATGATCAACAATAGCGAAATTGTATTCAATTAAACAAAGCTAACGGCAAAAAACATCGCGTTAGCAACTGCAATAAGGCTTAATGCCTCGGGGCAGCTTGATTGCAGGCCACAGCAGTATAGCGCCATCTAATATCGGGCAAACGGAATATATGATCCTTGAGCTTCGAAAGAGATATTGGGGCCATAATTGATCCCGAGGGTTGGTGCCGGGATGCAGAAATGGCAGAACATACTATACACGTGTATACGGATGGTTCCAAATTAATGGAAGGGGTTAGGTCTGCTGTTTACTGTGTCGACCCAGAAATAAGTTGATCCTACATGCTGCCAGAATACTGCAGCGTTTTTCAGGTGGAAATTATAGCAGTGAAGAAAACAGCAGAAATTCTGGAGGAAGCGTGCTTCATCCAGAAGTATTCTGGAATGTAAAGAAGCATTGGAAAAACTTCACTCAGGCCGGACCATACATTACTGGGTTTTCGCTCATGAAGGATGGGCATACTGTCTGGACACTGCCTTCTGGCGTCGCCTCGTCACTAACAGCAAGTGTAGGAAGTGTGAGCTGCAGGATGAAACGGTTGAGCACGTTCTGTGTTCATGTCCTGCGCTCGCCAGTTCAAGGGTCCAGCTATTAGGGGCGGCAGAGTTGCAAGATCTCGAGGCAGCAATTAAGTTGGGTCCTAGAAAACTGCTAGTATTTGCCAAGAGGACAGCGTTATTCTATAACATATGCCCTGGCACTTGATTGGGGCTCTTCCGTTTGGTCGTCACACAAATTCTGGTAACACTATGGACACATTCAGCCTATGTGAGATCTTTATTGACCGGCCAGTTCAACCTAACCTAAACAAAACTAATTTAGAATTGCTTGAAGTTTTTAGTTCAAAAAAAGAAATATTGGGTGTTTTTTATTCTTGAGCTCAAGGCCGGATTAAATAAAACACTTTTAATTTAATTTAATTAACTGTCAATATTTCGACTTCATTCTGAAGTAATCATCAGGACTGAGTCCTCAAATGCGTTTTCAAGACTGGAATGAGATTTGAAGATTCAGTTCTGATGATGACTTCAGAACGAAGTCGAAATATTGACAATTAATTAAATTAAACAAATCACGAGTGGCGCATCCGTATAACGCACGGATTTTGTTTTTGCCGAGCTGTTCATAGGCAGAGGTTTGTTAATCGTCGAGATCTAAAACTGCTCAGCTACATAATAAAAATCATCAGCTGAGTATTAATACATAACAGCTGTAAATTATACATATAGTAAATTGTTAAATAAGTTATCGATTTTAGCATATAAAGATTTTTTTTTAGTTTTTTTTTTTTATTTTGTTACGAGTTAAGATAGGATAGGACAATTTTCTTTATAGTAAAAAGTGAATCCGTTATATCAAGTGAATTCGAATGAGAGTTAAAATCATGACACAAACACCGAAAAGGTTAATTTAATTCGAAATTAGTTATGCACTGCCTCAAAAGAAGAGGTTTGTTATGTCTTGACGCTCGTAATGGGACATTGAAGTTTACTTCGTTCAAAACAAAGGGGCTAGAAATTAGTCCATTCAGTAGTTTAGCCATAAATAATACTCCTAGCATTTCTCTACGACTAGCGAGAGTTGGAAGATTGATAAGCTTGACAAAGAAGACATATTTCCGAATTATTATTTACATATTTATATATTATCGCTAACTCATAACTAAAATTATAGGCCAACGAAAACAGCTATATCAACACAGGCCATCAGCTGACTGCTAAGTTTAAAAATTTGTATGTGTATGTGCTTAATTTATTATGTATAGTTATAATGTTTTAAAATAGGTAATTACTTGCATTTTAACCTAACTTTTTAGATTTCGAAGTACAGGTGGGATGATTTTAAGAAAGATTTTGGATATGCTTTGAGGGCTGGGATTTGATAGCAGGGAGTATGGACTTTGGGTTAGTATATTTGAGCGTTGGGTATGGAAGATCCTGCAGTCGCTTAGGATGTGCTCGACATTAATTAGTTGGTGATATTGCAGAAGGGACATATTTGAGATAAGTTGTTGTCGGATCTGTGCTGGTGTGTTAGTTTGGTGTGGTCTGAGGCGAATGAATTTAGTTAGATCTAGTCTGTGCGGGTCATCTTTGTGGGCGTAATTAAGGTATGTTTGGATGCATGGTTGTTTAACGGTCATGTTTTTATACCAGGCGGTTGTGTTGTGTATTTGTGATCTGTGTATTTTAGTGAAATGCGTTTGTGTAAAGTTCTTGATGTCGTTGTGATTGTAATTTGCGGTCACAGTTAAAGGTGAGGACGTAGCTTCTCTCGCTGTTTGGTCGGCAAATTCATTGCCAGGACTTTTAACGTGTCCCGGTATTCAGATAAGTTTCAATCTAGGGTGGAAGTCTATAAGGGTACTTCTGATCATGGAGGCATAGTGATTATGGTTATTTATATTTGAGATAGCGTCGAGTGCTAAGAGTGAGTCGCTACAGACAGCGAGTGTCCTCGTCTTTGTTTTGCTATGTTAAGGGCTTCTGCTATGCAATTTTTCTGCTGTGAAAACTGAGGTGTAGTCCGGAAGGAGAGACGTTTTTAAGATTTCAGAAGAGGTTGTTATGCTGAAGGATACGGTACGGTATACAAAAACTTGTTGTTACCGAGTTTGCTTTGTATGTCATTGTTTAATGTGAAGTAAGGGAGCAGTTTTTTATCATTTGCTGGTTTGGCATAGAATATTCGAATCGTAAAACAACAGAAATTAGGTGATAAACAACAGAAATTAGGTGATTATTAGACAGCGAGTGTCCTCGTCTTTGTTTTGCTATGTTAAGGGCTTCTGCTATGCAATTTTTCTGCTGTGAAAACTGAGGTGTAGTCCGGAAGGAGAGACGTTTTTAAGATTTCAGAAGAGGTTGTTATGCTGAAGGATACGGTACGGTATACAAAAACTTGTTGTTACCGAGTTTGCTTTGTATGTCATTGTTTAATGTGAAGTAAGGGAGCAGTTTTTTATCATTTGCTGGTTTGGCATAGAATATTCGAATCGTAAAACAACAGAAATTAGGTGATTATTAGTCAGCGCTTATTACTTAACTGTTTTTAAGCTCTTTAAGAGTGTCGAAATTTATGTAAAATCTTAAAATTCAAATAGTTCTGCGTTATAAAAATTAGAGTCAAGTGGAACAATGTGCATGGGTGAATTTCATAAAAAAACCTAAGAAACAAAAAAAGTATTAAACAAATTTTGGGTTTTTAATAAATTTTATATTTCTCGTTTTATTATAATTTTTTCTGAAGTTTTTTTTTTTTTTTTTGAATAATTTTTTTGACCAATTTTTGATGTTTGGCAAATGGCTTCTAATGTGAATATACTGTGCGACAAAATTAAACTAATAAAAAAAATCTTGAAAAGCGAAGCGGGACACCTTTTCAGGAAGAAAAAAGCAGAGACAGAAAGGCGTGAGCTGCTAGCAATCAGGAACAACGCTCGCAAATTTTAGCAAAAAATTCGACGACCTTGTAACCGATGTCCTAAAACAGCGATGTACCCCACGGAACCCGATCCCGCAGTCGATGATGATGGAATTAATGTCCCCCCACCCGATTATGACGGAGAATAGCAATAACCAGATTAAAAAACAATAAAACCACGGGCGCTGACGAATTTCCTGCGGAGCTATTCAACTACGGCACCGAAGAGTTGGTAAAGCGCATGCATCCGCTTCTTTGCAAAATATGGTCGGACGAGTGCATGCCCGACGATTGGAATCTAAGTGTTCTTTGCCTAGTCTACAAGATAGGGGATCCTGAAAACTGCACCAACTATCGCGGAATCAGCCTTCTTAATATCGCATATAAGGTCCTGTCACCGCTTCGTCGATTTTAAAACCGCCTTTGACAGCGCGAAAAGGAGCTGCCTATATGCCGCTATGTCGGAATTTGGCTTCCCAGCAAAACTTATACGGCTGTGCAAAATGACGTTGAGCAACACCATCAACTCCGTCAGAATTGTGAAGGACCCCCTAGCCGTTCGAAGCTATGTGAGGTTTCAGACAGGGTGACCCCCTATCGTGATATTTCTTTAATTTGAAGCTGGAGAAAATTACACTAGCTGCAGAACTTGGAACAATATTCTAAAAAAGCGTGCAATTACTGGCGTATGCTAATGACATTGAAATCATCAGCCTGAACACCCGCGCCGTAAGTTCTGCTTACTCCAAACTGGAAAAAGAAGAGGTAAAGATGGGTTTGCTGGTGAATGAGGACAAAACGAAATACCTGCTGTCGTCGAGCAAAGAGTCAGCTCATATGCGCCTTAGCAACCACGCTATTGTTAGCAGCCATAATTTCGAAATAGTAAAAGACTTCGTTTATTTGGGAACCAGCATCAACACTAGCAACAACATCAGCTCTGAAATCCAGCGAATAATCAATCTTGCCAATAAATGCTTCTTTGGACTAGGTAGGCAATTGAAAAGTAAAGTCCTCTCGGCAAACGAAAATCATACTCTACAAGTCACTTATCGTGCGGAGGCATGAACCATGACAACATCAGATGAAACTCTGGGAGTGTTCGAAAGAAAAGTTCTTCGAAAGATTTACGTACCTGTACGCGTTGGCGACGACGAGTAACGAAAAAGATGTAATGATGAGCTGTACGAGCTTTACGCAGAAATCAACATATGAGCCATGTTATACGAATGAAAGATGACGCTCTGACTAAAAAGCAGAACCCGCCTATGTTGGCAGAGGAAGAGGGCGGCTCCACTCCGCTGGATGGTGGAAAACAATTTAAGCTCCGTTGATGTGACCAATTGACGTCAGTTGGCAGAGCGAAGAATCGACTGGCGCGCCTTGTTGGACGGCCATAACAGTTAAACGGTTAAGCGCCAATTAAGTAAGAAAAAATTCAGTGAACTCCAAATACAAAGCTCGAAAATTTCGGTAAATTTTCTCTAACTTTCTCATTTTTTCGAAAATGTTTTTGATATTGATTTGCATAGTTTTAGCTATAAAATAGAAGTTTTTTCTTAAAACATGAAAATAAAAAAACGAAGAATTTAGTTGAAGAAAATTGAATAACTTGGCCTGCCCTTGACTGGTTTGCAATATTTTAATTAAACTCTGAAGTTTAAAATCGAAAATCTCTTTTCAACCTCTATAGCCACGCCCATGAACATAGCAAATTATTGTGTTGTCATCAGTCCTTGATATGTACTATGTCTACAAACTTTAACTGAAGTCTTACGATATAAAGTGTAAGTCCCCTCTTCAACTCCCTAGCTACGCCCTTGAAACTGTCAATTTAATGGCTTGTCATTAGTTCATGAAATGTTTACATTATTTAAAGCATATCTTAACGTATAAATAAAAAAGCCCCACCCCCTAGCTACCCCCTTAACTTATCAAATTATTTTACTGATATCGAATCTCGACAAGTCTAAAAAGTTTAAATTAAATCTTACCACATAAAATGGGAAATTCACTTCCCCCTCCTCACTCCTATGCTACGTTCTTGAACTTAGCAATTCATAGTTTTATCATCAATCTTTGATAAGTCTAAATTATTTAAGTCATATCTAACCGTATAAATCGGGTAGCCTCCCCCGAAAACACCCAAGCTGCTCCTTTTGAACTACACCTACACAGTTTAAATTAAATCTTACCATATAAAATGGAAAATCCCCTTCGATCTCCTCATAAGTCCAAATTATTTAAATCATATCCTTCAATATAAAATAAGAAAGCCACCTTCTCGGCCTCCTCTCAGGTACGTCGTTATAAAATTAAAACAATTAAGGAAGTCTAAGTCCGGGTGAAACCGAACATTACATACCCAGCTGTACACTTGAAATGCGGCTTTTGTTTGTCTTGTGTGCTTAATAGTGTTACAAGGCTGCGCAATAATACATATACATATGGTTCTTTTCTGAACTAATTTTTCTTCGAGTTAGGGTCCCGAAACATAGAAAATTGCTTAGTCAGGGCGGTGCCACGCCCATTTTTTTTAATTTCAAGTTTTTCCTATTGTTATAAATCCACTTGGGAAATGAAATGCCATTGATATAAAGCTTTTTTTTGCAAAGATATAGCATATTTTGTTCGTCCATGACCCTTTTAAAAATCTTTTATATAAAAGTGGGCGTGGTCCTTAACCGATTTCGTTAATTTTTCTTCAAAGCATTCCCTATAGTAAAGACAAACTCTTTGCCGACTTTTGTTACGATAGCCTTAACGATTTTTGATTTATGATTAATATATTATATTTGTAAAATTGATTTTGTCAGAAGTGGGCGGTGCGACGCCCATTTTAAAAATTTTTTTAAAATTTTTATCCGTCCACACGTCAAATTTCAACATTCTAAGTGTATTATTTACTAAATAAGCAGGTTTTTTGTGTTTTCCAAAATGTTATATATAAAAAGTGGGCGTGATTATCATCCGATTTCCCTCATTTTCAATACCAATCTATTCTAGGTCCATATAAGCTCGTGTGCCAAATTTGGTGAAGATATCTCAATATTTATTCAAGTTATCGTGTTAACGGACAGACGGACGGAGGGACGGACATGGCTCAATCAATTTTTTTTTTTGCCGATACTGATGATTTTGATATATGGAAGTCTATATATATCTCGATTCTTTTCTACCTGTATAACCAACCAAGGTAGGGTATAAAAACTATACCCCTCAGCACTATAGCTACGACATTAAACCTAACAAAATTCTGTGTTGTTGTGGAAATCTGATGTTTTTAAGTGTTAGCTCGAAACATTACTATACTCGTATTCATGTGGGGTATGGGAAGACAATTTGAGAAAACGTTTAGTTTCAAATGATGAAAATTCAGAAAATCATTTGCGAATCCAAATTTTGTCAATAATTTTTATTGTAAATGGATTGGAGAATATGAAATTTATCAATTTGAGAATTGTTAAATTTCAATACTAAAACTAGGCAGTGAGAATAGTTTGAGATTTGAGAAGTTCAAAAATTAAATGTTAAGGAACACCCACAATACTGTTGCCACACTGCTTACTATCTTCTTCGCTTGCATAATCTTCATACCACAAAGTCGTCAGTATTTTTCCGCTGGGAACCAAATAAGTCTGCTAGTTTGAGCTAGAATACAAATATGCTCAAATACACGTGCGCCATAAATTCTGCAACCACGCTCATCAAACAAATAGTGACAAGCAAAATAATTTGTAAATATTAAAATGATTTGGCTAAGTAAATAATTCAGGGGCGGAAATTGTAATTCCTTTTATAATATAATTCCTTGCAAAACTATTAATTTTGGACTTTTAATATATTTGGATCAAGATAAAAATTATTTTCGGATTTTTATTACCTGAGTCCGATAGAACTAGTTAAACTCGGAATTTTAAAAATAAAAGTCCGGAAATAAAAGTTAATTCCGGACTTTTATTTTTTAAGCCCTTAATTAAGGTCCGGCTTGATAACAAAGAAACGGCTTATCCGAAATAAACATTTTTTTTGGCCTTAAAAAATAAAAGTCCGAGTTTAACTGGTTCTATCGGACTCAGGTAATAAAAATCCGAAAATAATTTTTATCTTGATCCAAATATATTAAAAGTCCAAAATTAATAGTTTTGCAAGGAATTATATTATAAAAGGAATCACAGTTTCCGCCCCTGAATTATTTACTTAGCCAAATCATTTTAATATTTACAAATTATTTTGCTTGTCACTATTTGTTTGATGAGCGTGGTTCCAGAATTTATGGCGCACGTGTATTTGAGCACGGACTCAAAAAATAAAACTACAGATTTTACTTTTATATGTGGACTTTTATAGAAAAAGTTCGAAAAATAAAAAGGATGCATGGTTCGACATGATATTGCTATAGGGATATCTGAGAACTCAAACATTTTCACCAGGACAATTTTTTGACCAGGACTCTTTCGACTCCGAAAAAAAATAACTATTATTTTCCGTCCCTGAAATAATTAAAATATGATTGTAGCGAGCTTTTAGTTGAGGAAGAACTTGAGAAAACCTTCGAGGTGCTAAACTCATTCCACAAAGTTTACGATGGAGTCGGCTAGTAAACTGCCATTTCTAGACTCATTAGTATGTAAAATGGACAATGAAATAAAACTTGACTAGTATCAAAAGCCTACATCATCAGGACGAATAATAAATTTTAAATCAAAACACCCAAGGGGTATGATTATAAATACGGCGAAGAACTTCATTACACGAGTATTATATACGAGTGGCACGGTTTTTCACTCAGATAATAAAAAAGGTATAAGACACATACTAAAGATGAATGATTTCCCTCTTAACTGTTCTGTGCTCGTGCCCTGCGCGTGCCAGGCTAAGACTCCAGCTGTTAGGAGTGATACAGCTGTCAGATCTAGAAGCAGCAAGTGGCGTAAGTCCTAGAAAGCTTCTAGTATTTGCTAACAGGACGGAGTTATTTTTTTATAACATAGGTTCTGGTTTTTGATTTGGTTTTCCGTTTGGTCGTTAAAACAAACTTCTGGTAACACTACGGACTCGTTCAGTCTATCTTAACGTAATACAGAGGTTAATAAAAGAATACCCGAAAGATAAATGCCGGAAGAACAGAGAGAACACGACTACAAAATATAGATCTGTAGTATATATACCAGGTTTTTCAGAAAGATTGCAGGGCTCAGACATCTATGACAAGGAGAATATAAGAATTGCACACAAACCATCGTACACAACAAATATATTTTTGAATAACATGAAAAGCAAAACAACAAACACAGTCAAACATAATGTAATATTTAAGATTACATGTGCGGGAAACGAAAACAAGAATATCAGGACACAGAACTGATATTAAATGTAGATCATCTGGTAACATTCAAAAAACAGCTCTTGCGGCCCACTGTACAGAGAACGGACACCAACCAGATTTTAAAGCGGTGAGCATACTAGAGCAAGAGACAAATTATAGCCAAAGGTTTAAGTTAGAAATGCTACACATAGCAAATACACTACCAAACAAAAGACTCAACTACAAAACGGACACAGAAAATTGCTCACATATACGAGTATATAGACACTTACTTGACTCACGAAAAAAATTAGTTCTAAACTGCATGGCGAACTAACAAGTGTCGTGTATCGGACAAGAAAATTAATGTATGCAAAATTGTATCCCAATTGTGTTCAGTTTTATATGCGATTATTTGTTTGTTATTGTTATAATATATATTGGGAAATAATTAAAGAAGGATGTACAAACATATGCATCTTATGGACTCCTAAACCACTCCGCCGATTTTATTCAAATTTGCAGGATAACTTCACAACAACCCGGAGAGTGTTCCTGTGAAGTTTTTTTCCGGGAAGTGGACCAGGTATTGATATATCCTAACAAATTCTATTAATCTAAGCCACTGATAACTGATCTTCTACTTCAGTCATTACCGGAAGATTCGATGGAAGTGGACATAATTTAAAATTAATAATAACATCCGATTAATTCGCGAGTTTATGTTACACTTAATATGAGAAAATAACATTTATTTAATTTTTCAGTTGCATGCAATTAAATAAATAAATAAATGTAAGGCGCGATAACCTCCGAAGAGTTTTTACGCCTAGCTTCTCCATCCAATTTGCGTCCTGCTCCCTTGTTTTTGCCGACTTGTTTTATGCCGACTCCGACCGGCATCTGCAGCGCAGATGAGTTTTCACTGAGAAGCTTTTCATCGCAGAAATATACTCGTAGTGCTTGCCAGATCACTGCCGAAGGGCGATCCCGCTTAGAAAAACTTACAGTTTAAATTACGCTGGCTTTGCAATGACAATGATCGATCGCTATTTATTCATTGTTAAAAACATTTGGTAAAACAGTTCTTGTTCGAAAATTATTTCGCACTTGGAATCACTTCGGTCTACAACTATTTTCCCAGCACTATAATGATCACTTTCTAATGATTTTAATTGTTTATATATCGGCATTTTTACATCTTGATCTAATTCCCCGTTCTCATCTACTTTCAGGTTTCTGTCGCATGGTCGACGTCAACAATAGCACCAGTAATAATTCGTCAGTTCTCGGTGGCGGCGGCCTTACAAGCGGACATTCAAGTGCAGCAGGAGGTAGTGCTACAGGCTCTACATCTAATGGAATTGGAATGAACGGCGCTGGCGCTTCTAGTAATACCTTATCAGGCGGAATGACTAACGATCTCTTAAGTACAGGCGCTGGTGCAAGTGCGGGCGGTGATCGTTTGGATGCGTCCAGCGACAGTGCAGTCAGTTCAATGGGTTCGGAACGTGTACCATCACTATCGGATGGTGAATGGGGTGAGGGTAGCGATTCGGCACAAGATTATCATCAAGGCAAATATGGTGGTGCACCCTACGATTATAGCTACAACAACAATAATAACAATAATCGCTTAAATGATGGTACCCGACAACCGCCTGTAGCACAAAAGAAACATCAAATGTTTGGCAAACGTTATCTAAATGAACAGCCCAGTTTGGCGGGAGGTAGTGGTGCACCGGGTGGTAGTAGTAGTACAAGTATTGGTGTTGTACCACCGCCACCCTTAAATATTGGTCCTGCACCAAGCATCAAATATGAATATGAACCATATCCGACAGTACCAGGTTTACCCCAGCAAGGCGGCCCTCCAACACTAAGCGCCGAAAGTACTATGGTACCAACATTGAGCGCTAAGGAACAACAAGCATACGAACTGAAATATGGTCCCGGTGCTATTGGCGGTGGTTATTCATTAGATTTTGCACAGCGACCGCCACGCACACCACACGAAATAGTGCAACACAATCACACGTATACGCCATCACAGGGACTTGGCTCCCTACCACGCCCACAAATGCGTGGTAAGAAGTTGTCTATGTCATCGTCAAAATCTTCCAAATCCATTAATGGGGAAGATGAACATTTGACACGCGATGAAAAGCGCGCACGCGCTATGAATATTCCTATGCCAGTAACAGACATTATTAATCTACCGATGGACGAGTTCAATGAACGTCTATCCAAATATGATCTAACCGAAAATCAACTATCTCTGATACGTGACATACGTCGACGTGGTAAAAATAAAGTTGCCGCACAAAATTGTCGTAAACGTAAGTTAGATCAAATTCTTTCGTTAGAGGATGAGGTGAAGGAGGTGCGTAGACGTAAAGAACAACTATATTCAGATCGTGACAGTTTGGCTTTGGAGCGTAAGCGTATCTCCAACAAATTTGCAGCGCTGCACAGACACATATTCCAGGTGAGTGTTATTATTGATTGACTTAAATAACCTTAAGCATCGAGTAATGCGGCAGTTACCCACCGACGTGTGCCGTACGTAAGGACGGTTGTCGTACGAAGCACGTTTGACCGAACTCTCAAGCCCGTAGGAATCAATGTGTGCGTCTGTGGACATGTACATAACATATTTGTGTGTGTATTGTTTACAGATAAGCACTGTTGCCATTGACCATTTTGTATGTATGCTTATGGAAACATCAACTTTTTCCAATTTAATTTTTGATATTGTAAAAGGCCGGAATACATATTAAATAAGTATAAATAGATTAAATATTTATAATCAGCACTTTTACATAATTATTTCGAATTATTTTCACAATTTTTCAAACTTTAATTAGGTGTTTTTGCATAAAACTGCAAACTGTCAAAAATTAGGGCACAAAAGTTTACTAGGCAACTCTGTCTAGTGAGAGAGCGATCAGCTGACACGTTCTTACGGAAAAAATCAAAATTGTTTTGATTTCTACGTTCCGAGCTACGTACGTACGGGCGTTGCACGTCGGTGAGTTTTCGTTTACATTGCACACTCATAAGATAGGCCGTGTCAGCTGACACGTTTTTGGTACGTACGTTGGTGAGTAACTGCCGCATAAGCGTATCTGTGTGTGCGCTGTTATGGACATCCAAATCCGCAAACGATCTGCATAAATTTTCAAGAATATTCTAAATCAACTTATCCTAACCCAAAAATATGTGGTTCGCTATTTCCTCGAAAGTAGTTTAGGTACATATATACATTAGACTGGGTCGATTTATCAACCGATATCGCGCCATCGATTTTTCGATAGGATTTGGGCTTAGGAAAAAAAGTTCCACTACGCATACCCAAAAAAATAGTTTTCGAGCCTGCGAAATTTCATTTTTTTTTTACTTTTTTTCGACTGATATTTAAGATTTTTTTCATGACCTACTAACAAAATTTTCATTTGATTGTAAAATTTTCATGTATACCCTGTCCGACCCAAAAAAGTAAAACAAAAATTAAATTTCGCAGGCTCGAAAATTATTTTTTGGGTATGCGTAGTGGAACTTTTTTTCCTGAGCCCAAATCCTATCGAAAAATCGGTGGCGCGATATCGGTTAACTTTCATCCATACAAATCGACCTACCCTAATATACATATCTTATACTGGGTATTATTATACTTTATATTAGGGAGATGATTAGGAGGAAGAGAGGAAGAGGGAAATGAAAAATTTAGCAGAGGTAAGGTAACGAGGTGAGGGGTGAAACAAAGAGAAAGGAAAGGGCTTGATATAGGAAAAAGAGAAACGTAAACAGAGAAGAGAGACTAGGAAAAGGTATTGTGGAAAAGTAGAAAGAGAGAGAGGGGTAAGCGACGGCGGAGAACTTGAACAAGAGGAAGACGGAGGAGGAGTAGCGAAAAAGTAGGAAAGGAACGTAAAGGAGTGATAGGAAAAGGAATATATGATAAATAGAACAGAAAAAGAGAATGGATGGAGGCTGAAAGATTGTGGTTTGCGGAAAACGAGAGGCAGAGAGAAGAGATGATATGGGAACAGTGAGAGCAAGAGCATAAACCTCAATGGCTAAGATTACTTCGGAATTATTTGATATAAGACTAAACCTCAACGAGGCGAAAGTTCGAAGTGTTTGTAAAATTTTATCGATATTTCAAATTTTTTGAAAACGTTAAAACGTTTTAAAAAAAATGCGTTGGTTTTATTTCCTTTTACGAAAGTTTAAGGCCTCGGACATCGACACGAAATACAACCGACTACTCCTACGCAAACAACCCGTTATATGTATTTGTATGAAGGGGCAACCTGCAAATGAACGTCTGAGTGAAATGTCACCTTATTTCGCCTATCTCCTTCGAAGGAATCATATTTCAAATTTTATTTAATTAAACCTCTATGGTGTTATGACTGTTTTTGAAACAAATTCTGAGATACTTTAAATTGAATAAAAGAACTTTGAATACTCAAATAAGTAAAAAACAAATTCCGTTAAAACTTTGCATTCTTTATTTATTTCAGTACCTGCGCGATGCTGATGGCAATCCCTGTTCGACATCTGAATATACATTGCAGCAGGCTGCTGATGGTTCCATATATTTGCTACGCAAATCGGATGCCTCAAATGGCGGCGGTAATGCTAGTAACAGCAGCAGCAGCACTACCACCACAAGTAGTAGCAACAGCAGTCACAGCACACTGCCACAGCAACAACAACAACACCCCACAATACAGCACCCTATATTAGGTGGTGCGACGCATTTACAACAACAGCAGCAGCATTCGTTGCATCATAATACGCATGCGCATGCGCAACAGCAACAATTGACGCACATGCACTCGCACCATGGGCAACAAACACAACAACAACAGCAACAGCGGCAACACTCAACGCATGCGCATCATCATCAAACGCAACAAAAGGATTGAAAATTGTTGTTGAAGCATTATGCAAATTGGTTTAAATTGCAGCAGCAACAACAACAAGAACAACAAAACCCGTCACATTATTATTATCATCATCAACAATATCAGCATGAATGCCACTATCGCTATCATCTTTACCAACAGCAGGAGGAACAAAAACAGCAACAACAAAAACCAAAATCTGAAAAGCAGCAAGAAACAACACAACAAAAACAGACTTCGCCACCGCAAATGTCTGAATTGGACTTTTACTATCAACACTCAGCGTCCATAGCGGTCGCGCCACATCCACAACAGCAATTTCAATGCTCACATTGTTATGATTATTATAGAGCGCCGCAGCAGCCAGAGGATTTCATGAACACTGAATGGTTGCATGATGTATCTGCTGCTGCGTCATCAGCAGCTGCGACAGCGACGATTGATGCTACAAGTTTTTACCTCTATTAATTTCACAGATTTTAAAAAGTGCATAAATAATAAATACTGAAGCTTCACTTAAAATGAAAAAGTCAAGTCATACTAGTTATCCGTTTGCAAACGGATAAAATCTGGATAATCTATAAACATGCTAATCCTGCGCTTTATTATATACTTAAATTTCGTGTATTCGAATATTCTTCTGGAGCTTTACGTAAATTGAAAAAAAAATCAAGTTATCCGGGTTATCCGTTTGCAAACATATAAAATCTGGTTAAAGCGGATAATCGATAAGAATGCCTATCCTGCTGTATTTACGCTCGAATATTCAATCAATATTATTATATGGTTTTTACTTAAATTTGCTGTATTCGAATATTCTTAGCAGAAGTGGTACTATACTTTGATAAACATGTCCCATTAGGAAATTCTGCAAGCAGCTCAATTAAAAAAGGCCCTTTTTATTCGTTGAATGTATCCACATTCAAATGAACAATGTATGTTCCAATTTACTATGTATGGGGACAGCAACAGAACGGCGCGGATAGCTAGTTAATTGTCATCAACTTCATTAATACTTTATCCTTTCATACGTCTTCTGTCTTTCGAAAATGGAAAAAAAATTATATTAAAATAGTCGAAAATGTGCCTATTGAAATTTAGTATTTGAACAAAAATTTTGTAAACATTCGCACAGTTTCATGTATAAAGAATATTGCTGACTTTGAACTTTTCAGAATTAACGTGTATATTAGGGTGGGTCGATTTGTATGGACGAAAGTTAACCGATATCGCGCCATCGATTTTTCGATAGGATTTGGGCTCAGGAAAAAAAGTTCCACTACGCATACCCAAAAAAATAATTTTTCGAGCCTGCGAAATTTATTTTTTTTTGTCTTTTTTCGAATTTGATTTTTAAGGTCTTTTTCAAAACACTGTTATTGACAACGTTTTTATGGACATTTTTGGGTCGGACCAAAATACCCTATACATGAAAATTTTACAATCAAATGAAATTTTTTTAGTAGATCATGAAAAAAACCTTAAAAATCAAAAAAACAAATCGACCCAGTCTAGCGTATATACTCAAAAACGTAATTATTCCAGAAATCTAGGTGCATGGTACGAATAAATGATGATAACCGTTAAAACTGCTTTTCGGGTTTTTAGATTTTTCATTTCAATATTCGCCAAACAGTATAAAATTAGGATAATGATGTTTTTATTTCGACATGTCCGCATTAGACTACGCGATTGGTCAGGATAGTTCGAATAAAACATGAATATAAAATGTGTTCTTATTTTTCATATCGATTTAGGCATATCTGTACACAACTTGGCTAACCAGATCTTCAGTTTTCATTTCGATATGGCGATATTCGATTAAGGCATAGTCCCGATAATATTCAGATAACCCGGATAATATTCGGATAACCCGGATAATATTCGGAAAATCCGTATAAAATTTACTACATAGCTTTCTGCACTTTAGCCCTGTTGCTGATCAATGTTCTTCCGTTTTTTGTTGTTTTTTTTTTCATAACATTTGCTTACAAAGGAAAATATTGCATACTTTGCTATAGCATATCGAGGCGAGATCATTTACAGTTAATGTTAACATAAATACATACAAATATGTACGTATGCCCTTTTATGGTGTTGGTAATATATTTCATCTTAATTCTAAAACTATCAGTTTAAATATTTACACATTTATCTGTATGTATAAATATGTACTTATTAATATTCAGAAAACAACTAATAAAGTGAAAGAAAATTGAATTGCAATTTTACACAACAAATGAAGAAAATGCATGTAAGACGCAAACAGACACACTCATGAACACTTAAATTAAAAAAAAAAAAAAAAAAACTATTTAAAGCTGTTACAAACTGAGCACAAATTATGTTTATAAGTTAGTGAATGAAATGAATAAAAAATGTAAGAAACCTTATACAAAAATTTAGAGGAAAAACAAACAAAAAATGTGTATTTTAGTAAAAGCAAAAGTGTTTAAGTTTTTTTTAAATACAATGTTGCTGCTGTAAAAACTCTGCAAGACACCGTGCTCTGAATTTTATTTTTAAGAAAAACATAAAATCAAAAAACGCAAAAAATGAAATAAAAGTAAAATATAAAAAAAACGTTAAACTTGTGATAAAATTTAATATTTAAATTAAAATAATAATGTATAGAAAGTAGATATGTATTTCACTAACCCTTTTGAGCTACAAACACACACACAAATAAGTGTTATAATTTTTTAACATAACTATTTTTATTAAATAAAGTACATAAATAACGTTAAGTAGTAATTTAATTAAAATTAAATTTAAACATTTCTTAATTATTATGCCCTTTTTTTTGTTTTTTTTTTTTCGCCCGCTTTGTGAACCTTAATTTTCGAATTAGCATTGCGCTTTCGTTTATACGATTACGTAAAACTTTTTATATTTGTAGGTATGTATGTAGGCACACATTATTTAGTATGTGTGTATATATTATGTACATTAGGGTGGAGCGAAATAATAAATAAAGTTTCTTGACTTGTGAGTGAAGTTTGTGTAGCTTATAGAAAACAATTGTGAATAAATTTAAAAAAAAAAAAAACTATACTGAAAAAGATTTTAAAAACTAACATTTTTTCATTACAATTTGAATGATTTGCTTTCGGGACAGTGTTCGAAAGAAATTTAAAAAAAAAATTGCAAAAAATTATTGAAAGCTTTATATAAACATTTATTTTTAAGAAATATTGTGACGAATATTAGCATCACTAAGCTGCTGCTAAATAAATGCACAACAACAATAAAGCAGCCAGTCTTATGTAGAAGGCGACGAAGAGATATCTCACACATACACACGCATATGGCTATGGGAGAGGCGTGGACTACAGATATACATGTCGTCGGTCCAATGCCAAAGTCACGAATGTGCATATTTGATGTTTTGAGAAAAACGCGTAAGACATTGTTAAAAATAGAGATTTAATTTTGTATTTTTCAACCACTATTGGAAGGTTTACTTTTGTAAACCACTAAGTAATGTTAATTGAAAATTGATTTTTTAATTTTTTTTTTTTTCAAAAAAATGCGCATTTTTCTTTTTGGCTTTGCAAAATTTGACATATATAATATTTCGTTTAAACAAAAATGACACATTTGTGACTTTGGCATTGTGCCGACGATGTATATAGCTGGTAACTAACCAAGCATGCGCTACAACTGTTCGCGAAATTACTAGATTTTAGTAGAAATGGGTGAACGAGGAAACCGAGAGTATAAAAGCAGCGCAAGCTGCGTTTATAACGAATCAGTTTTGACTTAAACACGCTATTGGTTGTGAAGTACTACTCCCAAAGTTATCTAAATAAAGACCAGTTTACAATACTGAATATTGCAGTGATTTATTCAACAGTTTATCGATTCGAACGTTAGCAGAAGGTGTATAATAACCAGGATTTCCCTAAATTCGGTAAAATATAATGACTAGACTGTATCATACTTAAAAATTTATCATATAAAGGTGGTGGTTAATCCAGCTAGAAAAGAGCAGTTTCTGATAAAGCAGATATTTTCAGAAAATAATTTTTAATATCTGCGGAATTTTGAAAAAACTTGAAAAAATTTAGGGTGCCACATTTTCGGGTGTACAATTGTTTGCATAGATTTTTTAGAAACTATTTTTTTGTATAAGCTTTCAAATTTATCCATCAACAAAAATATTTTCTATTTAATTTTAATTAAAATGAATTCTTATCTTAAAAATCAAGGTCTGGTAATTTCACCTGACAAAGTTAATTTTTATCATATACTAAAATTGTTTGTCACTCATTCTGAAACTACTTAAAAAGATGTAACAGATTTCCAAATTTATTTAACCAGAACATTTTTTTTTTTTTTGTTTTTTTTTTTTAATTCGAAAGCAAATTTCAAAATTATTATCTTACACTTTAAAATAAATAAACAAACAAATTTAGCAAGTTTTAGTATTTAAATTAAAAAAAAATCTAAAGAGAAAATTTTTAAATGGCGCATTTTTTGGTGCCCTCAGATTGTTTGGCATGTAGTATCTTGAAACTGTTAAAAAAAAGCAAATACATTTCTCCAAATAGAATAACAATCTCTATAATAGGAATTTTTTTTGTAATTCGCAAACAATTTTCATTTTTTTGTTCCTACTCTTCATAGTGGCACATTTTTTAATTCGCAGAAAAAGAAATAACAAATTTTTAGAGAAATATTTTAAGTAATTTCAGAATTTAAAAAAAATCAACTTAAAAAATATTCATAATTTTGAGACAACATATTTGTACTTGTAAAAATGTTTTGAAGTTGTTATGGAAAGTACATATATATTTATCTACTTTTTTAACTAAAAAAATAATAATAAACAACATTTTAGAAAAAAAGTTGCTGAGAAAAAATAAAATTTTTTTAAGTCGCCCATGATTCAATTACTGGAGGTTTGTTCTTCAGTGATGACAGATCTTTGACGCACCCAAATTGAAAAATCTGGACGGGTTGCTTTTACGAAGTAAGGAAAACGGGGAATAATTCAATCCCTTTCAGTGAAATTGTAGTAGACAAGTATATTTGGCAGTATAATAGTAGTGATAATAAATTTGTAAATGCCAAACGTTTTTGGGGAAATAATTCATTTTCTACTAAATATTTCGTGAATTGATAAAGTTATGTTGATTTGGTCATTCTTTCAGAAATTATTTGAAGAATACCGTACGTTAGACTTTTATTCAAAAATGCACTATCTCAAAATTTGTTTCCAAAACTCCCTACAAGAGCATAAGTTCAATGCATTTTGTCATAAGAGGGAGTTAATGAAAAGTGGTCTGAGATGAAGCGTTCTTCAATCGAATCCTAATATAGGGCGGTTTTGTGACAAATCCTGAATTGGGAAATTTTTGAAAAATATTTTGAGATAGCATGATTTTGAACAGGCAGCCGACATGGGGTGATACGCTACTCAGCAGCCGCAATGAACTGACAAAAACAAAAATAAAAGAAAATGGCTTATTGTCTTAGAACTTTATATTCCCACCTTGACTTTTACAGGAGAGTTAAGCTTTTGTGCGGTCCTGCTACACAGGGAGTATTAACCTTTTTATTCTGAAATTTCGGAAAGCTCTTTTCCGTTCCGGATAAACCGTTAATTTAGAATGTTCGGAATACGTTTATTTGATTCCACCTCACGAGGTCCGAATATATCAAATAAATATATACATCATATTCCAAATATAAACCGATTCCCCAAATTCTGTTCCGAACATACGGAATTAATAGAACAGAAGGTCGGCTTTTAATACGCGGCCAAAAATATCGAGAGAAGTGTCAAAAGACGCGCATTGACCTCGATAACAATAATTCCATGGCGGAAATAAAAATTTTAGCTCGTTCAAAAGATATTGACGAAAAACAGAAAAATGTCCCCGGGTTGCGTTGGCGGCCTTCAACCGGGCTTATAAAAAATTACCCTGGCCGGTCCACCAATGAGGTGGTATCAAAATTAAATTCGTGCAAAATCCCTTTGTACACAAAATCTTTTTCAGTGGACGAAAATATTGCAACAACCACAAAAAATTATAAAATCGCCATAAAATTAAAATAAATGTTCTAAGGAATTATGCAGTTAAGTACTTATCGGGTATTTGTAAACTGATTGAAACTGACAATTTCTACTACTAATATTTTTCGAAAATTTCCAAAGAAACAACACAGTTAACGGATGTCAATTCGATTTGGGAGCAAAATGGCTGCAATTGTCAAAAAATTTGTCTGTCGAGCAAACCTCTTGTGATTGAATCATGTAAGTCGCCAACAAATTTCAAAATTTTCTAAGGGCGTATGTTTTGAATCGCGGAAAATTGAATAAAAAACTGGAAACAAAAGGCGTTTTATTTTTTCCAAAGCTTCAAAATTTGTTCTGCTTGCTTATAAAAAATTTCAATGGAAAAGCAAAAACAAATTAAACAACTCACTAAGTTTCAAGACGAATCTATGTAAGGTGATGACAAAGCGAATTCAATTAATTTCAATTTCGATTAACTGACATACTAAAGTACAGGGCGCTGTATGGAAAATAATCAAGAAGAAACAATCAGCTGTTGGGATAGTAACACCTGGTACTGAATTCGCCTTGCTTAGTTTTTGTTTTCCAATTGAAGTTATTTTTTTAAATGGCACATGGTTTGAATGGCGAAATTAGAAATAAATAAATTTTGTAAAGAAATGTTTTGAACAAATTTTGTGAAAAAAATGTCAACTTAAAAAAAAATTTAAACATTCAAGGTAACAAATTTGTGTGCCTGTACGATTTTTTTAGAATTCTTTTGCGATTTTGACAAAGTTGTGCAATAATTTTTTCATGCCCGGTTTTTCAATGCTTGTTTAAACAGCAGCTTAAGTTGCCGAGTTTAACCTTGCCTTGACCTAGGACGTTTGTATAAAATTTTACTGCTCATCGGAGTTTAAGCGACCAAAGCGGCAGGGTTAGACTCTAGTCAACCTTAATTGTAGTTTAAACTAGGACTGAAGGCCCAAAGTCTTTTTAGAAACCGCAAGATATGTATACATAAGAGAAAGTTGAAAGCTATTAAAATATTCGAAAAAAAATATACGATTTGTTAATCATCAAAATTTTAAATATTGTATTGGAACCAAATTCTTTCGAAGTGCTGATTAAATAAATTCAAAGTTGTTTAAGACTTTAAAATTACGATCTAAGTTTTGTATTATGATGCAGGTGTGTTTTTTTTTCGAATAGTTTTTTCCTTATTATTTCTTTATATTTTTTTAAGTAAAAATAAGAGCCTTTTAAAAAAATAGTGTGCCACCAGTTTTCAAGATTTGAACTTATTTGTAAAAAACCATACGCTTTTGATTCGAAAACTGACAAAATTGTTTACTAAAATTTTTCAAATATCTTAAACCTTTTTTCATGTTATCTTCTTAACCCAGATATGCCGACGGACCTCCTGGTGAAACAATTTCCACATTTTTTTTTATTTATTTTATTTATTTATTAACATATAAATGTTTATCCTGACACAACAATTTAAAACAAAATTATCTTAAAGTGCCAGTCACGTGTTATACAATTTAACTTCTTAGCTGTAATTAATTAAACAGAAAGAAAGGATGAAAGTAGTAGCAGAAGTAGAAAGAAGGAAAGTGAAATATACCAATAATAATTAAGATTAACATATTAGAGAAAATAGATATATATAGATTGTAAAAGAATACATATATGTTCATATGTACTCGTGCTGTACATAACTAGTATTTATCCATTATTGTAATTATTGTAAAAACTGGTCACTTCGTTTTTGAAAAACAGTGTATTAGTTAGTTGCCTTAATCTAACAGGAAGAGAGTTCCAAAGGCGAACCGCACTTATAAAGAACTGGCGTTCAGAGGTGAGAGTTCTGTGTCTAGTATAGACAAGCTGTGCTGACCTTGAAGATTGGAGAAACTGCAGCCTTTGAAACAAGTAGCTTGGCTCCTTAGTATGGATAACCTTATGTATGAATACTAGCGCTCTGACTTTTAACAGGTTTTCAAAGGAAATGTTTAGCAACTTTTTGGCATAAGCAGACACACAATACCGTTCTTTTAAAATAAAATATTACAGAAATTATGATAAATTAAAAAAAAAATATTTTAAAACGATTTTGTAGGGTGTACTACATGCAGTACGTTCGGCACATACATACACAAGGAAAATGTAGTAATTTTTGGTTATATGGGAAAAATCGTTTTTATTCTTCTAGAGTACTTATTACTTCATTTAAAGTTAAAAACTGAAAACAAAGTATTTGTTGTTTTTTTTGTACTCTAGTGCCGAGCGTACCACATGTAGTACGCCAGCAAATAAATCAACAAAAATCACATATAATTGGCTTTTACACTTCCACTACTGGTGTACCTCAATTTATACAACTATTTTTAATAAAAATATACAAAAACAAGTAAGGAAGGCTAAATTCGCAGCGTGAGCTTCAATTGTACATTTCATTTCAGATAAATTACTTTTTTACATAACACGTGGCACCGCCGGTTTAAAAAAAAATCCCCATTTCTTCTTACAATAAAACTTAATAAGTTAAATATCATTGATTCAAACCTATTTTTGCTAAGTTATAGCTTATTATTCTAGTCTACGACCCTTTTAAACTTGTTTTATATAAAAGTGGGTGTGGTCTTTAACCGATCCCGTTCTTTTTTACTAGAAATATTTTCTAATATAAGGAAAATATGTGTACACAATTTCATTGATATGTTAATTTTTCTTCGAGTTATGGCTCCCGAAATATAGAATATTGCTTAGTCATAAAAGGGTTGGTGCCACACCCATTTTCAAAAATTTTAGTGTTTTCCAATTTAATGTTATAATTCAATTTAGAAAGTAAAATTCTATTGATATAAAGCACTTTTTCGCTAAGATATGGCTTATTTTATTCGTCCACGACTCTTTTAAAAATCTGTTATATATAAGAGTGGGCGTGGTCCTTAACCGATTTCGTTAATTTTTCTTCAAAGCATTCCTTATAGTAAAGGCAACCTCTCTGCCGAAATCTGTTACGACAGGTTTAACGATTTTTGATTTATGATTAATAATATTTGTAAAATTTATTTTATCACAAGTGGGCGGTGCCAAGTCCATTTTCTCAAATTTTTATCAAGTCTCAATATCAGTCCACATGTCAAATTTCAACATTCTACGTGTATTTGTTACTAAATAATCAGGTTTTTTGTGTTTTCCAAAATTGTATATATATAAGAATTGGGCGTGGTTATCATCCGATTTCGCTCATTTTCAATACCAATCTATTCTGGGTTCAGATAAGCTCGTGTACCAAATGTGGTCAAGATATCTCAATATTTACTCAAGCTATCGTGTTAACGGACGGACGGACGGACGGACATGACTCAATCAATTTTTTTTCGATACTGATGATTTTGATATATGGAAGTGTATATCTATCTCGATTCCTTTATACCTGTACAACCAACCGTTATCCAATCAAAGTTAATATACTCTGTGTGCAAAGCACGCTGAGTATAAACAGAACAAAACAAAATAGGCTTAAATATTTTTTTCTTACCGATTACGCGACATCTTCACACTTTTGACAATTTCACAAAACTCGCATTTTTGATATTAAAAAGGGCAATCAAGGAATTGCAACAGAAATTAAGCCAATTATGATGCCTGTTTTGTATAGCAGCACAGCGACAGGTTGGTTACTTAGTTTAAATTACTGTTTACGAAATATTTTGAAAATAACAGGTGTACTACATGTAATACGCTCGGCATATCTGGGTTAAAGCGGTTTATCTTATTTAACGTGAAATTTATTTTAATTTCAATTCGTTTTTTTTAAACTACAATAAAACCCCAAACCCAAGTCAAGAAATTTTTATTTTGTATTTCATTTCATGCTTCTTTCATTTAAGGATTTGGAACTACATACTTGAATGTATTTTCGTTAATTTTGCTTAATATTTTTGCAACGAATTAATTACGTATATTACGACACATATATATATTGTACATAGATTTAAGTCCAGCCCCATGCCGCTGTTTGTTGTATTTTTTGCATGAAAAATATGCAATAGCAGCAAGTAACAATAACCGCCTACCTCCCCCAATGAATAAAACTAAACTAATTGTAAAAAAGTCAAAAGTTATAAAAACTAAAGCGCTAATAACGGCATATACAATATTAAGTACTTGCTACAATATATAATTACGTTTTTTTTTTCACAACAATATTTTTTTAACATGTTTAATATTATCAATATTTTTAAAAAAAATTCTCTACTCAGAAATGTTTAGTATTTAATGTTACAGTAAGTATGTATGTAATTAATTTTTTGAAATATTAGTACTATGTATTATGAACAATTAAAAACAAATAATAAAATAGAAATATTCAGATGTAGCTTTTTATTGCTATGAAAAATTAAAGGTTTCAGTTTTTGTTAGTTATATAATGTCAGTGAATTGGGAGTTGTGAGGGCGGGCAATGTTTTTAAGTAATAAAAAAAAATGAAAAGCATAATTCAGTAAAAGAAAAATTTAGCAGACTTTAAAAACTTTATAGAGCAGCACATTTTAACGCGCATTAGCCTCGTAAACCGTGCGATTCTCGTACACTTTTATGAAAAATTTATTATTTACGAGAAGTTGGCGCGTTTGAGTGAATATCATTATCAGTGGCCATTAACACAATTAGCTTCTTATCCAATAATCACATTTTATTTATTGTTCATTTAAAATAATCAAGAACTAATCAAAAACCAAGTTGTTTAATTTACTTGATTAATAATTTCAATGTTAACTTTATTATTTGATCAAATTTAAAGTTTGTGCTTTTAACATTTATATTTGGTCATAAATAGACATAAAATATTTGATAAGTAAATAGATTAAAAAAAAAAAATACTTAAAAAAAAGTTATAAATAAATATATTTAAAATAAAATAATAATTTTGAGTTTATTATTTTTGCGTTGAACTGAGCGAGGAGAGTTAGTATTACGATTATGGCAATAGCGACCACAGTTTGCATGGTGCAATAACCAGGGTGAAGTAAGCCGTCAATTGTTTCGCTCTAAATTCTTCTTTGTTCTGTCATTCGGCTATTTGAAAATTTTTCACCAATGTTGTGCCTGAAAAAGTGTTGCTTTTTGCATTTTTCAGGAGTAAAATATGGTAGTTTTAGTACTTTTTTCACATAAACTATGAGGTGAATATCGATGGACCTTTACTGGATTTAATTACAGAAATTCATCATTTAGTATATATTTGGTGTTGGTTCCATAAGTAAGGCCGTGCTAAACTAATACTTCTATATTTTTATACTCAGTTGAGCAGAGCTCACAGAGTATATTAAGTTTGATTGGATAACGGTTGGTTGTACAGGTATAAAGGAATCGGGATAGATATAGACTTCCATATATCAAAATCATCAGGATCGAACAAAAATTTGATTGAGCCATGTCCGTCCGTTAACACGATAACTTGAGTAAATTTTGAGGTATTTTGATGAATTTTGGTATGTAGGTTCCTGAGTACTCATCTCAGATCGCTATTTAAAATGAATGATATCGAACTATAACCACGCCACTTTTTCGATATCGAAAATTTCGAAAAACCGAAAAAGTGCGATAATGCATTACCAAAGACAGATAAAGCGATGAAACTTGGTAGGTGGGTTGAACTTATGACGCAGAATAGAAAATGGGCGTGGCACCGCCCACTTTTAAAAGAAGGTAATTTTGCAAGCTGTAATTTGGCAGTCGTTGAAGATATCATGATGAAATTTGGCAGGAACGTTACTCCTATTACTATATGTACGCTTAATAAAAATTAGCAAAATCGGAGAAGGACCACGCCCACTTTAAAAAAAAAATTTTTTAAGTAAAATTTTAACAAAAAATTTAATGTCTTTACAGTATATAAGTAAATTATGTCAACATTCAACCCTAGTAATGATTTGGTGCAACAAAATACAAAAATAAAGGAAATTTTCAATATGGGCGTGGCTGCGCCCTTTTTCATTTAATTTGTTTAGGATACTTTTAATGCCATAAGTCGAACAAAAATTTACCAATCCTTTTGAAATTTGGTAGGGGCATAGATTTTATGACGTTAACTGTTTTCTGTGAAAATGGACGAAATCGGTTGAAGCCACGCCCAGTTTTTATACACAGTTGTCCGTCTGTCCTTCCGCATGGCCATTAACACGATAACTTGTGCAAAAATCGACATATCTTTACTGAACTTAGTTCACGTACTTACCTGAACTCACTTTATCTTGGTATAAAAAATGAACGAAATCCGATTATGACCACGCCCACTTTTTCGATATCGAAAATTACGAAGAATGAAAAAAATGCCATAATTCTATACCATATACGAAAAAAGGGATGAAACATGGTAATTGGATTGGTTTATTGACGCGAAATATAACTTTAGAAAAAACTTTGTAAAATGGTTGTGACACCTACCATATTAAGTAGAAGAAAATGAAAAAGTTCTGCCGTGCGAAATAAAAAACCTTTGAAATCTTGGCAGGTATTACATATATAAATAAATTACCGGTATCCAACAGATGATGTTCTGGGTCACCGTGGTCCACATTTTGGTCGATATCTGGAAAACGCCTTCACATATACAACTACCACCACTCCCTTTTAAAACTCTCATTAATACCTTTAATTTGATACCAATATCGTACAAACACATTCTAGAGTCACCCCTGGTCCACCTTTATGGCGATATCTTGAAAAAGCGACCACCTATAGAACGAAGACCCACTCCCTTTTAAAAATACTCATTAAAACCTTTCATTTGATACCCATATCGTACCAACAAAGTCTAAGTTGCGATACCTCGAAAAGGCGTCCACCTATAGAACTAAGGCCCACCCCCTTTTAAAATACTCATTAACACCTTTCTTTTGATACCCATATTGTACAAACGCATTCTAGAGTCACCCCTGGTCCACCTTTATGGCGATATCTCTGAAAAGGCGACCACCTATAAAACGAAGACCCACTCCCTTTTAAAAATACTCATTAACACCTTTAATTTGATACCCATATCGTACAAACAAAGTCTAAGTTGCGACATCTCGAAACGGCGTCCAGCTATGGAACTAAGGATTACTCCCTTTAAAATACTCAGTAACACCTTTCTTTTGGTACCCATATTGTACAAGCAAATTCTAGGGTCACCCCTGGTCCACCTTTATGGCGATATCTCGAAACGGCGTCCACCTATGGAACTAAGGATTACTCCTTTTTAAAATACTCATTAACACCTTTCATTTGATACCCATATCGTGCAAAAAAATTCTAGAGTCAACACTGATCCACCTTTATGGCGATATCCCTAAATGGCTTCCACCTATAGAACTATGGCCCACTCCCTCATAAAATACTCTTTAGTGCCTTTCATTTGATAGACATGTCATACAAACACATTCCAGGGTTTCCCTCGGTTCATTTTCCTAAATGGTTATTTTCCCGTATGTTGTCACCATAGCTCTCAACTGAGTATGTAATGTTCGGTTACACCCCAACTTAACCTTCCTTACTTGTTGATATTATCGTTATATACATATGTTTAATTTGTTCCCAAAAAAATTGAAACCGGTCTTTGTTAAAACAAACTATTTGCATTCACATCATATTCAACCAAGGATTTTCCCCAGTGCAGCGCTTCTGAAGACTTTTGAGCAATGTTTTTTCATTCCTACAACAAAAACACCAAAACTGTCGTATTATACATTATTTATGGAAAAAATTCGCCATGGTATTCTAAAAGTTACAAAAAATTGAAAACCAGACCACTAAGATAACAAAAATGTTACAGTTATGAATCGTAATTTAGAATACATGAATCAGGCTCGCTTCGAATCAGCATCTTGGTTCTAGGCCGAATGCCGCTGGGCCAGTCTATCCCCTAATATATTTTGGTAGATAATCACCCTTATCGCGAAGTTCACGCGGAAAAGTGTTCGCCTTCACTTCTTTTGTTCGGGTGAACTTTTTCCGCCTATCGGCAATTTCGGGCGAACAAAAGTTCACTTCGAAACAGCTGATGCTTTATTGTGAATTGGCAGTGAACAAATAATTTACTTACAATTGTGTAAATTTTGTAACCAAGCATATATTTCCTTAAAATACAACAAAAATAGAAATAAAAAATTTATAAAATAATGTTTTGTATTGAAATTAGGTTGGTATTGATTGAGCGCGGGGAGAATATAAATGTGAAAGCGATTCGGAGGCAATTAAGGGACAGTTCTAACCCTTTGGAGCTGAATGATTCACTGTAAGCTAAGAATTACTATTGTCAGCACTTTCCAATAACAATTAATTTTTTTCAATTAGCTTTCGTCAATATTACAGGCTAAACAAGCCGGCATTCTAATATTTGCTAGATATTCTTACCAACTCCTTGCCACCATTGAAGCAAAAATTTGGAGTTCCACCAATTATAAAGTTGAGTACATGTCTCCGTTTTTTCGCATAGGGAAAAGGCGTTGGAAAGGGCCATGATGTGGGTCTTAGCCAATCTTGTTTCAGTGAGGTGCTCAACATTTTGCAACGTTGCTTTGTCCACTATGGATAACTTGGCCGACTGATACGTTGTCGTAAAAAATAGAATTTACATACTTAGCAATACAGGAATTTCACTTTTTTCCACTCAGCTTCCGATTGTGCATTATTTATTGATTTATTTCTAATAATAAAAGTACATACAATTATAAGAGTATCAAATTTCAAACCAAAAAATTATTTATATTTTGCTTTCCTCTCGTTCGCCTGTAAAATATAAGTGAACAAATTTGGGTTTCCCCGCTGTTCATTTCACCCGAACAAAGAGTTGCCGATAAGGTGAAATCTTTTTCGAACACGAAAAATTGTTTCACCACCCTCTGCGATAGGCTGAACGAAAACTGTGAATATTTTCGGGTGAAAATAAAACTCGCGATAAGGGTGAACAACTTGGTAACATTAGTAATATATCATGAATTCAACTGTCAAGAATATTTGGGGGATCTTCTGATTAAATTTGTTATTATATAAGTTAGTGGAACTTGCTAACTTCTCCAACTTATTAAGTAAGGATTATTAAAACCACCACTGTATGTCATTATCACGTTTAAATGCTCATTATGCTTAAACGCGCTCACATTGATAAAAGTTCATTCAAACAAGTAAGGAAGGTTAAGTTCGGGTGTAACCGAACATTACATACACAGTTGAGAGCTATGGTGACAACATAAGGGAAAATAACCATGTAGGAAAATGAACCGAGGGAAACCCTGGAATGTGTATCAAATGAAAGGCGTTAAAGAGTATTTTATGAGGGAGTGGGCCATAGTTCTATAGGTGGATGCCATTTAGGGATATAGCCATAAAGGTGGATCAGGGTTGACTCTAGAATGCGTTTGTACGATATGGGTTTCAAATGAAAGGTGTTAATGAGTATTTTAAAAGGGAGTACTCCTTAGTTCCATAGGTGGACGCCATTTCGAGATATCGCCACAAAGGTGGACCAGGGGTGACCCTAGAATTTGTTTGTACAATATGGGTATCAAAAAAAAGGTGTAAATGAGTATTTTAAAAGGGAGTAATCCTTAGTTCCATAGGTGGACGCCGTTTCGAGATATCGCCATAAGGTGGACCAGGGGTGACCCTAGAATTTGTTTGTACAATATGGGCATCAAACGAAAGGTGTTAATGAGTATTTTAAAAGGGAGTACTCCTTAGTTCCATAGGTGGACGCCATTTCGAGATATCGCCATAAAGGTGGACCAGGGGTAACCCTAGAATTTGTTTGTACAATATGGGTATCAAAAGAAAGGTGTTTATGAGTATTTTAAAAGGGAGTAATCCTTAGTTCCATATGTGGACGCCGTTTCGAGATATCGCCATAAAGGTGGAGCAGGGGTGACCCTAGAATTTGTTTGTACAATATGGGTATCAAAAGAAAGGTGTTAATGAGTATTTTAAAAGGGAGTGGGCCTTCGTTCTATAGGTGTTCGCCTTTTCGAGATATCGCCATAAAGGTGGACCAGGGGTGACTCTAGAATGAGTTTGTACGATATGGGTATCAAATTAAAGGTATTAATGAGAGTTTTAAAAGGGAGTGGTGTGAAGGCGTTTTCCAGATATCGACCAAAATGTGGACTAGGGTGACCCAGAACATCATCTGTTGGATACAGCTAATTTATTTATATATGTAATACCTGCCAAGATTTTAAGGGTTTTTTATTTCGCCCTGTAGAACTTTTTCATTTTCTTCTACTTAATATGGTAGGTGTCACAACCATTTTATAAAGTTTTTTCTAAAGTTATATTTCGCGTCAATAAAACAATCCAATTACCTTACCATGTTTCATGCTTTTTTTCGTATTTGGTATAGAATTATGGCATTTTTTAATTTTTCGTAATTTTCGATATCGAAAAAGTGGGCGTGGTCATAGTCGGATTTCGTTCATTTTTCATACCAAGATAAAGTGAGTTCAAGTAAGCACGTGAACTAAGTTCATTAAAGATATGTCGATTTTTGCCCAAGTTATCGTGTTAACGGCCATGCGGAAGGACAGACGGACGCCTGTGTATAAAAACTGGGCGTGGCATCAACCGATTTCGCCCATTTTCACAGAAAACAGTTAATGTCATAAAATCTATGCCCCTACCAAATTTCAAAAGGATTGGTTAATTTTTGTTCGACTTATGGCGTTAAAAGTATCCTAGACAAATTAAATGAAAAAGGGCGGAGCCACGCCCATTTTGAAATTTTCTTTTATTTTTGTATTTTGTTGCACCATATCATTACTGGAGTTGAATGTTGACATAATTTACTTATATACTGTAAAGATATTAAATTTTTTGTTAAAATTTTACTTTAAAAAAATTTTTTTTTTAAAAGTGGGCGTGGTCCTTCTCCGATTTTGCTAATTTTTATTAGGCGTACATATAGTAATAGAAGTAACGTTCCTGCCAAATTTCATCAATATATCTTCAACGACTGCCAAATTACAGCTTGCAAAACTTTTAAATTACCTTCTTTTAAAAGTGGGCGGTGCCACGCCCATTGTCCAAAATTTTACTAATTTTCTATTCTGCGTCATAAGTTCAACTCATCTACCAAGTTTCGTCGCTTTAGCTGTCTTTTGTAATGAATTATCGCACTTTTTCGGTTTTTCGAAATTTTCGATATCGAAAAAGTGGGCGTGGTTATAGTCCGATATCGTTCATTTTAAATATCGATCTGAGATGTGTACTCAGGAACCTGCATACCAAATTTCATCAAGATACCTCAAAATTTACTCAAGTTATCGTGTTAACGGACGGACGGACGGACGGACATGGCTCAATCAAATTTTTTTTCGATCCTGATTATTTTGATATATAGAAGTCTATATCTATCTCGATTCCTTTATATATGTACAACCAACCGTTATCCAATCAAACTTAATATACTCTGTGAGCTCTGCTCAACTGAGTATAAAAATAGTAAGAGTGACAACAACAAGAGTTGAATGAGATCGAAGCTGCAACTACAACTACGCTTATGATCTTCATTCATTGCGAAGGTGGAAAATGACAACAACTGAAACACGGCATGTTAAGCGATCAAATAAAATAATTTAAAAAAAATGTTTAAGTTAAACGGTTTTATTGAAAACAATACTTACATGAAATTATAAAAAATACGAAAAGCTAGAAAATAATTAGGTAGGTCCTAGGTACTAGTCATCACACTCCTTATCAATCTAGAGCGTTGATCAGACAATTAAATAAAAGCGTTGGGCGCGTGAAATTTCTAAAAATGTGAGGCGTAGCGTAACCTGATTAAGGTTCAGTTGGTTTAACTTATGACTATCAATAGAAATATGACGCGTCCAACGCATTTATTTAATTGTCTGATCAACGCCCTAGATTGATAAGGAGCGTGATGACTAGTACCTAGGACCTACCTAATTATTTTCTAGTTTTTCGTATTTTTATTATTTCATGTAAGTATTCTTTTCAATAAAACCCTTTAACTTAAAAACATTTTTTTATACTCAGTTGAGCAGAGCTCACAGAGTATATTAAGTTTGATTGGATAACGGTTGGTTGTACATATATAAAGGAATCGAGATAGATATAGACTTCCATATATCAAAATAATCAGGATCGAAAAAAAATTTGATTGAGCCATGTCCGTCCGTCCGTCCGTCCGTCCGTCCGTTAACACGATAACTTGAGTAAATTTTGAGCTATCTTGATGAAATTTGGTATGTAGATTCCTGGGCACTCATCTCAGATCGCTATTTAAAATGAACGATATCGGACTATAACCACGCCCACTTTTTCGATATCGAAAATTTCGAAAAACCGAAAAAATGCGATAATTCATTGCCAAAGGCAATTAAAGCGATGAAACTTGGCAGATGGGTTGACGTTATGACGCAGAATAGAAAATTAGTAAGATTTTGGACAATGGGCGTGGCACCGCCCACTTTTACAAGAAGGTAATTTAAAAGTTTTGCAAGCTGTAATTTGGCAGTCGTTGAAGATATCATGATGAAATTTGGCAGGAACGCTGCTACTATTACTATATATGTGCCAAATAAAAATTAGCAAAATTGGATGAAGAACACGCCCACTTTTTAAAAAAAAAATTTTTAAATTCAAATTTTAACAAAAAATTTAATATCTTTACTGTATATAAGTAAATTAAGTCAAAATTCAACTCCTGTAATGATATGATGCAACAAAATATAAAAATAAAAGAAAATTTCAAAATGGGCGTGGCTCCGCCCATTTTCATTTAGTTTGTCTAGAATACTTTTAATGCCATAAGTCGAACAAAAATTTACCAATCCTTCTCAAATTTGGTAGGTACATAGATTCTATGACGGTAACTGTTCTCTGTGAAAATAGCCGAAATCGGTGGAAGCCACGCCCAGTTTTTATACACAGTCCACCGTCTGTCCTTCCGCTCGGCTGTTAACACAATAACTTGAGCAAAAACCGATATATCTTTACTAAACTTAGCCCACCTACTTATCTGAACTCACTTTATCTCGGTATAAAAAATAGCCGAAATCCGACCATAACCACGCCCACTTTATCGATATCGAAAATTACGAAAAATGAAAAAAATGCCATAATTCTATACCAAATACGAAAAAAGGGATGAAACATGGTAACTGGATTGGTTTATTGACGCAAAATATAACTTTGGAAAAAATTTTGTAAAATGGGTGTGACACTTACCATATTAAGTAGAAGAAAATGAAAAAGTTCTACAAGGCAAAATCAACAGCCCTTGGAATCTTGGCAGGAATACTGTTAGTGGTATTGCATATATAAATAAATTAGCAGTACCCGACAGATGATTTTCTGGATCACCTGGTCCACATTTTGGTCGATATCGCGAGAACACCTTCACATATACATCTAAGGGCCACTCGCTTTTAAAACCGTCATTAATACCTTTAATTTGATATCCATATCGTACAAACACATTCTAGAGTCACCCCTGGCCCACCCTAATGGCGATATCTCGAAAAGGCGTCCACCTATAGACCTAATGCCCACTCCCTCTTAAAATGCTCAGTAACACCTTTCGTTTGATACCCATATCGTACAAACATTCTAGAGTCACCTCTGGCCCACCCTAATGGCGATATCTCGAAAAGGCGTCCACCTATAGACCTAATGTCCACTCCCTCTTAAAATGCTCAGTAACACCTTTCGTTTGATACCCATATCGTACAAACATTCTAGAGTCACCCCTGGCCCACCCTATTGGCGATGTCTCGAAAAGGCCACCTATAGACCTAATGCCCACCCCTCTTAAAATGCTCAGTAACACATTTCGTTTGATACCCATATCGTACAAACATTCTAGAGTCCCCCTGGCCCACCCTAATGGCGATATCTCGAAAAGGCGTCCACCTATAGACCTAATGCCCACTCCCTCTTAAAATGCTCAGTCACACCTTTCGTTTGATACCCATATCGTACAAACATTCTAGAGTCACCCTTGGTCCACCTTTATGGCGATATTTCGAAAAGGCGTCCACCTATAGACCTAATGCCTACTCCCTCTTAAAATGCTCAGTAACACCTTTCGTTTGATACCCATATCGTACAAACATTCTAGAGTCACCCTTGGTCCACCTTTATAGCGATATCTCGAAAACGCGTCCACATATAGAACTAAGGATTACTCCCTTTTAAAATACTCATTACCACCTTTCATTTGATACCCATATCGTACAAACACATTCTAGAGTCACCCCTGGCCCACCCTAATGGCGATATCTCGAAAAGGCGTCCACCTATAGACCTAATGCCCACTCCCTCTTAAAATGCTCAGTAACACCTTTCGTTTGATACCCATATCGCACAAACATTATAGAGTCACCCCTGGCCCACACTAATGGCGATATCTCGAAAAGACGTCCACCTATAGACCTAATGCCCACTCCCTCTTAAAATGCTCAGTAACACCTTTCGTTTGATACCCATATCGTACAAACACATTCTAGAGTCACCCCTGGCCCACCCTAATGACGATATCTCGAAAAGGCGTCCACTTATAGACCTAATGCCCACTCCCTCTTAAAATGCTCAGTAACACCTTTCGTTTGATACCCATATCGTACAAACATTCTAGAGTCACCCTTGGTCCACCTTTATGGCGATATATCGAAAAGGCGTCCACCTATAGAACTAAGGATTACTCCCTTTTAAGATACTCATTACCATCTTTCATTTGATACCCATATCATACAAACACATTCTAGAGTCACCCCTGGCCCACCCTAATGGCGACATTTCGAAAAGGCATCCACCTATAGACCTATTGCCCACTCCCTCTTAAAATGCTCAGTAACACTTTTCGTTTTATACCCATATCGTACAAACATTCTAGAGTCACCCCTGGCCCACCCTAATGGCAATATCTCGAAAAGGCGTCCACCTATAGACCTAATGCCCACTCCCTCTTAAAATGCTCAGTAACACCTTTCATTTGATTCCCATATCGTACAAACACATTCTAGAGACACCCCTGGTCCACCTTTATGGCGATATCTCGAAACGGCGGCCACCTATGGACTAAGGATCACTCCTTTTCAAAATACTCATTAACAGCTTTCCTTTGATACCCATATCGTACAAACATATTCTAGAGTCACCCCTGGTCCACCTTTATGGCGATTTCTCGAAAAGGCGTTCACCTATAGAACTAAAGCCCATTCCCTTTTAAAATACTCATTACCACCTTTCATTTGATACCCATATCGTACAAACACATTCTAGAGTCACCCCTGGTCCACCTTAATGGCGATATCTCGAAAGGGCGTCCACCGATAGACCTAAGGCCCACTCCCTCTTAAAATGCTCAGTAACACCTTTCATTTGATACCCATATCGTACAAACAAATTCTAGAGTCAGCCCTGGTCCACCTTTATGGCGATATTCCTAAATGGCGTCCATCCATAGAACTATGGCCTACTCTCTCTTAAAATACTCTTTAATACCTTCCATTTGATACACATGTCATACAACCACATTCCAAGGTTACCCTAGGTTCATTTTCCTACATGGTGATTTTCCTTATTTTGTCTCCATAGCTCTCAACTGAGTATGTAATGTTCGGTTACACCCGAACTTAGCCTTCCTTACTTGTTTTTTATTATTTTATTTTCAAGTTTTTAGTCTTTATTTAGTCGCCTATTAATTCTCATTCTATTTAGTTCATTTAGTGACTCATTATTACAAGGACTCTTTCCTGCCAATTTGTTACAACCTAAGTCCTCAATACATAATCCTCCAAAGACTTTACTCGACTCTGCGCCACGTATGCTTGCCCCTCCTCCAACTCCAAAATATTTTGATGTCTCTTCTACCGGACTGTATGCAATATTTGTTCCAAATATGAGCCAAATCGGGCATCATAGGTCGCTTTCTATTCATGTATGTATTATGTGTTCCAAATATGGACCAAATCAAATCGGACCACAAATACGATTTTTATTATGTGTTCCAAATATGAGCCAAATCGGACCACAAATGCGAATTTTGCGAATATATCGATCCTTGCGCCACCTAGCGGCGACTTTTTTTTTATTATTGCATTGCCATCGGGTTCTGAACTATATTCCAAGTTTCAAGCTTGTAGCTTATCGGGAAGTTACTTAAATTTCAATTACAAGATTCGTTCACAACGGCCGTGCGGCCTGCCTGTCCACTCAAGCTAAATAAAACCGTTTAAAAATAGTAAGAGTGACAACAACAAGAGTTGAATGAGATGAGAACGAAGCTGTAACTACAACTATGCTTATGATCTTCATTGATTGCAAAGGTGGGAAATGCCAGGAATTGGAAAGGTTTTGCGCACGTCACGCTAAGCAGCGGTAGATAAATTCCTGGAATATGTTTTTTATGCTTGGTATTTCATTGACAAGCAACAACTATATTTTTGATTAACGGTGGGCAAAATTTGATAGGCTTAGTTAGCTTAAGTAAAATCATGTAAAATAAAGACAGAATAAAATCAGCTTTGAAAGTGATCGTGTCGCACTATATAATTTTCTAACTTATATTAGAAGAGCATATGTTTTAATCCCGACTCTCAACGACAAATCAATAAAGCAGATGAGCATGTCAATGAATTTTGAGGGACGGAAACACATTTAAGACTATCACGATCACTTCCAAGTGTGACTGTAAAACTTTTCATCGAACCCGAAACCCATTTAAGTTCCGCCAAAGGCAGACAAGTTCAACTAAATAACTGAGTACATATGTACTTTATATGCATAACACATGTTTCTTTTATGTCCGGTTTTTCAATGAAAGTTTGCAGTTGAAATTGAGGTCAGCTAAGGTGGCCAAATTGAATTTTTTATTTTTATTCGTTGCTAAAAGTAATGTTAACTCGCACTGGTCCTTTGTATTTATTCTGCATTGGCGTTAGATGGCACTGATATGCTGAAAAAAGCAATTTCTGTAATGGCTTTCGTAGCAAAGTATTTATTTTTCTACCATTTTTTTAATGCGCGTAAAAATTTTACCCTCTAGATCACTACCGTGTCAGATAGCGTACATCTTCTATCTTTTTTTATTTATCACCTGGTGATTCCACCATGACAGTTTGCTGGCAAAGTTGATAGCTGGCATTTTTAGAGTATGTGTGAGAGCCGACAAATTTCAAAATTTTATACACTAAAATACATATTTTTTGACTCGCAGAAAAGAAATTACAAAGTTTTTAAAGAAATATTTTCATACAAATTTCAAAACTTTTATAATAAATTTTAACATAAAAATATGTTCAAAATTTTGATGTAACCTGCTGTTGTTTTTGTTTTGCCCTGAGTAATAGGCACAGATACAAATTTACACTTTAAATATAACAAAAATATGTTCAAAGCGCTCACATTTAAATAGAATTCATATGGAAGTTTTTGATTTTCATACGTAAGTGCAAAGCAAAAGCACTTTCATATGATAAACGAGCACTTCGGTATAAAAAACAAATTGACAACTAAAAATTATTCAAAAATATTATGGCACTGAAAAAAATTTGTATTCAAAATTGATTCATTAAGAAAATTAAAATAACTCCAGTCATTTAAGAGAATTTGAGATAAGACTTGAAAACTTGCACACGCCTTTATTTTGACATTATGTTAATGGTATTAAAAATCATGATATTACGCATTTGCGCGCCTTGTGATGTGCAAGACTCGGCGTCGGACAATTTAGTACTACGCAAATATCTCGCTTCCTATGTCTTGCTAGAGTTTCGTGCTCAGTTCGAAGTTGAACATCATAGAATTCTCCACAAGTCCAGACTGAAGTACTTTTTCGTGGTCTAAACTATTTCTGAGTTAAGGCTCGAGCAGTTGCTGAAACTTTACATGGACCTAGAAGTGAACTCGTTCAAATATTGTATTTGGACTAAAATTTGGGTCGCCAGCACCATCAGAAATGGGGCCTTTTTAGACTCAGTTTTTCACCACAATTCCGAAAATAAAATTCGAGTAGTAATTCGAGTGTCGTTGAAAGAAATTGGTGGCGATGCTCTGAATGCGATATTACTGACTGAGCGAAGTTGTTATGCTGGATTTTGCGAATTAAGTTTAATTGCTCCTGAGTACTGTGATGATAAGGCGATTTACGAAATGTTTTAAGCAATCAATATATTGAAACTTTTGAGCTTTTTGACCATTTAAAAATTTAATTTTTGTTTTTTTAAACACAAAACAAGTAGAGAGAGGTGTCTAAGTTCGGGCGTAAGCGAACATTATATACTCACCTTGAGCTTCAATTGCACATGTCATTTCAGATAAATTACTATTCTACGTAACATATAGCACCGCCCGTTAAAAAAAATGTCTCCCCATTTCCTCTTACAATAAAACTTGATAAGTTAAATATCATTGATTCAAAACTATTTTTTGCTAAGTTATAGCTCATTATTCTAGTCTACGACCCTTTTAAAAATCTTTTATATAAAAGTGAGCGTGGTCCTTAACCGCTTTCGTTAAGTTTTTTTCAAAGCATTTCTTATAGTAAAGGCAATCTCTCTGCCGAATTTTGGTACAATAGGTTTAACGATTTTTGATTTATGCTGAATAATATTTTTAAGATTGATTTTATCACAAGTGGTCGGCGCCACGCCCATTTAAAATTTTTTTATTTTTTTTATTTTTATCAAGAGTCTCAATATCAGTCCACTTGTCAAATTTCAGCATTCTAGGTGTATTATTTACTAAATAATCAAGTTTTTTGCGTGTTTACAAAATGTTATATATATAAAAAGTGGTCGTGGTTATTATCCGATTTCGCTCATTGTCAATACCAATCTAATCTGAGTCCAGATAAGTTCGTATATCAAATTTGGTGAAGATATCTCAATATTTACTCAAGTTATCGTGTTAACGGACAGACGGATGGACGGACATGGCTCAATCAAATTTTTTTTCAATAGTGATGATTTTGATATATGGAAGTCTATATCTATCTCGATTCCTTTATACCGGTACAATAGGCCGGGTCGATTTGTGGGGAGGCAAAAAATCGCCCATTGCTCTGTGAAAATCATATTCTAGGGATCACAATAAGAAACTTTGCCGAAGGAACCATACCTCTAAAACGAATTCTGATGTCCCCCAATTTGGGTCGAACTTTTGGGTAGGGGCAAATTTTGAAAAATCCCACTTTGACCCATTTAGAGTGCTTCAATCGAGTCCAAATGTATGACCGACCCCCACTAACTTTGGAGGCCCGACCCACCGATGCCAGTGGCACACCCACACGAACCCCCCTGGGGATTCACCATACAATCATTTCAAAAAATCGCCGGTTTTGCACTTTACATGAAAAAATCAGCGAAATGCCTATGTTTTTTCTTTTTGGAGTTTATTTTTCTCTTTAGAAATTTATTTAGTCAGAACATATGTAAATGAAAAAATGAATTTAACTTAGTAATAGAAAAGAAATTAAAAAAAATATTAGAAATTAGCGTTTTTACAACCCCCTTTTAAAACCAAGGCATCACTGTGATGCATTTGCATGTCGTAAACATAGTTGTGTGGGTTTTTTATTCAACCGTTTTAAAAAATGAAGGTATCACTGTGACACAATTGCAGATCGTAAAATTGCTTGTGTTGTTTTTTTTAAGCAACCACAAGACACAGCAGGTAGAATTGAAGTTACCATTTCATTCTTATTACCTCGTCTCGTAGACCATATATAACGCAACAGTTTTTGTGAATGCATTAAGTCGTTGTGAAGAACTCAAAGTTTGAAGTGCTAATCAAAAAGTTTACAATGAATCCACCATCCTCTACACCGCAAGATGAAGCAACTACATCAACAACTATCGAAAACCCAATGAGTCATATACCCAAGCATGATGTTACTGTTTTTGGTGTGTCTACTGATTTAACTGATCTTAATTTACCAACCCATCTGGAGCTAAAACAGAACAAAAAAAGTTTTCCCATAAATCATTCACTATTCAAGTACAAGATAAGTTGATTGGAATTTGGGAAAAACTTGGTATGGAAATAATGCTGAAAAAAAGTGTATTTAATAAATTGAATAAATTGCTTGACAAGTATCAAGAGCAAATCAAGAGAAGAAACAACACCCAACAATTTACAGAGTATGTTAAATCTCTGGAAACAATTTTTTAATGTGAAACTCTTCCGGTAAGTTATTGCTATCACTCATTTATTATAATTGTCCACCATTTTTAATTATTTTATTATTATATATTTTCAGGTGGTGGACGGCTTCCAGAAAATTGAGTTGCAAAATATGCCCACTGCTCCAGAAAAAATTGAATTTTCACCGATTCGAAGTACTTATACGACATGGCCCATGCAATTTCTAGCGGCGTGGTTCCGGTGGATCTGGCTAACATCAAACCAGGGAAAATTGTACATTCTCGGTGGCTCACCAAGGCCGCTAGATTATTGCGATTATATGTGACAACGGAAAATCCAGATGCAAATTTAAGAATTCTGGTTGAATTTATAATTAATGTTATGTGCCAATGTATTTCAATATCAAGTATTACAGCTCTGTCGTGTACGGCAGTGCATTATTTTTCGAGTTCATTGGTTGGTCACGATTTCTAGAACCTCGTTTATGCAAAATTGTCAATCAAGTAATTAAAGATAATTCATATTATACGCATTCGGAAAATATCTTGTTATCAATGTTGTTTGATGATAGCAAAGAAAAGCGCGACTGTGCCATCAAGAAAATTCTACGCTATCGAACCGATGTTGACGAGCCAATGGAACTTAGAGTTTATAAAAAGCCAGATATAAACTTTAATTGCACAAGTTATACGGAAATGATCAATTTGAATGATATAAATATCGTATTTGAACCACCATTCACGCGAAGCATTCCGTACGATACATTGAAAGAATATTTAAATCAAGATGATCCACCGTTTAATGATCCAAAAATTCCATCACACATACAATGAACGGAACGACATGTTCAATTGCTAGCTAGCGTTTCCAAATGGGTTATACCGGAAAATGTAGAGGCTGTTATGGCGACGACATTAGAGAGCCGTGCGAAATTGCCCAGACTTGAAAGTAAAAAAGACTTCAAACAATAATTTTTTTTAGTTTCTTTTCTATAACTCACTTAAATTAATTTTTTCATTTACATATGTTCTGACTAAATAAATTTTTTAAGAGAAAAAATAGATATTATTATAAATAAATAATAAATATTATTATAAATAAATAAATAAAAATAAAGAAAAAACAGCCATTTAGCTGATTTTTTCATGTAAAGTGCAAAGCCGGCGATTTTTTGAAATGTTTGTATGGTGAACCCCCAGGGGGGTTCCAGGGGGTGTGCCACTAGCATCCGTGGGTCAGGCCTCCAAATTTAGTGGGGGTCGGTCATACATTTGGACTCGATTGGAGCACTCTAAAAGGGTCAAAGTGGGATTTTTCAAAATTTGCCCCTACCCAAATTGGGGGACATCAGAATTCGTTTTAGAGGAATGGTTCCTTCGGCAAAGTTTCTAATTTCGATCCCTAGAATACGATTTTCACAGAGCAATGAGCGATTTTTAAATCGACCCGCCCTACTGTACAACCAACCGTTATCCAATCATGAGTATAAAAATAAAATGCAGTGTTTATACAATTTTGTACATGCATTGTAATTTGCACTTCAATACAAACAATTTTGAGCAGCACTGAAAATAGCATTATAATTTTTTTTCAAATTTCTTCAAATAAATTCGTTTTTTTTTTTCGATGTTCTAAAAATTTTTTTAGTGAAAACAATTACAAAAACATTTTCGAAAAAATTCTAAAATTGGAGAATATTTTACGAAAATTTCGAACTTTTTATTTAGAATTTTCTAAATTGTTTTGAGTATGCAGTTTTGTAGCCCAAGCGTTTTTAGTCCAACAAAGTACAAGTTATAGGTATCACAAAATTTGCATTGATTTTTGACAATTTTTTCCCGAATGATTTTTCAGATTTTCTCCTGAATAAAAAGTGTTACACTTGGTATTATTAGTTTCGTACGTTGAGTTGCTCTACTTCATGAGTATGTTCGAAATTAAACTAGATCACTTAAGATCACAGATTTCTGCACCAACTTTCTTGTTAGGGCACTGAACAAATTAATAGTTATCAAAACCAAAATTGTAATTTATAAATACAAAATTAAACAAATTTAAATAAAAATAAATCAAATAGATAATTTCGAAAGTAATCTATTTAGTGAATTTATTTCGTAATTTCGCATATATTTTAGCCAAATCTTGCATTGAAATTAGTTATGTAAGTATCGAATTTTTTGAAACTTTTTCTGAAATGTGTTTCGTGAGATGAGTGTTAAACAGTTACTCTATTTGATTTTGACAGCTGTTCTACTCTGCTCTTACACAAACTGCTCTTCACTTATTTTGGGTTGAATAGACCAGACAGACAAACAGACCAATTATTTATATCGAAATTGTTAAAAAAAAGGCTATGAACCTTTTGCTAAGTTTTGTAATGATATTGGATTTTCAATAAGTGTCTGCCGCCTTTTATTTATTTATTTTTGTTTCAAAAAGATTTTCTTTGAAACTTACAAAAAAAATTGCTTATGGGCAAACAAAAAATAAATGTAAGGCGCGAAAACCTCCAAAGAGATTTAAGGCCGAGCTTCTCTACCAATTTGCGTCGTGCTCCTTTTAATTTTTCCTACAAATTGGCGGGACGGGACCTTGTTTTGTACCGACTCCGAACGTCATCTGCAAGGCAGATGAGTTTTCACTGAGAAGCTTTTCATGGCAGAAATAATCTCGGAGTGCTTGCCAAACACTGCCGAGGGACGACTCCGCTTAGACAAATTTTCTTTTAATTGAAAAAACTTGTTTCTAAAATTTTGATATTGCTTTGACCGGGGCGTAAACCCATGATCTTGGGCGTGGTAGGCGGTGCACGCTACCATCAAACCACGGCGACCGCGGGCAAAAAAACCCAATATAATTTTCACTTCAACTTTTGAACAATATCTATTTTTAAAGAGACCGTGCCACATATACTGAATTTTTGAATTTAATTTAGAGCTTACGAACTTGTTCGAGAAGAGATTTCTCGCACGTCTCGCCTTCTCGCGAAATTCTGGAATCTTGAATTACTCGTAAGGCTCGCGAGCTTCTCGACATTCAATTTAATCGATTCATCATTGGCTGTTTCATATAGAGCTTACGATTTCTTTTGGATCACAAGCGAAAATTTCCAGAAAACCACAACTAAAAAACACCGAAATGTATAGAATACTGCTAATGCAGCGACTGAATTGAAAGTCGAGAAGCTCGCGAGATTTACGAGTACTTCGATACACGAGAATCTCGCGAGAAGTCGAGTTCTCGATTTCTCGGGTCTCGAAAATCTCGCTTGTGTTCGAGAAGAAATCGTAAGCTCTAATTTAATTTTCAATTTAAAAATAAAACTTTCGAATTTTTTTCAATCAATTAATTTGCTTTTTGAGCAGCAAAATGAAATTTGAGGTGGAAAAGGTTGGAAATCCAATAACAAGCTAAATTTAAATTTTAAACAGGATCTATTTTTAAAAGTACCGCGCCGCCTATAACCAATTTGACACTAATAATAACCCTAAGGCTTTCGAATATTTTCAAAATTTGTTTATTTCTTACAATATTTCATGCTGTGCTTGCTGGTTATCAACCAACTGCCTTGAAAAATGCCTTGCAACAAGAAGGTCTTTGATAGATTGGGCGCTTCGGAAAATACATACCGTCCGCCAACCGGAGACGGTAGATATGGCCTTGTTTACTAAGAGGTATAACGTCCTGAATTAGTTTAGTTTATTCAGTGTATGGTCGCAAAAATTTAAACTGCCTTAGCTAGAAGGGGTGACCCTGCAACGAAACCTTGTACAAAATATATAGGATCTACAATATCGTGGAAGCTGAAAGTGGAGAAGACAGTGAAAAAGACCCCGACGACACTTTATGCAAGTAAAACAAGTAAGGAAGGCTAAGTTCGGGTGTAACCGAACATTACATACTCAGTTGAGAGCTGTGGAGACAAAATAAGGGAAAATAACCATTTAGGGAAAAGAACCTAGGGTAACCCTGGAATTTGTTTGTGCAATATGGGTATCAAATGAAAGGTGTTAATGAGTATTTTAAAAGGGAGTGGGCCTTAGTTCTATAGGTGGGCGCCTTTTCGAGTTATCGCCATAAAGGTGGGCCAGGGGTGACTCTAGAATTTGTTTGTACGACATGGGTATTAAATTAAAGATATTAGGGAGGGTTTTAAAAGGCAGTGGTGGTATTTGTATATGTGAAGGCGTTTTCCAGATATCGACCAAAATGTGGACCACGGTGACCCAGAACATAATCTGTCGGGTACCGCTAAATTATTTATATATGTAATACCACGAACAGTATTCCTTCCAAGATTCCAAGGGCTTTTAATTTCGCCCTGCAAAACTTTTTTATTTTCTTCTACTTAATATGGTAGGTGTCACACCCATTTTACCAAGTTTTTTTCTAAAGTTATATTTTGCGTCAATAGACCAATACAACTACCATGCTTCATCCCTTTTTTCGTATTTGGTATATAATTATGGCATTTTTTTCATTTTTCGTAATTTTCCATATCGAAAAAGTGGGCGTGGTCATAGTCGGATTTCGGCCATTTTTTACACCAATACAAAGTGAGTTCAGATAAGTACGTGAACTGAGTTTAGTAAAGATATATCGATTTTTGCTCAAGTTATCGTGTTAACGGCCTAGCGGAAGGACAGACGGTCGACTGTGTATAAAAACTGGGCGTGGCTTCAACCGATTTCGCCCTTTTTCACAGAAAACAGTTATCGTCCTAGAATCTAAGCCTCTACCAAATTTTACAAGGATTGGTAAATTTTTGTTCGACTTATGGCATTAAAAGTATCCTAAACAAATTAAATGAAAAAGGGCGGAGCCACGCCCATTTTGAAATTTTCTTTTATTTTTATATTTTGTTGCACCATATCATTACTGGAGTTGAATGTTGACATAATTTACTTATATACTGTAAAGATATTAACTTTTCTTTTAAAATTTGACTTTAAAACATTTTTTTTTTAAGTGGGCGTGGTCGTTCTCCGATTTTGCTAATTTTTATTAAGCATGCATATAGTAATAAGAGTAACGTTCTTGCCAAATTTCATCATGATATCTTCAATGACTGCCACATTACAGCTTGCAAAAGTTCTAAATTACCTTCTTTTAAAAGTGGGCGGTGCCATGCCCATTGTCCAAAATTTTACTAGTTTTCTATTCTGCGTCATAAGTTCAACTCACCTACCAAGTTTTATCGCTTAATCTGTATTTGGGTATGAATTATCGCACTTTTTCGATTTTTCGAAATTTTCGATATCGAAAAAGTGGGCGTGATTATAGTCCGATATCGTTCATTTTAAATAGCGATCTAAGATGAGTGCCCAGGAACCTTAATACCAAATTTCATCAAGATACCTCAAAATTTACTCAAATTATCGTGTTAACGGACAGACGGACGGACATGGCTCAATCGAATTTTTTTTTTCGATACTGATGATTTTGATATATGGAAGTCTATATCTGTCTCGATTCCTTTATACCTGTATAACAAACCGTTATCCAATCAAAATTAATATACTCTGTGAGCTCTGCCCAACTGAGTATAAAAATGATCGGGTGTAAGTGGGGCCTATCGACCTCTGTCATTGGGTATTTTGAGCGATTGTAAAGCCTATCGTATATTATGGAGTCCTTGTAGGGTGGCAAGCCAAACAAATAAGAACATTAAAAAATTAAAGGGGTATGCAGGCTATCAATGTTTAACATAACTGGAGCCCTAAAAACAGCCCCAACGGAACCCGTGATCCAGAACTAAGCAGCTCATACAGCTCAATATCCGGGGCGAATCATGTTTCACTAACAGACGAGGCTCTGGCGACCCCAAGCTCCCCATGGAACTTGGGGGTGGAGAGGGGGGGATGGCCTGAAGATTTGATGTGACCATATAAATCGTACCCAAGATGGTCGGGCTAGCACCTTAATGGTGCTGTTACCGGAGCGTACCGGATCTGTATCCGGCAAAGGAACATCACATCGATAACACTCCCCAAAGCCTTCGGGGAGCAACCTTATCGCTACAACAACAACAACAGATCCTCAGTAGTGTTATTAGACAGCATATATGAATGCACCTGTTTCCTTAAATTGACTGCAGATCGTACCCTCCCTTCCGTTTGCGCGTAGTAAACGCCAAATCCTCCCGATGGGAGCCACGGCTCCTGGATCATCGCCACGTCAAACGAACCCTGCTCAACGGTTAGGTGTTCGCTCGACGCCACTTTACTGTGTTGAAGGTTTATCTTTTAGACTCGCAGCACAATTGGGCTGTTTGTCCCCCTCCAGCACCTTCAACGCGACTTCTTCTTCCTCCCTTGATTTCAAATTTTCGAGGCTCTCTTCAGCCTTTCCCACCTCTTGCAAATTGTGATTGTTATCATCGGGACTTATTTTCCGGGGTCGTAAATGCTGTGCCGGGTGTTCCTCTATGCGACTCGCAGCGCCATTTGGCTCTTGGTCGTCTTCTAAGACCTTCGTGATGACGTCGGCTACCTCCACCTGTCCTTTTTCTCTTCGGCTTTTGAGGTACTTTTAGACCTCGCCCACTTCTAGCGTGTTAGGATTGTTAACCTCGGAACTTATTTTCCTGAGTCGCATGTAAATTTTTCCTGTGCCCCAGGACCTTTCGCCAAGCTGCGTGAACAATATATCCTCTTCCTGCTTATTTCGATATGCAGAACTGACCTCCCTCCGTAGGCCGAGATACAGCAAGTACCTTCCAATCCTGCTTCGGTATATTCGGATTCAAACTTTTGGTACCGCGGAAATTTACGCTTTATGCACCACCTTAAACTGCGCGTTCATGCCTTGCCTTTGGAGGTTTGGAACCACTTCCTCTAGGCACCACAAGCTCGCGATATTGTCGCAGGCAATCATCTTTACACCATTATACCAACGATTTTAACTCCTTTGGTGTGACCAATTGGGCCCCAACGAAGAAGCGACTGGTGCGCCTTCTTGAACGACTATAACCGTTAAACGGTTCAGCGCAAATTCAGTAAGTTTATAGACCAAACAATTTTTTTTTTTTTCTTAGCAGAGATATTAGGAAGGCAGGTCAGGCAGCGTTATGGTTTTCCGTCTGCTCTTTCTTGATTGTTATTCTACAGTCTCTTGATCACTGATGACCTGATATGCAACTTCTCGTTCTCTGAGAGCGCGTGAAAACGTTCATTTTAATAATATTGGCCATAGATGCCATCATCCTCAAAATCAAATTAGGGCATTCATTTCATTCATTTATTTCAAAATAACTTTGGGGTATTTTACATGGTAAAGGTTTAATTTATGATTTTCAGCGAAAATTTACTCAAACTTGTCAAATTCTTGGAAACAAATGAACCATTGTTTACAATCGAATGAACAGACAGTTCTCCTCCGGGGACGAAAAACTAATGTAGCACAAAAACAGTTGCATTGTATATACATATATTCATATATCTAAGGCTCCTTATTTTATTTGTCCAACAAATTGTACAAAAAGATGCAAAACACTTAAATATATTAATATATAAATTTATACTAAATATAGGAAGTTAACGACCTGCAGTATAAACTGACATTCCGCGTTTAAAACAAATTGATTGTTTGTCTATAGTTGAGAACTTCAGCTTATCCCAATTATCGTTAAGCAAAATATGTCTATTTATATGGTATACATAAATATGTGTATGAAACAATGGTAAGTATGAAAACGAAAAGTGCGCTTAATACATCAGATATTAAACATATCAAAATATTTAGCTTTAATTCTCATTTAACTATACATTTGGTTTTATGCCTTTCGACTTGGGTTCTGGCGGATCAATTAAATTACTGGGACGCACAACATCAATATTCCCCAAGCGCACCATGCTCTCCTCCCATTCCGCAATATCCTTTCTGTTGATCAAAAAAGGGGCGCAAATAATCTTTGGAAAAACAACTTTTACTACGTAATAGTAATACCTACTTGTACACTGTGATTTCTCGGCGTGTTTCTTCTAAGAAAGGCTGTTTCTCCTTATCCGAAAGTCGACTCCATTTTTCTGCGCATTTTGCTTGCCATTCACGGTATGTCTGATTTGCTGTTTGTGGAGCATTCGTACGCTCTTGTACCAGGAAACGTAAGAAGGCGGAGGCGGGTCTCTTTGGACGTCCAAGCATTATAATGCGCTTTCGCATCATTCTACGTTCTTTTGCTTCTTGGATCTCGTCTTTCAATAGCTTCAATTCGGCACGTTGAGTATCCGTCATTGTTGCTTCATATTTTGCCTTTGCCTCAACAAAATTTTGCAGTTCACGCTTAAATTCATCTTGCAGACGATTTCTTGTAACTTCATCTGCCTCACTCCAGCGTTGTGACATTTCGCGTACAATTTCCCTTGTACTGAAATGTGGATTATTTGCTTTCGTTTTTTCTCGCTGTTCCCGCATGAATCGAAAAAAAGGTGTGAGTGGCTTTTTTGGTCGTGGTGGTAAACCAACTTTTTCTTCCAGAGTTGTGCGAACAGTAGATGAAGCTTCTCTTGTGGTCACGCTTAAACTGGCAATACCCGCTTGCCTGTCGATAGAAGATATGGATAAAGGAGTATTTACGATGGTGTGATTGACAGTGATAGAATTTGAAGATTGTGAATCGTCTTTATTGTTTATGTTATTGTTCGTTTGTCTGTCCTTTGGTGGTAATATGTTGGAAGCCTTGGGCTGTATCACTTGCCTGCATTTGTTGATCAATGACCCGAATAATGATGCCTTTGAGAGTAGTGGAACCGTGAGCAGCATGGTAGTGCCGTGAATTTATACACCGACCTGTAAGAAAGCGTGATTTACATAAGGAAACGCGGTAATGACAATTGTGGCAGCAGAATGTCATGCACCAAGCATGGCCAAATGTACGGCATTTACAGTTAGAAAAAGCATAATAGTAGAATACGCAAAACAATTTATAATACATTTTTCTAATGGGAAATTACTATAATAGTAAATAAATTACCTTTATTTAACTAAAAACAGTGGACCTTTTTTATTAATTATGAAAGAGATATTTTTATTTTCAGCATAGATGAAATTTGCAGACTCGAATGCCGCCATTGAACACACGGCTAGAGATGCAAAATTAAAGATGGCACTATCGAGAGGTATCGATCGCTTTTTTCAACTCTGTCCATTGTTTCATTTGCCATTATCCGGTGGCAAAATCCTGAGCCAGATAAATAATTTTGCACGTATATGCAACAACAACGATTTGAGCCAGATAAATCCAGATATAAGTCTGGTTCAATTTGTGAGCCAGATAATTTGTTAATTACTTCCTTTTAGTTTGGCAACGCTGCCTTTAATAAACCTAATTTTTCAAAAATAGATGTCGCTGCTTAGAAATTCGCCGTATGAGTTAAATGAAAAACAGCGGCGACGTCTGCCTATCACATTTCGCGTGTGCGAAAATTTCACGACATCTGCTTCTCAAGTCTCTCAATGATCCAGAGCATTCCCGTGAGAATTGAGCGTGAGCCGGAGCTGTTAAACTCACTGGAAGACGGCAATTGTGTCCATGATGGATGGGTAGGTTATTTGTGCATTGTGTCAACTAAGCGATAAATGGCAAAATTACAAACAGCCTCGCTCAGCTGATGCAAATCTCAAGTCTAAAGCATAGTATACAAGTACAAGTGTGTTCACTTCTTTCTGACAGGCACTCGCTTACATGCCAACCTAATAAAACCGCACTGCGTTTTTTTTAGCGCACGCAAACAACCGGCGTTTTTTGCCCGATCCCAAATAAGCATGCGTTGCGTCAATGTAAGGCATGTGTGCAAACGTCAAATCTTAATGTCACGCAGAAAAAAATTTGGCAATCGAGTTAGGTTTTCACGCAGCAAATTCAATTTGCGTTGCTCTCATACAAGTTGTATGTGCATGAGACATTTTTGACAGAAAATGACTTGCGTGCGTTTATATTAGGTTGTATTACATGTTCTTCTAATCCGGTTCGACCTAATCCTAAGACAGCGAACGACGGGAATTGTGCCTTTACCCTCTCTAGAGCTACTGTTTGGTCGGGGGTTAACACATGTTGTACTGCATCAAAAGACAAATCCCCCTCGGCGGGTACGAGTTCTGCTACGGTCGTGTGGGTTGATCGAGCTACAGGGCCTCTGCCCATTAAATTTAACTCAAACACCCTCCAAAAATCGATTCCGAGGTAAACCTCTTGTTGAAGTCCTGGCACTATCAAGAACTCTAGGTCCCTACACATCGCATTCCACATCACTGGTAACGTGATAACTCCTTCCACTGGAGTCTCTCCTCCGTTAGCTGTTTTAATCGATTGGTTGGTGATGGGAAGAATCCTTTCCTCATTACCCTCTAAAAATTGTGTGCTATCCTTACCCAGACAACAAGCTCCTGCCCCTGAATCAAGTAAGGCTAGCGCCTCTTTACCCCTATCTTAACTTGCGGAAAAAATCTATTGTCACCTTTGACTGTAACGATCGTCGATATTATTTTATGCTGAATCCTCCTAAACATTTTCCGCTTCTCCCTCATTTTCTGTATTTTGTTAAAGTTTTTTGTTTTTCTTTTCTTTATTATTTCTTCGCAAAATATCCTCCTACGTGCTTCCTCATACTCCATTTTCCTGATGTGTAGGCCCTTCAAATCCCGTTGCTTTCTCTGATCTAAACTACTCTCAGCTTTTATACTTCCTTCCCTTTTTAAAATTTTTACTGGTTGTTGTCCGGCCGATCCTTCTCCTGACTGAGTGCCCCGGCCATCTCCGCCAGGTTGCCGTTTCCCTTAGGCGGCTTATAAATGCAAAAAGAGCTGTCCCCCACACGAAAAGCAGACCATATTATGAAAGCTGGACTTGCATCGCGTGTCCTTACTAACTTCCGTTGGATTCTTTGCAAAATGGTCAACCGACATTCCACACGAGAAGCACAACATCAAGTGGAAGGGTGAGGGGCAGAAAGAGTTGATGGTTGGCTTGGAGCCGGCTGCAGGTCACAGCGCCTGCAGGTGCATTACGTGATGCAACATTTTGTGTCCTGTTGTCTGGGAGTTGGCCACCGTTCGACCTATTTTTAAACTGTGCCCCTATATCTTCCAGTGGCTTGGAACTACCCCCTTCCTCTGGAAACGTAACGTCGGGGTATACCAGCTCACTTACACCCCCTTTGGACCTACTCTTATTTTCTTTAATGACCTTTTCAGCTCGCCTACATTCAGCTTTCAGCTCCGCTAGTGTGTCCATTTTTGACGAGAAAGTCAGGTTAGCCAGGTATGGTTTGAGGTTCCCCTTAATTATCCCGACCAGTTCCTTCTCGGGTATTCGTTTCCTCAGCTTAAACGTCAAATTGTGCACGTCCCCATAAAATTCATCAAATCCCTCATTCGCCAACTGTTTACGCTCCATGATTTGCCGAACCACCTCGTAGTCGGTCTCTGCGGTTTTGAAATGGGCTAACAGTTCTGCCTTCAGATCAAGATACCCGAAGGTCGGATCTTCGGCATGATCCTCCAACACCTGCCAGTACCATTTCAAAGCCGCTCCTGACACGAGGCAATGGAAATCGGTAAACAGTTGATGATGAGAGATTTGATGTTGTTCCCTCATTTTCCCTATCCTAAACAGGAAGCTCTCGACCGAAATCCCCTTGTCCGTCCCATCAAACTTTATATGCCATTTCTCTAAGTCCATTTTCTTCCAACGTAGTGGCTGTTGTGCGCCTTGGGGTCCTCCGTCGTTTCGTGGCTCTCCTCCGTTGGCCTGCATCGCTGCTCCCTCTCTACCTGGTCCCCTATTGTTCGGAGTGGACGCTTGATTGGAGCGATGATCCAATCCTTGAGCTGCAGAGGTTTCCATTTCGGTGATACGGCCGCTGAGGTTGACTACACAAGTTTTTATAGTTCCTAGCTCATTATTCCACTGGGCCATTAACTCTATTGCTGTGCTATCATTGCCATAAGACGTGTCAGTTGCTCGGTGTCCGTCCCAGTGGTCTTTGTGCCCCCTGCTTCCGTCGCAACCTCAGCTGCCGTTGCTCCCGGCGCCTTCTGCTCCAAAGGATCAACGCCCCCCTGTGATCCACGCTGTTCGTTGGCGGACATCTCGGCGAGGATTTCGTCGAGCTTGTGAGAGAAACTCAGACTGGCTTCGGGTTGATCCGCTATTACCCGGCTAACCCTGGACACACTAACTTCGCGCACGGCCTCCTTCTCTAACGAGCCAAAGATCCTGGTTGTACACCGGTTGAAATAGTCCGTGGGAAGGAAATCTACCCTGTGTTCAATCCCTGTATCTATTTGGTTGAACAGTGAGCCAATCACCTGATTTTCAAGGGCACGTGTAAAAGCACGTGTAAACGGCCTGTCTCTAGCAAACAGTCCCAAACCACCTAGTACTCTTTACTCCCTGTTTTCCTCGTCAGTCATGAACGCAGACTCACGCAACAAACTCACTCTATGTCACACACACACCGTCAGTCAAACAAAACCGGGGAATTCCGAACTCAATTAATTCAAATAAAAAAATTTTATCCAATAATTGGAACCGCACACAAAAGCAAGCGAAACTTTCGAAATTAAATTAAAATTCAAAACAAAGATTAAAACTTGGATTTAGATTAAATGAAAAAATCCAACCAAAAAAAAAAAAAAAAATTAGAAATGATAAGATGAATAGAAAAAGATTTTTGAATTTAAATTAAAATTCAAAAAAGCAAAAGACACAAAAAAAAGTTACCAATTAAAACTAAGATTTGAATTCAAAGTAACCAGATTCGACCCAATTATTAAAAAAAAAGATGAAAAAAATAATAAAGATAATGTAAAATTCTAAATGAAATACAGGAATTTAATTTTAAATAAAAAAATAATAACAATAAAAAGTTTAAATTAAAAATCAGGAATATATATAAAAAAAATTAAATTAAAATTCAAAGGCAAATGGAACCAAATACTTGGGAAGGATGTAAAAAAAAAACTTTCAAAATAAAATAAAAATTCAAAAATAAAATGTATACCCTAGATGTAAAGAAAAGGATAATAACTTTTTGGAATTAACTTAAACTTCAAACAAACTAAAAAAAGGATATAAATAGAACCTTAACTCTAAGTTAAAGAAAAACCTCCACCAATATATTTAAAAAAAAACAACAAGATTGCAATAACTTGACTTAAAATTCAAAGTAGGAACCTTCACCCGAATAATTGGAAAAGGATTAAAAGTAACCAAAATAATTTTTAAAGTTAGATAAATGCTTAAAATTACAAACTAAGACTTAAATTAAGATTCCAGGGTAAAGGTAACCTAGAAATTTAGAGACAAAAAAAATTCAAAGGACGAAAAAAAGAAAGGCTAAAATTAGAACTTAAACAACAATTCAGGGTTAGAATTCAAGGGATTAGGTTTCGAAGGCCCCAGCAAAAATGATTGGGATTAAATTTAAATTCCAAATAGAAAAAAATTAGCTATATAGAACCAAAAATGAAAATCAAATCTTCAAAATTTAATAAATACTTGAAGACAGCAAAATTAAAACTATGTTTGAATTCAAAAAAAAAACTACAACAATTAACGAAATTGAACTTTGGATTTCAACAACAAATTTATAGCCTTCAGTTTAAATTAAACGTAACGTTCTCTAAGTTAATTCGAAAATCAAAGTAATACGAGAACCTAACAATTTTCGAAATTACGATAAATTCCGAAATAAAAGTAAAAAAACTTGAACTGAATTTGAAACTCAACTTTCACAAAAAATTATAAACGTCAGTTACTGCGAGAAATTAATTTTAAATTCCTAAAAAAAATTCCGCAAAAACCAAGGGAAAATTCCAACCAAGGCACTGCTGAAATTCGTTGACTACTAAATTTCTAAATCGATTTAGAAGTCCCTTGACCGCAGCCTAAACAAAATTTTCCACTAAACTCAAAATATTTGTAGATTTCAGATTTTATATATATACATGTATTTATAAGAAAAATGTGTTTATATGTAAATATACGTGTGTCGAAAATGGATATGGATATATGTATATGTTTAACTACAGATACGTACAACGAAATTATATGATGAATAGTAATATGAAGGAAATATGTTTCTTTATGGCTTCAAAAACGAATTTTTAACTACTATTTTCCATCTCTCCAAAAAAGAAATGAAAAAAAATTTAATTTTTAATTTCTTGACAAAAATATCTTTATTTGCTTTGGTGTGTAATGGGTGTTGCTCTTGACGAGGTCATTGTGGGAGTGATTCGTACGTCCGTATGTCTCTAGCGTCTAGTCAGTCTTCATGCAGTCCGTGGAAGTGTGGCCCGACACGCTCGTGGACTGATCCTAAAGTGTGGATGCCACACTTGCCTACTCCTCTCTATCGTGGTGACGTCCCAAACCTCAGTCATCGGAAATGCTGGATCTCCGATGACGTAGCCTGGGCATTTCGCCACGATCCTCTGCTAAAGCCCGTCTTCTAGCTAAGTGCCATATCAGGTACCACCTAATCAAATCGTTCCAAATCCGAGAAAGGAACCCTGATATGGTCACCTAGCTAATCTCCTATCCTCATGTCATGATAACACTTGTCGACCAGGCGAACCTAATCGACGATGCTATCATGACGGTCCCTGTCCAAGTCGATAGAAGGAAATTAGGGTCGGGATTACCGAGATAACAAGATAGAAGAACATGGAAAGCTAAAGACGAAAAAGTAGTAAAAGTGGGGAAAAGAAAAGTGGTAAGTTGGAAGAAATTATGGTAAATTGAAAAGATTATTGGGCTATGCCGTTGGGCGCCATTGTTATGTAGCTGGCTTTTGTCTCAATAGTGCGTGGTCGTGCTGCGGAAAAGTCGCGTGTGAAAGTAGTCAAGTCAAAAAAAAAAAATTTAATATATATACATATTTGTTTATGTAAAAAAAAAATACCGATACGATCGTACCGTTTTAGCGGCTTTTTAAACACGTTATTAAAGAAACCGCAAACCCAGGGAAGAAGAAAAAAAACCCCTCCAACATCCTGCCACCGAATTCTCTGGCGGGACGAAGGAAACGGGCCAGAATACTTACCCGCATACATCACGGTGGAACGGCGGAATATTGGGACCGCCGATCAGTAGAGTTCGGAGAAGGGAGAGAGAGAGCGCAAGAGAGAGGATCGGTCAAAGTGACCGAAAGTGGCCGGTAGACAGCAGCAGCGACGACAGCGATGCCGCCAGCACCCACGCAACGTCAAGAAGCGACAACAGCAGCAGTAACACATCGACGTCACCATCGTCGACGCCACCAGCATCGAACGCCCAAGGAGGGCATGAAAGGGCATTTGATTGCACATTTTTTTTTTATTGAAATTTCTTTTTGAATGAGTTTTATCCCTAATTTGCCTCACCTTTTTTTGATTATTATTGTTAATATTACGACGGGAATTTTTTTGCAATTTTTATACTCAGTTGAGCAGAGCTCACAGAGTATATTAAGTTTGATTGGATAACGGTTGGTTGTACATATATAAAGGAATCGAGATAGATATAGACTTCCATATATCAAAATAATCAGGATCGAAAAAAAATTTGATTGAGCCATGTCCGTCCGTCCGTCCGTCCGTCCGTCCGTTAACACGATAACTTGAGTAAATTTTGAGGTATCTTGATGAAATTTGGTATGTAGGTTCCTGAGCACTCATCTCAGATCGCTATTTAAAATGAACGATATCGGACTATAACCACGCCCACTTTTTCGATATCGAAAATTTCGAAAAACCGAAAAAGTGCGATAATTCATTACAAAAGACCGATAAAGCGACGAAACTTGGTAGATGAGTTGAACTTATGACGCAAAATAGAAAATTAGTAAAATTTTGGACAATGGGCGTGGCACCGCCCACTTTTAAAAGAAGGTAATTTAAAACTTTTGCAAGCTGTAATTTGGCAGTCGTTGAAGATATCATGATGAAATTTGGCAGGAACGTTACTCTTATTACTATATGTACGCTTAATAAAAATTAGCAAAATCGGAGAAGGACCACGCCCACTTTTAAAAAAAATTTTTTTTAAAAGTAAAATTTTAACAAAAAATTTAATATCTTTACAGTATATAAGTACATTATGTCAAGATTCAACTCCAGTAATGATATGGTGCAACAAAATACAAAAATAAAAGAAAATTTAAAAATGGGCGTGGCTCCGCCCTTTTTCATTTAATTTGTCTAGGATACTTTTAACACCATAAGTCGAACAAAAATTAACCAATCCTTTTGAAATTTGGTAGGGGCATAGATTTTATGGCGTTAACTGTTTTCTGTGAAAATGGGTGAAATCGGTTGATGCCACGCCCAGTTTTTATACACAGTCTACCGTCTGTCCTTCCGCATGGCCGTTAACACGATAACTTGAGCAAAAATCGATATATCTTTACTAAACTCAGTTCACGTACTTATCTGAACTCACTTTATCTTGGTATGAAAAATGAACGAAATCCGACTATGACCACGCCCACTTTTTCCATATCGAAAATTACGAAAAATGAAAAAAATGCCATAATTCTATACCAATTACGAAAAAAGGGATGAAATATGGTAAGGTAATTGGATTGTTTTATTGACGCGAAATATAACTTTAGAAAAAACTTTATAAAATGGTTGTGACACCTACCATATTAAGTAGAAGAAAATCAAAAAGTTCTGCAGGGCGAAATAAAAAACCCTTAAAATCTTGGCAGGTATTACATATATAAATAAATTAGCGGTATCCAACAGATGATGTTCTGGGTCACCCTGGTCCACATTTTGGTCGATATCTGGAAAACGCCTTCACATATACAACTACCACCACTCCCTTTTAAAACTCTCATTAATACCTTTAATTTGATACCCATATCGTACAAACTCATTCTAGAGTCACCCCTGATCCACCTTTATGGCGATATTTCGAAAAGGCGAACACCTATAGAACGAAGGCCCACTCCCTTTTAAAAATACTCATTAACACCTTTCATTTGATACCCATATCGTACAAACAAAGTCTAGAGTCACCCCTGGTCCAGAAAGGCCCACTCCCTCTTAAAATACTCATTAATTCCTTTCGTTTGATACCCATATTGCACAAAAGAATTCTAGGGTCACCCCTGGTCCACCTTTATGGCGATATCTCGAAACGGCGTCCACCTATGGAACTAAGGATTACTCCCTTTTAAAATACTCATTAACACCTTTCATTTGATACCCATATCGTACAAACGCATTCTGGAGTCACACCTGGTCCATCTTTATGGCGATATCTCGAAAAGGCGTCCACCTATAGAACTAAGGCCCACTCCCTCTTAAAATACTCATTAACTCCTTTCGTTTGATACCCATATTGCACAAACGAATTCTAGAGTCACCCCTGGTCCACCTTTATGGCGATATCTCAAAAAGGGGTCCACCTATAGAACTAAGCCCCACGCCCTTTTAAAATAACCATTAACACCTTTCATTTGATACCCATATCATACAAACAAATTCTAAAGTCACCCCTGGTCCACCTTTATGGCGATATCTCGAAAAGGCGAACACCTATAAAACGAAGGCCCACTCCCTTTTAAAAATACTCATTAACACCTTTCATTTGATACCCATATCATACAAACAAAGTCTAGAATCACCCCTGGTCCACCTTTATTGCGATACCTCGAAAATGCGTCCACCTATAGAACTAAGACCCACTCCCTCTTAAAATACTCATTAACTCCTTTCGTTTGATACCCATATTGCACAAACGAATTCTAGAGTCACCCCTGGCCCACCTTTATGGCGATATCTCGAAACGGCGTCCACCTATAGAACTAAGGCCCACTCCCTTTTAAAATACTCATTAACACCTTTCGTTTGATGCCTATATTGTGCAAACAAATTCTAGGGTCACCCCTGGTCCACCTTTATGGCGATATCTCGAAACGGCGTCCACCTATGGAACTAAGGATTACTCCCTTTTAAAATGCTCATTAACACCTTTCATTTGATACCCATATCGTACAAACGTATTCTAGAGTCCCCCCTGGTCCATCTTAACGGCGATATCTCAAAAAGGCGTCCATCTAAAGAACTTAGGTCCACGCCCTTTTAAAATACTCATTAATACCTTTCATTTGATACCCATATCGTACAAACGCATTCTAGAGTCAACCCTGATCCACCTTTATGGCTATATCCCTAAATGGCGTCCACCTATAGAACTATGACCCACTCTCTCATAAAATACTCTTTAATGCCTTTCATTTGATGCACATGTCATACAAACACATTCCAGGGTTTCCCTCGGTTCATTTTCCTACATGGTTATTTTCCCTTATGTTGTCACCATAGCTCTCAACTGAGTATGTAATGTTCGGTTACACCCGAACTTAACCTTCCTTACTTGTTGTTATTAATTTTTGTCAATAGTTTTGTTATAGCATACATTCATTTACTTTGTTCACTTCATTTTTTTTTTTACCTAGTTCGTAGCATTTCACTTAAGTTCGCCTAATTAGGTTCATATTCAACGCATATACATTAGCACGTTAATCACCGATCTCGTTTTAAATTTTGTATTTGCATTTTTTTCGATTTTTTTTTTTTTTTTTTTTGCCACTCACACTTTTTGCGCGTTTTTCTCTCGGGTTGTAATTTTGTTAGGTTTGCGTAATTCACCCACTCGCCGCCCGCTATCGCCAGTGAGTGATAACGGTGACATTTAAAAACTCCATTGAACCTTTGCTAAGGCAGTAAATGGTATTTTTCTATGAGTAGGCAAAGACATATGTATGTAAATTTCCCTTCCTCACAGGTCCCCGCAGCTTGAAGGCGCCTACAATGCTGATGTGCTGAGATCAGGTGAGTGAGAAAATTGACAATACTATTTGTGTTCCATTTCTTTACATATATGTCAATGACCGATATACCTAATGCCTTAGCCTAGGTCAGGGATTTACTTTTAATTTTTGCTTAGCGTTTGAGTTTCTGCCACATATATATGAATTTGTTTTTTTGTAATTTTAAAGATGTTAAAAGACATAGATAGACGGCAACCATTAGGGTGTGCCTGTTCACGTACACCAGATTATTTTTCTCGTTAACTTCTTTTTGATCAAATATATTTTTCTTGTCCTTTTTGGTATCAAATACTAAGTTAAGATAACATATGGGTATTTGCTTGTATATCGGTTGTTAAAGCGATAGCTAACGTTGGATTTTTGATTAGGGAATTTTTAATTTTTATTTTGTTTTTTTTTTTTTTTGGATAATTCTTATTTTTGGAATTCTTATATTAAGGAATTGTTAGAGTTTAAGCTTTTATAGATGTCCTTTTTTTTGTGAAAATATCTGAGAAATCACTCTTAGTAGGAGATAGGTTTAACGTTAAAATTTATAAATAAAGATATGCTTATAAAGATTTGGAATTTTACGAGTTGAGCTTCTTGTTGATCACTGCAATGGAGGGCTGATTGTAGGATCTTTGGTGTGGGTGTTGCTCTGGACTTAAGAGGGGACGTAGGGGTGATGGCCCAATAGACTTGTAGACAGACAAACTTGAGCCAGGTTTGGGGGCGCCGTAAAATTAGAGGAGTCAGCACGGCGCCCATGGCTTCGAGTAAGATACGTGAAGAGTGTGGGTAGACTCCACCTGACTAGACAGGCCTCCACCTTTTTTCCCCCTTTTTTTGATTTCCCCCTCCTTCATCTCTCTGCTCCCCTTACGTCTATTGTATCTCTTTCAGCTTTCCTCTTTTCTTTTTAGAACTTGGCATGAACTCTACTTTTTTTGTTAGTGTAGTTGTTGGTAAGGCTGGTGCGCAAAACCCCACGCCGTCCGACGAGCTAGCAGGGGCTTGCCACCATGCCACATGCCACCTCTGTCTTACCACTGAAAGCCAGCTACATAACAATGGCGCCCAACATGGGGCCCGAACCCTCGCCCTGAGATTAAGAGTCTCATGCTCTACCGACTGAGCTAGCCGGGCTTGCCACCATGCCACACGCCACCTCTGTCTGACCACTGAAAGCCAGCTACATAACAGTTGGCATGCATAGTGTACCTATACAAGTGTGTCAACTAAGCAATAAACGTCAAAACTACAAACAGCCTCGCTCATCTGATGCAAATCTCAGGTCTAGAGTTGCATTTTTGGTACGTAAGAGTACTTCAAGCTGAGCTGCATTTGATAGTTTAATAAAACTTTGTAGTATTTACAGGTGAAAAAGTTGCATATATTTCCGCAGAAATAAGAATACTAGAAGATTTGTAGCCTGCAACAATGCGGAAACATACGGAAAGCAAAATTTATTTAAATTAGAGTCAAAATATAAAGCGCCACACGTGTGGAAAAATTTAACTTCTAAAGCTGGAGACATTGGTGCTTTATCGGTAACCGTATCGGTAACCTTATAACAGCTGATTTGACCAATCTTATGAGAATCAATGCAATCGGTTATTGGTGCCGCTAAAGTCGTAACCGTATCGTAGCCAACCAATTGGGTTTTGGTTTACCGTCGTAACAATAAACAGCTGATTACGTTAGGGATACGGATACTGCGATAAGACATACGGCACCAATGACTCCAGCTTAAGGCTGTTTACACAAATGCATAAGGCAAAATTATATAAACGCTTTGGTCGCATCAAAGCAAAGATAACGTACGGCGTTTCATTGTTTTTCGTATGGCGTTGTCAAATCGTAGGCACGCAACCAAAGCATTTATGTAAAATTTTCGATACTTTGCCCGACAGATGAATTAATGAATGCAACACAACCAAATCATCTGTGTAAATCCGCCTTAATTTTTGCAGCTGTGAAAAATAAAATGGTGCTATGAGTGCAAACAAATCAAACTCCTATATGACACTGACACTGCTTTATTTTCTATGTATTTTTCTTGTATTTTCTTTTATATTTCTTGTCGAGGGAGCCAATAAGGTCTCAGTTCTGGTGTAAGTGTGTGAACTATATTTAAAAAAACTAACGAAATACAACGTAGTTCATTAAAAACAAACAAGAACAAGCAGTTTGTATATCGATAGGGTTTTAGGACATTAAGCCGTTTTTTCTTTATTTTTTCTGACAAATGAAAATTTTGTTTTTAGTTTCAAAATTTTGTGCATAAAAACACAACTAAATTCAAAGTGTAAATTGTGTGTGCAAATGAGTTTTCAATAAGTGTACATTTTTCAGTTTTTCATAGTTAAGGAATTGACCTCCAGATTCTTGTGTTACACAAATATATTGAACTTGGGTACAGAAATTCAAATTAAAAAGTTTTTCACAATAATTTGGAAAACTCGACGTTTTCTCTGCTTTTTACACTTAATAACACTGAAATGAACACCTTCCACGAAATGAAATTAAAATGCTGTGAAACAGGAGCAACAATTTTGTGACTACATAAACCCTGTTTCTATCTTTAACGTCTCTGCACAGAAGCCTAATTGACCGTTTTCAACCAAAACAACAATGGCAACCCGCATTTTCCCGTTATGCTCACTTAAGCGAGTTCCTGTCAGAAAGAAGTCAGCACACTTGTACTTGTACTTGTACACTATGTCGACCAAAAATATAAAAGAAAATGCAAGAAAAGTACATAGAAAGTAGTGTCGTATAGGAGTTTGATTTGTTTGCACTTACAGCACCTTTTTATTTGCAGGAGACTTTCACAGCTACAAAAATTAAGGCGGATTTACACAGACGCTTTGGCTGTGTTGCATTCATTAATTCATCTGTCGGGCGAAGTATCGAAAAATTTACATAAATGCTTTGGTTGCGTGCCTACGCTTTGGCAACGTCATACGAAAAACATGTAATAAATTAAACTTTTAAGGAAAAGCCATAGCTCCGAAATGAACAATTTTCGCCATGATAAAAGATTAGAATGCTGTGGAACAGGGCAACGCTTTTGTGACTACATAAACCCTGTTTCATACTTTTACGTTCCTGCACAGGACCCTAATTGACCGTTTTCAACCGAAACAGCAATGGCAACCCAGATTTTCCCTTTATGCTAACTTAAGCGTGTGCCTGCCAGAAAGAAGTCAACACACCTGTACTTATCCACAATGGTTTGTTTCTGAACATTTCCATATCACAAATCACACACAGAAGATTGTGCAGTGTGCATATAAACAAAAGATCAGCTGTTTTTTTATGGGAATTCGTACGTCATTTTCCTTTTAGCTCTTGTTTTTTCTCTCTTTCTTTCATTCGCTCAAGCAGTCAACTGTGAAAGGTTATGTAGAACGATGCAATTTTGAACTCGTGAATGCGCAATCTGGGGGTCAATTCCCTAAGTGTGAAAAACTGAAAAATGTACACTCATTGAAAACTCATTTGCACACACAATTTACACTTTAAATTTTCATGCGATTCTGTAAATTATTGTGCACATTATATTGCTGAATTGAGCGCTGAATGCAAAAGTCTTATGTCAGTGAGAAAATATTCATCAAACGCCATGAAAACAAAAAAATAATTCTGCAACAGTGCGTATGAGTTTTGAATGTCACAATAGTAGCAGTGTTTTTTAACACGCGTATATTCGTTTACGATTAAACTTTATATGGACTGCTAAGCGACAAAGTTTAAATACACCTCTGAAATTGCTGCGCATAAAATTTGTCCTACTAAATTTCAGTACGCATTATACTTAGATGTAACTGAAATATGTGTCTTTGTTTCACCCTCTACACTAATTCTATGTATTCTATGTGTGCCCACAATTCATCGCAATTGATTCAGCTATATGTTATACCCTATGACCATCAGAGCGTTGTGTCTCCGCTTTTCGGTACACCCTGTTGCTGTAGCTAGTTGTTTAACCACAGCCGCTAGATGGGTCTCCTAAGTATTATCTAAGCGAGGATAGGCGTTTTTTTTCACGTGCAAACGAAACATATACGCGTGTAAAAAAAACACGGCTAGTGTACACTGGCTGCCAAGAAAACTCACAAAGTTTTTATCAGTGAGTTTTGTTGTTCACAGTGTTGCTTTACAGAATCAGAATTTCAAAGTTTATACAATTTCGTGTGTACACTTTAAAACTCACAGTTAGCGAATGGGGCCTTTGGGTAGGTAATTTGTGTTTCCATATTATATCAGCGATGATTTCGGCAGGTTAGGCATATTGCGATCGCAAAGATCCTAATCCGGATAGATGGTTTTGCATGTAAATGTAGCAAAAACGATTTGAGCCAGATAAATCTAGATAGAGGTCTAGTTCAATTTGTCAGCCAATTAATTTATGAAAAATTACAAAGTTTGCAAACGGCCATGGTTAATAGGACATGTTTCTGAATTTCACTTCTTAATCAGCAAGCTTTTCTGGAGCTGAGTATTTAACTCGAAATCTCCAGCATTTATACCTTATACCAGTGCAAAGGCAGTTGGATGCCTTTTTCCACTCAGCCACATGAAACAAATTATTTAATTAAAGATATTTAAATTTGTAATTTGACATCCCCAAATGCCGGGTTTTTTTAATGTAGCCCCGAGATTTCGGGTTGGTTTGCCTAATTTATTGCGTATTTGGACTGGAGCGAGTGCTATCGATATCCTGCAGCCAAAGTACATGACTAATTGATGACTGGACTGAATATACCCCATATGTGCCGGTTTGATTTATTTACTAACCTCAAAAAAAAAAACAATAAACAGCTGATGAATAGTTTGATTGATTGGAAATCGTTCTTTCAATATTTGCGCTCCCATTAATTAGATTAAGAAATATTTACAATATGACGAATAGTGCAACCGCATCTACATCCAGCAGAACATCCGCATCGACTGCCACAAATGACAACAAGGAACAACAATTAGTAATCAAGGATAAGGTCCGTGTACTATGTTTACATGGTTATCGTCAAAATGGTGCAGCACTGCGTAACAAATTGGGATCTTTCCGCAAATTTACTGGTAAATATGCAGAGTTCATATTCCTCTCAGCACCACATCAGGCAGCGCCACTGGAAGAAGGTGGTGAACCCGTGCCAGAGCAACGTAGTTGGTGGTCAAATAAAGATGATGGTACATTCAAGGGTTCAAATAAAGGAGGACCTGCATTTGGCTTTCAAGAGAGTTTACGTTTCGTCGAGGAGGAGTGGAAGACACAAGGCCCTTTTCAGGGTTTGTTGGGTTTCTCACAAGGAGCTTGTTTTGTTGGTTTAATATGTGGTCTAGCTAAGAAAAAATGTAAGTATTAAACTTTTTAATGTTTTTTAAAAAAATAGAAAAATTTCTTCTCGATTCAGCAGTATTAGCAGAACTTTTGGTTATTTTAACTACATCTATTTCTGCGTAAATATCATTAATTCTTCGAGACCCACCACTGTTAGGGGCTAAAGGTCAATAAAGCTTCGTCTATTGTCAATTTCCATGATTCTGCAGCGTATAACAAGACTATTTGAAAGACTATTTTTCGCCTCGTGAAACGTGGTATTATCACCGACTAAATCCTCCGCGACCTTATTTACAACATGAACGTCCCAAATGTCGACCATTTTGAACATCCACGTCGATGGTACTACGCTACCGACTGTCCTACACCCCAAAATCTTGGGTGTGACGTTTGATCAGGATCTACATTTTGGTGAGCATGCAGCTGCAATTGTACCGAAAATCCAGAGCCGTAATAAAACCGTACGCATCCCCTATATGGTCCCTAAGCCTAAAAACTACTCACTGGAAGAAGCTACAGGCTTGCCAAAATACTGCTCTCAGGACCGCCACGGGCTGTCTTCTTATGTCCCCAGAACACCATCTACATAATGAGGCGAGAATACTCCCCATCAGGGAGTGATATGAGATGCTAACCAAACAGTTCCTTTGGAATACACAGAAACCTGGGCATCCCAACAGGCATCTGATTGATGAGCCAACACCGCCTAGGGGCTTAAAGCGCCAAAAAACACAAGCAAGTCCTCAGTGAACTCCACAAGCAGACGTCGGACCTTTATACCGGGAATTGCCTGGTGAATCCAGTAGTCAAAGAACAGTACCCAAAACTTGCGGAAGAGGAACGCACACTCCCCAGGGAAACACGAGTCACTCTAGCTCAACTTCGATGACACCAACAATCGCTTTAATTGTAATGTGGAACCAACGCCTCTAACACCCCTTTCATTATGGTCCACCACTGTTGAAACAGCAAGTTTCCTTGGACTCCCGTTAGAGGATATTGATGACAATTTGTGATCGGTCGCATCTATTGGATGGGGCGAAGCACTGCTACAACAACAACTATTTCAAAATAATATACTAAGTCCAAATTAACACTCCCTGGTAAAAGTTCGTTTACAGAATAAGGTACTGAAACTCGTTAAATTTGAAAAAATCGCTTGCCAAATTGAAGATCACTTAGCCAAGACTGCCTATTCTAAAACGCCCACAATTTCTTTGAAAAATTCCCTATCGCAGAATATTCCACTGCGAGTGTATTATAATACATACATATATTTTTGCCTTAAAATTGTTTTTTTTTGAAAGTTTATTGTAAAGGGCCCACATGGTTAATTCCAAAAACTAACCAATTTATATTCGCGTAAAATTAATTAAAATAAAACATAAAAACGTATTTATAATTTCAGTAACATCAATTCGTCCTGATTTCGCAATACTTTCTTCCGGGTTCATTTCTGGTAGTTTGGTGCATAAGAGCGCTTATGAAGAATCCATAACAATACCTACACTACACATATACGGTCTGAGCGATGATATCATACCGAAAGATATGAGTCAACACTTGGCATCATATTTTAAGAATGTCGAAATATTAGAACATCCCGGTGGACATTATTTTCCAGCGACCGCACAACAAAAACAAACTTTTATAAATTTCTTTCAAGATCGATTACAAGAATATTTAGAACATATGGAATTGCAACAAGCGGGAAATGTTACATATTTAGAAGCAGCAGGTGGAACGGATAATCTAGACAACGACAGTAACAATGCAGAGGACACAAATTAAGAAGGCTACTACTGCCGATGTACATACACTGGAGTGTATTGAAGAAATATGCCACAAAAATGTTATATCTTGTTGTTGTATTAACAGTGTGTTTTATCTTGTAATGTACAGATCTGGAGGAGTTAATAAAAAATAAGTTCAAAATTTGAATTGTCTAAGTTACTTATTTTATAACAATTTAACAAGATAGAAAGACTTGTAGTGGAAGGAGTCACAATCGTTTCCTACGCCGATGACTGCACAATAATGGCCACAGGCCCAGGCCGAAAGATCGATGAGCTATGCAATAAAATAAACGGCTACCTCCCTGATCTCTCCAGTTTTTTCGCCTCGCGGAACCTGGCATTATCACCGACTAAATCTTCCCCGACCTTATTTACAACATGGACGTCCCAAATGTCGACCATTTTGAACATCCACGTCGATGGCACCACGCTACCGACTGTCCTACACCACAAAATCTTGGGTGTGACGTTTGATCAGGATCTACATTTTGGTGAGCACGCAGCCGCAATTGTTCCGAGAATTCAGAGCCGTAACAAAATCCTCAAATCCCTCGCCGGCAGTACCTGGGGAAAAGATGAAGAAACGCTCAGGACTACATACAAAGCAATTAGCCAGCCGATTACGTGCTACGCGTCACCCATATGGTCGCCAAGCCTAAAAATTACCCACTTGAAGAAGCTACAGGCCTGCCAAAATACTGCTCTCAGAATTGCCACGGGCTGTCTTCTTATGTCCCCAGAACACCATCTGCATAATGAGGCGAGAATACTCCCCATCAGGGAGAGAAATGAGATGCTGACCAAACAGTTCCTGTTGAATACCCAGAAACCTGAGCATCCCAACAGACATCTGATTGATGAACCAGCACCGCCTAGGGGCTTAAGGAGTCATCTCCGTAAGCATTTTGAGGAAATACGGCACCTGAGAACCCAGCCGTATGAAGCGAAAAAACACAAGCAGGTACCTTGGTGAACTCCATAAACAGCCGTAGGACCTTTATGCCGGGAATTGCCCGGTGAATACAGTACTTAAAGAAAAGTATCCAAAACTCGCGGAAGAGGAGCGCATACTCCCCAGGGAAACGCGTGTCACTCTTGCTCAACTTCGTTCTGGATACTGTAACAGGTTAAACTCTTACCTATCCAGAATCAACCCCGACATACAAAATGTATGCCCCGCTTGCAATGTGTCCCCACATGACACCAACCATCTCTTTAATTGTAATGTGGAACCAACGCCTCTAACACCCCTTTCCTTATGGTCCACCCCTGTTGAAACGGCAAGTTTCCTTGGACTCCCGTTAGAGGATATTGATGAAAATTTGTGATCGGTCGCGGCTGTTAGGTGGGGCGAAACATTGCTACAACAACAACAACAACAACAACAACAACAACAACTTGTAGTGGAATGTCCCCAGCGCTGCAGGTATGTCTGTAGTAAGAGGCGACTAAAATAACAAATTGATTCAAGGGCTTGTGTATCGCAACCCTTTCAAGGGGTTACCAGCGCAATATGTAGCTTCTCCAACCCAATTGTCAACCTCACCTACCCGTTGCGAATCGTTTCTTTAACAGCCAAAATTTTCTCATGGATCTAGGGGGTGGGAGGGCGGTATGGCTAGAACGTTGATTGTGGTCATACCAAATCGTTGCCGAGATGGTCGGGCAGTACCTTTATAGTGCTTGTTACCGGAACATACGGGATCTGTATCCGGCAAAGTACCAAGGCCTTGGGGAATTGTCCTTACTTACACTTCTTTTTGGTACAAATATTGGTAATTGCTTCGATACTGGAGATGCGAGGAGTCCGAAGGCATGTGTTTCCCACGACGCGCTTGTGAGTTTGAATACATAACACAGCATTTACAAGTGTTTTCCTTTTATTTTCTTTCTTTTTTTTAAATAATTAATTCTTATTTTATTAAAATTATGTTAATTAATTAATAAAATTAACCGAATATATAGTAATTCATAAACGTGTTTATCTGCTTCATCATTGTATCGCTTTATACATATCTCGTTTCGCTGTTTCCTTTATTTGTTTGCGTATTTGTATTTGTTTGTAGATATTGTATATCGTCGAATCTTTTTTATAAGGCTTTACAATATAATTTATGTTAATATATGGGATTTTGCTTTATTAATTTTGTCTTTATATTCCTTTTAGTTTTATCTTTGAAGCATTGGATATTTGTTGAAAAAAGATGTAAAAATATCTAAAAATTTTTATGGTTTATGCTACATTTATAGCGAAATTGCGAATGAAATGTTTGTTCTTCTTTTTGTAAACTAATTAAATAAATTTGTTTTTCATGTACCGTTTTGAATCGTTTGAAATTATTTGCTCGCATACATTTTGAGTCAGTACAAATTACAATAATTAATTTGAACAAATAAAAAAAAAGTTAAATCGAACCTTGTTATAACTTAGCTTTAAATTGAAAAATAAATAATAGTTATCAATAATCAAAAAATAAAAATATCAATTTTATAATCAAAAACAAAGTGAAAGAGCAGTTTCTGTATAAGTAAACAAGTGCACGGAGTTTTAGCAAAAAATACATTAATTATAAATTCATTGATATATTTTCGAAAAAGTAGTCTCAAATAGTGAACTAAATTTAGCTTTGTATTATACTATTTTCTCAAACGCCAATTTTGTGTATCAGATTAAGAAAAATTATAAAAATAACACTACGATTTGAAAAAATGTAAATTTGAGTTTCTACAAAACTGTTTATAATTTTTAAATTTGTTCCGCTTAATCTTCATTCTAATGTTTAGCAAAAATTATATATTTTATATTTTCTAACAAAACTTTTTAAAAAAGTGATGAGCAGCAGTTAAGAAAAATGTTTTGATATTGTAATTTGGATTGAGCATTACCTGCGTGCTATTTTGTTTAAACTTTTGTTTATTTAAATATATGTTTTGACCGATCTGTTCTTTTCTGTACTGTGGTTTTGTTTTTGCTGTTGTAGAACATTTGTATAGGTATTCTTCACTTTCCTTATGCAACTTGCTCCTGTCCATTAGCTGCCTCTTGATTTTTCATAACTTCAGGTAGATCTGGAGGCGATGAGTATGGCGTGATTTCAAGCGGTTCAAAATCACCATGTTCGTCTCTGCAATTAAAAAAAAAAGATGAAATTGAATCAAAATTGGGTTTATACATTTTACAAATTTTGATATAGCATGTTGGGTTCATCTCAGAGTATGCATCCAAATAATATAAAACAATTATGTGTACAGCTAAGTAAAGTTCATGGTACAAACCGAATACAAATTCATAAAATACTCTACGTGTTGTTTTGCATACTTTACATCGTTTCGTACATTGTACAAAATCGTGCAGCACTTGATGGCGATTTGTATTTTCGTGGCGCAGCAAAATATTTAGCATAGTTGGGTTCAAATTATAAAATTTTTCTGAGTTTTCCTCTGAAATCGGTTAAAATTATAAGATTATTTGCGAGACAATAATTAAAAAATGGAGGGAGTATTGCATAACGGGGTTGTGAAGAGATTTTCGCCATTTTTTATTTTCTTCCGAATTCGTTGAGAATATTTTAAGGATTTCCGGTCTGGATCAGTTTGGGGTTTTATCGAATAAGCAGTTCGAAGCTTTAGGATTTAGGATGACTTTGGTACCATTCTGTATCGACTTTGGGATCAATGCGAAACTATTTCCGGCCACTTCCCGACCCACGTAGGGATAATTTTTGGGTTATTTGAGAAGAGCTTCACTGCCTTGATATCGGTAAAAAACGATATTGCCGAGTTATTGATTGTTTGTCGGTTTGCTAACGAAAACAACCCATGTGGACGTTGTTGTTGTTGTTGTAGCAATGCTCGCCCCACCTAATAGCCGCGACCGATCACAAATTGTCATCAATATCCTCTAACGGGAGTCCAAGGAAACTTGCCGTTTCAACAGGGGTGGCCCATGTGGACGTGTTATTGGCTTGTTTATTAAATTCTCGTGTCTGTTTCAAAACCGCTGAACTGTTTCGAAACGTCTATACCGATTCTCATGAAAATGTGCGAGCATATTGAGTAGGTTTGACAATTGGATATTACCTTTTTTTATAACCCAAAATGGTAAAGGTTGACTTTTTTTTTTTAACAAAATTTTTTGTTATTGCTTTTTTATGAAATAGCATTCAAAAATACTTACGACCTTCTGGGACTGGGACTAGGCCTGGGAGAAGAACGTGGGTGGGAGAAAGAGATAGACGAAGATATACGGAAGGAAAAGACGGGCGGGGAAAGGAGGAGAGGGAGATATAGAGAAAAAAGGGATAGAACGACGGAGAGGGAGACGCAGAGAGGGGAATAAATAAAAGGATATAGAAATGAGGAGAGGGAGAGTAAGAGGTAAAAACTGCAGGAACTGTTAGTAACAACATTAAGATTTTGCAGATAAGTGTAGATAGTTAGAAAAATAGGTAGAGAGCCAGATGAAGTGTGGTTAGGGGGCTTAGAGTATACCCGGGGCAGGTATGCCTGTCGTAAGAGGCGACCAATATACCGAACTGATTCAGGGGAATCATGCGAACTTTAAAATCCACCTAGCCTCACTCAAAACCTATTATTTAAAGTACTATTAAACAATCTCCGAAAGTTTTCGATAGCTGCAGGTTTGACACTCTTATACCAGATAAACACTCTTTTGCCAACTATTTGACCACGGCTTGACCTTGTTGAGCCTTTTCGCCAGCTCAATTTTCCTACCGTAAGGAATTTTATGTCGTATGATACATATTTGTACATACTTCTACATTCATATTTGCAAAGTATTTAGCCTAAGTATAATTAAATATTGGATAAGTTTAACACCTCATTACTTCTTGAAACGAATGAGTTTCACACCTAATTTACTTGATGTGGTATTGTCTGTTATCATTTTGTAACTTGGTGGCAAAAGATTGTATCTAATATATTTAAACAAGCATTACAAATTTTTTTATATTCACCCACGGTAAAAATTGTTAGCACGAGATAAATGCATGACTAAGTCGCATGCCTAAGACAAATGCCAAAAAGAAAGTACGTTTTTATATTATGCACTCAATTTATAAGGATACATACATATGTACATATACATTATTTTCAAAATAAAATTTCAGTGTCACGGAACTTAACGGAAAACAACACGGCTAGCTTTTGCCAAATAAACGTAAACTTGTTATAATTAAGCAAGTATGATATATACGCCTTTCTGGTAACTTGCAATAAATTAATCATACTAATGGCGACCATGGTAAAAGAGTGCTTGCATATTACCTACAAATATATCCATCAATTTTACCTTAGTGCTAATCCTAACTGTGCTGGAGCTTGCGCCTTTGCCGTTGACATTTGAATGCCATAATCTTGCAACGTATTATCGTCTTCCATTAGCTCATTATCCTGATTATATAATCTCTGATCGTGAGGGCGCACTTTTAGGATGCCTGTAACAGAAGGAAAAAGAAACATGCCTAAGGTTATTGATCATCTATGAGAAGAAAGCAAACAAGTAGTTACCTTCAATCATACGCTTTAACTCAGCAACGGTTGTATTCTCCTTGGCATCAGTAAATATTGTGGTTTTGTGTCTTCGTATCATGAGGAATACATCCTGAATAAAGTAAAAGCAAACAATTGTTAGCAAATTTTAACTTAAGCTGTAAAAAAGTTTTGGTCAAAGTTCAATTTTAGCGTTGGTTGTCGCACAGGCATAGAACGGCTGCAGCGTAGACATTGACGAACATAGCGCCGACGTCATCGGAGAGGTAGAGCGTTATTGACAACTACAGCTGATTAAGATTAATATTGTTGTTGTTTTAAGCAGCTACAAAAATTGTCAACGCTGCTGCTTTCGTTGACGCCACCATCTAGCCGTGGGCTTCAGCGCAATATCGTTCCTACACCAATATTAAAGTGGACTTACCATTTCGAGTGTTTTAGTACTTCTGTCGCAGGTGTAATTTATATATTAATTAATTGATAACTGCCGAACCCTGCTTCGTATACCACTTAGCGGTTAGACCTTGTCTTTACTGTTTCCACACCGACCAGCGAACACTTCTTAACGGCGACACTCGCTATACACTCTGCTAGTATGTAATTGCTATTATTTTGCTTGTTGGCTGCGAAGATGGTCTGCCGCTCAGTCAGGGTCACTTCCACAGGCAAGCAATGAAAAAATCGTAAAACGTGTGTGCTGCGAAGTCCTCCAAAATTTTGAAGTTACTTTGCAGTTTAGCTTGCCCTACCACTCTTACTTGTATTTCGGTTCGAACGCTTAGCGTCCCCACAGCGAAATTTCGAAAATCACGCTTTGATGTTGAGCAGTATAAAAATATAAAGAACTTCTTTTTTGGCCTTCTTCTTACACCTTTTTGATCTTTTATTTTTTTGCCTTTTCTATTTGTAAAATGCCGAAAAAGTCACAAAACCCAAATGTCAAACTCGGAAATGACAACCGATGTATGGCAGGGTGTGTTCAGTTTTGTGAAAGTGATAATCATAGTAAATTTTACCAAGTAGCCATGGTTCAACTATATACAGGCATTGTACAGGTCTACAAGTAGGATATGTAGCAGCACGCACATACACAGCCACGCTCACCTGATAAAATGCTTGTTCTTGTTCGTTTTTTTTGTGGATGCTATTTGGCACTGTTGTACTTCTTAGGACCAAACAAAGTTTAGTAGCTGCTATCGAAAACTGCTTAAAATTTTTTTTTCTTATATTACAAAGAAATATACTTATTTACTTTCAAACGAGCACTTAATTACATCTCTCTTTAATAACCATATATTTTGGACAATTTTAATTAACAAATTGTGATACTTTTTACGGGGACGATTGCTAAAACACGACCAAAACCGTCGGGGGAGGTATTAATAGACGCGTTTTTGCCTCGCTTCCAATAATTCGAATACTTTTTATCTTCGGACTATTGACAACAGGACAAAACGCGTCTATTCATTTTTCTTTCCGCTTTTTTGGACGGGTTATTTCAGTCGACCTCGGTTTCAAACTGTTTTTTCGCGGAGAACGGGTAGAAAAACTTAACTCCCGTGTTTGTATTCTTAATACTGAAATAACTACGCGTCCTCAGATACCCCAATTGAAGACTTTTTTATAATTTTCTGAAGGACCCACATGGGTGCACTTAAAATTTCCTACTAAATTCGTTAAAAGATATTTACCATCACAGCAACCCATATCTGATATTCCGATCCCTTTTGTGCTTCCCTGTGTCGCTTTCGACGAAGCAACCCCGGTAATTTTGACACTTCGTTCAGTGTCAAAACTCATGTTCCACGCAGGTTCCACTGGGTTCCACGCTAGTTTGACACTGACCGAAGTGTCAAACTGCCGTGTGTTAGAAAGGGAAAGAAATTGTTTCCCTCTCATACATATCATACTTGTAAACCTGTACAATGATATGCAGGTTGGCTCATCTGTAAAGCAACAAAATATGTCTGTTCAAATCGTCAAAATCTGTGTATTGGTGTTGGTGCGAATGGTATGGAATGGAAACATTAAACTTAGCAGTTTTTGTATGTGTAAGTAAAATGTTGCCAATGTGTTGGTTTCATTTTGAGTTTGCCATCTCCTTTTGACAATCCCTTCGACCATGCAATGACATAAATAAAATCAGCTGATGAGATGAGCCAACCTGTACATAATCGAACCATGCAAGTAGCGCAACTAACAGCTGATCGGTTAAATTCGCACAATCACACGCACAGTTCTCGACTCAGTTTCAAAAAAAAAACTTTAGATTATTTAGCTTAAATTTTAAAGTGAGAAAATCCTTACCAATTGATATATATACAGAATATATAAGGCGTTTTTGTTGTTATTAAAAGAATCTCTTTATTTATATTAAAGTTTTTATCATTTATTTTTGAACTTTATTTTAACAATTTCATGCGAATTTAAAGCATTTTCGTGCATATACGTTTTGACATTACATTTCATACACGTTCGTTTTGCCATTCTCATTGTTTCTAAATTCGTAACCAATGATTGCGGATATTCTGTGTGATTTTTCAAAAAAATGTATTATTTTTGTTGAAATTTTATACTTAATCTGTGGTATTGTGGTGGTCAAAAAGCTTTTATGTAAAAATAATTAGCCTCACAACGCGACAATGTATTTCGTAATGTCGAAGTACTTATATGTATATGTATTTGATGTGGAAGCTTGCATTTGAGAGCACGGTTGCCACTTCAGTCCATTCCTTTCCAACCCTATATGGTCCGCTTGTCCCTTTTTCTCAATTTTGGTTCTTTTTCGGCACGGTTTTGGTATTTTTTTTTCTTTTTCACTGAAACAAATATTCAAAACACTGCTAAAAAAATTGCCGCAATTCTATTACCCACATATAATTTTCAATTTACTCCAATGGAATTCTTACCAAGAAAATTGCTCTATCAATAAAATGTAGCAGTACAATGACATTTCACTTGGGAGATAATTTAGGCGAGGCATTAAAAATGAAGTATTGAATGTTCGGACAAACACATTGATTAATTTTTGATGAAACAACGCACTTATCAGAAAAAGACTTGTTTTTGTGTTTAGATATTTCGATCGGTATTCAATTATTATACAGTTGAAACTTTTAAGACTCTTCGTTTTAGTCTGAGTTCAAAACACACTGAATCTAGGCTCTGGGATGAAGTTTAAACTGTGAATGAAAATGAAAGCATCTATCAAAATAGCATTAGCACAATTGCTTAGTTTCAATTACGATTTATTGAGTTTGCCATAACGCAAATTTTTTAACCGTTCCTTACTAAAACCTAACTCCGCTCGCTATGCATTTTATTTCATTACAATCAAGCAAAACTAGGTTCACAAAGTTAGATTGGTGAAAGACATAGTCTTATCCTAAAAATTTGAAAATGTGATACCTAAAGGTACACTTTGTTTTTGTTTGTGCAGTTTGAACTAAAGCCAAGTGTCTCCTTTATTACAATTTTATATAGGACACCCCTGAAACACCCTAAAATTTTCGCTTTTTACGACAAATACGATATTCTAGTAACTTGCCGAATTGTTTGTATACCAATAAAATAAAACTAAAATTTGGTCCTTTTTTTTGAGGTATGGTCCTTTTTTCGATAAATTTTGGTCCCAAATGACAACATGGTGTGGCAACCGTGTTTGAGAATCCACGTGGTAAGGTTGCATTTTTCCGACCTTAATTTATTTTTAAATAATGAAATAGTAGTATGCAAGAGACTGCCATAGTAGTAGACATGTACATGAATATTATGAACAAAGTTTAAAGCTAAAAAAAATTTCTACATGTGACTTTGAACACACGTGCTTTAATTGCTTCTATCCATAAGCAACGCAACGCCAACGTCAAAGCAACACACAAATAATTGAAAACTTACGTTCTTCTTGAAGTTTCTTGCATTTTAGAAAAAATAAAACGATTTTCTATCGCCGTTCAATTAAATAAAAAACATAATTTTGTATTCATGTCGATTTCGTGATCGATCAGGAGAGACGGTGGAACATATCCTCCTGGAACGCGACGCAATCTGATGAGGGCACAATAGATCAACGGTAGTAGTACAATCCCCAATAAATCTTCTATCTATCTTCATGTTATAGGAATAGTTGTATTTCATTTTTCCTCATGTGACAGGGGAACTTTTAACGTCCGTTATTTTAAAGTAACCCTTATTTGACGAATCACTGAACGATTTCATTCAAATAAAGTGTTTGTCTTAAATGGCCAGCAACTAACCCTGTCATCGAGTACCAAGTATCTGGGACTAACAATTGACTGCAAGTTGAATTGGAAAGTATGCATCGAATATTGGGCACGGAAGGCATGCGTCGCCTTCTATGCCTGCAAATCAATGTTTGGTAAGAAATGGGAACTCAAGCCAAGCATGGTACTTTGGATGTACTAGGCGGTGGTGCGACCGGTGCTTACCTATGGTTCCATAGTCTGGTGGGAAGCTCTAAGTAAGAGCTACAATCTCACCAGCCTGCAAAAAGTTCAGCGCACTGCGTGTGCTGGTGCCATAGGGGCCGGACGCACTTGCCCCACAGCTGCTTTAGACCCCATTTTGCACCTGCTTCCGATCGACTTGCATATACTTTGTACATCGTCACAAACCACACTGGGACTCAGGGAGTCTGGGTGTTGGAAGTATACTCAGCAAGGGCATAGTAGTATCCTAAATAAACTTGCGGATGGTACATGTAGTACCGCGACAGATTACTACCCTCGCAAACTGAAGTTTCAGTACGGTTGTAATACCGCCATTCCAAGCAGGAACGAGTAGAAGAGAAACCCGGGCATAAGGGTCGACGACATCCAAATTTACACTGACGGCTCCAAGATGGAATCGGGAGTCGGGGCCGGAGTCTACTCTGAGTCCCTAGATTTGTCTGCATCATTCAGACTCCCATCACACTGCAGCGTGTTTAAAGCAGAAATCCTCGCGATTTGGCAAGCCTGCAAATCACTGGAGGGCTTGAATGTAGCTGGTAAAGTTTGCATCCTGTCGGATAGCCAAGCAGCGATAAAATCGCTTTCCTCGCCACACATTAACTCAAAATTAGTGTGGGCTTGTAAGCGACTCATATTCCAGTTATCCACCAATACAGAACTATGCGTTATCTGGGTCCCGGTCATAGGGGGATAGAGAGTAACGAGAAGGCCGACGAGCAGGCACGCAGAGGCTCATCGGAGATGAGCGAGGAAATCACCAGTGTTGTAGTAGGCATACCCTTAGCAGTAGCCAAGGGGAATATCCAAAGCTTCTACTTGAAGAAAGCACAAACAAAGTGGAATAACATCATCACCTGTGCAATATCAAAATCTATTTGGCCAAACTATGATGGAAGGAGGACGAGAAGTCTTCTGAACAAATCCAGGGCCAACACACTGTTATGGAAACGCATTTATTGTAGAAGCAGTAAGGAAGGCGGTCGGCATGATGTTGTGGTGCACAGTGGCTAGTCATTGTCGGCTGGGGCGGGTCCTTGCCAACCTTACTATTCCTGCTCCATAAACAGAAAAAAGTTCCTATCATGCCTATCAAAACGAACAGCTGCCAAATTCAAAAAAAACCTGGCAGAAGCGCAGAGACCGACTCAAAACGCTTATAAATTCAAACTGAAACGACATCCGGCCGAACCGGATGCCACGGACAGACCGTTAACATTCAAAAAATTCAAAAATCTAAATTCAAAATTCAAAAACTGACGCAAGAAAAATTACCGAACCGGACATGACCGGTTACCAAACGATAAAATCAAAAAGAAAAAAAATATGCTGAAATTAAAATAAAAGAACCAAAAGGGAAATAAACATAAAGGCCGAATATATTGAGGGGCGCCGCGGGTGTTGTTGCGACGCCCGGTGCTATGCCCACCCTCAAAATCCATGGCCACCGACGCACCTAAATTTCGGTGGCCCCTTCACCTGCTTTACCTAAGTGCCTTCTAAATAAGTGGCGAAGCCAGCATTCCCATTTCAAATTACAAAATTTATTTAAAATTCATCATAAAAAAAACTGAAATATTATTAAGTATATATATGTGTTTTCGCGAGCTTCCTGCTCATAAGGCAATACAATCTGATTCTTTTTTTTTTTATTTACTTTCGTGGAGTCTAAGTTATAATTTTGGTTGGCTTACATACATAACTATTTTATAAATTCATAAACGTATATAGGTTGGCACCTATCGGCATAATAAATTTATTATATTAATGTGTTTGGTATCTTTGTTTCTAAATACCCTCTTTAAATGCTATTCTGCTTTGCGTACATAAATTCTGTTATCTGTCTAATGCAGTCTATTTAACTTAGGTAGGGATTAGTAAGATTTTTGAATCTGCACATCCGTACATTTCTTTACATATGAATTGATTTCCTTATCTCTGCCAACGAGGTACCCAACAAAAAAATATCTAGTTCATGAACTACGGTACATGCATGTCAGTAGGTAGGTATGTTAGAAGTGAAGGAATCAAAATATATGCAGAAAAAGAAATTGATATTCACTGGTAGGAGTGATTAACCATACCAAAAATATATATATATATATATATGTTTCTTTATTCGTCCAAATGGCATTGAATGGCCTAGGCATGTATATGTATTCTATTTTAAATGAGTCTTACTGAATGCTATGTTACTTCAATTGTAGGCAGCAAAAGTTAATAAATACGTGTATAATATTTAGGTATGTATTCGTGTTAATTGTAAAATACTTTATGATTGTCCAGAATCAAAAAAAAAAGTTGTCGGGAAAATATTTCAACATTGGCATAATTGGTGCTTGCAAAGGGTTGCACGTACGTACAATCAAATAAACCATAATGGCATACGTTTAAAAGCTAATCGCATTACTATACAATTTGGTTGGATTTATACATTGAAAATATATTACGCTTTAGCGAAGTTTGTCGCCTTGCCATGACAGTCTATTTTCTGGCAGATAATTCCAATGGTCTCCTTTAAATTGGCTTATACTAACTAGTACAAAGGCATAGTGGTATCTAGTTATGCTAGGTACATCTGCGAGAAAAAAAAGTCGCAAATTGGCTTGCAAAGTGGCAGCAATTAATCTTCTATTTCCATTTCCCTCAATTGTAAGACCGGGTTTACTGATTTAAACGACAATGACTGTCAACCAATTTCGAAACCGTTTTGGAGCGCGATGTAGTCTAATTTAAGACGAGTTCCAGGTTATATATATAATTCTGTTCCATACAACAATGAGAATTTTGCTTTGAAAATGATAAAAATTGCGTATCATTGTTGCTGCAATTTTATTGCTCGCAGGTGTATGTACGACATCCTACATTATACAAGCCTTTACATATTAAAATCTAATCCACTGTTCAAAACAATTTAACTAACTTTTTAACGCGGTAAAATATGTCGGATACAAAATCGAAACATTTACAAGTGAATTATTAAAATTTTGTACATATTTTTGGCTGCTTTAGCTATATGACCATTTCATATAGGGTGGTGCGTATGCTTTGGTCATTCCTCATCGACCTGGTGCCGGTGGCAAACCTTCTTTGTTTTGTAAAAAAAAAAGCTTGTAGAGCTATCTATAAGTTCAATCAAGCGAAGGTAAAACATAAAGGAACGGACTCACCGCTTTAACCGCTGATATTCGCTGTCGCATTTGGCCTGGCCGCAGGCCTAGGTTCGCTGCCCTGTGGTTGTCATTGTAGCTGATATATTGTAGCCCGTATGGTCGTAGCTGATAAAGATGCGGCTATGTTGTTGTAGCCGTTGTACCGCCTATTGTAGGTGTTAACATTATTGGCCGCAGGCCTATGTTCGCGGCCCCGCTGTGTGCGTTGCAGCTGGCGATGGCGGTACGTCTGGTGGTTGTTGCGCTCGTGGTTGGCGCTAATGGATGGGTTGGGGGAGATACTACTGATGGTGATGCCCGTGATAATAGTAGGCGCCGTTGGTGGTGTGGGCGCCTTGGGTCAAGGTAACCGAGTGAACCGGCTGGCGATAAAGCTCCGCGCTACCCTGTATGAGCCGGATGACTTGGCTCTTTGACGTCAATTGTATTACGCGGCGGCGTACTGCTGGCCCTGGAGGCGGAGGTGGTGTCGGACGCTTTTCCGCAGGTGGTAGGGTTCTTAGTAAACGTAGAGGAAGAGGTTTATCTCGCTAAGTGTGACTGCGAATGCCGACCTACTTCCACTGGACCTTGTGTACACAACATAATCTGTGCAGAGTTTATTACCACCCAAAATAGCCGCGTAGAAACGAGATTTGTCGGAAAGAACGGTTTCGGTGCTTTGCGCTATTGACTCTTTCCTCGTTTCTCGACAATTTCCTGTGTAGGTGCACAGCCGGCGAGGATGTTTTTCGATCACCAAAATTTTACGCCCTTTCACTTACTTATCTTGCCGGAAACTCTTTTTAATCTCCTTTGCTAGTGATGGCCGGTCTGTCTTTTTCCTTCTTTTTCGATACTTTTTATCGCAACTTTCGCCACATCACTAGGTGTGTTCGCGTGAACACGCTCCCAAGTGGATCGTAGCCGTAGACCGTAGCAGCAGACCGTAACAACACGCAAACTGATAGTAGTCTCCACTGGTCATTGGGCAGTAGGCACGCATGCGGAAAAAATGGGCATTCCGTATAACGACTACTGCAGAAGCTGCAAAGATCCAAATGCCAATGAGAGAGTTGAACACCTTATGTGTAAATGTCCGGCTCTAGTTAGAGACCGACTAAGGTTTCTTGGAACCCCGTTTCTAGAAGTCCTCAGAGGTCTATCTGTGATAGCAATCCCGAATATTCTTAATTTTATCAACAACTCTGGCTGGTTGTAATACATTGACGGTAAGATTCCGTAGGTTTTAGACGAGTTATATGGCATCAAAACGGCTTTAAATAGCTACTTGGACGACCAGGGTCGCAGCCATTTCATCTACCTACCTACCTACGCTTTCTCTCTATTCCGTTCGACTAACACCAACACGCAGTTTTGACAATCCGAACAAGGGTATGTTGTCGCTGTAGAAATAAGTCAACCATTTAGTTGAACCATGAGACCAGGGGCCCTATTCGCTAACTGTGAGTTTTAAAGTGTACACAACAAATTGTGTAAACTGTGAAATTCTGATTCTGTAAAGCAAAGCTATGAACAAAAAAACTCACCGATAAAAACTTCGTGAGTTTTCTTGGCAGCCAGTGTATACTATTGTGACATTCAAAACTCATATGCACTGTTGCAGAATGGCTTTTTTGTTTTCATGGCGTTTGATGAATATTTTCTCACTGATATAAGACTTTTACATTCAGCGCCCATTCAGCAAAACAATGTACACAATAATTTACAGAATCGCATGAAAATTTAAAGTGTAAATTGTATGTGCAAATGAGTTTGCAATGGGTGTATATTTTTCAATTTTGCACAGTTAGGGAATTGACCCCCAGCTGTGGGAGATGTCTAAAGGGCCCATTACTGATACTTAGCATAGACTTGACTTGGCTTCAAAATTGTCACTTCCAGTTCTGTTAAATGAACATTGCATTTTACTGATTACTCAAAACTTAGCAACACTTAACTTGACTTGGAAGTTTGTTGAATTTTGATTTTCTATGTAAGTTCTAAGTGACGTTTACATTTTGAGATGCCATTTGTTTGTTTCCATTTCATTTTGACATTTTGTCATACAAATTGACATTTATTTAAAAATAAATTTCAACGCTGAGTATGATGCCAGATTGTATGATCCAAGTGCAGTATAATCGTGGCTAAGTTGCCAAGTTTACGCCAAGTCAAGTCAAGTCTATGCTAAGTATCAGTAATGTGGGCTTAATCGTGGCTAAGTTGCCAAGTTTACGCCAAGTCAAGTCTATGCTAAATATCAGTAATGGGCCCTTAATGAAATAAATAAACTGTGGCTGTGGTATGTTCAATATTCACTTACACGAGTCGAATTTTTTACACTAAACCCAGATTACCAGAAATTCGATGGCTGAACGTAAAAAATTGCCTAACGCAAGAAAAGCCAAAGGGGTTGTGAAATATTTAGGTATATTAAAACATCTATAAATAACCAGTTAAACTAATTTAAAACCATATTAGTACATGATAAAATAAAATGTTATCTAAAATAATCTAAAACTACTTAAAACAGCATAACTAGTTTTACGTAAATTGAAGTAACATGACATAACTAAACATGAGTACCTATTGGTTTCCCATTTCAGTGCTCATCAAACTGTAAATTCGACCTACTAATATCTTCACTAAACAGCGAGAAAAGGCTTATAAAAAATAAAAACTGCCCATACGGCTGTCATCTTTTCGCGTGCGTAAATCACATACAGCTCATCATTCGATTCTCGCCGTCGGAGTTCCCGATAAATTTACTCTCGAGCACTCCAAAAGCCATCTATTCGCATTGTCGAGAGAAGACTTTACTTTTAAATTACCTACTCAGCCTTAAGAAGTACTTGTTGGCAAGAGAATGCTGGTTCCCTGATCCTTCAACATCTCGAATTTTATCCGTCAACAGTGATGTATATGAAAAGGTGTCAATGCGCCGATTATTTCATAGATAGCAGAAAGTACTGCATCTCAAACTCATTTTCCGCCAGACCTCTTCCCTTTTTATCTAATTGCGGAAATACAGAATTTACCGCGAAGGATATCAATGTCATAAATTCTTGTTCAACCTAAGTTAATGCATCCGTTGCTGACTACCACAGTGGCTGTCATCCCACAACTTATCTTAAAGGGCTGTATGGAAGGGTCCCGGAAAGAAAAAAATTAATTTTCAGATTCATGAGGCGAGATTCTACGTCATGTCGAAGCTCCGAGCTTACGCTGAAAAATTGTAAAAGAAAGAACGGGAGCGTTGTCGCATTCACTACAAACAAGACTGTGGTGTACAATGCTATATGCTCAGACAAGGTATAGCTATCTGGTTATCCGATAACGACTTGGAAATAATACACTGTATCTGTACCGTAAAATATTAGAGCACATATTAATACATAAAAAAAATGTAAGGCGCGATAACCTCCGAAGAGATCTAAGGCCGAGCTTCTCTTCCAATTTGCGTCGTGCTCCTCTTGATTTTCCCTACAAATTGGCCGGACGGGACCTACATGTTTTACTACTTTATTACTTCGAACGGCATCTGCAAGGCAGATGAGTTTTCACTGAGAGCTTTTCATGGCAGAAATACACCCGGAGCGGCTGCCAAACACTTCCGAGGGGCGACCCCGCTTAGACAAATTTTCTTCTAATTGAAAAACCTTATTTCTAAAATTTTGATGTTGCTTTGCACGAGGTGTGAACCTGGGGCATACGGTGTGGTAGGCGGAGCACGCTACCATCACACCACGGTGGCCGCCATATTCATACATAAGTATGACAAAAACAAAAATAAAAAATAAAATCGAGAACTTAATGACTTTTTCCATTGAAATCCCATTGCATTTTGAAGTTCTTCGGGTCATTTGATTTTGATGCAAAGTGAAATACAAAGCACTGGACAATTAGGCAGAAAAGCAGAAGTATGTACATATCTGCGTTATGGATCCATTGTGTTGGGTAACGTACAACACTTTTTGACAGTGACGCAAATGAGGGCAGGGCAATAAAATGCCTACTACCACAATGATATCACTACCACCAACACCACTATAGCCATCAGCATCGCCACTACCATCGCATCCCTGCATTGAAATGCCAAAGTAGTAAAAAAAGGGTAGTTTAAAAAACTAAAAAAATGTTGGAAATGAAACTAGTCTTAAAAAGTACAGACTTGCACCAATTAAAATTTCAAAACCTAGAAAGAGTTTTGCTAAATCTATTTGTGGTCGAAGCTGCGATAGTTTTAAATCAACGGTCTGCATTCTCATACGCTTGCATGCATTGGCTTATTATCAGTTAGGTATTTTCGTACAAATGCCTCTAGGGAACGATGGTCATGCATGCGTGGTGGTTCGTTTGCTATTGATCTATGTATTTGAGTTATTTCGCTTCGGCGTTGATGCCGGTGACGAATAATCTCACAAGAACACTTTGTCTTTACATTTCCAAAACTCGACCTAAAATATTGAGATTCTCTTAGAATTTGTGTCACACCGATTTCTAATTTTTCCTACAAATTGACGGGAACCTATATGCTTTATGTCAACTGCGAACGGCATCTGCAGTGCAGATGAATTTTCACTGAGAAGCTGCCGAGGGTTGAACCTGCTCAGATATTTTTTTTTTAATTAAAAAAAACTTTTATGAAGATTTTAAGGTTGATTTTCCCTGATCTTGAACAAAACACTTTCGGTGTGCTAGGCGATAAGCTACCATCACATAATCATTTATCATTAATTGGCGATTAACCGCCTCGGAGATTTTGGACGTTACGTAAGTAACCATGCGAGCTTTATCTGTTTTGCGACAGCCGCAAATAAAAGTACCAAGGAGGATCTGGTCTTCCGCCACCAGTCTGTTACAATTTTGTGGAGGTATCCCCTTCTTCTCCTTCCAAATAGGAGTATCGCAATGCTAATTTGGACTAGGTAGGCAATTAAAAAGTAAAGTCCTCTCTCGGCAAAAGAAAATAATGATCTACAACTCTCTTATCGTACTCGTTCTGCTTTATGGCGCAAAAGCATGGACCATGACAACATTAAAAGAAGCAGTTCTGGGAGTGTTCGAGAGAAAAATTCTTGGAAAGATTTACGGACCTCTACGCGTTGTCGACTGCGAGTACCGCGGAAAGTTTAATGAGAAACTGTAAGAGACTGACACCCACATATTAAATAGTCCAGCAAATTAAAACACAGCGGCTGCGCTGGCAAGGCCATGTTATGCGAATGAAAGATGATGGTCCGGCTAAGAAAGTATTTTTATCGGAACCCTCCTCTGATCTGAGAGCAGAGGAAGATGGCGGCCCACTACGCTGAAAGAACCTGTTGGAAAACAATTTAAATTGCCTTGGTGTGACCAATTTGTGCCAATCAACACAGCGAAGAAGCGACTGGCTCGCCTTGTTGGACGAAAATAAAGAATAGAAATCAAACGGAGAATAAATATTTCCAAGAAGTGCTACTTTAGATTGAAAAGTAAACTTCTCTCTGGACGAACAAAAAACAAGCTCTACAAGCCGCTCATCATGCCTGTAGTGATGTATGGCTCGGAATGATGGAAGGTGTCGAGAGAAGATGAAATGGTTCTTGGAGTATTCGAGAGAAAACTTCTTCGGAATATTTATGGTCCTGTCCGTGATCCGGCGCTGAGTATCGAAGGAGGTACAATGATGAGCTGTATGTGCTTTACGCAGATATGAAGATAGTGCAGCGAATAAAAACTCAAGGCTTCGCTGGCTAGGTCATTGGTATGCGATTGCACAAAGGCGCTCCGGCCAAGAAAGTATTTCAGTTGAGCACGCAGTTTGGAAGCAGAGGAAGGGGGAAACTTCCACTGAGTTGGTAGAGGCAGGTTGAGAACGATTTGACCTCCTTTGGTGCTCACAATCGGCGTCAGTTATCGCGAAACAGGGATAGCTAATGTGACTTGTTAAGAACCGGCAAAAATCGCTTAGGCGGTTAGGCGCAAATTTTTGATGACGATGATGCTACTTAGTCGCAGCACAAATCACAGGCTTTTTGCTTCATATTAACGAAGTAAACTGTTCCTTTAGCGAGAGCTGTGATTGGGTCTGTCATTACCATTCTTGGTGAGCATGATTGCGATCGAGACGAAGATGCCGCCACGGTCAATCAGTCATGGCAATTTCTTTAAAGCAATCACTGCGAATTTCTGTGATTTTTCAGTCGAAATTAAAAATAGATGCCACTTTTAAGTTTCAATAATAAAAACAATTCCATTACCTATAACTATTCGTTGTTGACTCTGATACTACTTAAATGGCTCTGAAGTAGTTAACAACTAATTCTTTTGACTACAGGGACTTAATATGTAATATTCGCCTGTTGAGCTGTGGCACAAAGTGCATTTGCTCCTGCCTAATGACCGCACGATTGCAACTACAATAACCACAACGTCCAGAAGTTTACAACGCTTGCAGCATGTGAACAATGAAGCCGAAAAAATTTTAGAACAAAAAAGGCAAAAGGGCAATGGCGGTTTATACAACAACAAAAACAATAATAAAATATAGCATAAAACGAGTGAGTTGCAACAATTGCCGGACGCTTGGCAACATATTGCTGCATAGTGTGCGGTCGAACGAGCTTGAATAAAAGTTGCATGTAGTGCATGCCGCCGCAGCAAACATATTGTAACGAATTTAGTACAAATCATCTTATTCGTAACCTTATACTAATGTTCGTATCGCTAAACTGTTGAATAAATAACTCCAATATTTAATAATGCAAAATGGCCTTTATTAAAGTATTTCACAATAACACTGATACTTCACAACCAATAGCTTGCTTAAATGAAACTGATCTTCGCGCCTCTACTGTTACTGCTATTATACTGTGTGATTTCCTCGTTGCATCTTCTAAGCGCTTCCAGAATTTGCTTAGTTACTGGTATATAATTATAACTACAGATGCAGGTGTGTAGCTCTCATATGCGCGTGCATTTGTGAGCGACACTTCCACAATTACAATTGCATGAGCATCTCAGATAAGATATCTGCATGTGTTTGAGCGTTGCTTCTCCGCTGCGTGTACGTACATATGTGTAGACATAATGATTGATTCGTTTATGTAGATACATAATGATTGATTTATGGATGTGCATACAAGTCACTCTTAGCATCGGCTTAGAGATGACAGCACCCCTTAGTGTTGCTAATATTCGTAACAATATGTACATGCTTACACATATGTGCACACAAATACAATTATAAGCTCATATAAGCGCTTTTCGGCTTATACCGCCCATGCAAATTGCGTGAACAAACTTTTCTTTGTGTGGTTTTGCCAACGCATCGTCACTTAAACTATGTAGGGCACAAGTTGTACATACTGAAAGGATGTTTGGATACATGTAGTACATACATATATTTGTTTTGGACAAAACGAAAGCACCGCAATCCCCGTGAGGACATTTTATTCAACAAACCTCTAAATATCTATAATGTCATCGATGTTTGTTGTTATCTTCAATTCACCTTTGAGTGTCCATTGCCAGGGGCGTAGCCAGAAAAATTCCTTGGGGGGGAGGGCCGTTAAAAAAAATTTTTTTTTCAGTTAAATAAATAAAAAAAAAATGTTGTCTTTAACTTTAACATTAAAGTACGTGTATTTAGAATATGATATGAAAAAGGTTACATTAAAAACTCAAGCGCATGCGTCGGCTTTTCTTTGCCATTTTATCTAAAACTTCATCAACGGTAACAATTTGATCGCGGTGGATGCTTAGTGATGCACAGCCATTCAATCGATTTTCACTCATCGTCTTTCTCAAATAGTTTTTAATCAGCCTAAGATTTGAAAAAGATCTCTTGTTCGTTGCCGTTGTTACTGGAAGCGTACACAAGATTTTCAACAACATGTGAACATTAGGAAAAGCCACAGAATCGCATTACTGTAATATTAATCATAGATAAATTGAAAAAAAAAAAACCTAAGTACCTCCTTCATGAATAAGTAGAATTCATGCTTTTTGAGCCTATGCATGACATCTAAAGTATACGTATATAAAATTCAAAAGAAAGAAACTGATCGAATAGAAAAAAATTTAATTTAAAAAAGTCATATCTACACGGAAAAGACACTAATGTGTTTTTTACATTTTAAAATGTTGAATCGTAATTCCAAATTCTGAATTGCTGAGTCTAGAAATGGGATAAAAATATGTATACAGTAGTGATCCTCCGCACTTTTTCTAGGCAAAATAATAGGGATTTCATTAGAAGAGCATACTGCTTCAACTGTCTGGTACATATTCTTTTATATGTAGCTTGTCGCCGTGACGTAAGGGCAGAAGAATCTTGCAAATTTTCAAATGCATGGAGTTTTCATATTTGCCTTTTCATTCCGATGAATGTAATCGCTGTTGAGGCAAACGAGCAAACGCGTGAATTGATTATATTCACTCATGCAATAAGTGGGTTGATTTTAAATCAATGTCGATTATGTTCGTTTAAGCAAGTTGGATCATTGAACACGATCATGTTGGCGAATTTAATCGAACGTTGTTGTGTTCGATTTTTGCTGTTCTCTGATATGTATGTAGATGGTCGTCAGGCAAATTTACAAGGAAACTTCTTTATGAAATTATAGTAAAAGTTAACATGTACATTTGTATATTTAATAAATTGCAGAATTGTTATGATATAGAATATGATTAAAATATAAAAGTGTTCACTTCGTGCATACATATGCTTGAATATTAAAAATATAATATGACCAAAAAAGTAAATACGTGCAGAATTATAAAGAAATTTATTTACATAGATATAAAATCTTAAATATTTCAATTGCAACGACCTAAAAAATCAAATGATCCCGGGGCAAGGGGGGTTTAAACCCCCAAAACCGCCCCCGTAGCTACGCCCCTGCCATCGCCTATTGGCGATAAGTGATCTATGAGAGTATAACCCACGCAAGGATCACCCAGATAATCACTAAAATTGCTCAGATACGACTGTCAGCCCCGTAGTGAAGTGGTAGCGTGTCCCCCGAAAAATTCTAAAGAAGCACGACTCAAGTTGAAAGAAAAACTCTGCCGAAATATGGGCTAGTAGCCTCTTTCGGTTGTGCGACAGCGAGACCGAGACTGTAAGCACATCCTTCTAAAATGCCATATTATCGCGAGAAGTCTAAGTATCCTCCGATGGCTGTATTCAGAAAGTAGGCACCAACACTCCCGAAAAAATTCTGAGCTTCGTGAGCGTAAGGCTAGACTAAGGTACTGCGAAGACAATGAGGGCACAATAGACATATGGGCACAGTGTCCTTCTAACCATGCATCACAAAGATCTTTGTTTGATGCAGGGACGCACCTTAACGTTAAGCTAATCGTTTATCAAAAAATGTCCACAGTTTCCGTTGAAACACTTCGAAATATTATCGATAAAGAAATTATCAAGATAAATTGTATCTCGTTTTTAACCGAAACGAAAAGCTTTCGTTAACGTTAAAAACGTTAACAAAAACGTGATACTTTATGTTTGAATTGTGCTGGCAATGCTATAGTCATGGTGAAACCGTAACGTGGTAACAGCGAGCGGCATTACACACACAAACTCCATGTAATTTGTTTGTGTAATTCGTTGGTGGTAATGTCAAAAATACTCTGAGAAATGTTCGTACTGTCAAAATTCATGAGAAAAGTTGCAATCAGCTTGGCTAATGATTTCACCTTTAATGACTCCGCAATCAATCAGCTTTGCCAGCATAGTTTGAAATTAATAATCAACATAAACGATTTGATTTCGTTTTGATATGGCAGAAAACGAAACAAAATCATTTCGTTAATTTGACGTTCTTAACGTTAATAAACGAAACGAAATGACTTTGTTTCGTTTATTAAAGTTAATTATCGTAACGAAATGATATCGGTTCGTTGGTTAAGCATGCCTGGTTTGATGTTTGCATCTGCCGCCGTATTTCGACTTTTGGACATCGCAGCTCTTTACAAAAGTCGGGAGGTGGAAAACAAGCAAGGATTAGCGGCTTCATCAGCTTCCCCGCAATGATTTGAAGTTTTCCTTTTATTACTTATATATGTACGTGCAATATAGAAAACTTTCCTCAACTACTGGATTTTCTATAAGAATTTTCATAGGGTCTCCTATTCAGAAGGGCCGCGTCATTGCTTATCGGGTCATGGGCGTAAGTAGTCAGACCCAAATTTGGGGGGGGGGATTTCCAAATAATCCCTAATCCCGACAGCTGCCTTTCTAGCCCAGCTGTTCGCATGTATGCTCCCATCTACCCATCTTTGCACCGGTAGCAGGCAAAGCAGAAGGTGTTTCTACGCCATAAGCAGTTCAGCTTGACCAGAAATATTTGCATTTATTCTATCCTAATTCCATATATGCAAGATTTATGAGCGATTCAAGTTTGACGCCTATGGACGTTAAAAAGTAATTTGAAATACCTTAAACTGGATGGACATTAAAGACCTCGCATTGCCTGAGCTCGTTCACAGTGCTCTAAAACCTCGAGTCAGCTAAGCAAATGCTGAGAAGATACTACCTTTTGCAAGCTAGCAGAGCTTTATAGTCGAAATTGTATGGCAAGTGGCCTGCCAAAATCATTGGATTCAATACGAATCATTTATTCATGTTAAATTGTATCTATGCAATATGTTTCAATATACTGGTATACAATTTTCAGTGTACGGTGCAGAGGTGGAGCCATTAAGTAAGTTCGTGTATGACCGACCAGCGTTTATCAGAACAAAGTGTCGCGGCATTCACAGATCTTTGAAAAATGTACGTAATATCGAGATCAGTCATATTTGAAACTACGTCGCCGCTATAAAAACTGATTCACTACCTGCTTTGCGGAATCTCAGTCCCACACGACATGTACAAAAATAAATACCGAATAGGTTTCCAATGCTCTATGAAACTCTGGAAAGTACTTCTGCTTTTGGTAATCATAGCTTACGAAATCGCTAATTTATGTGATAATTTAGTGAATTTAGTTCAAGTGAGTTTATCCCACCTGACGAGAAACCACTCAACCTAATTTAATCTACATTTTTCTTCTATATTTCAATTGCAACCTAAGTAGGAATACAGATCTAGAGATTTTCTTCCTGTTAACTAACTCGCACTTAAGTTGGATAAGCACACCTACGGTAACATGAAATATTTTTGATACCTAATGTTTATAATTTTGGAACAATAAATAAAATCAATACTTGGCGAGATTTACCTCTGAGGAGATTTGGCCGAACTCCTCTTCCAATTTGCGTCGTGATCCTTTTAATTTCCCCAACAAAAGTGGAGGGACGACACCTATTTGTTTTAGGCCGACTCCGACCGGCATCTGCAAGGCAGATGAATTTCCATTGAACAACTTTTCATGGCAGAAATGTACTCGGAGTGATTGCCGAAGGGCGACCCTGATTAAAAAAATTAGTTTCTAATTGAAACTTTCTAATTGAAATTTTTTTTTGATGTTACTTTGCCCGGAAGTTTAGCCTAGAACCCAAGGTGTGGTTGGCGGAGCCCGCTAGCATCACACCACGGCGGCCGCTGTGTTAGTTCTAAATTGGGTTCAAATTATTATTGAACAAACATGTGTCTGTGTTCTACCTCCTACTTTCATGTTGTTGTTGTTGTTGTAGCAGTGCCTGGACCCATCCAATAGGTGCGACCGATCACAATTGTTATCAATATCCTCTAACGGGAGTCCAAGAAAACTTGCTGCTTCAACAGGGGTGGGCCATAATGCGACGGTTGTTAGAGGCGTTGGTTTCACAATACAGTTGAAGAGATGGTTGGTGTCATGTGGGCACACGTTACAAGCAGGACATATGTTTTGCATATCGGGGTTGATTCTGGATAGGTAAGAGTTTAGCTTGTTACAGTATCCAGATCGAAGTTGAGCTAGAGTGACTCGCGTTTCCCTTAGGGACTGTGCGCGTTCCTCTTCTGCAAGTTTTGGGTATTGTTCTTTGAGTACAGAATTCACCAGGTAATTCCTGGCATAGAGGTCCGATGCCTGTTTGTGGAGTTCATTGAGGACCTGCTTGTGTTTTTTGGCTTCATATGGCTGTGTTCTCAGGTGCCGTATTTCCTCATAATGCTTACGGAGATGACTTCTTAAGCCTCTGGGCGGTGTTGGCTCATCAATCAGATGTCTGTTGGGATGCCCAGGTTTCTGGGTATTCTGGGTAAGAAGACAACCCGTGGCAGTTCTGAGGGCAGTATTTTGGCAGGCCTGTAGCTTCTTCCAGTGAGTAGTTTTGGCGACCATATCGGAGACGCGTAGCATGCAATCGGCTGGCCAATTGCTTTGTAAGTGGTAATGAGCATTTCTTTATCTTTACCCAAGTACTGCCAGCAAGAGATTTGAGAATTTTATTGCGACTGTGGACTTTCGGTACAATTGCGGCTGTATGCTCACCAAAATGTAGATCCCTATCAAACGTCACACCTAAGATTTTGGGGTGTAAGACAGTCGGTAGCGTAGTGCCATTGACGTGAATATTCAAAATGGTCGACATTTGGGACGTCCATGTTATAAATAAGGTCGCCGATGATTTTGTCGGTGATAATTCTACCTTCATCTCACACCCCTCTCTTTGCTCTGATTCTGTCGAATTTATGGTTGTATGTGTTGGCTGAACAGGTTGGTAAAACAATAAGAATATCTATCCCAGAAAGACATTTTACTTGGTTTCAATATTTTCTTAAAAAAAAATCGAAAATGGTAATATCAGTATGTATATGAAATAAGCATATAGCTTTATTGAAAACCAACCAATTACAAGGATGCATATCCGTACTATCTGAAAAGATGGGTGCCAGTGCGTATACGTAACATTTTTATTATTATTTGGTATCATTTGTAATTTTTAGAAATTTTCGACTGCTATGCTCACGCTTTCGTTCTCACCAATACCTACAAATACAATTTTAATACTGGCGACCATCGATCTTTTTGATTGCAGTCGCTCTAGAGCAACTGACAAGGGTTATACGCACTAGCCAGATTTCTCATTTTAGATGGATTTCCTATGAAAAAGTAAATCACATGAATCACTAACCGATGCAGCTACATATATGGTCTATGTAGCAATACAAGCTCAATGGACAAAGTTCAACAAATATGTTGAGAATTGTTAAATGTCCTTCCCAGAATATGCACATCCACCCATTGGATAGATCCAACCAAACATAAAGCGTTTATTCGAAGAACTTCATTGCAACGCATGCCAATGTCTTTGTAATTCCAAGTTTTGTTGAGGTATCTAAAATTGCATGTTCTGCAAAATATCCAGTACTCTTGAACTAATTCAATGCGCGAGTCTGAACTAATACTCGTTGACACGTGCAAGCAATTGGTGGCTTGTAGAACAACGTAAGTGAGCGTAAAATAGGATTTCGTTCAGTGGGCAACCGCATAATAATCAGAGAGCCGACCGCAGCCGTCTGGGATGCTTCTGATCAGGATTTTCCAGAAAAAGAAAGGGAGCTAAACTGGTCCGTAAGGACTGAATGTGTCCATAGTGTAACCAGAAGTTTATTGTTGTTGTTGTTTTAACGATAAAGACAAGAAGAAGTGTTATTGGTGTCTTTTGCCGAATAAATGGTGCGGTTATAGCGGAACCATCTCGGGAACGTTGTGATATGACCACGTTGAACCTTAAGTAAGCCTGTATAGTTTGTATCCGTCTTCACACGCACTGTGAAGCGCGTTCGCTTTCAAGTCCATGGCGAGCCGCTTTTTATGCCCCTCTTTATCTGCCAGCCTTTCGAACTCTTTCGAATAATGTCAAGATAACACCAATTCTTTATCGATTGCTTACTTCAACCATTGGTTTTTCACTTGTGTCATTAAATAGCACACATCAATATAGGTTTTTCCTAACCATAACTTTAACTGTGAGCCATGGCTTCCAGACCAGCACCACGTCAAACAAATAAACAAAATAGAGAGGAGACATTTGCTTGACGCTAATGTACTGTGTTAAAGGTTTATTTGTAAGTCCCGTAGCAGTTTTCTGCTGTTTGTCCCCTCAAATAACTTTGTTAGTATGCCTGAATCTTTTTCTTGCCTTGATTCCAGGTTCTCGAAGTCCTCATTCTACCTACACTGCTAGCATACTTTCGGTGTGTTATGAATGTTGTAACTAGGCCTTCTCTTCCTTAGGTGAAAGATAAATACCGAACATGTCCAAGCTCTGTGCTCTGTATATCCAACGCATTCTATTTTATTTGGAAAATGCACAGCTGACCCTCCTCAATACGCCGAGATAGCCAAATTACGAATACTGCGGGAGTATATTTGCTATCTGAGGCTGCCGGAAAAGCAACGCATCATCCGATTTTACCCAACATAGAACACATATCATTGCTCAACTTAATTCTATTGTACCACACTGCTGAAGCGGGCGGTGGAGGTGGTTTACTCGGTTCCTTCCGCATCTACTTGATCAGGAAGCTAAGAAGCTCCCTTCATATGAATTTCAACCTTTCAACCAACAGGAATATCCGGTGTCTCAGCGTTACCTCCATTTGGCCTCATCCACTTCCAATCCGTGCTATCTACTGTTGGTATATCGCCATTATTTGCACCCTACTTCGAGGTAGTTGCTTCCCCGCTATTCCGTTATATATCTGTTACGTAAAATACAGCTCTAAACCCATGTCGATATGACTAGCCTGCCTCACTGCTCTTGAGATGGGAACTTTCTGCTTCTTCAAAGGAAGCTTATTGCCTTCAGCCGAGCGCTGCTTCTTCATTTCGCCCGAAGTTTCTTACTCCTTATTCTCTCTCTACTTTCTACCGTTCTCCACACTTCTCCCCTACCACTTCCTCTCCGAAATCAGTAACGATCCGCTACTTGACTCCTACACGTCTTACTCCCTGGATTACGACCCCATTCCTCCTATTAAAAAAAAAAAATTTATGTAAGGCGCGATAACCTCGAAAGAGATCTAATGCCGAGCTTCTCTCCCAATTTGCGTCGTGCTCCTCTTGATTTTCCCTACAAATTGGCCGGACGGGACCTACTTGGTTTTTATGCCGACTCCGAACGGCATCTGCAAGGCAGATGAGTTTTCTCTGAGAGCTTTTCATGGCAGAAATACACCCGGAGCGCTTGCCAAACACTGCCGAGGGGCGACCCCGCTTAGAAAAATTTTCTTCTAATTGAAAAACCTTATTTCTAAAATTTTTGATGTTGCTTTGCCCGGGGTTTCAACTCAGGGCATCCGGTGTGGTAGGCGGAGCACGCTACCATCATACCACGGTGGCCGCCATTCCATTCCTCCTATTGCTCTCTGCTTATATTCCTGAACTTTTGAGTGATCCATTGTAGTTGTACGATCACCTGCCCGACAAGGGTTGCTCAGCGGTCAGCGGTCAATTAATCAATATGGGAGCGAAAAACGTCAGCCACAGCAGGGCCCTTTGCAACCATCTTCCAATATGCGCGGCCTGCATTAGAGTTTGACAGTTATTGGTCACTGGCATCTGGCTACTCCCTGTGAGGCGGAACGATATAGATGCTATCAATCGCTCAGCCACATAGTAGGGCACTACTTAGTTCGGCTAAGCCCTCACACCATCGGCAAGGTGCTTAACCTCGCTTCCTTCAAAATGTTACGTATACGCCCCAATACCAGAAGTTGTAAATGTGTATAACAACAAATGCGCTTTAAGTAAACATTTCTTTTGTAATGAAACAACATTTTGACTGAAGGGAATTGAGGAGCATAGACAAATTTTGTGAATAGTAAATTTTTATTACCGATAGCGAAAGCAAAAATACAAATTTATATCCGATTAATACTTCAGTAAGCCCCGACTAAATATATTATTTATTAATTTAAAGCTTTAAGCTTTCATAAATCAAAAATGTTGTTTCATTATCATATTTACATTCTGTATGCTAAATTTCATCAAATTATTTATTAGTTAAATTAAACGACTTTCAATATATTGAAATATAAAATTTGAATGCATAAACAAATTTATCGCATGCAATTTACTTTTAAGCGCTTATAAAGTTGATAAATGATGTACTTGTAATACACATATATATGTACGTTAGAGTGGCCCTTAGTTTCCAAAGTGTGCCGATTCTCAACTCAAAATGCAACTATGGGCTAAGTAAGCAATTGAAAAGTTAAGCCCTCTCTCGAGGAATAAAAATCACGCTCCTCTACAAGTCCCTTATCATACCTGTCCTTATGTATGGCTCGGAATCATGAACTGCGTCGACAGAAGATGAGAAGGCTCTCGGAGTGTTCGAGATAAACATTCTCCGGAAGATTTATGGTCCTGTCCGTGACATCGACGTCGATTATCGAAGGAGGTATAATGATGAGCGGTATGAGCTTCACGCAGATATGATGCTAGTGCAAGTTATGTTGTGCGAATGGACAAAGACGCTCCGGCCAAGAAAGTATTTCAGTCGATACCGCAGTTTGGTCGCAGAGGAAGGGGGTGACCTCTACTGGGTTGGAAGAGGCAGGTTGAGGAAGACTTAACCTGATGGCTGGCGTGACTTGTTAAAATAAAAAAAAAATAAATAAAAATAAATGTAAGGCGCGATAACCTCCGAAGCGATCTAAGGCCGAGCTTTTCTTCCAATTTGTGTCATGCTCCTCTTGATTTTCCCTACAAATTGGCCGGACGGGACCTACATGTTTCATGCCGACTCCGAACGGCATCTGCAAGGCAGATGAGTTTTCACTGAGAGCTTTTCATGGCAGAAATACACCCGGAGCGCTTGCCAAACACTGCCGAGGGGCGACCCCGCTTAGAAAAATTTTCTTCTAATTGAAAAACCTTATTTTCAAAATTTTGATGTTGCTTTGCCCGGGGCGTGAACCCAGGGCATACGGTGTGGTAGGCGGAGCACGCTACCATCACACCACGGTGGCCGCGGTGTGACTTGTTACGAAACTGTATTTAGGAATTGTTTATATACCACAGGCCGAGTTTCAGAAGCCAAAGGGATCACTAAAATTAAAAAGAACAAAATAATACTTAGCGCGGTTACTTCGAGGAGATTTAGGCCGAGCTTATCTACCAATTTGCGTCGTGCTCCTACAAATTTGCGAGATGGGACCTACATGCTATTGCCAACTTTTCATGGCAGAAATACACTCGAAGTGTTTGCCAAATCACTTCCGAGGGGCGGCACCGATTAGAATAACTTAAGATTCCGCTTCCTTAATAAAGAGATCGATTGGTGGAACATTGCATATCACGTTTGAAGCCTATGAAGGGTATGATCTTATGGGCAGATCGTTTCCATATGGACATTAAATTAAAGATACTGATAACGACTGCCTTAGGAGATAGGTTTGGAAATATCTATCAAAATGAGGAACCGAGCTCCAGTCTACTACAACTTTTCGCGGTGTTTTTTTTTCAACATCTCAACAGGTTTCGGAAATATCTAGCAAACTGTGGATCTGCGTAGGCGTTAACTTTTTTTTGTGCAAACCAAAATTGTTAATGATGAATGCAGTACGAGATGGCTTCCATTCAAGTAATGGAAAAACTTGTTCCTTAGAAACAGATCCAGCCTACTATAAATATATGTACATATAAACTTACATAATATAAGTGAGTATTTACGCATCACTTGCAGTAATAGCAAAACAAAATAGGCTTTTCTGTTAACGTTGGCATATTTTTCACCCTCACTTATTTAATACGCGTCGATAGATATTTGATATACTTTTATATAACGTCCATATCAATGTGTTCTGTGCGGATAAGTCCAAGATTTATGCAAATAATCTGTCATAAAATTATGCGAATCTTTCATTTGTTCAAAGTAATTTAAGTTACTAATGCCCGGTTTTTTAGTGCGAGTTTGAATTCCAGTTAGAGTTTAACCTTGCCACTTTGTTCGATGACATAAACCTTTGCTGCTCATTTCAGCTTAAATGGCCGAAATGGCAGGGTTAAACTCTAGGAGTACATAGATTTGATTAACAGTCGCATGGAAAAAGTTGGCACTCTAGTCGTTTATTCTTTAGAGGTCGAATATTTACTTGGCAAAGAAGAGAAATGCTAGATGACGCGTAAAAACATTATAAATTATTGGAACAGTTGGAACTTTTTATACGAGTTATCAGTCAGCCTAGGCGTGGGTTCAAGCGCGGGGCTGTACAGTGTCGAAGATTATGTGTAGGTCTTACAACCTTAGACTAACACAGTCGCTCCTATCATTAAAAAGAGAGGACTGTAAACTCATGACGGGTATTCTGACTGGACACTGCCTTCTGGCGTCACATGCCTTTAAATTAGGCTTGGTCAGTGATAGCAGATGTAGGAAGTGCGGGTTGGAGGAGGAAACGATCGAGCACGTTCTGTGCTCGTGCCCTGCACTTGCCAGGCTAAGACTCCAGCTATTAGGAGTGATACAGCTGTCAGATCTAGAAGCAGCAATTGGCTTAAGTCCTAGGAAGCTTCTGGTATTTGCCAAGAGGACGGAGTTATTTTATAACATAGGTCCTGGTTTTTGATAGGGTTTTTCAGTTTGGTCGTTAAAACAAACTTCTGGTGACACTACGGACTCAATCAGTCTATGTGCGGTCGTCATGGACCGGCCAGTTCAACCTACCTACCTATCAGTCAGCCTGAGCCGGTATATGGGTGAAGATAATAATACCCAAACAGTCGATTTTGAACTAGAAAAACTGTAGTTACTATCGTACTAGTACTTATTTGGTATTTAAAGTCTAGTTTTGATCCAGAAATTTGTATCACCAATTATTAGCTTTCCCAGAGGTTCCTTTCTGCTTTTGGATAAGTCACCATGCGCATGAAAACGGGGTTCTTCACCGTACTGATTAAATGGAATGATAGAAAGGAAGAACGGCACGGAAAGGAACTCTCGAGCTTGCGATGGTCGGGCTAGTGCCTTAATGATGCTTGTTACCGGAACGTAACCTACAAAGATGGAAGTAATCACGCTCGCTCTCGCTCCAATAGAAATAGCATTTCGTTTGGAGTCTTTATGCTGCTTTTTGTTCCGCTCTAAAATACGACGTAGCTTGTAGCAGAGCATAAGAAACACTACCACTTTTTCTTTCTTACTGCTGCTCTGGAGTGGCAAATGGACAACGCTGTTGGGAAAATTTCACGAAAGGCAATGTATCGGATAGAATTTCCACTGATTAGGACTGTAAATTAAACGAGTTTAAGTAGTTGGATGTAAGATCATAAGTGTTATTTGTTTGGAAATTACTTGTTAATAACCCATTGGTGACCTACCGGTGAGAATGTATAAATATTTGGATCCATACATATAGCTCTTTGTGTGGTCTATAAGTGCTTGCGTATTTTGTATTGTTGAGTGCATTTCTAACAAGGGGCATTTCCATGTAACACTACAGGACATCGCCATGTTATGAACTTGGGGTCGTCAGAGACTCGGCTGCTAAATAAAAAGTATTCGCCACGGGTAGATGAGGTTGAGATTGGGTAAGAGCAGCTATAAATTACGGGTTGCGCTACATAACCCCTTGAATCAATTGGGTATTTTAGTTGCTTCTTATGACAGACATACCTGCCGCGGGTATATTCTAAACCCCCTAAAACATTGGGGGTCAAAGAGTCATCGGTAGGCGAACAGTCATCTTCTATATAAGAATAGAACTGCTCCGCCTTAACTTAAACCTCTCACTAAATATGTCTTCTGGCTGAACAAAACGGTTATACGAGGTGTGTTCAGAAAATAACGGGATTTTTTTAATTTTTCGGGTTTGGAGTGTCCAATTGTCAATAAATTTTTAAAAAGTTTACACACATGCCCCTGAAGTATGATAAAACTTTAAGCTGAATTCATTGTTTACTTTGTCAGTGACACCTGCTAAGGTTAGACGTGTTTTTATGAGGTTGGCGATTTTCGTTTGTTAAAAGAAATGGATCAAAGGAGTTGTATCAAATTTTGCGTAAAGAATGAAATGAACTGTAACAAAGTGTGCGAAATGTTAACAAAGGCTTACGGTGAGTCGGCAATGAGTAAAACAGTCGAGGCATTCTGGATCGCCAATACCGAAAAAGTGCGGTCAAACGTGAAGGTTATGCTCACAGTATTTTTGGATTTAACATGAGTTCTTGTCACGAGGTCAAACGGTCAATAAAGAGTACTGCCTACAAGTTCAACGCCGTTTACGTGAAGCAATCCGAAAGAAATGCCCGAATTTTTGGCAAAACAATTCATGGCTTTTGCACCACGATAATGCACCTGCTCACACTTCATTGCTTGTTCGTGAATTTTTGGCCAAAAACAATACTGTAACGTTGCCCCAGCCTCCATATTCGCCAGACATGGCTCCGTGTGACTTTTTTCTATTCCCAAAAATAAAGAAAACCTTGAAGGGCCGTCGTTTTACAAGCATAAATGAAATTAAAAGCGCATCGCTGAAAGAGCTGATGACTATCCCAGCGATCGAGTTTGAGAAGTGTTTCGAGGATTGGAAGAAGCGCTGGCACAAGTGCATAATATATAATGGAGACTATTTTTAATTCCTACCAGCCAGCGTCTGTGGCTCAATGTACACACGACGGCAAGTGCGAGGTTTATTTCTTATAAGTAGCCATGATAGTTGGGCACAGTGCACTAAATTTTCAGTTGTCCTACCAATAAAATTTTTTGTGGGAGTGGAAATGAAAATTAAGTGCATTTCGCCCAACTATGTAGTAACTGCACATGTTAGTTCAAATGTCAGAAGGTTCGGTTTCCACTACTAGTTCACTGTCAGTAAAATGAAAATCTAGTGCACTGCGCCCAAGCGCAGCACTAAAGCATCTATATTCCTTTCTTGAATCACGGTACCATTCATAGACAGCGCCTGTTGCTACGGCCGTGCGAGGCGTGGCCTAGTATGCAACATCATGCCTTCTTTCCGTACAATTTTGTAATCTGATAAGTGTTTGTGTATGTTTTATAGACCTCCAAAGTTCTCAAGAGAAACGTAGTTTTAACAGGAGTTAGGTTAATGTGTTCATTCGGATTTTTGAAAGGTATATAAGATCAAGAGGGCCCTACTTAGAAAAGGTTAAAAACTATGGGGTTCGAAGTGGGAGTGAGAATATGTGTGAAAGTAAACGCAAGAGTGGGACTGGGAGTGGGTTTGGGCATCTAAGTGGAAGTGCAAAAAGGAAGTAAGTATGGGAGTAGGCATGAAATCGGGCCTGTGTGATGGAGAAGGAGATGGAAAGATGAAGTAGACGACGTAGGAAAAGATATAAAAGATGATAAGATGGGGAGGGGGCCACTTTTCACATGTAGGCAGGACAACTTACTTACTTACTTACTTAATTGGCGCTTAACCGTCTAAACGGTTATGGCCGTCCAACAAGGCGCGCCAGTCGCTCCTTCGCTCCGCCAACTGGCGCCAATTGGTCACACCAAGGGAGTTTAAATCGTTTTCCACCTGGTCCTTCCAACGAAGTGGGGGCCGCCCTCTACCTCTGCTTCCATAGGCGGGTTCCGATAGAAAAACTTTCTTGGCCAGAGCATCATCTTTCATTCGCATAACATGGCCTAGCCAGCGCAGCCGCTGCATTTTAATTCGCTGGACTATGTTGATGTCTGCGTATAGCTCGTACAGCTCATCATTAAATCTTCTTCGGTACTCGTCATCGCCAATGCGTAGAGGTCCATAAATTTTTCGAAGAACTTTTCTCTCGAACACTCCCAAAGCCGCTTCATCTGCTGTTGTCATGGTCCATGCTTCTGCCCCATATAACAGGACGGGTACGATAAGTGACTTGTAGAGTATGATTTTCGTTCGCCGGAGAGGACTTTACTTTTCAATTGCCTACCTAGTCCAAAGTAGCATTTATTGGCAAGATTGATTCTTCGCTGGATTTCAGTGCTGATGTTGTTGCTAGTGTTGATGCTGGTTCCCAAATAAACGAAGTCTTTTACTATTTCGAAATTATGGCTGCCAACAGTAGCGTGGTTGCCAAGGCGCGTATGCGCTGACTCTTTGCTGGATGACAGCAGGTACTTCGTTTTGTCCTCATTCACCATCAAACCCATCTTTACCGCTTCTTTTTCCAGTTTGGAGTAAGCAGAACTAACAGCGCGGGTATTTAGGCCGATGATATCAATGTCATCAGCATATGCCAGGCAGGACAACAGTTGCTGGGTATTTTAGTTAAAAATTAAAAATAATTTGATACACAAAATATGGTTGTTTGAAAAGGTAACAGTTTAACAGTTGGGCGATTCTAAGATCGGTTTTCCGGTAAAGTTTCCATCCGACAAATTCCTTATATGTATATGTATAGGTGTACATATGTATAAACATTCTACTCTGTTGTCTTACAAATTTTGTTAGCTTGACATACTTATCAAATACTTATACACCTCGCTCTCCACTTTTGGAAGAAATCATTCAAGTGTTTAATTTTATCAGCTTTCGCACAGCCATAAACATCGAAAGCTATCTGCATACACACGTACGTACATAGATGCTCAATGGGAGTCATCATCCTTTTAAACGATAAAAATAAAAAAATAATAAGTGAGTTCCAAATAACATTTAACTAAAGGAATTTGCCTAAATCGCGTTTATATGTATATTTAAGCATACTTATTTGTGTATATGTAAATTTGTTATATGTGGTGGGATACATTCAGCAACGTTGCATACGCACTTCCAATCTCCAATTTATGCTCATACTTAAACGATTTTTATAGCTTTAGTGGCTTTAAGTGGGAGATGTATGCAGAAGAGAGATGGATTGTTGGGAATCAATAAGCGCGTTGACAAACAGCTCTCCAAAACAGATCTCTTTGATATATCCCAAATCATTTTTCGATATGTGATTCTTTTTATTATAGCTGCCATCATCAACGCTACCGCCACCACAATTACGCGTTGCCGCGGCAAAATTGGTAACGTCAACTCACAAATACCGTCGTCGTCATTGTCAAACGCTTGAATCGCATTTCAATTTTATATGAGCATAAGAGAGTTGCCGAATTTGGGATATTTGCTGTTGAATAAGGTATCAGTGTTTTTTTGTGGTTTCTTAGCCCAAGCCATGGGACTGACCGAAGTTCGTAGTTATTGCCTTGAAAGGGAATAAAATTGCATTGAATAAGTTAACGAGTCTCGAATGCTACTTTCATTATGCAGTACCTTCGGGAAAATAGCACCATTAAGGTACTAGTGCGATCATTGTGGGGACGATTTGATATATCCTCTTAAACCTTCTAAACCATCGAACCTCCTCCTTTCAAGAGGAACTTGAGTCGCCAGTGGCTCGGCTGCTAAACAAAGAGGATTTTTCATGGGTAGCTAAGATTGACAATTGAGCTGTAGGAGCTTTACGCTGCATTGATAATCCAATGAAAGGTTTGCGCTACAAAATGCATTGAGTCTCAGGTTAGTTTATTGATTGTAGTTGGTGTTCTGCCATCAGTTCAGCCTACCTGATCAAAGCATAAGTAGTGGATGTCGCTGGCATTGACAAAATGCAGGCAGTCTCTACTGGAATATTATCATCACAGGTTTTATGAACAACCTCGTGGGAGGAGCTAGATATTTATGAGCAAATATTGTCACCTAGTCGTCAGTCGAACTTCTTATATTCCCTAAGCCAAATTCATGTATCGTATTTAAGACTTCTGGGTAAGACCTTGCACGTAACATTTATCTAGAAGTTATCCCGAAATATCGGTGTGATCTGAGACAATATCGTTAATGTTCTCGATATAGTTTCCAAACGATTTTAAATGTCATTCCAAGATTATCTCAAAAATATTGCCGATGTGATCTCGAACTGATTTTGCAATAAACCAAAACGAGTTCCAAAATTATATAGAGATAGTACCGAAATTATTCCGACATTGTATTGAAATGAAACCGAACCTAATCCCGAAACGTTGCAACAGACCAGATCACCACCTTCTTTTCAAAAATTTGTTAGATTTTAATTTATATGGCCCATAGACTTGTACGATTAAAATACAATTAAAAGTTATTGTCTTCCAGGATAGGTAATGTCGAGTGGGCGTGCAAGGGGCTCCCCACAAATCCACCCGGAGACTTTTTTGTTCATTTTGATTCCAATCAGATTTTTCAATTAGAAGGAAATTTTTCTAAGCGGGGTCGCCCCTCGGTAGTGTTTAGCAAGAACTCCGGGTGTATTTCTGCCATGAAAAGCTCTCAGTGAAAACTCATCTACCTTGCAGATGACGTTCGGAATCGGCATAAAACATGTAGATCCCGTTCGGCCAATTTTTAGGGAAAAGCAAGAGGAGCACGACGCAAATCGGAAGAGAAGCTCGGCCTTAGATCTATTCGGAGGTTATCGCGCCTTACATTTATTTTTTTGTTTTTAGATTGCCATCAGTGACTGTCGGGTGGTGACATATTCGTTCAACCAAATTACTTTCTAGTAGTCCTCAGCGAACCACTTGCTTTTCCTTGTTGAACTTAAGTAGGGGCAGAAGTCTGAGTTGTCTTTTCTGCAGTCTTGGACATTGGTAGAGAAAGTGGTAAATCGACTTCTCTTTCTACGCATCCTGATGGCTTATGCTTCCCTCCGCATGTTGCTATGCCTGTGATGTAAATACTCACAGTGCAGATTCTTATAGCTTGAAAAGAAAACTAGTCCCAAAACATGAACATAAGGACGTTTGGTTAACAGTAAATCCATTACCCAAACCTAAGTAGTTCTCAGTGGATTGGGCGACCCTGCTGCTTTTTCGAAAGCATATAGTCAGAAGATACAGAAGGGACTTAAGGGGTTGATTAGCGCAATCCATAGCTTCCCAACCGAATTGTCAACCTCATTTACGCCAAGCGAATCCTGTAACAAATATGCATGAATCATACACATATTTAGCAGGTGATGCTCTGGCGATCTCAAGTTCCTCGTGGAACAAGAGGTAGGGGGCGGTATGGCATAGAGCTGGTCGGGCTTGTACCTTAATGGTGCTTGTTACCAGAACGTACCGGATCTATATTCGACAAGGATCATAAACATTGTCAACACTCCTCAAAACCTTTGGGGAGCGTCCTTATCGCTATAACAACAACAACAACGTCTTCTCTGGCTATTGGCTACAATAACAATGGAAATTTTTTGAGATTTACTTTTAGCTAGCGATTGAATGAATCCCCCTTTTCTTGCAATTGGAAAATTTTCTAAAACAAAATCGGCAAACGGCAACTCCATTCATTACACGCACTCACACAAATATATTATTGTCAAAAAAAATTTGGATGTATGTGTGACTTTGTGCTCATATTATTTGTCTGATTGTGCGGGCGTGCTCCTGTGATGATATGCAAAACTCCCTAGAGCATTAGTTCGTACTAGTAAACATAAATGGGTGTGTGTGTGTGTGTGGTAACAGTGCGGTTGCCGAACGCCAAAGTGCTTCCTGCATAGAACAAACAAACACAGCAGCATTTATTTATGTAACACAAATAATTTCGTTTTTTTGGTAAATGTACTATATTCAACACACACACACACATACAACACACATGCACATAGTGAAATTGTGACTCGAATGTCGCTTTAGGCATCATTATCCCCACGGAATTGTGGCTTAAACTTTGAGTGATGTGCATTTTCACTTTGGTCGCAAGTAAATAAATAAATATAAAAGTCGCTAACACTTCAAACTTTCAACTTCAACTTAACGATAAAACAAATAAACTATACATATAATATAATACACATACATATACTACATAAAAAAACCCACTAAAATGTGTATTGGAACGAATAAATATAGACAGAAGCAAATTATAAAGCCTTTCACATGTACACATAAAGTTACAGACATCTGCAGGGCCGCACTATAAATTTGGCTGTCCAGGGTTTTGGGGGCCCTATTTATAACTTGTTCTGCTTGGAACACATAGTGCTATAACTTCAATCACGTAAATACGAAATGTAACGGGATAGATATATGTACCTGGTGCATATCCAGGCTACAGTTAACACGATATCTTACGCATAAGTTGCAATATTTTCACAAAATTTTGTATACTAGTTTAGGTGGAGTGACGTAAAGTCAACGGCTATAACATCAATTGCCCTTATGATAACTTTAAATGGTCATAAGGTCAATCGAGTTTATAATCATATGAAATGGGCACAAATTAAAATTTTAAATGTTTACAAAGTCAACGATTTTGACTTTATGACACTTCTGCTTTTGTGAAATGGTCATAATCTCTACTCTTTTTCTCAAGCGGCGAAAGGATCAATTATCTTGCCTTGTACTTCCACGTATTAAAATCTTATTAGCTGATGAATTTATAATTTTTATCATTTCCGCTATATTTTTGTCCAGTCGAATAAAAAGAGCAATTAGTGCTAAGCAGTAAAAGTTGGGATTCAAGGGGTAGTGTAGCGCAACCCTTTCAAGGGGTTGCAAGCGCAATTTTCAGCTTCTCCAACCAAATTTTTAACGTCATCTACCCGTGGCGAATTTTGTTTCTTTAGCAGGTGAGGCTCTGGCGATCCCCAGTTCGGTAACGAATCATTTAAGTGTAGAAGCTTTCAGATTTTAAAATTTGGAATAGCAGGGAGCATTTGCTCAGACTTGAGATTATGATTGGTTTATATGCATGACTTTTAAGAAGTTTTCGTCTCTTACTTCCCCTTCCCCTTCCTTATCCTTTTTATTTTATTCGCTCTTCCCTCACTCTTATCGCACTCTGCGTATCTTTATCCCTCTCCGACTTTTCACTATCTATCTCTCTCTTCTTTTCCCTTCTCCGCTATAGATATAGAATTTTTTAGTATTTTTCTCCTTTCCTAGTTTTTTCTTTTTATAGCAATCTGCTTCCATAAAAAGTATGCGAAATATAAATGTCGGCAAATTGCAAGGAATCGCATCATAAATTAAAATTGTTCGCATAGATCGGTTCCTAGTCCACTACCCAGAAAAATAGTACCTTTTAATCTAGGCGAGGAGCTATCAATGTCTGCAGTCGCATTCTAAATACAATTTTTTTAATTGATCGGTCTCTGGTCAAGTTTCCGAAAAAAACTTAACGGGAGCCCTCTCTGGGTGTCTATGCAGCTATCTCGGAATAAATAAATACAAGGCGCGATAACCTCCGAAAAAATTTAAGGCCGAGCACCTTTAAATTTTCCTTACCAATTCTACAAACTCCGAACGGCATCTGGAAGGCAGTAAAGTTTTCACTGAGAAGCTTTTTATGGTAGAAATACACTTGAAGTGCTTGTCAAATCATTGCCGAGTGGCGACCCCTCTTAGAAAAAACTTTTTTTAATTGAAAAATGTGTTTCTAAATGTTTGATGTTGCTTTGCCCGGAGCTCGTTACCCAGAATCTTCGCGCTGTGGTAGGCGGACCACGCTACCACCATAACACGGCGGCCGCTACCTTGGAAATTTTAACGTTTTTGACTTTGATATTTTCTTAATGCCTCTTACGGGTAAGAAAAGTTGATTTAAACTTAACAATATATAAGGCTATATTATTGAATCCAAAGGAGTTCGTATTTTTAGAAACTCATATTTTGTATAAGCCTTGGTGTATGTATATAAATTTTTATTAACATATCTTAAATGGTACACTGAAAGAAAAGGACTGGTAAAATCAACCGAAATACGGGTCAATTCAACCGAAATTTCTGTAAATTTTTATCCATCGCAACAAGATATTGAATCAACTGCGCACAAATCGTTGATTCGTAATTGACCGTTTTAGTAGTCAAATGAACAAAACAAGTTGTTGCGACAACTTTGTACGAAAGTACCTATGTTGCGGTATTTGCAAGGCAGATGAGTTTTCACTGAGATGTTTTCACGGCAGAAATACACTTGGAGTGCTTGCCGAACAGTGCCGACGGGCGACCCCACGTAGGAAAATTTTCTTCTAATTGAAAAAACCCTATTTCTAAAATTTTTATGTTGCCTTGCCCGGGGTGTGAAGCCAGGGTCTTCGGTGTGGTAGGCGGACCACGCTACCATCACACCACGGCAGCCGACATATACATACGTAAATATGTGCACACATATAGTACACAGCATACATAAGTACAAAGTAGAGAGCGCAGTGAGCGTAAATTTCTCTTTGAAATTTGCTCATGTATTGACTTTTGATCGCTGTTGAAATGACCAGTGAGATCAGTTGTGTTAACAAAAAAATCAGTTAGATTGATTAGAAATCTGTCAATTTTACAGAATTTTGTTAACTTAAGAGCGACAATTTCTCTTCTGTTGAAATTCTAATTTGTTCGCTTGACAAAGAACTCGGTCGAATTAACCATAATTCGATGAATTTCACCGAATATCCGTTAAGTCAAGAAGAACAGAACCGATTTGCCGATTTTACTAGCACCATTTCTTTCAGTGTAGTGTTTTTAAGTTAATTTAAATCGTTTGAAGGTTTATGAGCAATAAATCCTCTAAAAATGAAATGTGGCTATTGACATAGTTTAGCCCAGAGCCTAGAGCCGAGTTGGATTAATGTACGATAATAGCAGTATACAGATGAAAAGAGGAGTGAGGATTTTATCAGCAAACTATGCCACCCTTTTAACCATGTTTTAAACCTCTATAACCTTGTTTGGGAAGAAGGCTTGTTCAAAGGCCGATCTAGTTGGCAGAGGTCCATCTTTCTTCTACTCAATCAAACACTATAACTGGATCTGTTCGGGTCGAGCACACACACAGTTGACGACTCCTAAACGTGTGATTAGTGATGTCTTGTTAAATAATCAGTTTGGATTTGGAACATCAATACAGATCGAGAAGCCACAACCGGAAACAAAAGTGAAATGAAGCTCTGTACAATTATTACTTTGAACATTAAGAATGTTTTGAACACTCAGAACTCAATACAGATAACGACAAGTCTACGAAGTTGGCCAATAAAACACACCATCGACGGCATTCCTAAGGTAATTATCTGTTTTAGAGACATAGAGACAACGCTATGAAATGCCATGTATATATATATCTACATTAGGGTGGGTCGATTTGTATGGACGAAAGTTAACCGATATCGCGCCATCGATTTTTCGATAGGATTTGGGCTCAGGAAAAAAAGGTCCACTACGCATAGCTAAAAAATAATTTTCGAGCCTACGAAATTTCATTTTCTTGAATTTTCTTCGACTTTGATGTTTAAGGTTTTTTTCACGACCCACAAAACTGTTATCGACAACGTTTTTAGCGAACATTTTTGGGTCGGACAGGGTATACATGAACATTTTACAATCAAATGAAATTTTTTTAGTAGGTCATGAAAAAAACCTTAAAAGTCAAAGTCGAAAAAAAAGTAAAAAAAATGAAATTTCGCAGGCTCGAAAATTATTTTTTTGGGTATGCGTAGTGGAACTTTTTTTCCTGATCCGAAATCCTATCGAAAAATCGATGGCGCGATATCGGTTAATAAATCGACCCAGTCTAATGTACATATGTTGGTGTGATAAATATGGAAATCCCAGTAGATAAACAAGGTGGTGGCTATGTAGATGCTCGAAACATTATGTATTGATATCGTACGATTATGGGACTGCATATGGCTAACAATATGAGATAAATAGAATAGTGAGCATAAAGTGAGCTGTGAATGAGTTTGTCCTAATCATCGGGTGGTCCCCAAGTTACCTTAAAACCATATCTGGTAATGTTTATTAAACTTATAGCGTTTTATTTTCTGAAATAAATTGATGCGTAAGTAAATGGTAAAGCCCTAATGGAGTTACTCCTACCCCAGAAAATTTTCAACATTTATAGTACATGCAAAGAACATAAATGGCTACCCCGTGTATTAGCTGATTTTCACAAACGCGCTGTCAATGATAATAAAAATTCATTAGCAATTATTTCCTTCATTTCAATTTTCTTCGATTAAAATTTGTGAAGTTACGAAAATAAATTATCAAGATCAGCTGGTTTAGCAGAGTTGCACTGCCACACCGCCATTTTATGTAGGGTAAAAGTGTAACGCTTTTGCGTTGCGAGCAGGCAACAATTTTCGCAAAGAACGAAATACCCCGTAAAGGCGTTACCTGCTTTTTAGAATAGAATAAAATATGTTTACAACTCTTGCGCGACGTACAAGAAACGCAACACCTTGCCAGAAAAGAAAACGCTATTAAACTTCTTAAGAGAGCGTTAGATCTTTCGCGTGGATACCAGACCCATCCTTCCTTCAGCTTGCAGCTATTCGTACTACTCTGGGGTTCTTACACCAAACTTGTTTTCGAAAGATTGGGACAAAATAGTATAGTACACGTGGAGCCTAAAAGTTTGAAAATCGTTCTCAAGATGGAGTTTGAAGGCAAAGCACATAATGATGGCAAGCCTGATGTTATTGGTGTTTTAACGGAAAAAAATTCCTCAACAGTTTTGAACACTGCAATCGAGGTGCTAGTCCTTCATCTGAAATATGGCTCGTTCAGGTTTTTACACCCGGATATTACGGTGTGTCGCAAGCATTCCAAGTGCAACCAGTCACGTAGAAAATCAGGCAATACAAATTTGCAGTAGATAATGCTTCGTAGGGGCTTATTCTCGAGGATGTAATCATTATGTCAGACAGCCAAGCAGCGTTGTGTGCCTTTCAGTCTTACACAACTATGCTCGTCTAAGCTAGTGGATAAATGCATTGGAGTCCCAAATAACCTGGGTGGGTCGGTGGAGGTAATGAACAGGCAGGCTACCTAGCCAAGCAGAGTGCTATAGAAACGTTCTGTGATCCATCCTTCTGTAGACTTACTAGGGAAACCATATGTAACTGGGAAACAAAGAAGATCAGACAAGACTGGATTTAATGGCCAAATGAAAATGCAGGCCAGAAACGAGAGTATCAGCCGAGAGGATCTATGAACCCTCACTGGGTACTATGCGGGGACACTGTACTCAAAGATATTACCTAAGTAAGTTAAATTTATCGGATACACGAATCTGTCGATTTTGTGAGCTGGAGGATGCAACGCCGTTTCACATTATCTGCGAATACGTCGCTCTGACAAGGCGGAGAGGAACGCTTATCCAAAAAAAATCTACACAGGGATTTTAAATCAAAATACGCAATAGATTTCAGCCTGTCTTATAAATTTAGTTTAAAACAAGTAAGGAAGGCTATGTTCGGGTGTAACCGAACATTACATACTCAGTTGAGAGCTGTGGAGACAAAGTAAGGGAAATCACCATGTTGTAAAAGGAACCTAGGGTAACCCTGGAACGTGTTTGTATGACATGTGTATCAAATGAAAGGCATTAAAGAGTATTTTAAGAGGAAGTGGGCCATAGATCTATAGATGGACGCCATTTAGGGATATCGACATAAAGATGGACCAGGGGTGACTCTAGAATTTGTTTATACGATATGGGTATCAAATGAAAGGTGTTAATGAGTATTTTAGAAGGGAGGGGGCCTTAGTTCTATAGGTGGACGCCCTTTCGAGATATCGACATAAAGATGGACCAGGGGTGAATCTAGAATTTGTTTATACGATATGGGTATCAAATGAAAGGTGTTAAGGAGTATTTTAAAAGGGAGTGGGCCTTAGTTCTATAGGTGGATGCCTTTTCGAGATATCGCCATAAAGGTGGGCCAGGCCTGACTCGAGAATTTGTTTGTACGATATGGGTATAAAATGAAAGGTGTTAATGAGTATTTTAGAAGGGAGGGGGCCCTAGTTCTATAGGTGGACGCCCTTTCGAGATATCGACATAAAGATGGACCAGGGGTGACTCTAGAATTTGTTTATACGATATGGGTATCAAATGAAAGGTGTTAAGGAGTATTTTAAAAGGGAGTGGGCCTTAGTTCTATAGGTGGATGCCTTTTCGAGATATCGCCATAAAGGTGGGCCAGGGGTGACTCTAGAATTTTTTTGTATGATATGGGTATCAAATGAAAGGTGTTAATGAGTATTTTAAAAAGGCGTGGCCTTAGTTCTATAGGTGGACATGGAGATATCGCCATAAAGGTGGACCAGGGGTGACTCTAGAATTTGTTTGTACGATATGGGTATCAAATGAAAGGTGTTAATGAGTATTTTAAAAGGGCGCGGGCCTTAGTTCTATAGGTGGACGCCTTTTCGAGATATCTCCATAAAGGTAGACCAGGGGTGACTCTAGAATTTGTTTGTACGATATGGGTATCAAATGAAAGGTGTTAACTAGTATTTTAAAAGGGAGTGGGCCTTAGTTCTATAGGTGGATGCCTTTTCGAAATATCGCCATAAAGGTGGGCCGGGGGTGACTCTAGAGTTTTTGTGTACGATATGGGTATCAAATGAAAGGTGTTGATGAGTATTTTAAAAGGGTGTGGGCCTTAGTTCTATAGGTGGACGTGGAGATATCGCCATAAAGGTGGACCAGGGGTGACTCTAGAGTTTGTTTGTACGATATGGGTATCAAATGAAAGGTGTTAATGAGTATTTTAAAAGGGCGCGGGCCTTAGTTCTATAGGTGGACGCCCTTTCGAGATATCGACATAAAGGTGGACCAGGGGTGACTCTAGAATTTGTTTATACGATATGGGTATCAAATGAAAGGTGTTAAAGAGTATTTTAAAAGGGAGTGGGCCGTAGTTCTATAGGTGGATGCCTTTTCGAGATATCGCCGTAAAGGTGGGCCAGGGGTGACTCTAGAATTTTTTTGTACGATATGGGTATCAAATGAAAGGTGTTAATGAGTATTTTAAAAAGGCGTGGGCCTTAGTTCTATAGGTGGACGCCTTTTCGAGATATCGACATAAACGTGGACCAGGGGTGACTCTAGAATTTATTTGTACAATATGGGTATCAAATGAAAGGTGTTAATGAGTATTTTAAGAAGGAGTGGGCCTTAGTTCTATATGTGGACGCCTTTTCGAGATATCGCCATAAACGTGGACCAGGGGTGACTCTAGTATGTGTTTGTACGATATGGGTATCAAATTAAAGGTATTAATGAGGGTTTTAAAAGGGAGTGGCCCTTAGTTGATATGTGAAGGCGTTTTCGAGATATCTACCAAAATGTGGACCAGGGTGATCCAGAACATCATCTGTCGGGTACCGCTAATTTATTTATATATGTAATACCACGTACAGTATTTCTTCCAAGATTCCAAGGGCTTTTGATTTCGCCCTGCAAAACTTTTTCTTTTTCTTCTACTTAATATGGTAGGTGTCACACCCATTTTACCAAGTTTTTTTCTAAAGTAATATTTTGCGTCAATAGACCAATTTTTTTCATTTTTCGTAATTTTCGATATCGAAAAAGTGGGCGTGGTCATAGTCGGATTTCGGTCATTTTTTACACCAATAAAAAGTGAGTTCAGATAAGTACGTGAACTAAGTTTAGTAAAGATATATCGATTTTTGTTCAAGTTATCGGGTTAACGGCCGAGCGGAAGGACAGACGGTCGACTGTGTATAAAAACTGGGCGTTGCTTCAACCGATTTCGCCCTTTTTCACAGAAACCAGTTATCGTCCTAGAAGCTAAGCCTCTACCAAATTTCACAAGGATTGGTTAATTTTTGTTCGACTTATGGCATTAAAAGCATCCTAGACAAATTAAATGAAAAAGGGAGGAGCCACGCCCATTTTGAAATTTTCTTTTATTTTTGTATTTTGTTGCACCATATCATTACTGGAGTTGAATATTGGCATAATTTACTTATATGCTGTAAAGATATTAACTTTTCTTTTAAAATTTGAATTAAAAAAAAATTTTTAAAAAGTGGGCGTGGTCGTTTTCCGATTTTGCAAATTTTTATTAAGTAGACATAAAGTAATAAGAGTAACGTTCCTGCCAAATTTCATCATGATATCTTCAACGACTGCCAAATTACAGCTTGCAAAACTTCTAAATTACCTTCATTTAAAAGTGGGCGGTGCCACGCCCATTGTCCAAAATTTTACTAGTTTTCTACTCTGCGTCATAAGCTCAACTCACCCACCAAGTTTCATCGCTTAATGCGTATTTGGTAATGAATTATCGTACTTTTTCGATCTTTCACAATTTTCGATATCGAAAAAGTGGGCGTGGTTATTGTCCGATATCGTTCATTTTAAATAGCGATCTGAGACGAGTGCCCAGGAACGTACATACCAAATTTCATCAAGATACCTCAAAATTTACTCAAGTTATCGTGTTAACGGACAGACGGACGGACGGACGGACGGACATGGCTCAATCGAATTTTTTTTCGATACTGATGATTTTGATATATGTAAGTCTATATCTATCTCGATTCCTTTATACCTGTACAACCAACCGTTATGCAATCAAAGTTAATATACTCTCCGAGCTCTGCTCAACTGAGTATAATGACAGGTTCATTGTCACTTGTTCCTTTCAATGTTAATGCACAACAAATTAGCCAAATGCATCTACTTAGAAGTTGAAAACAATTGACTTAAAAACTTTTTCACAAAAGAAACTTTCGATACGAAGAGAGCTTAAGAATTGTGAAAGAAAAAAACACGAATAATTCTCAAAGGAGCAAAGTACCAAGCCAAGTTAAAGAAATGTTCCCATACACCTGTGGCTGTTATTGCCGTAGGTGCGCACATGCACACGAAAGTAAACAAGCATATGCATGTGTCTACAAAATTTTTCTTCACATTTTGTTTGTTTATTAAGTTATTTTGTTTTTATACCTTTCATGAAAATGAAATGGTATATTAATTTCGTCACGAAACCGAAAATTGTAAGTCCTTAAAGGAAAATAGATAGACCCACCATTAAGTATACCGAAATAATCAGGTTGAAGAGCTGAGTTGATTTAGCCATGTCCGTCTGTCCGTCTGTCTGTTTGTATGCAAACTAGTCCCTCAATTTTTGAGATATCTTTATAAAATTTGGTGAGCGGGTGTATTTGGGTGTCCGATTAGACATTTGTCGGAACCGACCGGATCGGACCACTATAGCATATATCCTCCATACAACCGATTTTTCAGAAAAAGAGGATTTTTGTAATATCTTACCCAATTTAACAGATTGAAGCTTCAAACTTCACCATATACTTTCGTATATTGCACGTATTGTTGCCTGAAAAAATTGATGAGATCGGTCGTATATATAGTATATATCCCCCACAACCGATTGTTCAGATAAGGAAATTTTCGTAATTACTGCCCTATTTTAACAGCTATAAGCTTCAAATTTCACCGATTGCTTACGTATATAGCATATATTGTTGTCTGAAAAAATCTTAGAGATCGGTGGTATATATATTATATACTCATTATAAACTATCATTTTTGCCCCTTTTTTACGGCTAGAAGCTTCAAAATTCATCAAATTTCATCAAATAGTTACGTTTACGTCATATATTTTTGAAATACGTGATTCGTAGTCATAGTTTTACATGCAGACCACAAAAAACCTGAAACTTTGCATCCTCACACCAAGTACCTACCTGTTTTTTATTTTATATTTTATTTTATATTTATCTTAAAAATCGTTAAGGTATGTAGATCTGTTCACTATATATTTCTTATCTTATACATCCGATTATTCGGAGATTACGAGCGGTATAAGATTATTGTTCAGCCCCATTCATGAAAGGTATGAAGTCTTCGGCACAGCCGAAGACAGTTCCGTTTTTACTTGTTTTTTCTTATTTTTAATTTTCCTACGGCCAGTTGCCTGTGACCCGGCTGATTAAACAGCACGGTTGAATGGCAACAGACACAAAAAAACGACTCAAACCAGTCCACAAATTGGAAAAATCAATTTGAGAAATAGACGTACATATATAAATATGCATATATGTATGTATGTACATATGTATATCTGTACGTTCTTGGGGAGTCTGAAAATTAAATGAATGTTAAACATGAATTGCCTACACACATGTCGAGGTTAATATGTCCTTGCCTACATATACATACATATGCCTGTGATCACATATGTACGTAGGTACCAATTTACCTGAGCGTAAAGAGAGAACCAGGCTTCTTCAACCGGAAATGAAATTAGTTTCTTAAATTGTTTTGGGAAAATCTGTTTAGAATATACCTGGCAAATCCCTTCAAAGCACTAGCTCCCAGGAGTAGGACTCGAACCTGCACTTCTGCGATGATTGCTCTGGCTGTTGACAAGGAGATTCGACAGCTTTTGATCATGGTATTGACTAATTAAAATTAGGTAGGTATTTTATGCATTTTTATTATAAGTCAAAATAATAAAATGTTTCAATTGAGGCCTTGTCGGATTCAAAGTGTTGATGAGCGCAATATAAAGCTTTTTAGCTTTACAACTTCCGCAGCTCAATTGTCAACCTCATCTACCCGAGGGGAGTCCTGTTACAAATATGAATATATCATAAGCAGGCGAGGCTCAGACCAGTGGGGAGCGAGATGGCCTAGAAGGTTCAATGTGCTCATGTTAAATCGTTGCCAAGATGCTCCGACTGATACCTTAAGAGAAAAAGAAAAGTATAAATCAAAATATAAATCAAAACCAAAATCAAAATTAGAACCAAAATCAAAATAAAATTCAAAACCGAAACCATACCATTCAGTCCACATAAATCGTCTGGAGAAAGTCCAAAAGTCCTTTGTTCGTTTTGCTTTACGCTCTCTTAACTTTACTGAACCGATTCCGTCGTACGTTCCTCGTTGTCGATTTATTAGTTTGGTATCGTTATCCGATAGCAGAACGCTGTTATCGGTTACAATTATTATTGATCTTGTTTCTCGCAGGATAGATTGTTACTTCAGTTAGTTAACTTTAGTGTGCCCTGCAGAAATTTACGGAATTTTGTTGTTTTTCGTGTTGGACTTAACACAACAGTCTATGGCGCTAACGCTCCCTTGAATAGAATTATATCTGATTACAACTATTTCTCAAATTTTCTGGATTTAGATTTTACGTATACCAAATCGGTTATACAGTTCAAACTAAAAACCTATTTTTTAAGTAATACTTATTTTACATTAGTTGTACTATATTCTTAAGTGTCTGCTGTATAATAGACATACAAGTAAATAAATAAATAAATAAATAAAATCAAAATCAAGATCAAAATTAAAATCAAAATAAAAATCAATATCAAAATCAAATCCAAAATCGATATAAAAATCAAAACCGAAATTAAGAAATAATTCAAAATCAAAACAAATTCAAAATGAAATTTAAAATCAAACTCAAAATTTAAATCAAAATAAACTCAAAATCAAAATACAGATCATAATCAAAGTCAAAATCAAAATTGATATAAAAAATCAAATTCAAAATGAAAATGAAATTTGAAATCAAAACCAAAATAAACTCAAAATGAAAATACAGATTAAAATCAAAAACAAATTCAAAATCAAAATCGAAATCAAACCCAAACTTAAAATCAATATATACAAAACGAAAATAAAAATCAAAACCAAAATCATAATCATAATCGAAATAAAAATTGGAATCAAATTCAAAACCACAATCATACTCAAAACCCAAATCAAAATCAAACTCAAAATCAAATTCAAAATCAAATTCAAGATCAACATCAAAACCAAAATCGAAATTAAGAAAAAATTAAAAATCAAAATGGAAATTAAAAATAAAATCAAATTCAAAATCATTCAAGGTTCGAATCGAGCTCAAGGCCAGAACAATAATTTTTTTCTAATGATAATTATTGTTATTTTTTTAATTTTTCTAATCACCGCTGTATAGCTAAATGGTTAGCGCAGCATGCCTAAAGCGTACTGATGATGAAGGCTTAGCACCCTTCGAAATGGATCTATCTGCGCAGCTATGGCAGGTTGTCTGAAAATTATCATTAGAAAAAAATTATTGTTCTGGCCTTGAGCTCGATTCGAACCTAGAATGATTTATCAATAGGCCGATAAAAACAAAAACAATTGTTAATAAACCATGAGCACTTGGGAATGTCAAACAAAGTAATTGACAATAAACAAAAATCCAGCATTAGCAGTGATTTGCACCAGATGGCGCAACACTGAATAAATATAGTTGGTAAAAAGGAATAGAAGTAGCAAATTTGCCAGTCAAACAAATCACCGCTGTATAGCTAAATGGTTAGCGCAGCATGCCTAAAGCGTACTGATGATGAAGGCTTATCACCCTTCGAAAGGGATCTTTCTGCGCATCTATGGCAGGTTATTTGAAAATTTTTCTACTTACTATTCCAAAAACAAAATACAATTTTTCAAATTTAGAAAAATTAAAAAAATAACAATAATTATCATTAGAAAAAATTATTGTTCTGGCCTTGAGTTCGATTCGAACCTTGAATGATTTATCAATAGGCCGATAAAAACAAAAACAATTGTCAAATTCAAAATGAAAATGAAATTTGATATCAAAATCAAACTCAAAATGAAAATTTAAATCAAAATAAACTCAAAACGCAGATTAATATCAAAATCAAATTCAAGTTCAAAATCGAAATCAAACTCAAAATTAAAGTCAAATTAAAAATGAAAATAAAATTCAAAACCAAAATCATAATCATCATCGAAATAAAAATCAGAATTACAATCAAAAACAAAATCAAAACCCAAATCATTGTTATAATCATAATCAAAATCAAAATCTAAATAAAGGTCAAAATCTATATAGGCAGCTACAATCAAAATTAGAAAGCAAACTCAAAATCAAAATCAAAACCAAAATCAAAATAAAAATCATAATCAAAATCTACATCAAAATAAAACTCAAAACAAAAGAAAAAAATAAAAGTAAAAATACAAATTAAAGTCAAAATCAAACCATTATCATAATCAAAGTCATTATCATAATCATGATAATAATCATAATCAAACTCAAAAATAAAAAACTTAAAAAAAAAAAAACAAAACCAAAAACAAAGGACAAAGCAGAACAGAAACAAAAACAAAACAAAAATTGAAACAAAAATAAAACAGAAACAAAGAGAAGAACAAAGTGTTAAACAAAGAAAAAAAACTTAAACTAAAACAAAACACATAACTTAAAACAAAAACAGAGACTAAAGTCAAAACAAAAACAAAAGTAAAAATAAAAACAGAAAAAAAAAACAAATAACAAATTGAGATAAAATGAGACAGACCAAAATAAATACAAAGCAAAAAAGCTGAAACAAAATAATAGAGAAATCAGTTCCCTTTTTCTTTATAGTATTGGTTTGAGTTTGAGTTTGGTAAGTTCGATCTACTTCTAACTTGAGCCATTTGACAATTCACAAGGTCTCCTATTCGCCATATGTGCTATGCTTTATTCAAACTTTATGTTGGAAATCATGAAAACAACTGAAATCATAAAAGTTTAGATGAATACGACATTCTTGTAAATTGCCCAATTGTATCGATATTTTTAGTATCAAAAGTTTTTAACTAGGTTTTTAGCGTTAATAACCCATTCAATACTTTTCACTAAAATCGTGTCTCAACGCTAATTAAAGGAAGAGGAAGATAGTGTGCTTCGCTTCCTCTCCCCCTTTCCCTACCAAGTTGTATTATCCTTTCCAAACACCTGGAGCAGACCATGAAGGTTTGAGAAGAAAGCTGAAATGTGAGCAAGGCAATTTGTATTGAAAAGCTATAAAAGAAAAAACAAAGAAGTTTAAGTGGAACTAAATAAGAAGGATGAGAGTTAAGGGATGAATGCCTTCGGTACTTACCAATACCTTTTATACTATTCTTATGGTTATTTTCATCTTGACTGTACATTAAACAAATGTTTTTGAAGCAGTAGACACGAGCAAGTCGGCAAATCAGAGAGAAATTGTAAACGACATGTTAATCTTGCTTTGAAGCATATCCGGAAGCGCTTCTATGGTCCATCGCATAGTGCTACATACCTACTAGTATGTATGTATGTAAATATATTGCTGCCGTCAGGTAATGCGCTTGAGATGTTATATGGTGATTCAGATTGAATTAGGGAATAGACAGTTGCGATAGATTAAATGAACATTTTTGGACTGTTTGATAAAAGGGAAATGGGATGCAGATGGCTACTACAACGACAAAACTGCCCACTCTAAACAATGGACAAAATGCGTAGTATGTACGTTCGTTTATCTTCTTTGTCTCCAGTGTCAGATTAAATAGGCTGACAAAAAAAAAAAAAAATAAGTGAAATGAAATAAAAGCAATCTGCTCAACATTGTGTGACATAATGATGTTTACGAAGTGTGGAGGTAAGAAAAAATCTAGGAAAATTACTTTAAGTACAATGAATAGTAGAATTCAATTTGCACTTTGGTTGTTTTATTTTAACGCTACCTTATTATTTTTGTTTTTCTTCGTATTTTATTATTAAGTTTACGACGTCATTTTGAATTGGTCAGCAATTGGAAGGGACATGCAAAACAAGTAACGAGTGTGGGGTTGAAATAACGTGAAGTTGGGGATCAAAGTTACATAAATAGGAAGTCTTTAGATTTTAAATACTTAGTTGCAGGGCAACGATTTCGTTGTTTTGAACTTATTTATTTGATATTTTCAACTTCTTACACGGTAACATGATGCTTAGATTCAAAGCGAATGGAAGCAGAGAATTTTGTAATAGAGTATCTAGGTAGTGTGACAAAGATAATTTTGACGGAACTAGTAGATACTGTGAGGAATGACTGTTCCCAGCTGGTTTGGGGTTATAATATATCCGCGATATGTAGCATCTCCAAACCCAATTGTCATCCTCACCTATCCGTGGCGAATCCTGTTTCATTAACAGCCGAGGCTATGGCGACCCCGAACTCCTCATGGATTTAGGGGGTGGGAGGGCGGTATGGCGTAGAAGGTCGCATGTGTTCATAAAAAATTGTTCCCGAGATGGTCGGGCTTGGTACTGGATCTGTATCCGGCAAAGGACTATCAACTTCGATAACACTCCCTAAGGCCTTCGGGGAGTGTCCTTATCGCTATAACAACAACAACCGTATGAGGCCTTATAACCCTAGTTATGGTTTTGAGGCTCCAATATTATGATTGCCTTGTAAGAATTTACTGAAAAATTAAACCTATAAATTTAATATTGATTGAAAAATGTTTAGGTAAAGGAATTCATATATATCTTGTTAAAACTCACAAGACTTATAAAACAGGTGTGTCCGCTTTAACTGACTGTTGTTGTTATAGCAGTGCTTCGGCCCATCCAATTGGTACGACCACTCACAAATTGTCATAAATATCCTCTTATGGGAGTCGAAGGAAACTTGCATTTTCAACAGGGGTGGACCAGAGGGAGAAGGTTGTTAGCGGCGTTGGTTCCACATTGCAATTAAAAAGATGGTTCGTGTTTTGTGGGGACACATTGCAAGCAGAACATACATTATGTATGTTGATTCTGGATAGGTAAGAGTTTAACGAGTTTCTTCTTTTACGAGTTCAGTTTATTTATCCTTAAGAACGGGGTACGCCGGGAAATTCCTGGCATAGAGGACCAACGCCTTTTTTTTTTGATATCACTGAGGACCTGTTTGTGTTTTTCTTCTTTAAGGCTGTGTTCTCTGGTGTCATATTTCCTCATAACGCTTGCGCAGATAACTTCTTAAGCCCTTCGCCAAAATGTAGATCCCGAGCGAACGTCATACCCAGTATTTTTTAGTACAGGACAGTCGGTAGCGTAATGCCATCGACATGGATGTCCAGTATGATCGACATTTGACATGCCCAATGTAACCCTATTTAACTGAATTTAGGTTCGGGTTGCTGTCAGAAGAAATTTCAAAGTGATGAGCCTACACATTCACAGTTTAAGAGCTGCCAAGCGCAGACATATTAAGATATGAGTTAAATACCTGAACAAAACTACAAGTGCCACGAAGAATTCCATTAAAAATCACCAAAGCTTGTATTAACTTTAAGTGAAATAACAGAATATCTTTGTACTTAAGTAAACTCTAAATAAATCAGGACGTTTGTTGCTATATTTTCTATATCATAAACGTATTTAGTACAGTTGCGCAAATGCAACCCACAGGAGATTAAATTGAAATGCTTTGGAAAAAAATCTTAGCCATGCTTCATTGAACAATCGCGTAATCGGACAGTCATACGCCTGATTTGGATTCAATGCCATTATACATAAGTAAGGACCACCTACTACGTTCATTTGGTACGACAGCACATCAAATGAAATTCAAAGTTGAATGGACGGTGGGAAGGATGTTCGAATGGCTGAGTGAATTGCGGGAAAAATTTGTGAAAGAATTACGGAATTCCGAATGAAAAAAACAGTGTTTGTCCTTACATAACTGAGCTGTGGTTTGAATAAAAAAGGCAAATAAAAATATTGTGGTGTTAGTGGTAGTACATCAATAGCTCACCAATTGCCCTATGTAGGGGTTAACTCCTTGAAGCTGTCATTTTGTTGGCAGGGGAACTTTAAGCGGCTTGTCATTTTCTCAGTTAAGTGTGTAAATAATGTGCACAAGTAGCACAGACCAAAATTGAAAAGTTGCTTGTGTCCCATAATGCTACAGCATATGAGCCACGTACGAATACATAGCAGAACTTAGCAACATACATAAGTTAAGTGTGTACCATGGCGGAACCATACAAGGTGGCAGCACTGTGACACATGTACTTCCAAACATAAATTCATATTCCTCGTACTTTGTTTTTGTAAATCGATGGACTTATGTCAAAATCGTACTGCGTCGGAAGTTGAAGTGTCAAATCATATTAAAAAAGTAGCAATCAGCTGATTTTCGGCCACCACCTTTTCCTGGTTCCGCAATTGTGGAATTTACACAATTATTCCAGGTAAAAACTAACTTAGGCGGTTCCGATGGCAAATTTCAGGATTTACTATCGGGCGTCTGACCGAAATTTTCTTTCAACATGTATAAACCACAGTTAGAGGATAATTTTATTTACTAAACACTTAAAAACATGGTTAGTACGTATAGATGTTTACATTAAGTCGGAATATGTAAGAGTTTGGCCTATTTTATGAGACTGAAGCTCGTTCGCTAAGAGGCACAGATGGATTTCAAGGGGTTGCGAAGCTCTCCTCATATCTATGTATCAACCTCATCTTGCGCCAGTGACTTTACCTGCACGAAGAAAATACAATTTATTGATGGGATCTCCATATATATATGATACATACATACATATCAATATTATTGATTTAGGTCAAATAGACTTGAATTTTGAGGATTTTAAAAAAACTTACCCGGGGGGGGGGGGGGGGGTCCTTAAAGCAATATTGTAATAGTTTCAACGCAGTCCCCGAAAATATCTCAAAACAAGTTGCTCGTCCCGGGTTTTCTTAAAAAAAAAAATAGTCCCCGAAAATTCGTTACAGTAAAAACATTCTGGTTACCTCGCCGATATCAGATGTAGTCGCGATATAATATCGAAATCGTCCCGATAGCAATCCCCAAATAGTTGGAAGGTAGTTTTAAGTGATCCCGAAACAGTTCTGAAGTAAATTCGTAATAACCTGGAAAAAATCCCTCAGGAATCTCTCAATGTTCTTGAGGTTGCCCCGAAATGATCACGAAATATTCTCTCGAACTGATGGTCCAAAACACTATTTAAATTATCCTGAAAAAAAAAAAACTCCGAAATATTCAAGAAATGATCCTGAAAACAATAACGCAATGGTCGGAAGATACAATGGCAAAATAGGCCCGAAATACTCAGAAAAAAAATTCCAAAATGTTTTCTGAAATATTCCCGACGTGATCCAGAGATAGACTTAGAACGGCCCCGAAACAGCCCCAAAGTTAACCCGAAAATATTTCGATTTAGTTTCAATATAATCCCAAAATACCCTTTCAACTGTGAGAAGTGGTTTCGATCCTTCTGTAAGCCGGATCATCTTCAAACATTCGTATAACGTAGCTTCACCAGCGTAGTCGCTCATCAAACCCCTTCTTCTGGAATCGCCGTCGGCATGACATGTAGGTCTATAAATCTTTCGAAGAACTTCTCTTTCGAAAAATTACAGAGCCGTTTCGATAGGTATTATTAGCGTTCAAGCTTCTGTTCCAATTATCAAACAGGTATCATAATAAAACGCACTACAAAATGCTGTGGTTCTAGTCCTTTCTAATGAGCGCCCAATCTATTGAAACTTCGAGGTGACTCGAGCTGCTCATCTGACACGTAATGTGTAAGAAAGCAGAATATTGGCAGTGAGAAGTGGAGGCCTCATATCTATAGAACAATCATTGAAATCCGCCAACCTGACAATTCCAGATGGTTTAAGGAGGTGTCACGATAACGGGCAGTCCTTTATGGATTATGAATCTGATGCGCTACGCTTCGAACACCTTCTTGTAGCAGATTGACTAGCCGGGAACCGATTTTTTCATCCCTCAAATCTTCTGGTCTGCGGATTTAAGTCACTCATTACGACAAGCATACCTTCCTTGCTGATATATATTAAGCAACCCAGCTGGATTATCTGCATCCACGTCGTTACATTTTGCGTCATCCACTAATTGGTTGCTTCGGCGCACGTAATCGATCCCAAGACTGATTGAGCCTGCTTAATTCATACAAATACGCAAATTGGTTAATTCTTTGTAGTTCTATAAATAGAACAAGAAACAAAAACAATACCAGTTTCTTTGAAACCGCCTTACCAACAAGCATAACTTTACCACATGATTACATACAAAGTATGTACTGTGCAAAAAGAATAAAAAATGCAAGGAAGGCAATTGGGATAAAGTTTACAACAACTAAGGCATGACGTGGCTAAATGCGTTTGTAGCACTTCAACCATCGTAGGAGTGCGGGTTCAAATCCGACTCCCGGGAGAAAAGGCTTTGAAGAGATTTACAAGATATAATCCAAACAGCTGTCGCCTTGTCCGTCCTGATGTCACGTTGCTTAAATTTTTTCCAAATTATTAGGTAAATTTTGCTGCTGAACAATTGTAAAGTGGAAAAGGTTCTTTTGTGGCGAAAGAATGTTTCTTGGCGGAAGCAATTCAGTGTTAGTCGTAGCCTAGTCCATGTATAGAGGTTAGTAAGGTTGAGGGCGTAAGAAGCTTATTAAGCTGGGCATATGTATATGTTTTCAGACATTCAAACCAATTCAAGTGCAAAAAACGTTCAAAGTCTCCTGTGTTATGCTACCTCAATTTGCTTAAAAACTTTATTCTACTTTCTCCTGAAGCTTAAAAAAGTCCAAGTGGATGCCTAGACGTTCTTCCGTGCTAGAAGCTTGTAGCTACGTCGCCAGAAAATTGAGTTACAGTACTATCCAAGTCCTTACCTTTAGTACAGTCCCTATACAGATGTTCGGTAGGTCGTAAAGAACTCCTAACACGGTTTTGCCAACCTGAAAACCTCTTACGCTATCAGTTAAAATTAGTCAGTTCTTTAGGTGTGCAAGCATAACCAAGCCTTACCCGAAGCGCCGATAACCTAAAGCCCACCAATTTAAGTTCCTTTGTCAAGCTCGTACCCATTGTGCTACTTGATTATATGTATCAGAAAATGTCTGTGGTAATGCAAATATTCCCTGAAGCTCATCTTTTCATTTGCAGCCCATTTGGCAGCACCACTACTTACCTAAAAAAAAAAATACAGCTCATCTACCTACATATCCAAATTTGTAATCGGCAGCCTTTGAAGGCAATTTGCCAAAACGGAAGCAACATTTTATTTGTTCGCGAAAGGAACAATGCACCCTCATCATGTTGTCCAACTCAATTGCTCAGCAATAAATGGCGGAGGAGCAATAATAGCAAACGCCATATGTAAAATAGACATTGGTTAACGGAAGCTGGAACGACAAAAATTGGTGGACATGACGTTGACAAAGTAAGTGGTACGAGCCCATTTAAATGTTTCTCAGTACCCCACATTCAAAACTGCAAGCAATCACATTTACCAGCTCGAGCAAGCACATATTCCATATCCCATTCAGCCCAACGCACAAACGAAAATAACTCTACATATTTCTCACTCTCATCATGCGCTTGCAGAACCAATCATGCATTCACTCTTATACTCCCTTTGGCTGATCAATGAAGCGTATGGTGGACGGGCGCGATAAGCGCCAACATTTCGATTTGGTTTTAGTCAAAACAATGCGAGTAGTCGCAACCAAATCGGTCAAACCCACTTCCAGTTTATTTTGGCTTACTTTGGTACTTGCGCGCCCATTACAACTCGATTTATTGCTTTGTTTGTGGCTGAGTTCATTGGTCGGAAGGGGGACTAGGACTATTGCCAAATACTTAAAATATGTATGTTTGTGTGAATGTGTGACTGCGGTTGCTGTGACTACAAATCGCTGTGAGATGAGTAGAGTTGGTTGGTGCGATTAGGAGTTGACACACATTTGTAACTGAAATGCTCCAAAACAATGCGCCAATCTTAACATCGATTGCTTTTGAAAGTACATTTAGATTGGAGTTGTGCAGGATATGGAGAATATCACATGAGATGTTGCAGCTGATGTAGGTAAGATTATAGGTGGATATTGTGCTCTAAATTTTTTAGTGCTATTGGCATTTTACTGAAACTACTTAAATGAATATTGAAGCCTTGGAATACATATAAAATGCCTCAAGTGGCATCCTAGATAATGCCGGGGCTTTCAACATAGCCTCGTAATGGGTTATCATGAACGGCCTTACTTCATAAAGGTACTTCCCGCTTTGATGAGTTGGATCGACTGCATGTTGACTTACCGACGCCACGAAATCAGCAAATAGAGGAACGCAACAAGGCAGCGTCCTAAGGCCTCAATCAACTAATAACGCGGTTCGAGGAAGGAGCCTCCAAACTCATGACGCATTTAGAAGAAGTTTCAGTTATCAAACGTGGAAAATTCTTGAGAACAACTCGCCCTCCCCGAAGGCCTTTGGGAGAGTTTTCGATGTTCATGGTCGTTTGCAGGATGCAGATTTTGTACGTTCCGGTAACAAGCACCATTGAGGTACAAGCCGACCATCTCGGGTACGATTTGGTATGACCACATGAAACCTTCTAGGCCATTGCGCCCTTCCACCCCCTAGATAGATTAGGAGCTTGGGGTAGCCAGAGCCTCGGCTGTTAAAGAAACAGGATTCGTCACGGGTAGGTGAGGTTGGCAATTGGGATGGGGAAGCTATATATATTGTGCTGGCAACCCCTTGAAAGGGTGTCCCTTGAATCAATTTGGTGTTTTAGTCGCCTTACGACGCGGGTATATTCTAAGCCCCCTAACCCGGTGGAGTGAAAGAGGAGCTTGTCATGTTCACTAACAGGTATTGGGATCTGAATTCGACTTAGCTAGGGGATATATAGTACGCTCTATCTATGAGAAATTCTAGACAGTAGGTAACCGAAGAAACTCAATATGAAGAATTTCGTTGGCTTATCGCCCTTCCTCTCTCATTGGATATTGACAGTGATTGTGAAGGCTATCCCCTACTATGGAGGCCTGATTTGGTGAACAGCCATGCAAGAAATTATCATTAATCAATAAACCGAGATCTTTGAAAATAACCCAGGGCAGTACATTATACCCACCTGAAGAAAAAGTGAACAACAATGCACGTAGGCTCAATGCCTCGAGACAGGTTAAGCGCAGGCCAAACATTGGCTTTGCAGCCAGACCACAATTAGATCAACAATCTCACATAGCACATCATGCAGAAGTGTGCTGGAGTACAGCCAAGAGAGATAAAATTCGGCTATGTAGAAGCGACATCCCAACTGTGAGGGCATAGAGGGCAATGATAAGGCGAAGCGTTCGCAACGAAGGCCATTGAGCACGATGCATATGCATATACAGTTCATATACTGCACTCGCGGGGTAACTACTTCGATTACTAGGGGCGCTACAGGTATCAGATGAACTATGCCCAACTATGCTAAGTATATACCCTGGGCTGCCGTTGGGTGGTAAATGCATTAAAGTTTTATTGTTAGCAATTTAGTAAATGAACATTTTGAGACAAATCAGTGCATCGTAAAATAGATTTTATGCAATTGCTGAATACCACAGTTTACATTGTATTGTATTGTATTGGTTTAAGGGTTCACTGAGATCTAAAATCATATGACAAATGATATACATGTCATAGGAATTTCTTTGTTAATTATGGTACATTAATTGAGTTATTATCACATTATGGGAATCACAACATGAGTTTGGTTCTCTTTTTTGGAGTTTTAGATCAGGACTCAATTCCGACCACCTTAGCCTTGCGGTTCCTACGGAAAAGGCTGACACAGACAAATATAATACTTCAGTAAAATGAGGTAACAGCATTTTTATAGGCGTTTTAAGGGTGGCAGCTCATATGCTTCTTCTGCCAGTTGAGCTCATAGTAAAATTCTTCATGCGAAATAACTTGATTTATTTGTTTAACCCAAAAGGCTATGACACTGACCAGGGGTGGATCCAGCACGATTTGGGAGGGGGGAGGGCGATTTAAGTCACCTTTTTTAGTAAGATAAAGTGACCTTAAAATTTTTCATACAAACACACATACACTCATCTACAAAAGTCATCATCACTCAGATTTTTCCAGTTTTTACTAAGTTTTGCTTCGAACTTCATCGGACATGCAACGAAATCTAAGGCGCTAGCAATATCAAGCGCAACATGTGACTTGAACAGCCTTCCTGAAGTTATACTTAATGAAGACAAAATATTATTCCAAGACGTGGTCACCAATTTAGGCTTCAGAATTAACTCTAAATTAACTTGTGTTGACCATGTTAACCTTATGGTCGGTAAAATATATAATACCCTTCGAAATTTGTACAGAACTGCCTATTTACTACCATGTGAAACAAAAATGAAGCTAGTCAAATCTCTTATAATTCCTCAAATTTCGTATGGGGAACTTATATACGGTAATCTTGATTCGTCTTCACATAATAAATTGCAGCTTGCCTTAAACAATGCTGCCCGTTTCTAAAAAGAAATTTGATCATATCTCTTCATATGCCGTACAAATTCTCGGAAGTGATGTTAATAACTCCTTAAAACTTAGAAATGTATGCTTTTTGCATAAGCTACTTCATTCCAAAAATCCCCCTTACTTATTCGAAAAACTAAATTTGTATCAGTCCACTCGGACCCTCAATCTATTGGTCGCTAAGTTTAAATACATAACATCCTCAAGACTGTTCTTTGTCAGTACAATCTGTCTATGGAACTGCGTCTACCCACTCTGGCCTTTCTACTTCCATACGGCGTGCTTTGAAAACTGGCTTACACAGAAGCGACGCTGTTTTCTGAATCAGAGCATGTGATACCGTTTCTGCGAATGTTGGCTTTGGGTTTCCGTATGTAACTCACTTTGTTTCGACGTCCCGTATGCCATGTATAAAGCTCTGAATCTTTACCCTTTCAGTGTATTCCACAGGTGCGTCAGCATTCGCTAATTGTGCCAGCCTTTCAACATCCGACGCAAACTCTTGCAATGTTTCACCAGGCCTCTGGAAGCGGTTCAGTAACTCCATTTGGTATATCTGTCTCCTAGGCTCAGTTCCGTATCGTCTCTCTAGAGCGCCCATCAATGCTTCATAACAGTTCCGTTCGCCCTCTGGAATGGTTTGTGAAATCTCAGCTGCAGGCCCTTTCAATGCCATGAACAGCGCAGCAATCTTATCTTCCGCATTCCAGTTGTTCACTGCTGACTTCTTCTCAAACTGAAGATTGAATACCTGGAAAGAAACAGAACCACCAAAAGATGGAGTTTTTACCTTCGGATTGCTCGCTGGAACAGCTGAGCGATTTAGTTGTAACTGTTGCATAAGACTTTTCAACGCTGTTATCTCGGCATCAATTTTGTCCTCGAGTTGTAAAATTTTTGCATCCTGCTCTTCCAGTTTCGCAAAGAGCTGCGATGATACCTGTTCCGAAATTTGTGTCGACATTCCAGATATACGTGCCTATTGCGCTTCCAGTTGTGATAACATATATGTCTTCTGTTCTTCCAATTGAGATGACTTTTGCGACGCCATTTCTGAAATGCGTGCCTCCTGTGACTCCAGCTGAGATGCCATTGTCGATGTTTGTGCAGATATTGTGCTCGTCACTGTCTGCGGTGTTCCGCTTTTTTCTTCCATTTTGTTCCATGTTGTTGTTTTGTCGCTATCAGAATGAAAAACATACTCCTTAGCATTGATGCCTTCAAATACCATAGCTACACTTAGTTGTCTTTGCAGCTGGGATTTATTGCCAATTAGTAGCCAATCCACGGACTTCCAACTCCTCCTTCAGTTGCTGGATCGTCAATTCACTCAACTTTACCATGTCCAAGTTTTATTCCCAATCTTCGGAATTTATTCAGCAATTCGTCTTCTGACACCAACTGTAACGAATTTACTGCAATTCCGCTTATTTGCAACCTTCTGCTAACGTTCGAATCACTAAACTGTTGAATAAATAACTTCAATATTCGATAATGCAAAATGGTCTTTATTAGACTACTTTAAAAATAACAATTCTATTGCTCGACAGATAGCGTGCTTGAATCAAACTGACTTGTCGTGCCTCAACTGTTGCCGCTTTTATACTGTCCGGTTTCCTCGCCGACATATTTCTAGGCGCTTCTATTCCCAGAATTTACTAGTTAGTAATCAGCTATAACTAGAGATGCACGATTTTATAGCTTCTCTCATACCGCATGCGCGTTTATATGTGAGTGATACTTGCACAATTATTGCATACTTTCGGGAATATCTCAGATATAAGCATGTGGTTGTGCGTTGCTTCTCCGCTGCGTGTACGTACATATGTGTAGACATAATGATTGATTCGTTTATGTAGATACAAGTGACTGTCTGCTTTATTGTTTTTGTGGCTTCATTTACTTAGCATCAGACTAGTGCTGTTAGTATCACTTAGTGTCACTAATATTCGTCACAGTATGATAGGAAGAGGCATACGTACAGGTAGAAAGAGGGAAAGAGAGAGAGAAAAAGAGAAATGAAGTGCGATAAGTGATGAATGAAGAAGGCAGCTAGAGACCGAGAGAAAGAAAGAAAATGGGATAGAAATATATGGAGTAAGAGCACGAGTCGTATCAAATACCTTCAGGAGCGGGGGTAGGATGTGAATAGAAAGAAAGAAAGATATATAGGCAATCGGTGATGGGAGGCAGAAAGGGGTGTAGGAATATATATATATTAGTATAGATAAAGTTTGTATTTTTGATTTTAGAAATTGTGATATTTGTATGAACAATCCGAGCGACGCCGAGTCTTGATAATTCGACCAGTGACAGATACGAGTATTGGAATAGTTTTTTTTTCTAATTTTCAATGTTTTGTGCGCTTCCTAAAGAAGATTTCTGCAGTTCACATATTTTGCACTTAGCGTCGTTGGCATTTTCATGAACCAAAAACAAGTTTCATAACCAGCTTTGTATGTTTCCAGAAGCTCATTTTTCATTTAAATTTTTATTACCAAACATTGACTTTAAAAAATTTTTTAACTTTATCTTTTAATGACAAAAAAATCATTTTATAAAAACGTCAGTATTAGTATTGGGATTATTTTCGAATAAACGAATAATTCTATTCGTTTCAAATATTTCGATTAATAGCATACCATTCGAATATCATATTGTTCGAATACCTCTATTCGAATACCGTTTCACAAATAATGAATTTAAACAACCTACATGTAAGTGATGATTGTGGTGTAAGGTATTCAAGCAAGAAGGTATTCGAATAATATTATTCGAAAAATTGCATAAAGATTTCGAAAGAATATTATTCAAATTACTAATATCAATCGAATAAAATCGTGAATTATTTGAATAATTTTTATTCAAATGTCCCACCTCTAGTCAGTATGTAATAATAATAGATACTTGCTATCGATTAAAGTGGCAAGGTTAGACTTGCACTGAAAACCCGTGCCTAAGAGTGAAAATGGGAAAGTTGGAGGATCTGTTTCTTCAAAAAAAGAAAAAAAATTCGCAAATTCCTTGCAACTTCGTGACATGACCGCCTTTTTACGACATTCTTTTTTTTATTCCAGGGCTGACTTTTTCAAAAGGTCTAACAGCTAAACTCATATTAATAAGTAGGTATCAGTTAAGACATCCGAGCGTATAGACTGAAAAAATACTAATGATACGAATAAATTACAGGTTCTTAGTTGAACAACCACACATAAAGCTATGTTCATACCATTGGATGCAGTTTTCCATAGTCGTCTTATTAATTATCCGAATTGTTTGTTCTTAATGTTGCTAACGTAAGGCATGAATACTAAAGAGAAGCAAATATTTACATAACGAATAGTATCTACAATTAAACAACATTATATTACCATACATCTGCGACAACTCATTTAACAAATTCTAACCACACATCTAACCAAACCGTGAGCACTTCATATCCTCTTTGATGTCTGTATGCGAGGGTGTTTTTTTGCGTTGATGGTCGACATAGGCGCAATTAAATTAACGTGTAATTAATGTATGAATAATTCATGTTATACATACTTATATATGTTTTTTTTTTCTAAACAAACATTTCTTCTGCAATTAGAACCAGTAGCTAACTGGTATGAATGGCCTCAACAGTTGAAAGGAACAACCAACAAGTTAACAAATAAATTAATATGGAATTATATATGAGAGCACACACATAAAATAATCACAAAACGCAGTGTTAAGTGTAAATTTGTAGATAACAGTACATGGTAAGTTTGTCATACCAAATAAAGGGTTGCTTAATCGGAACGAAACAATTAACTAATTGTGCTTAACTACGCTTGACTTGATTTCAGACGGAACACAACAAAATGTACCACTAATTTCTTTTTCGAAATGATGGACGCTAATTGTAAGCACCAGTGGAAGCTAAATCCTGGTTATGGTTATTCTCGTAATCAGGAGATGGCAAGCACTGGAGCGAGATCGGTCCAACCTTTCTCGAGTTTTGCGCTTAGCAACACATTCAGCGCCTCATTTTATATTATAGAGGCTTTGATAGAGCTGGATTCGATTCGTTTTTAGGAATCGATTTTTTCGATTCGATTCTGGAAAAAAATCGATTTAATCGATTAAATCGAACCAAACAAAGTTTATTTAAATTTTGCTAATTCTCTGTAACAGCGTACTTGCTTACGTACTTAACCATTTACACGATTTTTCCCGAGAAATAAAGCTGGACAGTTTCTCTCTCGTTTCGTTGCCTGCCGACAAAATTGGAATCATCAAGGAATGACACATGGGTCTTCACTTGATCCTTTCATCGGAATGAGATAATTAGTATAGTCTTTATTGAAATGTCTTACTTTTTGCGCTTTTTTAAATCTTTTATTTCAAAATATAGGGAAACCAACCTTGGGAACATTAAGCAATACACTTTTTTCTTTAACACTTATTATTACAATATGTATAATGTTCTTGCTTCGTTTACGGCATTAGAATCGATCTTAATGTTACTCGTTAAGGCAAAACGTACCGAGGATCCAAGCACTGTGTAAAAGATCTTAATCCGTTATCTTCGACAATCCTAAAGGGTTGCATATCTGTGGCAATCATTCTAATCAAAGCACAATCCAGTTGTTTTTTCGCTCATCTACAGACTGCGACTTCCCTTTGTTGTTGTTATTAGGTTCAAAAAAGGATTCTATAAGAGCTGTTGATGAAGACATTTCCATCAACGTTGGATGTGACCGCTTCAAATGATGTAACAAATTGGTTGTATTTCCACCTGTTTTGCATTTTTTCCGTACGATTTGCATTTCGCAGAATCGCCCTGCACTTGACTAAAATACTTCTAGACAACAGATCTGCGAATCTTTGGATTAATTATAAAATTGAATTCCCTTTCAGTCACTTTCAATTGGCTTACTAGAATCTAAACCTGTGGTATTAATTTCGTACTGAATACAATATGATACCACAAAATAGATAAACAAATGTTCAATATATTGCTTACCAGAAGTGCGAAGATTTTTCATAATCTTTCTCCTTTCTCTCGAAGCCACCAGCACAATAAAGTTAAATTTATAAAAACAAAAATTACAGAATATGTATTTCCTCAAGCATCCGTAAAGTAGATAGTGATGAAAACTTCGATGCCTAAAGTATTGAACGATTTAAAAAAAAATCGATTCTACATTCCTAAGAAAAGATCGATTAAATCGATTAATAATCGAATCGAAGTCCAGCTCTTGGCCTTGAGAAGAAAACTGTATAGCTGACATGGTGATAATGCAAGACCAATAGATGGTATAGAAATCCAGATTTTGATACTTGTTGAGATACAATTACACTCTGCACAGCGCTGGCTGCTGAGTGGAATATCACCCCATCTCTGCTGCCAGTTTGAAAACGTCCTCTCTCAGAATTCAGTTGAAGAACATTCTGAAGTAGGGCATAATTCAATTGTGTAACAGGGTGTTTTTTAAACTTTTATCGAAGAAGAGCGTTTTCGAAAATGTATCTTAGGTAGGGTCAGCAGTCAGCAGTCGATACAATGTGAGCAGAAAAATTCATCTAGCTGTTGCACGGATCGAGATATGAGGAAAACTCATTCTGAAATTTTTGTTTTATGGCAATGCAACATGAACAAAAAAATTGTGGTGGATGACATCCGGATTGAAGTGACTTCGATTGCGCTGAAGGTGGCACACCGCAGAAAAGGTTTTTGCAACCACATGACAGAAAATTGTTTAAATTTACATCAGCTTTCCACACCAACCAATCATAATAAATTATTTGCAATATCCTGCTTCAGGCAATACAAGAACTGGGGCGCCAATAAAGAGATGCGGTACCAAAAAGAGAAGATGAAAACATGATAAGACTACCTTTATGTAAATGGACTATGCCAGCAAGAAAGAGAGCGCAAGAATGGGGATTGATCATAGCCGCGCAACTGTGGCTGCTAGAACAGCGAAAATGCAGTTGTTTGCATCTTGTGACTACTTTTTCCCATTTACGACCAGTTTCTGCATAATTAACTCTGATTTCGAAAACAACAGTTTCTTCAAGTTTTGAATAAAAAGAAAATTTCTAAGATGTTTCATTCAGCTGCACCCAGGTTGTGAGTGAAAGAGAAGAATGGCAAAAGTTGTCTTTGCTCTTTCGTACCAATTCACAAACGTTATTCTCCTATTGGTACACCCTTTACCAAATATGACTGCTTGCCTGCAGATAGTCACGACTATTATAATTAACTTGTCGGCTACATGCAATACGCTAATGCTTTAGGGCTAATTTATTTACGGCATAAGTATGACAACAATTATGTATTTGACACATTAGAATATGGTTTCGACCATTTCGCTTATGGGGGACCAACAAACGAAACTACATGTTTACAAAAATACATAAATTCACCCTGATGAACTTAAATAAGTAAGAGTAATGTAAAATACTTAGGTAAAAGGAGAAAGGTCTGATGTTGTGGCACAAGTGAAGCAGGAAATGTGACAACAATAAATGCAAATGAATGGAGCATTAAAGTAGAAAGGTACGTTACGCACAACCACTGAAGAATAGCGCAAGTAGCAATAGCACATTCGGGAAAGTGGGCATGAAGTTAATGAGGACAGAGTAGAGATGTGTGATGGACTATTTACTCCCGATTATGTTCATATCGATTACAAATTTTTTAAATCAAAGGTCACTCGTTACAAAATTCTATACTAAGACAACAAGTGCACCCCTCCCTACTCGTGGGTCCGTATATCTACGAGATTTTCAATGCAGTTTGCTCTCCAAAAAATCGTTCAGAGGCTTCACGATAACGTTCGTTGTGGCCATTTCGAAATAATTTTCGTGGATTCCAAAAATTTACCCCCATCTTTAGGAGCAATAAAATTGTAAGGCAAAGTAAAAGAAAGAAGCGTGTATCCTACGAAATAGAAGTAGATTAAGACGCTAAAGTGAAAAGCAGGCAGTGCAAAGATCAGATAAAGAAATTCATGAAGAACCAAAAAACAAGAAATTGGGTATGTAAAGTTGTGTGCAGATCTAATGAATCGACAGTTAACAACATACATACATATGTAGAACTGCGGGACATATAAAAAATGATGAGAAAAGTTAAAAGTCGTATATAAAGCATTCATTCATCTTATGCGCAATTCATCATAAAAATTCGAGAAGCATATTGAAAACAAACAAGCAAAAGTAGTTTAAGCTTACTCTGAATCATATACCCATTTGCGGTTTTGGTCATATTATAACGAACAAAGCATTGACAAAGTTTTTAACTTCGTTTATGGAATACCTCTATTTATTAAATAGGAACTTAATGTCTGTTTAGATAACCACTGGGGGAGAATTTCAAAGTAATTTTTCCTTTGCTCCAATTAATTTTCATCTATAACAAGAGTCTTTGAAATATGGGTCTGATTTCCTACTTTACGCTCTCTGCACGAGCCTTGATTTAGCTCTTTCAACCATCAGCTTTTTGTAGAATATCTTATATAAGTGTCAAAACCCATTTATCCAAGATACAAACCAAGAAATCTGTTTATACTCCTGAATATAGACAACGAAATTTGAAAGGGCAGTTAGTGTGTGATATTTATCACAAAACAACACTAAATCGCATACTAATTCCAGATTGGACAAAACCATCGGAATAAGTACATCCCTAGGACCACACTTTTCCACTGAAGGTGTTGATACTTAACTGTTGAGTGATCCGAAAGTTCCTGGGTCTAGCAGCTCGCTATCTCAATCTAATGCTACTTAATCGCAGTGACGAGAGCAGTGATAAGGCCTGTGTCTGCGGTTATTTGGTAAGCGGGATTGTGAGTTGCGATTCAAATCACAAAGCTCTTGTAACATTGTTTAATCACAGTCACGGATAGATAACAATCCAATTTTGAAGTCATATCTCGTCGTCATATAGGAAATGTGATAGCCAGTGCAAGGCATGAAGAAAATCGGGTTGCATCTGATAGTGTGGTCAGGAAAATAAAAAACTAGTCGCTATTGGTAGTAAGAAACATATATCGTTACCCCCAGAGGGTTAGGGGGTTTAGAATATACCCGTGGCAGGTATGCCTATCGTATGAGGTGACTAAAGTACCAAATATTTTAGTTTACGCCAGTGGAGAAGCGTTCCGCTGCAATCCGCATTAAAGCGAAGTTTTTTAATATCACGTTTAAATGCTGCTATGCGAAGACGTGTTAGCCGCGTAGAAGGTCTCCTTTTAACATTAACCAGAACCGTCATAACATTAAAGTCATGCTTGACTACTTTAATTATAGAATAGGCGGATAAGAGGCTTTGGTCTCACAGTAGAAGAATTTAGCCTCCAAGATGTACAGTATCTTAGCCGTTTAAAGTCGATTCACTGCAACGCGAAATTTAATCATTTTCTTACCAGGTACCAGCATAAAAGTATGCACCAAGCTATTCACTGTACTCCACTACGCCTTTGCTCTATAGAAGAGACGCGGTTTAACCACCCATCATATAGCCAGTCCACTAACATTGAAGAAAACTCCCAGTGTTTACCAAGAGCTTTCCAACAGCGGCTGCCTTGGTGTGGTGGTAGCGTAACCCGCCTACCACACCGAAGGTCCTGGGTTCAAGTTCTGCACAAAACAACATCAAAAACCAAGAAAACAGTTTTTCTATACCGGGTCGCCACTCGGCAGTGCAAACACTGAATGAAAAACTTCATCAAAATTCACCTTGCAGCTTCCGCTTGGAGTCGGCATAAAACATGTAGATCCCGTTGCGCCAGTTTATAGGAAAAATTAAAAAGGAGCGCGAAGCAAATTGGAGGAATATCTGGTCCTAAATTTCTTCGAAGTTAACCACCCCAAGTATTTTTTTTTTCGGTCAAATATATTATCGAGGTACTTAACTCTGTTACACAGTACAGACTGTACTTCTTCAGTGAGTAAGGTTTACGTTGGTTTACATCCATTTCGCAATATTCCCATGACCTTGCAACTACGAGAGGGTAATTTAAGGTCTCGGATCACGCTTTAGCTCTGCCGCTACCCATAAGAGAAGAGAAAGTAGAACTACCAGTAGCAGTTACTCCATAACAGCCTGCTATGTATGAATGTAGCCAAACACGACTCGCCTCTCAATGTGATTGGGTCGTTTTCAATAGCCATTAGCATGATATTGTTGCACTCTGTAGACCAGCGTTCACAATAGTCAAATAGGCAGCCTGCCTTCTACTCAGTATTTAAAAAACAATCACTTTAAAGTTCTTAGAAGGAAAGAGAACACACAGGTCTTGCAACAGAAGTGAAAGTTTTTTCTCGCCTTTTATATGGTGGTGCAACTAGGTATAAAAGCAAGTTGACTCAACTTGCTAACGGCAATCAACAATAAAACAACATAACAACTACCGTAATTTGACACAGCGACATCAAAGTGTCACAACAGCACACAGAAGTCAAAAGCCAGCAATGGAAACATAGGAAAGCTTTAAGAACTATGTATATGGAATATGAATACAAACAACTTTGCTGCAAATAATAAAAAAGGAAAATATGAAAAAAAAAAAAAATTATAAAAGTAAGGGAGTCTTTGGGTATAACCTTACATAATATACCCAGCTCTGAGCTTCTATCAAAAAGTTAATTAAGTTTCAGTTTTTTGACACTAGTTTTTACTATTTTATTGGAAATATTTCAAGTTGTAAAAGAAATATGAATGCCGAATTACATCCCATAGCGAAATTTTTCTTCGAATTATGACCACCGAAACACTGGAAATTTCTCGATAAAAAGGAGTGGTAACAAGCTCAATTTTAAACAATAAGGCAGTTAAGAGATTCGTGCATTTGATATTGTAAACGTTTCTGTAGCAAATGTAAGCTACGGATCGTGAACAACTTCTTTTTTGGAGCTTTCCTCTCATATTTCCTTTTGACATTTTTTTTTTGAAAGTTGAATAAAGATACTGCCGTTTTCGATGTTGCGTGTTTGCAATGACATAGTAAATGCATAGTCGTAAATTTTGTTAGTATATTGTGCAAATATACTACACCAGTTTGCAAATGCAATGATGCCAGACCATTTTCCCTATTGTAATTTTTTCGAATTTCTTCTTAAAAGACATTTTTCGAGAAGAAAAATTATATTATATGTTATATTATTCTGCGTTCATTTTAAAAGTATTTTATAAAAAAGTGGGCGTGGTCCCTAAGCTTAAGATTTCGTTCATCTGTTATGATAAACACGACCCGCTACGCGAGTTTTGTGGTGATAGTTTAAACTTTTTTGATTTATGGCCAATGTAGTGGATTCGTATTTTCGTCTTAAGTAATTTGATGTGTTTAAGTCTATATTTATCTCGATTCGTTAATGCCGTTACAATGTACCGCTAGGCGAAAAAAAATAATATTCTCTATGTGCTATGCACAGCTGAGTATAATAACATCTTAATATGTGCAGTTGTGGGCGTGAAAATAGCAGTGTACATTTTTTAGTAAATTTTGTCTTTTTTTATTTTCGATAGTTAAAGAAAAAACTTTCATGAATTTTGTAACTGAAACCACGTAAATCAATCTCGACCCCGATTTCCGAAAAATTCGAAAACTCAAATAAATTTTTCGAAAATTTCGAACTTTTTATTTAGAATTTTCTGCTTTTTCTTTTTGAGTTTTTAGTTTTGTGTACTTTGTTGTACTGAAATTGATTGGGCTAGAAAACTGAAAGGAATTAAACATACTGGCCTATATTATAGGTATTTCGACATTGCTAAGGATCTTTAAAAAAAATTCAGGAAATACTAGACAAAAAGCTTGCAATTTTTTTAAAAATTTTATCGAATTTTGATTCTGAGCTTGATTTGCATGGTTTCAGTTATAAAGTTCATACATTTTTTTCTGAAATTAATTGACGAAATTTGATAAAAACTGCCAGTGCCAGTTTCGTGCTCGCTACTGTATATTAAGTAATAACAAGTAAGGAAGGCTAAGTTCGGGTGTAACCGAACATTACATACTCAGTTGGGAGCTGTGGAGACAAAGTAAGAGAAAATCACCATATTGTAAAAAGAACCTAGGGTAACCCTGGAATGTGTTTGTATGACATGTGTATCAAATGGAAGGTATTAAAGAGTATTTTAAGAGGAAGTGGACCATAGTTCTATAGATGGACGCCATTTAGGGATATCGCCATAAAGGTGGACCAGGCCTGACTCTAGAATTTGTTTGTACTATATGGGTATCAAATGAAAGGTGTTAATGAGTATTTTGAAAGGGAGTGGGCCTTAGTTCTATAGGTGGACGCCTTTTCGAGATATCGCCATAACGTACGATATGGGTATCAAATGAAAGGTGTTAATGAGTATTTTAAAAGGGCGTGCGCCTTAGTTCTATAGGTGGACGCCTTTTCGAAATATCGCCATAAAGGTGGACCAGGGGTGACTCTATAATGTGTTTGTACGATATGGGTATAAAATTAAAGGTATTAATGAGGGTTTTAAAAGGGAGTGGTGGTAGTTGTATAGGTGGTCGCCTTTTCGAGATATCGCCATAAAGGTGGACCAGGGGTGACTCTAGAATGCGTTTGTACAATATGGGTATCAAAAGAAAGGTGTTAATGAGTATTTTAAAAGGGGGTGGGCCTTAGTTCTATAGGTGGACGCCTTTTCGAGGTATCGCAACTTAGACTTTGTTTGTACGATATGGGTATCAAATGAAAGGTGTTAATGAGTATTTTGAAAGGGAGTGGGCCTTAGTTCTATAGGTGGACGCCTTTTCGGAATATCGTTATAAAAGTGGAACAGGGTTGACTTTAGAATGCGTTTTTACAATATGGGTATCAAACGAAAGGTGTTAATAAGTGTTTTAAAAGGGAGTGGGCCTTAGTTCTATAGGTGGACGCCTTTTCGGAATATCGTTATAAAAGTGTACCAGGGTTGACTTTAGAATGCGTTTGAACAATACGGGTATCAAACGAAAGGTGTTAATAAGTGTTTTAAAACGGAGTGGGCCTTAGTTCTGTAGGTGGACGCCTTTTCGGAATATCGTTATAAAAGTGGAACAGGGTTGACTCTAGAATGCGTTTGTACAATATGGGTATCAAACGAAAGGTGTTAATAAGTGTTTTAAAAGGGAGTGGGCCTTAGTTCTATAGGTGGACGCCTTTTCGGAATATCGTTATAAAAGTGTACCAGGGTTGACTTTAGAATGCGTTTGAACAATATGGGTATCAAACGAAAGGTGTTAATAAGTGTTTTAAAACGGAGTGGGCCTTAGTTCTATAGGTGGAAGCCTTTTCGGAATATCGTTATAAAAGTGGACCAGGGTTGACTCTAGAATGCGTTTGTACAATATGGGTATCAAACGAAAGGTGTTAATAAGTATTTTAAAAGGGCGTGGGCCTTAGTTCTATAGGTGGACGCCTTTTCGAAATATGGCCATAAAGGTGGACCAGGGGTGACTCTAGAATGTGTTTGTACGATATGTGTATCAAATTAAAGGTATTAATGAGGGTTTTAAAAGGGAGTGGCCCTTAGTTGTATATGTTAAGGCGTTTTCGAGATATCGACCAAAATGTGGACCAGGGTGATCCAGAACATCATCTGTTGGGTACCGCTAATTTATTTATATATGTAATACCACGAACAGTATTCCTTCCAAGATTCCAAGGGCTTTTGATTTCGCCCTGCAAAACTTTTTCATTTTCTTCTACTTAATATGGTAGGTGTCACACCCATTTTACCAAGTTTTTTTCTTAAGTTATATTTTGCGTCAATAGACCAATACAATTACCATGTTTCATCCCTTTTTTCGTATTGGGTATATAATTATGGCATTTTTTTCATTTTTCGTAATTTTTGATATCGAAAAAGTGGGCGTGGTCATAGTCGGATTTCGGCCATTTTTTACACCAATACAAAGTGAGTCCAGATAAGTACGTCAACTGAGCTTAGTAAAGATATATCGATTTTTGCTCAAGTTATCGTGTTAACGGCCGAGCGGAAGGACAGACGATCGACTGTGTATAAAAACTGGGCGTGGCTTCAACCGATTTCGCCCTTTTTCACAGAAAACAGTTATCGTCCTAGAATCTACGCCTCTACCAAATTTCACAAGGATTGGTAAATTTTTGTTCGACTTATGGCGACCACCGTGGTATGATGGTAGCGTGCTCCGCCTATCACACCGTATGCCCTGGGTTCAACTCCCGGGCAAAGCAACATCAAAATTTTAGAAATAAGATTTTTCAATTAGAAGAAAATTTTTCTAAGCGGGGTCGCCCCTCGGCAGTGTCTGGCAAGCGCTCCGATTGTATTTCTGCCATGAAAAGCTCTCAGTGAAAACTCATCTGCCTTGCAGATGCCGTTCGGAGTCGGCATAAAACATGTAGGTCCCGTCCGGCCAATTTGTAGGGAAAAATCAAGAGGAGCACGACGCAAATTGGAAGAGAAGCTCGGCCTTAGATCTCTTCGGAGGTTATCGCGCCTTACATTTATTTTTTTTTTTTTATGGCATTAAAAGTATCCTAGACAAATTAAATGAAAAAGGGCGGAGCCACGCCCATTTTGAAATTTTCTTTTAGTTTTCTATTTTGTTGCACCATATCATTACTGGAGTTGAATGTTGACATAATTTACTTATATACTCTAAAGATATTAACTTTTCTTTTAAAATTTGAATTTAAAAAAAAAATTTTTTAAAAGTGGGCGTGGTCGTTCTCCGATTTTGCTAATTTTTATTAAGCAGGCATATAGTAATAAGTGTAACGTTCCTGCCAAATTTCATCATGATATCTTCAACGACTGCCAAATTACAGCTTGCAAAACTTCTAAATTACCTTCTTTTAAAAGTGGGCGGTGCCACGCCCGTTGTCCAAAATTTTACTAGTTTTCTATTCTGCGTCATAAGTTTAACTCACCTACCAAGTTTCATCGCTTTATCCGTATTTGGTAAGGGATTATCGCACTTTTTCGATTTTTCGAAATTTTCGATATCGAAAAAGTGGGCGTGGTTATTGTCCGATATCGTTCATTTTAAATAGCGATCTGAGATGAGTGCCCAGGAACCTACATACCAAATTTCATCAAGATACCTCAAAATTTACTCAAGTTATCGTGTTAACGGACAGACGGACGGACGGACGGACGGACATGGCTCAATCGAATTTTTTTTCGATACTGATGATTTTGATATATGGAAGTCTATATCTATCTCTATTCCTTTATACCTGTACAACCGACCGTTATCCAATCAAAGTTAATATACTCTGTGAGCTCTGCTCAACTGAGTATAAAAATAAAACATAAAACTCAAAAGTCAGCGTGGCGCCAAGGACACAAGGCCAAAACATCATCGCATCAGAGAATCATGCGCAACTTAAATGAGAAGCACGCGTGCACAAACGAACTTACACATACTCTATAATAGTATATTCTTCAACTAAGCCAACAACAACGACACCATTGCTAACCAACGGTACCGTTAACTAGCCGTTTACCTTGACTACATTGACAGCAAAATGTTATGACTCCGCTTTCTATTGTTGTTAAGTTCAGAACTTTTTGTTGCATACTTTGGGGCAAGCTCCATTTTTCGTTGTATTTGTTGTTGTTTTTATCGTTGTTGGTGACAAAGTTTCATCTTAACAAATGCATCACCATTCATGCTGTTTAAATACAGCTGCTGGGCACACATTTAGTTAATTAAATCGAGTGTCTTGGTGTTGTCGCACTGGGTGGGTGGTCTCGCTCTCTCTCTGTACTATGTCCTCAATTCTTTTCGAAGTTAAAGTAAACGTTTTTTGTTTTTCTTTTTTGTTGGTCTACGCTCTTCTAAGGTCGAAATTAATACGCCATTGCATACACATGTATTACATATATACCTACATACGTGGTATAAGTCCTGTAGAGAATGTGAGGTTATGGGTTATGTCAAAACGTTAAAATTGTCGTGGGTGGTCAGGGCTTTTTGTACGTGCAATAAGGTCCGTCTTTGTGCGTATGTACATACATAGTTACATATGTACGTACGTGTGAAGGAAATTGTCGACTATTTATGTATATTATGTATTTATACATCAAATTAAAGTAAATACATGTCCACAACTCGAATCAAAGAAAAATAGTACGTGAATATATCCTTGAAATGAATTTGTAAGAACTTTGGATACAAAGGGGTTCGCAACAAGCTCGATTTGGATACTAAAAGTTAAAACATCAAAAATTAAAAATATACAATTTTTAAGAATTTGCTTAAAAGCAAACCTTTTCATGTACTTATAATATCAATAATTGGTTCCAGCGGGTAATGGGTTAAAATATACTCGCTGGAAGGCATGGTAGTCGTAAAAGGCGTTGGTCCGGAGTATGGTCTTATACTGAACTAGTGACAAGTTTTCTCTTCATACTTTGCGGAGGAGGGACGTTATAGTTTTTTTAGTAATTGCGCCCTGCCTACGATAGCTCCAAGTATAGCGCTCTAAGAACGCTACCACCATACCATGGCAATCGCCGAAACATGTTTTGCGTAAATGCTGTGCCTTCGCAAGACCTGGAATAAGGTCCCTCCCCTCCCTACTCGCGGTTCTTTTTTCGGTTCGGCTACCTCTTGGCACCTGTAACTTTTTGCGTAACGGTTACCTTTTCTGTACAAGTAGCGATTGTGGAACATACTCTTTTTAGGTACGGGTTACTATTTTGGAACCGGGTACTATTTTTGAACTGGTTACTTGCCGGTTACTTTTTTGGCACCAGTAACTTTTTTGTAAAGGGCAACCTTTTCAGTGCCGATCACTTTTTGCAATCGGTTACTTACGATACTGGCTATTATTTTGGACCCGATTACTGTTTTTGAACCGGCAACTTTTTTGGAACCGATTACTGTGTTTGAACCGGTTACTGATTTAGAACCGGTTACTTGTTTGATTTCAATGTTACCTTTTTGGCGCCGCTTACTACTTCACGGTTACATTTTTGGAACCGAGGACTGTCGTAGCTTGCTATGATATATCCAAAATAGCATAGGCGATTAAGCGCTAATTAATGATAGAAAATAGCTTCGCTACTTATATAAAAACATCCCAAAATTAGAACCCTTTACATATGAAGATATGCATATCATGCATTGCGAAAAAGTTAAATACACAGCAGACTATTGAGGTTGTAATAAAGTGTAGTGAATGTTAAAACTTGTAATTAGCAATTGCCACAGTTATGTCATATCTAATTAATGACAAAATACCTCTTTATACATATTTTACATTTTAGTACAATTATACTTCACCATTATACTTCACTTCGCAACTGAAAGCGTATTTAAATCAAACTGATTCGTCATTCCTCAGCTTGCGCTGCTTTTATACTCTCTGTTGCCTTGTCCGTATACTTCTCCTAAGATCTAGTTGTTTCGAGAACAGTTGCATGTCATGCATGGTTAGCTACTAGAGTCAATCGATGGCTTGTACTTACTTCATTGACACTCCGAGTTCAATAACGAAATATACACGATTAGAGTTAATTAATACATTTAATTGAAGTAAAATGGTTGGAAATATAATAAAAATAAAATCTTCTTTCAGTTTACATAAATTTAATATTTAACTCTATAATTATGCACGTTCGTATATTTTCCTTCTCCGGCGACTCGAATACATATCACTTCGTGGACAAAATGGCAGTATCTCTTTAATGGTTGCCAACTGTTAATATGCTTGTAGGTTCGTCAAGTGACACTAGGTATATACATGTATATCTGTAGTTCACGCCTCTCCCATAGCCATATGCGTGTGTATGTGCGAGTAACTACTTCGGCTGATGACTGCATCTGTGTGTGTGAGGTATCTCTTCGTTGCCTTTTACATAAGTGTGGCTGCTTTATTGTTGTTGTGCATTTATTTAGTAGCAGCTTAGTGATGCTAATATTCGTCACAATTAACATTAAACATTAAATTAGCTAATGGGTATGTATTTGAAAACCATTCGTGCATACTTAAGCTTAGCTTAGGTTCAGATAGGCCGATTATTGTGACAAAATTAGTACGTGCACCAAACTTTCATAACTCAACAAATACAGAGAAACCGAGCCTTAAAGGTATTTTACATATATTTTAGAATCTGTATTAATAGCTATAGTGCTTTTGAATTTTAGTAGAGATATCAGGCTTAAATTATGAGAAATTAGCCTAAAATGAACTTTTAACTACTATATTATCATTTTTAACAAATTTCTTACAGCTAAAATAAGTTCAGAACATTTCCAAAAACTTTCATTCAGACAGTTTTTCTTTTTTCAAATTCGTTTTATTAGAAACAAATTTTCAAAAAAAAAACATATATTTTCAAGTAATAAGCAGAAGAACACAATCTTTATGATTTTAATGTAATTTATTTAAAAAATAATTTTTTTACTTAGAATTGACCATTATAGCGTATTTTTCACAATAAAAGTAATGTTATGTTATTATTTTTTAAAATATTTTTTGTTCTCCATTCGTGGTTGTTTTTCACGACTTTCTGCTGTAACAGCCATAACACCTTCATGTTTTTTTCTGTAACACGTTTGAAAACAGATGTTAACAACTGTCCATATCTTTCTGTTCCGTGTATATACATTGGAATATTAGGATCATCTAGTGTTAGCTCATCATAATTTAAGAATTGTACCAAGTGATCGTATGGAATATTTCTTGTGAATGCCGGTTCAGATAGTAAATTATCGTCATTCAGAAGCATTAAAATTGATATTATATTTTTTGTAAAGTCTAAGTTTAGTTGGATCAAGTATTTTTTCTCGATAGTATACAATTTTTTTGATAGCTCTATCACGTATGGCTTTTCTATCATCAAATAACATTGTTAATAAAATGTTTTCTGGATGAGCGTAATATGAATTATTTTGGATTACACCATCTACAATATTAAGTAAATTACGTTATAGGTATCGTGCCCAACTATAAACTTTGATAAAAGTACACTGCCGTATACAACAGAATTATAGTATTTTACATTGGAATACATTGGCATATAAATTCTAATAATATAAACTGCTAGAGTTTTAAAATTTTCCGATGGAGTATTAGTTGTTGTATATAGTATAGCAAGCAGAGTATTGCTTTGGTTAGCCATCGAGAATGTACAACTGGTCCTGGTTTTATGTTAGCTAAATGAACTGAAACAGCAACATTTGAAATTGCTTTGGTCATTTGTTATAAATAATTAACATCTGTAGATAATTCTCGTTCTTGTTCATCACTGATCATACAAGGCATATTTTCCAATGCTATTGGTTCAAAATCATTTACAACCTGAAAAATAAAGTTTTTAGATCAATTAAAATTAATATAATTTTCCTATTTTAATTTGATTGAATAAATATTATAAAATAATTTTAACAAATGCATACCTGAAAATTTTCACAGTCTTGAATGTCTTTGTATATTTTTCCACTTGCTACTCTTGGTTCACTCGTGACTGTTTTATCTAATGCTCTGAACAAATGACCAAATGGTAATTCATTGAAATGAAGCAAACATATAAACCAGAGCAGTGGTATATTTAAATGCTTTTGAAAAAGTCTTATAACACCATTCTCTAATCCAGTATTAGCTGGTTATCCATCGCTGCATGTGCCAATTAATTGATCTATTGACAGTTTTTTTTTGCTATTGAAGTATTCATTTAATTTTTTTAATTTGTGATTTGCATTTTCTTCTTAACGCAAATTAACATATCCAAGTAATTCAGCATGAGGCTCTTTTAAAACAACTAAATGGGGTTCTTTTACCATATTTGTATGAAATTTCTCATTAATTTTCTCTCTAGTTAATGAATCATTTTTTCTGCCATCGAAAGAAAATGCAGTTATGTTGGAATCTATGTATCGTTTACGAAGCACTTGATCTCTAGCTTTAATTTTTTCTCTTGCATCCTTAGATTTATCCATTATGACAAGTTCACCACGAACACCTCGAAAATTTATGTATATCTTCGAAAAGGGCTGTTGCTAAACATGAAGCAACTCTATCCGAAACACCGAAACTGTCACACATCATAGCAAAATTTATAGCATCGTATCGTTGAGTATAATGTCCTCGTTTCATTGTAACAGATACTTCTGCAACTGCTTCATTTGCAATTTGTGCTTCACCTGTTTCCATATCTGTTCCAAGTGGTTCGTATGTTGGATCATCACTAACTGTTGGCATTGTTGATATTGTTGTAGGTGTTTCATCTACAATGTCATCCATATATTCAGGTATTGTGAATTTTCTATCATTATGTTGGTCCATCATAAATTCTTTTAAATGGTTTGGTATTAAACCATATGAGCATTCTGTTGTTTTTAACTTGCATTTACATTTTCCAATGTAAAATAATTCATTTGTTGATTGTACGAATGCTGTAAATCCCTGAACTTTTTTAATGCTTTTGTGATATTTTTCAATTAAAACATTTAGTTTTCTTAGAATACTACGTCTATCAATTAGTTGAATATTCAATTTATTCCGAATTTCACCCAATTTATCAATTATTTGAGGAGTTAAATTTTTTTGCAAAAACATTTTACTTTGAATTTCAACATGATCACTTAAAAAAAATAAAAACTCAAAATGGCACGACTGGACGGCAAATTCAGATTATTTAATTCACTTGATAAATCAAATGCAATAATATCGTGTTCAATTATATGTGATAAAGTGGACTTATATGATGTAGAAGGAATTGGTTCATCGATTTTAAATTTAAATACAAAAAGCTGTAAAGGAAAAAAAATTTTCCATAAGAAATTTGTTAAAAATGATAATATAGTATAGTAAAAGTTCATTTTAGGCTAATTTCTCATAATTTAAGCCTGATATCACTACTAAAATTCAAAAACACATATTAATACAGATTCTAAAATGTACGTAAAATACCTTTAAAGTAAGCCCAATATGACATTTTTCCTATAATTCTATCAGAAGCTATGAAGATTTTTTGGCCAAACCCTACATTCATATGGCAAAATATCTATTTTGCAAAAGTGGGTGACTCGAAATCGGACTTAGAGCTATGGTGTCTTCAACAATTTTTCTTAGAATTATTTGTAGATTACGTTTTTGCTATACTCCTGATGGAAAAAAAATTTGACCAATATACATACATGTTTCATCCTACATTATCCAGCTCACTTAACTGTTATTCTATTTATTATACTATGTAGTTACACAAAGTAAAACTTTCGCGGAGCTATACAGAAAAGTAAGTTCTTTGCAATTGCATATGCATGGATACTTGGGTATGTGTGGGTCTAATTTTATAACCTGGAGTGGAAGTACGGTTGCTTAACTGGTCCCATAAGGTATCCTAGTTCTGAAATGTTGCAAATTTAATAGTAGATCTAAGCTTAGCAGTTTAATCGCCCTCGCGAAATACAAAGTGAAAAGTTTGCTACATAAATACTTCTAAAAGTTGCTACATAAATACTTCTAAAAGTAGGGCAATTGATATTTTGGTGGGTATCCGTTTCGCATGTGGGAATATAATGAACTACGTTAGACTTGAACCTTTTACAAAATCCAGAGTGGGGCTATGTATATATATCACTATAGCGCTAGTCAGGCGGACTAATTCTTAATCTTGAAAAAGGAATTTAAAGGAGAAGTACCCAAAATTTTATAAGAATTTAGTCATATAGATGTGGTCTTCATATTCTTCTTGTAGGAATAAGAAGACTCCCCGAAGGTTGTGGCAAGTTTTATCGATTTTGATGGCCTTTTGCCGGATATTGATTCGGTACGTTCCATAAAATAATACCACCACCCCGATATGGTAGGGAACGATATGGGGATTCGAAGATCTAGCCTGTTAAACAAACAGGATTTGAGGAGCTACGTATTATAGCGCTGGCAATCCCTTAACAGTGTTGCTATACACAACGCCCTCAACTGAGTTGTGATCTGGTAAATTCACTGTGTGAAGGTAGGGATGTTATTCTTCGGTATGTCGACTATTCATCAAAAGTTTGTTCTTAAACATACCACTCGGTTAAACAAATGTATCTGGGTTAGTGTAACTTGCATATTTTTGGACAACTCACATAGGAGTCTAATGATACCGTACCCTATTTCTCAATGTTCTCGTAAATTTATACACCCATACAGGCATCCACATACAATTCTTTTTCGACTAATCTAACAATTTCATTAGTATTTCGAATGTGAAATCCAAGGATCGAGAATCTATCAATAAAAAAATACTGCAATTTCATTCCGATTAAGTTACGAACTGCGCGCTTATGTGATTACTTACGTATGTAAGTGAAATTTGTAAATACGTAGATTATTAGAGCAATACTCAAAATGTGTATCAGCGAATATAAACATACGTATGTGAATACCCATATTGGAAAATAACGTGGGGAAACTTTAGAAAGTTTGTTTGTTAAGAGGGGATATTAAGTTTATGTTAATTTAGCTCAAAAGCTTGAACTAATAGAATTTCGATGATTAATGGAGAGAGTGTGATGGCAAAGTCCTTTGTGAATGATATTAAGTTTTATTGATTGACTTAAGTAAGTACTTTGATCAACAAGACATTCGGTAATCGGGGTTGTAATAAGAGATATATGTACATATATATGCACCAACTAAGTCTTAAGAGGATTGGATAAGGAAAGAAGTGGTTCGAACGCAGCTGAATGTCCGCTACCTTCAACCACAACAGTTATTTGCCCCTAAGCTCTCGTGTTAAGGGGGCTTAGAACATTTACGCGGTAGGCCCATCTGCCCAAACAGTAGAATAAAATCCATACCCGAAGGTTCCAAGGGCCACAAAGCTCCCTCCTTAAGCAGTAGAGCTAGTAGCATCACAAGCTTGTTTAGTATTGTATGAGATTCAGATTCATTTTTGACAAAGAAATGCATACATACTTAGCGATACCCAAGCCTTCGAACAGAGTTTTGAGGTTAAAAACAACAAATCGTCGCTGCGCTAACGAAAACAGTTATGTGTTTTTCTTTAAATTTTTTTTATTGCATATTTTATTACCACCATATAGAGCCAACATTTCTGCATATGTCCTTTTTTTATACTTCTTTTGGTTTAGAATTGATCGAAAACAGCTATGTGCTCACAGTACTGAAGTACTCTGAAAAACAGTTATGTACTTGCTTATAAATTTTTTTAATCGCTGGCGAAAGTGCTTTGATTTCAATGGAAAAATAATTACAAACCATATCGCTTCCCAAGGCAGCTGGTTCTATGAACCGGAGCGACTCGGGATTTTTCCCGACCAAGGGCTGTCATTTCAGTGTAACCACATTTAATTTGTTGCGTCCCTCCCACAAATTGTCGTCCTCCCAGCAGATCCTTGCAGAGTGACTGCGCTATATTCTCCTGCTCCGGGAGGGTATCGAACCCAATTCAGGACCTGTACCTGACCCCGGTCCAGAGAAATGGTTTTGCTGCGTTTGCCGGAAAATAATCTATTTAGGACGGCCACACTATTTTCAGTGTGTCACGTGCAAGGGATTGTTGCATCGGACAGGATATTCTGGGCGAGAGCCCAAAACCCGAAGTCCTCGTAACTTTAATAAATTTTTTGTGGCTCCTTGTTGTTTACGCCCAAGGGCGTCCCGAAGTCTGCGCCTTAGCCCCCCCCCCCCCCCCCCCCCCCCCACTACCTTCTAGCTGCCCCTCTTCTCAGCAAGCCATAACAAGTAACCACTGCTGCTCCGGCTCCATGGCGCCGCCAGCTCATACGGTCGCTCCTACTCATAACTAAAATCTCCGTAGTAGAGTCGGTAGCAATGCCGAGCATCAGCCCCCGCTCTCTTCTTCTTCTCTCCCTCTTTCCGATATTAGCACTCGAGCAGGTCAGAGAAACAGATTCGTAGGTCCCTACCAGTTTTTGTACCGTTTTCCAGCAAAGAATATATATGTTTACAACATCTGTCCAATACACCTCCTGCATTGGACGATGCCACTTTCCTAGATGTTCTGGTCTCAGCGACGGCAACCCCCGATGTGTTTCATCGCGCCATACTTCCGGGCCGCAAACCCAACTACACCGGGTACCCAAATGCTTACCCAGGGACGTCCAGTTCCAGGGCCACAACAGCAATTGCGTCCTGGCCCTCCTCAACTCAGACTTAGTCACCTATCACTTACCCCCGTTGCACTTCAGAATGCTGCAGTTAAACTCTTTGGGTTAACTAGGATGATGGTTGATTTCATGAAGCGGCAAAACATGCATTGCAGCGATACAAGAGAACAAACACACAGCAAGATCTGCTCTGCAGACTTGCTCTGAACAAAATGTCCACAGAAAAGATCGCGAGAGCGGAAATGCACGCGGTCTCGCGTTTATCACCCACCACACAGTGCAATATAATCTATTTGATCCCGACATCGGCATTACGCTACCGACTGTCTTACACACTAAAATCTTGGGTGTGACGTTCGATCAGGATCTACATTTTGGATTGTACCGAAAATCCAGAGCCGTAATAAAATCCTCAAATCTCTTTCCGGCAGCACTTGGGGTAAAGACAAAGAAATGGTCATTACTACTTACAAAGCAATTGGCCGGCCGATTGCATGCTACGCGTCCTCGATATGGTCGCCAAGCCTAAAGGATACGCACCTCAGAACCGCTACGGGCGGGCTGTCTTCTTATGTCCTCAGAACACCACGTACACAAAGAGGCGAGAGTACTCCCCATTAGGGAGAGAAATAAAATGCTAAACAAACAGTTTCTGTTGAATACCCAGAAACCTGGGCATCCCAAAAGACATTTGATTGATGAAGCTACACCTCCCATAAACATTATGAGGAATACCGGCAAAAATTGCATGCATTTCCCTACCGCCAAAAGCAAATTTGGATCATGTTTGAAAGCAGCTATGTACTATAAAACGGCGCAAATATTTATCACGTCGTAATGGGTTAAAAGACACGATTTTTTCCTTCACACATCAATAACGTACTTTGCGTAAAATATTTCAAAAATACGACATTTGCAAAATTTTGCAAATGGACCCCAGAAATAAGTTTTTTTTGATCTCCTGAAAAGTTACTGAAAAACACATAACTGTTTTTGTGAGCGCAGCGACGAAATGCTAGGTTAAGTTCCTATTGCAAATCAATCTTCGATATATATATCACCAGTGACGTGGCTGCCAAAATACAAAAGTTTCTATTTCTTACAGCAGCAATAACTAAACAGGAAACCATCTCTTTATCCTCATCAGAGAAAGCAGAACTTTAGAAGCTTTTGTTCAGGCCAATGCAATCAATCAGCATACGTCACTACTTTGACGATACAGTCATTAATTGTTCCTAAACGGTTTAAATTTGAAATTATTTTTAACATCATGGAATAGTAGAGGAGCCGCCTTTCTACGGCAACCTTATTTACGAAGATCTACATTTCCATAGACATGCATATTATATCTAAGTGCCATTTTCGGTTAATTATAGTAGGCATTTTATTTGACAGATAATCAAATGACTTCTGCCAAATAGGGTTCCAAGCCAAGGGTATCTCATGAAAGCTCTAAAGTACAAATTCGCCACAAAATCTTCCAGTCCCTCTCTGACAACGCTTGGAAAACGATAAAGGGATGCTGCTAGCTACTTATAAAGAAATAGACCAGCCACTCACTTGCTACACATCCTCGGTATGGTCGCTTGACTTAAAAGAAACAAACAGGAAAAGGCTACACACAGGTCTGTCAAAACGCCGCGCTCAGATGGCGATCAGATGTCTACTTATGCCACTTGAACACCATTGCACAATAGGTCGGAAATACATCCAATGAACGAGAGTAGTAACAAGCCAACCTAAAAAAACTGCACTGCGTTTTTTTAGCGCACGCAAACAACCGGCGTTTTTTACCCTAACCGAAATAAGCATGCGTGCGTGCGTTAGTGATGGGACGATATTTCGCTATTGGCGATTGCATCGCTGCTATTGACAAATCGCTAATAGCTATAGCTATTGCAATCCCAATATATCAGTGATTGGCGATTTTCCTTCATTCGATTCTTTTGAATGACAATCACCTCAGGCAGAATATCGCCAATAGCGATTATAGCGATTCGCGATTTTCTTTCAGCATGAAGTTCTAAAGCGCCAAATACACGACACGAACATTTCCGCGAACATTCCGCAATCTTGTTCGCAGCTTTGGCCATACACCATACGAACTTTTGGCCGAACATTAGTTCTCTTTCAGACAGCGATGAATACGGACAACAATTGTGCTGCAGCAATATTGCTCGCTGTGGCAATTAAGCGTAAAAAAAAGAGAGATATTTGCCTTTTACTTGTCACAATGATGGCAAAGATTTATACATTTCAATAAATTCACTCAGAAATTTTTTATTGTCCATTTTACTTTTCCGCGCACGTCTGTTCCGTTCAGAAATTACTACGATTATGAGCTATTTCGCCATACACGCACGAACAGTTCGCGCAAATGTTCGCCAAAAATTAAAATATTTTGATTTTTGGCGAACATTTGCGCGAACTGGCAAACACCACCATAACGACAGAAAAGGTCGCAGAAACATGACATAACGGGAATGTTCGCGGAAATGTTCGTGTCGTGTATTTGGCGCTTAATACTAATAGTGATAGCGGCGATGCAATCATCGATAGTGAAATATCGTTCATCACTACTCATCTGTGTGCTTTACTTTACGACTGAGTAAAAAAGTTTATTGGATACAAAAAGGAATAATTTTCTTGAAAATTGGAAAAAAATATAGGTAACGTTTTATAAGACGGTGCACCACCTAATTTTTATCGAAAATTATCAAGGGTGGTCTCGACCTCCGTTTTAAGAATCCGAAATCGGAAATCAAAAATATGGGGCTCGATCCATAGTTTTTTTTTTGCATAGAACACCTTTCTGTGTTGGCGGCCTTCGGCCGCGCTTTTAAAAAATTACCTTGGGTGGATCCGACACCGGTTTGGGGATCAAAACTAAATGCGCGCAGAACACCTTTCTGCATTAGGGTGTGTATGTGTGTACATCAAATGTAGCAAAAAACAACAACCACATGGAAATTTGAACCGATTTTTTGCTTATATCTTTTGACAGAAATAAAAATTTAATTTTCGCTTTCGGATTCTTAGAACGGAGGTCGAGACGCATCTTTTGATACGATCGTTGATAAATTTCGATAAAAATTAGGTGGAGCACCGTCTTGTAAAACGTTACCGAAACTAATGCATGTGTTATTCATAAGTTAATACGTTTAGGCAGTAGCCGTTAACAATTTTATAAAATTTGTGTTTTTGATGGAAAAATAAAAGAATTATACAAACATATATCACTCGTCTTATTGTAAACAGATTAACTCAAAATTTTAGTTTTTTGGGAGAATGCAATTCAAGCTTTGTTGTGTGGTTTGTATATGGTTGAATTATCCGGCTAATTTCTAGGGCACTGAAGTGGGTGGCTAATTTTCTGCTAAAGAATATTTTTATAATAGTTTGAAGAATTTGCTATATTTTTCCTCTGTATTTTTCATTAAAACTTTATTCACTTTACTATACAAATATTATGCAGCCAAATACAACTTTCAGAATAAATTCATACGGAGTATTTCTGAATACATCGGTGTAGTATAATATAGTAAATAAATCATATTTTTATGGTGTTACATATACAGATTTATTTCGGGTTGATTCATCTTACATTTAAAAATCAAAGCATTTTCAATTAGCAAAATTTATAAAACAAAGATGCATAGACATCTATTTCAGCTAGTTTGGTCTCATTGAGTGTAATACGAGTCTGAACATATTGTCGCCAGCCAGTTAATAATATATATGATAACATTTCGGTTGCTCTCATACAAATTGCCCTGCAAAAATCGCGAGTACTCCATGCAGGCATGTATGGAGTACTCGCTATGGACCAAGCGAGTGCTCGAAAATTAACCACATTTCATACAAAAAGTATGTTCCAATTAACATTGCGATATCCTAGGACTGGACCATATACTCCAGCTCAGCATTACATCTGAGTAATCCATGGAGTACCCACTATGACACAATTAACATTGCGATGTGCTAGGACTGGACCATATACCCCAGCTCAGCATTTCATCAGAGTAATCCATGGAGTACTCCAGAATGACACAATTGGACCACATGATCCAACGATTTTTGCAGGGTATATGTGCATGAGACATTTTTGACAGAAAATGACTTGCGTGCGTTTATATTAGGTTGACTTCTAAGATGCTAAATAAAGATTTTCTATTCAATTCCCCATAACTGGGCATCCAGGGTGGTCGCGACTCCCAATAACATAAGTTAACAGCTGCTCAAGCTCTATGAATAAATCCTGCACACAAGAACTCAGAAGTTTAAACCAATAGAGCATAAAACGGCCCTCACCCTCGTCCATACACGGTCAGTAACTCCTTACGCCGATGTATATCCTGCCAATTGCGTGATTAGAGCTCAAAACCAAAAATTTATATTTGCATTCTAATAGGTTTAACTCTTTGGACGGACTTACATAAACTCTAGGAGTATTTTAACTGTTTGCCTCGCTTTGATACTGTGACGAATATTAGCAACACTAAGGCATACTATCATCTCTAAGCCGATACAAAGCAATCACTTGTATCTACATAAACAAATCAATCATTATGTCTAAACATATGTCCATACAAGAAGCGGATAGATATGGACAAACACATGCATATATCTGAGATACTCACAAAAGTAGGCAATCACCGGTGGAAGTACCACTCGCAAATACACGCGCATATGAGAAGCTATAAACGTGCATCTGTAGTTTATAGCTGGTAAAGAAGTAGTAAATTCTAGAAGAAGAAACGCATAGACGTATGCGAACGACACAGCAGAAAGTATAAAAGGAGCAAAACCTGAGTAAGCAGAATCAGTTTGATTTAAGCACGCTATTGATTGCGAAGTATTTTCAGAGTAGTCTAATAAAGACCATTTTGCATTATTGAATATTCGAGTTATTTTATTCAACAGTTTAGCGATACGAACGTTAGTAGAAGGTGTGATGTAAGCGGAGTTTCCCTAAATTCGTTACAATACCATATTTAAATAATGTTTTGGCGAAGAAACCGGCAAGGCGTTTTTTTTTTTTGGTATCTAATGGCGCTATCAAAGCGTTTATGTAAATCCGCTTTAAGGCTTTATTCGCTTTGAAGCGAACAAAGTGTTTTTATAAATCCGACTCTACACAGTACGCTTTGTTTCGTCGGTTAATCAGGTTTACATAGGACCTTTGCCTCGCTTTTACAGTGCCATAAGTTAGAAATTTTTTAACTTTTAACCTCCCTTTATGTGAATACGGAAAGAAATCAAGGCGTTTTATTGCTATCAGAGGCAAACTCGCTTTCATACAACCAAACCGTTTATATATAGATCCGCCCTTTAGCTAAGGACACATTGAGCTGCACTACATCGCTCGGCAAAATATTCTTGACATGTATTTAAAAAATTTCCAAATTTATGAATATTCACCGAACAAAAGGCGACTAGGTGTATCCCGGCAGGTGCTATGGGTTGAGTTGGTTATAGCATACTCAACTTCAAGTAGTCTTTCAAATCTTCAATTTCTAGGCGCCTTCTTATTGATTCAATTACTTTGTCGCGCTCTTGGGCAATATGTAGTTGGAACTCAACGTCGTCTGCATTTATAGCATAGGCAATTTGTCGTCCGCTAAGCGCGCCAACATGGCTCATGGAAGCTCTCCCTCAATGCTTTATCTTGTAATTATAATTTTCAAGCTCAAGAGCCCATCCAGCGATTCGTGGGTTTAGTTGTTTTTTCTCCAGAGTCATTGTCAGTGAATTGCAGTCGGTAACTATTGTGAAGGGTATGCCCTCCAATTATGGCCTAAATCTTCTTAGTGCGTATATTATAGATAAGGTTTCCAGCTCGAAGCTATGGTATTTTGATTCGGCGCTAGAAGATGTCTTGAAAAAGTATGAAATAGGATGAAACTTCTTGTCATCTTGACGTTGCAGCAAGACAGAGCCAAAACCTATCCTACTAGCATCACAATGAAGTTCCGTTTCCCGTTCTGGATGATATATAGCCAGGACTGGGCTTTTTACTAACCTAGACTTAAGCTCGTGAAAGGCATCGATGCATTTTTCGTCAAAGTTTGAATTTCTTCTAAGCAGGTTTTGCAATGGTTTGGCGATCTGAGGGAAGGACGGCACAAAGCTTCGGAAGTATGAAAATAAGCCAATACATGATTGCAGTTGTTTTGGATTAGTAGGTATCGGGAAATTCTGTATGCTTCTTATATGGGAGCCATTTGGTAGTATTCCCGTACGAGTCACAGTATACCTTAAGTAGTCAATTTCATCGTATCCGAATTTGCATTTATCTACATTGAGTTTCAAATTCCGTAGAGCGTGTGGTTCTAGTACATATTTGTATAAATCTTTGTGCTCTTCGAAATTTTCAGTTGCAAGAAGAATGTCGTCCATGTAGATGATGATCTCTTTATCGTTAATCATATCTCGAAAAATGCTATTTATGAAACGTTAGAATACTGCGGGCGAGTTTTTCAGCCCAAAAGGCATTTTTAGATACTCGTATTGGCCATTTGGAGTCACGAATGCGGTGAGCTTGATTGACTCAGGGGCCATCTGCACCTGGTGGAATCCGCTCTTCAGATCGAGTAGCGAGAAGAACTTCTTGTTCTCCAAGTAGCCGATGCAGTCGTCTATCAGGGGTAATGGATAGTTATCCCTCACGATTACTTTATTTAATGCACGTTAGTCCACACATAATCGTATTTTGCTGTTCTTCTTTTTGACTAGTACAATAGCCGAAGCGTATGGCGAGTCACTGGGTCTTATTATCTCATCGAGGCGCAATTCGTCTACGATAGATTACACCTGGCTTCGCTCGGCGTAAGAGAGCCTACGGGGGGCGCAATGAAAGGGAACATCACAAGTGAAATGTATCTTCATTTCATAGTTCAGTGGCTCAGGTATTAAGTTATTGTTCAGGTAAATATCGTCAATGATTCGTATTAACTCGTCCCGCTGATATTTGGGCAGCTTGGTGTCTATGTAAACGTCTTTAGCATCGTGAAAAATTTCGATGCTGAAAATATCGGGCATTTCAAAAGCAGTGGAGTCAGCTGGCTCCTGAGGTTTATAGGAATTTTGTTTACTTTGGTGGAGTTCATCGACAGGATGTATCGGTATAACGGCAGGGTGTACATCGGAACTAATTGCGGGTTGAGCTATCATAGACTTACTAGGTTCATAACTATCTCTGATTCCTAATGATTTTTCCTTGGTATATATTTCCTTACGTTAGTTTTTAATTTAATATTGAAAATATACAGAAAGCCACGTCCCAAAATAACTGGTATGTTCATACTCTCATTTGGTATAATATTTAATTCAATTTCTTTTAATTTATTTAAAAACCGTATTTTACATTTCACCTTTTTTTATAATTAAATTATTTCCTCCAATGCCTTTGTAATTGGATATTACTCCATCGGAATGCTCTCCTACCAACTCTTTTGGGACAAGTGACGCCTTTTAAAGCTAACCGGACTGCCGGTGTCAAAGAAAGTACTTTATCACATATTGTTTCCTTAGCTAATTTAAATGTTATACTTACAAAATTAAATGCGGTAATTGCGTCTCCCACTAGGTCTGCTTCGTCTGCAACAAAAGCCACGTCATCCCGTGGTTTCAAAACTTTAGCCGGATTCGGGCAAGAACGAGGGTCATGGCCCATGTGCCAACAGCGGAAGCATGCAGTGGATACGTGCAGTTGGGCTTTATGTGCCCACGTCACGAGCAATTAAAACATAGCGTCGAATCTACCTTCGGTTTCGTTGTTCGTTGTCCAGTGTATATTGTTGATTTTTGTTTTAAGTTTGCTGTGATGGGCTGCTTGGGAGTAATTCCAGTGACGTTGGTCGCAGTAAATTTTTGTTGGTAGCGACTTACCAATGTCTTCAATTCGTCAAGGATACCGTCAATGATGAATTTTATTAGCTCAGTTTCGGCAATATTGGCACGCTTTGCCAAAGCCTGTATGTGTAGTACATAGCAGTGAATTGACTCGTATTTTCTCTTCCACTGGCGCTGTGCTAATATCCTATAAATTTCCTGTCGGGTGATTGCTTTGTCAAATTCGGCAGCCAGCGCCTTCTTTACGGTGTCGTAATTTAGTGCAGTGTTGATAGAAAGACTCTGCTGTCCCTGTTAGCGAACGGCGGAGAGCCAGAAGCTTGAAGCTATCCTCCGCTCCTGAGGAATCCATAATTTCCTCGAGATCACGTAAAAATTAAGTACTGGTTATGACACGTCAACTCCGTTGAATTTAGGGAGAGCGTGCTCGATATCTCCAAAGTCTAGACGTCGCTAATTCTTGATGGGGACCCGAATTTCAAGATCTTCGATTCTCTTGATTAGTGTCAACATTTCAAGCCTCTCCTTTAATGCTACGACCTCTTCGCCTATGTCGCTAATGCTTGGTATGGCTCGTTGGCCTCTAGCACTGTTGATGGGAGTGGCTGTAGCGGCATTTTCGGGGGTATTATTGATATTGGCGGCATCGGCAGTAAGAGTAGCGTTGGTAATACTAGAGTCGGCAATGGCAGTATTAGCATCTGCTATATTGGCGGCATCGGCAGCATTAGCGTCTACTATATTCCCGGCATTGGCAGAAAGAGTAGCGTTAGTAATACTAGGATCGGCAACGGCAGTATTAGCATCTACTATATTGGCGGCATCAGCTGCATTAGTGGCATCAATATCGAAGGCATCGCTAGTTTCGTCAGAATCTGTAGCGTTTCCAGGGGCAGAGGCTATTATATTTGCTCCAACTCCCACTACGTTCTGCAATAAGTTGCGCAACTGTTGCGGCGTGGCTGATGGAGGAAATTCCACCCCGGCTTCTTGTAATGCATTCGTCAATTTTTGTTTTGGGTTGGCCATTTTAGTTGTAGAATAAATATAAATTTTTCCAAATGGGTATGTGGTTGAACCCCACACCTGAGTTATAAAATTTCCAAATTTATGAATATTCAACGTTGATTATGAGGGATATTATTCCTTTCTTAAATGAAAGACGTGTTACTATGTTAAATGTTCAACCGGAAGTGATTCTTCCTCTTTTCTTTTTTTGCTCATCCTCATCATTTGCCAAGTTGGCTATGGTTATCGATACTTATTATCTATGAATGCCATACAATATTTAGCTTTTGTTAGAGCTACCATATGTTTATAGTAAGTTTACAATTAGCTATCTTTACATATTCTTATGCAACAATCAAATTAAATTAAAAATCTAGCGTCAGCAACAGCACAGAACGAAGCAATGTTGATCAAGTAGGTAAAAAGTGAAGTGCCGCTATCGCTACATGTCGCGCCTTTTAATATACATGCACCTTTATGCAGAAAATTTCCTCTCGTTCCATGAAGCGTTATCCAGATACGGAAAGAGATTTACCATGCAACTGCAACGCAAATTTATCCATATGGATCACATTGAGCTGCACTATCCGTATTTGAACCACGCTTCATTGGAACGGAACATTTGTTAACTTGGACGGTGCACACAAATCACTTTACCAGATTGCGCATTCACGAGTTCAAAATTGCTTCGTTCTGCGAATATACGTCACAGTTGACGGTGCACTGGGAAAACCCACAAATCACCCACAGAAGATTGCGCATTACGCATGTAAAGAAAAGATCAGCTGTTTTTCTTGTATTTTCTTTCTCTCTTTCATTCGCCCAAGTAGTCAACTGTGACGTATACGCGCAGAACGCATGCGCAATCTGGGTAGGTGATTTGTGAGGACAAGCGTTACATCTTCACCAAACGTTGCTAAATCCCAACAAAAACAGCAACATAATTATCGTTCCGCTACTGGCGCCAATCAAATTTGAACGCAACTCAAAAATTCCTCAACACTCGAAAACCCAACCATTCAACAAGTGGCAGCACATCACGATCAGCTGCTTATTGGATTTGCGCGCACTATTTGACAGTTAACGTGCAAGTTTGATTTTGTTTACAACAAGCAAAACACAATCTTTTGTTAAATTCGTGTTCGTTGCGGGGTATTAAACGGTAAAAAGTGTTAATTTTGTTTAAATAAAGTGTTCTGTAGTGTATTAATAGTGTTAATTAGTCGTTCGTATTTAACGTAATGTCAATTTTACTCGCGGATATCGATGCCACTTGCGCGGCGCTTGGCTATTACGATAATGAGCGCTACCTGGCTGAGCCGGACGCACTGCAAGGTCTGCGGGTATGTACAAATGCTTTCAAATCTGCTTTGCTAAGCAATTGAATTTATGCTTGCTTTATTTCATCTATCATTACAGCATTTAATATGGATTTTGCGGCGTGATTTAGAAAATCATGAATATCGTCGTCATTTAGGTCATGCAAAAGTTGTAAAAACCGACTTAGTTCATATGCTGCATGACTATGTACACGAGCCAGAGTATGCAGATGCGCTTGTACGACTTTTGGTTATCCTTACAAATCCAACGTTGCTTTTGTATCGCGATGGTCCACCAAAAGATTTTCATAGCCGTAAAGTATTTATGGAATTGATTGAAATATTGCAAGGATATAAGAGCGCATTCACCCAGGACAAAGTATGGGTTCCACTCTATGGTATTATTAAAAAAGGATTGGAAATTGTAAGTAGAATGCTTCCTTTTTAAGTTGTTATGTATCTACATATGTGTGTTAAATATAGGGGCAATTGGGGTTGAAGTGTTTACGAAATTGTCAAATGTCCTTCAGATGGGAAAAACATGTTAAGTACTTATGTATTCCAATACAAAATACTCAAAAAATCATTGAACCAAAAAAAGGGCTAAACGAGATTTGAAGAAAAAGATTGTTTGCTGCTAAGCAGAAACGACTGAAGCTTATATTCATTTTTAAAGTTTTTATTTACTGGCACAAGTTCTAAATTTTAAATATTTACATATAAGTATTATATGTTTGACTTAAAAAGGGTTTTCACATCTGAAATTTAATCCCAAAAAATATTATGTAGAAAAATGATCTACTCGATGCCGCGGGTACGAGTTGTTTGACCCCGTGACAGCTAAGTTAAATTTATGTTTTAGCGGGAAAACTCTCCTGGGTATAAGAACCTTCATATTTTAATCCTCGTGAAGTACGAAAGATTTTGTATGGCCATGTCAACTTTCTGAGCCGTTCCGCAAAAATAAGTTAGGTTTTAGTGGTACCAATCAGAATATTCACTTGCCCAGGCGGAGGTTCCAAATAGGCCTCATAAAGAGTTGTCGCTAGGTAAATGTGTTGCTTACGACCCGAATATAAATTAAAATCCCTAACCCTGCATTCATGTTGTGAATACGGCAGACGTGTACTTTCTTGTTGTTGGTGTTGCCCAATCCAATAGGTGCGACGACTCACAAATTGTTCTTTCATAGGGTTGGACCAAAGGCGTAGCGGTGTTAGAGGCGTTTGTTCCACATTGCAATTGAAAAAATGGTTAGAGTCCTGTGGGGACATATTACATGTGTATTCTGGATAAGTAAAACCGATTACAGTATCGCGATTGAAGTTGTGCTAGAGCGCGGGTTCCTCGGGAGATTGCTGCTCTCAACTGCGTGTACTTTGTAGTTTTTCTAACCGAAAAAACAACTCGCTGAAGTGGGCATGGTACCATTTTGGGTATTTTAGTGGTTATTTTAGTAGCCACCTGCTAGAGCCGGCTGACATTTATTTTGTAACATAACACCGTCTATGCCGGATTTCATTATCAGGGAGCTATCAACGTGAGCTGTGTTCCTTCTAGGTCTCGGCTAAATTGGTTCGGTAGTTTTGAGGTAATGTTGTGCTCAATGAACATTAATCATGGTCACATGAACCATAGGCCGTCTAACCGTTGGAACATGGAAATATTTTAATTATTTAAGGTTTCGCGAGGCGAAAAAACTGGAGAGATCATGGAGATAGCCGTTTATTTTATTGCATAGCTCATCGATCTCAGGGCCTGGGCCTGTGGCCATTATTGTGCAGTCATCGGCGTAGGAAACGATTGTGACTCCCTCCGGTGGTGAAGGTAACTTGGATATGTAGAAATTAAACAAAAGTGGGGATAGGACACCACCCTGTGGCACCCCTTGTTTAATTTTCCTTGGTTTTGATGTTTCGTTTCTGAATTTCACCGATGCCTGCCGACCACCCAGATAATTTGCGGTCCACCTTTTAAGACATGGGGGAAGGGTAGACCCTTCCAGGTCTTGCAGTAACGAGCCATGGTTGACCGTATCAAAGGCTTTTGATATATTATTTGGGGGTCGCCTGGATCAAGCTGTCTTATAAGGTCGCGTTCCCTCGCTAAGCTCGCGGCCTCCGCCGGGAAGTGGGGCCGGATTTCGGGAATTCTCCCGGCGGGAATGAAATGTGCCAAGGCGGATTCAATGACCTTACGGAAGGCACGCTCCCCTTGGCGACGATAATTAGGTGCCGTATTTCCATAAAAAAACCTTGGAAATCTTTGACCGCTTTTAGGGACAAATGTAAAACAAAAAATGCCTGAAACTTATTGCAATTAAAGAAATCCACCTAAATATATTTGAACCTATCCCCTCAGTCCATCGTAAGTAGATCAAGTACGAACATTCTAAAACATGGGCATTACGTTAGCAAGCTTACAAAGTTTACACCCACACCTCAGGCGACCTAGCATTTACCGCACAATTACTTAAGTACACAACAGAAAATAAAAGAAGAATTTATAAAAAAAATACGAAAAACTTTGTTAGCTGCATTTTTTCGCTAAATAAACAACGAATAAATAACCAAAGAATAGCCATACAAATCATTAGCGTTCATTGCCAACAGAAGCCAACATGAAAGAAATTGTGGGAAACATTTTTACAAAATAAAGATTACATAAATAAGTGCATAAAGAATTGCGCGCACTTAAACATAAAGGCGCAAAAAAATACAGACTAACAAACAAAGTTAAAGCTTTGGGGCTCGAATAAAGGGAAGGAAACGTGGGGGATTAAATAAGCTCAGCATTAATAAAAGAGCCGGCAACTTTGTAAGGGTACGAAGCGACGACTGACCAGAGATTCATTAAAGTTAAGGAAAAATTACTACACTGCTATATGACTGAACTAAAAAAAAAGTAAAAAGCAGTGGAGAAAATCGCAAGCTGCAGTTCCTAAAAAAACGCCGCTGAAGAATATAAATAAAAAAAATATGACAGACTTTGGCAAACAAATTAAACAAATGGGTGTGAAAGGAGACGTAGAAAATGTAGCTCGTAAAAATAAAAGAATTAAAAAATTGCAAGCATAATCGCATTAAAACCAACAATAAAAACCCCCTCTTACAAGGGTGAATCAATAAGCACTCCTTTTTTGTCTAAAATCACCAGAGTCATCTGTTCTTCCTTATATCGGACGAAAATGTATAATGAAAATCAATTTAAATCATTCTTTTCCAACCTCGTGTGTGACCATTACTCAGCTACTATCGAGGGGTGTTGATGGATCCTCTTTTAAAGAACGTTTTACTGATTCGCATGTCATAACCGTCCGCCACTTAACAAAAACAAATAAATACTTAACGCGTTTCACCACCGAGGAGATTTATGCCGAGCTTCTCTTCCAATGTGCGTCTTGCTCCTTTTCAATTTATCCTACAAATTGGCGGGACGGAACCTACATGCCTAACGCCGACTCCGACCCACTGCTGCAAGCAGATGAATTTTCAATAAAAAGCTTTCAATGGCAGAAATATACGAAGCTTCCAAACCACTGCCGAGAGGCAACCCTGTTTAGAAAACTTATTTCTGATTGAAAAAAACTTTTTTTTTTAATTTTTGATGTTGCTTTGCCTGGGACTTGAACACAGGACCCTCGGTGTGGTGCGGAGCAAGCTACCACCTAACTGTGAACGGTAAATGGAGAATCGGTGAAGCAGGAAACGGTCGACCAATCAATACCACTAAAAAGAGCGAGCAGGGACTCGGTGTCCTCATACCCAAAGTAATTAGTAGAAGGCGGAGACAGAGAATCGATGAACGATTGCTGACGGATGGTGAGCTGATGACAAAACAACTCGTGGGTGGATCAATGGCTGGGCAAACAACCGGTAGACCGTTGGATATTGAAACGATGTCATCCAACAGGCAGATCGGCAAATGGTGAAACCCTATTGACTGGAAGTCTGACGTATTCACTAGACGGGGACATAAGAGGGTATCAACTAAATACAATCGCGCCCAGCCTCACAGGACAAACTAAAAGGGTTGTGTAGGATAAGGTGTGAGCAAATTGAGGTATGAACTAACATTCTCAAGCAGTGCTTTCAACACCTTTGTTACGTACAAATATTTGCACGTAAATTAAAGGTATAATAAACAATTCAAGAAGTTAATGTCCGCGAGATAGAAGGGTGTATTGCGAATGAAATTCTTGCTGCTGTTTTTATCTCTATGCCCTTTAATTGGCTTGCCGATAACTTTGGCAGTGGGTGTGTATGTAGTAGTAACTAAAGTCTTAACTATTTGTGATACTTCCGCAGAAGCAGCGAGAGGTGCAAAAAAGTGTGGTGCTACTAAAAGCGGCATTATACTAGTACCTTGTTTATGTACTGGTACACATAGTCCACAACTCTCAACACACGCGACTATTGTAACGAATTTAGTGAAATTCCGCTTATTCCAAATCTTCTGCTAACGTTCGAATCACTAAACTGTTGAATAAATAACTCCAATATTGAATAATGCAAAAATCGTCTTTATTAGACTACTTGAAAATACTTCACAATAACACTTGTACTTCGCGGGATTCAAAGGGTTGTGTAGCGCAACATATAGCTTCTCCAACCCAATTTTTAACCTCACCTTCGAGCGGCGAATCCCGTTTCACTAACAGACGAGGCTCTGGCGACCCCAAGCTCCTCATGGAACTTGGGGGTGGGGAGGGAGGGATGGCCTGAAGGTTCAATGTGGCCATATAAATCGTTCCCGAGATGGTCGGGCCAGCACCTTAATGGTGCTGTGTTACCGGAGCGTATCGGATCTGTATCCGACAAAGGACCATCACATCGATAACACTCCCCAAATCCTTCGGGGAGTAACCTAACCGCTAACCCCAGCGGGTTAGGGGATCAGAATATACCCGCGGTAGGTATGCCTGTCGTAAGAGGCGACTAAAATACCAGATTCAAGGGGCTGTGTAGCGCAACCTTTCAGGTTGCCAGCGCAATATATAGCTTCTCCAAACCCAATTGTCAACCTCACCTATCCGCGGCGAATCCTGTTTCACTAACAGACGAGGCTCTGGCGACCCCAAGCTCCTCATGGAACTTGGAGGTAGGGAGGGAGGGAATGGCCTGAAGGTTTAATGTGGCCACATAAATCGTTCCCGAGATGGTCGGGCTAGCACCTTAATGGTGCTATGGCACCGGAGCGTACCGGATTTGTATCCGGCAAAGGACCATCACATCGATAACACTCCCCAAAGCCTTCGGGGAGCAACCTTATCGCTACAACAACAACAACAACAACAACCTAATCGCTACAACAACAACAACAACAACTTGTACTTCGCAACTGATAGCTTGCTTAAATCAAACTGATTACGGACTACTCAGCTTCTTGTGCTTTTATACTCTCTGCCCCAATCTCTAGAAGTTTCTTCTTATAGAATCCTCTACCTGATCACTAGCCATACGCTCGTGTATTTGTAGTGTGTAACCATATGCGTGTGTATATGTGAGCGAAGTAGTAGCTGATGATGACATGCGTTTGTGAGTATCTCTCTGCTGCTTGTATGTATGTACATGATGATTAATTTGTTTACGTACATACAAGTGTAGAGCATGCTTTATTTTTGTTGTGGCTTTATTTACTTAGTATCAGATTAGTGATGTATCACTTAGCGTTACTAATATTCGTCACACTATGATAAAACCCGTTACAGCATACCGGTCTGATCGATAACATCAGAAGAGTGATTCAGTTTGCTACATAAGTTTTAGTCAAGCCAAAGCGATGGAAGAGTCCGAACACAGTGTCAGTTCGTATGGTGGCTGTAGGGTTATATTTATATTCAACTTTAAAGTTACCTACTTTAAATAAATTGAATTTTTGTTTTTGTTAATTTTTTATATTTCAATTTTGAAATGAATGTTTCAAAAATTTTCATTCATAAATATAAATATAAATTTTTAAAACGAATTTTTAACATACATTTAGAGTGAATATTAAATGATATTTTTATATAAAAATAAATAGTGGTATATTTATTGCATACTACATTGGCGATCAGCCAGGCCTTTTTAAAAAACCTACAGCAAGAAGAAAAACGCTCATCGTTAATTAAAAACTAAGGATCACGCTGATTTCTTGGAAGTATTTTTAGAAGCTCTATTGGAATGATCAAAAATCGAAGCTAAAACAACGCTGTCTTATGTTGCGAATAATGAAAGCGGAGAATCTGATATATCAATTTATTAAGTGATCGAGTCTATTGAACCAACTAATACAGGGGCGTAGCCAGAAAATTGCCTTGGGGGGAAGGGGGGAGGGTTCAAAAAAAATTTTTTTTTTCAGTTAAATAAATAAAAAACAATTTTTGTCTTTAGCTTTAACATTAAAGTACGTGTATTTAGAATATGATATGAAAAAGGTTACATTAAAAACTCAAGCGCATGCTTCGGCTTTTCTTTCCCATTTCATCTAAAACATCATCAACGGTAACAATTTGATCACGGTGGATGCTTAGTGATGCACAGCCATTTAATCGATTTTCACTAATCGTGTTTCTCAAATAGTTTTTAATCAGCCTAAGAGTTGAAAAAGATCTCTTTTTCGTTGTCGTTGTTTTTTGGAAGCGTACACAAGATTTTCAACAACATGTGAACATTAGGAAAAGCCACAGAATCGCATTCCTGTAATATTAATCATAGATAAATTGATAAAAAAAAAACCGAAGTACCTCCTTCAGGAATAAGTAGAATTCATGCTTTTTGAGCCTATGCATGAGATCTAGTGTATACGTATATAAAATTCAAAAGAAAGAAACTGATCGAATAGAAACAAATTTAATTCAAAAAAGTCATATCTAAACGGAAAAAACACATTTTAAAATGTAAAAAGCACATTATTTTTTCATTTATCAAATAATTTGAATTTTACATTTTTGAAATGTGTTTTTGATATGAAAACAAAAAATAATGTAGATATTACATTATAATAATGTGTTTTCCACATGGAAAATAATGTCAAATTTGCATTATTTTTCAAATTAGGAAATGTGTTCTTCGAAAAAATGCTGTAAATTTAACATTATTTAAATGTGGAGAATAAAATCAAAGCACGACAATTAGTATCGTTTAGTTCGGCAAACAAACAGAATCGTAAGCAATGTTTATATGTACATATGTTTATATATAGCTTGTCGCCGTGACGTAAGGGCAGAAGAATCATGCAAATATTCAGACGCATGGAGTCTTCATATTTGCCTTTTCATTCCGATGAATGTAATCGCGGTTGAGGCAAACGAGCAAGTGCCTGAATTGATTATATTCACTCATGCAATAAGTTGGTTGATTTTAAATCAATGTCGATTATGTTCGTTTAAGCAAGTTAGACTATTTAACACGATCATGTTGCCGAATGTAATCGAACGTTGGTGTGTTCGATCTTTGCTGTTCTCTGATATGTATGTAGATGGTCGGTAGGCAAATTTACAAGGAAACTTCTTTATGAAATTATAGTAAAAGTTAACATGTACATTTTGTTGTAGACTAAGTGATATAATAAGCACATAAACGTATAAGTCTGGCAGCATGACTGCTATAAAATGTAATTGATGTTGTGATGGCGACAGGTTAGTCGTACTCACAGGCCACGAACAATGATCATGGTGTGATTTAAAGTTAATAAAGCAGCAAGTACTTCAGCTCAGGTGGGGAAAAATACTCACAACCCTCTTAAAGTAAAATATTGTCAAATTAAATTAATTAAAAGTGTGCGAAATGTCTGGAAAAATCTCAAAGAGATAAAATCGCGACGCCCTTAGTGAAATGGGCGTGGATTTTCCAGCAACAGCCACATTATGCTAATTACGTCGGCTTTTAGCAGCAACAGTCGGCGCACAAAGACAACAGCGTGGCGAGACCAACGATCAGGAAACGGTAGAAACGCCAATAGCTGGAGGAATAATTGCTGATGGACATAACAGCAGCCCAAAGATACCATCAATTACCGGACATTTTCAGTTCCCCGCAGACAATGCGCACGGCGCAGAGGCAACACCAATGCAAAGCGAGCAGCGTAACGGCATGACACAGCGTAACGGCATGACACAAGCGTCGCATGAAACAGCAACCGCGACGGCGACTGCGAGCGCCGACACAGACCACGCGGTGAACAACAGCAACTTAAGCGACATAGAGGTACAGTTGGAGAAAAGATTGCGCATCCTTCAATTACAAGCAGAAATTCAGAGACTTGAGGCGCAACCTTCCGCAATTAACTGCAACCTTCCGACTAATCTAAGTGATGTGCAAAACTCCTTCCGAAACTTCAGTGGTGACGATAAGCACGATGTTATGAAATGGATAAAGGAGTTCGAAGACGGGGCGATGGCATACGGATATGACGACGAGGTGAAATTAGAAGTACTTGAAGTTAACAAAAATCATTCAGATGCGTTAGTAAACGACTCTTGTATTATCTCTGTGCAAACTTCTGAGGCTGTACTAGATTTCGACGCAGATACAGAGGTTAAGAAAATTTTTAATATCGAAATTAGCGAAAATAGTAACGAAGATATTGACGTCAGACCTCGGCTACCTTCAGTTTGGGCAAAAAGCTTCCGACTTATGATTAAAAACACTTAAGTCCGAAAACAAATTGATGAACTTCCGAATATTGGGTACGAACCAAAAATATTACTTTCGTCAAAGATCCCGACCTTCTGTTCACCAAGACGTCTATCGTTCGCCGAAAAAATAGAAGTTAACCGCATAATAGAAGATTTACTTAAGAAAGGTATTATTCGACCCAGTGACTCCACTTACGCGTCACCAATTGTACTTACGAAAAAGAAGTCCGGTGAAACCAGAATATGTATAGACTATAGGAACCTAAATAAATCGTAAGAGATAACTACCCACTCCCATTGATAGAAGATTGCCTAGAACACCTAGGGGAAGTGCATTGTGACGCTAGCACTCGCGGTTTCGGTGCCATACTTCTGCAGAGGCAGGATGATAATAACTCAGTTAATAGGTCTACGGGACAATACCGAGCCAGGCTCTGTTCGAGGTAAACCAAAGGGGTGAGGTAGTTGACAAGCTAACAGAACACCTTGAAGAGTACGCTCCAGACCCGGTGGGAAGGGACCTAGAGGCAATCATGAGTAGGGTTAGCGAAAAAATAATAAAATTGCAAAATTATAACTCAGGTCGAAGTGAACAGAAGCGAGTTAAAGTAAAGACGTTCAACGAAGGATTTTTCGTTGTGATCAAGAATATAGACACCACAATATGGGTGAATAAGAAGCTCTTGCCCAAATTTAAGGGACCATATGCCATTCACAAGAAACTCCCAAACGACCGGTATGTTGTAAAAGACATAGAAAATGGACAAATCACGCAAATACCATACAATAGCGTTATTGAAGCTTGTAACATGAAATTATGGAAAAGAAAGAGTAACGAGGAGGACGATGGTAAAGGTATTTCATGCTAAAAGCAACACTTGACATATACACCAGCGTGTATGTATGTATGTATAGATGAAATATGAAATATATACATATGTAAACTAGAAGACCCGGCAGACGTTGTCCTGCCCTGAATTTGGCCAATCTGCATACATTTTAATAAGCTTTTTCCGTCTGACTCTGCCCTCCCCTCTCTTCACCTTTTCCTAATCCTTTTATTCACTCCTCCCTCCGTCTTTTTCGCTTCATCTATCTCCATCTTCGTCTCATTCTATCTCTTACTCAATCTCCTTCTCTTTCTCTCTTTTCTCTTCTCTCAATTTCTTCTCATTCTTCTGCATCCCTTATTGCCTGTCCCAGAAGGTGGTATGTATTTTATTCCAGTCCCAGTTCCAGTCCCATTCCGAGTCTCAGTCCCAGTCCTAGTCCTAATCCCAGTCCCAGTCCCAGTCCGTCTCCGGATAATATATTACTCTATACTAAAGTGCTCATCAACAGCTTTCATTTGATATCCATATTGTATAAACACTGTCTAGGCATTCACTGGCCCACGTTTTGGCCTATATCTCGAGACCCTAGTCACCCAGGGGTATGAAAATTACCCTCTGCTAAAGCACTCATCCACAGCTTTCATTTGATATCCATATTCTATAAACACGTTCTTGGGGTACCCGGGTCCACGTTTTGGCCTATATCTCGAGACCCTAGTCACCAATAGGTATGAAAACTACCCTGTACTAAAGCACTAATCAACAGCTTTCATTTGATATCCATATGTTATAAACACATTCTAGGGGTGCCCGGGTCCACGTTTTGGCCTATATCTCGAGACCCTAGTCACCCAGGGGTATGAAAATTACCCTCTACTAAAGCACTCATCAACAGCTTTCATTTGATATCCATATTCTATATACACATTCTAGGGGTACCCAGGTCCACGTTTTTGCCTATATCTCGAGACCCTAGTCACCCAGGGGTATGAAAATTACCCTCTACTAAAGCACTCATCAACAGCTTTCATTTGATATCCATATTCTATAAACACACTTTTGGGGTACCCGGGTCCACGTTTTGGCCTATATCTCGAGATCCTAGTCACCAATAGGTATGAAAACTATCCTGTACTAAAGCACTCATCAACAGCTTTCATTTGATATCCATATTCTATATACACATTCTAGGGGTACCCAGGTCCACGTTTTTGCCTATATCTCGAGACCCTAGTCACCCAGGGGTATGAAAATTACCCTCTACTAAAGCACTAATCAACAGCTTTCATTTGATATCCATATTCTATAAACGCTCTTGGGGTACCCGGGTCCACGTTTTGGCCTATATCTCGAGACCCTAGTCACCAATAAGTATGAAAACTACCCTGTACTAAAGCACTAATCAACAGCGTTTATTTGATATCCATATGTTATAAACACATTCTAGGGGTGCCCGGGTCCACGTTTTGGCCTATATCTCGAGACGCTAGAGACCTATCCTATATTTCAAGGTAGATCAAACTACACACGGGGTGCAAAACAAATTCAAAATCGGTTCAGTAGTTTAGGAGTCCATTGGCCTCAATTGTGTGACACGTGTTTTTTATATATTAAGATAATGTTAGTACATAAGAGTAGAATGTATTTAAGTGTTCATTACATATGATCGGGTCGATCATTAAGTCTTGCAGCATGACTGCTATAAAATGTAATTGAGAGAGCATGTATGTGATGGCGACAGGTTAGTCGTACTCACAGGCCACGAACAGTGATCATGGTGTGATTGAAAGTTAATAAAGCAGCAAGTACTTCAATTTGTATATTTAATAAATTGCAGGATTATTATGAAACAGTATATGATTAAAATATAAGTGTTCACTTCGTACATACATATGTTTGCATATTAAAAATATAATATCACCAATAAAGTAAATACGTAGCAGAATTTTAAAGGAATTTATTAACATAGACATAAAAACATCAAATATTTGAATTGTAACGACCAAAAAAATCAAATGATCCTGTGCCAAGGGGGGCAGTTTAACAACAAATGTAATAGGAACAACAGCTCACTTGCGATTAGACACCTTTACATGTCGCTTATTTATTTTTGATAAAACAAACAAATTGAATTTTTTAATAGATAGTGGAGCAGAAATTTCAGTGCATCCGGTTTCAAAATCTTCATGTTCGAAAAAGTCATCAGATGTTATTATAACGGCAGCTAACGGTTCAACGATTTCGATATACGGTAAAAAACTTTTAAATATAAATTTAGGACTGCGTCGCGAATTTCCGTTCACGTTTTTAATAGCAGATATAGCCAAAACAACTATCGGTGCTGATTTGCTGTGTAAATATGGTCTCTTAGTTGATATTAAACGCAAATGCTTAGTAGATCCGGTAACAAGTCTTTCAGTTAACACAATTTCATGTGTTTGTAATGTTGATAACAAATTTACAAAGTTATTGAACGAATTTCCTTCTTTATTTTCTGAACCAGATTATTCACAACCAGTTAGACATTCACAGACTAGTCACTGAAGTAAATTTGCCATTTTCTAAACCAAGGCGTTTAGACCCTATTAAATTCAAAGTAGCTAAAACTGAATTCGATTTTTTAGTAAAGACAGGGATATGTAGGCCTTCTAATTCAGCGGTAGCATCTCCTTTGCATCTTATACCCAAGAAGGAGTTAAATGACTGGCGCCCTTGTGGAGATTTTAGAAGATTAAACGTTGTAACAGTCATTGATCGTTATCCTTTGTCCCATGTTCATGACTTCAACATGAATCTCAGAAATAAGAAAGTATTTTCGAAGCTAGATTTGGTAAGAGCTTATCACCAAATAATAAATAGCAGAAGAGGATATCTATAAAACTGCAATCACTACGCCTTTTGGCATGTTTGAATTTGTACGAATCCCTTTTGGGCTTAGAAACTCCGCGCAAACTTTTCAACGGTTTATTAATGAAGTAGTTAATGATTTAGACTTTGTTTTTACATATACTATCTCTTAGTGGCAAGCGATGAGGAACAACATTTCAAAGATCTTCGCGTACTATTTCAGCGCCTCACGGAGTACGGGTTAAATATAAAACCGAGTAAATGTACTTTTGGCGTAACAAATGTTGACTTTTTAGGACACAGGCACGCAGGCACAAACATTTATTGGTATGGTTAATTATTACCATCGATATATACATACCAAAATTAGCAGAGTTTACGACAGTTATCTATGATTTAATTAATAGAAAAAATAAGAAGCGAGACAAGATTTTAATTTGGGACGATACATCTAAAGCTTTCGAATGCATTAAAGAAAAGTTTGCATCTGCGATATTGTTAAATCATTTTAACAAAGATGCAAAACTTTCTTTAAATGTAGATGCATCCAATTCGGCAATAGGTGGTGTCATACATCAAACGTTTAATAACAAATCAGAACCACTTTCATTCTTTTCAGAGAAATTGTCTCCATCCAAATTAAATATAGTGCATTTGATAGGGAACTATTAGCTATTTATTTGAACATTAAACATTTTCGTTACCTTCTAGAAGGACGTCAATTTACAGTTTTCACAGATCACAATCCTCTAGTATTTGCTTTAAATTCATAAACAGAACACAGTCCAAGACAAACTAGACATATGGAATTCATTGCACAGTTTACGAATGACATTAGGTATATTAAAGGACAGGAAAATGTTGTAGCTGATACATTATCTCGTGCGTTTGAAGTAGAAGCGATTAATAATACGGGCATTAATTTAAAAATTTTACAAAGTGAACAACAACAAGACAGTGAATTAGGCAAACTTATCTCAGAGCAAACATTTTTAAATTCGAAACTAATAAAAATTCCTGTTCTTAACTTTAATATATGGTGAGAAGTGTCAGGAGAAAATCCTAGGCCATTCATTCCAAACAATTTAAGAAAAATAATATTTGATATGTTACATGGGATTTCACATCCTGGTAGTAGAGCTACACGTCGTTTGATAGTTAAGAAATATTTTTGGCCAAAAATGAATAAGGACATCAATACTTGGTCCAAAGAATGTATAAGTTGTCAAAAATCGAAAGTATATCGTCATACAAAATTTCCAGTTCTGAAAGTTCCAATTCCAAAAACTAGATTTGAACACATTCACTTAGATATTGTCGGACCCTTGCCTGTTTCAAAAGGATATCGTTACATATTAACTATAACAGATAGATTTACACATTGGCCAGAGGCATTTGCGCTTAGAGATATTTCTGCAGTTGCGGTTGTAAATAAATTTTTTAAGGAATATATTTCACGTTTTAGGGTTCCATTGGAAATAACAACGGATCAGGGATCTCAGTTTACTTCAAACTTATTTTCAGAATTAACGAAACTTCTTGGAAGACATCAAATAACGACTACTTCCTATCATCCCCAAGCTAATGGATGGATAGAACGTTTCCATAGACAGCTTAAATCTTCAATAATGGCTAGGAATGGGTCCAGGGATTGGTATGAAGAGTTACCAATAGTGCTTATGGGTTTGCGATCGATTTTTAAAGAAGATATTTCGGCAACACCAGCTGAAATGTTTTATGGTTAAAGATTACCTGGTGAATTATTTGTTTCAACTACAGAGAACGTAACTTCAGCGGATGTTTTAAGTAGTTTGCGTGAACATTTTAAAAATTGTAAATCAAATTTGGAACATCATCAAAATTCAAGCGGTATTTTTGTTCCAAAAGATTTAAAAGATTGTCATTTTGTTTTTTTACGTGTGATAAACAAACATTCGTTGCAGCATCCGTATGAGGGTCCTAATAGAGTTATTGTAAAATATATTAAAAACTTTAAAATTGAGATCAATGATGAAATTAAATCTATTTCTATTGATCGTTTAAAACCAGCAATGATTGATAAAATACAGATACCTAACACAAAAACAAAAAAGAAAGTTACTTTTAATTTATACAACGTTAAATCTCCGGAAGGGGGAGTATTATATTTATATTCAACTTTAAATGTACCTACTTTAAATAAATTTAATTTTTGTTCTTGTTAATTTTTTATATTTCAATTTTGAAATGAATGTTTCAAAAATTTTCATTCAGATATAAATTTTTAAATCGAATTGAATACAACATTTAGGAGTGAATATTAAAAGATATTTTTATATAAAAATAAATAGTGGTATATTTATTGCATACTACAGTGGCAACTTTAATTGGGACGGAGTTTAAGTTATTAATTGTGACTATAATACTGACCCACAACGTTCTAGTCGTGGTAAGCTTTCTGTTTGCAAGGGTGCGACTTGGGTTCAGGCAACAGAAAGCTGAATTGAGACAGAGTTCTCATCGTGCTGCACTCAATGAACACGTGCAGCATATGCTTTTTCGGAGCCATCAGAGAAATCGTGACCGTTAGGGGAAAGTGCACGCATCGGGAAATGGTTATGTTGCTGATGATTCGACTTCTTCATCCCAGTCGGTACCTTCAAACTACAGCTATTGGAGGGGGGTTTTTGCTAAGATGATTATTGGCGATAGCCAAATCTTTTTGGATAGTTAAACTCTATCAAAATCATAGCGCCTTCTACAGTGCGATCGAGGGTGGTCTGGGAGTGCCTGACCTCGCCTGCTATTGCATGTTGTTGTTGTTGTTGTAGCGATAAGGTTGCTCCCCGAAGGCTTTGGGAAGTGTCATCGATGTGATGGTCCTTTGCCGGATAGAGATCCGGTACGCTCCGGTAACACAGCACCATTAAGGTGCTAGCCCGACCATCTCGGGAACGATTTATGTGGCCACATTAAACCTTCAAGCCATCCCTCCCTCCTTCGCCAGAGCCTCGCCTGTTAGTGAAACAGGATTCGCCGCGGATAGGTGAGGTTGACAATTGGGTTTGGAGAAGCTATATATTGCGCTGGCAACCTGAAGGGTTGCACTACACAGCCCCTCTTACAACAGGCATACCTACCGCGGGTATATTCTGACCCCCTAACCCGCTGGGGGGCTTGCGATTGCATCGAATTATGTTACAGTTAAGATTATATGGGTCCAGGGTAACTGTCAAGCGGATCTCTTAGCCCGCATCGGTACAACTGAACCGGATGAAGATGGCTGTAGGGATTTCGGGATTCCGCTGGCTACCTGTGGATTGCTCCTCCATAGCTGGGCCTCGAGTCAGCTCAGCAAACGTTGGGCGGACACTATGTCTTGCAGGGTAGCAAGATCTTTCTAGCCGAAAGTGGATGGCAGGAGGTCTGCTGAAATAATTGGGTTCACTAAGGCTCACCTATCAATGGTCAAGGGGGTTTTAACAGGGCACTGTCCCATGAGTATCCATTCGGTACGTCTCAATATACTGGAAACTCAATCGTGCTGCAGCTGTATGGAGGATGATGAGGTGGAATCACCAAATCACTTTATGCTTGATTGCCCAGCTTTTGCCAGAACTAGGCGAAAGTACTTCGGTTGCGACTCACTTGGATCTCCCGAGGATTTATCCAAAGCTGAGATCGGTATCATTCGGAGCTTTATCGTTGCTACCCAACGATTCTCTAAGTAGCTAGATCTAAGTCACCGTTATTTTTGTTGTGTGTAGTATCACAACGCACCGTCGTTTTGTCCAAGTGAGCTTTCCTTAACAGGACAGCTACCACCTATCCTAACCTAACCTATATATCCTTCTTTAATTAAAAGAAGTACCTGACCTCGAAATTTCACTGAGCGGACTCTACATATTTTTCAATGCGATAATCTTACTAAAATCTACTGGTTAATCTACCCTCGTATATTCACGAACTACGCTATCTCGCCATTTGGCAAATGCACTCTACCCACAAGCAACCTTACCAAAACGTCGGTATCTCGCACTTAAATTGTTTATATACACACAGATGCGAGAGACGTTATCCAAATATTTATATCTATGTACTTTCAAACGCAATAGGAAAAAGTTAATAAAAAATATGTAGTTAAAAACTAAAATATCAACTGAGTGCAATTGCAGAAGTTAAGCTCTATCTTTATACCAGCTAATTTATGTACTACTGTACCTTTGGAGTTCGAAATACTCGGTGCTCTCCCGTCTGAACTATTACTGTGCCATTCTCGCTCAATGTCAGAGCCTAGTTGGCGGCAAAACGCCGACGCCCGCTCAACATTAAGTCAAGGATTACTAAATAGTTTTATGGCCGACAGTTGCGAACTAGCAAATGGAAACGACGACGGTATGCGCTGCGAAAAGTAATAAAAAAAAAAGGTAAAACTCAAAGCTACAATGAATAAGTTTTAAGTTTTTAATGATTTTTATAGTAAGCATCGTATTTTTTATTTCTACATTTAATTTTTTTCTTCATTGTAAAAATGTGCGCACTCACTCCTTTGTAACTTTTACTCAACTGGTAATTTGATGTATTAAATGGATTAATTAAAATAGTCAGCCACGTACAGTTGACTTGGTGGCGGCTATTGCAGAGTTCATGCTGATGTGTTTCAGCTGTTAACACTTTCGCTACTGCAGGTACACTGGTATCCCACAGCATGTTCACTTGTTCACTATTCGCATTCCATACGTGTTTAATGGCGTATGGTTTTGATCAGACACGTTAACAGCCGCTAATATTGCATGCAATTTACGAGTAATTTTCATAAATATTACGTTTATATCTAAGAGGCGTTGATATTTCTATAGAAAAATATTGCCCTTATACTGGTATGTGGAAATGTATACTTTTATAAGTGAAAAAAGGAGTTTTGGGACGCATGTGTTCCAGTAGGGTTTTAAAAACTGACAAACATGCCCCAGCAGTACGTTGTACATCATCAGTTAATTTTTATACTCAGCTGAGCAGAGCTCACAGAGTATATTAACTTTGTTCGCGTAACGGTAATCCGTAACGGCATAAACTAATCGAGATAGATATAGACTTCTGTATATCAAAATGATCTGGGCAAAAAAAGAAATTCATTTAGCCATGTCCGTCCGTCCGTCCGTAAACACGATAACTTGAGTAAATTTTGAGATATCTTCATGAAATTTGGTATGTAAGTTCCTGGGCGCTCGTCTCAGATCGCTATTTAAAATTAACGACATCGGACTACAACCACGCCCACTTTTTCGATATCGAAAATTTCGAAAAACCGAAAAAGTACGTTAATTCATTACCAAAGATAAAGCGATGAAACTTGGTAGGTACGTTGACATTATGACGCAATATAAAAAAATAGTAAAAGTTTGGACAATGGGCGTGGCACCGCCCACTTTTAAAAGAAGGTAATTTAAAAGTTTTGCAAGCTGTAATTTGGCAGTCGTTGAAGATATCATGATGAAATTTGGCAGGCACGTTACTCCTATTACTATATATGTGCTAAATAAAAATTTGCAAAATCGAATGACGAACACGCCCACTTTAAAAAAAAAATTTTTTAAAGTCAAGTTTTAACAAAATATTTAATATCTTTACAGTATATAAGTAAATTATCTCAACATTCAACTCCATTAATGATATGGTGCAACAAAATACAAAAATAAAAGAAAATTTCAAAATGGGCGTGGCTCCGCAATTTTTCATTTAATTCGTCTAGAATACTTTTAATGACATAAGTCGAATATAAATTTACCAATCCTTGTGAAATTTGGTAGGGACATAGATTCTATGACAATAACTGTTTTCTGTGAAAATGGGCGAAAGCAGTTGGAGCAACGCCCAGTTTTTATACACAGTCGACCGTCTGTCCTTCCGCTCGGCCGTTAACCCGATAACTTGAACAAAAATCGATATATCTTTACTAAACTTAGTTCACTTACTTATCTGAACTCACTTTTTATTGGTGTAAAAAATGACCGAAATCCGACTATGACCACGCCCACTTTTTCGATATCGAAAATTACGAAAAATGAAAAAAATGCCATATTTCTATACCAAATATGAAAAAAGAGATGAAACATGGTAATTGGATTGGTTTGTTGACGCAAAATATAACTTTAGAAAAAACTTTGTAAAATGGGTGTGACACCATATTAAGTAGAAGAAAATGAAAAAGTTCTTCAGGGCGAAATCAAAAGCCCTTGGAATCTTGGCAGGAATACTGTTCGTGGTATTACATATATAAATAAATTAGCGGTACCCGACAGATGATGTTCTGGGTCACCCTGGTCCACATTTTGGCCTATATCTCGAAAACGCCTTCACATATACAACTAAGGGCCACTCCCTTTTAAACCCCTGATTAATACCTTTAATTTGATACCCATATCGTACAAACACTTTCTAGAGTCCACCTTTATGGCGATATCCCAAAATGGCGTCCACCTATAGAACTATGGCCCAATCCCTTTTAAAATTCTCTTTAATAGCTTCCATTTGAAACCCATGTCATACAAACACATTCCAGGGTTACCCTAGGTTCATTTTGCTAAATGGTCACTTTCCCTTATTTTGTCTCTAAAGCTCTCAGCTGAGTATGTAATCTTCGGTTACACCCGAACTTAGCCTTCCTTACTTGTTTCATTTTGCAACGTCGAAAACCCTAAAACTGTCGAAATATTTTTAAGAAGACGGCAATGAAGCCAATAAATCAGGAACTTGTTTCAGTAACGGGAGTTCTGATATTTATCGTCATTCGTCGAATAAAACCTCTAAGACTACGATTTTCCCAGGGAGGGTAGTCAGTTGAGTAACGAGAGGTCTATTTCCAATGATGGCATATTCGACCAACTTGAATGAGAACAAGCTGTTTGAGGAACCCTTCGCTATGTTTTTTTACCACACCGGAATCGTATGTTAACGAAAAAACCGCTAATGCAAAATCGCAGAAATTATTGCGCGTGATTCAAACACCCTACAAAATATGTTCCAAATTGTTTCCAAGACGCATATCTTTGAACATCGCTCGATGCAATAACGAGAGGGAAATAGTGGTGTGACGTCACGAAGGCATCACTGCTGCTCAGTAACTGGCACATATATGAAATGAGTTCTGAAAATATTAAAGATGGAACCGGGGTAGAGTTTCCATGCGCTGGGATCGTAAAGAAGTACCGCAAAAAATGATGTGGGCTTAAAAGAGCAAACGACAGAATTGCACGATTTAAACAGAAAAACAAGCAAATGGTGGAGAAAAGTTGTTTCTCCTGGCATAATGATAGCTGCTGTTAACAATTAGGTTATATGTATATATTCGGAGTATTATAGGAAAAAACGTCTCTTCAGTGCTTGTAGAAATTGGTGAGTAATTGATTAAAAGGGGAAAGCAATATACCTTATATAAATGATCCCGCCGGTCTGGAAGATCATCGAATAGGTACAAAGTTAATAAGAGATGTAGGGGATCATGTAACCATGCAGTATTAAAAAAAAAAGCATTGATGCGCCCGACACGTTACCTCTTTCCTCTCACCCATTTGTGAGCTAAAATAACGATTATGTCCCTAATCCCTATATTTTTTCGCCTTGGGAAATCTGACATTGACACCGACAAAATCTTCTTCGACCTTATTTGCAACAAACAAAAAGAATTGTCGATCATAAATTAAATCCACGTAGACGGCCTTACGCTACCCACTGTCACCCAAAAATGCCGCCAAGCCCAAAGGTTACTCACTAGAAGAAAATACATGCCTGCCAAAACACAGCTCTCGGAATCGCTACGGGCCGTCTTCTTATGTCCACAGAACACCACCTATACAGTGAGGCGAGAGTATTCCCCAGAATCCTGGCAACGCCACAGACATCTGATTGAAGAGGCCTCGCCTCCCAGGGGCTTAAGAAGTCATATCCGCATGCACTCATGATGCTTGATGCAGCCGTATGTAGAAGAAAAATCTCAGTGATATCAACTAAAAGGTGTCGGACCTCTGAGTCAGAAATCATACGGCGAACCGCGTTCGTAAAGTAAAAGTAAAATACGCTAAACTCACGGTGGATGAAAACAGTCTATCCAGGGAGACGGGCTTAACTCTAACTCAACTTCGATCTGCATACTGTAGCATATTATCTTATCTATCCAGAATCAATCCCGACATACATAATGTATGTCATGCTTTCAACGTGTACCCACATGACACCAACCATCTTTCTAACTGTAATATGGAACCAATGCCTCTTACACCAATTTCTGTCTCGTCCACACCGGTTGAAATTGCAAGTTTCCCCGGAATTCGGATATACGATTTTGATGACTGGTCCCACCTATTGAATGGTGAGAAGCACTGCTCCAACAAAAGTTTCCCGGACTCCAGACAGACGATATTGATCAGTGGTCCCACCTTTTGGATGGGGCGAAGTACTGCTACAACAACAACAATAATGTTGATCCGCTCCATGCGGCTAATCGGAAAGTCGTAAAAAGGGAAAGTCGGCGAAAGGGTTAAATTGCAGTATAAAATATAATGGAGTAACCATCTAAAAGTTTATTGCACTGCTATCCTCTCAATTTTTTTCTTACACAAAAAAAGTAAAGAAAAAGTTATTGACACATATCTTTTTTTTAATGCAATGAATTGCAAAAATGCCATGCCACTAAATGCAATGAAGATCTCGTTCCATGCCGTTAAATGACAATTAGGTTTATGACTGTCGCCCATCTCGTTGCATCTCTGTGTTTTATTTTTGGCAATTTTTTTCACGAGGCTGACATTTTAATTGCATTTTGTGTGCAAAAATCACGGCCAACGATATCGGTTGATAACGTTAGGAGTATAATTCTGAAAATGTTAAAAATTTGCCATACGATAAAATAGAAATGCAGTTTTTTATACTCACAAACTGTGCTAAAACTTTTTGTGCAGCCAGTTGACAGAAGGATAAACGCGTATACTACTTAGCATTGAGTGCACCACAGATTGTGGCAAATTGTGCATTTTAAAAAGTTGGTGAATTTGGAAATCGACTTGATTGCGTGGTAATTAACAGTGAAATATACGTGCTAACTTTTTAAAGGCATTCCGGCAGCCATTTTTTGCAGTTTGGCTTGTCCCGAAATCGTAAGCGACCGTACTCAACAAAAAGCCACCATGCATATATCAGCTTCAGCATCCCCCTAAAGAGGGAAGAGAAGGGAAGAACCATTAGAAAGCCTATGCCAACGAACTGGACGAAATTCCAGAAATATGTGGAAACAAAACTGGGACAACTCAAAGAGGTTTCCAATTTAGATGAACTGGGGGAGTCTAATGTTTTCCCAACAAATATGCCTATGACTGCGTATATCAGAGCTTTCGCTCTAAGAAGATTCAGAGGACAAGCAAAGCCGCCATGGTGGAACAATGAGCTGAGTCTTCTTATAAGGCAGGTAAAAGAAATGCTTAAGCTTGCAAAGGCCAAGGAAAGCAAAGCGTTCGAGTAAAGCTATCTGAGAGAAGGGAGTCTCATGGAAACATTTCTGTGCGAGCATCGAGCGCTCCAGCGAAACAGCGTGGCTTACGAAAGTCGTAGCAAGGGCAAACATAGTCCAGGAACTAATAGAGAAAGATAACGGGGAATGATCACGGAATAGTGAGGAGTCCCTTTAGGTACTTTTCGACACATATTTCTTATCGGAAAATGATTCAGAAGAGCAGTAAACAGCACTTACTAAAAAAATAAATAAATGTAAGGCGCGATAACCTCCGAAGAGATCTAAGGCCGAGCTTCTCTTCCAATTTGCGTCGTGCTCCTCTTGATTTTTCCCTACAAATTGGCCGGACGGGACCTACATGTTTTATGCCGACTCCGAACGGCATCTGCAAGGCAGATGAGTTTTCACTGAGAGCTTTTCATGGCAGAAATACAATCGGAGCGCTTGCCAGACACTGCCGAGGGGCGACCCCGCTTAGAAAAATTTTCTTCTAATTGAAAAATCTTATTTCTAAAATTTTGATGTTGCTTTGCCCGGGAGTTGAACCCAGGGCATACGGTGTGATAGGCGGAGCACGCTACCATCACACCACGGTGGCCGATTAGTGTCGGGTTTGGTGGCCGTTACCAAGATAGAATCGGCGGTGAAAACCTTCTCTAACTTTAAATTGCCGGTGACTTTAACTTGATAGCTATTGAATGAGGCATACCAAAGATTAACCCAAGAGCGCGCCAGCGGGTTAGGGGGCTTAGAATATACACGCGGTAGGTATGCCTGTCGTAAGAGGCGACTAAAATACCAAATTGATTCAAGGGGTTGCCATCGCAATATAAAGCTTCTCCAACCAAATTGTCAACGTCGCCTACCCGTGGCGAATCCAGTTTCATTAACAGGCAAGGCTATGGCGACCCCGAACACGGGTACAACAACAACAACAACGGGTACTGGACACGGCGGCTGGCTGCGACTAACAGTCATGCACTTTGGGTTATCGACCACCTCCGCGGGCAATGCTGCGAAAAAACAATACTGCATATCACGATGGTGTCGGAGAGCATATCTGGAGCCATAGAAGACAGGAAAGTGCCTGGAGACTTTACTGGCAGCGAACAACAATATATTTCTTTCTTAGTTGAGCCACAAAAAGCGCCTAATTTGGATACAATTAGATGCACCCGCGGATGGAACGTGAAAAAGCCAAACACTGCAGCGCTAATTGCCGCCATCGACACAACCCCGCCTAACAATTTTGACTCATCAAAGGCTGATGAGCGTGTTACTTGGCGTCGAACAGGTGCGCAACAAATCTATTCCAATGCTGGTGAAGAGAAGAAACAGAAGAATTATACAAGAAAGAGAAAAATCACCTCAAAACCGATATTACCAACAGGAGGGAGGTCTTTCGAGAAGATGTCAACAGAAGCCCCTGGGGCATGGGTTACAAAATAGTAGTAAACAAGATTTGGGACAGGACGCAGACGCCAGAACTAGATACAGCTGAAATGTATTAAATAGTAAAAGCACTCTTCCGCGCTAACGAAATAAAGGAAGACAGTGCCTTTCACATAAGCACATTGCAAGAACCTCCACCATTTACCTCTACAGAGTTGCAACTTGCAATGACAAACTTGAAAAATAATAAGGCTTATACTGTTCTCACACAGAAACTTAATGATCTCATTTCACCTGCTAATGAAATCGCAAATTTTTTGCTTTCACACAGAAATAACTGCTCGATTAGTATGAAGGATGGGACAGACAATCATGGCGGAACGATACAAGGTGGGAGCATGGTGACATACCTACAAACAAAAAAAATTCCATGTACTTGTAAATTCGATGGACAAATGCCAAAATCGTACTGCGCCGGTAGTTGATGTATCAAATCAAATTGAAAAAGATAATCAGCTGTTCGATGCGGCCACCTTGTATCGTTCCGCCATGCAGACAATGACATTTGCTTTGACAAATGACATTTTTAAGCACTGAACACACCAAAAACTAAGAAGCGGAAACGGAAGCGGAACGCTGCCAACAGAGTTGCATTGTGCTTTTGACTTCATTAGGCATTCGATTAGCTACTAATGAAATAATTATAGATTCGAATTTTGTAGGGAAGATTGAGCTCAATAAGCGTCTTAATGTAGAAAACTGCCTTTATTATTCAATAAGCCGTCTGTGTGAAAACAGTATTAAGGGCCAGATGGTATTCAAGCAGATGCCATTTAGAAATCGAAAAAATGCTCCCAGAGGTTATGCTGGATATGTATAATGCATGTCTGAAGGCGGATTGTTCCCACAAGGGGCCTGAATTTTTCTTCTAACTCTGTGGAGCTCTTCCTTTTCTTTGCCTTAAGCCTTGTTGCAGTTGCAAGTGCTATATTTTGGGACATCAGGTCTGCAGCTAGGATGTGCCGAGTGGCATGCAATGCCTGTCGGGGTAGTTTTCAGGGCTACCGTTATGCTAATCATTGAAAGTTTTTTAGAAACGTAATTTTTTCTGTGGCTGTCCACCAAACACCAAAGGACCCCATAGTACAGTATGAGCTTGAAAATTGCTGTAAATACACAATGTGCGAGTTTGGGTTATAGGCCCTACGTGTACTCTAGTTTCCATGACAACCTACTATCTATTACAAATCTTAGATATTTAAAGCTGTACTTTTGGTGCTGTACTTGATGAGTTTGGCGCAACGTGACAATCTAGTCTGGATGCATACGTCCGTTACCATATTTTGCGTAGGAGTTGGTGCTTTCTATTTACAATCCCTCGCCAGGAATTGGGGTCTCGGCTTCGTCCTTCGCTATCTAGTAATGAGAGAAGTGCTCCCTGCACAACTTAACCACAATCGGTACGCCGATTACCAGATCGCCAATACCATTCCTCCAACATTCTACTCGGGTCTTTCGTGGAATTTTTAGGTAGAACTTAAGGGGGCTCATCTATATCAGCCAGCATAAGGTCAGGGCTACTTTAAAATTAACATAAGTCGCCGTCGGTAAGCTAATAACTAAACTAACCCTCTATAACTCTTAAAACCACTCAATACCGAAACAGCTATTTAATAAATTTCTACGAACCTGTTTCTACAATTACTTGCCCCATAAAAAATATATTCTCCCAATGCTATGCATTGCATAATAAATGAGTTTTCACAAAGCAATCTAAAGTTACACCCACAAATCAATTCATTTGTGGCCTTAATAATTTGAAAGATTTTCGCATGAACGAAAATGAAAACCTTTGTCGCTTTGAATGTTAAATTGCTTACGAACAAAAGATTGAAATCTCAAACTTACTAAAGGTGCTGCGATATGACGTATGTACGTGCGTGATTTTCAAAGAAAATCGAAATTCGAAACTTAAGAAAATATTTAATTTAAAAAAATTAAATCCATATGCACGCACAAATGAAACATTTGCACGCTCTCATGCAGCGCCATCTAATATAAGCATACAAAACTGTGGAGGGAGGGGGAGCAAAAATTCACAAAAACAAGCTTTTAAACCACACAAATGTTAGCACTCATAGCTCAGATTAAATTAAGTACACAAACTTGACAAATGAAAAAATCAACAAAAGACCAAATTTTCTTACCTACTGTGTGTGAACAACAAAAAGTGGGCGCGAGTGTGAATATCATATTTGTTTGGTTACTTCAAAGAGCGACAAATGATTATCGCCACAGCTACTTGTAGTTTGCTTCAACGAATTTTCGCTTTTAACAAGTTTTCAATATCACAATAACAATAAGAATTGTACCACTAAATTCCAATTTGTCACCCCAAGTCGTTGTGAATGGACTTAAATGTCAAGTACAAAGTCATGATAACAAATTACGCAGAATGAAGCACAAATAAACACTTTATTTGTGCTAAGTCTCTATAACAACATGAAAATGTATTCAATTACAAAACATTGCGTGTAATCTTGTGTTTAAATTATAATTAATCTGACTGTAAAAAGGACCAGATCTTTTCTTCAAACTTCAAACGAATGTTAACTAATGAGCAAAGGAATGAAAGTTTTTTAAAAACTGTCAAAATCTCGATCAAATGTTGATGAGATAGCGATTTTTGATGGAAACAATAAGAAGTCTCAGTGCTTCCAATGATTGTACTGCCAAAATTCAGAAACCTGTTCCACATATGAGACCTATAATGAACTTGAAATTAACACAAACATAGGGGCCCTCCCAGTGCCTGAAAACTGTGACGAAAAACAATCTGAAACAACCTAATAAACCATTATCAGTTATACTCATAGAGGTTTCCAAACGACGTTTAGAGGGACAATATTGTAGCGAATATAAGTATTTCGGTTCATCACTATGCTGCTAATAAAGAAATGACAACAACAATAAAACAAGCAGGCACACGTACGTACATGTTAACATCAAAGCAAGCAGCCACACATGCATGTAAACGCCGAAGAGAATAATCCTCATACAAACATGTAGGCAGCAGCTAAGAGCAGAATTTATTACTCACACATACCAACTAGAAGACAAACCTCGCATTCCAATGAACAGTGATCCAGATACCGATAAAAATTTAAGAACATGTCAAATTTCTATCCGTATCTGGATCACGCTTCATTGGAACACAACAAAACGTAAATATCAGCTACATAAAGGAGAATAAATAAGCAGCTGTTTGCGAAAAGTCTAGACCTAAGGAAAAATCTGTGAACGAGGCTACAGGCGGCATAAAAGCAGGGTAACCTGAGGAAGAGGAATCAGTTTGATTTTATCACGCATTTAGTGAAGTACGCGAGTATTGTAATTGTGAAGTACTACTGCCACAGTAGAGTTTTAAGTAAAGTATATTTTTCCATACTGAATACTTGAGTTATTTGTTCGACAGTTCAGCGATTCGAACGTTGACAGATGCTGCAAATAAACAGGAATTTCCTAAAATTCGTAACAACATAATGAACATCTTACAGCTGAACTATCCTTCCATGCCAGATAAGGTATTGATATTAAATTCTTTAAATTGAAGGACAATAAAAGCAAAATATTGCATAATCCCAATAGATAGCGCGGAGTTAGAAATTCTGAGCTATGGAATATACAGAAAACCCTTGGCTACCGGCACGCTAATACACAATAAAAACACAAACAATACACAAACCGTCCACATCAGCTAACTAAGAAAGAACGTAAAACCTAGCTGAATAGTTTATATTCATTCAACAAAAACAGTGGCTGTGGAAAATATGTGTTATAAACAGAAAGATGTTAAGGAAAACAAGTAAGGAAGGCTGAGTTCGGGTGTAACCGAACATTACATACTCAGCTGTCAAGTTACAGCTTGCAAAACTTTTAAATTATCTAAAAGTCGGCGGTGCCACCTCCATTGTCCAAAATTTTACTAATTTTCTATTCTTCGTCATAAGGTCAACGAACCTACGAAGTTATAGTCCGATTTCGTTCATTTTAAGTACCGATCTGAGATGAGTACCCAGGAACTTACATACCAAATTTCATTAAGATACCTAAAAATTTAATCAAGTTATCATGTTTACGGACAGACGGACGGACATGGCTAAATGAATTTCTTTTTTCGCCAAGATTATTTTGATATATAGAAGTCTATATCTATCTTGATTAGTTTAGTGCCGTTACGGGATACCGTTATGCGAACAAAATTAATATACTCTGTGAGCTCTGCTCAGCTGAGTATAAAAATATCAAGTCGAAAAAAAGTTTCAAGTAGTGTTAACACTTGGAGCTGTACATAGAAAAAGTGTCACACAAACTAGCAAAGATATTCCAAAAGCACAACATCCAAACAGCATTCAAAACGAGAAACAATTTATATCAAATAGATATACACCCGGAGTGTTTGCCAAACACTGCCGAGTTGCGACCTCGCTGGAAAATTTGTCTTCTAATTGAAAAACCTTGTTTCCAAATTTTGATGTTGCTTTGCCCGCGGTGTGAACCTAGGATCTTTGGCGTGGTAGGCGGAGCACGCTACCATCACACCACGGCGGCCGGACAACATCAACACGGCAAATGTCGACGTTATTTGGACAACCACGTTTATGTCATTACACTACCGACTGTCTTACACACAAAAATACAAGGAGATGCTCATTACCACTTAAAAAGCATTTGGCCGGCCGCTTACATGCTACGCGTCCGCGATATGGTCGTCAAGCCGAAAGATTACTCACTGGAAGAAAATACAGGCCTGCCGCAACACTGCTTTCATAACCGCTACGGGCTGTCTTCTTATATCCCCAGAACACCACCTACACAGAGAAATGAAATGCTGAACAAACAGTGTCTGCTGAATGGAAAAGCGGGACGATTTTTGGACGAATTAAAGAGACATGGAAACTGAATGAGTCGATTAAAGTAAACAAGATATTTCATAGGGGAGAGGAAATAAAAGGGAAAAGGGTTAGACAGAGGAGAGGCAGGTGGATGTATAGATTGAGTCAGAACAATGTATGTCAGTCTTAATAATACGGCTGGGAGCATTTCATGTTTGTTCAAACGTTTGCAGGCTTAGCAGGGTTGTTTAAAATAAAGTTCTGATAAGTTTTTTTTTGCCATATGGTAAATTTATAAGCTCTGATTTGTTGAAGCATCGTTGCTATATTTTTACCAGCTTCTTTCTGCTCAATGAGCCTACCTCAATGCTTGGTTTAGGTCTCTTAAGCTAGCCCAACCTTTCAGCCCAATCAAAAAACGAGACCGTACTAAAAATTAAACAACATTTAATGCTAATTTAATACGGGTTAATTAAATTTATTAGACTTTTTTTTTAAACAAGTAAGGAAGGCTAAGTTCCGATGTAACAGAATGTTACATACTCCGCTGAGAGCTTTGGAGACAAAATAAGGGAAAATCACCTAGGGTAACCCTGGAATGTGTTTGTATGACATGGGTATCAAATGGAAGGTATTAAAGAGTATTTTAAAAGGGAGTAGGCCATAGTTCTATGGGTAAACGCCATTTAGGGATATCGCCATAAGGGTGGACCAGGGATGACTCTAGAATGTGTTTGTACGATATGGGTATCAAATTAAAGGTATTAATGAGGGTTTTAAAAGGGAGTGGCCCTTAGTTGTATATGTGAAGGCGTTTTCGAGATATCGACCAAAATGTGGACCAGAGTGTCCCAGAACATCATCTGTCGGCTATCGCTATTTTATTTATATATGTAGTAATATCACGAACAGTATTCCTGCCAAGATTCCAAGGGCTTTTGATTACGCTCTGCAGAGCTTTTTCATTTTCTTCTACCTAATATGGTAGGTGTCAGCCCCATTTTACAAAGTTTTTTCTAAAGTTTTATTTTGTGTGAATAAACCAATCAAATTACTTTGTTTCATCCCTTTTTTCGTATTTGGTATAGAATTATGGCATTTTTTCATTTTTCGTAATTTTCGATATCGAAAAAGTGGGCGTGGTTATAGTCCGATATCGTTCATTTTTTATACCAAGATAAAGTGAGTTCAGATAGGTACGTGGACTAAGTTTAGTAAAGATATATATAGTAGAGATATATATTTTTGCTCAAGTTATCGTGTTAACGGCCGAGCGGAAGGACAGACTGTCGACCGTGTATATAAACTGGGCGTGGCTTCAACCGATTCCGCCCATTTTCACAGAAATCAGTTATCGTCATAGAATCTATGGCCCTACCAAATTTCAGAAGGATTGGTAAATTTTTGTTCGACTTATGGCATTATGGAGCCACGCCCATTTTTAAATTTTCCTTTTATTTTTGTATTTTTTGCACCATTTCATTACTGGAGTTGAATGTTGACATAATTTACTTATATACAGTAAAGATATTAAATTTTTTGTTAAAAATGGTCTTTAAAATTTTTTTTTTTTAAAAAGTGGACGTGTTCTTCATCCGATTTTGCAATTTTTTATTTAGCACATACATATATAGTAATAGTAGTAACGTTCCTGCCAAATTTCATCATGATATCTTCAACGACCGCCAAATTACAGCTTGAAAAACTTTTAAATTACCTTCTTTTAAAAGTGGGTGGTGCCACGGCCATTGCCCAAAATTTTACTAATTTTCTATTCTGTGTCATGAGGTCAACCCACTTACCAAGTTTCATCGCTTTATCCGTCTTTGGCAATGAATTATCGCATTTTTTCGGTTTTTCGAAATTTTCGATATCGAAAAAGTGGGCGTGGTTATAGTCCGATATCGTTCATTTTAAATAGCGATCTGAGATGAGTGCCCAGGATCCTGCATACGAAATTTCATCAAGACACCTCAAAATTTACTCAAATTATCGTGTTAACGGACAGAAGGACAGACGGACGGACGGACATAGCTCAATCAAATTTTTTTTCGATACTGATGATTTTGGTATATGGAAGTCTATATCTACCTCGATTCCTTTATACCTGTACAATCAACCGTTATCCAATATACTCTGTGTGCAAATCACGCTGAGTATAAAAATATCGAGGGTTGGGCTAGCTTAAGTTTAAGTCAGCCCAAGCCATATGCTCAATCAAAAAACGAAAACGTAATTAATTACACCATATTTAATGCTAATTTAATACGATACTGAAAAAATCAATGCTGATGATAAGTCAAGAAGCAAGACTTAAATTTATGAAAGTGAGTATGGTCAAACGCGACTATATTTTGTAATATTGACTTCACCTGTCTGGTTTATTACATCATGATATATCCTATAAAGCTGATTATTCAGATTTTATGAATGTTTCAATATTACCAGATTATTTCTCAGCTGCATTCATGAACAAAAAATGCGGAATATCCTAGACTGGCACTACTAGTACCAAACCAACCCTTTACCAGTAAAACTAAATCAAGATGACTCTGCAGTATTGGCTGTCGACCACTTTCACGAGTCACTTTTCTTATAACTTATTTTATTTTTTAGAAAGGCAAATGAAAAATATCTTGAACCAGCACATTTGTATGTAAATCTGTACGTAATTGCAAAACATCACTTAAATAGTATTTCTTTGTAAGGACCAAATTTTAAAGCAGCTTCCAACAAAGCAGAAGGTCGCCATCAGTAACACAGATTGTAGATTACCTTTCACAGCATCTTTGAATATATAGCTCTTATGCTTATTGCCTTTACCTTACCCATACATAAATCTAATAAAACTATGAAAAGAAATTCGTAAAAAAATATAACCGCATTCTCCTACTATAAGTTACAACCTTGCTTAACGACCTTGGAGCGAACAAGCAACGTACCCTAAGATAAAGCTAGCGCCTACCTATTCTATTGCACACTCGCACCCACCCCACGCATGAAACGCATTTTTGCTTTGAACTCAAAGTGGCAAAAAAAAAAAAGAAATGTACGAAAAAAATTAAATCAAAATTCAAACATCGTTCTCATTTATCGTTTAGTCAGTAGAGTGTTTATTTCAAAACATATTCCCTTCACGTAGTTACTCGTATTCTCACATTCTGTTTGTGCGCAGCTCGTTACAACTGTACAAATTACGTAGTGATGGTAAGAGCCTAAAGGCGTGAGTAGCACTGTTGCCGCAATTCAAATGAAATTGGTGACCGCCAACGCACCCAAATTTCAAAATAAAAATATGATAAAAAAATTTTAAGGACTACCTTTATATAAATGGACCAAAAAATAGAAAGCAATTTTTCCTTTAATACAGACATAATCTTGTTGAATTTTGACTAAAAAACTTTAACAATAGCTCTTGAAAAAGAATTTTGGGATTCCAAACTATAAAGGTGGATCGCAATCTTTCAATTTAAGGCAAACCATGTACTTGGGATTAACTAATTGATTATTTAAAATTTAAACACGCGCTCTACCTTTATAATTTTAAATCCAAAAATTCTTTTACAAGAGCTATTGTTAGAGTTTTTTAGTCAAAATTCAACAAGATTAAGTCTGTATTAAAGGAAAAATTTCCTTTTATTTTTTGGTCCATTTATATAAAGGTAGTTCTTAAAATTTTTTTATCATCTTTTTATTTTCACTTTTTTAGTGCTGTCTACAAAAAGGCATTTGGAATTTTGGGTTCTAACTCACGGCCCAGTTTTCAAGTCTCTAGCTCACCGGGAAGTTACTTAAATATCGATTGCAAGATTCCCCTCGTTTTTCAAAGATTTGCAGTTATCTTGACTAGCGCGCCACCTAGCGGAAATTTGTTTTCTATAAGTTGTATTGTCACCAGGCCTCTAACTAAGTGCCAAGTTTCAAGTCTCTAGGTAACCGGGAAGTTAGTTAAAAATGGATTGAAAGATTCCCAAATCAAAACTAATTCTCTTAATATCTCGATCCATGCGCCACATAGAGAAATTTTTTTAATCAAATATTGCTTTGCCACAGAGTTCTGACTCACGGCCCAAGTTTCAGGTCTCTAGCTCACCGGGAAGTTACTTAAAAATCGATCGCAAGATTCCCTGCGTTTTTCAGGGATTTTCGTTTATTTCGATTCGTCTGCCACCTGGCGGTTGTTTTCCACGAATTGTAGTGCCATCAACTCTCAAACTATGTGCTAAGTTACAAGTTTCTAGGTAACCGGGAAGTTAGTTAAAAATGGATTGAAAGATTCCCAAATCAACACAAATTTTCTGAATATCTCGATCCATGCGCCACCTAGCGAAATTTTTCAGATCAAATATTGCATTGCCACCGGGCTCTGACTCACGGCCCAAGTTTCAGGTCTCTAGCTCACCGGGAAGTTACTTAAAAATCGATCGCAAGATTCCTTGCGTTTTTTCAGGGATTTTCGCTTATCTCGATTCGTCTGTCACCTGGCGGCATTTTGTTTTCAACGAAATGTAGTGCCATCGACTCGCAAACTACGTGCTAAGTTTCAAGTCTCTGGATCACCGAGAAGTTAGATAAAAGTCGATCGCAAAATTTCCATTTTAAAATAAATTTTCTGCAAAATTTCCATTTTAAAATAAACTTGCATTGTAATGTATCCCAGATCTGAACTATGCTCTAAGTATCAAGTGTCTAGCTCAACGGGAAGTTACCAAAAAAACTTTTCCGTGGGTCAAAAATTCGTATGGAAATGAGGGGACAAACGTGAAAGCGACTTAATATAAAGGTATAAAATGAAAACAGCCCAAAAGATTTTTGTTCGCCTACTTCTATGACCGTTAACGAATGCGCCCACATATTTGCTATTACTGCTATTTGTTTTCTACGTCTTTCTTTGTTTTGTATGTGTTTTCCTTTTAATTTTTGTTTTTTTCCTCTTTTGTTTTTGTTACTTGATGGTTTTTGTGTATAGCTTTATTTTGTGAGGAAGCTAAAGCTGCTGCTTTCAATTTCTTTATAAAAATTCTTGCACTTTCGTTGCGGTCTCTACCCAAGCCATTCCTTCCTACAATTTAGATTTACATTAGCGTTCATAAGTATTTGATATTTATTCATTCTGAGATTAAAGAAGTGTTTATGTCAAAAGTTTAGATACGCGGATTTAAGAATACTTGGTTTGATCTCTCAGGACATCCTAACAGTTTTCTTCTTGAAGCTGAATTTTCCAGACTTCTAAGAAGAATTATTCACTAGACGCTGATTACTTGATCATCTCGCGACTGCTTTCAGGATAGTTTATACTATTGCGCGATCTCCTCGACACCATTTTCGGATTTTTTTTGGGAACATTTTGACGATATGTAGGGATATATATATGGGGTATTCCATCCCATTTCGACCAATTTTGAACCCGACCCCTTTAGAATTGGCTGAAAGTTTTTCTTCTTTTTCTAGCTTACGCAAGACGTTTTTCAGAATTTTTTCAAATTTTTTCATCCAACTCAAAAAAAGTTATGAATTTAAAAAAAAAAACACCGTTTTTGTTTTCAAAATGCTATAACATTTTCAAAAATTGACCGTTTGGGATCTTTTTTTATTTAAAAATTTTTTTTAAATGTACTTTTCGGAAAAAATACAAAAAAATGTTTAAAGTTTTTTTTTGTAATTTTTCCGTTTTTCGAGATTTTTCGAATTTCGCCATTTTTTTTGTTTTTCTTATAAAAACTTCAATCAATTCTGCAATCATGTCCACTAATCCCGGAGTGGGCCGATATTTTTTTTTTTTTTATTTAATTGGAGAAAAAAAACTTTAACAATTTTTTTGTATTTTTTTCCGAAAAGTACATTTAAAAACAAAGTTAAAAAAAAAAAAAGATCCCAAAAGGTCAATTTTTGAAAAAGTTATTGCATTTTGAATAAAACACCGTTTTTTGTTTTTAAATTCATAACTTATTTTGAGTTGGACACCGTTTTTGTTTTCAAAATGCTATAACTTTTTCAAAAATTGACCGTTTGGGATCTTTTTTTTTTTTTTAAACTTGTTTTTAAATGTACTTTTCGGAAAAAATACAAAAAAAATTTTAAAGTTTTTTTTCTATTAAATAAAACAAAAAAAATATCGGCCCACTCCGGGATTAGTGGGGATGATTGCAGGATTGATTAAAGTTTTTTATGAGAAAAAAAAAATGGCGAAATTCGAAAAATATCGAAAAACTGAAAAATTGCAAAAAAAAAAAACAAAATTTTAAAAATTTGTTTGTATTTTATCCGAAAATTACATTTAAAAACAAATTTTTTAAAGAAAAAAGATCCCAAACGGTCAATTTTTGAAAAAGTTATAGCATTTTGAAAACAAAAACGGTGTTTTTTTTTAAAATTCATAACTTTTTTGAGTTGGATGAAAAAATTTGAAAAAATTCTGAATAACGTCTTTCGTAAGCTAGAAAAGAAGAAACTCTTTCAGCCAATTCTAAAGGGGTCGGGTTCAAAATTGGTCGAAATGGGATGGAATACCCCATATATATTAGGACTATTTCAGTACTCTTTCGGAAGCAGTCAGGGATTGTTTTCGGGAAAATCTTGGGATATCCCCACGTTATTCATGATAGCTTCGGGACTATTTAAGTGATCGTTTCGTTTTGGTACTATTTGGAGTTGGTTTTCGGGAATATTTCAAAATCGTTTCGGATTAACGCGGAAATACTTTCTTGATTGTGTATTTTTCGTTACCATTTTAGGAATAACTTAGTATATTTTTTGTTTTTGGGATCATTCCTGAACAGAAGGGTTTCTTTTCAGAACTATTACAGGATGGTGTTTGAGTTTTTATGGCTGTTTCGGTGATACTAAGATATAATTCCGAATAAGTCCGGGATTGCTTTCGAAATCTTTTCTGGATCAATTTGGATTGTTTGTGGATCATATCAATTCAATCAATCAATTTAGTGTTCATTTCAGCAATATATCTGTACTGTTTTAGAATCATTGTGCTTTATTTTTTTCGTTCGAACGAAGCCTATACGAAAAGCACACGAATTGCTTTATCTCGGAAATTACCTACTTGACTTAGGTTTCTAATGTTTGGTTCAGATTTCCTGTATTATGATGAAGTTGAAGTGGGGTTAGATGTTGACTTCTTTATAAATATTTGAAAGTGTTTTAAAACGAACTAATTGCTGTGACAGCATGGGTCACCAGTAAAAAAATTTTTGTACTGCGTTGTAGAGTGCATCCGTGGTTGACATTTGTTTCTTAAACTCATACGACCACAATTTGTTGTTTTCAGCATGATACGCCAAGCGCTGGGTAAAAAGTTTTTCCAAAATTTTGCCGAATACTGGTAGGAAACCTACTGGACGATATGATGATAAGTCGTTAGCTTCTTTGTTCGGTTTTGGAAAGATTTTTATGTAGGCTTCTTTTCACGCCTTGGATAAATAACCTATTCTTAGGCATTCGTTGTATATACTTGTTATGAGCATTGGGTAGTCCTTCATTACCTCCATGCAAATATCAGATGTAATAAAGGTATACATTATCGAAAATGCGTCTTCATAAGGATAAATATTTATTATACTCAAGTAAGTTTAAATCTTTGAGTAAGAAACTTCATAAAGAGTATGTTGCTAAATTTGAAAGGGATATTAAGTTAAACCCTAAATCTTTTTGGCGTTACGTTTTTATATAAATCTCTCAGGAATGGAGACTTCATAAACGCTTGGAAGGTAACGTCTATTACCCCGATATTCAAGAGTGGTGATAAAAGCAATGTTGCCAACTACCGTCCTATTTATAAACCTTCCACTGTTTCGAAATTGTTTCAAATTGCAGTAAAGATCTTGATTTCGCCTAATCAGCATGTTTTCAAGCCTGGCAGATCAACTGTAACTAATCCAGCAGTATTTTCTGAATTCTGTATTTCTTCATTTAATAGGAGGGCACAAGTTGATACTATCTATACCGATTTTTCGAAGGCTTTTGACAAAGTCAACCATTCATTACTAATATCTAAACCTGCTGGCTTGGGCTTCCAGTATGCTATCTTGGGTGAGGTCTTACTTGGCAGATCGTAGCTGTGTTGTTGTGGTAGATGGTGTTTGTCCGCGGTCGTTTACTGCCACTTTACTGCTTCCATTCTAGTATGCTATCTTGGGTGAGGTCTTACTTGGCAGATCGTAGCTGTGTTGTTGTGGTAGATGGTGTTTGTCCGCGGTCGTTTACTGCCACTTCTGGTGTACCCCAAGAGAGTGTGTGAATTCTTATTGTTTGCTGATGACTTGAAAATGTTTGCATTAATCACAACTCAATCTGAGTCCACTATGCTCCAAGCTGATCTTGATAACGTAATGGACTGGTGTAGACGGAATCGTCTGCTTTTAAAAATAAGTAAATGTTTTAGTATTACCTTTGCTAAAACTCGAATTGCTCTTCCTGTTTCTTATCATATTAGGGACTCTAAGCTGAGGGTTGTTGATGAAATATCAGATCTTGGTGTAGTCTTTGATGCGAAGTTTCTATTTCACAATCAGATTAATTATGTCATTGCGAAGTGTTATTCCACACTCGCGTTCATTCGCCGTTTCAGTATGGATTTTAGTGATCCTTATACTTTAACACTTTTATTTACAACCCTAGTTCGGTCTAAACTAGAATATGCTGTTTTCATTTGGAGGCCGTACCATGCCTGCCATATAGACCGACTTGAGCGTACTCAAAAAATATTTTTGCGATTTGCCCTCCGGTCTTTGCGTTTTCACGATCCTGTTCTAACATATAGTTCTAGGTGTCTTTTAATTAACCCGAAATCTTTAGTGAGTAGAAGATCAATGCTTTCATTGACATTTTTATATGCTATCATCAATGGGACGGTTGACTCGGCCTATCTTTTAGAACGTATACAGTTCAATGTACCATCGCGAACTCTTCGATGTCACGATTTTTTCTGGTTAGATAGATTTAGAACGACTTATTCTCCAATTGCTAGGGCAATGAGGGAGTTTAATTTGCTGTATTCTATAGATATTGATTTTGCATTAAATAAATTTAGGTTTAAACTGCTATTGAATGAAATAATTTGAACAATTAATATTTATTAGTTAAGATACATTTGTAAATAGTCTGTAAGGAGGTTCTGATTGTCCTAGACTATAATATGAATAAATAAATAAATAAATAAATAAATAAATAAATAGATAATATTATCTAGACTCGAAGCCTTGTTGGGGTTTATAGAATTAAGGGCTACACAAATTTCGTTCGGCAAGTGAACTTTTCAACTCAGAGATAACCTGACATGGGTGGTCAAATTCATACATTTATGACACACTTTTAAGTTATTTAAGTTAACTCTGAGCTAAAAAAATAACTTGCCGTTCTGCAAGTAGGCCTAAAATCTGAATCATTCAGAGTGCTTAATATTTGCTCAGCGTGATTTGGAATATATCGGAATAAAAGTGACGCAATAGTAATTCAGCTGTTTCACTGCTTGTTTCAGTAAATTTTCCATGTTGTTGTTGTAGCGATAAGGACACTCTCCGTAGGTTTTGGGGAGTGTTATCGATGTTGATGGTCCTTTGCCGTATATATATCCGGTACGTTCCTGTCACAAGCACCATTAAGGCACTAGCCCGACCATCTGGGAAACGGTTTAGTATGACCACGTGGAGCTTTCTTGGCCATACCGCACTCCCACCCCCTAAATCCATGAGGAACTTAGGGTCCCCAGCGCCTCAGCAGCTAAATAAACAGGATTCGCCACGGGTAGGTGAGGTTAACACTTAGGTTGGAGAAGCTAAAACCTCTTGAAAGTGTTGCGCTACACAAGCACTCTTGAATCAGTTGGAAATTTTAGTCGCCTCTTACGACAGGCATACCTGCCCGGGTATATTCTATGTCCCCTAACCCGCTGGGGATGTAAATTTACCATCTTTGCGCGTAGTTGCAGTTGGGCAGTTGGTAGGTGCATCTTTTATGATACGATTCGTAACCGTCCATACATCTTCTTTGCCCTGATAGGGCAAGGAAAAAAAGATAAGGGTTGGTTAGGGATAGAAATAGGAATAGAAATAGGAATAGGAATAGGGATAGCGATATGGATGTAAAGCGAGTTTTTTGTCCCTAACAGTCAGATATAAACAAGCTTTATTTTTAACAAGTAAGGAAAGCTAAGTTCGGGTGTAACAGAACATTACATACTCAGCTGAGAGCTTTGGAGACAAAATAAGGGAAAATCACCATTTAGCAAAATGAACCTAGGGTAACCCTGGAATGTGTTTGTATGACATGGGTTTCAAATGAAAGGTGTTAATTATTATTTAAAACGTAGTGGGTCTTAGTCCTATAGGTGGACGCCTTTTCGAGATATCGCAATAAGGGTGGACCAGGGATGACTCTAGAATGTGTTTGTACGATATGGGTATCAAATTAAAAGTATTAATGAGGGTTTTAAAAGGGAGTAGCCCTTAGTTGTATATGTGAAGGCGTTTTCGAGATATCAACTAAAATGTGGACCGGGGTGACCCAGAACATCTTCTGTCGGGTAGTTACCGCTAATTTATTTATGTATGTAACACCACGAACAGTATTCCTTTCGCCCTGCAGAACTTTTTCATTCTTTTCTACTTAATATGGTAGGTGTCGCACCCATTTTACAAAGTTTTTTCTAAAGTTATATTTTGCGTCAATAAACCAATCCAATTACCATGTTTCATCCCTTTTTTCGCATTTGGTATAGAATTATGGCATTTTTTTCATTTTTCGTAATTTTCGATATCGGAAAAGTGGGCGTGGTCATAGTCGGATTTCGGCCATATTTTATACCAAGATAAAGTGACTTCAGAAAAGTACGTGAACTAAGTTTAGTTAAGATATATCGTTTTTTGCGCAAGTTATCGTGTTAACGGCCGAGCGGAAGGGCAGACGGTCGACCGTGTATAAAAACTGGGCGTGGCTTCGAGCGATTTCGCCCATTTTCACAGAAAACAGTTATCGTCATAAAATCTATGTCCCTACCAAATTTCACAAGGATTGGTAAATTTTTGTTCGACTTATTGCATTAAAAGTAGACGAATTAAATGAAAAAGGGCGGAGTTACGCCCATTTTGAAATTTTCTTTTATCTTTGTATTTTGTTGCACCGTATCATTACTGGAGTCGAATGTTGACATAATTTAATTTTATATTGTAGATATTGAATTTTTTGTTAAAATTTGAATTAAAAAAAATTTTTTTTTTAAAAGTGGGTGTGTTCGTCATCCGATTTCGCTAATTTTTATTTAGCACACATATAGTAATAGGAGTAACGTGCCTACCAAATTTCATTACGATATTTTCAACGACTGCCAAATTACAGCTTGCAAAACTTTTAAATTACCTTCATTTAAAAGCGGGCGGTGCCGCGCCCATTGTCCAAAATTTTTTTAATTTTCTATTTTGCGTCATAAGGTCAACGTACCTACCAAGTTTCATCGCTTTCTCCGTCTTTGTTAATGAATTAAGGCACTTTTTCGGTTTTTCGAAATTTTCGATATCGAAAAAGTGGGCGTGGTCATAGTCGGATTTCGTTTATTTTTCATACCAAGATAAAGTGAGTTCAGATAAGTACGTGAACTGAGTTTAGTAAAGATATATCGATTTTTGCTCAAGTTATCGTGTTAACGGCCATGCGGAAGGACAGACGGACGACTGTGTATAAAAACTGGGCGTGGCATCAACCGATTTCGTCCATTTTCACAGAAAACAGTTAACGCCATAAAATCTATGCCCCTACCAAATTTCAAAAGGATAGGTTAATTTTTGTTCGACTTATGGCGTTAAAAGTATCCTAGACAAATTAAATGAAAAAGGGAGGAGCCACGCCCATTTTTAAATTTTCTTTTATTTTTGTATTTTGTTGCACCATATCATTACTGGAGTTGAATCTTGACATAATTTACTTATATACTGTAAAGATATTAAATTTTTTGTTAAAATTTTACTTTAAAAAAATTTTTTTTTTAAAAGTGGGCGTGGTCCTTCTCCGATTTTGCTAATTTTTATTAAGCATACATATAGTAATAAGAGTAATGTTCCTGCCAAATTTCATCATGATATCTTCAACGACTGCCAAATTACAGCTTGCAAAAGTTTTAAATTACCTTCTTTTAAAAGTGGGCGGTGCCACGCCCATTGTCCAAAATTTTACTAATTTTCTATTTTGCGTCATAAGTTCAACTCATCTACCAATTTTCGTCGCTTTATCGGTCTTTTGTAATGAATTATCGCACTTTTTCGGTTTTTCGAAATTTTCGATATCGAAAAAGTGGGCGTGGTTATAGTCTGATATCGTTCATTTTAAATAGCGATCTGAGATGAGTGCTCAGGAACCTACATACCAAATTTCATCAAGATACCTCAAAATTTACTCAAGTTATCGTGTTAACGGACGGACGGACGGACGGACGGACGGACATGGCTCAATCAAATTTTTTTTTCGATCCTGATTATTTTGATATATGGAAGTCTATATCTATCTCGATTCCTTTATATATGTACAACCAACCGTTATCCAATCAAACTTAATATACTCTGTGAGCTCTGCTCAGCTGAGTATAAAAATAGAAAACACAGTTTAATTGCAGCGTTACATTTGTTGGGTACAGTTCATAAATATTCGAATTCGACTTAACTACGCTATTTACGTTTCTTGGACGGCTTCGTGGCGACCACTTGCTGCATTTATGCCTTTCATTTACATTTCAATAGCCAACTGCTCTTCTTGCTCCCACTGCGATTAGGTTGTTTCAAACTTGACCGAGTAGGCATCAAAAGTTTCATTTCATGCTCCTTTGTTAGCGTCGAATGGAATCAAGTAGCATTTTAAACAGAAAAAGGAAATATATTAAATACTTATACATCCATCCAAATGCTAATAATTTTTAGCTTCTAAATATGAGACCATGAAATAAAACGAAGTACCAAAAAAGAAAATAGACCTTGATGAACATTTTCCCCTTCGTAAAGCCACTTAAATTACAAACATAAATGCTTGACTAATATGAAAAATTTCAATGCTTATAATAAATTAAATTCCGCTACACAAAATTTAATTGGAATTGGTTAAGATTTATTATGCGAGTAAACGCCCTTAACTGGCTTAGAAATTTCCATGCTTTTTACATTGAGCTTTCTGTGAGCGTTCACTAAATCTATTACATCATTATTTTTTTAAATTACTTACTTTAATTTAATCGTAATAATTCTTAGCTTTTATTTTTTTGCATACATTCATAGATATCTAGAAAATTCTATTTTGTTGTTAGGTTATAAATATTTAGTTAAGCTTATATCCGTTTAACCTCTGTAGCCAATTTAAGCGCCTTTGACCTTCCAATCTATAAATTCATTTGAAGCTGATTGCTATGACAGTCATATCACTCCAGGGAGCAATACAAAAGATTTTTTTAACTTTGCATATGCTATCTCTGTTTTGGTTGGTGTTTGGTTCTTTATTTTAAATTTCTTTTTGTCTTTTTTTTATCTTTTTTTGTTTTTTTTTTATGCTTCCAATCACAATGCAAATGGCTCGTCCTTTTACACTTACCACACTATCTAAACGCACTGGACATATTCGCGACAGTGCTGATTGTATTTTTTCGTTGAGCCGATGAAATCGTATTAAATTATGACTGTAATAGGTTTATAGGTAACATTCATTTAAACTTTATGCGCTTGGATGCCCTCCTAAATGAGAAAAGGTAGAAAATTTCGTTTGTAACAAGGTCACCTTATAGCTATCGGAGTCTAAGATATGCAAAGAAAAGATTCGAAGATATCACAAAAAATTTAAAAGACAGTTATATGGTAGTTTCGTTTGCCTTGTGCTACTCTCTATGGCCAGTTGTCCAACGGTGCGGGATCTGCAAATGGTATATCACACTAGACATTTCTCTCACGGTCAAGAAAAATAAGCAGTGGCACCTCGAATTACACGTACATTTGCACTAAATGCAGTATTGAATATTTATTCGCTACAGCCCGGCCGCTAATAAGACTTCAAGGGGCTGGATGCATTATTGCCTGCTTCGACGTCATTCCCATCATCATGATCACATATACTCCTTCAAGGAAGGAACGGAGTTCGGTAATGATATTTGAGGAGGGTCTGGTGAACTCGGTTACGTTTAGATCTGAGCAAGGTAGGTGGGTTAAGAGAGGAGTGGGTAGACATTCTGACAGTAGGTCCGCGTGAGTCGTTAACTAAAGTTGCCCTTACGATGCTTACCTGCGCTTGTATATGTGAGTGATACTTCAACCGATGATTGCATACTTTTGTGAGTATCTCAGATATATGCATGTGTTTGTGCATATCTCTCCGCTTCTTGTATGTACATATGTGTAGACATAATGATTGATTTGTTTATGTAGATACAAGAGTATCGGCTTAGAGATGATAGTTTGCCTTAGTGTTGCTATTATGCATCACAATATTAACTCTAGTATGCAAGAGGTTATTAAAGCGCTAAGCTTAGCCACCGTGAGATTCAGAATACTTACGGATTGTTGGATCCGTTGGCTCCTTGCTCTCTGCTTCTCGACAAGTGGAACTCGAGACAGCTAAGCTCTTCGCTGGCACCACCTCAAGCAAAGTGTTAGGGTCTTTCTGGTCAGATGTCGACTCCAAGCACTCGGCGGAGCAGTAAGGATTAATCTTAACTATTCATGGTGTTTGGAGTGTTAAAAGGCCACTGTTTAATGGGAGTTTATGCCGTGTGTCTTTTTATTTTCTACAGCCCGAGCGTTGTCATAGTTCGGGTTATAAAAAAATGGTCAAATTTTCTATTAAAGTATTTGAAATTTATGTATACGGGATCTTACGGTCATAGGAAACGTTGAAAGCAAAACACCGATTTTCTTGGACGGAACTCCAAAAGTCATCTGCTGGAGCCACTGCACACAGACTCGAGAGGTTGGAAAGGTTAATACCGGAGCGGATGGGATTCAATCACGCGAAGGACCGCCTGCACCTGTAAGAGCTTCTAAGCCTTCGCGGAATATTTTCTTCGTAAAAGAAAAATAAAGACAATGCTTCACGTAAAATCGTTGAACGCTTGGTTTGTGTCAAACGGTTGGTAGAATCAATGAAGAGTGCACTTGGATCAAAAATTACCGGTCGAAACAGCAAGCCAGAGGCCGGATGGCTGCTATAGAAACCATTGGCAGTATGGGTAAACGTTTGACGAGTAGCCACCATTGGCATTGGTGAGCGGTTGTAGGGTGCTAAAACTGTCGGTGAAATTTGTGAATGGTGTATGAAAAAGTATAACCATTGGATTGACAAGAAAGGTGAAGCGTTTGTTTGATTCACAAACTTCCGCTAGAGTTGGGGAATGTCGAGCAAGTGGACTTTATGTGGGAACCAGAAACTGCTGAATGGTTCATTGGTGGTGATCGCTGGTAATTGATGAGACGCTGAACGTTGATAGTGAAAGCTAGATGGTGGATGTGTGATGTTGACGGATGGATAGTGAATGGCGAAGCGGTAAATTATTGGTCTGTGGCAAAATTATCTATGGATATAGATAATGACCAGCGATTAGACGTTGTTCGGTTGATGGTCACCGGTAAATTATGGATAGTTGCTCATTGATTGCGAATGATTGATAGCAAAAGAAAAACTTGCAGGTGGTCGCAGGTCGGTGACTGTTCCCTGGAAAAATTTATAGTAAGCCGAAATACAGCAGCGGTCTATATAGAAACCACGATAACGTGGTACACTCGAGAAATAATTCCTAAAATTTCTTGAAAACGAAGAACCAATGGAATCGCAACTTTACATTCGAGTACTCTTATTCACTGAACTAAATCATAAATGTTTTGAGAAAAGATTTGTTTTGTTTTGTTGATTTTCCGACAGCGTGGATAATTGATGTATATTGAAACGTTTTTCGTCATGCCTTATCAAATATGGTCTGTAAACAAACCGGTTTCGGCATTGCTGGAGAACGAAAAATGACACTGATGAAGGCCCAATGCCGAAACCAGTGTGTCTCCAACCCAAGTTTGACAATAGATGACGGATAATAGTTCAAATATGCATAAATTCTGAGAAATATTCAATTAAGTATTCATGATCGAAAAAAATTAAGAAGCATTTTTCCTCAAAATAATAAAAGTTGTATATAAAAATTAGAAATTCTTAATCCTTACATTGAATTTTTCCTCAATTTAAAGACAATTTTGTTAGGAAATGTTTTCCTCATTTTAGAAAACCGTTTTTTTCTCAATATATGTATTCGATGTATGTATATTAGAAGGATATATGGTCATCCCTGTCAAATTTGGCGTAGTGCAATCTTGAGTATAAATTTTTGTTACTTTGTAGGAAACGCCGAAACCGGTTTGTCTCCCAAACAAATTTTACAAGAAATAACTGAATATCGTTCCAATATACATACATATGTAAATGAATCACCCACCCAAAACAAAAAGAAACAGTTGTATTCAGTGGTCTTGCTCCGGAGTCGGAACAGTGGCAACGGACTCACCACGTGACACGGATACTAGAAGGGGTGCTCATGGTAAAACCGGTGGATGCTCTTCTCCTCTATTTTTTAACGAACTCTTATTTTGCGATTCTCTTTCTGAGTTCTGAAAATACTATTTGTTTCCATTACGTCGGCGAAAAGTTCTAAATTTTGCTATTCAAATAATTTTCTCTGCTGTTTTCACTATGCCATAAAACGAGAATCTACAATGCAGTGAAAACTTTAAAATATTCAGGAGGTTTTTCTTTTGCTTCAACTGGTCAGTATCAACTACCGGTATACTTAACTATAAGTAACTATAAAACGTTTGAGAAGTTTAGGCGTATGCCTACCGAACGAAGCGATCACTTCATTGTTTTTTCTTGCTGATCGCTTATAACAGTCGAAACGTGTGTAGTGGCAATGACTGGAGGTGTGAATACATCTAAAACTATTAGAGCAGCTTACTGACTAGGGGAGTAACAGGATGAGTTCGTTTCAGTACACATACGTACTTCACCGCTCCACTTCACTTCATTGCCCTCAAAAGATAAGAAATTGCTTGTACAATGTCTTAGAAGACTTAATGAAGCTTCATGACAACAAATCGTTTTATATACTTTCCTTTAACTTGAGCTACTTAAATAAACATATGCAGATAAAAACTCTCTACACAAATATGTCCCTACTTGTAACTTAATACAACTTAAATGCGATATTTCGACGCTACTTTAGTTAGTTGTACTTGCAAATATTTTCAAGTTAAGTATTGAAAGAAAGGCTTTTTGTTGGTGTATTGGACTTGCAAATCTGTAAGCGATTTTTTATTGTCTCGTATATTATTTCACTTTTTTGTTTCCATATCAAATTTCCACTTCTTCTGACTCCTCACACGCGCTTATTTTGCGCTAAGCTTCTTTGCTTACTTTCTTTTATGTTGTAAGTAAATTGATTTTAACTTAAAATTTATAACGATTGCCTTACTAATGATAAAAGACATTTGTTCTGCTTGGCAACATTTTAATGGACGTACTTTGAATGTTAGCGGCTGCCTAAGCGCCTACCAAAGTTCTGCCATTCTACATTGCAAGAAATGGTGCTAGTAAAATCAACAAATCGGTTATGTTGTTCTTGACTTAACGGAGATTCGGTGAAATTGATCGAATTATGGTTAATTCGACCGAGTTCTTTGTCAAATGAAGAAATTAGTTTAGTCATTTCAACAGAAGAGAAATTGTCGCTCTTAAGTTAACAAAATTCTGTAAAATTGATGGATTCCTGGTCAATCTTACTGATTTTTCTGTCAACACAACTGATCTTACAGGTCATTTCAACGGCGATCAACTATCAAAACATGAGCAAATTTCAAAGAGAATTTTACGCTCACTGCGCTCTCTACTTTGTACTTATGACGATGGTGCCACTTGTTAAAAAAAAAAAACACCAAAATAAGAAAACCATCAAATCGAAAAAACACACAAAATGGCAAAACAACAAAAAACTAGTTTTTCAGTTATCAATACAAAACAAAAAAACCCTTTTTTTAATTTACTGTGCAAAAATTATGAGATACCGGGACACCTATCTATCGGGTACAATTTTGCAACTTCTCCTCCAAGCGAAATGCAAAATTGCGCCCTCTTGTTGCAAAAGTTTTGTTAGAACGAACAGCATTTTTCCAAAGTTAGTAACATTTTGTTCAAGTTTTTACGAATTTTCACTCACGCGAACGAATTTAATAAGATAATAAAAAACATCCTTTTTAATGCTGATGATTCCGGCAACATAAAAGTTTGAGTTGTTTTGGAATCGTTTCAACTTAAAGTGTTACGAAAATTAAATTTGCCGAATTACATGTAAAGTTACTCCAGTAGTGAATTACCTTCCTGCGACTTGATTCTTTACTTTTCTATAGCTTACAAGTTATCTATTTAAAATATTATGTCGAACATTTATACTAAAAGTTTTGTTCGAAACAATCAAGTGTGGCAACCACATGCGAGAGAAGAAATTGAGAATGAGCTGAGCTGCAACTGAAAGAAATGAGAATCAGTTTTGTGACTACTATTTTCATTTCTATTCGCAAAGCGATTAAATAAATTATAAAATATAAAATTTGGTGAAAGTGCGTTTAATAAAACAAAATAATAAGGTGTATAATATTTAATGTGTGCCAGCAAAGAGCGTAGATTAATAAGAGGGAGCGTTGTAGAGTCGTTCATTCTCCACAAAGTGGGACGGCTGCACCAGGAATACACCATACGTTTTGCTCCTGCTTCGTTTTCACCATCTGGATTAAAAAAGTCATGAGCCTGGGCATTCGCGCAATTTTAGTGGTGTAAAATGCATGGCGCCAGCGCCAATGCGGTGCCAGCTCAATGGTAGCTCATTGATGCAATGAGTCCAAGCGAATTTTTGACTCTACTTAGTAGTGAGTGCGTAGTAAATTTCACTTGCGCTATTGAGTGAAACGACTTTTGTGTGTCAGGCACGAGTTTGGTGTTATTGGCGCTACTGGCAATGATGACACTGAGCTGATGACGGTAGCGCTGGTAGTTCAGCTTTTGAATCAGAGAAAGAATTGATGACCCGTGTAAATTATTATGGCTTTGGCTATTTTTGGTTGTGTATTTGAACCAAATAAATGCTGCGGACATAACAACCGGAGTCATTTTTGAGTTTTATATTTTAGATTTAATGCACAATTAATATGGATATGTTTGAGCACCCAAATAATAACAGTAGTATTGCTAAAGTGCTGCTTAGTTGATGGAATGTAGCTAATTTCCTAGCGATGATCAATAGATTGTCAACATTTCGTTCAACGAACGCGCGCAATTGCCACATCTGCTCAAATTTTCCAAGATTTTGCTTTGTTGATTTAACTTAAGCTGTTATGCCAATATTTGCAGGCAGCTTATTTCAAATAGGTCATTTTTCCAAAAGCAAAATAAATTACAGCAAAGATTACAGAGTTAAACAGCCTTAAAAAATCAGCTATGTTGAGGCGGATAGCATAGCAAAAAGTATGGTGAATTCCTCATACAGCCGTCCCATAATTTCCACAAAGCTTTAGAACTCTACAATGTACCATCTTATATTTAGAGAGTCTTTGGTGCCAGCATATTTGATGTAGCCCAATTAACGTTCGGTTAGTAAGTGCCACCGTGGTGTGATGGTAGCGAGCTCCGCCTGCCACACCGTATGTCTTGGGTTTGCACCCCGGGCAAAGCAACATCAAAATTTTAGAAATAAGGTTTTTCAATTAGAAGAAAATTTTTCTGAGCGGGGTCGCCCCTTGGCAGTGTTTGGCAAGCGCTCCGAGTGTACTTCTGACATGAAAAGCTCTCAGTGAAAACTCATATGCCTTGCAGATGCCGTTCGGAGTCGGCATAAAACATGTAGGTCCCGTCCGGCCAATTTGTAGGGAAAATCAAGAGGAGCACGACGCAAATTGGAAGAGAAGCTCGGCCATAGATCTCTTCGGAGGTTATCGCGCCTTAGATTTATTTACAACTTTTTTTGTTCATTTGACTACTAAAACGGTCAATTATGAATCAACGATTAGTGCGCAGTTGAGTCAACATCTTGTTGCGATGGATAAAAAATTACAGAAATTTCGGTTGAATTGACCCGTATTTCGGTTGATTTTACCAGTCTTTTTCTTTCAGTGTACTTGAAGTTTATGCGTTTTCTTTTGGGATACAAGAAACAGTTAATATAAATTTTTTAAAATTTTTTTTTTGCTTCTACATAGAAAAGCTACTTAATTCATGGGGTATACATAGAAAAGCCTCTACAATGAATAAACACATTTTTATTATATCTGTTTATAGAAAAAATTTAATTTTGCATATCTGTTTTATATCACTTTTTATTATTTTAAACCCTTGTTAATTTTTATGCATGTTTCAATTGCAGGATTGGGCTATACGCAGTGAAGAGCAAAGTTTAATGATTGAACGCGTTCTTGTACTGATACGAAACGTGCTTCAAGTGCCCGCCAATCCAGAGGCTGAATGTCGTGCCGATAATGATGCCAGTCTGCATGACCAAGTTATCTGGGCGTTGCATCAGTCTGGTCTTATGGATTTGGTGTTGTTTGTTGTGTCATCACCGGATGAGCATCAGTTTCATTTACATGGCTTAGAGATTTTATGTCTGCTTTATCGCGAACAAGTAAGTATTTTGTATGAGTACGATAAGCTGAAAATGAAGTTGTAAAATCAAAGTCGGAATGGAGAGTTGGCAGATGTGCGAGTTGAGATGTGAAGGTGGTTATAGTTGGTTGTTGTCAATATATCTATATATATATAAATGAATTTGTGTGCGTTAGTACGTTCGAAGCTGAAAAACGGCTATACCGATTTTAATAAATTTTTCACGGTTATTTTCGATCTTATTCAGAGATCATTTACGACAAAAAATAAATTCTCAATTGAAAATATTTTTGCTAATACTCAATAATGGTTTGACCGATTTCAATAATTTTTTCTTTACTCTATTCAATCGGACTAATTGTTTATATATAAATTTGGTGTCACGTTGTTTGTCCGCGATGGACTCCTAAACTACTCAACCGATTTCAATCACATTTGCACACCGTGTGCGTTCCTGTGAAGTTTCTTTTCGGAAGGAACCAGGGACCGATCTTTTTGAACATATTCTGTTCTTTGTTCGATTTACCTGAAATTGGGCATATAGATAGCCCTTTGGGCATATAGGTATGCACAAAGAGAAAGGCAGAGGGAAGAGTGAATAAAAAGATAAGGAAAATGGGGATAGAGGGATAGACAGAGTAAGAGGTAAAAACTGCTTAAAAGTTAAGCAGAGAGAGCAACGTCGGCCGGGACTGCAAGTCTTATAAAATAACTCCGCACATAAAGCATCGATTTTAAAACGGGTTTTTGTATTTTAAAGCTTAACATTTTGATATGGTAACAAAAAATCAGTCGATTGAAATCTTTCTTACTTGCGATTAAACTCTAAAATATTTCATTCGTTCTGCTTTAAATAATAGCAATATTAAAAAAAAAAAATTACGTTAAAAAAGCAGTTTGTTTGTTTGTTCGCTGTCAACCAGGCGTTTAAACGTACGTTCAGAGAGGGCACTTCACCAAATCAGATGCCGTTAAAACTTTTAAATGATTGGTACCGAAGAATTAAATATATGTCCTCTCACTGCTCTAAGCCGTTTTTATTAAAATTTTTCAAATATACACCCGGAGAATGAGCCTGCTAAGTTTTGTTCGGGAACTGGATAAGAGACCGATCAATCCTAAAATTTCATATATAGGATGAGACTGTATACATTAAGAGGCTCTTGCCTACGAGGGAAGGAGACAGAGTTGGACGAAAATGGTGGGATAGATAGAAGAAGGAGGGATCTGTCAAGGCAGCCAAAAACAGGGATGAATACAGAGGGTTTACACTGAAATGACAGCCCTTAGTCGGAAAAAAAATCCCTAGTCGCTCCGGTAGGTAGAACCGGCTGTCGTGGGAAGCCAGAGACCTCGGGCGGAGCATGCTACAATAACACCCCGCCCAACTTACTTACTTTTGCCAAAGTAAAATCATATTTTGGTAAAATATCAGCCCTTCAAAGCCCTAGAAAACTTTCCATATTCATAACGCACAATTCGTAAACATATTTTGACTTAACCATATATATATATCTACTGACATCGGTTATTGGTCCCTTAACCTAAAATATGTGAAATGAAAAATATAATCTCCAACATGTGAATCAATTCGCCAGCGCAAAAATTTATAGATTATGGGTATGGGTGAAAACCAAAAACTAATTGGTTGGCTATGATATCTTTAAGACTAAGGCGTTATTCTATGACTTCAATAACCGATTAAGTTGACTTCCATAGATAGAGTTGGTTGGATCAGCGTTTAGCACGGAGTTTGCCAGGGCCTTAAGGTAGTTGTTCCGCAATTTTTTTTTATCTCATGATCTATTCATACACGCGGGAACTTTACAGTAGTGATCAAACTTTGGTCTCACAATTTAAGGCATTTACATACGTACCACTTTCAAAATCAAAAATATTTATTTGTTCACAATCATAACATTTTATTTGTAAATGATATGGTGACATTCTACTCAACAGTCAAATTGGCGATATTTGTTTTATATATATCAACCGCTATTTCGAAAATGACCTATCTTAAAATGTTTCGAAATTCGGTGTTCTGTCGAGTAAGGGTGATATTCCACTCAACAGTGAATTTATAACAACACCCTTTCAGATGTATAGGCAATTAAAAATTGTTTAACTCCTTCATTTGTTAAATTTGTAAATAAATCCGGAATGTCGAGCTGATCATTATTATAGTGTGCCAACGCACAAAGATGGTCATCCACAAGTGCCCCAGCTCCATCTTCTCCATAACCCAGTGCACTTCCACTACCTCCAGCACAAACTATTTTGTATGGTAGATCACGCGACATCTGCGTCTCGCATTCATCCTTTGGTATTATACGCATTGTAGTAGTTCTGAGAAGAACATTATGAATCCTACGACCTTGCCTATCCGAACCCCATCCATTAACTTTCAAATCCATGCCCGGTTGTAATACGGTATGGCAAAGCGGTACAGGATTTATATTAGGACCCCGTGTAAAATCTGGAACCACTCTAACCACAGCTATTTCGAAAATCATTGTTCTTCTATTACACGGTGGATCACAAATTACTCTGCACACATTGCGTTTTTTGCCAGCGTCTCTACCTGCTCCTATATCGTCTACACCAGCTATAACTTTAAGATTTTCTTTCGCGTGTCCTTGCGCGACTACGCAAGTCCCACCTGTAACCACCGAATTCAAAGAGATTAGGGAACCAGCGCATTGATACTTGGAACCTTGAAATATCGACACCGAATGTGCGCTGTTCTCTATATATATTCTATTTCCATTTATAACGCGAAACTCCGCATTCGTTTTTAATAAAAAGCAGCGTAGAACAATAAAGAGGATCGCGGAAATATTGCGTGTATTCATTTCGGTTTAAGAACTTTTGATCACTTTTTAAGTATAAAGACACTGAGATTAATTTTGTGGGCGCTATTTATACCCAATTGAGCAATTTGATTAAAAAACAAGTACGGAAGGCTAAGTTCGGGTGTAACCGAACATTACATACTCAGCTGAGAGCTTTGGAGACAAAATAAGGGAAAATCACCATTTAGCTAAATGAACCTAGGGTAACCCTGGAAAGTGTTTGTATGACATGTGTATCAAATTAAAAGTATTAATGAGGGGTTTAAAAGGGAGTAGCCCTTAGTTGTATATGTGAAGGCGTTTTCGAGATATCGACCAAAATATGGACCAGGGTGACCCAGAACATCTTCTGTCAGGTACCGCTAATTTATTTATATATGTAATACCACGAACAGTATTCCTGCCAAGATTCCAAGGGCTTTTGATTTCGCCCTGCAGAACTTTTTCATTTTCTTCTACTTAATATGGTAGGTGTCACACCCATTTTACAAAGTTCTTTCTAAAGTTATATTTTGTGTCAATAAACCAATCCAATTACCATGTTTCATCTCTTTTTTCATATTTGGTACAGAATTATGGCATTTTTTCATTTTTCGTAATTTTCGATATCGGAAAAGTGGGCGTGGTCATAGTCGGATTTCGGCCGTATTTTATACCAAGATAAAGTGACTTCAGATCAGTACGTGATCTAAGTTTAGTTAAGATATATCGTTTTTTGCTCAAGTTATCGTGTTAACGGCCGAGCGGAAGGACAGACGGTCGACTGTGTATAACAACTGGGCGTGGCTTCAACCGATTTTGCCCATTTTCACAGAAAACAGTTATCGTCATAAAATCTATGTCCCTACCAAATTTCACAAGGATTGGTAAATTTTTGTTCGACTTATGGCATTAAAAGTATTCTAGACGAATTAAATGAACAAGGGCGGAGTTACGCCCAATTTGGAATTTTCTTTTATCTTTGTATTTTCATCATGATATCTTCAACGACTGCCAAATTACAGCTTGCAGAAATTTTAAATTACCTTATTTTAAAAGTGGGCGGTGCCACGCCCGTTGTCCAAAATTTTTCTAATTTTCTATTTTGCGTCATAAGGTCAGCGCACCTACTAAGTTTAATCGCTTTATCCGTCTTTGGTAATGAATTATCGCACTTTTTCTGTTTTTCGAAATTTTCGATATCGAAAAAGTGCGCGTGGTTATAGTCCGATTTCGTTCATTTTAAATAGCGATCTGAGATGAGCGCCCAGGAACCTACATACCAAATTTCATCAAGATACCTCCAAATTTACTCAAGTTATCTTGTTTACAGACGGACGGACGGACATGGCTGAATGAATTTCTTTTTTCACCAAGATCATTTTGATATATAGAAGTATATATCTATTTCGATTAGTTTATGCCGTTACGGATTACCGTTATGCGAACAAAGTTAATATACTCTGGGAGCTCTGCTCAGCTGAGTATAATAAGCAAACATCTTTCAGTCAAAATTCCAGGAAATTGAATACATCTTAATTAAAGTTAAGGGTAAACAATAAAAAATCTTGTTTGTTTTCACACGGTCCATTATAAATAAAATAAATAAATGCAAGGCGCGCTAAACTCCGAAGAGTTTTTAGGCCGAGCTTGCCTTCCAATGGGCATTCATGGCAGAAATACATTGGGAGTGTATGTTAAACACTTGCGAGAGGCGACGCCGATTAGAAAAACTTTTTTGTGCGTGTTTCTTCATTTTTTATGTTAATCTGCACGGGAGTTGAACCCAGGGCCCTCGGGGTGGTAGGCGGAGCATGCTACCATAACACCACGACGGCCGCCTCGATTAAATATAGCTTGTGAAATTTTTGGGTGAAAGTGCCTACTAAAATAAAAATTTTGTTTATGGCAAATACAATAAGTAAGGACGGAACTGTATTCGGCTGTGCCGAAGACTTCATACCTTTCATGAATGGGGCTGAACAGCAAGATTATCCCACTCGTAATATCCAAATAATCGGCGGTTTTCTGAAAAATCGGTTGTATGGGGAATATATGGAATAGTGGTCCGATCCGGCCGGTTCCGACAGATATCTAGGTTAGGTTGAACTGGCCGGTCCGTGAGGACCTCACATAGACTGAATAAGTCCGTAGTGTTACCAGAAGTTTGTTTTAACCACCAAACTGAAAAACCCTATCAAAATCAGGACCTATGTTATAAAATAACTCCGTCCTCTTGGCAAATACTAGAAGCTTCCTGGGATTTAAGCCACTTGCTGCTGCTAGATCTGACAGCTGTATCACTCCTAATAGCTGGAGTCTTAGCCTGGCAAGCGCAGGACAAGAGCACAGAACGCGCTCGATCGTTTCTTCCTACAGCCCGCACTTCCTACATCTTCTATCACTGACCAAGCCTAATTTAAAGGCATGTGAAGCCCCGCACTTGAACCCACGCCTTTCCGGCTTGGTCGATCATGTGCGCCTCTCGCCTTCGCTTAATTTCGCCCAGTCTAATTGTGACGTCTACGGAGCAAGCTTCAAGGGATGCCCCCTTTTTAGCTAGTTGGTCCGATTTTTCATTCCCATCTATTCCCATATGCCCTGGGACCCAATATAGATGTATGTTTCTCCCTGTCCCGATTCTCTTCAGGGACTGCTTACACTCGAACACGCATTTATATGCTGTGCTATGCGAGATTATTGCCTTAATTGCTGCTTGACTGTCAATATAAAAGTTAACACGATTGCAGCTTGGGCTATATTCTTCCAGGGTTTCTACTGCTTTGGTTACGGCTACTATTTCCGCTTGGAAAACGCTAGAGTAATCCGGCAGACTGTAGGATCTGTTTATTTCCGGATCAGCACAGTATACCGCAGACCCTACTCCTTCCACTACTTTGGAACCATCTGTGTACACATGTATCGCCTCGTCCGCCATTTGAGCACCCTTGCGTCAACCGTCCACCTCTATTATGGCCTTAAGCGCCCTCGAAGCGCAGATAGGGAATCAGGTAGTCTGTTCGTATTGTGATTGATGACGCTATAGTACTATGGCCATATGATCAGCGCTCAAGCTGCCCCGAGGCACAGAGCCTGGTTGCAGTTGTTAATGCTATGTTCTTTGCTACCAGGTCTACAGGGGGAATGTGCAGAATGGCATACAGTATAGCCGTCGGGGTTGTTTTCAGGGCTCCCGTAATGCTAAGCATTGATAGTCTGCATACCCCCTCTAATTTTTTGAGGTAGGTTGCTTTTTGTGTGGCTTTCCACCAAACAAGAACTCCATAGTATAGGATAGTGCTTACAATCGCTGTAAAAACCCAATAAGAAAGAGAGGGCGATAAGCCTAACGTACACCCCAGCATTCTTTTACATGCATAAAGTGCCGTTGAAGACTTCTTCACCCTCTCCTCCACGTTGAGCTTCCATGACAGCTTACTGTCTAGGGTGATTCCTAAATACTTTGTGCAAGGTTTCTCCTGTAGGGTCACCCCTCCCAAATTAGGCCTGATCCAATTTGGGACCTTGTACCTCTTTGTAAACAAGACCATATCCGTCTTATCCGCGTTGACTTTCAACCCGACATTTGACGCCCAGTTATGAATATCCCGAAGCGCCCGATCCATCAAAGAGCTAATCGACAAGATCTCTAATCGGACACCGAAATATACCAGCTCACCAAATTTTATTAAGATATCCCAAAAATTTAGGGACTAGTTTGCATACAAATGGACAGACGGACATGGCTAAATCAACTCAGCTCTTCATCCTGATCATTTCGGTATACTTATTGGTGGCTCTATCTTTTCTCCTTTAATGACTTATAATTTTGAGACTCGTGACAAACTTAATATACCGTTTTATTTTCATGAAAGGTATAAAAAGCTTATTAAGCGTTTATACCTTCCCATACACATTTTCTAATATAGGAGCCTAATGAGCATATTTAATTAATAAGTATAATGGAAGGTTTAGTTAGTGAAAACGGATTCGTATTGACGCATATAACAGCGAAATGAAATGAATAAGGCTTTGATAAAACATTTTGCTATACTTTTTCAAAAGAAATTTTCCTAGTAATTGTTTGTTTATATATGTATATGTATATTTGCACAGTTGAATTGTGTTATCAAATTGATATGTGTACAACGACTGTGTTTTAATGAAGTTTTATCTGTTTCCAATCTGCTAATAGTTTCTATTGTATACTGCCAAAAAAAAAACCAGAGCCAGAACTTACGTGGCCCAATAAATCGCAAAACATTCGCAGACGCAGAGGTAAGCACACAGTGAAACAGATGGAAAGATTTACTGGGTTTCTTAAAAAGGTAGGGTTCAATACTCCCCGGAAATACCTTTTTCTGAAATAATCCCGAAATAAGTATGAAAACAACGAATAGATCGGCGATAGCCAAAAACTTTACTTCACCAGTTCTTCCGATATGGTCCCCGAATCAGTATGAAGTACCTTTGAAAACCGAAACAATATGGAAATAGTCCTCAAAAATCCCGACTATATTATTACGAAGGCAATCTAGAAACGGATCCGAAACAGGCCCGAGAAGATCTCGAACACAGTCTCTAAACGGTTCTGAATTAGTCCTAGAAAAATTTGAAATAGTCCCGAAAATATTCCTCAAATAATCCCGAATCGGTCCCTTAATAGTTTTAAAGTATCGAGTCTATAAACAGTCCATAAACGATTCCGAGCACAATCCTGAAATAATCCTGAGGTATTCTAAAAGTAGTCCCGAAAAGATTCCATACACGGTTTCGAACTGGCCCAGCTATTTCCGATTTCATCCTGGAAAATATTCCAAACTCTCTTGATATAATCTCGGTAGTACGGAAATGTTCCCAATGATGCCAAAATTGTCCTGTAAGTAACCAGTAGACATAATATTTTAGACTAACATCTATATAAACCTTGGACCGTGCATACATACATATATTATAAATGTTTATTCTTATGTTGTTTATAAATATTTTTAAAATTTCTTTATCAAAATTTTAAAATCAAAGCTCAGCAAGAATCTGTCTTTATATAAGGATACATAAATAAAGGAAAAGCTTAAATTTTTTTTATTTTCCTTTTATTATACCTAACCTAACCTAGGTCGGTTTAATATTTGTACGCATTTTCAGTTCGCAATCGATTTGATGTGGGATGGTCAAAGCCGAGCTGCGAGCGTTTCCTTCCCTCAATATTGTCCTCATCACACTCCACCCTCAACCCTCATAATTCCCCATTGTCAAACTCCCTTCGTCCAAGTTCACAAATCGTAATTTTCCATTTTCAACGTCATTAGCGTCATTGTGTTATGATCGCCGCTAAGCCGTTTTAGCTGTAAGCGATTAAATTTACTGGCGTCCAATGACGCATAATATTGCAAGCTGATAACATTAACACCAGCACTAGCATAAACTGTGTAGCTGTGAACCAACTCAACGAACACCACCACACACAGCAGCTCGCGCGACTATGCCTGTCACTCACTTGCATTCCACACAGCATTCGTGCTCATATTTTCACCTTCAAACATTTCACATGCTAACGTTCTTCCATCGCCCCGCATATGATGTAATCTTGCGAAGGGCATTAAATATTGCTTTTGTAACTGACGCTAATTTTCCATTTAACAGACAGCCGAATCCCTTGCGGATGCATCATTCCAACGCAGCTTTGCTGAGAAACAACACGACGAACAGGAATTGTTGGCTGCGCGACGTCGTGAAAGGCAACGCCAACAAACTAAACCGCTTGCGGTGCGACATTCACGTTTTGGTGGCACGTATGTAATACGGAATATGAAATCCGTGTCGGATCGCGACATTATTTGTCATCAGCCATTGGAACGTGTTATGTCGATTGATTTCGATCGTGAGAAGAATCAACAGAAACGTTCATTTCGTCACGTTAAGGAAGAAGTACAGTTGGCGCGACGCAGTGCATTCTCAGTGCGGTAAGTGAAAGAAAAAATAAAAAAAGTATTTAAATAAAAAAAAAATTACATACATAGATACGAGATGAAAAACCATTGCATGAGGTTAAAAAAGAAAAATTGAATTAAGTGCGATTTTATTTTGCATCATTCATGCATTCGTAGGAGTATGTGTCTTGAATAACATTTCTTATTTGTTTGTTTAATACTTTCGTTTTGTTGTGTTGCAGGTGTATACATTAAGAAGGGGAGATATTGCAGGGACTGTTTGTTTTACTCAGTTGAGCAGAGCTCACAGAGTATATTAACTTTGATTGGATAACGGTTGGTTGTACAGGTATAAAGGAATCGAGATAGATATAGACTTCCATATATCAAAATCATCAGTATCGAAAAAAAATTCGATTGAGCCATGTCCGTCCGTCCGTCCGTCCGTCTGTCCGTTAACACGATAACTTGAGTAAATTTTGAGGTATCTTGATGAACTTTGTTATGTAGGTTCCTGGGCACTCATCTCAGATCGCTATTTAAAATGAACGATATCGGACTATAACCACGCCCACTTTTTCGATATCGAAAATTTCGAAAAACCGAAAAAGTTTGATAATTCATTATCAAAGACGGATAAAGCGATGAAACTTGGTAGGTGCGTTGACCTTATGACGCAAAATAGAAAATTAAAAAAATTTTGGACAATGGGCGTAGCACCGCCCAATTTTAAAAGAAGGTAATTTAAAAGTTTTGCAAGCTGTAATTTGGCAGTCGTTGAAGATATCATGATGAAAGTTGGCAGGAACCTTACTCCTATTACTATATGTATGCTTAATAAAAATTAGCAAAATCGGAGAGCGACCACGCCCACTTAAAAAAAAAATTTTTTAAGTCAAATTTTAACAAAAAATTTAATATCTTTACAATGTATAAGTAAATTATGTCAACATTCGACTCCAGTAATTATATGGTGAAATAAAATACAAAAATAAAAGAAAATTTCAAAATGGGCGTGGCTCCGCCCTTTATCATTTAATTTGTCTAGGATACTTTTGATGACATAAGTCGAACAAAAATTTACCAATCCTTGTGAAATTTGGTAGATGCTTGGATTCTAGGACGATAACTGTTTTCTGTGAAAAAGGGCGAAATCGTTTGAAGACACGCCCAGTTTTTATACCCAGTCGACCGTCTGTCCTTCCGCTCGGCCGTTAACACTATAACTTGAGCAAAAATCGATATATCTTTAATAAACTCAGTTCTCGTACTTATCTGAACTCACTTTGTATTGGTATAAAAAATGGCCGAAAGTCGACTATGACCACGCCCACTTTTTCGATATCGAAAGTTACGAAAAAAGAAAAAAATGCCATAATTCTATACCAAATACGAAAAAACGGATGAAACATGGTAATTGGATTGGTTTATTGACGCAAAATATAACTTTAGAAAAAACTTTGCAAAATGGGTGTGCCACCTACCATATTAAGTAGAAGAAAATGAAAAAGTTCTGCAGGGCGAAATCAAAAGCCCTTGGAATCTTTGCAGGAATACTGTTAGTGGTATTACATAGATAAATAAATTAGCGGTACCCGACAGATGATGTTCTGGTACACTCTGGTCCACATTTTGGTCAATATCTCGAAAACGCCTTCACTTATACAACTACCACCACTCCCTTTTAAAATACTCATTAACACTTTTCATTTGATACCCATATCGTACAAACAAATTCTAGAGTCAGCCCTGGTCCACCTTTATGGCGATATCCCTATATGGCGTCCACCCATAGAACTATGGCCTACTCCCTCTTAAAATACTCTTTAATACCATCCATTTGATACCCATGTCATACAAACACATTCCAGGGTTACCCTAGGTTCATTTTCCTACATGGTGATTTTTCCCTTATTTTGTCTCCATAGCTCTCAGCTGAGTATGTAATGTTCGGTTACACCCCAACTTAGCCTTCCTTACTTGTTTAAATTGTAAATTAGCTTTGGTGCACCTAAGGGGTAAGGCTGAGCGTCTGAGGTAAACATTTGGTCATGAAACGGTCTCAGTTCAACCACGTACTTATAGAATCCGAAACTTCTTTATCGAAGAACAACCTACATATGACCAATGGGCCGCTGAAAACCTGGATAGCCATTTCCTCTGTAAATTTTCCAATTTGGTCCACTAATTTCGCATGTCTCTTAGTTAGTTTGAGGCGATCAAAGCTAAGGGGGGGGGGGCTACCATCGACTAAACTGTGTTGAGCTCAGAGCTTAAAGTGCTGTTTGAATCATCATCAATTGGCGTTTAACCGCCTAGGCGATTTTGGTCAATGTGTAATAAGCCACACTTACTATACTATCCCTGTTACGTGATAACACGATAAGTGACGCCAATAGGGAGCACCATGAGAGTTGAAGTCTTCCTACACGTGTCACACCCAACTTAGTAGAGGACTCCTTCTTACTCTGCTTTCTATACGAGTGCAGACAGGGAAACTTTTCACTTTCATTACATTACCAACCAAGCTAACTCTTTGGACTTTTATTGTTTGCAATATGCTCATGTCTGCTTAAAGTTCATCAGCTTGACAAAAGACTTCCTTCGATACATAGAATAAAAAATCTTTTGCGGAGATTTCTCTTCGACAACGATGTTGTTGTTGTTGTAGCGATAGGGATACTCTCCGAAGGCCTTGGGGAGTGTTATCGATGTTGATGGTCCTTCGCCGGATGCAGATCCCGTGCGTTCCGGCACCGAGTCCGACCATCTTGGGAACGATTTGTAATGACCACATGCGACCTTCTAGGCCGCCATTCCGCCCTCCCATCCCCTAGATCCATGAGGAGTGGGTCGCAAGAGCTTCGGCTGTTAATGGAACAGGATTCGCCACGGATAGGTGAGGTTGACAATTGGGTTTGGAGAAGCTATATATTGCGCTGGCGACCCCTTGAAAGGGTTGCGCCACACAACTCCTTGAATCTATTTGGTATTTTAGTAGCCTCTTTCGACAGACATACCTACCGCGGGTATATTCTAACCCCCTAACACGCTGGGGGACTCGACAACGATCATACCCGACAGTTTCGATAAGAAACTAATGGACCACGACTTGTGGTTGTCGAGAAAGCACGCTACTTTTTAATTCCTTTTAATTACCTACTCAGTATTTTTTTGTTTCTTTTTGTTTTTTCTCCAGGATTTTGTAGTAACACTCTGGTCGATTGCAGGTTTTCCTGGTTTGAAGCCGCATTTCTAAGGTTCAATCCGTATCGGTTCCGTCACCTATCTCTCTTTATAATCATAAGAAGAAGTGCTCCTACCATACCCTGAGCACACTCTGTTCGTCAGCTACCAGGTAAATATTATAATTTCTGCACCCTTCTTGAAACTCTTCGTTATCCGCTGATAGCGTTTTCGAGCAATTACCCTCTCAACCAGCATCTGTCGATTAGATGTATGGTTAAGTAATGAAATCTCTTAAATCGCATCGGTTAATGGCGGCGACCTCAGCTTGAAAGATGTTGCAATCGACGTACTGTTCGAACTTGCAGATAACCTTTATGGAATAAACCCTCCATATCGATTTTATATCCATATTCGAACGTAATTTTCCCCTCGAAAGAATGTACGTGCTTTGGCAAGCAATTGCTCATGTAATTAAAAAAAACTGTTTTGCAGCCTAGTCGCTTTGCATATAATGCCCTCCATGTTTCGCATTGCAATCGATGCCATAGGGACTTCTGTATGTATATATCCGCAAATTCCAATAAGAAGCTCTTGGGGAGTGTTCTTATCGCATGCCAATGGCCTATCGTACATTGCAACTGAGGTCTTCCTAGCGCCAATCTTTTGCTTACTGTACAGTATATTCCCAGGTACTCAATCTTCTCCAACAGTATCAGCGGTACTTTCCCAATTACGGGCGACCTTAACTCAGTTATCATAAATATTCTAGGGAAGAACAAGTTTCGTTAGCTGGTTTGAGAGATAGTCTTTCAAACTTTGCGGTATAGGTGGCTTTCATTATGTTTTCTGCCTGAAATGCACGTGAGGCTTGCTATTGAGTTCTGCCTTTATAAAAGAAGCCCATCCCAAGTATAGACTAGTACTTGGCACGCCCATGATTCAATATTCTGGAGTAAGACGTTTACAACCGCAACACAAAGCTATTCCTAAGAAGTTTGTACAAATTCATCTACAACTACTTTTTCTCTGAATGATATGAGAACCCTATTCACGATAACGTGATTCTATAGCGCTCTTCCGACGCAAAGAAAATAAGCAATGTGAAATCCCTGCCATCGAAGGCCCCTATCCTCCATGCTGTTCGGTGCTCGGTTCAGATTTTCGCAGCTAGTGACCGTATGCTATGGTCCACTCCACGTACATGCTTCTTGTAAACATGCTTAGGATCATTTCAACTAAGTCAAGAGAATACTGCCTGGTGTCGTTACCTCCAACTACTCTCGGGCCATACTTTCCATGTGGGCGACAGTAACTATATATTCTGCTTTTATGGGAATCCACAGATTCGCCAACCTCAGCCGAAAAATTTATGTAATGAGCTTACTTACCTACACATCCAACCTGTGATATAGTTTCACTATCTCTTCACTGCTCAAAGTATACGAATCGGCAAACAAAATTCCAGGCAACCCTAATGCAGGCATATTTACATTAATTTCCTTATTTGCTTTGTAAATTTGCTTCATTACAAGTTCAATCAAATCAACTAAAACTATCCAATTACTTTTGCAGTCGCCAAATTTTTCCATTGAGAACTAGAAATCCAACTCATTTTGTTAAGGAGCTGCCAAAAGTAAACTTAATTAAATTCATTTTACAAAACTATAAAAAGGCAAAACTGGCTCAGAATATTTGAAATTTCTTTCGATAATAACTGAAGTCAATTTCGTTATATTCAATACAAATAGTATTTAAAATATGTTTACTAATTGAGGTTAGTACTAATGAAGGCTCATTGTATACATATCTTCTAGGAAATTCATGTGGTTTTGTTTTGCTTAAAAATCTATTTAGCATCAACTTTTTTACCCAATTAAATAAAACATATTTTTTCATAACCTTAACTTTTCAGGTATGAGTTGGAAAATTTATTGTGTTTCAAAATACCACGCATTAAAAAATCTCAACTGCAAAGCTTCACATTTTAATCGTCATCATTAAGGCTTGGACGAATTTTCCAGAAAGTTAGCCTAAGTAATGTAGTAGGAATACCTACTTGTACTAAGATTTGGCATCTACTAGCGTGCAAAGAACTAACCAGAGAATCTATTCCAGTTTTACTCGGTGAAATTTTTTTAAATCAGCGAAAAGCTTGCAGGTCAAATGTAAATCTTTTTCAATATTCACCCTTTACATGACACAAACGTTAATAAATCTTCTGTATAACTTTGCTGTCGAATGTTCTAAGGGTCATCTGATCTGATGTTGAGAGAGCACATGTTTACGTGCGGTTAATTTCTTTTCATAACTCTTGATTGCCTACTCAGCTTAAGGCAGCTTTAATTGCCAACACACTTCTCTCAAAACTGTAGTCTTCTTCATCAAGTTTTCTTTAACTACAGCTATCGTATGGTTTAAAAGGAATCGGAAAGGATCTTAGCAATAACAGAGCTATTAGTGCCATCCGAAGTCAAAAGACATATTCGTATAACCTAGGCGGCAGGCAGATCAAATGTAAACAGAACACATAGGGCACCTTATCATGGCATTAAAAACTATATTGAAATTGGCAAACAGTTGTTGCCTTTATCATGAATCTTCGCCAGGATTTGACATTTTTCTAGCCTATGTTAGACTCAGCACGTCCTAAGCTGCGCTGATAGGGTCCATCCACTTCTTTAAAGATAAGCTCTAATCTTACTGCATTTCCAGGAATTAAGGAATCTTGCGATATCGCCTTTCTAACGCATTAAGTAGCATATCCAAACTCCAGTAAAGCGGCTTTGGCAAATTGTTTCATGTTTTTTTTTAATTTTTTCATTACTTTTTAGTTAATCCCAATACAATAATTGTGACAGTAGCAGAAACCATCCGTGGCCTAAACATTTTTCCTCTTTTTGAACTTATTTCGCATCGCTTCAGGCGGGTGTTCCATATATCTCTATTTTAAGAGTGTTTGTTGTCCTTGTGTCCAGCAGTCGCTTTTTTATTCTCAGTGTGGTTTATGCAGAGTAACAGATTTGTCGCCAGACGTCTGGGCCACTTAGAGTTTTCACTACAACATTGTTGACAGTGATTTAGCTGACTCTTTGTTTAAGTCCTTTCCAGTTATGGATCCATCGAGAGCATTTTAAGATGTGTTCTGCATTCTCCTCTTGTGCATCGCCATAAATGCAATCAATATTTTTAAACTTTTCAATTCTGTATAGGTATTTTTTAAATACCTGTCTCATAATATCATTTGGGTAATGTAGAATTTTAACCCGCCAAAGCTTCAAGTGTTTCATGTTTTTATTCATGTGATTAATGTTGCTGCCCATTTGCCTCGTTGTTCCCAGCGGTCTGGTCAAGTGCGTCTGCCTTTCTGATTTCCATGGTCTTCTTTTTTCTAGCAGAATTGTTTCGTTAATAACTTGAACGGCTGGTCCAGATACAGCGCGATAAGCTGAAGCTATCAGAGCTATTGTCCATTGTAAACATTCGAGGAGCTTACCTTTACTCTTTTTCTAAAGCGTGTCTACCCAAAGTTCGGAGCCGTTGATTAAATGGGTAGAGTGTTGCCCATCAGCAGCTACCTTTTCCTTTCTGTTGGCCGTCGAATGTTTTCCACCAAGCTGCTCAGCAAGGATTCCTAATTAGATGCCTTCTCTACCCATGCGCCAACAATTTTAGTGGGGAGTCTAATTTTACACCTAAGTGATTTATAATATTCCTTAGGAGTATATCCTCAGAGAAGGTTTCGGAGCCCACTACTAGTGGTTTGTGTTTTGGATCGAGTCATTGTTGTTGTTGTAGCAGCGCTTCGCGCCATCCAATAGGCGCGACCACTCACAAATTGACACCAATGCCCTCTAACGGGACTCCAAGGAAACTTGCAGTTTCAGCAGGGGTGTACCAGAGTGGCGTTGGTTCCACGTTGCAATTAAAGAGATGGTTGGTGTCATTTGGAGACACATTGCAATCGGGACATACATTGTGTATGTTGGGGTTGATTCTGGATAGGTAAGAGTTTAAACTGTTATAGTGTGCAGATCGAAGTTGAGCTAGAGTGACGCGCATCTCCATAGGGAGAGTGCTTTCTTCTTCTGCGAGTTTAGGGTATTTATCTTTAAGAACTGGGTTCGCCGGGCAATTCCTGGTGTAGAGGTCCGACGCCTGGAATGTAGGTCCCAAGGACCGATATTGCGGCAATTGGTGCATTATCCGCCGTGTTATTTAGTAACATCGTATAGTATTATCTTCATGAAATTAAGCACACTCTGAACATCGCCAAATCGAACGCTATTATAGTCCCTGAAAGTATTCATCTCATCTTGTAATCCTCGAATGAGCGTCTTTTATAAGCATCTCACGTTATTCGAACTCTGTCTTTTCGACCTTAGTCTACACAGGCGCCTCTCTCCTTCGCGTCACGGTAGCTTAATCTCGCAACGTGACCCTGCAAACACTTTCTTTCTATTTCAATCTATACAACACTGTTACGTGAGTGAGAAATATTCGCACAATGCTTGGTGCCAACGTTACATTGATGGTTGCTTTCAGGGAGTCGAGACGGCCGATTTTTAAAAGTTATCAGTTTTCTGTCGTAATGAGCAGCTCCTCGCCGGTCAAGTTTTTTTCCTATTACAGCAAAAAGTGTACTTGTAAATTGGCTAAAAAATCTGTGACGATGAATCACGTAAAATGTTCAGTAACATTTTTTAAGAGAATTGGGAATTTTTGTGGTCATTCACTAGATTTTTGCTGGGTCTTTGTCTGGTTGCCTCACGATGATGGTTCTCGTTGAGGGCACAATACCCCGTAAAGCCTGTACATGTAGCACGTTGGCTTTCTGTCTGCCATCGATCACAACGTGATCAATATAATTTTTCAAAATCTCACATATGCTAATTACAGTAATGGGTTGGTACAAATAAACAAAAGATACACCATCTTCTATTACGTAGTGAATTCCATTCGTCCGCATTTGCTTACCACAAATCACTGCAACCACAATCGCTACCAAGTAAACAATACAAGTTGTTGCAAGAAAGTGTGAAAATAATAAATATAAAAGCTATCACTTGTGCAAGGATAAGTCAGATGCGTGACATTGATGAACTTTGGTGTTCTGAGCTCGTGAATGAATGCCATTGGCTACAGACGCTCATGTCGTTGATATGCATCAGTTGAAGTTGTTGTACGGTAAGAAATAAAACTCATGCTTGGCTATAAAACGTAATTTTTATTAGCTGACACAGAGCAACATTTATTTAGCTGATATTCATGAGGTTCCACATACGCCATGGAGGTTAAATATATATATATGTATGAGAATGAATTTAAGTGTCATTTGCATTTTGCCTTGAGAAGTATGAATGTGTAGTAATTTTGCAATTTCAAAGTGTTAATGTACTCAGAATTTACAAATAGTTGTACAATTATTTAAGTTGTATTTACCTACGATGCTACAAGGCCATTCATTTTGTTCGCTTCAATTAAAAATCTGCAATTTATTTTAAACGAGCCGGACCCGTACACATCTTGCGCAACCAATATAAAAGTCTCTTATCAAATATGAACAGAAATCAGCTGTTCTATGAATCAATTAATACTTACAGCTTGCGATGCCTTCTGGCGTATGGTAGCAACTGCCGGTAATGCAGTGCAAATATTCACAATAGTGCCATAGTACAAATAAATTTCTTTGTGTGTTCACAATCGTTTATTTTTAACAAATTATTTTAATAAAATATAGCTAAATAAAAGCACTACGACCAAAATTGCCCAAAGCTCGCTAATAGCCCGAATCTCCATCTTTACAACCAAAACTTTATTTATAGATTTTGATTCCAAATAAGAGCTGAAAAGGGATCCGCCCACAAAAACAGCATTTAGAAATAATATATATGATGATTGACAGCATTAATTTAAGTAGGCTTCACAAGAGAGGAGGACTATCACCCAGTCAACACAGCTTCAGATTTTAGGCGCAATTCATGGCATTTTCTTTAGCCTAACAACAGCAGAGTTCGCTAAGGCTGAACCCGGGCAATTTGTCCCAACTTTTAAGCGTAAGTGAAGGAATCCCGTTTCTTCAACAGGTGAGGCTCTGGCGACCCCAAGTTCCAAGTGGATCTAGGGGTGGGAGGGCTGTATAGCCTTGAAGGTTTCATTTGGTCATACTAAATCTTTGCCGAGATGGTCGGGCTAGTACCTTGATGGTGCTTGTTACTGGAACGTAACTAACCTGCATCCGGCATAGGACCATCAACGATAACACTCCCCAAGGCCTTAAGGGAGTGTCCCTATCGCTGCAAATACAACTAGCACAGCACGCATAGAACAGCCAAGATGTCTCCACATAAGGTTAAGTGAGTTTGAACTGGCAGTGTCGCATTAATATGCCCATCATACGTTCTAAGTCTTCTATCCTTAAAGCTTTTAGCTTGATTGATTATTTGCAAACTCACATCTCCTTTAAATTTCTCCCAAGCCAATTAGGACGTGTATATTTGTAATGTGTTTTCAGACCCTCGCTCTTACTTGTCATGCGGTTGTTTTCTTATGTAACTGTCGTGGCATTCGCATGTAAACTTGTATTCGCCATGGCTGCCTAACGGATCCTCTGAGTTAAATGACTAGTTTACACTACTTCGCCTAGGATGTAATAGCTGGTCAATAAGTGACTGAAACATAGAATGAATGTGTCCATAGTGCTACTAGAATTTGTTTGACGACCAAACGAAAAGAAACTCTAATAAGGTACCAGAACTTATCTTATAAAATAACTCCATACTCTAAGCGAACTTTGAAAGTTTTCTAGGAATTAGCTTTATTGCTGGCAACTATGCCTCATCTAGTGGCTATAGCCATGACCTCGCGAGCTGAGCACACGAACACAGCACGTTATCAACCGTAAACCCGCACGTCTCACGTCTGCTGTTACTGACGAGACCTAATTTATTAGCAAGTGACGCCAGAAGGCAGTGTCCATTTAGTATGCCCATTATGAGCCTTAAGTTTTGTCTTTAGAGATATGAGCAGCTTTGTTATTCTAATATCATAGGATTTTCACCAGATCTTAAAATTCTGCAGAACCGCGCTTCTATGCACGCCTTTCTAGCTTGAGGAATCATATGCCGCTTCTGTCTACTTTTGATTTCTTCCAAAGGGATTGGGACGTCTACCGTCAATTCATTGAGTGCTGCACCCTCTTTTCCCAATTCATCAGCTTTTTCGTTCCATTCGATCACTTTAAGACCGGCAACTTAGTATACATGTACGGTCGGTCTAAGCGAAGCTTCTCCAGTGCTTGGTTGCATTCCACGTAAATTTTTGATGTACCACTGTGTGGGATTATAGCCTTAATCGCTCCCTGACGTATCAGTATTTACATATATAATGACGCGACTGGACCTTAAGCACGCATCCTCCAGAACATTTGCTGCTTTTATCACTGCCCGAAAGACACTACATTGATCTTGCAGCATGTATGGTCTACTTATTTCTGTTGAATCAAGACAGCGAACAGCAGATCGTACCCCTGCCGTTAGATTGGTTCTATCAGTAAACACGTGTATAGTATTGTAACGAATTTACTGAAATTTCGCTTATTTCAAATCTCCTACTAGCGTTCGAATCACTAAACTGTTGAATAAATAGCTCCACTATTCAATAATGCAAAATGGCCTTTTCAAGTCTTCACAATAACACTACTACTTCTTGACAGATAGCGTGCTTAAATCAAACTGACTTGTCGTGCCTCAACTGTTGCTGCTTTTATACTGTTTGGTTTCCACGTTGGCATATTTCTAGGCGCTTCTATTTCTAGAATTTGCTAGTTAGTTACCAGCTATAATATTACCAGCTATAACTACGTTTATAGCTTCTCATATGCGCGTGTATGTGTGAGTGATACTTGCAAACATTATTCCCTACTTTTGGGAATATCTCAGATATATGCATGTGTTTGTGCGTTGCTCTTCGCTGCTTGTATGGCCATATGTACAGACATAATGATTGATTTAATGATGTGCATACAAGTCACTGCTTAATATTGGCTTAGAGATGATGGTATCCCTTAGTGTTGCTAATATTCGTCACAGTATTTTCTGCCATACCGCAACCTTGCGCAAACTCTTCGATTCTATTTGGGCTCGAAATCTTTTCAAACTCAGGCACGGGACCTTGCAGTATGTTCGGTCTATATTAGAAGATGCTATACTGCTATGGCCATGCGGCCTGCAGTTAACCCTACTTAGGCTATGAAAATTTTTCTTTCGTTTCTTTCATGTGCTTGTAATTCACAGCCGGCTTATGAGTTATTATGAAAGCATATCCTAGATTTGTTATTAAGGTGTTCACAACAAAATTAGGTGGTTCAACTTGCGGCCATAAATTCAGAGCCACAAGTGCTCGCTTAACTGAAAACATTCCATGGTGTAATAGTTGATCGGTTCCTATTCCCCTAGTCCTAAGATAGAAAACATATTTATTTGCTTATCGAGTCAAGAAGCATTAACAACCTCGGAATCAGGCATTCCAAAGACCTCTTTACAAAACCGGAAATGTCCTCTGCAAGCTTAAAGAAAATAACACAAGAGGTACATATATCTTTCTTTAACCAATTTTAAATAACGTTTGAGTACTAATTAGATAAATTAGTGCTTAACAGAAATGTGCGTCTACAAAGCCTCCAGGTTTGCTTGGCATTCCTATAACAATGGATGCACCAATACCCTTCCGTTGGCAATAAATGGAGGGTTCTCAGCCTAAGTAGTGTAACAGATGGACTGTCTCCATTGGTCACTGAGGCAAAATGAAATAAGCTCCTACGATTACTGACAAAGTTGCAGTTGAAAGGAAAGCGGGCTCTAGTTATTAAGCAACTTTCAGGTGCCAAGCGGTTTATTTTTTCGTTCGATGAGTTGCAGTATCAAAATTCTACTAGGAATACTGGAGTACACCAAACGAACTTTAAAAATTGCTCTAACTTGATTCACTTTTCTTTACGGACTTTAAGCACATTCACCATCAGATGACCGACTCTTAAGGTGCTAACCTTATCTTCCTACTGTAAAATACTGGCAATTTAACGTTTCATTTGCACTTATTTCTTTGACATTTGTTTTTGTTATTGTAGTTGCAAGATCTCTATATCTGCAGGTGAAAAGCATAAACAAGTAATAAGCGCACGAATGTCAAACAAAAAAAATGCTTATAAAAACGAATATGATGCAAAGGACACCCAAGCAATACGACTTAACAATAAATACAATAACAGCAAATAATGTTGACCACGTAGCACCTCATGCCCGGATAATAAAAATATCTAGAAATACTTCTAATAATAATAAAGTGACGTAAAAGATAATGCTGAGAAAACGCCAATTGCTTTGAACTCACCTTGAACTGTGATAAGAGAGATGCAAGACTGGATGTTGGCTGCAACCGGGCCGGATTAACAAGTAGGCAGAATAGGCAGTTGCCTGGGGCCCCCGAAAAATTAAAAAGACTTTTAAAATTTTCTTACAAATATAAAATTCTAGAGAGTGAAAGAAAAACATAAACACGATCCACCGTTTCTGAGCTATTGTGATTTAAAAAATGAGTGTCGATCACGGATCGTAACACATAATACGAGCCCAGAACTGAATAATTTTCACTCAAATAAATAAAACTCAATTGACCGCATTCAAAAGGTGACGACCGACGAACTAGATAAGGTTCCTAAAAAGGACATTTCCGACTCACTTGACAAATTGTATTAGCGTGCAAAGAAGTGTATCGAAGTGAAAAGAGAGCATATATTCTTCTTAATATATAAAAATCACGTGTCACTATGTTTGTTCCCGATGGACTCCTAAACTACTGAACCGATTTTGAATTTGTTTTGCGCCCCGTGTGTAATTCGATCTAACTTAAAATATAGGATAGGTTATATCTCAGTTTATAGTCGCAATATTATTTTATTGCAATTTTTTTATTTGCTTGTGCGGATATACTTCGGTGTAATTGGTTGGTGTTTAATTAAACAACGTGCTTATCAATAAAAAAATATTATAGCCAATGATATCAAGTATAGCACATCACCAGGCCCGCCGAAAAGGTGGGGGGGGGGGGGGGAGATTAGCCCCGGGCCTGGGGTTTCTGAGGGGGCCCGCGATTTAGAGGTACTATGACATTTTTTTTTAATTCAGGAGACTCTTTAGTCGTTCCATGTGCAATTTTTAAGCCGAATTTCAAAAGCAACGAAACTCTGCATTTGGTTTTAATATTATAGTGAAGTGTGAAAAATAAAAATCTATATACATATATAAAAAGAAAGGCTAAAATGTGTGTTAGTTGGTCGCCGGTGTTTGAAGATATGCTTCGTCGATTTTGTTCAAACTTTTACACAAGTTCCGTAAGCCTCACGCGGTGGTGACTACATAGGTTTGGTTGCATACATGCCACCCTCTGGGACAGGCAATAAGGGATGCAGAAGAATGAGAAGAAATAGAGAGAAGAGAAAAGAGAGAAGGATATTGAGAAAGAGATAGAATGAGACGAAGATGGAGATAGATGAAGCGAAAAAGACGGAGGGAGGAGTGAATAAAAGGATTAGGAAAAAGTGAAGAGGGGGGGGGAGGGCAGAGTTAGACGGAAAAAGCTTATTAAAATGTATGCAGATAGGCCAAATTTAGGGCAGAACAACGTCTGCCGGGTCTTCTAGTTGAATAATAAAAAATAATTATCTTAAAATGTACACTGGTTGTTTATATTTTGAAAAATTTCGGTTATTTTTGGAACAGAGAGTGTAGAAGCATTAAACCCTATTTTGACTGCTATGCGTTCAGTGCGTAAGCAGATTTGCAAACGTGTGCTTTTTTGTACGGATCGTTAGAAGAGAGTTTATTTTTATACCGTGACAAGTTCAAAAATTTAATACCTGGTGTTGGTTATACAGAAATTGTAAAACGTACTCGTCGTAGATTTTGGGACAAAAGATTTCCTCGAAATCATTGTCAATCTTCACAGTGAAAGTATATGGAAGTTTCAGAGAGATTTGCATTTCTGATCAACTTTTCTCTAAGTGATGAAGACCTCCACGGAGCTATAAACAACTGAGTCATTTTTATTATAGAGGTTTGGAAGAATTTTTTATTGAAATGAAACAATTCCAAAGTTACGCGAACTCCAGATACACTGATGCACAAAAAACTCATAGTCATTTGTATAAGATGCTAATGGAAGATCAATTAGCCGATGTATCTCGTAACACAGAAATAGCTCTTCGGATTTTCTAACATTAATGATCACAAATTATTCTGCAGAACGATCCTTCTCGCAATTAGATAGAATCAAAGCTGCTGAAAGAGCTACAACGCGACTCGAGATGTTAGGTATACTTTGCATTGAGTCAGATTTATTGAACAAAATCGATATTGATGATATAATTGATGAATTTGCATAAAAGAAATGTATAAAACGACATTTTGAAAATGTAGATAGTAAATAGAAAGATATTAGTTTGTATTTGTTAATCGAAAAAAAGGGAAGGACATGAAAAGAGGGCACCCAAATTGATGGTTGCCTTGAGCCCCGTTGAGGGTTGATGCCGCTCTGGCTACAACTGCCAATTGCATTCAGCCGCGAGTGTTACACAAGAAGCAAATAATAATATCCAAGAAATAACTAAAAAATCTTAACTTAAATAACCGTATTGGAAAAGAAAAAAAAATAAAATAAAGTTCTGCTAAATAGAATTTGCCAGCAACAAAGGGCTGCCCATTTCAAACACACGAACTGCACATAGCAACCAAGCACTTTAGCCTTTGCCCTTTAAATTGAGTATAATTCTGCTTTTGGCACAGCGAAAAAGTGACCGTGTAAAGAAGCATGAAAGAAGCTTTGTGACGGATATTATTGAGATGTTCAAACGCGTAGTACTCCCCTCGACACACATGTAGAGGAAGGAAAGGACAGGTGGAGGGAGACGTGAACTCACTTGGTGTTCCATTTCCATCAACCGATTTATGGGAAATTTGAGAATTTTGATACATGGCTGCAGTTGAACAAACGTATATCATGCCCCTGATTGATGTGACTATCTCAGTCGATCACGGATACCCTCATGGCTACTGTGCTAACAATTTTGTGGAAATCAGATATACTCTCTCATTTCAAAATGAGACTGACACAAGGCCCCAGGCAAAGTAAAGATGAGATCAGCGAAAGGTGAAGGTATTGTTTTTTTTTAGTGCGGGGGGGGGGGGGGTATTGTGAAGATGCGGTTTTTTCAAAGAGCTCTTCAAGTATTGCTCGATGTCCAAACTTCCCTGAATCAAATTGCACTACGAACTAGTTCAGAACTGTTGCGTAGCGAATCGTACACTATTGTATTAAGATTCTCTCCATTCGCAGCGCTTTCAACTCAAACTTTTAACATTGTGGTGTCCTACAAAGCGGCATTTACGGCCAGGCGCGTTCTTAACTGGTTCAGTCGTTGGTGGTTCTGAAGAAGTCCCTACCTTTGGTTTATTTATTTTGTGCTAAACTTTGCTTTGCTTGACTGCCTCCATTTTTGGATAAAATGCTAGTCATATTCTCTGTTTAAACTCTTACACTGTCCTTCGATCTCTTCTCTATATGAACTGTGCTCGCTTCTCCCTCTTCGTTTTTAATTCATGCGCTTTCACTATATCACTGCTGTGCTTCCTTCTTGTTGCTACATTCACGATCATATTCCCTAAAGGGATCATTGGAATTAATATGCGAAGAGAGTATGGTGTAGCTATACTGGGAGTGGAGTATTCTGCCATGAGCGCGGCGTTAGAAGGAAATTTGGGCTGCCTGAATTGCATCTTCCAGATGCGGTAGATGAGATTCTATCCACCTCTGTCACAGTTAGATAATTCATTCTTAACTTAGATAGTTATACGAGTATCACAGCGCCAAGCTCTGCCTACGTGGGGTCCAGGAATGTGCGTAATTGCTTAACCTCACTTGCTGGCCGCTAGCTCTCCGCTTCTGGACAGCTGGACACCGATTCAGCTTAGCAAACGCTGCGTTGACACCACTTCTTGCCATGCATCCTTTGCTCATCCTTTCATGGGTATTGGAGTGTTAACAGGGCACCGCCCGATGGGAGGCCATGCGATACGCCTTAACGTAATGGAGGTCGCAGAGGTGGAATCATCCAGTCACATTTTGCTCAGAGGAAATTTCTAAAATCGATGAATCGATGAATAATTCAGAGTTGGAGTTCGTGGTAACACAACGGACAACGTGTTAACACAACGGTCTAATTAAAAGATCTCAAATGAGCTGTTCCTTAAATGGACAGCTCCTACCCAACCTTACCTAAACTAGCATTATCTCACTATATATTTACTCTCTTTAACTAACTATCTTCTTATTTCCATGTCTTTCTCAGTCTATATTACTTTGTCTACTCTTACGAAGGAGAGGGGATACGCTTGTTATCTCTTCCTGGTATAAAGGGTGTGTTCTTTGCTTTCATACCAAATACAGTTTTTGAGCAGGAAACATCGAAATACTTCCGAAACCTTGTTTACAAAAGATGTCCGGGACAGAGGTCTGCGAGCCCTCAGATTGTAGTTTGTGCCTTTATATCTCCTTTTTATCTTTATCATTCACCTGCATCTTCCCTCTGTATTTGCTCAAAATCGTTTCTATTATTAAAAAAATGTAATTTCAAAAAGAAATATGTTTTATACTCAGCTGGGAAGAGCTCACAGAGTATATTAATTTTGTTCACATAACGGTATCCCGTAACGGCATAAACTAATCTAGATAGATATAGACTTCTATATATCAAAATGATCTGGGGAAAAGGAAATTCATTTAGCCATGTCCGTCCGTCCGTCTGTCTGTCCGTGAACACGATAACTTGAGTACAATTTGCGGTATCTTAATGAAATTTGGTATGTAAGTTCCTGGGCATTTATCTCAGATCGCTATTTAAAATGAACGAATTCGGACTATAGCCACGACACTTTTTCGATCTCGAAAATGTCGAAAAATCGAAAAAGTGCGATAATTCATTACCAAAGACGGATAAAGCGATGAAACTTGGCAGGTGGGTTTACCTTATAACGCAGAATGGAAAATTAGTAAAATTTTGGACAATGGGCGTAGCACCGCCCACTTTTAATAGGAAGTAATTTACAAGTTTTTCAAGCTGTAATTTGGCAGTGGTTGAAGATATCATGGTGAAATTTGGCAGGATCGTTACTTCTATTACTATATGTGTTCTAAATAAAAATTAGCAAAATCGTATGACGAACACGACCAATTTTAAAAGTCAAATTTTAACCAAAAATGTAATATCTTTACAGTATATAAGTAAATTATGTCAATATTAAACTCCAGTAATGATATGTTGCAACAAAATGCAAAAAAAAGAAAATTTTAAAATGGGTGTGGCTCCGCCCTTTTTCACTTAATTTGTCTAGAATACTTTTAATGCCCTAGGTCGAACAAAAATTCACCAGTCCATGTGAAATTTGGTAACGGCATAGCTTCTATGATGATAACTGTTTTCTGTGAAAATGGATGAAATCGGTTGAAGCCACGCCAATTTTTTATACAAAATCGACCGCCTATCCTTCCGCTCGGCCGTTAGCACAATAACTTGAGCAAAAATCGTTACTAATTTTAGTTCACGCATTTATCTGAACTCACTTTATCTTGGTATTAAAAATGGTCGAAATCCGACTATGACCACGCCCACTTTTTCGATATCGAAAATTTCAAAAAATGAAAAAATGCCATAATTCTATACCAAATACGAGAAAAGGGATGAAACATGGTAATTTGATTGCTTTGTTGACGCAAAATATAACTTTAGAAAAAACTTTGTAAAATGGGTGTGACACCTACCATATTAAGTAGAAGAAAATGAAAAAGTTCTGCAGGGCGAAATCAAAAGCCGTTGGAATCTTGGCATGAATACTGTTCGTGGTGTTATATATATAAATAAATTAGCGGTAGCCGACAGATGGTGTTCTGGGTCACCCTGGACCACATTTTGGCCGATATCTCAAAAACGCCTTCCCATATACACCTTGCGATTAAAATTTCGTATGCAACAATGCAAGACCTTTTGCGCATGATCGTGAACTGCCCTATTGACTCGTATTCTAGTTGTTGTTGTTGTTGTTGTAGCAATGCTCGCCCCACCTAATAGCCGCGACCGATCACAAATTGGGAAAGGGGTGTTAGAGGCGTTGGTTCCACATTACAATTGAAGAGATGGTTGGTGTCATGTGGGGACACATTGCAAGCGGAGCATACATTTTGTATGTCGGGGTTGATTCTGGATAGGTAAGAGTTTAACCTGTTACAGTATCCAGAATGAAGTTGAGCAAGAGTGACACGCGTTTCCCTGGGGAGTATGCGTTCCTCTTCCGCAAGTTTTGGATAATTTTCGTTAAGTACTGGATTCACCGGGCAATTCCCGGCATAAAGGTCCGACGCCTGTTTATGGAGTTCACCAAGGACCTGCTTGTGTTTTTTCACTTCATACGGCTGGGTTCTCAGGTGCCGTATTTCCTCAAAATGCTTAAGGAGATGACTCCTTGAGCCCCTAGGCGGTGCTGGTTCATCAATCAGATGTCTGTTGGGATGCCCAGGTTTCTGGGTATTCAACAGGAACTGTTTGGTCAGCATCTCATTTCTCTCCCTGATGGGGAGTATTCTCGCCTCATTATGCAGATGGTGTTCTGGGGACATAAGAAGACAGCCCGTGGCGATTCTGAGAGCAGTATTTTGGCAGGCCTGTAGTTTCTTCCAGTGGGTGGTTTTTAGGCTTGGCGACCATATGGGTGACGCGTAGCACGTAATCGGCTGGCTAATTGCTTTGTATGTAGTCATGAGCGTTTCTTTATCTTTTCCCCAAGTACTGCCAGCGAGGGATTTGAGGATTTTGTTACGGCTCTGAATTCTCGGAACAATTGCGGCTGCGTGCTCACCAAAATTTAGATCCTGATCAAACGTCACACCCAAGATTTTGGGCTGTCGGACAGTCGGTAGCGTAGTGCCATCGACGTGGATGTTCAAAATGGTCGACATTTGGGGCATCCATGTTGTAAATAAGGTCGCGAAAGATTTAGTGGGTTGTAATGCCAGGTTTCGCGAGGCGAAAAAACTGGAGAGATCAGGGAGGTAGCCGTTTATTTTATTGCATAGCGCATCGATCTTTGGGCCTGGGCCTGTGGCCATTATTGTGCAGTCATCGGCGTAGGAAACGATTGTGACTCCTTCCGGCGGTGAAGGTAGCTTAGATATGTAGAAATTAAGACATGGGGGAAGAGTAGACCCTTCCAGGTCCTGCAGTAACGAGCCATGGTTGACCGTATCAAAAGCGTTTGATAGGTCTAGCGCTACGAGTTCTGTTCTATGGTGGGGGTATTGATTTAAACCGCAATTTATCGGGGTGCTAATGGCATTTAGCGCGGTGGTAGTGCTATGGAGTTTTCTGAAGCCATGCTGATGAGGGGCTAGCTGCAAATTTGCTTGGAAATAAGGGAGCAAAATGGCTTCAAGCGTCTTTGCCACTGGCGATAGGAGAGATATCGGACGATACGACTCACCTATGTTAGCTGGTTTCCCAGGCTTTAGTAGCGGGACCACCTTGGCCATTTTCCATTTCTCAGGTATGACAAAGGTGGTAAGAGACAGATTGAAGACATGCGCTAAATATTTGAACCCCTCTTTCCCTAGGTTTTTAAGCATCGGCATGGCTATGCCGTCTGGGCCCACTGCTTTGGATGGTTTAGCACGACCAATGGCGTCCTCAACCTCTTTAGTGGTGATGGTGAGTGGTGACGCGCTGAATTTGTGTTTATGTGCGCGTCTATTGGCTCTCCGTCTATCTTTGTCGACCGTAGGATGCGTTATATATTGTCGGCAGAAAGCGCTCGCGCATTTTTTCGCGTCCGACAGCACTTTGTCGCCAAAGGCGATGGAAACTTTGTCTTTGTGCTTAGTCGGATTCGATAGGGACTTTACGGTGGACCAAAGTTTACCCACACCGGTAGAGAGGTTACAGCCTCTTAGGTGCTCCTCCCATTTCGCCCGCTTGTGTTCATCTACAAGCAATCTGATGCGTTGGTTTATATCCCTTATTTGGGGGTCGCCTGGGTCAAGCTGTCTTATAAGGTCACGTTCTCTCGCTAAGTTTGCGGCCTCCGCCGGGAAGTGGGGCCGGATTTCGGGAATTCTCCCGGCGGGAATGAAATGTGCCGAGGCGGATTTAATGACCCTACGGAAGGCACGCTCCCCTTGGCGGGCATCAGTCGGGATAGGGAGGGCAGCTAGGCGGCTGTCTGTAAAGGATTTATATTCTTCCCACTTTCCTTTTTTGAAGTTTATGAAAGTGCGTTTTTCATTGACGATGAAGTCGGCGTTACGCTCAAGCGAAATAAGTATGGACAGGTGGTCGGATGCCAATGTTACCATCGGCTGCCAGTTGACGCAGTTTACGAGTTCTGCGCTCACGATTGAGATATCTGGCGAGCTGTGACAGCTTCCTACCATACGTGTGGGGGCATCTCCGTTTATTGTGCAGAACGTCGTTTCTTCTATTTGATCCGCCAACATCTCACCCCTACTGTCCGCCCGCAAGTTTGAATGCCATAGATCATGATGGGCATTGAAATCGCCTAAGATAATGCGATTGTTGCCAGTGAGTAAGGCCCTGATATTAGGGTGGTATCCACTGGGGCAACAGGTGGCAGGAGGGATGTAGATGTTGATGATTTCTAGGTTTGCATCGCCTGACCGGACAGATAGGCCTTGACGTTCTAAGACATTGTCCCTGCGGTCGATGCCAGGATCAAATATACAATATTGCACAGAGTGGTGTATGATAAACGCGATACCGCCTCCATTTCCGCTCTCGCGGTCTTTCCTGTGGACGTTATACCCAGAGCAGGTCTGCAATGCAGATCTTGCTATGAGTTTAGTCTCTTTAATCGCAGCAATGCGGATGTTGTGCCGCTTCATGAAATCGACTATCTCTGTAATCTTCCCAGTTAGTCCATTACAGTTTAACTGCAGAATTCTGAAGTGCATAAGGGGAGACGTCGCCACTCTGGGGGTAAGTGACGGGTGACTACGCCTGGGTTGGGGAAGGCCAGGACGCAATTGCTGTTGTGGCCCTAGGACTGGGCGTCCTTGGGCAAGCATTGGGGTACCCGGATGATTTGGGTTTGCGACCTGGCAACATGGCGCGATGAAACCCGTGGGGGGGGTTGCCGTCGCGGAGACCAGTACATCTAGGGAAGTGGCACCACCCAAGGCAGGAGCTGCATTGGGCTGATGTCGCAAACATATATATTCTGTGTTGGCAAACGATGCAAACGGAGGTAGGGACTAAGAGTCTGTTTCCCTGACCTACACGATTGCTGCCGGAAAAGAGGGGGGGGGGGGAAGACGGGGGCAGGGGCTGTTGCTCAGCATTGCTTCCGACTCTACTACGAAGATTGTAGTTATGAGTGGTAGCAGCTGTTTGAGTTGTTGGCGCCGTGGGGCGCGAGCAGCAGCGGGTACTTGTTGTCGCTTGCTGAGCAGCGGGGCTGCTGGAAGGTAGTGGGGGCGCTTAGACGTAGATTACGGGACGCCCTTGGGCGTGAACAGCAAGGAGCCACAAAAGATTTATAAAAGTTACGTGGACGTCGGGTTTTGGGATCAAGCCCAGAACAACCTGTCCGATGCAACCATCCCTTGCACGAGACACACTGAACAGAGTATGACCGTCCTAAAAAGATTCTTTTCCGGCAGATGCAGCAAAACCATTTCTCAGGACCGGGGCCAGGAGACGGACCCGGATTGGATTCGATGCCTTCCCGGAGTAAGAGAATATGGAGCAGTCCTGCTGCAAGGAGCTGCTGGGAGGGGCGAAACAAATTAGATGGGGTCACAATGAAATGACAGTCCTTGGTCGGGAAAAATCCCGAGTCGCTCCGGTACATAGAACCGACTGCCTTGGGAAGCGCTCGTATTCTAGTGTTTTTGCTGAGCGAGAGTTTACAAGAAACCACGAATCTCTCGAAAACGTCTTCACATATACAACTAAGGGCTACCCCCGTTTAAAACCCCCATTAATACTGTAACGAATTTACTGCAATTCCCCTTATTTGCAATCTTCTTCTAACGTTCGTATTGCTAAACTGTTGAATAAATAACTTCAATATTGAATAATGGAAAAATGGCCTTTATTAAAGTACAATAACACTTATAGCTTGCTTAGTTAAACCAAACTGACTGATAGTTTAAATGAAACTGATCTCTTGCCTCTACTGTTGTCGCCTTTTTATACTGTCTGATTTGCTCGTTGCATATTTCTAGGTTTTTCTAATTCCAGAACTTACTAGTTAGTTATAGCTACAGCTACAGATGTATAATTTTTATAGCTTCTCTCATACCCCATGCGCTTGTATGTGTGAGCGACACTTCCACAATTATAATTGCATACCTTTAGGAGCATTTCACATAAGAAATCTGCATGTGTTTGTGCGTTGCTTCTCCGCTGCGTGTACGTGTATGTGTAGACATAATTGTTGAATTATTGATGTGAATTCACGTCACTGCTTAGCATCGGCTTAGAGATGACAGTACCCCTTAGTGTTGCTAATATTCGTAACAATACCTTTAATTTGATATGGGTATCGTACAAACACATTCTAGAGTCACCCCTGGTCCACCTTTATGGCGATATCTCGAAAAGGCGAACACCTATAGAACGAAGGCCCACTCCCTTTTAAAAATACTCATTAACACCTTTCATTTGATACCCATATCGTACAAACACATTCTAGAGTCACACCTGGTCCACCTTTATGGCGACTTCTCTAAAAGGCGTCCCTTTTACTATACTCTTTAATACCTTCCATTTGATACCCATGTCAAACAAACACATTCCAGGGTTACACTAAGCTCATTTTCCTACATGGTGATTTTCCCATATTTTGTCTCCAAAGCTCTCAGCTGATGAATGTTCGGTTACACCCGAACTTAGCCCTCCTTACTTGTTATTAATGTATACTTGACCGACGTCTATCGGTGAAAAATTTACATTTCATAGCAAATATGTCTTTTGATTTATTCAGAACAATATTTCGTCATCCCTTCACAATTTTGGCTTATAGACACACTGGTTTCATCGGTCGATGGGGAAGAAAAAAAACATTGAACTGGGCAAAATATCGAAACCAGTTTGTCTTCAAACTACGATTGACGAAGATGTTAATATAAAGTAGGAAATTATAAATTGTATAATTTTTATTTCTTCGAAAATTTTAATCGTCGTCACCGGCGTGTATCGACAGAAATTGATGATCAGCCATATGAGGTTAATGCAACATAGTGCACCGACTAAAAGCCCCATGAGTTCGCCGAGAAGACCATGTTATGCGACTGTACAAGACATTTCAACCGAAAATACATATTTGCAACAGCTCAGTCAGGGTATACTTCAAATGAATTGGGGAAAAGAGACGAAGACTTTTCTTGTAGGGAAGTTTTTGGGGAGGTTTATCGATGTTGATAGTCCATTCATGGATATGTATCCGGTACATTGCGGAAAACAGCACCGTTAAGTTACTACCTATACCATCTCGGGAAATATTTGATGTGACCTCACTAAATCTTCTAGATCATCCAAAACTCTCTTGGGCTCGCCTGAGCGTCACTCGCTAAACAAAGAGGATTCGCCACGGGTAGCTGAGCTTGAAAATGCTAGAAGCTAGAAATTGTGCTAGCAACCTCTTGAAAGGGTTGCTGTACATAGTCCTTTCAATCGCAGGAAAGAAACCGCATTTGCTTAGTGCTCCCAAACCTTTTATGCACTTACTTCCCCCAACCCTCGCTATGTGTTTCCTTTCTTCAAAGTCGTTTAAATCTTTTCAAAAGTTTTCATTAAACACTAGATTACCTTCAATATACATTGCAAATCGTCATTTAGCCACCTAAGCGGGAAGAACCCTTTCACAAAACAAAATCTCATTTCAGCACCGCATTTCTATTTCTTCTATTTAGCGTATTCTTAGTTTTATTTAAACTATTATTCTACATTTCAATTTCATTTAGTTTTCTGTAATTTCATTTCTCATGTATTTTACTTTTTTCCTTTTTCTTTATTTTCATTTTTCTAGCTTATGTTTGCGCGAGTTCTGCATTGAGATTCTGCGTTCTGCTTACAACACCCTAGTGCGTCAGGTGAGACGTGTTTTGGAACGGAATGCTGGTACTGGCAATCATGATGATTCGTACCTTTTGTGGGCAATACGATTCTTTTTGCAATTCAATCGTTTAAGCGGCATGCAATTGGAGTTAGTGAGGTGAGTGAAGTGACAAGCTAAAGAAAATGAGGGTAGAAAAAGAACGGGGCACACATACATAAGTAAGCGGGTATGTGGTTGATATGTCAGTTGAATGGCTGGCTAGATTCTAGTTTACCTGACGAACATATGAATGATTAAATAAATAAATGATTGAATACTATTGTACTTAGAGTAGTTAGGATTGTATTGTTATCAAGCTGTGGTGCATTGGAATCAGCTTATTGGTCATTGACTTATATCGCATACAAACATCCTTATTTGTTGTCAACGTACGGAATTTAGTTTCCATCCATTAAAGTTCAAGTGAAGTGCAGTAAATCACATTAAAGTGACTTAGTATTGTCTCAAGTAGCAATTTTATTGGTTTCTTAGTGAATATTGTTGTTGCTGTGCTCTTTGTGTAGGAACATTAAATTGTTGTGTTTGTTTATTATGACGTAACCCCAAGAAAGCATTAAATTTTTAAGCATTCTATTTTCAATTCTTTTCCTTTATTTTATAGCTGATTTTAGTTTGCTATTAGAAATTTTTTTTTTTTTTGATTTGGTTCGTAAAATGCATTTCGTTTACAATGCTGTATGACAAACTCTTTTATGTACAGTGAGTAAGAAAAAAATAGAGTTTACTAAATCGGAGTCGGGAAGAATTTCAAATTTTATGATAAAAGGCAGGCCACCTACATAGAATCGACATCAAATAGAAATTTAAAGAAATTTTTAAACACTTCCTTCCCTCAATGGCCAGTCTCTTAAACATTTATCCCAAGACTGCCCTTCTCCGTATAATTTTCTCAATATCTCGATATGTGCGCCTTGTAGCGGAAACTTTTGTTTGCATTTTTTGCATTTGACTCCATTAGGCCGCTGCAATACGTTTCAAACCTCTAGCTTTCCAGGAAGTTACATAATCCTAGGGTTTTTATGATCTGGAGCCATGCGCCACCTGTCGAAATCTTTCCTCTTTTGTTGACTTTTCTTGGTCGTCAGAACGTTTGAGATTCCAAGTTTATAGCACAAAGTGATTGGAAAGAAGTTCGGCCTAAAATCTCTTCGCACGTTATTGCGCCTTGTATTTATTTATTTAGTAAGAAATTTCAACACATATATTTTGAACCAGGCGCCACCTAGCACAATTTTTCCCCTCTGCGGCATCTACCCGATATTTTCTTGTCAAGCAGTCATTGAACTCTGAACCACATTTAGCTCACTTGGTAGCTAGTTAAAAGCCGATGCCAATATTTCTTACATCGCATAAATTTTCTAATTTTCTAGATCCGTGCCCGACCTAGCGGCCATTTTTTCTTCTTTTGTTGTGTTGTCACGATGCCATGCTAAAAGTATAAGGACTCAAGTTTCTTGTTTAATGTGAGGTGACTTAAAAGAAGATCGCAAGATTTCATATGTTCTGTATGGATTTTTCAAAGATCTCTAAATATTTCGATACCTGCCTCATCAACAGATCTCAAAACTCCTAGTATCGTACGAATTTTTCCAATTATCTCGACCTGTGCGCCACCTAGCGATTTTTTTTTTACTTTTGCTCATTCTTCTAGTTTCCTGACCTAAGTTTAAGGTTTAAAGCTTTTAACTTAATGAGAAAGTACCTAAACATCGATGGCAAGTTTCCATTCCGTGCCCCATTTAGAAAAATTATTTATCTAGCTCGACGGAAAGTTACTCCAAAATCTATTGCAGTTTTTCCCAATTTTGTATTGAAATTCGCGGCCAAAACCAAACCGACCTAATATAATGGAAGCAAAAAGCTAAACTGGGAAGGAGCTGGGAAAACATTTACCTATCGTATAAAGACGGAATCACCCATAATTGTTTTAGGAATTGTTTCGGTATTATTTCGTGACTATTTCTTCAACTTTTGGTATTAATATAAGATAATTTCAGGATTGTTTAGGAACTATATCGGGACCATTTCGTGAACTTTACAAAACTATCGCCGAATCGTTATTTTCGAGATTATTTCAAAACTGTTTTCGGGATCACTCGAGACTATTTTGCTGTTATTTAGGTATCGCTTCGGGATCCGAAGTTATCTTTGTATTAGTTCCACATTATTTCGGGATTAAATGGGACTATGTCGTGTTTGTTTTCACGATCATACCGGTACTATTTCGAGATTTCGGAGCACTTTGAGATCATTTGGGGATCATTTACGGATCGTTTCGGCATAAACTTTAGACTGTTTTGGTAATATTTCAGGAATATTTTCGTGATAGTTTCGGAACTCTCTGTATATCATTTAGGCATTGTTTTCTGGACCAAATCGGTATCAGTCGAAAACAATCTCCGGATCAGTTTGGCAATATGTAAAAAGTGATTATATCAGGACTATTTCGGAATTGTTTTCAGAATCATGAAAGTGTTAAGAGACTTTGGGGTAATTTCTAGATTATTTTAAGTATCATTTCAGGACTATTTTGGGTCCATTTCAAGCTATCTCTGGATCACTCCGGAATAATTTTCGGCATAATGTCACGATTATTTTCCAGAGCAAATTCAGATCACTTGGGTACCATTTCGGGTCAAACTCGGGACTATTTCAGAATTATTTCAGAATCGTTCTCAGGATTGTACTGGACATTACTTTCGGATTGATGTGAAGACTGTTTCGGTATTGTTTTCAGGATCATAGTGGAAGTATTTAAGGACTTTGGGACTAAGTTTTTCTGATTTGTTGTCAGGATCATACCACGGGTATCATTTGAAAGTATCAAATCAGAAGCAATGCCTTCGAGAAGGTAAAGAGGCAACATACTGTTTTGTTTATGAAAAGCTGGTAGTTGACTGAGCTGAAAATTTTCAATGAATTATGATTTCAAGGAGTTTTACTCGGAAGATGTGTGGTTGATCCTATGTTGAACTCTTCGTACACATGACCGTTTTTATGTACATTTTGGAACCTGCGATTCATATGTCATTAATTATCCAAGAAAAGAGCATCTGCGGTAATCAAAGTAAAAATTAACAGTCTGCAACGACTGTTCATTCTGGAATAAATATGAGTCCTTTGCCATGCGTGAATTTACCAGGACGACATCAGACAATGCTTTTAGCACACACTCTAGTTTCGCCGCTGTCCTTCATGGTCAAATTTTATTGTCTTGTTGCTGCGATAAAATTTATTTAGTGCTCGGAAGCAGCAGACAAAATGCTTTCACTCGCATCCGATTTTCAAAGAAACCACAATACGGCATTCTCTTTCGTTCAGCCAATATTGAAAGCCTTGCATTATTTTGGTGTATTTGTTTCGAAGACTATAAAACATGGAGCCATCGCAGCAGTTGTTGGTTGCGGTCGAAAGTTGGTCACTGCTTTTTGTTCTGATTTATTTTTATTTTATCTTTCAGTTAAAACGAAAATCACTTTATTGTTTCAAAATTTTTGTTGCAAAATAAATAAATGATGGTAGTGAGAATGAACAATGCAAGCGTAATTTTAGCTTCTTGGTAACAGAGCGAGCAATGAAAAGAAATGTCTCTTTTGTTTGTGACAGCAGACAATCAGAAACGAAACAGTAGAACGCGTTCTAGGAATTAAGCCATCTCTGCCCGGATATATACCTTGAAATCATGTATGATGTTCAAGATTTATGGTTCTTTTCGTGATGCTAACGCGGCATGTCGAAGTAAATTTAACAACGAGATATTATAAGGTTTATGCAGATTTTAGCCCGGTGAAGGTTTAGAAGAAGAAGATTTAATGCTGGCTGAAGTTGGCAACCCCCCTTCCACTCTTACTTCATCACCCACTATCAGTCTTATCTCTTATACCTTTACCAGTTTGCAGACTTCAAGCCTGAATACTTCCAGATATATGCGGTATGAAAAATCCCGCTTGCAAGGGAGGGGCCACTCCTAGGTATAAACGAGCTATCGATTTGTCATCGCAGTTCTTGTTGTTGTTGTAACAGCGCTTCGCCCCATCTAATTGGTTGGATCACTCACTTAATGCCCTCTTACGGGAGTCCGAGGAAACTTGCAGTTTCAACAGGGGTGGACCAGAGTAAGAGAGGCGATGGAGGCGTTCATTTCACATTGCAATTGAAAAGATGATTCCTGTCATGTGGGGACACATTGTATTTGGAAGTTGTCGATTTGCTATCGAAAAACATATCTATTTACTTTCGAAAAATTATCGGCTTATTAAGGAAAAGTTATCGATTATTTATGGAAACACTATGGAATTTTCATATTTTATCGAACAATTACCAATTTGTATTCTAAAAGTTATCGATTTGTGATAAGAATGTTGCGAAATTTGCTATCGGCGCGTAAACGATTTGATATCGAAAATTAATTAATTTGTTTTCGATTATTATAAAAAATTATTAATCAGTTATTTAAAATTATCGGTTTGATATCGAAAAAATATCGATTTGTTATCGGAGTTTTACCAATATGTTATCAGCGTGTTATATATTTGTAATCGGAAAGTATGGATTTGCTATCGAATAGTTAACTATTTGTTATCAAAAGGTTGTAGATTATATAACAAATTTCATATCGTATTGTTATCAATGTATTTTCGGCGCATAATCCATTTGTTATCTACGATTCATCGGTTTGTAAAACAGACATAATTATTAGTCCTCGATGCACTGTTACTTTCATTAATATCTAAGAGCCTCCATGTCCTTGATACCCTAGAACCCATCCTACAAAACCTTGTTTTTGACTTCCAGATCATTTGGGACGCCGATGCATTCATCCTCTAGCTTAGAAGTAATTGTGTAAGATTACAAGGTGCGTAAGGCTGACTGCCCAACAAAATGAGGATACACCTCCAGGATAAGCCTCTTCGTAAACATTCTTTACCGCAAACCTCTATTGTTTGGATTCCTGCCTAAAAACTCATAGATTACAGCAAATATTGATCCATACGTGAACCAGACCTCTGAGTCGGTGCCAGTATATGGATTCCATGTCAACCCGCAGCCAATACCTTATAGCCCCCACTGCTCGCCCCCAATGAATACATACAATTAATATAATTATAACAAAAAAAAAAAACTATTCGCCCGTCGAATCACCAAAGCTTAGACAATGTAGTTTTGTGAAACAGCTACCTATACAACTCCGATTCAAAATCGATGATACGTATATCTGCACTCGCCGATGAAAAGTGGACGATAACAAGTCGATAGCAAACCGATTATTCGACGATAATAATTCGCTATAGAAAATAAGCCGATAGTTGAACAATAACTTTAACATGATCTTCTGGTGGGTTTTTTTTTAGATGTAATCGTTATAAATTGAAATAATTCTGAAAAGAGTCCCTAAATGGTAGCAAAATAGTCAAAATAGTCCCGGAATAACATCGAAAATCCAATACAGAATTTCGAAATAAACAATAAATAAATACAAGGCGCGATAACCTCCTCTTTTTATTTTTTTCTACAAATTGGCGGAGCGTCTTACGCCGACTCCGGACAGCATCTGCAAGACAGATGAGTTTTCACTGAGAAGTTTTTCATAGCAGAAATACAATTGGAGTGTTTGCCCAATCACTGCCGACGGGCGACCCTGCTTAGATAAACTTTTGTTAAATTGAACAAACTTGTTTCTAAACTTTTGATGTCGCTTTGCCCGCGACTTGAATCCAGGATCTACGGTGTGGTATGGTAGGCGTATCACGCTACCACCACACTACAGCGGACGTGAGAATTCCGAAACCATCCCGAAGTTAGCGTTCAAATTTGTATTTATATTTGGTTTTTTGTTTTTATGTTCAATAAAATTTCAAAAACAGTGCAAAGCGAAACGTTTTGTTTTGTTTTTTCGCACACTCTTGCCGGTATACTTTGAGTTCTTTTCTTCTCCGCTCCCGCTCTCTTCGTTCTGTTTCTTGTAACATTTGCTTCAATTATTTAAGTTTTTCTTTTTGCTGTTTGGTTTGCTACATTTTTGTTAGTTGTTGCATTTTCCTTTTCATTCCGAACAAATTTCCACAAAAATTCTTAAGAATACCAAACATTGCGTAAACTTAGCAACGTTGGTCCTAGTAATAACACCCGCATCTGATGTCCAAGCTGCGCCTTCCGTTAGTTAGCAAATCCGACAAAATTTTGCTTAGTTCACCACAACACCTCTTCCGCCTGAGGTTGTTGTCATAGTTTTGCGAATATTTTGCTTGTCATTTCTTATAAAAATGTTGCTGCTACGGGCTCCTGTTGCTTCTTCTTCTTGCTTGCTGCTTGCTGTTATAGTGAAAATTTCTCTAAAATTGTTTTGGTTACTTTCAAATTAGTTTTGAATGATAAGAATGAAGTTTTACTAAAATATTGTCATTTCATTAGTTAGCTCGCTCCTCCTCCACACTGTCTTCTCGCCCCTCACTTAGCATTCATTCAATTTAATTATTAATCCAATCGTTCATTGTTGCGTTGCATTGCACTGAACTGTGTCAAATAGTTGTGCAATAGATGGTACGACGAGTGCGAGGGCAATTCCTGTGGGACATCTACCATCTACCATTAGACCAATTATTTTGCGTAAAATTGGCAGCTCTTTTATGGGTGGCTAGTTGTCCATCTGATTTTCGTTGTTTTCTTGTAGTTTTGCGTAACTTTGCCTGTCGGCGTTAATGTAATTTGTTTAGAGGCTTCCCTGTGCCGCTGTAGTTTATTCAGTATATTCTGCTTCTTCCCGTCAAGTTTTTCGTTAGCATTTCCTTTGAAAACTTTTAAGAAAAAGTGAATATAGAAATTTGTTTACAACAATAGTAAAATTTGTTTTGTTATATACTTCAATTGTGTTGTCGTTAACTTTAGCTGAGTGATAAAATATTTGCTTGCTTTGCTTTATTCTTTGGTGGGCGTTTTGTGAGCTGTCTTTATGGAGTTGGGAGCGGTCTCTCTTGATTTTGATTGAAAGTAAGAATAAAATTCTTATTCATGGTCTGGAATTCGCTTAGTTTAAAATAAAATAAATGTAAGGCGCGGTAATCTCCGAAGAGATTTAAGACCGATCTTCTCTTTCAATTTGCGTCGTGCTGCTCTTATTTTTTCATACAAATCGGAGGGATGGGATCTACTTGTTTAATGCCGACTCCGAACGGCATCTGCAAGGCAAATGAGTTTTACCTAAGAGCTTTTCATGGCATAAATACAGTAGGAGTGCTTTCCAAAAACTGCCGAAGGTCGACCCCGCTTAGAAAATTTTGTTTCTAATTGAAAAAAAAAACATGTTTCTAAAATGTTTGATGTTGCTTTGCCCGGGGCGTGAACGCAAGATCTTTGGTGTGGTAGGCGGAACTCGCTACCATCACACCACGGCGGCCGCCAAGTTTTCGCTTAGTTTTGCTTCTACAAAAAAGCTCCTCAGTCGATCTTTTTTTCGCGATAGCTCACCACCATCATAATTTGGCTCTTAACCACCTAGATAATTTATGTCGTTGCGAAACAAACCAGCTATTCTTTATTCGCTATAACCGACTCTAATTAAGCACCAAGTGAATTTTAGTCTGTCTCCACCTGTTTCTCCCAACTCAGTGGAGGCCTCCTCCTTTCTTCTGCTTTCAAAGCCGGGGGCTGAGTGGAATACTTTTCGAGCCCAAGAGTCTCATTTCACTCGTATAACATGACCAGGAGAGCGAAACCTCATCAATAAAAATCTATCAATATATACCGTTGTCATGACGGACACAATCGTGAATATTCCGGAGATCTTTGATCTTAATTTTCAAGAGCCATTCCGTCTTCTCTCGGCATGTTCCATGATTTCGTACTGCCTTCCTGTTGGGCACCACTGCTTCGGTGCTTATATGAAAGTGGCGTTCCACAAGTCATTGGCGGATAGGTAAGTCCGCGAAATGCATCTAAACGACACATCGAGTCTCTTCCACTTACACAAACCGAGTTACAGGTGGAGGCAGCGCTAATGAAATTGAACCATGGAGTTATAAGAGCAGGGAGGTTTGTGATTTAAGCGGTTTCTTTGAAGGTATGAATCCTGTAAGCTACGATACTTGTGTGACTGCCACAGGAACGAGTTATTTGATCCCTGTTGGCCATTAACTATACCATTCGTCTTGAAAGAAAGTAATGCATTGAATGCGAGAAGATGAAGGCGAATTATTCTTACATCAGTTATCGAACCTTATTTCATTACCTTCCGCTTTCGAGAGCAGAACAGCGATTTCCACAGCAAATCAATCATCACAACAAATCAACCGTGGGTCCGTTTCGCTGTTAATCTCTTTTCTTGTATTTTCACTTATTTCAAAAGAAGAACTTCTTTCAACCCTTTTAATTACTAATGTCAATACATTGTGCACCGGAGGTTGCACATCCGCAGGGCAGATCTTTTCTCATTTTTATCTAACATCTTCACTACGCGTTATGCGTAACCATCTGTAATTTCATTAACAATATCAGCCTGCCGTTATAAAGATCCGCTACATACTACGCAACCCCGTTTTTTGCTGTTTAGCAATAATTGCTAAGTTCTACTAGCTTATAAAGACTCTGTTGCTGTTCTAGTATTTCTGCCATCATCTTAATTTCTTCACACTTATATATTCTTAAGTTAATGTTTCCACACTTTTACGCTTGTTCCCTTTCTGTGAATTTTTAATGCTCCTTATAAAGTACAACTCCTTATGGCGGTGTATGTCCTCGTATATGTAAGAATGTCTGATCATGTAAATTTTTTTCAATATTACAGTGAATCGTTGAGTGTGCAGTGCTTTCATTGGGTCCTTACGCGCATGCAACATGACATGGATATGATTGTCAGCGACAAGAAGCAAGCACGAGTTTGGGCGAAACGTTTACATGTGGCATTACAGGTGACTAATTATTTACTTTGGTATTATTTTTCATGTATATATATACATGAGAACATGACAAGTGTATACACCCTCCTTACAAATAAGTACATCACTCTTTCCTTATAAATTTTCGATATCTAATCGATAACTTTTTTTATCATTAATCGGTAAAAAATCTATAAATTTTCAATAGCAAATCGATAATTTTTCATGTGGATAACTTAACATATTGATAACATTTCCATAAAAAGTTATCAACTTTTCATTTTGATAAGAATTAATATAAATATATTAAATAATATATTGTTGAATTTTTGAGGTGAAGTCCAAATTAAATAAAAACACAACTTTTTGTATTTTAGTTGTATAATTTATTCTTGTCGATATTTGGGCTTTATTCTAAAGCCATCTTCGGGATCATATAAATATGTTCGATCGAACCGAATAAAGCCGAAATATCGACAAGAATAAATTATACAACTAAAGTACAAAAAGTTGTGTTTTTATTTTATTTGGCCTTCAGCTCAAAAATTCAACAATATATTATCAACTTTTCGTTAAAAAGTTAACAACTTTGCGATAAAAAGTTTGCAACTATTCGATGTCCAAATTGATAACCTTTCGATATCAAATCGTTAACTTTTATATAATCGATGACTTTTAAAGAGCATTCCGATAGTAATCGATACCTTTTAGATAAAAAATCGGCAACTTTTCGATAGCAAAGTTAAAACTTTCTGATAACAAATTGATAATTTTTGAATAACTCGATAATTTTTCATGTTTGTTTAATGGTGTGTTCAATTTATACTTATTATTTAAGAATTCATGAGCTTAACACCGGCTTATAATAATTTAATATTCAATTATTATGTTTTTCTAAGAGAAACTGAAAAGAAAGAAAGAAACATTAGCCGTGTTTTTTTACAGGCGTATACGTTTACGTTTGCGCGTAAAAAAAAAAACACTTATCCTCGCTTAGATAATGTTTAGGAGATCCATCTAGCGGTTGTGGCTAAATAACTAGCTACAGAACAGGATGTACCTAAAATCGGAGACACAAACCTCTGGTGGCCAAAATGTATAATATATAGCTGAATCGGTTGCGATGAATAGTGGATACACACAATTTTTAGAGGTGAAACATAGAATTAGTGTTGAGGTGAAACATAGACACTTATTTCAGTTACATTTGAGTATAATGCGTATTGAAATTTAATAGAACAAATTTTATGCGAAGCAATTACAGAGGTGTATTTAAAGTTTGACGCTTAGCAGTCCATATAAAGTTTACGCGTAAACGTCTATAGATGTGAAAAAATACAGCTATTTATTGGCATATTGCGATGGTACCATTTCGGAAATCGCCACGTAATCATCATCAGGCAATTTCGGTTTTACCGAAATTCGAGCCCGACTTTATAAAGCTTCTCATTCGCAACGAAAAAGAAACTTTACAAAAACAAACCTACATAACACACAAATTAATATAGAGACAGAATATCTCAGTTTTGTTGTTAGTTTAGAAATGAGATAAACTGAATTAAGCAAGGAAACAAATACAAGCAGGATAGCCTATTGGTTAAGGCAACTGCAATTTCACCGTGTGATTCGCGGTTTGAATCTCGGCGAACATTTGATAACATTACGAAATTGCCTGATGATTATTACGTGGCAGTTTTCGAAATGGTGCCATCGCAATATGCCAATAAATGTTTCTTTCTTTCTTTTCAGTTTCTCTTACAAAAACATAATAATTGAATATTCAATTATTACAAACCGGTGCTAAGCTCGTGAATTCTTAAAAATCGATAATTTTTCTATAACAAATCGCTAACTTTTTGATAATAAATCGATAACTTTTCAATATCAACTCGAAAAACTTTTTGACAACAAATCAATGGCTTTTCTATAACAAAATAATGTCTTTTCAATAACAAACTGATAACTTTTTGATATAAAATCAATAACTTATTAGTACTTTTCAATAACAACTAAATAATTTTTTATTACAAATCGATAACTTTTTGATAGTTATGATATGAAGTCGTTACCTTTCTAATAATAAATCAATAACTTTTCAATAAAAAATCAAATTGAAAACTTTCGGATAAATATTCGACAGTTTTTCAATTAACACTTGACAACTTTTCGATAGCAAATTGATGAATTCTTGATACCAAAATGATAACTTTTCAATAACAAATTGATGTTTTTCGATATCAAGTCAATAACTTTTTTTTAGTAATTTTTCTATGAAAAATCGATAAATTTTATATAATTAATTGATAACCTTTTGATAAAAATGTATTCGATAGAAACTTTATAAATCGTTGCCGTTTTGATTACAAACCGATAAATTTTCAAAACCTAGATACTTTTTCTGCGAAAAATCGATGACTTCTTGATAATATATCGATAAATAAATGATTACTTTTCGATACCAATTTGATCGTTTTTCGATATTACATCGATAACTTTTTGATAATTTTTCGATAATTTTTCAATAATAAATCGATAATTTCTCTATAAAAAATCGATAATTTTTTGACATTTCGATAACTTTTGAACAAGAACCCACGATCCCCTCCATTCCTAGTACATACAAAAATACTAGGAAAGTTTGGAAGAACAGTTTAGATTGCGAGCTTTAGTTGCTAAGAGAAAACCTCATCTACCACACCGCGGACAATTTTGGAAAGATCAGTATAGATTGTAGGCTACCCTGTGACCACGAAGGACTATTTTATCTCCTGCCCATTTCTCATTTTGTCACTTCTCTATGCCCTTATTTTAAACGATCTCACCCTAAAGCTATTGTAAAATGTCGAAGAGGATTGTTGCGCCTACACCGGGAAGCTTGTTTAAGATACCGGTATGGTATCCTCGAATATGTATCTACATTCCCTTAGCCTTGCAGTACATTAGTTACAGATAGGTTGAGGAACATCTGATTTCCGAATTTCGTTCGTTCTTCGTTAAAGAACACCCTTTCATCAAGCGTTCATCTACAGTAAAAGAGTCTTTCCTCATTTCCTTTGAACACCTTGTACTACATCTAACATTCCACACGAGTTGCAGCTTGAGCAACTTTTGAGATGTACATTTCTTTCTATCTTATCAAATGGCACTTTTGTATATCGCAACACTCATCCCATCCCTCTTTTGTATGTAACTCCCTTGTACAACTGATTTTTATGTTGCTGAACTCTCATCACTTATCATGCAATTGACTATACTACCACTCCGCTCCCTCCACTCAGCCTACTTATATTCCTGCGCCAGCTTGAAATGCAACTCCGGGTTTGCTATAATTCGCCACAAAATTTGCGTGCTATCACCAACTTCGCAATAAGTTGAGTTTGGTTTCAATGTAGTTTTTTGATGTTAGTTGTATGTGAATTTAATGTCTTTCGAACCACCAACCTCTCCAAAACAACAATAACAACTTATCACATTTTACGGTTATTAGGTGAAAGCGCATCGTATTTGGGTATGCCAAGAAATCAAAAGTTGCAGAGAAGTTGGATGGGGGAAAAAGCGAAAAAATTGCCTGCTCAGAGTAGCCACAGAAAAAGAAATGTAATAGGAAAGAACTCAAAGGTTTTGAGTTTGGGTTGGTGATTATCAAGTATATACCAAGATGTGGATTTGGAAGTCTAAAAAGTAGGTAGGGTCGCACGATTCGTATGCTAAAAGGGTTAATGCATGAACGATGAAACGGGTGTATGTAGGAGACAAGGAAACAAGATTTTTATTTGGGAAGGCATAACATAACTTTCAGTAGGAAAGAAACAGACGAATCGATTGAAGGACTTACGGAGAGATGACCAAATAAACTTACAGCCTGAAGCATGAATATCTATATTGATGGTGCGAAGCAGACATATGGTTAAACAGATAGAAAGATCAACGAACTGAAGAGGTGACGAAGGAATAGAGATTGGCATAAACCCAACTATAAAAGGCACATAACAGACTGTCCTTGAAATCGACGAAAGAAATACTGCCACCGGAAACTAATAGCGGAGGGAAGGCGGCATTGCATAGACATGTAGATGAAAGTGCTCCTAGAATTAGCTAAACGAATAGAGATAAACATACATACATGTAAGGCGCGATAACCTCCGAAGAGATCTAAGGCCGAGCTTCTCTTCCAATTTGCGACGTGCTCCTCTTGATTTTCCCTACAAATTGGCCGGACGAGACCTGCATGCTTTATGCCGACTCCGAACAGGGTCGCAGCCATTTCACCTACCGAACGGCATCTGCAAGCAGACGAGTTTTCACTGAGAGCTTTGGCAGAAATACACTCGGAGCGCTTGCCAAACACTGCCGAGGGGCGACCCCGCTTAGAAAAATTTTCTTCTAATTGAAAAAGGTGGAAAGAAAACGAGGATTAAAACCTTAAGGTACTGGATTAATATACATGTAGAAGGAGAGAAGGACTGACAAAATTACAAACTACCTCTGAAGGTAGGGCACTTTCTAGATTAAAAAGTATCCATGTAGACTTAGGTATAAATAGCTCTGTCTAAAATCTGATCTACAAATGGGAGGACAAATCTATTAATAGAACTACGATATAACTGTCAGATATTGTCGAGCGTAATCAAAATGGCGGAAGCGCAAATAAAAAGAAAATGGAGGAGTGGTACATCTCAATGAAGTAAAGGTAAAGAAATCTAAAGGGCGAACCAAATGCCGGGCAGGACTTGATGAGGAATCAACGGGTGGAAGGGAAAAGAGCGGCTGAAACATTAAGGTAAAATCTGATGAAACGATGCTCGGAAAGCTAACGGACGTTTAGATGGAAAGGAGGAAGGCAAGTCAAAGATTCTGAATCCTCATATTGATGATTGAAAAATGGCAGATAGATAGAAGAAAGCAATTATAAACTCACGTAGTACCGAGATATATGGAACTATATCGTAATGGACAAACAAAAGGGCACCCCAACGATGATGAAAAACGAAAAAGTTAAAAAACAAAAGCACGACTGGAACCGTTAAGTACAAACTTACGGAACGATGCACGGAAAGTAAATGGGGAGATTGAGGAGCCGATGGAAATGAAAAACGTTGGATTCATAGATTAATGATAGAAAGAGTAGCTGGAAGTAAGGGCTGACTTGCATATATAGGACAGATCAACCGAGACTGCTCTGTGTACCACTGTGCCCGTCATTATTGTTTGGCCAATTGGCCCCAAATCATATACAGTGGAGACATTCTTGGATATAGCAGGTACCTTCCGTAATGCTCATACCGAAGCCTGTTGCCTTAACGAGTCTGCGAATTGGCGCATGCCTAGTTGAGTTTATCTATAAACTGCTGAACTGCAAGTTTCCGTGGACTGCCTTCAGAGGATAGCGATGAAAACGTGTGAGTGCTCAAAACTATTGAATGAGGCGAAGCACTGCTGCAAGGCAAAGAATCAGAAGGCGAAGAAGCAGAAGAAGTAGTAGAAGAAGCAGAAGAAGTAGAAGAAGAAGAACAACAACAAAAAGAAGAATAAGAAGAATTTATTAGTCACCGCGCCTATTAAAGTTCAAGCACTACTACGAGAAGAAATAAAAAGAAAGAAGAAAGAAAAGAGAAGAAGAAGCACGAGGAGAAAACGAAAATGAAGAAGTGGAATAAAAATAACAAGAGGAAGGACGAAGAAGAACAAAAAAAGAAGAAAACGAGGAAGATGAAGAAAAACAAGAAGAGGAGGAGAAAGACGACGAGGAACAAGAAGATGAAGAAGAATGGGATGAGGAAGAAAAGAAGAAAGTCGGAAAATTGGTATATTATTCGGAAGACAAAATTTTCCTTTCAGAAATCTTTAGAGATTCACGCCTTTTCCATCAAAACCGCAGCTGGGTATAACATGTCGCAGGTAAGCATTTACAAAAACAAACCCGTTGCATAATCCACCATGAAACAAGCAACTAACAAAAAAACATTTCAAGTATTTGCTAAGGCAAAGTCACACGTGGCATTTTACAAAAAGATTATTTTGCAAGAAAAGCTGCTTTTGTACTTCATTGCATTTACGTGTCACAATGACGCTTCCGCTGTTTCCCCTAAAGGACTACTTTCGTTCCTGCATCGCCTTCCCTCCATTCGTAATATCTTCACCTTTGTACCTTTTAAAATATCTTAAGCTATTCGTACTCTTTCGCCTGCAATCTTATACCTGTCGTATCTTCTCCAACCCTGCTTCTCAGCCCTGGAACATCTCTGATTTAAGTGCCGTCGTTCCTAATACATTCTGTCATCAACTGAATTTGGTGTCGATTGCTGTTGTTGATACTATTAACTTTAGGGTGTATGCAGCAGTCATTCGTTAGTTAGTCTATTTTTTTTTTCTGCCGTCGTTCCTCAGCTTACTCACTGGTTCATTAGCAGGAATCGTATTCAGTGCATGTCTTTTGTCGCAGCTGGCGTTAATTAATGGGACATACTATTATCGAACGTCATAGCCGTCATTACTCGCGAGTTTTCTCAAGAAAATCATAGTTTATTATTGGTATTTTCCCTACTTGCTCCTACTCCACATGTGCATGCTTTGATTTGCCTTTTACTTCCTTACTTTTGCCTTTCATTCAGGCAGGTGACTGAAAAGTGCCAAAGGATCGTGTTAAACAACTTAAACTTATATTCACGTTCTTCGTCGGGCGTCTGATAGCAAAATGCGAATGATACTTGTCGTGCCTGGCATAAGTACGCACTTAGTACTGCAAGTCGTACACTCAAAGTCTCTGCTCATTAGAAATGCGCACAAATGTTCACCTCATCCTCGTCTCGTAAATAGTTTTCTGCTTCCGCATCTTTTAACAGAATTTTACTTAATTAGATGTTTTGTGAAGTAGTTTACTTTTTATTTGTGTTTGTAAGTCATGATTTATTGCACCATTTCCTTTTTTGTATCCCTTTTTGTCTTGCAAGATAAGCAGCGTCTGCTGTGTGGAAAGAAACGTGTATTTTTTCTCCCACAGCGCAAGGTTGGTGAACCACAGGTTAATATGTTATACAAAGGATTTCCAAAATATTCTGTTCTGTGGAGTACAGCTTGTTCGTCATCTTTAGTCCATTTTCGCTTGGAGGAAAATTGCTTTCGACATTGTGTCACCTTCTATCTCCTAAACAGTTGATTGGGTCAAGCTAACTTAGGATAGGTTATGTTAGATTGAGTGGTAGCCATCGCGACAGGGGACTCCTATTGAACAGTGGTCTGCCTGGACCCCAATCACAATTGATAGATAGTCCTATGGTCCACAACTTAGATAATTAATCTCAAAATAGTTGGAAGCACCCACAACCGAGATCAGGAACTCATATACCATTAATAATACTCGCCGTGTTAGGTAAGTGCCACAAGACTAGTATCTCATATAGTGTGATCGGATTGACGTCCATTTCATAAAGCCAGTGTACTGCTCTAGGCGAAAGTCCCCAGCTCTTACAGATGCTAATAGCATGAATCTCGTCAAAGAGCTAGTTCTGGGAATTGGTTGACATTCCGCATGATCCAGTCCACATAGCCTACCTACATTATCAATGCGGCTTCAGGCCTCGTGAATCTACCATCGACCAGATTTTCACAATGCGCCAAATGTTGGAAAAACCCCGCGAAAAAACAATCGACACACATCGCCTCTTCGTCCATTTTAAAGCCGCCTTCGGGCTGCCTATATGCCGCTATGTCTGAATTTGGTTTCTCCGCAAATCTTATACGTCTGTGCAAAATGACGTTGCGCAACACCATTAGCTCAGTCAGAATTGGAAGGACCTCTCCGAGCCGTTCGAAACGAGGTTGCAGCCAAGGTAGGGGGTGCGATTTCTTTGGATTTCCGGGTGCTCAGACATTTGTGACACAATGACGTCAGAACGTCCGGACGGAGTTTGGCATGCAGATATACAGTGTCTTGGAATAATTTACGGCCTATATGTTTCTTGTAAGAAAGGGTCTCATGACCCCTGGGACCATTTACTTATACCTACTGACTGGATCACGCTCGGGGTTGGATGCGAGTTCATTGTAATATCTTCGTCCTAACTTTATGTATCCCAAATTGTGCTCAGCTTAAGCTCATATTTATGCATTATATGTTTAAGTCATATAAGTCGGAGTCAAAGAACTGAAAATGGTATTATAATCGGTAGAAATCTGTGTGATCTTAACCTCAGACAATAATATTTTGTAGCTGAGTCATATAGATCAAGCAATTTTGGAAAAAGAAGCAGCGGAATCACCTCGAAAATGTTCCGATATGTGTTCAGCATAATTTCTATATTTTTTCGGACTGTTTTTGGTATTATTTCCGGGCTATATCGGAATTGTTTGTGAGATAATTTGGGATGATATCGAGACTTTGTTAGTTTGTTTAGTCTTGTTTCGGAACCATTTCGAGATGGCTTCGAAAATATTTCCGGATCATTTGATGATTAAATCCCGAACGTTTTGAGATTTTTTTGTTGAAAATTTTCAACTGTTCAGTGATCGTTTTAAAATTGTTTTCGATATTGTTATAAGTATTAATTCGGAATAGTTTTTTACTTTATTTTATGCTAAATTTATTTCTTTATTTCCGACGCTGTGTACTTCCATATTCAATTTGTTAAGTCTACTTAGCAAATTTTCATATTTTCGCTAGTCTTTGCCCTCTATTTATTATATCGTATTCTCTTTGTTTATCTTCCTTTTAATTAAAGACATTCCGGGAATTGTTGCTGAGCTTGCTGGCGTTACAAAAAGTAAAGGACGACCGTGCATTGGCCCTCTTCGATATGCTATTGAATAATGTTTGTTATGTATTGGAGTATCGCGAGACAATATTGCATTTGTTAATGAACTACAATGAGGCGCATAGTACAAAGTAAGTAAATTCCATAAATATATAACCAAAACAAACTTAAAAAAAAAATTATGAAAATCACTATGATTGAATATTTATAAATATAATAGAAATATTATATAAATTTAATGCAGGCTCATGACATAGAAAGTATTATATTCAAATAGAAAAACAGCTGACATTGTAAGGTTTATTGTGTTTCAAAGTCGGAAATGTGAAATATTAAAATATATATGTCAAGGCTTCAAGTCTACTAAAATGACGCTTAATTATTTAAACGGTTTTGGCGGTGAAAGAAGTCGTGTCGGTCCCTTCTACGCTAGCTTAACACGGCCTAGCAAACTTGGCCACTGTGTCTTAATTCGCTGGACTTTGCTGGTGTCCGAATAAAACTCGTACGTTTCATCTATAAATTTTAAGCGGCATCTAAATCTTTCGAAGAACTTCCCTCGGACACTCCAAAAGCCGTCTCATCTTCTCACCGTACATGACTCCGAGTCATACATCAGTACACCTTCCCCAAAAGGTTTTTTCTTTTTTGGCCCGAGGTAGCGTTCAAACAATCTTCTTGCTGCGTTGGATAATAGTATTGTCCTTTCTTTCTGTTGCAACGTGGCATTCTTCATCGTACCACCGTTGTGTGGTGGCCGGTAACTAAGTTGTTTCCTCAGTGGTAGTACGAGGTTCTCTGGAGTTATGTTTCCACTGGTATTGCATTCCGTCGGATTGAACGCCAGTACTTGGCTACATATTCTCCCTCTCACCACGAGCCCAACACCGGAATTTCCACATTTTCCGTATTTTTCCATACACACACAGGCACCAATACCATTAAGAGAACGGATGTTCCTGCTGCATATCCCTAAGTCATAGGCCCTTAAGCATTTGCCAGATTCGACTTCGAAAAAGAGTTGTATTACTTTCCGAAGCTTATTTTTTTTTCTTATTAGAGTGTGTGGCTCAGTGGGTATGACACTATTTCCACACAGGTTGGCCTAGCGTGCCGCATTATTTAAGACAGAAGCCCTCTTGCAGCCAAACCTTACGGTGGTCCTCCAGCTGGCCCTTTATCCGATTATGTCGGAGTGGTCTAGCCAGTTCGTCGTCGTCTCAAATTAGCTCAACAATGAACGTATTTTCAGTGACTGTCCACTTGCATCATCTTCTTCACAAGGCTCCACTCTCCACATGTATAGTTTGATTATTGCAAAAAATATGCGACAGGACTGCACAAAAGTAGGGATCGACTTAAGCTTTAATTTATCCCAGCGGGTGCACTGGTAAAGATATAAAGTACTGGCCTAAATGAGCAAAGGTCCTCAACTGAAGTTAGGAACAACTAACAGAAATACTTCAACATTTTTTTTAAAACAACGTAGTCCCGCCGTAGAGTTTTGGCAAGTCGTCGGAGTGTAGACGCCACTCTCAGTCAGGATAAAACATTGTTTTATGAAAAACTAGAGGAGAAGTTTGGCCGCAATCTCTTCGGGGGTATAGCGCACTTATATATTATTGTTATTGTTATTGCGAAATTATTTCATTCGTATGAGAGCCGTTTTAAAATGTGTGAAAATTCTATATCAGTTTATATCCTTTCCAGTATCTGAACTCTACGTTCTGATTTCAGCCGTCTTTTACCCGATATTTTTCTTATTTCTTCGCATTCTATGCTTCTCGATATCGTTAGCCCTGATTTTATATAAATCTTTTCAATTGTTTAGTTGATGCAAGTTATGGGTATGGCACAATGACAACAACTCCGAAACATTTTACATTGTTCAATAGCTTCGCGATGTTCTTAAGACACTTTGTTAAACTTTACATATTGGCTGCTACTTTTCATGCCATAAAAATTGTTTTCTAAACTTTCGCTACAGCTGAATAGACAACTTTGCGTTTTGGCGTAGGTTTTGGTAATGGCGCAATTTTTCAAGCGCTAATGCTTGAAATAATAATTCGTTGATTTCAAGAAGCTTTCTATAATACATACTGGCATATTTTGTAGCAGATCGCACTTCAGTCATCTTTGTGTTTCTAGCCGAGAGCTCGTTTTATTTGCTTCCTTTTAAAGACGTGATTTTACATAAATGTGTTTTCCGATTAGTAACTTTCAGGAGTAATTCGGCACTCCAAAGCATTTTTACTGAAGAACAGTTTCCCTCTTAGCTGAAATCGCTCTGTTGAGGTCACTTCAGTGGTAACCGAACCATTTTGCCGGACCATTACTAAATATCCACTATTGCAGTCTTCTTATATAACTTTAACATTCTTCTTATATACTAAATATTTTCGCCACAAGTATCGGTGATTGGAGTGGTGAGTCTACTTTGACACCAAATAGTGCAAATGCGTTTAACATACCATCATCATATTAATAAATAGCGATTTCGGCAGTTTCGCAACAAGTCACGCCAGCTATTCCTGTCTTCTTCCATGTGCCGCTCCCAACTCAGCGGTGGTGTCTTCCTTCCTCTGCTTCCAAATATGGGCGTGGGATGAAATACTTTCCTGGCTGGAGCGCCCGCTTAAATAACATGACGTAAGCAGCCAAATATTAAGGCTTTCATTCGCTGCGTAAGTCTTATGGACAAGACCTGAAATCTTCCGTCTTCATCTTCTCCCGACAAGGACAGGTATGATGAGCTACTTGTAGAGCATAATTTTTGTTCGTCGAGAGAGCACATAACTTTTTAATTGCCTAATTAGTAGAAAGTAGCACCTGCTAGCAAGAGTTTTTCTCCGTTTGATTTCTAAGCTGGCATTGTTTTCGCTTTTAATTCTAGTTCCCAGATAAGATGAAGTTCTTCTCCCCTGGGTCATAAATAGCCTAACCACGGCATGTCAACACATCGGTTACCCTGATTTTCTGTACGTTGATATGCCCATAACCCAAATAAAAAAAATTAAAAAACGCTATGTCGACTTCCTAGATTGATTCCTCATGCCCACCACTGACAAACACGGCTTGATTCTATCGCCATTGACCCAAGAACCCGAAGAAGATAGCCACTTTATATCCAAATGCAGTATTGCTTTACTTGCATTCTGGTTAGCGAAAATCTCTGACTGAAACCTGCTCTCTCGTGAGTCTGTTATTTATCTAGCTCACCACGACAGCTTTAAACGACACCAAAGCTCCGTATAAGTCCGGGGGGAGGGGGGTTGTATGCAAATTATCTGAGTAGTCGCTAAGCAAGCATCTGTGCTATTCAAAAACCTGGCATATAAGGGTTCAATATTGTTTGATTTAAACTCAACGAATATCCCTTCAAAAATGGTTATTATAGCTTCAGACGCACATGACTCGGTAATGCCAACGGACACTTAAGTTAATGAGCTCTGACCCAATATAAAAGTCTCCACATTCTTCGCTTAAAGTAATTTTCTATATAGACCAAATCCACGGTCACTACGTTTAGCTACTATTAAATATTCACGTCCGTGGACCGATTGTCGACCGCTCTAATATTCGGGGTGTTACCTTAGATAATAGTTTTTTCTTCGCCGAACTAGCCACGACGAATGTGTCTTAAGTAGAGAACCCCAAAAAACCAGCAAGGAAGTTCTTGACATCATTGGAGGTAATGCAAAAACTCGTTTTTGACCACCTACAAGACATTCGGCCGCTTAAACTAAGATGGGCAGCAAAATTTTATGGAACTAAATGGCAAAATTTAATTGAACCACTTTAACTGGAGTCTAAGCACGCACTAAAAAGACGGACCTTAACCTGGAATAATGTCAGCCCGAGCACAGAGCTAAGAACAGTCACATGATAATTCCTCTGACGCCTGATAATAGCACAGCACGGTACTTAATAGGCAGTTGGCAGAACGATGAATGTTTGGACGCTTAGTGGCATTACTAGCAAATTGTGGTGCATCTAATTGCGCACTATTTCAAGATCCGTCAAAATTAACACATCTTTTGTCAGCTTTGCAGAGGCGAATGCGGTCGCTCAATCGCCACATACAAAACAAAAAGAACCCAATCTACTTACGGAAACCAGGGTAATGTAACAAGTTACACAGTAAACTCAGACATAGCCAAAAGATTTAGGTGGATTTTATCTGCACGATACGAACAATCTATTTAAGTGCAGTGTAATAAAATCTTGGTTGTACACTGCTAAACCGGCAGGTTTCCTTAAGCTTCCGCTAGAAGACCTTGATTACAATACATGAATAGGCACACAAATTCAACTTCACATAAATCTGGGCCTATTGCGTTCAATTGCTGCTTTGCAGCTAATGCAATAGCGGACGATGGCGCAACAACGCAACGCAACGTAGGGTTGCCCAGTGCAATTTTGGCGTCTCTCTTTTAGTTCATCTAGAATTTTCATTTATTTTCATATCGGCGGAGAGTTTAATTGATTTTGCAAGCATGTAACGTCGTGCTCAGGCATAAAATTATTATTTGTTTATCTACAATACTTTTAATTATTTATAGTTCCTGCTGGTAGGGCGGGGAGAGAATATGTTAGCAGAAGTTAATATTATAAACTATGCATATCACATTACTGTCGAAAACTTTACTTGAATTTTAATTGCACTCCCGTTTCGTGTTGTTTGTTGCCTCAGATTGTTTACTTAAGTGAATGAATGACAGATTGGCTGGAGGCGGTCGCACTACTGCTTGTAATTTGACTTAGCTGCTTTGCTTAACTAACTGTTGTGTAGTGCCAGTGAAGCCAGTTAACCTTGATGCTGTTCATGACAATCGTTGTTGTTGTATATTGTCAGTTTGCTACAAATAACATGCATAGTTGCAGGATATTCAAGAATATTCAAATTTGACCTCCACCCACACTGTTTTCCGCTCATTGGGCTGATGAAAAACTTAGACTGGCTTGTTTGTGCATTTGCCTATAAAATAATTTACTTAAATTGTTTGCTATATATAAAGATAAATATTCTGGTTTTGTTTTTGTTGTTTTTATAGTCATATATTATCTCATACTTTAGCCACTAGACACTCTGTCATAATCGCTCAGCTACAGACAAATATTTCCTATATTAAGTGCCCTTAGAGTTCAAGCCGATGAATTTGCCTGTAATGCACTTGGTTTACTGAAGCTTATAAATATTAGTGCTTAGTTAACAAAGGCTTGAAAGTGCAAAACTTATAAATGATTTAGTTAAGTTCAGTGGTGCACAGCAAGTAGTTGAAATTAGCGCTAGGAATAAACACCCAGCTACAAGTCTTATCCCAATTGCTTTTAAACCTACTTGTCTGGTTAGTTTGGTAAAAGGGCGTGTGCACGGCGTGAAAGCTACCCATATTTCTACTCGGGGACATTTTTGTCATTTGTTAATGCGCACGATGAAAGCCCGCGGCACATTCGTCCAATCAAACTAATTAGTTGTCAAAATACTGCTAGTTTTCCCATGTGAACTTAACTTAACTTAAGGAGCTAAATCTCCATATTTCGATGTATATTGTTACCATTTTCTGCCATCCCTTGTGTGAGAAAATGGCACTGAGGATGGCACAACGCCGAAACTGGTTTGTCTCCAAACCAAATTTGACAAGGCATGACGAAGAATCGTTCCAATATATGTACATCTGTTATCCTCCCTGTTGAAGAATCAAAAAACCAACAGTAAAAACCTGAATTTGCTCAAACGACTCCTCTTCCCTCTCACCCTGACAAGTTTTGCAGAGGAGCTTACAGGTAGGCGTTTTTTGCCGCTCCAATGAAACAGCACAGTGACTTGTTATGATGCCCGTAAAAACTCTCACTGCGGCTTCGTTTAGTTTGAGCAGAAACTGCGTTCCTTTTTTTAACCAAACATGGCCATACGTGTTTTCCGGTCGCACAATTATACCTGTTAGTCTTCAGCAAGTTCGTTACACTTACAGCGATTGTACGAGCTCCCAAGAACATAGCCCAATGACGATGGTGCGGTTCCTCGTTTCCATTTCGGAACCTTTCCTCGTTATCTCTTTTATACCCTTAAATATTGATGTGTTCGACCACCCAACAAAGCACAATGAAATGACCTATGAACGCCAGCGAGGCAAACCTTTAAGAATTAAAACTCGTATGACTTTAAGACAGCCTTGCGCTCAGTCTTGCAGTCTAGCTTCATTCTCAATAGCACAAACATCCGCATAGGGAACAGTACACGAGCCAAAAAGTTTTTAAAATTGTTTGTTTTGCAGATACTTCGAGTACAGCACAGCTCCAGTGTACTGTATCCACTGGATCCATTCCGCCCTCCTTTTTAATTTGCTCGTATATGCCTCTAGTCTGAATTCAACACATGATTGTAGAATGTTTAGATAACTTGCGGTCCAATGTTTAAGCCTTGAGAGAAGCTTAGATGCATCTAGGCTGCAAAAACTATTGACTATGTCGAAAGATTACGAAAGATCGCGTGCCACGAGGACCGTCCTATTATTACTTTGGTTAAGTTTTAATGCTAAGTTTTATTTAATGAGATCCAGCGCGGCGGTTGTGCTATCTACCCTAAATAGTGCATGCAGTTTGCTCCCTAGGATCCTTGGTACTGATCACGACAAAATCGTCCTTCATTAGCTGGTTTTCTAGACTTAAATAGGTAGGCTAAACTTGCTTTAGTTCATATTGATAAACGTATTGTGTGGTCAGCGACAAATTGAAGAGCCTCGTTGAAAGCTGACTCCGCAGGTTCAACCAGTTTTGGCATAGGTATTTCAATATTTTTCTGTTAGCTCAACTCATTTGACTCTATTGCCCTATCCACCCTAGCATTATACTGTCGTCCAAGGCAATTGATGTGCTGTCATACTTCGTCGCGTTGGACAAGAATTTCACGCCCAGCCATAGTTTGCCCACCATAGCGAAGGTGTTGTTGGACGTATTACCCGTTTTCGGCGGTTCTTTATTGTGGTATCCCCTAGCCTGAAGTCAGGCAGAAGTCCTTGAAAAATATAACAGGGGTGGCTCTAAGTTGCATTCTACTGCAGTGAGCTGAAATGAACGTTAAATGCTCTCTCTGTAATAGGTCGACGAATTTGTTAGTAAACTCCCTGAGGAAGACGTGAAAGCGTCGTAACGCGTACGAGCGCAGAACGAAAGCTTAACTTTGCCTTAACATTCAAAAATAAAAGTACATATTTTAGGTTTCAGAGTGACTCCATTACGCTGCCGTGGCCACGACTGAATAAGATAAATATTCCTGTAATATTCCCAATGCTTAACTTTCAATTGCTCAAATTTATTGTTAATTTATACCAATTCTGTTTACGGAAGCAACTGTTTCCCAAGAAATGGTGGTGGTAAATAATCAAGTTATTGAGGTAATTAATTTTGCATTGAAAACTCTCACTTCAATTGGGTCTAAACACAACAAGAAGAGTATTTATTTGAATAATTATAGAAATAATAAACCTGCTTAATTGTTTTGTTGGCAACATTTGTCAATATCTTTTGTTTCATTGGTTTTGGAGGGCCAGGTGAAGAAAGATTTATTACATCCAACAGTTCGGCGACAATAGCGTTGTAGAGCTGAGTTTTTGATTCGCTAGTCGTATTTCTTTCCAGGTGTGTACTTCTGAGTACTTAATTCGATCTTCAGAAGATCGATTTTAAGTTAATAACTACATCTACAGGAGAACTACTTACTTTTTAAAACTTATTTTAAAATTCTTCTTTCACTATTTTATTCAGTTACATTGCAAGCATTTTAGTATTGAAAAATTTCCTAGTATGAAACTTCGCAAGCCTTAAGCTGTCCTATAAGGATTTCAGCTAAACTCTCACCATGACCGTAACGCAATTACTTCTGAAAAAGTGTATATGCGTGAATTCTTGTACCTGTCCTTGTGGTCGCTTTTGCCGAGCACAAATTCGGATTATTCCGATATTACCACAATACTGTCGGAGGAATAATTTGAATTTTAGATTGCAGGCCCAATGTATATAACATACTTTTTATGCAACACTATTATGAGCCAACGTTTCGCTAAGCTTTCTAGCTTCATCAGGGGAATGATACTGTGATAAAATAATAAACTAAAAGCCGTCCTATCTCTGATGAAGTTAGGAAAGTTAAGTTAGTTCTCAGCGGAGTCTGTAAAAACCCTGTTGGTCCCGTGCCGCCAATTTGCGAGGAAAACAAGTAAAGGTGTCTAAGCTCGGGTGTAACCGAACAATATATACTCAGCGTGATCTTCAATTGCATATTTAATTTCAGATAAATTACTTTTCTACATAACACGTGGCACCGCCCGTTTAAAAAAGAAATGTCTCCCCATTTCCTCTTACAATAAAACTTGATAAGTGAAATATCATTGATTCAAAACAATTTTTCGCTAAGTTATAGCTTATTATTCTAGTCTACGACCCTTTTAAACTTCTTTTATATCTAAGTTGCCGCGGTATTTAACCGATCTCGTTAATTTTTACTAGAAATATTTTCTACTATAGGGAAAATTTGTGTACCCAATTTTATTGCGATCCGTTAATTTTTCTTCGAGTTGTGGCTCCCGAAGCATAGCAAATTGCTTAGTCATAAAAGGGGCGGCGCCCCGCCCATTTTTTTAAATTTGAAATTTTTCCTATTTGTTGTTATACACCCACTTGGCAAATGAAATACCATTGCTATAAAGCTCTTTTTTGCAAACATATATGTAGCTTATTTTATTCGTCCACGACCCTTTTAAAAATATTTTATATAAAAGTGGGCGTGGTACTTAACCGATTTCGTTAGTTTTGCTTCAAAGCATTCCTTATAGTAAAGGCAACCTCTTTGCCGAATTTTGTTATGATAGGTTTAACGATTTTTGATTTATGATTAATAATATTTGTAAAATTGATTTTATCACAAGTGGGCGGTGCCAAGTGCACTTAAAAAAAATTTCAAATTTTTATCAAGAGCCTCAATATCAGTCCATACGTCAAATTTCAACATTCTCCGTGTACTATTAACTAAATTATCAGGTTTTTTGTGTTTTCCAAAATTTTATATATATAAAAAGTGCGCGTGGTTATCATGCGATTTCGCTCATTTTCAATACCAATATATTCTTGGTCCAGATAAGCTCGTGTACCAAAGTTGGTGAAGATATCTCAATATTTACTCAAGTTATCGTGTTAACGGACAGACGGAAGGACGGACGGACATGGCTCAATCAAATTTTTTTTCGACACTGATGATTTTGATATATGGAAGTCTATATCTATCTCGATTCCTTTATACCTGTACAACCAACCGTGCTTTGCGCACAGAGTATAAAAAGGCGTGAATATTAAGTACACATGAAGTTCGAATCAAATGTACACAATATCAGAGGGTACATCCAAACAAAACGAAACATTGAATTCGTTCTGTTTAATACAATCCATGGTATAAAACCAGAAACAAAATGTCCGCTTATTGCATCGGTTGCTGAGTGAAACATCGCCCTATTTCGGCTGTTGTTTCGAAAACGCCCTATCTCACATTTCGGTTTCCAATATTATCTCTAAGTATTCTTCCTGATTCGTTATATAACAATGGTGAACGAAATATCACTTTTTGTCTCTCGTATGGAGTTTTTCTTTTGTTTCTCACTAATTTGGAATCACAAATCTGCCCTCAAATTTCCCAGTTCACATTTCACCATAGTAGGTGTAGTAACTGCTGTAATTCATTGCGTTATTTATTATGAGTTCATCAAGGGGAATGTGTGTAAACAATCCAAGCAGTTTTTGTTTTATTTGTGGAGCATATATGTTCAAGTAATTTCTTTTGAATCCGTAAGACCTAGGAAAACGGGCTTATATGGACCTACTCGGTTCCCCACATGAAACACATGGACTCCATATGTATGTAAAAGTAGTGTTGAGTCATTACGAAAGCTGAGATTTCCGATGGCCTACAGATTAGAGAACTAATTTGTCACACAGAGCTCACTAGCCGCATGAAAGCATTGGAAAAATCTGCATGAGACGAGTTCATTTGGGTTGTAAAAGAACTCTTTAGGAAACAGGAAGCTACCTAACTTCTCTGAACACATAGACCAACTGATGCTACACTTTCAACATCTGGGTGTACACAAACATGAATATCACTTTCACATTTCACTTTCTCCATATCCATCTGTGCCGTTTTCTTGAAAATTTAGGCGATCTCAAGTGAACGGCATAGCTAGCGTTTGCACCAGGACCTGCGCACTATGGATGAGCGATATCAAGGGCACTGGAATGCGCATATGTTACTTGATTACTGCTGGAGCATTAAGAGTAGTGCTCTTGAATCTGTCCATGAAAGAAAATATCTTAAAAGTAAATTTAGCTCACTGTAATTGATAATAATAAACAGAGCTGCTCAATCCCTATATACTTATAGCATTTTTGTTTTTGTTTTGCCCTGAATTATAGGCACAAATAAAAATTTACACTTCAAATAAAAACAAATTTTAAACCATCACATTAGGGCGGGTCAAATTGTATGGGGGAAAAAAGGGGGAAACTTTAGGTGTACATCCAGTTTCTAGCGGCTCTCACAAAAAAAATACATGAAAATAAATGTCAAATTCGGATTCGGATTGGGATATACAATTTTCTAACAAAATTAGCGAGGCTCGAAATTCATTTCAGACCTATGGACAATATTACTCAGTATGACCCATAGATTCAGAAACTGGATGTGCCTTTTCAACAATAAATTTGACCCACCCTAACTCACATATAAAAAATGGATACGTAACTTTTTGATTTTCAAAAATAAGTGCAAAGCAAAAGCACTTCCATACGATGAACGAGCGCTTCGGTTTAAAAAACAAATTTACCGTAACAAATTGCAACTAAATATTATTCAAAAATATTATGGCACTGAAAAAAATTTGTATTCAAAATTGATTTATTAAGAAAATTAAAATTTCTTCAGCCATTTAAGAGTTTGATTTATTAAAACTTTTGGGCTTTTTGAATATTTAAAATACATAAAAATGTTAAATAAAAAAAAAAAATGTCAGTGTAAAAACAATTTTGTACATGTATTGTGATTTGCTGCTAGGAAAAAGCGGCTTCTACTTTTGAAATCAGTACTTTAAAAGTCATACATAAAATCCTATGCAACAGAACCTGTGTCGGACAGCGTAATATATGATATCTTCATAATATTGTTTGGACTTCAAGGGGCTCAGTTAGGGATGAATCGTTTTCGAAGTGCTATCGGTATCAGTTTGATTACAAACCAATGAGCAGTCGATAAGGTTGTTGTTATCAATAACAAACCGATAAAACTGCAATAATAAACCAATAAATTGTGGATAACGCACCGATAATACTTCGATAACAGAACGATAAATTGTCTATAAGAAGCCAGTAACACTCCGATAACAAATAAAAAAAATTTCGATAACAAATCCGAAACACTGATAAAAATTGCTAACTTTTCCATAACAAATCTGAAAATTTCCATAACAAATCGATAGTTTTTCGATATCAAATCACTATATTTTTAATAGCCTTTCGACCATTTTTCGTTAACCAATCTGTAAATCATCGCCCTTTGATAAAAAACTGATATCCCATTGATTACGTTTATTGTTCATAACAAACTTATAACCAGGGATGGGCGTTATCAACAAATTTGAATAACCATTGACGAAAAAATAAAAAATAAATTTTTATTCATTATTCAAGAAAACTTGAGTGATGAATAACATGGTATGTTTTATTCAAGCATTTCTTGAATAATGAATAACATTTTCTCGTTATTCAAAATATTCTAATTGATGATAAACGCCCATTCTTATTTTTGCAAATTTTGAATAAGGAATTTAGTTATTATTCATTATTTACAAAATATGAAATAACAATAAAATTTTAGTTTTTATTCAGTTATTCAAAAATAAAAAATAAACCATCGAGATTCCCTGAAAATATACCCATATGCGTAACCAGTTCGCGTGTAGTTCTGAAGCTTCTTAGGGTAATATTTAGATGATTTTGGGGAGTATTCGCGGGGTTTTTTGGGGGCCGTTTGGGGCTAATTTCTGGGACACCCTGCAGATCCTCCCGGGGTCTATTCCGGGATCTTTTTGGGGACTCCCTCGGGTCATTTGGGGGTCATTCCCTGACCTTTTTGGGACTCCCTCGGGGTCATTTGAGGGTCATTCCGGGTTCTTTTTGGGGACTCCCTCGGGGTCATTTGGGGTTCATTGCGGGATCTTTTTAGTGACTCCCTCTGGTTCATTTCGGGGTCATTTCGGGATGGTTTTGGGGACTCCCTCGGGGTCATTTGGGGGTCATTCCGGGGTCTTTTTGGGGACTCCCTCGGGGTCATTTGGGGGTCATTTCGAGATGGTTTTGGGGACTCCTTCGGGGTCATTTCGGGATGGCTTTGGGGACTCCCTCGGGGTCATTTGGGGGTCATTTCGGGATGGTTTTGGGGACTCCCTCGGGGTCATTTGGGGGGTCATTCCGGGATCTTTTTGAGGACTCCCGGTAGGGTTCCGAACTGATCCCGAAATTATCAAAAAGATCCCGGAATAACCCCCAAATGACTGACCCGAGGGAGTCCCCAAAAAGATCCCGGAATGACCCCCAAATGACCCCGAGGGAGTCCCCAAAAAGAACCCGGAATGACCCCCAAATGACCCCCAAATGACCCCGAGGGAGTCCCAAAAAGGTTACGGAATGACCCCCAAATGACCCCGAGGGAGTCCCAAAAAATGTCACGGAATGATCTCCAAAAGACCCCGAGGGAGTCGGAAAAGTCATCCCGAAATGCCCCCAAAACCCTAGGAGGATTGCGGGGAGTCCCTGGAATGGACCCCAATAGACCCCATGAGGATCCCCAGGGTGTCCGAGAAATTCCCCCAAACGGCCCCCAAAAAAACCCCCGAATACTCCCCAAAATCATCTCAATATTACCCTAAGAAGCTTCAGGGCTTTCAGGGCATCTCGATGGTTAATTTTTTATTTTTGAATAACTGAATAAAAACTAAAATTTTATTGTTATTCCATATTTTGTAAATAATGAATAATAACTCAACTCTTTATTCAAAATTTGCAAAAATAAGAATGGGCGTTTATCATCAATTAGAATATTTTGAATAACGAGAAAATGTTATTCATTATTCAAGAAATGCTTGAATAAAAAATAACTTTTTATTCATCAATTAGAAAATTTAAAATTATGAATAATTTTTTATTTTTTTATTTTGATTTGTTTCATTTCAAAATGACTCAACCCTGCTTATAACACTTCACTAACTTGTATATACCTCTTCGATAACACACCGACTACAAACCGATACTAAATGGATAGCAAATTGAAAGATCACACGCCGCATGGTGTCTAATCTTTACTTTTATCTCCCCTATTTTTATACTCAGCGTGCTTTGCACACATAGTATATTAACTTTGATTGGATAACGGTTGGTTGTACAGGTATAAAGGAATTGAGATAGATATAGACTTCCATATATCAAAATCATCAGTATCGAAAAAAAAATTTGATTGAGCCATGTCCGTCCGTTAACACGATAACTTCAGTAAATATTGAGATATCTTCACCAAATTTTGAATACGAGCTTATCTGGACCCAGAATAGATTGGTATTGAAAATGAGCGAAATCGGATGATAACCACGCCCACTTTTTATATATAAAACATTTTGGAAAACACAAAAAAACTTGATTATTTAGCAAAAAATGTACCTAGAATGTCGAAATTTGACATGTCGACTGATATTGAGACTCTTGATAAAAATTTGAAAATTTTTTTTTAAATGGGCGTTGCACCGCCCACTTGTGATAAAATCAATTTTACAATTGGTATTAATCATAAATCAAAAATCGTGAAACCTATCGTAACAAAATTCGGCAGAGAGGTTGCATTTACTATAAGGAATGCTTTGAAGAAAAATTAACGAAATCGGTTAAGGACCATGCCCACATTTATATAAAAGATTTTTAAAAGGGTCGTGGACGAATGAAGTAAGCTATATCTTTGCAAAAAACAGCTTTATATCAATGGTATTTCATTTCACAAATGGATTTGTAACAATAAATAGGAAAAACTTCAAATTTTGAAAAATGGACGTGGCACCGCCCCTTTTATGACTAAGCAATTTTCTATGTTTCGGGAGCCATAACTCGAAGAAAAATTAAGGGATCGTAATAAAACTGGATACACAAATTTCCCCTATAGCAGGAAATATTTCTAGAAAAAATGGACGAGATCGGTTAAAGACCACGGCAACATAGATAATACAAGTTTAAAAGGGTCGTAGACTAGAATAATAAGCTATAACTTAGCAAAAAATTGTTTTGAATTAATGATACTTTTCTTATTTTAAGAGGAAATGGGGAGACATTTTTTTAAACGGGCGGTGCCACGTTTTATGTAGAAAAGTAATTTATCTGAAATGAAATGACAAATTTAAGCTCACGCTGAGTATATAATGTTCGGTTACACCCGAACTTAGACACCTTTAGTTGTTGTCATTTCATTGCTTTCTCTTCCCTTCCCACCATTTCCACATATTATGCATACACTTCCTTTCTGTATTCCCCCATGTAGCATACCTCTTCCAAACTCTACGCTTACGCTTAAACTCGGTTTATATTCGGTATGTCACCAAACCGTGATGTTTACATATCAAGATTGTAGCATGATGCAAATCGGAAGAGAAGCTCTGCCAATAATTTAATTATTTAGAGGTATGATACAAAGCGGGTTGTGTGAATGTTTCTTGAAACAAGCCATGGTTGACTGTGATCTAATTTCAAATAATTGCAATTCTCATCCGTTTTACTGTTAACAAAAACAAAAACGGCACAGCATTCTATGTAAGTAGTAATAACTAAATTAAAAATCTATGTTTACTTTTGCTTTTGCACAAAGTGTAATTAATTAACAAAACTTTCATTAACGCACAACTGCTCATTTCAAAGCAGATAGAAAAATGGCAACGACTGGAACGTTGAGATTTCAATGAGCATGAAAAGCATAACTTTACTTTCAGAAAAGTGGCAATATCAACATTGACAACAGGAATAGCAATTTACTACTGAAAAGTTAAAAAATTAAAAAATTACCCTAAAAAATCAAGAAATTGGAAAGGGTGATACAACAAGTGGGTTTGCTTTGTTACGTGATAGCTAATTGGTATGAAATCTAATATGTGATATAACGACTCTGCTTGTGGGTTAAGACTAAACTTGCGTGCGTTACTACTTTGAACAATCATGATTCGGCCTATTGCCATCTGAACAGTGAAGACGGCACAATGCCGAAATTAAAAACGAAGACGCCAATAGGATTGTGGAAGTGGTTGTGTAAGATAAAGGGTAATGTCTTGGCGCTCACATAATTGTGTAGTAAACCTAATTTACCGAAAGCTTTTCTACCTTTTGTTAAGTGACCTATTTGTACTTAAGTATAAAGTACGATAAACAGTTGGAGAAGTATACGCCTAGCGGTAGCTGATTTTGTTGCGAACTAAATACCTGCAAATGATCACTAGCATTGCGTCGGTGTCTTTCCTTGATTGATATGCTCACGGTATGGGGCAATCCAGAATGTCAGAATGTAATCGTTAGGTAAGCGTAAGCGTAGTGTTAAGAAGAGGTGCACTCTATAGAGGAATACAGAGTGTAAATCTAGGCTTAGTAAGCGGAATTGGTATGTTGTATAGGGGAATACAGAATTTAAGCGCAAGTGAAAGCACTACGCTGCAAGGTGATGCGGGAACAATTTGCCTAGCAGATTTGATACGAGGGAAACACCACAAGTAAATAAAAATTAATGAAGGTTGGAAAACAACTCGATTAAAGTATGTAAAGGAGAAAGTGAAACTGCAAACGAAACGAAGTCAATGCAAATAAGATGAGAAAAAAGTAGAGGATGAAGGAAAAGGGCAGTTTACTACCAACGTCGATAATGATTTGAGTAATAACGATGCTTAAAGTTATTGTGACTTATACGAAGATAAGGCAGGACAACGAAAGGTGTGAAAAAAGGAAAATAAAGGAACAGAAGGCGAAGGAAGAAAAAGAAAGGAAAGATTAGAAGTTAAAAATGAGGTACTTTTTTGGAGCTTTCTGGCCGGCTTTCCTTTAAAATAAAACAAATGTTTACTTCTTCATCCTACGCGTTTCGACGCTGTATTGCGTCTTCCTCAGGGATTTCTATTTATTACACAAAAACGAAAAACATATAAATTGTTGGAAATTAGCTTAGTCATAAGACGATACACAGTTTTGAACATATTGGACTTACATCTTTTTGCTACTTAATGCACAAATTTTGTATGAAATTTGAATATAATATCATTACATCAGTAGATAATAACCACACATTATAAAAACACTGGTACATCATTCCCTCTCAAAAGCTAAACATTTTATGTGATGGCGCTTGCATACGCGCAATTTATGCTGTCTACATCTTCTCGATAATTTACAACTTTCGATATATTTTGTTGTATGCGCAGCCCTTCTAACGTCAACCTTCTTCTTATTCTGTTTTCCACGTCCAAAATCTTTACATTATCGAAATCAGCTGTGTGCTTGCAATCCGTCAGTTGCTGCGCTAAAGCTGTGGTGTTTTTGTTGTTTTTTGCGTCTAACCTGTGTTCATTTATTCTCGTGTTGACCGATCTTTTTGTTTGTCCTATGTATACCTTCCCGCAAAATTCCCCCTCTTTTCCTCCCCCACATGGTATTTCGTAGATTACGTTGTGTAGTTGCTCCTTTTTGATTTTGTCTTTGGTTTTCGTGTATATGTTTTGGATTGTGTGATTTGGTTTGTGTGCATAGCTTATGTTGTTGGCTTTAATCATTTTATGTAATGTATTGTTGTCAGTTAGTTTTGGTATGTATGTGACGCCTGTGTATATTTTTCTATTGTTTTCTTCATTTGGTGTTGTCGTATTGTTGCTCGTTTTTTGTTTAGTTTTGTTTCTCGCCGTGCGTATTAGACCGTGTATTATTTTATTTGGATATCCATTTTTTTCAAGTATGATCTGAATCGTTTTCTTGTTCTCCTCCATGAACTCCTGGTCACTCAAGGAGTAAACTTTGTTAATAAAGTTGATTACTGTATTTCTTTTTTGATTCCATGGGTGGTTTGATTGGTAATTGATCATTCTAGATGATGCCATGGCTTTTTTGTACCAATCCGTTTTTACTTTGTTCCCGATGTTGTGAATTTCCAAGTCCAGAAAAGCTAATTTGTGATGTTTTTCTTTTTCTAGTGTAAATTTTAATTTTTTGTGTTGCTCGTTGAAAGTTTTTAGAATTTCGTCTACGTCTTTTGCCCTAACAATAGCGAAAATATCATCTACATATTTCGTTATGTATTTTATATTTATGTCTTTGGATTTTAGCTCAATGATGCTGTCGTCAATAATTTTGTCGAGGACTATATCTGCTATTGTTGGTGATAGAGGATTTCCCATCGGCATCCCATAAACTTGCTGGTAATATTTATTGTCGTATACAAAGTAGTTGTTTTCTCTGGCAGAACTCTAGTATATTGAGGAATTGGGTTTTAGTAATTTTAGTATGACTTTTCAGATTCGACCATTGTTTCATAATTGTGCTGATCCCTAGATGGATGGGGATATTCGTAAATAATGATACGACGTCTAGGGATATAAGTATTTCCTCCTCGTCAATGGTTACAGCTTTTATTTTTTCTTTTAATTGAACTGAATTTTTAATATTGAATTTTTCGGAAATAATGTTTTTTAAAATTTTTCCCACGAATTTGGATAGTTTCGAGCAGGGAACATTAATCGAGGATGAAATTGGGCGAAGTGGTGTGTTCTCCTTGTGCACTTTCGGTAAGCCATAAAGTCGTGGGGCTGTGGCAGCCGAGCATGTTAAAAACTGCTTCAGTTTTGCATCAATATTGTGGGTCTTGTACATGTCATTGATAATTCTATTGTTTTTTCTCAACAAATATTGGGTTGGATCATTTCTTATGGTTTTGTATGTGCCTTTGTCATTCAAGAGGTCTTCCATTTTCTTCTTATACTCTGCTTTATACATCAATACGGTTCTGTTCCCTTTGTCTGCATTCGTAATCACAATATCATCTTTGTGTTGGTATATGACCCGTTTTGTTTCTTCGTACACTTGCAAAATAAATTTATCTTTTTGGCTATTTCTTAGTTTATTTTTAAACGTGTTTACCCTTGTTGCGAATTTACATCTCACCATATCTTTTTCTCTCTCATCGGTTATGGTTTGTATACTTTGTTCGACGTCCGCTATAATGTGCAGGGGTGAGAACGTTTTTCTAGATATGGGAAGGGCGAATTTATTACCCATGGATAGTAACAATTGACATTCAGGAGGGATGTCTATTCTGGTGTTATTCATAAACCAGTCGGTATTGTGCTTTAGGTCGAATTTCTCAAAGTTTTCCTTGATCGAATTTTGCAGTTTTTTATCATGATTCTTTTCTATAACGCTTTTTGTGCGTAGCATGAATTGTTTTTGCGTTTCTACTACAGAATTGTATTCCTTTATCTCTAAAGTGTCGTGCAACTGTTGTTGAAGCTTCCTAATGGCTCGATTTTCTATATTAATTTTCATGTTTGTCTCTTTGATTTCCAGACAGAGAATTTTGATCAAAAAGTGGTTTTCAATTTTTCGCATTTCATTTTTTGTTTTTTCCAGTGTAAACCCGTGCATTATTTTTGTGGTCTTGCCCTTTAAATGTGGTGGTACAATTCCAAAGTCCTTACATTTCTTACATTTCAGAAGATATTTTAGCCTTTGTTGTTGCTTAGCAAGAGTTTTGTGGTGTTTTCCGTATTGTTTGATATTAAGACAGGTGTTGACATCGTATTTGTATCTAATGTGTTGGTAAAAGTGTTTCATCTTGATTTCTTTGTATTTTTTAATTTGTGTAATGTTTTTCGAGTTTGCTGTTTCGGTTTAAGCTCTCCGATCAGTTTAATAGTTATGTGTATTGGGCCAAGTTTTATAATTGTATAATAGTACTTTTTTGGAGCTTTCTGGCCGGCTTTCCTTTAAAATAAAACAATTGTTTACTTCTTCATCCTACGCGTTTCGACGCTGTATTGCGTCTTCCTCAGGGATTTCTATTTATTACACAAAAACGAAAAACATATAAATTGTTGGAAATTAGCTTAGTCATAAGACGATACACAGTTTTGAACATATTGGACTTACATCTTTTTGCTACTTAATGCACAAATTTTGTATGAAATTTGAATATAATATCATTACATCAGCAGATAATAACCACACATTATAAAAACACTGGTACATCATTCCCTCTCAAAAGCTAAACATTTTATGTGATGGCGCTTGCATACGCGCAATTTATGCTGTCTACATCTTCTCGATAATTTACAACTTTCGATATATTTTGTTGTATGCGCAGCCCTTCTAACGTCAACCTTCTTCTTATTCTGTTTTCCACGTCCAAAATCTTTACATTATCGAAATCAGCTGTGTGCTTGCAATCCGTCAGGTGCTGCGCTAAAGCTGTGGTGTTTTTGTTGTTTTTTGCGTCTAACCTGTGTTCATTTATTCTCGTGTTGACCGATCTTTTTGTTTGTCCTATGTATACCTTCCCGCAAAATTCCCCCTCTTTTCCTCCCCCACATGGTATTTCGTAGATTACGTTGTGTAGTTGCTCCTTTTTGATTTTGTCTTTGGTTTTCCTGTATATGTTTTGGATTGTGTGATTTGGTTTGTGTGCATAGCTTATGTTGTTGGCTTTAATCATTTTATGTAATGTATTGTTGTCAGTTAGTTTTGGTATGTATGTGACGCCTGTGTATATTTTTCTATTGTTTTCTTCATTTGGTGTTGTCGTATTGTTGCTCGTTTTTTGTTTAGTTTTGTTTCTCGCCGTGCGTATTAGACCGTGTATTATTTTATTTGGATATCCATTTTTTTCAAGTATGATCTGAATCGTTTTCTTGTTCTCCTCCATGAACTCCTGGTCACTCAAGGAGTAAACTTTGTTAATAAAGTTGATTACTGTATTTCTTTTTTGATTCCATGGGTGGTTTGATTGGTAATTGATCATTCTAGATGATGCCATGGCTTTTTTGTACCAATCCGTTTTTACTTTGTTCCCGATGTTGTGAATTTCCAAGTCCAGAAAAGCTAATTTGTGATGTTTTTCTTTTTCTAGTGTAAATTTTAATTTTTTGTGTTGCTCGTTGAAAGTTTTTAGAATTTCGTCTACGTCTTTTGCCCTAACAATAGCGAAAATATCATCTACATATTTCGTTATGTATTTTATATTTATGTCTTTGGATTTTAGCTCAATGATGCTGTCGTCAATAATTTTGTCGAGGACTATATCTGCTATTGTTGGTGATAGAGGATTTCCCATCGGCATCCCATAAACTTGCTGGTAATATTTATTGTCGTATACAAAGTAGTTGTTTTCTCTCAGGCAGAACTCTAGTATATTGAGGAATTGTGTTTTAGTAATTTTAGTATGACTTTTCAGATTCGACCATTGTTTCATAATTGTGCTGATCCCTAGATGGATGGGGATATTCGTAAATAATGATACGACGTCTAGGGATATAAGTATTTCCTCCTCGTCAATGGTTACAGCTTTTATTTTTTCTTTTAATTGAACTGAATTTTTAATATTGAATTTTTCGGAAATAATGTTTTTTTAAATTTTTCCCACGAATTTGGATAGTTTCGAGCAGGGAACATTAATTGAGGATGAAATTGGGCGAAGTGGTGTGTTCTCCTTGTGCACTTTCGGTAAGCCATAAAGTCGTGGGGCTGTGGCAGCCGAGCATGTTAAAAACTGCTTCAGTTTTGCATCAATATTGTGGGTCTTGTACATGTCATTGATAATTCTATTGTTTTTTCTCAACAAATATTGGGTTGGATCATTTCTTATGGTTTTGTATGTGCCTTTGTCATTCAAGAGGTCTTCCATTTTCTTCTTATACTCTGCTTTATACATCAATACGGTTCTGTTCCCTTTGTCTGCATTCGTAATCACAATATCATCTTTGTGTTGGTATATGACCCGTTTTGTTTCTTCGTACACTTGCAAAATAAATTTATCTTTTTGGCTATTTCTTAGTTTATTTTTAAACGTGTTTACCCTTGTTGCGAATTTACATCTCACCATATCTTTTTCTCTCTCATCGGTTATGGTTTGTATACTTTGTTCGACGTCCGCTATAATGTGCAGGGGTGAGAACGTTTTTCTAGATATGGGAAGGGCGAATTTATTACCCATGGATAGTAACCATTGACATTCAGGAGGGATGTCTATTCTGGTGTTATTCATAAACCAGTCGGTATTGTGCTTTAGGTCGAATTTCTCAAAGTTTTCCTTGATCGAATTTTGCAGTTTTTTATCATGATTCTTTTCTATAACGCTTTTTGTGCGTAGCACAAAACTCTTGCTAAGCAACAACAAAGGCTAAAATATCTTCTGAAATGTAAGGACTTTGGAATTGTACCACCACATTTAAAGGGCAAGACCACAAAAATAGTGCACGGGTTTACACTGGAAAAAACAAAAAATGAAATGCGAAAAATTGAAAACCACTTTTTGATCAAAATTCTCTGTCTGGAAATCAAAGAGACAAACATGAAAATTAATATAGAAAATCGAGCCATTAGGAAGCTTCAACAACAGTTGCACGACACTTTAGAGATAAAGGAATACAATTCTGTAGTAGAAACGCAAAAACAATTCATGCTACGCACAAAAAGCGTTATAGAAAAGAATCATGATAAAAAACTGCAAAATTCGATCAAGGAAAACTTTGAGAAATTCGACCTAAAGCACAATACCGACTGGTTTATGAATAACACCAGAATAGACATCCCTCCTGAATGTCAATGGTTACTATCCATGGGTAATAAATTCGCCCTTCCCATATCTAGAAAAACGTTCTCACCCCTGCACATTATAGCGGACGTCGAACAAAGTATACAAACCATAACCGATGAGAGAGAAAAAGATATGGTGAGATGTAAATTCGCAACAAGGGTAAACACGTTTAAAAATAAACTAAGAAATAGCCAAAAAGATAAATTTATTTTGCAAGTGTACGAAGAAACAAAACGGGTCATATACCAACACAAAGATGATATTGTGATTACGAATGCAGACAAAGGGAACAGAACCGTATTGATGTATAAAGCAGAGTATAAGAAGAAAATGGAAGACCTCTTGAATGACAAAGGCACATACAAAACCATAAGAAATGATCCAACCCAATATTTGTTGAGAAAAAACAATAGAATTATCAATGACATGTACAAGACCCACAATATTGATGCAAAACTGAAGCAGTTTTTAACATGCTCGGCTGCCACAGCCCCACGACTTTATGGCTTACCGAAAGTGCACAAGGAGAACACACCACTTCGCCCAATTTCATCCTCGATTAATGTTCCCTGCTCGAAACTATCCAAATTCGTGGGAAAAATTTTAAAAAACATTATTTCCGAAAAATTCAATATTAAAAATTCAGTTCAATTAAAAGAAAAAATAAAAGCTGTAACCATTGACCAGGAGGAAATACTTATATCCCTAGACGTCGTATCATTATTTACGAATATCCCCATCCATCTAGGGATCAGCACAATTATGAAACAATGGTCGAATCTGAAAAGTCATACTAAAATTACTAAAACCCAATTCCTCAATATACTAGAGTTCTGCCTGAGAGAAAACAACTACTTTGTATACGACAATAAATATTACCAGCAAGTTTATGGGATGCCGATGGGAAATCCTCTATCACCAACAATAGCAGATATAGTCCTCGACAAAATTATTGACGACAGCATCATTGAGCTAAAATCCAAAGACATAAATATAAAATACATAACGAAATATGTAGATGATATTTTCGCTATTGTTAGGGCAAAAGACGTAGACGAAATTCTAAAAACTTTCAACGAGCAACACAAAAAATTAAAATTTACACTAGAAAAAGAAAAACATCACAAATTAGCTTTTCTGGACTTGGAAATTCACAACATCGGGAACAAAGTAAAAACGGATTGGTACAAAAAAGCCGTGGCATCATCTAGAATGATCAATTACCAATCAAACCACCCATGGAATCAAAAAAGAAATACAGTAATCAACTTTATTAACAAAGTTTACTCCTTGAGTGACCAGGAGTTCATGGAGGAGAACAAGAAAACGATTCAGATCATACTTGAAAAAAATGGATATCCAAATAAAATAATACACGGTCTAATACGCACGGCGAGAAACAAAACTAAACAAAAAACGAGCAACAATACGACAACACCAAATGAAGAAAACAATAGAAAAATATACACAGGCGTCACATACATACCAAAACTAACTGACAACAATACATTACATAAAATGATTAAAGCCAACAACATAAGCTATGCACACAAACCAAATCACACAATCCAAAACATATACAGGAAAACCAAAGACAAAATCAAAAAGGAGCAACTACACAACGTAATCTACGAAATACCATGTGGGGGAGGAAAAGAGGGGGAATTTTGCGGGAAGGTATACATAGGACAAACAAAAAGATCGGTCAACACGAGAATAAATGAACACAGGTTAGACGCAAAAAACAACAAAAACACCACAGCTTTAGCGCAGCACCTGACGGATTGCAAGCACACAGCTGATTTCGATAATGTAAAGATTTTGGACGTGGAAAACAGAATAAGAAGAAGGTTGACGTTAGAAGGGCTGCGCATACAACAAAATATATCGAAAGTTGTAAATTATCGAGAAGATGTAGACAGCATAAATTGCGCGTATGCAAGCGCCATCACATAAAATGTTTAGCTTTTGAGAGGGAATGATGTACCAGTGTTTTTATAATGTGTGGTTATTATCTACTGATGTAATGATATTATATTCAAATTTCATACAAAATTTGTGCATTAAGTAGCAAAAAGATGTAAGTCCAATATGTTCAAAACTGTGTATCGTCTTATGACTAAGCTAATTTCCAACAATTTATATGTTTTTCGTTTTTGTGTAATAAATAGAAATCCCTGAGGAAGACGCAATACAGCGTCGAAACGCGTAGGATGAAGAAGTAAACATTTGTTTTATTTTAAAGGAAAGCCGGCCAGAAAGCTCCAAAAAAGTACTATTATACAATTATAAAACTTGGCCCAATACACATAACTATTAAACTGATCGGAGAGCTTAAACCGAAACAGCAAACTCGAAAAACATTACACAAATTAAAAAATACAAAGAAATCAAGATGAAACACTTTTACCAACACATTAGATACAAATACGATGTCAACACCTGTCTTAATATCAAACAATACGGAAAACACCACAAAACTCTTGCTAAGCAACAACAAAGGCTAAAATATCTTCTGAAATGTAAGGACTTTGGAATTGTACCACCACATTTAAAGGGCAAGACCACAAAAATAATGCACGGGTTTACACTGGAAAAAACAAAAAATGAAATGCGAAAAATTGAAAACCACTTTTTGAACAAAATTCTCTGTCTGGAAATCAAAGAGACAAACATGAAAATTAATATAGAAAATCGAGCCATTAGGAAGCTTCAACAACAGTTGCACGACACTTTAGAGATAAAGGAATACAATTCTGTAGTAGAAACGCAAAAACAATTCATGCTACGCACAAAAAGCGTTATAGAAAAGAATCATGATAAAAAACTGCAAAATTCGATCAAGGAAAACTTTGAGAAATTCGACCTAAAGCACAATACCGACTGGTTTATGAATAACACCAGAATAGACATCCCTCCTGAATGTCAATGGTTACTATCCATGGGTAATAAATTCGCCCTTCCCATATCTAGAAAAACGTTCTCACCACTGCACATTATAGCGGACGTCGAACAAAGTATACAAACCATAACCGATGAGAGAGAAAAAAGATATGGTGAGATGTAAATTCGCAACAAGGGTAAACACGTTTAAAAATAAACTAAGAAATAGCCAAAAAGATAAATTTATTTTGCAAGTGTACGAAGAAACAAAACGGGTCATATACCAACACAAAGATGATATGGTGATTACGAATGCAGACAAAGGGAACAGAACCGTATTGATGTATAAAGCAGAGTATAAGAAGAAAATGGAAGACCTCTTGAATGACAAAGGCACATACAAAACCATAAGAAATGATCCAACCCAATATTTGTTGAGAAAAAACAATAGAATTATCAATGACATGTACAAGACCCACAATATTGATGCAAAACTGAAGCAGTTTTTAACATGCTCGGCTGCCACAGCCCCACGACTTTATGGCTTACCGAAAGTGCACAAGGAGAACACACCACTTCGCCCAATTTCATCCTCGATTAATGTTCCCTGCTCGAAACTATCCAAATTCGTGGGAAAAATTTTAAAAGCATTATTTCCGAAAAATTCAATATTAAAAATTCAGTTCAATTAAAAGAAAAAATAAAAGCTGTAACCATTGACGAGGAGGAAATACTTATATCCCTAGACGTCGTATCATTATTTACGAATATCCCCATCCATCTAGGGATCAGCACAATTATGAAACAATGGTCGAATCTGAAAAGTCATACTAAAATTACTAAAACCCAATTCCTCAATATACTAGAGTTCTGCCTGAGAGAAAACAACTACTTTGTATACGACAATAAATATTACCAGCAAGTTTATGGGATGCCGATGGGAAATCCTCTATCACCAACAATAGCAGATATAGTCCTCGACAAAATTATTGACGACAGCATCATTGAGCTAAAATCCAAAGACATAAATATAAAATACATAACGAAATATGTAGATGATATTTTCGCTATTGTTAGGGCAAAAGACGTAGACGAAATTCTAAAAACTTTCAACGAGCAACACAAAAAATTAAAATTTACACTAGAAAAAGAAAAACATCACAAATTAGCTTTTCTGGACTTGGAAATTCACAACATCGGGAACAAAGTAAAAACGGATTGGTACAAAAAAGCCGTGGCATCATCTAGAATGATCAATTACCAATCAAACCACCCATGGAATCAAAAAAGAAATACAGTAATCAACTTTATTAACAAAGTTTACTCCTTGAGTGACCAGGAGTTCATGGAGGAGAACAAGAAAACGATTCAGATCATACTTGAAAAAAATGGATATCCAAATAAAATAATACACGGTCTAATACGCATGGCGAGAAACAAAACTAAACAAAAAACGAGCAACAATACGACAACACCAAATGAAGAAAACAATAGAAAAATATACACAGGCGTCACATACATACCAAAACTAACTGACAACAATACATTACATAAAATGATTAAAGCCAACAACATAAGCTATGCACACAAACCAAATCACACAATCCAAAACATATACACGAAAACCAAAGACAAAATCAAAAAGGAGCAACTACACAACGTAATCTACGAAATACCATGTGGGGGAGGAAAAGAGGGGGAATTTTGCGGGAAGGTATACATAGGACAAACAAAAAGATCGGTCAACACGAGAATAAATGAACACAGGTTAGACGCAAAAAACAACAAAAACACCACAGCTTTAGCGCAGCACCTGACGGATTGCAAGCACACAGCTGATTTCGATAATGTAAAGATTTTGGACGTGGAAAACAGAATAAGAAGAAGGTTGACGTTAGAAGGGCTGTGCATACAACAAAATATATCGAAAGTTGTAAATTATCGAGAAGATGTAGACAGCATAAATTGCGCGTATGCAAGCGCCATCACATAAAATGTTTAGCTTTTGAGAGGGAATGATGTACCAGTGTTTTTATAATGTGTGGTTATTATCTACTGATGTAATGATATTATATTCAAATTTCATACAAAATTTGTGCATTAAGTAGCAAAAAGATGTAAGTCCAATATGTTCAAAACTGTGTATCGTCTTATGACTAAGCTAATTTCCAACAATTTATATGTTTTTCGTTTTTGTGTAATAAATAGAAATCCCTGAGGAAGACGCAATACAGCGTCGAAACGCGTAGGATGAAGAAGTAAACATTTGTTTTATTTTAAAGGAAAGCCGGCCAGAAAGCTCCAAAAAAGTACTATTATACAATTATAAAACTTGGCCCAATACACATAACTATTAAAAATGAGGCCAAAATCGAAACCGGACGGCGTGCTATAAATTTATTATCATAGTGTAAATAGTTTGTTATCGATGAGTTATCATCTTCCTATCGACGGGATAATGACGTGTTATCCATTTCCATTTGTCGATATGTTATCAAGATGTTATCGATTTGTTATGGCCTATTGATTTGTAAGATCATGGCTTCCAATCAAAGGCCTTAGCATAATAATCTTGTTTTTATTTTTTATTATCGAATTATTTTCGGAAAGTTATCGATTTGTGATGCAAAAGTTGTAGTAGTTGTTATCAAAAAGTTACAGAAAATTATCGATTTGTTTTCATTGTGTTATCAATTTGCTGTAGTCGTGTTATCGATTTATTATAACAACCCCTCGATTACAAGCCGATATGAAACCAACAAGAAGTCAATAACCCGGAGATGATAAAACAATAGCTAGACGATAATTTCGCATTCGATGATAAGCGGGTAATAAAACAATAACTTCTTGATATCGGTTGTAACCGATAAGTAGCCGACGAAGAGCTTTCCAAATAGCCCGAAGTTTGTTTCTAGTAAAGTTACCTCTGTTGTGGGCGAGCTCTAGTGTGACCTGGGTATTGATATCTATGATGCTTTGAAAGCAGTGAAGTTGCATTACAAATCACTCGTCGTACCCGGCTTGAGATATAGCTCAATGAAATTATTGATGTCAAAGGAATGTTAAATGCCCCTTGGAGTGTTTGAGAGATTTTCAAGTCATCCTTTAATTTGTTGTTAATATTGAATACGGGACATTCATATGGCTTAGCAGCTAAAGGCATCTACCTTTGCACTGATATGAATGTTGGAGATTCGAGTTCAACGCTCAACTCCCGAAAAGCTAGCTGATGAAGAAGTGAAATTCAGAAACATGTCCTAGTAACCATCGCCGTTTGTAAAACTTACAATTTTTCTCTAATATCAATTACAAAAACCATTGTATAAAGCAATATGAGCAAAGCTCGCTTATTAAATACATATGATCAGATTGAATAATATTATTGACTGAAATCAATTTTTTCGATCGGAAAGTTGCTCGCCCAACAGACAGCTGACATGTTCTTCTGTATACTCCAACTTCTGCTGTCTCTATACCATTCTCGTCTACTTTATCCTCCATTTTTATACTAAGTTGAGCAGAGCTCACAGAGTATATTAACTTTGATTGGATAACGGTTGGTTGTACAGGTATAAAGGAATCGAGATAGATATAGACTTCCATATATCAAAATCATCAGTATCGAAAAAAAAATTTGATTGAGCCATGTCCGTCCGTCCGTCTGTCCGTTAACACGAAACTTCAGTAAATTTTGAGGTATCTTGATGAAATTTGGTATGTAGGTTCATGGGCGCTCATCTCAGATCGCTATTTAAAATGAAAGATATCGGACTGTAACCACGCCCACTTTTTCGATATCGAAAATTTCGAAAAACAGAAAAATGCGATAGTTCATTGCCAAAGACAGACAAGGCGATGAAACTTGGTAGGTGTGTTGACCTTATGACGCAGAATAGAAAGTTAGTAAAACTTTGGACATTGGGCGTGGCACCGCCCACTTTTAAAAGAAGGTAATTTAAAAGTTTTGCAGGCTGTAATTTGGCAGTCGTTGAAGATATCATGATGAAATTTGGCAGGAACGTTACTCCTATTACTATATGTGTGCTTAATAAAAATTAGCAAAATCGGAGAACGACCACGCCCACTTAAAAAAAATTTTTTTTAAAGTCAAATTTTAACAAAAAATTCAATATCTTTACAGTATATAAGTAAATTGTGTCAACATTCGACTCCAGTAATGATATTGTGCAATAAAATACAAAAACGAAAGAAATTTTCAAAATGGGCGTGGCTCCGCCCTTTTTCATTTAATTTGTCTAGGATACATTTAATGCCATAAGTCGAACAAAAATTTACCAATCCATGTGAAATTTGATAGGGGCTTGGATTCTAGGACGATAACTGTTTTCTGTGAAAAAGGGCGAAATCGGTTGAAGCCACGTCCAGTTTTTTTACACAGTCGTCCGTCTGTCATTCCGCTCGGCCGTTAATACGATAACTTGAGCAAAAATCGATATATCTAAACTCAGTTCTCGTACTTATCTGAACTCACTTTGTATTGGTGTAAAAAATGGACGAAATCCGACTATGACCACGCCCACTTTTTCGATATCGAAAGTTACGAAAAATTAAAAAAATGCCATAATTCTATACCAAATACGAAAAAAAGGGATGAAACATGGTAGTTGGATTGGTTTATTGACGCAAAATATAACTTTAGAAAAAAACTTTGTATAATGGGTGTGACACCTACCATATTAAGTAGAAGAAAATGAAAAAGTTCTACAAGCCGAAATCAACAGCCCTTGGAATCTTGGCAGGAATACTGTTAGTGGTATTACATATATAAATAAATTAGCGGAACCCGACAGATGATGTTCTGGGTCACCCTGGTCCACATTTTGGTCGATATCTCGAAAACGCCTTCACATATACAACTACCACCACTCCCTTTTTAAACCCTCATTAACAGCTTTCATTTGATACCCATATCGTACAAACATATTCTAGAGTCACCCCTGGTCAACCTTTATGGCGATATATCGAAAAGGCGTCCACCTATAGAACTAAGGCCCACTCCCTTTTAAAATACTCATTAGCACCTTTCATTTGATACCAATATCGTACAAACAAATTCTAGGGTCACCCCTGGTCCACCTTTATGGCGATATCCGTAAATGGCGTTCACCTATAGAACTATTACCCACTCCCTCTTAAAATACTCTTTAATAACTTCCATTTGATACACATGTTATACAAACACATTCCAGGGTTACCCTAGGTTCATTTTCCTACATGGTGTTTTTCCCTTATTTTGTCTCCATAGCTCTCAACTGAGTATGTAATGTTCGGTTACACCCGAACTTAGCCTTCCTTACTTGTTCTTCTTATTCTTATCTATTCCTTATTCCGTTTATCTCCCTCCCACTCGTAATATCACTCGCACTCTTTCTTACTTCCGCTCCTTCTCTCACTCGAACTCCCACAACCACTCCAACTTTCACTCCCACCACCGCCCTCACTCCCTATCTCACTGCCACTTCAAGGTTTAAAAAGAAGAGTATGAGATCGGCTTGCAAACAGCGTTATTAGCCCGGCTTCGTCAAGTAATCGGCCCATTTGACCTATCGAAATCCTCGGTGGTCTCGAACTGTCTCATTTTGGGTTTATGCTCTAATTCTTACTGAACGTGAACATCTTGAACGGCATGCCGCTGCATTTTTATAAGGACGTATATCAATATGGGTAGCGAAAAAACATGATGATTTCAAAATTAATTAAACCTCCGCATATGTATGTGCATACTTACTGGTATATGTAGATCTCCATAGCAAAAAATCATTTCGCAAAAATCCATTTCATTCACAGGGATTAAGTTCATTTTGAACGAAGGTGAAAACTAGATCAGTAGGTTTGACTTCAAATGATTTTTTCTTTTCCTACCCTTTCCCTTTTCACTATGGACAATCACATTTTCGATATTAGCACATTTAGACATAATAGATATGTTTAGAACCGCAAAGCCAGATCCGGATAAACGAGAACCGGGCATACCCTAATGCAGTTTAAACCTTTCATAAAGAAGAGTGAGCTACGAGTATACCCCACTTTTTTAATTCTCAATTATTATCCACAAACGATAGGCATCTGCTTTGTTACCATTTACATCCAGTGTACAATTAAGGAATGTGTTCAACCTTTTCTTTGACCTTCCTTAATTTAAAAATGAATGCTTAGGCGGATCAAGGGAAAACTTTATTGCCAAGTTTTCAACGAAAAATACCGCATTATTCCGAAGAGAGAAAAAATCAACCATGCGAGATGAAACCACAGCCCCCCGCGAATCTACCGTTAGAGGGCCGATAAAAAGGGCAGGAGATGAGAACTGTATATAATGTATCACTTGAAGCATCAACTGGCTTTTCCCTGCAGTATAGTTCTTATCAGCCGTGATAGGGCCGCGGAAGTGATAAAAGTGTTCCAATTGCTCCCTTTCGAGTTAGCAACATACAGGATTGGATAGTCTATTGGTATTTTACATACCGCGGACATATTTTAAACCCCTTGCCCGCCAGGGTAAGTCTGCAAGGAATCTAAAAAAATATCAAAAAATCGAAAATACATGATTAAGAAAACTGTCCAAAGGTAGACATTGCATCATAGCTCAGGCTTACTTTCCACCTTCTTGATTGGAAAATTTGTATTTATTTCATTTGAATTGCATATGCTAGTCA